>NW_023425347.1:78585553-83870553 GCF_014108415.1 Molossus molossus | reverse complement strand
ACCCCAAGCCTTCACCACACTGCTGTCTGTGTCCATCGGTTATGCATATCTCTTCCCACCCCCACACCCTTCCTCCACTATGAGGTTTGTGAGTCTGTTCCCTACTTCCATGTCTCTGGAAAAAGGATTCTTTGTCTTTTAATGGTTGAATTGTAAGAGTTCTTTATACATTCCAGATGCCAGTCCCTTATCAGATATATGACTTGCAAATATTTTCTATCATTTTGTAGATTGTCTTTTCACTTTTTTGGTGGTGTCCTTTGAAGCACAAATTAAAAAAATCGATGAAGTCAATTTACCTATTTTTCTTTTGTTATTTGTGTTTTGATGTCATTAAGAAACCATTCCTAACCTAAGGTTACAAAGATTTACTCCTATGTTTTCTTTTAAGAGTTTTATATTTTAACTCCTACATTTGGTCTATGATTCATTTTGAGTTAATTTTGTGCATGGTGTTCAGTGGGGATCCAACTTCATTCATATGTTTATTCAGTCGTATCAGTATTATTTGTTGAAATGACTATTCTTTCTCCATCTAATTATCTTAGAGCCCTTGTTGAAACCAATTGATCATGAATATGTTACTTTTATTTGTAGATATTATATTATTTTGGTGCCATTGTAAATGGAATTGTTTTCTTAATTTCATTTTAAGATTGTTCATTCTAGTGTATAGAAATACAACTGATTTTTGTATATTAATCTTGTGTCCTGCAATCTTGCTGAACTCATTTATGAGTTCTAATAGTTTTATTCTGTGTATTCCTTAGGATTTTTAATATTCACTATCATGTTATCTGTGAAAGGAGATAATTTTGCTGCTTTCTTTCCAATATGAAGGCCTTTGATTTCTTTTTCTTGCTTAATTGCCATGGCTACCTGCCCCACCTCCAACCCCCTAGGGCAATGTTAAATAGAAGTGGCCAGAGTAGACATCCTTGTTTTGTTCTTGATGTTAGAGGAGAAGCATTTACTCTTTATGATTAAATATAATGCTAGCTGTGGATTTCCCCTCTATTATATCCTTTATTGAGTTGAGGAAGTTTCCTGACATTCCAATTTTAAAGACAAATTCATCAAGACAAGAGAGGTTAAAGCACTTGCCCAAAATCACACAGCCAACACCCAGGACAAGAACCTTGATTTCCAACAGCCGCAAGCATCGTCAGCCACAATAATTGAGGCAGCCTGGCAGCTACAGGCCTTGCACACTCGGTATGCGGCCAGCCCTGTGCTGTGTGCATCTTATTTAATCCCCACTGCAACTTGATGAGATGCCTAATTCTATTTCTTTATATTTCTTAATTTTATTCATTTAAAATTTTATTGCATTTTATTCTCTCAGCATAAAGGAAAATATATGCTTGTTTTGAAGAATTAAAGTATTAGAGAAATGTAAATACTAGAAAGTGACGGTCTCTATTGTCCCATTCCTATTATTCCCATTTCACAGATGAGAAAACCAAGGCTTGCAGTGCTTCTTTTGTTTGTTTTTTTGTTAATCCTCACCTGAGGATATTTTTCCATTGATGTTTAGAAAGAGTGGAAGGGAAAGAGAGAGAGAGAGAGAGATCTATATGTTGCCTCCTGCATGACCCCAACCGGGGCTGGAGAGCAAACCTGCAACTCAGGTACGTGCCTTTGATCAGGAATCAAACCCATGACCCTTTGGTCTGCGGGGCCGACACTCTAACCTCTGAGCCAAACTGGCCAGGGCGCTTGCAGTGCTTTCTACGTGATGAAGCCTTAGTCCCAATAAGCACACAGCTGGGTTCTTCACTGGCCTAATGTGACAGCAGCAACTCAACAGGCTGTGAGGGAAACCAAGGCCCTTGGGAGGTCCTGAGAAGCTGCAAACAACTGGCTCATTTGAAGGGACTGTTTTTCTACTGAGCAAGAGCCAGCAAGTCAATATTCAACGGTGCTTCCTGCTATGGTGACCCACCTCTGAACTTAAGGATGACAGACTGAACAAGGCCCCCTGAGAAACCTGGATGGAGACATGCACAGGCAGCTGCTGAGTCTGACATCTATGGCTGATGAGCCATTGAGCCTCTGTCACCAGCATCCTGGCTCAGGTCGGGAGTGGCATGACCACCTCTCTGGAGGTTGTCTGCAGTGAGCTGGCCCGTTTTTCTCTTTTATTACCATTGAGTTTCAGGAAAGTGTCTGCTGAAGGCCCCTTTTCTAAATGTTGGATTTATTTGATGACTCCACTAGGCCTGGTGACGGGGACCAGGGTGTGCCCTGTAGCAGGAGGGCTCGGCCCCTGAGCCCATCTGTCTGGAGGGCTCTCGTGGGTGTGATGGGTGAGTGGTGGCTGGATCACCAACGTTCATAACCACGCCTCCCATCATTGGTGCTGTCGATTTATTTTCCGTCCCCTTCCTCTGCTCTGTGGATGGATGTGCCCAAACCTGAGGCACCTGTAAACGAGCTGAGGGGGGGAATTCTCTGGAGTCTTCCTTGGAGGGGGTGTCTCCAAAGAAGACCCCCAATTCTCTGAGGGGTGCATATTTTACATCCGCCCTGTTGAGACTCCCGACTGCAGGAGAACAGGCCAGGTTTCCGAGCCCTTGACATTGATGACGCTAACATGGCTGGGGTGATGCTCGTCCCTGGCAGGGTGTCATGTGATTCTTGCAAGTTACCTCCCCCACCGCTCATGACAGCCACCATTTGACAGATGAGAAACCAAGGCACGGAGAGGGGGTGCACAGAGACAGGAAGTGGCTTCCCTGGATTTCCAGCTCAGGTAGAGGACTCCATGCACCATTGTCAGATGCCAACCAATGGTCTCCAGCTCCCTGGCAACCAGGGCCTGCTGAGTGATGCTGTCATATGATCCTTCATGGACTCACTGCAGCTCTGGCTTGTCAACTAACTGTGGGTGTTACAGGCCATGTTCCCACCTGACTGTGAGCTCCCTATCGCAGGGACCACACCTGTGTTCTCCCTACTGTATCCCAGCCCTAGCAAAGGCCAGCACATAGTAGGTGCTCAATAAATGATTACAGGACCGTGGAAGAACAAATGTGTGAATGAAAGTTCCCGAGCATTGGTCCTCACAGCCAGGGCTACAGTGTGTCCACAGTGGGGGAGGCGTGGCCAAGCAGCAGCACCTGTTTCGTGCATTCATTCATTCTTCATTCATTCACAAGCTTATGTTGAGTGCTTTACCAGCCTAGCTCTGGGAAAGTCCCTGGGGGAGACCAATGGTAAGAAAAGAAGGATTCTTCACTCATGAAATAGCAAGAAAGGCAACACTGAAGAAGCTGTAGTAGCCAATGTCAAGCTGTCATGAGAGAGGCTGTCTGGGGAACTCTGAGAACATATGACAGGGGATTAAGTTAGATCATGAAAGGTGTCTCAAAGGAAGTAATGTATGAGCTGAGCTCTGAAGGTTGAGCCACAATTAAGCAGGCTAAGAGATTCTGGTAGATACAGACTGAGCACAAGTCAACAGTACAATGCACCCACAACAGACTCCTGGGCTGAATTAATAAAGTCTGATATCTAGAACCTGGGAGGTGAAAGCCTGTCTCTGTCAACACTGGCTGGTTGGAGTTTGCCTTTTATAAACAAGGGCACTGGGGCTTGGAGAGGTGAAGTGAGTGACACAGGGTCACTCAGCCAGTGAGCGACAGAGACGGCACCACCAGACATACCTCTAGGGAGGGAGATTTGGGGCCGCCAGAGATGCCCAGTGGGCAGAGCTGTCTCAGAGGAGAGAGGGTTTTCTCATGGAGGGAGGAGCCCAGCAGAGAGCAGGCGCCCTGCTGGCAGGATGGTTGTACAGGCATCTAAAGCTCTTGGTGCATTAGAGGTCTGGAGAGGGACTGGACAACCTCTGGCGTTCTTCCCGAGGCTGGGATTCGGAATCCCACACCCAGAAAGAAAGTCATCTCCATGACCCACTTACTCCTCCTCACCGCCTGCAGCGTTAGTGCTGCAGCCAGAGCACCACTAGGAAGGCGACTTGAGACGATGCCCTAAGGGGGTGTTTCAGAGCCCCTGGCCTTCCAGGGCCTAAACGCCGTCATGGAATTAGATGTTGACCTCTTCCAGATGGACTGCAAAGACGGCCCCAATCTCTCTCCCTTCCTTGTATCCATATTCTTTGCAGCTCCTCCCATTAAGAGGCGGAGTCTCTTCTTCATCCCTTGACTTGCTCTGGCCAACAGAATGCAGTGGGAACAGTCACGTGCCAGCGCCCATGTGACCGTGTGCATGTTTCCCAGTCTCAGAACCCTCTGCAAACAAGCCCAGGAAGCCCGCTGAGACACCCCTGCACCCTGCACCCAAGCCTGCAGCCAGCCAGCCTCGCCGAGCCACAGAAGTGGGGTTGCTTAACTGACCAGCAACTGACCAAAAATACATTAAAAAAAAAAAGCCAACCAGAATAACTGCTCAGAGGAGCCCAGCCTAAATTTTGTGAACTAAAGAAGTTTTTGTTTTAAGTCACTAAACGCCGGGTGGTTTGTTACACTGTATACGTGATTGACACCCAGGCTCTTTGCATAAGAAGCTTACCTCCGGGACTCCGTCCCCACGAAGAGCTGCCAGCTGCCTGCATCGGCGCGCTATTAAAATACATGAAATAAGAAGCAGCGTAACAATGGCTTGAGCAGCTTGAGAGAACATTTACTTCTCATGGACAATCCCAGTGTCAGTGCCCCGAGCTAATGTGTTGGAGACCTAGCCTCGTTCCATCTTGTTGCTTTGTCTCCTCAGCTCTTGCCCCATCCACTGGGCAAATACAACTCATCTGCAAACGTATCTTAGGACAATGTTTCTGGGAGTCGGGGTGGGATGGGGAAGGAGATAGGTCCATCCCAGGGCATCTCCATCTCTCCTCCTTCCTCAGGGCCCCTTTCCCCTTTCCCGACCTTGACACCGGTGTGCGGTTCCTGTCTTGCCTTAGTTTGGATCTCCCTAAGTGCCCTCTGGACTACTTCTTAACTGGTCTGGAATGCCCCAACCCAGTGAGGCCTCCTCGAACCACAGAGAGTTTATTTCATGAAGTTTCCACAGTCCCCTGATGGACCATGTGACCTTTGTGGAAACTGCGTGTCCATACATTCACCCAGTCTTCACTGGGCACCGGCTCTGTATCGACACCATGTTGGGTACTGGGCTTGCAACACTGAGTAAAAACAGATATGGTTCTGGACTTCCCAAAAAATAGATTAGAGAGAGGCATTATACCCCCAAATAATGCAATATGTCGAACTGGAGCTTTGTGCTACTGGTGCTGTACATCAGGAGGTCAGAACAGTGTTCTCTGAAGAAAGGGTAGTTGAGCTGGAAGATGAACAGGCGCTTTCCAAGTCAAAGGAGGGAGGGGAGAGATTCCAGGTGTGTGTGCAAAGGCCCTGGGGTGGGAGGTCAGCATGATCAGGAGGCAAGTGTGAGTAGGTCAGAAGATGTGAGGGAGAAGGGTTGAGGTGAAGCTGGGGCGGAGGCTGGGATCAGGCTGGGAAGGGCCTCACAAGCTACATTGGAAAGTTCCATCTCTAGTAAAAGCACCAGAAAACTTTAAGGGGTTTAGGCAGGGAAGTTTAGTCCTATAATCGGGGAGGTCTCTTTCAACTCTCCTGTAAATACAGTCAGGGCTGAGACTTCCACTGAAGAGGTGTCTGTGTCGCATGGGACTTCAGCTTCTTGGCCACCTATTCCCTGGGTGCCTGAATTTAGGGAGGCTGTGGGCGGATTCAGAGTGTCCTGGGGGATTTGAAAAAGGAGCCAGAGTAGGGCACGTGCCCGGCCACTGTGATCAGGCCTGTGACAGACATGCAGGAGGGTTTGGAAGTGCAGTAGTTAAACTCTAGAGTCAAGATCGAAATCAAGTTTCTGCCACCTATTGGTTGTGTGACCCCGGGCATGTTACTGAACCTCTCTGTGCCTCAGTGTGCTCGTTTATGAACTTGAAATGATCATATCCATCCACAGTGCTGTTGTGAGGATACATAAGGCAGTACGTGTAGAATGCAGAGAACAGGGTCTGATGCATTTGCTGTCGGTATGTGCTGACTCTTGTGATCTGTTGTTTCTTTTGGTTCGGTCAGCAGTTTTTCCTTTGGGATCAGGCCCTTCTCTCACTCCTGTCCACTTTGCCCTTGGACTGATCGCTCAGAGGAGCAGTGCACTTCCTTCTAGGCTCAGCCGCAATGAGCTGCGTTTTCTGACACTTGTTACCACGCAGGCTAAGGCTACCTCTGCAGCTGTGCTGGTTCTCGCCAACTCCTGGACCTGAACCCCCTACCTTAGCCGCGCTGAGTGGCCTCTCCAGCATGCCTGGCATGTTCCTGCCCCTGTGCCTTTGTTATCGTTGTCCCCTCTGCTGGGATGGCATGTCCCCTATGCTCTTGGACCTCCCAAATGCTGCACGTCCTTCAATACACCGGCACCCATGGTCTTGGAGGCAGAGCACAGAGGAAGGAAATGGACTTTGGGGACAGACAGGTGTGGTTTCGCCCCTGACTCCCCTCACCTGCTGTGTGACCTTACACGTGCTATTTAAGTGCTGCAAGCCTCAGTTCATTCATCTTGCATATATATGGGGACAGTAACGCCAACTACACGGGTTCTTAAGTGTGTTGAATGTAGTAGTTCACGAGAAGGCCTGGTGCACAGTGGGGGCCTAATAACGGTTGACATGAACTGTGCTGTGTGACATAAGCCAGCTCTGCCCAGCACTTCACCCTCAGAAGAGGAACCCGCGGGAAATCTCATCCAGCAGCCTCGCTCTGGGAGAGAGAAATAGAAGAATTTTCTAATTCCAAAGAGTAAATGTCAGAGGCTTGAGAAGGCTTCCTAGGTTTTGAAAATAAATACTTAGTATGGAAGGGAAGGAGGGAAGGGAAGGAGCAGAGAGAGGGACGGCCAGGGTGAGAGGCAGAGACAGGTGCCAAGCCTGGGGAGGCAGGAGATGGGGGGTGGGCTGTTTTTCAGGTGCCTCTTTGAGACCTTGAGCAAGGGGTTCAGGGATTCCCTGAGCATTTTGGGGGGGTCCAAGTGACTTGTCCCTGATGAGGGGACTCTGGTGTCACTGAGCAGAATGTGGGGCCTTCTTCAAATCTCTCATGCAAACGTCATTCTGTGAATCCAGCAGACTGCACATGGGAGAGTCAGAAACCCTGCAAAACTCCAGGTCTCCAGTCTGAGTCCTCCTTGCAGTTCTGGCCCCACAGACTGTCCAGAAACACCACCTCCGGGAGGTATGTGCCCACCGGTGGGTCTCGTCACAGTTGCAAGAGGGGCAGTCCCCGTCCTCGGGATCAGAGGGTTCCTCAGAAGCCTGAATGCGGGTCAGAAGCGGATCTGCTCTGAAGGGAAGAGCGGGGCCCTAGGGGTGCCAGGGAGATGGAGAGAAGAAAACAAATGCAGAGACAGTTGGGGTAAATGAACAGAATTGGATGCCAAGTGGGGTGATGGGGGAGAGGAGGTGTCAAGGATGGCATCCAGGCTCCTGGCTGGGGAAGTGGGTGGAGGAGTCATTTAAGGGGAGAGTTGGAGAGGATTTGGATTTGCAGGGGGTGTTCGCAAGCCTGGATGTATTCATGACGGGGTTGTGATGCCTTTGAAGCTCCCCACCTGATACAGGGATGGGAGCCGAGTCATGCTCTGCCGACTGCAGGCTCAGATATCTGGAGGGACCCTGAAGAGAAAGGCTGGCCTTGCCTTCAGGGGCTCACACACAGGGCCCTGGGACATCACAGGTGGAGGTTCTCACTGGACAGAGAGGACACCCCTACCCTGATGGAGTGTGGGGAGGAGGTGGATCGACTCTGTGGCCCACCTCTGGGTGAGCTCTACATGCTGAGCAGATTCAGCAGACAGAAAAGGGGAGGACATGGAGGGCGAGAGGCCGGCCTGCAGAGGCCCAGGTACCGGGATGGGGGCACCCTGTGGTCAGGAAACAGGGCAGGAGCATTAGGGACACTGTGGCCCTGGCATCTGGGAGGAGGAAGAGGCAGGGAGGCCAGAGCCACAGGAATCAGAGCGGGGGGCCTGGAATGCCAGGCGTAGGGTTCACATTTCAACAGCAGCCACAGGGACCCAGTGTCCTTTTCTGTTTCAGCAGCAGCGTGTGCTCAGGGCCTCTGTGCTTTGGACAGATACCCGTGTGCAGAGTCGCAGTGCAGGGATGAGGTGCCGCGGAGAGCAGGGCAGCTGCAAAGGAGATGGCAAGTGGGTGGACACGAGCGGTCTCAGGGGGACTGAGGATGTGGGGCCCATGGAGGGCGATGGCCATCACTTCAGGTGACAAGGTTGGCAAATGCGAAGGTGAAGAGGAGGGGAAAACATAGGTCATGTGGAGAACACTGATAGGAGCAGAAAGATGAGAACACAAGCTTCTGTCTGAGTGACCACTCACCAAGTCCTCTGAGGACAGGAGGTTGGAACAGGACAGGGCAGCGTGTGTGTGTGTGGGGGGGGGGACTGGAGGATATGTGTAGATATACCTGATATTGGGGGTGACATTGCCTTGCCCTGTGCTGTTTCCTCATGAATTTTGATGTCTGAGGTTGGGTGACAGGTGCTGAATGCTGTCCGTGGTGCTGACTCCTGGCATTTCAGAGCTGGCCGCCTTATGGCCCTGCCTCTCCTAATTGGGCTGGCTGACTCCCCAGGGGCTGGTGGTTGGCTGCCTATCTGCTTTCCATGCAGCTTTTTGGATAGATCCCGCCTTTCCCCAGGCCAGGGGACAGCAGGGGCAGGACAACCCCCTTGGGAATTCTGTCTGGGAGACGTTGGGGTGAGTGAAGTCAGCACAAAGCAGTCTGACATACACCTACATCTGGGATGTCATGTGACCTTGGCCCCCAGTCATCCATGCCTTCCCTTCCTAATGTTCAATGAGCACCTACTACGCACTGATGTCCCTGCTCCCTCTGCCTCTTGGTATTATCACCTCAAGAGCAGTGGCAAGAAGGACACTGGCTGGGAGACGGGTTCTGACTCTGGCTCGGATGAATTTCTCTGCACTTGGGCAGGACATGTGGCCTCTCTGAGCCCAATTTTTCATTGCATAAAATGGGACTGGAGCCTGTGCTCTCACAATTGTATTATAAATGTGTTCCCTCCTGCCTCACCACCCCATCACCACAAACCCCAATGTCACTACTAGCTCCAACCAACCTTCACCCAATTATTTATGGGTCCCTTCTGTCAGACCCCCATGGCCCCTGCAGAAGAAATCCAGGGCTGGTTCTTCCTTTCCATGGGGTTCTGTGGTGCTTGGGTACACATGAAGTGGGTGTTGGGTACACAAGAAGTGGGTATTGGGTACACATGAAGTGGGTGCTTGGGTACACATGAAGTGGGTTTTGGGTACACATGAAGTGGGTATTGGGTACACATGAAGTGGGTGCTTGGGTACACATGAAGTGGGTTTTGGGTACACATGAAGTGGGTATTGGGTACACATGAAGTGGGTGCTTGGGTACACATGAAGTGGGTGTTGGGTACACGTGAAGTGGGTGTTGGGTACACATGAAGTGGGTGCTTGGGTACACGTGAAGTGGGTGCTTGGGTACACGTGAAGTGGGTGTTGGGTACACATGAAGTGGGTGTTGGGTACACATGAAGTGAGGTTGCTCTGAGCAGCCACAGAGTGAATCACACAGGCTCAGCTTGGCTGGCAGACTAATGCCTTGCTCACAGAAGGCACAGGTTTAAGAACCTGGGCTGGGCATTAAGACACTTGGCTTGACCAAGGTCACACCACAACTTCTTGGCAAACTTGAGCCTAGAACCCAAGTGTCCTAATGTCCAGCCAAATTCCCATCCCACCACTGGCATCTTTAGATATGGCTCCTGGCCCTGGTCCCAGAGCTCCTGGCCTGGAGGGGGAGGGGGAACCTGAAGTGGCCTTGACCTGATAGGACCCGAGTCCAGCTGAACTTTGTGACCTTGGTCAAGCCACTTAACCTCTCTGGGCCTCAGTTTCTTCCTTGTTAAGAAAAAGGCTGGCGTTATGCTCCCTTTCACACTAGGGTTCTGTGGCTTATTAATAAGAAAACTCAAAAATATATTGATTACTTTTATGTGCTAGGTATTACACTAAACACAAGCTCTATGTCATTTAATATAAATGTGAAACAGAAATAATCTTCTTTCTGTTACTACTCCCAGAGAAGAAAACTGAGGCTCGCAGAGGTGAAATAATGTGCCCAAGGTCACACACCGAGATGATGGCAAAGCAGGCTCTCCATGCTCTGCTGGACCACCCTCTCCCACCCCGATCCGTGGCACATCCAGACCCTGCCTCCATAAAGCTCCACTTCCCCAGAGAGGGAGCCCCTGTATTACAAAGCCCCCCTTTGCATAGATAGAACATGGAGGCGAGTGACACTCAGTCGGTTTCGACATCACTTTGGACATCGATGGGCTATGATTACGAATCCAGTGTCTGTCAATAGCCGCCTGATTTTAGTTGGATCTGTGCAGGCTGCTCACCCTGCATGTCCACCCTCATGGACGCTACCAGGAGAACAATAACCAGAATTTCACTGTAAAATCTGCCCTCCCACCTCTTCTCTGCTTTGATTTTGGCCTTACGGCTCAGACCTGGACAATCTATGCCTTTTACTGTCTCAACTTTGTCACAGAATAATGAGGGGGGCATCAATAAGGTGTTAGCGGTATTTCCACTTACGGGCAAACTCCCTGTTACAAAGGCCCTAGTGAGTGAGTTGGCAGTCGTTCATTTGCAGGAGGGGAGCTCATGGCGGGGTGACTTGGTGCTCCTGTCCTGGTCACTCTGCCATGGCAGGGGAGAACCAGGGCCTCGAGTGCAACAGCCTCTACTGGGCAGAGTGGGCAGACAGTGTGCTGTCACACAGCCTGTCCCCGGGAAGGGGGCTTTCCAGGAAACCGGGGAAGAAAACCACCAGCCATCTGAGGGACAGGTGCTTCTTGGAGGCTGGACATCAGCCTGAGTGGGGGAAGTTCTGAGGGTCCAGCCCCTCATTCTACAGATGGAACTCTGACCCCCAGAAGGGAAAGGCAACTTGTTCTAAGGCCACACAGCAAGTCGATGGCAGAAAGTAGACACTGATGTCCCTTAGTTCATGGTCATTCCTTAAGGGCAGGCCCAGAGCTGTCATGTTGGCAATGCCAGTACTCGTCACAGATGAGTGAGCAAGTGAGACAGTGTGCGCCCAGTGCAGGCTCTGGGACCCCGTGCTGTGGGTCTGAGTAGAATGGGAACTCTGCCACTTAGTGTGTGACCATGGACCAACAACCGGATCTCTCCGAGACTCGGTTCCCTCAGCTGTAAAATGGGCTATGCTACTACCACCTCGCAGGGTTGTTGGGAGAATTAACAGAAGAAACAAGCTTCAGCATTTGGCGCAACGCCGGCAACACAGAAAGGAACTAAAATAATAGTTCTTCATACCAGAATTATTTTTCACCAATAACCCATTTGTTTCATTCTAAGTTATTCTAAGATGTCATCTACCAGAAGGTAGACCATCAGTTAATTTAATAACAGCTTCCGAAGGGGAAAGAAAGCAGAAAGAGAGATGAAATTAAATGTCCAGATCAATTGAGAGTAGCATTTTGTTTTGGAAAGTTTAAAATGTATGTTCCACAACTGAAGGGTGGCACGACTAATATCAAAAGGCTGTTTCTGGATTCCGATCGCTGGGACGCTCCCCCTAACTTCCACAGAGGAAGAACCCCCACCGTGCGCCCCGTGAGCACACTGGAGCTCTGCTCTGCCGTCCACTGGCCCAGTGGCCCAAGTCCCTCCCCTCTCTGGCCTCAGTTTCTTGCTGGGACCATGAGCAAGTGGGATTAGATGATCTCTTCTAGCCCTGGATCTGGCGGAAGAGTGAGTTCCCCATGGGGGTGGAGCGCTCACGCCCCATTCGGGGGAGGGGACATGGTCAGAACCAACCGCTCCCAGTGACGGGCTCTTGCCCTCAGGCTCCTGAGCTAAGAGCCTGCGCTCTGGGCGTCCTGAGGGAGCAACCCCTGCCTGTTTCCTGGAGGCCCTCCTGGGGCAAGCCCATGCCCGCTGTACCCACCTGCCCTGTGCCCTGCAAGGGACCCTGTGAGCAGGCAGACCAAGCCGACTGAATGCCCCCACCTCAGGAGCTCCCAGGGCAGCCTGTGCAGAGGTGGCCAGGAGGGCCAGGAGGGCCAGGAGGGCAGGAGCCGGGATGGAGAGGGAGAAGAGATGATGGACTCCTGGTGGGTCTGTTTGCTGCCATTTGCTTCAAGTTCCTTTTATAGGAGAAAATTACACTCTAATCCCCTTTATCTCCATGCAGCGCCTCTACGAAAAGAGCACCTTGACATTTTAGGAGGAAAGAAATAGGGAAAAGATGAGACATGTAATATCCAGTATGAACCAAAGACGGAGAAATTTCAGTGAGCTCATGGGCCAAACCTCCTTAATGTCTTGAGAAATAAAACCATGGCAGGGTTCGGGGGTGACAGGGAGGGGAGTGTTCGGGGAAGGAAGGCGGGCTCTGAGGCTCCGCTGGGGCAGGCGGCTGACCGTGCAGCTGGGGGGGGGTGTTGGGGAGCAGACACAAGGACTCTGGGGCCTGGGCTCCCCAGAATCTGCACTTGTTACCCCCCTATCTGCTTTCTAGTCCTTTGCTGGTGAAACTCTCTCTAGGATGAGGTCTCGACAGCAAATCCTTGCCTTGGCCCTCAGCTCTGGACCTTGTCCACTCCCAGCCCTCTTCCTGGTCATCTGTGACCCTATGTAGCGCTGAATCAGGGCATTGGGTCCCTTGTCACCTGCTCATACTTTCTCCTGTCCTCAGACCATCAGAAGGTCACTGCCAGGCCTTTGAAGGACATTTACATGGAGAAGTTAGTGGCCACATCTCACTGAACGACAGTTTAATCCTTCGAGCACTTGGAAGTCTTCCTGGTCCTGTGTTTCCCTCCCATCCCACAATGAACCCATCAACAATCTCGTTGGCTCCACTTCACCTCATGTACAGAATCCACCCCCTTCTTCCTGCCTGCACCGTGCCCACCCTGGTCCACGCCACCACCATCACTTGCCTAGATAACTGTAAGAGCCTCCGAACGGGCCCCCCTTTCTTTGCCCCCACGCTTGATGCAGTGGGCTGGGTTGTCCTGCCAAATGGGAAGTACTCATGCCATCCCTCTGCCTAAAAACCCTGAGACCTCTCATCACTCGTCTCCACCGAATCACTGCAAGGGCTCCCTACCTCGCTCAGCCCAGGCAGACCTGTTCACTGAGGGTTGTCAGTGGGTCTCTGCCCTCCTCCCCCATCACCCCCTCTTCCTTGCAGCCCCGTCGCTCTTCCCCGAGGCTCCAGGAACACCCCGCTGTGGCCTTGGCACCTGTTCCCGCTTCCCCATCTGCACGGCAACTTTCTTACCTTTTTCAGTCCTTCCTTCAGCATCAGGCAGCCCTTGGCTCCATTATCTAACATGTCATCTTGCCCGGAGAATTCTCAACCCCTTGGACATTGCTTCACATTTTCTTGTTTACTAGTGCTTAAATAAAACGTACTTCCTTATGATGATTGATGTGATCTGTCCTCCCCTCTTCGAATATTAGCCCCATAAAGGCAAGGAACGGTTGTGTCTGTGCAGTGTGACTCGGACGGAGAACCAAGCCTCCCACAGAAGAAACTGGAACGAATGAGTGAGCGCAAACATCCAGGCCCTGCTCCAGGTCACAGCCTGTGCTCGGAGCCCACTGGTCCTCCGACTTCACGGTGTTTCAGGCTCTCGGCACAGTGAGGGGTGGTGCTGGAGCATGTCCTCGCCTGAGAAAGGAGGGACCACATTCTCTCCCACTTTTCCATCCTTTACTGCTGTCTGCAGTGAGTTTTCAGGCTCTGTCATTAACTAGACCAAAGTTATTTGTCCAAATAGCTCAGGACAATTGGCCCCAGCCCAGAGCCTCTCTTGTCACAGGGCCTGTCTCGGCCTTGACCCCGCCTTGACCCCGCCTGGCTGATGACAATCCTGCAGATGGACACAGGTGCCGGGTGCTCCTTGCTGGAAGGCCCAGGGACGGAAAGGCAGAGGAATCAGACTCTAGTCCCAGCTCTAAGAGGTCAGCACCCCAACTCACTCAACTTTGCAAGCTTCTTGTTCTTCCTGCAGACAGTGAGACCAACAGCCTGAGGGACATGCCTTGATTCCCTGGTACAGCAAGAGGTGCGGTTTCCCTGCCACCAGCAGGCCCACTTCCAAGTCACTCAGGCCTCCAACTGCCAGTCCGCGGCCGGTGGTAGGCATGACTGATGGCTGTGGGTTTGTTCATGGCTCCTGATGTCTCTGGGAGCAGCCACATCTTCCCCCATCCTGGTGGAATGAGTGCATCTTCTGTGCAGATCCCTAGGCTTGGCTTTCTCCTTGAATCTCTGTTGGGAAATCCAACCTACTACCAATGTTGGGTACTCCCCCCCCCCAAGGCTGAATGACATCACAGGGCCTACTCCTTCTCCACTGGCTCTCATTCTGCTTTGTAGGGTGAGGCTCTGGTTCCAGTTATGTGTAACAGGCCCATGCAGCAAAGGAGGAGATGGGGGAGCCAGTCAGGCCCTGGACCCCAAAATACAAAGAAGAAAGTCAAGAATCAAGCAACCAGTTGAGTCAGGGTTGTGGTGTGGCTGACACTCCAATACCCTCGGGTCATCCCTGAGGCCTCTCTTCCTCTGTCTCAGGTCAGCTTACACAAAACATTCCTGGGATTTGTCCATCTCTCCCGTCTGTGTGGCTGTCATCCTGGTCCATGATGACCATCTCTCTCCTGACAGCCCAGTGGTGGTCCAGCTGCCTCCTCTGTCCCGTTGACCATTCTCTTTCAGCAGTCACAGTGGTCAGACCCTTCCCTGTCCTCTGAATCCCCTCCAGGTAGAGGTGGGTTTATTTGTGGCTTTAGTTTCAGAGTTGCTGTGCCCTGGGCCCCTTCCAAGGCCCTGGGTGGGGACAGCAGCAATGTGGTTAATGAACATCATCAGTTCATGGATTAATTGGTGTCCACGGTTACTCAAGAAGCTTTAAAAGGCCCTGCAATCTCACAGCTTCTAAGTGAAAATAACTTGATAGAGGTTTTCCTAGGTTTGACAACAAATCCTAAAAATTTATAGGAAAATTCATTAATAATGAATTGCGGTGATGGAAATAAAATGTTCCTGAACCATCAGTCATAAAAAACCAGCTTCCATCAAACTCTGTTAGAGGAAAGGCTAAATTATCTTTCTATCCTCTCTACCCAAAATGATATCATAAATTATTGCCACAAAGTGTAATTCGAGAGGACGCAGCCCTTGGAGGTGTGTCAGGATGCTAATTCAAAAGCACACTGTCATTTCTCTCAATTCTGTAATGTTTTTGGCAATTTTCAGCTTTGTAAATTGTCACTTATTGTGATTTCTTTTCTTATTTGAAATGAATATTAAATTATGTAGCTAATTTTGATTCCCAATTCTGGGCTTTTCTTAAAAGAATGCCCCTAATTGTATGTTTTCAGGTCCCACTGCCTTTCAGGGCTTCTACTGTACTTAGAATAACACACTCTCTGCCCCGAGGTCTGATTCCTTTCTGTCCACTCTGAGCCCCTGCCCAACCCTCTCTCCCCGACTCGCCATGCGGCAGACTCATGGGTCTTCTCCATTTCTTTAACTGCCGCATCTCCTGCCTGAAAACTCTTCCCTCAATTTTTCCTTCTGGTTTTTCAGAGCTTACTTAAGGCCACCTCCTCTGAGAAGCCCTCAGGGATAACCCATCCCACCCCATCTCATCATTGCTCTCCCTCTCTGCTTTTTTAAATTCACAATGCACATTTCTATCTACTTGAAAGTATAATGTCCCTCTGCAGTTCCTGTCCCCTTCACCCACCCTGGGAGCCTCGGTGGGGGAGGGGGGGTCATGTGTTTCCTGTTGACCGTGGCTTCCAGCATGCAGAACAGTGCCCAGATCACAGTAAACACATCCTGAATATTTGCTGAATTAACAGACTGTTTATAGTGTGAACTAACACCTTCTTTCTGGAAGGCGTGCTGGCTTTCTGTCCCCAAATCCTTAAAATGCACAAACCCTTTTGACCCTCGATTCCCACTCCTAGAAATTAATTCCAGAGCAATGATCAGAAAGGCACACAAAGAGGGAGAATCGCTGCCTGTAAAAACCATGAGAATCAATAATATCTGAGTTATTGTCTTGGCTCCACCAATTAAATAGCTGCTGTGTGACCCCGAGCAAGTTCCTATGCTCTCTGATCCCTGGTTTCATCTGTAAATGGAAATGGTAATTGTGCCTACAGGAGGGGGAGGCTTGGGGCTCTCATGAGGTCTTGCATGGAAAGTGCTTAGCACAGAGCCAGGCATATGAAAAAATACAATATATGGCCACTATTATTATATTCCATGGTGCTCATTATAATGCTCCTTAGAATTGAATCAAATCTGAAAGAGTACATCTAACCAGAGGGATTAGATGTCTAGCTCTATGCTGCCATTCAACTGCAGTGAAACGCAATGCAAGCCACAGATGTAAGCCACGGATGAGGGGGTGGGGGAACAGGGTTACTGTGGTGAGTAGGTGAAACAGAGTTTACGTTTGTACCATTATTAATTATTGCATTATTTTCCATACGAACAACTGTAAACTTGCTTTTGCCTCACCTTGTATATACTTTTAAATTGTCTAGCAGGAACATAAAAAAAAAAAAAGGTAAAATTTAGTTTTAATAATATAGTTTGTTTAACACAATATATCCAAAATATGATTTCAACATGTAACCAATATAAACATTTTTACATTCTTTTTTATTGGTGCCAAGTTTTCACTCTGATGTGGATTGTACTTACACGCTTCAGTTCCGATCAGCCACATTTCGAATGCTCCGTAACCACCTGTGCCTGGCAGCCACCGTATTGGAAAGCACAGGTCTAGATAATTGATGGTGCAACTTCAGAATATTGTACAGCAATGGGACAGCCCGCTTCACAACTACTAGTTAATCATGCAAGAAAAAGCTCATTACACGAGATTAAGTGAAAAAGACAAAACCAAATAAAGTAGGATCCCACTTTGTTATATATAAATATATGCTTATGTTTATGTTTATTTAATTGTATAAATTGATGTGCATACTGTACTGTAAGGAAGAGCAGAAAAACCCGAGCAGGACCATCTGAGGAAGTGAAGTTAGAGTGTCTTCATTTCCCCGTCACACTGTATCACATCGGCGTGTGTTGGTTGTAGAGTCAGTGGAGGAATGATGCTGTTTTTACAGTGTTCAGGGTATGATCTCACACCACGACCTGGCCACCGCGATCACTCGTGAATGTGCGATGCTGCATGACAGAACAGCCCCAGTCTTCCCTTTGCGCTGTGCCCGTGCCCCTGCGTGCTGCGTAGCTCCTTCCACGGAGGGCGGAGTGAGCTTGGCCCCGGGGCACTGTGCTCAGTCCTTGACTTCCTTGGGTCATTGGAGTGTGGGTGGAAGTGACAGCTGTCAGTTCTGACTCTAGGCCTTAAGGGGCATCACACGCTCCTGTGTGGCCTCTTGTGCCTCTGCCATTGCCATGCAAAGAAGGTGCCCTGTCCAGCCCACTGGTCCCAGGAGGGTGAGGGACACGTGGAGCAGACCTGCATCTGAGCTGGAGCTTAGCACATCAGCTCTCACACTGTAGACATGAGAGATACACTCTCATTACTGCATGTCACATAGGTTATGTGGGTGAGCTTTACAAAGCTCTAGCTAACAAATACAGTGCTGCATGACTGTTTCACGTGTACTCAGATCTAATCTGAAGGCCAAACTTGATTGGAGTTATAAGTTAAAAAGCTGAAATCAAGAACACTTTAAAAAATTAAAAAATGCAGTTCCCAAGGCTTCCAAGCTCTTTTTATGAGGCCAGCATAATCCTAATTCCAAAACTAGATAAAGATACTACAAAGAAAGAAACCTACAGGCCAATACCCTGATGAACATACACGCCAAAATTCTCAACACAAAATATTCACAAATCAGATCCAGCCATACACTTTTAAGGAAAGTATTCACCATGACCAAGTGGGATTCATTCCAGGGAGGCAAGGCTGGTGCAATACTCACAAATCTATAAAGGTGATGCACCATATAAACAAAATGAAAGATAAAAGTCATATGATCATATCAATAGATGCTGAAAAAGCATTTGACAAAATCCAGCACCCATTTCTGATAAAAATGCTCAGCAAAGTGGAAATAGAGGGATCATATCTCGACATAACAAAGGCCATATATGAAACACCTACAGCCAACTTCATACTCAATGGGCAAAATCTAAAAGCATTTCCCTTAGGAACAGGAACAGGACAGGGATGTCCGCTTTTGCCACTCTTACTTAACATAGGACTGGAAGTCTTAGCCACAATGATTAGATAAGAAGAAAAAATAAAAGGGATCCAAATTGGAAAGGAGGAAATGAAACTGTCATTATGACAGATGACATGAGATTCAGGCACCAGGGCCGGGAAGTGCTGGGCAGGGTGGGGGCGGAGGCCCTGGAGCAGCCTGGCTGGGGAGGAATCCTGGCCTGACATTTACTTACCATCTGTACGGCTTTGGAAGAGGTGTCTTGTCCTTTACTTTCCTCACCTGTGAAATGGGACAACAGCGGTCCCCACCGTCAGGGAAGCTATGAAGATAAAGTAGGTTGATACCAGGCATCCCTTTAGAGAAGAGGCCGGGAAGGAAAATGCTGTGACAGTTGCACTCAGGCTGGTGGAGGGGGTGTGGCCATGGACTTGGTCTATTGGTGCGAAGAGCTCAACGGACTGTGGCCACGTTTGCTACCTGGCACTATCTTCCCTCTGGCCCTAATTAGTGACATCACTCTCACATGCAAAACATCCTTCCCCACCCCAGGACACCCCAGGTCTCACCCAGTTTCAGCATAAATCAGGATGTCTCGGGTCTCATGAGCAAATCGCGTCTCTGCAGCTGAGCCTTTCCGACAATGGCTCCCTCCGACCAAAGACCCAGAAGCTGAAATGACAGGTTATTTCACCTTCCCCCGTCCACACCCATCATACACTGTGAGACACAGAGAGGAAAACTCATCAACGGGCCATCAGCAGAGGGGAAGTGCAGAGTGACTCAGCAGGCACTGGGCCACACAATCCTGACATCCTGGTGGGCAAACATCCTGTCAGGCTCTGCCCCTGCAGAGTCCAGGATGGTCCTTCCCTGGGCCATGCCCGCCCCTCCCCCCGACTGGCTTCCCAGGACACTGCTCTCCGAGGTCTTGACTCCAGCATCAGGCTCCAGGCTTCCCTCTGAGTCTTCCCTTTGCCTTAAGAAGCAGCCTGTCTGCAGCCAGGTTCTTTCCCAGCCTCTATACAGCCTGGAGACAACCCCTTCATAACTTTGTAGCTTTCTGTGCATTGCTCATCCTCCACTCCATCCAACAAGAGGCCTGTGCAAGACTGTTTTCAAAACACGCCTGTCTGTGCTACGGCTGTGTCCATCTGCTTTGGGATCATATCCTTACAATTCTCAGAAAACCTGTTCTCTAGCTGAGTTGCTGTCTTAAAAATTCGGTCCTCAAAGATCTTGCAGCCTCAGCTTAGATTTAGTCTTTGGTAACAGGCTTTGTTTCGCTGAAAATTTTACAGGTTGGAGAGATGGAGGATAAAAAAAGGTTATGTTTTCCAAGCCAGCAAGGCCTGGCAACACTCTTATTTTCTTTAACTTTGGCTCACAAATTGAACAGTCTTTCTTCGGTTCGTCTCTGCCCTCCATGCTTTGTTATAGACAGGAAGCCAACGGATGCTTTCGCCGTTCTGCCTGGAGGTCATCTTGCCAAGGTCTGAGGGTCCATCAGGGACATGTGCCATCTTCCAACTCATTGTCCATCGTCTGCAGTCTCATAACAAGGGTCCCCATTTTCCAAACCTTCTGCAGGATCTTCCTCTGTCTTATGTCCCCCAACAATTTGATGGCCATTTTTTTCTAGCCTTTGCTCAAGGGTTTCTTGCCACTTCCCCATATCTGCACGGTGTCGGTTTTGTGCATTCCATTGACCAAAGCAAGAGACAAGGCCAACTTGTATTCAGGTCACGGGGCGTAGACTCCACCTGTTGATGGGAGGACCTGCCAAATATCTTGGTCATATTTGCCCTTTTATACCCAAGGAGTCCATAGCAACACTGTTTTTAGTTTTTTTAAGCATCGGGCATTGATTCTCATCAATGGGTCTCTCAAGCTCCTGAAAACACTAGAGGTTCTTTGAGGGTAGAGCAACCCTGGTGGAGAGCACGGAGCCCATGGAGCCCTGACACCAGCTTCCAACCCCCAGTTTCCCACTGTGTCGACCTGTTCCTCTAAGGGGGTCATTGGCTGTCACGGAATCACCTTTGAGCAAACATTCGCTGAATTCTCATCTGCTACCAGGGACCCTGTTCGTCACAGATGGAAAGGAAAACAAAGTGGTGTCCCTACCTGCCAAAGACTGACAAAGAAGGTGTGATTTCAATTCATGTGTGGTCTTGGGAACACAAAGCTAGTTTTCCTTCTGAGCCTGCTTTTTTATTTATTTATTTTTAAACATAACCATTATACCATTATTATACCCACCCAAACTAACAATAAGTCCTTAATTTCATCAAATCCAGACATTATTCAATTTTCCAATGGTCTCATGGATGTTTTGTCTTTGTCTTTGTTTTACAGTTTGTTGGACTCAGGATTCAAATAAAGTTGATGACCCATTGATGACAGTGACTGGTTCATAAGCCCCTGGTTTCTTTTAATCACTAATTTCTCCTCACGTTCTTTTCATTTGTTTTCACAATATATTTTTGTCTTATAATCCCCAGGACAACACCTGAGGCAACTACTGTGGGCCCACAGTCCCTTCCCCACCCAGGGCAACCCCAGTGATCAAACCTGGAGACTCTTCCTCAGCATCCAGTGGTTTAAATACAGACTATAAATTTAAAAAACCAACACACAACTTTCTCTGTTGGGAACTTTGGGGATCTGGAGATTTCAGGTAAGGAGTTGTTATAGACTGAATATAGGTGTCTCTCCCAAAGTCATTTGGTGAAGTCTTAACACCCAGTGTGACAGGGTTAGGAGGTGGGGTCTTTGGGAGGTGATTGGGTTTAGTAAGTCATGAGGGTGGAGCCCCCATAATGAGACTAGTGTCCCCATAAGAAGAGGAGGAGAGACCAGGGCTCTCTCTGTGCTCATACAAATAAGAGGTTCTGTGAGCACGCAGCGAGGTGGTGGCCTCCTGCAAGCCAGAAAGGAGGCCCCGACCAAGAGCCTTGACCTTGGACTTCCCAGCCTTCCGACTGAGACAGAACTGTCTGTTGTCTAAGTCACTGGTATTTTGATGTAACATCCTGAGCAGACTGAGGCAGGTTGTGAACCTGAATCATTCTCAATGCACAGTCAAGAGGCTGAGACCCCAAGGGGATGAGTAACTCTGCGAGGTCACCCAGCTGGCACTGGGCAAAGACAGCATTCATGCCAATCAGTCTGGTGCCCGTCCATGTTCCAAACCCTTGTGCTGAACTGCCTCCCTCGCACCCACTAGGCCCAGGTGTAGACGTTGGGTTTTAATCCTGCCTCTGCCCCTCGCTAGGTGAAGCGTGGCCTCAGGCTGGTACTTTGCCTACTGGCCTGCTTTCTCCATCTACCAGGCAGGACTCTGCTCGGGAGGGTGGGAAAGGGCCCGTGCAGGGCAGGAAGCCTGGAGTTGGGCCCCACCCTGTCACTTACAGGGCAAGAGTCTGTACGGGGCTTCCTCCCCATCCTCCTCCTCTTCCCATCGCCAGCTCTGTCCTCAGCTACCGGAGCCTGACTTGCATGGGCTGCTCTTGGGAGAGGGGTCTGGGGAGGAGGCCTGCACAGGATCTTAGTGGGCTGGAGGCATTTGGGATGGGAATTCCAGGAGCCTGGACAGGCAGGCCCAGGGTAGAAAGGGAGGTGTGGGTTCCAGGTGGGCCCTGCAGAGCCTGTGTGGTTGTGGGGTTATTTGAGGGCAGAGAAGACAGCCAGAGCAGGGCCTTAAAATGTGGGGACTCAGGACAAGGTCCCCTTGCATCGGAGCTAAGGGTGGGCGGCCTTAGATGTCCATCCCCCCCTCCCCCCCCCAGCCTCACCCCAGGGCTACCAGAACCACTCATCCCCGCGCCGGCCCGCTCAGCTCAGCCTGGCCCTGCTCAGTGCACCGGTCTGCTCGGCTCTGCTGATGGAACTTTATCAAAACATCTAAATAGGAGTTTTTCCTGCGTGTCAGCCCTTCATCTTCTCACTGCACCACTCCCGGAGCATTTCATCGCTGGGGAAAAGGGAAAGGAAAAACAGGCACCCTGGCGTTTATGGAGATAAATGGTGAGAGTCTGCAAGGCTGAGTTGTTAAAAATGCATCTTCGCCTGCCGCCAGCATCATGAATACAGCCGATAAGTCAAGTTTCCTTTATCTTCTCAAAGTGTCTCTGCACAGAGAGGGGGCTTCCCCCCACCCCCTCAGCTCGCTGCTACTCAGCTTGCTGGCAGGCTGCAGCCCCTCACCAGACCTGATTCCACTCGGCAGACTCGCAACCCCGCTCGCATTCTGCTATGAGTGATGCGCTGGGACTCCTGAGATCGATTTTTCCTTGTGGCCTCCAGTGGGAACGAGGGAAGGGAGCGACGCTGCTGAGTCAACTGTGTTTGGGCATTTCGCCTGAGCTGTCAGTGAGCTGTCACGGGTGACGCCTCCCCCTCCCGGTTAGTGGGGGCCTCGGACAAGAAGCACCGATTTTGTCCATGAGTCTGGGGGCCAGCCGGGGCTGCCTGGCCCAGGACCACCCAGCTCAGCCGTTGGTCAGCGAGGGTGGGCTGTGCTGGTGCGGCCAGGTTCTCTCCTGTGCCCGGGCCTCTGCTGTTAGCGATCGACTGGCGTGGCTCTGGTCCACAGGCGGGGCCGGGCCTTCCACGGAGGTCCGGCGTCCAGGGGCGAGAGGGTCCTTGAGGTTCAGGTACAGAAATGTCAGTGCTGCCTTTGCACATTCTCTTGGCCAGAGTAATTCACAGGCCAGATTTCAGAGTGGGGTTGGTGGGGTGGGGGGAGACTCCACATCTCAATGGGAGGTGATGCAAAGTCACATTGCAAAGGGCCAGGATACAGGGTGAGGGCACCCCGAATAACGCAGACGTTTTTGCAAACAACCTATCTCATTCACATCATAGCATTGAATCCCTGAAGCCATCCTGTGAGGCCAGAGGTATTAACCCATTTTCCGGTAAGGAAATTGAAGCTGAGAGAATTTTTCTCATTCCTTTGTTTCTTCTCTCTCAGCTGGGCACTGATGGCACCAGGATGTGGCTGTGACCCAGATACAGTCAGCTCATCCCCACGGGGGAAGCTGAAGACACCGAAACAGACCCAGGACATGACTCCAAGGGCAGCAGAGGTCATGGGGAGAGCACAGGGCCAGGATCTTACTTGGGTCTCCTGGGCCAGCTGTGTGTCCCTGGGAAATGCACTTGACCTCTCTGAACCTCAGTTTCCTCATATCTATCTTTGTGGCAGCTCCAACCCTTGGGGTAGGGTGAGGCATGAGGAACAGGAGGTGATTCAGTGCCTCCTAAGCCTCGGCGCCCAGAAATGTCTCTGCTGTTCTCCTTCACCCCACACGCAGAGGTTTCCGGAGGCTTCGTGGGCCCTGTGTTCCTGGCCCTACACCCATCACTCTGAGCCACCAAGCCTGGGACACAGATGGAACACTGTGGAAGCAGGAACCCCATCTGTCCCACCACTCTGTCCCCAGCACCGTGGACAGCACCACCTGGCATACTCCAGGCCCCCAATACACACTTGTTGAGTGAATGAAACATGACAATCAGGGCAGTTAGCATCAGTCCGGGTACGAGGGCTCGAAACCCATCCAGACTCTCAGTGAGCGTTTCTTGGGTGCTTTGAAAGGGACTCTTTGGAAGGTTGGACTTGGGTATAACATGCTGGGAAACCACTGGCGGGCAGCTCCTAGGACTTCCCAGCCAGCCCTGGCTCAGCCCTCACCCTCAGAGGGGCAGGGTGTGTCTGGGAGGGGCAAGCAGAGGACACATGGGGGTCCCAAGACCTCATGGCTTGGGGACAGGCTTTGAGGAGGGCGTTTCTGGGGCAGGGCCCCTCTCCTCCCTGGGGCCTTAGCCCAAACCCATCGCCTGAGCAGGGGTAACCCAAACCCAGCTTCACATCGGGGCCGCTGCCCTTTTCCAGGTGGAGGGACGGAGATTCCTCCTGCTCCCAGCATCTCAAATGTACCCAGCTTAGTGTGAAATGGCCCTAATGAGGACTGAGTCAGCCCACAAAGCTCTTCTGAGAAGCAAACTGACCAGTTCTCGCTTCTACCCGATGCACAGAGCAATTTGTACTTGATTAAGTAAAATGTTACAGGTCACAGTGTGACCATTTTAAATCTTTCATCTTTTCTGCTTTCCTCGCTTCTCACAACCTATTAATTTCCAATTTTCTTCTCTGCCTCCTGTCCTCACTGTGTCTGTGGAGCAAGTCCCCTGGTGTCTCTGCCCTCCTCCCTCCCTCCGTCCCTTCCTTCTCGTACTTTTGACCCTGCTGTGTGAGTCCTGCCGCATCCGAGGCCCCAAGGACGACGCAGCCAGTGTGTGAGGTGGACAGAGCCCCGTCCTCCCGGAGCTCCTGCTGAAGGGAGGACGACGGGAGGGGGACCAAGATGTGACACCTCTCCTGAGTCGTTCCCCCTCACAGGACCCCAGGAGGAGATACTGGGGGCCCAGCACATCAATCAGTGATGACGGTCCAACCGATGCTCCCAGGGTATTCTGTGGGATCAAAAAAGAGGGGTGACTCATCCTCCAGATCAGGGAGGCTCCCTGGAGGAGATCACACCTGAGCTGAGCAGGAGGAACCTATTGGTGTGACCATGGGGAAGAGAGTGGACAGATGCCAGGACAGAATGTGCCAAGGTCACATCTGTTAAATGCATGAAGAAGCGAGTGAATGCGCCTAACCCACACGCTCCTTTTTGGTCCCACCACTTCAACACTCCAAATGCCTCAACTGCTTTGGGGATGAAGACTCAAATCTTTAATGTGGAGTTTGAGGCCACACAAATTTGAGGTCTGGCTTATGTCCACTTCTGCGGGCTCCCATCCACCCCTTATCCTTCAACCACACAGGTCTTAGAGATCTTCAGAGTCGCTAAGAACCCTCTAGCCACTGGGCCTTTGCATGTGCTGTTCCTGTGACAGGATCCCGGTTCATCCCTCAGACCCCTGCTCAGGCCGCTCATCCTCAGGAAGCTCTCTCCCGTCTCCCTTGAGCCCCACTCCCTGGAATGTGCTCTCACAGCACCAAGAGCCCCTTCTTACAGCTCGCAGTGTGTGCTTCTAGATTAGTCTCTGTCTCCCTGCTGAACTGTGAGCTCCGCGGGGCAGGGTCCACAGCAAATGTGTTTAATTCCTGTGACACAGTGGCTGTCGCACAGTAGGTGCTTAACAAACATTTTGAATACATAAATGAATATTGTCACTGCAGGGTCTCCCTTTGTGAGTGCAGTTGTACCAACACAGGCTGTCCACCAAGGACTGGATCTGTCTCCGCCGTCCCCATGGCCTGGTGCCCACCTCAGGGTCTGCACCTCACTGGCATCGGTCAGTATCTGTGAAGGAAGGAAGGGAGGGTGGCAGGAGGCAAAGGGGACTTGAGATTCAGAAGAATCGCTGTCTCAGCTTCTGGGCCCGTCTGGAAGCCACGGTGTCGAGAATGGACGGGCCTCCTCCCCACGCCGGCCTCCGGCTCCCAAAGCAGTCAGCGGCTCCCGCCCCGTCCGCACAGGGGAAGACCCCGCGGAGCAGCGGAGCCGAGGTGTGTTCACGCCTCCTGGTGCTTTGTTTCCTCAGGCTCATGGGGGAACATGGGCTGTCAGCACGCCTCAGAGAGACCAGGGAGGAAACGGACCGATTTTCCTGATTGGGGACAATGGGGGATTCTTCCTTTCGGGGAGCTGCCCCCGTGGGGAACTGGCAGATAATCCCAGGGCCGTGGGCCGTGCAGTGCTTGGCCGGTGAGACACTCTGTGGGGACGGTGTCTGGTGGGCCGATTGCTGAGGGGAGGTGGTCTGATGGCCTCATCGGAGCTGGTGAGACCACTGTCCCCTCACAGCAGATGGACAAGGACACTGGCATCCTTGCTCCCCCTCAGGAGCACCTGAGACAGAAACCTAGAGAACAGATGGCTCCCAGGAGCGCCTGCTCTGCCCTGTGCCCCTGCCTGGGAGCTGCTCCAACCTGCCCTGAACGCAGCTCCACCAGCTGGAGACAGGTCCCCAGGGCACCTCCTCAGGAAGACCTTGAACCTCCTCACGGAGAATTCCAGACCCAGCGGCCCGAAGGTCTGGGAGCAGCAAACGGGGCTGCTCCTCCCTCCCCGCGTGGCCCTCAGGCCCAGTCTGGGCTCTTCCTCTCCCAGGAAGATGAGCGGCTGGGGCCACAGGCAGGTGAGCGACGTCGCTGGCCTGAACTGGGCTGGGACAGACCCCATGAGAACGTGGGAAGGATGACGACCCCAGGTGTCGCTGTGGCTGATATTGTTCCCAGTTTTCCCCATTCCAGTCTTGTTCTGCCGGGCTCAGGGCCTCAGCCTGGGCACAGCCCGCCCCTCACTGCTGCCGGTTAATTTCCATTGGTCATAAACGTTACTGATGTTCTGTTCAGTAGAAACTGGGCAGCCCGCTGCTGGTCTCAAAGTGAAGGGTTAAAGAATTGAAAGGCTGCCTGCAGGTTAGGGCATTTACACGGTCCGTGTTCACTGCCTGTTGTTCTGAATTAATTACCTGGTGCCTAAATGTAACTCTTGTGAATCTCAAGTAATGCTCTCATAGTCCACTCACGGTTAATTAACAGGACTCAACAGCAGCGGTGTGGTCTGTGGAGAAGGAGGTGTGTTTCCCACACTTGGGGCTAGAAGATGGAGGGACTGACATCGGGGGGGGGGGCCCTCACAGTCTCCTAACAGAATGGCTTCTCCACTAACCCCACAGGGTGAGCTTGAGATCCTGGAGGGGGTCAGAGGTCCCTGACTGAGAGGGTCAGTTCCCAGACTGCCACCTGCTACCAGGGCCTGTGGCAGCAGGAAATGACACAAACTTTGTGATTAAAAGTTTTTCTAAAATAGGATAATAATACCAACATCATGGGGTTGGTCCTGCCTCCCGGGATGTGAATCTAAGAGTGGGGGCCACACTCAGTGGATGTTATCAGAAAGAAGGGACAAGTGAACAGAGAGGGCAGCAAGCCCCGAGGACAGAATCCTACACCCAGCCCTCCAGGTGCCATAAGGAAGGTGTGGGGGTGGGGGGAGCTGGCCGCAGAGATCGTGAGGCCGGGCCTGGGCCTTGAAGCATGAGCAGGAGCCCCCTGGGTAGACGAGTCAGGGGAAAGGTTTCCGGGGAGAGGGCACAGCGTGAGCAAAGGCCTGGAGGCACCGCTGCATTGCGCTGCCGCCTGCTATGACCCGAGCGTCTGTCACTGCAGAAGGAGGTCCCATCCAGGCCCCTGTGCTGAACTGTGGCCCGTTTCTGGGCACCTGGCTAGCAGGGATGTTGGAAAAGCTTAGACGTATTTCACCCCGTTCACAGGTTTTAGAGCCAACTGCCTGATGTTGGGCAAGTTACTTAAGCTTCCTGTGCCTCAGTTTCTCCATCTGTGAGGTGAGGATAATGACACTGGGCTGGGCGAGGAGTAAACCTGTGAAGTTCGTCAAGGGTGCCTGGTCCCCGCAGGTGTTATGGGAGCGGTTGTTGAGATCGACCCTCGTTGGGTGCCCCATGTCTGTGGGTCTCTTTAATCCTCAGAACATCAGGTGGGTGGGGTGGTAGGACCATTGGTCCCTGTGAATAATCTGAACCAGGAGGTGAAGTGGCTTCTTCAAGGTCACAGGGCTGAGCTGGGTGCAGGGAGCCGAGGTCTGTCCCGTCTGTCTGACTCAGGAGCCCACCCAGTGCCCAGAGCAGTGTCTGATCTGTGGTGGGAGCTGCCCTCCCCTTCCCCCCTCTGGGGAGGCTCCTGGAGCACCAGCCCTGTGTGCCCAGACCCAGGGGTTCACACAGAGACCCCCAGATGCTCTATGCCCAGACCCCCTGGGGGACACTCTCCCTCCTGCCTTGTCCCACCTCACAAGAAGCCTCTGCACTCAAAGGACCTTCCACTCAGTCCCTCCCGAGGGAGACAGGGGCTGTCATCTCTGCGGGGCTCACGCAGCCCCCTCAGCAACCCGGCCTTGCAGGGAGTGCGGGAAGGCGCCTGTGTTAAATCCGCGTCTGGATGAGCCCCTGCTGGAGGAATTAATTCGTGTACACACAGAAAATCTCCCGCAGACTTGTCTCCTAACATTTATTGGAAACTGGAACATGCAGATAAGGCAGCGCCTGTCGCCAGAACCGCAGGATAATCTGCATTTTCTAAGCCACAAAAAGCTGCAAAAGTAGCCACTTCATGAGCCAGGAAGGGGACTCACCCAGGTAAAGGAGGGTCTGGCAGGTGCTTCTCTGGCAGAAAGACCAGCACCCCGACTCTTCTCAAATCCTAGAGCCTTAAGTTCCCAGATCATCACTAATAGAATCTTAGAATTAGAAAAGCTTGAATCAGAATTCCAGGATCTTAAAATCTCAAGTCTTAAATAGTTTTACTAACAAAATCTTCAAATTACAAAACATTCGGTCAGAATCATAGAAAATGAACCTCGTGTCAGATCACAGACTCGTAGCATTTCCAGGACTGTACACATCAGCTTGCTCGGATGTTCCAATAAGTGGCCTCCAGGTTTCAGATCTTGTTCCAGGGTCACCTCCTTCAGGAAGCCCTCCCTGACCAGATCCGAGCCCCCACTACAGACTCAGCTCCAAGCCCATTGCCTTGTCAGCTCAGCTGCCGGTGCCTCTTTACATTTATTTTCATGATTACCTCATGGAGATGGTCTCTCTCCCTTCCACCCATTTCTCAGATAGTGAGCCCCACAGGGGTGGGTTTGACCTGCTTTACTCATCGCTGGATCCTTCGCACAGGGCTTGGCACACAGCAGATGCTCAATCAATATCTGTCTAATGAGTAACTAGATTAATGAATGACATAAATAAAGGGATGGATGGATGGATGGGTCCCCCTGCCAAAGCCTATGCTCTTCAAGTATAACGGACGCCTCCCCCCACCGCAACATTTCTGCCCCCAAAGTCTGGCTGGGGGACCTGTGCTGTGCGAGCTCATTCAGGCTACGGAGCCACTCAGACCGTCGGTTTCCTCGTCTGTAGAACGAAAGCATGAAACATGACAGCCTCTGAGAAGAAGGTTGTGAGCACTGGGCGAAGGTCCAAGGCCAAGTGCGGGCTGGCCCAGAGTGGGCAGTGAAACACACCAGACTGCCTTGTTTGGGGAAAGACTTCTGTTCTGTCTTTGAGCCCAGAGACTTTTCCAGCTTCTGAATGTGCTGTCGGACAGGAAGGGCAGCGAGGCTGGCAGCCGAGGATGATACCAGCCGAGGAGCCCGTGACTGGACTCTGCTGCCCTGGCCTCACCGTCAGCCTGGCTAAGTCACTGCACCTCCCTGGCCCTCCGTTTCCTCATCTGTGTGACAGAGAACCTCAAACGCGCGTCAGGAGGCCGTGTCTGCATGAAGTCCTTCCAGGATCCGGAGTGTGACACGCAGGCGGGGGAGGAAGGGGGGCAGGGGAGGAAGGGGGGCGGGGGGGCTGTCTGTCAGGCTGCGTGAGGGCCCGATTGATCTGCCGAGAAGGCGCCAGGTTGGGAGTGAGCACTTCATTACTGAACAAGTTTTTATACAATTGATTGCATTGCCTGTTCTCTGCATCTTTTAATTACAAAACCAATTAGCTTGTTGGCAAATGGGGAGGGAAGGCAGAGCTCAGGTTGGATGGGCAAACCCTGCCTTTTTCGGTGACCACGGTGGTGAGCCAAGGAGGGTGGGCGGTGGCCGTGGCCAGGAGGCTGTCCCCATCCCCAGGGCAAGAAAACTCTCTGAGACTCAGAGGAGCCTAGGGTTGGGCGCTTGGAAGAATGGACAGGAAAAAGTGCTTTGTGAAAGAACACACACACACACACACACACACACACACACACACACACAGTTAATAAAGTTCCCCCGGCGTCTCCGCCCGCAGGAAGGCACCTGGTAGGGCTGCATCAGAAATCCTGCTGGGAAAGCGCCTGGGCAGCCAGACTCCAATGGCCAGAGCGCAGCACCCCCCGCGAAGCCTCCTGCCCAAGGCACCCCGGGGGGGCGGGGAGCAGGAGGCGGAGGGGAGAGGGGTGGGCAAGAGTTCCTCTGCCCCTTCCTCACCTCCTGCTCAAGCCGCTGCAGCCGAGTTCAGGTCAGGACGTCTTGCTCCGTCAGCACAGCAGTGGGTAAGAGGAGCCTGGTGGGGCAGGTGGGGCAGGTGGGGCGTGGGAGCCTCCTCAGGGGTCATCGAGGCTGTGCCAGGGAGCAGACAGGCCCCGGAGCCTGCGGCAGGGAGGGGAGGGGCTGGCAGGAGCAGGGCAGCAGGGGGAGTGGGGAAGGCCCAGCTGGAGAAGTCGTTGAGCGATGGTTGGATGGTTCGTCCTGCCTGGTGTTTGCTGTCCTCGGCTGCTGGAGGCAGCAGTACTCAGAGGGGCCACAGCCTGGGTTACAGGCAGCTCTGGGCTGTCCAGCCCTCGCCAAGCGGCTCCTGCTTTGGGGACACACGGATAAACTCTGAGGACTCTGAAGGAGGCAGATCCAGCTGAGTGGAGTCACTGGGTGCCCTGCTGGAGGCCCGGGCCTGAGCCAGGTGAGGAGTACCGCATGGGCCCACCAGCGGGGGTGGGCTTCTCTGCTCCCCAGAGCAGATGGGAAATCCCCAGGGCAAGCGATTTTCCAGGAAGGCTTAGAGTACACAGGTGACAGACGGGGTCCAACCTCCACCTCCACTATTTACCTGGAACACGGAGACCATGCTCAACCTTCTTATCTGTAAAATGGGGTTGATGATACCAGCCTCAGAGAGGTGACATGATCCTTGATGGCCACAGCCCTGTGAAGCACTTGATTCTCCTTTCACAACCGGCGGAACAACCCTGAACCCGCTGACTACGTGCCCGGCCTCAGCCCCGCCTCAGTTCCTCCAGTTTAGCAAGTAGGAAGTCAGCCAGACCGGGGTTCAAACCCTGGCTCAGTGTCTTGGCTTTGTGACATTGGATGCATCACTTAGCTGCTCTGCCTCACTGTCCTTTCTGTGAAATGAGGACACAGCACTGACGCTCTGAGATGCTGTGAGGCCGAGTATGGGTTCGAGGCAATGCCGACCCAACCAGAAGGAGGCATCGCCTCCTCTCTCCCCTCCTCCCTGTCCTCTCCCTTCCTCTGTCCCCTCCTCCTCTTCCCTCCTTATCTTTCACTCCGCACATACTGAATTTTATGTAATTGGGATCATACAATTTATTCAGCTATTCAGGTTTTTCTTTTTTTAAACTCACTATACATCATCAGCATGTTCCCACATCACTGACAGTTCCTCAAAAGCATGATGTTAATAGCTTTGTAATTGCACCTCACTCAGACGCACCTCCCCGCCCTTGCCAGGCAGATACTTGGAGGTTACAGGCCTGTATGCGCATCAGGCTGCGAGGGACGGTTTGGGCCCCGTGCGCCTGAGTCCCTGACCACGTCCTCAGGACAGAGTCCTGCCGGTGGATCAGCTCTGAGAGCAGTGATGTTTCTCAGGCTCAGGGTCTTGATCACTCAGTCGCTTTCCTGGAAGTTGCCCTGATGAATGGCCCCCAGCACCCCGCAAGGACGCCTGTCTCACCCCCACAGCCCCGGCCTGTGGCGCCAGCTTCCGGGCTACATGATCATCAATCACAGGTTCCTGGGTGTCCGGAAGCCTCATGAAAAGGACAAGAAAGAGCCTGGGGCTGCAGCTCAGGCAGGGAGCCGGCGTTGTCCCATCCCACCTGCCCTGGCCTGCCGGGTGCCACCGCGCAGTCCTTTTTTCGGTTTTCCATTTTTTCCCCTGTTGCAATGCCCACTCCGCCAGCTGGGTGTCCTCCCTCTGTCCATCCAGGGCCCAGAACAGGGTCTGACACCCGGTAGGTGTTCAGCAAATCTGTGTTGAAACCTGAACTATCAGAATGCTCTTTCAGTACACACACACTCACACACACATTCACCCCCCCACACACATTTGCTCACACACACACACTCACACACACACTCACACCCCCCCACACACATTTGCTCACACACACACACACTCACTCACACCCCCCCACACACATTTGCTCACACACACACACTCACACACACATTCACCCCCCCACACACATTTGCTCACACACTCACACACACACTCACACCCCCCACACACACATTTGCTCACACACACACACACACACTCACTCACACACACACACACTCACTCACACACACACACACACACACACACACCCATTTTGCCACAGCATTCTCCCCTTCTTTCCTGGAGCCATTGCTTTCTCTCAATGCCTTGAACACCAAGCCACTGGTTCTACCTTCTTATCTATAAAGCAGAGTTGATGATACCAACAAATTGCACTGAAGACAGTATAGAATGGTGGCTAAGAATACAGACTCTGGAGCCAGACCGCTTGGGTTTTAAAGTTACTTAATCTCACCCTGGCCGGTATGGCTCAGCGGTTAGAGCGTCCGCCTGCGGTCCGGAGAGACCCGGGTTCGGTTCCCACTAAGGGCACGTACCTCGGTTGCGGTTTGTCCCCGGTCCTGGTTGGTCGTGCGGGTGGCAGCCACTCGATGTGTCCCTTTCACATCGATGTTTCCCTCTCTCTCTCTTCCTCTCTCTCCCTCCCACACTGTCTGTACAAAAAATGGAAAAATGTCCTCGGATGAGGATTAAAAAAAAATAAAATAAAGTTACTTAATCTCTCTTTGCCTCAGTTCCCCTCAGTAAAGTTGGGATAGCCCACCTCCTGTGGCACTGCAGGGACTGACTGAAGGCTGCAGCCACGGTGTAAGAAAAGGACCTGCAGAGAAGCCCTGGTGAGTGACTTTGAGATGCTGCCCCCTGATCCCAGGGCACAGCCTTGCCGCCTACGGCTCAGGGTAGACAGCCCTGCTCCCCGCGTGTGGGCTCCCACTCCTCTGGGAAAGTCTCCCTGTCCGCCTCCACCCCCTGCCGCTATTAGGGCTCATATGACCAGCTCTCTATGGTGGGCAGTAAGCAGAAGAAACAGGTGCTGCAGCACACATTCTGGTGGAGGATCAGAGCATCATGGAGGAGGCCTTGTGTTCTGATGGTGCAGCCACGGTGGCAACGTGAATCACCAAGTCTCTGCCCGGAAGACACTGCCCCCCAGAGCTCCCTGGGCCTGCGCTGGCTCTGTTGTGTGCAGCCAAGCAGATTTGGGGCTTGTCACTGCAGTGGAATCTGCTCATCCTGACCCTTCTCCCGGAGCCAGGCTGGAGCATTAGCATGTGATTGTGCCCCGTGCAGGTGGTAGGAACTGGACTGCACCTGTCCGAAGTCAGTGGAAGCTACTCAGTTGCAGCCTTCTGCTGTAGAAACAGGGACCCCAGTGGTCATATTTTCTGTGTTTTCAGGAGAAGCCAGAATAAGGACTCTTATTTAAAAATCTGGCAGCTTTTAAGTGTTGGTCATTAAATCAAGGTTTAAAAAACCCCGACTGAGCCAAACAAATTCTACTTGCAGACTAGATATGCCCAGAGGCCACTTGTCATGACTTTGGCCTACATGTCCAAATCGAAGCTCCTTGGCCCGCTATTTCAAGCTCACCATGGTCTGTCCACAGTTGGCATCTCTCACAGCTTCCTAACCCCAACCCTGAACTCTGGCTGCACTCAGCCACTGACAGGTCACCTACAGGGCCTCTGTCCATACTGCTCCCCAGGGCCGGTGTGGTGCCATGAACAGCACATGGCTTATGGTATCTGTCCACTAGATCGCAGCCCAGATCACCACCCTGTGAGAGCTGGGTGACCTCTCTGAACATCAGTTTCCTCTTCTGTAAAATGAAGGTGAACACAGCCAACTTACAAGGTGCCCTGCAGAGCTGCATAAACACTGTTTTATAGGGCCTGGCCCAGAGTGGGTGCTCGGGTAAAGTGAATCTCATCCGTCTCCTCACAAAGAGGGCACCGTCTGCAGCTGCTCCCCAATCTCGCTCACTGCCGTCCAAGACACCCCAACAACCTTCCTTTGTCTCCTTTTTACAAGAATCGGAACCGCATTGCAGTCTTAGGTCTCTGTGAGCCCTGGGCCCCTCCCGCCCGCCCTTCACAGGGTTTACCGCAACTACTCCCCTGTATGTATAGTCCCATCTCGCTGTCTGCTTCTTGGAAGACTCAGACTAGTGGTCCGAGAAAACAGGCGGCTTGAGGGGCTTTGGGACTGGCTCCCCTCCCCCACGCGGAGCAGAGGACCTCGTCCTGTGGGAAGGCTGGGCACAGATAGTGGCATAAAGCGGTGGCTCGATTGCTGAAGGCTTGACCTGTGGTGACCTGGGAGAATGTCCTGGGAGGAGCATCCTGTGGCAGGAGTGATGCTGCAGGCGGTCGAAAGGGCTGGGGCGATGCCTGCAAGGACCGCACAGCTGGCTGGGCTCCTCCTCTCCCATCTGCCAAGGCAACTCCGACAATTTCGCTTCGTTGAGAACTGAGCTGCTACGCTGGGTTCACGCACTGCAGAGGGGTGATGAGACTGGGGCTCTTCACAAGCCCGGTGGTAAGTGTGGGAGCCCAGGGCCCGCTAGAGAGGCCGGAAGAGCAGCCGGCGGAGGAGCAGACCGCGGATCTAACTGTCAGAGGTGCAGAGCTCCGGAGGCGCCTGTGTGCTGTCGGCCCAACTCCCAGCCCAGGGCCTCGATGGGGAAACCTGAACTCCGAAACCCAGGACAGGGACGCCGAGGGTACTGACTCTGCAGCTCTCCCCAAACCCTCTGGGCTGGCAGGGGCAGCCCCCCTCCCTAGGAAGAGCCAGAACGAGAGCTGTGCTGGAAGGGCCTGCCCAGGCCTCACCTGCTCCGTAGGTGACAGGTACAGCCTGGGAACCTGCCCCCCCGCCCCCCACCAGGGGAACAGTAGGCTGGCATCCCAGCACGGTCCGGCTGGCGGCATGCTGGCCCTGAAAGAAGCCAGCCACCGAAAGAGCAGAATTACTGATCCTGTCCTCGTAGGAGCCAGGGGAGTGGATTGTGAGGGTGCTGATCAAGGGAGCCAGAGTCCAGGGCTGAAGGAACTGAACTCCGTGCCGTGGGGAGTTTGGGGCACACGGGGCATAGCAATCTAGGCGGACCCGCAGGATGGCCTCGAAGGCGTGAGGACTACGAGAAGCCCAGCGCGCTCTCGCCAGGGCTGGAGGAGGCCCTGCAGTAGCCCAGGCTGGTGGCGCCTGCGGCCAAGCAATGAAGCTGCAAAATGACCAGTAAGGTCAGAGGGACAGCCAAGGGGGCTGGGCCTGGGGGAGGTGTGGACATGGGGCAGCCAACAGGCTGCTGCTCAACACTTCTAACCAGCATGAGGCAAGAGCGGACAGCCATGCCGTGCACACCACTCAGCAGCAGCAAGGAGCAAACTGCTGATATCTGCAATGACTTCGGCGGGGTTTGAGGGCATGTCCAATGACAGGAAAAAAACAAACAAACCCAAAGTTATATCCATTCTTTCTTTTTTTTTTTTTTTGGTACATGCCCCTAGTGGGAACTGAACCCAGGACTCTCTGAGCCAAACCGGCCAGGGCTATAGAACCTTCTTAAGATGACAAAACTGTGAACCGGGAGGACAACTCAGCCGGTTCCATGGGTTAGGAGGAGTAGAGGATGGGAGGAGGGTAGCCCTGACTTCAGATGAGTAGCACACAGCAATCTTTGGGGCGATGGACTGGTTCCTATCTTGATTGTGGTATAGTCTCTAAAATCTACCCATGTGATAACATGGTATAAAATTATACATACAAATCACACCAGTGTTAATTTCCTGATTTTGATATTGCACTGTAGTTATGCAGATATAACTCACTGGGGGAGCTAGTCAAAGTTTATATAATCCTTCCTATACCATTTTTTGAAACTTCATGTGAACCTATAATTATTATAAAATAAAAAGGGTTTGAAAAGACAAGAATAGAGAAGGTGGCTTAAGCAGTCACCACAGTAAAACATGATTACTTGCACAGTTGTTATACCTGAGACAATGTTCAGATCTGGATTCCGCTGAGGAACGAGGTGCCAGGTGCTTACGGTGGAGATCGCAGCGCATCACGGCGTGTACCTGCCCTGATGGTTTCCCAGCTCTCCCCCAAAGGGACTGGCAGCTATTTATTCTGTGGCTGTCCACTGTGGAAGGGATAACCAGACACTTTGAGGACCGTCGGGCATCAGGTCTGAGTTGACACTGGTACCTAGAGACTCAAAGTGTCTCCATGACCCTCTCCACAGAGCGGGGCCTGTAGGGACCAAGCATTCAATGGTGTTCTGGCTGAAGTATGGCTCACAGTGGGTCTGCTGGGCCTGTGGGCTCACTCAGTGGACCTTTCCCCAGACCCAGAGTGGATCATTGGAACTGGTCGTTGGGATAACCCCACATTTGGTGCCTGGCCTATGGAGTAATAGCTATCATAGTGAGGAAGTCCAAATAAAAATCTCCGAAACCATCCCCTAGACTAGCCGAGATCACTGTCAAAAACAATATCACATCTGGGCTGGAGGATAGCGAAGCTTAGTGCCATCATTAAAAATTGAACACATACAGTGACTCTATTTAATATGCAAGCCCGGCCCCGCAGAAGCAGATGGATCCTGGAAAATGGCCTCAGACGACTCCAGCCTCAACCAGGTAGCAGCTTCGATCGGAGGCGGTGCTCTGGACATGTCCTGTTGCTAGAACAGATTGAAGAGGCCTCCGGTAGATGGCCTGAGCATCGTCTTAGGGGGGTGTTTCTTTCCCTTCCTGTTGGGAAGGAGGGTAAGGGGCAGCTCATATACACAAGGCACAGACAGTGATATTTGTTTCGTTCTGCCACTCTGGACGCTGCAACACTGTATCCTTGCTCTTGCCAGATCCACAGCAAGGGTCCATTGAATTGCAAGTTACAGCTGCCTCCAGGGCAAGTTGGAGCCAGAAGGCAAAAGAGGAATCACTTTAATCAGCAGGAGGGGGAGGGCAAGAAGGAAGAGGTAGGGCCCGGTGACCCCTGTCACCCCATTGTAACATGTGCTGCCCTCCTGGCTTGAGCAGGATTAACAAGGGTTCAGTGACCCCTCCTTCGGAGTAAGTTGCGCCATCCTAGGAGGCAGGGGGTGATAGCAGAGAGGGGGGACTTCAGAAAGCACGATGGAGGAGGGCAGTGGACTCAGCTATGACCCCAAGATCATATCCGGCAGTGGGAGCCGTGCTTGGCGTCACAAGCCTTCCTCTCCCATCAGGAAGGGTGGCCATGGGGACCAGGGAGGTGCTGTTTCCCACACCCGTGTGAAGAAGGAGAACTCACAGCCCAAGGCATGGACTGTTGTGGCTGCGAAAATGTGTCTGTCAGATCTTCCGCAGCCCAAGCGCATTGAGTGACCCACCTGCTGCCCTCTGATACCCACGGAAAGAACAGGATTCTAAGGCCCCTGAAGGCCCAGCCTGGCAGGCAGGGCTGGATTGTGCCAGTGGGGGAGGAAGAGGGGGGAGGAAAACAAAGAGGCGGAATGCAGAGATGGGAATGGAATCCACCCTGTCAGGACAATGAGAGCTCAAGGAACACCAGCAGTTGTACCTGGGACTCTGGCTCACTGCGGGTCTGGCTGAGCCTGGGGAGGGGGGGCTCCATCCTGAAAGCCTGCTCCCTGGCTGAGCCTGGGGGGCTCCATCCTGAAAGCCTGCTCCCCAGCCAGCTGTGCGCTAGTTCGTGCTGGGTTCCTGGGGTCTGCAGCGGCTCCTCCCAACCTCTCCCTTCCTTCTCCCACTTAACAAACAGCTTCACTTAAAAAGCCATCTGGGAGGATGGATGGCACAAGGCACAATTTGTAGAATAAGTTTTCAGGGAGAAGAGCCAAGACATTAAAGGCGCAGCACTTAGGACTCCACTCTCATCAGGCCCCTTCCTCTGATGGCTGGAGAGCCTGGCTCTGCTACAGACCCCTCCCCCGCCCAGGGCGGGCTCCTCCCCCTTTGTCTTGGAGTGGGCCTGCTCCAGTGCCCCGCTGCCTCCTCCCTCGGGATAAACTCCCCTCCTTTCACCAGGAGGGGCTGCAGCAGGGCGTCCTCTCCTGGCCACCTCTGACCCATCTCGGGGAACTGCACCCTTTCCCTACTGGTGACCAGGGTGCAGGTTTGTCTTCTGTGGGGACAATGGGTGGATGCCCTTTGAAGGAGAGATGTGTCCACAGTGGGATGGATGAGTGGCCCTGGGGAGGGGTAATGACCTCCCTGTCACTGGAGGTATGCACAGTGGGTGGATGAGCACTCAGCAGAAAGGCCTCTCAGGAGGCAAACTAGCCACGTGGCTGTGGGAGCATGGGTTTCAGAGGCTGGGAGACTGGGCCGAGTCCTGGCCACGCTGCCGGCAGGCGTCTGACCTTCAGCAATGACTTACACTCATCGAACCTGTTTCCTCATCCAGAAAATCAGGCAAAATAATAGCCCCACTTCCCAGGGTTGTCATGGGGGCTAAAGGACATAATGTGGGCTGCACACTGAGCACAGAGCGCATACTATCCGTGCTGGGGTGAGGGGGTGCAGAGTGGAGGTTGGGTGGACACCCTGAGCAATCTAAGACTTCAAATTGCTGTGGTTTTAGAAACTTAAGACTGAGATCCAACAATTCAATTATCGTGAGATAGTAAGGCTCCCTGAGATTCTAAGGCCTTATGAAATCATGATTTTATTCTTCTACCTTTCTAAGGCTTATTAGTAATCCGAGGCTGTAGGCTTCAAAGAATGAAGCTCCGAACGCACGCCCTGCCAGCTGCCCCATGCTGTATGATGGACAAGGAGTGTTTATCTCTGTCCCTCCCCGGACTTCAAATCTTCCGTCTTTGTTCCCACTAATCTTTCTGTTCCACTGGAGTCCACTTATATTAAAACAGACTTAACTACTGGATCCTTTGTCTCAGACCCACCAGACCCGTCCTTGTTCCTGAACCCCTGTGCCCTGCTCTTCCTCCCCACCCCCGTGAACCCCATATCTGCCTACTGAAATCTCCCCTTCAAGGCCTAGGTTGCAATTAGAGTTTCCTCGAGGCTTAGTTCTCTTCCCAATTGAAGTCAATAATCAATGTCATGCTTGGTATGTCCAATGCACTTGGTTTAAGTCACTAATAGCAGCTCTCACAGTCTGACTCATTATTGTTGGAGAGAAAATCTCTGACCTTCATCCCACCGCTGGTACCCTTCCAAGGCCCCTCCATGCTCTCCAAGGAGGGAACAGGTGTGGATCTAATTGGTCAGAGGTGGGACAGTGATTGGGCCATGCTCCTAGTGGGCAAGGTCAGCACGTGCGAGGTGATGGTGCTGGACCAGCTCTCCCTCCCCCACCGCCCCCCACTGCAGCCAGGAGGCAGTCAGCTCTGCAGACCTCGCCTTGGTGAAGCCAGGACAGAGGAAGAGGGGGTCTCACTCAAGCCTCCCTTGACCTCCAGGACTGTACTAGTCACGGTGCACTCAGCAAAACAGAATCCGCTCTAGCGATTCAGACAAAGAATCTAATGCCGGGAACTGGAGCTGAGGAGCCAAACAGGAGATGATGAGGCTGCCCAGAACTTAGTGATAACAAGAAGCAGCTGCTAACCTGGGACTGGAAGGTCACAAAGATGAGGAGGTGGCATCCCAGAGCCCAGAAGCTGGGATTATCACTGGGAGTCAGAGCCATGGTGGGGGACACCCAGGGAGCTCTGGGACCACGGGGTGAGGGGCTGTCCAATGGGAGCTGGGGTCAGAGACAAAAGAAAGCTGCTGATGAAAATGCCACCTGAAGTCTGCCTCTGCACACAACTATTAAAACTATTCGTTTGTTCATTCATTCATTCATTCATTCATTCATTCATTCGGCAAATATGTATCGAATCACTGCTAGTCTGAGACTACATTCTAGGTGCTGGTGATACAGCAGTGAATGCAACAATCTCTGCCCTCATGGAACTTAGTGTCCAATTGGAGGACACAGACAGTGAAGAGGTGGGATGTACCAGGTGGCCAACTCCTACTCATTCTTCAAGTCTCAGGACAAAAGTGACTCCTCCTGGGAGCCCTCCGTGCACACACCAACCTCACCCGGAAGGACAGAGCTCTCTGTGATCCCAGCTCCTCCCGCGGCTCCTCTATCAGGCAGGACATAGACTTTCCAGTTCTTGCTGTGGCTGGTGGGCTACAAAGTGGGAGGATGAGAGAAGCTAGGAGACAAACTGTGGCCACCCCAAGTCCCCCCTTCAGCCAGGCCTCACCAGTCCCTCCCCTCTGGGGCAGCCAAAGGTTTTCCCGCCCAAGATCTCAGTCTATAACTGGGGTCCCCTCTCTTCACCATGGCCACTTCTCCCCACTCTGTCCTCTCCCCAGGGGGCACAGGGCTGCTGCACCTGATGGAGCCCTCAGGGTGTCTCCAGGCAGGCTGTCCCCTGCCCTCCCCCAGGGTACCCAGCAGCCTCTCCCCCTTCTCCCTCTTCCGGGGGGCGCAGCTCAGAAGCCACAGACCACACACCACACTGGCCTCTTATCCCAGCTCTGTCCAGCTGGCCCGTCAGCTGGAATTCTGAACGTCTGCACAAATCGCGGACCCCACACCCACCCGTCTCTAAGGTGGGGCATTTACACCTCCAGGACATCTGGACCCCTCGCTGCTGTCCATGGCAGGCACATCCCAGCTGCCACTGTCGAGATGTCCACCTTCACCTCCTCACTGGGCCCCTGCTCCCACTCCTGCCTCCATGAAGGATCTGGGGGTTGTTTTAAGAAACCAATCACATCAAGTCACCCCCTCACATAAAATCCTTCAATGCTACTCACAGAAACTTGAGTAAACCCAGACCTGCTGGCCAAGGCCCAGGAGGCCCTATGGGTCTGGCTGCTGCCTCCTCCCCTTCCTCATACTCTTTCCTCATCACACTCTGCCCTTCTTTAGTCCCTCCAACACTCCTTCCTACCCCAGAACCTTTGCACATGCTAGTCCTGTTCCCTAGATCACTCTGTGCCCTACTCTTCAGGAAGCCAGCTCCTTCAGGTCTCAACTTATACACCATTTCCTAAGATTGCCCCATCTGAGTTAGTCCTCCTCATTATCCTCCCATATAGCCTTGTGTACATGGCATGCTTGGCCCCATCCTGAGGTATAGTTAGCTGTCTGTGTGACTTTTCCTTGAAAGATCATGTCTCCCTCTGAACTGTGAGCTCCAGGAGGCCAGCACCTGGCCTGGCTTGTTTATTTCTCATCTGTCTCCAGTATGTAACAGGCATATAGTAGGTACGTAGGAGATGACCTGGGTGAGTATCTGGAACTGGAAGAATGGGAGGGGAGTAAAAAAAAAAAAAAAAAGCCATGTCCCTTTAAGTAGAACAGAAATAACTGTGAGTGTTGTTAATTGTTTTTATTTGGAGGATGTTGGTTTTCATTTTATTTGATCTTTTAATAACTCACACAGCATAATCAGCTGGTAATTACAGCTTCCATCTCTGGCTTGTGCCTCTCCGACTTCGGCTCAGAGGACTGGAACCGTTTCATATTTAATCAGTATTTGAGCCAGAATGCTCTCAGGGGAGCGAGCTCATGTTGGAGTGTAGAGTTTAATTCTCAGTGATGTTAATTAGGGCAGGAAAACAACCTGAGCTCGGAGCAGGGCTGCTGGGGGGCCCCCAGTGACAGGAACGAGGGGCCCCGCCCACGTGCGTGCCTGGTCCAGCACGCGGCAGCCGAGCATGCACCATGACGAGTCCCATCCCCACCCGGACAGGCAGAACCAACGGTCCCTCCCAGGCCTGAGGCCGCTCCGCACCTGCAGGCTCCTCAGGTGCTTTCTGGAAGGGTCCAGGTGGTGAGGGGGCACAGGGGTTCAGTGGCAGATTCGGGCATTGCTGGACAGTCAGCCCATCCCCTCTCCAGGGAAACAGGGTCTTTCCTCAATCCACCACCATCACCCTCCACTCCTGCTGCCTGGTCTGCTCCCTCCAGCGCGGGGCTGGGTGGGGTGGGGTGGGGGTGGTGGACCGACCTGCCGGCCTGAGTCACCGTCACACGCATTTTACCCTCCTGGAGCAGCCCGGTCTCTCTTTCCTGGACTCTCAGGTTCCCAGTCCACATGTGTTCGTGTGACTGGAGCGTGAGCCCCAGAATGCCAGGCTCCTTCTCCTGCCCTGGCATCCCAGCACCTAGCGCAGAGCCCAGCGCGTGGCAGGTGTCCGGTAAGTGAAGGGCTAAGCAGAGAGCGGAGCAGTGACGGGCAGCAGAGGGACGGCGTTTGGGGGCCAGGTCCACACTGGTGCCAGCAGGGGTGAAAGGGGAACTGTGCACACCCACCTGGCTCAGATGTTTCTCCAAGTGCCTTCTGGGAGATGGGCCCTCAGCTCCCTTGCTGAAATCAAACGCTGGTCGATGCTGAAGCATTCTAAGTGTGTCCCCTTTACATGAAAGCAATGACACAGGATTCGAAAACATGGAATGTGTCACATGAGAACCTGGAGGGGCCACAGCAAACTCATCCTTCCAGCTTCAAAGTGTCTTCTCTGTCACGGTAATCAGGGTTCTCAGGATGCTGAGCAGGATGGTAGCGAGCATGTAGTGAGCACGGCTGTGCCCAGAGCTGGCCTGGACCTCACACCTTCTCGCCCCTGTAGCTTTCCCATCAGCCCTTGAAGGAGGTACATGTTATTGTGTCATCCCCATTTTAAAAACAGATAAACTGAGCCCAGTCGGTGTGGCTCAGTGGTTGAGCATTGACCCATGCACCAAGAGGTCACCGGTTCAATTCCTGGTCAGGGCACATGCCCAAGTTGTGGGCCTGATCCCCAGTGGGGGGCATGCAGGAGACAATCATTCGATGTTCTCTCTCATTGATGTTTCTATCTCTCTCTCCCTCTCTCTCTAAAATCAATAAAGAAAAAAACAAAAACAATAAAAGCAGGTAAACTGAGGCCCAGAGGTGCTGCCAGTTGCCCAAACCTCACAGCCGGTGAGTGTGTAAAATTTGGGCTCTGGAGAGACTCCAACCTGATTTCAACGACAGCCCGGTGACTCTGCGTCTCTGTCTCAGCCTCCATCACCTGGAAATGGTGTCATGGGGACGCATCCTGGCAGGAGTCTCCTGTGAACTGATGGACACGGCATTTGGTAAGAACATCGCTTCTGTCCTGGCAAACAGAAGCCGCTCCCTAGATGGTGGGCCCACCCGCTTTCAAGCAGGTGACGAGGCCTCTCCGGCTCCAGGTGAAAGCCATTAGAGCCAGAAGGACGCCTCTGTCACTGAGCGCAAAGTCCCATTGCCGAAGAGAAGACAGGCCCCGGCTGGGAACGCGAGAGCGAGCTTCAAAGCGGATTGGAACCTTACCTGCCATTGACGAGGGGTGTCTCCACCCGCGGCTGTGGTCCAAATGCTTCTTCTTAGCACTAACTTTAAGGTTGAAGAGCTAGAACGGTGGCCCCCAGAGCTCGTGGCAGTTGGGTCACAGGCGCGCCCGCTTGTCCTTGCAGGGAGGAGAGCAGCAGGGGCTGGAGGCTGGGGCGTGACCGTCAGCGTCTCTAGCACAGAGCTGGGCTCAGGTGAAGGGCAGGGCGGGCGGGGAGCAGGCGGGTCGGTGTGGCTTAGGCAGGAAGGAAGGGGTCAGGTGACCATTAAAAAAGAAGATGGGGAGACAGCCGGGGCTGAACCCTGAGGACCTAGGGAGCCACGTGGAAGATTTTGGTCTTGGATGCAGTGGGGAACCCTGGGGGACCAGAAGCCTCAGGGAGACCCGATGAGATGTGCATTTTAGAAAAATCATGATGCTGCAGTGAGGAGGGCGGGCTCCACGTGGGACGGATGGAGTCAGGACCAGTAGGAGGCAGGGGGTGTTGCATTCATTCAGGCCAGACAGAGTGGTCCCCGGGCGGAGGCAGGAGCAGCCGGGATGGAGGAAAGGGCCTTGTTTGGAGGAAAAACTGAGGGGAGGCAGAGGAGAGAAGATGGTTATCATTAGATGTGGGCCCGAGAGAGAGGGCAGCAGAGGATGTGCTGACCAGCCCCCAGCCAGGGCCCCCTGGAAGCCCCTTAACTGGAGCACCATTCGGCTCTGGGGTCCGGAGAACCAGAGTACAATCAGCCGATCCTCAGTGGTCCCAGGGTAGCTCTCCGAAGGTCCCAGCAGGTTCTCCTAAAGAATCGTGGGGCAGACAGTGCCTTCAGGGGCCTGGACACTCCCGGGGCCCCTGGGCCCCTTCCCTCCTCCCACACAGCAAAGGGACGTTTCCTTTGAAAACGAGAGTCTGGCTTGAAGTAAACAGGTTCATGACGGCGATGTACTTGCACTTTATTAATTACACGTCCTCCATTCACTTAAACCTGGGCCTTTTATTTAGATTTATAGGGATAATTTAGATTTATAAGACTAGTTATTATGCATTAAATACAGAAAATGCCAACTGGGTTTCATGGGCAATATTTATTGATGTGTAAAAAGGAAAATATGTAAAATCTAATTGCCCTTGTGTTCCGCTTCAGAGCTGACAGGAGTCTAGGAAGGGGGCGGACACACTTCAGCTCACAAGGCATTCTCCTCTCTCCTGGGTCATAATTTTGTCCTCTCGGTGCTATTCATTTAAATAAAAACCAGACAGCACACCTTGACTGCGGCACGCACCTGCCCGCACGGAGGGAAGGTGCAGCCCGGGGCTGTCGGTGCGGCCGTGCCGTGAAGGCCAGGTGGGGGCGGCCAGGCATGGCGGGAAGAGCACTGGACAAGGAGTCCAGCAGGAGGAGCGCTGGGTGGGGAGTCCGGAGCCGTGGGCTGCTGTCTGGCTGCCACACTGACTTCTTCGGGCAGATCCGTGGAAAAGGGGGGGCTGGGCTGAGTGGTCTGATGTCTTTTCCTTCCGAAGTTTGACGAATCTGGAAGGGTGACTCCACCCCTGGATGAGGGATGATCACCCAGCTCCCCCCGCCATGCTCTGACTTCCCCAGCGTCTCTCTGCCACACACCAAGCCCTCTCGTCCCGCACCATGGCTTTCATGAACCTGGGGGCCATCCTGCACAGCCTGTGGCCTGGCGGGCACTGTGTCGCAGGCCTCCCTCCAGGGGGTCAGGCCCAAGCCATAGGGCAGCGTGGTGAAGGCCAGGGTATGGGCCGCGGGCACTCTTGGTCCAGCTGGTGAAATAAGTTGCCCAGCTCCCAGAAGCAAGTTTCAGAGAAGCCTGGGAGGCTGAGAGGGACGCCTGGGGGCTGCCCGTGAACGAGGCTCGGTTGTCACCTGCCCCACCCCCTGGTTCTCCAGAGGGGCCCTCACGAGGCCCCACAGCCCGGCAGTGACAAGTGGAGAGACCTGGATCTGCTGCCAGTTCTGCTGCCTGAAGGCAACCTGACAACCCACGCAAGGGTGTGCCTTTGACTTCTACTCGCAATTCCCCCGGCCCGGGGTCTCTCTGGGGCCAGGCGCGGGCACCCCAGCTAGATCCTGACCCTTCCTTCTTTGGCTTCCAGTGGCCGGCTCTTCTGCTCTGTCCATTTCTTAGGGGGCGGCAGGGAGCGCCTGGAAGGTGGGGTGGCCTCCCAGGACTGCTTCCGGGATGAGGATAACAACATTAGCAGTACTCACAAGGAACCAAACACTTCGATCAGTAGATCAGCCTGTCTAATCCTGACAGCTCTCAGAGGAGGGGTTGTGATCCTCCCCGACTGATTTGAGGTGGTCTCAGAGAGGTTAAATGCGGTCCAAGCTCACACAGCTACAAAGAGGCAGAGCAGGGATGAACGCTCAGATCTGCTTGACCCCAGCTCTCCCTCCTGCCCCACGCTGACTTCCTAACAAGTCTCTGGCTACCTGTCGCCTTCCCCGTCACTCCTTCCCTGGACAACACAGCCCACAGTGGCTCTCCGAGACCCCGGACAAGTCTCACCCCACCTTGGGGTGCTGAAGGCCTGACCTGCCCGCCTCACCAGGCTTCCTCACCCCTCACTGCACACGAAACAGCAAACCCTTGCAGGCCTGGAGCCTCGGGGCTCTGCGTTGTGTCCGAGCTGCTCCCTCGGCCTGGAAGCTGCTCCTGCCGCAAGTGGTCTCCCTTCCTCTGCTCCTTGGGGCTCGGTCCACCTCTGGTCAGGGACTGGCCTTCCCCACGAAGGGCCAGATGGTCACTGTTTCAGGCTTCAACCCACCTTGTCTCTACTGCGACGTACCGCTGCCAGCGTGGCTGTGTTCCAAAATAACTGGATTTATGAGCACGAAGGTGTAAATTGCATCTATTTTTTATGTTTTACAAAATATTCTTTTACTGATTTGTTTTTTTTGGCCAACAATTTACAAATTTAAAAATTCTTCTTTGTAGCTTGCAGGCCAGAGAAACGTGGCTGGAGGGATTGGCTTCTGGACACAGTCCGCTGGCCACTCCTCTACGTGTTAAGCTCCTTAGAGGCAGAAATTGCATTTCACTCGGTTCCGTGTCTCAGTAAGTACTTGTTGGGTGAATGGATTAATATACTGTCGATCGACTGGGAGCACGTCGGAGGAGGCCATAGTCACTCTCTGCTGCAGAGAAGCCACCAGAAACAGCCCGGAGGGAAATGGCTCCTGTCCTCCTCCCACCTTCCACTCTCCTACGGACGCCTCCTATTGGCCAAAGGCAACAGGGAGGCTGCTAGCAAAGGATGCTGGGCAATGTAGTTCTGGGGTCCAGCCCTGCCATGTGGACGAAAGGAGGGGAGAGTGGGAATGGAGTTGGCAGCAACCAGAAAAACACCCTGATGGTCACCCTTGACCGCTGAGGGCATCCTCCCCCTTCCGCCCACTTTCATGAATAACAGGAGCTCCCATGAACAGCAGCTGGAGCCTCGCGCTTCCACCCAATACGATCAACCCTCCTGTGAACGAGCCCATCCTTTCTTCTCTCCCAGAGAAGGGGGACACTAAGTTCCCTCCACCACGTTCTTCAACTTGGGTGGTGAGAATTCTTCCAGCTTCACTCCAGTCTCACCTGGCTGTTCTGTTAGCTGAAACCCTACAGGGATCTGGCTCCTTGTAAGCGTATCGAGTGCAAAGTAGTAGAGGAACAGAATGGGAAAGCACACCTGGCATCTTCCTTCATTTGACCCACTGTAACGCAATTATCATAGATGGGGTGGCTTACAAACAATTGAAATGTATCATACTCTGGAGGCTAGGAGTCCAAGACAAGGCATGAGCAAACCCTATGTCCAGTGGAAGCCCAGTTCCTGCTGCGAAATGGCCCCTCTCAGTCCTCACATGGGGGGGGGGGCAAAGAGCTCTCCGGGGTGCCTTTTACAAGGGCACTAATCTCATTGTGAGGGCTCCACCCTCCTGTCCTCATCAGCTCCCAAAGGCCCCACCTTCTGATACCATCCCATTGGGGACTGGGTTTCAACATAGATTTTGAGGGAACAAAAACATTGAGGGCATAGAAAATGGTCAATATAGCCCTGGCCGGTTTGGCTCAGCGGTTAGAGCATCGGCCTGCAGTCCTGAGAGACCCGGGTTCGGTTCCCGCTAAGGGCACGTACCTCGGTTGCAGTTTGTCCCCGGCCCTGGTCGGTTGTGCGGGTGGCAGCCACTCGATGTGTCCCTTCACATCGATGTTTCTCTCTCTCTCTGTTCCTCTCTCTCCCTCCCACTCTACCTGAACAAAAAAAAATGGAAAAATGTCCTCGGGTGAGGATAAAAAAAAGAAAAAGAAAATGGTCAATATATATAAATATCAAGCAGGAAAATGAAGTATTTATAGTTGCTACTGTCCTTATTTCTATGACTGAGCAACAGGTTATAGTTACTTATAACTGTTCTTTACCACCCTGTGGTGGTAAAGAAGGCCCCTGCTTGGTCAGTGCTATTTACCATGTGGGTAATTTAAACCTTTTTCTTAAAAGGTTGGAGTCTCCAGTGGGCCTGCCTTTGTGGGGTCGATACGTAGTTACATTCTGGGTTTTAAACACAAATGCCTCTTGTCCTCCTTTGTGCAACCCTGTTCGCTCTTGATAATCAGATGCATCACCCAACCAATTCCGAACCCTCGTTGTCTGGTTCAGTCGCATGAGGAGCCCAGACTGGCTGCGTGGCCACTTAACTTCAGAGGAGCCACTGCCGTGTTCCTTAGAGGAAACATTCTTTCCTTGGGGACCACTATATTCCGTCATCAGAGCCCAGATAGTACGGGCAGGAGGTGAGTTTTGTGATGGGCTATTGGGAGTAAGGGTGAGAGGAAACTCTCCCTTCCACCCCTTGATTCTTGGACCCATGAATCCTGGCTGAGGAAAGGGCAGGCCGTGTGTCGGTGGCGGGTTCAGAGGACGTATCCCACCCTGTAGGACCCCATTCAGAAGCGTCTCTTTCAGGTGGACCTGAAAATGAGCCATCAGTGGGCCATTCTGTCATTCAATCAGGGCAGCTGCTTCAGGGACATGCAGGGAGTACTGTGAATCCCCCAGACGTGAGCCCCTTGCTCATCACGCCTTGTTCTGGAAAATCGATTCCTGAGACAGAAACAGCGCTGTGTGGGACATCATGATAGTAAAACGGGCATTCTGTAGATTCATAGTTGGAGGAGCTAGAAACGTCAGCGTCTGTTCCTTAAAGATGGATGCCTGCCTTCTCCTGCTGGCAAGGATGTGAAGTGTCACCAAAGAGACTATCCCAGAAATGTCTCCATATAAAGAGCTCAGCACTGGACTCTGATACTGAGGGACTGGGCACTCGTCAGTGGCCATAGCCAGGTCTGGTTTGGTAGGAGAAAGCCCATGTCGTTAAGCCCGTGCACAGAACCCATGCTCCGTATGCTGTCGATGGCCTGATGAACATTTTCAGTCGGCGTGATGTCATGAATCTGGTGACTCAGTGATGTTTCATGAGATTCCAAAATGTTTAAGCTGCCTCAGATTAGATTATGACAGATCAAGAGCTAAGGGGCACTGTGTGCCTTCCAGGTTCAAGTTAACTGCTTCTGGTTGTCACTGCAAATGACTAGAGAGAGCAAAGCATTTGCCAGCTCAGTGACTGCAAACAATGGCCGACATGGTGTGTACTTCCCACCGTGCTAGAGTCAGTGTTGATCTCAATAGCATCTGCAATTGTATTCACAACCTGATTCATTTCACGGTAACTGTTTGCGAAGGTATAACTCCCATCTGCACAGGCCAAACAAGCAAGTCACATGGTGATTGGAATTACCACCCAGAGTTTGTATTATTATAAGATCTTTGAGATATGAAGGTCCGTTTTTCCAGACAGAAGAGGGAGGCTGCTTCTGAGGACCAAGGGGTCTCGGGGTGAGGTGGCGAAGGGGGCCACTCAGATCCATCTGAGTTCTCAGGCTGGTTCTCAGGGTCGCTCTACTTCCCAGCAGGTGCCTTAACTTTCACATGTGAGAGCTGACAAAGCTGTGAGCTCTGTGTTTCTTATAATTTTGGAACGCACAAGAATAAATTTGGGGTCGGTTTTCAGCTGTATCTGTCCCGTGGCCACCAAAGATAGGAGATCGACGTGGAGTCACTGTGGTAGGTTCCCAGTTTGGTGACCGTGCTTCAAGTTGATGGGTGAAAACCTCAAGCTTGTGGGTTTCTTTCCGTAAACTCTTCAGTACAACCGTAAGTAACCGTCACTCCAGATTCCTTGTGAACAGTCGTTAATACCACCAAAGTGGGCAAATGAGCCGCCACTTGGTCTACCTAAGGTTTTGTCTTCGATCAGCATCACATCCCACACAACCACAGCATTTAAGTCATTGAATTTAAGTAATTTTGATGTCACTGCATCTCAGGGAGTCCCAGGATACCATGTTTCACTGGTAATGAGGCCATCACTGCCCAGCAGACAACCAAGCCCAAGTCCCGTTCTTGTTGGTTTGTTTCCCACGATTACTCCCGGGGCCAAGGACAGTAGCATTCAGGGTTCATTTAGGGAGACCACAGAGAAATTCCAGACTTAGGAGATCTGTTTCAGGGAACTGCCCGCAATTGCCTTAAAAGAGCTGCAGGAACAAGAGGAGAAGGCACAGAGGGGATCCGTCTCTTCAGGAAGTTGCTACCATTCCTAGGAATGAGGTGCTGCTAACAGAGCTGAGAACCACACTTCCCGCTGGCTGGGGTTGGGGGGCACTTGCTGTTGGGGTGTAGCTGTTGCCATCACTGATTCGACAGCTGCCAGAGCCACCCAAGCAGCTGCCACTGAAGCATCAGAGAAGATGAAAGTCCTTCCTTCTGGAAATGCCAAAAAACGAGAGGGAAAGAACACCCAACGACACCTTCCTTCCTAGCGCCTTCCTGTTTTCTTCCGGAGCCTCCTGCTGGCCACAGGTCATTAAGCCAGACGACAAGGGAGCCTGGCATGGACAGGCTCCAGGCGTCTAGCGGACACAAGCGAGCAGGGGTGGAGGGGGAAAAAAAGCAAACAGGACAAATGATGTGCACAGTGGTCCATGGCTTGAATTTTTATACCCAAAATAAATATGTTTGAAAAACAGCTCTGTTACTAACTATGTGACCTTGAGCAAGAACTTAACCTCTCTGAGAATTAATTTCCCCAGACAGTAACATCCACTTCACAGGGTTATCGTATGAGGATTAAATAAGATGGGTTACGGGAAAGTAACTGATACAGAGGCTGACATGTAATAGACTCCATCTTTACTCGGTGACCTTGAACCAGTGCCTGAGCCGCTCTGGGGCTCTGTTTGCTCATCTGTTAAATGAACAAGGGTGGACTGAAGGCTCCCTCAGGTCTTTCCAGATGTGATGAGTTGTATGGCTATGAATCACCCTTAAATAAAATACAGATTGAGACTGACAGGAGCAGTCCATGGGCCTGGCTGCAAGAACCAAGGGGTGGGAAGAGAGGCTTGGATTGCATCTGAGTGTTCTGGGCTGTGCACTTTGCCGGAGAGCATCTTCAAATGACAAACAGACCATAGTTCAGTGGGTTAATGTGCCTTATAACTTCAGGCTACTGTCGCCCTTGGCAGTAACAACTTTGGTCTCTATTCCCTTTGATATGCTCACTCTTTCAATACTGCACAGACAACGAGAGGCTGCCTGGGGCGGTGCGTTCTGCGCCCCGTGGTAGGAACGCAAGGTCGCCTTGTATCAAAGGACTGTGAAGGTTAGTTAATCTGTAAACTCTGGAGCCTTCCAGGGGCCAGCACCCCTGAGCTTCGGGGGTCTTCCTGTCTGGACTGGAATCAGGCCTCTCGGGGCTCAGCTTCCGAGGGTGGCTCAGTGGTTAAGAGCCCGATGGCTGGGAATAGGATGATTCTGAGTCAGGCAGAGATGCATTTGAGGTTCTCGTTGCCACCTGCTGACTGATGTCATTTATTGACGAGTTCGCTGAGACTCAGCTTTCTCATTTGTTAAACTAGAATAATAATAGATATTGTTTATGTCTGCTCAGTGACTCCTCCCTCAGGGTCTCCTCCTAGACCCTCTCACTCTGATTTTAAGAAACTACCCATCTTGCCCTGACCGGTTTGGCTCAGCGGTTAGAGCATCGGCCTGTGGTCCAGAGAGACCCGGGTTCTGTTCCCGTTAAGGGCGTGTATCTCGGTTGCAGTTTGTCCCGGGCCCTGGTTTGTCGTGCGTGTGGCAGCCACTTGTAGTGTCCCTTTCACATCGATGTCTCTCTCTCTCTCTCTCTCTCTCTCTTCCTCTCTTCCCCTCCCACTCTACCTGAACAAAAAATGGAAAAATGTCCTTGGGTAAGGATAAAAAAAAAAAAAAAAGAAAGAAAGAAACTACCCATCTTCACTATTCAGATGGCTCAATTCCAACAAGATTACCAGTCACAATCCCTACCCTATATGTAACCATGCAGAAACTTCACTTCTTTTTTTAAATAATTTTTTTTCCTTTATTGATTTTAGAGAGAGAGGAAGTGAGAGGGAGAGAGAGGACATCGATGGGCAGCCTCCTGCATGCTCCCCACTGGGGACTTGGCCTACAATTGGGCATGTGTCCTGACCGGGAATCAAATAGGCAACCTCTTGGTTCATGGGTCGATGCTCAACCACAGAGCCACACCGGCCAGACGAAACTTCATTTCTTTAATCTGACCTTTTCTCCTTCTTTCCTTTTGATTCAAACTGGCCTCATCCAACTTAGGGGCACCCTGACTCACCCCCCTCCCTCTCCCTTGCATGTCATTAAGCCCTCAGGACATTGAGGTTCTGGTGGGCATCTCAGGAACAAAGTTTCGTGTCTGTTGACGACAGAGACATTGTTTTAGTCGAACTAAAGATAACAACTAGGCCTCAGTTGCGTTTCAGCTCCAGACCCAGAAAAGCATAATTATCCTTCCGACCTCAGCCTTGCAAAACCAGACAGAGACGCCATGGCTGACATCAGGACCAGATACAACGATCAACTACCTCCTACCCTAGTACGAAGCAATCAGTAGAGACCACAACCCTAACTGCCATAGTTGCCATGATTCATGATTTTTCCAGTATCGACTGTCATTCGTGTCTCCCAGTCTGGCTGGAGGTCGGCTGCCGCAGCCGGGGCTTGGCTGGCCGGGTGTGCTGTGAGCTGCAGGTCTGGCTGGGCTCAGCTCCTTGCTGTGTACTGGGCTCAGGCCTGCCGCATACACTGCTAAGCCCGTGCTCACGGAAACTCCACAGCAGCGCCAGCCAGTCTAAGCCTGGGCACATCAGCTGCTTGAACCCTCTCTCGACCCTGAACCAGCCTGTTGCCTCAACACACACGCTAGCCAGGCTCAGCCCCATCAAGTCCCACCACCAACTGTCTTCCCAGCCACAGGGCCCGCACACAGTAGGGCTGCAGAAAGCTTTGGTGGGTGCTTCATTGTCTGCTCAGTTCTCATGTGGTGGGGGTGGTCTGAGTGAGTGGGAGCCCAGGGGCCGAGAAGTTTCTTCAAGGAAAAGGAGGCATGTCTCAGCTCTAAGCTCGCCTCCTCCTCTCTCCCTGAGGTAGGAAGAGAGAGCCTGCCCAAGCATGGCACTTTCTGCTCATTTGAAAGTAAACTCTGCACTTTCTTGGGCTGTGCTCTTTCTCTGAGTACATCCTTTGGCCTCTCCCCTTCCCTGCATCATTCTTTACACGCCCTCACTGTGCAACCTGAAATTGCCTCCCAAATGAACTATCAGTACCCAAGTCCTTGTCTCGGGGATGCCCCTCTAAGACAGATGTCTCCTCTCCAAGGGAGTCAAGTGCTCTGGGGTCTCTTCAAACACTTCATATGACAGAGTCTCCTGGGCAAGACTGGGTTTCTCGAAGCTAAGCATGTGTCCTTGTCACCCAGCACATTACTTCAGCAAAGACATGGCCACAAATTTTTTCTTAAGTGAATTAATAAATGAATGAATGAGCAAACAGTTGGGTCGCTAGAGTATCTAAGCTGGGTGTCTATTGCAAAGAGATTTATGCCAATGTGTCCAGCCCTGCCAAAGTCAGCTTCTCTTGCCACATCAAAGGGTCTATAAACTGCACACTCCACCGGCCCTGGAGGGCCTTCACGCTGCCGTCCCATTCCACCATCCATAACACACCACCTCCATTCAGCCAGGGCACACTCCTGCTATGAAAAGTCCTCAGACTCAGCAGGAGGTCCTGACTCCAGTTAAATAAAGGGTAAAGAACAGAGGGAAATGCTACTATAATATACTATAATTCAATGCTGCCTCCCAGAAAATGTCACTCTGGAGAGATAGATTTGGCCCAGCTGGGCTCCAGGGCTCATTCAGAAGCACTCGGACAACTGCCTGTTCACAGCTGATGAGAGAAGCCCCAGGAAATGGTAATTTCAACATCAATTTATTGAGCCCACACGCATGGGTCCGGGTTTCCAGTAGGAGGAATTAAGTCATTGTTGGGGAACTGAAGTAGCTGTTGCCAAGCTGAGATCAGCTGAGTTGCTCAGACTTTGATGCCTCTGGGGATGGTGGGGAGGTAATCTAAGCACACCTAGAATACCTAGAATACGCTGGGGATGGACACTCAGCACCTGGTCCAGCAAAAGGACATTCTCCAGGTGAATAAACTAAGGCCACACACATTGAGTCAATGGCAGACCTGAGACTCTGAGCCTAATCCAGGCTTCCATCCTACCCCTGGCTTCTCTGAAGAGCAAGCTGGGTGGGAATCATGATAGAAAGACAAGCAAACAAACAAACAAAACCCTGGACCCATTCACAGGCTGTTACCGAATGGGGTGATCTGGTGCTGGGCACCTTGCCAAGCCACTTCCCTTCTCGTGGTCTGTTTTCCCATCTGTGTAAGGAGGAGGTTGATGATTTCTAAGATTGCTTCTACTTCCAAAAATGTGTTACCCTGGACCTCAGTTTTCCTGTCTTTCAAGTGGACATACTATTTTACTTCCCACACTGCTGTGAGGATTATACCCATCTCAGAAGCTCCTTGGCACAATGGTGCGAAATAAACCCTGGGACAGTACTGTCATGCTTCACCCATCCGCAGCAAAGTGGTGCTTGAAGCAGAGTCAGGGCCACCTTTTAACTGCTGGCAGGAGCAGAGGAGACACCGATGTGTTAGTTCCCAGAGAAGAAGCTCTGGAGGCAGAGGAGGGGTCGCAGACCTGGCCACAGTGCTTGCAGTCTCTGGAAAGCCTCCTACAGAATGCGGGAGACTTTTAGGGCAGAATCCCCTTTGGTGTCAAAGCAAGTCGGTGGAATTACAGATTTCAGGATGTCTGTCCCAGGACGACTTGGAAGTCCTGGGCTGTGGGCAAAAAGCTGAGGGGTGGAAGTGGGGGAAGAAATGCAAAAGAGGAGGGGCAGGATGAAGACAAGGCTTCTTCCTGTGGTGCAAAATGTCCAAAGTATGGGCTCTTGAGTCAGAAACACCTGACGTTAAATGCTGGACCCATCACTCATTAGTTAAATGATTGGTGGAAACTCAACATTTCTAGACCTCAGTTGACACATCCTATTTCAGTCCACACCTGGCCCAGGTTATTTCTTGGAGTGGCAGCAGTAGCAGCAGGAGTAGTTGCCACAAATCTACAAAGGGATGAGTTCTTTATAGAGGGGATGCAGAATCCGTCCCACTGACTGTGGGGACAGGAAGAGAAAGGGCTGTGTTTGTGGAGAGGAGCGAATGAGTTGGTCTTTGCTGAGTGAAATCTGGAGTCACAGAGATCCAGACCATGCAAATGAAGGAGTACCATTAACAACTTTTGATTGTGTTAATGATAGCAGGAATTATTCATATCAGTCTAATAGCAATTATATTAGTGGGGAGAAGAGTTATGAATCCATGTTCTAATGGTGGCTGTAATGAGTATTATAATAAGAAGCTGAAGGCAATTTTCATCTTGTAGATCAATCAAGAAGAAATTTAAATGGAGAATTATGACTGAGTCATTGTCCTGTGTACAATTGCAGAATGAATGGGTGCAAATGTTAGCGCAAGGGAGAGGGGGGTTTACATGGCTCAGTCTGGCTGTGAATGACTACCCAGTCCGGTAGATACTCAATAGTACATAAGGCTCAGAAAATAAAATGTTTCTAAAATGACACAGAGTGAGTAATGGAGCCCAGACTCAAACTCAGTTCTGTCTGACACCAAACTCCATCCACTTGTCAAAGACAAACAACTTTGAGTCTTTGTCTATGACTGTTCCTGGTCTCCCCTGCCCAGCAAGAGTGGGTACCATAATGGTTCAGGAGAGAGGGATGTGGGCATCCAGGGCGAGGGGAGATTTCCTTCAGTGATCATGGGTTATATAGGATATATAACCGGAGACTATGGTTTAAAAGCTATCAGGCAGGATTATCTTCAAAATGGGAGAAAAACCCACATGCATTGTCATACCAAAGTTATAAAGTCATTATATAAGGGGGGTTATTGATGGAATGGCTGTTAGAGAAAACAATGTGCATCCCCTCACTTTAGAGATAAAGAAACGGAGGCCCAAATCACGGCATGAGCAAATGGTAGGAGTCAGGCACTAGAGCCATGTATTTCTGAACATCCCCCAGTACTTTCCCCACCATGGCTTAATAGCATTCTCTGGACATTTGTAAATAAGTGGGGGTCTAGATAACATACTGAATGAATGCAATGACCGGTCATGACCTGGACCTCCCACATGTCTTGGCACTGTTAGCCCAAAGATACCAGATTACCCTTCCTAGGCCTGAACAACGCAGACACTCTCCAGGCCTCTTTCATTGGGGGTGGCCCTCTGTCCATGGTACTGAAACAGGGTTAGCATTTCAACAGATGAGTTCTCAGCATAAATTCCCTGTTCTGTCCCACCCTGTGAAAGATGAATGAGAAGTAGAGGGGCTGAGTACTGAGAACTGAGGAGTAAATGTTAAGTCAACGTTATTACATTATAATTTATAGGTCATAAAAATGGACATTTTAAATGTGCAGACCACTGACTTTTGACAAATCTATGCACATATGGGTTATACTATTCCAATCAAGACATGGGAAGTTCTGCCCTGGTGGTGATCTCAGTGGTTAGAGCATTAGTCATGCACCAAAGGGTCATGGGTTCTATTCCCTGTCAAAGGCATGTACCTGGGTTGTATGTTCGATCCCTAGTCCCCGTTACGGGGCATGTGGGAGGCATCCAATCAATGTCTCTCTCTCATCTCTCTCTCTCTCTCTCTCTCTCTCTCTCTCTCTCTCTCTCTCCCTTCTACTCTTTCTAAAAATTCATGGAACAAATATCTTCGAGTGAGGATTAAAAATAATATATATATGGGGCCCTGGCCGGTTTGACTCAGTGGTTAGAGTGTTGGCCTGTGGACAAAGGAGTTGCTGGTTTGATTCTGGTCAAGAGTACATACCTCAGTTGGTTCATCCCCAGCCATGATTGGGCTTGTGTGTGAGGTAACCAGTCAATGTGAACGTTTCATATCGATGTTTCTCTCTCTCTCCCTCCCGCTCTATGTGAAGATAAATAGAAAAATATCCTTGGGTGGGTGAGGATTAAAAAATATATATCTCTTTGTCCAGTATTGTAAGATATGATGAGTCAGAACAGGCACAAGGGAAGGTGGCACCACAGGACAGAAACAGGAGGGTCAGAGAAGTCTTTCTGGGGAGAATGATCTTCAGCCCATGTGAGTGCTAGTCCATCAAAGGGGTGGTGGACAAGAAAACTCCAGGCCTATATTTTGGGTTGATATTATTTATGTATATAACTATATTTGGCTTTGTGGTTATGGAGTAGAAGAAAACTTCTTTACCTCTTTGAAATCACATCTCACTTAGATGTTATTATTTTCAAGTTATCCAAGCTCATAGTTTTACTTATCAAAATAACAGTGAATCCTTCTTTCCAAGGATCATAATTTTATTCTTCAGTAGCCACACCAATGATAAAAGGGGCAAAACCAACCCTATCTACCCTCCACTTAGGGACAGGGGGATGAGCTGGTTTACTGAAAAGTAGAATAACACATCTACCACAATAAATCCTAAAAGGCTTTTGGAAAAATAGACCCAAAGTGGGTCCTGAGAAATTTAGAAGGGCTGTATATACGGTTGTATATACATAAGTACACAAATATACATCAGAACATACATGTAGAAGCACATTGACATGGTGCCTACATGCAGATGCATATTCCCACATTCACATATGGCCACACACATAGAAATACATATATGTTTGCACACCCTTCATCTCATAGCAATTGAGTAAACAGATGGAAAAATTTATGATACAATCAAACACCCTCCACTCCATAACCTATTAGCTCCAGGTAGGAGTAAACCATAGGAAGTAAATAAAGTCCTCAATTGTGAGGTTGGGCAGCCTCTTCTACTTCGGGTTCCTCTTCCACAAAATAAAGGTCAGAGTGGGTGAGGGTAGGGGTTGGATTTGTTGATTCCCTAAGGCTTTGCCAATTCTCACACTGTAGGGGTTAGGACTTCCTCACTTGTAAATAGAGGATAATAATAAAACCTTCCTTGGTTAGTTGCTGGAGCATTACATGTAAAATGTTTAATGCAAGGTATGATTAGTCTTTGTAATCTTAGCCATTCTAATTGGTGAATTTTAATATCTCACCATCGCTTAGCATGAATTTTCCTAATGACTACTATTGTTGAGCATGCTTTCATGAGCTTATTTGCATCTGCTTTGATATATCTATTTTGATAATGTATTAGTTTAGTTTTTTGCCCTTTTAAAAACTCTTATATAGAGTTTTATGAGTTCTTTGTATACTATGCATACAAATCTTTTAGTAGACATGTGATTTAAATATTTTCTTTCAGTTGGTGGCTTATCTTTTCATTCTCTTTAGAGGTGTCTTTCACAAACTAGAATTTTTATTTTTTATGAAGTCTGATTAGCTTGTTCCTTTTTGAATTGTGCTTTTGATGTTATATCTAAGAAATATTTGCTAAGCCAACATCATAACATTTCCTATGCCCTTTTTTTTTTTTTGAAGCTTTATGGTGTCAGGTTTTACATTTAGTATGCATCAAAGTTTTTATTTTTATTTATTTATTTTTTTGCATACAGATAGCCAATTGTTCCATAACCATTTGTTGGGGGGAAAAACTAACACTTTGTAACTGAATTGTTTTATACCATTGTAAAAAATCAAGTGTCTGCATATGTGTGTATCTATTTCTGAGTTCTAGTCTACTCCATTGATCTATTGATCATTCTTGATGCCAATATTACCAATATTGTGCCAATATTAAATCTTGATCACTATAGGTTTATAATTGGTTTTGTAACAGATACTGCTAGTCTTCCAAATTTGTTTTTCTCTTTAAAAGTTATTTTGAATAGTGTTGGTTTTTTTGCATTTATTTATAGATATTAGAATCAGTTTGTCAATAGCTGTAAAAACACTGATGGGTTTCTGATTGAGATTGATTAAATCCATAGAACAAGTAGGGGGAAACCGATGAAGTTTTGTAGCTCTCCGTGCATCAGATTTGCACATCTTTTACCAGATCCTTCTCTAAGAATGTCATAGCTTGTGCTATGGTAAATAGGTTTGTCTTTCTAATTTTTATTTCTGATTATTTGTTGCTATCATATCAATATTTGCATATTGATCTTGTATCCTGATACTTTGCTAAACTCACTTATTAGTTCTAGTATCTTTTCTTGCAGTATAAATTCTATCAGGTTCTTTATATAAATGATTATGTTGTATGTGAATAAAGGCAGTTTTATTTCTTTCTTTTATTACTGAGTGACTTTTATTTTCTTGTCTAATTGCTTTATCCAAAACCTCCAGTACAATATTGAATAGAAGTGGTAAGAGTAGAAATCAACCTTTTCCTGATTTTAGGGGCAAAGCATTATCTTTCACCACAAGTATGACATGAGCTATAAAATTTTTGTAGGTGCCTTTTATTCCATTGAAGAAGTTCACTTCTATTTCTAGCTAGTTTTTATCAAAAATGAGTGTATCTCATTTTTCATGTATCTTTAAAAATAATATATAGTTTTTATTTCTTTTTGAGTTTGTTAATATGGTACATTACATTGATTTTTAAATATTAAACCAACTCTTTATTTCTGGCACGAATCCCACTTAATCATAATGGATTATCCTGGATTTGATTTTTTATAATTTTGTTTACAAAGTTTACATTTAATTTCATGATAGATATTGGTTACAGTTTTGTTTTGTTTTTTCTTATTATGTCTTTGTCAAGTTTTGGCCACAAAATATGAGTTGGAAACTATTCATTCATCTCTATTTTGAGGGAAGACTTTGTGTAGGATTGGATTTATTTCTTCCTTAAATGATTTGTAGAATTCACTGGTGAAGCCATCTGAACTTGGACTTTTATTTTGAAGAAAATTTTTAATTTCAGAATGTATTTAATAGATTTACTACTAGTCACATTATATATTTCTTCTTGACTGACCTTTGTTAATTTATATCTTTTTAAAAATTAGTCTATTTCCTCTAAGTTGCCAAACTTATTGGTGTAAAATTGCTCATTATATTCCCTTATTATCCTTTTACTCTCTGGAGAATCTGTACCAATGTCACCTCTCATTTCTGATATTTGTGTCTTTTTTCTTGTTTTCCTGATCAGTTAGGCTAGAGGCTTATCAATTTTTGTGACCAACCAGCTTTTGTTTTATTGGTTTTCTCTATAATTTTTCTGTTATTTCATTCATTGATTGATACTCTTTTATTCTTTATTTTATTTTTTATCACCATTTATCCCCCAGGATATCCTCTTCCACCGCCAGCCCCTGCCCCCTGCAATCACCGCACTGGTCACTGTCATCCATGCCCATGAGTCCCCTCTCTCTCTCTCTCTCTCTCTCTCTCTCTCTCTCTCTCTCTCTCTTCTCCATCCTTCCCCTCTCCCAACACTCTCCCACCAGAGCCGTCAGCCTGTTCTCCGAGTCGTGCTCTGCTTTGCTTGTTAGTCCAGTTAATACTCTGATCTTAATTATTTCCTTTCTTCTATTTACTCTGGGTTTCCTAAGAATGAATCTAAGATCATTAATTAAGGCCTTTCTTTTTCATTCTTAGAGGCCAGTAGTGCTACACGAAAGGTATTTGTTGAATGAACGAACATAGCTTATTTTTGCCGGATACAACATGGTCACGGTGCAGGTTTTTGCATTTTTACAAAGAACAAAGTGACAAGCCAGAGAAAGGAAGTGCCTGTGGTGGGCTTTCAGGCCCCAGCTAGCTGAGTCTGGAAGTTTCTTCTATTGTTTAGTGCCTGGGGGAGGAGGTGGCTGTCACAGCAGGTAGACTCTTCCGTTCATTGCTTTCCAGTGCACAATTAGGAAAACAATTACATTGTCTCTTGAAAGGACATGACTGTGTCATGGAGACTTATGTGCTTCCCCTTGGCTTCCTGGGGAGGAAACTGCTCTAGTCCCTCCAGGTTTCAAGGGGGTTTTAGTCCACTGAGCCCTCCTTCCTGACGTCCTTGGAGGTTGTAGGGTCATCTCAGCTCTCTGATCTCCCAGTCACCTGTCGTCCCAGCCCTACCTGCATGGGGAAAATCGGATGCTATTTGGGAGTTGAATGAGCCACATTCTACAGCTCAGACATGTCCATGTGAACTCCAGTGGCTTGGCTGCTGCTTCTGAGCAAATTTGGGGCTTATCCTTACCCCTAAGCCCCTCCAAGGTCTTCCCGCCAAGTCCCCATGGTGCCCCAACTCTATACACTGACAGCCTCTCTGCCCTCAGGCCTGTCTCCTCCAGGCCACCCTCCGCTGTGCCCCAGAGCCGTCCTCTGCAGCACAAAGCTGACAGGGTCCCTCCCTGCCGGAACCCGTTTCCAGGCTCCACGGTGTCCCTGGGTCACAGTTCAAACTCCTCAACCCTGCAGCAGCCACACAGAGGCACCGACACACCAGGCAAGTGCCCACCCTTGCTTTCGCACCTGCCCTTCCCTCTGTAGAAATGCCCTTTCCTCCCTGCAGTCTGGTGGGCTCTTATTCATTTCTTAAGACCCAGCTCCAACATCTCCTCCATGAAGCCCTCCCTGATTATCACTGTAACACTGATCCTTCCCAGCCTTATGCCTCCCCACCAACACTATTTCTGTCTCATACGTCGCCCCCAATTACCGATCACTTCATCTGTCCCTCTGCTAAGCTGTGATCTTCCCTAAGCCTAAATGTTTGTGTGCTCAGCATCTGAAAGCAGATGTGTCAATACAGGTTCATGGAGGGAATGAAATAGTGGATAAATCAATAAAACCACTGCACCCAAATCCCTTCCTTATTACTATTGGAGTAACAGCAGCGGCAGTGACTGTATCTCTCTTTTCTGGAGAGCGCTCTACATGCCAGGCTCCAGAGTTGGTCCTTTGCCTGCAGCAACTTGAATGCATCAGCCTCTCTTGTGGGTTGGCATAATTACTAGGTCCATTTTACAGATGAAGCATGCTGGGCTCACAGAGGTCAAGGATCCAGTCTCATGCTGTACCGTGAGAATGTGGAAGAGCCAGGATTTAAAGTCTGGGGTATCTGGCTCCAACTTTTTCATTTATTGAGTACCTAATATGTGCCAGGCACCGTCCTGTGGTTTGAGGACACAGCAGGGAGCAGACTCGGTCAAACCCTGCCTTTGTGGAGCTCCTGTTCAATGCATGGGATGGGGAGAGGACAAACAGCAAACGAATACATGTATAAATAATGGCAGGGCTGATAAATGCTCTATAGCGAAATAAAGCAGAGTCAAAGACAGAGAGTAATTGCTCGGGGTGGATGATACTTTCGGGGATATCTGAATGAATTGAAGGGACAAGCCTGGTTATGTTATAATGTGTCAGCGAGATAACCAGAGACGCACAGCCAAATTGTAAAGGAGCGCCTTATTCTCGCCGTGGACTTTGGGGGCATAGTCTCTCCTCTCACTCATCCGACTTTAAAGACAGAAGCCCCATCCTCCTCCCCCACACCTGCAAAGACAGGTACAATAGTGGGCGTGACAGCAATTACAGAAGTTAAAATTAGCATTATTCACCGAGCTCGCGAATACCTGCAAATGCCTGCAAGTACCAATACTGGAACCTGCAAATGCCTCCCAACACGTGGGGCAGCTACAGTCTTAGGCAAAATTCCTTTATTCTCGGGGTAATTAACCTATTATTGGAAGAATATTGAGGAAGGTCCATTGATGATAAAAATGGAGTTATTTAGTCCCTCAGCCAAGAGGCCTACATAAGAATGGAATCTAGTCGCTTTAGCCTTGGGGCCCAGGTCAGTTACAGCAGAGGGAAGCATGCTTCTGGCAGAGGGAATAGCAAGTGCAAAGGCCCTGAAGCCGGCAGGAACTTAGTTGGTTTAAGGAACAGCAGAAGGTCAGTATGGTTAGAGTAGGTAATGGATGAGATAGCAAAGGGACAAAGTCACAGGGTGGTCTGGGGGTAGATTGGGGCACAGTAGGGGATCGTGGGTCATGCCTGGCTTCCGGTTTTTCCTCTGAATAAAAAGGGAAGCCATGGACAACTGAGAGCTGAGGGAGTTCAAAGGTCACCCATTGGTCTCTGGGAGAACCATTGTCAAAGAGGGCAAGGCCAAGGGGAAGCTGGCAGCTGGTCAGGAGGCTGACGTTCTGGGCTACATAGCCCCAGATGCTAGGATTGTCTGCTAATCTGCCCTACTCAGCATCTTCCCTAGTCCTACCGACCCACCTCCCAGGATGCCCCCAGGCCGTGAGCTACGCATCCCCAAAGTCTCCAAGTATCCTCCCAGCTCTCTCACTGCCCAGTCCTGAGCTCTCTTCTCTGGCCATGGGTCACTGGGGGGCCTAAGGAAAGGCCCCTCTCTTGACGTCTCTTGCTGCCTGCTGGCCTTAGTGTACCCGGGCAATCAGATGTGCTCCACCCCACCTCCGCCTTGCTCCAGCCATTTGGGAATGAACTGGCCCCCAAAGCATCCTGTGAGGGGTGGAGAGAATCAGAGGGTTTACATTTTGACTCTGCCTCCAACTTGCTGTGTGATTTTAGTCAAGTATCTAAACATCTCTGGGCAGCAGTTCCCTTGTCTGTGACAGGGAGATACGAATCCTTCCTCCAGAGGGTGTCCTGAGGACGCAGCATCCCACGGGAGGACCCCCGGCAGTCCTGGCCACAGCAGGTCGCCACTCATTCTCGCTTCCAGTCTCCCCTCTTCCTTCCTTGCAGTTCAGAAGGTGAGACCCCTCCCTAAAGTCACACAGGAGATGTCCCGGCATGTCTCCTGGAGCAGTGTTCTGGCCGTGCTGCCCTGTGCCTCAGTTTCCTCGTCCATAAAGCGGGGTAATAGTCATGTCCATGGCAAGTTAACATGCGAGGACTGAGTTGACCCCTAGGGAGCACTCAGGGCAGTGCCTGGCACATTGCAACCGCTGTGACGTGTGTGTTGCCTGGTTCTCGCCTTCCACTCCCCATCTCCCCAGTCCCTGGACACCCTGAAGAATAGCTTCAAAGTGACAGACACTTTCCATCCCGCTAAGAATCGAGTTCAATGCCCAGGTTTTGCACATGAGAAAACTGAGGACCAAGGCAGGGAAGGGCCAGCTCAAGGTTACAAAGAAGACCGAAAGTCTGCAGCTTCCTGATCTAGGATCCTCCTCTCTTGGGGAAGGGTGGAGAGTCCTGCAGACGCCGGTGCTGAGTTGGGATTCGCAGTGATTATAAGTATCGTTGTTTTGGTGGGAAAGTGACAGCCGGTTCCCCCAAGAGAAGTGGGAAAGGGAAGAGGGAGAGGCAGGCCACTGCTGCCCAGTGCCAAGAGATCAACGAACTAGGGGCCATTGGTACCTCCCTCCCTCACCCTGATTTCATCTTGTTCCAGCCGGCTGGCAGCCTCTGTTCCCTGAAGCCCCAGGGCCTTTGCATAGATCACGCCTGCCACCAGGAAAGCTCTTCCCTTTTCTTTTGCCTCTCTTGGACTCAGTTAAAACTGAGTTTCTTAGGTGAGGCCTTCCCTGGATCCCCACCCAAACAATGGTCCTGCTTGGTTCCCTCATGTGGTCCATTCTCTCCCTTCCTAACAAGCATCCCAGCATCAAATGATATGTTCGTGTGTTTGATTTTCTATCTATGTCTGCCACTCCTCTGGACTATAAGCTCTGTGGAGACAGGGAGTATCCTGTTGTATTCTCTCACATAATAGGTGCTAAGTGAGTATCTAGGAAATGAGTAAATGAATGAATGATAAATGAATTTGAAAGTCTTATGTATGACACACATTAAAAAGAAGAAACCAGTAAGTTAGACTTCATCAAAATTATAAAGGAATTAAAGCGACAAGCCCTCTAGAACAGCTGAAAGCAAGAAGTCTGACGATGCCAAGTTTTAGCAGGAAAGTGGAGGGGCCGGATATGCATCTGTACCATAGAATGGTACTTGGCCATAGAAAGAACAAACTATTGATACACACACCCACATGGATGAATTTCAAAATCATTATGCGGGGGGACTCTATGATTCTATTTTTGGTTCTAGAAAATGCACACTAACCCGTTGTGACAGAACACGGTTGGCTGGCAGCTTGAGGGTGGGGCTGAAGGCCAACAAAGGGGTACAAGGAGAACTTGGAGCTAGGAACATGCTCATTATCTTGACTGTGGTGATGGTTTCATGGGTGTAGGCATTTGTTAAAATTCATCAAACTGTATACTTTCAATATGTATAGACTGTGTACAGTTATTTTATAGCAATAAAGCTGTAAAAAAAAACAAAAAAAATCCAATATCCCAGAGCGTCTGAACATGGGGACGGGCTTCTTTTCTCCAGTCCACGTGTGACCTGTTCCTGACCCTGTGTAGAAGGTCGGCTTGTCTCCATGACGACATGCTCAGGAACCTGACAAATATTGAACGCCACTTGATTCCGCTCATCGCTTCCCCCAGGAAGATCGTAACATTTTGACACCTCTGACAAGCTTGATGATTCAAGTATGCATCAAGGTGCCACTGAACTGCCAGGCGGCACCCCGCCTGTGTGCCTTGAGTTGGGGGTACCACATGAGGCCATTTTGTCCTGAGCTTGTCAGAGAGGATGTTCCCCATGGTGGGAGAGGTGGGGAGACCCCCTGAGGTCATGGAGAACCTGGACACACCACCACTTCCCCTACCTGTCTCTTAATAGGAATGCTTATCTGCGCTCAATGTGTGATTGGCTGAACAAACAAATTCATCTGATTGGTCCAGCTGACTGGCGTCAGCTGCTGATTGGCTTCTCCTCTGATTTGCCTGCAGCAACTACAGAAAGTTCTCTGATTGCTTGGCTATGATAGATCCCCCTTCCCCAACCCTGGTTTATTCTAAGGCGTCCACCATCCTATTAATTCTTCATTCTGCCTGCAGCCCATGAGGCCACCTAACAGAGCCTGGAGATCACATGGGAATGTCCCCTTCTAGGGGCCACGGCAACTGTGGTGGGTGGTTCAGTTCCTCTAATTTTACCTTCTTTTCTCACCACCACACAGAGAACCCAAGGAGGCGACGAGGCAGATTCGGGCTTTTCTGCCTCCTCTGCCCAGCCTGTCTCCCAGCCCTTTGACCTGGCCTACTCCTGGCTTGGCCCACCGTGCTTGGCCACCAGCTCAGGGGTCTCACTCTCTGTGACTTCGGGGGGCTGCAGTCACACCACGGAGGCCCTCGTTTCCTCCATGTCAGGTAGAAAACATCTAAACATTTGACTGTCTAGAACCCTTAGCCTTAGCCCCACAACTGTGGGTGACAGAATTCTCTTTGTAAAGAGGAAACAATTTTATGTGGTGTGGCCAGCACTGCACACCGGGGCACATGACCATGCTTCAGCCCATCAGAGTCTCCCTGATAGCTGACGTGCGAACACTTGGAGGGAGGTGGGCTCTCGTCTGGGATCGAGAGCTATAGGAACCATCTGAGCCTGGAGTCCCTGGTGGCCAACTTCCCCACAGTGAGGGGAAACCTGTCTGAGAAGGACATTCACACGGAGGGAAGCAGAGCTAGAGGAGGGAGGAGGGAGACAGAGCCCCGGGGAGATGATGTGAGCTCCCATCTTTCGCCATCTCTGGAGCGATTCCATGCCCTGTATTTTCAGTTATGTGGGCCAGTGCGTCCTTATACCTTTTGTTCCAATTCCTTGTGCTCTGCCCCTTGCAAAGAAGGTTCTGTCTAAAACAAGCTGCAATCAAGGGGCAGAACCCAACTCCAGAAGGGAAGCAGAGAAGCCACAGAGCTGAGCTGCCAGCCGATGGGCAGAGTCGCGGCGAGGGCGGCAGCTGTCAGCGGGCTGGGGCGGAGGCCCGGCCGTGCCCATCTGCGAGGCGAACGCCGCGGCGGAGCACTGTGTGTTCGCTCTTACATCTGCTGTTTCACTGGTACACGTTCCCTGCCTGGTCCCTGTTGGCATTTGGGGTTGGGATCCTTGGTAAAATGTTATGAGATTTAGAATTCTGGAATCAAAAAGCAATAGAATCCTAGAATCACAGTCTTAGACACTTTGAATTCTAGCCTCTTAGAATTCATCACTTTAGCGAAGATTTTCGGAATGCCCTCTTTGAGCCAAGCACCGAGCAGGAGTGCTGGGGGGACAGGGCTGAAGAAGACAGGGCAGTCTCCACTTTGCTGGATGGTCCATCCTAGGACCATGGAAACTCAGAATTGAGGGGCAGGGGGATTTGTGAGCTTCCTGCTTTACCACCCCCCCAATTCCCCCCCTCCCCCGCATCAGAGGAGGAAGGAGAGGTCAGGCTGTGGAAGAACTGGCCTGGGAGGGGAGGCCACTGCCAAAGGCGGCAGGAGTGGATTGAACCCTGCTAAAGGCTTCTAGAAACAGTCCTGAGGGGAAGAGAAACTGGCCACCTGCCCCACTCACCTCATGCCTCTAATTCCCACTGTTACTGCCTCTACCAACTCTGGACACTCATCTGTGGGTTCAAGGCCACCGAGGCTTGGGCACTGATGGGCTTCTACCTGGATCATGAAAGAAGCCTTCAGGCTGTGGGTGGCTCATGTGACCCCTGTGAGGGGCGAGCCCAGCCCCTGCTGCGCAGCCTGGTCCCTCCGGGAACAGGCTCCCTGGGCCGAGTCCACCTTTCTCTTTACACACCGAAGAGAAAGCTGTTCCAGGTTCTATTTTTAAACTTTAATTACACAATCTCCGAAACAAAATAAACGGTGTGGTCTTTAATGTTTACCTTGCATAGTTATCAGTGTGAGATTTTATTTTTATAAAACAAAAAGGAAATGGGCTCTGTCAGCCAAGTCAACTTCAGGAACCGCAATTACGTTATGCGCCTAACTTGTTACTTTTGTCTATTTCATTTTGCCGAGTGGTTCATGCAGATAGTTGGGGGGGAAATAGTACAGAGAGACTGGTAATGAAAAGTAGTGGTCCCCTGAACTTCTCACCCTGAATCCTGCTTGTCAGAGGCAACCAATTTTAGCTTGTTTAGCTGTTTCTCCTACTGGTTTTCTCATAAAGCTAAATAATATGTTTGTACCACCATCTCCTGACTCCCCACCATGAGGGATAAGGCTTTAGCTCATTTCTGCACTAGTCTGACTCTCCTTCTGCCAACATTATTGTAAGTTAGTTCTTTTTTTGGTTACCTTGAAAACTAAGTATTGGACTCATACATTTAATTCTGTAAAAAGAGCATTACAAGTTTTATGGTAAAAGGGATTCATGTTTATTGGCCCATGTAATCAGAAAACACAGGGGTGGGATTCACTTCATTGGTGGTTGGAGCTGGGGCTCTCTGACCTGATGCAACATCTTATCTCTGCTTCCCTCAGTACTGACCTCATTCTCAGGCAGGCTTTCTCCACTTGTGGGGAAGATAACTTAAGATATTTGGGTCCCTTGCAACGGAAGGATCTGCCTAAAATAAACCACACTCAAGGAGCAACGTTTAAAGGGAAATGAGTCCTAGAACTAAAAAGGGCAGTGTGTTTGCCAAGCCCCTAACCGCACAACCTTGTGACAAGCTGTTATTTAGCTCTTACTTTGGGCCAGGCCTTGGGGACTACAATGACCAGCATAGTCTCTGATCTCGTGGAGCTGACAGTCTAGCTCAGAGACAGATCCCAAAGAATACCTTAAATGAATGTGAATTTGCAGCTGCAATAAATATTCCAAGGGAGAGGGGGGTAAAGTGCTATGAAGGCATACACAATAAGGGGTTTGACCTTATTACAGAAGGACAGAGAGGTCATCCTGAGGGGATGATGGCTGAGCTGGGAGTAAAGGGTGAGGGGTAAATTGGGGAAGGTGGGGTTGAGAGAGCACTACAGGCAGAAGGAACAGCCTGTGCAAAGGCCCTGTGATAGGAAAAAGCACTCTGACCAAATGCTGACTTCTGGGTTTTTTTTAAATCTTCATCTGAGGATATGTTTTTATTGATTTGAGAGAGAGAGAGAGAGAGAGAGAGAGAGAGAGAGATCAATGTGAGAGAGAAACATCAATGAGTTGTCTCCCACATGCATCCTGACCAGAAATAGAACCCACAACCTAGGTATGTGCCCTGACTGGGAACTGAACCTGCAGCCTTTTGGTGTATGGGACAGTAGTCCAACTAGGTGGCCACTGGCCAGGAACTGACGTCTAACAAGAAGCAATGGAGGCCAGAGGGCAGTGGAACTGCACCTTTACAGCGCGGTCAATCCAGAATTCTATCGCTAGCAAAAGTATCATTTAAGAGCAAAGTGAAATAAAAACGTTCTCACATAAACAAAAACTAGGGGAATTTGTTACTAGTAGGATTGAACTATAAACAACATTAAAGAAAGTTATTTAGGCTAAAGGAAAACAGTACTAGATGAAAATGCAAATATTCAAGGGAGTAATGAAGACTGTCAGAAATGATAAATATGTGAGTAAATAGAAGAGATGATTTTTTCATTTCCTATAAGATACATTATATTATTTAAAGAAAAAATAATTTGTTAACACTGTGGAACCTACCACGTATGCGGATGTAATACATATAACATATAACATGTAACAACTATATCACAAAGGAAATGAGGGAGGGCACAACAGGAACTTAAACAGATGCAATGTTACAGTTAAGAGTATATTTTGTAATCTTTAGATCAATCACTTAAAAACTAATAAAAATGGGTATAGTTGAAATACCAATAGATAAATAAAAATCAAATTTTAAAAACTAGATTCAAGTAATTCAGAAGAAGTCAGGAAAGGAGAAATAGGAAATAGAAATCTCCTCAGCGAACCTAGAGGAGATACACATAAAACCACATCACAGTTATGTTTAATTTTCATAGACTAAATACTCACATAAGCAGAGCCCATTTTTCCTCTTTTCTTCCATTTGTTTCTCACAAACCATTTCTGCCTGGGAGGTGGACAAGGGCAGGGACTGTCCCACTGATGGAAAAAATCCACAGCTCAGTGTCCTGCCGGAGGTCACACAGGAGGTCACAGGTGGAGTCCAGAGTGGGACCCTCCTGCCTCCACTGGGATTTGCTGCCCTCCAGCTCTGATGTGCGAGTTGGGGGTGGTCTGAGGCTTCACGATCCCAGCCAGTACTTCACCCCTGCTAGGACACAGCACTGAGGGTCCGAGTTCCAACTTCAGTAACAAATAGGAAAGACTAAACCTCAGGCTGGTAAAGGTGGATTGAACTTGAGGGGAGTCAGTGCAGAAGTGGGAGGATACGAGAGCAGGGACCGGCTCCCTGAGGATGAGCTTCTGGCTCTGAGAGAACCCGCAGAGGAGACAGTGACAGTCGTAGAAGCATGGTGCGCACAGTGTTGGGGCTTATGAGGAGCCCGGGCATCCTTTATGTGTCTGCATCCCCATCAAGTCCTGGACATTGGGACAATGACCCCGCTGCACAGATGAGGGGGGTGAGCACTGGGGGGAAGCAGCTCCCCAGGGATGCAGGGCCAGGACATGAACCCGAGCCTCTCCCTAGCACCCCGTCCTCCTCGCGTGCAGGCTGGGCTCAGGGAACAGGCAGGGCCTGTCCTGTGTGCTGGAGAGCATGGACGGGTGTGTTGATCTGTTTGGTTCCACACAGAACCTCCATGAAACGCCATGAGCACCCGGTTTGCACAGGCAGTCATGAGCACCCGGTCTGTGAAGGTGTAGGGGGTGGCTGTTAGGTAGACTTATTGTGGTGATGTTTCACAGTCTATACAAATATCAAATCAGCCCAGGCCGGTTTGGCTCAGCAGTTAGAGCGTCGGCCTGCGGTCCAGAGAGACCCGGGTTCGGTTCCCGCTAAGGGCACGTACCTCGGTTGCAGTTTGTCCCCGGCCCTGGTTGGTCGTGCGGGTGGGTGCCACTCGATGTGTCCCTTTCATGTTGATGTTTCTCTCTCTTTCTCTCTTCCTCTCTCTCCCTCCCACTCTATCTGAACAAACAATGGAAAAATGTCCTTGGGCAAGAATAAAAAAAAACAAAACCAAAAAACAAATATCAAATCATTATGTTGTACACCTGACATTAATGTAATCTTACATGTTAATTATACCTCAATAAAAAAAAGAAAATGATGAATCATGCTAACAAACCGGTAAACAAAATATACCTTATCCTTCTATATTGACAAGTGAAATGTTATAACAACTTGGGAAAACAGGTTTAATTTAATATCTCAGGCCCTTCAGGGTTCCACCTCTGATGTTGGGGTGTAGAGAGGACTGCCTTGGTCCCTCCTGGGCCCACCCCCTTCCTTTCTGTCCCCACGTCTGCCCCGCACCTCGAGGGCCTCACATACGCGTGTGTCCTGGACACCCCAGTGCACATGCTCAGTCTCCTTCCACTAACCCCAAGAACAGCTGCCCACGGCACCCCCAGGCCTGGGGTTTTCACCCCATAGTGTGTCCACCCCCAGGAGGACAGACCCAGGGAGAGGCCCACCCAGGATCAAGAATTTGTGTGGGGAATTCTGGGGTCCTAGCTGCCAATCATTAGTCTGGAAGAGTGGAAGTGTCCGGCAACCGCCGGGTGAGCCCATCAGCCCTCGGCTCCCCGGATTCCTACGCCACGGACGGAGGAGGGTCCTCTACCGCGTGGGACCAGGGTACAGCCTCGCCCTAGTCTGAGGGTGGCATAGAATCCAGGCCCACTTCACCTGCCAGGCTGTCTGCCAGGTTCTGTGGTGGGAAGGACCCAAGAGGCTGGAGCAAGCCATTAGGGAGAGCAAAACTCACAGACCCAATGACAAGGCCATGGACAAAGGTCCAAAGTTAGAACCCGGAGCCCCACGGATGGAGCCAGCTAGAGGAGGGGTCTGGGCTCAGGGGAGCTGTACCAGGTACAAGGTGCAGGTGTGGGCCTTACCTGGCTGCCCACGGGACTAAAGTGGATATGACGGACCTACGTGTGCTGCCTCACTTCCCCGAGTGACAAATTGGGGGCCCTGAGCACCGGCTAGAAGCGGGGATCACAGCCAGCTCCACAGCCAGCAGTTCAAGCCCACGCCTTTACGGCCCCACGAGGCCGCCTGGGTTCACACACAGCCACATTCACACTGCAAACGAGCACGTTGTCAGGAGCCACAACTCCCCAGGACTTCATGGATTTCCTCGAACCACTGCTCTTTCTAGATTGTCCGTCAGAGAAAAGAAAGAGCAGAAGCTACTGTCATTTAAAAGAAAGCAAAAGGGAGAAAAAAAAGGGAATTGCTCATACTGTGGAAATAACGCTTTTTATGTAAGGTGTTAAAAGATAATTTCCCCAAATTATCAGCATGGAGCCCCTTGCTGGTGAGCTGGGAACAGGGGAGGTTGTGTGCAACCTGAATTGTTCAAAGAGTCACAAAGCAGGACCATGACATGTCTGTGTGCCCGTCATTAACCAGGTGGAGGAAAATATACTCACGCAACAGACAGTTTCATGAGCACAGAGAATCCACTTCTGCAGGCTGAGTTCAGATCAGGCCCACTCTGTCACAGCTGGAAAGAGCAACAAGAGATGGTAGGAGGGCAGGCGAGGGGCTTGCTACCTGGCTCTCTATCTCCTGCGCACTTGTGACCTGGGACAGAGGCTAGCCCCTCCCCTTGCTCATTGCATCCCCCACACACAGTTGCTGGGATCTGTAAGTAATAAATCTTGTGACTTTACTTCCTTTGTGTGAACGTATTGAAACAGCACCTTCAATCAGAATGACCCTGGGGTTTTCACTTCCCCCAAATGAGAGCTCAGATGCTGAGGAAGTTACCTGCCCACCCCACGTAGGTAGTTTGTGCTTCCTCATCCGGCACGTCATAATCTGCATATTCTTAATTTAACACACCAGTGGCACCACCCCTCAACACGATGTGCAAGATAAAGACTGTCAAATATGTTGGCATACAACGAGGCAAAGGGCACAATATAATGTAAGAAATAATGCAAGAAAACAGTCTTAAATATAAAAAAACAGAATCTGCAGATCAAAAGCACACAGCATCGAACGAGGTGCAGTGTCAGGAGAAGTGGGGCTCTGGAGTCAGGCCTGCCAGAACCCACAGGGACCACAAAGACGTGGGCTGGGCCTGGGCAAATACAGCTGCACCTCTGTCTCCTGAACCTCAGTCTTCTGACCTGCTGGGTGGGAGTGACGATTCCTCTCATTTAGTTGTACTGCAGGTTAAGTAATGTGAGTATAGCCACTGCGTGGTACCCACCACACAGCAGGTCTTCAACAAACATGTGACTATGAAAGTCCCATGAGCCAAGTTTTGGTCAAGTGTGCACTTGGAAGCCAGCCTGCCAGGATTCAGAGCGCTCCTCGGCCACATCCCAGCTCTGTGTCCCTGACACATTAGCCTCCAGTATCTGGATTTTCCAGCTGTAAAATGGGGTAATTATAGTACCTCCTTCCCCAGATACTATTAAATCAGATAAAGCACTCAAAGTACTTAGGACAGAGCTGACACACAGAAAGCCTTAGCAAAACTCTGTTACTATTGTTTGCTGTTGTTGCTTCGACTGTCATTGTTCCAAACTGGAAACTACTACAATGCCTTTAAGTGAGTGAATAGAAAAACAAATGGTGGTACATCCATACAACGGAATACTATGCAACTGTATAGATGAACAAGTTACTGATTCACATGTATGAGACTATTGATCCTTTACACAAAAATAAGAATACAGTGTGGGGCATATAACATATGTTTAAGTAAAATGTGTAACAACTGTATAGCACTGGGACAGAGCCTGACTTCTGTACGGTTCTTAAACTACACGTGAAACGTTGTGATATCGTTCAGGTAGACTGTGTTAACGATCCAGGCTATAAACCCTAAAGCAACCACTAAAATAACAAAAACCAGAGGTATAGCAAATAAACCAAGGCAGAAGGCTAGGCAGAATCATAAATGATACTTGATCCAAAGAAGGCAGAGGAAAAGGAGAAGGTATGTCAAGAACAGATTGGACGAAAACAAATAGCAAGATGGTAGATTCAAACCTAACAGTATCACGCTAATTATTCTTTCCCAGGGAAGTCGGCCGAGGCACAGAGATGGAAGGGAGCTTGTCCAGATGCACTGGGCCAGGAAGGCGTGGGGCCAGCCCCCAGGCCAGCCTGTGGAGCCTGTGCTCGTAACTCTGCGGAACATGCCCCTGGCCCTGTGGGCCCTGGAAACTTCTGTTCCTCGGACTTGCACCTCCTGCCAGATCCCCCAGTCTATGTGAACACAGAGCTGGGTGAGACCGGAGATGATGTGTTCAACCCCTTGGTTCTACAGCTAGGGAAACAGAGAGAGAAAAGAGCATGTTCAAGGTCATTCTCTGAAGTAGGGGCCCAGCTGGGATTGTGACTCAGCCTCCAACCCGTCCAGCTGCCAGGCTCCTCATCACTGCTTCCAGATCTTTCCTCCCCACACCCCAAACTTCTGTAGCAACACCTGGCCCTTGATTTGCTCTTGTGTCCCAGCAGACATGAATTCTGAATGCTCATCATCGCATTATCTAATCATCTTATAAATGCTCCCAGGTGTTTTCCAGGAGACATTTGTCTGGTTGATTTTCCTCCATGTAAATAGGTTCAAAGTCATCTGTCTCCCATAATTGAAAACACCAGGCTCCCACCGTATTGGTGTTGGTGACTTCTTCCTCTTCAGAGAGCTCCTGGCCATTAGGGTTGGGCAGCCCATTAGAGATCGCTGGTGCATACCGGGGAGACTGAGGCTGGACGGGGCAGGACTCCCCTGAGGTCACACTGCAGGGGAGGGGCTGAGGCAGAACCTGAACTCAGACCTCCAGGCTCCTGGACTGTGCTCTTTCACTGCAGCCTGTCGGTACCTGCTAAGCCTCAGATGTGACCTTGGTTGGGGGTGTGTCATGATGTCAAGGCCACCTTGTTTCTGCCCCTGAGTATGAAGTCATTTGATTTCCTTTTAAAATAGCTTCATAAAACAAAGTCACATTCTTTGTAAAAAACCCAACTGATATCAAACTATGAAAAAACTAAAAGACTCTAAAGAGCTCTGTGAAGTAACACCATGAGCTTTGAGGAGAGTATCCTTCCGACCCTCTCGACTGGTTTCTCTCCACACAGATTCCCCCGTCCAGCCCTGCCCCAGCGAGGCTGGCGTCGAAGCGTGGCCGGGACTCTTGCAGGCCGTCTCCCCTGGGGTTCAGCCTTGGGGAGCACTGCAGGCAGACCAGAGGACGGGGGGGAACGGCTGGGGCATTTCTTCCTGCTTCCTCCTGCATTCAACTCCGTGTTATAGCTCTGGAGCCCCAGGGGCAGGGGCAGGGGCAGGGGCAGGGGCAGGGGCCAGGCCAGTCCTGGTCCAAGGGCTCTGGGCCAGCCCTGGCTGCCAGCAGGGACAGAGCCGGGCTCTGTCCACCTGGGTCCTGGCTACCGCAGCAGGGCTCAGCTGTCTCCCCAGTTCTTCTGTCCTCGCCCCTACTTCCCTCCGGCCCAGGACTCTGTTTCCCTCTGGCAGATAGAGAGAAGCTGACCTGCCTGCCTACACTTCCCTCCTTACATCAATCAGCGTCTGAGCATTACTGAGCCCCGGGCTTGTGAGAGCAGCGGGCAGGCATGGCGGGGAGCAGGGGATGACAGAGGTGGGGTCTCCTTCAGGCACCAGCCCCTCCCGACCTGCCACCTCCCTCCCAGTCCCTGCAGTTTTCCAGAGAACGGGGCAGGGCCTCGTGTCATGGAGCACACCTTCTGTTTCATCGGTCGCCCCCTAGAATGCAAACGCCATAAGGGCAGAGTTGAGTCTGTCTAGCTAGTGCCTACAACGGTGCCTCCGGATGCTTAGGAATAACTGCTCAATGAGCACCTGCTACCGATGCCTGGATAAATGCAGAGCTCCCAGGCCAGAGGAGGATGCTGGGCGGGACAGCAAATGCTCAAGTACCTGTGGATACAGGTGTTTCAGGAGGTGTGGGGGAGGAGGGGCAGGAGCAGGATGAGGAAGGAGGAGGAACTGGTCAGCACTCCTGTGTCCTTCAGACATTTCCAGCACCTTCTATGCACCAGGCCCTGAGATGGGCATACGCACTGGGCGCATCAGCCCTTGTACCCGCCCTGAGGAGCTCTCAGGAATGTGGAAGGAGAGACACTCCCCGGGCACCTGCAGTCAGGGCGGTAAGTGCCAGAATGGGACACGCACTGGAGTCAAACCAGCATCTGTTGAGCTACTGAACCCCCTCTTTGGTTACAGCAGCTTGAGTTGGGTCTTCAATACTTTCAACCAAAAGAACCAAACTGCTTTAACCAAGCAGAGGGGTTTCATAGTTCAGAGACCTGGGGAAGTGGGAGGAACAGCTTCAGGCACAGCTGGACGCAGGGGCCCAGGGCTGTCACTGGGTCTCACGGGCTCTCCATCTCAACACCTGGTTTTCTTCTGACTGGGCCAGTCACTCTCTTCGCCATGGACTTACTCACGAGGTGGGGCGAGCAGAGTCCTAACCATTGGCAGCCCCAAGCTCACATCATCCCATCTAGTGACTTGGTTGGGGGGAGAGAAGGCCCTACTCTGATAACCACACATGAAGTCCCACTCAGGGCTTCTGACAGGCCTGACCAGGGTCACACGCTCTCCTTGGACCAATCACTGTTTCCTGGGGGTGATAGGATGGGTTCCGTCTAGGCTGGTACCTGTCTCTAAGGAGACAGGCAGGATAGGATCACTGGTGAATAATCAGGCCAGAATATCGGGGCCTGGGGGTGTACGAGGCTTCGTTTCCTGAGAAAGGAAGGTGGAGTGATGAGAGCTGAAACAGGGGAAAGGGGTGCTGGCTGGGCCCAGACGGCACAGGACCCAATTGCAGAAGGTATTCTTACTCCCTTTCGTAAATCAAGAAACTGAGTCTCAGAGAAGTTAAGCAATTGGTATAAATTAGCAGGAGGCAGAGCAGGACCTTGAACCCTTCTCTGCTGGACACTGATGCCCTGAGCTCTCAACGAAGAAACTAGTGCTTCCCTGGGGACCCCGGGGACCCCGGCCCCTGCAGCAGCTCCAGTGCTCCCGAACCTGAGTTCCAACAGCTTGAAGCTCCTGATTCCCGCTCAAGCAGTAGGCTTCTCAAAGCGCACGCTCAGGTCCCACACTGGCCCCGAGCTTTCACACCCAATCTTCACGCTGGATTTCATTGGAGGCCCCTTCCTTCCGGACCCCAGTGTGTGCAAAACGCTGCTCCTGGTGGTTTTGTTGACTGAGCGGAGAGGGAGCACTTCACAGGGAACGGAGACCTGGACGGTGTTGCTGGGGGCGACAGAGAACAACCAGGTGGCTGCGGTGTGAGCCCTTTGACAGGAGAACACATTCTCAAGGGAAGCACGCAGCTCAGCTCAGACGCTCAGAGGGAGTCAGACTGAGCCTCCCTAAGCTCCCCTCCCCCAGGCTACTTCCCGCAGTCAGACCTCCCTGGGCCCCCCTGCCAGACCATTCACATCAGGGGTGATTCATAGCCACAGACTCATCAGGGCTGCAGGGAGCCTCTAGTTCAACCCCATTCACTTAACAGATGAGAAAATGGAGCCTGAGAGGCCCAGGCACTTGCTCAAGGTCAAAGAGTAAGTTAGAGATGACGCCGATCCTGATAACATTAGCCCCCAGGGACGGAGGGCCTCTGTGTGCCAAGCCCCGGCCTGGACACTTTCCCGTACTTACTGGATCCTCGTATAACCGCTCTGTGGGTCAAGCAAGGCTCTGAGCGATTCAGTGAGGTGCTCAAGGGCACAGAGCCGAGTTTCCAAGTGTTTGCTGCGCAGATCATCCGTCCAGCGCGGTGTGTGCTCCGCCCCATGACACCAGGTGTGATGCTGAGCCCAGCTGACTCTGTTCCCACCCCTGCTGCTGGCTCCCCTCAGCCCTGGGCATTGCAGGTGCAGTGGGAGACTGAAGGCAGGAGCCAGAGAGCTGCACTGCCTCTGCTTCTGGGGGAGGTTCTGGCTCCACCGCGGGGGGCTGCTGGCTCTGCTGCCTTTGGAGACCGCAGCCTCGCAGCAAGGCCCCCACCGCCAGCAGGAAGAGTGGCCCCAAGCTCAATAGCAGCCCCCTTCCTTCCCAGCCCTGGATCCCTTCATCTTCCTTTTCTGCTCTCTCAACTCTTACAATCAGCTCCCTGCAGTAAACCCCTTGGCTTGTGATTCCTGGTGGCGTTTCTGTGTGTTTCTGAACGGGCCTGAACGACACAGCTCTGGCAGTGAGCAGTGAGAGAGGACACGCACCCCGCTATGGGCCTGGGGCTGGGCCGTCCGCCTGGATGAGGTGGTGGGGACCACATCCCCGGCAGGGGAAAGGGGCGCTGCGGCACCGCACGGCAGGCGGGTGACGCGCCCATTGAACACGGGGCTCTGTCATCAGCGGCCGCTGCGCTGGCCCGAGACAGTCATCGCGAGGACTGTGAGGGATGAGAAGGGCGCCGGCCACTTAGGACAGTGCTGGCCAGTCTGCAGAAAGAAAATAAAACCCGGCATTTGAACTCTTCACTCGAAGCGTGGCTGGAACCCGAGACCTCCCGAGATTGCCCTCAGGAAGCTCTCATGGTTTGTAGCCATAGGGCAGACCCAGATGAAAAGCAGAGCTAACGTTGAATCCGGTGGGTTGTAGAATCGCAGCGTAAATCGAGTTCGCCAGCTCACTGTCTCCTAGGGGAAGGTGAAGGCATTGAAGGGGAAAGAGAGGGAGACACAACCTGAAATTGGGGTACAACCATGGGGGGCCCTGAACTTTGGAAACCATCTCATTTCTCCAGCGGACTGCCCTGTGGCTTGGCCTGAGCCCCCTACAGGGAGACCAGCCCATCACCCTGCCCACCTGTCACTTTGCAGACGTGGCCCCTTCAGAATCGTGAGAACGGAACTCCCAGGACGTCGGGCTGTGTGAAGAGAAACAGAAAGACAGACAGAGAAGGACTGAGGAGTTATGGCACAACTTCCAATGCCCATCCAGATGTGGGGCAAGATCCCCAAGTTCCTCCAACATCACGGCCAACAGGGCATCCAGACCACTGGCCCTGCCCTCCTGGTCCCAAGCTCTGGAGATAACAATGCACAAAAGGGAGGTGAACACCCCACTGTCACAGGCCAGGCAAGGCCGAGGGGGCATCAGAACCCAGGACCCAGACTCCATCCTCCACGGAGCCCTCCACCCCGTGTGCCATCAGTTCCAAGTCATGGCGCAGACGGAGCCTCGCATCACCCTACATAACGCGTGTCTCATCCGCAGTGTGACGCCAGTTCCGTTGGGATGATTAACCAGGGGAAGACGACACTGCCATCCACACAAGAAGGAGCTAGACACCCCCTCACCACCTTCAACCCCCTGCCAGCTCTTACACTCAGCACAAGGGTAATTAAATCGTCCGTATTTTCTTTTGTAATACTTCAATAAATATTGCCTGTGAAAATCAATTGGCATTTTTTGTACTTAATGCATAATAACTGGTCTTATAAATTTAAATTATTCCTATAAATCTAAATTAAATGCCCAACTTTCAACGTATTTAGGATACTTAATTAATAAAGTGCTAGCGCATAACCACTACTAATCTGCTTACTTCTACTGGCTTTCATTTTCAAAGCATGTATTTTTTTCCGTGGTGTGTGAGCAGAGGGAGGAGGGGGTCCCGGGCCTGTGGGCCGTTTTCCAGCTGCTGTGGCCACTGTTCATCCTCATGGCTTCCTCCAGAGCTGCCCGGCCTCCCTGTGTCTGGCCTCCTTCAGCCTCTGGGTCACCCCCCTGCCAGTGCCCGAGAAGAAGGCGGGCAGAGTGGCCTGCAGGTAGAGGATCCCAGGGCAGGAATCAGGAGGCCTGGCTCAACTACTAACGTGCTGTGTGACCTTGGAGCAGTTGTTTGCCTTCTCTGGGCCTCAGTTTCCCTTTCTCATAACACAAGAAGGACTAGATCCCTACAGAGGACTTTCAGCAGCTGTGGGGAGGAGCTGTAGGGTGTGAGGAGGTTGGCCCATGACTTACAAGCAATGTGACCTCGGGCAGGTGACTTAACCTCTTCTTGTCTCAGTTCCTGGTCCATACACTGTGGATGGAAATGGTGCCTAACTCACAGGGTTGTGGTGAGTCTGAGATGAGGTCATGCATGTGATGGGCTCTGGTCAGTGCCCCACAAATGTCAATGTGCAGTAGATGCTCAATAAGTAGCTATGGGGTAGATCCATGAAGCCACAGCATGGTTTGCTGTGGCCTGAGATTCCAGGGAAATGCCAGGCCAGAGGCGTGGGAGGAGCCCCTGAACTCGCCCCACCCCCGCCCCACTCAAGCCCCACCTCTGCAGGACTCCTGGCTCCCTGGTACGTATCTGGGCCAGTCTCTGGATCCTTCTCAAGATCTTCTGTGATGGAGGTAACATATTTGCTCACATATTAACTTTTATTACTTATGGCTATTACTGGCTTGCTTTAGCTGTGTCTATTTTTATTTGTTTAAAGTAATAGACGCTATTTGGTGGGAGAGTCAGGGTGTGGAAGCCTGTGATCACAGCCTGAGCTCTGTGCTCATGTTCATGGGGCCATCCCCTTCTGAGGGGCAGGAGATGGGGCCCCCCGCCCTCCGGCCACCAGTGCTGGGCTGGGAGGGCCTGAAGTGGGGCTTCCCCTGCACACACGACCAGGCTCCGGGTGAGTCTGGTCTGGAGCAGAGGCAGAGGGTTCTGCGGGTAAGCGCAGGGCCATGTCCGAGTGGAGGCAACGGGAAGGCTGGCGTGGACGCCCCAGCGTGCTCAGGTGGGCGAGGCAGTGGGGCAGCAGCCAGGCTGCCAGGCCAGCCCCTGGTCAGAGAGTGGTGGACAGTCCAGAGACACCCTCCTCCTCTCCCTCTGCTGTTTTTGCCGCCTCTTGCCACTGTCTGAGTCTTTGTCGGGGTGTGAACTTCTCTTGCCCCTTGATTTCAGCACCTTCACTCCTAACCACCATGCGACACTGCCCCGGACAGAGCAGAGGCTCAGCACCCGTTGCCGAGTAGACAGACGGACACACAGCAGGAGCTGCTCAAGGACACACAGCAGTGTTCCGACCATTATCGGTAAGTTGTTAGCTCATCAAACCTGCAGGCTTTCTCTTGGAGAACGCGTCTCTGACAGGCCGGATTCCAGAACCGGGTTTTCTGTGAAGGGCGCTAACCCAAGAAGGAGCAGTAGGTTCGGACAAGGGTTTGGGACCTGGGGCGGGGCGGGCGGGAGATGCTGCTGAGGAGGAGGCCCCGGAGGCCAAGCGGAGGCACGCGCGTGGCCCTGCGGAGCTCGGGCGGCGCGCTGCGTGGGGAGGCGCCCGCGGCCGGAGGAGCCCTGTAGGCCCTGGCTCAGCCTCCACCTGCTCCGTCCTGGCCCTGGGGCCGCAGGTGAGCACCCGCCCAAGTCCCACGGGTCAGCTGAGAGCCTCATTCTTGCCCTTCCCTTAATTTTTATTATTTTAAAATTAAATTTAGAAGCAACATTTGAACCACAGCTGTGGGAATGCAGTACTGAGCCATCCCCAGACCCCAGCGGTCCCCGCTTTCCCAAGGCAGCTCATAGTGGGGGTGGGGGGGGGCGCAATTATCTGATGGTCACACACAGGTGGAATTGACACGTTCCATGAAGAGAAATGTGATATATTTGTGTCTATGCGAGTAAATATGTGTGCAGTGGTGTGCACACACGCATATGTGTGTATGCACATGTGTACCTATGTGAATGTGTGTGTGCACGTCTGTGTCCGTGTGTGCAGGCGGGGAGGTCAGGGAAGCGTTCTCTCTTTCCCTCTCCCCTTCTCTCTGGTCACAAACACAGCCCTTCAGACTGGCTGATGTGTCGTCTGGCCTTTCCTCCTTAGCATCCCTCCCCACCCTCTGCTGTCCCCGCTGCAGGGGAACCTGGCCACAGGCCCCTGAGGTCACCAGGATACTTGACATCGCAGTCCCTGGGGCTGGGCTGCTTCCCACCCAGCAAGAGACTAACTTGGATGAAGCTCTTTGCTAACTAAGCACAGAGGGCTGGGCGATGTAGGCATGCACACCTCCCTGCTGTCCCACTCCTCGACAGTGGGACTCTCTACACCGATGACCAGGAACCCCGGGCACATCTGCATAATCATGTCAGTGGCAACCCGTCCATGAACCAATTCGAGCTCTTGCTTCTGGTGTAGCCCCCTCTGCCGCCCCCATGTGCACGTTAGCAGCTCAGGCCCTGGTTCTCAGTCTGCTTTCTGCCCCCTTCCTGGCACTTGTCATGTGGACTTGTCATGTGTCCACTTCCTGCAGAGGCGGGGCCCACCCTGGGTGCTAGAGGCTCACTGGGGCTGGTGTGAGCCAAGCATGCTCTGTGGCACATCCCCGTCTGCTTACCCACGGCAGGGCACCCCCAGCCACAGAGCTCTTGATTTTACTCAACCGCAAGTATCACAAAGACTTGAAAATCCATTAGAGTTCCAGTAAATAAATACATACAGAAACACACTGCTATGTCCCTTCTGGTTCTCTGCTATCGACTCAAGCATTGTTCCCACTTTTCCCATCATCTTCACTCTCCACCTATCTGTGTCTTCCGGCTGCCTTCCCTCCTTGACCACAGTGTCCACCTCTTTTAGGAAACAAAGGAATGATTGAAGAGCCAGTACTGGAGAAAACATCACCTGCCTCGGAGCGGGACACAGCAGCTAAGGAGAGATGCGCCTGGCTGAGCTGCAGATTGAGGGCTGAGCTGGGCTGCTGCTTGCAGAGGACTGTGTGTCTGCAGCGTGCAGGGAGACCGCCCGCTCCCTGAGCCCCAGGGCCAGTTACTCCCCTACCATGCGCCTCACTTGCTCAAGGGCAATATTAACACCCACCTCCTCCTTGGGCTGTAATCAAGGTGGAATGCGTGTATTGGTATAAAGCTCGGCTAAGCACACAGGAAGCACATAATCAGTTTAGTTACCAGCCTCTTCTTCCTGAACTTTCTCAGCCACCTTCTGGGACAGGCGTCAGCATCTCCATTCTACAGATACGGAAACTGAGGCCCCAAGTCCCGTGGCTCAGAGCTTATGAGTCTAGTTTGCATGTAGCTATGGAGAGCGTGTTTACTGAGAGCTCACTGCACCCCAGGGCTGCGCTCAGCCCTCTAAAAGCCTGTGTGGTGCTGGTGCAATTACATCTCAGGAGGTGGGGACTGTTATTGATGGCTCCGTGAGGGAGGTGCAAGACGGAGCAGAATCACCTGCTCAGGGGCACATGTGAGCTTGGGAGGAGAGCTGAGGCTTGACTCCAGATCTGCCTGATTCCAGACCCCAGGGAGTGAACCATCATTCATTACTCAGTTCACTCATTCAACAAGCGTTTTGGGGCACCTGTGGTGTGCAGGTGTTCTTCTAGGAAGGGATCCCTGGTGAACAGGAGAGACCCAGTCCCGGCCCTGCTGAAACTGACTTTCCAGTGCAGGGAAAAGGAAATAAACAAACATCTAAATATAAAGCATCAGGTGATGAAGAGAATAAAGCAGGGTTAGGGGGGCAGAGAGGGGCAGGTGGTTAGGGCATTTAAGTGTCTTTGCAGAACAAATAGAATTATGAATTTTTCATTAGGAGGAATCTTAGGATATCACTTGTTCCCACCTCACCTGACGTCAAGACAGCTTGGCATTCATGTTCCCACTGTAGAGTCAGGTGATTCGACCAAGAGCACCCAGAGACTAGTGGGGTGAGGGGATGTCCAACCAGGGGCTGGGTTTCCGGGGGCAGTGCAAACCTGCATCAGGGCTGATTGGTGACGTCATGGACCACACTCTGGGGACCCACTGTCTAGAGGGGGAGAAGGACACATAGATGCATCCTAAGGACACATGATATTGATGCTTTCACACAGGGACTCTGCCTGGATGGGGTGTGCTTGGAGGAGAGATCAGGGAAGGCTTCCCAGAGCAGGTGACACCTGATTGGTCCTTGAAGCAAGTGGATCTTTTCCCGATGGAGCTGGTGTCAGGTGGGAGGAAGCCCTCCTGGAGGGTGCACCCAGAGACACTGAAGGTTAAGGTTAGGGATCGGGTGTGAGAGTGGGGTGGAGAGATGGCACCTGGTGACCAGGGCTGGGAGACTCCTCATCCCTAGGTATCGATGGCACCTCCCCGAGGGTGCTGTGAGGACTGAAGGAGTTAGCCCACAGAGTGCACTTCAGGGGGTGCTTGGAGCCAGTGCCCAGTGACATTAGTCATCCAGGTGGGGACAGAGCCCAGAGGCAGCAGGTGAGGTGACAGTGGGTTCAAGAAGGGGGCATCTAGGGTCCTGAGCCTAGATGGGTGTGGCCCCGACCTGGCTCTAGTCCCTCTCTGGGCCTCACGTTCCCCTCTGTAGGTAGGAGGTGGGGCCACCTTGCAGGGTTGCTGGGCCCATCAGCGCCAAACCAGCGAAGCATCAGGGTCTGGAGCAGGTGCCCGTTGTTTGAGGGCCTGGCAGCAGGCGGAACCATGGGGCATGTGTGGTCAGGGAATCATCAACAGAACAGTGATCCTAAAGGTTGTCAAGAGAAGGTTTCCTCACACCAAGAAGATGAGGTGGCTTCAGAAAGGCCCTTAGGAAGGTCCCTGTAACCCAAGGCTGTCCTGGTCCCTAGAGGTGAGAATCTGAAAGGGTAGAAGTGTCTTAAGAAAGGACACAAGCCCTGGCCAGTTTGGAATGTCGGCCTGTGGACCAGAGAGACCCGGGTTCAGTCCCCGCTAAGGGCACGTACCTTGCTTGCAGTTTGTCCCCGGCCCCGCTTGGGGTCGTGTGGGAGGCGACCAGTCGATGTGTCTCTCTCACGTGGATGTTTCTCTCTCTCTTCCTCCCTCTCTCCTTCCCGCTGTATCTGAAGATAAGTGCAAAAAATATATATATATATTTTTGGGTGAGGATAAAAAACAAAAAGGGAAGGACACAAAAGCATAACCAAGGCTTTGGGTAGACCAGAGTCTGAGTTTTCACACTGAATCAGCCCAGAGGGGTGTAATTATTCCCAGATTACAGATGTACAAACTGAGGTTCAGAGAGGGAAGCTGACCTGCACAAAGTCACATGGCCCACATTAGAACCCAGCACAGTCTTGTCCATTCAGTGAGTCTGCCCACGCAGGGCAAGAACCAAGCTATTTATCCTATGAAATCCAGTCCTTTCCCTGTAGGGAAACCTCTCGTGGGGAAGGAATGGTGTGGGGTCCACGCTGAGCAGAATTCTCATCACTGCTCCCGTCCTCTGATAACGCCCAGCTGCTTGGATGGATCTGTGGTACTGTAGAGTCTAGAACCATTGACTCTGAAGGACATGACGTTGCCCAGGCTGAGCACACCCTCAGACACCCCAGCTCTCTCAGGCTGTAACCCTCACCTTCAATACCGATAAGGAATCTGAAGCTCAGGAGGCTGTATAAATGGCCTGAGGTTGAAGGTCAGGCTCAGACCCTGTCTACCCAAGTTTTGAGCCACTGACCCACTAACTCTTAGGCAACTTTACCTGGCTTTAGCCACACTGATATATGGTAGCAAGTCCATGGCCCAAAGGCCTCCCAGGCCTGCTTCTTCTGCCTGACGTTTCTTCATGGCCTGGCCCTTGGTCGGCATCCATAACTATTTATTGAATAATTGGAGAGATAAACTGGATGCCAAGCCCTTTGTATATATTATCTCACTTAAACCTCACCATTACCCTTTTTGAGGAGAGGTGAGCCCCATTATCCAGGTGTGGAGATTGAGGCTCAGAGAGAGGAGACACCCTGGCCAATGTTTCAGAGCTGGTGGGACTTGAACAGGCAGTGATGTGATTGCACACCTTCTCCTTCTCCCCACTCGGCCTTTCTGAGTCCCAGTTGACCCCCACCAGCCATGAGATGTCTGAGTTTTGCTCTGCAGTCTCTGAGAAGCCCAAAGACTGAACAGGAATCAGCTCGGAAAACCTCTATCGCGAGCTTTGCTGAGACTGACAAGGCCCTGAGTTGTCTGGTCTTCAGACAGAGGAGGGTGGACTATGCAGGCTCCCTTCTGGGTTTCCAGGCCCCCTCCCTGGGGTGTGCCTCTAACGCAGCGAGGCCTCTGCTGCCTGCAGGATCTGAGGACGCGGCCGGAGCCCGCACGGGACTTGCGCCCTGGTTCTGACTCCAGCCCTGAGAGTTGGCATGATCAGACTCAACATCATGCTCAATTTGAGTTCCATGTTTTCCAAGCTTAGCAAAGCAGATTGTTTCTCATTAATCTGCATTTATACTTAAAACCAGTGCACCAAAATTCAACCCCCTTCACTTAGCTGAATGAACACGAAAAGGTCAAAAGACTTTGTCACAGTTAGAAAGCATCTCCCGTTTGCGCTCTCTCTCCTCTCCACCCGCCTTCCTCCTACCCCTGCAGCTCTTCCCTTCTGCTAGTCTGCGCTCATCCCCAAGGTTTTGTAGCTAAGAAAACAGAGCCAGCCATGGTGAACGGGGAGAAGAGACAGAACTGCCTTGTGACGGGCAGCCTTGGACCAGACAGACCTAGATTTGAGCCCACACTTTTCCACTTCCTCCGCGTGGGACCTGGAGCCGGAGACCACAGCTCTGAGCCTTGACTTACACTTCTATAGAATGGCCATGAGTGTTGCACTTACTTCAAAGGGCTGTTATACAGATTAAATGAGATAATACACATGAGGTACTTAGCGCAAGGGGACTGATTAGTAAGCTGAATTGGGTAAACTAGAATTGGGGTGTTAAAAAGCCCTCCACCGAGTGTCAGGAATGAGGGTCCTAGGCCTGCCTTGGCCCTGACCGTGAGTGATGCAACTATCTCTTGGGCAAAGGGGGCAGGGGTCTGGCTTTTCACCCAGGAAATGAAGGGTTTACATTGAGCCTGATCAGAATACAGTGGAGCTGGAAGGAGCATGGGGAGTCGTTCGTGTGATTGGTGGGGAAACGGAGGTCCCCAGACCAGGAAGGGAGGGGGAGGCCACAGTCTCAAAGCCAGCTTCTCGCTCAGCCCCACTCCTGTAGCAAAGTGATCCAGGGACCGTGGAAGCTGAAAAGGACCCCAAGGAAGGATTTCGACCTGAATGAAAATGAAAGCATAACACATCAAAATTTATGGAATGCAACTAAAGCAATAATTAGGGGAAAACGAATACTACTAAATGCCTCTATTGGAAAGGCGGCCTCAAATCCATCTTAAGAAACTAGGAAAAGAATAGGAAATTAAACCCAAAGTAAGAAGAACAAGGGAAATAATGGCGGTGAGAACTCACTTTAGTGACATTGAAAATGGGAACATAGTAGAGATCTTTGAGAAGAACAATAACATGATAAACATATCCGGAGTGATCAGTTAAAAAAAGGAGAGAAACCACAAATTACTAATATCAAAAATGAGAGAGGTAACATTACTACATATTCTAGAGATAATAACAGGATAATAAGGGGATATTGTTAACAACATTATGACAATACATTGGGCAACTTACATGAAAAGGTCAAATTCTTTGACACACTCAAACTACCAAAGCTCGCTCAAGAAGATATAGATTAACCTGAATGTCTCTTCAACGGACTGAATTTGTAGTTACAAACCTTCCCATAAAGAAAATTCCAGGACCAGACAGCTTCCCTAGTAAATTCTACCACACATTTAAGGAAGAAATAATATAAATTCTACAGAAATAGTACTAATTCTACAATTCTAAAAATAATTCCTCACAACTCTTTCTATGAGGCCAGACTCATCCTGATACCAAAACCTGACAAAGACATTGCAAAAATGCAAAACTACAGATCAATAACCCTCAAGAAATTAGATGGAAAAATTTTAAACTAATTCTATTTTAGAAAATAAAATCCAACTATATATATCAAGATAATGCATCATGACCCAGAGGAGGTTATCCCACGAATACAAGATTGGTTTAACATTTAAAAATCAATCAAAGAAATTTATTATCTTAACAAATTAAAAAGGAAAAGCCATATATAACCAACTCAATAGATGCAAAAAAAATCTCTCACAAAATCTAATTTCAACTCCTGATGAAAAGCCTCAGCAAACCAGGAATAGAAGGGAACTTCCTCAGATTGATAAAGGGTGTCCATGACAATCCTAGAATTAATGTCATACATTATGGGTAAAGACTGAAAGCTTTCCCACTAAGATCAAGACACAAGATAAGTTATCCACTTTCACCCCTGGAAGTTCCAGCCAGTGCAATAATACAAGAAAAAAAAAGTTCTCAGACTGGTAATAAAGAAGCAAAATAGCCTTTTCTGGTAAGTGATATGATCATCTACATAGAAAATCTGATGGAATCTATAAAAAAGCTTCTAGAGCCCTGGCCAGTTTGGCTCAGTGGTAGAGCATTGTCCCGCGGACTAGTGAGTCTCGGGTTCAATTCTAGCCAAGGGCATGTACCTAGGTTGCGGTTTGTCCCTGGCCCTGGTCGGGGTCGTGCAGGAGGCAACCTATCGATGTCCCCTTCATGTTGATGTTTCTCTCTCTCTCCCTGTCTCTCCCTCTCTCTCTACCTGAAGATAAATAGAATAAAAATATATATATATCCTCGGGTGAGGATTAAAAAAAAAAAAGCTTCTAGAAATACTGGGTGCATTTAGCAAGATTGCATGATACAAAATTAATGTATAAAAAGAAATTCTATTTCTATATACTAGCAATAAACAATCAAAATTGAAATTAACAAAACAATAGCATCAAAAATATAAACTACTTAGGAATAAATCTGGCAAAAGATGTGTGAGACCTAAACCCTGAAAACTATAAAATATTACTGAGAGAAGTTAAAGGAGATCAAAGAAATATAGAGATATACCATGTTTATGATTCAGAAGACTCAATATTATTAAGACCTTAATTCTCTCCACATTGATTTTTTAGATTCAACGCAATCCCAGCCAACATTTCAGAAGCCTCTTATTGTAAATATTTACAATCTGATTCTCAAATTAACTTTTAAAAATTCAGGGGATCTAGAATAGTCAAAATAAATTTAAAGAAAAAGGACAAAGATGGAGGACTAATGTTATTTGATTTCAGACGTATTTATTATAAAGCTACTGCAGTCAAAACAGTGTGGTATTTACATCAGATAGACAAACAGGTCAATGGAACAGAAGTAAATTTGGACACTTAATTTTACAAAGGCAGTTCAATAGAGACAAAATAGGATTTTCAAACAAATGGCGTTTAAACTGTTGGAAATCAATAGCGGCAAAAATTTTGAAATTTGATCCATATACAAAATTTAACTTTAAATTTATAAACCTAAATGTAAAAGCTAAAACTATAAGCTTTTAGAGAAAATTATAGGAGAAAATATTTATAACATGGAATTAAACTAATTGACTATATCTAAAAGATTTTTTGATAGACTACCAAAAACACAATCCATAAATGAACGAATTGATAAATAAGACTTCATAAAAATTCAGAACTTGTGTTCTTCAAAAATTAGTGTTAAGAGAATGAAAGGACAAGCCACAGACTGGGAGAGAATATTTGCAAATATGATCAGGCAGTTGTATGCAGGCTATTTAAAGAACTCTGGTAACTCAACAATAAGAAAAAAAAAAAAACCCTCAATTGAAAAATGGACAAAAGATTTGAATATACTTCACCAAATAATATATACAGATGGCAAATAAGTACATGAAAAATACTCAATATCATTAACGATTAGAGAAATACAATTTAAAACCACAGTTGGCCATTGTAGGAAACAGTATGAAGTTTTCTCAAACATTAAAATGGAACTGCCTTTTGATCCAGTGATCCCAGTTCTGGGAATACATTCTAAGAATCCAGAAACATCAATCAAAAAGAATATATGCACTCCTATGTTCATAGCAGCGTTATTTAAAACAGCCAAGATCTGGAAAAGCCGGTGTCCATCAGTAGGTGAGTGGATAAAAAGAGCTATGGTACCTTTACATCATGGAATACTACGCAGCTGTAACAAGAAAGGAACTCTTAACCTTTTGTGACAGCTTGGATGGTTCTGGAGATTATTATGCTAAGCAAAGTAAGCCAGCCAGAGAAAGACAAATACCATATGATCTCATTTATATGTGGAATCTAATGAAAAAATAAACTAATGAACAAAACAGAACTAAAGGCATCGATACATGCAACAGACTGACAGCTGTCAGAGGGGAGGTGGGTGGGGCAGACTGGCAGAAAGAAGGTGAAGGGATTAGACAAAGAACATATATGCGTAGCCCATGGACCCAAACAACAGTGTGGTGAGGGCCAGAAAGACAGGAGGGTGGGGTCTGGGTGGAAGTGGGGAACATCTGTAATAATGTCAATAATAAAAACAAACAAACAAAAGCCACAGTCAGATCCCGTCACTGCTTGCCTAAAATGACAAAGACTGACCTTGGCACGTGTTGGCGAGGCTATGAAGGGACTGGGACTCTCACGCCCCGCTGGTGGGGCTGTAAAAATATTATAGCCAGCTGGAAAAAGAGTTGGGCAGACTTTAAAAGAGTAACACTTACACTTACCTTAAGACCGAGCCATTCCCTTCCTAGGTATTCACCCCAGAGAAATGAAAACACACGTTTGTATGTAAAATGTTCGTAGCGGTTTGCAATGTCCCCAAACTGGACACACAAAGGTCTCTCAACAGGAAAGTGGACAGACACATTGCATATTCACACGACTTCGTTATAACAAGGAATGAACTCTTGACACACACACACAATACATCACTCTGAAAGAAATGGTGCTAAATGAACGAAACCAGGCAAAAAGGGTACCTCCTGTGGAGTTCCACTGACGTAACATTCCAGAAACTGCAGCTGATCTGCGCTGACAGAAAGCAGATCAGTGGTCGCCGAGGGAGAGGGGGGGCCTTTCTGGGGACATGACAAAGAGCAGGAGGAAAGTGGGGGCATGATGAATATTTTCATTATCTTGGCGCTGGTGATGGTTCCATGAATGTATACACATGTCAAAACTTATCAAATGATCACTTTAATCATCTCTTTAAATATGCCACCTTAAATATGTTCAGTTTATCATATGTCATTATACTTCACTAATGTTAAAAATAGCCTCTGTAGTTGATGAGCTCGGCACACCAAAGAGCAAGTCTTCCAACCTGGGACCCAAGGAAAGCGGCCTGATCCCTGAGGGCTGGGGTCAGGGTTCGGCGAAGACAGACACAGGTGAGCAGGGCAACGGGAGGGAAGCAGGCCGTGTCCCTGAGTCAGCGTTTCCTAAAGGAGGGGGTGTGGCTCCTACTGTCACATACCTCCCAGCAGCTCCAGAAGGGGTCATAAAACATGGCAGCATGAAGGGACCCGGTGACCTCGACAAGTCAGACAGCAGGCCTCGGTGAGGTGTGAGGTGCCGGGCCAGGGGGTGGAGAGAGCTGTGCCGGCACCTTGCTCAGGTGGAGGGGAGGGAGGAGGGCGCTGCAAGGAGCTGTCCGTGGGCCTCAGCTTGTGTCCCGGAGCGCCACATAATGTCCGCCTGTGGTGCGGCGAGTCTCCCGCCACTTAACTCATGGTCTAGGTCACAGCTCACCGTGGGACCCTGGGCTGGTCTCTACCTCTCTCCAGAACATCGTCCCCTCAGCAGTTTAACGAAGGGGCTGGGGTGATGGTCTCCAGGGTCCTCCCTTGCTTCTGCCCTTGACTTTGAAGGCGGCCTCTGCACATGGGGGGACAGCGGGTGCCTACTATCTGATGATGTCAGCAGGACAGGCTTCGGGGGTGCCTGTGCCCCTGGGCCCCACATTACAGAGTTCTCCAGTGAAGCACTGGGGCACCCTCCCCGAAGGGCAGCAGTGGGAGCAAGTACTCAGTGTGCGAAGGGTCACGGGGGTGTAGGAGCCCTGGCCCATCCGGGAGAGAAAACGGAAGGTCGTTCCAGTCACTGTGCTGGGAGGGGCCGCAGCCGCCAGGCAGGCATTGGTGGCCTGGGAGTAATGTACGGGTCTGAGACTCCAACTACCCTCGCTCGGCTCATTCAAATGACTTGGAACGAAGAACTGAACTGTAAGAGCTCGGTCCTGTTCAGATAGTGCCGGGCAGTGTGCCCCACCTCCAGGCCTCAGAACTGGTCAGCGAAGGCTGTCCTGGGCACTCACTAAGCTCTCAGCTCTCCACTGGTCTGGTGAGCACTGCCAGAGCCTGAGTTGATGGGGCCTGGTGGGAGACACCCCAGAAAGTCCACCCAGACCTCTGGCTCCCACCCCATTTGTATTGTATGAGGTCTGGTGAAGATGTTCCCAGGGCTGGGAAAAATCAGATCCTGCTCTGACGACCCTGGACTAGTGGTCCGAGCTCACTCAGGGTCAGTTTTGTTGCCTGTGAAATGGGAGGCTGGAAAAGCCCAGTCGGTAGATCTGAAGAGAGGCCCCAGTGAAATACTGAAGTACGGTGGCTGAGCAGTGCCTGTCGTCCGACGGCCTCTGTGCGGACGGCCAAGACTCCAGTGGCGTTCAGTGTAGTAGGAATCAACCCACACAGACAAGGAGGACTATACGATGGCACAGGACCCCTCCTAGAACCCAAGGAGGAGGAGGCAGAGTGGCCTCAGAGACAGGCTGGGGAATGGCTGAGACCCTCTTGCTGTTCCATCAGTACTTCTGGAAACGAAGTCTTCACAGAAGCCTTGATAGCTGCTCACAGCTCCTGAGCATTTTCACTGGAGAGAACAGTGCAGATGGAACCAGATGCCTTCAGTCCCAACCCAATTTCTGGGAGGGAGAACCCACCTGGTCCGACTTGGATTGCTTTTCCCCTTGTCTACCCGGGTCTTTCCTGTTCTAGTTGGAGGTCAACCAGCAGAGCGTGGCCTCTGGGAGGCCCCTTGTGGGTGAAGAGAGGCTATGAAGGGTGGTGTTATGAGTTGGACGGATGTTCTGAAAGCACCAGGCCCTGTGCTAGCTCTGCAGATGCTGACTGAGACCTTGAGGACCCTGCTCTTGAGGAGTTTACATGGGGTGAGGACACAGCCATGCACCCACATGTGACCAGCGCAGGCTCAGGGAAGGTGAGTCCCAGCAAGGCTCAGCGGGGTGAAAACCAGGCTCTGCCGGCCTGCCTCCTCCACCCCTGCCCTGCAGACACCGCGATCCTGCCGGAGAGGCCGAGCGAGCCACGCAGCAGGGACCTGGCAGGACCCGGACTGAACACTAAGCCTCTGGTTCAGGCTTGGCTTTGGGTTCAGGCCCCGAGGAGGCCAAGGGCGGCTATTCTCGGCTCTGCGCCGGCAGTGAGAGCCCATCGGCCCTCTCCTCACAGCTGCTGCCAAGATCCAGCGTATGCTCAGCTACAGCCTGCGTCCAGGAGGGAAGCAGGAAATGATTCATCCTCTCTCTCAGACATGAAGGCACCCTGCATTATTAATATTTACCTGGGGGCTTCTCCAAGGGCCTGGAGAGCAAATGAATCACCAGGAGGGAAGGGCATGGATCACCAACTTTGCTGAGGCTGCCTGCTGCCTCCAAATGGAGTGAAGGGCCCCTGGTGCCAGGAGCTGAGGGGAGGGAATAGAATCCGGGAGTGTGGGGGACGGAAAGAGCCCGAGACAGTGAGCCTCGGGTCCCTCATCTGTAAAGTGGGGTACAGATCTGGTCACGTGATGTTTGGTTAAGATGTGACACTGGCCCGGTCAGTGTGGCTCAGTGGTTGAGCATGAGCCAAGAGGTTGCTAGTTCGATTCCTGGTCAGGGCACATGCCCAGGGTGTGGTCCTGATCCCCAGTGGGGGGCGTGAAGGAGGCAGCCAATCAGTGTTCTCTCTCATTGATGTTTCTCTCTCTCTCTCCCTCTCCCTTCCTCTCTCTCTAAAATCAATCAATCAAATAAAATAAATAATAAATAAATAAAAACATGCTTTAAAAAAAGAAGATGTGACACGGCCCTGGGCGTGTTGGGCCAAAAGCAGGTCCTGCACATATGACACGAGAGTGGGGACATGGCGAGGATGCCAGAGGTGTGCTCTGTCCCACTCCCCAGTGTGCTGGCCCTGCCCCAGCAGCCTGGACTGTGCTCTGCCCGCTCCCCGAGGTAACTGAATCAGGGTGGACACCTGCCCAAGATGGGCCAGTCGGGGTACCTGCCTAATGAGTCTGAAATTGAGACTAAGAGAGGATAGTGGGGTCTGCTGGTTGTTGGAGCTGATGGTAAAGTTCAAGTCTGTGGGACACGGAGAAAGGTGGGTAATGAAAGTGCTATGGGGCTGGTGCCCCATCCCCGGCTTGGGTCCAGTCCCTCCTAAGATCCAGCTGCATTCTTTGACTCTGGCATCTGAGAGCCCCGAGTCCTTCTACCAGCCCCCAGCAGGTTCTGCCACCTGTACCCCAAGGAGCCTGGACTTCAATAATAATAAGAAGAACTTCCGATGGTCAGAATTCCATGTCTCTCTTCCTTGTCTCCCACACTCAGCCCCTCTTCGGATCATTCATTCATCTCAGGCATCATCCGCTGCCCACCTGTGCCTGTTCAGCCCCTGGACAGGCCATGCTGAGATCACCCAGAGAGCTGAGGCCCTGTCCCTGCCCCTAGGAGCTCCCAATCTGGCTGGAGAAACAGGAGAGTCAATCACAACCTGGGGTAGTCCGTGCTGAGATGGGGAAGATGTGGGAGGAGGGGCCCAAGGAAGGGCCTGACCCAGACAAGCATTCACGGAGGACTTCTAGGAGGAGGCGGTGTCTGTGCTAAGACCTGAAGCAGAAGTGGAGGAGCCAGGAGAAGGGTAAATAGGGGAGAAGGTGGCTATGGCAGCAGCTCCCAGCACCTGCACAGGTCTGGTGGAGGGGGAGACTCTGCTGCCCTTTGAGGTGGCAGGTGGCTCTCTGTGGCTGGGGCCTGGGGTGTGACGGAGGTGGGAGGTGGAGAAAGGCAGGCTGGGTGGCACATACTGATGGCTCCGGGGAGCCACAGAGGGAGGCTTGAGGAAGGAGTGCTGGCTCTGCAGACATGGGAATGAGGAACATTCCAAAGGATCCAGCTCCTCCAAATCTCTTTCTTCTCCCTCCCCACCCCCACCCCAGCATTTTCTCTTCCTCCCTCCTCTGGTCTCCCTGCTTCTCCCTCTGTCCTCTCCTCCAGTCAGTCCTTTCTATTTCCCTTCTCCCCATCTCTGTCCCTTTCCTCCTTCCCTACTATCTGTTCTCTCCAGACCCCTCCCCACCTCCAGGCACCAGGTTGCTCCCTGCTGAGCTGCACTTTCGAGAGCCTGCAGCGCCACCTTCAGGCCGGTTCCGGGACCGTAGCGGGGTCTCCAGCACCAGGAAGAAGATGCTGGTCTTTCTCTGCCTCCAGGAGGAAGTGCTCATCCCACCACCCACCCCAGGAGGGTCCCAGTGGCCCTGCTGCACCTCCCGCAGCCTCGGGTCTGGCTGCTCTGGGTTGACACTGACATCAATACCAGCCCCGTCTCTGCCTCCTCTAACAACCCTAATTACCAGCCAAGCGCTTCTCCCCAAAGACCAGGAACCAGAACTGATGAGCTTAATAACAGAATCCCTCCCTGTCGCAGCCCCTGCTCCCAGTGCCGCCAGCCTGAGGATGCCAGCGTCCTTTGCTCTCCTGGGAGGGAGGGCCCCACGGGCGAGATCACACCCATGTTACAGATGGGGAGACCGAGGCTCGGACAGGGATGTGAGCGGGTGAAGCCCTCAGGACCTAAGAGAACCAGGCACTGAGCACTTGCTTACTATCTGTTCAACAGTCACTCATGGGCACCCACACCGTGCCAGACGGAGTCCTGGCCAGGGACACAGAGGTGAAGACAGTAGAGGAAGTCCCTGCCTGGGGAGATGTAGGTGACAGTTCTGGTGCTGGGTGATTGGAGATAGGACAAGGATGTGGCAACTATGTGGGAGCCCAGAGAAGGTGCTGGCCACCAGGGGGCTGCAGGAGGGAAGGTCTGACCTGGCTTCACAGAGGCGGGCTTCTGAGCTGATGCATCAGGTAGAGTGAGAGTTTGCCAGGGAGAGATGATGGAGGGGCCTTCCAGGCAGATGAACACCATGTGCAAAGGCTTGGAGGCCAGAAAAGCTGCAGGAGAGGAGTAAGGGATGAGTGAGGGGGAGGGGCACTTATCCTGCGGGGAGGACCCAGACCAGGAAGGGCTTTGGGGACCTCCTGCTTGCTCTGTACCTACAGGTAGTATCTCTACAATGTAAACTACTAACAACAATTATTTTAAAATTGCTACAATTACTATTACTATCATTGCCTTGACACCTACTAAGGGCTCCCTGTCTGCCACGTACTGTCTCAAACCCTTGATGTATAGGGATGGAGCATTTTGATGGCAGCCACAGGGGTGGGAAGACAGACACACAGGGGTTAGGTAACCATCTAATGTGGCTCAGCAGGAAGTGGCAGAGCATCTTGTGCCAAGTCCCAACCTAACTGCTCCCAGATTCTGCCTCCCAAGGAGAAAGCAACCACCCATTTCCCCAGAGGTCAGAGAGAATGTGATTTTGGAATAAAAACCAAAGAGCCAGGGGAAGGTGGCATTTAACCTAAGGCCAAGACTTACTGGTGAGGGGCTGCCGCCTCTGCTAGGGACACACTAGCCGGTGGGACAGTTTGCTGTGGCCCTTCCCCAGCAGTAAGCCTGGACCAGGACAAGGTTGCCTGCCTCCACCCCACCCCAGCAAGCTTAGGAATTTCTGGAAAACAGTCCTTGGTGAGACACAGGCAGGTCGGCCCTGGGACCCCGCTGTGTGCATCCGAGAGCCCCGAAGGCGGGACTTTGCAAGGCTCCTGATCCTGGCTTGGAGGTCTCCTCTGGCTGGGCAGAGAGTGGACACCTTTGCAAGTGGCCCGAAACTGCACGACTGCCCCAAGTGAACACAGACGTTCCGCTGAAACTCTGGGCTGGGGAGAACAGGCGCAGGAAAGGGGACTTGCATCTAGAAATGACCCAAGGAGCGTTCACAGTCTGTTAATGAGCTATTTTCTCCCTCCCTTCCTCTTTGTAGCTGTGCTTTCCCTGAGTCACCAGGGTCGAGGCCCGGTGAGCAGAAGTGGGATCATGAGCCAGGCCTGGTGACCCAGCCAGGCTTGGGGCCTCCGTGCTGGCCCAGCCCCTGCACGGATGAGGGCAGAGCTGGGCTTTCACGGTGGGGAAGAAGGTGTGAGGACCGAGAGAGGCTCAAGAAGGGAAGGGACACCTGGACTCCAGCCCCCCTCCTCCCTGCCCCACCCCGGTTGAGGCCACAGGGGCAGTGAAGGTCCCTGTTCCTCAGACAAGCGGGCTCCCCCATGCCCTGCTCCGGTGCACGTGCAGTCTCCGCACCCCCACGCCGCAGGCTGCTCTCTGCTCTGCTGGTCAAGTCTCCGCAACCTTCCAGCCTCTGTGAAGTCTGCTGTCCTGGGCCCCTGGCCCGCCTCCCCGCCCCTGACACACGCTGGCTCTTACAAATTCCCAGCCGCAGGCACTCTGGTCGGACCTCTTTCCCCGGCAGAGCAAACATATTAAAATGCCCCCACACCCCACACTAAATACAAATTATATGTAAGTATGCAAAAGCTGAGCGGAGTGAAAGGTGAAATATTTGATTAAACATTTATCAGTTTCAACTTTGCCGCTTTCCCTTTTCATTTTGAAGCCAAATAAATTGCTTTCCTGGGCCTAAAGCATTTCCGCAGGCCCTTAGGAGCCGAGGTCCTGGCACTGCGCCCAGAGAGTCTGGCAGAGCCGCTCCCTCCCACACCCCGCCCCCCGGGGGGCGGAGCCCGGCCCGGGCCCTGCGCGGTGGGCGGTGAGTGACGGGGCTGTGGATATCTGCCTGTGACAACCCCACGGAAGTCCCTGAGGCTGGACAGCGGGTCTCACTCCCAGCATTCCTCCGTGGGTGCGCCGGCCCAGAGTGGCGGAGAAAACGAGTTAATGTTTAATGAAGGAAAGAAGCAAGGGAGGAAGGGAGAGATGACCAAGAGAGACAGAGGTGGAAAAGAGAGAGAGGAGTGGGGGGGAGGAGGGCGCCTCAGCAGCACTGATGTGCAGGGAGAGCCCACGGGACTGTGTGGAGGCTGTGACAGGCTCTCTGGCCCCCTTCCCCTCAGTACCCCGCTCTCTGGAGGTCTGGGACATTGCTGAGGCCCTGCTGTGAGCCGGGTGTGGAGCAAGCCTCCGCCTCTCCCTCTCCCTCGCTGGCCGGTCCTCGGCACATCACATCTGGTGGAGGCTGGAGGCTGGGCCAGCACGGCCCCCTGCTCTGACAGCTTCAGGGAAGTAGAGGAGAGTGGGGAGAGCAGATGGGGGCAACTCTGAACTGTCTCCTTGTCCTGCAGGGGAGTGAACATCCCAGCAGTGACATGGCTGGTTAGACCAGACTGGAATGTCATGGGGTCAAATTGTGTCTGACCCCTACGGGAGTGACATCCCCTACCCACCATCACCTCTCCCACTCCCCTCTCCACTAATGGCCACAGGCCACAGACCCTTTATGTCCTGGCCCGCCCACCTCCCCACCCCCATGTCACACCACAGTCCCCTCACTCACTCCAGCCACACCAGCTTCTTGGTGCCCCTGGACACTCCAAGCACACACTCACCTCAGGGCCTTTGCACTAGCTGTTCCATTGGCCTGGAAGGCTCTTCCCGCAGATATCTGTGTGCTCCACTCCCTGATTTCATCCACCCTCATCTCCGATCAAATGTCAACACCCTCGGAAAGGTCACCTTCTCCCCTGACCTCTCCTTCCTTCCTCTGGGAGACCCACAGAGGGGTTGGCTGAAGGGTCAGTGAAGGACTCTCAGCACAGGGGAACCTCATGGGAGGAAAAGAGACAAGCATGTGCTGAGCACCTCCTGTGTGCCAGGCCTCTGACTGGCCAGAGCCACATCTGCGACCTTACTTTATCGCAGAGGACCTTTAAGAGAGGAAGGTATCATCTGCCCCCTTTTACAAGTGAGGAAACTGAGGTTCAGGGAGGTGAAACGACCTGCCCGTCTGTCTCGGGGAGCCTGGGGAGGACAAACTGCTCCCTGAGACTGAGCTGGCACAGCGTGGGCCAGACAACAACGAGAACAGCACCGCAGACCCGGGCCAGGTCCCAGTGCCCCCAGGTCCGACCTGTGCAAACGGGGACAAAGCTCTCTCCTCCCCTGAGCCTCAGTTTCTGCACCTGGGAAATGGACACAATGTCTAACCACCACCTTGTGGCATTATTGGGGACACTCGGACAAGATGAGACAGAGAAGGAAATCAGTGCTCACAGATTTTAAGAAAATGGACCCGAGACAAACATCAGAGCTAAGACTCAAACCCAGATCCGTAAGGTGCCAGTCCCATGTTCTAACCACTAGGCCCACTTTCCTCTCTGAGTACTTCCTGCCCCTACTCACCAGCTTTGGGGCCTGGCCAGGGCGTTTTCTTTGTAAGCCTTGGTTTTCTCACCTGCACAGTGGGACCAATTATACTGCTTCCAGAGCGTCCCATCAGGGTGTTTGATCACATATGCACATTGCCAGGCACACAGTACCATCTGGGACCTGGTGGGTAGGATGGTGACGATGATGACCATGAGGGGTGGTGGTTAGATGATACAGGTGGAATACATCGGTAAATGAGCAGACGTGAGTGGGAGAAGAGGGGAGTGACTTGTCCCAAGAGGAGAGAATAGGAAGCTGGCTTTCCCGCAATGCCCCTACCTGCCCACCACAGTCCCTCCTGATGCCCCTCGCCCCTGCTGTGAGGGAGGGGATCCAGGAAGCCCTGAGGCGTGAGGGTGACTTAGTCTTCCCTGGACACTGGTTGCTGTCCCGCCTTCTGGGAGAGGTCTGGTGGAAGCTCAGCTTTTCCAGGGACCAGGGTTTGGGGAGCTGTGTGTACCCAGGGTCCAGCAGGTGGTGCTGGCTTCTCTGGCTTACTGGAGGGAGACCCTTCCCACCCTCGCCCAGCCCTGCAGCCCTGCCCGGAACCCAGTGTGTTTCCCTGATCTCATTAGCATCGCTGAGAATACACTCCACACTCAGGCACACTCCTGCTCCCCCGAGAGCAGCGCAGCCCGAACACTGCTTCAGTATGAAACGGTTCCTGCCCTCGGGGCCTGAGTCGAGGAGGCACAAACCACAAACAAGAGTTGTAATTACTAGCTCTGATTAAGCAGTGTGAGCTAAAAAAATCTAAAATAAAGAACAAGTCCATCCCCCCCAGAAAACAATTAACAGCGCTCTGAGTTATTTCTATTTTATTTAAGGAACAGGCTGTTTGTTCTTTACTTTCTTTCCATTCTAATGGTTCCACTAATTCATCTAGGTCATTTGCTGAACACCTACTATGTGACAAGCGTGTGCTGGGTGCAGGGATGAGAAACAAACCCATTGAATGAGGTCCCTGCACTCCTGGGCTCACAGTCAAGAGGGGAATGTGGCCCTTTGAAAAATTCATACAGTCAGTGACACCTTAGGATGTGGCCAAACATGCCATGCACATGAGGCTATGTGGGAGGATAATGAGGGGGACTAACTCAGATAGGGGAATCTGAGGAGATGGTGTGTAAGTTGAGACCTGAAGGAGCTGTTATCTGAAGAGTAGGGCATAAAGTGATCTAGGGAACAGGAATAGCATGTGCAAAGGCCCTGGGGTGGGAAGGGGGTATTGGAGAGACTAAAGAAGGGCAGAGTGTGGTAAGGAGGGAGCATGAGGAGGGGGAGGAGGCAGTAGCCAGAGCCCATGGGGCCTCCTGGGCCTTGGCCAGCAAAGCTAGGTTTACTGAAGGTTCCATGAGCAACATTGAAAGGTTTTATGTAAGAGGGTGACTTGATGTGACTGGTTTCTTAAAACAACCCCAGATCCTCCATGGAGGCAGGAGTGGGAGCGGGAGCCCAGTGAGGAGGTGAAGGAGGACATCTAGGCAGGAGCTGATGGCAGCTTGGACCAGAGCGGTGGCCAAGGGGATGGACAGCAGTGGGCAGACCGAGAAGGCGTCCTGGAGGTAGAAGCACCCACCTTGGGGGTGGGTAGGTATGAGGCGAACGATTTGTCCAGAGGACACACAGGCTTCTGGCTGAGGGACCAGATGGGTGCAGTCGCCATTTCCAGAAGTGACATGGACAAGGGGCAGGCTGTGGGGGGCAGGGTGAGAGGCCAGAGTATGCAGCTCAGGGGAGACAGCCAGCATCCCAGGGGCGCCCAGGGCTCAGCAGCTTGTGCCTCCTGGGGAGAGAGGACGAAGGAGGGGGGAAGGGGTCAGGATGGAGAGAGGACACTGTCCTCACCCTGTCCCCACTCCTAGTTGGGGGCAGACGCCATGAGGTGGGAAGAGCCCTGGCTGCCTTGAGAGCCCCCGTCGCCCCGGAGAGACTATGGTGGGCCCTGGGCTGCAGGGAGGCCTGGTGGGGATTCCTTTCCTCCTCCCTCCTTGACCACTGCCAGCGGCCAGATGGCCTGGCTCAGGCCCAGGCTGCAGCCTTCTCTCTTGCAACACCCAGGACCCCTCCCGGGCGGTGGAGGGGGCCCAGCGCTCCTGTGAAGGGACCCCTCAGCTAGATTCCGGGGCTTCCCATGGCCCAGTTCGAAGCTGCCCGTTTCCCAGCGGAAACTCAGACCTCCCCAGTCCCCAGCCTCGCTCGCTCACGGACTGCACTCCCAGGGCAAGAAGGGGCCTCTGTCCATTGGGCTCATTTGATTTGCTATATTATTTTTAAGCTTTCTATTTCCTGTACCTGAATATCCCCCTCAAGCGACTGAAATCTGCTCAGCCAAGGGCTTTTATAAGAAGTTACAAATGACACATGGGAGAGCTGAGAGCTGGGTTATTTTTAAACCCTGGGCTCGCAGTGACACCCTGTCCACCCATCCATCAGCTCCTTCACCCGGGCGGAAACACGCCGATGCTACCCGGTGCTGGACCCACGCTGCTGCTGGGATCCAGAGGCCAGGCCTGGACCCGGTTCCAGCTGAGCCCACAGAGCGCCTGGGCAGCAGGAGGCGGGCAGAGGCAGACACCCCGTCTTCCAGCACAGTGTCATCAACACCATTCATTCATTTTCTTATTCCACAAATGTTTTGACCACTGCAGGCAGGCACGGTTCCAGCCACTGGGGATACAGCTATGAACAAAACAGACAAAATAAGTCAATGTTCCCTGGAGCACAGTGTAGTGGGGAGACAGAGGACAAACAGGAGAGTTGGTCACTTGTCAGGTCTTAATATGTGCTATGAGGGAACAGAAAGAAGGGGAAGGGATGGAGAGGGATGGAAGGACAAGGGGGTGACATCTGAGTAGCGACATGAAGGGGTGAGGGCATGAGTCATGCAAATGTCTGAGGCTTCCAGGAGAGGATACAGCAAGTGCAAAGGCCCTGAGGTGAGATTGAGCCTGGCATGCTTGAGGAACAGGGCGACTGGAACGCCATGGCCTGCCTGAGAGGAGGTACAGGGAGACCTGAGACCACAGAAAACTCTGGCCTGTCTGGGGAGGGTGGAGGACTGTTCAGGGAGGGCTTGAAGAATAAGTCGTCGTGTGTGGGAAAGAATCTCTGAAGAAGGAACAGCACAGGTCCCAGAGGAGGGACCCAGAGGAGGGAGAGTACCTGGCACATTTTGGTGGCCATAGGGAGAGGCTGTGGGCAGAGGGGAGCCAGAACAGGGGGCCGCAGTAGCCCAGGCTCTCCAGAGAAGCAGGGCCACAAGGCGTGCAGATAGAAAGATGTGCGTGAGGAGGGATGGGCTCATGGGTTCTGGAGGCTGAGAGGTCCCACGATCTGCTGTCTGCAGCCTGGAGGCCCAGGAAAGCTGGTGGTGTAGCTTCAGCCAAACCCGAAGGCCCGAGAACAGGGGTCGGTGATGTCCTGGTCCGAGTTTGAAGCCCCAAGAACCAGCAGCACACAGGACAAGATGAACGGCCCAGCTCAAGCAAAGAGCAAGTTTGACCTTCCTCTGCCTTTTCATTCCACTTGAGCCCCCAGTGGATTGAATGGTGCTCGCCCACACTGAGCAGGGAGGTTTTTGCTCAGTCAACGGATTCAAATGCCAATCCCTTCCAGAAACACTCGCATAGACACACCCAGAAGTAATGTTTTACCAGCTATCTGGGCATTCCTTAGCCCAGACACCTCGACACCTGAAAGTAACCATCACAGAGGCCCTGCCAAGCTAGTCCTCAAACAAACTATGTTTGTTTGTACCTCAGGGCCTTTGCACTTGCTATTCCCTTGGCCTGGGATGCTCTTCCCCACATTTCTACGTGGCTCATTCTCTAATGTCCTTTTAGGTCCCTTCTCAAATGCCACCTTCTCATTGAGGCCTCCCCAACCAGCTCACTTTCCAAACTCTGAGCCCTTCCCACAGCCTCTCCTGCTTTATTGCTTTGCTGGCTTTTATCTCTCCTGTGTTACATGTCGTGCACATCCCAGCTCCGTCCACTAGAAATGCAAGTTCCACGAGGGCAGCGATCTGGGGCCCTGTTATCATTGCTGCAGCCCTGACGTGTGCGGCCCATAACAGTGATGCCATAATGACTGTGGAAGACTGAATGAAGGGCCTTGTAAGTTACACTAAGGAGCAGTGGGGTAACGGGCATGATACTGGTGTGATCCTCAACACGAGGGGTGTCACCCTAAGCACCGAAGAAGAGAAGTGGCGGGGTCTGATTTAGGAAGCTCTTCTGTCCCAATTGAAGGAGCCTGGAGCCTGGGGCAGAGAGGAGGCCACCTCTCAAGTGTGAGCGATGGGTTTGGACCGGGGCAGTGGCAGAGGGGAGGCCAGAGGGGATGGTCCATGAGGACCCAGGAGGTCTCGGTGCTGCATTGGCTGTGGGCTGTGGGGACGTGGGGGCATCGAGGGCAAATGTCTGAGTTGCTGATGTGCGAGGCTGATTGGGGGGTCAGCACAGGCTCGAGGGGACCGACTGCACTGGAGGGGGCTATAGACATCCAGGTTCAAACAGCAGGACATTGACTCAACCAGGATGAAGGGAGGCAGAGGAGGGGCGAAGGATGGACAGCAGAGCTACCGGCATCTCCGCAGAGCATGGTGCTGCTGGTTGTGGGTCAAGGGGGAAGAGCGGAGCCTGATGCTCAGATATGAGTCCCACAGCCCTGGGCAGACCAGCGCAGAGCAGGGCAGACCTTTCAAAACTGAGAGAGAGAGAGAGAGAGAGAGAGAGAGAGAGAGAGAGAGAGAGAGAGAGAGAACCCAAGGCTCTCTGTCCTGTGGAACTGGATCATGGGGAGTTGGTCAGACAGATAAGTCATAGGAACCCATGCTGTGAGTGGGGTCTGGGGAGGGGTGCCCCCAGACCCAAACCCCAAGCACAGTGATGGCCAGGGTAAGTCAGTTCTCCCTGCACACCCCGGTGAGACCCTGTAGCTGTGCCCAGCTGCCTTGGGGAGGCCGTGCCCCATTGCTGCCACCTACCAAGCTTTTGGGGTCTGGGGGGGTCTCAGATCTCACCTGGCTAGGGGGCCCCTCCCAGTCTACTGGCCCTGCCCCTCTGCCCTGCCCCCACCCTCCTGCCGCTGACTTTGCAGGCCCCGAAGCTGCAGTCTTTGTTGTTTCCACACAGTGATTTCTTGGGCTTTCAGAGAGGCCCAGCTCTGAGCTGATAATCGTCCGTGTCAGTGACTCTCAATGTGGATGCCCTGCCATCACTCATCTGAGAGCTAGCCGGCCACGAGAGCCAACCCACACAGACACAAGAAGGCCAGAGGAGAGGCCCTCACTCCCAGTCCAAGCCAGCATCAGCCAGCGTGGGGGGCACTGGGGAGGACAGGGGCTGAGCCCAGGTGAGCGCCAGGAGCAGGGTGCGGGGCTCCTCCGTGAAGGCGGAGCTGTGGGGTGGACAGTGGTTCCAGCTGGTCCTCTGAGCCCTGGGCCCTCACTTGTACCACAGGGAGACTAGAGCACATGGGCTGATGCTGGGCAGCTCCGGGCCGGGGTCCTGTGCATCGTGGGAGCTCCGTGAGTGGCAGCTGCTCCTGAGATGGAGCTGATTGTCCTCAGTGGTCACTGGTGCCCCAGGGCAGTTTCCTTCTGCAAAGGACTAGGGCAGAGAGCAGGTCAGGACCCCTAGCTCAGGCCCAGGACAGGGGCCTGCCAGGTGGGGGACAGGGCGGGGGTGGAAAGCTGCACACATGGGGGTGTTTATTGATATCTTCCTGTTCCTTTAACCCTGCAACCTCCCCAAACCATACCCTCCTGTTCCCATCAGGGTCCCAGGTTAGTGTGTGTTCTGGGGCAGGGGCCCCTAAGGCGCAGACACAGCATAACCACCCATGTCATTGCTCACATTCTACTTGCCTGTGTCCTCACATCCCCAAGACCTGGGTGAGGTCACTGATCCTGTTCACAGTTGTGGGAACAGAGATGGGAGTGACCTGCCTAAGGTCACACAGCAGAGAGGAAGAGTGTCTGTGGCACAGGCCCCACGGCTACTGAGAAGTGGGCCTGGGTGGGACCCAGGGTCTGGCCCCAGACCTCTGCTTTGACGGTGCCCATGCCCTGCCCTGCCCTGTTCTTTGCTGTCCTGGTGCCCTGCATTAGCCACTGTAGCCACGGAGGCCTCATGACCACCCTGCAAGGTTGACCTTATCACCCCACTCTACAGATGAGGAAACTGAGGCTAGAAGAAAGGTGAGAGGCTGTTCAAAGCCTGGGGCTGGAACTTGGATTTAAAGCCACACCTGAATCTCACCTGGGACCCCTGCAGGGACCTCTCCCCAATCGGAGGGATCCATAGGAGGCAGTGGGGAGGAACCAGGGCAGACGCAGCCCGGAAAGGAAGTGGGGTACTCCAGGTGCCCTGTCAGAGGTCAGGACTCCCACCTGGGGGGCTCCCCTCTCAGGCCTGTCTGCCGCAGCAGCCCCCAGGCCCACCCCACCCAGTGCTCGGGCCCGATCCTGGGCCCCGGCTCCCAGAGCCGTGTTCTGACATCTTGGAGGAGGACAGAACACTCAGCTTCACAGACCAAGAAAAAGCATTTGCTCCCCTTTCCTAACACCTCCCTGATTCCTATCAGAAACACGCGGGACAGAGGACAGCTGGATTTGTAGTCACCCTGACACACCACCTGCTCTTGGATTCCACAGCCTGGTGACATCCACCCAAGCCTGGCTGTGATGATCAGGTCCTCCCACCCGCTCACCTATGACAAGGGCAGGTTCCCTTCCCGGTGACAGCGAGGTAGGGTAGGGTAGGGGCTCCGCTCCAGCTAGAGGGCTCTGGTTGCCATGGAAACGGGGTGCTGGGGAAGGCTGGCCCTGAGGCAGAGGCCTTCAGCCAGGCACCAGCCTGCAGAGCTGGGTCCCCCTGAACCCAGGCAGGAACTCGCCCCTCAGGTCTGCGCCATTGCCATTGTGCAGGCAGAAGTGACCCCCTGCTTCAGAATCCCAGGTCAGGTCACGCAGGCCCTTTCTGGAACAGCCTTCACTGCCCCGCCCCACAGGCGGCCAGTGCAGATGAGAGAGCACAGGCTGCACTCGGGCCCTGGGGTTCAGAGACCGAAGAAGAGGCTGCCGGGTGGGCCGGGAGGAACCCAGGACCTTGGGCATGTGCAGGCTCCTGGGGCCCGTGGCTCCGTCTGCCCCTCTGGGAGGGAGAGCCGAGGCCCTGCAGAGTGGGCAGTGCCCACACTGTGCTGCAGTATCAGCACCGACTTCCCCTGAGAGGCTTCTTCCTGACGTGCCCCGAATCTCCGCCACACCCCTGGGGCCTCAGCCATCTGCCGTCTCCTCCCTGGCAGGCGGGCTCTGGGCTGAACATGTCGCCACTGACCCTGCGCAGCTGTCCTGCTGGTCTTCATGGCACAGGCTCATTGCCAGCTTGTGGAACCTTCTCCCAGGGTGGAGCTGCCGTTCGAGGAGGACATCCTGCGGCCTGTGGGCGTCACAAAGGGTGTTGGGCAGGGATCGATGAGACTGTCCTGTTTGGGACAGCCACTCTATCTGGTGGCCGAGGGGTCGATGGAGGCAGCCCCCAACATGTGTGCAGTCCAGGGCGAGAGAACCCGTGCAGCCCACAGACCAGTCGACTATATCGATGTGAGAGAACATGGATCGGCTGCCTCCGCCACGCCCCCAACTGGGGACCGAGCCTGCAACCGGGACATGTGCCCTGACCGGGAATCGAACCAGGACCTCTCAGTCCATGCTCAGTCCACGGGGCCACACCAGCCAGGCTCAACTGTGACTTTTAAATATGTAGCCGACTTGCCCGGCCAGTGTGGCTCAGTGCCGTACACAATACCACATCGAAGTTCCTATCTCGCTCCCTTCCTCTCTCTCTAAAAAAATCAATAAAATGAAATAAAATAACATAGTTCTTTAAAAAGCCACAGTCGAAAGCTGTGAAGTCCAGTAGGTTCCGTCCTCCTCCCCGGACTGACGTGTTTGCATACTGACCTGGAGAGCCAGGCGTGCACGGGGGATAACCAGACTCCTCTGCGTTCTGTTGGACTGTGCTGTGTTAGGTGAGCTGACCCCTGACCCCTGACCCCTGAGTGGCCTGGCCTAGCCCTGTCCCTCCTCTGGCTCAGCCATACCACAGTCTCACACTCGATGAGCAGAACCCCCAGTCTGCAGGTCCAGGCTCTGTCCGTACGGCCCCATAAACAGCTGCACTTTTGGGGTCCAAGAGTGTGCCCACTGGCCCTGAGGTTTGACCTTGGAGAACAGACCCACAGATAAGGCCTCCCAGGCCCTGGAAGCAGGCTTGGGTTAGTCAGGAAGGGGGTTTTGGGGTTAGGGTACTGGAGCTTGTCCCTTTGTCCCTCAAGACTGCTGATGGGGGGGGGCGTGGCTGGAGGGGGTTGGAGCAGGGCCCCTGCAGCATGGGCCTCAGAGTTACACTGTGGCTGGACTGAGGGAGTGGCAGCGGGGCCGAGGGACCAGGCAGGAGGACATGGGGAGGTCTGGGCCAGGTGGTGGGTGTGGGGGGAGAGGGACTCAGGAGGTTTGAAGAAGTTACAGTTGGCAGAACTTGATGGTCTCTGGGGAGTGGAGAGGCAGAGTCGGAGATGCCCCCTTGTTTCTGCCTTGGGTGAGTAGCTGCTGCAGGGAAACCCCCGAATGGGAACGGTGGGGAGATGAAGGCTTTGGCTTTGAGCATAGCTGGGAGCAGGAGGCTGGGGGCCCCCCAGCACGCAGAAGCTGCAGGAGCTCCAGATGGAAAGGTCCAGGAGGCAGGCCAGCCTGTCCAACCCAACACTGTGTGTCCAGCACTGAGGACAAGCTGAGGGCACCAAAGACCCTCAATATGGTCACAGCTCGAAGAGTTTGGCAGCAGGTGGTATCTGGGGCTGTTAGAGCAGACACGGGAGATGGGCGGTGGGCGTGGGTGGGCTCCCACAGGGAGTGGAGAGGAGGAGGCTGATGGGCTGAACCAGGGCATTCTCTTGAGCAGCTCGGCTGCCACAGCACAATGCTACCACCTGTGGGCTTCACCAACGGGAAGTTATTTCATCCCAGTGCGGAGGCCGGAAGTCCGAGCGCAGGGTGCCTCCACGGTGGGGTACTGGAGAGGCCCTTTCTGGGCTGCTCACTTCTCCTGACCCTGCCATGGTGGGAAGAGAGCAAGCTGGCTCTCTGGCCTCCCCTATAGGGCCACGGATCTCATGGTGGGGGCTCCACCTCACAGCCTCCTCAAAACCCAGTCACCTCCCCAAGGCTCCTCCTCTTAATGCCAGTGCAGTGGGGCCAAGGCGTCAGCAATGAGTCCGGGAGGCACAGTTCAGTCTGGAGAGTCACCAGTATGTGAGAACAAGGAGAGACAGAGGCCACAAGGCAGGTCAGACAGGTGGCGGGCTCTCTGGGAGGTTGTGGAGGGGTCTCAGGAGGGCACCATAAAGGGTCCAGCGCGGGTGGCAGGGAGCTTCCTGCCCACCGCAGTGAGGACTCAGACTCGTAACTGCTGCGACAGTGGTGGACCACGTGCCCCGGAAACGCCGACTTCCACTGGGGGTGAAGGAGCCCCGCGAGGCGCCACTTTCGACCTTGGCCTCCAGGTGGGTAGAGGTGGGCAGGTGGAGCGGTGGGGTGGGAACAGGTGTGGAGGTGAGACATGCAGGGCACAGTGCTGGGACTAGAGGGCCTGGACCACCTGGGACAAAGGTGCAGGAGAGCAGCAGTCGCCGACAAGATTTGACGAGGGAAGAGGGACAGCCTGGGGCCGGGACCGGCTCGCTGACGGAGGATGGAGAGAATCTGGGAATCACGCAGCCTCGGGTTCCTAATGAGCTGTGGATGAGAAGAACAAAGTCACACTATCTTAAAGCCTGAGAGTCTTATCAAGTCTTATCATCTTAAGATAATTGAATCATAGAATCTCAGAGACTTAGGTTATTAAAATCACAGAAATTTTGAATCTTAAATTGCTTGAGTGTCAACATCTTGGCCACCTCCCCCTCCTGGTAATGAGAATGTACACTCTGTGCTCAGGGCTTTGCACACATTATGTCATTGTGTCCCCATGACAACCCTGGGAAGTGAGAACTATTATTTTGCCTGATTTTCCAGATGAAAAAACTGAGGCTCCGTGAATTTAAGTCATTGCTGAAGGTCAGACACCAGGCAGGCAGCGTGGCTGGGACTCGGCCCAGATCTCTCAGCTTCCAAAGCCCATGTTCACAGCCTCTGCTGAGTGCTCACCTTCTGCTGTGCACACCTTCAGTGACAGGGAGCTCACTCCCCCTCCCCAGGGCTGTCCATCCATTTCAACTGTAAACACATATCTCCCTCACAGCGCATCCACCCATTGTCCTCGAATCTGCCCTGGAAGATGCCCAGAAGAAGACAAATCCTCACCAGGGACTCCTGTAGGGACAGGGGGCAGCTCCCCGAGGTGGGACAGAGGTGGCCAGGAGAGGAGAAGCCCCTCCTGGTGAAGGGAGCGGAGTTCATCTCGAGGGAGGGAGTCGGCTGGGGGTTCTGGGAGCAGGCCCACTCCAAGACAAATGGGGATGGAGCCCAGAATTTAGGAAGGTGGCGTGGTCGGAGGGGAGGAGGAGCTGTGGAGCACAGCATGCACCGGGCAGAAATACAATTTTATTCCAAGGGTCAGAGCCACGGGACCTAATAAGATTGGAATCATACATGCTGTTCCTTCCTCAGCTCTTTTTTCTGAAAACTTGTTCTGCAAAGTGTGCCTTGCACCATCCATCCTCACAGATGGCTTTTTAAGTAAAGCTGTTTGTTAAGTGGGAGAAGAAAAGGGAGATTGATCAAGAGGGGCAAACAGGCATGACTGCGACCATTCCGGAGAGAAGCAGGAACAGTGCGTGGGGGGCGGGGCAGGGAGGGCCGGTGCGGTCCAGGATGGAACCGAGGGCACAGCCGGTCAGTGTGACCAGAGTCCCAGTGACAGTCCCTGTCAGAGCCTGGCCGCACTGTGGGCTCAGCTCTGCGGTCAGCACTTCGGACTCACTGGCCCGGGAGGTCCTCACACAGCCTGTGCCGCAGGGCCCATGGCTGTCTTAGTTGGTTCGAGCTACTATCACAAAGGGCCATGCCTGGTGGCCTGTGAACAAGATGGAATAACCTGCCCAGAGTCACATGGCCACTGAATGGCACAGCCGGAAGTCAGACCCGGGCTGTCTGCCCCAAGTCTGGGTCCTTGCTGCCTTGTTTTGTGGAAAAGCAAAGAAGCACGAGGAAGTCGGCTCTGCAGAGGCTGGAGTGGGAGCATGGTGAGGGCAGACGGCCCTTCATAAGTTCAGGCTTCAATAGACAGTCCCTCAACACCTACTGGGTGGCAGGCCCGTTCTGGCTGCTGGGCGGATGGGAGGGAGGAGACCAGCGGGGGCGCTATTGCAATAAGTGGGCAAACAAAGACCCAGAGAAGGAGAAGGGCTGCGCGGTGGCACCCGGCAGGCCAGGGCAGGTGGGATGGGGCAATGCCGGCTCCCTGCCTGAGCTGCAGCCCCAGGCTCTTTCTTGTCCTTTTCATGAGGCGTCCGGACACCCAGGAACCTGATGTGATTGATGATCATGTAGCCGGGAAGCCAGCGCCACAGGCCGGGGCTGCTGGGGGCCGTTCATCAGGGCAACTTCCAGGAAAGCGACTGAGTGATCAAGACCCTGAGCCTGAGAAACATCACTGCTCTCAGAGCTGATCCACCTGCAGGACTCTGTCCTGAGGACGTGGTCAGGGACTCAGGCGCACGGGGCCCAAACCGTCCCTTGCAGCCTGATGCGCATACAGGCCTGTAACCTCCAAGTGTCTGCCTGGCAAGGGCGGGGAGGTGCGTCTGAGTGAGGTGCACTTACAAAGCTATTAACATCATGCTTTTGAGGAACTGTCAGTGATGTGGGAACATGCTGATGATGGAATGGTAAGAAAGAATTGAATACAGAGTGTGGTCCCAATGACATAATATTTCAGTATGTGCAGAGAGAAAGCTCAGGTGACGATGATGGCGGTGGCGTTGATGAAGGCTATTAATGAGCACTTGCTGTATTATCATTATCAACCCTGATTTATAGAAAGTAGCTCACAGACCTGCTCAAGAAAGGTGTTGATGACACTTGGACCAGGTCTGTGGACTTGACCTCTCAAGTTCAGTCTATGTCTACCGTGAGCACATGGATGGGACTGCGGAGGACCAGCACGGGCTTGGGGCTCCGTGCCCTGAGCCCAGCCATGCAGGGCTGCTCTGGGATTATGTGAACGATGCACAGAGGTCCCCGCCCAGCCCTCTGTGAGCAGCTCCAGTGACTCCGCTCGGCTGAGTGTGTCTCTGTGGAGTCCTCGAGTCTGTCCGGGTGCCTCCTCAGGGCCATAGCAGCAGTTGGAGCTGGGTGGGGACAGATGTCGCTGGCTGCCTCATGGCCCACCCTCGGCTCATTAACGCTGCTTTCATATCCATCACCTTCAGAGAAAGGCAAACACAGAGCAGGGGTCCGGGAACCATCACTCAAGGGCTCCTCGAATGCAGAAGCTGCAGATCCTTCCGGATTCACTCCCTTAACACTGATTTCTGCCGGTCCTGCTTACAAATGCAAAACTGAGTCACAAAGAAATAAGCTGTTCTCAAGCTGGTTAAATCCCCCTCGTCGGGTAGTCCTTACTCTCTGGCTGACCCTGTGACCCAACTTCACACAGGGGCCCCTGACAGTCTGAACTTGAGTTTTAGCCTGTCTGACATCACAATCATTGTCCACTTGTCCACAGCCACCCAGGACCTCCATGTACAACCCACTGCTTACCCCCTGACAGCCCCTTGTCTTCTCCAAGGGGAACACCCCCCCCATACCTCTACCTGCCCTCCCCGCACAGCCCGGCTTCCCTTCAGTCCCTTCCCACCCAGCCCTCTCTCCCAATGTGCCCAAGGTCATGGTTCCTCTGGCCATGTGGGGCCATGGACCAAACACATTTAGACTATGATCACACACCCACCATGTGCCCAGCACCTGCCCTCGAGTTTTCTACCCCTAGGGGAGAAAACATCCTCTCCCTTATTCCTACTGTGCCCAAGGTCTTTGAGTGTTACAGGGTCTTGTTCCTCCAATACAGCAAGCACACGTGTGCCTCAGTGCCTTTGCACTCACTGCTCCCACTGACTGGAAGACTTTGCCTTCACGTATTTGAATGACTTAAATGTTGTTTGAGTGTCTGGGCAAGCTCAGGTCCTTGAAATCTTAAAATTCTATGATTCTGACATCTGACCTTAGGTTTTATAGTTTAAGATTCTATTAAAGATCCTAAGGGACAGTAACATGACAGACTAGGTTTTGGTGACTCCGGTTTCTAAGACACTGAGATTCTCATGAACGACCCTTTGCCACTGGAGAAACATCCATTAGCACCTCCTGGTAGCTGGGAGTAGGTTTTTCCCCCAGGCAGCCCCATAATGCGCCCTACGAATGTGGCTCATTGTGCCTTAGACACTGTAATTGATTGTGCATTTTTAGCACACTCACCTTATCTGCATGCTCTGGTCTCGGGATAAAGACCAGATGTCAGACCTTTGGAGGTTTCTGCGTGTAGAGGACATAACTCTTCTGGGAAGGAATTCTGACACTGTTCTCACACTCGCTGCGGGGGGCTGGCGGTTGCACCGCACTGTGTGAGCCCGGACAGGGACGAGGGCCTTTCCCACGCGGAGGCTTTGGGCTGCCAGGGACCAGGCCAGAGAGTGCCTTCCGAGAGGAAAGAACTCACTCATGCAGGTGGTGTAAATGCCCTGTTTGAAAGAAGGGAAAACTGTCACCCGGAGAAGTTCTGCAAATCTCCCGGAGTCACAGCAGAGCTAGAAGATAGCAGTCCGGTAACTTTTAAGCCCTCTCCAGGCTGGCAAGCTCCTCTTGAGGGAGTTAACGGAGACGCCACCCAGACACTGGACCTGTAAGCGCCCAGGCCCCTCATTGACATCAATTACACCTTCCCATGGACACTCCTCTTTCCGACACACAAGCACATCGTTCCCGTTCAGTCAACCTGTAATATTAACTAAATGTGGATTGATTGTCTAGGTATGTATTTAGGCACCATGTAATTAATTCCAACAACACAGGCGGTGGACAGGATCTTATTAATACGAAACACTTGCAAGTATCGTAGGAAGAGCTTCTTTTCAGCCCCTGCACTTGGAGCCTTGGAAGCTATTTCCCAGGTCTTATTGATTAGCAAACCATTAAAAATGGATGGAAAATGTAACTTAATTGACCATCATGAGAGGTGAGTTGGACCCAAGCCCAGGGTTCTGTGGTGTGACTTAGGTGAGCCTGGATTGGGGAAAACTGTAAGGGAAGATCCAGCCACCCGGACACCCTCTGGAGTCATCGTCCCCCAGATGGTCCGCACAGGGTCTCCATCCTGGCCAGAGTTCAGGCTGTGGCCTTGTTTACCTGCTCACTGCACGGTGGCCCCAGCCCCCGCCTTGTCAGCTCCAAGCCTCCCTCCAGCCTGGCCCCGTGAGTGGTCGTTCTAAAAGGTCAGCCTCACTGAAAAGCTGCGTGGCTCTTTATTTTCTAAAAACGCCTTAGCCTGGCATCCAAACCCTTCATGATTGGGCCGGCCTCTGGCCTCTGCCTGTCTCATCTCCTTCCACGTCCCACCCTTGCCTCTGGCCACACGGAGACATGGTCCCAGTTTCCTGCACTGAGTTCTGTCAGGCCCACAGCCTTTTGCACATCTCTGCTCTTTTGTCCTCCCCTGATGGCTGCCTCTGGCCCGTTCATACTCACCATTAAACCCATCTTGCTTTGCCTCCTCCAGGAAGCCTTCCCAGATAACCCCAGTCTTCTCCTTCTTATAGGGCCTGAATCTGCTATCTGATGCCACAGTGAGACTGTCTAACAGAAAGCATAGAACCTCACTGGCTAACGTAAAAACACGTATTGCTTGCTTTCCTGGGTGGCTCTACTGATCTTGGCTGGTCGTACGTATCTGGGGGGTTCCACGGTTGTTGGCTGACACAGGCTGGCCTTGGTTAGGATGACAGGAGCAACCTGGCTCTTCTCCGTGTCTCTCATCCTCTAGGTCAGCCCAGGCCTATTCTCACGGCGATGGTAGAGATGCAGAGGCAGCCCGGTGCACAGCCTAAGTTGCATCGCAGCAGCCTCACAGCTGTTGACATCTCACTGCCGCGAGCAAGTCGCACGGGGGAGCCACATGCTTTCTGCCAAGGGGTGGGCAGCTCCCCACCCACAGTGGGCGGGACTGCACAGTTGCACGCAAGGTGCCGCTGCGGAGAGCCGGTGAGGAAGCGGGCTGAACAACGCCCTTGGCCGCAGACATCGTGCGTGTATCTTTCAAAGCTCCGAAGACACCGCAGCGTGTTCAACAGTTTTATTGCCTTATAGCTGACATACAATAAACTGTGCCTATTTAATGTGTCAATTTTGATAAGTCTGACATATGCATATACCCATGAAATCACCACCGCCATCCAGATAATAAACATTCTTGTCTCAGTCTGTTCCGGCTGCTGTAAGGAAAATACGGTAGACTGAGGAGCTCGAGCAGCACTTCCTCCTCGCGGCTCTGGCGGCTGGAAAGTCTCCCACGAAGGCACTGGCAGGGTGGCGTCTGGTGAGAGCCCACTTCGTGTTCACAGGCAGCCGACATGCCGCTGCCGCGTCCTCACGGCAGAAGGACGGAGGGATCTTTCTGATACCTCTTCCGGAAGGGCACTAATCCCATTCGTGAGGTCTCCACCCTCATGATCTAATCTCCTCCCAAAGAACCCCCCTCCTAATACCATCAGATGGGTGGTTAGGATTGTAACAGGCGAATTTTCAGGGATGTAAACCCTGTCGGGCTGCGAAATGCCCATCACCCTCCAATGTCTCCCCTGCCCCTTTGCATCTTCCCTTCCCACTCCGGCTGCCACACCGCTCCCCTGCCCCGGGCGACACTCAGTGTGCATTCTGTTTCTCCTGAGTAGTGTTCATTTCCTAGAATTTCAGCCGATGGGAGCACACAGTGTGTGCTCTTACCTGTCTGGCTTCTTTCAGTCAGCAGAATCCTATTGAGATTCGTCAGTGATGTTAAGTATGACGTAAGTATCAATACTTCACTCCTTTAGAGGCAGGGGAGTGTTCCCTACACAGGTAACCGCGATGCGTGTATCCATTCTCCTGCTGATGGACCCTGGTTGTTGCCAGTTTATGACTTATTCCAGTAGAGCCGCCATGAAGTCCTGCACAAGTGTTTGCATGGAGAGTATTTGTACGGACTCCTGCTTTCTTCTCGCATAGGGTGGTTTGTGTTAAACGTTTTATGACACTGACAAACGTTTCCACAGGGTCTTCACTCTGCACCCAGCCAGCCAGCCGTGCCTGACCGTGCCCTGCTCCTCATCCTCTCTGGCACCGGGTGTCGTCAGTTACCGCTCCGTCTCGGGGGGAAGTGGGTTGCGCTGTGGTTCCCTTCGGCGTGTCTGTAATAACTAACTCCAGGCATCTTCCCGCGCTCGCTGGCTATCTCCATCTCTCCGGTACTGTCTGCTCGGAGCAGACCTTTTTAAATTAGGTTCTTTGTTTTCTTGTTATGGAGTTTTGAGAGTCCTCCGTATGTTTTGGATAGAGACCTTTATCAGATACATGTTTGGCAAATATTTTCTCATTGCCTCTGACTTACCTTGGGTGAGACTTTTAAACACATCGACTCCCCCCCCGCCCCCTGCCCCAGCAATCAGTGATGGGTTGGAGCTTGGCCAAGAAAGCCAGTGCTGATGGAATATGTCAGGGTCTGATCCATCTCCTCCATGAAAACAAAGTAATTGCCAAAAATGTATAAGGAAAGCAGCTTCTGAGCCTCATCAAGGCCATCTTCTTTCCCCAGATTACCCTGACTCTGCGGGAATGTCATCCTGCAAATCATGGTCACTTGTCTGGGAACAAGTGTGGCAGATTAGAGGGGGGATTAGGCCCTTTATCCGGCATCAGTTTCTGATCCAAGATCGCCCCCTAATGGGCCGGGCTCATCCAGAGCTGAGCTGGGTCTTCCTGGGGCTCTGGAAGACACTAGAAGACAGATAAATTGAAGCATCTGCTTCAGCTCCCAAGTTTCTGATGAAAACAAGTGTTTTCATTCACTGGGCAAATATCTTAGTGGAGATGGATGGAAATAGAGGTGCAACTGGGGTGAGTCAATTTTCTCTCCTGCAGATGAGGCTGCTGAGGGAGGGAGTTTGGGGGCGCGGGGAGCTTGTGCATTCACAGGGCAGGGCAGACACACGTCCCAGTCCTGGGGCTTCCTGAGGGCACTTGTCCTTGAATATGCAAGCAACAGTCCCAGCCAGAACCCCTGAGCTGGGGGGATGCCCAACCCTGTCCCCAAAGCTCCATCCACGGATTCCTGGCATTGGGAGGTCCCCCAGCCCCATTTGCTTTGAAGCTCAGTGCAAGTCCGTGACCTCCCAAACCCTCTCCTCTCTGCCTGGGAACCTGCAGCCACGGGCCTGCTCTGCCCCATGCTGCCCAAGCCTGGGAAACCCATCAGCCTCCTCCATATCCTGCAGCCACTGACATTCCAGAAGGTTAGGGCACAGTGCAGGGGTCACAGCACAGGACAGAGGCAGACTCCTTGCTCCAGGGTTCCAGAAGGCTCCTTGCTCAGCTCTCCCTTCTTGGTGTTCTGGTTGTGACTGCCCTTAGGATCCTTCTGCCACCTGTCCCTAAATGAGATATTCCCTCCAACCACCCCCTCCTCCATTTCCTGTTGCTAAATACCAGACACTGAGTTCTGCCTTTGCACATCCTAATGACCCAGGAACAGCTTTCTCCCCCCACCCCACCCACCCTCAAAAAAGAATTATCTGATAAAGTCTGAACTATGGAGAGTAAAGTGACCAGCCCAAGCCTCTCTCAGGAGTCTCTCATCCCTGCTGGTGCCGGAATGCCCCTCAGATTTTAACATCGCGTCTGGATTAGGGGGGCGTGGATCCATAACTCTGCCTCTCACAGGATGATTTATGACTCCATATGGCAGCAGAATAGAGCAGACGTGTGCCCCAGCTCCTGGCACTGAGCGCAGACTTCCAGGAAAGCTCAGCCAAGTCTGTGAAAGTTCACTGACAAACCACACTGATTTTTAAATGCCAGCTCTCCCGAACTGGGCCCGGGGAACACGCGTTCCGGGTGATGGTGGCTTCCGAGCACGGGGTCGCATTGTACGCTTGAGGAGCGTTAGAGACACAGCACACACGTGGTCGAAGGGGCTGGGAGATGCTCAGAGTCGTAGTTACGAAACTCCGACAGTTGCAAAGGAAGTTCCAAAGCGGCAACCAAGATGGATTCTCGCAGGCCTTTCATAAAAGAAAAAAGGTTTAACCAAAAGTAAGGGTGACACGATTTCATGATGAAAAGACAGGCTTTGCCAAAAAGAATAGTTGGCAACTTTTTGCCGACAGCCTATGTCGACTTTATTTTTCTCGTTTCATTGTGAGGCTGAGATCATTTCACCCCAGGCTGCCATGACATCAGGTTCAAGTCTGTCCATCTGTCCCAATCAGGACTGGGGAGACCCTCATTCTCTGTTCCCTCTGGAGCCCCAGGGGCCCCAGCATGAGACATTTACCCAGTGGGCTTCATTTCATCACCCTCCACCCAGGTCCACAGCTCCGGCCCAAACTTGCCCCACCCTCGTCTGTTTCAGGCTTGGGATTAGGGCCCCGAACCCGACCTGAGGCCCATGTGACCAAGGCAGAGCTGAGAGCATCACCCACGGGTCGGGAGTTCAAATCCTGGTCTCTGTTCTGTCACCAACTCACCATGTGACCGTGGGCAGGTAGCCTCCCCACTCTGGGCCTGTTTCCCCCACCCTCCCATGAAGGGTTGGACCGAATGCCCTCCTGGCTCCTCCCTCCTCTGGTCTGAGCATCTATGATTCTGCGCAGGAAGGTCTTACTCAGATATATACAGGAAAAGGGTACAAGTTCTATTCTGACGGTCTCTCCTTGGGAGGTGAAAAATGAGGACAACTGGTGAACACCACAGACCAGAAACCGAAAGGCACAGCCTCGCACTGGTCACTGCACGCCTGGCTGCAGGTGGCTTCCATCCCCAGTGCGCTGAGCGAGACGAAGCCCTGGGCCAGAGCAGTGAGCCCCTCTTCCGAGATCTGGATTTCAGGGTTCAGTCAGGAGGAAGGGGTGAAGCCCTCCCAGGTGACAGAGCCTTGGGGGAGATGGACCAGGAGGAGGGAGCTGATGCCTGAGGGCAGGAGAGGGGACATGGGAATGGGGGAGGGAGGCTCACCACCATCATTATCTTCACTGTTGTCATCATCATGCTCAGAATAATAGCTGAAAATCACCCTGAGCCCACTGGCACTGGATCCTCCTGAAGCCGCCCGCCGGCGCCCAGCGCACAGTAGGTGTCCACACTGGCTGACTGATTAACTCGGGCACCACCGCTGAGGTCTGTTTTTGTTCTTGCTGAAATGGCATCTCCTCACAGTTCTGATGACTCAGACCAGCTCCTGGTGAACTTCTAAGAGTGGAATTAAAGGAAAAACTGGACAAGGCTGCCTGCATCCCCAAGAAACAAGTGTCATTTATGAAGGCTCCCACTGCTGTGAGTGGGAGGCTGTCCCTTCACGCCACTGAGGCCAGCGGGCACCTTTATTGCCCTGAACACAGCTATGAAGGCGGGTGGGTCTGAAAGGCCTAGAAAAACCAGCGGCACATCCCCGTTCTTCTCAGACATCTCTGGGACCCCAGTGGTGGCAACCGGTCTGTTTCAATCAAAGTCCAGCTGTTTTCATGGGGACTTTAAATAGCTCCCTCTGCTACTAAGAGATTTATGTCCTGCCGTGACACACGCGGCTGTGAACAGACATCCCAGAGAAGTTCAGCACCGGGTAGCTGTTGGGCGATGATGCAAAGGGCCCTCCCTCTCCTTCCATCTTCTGGAATGCCGGTTTCCAGCGACTCAGCAGATGTTTCCATGGAGAGCCTGGCCGTGGGCAGGACTCTGGGTACCGAGAGAAAGCTCGGACGTGTGCCTGTGCTTGAGGAGGTCGTGGGCAGATAAGGGAGACAGACCTGCAGCAGCATCTCACCTGCAAAGAGCCAGGCTAGAGGTCACCGCAGTGGCCGCCATCCCATGAGCACCTCCTGTTCACAACTCTGCTCATTTAGTGCCTACTATGTGCTGGGCCCAAGGCCGGTGATTCACAGGTGTCATCACTAACCCTCACAACAACCTCCCTGCAGTAGGGCCAGCTAATCATCGCTGTTTTAGAGATGAGGACGCTGAGGCTCAGAGAGGTTGAGGAACCCACTCAGGGCACACAGCGGGTTGAATCAGCATTTGCTCTATGGACAGCCAGCATTATTGCAGCTCTGCTCACTGATGCCCCCTCAGAAGGAGGCCAGGACCACTGGGGTGGGCCTCAGGCAGGTGTGGTCACCCAATCCGGGTGATCAGAGTCCAGAGTGGGTCCTAGATTGCAGGTGCATTTTCACCTTCTGATTGTGAATGTTTCTCAAGGTCGCTGCATTGGCCCATTTGAGTTTGGTGGTCCCAGCCCAGCAGCCAAGGAAGAGGCAAGATTTAGGTTCACTTATAAATTAGTATTGTTGCTCTGGCCTGTTTGGCTCAGTGGTCAGAGCGTCAGCTTGCGGACCAAAGAGTCTCAGGTTCAATTCCAGTCAAGGACACGTACCTGGGTTGCGGTTTGGTCCCTGGCCCTGGTCGGGGTTGTGCAAGAGGCAACCAGTCGATGTGTCTCTTTCATATTGATGTTCCTTTCTCTCTCCCACTCTCTCTCTCATCCTCTCTCTCCCTCCATCCCACTTTATCTGAAGAAAAATGGAAAAATATCCTCTGGTGAGGATTAAAAAAATAATAATAATAAATTAGTATTGTTTGTACCTGCTCAGAACCTACCCCCTCCCCATACCGTCTTCTCATTTTCCCTTAGAGCTGTGCCCCTCACCCACCACTTATACTTTGTCCAGGATTCAGCCCACCATTACTCTAAGGGTGAACATGAGACTTGAAAGTGGCCAATCAGTGAGCTCCATTCCCTTGGATTTAGTGATTGGCTCAGAGATGAGCACATGACCCAGGCTAATCCAATCCGAGTTTGCCCTTGAACTCTGGCTGAAAGTAGCATAAAAAAGATCTTACCTTTCCTTTACAGCTGCCAATCTGGTCAGAGGTAGGGTGGAAGTTGCTGGTGGTCATTGTAAGAGAAGCCTGTCTAAAAATGAAGCCACATCTCTGAAAGATGGGGTGAAAGAGGAAAAGAGAGATGGTCAGGGCAAACAGACCGTGAGGCCCTCATCTGTTTGGCTCCCTGATGGGCACTCGGTGCCAGAGGCTGCCTGCAACACCAGGTGCCACTGCTTGAGCCCCTGGGTCAAGGCAGACTTGAATCCAGCAGCCCCAGATGTTTCGTTTTCACTCGCCATTGCATTTCTTCTATCTCAACAAGTTTGCAGTGTGCTTCTATCACCCACAACTCAAATGAATCCTAATCCTGCTCTGTAGCAACCACCAGGAAACAGTGTCTTGTACATAGCAGACGCTGAGTAAATATATGTGTGATGTAATAAGACATTAACTAAACTGTCCGTTTCTCCCTCTCTGCTTCTTTCAGCCTCAGCCCAGCTGCAGACCTCCTATTTGGGACCATCACTCCAGGGACTATTAAGGAGGCTTGAGGACCAATCTGGTGCTGTCCTCACTGCGGCCGCGGTCTCGGCTCCCTGGGCCTGTGGTGGAGGAAATAGAGGCTCACAGAGGGATGAGCTGAGCAAAGTCAGAAGAGCAGGGGCTGGGGCCAGAGCTCTCTGATTCCAAGGCCAGTGCTCCACTCACTGCATTCTGGTCTCTCAGGAGGGTGACAAGGGACTGCCTGGCATCTCCCAGATGAGCGTGGATCCCAGGGACCCCACGTTCTTCCAGGGAGCAGCTGCTTGAACACATCATTCAGGGGGGCCCCAGGATGGCCAGAAGGGCCAGGCACTCTGCAGAGAACACTGAGGGCAGATCTCAGGAGGCGATATGGGTGCACAGTGGCCAGACGTCTTCCGTCACCTTCCCACTGGACACTGAGCATTCACAGAAAGCATACTTCGGTTTTCATCCCACTAGAATGTACGCGTGGATGTGCGAGTGAATGAACGAATTCCAACACACCATTTCAAAGGAGTCCCAGAGAAGTCTAGTGATTTTCCCAAGTCTACATAGCTTGAGATGAGAGCAGGTCCAAACCTCAGCCTTCTGCCACTAAGGTCGATGCTCCTTCCTTCACCCGACTCTGCCCCACAGAGCATGAGAGATGAGCTAGAAAAGGAAAAGGCCACATGGGCTGGAGACATCAGGGAGGGCTTCCTAGAGGATGAACCCAAACTGGGCCCTGAGGACAAACTGGAGGCAAAGAGCATGCAGGGAAGAGGAGCAGCCCACAGTTTGCTGCTCTCAGATTTGTAGGCCTCTGGGTCTGGAATTCTCTATGAGGAAATTCAAGCTCTTCCTTGAGCAGATGTCCCTGAGACCATCACTCCAGAGCGGTGACCAGGGCACAGCTGGAGGCAGCGCCCAGGCAGGGGTGGTGGGCAGGGCGGAACAGGGGCTTCTGGGAACATTCTGTTCTCTTGACTTCTGTCCTAGATGCTCCTGATGGGGAGCAAGGATGGCCGTGTCCTTGCCTGTCTGCTGTGAGGGGACAATGGTCTCACAAGTTTTCTGATGAGGCCATAAGACCACATTCCATCAGCCAATCAGCCCCAACGAACACAGTCTCCTTAAAATGTCTCATCAGCTCGAGAACTGCACAGCCCACAGGCCCTGGGATTTCCCTGCCAATTCCCCGTGGAGGCAGCACCCTGCAAAGGTAAGAATTCCCCATTATGTCCCCAATCAGGGAAATTGTTTCATTTTCCTCCCTGTTCTCGTCTGAAGCCGTTGACAGCTCATTTCCCTGGAACGAGCCTGCAGAAGCAAAACACCACCACGTGGCATGAAAGTGCACATCAGCTCGGCTGCTCTCGGGGGCCTTCCCATGTGCCTGGGGGCCAACGAGCGGAACTGTTTGGGGAGCTGGACACCTGCATTGCTGCGACATGGGACCGGGCCTGAGTCAACGACTCTTTTAAATCTCAAATCCACTTTTCCCTGTCCCTCTCTCCCTCCATGTGGCATTTAGAGATGCCAACTAAAGGCAGACTCTGAGGTTGGCACCAGGCATTTGGAGATAACACAACATCTTTTTAAATGTTGTTCCATAGAGATCTCTCTTGCCTGACCCTAGTACCAGCCCAGTGACTAAGACATAGTCCCCATCCTTGGGGACCTTTGAGATCTACCTACAGGTCACAGCATTCATATATTTACCACGACTGTTGCGCACCTTCTCTGTGACAGCCACTGTGTTAGGAGAATCAAAGGTAAGCAAAACCATCATGGTCTCTGACCCATGGAGCTCACAGTCTGGAAGGAGACACAGAGACTATGCTAGAATAACACAGAGAAGTGTAAAACTACATGTCTTATAAGAGAAAGGTTCAGGGTGCTATGAGAGTACATAAGGGGAGATTTCAAGTGTATCCCAGAAGAAGACACCCTACAGCTATCATCTGAAGAACAAACCAGTTGTCAGGTGAACTTGGGGCTGAAAACAGTGTTCAGACCAGGCAACCACATGTCCAAAGGCCCAGCGGCCAGACTTGGCAACCAATAAGGACTCCAAGGCCTTTGTGGCTGGAGAGCAGGGAAGGGTGGGAGCCTGGGGAGGGGGCCGGGAGCAAGACTGGCAAGAGCCTTGAATGCCACTTCCAGGATTTGGGTCTCCATCACAAATGCAGGAGGGCGGAGTGTTTCAAGTGGAGGGTAAAAGAAAGGAAGCGGCCCTGGCCAGTTTGGCTCAGTGGTTGGAGCATCAGCCTGTGGACTAGAGAGTCTCGGGTTCGGTTCCCGCTAGGGCCATGTACCAAAAAAAAAAAAAAAAGAAAGGAAGCAAAGTTGATGTGATCGGGTCTACATTTCCAAATGAACCTTGAGGCCACAGCAAGGCGAGCTGGGACGGAGGGAGGTGTGGAGAGTATGATCTGAAGGCGGGACCTTGGCTGGGCTTGGAGGGAGGAAGACGGCTTGCCAAGGAGGACAGGGAGGAAGGAGCATCCACACCTCCGTGACGGTCAGTCTCTGGGCACATGTACTGAGCGCCGACTTCGTGCCTGGCCTGTGTTCAGAGACGGGGCACCAGCATAAATGAAGTCACTGTCCTCAAGGATCTTACAAGGGAAGGGACAGATATTCCCCTAAGTTTTCAGGGAAAGCCAGATCCTGTGAGAAATGTCCGGACAGCCCTGTTGTCAGGTGGTGGCCTTCACAACAAACTCCCACTCCCACCCCTTCCGACCCTCAGCAACGGTTCCTGGGGCGGGAACCTAAGTGAGCTCCACTTGGGGGTGGCTGAGCAGCCGCGGTTTCCAGCCACACTCAGAGTTTGATATTCTTCTACCCCACTTTGCAAATTAGCAAGTGTAAATTCAGAGAGGTGAAGACACTTCCCCAAGGTCTCACAACCTCCACGTAGCAGAAGCATGGTGGCTGGGCTGTTGAACAACAAGCATTGATGTTCATCCAGACCTTGGTTTTGGGGATAAGGACAAGCTCCACCCAATGACCGGGCAGGTCTGCAACAATAACAATAGCTTATTTCGGGCTTCCTGGGTGCCGGGCACAGGCTCTAAGCACTTTACATCCACTAATTTGCTTCGTCTTCACAATCGCCTGCGGAGTGTGTTCCAGTGTTGCATTGCCACAGCAATGGTGCGCAGCAACCACGGAAGCTGCCGCCTTAGGTCAATGAATATGTATTTAGTTCACGCGTCTCTGCTGGTGCACAGTTCAGGCTCCTTCAGGCCTGTGCAGTCAGCCAGCAGCTCCTCTGGGGGCTGGCTTAGGTGACGTTGGCTGCCTTTCTTACGCAGTGGGGCCATGGGTGGTCTTTGATCCTCCAGCAGGTGGGCCTGGGCTTGTTCGTTCCAACGTTCCACGTTCCAACGGAGGGGTCAGGTTTCCAGCAACGTGAGCAGAAGCACACAAAGCCCTTGAGGCCTCGTCACGTTCACAGCAGGTCTCAGGGCGGTGCACACTCATGGGCAGGGGGAAGCCCACCTCCAGAGTCAGATCAGGAAGACTGTGGGTGTGGGAGGGGTGGACGGCTGGGACGTTTTTGTCATCCGTCTACCAGAAGCTAGGCATCACAGCCCGCCCCGATTTCCAGATGAGAGCTCTGAGCCCCGGAGCTGGCTCGAGTCTGTGAGCGGGCAGAGGTGAGTGAGGCTTGAGCCCAGGCCCGCGTTCTCCTCCATGACTCTGCCGCCTCCTGAAAGCCGTGGATAAATCCACGGACAGAGAAACCCAAGGCTGGGAGAACCGAGGCTTCCAGGGTCTGAGCAGGAGACTGTTGGTGGAGGGAGACCTGGAGCCCCGGGGAGGCCTCTGACGGCAGGGAAAAGGGCCTTTCTCCCCCAGAGGAGTTACCTGGGCAGAGGGCTCCCTGGGCAGGTGTCCGACCTCACCCTGCTCCGACAGAGCCTGGAAGGTGGCAGACCCAGCTCTGCTGCCGGAAGGAGGGCCTTGATTAGATTCATTTATTCATTTATTCATCCATTCATCTGTTCAGTAACACTGTCTTGGAAGGGGGTCCTCATGACATACCCTGCTTGGCACTCACTCGTTCTAACACTCAGCTCAAGTATCTCCTCCTCCAGGAAGCCCTCTCTGATCCCAAGGGCTACACCTCCACCCCAACTTTGTGCTTTAACTATACCCTGAGACTGTCTCTGGCTAACCACTGCTGATTTATGTGCAATCACCACCCCCAGGGTCCTATGGAGGGCAAGTCTCCAGAGGGCAAGTGGGGTCCACCTTAATGCCCTCCCTCTGTTGTCTTCCCTGATGGGCTGGGAGCTCCAGGGCAAGGCAGGGGTGTGTCCATCTCATCCAGGGCTTCCTTGGAGCCTAGAACCCTACGGAGTACAGAGCAAGGTCCAAATGGAATGGAAGAAAGAAGGGAGGGAGGAGAAGGTAAAAAAGGAAGGATAGAAGAGAGGGGGCGAGGAACAAAGGGACCTGCTTCATAGACACAGTTGACGCCAGGAGGTAGAGGAGAACACTGGGAATCCATGTCAAAGCAGAAAGATTTGAACATTAGAAATGGTCCCACTGTGACCTGGGACATTTCGCTTAATCAGGAACGAATTACTCCACACCCCAGATAGATCTGCTCCCAGCAGAGCTTTCTGGAGTGAAACCTTCCTCATGAGGCCTGTTTCATGCTGAGCCATGTACAGAGAACCCCAGTCCCTGGGCCCCAAAGAGAACAGAGTTCCTGAACTCAGCCTGGGTTTGGGTATCTGGTCTACCTATCTGTGTGACCTTGGACAGGTCACTCAGACCTGGACCATTAAAGTCTTCCCTTTTTTCCTGCCTCTCCAATACCTTCCCAGGCCTTGGGCTCCTCTTCCAGGAAGCCACCCAGATTGCACCCACTCTGGACCTGAGCAGCTCAAGGGCTTGGCCCAGAGGTTGAGTGCCAGGCTGTGAGGTCAGCCCAGCTGAGTCCAAATCCAAGTCACTCTCTGTTCTAGACCTTGCTGCTCAAAGTGGTGACCAGCAACGGCATTACTGGGAGTTAGAGCAACTTGGCAGGCCCCATCCCAGGCCTATGAAGAGCCTGACTCTGCACCTGAATAAGAGCCCAAGGCGGGGGTGGGCACTTAGGGGTAGAAGAGGCCTTGGCCCTGCACGTGGGGAGAGACACATCTCCACAACGAACACACTGCCTGCCTGAGTGTCTTGGCCCCTGTGCTCTCCCTCTCTGGGGCTGCAGTCCCCACCCCCTGCCTGCACCCCATAAAGCAGAACAATAACGGCTTCTCCCCAGGTGGTTGTGAGGATGGAGCGAAGTCACTGGCATGGAGCTGGGAGCGCGTGGCCGGCATGGCGGTGGCTGTACCTGCTGTTCCACCTGCAGGAAGCTCCTCCCACCCTGCCCCGCCGCCTCCTCAGGCACATCTCAACCCCCTTAAGGTTCCCTCCCAAATCCGATGTCTTACCACCCCATTGCTTTTCTTCAAAGAATTTCTTACAACACGTAACACATTTTGTTGTTGTCATTTATTCATTCTGTTGTTTGTATCCTCACTGTCCCCAAGTGTCCCTGAGGGCAGGGGCCTGTGCTCCATGTTCACGGCTGTGCTGGTGCTCAGCACAGCGCCTGGCGCCCAAGGATCCTGATAAGTGCCTGCTGGATGAAGCGTTGGATGAAGAGAGACCGGGTGTATCAGTCAGGATGGGTGAGGTGTTGTAACAAAGAGCCCCAAGTCCCAGAGACTTCACCCAGGAGGAGTTGATGTCTCTCCTACATAAAGTCTAAGTGGATGTTGCTGGTCAGGGGATCTCCTCCAGGCAGACACCTCCTCTGAGCAGTGATACAGGGATCCAGCCCCTTCCATCTGTGATGACGCCATCTGCACACATGGCCTCCAGCGTTGCTAGGAAAGGGAGGTGATTGAGGAGAAGGTCACCAGGTAATCCATCGGCTCAGCCCAGAGGAGTCCATGTCATTTGCACCCACATTCCATTGTCCAGAAGGATGCCCAGGGTACTGGGTAATGTAATCCCAGGCTGGGAAGTTGGCAGTGTTTGCTCCTCCAAAGTGGCAATGGATGAGTCCCATCACTTTGGTCCTCTTTCTGAGACCCCTGGGCCCCAGTCCTCCTTCTGCCCCTGGCTGACATGATACCTGGGTCAGGAGGGCGGGAAGGGAGGGGCCAGGACCTGGGACAGCGCTCCCAGCCCAGCTCCCCACACTTGTCCGGGGAGGGGGATGTTCTGAGCTGTTTCAAGCTGATTGTGTTTGGAACGTTCTCTCTGCCGAGCTGCTAATTCCGGTGCCATCTGCCTGTGTTCCCAGCACCAAAGCCCCGGGACAAACAGTTTTCTTTCTTAAAGGAAGTTTTGGCAGGGTCTGGAGAGACAGAGAGGAAGGAGGCCTCAGAATGTCTTGTTCTCTAAAGAGAAGGTGCTGCCCTGAGGGAGCACTGCCCTGAGGGAGCTCTGCATCCTGCTAAGGGGCAGGAGTGGCATGCATGGTGGGCAGAGGAGGGCTGAGTGGCCGGAGGGGGACACTACTATGAATTTCTATCCCCAACCCAGACCCGGGGTTGCTGGGGGCTAAATTCTCTTGTTGCTAAGGCCCAGCCCACAGTCCGGCACAGAGCAGGTGTCAGCACACACTTGCTGAATGAGTGACTGAGTAAATGAATGAACAGTGATGAAGGCAGGATGGGGAGGAGTCCAGTGGGATGTGGTGGGAGGCCAGGAGACCTCTGGGTTAAGAGCTTGAATGAATTATCCTGTGTAGTGACCCTCCCGGGATGGTCTCATGATCCTGCCTCCTGGGATGGTGGGGTGGGCAGGACCTGTGACTTGTTACTAACCATAGGAGTACAGCAAAGGTATGGGATGTCACTTGTGTGATTTGACTACAAAACATTGTGGCTTCCGTCTTGCTGGTTGAGTCTTCCTACAGCCTTCTTGGCTTGTGTGCTTTGATGGAGCAAGCTGCTTTGTGGGAGACGACCCCCTGGCAAGGAACGTGACACTAACCTCTAGTGTCCCTCCAGCCAGCAGCCACCAGACAGCCTGGACCTGAGGCCCTCGGTTCATCAGCCCTCAAGGAACAGCCCACCAAACCCTGCATGAGCGAAGGGCAGGCCCTTCCCGGGCTGAGCCTTCAGAGAGCCTCCTGGCCTCGGCCAACAGCTCGATCACAGCCTCCTGGGAGCCGCTAAACCGGAAGACTCAACTAAGACATAAATTCCCCCCGAAATCCACAGGAACAGGACCATCTAAAACCTGAAAGAAGTATTTAAATATGAACCACACATTTCTCCCCATTGCCTACACTCCAGGGCATCCTGAGCTCCAGGGGCTCACAGGGAGAGGAACCCCGCTAATGATCTAAATGCAAATTGCCTTTGGCAGGGACACTCCTGTCATTGGGGTCGGGGAGTGTCTCAGGCAAGTGCAGATAAATGTTACCCTGACTGTGTCTGGTGGGAGCGGTTTAGGGAGCGGTGCTAGCATGCCCCGCCCCCATCCCCGCTGCTCTCATTTTTAAAGTGACAGAGACTTCTGAATGCCCACAAAGTTAGTTCCAAAGAAGGACTTTGCAGACAACATCAGGCTCTGCGGTGGGTGGGTGGAGAGATACTTGGTGGAAAGTCTTAGAAAGTTAGAAAAGCAGTGTGGCTTCCAGGGGACAGCCACATGGGCCCCCTGGGAGATCCCTGCTTGGACAGGTGCCAGAGGAAGCACCTTTGGGTCACTCCCTGTGGAGAGACAGTGTGCAGTACCCTGGCCTGGGAGTGGACCCACAGTGCTGGGGCTGGCTCTCTGTGACCAGAGGGCGACCCTGATTCCTCCAACCCCTAGTGTCCCCACCTGCAAACTGCAGGGCGAGCTTTGAGGATTTGCCACTCACAGAACCCACGCAGGTAAAAACCGAGGCTCCTAGTTCCATTCTTCTCCCCTCCTCCCCTCTAAGCAGGATGCGAGCAGTGGAGGTTACCCCAGGCTCCCCGCGCAGGAGACAAGGCCCTGCCTCAGCCTGCCAGGCTCGTACTTGTGCCGACGGTGCAGGGTATTTCCACAGGCCACCCCGGATGCGTCCTTGATCAGCAGGGTGTCCTGGCAGCCGTGCCCAGCCCACTGCCTTCATCCTGCAGGAGCTGTGACTCTGGGTGCTGGCCCTGAGCTCGCTGTGGGCTGCGGGCTGAGGGGCACGGAGGTACGGACGGGTGACCCATACTCTTAGGCGTTTCAGGATCAAGATCTGCAGAGCCATTTACGTCACCCAGCTGGACTGATAGTGATGTTGATAAGAACACTAGTGGACAGAAGCTGACATGTATCCGGCACCTGCTGTGACTCAGGCACCGTGCTCCCATTTTCCAGGCATTAACTCGTATCATTGTCAAACTGTTATCCCTGCCTGGGACTAGGAAGCTGAGGCCTGGGGTGGGGTGAAGTGCCCCCAAGATGGCACAGCAAGGAAGTGGCTGAGCCAGAATTTGAACCACGAGCCTGTGCCCTTAACCACACTGTCTGTATTGCATCCCTCCAATGAGGCCTCCACGAGAGACCCCGGCTCTGCTCCTGCCAATGTCAGGGTAGAGCCAACCTGCCAGGTCACACGGGGGGAGCTCAGTGAGGTCCCCCCAACCTCAGGAGCCCCCACCACCTCAGCCCTCTGCCTGGTGAGCTGGCGTGAGCCCAGGGACCAAGGGCCAGCGACATTAGAAAGATGCTTAGGGTCATTTCCGACGGGACAATATGCCCCAGTTTTATTGTGACGACTGCGATACACACCTCACCCATGACTCTCCACCTGGGAGACAGACGCACTGCAGGGTGGGAACCAGAATGCGAAAGGCCACCCTCAGAGGAGGAGGGGCGAGCAGCTCGGAGCCCCCCTGACGAAACCATCGCAGCTTTTCAGCAGGAAAGGGGTCTCCTACTTCGCTCTCCTCTCCTCCCCCTGCAGGGGCAACCCCCCCCCCGGTCTTCCAGTCCTCCTCACCCCGGGATGATGCCAGCACCCCATCTGGGGGACTCCCATGGTGCAGTGATGGGTCCTCCTCGCCCCGGGATGATGCCAGTGGGACCTGCCCCTGGAGTGAGGCTGTCTATGGGCAGGCACGTGCCAGCGATGCCTCGGCCCCTGTGACGAGACCGCCCGCCCGTCCCCTGATGGTGCCCACTCGGCCAGGAATGACTCGATCAGACAGATAAGGAGAAAGGGGCCCCTTTCTATCAATTTATATGACTTGTCTACTTCCCGGACCCCGTGGCGCTGTGACTCGGGTGCTTTCTCACAGCACGACAAGGAAGTATCCCTCTTCCTATCTAAGAGAATGGTTTGGGAGGGGAGTAGTGGGACAAAACAAAAAAGCAATTTTTATTTGTATTGTGAAAGGTGAAAATAAAATTGTCAGCTTTTTTAGCTTTAAAAAAAAGGAAAGAAAGAAAGATGCTCAGGGGGGGAAGAGGCGCCTGGGAGAAGCCTGGTCAGCTGGTGGCTGAGGGACTGACGGCCTTGGGTGCCACTGGCTTGGACAACTACTTTACTCGCCCTCCCACCAGGGGGCGCTGTGACGTCATCCCGTCTGGGCCAGACAGAACCTGAAAGGTCTCACAGGATCGGTTCGGGTGAAGGCCCTGCCCCGGGGATAGAAGACGAGCCTTGTCCTGCAGCCTGCACGCCAGGAGGTCAGGCAGGTGTGGACAGGAGCCCCTCCTGGTGGAGACACTTCCCGGGAGGTGAGGGAGGCCAGACCCATCAGGCAGCTTCACTGTGCAGACAGCGTTTAACATTTCAGCCTCTCAGACACTCACTATTTATCTCAGAAAACTCAAGTGTTTTCTTACTTTTTTTTCTTTCCCCCTTTCTCTGCTATAAAATGTTCAGGGAGTAGCACGGTGAGAAAGGTGAAGGGCTGTTACAGCGGGGGGGGGGGTGCTTGTTTTTAGAGGTTTCAATCACGTGCCATCAGCCACAGTCCCTGCAGGCCACAGGCTGAGCGGAGCCGGGGAGGGCCCTCTGGCCGGGCCGCACGGTGGGCAGAGCGGCTGGGCTCTGGGAGCTGAGCTGAAGGAGGTGAGGATGGAGGACCGGCAGCTCTGGCAAGGGCGCGCCCACCTGGTGGGCTTGGTTGGATTTTCAAGGTTAGGGCAGGGGTCGGAGAAGGCGGATGTCCAACATTTAGGACAGAAACACCCTTAAACCAGATTACAAGAGACTTTAACAGTCCCCCACCTCCTTGTTCTCCATGAGCTCAGCCTTTGGTAGGAGGACTCGGGGGGGGGGGGGCTGGGGGCCCCTTTGGACTTCACTCTGGGACCCTGGGATTCTCCTCCAAATAGCCCTGAACCCACCTCCAGGAGCCTGCCTGCCCCTCTTGCCCAGGTCTAGGCTCCTGAGGTTCCCCGAGGGTGAACACGGCCCCCAGAGCATGCACCCTGGGCAGAGGGGCAGCTCCTCAGTAAGTGAGTTATGAGTCTACAGTCCAAATCAATGCCCTGCCCCAGCTGTATTGTGGCATCTCTGCATCAGTCCCACAATCAGCGATCCTGCGCCTGGGTTCTCCTCCTCTGAACCTAACACAGGCTGGCTCCAAGTGGGGACTCAGGAAGGGCTTGCTCAGGGTAACCAGAGAGAAACCTGTGTCTAGGCCTCGGACCCTGAGCTGGGTCCCTGCTCAGAGAAATTTCAAGGGGCTTTCAGTTTTGTGTGGAAGAGGGATTCGCTGTAGGACACTGGACAAGTCCCTTAACCTCTGTGAGCCTTACTTTCCTCATCTGGGAAATGGGCTAAGAGCTGCCTCTCAGGGCTGGTGTGAGCTCTGAGTGAGATGACACATGTCATCTGTGTCCTGGGCAGGTGCTCCACATGGTTGAGCCTCAGCTCCACTGTGGGGAGCTCAGCACAGACAAGTCTCCTATGTCCCAGCCCTTCAGTATCACCTGTCTGCCTCGGTTCCCCCATCTGGACAATCAAGGCCTTGGGGGGATGGCCGCCACAGCTCATTTCAGCGTGGACAGCGTGGGGCCCTTATTTCTTTACTGAGCAACAGCTTTTTAGTCTGAGCTCTAACCACTGCACCCCAGCCTCATGAGCCTGTCCGATGCATTCAGGAGACCCTGCACCCCCTACTGACCTCCTGAGTGAAGGCAGGAGAGACCCCACACGTGTGTCCGGGCCCGGGCTCACGAGAATAGACAGGCCCTGTTCTTTCTGAGGTTGTGCGTCAGCAGGAGGGGGCAGGAACTGTGAGGACGGACACTGAACACACCAGGCCGCCCCTGGGAGCAGGGCGCTTACCTGGGAGACCCGAGAATAGACTCCGCTGGGCACACGCGTGAGCGCTGAGCGGCGCCGTAACGGCGCCGCAGCCTGTCAGCACTGGGGATAATTAGAACCCTAAAAAAGCCTCGTTATTTCTCCCAGGGCCATGGCGCCCTTTGGAAAAAGGGTTATTTTCTGCCAGATCATTTCCTGAAGATGCGTTTGTCACAGGCTATTGTGTAAATCCATGTTTGGCCCATTTTAAAAGATATGATTTATCCACTTGACTGGGCTGAACCTTTCTCCAAACTCTCAACATGTAGCCGCAGCTCGGGCCCAGAGCGGACCATGACCGTTCCAGGGCGAGGCCTGGCCACAGGCCTGGGGGCTCTGAGCCCCTCCTGCTGCAGAGGAGGACCCGGGGGAGGGGACGGGGCGGTCATGCTGCTCAGGAGCTGCAGACTCTCAGGACACTGGCCAGTCCTCAGGCCAGAGCCCGGGGTGCCGGATAAAGCCAACTTCAGGTTCACTCATTCCACCAGCTTATGAGGCCCTACTATGTGCAGGCCTGGGTGGGGCCCGGGCGTGCGGCCGTGAATAGATGAGGCCCCTGCCCCAGGAGCCAACCTCTGGAGCGGGGAGGCAGGGAGGACACGTACACAGTCTGGCTCTGGGCAGGGTCAGGCAGTGACGACCTGAGACTGAGGGACAGGGAGGTCTTTCTGAGAGGGGGACCTTGGAGCTGAGACAAGAAGAATGGGGAAGAACAGACATCTGACCATCTGAGGAATGACCTGCCAGGCTGCGGTGTCCTGGGCCAAGGCTCCGAGGAGAGAAGGAACTTGCTAAGCAAGCCCTGTAGCTCCAGCGAGCGGGTAGCTCCACCTGGTGGGACCCGAGAAGACTTCCGCCGCGAGGGGATGCTTGAGCGTTTCGCTGGTGAGTGCTGATCTCCCCAGGCTGAGAGCAAGGGCTTTCCAGGTGAGAGACACAGACAGAAAGGCTTGGCCCTGGGCAGGTGCACAACCAGCTTTGTGGCCAGAGCGGGTTCCAGGTGCAGCTGGAAGTGTCCTTGGTTGAGTGTGTGCCGACCTGAAGCAGACAGAGCTGGGCGACAACACTCTCTTCGGAGGCGAGGAGACCCACTGTTTAAACAGAAGCGAGTCCCAGTTTTCAAAGGTACCAAGCCCTGTAACTTTAAGGGCTCTTCCAGTTCTGACATTCTTCATCCAACAACGCCAGCTTGGGCTTCCATCGAATAGAGTTGCTCCATTTGGCTGCATGTTTTCGGTTTCCTGTTCTAACCCCAACAGTCCAGAAGAGGGAGTTGTGTTCGTGTCCAGAATGCTCAGTTCTAATGCTAAAGTGTGTGCTGGCTGCGCCCTCAAGTCCTGGGGGGCTTGGGAGCAGGTCACAGAAACCAGGGCTGGTGGGGGGACCTGAGCCTCCAGGATCAAGGCTTCCTCATGTGGGGACTTCAACAGATGGGCACGGCCAAGGGCGGGATTTCCACCCTCCTCCAAACAGCGTCTGTGCTCTGCTCAGCCCGCCCACCCAAGGGCCAGCAGCACCCAGACCTCCCGCTGCCCCTGCCCTGAGTCCTCGCCCAGCACCCTTGGGAGCACCCCAGAAGGCCAGCCCCAAATAGCCAGCCCAAATCAGGTCAACCTTCCTGCCTTCTGCTTTAGATCAACCCAGCCGGGAGCCGGGAGGGAGCTGCGGACTGATTTCTCTCCAGGGCTCACTAAATTGGTAGCACCCTGCGACTCTCCCAGCAGGTGACAGAGAGAAAACTTTCCTGGAACTTCAGGCTTTTTGATGGAGAAAGTCTGCCTAAGAAATAATAGAGAGGCCGCTGGCTTCCTGAGAACTATGCGGAGCCGCGGTGGCCTAGTTCCCCCAGCGAGGCTGAGCTGCAGAGCGCTCCAGAGGAGGCGAGGAAAGATTTCACTTAAAGATGAGTCAGGAAAGGCAGAAGGCTGGGAGGCAAGAAGCTGGAGGTGGCCGGGGAGAGCTGGTGCAGGGCAGGGACCACATTTGGAGCCACACTCAGTGCCAAACCCTTGTGATCAGGCTCTCATTTCACTCCAAACGACCCCTCGTGGTGGCATGTCTCACTGCAGCCCCATTTGACAGATGAGAAAACTGAGGTGTAGGTAAGCCAAGCCCTTCCCGGAGGCCTCCATTGGTGAGAGCCTGGACCCTGGCCTGTCCACTCCAACCTGCACACCCTTCACCTCTGATCACCTGGCGGGGGTCAGGGACCAGCAGAATCCTGGAGTGTTAGGGCCTCTGGAACTTTAAAGCTGAACTGTTTATGAGGTGTCCCGAAGACCTGAACTTGAATCCCGGTTCATTCACTGCTCTGGAAAAATGGGCATAATAACCCCAAAGCCACAGTCCTGCTGTGGGGTTGAAAGGGCAGAGTCTGTGGAGCACGGGGTCCCTACAGAATAGACACTCAGCCCAGCCGGCGTGGCTCAGTGGTTGAGTGTTGCCCCATACACCAAGAGGTCGCCGGTTCAATTCCCGGTCAGGGCACATGTCCAGGTTGTGGGCCCGGTCCCCAGTAGGGGGCATGCAGGAGGCGGTCAATCGATGCTCTGTCTCATCGATGTTTCTATCTCTCCCTTCCTCTCTCTCTCAAATCAATAAAGAAAAAATATTTTTAAAAAACCCAAAAATCAAAATAGACACTCAGTGAAGTCTAAGTGCTCTTTAGATACCGCTACCTGCTCTAACAAGCCAACCCTAAAGCGTATAATGTCTCCAACACAACAAGAGTTCTGTGTAAACTCCAAAACAGGTGTCCTTGACTAACGGGCCACACGTGGTAGGAAGCTGGGTCTAGGACGGCTCCTAGGGGAGGCACCCACCAAGCAATGCCTGATTTCTGTCTTGCTGCCTTCTCCCCCTATTGCCTTCTTGGTTGGCAGGCTTCGATGATGCAAGCTGCTTTGTGGGCGAGGCCCTCCTGGCCAGGAGCGGAGGGCAGGTGGTCCTTCGCCAGCATCAGCTTGGCAAAAAGGTAAGGAGCTCGTGAGACGTTCTCAGAGGCCTGGAGTAGACGTGGTACAAGTCACATTCTACCGGCTGAACGCAGCCACAGGGTCCCTCGTACCTGCAGGGGAGGCTGGGAGATGCAGCCTTGCTGTGTGCCCAGGATGCAGAAGCATATCTGGCGGACAGCTGAACAGCCTCTGCCACAGCTGGAGTGGTGCTGTCCCAGGAGACTCAGCAGAGCCCCCCCCCCTCCCCCGCCCGGCTTCCGCAGTGCACCAGGCCCCGGGATCATTCCTCCCCTGTTAGACCAGAGTCACAGGACCGGCCAGTGGACCTAAGAGAAAGGTCGCCTCGGCTGGGGGAAGGGAGGCTACAGGTGGTCAACATGGGGTGGGGCAGAGGGCCGCAGCTCCTGGGCTCTTGGTTATGAAGTTGGTCCAGGTGCAGAGTTGGCCTCAGGGCTCCCTTGGGAACAGTTTCTTTTATTTCATTTTATTTTATTTATTTATTTTTGTTACAGATGTTTCTCCTTTTTTGCCCACTGACACCCTCCTCCTCCTCCCTCCCCGACCTGTCCCCAGCTTTGTTGTCCATGTCCATTGGTTATGCGTCCGTTGGTTATGCGTACACGCGTGTAAGTTCTGTGGTTTATATCCCCCCCTCTTTTGGGGATTGTCAGTCTGTACCCCACTTCCACATCTCTGGGATTACCCGCCCTCCCACCAGGGGGCGCTGTGACGTCATCCCGTCTGGGCCAGACAGAACCTGAAAGGTCTCACAGGATCGGTTCGGGTGAAGGCCCTGAAGGCCCTTCAGACTGTTATGTTTATTAAATTCCACAAATAAGGGAGATCATATGATACTTGTCTTTCTCTATTTGGCTTTTTTTACTTAGGATGATACTTTCCAGGTCCCTCCATGTCGTCTCAAAGGATAAGAGATCTTTCTTTCTTACAGCTGCATAGTACTCCATTGTGTATATGTACCACAGCTTTTTTATCCATTCGTCTACTGATGGACACTTGGGCTGTTTCCAGATCTTAGCGATTGTCAATAGTGCTGCTATGAACATGGGGGTACATATATTCTTCCTGATTGGTGTTTCAGGCTTCTTAGGGTATATTCCTAGAAGTAAGATCACTGGGTCAAATGGCAGTTCAATTTTTAATTTTTTGAGGAAACACCATAGTGTTTTCCACAGTGGCTGCACCAGTCTGCATGCCCACCAGCAGTGTACTAGAGTCCCCTTTTCTCCACAGCCTCGCCAGCACTTGTTGTTTGATGATTTGTTGATGGCGGCCATTCTGACAGGTGTGAGGTGATACCTCATTGTTGTTTTAATTTGCAATTTAATTTCAAAGGAGTACTTTAAAAGGACCAGTTTCTTTATCTGTCAAATAAGGCTGCAGTAAGAGGACCCATCATGTGGGGTCCGCTGAGGGGGAAGGGAGACCTCTGACGCTCCCGTAGCTTCCCGTTCCCATCCCCCCCATCCCCCCCCCACCCCCCACCCCCCCGACCCTACTCCTCTGCTGCGAATATCTGATAGAGTCAAGCCGCATACTCTGGATGATGTAGGTTCCAGGAGCACTTCCTTCCCAGGAGTGTGCAAGTATAACAGGAAGACTGAGAGGGAGGATCACACGGGTCACTGACTTCAGATCCCTCCTGTCAGACAGATGAGGACAATGACATTGGAGACAGCACACCTCATAAATATGTATAACCTGCTCCTGTACATCCCATCTCTAGGAATTTGGCCCTTAAAAACAGAGATATACAAAGAGAGCTTTCATATAGGATGTTTCTTATAATAAAGAAACTGGTATAATTACAGTTATGACCACAAGTGTTCGGAAAATCACTGGCGATATATCCGTTTACTGGAGAACTCAGCGACAATTCCACCATTCAAAATAGTTGTGCAGAAGATGTAAAATGGCAGAGGGAAATTTTGTAACCCAGAAAACGTAAATAAACACTTTAGAACTGGATGGATAACATGCTCTCCTTTTGGTGGGAAAGAAAGAAACATATAAACACATATATGTATATAACTAACGTTTGACAGGTCATTTTTGGTGGTGGGATTAGGAGTGGTATTTCTCTTTTTCTTTTTGTCTATCTGCATTATCTGTAATAAATGCGCATAACTGTTCTAAGAGGAAAAAAATATTCTTAAAATGAAGGTTATCATTTTGTTGTCCGGAGGACCAGATGACATCTAAGGACAAGGACATGCCAACCTTTGGTGACTGTAAATGTCAGACACTAACAGAACCTGAAAATGAATGAACTGGAATCACCACATTGGCGGGGAGGGGAGGGGTCAGGACTTCTTTGGCCTTTGAGATCCTTAAGAATCGGATGTTGGCTTTAATGTTTTAGGTCTCAGCTTTCTTGTGGTTGCAACGCAGTGGTCCCGTCCCGAGATCACAGAGGCACCCTCTTGATTCACGTGAGTACGTGTGAAGCCTTCGACCCCACTGCACCAGCCAGACAGCTGTTGCTGTAAAATAGTCGCAAGTCTAGGTGACACACACCAGTGAGCATGTATTCCTCACCCATCTGCAGGCTGGCTGGGCGGCTCTAAGCTGCAGGTTTGGATGCAAGTCTGTGCTATGTCATGTGTCATGTGCCAGGAGCACCTCTGCCCACATTCCACTGGACAGTGTCATGAGGCCCTGAGGTTCACTCTGCCTTCTGCAGGAGGAACTGGACAGTCACGCAGGCAAAGCACAGGAAAGAGAGAAGAATAGGAGTAATTTAATCTGCCTCCTGATGGCCACAAAGGATTGGTGTGGTCAGGGCATAGTGGGAGATGGCTGGACATACTGGGCACACTTTAAAAATATGATTGCTTCACTGACTTTAAAGTAATACTTTAAAAATTATAGTTACTAATAAAGGGGAAAGTAAAATGACCATAATCCCACTGTGCACAGACGAGGGTGAGGGTTTGCCGCATAGCTTCGCAGGGGACACACCATTTGCACTCACAAACATGGGCGTGTATTTGCATAACAAAAGTAGCACCACGCTTTGTTTGGTTTGTCTCCTGCCTTTTTTAGTGTGTGAGCTTTTACTTGCATTATTAAATATTCTTTAAAAACAAGCTTTTCGTAGATGTGCAATAATTTATTCTAAAGATGTAGCATAACTTATGTAAACAATCCCTTTGGTTAGGTATTTAGGTTCTCTCAGATTTTATTCCATTACAAACAAAATTGTATTGAGTATCTCAGAATGCCATCAGAGTCGACATACATTGACCTTCCTCATACACCTGGCTCCGTGCTGAGCATCTTCATGCACGACCTTATGTAGCCTCGTGATGTCTTTTCCCATAGGTACAACTACTATCCCCATTTACAGAGGAGGAAGCCAGGGCTCAGACACAATAGGGACTTGCTCAAGGTCACAGGGCAGCTATTTAATTGGTGGAGCCAAGACAATAAGTCAGATCTGATGAATTATAAATCCCATGGTCTTAACCACTCAGCTCACCTCCTCTTCTTTGTGCCTCTCTGGTGATTCCTTTGGGATTCGTTTCTGGAGTGAAATTAATGGGTTTGCCCATTGTAAGATTTTCAAGGCATATTGTCAACACACTTTCAAAACAGGAGATAGTACTTTAAACTATCAACAGTCTGCATTGTGTCAACTGTGTGCCGGGCACTTGTTGGTGCTGAAGGTAGTGATGAACCAGCCAGGCATGGCCCCTACCTTCCTGGGCCTCGTGGGGTCCCTGATCCTGGGGGGGGGGGGAAGTGATAGGCATTGAAGAAAGGACATTATACTTTCAGATAAATAAACAAAGCCAAGGGATACAGCAGGGACTAGGGTAGGGAGGATGGGAAGGGGTCTCCATGTTAGGTAGGGTTATCTTGGAGGCCTTCTCAGAGGAGGTGACCTTGAGCTGTGGCCTGAAGACTCAGAAAGGGAAATTCAGGGTCGAGATTCCAGGCAGGAGATATATCAAATGCAACGTCACCAACTTGGGACCGAGCTCAGCAGTTTGAGAAGCAGAGAGAAGATCTACCGGTGTGCAGGGTGGTGAGTGAGGGTAAGAGGGCTGGGGAGGGGGTCAGAGAGGTCAGGGAGGGGTCAGGGAGGTCATGGGGAGGAGATTACGTTGTACTGCAAGTGCAGTAGGAAATCCTAGAAGGCAGCAGAGCCAGGTGTCTCGGGTCTGAAAATTACACCACTTGGAACATTCTCTTAAAGAAAAGAACATAGAACTAGGAATAAAAATCAGCTTTGCAATTTAATATTTATTTAGAATGAGAAGAGAAATCACAGTCAATTGCACATCTCATGACCTGGACACTCATCAAGAACGTCACAGCCGCGGGAGCTCCCACTCTGCTTCCACTGGTGTCCTGACACGCAGCTTTCGTTCTCTCCTGAGCTGTGTGGGTTGCAGTCTCTTTATTCGCGCCCTCCTAAAACAGTGATTTTGGAATATCATTTTCTGTGCAGAGAACAGAAAGTTAAATCAGGGTTTCCTCCCGCAGAGTCTGATCATAATGGTTTTCTACGTTGATAGAGTTGAAGTTTTTTCCTTCACTTGCACCATTCATTACGGATTATGTCATGCAAATTTTCAGGATTGCTGTCGAATCTGGGAAGCCCCCTGTCCGGGTTCTTTTATATCTGAGCCGTAAGATTTCAGGGCATAGCAAGTTTTCCTGGCAGTTACTAATCCTAATTAATCTTTGAATTGACAATGCTCATTAACCACATGCTTGAGGCCCAACGAGGGGCTTGGAAGAGGCTCTGGAGAGTGAGGTTCCCTGAAGTTTAAGCTGCTTCAGCTTCTGCTAAAGCCTCCTCTGTCTGGAGGCTTCTCACAGGGGAGTGAGACGGCCCCACCACTAGGGCTGCTGGGCAGAGAGGAGCAGATTGTGGGGGCAGCGAGGAAGCAGGGAGTCTATTGGAGGGGTCAATGCAGGCTCCAGGCAAGCAATGGTGGGGTGAGCAGATCCTGGGTGATTTGCAATGTGCTGACCTGGGGAAGGAGAGAAGAAGGCTCAAGGATGATCTCAAGTAGCTCCGTTGTTTGATTTCTCTTTTGCTCCCATGTTCTCTGGGGACTGAGGACGCGGCAGGTTCCCCTCCCCCACCAACAGTGCCCCAGGCCATCCAGACCCAGAGCCTCACCCACTGCCCAGTGAGTACACATGGAGAAGCCACAGGGAGGTCATTTGGATTGACGATATGGAGCACGATGTTGAGCAGATGAACATAGGTTTGTCTCCTCCTGGGCTCCAGTGGAAGTTGAAGGGGGAGCCAGACCACAGTGGAGGTGCAGGAGAGACCTCGTTCTGCCCCCCGGGAGAGGAGGTGCTGGGGCGCACAGGGACCAAGACCCTCGCCGGCAGTCCCCAGAGGCCATCATTGCTCTGCCAGCTGCAGCGGTGGAAGTCAGAAATGGATTCCGTGGAGAAACTCCACCTCTCCCCCATGGGTCACGCTGCTATCCACCACAAGGCCACGCTGCTCTCATTAAGGAGGAAAGAACTCTGTCCACTGACCAGGCAGAGGGCAGGTCTCTCTGCGTTTGGGCTGCAGTTGGGGTCATCGGTGTCTTCGAGTGGCCTCTGTCAGCTCTGAAGACACTGCCCTCCCCACCTCGGGCCTCTCGGACAGGGCCCCTGGTGCCACACCATCTGCACACACCATGCAAGTGGGACCGGGCAACGGGGCGTGGGCATGACGCCGGACAGGAGGGGTCTGGGCTGGGAGGGGGGGACATGATGCTGAGCTAATGTTTGTTTAGTCTGATTTAGGACGGGAACCCTGAGAACAGCAGCAACAGCCACCACAAAAACGAGAAATGGATGAAAAGCTCCATCTTCCATGATACACGCAGAAGCCAGGGTTGGGTAGTTGGGGTGAGAGGTGGGATCAGTTCTGCAGGTTGACACTGCAAGGAGAGGCGAAGCCCCACCGAGGTGACTGTTGAGGGTTAAATTGTGTCTCCCTCCACACAATGAGTGTGTTGAAGCCCTAACCCCACGTGCTTCCGAACATGACTTATTTGGAGACAGGGTCTTTACAGGAGTAATCAAGTTCAGATGAAGTCATTAGAATGGGCCCTAATCTGATATGACTGGTGTCCTTATATAGAGGGGAAGCTGAGACAGACACACTCAGAGGGAAGCAGCGTGTGAAGAGGAAGGACGAGGTCAGGGTGAAGCATACACGCCAGAGAACACCAGCGGCTGCCAGCCAGCCCCAGGCGGGGGAGAGGCTGAAACAGGTCTCCCTCCCAGCCCTCAGGAGGAACCAACCCAGCCGACACACGGTCCTGGACGCCCAGCCTCCAGAACTCTGAGACAATCCGTCTGTGGTTTAAACCACAGTCTGTGCACTGTCAGGGCAGCCCTGGTGGACGCACGCAGTGTCCCCGGGGGAAGGACTTGAAGGAGGCAGGAAGCTGGCAGGCAGGTGCTGGAGAAGAACATCCCAGGCCGCAGGAATGGCCAGCTCAAGGATGGAGAGAGCAAGGTGGACGACAGCGGTGGAGGATGGTTTCAGAGGGAGTGGGGGAGGTGCAGGCTGTGGAGGGCCTCAGGCCACTGCACGCCTTTGGATTTTACACTGAGTGCAATGGGGAGCCACAGCAGGAAAGACAGAGCAGAGAAACCTGCTACTCACACAATGTCTCCGGAGAACAGAGCGTGTGCCCGCATGCACACGCACGTGCTGCACACACACACACACACACACACACAGTTTTCAGAGAACTGCATTGTGCCCTACTGCATCTGCCTACCTCCACGGAGCACCTGCCTCATGGCTGGCCTTGGGCTGGGTGCTCAGAGTCTAAGTAAACTTTGTGCTGGCTTCCAGCAAAGAAAGCAGACGATTTGACTACAATTGGAGAGAGAGGATAGATGATAACAAAGAGATAGGACTGGGTCCTGTGGAGGGCGAGCTATGATTTAGTGAATCATGTGTCAGACACTGTGAACTGTCATATGTGTGAGTTGTTCAGACCAGCAGATGATGGAGCCAGAACTTGAAGCCCGGGTGTCTAGTTTATCTTCTTTCTCCTTGAATGTGCTGCCTCCGGTCTCCCATTAGCTTGAAGCCTTTCATCGCTGCTGTGGTGAAAGTATCAGTGACGATAAATCCTGTGTTTCTGTCATATGGTTTCATTATGAGGGGTCTGGGTTTCGTGGGGCAGGGGAGGAGGACATGACTGGTACCCAGAGAATGAGCACAGGTGTGGGAAGACTTTATCTGGGGATGGTTTCCAGATTAAGCAGGTAGAGCTTGTAAGAATGGCCAGTGTATTCGTCAAGCAACATCATGTTCCAAGGCAAAGGTTATTTGCAAGATGAACAGTGGAGTATCCGTCAACCACAGGCTGGGGTCCAGGATGTGCTCAGAATTCAGGACCATGGGATAGTGGGAAAGGCTAGCAGTGAGAGGGGGCAATTGCCAGAGAAGAGAGGGAGAAACAGGTCTGTGAAGAAAGAACATTTGAAGACCGTCTTGTGCTGAACTGAAGAGAGATACAGACTGCCTGCCTCTGCTCTAAGTAGTCCTGAGGGGTTTGACCACTCCTGCTCAGACCATCTAACAGCCACAAGCATAGAGCACGTTCTGTAAGAAGGACGACACGGGGGCTGGGAGTGGACACAGAAACACAACATTCAATAGTTCTTGGAGTTCATACCAGGTCCCTTGGTGTCCGTCCAGTGCTCGTGTCCACTTCCTGGAGGTATCAAGACCTTGAGTGTTTCTAATGACCTGCTGCCTGCTTTGTCTGGAACGCTGACCTGTGAGCCCAGGTTCTTCACTTGGGGTTCATTTCTTTGAATTTCGGACTCATTCCCAGGCTAAGAAGGAGCTGAGGAAAGAAGCTTGGGGACCCAGAGTAGACTCGGGGAAAGACAGTCACTGAGAGAGCAGGTAGAGGGAGGAAGGCCTGGGAGCAGGCACAGAAGCCAGGGCAGAGGGCAGAGGGCAGAGGGCAGAGGGCAGAGGGCAGAGGGCAGAGGGCAGGGCAGGGGAGGCTGTGTGGCCAGGCAAGGATTTGGATTGGAAAAGCCATCGTTAAGAAGCCGGGCTCAGAAGCCAATTAGCAAGAGGTTAAGGAGCCCGTGTGGGGTTAACAAATATGGATTCCCAGGGAGCCCAGAAGCCCGGGTTTCTGCCTCAGCCTCCCACCCCCACCCCACGCCACCTGCATGTCTCAGACCACCAGCTCCAGTGGGACAAAGCTGCCCCCTCACCTGCCTTTCCTGCACACCCTCTCGACACCTCTGGCTGGGCTCTCCTGGACCGCTCTCTCCTCTCACATCAACCCCTGTACTGGAATCCAGGATCTTCGTATGAGAAGGGACCCTAGAAATCACTCAGTAATCACCTCTTTCATGCCACATTTAAAGAAAATGAGACCCAGAGATCATGGACAAGGTCACACAGAAAGACAGTGACAGTGTGTCAATTATCTCTTGTCATAATAGGGCTTCATCACAAACCAATTTAAACTTGGTGGCTTAATACAACAGTCACCTATTTTCACCCTCGTCAGTGGGCCAGCAGCTACGGTTCTGCTGATCTTGGCTGGCGGGGCTATTGGCTTGGCTGAAGACCTTGGGTTTGGGTCAGGTCGGCTCAAGTCTCTCTCATGCCTCTGAGACCAGCGTCAGCCAAGGCATCCTTTCTTCTTGGGGCCAACAGAAGCAAAAGAGGCCAAGCTCAGCCACACACATTTAAAACCTTCACCATGCCTGGCCGGTGTGGCTCAGTGGTTGACCCATGCAGCAAAAGGTCGTTGGTTCGATTCCTAACAAAGGCACATGCCCAGGTTGTGGGCCTCATCCCCAATGGGGGGCATGCAGGAGGCGGCCAATCGATGTTCTCTCTCATCAAGGTTTCCATCTCTCTCTCCCTCTCCCTTCCTCTTTCTCTAAACAATAAAGAAAAAAACTTTTAATAAAATAAAGTAAAACCTTCACCTGCATTACACCTGCTAGAACCCCATCGGCCGAAGTGAGCCACATGGCCAAGCCCAAAGTCAAAGGGCTACCACACAGTGTTCCACAAGATGTTCACACACGGAGAACTCTGCTAAACCAGCCAGACTGATGCCGTGCTGAAGAGGCAATCCACAAAAGAAGATCCAAACAGCCAATAAGCAGATGAAAAGATGTTTAATTTCTCTACTAATCAAAGGCATGCATATGCAAGAGAGCTTCGTTTTCCACACACCACACAGATAAAGATTAAGAAAATTGACAAACCCGCTCAGCTTATCGGAAAATGGGCGCCCTCGTGCACCGAGGACCATAATGCTGATTGATTCAAACTTTTCAGGAAGGCAGTCTGGCAATATGTGTCGAAATGCGAAATGAAGGTGCCTTTTATCCTGATAATCTCACTCCCAAGGAATTTACGGATGGAGGCGGTCACGTCAATTAACAAAAAGGGGTGTGCGGCTGTGGTTCATCGGAGCATGGTTTATTTTACATGATCAAATAGACATAAATAGGGAATTGATTGGATGAATTAGCGCAGCTCTATAAAATGGAATGTAAAATGTTGCCGTTCTGCGGTTCTTAAAGTGGAAATATATCCACAGCACCTTGTTGAGAGAAAACAGAGTCGGTACAAACCTAGAAGCCCATTTCTTGGTATCGAAAAATAGAAAAAGGATATTGACCAAAATGTTAGCTATGGTGCTGATTTGGGGACGTTTCTACTCCTTTGTACTTTTCTCTAATGTTTGAAATGTTTACAAATAAAACATGTACTGTTTTAATAAAACTTTAAAATAAATGAAACTGGCCCGGCTGGTGTGGCTCAGTGGTTGAGCGTCAACCCATGCACCAAGAGGTCGTCGGTTCGAGTCCCAGTCAGGGCACATGCCCCGGTTGTGGGCCCGATCCCGGGGGTGAGGGGCATGTAGGAGGCAGCCAATCGATGTTCTCTCTCATTGATGTTTCTCTCTCCCTTTCCCTTCCTCTCTCTCTAAAATCAATAAAGAAAATAAAAATTAAAAATAAATAAATAAATGAAATGAAACTACTTTAAGCATTTTTGCTTGAAAAAGACTAGAGAAACAACTGGGGTAATAAGTCACGCTAGATTTTGAACAAAAATCATCTTTACACTTACTTTCTTTTTAGTTGGTTTTCTGCTAACTGAAACAGAATAATTTGAAAATGTAACAATTATCTCCGCTTTGGGCTTCAGTAGAAAGTTTAGTTTTAACACATATTTTGAAAGTGCTTTATGTACTGCTCTTTGCTTTTGAAGGGGGAGTCTGCCCACTACCTACAGGTCAGAAGCTTTCGCATCCCTCCTGTTTCTGCCTGGGGGCTGTATTCAAAGCGCGGTCACTGATGTTCAAGAGCACACACATCATACAGTTCCAGGATGAGCTAACATTTATCCAAGATTCATGGTGCTCCAAGGGCGTCATCTTCTTCGTTGCGTTCCCTGCTCACGCCTGCTCTGTGGTGGAGGTATGATTCTTTGTGTTGAAGCTGAGCACTGAGCCACTGAAGGGACTTAGCTAGGACCCTGCAGTTCCTCAGTGACTGCGCTCCAGCGGGATCCACCCCTCACCCCAAAGTGCCAATAAAGGATAGGATGTACCAAGAAATAAATCTAGCAAATTATATGCAAGACCTTTAAGGAGAAAATTATAAAACTTTATTGAAGGACATAAAAGAAAACCTGAATAAAGGGAGAAATACAACATGCTTGTGGATGGGGAGGACCGACAGTCTGAAGATGTCAATTGCTCCCCAAGCTAATCCACTAATGCAACACCGTTACAGTGTCTAAATCCCAACAGAGCTCCAGGGGCAACGCGACCAGCTGATTCAAAAGTTCACACGGGAAATCATCTTGAAGAACAAGGACAATTTACCCTCCCCAACATCCAGATTTATGCCAAAGCGCTCGGTTCAGACCGGGTGGTGTGAGCACCGTGCAAAGCAGAGGGGCCAGCAGAGGGACCAGACACAGCTGGCGCGTGCGTGGGAGCGCCCCATGCAACGGAGGAGGTGCCGCACGTAACAGGACAGACAAATGGTACAGTAAATAGTCCCAGGAAATCTGCTGTGCGCAGGGGAAATACTTGCCTTACACAAAAAATAACTGTGTAAAGTAAAACTTTTCTGTGAAAAGTACAAAAAATAAAACTTGAAAACAATGGGAAAAGCTGTCAAGTATCTTTATGACTTTGCGAAAGTATTTCTTAAAACAAACCATACGAAAACATAAACCACATAATAGAATTCAATCCAATCAAAAAATAAAATTATAATTTCTCTATGATAGAAGACATTTTTTTGTCTTTTATCATACAATTTTTTTAAAGCACAAGATGGACTGGAAGGAGATATTTGCTGTGCATCTCATCAATTAAGAATTATTATCCAGAATATGTAAAAAAAAAAATACTACAAATGATAAGAACATGATGCAACATGCAGGGGTGTGCAGAGAGCCCTGGCCGGTGTGGCTCAGTTGGTTGGGTGTCGTCCTGTGCACCGAAAGGTTGCCGGTTCATTCTTGGTCAGGGAACATGCCCGGGTAGGGGGGCTGCAGGAGACAGCTCTCTCACATCAATGTTTCTCTCTCTGTCCCTCGCCCTTCCTCTCTAAAAATCAATAAAAATGTATATTTTTTAAAATTTTTGCAGGTGCACAGAGAAAACAAAAATGCATGGCCAATAATCAAGAGAGATGTTGAACATCACTAGAAATCAGAGAAATGCAAATTAAAATAACTGGCATATGTTACTGACATTCCCACGCACCTCAGGGGGAAGAGCAAAGTGCTGCCAATACCGTGAGACTTGGCAGCGTCCTCCAAGGCTGAAGGCACGTGAGCACTCAGCAGTTTTGTGTCTCAGAACAAACCGCCGAGAAGCTCGGACACCCATGAACAAGGACACCGGCAAGGGGTTCCCCGCACCATTGCGAGTGGTAGTAACAATTCAACCTCCTAAATATTCATCACTTGGAACAGGATTATATAAATTGTGGTGTGATCATAACAGGGAAAACTACACAGCAAGTAACACTAATGAGTTATGTTCAGAGACGTCAACATGCGTGACTCCCCTAGACATCTGGTGAGTGGAACACGCTCCTGGCAAGAAGACAAGTGTGTGTCAGGATGGCACGGCGGCCCAGGCACGAGCCCAGAGCCAGCACCTCCAGCCCTGAGGCCTTGTGTCAAATACCTCCATCTCTTTGTTCCCGTGTCCTTCCTCCCCGGGGACAACGATGCCTGGGTGCTGGCGGGTAGTACACGTGTTCCAGCACGTAGCTTAGAAGGATGCCTGACACACATTAAGCACTTGGCGAACACGAGCTATTTTAGAGACATACGTATTTGAAAGCTTAAAAATTGTGATTACCTCTGTGGATGGAGGAAGGGGAATGGGATTGGGTTTGGGGTTCAACTGCACCAGAAACATTTTATCTCTTGAAAAAATAAAGATAAGCCAGTAGCACGGGGGAGAGCCTTTCAAAGGGTGATGTAAGAGTTTTACATCTCAGTTGTGGTGGGGAGTACATGAATCTACACATGTGATAAAACTGCATGCAACTTCATACAACACACACACAAGAATGCATAAAAAACCAGTGAAATCTGAATGAAGCCTGCAGTCTAGTTAAGTGTCCAGCCAAGGTGGGCGGAGTCCTGATTCTGAGGCTATCCTTTGTTGTGTAAGATGTTATCACTGAGGGAACCGGGGTGGAGGGGGCACCGGACCACTCTGCCCTATTTTTGCAATTTCCTGTGAGTTAAAAATTATTTTAAGAAAAAAGACGAAATACGAAGTAAATAAGCAAACTGTAAAATTTCTTTGGTGGATACTTGAGTGTTCAGGGTAGCAACAATAATAAAAGCGATGACTCGTGTATTGCCTGCCACAAGCCAGGAGGAGATGTATACCCGCTTAACAGCACAGTGAGGCAGGTCAGCAGAGGTCCTCGTCTGAGCAGCATCCATCAGACTCTCCCTCCACCCAGACCTGGTTCCTTCCCTCCTTCCCCCGGGGGATCCTCAGAGCATGTCCTGATAGGTATCCCTCACCCTGAACTGTCTCTGCGTCTGCTCCCCAGGGCGCCTGCAGGAAGAGGGGTCCCAGAAGAGCTGGGTGGAGGCCAAAGGGTTTCTGCGGAGACATGGGGAGGCCAGGGGAGGCGTGAGACCCCCAGGGCACCCCCCCAGGCAGGAGCTCTGTGGACTGTGAGAGCTAGGGGAGAGAACTGGGGAGCTGCACCTTGGGAGGCTGAGCAGCCCAGAGAGAGCAGCCCTGGTGGGTGAACCAAGGCCACGGCAGCGCCCCTTCCCGGTCTGTCTCTTACTGTCAGCCCAGGTGCCTCTGCGACAGTCACTTATCTGAAGCGTTGTCACTGCCTCACCGCTCTGGTTCTGCAGTGCAGAATGTTTACAAATGGGTTGATTCTGGGTTTCTCTCTTCCTGGATGTGTGACTCCTTTCTCCAGCAGTGAGAATGAGCTCCCATTATCCCCATTGTTTGAAATCAATCCTTTATCACACTCCTCACGAACCCCCTCTCTGCCACCCCAGCGTGGGCTCCCACCTCACGCCTCCTCTCCCACTGGAAAATCTGCTTCCTGCTTGTGGTAGACACTCGGTAATTGTTCGCTGGAGAAATGGAAAATGAATGAATAAACATTGGTTACCCCCAACCCCTATTGCAGTGCCCATGTGGTTTGTGATAATTATTATTAAATGAACAAATAGTAAGGGAAGAACAGTAGAACCCAATAACTCATAATTTATCACAAATCAGGCATGAAGTGTATCTTTCATGCATCTGTGAGCAATATTTTGCTGAACCATTTGAAAGTGTCAGGAAGATTATGAATGGCTTGTCTGCCCTATTTATATTCATAAATTCATAAAGGCATAGCTCCAGAGTTGACTTCAGTGATGACAGGAACCTGGGAGGAACAGGCGTGCGTGGGGTCGTGCGCGGTACGAGGTCACCGTCAGAAGCGGCCCTCTTGGCTCTGCCCCTCAGGAGGTGCCCTTACTCTGCAGATGGCCATGAAAATCACTCGCTCGACTTTTGTGGAGGACCATCCAAACACAACAATAATAAAATGATAATAACACATGATTTAGTTTTTTTCTCTGTGTGGACATAACAACCCTAGGAGGTGAGTACTATCATCACCCCCATATTTCAGAGGAGGGAACTGAGTTTGTAAACAGGGCTGATTCTAGTTTCCCCTTCCTCATATTTGTCACTTCTTTCTCTGACGGGGAGACCCCAGCTCCAATAATACTTAATGTATCTGCTCATCAGAGAATGGCATTTTTTGCCCACGGTCACTCAGATTCGTGGAGTGGTGGACATATGTGTCTAGACTCCTCGAGTGTTTGGTTTGATAAGTTCACTTCCAGGCAGGAAATGCTCCTGCAGGAATGATCATGGTCCATAGGATGCCACGTGTCTAAGCTGATTAGTACGTGTCCCGCGGACTGTCCTCGGATGTCATGGGCACTCTGCCTCCTGCTGAGTCAGAAGGTCCCAAGCCCCCAGGCGCTGCCTCTCTCTCTGGGTCTGGTTGAAGACCCTCCTCCAAGACCCCAGTTGGTGGATCCACAGTCCTTGCTTCAGGGCGATGGGGGCCTTGGCACACAGGAAGCTGGGCAGGCCAGCCTGTGCCCTGTCCTGGAGAGCAGCCCAGGGCAGGTACAAAGCACTTTGCTCTACCCCAGTGACCATGGCTCCAGTGGACAAGGCTCTTGAGCACGAAGAGAAGGTTTGTTATTCAAACTGAAGAGGCAGGCCAAGGGTGACAAGGGGATGGAGGACAAAGCCGCAGGGACTGAAAAGGCAGACGGTGAAGGCTGGCTCGAGAGGTGAGGTGAGGGCGGGGCGAACTGTGATACCTGTCAGGGAGACAGGTGTGAGGAGCACACGAGGGCCAAGCCTCCCATCCCTACCCAACCCCAAACGGGGACATGGGGGCGGTCCTGGCACCCTTCCCCACAGCGGGGCAGGGAGTTGGTCCCACCTTCTCACCTTGCCTGGACTCACTTTTCAGACACGAAGGAGGCACGTACCGCAAGTACCCTCAGATTTCTCCATCCTACAGGTTCCGCTGGATATCATGTACCTTTCACTTTCACATGTTTTTTCCTCCTAAAATGTCAAGTAGCTCTTATCTAGAAGAGAACAGAGATAAGGAGAATTAGAGGATAATTTTATAGCATTTAACTGTAACCTGAGCAAATAGGAGTAAACAGACCTACTTGGAGGTTTCACCACACTGCCCCCGCCCCCGCCCGCTCCCTCCAGCGTCCCTCCCCAGTCCTCAAAGGCACCTGGAAATGCTGGTACCGGAGGATTAACGTGTTACCAGGGCCCTTTCCGAGGCCAGCCTTCCAGAAACCCAGCTCCCATATTCAGCTCGTCTGAGGGAAGTTGTCAGTTAAAGGTCTGGTTGTCTGGAAGAACAGAGAAAACAGAGCATTTCAAGCCTTGATCTGCACTGATAGCCACAGCGGCCTTGTAGCAGCATCTGAGGAATCTCTGTGCTCCCCGAGCCACGGGCTCTCTGCTGCCACTTGAAAGGACACCACATTCCAGACAGGTCAGCAGGGGTTGGTTAAAATGAGGAACAACAGATGTGCTCGCCTCTGATGCAGAACAGCCATGACCTTTTTAAATCAAAAGTTCACTTCATCCCTGGAAGGGCTGGTCAGGACTGGGGAAGGGTGCTGACCTCTTCGGATCTTTGTTACCTGGGCTTTAGGCTTCTATAGCATTTATAGGTTAACAGCAGTCGAATGCCAATAATGTTACATATTTTTAACCCAGTGCACGCTTTGTTTCAAATCTACAAGATCTTTGTAAGATAATCATTATGATCCCTATTTTATGAAAAACAGGCTGACAGAGGCTAAGTAATGTGCCCAAAATCATACAGAAAGTTAACAGAAATGCAGAGAGGTAAGCAGCATTTTTTTGCACCTCCCCCATTATAGAAAGCCCCCTCCCCCTCTCACTGAAGTGACGTACAGAAGATTTAAAGCACTGGTGCCCTTTTTAACTTTCCCTTCAATTGTTTTTATTTTCTCCTTCGGGGAGCCAGACATTAAAGACTAGGACATTCAAAACAACAACATATATGGAAAAAAATAGAAAGTGACTAGGCATGCCCAGAAAAAGGCTCAGAAAGGTCTGAGAAGACATTAAATTTATACTTATAACTCAGGCTGATCCTTGGCACAGAGACAGCCTATAATAATAAAAATAAACAAATGAATAAATAAAACAATACCAAAACCAGGAAATCCTCGGAAAGGGGGAGAATCTGATTTCCAGAATTATCACATTATTTGATTAAAATGTCCAATTTTATCTTCTTTTTAAAATGTTTTTATTGATTTTTAGAGAGAGAGGACGGGAGAGGGAGAGATAGAAACATCAATCAGAGAGAAACATTGATCAGCTGCCTCGAGCACGCCTCCTACTGGGGATCGAGCCCACAACCTGGGCATATGCCCTGACCAGGAATCAAACCAGTGATCTCTCTGTTCATGGGTCAACACTCAACCACTGAGCCATACTGGCAGGGCTCAAATGTTCAAATTTTAACAACAACAACAAAAATCACAAGGTATACAAAGAAACAGAAAAATGTGGCCCATTCAAAGGAAAGACATAAACAGATACTGTCCTGAAAAAGAACTGATGACAGATCTACTGGACAAAGACTTTAAAACAATTATCTTAAAAGTGACCAAGGAACTAAAGGAGACGTGGAGAAAGTCAAGAAAATTATGTATGAACAAAATGGAAGTGTCAATAAAGAGATAGAAAATCTAAAAATATTTTTTTAATTCTGGAATCAAAAAGTACAATAAGAGAAATTTTAAAAAAATTCACTAGTGGGATTCAAGGACAGATTTGAACAGGCAGAAGAAAAAAACCAGTGAACTTGACAATAAGATAATCAAAATTATTAAGTCTGAGGAACAGGAAGAAAAATGAACAGAGCCTAAGGGAACTATGGGACACCATTAAGCAGAACAGCATATGTGCAGAAGGAGAGGAGAGAGAAAGGGACAGAAGAGAATATTTGAAAAAACAATGGCTGAAACTTCCCAAATTTGATGAGGGACATGAAGATAAACATCCAAGAAACTCAATGAACTCCAAATAGGATGAATCAAAGAGACCTACCCTGAGACACATTATAATCAAACTTTGAAAGGGCAAAGAGAAAATCTTAAAAGCAGCAAGAGAGAAACAACTCATCACATGTAAGGGAGATTCAGTAAGATTCTTAGCAGATATTTTATTAGAAACTTTGAAGACCTGAAGGCAGCTATCAACCTGCCAGGTGACAAAGAGAGAAATCAGTTTTTCCTCCCTGTGTCTCAAAGGCCCCACTTAGAAAGATGCCCCACAGAGTCAGACCTGATGACCTAGTCCTGCCTGAAAACATACGCTTCCCACCCTCTGCTGCAAATGGCAGGCCTTTCCTCCTCCCCAGAAAGTCCTTCTGCCTGAGCTTTGTGTGCAAGACAATAATCTGTTTTTCTTATTCTGACCACTCTGCCCAGGAATGGCCCAATGCTCTATAAGACTGGTGCTAGCATTTCCTGGGACCCCAGGCCCTCTGAGATTCCTGAAAACCTGTCACCTCCTTAGGCACTAACCACACGCAGAGTGCCCCAAGAACAGGAGCACTGAGCCACCCTTGGCTAGCTCCCCCTCATGCAAATAGGTGCCAACTCACTGCAAAAGGCCAAGAGCCCTTGTGACGGGGAACTTGCACAATAATTGGAAGTATCTTTAACAGCCTGTCGAAGGCTGTCCCCCTACTGCTCTGTGACAAAATGAAACAGTAAATGATATTGACTTTTTTCTATCAGGGAAAGGGGGAGGAAGTCTAGGTCTTAAAATAAAATTATGGTTATTGTTCTCCTGGTAGCATTTATCCTGTGCTGCCATGACAGATGGCTCTCTAAGTGACAACAGATTTGTATTGCATTAGGACACTTTAGTCAAAAGATCAATGGTGCTCTCAGAACCACTGTGCCAGGCCACAGGGGTGGATGAACAGGGTGAGCAGCCTGTGAAGAGCCAGCTAAAATTAGGCAGCTGGTGACAGAGGCTGGATTCGCAATCATAGCCCATCGATTTCCAAAGTGATGCTGAAATCCAGGGATGTTATGGGCCTCGGTGTTCTATGTGCAGAAGGGCCTTCTCCACAAAGTGGCTCTTTCTTTGGGGAAATGGAGCTCTTTAAGGGCAGGATTAATATGGGGCAGAGTGGGAGGGAGTAGTCAGGGCCTCATGATTATATGTCCCTCCTTAAGTCTTAGCTCAGTTGCCAGGCCGGCATCATTATCATTGTCTTAGTTGCCCTTTGTGAAGTGCCCGGCTTTCCACTAGTGACTGAGCCTGAGAACTGGGGAGGGTTTCAGGAGGCATCACATCCAACAGATGGACAGACTCTGAGAGGCCAGGGAGAAAGGGCCAACAGGTGCCCAGGCAGAGGTGCGAAGGTCCCGGGAGATGGAGCCATGGAAAGATGCCATGGCCTATGCTTTAACCCCTCCTGGTGGCTGGGGTGTCCACCACCCTCAGAGAAAGCTTTCCCACTGTAGGGTCTGTTGTTGTTTTGTTGTTGTTGTTTTTATCCTCACCCGAGGACATTTTTGCATTCATCTTCAGTTAGCGTGTGGGGGGGTGGGAGAGAAACATCAATGCAAGAGAGACACATCAAGTGGTTGCCATCCACACGACCCCAACCAGGGCTGGGGACAAACTGCAACCAAGGCACGTGCCCTTAGCAGGAACTGAATCCAGGTCTCTCTGGTCTGTGGGCCGATGCTCTAACTGCTGAGCCAAACTGGCCACGGCTGTAGGGTCTGTTTTATAATGATTTCAGTTAATATTCTTGTCTATATGGATGTAACTTCTAGAATTAATTTTGGATTAAAATAGATGTAAAATTATGCCTACAATATAACATATCGATTAAAACACTGAACAGCACTATTATTTCTGAGTACATAAATAATATGTATTTTAAGTGTTAAAAGTATAAAAACATGTATGAAAAGGTATAAGCAACGTTATGATCTTGGTTTATAACAGCCTTAGGAGGTGTGGTTTTCACTTCACAGACGGGAGACTGTGGCCCAGAGCGAGACCGCGTGCAGCGTCTCTGCGAAAGCGGCAGGGCCGGCCTCAAGTCCACGGTCAGCTGATGTCCCAGTGCACGTGGTGAGAGCCCGTCCTTTCCCTGCCGGCCCTCCTCCTCCCCCTCTGCTCTCCCCCGTGCAGCCAGCTGCAGTTTCTCGCCATGGCTCCTCCATCTCACCTTCTTACCTCTGCCTGGGCACCTCCAGCCTTTCCTGCCTCTGGCCTCCCAGAGTCTGTCCACCTGTCAGGACACGGCGCCTCCCAGAGCCTTCCCCGGTTCTTGGCCCCACAGCGGCCTGTGGCACTGACTGCCCCACCGCCTCTCTACCTTTTCAGCAGGTTTTCTGGTAGTTTTAAGGGTCATCACAGCTCGGGGAGAGGAGACTCTGTCGGCTTTAGAGCCAGGTAGACCTGTTTCAAGTCCTGCCTGGTGTTTCTAAGCTTGGTGACCTCAGAGAGTCACTGAGCTGCCTGAGTGAATGGACACATCTACAGGGGGGTCGTTATCCCTGAGCAAGGACTTGGGAGCCGGATTGGCTGAGTTTGAATGCTAGCAAATCCATTTACAGACAAGTGACTGGGCCTCAGTTAGTACCTCTCTGTGCCTCAGTTTCAACATCTGTGAAAGGGGGCTGACCGTTCGCCGTAGTGAACAGGCAATTAGAACAGTAACAGCGCTCAATAGATGTTAGCCTCTGTGTGCAACCAGTTAGTCCTGGGCTCAGATGGACACTCTGCCACGTCCTGGCTGTGCATTCTTGAGTACGTGACTCAACCCCACCACAGGGCTTCTGGGGGAGAGGGGAAGTCCCCACGCGTGAGCCCTCAGCCGGGGCTCAGAGCAGGTGGGTCCGCCGAGAGCAGAGCCTCGGCTCTCCCATCCCAGGGCCCGAGCAGCCGGCAGGAGGGAGGCATTTACTGGCAAGAGAGGTAGTTGGTTATTCCAGAGAGGACGTGGAGGAAGGACAATGAAATCACAGTCCTCCACCCGACTTTGTAAACATCATTGATTTGAGGGGGGAGTCGCTTCTGGCCTACAGATGCACCGACGAATGGGCCTCTCGTGTGATCTGTGCTGTATATGAAATCAATTCCCTCCTCACAGGGTCTGAGATGGAAGCATGGCTGGCGAGTGAGAAGCGAAGAATAAAGCTGCAGCATGAAAGCTTTAGGCTAGACACCAGGAAGGACATCCTCTCTGCTGACATTTATCGGTTGCTCTAATATTTAAGGATTCCAGACATCCAGAAACAGTTCTTTTCCTAGTAACAAGCAGCATTTACTGAGTGCCCATAATGGTCCAGGCCGGTATCCATGCACTTTCTTTTTTTTTTTTTTTATCCTCACCCGAGGATATTTTTCCATTTTTTGTACAGATAGAGTGGGAGGGAGAGAGAGGAAGGGAGAGAGAGAGAGAAACATCGATGTGAAGGGACACATCGAGTGGCTGCCACCCGCACGACCGACCAGGGCCGGGGACAAACTGCAACTGAAGTACGCGCCCTTAGTGGGAACCGAACCCGGGTCTCTCCGGACCACAGGCCGACGCTCTAACCGCTGAGCCAAACTGGCCAGGGCTCCATGCACTTTCATGTATTGACTCTACAATTCTCACAGCAGCTCTGAGATAGATGCTATTATTGTTATTCCCACCTTACAGATGAGGAAACTGTCTCAGAGGAGGAGACTAAATACCTGCAGTTACTGGGTCAGGGTCACAGCTAACAACTGACAGAGCCCAGATTTAAACCCAGGGCTGCTTCTGGAATCTGCTCTCCAAATCACCATGGTGCATCCCCTCCCTTGCTCTCTCTCCTGTTTATTCCCCCATCCGTGCATCCATTCATTCGCTCCTTGGCCATTACAGGGAAGGAGGCCCAGGCCCTACCATGGGCTGCCGGGCAGGGGTGTCTGTGGCACCTGACTGGTGTTTCTCCTCCTTTCCCTCCCCTTGAGCTGTGTTCCTGAGGCAGCTCGGAGAGGTCTGCTCAAGACCCCTGCCCCTGAAAATCTTCTCTCCTTCACCAGTTACACAGTAACCTCTGCCCTGTACATCGCAGGCTCTTAATCAATCCTGCAGATGCCAGGGTGCAGCTGGTGAACGGAGCACGTCCCTGTTACAGCCGCATCCGCCAGGGAGAGCAGCACCCCATTCACCGCTTCCCAGGATGGGTTCGAGGACCCAGTGAGGCGTGTGCACGTGATCACTTTGTAGACTGCACGGTGCGATTGAGCAGCCACCGCGCTGGCCTTTGCCAAGTCAACTTGGAATTTCTTTCTCACCCTTCACTGCTCCTAAGGCCGCTCCCAGTGGAGACTGGGTCCACGGAGGACCCATTGGGTACTTCTGCTGCCCAGCTGGTCCCTGTGGGGCTGGAACGGGGGAATGTCCCCCAGGGGAGGTCACACAGAGGGAGTGCAACCTCATCATCCAGTCCTCTGAGCCACAAACTGCCTGGCTCTGTGGGATCATTTGGCTTCAAATACAACAGTTGTTGCGACATTTGTCATCTCTGCCCCACAGGCCGACTGCCCTGGGACACCCCAACCCACAGTTCTGCACTCTGAGTCTGAAACGAGGCGGTGCTTCCCTGGACAGCTTGGAGTTTCTTTGTAGATGGGAAGGGAGGAAGTATGGTCCAGTGGTCAGCTCCGAGCACTCTGTGCTAATTCTAGATCTGGGTCTCGGGACACACATCTCCCATCTCCGAGTCTCCTGTGATACATTAATAATGGCATCCCCTCCCGAAGACGTCCACATCCTGAGCTCCAGAACCAGGGAATGTGTTACCCTACGTGTCCAAATAGACTTTGCAGATGCGAGTAAGGATCCTGAGCCCTGTCTGGTGTGGCTCAGTTGGTTGGAGCATCGCTCCAGGCACCAACATTTGCGGGATTGATCCCCGGTGAGGGCACATGCTGGAGGCAACCGATCTCCCCCACCCCTCTCTTCCTCCCTCCGGTAGACTTCATTCTCATCATTTGTAAAATGAGGATTACGATTATACTCTACTAACTGTGACTTCACTGTATGTGACGGTCACAAAATGGTACAATGGACGGTTGTCACGAGAACAGCTCTGGAGTCTAACCACCCAGGGTCATCTGGGCTTTACCTCTCACAAGGTGTGTGACCGAGGCAAGCTGTGCTACCTTCACCTTCTGCACTGCACTTACAGACCACGTGTCCATCCCAGAGCCGACCAAGCCCTCTCGCCTCCGCCCTGTGCCTCTGGACCGGCGTCCTCGCTCCCTCCTGCTGGCTCGCTGTCATTCATCCCTCCGGGCCTCAGCGTGGACACTATCCCCACTGGGAAGCCATCTGACGTGCCAGTCGCTGCTCCTTTGTGCTCCAGCAACAAATATGTGGGGTGGTCCTCTCATAGCTATTACCAGCTCAGAAATGTACCATTAATATACCGACAGGTAATCGTGCGTCCTGCCTGGAGCCAGGCTGCTGGGGTATGGATGAAGCACGGCCGTGACCTATGTGACACCTCTTCTAGTCTGTTGTAATCGCCCCTTTCCAAGTCTGCTCTCCCTGGGTTCTGTGGTAGTGGCCAGGGGTACAAGGCGGGGGTCTTCTGCTTCTCTGAAATACAACACGGATCCAGCACAGAGCAGGGGTGTCATTGTTGAGTGAGGGGAGTTTGCTCTGAATCACTTTCTGGGACCCTTGCTCTGTTGGAACATCTCGATGTAAACAAATCAAAGATGTCCTAGGAGAAACTGAGACCCAGAGATGGAAACTGACTTGACCAAAGCCAGGCCGAACTGGAACCCAGGGGACCTGGTGCTCAGTGAGGAGACTTGTAGTGGATTGAACACTGGCCCCAGAAGACATGTCCGCTTGGAACCTCAGAACGAGAACTTATGTGGGATCGGGGTCTCCGCTGATGTAATTAAGGCAGGGATCTCGAGATGAGACCAGCTCCGGTTAGAGTGCGCCTTGAATCCAAAGAGAAGCAGTCTTTCAAAAGACAGATGGAGAAGCAGACACACAGAGAGAAGACGGTCACGTGGAGACCAAGGCAGAGACTGGAGGGCACTTCCACAAGCCAAGGGGTGGCAAGACTGCTGGCGGCCACCAGAAGCCGGGAAGACTCCTGAGAGTCCCCAGAAGGAGCCAGCCCTGCCGTCACCTGCAGGCCAGGCCACTAGCCTCCGGCTGTGAGAGGAGAGGCACCTGCTGCAGTAAGCCACCAGGTCTGTGTTCACTTGCTTCCCGCCTTAGGAATCCAAGTTGTTCCGGCTCCGTTCAAACCCACTCCTACAGCACACCTGAGCCTTAGAACAGAGGCGAGTCTGGCAGATCATGAAGACCACTCTATTCCCCTAAAGGATAATGATTGCAGAAGGGGCCCAACTCGTCATAAATGTCCTAGAACCACATTATCAGGACACAAAGGGCAGACGCATGGCCGGGGCAGAAGGCTCCGCCCGCCAGGCAGTGACCAGCCCGTTCTGTCTGCGCCCGTGAAGGGAACATGTTACGATCGGAAAAGGACAGAGAAATAAATTTGTTGAGATTCTGCTGTGTGTCTGATGCAGGGATGGGCAAATTATAAATTCCTTTTATTTCATGCACCCACGGACCATGTGGAGCAGGGATTATTAGTCTCAAAGCCCAGCTCTGTGCCGGTTCCGCAAATGTCTGCTGCAGAATGAACCTCATTTCACAGGAGGAAACTGACGTTCAGCGAGGTTCAAAGTGCCACTGACTTCCAGGTCACACAGAGCCTGACCCCGGCGCTGCCACTTCACTGCGAAGGGGCCCTGGGCAAATCAGCTCATTGCTGTCTCAGTCTCCCCATCTGTACGTGGGGACAGTAGCATCTGTCTGGAGACTTGTTTTCGGATTAAATACAGTGATTTTTTTGAGCCCCCAACATTGTCCCTGTACACAGGAAGGGCCCAGCGGGTGGTGGGGAGGTTGTTAGTCCTTAGATAGAACCATGATTTGAACCTAGGACTGTCTGAGATGGCAAATTCGTGGCCGACTTGGTCCTAGGATTCAATATCCTAACATCTGGATGCTCGGCCCACCTTTGGCGTCTTTAGGTGTGGATTCCAGCCTGGCCCGCGCAGACTGTCCTGGCTCAGATGGAAGGGATGGAGGTGGACTTGACCCCGCCAGGCCCTGAGTCAGGAGAGCTGGTGCCTGGGTGTGACCAGAGCTGGGGTGGGGACTGTGGCTTTTATTGCCTCTGGGAGCGTCTAACAAGCACTGATTGTGCCGTGGGCCCCGCTGGCGTCCTCCTTCACCGGCCTCCCGTGAGCGAGGTGCGGGGTCACCTCCATCCGAGCTGCCGAGCTGCCGAGAGCATCGCCCCGGGGGGGCCCCTGAACACTGGCGCTAGTGGCTGCCCCTCCCTCCCGCCTCGCTCCAGGTCTTGCCCTCCTTCCCCTCCTCCCTCTCCTTCCATCTCTTTGTCTCGCCCCTCCCACTGTTACTCCTGGCTACTTTTCCTCCTTCTTTCTTTTTTACCTTCTCTGCCTCTTTCTTCTTCTTTGCTCCCTCTTGCCCCATACCTGTCTCCTCCCCGTCCACCCTCCTCCCTTTCTATTCAGTCCCCCTCCTCTTCCATATCCACCCTCCTCCCGTTCTCCCCTCCGGCCCCTTCCTTCCGTTTCCAGCTCCTCCTGTCCTGTTTCTCTCCTTCCTCCCTGCCCCTTCCCTTCGCACCCCTTCTTTCCAATCACTTCTCCTTCACCTCCTCCCGTCTCCTTTTCTCTTAATGCCCTTCCTCTGCCCCTCTCTCCCTCCTCCTCCTCTCACCCCATCTTCCCTTCCTCTCCCCCTTCCTTTTCCAGTCTCCTTCCTCTTCTCCCCATGGACTCCTCACCCACTCGGGGCCCGACCGTCTCTCCCGCCTGGCAGGCCGCTCACGGCTCACGGAGGCTCATGGTTAAACCTCCATGGCCACTGGGCTTGTTGCCAGCGCAAGTACCTCTCTCTCCCTCCTAATGAGCTGCTGCCTTCCGTGGTTTTGACCCAGTCTGAGCCGCTCACTGTTTCTGATCAGAGCCAGCTCCTCAGTGGCATCCATCCCACAGTGCCTGTCCTGAGGCCACCTGCATCCTCAGCTCCACCTCGGACATCAGCGGGATCTCGGGGAAGGCAGGGCCAGGCGCCGGACCACCCACCAGGCACCTCCTGCAGGGACAGGTGTGCCCCAGGCCCACGGGGTTTTGAAGAGAGGGCATGCTGAGCCCCTTGCAGCTGGCCCAGCCCATCCTCCCCACCTTGCCTGGAGGAGGCAGTGCTGAGGTTCCATGGAGAGGCCGCAGGCTCCGCGTCTGAGACTCCGGTTCAAATCCTGCCTCTACTCCTCACTCTGCGCATCCTCCGCTAGTCTCTCCGACCCTTTCTCCCTTGTCTGTAAAGTGGGAAAACACTACCCGACTTATGCAGCAGTGTGAAGGCAAAATGAGTTGGTATATGAAAAGCACCTTGAGTAGTTCTTGGCAGATGCCCAATAAATGTTGCTTTTTAAATTCCCCTTCTTCCTTGCCTAAATTTTCAAGGCAAACTGTACTCAAACTACCGGAATATGCTCACCATCATGAATTTTCTGGCTCAAATGTTGTGCTCTTCCTGCAGAACTCTTAGCCACCCTTCAAAACTCACCCTCAAATGCCACAGATCTTGGGAAGCCTTCTCCAACTGTTTACACCCCCTTCTCCGGTGGAATTAGTCTCTCCCTCCTCACTGCTACCACCCTTGTCGAGGCTCTTTTGTATCAAGAGCCGGCCCCCATGGAGGAGGACTGAGAAACGTTTGCGGCTGCCTCTCGTGGACACGGAGCACCACGGAACATCACAGTACCGGGCATGGGAAGGCACAGGAACCAAGACAGTATCTCTCTCCTCCTTGTCTTCTCTCCAAGGGGTTATACGAGCCCTTTTCCCTTCTTCTCTTAAAAGATGTTCTATGCTCCTTGTCATCATTCATGCACCTGACATTCATCCTAACTGCACATGGCCTTTTGATGTGACTCAAATAAAATGTAGCTGTGAAGGTGACCAGGGCTCCACCCTGGGCCCGTCAGTTATGATCAAAGGAGGGGTGTCATTTGAGCAGCAGGCAGCACCACGCCTGCAGCAAGGTGAGCGTGGGGAGCTCGGAAGCAGCAGGTTCACATCGAGTCCACTGCCGTGCCTCTCAGAGCTCCATCCGCATCACCCAGCCATCCTGCACTATTCACCCACTCCCTTCCCATGCTTCTTCCATTCACCTTCACCATCTCCCTCTCATACACCCCTTCTCCCAGCTGTTCAACTATCCATCCATCCACCATCCATCCATCCACCTCCCACCATCCATCCATCCACTATCCACCCACCATCCATCCATCCACCATCCACCATCCATCTATACTTCCATCCATTCATCCATGATTCCATCCATGCTTCCATTCATCCATCCACCACCCACCACCCACCATCCATCACCCACCATCCATCCACCATCCACCATCCATCTATACTTCCATCCATTCATCCATGATTCCATCCATGCTTCCATTCATCCATCCACCACCCACCATCCACCATCCACCACCCACCATCCATCCACCATCCACCATCCATCCATCCACCATCCATCTATACTTCCATCCATTCATCCATGATTCCATCCATGCTTCCATTCATCCATCCACCACCCACCATCCACCATCCACCACCCACCATCCATCCACCATCCACCATCCATCCATCCACCATCCATCTATACTTCCATCCATTCATCCATGATTCCATCCATGCTTCCATTTATCCATCCACCATCCATCCATCCATCCACCACCCACCATCCATCCATCCACTATCCACCCACCATCCATCCATCCACCATCCACCATCCATCTATACTTCCATCCATTCATCCATGATTCCATCCATGCTTCCATTTATCCATCCACCATCCATCCATCCATCCATCCACCATCCACCATCCATCTATACTTCCATCCATCCATCCATCCATTCATCATATTTTCTTGGACCTTGTCCTGTGTGTTTGTGCCAAGAAGAATTCAATTGCTCCCCACCCCAAGGCACCCGCTGCATCCCTGAAGAATACCTCATATACTCTCTACCAGGTCCAGTCGGCTTTCCAAAGATCTACTCAGTAGAATCCACCATATACTTCCAGTTCTACCCATCACTACACACATACATGCACACACACACACACACACACACACACACGCACACACACGTCTGCAGGGATCATTGCTTCTACAGGGCACTCAGAGTTCGTCAGGCTCCTGCTGGGCACCACAGCTGCCTTTTCTTCATGCCACTGCCACCTGCCGGGCCTGCTGCCCACACCCCTGCACTGGAGCCCGTGAAGAGCCGAAGCCACAGGGCACTTTATGGTAATGCAGGGTCCCCAAATGCCTATGCTTATGGTTGTGGTTGTAGTTATTTTGTGAAAACACCTTTGCTGATGACAAATATCAGCGGTGGGTGAGATGAGGAACAAGGACATCCTGAAGGGGCAGGGCATAGCAGGCACTCAAATACCAGTTAAATGAAGGCGTGCATGCGTGGAGCTTAGGTCCTGTGACATCCCAGAAATAGATGTACACGGCTGCCTCGGGCTGAATTCATCCACACTGGCAATTACTGGAGGGCATTTTTCTGGGTGATTGTTCTGCCCTTGTTACCCCCTGGCCTGAGGAGAGATAGGAAGTGAGGTGTCTATTTTCATACCTCAGAGAGCCACCTGGGGAGCAGCAGAGCAGTCGGCTGGCTGGCCGCCAGTATCTCCAGTGTCAGGCAGCCTGATTAGGAGAGAAGGGGACAATAAGGGCTGCCACCTCTGTCCCTGCCACTGCCCAGAAAATGCCAGTTAGCAGCATATCATGGGTCACATCCTCAGCTACAGTCACTCAACCCCAGACATCGGAATTCACAGAAGAAACAGGGTGAGCTAATTTCATTCCCACTCTTATGCATATGAGCTGCTGTATATACATATCCATGCTCTCCATGCAGACGTGTGTACACACGCCTCTACGTGTACACATCCATACTCTCCATGCAGACGTGTGTACACACGCATCTACGTGTACACATCCATACTCTCCATGCAGACGTGTGTACACACACATCTACGTGTACACATCCATACTCTCCATGCAGATGTGTGTACACACGCCTCTACGTGTACACATCCATACTCTCTATGCAGACGTGTTTACACACACATCTACATGTACACATCCATACTCTCCATGCAGATGTGTGTACACACGCCTCTACATGTACACATCCATACTATCCATACACACATGTGTACACACGCATCTACATGTACACAGCCATGCTCTCCATACACACATGTGTACATCCACATCTACATTTACATTTATACACATGTGCACACAAACATAAATATTTCATCTTGGCGACCACCCAGCAACAGAAATTCCCATGCTCCCCATGGCAGAGAGGAGAAAACAGGCTCAGGGAGGTGACTGACTCAGAGTCCCACGGACAGTGGGCGGCAGAGCCTGGTCTCAGGCCGACATACTTCTGAGCTGAAACCACCGCACTCGAGCGCCTCTGAAACAGACCCTCCCTCACCCCACCTGGTGCCCGAGTCCGCCCTGTGCTTGTCCTCTGGGCGCCTGCCTGCCCAGGGACCAGAGCCCCTGAGGGCGAACGCTGTGTTTGCATTCCTGTGCCCCAGCTAGGGCCTAGGGCCCCCCACTGTTCTAGAATTCTGGCTCATCAGTCCCTGAGGACTGACAGAGCTTGGTGGTGCCCGGGGTGCTGCTGCCTGAGGCTGTAGAAGAAATCGAGGCGGGCAAAGAGCTCCCCCGAACCCGGTGCCCACGGCTCTAGTGGATTCACCGAGGCCCCTGCCCACTGAGCTGGGCCGCAGAGGTGTGTGTTCTCTGACGCGGGTGCACAGCGGTCTAAATGCCTCTACAGACCCAGCAAAGGGCATGGCAGACACACCGGCTGTGCTGTCCAATAAACAATCAGCTCTTTGATGAGGATCCTGGGGAGCATCCTGCAGACCTGGGCCTGGGACGCAAATCAGGGATTATGAATCGCTAATCCCCCTCAAAGACTCTCCAGTTCTCCCCAGGGTCAGCAGGACAGATCAGAGCCTCTCAGTGCCTCTCAGGTTCCTCCTAAATCAGGAGACTCATGGCTGCGGGGGAACAAATCAGGGAGAGCTGGGGCTGCGGGGAGGGCCCGCGCACGGATACAAGTACATCGGGAGGCCTTTGCCTGGGCGAGGCCACCATCCCTCTGCTCAGTGCGCACCGGGGCCAGGCAGGGTTCACCTGTCCTCCGAGTGGTGCTGGTCCCACGCCCACACACAGGGGTAGAAACAGCCTCTGTCTGCTCTGACCAGGCCCACTGTGGGCAGGTACCTTCCGGAGGCGTCGCTTCTGGGAGGTCTGTAGGGTGGGCCACGCCCCAGGGACTGGTCCCAGGAAATGGCAGCGTATGTCATGGGGGGAAGGGGGCAGGTGGAGAGAGACCTGAGCAGCAGCGGCTCCAGAGAGACCCCCTACCTGCCTCACCTCGAGGGGCAAAGCAGAAGCCCCCCCCATGCAGGTGACAGCTCCTGGCTGTGTCCTCACAGTCCCACTGAGGACAGCCCGCTTCACAGAAGGAAAACAGAGGCTCGAGGAGGACCCCATCCTGGAATGGTAGGGACCTTAGAGACAACTCCTATTTCACAGGAGAGAAAACTGAGGCCGCGGAGGAGCAGCGACTTGGTCACAGTCAACTGTCCACTACACTTGATGTGGGCCAAGCCACAGTCGGGGACGGGGAGCACAGGGGTGAGTCAGACATGGCCCCAGACTTACAGAAGCTCCCAGTTATTGGAGGAGAAGGTTATAATAGAAATTATAGTTTGATAATTACCATGAGATGAGCAAGAGGGAAGTGAGTGAAGGTCCAGACATCATGCCGAGGAGGAATTAGTGAACTCAGTGTAGGTTGGGGTGATCTTGGAAGGCTTCTGGGAGGAGGTGACAGAGTCAAGAAGGAATTGGGATCCCCTCCCTGTCCACTCCTTTCTGCTTCTCTCCAACCACCTCTTAAATGGTGTTGATATTTTCTGTGACAAGTAACCAAAGTCTAATTCCAAAACCACCTCAGTACAGGTGCATAGGATCAGCCCCTGCAGCCCTGGTGGTAATTGCGAAAATCAGAAAAAACTTAATATCCACAGCAAGAAGTGGCTAAAGCTACAAAGGAGCTCCTGTGCATGCATGGCAGGCACCTGCTCAAAAGCACATGGTGGGAGGGGGGTACACTCAACGGTTTTCTTTCCTGAGGGAAGGGGTCAGGTTGGCACTACTTGTCCCTGTGTCTGCCCTCTGCTGGGGGCCCCATCCCACCCCTGGGTCCTGGCACTGCAATAAACAAGGGTTACAATATAGAGGGGGTTTCTCCCTGCTTCCCTGGCCCCTCCCTGGCCAAGGTCGCAGCGTTCCAACTGGGAGCATTCTTCAAGCACCTTCGGGAGGCAACTGGACCTGGGTGGACGATGCCAGGGCAGTCCGTCCTCCCATCACGTGACCCCCTCCTGCCGGAGCCCCTGTCTGCCCAGCGTGTGATCGGAGCCTCTCTCTGACTTATAGCCGGGCCCTGCTGCACCGGCTCCCAGCACCCAGATGTCCTCTGAGACCTCCGAGGGCAGAAGACAGGGCTGGCCCCGGCCCCACGTGGGACCCAGATCCCAGAGAGCAAGTGACGATCTCGCTGCAGAGGAATGGGGGTGCTGTCTGGGGGCTCCCAGGATGCACAGGGGACTGGGGAATCCAGAGAAGGGAACAGGGGTGACGAGATGAGTGGCCTGGGAGCCAGGTCACGTAGGGCCAGTTGAGGGACTTTGGAAGCAGGGGTGCTGAGGAAGGACTTCAGGGAGCTGCCATGGGCTTCAGGGACCGCTCAGGGCCCAGTGGGGACGCAGCAGTTGACAGCATTCACTTCCCTGAAGCTGTGAAGTCGGCTCATCTTTCCCCGCTCTGCTCAGGGGCCCCAAGCCCCCGGGTGGGGCCGGGCCCTCCGGTCCCCTCCAGGGCTCAGCAGCACCTGAATGTCTATCTCAAGGAAAAGGATCCTGCGGAGTGTCCAGAGTCTCTGCCTCCCCAGGCTTGCCACCCCCCTCTGCCTCTCACCCTGGCCCTCCCCCCTCCTCCCCTCCTTCTCTCCTTCCCTTCCACACTGAGTGTTTATTTTCAGAACCCCAGAAGGCTTCCCAAGCCTCTGACATTTACTCTTTGGAATTAGAATACTTTCTATTTCTCTTTCCCAGAGCGAGGCTGGGTGAGATTTCCCGGGGGCTCCTTCCTGCCCTCCGGGGGGTGAAGAGCTGGGGCAGAGCTGGCTCAGGTCACCCAGCACCGCCGTGTCAACCAGCCACCACTAGGCACCTCTGTGCACCAGGCCCTCTCGGCAACGACCACCCTCAGCCCGTGCGAGGCCCCTGTGGGCTGGCGTTACCACCGCACAGGTCAGGGGGATGACCCACCTCGGAGCAGTTACCTAACAAGTTGAAGTTCACACAGCAAGTGAGAGGGGGCAGGGATGAAACCCCATGTCTCTGACTCCAAAGTCCATTGCTCTGCCTCCAAGGTCCATGGATGCTTGGATACCAAAGGACAAGGGCTTGCAGCATTTGGGAGGACCAAGCGCTTAGGGAACATGACATAGGCGGAGGAATAGCAAGAACATCTGAATGGTCAGTCAAAGGTGGAGGTCAGCCCTGGCCGGTTTGGCTCAGTGGTTAGAGAATCGGCCCAAGGAAGGGTCATGCAGGTTCAATTTTGGTCAAGGACATGTACCTGGCTTGCAGGTTTAATCCCCGGCCCCAGTTAGGGTCACACGGGAGGCAACCAAAAATGTGTCTCTCTCACATTGATGTTTCTCACTCTCTCTCTCCCCCTCCCTCCCCTGCACTCTATCTACAAATTAATAGGGAAATATCCTCGGGTGAGGATTAACAACAACAACAAAAGGTGGGACGTCAGAGGTGAAGGGGGGGCATGGTTCCAGAAGAAGAATGTGCGGTCCAAACTCCCCTCTCCCCAAAATTAACCTACAAGAATGAGCACATCCTGAGAACTTCCCGTGTATCAGGCACTGTTCCCAGGGTTCTGCAAGCTCTAACTCATCCCTGCAGTGACTGTAAGCAGTAGACACTCCCATGATCCTTATTTCAGAGAAGAAGAGACTGAGGTTCAGAGAGGTTAGGTAACTCAGTCAGTAGGTGGCAGAGTCAAGATGTGGATTGCCGCTAAAGAGTTTACCTACTCCAGCACCCTGTCCCTCGCACACCTTTACAGGAGGGTCAGGGGCAGCCTCAGCCGCTGAGCAGTGGCTTCCTTCAGGAGGCAGCGAGGAGCTGCTGAGTGTTCGAAGCAGTCGGAGCTGTGCCTTTGCAAAGGCAGCTGGCGACAGAGTGAGCACAGGCCTGGGGAGGAGCCAGTGAGGGCCGGGGAGTCTGGAGGGAGAGGGTCCGTGCCAGGTGCTTATTCATCTCCCCTGGCTGAATGAGTGGTGGGCACAAAGAAGGGGCTTACTGGTAAGGGCCTGGCTCTGTGGGTGCACCCCGGTGGGCAATTTGTTTCCAGTGAACCCTGCCTTCCCCCAGGCCCGCCTACCCTGCACTCAATCCCAGTTTCTACAGGCCAGGAACCTGAGCATATATGTAGTTTTGTTTTCTTGTGATGTCTTTATCTGCTTTTGCTACTAAACTATTCAAGGTCAGGAGGAAGGAGAGGTGTCTACGAGGCTCAGTGCACGCTCAGGACAGGGGATATTTGGGAAATTTTCCAGGTATCTTTGTGCTATTGAGTTCTAATTTATTTTTATTATAAGCAGACAGCATTCTTTGACTAGAATTTCTTAAAATTATTGAGCCTTGGCTTATGCAAAATCTGTCTTGGTAAATGTTCTGTGTGCAGTGGAAAATAATGTGTACCCTGCCATTGTTGAGGAGGGAGTTTTATAAATGTCAATTAGATCAAGTTGTTTGATAGTGTTGTAAAATCGTCTGTATTCTTATTTACTTTCTGTCTACTTATTCAATCCGTTATTCTGAGATTGATATGGAAATCTTCCACTACAACTATGAATCTGTCTATTTCTCTTTGCAGTTCTATCTATTTTTGCTTTATTATTTTGAAACTCTGCTTTCTGGCGCATACGTATTTAGGCTCTTATTTTCTCTTGATGAATTGACCCCTTTATCATTATGAAATGATCTTTTATCTCCGGTCTTTGCTCTGACATTTACTCGGATATTAATGTAGCCACTCCAACATTTTACTGATTATTCTTAACATGACATATCCTTCTCCATCATTTACTTCTAACCTAATTGTGTCTTAACGCTTGAAGCGCATTTTTTATGAGCAGTATATTGCTCCGTCTTACTTTTTATATCTAATCTGACACCCTCCACATTTAATTTAAGCCATTTACATTTGACACAATCATTAATATGGTTAGTTTTTACACAGAACCTTGTTCTTTGTTTTTCATTTGTCATATCTCTTCTTTGTTCACTTTTCCCTCTTTCTGAACAACTGAATGTCTTTTTACTTCATTTTATCTTTCATTGGCTTATTACCCATAACTTTTTGTTTGGTATTTTAGTGATTGCCTTGAGGTTTATACATCCTTAACTTATCACCCTGTGCCTTTAAGTGATATTATACCACTTTACATATGGGAATTCTATAGTTGCACATTTCACTTCTACACGTGATATAAACCCAATACTGCATTGTTGTTATTGGTCTTCAAATGGGCAGTGATTTTTAAAAAGATTTAAGTAATAATGAACTATTTTATATTACCCCCATGTGATTATTATTTTCAGTGCTTTTCATTTCTATGTGAGATTCAAATTTTATCTGGTATCATTTCTTTTCTGCTTGAATGACTTCATTTAACATTTCTTGTGGGGTGGCTTTGCTCATAATTGATTCTTTCAGGATGGAAAAAGAAAAAGAAAAACAATGATCAAAAATGTTCCAAATCTGATGATGAGGATAAACCCACAAATACAAGAAGCTCAACAAATCCAAGCACAAAACAACATGAAAAGAAAATGAAGCTAAGTTACATCATAATCAAAGTGCTCAAAGCCAGTGATAGTCTTAAAACAACTGGAGGTTGTAGCCATCTGCAGAGAAACAAAAATAAGGATGACAGCAGATTTCTCCTCAGAAACAATTGAAGTGAGGAAACAGTGGAGAAATGTCTTAAAATACAGGGGGAGAGAGGGTGTCCCTCTTAGCCTAAAATTCTAAACTCTACAAAAATATCTTTCAAAAAAACAAAAGAGAAATAAATACTTTTTCAGAAAGACAACCTTGAAATATTCATGGGACCAGCCTTTTCATTCCCCATATTTCAGGGATCATTATGTCTTTTTTTACTTGACCCTGAAAAATTGCTGTTTTCTACATTTTATACAGCTTTTTCATTGTCTTGAGGTTAAATCCAGTCCCTAGTACTCCATCTTGGCCAGCAGTGGAAATCATAGTTGTGATTTGATTATTATTTGTGTGATTTTCTCATGCTGCAGTTTACATTCTGAGGGGGACGTAACACATCTGTTGAACTCTCGGCTGTGCCCAGCACCTGGCAGTGTCTGGCACAGAGTAGATTCTGATAACCAAATTCTCTTGTTCTGCCTTCCCGCTGGAGGAAACATGGCCTTGGAGTGCAGCTATATTTCACAAAATTAATAGGGCCCAAAAAATTAAGAACAATAAGCAAAAGATAAAAATAGTCTGAGCCCCCAAGACTGCGGAGACACACCTTGTGAGGCCTTGATAGCCCATGCTAGAACTGTTAGGAGAGGAACTGATGTAATTTGTCTTGCATGAGCCTCTATTACATTGGGTCTTATTATGTGACTCATTAGTACTCAGAACCAGGTATGTGGATGTTTTTCAGGAAAGTTGAAATTGCTCATAAAAGCCTATGTCTTCAAGAAAAGCCACCTAATTTTGATATGCAACTTGGGCCCTTGAGTGTCAAGGGATTTGGGACAATTTGTTTAGAAAAGGGCACCTTGGGATCTATGGCTTTGCTGATTGCGGCCAGTTCCTTTAGGCACAGCGGTTCTCAACCTGTGGGTCACGACCCCTTTGGGGGGCGAACGACCCTTTCACAGGGGTCGCCTAAGACATAACAGTAGCAAAATTACAGTTATAAAGTAGCAATAAAAATGATTTTATGGTTGGGGGCCACCACAACATGAGGAACTGTATTAAAGGGTCGCAGCATTAGGAAGGTTGAGAACCACTGCTTTAGGGGCTTTGACTGCAACGAAACATGCGGTAAGGAGGAGGTTAAAGCTGGGGCACTGCTGGCCAGCTCCCCCTTTCCTTCATCCCCTGTCTAGGTGGGAAAATCCTTCCCAATTTCCTGTCCCATTCTCAGCCTCATCTTACTCCCACTGCCTTGAATTGGGCACATCCATTCACAGCACAGGGGAAGGGGAGGAAGGGACATTGATGGTATCGTTGATGGGATGATGGTTATGAATCGCTGACTATCCAGACACTGACCCATCACACCCATGAGAGACCCTCAGGCAGGCAGGCTCAGGGGCCGAGTCCTCCTTATGGCAGGGCACACTCTGGGCCTCACTAAATAAATTCAGTATTTAGATTAAAAAGTGGAGGGGGTATTCAGCTAACACTTTTTTGAAATCCAATAGCAGTAAACAAGTGGACACCTTGCTCCAGATAACCATCAGCAGAGCGGGTGGCGGAGGCTCCTACCCGGTAGTTCATCCGCCACAGATTTATGAACTCCTCCAGGGCCCCGGGCGCATCTCCTCCCCTCCAGTGTACTTGAGGCACTTTGGTTTAGAATTTATCAAGATTATTGATTGTTTCTGTCACTTCTTAAAAGGAGGAATGAGCACCACACTGGGTGACACAATTGAATATCGAGTTTCCAGTAATGATACAGAAAAAAAATGACCCATTCAAGTGATCCAGTTGTTTCCAACCGCCCTGGTTTCCCATGCAAATCCTTGGGCTCTTGCTATCACAGTCAGGGCAAGTATATAACAAGGGCTGTAAGCCTCAGTTTTCTCATCAACAGAATGGGAATAAGGGAAGGACTGCAGAAGTGTTTCCTGAATACATGGATGAATGAAGGTAGAGAATCGTGGAGAAAGGAATGGGATGCTCCAAACCATCCCCTGGCCCCCTGACAGTTCACATCAAAGCCGGCCAGCCCAGCAGGACCACAGCAGAGATACCGAGATTGCAGATGGTGTTAACAGGTCTTCCAGCCCGTCTTCCCGCTTTCATTCTGCGAAGAGCATAGTGTTCTGATTTTACTGACAAATCAGCCGAGGTGTGGAGGTCACACAGCAAAAACTCTACCGCGACCCTTGATGTCCAACAGCAATGCCCACCCCACACAACCACGGTCGTAAGGAGGCCACGGTGCCTCCACAGCCGACTGCTCCTCGGGTGCCAGGCACTGTGCCGTGGGCATGGTATTATCTCATCTAATCGTCACAACAACACAATGAGACAGGTACTGTTACCTTCATTTTTTATTGTGCCTTGGTTTCTCATTTCAAAAGAAATATAATTTTGTTTTAAAAGGTTTATCAATAGGGAAGCTTATTTCAAGTAGGAACAATAAAATAAAAATTTAATACAACTGCAATCCTGTCTAGGGCTTTCAGATTGCCCCCGGCCCAACATCAGAGACCCAGGTGGGTCATCTATCGGGGTGTAAAGGAGACTGTATGGGAGGTCAGCTGCAGGGCTGGCTGGGGAGGATGAAGGACTCAAGAAGGCATACCTGTTTCCCCTGCCTTCTCTAAGTGTAACTGGGACGTATTTTCACAAGCCCCCTGATGTCTTTTTATCACTGCTTTAAAACTGTCACTCATCAGACTGCAGGACTCTGCGTGGGCTCTGCACGGCATTGGTGGTAATGGGGGTGCAGAGTGGCCATTCCCTTCACCGTAACCCCTCTGACTGCGGTACAGCATCTGGCTGCCCCGTCATCCTGGGAGACCAGAGACACCTCTTCATGTCTGGGCTCCTGGCTGGGGTTACGGACAGTGCAGAGGGACTTGGCACCAGCTTCTGCGGAGATTTCTTTCCCAGCTCCCTCTGTAGAGTAGACAGTGCCAGTTTCCCCAGAACACGGGTCTCCCCTCTTCCCCACGGCACCCAGCACAGTGCCCAGCACGTGGCTGCAACTGTGGAGATGCCGGGTAAATTAGACAGGACTCGAGGCAAAAATCTACCACGTGTTTAAAGGTTGCATCAAAGTGTGAAAGTTTATAAATCCAAGTCTTTTTCTCTAGGCCCCTGGAGAGCAGAACACTTCAAAGAAGGCTTCAGCAAATCCTTTTGTAAACTGTGGAATCCCTTTCTCCTGTGAATAGCCCTCGCTCCTGAACCTGGGACACACACACACGTTAATACACACACACACGTTAATACACACACACACGTTAATACACACACACACGTTAATACACACACACGTTAACATATACACACACATTAATATATACACACATATATGCACACACATATATATAATACGTGCACACACATACACTACAAAAGTAATATATACTCACCGGTAAAACTCAAACAGCACAGAAGAGAAAATGTAAATGTTAAGTCTTTTCTTGGTGATTTCTCCACTTCCTCTCATCCAAGACACTCACTATTAAAATTTGGGGGTATCTTAGGAACTGCTCAGATTAGAAATGACTCCCTGTTCAGCCTCAGGTATAATGATTTTTTTAAAAAATCACAGTGGCTCAGTGGATTGAGACACATCCCATGGACTGAGACATCCTGGTTCAATTCCAGAGCAAGGCACATGCCAGGGTGTGGGCTCAATCCCCAGTAGGGGGTGTACAGGAGGCAGCTGATCAATGTTCTCTCTCACATGGATGTTGCTATTCTCTCTCTCTCTCCCTCTCTCTATAAAAATATCAATATAAACATATTTTAAAAGTAATTTAAAAATCAAAGTAAGAAATTTCAGAACATGCAGAGACAGAATCTGCTCAAAAGATTTCTCTGTCCCCCTCTTCTGTGGGGGATGCAGGGCCCCACTGCTCCTGTGCTCATTCCAGGGCACTGTGTCTTGTGGTTACCAGGGGCTGACCGCCCTTCAGTGCTGCCTCTGTCTGCAAGATGGGGACTTTGAGAGGGGACATGGCTGGGTTCTAATCCTTCTCCTGACATCTTCAGGGCACAACCTGTCCTGTTGGTGATACCCAGTCGCAACTTCCTTGCCTCATTCAAGACACAGCTAAAACCGTCGTATTTTAATGAAAAGATTAAAAAGGGGCAAACGCAGTTTCTCACCCAGGGCAGGTTGGACTCTGGACCGTGCGGTTTGCTCTGCCTGGCTCACGTTCTGCAGAGTTCGCGGTGGTTCAGCAGTAGCACTGGGCAGATGGATGCCTGCTAGAAGACCCGAGTCTCCCGCTACCGAGCTGTGCAATCCTGGTGTAAAGTCTGCTTTGTTTAAAGTTTGATGTAAGTAGAGCCATTCTCGCTCTCTTTTGATTATTTGCATGGAATATCTTTTTCATCCTTTCACGTTCAATCGTCTTTGAATCTGAGGCCGGTTTCTTGTAAGCAGCACACAGTCGGGTTGTGTGTTTTTAACCACTCTGCCAGTCTCTGTCTTTTGATTGGAGAGTTTAATTTATTTGCATTTAAAGTAATTACTGATATAGAGGGACTTAATTCTGTCATTTTGCTATCTGTATTATCTGTGCCTCATAAGCTTAGTTCCCTCATTTCCTGCATTGCTATCTCCTTTTGTGTTTAGATGATATTTTGAATTAAAAAAAATTTTTTTCTTTACTGGTTTTAGAGAGAGTAAGGGAGAGGGAGAGAGAGAGATGGAATCATCAATGAGAGAGAACATCGATTGGCCGCCTCCTGCATGCTCCCCACTGGGGATTTGGCCCACAACCTGGGCTTGTGCCCCCGCCAGGAATCGAACTGGTGACCTCTTGGTGCATGGGTCGATGCTCAACCACTGAGCCACATCGGCTGGGCTTAGTTGATATTTTGTAATGAAACATCTTAATTCTATTCATTTTCTTATGTGTATATTCTGTAGCTATTTTCTTTATGGTTTCTATGGGAACTACAGTTAACATCTTAAAGTTAAAACATTCTAAATTGAATTTATACCAGTTTGACTTCAATAACGTAGAAAAAAATCTGCTTCTAATTGTTTCATTCCCACTCCCTTTCAGTCACTGATGTAAAAAAAAATTTTATGTTTATACATCGTGTGTCCAAAATCATAGGCTAATAATATTGTAATGCATTAGTCTAAGTCATGTAGAAAACAAAATGTGAAGTTACAAACCAAAGTTTGAGTAACACTCCCATAATGTGCATGTTTTTTCTCCTGAAGGTATCCCAAGGGTCCTTAAGGTGTGCTCACTTTTTAAAAATATTTTTTCCTTCTGTTCCTCAGACTCAATAATTTTCATTGTCTTATTTTCATTTTTTCTTTTACCTGCTCAAATTTGTTTTGAATCCCTCTAGTGAATTTTTCAATTATTGTACTTTCTAGCTCCAACATGTATTTTTAATTTTTTTATGTTTTCTATTTCTTTATTGCTATTTCTATTTTATTTATATATTATTTTCTTGACTTTCTTTACACCTACTTTTAGTTCTCTAACTGTCAGTTAGACTGTTGCTTAAAAGTCTTTGTCCAGCCCTGGCCAGTTTGGCTCAGTGGTTGGAGCATCAGCCCACAGACTAAAGAGTCCCAAGTTTGGCTCCTACTAAGGGCATGTACCTTGGTTGCAGTTTGTCTCCGGCCCTGGTTAGGGTCATGCAGGTGGCAGTCAGTTGGTGTGTCTCTCTCACATCAATGTTTCTCTCTCTCTCTCTTCCTCTCTCTCTCCTTCCTGTTCTATCTGAAGATAAATGTGAAAATGTCCTCAGGTGAGGATAAAAAATTAATAAATTTAAAATAAATAAATAAAAGTCTTTGTCTAGTAAGTCTGCCTTCTTGTCTTTCTCCAGACAATTTTGTTTTTTATTTTCCTGTGAATGGGTCATACATTTCTGTTTCTTAGTATGCTTTATGATTTTGTTGTTGTTGAAAACTAGACATTTGAATCTTATAATATGCTAACTCTAAAAATCAGATTATTCCCTTCCTTCTCCAACATTTGCTGTGTGTTTGTTGTAAGCTGTTCTGTGCCAAGGGTCAGCCTGAGGTGTAAACTTATGGTCTTGTTAGGTCTTTGCTGAGGCAGCCTCTTCCCTTGTACATGTATAGTGACTTTCTAAATTTCCTAGTATATTCATTGCTTTTGAATGTCCTGGTTCTCAAATTCTTGGCTCCCAAATTTGGAAGGAAAAAGTAGAAAAATTAAGAGGAAAAGCATGCACTGAGCCTGGAAGTCACGTCAAATGAAAACATGGGAGGTTCAGAACATAGTGAGGAGAGTTACCACAGTGATGCTCACATCTCGGTCTGTGCTTCCACAGTCATAACCAGCAATCAGGGATCAGAGCACAGATTTTGATATCTGGAGGATGGAGTCCTCATTGCCCACCATTTTTCCCACAAGCTATGTGGGAGCTGCTCCAGGAACACACGCACTGCTGCCAACTAAAGGCTAAAGTTAGCCAAAATTCACCACAATTTACTGGCCAGGGCTTCCCTTGGAGGGAGTTGCAAACCTCCTAATAGAATCCAGATTTCCAAAATAGTTACGTCAGACAGATTCTGCTAGAGAGGATTCCTGGTGTTACCTACTCCACCACCTTCCCCTGAACTGTGTGACCTTGAGACGCTTAATTCTTCTGGGTCTCTGTTGCCTTGCCTGTGAAAGTAAGGTTGTTGCACTGAGGTTTCTGAAGATCATTTCAACTCTAAACTGCTAGGATTTTATCCCTAGGATAACAGTAATTCCAATATCACTGGGCTATTGGAAAAATGAAATGGTATCAGCCATAATGCATGACAATTTATGTTTTTCCCCCTCTTTATTTTGTTTCTGTTAATATTTTCTTTTATTACCCTCCAACCCAAACTCTTTGGGGGTCTCTTTTGTGCCCCCATGTCATTCTTTTACTGATAAAGCTGTACCCTTTCCCCACTCTCAACCCATGTGGCTTGGGTGGGGTTAACTTCACTCCTGATTGGCCTAAGCCAAGCAGCACATTCCAACCCTCTGTGCTCTCTGATGGTACACGTGTGGGTATATCTCCTAGAGTTAGTGGACCTTGATCAACAGAGAATTTCTTTTTTTCTCTGCTTGACTTCAGTCTGAATGGAAACCATCTGACCACCAGGAAAGTGGCCTTGCATGAGGGAGAAATTCTGAAGGATGAAGAAAGAGGAAACAGTTTCTGGTGTCATCATTGGAGCCTCTGGGTCAAGCTGCTCATAAGGACCACCCTGTTTCTGAGTTTCTCTGTTTCTATAAACCAGTAAAAAACCTCTTCTGAGCTCAAGCCAGGCTATACTGAGGTTCCTGTCACGGGAAATGAATGAGCCTAATGGCTGCCTCCCTTCCAGCATCTAAGTCTCCAAGCCGAGACCAGCACAAAACGTTGCTGTCTCAGCTTCTTCCTCAGAGTGAGTCAGGCTCATCTCCTCCTGGCCCTTCTCTCCATCTTCTCTCCCACAGAGGAAGCTGCAGAAACCACCCCATCATGGCATCTCCAGGGGCGAGGGCACATCATCCCCAGACTCAATGAACTGAGCAGCCCTGTCACTGACAGACCCGGTGTCCCGCAGTGACCGCGAGCACTGCTGACTCAGCACTGTGGGTCCTGATGCTGACTGACCTCCTTCTGGCTGAGGGAGGGCTGGAGATGGGAGGCTAGTGTCAGATTTAAGGCAAGGGATTGAGATGTGAGGGCAGTATGGGGGTGGGGAATCACACAGAACCTCACCTGCTGTGTCTGCACGAGGCCTGGCCCACTTCGGACTTTGCAGCACTGACAAAAGGGCTTGTTATCCAAAGTGATTTGAGGCCCTGGCTGGTTTGGCTCAGTGGTAGAACGTTGGCCCACAGACCAAAGGGTCACGGGTTCAATTCCTGGCCAAGGACACATACCTGGGTTGCAGGTTTGATCCCCGTCCCCAGTCAGGGTCATGCAGGAGGCAACCCATTGATGTGTCTCTCTCATGTCGATATTTCTCTCTCTCCCTCCCACCCTTCCACTCTATCAAAAAAAAAAAAGAAAAAAATATCCTAGTGAGTATTAACAACAACAAAAATACTGATTTGTAGAGGTTAAAAGACTTTGGATGAAGATTTTAGTCTGACTGATAGACTCAGGCAAATATGTTCACAATCAGATATCTGTTTGAGTAAAAAGCAATGTGGTCATGAAATTCTAATTCAGCTCGTGTTTGCATTGAATAATTAATTGAGTGTAGGATTGGAGCCTACTGACTGCCCAGGAGCCGTGCCCAATCCTGGTGGAAACCAGCCACCCTCAGTGGTGAGGGGATCAAGAGGGCCTTCCTCCTCCTCAGCCCCAGTGTGTGACTTCTCTTCTCGGGGAAGTCGGCTTTCTGGTTTCCTGACCTGGTTCGCAGCAGGAAGTAGGCCAATGGCAGGAAGAAAGCAAAGAAAACTTGTGGGGCCGGGGGTGTGGGAAGACCATGGAGTTTGGACTCCAGCAGAATAAGATACGAATCCAGCTCTGTTTTTTACCAGTCGTATGATCTTGGGCAAGTCACTTTATTTCTTTGGGCATTAGTTTCCTCATCTGGAAAACAAAGACTGCCATTCATGTTTGTTAAAAGTGCTAATTATTCTTTTTTTTGGCACATCTTCCCTTGTTCAGCCCGAAGCCTGTTAACCTACTGCTCCAAACACAGCCCTACAACTTATTAGTAGGATGGACGTGAATGCCTCCCCCAGGCTGGGCAATTACGATTTTCTTCTTTGTGAATCTTCAGTTAAGAATAAGGAGAAATCAATGAGCTGAAAATCGAATCTGAAAAATCAGCACAGAGGTAGAGGCTGCCATCTTGGTGCGGCCACGGAGGGTCTCGGGTGAGCAGAGAAGCCAGTCTGCAGGGGGAAGGAAAACATCAACGAAGGAATAACGGGCCCCTCATCCCCCACCTTCTCTCTACTTGAGTTTCTAACATGCATTTGTGGAACAGTCGTGACACTTTTCTAGTATATGTTACATTATATCACATCATATATTACACTTCTATTATACTTTCCCTGCTGCACGTGTCAGAAAATTCAATTTAAACTACCGTAAGCATAAAAGGAATTCATTGACTCATAAAAACTTTCCGGGGCGAGGATTGGCTTGGGCTCTCTCGCAGGCTCCGCGAGGCAGTCGGCTGCTTCAAGTGAAACTGAACGTTTCTTTCCCAGCCAGGAACTCGCTGGAGGAGACGATGAATGCAAACCTGTGCCTTTTATGAGACGTGGAGGGCCCCAGAAGCTGCTGAGGTCACTCGGGGTGAGGAATGAAAGGCTTCTGTGGTTCGACGCGGTCGTGGAGGATCAGTGGTGGGAACGACCCGTGGCCGTGGCCGCCTGCTCCCGAGCGAGGGCATTCCTGTGACAGCCCGTGGAGGACGGGGGGGGGGGGGGAGCGCACACCTGTTCGGGGCTGCATGGCGGGTGCCGAGCTCAACGTCCTCAACTTGGTCATTGTGAAAGAGGGAGAGAAGGACATTCCTGGTCTCGCTGTCACTACCGTGCCTTGTTTCCTGGGGCCCAAAAGAACCAGCAGAATCCACAAACTTTTCAGTCCCTCTGAAGAAGATGATGTCCGCCAGTATGTTGTGAGGAAGCCCCCCCAACATGTTGAAGAAGGTAAGGAATCTAGGACCAGAGCATCGCGATTCACTGCGCGTGGCCTGCAGCCCCAACATCAGCAGTGGCTCTGAGGAAACATCGTGCTAAGAGAAGTAAAGACGAGGCCGCGGACACGCTACGCTTCGGGCTCAGAGACCAGAGGAGCCAAAGAACCACACTGGGAACAGACGGCAAGAGACATGGCCGTCCTCTCGGACAGCTTCTGCCTCTACGTCTGAGGGCAGTCAAAAATGAGATTTCTTAAGGGTAACAAATAAGATCCAACAACAAAAACAACAAAAAAGATCAGTTTGGCTCATGGCTTAATGGGGTCCCAGTGATGTCACCGGCATGTGCTTTCCCCCATCTCTCCTGCACTTCGGTCTTTGCTCTCAGCTACACGTGGCCTGTTGGCAACAACTTAGACTACAAATTTCCAGGTTCAGATTTAGTGACGGAGTTGCAAGCGCTCTTCCCAGAAGCCCCAGCAGGGGCCTCCGCGCCCCTCGTGGGCTCTGGGTGGGTCACATCCCTGTGCCAACTGGTGGGGCTGGAGGAGTGAGCGTGTGGGTTGCTGGAAGCCTGCGTCACACAGCCCACCCGAGTGTGGGTGCAGCCTCACCCGGGAGTGGGAACAGGGTGGCCTAAAACAGTTAGCCTTATTGCTCAAAGGGGAAATGCAGCCAGCTGACTCTGACATCCTTCAGGAGAAATTTGAGGGTGGAACAAGCAAACTGAGAACAGACATATGCAACCATAAACGTTGATTTCGCCTCCTCCTTGCCCCTAAATTGATATGCCTTTTAAACAGTTCACTTTGTCTGGGGTCTTACCACCTCCCAAAGAACAGTCTCCTCCTTGCCTTTGGCACAGACCTCGCTCTTGACATACCCTGTTCGGGAACACCCACCCTGCGTCGTCTTCCTCCCCCAGCCTGGAATCCAGGCTCACCCCCTCCCTGAAACCTTCCCAGAATCCTCTGGCCAACAGGGGAGCGTTTCAGTCTTCATTATAGTATGATTTCATGTTAAATACTTTGCTTGAAATCTTGGTAACTGTAACCAAGGTGGTTGGTGCCTGTCGCTGGGGCTGAGGCCGGTACCACCGAGGTTCTGGGCCAGCAACAGCAGCTGCGGGACCTGGTGATTCTGTGGCCCTTCGGATGCAGCCAGCTCCAGCCCAGCGTGGGTGCCGCCAGACCTACAAAGACGAGCAGCAGGAGACACTGCTGGACATTGGGGCACCTGTCTGACGCAGGACAGGTCTCTGTCAACTGCACCCAGGGCAGGGAGTATTCGAGCAGCTCGCGTCCTGCCATTGGCAGGCTCTGGTGTTCACTGTGCAGCCCTCGGTGGGTGGGGAGCCCTGAGCCTCGATCTCCATCCGGATCCACTCCTCACTATCCAGCCTGGCTGTCCCCTCTGCCACTGCAGCCCCTCCGGCAGCCCAGCCTGCTCCCGGAGCCGGCCTGCCTCTCCCCTCCTGTTCGCCCCGTGTCTCCAGGGCTTGTTCCTCAGCTGATGGGGCCTGTCAGACAGGAGGCAGAAGAGGAGATAGATGGGGGGTGAGGGGGGGGAGCTAAGGTTGGGAAGAGAGCAGCACTCCTCCCCACTCTCTTTTTAAGGAAAGCTACCACCCCCGCAGAGAGGGGCAGAGAGTGACTCAGTCACCCCGTCCTGTGGGGGCGGAGCTGGGCCTGGAAAATGGCCCGAGATGAGTTCAGCCACAGGGAGCCCCTCTCTGCCCTGCCAATCAGCACAGCACCGACCCGTTTCCCCTGTAGCTCAGGCCTCAAGTGGATTGTTATTCTTTTGATAAGAGTAATTCATTTAAGGCTCTTTGATGGTTATTTTATTTCTCCCAAGTATATTCTATATGAGAAGATCAATCCCAACAAATTAGATCCATTAACAATTCTAAGCAGCCAGTGGTTAGAGAAGGTGCCGTTAGACTAAAAGCAGAAGGAAATGAAATCTCTGACTGGGCTGCTCCGCAGGGAGCCCTGGAGCGGAATTCACACCAGGCTTCGGAGTCCTCAAGGCTGAAGCTCAAGTGCATTTTGGAGTCCAAAGATGATGGCTGAGAATTCATCAGCCAACACACCAGCAGAGTAGCAGACGGAGACTGAGCGCTCAGCCCTGGAGGTGTATCTTTCCCCAAAGGCTGTGAGTGGTCCACAGCCCGCTTGTTCCGTGACCCTCCGACGTGAACATCAGTCGTCCCCCGCGTGCCTGGGCGATAGGAGGGAGAAACCAAAAGGCCACTTCACCACCCCTCTGGACCAGGAAGCAGGGCAGGAGAGCCTGGTCCCATAGAGACCTCCCTGGAGGCAGATAGGGGAGCTGGGAGGGAGGACGGGCAGAAGAGGAGAGTGATTCCCTGTGTCCTCAGCACCAGAAGTTAGGAGAGGGCAAAGGTCAGGTAACCACCAGTGAAGTTCTGAGCAGGGTCTTCCAGAGAGGCCCGGGAGCCCAGTGTCCCTGTGGAGCCTTGGTTGGGACCAAAGTGCTCACTGTGGTGATGGGTTAACTATGATGCTCAGATAAAGCCCCTGGGGATGCTCCCCAGCCTCACACCCTCTGAATAATTCAGCCTGGTAAACTGGTATTTACACTCGATGTCATTTCTGATGATAATGGAATTGAAAAGCAAATTGAATGTCAAGTACTACATTAGGGGAGGTGATCGAGTGAAGCAAGGACTGGCCTCTGAGTTGAGCTCTTTTACAGGCCTGAGAAACTAGGCAGGTTTCTGCTTCTATAACTGCAGGATCAAGAACCAGGGATGACCTGGGGCGGGGGTGGGGCAGCGCTGTGTTGGAACCAGCTCAGACCAGCTCCCAGAGCCCATGTTGCATTTCAGAGATTCCGTCAGTCAGTCGTTAAACACGACCATCATTAAAAACTCAATGACGTAATCTTGCAATGAAAAAGTTACATGAAAAACAAAGGCGATAAGCATTCAAAACTCATCAAATCCTAATTATAGTATTTTACTATTGTGGAAGTGTTTGAGATTATTCGTATTGTATCTGTATGGTGGAAATACTGTATGAGGCCCTGTTTGAAACTGACCATGGTGGCAATAATTACACCACAGGGATTGGCAAAGACCACGAATTGGGGTCAGTTCAGAAAGCAGATATCACAAAAGTAATTTGAACTGAGAAAATCCAATATAAATACTTATTAACTAGTGAAAGATGGTTGCCTCCTAAAAGGAATAAAATAAGATGTAAAGAATACAGATATATAAAAGGTAGGGAAAGCGACCACTACCTCCAGGGCCAAAGGAGAGAGCTCAAGGAAGGGGCAGTCTGGGGCGAGGGCCACGCTGTTCCAGGCCAAGACTCACGCACTGTTGGAAATGGTGGAACTGTGGCCGGGTGGATAAAGGCGAAGTCCACTGGGGCGCCGTGGGCTGGAAAGGGCCCACAGTCAGCGAGCCAAAGCGAATAAGTAGGAAGCTCCCCACTGGCTGATAACACAAGTCACAGAAAGGGGAGAGTCCCAGGTCACTCGCAGGCCATTGGTAGTCATGCCACAGGGGCAAGAAGAAAAGAAAATCAGTGCCTCCATGAGAAGTCTCTTCCCTTTTATCAATTTTTTTATTATCATAAAATTTACCACCTTCACCACATCTAAGTGTCCAGTGCGGTGGTGTTAAATACACTCATGCTATCGGGCAACCATCACCACCATCCACCCTCACAGTCCTTCCGCCTGGTAAAACAGTCACCCATTACACCATGACTCCTCATCCCTCCCTCGCCCCACCCTGGCAACCACTGTTTCACCTTCTGTCTCCACGACTCTGACAGCTCTAAGTCCTCGTCTAAGTGGAATCATACAGTACTTGTCTTTTTGTGACTGGCTTGTGCCACTTAGCACAATGTCCTCAAGATCTATCCGTACTACAGCATGTGTCAGAATTTCCTTCCTTTTCAAGGAATAATATTAAAAAGGAATATTCCATTGTATGTATATCATTTTGCTTAGTGTTTCATTCCTTAAAGGGTTGCTTCCATGTTTTAATTGTGCAAAATGTCGCTCTAAACATGAGTGTACAACTATTGCTCTGAGACCACAGTTTCAATTCTTTTGCGGATCTACCCCAAAGAGAAATTGCTGGATTAGATAGTGATTTTTTTTTTTAACCAACTATCATATTGTTTTCTGTAGAAGCTGCACCATTTTACATTCCCACGAATGGTACCTTGGGTTCCAATTTCTCCATATTCTTACTAACACTTTTAACTTTCTGTTTGTGTGGTTTTCTTGTTTTTTGTTTTTCACAGCGCCATCCTAACGGGTGTGAGGTGGTATCTCATTGTAGTTTTGATTTGCATGACTCTAATGATCAGTGATGTTGAGCATTTTTTTTTGTTTGTCACTGGTCATTTGTACATCTTCTTTGGAGAAAGGTTTATTCAAGCCCTTTGCCCATTTCGAATTGGGATTTTTGTTGTTGTTGAGTTTTAGAAGTTCTCTATATTTTGGACATTAATTCTTTATCATATATGATTTTCAAATATTTTCCCATTCTGTGGATTGTCTTTTTACTCTGTTGATAATGTCATTTGATACACAAAATATTTTAACTTTCATGAGGTCCAATTCATCTATTTTTTCTTTTGCTGTCTATGTCTTTAGTGTCATATCCAAGAAACCACTGTCAAGTCCAGTGCTATGAAGCTCTGCCCTGTGTGTTCTTCCCTTTTAGTTTTAGGTTCTACATTTAGGTCTTTGATCCATTTTGAGTGAATTTCTGTATATGATGTTAGGTAAGAGTCCAACTTCACCATTTTGCATGCAAATATCTAGTTTTCCCTGCGACTTTGTTGAAAAGATTCTCCTTTCTTCATTAAATGATTTTGGAACACTCTTTGAAACTCATTTGACCATATCTAAGGTTTTATTTCTGAGCTCTCTATTCTATTCTTTTGATCTATCTGTTGTCTTTATGTCAGTAACACCTGTTACACACACACACACACACACACACACACACACACACACACACAATGGTAGCTTTGTAGTAAGTATTGAAATCAGGAAGTGTAGTCCTCCATCTTTATTCTTTCTTTTCCTGATTATTTTGTCTATTTAGGGTTCCTCAAGGTTCCATATGAATTTTAGAATGATCATTTTTATTTCTGCAAAAAATGCCATTGGGATTTTGATCAGGATTATATTGAATCTATTGATCACTTTAGGTAGTATTGACCTCTTAACAATATAAGTCTCCAATCCATGAACATGGGATGTGTTTCCATTTGTGACTTCTTTAATCTCTTTCAGCAATGTTTCATGGTTTCCATTTTATAGGTCTTTTACCTCCTTGGTTAATTCCTAGGTACTTTATTCTTTTTGATGCTATTATAAATGACATTGTTTTTGAAATTTTGTTTTCAGATTTTCACTGTTTGTGTATAGAAATGAAACTGATCTTTTTGGGTTGACTTTGTATCTTGCTACTTTGCTGAATTTATTCATTAGCTCTAATATTTTTTTTGTGTGTAATTTTTAGCGTTTTCTACCTATAAGATTACATCATTTGCAAATAGAGTTTATTTTACTTCTTCTTTTCCAATTTGGGTGTCTTTTATTTCTTTTTCTTGCCTAACTGTTCGGGCTAGAACTTCTAGTACCATATTTCATAGAAGTGGCCAAGGTGGGCATGCTTGTCTTATTTCTGATTTAGAGAAAAAGTTTTAGTCTTTCACTAATGTGTATGATGTTTCCTGTGGGGTTTTTATAAATGTTTTTTATTATGTTGAATTAGTTTTCTTCTAATTTGTTGAGTGTTTTTGTCATGAGAGACTGTTGAATTTTATCTGAGGTGTTTTATGTATTAATTGAGATTTATTCTGTTGATGTGGTACGTTATACTGATCCATTTTATATGTTGAACTATCCTTGAATTTCAGGAATAGATCTCACTTGGTCATGCTATATAATCCTTTTAATATGTTGCTGATTTTGGTTTGCTTGTATTTTGTTGAGGATTTTTTCATCAATGTTTATTAGGGATATTGGTCTGTAACTTTCTTTTCTTGTAATATTTGTATGGCTTTGATATCAAGGCAATGCTGGCCTCACAGAATGATTTAGGAAGTATTCTCTCCTCTTTAATTTTTTGGAAAAATTTGAGAGAATTAATATTAGTTTTTCTTTAAATGTTTGGTAGAACTCACCAGTGAAACCATCAGGTCTAGGATATGTCTTTCTTGGGGATATACTTTTTTTTATTACTGTCTAAATTTCTTTCTAGTTATAAGTCTATTCAGATTTTCTGTTTCTTCATGATTTACTCTTGGTGGACTTTGTGTTTCTAGGAATCTGTCCATTTAATTTTGTTTATCCAATTTGTTGATGATATACAATTGTTCATTGTACTCTCCTATAATCTTTTTATTTCTGTAGAATCAATGGCAATGTCACCATTTTTATGTTTTATTTTGGTAATTTGAGTCTTCGCTCCTTTTGCTTAGTCCATGTAGCTAAAGGTTTGTCAATTTTGTTGATCTTTTCAAAGAATCAACTTTTATTTTCATTGATGTTCTCTATTACTTTTCTATTCTTTATTTCATTTACTTCTGTTTTAATCTTTATTCTTTTATTCCTTCTGTTAGGTTTGGTTTACTTTGTTCTTCTTTTTCTGGTTCCTTAGGTTAGAAAGTTAGATTTTTAATTTGAGATTTTTTTTTTGTTTTTTAATATAAACATTTATAGTTATAAATTTTACCCAGCACCATTTTCACTAAATCCTGTAAGTGTTGGTATATTGTGGTTTTGTTTTCTTCCATCTCTAAGTATTTTCTAAGCTCCCTTGTGATTTTTCTCTGATCCATTGATTGTTTAACAGTGTACTATTTAATTTCCACAAATTTATGAATTTTTTAGTTTTACTTCTATCATCGATTTCTAACTTTATCAAGTTGTGGTTGCAGAAGATACTTTGTTTGGTATCTGTCTTTTTAAATTTTTGTGACTTAACTTGTGGCCTAACATATAGTCTAGCCTAGAGGATGTCCCATGTACGATTGAGAAGAATGCATATGTTGTTTTTGCTGAGCAGAGTGTTCCATTATATTTGTTATATCTAGGTGACATTTCGTATTAAGTCCTCTATTTCCTTAGTTTCAGTCGGGTTGTTCTATCCATTCCTGAGTGGAATAGTAAAGTCTCCAACTATTATTATAGAACTATTACTTCCTTCAATTCTGTCCGTTTTTGATTCATATGCAGTAAGTCCTCATTTAATGTCATTGACAGATTCTTGGAAACTGTGAATTTAAGTAAAATCATGTATAATGAAACCAATTTTACCATAGGTTAATTGATATAAGCAAGAGTGAAGTTTCTACAAGATATTTCTGGTCACAAAATCATCACTAAACTTCTCAGTAAAGACCCCAAAACACTGCTAATTTTAAACATTAAAATAAATGTGAGCCCTGGCTGGTTTTGCTCAGCAGTTAGAGCATCGGCCTGCGGTCCAGAGAGACCCAGGTTTGGTTCCCACTGAGGGCATGTACCTCGGTTGCAGTTTGTCCCCGGCCCTGGTTGGGTCGTGCGGGTGGCAGCCACTCGATGTGTCCCTTTCACGTTGGTGTCTCTCTCTCTCTGTTCCTCTCTCTCTCTCTCTTCCTCACTGTCCCTCCCACTCTATCTGAACAGATGTCCTCAGGTGAGGATAAAAAATAAATAAATAATAAATAAATAAAATAAATGTGAGATATACATACATTTACAAAAGATTAATTAAAACAACTAAAACAATTACTTTCCACCCCACTTACACCAGTTTGGGATTGCAAGTGGCCAAAACCTTTCCCAGCAGCTCAAGGCATGAGGCAAAACCAACCCTGGACAGGACGCCACATTCCATCACAAGGTGCACACACACACACATATTCACTCATACTGAGATGATTTAGACATGCCAATTAGTCTAATGTGCACACATTAGGAATATGGGAGTATACTGGAGTACCCAGAGAAAAAAACCCTTACGTAGGGAGAATGTACAAACTCCATGCAGACAGTGGCCCCAGCCAGGAATCATTTTTTTCCTTCATCAATATTATAATGACATGATATTGAACAAAACTATGTTATCCAAGGGCCTTCTGCATTTTGACAGTGTCATTAGATGCATATATGTTTGTAATTGTTACACCTTCTTGCTATATTGAATCTTTTATTAATATATAACATTCTTCTTTGTCACTTGTAACCTTTTTTTAAATTTAAAATCCATTTTGTCTAATATAAGTATATCCATCCCTGCTCTCTTTTATTTGCTATTTGCGTTGATTATCTCTTTCCATATTTTCATTTTCAATCCATCCTCTTTTATAGCCTTGCAGTGTCTCTCCATCGCCCCCTACTGACAAGGTCTGACGTTGCACCATTTTGCATAGGAGAAATATTTACCAGGTTTGGCTTCAGTATCATAATGCAGGGTAAAGATGAGTGAAATTTGAGCCAAGAGGCAATATAGTGATAATGGGTATAGTCCCCTAATTTTCAGAGCATTAATAGAGAGGTCTTTTCTAAAGATGCTGAGTTCTGGGAGTGGGCAAAAGCCCAAGGCCTCATCTGATACCAGAATCCACTCCATAAAAATAAAATGTTGGCAGTAAAAACATCAACTCTCAGGTAGGCATTGTATGCAATGTTTTGCAAATACTATTTCACTTAAGAAGTAGATAACATTTTCCCGTATTTTACAAAGGAGGCAAGTGGGGGTGGGAGAGGGGAACCAGTTTGTTCCAAATAAACACAACAGCTGCCATTCAAATGCAGGTGATATTATGCCCTCCAGCAAGTAGCGCCTAATTACTACTTGTGCACCTGTAAGGGTGGGGAGCTGATCACCTCTCGAGGCAGTGCCTACCCTCCCTGGACAGCTCTGACTACTGGAACCCTCTTTCTTCGACCCGCACTGAGGGCAAGTACCCCTTCCGTGTGCTAGCCCTTTTCATATTTCAAGATATTTCTTATTTCTTTTGTCCATACAGAAATTTACCTTCTCCAGGTTCGACAGCACTCTGCATCAGCTCTTGTGATCAAGCTCTCGTTTTCTCTCCCTTTACACTGTGGTGCAAAGGTGGACGCAGTTCTCCGCTGAAGGTCTTCCCAGGGCAGGGCCCCCCTGCCCGCCTCCGCCCCTCTCTGAATGCACAGAAAGTCAGAGCGTTTCCCTGAGCCTGGGTCCTCTTCTGGGGAAAAACATATGTCCAGCTTGGCTTCTGTGGGCATTCGATAAAATAACATATGAGGAAGTGCCTAGCACAGTGTTTGACTCCCATTTAGATGGGAAGCAACTGGCCTCGTCCACTGGCACCCGGAGAAAACCTAGCGTGTGGCAGAGTCAGAACTAGAGCTAGAACCCAGGTTCCCTAAAGCCCAAGTCTGATCTCTCCTCACACTGTAGAGGCAAAACCCAGCTTTCCTCCTTGTGGAGTCAGCCGTGAATCGTATCCCGTGAGGGTGGCCACGTGCCCTTCCTCAGGCATCGGAGATACCGGAATTAATCGGGACAGCACTCAGAGGCACGGCCGTGGTGCCAGGATCAGCCCTCTTCCCTCGGCCTTTTCCCTCCCCCTCTCTCTGATGATTCCACACCCACAAAAGCTGAGCACATTGCGCGGAGTTGCTAATGGCTGGTGGGGGTCCCTCTGAGGACTATTGTACATTCCCTGTAATGACATTCATTAGTCTGTCTGACATCAATACTGTTCTCAGGTTAATACGTTTAATTTAATGAGGCATTTATTTTCAGTTAGAAAACTCCTGATGAAGCATGTTTTCTCCTGATGAGTTCAGCTGATGAATAGATTAATGCTGGCCTTGAAATAGTTGATTAAGAAAATGAATCTAGCCAGCTTCTTCCTCAGATATAGGCTGTGCTTAAATTAAGTTGTATTAAGCTGCCTATGTCTTTAGGGGAAGAAACAAGCAGAAAATCCTCTCTTGGTTCTGTGACTTGTTCTTCGTTTGCTTGTTTGTTTCCCCTCCCCCTCCCCCTCCCACAACCCACACTCCAAAATCCAAGGATATGAAAAGGCCAAGGACCAGTGTGTGATGCGGGGAGGAAAAATGTCTGCAACTGAGCAGCCCAAGAACCCACAACAGGAAAGGGAAGTTCTCATGTGGTGGCAGAAGCCACAGAGTCAAGGTGGCCTGCTTGTCATTTAATAGCTTTGTGGGGTTCGGTCTTACAGCACCAATATCCTGCACCTCGTGGGCACTCGATGGGTATTTGTTAAATGAGTGAAGGAGATGCTCAACAAATGGTGGCATTTATTGTTATTCCCAGAATCACATTATCTCAAGAGAGAAAAGATGCTGCGTCTTCTCACTACATCTAGCCAGTGAGCCAGAGTGCCTGACTCCTGGCTCTAGGGTCAAAGGTGAAGAGTTTCTTTATCAAGGGCCTCATGAAACATTGGGAAGTCTTCCAAGTCAAGGAAGCAGCTCCCAGGTCAGGGAATATTCCAGATGGAAAGGCTTTCAGAATTGCTCCATCTGACATGTTTTATTCAACATGTGCTATATTTGTTCAATTTGTTCTTTTTCTCTCTTTTTCTACTTTCGTTTGAGTGAATTAATCATTTATTTTGATTCCATTTTATCTCATCTATTAACTTATTATGTATACCTCTTATTATAGTTTCAGTGGTGTCCCTGATATTTACAGTACACATCTTTAATTAGTCTACCTCTGTTTCTTGTTTCTTTGCATAGATCTAAGATTCTGTTTGATAGCATATTCCTTCTGTCTAAAAATTTTAACAGTTCTTAGAGTAAATCAGTTGACAATGAACTTCCTCAATTTTTGTTTGAGGAAGTTTGTATTTCTTGAAACATATTTCTTCTGGTATAGAATTCTAGGTTGATAGCTTTTTTTTTTTTTTTTTTCCTTGTAGCACTTCAGAAATGTCATTCCATTATCTTCTGCTTTGCATGGATTCTGATGAGAAGTCTGGTCTGGTTCTCTTCTCTGCTTCTCTTGGTATAATATCCTTCCCTCTGTCTGTCTGCCTTCAAAGTGTTCCCCTGCCTTGTCTTCTCCAGCAGTTTGAATGTGGTGTGCCTAGGTGTGTGCAGGGGGCAGTTTATTCTGTCTGATTATGTCAGAGCTTCTTGGATGTATACTTCTTGTCTGTTATTAGATTTGGGAAATGCTTGGTGATTGTTTCTTCAAATGCTTTTCTGCTTCATTCTCTTCTTCTGTACTTCTAACCACACATCTACTAGGCTGTTTGATATTGTCTCACTGTTCTTGGAGTCATACTCTGGTGCTTTCTGAGGAGCTGGTGGGAGGCATTCCTCCTCTCTGTTACTGTACTTTTTACTTCAAGCACTTTCATTCAATTTTTTCTTAGTTTCCACTGCTCTGCTGAAATCACCCGTCCAATCTTGCATGTTTCCTTTCACACATTAATCATAGCTATTATAACTTCTTTGTCAATATTTTCAGCGTCTGCGTCACGTCTGAGTCTGGTTCTGATGATTGCTTTGCATTTTATATGTCTCATAATATTTTTATCAAAAGCTGGACTTCTTAGCTCAGACGGTAGAGACTGAGGAAAATTGTTTTTATGCCTGGAAATGGGCATACCTTTCCTTCTGCTAGGCCTGTAGTGATGAGATTTGAGTTAATCTAGTCAGGAGTTGGACTGGGTTTGAGATTTGTTGTTGCTATGGTTACCCTCAGGGCACCAGAGGCTTCAAACCCTGTGTTCAGGGTGGAGAGTGGTTTTCCAGAGCCACGTCTGTTTGAAGCGGTGCCTTAGGCCTTCCCTTTGCACCCTCTCTATACCCTCTCTCCTTCGCCTGATCCTCCCCAGCACCATTCTGGTCTTACCAGATATACAAAGCTCATTAGCTTGCAGTGGGAATACTTGCAGGGAGGTGGGGGTGTGTTTTCTATTCTGATTAAGCCTCAGCCTTAGGCCTTGTTTCCCTGCATCTCAGGGTGAGGACTTCCCAGTTCTCTCCCTCTCCCTGTGTGGTTCTGGCCCAGTGAGTATTCCTGCCTCTCCCCTAGGAAGAGGGATTCTCCTTCTCCCTGCCCCCAACTCAACTGGGTTTTCACCATTGCCTTAAGAGCAGGTGTTCTTGTTCCACTGTCCACTGAGATTAAGGCTTTTGTTTCATAGAAGAAAGAGGGAGAAAGGTCTGGGCAGGATTCTTTGCAACTCCCCTATGTCTGAGCCACAGTGGACACATGCTTAGGACTCATTCTGACCTTCCCTGTGAGCATCCTCTGGGTTAAAGAGAAAGCCAACAAGTGGGTCTGGATGCCCCAAGTCAGTGGACTTCCTGCTGCCCAGAAAGCCTCCCTCAGCCTTCACAGCCCAACTCTGCTCGGCTGTGTTTGGCGGCACCCACCCCGGGCGACAGAGTGCCTCCCCTTCCTCTGTGCAGGTGTCTATCTCTGCACAGATTTAGGGCTAGTTGTTTGCTCCGTGATCTCAGCTCTTTGATGTTTCGTTTTGCTTTTTAAGTCATGAATCGGAGTTAATCTAGCTTTCTTCTCATTAAGGGTGCACACGCGTCTTTCCGAGTTGAGAGAATCTGTAACTTCAGACGCGGAGCCTCATCTTTACATCATTTGCAGCCAGAGGCTGCACAGTCCCATCCCTGCACCATCTGGGTCCCCATTACAGTGACCAGGGTTCTCAAACCTCCTCAACAGGGTGTCCCATAAGAGGGACCCACAGCAGGAGGCCTGGGTTCAAGTCCTGACTCTAACCTGGATTCACCAAATGACCTTTGACAACTCCCTGCCCACCCTGCACGTCGTTTTTCTAGGAACTCCTACAACTGGACATGCCTCTGTGTTTACAGCTGCAGTGGAAATAAACGCACTTAAATAAACACATTTAATTCATTCAAAGAACTGGTCAGAGGCCCACTAACCACAGGCCCTGGGCAGACAAGGATGGATGAGGCCCTGCTGATCACAGTGGGTGACACTCTCAGCCCCGTGGGAAGGGGAAACACGCGGAGTAATGACCACAACACGAGAGGCGGAAGGCTGGGCAAGGTCAGCACAGGGTAGTGCAAGACCCAGGACTTGTCACGGGAAAGGGACGGGGCCTGAGCAGGTCTGCCTCGGGCCAGCTCGTAACATGTGGGTGTGGGGTCTTGACTTCGTGCAGGAAAGATTTCACAACGTGAGTCCTGGAGATTTTGAGAGTATGTTTATTAAAGACGGGGACAGTGGAAGGGCTCGGGGGAGAAGAAGCAACAGGAGAGAGCCCAGGTGGGCTGCTTTGGCTCACTGGGACGTCAGAGAAAAGGGGGCGTTGGAGACAGCTTCAGGGCTTGGCTCGGGATGAACTGCCACTGCCCATTGCTCCCCTGGTTGCAAGTCTCAGGGGGACCCTTTGAGTTTAGAAAGAAGTCAAAAGTTCATGCCTAAGAAGGGCAGGGGGTGCTCTAGAGAAAGCCTGCACTGGGTCTTTGTCTTGAGAGTTCTTCTCGGTTTTCTTCTTCTTTTTTTTTAATCCTCAGCCGAGGATATTTTTACATTTCATCTTCAGACAGAATGGGAGGGAGAGAAAGAGAGAGAGAGAGAGAGAGAGAGAGAGAGAGAGAGAGAAACATTGATGTGAGAGAGACACATCGATTTGTTGCCACCAGCACAGTACGAACTGCAACTGAGGTACGTGCCCTTGGCCGGAAGCGAACCCAGGACTCTTTGGTCCATAGGCCGACACTTTAGCCACTGAGCCAAACCCGTCAGGGCTCTTACCTGTTTTTTAAAGGCAGAAATTTTAGGGGAGGTCTTAAGAGAGGATCTCAATAGAATATTCATCAGCTTTATGCTGATGTGCCAAAATGAGATTTATTCCCCTGACTTCATCTGTCCTTGGGTGTGGTTGGCACTAATTGGATTTCTGTTATCTATCTCCCTGAGTATGGTGATTTAAGCTATTTACCCTCTGGTTGGGGAGGAGAAGTGTAAACCATTTACTCTGAAGTGTCCTTGGTTCGGGGAGATAGGATTTTGTGATTTACAAGATGGCTGTTAACTGCTTGGCCATTTAGTTTCCCTATTTCACTTGTCCTGTCTTACTAGCCTGTCTCAGACTCTGTCCATTGTGGGGGTTCAGGGGAGCTCCCTGGGGCCTGGGCACATCTTCCCTGTGGCTTCCACACCTGCTCCCCAGCTCACTACTGGCACAGCCTTGGGCAAGTCACGCCCTTCCTGGGCCTGTGGTGTGACCTATCAAGGCCAGGTCTCAGCTCGAACACCACCTCCTCCAGGAGGCTTTCCTGGGCCTCACCCTAGAGCAGTCACACGGTCAGTCTTCACAGCACCTCTCACTCTTACAGATCAGATTAGATTATTTACCTGTACTTGGTTCTTGTCTGGATTGCCCTGACCCCACGCACAGCCAATGTGAATCTTCTCTTCATTCACACAGGAAGTATTTATGTTGTAATCAATGACCTAGGAGCTTGGTATTTAGCAGTGATCAAAAAGACCAAAATCACTACCTATGTAGAGTTAACAAGGTAAATAAATAAAGAATGTAAAGATGGAACATAGTGGTAAATGAAAGAAGATAAATTAGTCAGGAAGGAGAGGGGAGAAGTGGGTTCAAGGAGGCAGGTGCTATTTTATACGGGTACGGGTGGTCAGGAGGGGCCTCACGGGGGAGGACTTACTTTAGCACAGACTGACGGACGTAAGGCCGTGAGCCAGGAGTGGACCGGGAGGAGCGCCCCAGGCCGTGGGCACCACAGTGCCTGGTGCACCGGAGGGTCCGCAGGGAGCATCTGAGGCCGACAGGGGAGGTATTAGGGCAGGAGAGGTCACAGGGTCCTGGGGGCCCTGAAGGACTCTGGCTCTACCCTGAGAAAGATGGGAGCCATGGAAGGTGTGAGCGGAGGAGAGAAGCAATTGCGTGGACATTTTTAAAGCCTCTGCTCAATGGCAAAGAGACCGCAGCAGGCTGTTGGGCAGAATAATGCGGGCTGTGGGTCGTGGACCTAACTGGGCTGAAAGCATGAGGGTGAGAGATGAGGAATTTTAAAAACTCCGGCACAGCACCTGGCACACGGTGGGCCGTTGGCAGATGGCAGCCGTGATGATCAGTGCGAGGAAGGTGTTGAGAAACCCCGACTACAAGACAGCTCTCCACTGTCCTCACCTGAATTCAGTCTCTCCGGGGGACAGAAAACACGAGCCCTCGGGCGACACAGAGAAATCGCAGGGAGAAAGTCTCTTGCATTGAAGAAAGACAAGAGGGCAGGATTGCATAAGTGATAAAATGCTAACATTTCACATGTTCGACACAAGCTCCCATTACATGCATTCAGATATTTAAGGGGAAGGTAACCTTTAAAAACTATTTTTTTTTCTTGGTTAAAAATATACGCTATATAAAAGGTTGAGAGGCAAAATAAGTGTGTGGTAGCTTGAATTTTGCCAAATCAAACCCTTTCTTTTTGTGATATATTCGTCTGATGGGTCTTTTAACTTGATGTAATGCTACATTCATGCAGGGGACAGGTCACGTGTTTTCTTTTGGTGTGAAACTGACAGCCACTCGTTAGGTTTTTCAAAATGTGCTTTTTAAGCAGCGGAGGTAATTCTAATGAAAAAAAAACAAACAAAAAAGCAGCCCATGGGCAAATTAGCCTCCAGCCATAGAAAGCGGGTTTCATGCCTGTTACTTTTTGGTCTTGGTGAGAGGCGCTGCCCAGGGGTCTGGCCGGCATGTAGGAGACCCCAGGGAGCAGGGAGTCAGGTGGGCTGCTGGGTGGGGGTCCAGCTCGGCCACAGCCGGCTGAGTCACCCTGAGCCCACTTTCTTCCCCCTTATACCTCAGTTTCTCCAATTGGACTATTCCTTCTCTATCGTCCCTTCCACGTTTAAAATTTTATTTATGTATTTATTTATTTTCCTTTATTGATTTTAGAGAGAGAAGAAAGAAGAGGGAGAGAGAGATACCAACATCAATGAGAGAGAACACTGACTGGCCACCTCCTGCCTGCCCCCCACCGGGGGTCGGGCCCACAACCTGGACATGTGCCCTGACCGGGGATCCAACCAGAGACCTCTTGGTGCATGGTCGCCGCTCAGCCGCTGAGCCACACCGGCCGGACCCAAGTTTAAAATTTTAAACTCGTCGTGGTTGAAGGACATAAATGAGGGGAAGGGCAGTCCTGGTGAGTTTGGGTTGTTCAGGGAACAGAGGTGGGAGCAATGCCAATGACTGAGTGCCTGAATGGAAGCCAGAGTGCGGCAGACACCTCCCGTCACAGCGGCCTCCCATCCCCACAGCCCGAGCGGTGGGCACTGCCACCCTCCGTTCATAAATGCGGAGCCTGAGACCGAGCAGTGGGACCGCCCGAGGGCGCTCACCCTCCAGAACTGGGCCGTAGGCGCGTCTCTCTCATTTCACACGTCCTCCGGGTGCCGGAGGTTTGAGTCCTTGACATGGAAGAAAAGGGGCCCCGGGTTGGCCTGCTCCTTCCTCAGGTTGGCCTGCCCCCACAGGCTGGGGTGACAGGGGCTGCTGAGTGGGCCTGCAGGGAGCTGGTGCCTCTCTCCTGGGGCCAAACAGAGCCCTTCCTGGGGAGGACCAAACGCAAACACGGCACTGTCCCGTGCATCACCGTCGGCTTCTTTCCTGGTGGGACTTGGTTGGAGAGAGCTGCTCGGGCCTGAGACGGAGACGAGGCTTCCCGCTCTCCCCTCGAGGCTCAGCAGGAGACTCCCGGGGGCCTGAGGATGTCTTCGGAACAGAAAGACAGGACAGAGACAGAAGGAGCCGGCAGCAGGGTGAGGGTGGGGGAGGGCCACACCGAAACCCCCAGAGGAGCCAAGACTGGGAGGGGGAGCTGAGCTGGGCCGGGGACCTGAGACGGACAAGGGGACGTGGGGTCGTGGGGCAGGTAAGTGACTCGGGGCAATGTGGAGGTAAGGGTGGACCCCACACATGGAGACAGTCACCTTGGGAAACTGTCAGTACCCCTAAGGCCGAAGTTGCGCCTGACCTCTCACCCAGCAGCTCCAGTCCTGGGCCTGGGCCCCGCGAGGATGCAGAGAGGAGTGTTCATAACATTGTCCACATCAGCTAAGCGGGCAAGTACCCGCACCCCATGGAGAGCTGGTGGATCAGTAAATGGTTACGTATTCAGACAAGAGAACGTTAGCCGTCGATCCGAATCAGCGATGCCCAGTTTAATGCACCGGCATGGCAAGTTCGAACGCAGGGGCAGGGGAGCCGCACGCAGGGGCGCACGCGCAGCAGGAGTGCGCCTGCTTGGTTCTAGGCCAGCACAGGACGTGGCCACCCTCCGAGGGGCAGCGACAGGGGGAGGCACAGAGGGGCCTCTGGGGACAGAGCAGTCGTGTGTCTTCCCCGTCACACACTGTCGTTCTGCCACGCAAGTTTATTGAAAAGGCCCTGGGCCGTGGCCGTGCTGGAGGGAGGACTGTGGGATCACCGCGGACTGAACACACCAACGCGCGGCCTGGGGTGAGGGCTCCGTGTGTGAGTCTGGGCAGGAGTAGGGACAAACATTCCGTCCCTAACGCTGGCTGGCTAAGGGGCCGCAGAAGCGGCGGCTCCGGATCAGACGGACCCAGACTCCAGTCCCAGCCCAGCCACGTCCTTGTACAGGTCACTTCATTTCCAAACCCCTGTCCCTCATTTCTAAGGTGGGAGGGTCCAGACTGTTGTTTTGGGGGGCCGGTCCTGCACATTGTGGGATGTTCAGCAGCCGACGTGGCCTCACCCCACTAGATCTCAGGAGCACACCTCCCTCCCCACCTCTACTAAGTTGTCACGACTTGAATGTCTCCAGACACCACCAGATATCCCGAGGGGCAAAAGGCAGCCCTGTGTGAGCGACCACTCTAAATGAAGGGTTGTGAGTGAAAACGGTCGTTTCTGGAATATTTCAAGCATCAGAAAATGATAGTAGTTGTTACTGACCAGGGGAAGGATCAAGCAGAGGCTGTGTTGGGAGAGAGGACCTTGCCTTGTCCCTGTGGGAATGGCCTTGATGGACTGCTTGAGCCAGCTTGATGATCTCGTATTCTCCTGATAACATAAAGCTCGACGCGGAAAGCTTCATCTTCAGAGAAGAAAAGAAAAAGAAGATGCTCACACTGCAATGTCCACAAACTCCATTTCTTCCACCAGAGGGGCAGGGGCCGCCACTCGCCTCTGCCTGTGTGGCCCTGTGCTAAGGACAGGACAGGTGGAGTGTCATTGCATCCCCACAATGGCTGCAAGGGGGTGTCATCCTCCCACTGCACAGATGAGTAAACCAAGGCTCAGAAAGGCCCCACCATGTCCACATCAAGTGATGTCACTTTACCTGCTGAGTGAGATCCAGTGGTGAACAAAGTCCTGCTCCCCTGGGGCAGCATGGCACTGGGGACACAGATCATGAGGGACAAAGTTCTAAAATGTGTCAGGTGGTGATATGTGTGAAGGACAAAAGCACAGCTGGACATCAGGTGTCCTCGTGTGTCCTAGTGTCCTAGTGAGAGGCTGTTCTGTGTCTTGCCCCTACGAGGCTTCTCACAGCTGCATCCTACTGGGGACACCCTGGGCATGAAGAACATTCTTTTTTTTTCCCCCCTATATTGATTTTTGGTGAGAGCGGAAGGGAGAGGGAGAGAGAGACAGAAACATTGATGAGAGAGAACATCGATTGGCTGCCTCCTGCATGCCCCCCAATCGGGATCGGGCCCACAACCTGGGCATGTGTTCTGACCGGGAACTGAACCGGCGACCTCTTGGTGCCTGGGCTGACACTCAACCACTGAGCCACACCAGCTGGACGTGAAGAACATTCTTATGGGAAAAGTGGGGTAGGACCCAAGTTCATTTCATTCAATCACTTACTTATTCACTTATCACCCAGGTCAGCCTTGGGTATGTCAGTGAAACGAGACAGACAAGGCCTCCCTCCCAGAGCTCACACTCCAGCCGGGGCCTGGTGCCTACAGGTCAGCACAGGTCAGCAAGGTCGCGCCAGCTCTTGGCCTGTCTCAGCCCCGGGTTCCTCGCCTGTACAGTGCAGGTGATAACAGCCTTTACTGCCCAGTCACCCTGGGCTGGGAACAGTGCTGAGGGGTCACACGCTTCATCTCTGCCCAGCCTTCGACGGCCTGTGACCCAGTTTCCAGATGAGGAAACTGAGGCCGAGAGGTGACGTCAGCGGCTCCAAGTCATCGCGTCAGGAAGTAGCTTCAGGGTCAGAGGACTCCAGTTCGTGTCCGGGCTCGGCCCTTCCCCAGCTGTGTGACCCGGGCAAGCCGCTCGCCTCTGAGCTGTTTTCTCAGCAGTAAGTGACGATGACAGTGTACGTGGCTCTTGGGGCTGCGGTGAGGGGAGGTGAGACAGTGTGCGGGACACACGTGGCCTGGGCCGGGCAGAGACTGTGAGGACAGCCTGTGCCTTATGCACTGCATCCTCCCGGGAGCCCTAACGGAGCGCGCTGGCGAACCCTTGGACACGGCGTGCCATTACCTCCAGCCTGCGGGCGACATCAAGGTTGGAGAGGTGATATTGCATCGTTGGCCCCAGGTGACGCGCAGATGTGAAGGCAGAATCAGGACGCCAGCTCCATTCTCGGTGTTTCCAATGGCAAGGGTTTCTGTTTACTTTGCTTTTTTATCCTCTGTTTCTGTTGGCTCATTTTTCGCCACCCATTCATATTGATCGGGTATGTTTATTCCCTCTTCTCCCTCCACGGGTTTGGAAATTCCGTATTCTGTTCTCTTCTTTAATTGTTTGGCCTTAAGGTCGTATTAAGTACCTGACTTCACACAGTCTGAAGTCAATCAATCTCCAGCCCCCTCCCCCTGCCTCGGAACAGCACAAGGACCAGGGGTGTGTTTCCTCTGGGCTTCCTTTCCAGCCCGGGGTTCCGCGTCCCTGTATGTTCCGCCTTGGCTGTGATGACTATGGCTGGTGGTGCCGTGTTTATTTAAGGTGGCTGTCCCCGAGTTTACCTGTGTCTTTGCGCACTATTCCTCATTTGATCCTCTCCCTTCTCGGTTTGGTGGCCACCGCCCTGAGTGATTTTTTTATTTGTTCTTTTTTTGTTTTGTTTTCTTACCCTAGGATATTTTTCCATTGCTTTCTAGACTGAGTGGAAGGGAGAGAGGGAGAGACAGAGAGAAATATCAATGTGAGAGAGATAGACTGATTGATTGTCTCCCACATGACCCTCCACTGGGCCCGGAGATCAAACCTGCAACCCAGGTACGTGCTCTTGATCAGAAATCAAACCCGACCCCTCGGTCCGCAGGCTGACACTCAAACCAATGAGCCAAACCGGCAGAAGTTTATTATTAGTTCTTTTAACAAGAGCCTGCTGGGGTGTCTTTGTCTGAAAATGTATTTCTTTCTCTCTTTTGAATGATACATTAGCTGGGTCTGAAATCTACTTTGCGTATTTCCTTTGGCACCAAACATTCTAGCCAGGCTCTCAGGCCTCGACGGCTTCCGGGAGGCTGCTGCCTGCGTGTCGTTCCCTGGTAGGGGAATCTTTTCGGCTACTTCTTAAAATATTTTTTCTTGGTGCTTGTTTTATGTTTTAGCTACAATGCTGCCTATTGTGGTTTTAATTTTATGTATCCTTTAATTTTATGGAATTCACAGCGATGATTTAAGGGGCAGTGCTGGTCTGTGGGTAGGAGGGAAGAAGTGTGCCCAGTCACATCAGTGTGTGGGTGATGCTGTTACCGTGGACTGCTGTGACCGGATCCTGGAGCCTGGGAGGCTGGTCCACACCAGAAACGCATTTCTCTCAGCTCTCGAGGCTGAGCGTGTGGACGGATTGGGTGTCTGTCTGGTAAGAGCCCACATTCTGGTTCACACAGTCCTCTTCTCTGTCTTCACAAGGCAGGAAGGCGGAGGGAGCTCTCTGGGGGATCTCATGTGGTACTGATCCCACTCATGTGGGCTCCCCCTCGGGACCTCATCACTTCCCAGACACCCACCTCATGCCATCACACTGTGGATGGGATGGGGTTTGACATACAAATCTGGGGGGGGGCATAAGAACTCAGTCTACAGAAATAAAATATCGATATTAATGAACAAGCATTATCACTAATGTGTACTGAGGGTTTATCTGTGGCAGGCACTGTTCTAAGAGCTGTGTGTGTAAGTATATGTGATATATATGTACATGATATCAATCTATATCTGTATCTGTATCTACATCTACATCTATATCTATATCTCAGCTTATTTCATTCTCCAATGACCTCATAAGGAGAGTACCAGTACTATCCCCGTTTTACAGATGAGGAAACTGAAGGATGAAACAGATGAGTTCATTAAAGAAAGGGAGTTGGGTGTGGAGTGGGGTGGGGGTCAGAGTTCACATCTCACCACTTGTGTGGCCTTGAGCAAGTGACTCCACCTTTCTGAGCCGCAGTGTCCCCCTGGTCAAGTGGAGGCAGGGCTGGGGCTGATGCGGGACCCGAGGCACAGAGGGGCGGCGGGGTGACAGCGCCCTCGCCCTCCCTGAGCTGCAGTCGGAGCCAGGTCCCTGCTCGGGGTCCAGGCACGTTCCCGGAGGAGCAGAGGGTAGCCTCTCAGTGAGAGAGGGGCCGGGTGAACCCCTGTTGGGAATTACCTCAGAATCCGTGGGGCCCAGAAAGCCCAGAGGCCAGTCCCGGCATGACTTCTGGGCCCAGGTCCCGCCCTTCAGGGAGCAGCCTCAACGCCAACTCAAGCTGCCGGCAGAGGAGCCGAGCCCCTCGGAGGAGACCAGACTCCCCAGCGCAAGGATCTTTAATTACTTTTTAATGAAAAACATCTTTGCGTCCAAGCCGAAATTATATTGTCGGCAGTTAATTATCACTTGTCAGACAAGTGTGTGACCAGACTGTGGGTTTAATTTCCATATAGGTTTGCAAAAGCCTTGTTCCTCTTATTTGATGAGGCCTCTCTGAGCGAGAGGGGGAGAGAGGGGGTTCATTGCTGGGGAAAGTGCCTTTTTTAAAATCAATTTTTTAAGTAAACAGTTTTCCTTGGTATCTGAGTCAGGGCGCTTTGCAAGGAGCAGAAAAGTCTTCGGGGTTCTCTAGGCAAAGAGAAACAAGCTGGGGTGGGGGAAGACCCGGTCCAGGAATGTGCCCCAAAACTTAGGGGCCTCTGGGCCTGATCAGAGCCTGAACTGGGGAAGTAGAAAGTACTTGGAACTGAGTGGGTGAAGGGAGGAAGGCATCAAGGCCTCCCCCCCACAGGTGATCAGAGCCAGGTGCCTGTGTGACCCCCTATGGCCCAACTCCGAGCTGAGAATCAACAGGGGGGGATGCAGATAGAATTTCCCTGACACCATCTCTCCCCAGCAAGTCAGCCCATCTCCCTGCTGGCAGCAGGCAGTGAGCCCGTCTCCCACTCACCACTGGGCAGTCCCGTCCTTTCTGGATCCTGGGAACATTCACACCTGCATGAGGGTCCGCCGGGAGTGCTCGGCCAGGCCACGGTGCTCCTGGAACCTGCTCTGTCCGCTTCGAGGTCTGTCTGAGAAGAAAGGGGACAGTATCCCACGTAGGCAGCACCCTGCATGCGGAACGTAGCCAGTGCGCCCGGCACCCACTTCTTCAGCAACGTCCCCTGAGAGGCAGGCGCTGAACTAGGCATCAGGGAGACACCTGATTCTAGAAAGAGGGGACACATCAAGGAGCACTAATGATGACTTGCAGAGTGTGACAGTTGGGACAAGAGCAGGAGAAAAAGAAAGCAGGGGAGGGTGATGGAGGGCTTGGGGGTCACGGCTGTAAAGAGGGGGTCACGGAAGGTCTGTCAGAGTAGGTGACCCTGGGACAAAGATCTGAGTGGAGATGTGAGGAGGAGGCTCAGCTGGAGGGAAGGGCCAAGGGGAGACCTTGAGGCAGGAAAATGCAGAGGATCCAGGTCCAGGACAGGAGGGGACTGGAGGGCTGCAGGGGAGTGATGAGGGGGATGGGCTGGGGGTGGGGCTGGAGGCTGCAGGGGCGGGGCCACATCAGCTTGCACTGTCCTCAGTGAGGCAGGAAGGAGCCACAGGCATGAAGCAGAGCAGGGACAGCTCCTCTCTGAGCCCCACAGGGTCCCCTGGCTGCTGCGGAGAGCGACAGGACCAGAGCCAGGGCAGAGCAGGTGTGACGGTGGTGGGACCAGGGTGGGAGCCTGGGGAGGGGAGCGGGCTTCCTCCTCTGGGGTTAAGGCTGAGCAAACCGGACCAGAGGACTGTTCACCCTGTGAACATTAGGCACTATTCGTCTTAAAACTTTATACTGTTCACCCAATATCTCCGTATAGGAGGCTATTTTAATGGTTATGTTGAGGGATCGTTTGTTTTCACATCACAGCCTAACATATCATGACAGTCTCGCCAATGTGAAATGAGTTATGAAAATGTACTTGTGAGAAGAAAAAAATGAAGAAAGTAAAAATGACTGTCTGTGGAAGGTGAGATACCATGATTTATACACTCTTTTATATTAATGTTTGCTCTTCCCCAAGCTTCGCCACCGGGACGCATCAGTCACATTAGGGGGAGATCACTGTTACTCACGAGGTACCCGGGCCCTGGCCGAGGCGCCCGTCCCAGGCTGCACTGTCCCCTCGTCTCCAGCTCCTTGGCATCGCTTCTGCCCAATTAGCCCTTTATTATAGACCGTTTGTTCTGTAATTGTCCGCCCTGCATAGTTTAGCCGGCCATCTAGCGTCTTGTTCTCAGACATTTAATTGGGTGTCTCTTGGCCTCAGTGTCTTCATCTCTGAGTGCGGTGGTGGCGGAGGGGAGGTTTTTAGAGCCTCGTCAATGTCACCACTCCCTGGGGCCTGGAATAATAGCAGCAGCCCCGTGTGCCAGGCACCGCGCCAAGCTCTTCACATGATCGGTCCACTGACTTATTTCCACAGCCCGATGAAGGAGCCACCGTCATTGTCCCCCCGTTTTACAGATGACGATTCTAAAGCTCAGAGAGGCTTAGAAACTAGTCGGGGCTCACACAGCTCAGCAGGGGGCTGGGCCTGGATCCAGGCAGTCTGCCCCCAGGCCCTGCTGCTCCTCTGCGGGGTCAGCCTTCGCTGTTCGGACCCTGTGCCGGGGGCTTGATGCGCAAAGGCACGATGGGGGTGTTTGCCTGCAAGCTTGATAATGATAATGATAATGATAATGATAATGATAATAAAAATAATAATGTCAACAATGCAAGTTTGCATGCATTAGTTCTCACCACGTACCAGACATTTAACACACCTTCGGGCGTGGAGTTCCCACATGGTCCCACAGCAGAGACTTTCAGTTGCCATGTTACAGGTGAGGATGCCAGGCACAGAGTGGCCCTGGGGTGGCCCAGAGTCCCACCCCCATGTGCTCCTGTAAATGTCGTGTGAGCCCAGGAGGCTGCCTCCCCAAGGTCCCTCATCCAGGCCTACGGTAACCCTGTGTGGTGAGCATGACTGGGCCCCTGCTCCACAGGGAAACCGATGCGGCTCAGAGAGGTTAAGCTGCTTGCCCAAGTCACACAGTGAGTGCAGAGGCTGATCCGAACCCTGGTCTGTGAGGTCAGAGTCCAGGTCTGTTCCTGCTCCAGCGGCAAGAGGCCCAGGCAGGATGGCTTCCGGGAGGAGCCGCCCACCTGGGGGACTTGGGACAAAGGCGTCACCAGCCCTGACACTACCTGAGAGCAATAACAACAGAGCCCTTCACCGAGCATGTCACAGGTGTTACCACACCTAAGTCTGGCCTCCACCACATAGGCAGACACTTTATTATTATCGTCAACTCACACTCGAGGGGACTGAGCTCAGAAAGGTTAGGTGACTTTCCTGAGGTCTCACAGTAAGAAGATGGCAGAATCCAGGCTAGAAACCGGGGTTAGCCAAAGCCAGTGGCCTATCACTGGGCCGCACTGCCTCCCTCCACCCCGCCTGGGCTCTGGACCATGAACTGGGACTGGAGCCATCAAGGTGACACCAGAATGTGACCCCACCCTCCGGAGGGGCCCCCAGAGATAAACGGGGAGCTGCTGCCCTGAGAGCAGGGAGGAGGGAAGGGAAGGGGGAGCCGGGAACCCAAAAGCCAAGGAGCCCCAGGCCTGGGTGGGCTGCCTGCTGGGGCCCCGGGTGACAGGGCAGCCCTGCTCCAGAGGGGCAGCGTCACTCTGACTGTGGCCAGCGCTGTCCCCGGGTGGAGGCCCGTCAGGCAGAGCTGGGGTCAGTGGCGGCCACCTCAGCTCCAGAAGCCCTGATTCACTGTGGACCCTAAATCTGGGGAGTCTGTCAGCAGCATAATTGTGCTGATTGTCACTGTCATGGCTAATGACACTTTGAGACGGCCATAAACTCAGAAAGTCTGAAATGGGCCCAGGAGAAGAGAGGGGCCATGGATGGTTTGGACAGAATTTAAAAGGAAAAAAGGGGGGTGACTTAGCGCCTTGGGGAGATTCAGGCTGGGGGACTGGTGGCTGTTTTGGGAGAAGCAGAGGCATTTCAGTCACAGGATGCTACACTGACCAACTGTTCAAATCAGGGATGTTAAAGCCGAGTTGAATAATGCATACAGATTAGAAATACACGCCCCCTCGGCCCACCCTAGGCCTTCGCAGTGCTCATCCCGGCCCGGAGCAGAGCCTGGCACAGTCGGCGCTCAGTAAACTCTTGGGTGAGAGACTGGTCGGCTGAACGGGGCTCAGTTTACCACCTGTAAATCGGGGAAGTCACATCTTGTGTCTGCCCCACACACCTCCTGCCCAGGACCTCCTGCGATAGCCGACCCCCGCCCGCAGCAGCGCTGGCTGCAAGTCATTCCACAGCTGGACCGAAACGCACAGTCCGGCGCCAGCAGGGACTTCATAGCCACTGTGAGGTTCCTGTGGGCGTATAGTTGCAGGAATTGGTTTCTGCATGTTTCAATAAACTGTGCTATTAATTACATTGTTATTCAGCAATTTGGAGAAGGAGGTGCAGCTGGGACAGCGGGAAAAGCTTCCCATACTGCAGACAAGCTCTGGAGCCCTGCAGGAGGAGCAGGGAGCAGGCTCCGGAGAGAGGTCAGCCCAGCCACCACCTGGACCCAGTGGCAGTCAGCAGGGCAGGGGGGTGTTACCTGAGCACCTGCCCGTGTGGCTCCACCCAGGCCTGCAGGGGTCCGAGTACAGGGGCTGGAATCTGAGGATCCTGGAGCCCCATCCTCCCCCCCTCCACGGGGTCAGCTCCCTGAGCCTCAGTGTCCTCGGCTGCAGAATGGGGGTGAGAACAGCCCCTCCTCGCGGTGGTTGTGCGGATGAAGCGAGTGCCTGCCAGTGAAGGGCGCCCAGCGCACGTAGGGAGTGGTCACATGTGTGACTGATGCTCCCGCTGCTGTCACCCAGGATGTTACAGAGCAGGCACCACGGGCCCATTTTACAGATGGGCTCGTCGCTGCACCAGCTAACAGTGCACCCCCTGCGCCAGGCACCTGCTCCCATGACCCCATGTCACCTCCATGACAGCCCTGCGTGCAGGTGCTGCTGTGGTTCCCACTCCACAGCGGAGGCTGTGCCACAGGCCGGTCAGATACTTCCCAGACCACACAAACCTCAGGAGGCAGAGGATCAGAGCAGGGCTTTCTGCCCCCAGGACCCAGGTTTGGCCACCAGCCCAGACCCCACCCTGCCCGGGACACTGAGTCACAAGCACTGATGAGAAGGTGGCGGATTCACATGCCTGTCCCTTCCTTCCCTCACTTGGAGAACCCTGGGTTTGTTTTGCAGCAACAGGCTCAGACCTGACAGGTCTCCCCAGTCCTGGGATGAAGCCAAGCCCAACACCCCATACCCCTTCTCCAAAGATTGTTTTCGGATGGGCATGCAGCCCAGATCTAGCCATTGAGGGGTGAAAGGAAATCTGCTGGTGGAGGGAAAGGCGTCAGGAAATATTTCTTCTGCCTCATCGACTTCCTTTCTCTGGACTAGAATGCTGTAGAGTGAGATGCGGTGTTTGGAGCTGCAGCAGCCATCCTGCAACCATGAGGCAATCAGCCAAGGATGGTAAAGAGGAACAAGGGTGAGAGCCAGGGTGTTTGTTGACATCTCTGAGCATCTCATCAAGCTGCAACCTCCTCCCTCCAGACACTGAGCTATGTGAAAACACTTCACATGTAAATTGTTGGAGCCACTTTTTGAGTTTTCTGTTACGTGCTGCCCAACACATCTTAACAGAGAAGTGCCTACTACACTCCCAGACACATCTGCATGAGCCTCGCCACATAGAGCCTCAGCTACTTACCCACAGCGTCTCCCCCTTCAGACTCTTGGATCCTGGAGGTGAGGGTTGTCTTTGTAGCTCCCAAGTGTCACACAGGTCACAACCCACAGTGACCCCTCATTACCACGGTACGAATAATAGGAAGGGAGGGAAGAACAAGCAAAAGAACAGTTAATAAATAAATGATTGCAGTGCATATGAAAATGCTTTGTAAACTGTGGAGACCAGAAATTGGAGTAAACCATTATTTGGAGGAATGAGGCACCACCATGCTCCCTGCAGTCCCCCTGCCTCTCCATCCTGCACCCCGATGGCAGGGGTGTCAGGTCCGCCTGCCTCTGTGCAGTCAACCCCCCCCACCCCCGGGCTGCCAGCACCTCTCCCCTCCCCCAACACACACGACACAGGGGGCAAGGCTCCGTGCTTGGCCATTCACCCCCTAAAAATCTGACGTGAGAAACCGAATGGTCAGCCCTCCGCCAGCGGCAGTTCTTTGCTGCGTTGTTGTGTAGACGTGGGAGTGGGGTGGACAGCGGAAAAGGAGGCAGCACAGAGGAGCAAGAGAAACTGTTGAGGGCAGAGGGCTTTCAAATGTTCAGCTCCAGGTTTTGCAGACAGACTGGATTAAAGGATAAAATTAAATGCATTTTTTCATTAGAGTAAGGGATCTGTTTCCCACAAAATGCTTTGACGGTTGGTTTCAAGAAATAGAACAGATTTCATTTTTTCAAAGATAAGAGAGATCAGGTATTAAACAGAACACATTCCACCATGAGAGCTCTGCTAAGGACTTGGCTTAACAGAAGTGAGTTTTTGGCAACACGGAGAAGTCATTTTCCCCTGGAAAACTGCCTGTGATGGAGAGGAGAGTGGTTGGCAGGCAGAGGTGGAGGTGGAGGTGGAGGTGGCCGGAGCTCCTGTCCAGGCCCTCGTGTGTCGCCCTGGAGAAGGCGGCAATGGAGAGTCCTGACCTCTCAGGGCTTCAGACTGAACACCAGTCATTTCTCTGCTCCCAGCCTTGGTTTCCCCTGCATCACATGGGATGGTGCCTTTTCCTTTAAAAGCTGCCATTTCTTCAGCAGACGTTTCCTGTTTTATGCCATTTTATCTCTTAGCTGAGTCTGGGATTGTCATTAGTCACCAACTCTGTTCCTCAGGTTTCTTGTCTGTAAAAGAAAGAAAAATACCTACTGAGATTTACCTTCAGTGGGCACTGCAGGTTCAATGAGCTCACAAAGGTGAGAGCGGAGCGGAGGTGAGAGCGCAGAGGTGAGAACACAAAGAGGTGAGAGCCGCAGAGCGGAGGGGAGCGCGCGGAGGGGAGCGCGCGGAGGGGAGCGCGCGGAGGGGAGCGCGCGGAGGGGAGCGCGCGGAGGGGAGCGCGCGGAGGGGAGCGCGCGGAGGGGAGCGCGCGGAGGGGAGCCGTGTTGTGGCACATGGAGGCATCCAATGAACAGTTGCTTTCATGTGGTCACTAGCGGGGTTGAAGGCACTAACTCTGAGCCATACAGCCTCTCAATCCCAGGTTCTATTAACGTGCCGTCCATTGGGCATGTCCTTTCTCCTCGCTGTGCTCCGCTTCTCCATCGGGAACCCGGGAATGATCATCACTCCAACATCACAGGCTGGGCCAAGATGATGCTCATGAGGGTTGGCTGAGGTGGTGATGACTATGCTGCTGCTGCTGATGCTACAATGATGACAACTATGACAATGATACCAATGACAATGATGGTGACGACAGTGATGGCGATGACTATAACAATGACTGGCAAGGATGCCAACTGTGATGATGATGATGGCCACAATAGCAATTATGACGACGATGACGATGGCGATGCACTGAGTATAATGATGAAAACCGTGACAAATATGACAATGACCATGGTGATGGTGACAATGATAGTGATGTCAGTAGGCTGCTGCTGCTGCTGATGACCACCCTTCCCCCAGGAGGGACCATAATAGCAGCAGTGACAGCACTGGCAACCGCTGGCATTAATCGGGGCTTACTGTGCTTTGTCTCAATTCCCTGAGAATGGGTGTCATGGTGACCCCACTGCGCTCCATAAGCACTCTTGCACAACCCTGTGAAGTAAGATGTTTTTATTAGTCTTATTTGATAAGTGATAAAACTGACTCGGAGGTGGTATGCAGAGCACAGAGCTGGTAAGTGACAGTGTTGGGACTGAAACCCCAATCTCTGCGACTACTGCGATGTGACCTTCATTATACCAGCTCAGGTGTAGCCCAGGCTGGACCTTGCTTTCCCAACAGAGCTGTCTGGAGCCTAGCAGACCCCATCCTGGCTGTACCTGAGCAGCAAGGTGGCTTCAGAGCAGGACAGTCAACTCGTTCCTGCATCCACCTGTCCTAGACCAACCCCACCTCCTACCCCATCATACCTACCGGCCACCTCTTATCAGCTGCCCACCTCTCACCCAGCTGATCACCTCTTATCTGCCTCATCACCTCCAACCAACCTGCAGAAAGGCTGTTCATTCATTCCTTCGTTCACTCACTCATTTATTCAGCGATTCTTAAAGAACGTAAGACTCTGCCTTGGAGACCGTGATCCTTTGCCAAACCTGACTCCCAAGTCCTGACTGCACTGGAGACTTCACTCTCCACTAGGGGCCCTGGGGGTCATCCTACTCCCCTCTTACAGAGCTTGTTTCGGTTTCACCACGACTCCGTGAGCCACTGGAGGTAGCAAGTGTGATTCTTCTCTTCCTGATGCCTGGCATGGGGCCAGGCACATGGTATCTCTCAAAGTGGGTGGATAAATGAACGAATGAGTAAATGGATGAACGAATGGTTGAATGATGAATGGATTAATGTTACTAGCCTCCTTCTTATCAGGACTCACTGTGGACCAGGCATCATGCTGACATAAGCACCATTTCATTTCATCTTTTCTACAATTCCTTGCACCAAATACTGACACGTGTCCGTATTCAGGACAGGGAAGCAGGCTCAGTGGGGTTGAGCCGCTCGCCCAAGGTCACCCAGTGAGCCTTCCTGGCTGTAGAGCCCTTCCTGCTCACCTCCACCTGATGCCGCCCACTCTCATCCTGAGCCGAGGCCACACTGCATGGTCATGCCCAGGGTGCCCCTGCTGATTCCGCCACTCGCTGGGGAACCACATTGGCTGCTTTGGCTGAAAGTCATAAGTACGAACATTTAGCTTCAGTTCTAAAGCAAAGGAGAAGGACTTGCCTTCTCCCTGTGCATGTGCAGGGACAAAAGTGGTCTGCCCAGGAGGGTCCCTGCCAAAGTGACTGGTGCATTCACTGGAGACCCCCCAAGTCCTGCTCACAGATATTCTCCACGCTCCTCATCAGAGGAGACCCCTCCCCTCGCCCCGCCAGGGTTTGGCAGCCCTCCCAGGCCCACGTGGATGCCAGCAGTGCCCTCTCCTCAGCCCTGGCAACATCATCTATCAATCACGGGTACTCAGGCTGCAAAGTCGGGATCCCGTGTATCTGCAATGAGCAGGGACCATGGGGCCATTCAAACCCCAGAGATCTGGGGAGGGAGGAAAACAGAGACAAAGTGGAAGGAACAAAGAGGAAATCGGATGTGCCAGGGAGATTAATCCACTGCTCAGACATGAAAGAAATACATTCAGCTCTATCTTATTACATTGCATTTAAATGGACACGTCGTAGTTAGCTGCCTGCAAGCGTCAGATTACCCAGAGAGAACGCACAATGAAAGCTGAGAAAATAAACACACACACAAAAAGCTCCTGAAATTGAAATCACTAAGAGAGAAATAAAAGCCAGACTTGAGACAAAAGCAGCCACTTGTCACCGAGGCCCTCGGCACTGACACAGGTCCCCAAGGCCACATGGCCCAGTGTCAACTGTCCACCCGTCTGGCAGTCTTGATCACTGGCCTCAGGGTAAGCCCCATCTGGTGTCAGGAGACTCAGCTGTCCTCCTAGAGCTCTTTCCTCATTTCTATGTTACCTGGGACAGGTTCACTGCCCCTGTCTGAACCTCATTCTCCCCGAGTTTCCAAGGTCCCCTCTGCCCCCATCCTGCCATGGAAGACGTCCAGCTGTGTCCTCAGCAAAGCCGTTGCCCAGGGTTTCTGCTCCGTATGTGCACAGTCCACCCCAGCACCAGGCTGGCTTAGGTGTGTTCCCACCGGCACTCAGGCCGTCCGTCGTGTGTGGGGTCCACATAGCCGTGGCCACGTGGCTTCTAGAAACGGGCAACTGCAAGGGAGAAGGAGCAGACCAGAGGAACAAGAGAGAGAGAGAGAATTTCTTTGTCTGAGGATTTTAACCTTCTAAGATCTTACAGGTTTGCTTTGGATCCACCCTCTAGCCAATCCATGGCTCCCCAGACTAGACTGACGGGCACCTTCCCACATCGCCCCTGCTCGCTGTGCATGCACCCGTCTCCCCTTCTTGGCCTGCTGCCCTAGTCATTTTCAGGGAATGGACCAGTGGTTCCCTGGGGAGTGTGAAATTGCCAAAATGACCATGAACATCTGGCCTTCCTTTGCTTCTTTCCTAGTATTAATATTAACAATTACAATACTAACATTACTATTACCGGATGATAAGTAAGACAAAAAAAGAAAGAAGGAAAAGGCATACCAATTTGAAAGAAAAAAATAAAATTGTCTCTATTTGGAAATGGTATGATCACCAAAAAAGACTACCAAAAAACAAAAATAAATAAAAGCTTCCTAGAACTATTGAGTTCATCCAAGTCACAGGATCAACACAAAAAAGTTAATCATATTTCCATAAACTAACAATAAACATGTGGAAATTGAAATGTAAAACACCATGACATTTGCAATTTCCGAAGGAAAGAAAATATTTAGCTATACACTTAACAAGCTCTATATGTCAAAAATTAGCATAAAGAGCTTGGAAGTTATCATTCCCATCCTAACGATAAGGGAGAAAAAGCTAAATAAATTGAAACTTAACAATAATCTTCAATCCATTAAGAGACTTGAGGTCACAGACAAACTTGTACCCCGAAAACTAGAAACACAAGCAGACCCCTGGGACCCCAGCTCACCAGGACCAGAAGCCCACACCTGGAGCCAGCGTCTGCAAGAACACATTTTTTTTTTTTTTTAAAGTTTCTTTTTGAGAAATCAGCTGACAGTCTTTTTTTTTTTTTTTTTTTATCCTCACCCAAGGACATTTTTCCATTTTCTACTCAGATAGAGCGGGAAGGAGGGAGAGGAAGAGAGAGAAACATCGATGTGAAAGGGACACATCGAGCGGCCGCCATCCGCACAACCCAACCAGGGCCGGGGACAAACTGCAGCCAAGGTACATGTCCTTAGCGGGAACCGAACCCGGGTCTCTGTGGACCGCAAGCTGACGCTCTAACGGCTGAGCCAAACCGGTCAGGGCTGCAAGAACACTTTTAAAAAAAGTTTTTTCTTTATTGATTTTAGAGAGACAGAAAGGGAGAGGGAAAGAGATGGAAACATCAATGAGTGAGAACATTGATTGGCCACCTCCTGCATGCCCCCCACTGGGGATCAGGCCCACAACCTGGGCACGTGCCCTGACCGGGAATTGAACTGGTGACTTCTTAGTGCATGGGTCAATGCTTAACCACTGAGCCACACTGGCCGGGTTGGAGAAACACTTTCCCGTGAATGGCTAGGGGCTCAGTGTAGATTAGCTTGAGAGTTTCTAGACTCCAGGAGGCCAACCCTGAGGCACACCCCACTTTCATGAGTTCTACCCCTGGAGCCCACCATTCTCAATATGAAGTCATGGGAAAACTCCCCTCTGGCTTCAGCAGGGAGAGGTAAAAATAACCATTTTGAAATATGCCCAGAGTGGTCTGCTCTCCTTAACGGCACCTGTTTCAGGGGAAACTACTTTCCCAGAGCTTAACCCCCTCGGGAAGGGAAATACCGACGCGGGCTCACTGAGAACCGCGACCTGGTCACGGGACCACAGACTGCAGTCCCCCCCACCTCGCCGCGTCAGCAGGGCTCCAGGATCCCTGCTGAGAGCTGCAGCCTCTGCCCCACTTCAGGAAAACCCAAGACAACAGGGGCAACAAAAACAAGGACATGGGAAGAAATTTTAGCCTCTGATACTACAGCAAACAAAAATAGAGCCTAACTCCTAGCCCGATAAACACAAACCTTACATAAACACCAGTTTACCTGAGTTCCTTTGGCCCGAAACACCAGGTCCAACTATCAACAACACACTGCATGGCATGCTAACAGGCACACACAGTGTGCAGAGGCGAAGCCAGCATCCCCAGGGGGAGGGCACACAGGCCTCCTCGGGGGGGTACTGCTGCTTGATGATGAAACAGATTCTCAATGGAAACATTCTGACCTGATGCTGAGACACAGGAAACAGGATTCTTGTTAAAAAAGGCATCAAGGAATGTTTCGATATGGAAATCGAGGAAGCTCGTGAAAGGCATTACTCGCTGAATAATGAGGAAGGACAAGTCGATAGACCCATGTAAGTGCAGAGAGAAAAAGCCACGACTCAGCCCCTGATTACAGGGTTGGAGACACCGAATTGAAAAAGCAGTGACATTGAATTATGAGCAAACATGCAACCTCTTAACAGAGGCAGGAACCAGCTAATGTGATAACGAACCATTCGGAGGGAACATCAGAGCCTGTGGCCGAGTCTGAGCATTTTTCAGCCACATAAGTGATTCCTAGAGCACCCCTGCACCCCAAAGTGAGCCCTGGGGCTGGACCCTTGGCCTGGCCCCGCCCTCACGGCACTCTCTGAGCCCAGTCTTCCCAGCACCTTCTCTGGACCAAAGTCGGTCAGTCCTGCCCACCTCTCCACCCTCAATGCAGTCCTCCCCCTCCAGGAAGTCTACCTTGATTACTTCAGGCCCCAGTCACCCTAACTGCTCTCAGCCCACCTTCCCCTAAACAGCAGGTGTTCTCAGCAGAATGGCCTGATCCATCTACTAATATTTACTAGTAATGTGGGTATTGGCACTTTTTCACCAGTAAGCACTTGGACTCTGGAGTCCAAGAGACCTGGGTTCACATCCCCGTTTGCTGCATAATCTTGACCAAGCTGCTGCCATCTCAGCTTCTGTTTCCTTATCTGTGAGCTGAGGGTCCTAATTTCCACCTCACCGCAGATATAATAAAATGCTGAATTAAAATGTTGTCCTGATGCCTACCACCTAGATGATGCTCCAGAAATACTGGTCGTGTTATCGCCACACTGAACAGTTCACAGAGCACAGCCACATCTCCTAGGTTCAAAGTGTCCAGTAGCAGGGGACCTCACCTGGCGTTTCTACAGCACTTTAAAGTTTGAAGAGCCCATTCACACCTTTGAGGGGACACTAAGGACCCCGAGGAGCAGCCAAGAGCACAAGCTCTGGACCCAGAATCCCTGGTTCAGATCCTGCCTCCACCACGTCCTAGCTGACCTTGAGCAAGTTACTTCCCCGGTTGGAGCATCGTTTGCTTGCCTGTAGAATGAGGCTGACAGTGATTTCTCCCTGGCTGGACTGTTGTAAAGCATGTAGAATAGTGAGGGGCCTGTTAAAGCCCCTCACGTCTGAGCTTTTTACCATCCTCCCATTTCACGAATGAGCATACTGAGGCTCAGAGAGGCTAAGGCACATGCCCGGGATCTCACAGACAATGGAATCGGCTCCTTACCTCGGGTCCACCATGCCTGGGCCTGTGTCCCACCTATTATGTGCCAAGCACCGTGCTGCTCCCTTTATACCTTGTCTCATCTTACAATTGACCTTGGAGGGAAGTCTCCTTATCTCCCATTTCACAGGTGAAGAAACTGAGGCCCAGAGGGGAGGAGGAGGTCACCTTCCTTTCCCCCTTTCCTCCCCCCTCCCCTCCCCCTCCGAGGCACCCACAGGGCTGTGCATGTGCAGCAGAAGAAGCCACATCTTCACGGGCCCAGGACAAACCCCACACAGATGGATTTTTCTCAACCTCATTATCTTTCCCTCTCAGTCGCTTCCTGCCCACTGCCCGGTGCAGACCTGCGGCAAGGCTGCCAGCTGGTTCAGGAGCTACGGCTCCATCCCCCTCCCCCTGGAAATTAGTGGAGACTCAGTGGTTAAAGCCCCCTGGATCCAGAGGCTCAAGAATCAAAGGCCTCTTGGGGGCCGTGCTGGGTGGACGAAGCTCCGCCCCCGGGACCTGGTTTCTCTGCAGGGTCCAGGCAGCAGCAGGACCCAGGGACAGAGTGATGGCAGGAGGACAACCCCAAACCAGTGAGCAGTTGTCCCAGCCACCAAGGAAAGTTCCAGGCGAGCCTGCAGGGAGAGAAGCCCCCAGAGCTTCGCCCTCAGGCAGGGCCCTTGCCTCAGAAACAGGCCCCTGCTCCAGAGAGCACCCCTGTTCTGAGGCTGCCCGGGGATTGACAAAGCGGAGGGCTTCAGGCTGGGCCTCCTCCAGGTGGGCGGGAGGGAGGGGTGCGAGGAGCCCACCTCCAGCTCCCTGCCCTGCGGCTCTGTGGAGCTGTGTGGTGCGGGCAGTGGAGGCTGAAGACAACTCTGCTGTGCTCGCCCTGCCGGGAGCACAGGGAGTGAGGGCAGTCTGCAGAGTCCCAGGAGAGGTCGGGGTGTGCTGCAGATTGGGGGCGCCAGGCCTAAGAGCCCATAAGTCCTGACATACTCTTTGCCCCCCCCCCAGGTTGTGGGGGCTGGCGTAGGGCATGTCTCGAAGGTTCCGCTCCTCAGCGGGGCCGGTGCCAAGTAAATTACTCCTAGTAATGGAGCTGTCTGCCCGGGGAATTGAGGAGGCAGTCAACACGCCAGAGTAATTAACCACGGGCTGTGGATGTGCGCGGGCTTCCAATGCCGCCCCCTCTCCCTGCAGTGGCCTCTTCCTGCAGGGCGGTGACGGGGCAGCGTTCTCTGCTGAGATGAGCAGTTGAGAATCAGAGAATCAAAGAGATAAGGAAAGCGGGGGGTGCTGGGGAGACCACGGAGTAGAAACCCCTCACTGGACAGATAGGGAAATCAAGGCTCTGAGAGGGAGACACCTGCCCAAGGACACGCGCAGGCTGGTGACAGGGGGGCTGGCTATCAGCTCTCCTGGTGGGCAGCTCAGGGCTACCCCCAGCACCTAAGTACAGGCTCCAGGCCCTGGGGTTGGCTGCGAGGGGCATAGGGCTGGGGATCTGGCAGGTAGCGAAGGAAGAAACCGAGGCTCAGAGAGAGAAAATAGGAAACAGAATCTATCCCCCCAGCCCTTCCTTTTCTTTTTCTAATTTTTTTTTCTTATTGATTTTAGAGAGAGAGGAAGGGAGAAGGAGAGAGAGGTAGAAACATCAATGAGCGAGAACATCAACTGGTCGCCTCCTACATGACCCCCACTGGGGATTGGGCCCACAGCCTGGGCATGTGCCCTGACCGGGAATCGAACTGGTGACCTCTTGGTGCATGGGTCGACGCTCAACCACCGAGCCACACCGGCGGGCCCCCCAGCCCTTTCTTTAAACAAGCTTCATCTGAGCCCCTCACTCACCCTAAGGGACATCACAGGCACTGAGGTAGCCTTGAGCTCACCTTCAGCTGCAAAAGTATTGTGTGGCTCTAAGGCCCGCCCACTTGTCAGCATGAAAAATTCTGATTGGGTCCCCTCTCCCCAGCTCACATCTCACCTGGGATCCCTGCTGGGCAGGGCTGGAGGAGGTGGGGTGCACGGTCTGCCCATCCCCTCCTCCTTCCCCTCCAGGGCCCTGGCAGAGGAAGGAACCCTTTAAGGAAAACAGGAGCCATTTTTACCTGGCCGGTGCTGTGGTCCTCCCCCGGCCGCGAGGGCCTGGTCACCACATGCCAGCTCCTCCCTGAGGCACAAATAGATGTGTTTCCTGGAACTACACAGTCCCAGCAACGGACATGCTCTCTTTGGCTGACGTTTTGTCCCCATCACAAGCTGAAAGGTCCTTCTTGTTCAGTCCACCTCATGGCTGGGATCCCCTCCTCCAAAGAAGGGCTCCCAGTAAAATTGCTGGAGGCTCAGTGAATGTCTGTGGTTCCACGCGTGACTTCGCCCAGTGGGCTGCTATACCTAACGTAGCATGGACTGGGCGGCTGATGAACAGCAAGTGTACTGTCACAGTTCTGGAGGCTGGGGAGTCCAACGTCAAGAGGCAGGAAGGTGCGGTGCTTGGTGAGAACCCTCTTCCTGGTGCGTGGACAGTTGTCTTCTTGCAGTGTCCTCACAGATTACAAGGGGGGAGGGAACTCTCTGGGGCCGCGTTTATAACTCTGATCCAATTCATGGGAGCTTCACCCTTGTAACCAAATCACTTCCCAAAGGTCCCCACTTCCTACTACCGTTGTTACAGGAGAAATCAGTGGGTCCAATTTCCCCACCATGCACGGGAGTGAGGTTCTTGGGGTACCACTGGAATAAGCATTTTCAGAGGCCCCCACAGGAGAATGGGAATAGAATACTATATTTGTGTGGAGTTACATTCCTTGGGCTGCAAAGTCCCATGTCCCTTAGTGCAGCCTAGAAAAGGAGCAGCTGTAGGTTCAGCAGAGCTAGAAGTAGGGCCAGTGTCCAGAGATTCCTCTCCACGCTGCAGCCGGGTCCAGTGTAGCATCAGGCTGGATGCAGTCATCAGTCCATTGGATGGCTTCCACGTGGTCAGCCACATGGGCAAATGCTCCTCCTGCTCCAGGAGTCCCAAGAGTAGGAGAACATGAGAGGAGAGCATGAATCTCCTTTGTTCAGGAGTTTAAATAGTCAGGTTTCACACCCTTGCAGTGGCCACGCCTATTCTGGCCACTGGCTAGGTCCCAGGTGTGACTGACAGGTAAGCCCTGTCCCACGTCACTCAGACCTTGCGGCACCTGTGCCTAAACTGCCTTTGTCCAGTCCTTTCCCCACCGATCTGCGGGAAACAGACCTGGAGAGTGGTAACTGCGGCTTCCTGGCCAAGCTGTATGAACCGCGTGCCTGTGTTATCTAGTCTCCCCTGTACTCTGGTTATCTAGTAACCCGGTTATTGTAAGGCATCACCATCACACTGGGGAGCAGACTTCAAATTTGGGGGACAACATAAACATTCAGTCCATAACAACATGGGCCACAGAAAATTCGCCTTCCTTCTGCTCACCACCTAGAAGCACACGCTGCCTTCCTGTCCCCGCACCCATCCCTGCCCTGGTGGACAGCAGTGGCCAACCTCAACCAACCTCTGCCCTCCTGGATTCTTCAGGCATGTTACCAAGGTACGGGATCTCCCAGAGCTACGTGAGGAAACCGAGCACAGAGAGGTGAAGTCCCACATATAATAAACAGCCAAAGTTTGCTCTCTCGACAAATATGAAACACAGAGAAGCCTCTGTCAAATCTGAACAAGAAATAGAGTGAGATCCCAAATAATTTCTATAAGCAATAGAAAAGGGAAATTGCTACAGAAATTGTAGAGGTATAATGCATAAAAACTTGTATATATATCTATATTCCAATACATTTGAAAATTTAGATTAATTGAATGATTTTAGAGAAACATAACTACCTAAACTGACCCAAAAAGAAATTTTTAAATTATCCATAACTCTGTAACCAATAAAGAAACCGAAGTGATAGTAAAAATCTTCCCACAAATTAAACACTTCCCCCATGCGGTTTGATAAGTGAATTCTCAAACGTTTAAGGCGGAGATTATTCCAGTCTTACACCAACACTTCCGTTCATGAGACTAACAAAACTTTGAATCCAAAGTCAGACCAAACAATGGAAAATTACAAAACACACTGAAAAAAAAATGTAACGAGAAAAGTCTTTTTAAAAAATTAGCAAAGAAATTGCAGCGACAAATAAATTAAGTAATGTATTATGACCAAGTTTGTTTTTTTCCTAAGAAATATGATGTTCGTTTAGTATTACTACATGCATTCTTGTAATTCATCACAGTAGATCTTTTAAAAGCATGGGATTATTTGAATCGTTGCCGAAAAGGCATTTGATGAAAGTAGGCATCCATTCATGATAAAATTCTTCGCAAACTAGGAATGAAAGGAATAAAAGAGATTCCACCAAAGAAAGCCTCGCATATTTTGTGGTGAAACGCTGTAAGCTTTCCCTTTAAGATCAAGATCACAACAAGGTTGGCTGCCAGCATCATTACTATTCAACGTGGGGGGTCTTTCTTAGAGCACTTAACCAGAAAAGAAATAAAAGGCACGCAGATTGGAAAGAAAGAAGAGAAACTGTCATTATTTGCATGTGCTGTGTTTGCATCTTTGAAAAAAACCCTAAGGGCCCGCAGATAATAAAAGAGTTTAACACGTTGGCTGGATTCAAAATCAATATACGGAGATAAAGGTACTGTTGACAATAGAATTTTTTTTTTTTTAACACACTTTCTAAGATAAATTATAAACCTAACAAAAGTTGTGGAGTTCTTTATGTAAAAAATCAATATTTGGATCTGCCTGATAAGAACTTGGCACATTGCAGCATTTCATTAATCGCGTATTTCTGTTCCCCCTGCCCTGTACCTGAGGTGTTTGCATTTTCATCCTAAAGGAACACTATCAGATTTGTCAAAACAATGTATGCACGCTGCATCCTACTGAACCCCTGTTACTTTAAAGATTAATATTTGCATAATGCATTTGCCAAACACTGTCTCGTTCATTATCTTTTCCCCAAAAGCAATGGGTAATAACATTCGCATCCGCACTGAAAGTGACCTACAGAATACATTTAGTTTGGCATCAGGTTTTGGATCCAGGTCTGTCTTATCTCCATTGCTGTGGAGTTTCACCCTGCCCTGCGTCTGTTGATGGACTCATTTGTTACGTAACTACAGGGTACTTACTGAGCCCTGTGCCAGGAGCCAGGGGCACAGTGGTGTGCGCGGTGGGCACAAAGCTCACCCTCGTGGAGCCCCAGCCTTTTGGAGGGGCCAAATCACCACAGGACTGGATGCTGCCACATATCATGCTGGGCACAGAGGAGGAGCAAGGACACCTCCTGGAGAAAGGGGCATTGGATTCCAAACCTGAAAGATGGGTCATCTAGAACTCAGGGGTGCGGTTGAGGTAGAAAAGAGGAAGAAAGGTGTCCAAGCCGAGGAGACAGTGTGTGAAGGCTTGGAGGAGAGCGTGGCCACCATGGAACAGGTAGACGTTTGCTCCCAGACTATAAGGTGTGCAGGCGGGAGGCAGCCCACCCAGAACCCCACACACCCGGCCAAGGAGTATGATCTTGACCCTAGAAGCAAGGGGTCAGCAAGGGCATGACGAAGCTAGACCTGTGCTTTAAAAGACAAGAGTATGCAGATTAGAGAGTGTGCCGTGGAAGGAGACACTGAGTCAGGGAGTCAGTTGGGTCAGAGGAGACCCGCTTTCTGTCCATCTGAAGTTCTTATGACCTTATGAGTCCACTCTCAGTCTGTCAGGACTCTGGGCTGCAGGGACAGAGCTCACGCCAGCATCTGAGGCCTTTCGAAGGGGGTGGTTGGCCCCAGGACTGGACAAGAGGCTCGGGAGCATTTAGGACAGAAGGAGGAATGGCCAGGGTCAGGGTCTCCTTGCGCCGGGACACTCCTCTGCGCCCAGCCCAGCCCAGCATCCTTCCTGTTTGTCTTCACCTCTTCCTGCAAGGTGGCCTCGGTTTCTCCCTCTGTACCTGAGGCCTGCCCAGATCAGAAAGGTAGCCCAAAGCTGTTTCCAACCTCGTGATCCCAAGGGCAGTAGGGAGCTTTCCCCAGTACAGAAAATTCCAGAGAAGGAGCCAAAAGGCTTATGGTCAGCATTCTGCCCAATGAGTGCACAGCCAGATCTCACCTTGTATAAAAACAAGCCTACACCACAGAGTTGGCGTTGCACCCAGGAGCCATCCATGAACATGGCCTCAGACGGTGGACAGACCCCAGCCTCCTGGGACCCACACCCAGGCCTTTTCCAGCCTCGTGTGCCTCAGACACGACCTGGCCAGGCAAACCCTTCAGCCTGGCAGCTCCAGGTGTCAATACTAGAGAAATGCTCCCCTGAGCACACAGTGAGGCACCCACTGGATATTGATTGTGGTGCAAGGATGTGCACACAGAGAACACAACAGAAGCAACCTCAATATTCATTAGCAGGGAAATGGGAAATGGTGAAAGAAAAGATGAAGGCAATTAAAGAAGGGAAGAGTGAGAGAGAGGGAGAGCAAGAAAGCGATGGAGTGGAGGGGTGGGGGAAGAAAGGAGAAATATCCAAGCATTTGAGATGAATTACTTCATTAAAATCAATGTGGCCCCTCTATATGTACTGCTACGGAAAGATGTCTATGATATTGTTAAATGATTAAAAAGCCAGATGCATAAATACAAATAATATGATACTTTTTATCGGTTTAAAAACAGAGCAAGACATATATAGCTAAGCGTGTGTGTGTGTGTGTGTGTGTGTGTGTGTGTGTGTGTGTATAAATGTATAAAGGTCTGGCCCTAGCCTGTGTGGCTCAGTTGGTTGGAGCATCATCCCTCCACCGAAAGGTCCCGGGTTCAAGTCCCAGTCAGGGCACAAACCCAGATTGCAGGTTTGATCCCTGGTCAGGGCAAATGGGAAAGGCAACCAACTAATGTTTCACTCTCACATCAATGTTTCTCTCTTTCCTGTCCTCTCTCTCTAAAATCAATAAAAGCATGTCCTCAGGTAAGGATTAAGAAAAGATTTTAAAAATATATATAAAGGTCTGTAAGGGTTACACACTACCCTGACATCGGTGCTTCTTGTGGAGTGAAGTTTGGATGGGCAGGGAGCACAGAGGTTCTGTTTTTGCAAACGGCCTGCTTGAATATATGACAGTAAGAGTACCTACATACTGCACAACTTAATTAGAAATAATTATAAATGAGCAAGGGAAATAAAATGGCAGGCAATGTTGCTTGTAATGGGGGTAAAAGCCACCTAAATACAAACCCATCTAGAGGGAACTGACTGGAATAAATAATGGAGTCTGTTACAACAGAGCCCGGACCTGCCAAGACAAAGCGGACATGGTTGGGGAGATATTCTAAAGTGAAAAGCAAGTTACAAATTAGCATGCACCAAATATAGCTTTTTTGTTAAAGGAAGAACATTTAGAATATGCACAGGAAGAGAGAATCCCTGGTGGAAAGTGTGGGGCTTTGGAATCGGACAGAGCTGAGTTTGTGTCTCCGACAGCTGTCCGTGAGTCCTGTGGGTTCGCGCCACTGCTCCGAGCCTCAGTTTACCTGTCTTTAAAACAGGAATAACAACAGTGTCTACCTCCTGGGCTTGGTGTGAGGATTCATTGAACTAATGTAACCAAAAGGCTTATCACGGAGGACATAAGACAGCAATCTCATCGTTATATTTTTTCCAGGTTCCATCCGGGAAATGGATTTGGGACTAAGGGAAGGAGACAGGGCACGGCTCCCCTTTATACCTCCCACATTTTTTGAATATTCCACAGTGAGATTGTGTTATTCTTTACAGTGGACTGAATTGTTTTCCCAAGATTCTTATGTTGAAGCCCTGACCCCAACGTGACGGCCTTGGAGATGAGGCCTTTGGGAAGGAGTCAGGGCGAGATGGGGTCCTGAGGGCGGGGCCCTCGCGATGGGGTTAGTACCAATGAGAGAAGCCCTAGCGCCCTCCCCCTCTCTCCACCTTATTTAAACAGCAAGCAGGCAGCACGCCAGGAAGGGAGCCCTGACCAGAACCCCACTTCCAGCTTCCAGAACCATGAGAAAGAAATGAATGTGTTAAGTCACCCAGTCTGTGCTATTTGTTATAGCAGCCCAGGGTGACTAAGACAGTCTCAAGATTTAAAAAAAAACGAATAAAGATTAAAGAGGGAAATAGCCTCTTCCCAGAAGCTGCCTGTGCTGGTCAGTTCCTTGGGGCTCCGGGCCGCTGGCCTAGCAGTGGGCGAGAGCGCGGGGCACGGCCACCCTCGCTGTGAGGGAACACATCCAGGTCACAACAGTCACTTGGCAGGAGGACTGGGGAACTGAGCCCGGCCCTCAGAGCACAACGAGACGGGCAAGGACGTTCCTCCCCGCTGGGGGCTTGGTGACAAGTGTTCTCCTGTCACCAGCCTGTGTCCTGTGATTTGATACAATGTTCACGTCTCTCCAGCTGAGCGGCAGCCGAGGCGCCGCCGCATGAAATCAGGCAGATAAAAGACCCTGCTCGCTGTCACTTTGCCGCCAGCTCTGCCGCAGACGAACTAGCATGTTCCGCTGCTGAAGTCAATGAGGAGCTAGATCGGGGCTGAAGAGAAGAGAACAGAGGATTCCACGAAATTGCTCCTTCTTCGGGCATGTGGTTCTGCTGCTGTCCTTGGCAGAAGGGGGCCCGGGAGGCCCGCCCAGCTGTGCAGAGAGACCGCCAGCCACTGGCCAGGGCTCTGAGGAGCGCCGGTCCCACTGAGCGCCCACTGTGTGCCAGGTGGAGCTGGCCCCAGGGACGCAGCAGGGACAGGCCAGGAGAGGCCCCGCCCTGGACAGGCATCATGGTGACGACAGGGATCAGTCCCGGCCCCGCCTGCTCTCCACGCGCCAGCTCTGGGCGAGGAGCTGTCACTCACAGCCACTCTGAAGCAGGAACCCCATCATTCCTATTTTACCAAAAGGGAAAGTGGGGCTCAAAAAGGACAAGTCCCCGCCACGGCATAACCTGTGGAAGGTCTGTCTGTGCTGAGTGTACCCTGACCCACCCCACAGCATGGCCTCCCGGCACCCACTCCAGTTCTCCAGAAGGGACACCCTGCCTGGGCCCTGGCCAGAGTCTGGGACAGGCCCAGGCGCTCTCCCTGGCACAGGTCTGCACGGGGGCCGGGCACGCGTTAAACCTTGGGCAGCAAGCCCGCGCTCAGCATGCAGGCCCCCCTGCAACTACCCCGAGCACGAGCCTTTCAACCACACCCTCTGGCGTCCTGGCTCCAGGTCGATGCGCTGATCCCGCCGAGCTCCGGGCGGGAGCCCTCAGCACAGGGTCTGCGGCAGCAGGGCGGAGGGCATGTGGTTCTGAGTAGGAACCTGGAGTCCATGGGCGGGGCTGCGAGTCCCAGCTTTGCTTTTTATCGGTCATGTGACCCGGGCACTTTGCATCTGAGGTCTCCTCTCCTGTCAACCCTGAGAGCACCTTCACCTCCTCCAAGGTTGTGGTTGGAGGTCAAGAAAGAAAACAGGTGGGAAGCTCTCAGCACAGGGCCCGGCAGGTACAAAGTGCTATGAATAGTCAGCTTTATTATTAATGTTGGTTATATTTAAACAACTGCTTAAATAAAATATAAAACTAGGATGGTTACTTCCTTCTGTTTTGAGACTTCTGCTCTCTGGTAGCATGCATTCATTCATTTGTTCATTCATTCATTCATTTATTCCACACACATGAACCGGGCGCCTTATATGACCCACCGCTCCCCATCGCCGGGGTGACAGCAGTGAAGGGGAACAGACGGGGCTCCTGCCTCCTAGGACTGACGTTTCCAACCACCATCAAGGCACCAGACACATGAATTAAACTGTTCCAGGCTGGGACAGGAAGGCGAGGGAAAAACGGGGTGAGCGGTAAAAGAGGGTACCGCTCTTTCTGCGGGGATCCTTCTCCTCCGTGTGAGGAGGAGACAGCATGACACAACTCCAGCGTCGGCAGGGCCTGAGCTCCCTGGTGACCACTGAGTGGTCCCTTCCATGTTCCACACGGCCTATGCCTTGCTTGGCACACCCCCACCCCCGTACACCCCACAATCTCCACACCACCCAGCTGTGGTGTCCCTTCTGGCCCTTCTATGGCTGACCTGTCCTGGGGCAGCTCAGCTCTCAGAAGCCTCCTGGCTTCCCTTACCACCCCCACATTCAGCTCTGGGGGTCCCCCAGGGATGGGACCACCATGGCCCCGGCAGTAACTAATTGGATCAGGACTAGAGACCTGACCCAGGCCAGACCAGTCAGGCTTGGCCTCAGCTTAAGAGACCCTGGCCAGGCCAAGCTGGTGAGGCTGATGGGACCAGGCAGATGGCTCAGGCTGGGAGTAAACGGGCAGGAGCCAGGCAGGGTGGAGGGGTCCCAGGGAACTGCGGGAGGGACAGAATCAGAGACCCCTTACCCTGGCTCGCAAGGCCCTGGTCCACTTGGCCAGCCTCACCCTGGATTTGCGAACACCCCTGAACTATTCAGTTTCCCGGACACTCCATGATGTCTTGCCTCTGCCATTTGGCGTTGGCTGCTCAATTTTGTTCTTCTTAAGATGCCCTTCTCCATATTTCATCCACTTGGCAGGCTCCTATTCATCCATCAAAATCCAGACTAGACTCCTCCTTGCCATTTCCCCATCACTATAGAGTAAATCACCTCCTTTCTCTATTGCTTCTCAACTGTCTAACTTCATCCATTTAAGTCTTTATCCATTAAACTGATTTATTTATTATCGACTCACCCACACAGCTGGGTTTGATGCTGGCAAAAGATCAGCAACCTGCCGGGGCTTGACCCATGCATGCCCTCCGAGGGGTGGTCACTTCTATCCCGAGGAGCAGCTGAGCCCGTGCCCCTGACTCTCTGGCTCACAGCCCGGACCCCCACAAGATGAGGTATTCCCAAAGGGCGGGCGGAGAACCCGGTTTCTTCAGTGTCGTTGTCAGCAGAGGCTCCCACGAGGACCAGGAGATCGCGCGCACCCCAGAACCAGGAGGGCAGCCCACCCCTTCTAGGAACAGAGCGGCCCGGAGAGCGGGCAGATCCAGACCGTCCGGCAGACACTGGCATTGCCATCCCCGCTGGGGCACAGCCACCAGGGCAGCCCACAGGCCCCTCCAGGGGCTTCCCAAGCAGAGATAGGGACAGAGGACGGCGAGTGTGAGGGACACGCAGTTCCCTCAGACGCAGGAGGGGTGCAGAGCCTGCAGGGCCCGAGTTTACCTTTCAGCTGCCCCATATTTTCATCTACAGCTGGCGAGACGCAGGCACATTCAGAGACTGAGGTGCCCAGTCTCCCCAGCATCCTCAGGCCTGTCCCCCGTTAGGTGGCCTAACACAGAGTCAGGGTCTCCAGGGGCTCCCATCGGCTGAAAGTCCCCAGTGCCTTCAACCCCCATGCCCACAGCCACTGTCCAGCCCTGGTGCTCTAGAGCCCACAGTGGGCGACCTGCAACGCGCCACCCACCCAGATTCGTGCCCAGGACACAGAGGAGAGCCCAGTGGCCCGTTTTATTTTCTTTGAACAAGTCAACTTTCCACCACGGCCAAGCAGCACGGAGATTCAGTGTCTCCAGACGTCAGAGATGGAAAATGAATGTCTGATTCTGCAGCTTCATTGGTGTCACCCGCACTCACCCGCTGTCCGCCTGGCGCCCCCTGGGGGCTGGCCCTGCCCTCCACGCGGGGCCCATCCCAGTGGGGCCTTTCCTCCGCTCCGGCTTCCCTCCCGTCTCTCCTGCCCCCACCCCCTTCTCTCCCTTCTCCTCATCCTCCCTTCTGCTTGTCACCTCTGAGGACAGGGGATCCATCCCAGGAGGGTGTTGCCTTCCTCTCACCAGGATCTGATTCCTCCTCACAGAGCTGGGTGTTTCAAGAAGACAAGGAAGGCGCTGGGGGTCGTTAGGCTTCCCTGCCCCCAGAAAAGGAATTACTCGAGGTGAGGTTTCTTCTTCAGAAGCTTTAGCCTGGGAGACGCTCGGGCCAGCCATGGGCCAGCCTGTACCCCACGAGGCAAAGCGAGAATGTGGAAGGAGGGTTGCCAAGCTGAGAGACTAGAGGGTGAGCCTGAGGCAGGGTTAGGGAGACCCCAGGACAGGGGCTGGAGTCAGCCTGGCCCCCACTTCTAGGACGACTGGACCCTCTGGGTCTTGGAGGGGAGAAGGGGCCCTCCCTGGTTGTGTAGTTCTGATCTTTCCTCACATTTTCTAACCAACCCTACTTTGATTAGGTGATCTCTTCCCTCCCAGAGGTGAGGATCCGGGGGGCTGCAGGAGGAGGGCGCTTTGGGGGAGCAGCAGGCAGTGTGGAGGGAGGAGCAGGGGAGGTTAACTTGGAAGGACATCGAAGACCAAGTGTAAGAGTTTGAGTTTCGACCTGAAGGCAAGAGAGCCACGGAGGGCTGGGGGTGTTCCCCCGGGGGCGTGGGATGGATGCTCGGTGAGGGTGGACGGGAGGACAGTCCACAAGAGGGGCCAGTCCAGCCAGCGTCCAGGGCTGCGGAGGAGACGGATGCCCTCAGGGGCAGCAGGTGGACTGCATGGGAGGGTGAGCGCGGCAGGAGGAGGGGAGGAGAGAACCAAGCACCTACTGTCTCACCCCTGCTCTTCAGCAGAACTTCCAGTCCCTGCAGGTGGTCAGTCTGGGCATCTTGATGGTCGGATGGATAGGAACTAAGGGCAGCTTCTGGCCAAAAGCCAGCAAGAAAACAAGGCCCCAAGGACTTCTGTCCGACAGTCCTGGAATAATCAAGTCCTGCCAACAGCCACGCGTTTGGACCCAGGTCCCTCCGCAGTCGAGCCTTCAGGTGAGACCACAGTCCTGGAGGATGCTGTGGCCGGCCTGGGACTGTGAGCCGTGGGCCCAGGGGCACCGTGCTGGACTCCTGACCCACAGAAACTGGGCGACAACGTGGGTAGTCTTAAGCAGCTAAGTTTGGGTCACGTGCTGCCAGGAGAGAGAGAACGAACATAATTCGTCTCCTAGCCTGGCTCCCTGAGCAGACCTTGAGGAACTCAGTGCACGAAGCATCTCCGCGTCATCTCAGGTGAGCTCATCCCTTCACCTAGCAAGGCTCATGTCCCCACCATGCAGGGGACAGTCCCACTCTTGACTGTGTAGGGCTGTGGGGCCCTGGATACAAAAAGCTCAGTGACCTGGGACAAGTCAACAGGTGCTCGATACCAAACACTCGCATTATTCCTGTAAGAAGCTGTCGGAGCGAAGGCCTAACACAGTGTCTGTGATATGAACACGTACACGCTGGGAACGGAGCACACCAGTCGGTTCCCACTTCCGGGCCTTCGGCACATGGGGCGTGCTAGCACCTGACACTCATCTCTGTGGCAGCCTTCCACACCCACAGCCTGCCTCTCCGGGAAGCCTTCCGAAGCACCTGTGTTCCCAGAATCTCTGTGTGCCGCTGTCCACTGCTCGCCTCCCTGGAGTCACCACCACACTCACACACACACACACACACACACGAGGTGCACACCCCCAGAGGACCTGCCTCACCTGGCCTCCCCGCAAAATGCCAACCTGTGCTTCACAGGGAAATGTCACCAGGCACAGCTCACCCCCTTCCTGCCACAGACACACTCAGTGACCGGGGACAAGTCGATGCGTCCCTCAGAGCCCCGACTTTCCTCCAGAAAAGTGGGAACAGCAGTGCTCACCCGGGGGCAGAGTGAGGGTTGACGGGGTTCAGCATGACCTCGGCCCTGCACTCAGTAGGTGCTCAGGAAATGCCAGCCCCACCCCTGCAAGGCGGGCGCACTGTAAGCCGCACCCGGCTCAGAGCTAAGGTTCTAAGAAGCTTCTGAATGAATCCTTTGTCCAGCAGCCGCCAAGCCCCAGCCCACCTCCGTCCCAGGCCCCAGCCGGCCTCGAGCCCACCTCAGCCCCGCTTCTCCCGACATAAATTGTGAAGAATTTGGCAAATTTTTGCATAGCCACACTTTACATTCATTATGTAGAATCAAATTTCCAAGCCTTTCAAATTTCATTTTTTATTTCCCCCCAGAGGAATGGCTGTTCGACAAAGGTCACACATAAAACAGGCCCTATCAGGCAGGAAGAGGAGGCGGGACTCCCGGGAGGAGCAGCTGCCATTGATTAGGGACAGGCAGGTCCGTCCAAGGAGCACACGCTTGCTCTGCCGGGGCTGCAAAGCCAGGGTGACGCCCGGTTCTCCCCACCGCCTCAGACATGCGTGATTCAGGACTGCTCCTCACGGCATCCGTGTGAGTCCTGCTCACTGAGCACCTGCTTCCTTGCCTCCCACCCCAGCCCTGCACGGTCCACAGTGTGATCATCCCTGCTGCACAGTGGGGGACACGTGCCACTGAGAGGTGAAAGGACTCCCCAAGATCACGCCCAGCAGTAAGAGGCGTGGCTGGGATTTGAACCCAGGTCTGGCTGGCGCTAAGGGCCCTGCTCCCCGCCCCCTACTCTCCTGCTCTCCTTTGCAACTGGAAAGGTGAGCAGAGAATCAGCCCAGTCCTGGGGGATGCTCACCAGGCTTTGGGTTCAGTCTTGGTTCCAGAGGCCTTAAGTACAGGCATAAAACACAAAAACATTGATTAGTGCAACCCACAGTGTGTTTAGTTGCAGGAGGCCCAGAGCGCAGTAACCCAGACAGTGGATCTAAAACTGTCCCCTCGTCACCTCGGGGGCAGCAGGGCCTCCTGGCTGACACCAGCCACCCCCCAGAACCCTCCCCCACCAACCTCTCCCTGATCGGAAGGAGGGACTCAGGGGACAGGAGTGCATGTGTATCTTTACCCACTTTCTTTCTGCACCTTCACAAACCGTGTTCTCCTACCGTAAAGCCGGCCATGAGTAACAGGCTGGATGACCTCCTCTGTGCTCCGCAAATGCACCGGAGGCAGACTCTCCTCCCAGCCCAGAGCTCGTGGGTGCTCAGACACCCTCCACAGAGCTGCAGGGACATCCCGGGACAGAGCGAGGACAGGAGGTCTGGCCCAGGTCTCACAGAAAACCCGAGGGGCAGTGGGTGCCCCAGATGGTTGTTTTGACCTGCCCTCCAGGGTCCACTCATTAATGCCCAATCCCTGAGTGACAGGGGACTGGGGGACATGAAACCCAAACGAGTCACACTCACACTCTTTAAACTGCCCAACCCCCTCCACGGGAGAGGGAGGGACCATGCTGAGGCAGGAGTCATGCACAGGGCCGGGGCACCTGTCCACACGCTGGGAAAGGCCTGGACGGCCAGGTGGAGCCAGCCCGGGGGCAGGAGTGAAGGAATGCACGGAAGGGGGAGCAGGCGAGCTGACGAGGGAGCAGTCTCACGCCTGCCTGGACGGCGCACGGACCCTGAGTGAGGGGTGGGTGGGAGAGCAGGAGTGACTGGACCTGGAGGAGGGGACAGAGGGACGTGCTGCTGCCCACAGGAGAGCTCCACCACCACCTACTGCATCCAGGAGGGCAGGGCGCAGAGGTTAGCTACCCCACCTCACAGCTCACGGGGCAGAGCTGAGATCCCAGCCCAGACACGGCCCCACAAGGTGCCTCGGCTGCCTTCCCAGATCTGCCATGGCTGGCTCCTTGGCCCAGGCTCACCGGAGACTTGGCCTCCTTTCCTCCCCAGTTGACGTTTGAAGCGAACTTAATAAAATCCAGCTCTTTAAGTCAGGGTAAAGCCCTGCCAGGTTCTTCAGACTGCTCCAGCCTTCCGGTGCTGGGTTTCAGCATCAAATGGGCCGTGTGCTCAGGGCTGGGTGTTGGCTGGAGCGAGTGCATCCCATTTTTTCTGATGATTATTCCTGACATGTCTTAGTTGGTTTGACTTTTCTGCCCCTTCCTGGCAGATGGGGTCCCAGGAGGACAGGCTGCTGCCCTCTGCCCCGAGGCGGAGGCCAGATGCCAAAGGGGGAGAAAGGGATCTTCACAGGAGGCTGCCTGAGCCTGTCGTGGCTCCCAGCGCCCTCACCCCACCCTCCTGGACAGTGATCCTGAGCCCCCTTGACCATGCCCAGGACATTAATGAGAGTCCTTTCCTCGTGGTCATTTCCTGTCTGGTCCCTCCTCAACAAAAGGAGCAAATAGAACCCTTCTCTTGTTTATTTTGCTGCATGAAAGTGGGTCGAGGTGAGCTGAACGGCCCATCCCGTTCCCATGTCCTGGTGCCCAACTCTGCCCAGAGGGAGCCAGACCCCGGAAGGACCGAGCCGTGCTTGCCCAGGTTAAGCCTGTGCGGTGTCCAGTTCCCACTCACATGTTCAGCTCTCAGGCGGGACCACGAGGGGTGACACAGCACATTCAGGCTCGGCATCAGCAGCCGGATGTGCCCAGCAGTGGGGCAGGTTCCCGGGCAAGTGGCGAGCTCCCCATGCCTACAAGAGCTCCAGTTATCACAGTGAGCGGGTGCCTCCTGCGCAGGTGGGGCAGCTGGACTAAGGTCGCTTCCTGTGCTAAGATTCTGACTCGGAATGTCTATTTCAGCTCCGCGTTTCTCCAGACTGATTCTGTGGTCCCGGGTCCAGGGAGCTGTGGGAGAGGCCCCAGGTCTTCTCCAGAGAGTCCTTCATTCTGAGACTCTCGGGCCTGTGAGGCCGTGAATGATTCTGTGACTCTAGAATTCTAGGATCCTGTGCAAGGGACCAGATGCCGTGCCCACCCTCCGTACCCCATCCGTGCCTCTCCCCAGGCTAGTCCCTCACCTCTCACCTGCCTGTTTGCACCCCCTCCCATTAGAATGAGCTCCTCACAGAGGGACTGCCGTCCTGGAGCCCTGTACCCCCAGCGCCTCGCTAACCAAAGGAATTTCTTCAGCCCTCCCCTCAGTAGTGCCCCGCCGGCTCACGCGATATGTGCGGCAGGTCCTCACAGAGTGCTGGCCGAATGCAGGCAGGTGCAGCGGACACACAGGGAGAAAGGACACAAGATCATGGGTCTGTAAACGTGGGTACACCTGTGCGAGAATGGAGTCAGCTGCACCCCACCTGTGCCGTGTCAGGCGGCTGAGAGTCAGGCCTTCCTGCCCCCCGTTCCTGCTGCCGGGTGGAAAGGTGTGTCCAGGAGTGCACTGGTGGCGCCCCCACAGGAGCCAGGCCCTGTCCGGGGGAAGGGATGTATTCGCTCAGTGAGCCCTTGCCTGCTGTGTGCAGGGCACTGTGCTGGCGTGCGGGGTCCATCAGGAAACAAGACAGAGATCCCTGCCCTCGTGGAGCTGACATCCCAGTGGGCTGTCAGACCATAAACAGCAAACATACTGCATAAATAATGTATATAGATTCTTGGGGGATGTGGGAGAGTGGGGGCAGGGTTTAGAATTCAATAAGGTGACTGAGGCCAATTCTTTGAGAAGATGAGGTTTGAGCAAAGACTTGTCCTTTTGGTTCACCTTCACATCATGATGAGAAACCAGAGGCTCAGAGAGGTTGGACATGTGTCCAAGGTCACACAGCACGAAATAGAGGCAGGACTTCTGTCCACTCGGCCGCACTCTGAGCCTTCGCAGGCATTACCTGGCAGGTGGCTCTTAGCACCAACCCCGAGACAAGGACACTGTCATCTCCACTTAACCAGCAAGGAAGTGGAGCCTGGTGACCAGGGCCAGTGTGGGGTGGCAGGGACAGGACTCGCACCTGGGCTTGCCGAAATGAAAAGCCTCGGTCCTCCATGAGCTGCCACTTGAAAGGACGTCACGGGCCCCAAGTGGGGTCTCAGGCAGCCCTGTGGGAGCTGTTTGGGGCCCAGGCCCTTCTCGGGGACCTTGGCGCACTGCCGGTCCAGACAAGTGACACCCTCAGGAAACGAGTTGAAGCTGGTGCCGGCGACAGCGTGGCTCACTGTGGGAGGATCAAGGAGGACATTCTGAGGCCTGAGCCAGGCCCTGTGTCTGGGCTCAGAGGCAGCTGGACTTTGATCCAGAGCCCAGACACTGGGCAGCTCTGATGTGAGAAGACAGGCACCTACTGAAGCTGTGCCATTGAGGGACAGATCAGACCCTTGCTGCCTCATTAGCCCTCTGGCCTGATTTTCTCTTCCCTTTGCTGGGAGCTAGGTGGCTGCCATAGCAACCGCACAGACGAGCGAGGGTCCACAGACAGCTCCTGGAAGTCTTCCCACCGAAAGGAGAAGAGGCGTCTGGGCCCCGCGGGGCAAAGGGCTGTGTCCAGCTCTTCCCACTGCAAGCCCCCCGCCCTCGAGCCTCGCCTCTGGCTTCCGCGAAGTGGGCCAGCACTGCGCCTCCGTCCTGAGTTGAGGGACGCACTGCCGAGCTCAGGAGGCACGCAGTGCGTCAGCTGTCACAGCGTGTGAGCGACCCGATGCATGCTGGCACTGGCGTTTCGGAGCCAGTCACACTGACGACGGCCTGCGGAGCGCCGGTCGTGGCCGAGGCACCTTCCATGGCGCGTCGCACGGGGCGTCAGCAGAGGCCGAGGGAACAGGAAGCACTGGCCCCGCTCAGGTGGACGAGGAGGCTCCGCGAAGGGGAGGGACTCGCCCGGCGTCTCCTGGGCCAGGTGCTGGGGCAGTCTCCCTCCCAGGCCGGGGCAAGGCAGGGTGACCACCCAGAATCCCCCCGGGGGTCTCCAAGGACCCCCACCCATTTGAAGACTTAGGAGATCAGGGCCAGTTCTGGGATTTGGGCCCACACTAGGACACCCCTCGAGAGGGATCAGCTGGGGGCTTCCAGGGTCTTCCCCAACTTCCTCCTTCCTGGAGTCGAAGAACCCAGCACCAGGCGACCAGCAGACCCCCAGTGAGGACCGTGGATGGCCAGGCTTGCCGCCCATGACTCCCTCGGCTCCCCCGAGTGTCCCCCAGGTGTTCTCCCACCTGGCCCGGGATGATGGTCAATGCCTCTGGCCCACCCACACACCCTCTAGACTGTGCAGAGCCCAGACTCTCTGTCAGAGTCATGGGGTAGGACAGCCACTTGGACTTACAAGGAGCAGGAAAAGCAGAAAGGAGCCACTTGGGGCCCTGAGAACCTGAGGGGATGAGGGAGGGGACACATTCTGACCTATCCGTAGGCTTCCGTGAGGAGGAGAGGATGGTTCTGGATCTGGAGGAGCCCCTGAGACGCAGCTCCTGGGCCCGAACCCCTGCGAAGATGCTGTGCCGATGGGCACCGGCCCTGCGCTGGGCACTCACACAATCTCCTTTCGGTCTCCGTGCCCCAGTGAGGAGGGATGTTGCCCCCTGTTCCTAGGTGAGCACTGAGACCCAGAGGGCAGTCACGTGCCCGCAGTCACACAGCACTCAGGGACACCGCGGGACTCACCCAGCTCTTGGGATTGTGGAGTCATGGCACTTTTTTGAGGGGCCCCTCAGACATCTCTGCTTAGGCTTCTCAATACCTCCCCCCACCCTGCCCAGGCTGTAGCTTATCTGTGTTTGGGACACTCGGGCTCCCTGCATGTCCTTGGGAGTTGCCGGACCGCAAGGCCTAGCCACCCCTGAGGCGAAGCACTTCCTCTGGCCAGTCACACACCCGGAGTTGGCTAAGGTGACTGCCTCTGACTCCCCAGGACAGGCCTGGCTGCCTGGAAGCCGGCTACAAAAGGTGCTAACCCACCCAGGCCGGTTTGGCTCAGCGGTTAGAGCGTCGGCCCGCGGACCAGAGTAGCAGGTTCGATCCCAGTCAAGGGCATGTACCTCAGTTGTTCAATCCCTGGCCTTGGTCAGAGTCGTGCAGGAGACAACCAGTCGAGGTGTCTCTCTCATGTCGATATTTCTCTCTCTTCTCTCCCTCCCACTCTATCTGAAGATAAATGAAAAAATGTCCTCAGGTGAGGATTATAAAATAAGGGTGCTGATCCCTTGGCCCTGGGTTCCTCAGCTGTAAGGCCACCCACGGGGTGTGCAGGCCGGGCTGGACTTGGCTTCCGGGTGCCGGGTGCAGCCGGGCGGGGCCGGCCCTGCAGTGCCCTCGCCGTCGGCTGGGCTGTGAGTCAGCTACCCTGTTGCTCTGAGTCCTCGTCTCACATCCCATCGGCACCTACGGGGTGGCAGCAAGTCGACCAGCTGGCCCCACTGGCCATCTCTGCTTTGCAGTCCTTCCCACCCCGTGGGGTTGGAGTTCTTCCCTGACAATTTGGCTTGGACACATTTACTATGTGGTTGGGGGACAAAAACGTGGCCATTTGCAAATAGGAATGAGAGAGAGTGGGAAATAGAACACCCTTCCTTAGAATGCTCCCATTCAGTCCTCAACACCCCCCTGCTGGCCTCTGGACAGCTTGAGGCCAGGGACAGCAGAGATGGTCCCCTTTCAGAGCAGGGGTCGGGAGGGTGACCCAGATGGAGGAAGGCGCCACCACCTACTCCAGGCTCTTTGGTAGCGGGTGTCTAAGAGGATGGTTGTGTCTGCCCATGTACCTCAAGCGACAGGGATGAAACCAGTCTTCTCTGATCGCGCCTGCGCCCTACGCCCAGGGCCAGGGACTAGGCCCTCCTTCCCAGACCACAGACCTCTTCATGCTGGCCACTCCAGGCCCCCTCCCTCCAGAACACAGCACACCAAAGCCCAAGGCAGCCCCAAGCCCATCCTACCCACTCCACAGATGGGGAAACAGAAACTGAGCCTCAGGTTCACCAGATCGCAGCAAGTGGGAGCAGAAATAGTAGAGACTTCGAGACAAAGAGCCTGCCTTCCCATCCCAGCTCCAGCTCCAGTGCCTTGCAGCCCTGCATGTCTCTGAGCCCCCCGAACACCTGCGACGTGGTCAGAACCTGCCCTCTCTGCACCCAGCCCGGAGCCCCGCACACAGCTGTCGGCTTAGTTCCTCTCTCTGCCAAATGGCCTGTAAGACGATCACTGTGAAGTTTAAGTTAGAAAATTCATATAAAGCTCCCAGCACATAGTAGGTGCCCAAGAAATGGTAGCTCAATAGAACAAGGCCACCCTGACCCCAATCCCCAGATGCTTCCTTCCAGGAGCAGGGCCCGCACACCGACGCCTGCTGGGCTCCGACGGCTGAGCCTCCCAGCTCTAAAAAGGAGGGAGGTGCGTCCTTCTAGCACAGAAGCCACCCCATCCCCACCCCAAGCCCATCTCCTCCCATATCGACTGCATGGAATAGATGGGGCAGTTGGGTCTCTGTTCCCCCGTTTTTTCACAAAGTGTTGGTCCAGGAAATAATCATGCAAATAGAAGAGGAGAAATGCAAAAGCAATCCTCTTATTAGGACTGCAACACCCCCCCACACACATCTTCCATCCCTTGTAAATCCACTAATGAACTGTAATTGCAAATACACATCTCTTATTGAAACCTGGTAACCAATTCACTGTGGATCAAGAGACTCTCATTGTCATCTAAGACCTGAGGAAAGAAAGAAAAAATTCCTAATTAGTTTAGTCCTGTTTATCTATTCAAAAATAAAAAAAACAAAAAATATTTTGGTTGCAAAGCAATTTGCCGTCTGCCAATAGACCGTGGCTGCCCAGGGGAGATGCTCGCTTTCCTTTTTTGGGACTTGTTTATAACCTTCTGTTAATCAAACCCAGATCTGAGAGAGACGTGGGAATTACTCGGAGAGGGTGCACTGCAGGAGGACCTGGAGCAGATGCGGGAGAATTGTGATGAGTTAGTGGCAAGAGTTGGGTTTGCAAAACCCCCGACGCCAGCCCCTGCCTTTCTCGGAGCCTGGCAACATGGTTCTTTCAGACTGGGCCCCTCACACAACACATGGGCCCGGGAACTCGGCAGGGATCCAGTGCAGGTCGGGTCCCTAGAAGCAGAGTGAGATGGGGATCAGTGGGCAATGGCTTACAGAGGGCGCCCTCTGGGGAGGGGAGATGGAGGGATGCAGGAGAGGAAAGGGAGCCAGGCAAGGGTGTGGCCTCAGCCTGAGCCCCAGGAGCCCTACAGAACATACACATCACGTGGCTGTGCCCCTGGGCGAAGAGCTGGGCCTTTGTGCCGGTGTCCGCTGGCCACCGGTTGTAGTTTCCCCAGTGGGAGTGTAACCTACTAGGCATTTCCAACAGCCAGCAGTCAGCTTCCTTCAGCTGAGGACAATACTCTGAAAAGAGCCCCACGATGAGCTGCTACAGCGAGAGGATGGGTATGCTGACCTAGCAAGGGCATCTGGGTGGGGCCAAGATTCTACCCCTTCTACCTCTGACCCCACTCATGGTGGACAGCTGATGGTTCTACTCGGCCAGCTTGTGGACCTGGCCTCGGTAGCAGTCTTCTTCATTTCCCGCGGGGAACCACTGCTGGGCCTTGACAGTCCCAGGAGACCTGCGGCAGCCACTCAACCCCCGGAGAGAGGGGTGGGCTGAGCCACAGACCTAGCCAATCAGAATCTTGCCTCCTGCTCACACAGTGAGGGACTCAGGGAAGACCCATCAGAGCCGATGGGAGTGAGGACTGGGACTGTCCACACACTTGGAGCTGCAGGTGTGAGTGGAGAACTGTGGGCAGTCTAGAGGAAACCATCTGCGTGGACGTGGGGCTGCTGTGTGGACAACCGAGTCAAGAGTACAGGACAACCGAGGCCTGATGACATTGCTGAGCCCAGCACCTTCCCCAGCACTTCAGTCCAGGGGTCCTGTCCACTCGCTTCTTGTGCTTGAGCTGGTTGGGTGGAGTTTCTGTCAATTGCAACCAAGAGCTCCAACTCCCCTAGTTCTGAGCCACCTGCCCACAGTCCAGTCTCCTGGGCTGCTTCTTCCTCCAGCTGTGTCCTGCCCTCTCACTGTGCCTGGGTTAACTCGGGGAGGGGAGGGAACCCCCACCCACCTCTCCAACCCCTTCAGCCCCAAAATGACTGAGTCCTGGAAACACCCCCCCACACACACACCATTTGTGGCTTTCATGGGAAATCCTGAGGCTCGGCCCCATAGGCCCCTACATTCCCAATGGTGCCCAGCTCAGGACAGCCGGGGGGCTGAGCCGGGCCTGTCCAGGTCAGGGGACACAAAAGCATCAGGCCTACCAGTTCTATCCCCAGCCTTCACCCCATGGGCCTGCCGCTGGCCCTGGGTTCAGATCATGTTCCTCTGTCCAGGCTCTCTCGTCTTGCATCACCAAGTCTTCCTCTGACCCAGGACAGCTTTGTGGGCTCTCCCTTCCTGCCTGGTCCCAGCCCTCAACTCCAAACTGGAAGCTGCCCACTGGCCAGGATCTCCGCTGAGCTCTGCGCCTGCTGACTGCCTGGGAGAGGGTGGGGAGAGGCACCACTGCGGACCTAGGGCTTGGCGTTCTTATCCCAGGCGCACCCCGCCAGGCTTGTTAATAGCGGCCTTGGCGTTCAGCTGACTCGGGAGTCAGACTCCACTCTGCAAGGCTAGTTGATTCCACAGGTCAGTCGGCACACACTCTGAAGCGGATTCCAACTCCCATGGCCACCGTCCTGTCCTGCGGGCGCGTCTGCAGGAAGAGCTGCAGGGGAGCCCCCTCCTCCTCTACTGTAGGCCAGAGGGGATTCTGTGGGCAGATCCCCCTGCCTCTCCCTCCCCTCCTCCCCCTAGCCCATCCCCTCTCCAGCACATTACATGATGGAGCAGCCTCATTATTGAAGCCTCCGGCTCATTAGCAGGCAGCTGGAGGGTGGGGGTAGGGGAACCACTGTGGGGCGGGGGGCAGCCGGGCCGGGCAGTAATAACAGCTGCACAGCGCTTCATGCTGAGTGTGGTGTATTCGGATCAGCGTACAGACTTTTTTAATCACTCACGATCCCATTTGAGCTTCACAATGACCTGCGGCACTGCTGTCATCAGAAGGGTCCCCACCTTAGGCTGTGACTATGGGCGCAGAGATGGGGAATGACTTCCTCAAGGTCGGACAGCTGGGGCAGCAAGTGGGTCCTAGCAGCAGCCACAGCCACTGCGCCCCCCTGTGCCCGGGACTGTTCCCCGCAGTACCGGGCACTTACAGCAACCCTGCCATGGAGGGACCTTGATTATCCCATTTTATACAACTAGAGGCACAGAGAGGTCAAGGTACTCACCCTAAGTCACACAGCTCCGTTTTCTTACCCTCAGACCCCACTCCTTGCACTCTTCTGGGGAAAGGCCCGAGCCTCACAGGAGTGTATCCATGGCCCCCCTGAAGTTGACCCCCCCCTCACCCCAGGAGCCCTGGGGTCAGTGTGGGAATGAGGGCAGAGTGGATGGTGTGGAGAAGACGGGTTTCTGGCCACGAGGAACAAGCAGGCGAACGAGATCAAGACCCGTCCTGGCTCTGCCACTCATTGTCTGTGAGCTGGGGAACCCCTCACTGGACCCTCGTTTCAAAGGCTCCAGAGCTCTTACTGTGCTCACGGCGGAGAGGAGGCTGGGGCCGGTCCCTCCCCTCCTCCCGTCTCCGGCGTGGGTGGCCCGGTGGGCAGTTTCACCTCCTCCATCATCCTCCCTCCTGTCTCTCCACTGTCCTCCAGACCGCACTCTGGCTGGAGACGAATTGAACTGGGAACTCACTGAACACTCGGTAGATGCTGGGGCACTGAGGGCACTGAGGACACCTCGCACCCACTCAGGGCTCCCATCCCCAGGCGAGGGAGGGGTTCTCATCATCCCCATTACACAGATGAGAAAACCAAGGGTCTGAGAGGCCAGGTAGTCCAAGCGCACCAGCTAGGAAATAGCAAGGCTGGAATGGAACCCATGTGTCTGGCTCCAAAGCCTGCTTTCCACTGGCCCATGTCTCCGTTTCCTCCGAATACCTGGAGGGGTCGCAGGGGGACCCTGCCCACCACGCCCCTGGAGGACATGATCTTCTGCAGTGAGAGGAGCCGCGGGACCCAACAGAACGTCAGTCGGGACAGTGCGTGTGTGCAAGATGTGTGAGCATGTACGTACAAGCCAGGCATGGCCACCCCGCGGTCCCAGCCGACATTGAAGAGTCCCTTCACCACTGTGGGTCAATAGCAAAGATCATTTGCTGAGAGCCCCTGTGACCTGGCCTTGTGCCTGGACTTCACACGTGTGGAATTATTTCATGCTCATGGAACCTTCGGAGTGAGCGTGACTCCCATTATCTTCCACTTCAGGAAACTGAGGCTGTGTCCGGGGTCCCTCCCGGTTCTGTCTCCTGCGGACCTGGTGTTGTGCTTGTGGCCCTTCTAGGGAGCTCTGCCAGGAGGGCGGACAGCCCTGTGTGCACCCCTGCAGATGCCTTCTGGGCCAGAGTCCACGCGTGACGGCCTCCTTGGGCACCATCGTTCAGCCGGGCTGACGGGCTGTCCTCTGTCCATGGTCCTCTGTCCATGGTCTTCCCTGTGGCTTGCTGGTGTCTGACCTGTCCCTCCCTCTCTCTGTCCCCTTCCCCATCTCTCTCTCCTTGTCATTGTCCCTTACTCTCTCGCCCCCTCCCCTGACCCCTCTTCCTTCTCTGTATGCTCCCAATTCCCTCATCCCCTTTCTCTCCTCCCTTCCCTTCCCTTCTTCCTCTCCACCTTCTCTCTTAGGTTGATGGTCAAGGTCACAGACACAGAAGCTTCTCTTTACCTCCCCGCAAAGGGGTCTTTGGCTGCGCCCTGGGCCACAGTGAGGGCGATGCCCAGAGCCCGTGGGTGGGGCTGGGAGCAGGAGGGCGTGCTGCTGCATGGACAGAGATCAGCATGGCCTCACCGTTCATGGGCACCTGCTGTGTGAGAGGTGGGAAGCCAGGGACCGAGAGGGGCAAGCTGGAATCACTGTGTGGCCTGGACAGGTATCTTCCCCTGTCTGGGTGTCTGCCTCCTGTGAAACTGAATGAGACTGTGCGTGTCGACCACGTGGTGCCCACCTCCAGAAAGTGTGAGGGCAACGCTGGCTGGCATTGTTTGTAGGAGCTGGGCGCGGTGCCAGGAGATGCTCATACACCACTTCATTAAATCTCTTCTATTTATGATGTAATATTCCACCTGTACAGCAGCATCTGTATTACACACCCCTCTATCTGCCTCTCCATCTAGCTACACGGTTGTGAACCGCAGCCGGAGACGGTGTCACCAAGAGCGCCGAAGCCCCTAGGGCCCTCGCCAGCCACGTCCCCGCGCCCCTCTCGAGGCGACCACTGCCTTGCAGTTTGTTTTTCATTTGTATGCTTTTGGAAGAAAACAGAGACTATTTTTATGATTTAGGGTAGAAAAGAAAATATTTACCAAAAGACAAAAATTACCAAACACAGAAGATATGATTGATACATTTGATTCAGTTAAGTACAGCGTTTCCGCTCCTTCAATGTCACTGTAAATAAACAAACTGGAAAATAAACCACAGGCGGGACCAGACATTATAACACATAAGCAATACATGATTCTCTCTTAAATATATAAAGACTTCCTGGGAAGACTGAGACGCCAATAAAAATGAGACAGAAAATTAGGTAAAAGACACGAAAAGGTATTTCGAGAAGACACCGGAATGGCTGATGAGCATGTGAAAATGTGCACAATCTCATTAGTAACCGGAGAAATGCAAATTCGAGAACACTGGGAATTCTCATCTTCCACCTGCTGGTCGGGCAGAGATGAAGCCGCCGTCGCGGTGGGGAACAATGGAGCTCCCACACCGCTGTGGGAGCGGAGGATGCCGCTCTCTGAAAATCAATTTGGCGCTGTCTTGTCGAGCACATACCCCCTAATTCAGCAGTTCTACTTGGAGAGTATGCCCCAGAGAACCTTCTGTACATACGCGTCGCAGACTTGTACACGGATGTTCACAGCAGCTTCGTTTGCAATAACAAAAACCTAGAAGCAACCCAATCGATATGTTTGAGTAAGTGAATGAGTCCCTTCCGACTCCCAGACAGGAGTGTTTGAGACCCCACACAGGCCGCATGATCAGTGAGGGAGGCTGAATCCGCTCCTACTCCAGGACGATCAATGGGGCTCCCTGCAGATTGGACCACTCAGAACAGACCCCAGCTGGCCCCTTCCAGATGAGTTCAGTGTGGGCCAGCAGGACCCACATGGCTGGGATCGGGTATCAAGGACCCTAGGAGGGGACAGGACTCCCCCAGCGGCTTCTCCACCTGACAAGCCCATTCCCACTCAGAGCCAGGGAGCCCCACATGACCTTACCCAGCTCGGAGACCCACAGGACCCTCGGAGCCTTCTCTCCAGCCTTCCAAAGTGAGATGGGCACACTGAGGCCACAAGTGGGTTAGGAGGAAAGTCCCAGATTCCTAAGGTTCAGTCCAATCGTCTTCCCAGCATCCCATGCCAGCCCTCCAGGAGCCCCAATCCCCTCAGCAGGCCCCGTTGACCCCAGGCAAGAATGTACCCTACACACACACACACCACCAGACTGAGTTACAGCGACAGATGGGCCCCTCCCACCTCTCTTCTGTATCTCCTCTCCTCTCTTCTGCAGCTGAGGAGGCTGCTCCTCCCTCCCCCCACCTCCAGCTCTTCTCAGGAAGCCCCTTGGAAACAACAGATGGATTTCTTCCTCTTGAGGGGCCACCATGTTCTCCCTCCTGAGCCTGCAAAGGGCTTTGGCCAGCAGCCAGGCCAACCACCTTCTGCCCTGTTTGCAACAGAGTAAAAGAGGCAGAACTTCCTGGGCTGGAAGCAGGCACAGGGGCTTTTAAATGGCTCCTGAGCCCTCAGTCCATGGCCAGAGTGGGGCCAGGGAGCAAGTCACCATCCTGGGCCATGTCCTGGGGCAGGCTCCAGCTCCATCGCCCCAGGACAAGTTCCCCTGGCTCCAGATGGCAAGTCTCGAGTCCCAACCCCAAACTCGGCCTTGCATCCTCCCAGCCAGAGCCCCCAAAGTACTCATCCTTCCCCAGGCTCTGCTGGACCTGATCCTGGGGAGGGCTGTGCCTGAACTCCACCACCCAGAACCCCTGTCAGGCCAAGAGTAACACCTGAGGGAGACCCCTGGTTTTGATGCCTCTGGGAACAGATCACCTACAGGCCTGTTCATGGAGGACAGAGGGTACCCCCAGCAAAATTCCCAGGCCTTCCTAGATGTACTTTTTCAAGTAGTAGGCCTTGTCCTGAGACCTCTGAGGGTCACAGAGCTACCATTCAACCCTGGGAGCCTAGATGGGGATGGGGATGGGGATGGGGATGATGGTGGTAGTGATGGTGATGATGGTGTTGACAATGAGACGGTGGTGATGGTGTTGACAATGAGATGGTGATGATGGTGGTGGTGGTGGTGACGGTGATGATGGTGTTGACAATGAGATGGTGATGGTAATGATAGTGATTATGGTATTGACAATGGTAATGATGGTGACTGTGATGATGGTATTGATTGTGATGATGATGATGAGAGTGATGATGGTGATGACAAAGGATGGTGATGGTGATGATGATAATAGTAACCATGTGATGGTGATGATTGGGATAGTGATGATGATGATGATGATGATGATGATGATGATGACAGTGATGCTGGTGATGATGATAATGTTATCAATCATGTTGATGCTTTTGTGTGGTTTGGTGGTGGTTCTTGAAGAAGGAATTCAAACATCAGGGAAGGGGGTGGACCAGAAGACCACTAAGGTATCTCCTGCTTCTGAAATTTGATAAGAAAATGCTCTATAAGGTGGCTCATCACTGTCAGGCAGGGCTCACTCTATTAACATTATCACTCCCTTTATTGATGCCTCCCTGGGAATTCATTGACCCAGAAGGTGCAGCAGAAGCACCACCTGGCTAAGCTTCTGGACCAGGGAGTCCTGACCCAACTTCTACTTGACCCTGTGCCTCCCACATTCCGGGAATCTCTGGGAAATGAAGAGGAGCTGAAGGTAAGTGAGGAGGGTGTATGGAGAGGGGCAAAGACCTTCGCCTCTGTTGACATTTCCTACTCACTGATACATATAATCATTCAGCTCAGGTTCTGATCAGAGACTGTTGGAGCCATAAAAAACTTTAGATTCTCTCGTCTAACCATCTCTTTAACAGATGAGAAATGGTCCAGAAAGGGAGAATGACTTTCTTAAGGTCACAAAGTCCAGGTCTCCTGACTTCCAGTTTGACTCTATTTCATCATGGTTTATCTGTTAACTCTATGTTTTCATAAGTAATCCACACCCACCCTCTTGACCCATTGTCCTAACATTAATCCGCCTCTTGCTACACGAGGCTGACCTACATGCACAGGCAAATAGTCCAGTAATCTTGGCCAGCTTGATCTAACCATTATTTTATAGCTATCATTTCTATTTATACATTTCTCAGTTCAGTTCATCCTAGCCCATGCCTACTAACTCTTGCTCCAAAGGAAGTTGCTATTTTCTCACCAATTTCATTGAGATTTCTGTGGGTTACCCAGGGTTTGTGCTCTCTCTGCCATCCTTGACTGTCCCCCAGTGTATCCTTTAGGAATTGCATTTGGCTGCTAATAACAAGAATCTGAACAATAGTGGTTTAAACAACTTGAAAAAAATTTTTTTCCTCTTAAGAGAATTTGGGACATAGGAAGTCCCAGCATGCTCTGTTAGCTCCACATAGTTTGTCAATATCCAGTTTCCTTCCTTGTTTTCACTTTACTATCCACAGCACATGACCTCATCCTGAAGGTTGCCTAGTGGTCATCTGATGGCTGCGGGAGCCCCAGAAATTACTGAAGCATCCCAGACAGGAACAAAAGAAAGGGAGCAAAGAGCGTTCCTCCAGCTGCTGAGTCAGAGAGATCGCTTGGAAGCCACACTCAGCACTCGCACTCCTATTCCATCGGCCATTCCTATCTGAAAGGGGAGGGGTGGAGACTAGTAAATACAGCGTTTAAGCAGGACATATATACACCTCTGAGAGCTTTGGTATCTGCTACTAAAGAAGAGGAGACAGTGGAATCTCATGAACAAAAGAAACTGAGGAACAAAACAGAACAAGAAGCATGAATACAGGGAACAGACAGACTGACAAATATCAGAGGGGTGGGGGTGGGGGGGACTGGATAAAAGAAGGTGGGGAGATTGGCCAAAGAACATACATGCACAGCCCCTGGACACAGACAACAGCGTGGTAACGGCCAGGGGGCGGGAGCGGGGAAGGCAGGGGCTGGTGAAGGTGGTCAGAAGGGGAGGAAATGGGGGACATCTATAATAGTGTCAACAATAAAAGAATTAGAGGAGACAGGATTCTGCAGCCTGGGCCCCACCCAGCAACTATATGTTTTAAATAAGGACCCAGAGATTCAGAGATTAAGGTTCTGGGCCCAGAGCTGAATCCAGGCTCTCTCCCGTGAGAAAGAGGGTAGAGAGATCTACCTCCATTTTAAATAGCAAATAATAATTTATCAATAGATGCACACCAGAAAGTTTTCAAGCATAAAAAATTTTAATATTAAAATTCTTTATAATCCCCTCTGCAGAGATAACATCTGTTGGCATTTTTGCATACCCCCTTCTGGGTTTTATTTTTCCTTTGCTTATATTAGCAAAATTAGGAATTTACATTATGTTCAATTTCATGTGCTGCTTTTATTTCCTGCCTTTGTTTTTATGGGCACTTTCCCAGCCGAATTACTTGCTGAAGGTCTCATTTTTAATGGCCACACAACAGTGGGTTGTTCTGTGACTGACGCGCTGACCCACTGTCTGGCGCTTAGATGGTCCCCCGCATCTGGCTGTTATCAGTGCCAACTCTGCTCATAGAGCTTTGTCTCCGTCTCTGATTATTTCCTTATGACAGATTTCTGGTCTCACCAAGTCAAAGTGGACGGAGATCTTTAAGGCTTTTGCTAAATGTTGTAAAGTGCCCTCCTGGGAAGCTGGCCTGGGTTTCGCTTCCAGGAGGGGTCTAAGCGGGACCTCCGATGTGTTTCTGATGCCCCCCCCCCCACTTCATTCAGTCTCTTTCCAGTTCAGCCCTCTGTCTCCCTGGAAAACAATGGGGAGCGTTTCTATTCTGAAATATCTAAGCATATATTTATCTTTAAGTACTTTTAAAAGTCAATATAATTATTCTAGTCCCATTAAGTTTAATTTGCAGCAAATTATGCCTTTAGCATGAAGTGGGGGTTGCTTTGCTGGTTGGGGTGGAGACAGGATCTGGCTGTTTGTATCGGGAGCCGTGGGTAACAGTGGGTAACAGCACAGGCTGGGGAAGCTGAGTAGGGTTCTTTGCGGGGGGTGGGGGGTTCCCACTGGGACCCTCAGAGCCTTGGAGTCCTGGAATTGTGCCAATGCCCCAGCCAGGCAGGTGTCCCAGGGGACTGGGAGAGGGGGACAGAGGGCAGTGGCAGTCTGGTTTACCTAATATACCAGGGTTTGAATCCTCAGGGGTCTGCAGAGCTGAAGGCAGCCCGTGTGGCCGCTGTACTGATGGGCCTGCAGCTCATGTACACCAGGTCCAACCTGATTCCTCTCCCAAAAGCCAAGAGGAGCAATGGAAGGGATTTAGGCAGGTGTTGCCTCCTGGGAAGCCCTCTAACTGCCTTGGGGGGATGGAGGGGCACGAGGGATAACAGGGAAATGGGGGGCATGTGCACTCCCAGAGAGGGATGACAGCTGAAGCAGACACTCTGAATACCCACCCCATGTCCCCTGGGCCAGCTCTACATCTACCTGCACCTGTGGTGGGCAGTCCCCAGGTGCTGACCTCTCCCCCCAGGCTCTGCTCTCCTCTGCTCTCCACCTGGGGCCTCTCCAGTTCTGGGAACTTGACTCTCCATGAGCAGGACAGCCCAGATGTGCCAGGGATTTAGCACCACATGGGCACCTCTCAACCAGTGAGGGATGGAAGGGAGTGAATAAGTACCCAGCTTCCCTCAGAGACAAGTCCGAGGCATGCCCCACACACTTCCTCAGAGGGTCCCCAGCAGGACTGAGCCCCCACTGCTCTCTGATTCAGCCTGGAGGGCGTTTCTGCCTCCTCCCTGCCCTCTCCTCGCTGAGCCTGCTGGGATCACCTCCCACATATACCACCTGCATTTTGGGAGGGACCCGAACTCAGCACCGGGTCACTGCAGAGCAGGATGCATGGAGGTACTCGGGAGACAGAGGGCAGGACTGTGATGGGCAGAATGTGGGGGTGAGGAAGAGAGCAAGGCCCATGTGACTTTTCAGTTTTTTCCCATAATGCCGATACCTGATAACTAATAATACTGAGCACTTTTCATGTGCATGGCCATTAGTACCTCTTCTAATGTGAAGTGTATGTTTAAGGGTTTTGCCCATTATTCTGAGTTTTCTTTTCATGATTGATTTCTGGGAGTTCTTCATATATTCTCAGTCCTTTGTCAGTTGTATGTATTGTGATTATTTTTCCCAATCTATGGTTTGTATGTTCTTATTCTTAATGATATCTTTTTAAGAACAGAAGGTTCTTATACTGATAAACTCCAATTTATCATTTTTATGGCCATTATGGATAGTGCTTTTTCGTGTGTGTCTTAAGAATCTTGGTCTATACCCAAGATCAAAATGATATTTTCTGAACATTTTTCTCTTATCTTGCTTTTTAGTTTTTATGTCTACATTTGGTTCATCTGAAATTCATTTCTATATAAGGTGAGATTAAGGGTCTAGGTTCCTAATTTTTCATATGGATACAGTTTTTACAGCACTATTTGTTAAAAAGATGGTCCTTCCCCACACTGAAACATCTCTCGCAGTCTTAGCAATAGATATATGTGTGGGTTTATTTTGGGTATCTCTATTCTGTTTTATTGATCCATTTCTATTCTTGCTTTGTCTTGATTAGAGTCCTCTCATAATCTTGAAATCAGAACTTGGCCTTCAAGTTCTTTTTAAAGATTGTTTTGACTAGTCCAGTTTTATCAAATTCAGTGTACTATTTTAGAAACAGTTTGTTGATGTCTACAAAAATATGGGACAAACAAACTTGCCAGAGATGATGTGTAAACAAATGGTCTTTGGCTATGTTCCAATGAAAGTTTATTTATAGACACTGAAATTTGACTTTTGTGTAACTTTACATGTCACAGATAGATGGTCTTCTATTGGACCCATTTGTTCTTGGTTTCTTTATCCTTCTATTGTGTCTCCTTTTGGGTTAACCGAGTATTTTTTAGTCTTCCATTGTATCTTCTTGATTGGTGTTTTAATTATACTTCTTTGTGCTATTATTAGTACTTGCTCTAGAGATTACATTATGTTGTTTCCCCATGGGCTCACTGAAGTCTTGCTTACACATTGTAGTTCGGTGGTCGGTAAGGATCCTTAGCTTATCTTGATCTAACTTAAAGCAAGTTAAGTTATTTATATCAGAACCTTATAGCAGTGCAACTCCATTTACACTCACTCTCATTCACTGGCTGTTATAGCCATCTATGTTATTTTTACCTGTGTTGTAGACTTCACAATACCTTATTATCATTTATTCTCTAAGTCATTAGCTAACTTTAACAGAACTTAAAAAATATATTTTATACTTAACCATGTTCAGTGCTCCTTCTTATTCTCTGTGGTTCTGAAATGTCATCTCACATTATTTCCCTTTAGACCAGTGGTTCTCAACCTGTGGGTCGCGACCCCTTTGGAGGTCGAATGACCCTTTCACAGGGGTCGCCTAAGACGTAACAGTAGCAAAATTACAGTTATGAAGTAGCAACAAAAATAATTTTATGGTTGGGGGTCACCACAACATGAGGAACTGTATTAAAGGGTCACAGCATTAGGAAGGTTGAGAACCACTGCTCTAGACTAAGAACTTCATTTAGGATAGTTTGTCCTGTGGGTCTGCTGACAATAAATATTACCATCGTTTACTTATCTGATAATGTTTCTTTTTATCTTCACCCGAGGACATTTTTACATTCATCCTCAGAGCAGGAGGGAGAGAGGAAGGAAGAGAGAGAGAAACATCGATGTGAAAGAGACACATCGAGTGGTTGCCACCCACACAACCCCAACCGGGGCCAGAGACAAACTGCAACCGAGGTACATGCCCTTAGCAGGAACCGAACCCGGATCTCTCTGGTCCAAGGGCCAATGCTCTAATCACCAAGCCAAACCGGCCAGGGCTATCTGATAATGTTTTTAATTCACCTTAATGTATCAAAAATGGTGTTGCTGGATAAAAAAAATTCTAGGCTAAAAGTTGGTTATCTTTCTCTTCCAGAACTTTGAAGATGTTACATTGTCTTGAGACTTACATTCATTTGATGTAAAATCAGCTTCCCATTATTATCCTTGTTATCTGTAATGTCCCCTCCCCTCTGACTGCCGCTCTGATCTTTTCTGAAGCTTTGAATTGCGGCAGTTTGATTATGATGTGCCCAGATACCATTTTCTTTGTAATTATCCCTCTTAAAATCCATTGAGCTTTCTGATCTATGGGTTGCTGTCTTTTATCCATTTTTGAAATTATTTTTCTGATATAGCCTCAAATCTTAGCTGTCCCTTTCTTTCTCTCCTCTCAAAAGTCACGAAAGGCCCTATTTGTTCTCAACATTTTTTTTACAGTTCCCCCTAATATTAGCATCTTAAATTAGCAGGGTACATTTGTTATAATCAATGAAGTAATATTTATGCATAATTATTAACTAAAGTTTGTAGCTTATTCAGATTTCCTTCGTCTTCCCTGATGCCCTTTCGCTGTCCAGGGTCTCACCCGAGACACCGCATGACATTTAACAGCCCTGTCCCCTACGCTCCTCGCGGTTGTTTTATTTTTGCCTATGAACTATAACTTTATTTAAGGAATAATGGGTTTACATTTTCAACTCGCCCTCCACTGCCATTTCTCAGGGGAGTGGTATAAATTTGATCCTTTATTTCATCATTTTTATTTCCTATTTGGTGAACATAATTTTTCAGATTTATTTTTTAATGTGTATTAAAACATTTAATAAACATTTTATTTATGTATTTATTTTTGTTACAGATGTTTCTCCTTTTTCCCCCATTGACACCTTCCTCAGAATCCTGCCCCACCCCCTGCCCCATCCCCAGCATTGCTGTCTATGTCCTTGCTAATGCGTATATGCATATAAGTTCTGTGGTTTATCTCTTCCCTCCTCCCACATCCACCTCTTCTGAGTTTTGTCAGTCTGCACCCCACTTTTTTTTTTTTTGGTCTGTGAAGCTCTTTCTTTCACCTTTAATTTTGAGTGATAGCCTTGCTGGATAGAGTAGTCTTGGATTCAGACCTTTGTCTTTCATTACTTTGTATACTTCATGCCACTCCCTTCTGGCCTGCAGTGTTTCTATTGAGAAATCAGCTGACAGTCTAATGGGACCTCCCTTGTAGGTAACTTTCTGTCTCTCTCTTGCTTTCTTTAAGATTCTTTCTTTGTCTTTAATGTTTGCCATTTTAATTATGATTTGTCTAGCTGTGGGTCTTTTGGGGTTGATCTTGCTTGGGACTCTGTGTTTCCTGGACTTGTGTGACGTTTTCCTTCACCAAATTTGGAAAGTTTTCTGTCATTATTTTTTCAAACAGTTTCTCTATTCCTTTCTCTGATTCTTTTCCTTCTGATACCCCTATGATGCAAATGTTGTTATGTTTTATATTGTCACAAAGCTCCTTTAAACTCTCCTCCTGTTTTTTAATTTCTTTTTCCCCATTTGCTGCTCTATTTGGGTGGGATTTTTTTCTACCTTGTCTTCTAACTCACTAATTCGGTCTTCAGCTTCTTCTAATTTATTATTGGATTCTTCTAAGGTATTTTTTACATCAGCTATGTTGTTCTTTATTTCCTCTTGGTTTTTATTCATAGCTTCTACCTCTTTTTTAAGCTGATGTAGTTCTCACTGAGGTCTTTATAATTCTCATTAAGTTGCTTGTAGTTCTCACTGAATTGTTTGGGCACCCTTAAAATCATTGCTTTGAATTCTTTATCTGACAAATTGCTTTCTTCCATTTCATGTAGTTCTTTTTCTGGTGATTCCTTCTTTTCTTTCATTTGGGTGTTGTTTCTTTGTCTCACCATTTTAGCCATCTGGTAGTTCTAGACCCAGTGAGAGTTGTTGGGATGTGTAGGCAGGTCAGTGTGTATCAAATAAAGCTGTTGTGTCTCCCAGCACCTCTTGCCTGCTGTGGGTCCTGAAAGACTGACTACTGGTGGCTGGTATTGGTCTGTTGTGGTAGGAGCTGCTGCTGGGGCCATAGGCCCCACCAGTTCCATGGGCTACTGGGTTGCATGGCCTCTGCCGGTGCCGCAGGCTGCTGGGTCTTGCAGGCCCCACTGGTGCTGGGAGACTTTCCTTGTTTTTGATGAGCTTGACAAATTTGAGGTTTACTGATCAAGTATATCATTGGATGGCCTTCTATTGGCATTTGACTGATACTCTTATGACTAGACTGGGGAGCATGAGTGTTTAGCTGAGGAAGATCTCAGAGGTAAAGTGTCACTCAGATCATATCAAAGCTCCAGCAACTGACATGATTTGATGATGACCTTCATCACCTGGCTGAAGTAGTGTTTGTCAGTTTTCTTCACTGTAGAGTAGCTCTTTCTCCCCCTTTTTCATTCTATACTCTTTGGAAGGAAATCACTAGGAGCAGCTCACACTTAAGCAGTGGGAGGTTATATTCTCTCTCCTTGAAGCTGGAGAGTATATAAACAAATTATGTGGAATTCTCTGACCAAGGGATTTACATCTTCTCCACAGTTCATTAATTTATTCAACCATTCGTTTATATCAGTGTAGACTCATAGACATTTTCTCTTAGAATTTGGGTTATAATCCAATATGACTTTATTTTGTTGTCCAAATTTCTTCAAGCTTTGAACATATTGTTCAAGCTTTGGCCATCTTTTCAAGCTAGCCATCTCTGTCTGCTAGCATATTTATTATAGTTATTACAAAGTCCTTGTCTGTTAATTCCAACATCTGAATTTTTTTCATTGGCTGATTTTTCTCTTGATTATAGGTCACATTTGCTTCTTTCTTCACATGTCTAGACATTTTTTATTGAGTACTAACACTGTGAAAACACTTTCTGGAGATTTTATTTTATTATTTCCATGAAGAGTAATAAGTTTAGTTTTGGCCATCAGTTAAATTATTGTTGGGTAATTGTTAACTATGAGTTCTTGGTTTTCTGCTTTGTTTAGGCAGGTCTAATTCTGTTTTGTTCCTGATCTAAGAATGAACAATTTTATTCATTAGTTTAAAAAAATAGATTGATTCAATTTAGGAAAGTAAACAGAACAAATAGAAATCACCCACCAACTTAGAGAAATGCCTCCTTGGAGATTGTGTGGCATATGCAGGTGTTGGTTTTATTTTTTCACTCCTGAGTCATGAAATGTGCTTCACAGCTGTGATTTTTGTTGGCTGCATAATACTCCATCATATGGAAATACACTATTTCACTTAACCATTCCTCTATTGGACAATTTTTCTGAACATTGACTGTTATCAATAACCTATAGTGAACGTCCTTGTGTGTGAACTTGCATGTTCACCCCTGACTATGTTTCTTAATGGTAGGAATGCTGACACAAAATTATGGGTGTTTGAAGGTTTTTAAAATATGCACTGTGATCATACACTCAAAAGTTAGATATTAGGGTCTTTTAGTTGTAAAATTAATCAGAGCTCAGTGAATAGAGAAATAAAACTCATTATAGAATAGCCCCTCGTGTAACTTTTCATCCTTGGATACTAATTGTGTCTGCTGAGTGGACAATTGAGGTTGTGTGTGCGAGTGTGCACGTTTCCCGTGCACCATTTCACTTCTACTATTCAACTACCCTGGGAGCTATACAGAGGTGTATTGTCACTCCCGTTTCATGGGGGAGAAACTGAGGCTCAGAGGGCATGGATAGTGTAGTAGAAGAAATGAGAGCAGACATTATTGGGTTTGAATAGCAGCTCTCGTGCTGAACAAGCTTTACAAGTCTCTGAAGCCGCAGTCCTCTTGTATATGAAGTGAGAGAGAGGCATTTGCTTCACAGACAGATAAAATGAAAGGACAGGTGGAAAGTGTCTGGTGCACGCTGGGCACATGGTAGGTGCTCAAGCAACGATATTTGTGGTCATTGTTAGGAAAGTCACATGTCAGGTTTACAGAGGTATAGCTGACCCCACATCTCCTAACCACAAGCCAAGCACACATTCTGGGCATCATCTGCCTTTGAGCCACATGCCTGAACTGAGGAGGGAAGATTTTCAATTAATCTCCACGTGGGGTTATCATTGCTGGGTCCCAAGGATCCTGTCCTTCTGTGATTCCGAAAGGGACAGAGGTCTCCACCTGAGTCAAGTTTAAGAATAATATAACCTGTAGAGTGAGTGACTATCAGCTATGGTACGGTGGGGTTGGAAGATCTTTCTTATGTTGAGCTAAACCCCAGCCTACGCCAATGTCTTCTCAGCCTGACATCCGGGCATCCACCCTCAGCCCCTGGATCCCTGGCCAAAGGAACCAGGCCAGGTTTGCTGACCACAGGGCTTTAAAACATCCTTTTCTCTCCTGGTCATGTCTCTAGGAAAGTTATTCCAGCTGCCAGGTCAGACCATTTTGAGTAATGAATGGACTCTCTTTACTGCTATCTGTGAGACTGACCCTTCCTTAATCTTCTTCAGTGTCATTGAGAGATAAATGTTTGCTCTATGGGGCGCCTGATGGCTTTAGAAACTGCAAGTTCAACACTAACCAGGAAGGGCTGCCTAAGGCTCAGCACAGGCCAAGGCCTTGGCCAGACGGGTCTACAGATCACTGGCCTGGATCCCTTCCCAGGGTCTTCTCAGCCAGCCGAGCAGGTAGGTGTGAGGGCAGAGGGAGGACAAGGGGGAAGAGGAATCCTTGAGGTTCTCTGTTCAGGTGTTTGTGGACAGAGGTCCTTCCCCCCCAGGCTGCACAGAGAGCAGAGCAAGGGGTGGGGGGGTGCACTGGGAGTTTGGTGACTGGCCCGCTCTCCTAACCTCTTTGTGCTGGGTTCCTACAGGGTGGAGGGGTTGGAGGGGTCTCCCAACTCCAAAGATCTAGTGTCTGTGTTTCATGCCAGGAAGAGCTTGATGGTCTCCCCCGCTCTGGGATCACATGTGACCAGGTCAGGAAGCCACCTCTGGAGACAGAGGGAAGAAGGTGACCTGAAGCCAGGCCCTATGGGGCTGTGAAGGGGACATAACAAATGTCCACTGAGCACCTGCGCATGCCCCCCATGCCCAGTGGGAATCCACATGGGGTCCTGGCAGGCTCCTCACCCTGTTAGGAAGATGATGAACCCAAGACCCAGAGTCAGGAAGGAGGCTGCTCAGCTCCGGCAGTGAATCAGTGGCTGGAATTCAAAACCAGGCCAGACTCCGAGATCCACTCCACCCGTTTCCTGCCCCAGAACTCTTTAGTACCCTCACCTCCTCCCAGCTGGAGCAAGATGTGTTCGTTAACTCGGAGCCCTCTGGTCACACAAGCAGGCCTCAGGTGGCCACAGCTGCGGAGAGAAAGGGGGGAGATGGAGCAACAAGGCAGAGCCATCACACCATCCCTCACTGACTCTCAGGGTCCTGGTGCCCCCCAGTGACATGCTCACCACCTCTGTTTACTATCAGCTCGGCCACCAGCCTGTGCCTCCACCTGGGGTCTCTGCCCACCCCTTCCTCCAAGCTGTCCCCAGGGCCCGACTCCAGCTGAGAAGCCACAGGGCATAAATTAATCCACCTTTAGGCGTCTGGCTCCAGATGCTCTTTCCCCTGTCCTTTGGGGCTGGTCCCTCGCCAGCTAAATGCCCAGAGAAATATTCCAGGAACAGGTGGCGCTGCTGGTCCTGGGCTGTGGGAGGGCGAGGCCCGGCCCTGGGACCGGCGCTGGGTGATACATCCCATCCTTGGAGCTGGCGACGGTGTGCCCCAGTGTGAAGGGGTGTGCATGTGTCTGTGCGTGGGCACAGGAAAGCCCTCTGCCCCCCTGGGACCCTGGACTGGAGCTCTGCAGTCCTGCGGGCAGTGGGGATGAGTTTCTGCTCTGCTGACAGAGGCCTCGCTTGTTAAGGAGCATCACCTTTCGGGCCTCCCTGGGTGACCTCTCAGACTCTATTTTCTCAGTCCGCCTCGATTTGAAAGAATGACAGAGAGGCTGAGAGAGAAAATTGAATTCCAAGCTGTAACAAATTGCAAGTGGCTCAGGATATGGAGTCTGTCGCACTTGTTACAGATGGGGAAACTGAGGCTCTGGGAAGGCGCCCGGCGCTCACACAGCCAGTTAGTGGCAGAGCTGGGACTAACCTGGGATTAACCCAGAACTGACCATCAATGCATCTGTGTGAGATGATGTGTGTGTGCATGTCTGTGTGTGTGTGCGCACTTATATGTGGGCCTATGCATGTGTCCATGTCTGTGTGTGTGCCTGTGCCTATATGTGTGGCTGGGTGTGCTTGTGTGTGCTTGTGTGTGGGGGGGTGTGCATGCCTGCCCCATGGGTGTGTATGCAGGCTTTATTATGGTATGTATGTAACTCTCAAGTTGTGTGTTCAACAGTCTCAGGGCCTGCATATGGAGGTCACATTTGTCCCGGGTTGTGGGTGTGTAGTAGTGTGATGGGTGTATATGAGAGGGCCGTGGGAAGGGCAGTGAACTCAGGGCCCTGCTGGGGGTTGTGGGTGCCTGTCTCTGCAGGGCCACTGTGCCCCCGCCCACCCTGGCTGCAGTGCGGTCCCCTCTCCCAGCTGCTGCCCCCACCCCAGAGAACCGGCTCAGAATCCCCGGGCCAAAGGCAGCAAGGAACCCCATTGTTTCTACTTGGTCTTTAGATTATGAAGATTAAATTTAAACTCTTTGCAGGGAGGTAATTTTTCCTAATCACTCACCCTGCTGCACAGATCTCCACAACTTGATTACGTCTAATTAGATTTAATTGGATGGAGAGTGATTTCTTTTCTCAGAGAAGATGAGCTGCAGAAAGGGCACCGTCCGAGACCCAGGGACTCCCTGTCCCAGCAAGCCCCCCGCCAGGCCTTCAGACGGGCCTGCTGAGCTTGGCCAGAGAACAGGACTCAGGTGCTGTGGCTGAGGCCTCCCCTCTCTCTGCTTCTCTCTCCTTGTCACTCGCTCTTTCTGTCACTGAGTTCCTCGTAGTGCTCTGTCTCCCATTGTCCCCATATCTCTCCTGGTTTGGGCTCCTGTGGCCCCTGATATGAGTCCTGACCATGCTGGGGGTCACCCTCCCTGCACGGCTTTGCCCTCACTACTGAGAGGTTATGTTCACGCGTGTGAACAGGAGGAAAGAGGCACAGTGTGACTTGCTCAAGGTCACCTTCCATGGCAGCTGGGGTTGAGGTGTGGGTGTGAGGTGGGGCGTCACACGCTGGACGGCAGCCTGAGTACCCACAGAGAGCAGCCTGCCCCACTAGCCTTGGGGTTCAGGGTGATCCCAGCTGGAAGAATAGTATCTGGGCAGTTTTGAGGGTGGCAGGGCCATCCATGCTGGGCCAGATGGTGGCTGAAGGGTCTGGCCACCCTCATCTTCCTCAGTCCAGGCTTAACACTCCCACCCACAGGGACCTGTGGCAGAAAACCCTGGCCCCAGAGCTGGCCCTTCCCGAAGTCTTAGCCCCAACCCAGTGCCTCCTTTCCCTCCACTGCTTGCGACAAAACTGGCAGGTCCTCAGCTGTCACCTTCCTGCAGCCCCCACCCAGGGGTCTCCCAGCCCTGCCCTCCTTGCTGTCTCTCCCCCCAACCTTAACCCCTGCCCACACTGTCCTCACCTGGTCCAGGACACCATCCTCCATCCTCAGAAACTGCCCAGCCCCCAGGCTCCTGGGCCCAGGCCCCTTGGCCAGGCACAGTGTGTAGCTCACAGGAGCACCCCGGGCCTCCTCTCAAAGCCTTTCCGTGGCTCCCCACTGCTCTCTGGGCCAAATGCCAACAGTCCATGTGAACTGGCCACTGGGACCTCCCAGCCCCCTCTCACCACCCACGCTCCGAGCCGCGGACGCCGCTGGTGCAGCCGAGCACGCGCTGTCCCGTCTTCCTGCTGCCTTTCCCAGGCCTCCGGCGACCCGCCCGCCCTCCCACAGCTTTGCTCGTGGTCAGGACAGCAGCGGGAACGGACTGAGTGCTCGCCACGCTCCAGACGCTGTGCCACGGGCAGTACAGAGTTATCTCGTTTGGTGCCCCAGCAGTCCTCAGGGATCGTTGTCATCCCCGTTTTACGGAAGCTGAAAGCAAGGTTCAGAGACATGAAACACCTGGCCAAGGTCACTAGGCTGGGAAGTGGGGGAGCTGGATTTGAACCCAGGACATTTGCACGATGTCAATTCTCCCTGCCCCACCCAGCGCCTCCCAGGTTAGGGCCTTCCTCCACACTCCCATTTCCCCTTCGGGTCTGGCCAAGGTCTGGCCCGTGAGCTCCCCTTGGCCAACCTGGGTCTCAGCTGTCTTTGATCCCCAGATCCCAGAGTGGGGACAGGCATGTGGTGGATGCTTGGCCAGGTTCTGTGCCCAAGGAGTGGGAGATGGCAGCCCTGGGCCTCTCCCTCTCGCACCCTCCCCTCCCACCACCTGATGCCTCAGTAAGCAAAGTTTTTTTGTTTTGTTTTGTTTTGTTTTTATCCTCACCCGAGGACATTTTTCCATTTTTTTGTTCAGATAGAGTGGGAGGGAGAGAGAGGAAAAGAGAGAGACAGAGGAACATCGATGTGAAGGGGACACATTGAGTGGCTGTCTCCTGTACACATGACCCAACCAGGGCCGGGGAGAAACCGCAACTAAGGCACGTGCCCTTAGTGGGAACCGAACCCGGGTCTCTCTGGGCCACAGGCTGACAGTCTAACTGCTGAGCCAAACTGGCCAGGTCAGTAAGCAAAGTTTTTAACCCTTCCCTCAAAATTAGAAGTTTATTTGAGTTCATCACAGTTGCTGTTTCTGGAAACTATCTTCCCCAAATTGTCTGCAGAGAGGTGGTGCCCCGCCTGGCATTCCCCTCCTAATCCCTGCTCATAAGGCCTGGAAGCACAGGAGGGTGTGGGGTAAGCCGCTGTCGCGGTACGTGCTGGGCGCTGTGCTGGGCACTGGAGGTCTGCAGTGAGCAAGACTGACCCAGTCCCCACCCTCGTGGAGCTCACCACACACTGGAGACCAACTTTCAACAACTACTCATGAAAGTGGTTGTGTAGTTAGTGTTGAGTTGCAATAAGCCAATCATGCAGAAGCCTAACAACACTAACTAAATAGCCCTGGCCACTTGTTAAACCTCTTGGAGCATCGGTTTCCTCATCTGTGAAACGGAGACCCTAGTGGCATCTTTCTGAAGGGTTATTGTGAGAAACCAGCTGCCTAGCATCCAGCACTTAGCTGGTGTTCAACACACAGCAAAGGTTGTATGTCTTTGCTACAGCTGCCATAACAAAATACCACAGCCTGGGTAGCTTAAACAACAGAAATTTATATCCTCGCAGCTTTGCTCATGGTCAGTAATGGCTTTATATTAAATTTATATTCTGGAAGTTGGAAGTCCGAGATCAAGACTCAACTGAGTTGATTTCTTCTGAGGCCTCTCTCCTTGGCTTGTAAGTGGCCATTTTCTCTTTATATTGTCCCATGGCCTTTCCTGTGTGTGTGTGTCTGCCCCAATCTCTTCCTATAAAGAGACCAGTCCTATTGGATTAGGGCCCACCCGTACGACCTCGTTTTAACTTAATTACCTCTTTAAAGATCCTACCTCCAAATATGTTCCCATTCTGAGATCCTGGTCATTAAAACTTCAACATATGAATTTGTGGAGGGACACAATTCAGCCCATAACAGTATATATCCAAGAGAATTGAGTGTACATACCTACAGATCACTTACATGTGAGTGTTCGTAGAAGCTTTATTTAAAATAGCCAAAAAAGAACACAACCCAAATGTCTATCGATGAGAGAATGGGTACATCATGGCAGCTGGGACAGTTATTGTAGTTTCTTTGGTAAAATCTACATTTTCTGATTTTTTTTAACCTTCTTGTTTAAATCAAGATTATCTGTTCTCTCTATATGTATATACCCACCCACATTTATAATATTTATATGATAGTGTGATAGCATAATGTATGTTTTTCAGTTTCCCTGCTTTCTGATTTATCTTAAAATGGTAGCTTTGAATATATGTATTTAGAATACATGACTAATAGTTTATATTTCACAAATAGCTTGAATCAGGTTGGGGAAGTCTACAGATGTTTGAGGTAGTGTAGTGTTCTAGAAAGGGCCGTTGTTACGGATAGTGCCTGGAGGAGTAACGTATGCCCTGCAGGCACGCAATAATATTATCTGATGAATTTGAAAGAAGCAAACAAGAAATTGCTTTATTTCCCCTTGTGACTCCCTTGCACTAATTTCAAGTCTGGATGGGGAATCACTGAATAGGTTCATGATGTATGTGACAGAAGTGAGCTTTATGTGGTCATTCACCTTCCTTTGGCTTTGGAAGTTTTACCTTCACTTTAGTTTCAGAATTAAATTCTAGTATTTCAGTTGTCATTTGCAATGAACATATTAAAGACTACAGTGGGGAAAAAAGAACAAATTACCAATACAAACACATGTATGAATATACAGACATGGTCAGGAAATAAAAACAGGCAAAAAATACATACTTTATGATATACTAATATGAATTCATCTATCTTGATAGAAGTCAGAATAATGGCTATCTCTCAGGGTTGTGCAGACTAACTAGAAAGGGAAACAGAAACTTTCTGTGGTTTAGCAATGCTCTCTGCCTTGATCAGGGCGGTGATTCCATGGGTGTACACAGAGATTGAAGAGAAGGAGAAACAGAGTTTCATTCCTGGTAGGAGACTCTGAAATGACACATCACAAAAGTGCAGACAGATACAGGAAGGGAAAGAGTTTGTGGTTATTTTTACAATCTACCCTGTGTGTATTCAAGATTTGTGCATTTCTCCATTTGAACGTTATATATCTTAATATAACAAACAGAAAAAATATAAAGGTTGGATCAGATAATTACCAAAAGGTAAGTTTGGCCCCAGTATGTGTCTAGGTTTCCTTTTTTTATTCTAACTAATCCCTTCCTTAAAGAAACCAGCGTTCTATAGAGACAGATGTGGCTACAGGATGCGCGGGTACAGTAGTTCCACCACCTGCAGCCTCAGTCAGGTTTTTCTCAGGTGGAATGGAGTGAGCAGATAAGATTATCAATGGACTAAACTGTGAGGAGCCAGGCTGGGGAAATCAGGCTGACAAATGGACCAAGGAAGGGCAGCATCCTGGATCAGCTAGAGCAGCAGATGATTGATTGATTTTCAGCACCATGGAGAGTCCTGATGACAGCTGGAAGGCTTTCCTTTCAGAGTCCTGGGACCCCTCATTTCCCTTTGTCTTATAGGTAGAATTATTTGGCCATTAAATAAAATTTACTCTTACAAACTGCCAGAAGTGATTGACTGGGCTCTGGAAACAGATTGAGTTCAAGTCTTGGCTGCACCACACAAGCTGTGTGACCTTGGGGAAGTTACTTAAATTAACTTCTGTGCATGGCTGCTTGTCTGTCAAAGAATGGTAGCTGCTTGATAGGATTGAGATAAGGACTGGATCAAAATAAGGAAGGTAAGGAGCTTAACATAGTAGCTGGTAAGTGGTAAGTGCTAAAATGTTAGCTGCTATTATTGTTTTCATTAGTATTATTATCCCCAAGAGCTTTTTAAAATCTTTCTCCTTCCTTCCTTCCTTCCTTCCTTCCTTCCTTCCTTCCTTCCTTCCTTCCTTCCTTCCTCCCTCCCTCCCTCCCTCCCTCCCTCCCTCCCTCCTCTCTCTCTCTCTCTCTCTTTCTTTCTTTCTTTCTTTCTTTCTTTCTTTTTTCATAAGATGGAAGGGAGTCAGGAGGCTTCCATGATCTCAGATGTCTGACAACTTGTTATGACTTTTTTTTTTTTTTTATCCTTACCCGAGGACATTTTTCCATTTTTTTTGTTCAGATAGAGCGGGAGGGAGAGAGAGGCAGAGAGAGAGAGAAACATCGACGTGAAGGGACACATCGAGTGGCTGCCACCCGCACGACCAACCAGGGCCGGGGACAAACTGCAACCGAGGTACGTGCCCTTAGCGGGAACCGAACCCGGGTCTCTCTGTACCGCAGGCTGGTGCTCCAACCGCTGAGCCAAACTGGCCAGGGCTTGTTATGACTTTAGATGAGCTAGTCACCTACCTGGCCCCTATTCCCATTCTGTAAAATGAAGCTATTTACTTTTTTTTTTTTACATTATTAGATTTTATCTTTTTACCAAGAGAACATATTCATATATCACCCCTGGTAAAATAAATAAAACACAATAATAAAATAAAATAGAAAAGAGTTTACACTCAGTGGCATTTGTGGTCCCTAGAAGCCCTATCTGTTCTGGGTCTTAGATTCAGGGCTTGGGGATGAACAGAATCCAGCACAAGGGTTAAATGAGAAGTGAAGACACTGTCAGGGCAGGCCGAGAGGGAATTCTGACTCTACAGACTTGTCAAATAGAATACAATGATCATGTCAAGACTTTTAGCTCTCACATTATCACCATGCCTACACACACACACACACACATACACACACACTTGCCCAACTTACACTCTGGCTTTGGCCCCCCTGAGCCCTACACCCAGACCCTCGCCACCGTTTCACACTGCTCCAGCCACGCCGGCCCCGGTGGCCTGACCACATTTCTTCTCTCCCCAGAGCCTTCTCACACGCCCTGCCCTTTGCCAGGATGGTGCCATGTCACCCAGAGTCTTACGACTGAAATAACAAAAACCAACTGGAACCAGTTTAAACAGAATAAATAAAAAGGGGAATTAGTTTGTTCATTCACCTGACACTCCAGGAGCTGATGACTTCAGGCATGGCTGGATCCCCAAATGACATCATTTCAGAACATGGCCTTCCCACCTCTTCTATCTGGGCTTCGTCCACAGTCACTCTCTCCCCAGGTGGGAAATGGATACTGGTAGTGTCGGGCTCATGTCACACTGGCTACACACCTCTTTCCTGATAGTTCTAGCAAAGCCTTTGGCGTGATTCCCATCGCCTGGACTGAGTCATCGGCCCACTCCTGAGACGGTCATTGTAACCAGCAGGTGAAGCAAACTGAACGGCCAGGCCTGGGTGGCCGGGGACGGGCTCGCCCACCTGGAGGGACTGAGAGTGGTCAGAGAGGTGTTCTCAACGGGAAATTGGAAGTGGTGCTAACAGAGGAAGAGCAATGCATGTGGGTCGGTAAACAAACAGAAGCCCACTACACCTTCCTGAGTCCTTCCTGATCTCCGCATGAATGGCACTTCTTCAAAGAAGGATCCCCTGACCCCCCAACCCCCTGATGTCAGAACTCACTGTCCTTTCTCTTTGCTTTTAGCTCTTACTATTCTAGGCAGTGCTGATGATGTACACGATTATACACATATTCACTCATACACCTACACACGCATGCACTCAAACACTCTCATACACTCATTCAAAAACACTCATACATGCACACATTTGCACACACATGCACTCACGTGAATATGCTTATATACATACATTCACATGTTCTCACACATAGCAAACCCATACATGTGCGCACACATACATAAGTACATGCTCACACACATTTGCACACATATACGCAAAGTCACATATATGCACACCCACAAGCACAAACGTGTGAGTAGTTGCTCCATGCCTGCCTCCTGCACTCGATGGTGAACACACAGAGGCGGTCCCTGTCTGCCTTGTCCATTGTGGGATCCCCAGCACCCATCACGATGCACCGTCACTTGGTTTCCTCACTTCTCCAGGAATGAGGCTGCCCAACCCTGTTTTCCATCAAGGGGCTTTGGAAAGTCAAATAACTGCATCTTTCTTCTTCTCCCTTCTTTGTTCACTCCCTCTGTCCTCCCCCCCCCCCCCAGGCCTCTCTCTCTCTGCCCCTCTCCTAACCCCTATATTATTCCTCACCCTTTCCTCTTTCTCTGTCTTTATCCCATGACATCACCCCCCTTTTCCCGTCCCTCTGCACCTTCTGGAGCTAATTAAATGATACCGGGGAATGTATTCATTTGCATTTGGTTCTAAAGGGCCACAGAGTATCAGCGCGTGCTCATTAACTAGCTCCAGGTAGAAGGCTGTAATGAACCGGTTTTATTACAACCATCATCTCAGCCTATCCTGTGAGGCTATTATGTATTCATTGGGAAGAAAGGTAACCACAAACCTGAGTGCCTGGGGTTGGAGGGGTGAGTGGGGGTGTTCCTGTATCTGGGAAGGTCCTAGGCTGCCCTGAGCTCTGGCTGGGCTGTTACCAAGCTCCCACCATAACTGTGAAGGGCAGAAATCCCCTGCGGCTTTGACAAGCTCAGGCTTAGCTGCCCAGCCTGGGCCTCCCGAACTCCTGGGTGCTTGGCACAAGGGGCCCCTGAATTTACCTGTGTGCCGAGTGCTATCTCTACATGGACTCACTGGGCTGGCACACAGAGCCCCGTTTTATTCTGTGTGCTACTCTGACTCCCACGACAGAGACCCCCTGGGAAGCAAGTCTGGGTCCCGATGCCTCTGTCCAGGGTGCATCCCTCTGGGGTTCGGCCTAATCGCAGTGGGGGGCCGTGACATAGTGACAGCAGCCACCCTCTCTGGAGCACCTGCTGTGTGCCCACACTGGCTAAGCGATGCACCCAGATGATCGCTCCCTTGGAAGCGGGTGCTGTCATTAGCCTCACTTCATGGGTGGGAAGCCGAAGCTCAGAGAATGGCAGGCTGTGTCCAAAGGCACACGGCCTGAGTGCGGATTTGATCCTAGGTCTGCCAGACCACAGCCTCACCGCTGGCCTCTACCCCTCTCCTTTCAAAGGACAGCTCAGCCTGCGAAGCTCCCCATACGTGCATCAATGCTTTGTTGTGTTTTCAATCTGTCCTGACATTCCAAATATTCTGACTCTGTGGGCTTTCTGCATGGCCAACTCTGTTCTAGAACTTAACACATATTATCTCATGCAATCCTCACAACAACCCTATAAGGGAAGTACTATTATTATCCCATTTTCCAGCTGAGAAAACTGAGGCACAAAATGATTAGGTGGCTTCCTCAATCCACAGCACTGGTACAGGCCAGGCAGGGATTGAATCTGCAATCTGGCTCCCATGTGCACACCTGACCCAACTCTACCCCTCCTGCGGCCAGGACATGGTTCCAATTATGTGTGAGTTTTACGTATGAATTTTGCTATAACAAATCACCCCAACTTTGTGGCTTACCAATCCATATGTTTTATTCTACACTTCTGGAGGTCAGAAATCCAGGCTGGATCTCACTGGGCTGAAATTGAATGTCCACAGGACAGTTTCCCTTCCGGAGGTTCTATGGGACAATCATTTCCTTGCCTTTCCCGGCTTCTAGGGGCTGCCTGTGGTCCCTCCCTCCACCTTCACACCCGGCAGCAGCAGGTCAAGTCCTCCTCAGCCCTCTGCCCTCCTTCCCTGCCCCTTTCTTCCCCTTTAAGGCCCCGTGTGCTTAGTGATAACATGGGCCCACCCGAATAACCCAGAATAATCCCCATATTTTAAGATCAGCTAATTAGCAACTATCATTCCATCTGTGACCTTTATTCCTCTTGACCATGTGAGGTAACGTGGCATAGCCACAGGTCCCTGGGAGGAAGACAGGGACATCTCTGGGGGTCATTATCCTGCCTACGTCAGTGTAATCTCAGCTGTGCTCTGTGAAGAGCCATGGTGTGTTGGGCACCATGCAGGGGCTTTACTCACCACACAACAAGCGAGTGAGGGAGAGAGCACCATGCCCAATTTACAGGTGAGAAAACTGGGGCTTGGGAGACAGAGGGGCTGCTGGACTTTCTCAAGGGCCAGCCACTGGTCTTGGGTCCTCTGTGGTCTGACGGATCCGACTGCAGAGCCCCTCTTCCCCGCATTGAACTTTGAGAATGGAGTAGGGGGTTATTTTTGTTTCTGATCAGGTTTGAGAATGCTGAAGGTGCCTTCAGGAGAGATCAGGGCTGGCTGGAGTCCCTCGACTCAGTCATGAAGCCCCCTGGTCACTCCCACGCTGTCGGACCCTGAGCTAGGCCAGCGCCCCTCCCCACCTCCAGTTCCTCCTTGCTTTATTAGGAATTAGATTCATTAAGGGGTTCTGCTGACCCCTTGTATCACAGCAGAACTTTGGGCCCCAGAGGCCCCTTACTCTGCCAAGGGCTCTTTCCAGAGGTGAGATTTGTTAACTCATTAGCAGGGAAGCAGCCACACTGCTAGTAATCCCTGGGCATATAAGCCATCTGTGCCTGGCGTCCTGGAACAGGCAACTGGGCCAGCATGTCAACAGGGCCTCCTCATTCCTTGTCCCGAGACACAGGGAGGTAGAACCTGCAAGGCTAACAAGCTGCACTCTCCCTGAGGACAGAGACAGGGACAGGTGGCATTTGGAGGAAAGCTAGGGAAGAGACCTGGGGGAGGGGATGATCTGGGCAGGGAAAGGGAGACAGCAAATGGGCTAGAGGGGAGAATTCAACCTTCCTGAGCACCTACTAGGTGCCAGGCATTTATATACAACCCTTGCCCAAACCTCATCACCATGGGACACAGATGTTGTCACCAATCCCATTGTGTGATTATGCCCATTTTGCAGATGAGGACATCAAGATCCCGAAAAGTTAAGTGATCTGCCCAAGGCCTCAGAGATTAGCCGTGGTGAGCAGGGTCTCAAACCCAGGCCCCTAGTGACCCCTAAGTCCATCTTCCTCCCTCCACACTCTACATTTATTCTTCACTCTGTGAGGGTCCCCGTTGCTCCTCCACCTCTGTTGCCCGACCCCTCACCCCCAAGCCACCAGAAAGGTCCTTGGGAAAGGGCAGCTTCAGTAAACCCCAGCCTTCGATGAGGGGCCGAGAGGATCCCTCCTGAGAAGCAAACATTTCCAGCAGGTAAATCAGCAGCCTCTCAGCCACTGCAGGTGGAGATGCCGCCCTCCTTCCCCGGAAATTCAATCAGAACTTAGACCTGGATTACAGAACCTGCTGAGAGGTAAGTGAGGCAGGAAGCAGGGGGAGAAATGCAGGGAGAAGAACTGCACCCCAACTCGGGCACTGGGGGGCTTCTAGGATGAAGGGGAGGGGCCATTGCTCCCACCTGCGCCCCCAGGAGAATGAGCCAGATGCTTCCTGAGGCCCCTGCCAGCCCCAACATTCTGTGGGTGTCTGATTCAGGTGTCTGGGGGCAGCTGGAGCCAAAGGGCTGGGACTCAAGGAAGAGACGGGAGAGGGGGAGTGGGAGTTGGCAGCAGCTTTGAGCGAAGCCCTGGGTGAGGGCAACTGGTGAGAAGAGGGTGGGGGAAAGGCCCAGGGTGGGGGTTCCTACAGGGGCCCTGGGCCAGGGAGGCTGGGAGAAAGCTAGGGTCAGTTCTTGTTCTGCTCTTGCCTGGCTGTGGGACCTTGGGCAAGTCTTGTGGCCTCTCTTGCTTCAGTTGCCTCATCTGCACAGTGGAAATGATTATTCCTGCCCTGAATGCAGGCCTGTTGGGAGAGCTGAAAGGTGAAGGTAAGGAAAACCATGCAGGAAGGGCTGTCTTGTGCACAAGGGGCAGTGCCTGGCCATTCACCGGGGTGGGGCCTAGCCCTGTTCCACCTGCCTATGCTCCCACCCTCCTTCCTGGTAGCTGGCCAGTCACTGGAGTCCCAACTCTAAGAGCCCAGCCAATTGGAGGAGGCAAGGTCTTTATGCAAATGAGACTGCTTTCTCCCTCCACCCCCTTCTCCTCCAAGGTCACCACCACGGAGGCTCACACTTGCTGGCCCCCAGGAATGGCTGCAGCCTGTAACGCATTGGATTTACTGTCTAAATGCATGTCAGCTCTGGCTGTCTCTCCCTGGGACCCAAGCTGCTCCCAGCCCTATCACTGACCCTCCCCTTCCTAATCCCTGTCCTCCTCCCCAGCTGTGTGATGTTAGGCAAGCACTTCACCTCTCTGAGCCTCAGTGTCCTCCTCTGTTATTTACACATTATTTACACTGTGTATTTGCACATTAGTCCTTAAACATTTCTTGGGGGGCTCCTGTGTGCCTGCCCTGGTCTGGAAGGTGAGGACGGAAAGGTGGCGGTGGAGACGAGGCCCTGCTCTCTCGAAGCTTCCATCGTAGTGGGCTCTCGGGTGCTGCAGGGAGGAGCTGGCTGGGAAAGTGTTTGTAAGTGGCCGAGAGCTGAGGCAGTGCAGAGTGGGTGGGTGACACTCAAAGTCACAGGGTGGGTCATCAGCAGAGCCCAGGCCAGGCTGGCCGCAGAGCAGACACGTGACAGACCCTGTGATGGGACGCACTGTGTGGGCTTCAGACCCACAGCTCATCGAGGTCACCTCCTAGTTGCGGGGATGTCCCGGTCCCAGGCAAGCCTCAGCTCTGGCAGAAACCAAGACCTCCTGGGTCCCCTTCTCTCCTCAGGCCCACCCAAGGGCTCACAGGCCATACAGGCGAGGGTCACCTGGCTCTGTGTGTCCCCCTGGAAGAGCAGCCCTTGGCTTCCTCTTTCTGAGCTCACTGTTCCCCCTCCAGTTTCGGAATATCTAGCAGAATCACCTTGGGACAGGGTTGGAGCAGGGAGGTTGGGAGCTGGGAGGTTGGGAGCCTGGTCTCATTATCAGAACACTCTGCCTGTTCACCGTCCCGAAGCCACAGCGGGGACAGTGTCTTCCCCCAGCACAGCAGATAACAGAATTTTTAATGATTACAATTATCACCTGAACAATTGGGTCCTGCCACAGATAATTAAAATGAGGTTTGGCTCCTCCTTGCCCGTTTCTCCTCTCAGCTTTCAATCTGATGGTATTTCCACAGCACAACTGGAAACAAGAGTTACTAAGAAGGACATTCTTGCAGAAAGGAGACTGAGGTGAATGTGGATGCGGACACACAGCTGGGATGGGAGGCACACCCTGTGCATGTGTGCATGTGGGTGCATGAGTTGGTGTGTGCGCGTGTGCATGTGTGAACATGTACTTGTGTGCATGTGCAATGATTGGGGAGAAGTGGGTGGGGGCAGACTGCTCTTCATAAGGGCAGGACACAGGAGGTGGGGTCAGGTGACAGAGGATGGCATGAGGGTACTGAAGAGTGGGTGACATGGTGCAGGTGCAGGTCCGTCCCTGGAGGTAATGACCAGGGGCCTAGAGGTTGGCCAGTCCCCCACTTCCAGGTTGTTTATTTCCCTTCTCTGAGCCCCTTCTTTCTCACCTGCAAACTGGGCACAGTGACTGTCCTTCCAGCCAGCACAGGACCTGTGGCCGTGAGAGACGAGAACAATGGCTGTGCATTTGGTGCAGCTCAGGGCGAGGCTCAGGGAGGGTCAGTTATTAGAATCCACTCACCCCAGGGTGGCAGGGTAGGGGAAGGTGACAGGGTGTTGAGGACTCAGGTCCTGAAGTCCTCCCCAGAGACCTGCTCATCCTCCAGGGTTGGTCTGTGGGCTGCAGCTTGGATAGACGGCCCCATCCTGAGACTGACCGTGTGGGGTGAGAATTCACTGTGGACCGTCCTCAAGGCTGCTCCAAGTACCTGAAACAGTCCTAAGCCCGCTGAGAGGCAACCCTCTTGTGTGATGGCTGGGCAGTGATGGAGGAGGCCACAGGGAGGCGCTAAGCGCCCTTATGGGCCAAGGGAGGAGACATGTGCCCTGTCTAGAGCTGAACAAGACCAACCAGCCTCTTCTCCCCCACTAAGTGTCCCCCAGGGGGAGCTCAGGTCTCCACACAGGGGACCATCATGCCCCAGTGCAGAGTCCAGCCCACAGGGGGGGATGGGAAGGCACAGCCCTCTCTGAACACCCACTGTGCGCTAATCACCACGCCTGCCTCAGCGCCCATCCTCCCGGTGACATGCCACCGCCCCATCTTACAGAGGAGGAAACTGAGGCTCAGAGCAGCCGAGGGACGGCCCGGGACCACAGACCACTGAGTGGCAGGTAGGGGGGCATGAGCCTGGGTCTTTGGGAGAACAGGGCCTACTCCTCTCCCAGGTCTCCACTGACCACTCACTCGGGGTCCTGGGGTGAGTCCATGAGCCCCCCTCTAAAGGGTCAGGGTCATAGAGAGAATGCAAGGAGGGCAGGCACCCCTCCCCACCCTGGGTGCAGATCCCACCACAGGACTTCCCAGTGTGACCTCGGGAGGCCCCTCCCCTCCTCTTAGCCTCGGCCTCCTCACCTGTCCAGTGAGGACTGGACGCGGAGGCCCTGAAAGCCAGGCTGCGGAGTGTTACTGTGAAGGCAACTGGGAGCTGTGGGTGCGCCCAGGTACCGCTGCTTCCTTCCACCCGTGCTGCCTGCACCCCGGCGCAGGCCCCCAGCTCTTACCTGGTCCCGCAGTGGCCGCTCCTCACGCCATTGCCCACAGCAGCGCCTGCGGCCTTGTAAAATCACACACGACTGTGTCACTGCCCTGCGGCCCCCAGAGTCAGCCTCAGAGTCCTCGCATGGCCACAGGGCTGTTCCGGAGCTGACAGCCCTCCCCGCCACTCCTACGGCCTCATCCTGCCCCGCAGTTCCCCGGCTCGGCCACCCCGACTTCGATCGTCCACAGATGGTGTAAGGTCTTTGTGTTCACCGTCCCCGTGGCTCCTGGCGGGGGGGACACCCTTCTCATCCACAGGCCTCAGCCTAGAGTCTCAGAGCCTGGGCAGACCCTGGGAAAGACCCCCAGCCAAGGCACCCCACCACATCACCCCTTCGCTGCGTTTGACACTTTCTGAAATGATCCTCTTTGCTGGTTGGTGAGTTTATTATCAGTCTCCCAACAAGGCCGCAAGCTCCGTGGGCCAGGGGCCTTGGTTCTTTGTTTTGGGTTGTTTTGTCGTTGTCCTTGTTCCCTACTGCATCTCCCTGCCTGCGGAGTGCCAGGCACATAGTAGGTGCTCAAGAGACACGTGGTGAATGAACGAAGAAATGAATGAATGAGCCCAGCACAGGGCTCCCTGTGCCAGGTTGCTGGGGGAGAAGGAGGTCAAAGGAGTCAGGGGCTGATCCATCCCTGGCTGGAGGACACTCTTCTAGGAACGAACTCCGTGGGTCCTTGTCCTCCAGGACAGACGTCCCCGTGTGTCATTCTCACCTCCCCAAGAGGTCTGCCGGGCCTGGACACAGCTCACCCAGCCTCTGGGACTTCCATAGACTCTGCCCGCCTGGCCTCCAGCCGACATGCTGGGAGTGATGGCCAAGGGGACAGGCTTGTCCAGGGGCCTGCCCTCAGGAGTCCCCAGTCTCACGGGGGAGCCGGGAGCCTGTCCTTACAGGACGCTGCCTGCTGGAGGAGACAGTCCTGCCTTCAGAAACATCCCCTCTGAAGGCAGAGTCCCAGTCCTCTCTGGGGTCAGGAGACGAGAGTTCACATGGTCCCGACAGACACCCTTGGTGAGGTGGCCCTTCTCACAGGTGGGCACCCCCTCCCTGAACCCTGGGCATGAGGCACAGGGGTAGACTGCAGATGAAGAGGCAGTGCTTGGACCCCAAACAGAGCTCGCTCCAGGGACACAGACCCCATCAGTGTCCTCCCCTGGCCGGACCCCAGCCTCACTGGGCCCCCAGCATCCTGTGACATCATGGACAGACCCCTGCCCCTCCGCAGGCCCATCTCCTCATCTGCGCCTCGGGGCTGGGCCGGGGGCAGTAATGCCGCCTCTGCCTCCTCTGGAGCCTCCTTCCTGGCCTCCCCGTCGCCTTGCCCCCATCTCTCTTACTCCCGGTTCATTACCTTACAATTTTAGAAACAAACTTGGCTAATTTCACCCAATGGGGAGGCCAGGTGGGCGCCCGCTTCCACTTCGTCACCCCCCTAATGCATCCTCTGACACTTCCAATTTATGTTTCAATTCCTCTACCATCCGAAATGGCGCGTACATTTCCAGTGTAAATACAGCTCCGCCAAACTGAATCCATCGTGGGGAGGAGGGGCCGACGGGCAGCACCTCCCATCGGAGCACCTCAGGGGGTCACCCTTCCGTCCCCCCTGTGGCCCGGCAGAGGCCAGAGGACCCGGGGCCCTGCCTGGAGCTGCCACTTGGGGTCTCACTGAAGGCACCTGACCCAGCCCCTTGCCCTCCCCCAGTCCTTCTCCCGTGGGGAGTCTGCGAGAAGAGTCTTGACCCAGGTCGCCTTCCGCATCAGGGCCCAGTCGGGGGACACCAGCCCCTTGTCCCCTGGCCTGGCTCCTTCCTGACCCTCCTCCAAACCTTCCAGGGTGGGTGCTCCCTCCTGAGAGAGGACATGATGTGAGGGGTGTCCAGGCTTTGACATTTTCCAGGCTACCTATGGGGCCAGGGGCCCCGATGATCACAGACCTCACACACAACCATCTCCATCACCCCGTCTGCGTGGCCACTCATATCAACCCAACCAACAGCTGCTCTTGCCTCGTCGCCCTTCTCCCCATCTCATCGACCCAGCCATGGCCCAGCGCCCCCACCAGGTGACTCCCACGGCCTCCACCATGATGTCCCCACCTAAACACCTGCCCCCCATCCATTCCCCACCCACTGGCATCAAAATGCAAGTATTGCCCGTCATTTCCTGGCTCTGAACACTCTAGTGCTGCCCTCTGCTCTCAGACCGGGTCCCCGCCTTCAAGGCCACGGAGACAGAGGTGACCTGGCCCCTGTGTGTCCTCTTCTCGGCTGGGTTGACTTATCCTTATCCGTCAGGCTCCTCTGTTTAAACCTCTCCCGCTCCGAGAACCGTCTCTGATCACCGATTCCCAATCTAAATTAGTTCAATTAGTTTGTCTCTCCTAAGATTCTCTCTCAAATCCATTTTCATTCCTTTAGAGCACTTAACACGAGTTATAATTACACACTGATTTGGGGGTTTGTTTAGTAAAGTCCTCCTGGGAGGGACCTGAGCTGAGTGGCTCCATGCCGCAGGCCCCGGAACACGACCTGAAGTGCGTGGGTGCCCCGTGCGGGCTTCTGAATGCACGAGTGAGTGAATGAAGAAATAACAGACCCCTTTGTGCCCACATGGGCCAGGCTGAAGCTGGACCCTGCACCCCGAGTGATGAGTGGACATGACAGCTGCTGGGCTCGTAGGGATGAGGAGGAGTTTGCCAGCACTAAAGATGGGGTTGATATGCCAGGTGGTGGCTCCTTCCCCGCCACCCCGAGAGGAGCCCTTGCCCTTTGAGAGTGTTACTGTCAGTAGGTAAGAGACCAAGCCTCGGGGGCCAGCCCAACCCGGGTTGAATCCTAATTCTGCTCTTGGTACGCGTGACACTGGGCAGGTCACTCAGACGCTCTGAGCCTGCACCTCCCGCTCTGCAAACGGGTGACTCCGTCCTTGGTGCTCATTCAAAGTTCCATCAACCGCGAGGGAGGTGGACATGCCACAGGATCTCCCCTCCAGGAGGGAGAGACACACCCAGGCACAATGAGCCAGCTGGGAGCAAAGGTGTCCCAATGGGAGTTGGGGGTTGTGGGAAGTCAGAGTAAGGGTTCCAGGAGCCCAGCCCAAGGCGAGGTCAGGGGGGCTTCCTGGAGGAGGCAGCCAGTCAGAGTTCCTTGCTACTTACTCCGATGCCTCTGCTTGTGTGCATGCATGTGTGTGTTTGCGGGTGCACCGTCCCCTCCTCCTCCTGCTCTCTCTCCAAGGTCCTGTCCTTCCCATTTCCTTGCCTCAGTCTCTGCCCTGACAGGAGGCCTGAGGGGCACAGCCTGTTCTGAGGAATGCGCCTCTGAGCCCCGCGAGCAGGTCCGTGGAGCCCCCTCTGCACACCTCACACCGCCTCCCAGAACCACCGCAGCTGGGGCAGCGAGGAGGAACCGCCAGAGCTGGGATTAGCGGCAGGACTCAGCGCCTGAAAGCAGCAGGGATCCCGCAGGACTCTGCCAGCCCCTGCCTGCCTGGTGGGTGCTCGGGGAGGCAGCTGCCCGGGGGAGGGGGGGGCAGCTGCCGGGGGCCCAGCCCTGAAGCTGTACCTCCCAGAGTCCTTCCCAGCCCACCTTGGCCCATGCAGTGGGCCAGTCCCTTGCCTTCTCGGAGCCCCCTTCCTTACCTGGCAAGTGGGCTGTGATGCTTGTTCCGAGGGTTGAAATCAGACAAAGAATAAAAGTGACCCAAGGGACAAAAAGGATTTGCAAACTGTTGGGTATCTTCCCGCGTCAGGGTGTTGGTGATGCTGAGGGATGGGAGTGGAGACACCCAGTTCCAGCTCTATGGGCACCCGAGTCGGGTCGCCCCTCGGGCGTTCACTAGCTCACCACCCATTCTACAGGTCCTGCGGAAGCAGCTACTGTGGGCCGTGCTCTGAGCAGGGGCTGGGACACCGTGGTGAACAGAGCTGGCCCCTGGCCCTCGGTCCCCTCATCTGGGGGGTCACCTAGACGGCCCAAGGGCCTCATCTAGGATGACTCCCTGAGGCCAGACTGAGGGGTGGCCTGTGGGGGGAGGGGCCTGGGCGGGGCCTGGGGGGGGATTGAGAAGAGACCGAGGCCTGCACAGTGGCTGGGCCTGACAGCTGACAGTTTCCAGAGAAGACAGGCATGTCCCCACCCCCTGCCCTCCTGCTCCACAGTGACCTCTTGGTCAGTGGCTGCTGTGACCTCGTCCTCCTCTGGGAGCCCAGCCTGGGGAAGGAACCCTGCCCCCCATGGACTCAGAGCCTGACCCCATGTCTGAGCAGGGACCCCGGTCCCTCTGGGTGCAGATGGGGAAACAGGACAGTGAGGAAACAGCTTGCCTGAGACCTCACAGCAAACTGGTGACGACTGGTCCCAGCCATGTGCCTGCTTCTGATGAAGAGACTTGGAATGATCCTCATGACAACGGGGATAAGTCAAGTCCCCTGCCACGGCCGTGCACGCACATTACAGGGTTACTTCGCCCTCACAACCCCCTTGGGGTGGATGCACGACTGGCCCCATTTTACAGACAAGGAAACTGAGGTGCAGAGAGAGAAGGGGCAGGTCCGAGCTCACGCCCATTGCAGCCCCTCCATCCCCACGTGTCACTTTCCCCAGTGGGCATTTCTGTATCACTGGTGATTATTTTATTCACATCCGCCCTTCCTGCTGGCCTCTGACCTCCAGGTGGTCAGTGACGCTGTCTGTGTCGCTCACCATGACACCCAGCCCCCGCACGGTGCCCATCGTGAACCAGGTGCTCAGGAAAGATTTACGAGAGGGCACGATGAGAACTCTTAGGGAAACCAAGTCTACCAGAGGAATTATGCCCCTGCCCCTCCCTGACCCTGGCATCGGGCAGACCGCAACCCCTGGCTCCTGCTGGCACTGCCTCCCACCCCCGCCACCCCCTTGTCCACATCAGTCACCAAGGGACTGGCTGACTCAGGAGTTAGCAGCCCAGACGAAGGATTCCGGGCCTGCCTGGTTGGCTGAGCCCCTACAAGCCCTGCACAGGGACAGCCAGCTGCTGGAGATGGATGGGGGGTGGGGGACCCTCTCAGGAGGCCTGTGCACTCTGAGGAGGTCAAGATGAGCCCCTGCCCTCCGGAGCCCCAGGCACAGGCTCAAAGTGCCCACACAGCTCGCCTCACTTCATCTTCAGAGCAGCGCTGGGGGGCTGCTGTGTGCACAGGAAGAAGCCCATGAGCAGAGCCGGTGGGGGGGGGGGTGGACACCCAAAGCCATGCAGCTGTTTGGTGGTGGAGCGGGAACCCGCACCCCTCCTCCGATGCAAGCTGCATCCTTCACCCGCTCCTCCTGCTCTGAGGGTGCTTGAACACAACCAGGCTTTCAAGTTCCTGAGCGCTCCCCACCCTCCCCGCCACCCTGCAGGGTGCTCTGCCTGTCCACCAGCCCCGACGCATCCATGAGGGTCCCACCAGGGGACAGAAACCACTCGGGATGCAAACAGGAAAAGTCTAACACAAAGCGTCTTAAGGGCAACGGTGCATCGAGCAACAGGGGACCAGCTGGGGAGTGAAGAGAATGCTGCAGGGGCAGGAAGGCGGAGAGAAGGACCAGCCACGACCTCCAGGGCCGAGGCAGGCCCCCAAGGAAGAGGCCCCGGGCTAGGATCCAGACACTGACCTAGAGCGCAGAGCGCTGGCTCTCTGGGTGGCAGGGAAGTCACCGGGATGCCATACAGGCAGAACTAGCCAGACATCCATTCTTGGGTGCCAAGGACAGCTGTTTACGGGGTGCCGACTTGCTGGATGACCTCTGCTATGAAACCGCTGTCAGGGAGAAACTGCTGGCGGCTGGGTGCCGCGGCGCACGGTGCGCTGAGGAGCAGGGCGGGGAAGCTTGGTCGGCAGCGAGCGTGTGCTGGAGAAGCCACCGTGTCACAGGGCCTGCCTCTCACTAGAACATCCATGTGCACCCTGGCCGGTTTGGCTCAGCGGTTAGAGCATTGGCCTGCGGACCAATGAGTCACGGGTTCAATTTCAGTCAAGGGCACGTACCTCTGTTGCGGTTCCATCCCCAGCCCTCCTCTGGGTCCTTCGAGAGGCAGCCAGTCGATGTGTCCCTCTCACGTTGATGTCTCTCTCTCTCTCTCTCTCTCTCCCTCTCTCTACCTCCCACTCAATCTGAAGATAAATGTAAAAGTATCCTCAGGTGAGGATTAGACATTTTTTTTTAATTAAAAAAAATAATAAAACATCCATGTGCACCCTGGGGCCTGGGCTTCCCAGAGCTTTTGCAGTGGCCTGCTGAGCCGGGGAGTGTGCCAGACCTGGGAGGGAAACGGCCCTCCTCCTGCAGTGTATCTCCACTGCCCCCTACTGACTTAAGTTAACATGCCAACTGGAAAAAGGAAAAGCACTTAGAGTGGGGCCCATTCCCCCACCACAGATCAGTCAACACACCTGACAGGCCATACATTGTAAGCAGCATTGTGCACACCTTCAGATACTCATCTTCCGCACGCACACTGTACACATCTGTGAATTCCCATGCAACAGCTAAAGAACTCTCCGTGTCTCCACCTAACAAGAGGCAGATGTGTCTTACAAGTAAATGAGCTCCTTCTCCACAACGAGGAGACCCACAGTCCCCAGACTCATTGCATCCAGCGCTAGCTCTAGAACTTACTCCTCGAATCCATTCACACTTCACTGACTGCTCCGCTACCGAAGGCCGGATTGCCAAGTCAACTCGCAGCCCCTGGTATGTAACATGAAAACGGGGAGAGGGGAAGAGGAGAAGAAGGTGGCGAGCACATGAGTGAGAATGAGCACGGAGTGAGCACTGCGGCCGTGGTGAGGCTGGTGGCCGTGGGTGTACTGCCCACGCTCCAGTTTTGTAGGTCTTACCAGCGCAGCTAAAGGACGGGCTACTTCCTGCTCCCTGGATCCCATCAGCATGAGGTTGGGGGCCTGATGTTCATTTTATGAAGACAATCAAGTTCTCTGTAAGACTGTGGCACATCAGGGGACTCACTCAGACTCAGGAGTTGGTCCCCAGGCCCCATCGGCACCCCTCCCCAGGCCAGGGAAGTGACAGAAATGTCCCCCAGGAGAGCTGTCACCCCAGCAAAGCCTACAGAGAGGAGACACAAGCTCTTATCCCAGTTCCTCATTTCACAACTTTTCATTAATTATTCACTCACCACCCAGCCTCCCATCCACCCATCATTTGATGAGCAGAAACTATGGCCCAGCACTGCTCTGGACACGGGGGCAGCAGTGGATAAAAGACGCGGTCCCTGGTCTCGTGGGCCATGCACTGGCGGAGAGGGTGACAGACGGGCCGGTGGTGGGGAGGAGAAGAGACCCGTGGACAGGGTGGGGACACAGAACAGTGAGGAGCCAGTGCCTGGGGGCGGGGCCAAGACACCAGAGAGTGATCAGTAGGGGCCCTGGGGAGGCGACATCGGAGCTGAGGCCTGAAGTGGAAAAGTCAGCCTGCTCCGAGGCCCGGGTGGGAGGGTGTCATTATTACAGAGTCTTTTCCAAAGTGTCCCAGTGAGACGATAAGCACGTGGCCACCTTTGCCCTTAGGGTTAAACAAGCTCCCGTCCTTAAACGTGTGGTTCAGGCCCGGCACACAGTAGCGCCGCACACACAAGAGCGGTGGCGGCATCATCACTGTTATGCTCTGGTTGTTATTGTCTGAACACACGTCTCCTCCTGTCCCAAGTCTCGCAACCGCCCCGAGGGGTGTCTGGGGTGAGCACTGCCTGCCCTGGGTGGAGCTGCCCGCCCGGGGCTGTCGTAGCGGCTGAGCACCTGAGCTCCCACGGGTAGGGTGCACCTCCCTGTCCCCCGTCCTTGCAGACTCGCAGGCAGCACCTGCCGACAGACCGTCGCGTCGGGATCTGGGGAAGGTCTAATTAATTATGGCAACTGACACTTCGCCAGATGTCTACCGCGTGACGCTGCTCTGACGATGGAAGGTTCGGGCAATTCTGTTCGAACAGCACTTTCCAAACTACCCATTTTTCATTTGGTCACCAGGAAAATGTCATTTCTGAGGACACCACCTGGGGTGGGCTGGCGGAGCTTGGCCCCATTTGCTCCCCTCCTTGGCCAGGCTGTCCCTGGGGCTGACTCGGGGCAGGGACCGGGCTGCCCAGTGGGCGGGGAGGGCATTCACAGGGAGCAGGCAGAGCTGGTACGGATGCAGCACAGACCCTGAAGGGGCAACTGGTAAACACTCACTTCCTCTTCACAGCATGTCCCGAGGGAGGGCTGACATTACCTCTGACTTCCCAGATCAGGAGCCCGAGGTTCGGAGTGAGTGACCCAGGGTCACTCCTGCCCTTGCCGCCTGCACCTGCCACACGCTGGACCCTTGGCCCCCTCAGCATCTTCCATTTCTAGCCCCAGGCCTGAGATGACACCTCAGGGCCCCCAAAGTGTGGTCAGCAGCCCCCTAAGTGGGGGAGGAGCTTGTTAACATGTAGGTTCCCAGGACCCTCCCCAGACTCCAGAACCAGAACCAGAACTCCTGGCGGTGGGGGGCAGGGAATCGGTGTTCACCCACCTCCCTGGGTACGTCTGCCTGGTTCCAGCCTCTGGGAACCACTGTCCACGTCAGTTCCCTCCTTTCCTACCTGCCTCCAGCCCGCCTGCTCTGTGCCAGGCCCGGGCTGACCTCCAGCCCGCCTGCTCTGTGCCAGGCCCGGGCTGACCTCCAGCCCGCCTGCTCTGTGCCAGGCCCGGGCTGACCTCCAGCCCGCCTGCTCTGTGCCAGGCCCGGGCTGACCTCCAGCCCGCCTGCTCTGTGCCAGGCCCGGGCTGACCTCCAGCCCGCCTGCCCCGCGCCATCCTCCCAGCGCTGCGGCCAGAACCCCCGCTGCCCTTCTGCGGGGCGTCAGGTGAGGCTCAGAACGGAATCACGTGTCCAGTCGCTGCCTCAGCTCTGGCCCCACCCCCCACTCCCCCAAACCCCGGCCCTGCTGTGGCCAAGAGCGCAGACAGGCACAGCCTCTGGGGGTGCTGGGTGGGAAGACCCCTGCTGACCTTCACCCAGCTCCCCGGGAGGGACTGAGGGGCTGGGCAGCGAGCCCCGAACCTGGGGCCTTCAGCTTGGGGACCTGCAGCCACAGGAAGAAATCTGGAAACCCCTCAGGTGCGTCACTCAGCTGACCCAGCAGTGATGACCCCTCTGCAGCCCCTCTCTGTCCCTCTCGGCCCCTCTCTGTCCCTCTCCGCCCCCCTCCGCCCAGCCCCAGGCCCCGCGCCCCAGCAGACCTGTGGGGGCCCATCAGTCAGGGCCAGTCGGGGGCTCTTCCTTCCCTGACACTTCCCCACCTCACCTCAGGGCGCCGGGTCCTGTTTGTGGTCCAGGGAGAGACAAAACTGCCTGCCATTGGCCTCCTCACTTTGCATTAGCAGGAGACTGGGGTCTGATGGAAAGTTCCGGAGCCCCTGAGGGCGAGGTCCCTGAAAGCTGACTTTGTGCCAGGCACACAGACTTCATCTGCTCACCCGCGGGACACAACAGCCATTTCCCTTCCCGCTCGCTCCTGCCAGGTTTCCACTCACCGCCCAGCCCAGGCAAAGGGGGCAGGAGCGCCCAGCACGGGGTGGGGGGACACTGGCAGGGTCCCTTTCCCCTTGAGGACCCCCAGCGGGCCGCGCAGCCCAGAGCGGGGAGCGAAGGGCGGCTGCCCACCCTCCAAGGTCCCCCTAGGCGGGATCACCCCGAGGGTGTCCTTGGGGGTGACTGCCCCTGCCCGAGGAGGTCTTTCTGGGTTTCAGAACTTCAAGGGTTTTGGACAAACCATTCACGTCTGGGACCCTGAGTTTAAGGGGATCGGCGTGGGGAGGTCTGTGCCAGTGCCCAGCTCCTCCTTTGTCCTGTAACCAGCAGAAATGCTTCGGGGCTTTGGCACATCCGGGTCTTCGGCACGAACGGCAAATGCGGGGCGCTCATAATCCACCTCTGCGCTCCTGCGGCAGCCATCACTACCCCATCCCAGAAGTCCTTCTCTGTGACCTTGAACTCAGCCCAGAACTCCTTTCTGGGGCTGCTTAGCAAGCAGATGCCACCAGCCCGTGAGCATGGCTGGTGCGATGACCCTGTTCGTGGGACAGTACTATAAAGTCCAGCAACACGCACTGGTGGCCATGGAGTCAGAGTCCAGCGTTTGAATCCCAGCACTGTGGAGGCCCCAGGGCGGCTTTGGGCAAGCATTTTTGTCACTCTGAGCCTCAGTTTTTCCATCTGTGAACTGGGATGATTGGCATTAAGTGGGGCTGTTGAGAGGCTTACATGAGAGAACGCTGACCCAGCACATGGCACACAACAGGGGTTCAACGAACAGATCAGACTGAAGAGAGGTTCTTCTTTCACCACGTGGATGCTTCTCGATCACTTGAAGGCCACCTGGTGACCACTTTTACCTTTAAAGCTGAGGCAACCAGGATTCACTGGTGTGATGGGAAGGTCACTGGACGAGTGTCAGAGGCCTGTGTTCTAGTCCAGGTCTCCGGAGGACCAGCTGTGTTCTGGGGCAGGTCCCCTCTTCTCTGGGGTGGGGCTGAGGGAGGGGTGGTTGTGGTGGAGGAATGTTGTCCAGCCTGGAAAATGAGATTAGCCTAGATCTTCGATGCTCTTTTCCACCATGTAACTGATGTGTTTTTACAGATGGGCTGACACCAAATCACCACACTCAGCCTCCCCCTGCTTCCCGCACTTCCCTGGCTCCTGGTCAAACCCTAGAAGGTCACTGTTGGTCCCCACGGAGTTAATGGGCACAGAACTGCCTCCCACTTGATGCAAATCCCAGGCCGCCTTAGCGCATGAACCCCATTCATTTGTACTTTCCTGGTGGCACGCTCTGTCCCTGCCTCCACTCGAGTCTCTAATCCCTGCAATTTCCACGGTGCGAGTAATTATGAAAAAACATCTGAAGCATAGAAATGCTGCACCCTGTCTATGAGACTGCACATTTTAATGAAGTTTATTAAATTTGTTTTGCAGTTACTGAGGAGATTAAACTTACTGTGCAGCTCCAGGGGGCAAAACAAAGACCAGTGGCAGAATCTTCCAGGAGGCAGGAGTTCAAAGGGAAGAAGAACTTCCTGGGGGTCAGAGCTGGCCGGCTCGGGCTCCCAGTGAGTGAGCCCCAGGAGGCCGGAGGGCAGGGTGCAAGCCCGGTGTGGTCACTGGGAGGCGGTGAAGAGCAGAGGCTGTGGGTGATTCCTGGGCCCGTTTCCCCAGCCCCACTTCCCAGGGGTCTGAATGAGTGAGTGGATTTTTCTAAACCTCTGACGGTGACAGCCATGCCTTAGGCACAGAGCGATGTTCAGTGAGTTGTCACACAGTTACTTCATTATTTAGAGTTGGGGGAGGCTTCCTTCAACTCCCAGTGTCCACAGGAAGGATGTCTTCCAGACATCTTGGCCTCCCTCCCACAGAGGTGGGGGAGTTTAAGGAGGAACAGGGCCAGCTGTCTCCGCACCGCCCTGGCCCTTCCTGCTCTCTCTTTGGAGCCTAGTTAAAAGGGACTGGAGTCGGGGGGTTCCATGAGGGATTCCATGGGGAGTTTGCTGGCTGCCCTGCTCTCCAACACTGCCCGTGGTCTATAGCAACAACCTCTCACACCCTGAACCTGGGGAAGCCTGTGGGAGACCAGGGATGCCTCTCATGCTGAAATCACCCTAATCTAGTCCTGGGGTCTGCCTTGGGGGCCCACACGCCTGCAGGTACGAGCCCATCCTGCAGGAACAGCTTGATCAGTGATAAAGGGCAGGCTCCTTCTCTACCCTCCACACCGGCTGGTTCAGAATCAGGGCAGCAGATGCTCTGTCAGACCCACCAAAGCCCCGGCATCGTCACCTGAGAGCTGAGGACATCACAGGCAAAGCAGCCGATGGCAGGTCTCTGTTTCTAGAACATCCTCTCCCCAAAGGCAAGAACTGTGACGCACATCTTCACCGCTGTGGCTCTGGCCCCCGCACAGTGCCCAACACATAGTAGATGTTCAATAAATAACAATGAACAAGAAAATTTTACCACCATGACAGGGATATAAATAGGGCTCTGGGAACACAGGAAAGAGGCCCAGAACATGTCTGAGGGGACGGGGGAGCTGGGGAGGGCTTCCCGGGAGGCCGGCTGCTGAGCAGAATCTTCGAGGAGAGGCAGGAGAAGCCAGTCAAGTCGGAGGAGACCAGGTGTTTCAGGAACCAGAGGGCGGCCGCAAGGTCGAGTATGACTTCGGAAGTAAGAGGAATGAAGCAGGGAGCCTCCGGGAGGGTCTGGCTCGTTCCTGAGGCCAACAGGGCACGTCTCCCTAATCCTCATGGGCCATCTACCGGGCACCAGACTCAGTCCGTACCTTACCCTCATGACTACTTTCAACAAGAAGCCTTGGAGGTAAGGGTCACTAGCCGCTTCATTGGCAGATGTGGAGACTGAGGCAGAGAGGGGTCAGGTAAAGTACCAAAGGCCACTCAGCTCTTAGGCGGTGGAACTGAGATTTGAACCTGGGTGCACAGGATCCGGAACCCAAGCTGTCAGCCACTACAACTGTTCAGCAGGAGCAGCACAACCGCCAGGATTGTAGTTCGGAAGGGTACTGAAGGCTGGTCTAGGACCTAATTTGAGGGTTAGAGGAACTGAGTCCCTCAAGCCACTCAGAAGCGAGCGATTTTTATCTGGAGAGAGAGGACAAGTGGATCAGTTCTGACTGTGGAGCATCAGTGTGGTAGCCTCCCTGACCGCAAAGCTCTTTAGAGAGTCTCAACATCCCACTGAGTCCAACTCTCTCTGTTCCTGAGGACCTAAGACTCTCCTCCCAGCTCAGAGGCGCCAGAAGGGAGATCCCTCTACCTCCCTCCCTAACCAAGACACCTAACAGTTCACCCCTGTGCCCCTTCAGTCAGCCCCAGCAGGACCAGTGAGACTCATGGAAGCATCAGATAAGTTTATACTCAAAAATAGAAGAATTGGACCAATTCTCCAAACACCCCAAATGGCTTGAGCTAAACCAAGATGAAATAATCTGAATAATTCTATAGTCATTAAACAAATTAAATTCAATTGTTTTTTAAATCCTGGGGGAAAAAAAGGTTTCAGGAAAGTTCTACCAAATTTTTTAAGAATTAACACCAATTTTGTGCAATCTTTTCAAGAAAACAAAGAATATCTTCACAAACCTACCATTCACTTAGTGGTGAAATACTGAATGCTTTCTGCCCAAGATTAGAAACAAGACAAAAATGTCTGCTCTAATCTCTTTTATTCGCTATAGTACTGGAATTTACAGCCAGTGTAATAAGGCAAGAAAAAGAAAAGGTATATAGTTTGGAAAAATAAAATAAAACTATCTCTATTTGCAGATATGTTGTCTATATAGAAAATTCCAAGGAATCTTACAAAATATCTCCCAGAACTAAGTGCATTCAACAAAGTTTCAGGATACAAAATCAATGCAGAAAAACAATCATATTTTCATATTTCTATAAGCTAATAAAACATGCAGAAACCAAAATTAAAAGCACAATATCATCTACAATTATATCAAGAAAATAAAATACTTAGCTATACACTTAACAAAATATGTACAGAATATATATATTGAAAGCTATACATTACTGATTAAAAACAATTTTAAATGCCCAAATAAATGGAGAAACAAACTGTGTTCATGGATTTGAATACTCAACTTAGCAAGATGTTGATTCTCACCAAATTGATATACAGGTTTAACCCAATTCTTATCAAAATTTAGCATTTTTGTTGTTGTTGTTATTATAGATAAGCTTATTTGAAAATTTATATGAAATAAACACAGACCCTAGAACAGCTAAAACAATCTTGACAAAGAAGAAAGTGAGAGGAATCACTCTACCTGGCGTTAAAGCTTACTATATAGCTACATTAATCAGGAAACTGAGGTGTTAGTAGAGAGATAGGCACATAGATCAATGGAACAGAAGAGAGAATCCAGAAATAGACTCACATAGATATGCTCAATTGATTTTTGACAAAGGTGCAAAAGCAATTTAATGGAGGAAGGATAGCCTATTCAACAAGCCTTGCTGAAGCAATTTCACATCCATAGGTAAAAAAAATTAACCTTGACACATTCATATATAACTCAAAATGGATGATATACATAAATATAAAGCCTAAAACTTTTAGAAAAAATATAGGAGAAAAACTTCATGATCTAAGTCTAGGCAAAGAATTCTTACACTTGACACCAACAGCATGCTCTATTTTTAAAAATGATGAATTAGACCTCATTGGAATTAAAACTTTGTTTTTGTGAAAGGCAATGTGAGGATTCTCTGACAATGTAAAAAAAAAAAAAAAAAAAAAGCCTTTGTCCTAGGAGGCAAACTCGGGGGACACAAGAGTATGAGCAGGGACAGCAGAACTCTCAGGAAAGGGTTCATGGAATTTGAACCAGGCAAGACAGAGGAAGACAAAAACTTTTCAAGTCACATCTAGATGAAGGGTTTTCTCTCTATTGTTTAATGAAGAAACATTAGAAATTCATGTAGAAACTTCATTCATTCATTCATTCATTCATCTGTCCATGCATCATGTATTCATTGGATACTTTTTTTGTGCCTCCTACTTTTCTATGTGCTGGGAGCAGAAATGGACAAGGTAGATAGACAATGTCTGTCTCTCCATCTGGGACATGTGGCCCCTGTAGACATCACTGCAGAGGAACAGGAATGGAGGCATCACACCCACTCTTAACTGCCTCTGGCCAGCAATGATTCATGTTACTTCTGCTCTCTGTCCATTGGCCAGAGCTGGTCACATGGTTACAACTTAATGGCAAGGGATGCTGGGATATTTGATGTCTTCTCTCTTGGGCACAAGCTCTGCTGAATATTGTTCAAAGTTTGTTGCGCTAAATTACCTGTAAGGTGAATTGTCTATAGTTTTCTTCTCATAGATTGACTTGATGTCATCTTTCTGAAGAAATTCTTCAATCCCTTTCTTAAAAGCATGACTCAAGAAGCCACTGCAGGTATGTCACACACAGCCTTACGGATGGGCAAGGTACCCCACGCTGACCACAGGTCGGGTTCCCTCAGAAAGACAGCCCCGTAGAAAATTTGACCTCAGCAAGGCTTAGCTTTTCCTCCGGCTGCCAGACGCCTTGCACGCCACTTTCTCCTGGCTGTGACAGGGAGGACAAAGAGCAACAAGATTGGGATGAGGGCTGCAGTCTCCGAGAAGAGCCTCCTTAGTGCTAGCTCTGGGTCTGGGGTTTGATGACAGTGACTGAGTGGCCAGGCTTGGAGCCTGCTTCAGTGTGACAGCAAGCAAACTAGAAGACATGGCCAATTCATCACATCGCCCCACCTGAGGGGTGTTGACATGTCTGAATGGCCAAGGCCACCTTCCCAGGAGGTTGCAGGAACCAGGAAATCAAAAGGCACAGAGTCATGGGCTGGCAGGGACCCCAGAACAGTGGTCAGTCCCAGTACTTCTGACAACAGCCCACGATTGTGCTGGGCTCTCACAGTCACTACCTAGTTGTCTCAACAACTCAGTTGAGGGGTGTTATGGGTAGAATCGTGTCCCTCAGAAAGATACAGTGAATCCCTAATGCCAGCACCTATTAATGAAACCTTATTTGGAAATAGGATCTTTGCAGACGTAGTCAAATCAAGATGCGGTCCTAATCCAGTAGGACTACTGTCCTTGCAAGAAAAGGGAATTTGGACACAGATGCACAAGAAGGCCATGCGAAGGTGTTCAGGGGCTGGAGTGGTGATCTACAAGCCAAGGAAGCCCAGGGCTCCAGAAGTTGGAAGGGGCAAGGATAATCCCTCCCCTGGAGACACTGGGAGGAGCACAGCCCTCCTGACCCTCTGATTTTGGACTTCGAGCCTCCAGAACTGTGCGACAATACATTTCTGTTGTTTTAAGTCTCCGGGTTGTGGCATTTTGTTACAGCAGCCCTAGGACACTAATACCACAGGCTGCTGTCCTCACTTGTCAGCAAAGTAAACTAGGCCACAGAGAGGGCAACGCCTGGCCCAAGATCACACAGCGTGAGTGGAGGAGCAGGCTGAGGAAGCAGGGCGCTGGTGGTCCTCCCTCTAGGGCTGCTCAGCGAAAGTGTGGGCTCCTCCAAGGACCCAGATGAGATTTTGTCCTTGCCAGAGCTCTCCTCGCTGTGCGGAATGGGTCTGTGCCCGGGGACAAAAGGGAATTCTAGCCCGGTTTTGACTACTGTAGTCTCACTGACTACTCAGGCGGGGAGAGCAGGTGGGTGACTGCAAATTCAAGGCTGAGGGAGGGAAGCCACCTGGAAGGTCCTCAGATTCCCGGAGCATAGGAGATGCCCAGTGCAAGCCCTAATCCTCTGCCTTCAGAACATGTGCCAGAACCTCCCAGTTTCTCCTAACCACTTCCTCCCTCAGCCAGCATTTATTGAGCACCTACTGTATATATGAGCTTGTGCTTCGTGCTGAGGAGTCCGTGATAGGAAACAACGTGCTGGGTGGGGTGAGCATCCGCAAGGAGGGGAGCTGAACTCGGTTTTGATGCTTAGGAGACACAGATCAGAAGGTGAAAGGAAAGGGGTGTTCCAGGAGGCAGGAACAGCATGCGCAAGTGTGCAGAGTCACGACCAGCATGCTGTGTTGTGGGAACCAAGCCGTAATAATTGGTTCAGAGGTGAGCGCCTGACTCAGCCCTGACCAATGACACTGCATCCTGGGACTTTGTTGAAATATTGGGCAAGCAACGTGCTCTTTTCTGCTGAAGTTGCTGAAGGGGCTCCAGGAGGAGAGAGGCTGCCCACTCAAAGGAAAGCAGAGCCAAGAGATGGGGTGTAATGGGTGCTTGACCCCTTCATCTGAGCACCTGGATCCAGCCATACCTGAATTCCCTTGAACTTCTCAGTTACATGAGCCTAGAAATTCCCTTTCTGGCTTAAGATAATTTGAATGTCTGTCCCTTGTAACAGAAATGGACCCAATTAGAACAATCAGTATCCCCATTTTCCCACATCTCCACACACACCAGTCAGTCACTGCCCAGGGATGCAAGTCCAAATTCGGCTGTCTCTAATGGTGATGGTCTTGGAGTGAGTTTTCGGAGAGAAGTGCAGTGACAGGTCCTGCTGAGGTCAGGGGAAGAAGAGCTCAAGACGCAATTTGCAGAGTCTGAAATCGCTCAGCGAGGCAATCTGGTTTGAGCTGGCGCACGCCGCAAACAATCTCCACAATTTCCTGGAATCCTCACTGCTCACCTCCTAAGGCCAGTCTGACTGTGACAGTTCTGTTATCAGGTTTGGCAGGACTGAGATGTCGCTTTGCCCACCTGCTAGATCAAACAAGAGGAAGGGGGAGAAGTAATTTGTCTTCGGCACCCCGGGGTCAGCAGCTCCTCAGTTGCCATCAGGACTGTGATGGGGGTGGGGGTCTGGACATGGACAGATAATCAGTCCCCAGAGGAGCAGGTGAGCCGTGATCAGCACCCCCTCCTGGCTGGAGAAGGAAGCGGCCTGTCTCTGCCATCCTCCTAGGACTCCCGCTTGGAAATTGTTTCAACCAGAGCAGGTGAGATGAGACTTCTGAGCGCTGTGGGATCCTCTTTCTGCTACAGCCCAGGATCCTGCACCGAAGGTTCTTCTAGATTGGTCTCTGTGCACTGTTCGATGGTTAAAGGTCAAGGTGAAGCCTATGTCTCTCCTTCTACACCAAGAGCTCCTGGGGACAGAAGTCAAATCTTATTCACTTTGGATCCCGCAGCCTAGTACGGGGCTGGCATATTGTAGGGGCACATTACACGCTTCTTGCATAGTTGGATAAATTATGTAACTAACCAATGAAGGGACAAGGTGATACATGGGTCATCAAGGCCCATTTGAGGCCTTGGGGGTGCAGCATGAGGAGGGATCACCCACTCTAGGGGGGTCTGGGGGTAGAATGTTTCAGAAAAACCAATGCTCTAGCTAGTTTGGGGAAAACTTTCTGGAGAAGTGTTCTGAGCTGGGCCCCTGAAATATGGGGAGGTTTTGGGAACCAAAGAGGAGGAGGAAATGCATTCCAGGTGTATTCTAGGAGCGTGTATATATGTGCTGTGTGTGCATGTGTGTGCGTGTGTAGATGTACAGCATGTGCATTCATGTGTGTATATGCATTTGCTTAGAGACCGGTGGAATTGACCTGTGGGAGCAGAAATGAGACTCTAAGATTTAAAGGGACCCACTAGGTTCTCATAACAATCCTGGGAGAAAGGTATAATTATTCTTGCTCTGCAGACGAGGGTACTGAGGCTCAGGGAGGTGGGTGATATGCAGTAAGTCACACAGTGGCAGAGCCCAATCTGACTAAGGTCTGACCGAGGTCTGTCCAGCTCTTCCCATGTCCCCACACTACCCACCCTCACCCAGTTTATCCAGGGAAGTCAGGTCTCCTCTCTGCAGGGGCCTGGAGGAGCCGGCTCTGTGCCGCGCAGTGAGGTGGGGCTGAGGCTCAGCAGACAGGGCCCTTGGGCACAGACGTTGTATTGTGGACAGCCGCAGGGAGACAGCCTTTCGGATCAGGTCAGGTGGAGGGCAGAAGGCTGGAGTCCAGCAGGCGCCTGCCTGTGTTCCAGCTTCAGGTGTACACTTCCCTGGAGAGACGCCAGGTAAGGCTGGATGGTCTGTCAGAGTCTGAGCCCGGATGGTTTCCACAGCCCCCGCTCACCGCAGGGCAGTACTGTGGTCCGGGCGTGGGCGTGGGGCAGTCCTCCACCCTACCCCTCACGGAGGTGGAGGGAGGGAATGGAAGAGCCGAGTCTGTGATAAGGTCCAGCGTGGGGTGAGGCAACCACAAGTCCTGCTTCGCCTGGGACAGTCTCGGTTTGTCTATCTGGATGTCATTAGCAGCAGCAGCCCTTGCACTCTCCAGTGTCCTGGCTCGGACAGTAACCAGAGGCGGGGTTCTCTCAGGAGAAGAACCAGCACCGACAGGGTTCCTAGCAGTGCCCCGGGGCTGTGACACAATTTCCTTCACTTAATCCTCACACGCGCCCTGAGTCCTACAGGGCTCTCCTCACACCATGCACCCTCAGACAGCTGGCAGATGGTCCAGGGACGATCCTCCCTGGACCAAGCACCTTTCCTGCGCTGACCTGTGCGCGTGATGGAGGAAAAACTCCCCTGCCAGGGCCTGCCGGGGGTTGCTGGAGATCAAACTTAGCCGACTTCTGTCTTACACAGGTAGGTGGGGCTGCTGCAGAGACGTTCATCATGTTTGAGGCAAAACAGCAACAATAACAGTAATAATAATAAAATTTCAATAGGGTTTTGTAATACCACCAAAGAAGAGAAATTCAACATAGATGGCCCTTTATTTAGCCGGGCAGGAGGGAGGTTTGGGATATTCAAGCCTGGGCGCTGAGCTGGGTGGAGGGCGGGCGGAGAGAAACGGCACAGGGAGGGGAGGGATCCCTTCCGCGGAATCAGGAAACCAGACTCTTAGTGAGACCCCTGGACATGCCACAGCCTGGGGATGGGGCTCGAGCCAGTTCACATCATAGTAAAGAGAAGTCGGGAGGACTTGGGGGCCCCACCAGAGACTCCGGGGGCTGGGTGCTCCATAATCCTGCAGGAGAAGTCTGAGTCCGCGTGTTAAGGCTGCGGGTGGGGTTTGTTCTCAACCCCTCCCTCCCCCGCTCCGCCATGTGACCTTGCAGTAGGCGAGATGCACTCCCCGACCCTCCGATGTTGGGTGTGGCCATGCGACCCGTGTTGGCCAGTGGCACACGGTAGAAGTGACAGCTGCAAGTTCTCAGCCAAGGCCTTGGGGGCATCGCTCACTCATGCTGGACCTTCTTTCATTTCAGCTGTGGGGGAGTCCCTGGCTCCAGGAGAGGCCTGAGGAGCAGCCCCCGAACTCACCCGAAGCCTGAAGCAGATCCGCCCCAGACAGCCCCCAGACCACGAGTGAGAAAGAGAACGCCGTGTTGTGCTACGCCCCTGAGATGTTGAGGTTGTTAAGAAACAAACAAAATACATCAAAATAAACCAAAAAAAAAAAAAGCGCAGTTACCCAAGCTGATTTCACGATGGAACCCTTCACTTGAAGCCCCTGTTAGCACGTCTCAGCACACAGCGCCCCTCTGAGCTGCTCTGAGAAGGGTTCATCTTTCTCCCCGTAATCAGAATGTCTCAGGGCAAGAAGTGAGGGGGCCGTGTTCATAGCAGACAGCAGCCCTTCGCCAGCCGGACGGACACAGACCCTCCCTGTCTGTGGGGATTCCCCATTGTGTCCGGGCAGGATGCACGCTCAGGGCTCCGTCTGCCCTCGTCACCCTCTCTGCCATCTTCAGGGACAGATTCCATGGGTCATCGGCGGCCTCCCACCTCTGTCCCCAGTGCAGTGTCTCCGGGAGCCTGGGCCTCTGCCGAGGACTGGAGTCTCTCCTGCTCCCATGGGTAGTTGCCCCAGAAGGCCGAGGTGCTGCTGGGTCGGTGGCCTGCTCTGGAGAGATGCCCATCTCGACTCTGGGAGCTGCCTGGCCCCGAGCAGCACAGTTTAGGCTGAGCCTCACGGCGTCTCTGAATACAGCTCTGGCCTTCGCCCTTCTCCCCACGGAATAAGAAACTTGGCCCTGAGGCGGGGAAGGAAAGAGCATGAAGCATGCATCTCCTCTCTATCCCTCATCTTCACGCTCCCCTCTTTATCCCAGGCACCCGCCTCCCGAAATAAACCCTTCTCTTCCCCTTTAATCCAACGTATTTGAATAGTGCAAAAAGATACTTATGGGAGGGATGGCACCTGCGTCGACACGCCAGAAGAACCTGGACCCTGGCTCCTACTCATCCAGAACACCTCTGCCCATCTTCCAGACGAAGAGACTGAGGCTCGGGGAGGCCACTCGAGTTGCCGAAGGCTGCACGGCGCTGAGAGGCAGCGATGGCGATGAGCCCCGTCCTGTGCTTCCCAAGATCTCTTTTTTCTCACCAGTGCTTCTTAACCTTTCCTGGGGAAGCACCTTGACGTTTGCTTTTTAAAGTCCTGTGACTTTTGCGATTTATTCCATGATATCTCTATCTGGATTCTAATTCAAAAATATGTTTTAGATCCTTTGCCACCTGAGACCCAAAAAAGTGCAGCTGCTTATTCTCCAGCCTCATGTACCGTCTGGTGCCGTGCAGACCGCCGGAGATGAACCAGACTTAGGGTCCCAGAGGCCACGCACTCTCTGAGGATGAGGGAGAAGGTGTCAGGGGCAGGGTGGGGCCGATCCACCTGCGACTAGAGACTCGGGAGTCAGGCTTAGAGGGACCAGGGAGTTTCTGGGTATCATCTGCCAGCCCAGAGGCAGAGAGCAGGGAACTCAACCCAGAAAACCAAAGAACATGGTCTGGACTCTGGTGCCTCCATTTTACAGATGGAGAAACTGAGGCCCAGAGGGGAAAGGCGGCCTGCTCAAAGTCACTCAGAGTGGAAGCCACGCCGAGGCCTGAATTGGGTCTTCTCAGGCCCAGTCCAGAGTTCAGAGCGTGGAGGCTGCCCTCCCTGTCCTCCAGGCCCTGTGCTGAGCCTCGGTGGTCTCACGGTGCCGCTGTCAGCCAGAGGTAGGCAGCTGTGGGCTGTTCTCCAGGCCGCTCAGCCACCTCCCGGCTCTGTCACCTTGGACAGTGACAACCTCTCTGGGCCTGGGTCTCATTAGCTCTGAAACAGGGACAATCATAGCTGTGTCTGATGAGGACCCGGTGACATGAGGCAGGTGGAGCTGACCACAGTGACCGGCAGAGAGACAGCTCTGCACGGGTCACCCGTTATTTTCCTTATGACTTTGACAGTTGTCGTCACAGTCATTCCTGCAGGCAGACTCGGGCTGACAGAGGGTCTAGACAGAGCTTCAGACCCAGGCAAAGGCTCGTCTGCCTGGGTCCAGTCAGGATGTATGGGGAGGCTGTGTCTGAGCTGGGCCCTGGGGCACGCTGGGCAGAGGGGCCTCGCAGTCAGGAAAAGTCCTTCTCTGAGCTTCACGGGTGGGGCCAGGCCCAGCCAGAAAACCAATGCAGATGCCGACATGACCTGATGTGGGTCCAGCTCCTGAATGGCAGGCCACAGTCTCTTCTGCTGCTCAGAGTAGCCATGAGACAAATGTCATGATCCCAAGGCACACATGGGGGAACTGAGGCTCAGGGAGGTTAAGTCACCGTGCAAGCCAGGGGAATGGTCAGCCCAGTGCTCAATGCACGGTTGCCATGTGTTCAGAGTCTAATATAGGGATAGCAGTGGGCCTTCGTGAGCTCCCACCATGTGCTCCCAGACAGTCTGGCTTCCCGGGGCCCTGCACGCAGTAGGCCCTGCACACAGTAGGCCCTGTTTGCCTGGAGGCCGCACAGTGGGAAAAAGTCGTGACCAGAGAATTGTAGAAGGCGGGTTCTTTCCCCCAGCGGAAAGTTCCTCTCTGTATCCTCGTGCAGCCTGGGTTGGGGGTGGGGGACAAACTGGATGGAGGCTACTGTGTGCTGGTAGGTTACACTGTCGGACCTCACAGAACCCTCCAGGCAGCCCAGAGAGGATGCGCCTTCCTGCTTTGCTGACAGGGAGACACTCCAGGTGAGGAGAACTGGGGCTGGAAGCCTGCTCTTGAACCTGGCAGACCTGGGAGCAGCCTCCGGGACCTTCCCCTGACTCTCTGACGGTGAGGACCCTGTGTAGGCGACATCAGTGGGGGTGGGGGCTCCCGTGAGGAGGTGGGAGATCACAGTGGACCCTGAAAGGTGGGTGAGAGCAGAGAGAGGGGCACAGGCAGAGACTGGCCAGGTCCAGGGGCAGGTGGGGCCAAGGGCAGAGGAGAGAAGGCTGGCAGGTGGAAGAGGGGCTGGGAGTGGTCCCCCAAGAGTGTGGCTTCTGTTATGGGGCTGGGGACCCAGGAAGGTGGTGCTGTAAGGCCAGAGCCCCGGAGAGAAGCCAGACTGAGCTCTCAGTACCGCAGGTCCAGCCCCAGAGAGGTGTGAGCCTGTCAGGTGGCCTCTGGGCTGCCAGCAGAGGCCGGGCCTCCCTCCTGCATCCAGCAGCATCCCGGGCCCCTGAACGAAGCTGATCTGACTCCTCCTCCCCCGCCCTCTGTCTCTCAGAACCCTGTCTGGGGCTGAGGCAGAGGTGGGGAGGAGGCCTCAGATCAGCTTCCTGGGAGCCAGCATTGTAGGCACTGAGTTGCAGGCTATCATAGAGGCATGATAGCATTTCAAATGGTCCCGAGACTATGGGAGTAATGGTTAAAGCTGCATCCATTGACACATTCATTCATTTATCACACCTCGTATTTTGTACCCACTACGCGCCGGCACCATGCTGGGCCCTGCTCCTTCTTTTAAAGGAGCTGCCGGTCCCAGCTGGCCCTCGGTGCTCTGCAGTCTCGTCCCGCCCCCACCTCCCCGCCTCCCCAGGAGATGGGGGCCGGCACCGACCTCATTTAACAGTGAGCAGTCTTAGGCTCAGAGCCTGGGGTTCCTCTCCTGGGAAGGTACCAGAACAGGCTGGGGAGCAGAGGGGGGCCCCATTAGTGCAGGGGTAGGCTGGACTGGCTCTGAAGGGACAGAGCCCCTGCTCCAGACGACCCCTGCCCCTCCCTGCGCGCCAGGCCCTCCACCTCTGGAGCCTTCCTCCGGCCTAGCCTGCCTCAGTGCCCAGGCACTCGCTGGGACCCTGCTGGGGCCACCCTGGAGGAGGGGGAGAAAGAGCAGCAGGATGCAAGGCTGGAGAAGGAACCAGAGAACACTCAAGATTAAACGCCCACAGCCTGTGCTTTGAAAATCAAACCCTGCCTCCCAGGTCCAGGGCAGCCCCTCCCACTGGTCCTGGCTCTCCTGCTGGCCTCCTGGGTCCCTGGGCCAGCCCTGAACTCACACCTGGGCACTGCCTGCTGCGGTGCTGCTGCCCAGAGCTGGGCGGGGCTCTGAGGCAGCGGGACGGAGCTGGGACAGGGGCAGGGGCCAGCACTGCGTGTGCGTGTGCGTGTGCGTGTGCGTGTGCGTGTGTGAGAGAGAGAGAGAGAGAGAGAGAGGGTGAGGGGTAGAAACATACACTCAGGTTAGAAAAACACAGAGATTTCGAGAGAGACCCAATGGGAGAGAAGATGGAAAGTAAATAAGCAACAAGGAAAGACAGAGAGAAGAGGTCGGAATGAAAGAAACACAGAAAAGGACAGACGGTGGGAAGGCCTAGGAAGAGAGAACCTGAGGGGGAAAATGGGCCAAGAGAAAGAAATGTAGAGAAGTAGTAAGAGAGAAAGGAAAAGAAAGTAAGACAGAGACAGGGCAGGAGAAAAAACAGATAAGAAAGAAAAGGGATAAATAAATGGAGGCAGGGAGGGAGGAGGGGAAAGGGCTGGTGTCCTTGGGCCCGAATCACGACTTCCCATGCAAACTGAGCTCCCACGCACCGGCGCTCTGCCGGTCAGGGCTCAGCAAACACCCGCCCAGTGAGGGAGCCTGCTGTTCTGAAAGGTGGCGGCTGTCCTCGCCCACGTGCTGGGCCAGGGCGAGATGGAGACCCCAGCCCTGCTTCCCAGCAGGACCCCTGATTCCTTCCCGACAATGGATTGGATTCGAGGGGCTTGGCCACTCTGCCACCCATGAGACCTGGTGCCCAGCTCTCTAGCTCTGTGGGACCCACGGGGGCCCCCTTCCCAGGGGAGGAGGACTGAGAGTATTGAGATATGGGGGAGGGAGAGGCCCCAAGCTGGGCCAAGGAGGAGGACATGGGCATCAACGTCATGCTGCCCCTTCCCCACGGCGCCCCCTGCCTGACGTCCCCGCAGCCTGTGTGCACGGCCTCCAGGAAGTCTCCACCGCTCCTTCGTGGCTTCCGGCAGCTCCTCTGTCCAGCGTCCACTGTGGGTCTCTAGCCACACCGGGCAGCCCGTGAGCCTTGCCTCAGCCTCTGTTTATTGTGTCCCCATGCTGTGCCCTAGGCTCCCAGTTCTACAGCGATTGACTCATTTCATCTTTACAACAACCACATTTTACTGATGAGAGAACTGGGGGTCAGAGAGGTTGAGTGACTTGCTCAAGGTCACACAGGAACAAAACAGGCAGGTCTTGTGCTTTGGTCCAGTGTTTGTGCCATTACATCTGGATGAGATGATTCAGGGTCCCCCTCTCATCCCTTTCCCGGGTATCTGCTGAGAGCGCCCGCCTGCCCAAAATCATGGCTGATTCTCACTTGAAACTTGAGGCTCTGATCAGAGGCTCCCCAGTTCCCCCGTCGGTATCAGCAGCTAATCTGGAAGGAGAGAGAGTCGCCCCGTGGATGAGAAGCACGCACAGGGAGATGAGGGGACAGAGAGGATGACAGCCAGCACAGAGAGGAAGGTGGGGAGAGAAGAGGAAAGAGATTCACAGAGTGGGAAGAACAAAAACACTAAACAAAACCAAAGGAAAAGAGACACCTAGAGGGAGATAAGGCAGAAAAAGACATAAAAAAGAGGAAACCACAGAAACACACACGAACACACATCCACAGACGAAGGAGGCCTTGGGGGAGGGGTGCACACGGCGCGGCAGAGGCACAGAACTGTCCTCCCACACGCCCCCCGCGCCCCAACACACATACGGAGGAGAGGTACAGTTCCGACAGGCGGTGGGAAGATGGAGGGTGGAGGCACAGAAGAAAGAAAGGGCACAGATATCGAGACAGAAAGGAAGATAGGGAGAGATGAATATGCAGAGAGGCAGTGAGAATCTGGAGGAGAGAGCGAGAGAGAGGCAGGAGCTGGTGCCCGAGCATCAGGTGCGGGAGCTCACACCCCTCTCTGCCCCTCCACTCCCCTTCCCTCCGCCAGCCCTAACTTGGCTCACAGAGCCCTGAATGGAGAAGTTACTGCTCCTGGGTCGGGGGCCCAGACGCACTCTGCCTTCCGCCCCTGTGCCTGTAATGCCAAGGGGCCGACGGGAGTCCATCTGCATCGGGGGGGGGGGGGGTTCTCCTCCATCTTCTCCTTGAACCAGATGCACTGACGGAAGGACAGAGACCGGCCCGACATTTGCTTGCCAAGCCCAGGCCTCAGAGCCCCTTGGTTTTCTCTGCTGCTTCTGAGTCCCAGAGACTGGAGGTGGGCATGACTCACGGCCCCTGAGAAGCCTCTGCAGGGCACCCCCATGGGCAAGATGTAGCCTCGGTCCGGGGCCCCCACGTGGCAGGCAGACAGCCCTGCTCAAGGGCCCCTGACCGGCGGACTGTGGCTGACGAGTGACCTCTCCAAGCCTCAACGTCAGCCCTGCGAAATGGGGACAATCATGCCAACCTCTCACAGATGCTCCTGCTCCTGGGTAAGCAGAATGGGAGGAGAGTTGCTGACTCCCTTCCTCTCCTTGTGTTAAAGGAATAAAAAGGGACAAACGTCCCATCCAGAGTGCCCCAAACCGCACCCCAGAGGGCGGGCCTGCCTGGCGTTTTCCGGGCAGCGAGCCTTCCGGAGGCCGGAGCCAAGGCTGACAGCATACCAGCCCCCATCACGGCCAGTTCCGTCTCTGCCACTGTTGTTTAACTCCTCCTGGAGAACAAGATTGGAAAGACAGTGCTAATTTAATTTGCCAGAATGAATAAAGATAGGACAGTAACAGAGGGTGATGAAGCTCTGGGAACACACAATTCACGTCTGGGTATCGGCTCCTTCCATCACCGCCGCCTTCCCCACGCGGGGGCTGCTGGGGCCAGAACCGGCTCCACTGCTTCTCCCTCTGCGAAGGAAGGCTGGCTCCCACCGGCGTGGGTGGGCGGGGGTTGCAAACAGGCAGATGAAGGGAAGGAGGAGCAGAGGTCAGTGGGTCCTCGGGTGCCACGGTCGCCGTGGTCACCATGACAGGGGCGGAACACTCAGGGAACAGGTTGGTTACTGATCATTTCGCCAAACAGCCCCTGGGTGTGGAGGGGGCCAGGTGGAGGGCGTCCTTAGGTGTACTTGCAGGTCGGTCTGTCACCAAGTCCGAAGGCTGCCCTGTCAGGCTGGACCTGGGATGCCTGGGGACCTGGATGAGCTGTGCTCTGGGGAGGGTGTTACCAGAACACACGGGGCCAGTGCTCCTGAAGGTTTTCATTAGAGCACGTGGGGGCTGTGTCATCAGCGAGACTAGGAGTGTGTCCTTGGAGCTGTGAGCAAGGTTTGCTGATGTGGGGACCCCAGGTACACACGGGCTGGTACCCCAACACGCGCAGGGGTATGATGTGCTCCGATGCTTACTAGCTGTGCGCTGGGGTGGCTGCTTACCTCTCTCAGCCTCATGACTTCGTGGGGAGTGGGGACAGTAAGAGCACCCGCTTCACAGAGTTCCAGTGAGGACTGAGACGGTGCCTGGAAAGAGCCCAGCTCAGGGCCGGCCACAGGGAGGACGCCGCGATCACAGCGCCATCCACGTCATCCCGTGAGGACCGCACGGCTCCTCCCCGGATGCACGCGGGACGTGTGCTCACCGGTGGACGTGGGGAGGGCAGTCACAGAGAGGCCTTTCTGCCACGTCCAAGGTGCTATTCACCTTCCTCAGCGGCTCAGACGGTGAGGACGTGGCGCCTGGCTGGGAGGGGGAGCAGGTGGACAGCCGTCCTCCAGGGCCAGGGTTGGGACTTTATGCAAAGCCAGAGACCTCCTGTGCTGGGACTGAAAACAATTCGCAGCAACAAAGGAGGCAGGAGAGAGAGAGCCAGAGGCCCGGCAACGAAAGGGGAGCTGACCAGGGAAGAGCAGTTTCACTGCAACCAGAGCCTGAGCACAGCTGCGGGGGACCCGGGTCCTGTGCCCGCACCTGAAGGGTCCACATGCAGGTGCCTTGTCTGCTGGGGGAGGGGGGGCAAACCCCGCCGGTGGCCGAGACTTGGCAGGTAGGGCCACCAGGACGGACTCGGTGGCGTGCAGTCTGGTCTTCCTGTTGTGCCTGTGCCTGGGCTGGCTGGGGTGACGACGTGGGCTCTTGGGGTCTGGGACAGGCTGGAAAGGGAGAGCCGAGTCCCAGCCGGTGTCATCGGGAGGGGCACTGGAGCTGGGAACCAGGCCGGCCTCGGATTCGAGAGATAAACAGAGGCTGTGAGCCTAAGAGCAGGCTGCCTGGGAGGCATGTGCGGGCCCCTCCCTGGTCCCCGAGCAGGTCCTCTCAGACCAGACGTCCACCCTGCAGTGATCGGGGCGACCGGCAGCAAGCCCGGAGGAGGCCGGTGCAGCGGCACAGGACGGGCGCCCGCAGGCTAGGGCGTCCCAGGAAGGAGCGAGGCGTGTTGCCTGGTGGGCGTGCACCCCAGGGGCCACTCCCTGCAGGATGAGCTGTCAGGTGCAGCATGAGCAGAGGGGCCTGAGTGCCGCCTGCCCCGGGCACACTTCTCTGTGACCCAGACTGGTGGCCTGGATGCTCTGAGCCAAGATGGGGACAATAACACCCCCAAGGACTGCAGTGGGGAGTGATATGCCCTGATATGCGAAACACACCCAACCCTGAGCCTGGAGGATGGAAGGTTCCCTGTTAGGGCCCCTCCTTGCCTCTGCCAGGTCATGCAGACCAGGGACCAGGGCTCTGCAGTAACACCTCTGGGACCCGACCCTGGGCCAGCCCCTCCCCTTCCCTGAGCCTCAGTTTTCCCATCAGCAAAATGAGAATGATAATAGCCCCTTCCTGTGAGTGGAGGTGAGGACCCAGTGAGATCACCCTCATGAGGTGCCTGATGAGAGGCTGTGGGCATCGCCCGTGACGGGGCTCTGCGGGGGCCTTTGAGACAGGGAAGCCCTGGGCCCGCAGGAGGGCTGTTATTCCCACACCATCATTAGCTCTGGTGTCCTTTCCAGAATCTCCCCTGAGGTCTGGGGCTGTCCCTCTCATGCCCTCTGCCACCTCGTGTCTCTCTGTCCGGCTTTGAACTCAGTCTGCAGAGATGCCTTCTCTGCGCAGCAAGCTGTTCACCCGCCTCGTGAACCGGCCGAGAGCGTCCTCCTCCTCCACCTGCCGACTGGCAGGACGCCAGCGCCTGCCTCGGCGCCCTCTCCCCCTGCGGAAGGAGCTCATCGCCCGCTAGTTGGCAAAATGTAGCACTTCCTTTTAGGCCACATTATGTTAAAATCTGGATTTCCTCTCTACTAGCTGATCACCTTTTCCTCTTTCTTTCCTTTGAAGTGAGAGTATCTCTTGTTCGTTCTCGTGGACAATCCATTAAGGGAGACGAATCTCAAAAAGTCGTGAACTCCTGAGAAGACAGGGCTCTTTAAAATGTATTTATTTGCTAACTGAATGTGAGTGGATGAAGCACGGGGTCCTTACAGGGCAGGTGAGTTGTTTGGCTTTGACTGAATTGGAGCTCTGTCTGCAAGTACCTGCTCCGAACTGGAGCTCGGGCTTCTGTCTCGAACTGGGACACTCCAGCGAGTGGTTCGGTCCCGCCGCCTGCCAGCCCTGCCTTGGCCCTGCAGGCAGCCGGGAACACAGGTCCGCCTGGACCCTCTCTCCTGCACGGTGGGAGGCTGACGGAGGCGTCAGCTCTGGATGCTCCTCCTTAATTTCCATATGCTTGAGCAAAGACCCCTTTCTGACCAATTCTGTCCTTAGCCTGGTGACCAACTCTCTCCAACTGTCCAGGACTAAAGACAATTTGGGAAAGTCGGGGGAACCAGGATGAGCTGTTCACCCTGTGGGGCTCTAGGCTCTACGCCCCGTGCCCTCTGGACCTTTGTCTGTAGCCTGGGCATTGGGTCTGGGAGCCTCACTCTCCCTAATGGCTCTAGGGTCTTTCCCACGGCAGAACTGAGCGGATCGTCTGGTCGGGAAAGTGGGGCTGGAGTCCATGCCATCCTCAGACCCGGGCAAACACCGCAGCTTGGACCCCACCAGAGGACCCGCTCTGGTCTCCTCTGCCCACTCTCCCGGACGAGAGTCTGCACGGGAAGAGCTGTGCCCGGCTAGGTTGGAGCTCCATCTTCCCAGACCCGGTTCAGGCACCCGGGACCCTGCAATTCCCCTCCCAAGTCCAGTGGGGGCTCTCTTCCCTGGTCCGTGCTCCTGGGTGTGGACTGGGTGCCCCTGGGCAGCAGCTGGCAGAGGTTGGGTGTGTGTGTGAGGCCTCTCGCGGTGCTGGGTGATCGGGGGCGGGAAGGGGAAGCCAAGGCTGTTCTCCTCACGCCTCCACATCCTGGGGAGGAACTTTGAAGTGTTTGAAGCTTTAAAATCAAATCTGGCTTTCTAGGCAGTTATAAAATTATATCATCAAAGTCACCGCCTAGGATATATTCCATTTACCAGTGTGTTATAATTGTTAGGTGTTCTTATGGCATATGGGATTTGACTGTGCCCTGTCCTGGGTCCAACTAATGTCTGGAGTGGCCTGAAGCACCTACTGGGCATGGACCCCGTGCTCGGCCTGGAGTCAGAAGAAGAAGCGAGGTCAGGCAATGACAGCCTGGCATGATCACCCAGGGCCAGGACCTGGGAGGAAGGGTGGGCGAGTCTTTCCTCAGCTGCCACCGCGCTCTGCCTGCGGGACCAGCCTGGTGCCCAGCCATGTGCTCTGGGGGGGAGCAGGGCCCAGCAGGAGGTGTGGCAGGAGCCTCAAGGCTGGGTTCCTGCGCTGTCTCATTTATTCGTCACGACCAGGAGATGGACAGAGGCTCAGAGAGGTGAAGGCACCTGCCCCAGGTCACCGTCTGGCTCCCTCCTGAGGCAGTTCTCATTCATTACTTGGGTGCCCACAATGTCTGGTACACAGTGTACTCACCCCTGGCACGCACAGTCCTTTTCCAAGCGTCTTCATTAATCCAGCGCATATTGAGGGACTTACTGAGGCAGGCTCCAGTCTGGTCCGTGGGCATCACCTCCCCCATCCCACGAATGGGGAAATAGACCCAGAGAGGGAGGAGCAGCAGGAAGTGGGGAGCCCAGAGCATCTTGGGGGATAGAAAGAAGGGGCATAGCAGGGTGGGGCTTCCCCAGAGGCAAGAAGGCCCTCCAAGGACACAGCTTTGCACAGGCCCCCGGCCCACTGGCGCCCGGTGTGTGGCATTTGTGTGCATGCTGACTCGAGTCTGCGCTGCACTGGCAGCCGGCTCTCTGCTATCAACAGCCCGCTCAGCCCCTCCGTCGAGGTTCTGCTCTCCGCTCTCCAGAGGAACCTCAGCCAGGCCACCGGCAGCATGGCCGGGGCGGTCTCCACAGAAACTCCAGACGGGGGGCCACATCTGCCCTCGCCCTGCGATGGCCAACACTGCGGGGGAAGGGGTGATGGAGCCGGGGGTGGGGTGGGGCACGGAGGATGCACACAGAGGCCGGGACAGCCTGCAGGCAGAGGGAGAAGGGCTGGTGCTGCCCGGAGCCTCCAAGTGTCTTCCCCCCTTGTCCACAGGCTCCCCAGCACCCGGGTGGGGCCTGACATCAGTTGGTGCTCAATACCTACTTGTTGAATGAATAAGCACCCACTTATTAAGCACCCACTGTGTGCCAGGCCCTGTCCTGGGCACTGGGATGCAGCACTGAGCAGGACAGGCCCACACCCGGAGGGGGCACCGGCTGTACGCAGAGCGGGGCACAGTCCAGCATGGAGGGGCCGGCCTCCCGGAGGAAGTGGTGTTTCAGCGGCGTCAGGAGGGCGAGCGGGCAGCCTGGCCACAGGAGGGGAAGAGGCTCCTGGTGCGGCCACCAGCCCCGCAGAGGCTGGGAGGACAGAGGAGCTGAAAGGGGCCAGCAGAGTCAGAGTCAGTGAAGTTCCAGGAATGAAGCCGCCTGAAAGCTGAACAGCCAGAGCTCTTTCACCCAGAAGGAAGCTGCGGCTCAGGAGGCTAATGGGCCGCCGGCTCCCCGGGAGCCAGTGCTGGGAAGCCTGGGCGGGAAGCCCATTGCCCCGCCCCTGGCCGGCCTCCCAGCCTCGGGTCCTTCTCTGCCTCCTGCTCCACCCCAGCCTCCGTCCAGCTGGTCATTTCCCTCTTCCCCAGCAATTCCTTTCACCTCCCAGCTTGGTGGCTGAGACAATTTCTCAATGTCCAGCCAAAGAGGTAATACCTATTGGATGTGATTTAAGTAATAAAACACTTGCTGGTCGAGCCAGTCGGGTCCGGGGAGCTGGGAGCAGCAGGCCGGGCTGTAGACATGTGCATCAATCTCGCTGTTTCCCGAAATGAGACCTCAGAGGGCTGACTGGGGGCTTCGGGGCCAGGCGGCCCTGGGCGTGGATCTGCTGTTTCCACGCTGTGGGAGCCTGGGCACATCACCTCACCTCTGGGAGCCTCAGCTCGCTTCTGTGTACAGTGGGGCACCACTGTGCACCCCGCAGGGGTCGTTGTGAGCACTGAAGACGCTGGGAACTGGAAGCACTGCCTGCATGTGAATCAGCGTCCTCCCAGCGCCTCTGCGTCACATTGTGGCTGCAGCTGCCCCGGTACGGACATCTTGTTGGTTGAGAAGTCATGAGACTCAGCACTAAAGGCTGAAATCCCTTTACCAGTCACAGAAGACCTTTAGCCAGAGGGTGATAAGATCTGATTTATCATTTTAAAAGTTGCCCTTAAACAGCCTCATCTTTCCCCAGAGGCAACCCTGACTGGGGGGTGAGGGTGAGGGTGGGGGCAGCTCAGCCTTCAGTGGACGGAGTGGGAACAGATCCAGGCAGTAGGAGAAAACACAGGATGGCTTTGGGTGAGCTCCTGACCCTCTCTGAGCCTCAGCCCCCTCCTCAGGGAGACTCCCTACTTCATGGGGCTTTACCAGGCAGCTCAACCACCCTGGGCCTCAGCCGCCTCATCTGTAAAATGGGGTCATCCTCACACTGCCCCCCTCCTGGAGTCTCAGTGAGAACTTGACGGTGCAGGTGAGGGGCTGTGCCATCGGGCACCCTCCTTTCATGCTCAGTAAGTGGTGATTGTGGTGCTGGAATCTGGGACTTTCCAGCCTGGCAGAGGGTTCAGTGTGACCTGAAGGACTAGCAGGGGATCCTGGGGTTGAGTCTTGAAGAGTGAGTAGGAGTTCGCCAGGCCGACAGGAAGGGAAGAGCATTCCCACAGAGGGCAGGGCAGGTGCAAACGCAGGGGTGAGCACTTGCCTGGCGTGTGCCTGGCTGATGTCCGTGCCTCTGTGCATCTGGTACCGGGCTGAGGAGTTTGGACTGTGACCCAAGGACACCGTGGAGCCTGGGAAGGGTTTCCTCAGGGAGGGGCCCTGTCACCTCTGTGCTGCGGAAGGGCTGGAGGTGACAGGCTGGAGAGCAGAGAAACTGTCAGTGCATGGAGCTGGGGCACAAGGGGGCTTGGCAGGAGGATCAGGGTGGGGCCCAGCGGCAAGGAAGGATGGGCCCCAAATTAGCTTGGGAGAAGCCGTCAGGCCAGTGGGTTTGACGTGGAAATGCCTCAGCTACAGAACAAGGCTCCTTCGACTCTCGGCCCAGGCTAGGGCCCCCCACAAGCCGAGCTGCGCTGATAGTGGGCTTGGCGGCTGTGGCATCGGAGGGCAGGGACAGAGGGCTGGGACGGAGGGCAGGGACGGAGGGCAGGGACGGAGGGCAGGGACGGAGGGCAGGGACGGAGGGCTGGGACGGAGGGCAGGGACGGAGGGCTGGGACGGAGGGCTGGGACGGAGAGCTGGGACGGAGGGCAGGGACGGAGGGCAGGGACGGAGGGCTGGGACGGAGGGCTGGGACGGAGAGCTGGGACGGAGGGCTGGGACGGAGGGCAGGGACGGAGGGCAGGGACGGAGAGCTGGGACGGAGAGCTGGGACGGAGGGCAGGGACGGAGGGCTGGGACGGAGGGCTGGGACGGAGGGCAGGGACGGAGGGCAGGGACGGAGGGCAGGGCACTGCCAGGCGGCTGTGAGGGGGAACACGCTGTCACCCAGAACCAGCCCCGGGAAACCCATAGGGCGGAGACGTTTCCTCCCACCAGAAAGTCAACGGGGAAACATCTGTTTTCGTCACACATCGGATTTTTTGAGAGCCCATGTGATTGTTTTCGCACGAGAAAGCTGTGCCTGGAAAATTCTACCTGCCTCCTCCAGACACTGAACAGTAGAGGAAGCTCTATCCCCAATTCCCGGGAATCTGCCATCGGAGCCTCCTTCCTACGGCTCCAGGCTTTGTTCTCTGTTAAAACACAAACATCTTCGCAGAAGCCGCGTGGACACAGACTTCTTTCCATTAACTCGACAAATATGTGCTGACTTCCCTGTAGCAGGCAGTACTCAGAAGCTGGGAATGAAGAGATTAGTTGAGACTTGTCCATACCTTCCAGGCGTCGGCGAGCTCAGCGGGGAGGGGGTGACGCTGGGGTCAAGGAGCTGTGGGAGCCCGAGCACAGGTTCAACCATCAGTTACGGGGCTACCAAGAGTGGGATCGAAGTGCTATGCCTTTAATTTCTTGGCTTCTCTTCCTAAAAACTTATTCCAAAAAATGTGCCTTGTGCCATCCATCCTCCCAGATGGCTTTTTAAGTGAAGTTGTTTAAGTGGGAGAGGAAGGGAGAGATGGGAGGAGGTGGAGCCGCTGCGGACCTCAGAGGAGACGGCGTGGGGACAGGGAGTGAAGGCGGGGAGTGGGGGCGGGCCAGGGACAGACCCTGCGGGCCAGGAACAGTCAGAGCGTGGTCTCCCAGGATGGGGCCTCAGGTGCGGCTGCTCTACTGACCGTCGCCGATTGTACCTGGGCCCCACTGGATGCTCAGCTCCTGGGTGAACACAGCCTGGGCAGCAGGTCCCGTGACGGTCATTCCACAGAGGAGCTCGGAGGTGCAGACACAGCTGGTGCCCAGAGCCACACAGCTGGTGACAGGCAGACTCGAATTCAAGCCCAGGGCTGTGGGGCTCCAGGGCCCCATATCCTAACCAGGATATCACACAGCCCCTCCCAGACTGTCTGCAGAAAGGGCCTTAGAGACCAGCCCCACGGAGGCCCTCGGCCGCCAGGCCTCAGTTTCTTCATCTGTACAGCGAGGCAGTTGGTGTGGCTCAGTGTTCTCCAGCCTGACTCCACATCGGAGTCTCCTGGGGGTTTCAGCAACAGTGAGGCCTGGGCCCCACCTGGATCTGTAAGTATCCAGACCCCCTCCCGGGACGTGCTAACTTTTGGCCCACGTGCACGGAGTCACACCACCGTCGAAGGTTCTGGAACCTGCGCCCCCTCTCCCGTGAAATCTCAAGGTTATGTTCACAGAGCCCATCACCCGCCAGAGGTGGAGGAGGAGAATCGGCTGTTCCATCCGTAGCAGCCCAGACGGAGGGCCCAGGGGGGCTTTTTCCACGTTTCACCTTCGCATCGCGAGGCCTCTTCTGCCGCCGCCTCCTTGCCCAGTGAAGCCGACTCCCACGTACGCCAGGCTTCCCCGGCTGCTGATGGTCGTCCACCGCCCTGCGCCAGCCACCCCCCTCGCCCCGAACGGAAGAAGACAGTGCCTGGGGAGAGGGGCTCCCACTCGAGGGTGCAAGGGGACCGGTGCCAAAGCTGCTCCCTCTTGTGGCCCCTCCACAGGCCCGGCGCTGCGTTCTTCTAGTCCTCCAACGAAATGCGCACACGCACACGCACACGCACACGCACACGCACACGCACACGCACACACCTCTGCTGCCTTTTCCTCCCTCGGGACAAAGTGGATTTGTTAGAAAGGAGTTTGACCCCTGAACCCACAGGCCTCGGACCCGGACTCTGAGGAACAAATGCTGTGATCTTCCTGGTCCCCCGGGAAATGGGCCTCTGACCACTGGTTCCTCTGGGGCGGGACACAGGGGCCTCCCTGGACCAGGGCTATGGAACTGGACTGGGGTCACAGCACAGGAGCGTATTCTGGAACCCCACAGAGAGCTGGGGGAGGGGAGGGCAGACACAGTGGAGGGAGTGTGACTTCAGTCAGCTCCGTCCTGCTGTCTCTGGGGTAGTCCTGGACTTGCCTCTGGTCCTGGGTGCGGTCAAGCCTGTGAGCCTGGAGGCTGCTGAAGAGGGGTCAGAAGGGACCCAGACAGCCTGTCAGTGATGCTACTGCTGCTATGACAAGGACAATGAGGATAATGTGTGCCAGGCACTGTGCCAACACCACACCCTCCACCTCCCCATCCTCACAGCAGCCCCAGGAGGCAGGGTCCCATTGAGACGAGGAGACCGAGACCCAGGGAGGAGCTGTCACTGGCCTGGCCCCCGCGGGGGCCCCCTCAGCTCTGGAGTCACCTGCAACTCCTTGCAGTTCACACCCTTTCATCTGCAAAATGTAGAATTTGCCCCTGCGGGTGGCAGGAAAATGACAACTGTCCCTTTTAGACAGTTGTGGAGGCGGGTGTTGGTGAGAGTGGAGGACCGTGTCGGCGGAGGCCAGCTGTGTCCCAGGAGCCCACCGGGGACACATGCGGCCTGGCTGCACCCTGGCTCAGGACATGGTCCGAGGACAAGGAGCGAAGGGAGGCCCTCCGCCTGGGCAGCTCCGGCTGTCGCTGTCTTGCAGACGTGCTTGTCGGGGGGAGGAGTGAAGGGAGGGCCCCCAGGGGCCCTTTCTAAGACAAGAACTGCTGGGTTCAGAAGTTTCTTTCGACTCAAATTTGTCCCGTGAGATCTGTGTTTACTTCCAGATGGAGTGCCTTCTCGGCCTGCCAGCCTGGGCTGCCGGACTGCTCCCCGCAGCCAGAGAGAGCCCATCACTGCCTCCTCGCCCTGCCTTCCTTTCCGGGGGTCTGCGGCATTCCGTGCATGCCTGGCCTCCGGAGGACCTCCAGCCTTCATCAGGGCCTGGCCCCTGGGTCGAGCAGCAGAGCTGTGACTTCCTCTGTCCTGGGGGTCCGTGGAGGGTCCCGGAGGGGCAGCGACCTCCCACGGTGCACAGCGAGGTCGGCCAGGGAGAGGGAGCGCTCAGTCACAGGCTCCTCGACGCCAGGCCGCGCTGCCCTTCCTGTCCTACCGCACATTCCGAAGCCAGCATTGCTGTCCCTCAAACATTCCTCCGCCTGGCTGCTCCCTCTCCTAACCCCTTGCTCCTTCTCTCACTCAGGTCCTGCTCAAAGGTCTTCTTAATAGGATGATGGGGCATCCTGGAGGGCTGCCTTGAGGAGGTGGCCCCGGGGTAGATCAGAAGCCTGGAGGAACATGGTAGAGGGGACTCAGGTGCTGGGCAAGGATCTGGCCAAAGTAATTAAATCCTAAAATCCTGTGATTCTGACTTGATGTATTATGGTTTGAAGATTCTATCGAGGGCAATTTTAGGATTGAAGGGTCTAAGACTCCAGGATTTTAGGACTGTTGAGTGCTAAGTTACCGGAGTCTCACATTACCGGAGAAAGGACCCGTCAGAAGCTTCGTCCGGCTGAGACAGGTTTCCCTCTCCCTGCACCCGCCCCCACTCCCGGACGAGCTCTGTGTGGCTTAGAGCATGCATTTATTCTGGTCCCGGCATCAGGCGCTGCCTTATCTGCATGTTCCAGTTTCCAGAATAAATGTTAGGAGACAAGTCTGCGGGAGATTTTCTGTGTGTACACGAATTAATTCCTCCAGCAGGGGCTCATCCAGACGCGGATTTAACACAGGCGCCTTCCCGCACTCCCTGCAAGGCCGGGCTGCTGAGGGGGCTGCGTGAGCCCCGCAGAGATGACAGCCCCTGTCTCCCTCGGGAGGGACTGAGTGGAAGGTCCTTTGAGTGCAGAGGCTTCTTGTGAGGTGGGACAAGGCAGGAGGGAGAGTGTCCCCAGGGGGTCTGGGCATAGATAACCCTTCTCCACGAGCATCTGGGGGTCTCTGCGTGAACCCCTGGGTTTGGGCACACAGGGCTGGTGCTCCAGGAGCCTCCCCAGAGGGGGGGAGGGGAGGGCAGCTCCCACCACAGATCAGACACTGCTCTGGGCACTGGGTGGGCTCCTGAGTCAGACAGACGGGACAGACCTCGGCTCCCTGCACCCAGCTCAGCCCTGTGACCTTGAAGAAGCCACTTCACCTCCTGGTTCAGATTATTCACAGGGACCAATGGTCCTACCACCCCACCCACCTGATGTTCTGAGGATTAAAGAGACCCACAGACACGGGGCACCCAACGAGGGTCGATCTCAACAACCGCTCCCATAACACCTGCGGGGACCAGGCACCCTTGACGAACTTCACACAGGTTTACTCCTCACCCAGCCCAGTGTCATTATCTTCACCTCATAGATGGAGAAACTGAGGCACAGGAAGCTTAAGTAACTTGCCCAACATCAGGCAGTTGGCTCTAAAACCTGTGAACGGGGTTAAATACATCTAAGCTTTTCCAACATCCCTGCTAGCTGGGTGCCCAGAAACGGGCCACAGTTCAGCACAGGGGCCTGGATGGGACCTCCTTCTGCAGTGACAGACGCTCGGGTCATAGCAGGCGGCAGCGCAATGCAGCGGTGCCTCCAGGCCTTTGGTCACGCTGTGCCCTCTCCCCGGAAACCTTTCCCCTGACTCGTCTACCCAGGGGGCTCCTGCTCATGCTTCAAGGCCCAGGCCAGGCCTCACGATCTCTGTGGCCAGCTCCCCCCATCCCCACACCTTCCTTATGGCACCTGGAGGGCTGGGTGTAGGATTCTTTCGTCCCTTTCTTCCAGCAACATCCATCCAGTTTGACCCCTGTCCTAAGTGTCACATTGCTGGAGGCAAGACAAACCCCATGATGTTAGTATTATTACCCCATTAAAAAAAAAAAAAAACTCACAATCACAAAGGTTTTGTCATTTCCTGAAGCCACAGGCCCTGGTAGCAGGTGGCAGCCTGGGCAAAGCCATTCTGTTAGGAGACTGTGAGGTCCCCCCCCCCATGTCAGTCCCTCCCTCCTGCAGCCTGAGTGCGGGACACACACCTCCTCCCCCCAAACCACACCACGCCGTTGTCGTGTTAGTCAGCCATGAGCGGGCTAGAAGAGCATTATTCAAGATTCACAAGGTAATTAACTCAAAACTGACAGTGAACGTGGACCGTAGTAATACACTAACCTGCAGGCAGCTTTTCAATTCTGGCTGCCTAGTGCCTATCGATTAGCAAACAGTTAAAAATTTATGACAAATTGAAACTAATTGGCCGCAGTGAGGGGTGTTTGACCCAGGCCAAGGCTCCTCGTCCCAGCCGAGCAAGACCAGGATGGGGGGAACTGGAAAAGAAGCACCAGCCACAGGGACACCTGAGGTCATCGTCCCCTACAGCTCTCCCCGGTCTGTCCCAGGCGGGTTCACATCCTCACTCACCTGCACAGGGGCCGCAGCCACTCGTCTTGCTGCCCCTCCCCCCGTGGCAAACCTGGTGGGACGCCCACACCTGCATCAGGCCACCCTGGTCCGGACTGACCTGGGTTAGGCACACCCAGAGCGAAGACCCGGCTGCGAATCCTGGAACTCCCCACGGGGCCCGGCAGAGACGCCCTGCCACCTGCAACCTCCGTATTAGTGGAGGAGTTGCTACAGCCTCTCAGTTCACCAGAGTGCCCTCCCAGCTTCATGCCTCGTGCCCGTTCCTCTGCCCCCGCGTGGGGTGACCCTAAGTAGTATCTGTCCCCTGGTTCCGAGGATGCCCCACCTCTAGCGCCAGACACATCATCTGGGACCATGGAGACCCAGGCCTGTCTGCACCGCCATCAGTTATTCAGAGACTTGGGCCAGTGCAGACAGCTCAGGCCTAAGAGGGCCCCTTTCCCTTTGCTGTCCATGCATATGAGCCTCCACTGCCCACATCAACATGGTCTGTGCGTCACCTGCCAACCCCACCGTGCCAGGTGCAGACAGGTCTGGACCTCACAGGCAGAGGCACCAGCAAGGGCTCCAGCTCCCCCACAGCCCCTGGCAAGCCCCCACCTCCCTCTGGGCCTCCTTCCTCACAGCCGAAGGAAGGCCATTGCACCAGGTGATGGCTCGGGACCCTAACATTGTGTGAGTCTCTGAGCTGGGTGATAGATGACAATAACACTGGTACTAGCCCCATGATGCTGAGGAGGGTGCTGGGTGTGGGTGCAGCAGAGTCTGCTGGCCATGCACTGGGTGCCTCTCGCACCCTCTCTCACTGCAAGAGAAGCCCACTTCATCCCCTCTACCAGATAAAGAAACTGAGGCACAAAGAGGGCAGGTGTCCTGGCAGGTCTCACAGTCCCAACCATGAATGCCGCAGAGCTCCTGAGGCCTGTGCCGACCAGTCCCGGCCGGGACTGTCCAGACACGCTGAGACCCAGCCCCCGAGCCTCACTGCGCCCTTGCCCCTTGCTCTGTGCTCCAGAGGGGCTGACTGTACAGGCCACATCAAGGGCCCCTACGCCCCTATGACTTTCAGGTGGGTTTAGACCACCGGGAGCCCCAGCAGGAGATCGGGGAGGCAGGGGAGGAAGATCGGGGTGTTTATCCCCCGTGCAGCCTGGCTGGCTGTGCCCCCAATGGGTGGATTCCGGCTCCTGTCAGGTACCCTTCCTCACACGGCCCCGCCCCCTGCTCTGTTCTTCCCCGTGCCCTGCTGAGACTGGGGGGGGATGCAGCCCTCTTCTGGGGTTTCTTTGCCCCCTGCCCACCCTTCATGAACAATCTTCCTTTCAAACTCTTCTCAGATGCCTGATTTGACTGTCGTGTCTTCTGTCTCCAGCTGGGACCCCAGCGGATAACTAACTCTCCTCGCTTCCACTTGAGCGCCGTCCCGCTTCCCCACGGAACCCCGCACTGCCCCAAATCACTGCTCGTTCGTTATCTGTGTCCCTCCCCGCAGGACACGAGCTCCATCTGAGGCTGCGGTCTGTGCCATCATATGTCAGAGGGATAGAGTTGACAAGCTCACACCACCGCACATCACGCTCACACCCGCGAGCAAGTCCAGCCAATTCCGCGAAAGCTCCTCGTTAAATCACACTGACTTTTAAATGCCTCCACATGACATTTCCCAAACTAGGATCAGGTGACACTCTCTTAGAGGTGTTAACAGTTGGCAACCTTATACCAACAGTCGATTTGGGCCCGATTTTTCTCATTTCACTGTGAGCCTGCAGCAATCTCATCCCAGGCTGCCATGACGTCGACCCCAATCATTCACTGTTCCCTCCGGAGCCTTAGGGACCCCAGCATGAGACATTTACCCAATGGGCTTTATTCCATCAGCCTCCACCCTGGTCCACACCTCCTGCCCAAACTCAGCCATCCTCATGTGTTCCAGGCTTGGGATTCTGGACCACGACCCAGACCTGGGATCCGCGTGACCAAGGCAGAGCTGAGAGCGTCAACCACCGGTCAGGCATTCAAATCCTGCTCTCTGTTTTGTCACCAGCTCACTGTGTGACTTTGGGCAGGTTGCCTCCCCACTCTGAGCCTCCGTTTCCTTGGCTGGTCCCTTCCCTGTGAACAGGGTGGACCACATGCTCTCCTAGCACCGTCCTACACTGGTGGTGAGGTCTCGTCCAGTGACACAGATCCTCCTGATACTCATCACCCTCCGGGAGATACAGGGAGAGAAAAACGTCAGCCTGACTCTGACATGTAATTACTCAAAGCCCCCCCCCCCCTTGATCTTATTTCACCCCAAACCAAGCCCTACTCTTTGGGGGATCCTTCTGCTCTTCACTCTGTGAGTGATCAACTTTATTCAGTCCATTAGTACCTGTGTGTCATCTGTCCCATGTGCCTGAATTCCTGTGTGGGAGCAGCCAGCATGACAGGCTGTGCCTAAACCAAGCAGGATGTTATTGAATCTATAGATCAACCTAGGGAGACTTGACATTTTAACAATACGGAGTTCTGGCCCATGAACACGATATTTTTCTCCATTTACTTAGTTCTTCTTCGATTTCCCTCAGCAAAGTTTATAGTTTCAAATGTACACGTTTTCACATCTTTGATCAGATTTCTCCCTAAGTAATTCATATTTTTATGCTATTGAAAATAGTAAATTTAATTTCAATTTCCAATTGCTCGCTGCTATTATATGGAAATACATTTGATGTGTTGTGTGTGTGTGTGTGTGTGTGTGTGTATCACTCTTATATCCTGCAACCTTGCTAAAGTCATTAATTAGGTATTATAACTTTTACAGAGTCAGTCAGGTTTTTGACATAGACAATTATTTTGTCTGTGAATAAAGACAATTTTATCTCTTCTTTTCTAATCTAAACATCTTTTCTTTCTTGCCCCATTGTATTGTCTAGACTCCTCCCGTGAGATGCTGAACAGAGGCTGGGAGAACATCCCTCTCACATCCATGACCCTGCTGGAAGGCTTGCAGTCTCCCACTGTTAACTGTGATGTTAGTTGTAGGTTATTTGTGGATGCCCTCTATCAGGTGAGAAAATACCTTTTAACTCCTACTTCGCTGGGAGTTATTCTCCTAAACGAATGTTGGATTTCGTCAGATGCTGCTTCTCCATCTATTAAGATGATTATATATTTTTTCGTTTTCTGTTTTGAAAACTGACTAATTTTCAAATGGTAATATAACCATGCATTCCTTGTATAAACCACACTTAGTCATAATAATAATATATCATTTTTATGTATTTTTGGATTCAATTTGCTAAATTTTTATAGGGAAAGTTTGCATTTGTGTTCATGATAGCTATTGGCCTACTGTTTTCTTTATTTGTAAAATCTTTTTACTGTTTTGGGGTCAGGGTGATGCTGGCTTCATAGAATGAGTTTGGGAGTAGTCCCTTCTTTTCAATTTACTGGAAGAATCTGTTTAAAATTGGCATTAGTGCCCGGCCAGTGTGGCTCAGTGATTGAGCGTCGACCCATGCACCAAGAGGTCACCAGTTCAATTCCCAGTCAGGGCACATGCCCAGGTTGTGGGCCCGATCCCCAGTGGGGGGCATGCAGGAGGCGTCCAATCAATGTTCTCTCTTATCAATGTTTCTATCTCTCTCTCCCTCTCCCTTCCTCTCTCTCTAAAATCAATAAAGAAAAAAAATAACTTTTGAATTAAATAAAAAAATAAAATTGACCTTATTTATTTCTTAAATACTTGACAGAATCACCAGTGAAGCCATCTGGGCTCTGTATTTTCCTCATGAGAAGTTTCCAAGCACAATTACAATTTTTGAAAATAGGTTGTGTATTTCTTCTTAACTAAGCTTTAGCAGTTTGTGTCTTTCCAGGAATTTTTCCATTTCACTTAAACTATTGAATTTAATGGCATAAAGTTGTTCCTAATATTCCCTTTTTGTGCTTTTAATGCCTGTGAATCTATAGAGACATCGCTGCTGTCATTCCTGATGTTGGTCATTTTGTCTTCTCTCTTTTTTTCTGACCATCCTGACAAGGAGTTTATCCATTTTATTGTCTCAAAAAAAAAAAAAGTAGCACTTGCTTTTGTTGATTTTCTCCATCGGTTTTCTGCTTATTATTTAACTAATTTTTCATTGTAATTCCTGTGTCTTTCTACTTGAAATGCGATGGCCTGAATGGCTATCGTTTTGCTGCCGGTGCCCTTCCTCCTCCCCGTTTCTCTTTGGGGACCTCCCCACCTTCCTCTCTTCTTCCAGGTCATTGGGCCAGGGCTTGGCACACGGCTCTGGGGTCAGGCCCAGCCAAGCAGTGACCCCCACCCCCCCTGCCACAGTGGCGGGCTCAGCAACGGGACCTTCACGACACGGCTGGTCCTCAGAGTCAGCCTTGGGTTGTTGATGGGAGTCTGCTGTGAGGGGACAGTGGTCCCACCAGCTCCGATGGCCATCAGACCACCTCCCCTCAGCAATCGGCCCACCAGACACCGTCCCCACAGTGTCTCATCGGCCGAGCACTGCACGGCCTGCGGCCCTGGGATTATCCGCCGGTTCCCCACGGGGGCAGCTCCCCGAAAGGAAGAATCCCCCATTGTCCCTGGTCTCTCTGAGGCGTGCTGACAGCCCATGTTCCCCCATGAGCCTGAGGAAACAAAGCACCAGGAGGCGTGAACACACCTCGGCTCTGCTGCTCCGCGGGGTCTTCCCCTGTGCGGACGGGGCGGGAGCCGCCGACTGCTTTGGGAGCTGGAGGCCGGCGTGGGGAGGAGGCCCGTCCATTCTCGACACCGTGGCTTCCAGACGGGCCCAGAAGCTGAGACAGCGATTCTTCTGAATCTCAAGTCCCCTTTGCCTCCTGCCACCCTCCCTTCCTTCCTTCACAGATATTGACCGATGCCAGTGGGGTGCAGACCCTGAGGTGGGCACCAGGCCATGGGGACGCCGGAGACCGTCATCTCTGTCTTGGGGGGAGAGGTGTCCTGACAGATGGAGACCCTGCAGTGGCGATATTTACCCATTTATTCACACAGCCGTTGAGCACCTGCTGTGCGACAGCCACTGCGTCAGGGGAGGAGAGCGAATCTAGGGTGGGCCGGCCCCTGGAGCTCACTGTCTGGAGAGGAGACGGGTTAATCGACCACATGGAGGCAGTGAAGTCACAAGCACAGCCAAGGTCACGCAGTGTGTGTGTGGGGGGGGGAGCGGGGAGCCTGCCGCAGAGGCTCCCTGCAGACTGGAATGGGGGATCCGGGATCTGAAGGGTGAGTGGGAGTTACAAGCGAGTTCGGGGGTGGGGGAGCGTGGAGACAGGGAAGCAGCTGGTGCGAAGGCTCCGTGGGTAGACAGCTGTTGGGCCTGGAGGCTCCTAGGCCCGTGTGATTGGGGGCAAAGTGTGGGCGGAAGCCTGGTGTGAAATGAGGCTGGAGGTGGGGGGAGTGAGAGCCAGACTGTATGGGGCCTCAAATGCCATCTAAGGGATTTGGGTTTTTGTCCCAAGACTAGCAGGATCCCATTGACGTGTTTTCAGAGGAGTCTGACAGGTCAAGGAGGGAATTGACAGTAGTAGTGTTTCCAGAACAATCCTGAGGCCACAGTGAGGTGAATTGGTGTGGAGGGATGTGGGGGGACAGTGAAACCGGAGGAAGGAGTAAGCACTTCAGCTTGAGGGGAGAAGACAGCTCCCCGAGGAGGAGATGAGAATAGTCATCTGACTCACATGCTAGATTAGGGCTCATCCTGGCCACCGCCAAATGGTGTCCTTCCCTTGGGGCCCCCCCTCCACACTCCTGGAGCAGGAACCTGGATGGCTCAGCCCAGTGGTCCCAGCTGCAGACAGAGGCTCCCAACAGCTCTGCAGGGCAGACATCTTCATCTCCACCCTCAGGCTCAGAAAGGCAAAGGCACTTGCCCAAGGTCACACAGCTCCTGAGTGGCAGCACCACAATGCCCGGGCTAATGGTGACATAAGGGAGGAGTCATCGTGAGCAGAGGGCACTGCCCACCCGTACCTTCACTCAGGGACAAAGACAAGTACCCCCGAGGCAATGTCCATTGGAGGCTCACTGTGTCCATTACTGATTCTAAGCTCTTTTCTTGTACCAACTCATTTATCTCATCTTCCCAGAACCCCATGAAGACATGTCAGCCAAAATAATGCTGTGTAACAAACAACTACAAAACACAATGCTTTGAAACAATACGTAGTCATTTATCTTTCAGCCTGTGGGTCAGCTGGGCAGTGTTACTCTGAGTTTGGCTGGCCTGCTCACGCAATTACGATCAGCCCGGGGCTTTGCTGATTGTGGCTGAGACAAACGGGCTGACTCTGCTCCACGTGGTCTCTCACCTGCAGCAGGTAGGCCAGGCTTGTCCACCTGGAGGCACAGGGAGCAGAAGCTCAAGGCCTTTGGAGGCCTGGCTCCCATGTCACTTCTCCCACATTTTCTTGGCCAAAAGGACAGCCCAGATCTACGGGGTGGGGAAGACATCCCACCTCTTGATCTAAGAGCTAAAAACACACATTGCAAGGAGGGAATGGAGACTCGGGCTCCTTTAATAACCAACCTCCTACAAGGTCACATTGAGACGCAGAGGTGCGGTGACTTGCCCAAGGTCACATAGCTATGAAAGGGCAGAGCTGAGCTTTGAGCCCAGGCCTGTGCCCTTCCCCACAGCTCTGCTGCTTCTTGGAAGCTGCGAGCAAACCCACCAAGAGAGAAACCCAGGGCTTCCAAAATGGAGAGCCCATGACACCCCCAGGGAGGAGGAAGGCTCCTGTGTCTGTGTCATGTGGCCTGAAGCCTCTGGTAGCAAAGAGGTAAGGGATTTTCCCCCCAGGAAAGCAGAGGAGATGACGGGGCAGATGGGGTGGCTCACCAGCCGCCGAGAGAACCTCAAGTTCATCAGAGCTATCTCTGCTGCCAAATGGAAGGTCTGAATTAGATTCATTCATTCATTTGATCATTTACTCCTTTATTCAATGAATACGACCTTGTAGGTAAGTCCCCTGGACATGCTTTGGCCTGACACTTGCTTATTAAGATTCTTCTCAGATGTTTTTCTCCTCCAGGAAGCCCTCCCTGATTCTCAGGACAAGTTGCCTTTTTGTTTTGCTTCCATAGGCCTCTGGGAGTGTCCTTGGATTGTCAAAGCTGATCCCTGTGCTGCCCCCACCCCACCCCAGGGAGCGAGCGAGACTCTGGAAGTCAGGCGGGTCATGTCTTGACCTTCTGTGGTCTGCCCTCCCCACAGGAGGCCCTGGGACGCCTCCCTGGACCAAGCCTGGCGGGCGCACTCGCAGCAGAAGCTGTGCTGGAAGGAAGGGGGACACGGGGACTAAAGGGCCTTGCTTCAGAGGCACCAGCAGAACTGGAGGCAGAGAAGAAAACTGGAAATGAGTAGGTGGTGGAGGCAAGGACATCAGAAAAGATTCACCATTAAAGGGGGTCACAGGGTGACCTGTGACATTTTGCTTAATCAGGAAGAAATTGCTCTGCACCCCAGTAGATCTGAGAGGTTTCTGGAGCAGAACATTCCTTACATTTCTCGTGTTTCCTGCTGAACTGGACACGTCCCAGATTCCAGGAGCCAGAGCGAAACCCCAGCACTCGGGTCTGGGAGAGAGCAGAGGCTCCGATCCAACGTGGGGTCTGAGCACGGCCCTCTCCTCACACCTGTGTGATGCCCACGAGTTCCCGTCCAGCGGACCATCTTCCTGTGTCCCAGGACTGGGAGATCAGAGTGATAGACACAGGACCAGAGACACAGGGCCTGTGCATTGTCGGAGCTCAGGTCCCTCCATAGGTCCTTGACGCTTGGCCCAGCCAAGTGGCCAAGCCCTTTTCCTCCCAGCCCTGACCCATCTGCTCCATGAGCACAGATTGATCCCAGCAGGTCTCTTCCTGGCTGTGACTTGGCCATCTGTCCCACCTCCTTGGAGCCACTGTCCCTTTCCCTGTGAAACCAGACAATTTGGGGGCTTTCTTATCTGTAACAAGGGAATGCCAATGTGTCCCTCTGATGGTGCTGATGCAATGATGTAACCCGTGTCCATTTCTGAGCAGAGAGCCTGGCACATGCTCATTGCTCAATATTTGGGAGTTTTTAACAACCAGAAAAACAACATTCCCCCCTGCATCTGTGCAGCCTTGAAAGTAGGACCCCCGTGTTGTCAGATGTGACAGCCACAGACTCCACTCACAATCAAACACATGCTGACGTCAAGGATCAGCTATGCCCGCCCCTTCTCCCCAGCCCCTTCTTTCTTCCACTGAGCATCTTTGAGCTTCTGCTGTGAGTTCTTCAGGATCCTGGATGAAGATTAACAATGTGCTCACCATAAGGAATAAATGCTTAAAGATTCCAATCCATCGTTGCAGAGCAGGTACTGGAGGGTGAGTTTCGAAATGAGAGGCAACCCCTTGATAACGCGTGGTCCACCCCTTTGGCTGCTCGGCTTCCGTCTGCTTCTGCACACATTTGAACACCATAGCACAACTGACGACTCCTTATTGCTACCTGACATGACATGGCTCTCCTTTGTTTCTAAGTGAAGAAGTGCTCACCCTTCCCCACACTGGGAAGTTGTGTAATCCCAACACTCATTGTATTCATCACTAACTATATTCATTGCTGCTGAAAATTAGTGATGGTCTCACTGAATATTCTCTAACCTAAAGACTAAGTTGTCAAGTTCACCTTCAACAACTTGCATATAAAATAAAACTGGGGAAAAGGAGATCAAAGAAGAAAATGCTTACTATTACAAATAAACACACCTATGCCCAGCTGTTGTGGCTCGGTGGTTGAGCATCAACCCATGCACCAAGAGGCCATGGGTTCAGTTCCCAGTCAGGGCACCTGCCCAGGTTGTGGGCCAAATTCCCAGTGGTGGGCATTCAGGAGAAGGCCAGTCGATGTTCTCTCATCGATGATTCTATCTCCCTCTCCCTTCCTCTTTCTCTAAAAGTAATAAAGAAAAAAAAAATTTTAAACCACACCCATAAAACAAGCAAAGAGGAAATATTGCATGTGTCCCTCTGATGGGGCTGCTGTGAGGATCCATTCTTTAGCCGCCCACAGGGCCATCGCTGACATCCACGGCTTCCTACTCCAGCTGTCCATTCCATATTCCCACTGCCCTCGGCAGAATCTCAGGGGGTCAGGATTCTTCACCTGGTAGTGTGTCCCAGACCTTGAAGGGTCTGAGTCTCCATTTAATCTCCACCAATTTTGGTTGCTGTCGTTTTTCATTAACCTTTACTATTAGACATGTAAGTCCTGAGAGGCACCCCGAAGAATCTCCTGGGTTCCAGGCATGGTCCCCCTTGCCTCCATTCTGTAGCAGCAACCCAAACCCCTTGGTAACCGGGATAGATAGAACATCCCAGATGGCAGATCAACCCTCCCTTGACCTGTTGGTTCAGCCGCAGAAGGAGCCCGAATGGCCGGGTGGCCGTCTCATCTTCTAACACAGCGGAACCGCTATCATTCTCCGTGTTCCCCGTTGTTTTCCACCACCTGAGGACTAAGCTCTTTAAGCCAGAGGAGTTCAAAGTTGCCAGAACAGGAAGCAAAAACTCCCAGAGTGGTTATTAGATATAGCGGGGACAGGGGCTTCTCCCACTTCTGCCCACGTGTCCTGGCTGTGGGGGAGGCAGCCCCAGGCAAGGGTCTCGGATCCCACACGTATTCTGCATCCTGTAAGACAGAACCCCATCTTTTTAGGGTGTTGTCTCCCGGTTGGCTCCACAGCAGTCTCAGGAGCCAGGCCGTTTCAGTGAGACCGGCCTTGGTGGAAAGACCAGTTCATCCATGGACACGGCCACGACTGCACGTCCCCAGCCGTGACACGAGTTCCCTGGACAGACACAGTGCCGGGAGGAAGGCCGTGATGGGGGACAAGGCAGTCCGGGAGTTTATAGATGCTGCTGCTGCAAGAGAAGTTATGGGCAAGGAAGACAGATCCCAATCCAGAACGTGTGTCTGTCGCTGTGAGGATGAACCGCTCTCCTGTGACACAGACACCACGCCATCCAGCCTCGTGCTCACAGCAGCGGGGACCACCCCTCCGTGCCTGCCCGCGGACCTCAGCTCACCAGAACCCCGGGGACTGCCCCTGCTCGCCTGGGAACTGCGCTGAGCAGTTCAGGGACTGTGCCCCCGGCAGGGGAGACCACCCCTCCGTGCCTGCCCGCGGACCTCAGCTCACCAGAACCCCGGGGACTGCCCCTGCTCGCCTGGGAACTGAGCCGAGCAGTTCAGGGACTGTGCCCCTGGCGGCTGCGCGCACACATTCTCCGTGAGGAGGCGGGCCCCTTCTGAGAGGCTCTTTCCTTTCATCCTCTCCTGTCAGCCCTGTGTATTCTTTCAAGTTCCCTTTTCAACTTTATAGTTCCCCCCTGTTGGAGTAAATTATTTTCATATTAAACTTCCCCTGTTTGTATTATTGTGTGGATCCCTGGCTGGGTAGTTCAGTAGGTTAGAGCGTCGTCTCAATACGCCCACGTTCCAGGTTCAAGCCCCAGTCAGGGCACACACAAGAAATCAAACAGTGAGTGCATAAGTAGAACAACAAATCTCTCTCTCTCCCTCTCTCCCCCCTCCCCCCCCCAAAAAATTAATAAATTACTGTGTGTTTTGTCCCCTGACTGGACCCAGACTGATACAGGTCTCTCCCTCACAGAGATACAATGAGAAAGAATGACGTAACCTGTGTATAGCAATAGGCTCATGGAAATCACTCAGCAGATGTTTGCAATTCTTATTTTGAACTAGAAAATCTTTTTATTTATGCTGCAGTGTATCCAGTGGGTTTGAACTTGACTTGTTTTTGTTTTGTTTTGTTTTCTATAAGAGAACCCACTGAACCATGGACATGAAGGGTGGCGGGGTTCAGAATGGGTAATTTTCCTAAGTAGCCCAGGGCCTTCTGGGAGGGAATGAACAAGCAGAGAGATGCCTGTTCTTTGAGAGTCAAAGATCTGAAAACACATCAGGAAGGTCCAGTTCGGTGACTGAGGCCAGGGTGGGACAGGCAGTTGGTCCCCTGAAAGGAGACCTCCACTGGGGAGAAGGAGGAGGAAACGCAGGCTCCCCTGCCCACGGAGGCTAGTCAAGTGGGTGAAATGCGGAGAATGGCGAGTTGTTGGGAAGGGGTCGGGAAGAAACACGTGGCCCCCTGTTGGTAACCTTGTGTGTTCTGAAAAGTGCATTAGGTAGGACTGAAAGACTGTCCCGCTGGGAGCCCGCAAGTGTCAAGAGGGGCAGCCTGCTGGGAGCCCTGCAGGCAGGCACAGCCCTGCCCTGAGAACCCCCGGCCAGGCAGAGGTCGGAACGACGGGCAGGGCTGGGGACCGGAGCAGGAGGCCACACTCACAGATGTGTCCCGCACACCAGAGACAGGAGCCTTTGGCTGTCCAGGGTTCACCTGCCTTCAACTCTGGGATCAGAACCAATGACCATGTTGGTCCCTTAAAGAATAACCAACTTCTGGCTGTGACCATTTCACAGACGAGAACATGGAGGCCCAGAGACTGGGAGTAACTGACCGTAGGCCACTGAGCAAGTCAGCCATACGCCTTGGGCTCAGCTCTTCCATGAAACTCCGTGCAGGCCAGAGGCCCACTGGGAGCGAGACAGCACGCACAGAGTCGGGAGCCCAGAGGCCCACAGTACATTCTAACGCAGGGCAAGAGGGAGAGGCAGAGACCGGGATAAAACGAAGAAGAAGGTTATGAATCATAAGAGCAGGGGACCAAGACCCCAATTCCCGTTTTACAGATGGGGAAACTGAGGCGTTTCCAAGGTGGTGGGGTGAGGAGATGTCTTCGCAGCTTTGCTCAGGACATGTCTTCAGCGTAGAAAACTGCAGCTGCGAGCTCGAGAGAACGCGGCAGTGGAGATGCTTCAGATCCTGACTGCGGCCTCGGCAGCTGCGGGCTGAACATCAGCAACAAGGCTTGGGGAGCCCAGCCAGAGCTGCCCCCAGCCCGGCGGCCAGGCCACTAAGGCCCTGGAAATACGCCCCCTCGCGGCTCGGCAGCTCTGACACTGGGTGGCCTTAACCAGCTCCCTGGGATTTCTCCCCAGTTCTCTCTTCTTCAGTTCCCACAGCTCCAGAAATGATGCTCCAGGCAGGGGACAGAGTGTCCAGGATCCTCACTCCTCTGGCCTTGCCACCTCAAACAGCCCAACCCCTCCCTGCCCCTTCTTCTGGGCTGATTCCTCCCTAGCCACCCTTCACTCTGCGGGTAACATTTGATCCCATCATTCCAGTCTCACCACACACACACACACACACACACACACACACTCACACACACACACACACTGAGAAGCAGTCGAATGGATGTTTAAGAGCAGGGCTTTTAAGTCGCGCAGACCTGGTTAGAATCCCAGCTTTGCCATTTCTCGGGTGATGCTGGACAGGTTACTCAACTCTCTAGAAGCTGTTTACCCTGTTCATAAAATAGACCAATTGCATAGTTTTATCCATTTTAACCCGGAATCTTACCGTTCCAAAGGGTAGAACCCCAGCTCATCCTCAGCCACCACAGATGGCCTCTTCCAAGCTGTGTGGCAGCATGGCGGGGACAGGCTTCCATGATCACAGCCAGTGACCCCAGGGAACGGCCCTGTCCTGACAGCATCCATTTACCAAACCCCAGAGACACATTCTCCTAGGCTGGACTTGAGCCACGTGCCGCCTACTGCGTGAACCGCAATGGTCATTGGGATGGCAGTTGCTTGTGGTTACCCTTGAGGCTAGGGGACGAGTCCCTCCAAAAACTCAGTGAGTGGACAAGGGGCAAACAAGAGAAATGAGGGTGATGCCGAATGGGGGACAAAGAGCAAGAGGTCCTCAGGCAGAAGAACGCAGCAGAGGCCCACGGACCACCCCGAACGTGCAAGAACGGAAGGGAACTGCACGTGGAGTACCAGCCCACGGCCAACGGCTGGACAACTGCCAGCGCTCCGTGTCACTGCTGTCCCTCTGAAGATGAAGCCAGGCACTTCCGGTCAAGGTGGCAGCAGGTAAATGCGGTCTCGCGTCCTCCCACAACCACATCAAAGTGACAACTAAACTACAACACAGCCATCTCTCAGAACCGCCTGAAATCAAGCTGAATGGAAGTCCTACCACGACGGAATTACAGCAGCCGCCACACCAAGACGAGTAGGAGGGGCAAAGGCGTGGACGGGCTGGTCCCACACCCACATGTGGCAGATAAAACTCAGAGGGACACCCCAGCTGGGAAGGTCCTCCCTGAGGAGAAAGGAGTGAGGGGTCCCCGTCCCACACCAGCCTCCCCCCCCCCCAGGATTCCAGTGCCAGGAAGAGAGTCCCCATAACTTCTGGCTGGAAAAACCAGTGGGAACTGAGGCTCAGGGAGGCTGACGCGGCTGGAGCCCCAGGCAGCTCCTCTTAAAGGGCCCACACATGGACTTGCTCCCTCTAAGTTCAGAGGGGAGGCAGCTTGAGGGGCGCAAGAGACATACAGGGAAGAACTGAGCTGTTTTGCCTCAAGACGAGGGCTGGAGAGGGGGCTTTCTCCTGGACAGACATGCTAGCAGAGGCTGACGTTCCTTTGGTGAGCCCTTCCCTGGGGCAGCAGATGGCTGCCATATCTGGGACTCCAGCAACCTGGCTCACACTGTTTGCCCAGCCCTGGTGATTCCCTGAGGCCCCACCTCACCCATCTATCTGGCCCACCCAAGCTGTCTCCAAAGCCTTTACCATAGGATTGGCCTGTCTTGGATCCTGCTTCAGAGTTTCTTAAAATCTCTCAAACAAGAAGCATCTGGTCTCAGCAAGCCCCATATCTCTCGTTAAGTGGCCCAAGGCAGCCAGCCTTGGTTCACAACTTGGCTTTTCCTGGGCACCTCCAAGTCCAGCACAAAAAGCAGCCATCAGCAGATCACTTTGTAGCTGTGATCACTTCAAGCCAGCACACCCAATGTACAATTTTACACCACATCAATACACCACCACCCAGCCACCTCCACAAGTGACACATTCAATGAGTGGACTCAGTGAGTACCAGAGCCCTGCTGAAGTAAGTCTTGCTCTGTGTGGTGGGTTCCTGCACAGCTGATCTTTCAAGGTAGTCAGAGGCCAGTGGTCAGTGGGCACAGCCAGTCCTTGCAGCTGACCAGCCTGAGTAAATCCCTCCCATCAACATGCCAACAGCAATCAAGACTCAATTACAATAGAAGGGTGTACAGTCCACACTAAGGGTGTACCTCGAGGGCCCACCTGGGGTGATCAGGGAGGCTGTGCCACTGGATCCTACAGAACACCTACAATAATAGGCCACACTACAAAGCCTAGGAAACATAGCAACTCTACCTAATACATAGAAACAATCACAGGAAAGCAGCCAAAATGAGAAGACAAAGAAACATATCCCAAATGAAAGAAAAGAACAAAACTTCAGGAAAAGAATTAAACAAAATTGAGATAAGCAATCAATCAGATGCAGAGTTCAAAACACAGGTTATAAGGTTGCTCAAGGAACTTGGTGAGACCTTCAAGAAACTCAAGGAGATCTCTAAGAAACTGAGTGAGAACATCAACAACATCAAAAAGGACCAGTCAGAAATGGAGGATGCACTAACTGAAATAAAGAATAATTTACAGAGAACCAATAGTAGGGTAGGTAAAGCCAAGAAGCAAATCATCAATTTGGAATATAAGGAAGCAGAAAACACCCAATCAGAAGGGAAAAAAATAATAATAATAAAAAAAAATGAGGATAGTGTAAGGAGCCTCTGGGACCACTTCAAGCATGCCAACATTCTCATCATAGCGGTGCCAGAAGGAGAAGAGAGAGAACAAGAAATTGAAAACCTATTTGAAATGATAATGACAAAAAAATTTCCTAACTTGGTGAAGGAAACAGACATACAAGTCCAAGAAGCACAGAAAGTCCCAAACAAAGTGAACCCAAAGAGGTCCACACCAAGACACATCATCATCAAAATGCCAACGGTTAAATACAAAGAGAGAATCTTAAAAGCAGCAAGAGAAAAGCAGTTCATTACCTACAAAGGTGTTCCCATAAGACTGTCAGCTGATTTCTCAAAAGAAACTTTGCAGGCTAGAAAGGAGTGGCAAGAGATATTCAAGGTGATGAAAAGCAATGGCCTACAATGAAGATTACTCTATCCTGCAAAGCTATCATTTAGAATCAATGGACATATCAAGAGTTTCCCAGACAAGAAAAAGCTAAAGGAGTTCATCAGCACCAAACCAGTATTATATGAAATGTTGAAGGGTCTTCTTGAAGGAGAAGAAAAACAAAAATATGAACAATAAAATGGCAATTAATACATATCTAGCAATGGAATCTACCAACAAAATGATCAAGCAGAACAGAAACAGACTCATAGATATAGAGAACTTTTTGTTGCTTGCCAGATGGGTGGGGGATGGAGGGATGGGTGAAAAAGATGAAGGGATTAAAAAGTACAAATTGGTTGTTAGACTGATGAACCTCAAAGGGAAGGGGGGAGGGAGAGCGGGATGAGATAAACAGGAACAGGGATGCAGGCCAGGAAGCCTGAAAACATTTTCCAGCTGGAGGGCTGAGTATCTGTCCCACCCTCTCTCCTCACTTATTTTTCAAGACATAAGGGAGGCTCCTAATGTGAGTTCTCTGAAATTTCTCCATTCTATGGCTTCCACAGACTAGTTATGTATCTCTCATATTTGTATTTTCCCCTTTCCTTACCACCTTAAATGTTGAGTATCTCTTCTCTAGAAGCACTGAACTGATAAAGGGCATTGGGAGATATTTTTATCCCATTTAAAGATCACCTAGATGGAATGGGAGTAAACAGACCCACTTGGAGGTTTCACCTCATTTCACTGCTCCCTCCTGGCTCCTTCCTGCCCTCCTGCTCCTCCTTCCACCCCTCAAAGGTGCCCTGGGAGGTGCCTGGCACGGGGTGGAGGTGGGAGATTCATACCTCCTCCAGGGCCTGCCTTCCAGAAGTCCAGTTCCCACATTAACCCTGATCAGAAGTGAGTTAGCATGAAAGACTCTGATTTTCTAGGAAATTAAAGGGAGGGCCTGGTGGACAGAATGTGGAGGTCCTTCGTGACTTGGCATGAGGTTCCAGCCACAGCTCTTCTGGAGTGACACCTTGGAAGTCGCCTGCAGGCCTCTTGGAGAAGACGTGCTCTCTGAATGGGTCAGCAGCAGGATGTTAAAATTCACTGACAGTGAAAATTCCGGTATGTATGATGTCTGAGATTCTTCCGCCTACATTTTATTCGAGGATTTTTATGGTTTCATGAGTTACATTTAAATTTTTTATCCATTTTGAATTTATTCTTATGTATGATGTAAGTTGGTGGTTTCATTGTTTTTATTATAGCTGTTTAATTTTCCCAACACCATTTATTGAAGAGACTGTCTTATCTCCATTGTATGCTCTCGCCTCCTTTGTCGAATATTAATTGTGTATACTGTCTTGGGTCAATTTCTGGGTTTTCTGTTCTGTTCCATTGATCTACATACCTGTTCTGTGCCAGTACCAGGCTGTTTTGATTACAATGGCTTTGTAGTATAACTTGATATCTGGTGTTGTGATCCCTCTCTCTTTGTTCTTCTTTTTCAAGATCGTTGTGGCTATTCAGGGTCTTTTATAATACCACACAAACTTTTGGAGTATTTGTTCTAGATCTGTGAAATATGCCTTTGGTACTTTAATAGGGATTGCACTGAATCTGTAGATTTCTTTGGGTAGTATGGACATTTTCAGTTTGGCTCAGCGGTGGAGCATTGGCCTGCAGTCCAGAGAGACCTGGGTTCAGTTCCCGCTAGGGGCACATACCTCAGTTGCAGTTTGTCCCCGGCCCTATTTGGGTCATGCAGGTGGCAGCCACTCGATGTGTCCCTTTTGTGTCCATGTTTTTTTTCTTCTCTCTCTCTCTCTCTCTCCCTCCTCATCCTATCTGAACAAAAAATGGGAAAATGTCCTCGGGTGAGGATAAAAAAAAAAAAATGATGTTGATTTTTCCAATCCATGAACATGGTATATATTTCGATGTTTTTGTGTATTTCTCTATTTCTTTTTCCAATGTCTTATAGTTTTCTGAGAATAGGTCTTTTACCTCCTTGGTATCTTATGTTGTTGCTGTTGTTGCTGTTGTTGTTGTTGTTGTTGTTGTTGTTATTGTTGTTGTTGCAATGGTAAGTGGGATTGAGTTGTTTTTCTTATTTGTTTGTCTTTTTCTCTTTCTGAGTGCTTATTATTGGTGTATAAAAATGTCATCAATTTCTGGATGTTGATTTTGTATCCTGCTACTTTGCCAAATTCATTTATTAAATCTAGTTAGATTTTTGATGGCGTCTTTAGGGTTTTGTATGTACAATATCATGTCATCTGAGAACAATGACAGTTTCACTTCCTCCTTTTCCATTTGGATTTCCATTTATTTTCTCTTCTTGTCTGATTGCTGTGGCTAAGACTTCCAGTACTATACTAAGTAAGAGTGGCAAAAGTGGGCATCCCTGTCTTGATCCTATTCTTAAGGAAAATGCTATTAGTTTTTGCCCATTGAGTATGATGTTGGCTGTAAGTTCTTTATATATGGGCTTTATTATGTTGAGATATGATCTCTCTATTCCCACTTTTCTGAGCTTTTTTTAAAATCAGAAATGGGTACTGGATTTTGTCAAATGCTTTTTCAGCATCTATTGATATGATCATATGGTTTTTACCTTTCATTTTGTTTATGTGGTGTATCACATTTATTGATCTGTGAATAGTGTACCAGACTTGCATTCCTGGGATCAATTCCACTTGGTCATGGTGAATAATTTTTTTAATATATTGCTGGACCCGGCTTGTTAATATTTTGTTGAGAATTTTGGCATCTATGTTCATCACGGATATGGGCCTGTAGTTTCCTTTCTTTGTGGTGTCTTTATCTGGTTTTGGAATTGGGATTATGCTGGGCTCATAAAAAGAGCTTAGAAGTCTTCCTTCCTCTTGAATTTTTTGGAATAGTTTCAGGAGAATGGGTGTTAATTCTTTTTTGTATGTTCAGTAAAACTCCCCTGTGAAGTTATCCAGACCTAGCTGGACATTTATTGTTGGGAGTGTATTGATTACAGCTTCAATTTTCTTAGTTGTTATTGGTCGGTTCAAGTGTTCTGTCTCTTCCCAGTTTGGTTTTGGGAGACTGTGTGATTCTAGAAATTTGTCTATTTTGCCTAGGTTAACCAATTTCTTGTCATATAATTGTTCATAGTATTTTTAAACAATTCTTTGTATTTCTGTGGTGTCAGTTGTTACTTCTCCTCTTTTGTTTCTGATTTTGTTTATTTGGGTCCTCTCTGTTTGTTTTTTGGTGAGTATGGCTAAAAGTTCATCAATCTTGTTTATCTTTTCAAAGAACCATTTCTTTGTTTCATTGATCTTTTGAATTGTTTTTTAGCCTCTATGTCATTTATTTCTACTCTGATCTTTACTATTTCTTTCCTTCTACTTGCTCTGGGTTTTGCTTTTTGTTTACTTTCTAGTACTTTAAGTTATAAGGTTAGCAATGAAAATGAACACACAACAACACAAAATCTATGGGATGCAGCAAAAGCAGTTCTGAGAGGGAAGTTCATAGCACTACAGGCCTACCTCAAGAAACAAGAAAAATTTCTAATTGGCTGTCTAACCTCACAACTTAAAGAATTAGAAAGCAAACAAAAAAGAAAACCCCAGAGCAAGTAGAAGGAAGAAACTAGTAAAGATCAGAGAAGAAATAAATGACATAGAGACCAAAAAAAAAAAATTCAAAGGATCAATGAAACAAAGAGCTGGTTTTTTGAAAAGATAAACAAGATTGATGGACCCTTAGCTAGACTCACCAAGAAACAAAGAGAGAGAACCCAAATACACAAAATCAGAAATGAAAGAGGAGAAGTAACAACTGACACCACAGAAATACAAAGATCGTTAACAGCTACTACGAACAATTATATGGCAACAAATTCGACAATCTAAGCAAAATGGACAAATTTCTAGAAACACACGGTCTCCCAAAACTGGACCGGGAAGAGACAGAAAACTTGAACAGACCAATAACAACTAAGGAAATTGAAGAGGTAATCAAGACTCTCCCAGCAAACAAAAGCCCAGGCCCAGATGGCTTCATGGGGGAGTTTTACTGAACATTCAAAAAAGAACTAACACCCATTCTCCTTAAACTATTTCAAAAAATTCAAGAAGAAGGAAGACTTCCAAACTCGTTTTATGAGACCAGCATAATTCTAATTCCAAAACCAGAAAAAGACACTACAAAGAAAGAAAACTCCAGGCCAATATCCCTGATGAACATAGATGCCAAAATCCTGAACAAAATACTAGCAAGATGGATCCAGCAATACATCAAAAAAAATTATTCACCATGACCAAGGGGGATTCATCCCAGGGATGCAAGGCTGGTACAATATTCGCAAATCAATAAATGTGATACACCACATAAACAAAATGGAGAATAAAAACCACATGATCATATCAATAGATGCTAAAAAAGCATTTGACAAAATCCAGCATCCATTTCTGATAAAAACGCTCAGCAATGTGGGAATAAAGGGATCATATCTGGACATAATAAAGGCCATATATGAAAGACCTACAGCCAACATCATACTCAATGGGCAGAAACTAAAAACATGTCCCTTAAGAACTGGAACAAGACAGGGATGTCCAGTTTCACCACTCTTATTTAACATAGTACTGGAAGTCTTAGCCACAGCAATCAGACAGGAAGAAAAAATAAAAAGGATCTAAATTGGAAAAGAGCAAGTGAAACTGTCATTATTTGCAGATGACATGATATTATACATAGAAAACCCTAAAGACTCCATCAAAAATCTACTAGACTTAATAAATCAATTTGGCAAAGTAGCAGGATACAAAATCAACATCAAGAAATTGACAGCATTCTTATACACCAATGATGAACTTACAGAAAGAGAAACTGAAAAAACAACCCCATTTACCATCGCAGCAAAGAAATTAAGATACCTAGGAATAAACTTAACCAAAGAAGTAAAAGACCTATTTACAGAAAACTACAGGACATTGAAAAATGAAAGCCCTGGCCGGTTTGGCTCAGCGGTTGGAGCGTCGGCCTGCGGTCTGGGGAGACCCGGGTTCGGTTCCCGCTAAGGGCACGTACCTCGGTTGCAGTTTGTCCCTGGCCCTGGTCGGTTGTGGGGGTGGCAGCCACTCGATGTATTCCTTTCACATCGATGTTTCTCTCTCTCTCTCTGTTCCTCTCTCTCCCTCCCACTCTATCTGAACAAAAAAAAAAAAAGAAAAGAAAAATGAAATAGAGGAAGATATAAAAAAGTGGAAGCACATACCTTGTTCATGGATTGGAAGAGTTAACATCATTAAAATGTCCATATTACCCAAAGCAATCTATAAATTCAATGCACTCCCCATCAAAATACCAACGACATATTTCACAGAACTAGAACAAATACTTCAAAAGTTCATACGGAACCAAAAAAGACCCCGAATAGCCACAGCAATTTTGAAAAAGAAGGACAGAGTAGGTGGGATCATAATACCAGATATCAGGTTATACTACAAAGCGACTGTAATCAAAAGATTATGGTACTGGCACAAGAACGGGCATACAGACCAGTGGAACAGAATAGAGAACCCAGAAATGGACCCAAGGCAATATGCTCAATTAATATTTGACAAAGGGGGTAAGAGCATACAGTGGAGTCAAGACAGCCTCTTTAATAAATGGTGTTGGGAAAACTGGACAGCTACATGCAAAAAAATGAAACTAGACCATCAACTTACACCATACACAAAAATAAACTCAAAATGGATAAAAGACTTAAATGTGACCCATGAATCCATAAAAATTCTAGAAGAAAATGTAGGCAACAAAATTTTGGACATCATACACAGCAGAATTTTCACTGACACATCACCTAAGGCAATAGAAACAAAGGAGAAAATGAACACATGGGACTACATCAAACTCAAAAGCTTCTGCACAGCGAAAGATACAATCATCAAAATGGAAAGGCTACCCACTGTATGGGAGAGCATAATTGCCAATGATATATCAGACAAGGGGTTAATTTCCAATACATATAGAGTGCTCATACAAAAGTCCACAAAAGGAAGACAAAGAATCCAATTAAAAAATGGACAGAGGAACTGAATAGACACCTCTCTAAACAGGACATACAAATGGCTAAGAGACATATGAAGAAATGCTCATCATCATTAATCATCAGAGAGATGCAAATTAAAACAACAATGAGGTATCACCTCACACCTGTCAGAATGGTCGCCATCAATAAATCATCAAACAACAACTGTTGGCGAGGGTGTGGAGAAAAGGGGACGCTAGTACACTGCTGGTGGGAATGCAGACTGGTGCAGCCACTATGGAAAACAATATGGTGTTACCTCAAAAAACTAAAAATTGAACTTCCATTTGACCCAGTGATCCCACTTCTAGGAATATATCCTAAGAAGCCTGAAACACCAACCAGAAAGAATACATGTACCCCCATGTTTGTAGCAGCACTATATACAATAGCTAAGATCTGGAAACAGCCCAAGTGTCCATCAGTAGACGAATGGATAACAAAGCTGTGGTACATATACACAATGGAGTACTACGCAGCTGTAAGAAAGAAAGATCTCTTATCCTTTGAGACTACATGGAGGGACCTGGAAGGTATCATCCTAAGTGAAACAAGCCAAACAGAGAAAGACAAGTTTCATATGATCTCACTTATTTGTGGAATATAATGAACATAACAGTCTGAGGAAGGGGGTAGTCCCAGAGACGCAGAAGTGGGATACAGACTGACAATCCCCTAAATAGAGGGCTGGTGGAGAAGAGATAAACCACAGAATTTATACGCATGTATGCATGAACATTGGACATGGACAACAAACTGGGGAAACGGCAGGGAGGGAGAGGGAGGGGGGAATCAGTGGGGGGAAAAGGAGAAACATCTGTAACAAAAATTAATTAATAATAAAAATAATAATAATAAAAAATAAAAATAAAAGAAATAATATATGTAACCCCATGTTCATAGCAGCACTATTTACAATAGCTAAGATCAGGAAACAGCCCAAGTGTCCATCAGTAGATGAATGAATAAAAAAGCAGTGGTACATATACACAATGGAGTACTATGCAGCTGTAAGAAAAAAGATCTCTTATCCTTTGAGATGACATGGAGGGACTATTATCCTAAGTGAAACAAGTCAAGCAGAGAAAGACAAATACCACATGATCTCACTTATATATGGAATATAATGATCATAACAGTCTGAGGAATACAGTAGACCCAGAAACATGGAAGTAGAGTACAGACTGACAACCCTCAGAAGAAGGAGTGGTGGGGGGAGGGAAGAGATAAACCACAGGACTTATATGCATGTACGCATAACCAATGGACATGGACAACAAAGCCGGGGATGGGGCAGGGGGGGCGGGATGGTGAGGAGGATGTCAATGGGGTAAAAAAGGAGAAACTTCTGTAACAAAAATAAAATAAAATAAATAAATAAATAAATAAAGTTATAAGGTTAGATAGTCTATTAGAAATTTTCTTGTTTCTTGAGGTAGACCTGTAGTACTATGAACTTCCCTCTCAGGACTGCTTTCACTGCATCTCATAGATTTTGTGTTGTTCTGTTCATTTTTATTGATTTCCAGGAATGTTTTTATTTCTTCCTTGATCTCCTTGGTAACTCATTCATTGTTTTAAAACATGCTATTTAACCTCAGGTGTTTGAATGTTTTTGAGTGTTTTATTGCCTGGGGCAAGAGAAAAAAAGGAAAAAATTAATAATGAGACTACATCAAACTAAAAAGCTCTGCACAGCAAAAGAAACCAACATCAAAATGAAAAAGGAACCTACTTTCTGGGAGAACATAATTGCCAATGATACATCAGATAATGGGTTAATATTCAAAATATATAGAGTACTCATACACATCAACAAAAGGAAAACAAACAATCCAATTTAGAAATGGGCAGTGAGCCCGGTCGGCATGGCTCAGTGGTTGAGCATCAACTCATGCACAAAGAGGTCACCGGTTCAATTCTGAGTCAGGGCACATGCCCAGTTTATCGGCCTAATGCCCAGTGGGGGGCATGCAGGAGGTGGCCAGTTGATGTTCTCTCTCATCAATGTTTCAATCTCTCTCTCCCTCTCCCTTCAAATGAAAAAATTTTTTTTGTTTTTTAATGGTCAGAGAGCCCTGGCTGGTTTGGCTCAGTAGTTAGTGTCAGCCCATGGACCAAAGAGTCACAGTTTTGATTCCGGTCAAAAGTATGTACCTTGGTTGCGGTTCTGTCCCTGGCCCCGGTCAGGGTCATGCAGAAGGTAACCAATTGATGTGTCTCTCTCACATCGATGTTCCTCTCTCTTTCTCCCCCCGCCCCCACTCTATCTGAAGATAAATGGAAAATATCCTCGGGTGAGGATTAAGAAAAAGAAGAAGAAAAGGGCAGAGGACCTGAATAGACACCTCTCCAGACAGGACACACAAATGGCCAAGAGACATATGAAAAAGTGCTCACATCTCTAATCATAAGAGAAATGCAAATTAAAACAACTATGAGATATCACTTCACACCTGCCAGAATGGCTGCCATCAACAAATCCTCAAACAACAAGTGCTGGCGAGGGTGTGGAGGAAAAGGTACTCTAGCACACTGCTGGTGGGAATGCAGACTGGTGCAGCCAATATGGAAAACAATATGGTGTTGCCTCAAAAAATTAAAAATTGAACTTCCATTTGACCCAGTGATCCTGCTTCTAGGCATATACCCTAAGCAGCCTGAAATACCAATCAGGAAAAATACATGCACCCCTATGTTCATAGCAACACTATTTACAATAGCTAAGATCAGGAAACAGCCCAAGTGTCCATCAGTTGATGAGTGGATAAAAAAGCTGTGGTACATATACACAATGGAGTACTATGCAGCTGTAAGAAAGAAAGATCTCTTACCCTTTGAGATGACATGAAGGGACCTGGGGAGTATTATGTTGAGCAAAATAAGCCAGTAAGAGAAAGACAATTACTACCTGATCTCACTTACTTATGAAACATCATGAACAAAATAAGCAATCTGGAGTCATGGAAGTAAGGAACAGACTAAGAAACCTCAGAAGGATGGAGGGTGGGAGGGGTAGGAAGAAACCAAAGAACATATATTCATACATGCACAACCAATGGACACAGACATTAGGTTGGGGAAAGCAGGAGGAGGGAGGGAAAAGGGGGTCAATGGGGAAAAAATGGGGACATCTGTAATACTTTCAACAATAAAATAAATAAATAAAACAAAATAGAGGATTTTAAATAAATAAATAAAATAAAATCAGCTGGCAGAGCTCAGTAGGAACGGATCGGCTGTTAGTGCAGACCCGCCAAGGCTGCTTGAATATTTAAAACCACAGTGAATCCCTTGCAAGACCAGTTAGGGTTGCGGAGAGATGCCAGCCTTCTGGAATTTTATTACCAGGACTTTAGTTATCTTGCACCAAGTACTCATCCTTAATAACACTTTTTTATGTAGTGAACACTTACAATGTGCCAGGCACTGTGTGATTAACTTCACGTACGCGATGTCGTGTTATCTCCACAATAACTCTGAGAGGCAGAGACTATGTTAAGCACGTCATAGGTGAGAAAACACAAGTTCAGAAAGGCTGAGTGACATGTCCAAGGAAAGTAATAAAACTCCACTTAGAGGAAAATGTACACCTTTAACCACTTAGGAAAGAATAAATGAGTAAAATTAATGACCAAATAAAAGCTAAAAGAGAAGAAAAAAAGTAAAATTAATCCAAAATAAGGATAAAGACAGAATAAATATGAATAGAAATTATTTTTTGATAACAGACAACAGAGAAAAATTAATGAAACCAAACCTTGGTTCTGTGGGAAGGTTAATAAAATTGATCGATGTTCAGGTAGGCTGGTCAAGAAAAAGGAAGAGAAGTCTCAAATCACAAGTATCAAGAATGGAATGAGGGACATTCTACAGATTATCAAAGTTAAAAGGATAAGATAAATAATGATATGCCAATAAATGTGACCATTTAGATGAAATAATCAAATTCTTTTAAAGACACAGATCACCAAAAGGAACATGAGAAGAAATAGAAAGTCTTAGTAATCCTGTATCTACTAAATAAACTGAATTTCTAGCTTAAGAACCTTCCCACAAAGAACACTCCAGGCCCAGATTGATTCACTGGTGAATTCTAACTACCATTAGGTGAGAAATGAGTTCCGTTCAGGTGGCTCAGTTGGTTGGAGCATTGTTCTGTACACCAAAAGGTAGCAGGTTTGATTCCCAGTCAGAGCACATACCTAGGTTGTGGTTTCGGGCCCTGGCCAGGGAGCATGTGAGCATGCAGGAAGCAGCTGATAGATCTCTCTCTCTCTCTCTCTCTCTCTTTCTTTCTTTCTCTCTCTCTCTCAAATCAGTAAATATATCCTTGTCAGGTGAGAAGCTTTTTAAAAGATAAGAAACTACAGCAATCACACAGGCAAAGACGAAGACATTTCCAGAAAAGTCAACTACAGACTAATATTCCTCATAAATGTTGATGCAAAAATTCTTTTAAAAACATTAGCAAATCGCCCTGGCAGGTTTGGCTCAGCGGTTAGAGCATTGGCCTGTGGTCCCGAGAGACCTGGGTTCGCTAAGGGCACGTACCTCGGTTGCAGTTTGTCCCTGGCCCTGGTTGGGTCGTGCGGGTGGCAGCCACTCGCTGTGTCCCTTTCACATCGGTGTTTCTCTCTCTCTCTCTTCCTCTCTTCTATCTGAACAAAAAAAAATGGAAAAATGTCCTCGAGTGAGGATAAAAAAAAAATTAGCAAATCAAATTCAAAAATATGTTAAAAAGACATCATGTCCAAGTGGGGCCCATCCCACAAATGCAAGGTTATTGTAACTTTGGACCAGTTTCTCCAGCTGGCTGTGCTCATTGTCACATCAATCCCATGGCTCATAGCGAGTGAGGAACCCCTTCGCCTTTCTCTCACTTATCTACAGATACTTTTAGAGACAATGGGCCAGGAACATATTAGGCAACAGAAGCAAGAATTGAATAAGCGACCGTGGCTCTCCTTGAGTACTTCGCCATGCAGTGTAGACTCACGGCACACGTAAGAAAGTGTGTGGAACAGTCATGGGGATGCAAAGTATGGCAGAGGGCATATAGTCAGTAATGTTGTATGGTGTCAGATGGGTACTAGACCCACTGGGGAATCACTTCATAAGTTATATAAATGTCTAATTACTATGTTGTACACATAAAAGTAATACAGTATCATGTGTCAACTGTAATTGAAAAAAAATTTTTTTTTAAAAAAGTGTGTGAAAGAAGAGAAAAGTGAGAACAAAGTGCAGAGAAGGAAGTCATTCATTTGGGAGGACAGAGGAGGGGGCATTCATTTGGGAGGACAGAGGAGGAAGGCATTCATTTCGGAGGACAGAGGAGGGGGCATTCATTTGGGAGGACAGAGGAGGGGGCATTCATTTCGGAGGACAGAGGAGGGGGCATTCATTTGGGAGGACAGAGGAGGAAGGCATTCATTTGGGAGGACAGAGGAGGGGGCATTCATTTGGGAGGACAGAGGAGGGGGCATTCATTTGGGAGGACAGAGGAGGGGGCATTCATTTGGGAGGACAGAGGAGGGGGCATTCATTTGGGAGGACAGAGGAGGGGGGGGGGGGCAATTCATTTGGGAGGACAGAGGAGGAGGGCATTCATTTGGGAGGACAGAGGAGGAGGGCATTCATTTGGGAGGACAGAGGAGGGGGCATTCATTTGGGAGGACAGAGGAGGAGGGCATTCATTTGGGAGGACAGAGGAGGAGGGCATTCATTTGGGAGGACAGAGGAGGGGGCATTCATTTGGGAGGACAGAGGAGGGGGCATTCATTTGGGAGGACAGAGGAGGGGGCATTCATTTGGGAGGACAGAGGAGGGGGCATTCATTGCTCCCAAGGAAGGCCATGGAGGAGAAGACGTTTGATTTAGACCTTGAAAGACAGCAGGTGTCTCGAGAGAGAGAGCGGCATCAGCAATGTAAGAAGTGCCCGTGAATTTGCCCAACACACTTCTGTCTGCATGAGTGACCTGAAAGGACCCTAAGGGAGTCTGTATCTTAGCTATAGATAATAAATTCGGGACCAGGTCCTCTGTGGGATGCTACTCTCTACATTTGCCAGGTGGGAATACTATGGGTGGGGCGTCAGGATGCGTTTTAGGGGGAGGCAGTCTAGGCGAGGGGAACAGCATGGCCAAGGGGCAGAGGTGAGCGCTGTGGTGTGGAAGGGAAGGAAGGAGCTCCGGGGGCTGGAGCACAGAGAATGGGCAAGAGATGGAAAGGCAGGGGCAGGAGATGAGGAACAGGTTAGCAAAGGGCAGACTTTAACCTCTAGGGTAAATAGGTTAAATGTGTTTCAGAAGCCAGAGATCTGCACTGAGGTGCTGGCCTTGGCCTTGAGATGCCTAAGGAGCCACAGCAGTGGGGAGCGGGAGGGCAGGGCCAAGTTGTCCCCTCCCGCTTCAACCTGGGAAGCTCTGCTGCTACTGGTTTTGGATCTGGGGAACCATCGTGTATCCCATTTGAGGAAAAGAGAGGAGAGCCTTAATAATACTATAAAAATGTATATAAAACCACTTAATAAATTCTATCTAAAGTCTCTTCTGGCAAGAGTGTAGAACGTCGGCACACAAGATTCAGGGTGGGGGTGACCAGTGTCCCTTACCCAGTCTCTCATCTAGGCAGAGCTAGGCCTGACCCTCTGCTCTGCTGCCTGTGGCTCCGCAGCAAATCCCACTGTTACTGTCTTCCTGAGACGTCCATGGAGAGAGGCGTGTGGTCATCATTCGTATGAGAATGTGACCAGGACATCTGACCAACAGTCTTAAAAAAATAATAATAAATAAAATCAAAAGGCAAGATTTGGGGCTTCTCTGGGATGAGGGCCCCACCGATCAGCTGGCTCTGTCTCCGGAAAAGCCGTGCTCAGCCCAACCCGCGGCCCGGTACTGAAACGGTACTCCCAGCCTGTTCTTCCCTTGCCGCGCAGCGCCGCTGGTTCTGATTAGTATGCACGACAAGCCTCAGAGGGAGACAGTGTTGCTATTTCCACTTCACAGGTGAGGAAAGAGGCACCGAAGAGTTAGGTAAGGTTACCTGCCTCCAGCTTCTACAGCAGCAGAGCTGAGACCCAGGCCACGCGCCTCGTGCCTGGCACCAAGTACAGGTACACGCAGGAAATCCCGCACGCTTGAGCCCGCTGCTCCTGGGGTCACCCTCCTCCACCTGCTTTCTACCTGCCTCGACATCAGCAGGCGCCTGACTGTGGCACAGAGGTCCTTCCAGTTCTTTGTAAGCTCCCATGGAAATGTCGGGTATTGAAAAGCACCTGCGCTTTGGCGTCAGACAGACCTGAAAGCCAGTCCTGGTACCGGCTCTTCTCCGCTAAGAGTGTGGTGGGTGGAAGTCTCTTAACCTCCCTGAGCCTCCACTTGCTTAGCTGAAAAAATGGGATACGGAAAGTTTCCTTGCACCGTGATGACTGAGAGAACTGCTTGAAAATACTTCACACCAGGTCAGGGAGGTGATAACTCTCCTGTGCTCTTCCAGAAGACAGGGGGAGGGGGCGGGGCAGGGGGCGGGGCAGGGGCGCTGTCCCTGGAGTAGACCAGGCAGGCAGGGCCCCAGGGATCTTTTAATGGGGCTGATGAATGGAGACAGACTGCAGGAGAGAGGTTAAGGAGCAACTGAAATTCACCAGCTCATTTGAGCACCAACTTTGTGTTGTGCTCATAGCCTGTAGCATCTCATTTAATCTTCCCAACAGTCCCACAGGTAGGTTCTATTATTGTGATCTATAGAATGAGACTGGAGCCAACAGATGCCAAGTGACTTCCCCAGGGTCATCTCCTGAGACTTAGTGGAGCCAGAATTTGAACCCAAGTCTGCATAGTTCATAAGCCTATGGTCTTAACTCCTCCGCACGGCTCTCTCCACCGGCCTGCACCCAGCGCCTGAAATTCCACCATCCGTTCCTTTGAGAAGAAATAAGAAGTGAGAAAATGCACCCCGAGAACTTAGCAAAGCCCCCGCACAGGGCCTGGTGGAGATGACGAGGACAAGGAGGCTTCTGAGCCGCCTTTGCAGTTACAGCCTCATGAATTGTGAACAGAGAGAACCACAATTTCGTTTTGGTGTTTAGGGGGACTCTGGCTGCTTGGCTGCCCCTGCGGCTGAGACCTGGGGAGCCCACCTGGACCAAGCAATGACTGCCCGTGACTGGTGCGTCGCCCCCCTGGACTCCCGCCCAGGCCTTTGGTCAGCCGAAAAATGCGGCAGGTCAAAACGTGTGAGCGAGATGGACTTTGGAGTGTATTTCTCTTGATAAATGAAAACTACCACCACTTACCTCCATGGGGGGACAAGTCTCTTTGGCGTGGCTCAGAGAAAGCAGGGCCCCATCTGTTCCTTAAAAAGCAGCATTTTGAAACATTGTCGGCCTCCTGCACACCCTCTGCTAGGGATCAAGCCCATAACCCAGGCACTTGCCCTGACCAGCAATCTCTCTCTAAAATCAATAAAAACAGCCTTGGCCAGCCCTGGCCAGTTTGGCTCAGCGGTTAGAGCGTTGGCCTGCGGTCCGGAGAGACCCAGGTTCGGTTCCCACTAAGGGCACGTACTTCGGTTGCAGTTTGTCCCTGGCCCTGGTTGGTCGTGCGGGTGGCAGCCACTCGATGTGTCCCTTCACGTCGATGTTTCTCTCTCTCTCTCCCCTTCCTCTCTCTCCCTCCCACTCTATCTGTACAAAAAATGGAAAAATATCCTCGGGTGAGGATAAAAAAAAAACCAGCCTTGGCCAGCATGTCTCAGCGCTTAGAGAGTCGGCCTGCGTACTGAAGGGGTGCAGGTTCGATTCCCAGTCAAGGGCATGTACCTGGGTTGCAGGTTCAATCCCGGGCCCCGTTAGAGGTCATGAGGGAGGCAACCAATCCCTGTCTCACACCAATATTTCTCTCTCTCTTCCTTTCCCCCCTTTCACTCTTTCTAAAAAGTCAATGGAGCCCTGGCCAGTTTGGCTCAGCGGTTAGAGCGTCGGCCTGTGGTCCGGAGAGACCCGGGTTCGGTTCCCGCTAAGGGCATGTACCTCGGTTGCAGTTTGTCCCCGGCCCTGGTTGGTCGTGCAGGTGGCAGCCACTCGATGTGTCCCTTTCACATCGATGTTTTTCTCTCTCTCTCTCTCTCCCTCCTGCTCTATCTGAACAAAGAATGAAAAAGTGTCCTCGGGTGAAGATAAAAAAAAAAAAAAAAAGTCAATGGAAAAATATCCCCCAAAGATTCATAAAAACATTAAAAATTAAAATTAAAAACATATTTTTAATGTAAAAAAATAGCATTGTGAAATGAGTTGGAGTCAGTGTCCGTGCATTCTTTGGAACCAGGTTACGTGTGTAGCTAAATGAATCTGGCACACTTGTTAGATGGGAATGTGTGGTGGGAAGTGCCTATTACTGTTTTTATAAGGACGTAAGCAAGATACACTCATTAGCTTGGATGTGGGGTAGATTTCAATCCATCATTACACTGATATGTATCAATTACTACATACAAAGGTGAATCCAAAACCTCAGAGGAAAGAGTTCAGTTCCCCACAATACAGCAAAAGCTTAACAACGTAAAAACTTCAGAGTGTATCAGCATTAAATTAGCACCGAGTTAGTTACCCCTGGCGGGCCTTCCCATGGACATAAAGAGAATCACAGAAGCTTCTGGTAGTTCCAAACTGCTTTAATGGCCTTACAGATTTGGTGAATCAAAATGAAACACTTCCATTCTACAACCCATTCTTGTTCTCTAAATGAAGGTGAAATAGATGCATATTTTCAAGGTAGAGTTCTAAGAGTCCATGTTCCCTAAACCCTGATTTGTCCCCTACTTTAGGCCGCTAGCTGATCTTCCAGCCACGAGTGAACAAGACGCTGGCAGAAGCGACATCACGTTGGGTTCTTCAGACGCTCCTCCGTGCATCCGACTTGACGTTCTCGATGTTGTAGCAATAAAATATGGAGTGGAATGCGTAGACCTGGTATTGTCCTTATAACAGTGGCCATTCGGAGACAGGTGGATCCAGTCTGAAAAGATGAGCTGGGGAAATGGAAATGTTTCTCGGCCTGAGTCTCAGAAGTAGAGGTGGAGAAGGAGGGAAGAGAGCGAGACCACGACGATAGTGACCGCAGACTGCAAGGTGTTCAGGTTGCTGTTGCCGGCGCTGGGGGCCGACGGGGCTGCGGTCGTAGCTGAATAGACCTGCTGGGGCACCAGCAGTGCCAGAAGGAGCAGGCCCAGCAGCAATGTGATCAGCCTCCCTCTTCTTGCCATGTCCGCTCTCTCTGTGATCAAAGCTCTGGAAGCTGAAGGACTGTGAGCCCCAGGAGACTGCAGGTGAAGTAACAAGTTCGAGCCTCACCAGGGCCTTATATACCAGAGTGTCACAATGCAGTGACATGGCGCTCACCCACCAGTGTCACAATGCATGACACGGCACTGGCCCACCAACCAGAGTGTCACAATGCCATGACCTGCTTCTCACCCAACCACCCTCCTGCCTGCCTGCCCAGGGCTTTGCTGTGTTTTTTATCCTCACCCAAAAACATTTTTCCATTTTTTGTTCAGACAGAGTGGGAGGGAGGGAGAGGAAGAGAGAGAGAGAAACATTGACGTGAAAGGGACACATTGAGTGGCTGCCACCCACACGACCAACCAGGGCCAGGGACAAACTGCAACCGAGGTACGTGCCGTTAGCCAGAACCGAACCCAGGTCTCTCTGGACTGCAGGCCGACGCTCTAACTGCCGAGCCAAACCGGCCAGGGGCAGGGCTTTGCTTTTGAAACAAAACATTTATGTGTTGTTTAGAGCGGCTGGGTTCCATCACATGGACAGGTGTGCCTCTCTCTCACATGGATGTTTCTCTCTCTCTCTCCCCCACACTCCCTCCCCTCCACTCTCTCGAAAGATCAATGGAAAAAATATCCTCTGGTAAAGATTAACAACAACAACAACAAATCCCATTGTCTTTCTCCCACGTGGCAGTATTGATTTCCTGATCCTTAGAAGGTTTGCATGTTTGTTGTTCCAAGTTGGTAGTATAGGGTATGACAAGAGGTTTACACCCAGAGACAATCACTATTGATATTTGGTGTGTTTTATACAGTCTATACACATCTTTCACTCCACGGAGGTTTTGCACCCAGAAATTTTGCTGAACACTTATCATGGGTATTTTCTTGTCATTAAAATCCTTTTTTAAAAAATGATTTGATTCATTTATTTAAAAGATTGAGCATTGACTTGCACATGTAGAGTTTTAACCTCATCTTGTTTTGTTTTTATTTGTCTGGATTTATATAAAGGAGGAGAATACATCATGGTGTTCATCTTGGTTGTTTCTAGGTGGTAAGGTTTTTCTACATTGGTTCCATGGAGACTGAACTAGTAGTCTTTGGGTTTGGTTTTTTGTCTTTTGAGGAGTGGGCTTGGTGGAGTTCAAGCCGGAATAAACCAAAGTAGAAATTGCTTCTTAAAAAGACCATAGAAAGTTGACAATAAAAATTAAAGAATAATGACAGGAAGTTCATGGTACATAATGCAGCACTGATAGTCTGAATGAACCGATCCTTCCGAAGGGCTGGAATGGGTAAAAATAACAAATTTGCTGACGTTTGAAATGGTATGACATAAATTTAATAAAAGGTTTAAAACTTTAAGGGAAACTTTGTATTTATTCCATATCCTGTATGTCCCTTGTTTTCAAGAATACAAATACTTGATATTCTAGAAAATGAACACCTACTTTCTTTGCTTTCCCTAGGCTACCGCTTGCGCCTTCTCGGGAATCCAATCTTTTTCTGAATCTTCAGGGGACAGCCTGAAGGATTCTCTCATTCCTTTTTGCCATGTTGGAGTTGAGTCCACACAGGCTGCATTCCCTCTTCCTTACATATTTTTGTGGAAAACAGCATAGAGGTGGTGGCAGACCTTCCTGGGGGCTGGAGACGTCCCCACATTTCAGTAGGTGTCTGTGTACACTTAAGTCCACACCATTGTCAAACAAGGAGATGAAATAGACTCAGAAATATAGAAGTAGGGTACAGACTGACAAACCTCAGAACAGGGGGCCGGTGGGGGAGAGAGAAACCACGGAACTTATGTGCATGTATGTGTAACCATGGACACAGACAACAAGGCTGGGGACGGGGGCGGGGGATCAGGAGGAGGGTGTCCATTAATGGGGGGAAAGAGAAACATCTGTAACAAAAATAAATTAATAACAGAAAATTTAAAAATCAACAACAAGGAGATGAAAACAATGAAAGTTTACTTCAAAAACAAGGACCCTCAGATCTTTTCTCCCAACTTTTCTCGACTATTTTTTAACAAACACATTGAATCCACCTGCCCAGCCCCAGCCACCTTTGCTTTTCTAACGATTCCGTGGGAACCATGATGCAGGCTTTTGTTAGGAGTATTGGTTAGGGTGGTTGACCTTAAAAATAAAATGATCACTTATTTTTAACAGCAAAAAATGGTTTATTCCGGCACCGCAAAGAATTGTAATTCTGGATATCCAAGCTATAGCAAAAGCCACACGCAAATTCAACAAACAAAGGAGATGAATGTTGTCTTATGGAGAAAGAGGAGGACGTTGGGAAGGGGTTGTTTTGAATGAAAGTCCACTGGAGAAAAGTGAGAGATCAGGGAGGTGATGGTTTCTCACTGGCTGAGTGGCTGGGGAATCGATCTCTTGTAGGAGATGCAATGTACATCTTTTTCTGTTAGGGCCTGTGACTGCAGATTCTTTCTTGTTGAGAATTCCTCTGTTGGGGTCTAGAGTGGACCATGCTTCCTGTACTTGGCATGGAATGGTACTGTGTGAGAGCTCCCCCTGCTGGCTTCCTGACTCCATTTTAATGAGGTTTCCCTTGATTAATTTTCACAAGCTAGAACTTTGTGTAGTGTTTTTGCTCCAGCCAAACAGAGGGGCTCCCCCAATGTGTCTGGAGCTGCTTCTTCCTGCACCGGGGTGTTTGTGACCTCTGCACTCACATGTCCTTCCTTACAATGTGGAGCGAGCATCTAGCGTCATTGGTGGTCACCCAGCCACAGAACTGCTGTGGAATTCCCTGTCTTGAGAGATCTCACTGAAACATGCCAGAGACTTTCTCTTCTCGTCTCCTGCACTGGTTAGATGCAATCATGTGATGAGCACACCAGCCCACACTTTGTAAAGAAAGTTCCTGATAATTTTTCTGCTAAACCGACCAGAGTGAGTTTGTGTTGTGTGAAACAACAACGTGTTTGATAGGTTACAGTTTTACCTATTCAAAAATTCCCCAGCTTGTAGGACTTAGTTAAAATGCTGCCTCCACCAGGAAGCCTTCTCTGAAGTCTAGAGCCAGAAATGATCTCTCCCTTCATCCAGTCTGCCTGTGGGTTTCACTTTATGGCCTGCAGCTCCACTAGGGCACTAACATCATGGTTATCTCCTAGAATAATGGTTAGGACCATGTTAACCAGGAATTGTTGCCTGAGGTCAGGCCCCAGCTTCGCCCCTAACTTATGGTGTGACCTTGGGCAAGTTATTAACCCACTCCTGTCTCATCTGCAAAATGGGGTGAAAACAGCCCATATCTCCCTGGGCTTCTGCGAAGATGCTCCCATGTGTCCATGTGTCACTTCCATTCACATCCCCATCCCTGCCACATGTGGCCCCCAGGCCTGTGGAGCACTCGCCACGGCAGTGACTGCTTCATCCCTTGCAAAGTGGCCCTTCAGGTGTGGCAGGAGAGTAAGAAGCTAGGACAATTCCTGGGCAAGTGGAATAAGGAAACTGAGACAACAAAATTAAACAAATCCTGGCCAATTTGTCTCAGCAGTTAAAGAGTTGGCCCACAGGTTCGATTCCCAGTCAAGGGCACGTACCTGGGTTGCAGGTTCAATCCCCAGCCCTGGTCAGGGTCACACGGGAAGCAACCAATCAATGAGTCTCTCTCACATTGATATTTCTCTCTCTATCTATCTATCTATATCTCTATCTCTATCTCTATCTCTATCTCTATCTCTATCTCTATCTCTCTCCCTTCCCCTCTATCTAAAAATAATGGGAAAATATCCTCAGGTGAAGATTAAGAAAGAAAGAGAGAGAGAGAGAAAGGAAAAAAGGAAGAAAGGAAGGAAGGAAGGGAGGGAGGGAAGGAGGGAGGGAGGGAGGGAGGAAGAAAGAAAGAAAGAAAGAAAGAAAGAAAGAAAGAAAGAAAGAAAGAAAGAGAGAGAAAGAGAAAGAAAGAAAGAAAGAAAGAAAGAAAGAGAGAGAGAGAAAGAAAGAAAGAAGAGAAGAGAAGAAAGAAAGAAAGAAAGAAAGAAAGAAAGAAAGAAAGAAGAAAGAAAGAAAGAAAGAAATTAAAGAAGGTCAAAAAATTTGAACAACTTACAGCCAGCTAGTGAGTCACAGGACCTTATCTTCCCTAACCAAGGACACTTGAGAGCAAATGGTTTATACCTCCCTCCCTAGCCAGAGAATACATAGCTTATATCACCCTGGTTGGGGAGCTAGAGAACAGAGACCCTATTAATGCCGTCTGTGCCAGCCAAACCTAAGGGCAGATGAAGTCAGGGGAACAAATAACACAAACCCCATCAGAGCCAGCCTGACCCAAGATAACAGTCAAACAGTCAAACAGACCAAAGAATAACCCCAAACTCCCCTGTGCACTAATTCTGATGCATCGGCATATTAAAACGTACCTGGAAAGCTGATGAATATTCTGCCGAAACCCTCCCCTAAGAGTCTCACCTGCAGGAAGAAGGAAAATGATAAAAAGCCCTGGAAGACTCCGTGTGGGCTCGCCCCTTCTCAGGCATGAACTTTTCACTTCCTCCTAAACTCTAAGGGTCCCCCGCAAGACTTGCAATCGGGAAGGCAACTGATCGATGCTTCTCACCTCTCTCTCCCTCTCTCTCTCTCTCTCTCCCTCTCTCTCCCTCTCTCCCTTCCTGAGGATTAAAAAACAAAAAATCCCCTGTACTCTTGTTGTGAAGTCTTTCCCGCAGGAAGTCAAGAGCACACACTGCAGGCTGGCCCGAGGCAGACCGGCTCGGCCAGGCCCTGTCCGGTAACACAGGGACACGCTTGTCTTCTCTGCCGGCGGCCTGCAGAGCGCACCACCCAGGGGGTCAGCTCTCCCACAGTGCCTGTGCCCTGAGGCTGTCAACGAAGCCAGGTCCTTCCCTGGCCCCGTCCCCTCGGTGCCCCCTTCCTGCCCTCCCACCGTGGCTGCCCTGCTTGTCTGCACCCACACGCGGAAGAGGCCTCTTCACGGATCTCTTCGTGCCCACGTCCAGGTGCTTCTAAAGAAAGACCCCTCGGAGGGCCGAGGAGACACGTCAGCTGCGCTGACCCCAGCTCCCCAAACCCAGCCCGGCTAGTTCTTTCAGGAGGAGCTCAGGGAGCGTCTACATGGGCCTCAGGCTGGACTCAAATTACAGTGGTCGTTTGTGTCATTACGGGGCCTCTCGGGGCTCTTGAGAACTCGGCAAGCACAGGGCTACAGATCAGAGCCCCCCACACCTCCCCCCGCTCCCTTCTTCTTGGATGGACGTGGAAAAGTTGGGGGGAAGCAAATTGGGGGAAGCCAAAGCCTTCGGGGTGGGCCCAGGACAGGAGGCAAAGGAGTCTCGGGTCCATGGGTGCCCGGGGCGGGACAGGATTTTACCACCATGAGCAGCACGTGACCATGAAACACAGACTTGGGAAGGAGCATCTTTGCCAGTTGTGACAAGGCCCACTGGTAGGCACGAACCACCTGGACCGGAGGCGGCTCTGGGGCTGATCCCAATAGGTCTGGGTTTGAATCTGGGCTGACTTGGGCTCCTCTGGAGGCCTCTCTGAGCCTCAGTTTCTACACTTGCATCCCATGGGTGGGGCTGGAGGGGGTGGGTAGGAGCTGGACCCCACAGGGCCTTGAGAGCCAGGCTCAAGGTTGAGTCTTTGCTTTAGGAGCAGGGGAGCTGGAGGACCGGAGGTTCTGCATTTCAAATGACCAGGACCTTTTTATCTCAGCCGCCCTGTGGGTTATGGAGACAAAAGATAAAATGCTACTGGAAAGCTTAGACCAGTGATGGCGCAGCTGCATTCCAGGAAATAGCAGCAAATGTCATGGGGAGGGGCGGGCCGCGGAGTGAGACTCAGCAGTGGACGTGGACTGATGTCCATCTGAAGGGGATGGGTGGTCAAGGGAGGCCTCTTAGAGGAGGCGACTTTTAAGCTGAGACAGTCATAGAGCCTTCGGGCTGATCCTCCAGGCTGGGGTCACCACCCAGACTCCTCCCTGGGTCAGGGGATAATGGGTGCAGGTGACAGGAGCACAGCAGGGCCAGCGCTGGCTGGCTCAGCCTCAGCGCTGAGGGGCCGCCAGGAGTGGCAGAGAAGCCTAGGTGGGGGCCCTCTGTGGGCAGAAGCTGCCCAGCTCCCGAGACGGCCCAGGCCCCACACACGGCGGTCAGACCTCCCAGTTATTCAGGAGAAAAGGAATCAGATTTTATTTTTTAATTCTCACCTGAGGATATTTTTCCATTTATCTTCAGATAGAGTGGGAGGGAGGGAGAGAGAGAGAAAGAAACGTCAATGTGAGGGAGATACATCAACTGGTTGCCTCCCACACAACCCCGTTGGGGTCGGGGCCAAACCCCACTGAGGTATGCGTTCTAAACTGGAAGCAAACCCGAGGCTCACTGGTCCATGGGCCGATGCTCTAACCACTGAGCCAGACCGGCCGGGGCAGGAAATCCGTTTTTTATGTGCATTATCCCAATTTTTAAGTACTGGGTTCCACCTCCACTCCCTGCTTTCTCTCCCACCTTCTTTTTCCCCTCTGTGCAGAACGTTTATTTTCAGACATGTTCTCAAGCCTCTGACATTTAAACTTTGGGATTTGAATGTTTTCTATTGCTCCTCCCCAGAGCGAGGCTGCGGGTGAGATTTCCCTGGGATCCGTGCCTGCCCTTCTGGAGCTGAAGGGCCAGGCGGTGCTGGCTTTTGGGAGCCAGTTATAGCCTCCGCTCTTTACTGAGCACCTACTGCACACCAGGCCTCCTCCCGTGAACAGTCACGTCAACCCACCCTAGGAGCCTGTGAGGTTGTGTTCCCCTCTGCGCATGCCTGGTGGACAAACTAGTCTGTGGTCACACAGCAAGTGAGGGGTGGAGCAAGGACAAAAACTCCTGTCTCTGACGCACAATCCATTTTTTCCCCTATACCAGTAGTTCTCAGCCAGGGGTGATTTTGTCCCTCCCTAGGAGACATTCAGCAATTCCTGGAGATGTTTTCAATTGTCATGACTCAGGGGTACTGTTGGCAACTAGTGGGGAGAAACCAGGGAAGCTACAAACATCCTACTATACATAGAACAGCCTGCGTCCCATTAACAGCCTAAAATGTTGATAGTGCTGAATCTGAGAAACCTTGATCTATGCGCCAAGGTCTATGAGCTTACAGGTGCCCTGAAGGACGTGCAGCATTTGGGCAGAACAGCATCTGTAGCGGACTGTTCCAGACGGAGATAACAAGAACACGGCATAAGGAAGAGGGCGTGCTGAGGAGCCAGTCTGGGTAGAAAGTTTAGGTGCAGGAGCAGGAAGGGACAAGCACAGCTACAGAGGCTGACGTGGCCTGTGTGGGTCAGGGCTGCGTGGCTGCAGAGACTGACGTGGCCTGTGTGGGTCAGGGCTGCGTGGCTGCAGAGGCTGACGTGGCCTGTGTGGGTCAGGGCTCTGTGGTTGCAAGTGACAGAAAACCCAGCTTATCCTGCCTGAGTTTAAAAGGAAACACATTGGCTCAGCTGAGTGGTCAGTCCAAGGATGGACAAACAGGGATGGGAGGAGGGCCTGACCAAAGAAAAAATGCTGATTGGGCAAAAAGAAAAATAGTATGCACAAGAATCAGCATATACTGAGCGCGTATATGATCGGACCCTGTTCTAAGTATTCTGCATGTGTTACCTCATTTCTCCTTACAACAGTCCTATAGGTGGATATTGTTATTTACAGCTTATAGATGAAGAAACTCGAGCCCAGAGAGGTTAAGTACCATGCCCAAGGTCACACAGCTAAGAGAAGGTGGCAGAGACCAGATTTGGATTTGGCTCCAGAGTTTGGGTCTTCACCACTCTACTGCCCCACCTTCCTGCTGTCACAGGCCTAATCTCGGTGGCTTGGCCCATGAAGTGCAGTGGCTTCTTCGCATAGGAAATGAGGAACCATCTATGTATCAGGGGGTGACACTGTGGCAGGATAGTAAGAAGCTAGGAAAAGTCCCAGGCAAGTAGGATAGGGAAGCTGAGACAAGAAACTTAAACAAGGCCGAACAATTTGAACAACTTACAGCCAGCTAGTGAATAGCAAGACCTTATCTTCCCTAACCAAGGGCACTTAAAAGCAAATGGTTTCTACCACCCCTCTCTAACCAGAGAATACATAGATTAAATCACCCTGGTTGGAGAGATAGAGAACAGAGATCCAATTAATGCCGTCTGTGCCAGCCAAGCCCAAGGGCAGATGAAGTCGGGGGGACAAATAACACAAACCCCATCAGAGCCCACCAGACCCAAGATAACAGTCAAACAGACCAAAGAATAATCCCAAACTCCCCTATACGGTAATGTTGATGCATCAGCATATTAAAAATGCACCTGAAAAACTGATGACTATTCTACTGCAACCCTCCTCCACAATTCTTGCCACAGAAGAAAGATTAAAAGCTCTCAAGAAAGAGGCCCAATGGGAGCTGGCTCCAGAGCATGCCCACGCCCCTTCTCAGGTGTGAACTTTTCCTTCCTACTACAGGCTGAGTCCTCCCAGTTTTCCCTCTAATCCTGCCTCCACGCCCCCTTTTCTCTGACCTCCCAGGGAGCCGACAGCAGCCCCGCCTTGGCTCACTTCTTTTCTGTGGTTTCCAGGGAGCCAAAGCAGGGCATCCCCTGGGCTCTCCCCTGTTGCTTCTTCTACCCTAAGTCCTCCCTTTGTTTCACTGTCCCAGCTTTAATAAACATACCCTCAAAATCACCTGGACTCCTGTTGGGAGACCCTTCCTGCACGAAGGCCAGAACCCACACACTACAGGACGGCCTGAGGCAGACCTGCTCCAGTCTGGTCCCCACCGGGTACCACCCCCATCCGCCTGTGCCTTAGAATCGCACTCGGGGGACATGAGAGACATGGGGCAGTGTCCAGGCAGGAGCTTGGAGGCCCAGCTCTGCAGTGGGGAGGGGGGGGGCAGCCCTGTGAGATGCTCACTGCAATGCCCTCGGCCACTTGGCCTGTGCTGGTGGAACAAGGGGTGGGACAGGGTGGGAGCTGGTGGATGATTGATGACCTGGCTCTGAAGGTGCCTCTGAGTTTGCATCATTTTCCGGCTCATCCCCCTCACTCTGGCAGATGGAAACTAGATACGTAAGTCATCCATCTCCCGCTGCCTGCAGGGAGGGGGAAGGGGACAGGGCCGGTGGCAGGGAGGGCAGCGGTGGTCCTTTTCCGGGATGCATTTGGCGAGCAGCAGGCTGCCATCCTTCCTCATTACCGTCCAGCAGGAATTCTGCCCCAGAAACTCCGGCAGGCCGAGATCCCAGGGATCAGTAAGGGCCACTGGCCATTGACGTCCTTGGCCCTAGAGGGGCCCTGGAACGCCTGGCTGGGCCTCACTGCTGGACTCAGCTGTCTTTATCCCATCCCCCCAGATCAAAGTCCCACTCCTCGTCGCCACCCTCGTCACCTTGGGGCTGACTGGTGACCAGGGCCAGATTCACAGCTGCCACACACTCAGCTCCACCACTGACCTGTCCCGGAGCCAGGGAGGGAAGGCAGCCACTCCTGCTTCGCACCACCCCCATGTCCCCGGCCCAGCACCATCTGCCCCTGCCTGGTCCCAGCCAGACATCTCCCAGCCACTGACAGTGAGACCGGCCTGGCAGAGTTGCCTATTTAAGGACCCGGTGCTGCTCTATGAGGCTGCATTCCTTCCTCCCTCCCTCCCTCCCTCCCTCCCTCCCTCCTCCCTCCCTCCCTCCCTCCCTCCCTTCCTCCCTCCCTCCCCTCCCTCCCTCCCTCCCTCCCTCCCCCTCCCTCCCTCCCTCCTCCCTCCCTCCCTCCCTCCCTTCCTCCTCCCTTCCTTCCTCCCTCCCTTCCTTCCTCCCTCCCTTCCTCCCTTCCTCCCTCCCTTCCTTCCTTCCTCCCTTCCTCCCTTCCTTCCCTCCCTTCCTTCCTCCCTCCCTCCTTTCTCCCTCCCTCCCTTCCTCCCTCCCTCCCTTCCTCCCTCCCTCCCTTCCTCCTCCCTCCCTTCCTCCCTCCCTCCCTTCCTCCCTCCCTCCCTTCCTCCTCCCTCCCTTCCTTCCTCCCGCCCTTCCTCCCTCCCTCCCTTCCTCCCTCCCTTCCTTCCTCCCTCCCTTCCTTCCTCCCTCCCTTCCTCCCTCCCTCCCTTCCTCCCTCCCTCCCTTCCTTCCTCCCTCCCTTCCTTCCTCCCTCCCTTCCTCCCTCCCTCCCTTCCATCCTCCCTCCCTTCCATCCTCCCTCCCTTCCTTCCTCCCTCCCTTCCTTCCCTCCCTCCCTTCCTCCCTCCCTCCCTTCCTCCCTCCCTCCCTTCCTCCCTCCCTCCCTTCCTCCCTCCCTCCCTTCCTCCCTCCCTCCTTCCTCCCTCCCTCCCTTCCTCCCTCCCTTCCTTCCTCCATCCCTTCCTTCCTCCCTCCCTTCCTTCCTCCCTCCCTTCCTTCCTCCCTCCCTTCCTTCCTCCCTCCCTCCTTCCTCCCTCCCTTCCTTCCGTCCCTCCCTTCCTTCCTCCCTCCCTTCCTTCCTCCCTCCCTTCCTTCCTCCCTCCCTTCCTTCCTCCCTCCCTTCTTCCTCCCTCCTTCCTTCCTCCATCCCTTCTTTCCTCCCTCCCTTCCTCCCTCCTTCCTTCCTCCCTCCCTTCCTCCTCCCTTCCTCCCCCTCCCTTCCTCCCTCCCTCCCTTCCTCCCTCCCTTCCTCCCTCCCTTCCTTCCTCCCTCCCTTCCTCCCTCCCTTCCTCCTCCTCCCTTCCTCCCTCCTCCTCCCTTCCTCCCTTCCTCCCTTCCTTCCTCCTTCCTCCCTCCCTCCCCTCCCTCCCTCCCTCCCTCCCCTCCCTCCCTCCCTTCCTCCCTCCCTCCTCCCTCCCTTCCTCCCTCCCCCTCCTCCCTTCCTCCCTTCCCTCCCTCCCTCCCTTCCTCCTCCCTCCCCGCCTCCTCCCTCCCTTCCTCCCTCCCTCTTCCTCCCTCCCTTCCTCCCTCCCTCCTCCTCCCTCCGTCCTCCCTCCCTCCTCCCCCCTTCCTTCCTCCCTCCCTTCCTCCCTCCTTCCTTCCCTCCTCCCTCCTTCCTCCCTCCCTCCTTCCTCCCTCCCCTTCCTTCCTTCCCTCTCCTTCCTTCCTCCCTCCTCCTCCCCTCCCTCCTTCCTTCCTCCCTCCCTTCCTTCCTCCCTCCCTTCTCTTCCCTCCCTTCCTCCCTCCCTCCCTCCCTTCTCCTTCCCTCCCTTCCTTCTCCTCCCTCCTTTTCCTCCTCCCTCCTTCCTTCCTCCCTTCCTCTCCCCCTCCCCCTTCCTCCCTCCCTTCCTTCTTCCCCCCCCTCCTTCCTCCCTCCCTTCCTTCTTCCTTCCCCTCCTTCCCTCCCTCCTCCCTCCTTCCCTCCCTTTCTTCTTCCCTCCCTCCTTTTCTCCCTCCCTCCTTTTCTCCCTCCCTCACTTCCTTCCTCCCTCCCTTCCTTCCTCCCTCCCTTCCTTCCTTCCTCCCTTCCTCCCTTCCTTCCCTCCCTTTCTTCTTCCCTCCCTCCTTTTCTCCCTCCCTCCTTTTCTCCCTCCTCCCTTCGCTCTCTCCTTCCTCCCTCCCTTCCTTCCTCCCTCCCTTCCTTCCTTCCTCCCTCCCTTCCTGCCTCCCCTTCCTTCCTCCCTCCCTTCCTTCCTCCCTCCCTTCCTTCCTCCCTCCCTTCCTTCCTCCCTCCCTTCCTCCCTCCCTTCCTTCCTCCCTCCCTTCCTTCCTCCCTCCCTTCCTTCTTCCCCCTCCCTCCTTTTTCTTCCTTCCTCCCTCCCTTCCTTCCTCCCTCCCTTCCTTCCTCCTCCTCCTTCCTCCCTTTCTTCTTCCCTCCCTCCCTCCCTTTTTTCTTCCTTCCTCCCTTCCTTCTTCCCTTCTTCCTCCCTTCTTTCCTTTCTTACTTTCCCCTCCCTCCCTCCCTTATTTTCTTTTTCCAGCAAGCTCCATGCTGTGCTGAGCCCTGAGGAACACAGTGAACTAGACAAACCAAGGCCTATCCTCTGGGGGTCCCCATCCGACTTTACCCTCAAAGGACTTAGGGTCCCACTGGGCTCCTCCCCTCCCCTCTGAACTTGCTTCTCCTCCTGTGTCCCCAACTCAGTGATGGCCCCGCCACTCACCCACCTGCCCAGACCCCCAGGCCCAAAACCTAGGGGCCACCCTCACTCCCCCCTCTCCTTTGACGTCAGTCAAGAAGGCTATTGACCCTAACCCTAAATCCCCTGAGAGCCACCTCCCTGCCCTAGCTTAGTTCTCCACCGCCTCCTTGTGAGCCGGGCCAGCCCCTCTGGCTCTCCTGCCTCCAGTCTCTCCCTCTCCGGAGCCAGAGGTCCACATTGATTCGAAATCTGACCACGTGGTTAAATGCTTTAATAGCCACTAATGCACGAAGGATAATTCACAACCTCCACCTTTTGGCACAAGGGCCCCTAAGACTCAGCGTCCCCTCCCTTCTCCAGACTCACTCAGTTCCATTGAACCTCTGGAGGTTCCCCAAAGCTTCCAGCCCTCAGCCCAGTGGATTGTCCCCCTTCTTTCTGGTCACCTTCTAACATCTCCTTCAACATGCAGCTCAGGCACCAGTCCCTCTGGGACCTTTCCGGACCCCTGGCTGAGTTAGCTCCCCATCGGGCACTTACTGCCCCCAGGCTCACCTCTAGCCCTGCCAGCCGGAAGGTGACTTTCCTCCATGGGCACCGGGCCCAGGCTCCCTCCACCCTCCTCCAAGGCCTCAGAGCCCCCTGCTCCCAGCTGGCCGAGGGAGAGGGCGGAGAAGAAACCCCCAGGTGTGTCCCTGCAGGCGAGGGCCCTCATGTGCGCCCCAGATGAAATGCGGGTGTGTCTCAGTCCCCTCCCTCTGGCTGGGACACGAGAGGCTAGCGGGCGTGTGGGCGGAATGACCAGCTCAGGAGAGAAAGCAACAGGACGGAGGCCTGGTCCTCAGCACGCGGGGCGTCTCACGAGCCCCAGACAGCAAGGCTAGGAATTTACCCGAGAAAGAGACACTTTGCCCTGTCGAAGCCACCGATGTTTGAGCCTTACTGGCCATACCCTAATAGTGTGCTGGCCGGGCACTCGGCAGCCCTGCGCAGTGGCTGAGCTCTCGGGAAAATCCCGCCCGGTCCTGCGTGTCAGCCGCCTACTGCTGCCCGCTAACCCGCCCGAAGGCTCTTTAGTCCACGTGTCACGCAGTTGGCGTGGGTGGCGCTCAGCTGGCCAGTTCTGTTCTGCACACCGGCGGCTGGTGGTGCGACAGCCGGAGCCCTGGTGTCCGCCCTCCAGCAGGCCAGCCCGGCCTGGCCTCAGAGTGGAGGCAGGGTTTCGAGTCGGAGCGTGCAGAGGGGTGCGTGGGGGGGGGGGGGACACCGTTTCACTATTATGACTTTCCAGTGTTCTGCCTTCTTCACTTGACTCTGAGTGGCTTATATGCAGAATTGTTGTCTTCTTCACCTCAGACCTGTGTCTCACTCAATTTGTAGCAAGCACTCAATATAAGCTTATGAATGAATGAGTGAATAAATGGATGGGTGAATGAGTGAATGAATAAATGGATGAGTGGATCAGTGAACGAATAAATGAATGAGTGGTTGAATGAGTGAGTGAGTGAGTGAGTGAGTGAGTGAATGGATGGATGAGAGAATGGATGGATGAGTGAATGGATGGATGAGTGAATGAATGGACGGGTGAATGAATGGATGGGTGAATGAATGGATGGGTGAATGAATGAGTGAGTGAGTGAGTGAGTGAGTGAGTGAGTGAGTGGATGAATGGGTGGATAGGTGAGTGAGTGGGTGAATGGATGGATGAGTAAGAGAATGAATGAGTGAAGGAATGAACGAAAGAGAGGAACAGGAACTGCTGCGTGGCCACACCTCCCCCCTATGGACACAGACAGCGGGGCTATGAGGACCGATGCTCAGGAACTTCCTTCCATTCACACATCTGTGTTGCGGCTCTTCTGCAAAGGGCTGTGGAGTTCTCTGCGGAGCTGGAACTCCAGGGAGGCCGCTTCTTATCTCTGTGCCCTTGGACAGGGGGCTCCCCCTGTCTGTGCCTCAGTTCCAATTAGAAAAGAAGTAAAATTACCTGTGTTCACAGGTGACATAATCTTATATGTAGAAAACCCTAGAGATCCTACCAAAAATGAAAACCTGTTAGAATTATTAAGTAAATTAATCAAAGTTGCATGATGCAAAATCAACATGCAGAAAATCAATTGTTTCTGTACACTAACAATGAACAATCTAAAAAGGAAATTAAGAAAACAATTCCATTAACAATGGCATCAAAACGAATAAAATATATAGGGATACACTTAACCAAGGAAGTGAAAGACTTGCACACTGGAAAGTACAAAACAGTGTTGAAAGAAATAAGACACAAGCGGAGAAAGACCCTGTGTTCATGGATTGAAAGACTTAATATTATTAAAATGTCCATACTACCCAAAGCAATCTAGAGACTCAATGCAATCCCTACCAAAACCTCAATGACATTTTCTGTAGAAATAGGAAAACTCATCCTAAACTTCATATGGAATTTCAAGGGAGCTCAAATAACCAAAACAACCATGAAAAGGACAAAGTTGGAGGCCTCACACTTTCAGATTTCAAGACATACTACGAAATACAGTAGTCAAAACAGTATGGCGTTGGCATAAAGACAGACATAGAGATCAATGGAACAGAACAGAGAACCCAGGCATGAACCTTCACACGTGTGGTCAAATGATCTTTGACAAGGGCGCCAAGACTACACAATGGGGAGAAGATAGTCTCTTCAGCAGATGGTGGCAGGGAAACTGGATATTCACATGCAAAAAAGTGAAGACAAACTCTTATGTTACACCATATACAAAAATGAACTACAAATGGATTAAAGATCTAAATGTAAGACTCTTAGAAGAAAAGCTTCATAATGTTGATTTGGCAATGATTTCTTGAGTATGACACCAAAAGCATAAGAAACAAAAGCACAAATAGACAAATGGGACTACACATATCACACCTTAAAACTTCTGCACCTCAAAGGAAACAATCATGAGAATAAAAAGGCCGTCTATAGAATGGGAGAAAATATTTGCAATTCATATATCTAATGAGGGATTGATATCCAAAATATATAAAGAACTCCTACAATTCAACAACAAAAACAAATAACCCAAATAAAAAATGGGCAAAGGGGTTGATGCCCTGGCCAGTGTGGCTCAGTGATTAGGGCGCTGGCCTGCACACCTAAGGGTCACAGGTTCAGTTCCTGGTCAAGGGCAGGTACCTGGGTTGCAGATTCGATCACCAGCCCTGGTCAAGGCACGTGCAGGAGGCAACCAATCCATGTGTCTTTCTCACCTTCCTGTCCCTCTCCCTCTCCCTCTCCCTCTCCCTCTCCCTCTCCCTCTCCCTCTCCCTCTCCCTCTCCCTCTCCCTCTCCCTCTCCCTCTCCCCCTATCCTTCTCCCTCTCCCTCTCTCTCTCTCTCTCTCTCCCCCTCTCCCTCCCTCCTTCCATTCTCTCTGAAAAACAATGGGAAAATATCCTCGAAAGAGGATTAACAACAACAACAAATGGCAAAGGAGCTGAATAGGCATTTCTCCAAAGAAGGTATGCAATTAACAAGGCAATTTCATTCCATGTTAAGCTGTTCCTAACATCCTCACCTCCACCTGTCTCGTCTGCACTCAAAGCTCCTTGTCCCAAACTCACTCCCCCCCCCCCAAAAAAAGAGAAAGAAATTAGGTTAAAGGATGGAATTGCAACCTTCCCCATGGAGCCACAGCCTCCCAAATTCAGAGACATAAGCGGGTTCAAAAATGGGATGGATGACCTGTACGCAGGATACATTACAGGAATATGGCTGCTTGCTGGGGACCACACATCTCTAATGGTGCCATCACTCACTCACCTGCCTTCTCAGGATGTGCCTGGACTCGCGTCGCAGGCTTTCCTCTGAAGGTGGGAACATGAGCCACGCTGGGAGAAGAGAGCAGAACTGTTGTTCCTCGGCTCCTCCTGTCCCAGACCAGCCTGGGACTCCAGGGCCACCTGTCCTGTCTCAGTTGCTGGCTAGACCCATGGACAACGCTGAGGGTCCACCCCTGGCGACAGCTCCCCAGGCACATCCCTCTTTAAGAGCCGCCTCTGTGAGAGCGAGACAGAGTCCACTTCCCTTTGAACATGGAACTTATTCATCGTGGTTCCCCCACCATACCCTGCACAGTGACCCGCACTTAATAAGAACTTGGGACAATATTGGGTGAATCAAACTGAACTTGAAACAGAAATTGAACACGCTTTTAAAGGTTGAATCGGGGCATAAAAAAAAAAAAAGGTTTGAAAATCCAAATCCTTTTCTGTTGCTCCCTGGAGAGCCAGCACTTCAAGGAAGCCTTTGGCAAATCCTTTTGTAAAGAGTAGGCGTGTGGGGTTCTTTTACAGAGTAAATACCCCTCATGCGTGACCCCGTGGATGTATATGTGTATGCATATGTATATGTGTGTGTATAACATTAATATTAATGTGGAATGTGGAATATTAATGTATAAATTAATATTAAATAGTTAGACAGTAAATTAAGTATTCGGTGGCATATGGAGCCCCTACTGCATAGCTCTCCAGTCCCACCCCGCCAGGACACCCACTATTGTATTTGGGGTTTTAATGAGGATTTTCTCAGATTAGAAATATTGCTTGCTCTCAGGATCAGATAAACTTTGATCATTTTTTTCTCAAGAGACAGAAAATTCAGGAAACTAAGAAACAGAATCTGGCCCCAAGAGTTTCTCCGTCCCTCTATCCCCGGGAAAAGCAGCGCCCGAGATGCACAGCCGCCACCCGCAGTTCCGCCCTCGGTGTGCAGGGCGAGCAGCCACCCGTCTGCCTGGCCCGAAGCCCGGGTCCACGTCACGGATGTGGGTGGGGCGGGGAGGGAGCCGGGTGGGCAGTGGCTGCAACGGAGCCCCTCCCAGCAAGTCTGGACAAGGCTCCTGAGCAAGGCTTCTGACCACAGGACAGAAATGGGGCCCAGGGTCCCCATCTCCTCACCTCTCTGTTATCTCCTTCAGGACACCAAGGACAAAACTTATCTTATTTTCTATCCTCAGGAGAAACGATAGGAGGCAGGAAGACACTCAGAACTCCACAGAGCTTTGCGTGGGAACGGTATGTGTAGGCTGCGGCAGATCTGTTTGTTTTTTAATCCTCACCCAAGGATATTTTTTTTATTGATTTTTAGAGAGAGAAGAAGAGGGAGTGAGAGAGAAACATCGATTGGTTGCCTCTTGCACACACCCTGACTAGGAATCAAACCCACAACCTTTTGGTGTGCAGGCTAATGCTTCAACCAGCTGAGCTACCCGACCAGGGCTGGTGTGTGGCACTTTCAAAACGTGTCTGCGAATTCCCTGACACCTCTCCCTTTGAGGGTGGTCTTATGTCCCTCCCTCGGATCTGGGCTGAGTGTGGGCGACTGGCCCCCTGGTGGCACAGGCAGAGCAGCCTCACCCCCACCCTGAGCCCCTGAAAGGCTCTCGGAGGATGTCCTCAAACCCGAGGCCCAGGATCTCCTCACCCAAGGCAGGTCCAGGTGCCGCTGAGCCCCTCGGGTCCAGCTCAGCGATGCAGGCTCCCCAGGGCAGGAGTGGGGACACAGTGTGGAAATTCTTTCAAGGCGTGTGACAGTAAAAGGAGGAGTGACACGGGGTGTGGCAGGACTGAGTTTTCTTGTGATTGGAGAACTAATGACCTGCTTGTACCCTGATGGGAACGCCCCCAGAGGAAGGAACGTCGATGAGCCTGGAAGGGAGGTGGTACTAGAGCCCTGGGCTTGAGTGGAGTGCCAGGACCACAAGGGTGCAACCTTGTGCACAAGTGGCCTCGACGGGTCAGGAAGAGCTTCTTTCAGAGAGTCCTTGACCCCTGACTGATAGACTGTCCCCAGGGTGTCACAGCGTAGGAGCTCACCCTTCCTGGAGCAGAAGGCTGATTTCAGCTGGGGAAGCAGAGGCCGGAGTGGGAGCCGGGAGGACATCCATCACGCAGAGCCGTGTAGACTTGAGATCTGAGCTGAGAAGCACGTGAAGGTCATTTAGGTAAAGCCTCTCATTCTGCAGACGTGGTCCAAGGCCCAGGCCAGACAGCGACTTAGAGGCAGTCTGGCCCACAGCCGGACCTCCCGTCTCTGAATCCAATCACTCTGCCTCAGAGACCAGATCTGCTTCCTGCCCAGACCCCCTAGCCTTTCTCCTTCCCCGGAGAGTCCTGACTCTCTCTAGAGTTGGTCCTAAGCAGCATCCCCACCCTCATATGCCTTGAAATGTCTGAATCCAGGCCACACTGACCACCCCTAGGTACCTATCAAGTCCTCCAGTTCTTTCTCCAAGGTGTCCCCTGTCACCTCACCTTTGCCCCAGCTCTGGGCCACTGCCCCAGTTATAGCCCTCACTGGGCTATCACCCCAAATCCTACTGGCCTCCCAGTCCCCTCACCCTCTTCCCTGCCTTGGGGACGTGTGGCTTATCCCTGAGTCTATAGGGAGAGCCCTGTGCAGCGTGTCCCGGTCCTGGTTCCGCAGCAGCGTCCAGAGCAGAGGAGTCCAGGCACGTGTGTTTGGGAAAAGCTGCAACCACCTGTCCTCTGCTTCAGGGCTTCTCTAAGCCTCTAACGCAGCCGGTAACAGGAGACGAAGCCCTGGGTCAGCCTGGCCGCTGCCCCACTCCACCCTTGAGCAGGCTCCTTAACCTCTGCGTGCCTCAGTTTCCTCCTCAGTAAAATGGGACAACAACAGAGCTCACACCCAGGGTTATCTCGAAGATGAAATGAGTTCATTTATGTAGGAACAGTGCCTGACAGAGAGGAGCAGCTGTGACAGCTTCTGCTATTCCCATGTTTACTCCATCTCGCCACCGTCCTTGGGGTGCCGTGGAGGGCTCCCACCTTGCTCCTCAGACCAAATTCCCACCTCAGACCCTTGGCTGGTTCCGGGATCCCCACGACTTGGGGCACAGTCTTGCTCCTACTGGGCCCATTCCTTCCCTCAGACCCTGTCTCAGCCTCCCCAGAGATGGACCTTGAAGCAAGGGTTTGCAGGGAGGCCTTGGACTGGGGAGGTGGTCCGGGTGAATGTCAGGGGCGGGGGAGTGAGTCAAGAGAGGGAAGGAAGCTGATAAAAGGTGTCTGCCAGCTCTGGTGGGGAACTGCAAAGGTCACAGGTGCTGTGGGGGACATGGGCGTGGCCCCCATGGTCACCTCTCCTGGAGAAGTCAGCTCCTGTCTCCTGCTCTGGTCACCTGGCAGAAGGGAGCGGGTAGCCAGCCACAGAAGCGCTCGGTGGTGGGGGGTGACTACTGAAGGACCGTGGAGTTCAGGGTCCAGAAGCACCAGATGTGGGACCTGAATCGACAGCTCGGCAGCTGCGAGGTCTCAGCAGGTCCCTGTCCCTCTGGGAGTCTGTTTTCCCATCTACGGAACAGGGACTGTAACTCCCACCTGTAGAAATGCCCGTGCGTTTTCCCTGCCCGTCTCTCCTTGTCAGCCCCCAAGTTTGGTGAGCGTTTCCCCCAATCCCGACAGTCCAACAGGCCTGGAGCAGACATTTCGTCCAGGCTGGAAAGGTCAGGTCCTCTCCTGGAAATCTCAGTTTGGAACATGGGGACAAAGTCAAACAGCTTGTAGACCAATCACATCAGCTCAGGGGTGGAAGCCATCATTTCGGGGTGCATGCTGGGTCCCGAGTGAGCAGAGAAGCCAGTCCGCGAAGGAAATCAAGGAGATGGGCAAAGGGAATGGAGGTGAGTTGTACGTACTGCAGACCCAGTCGGGAGAAAGGCAGAGGGAGGCACGGAGAGCCAGGCAGCACCTCTGCCCCGTGACTTTCAGGTCGCTGCGTGTCTGGTGAGCTTCTACAGGTGGGACCTGAGGCCTCCCTGTAGTCTTATCCTAAATCCTGTTTCTACTTGAGCTTCTTTGCACGGGTTTGTGATCCAGCTGGGCCTCGTTTCTGGCTCAAGCAAACAGAGATTAATTAATTCAATGACTGGTGTAACGGGAATTGCAGGGGTAGCGTTGAGTCAGGAATGACTTCATGGGGCCTCCAATGATGTCCTGAAGAACAGAATTCTCTCTGCGTCCCCTTTCCAGGTTGTCTTCATTCTCAGGCTACACCCGAGATGGGAGCAACGGCTCTAGACGATGAACTTGCAGGTTCAAGTTCAGTGGGCAGAATCTAGTTCAAGTTCACTGGGAAGAGCAAGAGTCAATTTCTCAGGAGCCCCAGCAAAAGCTCGCTGTAAAACAATGTCTCCGGTTGGGTCACATGCCGATCCCTGGGCCAGTCACTGTAGCCAGGGGAATGGTCTGCGTTAGTGAGCAGAAGCCTAGTCGTGTGGCCCAGCTCTAAGCTGCGGGTGCTGCCTCCCCCGTGGACTGAAAGCAAAGAAAGGGAGACCCACAGAAAAATGAACGCTGCCCACAAACAGGCAAGCAACCCTAATGGACTCAACCTCGTGGGCCGTGTGAGGGTGACACGAAGTCCCTTGTAAAATGCTGGTGCTTAAAAAATGCTCAGTTCTCCCCTGGTGAACAGACTGTACACAAACCGCCACCCCCTCGCCCTCCCCACGTGGCGTGTTCCAAGCACACGGTTTCCGCCTCCGGATAAAGTGTAATCCGCTGTAGGCTCTGATGGTTATCTCGTGTCTCCAAAGCATACTTTTCTCCAAAGGACAAATCTGGGGAAGGTAAAGCCATTAACAAGTGCTAAGTGGCCAATCTCTGAGGAGGCCTTAGACTAAGACCAAGAAATGATGAAAACTCTGGCTGGGCCACCCTGCTGGGAGCCCTAGAGTGCCCCTGACAACACGGCTTTGCAGGTCTTAATTGTTTTTCCTCCAGCTGAAATTAAACTTCATTTCTGAGTGTGGAGAGGAAGATTAAGGGGCCGCATCCGAGAGCAAATCAGCCCCGTGTTGTGGATGGGGGGGCCCTCGCAGGTGGCCCCCTAAGGTGTCTCTGTTTCTCAAGCGGTGACTATGCAGGGAACAGCCTCTGGTTCCCACATGGCCCCCACCCATAGTTTGGGGGTCAGGCATCCTCACGAGCTTGGGGGCGGCAGGGGGTGAGGACACATGCAATGCCACCTGAGCACTGCAGCCCATCAGCAAGGAGAGGCCAGGCGGGGACTCCGAACCCACAGAGACCATTTCTAGAGACCAAGAGAGGGCTGGGCGTGAATTAGGGGGGAGCAGGGGAGACAGTCTAACTGTCCTAATTCTAACACATAATAAAGATGCTGTTTCTCACGAGTCTGAATTCTGGAAATGGACAAAACCTTGGGGCTTCCTCAGATGCCAAAATGTTCCCAATTAAAAAAAAAAAAAAAAAATACAGCATGGCCCTGACCGGTTTGGCTCAGCGGTTAGAGCATTGGCTTGTGAACCAAAGGGTCGCAGGTCAAGGGCACGTACCTCAGTTGCGGTTTGACCCCAGCCCTGGTTGGGGTCGTGTGGGAGGTAACTAGTCAATGTGTCTCTCTCACATCGATGTTTCTCTCTCTCTCTCCCTCTCGCTCTTCCTTCCTCCCACTCTACCTGAAGATCAATGAAAAAGTGTCCTCGGTTGAGGATTAAAAAAATAATACAGCATGGACTGTGGTATTGCTCTCAGCCACTGAGCACTCCTGTACGCCTGGCCCTCCGTGCTTTGCATTGATTGTATCTTTTAAATCTCCCAATAACCGATGCCATGCGTGGTGTTATTATCTCCATTTCACAGATCAGGAAACTGGCTCAAAGAGTCCAAGTCGCTTGCACTAAAGCACCCAAGTTGTAGGTCAAAACCAGGTCTGTGTGATGCCAAAGCGGAAGCACTGCTTTACTGCCCTGCCTCCCTTGAACTCCTCCTCGCACGCCCAGGGGTCCAGGCCCTTCGCAATTCTTCCCATCGAGAGGTAAAGTACAGTTCCCCTCTTCTGAATCTGAGCTGACCTTATAACTTGCTCTGGCCAGTGCAGAAGTGACATTGTGCCGTTTCTGAGCCTAAACCTCAAAATGCCTCGTGTACTTCTGCTCTGTTTTACATGACCTGCCTTCACTCTGAGAACAGCCCGCTCCTCACTGGACAATGAGAGAACAGAAGGAGCAGAGATGAGCCGTCAAGTTGAGCCATCCCAGACCACCCAGCCTCCAGCCACCACAGCAGCTGTCCGAAATACTCATAATCCCATCTAAGGCCAGCCCAGCCCTGCCCACAGCTGCAAAACCTCCCGGCAGACCTGCAGACTCCTACACCAAAGAAACACTTGTTATTTTAAGCCACTATGTTTTGAGATCGCTTGTTACGCAGCAAGCGCTATCTGACGCACCTGGTCCCAAAGCAGTTGCACTCAGCCGTCGTTCAGCCCTGCATCCAGTACCTCGTCTCTTCCAAATTCTCCCTCCACCACCATCTTTGCTCCTGAAAAGCCAGAGGACTTTCTCCCATGTCTAGAGACCATGAACCCTCAGTTGCTAGGACCCATTTCTCCTTCAGTCATCCCTTCGCTCAGTCATTCAACAAACGTTTATTGTGTGCTCACTCTATGTGCAAGGCTGTGGTCCCTCCCAACCTAGGGGACCGGCACCAGAGAAGTCGTTGCAGCAATGACATTGGAACGAGCCAGCATTTCAGCAAGTTTGCACGAAGCGCCCAGCCTGGAGTTTGGTTGCAGCCTCAGTGCTCAGAGAGGACTTGAGGAAAGAGCGGGTGCTCACAGGAGGGATGCTCACACCTGTGAATAAACAGCTGCCCGGCCTGGTGAAAACCAGCTCTGAATCGCGAGAGGAGCTCATGGGCCTTGCCAAGGATGCCCAGATGGCGCAGACACATGGGGAGAGGGGCTCAGCTGGTAAGACGGAAGAGCTCAGTGAGTCCTCATGTCTGCCCCACAGGACACACCCTGATGGGAGCCAGTCCAGGGAGAAAGAAGGGGTCCACAGGGAGAATAATCTGTGCAGCAGAACCTGACGATGTAAGAGGCACCATGGCAAGTGGGGGAACTGTGGCCAGCCGAGCCGGACACCCTGGGAACAAGCAGGGGCTCTGCCACTTAGGAGAGGTGTGACCCTGGCCCAGCTACTCGGCGCCGGTGGCCTCCATCTCTCCCGGACGCATGCAGGCAATGATCACACATTCTCAGGGTTTCTGAGAGCTTTTTGCACGAGAACCAATGAATTATTAATGTAAGGGAGCATGTGTGGGTCCTGATATATTCTTAACAAATGTCCACTCCCTCATTAATAGTCATAGAAGACAGAACACGTGGGCACCAGACACATTGGGGTGTTGGAGACGGTGAACCTGCATGTCGGTTTCTTCTCTCCCCTCACCCCGGGGCCCGGCCGCTGGTTGTCCAGCCCCCTTGACAGAGTGCTCAGGGCAGGTGCGTGCCCCGTGCACAGAGAAACCCTCCAAGCTGCCCTTTCTCTCCTGTGCCATCTCCAGGGTTCTACCCTCACACCCACTGCTTCCCTCTCTTTCCTGCCCCACCCTTGGGCCTGGAATCCTTGGTGCCATTTGCCCATCTTCCCCATGAGGCTGTGAACACCCAGATAGTAGAGAGCATGACCCCCGCACCTGGGTCACGGCAGACCCTCAGCAGATGTGTGTGGACCGTGGGGCTTAGGGCTAGACAGGAGGGCGGCTTTGCTTCTCTGCAGGTCACCACGAGGGCCCTGGCCGAGGACCACATCCCGACTGGATGAGCAGCAGCCGTGGGCAGAGCAGGGGGACGTGCTTCCAGAGCGCCCACTGTGTCAAGGGCCTTTCCGTAGGAGCTCTTCAGGCCCCGCGGCAAGCCTGTGGGGGGGGGAATTTTCCATTCCTGTTTAACCGCTAAGGAAACTGATTCAACAACTTGGCCCAGGGCTGGCGCTGGTGAGCTCCTGAGCTGCACCACGGCTCTCTCCCTGCACCCAAGGCAGGCTGGCTCCTGGGTGCACAGATCCCTCCACACCTGTGGCTCCTTGTGCAGTCACAGACACGCCTCCCCACCCAGGCAGCATTATGCTTCTGCAGACGCTTCGAGGGTAAGAGCTGGGGTCAGAGTGGGCTTCCATACAGACGTTGTTCTGCATGTATGTTCCATATATGTGCATGCTCTGTGATATATATGCAAGCATGTTGTTTGGCTCAGTAAAGGCTGGAACTGGATGCCCGGCCCCAACCCCTGCAGCCCCGCCCCTTGTCCAGAGGCTAAAACCAGCTTTGAGAGTCTTGAAAACAACTGTGGGTCGCAGCACATGAGGATACTCCTTTACTCTCAGGCCCTTTATTAAGTAGCCAAAAATATCTGAATTCATCAGGCAACGTCAGTCACGGAGACCGCCAAGGCTCCAAGTGTGTCCCCAGTTCCCTGTCTCCCTTTGTCCTCTGTCCCCCAGAGCCCCCTCTCCCTCGATGATTCTGCATTTGCAGAGAATTCCTAATGGCTGGGGGGCCCTCTGAGAATTACTGTGCGTTCCCAACAATGACATTTATTAGTCTGTCTGACATCGATACTGTTCGCAGGTTAATATGTTTAAGTTAATGAGGCATTTATTTTCCGTTTGAAAACTATTGAAGAAGCCTGTTCCTTCCCTATGAGCTAAACTGATTAATAGATTAGTCCTAGACTAAGAAAATGAACCTAACTAGCTCATTTCTATTCTTCAGTTTCGGCGAGCCTTGAATTAATCTGAGTTAAGCTGGTTATTTCTCAGGGGAATAAACAAGAAATTTCTGGCTTGGCTCTGTGATGTATCCTCTGTTCACCTGTTTTTTCCCTTTCTGCTCGCTCCGAGGAAATAAAAAACGAATACCAGCATCGAATTTGCAGGGCTGGTCTCTGAGCAGCCAGACACCCAACAAAAGGCTCTTACTTGTTCAAGGAATCACGTGATCTCAGCGTCCCGACACATCTAGTGGGTGAGCCAGTGTCCAGGACTCCTGGCCCAAAACCAAGGATGACCTGAAAGCCAGTTACTCTGCCGACCTGGCCGCAGCTGCAGCATGGCTGTCTCCCTGCAGCCCCTCTGAGCCGCTGCCAGCGGTGAGGTGCCAGCCGGCATGCACGCCCCTCGTCCCAGGAGTGGCTGCCAGGCCGTGCCACTGTACTGCCTGGCCCTGACCACAGTCTGCAGCACAGGGGAGCTCTGAGCACTTCTGCGCCCGCCCCTCCCCCACCTCCGCTTGCTCGATGACCAGAATTCACTCCGGTGGCAAGGCCAGCGCTGATGGCTGTGCTGGTAGGTGGGGGCGGACTGTGGTTAGCACGCGTGGGCTCCTCAGGCAGAGACAGCTGATTTCCAATCTCAAGTGAAGGGGCTTTGCCAGCTGAGAGGCTTTGGCAAGTCCCTTCACCTCTGAGCTTCCATACCTAAATCGAAAATGGCGATGACATTTTCTTTCTCAGGTGGCTAAAACGATGAAATAAAACCACATGTATAAACTGGCTAACACAATGAATGCTCAGTGGCTATGCAGAATGGATTTGCAAAGAGGATTTGATACCATCGAGCACAACTGGTATGTTACCTTCATCTCTTATTTATTCCTTACCCAAGGATGTTTTTCTGTTTATCATCAGATAGAGTGGGAAAGAGAGAGAGAGAGAGAGACAGAGAGAAACATCGATGTGATAGTCACATCAACTGGTTGCCTCCCGCACGACCGGACCAGGGACTGGGACAAACCACAACCGAGGTACGTGCCTTTGACCAGAATCAAACCTGCGACTCACTAGTCCATGGGCCAACGCTCTAACCACTGAGCCAAACCGGCCAGGGCTTACCTTCATCTCTTTAAATCTAGTTTAAATCCGGCCCTTCCTGACGCAGACACCCCATCTTCCAGGACTCTCCTCATAGTTCTGAAAGCCCATGGATAATAGCCTGACCATGACCCCTGGATCTTACTTCTTTCTAATGTATACAGCACCTGTTGAGGGAGGGTCACATCCAGTTCCCTCCACCCTCTGGGGAGCCCAACTCCTTTCGCAGACCAGAGCTCACACAGAGATGATGAGTCAAATGAAAGTGAGATTTAGTGTCCCTGAAGCTAGACTACCATCAACCAAGGACAGACACAGCCAGGAAAACACAGTCCATGGGGCCTCCTTATCCACCATTTGGGAATCCCAGTGTATCGTGGAGTTTTGGTCCTGTCTCCAAAGGCACCTACGATTCTCGTTCCTTTAGGCTATGGGAAGGGGGCATATGGTGACCTGGTAGGATGTGTCAGAAGAGGAAATGGTCTTAGAATAAAGGAAGTGTTTCCCACCACCCACCCACCCACCCTCGACCCCCCTGCCCCCCTTGGTGTCAAATACTCTGGCAGGGCCGGGCCCTTTGTCTGCTTCAGAACCTTGGACAGCAGCATGGCGCCCTAAACTCTTACTCCAGAGACTCACATGGTGGAAAGAAACTCAGACCATCCCAGTTCAGAAGTGCATTTTGCAAGTGAACAAGCCCTAGGAGCATTGAACGGAGTCGTAACCTGGTTTAATAAAAAGGCCACTAGACTAGAAAGCTCCAGCCTTGAGTCTGCTGTGTGACCTTTATCTCCATGAGCCCAGCACCCCTAAATCTATGATCCTAGCATGCCTGCTCTGAGGTACCAGAGGCAGATAACACCTCGCAGCTCTAATCCTGATCCTATATGGAAAACGTGCCCCAAATGCTTTGATGACCTACCATGAGTTTACTTACACACATATTCACCCCTTCTGTCCTACACAGAGGAGTCTGGTGGACGGTTAATCGATGTAGCTGCGTCCATCAATGCCAAACTAATTAGAGATTTCCTAAAAAGTTTCTGCATAAGGGACTTCACGAAACATTGAAAAGACTTCCAAGACTAAAAAGCCGCTCCAAGACTCAGAGAATATTGCAGCTAGAGGGCTTTGGCATGGTTCCACCCACCCACTTCATTTTCCAGATGGGGAAACAGAGAGAGGAAATGACAAGTCAGTGGCAGAGCTGGTACCAGAGTGGGATTGACTCTTGGCCTCCAGCCAATAGCATGACTAATGGTAGGAAAATTGACCCAAAACGTTTTTATGTAACTGGGCTGAGCACCCTGAAGGTGGGTACAAATAGCAACGATGCTGCCTACTAACCACTGGCCATGTAAGTCTCACAACAGCCACAGTAAGGAGCCACCGCCATTGGCTCCGCCATAAAGATGAGGACTCTTAGACTCAAAGACATTTATGGATAAATAACTGGTGGGAGAGATGAACAAAACACCTGGGTCTTGCTGACAGCAAAGCTCATGTTCTTCCCGCTCTCACGGGGCCGTTTTGGCCAGCTCTAGCTTCACCCTTGCACCAACTGCAACCACTAATCCAGCCTGCTGGGTCTCAGATGTTTTGGTTTAACGCAGCAGGTCCTGCATCCCAGGAAATCCCTCAGCCCTGGACAAACCAGGACAGCTGGTCACTCTACTGTGACTCCAGACGGCACCCACCTGACACCCGTGCCAACATTTCTGCTTCTCCAGCTGGTGGAGCGCCAGGCACGGGGCACTCCCCAGAGTATAAGTATTACTTCAAAATTTGGAGGGCACTGTTTTTACTAAAGTAAATACAACTATGTTATAGAGTCGGCTGCAATGTCCACAGGGCTTTGTAAGATACACTGTCCGTCCTTAGAATGTTTTACTCGTGGGAGGACCATCCCTGTTTCTGCCCCGAGAGCCCCTGGAGGAGCATTTGCTCTACCCTGAGGAGCATCTTCCTCGGAGTTCACCTTGATTCCCACTTCAAACTTGCTCTGTACATGAACTCAGCCCTTTCCTCCGTCCTGCACTAAGCCCAGCTAACAATACTGAACCACAGATTAGCCGCACCCCATCCATGAGGCTGACACTGACGTGACCCTTGAGCTGATTGAGCCTAATCTGTCTCGACCAAAAACCATCCTTGGACTCCTGAGTCTAAGAAATAGACTTTGGCATTAGACAGCTGAGTTTGAGGACCACCTTTGCTGCCAAAAAAGATGTCATCTCACTAAGTCTTCATTTTCTCATCTTTCAAATGAGGATGATGACCTACCTCATTATAATAGGTTACATAGTTGCAAGAACACATCAGATGGGATCATTCACAGAAGCGTTCAGGACAGGGCTTGGCAGGTCAAGGAATTCTTGATGGTAATCGAACCTCCCCTTTAAACGTAGCCCAACCCTACCCCCGCCCTTCCCCAGCCTGACCCCAACGTTCAAGTGACGGTGACAAATTCGGACGCCCCCCCCCCCTTGCAGCCTCTGGATTTATCACACAGGTGACCATCACTCCTCACTGAATCAAGGCACTTTCACTCTCTGCCCCACATGCATTATGTCTTGTCATGAATCTTTCCAGAAAAAAATAAATAAAGCCCCAAGAGAGCAGGCAGGTGCTTGGAGGGGACCGATGTCAGGAGCTCAGAGGGAAGGGGGAGGGTGCGCCCGCTGCTTCGGCCCCTCAGAGCCGCTCACCCGGACAGTCTGGGCTGGGCTGCAAGCCCAGTCTGCACCCCAGCTCTGCCCCCGCCTGTCCACGCAGCCTCGGGTCCATCACAGCCCTTTCTGGCCTCAGGACCCCGCCTCTATAACAAGTTACCGGGGCCCACGCCTCTCTAAGGCTCCTCCAGCTCTGACCTTCAGGACACGCCGGTCAGCACTGACTCGGGGACATGGCTTCTCCATTTGTCGTGCTTGGGGGCTTCGTGTGCAGAGCCTCGTTTCTGTTCCATTTGCAGCCAGTGCTTGCCCACATATGCTCCCGAGCGGCGCAGGACCCTAACGCTGAGCCACCTAAATTCCTGTCTCGGGGGCCAGGCTTCCAGAGCCTTCCTTTTGCAGGGAAGTGGTATGGGAAGGACCAGGAGTAGGAGACCAAGTTCAAGTCTGGCCGCTGACACTCACTCACAGGGTAACCTCAGGCGTGTCCACACTCTACCCTGGGGCTCAAATCCTCCATTTAAAGAAAATCAACTCATTTTCTCCAGGACACTCATAGCTTGATAGTCCCTAAAGCTGACATCCTGCAACACACCCTCACCTGTCCCACTTGAGATTCTTTCAAAACCCACCTGCAGAGGCCCCACTGTGCGCTGTCTCTGTGGGTGGCCCTGGGAACACAAGGATGCATGAGGCCGTTTGATGTTCCAGTAGCTCTCATTCCTGTGGGGAGGAAGACCCTGTGGGGTAATGACCATGGAGTAATGACCAGGCAAAAGGACAGATCAAGGTCAGCCCAAGGCACCGCAAGACCCAGGACTCCGTCCATTTCAGGAGTCCAGGGCAGCATCCCTAGGCCTGGGTACACCTTCCCTGTGGCTTCCACACCTGCTCCCCAACTCACTACCTGCACAGCCTTGGGCAGGTCATCTTCTCCCTGGGCCTGTTGCCCGGTCTGTCAAATCCAGTCTCAGCCCAAATGCCACCTCCTCTGGGAGGCTCTCCTAGATTCCAACCTAAAGCAGCCTCCAGTCACTCTCTTCCACGTGGTTCTGAAATTATATTTTTATTTGTTACTTATTTATTGTCCGAACACAATTCTTCCCTTCACTCATACAATAAATATTTATGTGCCAGGAGCTGGGGACACAGTGGTGAGCAACGGTCCAGTTTCCCTTCCTCGATGAGCCTGCAGTGTGGTGGAGGAGACACACAGACAACGAGCAAGGTAAACAATGTACGGAAGACACCACAGCGGGAAGTGACACGGAAACACGTTGGGCAGGAAGGAGGGGTGAGCCGTGCGGAGGCTGGCGTGCAGGATGGGCCTCGCTGCGGAGGACTCGTCCGACCAGACTGGATGGGCGTGAGGCCATGAGCCAGGAGTGCACCTGGAGGAGGGCCCAGGCCCGGAACCCACTGCACGGCACAGGCCAGAGTGTGCTGGGCGCACTCAAGGGGCAGCAAGGAGGCGGGTAGTGCTGGGCAGAGTTGGGGCGGGTGTGCGCCCAGGAGATCGTCGTGTTCAGTGAGGGCTCTGGCTGTGCCCTGACAAGGATGGGAGCAGAGGAGCGTGTGAGCAGAGGAGAGACGTGGTTACACTGGCATATTTTAATTTTATGTTTTTATCTTTCAGTTGTAGTTGACATGCAATATTCTACGCATTTCAGGTGCATAGAGATGTGTATACCTTGCGAAGTGATCACCCCGATAAGTCTAGGGCACCGGCATTTCTAAAGGTTCTTTCCCAGGGTGAAGGGGGGGACAGACCATAGCAAGAGCAGCACCTTGGCTGGTGGGATAATCCAGGCTATGGGCCGAGGCAGACAGAATCAGCATGAGAGTATGATGCTAGAGAGGAGGCATTTTTTAAAGTATCCAGCACAGCGCTGGCCCTCGAGAGATGAGAGCTGTGACGATCGGTCTATGGAAGACGCTGAGAAGTTGGAAATGAAATCTCTCAGCTGCCTGCCCTCATCTCTCTGTGGCCCGGTAACTATGTTCACTCTCTCAGAGAGGATTAAAACAGATAAATCTTCAGGCTGCAAAGAGAAATTGCCAATGACACAGTGAGGGGTACTGGCTTGCTAAGGTCTCTGAAACAGTGGGAGAAGAGGTGGCCCGACTATACCAGTGACGAAACACTGGCACTCACACCGTCGACATGCCTGGGAGGGCACACCCAGGGTGCCTGCAAGGGTAAAGCCGCCTTTGAGAAGGATTGGCTCTTTCTTGATAGAAAACATTTTTGAGAGAGAAAATAGGTATGTGTGTGGTGATGCGAATTTTCCCAAATACATTCTGTCACTGGGATTTTAACTGGATGTAATTACATCAATAGCCATGTTATGTTCACGTGGATGACAGAGCATATGAATTTCTTTTGGCATGAAACTGACAGCCAGTTTAGATGAGAAAATCTGGTTGTTTCTGTGTGTGTGTGTGTGTGTGTGTGTGCGCACATGCGTCTAGTTTAAAAAGAAATAAAACAGCCCTGGAGCAATTCAGCCATTTGAAGCAGCCATCCAGTTTGTTGGGTTGTGTGTGTGTGTTTTTTAAAGTCCTCACCCAAAGATATTCTTCCATTTATCTTCAGACAGAGTGGGACGGAGAGAGAAACATCAATTGGCTGCCTCCCACACGACCCAACCAGGGTCAGGACCGAACCACAACTGAGGTACGTGCCCTTGACCAGAATTGAACCCGCAACTCCTCAGTCTGCAGGTCGACGCTCTAACTGTTGAGCCAAACCGGCCAGGGCATTGGGTTGTGTTTTTTCTGAAAGTATCTGGAGAGAATTCCGAGGCAGAGTCAGAGGTGGCCTCAGAGTACATTCGAAGTCCAGCAGAGCGAGGGCACGGGCGGGGCCGGGGCTGGGACTCGGGTGGGCGTGCAGACTCTACCCCAGACTCGCAGGGTGATCTTGAGTTCATCACTTCCCCTCTCTGGACCTCCGTGTCCCCAGTGTGTGAAACAAGGGGGCAGAACTATTTCATCTCTAAGATTCCTTCCTTCCAACTTCTGAAATTATAAGTATGTTAAAGAAGAAGAAAGATCAATGAGGAAGAAGTGGAGAGGAGGCAGGAAGGATAAGCTTATTGTGCCTGGGACTTTGATTCAAAGAACAAAAGTAAGGGAGAGCTAAGATCTCAGCTTCGCCTTCCAAACCTCCGTCTCCTCACTTCTAAAGCTGATGAGTCCACCTGTCTCACAGGGTTGCTAAGCAAACTGAAATGAAAGAACATGGGTAGAACAGCACAGTACCTGGGTCACTGAAATCATTCAAATCACTGTTGCTGCTGTTATTGACGACGTGGAGAGTGAAGATCAGGCAGAGGCTGTGTTGGGAGAGAGGACCTTGCCTTGTCCCTTTGGGAATGGCCTCGATGGACTGCTTGAGCCAGTTTGATGATCTCGTATTCTCCTGATAACATAAAGCTCAATGCAGAAAGCTTTATCATCAAAGAAGAAAAGAAAACAGATGCTCACATGGCAACGTCCATCAAGTTTATTCCTTACACAAGGCCCCTGGTTGCAAAGAGGTGAAGGGCCGCCACTGGCCCCAGCCTGTGTGGCCCTGCGCTGAGGACCCGATGTGCAGAGTCTCACTGCGTCCCCGCAACAGTTGCAAGGGGGCTCCACCCTCCCATTGCGCAGATGAGGAAACTGAGGCAGTTTCCTCATCTGTCAGATGGGGATATTACAGATTGTCTTGCTGGAATACATGTGTGAGGATTAACAGATGTAGTGATGGACCGAGTCAAGCATGTGATGGGAACAGGGACTTACTAAGTGCATGGGGGGAGGGGGTCCCCGCTCTGTGCTCAAGGTCTAGTCACATAGATCCGGACTCACAGTACGACCGAGAAGATGATGTTTGCGTTGGGCCTTCAAAGATCAAACTTCACCAGCTGAGAAAGGCGGGAAAGGCCTTCCGGGCCGAGCACACAGCGTGTGCAAAGACTGGAGGGGTGACAAGCACGCAATGTTCCGGAGCAGTTAGCGGTTCTGTGTGCTGGTGGGAGCAGCGGGAGAGCGGGTGCAAATTCCATGGACGGGGAGCAAGATTTACGGGACAAAAGTGTGGATAAAAAGTATCCATAGCTGACAGTTGGCCACAAGCTGCTTGGCTGAGATGAGTAAAGTTTTTATGACAACAGCTACCAGGGAGCTGAGCTGTCTGTGCTCAGGTGAGTTGGCGCTCAGAGGCCAAGGAGCAAACCCTTACTTTGGTCTGCTGCACATGCTCAGGAAAGTGTGGGGTTGCGGGGACTCCCCTTCAAACAGATACAGGAAGCCTGGCCAGAGTCCAGAGCAGGACTCAGATGATTGCGAGGCCAGAGCCAGCTGAGAAGGGAGGAATGGTATTATACATTACCTGGATTAATCAATACGTATTGTAGCTACTTACAAAACAAGAAAAAGAAGAAGAAAAAAAAAAAAAAAACCAGAGCTCCCTACCAAAAGATTCCAGAAATAAAGGGAAATTCAGACCTAGACGAGGAATGCTGAATGAGCAGTAAACGGAAGCACATTGTCCGACCGGGAGAAAAGAGAGGGAAGGTGGGAAGACGTGCTGAAAATCCACGAGAGAAAAGGATGACAGATGCCTTTGAAGGCGACTCCTACGAGGAAGAACTTGAAATTCTATAAAGCGAAGCAAAAGCTGCCCTCAAAGCATTGGGAAGAAATAAATCACCAGGGAGAGATGGGATACCAACAGAATTATTTCAAGCCGCCGAGATCGAATCTGTCAAAATCCTAATAAGACTATGTCAGCAAATATGAAAAAATAGCAGTGGTCTACAGAAGTGGAAAGGGTCAACAGACATCCCAATTTCCAAGAAAGGAGGTGCCACGGGGTGCGGTGTCTGTAGGATCGTCGCTCCAATTCCCCACACACGTGAAGTGATGCTCGAGGTGATGCGGCTTCTGCTTTCCGTGCAGCGAGACGAGCTGGATGTTCTGCTGGAATTAGAGGCAGAGGAGATCTAACTGCAAACATTTTTTGGATCTGGAGTGCTCCAAAGACTTTCAGAAGAAGCTTAGTCGATGTTTCATAGACTATGGTAAAGCCTGTGGCTGCGGGCTCTGTGTCTGCGAAACGCTGCGGCTGCGCTGGCAGAACGGCTGTGCCTCGGCCTGACCTTCCGGATGCGTGCCCTGCGTTGTGGACAGGAAGCCCCTGGCAGGACAGAATGGCTTCTCCCACAGGCAAAGGCGTCAGACGAGGGTACATGTTATCTCCCCGTGTGCTTCATCTGTACATAGGACATGTCATACAGAAAACCGACTAGACTCGGAAGAAGGAGGAGTAAAAAGTGGTGGAAGAAACAGCAATGACTAAAGATCTGCAAGGGGCACATCTGACTGGCAGAAAGTAGCAATGGTTTGAAATGACCTCTGATGAAAGCGAGAGGAAAAAGTGCCAAGCAGAATTGTATTGGAACATCAAGAAGACAAAAGTCATGACAACAGAAGAAACATACCACTTTAACACAGACAGTGAAGACTTGAAATCGTTACAGATTTTGCTTACCTTGTCAGTCATCCATTCCAATGGAGGCTGCAGTCGAGACATCAAGAAGGGCTGCAAAGGAGGAAGCAGGGAAGGTCACCAAGAGCATCATTAGAGACTAAGGCTAAGAGCACTCACCCTGTATTCCCAGGGACTATGTACAATGTGAAGAAGGCTGATAGGAAAGGATGGATTCATTTGAAATGTGTGAGCCTGAAACATCCCTTGTGGCAAAAATGACAAAACCAAAGCTGTCCTACTTCGGACACCTCATGAGAAGGCAGGTTCCTTGGGAAAGACAATGGTGCTGGGGAAATGAAGGCAGCAGGAAAGGGAGCCCAAATATGAGATGGGTGGACTCCATAAAAGAAGCCGAAGGCATGAGTCTGCAGGAGCCGGGCAGGGCTGTTGAGGACAGGATGCTGGACATCTTTCATTCATAGGGTGCCAGGAATCAGAGCCCATTCAGTGGCACGTAACACACACATCGTAGCAAGCATCTATTAAGGGGTTTCTAGGTACCAGTCACTGTTGTGTGTTTTAGTTTATTTCATCCCCACAAGCCTATGAGGTTAAGTGTCACTATTATTCCCATTTTACAGATGAGAAAATAGAGGCACAAAGGAGTTGTATTGGCTAGAGGAAAGGGAGGTGGGAGGGTGGTGGCAGGAACTTGGGAGTCAAGCAGGTCAGAGTTCCGATCCCCATCCGGCCCCTCACCAGCTGTGGCCTTGAATAAGTGACTCCCACATGTCTGAGTCTCAGTCTTCCCCTCTGTAAAATGGGGAGTGGGGTGTGACCCCTGCAGGGCCTGGGGCAGAGTAGAGGCTGGAGAGAAGTAAGTGCCCCATCCATCCCTGAAGCTGGGGTCAGCAGCAACTGCCATCCGACTCTGGGCACATTTGGGGTCAGAGATGCCCACAGGAGGATGTTGGACCCCTCATTACAGGGGTTGACTGAGATGCCTTCTGGAAGCTGCTCTGGAGACCTGATCCCAGGGTCACTTTTGGGGTTCAAGTCCACCTGGCCGAAGACAGTGGGAGCTCAGTGCCAGCCCTTTCGCAGTGGCTGAGCTCCCATTGCTGGAGGCTGGACTCCAGACGCAAGGATCTTTGATTACTTTCTCATGAAAAACACGTTTGCGTCCAAACCGAAATTATATTGTCAGCAGTTAATTATCACTTGTCAAACAAGTGTGTGACCAAATTGTGGGTTTAATTTCCACATAGGTTTGCAAACGCCTCGTTCCTCTTATTTGATGAGGCCTCTCTGAGCGAGAGCTACTCATTGTTACAACTGGTGCTTTTTTTTTTTTTTTTTTAATAAGCAGATTTCTTTGCCATCTGAGTCAGGGCTCTTTGCAAATAACAGAAAAGCACTCAGTGTAATTTAAGCAAAGAAAAATGGGAAGGGAGGCACTGGGCTCCAAGGATGTCTGGGAATTCAGGGGCATGGGAACCTGGCGCAGGCCCGGAACCCGGGCTGGAAGTCTCCGCGGGGACCCAGGCAGGTGCTCTGCCCACCCTCTCTCAGGGCTGTGCTCTCTCACTGAGCTTTCTCTTCATGCGTCTGTCTCCTTCTCCCCCCTGCTTGCTTGCGGCTTCTCTTCTCACGCTGCAGGCGGCTGTCCTCCCTCTCTTCTGGTCAAGGACCCAGCAGACCTGGCTTCCGGTCCTGCCCTAGTCTCCCCCACAGAACCACTTGTCCATGTGTCACATGGATTAAATGACATCACACAGGCAAAGTGCTTTGCATGTTGACGGTCACACGGTGGGCTCTGCAGGAAGAGTGACTGGCTGCTCCTGCTGCTGCCGTGACCGTTATTGTCATTGCAGTGATGACAACACAGTCTCCTGAGCAGAGTGGGAGCCCCTTCCTAGGGAGACAGAGACAGAGGAAAAGTGTCGCTGTCGATCAGACCTTCCCTGGACGGCCAGGAGGCCCCAGAGCAGGTGCCGTGTGACGCCCGCACGGAGCCAAGGGTCTACGCCTCCTCGCCCGCAGAGTGGGAACGCAGTGTCTCCCTTCAGCATGGCTGCGGGGACAGGAGATGCCTGTCTGGCAGGCAACAGGTGCTCCTAAACCCTCCTCTGCTTGTTGACACAGGCCCTTGACCGAGGGGGAGGCGGGGGGGACAGTGAGTGCCCATGAATGGAGGAAGGAAGGAGGATAAATCAGTCCGTTTTTTAATGTGATAATAGACCATATCACAACTCAGCTTAAACCCTCTCCAATGGCCTGGAACTGGGAGCTGGAATTTGTGTGATTTTATCTCTTTGTTCTCTGGTTAATACCTGTTTCTCCGACAATACTAGAAGCTCCAGGGGTCCAGGCAGTGAGTTTCTGTTCACTGTTCCTCCCCACCCGTCTGGACAGCGTGGCACACAGGAAACATTACGGTACGCCGTGTGAATGACTGAGACATGCGCGGAGTCCTCAGCTCAGGTCCCGGGACATCCGACTTCTCAACACACACGTGCATTATAACTGTTCACTCCTAGAGTCCAGAATGACTGAAGCGAGGTGGCGGAGAGCAGAGAGGTGAGGACGGGAGACCCGGCTGGCGAGGTTGCCGCTGCCCTGCTGGAGGGTGAGGGAAGCCAGGACGGGGCTTGGGGAGCATGGGGTGGGCCTGCAGTTTGGGGAAGTTAATGGGAGAGAGCCACTGTCGTGCGGCAGAAGGGCCAGGCCTGAGAACAGGATGGGGGCCCAGCTCTGTGAACAGACCAGCAGCCGGCACTCAGGCCTCAGTTTCCCTGTGTGAGCAGTCTCTGCAGCAGCCCCCCGAGCCCCGACACCCTCTGAGTCTCTTTCGAGTGCACAACCCAAGTGTATTTCCATCCAGAGCACAGAGCTGCGGGGCCCTGGAGTGACGGCTGAGAGGGCAGCTCATCACAGGGCCATCGGGGGGGGGGGCGGCTCTGAATAGGGGGCTCCTGGCACTGGGAGCAGAATCCGTTGTCAGCCTGGATTGGTGGGTCTCACGGTCTCCAGTCTAGTCAACTCCACTGTCACCATCTCCCTCCAAGGAAGGAGTGTAGGCTGAGGCAGGGGCACCCCGGGAGCTGACCCGGCCCCCATCCCTCCTGCCCACACTGCCCCCCAGGCCCATCCTCCCCCTCAGACCCTCCTAGAAGTGCTTCTGCCTCTCATCACAGCCAGGTGGCGTCTGTTCCCTGGGGAGAGGGGACAGCGTGATTGTCCCTCCGCATCCACTCCAAGCCTTCCCCTTTGGGTGGCAGCCTCGACTCCGCCTCTATCTCTGAGGCTGGTCCGAGATTCTGCTAATCCATACCCCAGACCAGGGCCCACCAGCACGGGACTAGCTCAGAAGTAGACACATACGTAACAGGAGCCGGAAGAGAGCCCAGGACTCCGGCGTTCTGGCTGGGAGACTGTCTTCCAGTAAAGGGGAGAGGAAATAGGTCACACAAGGTCATGGCAGTGGGCACAAACCGAACAGGTGACTTGAGAGGAATCCAAGAAGAGGAATAGACAGCTTGGGTGGGGTGTATGTATGTGGGTGCATGGGAGATGTTTGTGTGTGTCACGTATGTCTGTGTGTACATGGGTATCTCTGTGTGTGTCCATGTGTATGTGTGCGTGTGTCCATGTGTGTGGCTTTGTGTCTATGGGTGTCTGTGTGTGCCTGTGCCTGTGTGTGTCATGTGTGTTCATGCATCCATGTGTGTGGCTGTGTGTCTATGTGTGTATCTGTGTATCTATGTATGTGTCTGTGTGTGCATGTGTCCATGTGTGTGCATGTGCCCATGTGTGTGCCCGTGTGTGTGCATGTGTCCATGTGTGTGCAGGTGTCCATGTGTGTGGCTATGTGTGCATGTGTCCATGTGTATATCCATGTGCATGCATGTGTCCATGTGTGTCCGTGTGTGTCCTGTGCATATCTGCACATACAGTTTCTATGCGGAACCCTCAAAGGCTCACTAAGACCCAGAGCCCAGTTGGGGGTCCTGGGTCCAGTGCTCTCTCCACTGTCCATGCTGCCCCCCATTATCAAGAAAGTGTCTCTTTCCCAGCCCTGCCCCCCAGACCATCTTTCTCTCCATCTCCAGCTGTAATTGATGTAATGCCGTTCTAATTTCTAACCATTTCGTGCAATTTTCAAAATGGTTTCTTTAGTGCAAAAGGGGCTACAGAGTCAGCTCTGCTCTTCTTTCCCGTCCTCAAAGTTCAGCAAAGGAAAGAGCTAAAGCCTCGTGCAGGGAGGAGAGGCGGGGAGAAGGGAGAAAGGCAGCCGCAGGCCGGAGGGTGATTACAGGGAAAATGTGAGCAAGTCATTTAGCTAAATTACTTTTAACTAAAGATGAGCCTGTTCACTTCCTGATGCACCAGCCTCACCGTCTCCGGTGAGACATGCCCAGTAGGAGGGCTGTGACCTGATTAGTCACGACTGTCCACTCACCCGCGCCATCCACCTCGTCTGCAGAGGGCTGGGGCTTCTGGTTCCGTCTTGACTGTCCAGGCAGCTATGAGCAGAGCAGGTAGATTCTTGAGCAAAGGCAGGGCTTGTCCCTTACTGGTCCCTGTCATTCCCTCCCTCACCCCACAGGGGCCTCTCATCTCCCACTGCCCTGGACAGGCCCCTGGACAGGGGGGCCCTGATGTGTTACACACCTGCTCCTTACCAAGCGCAGAGCCGGCTCTGGGAGTGGGGTGACTGAGGCAGACACTCTGCGCCCTGCGGGGTTTCCAGTGGAAAGGATGGGCTCATGGAAGTAATAACTACATGAAGAATCAGCAACAACACCATGAGGGCCACAGGGGACCTACCCTGGGGGGTCAGGTGGGCTTCCTGGAGGAAGTGACTCTTCTGTGTTGAGACATGTCACACCCAGTGGAGTCAGCCAGGTGGGGTGTCCTGGGGGGGCTCCAGGAGAGCACGGAGCTGTGTGCACAAAGGCTCAGCGGTTCGAGTGGCAGAAGCAAAGGCCCGAGGGACTGGACCACCTTGAGTGGGGGATGCATGAGCCAGAGGAGGGCAGAGCCAGACTGCCCTGGGCTTCCAGGCCCACCAGGCCGTGACACTGGGGCACACGCGGGAATGGAGGGGAAAGAGGGGAGGACATCACTGTGTTCTCTAGTTGTCCATCACTGTGTTCTCTAGTTGTCCACCCTGCATAATGTAACCGGCCATGTCTCGTTCTCAGATGTGTAACTCAGTGTCTCTTGGCCCCAGTGTCTTCATCTCTAAGCGCAGTGGTGGCGGGGGGGGGGGGGGAGCTCCTTGATGCCCACCCTTCCTCGGGGCCAGAGGAGTAACAGCAGGCACTACAGGGGGTCTCAGGCATGGAGAGGTGGGGAGATCTGCCCACAGCCATGCCCTCAGCAATGTGAGCCCAGGAATTCCCAGCCAGCAGACACACCCCTCTTCAAATCCTGACAATGCCCTGCGTGGGGACTGTCATCGTGCCCATGTCTCAGGGGGAAACTGATGAGGCCCACGGAGGTGAAGCCGCCTGCCCCAGCCACACGGCCAGTCTGAGCCAAGGCAGGGGGACCCGAGGCCACCTCTGCTCGCTGCCCCAGTGGTGAGAGGCCCAGGCAAGCCAGTGCCCCCCACTCCATAAGGCAGGTGCTATTAGCTCACCCATGAGGGGACTGAGGTATCACAGCAAGAAGGTGGCAGAATCCAGACTAGAAACCAGGGCCAGCCGAGGCCGGTGGCCTAACTGCTGGGCCACACTGCCTCCCCGACCAAGCCTGGAGGGAGCCTCCCCCACCAGGGTGTGGAACCAGGATGCAGCACCACCCTCCCGGAGGCCCCCAGAGATAAACAGGGAGCTGCTGCCCTGAGAGCAGGGAGGAGGGAAGGGAAGGGGAGCCGGGAACCCGAAAGCCAAGGAGCCCCAGGCCTGGGTGGGCTGCCTGCTGGGGCCCCGGGTGACAGGGCAGCCCTGCTCCAGAGGGGCAGCGTCACTGACTGTGGCCAGCGCTGTCCTCGGGTGGAGGCCCGTCAGGCACAGCTGGGGTGGCTGGCGGCCACCTCGGCTCCAGAAGCCCTGATTCACTGTGGACCCTAAATCTGGGGAGTCTGTCAGCAGCATAATTGTGCTGATTGTCATTGTCATGGCTAATGACACTTTGAGACGGCCATAAACTCAGAAAGTCTGAAATGGGCCCAGGAGAAGAGAGGGGCCATGGATGGTTTGGACAGAATTTAAAAGGAAAAAAGGGGGTGACTTGAAGCCTTGGGAAGACTCAGATCGGGGGACTGACTGCTGTTTGGGGGAGAAGCGGAAGCATTTCACAGAACGCTACATTCACCAAACATTAGAATCAGAGACTATTAGTGTTATAGTCGTTGGACATAAAAATGCATAACATTAGTGCCCTGGCCGGTTTGGCTCAGCGGTGGAGCGTTGACCTGCGGTCTGGAGAGACCCCGGGTTCGGTTCCCGCTAAGGGCACGTACCTCGGTTGCAGTTTGTCCCCGGCCCTGGTTGGGTCGTGTGGGTGGCGACCACTCAATGTGTCCCTTTCACGTTGATGTTTCTCTCTCTCCCTCCCACTCTATCTGAACAAAATATCAAAAAATGTCCTCGGGTGAGGATTAAAAAAAAAAAAATGCATAACATTAAAGTAGAATCTTTAGAAATCAGAGTAAGGTTCACACAACAGTGACACGGTCGGATGCCTTTGCAAGCACTGCGGAGCCTCGGAAGCAGCCTGAGCATCTCGGGTCCGAGGGAGGCCTGGGCTGCAGGCTCGGCTCTGCCACTTACTGGCTCGGGGACCACTCACTTACCTTGTCTAAAAAGTGGGGGAACAAAGGCCTACCTGGCACGAATGGGTGAACGGTGCTTAGCAGCTATGCACACGTGATACAGGGGTGGAAAGAGGGAGACACACGGGTACGCTGTATTTCACGTACAGTACATGATGGGTGTGTCAGGCAGGGCTGAAGGAATACTCAGAGATCACAAAACCTAGACCAGGGCTGTCTCCTTGGGCTGCCCACCAGGATTGCCTGGAAGCTTTCAAACAACCACGATGCCCGGGCCTCGTGAGCACAGGGCTGCAGGGGGGATGGTCCTGCCCTGATGCCCTGGCCACTTGTGCTCTCCACACAGGCCGTGAAGGCCAGACTTAGCCAGTGGACAAGTCTTGGCAGGGTGCCCGTGGCCCTCCGAACACGGGAGCGTCTTGCTCGGGGCACAGCTGCAGGCGGTAGAGCTGCGTGGCCCTCGCAAGGCATCGGCTCCTCTCCACCTCCTCGCTCTGCTCGCTCCTCTCGTTCTGTGTCAGCCTGTGGGACATCTATTGCTGGAACTTTTATTGATCTTGCTTTCGCTGTCTCTGTAGGTAATAAATCATCTGACCCTAAAGAGAGCTCATTTTTTTGTTTTGTTTTTGTTGCTTTACCAACTGAATCTATCAGCCTTCCTTGACAGGCTGCGTCTGTTGGTTTCCTGCTGCACCCCTAGTGCCCAGAACAGGGCTGAGTGCGTAGTAGATGCTCATTAAATGTATCTTGAATGGACAAACAAATGAACAAAGGAATGAAGCTTTAGAGGTGAAAACGGCAGTTGCTGTGGCCTTGGATGAAGAGATGGGCATTGAAGTCCTCGCCCCGGGACCCCTGCACTTCCGTGTCACCAGCCGCGAAGGGGGACCCGCGCCGGCCTCAGAGTGCCAGAAACTGACACCTAGGGGCCCTGCAGGGAAACTCTGCTTCATCAAATCCTAGTCAATCCGCCCTCCGGCCAGGAACTCCAAAGGTAAGTAAATTGATGCCGGGGTGGAATGGGGCGAGGCCCGATTCTGGGGGCCTTAAATGCCGGGATAAGGAGTTGGGACTTTCCCAGCAGGCAGTAGGGAGTCATTGTGTGTCTCTGAGCAAGGCAGGGCCTGGGAATGGGAACTTCTCAGTGCTCAGAGCAGCAGAACCTCTGGGGGTGGGGATGCTTATGAGATGCGGCAGGCAGCCCACCCCACACTTGCTGGCTCAGGGCCCGGGAAACAAACCTGGGGCTCCCCAGGTGCTGCTGCTGGAACCGGGTCTCAGGTCGACACTCGGGGAGCAGAGCTGCAGCGGGTTCTCTGAGTCTGTCAGGGGTTATCTCCTCTGGGGAAGGAGAGGGGAGGAGGGAGGGCTGGAGAGAGGACCGGGCAGCTTGCTCGCAGCGAGTGTGGTTCTGATAAAGAAAAAGCAACCTGGTCACTGCTGGTGGCAAAAAGGCATTACCCTGAATGAATTGAAATTGCTGTTTTATATGTCACAGTGGTTAACTGCCATCAGCTGTATGTGGTGAGTCAACCGAATATGTCCATTTCTGCTGCTACGTGTGCGTTCACGGAGAAGGTCAGAAGTAGTTGGACCCCGGGAAATGAGGAGCCGCTATCTGGTGACAGCTAATTCCCAGACCCCCAGCCTATGGCACCTCCGCCCCAGTCTTGCCCCCCTCCTCCCTGACCCAGCACCCAGTTCTCAGCCTCTACCCGGAGCCTGGGTGCTGGGGCAGGGGGCCGAGAACAACTGCCCACTCCTCCCTAACGCGGCCGATTCCGGGTCGATCCTGACCCGGCCCTGAGCCCAGCACTCTGCTCCCACCGCCCAGGCCTCCCCAGGCCTCCCTCCCCCACACTGCCCCAGCCACAGGCTTGTCCCAGGTCCTCTGCCACCGAGCCCTCCCACCACAGGACCTCGTGGGTGCTGCTCCCTCTGCCAATAGCCCACAGGGACGAGGTCATCTCGCTGGGAATCCAGGAGGACCAGGAAGGCTGGGATGGGAGCAGGTCTGAGTAGGGGTCAGCGGCAGACAGCCAGGCTGGGCTGCACCTTCTCTCTCCCCTGGCGCCCAGGCTCACGTCACGGTGCTGGCCAGGACCCTCGTGTGCAGTTATTAAACGGGATGTTCCTACAGGAGTTTAATTGTCAGAGGTGGTTTTGCATATCTGAGAAATCTATAAATATGGAGTGTACTCATCCATCATTAGCATGTGCTTATGTTCTGCATGAGTGTACATTGTTTCCCCAAAATGCAAGTTGCCAATTCACCATCCAGTCACAGGGGCACCAGCCTGACCATAGCGTGTCCCCACCGAGGACACAGAACGTGTCCATGTATCATTCTGGGGAGGAGTAGCAGGACAGTGGGCAAATCCCCCACGCCTCGAGCAGGTTCTGGGTCCCTGGAGCTGCAGGAGCAGCAGGGAGCAGGCTCCGGAGAGAGGTCAGCCCAGCCACCACCTGGACCCAGTGGCAGTCAGCAGGGCAGGGGGGTGTTACCTGAGCACCTGCCCGTGTGGCTCCACCCAGGCCTGCAGGGGTCCGAGTACAGGGGCTGGAATCTGAGGATCCTGGAGCCCCATCCTCCCCCCCTCCACGGGGTCAGCTCCCTGAGCCTCAGTGTCCTCGGCTGCAGAATGGGGGTGAGAACAGCCCCCTCCTCGCGGTGGTTGTGCGGATGAAGCGAGTGCCTGCCAGTGAAGGGCGCCCAGCGCACGTAGGGAGTGGTCACATGTGTGACTGATGCTCCCGCTGTTGTCACCCAGGATGTTACAGGGCAGGCACCACGGGCCCATTTTACAGATGGGCTCGTCGCTGCACCAGCTAACAGTGCACCCCCTGCACCAGGCGCCTGTCCCCATGACCCCACATCACCTCCATGACAGCCCTGCATGGCAGGTGCTGCTGTGGTTCCCACTCCACAGCGGAGGCTGTGCCATGGGTGGATCAAGTACTTCCCAGACCACACAGCCCCAAGGGGGGGAGGCAGAGGGTCGGAGCAGGGCTTTCTGCCCCCAGGAAGGCCTAGGCTTGGCCACCAGCCCAGAGCTTGCACTGCCCGGGACACTGAGTCACAAGCACTGATGAGAAGGGGGTGGATCACGTGGCTGCCCGCCAAGCATCCACCCCTTCCTTCCCTCACTTGCAGAACTCTGTGTTTGTTCTGCAGCCACAGGCTCAGACCTGCCCCCAGGGGGAAGCCAAGCCTGGCACTCCATCCTCCTCCAGAGATTATGTTAGGAGGGACATGTGACACAAATCTGACCATTGAGGTGTGAGGGAAAATCTGCTCCTAAGAGAGAACTGCTACCAAAAAGTGTTCTTTTCTGCCTCTGCTTTACTCCTTTTCTTTCTGAATTGAGTGCTATGAGGAGAGCAAGTGATGTTTGGAGCTGTGGCAACCATACTGTAACCATGAAGCAAAAAGCTAAGGACAAAAAGCCAACACAGCCAAGGGTAATAAAAAGGAAAAAGGTCTTTGTTGACATCCCTGAGCATCTGACCAAGGTGGGACCACCTCCCTCAAGAACAGGATTCAGCAAAAGTTTCTGTACAGGGAAAGATGGTATTTTAGGCTTTGTGAGCCAAGAGGCAAAATAAAGGATGTGGTATAAGTATTTATTTAACAGAAGAGAAAATAAATTTCCATACATTTTTTTATTGGTAAAACTCAAAACATAATGATCAAATGCATTCTTTATGACACACATCTAGTAATGAGAATAAGATCATTCTTTTTATGGGGGTGGGCGAAAACGCATTCCTTACTTGGGATTCAAAATTCGTTTTTCCTGTCATCAAACTGATTGCAGGTGTTCATCTGTGAAAACCACCCTTAGCTCCTGAGCCATGCAAAACACAGTGGGTCAAACTGGCCTCAGGCTATAGTTCGCCAACCCGTTTTAAAACTTCTGAGTAAGTGAGAGTATTTCATGTCCTGATTGCTTGAGGCACTGCTACTGGGTTTTCTGGTACATGCTGCCCAACACATACTGACTGGTGGAAGCTACGGGCCAGACACACGTCTCTCATATGAATCGTGGCCGTCTGACTACGCCCCGTCCCGCCCTGGAATCCCGGAGGCAGAGGTCGTGTCTTGTAGGTCTCCAGAGCTTCACATGGATTATGACCCCTAATGAGCCCCAATTACCAAGGTGTGAGCAATACGAATGAATGGATGAAGGGAGAGTAAATGAAGCACTTTGTGAACTGAAAAGTGCTGAGCTCAAATGTAGGGTTGGGTTCTGGGATGGGCACAGACAGGGCGTGGAAGAGGCGCAGGGCAGAGCAGGGCAGGTGGCAGCCCCTTGCTCCCTGCGTCCCCCTGCCTCTCCCTCCTGCAGGTGTGTCAGGTCCCCTGCCCGTGCAGCCGTCCCTGGGCTGCCAGCGCCTCTCCCGTCCCCCAACACATACTGCGCGACAGGCTCTGTGCTCGGCCATTTACCCCCACACACTGTTGTGAGAAACCAAATGGTCATCCTTCCGCCCGCTGCCGCTCTTTGCTGCGTTATTTTGTGACAGACAGAGGACGGGCACCGGGAGGGGGGGGCCGTGGGAGGGGTGGGAAGGAGGCTTTAAAATTTCAGCTCCAGGTCTCCTACGGAGACTGGATTAAAGGATCATTTCAAATGAATTTTGCCATCAGAGTAAGAGATCTGTCTCCCTCGAAATGTTTTACTTTGACAGTTGGTTTCAAGAGATTTGACAGATTTCATTTCTCCGGCAGACAAGAGATCAAGGTATTAAACAAAACACATGCACCGGGAGAGCTCTGTTAGCCGTGCGAGGCAACTGCGTCATCCCGAGTCAGGTGGCCTTTGGCCCCATTCTTCCCTCTCCTTCCTTCTTCCCTGCACACTCTGCGGAGGGGCGCGGCCCCCACTCGCTGAGATGACCTGTGAGGGGAGGGGATTGACAGGGGTGACTCTGCAGTCAGGAGTCTCCAGGAGGCTGCTGGGTGTCATGGGGACATGACCAGGCGCAAACAAGGTGGCGGCTGGGGGAGGGGCGGTGGGGAAGAGGTGGGGGGGGGCTTGGAAACTGAGGGCCCAGGAGACTCAACAGGGGCAGAACTGGGGACAGAACAGGCTTTGGGGAGGGTGTCAGGAAGGGAGGCATGGGGAGGGGGCCACATTTTCTGGTCACCAGGGCAGCCTCTAATGAGTTGAGGGGCCCTGGTCCCCTTCTCCAGCAGGCACGGGAGGTGTCCCAGGGAAAAGCCAGGGAACCTGAGCTGAAGCTCAGTGACAAACTCGGGCCCTGATCAATTACTGTCCTCATTAGCAGTAATCGGTTGTTGAATAAACTGTCACCCTGGGCACATGTCGGTGGATAAACGCTCCCAGTGGGAGAGCCCAGCAGGTCATAGGCGGGCCCTGCTCTTTCCCGGGGGCCCTCTGGTAGACGGGGCGGCCCATCCACAGGACAGGGACTTCGGGGTCAGACAAACCTGAGTGCCTTCCTGGCTGGAGGCAGTCACTGAGCCTGCACCCCCCTCTGGAACCCACACTTGCTCCAGACGCCCACCCTCAGTCCCCCGGAGGCACAGCTCACAGAGGCTCTGGGAGAGATCCCTGGACGGTGACATTTCTCAGGGGCCTCTGGGAACCTGAGCAGCTTTCGGGGCCCACACAGACGAGTCCCTCAGAATGAGCGACTTCCTCGTCATCTCCTTCAGAAATCGGTGGCTGAGAGTTCTGAAGCGGAGGAGCCGTCTCACTGTGGCACTGTGGGAGCAAGGACAAGGCAGTCGCCAGGTGCCCACAGCGCACCAGGTGACTGAGCAGGGCAGCTCTGGAAGTGGGGTGATGGGGCCCAGCTCCCAGCTGGGAGAACGGAGGCTCCAGGAAGTGCGTCGCACAGTGAGCCAGAATCAAGCCCATCTGTCTGACCCTAAATCCCAAACTCCTTCCACTACACCACATTGGCAGCCCCTGGGTGACGTTTACGTGCCCGGCACCAGGCTGGGTGCCCGGGCCCCACGGAGATGAGGTAGGCAGCGGAAGGTGAGCGCCACGAGGCCGGGACCGGTGGGTTCTCATCCAGGGAAGTTCTGAGCCCCTGCCCAGGGCAATCTGGCCCACGCAGCTGCTGGAGTTCCCTCTCTTCAGGGACATTGCTTGTCAGTCACAGGGACACAGGCGGTAAGGCAGGATCTTTCGTGTCTCTCCAAGAGCAGGGACCACGAAATGCTAGAGACTCCGGGAAGGGGAGGAAGCACTCAGACAAAACGCAGTGGGAGTGAAGAGGAAACAGAGATGAGTCAGGGAGATTCATCCACCACTCAGACATGGAAGAAATATGCGCAATTATTTTGTATTGCCTTTCATTGAAATGTACATGTAACTGCCTACAAGCCTCGGATTGCCCGGAGAGAAAGCACGCTGACAGACCAGGGAGAATACAAATACTGACAAAAACATTCCTGAAATTGGAATTATTCAAAAGCCAGGTTTCAGAAAAATGAGGCCACTCGGCACCAAAGTCATCGGCACTGGTGCCTGGTCACCGACCCGCTGTGTGACATTGGACAGGTCACTGCCCCTCTCTGAGTCTCCTTCTCTGTAAGGTCTGTGGGGCTTCTCAGCAGCAGCACTATTGACATGTGGGGCTGGATGCTCCTTTGTTGTGGGGACTGTACTGGGCTTTGTAGGATGCTCAGCAACATCCCTGGCTTCTACCCACGAGATGGGCACCCATCATCACCTTTCCAGTTGTGACAAAAATCCTCCAGACTTTGCCGAGTGTCCCCTGGGGAGTAAAATTGCCCCTGGTTGAGAAACCTGAACCAGATGCCTTCTGTGGGAGAGAACAGAGCAAGAACAGTCACAGTGGACCCCAGCCCAGGGTCAGAGACTCCAGAGACCCTGTCTGGGCGGGATGTGATCCAAGCAGAGCTTGATGGTGAAGCTGGGCCACAGGGTACCCAATAAACCAGGGCACCTCCCTGCAGGCAGTGACCAGTGGGCACAAGCTGATTCTGTCACCTACCCTCTGCCCTGGGAATCGGTCCCTGAGCTCTCTGCCCCTCCCCCACCAAACCCCTTTCACTGCAGCAGCATGACTGACTGAAGAGGGGGAATGGGCGGGTGCGGGGTCCCCCAGGGCAGCATCTTCCATTTTCAAAGAGAAAGATCTTAGAAGGGCCTTTGGGACCTTCCGGGTTCCTGGCCACTGATCCCGCCCACCCTAGGATTTGGAAAACATGAGAAGGTGCACCAGGCAGAGAAGCTAGGGAAGAACCCACCACTGTGCGGTGTGTGTGTGCTTGTGTGTGAGAGAGACAGACAGACAGACAGCAGGAGCAGCTCAGGCACTAACCCCGGCAGCTTCCTCGGCTGCCCGGAGCAGGAGCGAGGCTCCCAGCGGCTCTGGACACGCAGGCCTGAACCAGACCCAGCCTGGGCCCCCACGTGACAGGCCGTAGAAACACATCCTACATCCACGCACGTATGCCCTCAGCAAACATTTCCTGAGCATCCGCCGCGTGCCAGCTCCGTCCAGGCGCCGGCACAGCAACGTGGGAGCGTGGACAGAGCCCACCTGTGAAGCCCTCCACACGTGGCGAACGGCCGCTGACCTCTGTGGAGCACGTGCTCTGTGCCAGGGGCGTGCTGAGCACTTCGCGGACCCATCTTGGAGTGCGGAGTCATGTCCCCATTTCAGAGAGGGGCAAACGGGGGCTCAGAGCCGTTAAGCAGCTTATCATCATTATTCTCACCGTCACTGTTAAAACAGATGGACTCAACCCCATCAGTCCCCCACCACCAGGTCCTCCATGAGTCCAGACACCACCTGCCTGGGCCCTCTGAGGTCCTGGCGACCATCACTAAGGCCTGAGCACGGCCTAGGGGACACCACGGCCAGCAAGTGGATGAGTCCCATAGAATTCACACCCAAGGCTCCCTGTTTCCAAACCCACAGCGAAGGAGACGTCCTCCTCCCTTCCTTGTTCTGAGCCTGCAGTGGGGCAAAAGGCCCAGCTGAGGGGAGGGGGCTGCAGGGACGGGGCCCAGCTGGGACCTGTAGGGAGGGCAGCCAGGACAGCCAGCCCCTAGGTCTCCGGTATCCCCTAAGTTCTGAACTTTGTCTGCCAGGAACTTCGCAGACTTCAATCCTTCCCAAAGCCAGAGCCTCCTCAAGAGCCCAGCGCCCAGAGGGAAGGAGGAGGTCACCTTCCCTCCATTCTTTCCTCCCCCCTCCCCTCCCCCTCCGAGGCACCCACAGGGCTGTGCATGTGCAGCAGAAGAAGCCACATCTTCACGGGCCCAGGACAAACCCCACACAGATGGATTTTTCTCAACCTCGTTGTCTTTCCCTCTCAGTCACTTCCTGCCCACTGCCCGGTGCAGACCTGCGGCAAGGCTGCCAGCTGGCTCAGGAGCTACGGCTCCATCCCCCTCCCCCTGGAAATCAGCGGAAGCTCAGTGGTTAGAGCCCCCTGGATCCAGAGGCTCAAGAATCAAAGGCCTCTTGGGGGCCGTGCTGGGTGGACGAAGCTCCGCCCCCGGGACCTGGTTTCTCTGCAGGCAGCAGCAGGACCCAGGGACAGAGCGATGGCAGGAGGACAACCCCAAACCAGTGAGCGGTTGTCCCAGCCACCAAGGAAAGTTCCAGGCGAGCCTGCAGGGAGAGAAGCCCCCCGAGCTTCGCCCTCAGGCAGGGCCCTTAACTCAGAAACAGGCCCCTGCTCCAGAGAGCACCCCTGTTCTGAGGCTGCCCGGGGCTTGGCAAAGCGGAGGGCTTCAGGCTGGGCCTCCTCCAGGTGGGCGGGAGGGAGGGGTGCGAGGAGCCCACCTCCAGCTCCCTGCCCTGCGGCGTGTGCAGGTTCGGAGCTCTCTGTGCGCTGGGCACATGCAGCACGCACACCCCAACCTCGGGCCTTACAGAAACAGCAGACTCGTCCTGATCCCTCTGCTCACCCATCCAACCTGATTCCCCATCTCCCCAGTTCCAGCCCGTCCTCCTACAGACCTTCCCAATACTGCCCCTCCAACCTCAGCGAGCCACAGGCTGTTCCTCTGTGGGAGCTCTTCCTGCCCCCCCCCCCCCCCGCTCCAGGAGAGCAGGAACCTGTGCCCAGAGCCGCCCCCCCCCACCCGAGTCCGCCGCTGACAGATGCTCAACACATATTCGTGAACAAATGAATGAGTGAGGGATGGCGTGATCAAATGAGTGCAGAGGTCATCTGCCCTGGGGGCCTCCAACCACCCTCCTCATAATGCCACCCGCAGCCCTCACAGGTGCCCACATCAGAGTTAAGGCCATTTCCCTCTTTCCTCATTTGTCCTGCACAGCAGGGAAGGCAGGGGTTACTACCATCCCCGTTTGGGAGATGAAAATACAGAGGCCAAGGAGGACTGAGTAAATGTGGCAGGCCAAGAGCAAACCCATCTCTGCTCCCCCAATTCCTTTTCTTTGGCTCCTGCCTCCCCAGGCCCCTTGGCCAGGTAGTATTGTTGTGTCAAGATTTTGGAGTTAGAGCCTCCCACTCCCTGGAAACTGGGGCCATTCCCTCTGAGCATTACTTTCTGCTGGGCTCTATTAATAAAGATTTAACATCCAGATTGAAGGAGGTGAACATCCTGACAGAGGATGCTGTCTGCTCTGGGGTTAAGAGGAACCCATGTACCAAAGACTGGACTGGAGGGTAACAGGAACCACCCCCCACCTCACCCACCTTCTCCAATGCCAGAGTAGGGTCCTGTGACCCCAACTGTGTTACCTCATCTCCTCACACACCCTGTGGAGAAGCAACTGCTATCAGTCCTGGATTGTCAGGATCAGTTTGGTTGAAGTGCTAGGGGCCCAGCTTGCCCTGGCGGAGACCAAAGCAGGTGCCCCCGGGACGACCGGGACAATGAGATGCAGCAGGGCGCACGGGAGATCAGACCAGGGCCCAGAGGCCCCAGGGCTCTGCCTCTCACCTCTGCATCGACTCCTTCTGCATCGACTCCTTCTGCAGGCTGAAAACTCAAGGCTGAACTGTAGTTGGAAGTCACGTCTTCAGCCGCCACAGAGGGATCAACTTTCTCCCTGCAGCTTCAGTGATGGGTCAGATGTCCATCCCTGTGGCCAAAGGCAGGTGCCATCCCTGTCGACCAAGGAGTCATGGCCAGGGGTAGCGACAGGATCGACTAAGACTGTGGAACCCCTGATATTCTCTTGTGGAAAGGGATGAGGGGAGGATACCAGGAAGAGGGAGGGCAACTGGGCAGACAGCGATCCCCATTTTACAGATGAGAAGACGGAGGCTTCCAGAGCAGAAGGAACTTGCCTGAGGTCAAGCTTTGCCTGGGTAAGTGACAGAGCAGAACCTGAACCCAAGTCCACTGGGTTTCAGAGTCTGTGCTCTCATCACTAAGCAGCACTGCCCATTGGGAAGTCAGAGGGGGCTACAGGGGAGACAACGCCAGCCTGAGATCTCCCAGTCGCAAGACAGCAGGGGAGGCTCCTTCCAGAGTCCTAGCTGTGCGAGCACGTCCCGGGCGCGGGGCTGAGGTGCGGCCACCAGGAACACGCCTCACAGCCCAGGCCGTGCCCGCAAATTACTCCCAGGAAGAGGACGTTTGCCAAGGGAATTCAAGAGGCAATAAACAGTTACCAGAGCAATTAGACACGAACGGTAGATGTGCCAGGCTTCTCAAAGCGGCTGCCAAGCCACCCCCATGGTCCCCTCCCCTTCTCAGGGTGAGATGAGGCCACTGGGTTGCACTGTTCGGTTGAAGAGTTGACTGGTTGAGAGCTTGAGAATCAGACTGTGTGTGCATGTGGTAACCAAAAGAAAATATTCCATTCTGCTATTTTGGCCCCTGTTAAAGTGTGCATTTAAATGTGCACCATCTGCCTACAAGCAGGTGTCTTAAGGTAAATGGTTGAGTATACCGCTCAGCGTCAGACCTGAGACCCGATGGCCTGGGCACCCCTGCAGCTCAGGACGCAGGCCCAGGAGAATAGGGATGGGGAGGCCTGGGAACAATCATTTAAAAATTTTAAAATAGCCCTGGCCGGTTTGGCTCAGCTATTGGAGCGTCCGCCTGCGGTCCGGAGAGACCCGGGTTCGGTTCCCGCTGGGGGCATGTACCTCGGTTGCAGTTTGTCCCCTGCCCTGGTTGGTCGTGCGGGTGGCGGCCACTCGATGTGTCCCTTCCACATCGATGTTTCCCTCTCTCTCTCTTCCTCTCTCTCCCTCCCACTCTATCTGTACAAAAAAATAGAAAAGTGTCCTCGGATGAGGATAAAAAAATTTAAAAAAAAATTTTAAAATAAGCCCAGCCAGTGTGGCTCAGTGGTTGAGCCTCAACCACACACCAAGACGTCGCTGGTTTGATTCCCCGTCGGGGCTTACGGCTTGATCTCCAGCAGGGGGCGTGCAGGAGGCAGCTAATCAATGTTTCTCATCGATGTTTTCATTTCTCTCTCTCTAAAGAAATCAATAAAAACATATTTTAAAAATAACTAAATAAATAAAAATTAAAAATAATATCAAAGTGTATTGGATTATTCTTATCTCCATTATAAAAACAATGCCAGACCCCCTCAGACAGAGCTGGTGGGAGTATAAATGGAGATAGTATTTTAGAAGGCAAGTAGGCAATGCAGATCAAAATGTAAATGCTGTGCCCTTTGACCCAGCGAGCCCACATCCAGGAAGTTAGCCGACAGAAACAGACAGACAGACGGGAGGGAAGTGTCCCTACAGGAGTGTTAGAAGCGCTGCTTATGGGGGGAACCTGGAAAGCCCCAGATGTCCGTCATGGGGGGACCGGCTAATAAATCATGGGTCGTCCACAGTGGAATTAAATACAGGTTTTTTTTTAATAAGGTAAATCTATAATGCTGTCAGACAGACATTTCCAAGACAATTGGAGGGGGGAAAAGAAAGTGGAGAAACAGCATGTAAAGTGTGATCACATGCAAGAACCCCAGAGGTCAGAAAATGAAACTGCCAACTCTCAGAGGAAGGACCCGGGGCCTTTCACGTTCTCCGGTGGGCAGGAGGACATAGTCAAAGGCTTCTGGTAACTATTTAGTTAGAAAAAACAATAACAATATTCATTTTTAAATAAAATCAGTGAACACTGCTAATAAAAAAATAAGTGCTTTGCTTTTTCTTTTTAATATGCATCTTCAATACCCGAAGGTGCGTTTTTAATATCTGGTTGCATATCTTTCAGTATTTTTTAATCAGTTTTTCAGGCACAGCTGCTATTGATCTGTATGTATAATTTCACATCCTAGGGTTTTTAAAATCTTAATATTATAGCATTAAGCCTTTCCCACCCAGTACGAGTGTAAACAGCATTTCCATAGCCTGTGGAAAATTCCGGATGGCAAGTTTTGTTAACCAAACCCTCTTGTTGAATTGTTTAGGTTTTCTTTCCACCCACCCTCCTATTATAGGTAGTCCAGTGGTAAATACATTTATGTCTGAAGCTCTGGGGGAGAAGCATATGGGGGTCCCCATGCCTCATTCTAAAAACACAAACTATATATGTAACCAGTCTGTTGACTGGGCTGAACTTGATGGAGGCACAAACAGAAATGATGTAAATTTCCCCCAACATGGCCTCCAATTGTGCTCCAGCTGAGACCCACCTCACCCCAGTCCCCAGACATGCAGGTGGATCCCAAGATGGGCACCTGTCCACTGGCCAGCATTGAAAGGTCCAGACTGATCTATCCACAGACCTGTTCCTGTTCCCACTCAGGCCCCAACGGAGCTCGGGGACCCCGACCAGGAAGAGGCAGAAAGGGAGGCTGAGGGTCCTCTCACTTCCTTCTTCCCTCCTTCTTGCCCTCTACACCATGTCGACGTGACCTGAATTCAAGGGAGTCGCTCTCTCCTGCCGTGTCTCCCCTCCATCCACCCCCTCGTGGTGGTCCCCCTGGAGTCCCCACAAATGACCTGCACCCTGCCCAGGCCTGTGCTAGGCCCTGGACAGCAGCCCGGGGTCCAAGCCCCTCACCAGCATCCTCAGTGAACAGGCTGGACTGCGGGGGGAGCTGGGATAGAGCTGGGATGGGAGGGGCCGGCGAGCCCAGGTGGTCTCCCTCCTCTGGTGTCTAAGCCGCCACCTCATTCCTGTGGGCGCTGAGGAGTTGTCCTGCACTTAAACATGCTCCGGGGCTTTTCTGACCCTCTCCCGCTGAGAATCCAGCAAATGCCTCGGAATCCTCCTCACCCCCTCTCCTTACAGCCAGTGGGGTGGGGGGTAAGAAGTCCCAACAGCCACTGGAGCTGGGTCATTGGTTGGCCATTAATGGGGGCCTATTACTCAGGGTGGGAGGAGATGTCTCCACCTGGAGCCCTTGGCCACCCCACACGAGAGGTTAGCTCAGCCAGTGGCCTCTGGCAGGTGGAGAACGTGAGGCCTAGAGGGGGCTCAGTACCCACTGAGGGGTTAGGGGTGCCCAGCTCTCTGCTTGCACTGGGTCCTCATTGTTACAGCTCCGGGTGGGGGAGGAGGGAAAGGAATGGGAAAGAGAAGGAGGTGGGGTTGGCCCACCCCCTCGGAGGGTTGGAGCAGGGAGCAGAGCTCCTAATTTAGTGGGTTTGTTTTACTCGAGATTTCTCGCAGCTCATCAACTTGAGAGGAGGTGTTTCTTTTTTAACTATTTTTTTAAACCCTCTGTCTAAATCTGGCTTTCCCAGTATGTAGATTCAACCCCCACACCATGTGCCGCCCCCAGACCCCCAGTCCCATCAGCCTGGCTTGCAAGCCCTGACTGGCTCCTGGGTGGGTCCGCAGGCTAGGTCTGGGGGTTCCCGGGGAAGGGGGAGGCTCCTGGGCCAAATGCCTGGGCTGGGTGCTCCGGCCTCTGCTCCCCTCTGTCCGCTCTCCTGCCCTAGGTGGCCCAGCCGGTTTCAAGGCTGAGAGAGGGTCCTCATGCTAAGCATAGCTCAGCAGGTGTGAAGAGCATTAAGCAAGGTAAGTGCGTGCAGTGTGCTGGTCCCGAGTGCTTGCTCAAAGACAGCTACTGTTATTATCTTATCATCTTTTCCTCCTCTTGACCCTCCTGGGGGCAGCAATGTGACCCCCAAGTCACAGGGAGGCTCAGAGAAGTGAATCAGAGACGGAACTGGGACTTGAACCCAGGTCTTTGTGAGAGTCTGGGCTCTTGGCACTGCCCACCTGCTCGACCTCAGGCCTCCAGAGCCAGAGCCTCTGCTGGTGCTGTGGGGTCAGGACTGATCTGCAGGCAGCAGAGCTTGGCCGGAGGAGTTATGGAAAACAGTGCCCAGGGCAGTGCAGTTGGCTCTAGTCGGGCAGACAGCCCACGGCTGGCATCAACCTGCAGCGGCCAGGTAGGGGCAGAAAGGGGCCCAAGCACAAAGGTAAGCAGAGAGCCCTTAGCCTGCCATTCAAGGTCCTTCCTGACTGGCCTACCCCTCCCGTGGTTGGCCTGAGCCGTGCTACCCTGAACCATCTGTGGTTCAAGTTTCCACTGTGCACCAGTCACAGATGACTTTTTCTACCTTGTCCACCTGGCAAACTCCTACTGATCCAGCAAAACCCAGATTCGAGGCTTCCTCTTCTGGAAAGCCTCCCTGCCTTCCCCCTACCTATGGAAAGTGAATCTCTTCTGCTTCTGAAGTATGTGGCTTCTTCCACACAGGTCCTTTTCAACTACATTGTGATTTATTTCTCTCTTTGTGTGTCTCCCACACCGGATTCAACAACAGGACTTAAACTTTGGTGGGAGGCCAACAGGCATCCTCTAGGGCAGTCATCAGCACACACTGGGACACACTTCTTATTCCTGGGAACTTGGGGAGCCAGGGCACCCAAGCTTGGAGTCTTATTTCTCTCTGAGCCTCACTGGCAGCAAACTGGCAGCAAACTGGCAGCTCTGGGGTCTTGAGGACCCAGCCCCTTGGCACAGACACTGGCATCTCCCCGGGGGCACCTCCAGGCACCCCCAGAGGCTTCGCCAGTGGAGGAGCAGCGAGGAGAGAATTGACCCATGAATCAGCAGCCACCAAGCACCTAGGCTGTGCCAGACTCTGAGCTGGGCATTTCACAATGGCTCCTCCCAGGCCCAGGTGGTAAGTTTGGGCATCTCCCGTGAGGAATCTGGGACTCGATGTGCCCAAAGTCACCCCTACTAAGCAGCAGGACACACATACAAACTCTACATGGTTTCAGGGACATTTCTGAAACAGAATTCACAGGCCTCCGAGACCATCTGGGATGGAGTGAGAGCAGGAAAAATGGAGCCCCTGCCCTTCTCCCACGAAGCCAGCCTCAGTGCCTTCCTGTCCAAACACTGTCCTCCCTGCCCCGACTCGCCCGCTCCTGAAGCTGGCCCCGTCGCCGCCTCTCAGACGGCGCTGGACTTGAGGTCTGTTGGCCCAGGGCCGGACCTCACCTTAACACCTTCAGTGTTGCCTTCAAGTCCCGTCGCCCCTCAGAGCCTCAGAGTCCTCCTCAGAGAGGTGGGGGTGACAGCGTGCTCTTGCCACATTGCTGCGAGAACCAAGCCGTCGGCGCACGACAGAGGCCACCAGACCCAGCCAGGCGCCGCCGCACGCGGGAGCCCACCTCGGGCACTGCGAGGTGATGCTGGATTTTACTCAATTTGGAGCATTCCAAGCGGTGGCACATAGCTGGACTTTGATAAATGTTTGTTACATGAATTAGTTAATTAATGGGCTTGAATGTTGGCTCTGACGGTTGTTAGTTCTGTGACCTGCAGCGAGGGGCCTGCCTCGCGTCCCCCCTTGGTGACTCTACAAAGCGGAGTCCTTGGCCCCCGGAGTTCCAAACATAAGACACACTAAGGCCGACTCGGGTGCAGGGAGGAGAAGCCTGGGGGGAAGAGGCAGAGACAAACCTGCCAGGGAGAAGCCGCAGCTCACAGTCCACCGGGCTGGAAAGGCTGTGCCCAACTCCTGGGCCAACAGGACCCGTTCATTAAGCATGGGACTTGAGAAAACATGAGTCCAGTTTTTAATTAACTTTCCCCTGAGTGGAGGGAGAAGGTGGGTGGTAGGAGCCCCGCAGGAGAGCGGAGTCCTGGGCACCCCCCGAGGTGGAGGTGAGAGTGGGAAGAAGTGAGGCAGGAGGGAGGGGAGGGGCTGGGGCCTGAGGAGCACGTGCTGCTGCATGTGCCAGTCACTGTGCCCGGAGCTGTGCCTGAAGATGTGCTTGGAGCTGTGCCCATCACTGTGCCCGTCACTGTGCCTGGGGCTGTGCCCGTCGCTGTGCCCGTCACTGTGCCCTCACTGTGCCCGGAGCTGTGCCCATCACTGTGCCCAGAGCTGTGCCCGGAGCTCTGCCCAGAGCTGTGCCCCCACGGAGCCCCCACTGTGCCCATCACTGTGCCTGGGGCTGTGCCCATCGCTGTGCCCATCACTGTGCCCGGAGCTGTGCCTGAAGATGTGCTTGGAGCTGTGCCCATCACTGTGCCCGGAGCTGTGCCTGGGGCTGTGCCCATCACTGTGCCGGTCACTGTGCCCATCGCTGTGCCTGGGGCTGTGCCCGGGCTGTCTGCACACGTCTCACTTCATACCCCAGCAATCCTGGACTCGCCCTGCACACAGTAGGTGCTCAGGAAATGCCAGCCCCACCCCTGCAAGGCGGGCGCACTGTAAGCCGCACCCGGCTCAGAGCTAAGGTTCTAAGAAGCTTCTGAATGAATCCTTTGTCCAGCAGCCGCCAAGCCCAGCCCACCTCCGTCCCAGGCCCCAGCCGGCCTCGAGCCCACCTCAGCCCCGCTTCTCCCGACATAACTCATGTGGTTTTGTGGGATTTGTTCCATCCACGACATACAATAAATCTTTTAGGATGTTTAAATTCCAATCTTTTTTGTAATTTCCCCCTCCCCGCTCAGGGGAATGGCTGTTCGGCAAAGGTCACACATAAAACAGGCCCTATCAGGCAGGAAGAGGAGGCGGGACTCCCGGGAGGAGCAGCTGCCATTGATTAGGGACAGGCAGGTCCGTCCAAGGAGCACACGCTTGCTCTGCCGGGGCTGCAAAGCCAGGGTGACGCCCGGTTCTCCCCACCGCCTCAGACATGCGTGATTCAGGACTGCTCCTCACAGCATCCGTGTGAGTCCTGCTCACTGAGCACCTGCTTCCTTGCCTCCCACCCCAGCCCTGCACCATCCACAGTGTGATCATCCCTGCTGCACAGTGGGGGACACGTGCCACTGAGAGGTGAAGGGACTCCCCAAGATCACGCCCAGCAGTAAGAGGCGTGGCTGGGATTTGAACCCAGGTCTGGCTGGCACTAAGGGCCCTGCTCCCCTCCCCCACTCCCCTGCTCAGTGGGAACTCACAGTATTTCAATGAGAGGTGAGCAAAGGGATCGGCCCAGTCCTGAATGCTCCCCAGGCTTGGTGTTCAACCCACTCCTCTGGTCATTTGCATATATTTGCATACCATGGCTCCAGAGGCCTCAAGTATAGGCAATAAAATCAATTAATTAGTGCAACCAACCAGTGGATACTTAGCTGCAGGGTGCCCTCCGACCACTGAAACCTACAGAATTGATTTTGAATGTGAGTCATCCGCTGCCTCCTGAGTCAGCAGAGCCCACCCCCAAGGCCCAGCCCCCAGCCATGGCCCCTCCTCCTCAAAGACAGACACTCAAGGGGAAAAGACTGTTTAATTTTCTGGAATAAAGAATCTGCTATTTTGTGTTCTTAGGCCATAACGCACCTCAATAAAAGCAGGGCTGTAACAGGATAGAACTTGAGAAAAAGCGAGTCCGGGGATGTTTTATGTGTGACCTAAAACGTGGGTGGCTGACAGCCTGTGCCCTCGGCAAGTACACCGGAGGCAGAAGCCCCAGCCCAGACTCCTGCGTGCTCAGGGCTCCCCAGCGGGAGGTGCTGGAGGCAGGTGGGCTGGCCCAGGCCTCACAGAAGCCACACAGGGGCAGCAGGCTCCCCTCCAGGGGGCTGCTCTGACCAGCCCTTCCCCGGGTCCGCCACTAATGGGGGTTCCCAGCTGAGCAGGGCAGACGAGAAGACCCTGGCGGGGATCTGGAGCTCCTGAGGCCATGAGACCCACGTGAAGTCACACACCCGATCCTTACGATTCCCGACAACGCTACGTCACATGGGAATGGCCACTGGTTTCCTACCAGCCCCGTGGCCAGGGTCACTCGGGCCCAGGCGGTGGGCCCACAGCGGCAGAAAGGCAGCAGGGCGGAGCGTGCCAGGATGCCCGATGAATCGTGTATCAGACAGTGGAACAGCAAGTGAACCGCTGCCTAAATGAACGAATGAATGCGGAGACTGGGGGAGAGTAAGAATGAACGAATACATTGAGCGAATGACACTATGAATTCCCGCATGGAAGGACGCAAGCCTGCCTGAGTGGACAAGGTCATACTGGGTTATTCCCATGATCCTTTCCTCATGGGAGAGAAAACTGAGGCACAGAGAGGTTAGCAACTTACCCAAGGTCACACAGCCAGCGTGAGGCAAAGCTGCCACTCCAACAGGTATGGCCACAGGGCCTACACTTGTACTATGGCCGAGGCTCATCGGAAGAACTGAGCCTTCCCATTGCACCTACCCCACCTCTAGCGGAAAACAACTTCACGAAACCCAGCACCCACATCATTCTTGTTGTTGGCTGGAAGCAGAGCTCGCTTTTCCATGATTGCTCCCGGTGGTGCCCAACCTGCTGCCTCTGCGAAGCTGGGCTGGGCAGGCTGCAGACACAAGGCTGGCGTGGCCCTGGGCAGGGCACCAAAGGAGGGGTCAGTGTCATCACCAGGAGTTGTCGCGGCGCCTCCTGCGGCCCGAGGCCTTCAGTCATTGTTTTCAGCCAGGAGCCTGGGAGCTGGGGGTGTAGGAGGAGAGAAGAGGTGGTGAGGGGATGGGAGGGCAGGGGAGGGTGGGTTGGGCTGGGGATGTCCCAGCCCTGTTTCTCGAAGCTGGGGGATGGTTTTCCAGGGGAAGTTTCTGTCTTGGTCTCTATGTTATTTTTTCTAGCCATTTAGCTCTTTGAGGTGGATGGGGAAAGACAGGGCAAGGGGCCAGGAAGGGAGGGGCAGGTAGGTCACATGGGGACAGTTTAAGGCTCAGCATCAGCAGCCAAATCTGCTCAACAGTGAGACAAGTTGCCCTGTCAGGTGGTGAGCTCACTGTCCCTAGACGTGTTCAAGTTATTACAGGAAAGCAAAGAGAAGGTTTGCTGCATTACAGGAAGAAGTTGGACTCAGGTCATTTCTTGTGCTGACATCCAGATTCCAAGATTTTTATTTCAACTCTAAGTTTCTCTGAATGCGTCTACACTATTTCAACTCTTCCGGAGAGATTCCTAAACCCTAAGATTCTGTGGGCCTGGGAGTCCATCAGTGCACCTGTGGTCCCCTAATTCTGGGTTCCGTGTGAAGACAAGATGCTCGGGTCCTGGAGTTCTGTGACATGCTCTTTGAGTCTGTGAAATGGTTCTGATTCCAAGACTGCACATCTCAGATGCTGTGTGCGGGCTGAAGACCCAGGCCTCTGACCTTTCCGTATCTTTAGAAGGAGGTTCTTCAGCCATTTATCTCCAGGGACCTCTCGGCATTAAAAATGAAGTTCCAGGGAGTTCCCATCCCATTCTCTCTTCTCTCTCAGCCTCACCTGGCTCACCCCCGACTCTCCCTCAGGAATCCAGAGTCAGGAGGGTGGATCAACATTCCAGAAGCTTCCACCCCCCTCCCCACCTTCATTTGAACCTGGTTAATCTGCCAGCAGAGATGAACTCTCCTCCTGTCCCTGACAATCTGCTTTCTTTTTGGGTTCGCCCACACACACTTCCCCTGGAGACCATGCCCCAGCTTGGAGAAACAGAGCTGGGAAACCCCCCCACCCATCCCATCCCCCCCCCACCCTCCATCCCCTCACCACCCCTTCTCTCCTCCTGCACCCCCAGCCCCAGACTCCGGGGCAGAGTGTGGGCTGCCCCCCTGCTGCCTTCACGTTGGGACCTTCTCCGTGAGAGCGGTGATCACCTGTTGCAAGGTCACTACAAGGACTCCTGCGCCACCCCAGTGTCTTGAGTGAGTTAAATGGGTCCTGAAGCCCCAGGTAACGAACACAGTTTAAAAAGGCCTGTGGAGATGTGCTCCCAGCTGGACGCTGCAGGGGTTTGTCCTTCAGTATGAATCATGACACTAGTAAGGAGCAGCAGTGGAGTTTCCTGGTGCGTCTCCCTCAGTACAAGCAGCCAGTCCTGTCTGTGTTCCCCGATCCACTCGCCCTGCTCACCACGAGGTCTCCTCCTGTCTCAGTGTTTAATCCGCTGGCTGTCCGTGGGCTCTGAGCGATGTCTGTCCTTAGGTTCAGTTTGATTTCTCTGGAAGGACCTGGGTCCGGGAGGAGGAGTGGAGACCAGGCGGGGAGGGGCCGGAATTCTGGAGGAGGCGGGACCCGCAGGGGGCCCTCCAGGACGTCCCAGGGAAGCCCCCCACCTGCTCCTACCTCAGCAGCAAGGATGGGGTCCCCCGGGCGCCTGTGACAGAGAGCCCAGAGCACGGTGACTTGGCCCTGGAGGAGAGGAACAGGGGTGATGGGGTTCGGTCCTGTGACAGGAGGGGAGTCCCTCGGGCCGTGGCTGCAGGCACTCACCAGTCTCTTCCTGTGGCTTCGGCCCAGCCGTCTGGACCATCTGTGCGGCTGCTGCCCGGGAGCCCCTGGCCAGATGTAAACACAGGGGAGCCCGCACCCACCCTGGGCCCAGGCAGGACAGGCCTTTGGCTCAGGAACCAGACAGTGGCCGCCGCCTCCAAGTGGGAAGAGGCCTGTGAAGCCAGAGCCGGCAGGGGCCAAAGCAGAGCTGTGCAGCCTCACTACCCTCTGGCCCGGTGCCCACACGGTGCCGGAGCCCAGGGGCTGCTCAGGGGACCGCACAGACAGGACGTCACAGGCAGCTCCAGGACGGGCCCTGGGGAGAGACTACGGCCTGAGGGCCTGAGGGCGGCTGGCCTGGGAGAGAGCGGGCAGGAGGCTGTGTTTGGGGCCAGCTCCTCTCCAGGCCCTGGGTCTCTGCCATCCTCACACAGCCCTGGGAACCTCTGTCCGTGTCTCCACTTCTCAGAGGAGAAAACGTCCTGGGTGATACGCAGGCCCAGGTCACCCTCTCAGTAACGGTACGATTCCCACCAGGCCTGTCTGGCTGCGAAGCCTGTGATTTTCCTCGTGCCCCAGGCCACATAGATGGGACAGGCGCCATTAGGCACCGAGCACAGGACTCCGGCCTCGGGCCTAATTCCAGGGGGACCTGGGAGCTGGGGCTCCGTCCGTGGCATCTCACTTTCCCGGTGTGTGACCTGGGCCTCTCTTGCCTGCGTCCTCCTCTGAGGAGTGGAGGCTCAGGCAGGTGCAGTGACCGGCCCAGGGTCCCTCGGCCACAGGCGGAGCCAGACTGGACCCTGGGACCTCACTTGGGGCTCACGGGCCTCGTCAGTGTCTCTCCAGCTCCGGCCACTCCTCTGGTCCTTCCGTGCTGCTGGCCATCGCCACCCGCCCCCTGCACGACAGTGACCCAGCCCCTCCCTTTCAGTGCACTTGAAACGGGCTCCCTGTTCAATCCGCCTCACCCTGAGCAAGGGCGTCCATGAAGTCAAGGGTTCGACGCGCTAGCTGCTGCGGGGTGTCTCCGACGCCGTAAATACAGACACGACTGGTAATAGAAAACGTGAGTGTTTGTGCCAGCAGCACCCGCAGTCACCTCTCAGACCCCGGGAGTGAGGACGCCCCTCCCCTGAGAGGCCCAGGCCTGCCGCTGGGGGCCGAGAATAGGGGGAGGAGGGGCATTTGGGGGGTGGACATGGCCCGGCCTCGCCCAGCCCAGCTCAGGACAGTGGGGTTTCTCTTCCTGGGGGGCCGCACCCTGCCTGCTGGGCCTCAGCAGGAGGGGGCTGGGCTTGCCCCCACCTTGTGAGCACAGGCCCCGTGGGGAGGGGGTCAGAAGGCTGTGATGGCCCCAGTGGCCCCTGAGCGTGGGGTGCATGTTGGGGTGCTCACCACATGCTCTCCCCACCAGTCCTGGCTCCTGGAGGAAGCCCCAGGCTTGGGACAGAATTCGGCTCTGTGCCCCCCCAGGAGAGAGGCTGGGGGGCGCGGCTGTCCTCGGGCCAAGGGCTCCTGCCAGGAATGGAGGCGGCAAACTGCAGGGGATCTGACACCAGGAAGAGGGAAAGCGATGCTTTCAGCTGTGGCCACGTGCCCAAGCAGCCGCCACGCCAGCCACGGGGCACGCGACCTCCAGATGGGGGTGAGGCTGCAGGGGCCGGCGAGGGTCGGTCGAAGGGTGTGGCCAAGCTGCAGGCGGCTAGAGGCGAGGCCAGGACCCTCACCTATGAACCCCAAAGCGCACCAGGGCCGCCAAAAGGTTTCTCCCTAGAGGAAGGAAATCTCAGGGGTCATGAGGGGCAGACGGGCCTGGGTTCAAGTCCCAGAGCCTCAGCAAGGCCCTCGGCTGAGCCTCACTCTACTTTAAAATGGAGATGGTCGCCCTGGCCGGTGTGGCTCAGCGGTTAGAGTGTCGGCCTGCGGTCCCGAGAGACCCGGGTTCAGTTCCCTCTAAGACCATGTACCTCAGTTGCAGTTTGTCCCCGGCCCTGGTTGGGTCGTGCGGGTGGCAGCCACTCGATGTGTCCCTTTCACATCGATGTTTCTCTCCCTCTCTCTCTCTCTCTCTCTCTCTTCTTCTCTCTCCCTTCCACTCTATCTGAACAAAAAAAAGGAAAAATGTCCTCAGGTAAGGATTAAAAAAAAAAAAATGGAGATGGTCCTTTCTCCCAAAGTGAATGCGAAGAATGAACGAGGTCAGCACCAGGAGGACCACGCTATACGCATGGTAAGCACTGATACATGTTAGTCATTCATAAGTTCATATTTATAAATCACTACTTACAGTCTATAATATACCATAAATAAACTATTATATGACAATATATTTATATTTTATGTATTATTTATATGGTTATATTATATTTATAAATCATAATGTTTACATAATACATATTACATGTAAGTATGTATAATATACTGTATACACTGTAAATCATTAGTCGTGAGTTATCTATTACTATTGCCACTCAAAGGCTAAGGGACACAGAGAGCAGATACGTTCTGTGTGGTCTGGTTTTCATTCTTTCACACATTCATTCAATCCACCTACAGGGCGGGGCAAAAGTAGGTTTACAGTTGTGAGTACGCGAAACAGAGTGTATTCTTGTATTATTATTTATTAATTGTTGTACTATTTTCCATGCACACCCGCCTCTGCCCACCCTGCGTTCACGGAGACGCGGGGAAGCGGAGCTGAGCTCACTCACGATGGCGCAGCGGCACCGGCAGGGTGGCTGCCGAGGAGGAGGGATGAGTTGCCGTGACTCTTGGGTGTGGGAATTTCAAGTTCAGTTCACATGGATGACGCCTACCGTGTGCTTGGCACAGCCTGAGATGCCGGCAAGGAAATGAGGCTCAGAGAGGTGAAAACTCCCCAAGGTCGCACAGGCCTGCGTGAGCCACGCCCCACACCCAGACCTGGGCACTGGGCACCGTCCTGCAGACCCCAGGCTCCTCCTCAGGGTCATGGAGTGGGGCAGCTGCTGGCACTTTCTAAGGAACCTCCTTGGACCCTGCAAACCGGAGGGGACAATGTGAGGGGGCAGTTCTGACCGGTCCACAGGGTTCCGTGAGGGAGGGTCTGGATCTGGAAGATCCGGTGCCTCCTCCTTGGAGCCCCGGGGGGAGCCCTGTGACCTGAGACACAGCTCCTGGGTCTGAACCCCTGTGAAGATGCTGTCCCGGGTTGGACACCCTCCCTGCGCTGGGCATGTACAGTTTCATTTCTGTCTCCACACCCCCGCGAGGTGGGAATTATTCTCCCCATTTCCTGGGTGAGCAAACGGAGACCCAGAGGGCAGGCACATGCTGGGACTCACCCCAGTTCTTTGGACAGTGGAGTTTGTGTTCTCTCCAAGGTGTTTGAGGGTGCTTTCTGGGGCCCCCAAGTCACCTCCACTTTGGAGTCCTCGATGCTGCACCAGGCTGCATTTGTCTTGGCTCAGAAATAATTACACCCTAATTTGGAGACAAAGGACTCAGCCATTTGCCCATAGAAACAGACAGTAAGACAGTTCCCTGGGGCACACCTACTTAGCCCCTACCCCATCCCCTACATTCGGTCTGAGCTGCCCCCCCCCCCCAGCCCTCCCGACCCCACCCCACCCCCCAACCCCCCACCACCTGTCCAGCTGGACAGGTCCTGGGAGACTGACATGCATCCAGCCCAGGCCCCTCCCAGGCCCCTCAGCGTGAGGGACTGGACAGTGTCGCTGGGGTGGGGAGATAACCACCTCTGCAGAGTCCCACACACAAGGTCTGCCCCTGCAGAGAGGTCGCTGCCCCCCTTGGAAATATTTGCGTTCGGGAGGGAGGGGACAATTTAAAGGGATTAGATTAAGTGCTAGCAGTGAGTGAGGGAAACTAGCCCATCTCGGTGACAAGGGCTGAACCCCATCCCCCAGCTGGGCCCAGTCACCCCATTCCTGGGCCAATGATGCCATCGTGTGGCCAGATTCCTCCATTGCAGCCCAGGCCCACGATTCCAGCCCCACTAAAATCCTTTCATTCCAAGGCCCAAGACGTCCTTGAGATCATTTTTCCAGTGTCAGGAGACCATTGCACAGCTCGGGAAACAGAGCGCCCCGGTAGCAGCAAGGGGTGAAGGGGAAGAGTGGGACGTTTGGAGCCCAGCAGGCCTGGGCAACAACTACACCAGACAGTACCTACGAGGTCCAACTAAGTTTGGATTTTACCTTAGAGACAATAAGGAGCTGGAGAAGGTTCTTGAGCAGCGTGTGACCTGACCAGGGGCTCGGTCTGGTACTGATGTGTATAATGGACTAAAGAACAAGGCAGGAAGGCCAGCTAACCTGCTATCGTCCCAACCTGTGGAGAAAGAACTAGAACTCGCTTTCAACATAACGTCTGAACCTCAGAGAGGCAATGACTTTAGAAGAGTCCTGACTTTAGAGCCAGGATTCCAGGGTTCAAATCCCAGCCCTGCCACTTACTGGCTGTGTGACCCTTGACAACTGCAGCCTGGGTGTCCCCTTTTGTGAAACAAATGTATTACATGAGTCGCTGAGGATTCTGAATTAGAAAGAGTGTGTCTATCACCTCGCATCTGAAGGATGATCAAAAATGTAAGACACCCTGGCTGGTTGGGCTCAGCAGTTAGAGTGTTGGCCCGTGGACTAGAGAGTCGAGGGTCCGATTCCGGTACCTCAGTTGTGGCTCAATCCCCGGCCCTGGTCGGAGTCCGGAGGGAGGCAACTAGTACATCTGTCTCTCACATTGAGGTTTCTCTCCCCACTCCCCACTCTATCTGAAGATAAATGAAAAAATATCCTTGGTGAGGATTTTTTTTAAAAAAATGGTAATACAATAGGTGACCTAAATCTGATTCTGACCCCAGATACTCAAAGTTTGCTCTGTCCCCATGAGCAGACCTGGTCTGTCCCCATGTCAACACCCAGCTGAGCGCTGGCGGGAGAGCCCCCCAGCCCCGAAGCAGCTCCCAGGCAGCCGGCAGCCTCTGAGCAGCTCCCCTCTCCCCCCTATTCACTGCGACTGCAGCTGGAACCAATGGGATGCTGGGACCCCCCCAACATCTCTCACAGAGCTCTGGTCCCAGAGAACACCACGCCATTCAGAGGAGAAGTGCAGAGATCCCCGTAGGGACTGCGTCTCCCCTCCCTTGTAAATCCGCTAATGAACTGTAATGGCAAAGACAAACCCCTTGTTGGAACCTGGTAACCAATTCACTGTGGGGCCAAGAGACTGCCATTGTCGTCCAAGTAAGGAAAGAGAAAAAATAATCCTCATTAGTTTAGTCTTGTTTATCTATATAAAAACAATAAAACGTAAAAACCAACCAAAATATCCGTTGCAAAGTAACATGCTTTGTGCCGATGAGCTGGCTGCCCTGGGGAAATGTCGGCTTGCCTTCTCTCTGGATTGCTTATAACCTCTGTTCATGGAATCCAGAGCAGAGACGAGGGAACGGCGGGGGCGGGGGGCCCAGAGCCGCTGCGGGGGGAATTATGATGAGTTGGCACGGGAGGCTGGGCACGAAAGACCCGCAGCTGTGGGCTCCACCTTCCTGGGAGCCTGGCAACGTGATCCTGGAAGAGCTAGGTCCTGACCCGAGACAGGGACCAGTGAGGTCCCCCGGATCTAGTCCAGGCTTCCAGCCGGATCCTGACCCACTCTTGGGGACACCTGCCGTCCTACCCACCCAGCGCTGCCACCTGACAACAGCCCCTCCTTGTCCCTGAGGAGCCCCTGCCGAGCCCTCTCAATCCTGGGGGGTCTGAAGCCCCAGCCTGGCTCCGAGGACCCCAGCCAGAGTCTTGCATCCCTGGCCACAGTGATCGGTCAAGGGCGGGCGCAGGACCCAGGCTGAGCCGACGAGGCTGGATTCTGTGAGCTCGGAGCGGCAGGGTGAGTGGGCTGCCTGCCTGGGGTCAGGCCGTCCTGGTGGAGATGAGTTACCGAGACCGAGGCCCGACGGCCTTGCTGAGCCCAGCACCCACCTCCCCGGCTCCTTCAGTCACGGGTCCCACCACCTCCCGCCTTGTGCTGGAGCTGGGTGGTGCGACCTTTCGGTCACTTCAGCCAACAGCCCTAACTCGCCCGGTTCTGGCCCATGTGCCTGTGGTCCGGTCTCCGGATGGCTGCTTCTCTCCCCCTCCTGCCACGGAATTCCTCGTTCCTGGAGCAGGAATACTGGAGACAGGAAGCAGCCTCCCCCACCAGATGACTGAGTCTTGGGCACAGGCCCCCTCTATTTGTTGCTTTCATGGAGAATCCTGAAGCTCAACCCCAGAGGCCCCCAAGTCCCCACCCCACCTCAGCTCCACCTGGACTGGGGACGGAGCCGGGCCTGACCAGGTCAGGGGTTACAATGGCAGCCTCAGGCCCACCTGTTCTAAGCTACTGGACTGTGGCCTCCCCCAGCCCTGTGGGCCCCTCCCTAGCCCCCGCTCTGATCGGTCTCTCCCTCCAACACCTTTCCAACCCAGCATGCTTGGTGGGCCCTGACTCCCTGCCTGGCCCCGCCTCTGGAGTCCAACCCTGCCCCCTCTGCCCTCAGTGCCCTGGGTGGAGCCTCAGGCTCCTCCAGGACCAGGTCCACCCTCTGCTGAACTGCGAGCCTGCTGACTGCCTGGCAGGGTGACGGGAGAAAGACGCCCCTGGGGTCTGCTGAGCACATTCATGACCACAGGCAGCAGAGACGGGTCCATGCTGTCGCTGAGAAAGGCCTCAGCACGAGGAAACCTGGGAGTCCGGCGCCTCCACTTACCCAGACAGTCCCGTCCTTGTGTCTAGATCAGCTCTCTGTTTAAGAGGTGAGGAGCTGAGGCCCAGGGGAGAAGGGGTGACCTGTCCAGGCTCCACAGCCAGAGTAAAGCGAGGCTGGAACGCGGGCTGATGGACACAGGGCTCTCTTCTGCTTCTGTCCTCCGTTCCGGCCCTGGTGCCTAGGGGGGGCCTGGCCTGGGTGCAGCACAGTCGTGCGTCGCATAACTGAGTGATGGAGCCGGCCCGCTGTCCCGGAAGCTCGCAGGCTTGCACCATGCTCCGTGCCTCGCCCCCCTGAGCCCTGGCACACTCGGGCTGGCGGCGCCCGAAGCGGAGGCATGGCTGTGGTTCTTTGCCTCCCGGTGGAGCCGGGATTGTGCCCATCAGCACGAGGCAGGTGGGCCGAGTCCCCCGCCGAGGAGCAGAAGACTTGCAGAGCCGTGGTGCACACCGAGCGTGGTCTCCCAGCAGGTCCAGGTGCTCCGGGTGGCACAGCCTCTGGAGGCCAGGTGGCCACAGCAACTCCACGGACAGCAGTGCCAGGTGGGAGCCAGGGAGGTGTTGAGAAACTGACAGGTGTGGGTGTGTCCCTGAGGCCCAGAAACCAGCCTCCAGATGGCAGCAGTGACACCCACTCCACCCTGGATGCAAAGTGTGGGCGCACCACGTGGAGTGCTCCCCACGCATCATCTCATTTGCACCCTGCAACCCCCTGTGAGGTGGTGCCGGTGTTACTTTTCCACGGAGAGGTGAAAGGCCCTGCCACGTCACTGGGTGGCTGAGGGGTGCTTCTGGGACCTAGGAGGGTCCAGTCATTTCCCCGAATTGAAGAACAAGAACCAGGACATCAAAGCCAGGAAGTGCAGGTGCGAGAACAGCTGAGTGAGGGCTGTCGCGTTGAGGAAACAAGCTGACCCAGCCACGTGGAGCTTTGCTGAGAAGGCTCCCTGGGTGTCTCAGGAATGGCCGAGGCGGGGAGTGTAGCCAGGCCCGACGAGGCGGACCAGTGACTGACCCCGTGTGGTGGATTAACATGGCCACAAGCCCCACTGTGTGGTTCTGTGGATTGAGAAGCGTCCCATGCACCAAGAGGCTGCTGGTTCGATTCCTGGTCAGGGCACATGCCTGGGTGGCAAGCTTGATCCCCAGTGGGGGTTGCGCAGGAGGCAGCCGACTGATGTTTCTCTCTCATCGATGTTTCTATCTCTCCCTCCCTCTCCCTTCCTCTCTGAAATGAGTAAAAACTTTTTTTAAAATGGCCACAAATTCCTTGTTACTTTCCCCCCATGGAGAGTGGAGTTTCTCTCCCCACCCCTGGAATGTGGAACATAACATCTTTGACTAATAAAATGCAACGAAAGTAGCTCAGTGCCAACCGGGGGCCTCAGACCTGAAAGGCTTTCAGAAGCCCTGAGATGCCTTGGAAGAAGCCGTTCCCCTGCTACAGCGACCGCAGGGGGAGGGCAAGGCCCTGAGGCCGCATGGAGAGAACACCAGGCAGCCCGCCTGGCACCCACCTCCCTGAAGGCCCCAGGCACGCGAGTGGCCCTGCTGGGCGCTCCAGCCTGGCTGGGAACCAAACGTTTGCAGCATGTGGTGCACTGAGCGCAGTCAACCCACAGAATCGTGACAGTAACCGAGGGCTGTGTAGAGCCACTGGGTTTGGGGCGGCTTGTTACACAGCATAGATAACGGAAACACCCTTGGACCGGGACGCCATCGGCAACCCGACAAAGGCTGCTGTTCTCTTTCCTAGGGAGGGTGGTCTCTGACCTCTGCCTTCCGGGGACCTGGGAGAAGATACAGACCTCCCAGCTCCAGGACCAGCAGCCAGGTCGCTAGGGTCCCCATGTCCAAATTCCCAGAAGAGAGACACCAGCTCCCCGACTTGTCACCCATTGACCAGTCAGCTGAGCACAGGACATAGGCCCTGTGGGGTGGGCGGGTCCTCTCAGAAGGGAAGTGTGGGCAGAGCAGCTGCCCCCGGGGGAGTGTGACAAGGCCTCCCCTTGGGGAGCAGAGGAATCCCCAGCCCAGGGCCGGCACAAGGACAGGGCTCAGGGAAAGGTGTGCGGCGGGGAAGGGGGACGGCCCCTGCCCCAGGGTGGTTGTGAGACGGCTCGTGAGGGGGTCTGTGTGCTGTGGCTCCTGGCGTTGCTGGGGGGTGTTATTCTGCCTCCTCAAATTGCCTCTAAGGAAGATCTTCCAGGATGCTCTGAGCATCTTATGAAAGCCTTTGATGTGCTCTCAAGTGTGAGTCTAGTAGTAACAGTGAAAATGCTCCATTAAACAAGAATGAGTTCTGAAAATCACCTCGCTCCCCTCTGGGAGGCAAGAGACTGCAATTCCAGAGGGCGCTGATCCAGAGGGGCCCAGGGGAGGCTGGCAGACCCCATGTGGAGTTGGGGGACTTGGGGGTCAGCAGTCTTTCCCTTGTGCTGTCCTTCATGTGGGGGCTGCAGCTGTGTGTGTTGGGGGTGGGGGTGAAGCTTCTGAAACACAAGGAACTAACAGAGAAGACTCCGCAGAGCACCTGGGCCAGTCTCTGCCCAGGCTGGGACCCTTCCCATCACCTCTCTCACACACTCGCCTCACGTACAACCTAAACCTGCTTTCTTTTCCTCCAGCTACATGAGGGCGACAGGGCACCCTGCTCAGTGTAAGTCCTTTAAGAGCAGGGACTGTGTCTCGTTCATAGACCACCACCTCCCCACTGTCTGGCATGGGGTAGTGCTCTGTAAGCGTTTTTGTCTGCATGTGTGCATGTCTGCATGCATGAACGAATGAATGAGTGAATGAATGAATGAATGAATGAGTCAGACCCTCAGCTTTCCCATCTGTGAAGTGGGGATGACAAGTCTGCTCTGGGTAGGGTTACTGAGAGCACGAAACGAGATCACGAAATGAACATGTGACTGAAAAAGCAGGACAAACAGTGAGTCCGGAGCAGTCGCTGTCACCACCGTTACCACCACTGTCGCCGTCCTGCGGCACCCTCATCCCCAGCCACCCATCCGACCTTTCTCCTGCTCCCCAAATAACCACACTGCCTCTGGCCCACTCAGTGCTTAAGTTAAATCACATTTAATTGTTTTTCAAAAAGGAACAGAGAAGTCAGAAGAGATTCACAGCACTCACAGTCATGAGGGTTAACTAAAAGTAGAATATATTAAGCTTTTGGTTAAAAAATGCAAACGCAGCCCCAGTAACACTCACCCTTGTGTTCCCACTCGTGCACTGCTTCCAGACGCACCCCCGCGCTCAGGCATGGGCGCGCGCACACACCCACACACACACCCCCAAACTCACGCAGTCCCAGCGCTCACACACACCCCGAGCAGGGCTGGAGGCTGGTGGAAGAGGGAGAGGCCCGGTGCCATCCCAGGGCTGCCTCTCCCAACCCCCTCACTAAATGACAAAGTAGACTACACTCGGGGCTCTAGGGGACACACGCGGGATTCTGTGAGCTGTGCTTGGGGTGGGGACATAGAGGAGCCACGGCGGGGACGAGCGGCCTTAGACGATCCTGTTCTCCATGACGGCCAGCCGCTTACTCACCGCTTCCAGTGGGCTCGGAGTTAAGGAGGTGCAGGTGGCCCGGCGCAGGGCAGTCCTGCTGCGGCCCAAACAGGACCCCCTTCCTGTTTCCTGCAGTGCCACCCTTCCAGGGCTGTCTCTCACCCGCCCATAGCAGGTGTTTTCCCCAATGTCGAAACGTGTCCCACTGCCCTCAGAACGGTACTCTCCGAAAACACAGCCAGTGCTCAGAGCCCCGAAGGCCAGCCCTGCCCAGTGCAGGTTCAGGCCGGCTGCCCCCCCCCCCAGTATGACCAAGCCAGGGAAGCTGTTGGAGGCCCAGCCGCATCCGAGTGGCAGCTGGCATAGTCATGTGACCAAGAGCCTGAGAAGTGGGATGTCCATGGGCACCATGTTTTCCTCTAGACCTTGACCTCTGCCTCAGTTTCTCTGTTTACCCTTTAGGAGCCCCTGCTCTTCCCAGGGTCAGTATCAAAGCTGACATCCGCCTATCTGGCCAGAATCCAGCCCATCTTCAGCAGGAAGCAGACGAGGAGGAGCCCACACTGACCCCCACACACCTTCTCTCCCCACAGGGCACCTGCCGCTGCCCCCTGCCTCCTGCCCCTCTGGGAAAGGATATGTTTCCTGGTCAAGGCCTGCAGCAGCCCCTCCACTTTGGCCTGGAATTTCACAATGGATTCACAGTCACACGGGTCTTCCTCTGGAATGGACAGGAAGCAGAGAAAGACAGGAAGATGGTGAGCAGTTGCCAGGCAGGGGGGCTGGGTAGTTACTGCCCGGGACCAGGATTAGGGAGTCTTGGGGGAGTGTGTGGCCTAGAACCTCTCAGGGGGTGAGATATGTGGAATTCTTGAGACAGAGCTCCAGGCGTGGTGGAGGGCGACCCCCGATCGGCTTCCTGGCCCCCCAGAGCCCTGATAAAGAACTCCAATCCAGCGTCACTGCGCTGAGCACCTGCTGCGTGCCTTATGTCATCATGGTGACTCCTCACCCCCATCCTGTGTGTTTGAAGTCGTTAATGCCATTGTACCGATGAAGAACCAAGAAGTGAAACAACCGGCCCCTGGTCAGCAGGCAAAGCGTCAGAGCAAAGACGCACACGCAGGCCGTGCGGCTCTGGAGTCCACGCTCTACCACCGGGAACAGCAGGCAAGGTCACCAGCAGGGGCAGGGGAGGCGGCAGGATTCAAAACCCGCTCCTCGGTTATTTACCATGTTTCACCCCTCTGACCTTGGTTTAACTGTCTGTAAAGTGGGGATAAAAGATTCCTACCACATAGAATTGAATGATTTACTATCTGGAGAGCACAGAGGAGGGGCATTTGCGTCATGAGCACACATGTTTGCTGGCAGGAAGTTAGACTGGCCAGCCTACCTCCCAGTTCTGCCAAAGCTCGGTGCCACCCCAGCTCCCGCTTTTTGCCACCCACATCCACTTCCAGGATGGCTCCATGCCCCACCCCCAGAGCCCCACCTGCCCCTCCATCCACTCCGGCTCTGGTCTCACTCACCCACACAGATCTTCTTTTGCAGCTTCATGCCAATCTGGTTGATGGTCTTGAAGTCGGCCGTGTAGAAGTAGTGCTCTGCCACGGGCTCCGAGGCGATCTCCCTCAGCTCGTCCTCCACGGCGTTGCCCACACCCACGGCAAACATCTTAAAGCCTGCCGCCAGGAACAAGACAAGTAAGGGTGGAGGTGTGGGCTGGCAGCCGCGGCTCAGCCTGTGGAGGGATGCTTAGGAAATCAACACCCGATACCTCCTGGTGGCAGCTGCAGGAATTGCAGGCACAATGCCTGGGACAATGACGTTGAGGAAATGAACATTTACTGAGATTCTCCTGTATGTCAGACCTGTCCCCACTCCCTGCACTGGGAGCTTTGTAATCTCATTTAACTCTCATAACCATCATCTGGTGGTTATTATTATCCTCATTTAATAGGCAATAAAACGAGGCTCAGGTGTGTCCCAAAGTGGGCTGCCTTTCCACAGTTGTTATGTTCCTGGGAACATTCAACTAGAAAAGTTCCAAGTCCCCAAGGACCATCAAAAACAAGCCATTTTCCCGGCCAGTGTGGCTCACTGGTTGAGCATTGACCCATGCACCAAGAGGTCACCGGTTCGATTCCCAGTCAGGGCACATGCCCAGGTTGTGTGCCCAATCCCCAGTGGAGGGCATTCAGGAGGCGGTCAATCTATGTTCTCTCTCATTGATGTTTCTATCTCTCTCTCCCTCTCCCTTCCTCTCTCTCTAAAATCAATGAAGAAAAAATATTTTTGATAATAGATAGATAAATAAATAAATAAAACAAGCTCTCTACTTTCCTGGGGCCTCAGTTTTGTCACCAGTATAAGAAAGACATGGATGAACCGATCCTTGCTCACTCAAATTGAACCTGGGTTTAGGGCACCATTCAGAATAGACAATAGGATAAATTACAGTTGGGTTGTACCATGTACCCCTGGCCATCAGTGGTGTCCAGGGTCCAGGCGGGAGCACCTACCAAGGTCCTTGGCCTTCTTGGCAGCATCATTGATGTAGTCCTGGCTCCGGCCGTCGGTGAAGACAATGCCCACCTTCTGGGCACCAGGCCTAGCCCCACTGGACACAGTGAAGGAATTGTCGATGAGGTACTTCAGGGCGGCCCCGGTCATGGTGCCCTTTTCCATGTAGGACATGTTTCGCACAGCTGCCTTGATGTCCTTCTTGGTGTGGTAGCGGCCCAGCGGGAACTCCTGGCGCACGGAGCTGGAGTACTGCACCAGCCCCACCTGGGCCAGCTTGTCTGACACGTCCAGCGTGTCCACGATCTGGTTGATGAACTTCTTCACCAGCTCAAAATTCTCCGGCCGCACACTCTTGGATCCATCAATGAGGAAGACCAGGTCAGTGGCCGAACCGCCACCGCCACCGCTGCAGACTGGAGAGTGTGGGAGGGCAAGGAGGTGAAGCTTCACGACAGTTTTCCATCTGCCCACTGGCTGGGTACCTACCACACACCAAGCTCTGTGCTGAGCACCATCCCATCTTGTCCTCAAAACTCTCTGCAAAGCCCAGTGTTACAGCATTGAACACTGGAAACTCACATGGCTCAGAGGTAGTGGCACCAAGATTTGAATTCAAGATGTGTGACTCCCTCCACCACACTAAACCCACCACCCATTGTGTCAAAAAGAGGAAATCAGAAGAGAATTTTCAGCCGACATCAAACTCTAGAAGGAATCTGTCACCTTTGCAGACTGGTCCAGAGCAAGGTGTGGGAAGGTTCGGATGGGCTGGGAAATAGCCGAAGCCCCATCCCCCCCAGTCCACCCTCTCCAGGGCTGCCTGCGTCCAGCCCACTGACCATTGCAGGTCTTGCCATCGCTGTTCAAGGTGAAGCCCTCACGGCAGGCACAGGTGTAGGAGCCTGGAGAGCTGATGCACACCTGCTCACAGTCATGGTCTCCCGTGGCACACAGGTCTGACACCACTGCGGGGACAAGAAGAGACTCAGAACCTCAGGAGATTCAGAATCATTACAGGGCCTGGACTCTCTCAGTCAGGATGGGCCCTCACACACTCAGGAAAACTGAGGTCCCCCACTGGGTGGGGTCCAGGCCCCAGAGCCTCAGCCCAGGGCCAGAATCACTGCACCAGGACTGACATCCCTGAAGACGGTGATGATACTGATGATGAAACTAAAACTTCCTGATAAAAAGGTACAGGCCACGGGGACAAGAGCTCGTTTTGTTCTGTTTGGTTCACTGCTGTATCCCAAGTGTCTAGAACAGCACACGCAGCAAAGAACAAGCATGCTCAAGGCGCTCAACAAATGTTTAAAGCCACCTGCTGAGCGCTTGCCATGCGTTACGTCATTGAATCCGCACAATAAGATGCAAGTTTTTCTTAGACCCATTTTAAAAATGGGGAAAAGTCCTTGCCCTGGCCCCGCCCCACCTACTCGAGACCCCATTCCCTTCTGACAGGTCACATCCCACAGGCCCACCTCCCTCTTCTAAGGACTCTGAACCTCCTGCCCAGTGCCCCAGCCCCTCAGACTCTCCCGCATCACGGAACATTTTGGCACCCAGTCCCCTCCGCCCCCATCCAAACATGCACAGGTTTTTTTAGGCCCTCTCTTGACTGGATTCCCACCCCTCTTTGGTCCCTACCAGCACCCTGCCACAGAAAAGGGTTCTTGGTATCGCCTCTTCCGAACTCCCTTCTGCCAGGCGGAGGACCCGCCCGCAGATCAGCACCGGGCCCCAGCCCTGGCCCCGCCCCCGATGCTGGCTCTATCGCAAGCCCCGCCCCCGATGCTGGCTTTATCCCAGGCCCCGCCCCTGGTCCCGCCCCTGGTCCCGCCCCCGATGCTGGCCCTATCCCAGGCCCCGCCCCTGGTCCCGCCCCCGATGCTGGCCCTCTCCCAGGCCCCGCCCCTGGTGCTGGCCCTATCCCAGGCCCCGCCCCAGGCCCCGCCCCAGGCCCCGCCCCGCCCCGCGCACAGCAGAAGGCCTCCTGGAACTTCTTGGACAGCTTCTCGATGACGCTGTAGCTCTCCACGTAGTCCACGTGCTCCTCCTGAGGCTCGCTGGCGATCTGGCGCAACGTGGCCTTGTCCACGCGGCCCACGCCAATGGCGAAAAGCTCGACGCCGCTGGCCCGGGCTCGTGCAGACACGTCCCGCACGCTGTCCTGGGGCCTCCCGTCCGTCACCACGATGACCACCTGCAACACGGGAGACACCTGTGAGGAGCGAGCCCCGCTCCCGGCGCGAGGCTCGGGGCGCACTTGGCCCTCCAGCAACCCCGGGACCGCTGGCGGGAGAGCGGACTGAGGCGAGTTGGTTCAGGTGGATCTAATTCCCCTCCAGAGTTCTACGCCAGGGAACAGAACAAGGCTCGAGGAAGAGAAGACAGGTCTCCTCTGACTGGAAAAGACTAGGCTGAGGTGTTCTCCCATCCGACTAGGGCCCCGGATGTCGCCTGCATCAGGCGGACCGAGTTCAGAACCGTATCTCCCTCGCCCCAGGATGGGGCCTGGGACGAGGCCAACGCCGTGCAGTTCTGCCCGCTGGCCACCAGAGGGCGGCAGAGGAGCCATTCCCACAGAGAGGTCCAACAAAGGAGAGGTGACCACCTTTTCTCCCTCCATTCCCTGATGCTCTGTGTCCTTTCCACAGAGGGAAAGACTGTCTGCTGTCCTCGCACAAAGCTCTTCTGTTCTCCACCCTGCAAAGGGAGGCAGAGGGGACCCTGGCGCTGAGCCTGGCCCTCCTCACCCCTGCTTGAGCCTGCCCTGAACCTGGGTCCTCGCAGCTCTGCCGGAGTCTGGGACTCGGCATCTGCGTCCTTGGCTGCTTCTCAGCTTCTGACCTGGATCTGCTTCTGACCCCTGGGTCCCCACCCCTGGCCCGGTGCCCAGGCCTTGTCTCGTGACCTGTAGGATAGTGGATTAGACAAGCTGGGTTAGAAATGCAGCCCCCCAAGTTACAGCTCACCTTCGAGCCTGTTTCTTCATCTGCAAGAAGGGGGTGTGGTGAGGTTCAAGTGAGGTGATTCGGGGTACGAAGCCAGGAAGGGGAGCTATTATTTGTAGTATCACTGCCCTGGGTCCCCTGGGGAGTGAGCTTGCACAATCTCTACCCTCAGAGGCCTGGGCTCCTGGCCCTAGAACCCTGCTGAGACCATTCACTGCGCGGGCACGCCTCTGAGCCCTAGAACCCTGCTGAGACCATTCACTGCGCGGGCACGCCTCTGAGCCCTAGAACCCTGCTGAGACCACTCACTGCGCGGGCAGGCCTCTGAGCCCTAGAACCCTGCTGAGACCATTCACTGCGCGGGCACGCCTCAGCCCTAGAACCCTGCTGAGACCATTCACTGCGCTGGCACGCCTCTGCGCCCTAGAACCCTGCTGAGACCATTCACTGCGCGGGCACGCCTCTGAGCCCTAGAACCCTGCTGAGACCATTCACTGCGCGGGCACGCCTCTGAGCCCACCGGCTCCCTCGGGCCCACTGCGCCTCTTCAGCCCAGTTCTGGGACTTTCCGTCCACGTCGTAGGACGTTCCACAGGTCAATTCCAGGCTGAACACCTAATGTCTGGTGCCAGCTCCCCAGGCCTCTGTCTCTGTCTCAAGTATTATAGAGAAATTCTCCTCACTTGCCCATCCCAGGCCACTGGGCTGAGCTGGGGTGAAGCAGTTAACTCTGCAGATGGGACAACTACAGATGTCACCTCCATCCCCTTCACCTCTCTCCACGGACCACCTGGGGCCGCCATATCCTCCCAGTTACCATGACCATCCACCTCATGTCAGAACTTATAAGTGGCCCCCACAAAATAAGACCACCAGGCTGCCGGATGCGCCATTTCTTTGAGGGCCACGATGGCAGGGGTTTATGCTACTGTCTGCGAACACTTCTACCGCCTTGTAGCTGGGCAGGCTGCTTGCGCTCCCTGTGGCTCGTCTGTGAAATGGAGACTCCGCCTCCGAGCAGGAGCGCGTTCACTTGACACTCACGTCTCAGCCATGCACTGCACGCCCGAGAGTGGGTACAGAAGGGGTAAGAAAGAGTGTGTCCCTGGGCTGGGGCCCCGGGCAGGTAAACGGCGAGTCCTCGGTCCAACAAGGGCAGCGATGGGGAGGTGCAGGAGCCTGTGGGAGGACCAGTGGGGGAGAAGACACCTGACTGGACTCCCGGGCCCTAGGCTGGGTCCTGAAAAATTACCCCGTGGGTCCAAGGTCTGTGAAAGTGCTGAGCACTCTGCCTGGCGCCCTCGCTGGCTGAGACTCGGGGACCCGTGCCTCGTGTTTCTGGGCCCCTGCCATCTGAAACTTGCTAAATAAAAAACTAGTTAATGCTCGTATGGGGCTCATTGGCACCAGGGGCTGCTCTGAGCACTTTGTGCTTATGAACTCACGTAGTCCTTGTTGGAGCCCCTTGAGAAGGTGAGGAAACTGAGGCATGCGAGATGAAGTAGCCCACTCAGGGGCCAGTACGGTGGCGCAGGGACCGGAACCCACACGGGCCAGTGGCAGTGCTCAGCCCGTAACCATCACACAACCATCTGAACAGCCCACTCTGCCTTCGGGAGCACAGCCTGGCTGGGAAGCCAAGGTCAGCTGAACTGAAGTGCTCACCTGGGGTCAGAAGGGTGGGGACAGATGGGTGCAGCGCTGCCACTTCTCTTAGTTGGGTCTGCTCCCCAGCTGTAAGTGGTCACCTCGTAGGGTGTTGGGAGAATTCGAGCGTGTGCAGGCAGAGCCCACAAGCAGCAGGACCACAGCAGGGCAGGGGAAAGCGTGCAGGTACCTTGCTGATGTCGGGGGACCTGTTGCGACCGCCCTCAGCGTCACTGAAGGCCGTGGTGATGGCGAACTGGATGGCCAGACCGGTCATGGTGCCAGTGGACAGCGGCCGGATGCGGCGCACGGCCTGCAGCAGCGCAGCCTTGGAAAGGTGGGCACGCAGCGGGAACTCCTGCTTCACTGAGCTGGCGTAGTTGACCACGCCCACGCGGGTGGCATTGGGCCCCACATTCAGCGACTCGATGACCTGGGACAGGAACACCTTCACCTTCTCAAACTCCACAGGCCGTACACTGCGTGAGCTATCGACAACAAACACCAGGTCTGTGGGCCGGGTCCGGCAGAGGTGCCCTGGGGAGAGGAGGGAGACGGCAAGGGGCAAGGGGCAGGGTCAGGAGGCTGGACCCAGACACTCAGGAAGGGAGCAGAGCATCGGGGGTGACGTAGACCCCACTGGAGGCCTCGGGCAGGGCAGACGACTTAAGCCAGGCCGTCCTGAGCCTTTGTGAGCATGAGCCTCACAGCTCAGCTCCTGGGGAACAGAGACTCACGTTCCGGCCTTGGGCAACTCACCTCACCGCTCTGAGCCTCAGTTTCCTCCTCTGTACAATGAGCTGATGACCCTTTCCTTACAGGATCCTTTAAGGACAAGCAAGATTGCCCAGAGGTGGCCGGCGCAGGGCCGGGCCTGCAGTGGGTGTTCCAGGAGCCACGAAGGCTGGGTGGCCTTTAAAACCCACTTCTCAGGTTTGAGCCCAGAGTGGCTCCGTAAACAAGGGGCAGCTGTTTCTCCACGCTGGGCAGCAGGGCACTGAGGGGGGCCCTCTGGGGATGACACAGCCTTGAAGCCCAACACCGTGCCGGTCAACATGGCCTCTTTCATCTGAACATCAAAGCTAATCACGGACGTGGACCCAGCTTCCCTCAGCCGGGCGCGTCCTGCTGGCTGCTGTCCAGGGGCAAGGGCAGAAATTTCTAGTAGCTGCCTTGGCAGCCTGACCAGGTGAGCCTCTGAGACACACCCCCAAGGAAAAATGTCTTTCCAGACGCCCTGGGAGGCAGCTTTAGGAGCTTGCGTTTCATCTGCTCCTGGGGAGAAACGCTGCCGCTTGATGAAGTCACCGGCCCGGGCCTGCCGCCAGCGGGCCAGCACCAAGGCCTTTCCCTTCCCGTCCCCAGTCCGGCCGAGCACGGCCTCTCCCAGTACGGACGCGGGATGAGTCATTCCAGAGCGTGTCCTCGGCAGCCGCGGGTCCCGGCTCCCGGCCACAGGACCCTGAACCCAGGCACCAGAGCGCCTCGAGGGGCCTCAGACATGACCTTGCGGCCACAACCTGGGCCTCTCTAGCGAAGGGCACAAAAAAATGGGTAAACTGCCCTGGCCGGTTTGGCTCAGCGGTTAGAGCATCGGCCTGCTGTCCTGAGAGACCCAGGTTCGGTTCCTGCTAAGGGCATGTACCTCGGTTGCAGTTTGTCCCCGACCCTGGTTGGGTTGGGCGGGTGGCAGCCACTCGATGTGTCCCTTTCATGTTGATGTTTCTCTCTCTCTCTCTCTTCCTCTCTCTCCCTCCCACTCTACCTGAACAAAAAAAAAAAAGGAAAAATGTCCTCAGGTGAGGATAAAAAAATTTTTTAAAGGGTAAACTGAGGCCCAGAGAGGGAGAGGGACATGTGCACAACACAGAGCAGTGTATCAAGACCCAGGAGGCTCCGGGGCTCTCACTGCGTGGTCTTAGGTCCTCCCCTGTCCAGCCTCAGTTTCCCCACCTGTATAGGAAGAGTTGGGCATTCGAGGGTTCAGTGCCCAAGTCTGAAACTCTGGAAGTGGTACAACCTGCAGGGAGCCCACTCCAGGATGTGCTGAAAGGGTGGGGGACCAGAAATGGAGTCTCCCCGCCCCCCGAGGTACGTGCATCACAGTCATGTGCTCAGCCCTGGCACAGTGCAGTCCCAGACATCAGTGACTCTGCGTAGTTTCTGCCCTCAGTGACCCAAGAGACAGTGGTCCCTGCAGCATGCATGGCCCTTGAGGGCAGCCCAGGGCTGCGAAACCCCAGGAAAGGCTGTGGGCTCTGGAAAGAAGCCCACTGATATCCCCTGACAGACAGACCGAGGGTCGCTCCGGTCCTGGGCCCTTATCGTGCCACCACCTCTGTCTGCTCCTGTGTTGGCCTCCCTGCCCCTCCCCCCATCGGCTCCCATTCCATCTCTGCCCATCTCCGTGCCCAGGCCCCCGGGCTGTGGTCAGGGGCCACACATCCACTGTCCCCCACCTCACATAGGCCCCCTCACCTCTGGACTGGGGGGCAAGGCCATGCGTGCGTGGGGCCAGGTGCAGCAGCAGCAGATGGCAGAGCACAAGGGTGGCACCAGAGACCCTCATGGTCCTAGCAGCGCGGCAGCAGCCAGCACAGCTGTGGAGGCCAGTGGGCTCCTGGTCTTATCAACCTTGCTGCCCAGCCTCCCAGCCAGGAGGCCCTGCCCTGCCCCTTGCCTCCTTGGGGGTGGGGCCCCACTAAATGAAGGTAGGTGTGCGTGTGTGTGTGTGTGTGTGTGTGTGTGTGTGTGTGTTCCCCCCTCCAGAGGAGGGACTGGAGGAAGCTGGGAAGGGCGTCAGCGCCGGGCCTGTGCTGGAGCGGCCCCTCTAACCACAAGCCTCCTTTGCCTCCAGAAGCAACCAGAGCCGCAGCTGCAGTTCAGGAATCTCAGGTGGGTGGAGGTGACTCCTCCGGGCTGGAGCCGGCAGGAACCTGAAGCTGCAACTCTGAGGCCAGGGAAACCTGCCCTCCAGGGCCTCACCCCCAGCCTGCCCTGCAGCCTCTTCCACACCCAGATGCTTCTCTCTCCTGCGATTTCAACCCCAGTCTTCTCATTAAACATTTCCCTTCTCCAGCCTCGGCTGTGCCCTGCCTCTCCACGGAAGCCCTGCTCTCCACCACCCCTGGACTCACCGGGCTCTCTTCCAGTCCGTGCACATGCAAAGCGATCTGCCCAGAATGCCCTTCCTCCCACTCACTCTGCGAGACAGAATCTTTCCAGATCATAATTTGAGCGGTGTGTATATTAGTAGTTGATACGTGCAAGGCAGCAGAGAAGATAGCCAAGAGCACGGAGGTGGAGCCAGATTAGCTAGATTTGCTATATATGACCTGTGTGACCGTGGGAAAGTGACTTCACCTCTCTGTGCCTCCAATTCCTCATCTGGAAACAGGATGGACTAGAGGAACAGAGTTCTCGAGCTATCTCATTTAATTCTCTTGACAACCCTGCAAGGCAACTATTAGTATCGTTATTTCCTAGATGTGGAACTGAAAAACAGAGAGGTGAAGTAACTTGTCTAAAGTCACACAGCCAAAGTCCTTGCTGGGATAGTGCCCACGCCAGTGTTCTCAGCAACACTGCTTTCTCAGGTGTAGCTTGGTGGAGGTGCTCTCTCCATGCCCACCTCGTCCCCACTCTCCTGAGTTAGACCCCTCCCTACGCTTCTGTGCACTGACTGTCTCATCCATGAGTGGGTGAGAGTCTAATCCATTCATCTCTGCATCCAGGACCAGCCCAGGGCCTGCACAGAGGAGGCAAAAATAAAGGCTTGTAAATAAAAGATCAGAGCCCTGGCCAGTGTGGCTCAGTTGGTTGGGCATCGTCTGGTGCACTGAAGAGTCTCCAGTTCGGTTCCCGGTCAGGGCACATGCCCATGTTGCAGGTTTAATCCCTGGTTGGAGCATGTGCAGAAGACAGCCAATTGATGTTCTGCTCTCTTTCCTTCCTCCCTTCTTCTCTCTTTAAAAATCAATAAAAACTTTTTTAAATAAAAAAGTAAAGGAACATTACCAGGGATGGTCCCTACCATTGCGGCTAGGTCCAGTGGTCGGTGGGATAAAGCAAAGGAGCGTGGGCTTGGCCACCTGAGAGACCCATATTCAAATCCACTTCTGCTGTCGACCGGCTGTGTGCCCTGGAGCTGGCACTTAAACTCCCTGAGCCTTGGCTTGTTATCGCGTGGGGGGAACGGCAGCTCCTGGCCTGCCCGCCTCACCGGGACCACGTAAGGAGGCAAGGAGAGGACGGAAGTGGAGATGGGGGCGTCAGAATTATCACCTTCCCGGGGGTAGAATTGCTAACACTAAAGACCTGTGCACTTCACTCTGTGTAATGTACCTTAATCAAAGGAAATGTACAGACACTTTCTTTAAAATGATTGCGGGGCACAGCTGCCCCAACCGACTTTCTCCTCGTCTTCGTCAATAACGGCAGTCACTCACGCCACCACCAGACCCGTTCGTTCTCCCGGCAAACCTGTGATGCCAGCAGATCCGAGCATATTAGCCCATTGGTCAGATGAGGAAACTGAGACCCAGAGAAGTTCATGACTGGGAGCCACCCAGCCAGTTAGAGGCAGAGGCACGCCTGGGACTCAGGTATCAGTCCCCTTGGCCCCCGTGTAAGAGAACAAGGAAGTCAAAAGCATCTCCCTCCGACTTGCATTATTTAAGTTTCAGTTATTCATATAATTCATAGCCCCCCCCCCCCAATTTCCATTTGTTTTGGGGTTTTTTTAAATCCTCACCCAAGGATATTTTTCCATTTTTGTTCAGATAGAGTGGGAGGGAGGGAGAGAGAGAGAAACATCAATGTGAGAGGGACACATCGACAGGTTGCTCCCACATGACCCCAACCAGGGCCGGGGACCAACTGCAACTGAGGTACGTGCCCTTGACCAGACCTTGACCAGAATCGAACCCGCGACTCATTGGTGTGTGGGCCGACGCTCTCACCACTGAGCCAAACCGACCAGGCCCCCCACCCCCAATTTCCAAAACCAGCATGCTGCTGGTTTCTTTTCCCTCTGCAACATCTAAGTCTACTTCTCTTCTCCAGAGACACTGCAGGGATGACGGCGGTGGCACTTATCATGTCCCCAAATTGTGTTGTAAAAGTGCCACCCGCCCCACGTATCAGCTCCCCCAGAGCAGAGGTCTTGCCGGTCTCAGTCACCACTGAACCTCAGGACTCGGCGTGGTGCCTGGAACAGGGCATCTGGTGTGTGAACGAAGAAGTGAACTAAAAGAAGGAAGGATGATGAGGTGTCAGACAGTCAGCCATGGTGACTGCCGGTGACAGAGGCAGAGTGCTCTCCCCCCGGCCCCGCCGAAGGTGGACGAGGTGAACGTGAGCTTGAGTCCCCTCACCCACCGCCCCTCTCCCGGGTGGACAGGGCTGTGTCCAGAGCTCTGGGTACAAAGCTGTCTTGGCCGGGGCAGCAGCTGGGCCCATGAAATAGCTCTTTCAGCTCTGGCTCTGAATGGCAGGTCTATGGACTCCTCAGGGGAACACAGGCGCCTTTTCTGGGTCACTTCTCCGCTCATTAGCGGAGCCACAGAAATATGCCACAGGTAAGCTTTCAGGAACAGAGATGGATTCTCCCCAAAAAGGGGCAGCTTTCACGTTCCATAGCGAGAACAGCGGCGTACAGGGAAGGGGCCTAGAAGTTCAGCCTATACGTTGAGGAAAGAAAATAAATACTTGTGCTTTAAATGTGTGAAACATTTTTCCCCAGGAATGAAAATGGGGAACACTGTGTCGGTATTGGCCAGAGAAAGAAATGCGCCGAGGGGCCTCCCTCCAGGCTCTCCCCCGGCAGGACCCCCGCTGCCCCCTCTCCTTGTTGTCACACACCTCAGGTTGCCCAAACTCAAAGCCTCCAGTGTTCTGTCTGAGAGAGAGCATTTCTGATAAAGCGAGAGGCCCCGGGCACCGTGTGGCTCAGTGGGGATCGCACAGGCTCCGTTTCTCTCCGAGAGGGCAAACCTGGTTACCAGAGCCCCCCAGGACCAGAGATGCCACCTGGTCTAGGGCAGCACGTCCCCTCGTCCTTCACCCACCATCATCACGGTTCTGCTGGATCCAAATACGCCTTTACTGTTATTCATTCCATCTTTCTCTTTAACTCTAAAGCCACTTGCTTGTTGAAAAAATGTCTCCTCCCACTAAGAAATAACAGCCATGAAATCAGTGGTTTGGTGTAGTTTATATGTTTATTCCGATAGGCCTTTAAATAGATTAGAAACAAATTAAATTTAACTTTTTCACCCACTGACCGCCAAAAATTACCCTGCATCCTGCCAGTAGCAGGCAGGCCAGACCTTGGGATCGGGGTCTGGCTCCGCCACCTGCCGGCGCGCTGACTTCAGGGGAGTCCCTTCACTTTCTGCTCTGGGGTTTCCTGTCTGTACGTTGGGATCTGATGGCAGCGTCACCGGTTGGGGAGAAGGAAGTGTATTGAACCTGCGTCACTGTTCTGTTCTTTGTGCCTTCAGTCAGGAGAGAACAGGCGAAGCTGCTGTAACAAGCAAGCCTTCCGAGCACAGTGGCTTTAACACAAGGGTGCGTTTCTGTCTCGTGACACAGGCTGGTGCCAGACAGCCACCTCCCTGCACAGGCCCTCAGGCTGCCTCCGTCTCGTGTCCCGCCACGTCCAAGTCCTTCATCTCCAGCCACGTGGACAAGAGAGAGACAGCAAGCGTCCCTTCTACCTGCCTCAGACAGGAGTGCACATCCCCTGACTCTGCCTGGGGGTCCCGGGCTGGGATGTGAGCAGTGACCCTTCCCAATAAAAAAAGCTTCTGTGGCACTGTATCACCTCTCCACGGACATTCACACTTAGCTGGGCAGTTAAGCCACGTCACAAGCTTCTCCCAGCCAGCCTCTCTCCCTCCCCTCCTCCACCGCCCTCTCTTCTCTGCCACACAATGAGTCACATGCTCCTCGGTTCCAGCACGGTTTTTTTTTTGCCTTAATTGCTGCAGATTTTATTTCAGATGTTACTTGCTGGTTTTAGGGACTCTCACCCCAGGGGACCACGAAAGCCTCAAAGGCAGAGACGGCAACTTTTGCACAGGCCATTTTCAGAATTTGCACTCAGCAAGAGGTGGCTCGTTTTGTCTGGGGGGAAACATAAAACCTTAAATCTCAAGCTGTGAAGGAAACTCAGACATCATCTGCACAGTTCCTCCAGCCTGCCACCCATCACGCTCATTCTGGAGAGGTTGTTAAAACCACAGAGTTCACCCATGCCAGTGCCTTCTCGGGGCAGAGGGTCAGCCCGCAGCCCGAGGGGCAGCTGTGGGAGGTTCCCGGAGAAGGAACCCACTGTCCATCACGTGGAGAGAGAATGAGCGTGCAGGGAGGGCGTGGGTCTAGCACGGGAACCGTAGCAAACCCAGTCGACCCCTCCGCTTGGCCCTTCAGCCCACCTCTGGTCTGCAGCAGGCAATTCCCATCACAGACAGTGAGCAAGGCAGCCTGGGCATTTCGTGTGTGGAGGGCAACACAGGGGGGATGGGCTCTGTGAATAAATACCCCGCTTCCCACTGCCCCCTGTTGGACAGTTCTGAGATGTGCTCCTCGTGGTCCCTGGAGGGTCCCCAACAACAGTGAGCCCAGTTGCCCACAGAAGCAAACTTTTGTTAATGTGACTTTTTATTGGCTTTTGCCCCTTCCCTGCCTCACTTTCCCCTCACTGTATTTCCTGGGACCACCTCCCGAGTCCTGTTCTCAGGATCTGCTTTGGAGGAATGTAAACGAAGCTAAGGCACCGCTTTCTCAAGTGTGGGAGTCAGGGCGAGGCGGTGTCTGAGGCCCTCCCAGCGGAGAACAGCCCTAACGTGGGCAGGTAAAGGCGAGGTAGGGAGGAGTCTGCACGGGACCCTGGGCCAGCTGGGATCTGCGGGGCTCTGGGCAGAATAAGCATCCTCATCGAGGCGCATTTACAAGTTATTCTCCGTTTTATACTTCCTTCAGTTACCCCCAAAACAGCAACAAGTTTAGTCAAGGGGGTTTTATTTTTAGGGTTTTTTTATTTATTTATTTATTTTTCTTTTTTATTGATTTTACAGAGAGAGGAAGTGAGAGAGAGAGAGAGACATAGAAATATTGGTGAGAGAGAACATCTGGCCGCCTCCTGCACGCCCCCCACTGGGGATCGGGCCCACAACCTGGGCATGTGCCCTGACCAGGGATCGAACCGGCGATCTCTTGGTGCATGGGTCGACGCTCAACCACTGAGCCACACCGGCCAGACAAGGGTGTTTTCTTTTAATGCAAATTCTCAGGTCCCACCCCAGACCCAGCAAATCTGTATTTCTAAGCTCTCCAGGTGGTTCTGATGTAACAAAACCATCCATCTCATCCAACCTCCCCTATGAAACATCAATTCTCTGTCTCTGGAGCACCTCTCGGACAGGGGGCTTGCTCTCCTCAAAGCATCCCGTCAGCTCTGACGTGAGCGTGTCTGCTGGTGGACCGTGGTCAGTGACCTGAAGATCATGGCCATGCCCCCGCTCAGCTGATTCCTCCCTAAGGAAAACGTCTTCATGTCTTACAAACAGCCTTTCTAACACACGGATCGCAGCCCCTCAGCAGCCTGGTGCCGGCTCCCAGTGGCAGTTCAATTTGTCTCTTTCCCTCTTAAAGATTTTGATTTTTTTTTTTTATCCTTACCCAAGGATATTTTTTTTTCTTTTTTTTTTTTTATCCTCACCCTAGGACACTTTTCCATTTTTTGTTCAGATAGAGTGGGAGGAAGAGAGAGAGAGAGAGAAACATCGACGTGAAAGGGACACATCGAGTGGTTGCCACCCGCACAGCCCAACCAGGGCCGGGGACAAACTGCAACTGAGGCACGTGCCCTTAGGAGTAACCAAACCCGGGTCTCTCTGGTCCGCAGGCCGACGCTCTAACCGCTGAGCCAAACCGGCCAGGGCCGGAGGATATTTTTCTACTTATCTTCAGATAGAGTGGGAGGGAGGGAGAGAGCGAGAAACTTCGACGTAAGTGGGACACATCGACTGGTTGCCTCCTGCACCACCGGGATCCGGGCCAGGGATGAACTGCAACCAAGGCACGTGCCCTTGGCCAGAACTGAACCCAGGACTCATTGGTCCCCGGGCTGATGCTCTAACTGCTGAGCCAAACCAGCCAGGGCTGGACTCTGGATTTAATCCTCCGGCTAGCAGAACAGAATATATTTCCTCCCCCGGTTTTCAAAGTACCTAACCTCTATTCACGCTGCCTGGAATCCTTGCTGTTTCCCCTCTGGAGGCCCGAGAGCACATGAAGATGCATGAACAGTGTCCAGCCTGCTTCATCCTTCAGTTCCAACTCGGCCTGCCCTGACCAAGATGTCAGAGAGTCAGGACTATGGCTGCCGCTGCCACTTCTACGTTCATGGAGGAAAAAAATAAAACTCCAAATGGGGACGAAGTGATACTTTCGTTTTCTATTGCTATGTAACAAATGGCTGCAAAGTCGGCAGCTTGAAACAGCACCCATGTGTTAGCTCGTGGTTTCTGTAGGTCAGAAGTCTGGGCACAGCTGGGCTGCGTTCTCCTGTGAGCTCAGGGGCCTCCTCCCAGCTCACACGGTGATGGGCAGAATTCAGTTCCTTGCGGATGTGAGACTAAACCCCCTCCGCCACCCAGCGCTGGCTGTTAACCAGGGGCCACTCAGTCCCTAGAGCCACCCACAGTTCCTTGCCATGTGGTGTCCTCCAAGGCCTCCTCATGCTTCAAATCCCTCCTGTGCTGATCCCCCTCTTCAGGAAGAGCCCAGTCCCTTTTCAGGGATCACCTGATTAGGTCAGGCTCACCCAAGAGAATCTCCCTTTCTTGAAGTTAGCTGTGCCACGTATCCTAACCTCATCCCCAGAGTGACTGTCCTGTCAGATTCACAGGCTCCACCCACACTCAAGAAGAGAGAGCTATACAAGGCCATAGGTCATGGAAGGCATCTTAGAATTCTGCCTTCCCCGAGTGGTGTACGTGGGGGGAGGGAGGGAGGAGCCGGGGTGTTGACGAGGAAATGCAGCCTTCTCCAGTTTGGGGTAAGACCGGTGCTAACTCACACACTCCGACTACGGCCCACTGGGTCCGCTCTCAGTCCCTCTCCAGGCCCTTCCCTCTGGAAGCCTTCAGCGACGAAGGTGTTGGGAAAGCGCCCTGTGGAGTTTGGGGACCCCGGAGCCAGGCCTGGCCCTGCTGACTCACGGAGAGACCACCGGCAGCCAAGGACTGCTGGCAGGGTTGCTTCGCCTCCAGCTTTCGTGCGATGTCCAACCCCAGGAACACTGGACCCTTTCCCCCCGCACCCCGGGCACGCTCATGTTCCCGCCCCTGTCCCACCTGAAGCACTTAGAACGAGCACCTTCATTTCTCCCAAGGCCCGTGATAGGAACTCAGCTCCACCAACGCATAACATTTCAGCAACTTGGCCCTGTCAAGGCCAAGGCTGGACATGTCTGTGGTGGTGTAAGCTGTGAGTTATCGAAAGTCCAGTTCCCAGACTGGAGCCCCCTCCCGCATGTGGTCCTGGCCCAGGCGTGGCCCAGGCTGTCTGCCAGCCGGAGCCCCCAGCAGGTGGAGCGGAGGAAGCTGCGAGGCCAGTGTCCTGCTTGACCACCGGCCCCCGGGGCGGCAGCAACACTGTTTACCAGGTGGACTGTTTATTGAGGGTTGTAGCTCCCCGGTGCTGGCCGCTCTCTGCCAAGCCCGCTGCCTGTCGGACACTCTCGGTGGCCAATTAGACAGGCTTCCTCCTGGAGTCCCAGGAGGGACTCGAGAGGGAGAGCTGCCTCCCAGAGAGCCCGTCTGGCGGGTGGCGGGTGGCGGGCGGCCTGTGGCCGCAGAGACCCACAGTGGCTGCTTCTTAGGTGCCACCCAAAAACCCCAGGTGGGCCCAAGGGTGGGTCCTTCCCAACTTCCTTTAACCTGGGAACTGCTTTTCTTAACACTTCCAACTCCTTGCAAACTGGAGACGTTCCCAGGGTGCCTGATTGGATACGAATCTCTGGTCTCCCCAACAGTCAGCAGAGACCCCACAAAGTGGAGAACTTGCCCATAAGCACAGGGCCAGGTTTCCCCATCTGCAGAATGAGTACACACCCCACCCCCGGCTGTTACTGTGTCCCTGGGCTGTCCGTCCTGGGCAGGGTCCCTTCAGGACACAGCCCCGCGCGTGAGGTCTCCTGTGTGGTCCGTCGCACCTCACACGTGCTGTCTTGGTCTCCGGCCCTCTAAGTGGCCAGCAGGCTGGAAGCCGGAGGCTGGACGGGGCAAGGAGGTGAAAGCTTTGATCTGAGGGCATGTCAGCACCGGTCCGGCTGATGTGTTACCTCCTCCACGAACCCTGGTGACATCACATTCCTGTGTCCACAGATGGCACTCACACCCCCCTCCCTCCTTCCTCACTCTCCTGAACTCCAGACCCATAGACAGCTGTCTCCTGAGCACCCCTATCAAGCGTCCCCCAAGGCAGCTCAAATGGAAACAAAATTCAACATATCTTTTGTTCCCCGTCCTGTGTCCCTAGCTCAGAGCTGGGCACCCCCCCCCCAGATGTTCTCCAAACCTAGGCACCAGCCTTGACCTCCCCTCCCTCCCTTCTGTGCCCAGGCCTGGCAGGTGCTGCTTCCCAAATGCCCCTGGAATCTACCCAGCCGCACGGCCACTGCCTGGTTCCGTCCCCAGCATCCCTCCGCCGGGCCACCTCCTCGTCAGCCTCTGTCTGGGCCCTGCTCCCACCACGGACCCTTCCTCCGTCACAGCTCCGGAGCCAGGCCTGTGCTCAGTGCCAGGCACACGACAGTGACTATGCCACAGCCCCTGTTCAAGGGGCATCCGAGGTTCTGAACCAGGCCCTCACCTTGGAGGTGGATGACACGGGGCAGGAAGGATGAGAGGGACAAGCTCAGGTTCCAGTCAGGGCTCCTGGACTCAAACCCCGCTCTGCCCTTCGACCGGCAGTGACTTTGGGTGAGTGGCTTGCCCACCCTGAGCCCCAGGAAATCGTCACACAGCACCTGTGTGTGACGCCAGTGGAGAGTCATAGAGATGACACGCTGAGGAGTCCACTCAATTACAGGGACCATTCCTGCTCCCGTCGCAGCCTGAGGGCTGAGGTGCTGGCAGTCGGGTGTGATTTTGCAGGCTTTCCTTCTCCCCAAGAGACTGCCCATCCGGGTGGCCCTCACCTGCCCAGCCTGTGCACAGTCCCTCTGTCGCGGGGCCAGCTCCTTACAGGCTGCGAGCTCAAACAGGCCCTCTCAGTGGGTCCAAACCTGGCCTCGTCAAAGGACCCCTGTGTGAGCCTCAAACAGGGCATTGATAGGGCCGCGGTGAGAGCTGCCCAGCGGATTGCGGGCTGGCTTGGCTTGGCCGGTCCACGAGACTTCCCCAAGCCCAGCTATTTCCTGCTCCTTGGGCCGGCCCCCGCCCCGCAGCCTGGCCGCGGGGCACAATCTTGCTATACATCTCAGCCTATTTCCTGGCTCCAGGCCAGGGGTGGGGGTGGGGCCTCACCCCAGCTATTCCTCAGGACATACAGCCACGGCTCCTTGCTGTCCTCTTGACGAGGATGCAAGACTGAGGACAGGGCCAATCCTCTCCTCTGGTAACCTCTGCCCTTTGTCCCCATTAATGGGCTTCTTCATATGGACCTATACAAGAAGCAAGAGCTCTCACAGGCTGGGATCCCAGCCCCTCTTAACAGCCTCCATTTGAAGTGGAAATAAAAAGACACTTGGGCCCAGCCAGTGTGGCTCAGTGGTTGAGTGTCGACCCATGCACCAAGATGTCGCTGGTTCAATTTCCAGTCAGGCCTGGCACAGGCCCAGACCGTGGGCTCGATCCCCAGTGGCATGCAGGAGGCGGCCAATTGATGTTCTCTCTCATCAATATTTCCATCTCTCTCTCTCCCTCTCCCTTCCTCTCTCTCTAAAAATCAATAAAGAAAAATAAAAAATTTTTAAGCCACTTGGTCTAATCCCTGACCGCTGTGTGGTCTCAGGAAAGTCACTTGATGTCTCTGGGTCTCCATGCTGCCCAGGTGGATGGGAGCTTGCTGTCCATCTGTATCACAGCCTCGCTTGATTGGTTGCTTGGGGATCTGATAAAGGTAGATGGAATCTATGAAGAAAGCTACTGTCCCCAAGAAAAAGTGACAAGCCAGAAGCTTGACAATACCTTTCAAATCCATGTCCTTCTCTTCCCCACAGGGTGACTTCACCAGCCTTCATGGGGACCCTGTATTGGATCTCTTCCTTCCTAACACCCACACTCAAACCCGACCCTGTAACCCATGCCCAAAACCCGCCCAAGACTCCCCTGTCCCAGGATAAGTCCACACTCCTGGGGGTGACATTCAAGGCTCCGTGGGGTCTCCGGGTACCAGGGAGGGAGCCCAGCTCAAACTGCCTGGGGCTCTGCGGACTTCGCTCTTGGCAGGCTTGCAGCTGCGGGCAGGGAGGAGCAAGGCAGGAGGCAGAGCAAGAGAACAAGAGATAACTGAAGAATTTGATTCCTAGGTCCAACCATACCTGAAGCAGAAGTCCCTGGGCTTTTCCTTTGTGTGAACCAACAAGCATCATGACCACCTTTTTTTTCAAAATAAACTTGGTTCACTGAGGTTTCTGCAATCATCCTTCCTGTAAATGCCTTCTTGGCTGAAGTTAGCCAGGGTGGGCTTGCAGCCAAACAACCCTAAGGTATGCAGACTCCTGCTCCAGGCCCCCAGCCCGCCCCAGCCCCCTCTCCCAGCCCTCCCCACTGGCAGCCAGATGAGCCCCCGACCCCAGCTCCCCTCCCCCACGTCCACAGGGGCCTTCCATATCCTGCTACTTTTGCCTAGCACTTCCCTCCCCACGTTTCTTGCTGCTGCCCACCCATCTTCCAGACTCCGCTTGGCGAAAGGTCCTCTGGGAAGCTGTCTCTGGCTGGCTGATGTCCCTCAGACTTTCCCTCTTGTGGTGTTGGCTGTTCCTCGAACTATTATAATCGGTTACAGATCTGTCATCGTCTACCTAGACTGGGGGTGCCTGGAGGCCAGTCTGAGCCCTTGCAGTCACCCCAGTGCCAGCGCAGCTCCTGGGTCTGGCAGGTGCTCTCCGGGTGAGTGGCGTTCACGCCTTCCCTGGGAGACATCATGGTGCTTACGTGGTCCGTGATTTGTCATCAGAAACAGTGCCAGTCATGACACTCCCCAGCTGCACAGGACCCTGTGAGTCGCTGGATGGAACAAACTGTGTGTGTGTGTGTTGGGGGGGTGGAGCCCCATCTCCTCCATAGTCGAGGAACCACATCAGCCAGAGAGAAGCATGTTGCTGCTTTATTGAAACATCTTCCCCGTCAAACACAAAGCAATTTTGTGAGCGGGTGTTGGCGGGGAGCCTCTTGCAGAGCCCTCTCCCTCTGTACCCCCTAATAGACTCCCAGAGAGCCTGCCTCCGTGGCCCTATTGCCACCTTTGGGTCAGCTGCCTCAGGAACCCCAATCCTCAGGGAAGCAAGCAAAAGAGGGGGTGTTGGGACCAAAATCTTCCCTACGGCACCAACACCACCAGCCCCCGTGGCAAGGTTTGCACCCACAAAAGGTGTGCCTGTTTTGACTGAATTAACCTGTGGATTTAGTCCAACAAATAGATTTGCCTGATTTCAAGGCTGAATTTCTGCTTGACCACAAGCATCGGGCAGAACCGGGTCACTTACAACCAAATTGGCGATGGCTGAACGGCGTGGTGGAATGGACTGATGACCCGTTACTTGAGATGACCGTAGTTGAGGGACCCATTGCACGAAGTCTACTGCTGTGACTGCTCTGACCACACGTGGATGTTTCAACCACATGTGGCTGATCACTGACGATGACAACTCTTAAGCCAAACAATGTGTGTCCAAAGGAACTGTGTGATGATTAAAACTACTGTTAGTTCCTGGAACTAGCTGTTGAATGATGGTTTGGCTACGTCTCAATGAGTTTTCATTTGAATTACCAATTATTCAGCCACTGAGAAGTTCTAAATTGACCAGAGTGGGCAGCCAGTTATTGGATTGGATTGAATTGCATGGTTTGGGGCATAATCTAGTTTTTTTTAATTACTGAATTTAATCCCTATTCTAAGCAAACTGGGTTGGCTGACTTGATAATTATTTAAGCAAGCGACTTGGAGAAATTGAACATATGGATTTGGTGGGGAGGACTAATTGATAATTACTTCACTAAATTACTCTGTGAATTTATAAACCAGTGCAATGACCCATTGGAGTTTGACCAAGTTATTTTACTGAACTGACAAGTGTGTTCTTTTTTATTTGTCAGCCACTTGGTTAAACTGGTCAATCTGTAATTTTTTAACCAAACTCAATGAATTTAGAATGACCAATTGTTTAAACAAATGTCAGAGCTGATCAAAATAAGCCACATGTTGAACTGAACCTTTGAGAGACCCAGGGAGTCATTTAGCCTAAAGGGTTGACCCAACTGTAAGCATCTCCCAGGCCCCACGGGAAAAGCAGGCCAGCGAGGGGTACACAAGCAGATTGTCCTGAAGTCGGCTGGGTGGCCCACCCAGGCCACAGGGGCCACCAAAGCAAAGAAGTAGATTGCGAGGCAGCTCTGCCGCCCCCCAGCACCAGCGCTGGGGCCTGGTGCTGTCACACCTCAGAGTATGGGGGAGGCGCTGGGCCCACTTCCGGAGTCTTGGTTGGCAGAGACACAGCTTCCTCGTAGGATGGCAGGACCACCTGGGAGGCACAAAGATGAGGACTGGTGACTAGCCAGAAGGAACCACACCTCTGATAAAGCATGGCATGACTGCACACCTTCTGTACACTGCATGCACCAGACAGGTGCCATTTCTGTTCCCGTGGCGAACAGACTCGCCTCTGCCTATTCCGCTTCAAGCCCCTGTGTTTTGATTACAACACACCATTTTCCCTGGGAAACAGTCTCAGTCCATGTGCTTTCAGAAGAATTGGCCCCATCCTTCAGATCGAGGGGGTGAACATATGACGAAGTAGGGTTTTATCCCCCTGGCTGTCTGTAATCAATGGTTTGGGGATAGGCTTGTGACCCACACTGGTCCAATCAGACGTGCTCCTGGGCCTTCCTTTCTGCTGGGTTGCTGAGAGGATGGGATGTCAACATAGGGATTTTGGCAGCAATTTTGCCACCATGAGGAAAGGGCTGCCTGCAAATGGAGCCAACAGGGAGGAAACTGGAGTCGAAAGATGGGAAGAATGAGATCGCATCTGGATGTCGGGACTCAGCCAGGCCTGAGCCAGACATATTGGACTTACAAGTTCTGTGAACTAATAAATTCTCTTTTTTAACTTAAGCCAGATTGAGTTGGGTTTCTGCCACTTGCAACCAAAAAAAGTCTTGACTAATGCAATCTCCATTTTACAGATGAGGAAAGTGAGCCACAAGTAATTTAAACCAGCTGCCTTTTCCCATCACTTCTCCAGTCGGCTGTTTCTAAGGGCACCTCATCCTTCTGTCTGGAAGGCCCCTCCCTGTTCCCAGCTAACCTGTCAATCGGTATAGGCTAGCTGTACTTGGTCAAATGCCACCTCCTCTAGGAAGCCTTTCATGACACCCCAGATGAGACCAGCTGCCTCCTCTGCTCCTATTGTTCCTGTGCATCATCTGAGTTGTGATTGGATTTCTGCATCTAGATTCACTCCGGACTACACAACCTTCTAGAATGGGGTGACATCTTAGTTTTCTCTGTACCCCCAGGGTGGGATATGAGGCCAGCAAAGAGTGAGAGACAGAAAATGTTGACTGCATGCCTGAATGAAAGAACCCTAGATTATCAGAGATCTTCACATTTCTTCTCGTCCAACCCTCATTTTACGAGCGGAGACACTAAGGCACAGCAAGGGCGAGAGACATGCCCTAAATGACAGGGGGAGAGGCAGAGCTCACCCTTGCCCCAACCCCAGCCCAGGCTCACCTTCGGCAGCATCTTGGAGCTGCTCTTCTCCGTGGCTGAGTTCATGTACTTGATGAGTCTGTAGCATCTCCACACACACTTGAACATGTAGACCTGGAAAAGGCCCAGGTCAGACTGTGGTTGCTGACCCTCCTCCTCACTGCCCCAGCAGGCCCGAGACAGGTGCTGGGCCCTTCCTGGGGAGCCCCAGCTCACCCCGAAGGCAGCATCCAGCTGCTGCAGCTCAGACCCCTATTCTGGTTGAAGGGTGCCCCACCTGCCAGTCCCAGGTACCCCAGGTGTTTCCCTCTTACTGCCCCACAGGCAGCACAGGAAGGGGCTTCTGAGCTCCCTCAAGGCCCTCGGCCAGTGGTCCTGCAGACCCCGCCCTCTGCCAGTCGTCCTGCAGACCCCGCCCTCTGCCAGTCGTCCTGCAGAACCCGCTTGCCCACTCCTGTGGACTGAGAACTCACTACCTCCTGACAATGCCTGGCTCATCTTGAGACAGAGCTCCCAGTGGGAAAGTTTCGCTTGAAAATTGCTTATGATACGTTGTTACTTAAAGCAGATTCAAAACAGTGTATGCAGTAGTACTGCATGTTTATAAATACAAACAATTATATGTACAGATGTATGTATCGGTCAGATATTGTAAGTGACTGCTCTCTTAGCAGCTGAAGAAAGAATTGGGAAGACGGTCCCCAGGGTAGGGCGTGAAGTCCCAGGGGCATGCTCAAGGAACAATAGCCAGTAATTCTCGCCATGGCCAGTTTGGTTCAGCAGTTAGAGCGTCGGCCCGGGGAGCAATGAGTCGCGGGTTCAATTCCAGCCAAGGGCATGTGCCTCGGTTGCAGTTCATCCCCGGCCCTGATTTGGGTCGTGCAGAAAGCAACCAGTCAATATGTCCCTCTCACATCGATGTTTCTCTCTGTCTCCCTCTCTCCCCTTCCCTCACTTCCTCCCACTCTCTCTGAAGATAAATGGAAAAATATCTTCAGGTGAGGATTAAAAAAAAATAGCCAAAATTCTCTTTCTGCCCGAAGCTGTCCCCCAAGGAAGAAAAGGGGGTCCTGTCATCTGGAAGGTCTCTTGTTTTATGGAGTCTCATGACGGGGACTTAGAGGGCACCAAGATAAAGACAATGAATTATAAAAGACTGAAGTATGAAGGGCCAGGGAGAAATCGAGTAGGTGGAGTGTGGCCAGTGAGGGGCCCAGAGAGAACCCCACCCAGAGGAGAGGGGCAGGGAGACGGGGTGGTGTGGTGGGGTTTGGGAAGTTGGTCTCTTGTCCCGTGTGTGATGTGAACCCACACTGTTTCTCCCAGCCTTCGGGAAAGCTCTCATCGTGCGTCACCAATGCACTTGGACTTGGAGGGAAGGTGAAAGGAGTCAAGTTCCGTTCCAGGTTGGTCGTAGGTGAGGCCAGAGACTGCTCAGGGCCCCGGGTGAAAGGGGGCGGGGACGTCTGCTTATACCCACAGACAAGGACAGGAGGAATGCACCAAGGTGGCGCCGAGTGCTGGTCCCAGGTGCTGGTGGGTGTGGGCTGCTTGTCCTCTCTGCTCACCCGTAGTTTCTAACTTTCTACAATGAGTGTATGTTACTTTCACCGCCTGATAAGAACACGTGTTTAAAAGCTCTCTCTTCTGTGTAGTCAACATCAGCCTCCCAGGGGCTTCGAGCCACGGTTGCAGCCTCTAGGGTCCCTCTGCGAGTCCTTTGAGTGTTTGGAGACAGGATCGGGTCCTCCTGTGTCATCTCTTCCCCAAGCTGCCTTGCCCTGGTACCCTCCACTCCCTCAGATGGCAGACTCTTCTTGCCCCTTCATCCTCCTGTTTGTCGTCACCTCTCTAAGAACTGGGACCTGAAACTGGACTCTGTTCTCTGGGTCTGACCAGCCCAGAGAAGAATAAAATGATTTTCCGCCCTCCTGCTCATCACCAAACCTCTGGTGATATGACCTCAGGACCCATCTGCATATTGGTGCCTGAATCACACAGAGTTGTGACATGGGCGAAGCAAGGAGTGTGTCCCTGCCACAGAGGAGACCTGAGTTCCAGAGAGAAGTGACTTGAAAAGCGAGCACCCAGCTGGTGAGGGGAGAACTGGGATTCGAAACCAGGTCCTTCTGAATCTAATGCAGACAGAACAGTTAGTTCCTCCTTCCCTAGATCAGGGCCTCTCTGGGTTACACATGATGTCCCTGCCCCCTGATGGCAGGTGGTCTTTGCAGACCCACCCCCTTTAAATGGGGTGTCCCCGCGGACCCCAGCTCAGAGGAGCTGGTGTGGGGAGGGCTGGAGTAAAGAGCCAAGAGCAGGGAGGTGGCAGCGGACACCCTTCCCTGCCTGGTGTGTGGCCAGACAGCCCTCCGCCCTCCCGGAGCCATGCAGCAGTCACCACTCACCTTCAGGATGAGGACGGTGATAAAGGCGACGGAGAAGATGATCATCATCTTGACAAACTGATTATACGCCATTCCCTCCTGGCTGGGGAGGTAATTCTGCAACAGATTTGGGGGCCATGTCAGTGCCTCTGGCCACAGGTAGAGGAATGACAAGCCTGCCCTCCACACACAGGGACATGTGTGACACAGCCATGATCTGGGCTGATCCTGCAAGGATCCTGGGAGGCAGGTGTTACTTACCATCCGCCCCATGTGACAGGTGAGCGGATGCAGCCGCTGCCTGCCCAGATGGCCCTTACCTGGTGGTGTCCCACCCGCTCGTGGAGGGCACGCCCTTCCCTAGAGTGCAGTCCTGGCTGACCTGACCGAACCTCCTAGTCCTGCCATCCTTGAGAACTCGCCCCTCCCTCGGGGCAGCTCACTGGCGGATGCCGGGCTGCTCGCCATGGGGCGACCTCTATGGCATTTGCAAATAGGTGCACACATTCTTTGACACTCCTCCCTTCAGAACGTGGAGGTCATTCCCCTCCCTCGAGTGTGGGCCAGACCTAGGGACTCACCTCTCATAAATAATAGAAGGTGGCAGATGTGTGTGACCTCTAAGACATACGGTTTTCTCCTTGCTCTGCCTCTCAGATGCTCACATGGGGACAGCCAGCAGCCATGACAAGAGGATGCTCAAGCAGCCTTATTGAAGGCACGCAGAATGCAGAATTGAGGCAACAAGCCAAGAGCCACGTGAGAAGCCACCTTAGGGGTGGGTCCTTCAGACCTAGCCAAGCCCTCGTTGTCTAAAGCCCATGTACCCAACCTCAGGAGAGACCCTGAGTCCGCACAACCAGCTAAGCCACTCCCAAACCCCTGATCCCCAAAAGCTGTGTGAGATAATGACTGTTTATTGCTTTAAGTTACTATGTTTGGGGAGAATTTGTTTGACAACAATAAAAAATTAGTATTATGTCTGTGGGGCAATTCACACTCCAGGGCTCCCCCTGGGATCAGGCCGGGCTGCTCCTGCAGACACGTGTCTGTCTGCCTTCTTCCCTGGGTCTATCCTAAGGTTCCTCCTGAGCACTTTCCCTCAGTAAATCACTCATACAAGAATCCTTCTCCCAGCCCGGCCGGTGTGGCTCAGTGGTTGAGCATCAACCTACACACAAAGAGGTCGCTGGTTCCATTCCCGGTCAGGGCACGTGCCCAGGTTGTGGGCCTGATTCCCAGTGGGGACGTGCAGGAGGCGGCCAATCAATGTTCTTTCTCATCAATGTTTCCATCTCTCTCTCTCTCTCCCCCTCTTCCTTCCTCTGTCTCTAAAATCAATAAAGAAAAAAAATTTAAAAATGAAAAAGACTCTTTCTCCCAGGCTCCACTTGTAAAGAACTCAGTCCAGCCGAAGCCTGAGGCACAGAGAGGAGAAGCAACTTGCTCAAGGCCACACAGCCAGTGACGAGAGTGGGCCCTTGGCCCGGACTTACCATGTGGTTCATGGACTTGAAGTTGAGATAGGTGGGCACTTCCATGTAGGAGCTGCAGAGGGTCAGGATGCTCAGGCAGAAGTCCAGCAGCTGCAGGGTCAACAGTGGGACCTTGGAGGGGTGCTTAGGAGGACAAAGACAAGGAGGAAGACAGACAGCAATTAAGCCCAACCAGAGGCTCCAGTACAATGAGGCGCATGGGGGCCCTCAGAGGCTGTCTCGGCTAGAGAGTACCAGTGACCTTCCTAGTCCACCATACCCAGAAAGAAATGGATGCCCGGTGCTCAGACACTCATATCAAGGGCCGGTGGCAGACCCTGGGACGAGGACCTGGTCCTGACTCCCTGCCCAGGGCCCTTCCCCAGTCTAGCTTCCCAGTCTTTTCAAAGACAACAGTCAGGGAAAGGGTGGGAAGCAGCTGTGGGAGCCACGTCAACAACTGGCACCACCCGTCACGGGCACCCCTGTGGGTGCTCAGCATGGCTTTGACCACGATCTTCCTCTAGACTTGGTTACAAAGGAGGGACAAAGCAGGGCTGGGGGCTGAGCTGGGGCGGGTGCCCCTCCCTCTGCTGTGGACCCACCTCCGCCAGCATTGTTGGGTGCTTACCCCGTGTGAGCACCCTGCACACTCTCCTCATTTAATACTCCTGGGCACATTGAGCAGATGGGGCCACAGACCCATCAGACAGAACAAGGAACTCTGAGGTGCTCAGAGACTTGCTGAAGGTCACCAACCAGGAAGGGGCCTTGGGGGCTCCCTGTCACCACCTGAGCCCCGCCCACCCCAGGCTGGGTGGGTCGAGGGCAGGGCTGGGTACTCACAGACCGACTCCGGGAGATGAACTTGAGGTAGGCAGGCAGCTCCACGTAGGAGCCCAGCAAGGTGAACAGACACAGCAGGTAGTCCATGATTTGCAGGGACATGAAGGGCAGCAGGTACTTCTCCCTGTTCTGAAAGGCAGGCCCAGCACGGTCAGGGTGTCCCTTGCACGCTTCCCCCTGCAGCCTGATGACCCCATGCACCCACTCACCAGCAGCTCCCTTCCCCCCCAAATGCTCCCACCCCACACGGAGTCACATGCCTTCCTCTGAGCGAGGCTCTGGGGACAAAGAGAAGGCAGAACACAGCCCTGAGTGCAAGGAGCCTTGGAGTTCCAGGAGACACAGAACAGTCCCCATCTACAGGGATACATGCTCCAGGGGTTCGGGGAGCAGGCCTGACTCAGTTTCCTTTCAAGAACTCCACCAGGATGGGCCATTTTAGGAGAAGGGGTCAGAGAGGACTTCCTGGAGGTGGGGATGCCAGGATAGACCTGGAAAGAAGCAGGAGGGAAAGGGGGAGGGCACTGGAGGCAGAAGGCCAGCACGAGCAAAGGCCCTGTGGTGGGAAGAGGCCAGTGCTGCTGAAACCAGCAGGCCTTCCCGCACTCAGGCACTCCTGGGGAGGTTCGTGGGCAGAGGCCCTGAAAGGCTGAGGCTGATGTACTCCTTCAGCTGAAAGCAAGTGATCAGCATGACCAACAGTACTGCAGGGGACCCCACAGCTGGGGACAAGATCATAGAAAGGGTGGTTTTGTTGGTTTCTCATGTGGTTGTCTAAAATCACTCAGGTGGTAGTCAGAGCAACCCAGTGGTGGTCAAAACAACCCAGACGGAGTCTCAGAGCCTCCAGAGATGACCCGATGCATTTTCGAGCTGGACCATTTGCGCTGCTGCACAAGCACCTGGGTGCCACCCGGAGCAAGGTGGAATCCATCCCTGGGGTGCAGGGCTGGGAGAGCGCAGGAGCCAGGGGTGCTGGTGACGTTTCATGAAGGTGGAAACGTTCCAACCTGGCACCGAATCACGGACTCCCTGTCACGGCCCTGGGAGGCCAGCCCACTGTCTGCCCAGGAAGGGCGCTGTCTCCGGCCCGGCTTCCTGCCTCCCTGGGGCCGAGGGACAGATGGTTCCCCTTACCCACTCACTGGTGGCACTGAGCCGGACGGCTCTACCCTCCCCTCTGCTCTGGCTCCTCTCGTGGTTACAAAACCCACTCCCTTCTCCCCTCTCCTCGTCCCTCCAAACGGCTCTTCCTTTACCAAGGTTCCCTGCGGCCATTTGTACTATGAGAGGATGTGGGTCACCAGTGATGATTTCTAGGAGGCAGGTGGGGTCTCCCCAAATCCCACCTCCCACCATCTCAGCAGCCAGTTCTTCCCAACGCGGTCGTGACTGGGAGGGGGACAGAAGGGCAGTTGGGGCTCCCCAAGCCCTGGTTCCCCTTCCCCAGGGGGCCCTCACCTTGACCACGCCGACCAGCAGGCTCACACTGATGACAAAGAGCATGGCGATGAGCAGGAAGCTGGAGATCAGGTCGGCTGAAAGGCAAGGGGGAGTAGTGAGGGACCAGAGGGGCCCCAGGGACCCCCGGGCTAAGGACCACACCTTGGGAACCACTGCTGTGGGGCTATGACCATGAGCAGGAACGCCTAGGACCTGTCCTCTTGTAGGTCTCAGTCTTACGGGGCTATGAAGATGCAAACAGACCATTTCAGGTTACACAGAGGGCATACGAAGGGTCCGGGCTGGGGCAGGAGGGGCAGGCTGGCGTCCGCCTAACCAGGGGGAGTCTGGGAAGGCCTCTGAGAAGGTGCTGTGAGCTGAGGGACAAGGTGCTCGGGCAGGGGCCTGAGACAAGGTGTGGTCAGTGCAGCTGGAACGCGGGGAGCCAGGAGGAGCCTGGGGGAAGTCCGGAGGGAGATTCAAGTGACCACTGTGGCCCGAGAGGTCAGCAGGGGCTGGGTTTCACGATTTTCTTCTAGATGGGCAGCCGCTGAAGGGTGTAAGCAGGAGAGTCCTGCTGTGGTCTTTCTAAGCCTGTTAGGTTTGCAAAGTGCCACCCTATCTACTCCGGGTCCGGACAGTGGAGCCGCCCCATTTGCAGATGAAGGGTCTGAGGCCCAAAGAGAGGAAGTGGCGGGGCCTCAAACCCCAGCAGGCCTACACCAGCCAGGGCCCCTCCCCTTTTTTCCCAGCTTCCCCTTCCTGTCCCCGGGACCTACCAATCCTGAGGTAGCCTGTCTGGGAGAATCGGCAAGAGGCTTTGCCGTGGGCCACCTCCACGGAGTGCTCGATGAACAGCAAGACACTCATGATCTGGGGGCAGAAGAGAGCATCAGTCAGCCGGGGTCTGCACGGTTCCCCCCCCAGCCCAGTCCCTCCTCAAGGGTGTCCAGTCAGGGGCCTGTAGGAGGGGTCCTGGAGGAGATGGAATGGCAGATCAGTGCAGCATCCTGGATAAAGCTGTGGCCTGGACAAGCTCATGACCGTGGTTTTTCCTCGTCCCTGCTGTGTGAGCTTGGGCAAGTTACTTGACCTCTCTGTGCCTTGGTTTCCCCCGCTGTGAAATGAGGATAATAGACTAGCTACCTTAGGAGGCTATCACGAGGAGTAAATGGGGACATTCCAGTAGAGGACCCATGTTCTCATTATAGTGGTAACTGAGACCCCTGACGGTCAGTCTTGAAGAGGAGGTGGGGGCTAAAACTGGGTCCCTCCTCTACACCCCCTTTTATAACGAAGGCACTGAGCATCATAGGATCATAGTCACAGCATCTGGGCATCAGAGAGATTCAAGTTCATGAAGTCATCAACACAGGCCTGGGAGCATCTGACCTATGAACCCCCCAGGGTGCCGCCCAAAACCCATCCCTCGTGACCCGTCAATTTCCCCATCTGCAAAATGAGGACAATAACAATACCTGCCTCAGGGTTGTAGTGGGACCAAATGGGACATAAGTCAGCAACGCGCTGGCAGATCGTAAGCACTCAGTCCACGTTTTCTATTATTGTTATTATTATTATTATCCCCACTGGACTGTAGTTTCCTGTGCTCGTGTGTTCACTGCTGTAGCTGTTTTATTTGATGAATAAATAGATGAATAGATGGATGAATGAACTCTGTCTCCTCGGGGGACCCTGCTGAGAATAACGGAGGAGGGGCACACCTGACGGATGTGAGTGTTGGGGTGGTCCTAGAAACTGGCGAAGTCCAGGCACAAAACTGCACTTGGAAAGGACCTTGGAGGTCACCTTGCCTGTTTCCTCTGCCTCCCAGTGCAGGGATCTGGCCCTGAAGCCTCCATTCAAATGCTTTCAGCCACGGGGAGCTCAGACTCTTCTGTGTGTCTGTGTCCTTGCAGCAGGCCTGCTGCCCTCCCCCACCACACACAGTTCTCTGGGCACCATCGACCACCCACTGAGAACAAGACTATCTCCTCCCTCGTAGTAGGTGTCCTACCTCTATTAATGTGGTACATTTACATTGGCTTCTCGGCAGCCTTGCACCAGCAACTCATGCTCAGCTGACAGGCAACTCAACACCCACCATCTGTTTCCCCCTTGCTGACTGTGTGGGTTATTTTAGCTCAGACACAGGTCTCAGTCTGTCTTTCTGCTATGTTACATCCTGTTCAGTGGGGCGGAAAGAGACAACACAGAGAAGTCATGAAGAGCTGGACTCCAGAGTCAGACGGAGATGGGTTTGAATCCAGGTCAATACATGACCTTGGGCAAGTCACTTCCCTCTCGGTTTCTCACCTGGAAAGTGGCAATCACTGGATCTAGTAAGGAATGAACTGCATTGTATTTGCAAAGAACTGAGCTTGGGGCCTGGCGATAGGTGCTCAGCGAACATAACCTGCTTTGGGTGGGCGTGAGCTTCCAGGGGTGGTCAGGCAGTACCAGGAGCAGGGTGCCAGGCCCCAACAGGGAGCTTGCTGTAGCTGTCGCCTACACCTGGGTAACCAAGTAGGCTCTGTGTCACCAGGAAGAAGCAACCCAGAGCGGAAGGCAGATGCGGTGGGGCCTATGGCTGATACCCACAAGAAACAGCCCTGAGAGAGAAGCTGCTTCCTCAGCCCCTCTCCTTCCAGTTTCACCTTTAACGAGGGAAGAGAAAGGGAGGCAGACAACAGTTTCGTCTAGGACAGAACAGGGAGCAGGGCCCCCTACGAGGTGGTGAGCTCCCCGTCCCTGGGAGTGTGCAAACAGAGCACAGATGAGTCGCAGCTGGGCTTAGAAAGGCCCCTAACTTTGCACAGAGGACACTAGTCCCTGGTTCAGGTGTGGCACAGAAGACTTTTGAAGTCCCAAGAATCCAGAATTGTCTGAGACCTGGAACAAAGCTCAGAATCAGACAATCCCAACCTCTAGCTGCTGGAAAGAGCCTCATCCAGTTTCTTTATAACCTCCCCTCTGCTTGTTTTATGAACTCAGAGAGGTTAGGTGGCTTGCCCAAGGACACACAGTAAGTTGGGGACAGAGTAGAACTGAAGTCAAGTCTCCCAGTGCTGGCCTGTTGCCTTCTCATACACCCTGCCCCCAAACACCTCGAAGCCCCTGCTGGCCCTGACCCCGAGGGCTCAGGTATTTTTTGTTTGTTTGGTTGGTTTTTTTGGTACGTGCCCCTAGCAGGAACCAAACCCGGGACTCTGGTCCACAGGCCGACACTCCAACCGCTGAGCCAAACCGGCCAGGGCAGGCTCAGGTATTTTGATAAGTACCTGTCAGTGAACCTTTTGAGCACACTCCTCTATGTTTCTTTACTTTTAACTTGTATGCATGTGCTACTATCCTGGTTTATCATGAACTGATATCATGAAATGTACATATATAAATTTCAGATGTTAATAAAGAACATGATTGAAAATTTTATGAATTCTAATATTGTCATCCTGAGACCCCAGTGGTCACCTTGAGTATCACCCCACTTTGGAGACCACTGCTAATTTTCAAACCTCCCACCCTCCCCCAAATCTTAATTCTGACCCTAAACCCCTCTCATGCCCCTGCCTGCAATCCTGCCATTAGCATCCCAACCACCCCTCCTAAATACCGTGACCCCCAGCAAGGAGAGGGACCCTTGGACAGCCGGGAGCGCCACCCACGTCATCCCAATGACCCTCCACAACCCAGTGAAGGACCATTCTGACTTCTCCCACCCCCAGTTCAAAGACGAAGAAAGCGAGACTCAGAGAGGGCCAAGGCTTCCCAGCTTGTCATCTGCAGGGCCAGGATTCCAGCCCAGGCTGAGGGGCCTCGATTTGATTCTCATTCCCTCTCCAGTGTCCCCCCAGCATCTCCAGCCTCCTGGCTCTGCGAGGCCTGCCCCCTCCCCTCTCCCATGTCAGTGCCTCAGTAGAGTCAGAGGGGATGCCCATCTCCTGCTCCTTCCGACGTACCCCCCACCCCGTGGCGTGTGGGCGCAGCAGCAGCAGGCACCAGAGCAGGGCACCTGCGAGACGGTGAGCTCCCTGTCTGGGTTTAAAAACAGGCTCACAGCCCTGGCCGGTTTGGCTCAGCGGTTAGAGCGTTGGCCTGCGGTCCGGAGAGACCCGGGTTCGGTTCCCGCTAAGGGCACGTCCCTCAGTTGGCAGTTTGTCCCTGGCCCTGGTTGGGTCGTGTGGGTGGCAACCACTCGATGTGTCCCTTTCATGTCGATGTTTCTCTCTCTCTCTCTCTCTCCCTCCCACTCTATCTGAATAAAATATCAAAAAATGTCCTCGGGGGAGGATAAAAATAAAATAAAATAAAAACAGGCTCACAGAAGAGGGGAGCAGTGTGTGTGGGGGGAATATCTGTAATACTTCCAACAATCAAGATGTAAAAACTTAAATAAATAAATGAAATAAAAACAGACTCACCCTTCACCCATTTCACCTCCTTAACAACCCTGTAGGGGGAGGGAGATGATTCTGTCCCCATTCACCAGGTGAAAACCCGAGGCTCCCAAAGGCGAGAGCTAGCCCCGGTCGCACAGCCTGCCTCACACCCTCCCAGCCCCTAACCTTCGACAAAGACACCAGTCCCCAATCCAGGAGAAATGTGGGAGACTCAGCAACCTAGGAGATGGGATGGAGAGCAACCGACATGTGTTGAGCCCCTACTGTGTGCTCAGATCAGTGCTCACAGGTTCGTACCACAAACTCCCAAACGCTGCAAGAAAGGCAACGTTTTCCCAGTGCTGCAGACGAGGAAAAGGAGGCTCAGAGAGAACTCACGTGCTCCGTGTCCCGTGGCCAAGCTGGGATCTGAACCCTGGAGCCTGTGCTCCCAGGGTCCAGGCTCCCCTCAGGGCCAAGTGGCTGCTCAGGCGCCCAGCCCCTGGTCCCACCAACTCTCTGCCATCCTCCTACCCCCATTTCAAAGATGAGGAAAGCCCCGGACACTCAGAGCTCAGGACGCAGCAGCTGGAGTGTGATGGGAGGCCTCTCCCACTGCCTCACTGCTGTCTGACCATAGCCAGGTCTTGGTTCCTCCCTGGCCTCAGTTTCCCCCTCCAGTCCATGAGCACAGTCACTCCTTTTGCACCCAGGGCCACTGGGATGATTGCACACAGGAGAGACAGGGGAGTGGAACTTTTGCAAATTGTGGCACGTCACACCCGGGCTCTCAGCCCGGAGCTGCGCCCTGCTCATGAGACGGCCCCCACTGCTCCACTCAAGTCTGGAACCAAGAGCCCTTTGCAGTTCCAGAAAAGCACCCGGCTTACCTACAGCGTATGCGGGGAGAGGCCTGCAAACCCACGAGTCCACATTTCCCAGGCCCTCATTTCCCCTCACCGCCCTCCACCCCCACCCCACCCGGCTTCCACCTGGACACAGCGCTGCCCTCTCCCTGAGCTCCAAGGGCCTGGCGGGCGGTGGCTCACACCCTCCTGGACAGGGCTTCTCTCCCACAAAGCCCAGGCAGGCAGCATTCACTCACCCACCTGTTCCTCCATGACAGCGTCTTCTCGCTCACTGTCCTCAACTCCGTAGGGTGAGATCACGTGGGTAAGAGCCCGGGATGCTGGAGTCAGATGGCCCTGGGCCTAAGCCCGGCTCTTTGCCCTTGAGTGAACCACTAACCTCTCTGAGCCTCAGTCTCCTCATCTAGGAAATGGGGGTAATAACCGGACCTGCCTTGTAGGGTTGCTATCAGGTCAGATGGCAGGTGGCACAGAGCCAGGCGTGGCACAAACACTCCTTGAACTAGCGCCACTGGGCAGTGTTCGTTCATCTATGTGGGTGATCATCCTTCCCCTTGCTTGTTCACCCAGTGAACACTCTGAGCACTACCACTCCAAGCCTTGTCTGGAGAAGCCACTGACCCTGGCCTGCTGATGCCCGTCCCCCGGGGTAACCTGACCTGCATGTTCAAAGCCATAACAGGGGACATGCAGCAGGTTTAGGGGCCCTGATGAAGGGGCGATCACCACCGCCTGGAAGACTCAGGGAGGGTTTCGCAAATGGGAATAGTTTTCACGTGGCTTTGAAGGGTACAGAGATGTCCAACAGAGAAGAGAAAAGCACTCCAAGAAGAGGGACCGTCATGTGCAAAGGCCCGGAGTCTGGCAGAGCTGATCCCGGGAACGGGGAGCTGATGCCTCTTCCCTGAGAGAGGGGATGTTACCAGTGGGAAGTGAGGCTCAGGGAGAAGCAGTAAGCAGCCCAAGGTCACACAGCAAGACGGGTGCAGAGCCAGAATCAGCCTCACTCCTCCCGCGGCCGAGGCAGGGCTCAGGCTGCGACTGTGTCCTCCCGTCCTGGTGGTGCCCGGTGCCCTCACGGCCACCTCGGCTCTCCATCCCCCTTTCCACCTCTTCTCTCTGCTTCTGTTCGCACCCAACACCCACTCTGCTCCTTCTTTCTCAATAACAAGCACAACTTCCCTAAGCTGTGCAGGGGGGCCGGTGGCCAGGACGCCAGGGGGCCCTCTATTTGTTTTCCTGGTGGCTCAGAGGAGCCACCAACAGCTTGTGCTGAAACAATGTGGGCAGGTTCGGGGGTTCGCAGGAGGGGAGGAGAATCACGGGCGAGGGGGTGCACTGTTGAACATGGCCATGGCCTGAGGAGGCCACACCACAGCTGAACATAGTGGAAGACGTTCTGGTCAGAGGAGGCGGACAGTGGTGACCTGCTGGACGTGGGGACTGGCTCGCCTCTCACTGGGTTTGGCATGGTGAGAACAGCTATGATCGCGTGAGTGTTGATTATAGACGTGACAGTGAATGAGGCTGCAGAGGCAGTGACAGAGGTCAGGCCGCTGAGCAGGCTGGGAAGTGGCGATTAACCGCAGCCATCACAGGGCCTCGCTGCCGCTGCTGATCGTGGTGGTGACATCACGATGTGATGGCAGTGACTAAGACCACGGGGACACTGGACCCCTAGATTCTGGGGTTTGAATACCAGGTCCCTCTCCAGAAGGTGGGCCCACTGTCTTGGACCTCCCTGGGGGCTCAGGACCCAGTCTGTCTGAAGCAGGCAGAGACCCAGCCTCTGAGATTTCAGAGGATAAAACGGACAGGACGCAGCCCTCGGTGAGCACCTGCTACGTGCCAGCCAGTGCGAGGGCGCGGCCCTACCGGTGAACTTCTCTGCCTCCTGCTCACCAATGTATGAGGTCAGGATCCGTCCCCCTTCCCAAGAGCAGAGCGGGGGCCTGTGTGTGACTTCGCAGAGGTTGCACAAGGAATATGGCCCAGGCTCGTCCTCAGTGCTTCCCCTACAGATAATGCAGGTTGCAAAATGGGTTCCAAGTGCACCCTCCTTCCTGCCCGCTCTCCCTTTCCACCCTGACCTCCGCGGGGAGGGCCTAGGGGCTGAGGGCACACTTAGACCATCATCATTATTATTATCAGCCTCGCCCTGAGCTCAATCTTCTCAACCACCCAGGCTCATCTTGTTTTCCCTGCCCGCCCCCCAGGTTTTCTGGGAGGAGGAGGAGGAGAGAACCAGATGCGTCAGCGGCAAAAGGAAGCTCCCCTCCCCCACCCCACACTTCCTGTTGCAGCTTATCAGGGGGCCACCGGGTAGGGGCCATTCCCCAGCAGCATATCTCCCCAGCCACATCCCCAGCAGCCCAGATACCATCACAATGTCCAGTGTCCGCCCTCCCAGAGCCTCGGCGCAGCGGCAGCCCCAGGCCGCGGGCATCTGCCCAGACCCCTGCTCCTCTCACCAGGCTGCTGTTCTGCGTCCTCCCCTCTCTGTCCCCTCCGCCTGGCGTTTTGCTTCTCTGTGCCTCAGTTGCCTCATCTGTAGAACAGAGAGAAGGAGGAGCCACCCACTGGTAGAACGGTTGTGAAGACTAGGCGAGGTGACATATGTCTGTTCCCAAAGTTGAAGGTGTAGAAAGACAAGTGACCAGCAGAAGCGCTTGTGTGTGGAAACCAAACCCCAGGTCCCCGTGGCCACAGCCGTGGCCGTGGCCATTCTATTGGTAACTGCCCCGAGCTGGAAACAACCCAGTATTCCCCACCCCCAGCAGAACAGGCAAATACATGGTTAGATATTCGTGAAGCAAAGTGCTTGGGGGGGTGGGGGGGCTGGGGATGTGCTGGCTGCACACAGCAACCTGGGAAGCTCCCGACGTAATGCTGAGAGGAAGAAGCCGGCACACGAGCACATGCCGTGTGATCTCATCCCTGTGGTCCTAGAGCCACACTAGGAGAAGTCAGTGGGGGCAGGGTAGTTTGCGGGGCACTAGGGGCCTCTGGGTGCCAGTCCCGTCCTAGTTCTTACTCTGGATGGAGGTCGCACAGGTGTGCTCGCTCTGTCGAAATTCAGCCAAACGTGTACTGATGATATGTCAATGACACATCAGAAAAAGGTTTACAAAAGTAAAATGAAAGAGAGACTGGCTGACCCATACTCCACATCAGACCCTGGACTGCAACAATGAAGCCGGCCAGCCAAGCCCTGGACGCGCCTCCGGCATGAGACGGGCCACCTCCACTGCGGGTGGGCAGCTGCCCCGGGACCCGGGTAGGGAGGTGCTGGGAGCTTGGGCCCAGGAGTGGGGGCTTCCGCTTCTGAGCGGTGGTAAGTCTTCAAGATGTCTCCCAAAGGGCCGTGGAAAGGGTGTTCCAGGCAGAGGGAACGGCAGGAGCAAAAGTAAAAGTGCATGAGATGCATTCAGGAAACTGCAAGAAGTTTCTCTCGGGGAACTGTGACTTGGAGTGAGCCATGTGCCAGGCACACCAGATGCCCCCAGGAAACGGTAGCTGCCCTGTGGCTGGGCTGGTGGACGGATGTAGGGGATGCTGGGGGTGACACATGGCTTTACAAAGGCTGTGACTGGGGCCGGCAGGGACAGAAGAGGCATTTCAGGTGGAAAGGAGGGCTCAGGCAAAGGCCAGCCCCCCACGGAGCACGCAGTCCGGATGACGCGCACTGCTGTTTGCCGCCCTGCGGCACAGAGACGGCGGGACAGGAGCACTGCGCAGCGAGCTCAGGACCATCGGGGAAGCCAGCGTGTCACCCCAGAGCCCTCTCCCACCTGTGCTCAGCCTGTGGCAGCCCAGCAAGGCATGCCCTCTGCCCTCTGCCCTCTGCCCTTCCGGACCTGCCCCTATGAAAGAAAACACGATGGCAAGGAATGGGTACTGAGGGTCAAGTTTCTGGGGGCGGAGAGCAGGTCATCAAATCTCCTTTCAGGGGCAGCATTTCAGGGCGCAGAATCAGATTCAGCCTTCAGTTGCCCTAGGTTCCCATCCCCCTCCACTTCCTGAGTTTCTAGGGAAGTAGCCTGCACCCCACAATCTATCCCCATTAACCATTACTTCCCTGTTTGAAATCAGAGCAAACACCGCCCTCCCTGATATAATAAGTACTTCTCTTACTACTAAGCTCTCAGGAGAGGCCAGCACCTCCTCGAGCACCAACACCCTCCCCTCAGCCCAGGAGGCAGGTTCTGGCGTCAGGCCCCCATCTTGCGGGTGAGAGTGAGCCCATCTTTTCATGGGGGCTCCATGTTAATAAGAACAAGATGCCCTGGCCGGTTTGGCTCAGCGGTTGGAGCATCGGCCTGCGGACCAATGAGTCAAGGGTTCGATTCCAGTCAAGGGCACGTACCTCGGTTGCTGTTTGTCCCCGGCCCTGGTTGGGTAGTGCAGGTGGCAACCACTCGATGTGTCCCTTTCACTTCGATGTTTCTCTCTCCCTCTCCCTTCCACTCTATCTGAACAAAAAAAAATGGAAAAATGTCCTCGGGTGAGGATAAAAAAAAAAATAGCAACATATCCTCGGGTAAGGATTAAGAAAGAAATAAGTAAATAAGAACAAGGTTCCCTGAATAAGAGGCACAAACTTCCAGTTATGAACTGAATAAGCCGCAGGGATGCGGTGCAGAGCACAGGAAATGCAGTCAGTGCTCAGTGACACACAGAGGGTCGCTAGAAGCACTGGTGCTGTCTGCACCATAAGGTGTGGGAATGTAGAATCACTCTGTTGAATGCCTGAAGCCAATATAATATGCATGTCAACTATACTTTAATAAAAATGTTGTAAAAGGAAACAAATAATGAGGACAAGCCTCCTGGACATTACCGCTGACACTGCCCCCTCCCCCCCCCCCCCCCCCCCCCCCCCACGGTCTGGAGCAGCAGGAGAGCCTGGCCCTCTCCAAGCCTCAATTTCCATTTCTGTCAAGTGGTGGCAGCTGCCATTTGTGCGGAGCTCACTAGGTGCCAGGTGTATCTCCCACCTGTTTTCTCCTGAGTCTCCGAATGACTCTGCAGGCCATGGTTACTGGCCCATTTAACAGGGAGGAAAAGTGAGGCTAGAAGGGATGCACAGGCAGCAACTTCACTCTGCACAGCTCCCTGGTCAGCTTCATGCTTCATTAGGTGTTCTGTGCCCCCCCCCTTCCTTCAGCGAGGTAGGGTCCCCTGGGAGACCAACACAGGCCTCATAGTGACCTCAGAGCAAAGTCCTAGTTCCAGACCACTGCCCTGGGCTGAAAATAAAAGTGTCACTTCCTGGGAGCTTGGAACAGGGGTGACCGAGTAACTTCGCCCCACCCAGGCCTGCCCTCCAGCCACAGGCCAGTCTGGGTGGGGCCCCAGCCCCTGCACCAGAGGGGCCCCCCTCCTCGCGGGAGCCTCCCTCAGCTACCGCCCTCGGACAGCAGTGAGTCCCTCCAACCAAGGTGACCCCCGACAACTGGGACCGCCACCTGCCTCCTGGTCCCACAAACCTCTTCTTTCCCTTCCCTTGGGCCTGAGAACCAGGAACTGGGGAGAAGATGAGGCCCCGGCTGGGTCCGGCGCTCCCTGGCTCACCTCGCACGGGGCTGACCATCATAGCTCAGCCCGCCGGACCTGCTACAGCTCGGAGAGCCCACCTTTGCCCACAGTAGGTCCTGCGTGCCCCTTGCGGTGGCCTAGTGGGCCCAGTGATCCAGTGGGATCTAGCGGTTCCTTCCAGCCTCACTCATACACCTCCAACATTGTATAAGCTAGATGGTGGGGTGCACACCCCAGAGATAAAGAACACAACTCAGTTCCCTCCGCCATGGTGTAGGGGAGAGGCAGAGGGTTCTACCCTACCCCCACCAGCCTCCCCACCACTCCAGGAAGGGCCCACACACTCAGCAGTAGCCCAGAGCCAGGCCTCTCTGCCCCACACGGGAGCACTGAGCATAAAGGTATCTCCGCTCCACACGGGGGCAACCGGCGTGAAGGCACAGAGTCTAACTGATTCTCATCTGGGGCTTTCGCCATCTGACAGTTGGGGCCTATTTTAAGGCCTCAAACAGCTGAGATTTGAAATGGAGCATGGTCTCTGTAGTCTGCTCTGGTAACCTACTCTGGCCACTTGCCTGCCAGCTCCCCAAACTCCACTCCAGTGGGGCCACATCAGCTCAATACCTTGAAATGGTTACCCTTAAGACAGAGTCCAATAGTCCCATTTAATGGATGAGGAAACTGAGGCCCAGACAGCAAAGTTGCCTATCTCCTCAAGCTCATATCAAGAGTAAGTGATGGAGACAAGTCTGTGATCTTTTTTATCCCAAGTGGAACAGAGAGGGAAGCCTCTGGAATTCTAAACAGGGCAAATCGGGGCAGGGGGGCTTCCTGGAGGAGGAAACTTCCTGTGAGCTGGACCATAAAGAAGAAATGAAGGGCCTCCAAATACTTGGACCAGCCCTGGCCTGTGGGCCAGGTAAGGACTCCTGTGTTCACCACTGGCTTATTCCACACACCTGTGCGCCAGCAGAGGCAGCCTGAGCAAGGCCCTGCTCACCCTCCTGTGTGACCTGGAGCAAGTCAGGACTCTCCTGGACCTCTGTTTACTCATCTGTAAGATGCAAGAATTGGCCAAGCAGAGGTCCACCGTTTTAGCTATGATGCCTGAAAGAATCGAAGGACTTGGTTCAGTCCCATCCTACCTACCTCTCCAGCTTCTCAGCCACACCTCACAGCCATCCCTGCCTCCAACCCAGCTTTGCGAACGTCTGGGGTTTCCAGAGCACCCGTGTTTCCCCGCCTCCGAGCCTTTACTCCAGCTGGGCCTCTGCCTGGCCCGCTCTCTCCCACACACCGGGGCGAGCCCTGCTCTGCGTTGGCGCTCAGGCTCCTCCGGGAAGCCTTTCCCGAAGCCTGCACCTCTCCAGCGGCTGGGCTGAGATCCCTCCTCTGTGCCCCATAACAGCCAGCACTGTCATCCATCAAAGCCATAATCACAGTTTCCCCAGACTGGCTGCAACCCCTGGAGGCCAGAGGCCGTGAACGAGTCAGGCCGGATCCCCGCCTGGGGCGGAGCACGAAGCTCGAAGACCTGTCTGAGAAGCGTCTGCGCTCACTAGAGACTCCTTTCAATAACAGAGGTTGCTTTGCTGCATTTTTTCCCATTTAAAAAGTGATACAGTTGAGCGACCAAATAAATAAAGTAGCACTGAATTATAACCCAGAGTATAAAATAAATATTCAGGAGGCCCTGCTGATAAAAACACAAATCAATCACTTACGGATATAATAAATGAGGAGAACTAACAAGTGTCCCGTGAGGAATTTAAAATAATGTATGTAACGACTGTGCCCTCAAGACGGGGTTGCCGACCTCCCCATCCTGAAGTGTGGGTCGTGTGCAGTGACTTCCTTCCCGAGAGCACCGGGTGGGCGCAGTGCAGTCAGTGGCGGGCCCGTGGGCTACCTCTGCCAGGGGCTCCAGGTGGGCAGCAGCGACGTGCTGAGAACGGCCCTCACCTCTGCGGTCTGCCTCCCAAAACCACAGTACTCAAGTCCGGCCACAGGAAAACGACCAGACAAGTCCCTCTGAGGAATATTCGACAAAGTGCATCACCCCTCAAAACTGTCAAGGTCACCGAAACCAAGGAAAATCAGAGAACCGTCAGCCGAGAGGAACCTAAGGGCTGACTGGAACAGGGGAGCTTGGATGGGCTCCCGAAACAGAAAAGGGGCATCAGGGAAAAGCTGGGGACATCCGAATAGAGTACGGACGTCGGTTAGTAACAGCGCCCGATGCCAACTCGTCCACCGTGTCAAACGTGCCTTATTAACGTGAGGTGGTATCACTGAGGGAAACCTGGCGTGGGGTGTCCACGAACTCTGGGTTCAACATTGTTCTGGAAATCCCAAACCATTCCAAAATAAAAAGTATATTTTAGAAAGCAGTCATGCTCATTGCAGCAGATGTGGAGACGAGGGAAACATAGAAGACCATTCAAGCTCACAGTCTGTAACCCGGAGACCACCACGCCCTTCCCTCCCCACCCTGTTGCTACACGGTTACATCACCGCAGGTGTGAGGTGTCAGGCAATGTCTTCCAGTGGAATTCAAGAGTGTTTGGTGGGGGGATGTATCTGGGCAGAGGGGTCGTCTAGGGGTCCCCACCTCCTGCCATTGACTTAGGACATGCTTTGGGTTGCCAGAAAAACCAGGTCCAAAGTGGCCACATTAAGAAAGTTCTCTGACTCCCCTACCTGTGCAACTTTGGGTTAGAAATCATCTGTGACCCAGCAAATTCTCTACCCAAACCCAGCAAAATCCCGAGGCAGGCCCTCCGACCACTGGACACGGGAGGGTCCTCCAGTAATGATGTTCCTGAGGACTCCATGATGGGCGATGCAGTCCCAAGACACCAAGGGCCAGATTTAACCCTCCCCGAGGGGCCGCATCTACAAATAGCCCTCCATATGCAGGGCAGTCACCCTTGACTGGCTCCAGATGAAGATGAACCTGGTGATTAACACATCTGGAGGGTGGCTTCTCTTTTTCCATCCAGATGTACAAGGCCCTGCCAGAACACCTGCCACCCGACTGCTGGGCCACAGGGCAGGTCCCAGCCCCTGCCCTGTCACAGAAGGGTCCAGAGGATGACCCCCACTGGAATCAACAAAGGACCCCAGCCCAGACACGGCTGCTTGAGCCGGTCATACAGTCTCCCAGCGTCTCCTCCTTCTCATGCCTTCTACTCGAGAACATCCCCCGGCTCCTCATGACTCACACTATAAAGTGTTTCTCAACTGAGAGCAGTTTTGCCCCCAGGGGACATTCGGCAGTGTCTGGAAATGTATTTGGTTAGCGCAACTGGAGGGTGCTACTGGTATTTTGTGGGTGGTGGCCATGGATACTGCTAAACATCTTACAACATACAGTTCAGTCCCCACAACCAAGAATTCTCCAGCCCAAAACATCAACAGTGAAGGTTCAGACTCTTTCGCTTGTCACTCCAAGCCCCTACCACCTCCTGCCCCCCAACCTGAAGCCTCCAGGTTGGTCTGTATAGTGTCACCTGCACAAGCCACTATCCTTCAGCCTCCACACCTCTGCACACCATTCCTCCCCCATCCATACTCCCCACAACCCAACTCTATGCCTCTGCCGATGGCACCACCTCCAAGAAGTCTTCCCTGATCACTTGCCCACAGATTCTCCAGTTCTGTGGGCAGGCACCGATATCACTTCATGTCATGTATGTCAGGTCCCTGATGTCATGTACAGGTGAGGGCCTCAGACGGCGTGATCAAGAAGAAACCTTGAGAGTCACAGAGTCCAGAGTTTATAGAGCAGCCTCCTGGCCCAGGCAGCCTGCACGTGGATTCGGCTTGGCTGGCACAGGGATATTTTTTACCTTCAATCAGTCACCAACATGGAAGTATCAGAAGACAGGACATCAAAGCCTGTGTTCCCTGCTTCTCTAACCATCAGGAGAGTCACCGCCAGGGCCATCTTCCTTCATGGCAACACTCAGCAGAAACAGAGCAGAGGCCAGAGTGAACCCAGAGAAGGCCCCCAGCTCACTGCAGGTCCAGCTGCCCCACTATGCTCACACACACGACCTGTCTGGCCCCTGGAGGGACTGGGCTTCGGGACCTCTGAGCCGGTCCACACTCCCTGCACACCCTTCATGTTATAAAGGGGAACTGAGGCCAAGGAGAGAAGCTTGTCCAAGGTCACACAGCCAGTTAATTTCCGAGCACAGGGAAAGATCCAGGGGCCTGCTTCCCACGAGGCCTCCTCTGAGTAGCCACACTGACCTGAGAATGTTGCACAATCTCAGAGCTGGAAGGGTCCCTAAGGACAGCCAAGTTGCCACTGGCTTCTTTCAGAACCACTTGCGTTAGCAGAAGCTAGGCAGGCAACCACTGAGCTCCTCCCAAAATCAGTGTCCTGGGGTTTGCTGGCTCGCCTCCGGTGTGCAGGCCGCAAGCGCCCTGTCTGACGCACTACTAAGAAGAGGGCGCTCAAGTGCGTCAGGCACTGCCTCGTAGACACAACACCCTTGACCCTCACAGCCCACCTCTCAGAGGTGCCGTGATGCCCATGTGTCAGAGGAGGACACTGAGGTTAAGCAAGTAATCCTGGGCTGCACAGCTAGTAAGTGGTGAGGCCAGGACGTGCACCCCGGAGCCTGGAGCCAGAGGCTGTGTGCACCCCAGAGCACCTCCCCTGGGAGGGCTGGGCCCTTGCCTGCGGCAGGGAGCAGGTGCAGCAGGTCGAAGGGTCAGAGCAGCCCAGCGCAGCATTCGGTCGAGGCGGATTTGGAGGAAGCCCTTCCAGGCCCATGAGAGAACTGTTAACCACAGGCCATGAGTCAGCCTGGGAGGAAGGTGCCCAGGCCTGGGGGGCTGGGTATGGCATGACCGTTGTGGAGGGGGGGAGGGGGGTCTGGACAGGGCAGAGCAGAGACCCAGACCTTCAGCCACTAAGCTGGGGGAACCTCTGGCCCTGGGGGGCTGTGACTCTCCCAGAGTCAAGGCTCCACACCCGGAGGTGCATACCAGCCTTCAAAGTGGAACCGCTGGGCCTGTTTCCCCTCAGGTTCCCCCATAAGAGATTGGACCAGGCAAGTCCCCCAGCTAATTAGACAAAGCCTGGAGCTTTCCTGGTGGGGAGAAGGTGTGGGGAGAAGGCAGTGGTTTGCCTGAACTGTAACTGTAACTAAGAGGACTCCTTCCTCCCTCCCACAAAGGGAGATTCCCACTTGTTGCCCAGGCCGGTTGGCGGGGGGTGGAGGGGGTGAGCTGGAGCTGTGCCTGGGGCTCAGCCTCATATCCTGGCGGCAATCCCAGCCCCCCTTCCTCCCAAGAGTTCTGGCTCCCAAAGCACTTTCCCATCTGGGGTTCCGTTTGCACCCGGTTGACCTTGTGGCTGCTATTTTGTTCCATTTTACAGAGACAGAAACTGAGCTTCAGAGAAAATGTGAGGTTCGTTTTTTTTGCAACAAGGACCCTCCTTCCACCACTGTTCTGCTCAGGGGTCTGCTACAGGGTGCCCTTGCTCCCAGTTCTCAGAGCGGGAGACCAAGACTTGAGCAGGATCCCACAGAAAGGTGGTGAGCACCAGGGGCCCCGCAGGTCAGAGGCCCTCATACACTCACACACACGCGCGCGCGCACAGCCTCCGCCTGCCCACAGCCTCCGCCTGCCCCACACTCACCACATGGTAGATAGCCAGGGCGGTGGTGGCGATGCGGACGTTGAAGCAGCAGCAGGTCTGGCGGACAGCCATGCTGGGGGCCATGGTGCTACTGTCCCCTCCTCCTAGGCACTGAGGGGAAAGAAGCCGGGCTCCTGGAGCAGGACAGAAAAGAGGAAGCTGCCAGCTGCCCTCCTCACTTCCTTCCTGCCCCTTAGACAGGCAGGGGCATGGTCGTCACAAGCGGGGCGGGGCAGCTGGGAAGGGCCACAGCCTGCCTAGCTGGCCCCTGCCTCTCCTAGCAGGCTTCCCGGGGGACAGACCTTGCACCTTCAGCACTTATCTACCTTATCTGAGCAGTTTCCCACATCCTGCTGACCGGATTTTCATCCCCACCCTTGGAAGCAGAGATGGCCACCAAACGCATTTCCAGATACAGAAACAGAGGTCCAGAGAGATCAAGGCATTCACCCAAAATCACACAATAGTGCTGGTAGAGGATTCAAACCCAGGTCTGGCTGGCTGCAAAAATTACTATTATCTACTAATCCTTACCTGTTTAAGCATGTTCCTGGATTAAGTCCTTTAATCCTCACCTCAACCCTCTGAAGGAGGTACCATTATTCCCCCTATTTTACAGGTGAAGAACCTGGGGCCCAGGGATGGGAAGTGATCTGTCCAAAGTCACACAGCTAGGCCTAGAGGAATGGAGATTTGGACCAGGGCTAACTGGTTCTAGAGGCTGCCCCTTTGAAGCTGGTACTTTCTTCACTCTCCCCGCACCCTCCCAGAGAGCATGTTCTTCCTGAGCTCTGTCCAAACCAGAACAGAAGAATAATTACTAAGTAAATCTATCAACTGCATGTCAGGCCTGAGCTAGGCTCTTTCTACTGCTAGGTCATTAATTCTTCACAGCAATTTGGGAAACCCTCCGTCAAACCCCCCTTTGTGGGCCTCAAGGCCCCCAATGATCACATGCAATCAGGGATTTTTTTCACCTCACTCTTGGGAAAGGTTGGATTTAATAAACCATGACTATTAAGTAAGCAACACTGGGATCTATATTCCCTCTCGGATGATAAATGATCCATATTGCAATAAGGGAAGGGAATATGAGGCACTTGCAAAATTCCTGTAGGAATTCTGCTCTGTCCAGATGCTGAGCTCACTTGCAAAGTAAAGCTTCTAGTGGAGAACACTGCAGAACCTATCATGAAGCCCCGCCCACAAATGAGATCATGGAGTTGGGATTGGCCACTATGGCTGCCCATCATTTCTGCCACAGGAGAGGTTATAAAAGGTCTCTAAGCTGCTCCCCCTTGACAGGAGCTACTCTATTGGACGCATAAAATTTGTCTGGTAGACTTGATCAAAACTTTCTGTTTGCCAATGAGACCAACGGGGTCTACCAGCATGGGGCTCCGGGGTGACCCAGCCAATCCCTTCCCTACTTCATTTTCAAGCCTGCTTATTTTTCATCACAGGCTTTGCTGAGACCAGACATTGTAGAAAGGTGGTATAGTGTAACAGTTAAGCACTTGGGCTTCAAGAGTCATGGCCTAGGTTCAAATCCTGGCACCTCTGGCTGGGTAGTCAACACAACAAGAAAAGTTCTACTTTGCCAAAGAGCACCAGGACCAAAGGGACTGGAGGTGAGGAAGTGTGGCCAGTGGGACCTGAGGGCATGCTGAGGAGTCTAGATTTAATTGTGCTAGGAAGCCGCTTGAAAATGTAGCGCCATCATAGCGTTAGCCATTGATAATGTTACAATTTGGTGAAACCAGAGCAGGTTTGGAGCGAATTCCCAAAGAGAAGGCTGAAACCCACTGCTGGTATATGAGACCATTTATGTGTTATGCAGATGAACACTTTCTCTTTACAGTGATAGATTCATTTTAATGTGCATTATAATTAAGTAATGAAAGGTCTCCTTTTAAAACAGATATATTTAAGTTTTTTTTTTTAAAAAAGCAGTAAGTTGATCTAAAGAAATATATCAAGGCAACCACAGGCCAGGAGGCAGGCAGATGTGGCAAACAGCCGTGGCGGTGGAGTGGGCATCACCGGCTTAGGAATCCTGGTGGGTAAGAAATCCCACAGTCGCTGCGCGATCTCAGACAAGATGCTTGATCTCTCTGAGCTGTTGTTTCCACGTTAGCAGAGGTAGAAGCTCCACCTTGGCACGACAGTGCGATGAGGTCACGTGCAAACTCAGCTTATTTGTTTCCTCCCTTCCTGGCCCACCCTGCTCCCCTCCCCCACAACCACCCTCAGACTGCTGGGAGGCAGACCTGGCGTTTAAACCCTGATCTGTCTGATGCTGTCTTGGGCCATGCCTCCGGGAGGGGCCAGTGAGCATGAGGACAGCCTCTTCCTGAGCAAGTGGCATCTCCCAGGCACTGCCTCCCTCCCAGAAGCACTGTTCTGGGAATATCAGGTCCGATAGAGATCAGAAGAGGCTAACCTGCTGGCTCCGAAGATGGAGAAAGGGGCCAAAAGCCAAGGAAGACAGGCAGCTTCTAGGAGCTGGAAAAGGCAAAGGGAGAGATTGTCCCTGTCCAAAGGCACTGCCGCCCTGCCCACTACTTGCTTTTAGCCCAGTGAATCCCATTTTGGGTGTCTGACCTCCAGAACGGTAAGATGATACATTTGTGTTGTTTTCAGCCACTGACTTTGTGGTTACTTTGTTACAGCAGAAACAGAAACCTCATACATCTCCTCATCAGAGTCCACATGGACCCCGGGTCTCCGACACCAGCGCCCAAGCACACCCCACGGAAGCCACAGTCCCCGTCGTCACACGCGCAGACCTCACCGTGTGGCCTCGGGCGAGTTGTGGACTTCTCTGAGGCTCAGATTCCTCCTGTGTAGAGCAGAAACACAGGTTTGTGAGGACTCAGTAAGAAAATGCCCGTGGGGGACAGTCACACCACCCATGCCCCTTATTCCTGTTCTGCCCTTTTCCGGTACAAAGGACAAGTCTTGAGCTCCTCCAGGCTACTTTTTAAACTCTGTTTCTTAACTGGTGGACCCTGGGAAACGTCAGAGCTCCTCCCGAGCTCCTCGAGATAAGGAGGAAGAAATGTTCCGCGTGTCCACAGTCACAGCCAGACGGAGCTGGAATCGCCTGTGTCACTGTCCTCCTACATGTCCCTTCTGACAAGGGAGTCCTTTAAGACGCACTGACTGCAGGGGGATTCCCGTATCCCAGAAAAGCATCTTCAGTCCTGAAAGAGACTGTAGTTCTGGCTGGTTGTCTTGGTTACTGATTTGCGGCTGTGGTGTCTAACATGTCAGCAGACATCTCTGCTCCCTCAAAGGAAGTTACGAGTTTTCTTTGTTAAGCCAGAACATCACCAGCACTTCCCTCTTCACCCACATGCCTGAGGGTAAAAATAAAACCCACGACTCTGCCAAGTTTCATATTTAAACAAAGAGTTGGAGAGTCTTGCGTCCTTTCGATGTGTAGAGGGTCTGGCTCCAAGTCAGGACTCAGCAGTCGGAGCAATGCTGATTATGATGGCCGCTGGGGTTATGTCTGTCCTTCGCCAAGCCCTTCCATAGCCCACAGCTCAGCGGGCCGCCCCTGTCCCAGCCCAGACAGAAAGGCAGCAAAGAGGTGTTGATCTGTGCCTGGCAGGCCCAGGAGGGCAGCGGCTTGCCCCCGGAGGGCGCACAGCTGGGCAGCAGCAGAACGGGGTCCTGTCAGGAACAGGTGCTTTGGGGGCATGTGAGGTGCAGCCAGGGGTTGCTTCAGGGCTCTCTTCCCCCGGGGAGCTCCTGGGTGCCCTCTGCACCGTGCCAGGCCGAAGGTCAAGCTTCCTGCCAGCCCACTGGTCTGCAATCCCTTCCCTGCTGCCTCCCACCTCCCTCCCACCGCCGACATCTGGAGCTGTGGCTCGGAAACTGAGAAATCACACAAGACTCCTCCCCTCATCCTGCCCCCAACCTCATGCTCCCAGGGGCTGGGGCCTGAACGTGAAACCTCAGGGTTTCTCCCCTATTCCCGTGTCCCTCAGAGGGTCAGCCTGGCCAGGACCACCCTGGGCTTGGGGACAGCAGGCCCTCCAATAACCAACCAGCCAGACCCACAGCTGGGCAGGGGCCCCTGAGGCTGTCTGTCTGACACCCCATCAAGAACGTCCAGAGGTCGCTGTCCCCAGGGTCTGTGGATGCTGCCATGGCTCCAGAGACACAAGGCCCCGGGCAGGAGAAGGCAGCACTGCCAGAAGGGACACTGACCCCTTCTGTGGGGAACAGAGTGCTGACCCTGGAGCTGGGAACCCCACTCCCCTCCTGCTCCCGCCTCCACCCAGCCTCTGCCTGGCTCCGAGGCTCTAGAGAGGGAATTGTCCTGCTGTGTCCAGGGCCGCTGTGAGGACTAGACGTTCAGCGCCTCCCCCCATGCAGCTGCTAACCCCACCCTCGGAAAGAACCTCATAGATCCGGGTCCCTGAAAAGTCGGTGCTACCGCAACACACCTGCCATGAATACCATAGTAAGAATGACCTCATTAGGGTATTTCCCCAGAGAGGGGACTTTTACTTAACTAAACAAAAATAACAACAACCACAAACAACAAAAGCGATAGTCCCTGCGAATGGCTATGTTTCTGGAAGAGGTTTAAAAAAAGAAAGGCAAAGCATTACTAGTTTTGGTTCTGTCCAATGCACTATGAAGGGACTTCTGGGAAATCTATGGTTACCCTGATTAAACGGACAGACTCAGTAAGTGCATGCCTTTGTCCTAACTCCCCTGCTCCTGCCAAGAATGCAGACACAATGCCCGGGAAGCAGCAGCCACTTAGGAAGCATGAGGACAAAAGCCAAAGCCTAAGAGCACAGCTGGGGCCTGATGGCCTCACGGAGCCTCTTTTCCAGCTCTGAGCCCCCCTTCTCTGGACATCCTGCAGTGTGAGAAAAAGGAACCCCACCTAGGTCTTCTGACTTCATTCATCCTTTTAGCGCAAGGCTTGTGTCAGGTGCAAGGGACTAAACAGTGGACAAGATCCACAGGTCCCTGTGCTCATGGGGTGAACATTCTAGTGGGGGAGATAGTAAAGGACCCACATAAACAGGGCGTTTCAGCAAGTGAAAACTCTTCATCACTGTGCCCACTAGCCTGGCTCTGGTCTGGACTGGAGAATAAACTCACTGCGGGACTTGGGGACAATCATTTCCCCCTTCCGACCTCTGTTCCCCTGTCTATAACATCAGGGAGGGGTCCAAAGCCACACTCTCTGAGCCTGGCCCCGCTCAGCCAGGCCCTGGGACCAGGCAGGTTACTTATTCTGAGCAGCTGTACCCAGCGCCTGGACCCCCTCCGGCCTGCCTGGGATGGTGCTGCCCTCGAATTCCTTACGCTGGGTAAACAGCTGGGAGGCCCCATCAGCCGGCCAGGCCTCCTGACTACACCCCTTTCAGGACTGCCAATAAATCTTTAGCAACTGCTGAGAGATCTGTCCCGGCCGGCCGGCGGCTGCAGGCTGAGGAGCCTGATTGCGGCCAAGTCCTCTCCCCGCCAGCGCTGGGCACGGCCCTGAGCAGGTAGAGAAGCTGGGCCCCGAGGCCAGGCTGTACTCTGCAGCTACTGCTGCTGTTCCAGGGCCACCAGCCCTCCCTGGGTACCCCAGCTGCTACTGGCCCCATGCCCAGGTCAGCCGCTGGCCTCGGGGTGAAGGGAACCTTATGGTTCCAGGGCCCTCATGGGGGAGTGGAGACAGACATGCTCATGGGACAGGCAGCTGCATCATTCATTTCCTCATTTAGCAAGAATTTATCGTGCACCTACTATGTGTCAGGCCCCGTGCTGGGCCTTGAGGATGGAGCAGTGAACAAGGCCAAGGCCCTGCCGTTCCAGCAGGGCACCTGCTAGATCCCAGCCCCCACCCAGAAAAGTCAGAGTGGGGGCCTCCTGCCCAGTCAGGGTCGCCTAGAGGCCGAGCCAGGCTGAGTCCACAGGTGGCAGCCGCAGTGACCCACCAAACCCCAGCTGGGTAAGACAGAGGCCAGTAATAGTCACAGCACTAGTAATAGCATCACAGGGACGGGGGTAACAATACTATGGCTTAGTAAAAAGAATAATCGAGATGAAGCAGGTGAGCCAAAAATAGCTCTGTTAGAGAGGCTTCGGGTGCAGGGGAAGTCCACAAACCCTGGCAAGGGACAAACCTGGGCTCACACCCCACCACTGCCCTGTGGGCATAACAGTAGGTCCGCCTTTCTTGCAAAATGACTATGAAAATGAAGCCGATAAGGAGGTTGCCCTGGACACACGTCCTCTGACCTCCTCCGAGGCATCTATTCTTCCCCAACTCACGCCTTCCCCTGCCAACCACACTTCCTGAAGTCTGCTTCTGAACAAGCCTGGCTGGGAACTTCCCGTGGCTCCCGAGGACCCGTGGGATCCATTCTTCGGCACCAGTAAGCAGGGCCGCCACCGTCTGCAGCTCCCCAGTGACGCCAAGGCCTTGTCGGAGGCAGTTCTTCCGGGTCCCACACACTGGGGCAGCCAGGAGGCCCAGAGTCCCCCTGCGAGGGCACTTTCCACCCCCAAGGACACCTTGGCCAAGAGGGTTTGGGGGTATTAGACCTGAAGATGTCACTGATATCACCAGCCCCACCCCATTTCCCCAAAACCCCCTTGCTAGAGGGAAACGTGGGGGTGTTTGTGGTTGGAGAAGTGTGCCGTTTCCCATCGGGCTAATCTGATGTTGACATTTTCCACCCCACCCCTCAGCAGCTTTGCTAAGCAATACGGCCATGTGCTCCTTCGAGGAGGTGAGACTGAGCGCTGCCCCCAGGGGCGTCCAGAAGTGTGGAGGGCAGAGATGATGGCCAGGGACACTGAAGGGACAGCATCGCTGCCCTCCATCATCCCCGGGAGCCCCCTTGGGGTTACAGAGCACCTGCAGAGAGTTGGCCTGCCTCATTTTAACCCTGGGAAGATCCTGGGCTTGCCCCCATTTTGCAAACTTAGAAATGGAGGATTCCAGTGGTGAATTGTTTTGATGAGAGTACACTTAGAATTGGGGTTCAGGCTTGAAACCTTTATACTTCCCACCACACCACAAGACCTCTTGATGCTGCGCAGGACTGAAAAGCAATGCTGAGCTATGTACTAAGTACAGCCCTGCCCCGCCCTCTCCACCTCTTCATTTCTTGATGCCTGAGATTCTCCCATCAGCCCTTCTCCCTATGGGTAAAGCAATGCCCTTACCATTCAATTTGTACTATTATTTTTAAATAGATAGCAAATGCACTTGGTATAAAATTTAAAATATTCAAAAGAATATAAAGTGAAAAATTGATATTATTCCACCACTGTCCAACAGCTACCCTAGTACCCTTCCCTGGGGCAACACTAATCCTGGTTTCTGGTATTTCCTTCCAGAGATTTCTATGCATACAAGCATGTCATTATATATATCATTACCAAAAATGGTAGCATACTTTATGCATGTTCTGTACCACTTGTTCTTCACTGAGCAATATGTCTGGAGCTTGTTCCATTTAAGTACATAAAGAGTGCTTTCATTCTTTTTCATTGCTGCATAGTATTCCTTTGAATGTCTATCTCATAACTAAATGAACTTTAACTAGTGAATAGTAGATTGTCTCCAGTTTTTTGCAATTACAAACATAACCGCAATTGATCTCATTGTGTATGCGTCATTTTCACATGTGTGAGAGTACATGTGTAAGATACATTTCTTAACAGTGGAATGACTAGGTTAAAGAACATGAGCACACCAGTTTTGGTCAATACTGACTAATTACTCTTCAGAGAGGTTGTACCAATACATACTCCCACCACCACTGTTAAAGAGTGCCTGTTCCCCACATCCTCACCAACACACTGAGTTATCAAACGTTTTCATCTTCAACAATATGACATGAAAAGTGGCTTGCATTGCAGTTCGATTCATTTTATCAGTAAAGTTAAGAATATTTTCATGTGTTCAGAAGCCATTTCTATTTCCTTTTCTATAAACTGTCAGATCCTTTGCCCATTTTTTCTGTTCGTTGGTGATCTATTTCTTATTGATTTTAAGGTACTCTTTACATATTAAGGAAGTGAACCTCTTGTCAGTAATATAAGTGGTATTTTATACAGTTTAGCTTTTGATTTGCTGATGGGTTTTTTTTCACCATTTTTAAAAAATACTTGAATTTATTAATATCTTAAGTTATAGCTCTGTTAAAATGTCAGATTATAAAAATATTCCTCAATGCCTTTTTCTAGTACTTTTCTGCTGCTGTTTCTGGAGCATGCCCTCTCTTGAGTTACTTATATGTCCTTGTTTGTACCGTTTTTCAGGCCCTGATTATGCCATCTCTTCATCCTGTTTGTGTGGTAGGTCTGGAGTGGAGACTTACCCAGGCAGAGGTGAGGCTGGCACAGAGTGGGCATCCACAGAGATTTGTCCACAGGCCACCTGGGTTACTGAAGGGAAAGGACGCAGATCCCGGAAGCCAGGCGTTGGACTGGGAAGGGGTGGGAGCTGGGAGAGGAGACGTGTACTGAGCCCCTGCTTTGTCGCACACAGTCTCACCTTCACGACAACCCAGTGACCCCATAAGACTATTACTTCACTCTCCCACTTTGCAGGTGAGAAAACTGAGGCTTGGAAAGGCTGAGTAATTTGTCCAGGGCCCTACCGCCAGCATGCAGCAGAACTGGGACTCAAATGCTGGCCTGGGGTGAGGAGAAGCTGGTTCCCAGCCTCTGTGGAGGCTGCAGGGAGTTGGGAAGGCTGTGCCAGGGTGTGGACAGCAGTTGGTGGTCGGTGGCTCCTTCAGGGTAGGAGGGTGGGTGGAGGAAGCGGCTGGAGTTAGGAGATAAGAAGCCAGCAGCCACCGATAATGCAGAAGGTGGGCGGGCAGTGAGCGCATCCCGGCAGCTGGAGCTGAGATGAAATCTCGACTAGACCAGCACAGAGGCTAGAAGAGGGACCATGCGGCGCCCAGGCCCTGCTGGGCCCACTCTGTGTCTCAGGCCGCATCTCTGAGCACCCTGGGGCTGTGTGCCTGGGCCTGGATGCTGCAGCCCCGGCCGGGCTCCCCTGTCCGGCGGTTGGTGTGGGAGACAGCGTGACAAGGAGAAAGAGCCCAGTGGTCTGTCTTTCTGTCCGGCGCCAGCAGGACCTGCGAGCTCCTCGGGCTTCTGTGGCCACGTGGCGCATTGATCTTGCTGCTGTTTCGCTTCGAGTGCCTTCCTGCAGGGCGCACCCCGCAGCTCTGCCTGCCTCGCCTCTCCCTGCTATCTCAGGGCTCACGGCGCCCCGTTACCTTCTCTGCCTGGCCCCTGCTGACTCCTGAGTTTGAGGGCGGGCAGGAGCGGCAGGTGACTGGAGGTCGGGGTTCATAGTCTGCAGGGAGCGGGGATCTTTGAGAAAAAGGAAGGAGGAGGCCCAGAAGGAGGCAGTGACACTCAGAGTGGCCCAGGAGAACTGGGCAGAACCAGGACTAGAATCCTGGAGTCCTGACTCCTCGCCCAGTTCTCGCTGACCTGCCTTCTGCTGCCTTGGGGGCAGGGGATGGGGGAAGCACAAACCCCCAAAGGAACAGAATGCAAACCACACACGACGGCTGGCCCTTCCACTCACACTGTTACCCAGGGCAAGTCCCTGCCACCTCCAGCCTCGGTTTCCCCGTCCGCAAGAAGGAGGTTGGATCAGTGACATCAAGGGCTCCTGTGAGCTCCTGAGGCCGCAGGGGACACACCGCACATTCCTCGGGCCTGTTCAGCACGAGCTAATATTGACCCAGGGCTGTTTCCCTTGGCCGTGCACAGGGCCGTGTTTGCTCTGGCCTCGGAGCGCGAGGCAGAAACCACCAGCAGCCCCGGGCACAATCCCGGGCACCCACACCCAGCTGTTAAAGCTGCTAGTGTACTTTTAAAAAAATAAGAACTGCCCAAACACAGTTATAAAACGTCTGGGGTATTTTTTTCACACTGTATTTCATAAATAAACTCTTCTCACACACCTAGAACACGCACGCGCGTGCACACACACGATACAATGACTGTATGTTCTACCCCTTTTGGGAATCACATGGAAACTTAAAATTAGGCCCTTCCTTTGAGAAACGGCCAATTCCAGGGTTGGGCCGGGGACAGAACAAGATGAGCCCAGAACACTTTTTTGTACCAGAAAGTAAGGAAGAACTCAGAGAATGATGGGGGACCCGCCAGCACGAAGGGGTTCCATCCAGCCCCTTTGGAGCATCAAATAAAACATGATAATAATGCCTTATCATCCACTGACTAAAACAGGAAATGGTAAGTCCACACTGATGTGAATAAGTGAACAAATGAATTAAAAGTTTGATGAGGGCCCAGCCGATGTGGCTCAGTGGTTGAGCGTCGACCCACGCACCAAGAGGTCGCCAGTTCAATTCCCGGTCAGGGCACATGCCCAGGTTGTGGGCCAAATCCCAATGGGGGGCATGCAGGAGGCAGCCAATTGATGTTCTCTCTCATTGATGTTTCTATCTCTCTCTCCCTCTCCCTTCCTTGCTCTCTAAAATCAATAAAGGGAAAAAAGTTAAAATAAAATGTTTGACGAGGAATGAGCTATTCCCATTATCACAAAGTTCCTTCTGGCAAAATGCTTCTGCATCGCCCAGGGGAGAGGAGGAACCTGACCACGGAGAAGCCTGCAGGCGACCCCACTGAGGGGTCCAAGTGAACTCCACCTGCAACGGCAGCAAACTCACAGCAAGGGCAGCACGGCAGGTGCCAGCAGAACCCAGCATCGTCCGTGAGCACTCGGCTGGAGACACCCAGCTGGGGTCTAATCAGAAGAAACAAACCCCAAACGGGGAGCACTCTGCACGCAGCTGGCCCGTACTCTTCCACAGTGCCATGGCCGTGACAGGTAGGGAGGGATGCGGACACGAGGAACCGGTCCAGGCTGAAGGCAACTGGAGGACAGGACAACTCAACGCAAGGACGTTCCTGAGACAATGGGGAACCTCAGGTAGAGCCTGAGGGGTGTGGGGGAGATGTGTCAGCGCCCTGATTTCCCTGTCGCATTGTGTCTGGGGCAGGACGTCGCAGATGGTGGGATCAGATACTCGGGCAGATGGGTCACCATGGCAGCTACTTGCTTAGATGATGAGGGAAACAGTTTCTCGAACTTGCAACTTGGGATGTATGTGTGAGGTTGTTAGAAAATACGAGTGAAGTGGGAGGGGCGTGTCGTGAATCTAGGTCCAGCCGAGATGCCCAGAAGCAGCCAGGAGAAGCAGGCTGCCTTGCAGGGGCCCGGCTTCTCCCCTCCTCATCTCCTATCAAAGCCCCTCCAGCAAATGCGGCCGTCCAGAGCGCACAGCCCTGCCTGAGGCCGCACACCAGTGGGCAGCCGGCCACCAGCAGGCCTTCTTGTACTTCTCTTGCCCTCCTCAGGCTTTCTGAGGCCTCGGGGGATTCTGGGCAGCCACTGGTACCATGGGGCCATGCAGACAGACACGGAAGACTTGAGTCCCTTTCCCCTCTCTGCCTTAGGTAAATTACTTCCCCTCTCTAGGCCTCCGTCTGCCATCTGGTCCGAGGGGACAGCAAGCTCAGTCTCTCGGATGCTGTCTATGGGACTGGCTTTCTATGGGAGTCGGGGATGGGATGCGGCCAGCTGGGTCTCTGACCAGCAGGATGACCTGAGACAGGTCACTTAACCTCTCCGCATGTGTGTCCATGTCAGCACATGGGGGGTAACACGTTGAAACAGTCACAATGCCTTTCCCTAGAACTCCTGTCTCCCTCCCCCGCCAGCACCCTGCCCCAGGCCGCTGAGCACTGCTGCCCACAGGACAGCGCAGATGCCAGGAGTCGAATGCCCGCCTCTGAGGTGCACAGTGTAGAAGACGTGAAAGTCCACGTGATGACCCGGAGATGTCCTCCCTGCTCCGGAGACCAGGAAGACTTTGGGGGTGAGGGGCCACAGGAGCCTGGAGAGGGCTGGGAGGCTGGGGGTCCTGAGTCCCTGCTGAGGTGAGAATCCTTGGAGGGAACTCGAGACCCAAGACAGAGGGAGCGCCCTGAGCGTGGTGACAGCAGATTCCCTCCTGGCACGGACGCTGGGACAGGGCCCTTCCTGCGGGCGGCACAGCAGCAGAGCCCTCTGCTCTGGGGCAGGTGCACCGAAATGCCTCGCCTGTGCCCAGGGAGGGCGCCCACACGGCCCCAGGGAACGGCCGGCTCGGGAGGGACATTGTGATCGGGAAGGAGGGCGGACTCGGCAAGGACTGGACAATATCGGAAAGTTCAGGAGAAGCCTGAGGATGACAGCACTAGGGGTTAACGTGTCCCTCCCCACCAGTGTCCCAGAGCCACGTGAAACCCCAGACCGCAGACAGCCCTGCGGCAGGGCCGGAGAACCAAGGGTGACCAGATGATGGTTTTCCACCACTGATGGAGTCGAGGCATCCCGTGCAAATTAAGGTCAGGTCAGAAAATAGAAAGAAAGCTGCTCTCCTCACAGGCCCAGTCGGCACTTTGCAACCACCACGCGGCAACGGGAACGAGAAGAGCCCAGCGGCATGCTGGGAGCCGGCTCCCCCTGGCTCGCGAGCCCGCTCTGCACAGGTGTCCTAACGGCGCTCGGTGATCTAATCGACTGGTCATACTGGAAGTATTACAGCATGGAAATTAGCCAACACTACCTGTCAGTGCTGGCTGCTGTGTGTTCTGTTTCGTTTTCAGAGAGCCTGCTTACCCAATTCCCCCGAATAGAACCTCCCCCGTGGGGCGGTCACAGGCCTTAAGTAGATTGTGTAGAGTGTTGGCAGCAGGCCAGGCGCGTAGTAGATGCTCAGTAAGTGGTGGCTGCCGCCACTGCCGTTGCCCGGGGAGGTCTGGCTTCATCTCTGAGCTCTGTGCTTTCCCTGTCTCATGGCTGGGGTCAGGACAGAAGGGACCTTTAGCCCCAGGAGTCCTCAAAGCTGTCCTATGTAAACGGACCTCCCTCCCCACCAAAGGTCCTGATAAAGCTTTGTCTTGAGGATGCTGAGCTGGGAGATTTGCAGGGACCCAGGTCTACTTGGAGGACAGTGGGACCTCTCTGGCTCTCCCAGGCCAGCTGGGAACACCCCTCTCTGGGCAGGACCCCATATAGAGCTAGCGGCAGAGCACAAGCCCCTGGTTGGGGGGACAAAGAGGGGCAGGGACCCCTGGACACCCAGATACTCAACTGTAGCCAACTTCGTAAAGGCTGAAGCGCTTAGTGGAAAAATTGCAGGGCTGTTTTGCCCGGTCCCATGGCAGTGTTTGTGATCAGCTGACAGGAAAAGGGTTCCCTTGCCGGTCTGGGCTACCTCGCATGCCTGTCGCACACTGGGGGCCCACAAAGAGTGACAGTGGGGTTGTTTATGTTTATTTTATTTTTATTTTTAATTTTCCTTGGTTCAAGATGCCCCTGCCCAGCTCAGAGACCACAGAGCCATTAATAGTTCAGGACGTGTTAGGGTCTGGTGCCCGCTCCACCCAGCCTGGGCTTAAGGAATCCAAGGCACACACCAGGTTCCGGCCACGGACCAGCCACGGAGCACAGCAGGGTCGTCAAAGAGGGTGGTGGGAGATTTCCAGGTCTCGCCGGTTGGGACCAGTTTATTTGCCGACGGCACCAGCCAGAGTGTCCCAAAATAACTCACGTGGCCAGGGCTTGGAGCCAATCCCTCCATGGAAATTTTAAATTAATTCTTCACAGCTGTGAGGTCCAGGCCCCCAGATGGGCCACCCAGAACACCTGACCACTGGGCTCCGACGGTCCCAGAATCCCGAGGAAGCAGCCCCGTCTCTGGGCACCCTCATGCAGCCAGAGGTCAGGCTGAGAGAAGGATGGCCGCCAACTCCTCAGACCTCAGGCCCTTCCCGCACTGCACAGACGGGAAACTGAGGACAGAGAGGGGAAATAGAACCACAGAGAGGAAGTGGGGTTTGTCCAGTCCTCGCAGGTGCCGGGCACTGTGCTAAGTGTGAATGAATCCCGAAGACAGCACCTGAGCCACTGGGGCAGGGCGGGGCGGGGGAGACCGGGTGAGCAAGCAGTAGAACAGGGCCGCCCAGAGGTCACGGAGGCAGGAGAGGAGATGGGCCTTGCGGACCGGCAGATGTGGCCTGTGCCCAGGAAGGAGCAGAGGAGGAGAAGGTGCTTCTAGCAGGGGGAACAGCACAGGCAGAGCGGAGGGGGCACACAGTGGCCCGGGCACCCCTGCGGGCCTCAGACCAGAGGCCACCCTCGGCTACACACGGCGAAGCAGCAGGGGCTGGGGCCCTGTCCCTCGTCCTGAGCGGTGTGCCCTTTCCATGGCCTGCGGCTCCCCACTGAGGGGCCGAAGGAGTCAAGAGTCAGCCCCAGGGACCCACGACCACCCTGCGCTTGTGCACATAATACGAGGGAGAGGCCTTGGATGGACCGGGTCTGGGTCTTGGGAATTTTCTTGTCCCCAACTCCTCGGGGATAGAGCCGGGGCCTCTGGAAGAGCTGGGACCGGAGAGCAGGGAGGTGGTCGGCTCTGGGGTTGGCTGGCGGCATGTCAATGCCACTGCACTCCTCCCGGCCTGGTCCGCAGCGCACGTAGGCCCGCGGCCCTTCGGGACAAGGCGCGAAGGGAAGCCACGTGCGCAAGGTCGCACCGTCCAGGAGCTCAGCCCCGGGTTGCCTGACACCAGAGTTGTCGCCAACTGCTTCCAACTCTACATTGCCACCAAGCCCCTGACCCCCGGCCTCCGGCCGCACAGCCAAGGAGATAGTGCCTGCCAGGGGCCTGGCCCTTTCCCGGACACGCACCCTACGTCCCCCCAGGCCCCGCCCCTGGGGCCTGCCGCAGGGCCCCTGGCCCCAAGGACAAGGCCTGGCCCCTCTGGCGGGCAGGGCAGGGGTTTCAGGAGAACTGGGGCCACTTAGGGGCTCAAGTAAGAGCAGGGACCAGGCAGCCAGGGGAACACAGGTCCACTTCATCCTCTGCCCAGCCAGCTGGATCCTCCCTGTCCCTTGGACCCACTGGGGACTTGGGGTTTTCATGCATCTGATTAGCATAAATTAGCAGCTGTCAGCAGAGGGAGGAATGCAGCATGCCAGGCCCAGTCTTGTTTTTGGAAACCTTATCGAGTTCTGCTGAGGGCTCCCTTGTTCAGAGGGCCACTGGATGGCGGACTGGTATTTGTGTACCCAGCAGAGGCCCACCCCAGCCCCTGAGCCCACGACCCGCAGGCTCCAAGGATAACAGAGGGAAGGCGGGTGATGCCCAGGAGGGGCCATGATGCCCCAGGGGGACCTGGCGTCCTCAGACTCCAAACCCGACCCCAGCCTCGGGCCCTCATCTGGGGTTCCTGCGCACAGAGAGAGACCGCTCTTCTGGATGGTGGGGAAGCAGCAGGAGGGCCCGTGGTCCTCGGGGCTTCACAGGCTGGGGCGGCTTCCACACAGCCCTTCTGCTGGGCACACCGCCCGGGTTCCTTGGGGATGGGGCCAGTCTGCCCTGATTTTCCAGAGAACGGGAAGGCGGCCGTCATCCCAAATGGCCCACGGCACGCCACGCGTGGGGCTGGGTGCCTGTGCATCGTCAAAGGATCCCGTGGTGGGAGAAGGGACGTGGACGGCTTTTGTCTGCCTTCCCTCTGCTCTTGACAACTCTCTACCCTTGGAGTGTTTCTTCAGGCAAAGGAAGAGCCCGAGCCCTGGAACCGACCGGGTTCAAACGCCAGCCGTGACACTGGCCAGCTGCACGCCCCTCGGCCTCAGTTCCTTTGCCTGTAGAATGGGTCACTGTTGTGGGAGTTAAATGAACATGTGCAGCTAAGGCACCTAGAACAGTGCTGGCACCTGGTGTGAGGGGTGAACTGTTCACTGGTTGCCTTGATGCACCCCAGTGGTCTGGGGAGGCTGCTACTCACAGCACCCCTCTCTCTGACCTTACAGTGGGCATGTGACCCGGATCTGGCCAACTGGAATGTCGCGTCTCCAACTGGCCACAGTAGTTGGCCCAGGAATAGGCGAGCCCAGCCCATCAGACACTTTCCCTGGGGTTTTGTATCTGGATGTTGACAGAGATGCTCCATTTCCCTGGCGGGGCTAGGCGGGAAAGACAGCCCAGTGCTGCCTGCGGCCTGGCCTCCTGGCCTCCCCGGCCGTGGAGGAAGCCTGTCGGCAGGAGAAGGGAGGCCGCCACCTACAGACAAGCAGCGCCGAGAGCGATCCAGAGGCTGCGAAACCAAGAGACGGCAGAGTGCCTGGCAGACAGAAGCCACCCCAATATTTCCAGCCCTGAGACCAGACTGGGAGACCCTGAGCAATCAATCCAGGGTGCATTGCCTCCATCGTACAAATGAGGAAACGGGGGCTCGCGGGGGGAGTGTCTTAGCTCGCTCAGGCCTGGTATCAAAATACCGGAGCCTGGGTGGCGTATAAACTAGAGATTCGTTTCTCCCCGCGATGAAGGCTGGAGGTCCAGGATCAAGGGTCCCGTGGGGGCTGGCTTCCTGGTGCACACGCACTCCGTACGTGGCCGAAGGACAAGGGCGCACTCTGGTCCCTTTCATAAGGGCGCTAACCCCAGAAGGTTCATCTGCTCTCATCACTGAGTCACCTCCCAAAGTCCCCTTGTATGAATATGGGGGAGAGGCACAAGCACTGAGCCTGGAGCAGGGGTGATCTGCCCCCGGGGGCAGAGCTGGAAGGAGCTGGAGGTGGACAGCCTCATCCCAGGGGGGGGGGGAGGGTAGCCTCATCCCAGGAGCCCGGGGGGGAGGGGCAGCCTCATCCTAGAATGGGGGGGGCAGCCTCATCCCAGGAGCCCGGGGGGAGGGGCAGCCTGCCTTCTGACTGCTCAGCAGACTTTGTTTGCACAGCCGTCTGGAAGGAGAGCGAGCCCCAGCTCTGCCTCTTTCTGGCCCTGTGAGCCTTGAGCAACTCACTTTTTCTCCGAGCCCACTTTGCTCATTTTAAAAATAAGGATAATATTCCATACTTTATTATGCTGGCATGAAATGAAATGTCACATTGAGAGCACCCAGCACACACTTAGCACCTGGTAAATGTTCACTTTCTATTCCCCACATAGAGCGTCATTCATCACAACCCTCCAAGAGGCCAAAACACCTCGGACTTGGAGGGCCTTTCATGTGCTCAGTGGATCCTCAAGGCAAGGGAGGTGACTCCATTTTAAGATGGGGAAACCGAGGCTCAGACTGGTTGAACCACATGCCCCAGGTCACACAGCTTGTTAATGGGGCCACGTTGCCCCAAGAATCCCTGCCTTGGGGTTCTTTGCACTCAGGGGCTGAGAGTCCAAGTGGGAGACAGAAGGGTCAGGTAAGTGGTGTGGGACTGATGGGGAGTGACCCCCCGAGAGTCCTGCCCAGCTCTCAGGGGCTCTTGAGCTCTGTCCTCCCCAATCCCTCCAAGCCTAGACTCTGGGTCCTGGGTCAATAGCTCCCCCTTCTGGCCATGCAGCGAACCCCACCCCAGGCTGCTGGTAAATCCCAGGGAGGCATCCATCATCAGCAGTTTGGGAGCTCAGAGCACCATGTGACTTAGGCAAGAGACTCTGCTTCTTTGAGCCTCGTTTTTCTTATCTGCTAAATGGGGATGATAATAATGTAATAAATGAAAAAATGCCCAGACCAGTGGCTCTCAAACTTGAGTGTGCATCAGAATTACCCAGAGTGTCCGTTAAAACCCAGAGCTTCCAATTCAATGGACCCTTGAAGGCGTCTGGGAATTCGCATTTCTAACAAGTTCTCGGATGATGCTCAAGCTGCTGGTCGGGGAAAATAAGTGCTAGTTTAAACATATAAAACCAGTAAGTACATGAAAGGGTGCTTAACATCACTAATCACTAGAGAAATGTAAATCAAAACCAGCTCAATAAGATGGCACTTCACACCCATTCAAATGGCTACTATAAAAGACAGAAATAAGAAGAGAGAGAAAGACAGAGACCGAGAGAGGAAGAAAGAGAAAATCACAAGGATTGCAAAGATATGGGGAAATTAGATCCCTTGGGCATTGCTGACAGAAATGTAAAATGGTGCAGCCACAGTAGAAAATGGTATGGAAATTCCTCAAAAAATCAAACATAATCGCCACATAATCCAGCAATTCCACTTCTGGGTATATATCCAAAAGAACTGAACGTTGCCCAACTGGTGTGACTCAGTGGATTGAGCATGGTCCCATGGACTGGGAGGTCCCGGTTCGATTCCCTGTCAGGGCACATGCCTGGGTTGTGGCTTGATCCCCAGTAGGGGGCGTGCAGGAGGCAGTTGATCAATGTTTCTCTTCCACATCAATGTTTCTCTCTCTCTCCCTTCCTCTCTCTCTAAAAAGTCAATAAAAATATTTTTTTAAAAGAATTAAATGCAAGGGTTCTAATATCTGTACACATTATGTTCATAGCAGCATTATTCACAATAGCCAAGTGGCCATCCACAGATGAATGGATAAATGAAATGTGGTAGATACATATAATGGAATATCGTCTTTTAAAAGGAAGGACATTTTCATATGTGCGACAACATGGATGAACCTTGAAGACATCATGCTGTGTGAAATAAGGCAGTCACAAACGGACAAATATTGTATGATCTTGTTCATAGGAAGCACCTAGAATAGTCAAGTTCACAGAGACAAGAAGTAAAATAGTGGCGCCGGGAGCTGGGGGAGGAGCTATTGTTTGATGGGCACAAATGTTGAGTTTGGGGAGCTGGGTGGCGGTGACGGTTGCACAACGTGTGAATGTACCTAATGCCACTGACCTGGACACTTAAAATGCGTAAGATGTAAATTGTATGTTGTGTATATTTTACCATAAAAAATAAATAAAAGATCACTTGAGCCCTGGCCAGTTGGGCTCAGCGGTTAGAGCGTCGGCCCAAGGACCAAAGGACTAAGGGGTCATGGGTTTGATTTCAGTCAAGGGCACACACCTGGGTTGAGGGTTCATTCCCCAGCCCCAGGCAGGGCCGTGTGGGAAGCAACCAATCGATGTGTTTCTCTCACATCCACCTTCCTTTCTCTCTCCTCCCTCCCTCGATGGAAAAATATCCTCGGGTGAGGATTAACAAAACAAAAACAAAAAATGGAACAGCAGTTGAGCAGAGGGAACTGTATCAGTCCCATCTGGGAGCCAGAGTCCCCGGGACATCCCAGGACAGGGCAGGTCTGAGGCCTGATGGGTCAGCAGCAAACTGATCCTGAGTCCCTTGAGATTCAGTGTTTTCATCCACAACATGGGGATGATCCACTCGCCTCACAGAGACAAGGTACCCACCTCAACTCCCCAGAAACAAGAGAAAAAATCCCAGCCAGAACCTTGGTTTCTCTCAGGTGGGGATGTTGGTGGCAGGGTTACATTTGGGACCCAAAAGTTTCCCAGAAACTATAGCAATCACACCTCCACCCATCCCCCTAAAAGGAAGAAAAGCTGCTTCCCCTAGTGTCTCCTGGCCCTGCCAACCCCGCCGCCGGGCAGAGGACTGGGAGACGGGGGCCTGGACGAGCAGTGTCCCAGAGCCGCCACCAGAGGGCACACTGCGCACACGAGCCCAGCGTGCCTTCTGCTCTGGACTGAGGAAGAGAGGACCGCGGTCCTAGGGCACCTTCCTGGACGGGGGGCTCAAGGTCTGCTGAAAGCTCCCCCTGGGTGCAGGACACCCTGAGTCATGGCCTCACAGTCACGGAGATGTCCTAGTTTAAAGGGGCTTAGAATGGGGACCTTTTTACGGTGGCAAGGAGCCCAGAGAGTGGAAGATACCCACCCGATTCCACGGCAGGTGTGGGCAGACAGGGACTCAGTACACTCACACCTGCTCCTTCTCTCCAGGCCTCCGGTGTTCAGCCCAGACAGAGACCAGCCAGGCACCGAGACAACACAGAACTGTGGGGAACGGGCTATAGCGATCCCAACACCCCCTGCTCCCCCAGGACGCTGAGTCACAAGGAAACCGAGGTACAGTACAGAGAGGCAGAAACTGTGTCCCTCCCGAGCAGATCAAGGCCCCAACGTGGGTCCCGGTGGGCCCCCTCAGCTCCTCCAGGGAGCTTATTTTGAGTCAGTGCTGTGACTGGCCGGGCAGGCCAGGCCACTGTGGCTGCTGGCTCCGAGCCCAGCATAAAGCCATTGGTGGAGCTGCGGTGGGGAGGGCGTGTGGGGTCAGCCCATTACAGGCCCACGGGGACAGACTGATCTGATGGGTCCCCAGGGCCCTCTCTGGAGGCAGCAGGACCTGGAGAGAAGGATCTCCAGGCCTCTGCAGCCTCCCTCCCGACACCAGCCCTGGCTCCCCTCCCTCCTCCAGTCTGCTGAGCACAGCACCTCCTCCTATGGACCAGGAACTTCCGAAAGGGCCTCACCCTTCTAGGAATCTGTCCCAATCTGTCTAGGAAATCAGAAACACAGACTGTCACTGAGCCCTTGGGCACATAAATTCACTTCATACTCAGAACAACCCTGCAGCACGGATGTGATCAGTTCATGCCTGTTTTCTGGCTGAGGAGTTGAAGTGGGTGAGGCCAGCCCGTTGCCCTCAGGGGGGCTCCCAGAGCACCACAGGCAGCCCTCCTGCCCCCCCGCTGGCCCAGGGCCGCCAGGGTCCCGGGTACCATCTCTCCTCTCACACTTCACAGAGGAGGAGAATGAGGCCCAGAAAACAAGTTGTCCTGATATTCAAGCCCTCCAGGCTTGCTTCCTGTCACTCCCAGACTTTGGATGGCAGAGGCACCTAGAAAGTCCTGGGACTCCCCTGGATGGACTATATCTTCTGCAGGGGACATTGAGCAAGTGAACAGACCTGCATGGAGAGACCACAACAAGCCGGGCAGGAACATGGGTTGGCCCCCCCAAGAGCTTTCCCAGCCCCCCCCCCCCCATTGTCTCTGAAACTCCAGAGGTCTGAAGGCTGTCTCGTTTTCATCCCTTCCAGCCCAGGTAGCCAGGCCCACATTCTGGCCAAGGAGACCTAAGAGGGAGTCAGCTAGGAAGGGCTGCACTTCCCAAACAGAAAGACAAGGCCTCCCAAGGTGAAGACCTTTGGTCTTTTCACTGTCTTCTGCCTGGAATGCACATGTGAGTGCTGGAGGTGTGGCAGTCATGTTGGAACTGGGAGGACAAAAACCACAGGTTAGGAACAGTGGAGTGGAAGCACCCTGCTCCCTAACAATGTTGCTGAGTTGCGGCACCAACCCTGGATTTCTCATTATGTGAGAGCGACAGACCCCTAGTCCTCTCAACATGCTAAGTCACCTGTGGGTTGCCGCCTACCTGGATTTGCATTCCTGCCCATCAGCCGGACACAGAGCAGCACTTAATAGGGTTAAGAGTTCCTGCTTAAAATGTTAGCCTGCAGATCAGCAGCTGTGTGACCTTTTGTGGTCTATTTCCTAATCTCCTAAAGGGGCACAAGTGTACCTGCTGCCTAGGGTTGTGGGAGGGTTCAACAGGACACTGAGTGCCCTCAGCCCAGCACAGAGCACAGCCACATAACAGCAGCTCTTATTCGGGAAGGAGAAAAGGGCAGAGACACAGAGACTTTTCCCCTCTGCTCAGGAAAAGTCGTTTGAAAATGAGCTTTGATTGGAAGAAATTGAACAGTGACTCCTGACAGATCAGTACCTCCCTGAGCCCCCAAACCATTGACTCCACTCCCCTTTACTTAGGTACAGAGCTTAGCAGACGATTAGCTGGCCCACCAGGCAAGGGAGCTGCTTCTCAGTCAGGGCTGGCTGAACACACTGGGGAGGGGAGAAGGACCCCAGCCTCCCAAGTCTCCTCTCTACTACCTGTCACATTCCGCCAGTAAGAAGTCGTTCCTGACCAGCCCGTGTGGCTCAGTGGTTGAGCGTCCACCCAGGCACCAAGAGGTCACTGGTTTGATTCCTGGTCAGGGCACATGCCCAGGTTGTGGGGCTGATCCCCAGTGGGGAGCGTGCAGGAGGCGGTCAGTCGATGTTCTCTCTCATCGATGCTTCTATCTCTTTCTCTCTAAAGTCAATCAAGGAAAAAAAGTTGTTTTTAGAAGAAGTCGTTCCTTTGGATGTATCGGCTTGAAGGAGCGTGGCTCAAACTCTCCAGAGTGGAACTCAGACATGGGTCTTCTACAGCTCCCCAGGTGATGTGGGCCAGTACCGAATCCCCCTGAGGGGATCTCCAGAGGCCGCTATGGAGGTGTCAGTCACCCCCTAAGCTGTGGTTCGCAATGGCACCCGAGAGCAGGGACAGAGACAGAAAGAAGCCCATGCCTTGAGGCCCTGCCCTGCCGGACTGCTGAGCGCGCCTCCCTCGCTGATTTAGGCAGCACACACGGTCCTGCAGAAGGGGTTACTCTTCCCAGGGGGAGGGAAAAGCCTCAGAAGAGGTGAGGGTCTTGCCCAAGGTCACACAAGTAACGTCAAGGAGCTGGGGTTCGAACCCAGGCCTCTGATGCCATGTCACAGCCCTGGGCTCTGGCCCGGGCTCCATCCATAACTGGCTGTGTGACCTGGGCCCCGCCCTCCCCCTCTCGGGGCCTCTATGAAATGCAGGGGTTAGAAGTCACGATCTTGCATGAGCCCAAGTCAGACACTGCGCATGGCCAAGCCCCAGGCCCACCCTTCCCCGTGAACCTAACCCTGCTGTGCCTTCTTTTGCTCATCTGTAAAATGGGGATAACAGTCGCCTTCACGGGATCCTCGCCTTGTGAGGATTGACTGAGTCTGGACATAGAAAATCTCCGAGGGGCTTCATCGGACACATAGTGAAGTCTGTCACTACTGTGATCTCATCCCAGTCACTCCTGGGTGGTGAGACCCAGCCAGTTCCCTTGAAGAGGGGAGGCAGGAAGCTGGGGCGGGCGGCTCAGAGCTGAGCGGTGGAGTAGAGAGGAAGGCGCCCCCCAGCCCGTCCCAACCATGTCCGTGACAGGACAGTAACAGAGGTCTGGAGAGCCCGTGGCTCTGAGCTCTTTGGCCCGGTGGTCCCACAAAGACCTGCGCAGACAAACCCCAGCTCCTCACTTCCTGGCCTCGCAAAGAGGCCCTTTGTCCGGTGGGTATCAGAGGCCAGTCCTGGTCCCACTAGCGCCTGGTCAAACTGCGGCGCCGGCCGGGACAAAGGGCCCTCACAGGGCGAGAAGCCGGCTCTGCCCAGGACACGCCTGCTGCCCCCACTTCCGCGGCCTGGTGGCCAAGCGGGGCCCACGCACGCAGCCTGGCGAGATCAGAGGCAGCGGGGCCAGAGGCCAGGACCCAGGGCGGCAGGCGAGGGGCCGGGATAAGAGGGCAGCAGGAAGGCACTCAGCAGGGGGTCAGAATCAAAGGCCCCTAAAGCTCCGCCTACGGAGCCAGAGAGCATTTTAAACACTTAAACATGGCAATACAGTGTGCAAAGTCCCCCTCGCTCCCTTCACCCTCCGACTAGACGCCGCTGGCTGCTCCCAGCCCCAGGAGCTCTGCCCTCCAAAGGGCTGCCTCCTGCCCTCCGCCTCCCCCTTGTCTTCCCTCTGGCACTGGGCTCCAGCCGGCCCTCTGCCTGTAGAACTTTCCTCTGCCCTGCCCTCCTCCCTCGCTCCCTCCTCTCACTCAGGCCTTGCTCAAGGACACAGTCCCTGACCCCTGACCTCTGACACCCAACCCTTCTCTGGCACTGTCTCCAATCCCTCCAGGCCCTTTCCCTCTGGGGCCTGCTCCAACTAGATTTGGTCCCCACTGCTCTTGTCAAAGTCACCAACTAACTACCTGCCTGTCTCTAATAGGAGGAGGAGGAGGAGGAGGAGGAAGAAGAAGAAGATCTGGTTCACATGACTAGAATACTGAAGGCTCATCTTCAGGTACAGTTGGATCCAGGCCTCCAACAATGGTTGGTTCAGCTTGGGACACATGCCACCCCTTGAACCAATCACTGGGCCAGAGGTCTGCAGAAGTCTGTGGTCAAGCCTGGGTATAGCATGCCTCCCCATGGAGCGGGGGTACGGTGGGGGGCAGTTCCAGCCCTACATGACATCCCAGGACTGAGAAAAGGGCCAGGTGAACCCCAAAGGGAAATCAGAGTGCTGATCCGAGAAAGGGGGTAATGGAAGCAAAGGTGCACCTCACTCAGGGACTCAGTAAGAGAACCGAGACCAGAACCTTAGCCACCTGACTCCATGCCCAGCATCCATGCCACATTCCCAAACCATGTCAGCAAGATTAAAATGACATCAGCAGGTGGGGGGCGGGTAGGGCAGATGTCGGGGAGCTAGAGGTTGGGGGCAAGTGAAGAGGTCGTCGAGGCAAGGAGTAATGAGCCCTCGGCAGAAGCCAATCAATCTCCTAACTCCCTAACCCACTTTCCCCCTTCCGATTCTGCTGAGGAAAACATCTGTCACTTCTTCGAGATGAATAATACACAACACCATTATTAATGCATTTTTAAGTGGTGTTTAGAATCTACTTCATTCTAAATAAAAGAAACGACACAGATCTCTCCTGCCTTGTTTAGACCCTAAAGGCGCTGGCACAGCGTGGCTGCTTAAACCGTGCCGTGCCCCAGCACGGCGCCCAGAGCCAGGCCCTCTGCCACCACCGAGCAGCGGGAGGACACAGCCCCAAGTGAGAGAACCCTAACGCTGGGGAGCAGCCAGATGACAAATGTGTCTGCTGGGGGGAGTGTCAGTGCTGTTTTTCTGGAAAGTAATTTAGCAAGAGATTTTATTGCTTGAAGAGGCCTACTCATCCCACATCTGGGAAGACCTCCTGCAGGTGTCACTGGAGAGGTGCAAAGAGCTTCCGTTGCTGAGGATGTCCATCGCGGCATTGTTTATCACAGGAAATGCAAATAACCCAAATGTCCCGCCAGAGGAGAACGGTTGTGCAAACTGAGACAGATCCACTCCACAAAATGTTCTCTGTTCAGAAATGTTGACTCCAAAGATCACTGACTTCAGATGATTTGATTGGGAAAAGCAGACTCCTAAGGAAGCTCCGTACAAACGGAGGATTGTTTTAAGCATCAGAGGAATTTCCCAGAACTCAGCTGCACAGCTCAGAGACAGAAAGCTCGCCAGGTCCTCGGGAGCATGCATTAGTCAGTTTCTGCTGCGTAACAAGCAGCTGCCCCCATGTTTAGTAGTTTAAAGCAGTCTTATTCTCTCTCACAGTTTCAGAGGGCCAGGAAAGGGGACGGCTTAGCTGGTGGTTCTGACTCAGGGTCCCTCAGGAGGTTGAAGTCAAGATGTCAGCCAAGCTTCCTGACGATTCTGTGGGATCCTCGGCCGGAGGGTCCACTTTCAGATTAGCCACGTGGCCGCCGGCAGGAGGCTTCAGTTTCCAGTGGCCGTTGGGGGGCTGCTCATGACAGGACTGCTGGCTCCCCAGCAAATGGCCAAGAGTGAAGCGCAGTCTTTTCTAAGCTAATCTCAGAGGTGACACCCCCTCAGTTCTTCCCTGGTCGGTCACACAGCTCCCTGGTACAGCGCGGGGACCCTGCCCGAGAGTGTGCACAGAGGACGGGTCACTGGGGCCACCTTCAAGGCGGGTCACGTGGAAACATCCATTCTATGACAGTGGTTTTCAAAGTGTGTGACTTTTAATGTGAATCAAGTGGCATGAACATGGTCCAAATGAAAGTCTTTTTTGTAAACTAATCTATAAACTAACTTTTTTTTGTAAACTAACGTGCCCTTGATGGCTTCTGCTGGGTAACAGAGGACCTGACTGGGCTGGAGCTGGGCCGGGACACCCCAGTTGTGGGGTTGAGCGACACTCAGCATCCGGTATCCACCACCACCTCCAGGCCGCGCAGTGGCAGCAGGACCCGAGCGCTCGTGCTCAGACACGCACAGGACACGAATGGCGGACTAGAGGCAGGCACCTCAGCCAAGCCAGGAAGGGCTGTCGGGACCCAAAGGAGAAGCTTCCTAAGAGAACGCGGAGGGTGGGTGGCAGGTCGGACTCGCAGCAGAGACCCAGGATGGAGGGAGTGGGTGCCAGAGGCGCCTGCCCTCGTTCCTGCCCCTGCTGCAGCCCAGTCGCCTGCCCGGGGGAGGAGGCCAAGTGTGAGCAGAGGGGCTGCCCTGTGAGATGGCACAAGCCGCCCTGCTGGGGGACCCCACCCTCGAGAAGCATTCTTCCCCTGTTCACCCCAAAAGTGAGCCCTGCAGTGCTGAGGACTGAGGACCTGGAGGCCGGGAAGGCAGGACCGGTGGACAGGGCCCCGAGGGAGGGGTTGAAGGCAGCAGTGGCAATGTTCACTGCTGGGGACCGAGGACAGCGCAGGGGGCCGTCTCCTCCTCCTCCTTCGCACGGGGCTGTCGCCCACACACTTGAGAAGAACTCACCCGGGGCGTGGGGTACCTGCGGGAGCAGATGGGGTGTCAGAGCCAGCAAAATGTGGATATTCAAGGAGCTAGGGGGGCGTTGATCACTTGCAGTCCTGAGAACCACAAGCTGGAGGAAGTCATTAGAAAGCTAGTCCAACCCCCCCTGAGGCTGAATCCCGTGTCCACACACCCTGACCAGGCACTCAAAGGCTTGACTACTCCCAGCAGCGGTGGCCTCACTACCTCATCAGAAAATCCATTCCATCGCTGGAAAACTCTGACACAGAAAGTTCTTTCTGAAACTTGAGACAAAACCTGACTCCTTGTGGATCCCTCTAATTGTCCCGGTCCTGCTCTCTAGTGCTCTCATAAAACAAATCAGCACCCACCCCTCCTCCCCCGATGGCCCAGTGGGCATCCTCTCCATGTGCAGGTCAGCTCTCCCCAGCATATAGAAGGCCCCCAGAAACCATTCGTTGTCCCAAACGTCAGCAGGAACCCCACTGAATGCCACCACACACCCAGTAGAATGGCTAAAAAAAGAGACCGACCATAATAAGTGTTGGTGAGGGTACAGAGCAATTGAGCAATGGGAATGGGACAATGCCATGGCCCAGGCCTTCATCACTACGTATCCAAAAACAAATATATATGTCCATTCAAAGACTTGTCTATCAGAGTTCCTAGCAGCTTCATTCACAGTAGCTAAAAACTGGAAACGACCCACATGTCCATCCAGAGGTGCATGGCAATCAGTGGCGGCGCATCCATACGACAGAAGACTACTCAGCGATGAGAAGGAACACAGGACCCTAGGGATGAATCTCGAAAAGACCGTGCTGAACGAAGGGAGCTGGACACCATGTCCACATCCCACAGGATTTCATGTATATAAACTTCTAGAAAAGGCTACGTGATCCCGAATGACAGGACTGATCAGCCTCTGCCTGGGGATGGGAGTGGGGGGTGCAGCTGAGGGAGGAGAAAACTTGGAGACGCGATGGAAATGTTCACTGTCGTGACCGGTGGCGCTCTCGCCGGGGGTACATCTGCCAACACTCCGTGACTTTAAATGAGACCAAGTTGTACCCATCAGCTACATGCGATGTATTTTAAGTTGTTTCTTTACAATTCCAGCACGCCGACCCTTACCCGAGCGAGAGGACCCGCCGTGGTCAGGCCGAGGCCCGGGTCTGCTCTGACGAACCCTCTGGAATGAGCCGGTGGACGAGCCTGACGATGCTGACTGAGCACAGCCCCCCAGCACGGTTAGACCTTCCTCTGGAGCTCGGGGAACATTTTTCCCACGTCCACAAAGGCCATTCGGCAAGTGGAGGACGGAGCCGGGAGCCAAGCCCGACCTGATGCAGGGGCCAGGCCTCCCCCACAGCGTGAGAAGAAGTAGGCCAGTGCCGTGGAGGCTTCGAGGGTCTCCGAGCTGCCTGACATCTGTAATCGCATTTCCTGGATTAATCCCATTTAACACAGCCGGGTGTGTAATGGATGCGCAGGGGCTGGGGGAACATATGGCTTGTTCACTGGGGCAGGCGTGCACTCCGAGGGCTCGGGCCGGCCGGGCCATGGTTGGGTATCTGGAATAGTCCTCCTGGAGGGAGCATTCTGGGCTTCGGAGTCAGACAGACCTGGGCGAGAATCCAGGCACTGCCACTTTCTAGTGAGAGACTTTGGGCAAATCATTCCAGCCCCCCGAGCCTCAGTTTGCTCCTCTGTAGAATGGGGATATCAGCAGGGACTGCCTCGTAATGCTGCTGGGAAGATTGAATGGACCACAGCACCAGCACGTAGGAAACACTCAACGTCTGGCGGCCATCACTAGGACCATCATTACTAGTGATCCTCACCATACTCTTAGGAAGGAGGTCCCCGATTATCCCCGTTTCACACACAAAGAATCTGAGGCTCCGAGACAAAGTGATTTGCCCAAGACAAACAGCGAGTAAGTACAGAGCCAGGATGTGAGCTCAGGTCCCCGCATGGCTCCAGAGCCCCCTCTGGCTATGGCACTACCTGCCACCTGCTTGGGTGGCAGCAGGCCCAGCAGGGTTCACAGATGGAAAGTTCTGATCAAAGTCCCCTCAAAGCCCACTGGGTACTGTTGGAGCTGAAGAAAGCCGAGGCCTCATCAGGCAGGTGTGGTAAAGGTTCAATCAGGAGTTCCCCTCTGGGCCCTGGGCTCTGCCACTTTGAAAAGCGGTCCCCTAACCCCAACCCAACCACCATGTCCAACCAACACAGTCTGCAGAATCTGCACTCACTGCCATAGGGTCAGTGTGTGACCCTGGGCAGACCCCTACCAAACGAGGACCCCACACCCAGCCATAAGCTAAGGGCACTGACACCATGACCTACACAGCCCTGTCCAGCTCGGACCTGTTTCCGGTTGCTGGGAACGCCTGGGATGCAGGTAATACCAACTCCAGATGGGATGACGCCTTTGAGGTACAAAGGGGTGTCCCAAGGAAAGCCCACTGGAGTGAGGTCCCAGCCCCAGCAAGGAGTCACTGATGACCCGAACAGGTGGACTGAGGGCAGAGGGAAGAACACACATGGCTCTGGAGACAGCAGACTCAAATTCTGCTCTGCTGTTCACTAGTCTGTGAGTCTGGGCATTTCAGGGCCTGTCTCTGAGTCTCAGAACCTTCATTCGCAAAATGGGGATGATCACATCAGCTTCACGGGCTTTGTAGCAGTTAAATAAAATCATGTATCTAAAGCACCTATAAATACTCTATAAATGGTGACTGCTTTGGTTACTGTTTTCCACCTCCACCATCAGAAGTGGCATTCAAGTAGCTTCCCCAAAGATCTGAGTCCCAGATTCCAGATAAGTTCACCTGGAAGTTCTTCCAACCTCAGACCACAATCCTTCTTGCTGCTATTGCTGCTTGAACTCACAGACCTGGAACATAATCAAGGGGAACTCAAGGCCTGATGCAAGACAGAGCTAGAATAATGGTCACCTGGAGAGTGGGGGTATCTATCAACTAAGGCCATAGCAGACACCACAACCCACCTGCAGATGTGCCTCCCGGGGCTCAGACACATGCGTGTGCAAACTCACCCTCACACCCAGCAACCCACACGGAGCCACGTGCCCACCTGAGCACACCTTCCTGAGCATCTCTACAGTCTCTGCACCGGGGGATTCGCAGCACGAGCTGCCAGAGGAATACGGAGAGTCCACAGCTGCTCCGCTGACTCCGGGTGTAGCCAGCTCCACGCCAGGATTTCCCAAAGGGCGGAGACACTTCCTCCCATCTGTGGCGGGGCTGTTGGAGGAGGCCATCGCCTCAGTGTTACTTCGGCAGATTTCTCATCAAGCCAGCAGGTCCCAGCACAGCCTGTGCACCAGAGATCTGGGAAGAGGAGAAGCCAGAGTGCCCTGGGGGGAGGCTCCTCCTGCCTGGCTCGCCCTCCTGTGCCAAGACTGGGCCAGACCAACCTTGGGTCAGCTGGTGAGTGGGTGAGCCCCTGGAGGCAGGAGGCTGGACAGAGAGCACTGGTGCCCTGTGGTAGGACCACCTAGTGATTACACAAGTGAGCTCTGGAGCAGGAGAGCCCTGCTTTGTCCCCAGCTCTGGGGACATGTTACTTAACCTCTCTGGACTCAGTTGCCCACCTAGCAAATGAGATGAGAATATTACCTAGTGGGATAATATCGCATGGCAGGAGCATCGGGGATGGAGAGTGGAGGGGAGCTCAGTGTCACCACACATGCCCCTGGACACAGTAAGCACTCAACAGTGTGAGTCATTTTCATCAAGGGCCCGGGACAGGAAGGGGCCCCTAGATATCGGGTAGCCTATGGATTACAGAGTGACACCCACAAGCCCAGAGCAGCCCACAAACAGGCTTTGTTTGGCCCTCACAGTGTCTTTCTTTTTTTCTCTTTCTTTTTAAATTGTTGCCAACATTTAAAAATCAGATTTTACATCAAAATCCAAATTTTCTGCTTTTCTCGAAAAGTTCAAACATTTGGCAATCCTGGGCCCGCATTCCCGCCTCATAATTACCAGCCAGAGCTGAGTAACCACTGCCCAGCCCAGCCCAGCCCTCCCTCATGCCCGCCAGCCCTGGGGGCTGCAGTTCGCACACTGGTGCTGTGCCCCCACCAAGCACATGGAGGAGTGGGGCTCTGGAGAGGACAGCAAGTCGGGGCCAGAGTGGGAAGCAGGACGCAGGTCACCAGATGCCCAGTGCTACCTGAGCACTGGTGAGATGCTGAGGACAGAAACCGGCTGTGGCCCCAAAGCTCCTATATCTACAGCCCTTACTGGGAAACAAGGTCATCATTGGGCATGTGACTTACTCCTCTGAGCCTCAGTTTCTCCATCTGTAAAATGGGATGGCGATGGTTCCTTCCTTGGGTGATTGCGAGGACACAGGGGGCTAAGTAAGTGGAGATCTCAGAGCAGCACCTGGACATAGTGACGCTTGGTGAGCAGAGACATCATCACATCATCGGTAACTCCCAGAGGCACGATGCGCGCACAGCCTCGCCGATTCCTCAAACCAGCTGGGATGTCACTCGACTTGGCCCCATCGGACAGATGAGGAAACTGAGGAGCAGAAGGGGACAGTACTTCATTTCGTCCTCCCAGGCACCTGTGAGCTACAGCTCACTGTCCCTCTTTGTCCGGGGATGACACTAAGGTTCAGGGAGAGGCAGAGACTTGCCTGGGCCACCCTGCCGGGGGAGACGGGAGCAGATGGAGCTGCCGTCTGAACTAAGCCACGCTCTCTGTCAGGGGAGAGAACGAACCCCCTGACCTCGGCGTGGTCAGAGTAGGGACCAAAGGGTCACTCCCCAGCCTAGGCAGGCCTCTTCCCGGGGCAATCAGGGTCTCAAGGCCCCGTCTCTGGTAACACCAACCTTCCAGCCCATGGGCATGGACATGCACGGCTTACACACACAGGTGCCTATGTACACACACACGCTCACATGTACACAACAGCCCAGCCATGAAGAAGGGCTGGGACAGGGGCAAGAGGTGGTCAGGAGAAAACTGTGTTCGTTGGTAATGCGCTTCCAGGTACCAGGTGACTGTGGCAGGTCCCCCCAAACTCTTCCTCTCACTGAACAGCACAGCCCATCACCCAGGCCAGAAGCCTGAGAGCACCCTCAATTCGCATCTGCGACACTCCCCACTTCCAATCTGCTGCGACGCCCATCTTAACTCCCACACCGATCTCCATCTTCTACCCTGACTCTGAAGGCAAGACTTCCCACGCTCAGGTCCCCTCACCCCACTGTCACCACCTCATGCTGGAGAACCAAGGCCCAGACATGGTGGCAGCTCCTGGGGGTGGGGGAGGGTGCAAACCTGTTTAAAGAAAGACGAGAGCATCAGTACAGTGATGTCACCGGCCCAGGGCACCTGCTGACAAGCACCCTTTCACAAGTGCACACACACACACACACACACCCTCCCTCCTGAGTTCCCATGTTCCCACTTCACGGCTATCAGGTTACAGTGACGCTGCTTCAAGACAAAACAGGAAATCCCACGACTGACCCAGCCAGATGGGGTGAGGGTCTGAGAATCTGAAACCCCCTCTGCTCTCTGAGATCACCCCACAGCCCCACCACCCCCACACTGGAGCTCAGCTGCAAGGACCCTCCCGGGGGAGGAGCTCACCTCCCCACTCCAGGTGTTGACAGAACCTAGTCTTGGACTCAGGACCCGGAATTCCTGCTCTGTGCAGGCTCCCTCCCCACACAGGGCCTCCTGCCTCCACCAGCAAGGTCTGGGTGCACGAGCTCGGAGGGTCCTCCCAGTTACAGACTCCACCTTTTATGGACATTTGGTTCCCAGAGCCGGGACCAGAGCGGGGAGGCTCCAAAGTGGAAGGTGCAGTCCGAAGGAAGGCCAGCAGGGGGCGCGCACAGCCCGTTTAAGGGAGATGGAGGCGCTGGGGCCCGAAAGACCCTGGAAGCAGTTCCTGCTTGCACCTCACCCAGCCTAGTTTCTGTGGAGCCCCAGCTGCAGGGCCAGGCCTCTGTGCCTTTGCACATGCAGCCCCTTGAAGCCTGCTCCAACTCCTCCAGGCTCACCTCTCCCGGAGCCTCTCGGTCTGGATCCCGCCCTGGACGGACTCACACGGTGGGGGTGGAAGGGTGGGAGGAAAGCCAGCTGTTTTAATTCTCCAAAAACAAATAACATGAGGTGGAAAACCCCTAGGGAGCAAATCATTTTTAAAAAATAAAACACATACTGAGGTCTAAAGACTGGGTGGACACTGGCGTCCCGGGCAATGGCTTTACGAAACCCTTCTCCAGCTCCTTTCGGGAAGGTGACAACACCCTCGTGTTACAGATGGGAACACTGAGGCTTAAACAGGGCAAGTAAATTGCCCCAAGGTCAGCCAGCAAATAAATAAAAGAAGCAGGGTTAGAACACAAACCTGTTTCACTCTCCGTTCTGCTGTTATCCAAGCACCAACTGTGATCTCACCCCATCTGAGCCCCCAGCAGGGTCCTCTGGGTGACCCCAAGGAGCCGACAAGCACAGACAGACTCCGAGCGGATGGGCAGCCTCGGTCCAGTTCCCCACTGACTCTCTCCTGACTCCCAACCCAGCCCCCATTCCAGGGCCTCACTCCGTGCCCACTAACAAAGCTGGCACTTACGGAGTGTGTGCCACACACTCTAAACCCAACATGAGGCCGACGTTTTCCCGGTGAGGAAAGAGACGTGAGAGGTTAATGATGCCCAGCGTCACACAGCTGACAGGTAACATGCAGGATTCAAACCCAGCACTGTCTGTTTCCGGAGCCCCAGCTCTTCACTGTTACTTCAGCTCTCCTTCCCCCACCCTCCAGCCTGTCCTGGCCAAGCCTCAGGGGACTGTCATCCTGAGAATGTGACGGCCCTGCTCAGGCCCCTGACAACCAGAGTCAAGGCCATGGCTCCAAGCTCTGGCTTCCGTTGGTTTTCTGGGATTCTCTTCCAAGGAGGGAAGCTTTGATGAAGCTAAAAGGAGCCCCTCTCACCCTGGCCGGTTTGGCTCAGCAGTTAGAGAGCGTCAGCCTGCAGACTAGTGAGTCACGGGTTCAATTCCGGTCAAGGGCACGTACCTTGGTTGCGGATCGTCCCCAGCCCTCGTCCGGTCGTGCAGGAGGCAACCAGTCGATGTGGCTCTATCACATCGATGTTTCGCTGTCTCTCTAGCCCTCCCTCTGATGATAAATGGAAAAATATCCTCAGGTGAAAAATAAAAAATTAAATTACAAAATAAAAAAAGGAGCCCCTCTCCAGAGAGATTCCTGGCTCTGTCACCTGCTCTCTCTCTGGGCTTGGGAGGGACCTTTAACAGCCCTAAGCCTCAGTTTCCTCATCTGTAAAATGAGATAATATTGTCAAGGTCCAGGGCTGTTGTGGAGACTCCTGGCACATTCAGAGGCTCGCTCCATGCTAGTTCCCTTTCCTTGAACCTCCCGATGCTGATCTAGAGACGCAGCCATGGGAGGCCTCCCATTCATTCGTTCATTCATTCATTCATTCATTCATTTGTTCAGCAAGCCTCTGTGCACAGCTGGGAAGGAGGCAGCAGAGGGCTGGTTAAGGCACCTACTCTGCAGAGAGAGCAGCTGTGCCACTTCAATGCTGAATGACCTTGGACAAGTCACTCCACCTGTCTGCTTCCACTTATCACCTATAAAATGGGGATGAATGGGGCGCCAGCCTCCAGGGTTGTTGGGAGAACAGTGAATCATGCAGGTAAAGCCTTAGCACTCTACTCACACGTGGTAAAAGCTCAGTGGTGGCAGTTTGGGGATATTATTTGAGGAGCTTTTAAAATCTGATGGGAGGAAGGAGCAGCTAATTGAATAATTGTCGTACAATAGGCTCACTGCTAACACCACGCTGAACAAGGTGCTAGGGGCCACAGGGAAGGAGAAGCTACCCCTGCCTGGGAAGTCAGGGACGGCTGCCCAGAGGAGGGGCCATTGTAGGAGAAGTAGGATTTCACCTTGAGGATGAGAGAGGAAGGGCATGCCGGCGGGGGGATGGCAGTCACGGACGCTTAGGGCTCTTGGAGGCACAGACGCTCAGTGAAGAGCTGGTTGTCCCGTGGAAGTTGTAAGGCACAAAGCTGGAGGGGAGTGATGACGAACCACCTTTTTGGTCTGTCTGGGGGATTGGGACCCTCTCCTGGGGCGACAGGGGCCAGGAGAGAGACGAGACCTAATTTGTCTTTGAGAAAAGTGATCCAGGTGCCAGGGTCGAGGAAGATGGCACCGGGCAGAGACTGAGGGGGCTGTACCTGAAGTGGGACAGAGGGATGAAGGGGAAGGGGGGTGCTGGGGTGGGGAGCCCCAAGGCCCCCGTCAGGAAAAGGGGGCTGAGGCAGAGTGAGGTGGGGGTGGGGTGACCATGACCCCAGTCAGCCAGGACCAAAGCCCAGGCTGAGGCAGGAGGTTGGGAGGGGGGCTGCCGTCACACTGAGTCACTCACGGGGCTTATTGGATTTCTGAGAAATTGCTCCCCTCCCCCACGCCCGGGCAGCCACGGTGCTCCCTTACAGCCGCACTGCCCGTCAGCCCAGGAGAAAGAACCCGGCACCCAGCAAGCACGGCGGGCACAGAGGGCAGGGACCCGGGACCCTGGGGATGGTGCTCAGGCCTGACCACACAGGGAGGCAGGCAGAGGAAGGAGATAAGAGAGTGAATGCCGGATCCCGCCTGCTTCAAACCCCAGCCCTGCCTTTTTCATGGCTGTGTGACCTGAGGCCACTTCCTTAACCTCTCTGTGCCTCAAATGGGGATTGTCCCAGGGCCTGAGACGGTGGGTTGTTCTGAGGATTATTAAATAAAACCTGTCAGTGCTGGCCACCCGGTGGTCTCAGGGTGAGGGTCGGGTGCTACTGTTAGTGTCGAGAGGGGAGTTGCCCAGTGCCCCTCACCCTGCTCCCACCTTGCTGAGCCTGCAGGCAAAGCGTCATACAAACATGCTGGTTCCCTCCTCCACACCTTTGCCGTGCTGGTCCTGCCGGGAGGGCCCTCACCTAGTCCCCTTGTCGCTGGTACACGGCTTGTTTCTCCAGCGGGCCGCAGCTAAGCCATGCTGTCCTCTGTTGGGGTGCCTTTCCTGCCCCTCCATCCCTACCATCAAGGGCAGCTCCTCCTCCAACCTGCCACTCAGCACACGGGACTAACCTCTGCCATTTTTCATCTCCATCTTTGCCCCCTTACAAGAGTGGGGACCCCCTGAGGGTGGGGATTGTGTCCGAATTCCAGGGCCCGACACATCTGGGGGCTTCAGCTAACAGCGGGCGGCCACAGGAGCACATGGGCACTAACTGGCCTGGACCTGAGCTGCGGCTTAGGGAGCAGGCCGAGGACAGGGCTCCGTGCCCGGCGCTCGGCAGGAGCACCTCATCCGAGCCTCGCAGCTGCCTTGTGGAGTGGGGAGCACTCAATGCCCACTCTGCAGATGAGGACATCGGGGTTCAATGCCGAGTGACTGTCTAAGGCCGCCCAGGCCAGATGGGGCCAAGCAGAGAGGGGCACTCGGGGCTGACCTGCCCTCACCAAGTTCGTGATCCCTGCCGACGCCGCCTCACTGCGGGGCTGGCTCAGTCCCTGCTCCATCACCCACAACCTGTCGGCTCTGCAGCTGACAAAAACGGACAGGGATTACCCCCTTCGCTGAGGAAAGCTAGCAGCGGGCAGAGCCAGAGAAGCTTCCCTCCCAATCCTCTCTGCACACACATCCCGGGTTCCTGGCTGTGGGACACTGAGCAGGCTGTAAGGGGGTCATGGCCAGCTTTCGTCCGGCACACAGAGCAGGTAGCACACGCTGGGCTCCCCAGGTGGGAGCTGACGGGTCTTTACTGATCTGCGTAATAATCTGCTAAGATGACATTCCCCCATTCTACAGATGAGCAAACTGAGGCTCCAAAGGCTGAGCCGATTTGCCCAAGCGCACACATGCAGTAAACGACCGCGGGGCTCCCCCTACTGCTTTCAGCACCAGACCTCGTGCCCCCTCCCCCAGGCGCTCTCAAAGCAGTTCTTGCCCCTAAAGTGGCCCAAGTGCATCAAGTAACCACCTCCAGTGCTCAGTGAGCACTTACTGTGTACCTCTTCTAAGTCCTTTACTTGTTCTAACATTTAATTTCACAGCAACCTCAATATGGGTGCTGCAGCTATCCCCAGTTAACAGGGGGCAAACTGAGGCACGGACAGCTGCACATCGTTGACCGCTCACGCGTTTACCCGTGTTTTCCTGCCCGAAGGTTGCTGACCACTCACTCGGGTTTGCACTTGCGTTAGCTATTTCAATTCTTGAAACTCAGGGTAATATAGGATTATTGTTTCTGTGACTCTTCGCCCTGATGGTCGAAGTTCGAAAACCAGCACACGTTCTCTTTTCTCATGCGGACTCCGTTTCCCCCCCACTCCTCCGGGGGTGAGTCCGCAAAATCGAAGGTCCGGTGAACAGAAACAATCCCAGTGTCCAGCCGTCTAAACTCGGACTATCTTCTAACCGCCAGCGGTTTGAATACACAAATCAAGAATAGTGTAAAATCTTTCTTCGTCGTGTTCAATCGTGTTCAGTTTATTATAAACAAAGTGACTTTTCTTGATATTTAGGTTTTTATCACAATTATAGTACGTGATCCAGTTTCCATTATTTCCTATTGGGTTTCATTGCTTCGGTTCTCGAACAATTTGGTTCTCGACCGTCCTCCTGGAACGAATTATGTTCGAAAACCGAGGTATCACTCTATTAGAGAAGTTCCAGCCATGACGGATCGTGGAGGTGAAGAACTTTTCAATGAATTATGTGCAGATACTTTACCTGATTGTCCGAGTGATTTTGAAATATATTGTAGTGATGTAGAAATTGACAGTTTATCAGAAGACAGTAATGAGTCGGATCTTAGACAACCAAAATGACAGAAAAGGAATGCGAGAGTGAAAGTGATTTTGAAGAAGAGTGGATTGAAAATGATATTACACCAACTTTGGTGTAACGGTACGCAACGTTCTGCAAATATATCTGGTTTCGCTGTGCTTTCCTTTTGAAACACACACTTTACACATTCTAGTCGGTGTTTTTTTTAATACCAGGGACTATTTTTTCTAAAACGTGGTCTTTTAGTTGCCCTGAAAACCTAAAAGGTGAGTCAATGTCAGGAGCTCTTTCAGAAGGACCAGAAGTGTCAGGTTCTGAGCGGCGCTCATTTGAACCAGCAGATGCCCTCTCCCTAGCGACTTCAAGTAGACATTTTTTTCTCTTATTTTATTTTGTCTATGGTAATTACAGTAAAATACAAAATATTTTGGGTGTAACTGCTGACCTTAGTGATCCACGGAGCATCAGGGAAGTGACGGAATTACTTTTTAGTGACAATTTTTTTTTTATTTGGTTGTTTCTCAAACCAATTGATACTACCACCAAATGGAACAATTTCACCAAAAAATCTAGCAAAACTGTACCATGGACGAAAGTTACCAATACCAATCTAGAGAAGTTTCTTGGTTTACTGATATTTATGGGACAAACGGAAAAATCACATTGGAGGGATTTCTGGTCAACGGACCCTTCGGTTGATGCTCCAATATTTCCTAAAACTATGAGCAGAATGAGATTCGAGCAAATTCTTACATTTTTCTATCTTAGTGATAATTTACAAAATGCATCTAATGAAGACATCCTGTATAAAATTAGGCCTCTTTTGGATTACTTTCTTCCAAATTTCCATTCTTGGTATGTACCTAAGCAGGAGTTATCCCTAGATGAAGCAATGATACCATACAGAGGACATATCAGCTTCAGAACATAATCTGGCAAAAATAATACGGGCTTTTAGTGCGAATGCTTTGTGAAAGCGAGAGTGGATACATTCGCAACTTGGAGCTCTATTCCGGTGAAGGCAGAGGCTGCAGGAAACTCTCTTATCTGTCTTAGAGCCATATCTTGATTCCTGGCATTATTTATGCCAAGATCATTACTACAACAGCGTTTCTACAGCTGAAATATTATTAGAAAATAAAACGTTGATCTGTGGTAGCATAAGAGAAAACCGTGACTTGCCAAAGGTACTAAAAGAAAAGTCAAAGAATCTTCAGAGAGGGGAAATGACGTGTTTATGGGAAGGACCCATTGTCCTTATATCATGGAAAGACAAAAGACTAGTGAATGTGATATCAACTGTCCACGATGCTTCTATGAAAACAACTGGAAAGTGAAAAAGAAATTCTACAGAAGATCTAGTTAAACCTGCATGCATATTAGACGACAATAAATACTTCATGAAAGGATTCGGTCGAGCAGACCAATAGTTAAACAGCAGTATCTTTCAAAAAAGTATAAAGTGGTCTAAAAAAGTAGCATTCTTTCTGATCAATTGCGCTTTATTCAATGCGTTCAGAATTTACTGAAATTACCATAGACAAAATAAAATAAGATAGAAAAAATGTCTACTTGAAGTAGCTAGGGAGAGGGCATCTGCTGGTTCAAACGAGCGCCGCTCAGAACCTGACACTTCTGGTCCTTCTAAAAGAGCTCCTGACATTGACTCACCTTTTAGGTTTTCAAGGCAACTAAAAGACCACGTTTTAGAAAAAATAGTCCCTGGTATTAAAAAAAAAATCCAACTAGAATGTGTAAAGTGTGTATTTCAAAAGGAAAGCACAGCGAAACCAGATATATTTGCAAAACATGTTGCGTACCGTTACACGTAGGTGATTGCTATACAGTATACCACACCAAAAAAATTACTAAAATATATAATATGTAGCAGATATGTACAAAGTTTCATTTAAATGCATTGTGTATAAATAAAGTATACTGAAGTTTATTTAGATTGTTTCACTTTCATACTCAATTATGAAAAAATAGCCAGTGACGTGAGATAACTTCTGCGTAACATTGCCAGTCAACAATGTGTTTAGTGACCTCCCCAAAATCACACAGCAGGGATTAGAACTCGGGCAGGCTGACCCCAGGCCCAGCCAGAGGGTAAGAGTGAGGTGGGGTTACGAGTATTTGAGAAACCAGGACCAAAGTCCGCAGGGTGCAGGAGGGGGAACACTGGGCTCCAAGCCAGAGGACCTCCCTGGACACCTCCCCTCACCCTCCTTGCCACGCCTGTAGATCTGAGGACTGGGCAGCCTGCAGGGCAGGGGGCCACACCTCCCACTCCATTGATGCACCAGGATGCCCAGGTGTTAAGCTGCACCTGGAGGGTCCCAAGGTCTCCCCTAGAAATGCCCTGGAAGCCAGGGCTGTGCATTTCATTAGAGACTTGGCCACTGGCCCCCAGCACTCGGTGCAGGGGTGGGGGGACCCAGAGCCTGCTTCCTTCCAGGCTTAAACATCAATCCCCTGGGACTCGTCCCCATCACTTCCCTCCCTGGCCAGCCTTGCAGAGCCGCTTCTGCTGACCCTGGAGGCTCAGGACACAATTACCACGGTGCAAAGATGCCCGCCCTTCCCTTTTGTAATGAGATTAATGCAAGTAACAGCTCACATCGGGCCGGGCTGCCAGTCGCTGCTGGGACTGCGTCTTCCCCACACCTCTCAGGGCAGCGCTCTCTTAGCTCCGACGGCAGGGAGAACCGAGGCCCACAGGCCTGCATGGTTAAGCAGCGCGTGCCCATTTTCCAGAAGTTTCCTCCAAGCTGCAGGAGAGCAGCTGCTATTTATTGAGCACTGACTTCTCCTGGACCTCACCACCCTCACTGGGCATCAAAGGAAGCTCAGGAGCTCTCCTGCTTTTTGTCTGCTAGAAATGCTCATAGAAGTGACTCTTTCTGCTCATGAAAAGAAAACAAAAGGAGATAAATGATATCCCTGTTCTACCAATGAGGAAACTGAGGCTCCGAGAGGCTGAAGAACTGGTCACACAGCAGCAACTGGGAGTGAGGATTTGAACCAAGAGTCAGCCGACTGCCCCGATCCCAGGGGTGGACCCCTTGCAATCACTCTTTGTCTCATTTTTGTTCGCCTATCAAGAACATTCAGCTGAACCTCTTTGTGCACAGACCTTTGCCACAGTTCATTTCCCAAGACTGATCCTCAAGTAAGATTATCGGTTCCAGAAGCATGAACATTATTAAGGCTTTTGATAAATAGTTTCAAGTTGCTTTCAAAAGGGTTACCGCTTTGCAGTCCCACCTACAGCACAGAAGAGATGTTCTCACTGGATTCTCACCAGTTGGGTTTTTGTTTTTTTTTTAATCTCCCAAATGTCCAAGATGAAAAATGGTATCACATAGTTGTGCTGGCACTTTTTATTATCATCACCAATAAAGTTGAGCGATTCTAAGGGCTGGGAACATAGCAGGATCTGTATCAGAAGTCTCAGGCCTGGGGAGAGATGGGGTCTGGTGTGGAGGCCCCCAGAGCAGAGGACGTGTGTCTGGTCCAGTGGTTGAGGACAGGGGTGCCTGGCCAGGCCTGCAGGTGGCACTTTCTCTCTCCTCTCTCTGGAGCACTCTCCTGGCCCCTCACCAGCTGGCCCCTCATCCTCCGGCTGTCGGCTCCAACGTCAGCCCCTCCAAGAGGCCCCTCTGACCCCACCATCTGGAGGGGCTGCCCTCCCAGGGTCTCTGCTTTATCTTCTTCACAGCCGTCTGCACACCTGAAGTGCGCACTGTCATCTGCCTCTAGCACCGCGAGCCCCTGGAGAACGGGGCCCTTGCTTCTCCGCCCAGTGCCTGTATCCCGCGCCCAGAACAATGTTTCTAATGAATAAATTAAATGTTTTCTCTGGTGGGTCGCCTGCCGTCTAGCAGTACTATTCTTGTCGTCATCATATTGTCTGGGGCAGAACTGGCCCCTTTTCTGGCATCCCCCCCCCCACCTGCCCCCAACACCACCCACACGAGGTGTGTTCGAGGCACGTGCACAGGGCCGGCCGTGGTGCTCAGCGTGTCCCCAGACTCCGCTTCCCGCCGTCAGGGCTCCCGCTAGCCGGAGCTCGGAATCCCATTCCCCTCACTCCGTTAGAAGCAGCTCACTCCTCTCTGGCCCCTGGAGACCCCTAGCTTCCCTGCGTGCAGAGGGCCTTCCACTGAGGTCCCGTGTGGGGCAGCAGGTCAGAAACCAGGGCAGAGACCATGTCCCTTGTCCCCCCCACTGGGCTCTGTGCAGCAGAGAACATTGTCTAGAATTGTATCTCCCCATGATGTGACTTACACCATGACCTCCCCTTGCCCAGCCTTAGAATCGAGAGGAAGTGGTACAGACTGTTTGGGGTTTTAATAATAGTTTTTCTCAGCCTGGTCATTTGGTTGGATCATCGTCCGGTGCACCAGAAGGTGGTGGGTTTGATTCCCAGTCAGGACACATAGCCGGGTTGTGGGTTTGATCCCCAGTCAGGGCATGGGGGGAAGGCAGCAGACTGATGTTTCTCTCTCTCTCTCTCCCTCTCTCCAAAATCAATATGATAAATAAACAACTTTTCTCTCATCTCAAACCATATAGCCTACGACAACCATCACGTAGTAGTATCCCTCCTCGGAGCTCCCCAGGAGCCCGGTGTGTGCAGGAGCTGTCTCTCTGATTCTAAATGCCAGGTAGCACCTTCCTTCCTGCCAGGACCCCTGTGGGCAAGGCCCGGTGACCCCTGGAAGCCACCATGGAGGCTCCACCGCCAACACCAAACTCACCCGCTGGTACTTGCTGGCTGAACCCCAGTTAGCATGACAGCCTCCCAGGCCCAGGGAGAGGGGGTCTGTGGAGTTCAAAGGGGGTTGCATGTTCCGTGGGAGAGAAGACTGTTACCTTTAAGAAACAGATTGACCTGAATGAGTGGTTGAAACTGCAAGGCTACGCAAAGGAGTGACTCGGCGCTAATGAGTATTGATTACAGAGAAGAAGCAGGTTAATTGAGTGAGTTTGTAAGCTGGTTGCCAAGGTAACATCTCACTTGGAGTGAAATTGTCACCGCAGTGAGTGCAGACTGGAGGGGATGGGACCAGAGGTGCAGCTGGGTCCCTCCTCTTCTCGGACCAGGAGAAGGACACATCACGACGGTGGGAGGTGCCCGGCGAGGGAGGTTCCAAGGTTCTAAATCAGGGCTGGTTCTTCTCTCCAGGGAGGTAGCTGCACCCGGACCGAGGCCTCTCCCCTCCTTGGATCTCACTGTCCACGAGGCCCAGGAGAGAAAGCGGGGTGCCTCTCTGTGGTGTGTGGGCAGGTCACCAACTTCCCCCTGGAGGTGGTGGAAGCCACAGGAAGGAACTATTCTCCCGGGATTGAAAAGAAAAGCCAAGATTTGTGTGCGCAGAAGTTGATCACAGTTGAGCTCAGGAGAAAGGTGAGAGTTGATGCCGAAGGTTGATATTTCTTTACATTTTGCTCTACGTTCAACCGCAGCCAGTGCGGGAAATAAGCCCTGGAAGGGTCGAGGCAACGCTGACGCCCAATCCAGCAAACATCCTACACCTCGAGCCTGCGCTTCACGGACTTGACTCTCTTCGTCTTATCTTCGTATCATTCGCTTTCCTTCACCTCGATGACCTCATCTGTGTCGACCCTATTATAGTCACAAATAATTTGGTGTGCCACCTCAGATGCTCTTTGAAATGAGATGTGTATAGATAAATAAAATCCAGAATGCCTTTTAGGTGTTGTCGTGTTGTAGCTTTTTAATAGGAAAACCAGAGAGACCGACAGCCCCCCTTAGCTATCTCCACCTGGAGAAGGCCTTCCTAATACACCTGTTGCAGTGTTCTGGTTGCAAGGAACCGAACCCGAGTCAGTCTCTTAAGAGATGGGCCAGACCTCTATTTACAACTCTCAAGGGAATGAAACTATCACAGCCTGTAAAAATGTGAGAAGTTATTATTATTTTGTTTGAATGGATAGCGGCTGGCTGTAGCCTCTGTGGGAAGATTTGCAAAAATAAATAAATAGGTGGGCTAAACGCATGTGAGTTGACATGGATGAGGTGCGCTTTCATTCCACCGCCAAAGCGCTCGGATTAGCGCGGCGTGAACTGTGGGCTGTGTTCTCCACCCGTCTGAGGACGGAGCCAGCCAGGAGGCCACCTCCTCTGGGTAAGAATTCCTAATGCAGAGGCAAGCTTTTCAATGACTTCCATTGTTTCTACGGTTGCACACCCCAGTTGGCACCTGGGTGATAAAAATCCCAGCTATTTCTCTCTGCACACTTGCAAATATATATATATTTTTTAGCAAAATGGGGTTATAGTGTGCTTTTTGGAAATGTGCTTTTTATTTACATAGCAATATGTCATGATTATCCACGCCAGTGAGTTACCTTCTACAACATCATTTAATTTTTTTTTCTTTATTGATTTTAGAGAGAGAGGAAGTAAGAGGAAGAGAGAGATAGAAACATCGATGAGAGAGAACATTGATTGGCTGCCTCCTGCATGCCCCCCACTGGGTATCGAGCCCACAACCTGGGCATGTGTCCTGACCCGGAATCAAACCGGTGACCTCTTGGTGCATGGGTCGACGCTCAACCACTGAGCCACACCAGCCGGACTACAACATCATTTTAAAGGCTACACAGAAATCCATCCTGTGAATGGAGGATCTTTCATTTACTCATCTATTTTTGTACATTTAAGGTAGAAGCTTTTTTTGTTTGTGTTTTGGAGGTTTTATTTTTGGGGTGGTTATTTTTTTAACTGTTATAATCTTCAAAATTATCCTTGTAATTAAATCACTTGGCACATCTATGATTATTTCCTTTGAATAAATTCTAAGAAGTGAAATTTCTGGGTCAATTTGTATGCAAATGATCAAGTTTCTCATAGATAATTCCAAATTGCAGAAAGTTTTTAAAATCCAATTTACATCTAGAAACCATGTCTTTAAAAAGATAATTATTTAAGTGTAGAGAGAGAAAAATCAGAAAGTGATGTGAGCTAAAGTGTGAAAGTCAAAATGGCTCCGCGTTTGCCCACCTAATGTCTGCCTGCTCGAGGGCCCGCGCCCGCGCTTCCTCCCTCCCTCCCTCCCTCTCGCTCTCAATCTTTCTGTCTCTCTCTTTCCCTCACTCCTCTCCCTAATCTATCCATCTATTAATCTGTCTATCTAGCTCCCTATCTATCCTGCATCCATCTACCTGTCTCTTTATACATCGATCTCCTGTGTCTCTGTCTCTCCCACGCTGTCTTGTTTTCAGTCTCTCTCTATCTCTGTTTTCTGTCTCCCTGTGTCTCATTTTGTGTGTGTCTCTCTCTCTTTCAACAAAATCGAGGACACCCTCACGTGGAGTTCTGTAGCCCAGGCAGCACTGATCACCCCTCACACTTGGACAGAAGCTGAGAGCTGGCAAAGCGTTTTCGCTTGTTATTATCACCCTTTTCCAGGTGAGACCTCAAGGCTCTGCGCGGCCGGTCGCTCCCTGCCCAAGGCCCACAGCTCACAGTGTCTCCAGGTCAGGCCTCTCGGTCCCCATGCTGTCCTGGCCGTTACCTGAGACCACTCGTGTGCCTGCCAACACACGTGTGTGCACGCCTATGCTGTCCTCCTGGGGGCTGTGTGGCCGCCAGGCAAGCAGCGAAACTAAAAGACAGCCCCCAGCCCCCAGCCCCCAGCCCCCCGCCCCCCGCTGTCTCCAGGATGCCAGGGGCCCTGCTCAGGCCCGGGACTGGGAACAGAGAGGAAGCTGCCGGAACTGCCCAGCTGCGCCGCCCTCCACCCCGGGGCCGCAGCCTGCCTCCTCATTCTGCACCTCCTCTTCTCCCTCCTCCCTCCTCTTCCCTTCACCTCTCCGGAAAGCCGGCCGGTCCCCACACCCTAGGGGCAGTGTGGCTCCCTACATACAGCAGGTCAACTCGCAAGGCTCTGCTTAGAACCTCCCCGTGGTCTCTGCCTCCCTCAGAATAAGCCCTCGAGGCTCTGCGGGACCTGTGCCTGCCTCTCCAGCCCTTCCGGGGCCTGCTGTCCACCTCCAAGCTCCTCTGACCCCTTCCCGCCTCGAGGACACACCAAACCCATGTCCGCCTCCAGCCTTTGTCCACTCGGTGTCGTGCCTGGGTCCCCCGCTCTGGAGGCTGGCTCTTCTCACTATTCAGACCGCTCATCCTGTGTCACTTTCTCAGAGACTCTTTCCTGACCACCCACCCCCTCTAAAGAAAGTCCCTCCATTACACTCCATCTCAGCACACAACTTCCAACAGTGTGTATTGTATTTATTTCCCTCCTTTTCCCCCATCTCCCCGAGTAGAGGCTCCATGGTTAGTCACCACATAGCCGGAGCTTACTAAAAACTCACTGACGGAATGATGAGCGGTCAGGGTGAGACCAGGTCAGGTGAGCTGCGTTCTGCTCTGCCGCGGTCGCCTGCGGCCTGGACAGGGTCCTACACCCACCTGCCTCGGCGTCTGCAGACAAACTGGGACTCCTGTCTCATAGGGGTGCTGGAAGGGGACATGACATGATAAGTGCAGTTCTGACCAAAATAAATGCATTGAAAGCGTAATAAATAAGTGCTCAATAAATGTAGATATATATTGTTAATATGTTTTTATTGATTTTTTAGGGAGAGAGAGATATTAACATCAATGTGAGAAACATCTATCAGCTGCCTCCCGCACGCCCCTTACCAGGTGATCGAGCCCGGACCCCGGCATGTGCTCTGACCAGGAATTGAACTGGTGACCTCTCGGTGCGGGACACGCTCAACCAACTGAGCCACACCAGCCAGGGCTGGTTTCTGTATTTGGAGTTTAATGTGGGATCCTGGAGCCACCTGATGGACCCTGCATACTGGAATTATCAACTCTCTGACCTTGGGATCTCTCCTGTCCCTCAAGGGGGAAGGGTGGGGACCCAGGTGGCAGAGTGACCCCAGAGCATCTCCTCGGGATGCTGAGGCCATGGGAGATAACGCATCAGCAGGTGGGCTGGAGTCCAGGCCCATCCTAGAAAAGGCCGCTGTGAGTTTCCATGGAGCCTGTAGCCATGGTAACCAAACCTCAGCGGCAGGACTCCAGCAGAGCCAGGAAAGACAAGCTCCTTTCTTGTCCATATCCCAGGAGCCTAACTGGAGGGGGCAGAGGGAAGTGGGGACAATCAGGCTTCTGAGCTGGGATGGGCAAGGGGGCAGGGAGAAGGGGAGGTTGTCTTCCTGCTCAATGGGCCAGCCATAAACCACCGGAACATGGCACCCTATTTCACGCCTCCATGCCTTTGCTCACACTATTCCCTCCCGTGGAATGCACCCTCCAACCCTGAATCCCTGGGGACCTCCCAGCTGTCATCTGCACCTCACTTTTTACCTGCTGACCTTTCCAAGCTGAATCAGCCCCTCCCTCTACTGGCCACACAGATTCCTCCTCTCTCCACATCCCAGGACGTCAGGCTCACCCAAGAGCTTGGGAGCGTGGTGGTGGTTGAGAGTATGGGCTCTAAAGTCGTGGAGACCTGAGTTCGAATCCCAGCCCTGCCATCATCACGTTGAGTGACTCAGTGAGCCGCCCATCTCCTCAGAGCCTCGGCTCCCTCTGCCATTTCCCTGCTGTGTGATCTCGGGCAAGTCTCCCAACTGCTCGGAGGCTCGCTGTCTTCATCCGAAAAACGCAGTGATGCCCGTGAGGTGTCTGGTCACGGTCAGCACAAGTGTCAGTGATCATTCTCGCTGGTGTGAGCACTGCCTCTCTGTTCCCTGGGAGGGACTGCCAGCCCCACCAGGCTGCTGTCCCCAGGCTCACCCGGAGGCTGGCACCCGACACAGCGCTGCATTCGCAGCCTGACAGCAAGCATTGTGACGAAGAGATGCCCCTTGAGCTCGCTGGCAGCAAGGCCAGCCTTCGGCTGTGTGCACACGTGTGTGTGAACGGTCGACAGTACATGTTCTAGTACATGCACACACAGACACATGTGTACCCACATTCTCATGCCTTCTCTCTCACACACACCTGACAGAAGAGGGTACAAGGATGTCCCTGGGCACTCTGGTCACTCTCCAAAGACCACCCCATGATCCCATTTCTCCCCAAACTGCTCCCTCTGGAGCCCACCCCCGAGGCTCCCTGCTGTTAGTGGAAGAGGTGCGGGAGAGGCAGCGCCCTTCCAGTCTCGTCACCTGTGACCCAGGCTGTGGAAGTGAAAGGCCAGGTCACCAGACAACTGGTCCACCTGAACACAAGTCTCTGCCTTTAGAAGTACCTGGATACCTGGGATCGTGCAGACAGCACCCCTATTGAAGTGAGCCCTGCTAGAGACTGTCACTCTGCCCCCCCATCCTGCTGCCACCTCCCTTGGAGTTCCCTGGCCAAGGCTGGGGTCTCTGGCCCCTAGCCCCCATGTTCTGTCCTGGACATGCAAGTCCACAAGGCACGGCCACATCGCCTGACTCCTCCATGTCCCTCTATAACCATCCTGAGCAGCAGGCAGGGCAGGTGGTCCCCTCTCTCAAGACACAAAGCTGATGCACATCAGCTGATACTTATGAATCACAACTCTACTCCAGGCACTGTGCTAGGCTCTCGAGCTACATTACTCCTCGATCCTCACAATATCCCGATGAGGGAGGCCACGTTATAACCCTCACTTTACAGACGGGGAGATTGAGGCGCGGCGCGGCTAGGAGACACGGCTAAGAGGGTGTCCCAAGTAGAATTTGATTCAGGCCTCCTGGGCACAAGAGCACAAACCCTTGAGTATTTGTTATTTTATGTCTTCTCAGCCACCTGGAACTGAGCACAGCTGGGGTCGTGTGTGATGGGACTCAAAAAAGTGACACCCTAGTTCCACTCCTGAGTTTGGAACCAACCGTACAACGCATCAGGTAACAGTCAGATGCAGAACAGAATCCCAGCTCCATTCATTCATTCAACAAACACTGCGCACCTACTGTGCACAAGCCCTGCCCTAGGCGCTGGGAACATTACAATGAAAAGAGCAAATAAAAATACTTGGTCACATGGGGCGCTCATTCTAGTGAGGAAGACACAATACACAGGTAAATAAATAAAATAAAGAGTGACCCGGCCAGTGTGGCTCAGTGTTGAGCATCCACCCATGCACCAAGAGGTCACTGGTTCGATTCCCTGTCAGGGCACAATCCCCAGTAGGGGGCATGCAGGAGGCGGCCAATCGATGTTCTCTCTCATTGATGTTTCCATCTCTCTCTCCCTCTCCCATCCTCTCTCTCTAAAATCAATAAAGAAAAAAAAATTTAATAAATAAAATAAAGAGTGTGTTAACAGTAAGTACTAGGGGGAAAAATAAAGCCAAGAAAGGGGAGTATGAAGTATTGAGGGGTGTGGGAGGCATTTCAATTTTAAAAAGCCAAGAAGGTGATACTTGAATTAAGACCTGAAGTCGTCAGGCTGTGCATTCATCTGGGGGAATAACACTTCAAGTTGAGGAAACCACATGTGCAAGGGCCCTGAGGCAGGAGTGTGGCCGGGTCATCCAGAAACAGCACGGTCAGTGTAATTGGGGTGAACTGAGAGAAAGAACACCAGTTGGAGAAATATTGGGTGAGGCCAGAGGGCCTGGGCCTGCGTGGTGAAACTTCTGTGGGCTATCATGAGGAAGCTGGCTGATGCTTGAGAGATAGGAGGCCAGTGAGGTCACGTGACAATGGATAAGCTGCCTGGAGGAGGGGCTTTAGACCTACGGCCAGACAGGCTTGCGAATGCCCATCCCTGAAATTAGACAGACTTAGCCTCCTGTCCCTGGCAGCACTGAGCTACCACAGGCCTCCCCAGAGAGGCAAAGCCAGTCCACTGAGGCCACCTGGTGTTGGAGGACCAACCAGAACTAGCCCCTCTGCAGGCAGACACAGAGGGGCCCCTCTGCAGGCAGACGCAGAGGGGCCCGGAGGGAGCGGAGCTGAGCACACTCCGTGCCTTCCCCCAAACTGATCCAGCAGCTTGGAGTCAGGGAGGGGCAGAGAGCAACTGGGGGGCCACACTTGGTTATAAAGAGGCTGGAAACTAGTCTGGCCCAGGCGTCCAGTGGCGGGGAGCCTGCCTCAGCCCCCTCCGACAGGAATAATAACCCTCAGCTCTGCAGAGAGGTGTACGTTCTGTAATGGGCTTCCCGTTCAAAGGAAAAAAAACTGGGGCCCAGGGAGAGGAAGGGCTTGCCCGTGGCCTCAGAGATCAGGGCACTCACACATGCTAGTCACTGTCCTAAATATAATTGATTAAACCTTCGTAACAACCCCATGAGGTGGGTAATAGCGTCACTTGTAACTTGTCCTTGAGCCTAACTGATACAGAGGAGGTCAGATAACCTATCAAGGGTCGCACAGCCGGGAAGGGAATGAGCAGGATTTGAAACAGGCCGCCCACTCGGGGTCCTCGCTCTTGTTGATGTTAGAAATGTCCAAACATGTAGATAATTTTTATGAGTTTATTTGAGTCAAGCTGACAATTGCCAGGAAACAAAATTTCAACGGATTCAGAAAAGGCTTTGGAGAATAGCAGTTTTGCAGCTTATTTTATACATTAGAATAAAAGGGGGGGGGGCGTTACATGAAATCCATTGTTGGTAGATTAAGGGGACGGAAGAAAGCAAAGCGGGGAAATCTCTGGGGCTGAATAAAAAGCAAAACTGAGACACAAGCCCTGGCCGGTGTGGCTCAGTGATTAGAGCACCGGCCTGTGCACCAAAGGGTCACAGGTTCAATTCCTGGTCAAGGGCACGTACCTGGGTACAGGTTCAATCCCTGGCCCAAGTAGGGGCACATGTGTAAGGCAACCAATGCAGGTGTCTCTCTCAAATGGATGTTTCTCTCCCCCTCCCTCCCTCCTTCCCTTCCACTCGCTCTAAAACTCAATGGAAAAAATATCCTCAGGTTAGTATTAACAACAAACAAACTTCTTTTTTTTTTAAATATTTTTTTCTTTATTGATTTTGGAGAGAGAGGAAGGGAGAAGGAGAGAAATAGAAACATTGATGAGAGAGAACATCAATTGGTCACCTCCTGCATGCCCACTGGAGATTTGGCCCACAACCTGGGCATGTGCCCTGACTGGAAATCGAACCAGCGACCTCTTGGTGCATGGGTCGATGCTTAGCTGACCTCTTGGTGCATGGGTCAACGCTCAGCCGCTGAACCACACCAGCCGGGCAACAAACTTATTTTACACTGCCGAGTACAGAATCGTTATTACAGCACAGAGGTGATAGAACAAGATAGCCATCATGGGCTCTGTGGTCTCTGGTGGGAGATTGTGTCCTGACGGGTCTGGAAAAGGAGATACTCTGACTTTCCAAGGGTATGTTATCCTAGATGCAAAAAGACCTTACTGAGGAAGCCACAGGCCTAAGATGTGACCACCTGCCATGGCCCGCCTTTAGTTAGGAATGTTTATGTTTAAACCATCCTGTATGGTTATTTTGGTCACTGGGTTTGTAAGATCCACCATGTAGACCTCTCCTGAGCTTGTCAGGTTTAGTACTGGCCCCTTTTTCATCTACACTTTTGACCACCAAGCTAAGGAGAATATATGTGTGATTAATTTTTATAAAATAAAGACATATTCAGTGGGGGGTGGCTGGGGGAGAATCCCCTTTTGTGTCTGCTGTTTGCTCTGGAAGCTCTCCAGGGGCATTGGCCAAAGGCAATATGATGCAGTCGTGGAAATATTTGATGACTTACCTTTTCCAAAGCACATTTGCAGGCGCTCTCTTATTTTGATGGCCCCAACAGCATAAGCTCTCTGCCACCCTTCCCCCAACCCATGTCCCAGTCGAATGAACTACTTTGCAATTTGATTCAATTCTACCGACATTTATTAAGGGCAGAGCAGATTCTGAGACTCTGAGACCCTGAGAGGAAGTGACCTGCCCAAGGACAAGTTAAAGGCAGAGCTAGGGCTGGACTCCATCTAATGCTCCCAAGTGTGAGGACCTGAGAGATGAGCCAGGAGAGGAAGACGGCAGTGCAGTCCCCCACAGTGGGCAGCCAGGGACGCGCACGGCTCTGGTGGCTCCAGGAGAAGGGGCTCAGAGCTGGGGCTGGCGGGATCTGGGCAGGGGTATGCACGTGCACGTCCAGGCCTAGGACAAGCAGCAGCTCCTGCTCAGACCTAAGCCTCGGCTCAGCGCCTGCCCCCCTCCCAGCCAGGCACCTTTCCTACCAAAAGGGGCAATTACTCAGGCAACCTGGAAGGTCATAAGCAGGGATCGAACTCCCCCAAATGACTCTGATCTAGACTTTTCTCTCCAAATGAGGTCATGCACACAATCTCTCTTTGTTCAAAATATTAATTTATAAATGTAAACACATAAATAACCACCATGTTCACTATCCTGTTTTTGGCACATCACTTTTTTTCAGACCACGTCCAGGAGCCTTAATAAGTAGCTCTGCTGACTGATCAGTGGACTGTAGCCCAGAGAGGAAGAGTGATTTGCCCAAGGTCACACAGCAAGCCAGTGTCAGAATCCAAATCAGAACCCAGAACTTCCGACCCCTAGCCAAGTCTCCCTGAGGTTCTAAAGGATACCCTCACCTGAAACACCTGCTCTTCAATGTCCCAGTGCTTATGTGGCCTCAGTAGCTACCTTTGTGCCGGTCACCCCAGCTGGTCCAGACCTCTTCCTCAGACAGCCCCCCCTGAACATCCCACAGGACCTCAGGCTCTGTGATTCTACTCTAAATTAACCATCTTTCCCTTGAAATCTACCCCTACTTCGTTTCCCTCTCCCTGCCCCCCATCCTCAGCTTTCAAGCCAGAAACGTGAGTTACCCTGGGCACTTCCCTCCCATCAGCACCACACAGCCCCTAGTGAACCCGGAAGGCCCATCCATTCCACTGCTCTTCCATCTCCCGAACCATCCACCTTTCTCCTCTCCTCCTCCGCCACGCACGCCGGCTTCACCATCTCACCCCTCATCTATCAGAACAGCCTCTGTCCTTCCAGTGTGTGCCTTCCTTCAGCGAGTGCCACGGTGCCTACTGTGGGCTGGCACTGTGTGTGCTGGGACTCAGCATGGAGCAAAACGGATGAGAGCCCAGCTGCGAGGGTAGGGTTGCCAGAAACCCACATCTGACCACACCCCTCCCCTACCCAGATCCCTGGTGTGGCTCCGGTCCCTGGGATCATGTGCAAACTCCATCCCCGTGCTCACATTCCCGCACCCTCTGCCACTATGTCTCTAGCTAGACTGGGCTCTTGCCTGTTTGCACCACCCAGCTGATCCACATAAGCTGTTGGCCATTCCCCTAAACACACCAGCTCCAAGGTCACCTCCTCCACGAAGCTCCCCTGCCTGAGCGCTGCATACACTTGGCAGAGTGGGTTTGCCCTCCTCAGGAATCCCATCAAAACCCAAGACTGGTGTGCCTGCCTCCCTGACTCGGTGGTGACTCCAGGAGCCGAGGACTAGCCAAAGCCAGCCCAGAGTCCGGCCCTGAGAGGCACCGACACGTTGTGTCCAAAGATGGACCAACAGAGAGCGGGCACAGCAGAGGCCCAGTGCCTTCTTCGCTCACTCATTCCAGGGCCTCCGCGTGGGTTGTTTTCCGGGAGTCCCTCCAGTTGTCCAACCTACACCCTCCCTCTGCTGCAATTACTGAAGTTCATGCCTTTTCCTTCTCAAGTCTGGTCTCTATGTCCCTCCCTGCCCCAAAGCACGGAACGTCCCGTCTTCCCTGCTGGGTGACGTGCCAACAGGGCCGAGCGTCTGTAAGACGCTTCGGGGAGAGCGGCCGGGCCTCGCGGCGCGGCGAGAACTGAGCGGCCGAGCCGGTGCCAGACTTTCCAGCAACGGGGGAAGGTGCCCGGGCCGGCGCGGCGGCCTGCGTCTGCAGCACTGAGTCACCGCCTGGCTGCGAGTCAAGGCGCTCTCGCTGCGCCCTTGTTTGGAGAAGGCACGAGCCGGCGCAGGGGAGGCGGGCGGGGAGGCTGAGACGCGCAGCCGGGACGGCGCGGAGAAACGGAGCTGGGGCACCGGCAGGGGTGGGGGGCCTCCTCGAGACCTAGGTAGACAGACAGAGGACCGAGGCAGCCGGGGACAGGCCGGCCGGCGGAGAGCGAGGGCAGGGCCGACAGCACACCCAGGGCGCGGGGAGCGGAGGAAGGCAGAGCGGGGCGCAGGGCGCCGGACGGAACCGACCCCGGCCCCGACGGCCCCAGAGCTCCGGCGCCCTTTCCTCCCCGGCAGTCTCCCGCCTGCAGCCCCGGCGGGACGTGGGCCAAAGAGGAGCCAATGAGCTGCGAGACCCGAGCATTACCTCACCAGAACCGGCCGCCATTGGTTGGCCCAGCCGCCGGGGCCGGCTGTTGCTATGACAGCTCACGGTGGCGCTGGGCAGGAATGAGAGGAGCTGGCTCCGAGTGGCAGAGTCTCTACATCTTTCCAGCCTCTGGCGGGACCAAGGGACCCCTACTCAGCCCCCAAGGGGAAAGCCGAGTTCCTGCAACTCCAGGAACCAAACCCTTCCAAAGGTGCCCATTCACTCCCTTGCCACAGCCTGGCCCTCAGTCCAGTGCCAACCCCACCCGCCAGCCCCGGAACTGAACACTCATCCATTCACCTTGCAAACAGCACTGGGCACCCTCAACCGTTCAGATGCTGCCTGGGTTCTGCAGATACAGGGATAAGTACATCTCCGTCCCTCCCTCCCAGAGTCCCCTGTCTGAGCAAGCACACAGTGCAGCAGGAAAGCACAGGCAGTGTGTTACAGACGAAAGGGTGGTGAGCACAAGGCCTGTGGGGGCACAGGGGAGGGTCCCTGCTCCACCGCCAAGTCAGGGAGGCTCCTGGGAAAGGGGATGCCGAGCTGGGACCTGAAGGAGTTAGCTAGACCAGGAAGGGTGGGAAGGGGATTCCAGGTAGAAGGAACAGCCTGTGCAAAGACTGGGAGGTGAGAAAAAGCAAGGAGCCCTGGGCACTATGGCAGAAAATTAGACAACAGGGCAGAGGGAGGATTGAAAAGGAGGATGAGTTTGGGGGTAACGCCGGAGGGGGAAGCAGGAACCAGATCCCAAGGGGCTTGAAAGTCATGCCATGGGATCTTGGGCCATGCTCCCAGGCAACTGGAGGGACCTCAGGGGAGGAGGCCATGATCAGGTTTGTACTTTAGGAAGTTCCCCCTTCTTGCTGCTCTGTAGAGGATGGGCTGGAAGGGGCCAGGAGACCCGTTACTGCAGGGGCTGGTGAGAGTTGGTGGTGGGAGGGACTGAGACCCTGAAGTAAAGATGGGAACCAAATTCAGGAGGGAGTATAAAGGACGTGGAGCCACAGGTCTGGTGGCCAAATGAATGTCACCACCATACCTGGGACGTTTGGGAGGGTGTTCCTGGCTATGAGACAGGATCATCACTCCCCTCCCCATACAACATTGATGTCTTGTGTATGCATCTTTTGTTTAACTTTTGTTTGGAGAGTCATGCTGCATTGAAAAGGCATCTGTCTCTTTCCATGCCTACCCCCCACTCCCACCCCCAAGCACACGCACACCCAGACACACCCAGAGCGTTATTCATCTCTGTATTCCCAGATCTGGGCACAGAGCCTCTGCCAAGTACAAGTCCACAAAGCTGATCTGAACCCCTCAAATCCCCCACCCCATGGCCTATCTCAGCCCCCACCCATTTTTGACACCCTCCACTCACCTCTCTCCCCTCTCTTATAGTCACGTTGTAGCCATTGCTTAGGAGCTGGGGCTGATCCCCTCCCCCACTGTGTCTCTCCCTTGTCTCACCCCCACGCAAGAAAGAAAAGTTGTCTGTTGGGTCAGATTTCAAAAGACTGATGGGGTTTGTTTCCTGGTTAGCAGGGTCACTATAATACAATCATAGGTTTGCTAACTAGGCAATGAATCAGCTGTCATGATGGCATTATTATTACTGAGTGTTACGAAAGGACAGAAAGGCCCAACTAGGACTCTAACACGGCACAGCTCTGCATGGACTTGTGGGGCACTTGCTTAGCTCATCACAAAGTGGCGCTTAGAGGTCCCATTTGTCACACATACTTGTCATGCACTTTCCTGGGGAAAGCACAAGACGAAGTATGATGGGCAGACAAGAATCCTGGATTTTTTCATAATGCCACGTTAACGCCATCAAAACCTCATCTAAATCCCTAATAGGATAGTTACAGATGTCCTCTCCCAAGGAACAAAGGTAAAAGAACCTGGCAGCTCCTTAAATGTCAAGAGAATCCATCCAGATCTTACACTCAAGTAGTCTTCAGGATGTCAGAACTGGCTGTGCCCTTGGCTCCCTCTCATTCGGCCTCCGGTTGTACAGACGAGGAACTGAGGCCCAGAAAAGGGAAGCCGTTGCCCAAGGTCACACAGCTGAGTTGCATGGCGGAACCAGGAGCTTTTTTTAGGTGCCCCCAACTTTCAACTCCCTGCACTTTTCTGACTCCGGTCTGTCTTACGATGGAACGCTGGCTAGAACACCCTCCAGCCCAGGGACCTTCACACACCTTCCTACCTTAAACATTCATGACAACCCTGCGAGGTGGCCATTATTGTTCCCATTTGAAAGGTTCCCATTTGAAAGATAAAATAACTCACCCAAGACTACACAGCGTTACTGGATCAAACCCAGGCCTGCCAGGTTCCAAAGTCCATGTCCTTGGCATGACAGTATGTTGACTCTAGGACTACTCGATACGGTTTAGTTGGGGCATCAGAGAGCTGTCAGCGTCATGGCTGAAAGGGGAGGATAAGAACCAAATTCAGGAGGGAGTATGAAGGATGTGGAGCCACAGGTCTGGTGGCTGAGTAAATGTCACCACCTTACCTGGGAAGCTTGGGAGGGATTTCCTGGCTATGAGACAGGATCAACACTCCCCTCTCCGTAGGACACTGATGCCTTGTGTATGCTTTCGTTTGGAGAGTCATGCTGCATTGGAAAGACATCTGTCTCTTTCCATGCCTGCCCCCATCACTATCCCATCTCCTTTTTACACACCTGCCTTGCTCTGTAGAAACACTCCTTAAAGTAATAACACAACTCAAAGAGTTTTGCTCCAGCCCGAGGGTCTAGAAGGGGAGGCTGATGTAGAGACGTGGGCATATTTTCAGACGGACACACCACCCCCACATGCTGAGTTGAGGGCGCTCAGAATGAAATACAGGGGAGTACGTCTTAATGAAGCCTCTGCATGAGTTTGTGGGTCATGGTTTCAGGGCGCCTTGGAAGCCGGGCCAGGAGGCTGAGATCTACAAAGCAGCCCCGGGCAACGAGTTGACTGTTAGCGTCCAGTCTGCGGAGGCTCCCACAGCACAGTCCCCCTGGCCTCTTCCACGGTGCCGGAGCAAGGGCTGGGTCCCTCGGCCCTGGAAGAGATGTTGTTCGCCCAGTACGTGGGTGTTCTCCCTCTTCAAGGGCTTCTATTTATAGCTCTAGTCAACACCTTGCCTGTGGATCGGGGGAGACGCTGTCTCTAGCTTGAGCCAGGAGGGTCAGGGAAAGCCCCCTTCCGGGACCCTGGAGTTGGGACCTGCATGAGGAAAAGGAAGGTGCCATGAAGGTCTGAAATGAGTATTCCAAACACTCCCATCATCGAAAGACTAGGCAGGAGAGGACATGCCTGGTCCGGGGAGAGGAGGAGGCAGTGAGCCTGAAGCACGACACTCAGGGGAAGCCTGGAGGGGTCCGAGGGGTCGGCAGGGGCAGAACCATGCGGGGCCTTGGAAACCACAGGCAGGTGTTTGGGTTTCAGTCTGACGTCAGTGATAAGAGCAGCATGCACGGGGGGACAGCAAAGTAGAACGTGGAGAAAGTCAGGGACATTTGAGGGGTCCAGGCCCGAGATGACGGAGACTTGTTTTAATGAGTTCTTGTTTAAATGTTAGGTCCTGAGGATAGCGGGAGCATGTACGATGGCGCCCGGGTAGATGAAAGGCGGAATTATTCCTTTCAGATCCGACAGGGCCACGAGGGGATCACGCGGAGAAGCAGCGCACGCTGGAAGGTGGGTGGCGGCTGTTGTGCGGCAGGGAGGGTGGGCTCAGTATGCTTTGGGCTTCTCGTAGATTGTGTATGTGAACAATTCTGTGGACTCAGAAACAGGGGTCATCCTTAGATGTTCGGCCCCAGGGTCTCTGGTGATTATGTGTGTTGTAACCCAGAGCGAGTCCAGCAGGCAAGCAAAGTGCCATGAACGGAAATTGAGAGTTTTTAGCCAGGATCTCAAAACTGGGTCAAGACAGCACTTGGGAAAGGAAATGTTATATTATAGAATGACAGCTAGAGAGCATTGGGTTGGGGGCAGGGTCTGTTTCAGGAGCAGAGCTGATGGGACCTATGGAAGGATGTACTGCCCATTGGACATGAGGCAAAGGGAGAAACCTTGAGTGACCGCGAACTTCCAGAAACAGAGGGCCAGCCCTCCCATTGAAAAAATAAAGATGTTTGACAAAAATTGAAAAGAGACTTCTTCAAAGCAATGAAGAGCTGACAAAATAATAAAAAATGACCAGAGCAAGTTGGAAAGAAATATAAGAACCCAGAGAGGAAAGTGATCACGGAAACCACTTTTGCCCTGAAGCCACTGACCAAGAAACCGCAGGGCAGGCACAAACACATGACACCCCAAACAGGGGGAGGAGAAACGCTGCAGGCACCGCAGACGTACAAAGAACATGATGAAAATGTTCATGCCCAGTATACTTGAAATGTTAGGTGAAGTGGACAAATCTCAAAAAAAATATAGCTCACCAATACCAACGTAAGAAAAAAAAAATGTTCCAATTACTTTAGAGAAGAGTTGGTTTTTTTTCTGAGAAAGTTGAAAATAGGTATACCCTGTGGCCAGCGAGTATAACTCTAGGTGTAGACCTTAAACAACTTCATGCATTTGTGTATCATAAAAATGTATAAGAGTATATTTAGAAGCACAAAAGCACTGTTCTTAACAGCTGAGAACTGGAAACAACCCAAATATCCATCAAGAGTAGAACAGGGCATATACATTAGAGTGGAATAATACACACTGATTAAAATGCATGGAAACAGTCATGGACAGCAGGATGAGTACTAGAATGTTGAAAGGAAGAGTGAAGACACAAAACAATGTAGTCAGTGTGGCTCCATCAATAGGAAGTTCAAATACAGGCAAACCTAAAATATCAATATAGACAGTTGATCCTTGAAAACACAGAGGGTAAGGTTACCGAACCCTGCACAGTCAAAGATCCGAATATAACTTTTGACTTCCCCAAAACTTAACTTCTAAGAGCATACCGTTGGCTAGAAGCCTTACTGACAACATAAATGGTCAATTAACACAGATTTTGAATGTTATATGTATTATATACTGTATTCTTACAATAAAGTAAAGTGAGCTAGAGAAAAGAAAATGTTATAAGATCATAAGAAAAATACACTTACAGTTTTTATTGAGAAAAGCATGTATACATGGACCCATGTCGTTCAATTCTGTGTTTTTCAAGGGTCAACTGTGTGTGTGTGTGTGTGTGTGTGTGTGTGTGTGTGTGTTTAGGCATCTACAAGAAACTTTAGGGTTGGCAATGTATTTCCTGGCCTGGATGGTAGTTACATGGGTGCTTATTTGTTAAATCATACATTTAGTTTTATGTACTTTCTCTTTCACAATATTAAAAAAAAATTTGGTGCCAACTTTTGACTTGGAGATAGTTTCAGAAGAAGGGGTGAAGTGGGAAGGTGGAGAACCCAGAAACGAGAGATCCACTTTGTCGTCTAGTTCAACACACCCATTGGACGCTCAAGAGAAGATCTTGAGTATGCAGTTGAGTGCAGGATTTCAGAGGAGAGACCCAGGCTCTTGATCTCAATTGACTGGAAGAAGATACTTACAACAGGCATATCTGGCAAAGAGTCACATCCAGAATTCATTTTTTAAAAAACTCCTGCAAATCAATAAGAAAAAGACAACCTTGCAGAAAAATGGGCGAGAGACAAGCATCCCAGGTTTTAATGCAAGAAATTACACAATTGCGCCATTTTATGAGAATGAAGTGAAATTTAGTGGCCTGAAATCCCCCTCACTGATTTAAGAGACTAGTCATTTCCAGGAAATGACCATAGACCCAAGAAATTGAAACCTATTAATGCTTAAGTTCCAGTCAAAAGGCAAGAGTTTAAAAAGTGCTGATGACATGGCCAACAGAATCTTACCATCGGATGCCTAGAAAGTCCACCCATGATTGGACTTCTGTTGGCCTTGAGTACCTTTCATTGGTGTCCTGTGGCCCAACATTCAGGATTCAACCAAAAGTCACTCCACCAGTGTCATGGACCCGAGTTTCTGCCAAGAACCTTAGCTTCAATGCAAGATAGTAGTGTGCTTCATCCTGACGGGGTGAAAAGTTTATAGGTTGACCCACACATGTTTCTTTTAACACAACAAGATGTTTTTAAAAATTAATAATAGCCCTAGCCAGTTTGGCTCAGTGGTTAGAGGGCCAGCCCGTGGACCAATGAGTCTCGGTTTCGATTCCGGTCAAGGGCACAAAATTCAGTTGTGGTTCAGAACCCAGCCCTGGTCAGGGTCATTCAGGAGGCAACCAGTCAATGTGTCTCTCTCACCTCTATGTTTCTCTCTCTCTCTCTCTCTCTTTCTCTCTCTCTCTCTCTCTCTCTCTCTCTCTCTCTCTCTCTCCCTCCCACTCTATCTGAACATAACTGGAAAAATATCCTTGAGTGAGGTTTAAAAAGAAAGAAGAAGAATACTCTTGATACTGTTGTGTCTGATTTGTGGTTACAGTTGTAGTAAGACATTTTATAATCACTGTTTTGTTTCTACGTCATTCTGCTTGTTCTGTACTATGCTGGAAGTAAGACCTCAGCATTACTTTTACATCTGATTAGATTTACAGGAGTTGTTTAAGTGTTTAGGAATAATTTGTTTGTTGCATTTGTAAATCTCCCTTGTCAGGTGTTAGAGTGTTTGAATCAGATAAATTAAATTTGCAATTGTAGTTTGAAACATCTAAAGGAATTTGCTTAATTAAATGTGTAAATGGCGTTAAAAGTTTATGGGAATTTAATCTATCAAATTTATAAGTTAAATGAATAGGAATCAATGAACAAGTAAATGTGATCATGCTTTTATATAAAAATTACTAAGTTCATGAATAAAATATCAAGATCCATAAGTTGGAAGTAAAAGCTGAAGAACTAGGTTCTAAGATCTATAACTTTAATAAGTTAAATCTTGATTGAAATTTAAGTAGTTGTAATTATCCCTCACTAGCCGAATTCTCGTATCTGAATGCCCCCCTAAAGAAAGGTGCCCCACGCATACGGAACAGATAGAAATACACGGTAACCGACATGATGTGTGCCCTGCTGGAAACGCTGACCATGCACACAAGTCCAGCTGGGACAATGTAGCATGAGCGGCAGGTGACTCTCTGCTATTCTCCTACGATTAGGGTTTTTGCCTGATTATTTTCCACACATTTTCCTTGCTTCTGCCAGACACCTGGGGGCACTCCCAGCCCAGATCCAACCCAGATGGGCTCAGCGTCTTTAACCTGTCCATCAGTGGTTATCGATACCGCAGCATGCGCTCGCGGTGATGCAGAAGGTAAGTCTCCTTCACATCTCTCCTGCGCTATATATCAAAGTGCAAACCTATCCACTGCTCGTTCACGCAGGTAAATAACTGGGTGATTTAAAAAGAATAACAAGCCCTGGCCGGTTTGACTCAGTGGTTAGAGCGTCGGCCTGCAGGCCAAAGGTTCTCAAGTTCGATTCTGGTCAAGGGCATGTACCTGGGTTGCAGGTTCAATCCCCGGCCCAGGGCAGGGTCCTAGGGGATGCAGTTAATCGATGTTTCTCTCTCTCTTTCTCCTCCCCTCTCTTCCACTTTATCTAAAAATCAATGGAAAAATATCCTTGGGTGAGGATTAACATTAATAAATACATAATAATAATAATAATAATGATAATAATAATAAAAGAAAAACACATATAAAAATAAAATTAGCCTGGCCAATGTGGCTCAGTGGATTGAGCATCGGCCCATGGACTGAGAGGTCCCCGTTCGATTCCCATTCAGGGCACATGCCCGGGTTGCAGGCTCAATCCCCAGTAGGGGGCGTGCAGGAGGCAGTCAATTGATGCTTCTCTCTCACATCAATGTTTCTATCTCTCTCCCTTCCTCTCTCTCTAAAAAATCAATAAAACCATAAAAAATAATAAAATTAAAATAATAAAAAATAGTAAATAATGTTTATTGATTTCAGTTTCAAATGTTTTATTTTAAGTAGAAATCTTTGAAAGGCAGTCATATACGTGTTTAACGGTGAATTGGTTGGGAGTTTGGATGGGCCAGGAAAACCATCCCATCTCCACTGTGTCGCTTCCCAGACACCTTCAGGAGCTGTGATTCCCGGCCGGGCGGGCAGCCCTCTCGGACAGAGAAGGCAGCCTTCCCTGCTCTCTTGTCACTGGGACATTTTAATTCCCATTTGTTTTTCATCTTCACACACAGAGATGCCCGAAAGTCTCAAGGGAGGAGGGCTGATTAGCCAGGAGGTGTCCTCCATTCCTAAGTCACCACATTTACTCCACGAGAGCCGCACCTCACCTCCGACAAGGTGTTGACGAATGTCATACGGACACCGAGAAATGAGTCCGCTCTCCCGGCTCCAAGGACGGGCTCGGGGGCCGCCTTCTGAAGGCCAAGGTGCAGTTCACAGAATGTTAATGCGTGTCAGAACCGGTGTGGATATTCATTGTCACCATCTCTTTTAACTCTTGAGTTTTACACTATGGAAACTTGAGGGTCAAAGAGGGCAGTCAGGTCTCCCAGGACACCCCGTTAAGGAGTGTGGGCCCCCAGACAGGCCAGTGCTGTCTCTGCTCACTGCCCGCACGGCCTTACGTTCGCCAGAAGGCTCCTGCGGCCCAGGCACCAGGCGGGGAGCCTCCCACGCGGGCCGCGCTGAATCACTGCCATTTGCCCCATGAGAAGACTGCAGCGCAGACGGGGCAAGTGGCTGCCCGGGGACCCTGACCTGGATCCGACCACCTTCTTCGTTCCAATATCGACGTCGATTCCCTCCCATTTATTTAGAGGGTGTGGGCAAGTTACGAAGACGTGACAGACATAATGATGAAGAGAGAGGAGTCAACACTCCAGGGGACACGAGAGGCTTCGAGGTCCTCGCTCTTAGGCTCTCTTCTCCACTGTCGTGAGACGGCCCACGAGCTCTCACGCTGACTTGAGACGACTACTGCGTCGTCTGGGGACCGTGAACCGTGTCAGAGTTGATGTGCGTGGCTGAGATGTGATGAGCCTGGCCACCCTCTATCAGGGAGCCACCGCCCAGGACAGTGGGGTCTGGGGGATCCCGGCATGACTGTGGCCACCCTGAAACACTGAGCCCCCGGACACCGGCACCGCCTCTGCGGAGATGCCGTTCCCCACTCTGCACTGAGACGGCCCTCCATCTGACTGCGTTCTTGCTCCCTCTGGAAAGTCTATGGCTAGGAATTAGGAAGTGGGGGAGGGGCTGGTTCTGATTTAAGAAAATTCTCAACCCCCAGGTCTGGAAAAGTCTACTCCCAAGTCTGGGAAAATGTCTCCATGGCTGTGGAAAGCCTTCCGACTTCGATCTGGAAAATGCCCTTCCTGGAGCACCGGGCACCTCAGTGCAGGCTCCGAACAGCACTGGTCCTGGCTCTGGGATCACCCCACTAAGCTGACCTGGACGCACCCCAGCCTAAGCACTCCCCTCATGACTGTGAAAAAGTGCTCTGCCCAGGGCTCTAGAAAATGCAATCCCAGGAAATGTTTCTATCAGAAGACCTGGAATATCCAGGGCCCGTGGTATGAGACACCTAAACCCCCAAATCTGGAAGGCATTCCCCTCTTAAGTGTGCAGGCCTCTGAGCCCAGTGGTGTGCTGGTAAACGTTTCACAGTGGGCTCTGGGTGCGGGGAGGAGGCTGCTGACTGATAGTGTTTGTCCATTTTCATGGTGTAAATACTCCCTCCACGGCCCATGCCGAGTTATCCATATGACATCACCAAAAACGGAGTTGGGAGGAGATGCACACACTCATCTCCTACCATGGTCAGCATGAGTCAGCCCCATCACCCTACCGTCTGGTGCAGTCACAGCTCAGGGGTCGGACAGACTTCCAGGCCCGGGTGTGGAGAACTCCACGTAACGCATGCCCTAGCCTTTTGTCACTTGATTTACGGTGTCCGTCTCTAAAGCAATAACTTCAATCCCAAGATTTAAGGGGACATAAAAGACAAGATGTCCTAATATGTTCTGATGTTACCGTAAGGACCTCGGTACTGCTTGCGTAGTTCAGGTATTTCCTCCCATCTGGAAGGCCTCGAACTCGATCACTTGGAGAGTGAGGCCCGATTCCCAGCTGACTTATGAACGCAAACAGTTGTTACTACAAGCAAAGAAGGGCCTTGGAGACAGAACAGGGGTGACGCATTGTGATGGGATATCAGGGTGAATTTGGAGGTCCTCAGAGGTCGCACAGACCCGTCAGTATATCAGGAGGTGAAGGGTGGGGGGAGGGTGGGTCTGACTGAAGTGAAGGCGTCTGAGTCAAAGACAGATTTATATCTACTAACCTCACACTCCCTGGAGGGCTGGCCAGGGACACTGCCTGGTTTGGCAGAGAAAAAAAACCTGTGCCCTTGGGTCAAGTGGAGATGCCCACTTTGTGCTGAGCCAAGAACAGTTCTATCCTTCTGTGCCCAGAAGACACCGTGCCTGTGGACTGAGACCCCACCTGAGCTCTGGGCAGTGCCCCTCATCAGCTTGGGAAATGCTCCGTCGGGTGTTCTAGGAAGGCCCCACCCTGTCTCCCTTACCCCAGGAGCCCCCACAGCTAGCCTGACCTCAGAGGACTCCCCGCCCTTGGCTCTGAGGAAGGCTCGAGAGGTGCTTCATTCCTGCAGTTTGGTCCCTGCCTTTGGAGGGAGGGTTCTTTCTGACAAATGTAGGAAAAAGCACTTTGTAAAACTAGAAAGCCGGGCCTGGCGTGCGGCAGATGCTCAATAAAACGTGTGTGGAATGAAGGAGCGGTCCTGGGAGATCTCTGCAAACTGCAACGCACAGCACGATCTTCAGATATTATTCTTACTGTGACTAAATAAAGCAGTTACCAGAGGTATTATGGGAAACTCCATATTTCTCCCTAATGAGATCGTTTTCTTGTGAGCTCCCACCAGACAGGAAGCATAGGGACTGGCTCGCGGTGGGCATCTATAAATGTTTGATAGATGAATGAACGCATGGATGGATAAATGAGGGAGATGTAGATGGATGAGTCGCTGTGTGGATGGCGAGTGAATGGAAAAGACGGATGGAGCAGCTGACGCATTGCCTACTCATCAGCCACCGCCCTCTTCCCCTTCTTTCTTCCTTGCTAAATGAATCCCAGTTTTGTTCAAGTCTTCTGCATCTTAGGAGACTGGGGACCCAGGCAACTCCTCTTGCTCAGTTTGAAGCATCATGGTGATTGTCCCTTGCCAGCAAGTGGTTTGGGAATAGCCATGTGATGTGATTCTGACCCAGGGACATGAAAGGAAGTCTACTGGGGATCCTTCAGGAAAGTTTTCCTCATTAAAGGAACATAAAGAGGGGATGGTCTCTCGTCCTTTCGACACGGCTGTGTGAGGATGAGATGTTGAGAGACGCTGCAGCCATGAGGAGACAGGATGGAGAACGATTCTGCTTGACATTCTGCATACCACAGAGCAAGAATGTAGAAAGAGCCCAGGTCCTTGAACTTCTCATTGAACCACTGAATTAACCAATGTGTGTAGGTGGGTGGATGGATGGATCAATGGATGAATCAGTAGGTGGATGGAAAATGTTCATGGGAATAGGGATAGATGAATGGATGCATAAATAAATGGATGGATGGATGGATGGATGGATGGATGGATGGATGGATGGGGAAGTAGATGGTTGGGTGGGTGAATGTATGATATAGATATATACATATATATGTATATGCGTATGTGTATATATATGTGTGTGTGTGTGTGTGTGTGTGTATGATATAAAAGACCATCGATAGTACTACTGTCTCTCTGAAGAACACTCACTCTAAGGCATTCAAGGTCAGACCTGGCCGAGGAGAACTGAATTTTTCCAATACTTTCCTCCAGGCCCTCATTCCTGCTTCGTATTTCAAGGGCCCTGGGCCTACTTATCAGGGCCAGCATTTGCCTTCAGTTATCTGTCACCTGGCTAGCAGGGCTTGTGCCCACATGACGCTGTGGTGCAGGCCTTACTCTGCCGGACAGATGTTGAGTGTGTTGAGAAGCTCGGGTGAGTTTGGAAGGCGGCTGGACAGAGGACTCAGACCATCCTGGGCCCACATCCGGGCCCTGCTTCTTCTGAGCTGGATGTCTATGGGTCAGCCTCCTAACCCATCTGAGCATCAGCCCTCTCATCTACAAAATGGGGAGAACAGTGCCACCGCGGGGCTGCACTGAGTGAGGAGAGCTTGTGTGGAAGTGCCCAGCACCACCTGTACCCCCCAGGGAATCCCCAACAAATGGCAAGTCCCCTTGTGCTCTTCTGGCCTGAGAGCTCGGCCACGGCCAGGCACGCAGGGGCTGTGGCCAGGCAGCAGCAACACGCGGACGCACAGCAGCCTGTGACCCTCGGTCCGTCCTCTGTGCAAAGCCGTCTCGGGCACTGGTCCTTGGAGCCAGCACGGGGTTACAGAAGGACCAGAGGAAACTGAGCAAACCGAGATTGCTTCCTTTCTTCTCGTGCCACAGGATCTGGCAGGATGTGTTGGTGACCCAGGAGCCCCGGGAGCCTGCGGGTTCAGAGCTGACAGTGAACAGCTGGCTCAGCAGGCTGGGGTGGGGCCGGCCGCGGGCGACAACCCCCCGCCCTGCAGCTCCCAGTGCCCTTCTGCGCAGACGTCATCCCAGCAGAGCCCAGCTTTCCTTCACCCCCAAACCTTGGCACAGGCTCTTCTGCATGGCTGCCCTATCCCTCCTCACCCTGCCCCTCATCTTTTGATTGAGGGTCCCCTCAAGACGCTGATTCCTGGCTCTGAGAATTATTAACTGTGTGTTCTTGGGCAAGTTACTAATACCCCCTGAGCATAAATTTCTTATCTGTCGCTCACTGATTCAAAAAACATTTATGGAGAATCTACTGAAGGTCTGTCCCAGGTGCTAGGAATGCCAACATGAGTCACAATTATCTTGGCCTTTGCAGAGCTCAGAGGGCAGGCAAAGAGATGGACCTTTCACCCCCCAGGACAGTAAAGACCCCGCCAAAGTCCAGGGAATGGAGGTAGAAAGTCATCTGACCCAACCTGGGAGCTCCAAGGAGGGCTTCCTGGAGGAGATGCCCCCTTGTGAGATATGAAAGGGACTTCACAGCATGTGTGGACACAGCATCAGCCATAGAGCAAGATCCTGCTGATGAGCCTCCTGTTTGCTTCCCTCCCTGTGAAACGAGCAAGGCAGAGAGCTGTCCCCATTTTCCATAAGAAGCAGCTAAAACCCCAGAGAGGGAGGAGACACATTCAAAGCCCACAGCAAGCCAGAAGCAGGGAGGAGCCAGACTTCACCCTGCCCATTCACAAGCCTCGCAGGCTCTCCCCAGATGCCCACCCAGGCTGGCCTTCTGCCCTGCAGCGGCCGGGATGCCAGTCAGAGTCTAGACCATCCCAACTGCACGAAGCTCTCCGGAGACACTTCATAATCACACTTCATTCTGAGTTTGATAAATAAAGGCAATTGTGGGACAATTAGACTCTCTTGTCTTCCAACATCTTAATTGGAGCAAGATGCATGAGTCTTTCCTGCACGTCATTTTGCCAGGTGTATTCAAGGCTTTTCATCCGGGCTCCTCGTGCACTGTAGAAAGAGTGATGGCTCGAAGCCACTGCCGTGACACCCCCGGAGGCCAGCAGGCAGTCCCCACGAGGCCCCTGACTGATCACCGTGGATGTCTCCTGTCACCTGCTGGGAGGTCCCCAAGTAGATCATGGCCTCGTAACCACCGTTATCAATCACATGGTCGCGGTGCTTTCCACAGCCTGTGCAAGTGAGAAGCACGTGACTTCAGGAATCTGAACGTCCAAGTTCAGATCCCGGTGCTCCGATCAGTTTGCTGTGTGACCTCTGGGAGCTTCCGATGCCCCAAACAGGAGAGAGCATCCTTGACGCTAGCAAACGAGCGTGTGACAACACTTCCTGAGGACTGGGAGGTTACCACCCGTGTGCCGCCGGCCCCACGGCTCGCCCTGATCACATAACTGCAAACAAAACCAAGAGAGGGAAGAACAAATGTGAAGACGGACCTGCCTTTCTCTTGGTATCACAGCTCAAAACTGCACACTGTGAGGCAGACGTACGGGCGCGAAGGCGCTCACGCTCCTCTCCGGTGGCGGCGCCTCGTGGGGCAGCCCCTCTCCCACTGACGGCAGGGGTGCGGGAGGGGACTGTCCACTGGCAAGTCCATCACCAATTAACGGGATTCTGGCCCCTCCAGTTTCACATGGTCTCTCTGGAGTGAGATCGGCTGCTTTGGGGTGAACGCTCAGTGCTCCGGGGTTTCCCGCTTCCCACTTCTCCAAATACGGCGGCAGGTAGATACAGGTGGGGGAAGCTGGGAGCTTCGGGGAGCAGGGGGACCCCCATCTGTGGGTGGCTCACCTGGCCCACACTGGCACCATTCGAGGCAGCTCTTCCTGCTCCTCTAGGCACTGGCCACAGTCTGCAGTCACTGCCGGTGATGGAACTAGTCCTCCGCTGCCGTGGCCCAGGGAGTCCCCCGTTGCCCTGGTCACACGGTGCCCTTCGCTGCCGGTCTCTTGATCCTGGAGAGTTGGAACACTGGACCTCCTGATCACCCCACACAGGTCATGGGGACCCAGCAATGCTAGGTCAGCCTCCCCCAAGCAGGCACCCCCTCCCACCAAGGTCATGTTCCCACCCCCGCAGACTCCCCTACTTCCCCACGTGGCAAAGCGAACCATCAGCACCGGTGTCCTGGTATCTCTGGTCTAGTCTCATGTCCACCGGAGGCTGAGGCCCCTGGGTCTCTCCTTGGGACCCGGCCACGTCCTCAGGCTGGTCCCTCCTCCCCAGAGCCCTGTCGGGCAGACCCCACCTGCTCTCCCCACCCCTGCCTCCTCCCCGCTCTCCTCTGTCATCTCAGAGGCGGCCAGGCTGGGCTCTTGATGTGCGGAGAGGACTCTGGGACTTGGAAAGCCGACCCCTCTCTCAACAAAGCCTGGCTTTCAAGGCTATTATCTGTCTAAGGACTGCAGGATCCTATTCAGTCAAAAGCTGAACATCAATTCTTCCCTTTTCATTTCCGATCCCTGATCGCCTTCCTCTCGAAGACCCTGGATGCCTCTGGCTGAAAAGGAAGAGAGACACATAAAAGCAGTTAAGAAACGCACAGGTACCTTCAAAAATGCTATCATTCCTGCGACACCAGACTCCCTGCATGCCAGAGAGGGAAGAGTCCCTGGAGAGAGCTGCCACCACCCACCCTGGAGACCCAGAGAGGGCGAAGACTGCCTCGGGCCACTCGGCCAGGCCACGGCCTGCGGGAGCAGGAAGCCTGTCCCAGTGCTCAAAGGCCCTTCCACCAGACGCTCCGGCTCCGCAGGGAAGGGAGTGCTGGAGACTTTCATCTCTTGGGCATCCTGTGTCTGAACGCTTTTCAGCTGCTCTTTGAAGCAGGGGACCTGTCTTACTCACCGGTACATCCCATCCCCCAGCCCAGGGTCTAGAACTTGTGAACGGGGACATCTCATCTCACATCACCCATGGGTTCCATCGCGGCCCCGCTTTCCTTCTGGGTCACAGTGCGTCCCTCTGTCCAGGTGCACGAGGCTCGGCTGCGCCCTCCCCGTCAGTACCTGCCTTCGTGGGGCCTCTTCCTTCCCACCCTGCCGTCCTCAGCTGCGGCAAGCGCTGTTGGGCCGAGCCGCAGTTTTCCCTCTTTTAAATAGACAAGTTTGACGAGACGGTGGCTGGTAGACGGTTTTTAGCAGTGGAAAACAGAGCTGCTTTCTTTTAAACAAGGTGTGTGTGTGTGTGTGTGTGTGTGTGTGTGTGTGTGTGTGTGTGTGTTCAATGGTTTTCCAGGTCCCCCAAATCACAACGGCAACACAAAACATGAATCACTGAACTAGATATTTCCTCGGTGACTCTCTAAAACCAGCTTCATTAGAATTTAGGACTCAGAGAATCTAGACACAAATAAGTCAAAAGTAGCTGCAAATAGCAAAACTAAAAAGAAAAAACTGAACTGGGGCTTAAATGAAAGAGGGATGTTTTTGTTCTCATCTAACAGGAAGTCCAGAAGAAGGCAGACCCAGGCTGGGAGAGGTACACCCAATGCCACTGGGCTCCTTCCCTCTCTCCACTCAGCACGTGGCTTCACCCCCAGACTCAAGACCTCAGGATCACAAAACGGCTGCTCCCACTCCAGCACCTGCTCTATGCTCTCGGCAGAAAGAAAGGGATGGGTAAAAAGCTAAAAGCCCACGGAAATTGGGTGAGCTCCTTTTAAAGACTCTCCTGAAACCCCTGTAGTGAATCTGCCAAGATTTCATGGGCCAGAATGAGTCGTGGGGCACCCTAATATACTAGGGAGAATGGGGAAAATCATTTTGGTTCTTTAATCTGTGCACACTGCTACGGTAAAGAAAGCCTGGGTCCTGTGAGTGAAGGTGAAGAAGAGGACAGTATGCAACTAACTGTGTCAGCCGCAGGAGGCCGGGGACAGTCCCAGCCTGCCACTAACATGGGAGGCTCGGGACATGCCCCTTCACCACTCTGGGCCTCAATTTCCCCATTTCAAAACAGGAGAATTGGGCCAGACCCACAATCTGCGGCAGCTTATCTGACAACCCTGTGCCTCAGTTTCCCATCTGTAAAACGGGTAATCGTGGTGTCCACCCCGCAGGGCTGTGAGGTTGAGCTGTTGTGTGTAAGCTATCAGGTGAGCCTGCCAGAGACCAGCATCTGTTGCTGCTGCTGCCGAGAGTCACAGTCCCGATTTCCACTTCCACCTGCCGCTGGCTGTGTGGCCTGGGACACGACCCTCCCCTCGGTGCGCAGCCCTTCTGTGCAATGAGGGAGCTGGACACTGACTCGGCCACAGCCGCTGACAGCTGCTCTGAGAAGCCAGCCGGGCTGTTGACAGGACGGGGCTGGGACAGGGAGGGGGGTCAGCTGGTTTCCTGTGGCCAGGGCGGTGACCTGGGCAGCAAGCACTTCCTGTTTCCCAGAGGGAATCCAGGGTCGCCTTGTCCTAGGGCAGCCTTCCCTGCGTCAATCAGCTCCCCAGCACCAGCAACAATGGCCCTTTGTCTCCAGCTCTGCCCCGCCAACCTGAGTCTCACGCCCATCTTCCAGATGAAGAACTGTGGCCCAGGGAGCCAAGGTCACTTGCCCACGGTCACGGGGCTGCTGAGAAATAAGACTGGGATTAGAACCTGAGTCTTCTCAAAACATGGCTGGCTCCATGCAGGGCCCTGAGCACCGGATGGACGCCCCGGACACTGGAAGAGCCTGGACCTTGGCCGTTCCGTGGCCTGAGGCCCTCTGATGGTTCTCAGGCCACTGCACCCCCTTGTCTGCCCTTAGCATGCATTGAGTAGCCCCCCGTCTCCGGACACACGGAGACCCGTGCTGGGGCCTCACACAAATAACCACCACACAAGGCAGCCAGGCCCACGTGCCACTTGCTAGGAGCAGGGCTCAGGAGCAAAGCAGCCCCAGGCTGACATTGCTTGGCACTTGCCCACCGTGCTTTGGTCTGGTGACAGCCTCTGTGAGCCCGTTTCCTCATCTGTGACAGGGAGCTGTGTCCGTTTTCTAGGCCTGCGGTAAACACATGACTGCAGTCTTGGGGACCTAAAATGACACCTATGTATTCAAACACAGTTCTGCAAGCGAAAGTCTGAAACCAAGGTGTCAGCAGGGTTGGTTCCTTCTTGGGGTTCAGAAGGGGAGACTACCGCATGCCTCTCTTCTGGCTGCTGGTGGTCAGCAGTCCTTGGCTGTGGCGACAGTACTCCAACCTCCGCCCCCATCGTCACATGACCCTCTTCCCTCTGTGTGTATGTCCAAACGTTCCTCTTATAAGGACACCAGTCATTGGATTAGGGCCCACCCTAGTCTATCATGACCTCATTTTAAGTTGATTCCATCTGCAAAGACCCTATTTCCAAATATGGTCACAGTCACAGTTAGCAGGGGTTAGGACTTGAACATATCTTTTGGGGGGACACAATCCACAACAGGGGCCATAAGCTAATACTTATGTTTCTGGATTGTGGTGTAGATCGTATAAGTCAGTCATAAGTAAGCCCTAGCCAGTGTGGCTCAGTTGGTTGGGCACTGTCTATGCACCAAGAGGTCACCAGCTCAATTGCCAGCCCAGGGCGCATGCCCAGGCTGCAGGCTTCATCTCTAGTAAGGAACATGCCCCGGCCAGTTTGGCTCAGCAGGTAGAGCGTCGGCCGGTGGACCGGAGCATCCTGGGTTTGGTTCCTGCTAGGGGCACATGCCTCAGTTGTGGTTTGTCTCTGGCCCTGGTTGGGGTCGTGTGGGTGACAACCATTCGATATGTCTCTCTCACGTCGATGTTTCTCTCTCTCTCTTCCTCCTTCTCTCCCTCCTGCTCTGTCGGAAGATAAGCACAAAAATGTCCTCGGGTGAAGATTTAAAAAAAGGGACATACAGGAGGCAGCCAATCGATGTTTCTCTCTCTCATAGATGTTTCTCTCTTTCTCCCTCTCCCTTCCTCTCTCTCAGAAAATAAAAATCAATTAAAAAACACAAACAAACCCTAACATGCCCACCTGACTCACAGACAGTCCTCACACAGCGGGTGCACCTACTCTTGCTTTGCTTCAACATCCCAGCAACCAGCCGCAGCTTTGATGGTCTGCCTGGTGCCCAGCACCTGGGGCCTGAAGCCTGACTGGGGCCCATCGAACTCCCACAGGCTGCACTGCTGTCTGCTGAGCACTTGAATGCCAGGCACTCTCTGTGCATGAAACGAATATCCTATCACTCTGTCCTCATGACACTCCTGGAGGTAGCAACTCCTGTGACCCCCATTTTACAAAGGAAGCAAAGAGGTTCAGAGAAGTTAAGTAGCTTGCCTGGGGTCACCAGCTAGAAAAAAGCTGGACTCAAACCCGCTGAGTCTAACTCTCTTCACTATACAGCTTTCCTACTTCCCAGACAGCAGACCCTGTGCCCAGGCCCCACCCGCCACCTGCCAACCAGCCTGCCTGGTTCTCCTCTTAGGCCCACTGCAACCTTCCCTAAGTGTCTTCAGGGAGGGAGGGGGCCTGCCTGGACCCCTGGACTGGTCCCCCCACTGCTGAGCCAGCCTGGCCCTGGCGCACATCACCCCAGGCCGAGGCCAGCCGTGCACTGGATCTTGAAGAGACGCTGCATTGTAACTGGTGCAGTCAGAGGACAGGGCAGTCCAGGCGGGAACCAGCATGAGCACAGGTGTGCAGTCTGGCAGGAGGGAGCAAGCAGAGCCACAGGGTGGGCATGGAGCAAAGAACAGCGCGAGGTGAGGTGGGAGGTCAGGTTGGGGCCTATGGGGGAGGCGACTCTGAAGGCCATACTAAGGCATCTGGATGGGATCCAGTGGGTGCTGCGGTGCCCAGGTGGGTATGGGGCAGGCTGAGGCTAGTACTGTAGAAACCCTCCCTCTGGCAGTGCAGGATGGGTGGGGTGGCAGAGATGGCCAGGAGGCCACCTCCAGAGAGAACGCCATTACCAGCTGGCTGCAGAGGAAGGCACATGGGCTGATACTTCCAGCATGCGGCCTCTCCACCCGTGTATATGCACGAACCCCACACACACGCGGCCCCTCCACCCATGTATATGCACGAACCCCACACACACGCGGCCCCTCCACCCATGTATATGCACGAACCCCACACACACGCGGCCCCTCCACCCGTGTATATGCACGAACCCCACACACATGCGGCCCCTCCACCCCTGTATATGCACAAACCCTGCACACATGCTGCCCATCACCAGGACAGTCCCAGCCTGTCTGTCTTCATCAGTGAGAAGGAGGGGGCAGGCATGGAGGTGACCTGAGACAAGGGAGCCCTGCCCCCATTCCTGTCCTGAGCCAAGCGTAGGAACAGAACAGGTAACAGTAATGACTACAATGGCATTTATTGAGCAGTTACAATAGGCCAGGTGCTGTGTTAAGCATTCTGTGTGGATTGATTCATTTACTCTGACAAGCAGCCCTAGGAAGCAGGTGCTATTATTATCCCCATTTTATAGATAAGAAAACTGAGGTTAAGAGATTTGCTAAGTGTTGGAGCTGGACTTGGAGCACACACCCAGGGCCAGAACAATCCCTGTGTACTAGGAGGTGCCGAGAGAGTCAGAGCTGGAAGTCTTGGGGATGGGAACAAGGGACAGTGGAGCTGTGACATCTGAGGGCTAGTCTCAAAGACCAGGCCGGGAGGAGGGCATCTCAGAGAGGACCAGTGTGGAGTAATGGCAACCCAGAGGGCATGGCCCCAGCCCCAGCTCCTGCCACTCAAAAACTCCTCTGCCCTCTCTCCCCAGCCTAGACACAACCCCAGGTAAAGGTCCCCAAATAACTGAGATTACATTTTTCTTACAGCCAGTAAAATAGGGGCTCAAAATACAAATGCAGATCAGTGATTTTTTTTAAGTTACATTTCTTATGAACTAATTTTTGCCTTCATACCTGATATCTTATCAAACCCATTATTGTCCAGGGTCCAGGGCGAGGAGTTCAGAATTTTCTCGGTTCAGTTGGCGTAAACCTGGATGTACAGCTGGATTAGCTGGGGCTTGACACTCGGATGGGTCCTAGATTCAAATCCTGTCTCTGCCTCTTGGCTGCTGTGCAACCTTGGGCAAACTGCCTCTCTACGCCTCGATTTCTCTGTCTGTAAAATGGAGCTAGGAATTGCCTCCTTCACTAATTTATCCCACATACATTTATCGAGCATCTACTATGTGCCAGGCACTGTGCTAAGGATTTGGAATACAGTAGTGAATAAACCTTTTGTAGTATCTCAGGATCCACCTAATAAATAAGGGGCCCTCCCTCCACCCCTGTGGGCTTGCCCCGCAGCCTGACTTAGGGCCCTGCACCTTCAGATAGAATAATATAAACACCGATCAGAGTGGTTCTAAGATGCTGTAACGAGACTGTGCTCAAGGTGTGGTGCCTGAAAAGAAAGTCAGCTGGGCGAGGAGTCCTCTTCCAAGGCCCCATCACCTCTGTTTTCCAGAGCTGCTACCCTGCAGGGTGGGCCGGCTGGCCTGCCGTCAGAGGTGTGGCCACGCGGGCGGGAAGGGAAAGCACAGGGTGGGCTGGCTTGCAGCGCCGTGTGGGCATAGGAAACATTCTGGGCTGGGGAGGGGAAGCCCCGGGAATCGTTGCAGCCAACCTGCCCCCGGCGAGGGCTCCCAGCCTTCCTTCCGGAGGGCAGCCCCGTGCAGGCCAGCCCAGGAATAGCCACAGCAGGTCCCCAGACAGGCGTGTGTGTGTGTGTGTATGTGTGTGTGTAACTAGTGTGTGTTTCTTTTTATCTGTGTCTGTGTGTGTGTTCAACTGTGTGTCTGTTTGCATGTATGTATACTTCTGCGTGGGTCTGTGTGTGTATTTGTGTATGTACACCTCAAGGTTACCAAGCCCCAGAGGGGAGCGGCCCCCAGACCATCCTATACACAGAGTCACACTGAGGTAGACACACAAAATTCCCTGATAGCATCTCCACACAGACACACCACACATCCACAGTCTTATATGCACAAAGGTGGACATATATGCATAGACACACACACACACATAACTTCACAGGGAAACATATACATGCAGACACCCAAGAGCGGGCAGGACCGAAACCTGGGGGAGGGGTGCTAACTAAGAGGACACCAGTGAGCTTCAGAAGGCTCACAGCCTAAAGGGACCCAGGATGAGCTGTGCCCAGAGAGAGGCCAATAGCAGGAACACAGGGATCAGAGGAGGGCACCCCGATTCCGCATATTGGGGAGAAGTCAAGGAGGGCTTCCTAGAGAAAGTGGCAGAGTGTGCTTTAGAAAGAGGAGACTGGCATTTCTCCGCCCACTGGCTCTCGTGGGTATTGGTTTGATGCATTCTTTTCTAACAATTAAATAAGACACCAGGAGCCCAGAGACAGGAAAGGGGTTGGGGGTACATTTGGAGTGTGCTCACTACTGGGGAAGAGGCACAGAAAGATTTTATCTCAAACATCCATCAGCCTCTTCCCCCAAGAGTCCTTCCCACCTAACCCCAGTCATTGTCTCTCATCCTCCCATATGCCCCCCGCCCCCTCAATGTCTGCGGTCATTACTGATTGCTGTTGTCCACCCAGAAACCTGCCCTTGTCTCCAGGTAACAGAAAAATGCTTCCTTCCTTAGGGGAATTTCTTCTCCCTTCTTCCCTGTGGGTGGCACCACCCCAGCACCCCAGCACCCCAGCCCCTTGGCCCCAGGCTGGACAAGAGATCCAGGCCTGGCCATCATAGCACCCATGCCCCAGACCACAGCGATTGGCCATGGGTGGGCAGGCAGCCCCAGCCAGGTCTCCTCCCCTGGGATGCATGTGTGGCTGTGGTAGAAAAGAGGTTCTCAACCTGGCTAAAAGGGTGTGACCCCAAGCTGCTGTGGCCATGCCCACCTCCTGCATGGAGAAAAGTTGTCTGGAAGGGATGAGAATGAGCTCACCAGAGAAGGGAGAGTGCAGAGAATGGCAGCCCCAGCATCTTTGTTCGAGTCTCCAGTCCAGGGTGTCCTTCCCTGAGCTGAGAGCCAGCAATGTCCCTTTTCACAGGTGCTGGTTTGTTCTCTGCTACCTGCAACTAGAGGACCCCTGGCTAGCACAGTCCCCTCTCTCCTTCTTCCTCCCATCTGTCCTTCCCCCGTCCCCATCTCCCACCCAGGCCCTCCCCACACAGACACTTTCCTACCTCCTCTCACTGCCCCCAGCCCTCTGCCTCCCACCCTCAGCCCTGCACCACCAACCCTCCCGAGTAATGGCCTAGGGCTCCCATGACCTTTACTCTGAAGGCCAGATTCCCAGGCCTGGGCCAGGAACCTGGCCCCCCTCTGTCAGCGGGGACATAGGGAGCAGGCCTGCTCTGATCAGGCCTGGAGATCTCTCTGCCCCACGCTAAGACACCAACCACCTCTCTGGTCTTCTGTCTCCTGTCTCTCTCCCCTCCAATCCACCCTGCACTCTGCTGCCAGACAAATCTTCCAAAACTGCACATTGGACAATGTCACTCCGCCCACCCTTAGCTCTCTGTGCCCTGGGGATAAGAACCCTTAGCCTGGCTATCAGCTAGCAGGTAGGTTTAGCTCCTAAGACAGAGACCTCAAATGACACTGATGAAAATAAGAGAGAAGTTTGTCCCTCATATAATAATAATTCACACACAAACATCCAGTGGCTGGTGCTCCTTGGCACCAGGGACGCAAGTTCCTTCCATCTTGTTGCTCCATAATTCTGGGGCTGTTGCCCTCATTCACATGTTCCAAGGTGGAACCGTGTTCACCTTCCAGGCAATGGGAAGGGTGAAAGGTAGAGGAGAGGGCACACCACGACTCTTCAAGGAAACAACCCTGATACTGCCTACAATACTCCTGCTCTTGTCCTGTTGGCCACATCAGTCACATGGCCCCACCTACGTGCAAGGTATGCTGGGAAATGTAGTCTTTCTTCCAAGTAGCCATGTCTCATTACATGGAAAGTAGAGTGGATATTAGGAGACAGCCTTACGCCCTGGCCGGTTTGGCTCAGCGGTTGGAGCTTCGGCCTGCAGACTAAAGAGTCCCGGGTTCGGTTCCTCTAGGAGCATGTACCTCCCACCCCCCAACCCCCCAAAAAAGAGACAGCCTTAGTCTCTGCCACAGTTCTGCCTTTGGTTCTGGAAAGCCTTTCTGACCACCACTGCTCCAGCCTGGATTAAGGGTCTGTGTCCACTGATCACATGATATTGTAGGTAAAGGTCCATCACCCACACCAGTTTGGGAGCAACTCAGGCAATGACCATACCTGATTCAATTCTGTGTCCCCCTGCCCAACACCAAGCCTGGTACGGGATGGGCGTCGGGTAGTACAGCATGAAGGAATGAAGGAAGGTGAGCTATCTAAAGTAGACATTTTTTATTGATAAATGAATGTTGAATGAATGATTACTGAGCCTGGGAAACACCTGTGTGCTGGGTGCTGGGCTGATCAGGCAGGCAAGACCTCTGTGGGGGTCTCGCTTCCACAATGCCCCGTCTCTGCTCGCTCTGTGACTGTCCAGAGCCCGCTCAGCCTCTGTCCCATCTTAAATGTCACTTCCTGAGAGAGGGCTCTTCTGACTCACCCTACACTCCACCAGCACTGTAGCCCCAAGTCCGGGACAGCCCCCCCACCCGTGGCAGGTCCATTCCACATTCCACAGGCCTCTGTCCTGCCTTTGGGGTGCTCAGTCCCGCTGCAAGTGAATAATGTGCCCGGCACTGATCTGTCCAGAGACTAACTCCATGAGGAGGGTCCGTCTCTCTCATCATGCGTCCCCAGGCTCTGGCACAGTGCTTGACACATAGTAGCTGGCCAGCAAAAGTTAAAATGAGTGAACCTGAGCTCTCAGGGGGTATCTAAAGGGGTGATGTTTCGGGCCAACGAGGGTCAGAATATTGTCTGTGGCGTAAGTGGGTAGCTGACAGCCTCAGCTTTGCCTGGCAGGTCGCACCAAGAGTGTGCCCAGAGGTAGGCCTGACTGAGGGGCCAGAGGGGGACTGGGACAAGAAGGAAACTACCCAGAAGCCCCCAGTCACAGAGCCCTCGGCTCAGTTGGCTATGGAGAGGACAACACTTTCGTCTCGACTGCTGGGAGGAGAGGGGGACCCTGGAGGCAGAACACATTGTAACACGGATGGTAAGTTACTTAACTCCTCGGTGCCTCAGTTTCCCCACTGTGGATGGGGATAGTGCAGCACCTTCCTGGTGGGGTTGCTGTGATGATGAAAGGGTTAATCCACAGACAGTGATAGTCCTGGGCTCGCTCCACTGTACATGTTTGTGGATAACATTAAGAAGCAATGAAAATACATGTGCTCTGGGCTCAGACAGGCATAAGAGGATCCCAGCCCACCCCCCCTGAGCTTCAGTTTTCCCATCTGTAGAGGGGGGGGCAATACCTAACCTGGGGTCTTGGAGGGATGCGGCGAAATGAGCATGTCCATGCCTGGCACCAGGGAAGTCTCTCCCTTCCCCCGAGACAGAGACCAGGCAGGACGGAGGACAGGCAGGGAATGCCTGCCTGCCTTGCCGTCGTAAGCAGGAGGCTGGGGAGGGGGAAGGCTGCCTGGTGAATAATCTTGTTAATGGTAATCATCACCCTGATGCTTGTTAATATAATAACACTGGGCTCCCAGCCGCTGCCTGGCTCTGAAGCTGGCTCCTCAGCGCCTCTCATCTCTGCCTGGCGGGGGGCTCTGTAAACACTCATTACACTCCAGTCCCCAGGGAGGCCGCCAGGAGCAGCAGCTATTCTGGGCACACAGCTCAACCCTGGGCGGCAGGCTCTGCCTTTAATACGCAGCGGCACACACACTCAGGCACGCACGCGCACGCACCCACGCGTACACAATTGTGCAGCACTTCCCCTGCTCCTCGCTGACCACTGGTAACGACGGCCCACAGGATGGAGCCGTACAGCGTAACAATGCCCGATTAAGCACGCCCCACCTGCCAGGCGCTGGTGTAAGTGCACCACTTACATTAACCCGTTTACTCTACACGAGAGGCCTGCTGTGTCCCCTTTGAAGCTGAGGAAAACGGGTCCGTGCAGGTTACGGGACTTGCCGCGAATCACTGACCCATTGGGCAGCCAAGCTGAGAGCTTGCACATCATGCCACCTCGGAAGGCAGTAGCTCGTTCAATGTCACGGCGATCCTGGGTCCTTGTCCTCCCCGGTGCACTGATGTTGAAGGGGTCCCAGAGAAGTGATGTCATTTGCCTACGAGCACACACGACTAGGACCTGAGCTCCACCCGCTGAGTTCAGAACCTGCCATACCCTCCCCTGGAATGGAAGCAGGGAGGGCAGTACTATTCCTCTCCGAAAGAGAGAGAAACTGGGGCCCAAAGAGGGGAAATGACTTGCCGCAGGTCAGGGGTGGATGCTGGCCCACGGCCCGGAGTCCTGGGCACCTCTTCCTTGCCTCCCCCCTCACTCATGAGCCTCCTGTTTGCAGGCCTTATTTCAGACACAGAACCAGCTGGCTAGCCAAACGGGGGGTTCAGCATCAGAGAGCCTCCGCCCCCCTGGGGTTCCCTCCAGGCCACTGCTATTCTGTGCAACCACCTCCAGCTATGTGTCCCTGGGCAAGTCACATCACCCCTTGGGCCTGAGTTTCTTCAAAACAGAGACAACAACGGACACTTATAAGAGAGCTTTTCCAGCATCCGGCTGTTCTACAGACAGGCCGTGTAGTTTCATTTGACGTAGGGTTCTGCCATCCTACAGGGGTCTGATTTCCACAGGGTCTATCATGAGAGAGTTCATGATCCTAAAGAGATTCCATTATTCTGAGATTTTCAGGTGCAAGAAGGTTCCATCCATCAGTCTGTGGATCATATTGTTAAAGGTTTTTATGGGTTAATGATTTGCTGAGCCTCTAGGGCAAGTCAATTTGTGAGCCCTCAGCCAGCCTTGAAGGCCACTAGTGTCCACCCCTGCCCCTGCCCATGCCCCGCCCCCAGCTATGACATCAGGACCAGCTGAGGCGGAACAACCTGTCTGTGACGCAGCCTTGAGTCCAAGGCCAGCAGGGACGCCCGAGTGCTTGGTGGGTGACTGGCACACAATGGGCTCCATGGACCTGCCTCCGCTGCCCAGCCTGGCCTCACACACAATGGAAGGACCTTTCCAGGCTGCGCCCAGCCCACCCCCTCCCTCAGCAGAGACACCAGAAATGCAGCTGAATTCAGCCTCAGAGCAGCTCTCTCCCTGCTCCGAAGGCCCCAGCAAGGAGGCGGGGAGGAGGGAGACTAGGAAGGCAGGCATCCTCACTCTCTTAGCCACCAGCCATGCTAACCTCTCTCCCCAGCACGAGCTGTTCCCCCGCTTGGCATGCCTCTCGCCCCCGAGTCGGCCTTCCTCCAGGAAGACCCGCCTGGTTACTCCAACCCTCACTGGTTCCCTCTTTCTGCAAAGCCCTGCTGCATGCCGTTGGGTGCCAACGTGCGACTCAGAGTCCAGAATCCCCTGTCCTCTCCCGTCTATCTTCCTGCTGCCACCAGAGTGGTCTTTCTGGAACACAAATGTGACTTCATCATTCTCTTTCTATAGATCCTGACTCTGAAGTGTGGCATCCAAAACCATTCCCAGCTGTGGTTTCACCCTTTCCGTCTGGCTTCCTTTCCTGCTTCAGATCCACCTACCAAAGTTTGACCAAGTGAAGTAAAAATCTGCCTTCCAAACATCGAGGGCACCTAGGCACCCCTCCTGAGGCTAGAGCAGCTGGGACCCTGCCTTGATCCCAAAACAGATGCCAAGGGTCCCCTCCCCCACCCATCCTACACACACACGCACACACACATGCACACGCACACACCAAGCTGCCACCAGGAAGCCCACAGGTTTGCAGCCTTAGTGGTCCCTAGTACCATGGACAGCGGGGCAAGCTTGGGAGCTCCTAAAATCCACATGGAGCATGCGTGTCCGGGGCAAGCATGAATTCCAGCAGGCATTTGTTGAACACCAGCTGCATGCCCACCCCTGCCAGGTGGGGAAATGCCGGAGCGAAAGACGTCGACTGTCACTGCCCCCAAGGAGCTTACAGTCTGTTTGGGAAATCAATTGCCTTGCTACCAGTTTCTCACCTACCCCCCTGTCGGCTGCCAGAGCCGCACAAACCACAAACCCGACCGTACCCCTCTCCAAAAGGCTCCACAGCTCGCCCCTCCTCGCCGCTTACACGGTGAACTCCAAACCATCCAGCACGGCGTTCAAAACCCGCTGGGCCCGGCCCGGGCCCCCTCCTGCCCTGCCAGCCCCCAGCACTGCAGCCTCGCTGGACTTCCATCCATTCCCCAGACATCCTGGGGTGCTCTTCTCACTTCCCCTCAGTTAAGGGATATTTCTCTTCTTTTCACAAAGCACTCCTACATAGCTTTCAAAACTCATCGAATGTGTCCTCGTCCTGGAAGCCCCAAAGGTCCTCCTCCAGACCCCCCGGGCTTCCCGCACACCTGCGTCACCGGCCCCTCGCGGTCGGAGCCGGCTGCCTGCCCGGCTGTGCAAGGGGCGCCGCAGCGGCTTCAGGACCCAGCTGACGAACCGCAGTGCCAGGCGACACTCGTTTCACAACCCAGATTTCCCTGGAAACGTCAACCTAATGTCAAGGCTGTGCTTTGCATGTCCGTTTTTCACTCTGGAAACCGGTCTGCCTTGTCTCTGGGAAGAGAGATCATCATTATGTCGACCATATGGCCAATAACTGTCGGAATGCGATGAACTCGAACAGCCTCCGGTGGGTCCGACGCGGACGGGAGGCGCGGCCTGTCCCTCGTCAGGAGTGTTCTCAGGAATCTGGTTCCAGGCCTGTGTTCCCCAGCCCGCTCGTGTGTCCCCTGAGGGCCAGGGCTGTGTCTTTTAATTCTACATCCCTGGCACCTAGCACAGCGGCTGGCACACAGTAGGCATCTATCGATATTGGGTGAATAATTAAGACACTAGAATGAATCCCATGGGCTCCAGGTCAGGTTGCCTGGGTTCAAACCCTCACTCTCCCATGTGATTGTATTACAATTGCTGTGTAACTGTAGACAGGTCTTAAAGAGGTCTGTTTCCTCATCTGTAAAGTGGGAATAACAATAGTATTTACTTCATGGGGTTTTTATGACATCTAAATGGAACACTGTATGTAAAGGACCAGGCATACAGCCTGGCCAACAGTAAGTGCCCCATAAAAGTTTATCATTATTATTATTACTGGTGGGCTGAATGGAGTGTTTATACTTAAGCTCATTGGACTCGGAGAAAAAAGAAATCACCATGAAGTGGAATAATTCAAGATGACTATTAGCTAATATTTACTAAGCATCTTCTATATTCCATGTATTAACTCAAACCTCCAGACCATTCTATGAGATGTGTACTATAATTAGCCCCATTTTATCCCTGTAAGGAAACTGAGGCATGCAGAGCTAAGTAACTTGTTTGAGCTTACTTAGCCAGTAAATAAGTAGAGAAATCGCCCTGGCTGGTTTGGCTCAGCAGTTAGAGCGTCAGCCTGTGGTCCAGAGAGACCCGGGTTCAGTTCCTGCTAAGGGTGTGTACCTCGGTTGCAGCTGGTCATACGGGTGGCAGCCACTCAATGTGTCCCTTTCACATCGATGTTTTTTTCTCTCTCTTTCTTCCTCTCTCTCCCTCCCACTCTATCTGAACAAAAAAAAAAAAAAATGGGAAAATGTCCTAGGGTGAGGATAAAAAATAAAATAAATAAATAAGTAGAGAAGCCAGGGTTCAAACCAGAACACTTTGGCCCATCTATTTCTTAACTTGTGTGCACAGAGCTGACCTCGAGAAAGCTGGAGACTGACCTGGGCCTTGAAGGACAAGCCACAAATCAGAGGCACCTGTGGTGGGAAGGGCCAAGAACTTCCCCTTCACAGCCTTCCCAACAGCCAACCCAGGGACTCTCTGTAAAGCCTCTGCTCCTCCCTCAGGTTCTCTTACCGCCCACATTCCTCCCCTGACCTCCTCCATCAGGCTCTCTCTTCTCTCCATCTTCCACTTTCCATGTCTAAGTATTTTCTTCTGGCCTCGCTTCCTTCCCTCACCAGCCCCAATGACTAACGCTGCCTGGGAGTTCCCAGAGGGGGTGATGTAGGAGTAGGGTTTTGAAGGATCCATAGGAGTTTACCAGGAGAAGGGTGGAGAGGGGATCAAGGTTGACTGTACTGTTTCCTTACCCAAACCTACAGTCTGCTCAGAATCTCTATGCTTTAGTTTCCCTGTCTGTAAACATGAGGGTAATAAGAGTACCTAACACCTCTCAGGGCTAAGACTAAGGTTATTAGTCTGCTTTGGCTCTCCTAACAGGATGCTGTGGACTGGGTTTGCTGGCCTAGACAAGAGCTGTATTTTCTCCCGGTTCTGGAGGCTGGAAGTCTGTTTCGGTATTTCCAGCAAGACATGATCAAGGTCTGGACTTGACTGTAGGCTTGATAATGGGGGGAAATGACCAAATCTAATGTCCTTCAAAGTCAGAGGAGTAGTCCTGGTCAGTTTGGCTCAGCAGTTGGAGCATCACAGGTTTGATTCCCATCACGGGTTTGATTCCTGCTCAAGGGCATGTACCTGGGTTGCAGGTTCGATCCCTGGTGGGAGGCAACCATTCAGTGTGTCTCTCTCACATCGATGTTTTTCTTTCTCTCTCCCTCCCTCCCTCCCTTCCACTGTCTAAAAAATTAATGGAAAAAAGTCCTCGGGTGAGGATTAACAAAACAAAAAACAACAGCAGCGAAAGTTAGAGGAGTAATCCCCAGCCAGCCCACGGGACTGTCATGAGCAGTAAACAAGACCGAGGAGTCCCTGGAACGTGCTCTGAGCCGTGGCAGGCTGCCTGCCGCCCAGACAGGCTTCTACTGCTCCGTCCTGCAGAAGCCGGCCCCCGTGGGCAGGGCAGACGCCGGCACCTGCCACAGCTCACGCCCGCCACAGCTCACGCCCGCCACAGCTCACGCCCGCCACAGCTCACACTCGCCACAGCTCACGCTCTTCACAGCTCACGCTCGCCACAGCTCACGCTCTTCACAGCTCACGCTCGCCACAGCTCACGCCCGCCACAGCTCACGCTCTTCACAGCTCACACTCACCACAGCTCACGCCTGCCACAGCTCACGCTCTTCACAGCTCACACTCACCACAGCTCACCACAGCTCACGCTCGCCACAGCTCACGCTCGCCACAGCTCACACTCATCACAGCTCACACTCATCACAGCTCACACTCGCCACAGCTCACGCCCGCCACAGCTCACGCTCTTCACAGCTCACGCTCTTCACAGCTCACGCTCACCACAGCTCACACTCGCCACAGCTCACGCTTTTCACAGCTCACGCTCACCACAGCTCACGCCCGCCACAGCTCACGCTCTTCACAGCTCACACTCACCACAGCTCACGCTCGCCACAGCTCACGCTCGCCACAGCTCACACTCATCACAGCTCACACTCGCCACAGCTCACGCTCTTCACAGCTCACGCTCGCCACAGCTCACGCTCGCCACAGCTCACGCTCGCCACAGCTCACGCTCTTCACAGCTCACGCTCACCACAGCTCACACTCGCCACAGCTCACGCTCTTCACAGCTCACGCTCTCCACAGCTCACGCTCTCCACAGCTCACGCTCGCCACAGCTCACGCTCGCCACAGCTCACGCTCTTCACAGCTCACACTCATCACAGCTCACACTCTCCACAGCTCACGCTCTTCACAGCTCACGCTCGCCACAGCTCACGCTCGCCACAGCTCACACTCGCCACAGCTCACGCTCTTCACAGCTCACGCTCGCCACAGCTCACGCTCGCCACAGCTCACGCTCATCACAGCTCACGCTCACCACAGCTCACGCTCACCACAGCTCACGCTCACCACAGCTCACACTCACCACAGCTTACACTCGCCACAGCTCACACTCATCACAGCTCACACTCGCCACAGCTCACGCTCTTCACAGCTCACGCTCTTCACAGCTCACGCTCATCACAGCTCACGCTCTTCACAGCTCACGCTCTTCACAGCTCACGCTCACCACAGCTCACACTCACCACAGCTCACGCTCGCCACAGCTCACGCTCTTCACAGCTCACGCTCTTCACAGCTCACGCTCTTCACAGCTCACACTCGCCACAGCTCACACTCGCCACAGCTCACACTCATCACAGCTCACACTCGCCACAGCTCACGCTCTTCACAGCTCACGCTCTTCACAGCTCACGCTCTTCACAGCTCACACTCGCCACAGCTCACGCTCGCCACAGCTCACGCTCGCCACAGCTCACGCTCGCCACAGCTCACACGCGCCACAGCTCACACTCTTCACAGCTCACGCTCGCCACAGCTCACGCTCATCACAGCTCACGCTCATCACAGCTCACACTCGCCACAGCTCACGCTCTTCACAGCTCACGCTCTTCACAGCTCACGCTCGTCACAGCTCACGCTCGCCACAGCTCACGCTCGCCACAGCTCACGCTCGCCACAGCTCACGCTCGCCACAGCTCACACTCTTCACAGCTCACACTCGCCACAGCTCACGCTCTTCACAGCTCACGCTCTTCACAGCTCACGCTCTTCACAGCTCACACTCGCCACAGCTCACGCTCTTCACAGCTCACACTCATCACAGCTCACACTCGCCACAGCTCACACTCGCCACAGCTCACGCTCTTCACAGCTCACGCTCGCCACAGCTCACGCTCGCCACAGCTCACGCTCGCCACAGCTCACGCTCATCACAGCTCACACTCGCCACAGCTCACGCTCGCCACAGCTCACGCTCGCCACAGCTCACGCTCTTCACAGCTCACGCTCATCACAGCTCACGCTCGCCACAGCTCACGCTCACCACAGCTCACACTCTTCACAGCTCACGCTCACACTCTTCATAGCTCACACTCGCCACAGCTCACACTCGCCACAGCTCACACTCATCACAGCTCACACTCGCCACAGCTCACGCTCTTCACAGCTCACGCTCTTCACAGCTCACACTCATCACAGCTCACACTCGCCACAGCTCACGCTCTTCACAGCTCACGCTCGCCACAGCTCACGCTCGCCACAGCTCACGCTCGCCACAGCTCACGCTCACCACAGCTCACACTCTTCACAGCTCACACTCTTCATAGCTCACACTCGCCACAGCTTACACTCACCACAGCTCACACTCATCACAGCTCACTCTTCACAGCTCACACTCGCCACAGCTCACACCCGCCACAGCTCACACTCCTCACAGCTCACACTCCTCACAGCTCACACTCCACAGCTCACACTCCTCACAGCTCACACTCCTCACAGCTCACACCCGCCATAGCTCACACTCCTCACAGCTCACACCCGCCACAGCTCACACTCGTCACAGCTCACGCGCCACAGCTCACAAGCGTTCCTTCGTCAGAGCCACTCTCCAGTGGTGTTTGTAAGGGGAGGGCGCGGGCCCATGGCGCTGGCCATTGGGAAGTGGACATAAGCGGGGACACACGACCCTGCAGGAGTCTCGGTGGGACGCTGTGAGGGACAGGGGCCTGGGCTTGAGCCAGAAAGCCCCGCGTCTACCGGAGGTGCCACGCCTGGCACTTCCCCATGCCCCTCTGGGAATCAATGTCCTTTTGTTTTTTTAACATTTTAATATGGAGAATTTAAAATATAACTTAGAGTGGACAGAATAATATACTGAATGCCTTAGGTGCCCATTACTCAGTTTCTGCTGTTATCAACTTCAGTTATGTCCTGTTCTCTCCCTGCCCCCCACATCTGTGAGCCAACCCCAGACGTGCTACCATGTCATTTGCAAAGATTTCAGTTGCTGTAAAGATAAGGGGCCTTTTTAAAAACTGTAACTGTAGGGCCACTGTGACAGCAACAATAATGTTGACAATGGCTGCTTCCTCAGAAGTATTCACTCACCCTTCAAATGTTCACTTGTCTCATTATTAGCTTTTTTTTTTTTATCCTCACCCGAGGACATTTTTGCATTTATCTTCAGATAGAGCAGGAGGGAGAGAGGAAGGAAGAAAGAGAGAGAGAGAAACATCGATGCAAGAGAGGCACCGTGAGTGGCTGCCACCCACACGACCCGAACCGGGGCCGGGGACAAACTACAATCGAGATACATATTAGCAGGAACCGAACCTGGGACTCTCATCTTTTTTTTTTTTTAGAATTTGTGTGAACCAGGATTCGAATCAAGGTCCACATTGATTCACTGACATGCTTTTAAAGCTTATCTATAAATTCCCTCTGTTTCTCTCTTTTTCTTCCTTACAGTTCATTCACTGAAGAAATTGGGTCATCCGTCCTATAGAAGTGTCGCACAGTGCGGGTTTGGCTCATGGGGCTAATGTTTTTGTCCGTAAAATGGGCATGATCATTCTCTCCAGAATCTAAATCAGACGATGTCTGTGAATGGGCACTGGCCATTGGAAGGCACCCCACACACAATGTCATGTGTTAATATATCTTTTGAGCCTTTCAGTACCCTGTGGCTTCTGCTTTTCTGATGATATAGCTGGGGTTCCGAGAAGCTGGGCAGACTGCCCAGGCTCACGCAGCGACTCAGAGTGAGGAAATGGGATGACAGAACTGAAAGCCCTTTGACTTCAGGGGGAGACCCAGATTCGAATCCCACCGCCCCCCTTTCATAGCTTAATGGCCTCAGGTTTCTGTTCTTCGAGCCTCAGTTTCTTCATTTGTACAAAACGGCCAGCAGGCCAGACCTGCATGAGGTTAGAATGAGTGACCAACTGAGAACAGCTGCTCCGGGGGCTGCACAGTCCCTGCCAGACCCCACTCTGCAGCGCTGCCTCCCTCCACCTGGACCCAGTCTGCCCAGCGCCCCCTCAGGCTGGCAGAGACAGGGTGGGCGGCCCTCGGAGGCTGGGCACGCTCTGTTCTCAGGCAGCCTGGGCAGGCGGCCGTGACCTCTTGGGCTACAGGAAACAATCAGCTATTCTTCCTCCTCCCCCTCTGTTTTGCTGGTCATCCCTGGGGCCCAGGAGTCCAGAGGGAAATGCTCCGACCCCCAGCAGTGCCCAGCCCACCCCTGCAGCCCAAAGGCATGGTTCCCAGGCATCGGCCTTGGCTCCAACCAACCTAAGCCTAAGTTAGAGTTCACAGCAGAGCTGACGCCTATATAGATATATTTTTTTAATCCTCACCTGAGGATATTTTTCTATTTATTTCGATAGAGTGGGAGGGAGGGAGAGAGAGAAAAAAAGAGGGAGAGAGGGAGAAACATTGACTGGTTGCCTCTTGCACAACCCCAACCAGGGCCAGAGATGAACCGCAACCAAGGCACATGCCATTGACCGGAATCGAACCCTCGACTCACGGTCTGCGGGCCAACACTCTAACCGCTGAGCCAAACCAGCCAAGGTTGACGCCAATCATTTTATGTCTACTCAGGCTCAGTATCATCTACTCACTCAATCAGGAGCATGCTGGGCCTTGTAAATAGTGATAACGACAACAACAACAACAGCCCAAATTTTCATAGCACCTACTCGACGCCAGGCACCGCTCCAAGCACTGTGCATATGAGGCAGGTACTATTAGTGTTCCCATTTTACAGGTGAGGAAACTGAGAGTTTGAATACCTCACCCACAGTCACATAGCCCGTCAGGGACGGAGCTGGAATTTGAATAAAGGTTTGCCTACAAAAAGACAGACATTACAAAGAGAGGGATTTAAATCCAGCTGTTGGCTGCTGCACATGCCAAGCTTCGGGCTAGATGCTTTAATATATTACCTCATTTAATCCTCACAACAGCCTCCAAATATCAACCTTACTGCCCACATTTGCATGTGAGGAAACTGAGGCTCAGAGAGGCTGACGTTGTGCCTACGAGCACACAGCTGGGTCCACTTGACTCCGAGGTCATGCCCTCTCCAAGCTGAGAATAACATCTGGGCGCACACCACCCGAATGCAGATGAGGGGACAGGGGCCCTACAGAAAGGAGAGGACTGCAGGCTAGAGGAACTTGGGAGGGAAAAATCATTTTCCAGAAGCTTCCTAGACAAGGGGTCATGTGGAGAGCTGGGCCCTGAATGGCGGCAAACCCGCCCTCACATCATAGCAGGCTCCTAACTGGGGCCCAGTCCTCTGTTAGGAACTCAGGGTGGCAGGGCTGGCCCCTTCACCAGTTTATAGCTGTGCGGACTGAGACTCTCAGGGTACAGGCTGTCTGAAGTCCCACAGAGAGGCCCCAGACCTCAGTGCTCCGTCCCCCGAAGTCCCTGAACTGTCTGACACTGAGGGGCTTGGAGGTGGCGGCTGACCAGGTCATTGTGTAGCCATGAGGCTGGTTATTTATTGTCTATCCCTCCACCCCACCCAATGGACTGCAAGTGCTCTGAGGGCTGGGGCTGGTGTGTCCTGGTGACCTCTGTCATCCAGTTCCAAGCACAGGGTAGGCACCCAGGAAACAAGTGAAGGGACGGAGAGAGAAAGGGAGGGAGGAAAGAGGGAGGGAGGGGTGAAGGAATGGAGGGAGGGGTAGGATCTTGTACCAAATCTAGGGCCCTGGACTCCAACCCACCCCAGAGCATCAGGACCCTGTGTGAGTATCACATTTCCAGAGCAAGAAACTTCTAGAGAAAGTATTTGTGGATTATGAGCAGTCTCCCTTGGAGGAGGGAAGTTTATGACCGAGACACTCATGCTTGGGGCTAGCCCATGGCACGGGGACAGAGCCCAGTGTGCCCCCGAGAATGAGGGCTGGAGAAGGGAAATACTAGAGAAGCTCACTGGCTGAGCTTCCCGTCAGGTAGTGACCCACTGGTCCCAAGATGCATCAAGCCTGTCACAAGAGGTGTGCCAGCAGGACGGGGACGTTCCGTTCCCCCCAGAATCCTGAAGGGACTCCCAGCGGGGGCCCGGGCTGGTTCAGAAGTCCTCCCAGCTCTGTCCCTGTGATCCCGGGAGCCGGTCTGTGCACCAGGCCGCGGAACTCCTCCTGTCCTGGGCTCTGCGCTGTCCCGACGCGTCATCCGGGACCCTGGGACTGAGGCTGCCTGGGCCAGGCACCGTGCTCTGTTCCTGCTCATGGAATCCTGCCACACCCCACCCCGGGGATGCTGCTCATTGTTGTCCCACCTTGCAGGTGAGAAAGCTGAGGCTCAGAGAGGCCAAGTAGATCCCCCAAAGTTAGGACTAGGAAATGTCACCTGAGCCTGAAACCAAACCAATCAGATCCCAAAGCCACCCCACCTCGCCAGTCCAATTCCAATATCTCTTGGTCCCCAGATTCACTCTTCGAGGCCGGAAACCACAGTTCTTCCCCTGGGGGTGGACCACAGGGCCCCCGACGCCACCACAGCCCCGCCACAGTCAGCTCCGTGGTTTTCCGGACACTCAACCAACAGCATCTTTTACCATAATGGTTCCCACAAGGGGCTGCTGGTCAATTCTCTGCTTGGTTCTCAATTTCTTTTCAAGCGAAGGTGGCTGCGGTCCAAGGGGGACCGTGGGCTGCCCTCCCCAAATGAGTTCTGTTGATCTCACACTCTGGCCACAGTGCATCATTTCAGCTTAATTTTATTTCCTTTTATAAATGGGCACAGCACGGGGAAGTGTTAAAAAAAAAAAAAACCAAAAAAAAACAAACAAAAGCCCCAACATTTCCTTCACAAGGCTGGGACAGGTGAGCACCCACCGCGGGGCAGGCGCCTTGGTCACTTTCCAATCTCTTTCCTCCACTTTTCCTTAAAGTTTTGGCCATGAACTCAGGACAGGTGTGGTTAATAAACAGATTATGAGGAGAGGACAGGGAAGGCCTGGAGCAGGAAAGGACAAACTCCCACCCACCCCAGGACAGGTTCTCGGAGGGCTCTGCACGGGAGAAAGGACGCGGGAGGGACACTGTCTTCAGGGGGCTCTCTGGAGCCTCGCTGCCTACGGAAAGTATTTACATGCATTCGCCACTCTGCGGCCAGGCGCACTGAGCTGCCAGGTGGGCACCTGGGGAGGCTGGGCCTGGGCTCAGTGTCTGTGAATCTGCACAGTTTATGAGCTTCTATTTACAGGCAGGAGGCCTGGGAAGCAAGTCCAGGGTGGTGGCTGTCGGAAGAAATTCAGAGCCGAGGAGGCAGCAGCCACTCCTGCCCCGAGACAGATGGTTTTGCTCCCTGTGCCCAGGGCCCCAGCTGGAGGCACAGACAGATGACTTTGCCAGCCCCAGGGAGGGGCTCAGCCTGAGCACCCCAAGCCACTGCCTGCAGACCTGCCTGGCCCAGCCTTTCAGGAGAGGGACTCCCTCTGGCCCCCTGGGGAGACAGAGCCTGGCTCTGGACATCACAACCGGGGGTGGGTCCACCCTTCAACTCCCCAGCCTGCCTCATGCTCCCTGGCAGCCCAGGCCCCCGAGAGGTTCTCAACCCGCACCAGTTCCCTCTCCTTTGGCACTGGCCGGACTTCCAGGAAATGCCAGGGCCCACCAGACGCCCTCCCCAGGAGTACTGGGGGTCTGGGGGTCTCCCTGGGCAGGGCCTGCACCCACATTGCACCTAGGAGAGCTCCAGCTCGCTCTGAGCTGACCTCTCTTGGACCGCCTTGCCGTCTGGGCTGGCTGGACTGTTAAACTTCATGAGAACAAAGCCTGGACACTTGTCTCAGGTCCAGGGCGCCATGAACGCTGCCCTCAGTCTCCTCTCAGAAGCTGAGGACACAGAAAGGAGGCCAGAAGCCAACCTCAAGAACGCCCAAGTGAGAAGCCAACCTCAGAGGTGAAGAGTCGGGCCTGCTGGGCCAGGCTGGACCCACGCAGGCCGCTCCCCGCCCACTCCAGCAGCCTGAACCCAAGTCACCACCCTGTGCTGGCCCCGCCCCTGCCCTGCCACGGGTCTCCTACCCCGGCCCAGCACCCTGGGTCTCCGGGGGTGGGGACGGGGTCCGGGTCCTCTGCTCCGTGCTCTCTGGTTTCTCAGCCTCGGCCTGCCCAGGCCTTCTCACCAGAGCCGCTGCCCCCCGACAGCAGCCCACGGGGGTCAGGGGAGAGGGAGGCTGGGACTTTGGTGTCCTCCAGCCCTGTGCCCCAGCCCTGCGGCTCCAGGGGTGACTGAGGCCAGGCCACTGCCAACAGTTCGTGAGCCCAGGATACCTCGCCCCATTCCTGTCCCCGTCCAAGGCTGGGACCGCCGGGTTCCTCGCCGCCTCCAGGCCCTACTGAGGGGGCTGCGGGGTCTGATGGAGCCCGGGCCTGGAAGGACGGTGGAACAGACAGGCGTGGAAGCCCCTGGAATCTCGCCCTCTTCACCTCGGGCACTCCCACCCCTCACCCAGCAGAAACCTGTTGCCAGGGCATCTTGAAAAGGGAACAGAAATAAAACCTGGGTTCCTGGCTTTCACCTGGGTTGTAGGTGAGGGGAAGGGGTGTGAGCACCAGCCGACTGCCAAGCAGACCACATTGCCGGGCTCCAAGAGCCCCTGCTGAGCGCGCCCTCCCCAGAGGAGATTTGTGACCCCACATTTAAAATAGCCACAGAAGTGGCCCCACTTGAAAGGGTAAGGAAGGGGGAGGCAGGCTGGGGGCAGCGACACCCCTGCCCCACCTGCTCAGCCCTCGGCCTGGGGCAGGGCGTCTGGGTGGGCTGCTTCCAGCTGCAGGTCCACCCAGCTGCAGCCAGAACTGCCAGGCTGTTTGGCCAAAAAAGCAGATAGGGTGTCCCCGAGGAAGGCCCAGGGAGGACCCCGGGGTAGGGCTGAGGCGGGCCTGGCGAGGCCGAGGGGAGAGGGTGCAGAGGGCCCGGGCGGCAGGGCCCACCCTCACAGGCACTTTGGAGACTTGTGTCCTGGGAGGCAGTCAGCCCCTAGAGCAGGAGGGGGTGCAGGGAGATCAGGAGCCAGACCACACGCTTCCTCCCCACCTGGGGCCTGAGGCTAAACTCCAGGCCAGCCTGCCTTCCCAGCTAGCGGGGGACTGGTCCCGAGCCACCCTCTGCAGGCCACAGGGAGGGAAGCTCGGGGCTGTGCAATGCCCCGAGGGGCTTGTGGTAACATCCCCCGCACCACACTGAGGGAGAGGCAAGGGCCCCCTGTCCTGCAGTGTGAGAGCAGGGCTGTGCCGGGTGAGGGGGTGCGTGGGTCTGACACGCCGGGGTCGGTGGCAATGTGGCTGGTGGGGGTGCTATGGTGAGGATTCAGTACGACAGGGCAACTCAAGGGACCCAATATGGGCTGACTGTTCCGGCTGGATTCCACCCTCCCCAGTGAGCCTGAAGCCGGAGGACACGTATGGTGCCAGACTGTGTGTGTGTGTGCGGCAGGAGGAGAGACAGTGAGGGGAAGCAGGCCACACCATCACCACTGGGTGACGATGACTTGTGACTTGCATTGTCACAGGTGTTTGGGGTGCATGAGAAACACACAAGAAACATCTTTGGGAGAATGTGTGTCTGGGCTGGTGGGGTGGTCAGGATTGCGTATGATTTTCTCATTTCGTGCTTTTGTCTTTGGAGGTGACAATACGTGTGACCTGTGGGAGAGGGTGTCTGAGCAGAGTCCACTTGCACGAGGGAGGTCCAAGGCCCAGCCCTCCTCGCCAGTGGCTGCCAGGGCACTCTCGGGAAGCAAATCCCTCAGGGACAGACTGGAAAGAGGTGAAACCTTTGGGTGCATATGCAGTGGGCGAGGTAAGGGGAGAGTGACCCCATAACCCGGGACAGGCCAGGATAAATCAAGCTGGCGACAAGGGACACACTCTCTCCTGGATGGAAAGGGGCCCTGGGACAGAAGCAAGAGGAGGCGGAGTCTCGGTTTCAAGGACTGAGCTTCGAAATGCTTGTCCTGGAAACCAGCCTGAGTCCCTCTCTGCCCTTAAAAGAAGACCCCAGCCAGTCCCGTGGGGCCAGGTTGGCAGTCAAGCCCATCTCAAGCCCCACCCTTTCTTCCAACAGCCAATCAGGAGCTCCTTTCTTCCTATCCGGCTGACAGGCGGTCCCAAAGCCCCAGGCTGGTGGAGGACAAGAGATGAGCTCGTAAGGGCACAGTCTAGGGCAGATGGCAGTGCCCCGTGCCTCGGGAGAGATCTGTGTGCGGCTGGCAGTCTGGGCAGATCTTAGGAGGGCTGGCAGAGATGAACTGGGGCCAGGCTTCCTCCCAGGCCTGGTCCCAGGCCAGGGCTGATGGGACGGGCCAGGGACTGGACAGAGGGGCAGCGCCGAGGCTCTGGGGAGGCACCGTGGCCCCGCTAAGCGTAGAACTCCTCCTGCTTGTCCGGCTTCTGGTACGTGACACTCGCCTGCTTGGGCTCCTCCAGAGTGTAGCTGCCCTCGTCCTTCTTCTTCATGCGGTAGATGAGCAGGGTGACCAGGAAGGCGGCAAAGAGGGCGCCCACCACCCCGCCCACGATCACAGCTGTGGAGGAAGAGAGCAGAGGTCACACCCAGAGGAGGGGTGGGGGCCAGGAGCTGTAGCTTGGAGCTGAGGGGAGGGTCTGGAGAGAGGGGCGGGGGGAAGGCTGGGAGACTGGAATCTGAAACCCACTGGAGTCCATTCTAACTGCTGCCATTACAGCCCTCACTCCAGCGCGGTCAGCTCTCGTCGCCTAATACACACTAGGCCTTTGACGCCTGATACAGCTCAAGGGTGGTGCTATGGGCCCCATCCAGTGTAGGGCACCATCAGTAGGAGGATGTTCTAGTATTTTATATTCCATTAAGAAAGAAAAACTGCCAACTAAACTGTGACCCATCCCAACCAGAGGAGCGGCATATGAACAGATGTGCACGGAGAATGGATTAAGTGCAAAATGATTATCTCCATTCTACAGGTGACCCAAGGGGAGCCTTGGGGGTGAAGGACCTGCCGAGGCCACACTGCTCCTCCTCATGGGGAGCAGGGATTGGACCCCAGGTCCAGACTCTTCAGGAGAGGTCCCCGTGACTGGGGTCAAGGGTAGGGGCAGATCAAGCCAAAGAATGGCCTTAGAAATTAGGACCCAGGGAGTTAGGTCCAGAGGGGGCGCAACCAGCATGGCCCAAAAAGCAGGGGTCAAGGGCAAAGTCTGAAGAGGGGTCAGAGGGTGCTGAGGAAAGTGCTGGAGGTAACATGAAGTCAGAGGGGAGGACCTGGGAAACTAGCTCCCAGGAAATTCACACCCTCATCATCCTCCATGGCTCCTCCAGGGCAAACTGAGGCCCGAGCCGCTGCCGCACCCTGAGCTCCCCCGGGCCCACGCCTCACCTACGAGCACCTCCTTCCGCTCCAGGATGCTCTTCTGAGGCAGCTGAGCGGCCGAGCTGCCCGAGTCGATGGCATTGTCCAGGAGGCCAGGGCCAGGGCGGGCACCCTTGGGCAGCATCCCGGGTGGCGGCGACGGCTTAGCGTCCGCACCCCCCACAGCCACCACCTCATTAGCTGTGTCTGGCTGCGTGGTCTCTTCCTCCGGCAGCTCAAAGTCCCCGCTGGGCCCCCCACTCACTGGAACCTCTGCTTCATCCCGGATGGTGGTCAGGAAGGACTCTGGAGTTGGGGTCTGTAGAGAGAATGGCATGAGCTCAGGAGCCAGGCCCCAGCACCCCCTGCCATGGGGCAGCCTCCCCCGCCCCCAATAGGCTAACTTATCAAGCACTCTATGTGCCAAGCACTGTGCTAAGCGCATTATGGGCATTTTACCTTCACAACACCTCCATGAAGGAGGTATTCTTATCCCCAATTTACAGAACAGAAAATAGGCTCAGAGAGGTTAAGTGACTTGCCCAAGAACACACAGCTAGTAGAAGCAGAACTAAAATACAGATCTACCCAACTCCAGCATCCGTGTTTCCAGCCATGTAGTACACCGTCCTGTTCTCCCCTGGCTACATATGGCCCCATCCCATCTCTGTGACTTCCCTTCCAGCTGCCTTAGTGGATTCCGTGGAGTTTCTGTTAGGGGAGAGCTGTTACATACTGGGCCTGGGGCAGAGGTGAGTCCCTTAGCCTGGAGGTCAGTTGGAGAGTACAGCTGCAGAGTATGATGCCCCCTGGGGGCAGGTGTCCAGGGAACCAGCCCCGTGAGCATGAATCGGATGGCTCCCACATGTGGGGCAGGACCAGAGCTGGGATGGGGGCAGGGATATAGAGGGTGGACATGGAGGGAGTGGGCATGGAGAGGGTGGGCCTGGAGTCAGAGCTGAGAGGCCACACCAGCAACCTGGCCTCATCACTCTCCCTGCCCACTCAGCCAAGCACCTGTGAAACGCCAGGCTGCCGAGCTGCTCAGAGGCTCGGCCCGCTCCTGCTGGGGCTGACGCTGAGTGCTCCCCTGTGAGGCTGGCTGCAAAGGGCTTTAGGACCCCAACAGTGTCACCATGGACCCTCCTAACCCGGTGTACCCAGCATGGGCCAGGCTACTTCTCCCATCTCCTGGATCCCACCCATCCCCAGCATGCTGCCATCTCTCTCCTCTTCCCTTCACTCATGCCCGGGCCTCTGGAGCCAAATGCCAGGTTCAAACCCTACCTCTGCCATTGCTGGCTGAGGCCTGGGGACAGGGCTTCACCTGTCAAGGGGGATGATCGCAGTGCCATCCGGGGCGCGGGTATGAGGAGAGAGGAGATGGCACAGGTAAAGTGCGTGGCACTGAGCTGCCACCCAGCTACAAGGGGTCCCCAGGGACAGGGTGCCCACCTAGTCTCCCTCAGACTAATAATGATGATAACAACGATGATGGTAACAGCAACACTCAAACTTCTGGTTTGTTTACTACTGCCAGGCATTGTCCTCAGCACGTGGCTATGGCGGGGAACTTAATTCTCTCAACACTACAATTTACATTCTTATTTTCTCCTTTTACAGATAAAGATACAGAGGTACAGAAGGTATGGAACTGATTGGTGGCTTCCTGAAGTCACGTGGCTAGAAAGTGGCGGTGGAAGAATTCCAACCTAGGCTGCCTGGCTCCTGAGTCTGTGCTGTCTCAGAACACACAGGCCCCGGCCCCTCCCCCACCACCATCACCCAGTTCCTTCCCAGCATCCTAAGATCCAGCCTGGTCTCCCTTTCCTCCCCATCCACCTCCACCATCCATCTCGACCGCCTTCCTTACCCTGTGATTCACAGCCAGCCCTGGCCCTTCAGCCCGCCTCTCGCCCTCCCATCCCTGTCTGGCTCACCTCCAGAACCTCCCAGTCCTCACCTCTGCCCAGCTCCACCCTCCCTCCCCAGGCCACCCGCCCTCCTCTGCTCTCACTCCATCCTCTCCCAACCTGCTCACCTGAGCCACCTCCGTTGGTCCGGGGGCTGTGGTCCCCAGGGGCAGGGTGCTCTTCTCGGGGGTGTCAGGCTCCTGGGTGGTAGCTGGCCTGGGAAGGGCCCTTGGCCTGGAGGTAGCTGTACTGACCAGCCGGGGTGTCGGAGCCTCAGTGTCCAAGACAGCCACCGTGGTGGGAGGTGAGGGCGCCGCTGGGGTGGTGGCCCGGGCCGTGGCTGCCGTAGTCAGTGGCAGAGGAAGAAGCCTCCGTATGCCGGTGGTCCGTATGACAGAGGTGGTGGCCGTGGAAGGGGGTGCCGCAGGGATGCTGGGAGCGGCGGTGGCCACTGTGGCCGGCACCAAGGCCACGGTCGGGGCCCCTGTGGTTGTGGCAGCAGTGGTAGCCATGGGTGTGGAGATGATGGTGCCTCTCTGGCTGGGCTCTTCTGGGACCTCTGTCACCACTGGGAGGCTAGTGGCGGGCTCCGGAGTGGGACGCTCAGAGGGGAGCTCTTCAAACGGGGTGCCCACGGGCTGGATGTCCACGGCAGGTAGCACAGCAGATGTGGTGGGCACTGCCAGGGCCACGTCTGGGCTGAACCGCATGGCTGTCTCAATGCCTGACTCCTGCTCGAAGTCTGAGGGGGTGGGGGAGAGGAGACTGCTAGGGATCTGGGTGATTGTGAGGGGCATGAGCAGGAGGGTCCTAGGAAGCAATGGCCACCAAGATGAGGGGCTCCCAACCCTCACTCTGCACAATTTTCCCAGGACAAGATGAGGGAAAGGAGGAAGGCAGTCTGGCTACAGGTTACTAGTTGGCTAATGGCTGGTGGATGTTCCCCAACTCCTCTCTGCCTAGCCAAAAATTCCTCTAGGGGACCACCTCTTCCAGGAAGTCCTCCCTGACTGTCCCAGCCCACCCAGCCTGGAGCTTCTAACAGGTTGTATCCAGGCAGTGGTGACTAAGGGCCTCCTGGCCACGAATCTCACTAAAGGTTGGGGAAAGAGAAAGGGCATTCTGAGAAGAGGCAGTGGTTACATCAAGGGCTCCCTGAGGCACAGGCAGAGGTCAAGGGGTAGAACGACCTCCTACCATCTCATGACACCTGTCCTGCCCACTCACTGTGCTCAAGTCTCAGCACACACCTGGTCAGAGCTCCCTCTGTGCCAGACCCTGATGTCTGATGCTGAAGCCCCCCGGAGACGGAAAGGAAGGTATATTTACCACCATTCACAGGAAAGAACACAGACTCTGAGAGGGAAGCCAGCTTTCTTTACCAAGGAGGCACAGCTGGTTGGTAGCGAAGCTGGGATTCGAACTCACACTGCTCCGCTGGCCTTTCCCAAGGCGGGCCTTTCCCAGCTGTCCCAGGCCCCGTCCTTTTCCATCAGTGCCCGAACCCCGAACTCAAGCTGATCGGATCCGAGGGGGCTGAACCAACCAAATGGTTTCTGCTGAGGATTTTCCCTGCCAAGTTCCTCCAAGTGGTGGGAACAGGACTGAAAACGGTTACTAAGGGACATCTGTGTTCCCACATGAGGCCAGAGTCTGCAGGCAGACCCAGCGACACAGAGACAGAACGTGGGGAGCTGGGAGTCCTGGGCTGGGAGGCCTTGAGGCCCTGCTTGAGGTCCACGAGATACCCTGACTGACCTCCCCTCCCCACACCACCCTTAAGTGAGCTGCAGGGGTTCCCTGCGATCACAGCCCTGCGCAGGGCTCTGGAGGCACTGACGTCGCCGGCAGGACACACAAGCAGGGAAAAGGAAGGGGAGATACTTACAGCCAGAGCCGGACCCCGAGTACAGGTCGTCCAGCTCATCATCGGGGAAGGAGTCATCGTCCCCAGAGCCCTCGAGGTCCACAGGCCTCTCAAAGTTCTCACTGCGCCAGCGCTGAGTCTGGGGAGGGCAGAGACAGGCACAGGGCTCAGCACCCGAGGCCAGCACCCTGGACACACCCAGGGGGACAACAGACACACTCACAGACCAGGTGACAATGGGGGAACGGCATCAGGTGTGGCCTCCAGGTGGGCAGAGCCAGGATGGGCCCAATCCCCACTTTCTGACCACCCAGGGGCCGGGTTGCAGCCCCACCTTGCTGCTGGCCACCACTGGGGACCCATCACTCCCCTGTCCCCTGATCAGAACTGCCGGGTGGCACGACCAGGTTTAGAGCCAGAAAGCTGGATTCGGGTCCTGGCTCCATCGCTTACTAAATGTGTGGCCTGGGGCAAGTGACCCAGGCTCTGTGCCTCGGGTTACTCAGTCCTCACAGCAAACAGCCCTGCTCAGCACAAGTTAGCGTTATTCTCAACGTGGCCAGCGTCACAGACCCTCTTCCACCGCGGACAGAAGAGAGGCCCAACTGCCCAGGTCACCAGAGAGCAGGCTCAGCGTGGGACCCCAAGTCCCGCACCTTGAAATCCCAAAGGCCAGGCAGTAGTCCCATCAGACAGACATGGCACCTGGGGCTCTGGGAGCGAATTTCTGTGGATAAAGGTGGGGGGCAGGGAGTGCAGCTCTGGCCCTGGATCCTCCCAAACACTAGACGTCAGCACCCTGTCACCTCCCACAAAGGCTCTCAGCCGCGAGTCAGCTCAGGACCTGAGGCAGCCTCCAGGGTCTGCAGGGGTCAGGAGAGCTGAGAGGGGCCTTCCGGGGGTCAGCTCACCAGGCCCCAGACTCTTCCTACTGTTAGAACCCCAGAGGACAGGGAACTGGGGCTCCTGGGTCCAGACTGTCCCCCCTTACTGCAGCCCTGGGCTGAGAGCCAGCACAAAGGACATCCATACAGAAGTCAAACCCCCTGGGAGGGGAGGCGTGGCCCTGCCTCCAGCCACACCTGGACCCTGATTCCAGACTGATCCCAGCCACAGTCCCTGCCTCCTGAGCGCTTTCCAGAATAAGGCAAGAGACTCCAGGTACTCTGATCAGAGGATCAGCACTTGAGTATTAAACAGCGAAAGAGAGAGAGAATGGCAGAGGGAAGAAGACACAAAGGCTCCGAGGGGGGCCTGTGCATCCAGGGGGGCGTGTGTGCCCAGGGCCGCCCTCCTGCCCGCCAGCCTCCTCCAGGGCCCCTCTACAGCCTTCAGTCACTGGGCTCCAGCCACCTGGCCCCCTTCTGCTTCTGGAACAGGCCTAGTCTCTACTGCCTTTCGCTCCTGCTGGTCCCTCCATCTAGAACACTCTTCCTGGCCCTCCTTTTATCCTCCGACTTTGTGCCAACTCCTACTCCTTCTTCTGAGAAGCCCTCCTGCTTTGACGTTTCAGCATCTTGTGCTTCTGAGTTCACATCTCACTACTGCGAGCTGTGCCTGCTCACGTGTGCACTGGTTTGGTGACTGTGCTCACCCCACTAAACGGCGCCTCGGTGAAGGCAGGGCCCTGTCTGGCACACAGTAGGTGCTCAGGAAATGTCCACCCAGCACAGAACTTCACGTCCACCCGACGACTTTATCTGAGGCGGAGGCTGCGCATCTGCAGTTGGACTGGCATAATGCCATGGAGGGTATGTGAGCAGGCGAGGGTGGTGGGCACTGTGTTCTGTGCTCAGCCCCCTCTGGAGTTCCTACAGAGTGAGAGAGAGGATCCCATCCTGGCTTCCTGCCCCCAGCCTCGACCACCTGCTCCAAAGCCCTACCCAGGCCAGCCAGGCAGGGGGCCAGGAGAGTCCTCTAACCCCTGCCCTTGTTCACACACACACACACACACACACATACACACACGGTCTCAAAGTAATGAATTAATCAGTATTTACTTGCTACCAGTGAGTCATGGAGTGGAACAATTAGTGTAATTGCTCCCGGGACTAATTGCTGGGTCTTCCTCTGGCTTAGACATTCCAGGAGCTCAGAGCAGCCACCATCCTCCTTCCCCCAGCTCTGTCTGTACCCCCACTGCACCCCAACCCCCCAGGACCTGGGGTAAGGGGCTGGAAGGCTCCCTACACTGGCAGCCTCCAAACCTGGGCTAGCCCAGCTCGAGTCCCTTGGAGACGCTGCTCAGTTCAGCAAACCACCTGAAACCAGAGACTGCAGCTCCGGCCCAGGGCCACCCAGCAGGATGGGGACTGGGCAGGGACCAGGGCACAGGCTGCACTCCTGTGTAGGGCCCTCCTGTCTTTCCATCCTCCCAGGCAGGCCAGGGAGACCTCTCACTGGGAGGAAGGGTCTAAAAGTCTGTGGTCCCTAGGGACTCCCAAACTGGGATAAATGTGAAGGCCAAAACAGGGGGTCCTCACAATTCCTTGGTGACAAGTGCCACCCAGCAGCCCCTGAGACCCTGCTCCCAGAAAGACCTGCAGGAAAATCCAAAGACCCCTACCCCAAAGCCACACAGACCCTTGAAATGACACACCCAGAGACACAGGGAGAATGTACACAGACACAACCTGGACACACACTCACCTAAAGCCAGCCAGAGAGGTACCTGTGTTGGTGTGCCTTTGGGGGCAAACAGGCACATGCATGGGGGTGGCACTGGGTAGGGGTGCACGCTCTGCACCTCTGAGGCCCAGAGATGAGCATGGATCCTCCTGTGAACCCATCAGCCTCCACTCAGGTAGTTCTCACCTAGATACTATTCATCCCCAGCTCAGTAGCCATTGACATGACAACCGTTACCATGACGACCATGCTAAGGACCAGGAGCTCCAGCTCCCCACAGAGATGGGGGGGCAGGAGAGGGAGCGATCAAGGAGGAACGGAGAGAATGACAGGGAGGGGGGAGGGCAGAGACATGGGACGAAGAAGCAGGGACTGAGGAAAGCCAGGGGTCAGAGGGGCACAGGAGGAATCGAGGGAGGACTCGCTGTGTGAAAGAGAAGGCGAGAGTGGGAAGTGGAGGGAGAGAATTCTCTCACATCTTAATTTAGCCTCATGCTCATCAGACAAAGCTGGGGAAGGGGCCACCTCAGTGATTTTCCAAACCTGCATCCAAGAGACCATTCTTTCCGAAAAATAAGCAGCCCCAGACGGGGTGGGGGAGGGGTGGCCAACGGCCCAATCACCCCTGAAGTGCCCTGGGAAGCTAAATGCTGGGAACCCCTGTGACTGTGGGGGTGGGAGCTGGGGTGCAGAATGCTATGTTGCCCAGCACCTCCCCCCAAGGTGACAGGTGCCAGCTCCACCCCTCCCTGGGCCAGCTGGGGACCAGGGCTCAGTGGGGCCCTCCCGGACCGCTGCAGGGTGCTGCTGGTGGCTGTAGCCCAGGGGGTCAGAAAGGACAGAGAAAAGAGATGGGGGTGGGGAACTGAGCCTGGGAGGCAGCAAGGAAAGCCTCAAAAGTCACAAAATACCAGAGGAGGGCGGTGACAAACAGCCTTTGACCCCCAAACGACCTCACATTTGCATAATCCATGCATAATTAGCATAATAACTATTCCATTCCCTTAAAGGAGAAGTGAATCTGAACGCCCCAGGACCCTTGGCCTCCCCCTGACCCTCACTGCATCCCTCCAGGTAAACTCACACCCTCCTGCATGCCACACACACACACACACACACACACACACACACTGCAGCTAACAATCAAGCAACATCCTCATGCACACACCACATATCCCAGCACACACAGCCACGCCCTACAGAACACACAGCTACACACACACACACACACACACACACACACACACACACACACACAATTATGAGCAACATTTACTGACCCCAACCTGTGTGCCCACGTTAGCTCATGGACAACAGAGAGCCCAGCACACACCATCCCATGATCCCCCACTTACTATACCCCTAGCCACACATGTACCCACAGACACACACACACTAATGCACCCTGCTCCACACCTCCCACACCCACAAATAACCCACACAAACGTCAGCAAAATCTTATCTCTACATGGGTGGCACACACCTCCCCCAGGGCACACACCAATCCTTCCCCATGTCCAAGCACATCACTGTACATGGCCAGTGAAGGTCTGAGATCCCCAGCAGAGCCACCAAAGGGGCTCAAGTGGGTTCTTGAGAGCTCTGCCCACCACTGCGGGGGCCTGCCCGGGGTCAGGCACCGGCAGCCCACCCCGCATGACTCCTTCAGCCCTCACAGACTCCCAGAGTTTCACTGTCCCCTTTTCACAGACGCAGACACTGGAGCTGGAGTTTAGAACTGAGACCTGAACACAGGCCTCGGTCTCTGCAGTCCTTGCCCAGGGCCAGCACCACCCACTGCTCACCCAGGCCTCCTGCACTGTGACCCACAGCCCCACTCCTCGCTGCATGAGCTCGGCTCAGAACTGCGCAGAGCCACCCACACACACCCAGTGTCCACGCACACGGTACACACACTCTAGCACGCAGCAAATACACCACGAGCTCTCACAGACCATTCCACCCATGCGTCCCTGAACAGGCACCCACCCCACCATGTGCATGACCCTCTCAAATGCCTACCAACAAGCCCTGCATCCCCAGGCACATGCACTGTGCACATCACCAGGCACACCGCCCTCCGGGTACACACCAGAACACCAGTACCAGGGTGAGACACGGCACCCTTCCCCGTGGACTGACGTGGCCCCGCCAGGCCTTTCCCTCACTGTGCCCACACCATTATTCGTCTTGAACTGACCCCCACAGCCTCACCCCAAAGAGCACCTAAGGCTCCCACAGCAATCAGAGGGGCCCCTCACTCACCACTCATCCCTCCCAGGTCCTCTTCCTAGAGTTTCAGGTGAGGTGCCCAAAGCAGCTAGATGTCAGGTAAGTCTCCTCACTTCACAGCCACTGGGCGTGGGGTACACAGCCAAGGAGAAAGCCGGGGCACCTCCCTCTGCCCTCAGCCTTTTGCCAAGATCAGAGGTCTGGGCTCTCTCATGCCCAAGCCCCACCACCCCTCCTCCCCCAGCATGAGCCTCCCAGACAAACAGGATAGCACAGAAGTTAAGCCAGAATGGACCAGCGCCTCCCTTCCTACCCACGGGAACGCAGGCAAGTCCCCGCATCTCTGGCACCTCAGTTTTCTCATCTGTAAAATAGGGATGATAATAATAAGGTGCAGCTCATAGAATCACTGTGAGAATCAAACAAGATCATGCAGATAATGAGCTGAGCACAGGACTCAACACGTAGAGCTGAACACATACATGTAACTGGTTATCATTAGTTACATGTTATTATTTCTATCATTATTGTTTTCTGAAGACCTGATCTCATTTCAGCCTCACCACCCTCATGAAGGAAGTAGAATCAGGATGACTACACCCATGCTGCAGATGAGGCTACACATGCCCAGAGAGGGTAAGAGGCATTGCCAAGGCCACCCAGCAGGGGAGAGTGCAGAGAGAAAGGAGAAAGGGCAAGTGACAGACACAGACACAAATTAGGTCAGCTGGCAGGAGGCCAGGAGCCCAGCACCCTGTGCAGTGCTAATCATGCTGCAAAGGCTTAGAACAAAATCGTGTGTAATTAATTCTGCCCAAGCTTCCTCCCCTGCCACAGCCAGATGCAGGCACTGCTCTAGTAGTGACTAGAGGCAATGTGAGCAGCAGTTGGGATCCCAGCTTTGGATTCAGTCCTGGGTTCAAGTTCAGCTCTGCTTACTTGCTGGGTGACCCTGAGCCTCTGTGTGGTTGAATGGAGACCAGGAGAGCCCGTTCTGCACAGAGCATTTGTGAGAACCATGGGAGATGATCGCCAGCACGGGCTCTGTATCGCTCGTTGGTATTATCATGACATTTCCCACCTCAGCTCACCTTCAGGCTACACCTTAAGGCCTAAGTGATCACTGAACTTAACTCTCCCTTCTTACAGATGTGGAAACTGAGGCCAAAAGAGGAAAAAGACTTGCACTGTCCCACCCCTGATAGGAGGGGTCAGTGGCGGGGAATTTCCACACCAAGTAGCACTCGGAGAGGTAAAGTGATCTGTCCAAGCACCTAGGACGACTTAACCAGCTCCTGGAAGCTGGTGATCTGAGCAGAGCCCTCTGGATCCCCACAGGCTTCGTCCCCCCCAGCCCCGTCCCCAAAAGCCCTCAGTACTGTGAGAACTCAGTGCCCCTCACGCTCACCAGTTCCAACCCGGAGACCCAGAGCGTCACTGCAGGAATGTGGGCCGGGGCCAGGCTCTGGGCAGCAGGACAACCAAGGGTGCTACACAATGGAGAGCCTGGACCAGGAAGGGGGAAGCCTGGTCTCCACCCCCAACCCGTCCACAGCTGCCCTGGCTGGGAACCCAGCATCCACCACAGACACTTGCTGCTGGAGGGGGGAGGGGCAGGAAGGCTGCGTCTGCGGGGGACGGGGCCACAGACCCGGGTCCCAGAGAGCAGAAGGGCCTGGGGAAGGAGGGGGGGGCAGAGAAAGCCCAGGCTAAACTTGACGGGACATCCACCAGAAGAAAGATCAGCAAAGTCCGGACGCACAGTCACTGACACGCCCTCCCACCACTCTGATTCCAAACACCCACCCCGGACCTTCCGCAGGCAGCCTGAGGGCAGGAAGCCCTTGGAGCCATCTCCTCCCAGCCAGCTGCTCTGCCAAGGACAGCCTGTCACAGAGCCCTCCGTGCCCACGCCCCAATTCCACCACCAGCTCTAGCCCGCCCGCCACCACTTTCTCCACCACCCACCCCTGTGCCCCACTATCCCCCCAGAACACTCCTTCCCCACAGGGCACTGCCCTCATCCATGCCCACCTGGGCCAGACAGGGGAGCAGGCAACGTCCCAGCTCCGTCCCAGCTCCGGAGGCCACAGCCTCTGGGAGCCAGACAAGTCCCCTCCTCCCGTCTCCCTTCCCTTGCTCCATCTGTAAAGTGAACAGCGAGCTCGGCGCTCCAAGGGCCTTGCTAATTCTGACACTCTGGGCATCTACAAATTCAACCCTTGGGTCAAAGAAATCCAGGGTAACGTTAGTTATGAGAGAAAGTAGCCCTGGCTGGTTTGGCTCAGCGGTCAGAGCAGTCGGCCTGAAAAGTCTCGGGTTCAATTCCCGGTCAAGGGCACATACCTGGGTTGCAGGTTCAATCCTGGCCCCGATCCAGGTCATGCAAGAGGTAACCAATCACTGTGTCTCTCTCACATCGATGTTTCTCTCTCTCTCTACCTTCCACTCTATCTAAAAATCAGTGGAAAAATATCCTCAGCTGAGGATTAACAAAAAATAAACAAAATGAAAAGAGAGAGAAAAACTAGAAATAACCTACATCCCCAACAACAGAGGACTGGTTAAATAAGTTAGGGCACAGCCCTGATGGGCTACGTAACGCAGCTGTCAGTAATTAGCTTTTCACAAATCCATACTATTGAATCAGGTCTTTAAAAGGCATAAATGCATAACGAAGGCTTTTCTTTTTCACTTGTTTCAAAGGACAGTTAAGGACATGGGAAGAGGCATGCACTGGTCGCCAGGAGGCAACACAGCAGGGCTGGGCAGAGGGTCACGCGTGGTCGTCTCTCCACACCGGGGTGGCCCGGGGCTGGTACTCCGCTCTCAGCTGCTCTGCCTGGTGAGCAAACATCACCATACCCACCTCACGGGGTTCGCTGGAAAAGACCCCATGTGCCCACACGTTAATGAATTGCTCAGTAAATGTTGGCTATTAGTACTATTATCATCAAGTTTTAAAAAATAGGTTACAAAGGAAATATAAAGAACGTGATGCAGCTTTAATGAGCTCACTGCCGAAGTGAATTTCTAAACGCTGGATTCTACCGACGGCGCCCGGAGGCTCTCTCGGAGCAACGGGATTACAGACAGTTTTTTGTTTTGTTTTTTTCCCAGGACCTGTGCATTTTCCACGATAAACTCAGAGAAGTTTTCTTTTTAGGGACAGCACGTTGTTTCTGAGTGCCCATCTCTGCCATCCTCCGGTCTGTGAGAGTCCTGGCCCTTCGTTCCGCAGAGACCCCACTGGCACTGTTCCTGGGGAACTTTAGGAGCAGAGAGGGGACTCGGCAGAAAGGAAACAACACAAGAGCCTGTGAGGAAGCTGGCAGGCCCGGGCGCCAGGGCCGGTGTGCTGTGCCTCACCACGGCCGGCTGGCTTGGCAGGGCCTCGCTCCTCCACACTGGCATCGACGTGGCGTGGCGGGCGGCCACATTGGCCCACAGTGCTGGACGCCTCACTCGCCCGCCGCCTTCTCCCGTCAGCCCCGCTCCTGGCCCTGCCCTCCCCACCAGGCCCAGACAGGGTGCTGGCTGGCCACCCTAGAGCTGCCCACACTGTCACCTGGGCCTCGCCGGAGGGTGACAATGAGACCCTGGGAGAACCAGCCCCCTCCTCAACCCAGGGCTGGGACCCCTTCCGCTCACTGCCATCAATCCCCAGCCACCTGCTCTCTAGCGTCACCCTCTTGGCCACCCTGATTCACTGCTCATTTATCCCTGACCCCACGCTCATGCCTGAGAGCAGGACCACCCACTGAGGCCCTGGACCCAGCAGCCCACTAGCCCTGCCCACCCCCATGCCCCTCCCACACTAAACCCTCCTGGGAACCAGTCAGGCTGCCCACCTGCTGTTCCTGCTTCCTGGAACACCCCTCCCCACCGCTGCCACCAGCACCTACTCCACTGGCTCGTTAGCACATGCAGTATTCACTTAGCACCTGCTCTGCCCACCACTGTTCTAGGCACTCGGGTCCCCCAATCTGCAAGACAGGTATGCGCTCAGTCAGCTCAAACAGCACCTCCCCTGCGAGGCCTCCCCGCGCCAACCACCTGCCTGGTCTGAATTAGGGGTCCCTTCTTGGGGACTCTTATCTCCACTGTGTTATCATTTGCTGGGGAAAGAGGGGCCACCAACCATGCTTCCATCGCTCTGTGGCCCCTTCCACCAAGTCTCCCTGAACTTACTCCACCATGCTGGGAAGCAGTTCTACTGTCTCCACCTATAGATGAGGGCACTGCTAAGACACCAGTGGGGTCACGGCAGGATGTGAACCCTGGTCTCGCTGAACCCCTGAGAATGCATGCAGGCTGCCAGGTTGAGAGACAACACACATTTCACAGGGCTTTTTCCCAGGAGGCCCGGCCAATCCGCCCTCACCACTCACGAAGCTCAGGCTCCTCGCATGCACAGCCTCATTTCTCTTTCCCACGAGGAAGGCCACCCCATTTCACAGACGGGCAAACCAAGTTCAGAGACGTAAAGCAGCTGGCCCAAAGTCACACAGCAACGGGGCCAAATTTGAACCCAGGATTAGCTGAACCCCAAGACCGTGCTCTAGGTAGTGCAGTGCACACCCCCTCTCAGCCCTCGCCAGCGTCCCCACCAGAAAGCTCAAGGGTGAGGCGAGTGTCAGAGTCTCCATAAGCCCCCCTTTTCCCGCACCAGGGCCCCACACAGACGGACAGATTGACTGAAGGCTGGGAATGAGCAGAAAGAGAGGACAGCTCCTGCTCCCAGCACAGGTGGCCTGGCTCAGGTGAGCAGCCCCACCCACCACCCCGTGACTCATCAACAGGTGGCTCCGATGAGCCTCTGGGCTCTGCCACCATCCCTGCCAACGGGCAAGGGCTCGCCCCTTCCTGGGCCCATAAGCCTCCAAGGAACAAGCTGTATGGGGTGAGGTATTCCAGTCCCCGTTCCAATGGCCCAGTTATGTCTCTTCACCTCGCTGGGCCTCAGTTGGCCCCCTTACAAAATGGGGACAATGATCCCCAACACGAGACCAGCTGCGATGTGCCGAGCAGTTACTGCCGTTAGGAGGTGCCAGGCCGTGACAGTGTCCCTACTCAAGCTCACCCTGTTGCTGACCACCAAATCCATCCAAATGACCTCCCACACACCCTGGCCCTGTCAGCACCAGGGCGTCCAGCTCACCGCTGCCTGAAATTAGCTTGTTTGTCTGCCTAACGACTCTCCTCCAGCAGCTCCCGGGAGTGCCGGCGGGGTCTGCGACGCCACACTTGTGTCCTGCGGGCCCAGAATATTTCTGGGACGCAGTCAACCACCATCAATATTTGTTCAATGAATACTATGAGCGGGATCACCCCCTACAAAACCCCAGCACCCACTTCCTGCCCCCAGTCACTATGTGATTCTGGGCAGGGACCTGTCCTCTGGCCCCAGCCTCCTCACGTATAAAATCAGGGGCTTGGATGAAGGTTCTCTCTGGTCCCTCCAAAATCCAACCAGGGGGAATCCAACTGAGCTGGAAGGAGGGAAGAGAAATTGAGACTGATCCCAACATAGTTTTTCATAAAACAACTATGCAAATTATATGCAAAACATGCAGATTAGCAGGCTCCCAGGAGAGCCTACAATTCTGGCCACTTGACAAATCAGGCCTGGGCGGGAGAAAAGTAGTATTTACTGAGCACCTACTAAGCACCAGGCCCTTACTGAAGCCAGGTGAGATGGGCCACCTTACCCCACAGACTTAGAGAGGCCGGGCAGCTTGCTGGAGCTCACAGAGAACCTAGTTGGAGAGTCAGAATGGAGGTGATGGGGGAAGGCAGGTGGGTGTGGGGCTGGGTGACAGGGAAGGGGCTGAGAGAACAGAGAAGCCCCAGGGCCTTATGTCTGGTTCTTAGGCCCACAGGACCCAAGGGAAGGCCGCTTCAAAAGGCCAAAGGATCCTCGGGCCACCTGAAGCCAGATGAGAGGGGATCCAGGGACCTCAGCGGCACTGGGGTTCCACTAGGCTGACCCCCAGCAAACTGAGCAGCTGCTGCTGGAATCAGCCCAAGACAGGCCCAGCCCTTCCAGCTGCGCTGGGCTAGCACACGGCTCTGACATCCTCCCCAAAGCCTCCCCGGCACATGCCAGCATCACCGTGAGGCCACACAACACACACATAGCCCCTACAATGTCCCCACCTGTGCGTGTCCAGGCCCAGCCTCCTGAGCAGCGGGCCGTGGCCCCTCACTTTCCCGGTCGCTGGGTTACCTATAACCTGCAGGAACTAGCCAGGGAGAGGGTGTGACTCCCCACCCCCACCCGGGGCTGTCCCACTGGCTTCAGAGCTGCCCCACTCCAGGGACGGACCAGCCAGACTCAGACAGTGTGAGCCATGGGCCTCCAAGGCCACCACCACGACTGCCGAAATGGGAAACCAGGCACAGAGCAAGGAATCAGACCAAAAAAACCGGGGGAGGGACTAGCAGAGCCCCCAGACACCTGCCTGGGGCCACACTAGCCTCCAGCGCTACCTCCAGCCCAAGATGAACACAGATGGGGTCAGGACAGGGAGGGGACAGCGGATGCACAAGCTCTCACCCCCATCGCCAAGTCCTGGGAGACAGGCAGGGCCTCGTCAAATATAGACGTCCTATAAATACCTCCTGAGGGATGAATGGATGCAGGAACGAACGTAACCAGAAAGTCGGAGCTGCTGGGGAGGCTCGGGGAAGGCAGAGTCCTGCCGCCACCCAGGAATGGAACACGCGCGCCTCTCCGAACAGGCCGGCAGCGGCTGGCTCGAAAGCTGGACAGACTCCACGCGTGACCCAGCAACCCCGCTCCTCAGGTGTCTGTCTATCCAAGAGAACTGAAAACATATGGCCACACAACTTTAAAGTAGCAGTACTACTCACAACAGCCAAAAAGTGAAAACAACCCACATGTTCACCCACCGATGCGTAAACAAAAGGTGGATGTCCATACAAGGGACATTGTTTTTCAAAAGGAACAGAAGGCTGCCGCACACCACCACACGGACGGACCTTGAGCACATGATGCTCAGTGGAAGAAGCCGGTCACAAAGGACCACATATCATACGGTGCCGCTTCCATGAAGTGTCTGGAACAGGCAAATGCATAGAGGCGGAAAGTAAACTGGTGACTGCCTAGGGCTGCGGGCGGGGAGTGACTGCTCACAGGTACAGGGTATTTTTGGGGGGAGGGATGATAAAAATGTATAAAATTGGCAACGGTTGCACAGTTCTAAATATACTAAAAACCACTGAATTATATGCTTTAGATGGGTGAATTGTATGGTAGGGGAGTTAAACCTCAATAAAGCTTTTGTTTAGGGGGGAAAAAATGAATGACTGTGAGATTGAGGCTCAGAGAGGACAAGGAACTTGCCCAGGGTCACACAGCAGAGCCTGGACTCAAATACTCAGCTGGGAGAGGGGATGAACCTCATCCCTGCTCACCCACCTCCTCTCCCGTCTGTCTCCCCAGCCCAGCCCCAGGTGAGGCCTCCCAGCTCCCACCCCAGAGGGCAAACACTGACTGACCGCATGTGGGAGCGGCCCGGCACAGCAGTGGCCGCCTCTGTTTATCAAAGGCCACTTTGTCAGGTGGGACCGCAGGAAGAGGGCAGGCCTGGCCCAGAATAACCCAAGAGAAGGGCGGCAGCTCTGAACTCAGGCCGGTGCCACCTCCATTCCTACACCCAGTGTCCGAGCTCCAGCTCTCAGTGGTCCTGACGTCCCCTACCCAGGTCTCTGTCCATGTGGCTGGCCCCTGGCTGCCCCGAGAAAGAGACATGAGGACACGTCCCTGCCAGGCGGGCAGGATGCTGGCAGGGCCCCAGCGGTGAAGTGCATCTGAGTTTGAAGACAAGTCAGTCTGTCCCCTGCCCCCTGTGGCTGTCTAGGGCAGCCATGAAGACAGACACGTCTCTGGGGCCCACCCCTCATCCCTTGTCCTGCTGCCACTTGGCTCCTGGGCACCGGCCTCCACCCAGCCCAGCTGGCAGCCGCCGAGCCCCCGGCTGGTTGGCCGGTTTCCTCCCTCTAATTCTCTGCTCAGAGGCCTGTCTGTCCTGAGGGCTGGTCCAGGCCTCAGTCTGGCAGGTGTTCAGTACCCCACAAATGCCAACTAGGACCAGCTCAGGTACAGAGCCTGTGCCCCTCGGTCCCCTGCCTCCAGCCCACTACCTCAGTGACCTTCCCAGGCCCTGGCTCTGGCTCTGGTCCCCCGTCTAGTCACTAAGAGGGCAAGAAGTGCCCCTGACCAGGTGGCTCAGTTGGTTGGAGGATCGTCCTGTACACTGAAAGGTTGCGGGTTCGATCCCCAGTTGGGGCATGTGCAGGAGGCAACTGATTGATGTTTCTCACATCAATGTTTCTCTTCCTTCGTCTCTCTCTAAAATCAATAAACATATCCTCAGGTGAGGATTTAAAAAAAAGGGGGGGGTGACCTCATAGCCTTACGGAACAAACTGCAGGGCAGGGGCCACAGAGGGGCCTAAGGAGGGGAAGCTGAGAACCCCACAGGGCCCTCCAGTCCCTCCATCTCAGCTCTGGGGTAGAGGGAGCCACAGAACCCCGGAGCCCCATATCCTCTCCCCGACTTCACCCACCAGCCCCCTGTGAGTCCAGCACGTCCTTTGGTCCAGCCAGCCCATCCTCAGCCCCTGCCTTTCAGCAGGGCCCCGCCCCCCGAGACTGAGCTCAGACACAGGAGTCCAAACACCCACAAGGAATGTAGGGACCCTGAGTGTCCTGGCCCCCAGTGCCCTGCAACCCAGGGATGAGGTACGCCCTCCTCCCTTCACATGTCACGGAAACATGGCTTCCCAGACCAAACCCTCCTTCAGGTCTCAGCCCACCCATCACCTGACCCTCCACAAGCAGAGTCAGAGCTCAGAGGTCAGAGGCCACAGCCCTGGGCTCCTACCATCAGAGCCCGCACCACACCAGCCTGCCCACTCCCGGCAGGGAGCTCCAGCAGGTCCAGCCTAGCCCCAGGCCCTAGCAGTCGCGGGAGGCCTGGATGAATGAGCCCCAAATGGTCCAGCCCAGGAACTGCAGCAAAGAGAACCTGGAAAAGCAAAGCTGAGCTGGGCATCAGCGAGGAGCTGTTTCTGAAACCCAATCATCTTCCCCGAACCCCAGGACAAGGACGGGGTGGTGGTTGTCACCCCTGCAGTAACAGAGGCCTCTCGTTACCACTGCCCCCATAACTGCCAGCCCTGGGCACCAGCTCTGGGCCCTGCAACATGAGGGACCCTGGGCCACGGCAGCCCTAATGCTCGTGATGGCTGTGCAGCAAAATGGTCATCACCATGCAGCTTTGCAGAGGGGGACATGAATGCGGTGAGCCACCCAAGGCCACCCAGTGGACAAGTGGAGGTTGCAGTCAGAGTCCAAGTGGGGCTGATGCCCAAACCACCCTCTTCCTGCCATTTCTCACACCCACTCAAAGATACACCAAGAGTCCCTGTGTTTCCAAATGCCCAGGCGCTGATGCCTTCGATGCCCAGCTCAGGCCTCCCTTCCTCCTGGAAGCTTCTCCATCCCAACCTTGTCCCGGTGACCACCCCCCTCTCTGCTCAAGGCCCCAAATTCAGCATCTCCTGGTTGGTTCTCATCCTCCCACTTGGTCCAGAAATGCTCTGGCCAAAAACAAGGGTCCCAGGGATGAGTGTCCCCAGGGTGCCATCCCTGAAGATCCTGACTCGGGGTCTGCATCAGGCAGGGGGTTAACTGAAGGGACTGCCTCCCCTCGCCTCCCTGACCCTGGCTGTACATGCCTCAGGGACACACAGTCATACCCCACCCCCTTCCCAGCATGTCTGCACCCAAGGTTTGCTAAATCACATACAACAGAATTCTGACGGGACCCCAGTGTTGAACTGTGCAGTGTGCCTGGAGGTCAGGCAGAAGACAAAGCTCTGAGCCCTCTGAACCCCCCCTTAATCACCGCTGAGGAGGCAGAGGACCAGCTGCCCCTCTGGCCTGGGCTCCCTAGATTCGAGGATTAAGAGCTGAGATTAAGGGTGGACACATTCCTGGTAGCTTAGAGCTCTAGGCGTATGTGCGTGGTTGTGGGTGTGTACATGCAGGCACACAGGTGCACATGTACAAGCATATCCAGAGTGTTTCTGGGCATGCGTGCAGGTACATCCCTGTGTGTACACCTGCGGGTTGTCAGATGGGCTCGAATGCCTGGGTGGGTCTGGGTGTGTCCAGGTAAGTACATGGGCTCTATCTCTATGAGTGGCACACGTGCACCAGGTAGAGTATGTGTTGTCCTGTTTCTGTGTGCCCTTGTGTTCAGGTATGTATGTGGGCCTGTGTCTCCACATGTGTGCACAGGACAAGGGTGTGTACTCAGGACTGCATTTTATACTTCACGTATACAAATTGGTCTGCAGTATGCATGTGCATCTTACTTCATGTACACAAATGGGTCTGCAGTACACACATGCGTGTTACTTCACGTACACAAATGGGTCTGCAGTATGCACATTTCTACGTGTGCCTTCACTCCCCTGAGGTAGGGAGCGTGTCCCCCATCTTCCTCCACTATTCTCCCATGAGCTGCAAATATCCATGGCCACCCACCTGTTTGGGGTAAGCTCCCTACAGCTGAGAAAGGGGAGAGGCAGCAATTTTGGGGACTCCTGAATCCTCCCAGCCTGGCCTCACATCTGAGACACTAAGACAGCTGAAGACAAAGGAATAGACCACAAAGTCCTTCCCTACAGATACCCAGGGCCACTCATCAGCACAGACACAGCAGCATACAAGCCCAGCCCCTCGCCCAGACCTGAACAGAAACATGGCCTTAGCTCCACGCGGAAAAAGGATCACCCCAGGCTCAACCACAGCCTCACAGACCATGCCCCAAACACAGAGCCAGAACCCCTTCTTCTGGATTGTCCCCAAAAGCCTCCAAGCCCCACTACCTCACATGAGAGCAGGATTCAGCCAAGCCCAGGCTCAGCCCCCAGAGGCCACCTGGGGGCCCCATTCTTGGGGAAGCTATTCTGCTTCTCACCACTGGGGGACCCTCAACAGCCACGCTCTGTCCATGGGTACCATGTTCTCATGGGGGGGGGGGGGGAGATGACAGGCACAGGGCCCAGGAGGGCAAGTAGTAAAGAAGTCCTCCAGTCCTGACCCCTGTCCCCAGGACTCCTCAGGGCCTGGCCCCACTGAGTGGCAGCAAGGGGATGAGAGGTTCCCACCAGCCAAGGAGTGAGGCAGAGGCCTCCAGGGACCAGAGCAGGAGAAGGAAGAAGAAAAGAGGGTGGGAAATGGGGTGGGGGAGGCAGGGAGGAGACAAAGGAGAAGAAGGTGGGTAGGAGGGTTGCAATGGGGAGAGAGGCGGAGAGCAACGAGAGAAAATCGCTCATAACCAAGCCTGAGCCTCCAGAATCTCACCGTATGTCCACCTTCCAGAAAGGTGGAGTCCAAAAGGGCCCAGTCCACCCTCCACTGCAGGAGGTAGGAAAGCTCCCTGCAGCCAGCCTCCACTCTCCGCGTCCACCAGCTTGGGGATCGCAGGAGCAGGGGGAGGGGGAGGAAGGACAAGGTGTGACAACAGGGGAAAACTAGAAGTCAAAAAGATTGAGGATGTGTGAAAGTGTGCAAAAAAAAGATACAGTAGAGCAATGTCAGAATTTAGGGAAATGAAACAAAGTAACATGTGTGAGGGCTGAACTGGGAGATGATGTAATTGGGGGAGTAGCTGCTGCAACAATGTATCCAAGTAAGGGATCCAAGGAGATAGGATGCAACTCTGTGGGGAACCAGACACTGTGGAGCAATGTAAGAGAGTCCAGGCTTAGCACAGAATCCCACCACCCAGAAAAGCCCTGCCTTGGCATCTACAAGAGGGAGGCAGGGAAGGAGAGGCTGAGAAGGGCTTACTGTGCATGAGGAGAGCTCAGTAACGGACCCCCAGAAGAGGGGACATCTGTGCTGGATTTGGGAGGATAAGTAGGAGTCCATAGAAGGAAAGGGCTCAGTTGGCCTGAATGTGATCATGTCCCAGAGGCTGGGAAGAGAGGTAGTGCTCAGCATGATGGACAGGAGAGGGTGGCCCACACCCTGGCCAAGGGGAACCGCAGACAAGCCGCGTGAAGGAAACAGGCCTCCCGTCCTTCCCGAGTCCAGCAGGCCTGTCCTCCCTTCCCAAATGGGCCACCTCAGGTCAGGCCCTGCCCTCGGGCCCCAGGTCTTTCTGACAGTTCCCCAATGTGAAGAATGGAAGGGTCCCTGGGCCACCCAGTCCTATCTCCCCACTTTACAGATGTAGAAGTAGAGACTCAGAGGGGGGAAAGCTGTCCACGGTCACTGGACAAGCCAGAAGCAGATTCACCTCTGAGATGTGACATCTTAGGGAAAGAAGAACAATGAAAATAAGTAAAATAAAAGTAACTTATCCAGCAGCAGCCTCCATTTAACTAGCTGCCGCCTAGTGAACTAGCTGCACCTCCCCAAACAGCCCTCAGCGCAGCCTGCAGAGCGGGGCCTGACTGCCCCACTGGACAGAGCAGCTGAGGCTGCGGCAAGGAGTCGCTGCCCAAGTTTGCTCTGCTCGGCAGAGCTGGGATTCGAACCTGCCTCCAAGGGGGAGGCGTGCTTCCCTCCCTGCTGCTCTTCAATGCCTCCCCGAAACCTCACACAGGCACAACACACCACCACAAACACACACCACAGTCGAGCGAGGCTCACTGACAAGGCGCAGGACACACACACGCAATGACCTGCTCACCCACAGCCCCCAGCACAGGGCCCGGCATACAGCAGATGCTCAGTGTTTGCAGAATGGACAAACCGGGTCGAGCAAAAGACAGGCCCCCATGCGTGAGCGCACAGCCACGTACCCCCTGGGGAGCCCAGTGCTCCGAGGTACCCCCAAACAACATGGCATCCAGGGCTCGCAGACCACAGCTCCTTGCTAACTGCCTCCTTTGGGCACACTGCTTAAACTCTCGGGCCTCCGGGTCCCCATCTGTAAAATGGGATGACAGTACTACCTCTTGGGGTCATGGTGAGAACTGAGTCAAGCACGTTAAGCACTTAGAACCACCTGCTACACGAAGTACTGGCCAGTGTCATCGTCACTGTCACCATCTGTGCCTACTTCCCCAACACAGAGAGCATCTTGAGGGCAGAAACCAGGCTGAATTCAGCTGCAGACGTTCCCACCCCACCCTCAAGAGCAGCCTGGCCGAGGAGGCGGCAGTAAACGTGGCGGGTGAGTGAAGGGCAAAGACACACAGGTACCCACCCCCCAGCCCTGGGCCCTGGAGAGGGTAGCAGTTTGTGGGTTCTGCCAGACCCCCCAAGAAGCAAGACTACCTTTCCCTTGCTCCCAGTATAACAGCCCCCCAACTCTCCAGGAGCCTTGCCTGCTTAGCCCCCACAGAGCCCCCCAAGCCCCAGCCCAGGGAGGGGGGCTGGCCTAATGAGCTACACTGGTGCCCACAGTCAAACGGGCAATCAGTTTGCTGCTATTAGATTTCGCAGATCCCACTGGTGATTGATTCTAAATTACCCTTATTAAAGTCTGGGCTGGTGACCAGGGCTGGCTGGCTGGCAGTGCAGGGGGTACAGAGAGCTCTGGAGGCCTTGGGCAGAGGCCAACCCCAGGTAAAGCAGGCCCACAACCGTCCGAAAGCAGGATGAAGGCCCTAATCAGCATATCACCCTTGCCCCGCCCTCATCATAGAAAACCCTGGCCCTGAAGGGGTTGTGATGACAAGGTCAGCAATGGGACAGACAGAAGTCCAGGTCAGATGAAAGGGTGACTGAACACCGGCTCCACTCACACCCGGCCGCATGAGCTCTGGCAGGTGGCGTAACATCTCCAAGCCTTGAAGTGAGGGGACCGCCACCAGCCTCCGAGCAGCCAGGAGGCTCAATGAAACCACCTAAGGATGGAGGCCAAGCCCAACCCTTGGGCAAGACCCAGGCCATCTCTGAGCTGCAGGACTCCCTCTGTGAGAGGCCGGGGGCTGACCGCCTCCCGCCTCCGAGCTCCTATGCAAACATCAACGGCCACCTGCCAGGGCAGGAGCTCCCAGCTGGAAGGAAATGAAAAGAACCTGGTGTCACCATGTGCTGGGCTAATGCGGCCAACAGCAGGTCTCTCTGGGGTTCCAGGACTGGAGAACCTAAAGAGTGGTGGAGCCCCATCCTCTGGCTCCAGACTGGACTGCCAACAGCTCCGGAGAAGCGAATTCCCTGTGAACTCAGCGCCACGAGGGTCTGGGAAGTGCTTCTCCGACCCGGCCCCCCGCCTGCAGCTCCAAAGGCAAGTCCTGCCCCAAATTCCCCCTTGTAAGGTGACCCCCACCCAGGGCTCTGCTTTGAGTCATAACTTGGTCCTCACAGTCTCCAAGGGAAGACCTTATCCCCGCCCCCAAAAGCCATTCCTCAGGTGAGACCAAGAGAGGCCAGGAAAACAGCCAAGTGGAAGCAGGTAAATGCAAGGACTCGGCACTTTATTATTTCATGTTGCTCATTCCCAAACAACTCTGAGGCAGCGGTATTCTTAACTCATTTTAAAGAAGAGACTGCCAGGCCAGCGTGGCTCAGTGGATTGAGCGTTGTCGCGTGGACTGAGAAGTTCCGGTTTGATTCCGGGTCAGGACACATGCCTGGGTTACAGGCTCGATCCCCAGTAGGGGGTGTGCAGGAGGCAGCCCCTCTCACATCCATGTTTCTATCTCTCCCTTCCTTTCTCTCTAAAAAGTCAATAAAAACGTATTTTTAAAAAAAGAAAGAAGAGGAGACAGGCTCAGAGAGGTTAAGTGAACTTGCCAAGATCACACAGCAAGAAATTGGCAGAACCGGGATTTCAACCCTGGTCTACTTGGCTCTAGGGTCCCTGCTCCTCTACTACCTCAGCTTCACCTGAGGTTGGAGAACCCAAAACAGACAGCACCAAGGCCTAGGTGGGAACCCAGAGGTGGGAAGGAGGCAGACCTCAGCCAGCTGGGGTGTGGATGTTGCAAAACCCTCTCCACCTGGTGTAAAAGGCCAGCTGTGCTCTCCCTCAGCAGCCAGGTAGGGAAGGGGCCAGAGCATTTGTCCAAGGCTGTCCCCACCCCCACCCCCAGCTGGGCCCTCAGCCATTGCTGCTCAGACTCCCCCTGTAATCACAGCTTCCTGTTTGGCGCTGAGAATAGGCCTGGTCAGTGGGGGAGGGGAGCAGCCACCCCTCAGGCCAGGGCCTGCTCTGGAGGGAGAGGGCCGGAAGTGAAGGCCACCAGGCCTCCTGGAATCTTGGGAGGCTGGGAGCCAAGGCAAGGAGTAGGAGGGGTGTCAATCAACAAATATTTACCGGGCACTGGCCTGATGTTCCCAGGATGCGGTGGACCACTAGAGAGGACAGCAAGCCAAGCCAGGTGGTCCAGGACCAGCCCAGACCCTACTCCCTACTGGGGTGGGGGTTGGGGCAGGTGGGAACAAGGGGCTGGGCCTTGGGAGAGTTTCTGGCTCTGGCCACCCGGCTCCCCAGACACAAAATCACAGGGCTCCTAGCGGCTGGGCTGGAGCCCAGAGCCACAGTGCCTCTGTCCCACCCAGATGTGGTAGCTGAGTCCCGGCACTCAGACCACAGGCTCAGCCCACATGGCCCCCTGCCACCTCCCAGCCCATGCGTACATGCCTTGGACACAGCAGGATTCTGCCAGCCTCACTCTGTCCCCCAACCCAACTCCACAGGAGAGAACACAAAGCCCCAGCCTGCGCTCCAAAGCTCCCAGTTCTGGCTTCCTGCCTGCCTGCCTGCCTTCATTCATTCACTCACTCACTCATTCATTCAAACCATTCAATTCTGGGCCGGACACAAAGTTGGCCTTGGGAGTTCAGCAAAGAACAAGGCAGCCACAGAGGCTGCCTGGGGAGCTCATGATCTATCAAGAAGGCATCCTGACGCTTCTCCTGACTGCCGTGCAGACTCACCAAGTCACTCCTCTCTGAGCCTTGGCCACTCCGGCCAGAGAGAACCTTGGGTGCAGTAGGGCCAGGATTCAAGAATGGGGCAGCAGGGGTGTAAATCCGAGCTCCACAGAGCAACTCTCTAGGGGCCAGAGGGGACTAAAGGCAGGCCTGGCCACTGTGCAGAGAGTGAGCCCCAACCCGGGCATCCAGAGTGTGTCTAGGGGGATGGAGGCTTTTTGGAGCCCTCTCATCCTCAGGTTCTAAATATTTCCCATCATGTGGCCCAGACACGAGCCCCACCCCCACCCCACTCCCCAGTTTTGTTGACAACTCTACACAGTCTACAAAGAAAGCTCTCCTGGATCATCCCCAATGATGTTCCCAATAGCCCCGCCCACCTAGCAGCCGACAGCCCTGAGAGGTGGTGGAGGCGCAAGGGCTCCAGGGCCAGGCTTCACCCACCTCTGAGACTAGGGTGAGAATTAAATGAGAAAACATACGGACACTTCTGCCCAGAGCCTGGCAAAGAACAGACACGTGTGACACAGCAGTGACATGGGCATAATCTGGGGGTTAGGAAGGCCCCAGAGAGGTGAAGTAAATTGCCCAAGATCACACACAAGGGGATAAAATTAGGACTACAATCCAGTTCTTTCAGCCTGCCAAGCCCCAGCTCAAACCAGCTCTGCCACGTTCCAGTGGTGTGACCTTGGGGCAGTCATTTACCGGCTCCATGCCTCAGTTTCCTCCTCTGTAAAATAAGGGTTCTGATCATTCCTACCTCCAAAGATGATCATGAGGATTCAATACATGCTGGCTCTATCGTGAAGCACTCAGAGGAGTGGAGGCCCCTGCCAGGGGCAGCGATGGGAACTGCCCGCCTCCCACCCACAGCCTTCAGGAAGCCCCTGCGGCCCTCCAGAGCGGCCATCCCTCTCCCCCTGCGGCTTTGGGGGAAGGCCCCGCTCCGACGAAAGGGACGATGAAAGGGACGACGGGAGGGAGGTTTGTGCAGGATCTGGCTTCTGGGGGAACTGTCTTGCCCCTCATCTCCCCTTCAGGATGCCCCTCTTACCCACCCCCTGCTGCTCTAGCATTTTCCAGAACCCAAGCCCAGAGCTGCCCTGCCCCAGTGCTGGCGGGGGGTGGGGGGGGCCCTCCATGCCCCAATCCATCAGGTGGAAAAAGCCATTTGTGTTCAAAAGGCCAAACTCTTTTTTCTACAGCAGAGCTCAGTCACACCAACCCCAGCACCAGGAACAAGAAACACTGGATTCGCAGCTGCAGGCACCAGGTTCCACCCCAGCTCTGCTGTGAGGGTGCGGTGACTCCCAGTGCAGTCCTGTAAGTCCAGTATTGGTCCCCAGTTGACAGATAAGAAAGCCAAGGGTCAGGGCAAGTGACGGCTTGCTCAATGTCCTGGTGACCACTTTTATAGCTCAGCCCCAAACCTCCTCCTCCAAGACACCCTCCTTGACCTCTCCAGGCTCCTCCTGGGGACCCATCTGCTGAGAGCTCACACCCCCTCTGCTGAGAGCACACACCATGGCAGGTTCACACAGTCCACTCAAGGGACTCATTTTCTCATCGCGACATCTCTGCAGGGCTGGCGCTGTCACTGTTCCCATTCTACACATGAGCAAGTCGAAACAGAAACCCCTGACCCCAAATCACACAGCAGGTGTCTGTTCCCAGAGCCCCTGCCACCTTGGGGGCTAATAGGCAGCAGACCCCTGTGGTGCCCCTGTGTCAGGCCCTGATCTGGAACAGCACCAGGGGCCTCAACTTTTCATTTTTACAGTGAGAACAATCTTGCCCTGGCCACCCAATGTCCAGAGTCCACAGAGCAGTAGCTGGAGGGCAGAGGAGTAGGGAGCTCCTGAATGATTGACATGTGGGGGTGGGGAAGGAGCAGGAACCACCAGGCCTAGGGGTGGGGCTTCAGAAGAATTTCCAGATTGATTTCCCCTCCCCACCGTCCCTCAGCCTTCCACTCCCCACCCCTACTGCCACATGCCCAACCACAGAATGGCAACCTTGTAAAAGAATAAGAAATCAACATTGTTGAGTGCTTACTATGTGCCAGGCACTGTCCTAAGAGCTTTATATATTAACCCTTTTCATTCTTGTAGTCTCTCCATTTTACAGACATGGAAACAAAGGCACAGAGAGGTTAAGTAACTTTCACAAAGTCACACAGCCACAAAGTAGTGAACTCCCATCACTGTGAGTATTCAAACAAGACTAAGGGGCCCCTAAAAATCCCTTCCATCCCTGAGCTTCTAAAAGAACATGTTTCAAAGCCCAAATTTCCAGGATCTGCACTCTCCAAGCCTTTCTGGGTGGGGACGTAAGTACAGCAGCTGAGGTGCCTGAAGGCAGAAGTCCTTCACAGTTATAGTCACCTGGTCTCTCAGAAGAGAAAACTCCTCAAAGCAGATGCCAGGAGGTGCGTGCGCATGCACACACACACGCACACGTGCGCACACACATGCACACACACGCCAACTCACCATCTGCAGCATGAATGAGACCTGCTATCCCCACTGAGGTCACTCTGGAAGCTCCCCCAACACACACACTCCCTTTCAAGCTCGTGGGCAGACCTAGGGGCCATCTCGTTCCTCTGACCAGCCATTTCCCATCCCAGAGATATCCTTAGAGGACCCCACCATGGAGGCCATTCCTGGACACACCCCAGTTGGGACTCTTGGTCTAACTTAGTCCCTCCTGCAGGCATCACCCTTCTTCTCTGGTGTGGCATCCCACTAAACCTTTGCCTCTCAGGCCAGATGAGGTGATGCCCCTCCTCCACAGCTGGACCCCAGGGAAGGTGTGAGGCCTGGAGAGCCCCACCCTCCTCTCCTTCAAGTCAAGCCCAGCCAGAGCAGTCTGCAGGCCCAGAGCCCCCAAGGATCTGCTTTCTCTGCCACCCAGCACTGGGTCTGAATCACACCCTCTACCTCACCCTCAGATCCAAGGGCACCCTGCCTCACTGAGGCCCTACTGTGCACCTGGGCCTGTCACCTGGCACACTCTCAAATCAGTTGCTTCCACCACCTCCTGGGGAATGAATTATTAGCCTTGGTGTATGAATAAGGAACAGCTGTTCAGTGAGGGATGTGACTTGCCCAGGGTCACAAAGCTTGAGATTCCTGCTAGGCTTCCAAGTCTAAAGCATTTAGTCCTGAGCCCGTTTTCACTCTTTTATACACCACGCATTTACTGAGCTGCGTCTATGAAACACACATCCTCTCTTTTCATCTTTGAGGAGGGTGTTATTAGCCCCATTTCACAGAGAGGAAAGAGAGGCTCTGAGAGATGAGATGATCTGTCAAAGGTCAGACCATGAGCCAGGGGTAGTAGCAGAATCTGAACTCAAGGCCACAAGACTGATTTTGAAGATGGTCTTCCAGAAGTGTAATGCTCTCCCGGGACCCCTCCTCCCCCTCCCCAGGGGAGCGGAGCAAAGCACCCAGCCACCATGCGGGTAGTTCCCCTGGCATTCAACACTCCCCTACCTACAGCCCCCAGCTCCCAGATAGGGGGGCCAGTGAGTAGTCCATCTGCCCAAGATAACCTCTGAGCCCCTGCCTGTCTTCCTCCAACTTATAGGCTGGCTGACAGAGGCTCAAGGAGACTTGCAGGGGCAGAGTGGGGACCCTGAAGGGGGTGGTGTCTGAGAGGTCTGGGTCCATTTCAGCCTGAGGAATGGGGGACAGGCATAGTTCCTGGAAGGAACTAAGGAGACTGGGCCTAGAAATGCCCAGCTCATTCCCAGTTCAGGCTTCAGACATATGCCCATGGGGGCAAGGTGGGGGGGACTCACTTGGAACCTGAGTCCTTCAAAGTGGGGAGGTGGCCCTTCCTCCCTATATCCTCCTGCTCCCCCTGTTGGACCTGGGACAGAGCTCAACCCCACAGCTGCTGCTGCTGCTTTGGTCATTCAAAGGGACGCTCAGGTGTCACCTCTTGCATTCACAATCACCTCTACCTGCACACATTTGGCCGCCCTCAGGAGTACATGCCCCGTGCACAGAGTCACCCATGCACCTGCATGCACTGCACGGATGCACACACTCTCATGAGTCCGCGCACACACTCCCATGGGTCGGCGCACACGCCCACCACCGAGGTCTCTCCCCACACACTCACCCCTGCAGGCACACACAGCCATAGCCAACAGTCACCCAGCCCAGTCGCTAGTACACACCATGCACAACGGGTCACCCTCACAGGACTAAACACATACATAGGGCATGATGGCACTCACCCATCCCTTTCACCCATACACACACCACAGGTCCCAGCACCCTTCACTGAAGTGGACACACACACACACACACACACACACACACACACACACACGGTCACCCTCACCCCCCTCAGGTCACCTTCACACAAGTCACCCTGCACCCCACCCTTTCTCAGGGACCCCACTGCCCTCAAGGATACCCTGGGAGGAACCCAATGCACACCCTCCCCCAGTAGGGAGAACACACCCGATGCCCTAAAAGTGGCCGCGGTCTGGGCACACCCACGAGCAAAATCCACGTTTACTCCAGACCCAAGACACACCCAGCTCTGGTACCGCCGGCGACCCGGCCCGCCGTCAGGCCCGCGCCCCTCACCCATACGGGGACCGGTTCAGCCCGGGCAGGCGGATTCCAGGAGCCTGGGGAGGGGGAGCAGGGCTGGCTCCGCCGGGCCTCCCTCCGGGGCAGGGTCCCACATGGAAGGGGACCGAGTCCCCTGAGGCGACCGCCGGCGGGTGGCCTTCCCCTCCGATGCCACCCCAGGGTGCGCGAACGGGGAGGGGGCCGGGGATGACGAGAGGGTCCCGGCCGGGCGGGCGCCGTCACTCACCCCCGCGGCGCGCCCGGCCAGCAGCAGAAGCAGCAGCGGCGGCAGCAGCAGCCCGCGGGCCCGGGGCCCGGCCGCAGCCCCCGTCCCAGCGCCTGCCCCGTGGGCGGCCCCGGCGCGGCGCGGTGGCCCCGGCTTCATGGCGGCGGCGGCGGCGGGCGCCTTTGTTCCCGAGGCGCGGCGCGCGGGGCGGCTGCTCGGCGGCGGCGCGGCCCGGCGGCTGGACCGACGCGGCTCGCTCGGGGCTCCCGGCTCGGCGGCCCGGCTCCGCCTCGCGGCTCCGCGCCCACAGCCGCCGCGCCCGCAGGAAGCGTGCGCCGCCGCCGGGCCGCCCCCAGCGCGGGCGGGGCGGGAGGAGAGGCGGGGCGGGGCCGAGCGCGCCCCCCGCCCAGCGATCCCGCCCCTCGCGCCCCGGCCTTCTGCCCCCCGCGCCGCAGCTCCCCGCCCGGAGCCCCGCGCCCTTGCAAAGGCTGTCGCGCCGCAGTGGGGTCAGCGGGACAGCGGCGCTCAGCCCGCGGCTGTGCCACCTAAGGCGAGGACCCGGGCTCACTGAGCCTCGGCCTGCAAGATAGGGGTCCCTCCGGACGCGCCTCCTCGGGCTGTCATGAGGGAAGGGTGGGGAGACAGGCCTGGCTCCTCGGAGGGTCCCAGTAGAGTCGCATTTGTGTGATCATTAGCAGCTTCCCCCTAAGGGCTTCGTTCTCATGGCTCTGTCAGGACCCATCACCTGGGTCATCCAAGCCCCCTGGGCATTGACGTCTCCAGGACAGAATGGGCTGGGTGACCCCAGATCAGGTGCAGCCCTCCCCGCGCCCCTCTCCCAGAGCAGGAAACCCGCCTCAGTCTCCCTTCTGCACCAGGGGGTTGACTTCTGGGCCCTGTCACTGGATCTGCAGAAAGCTGGGCAGACCTCATGTGGTGCTGCTTCCCCACCAGCTGTGTGACCTCGGAAGTGCTCCCCCCCCCCAGATTCCTCAGGTGGAATGGAGCCCCACTCCCTCAGTGCAGGCGCTGAGGGCTGTCGTTTCACCCTGCTTGGTCAGCCTGAATTTGTCTCTGTGCCCCATCCCCATCTGGCCACTGTGCACTTGACTTACTCTTTCAGGTCTCCCACAGCTAACGCCCAGGAGCCCAGGAGGGCAGGGGCTGGGTCTCTTGTTTGCTGCTGTGTCCCCAGTACTAGCACAGAGACGGGCACATAGTGGGTGCTCAACACAAACTTGTTGAGCCGATGACTGTGTTTCCCATTCACCTGAGCTACCCCACCCAGGGGTTTGGGGAGGAGGAGTGAATACTATGAAGCCCTGACCGTGTGCCAGGTGTGGCACCGAACGCTTTGCATGGGCTGCCTCATGTCCCCTCAGCAACCCCGGCAATAGGTGAGGCCGGTGTCTTCACTTCCTTCATGGGCAGCTGAGGCCCTGAGGGGGAGTTATTCGCTAAAGCTGGCCAACTGGATGTCTCGCCCGCAGCCCCTGTGTCCTGCCAGCGCGGGGCCTGCCATCAGGAAATAGGAATTAAATTGAGCTGAATCTGGAACAACCCCCCTTCCCCGCCCCAGGAAAAGGGACTGAAACCAAGGCGAATGGAGCCAAGAGGAAAGTGTGCAAGGGGGGCCTGGAGGAACAGGCTCCGGGGCACCAGCCATGATTTGGGGGTGTCAGGAGACCTGGACTTGTCCTGAGGGGCCCTTGGAAGGAGGTCCAGAGGAAACGTCATCTCGGAAGGTGGAGCTGAATTAGGAGGTGTTCCTGAGAGGGAGTGAGAGCCGCATCCCTAAAGGCTATGTAAGGCCAGGCCAGCTACCCTTTGGCAGAGATCCTGGAGAGGAAGAAAAGGAACCTTTCCAACTCAGACTTAAAATTCCCTAGGAATTCAGAGGTCCCAGCCTCTGGAAATCCCATTCCCAATTTCCTTTAGGGGCCCTGACCCACGAATACCTTGGGGAAATGTGTGGAGAGGGGCCGGCAGGGCCCCGTTGTGGGGAGCCGGTCCTGGTTGAGAGCCGATCTCGAAGCTGAAGAGCTGTGACTTGGGGTGGGGTGAATACCTGGGTTCAAACTCAGTTCTGCCAGCTATGGGCTGTGTGACAGTGGATGAATAGCTTTACTTCTCTGAGCCTCAAATTCCCAACTGTAATGTGGAAATAATGACTAGTGGGGTTCATTCATTATTCCCAAATATCGGTTGAGTGCCTATGTGCCAGGTGCCAGGTTGTGAAGATTAAATGAGCTCTTCCCTGCCATTGTCCTGGGGGTTCAGGAAAGGTGGCTGGGAGATGCTTAGAAAGCAAGGGATTTGGATGAAGGGATAGTCGTCTCCCAAAAGGGCTGCCACCGGCCCAGGGAACAGGAGCTCCCAAAGGGCAAATGTCAGCTGGGTGCAAGGACGGACTCTGGGAACAGTTGGAGCCGGTCACAGATGGCAGTGGCTATTCTGAAAGGTAGTGCCCACTATCTTGGGAGCCAAGCAAGGCTCAGACAACTAGCTATCAGGGAGGCCATTAGGACAGTCTCCACGCACAAGGTGGGCAGTGAGCATTGCCCATCTTCACGGGTTCCTGCCAGTCCTGAGACTTCTGGGGGCAGCGGCCTCTCTTCCCTGACACCCTGGGGAGGAGAGAGAGGTGTAGAATCTTTGGGCTGGGCAGGAGCGCCACCTGCCGTTCCTCAAAGATACTGGTCCCAGTCAGAATCAAGCCAGATCTGGGCCCCTGAGAGTCTCATCCGGCCCTTCCCCCTCGCCTGCTCCCGCTAGCCTTGGGGTTCACAGATGCACACATTCACCTGCTCTCCAGCACCCAGTGCATTCACGCAGTCACCCTCCCCCACGGCTGCCTGTGCATTGCAGCCACATGCCAGCATCTCAGGGTCTCCCTTCACCCGCCGTCACCACCCAGGCAGGCGTGCCCCCTCCCAGCACAACTCCCCTGGCCCACTTGGCACCCTGAGGGGCCTTCCGGACTTTCTCAGGCAGGGTGATCCCACCCCTGCACAGCACCTTAGACAAGCCCTACCTGTGCGCTCCCCACCTGCTGTTCTGTCTCCGCTGCTCCCTGGAAGTGTCCCCAATGGGCAATAGTCACAGGACTCGAGCAGAGCTGACTGTATGGTGGGCACCGTTCTACGAAGTATGTACACACTGACATTATCCCTAGTGACAAACTAAGGCACAGAGATGTTAGAGGTGCCCAAGGTCACACATCTGGTGAGAGAGAGCTGAGATCCTAACCCAGACTCTTTTTTTTCTTATTTTCTTTTTTTTTTAATCCTCACTCAAGGATATTTTTCCATTCATCTTCAGGTAGAGTGGGAGGGTGGGGGGAGAGAGAGAGAGAGAGACATATCCACTGGCTGCCTCCTGCAGGACCCCAACCAGGGCTGGGGATGAACCACAACCAAGGTGTGTGCCCTTGACTGGAATCGAACCTGGGACTCATTGGTCTGCGGACAGACGTTCTAACCGCTGAGTCAAACTGGCCAGGGCTTGACCCAGACTCTTAATAGTTACACTTTAACGCCAAGTCCAGAGGTGGGTCAGGGGTGGGTCATTTGATGAATGCATTAGAGTCAATGTAGGGGTTCACACTGTCCCATAGACACCGCCAACCCACAGACATACTCAGATGATCCCGGAGCCCAGATAACCTGCCACAGGCACACCGGGCAGCCATGCCTCACCTCCTACCCTGCACCCCCCAGACCTCTCTGCCCCCGGTGAGGCCTCCTGGCTCTAACAAAACAGCGAAGGGGAAGGAAGGCCTCGGCCAGCATCTCTGAGCTCCACACCCGGGACCCTTACAGAGTTGCATCTCTGGTCCCGGCACACAGTAGGTGCTCACGAACTGCTACCTGACTGCCTGTCCCCAGAGGTTTGGCTAAACAGACTGGCTCCTTGGAAGCCATGCAGTGAGGAGAGCCGGGTCTCAGGGCTTCCTCTCCGCCAGGCGCGGCTGGGCCTGCAGAACCTCTCTCCTGCACCTCCCCAGTCCGCGGCTCGGGAACAGCCAACACGCTGGCCTTCGGGGCTGCTGCCTTGAGGACCACGTGCGCTGACACAGGCACCCCTTCAGCAGAGCCCGGCGCTGGGAGCGCAGTGCACACTTTCACTCTTTACTTCTTCCTATTTTGTAGTTGGGGAAACTGAGGCTCTGAGAAGCTGGTGGCTTGCCCCAGGTCACACAGCCTCGCGGTGCCATCCCCTGTGGGCACAGGGCACTTGGATCCTAACGGGCCCTCTGGCTCAAGGCCATCACAAGCCTTGGAAACAAGTCTGGATCCCAGGGCCAGCCCCGCCTCCACCCTGCTCCCTCCCACCCTCTGCATCTCAGCTTCCAGTCTTGCCCAGGATCCAGGACGGAGGCCAGAGCCAGATGTGCTTCTGGGAAAGTCTGAGTGAAGGCCACCCTGAGGCCAGTGACCCCCAAATCAGGAGCTGAATCTGGATTCTGGCAAGAGAGCTCCCCATCTAGTGTCCACAGAGTGAACTTGGGGAGACTCAGGCTGCCCCAGCAAGTCAGGGTGAGCCAATGGGCTGCTGGGAGCCTCCCTGGGGCCTGCAGAGGACCAGGGCTTGCCATCATGGGGTCTCCATCTGTGGGGAGCCCCTGCCCATCCTGACTGTATAAGGGTCTCACAGGGCCAAAACTCAAGCTTGTCCTGAGCCCCACTGTGTGCCAGCAAGTCCTTTCAGAATGAGAATGGGTGATTTCTCCTGGGCACAGAGCTGCCAAGCATGGGGTCAGAATTTGAACCCAGGCCTCTCGAGTTTTTGAGCTGGAGGTTTGCAAATTGTGGCACCCAAAGGTTTCCCTGGAGGCCCCTCAGGGCAGGTGTGGGTGACAGGGACGGAAGTCGGGTTTTGTTTGAGCTGAGTGACCGTGGGCACAGAGCGAGGTCGGCTGGCCTAGGCGGGGAAGGGGAGGAGGCAGAGACGCAGGCCTCCTCGCCTGGTTCAGTCTGGCCCAGGTGACAGGCCCGGCGGCGGGGAAGGGCGGTCAGGGAAGGAGAGGAGGGCTGTGGCATCTCAGCTGGGGATAGAGGAAAATAGGAGTGGGGCCCAACTCTGGGGCCCTGAAGTCATACAGTTGGAGGGGATCACAAATACAAAAGTGGGAACAAGACCGTGGCTGGGGGCTGCACACAATGAGGTGCCCTGAAGCTCATGCTCAGTTACTTTGACTGCAGTCTGCCTCGCATGGAAGCCCACGGCCCAGCCTGTCTGCCATCCACGGACACAGAGCAGAGTCCCGGGTGGCAGGCAGCCGGGGGGAAGGGCATGGGGTGTGCACTGGGCGGGGTGGAGTTCACACCCCTCTGAAGGTTTGAGTGTCCAGAGAGAACCCAGCAGGACTTAAGGGTGCTGGTGACATTCCCCACTCGCCACGGCGGCCAGGCTCCGAAGGGGTCACACTGAGGCTGGTCCCCCAGAGGCTCGGGTGGGGCTCATTCACCGGAACCGGAATGGACGAGCACGTGGGGCCGGTGTTGCTCTCCACGCTCGAGAGCTCCATCACATAGATGACAGAACTGAGGCCCAAAAAGGGGAAGGGACTGTCCCAAGGTCACACAATATATGGCAGAACATCTGCTTCACTCCTGCCTGGGGCTTTCTCTCGTCCACCTTCTCCTAGCCTGACTGAGGGAAACTCAGGGTAGGACCTGCCCATACCCAAGGCCCTCATCAAGCCCTTCCTCGGCTCTGCCAGTTCAAGGTCGCAGGGCTAGGAAATAGTTGTGTCAGGGGTGGGGGGAGCCCAGACCCAGGAGTGGGCGTTCACAGCAACACTCTTCCCTACGAGAAGGGGGAAGGGAGAGAGAGAGAGGGGCAGCGGAGATGTGGAGGAAGAGAGCAGGGAGGGGGGCAGGAGGAGGGCAGGAGGGGGACAAGAGGGAGGCAGAAGGAAGGCAGGGAGGGTCGGCGGGGAGGGGGCAGGAGGAGGGCGGGGAGGAGGCAGGAGGAGGGCGAAAAGGGGGGCAGGAGGAGGGCAGGAGGAGGGCAGGGAGGGGGGCAGGAGGAGGGCAGGAGGAGGGCAGGAGGGGGACAGGAGGAGGGCAGGAGGGGGCAGGGAGGGGACAGGGAGGAGGGCAGGAGGAAGGTAGAAGGGGGCAGGGAGGAGGGCGGGAGGAGGGCAGGAGGGGGGCAGGAAAGAGGGCACTACAGTTGCGGGAGCCGGTCCACTAACCCCCTTCCTCGTTCCTGGGAATAAATTGCACATTTGGAGTCATTTTCCTGGAAGAAAAAATTGCCTCTAAAAATATTTTTTCTTTCTCACTCAGGCTGGGGCTCGAGCAGCCCAGCTGGTGGCAAGCAGAGCCGGGAGCCCGGGAGAGGGACTGGTGAGCAGTCGGAGATGTCCTGTCTCCGAGGCCATGGCATCTGAGGGAGCACAGCTGTCCTCGAGATAGTGAACATGTCACGTGGGGTTTTTGGATTTGTGCGAGTCGTAGAGGCTAGCACTCAAATCCCACCCTCTAGGTACTGAGCCCCTGCCATGGGCCAGGCAGGCACAGACCTAGGCACCCAGGGAGCTGGCACCTCAGGGCAGGAGATAAGCAACATTCATGCGGGACAGGTCCCTCCTCTGTCCCTCATCGTCGTGGTGGCCTGAGCAGGTCACCTCCCTCACCTTGGGCTCAGCCTCCTCATCTATAAACAGATCAGACCTAGGAGGCCAGAGGTGATCCCCTGCACATGCAGGTGGCGCTGGGTCAGGGCCTGGCCGAGGGCACCAGCTGGGAGGGCTCTGCTGGCAGGGTTCTGAGGAGCAGCCCGGGACCCGGGTCAAAGCCTGTGTCTGCCGCCTCGTGGCCGTGACCTGGGCCACTTTCCTCCCGTTGGAGTTGGAGTGAGGGACATTCTCCACTCCCAGGGTCTGAGGGAGGCGAACGAGGTAACAGGGTGGCACCCAGCTCAGGGCAAGACCCATAGTCACAACCCAGTTGGCCATTATTTTCCAGTCCTCCGCTGCTTGGGACACTCCAGGCCCGAGGTGGGTGGCCGTGGCACACTCCACTGAGACGGAGACAGAGGCTGAGCCACCTCTGGGACAGGGTGGCCACGGCCTCCTGGTCCAGCCTCACCCCAAGTCTGCCTCCACGTGCACTCTGAGGAGCGCCCGGCAAGGGGCAGCTGGCACGGGGGTGGGCAGGGGCAGAAACAGGCTCTCCACAGTCAGCAGAGCAGGGCAGCTTGTGCCTCAGGGGAGAAATGAGAAAGGGCTCTTCTGACTTGCCTGGGACGGGCCTGGGCTAATCCGAGGTTTTGTGCTGTGTATTTGAGGTTTTTGTTTGTTTTTGTTTTTTAATCCTCACCCAAGGATATTTTTCCACTGATTTTCAGATAAAATGGGAGGGAAGGAGAGAGGGAGGGAGGGAAGGAAGTAGAGATGAACATCAATGTGAGAGAGACATATCGATCGGTTGCCTCCCACACGACCCAACCAGGGCTGGGGACCAAAGTGCAACCAAAGTACGTGCCCTTGACCAGAATTGAACCAGAGACTCTCTGGTCCGCAGGCTGCTGCTCTAACTGCTGAGCCAAACCGGCCAGGGCTCTGCTCTGTATTTGTTATCTATTGTTGTGTTAACAAGTTACCCTCAACCGCGGCTGCTTAGAACAACAATAGCGTGTTTCACCCAGCTTCTGTGGGTCAGGAGTTCGGGAGCAGCTGAGCTGGGGGTCTGGTTGGGGGGAGTCTCTCATGAGGCTGGAGTCAGGATGTCCTTGGCATCCTGGGCAAATATGGCTGGCAGGTTAACCTTGCCACCTGGGCCTGGAAAGTGATCAAATGATCCCAGAGAGCAAGCTGGAGCTGCCGTGTCTTGTGTGGCCTCACCTGGGCAGCCACACTCCACGCTGTCCACAGTATCCAATTGGTTCTCGGCACGCTTTTCCACGTGCACCGGGGTGCACACCCCAGGAGGCGGGGCCACCGTCCGGGGGCCTACCACATGTGGTAATCATTTAGTGCATCCGCTTTCTGCTTACAAGTATCCCAGTTTGCAGAATAAGCCACACGAGTAAAACTTCTAAGGGCCCCAATAAAGCACAGAAAAACGGAAGCTATAATAATTAATAATAATAATGATAAAAACTCCTATTTTTGGCTCACTATGTGCCCAGCCTTGTGCCAAGTGCTTCCAATGTACCCTGTGGAGTAGAACTACCATTATCCCCGTTTTCCAGAGGAATGAGAGGGCAAATGACTTACAGAGGTCACACAGGGCCCATGGAGCTGGGATCTGAAGCTGGGCAGCTATCAGTCATAAAACGACTTGATGACTGGTTGTTTGAAAGCTTGGTGCATAAGCCAGGGGTGTGGCCCCAGAGAGGCACCAGGGACTCAGGTCACATTGACAGAGGCCCATGTCCTCCTCAGCCCCAACCATCTGACCTCATACAGCCCTGTGAGGGGGGAAGGGCTGGGCTACCAGTCCAGGTGACAGTTGGGGAAGCTGAGAAGCCAGTGATTTGCCGGAGATGACAAAGTAAGTCAAAGGCAAAGCTAGAACCTAATGAGCCAGATCCGTGACCATACCCTGCCATCCCAAGCCAGAATGAGGGACTAGCCCCATGCCCAGGAGGAGCTGGGGAGTCAGAAGGGGGCGGGGGGCCTAGTCTTAGGGCAGATGGATGGCAGGTCCCTGGGAAAGCCATCCCAGCCCTGTGACCGGCAGCGCAGGCCTCCATGTATAATGCTTTCTTTAGGCAGCAGCACCCTCCTGTGGCTATAGCTGGTAACTACATGAAGTCACAGGTTTCCTCCTTCCATATGCTTCACAGCTCCAGAAACCTAACTCCAAAACAGAAGACTTATTATTCCCAGGGCTGATGAAGGTGACAGAGTAAGATGACATGGACAGAGCACTGGACTTGGTTGGAGTCAGGACCCTTCAGATAAAATTCTGACTTGGTTAGTGACTCGTTGTAAGGCTCGGGTCTCAAACTCCTCATCTGTTTAACGGACTGATAACCTCCAGGCCGCCTTACTGTCAGGTGTTCGTGAGGGTCAAAGGACTCGCGAATGCGCGTGTGCTCTGAAACACTGTGACGAGGTAAAGGGTTTCCTATACACTGGGATCTATCTTGGAGGGCCTCTGCCAGGGAGACCGAGAATGCAGGTATCGGTGGTGGGCAGCCCAGTACGTCACGTCCTTGGGCAGACTTGGCAGCAGTGGGCGATGGCGGCCAGTCAAATGGGGAAGTGGACACTAACTTTCAAACTGCTCCACGGAACTCGATCCTGCAGAGGGAGGGGTCCCTGCCCCCCGGAAAGCCTCAGGCCCAGAGTCTGATCTGAACCCTTGAACCTGTGTTCGGATCCATGAGATGGGGATGAACAACCCTGTTCCTTGCGGGACTGTTGTGGAGAATAAAAGAATGTGTTGGAGGGGGAGGGCTGCGAGGGGAGAGGGATTAAAAGAGAAAAAACTCATGGACACAGACAACTGTGTGGTGATTTTGGGGGGCGGGTGGAAGGAGGGTATAGGAGGGATGAATGGTGATGGAAAAATTTAAAAAAAAAAAAAAAAGCATATGTACAAACCATCCATCTCTTTAGGTGCCTGGCATAGAGGCGGTTCAGGACAAATGACTTTATGGAAACTTCTTTACATAATGGACAAGGATTGTTTTGTTTACCAAAACCTGCGCTGAGCCACTGGATGAGTGATGCTAAAGACAGAAGATGATAAATATCATTCATTTGTTATAGAGCGTGCTGAACTACATAATTTCACCCCTACAACCAAACTTTGACGTAGGTACTGTTTTTCTCCTTCGTTTCACAGAGAAGGAAACTTGGCCTCAGAAAGATGATCTAGGTAATAAAATAAAAGGCAGTGGAAATTAAAACCTGTATTTGTCTGACTGAAAAGCTTCCCCGGGCTTCAAAGACAGAGGCTTGAAATAAGGGGGGTTGAGAGGTGATCATATTTCTAAGCGGGTTTCCTGCTTTGTTACTACTATAAAAAACCCACAAAAACAAAACATTTCATTAGATGCTAAGAGTCTTAAGGAGACAAAGACCCCAGGGGAAGTAGAAGCAGTCCAGATAGAAAATAAAACCAACATGAGTGCCTACTACAGGACATGTACTAGCAATTCTATCCTACCACAGTCTATCTAAGGCATTACTCCTATCTTCTCCCAAGGTCACAGAGACAGTAGTAGGCACAGGAGAAATTCCCCACTTTGCCCACTGCCTCTGCAAGGGTCTAGTAAAGCCGTTATTTAGTAGCCATAACTTTCCACATGATGCGAGAACCACTTCGCATATATGTTATCTTCACCTTCGATCCATTCCCAGCAAGGAATTTGGTCAAAGGTGAGGATACACCCCAGTGCACAGTGCGTGGATGGACGAGTCTGGACCGCCTGAGTCCAGAGCCGGTCCGCAGTGCCCAGCGTGCTGTCCAGTGGGCCACGACCGCCTCAGCAGAAGGCTGGGGAAGGACCTGCCCCGAAGCCTGCAGGTGTCTCAGGTACCCTTCCCTCCCTTTTCTCCTGGGACCTCAGGGTAGGATGAGCAAGCTAGGATACTGGGGCAACCTGGGCCAGTCTCAGCACAGGACATGACGGGCAGGGTAAGGACAGGGGCCGTCCAGAGAGGAAAAGCGCTCAGGAGGGGAGCATGGACAGACCAGCAGCCATCCAGATGCCTTACCTACCTCGGATGCCCCAACACTTAACTCGGCTGGCTGACATTTGTAATTGATTGCATTCTACTCTAGACCCGGGCTCACAAATGTTGCCAAGGCCAGAAAGAGGCAGTGACAATCACCAGGAGAGAACAGGACAAACCACAGGGCCCAGGCTCCTGATGATGCTCCCATGACTGGTGTGCAGACTCCAGGCCCAGGAGGTGAATATTCTGACTGTTCAGTGAAGTTGGAAATCTGGATTAATGTGGAGAGTGTCTTGACTTTGAAAGCACTGGGCAGGCTAAACCCAATAGCTTTTGGTCAAATCAGGGTCAAAAACCAGCCCTGGTCGGTTTGGCTCAGCGGTTGGAGCGTCGGCCCGTGGTCCAGAGAGACCCGGGATCGGTTCCCGCTAAGGGCACGTACCTCGGTTGCAGTTTGTCCCTGGCCCCAATTGGGCCCTATGGGAGGCAGCCACTCGATGTATCCCTTTCATGTTGATGTCTCGCTCTCTCTACCTCTCTCTCCTTCCTACTCTGTCTGAACAAAAAATGGAAAAATGTCCTCAGGTGAGGACAAAACAAACAAAAATCAGTTTGACACCCCATCCCTATTCCAGTGCTCTTCCTCTCCTATCCCTGCCCCCTCACAAAACAAAAACAAAACAAGCAGAAAGAAATAGGCACAAAGAAAGAAAGGGCTGTCCTGGGGCACTATATTAGAGAAAAAACTTAAAGCACAAACTCAGATTCCAAAGTTCTGTATTTTTCAAAATAAAGATCACACATTGTTTAGAGACAATCTACACAAGAGTTACAAAAAATAGTTGCCCAGGCATAAGCATACACAGGTTTGTTAATTATACACATATGGTTACAAGTGTGCTTGCAAAAAAGTTCATTGGAAATATACACAAGGCTCTGGAAATGTACACCGTGTAGTGTTACAATTCTATATTCAAACAAGGAAATTTGACAGTATGTTACATTCACTTACAAGTAGACAAAATGCAAAATACAGTTCATCTTCTGTACAAAAAGGAAGGGCAGTTCACACTTTACAAGGTGGGAGGGGCTCTGATTTTAAGGAAAGCTGGGGCAGGGCTGAACTCTGCACGTCCTTGACTGTCACAAAATAAGTAAAACATTACTGTTTAGGATTAAAAAAACACTACTGTGAACTGAATCATCTTGAATAACAGTTAGAAAGGATCTCGCTACAGTCTGACTAGATGACAAATAAAACCAAGCTATTTTTTTTCTTTTTAAACATATAACTAGGCTGTATAAAGAACATTTATTCCTTCAAAAGAAAAATTTACTTCTGGTTGAAATTACAATTTACAATATACAACACTATATGCTACGACCATAAAAGGTGTGAATATACACTGAATGCACAGGGCTGGCTAATTCTCTTTTCTTACCAAAAAACGTGTTTATGTTGATTCAAACTTCTCCACATTTACATTACAGGTATACAAATGTACAATTGTACAATCAAAAGTATGTTCGACTACTAGGGTACATTATAGATACAGATTAGACATCAAAACAAGAAAATACTACAAATTTGTATATATGCAAAGTCTACACCAAGTATACACTATATATTTATAGAAGCAAGACCAAAAGCAGAGTTGGATTTTTTTTTCTCATGCTAAATAATCAAGATTTTGCCTTTCAATGTTAAAAGAAAAAAATCCAACAGGCAGTAAACAATTACACCCGCCCGGCCTTGAAAGACATTCTGGGAGCTCATGTCTCCTACCACAAAACAGACTACACCATCTTCTTCAGCATAATAGTCTCCAAAAAGGCAATTTTTAGAAGTTTCATAAACTTAATGTCATAAAATGAAGCTTTAGCAACTCTGAAACAATTTTCATTTTATATATATATATATGTATATGTATATATATATATAATAAACTGTGTTAAATGCCAGTTTGAGGTCATTTAACTAAAATTCAAACTTCTCAGGTTTTTTTGTTTGTTTTTGTTTTTTACTAAAATGAGGAGGTGGGGAAGAGCTATTTGCAAAACTTGCCAGCAAGGCAAATGAGTTAAAAACCTTTTTTCTTTTTTTTTTTTTTTTTTTAACTTTTTTTTGTTAAACCAACCACCCTGAAAGTTTCCACACATGGAATATAGATACAACATTGAACAAAATATGTGGCCTCCCATGTACATTGGTCACCTATGTACAAGTATCCTATACACCAGTAAAACAACAGGGCAATTCGTCAATTAAAAAAAATAATTAGTACATGTTATGCGTAATAAAATTAAATTTACAAAGGCTTTTCCACTTGTGGATTTGATTCCTTTTTTGGAGAGGGTAGCAATCCTGGCACAACCATCCACCCATTTCAGATTCTATACTAGAGTATTTCTGGTTGCTGGCTGGATTCACCAGTGGGCCAGTGAGGTCAGTGGGAATGCGGGACAGGGGAGACACTGCCTCAGATAATACCATTAGGGGGGCCACAGATAGGCCCTAAGTCAACTCCATTCTTCATGTAGTACTTCTCCAGCTTGGCCAGAATGTGCTTGCCATAGGTGTACTTGCGAAGAGTTGCGATGTGAGGCCGGATCTGGGGAGGAAGCACAGTTTGTGTCACTCTGGCCTGAAAACAGAGCTGGGGGCCCCCAGTGTGCTCCCAGGGCGGCGAGCACACAGACACAGCACCACACTTCTAAAGCTACACTGACCCTCGGAGGAGAGGAGCTCCCACCCTGAGCGCTGAGGCAGGGCATGAGGGTTCTGGAAACCGAAGGGCCACGGACCACGCCCAGGACAGGAAGTGGAGAAGGCACATCCTGACTGACAATCGACTGTCCACCTCCCGCTGCAGAGCCTCCCGCAGGCACATCTCAGCCCTTCTGGCACCTCGGCTCTCCTGAGAAGGGATTTTCAGGGCACCATGGACCCTAAGCTCACCACCTGACCCTGTCCTCCAGCTCACAGAGGATCAAAGAAAGCTACTACTGACTGTAAAAATGACTCACATGTGCCAGGCTTATTCACTTAAGCTTCCTAAGGGAGGTAAGATGATCTATTTTACTGATGAAAAAGATGGAGGCCCGGTGGTGAAGTCCCTCTCCAAAGTCAAACAACTAGTATGGGGAACACAGGTGTTTGAGGCTGACAGTCCACTCCTCCAGCACGTCCGCTCCGCTCCCCCGCACTGTGCTCTCACGGCACTGCCCACTGCACCCGCCTCATCCTCCCACTCTCCTCGCCCCGGGCAGACCCAGAGTCCTGTGTGCACCCGACAGCCAGACAGGTGCTGCGTGTCTGCAACCCCTTTCCTCTCTGAGCTCAGGGGGTTCCCACGTCCATCAGCCACAGCATTAGCCCTGTGTTCACAGCTGCTGCTTGACCACCCACCGCACTTGACCTGCCTTCTCAAACGCCCTGGGCAAGCTCTCCAGATGGAGAGCCCCATGTGTCCTCAAAGCCAGGAAGGGTCAAGTAGCTCTGGAAACCACTTCTACACCCCACACCCGGCACAGGCCCATATTACCAATGACATTCTCACCTAGAAGCCCAGGAGAGAAATTATTAATAAATCCCTAACTTGCATTCTGAGCTGTGTAACCCAAACACCTGACCTAAACTCATCTGTTAAAAACAAGAAGTGAGAATACTACTTTCACTTGGGTAGCAGTAGGACTGCGTGCATGGCTACCGTCACTACACTGGAAAGTCAACGCCCGTGCTTTCGGCAGAGCTCCCTGGGGCTGGCTGGCTGATGAGCCCAGCCACTTAACCTTTACACCTCTCCTTTCCAGGACAGAAAAATAACCGCCCACAGGTACACACGTGTGTAATATTGTGGAACTCCATTTGTACCTGATTTAATGGGAGGTGAAGAGTAATCACCTGCTCCACTCCCAATGTTTCCTCTTGAACTGCAAACTCTGATTTTTAGATTCTTGAGACTCTTCCTCATCTCTCAACTCCCTCGACCAACCAACTGCTAAGCCCCATCCTATCCAATTCTCTTCAATCCCAAAGCCACCATCTCTTAACTTTTTCTTCTTGAGAAAATTCCATTTTTATTTGGCTTGTTAACTAATTTCTTCTAGACCTTGGATAGATGGCTCAGATTCAATGTACATGGTAGCGCTTGCGCTCTTTACTTCTTTTAGAGTATTCTGAACGATTCTCACGTTGAAGTGTCAGCACACCACCTACACCGCACTTACTACGCAGGGCTCGCACCCTGAACGCAAAGCCTCTGCTCCGTGTCCCGACTGCCCCTCCCAGAGCTGCAGAGTGCTTGAGGGAGGACTTTGACAACTCCGGGGGAGCTCAGATATCCAGAAAACTTTTATACCTGTTCGTCTGGATTTGACTGGCACCTGGCTGAACTATTTCAACAGCCTCCCATCCAGCCTCCGCGTGGCCACCCTGCTGCCCACCTCCACGGCACTCACGAGCCAGGACAAGGGCCTGAAACGTACACGTGCCTCTGGCACCACAGTCCTGCCCTAATGAACTTGCTCTACTACTTCAAATACATTGTCTTGTCTCCTGCTTCCAAACCTTCACAAACCAAGTTCCCTGAGACTGCAAAGGTACCCAGGTCTTTACTCAAATGTCACTCTCTTGGGGAACCTTCTCTGTGCCCCCACATTAGAAGAGGCACCCTGCCAACATTCTGGCACAGCCCTCCCCAGGATTTCCCAGCATCACTGTGACTGTGTGGACATAACACAGCCGTACTCACAGGGACAGCAGCCCTGCTGAGAGAGGACTGGCTACAGAGTACGTGAGCTTGATGAGCGTTTGTTGGGTGAGTGACTAGACAAGCTTTAAACTTCAGCCTATATCCTACATTCCCTCTGCCTTCACCAGCCTCTGACCCACACATCTACAAGTCTCACAACATAAGGACTTGGGAATCCCCCAGCCTTCAACTGCCATTGCCAACACCAATGTGCTGTTTTGTTCTGCTCTGCTTTGAACTGGAGGTGGTAAGTGCCTCGTCTGGCTCAGAACTCGAGTCCATAACAAAGTTTCTCATCACCAAACTTTGTTCTCAGTGAGGGCAAGTGGCTCATCACTGCCAGACCAAGGCCTTCCCCTCCACTGAGAAGGGCTGAGTGAGTTCAGAACCCAAAGGCTGAGCGTCCAGGTCACAAGTACCCTAAGGCTCACAGCACAAACACAGCTGCAGCATGCTTGCCTAGGGGGTTCTTTGGCCTCCTGGGCCCTGTGGTGTCTGTGGGGCTGGCTGGACCTGCTCTGTGACTGTTCCTGAATCCGTGGGCCTCGGCGGTGCTTATGGGTCAGCTCACACTCACAGTGCCCAACACTTCAGATTTCTGCCCCTTTTCTCCTGACTCCTCTGTAGCCTGGACTTCTGCTCCTGCACAGCCTCCCTTCGAAGACTCGGGGCACGTGCTCTCACCACTGCTTTCCCTCGCTCTTCCCCACACTGTGCTCTGTGGCCAGGGGTCAGTCGTAGTCATCTCTGTGCTGGTGTCTGGCACAGAGTGGGCATCAGGTCAATGTGCCAGGCCAGCTACTGCACTGGGCAGGTGCCCATTCGGTAAATGGTGGTGGGTGAATGAGCAAGAAAGGAGAAAGAAAAGGAAATGAGGCAAGCAGGTTTTGTTGGACTGAGACGCTGGTCTCCTAGGAGCAAATGGATAAAAGCATGGCCTAAAGATCAGGGAGGAAACTCCCTCTCAAGGGCTTCTCATAACAGTGAATTACCAATAAAAGAGGGGTGGCAAACATGGGACAATGGCCACTCCAGATAAAAGGAAAAAGGAACACAGCATGAGACACAGTCCAGTGACAAATTCTGCAAAAAGAAGCAAGACGTCCACCTTCCTCTGCATTTCAGAAGTATGCAGAACCCAAGGCCTTCCGCCTTTTCTCTGAGATCTGTCCAACCTGGCCTACCTTATGCATGACTATCTTCCGCTGGGCTGGCTCTGCCACATCAATCATCTTCTGGACCACGTAGTTGGCATACTGGTCCTTCATCATGGTGTATAAGGCACTGTGGGGACCGTCATTCATGGTGCAGACCTCATCGATAAGCACAGCACGCTCCGTGCGGGAGGCATGGGTGACACACTTCTCCACAACATTACTGTAATCAGACAAATCCAGGAACAAGTCTTAGAAAAGGGGACCCAATGCTTGTCAGCCCTGACCTCAGGATCAGCAGCAAGAGATCTTAACACTTCTGGAAGATTAATTCATCCACTATTTGGCTCTGAGACTCTCCACCTTTGCCATCTGTGGCTTCCAATGTGAACCATGGCCAAGACCAGGTCTTGGAGGATAACAGACCCAACCCTCTAGTAACAAACCCAAGTAAGTGAAGGGACTTAACCACAAGGTTCACAAGACTGGTTAATAGCTGAACTGGTTAATGAAAATAATTTAAACATGAATCAAAATCTATCTGCACTTCTGTGGGTTTTGAGGCCAGAAACAAGTCTTTCTTGTGTCTGTATACCTAGTGCCAAGCACAGAGTTCGGCACTTAAAGAGAGGTTCTACAAACATACTGAGTGAGGAAATAGGTCAAATCTGGTGAGCTAACCTATCAAGTCTAACGAAGACAATAGCCTCTTCCATCTGATACAGCGATACAGAAAAACTGCCCCCCACTTTCCTTCTGTAGTACTATGCAGCTCTAGCATGAGCTGAAGACATGGCAACTTGGAAGTAAATCTCCTAATAGCCACTGGCTTCTCCCTTAGCAGAAAAGGGAGTTAAGATACTACTGGGCTGGTTCAGAGGGCATGAAGCCAGCCACAATCTCCAAATGTTCAGACAAAGCATTCCACACTTTTCACGACTGCTTGGCTGGGTGGGTATATCTTTATCCACTCCACCAGACCCACTTTCCCACAAAGTGGTGAGGATTAGAACACAACTTTCTGCTAAATGGGTTGGAGGCAGGACACTCATTCTTCTGGGTGGAGGACTCAATGCTCAGCACTATCTTTGAAGAAAGCTGGCGGGCCAATCAGCTACCACTGTGGGATCCCACTTGGCCAAAGACTTCCACCTTAACACATGATTGATATCGTTTCAGTCTTTAAAGTTTATTCTAGTATTTCCAAAATTGTGGTTCCCAGCCCATTTGTGGGGATAAAATCAATTTAGTGATTTGTGACCAGCTTTATTTTAAAAACTGAAACAGAATAGTATCAGACCAATCACAGGTAACACAGCTTCAGTTACGCGTGTGTGCACTCCCGTGCCTGTGTGTGCAAAGTCAGTGAAAAATTTACTCGTATTCTGAGTCACCACCAAAAATGTCAGAAAGTCACTTACCTGTTTGTTGGTTTATTCCTATTGATTCATTCTCACTTTTAATGGCTTTTTCTTCTGCTATCTCTAATTTGCTCTTAAGGCCATATAGCAAACTTTTATTTCAGCTGATATGTTTTTCTATTCTGGAATTTCCATTTTGTTCCTTTTATAATAAAGCTTCTAGTTCTCTACCAACATTTCTTATACTTTAATTCACTACCACCATATCTCCCTCTACATCACTGAGTGTAACTAAAATAGCTACTTTATAATCTTCCTCTGCTAACTCCAACATCTGGGTGGCATGGCAGTGGTTCCACCCACCCCTCCACCCGGTCCCCATTTTCTATTTTTCTGTTGAGTATAGGTCACATGCCCTGGCCAGTTTGGCTCAGCAGTTAGAGTGTTGGCCTGTGGTCCAGAGAGTACAGGTCACAATTTCCTATTATCTAGACATGAAAAATGATACTGTGGAAACTGAGCTTTGTTATGTTCCTCCAAAGAATATTATCCCTCCAACTCCTTCTCCCATGCAGCAGGCAGCAGGTAACATCTCAGTTCATTTCTTTAGCCTTAGTTGGACTGCGGGGAGTGTGTCCCATGCAAATGTGATTTAGGAGTCAACCACACACTTGGGAAATTTAAATATAGGCCTCCCCTCCTCCATGAGGTTCTCTTCTTTTCCAGGATTTCTTCCCTGTCATTTTGTCACTTCTATTGCCATGAATGCCCCAAACTCTGCCTTCTGGGAATACTGGAGATTTTCTTTCCCAACTTAGGAGCCCAGCATGGAGCAGAGACTTGAAAGGGACTACAGGCTAAAAGCCATTGAAAATAGGAAATTTTCTGATTATAGTCAACAATACTATATTATAAACTTCAAAGCTGCTAAGAGACTAGATCATAATGGTTCTCAACACACAAAATAGATAAGTATGTGACATTAAGGTGTTAGCTAACGCAGCTGTAGTTATCATAGTGCAATATATAAATGTACCAAGCCAACAAAACACACTGTACATCTCAAAACTGCACACTGTTATATGGCAATTATATCTCAATACAATTTTTAAAAAAATGTTTAAAGGAGGGAGGGCAATTTCCCCAGTGTAATTACCTTCTTCCAAGTATCAACAGTCCCCCATCCACTCCCCCAATCTACCTGCTCTTGGTCACTCTCTAATACCTTCAGATAATTTTTAGGCATTTATCCCACAATTTATCATTGCTATCTGTAGAAGAGCAGGAACCACGGTAGCTGCTTGGTCATAATCTGACCCCAAGTCTACTGTAATAATTAACACTTATGCTATATCAAAGGGTGAGATATTAAATACAATGAACAAGTCCTGGTCGGTTTGGCTCAGCGGTTAGAACGTCGGCCTGTGGTCCAGAGAGACCTGGGTTTAGTTCCCGCTAAAGGCACGTACCTCGGTTGCAGTTTGTCCCCGGGTCACGCGGGTGGCAGCCACTCGACGTGTCCCTTTCACATTAATGTTTCTCTTTCTCTCTCTCTCTCACTCTCTCTCTCAAGGATATAAAAAAAAAATACAACAAACAAAAAAGTAAACAGGACAGTGACCCAAAGAAGAGACCTAAGGGATTATGACCCTTATTTCCCTGGTCCTGGGGAAAACAAAAACCAAACAAACAAATAAAAAATCCCTGATGTGGTTAGGCTATTGAGACAATGGCTCTATGGGTGCTTTTATTTCTTTTCCGTATTTTCCATGCTATCATGTTACAAGATTTCACAAACTAAAATTAAACCATTAAAGAACATTGAGATTAAATGAGTCACGCCATGCCTTGCAATTTATCCTAACAACCAGAGAAGAAAAATATTCCAAAAATATAAACTACTATATAATGTGTATGGCAGAATATGCAGTCTATTTAAAACACCATACCACTAAGCCACTGGAGAGCCATCAATTTCTTCTCCAACCTCTGCTACTTATACATTTCTTAAGACATCTTTCACAATCTGGGAATAATTAGTACATTTTATTCTTGAGCTGGTATAATATGAAGACTGAAAAAAAGATTCTAAGAACATGGAGCCTATATATAGATACGATACAATGCCTCTTAATTCAGGTGCCAAAGAGAAAACTAGTCAAGAATATTTCACAATTCCAAACAAATAAGTTAATGAAATGTTCAGTTTACCAAAGTACAAAACGTATATTCTTTAGAAACATATTTCGAGATTTCAAAGGGGCTGATTCTAGGGAAATAAGGAGCCCACTACGGGATTTCTTATGTTTTATACTTTGTAGAAGAACAACTTAACTTTTTTAACTATATATGCTTTAAAAAAAATAAACTGCTTTTCAAAAGAATGAAAATTTCTTTCTCTCTAGACCCAAAATACGATTTAATCCTCTCTTCTGGAAAACAGTCTATGTAATTCAAAGCCCGTACCTTGCAAATTTGTGCTGACTCAATACAAGAACATTGCCTCGAATTTCTGCTACAATTTTACTTTTATCCTCAGGACGACCATGTTCCAATACATGTTGGATTACATAATTTCCATATTGATCCTGTTTGAGAAACAACAAAAGAAATAAAATTCATATAAAAATGAGTTCAGTGGATTACCAAAATCCTTACATCTAATCAACAGCTTTTTCTGTGGCACTATGATGGCTTAACCGAATACTAATGAACACGTAAGAATTTTTAAAATAGACAGGTCATGAAAACTTCCCTGCTATCACAAGACAGGAACACATTACTACTAGACAATGGAATATTTTTACATATATTTATGCCCAAAGGTCCTAGTTGGAGTCTTCATAAAATATATACAAAAAAGTAGTAGTTTTCTCATTAAAAAAAAAAGTGTGGGGCTGGATGGGGATAAAGAGATACTTTTCTCAAACAGAAAGGTACCTATGTACAACAAAGAAAAGCTAGAAACAAAGTTTATGTCCAACAAAACAGACAATGCCTAATTAAATAATATTACAAGCATATAAAGAATATAGTCATTCATCTAAAGTGAAAGATAGATACTGCCTGGCCGGTGTGGCTCAGTAGTTAGTTGAGCGTCGACCCATGCACCAGGAGATTGCCGGTTCGATTCCCAGTCAGGGCACAAGCCCAGGTTGTGGGCCAAATCCCCAGGTGGGGCGCATGGAGGAGGCAGCCAATCAATGTTCTCTCTCAATGATGTTTCTATCTCTCTCTCCCTCTCCCTTCCTCTCTCTCAAAAATCAATAAAGAAAATAAATAAATAAAAATAAATAAAGTGAAAGATATTTTGACAGAATAAATGTAAGAAATTCCAGAGGCAAAAATATTTGTTTGTAAGATGTAAAAAAATTAAGCAAGTACAAGTAATCTATTTTTTAAAGTGCCAGTGCCAAATGTATTTGCTTCTGGATGGTAGGATTCTGGATGATTTCCTTTGTTTTGTTGCTACTTTCAAATTCTTCTACAATGAATACTCTATAATGTCACACTTCTCACCAAAACAAACAACAGGTTAACACACGCACAAAAACTGCTTCAGTGTTTTCAGTTTGGGCGTTTTTAAAGTCTCGCAAGCATTTTTAAATAGAAATAAATTCTGGCTTTTAAAAAAATAGCTTCAGTATAAAATACTATGTGGTTTTTTGAAAAATAGCTCAGTATAACATACCTCATGTAGAAAGTAGTAAAATGGTTAGCATGATGTGGGAGAAATTTTTAGTGGTAGATGCAAGAGAAAGTATCAAAGCTAGAAAGAAATCAACTAATCTACTTAGTGTATCTGAACTGATGAATCAAAGACCCAGACAAATTAAATGGCCTGCCCAAGCTGACACAGCTAGTCCAAAGCAGAGCTCTGGCAGGCACATATCTTCACTCCAACGCCAGCCACTATTCAACACCCATATTCACAAAACAATAACCTGGCTGGTGTAAATGATAACTTGCCCAAAAGCTTCAGTGGGCATTTTAAATACATTGACATTAACCTTTACTGGAACGGATACCTGTGCTGAGAAAACACACAAGCTCTGGGCCTGCACGAGCCCACAGGTGTTTGCAGTTACTCTACTGGCAACTCCACTACCTGTACAAGTTGCTCTGTGTGCTGGTGAAGCTCCTCTAAAATAGGGAGTGTCTGGTCAGGGAGGCAGTGCTCCAGGATCCTCTGAATCACTCGGCAGCCATAAGGATGCGTGGACAAGGCAAATACCTAGGGCAGACAAACATAAGTAAGAAAGCCAAAAATGACAACTGCCACTTTCAGTGCTTCAGATTATTAATATAGATTATTTCAATCTTCACAATGACCTTGAGACACAGTCATGGTTATTTTCCACATATAGATGAGAACACTGAAACCCCAAAATGTGCCAACAGTCATACAGACAGTAAATGATAGAGCCAAGATACTATTTCCTAGTTTGAGTCAAAAGCCCAAATTATAAATATGGCATCAAGTTCTCTCTACAAATAACTACTCTAGGAATTCACACATGTACACAAATTCAGAGGTAAAAAGTATTTTTCTAAGAAACCTAGAAAGGAACAGAATTAGTCAAGGTCATGAGAAACACCCCTAGTTAAGAGTCTACCATGGCAAAGGATTGGGGGGGAGGGGGACCCTCAGTTGTGCAGAAAAAGGGCTGGGTTCATATCCCAAGTGCTTTCACACAATCATAAAGTAACATCTTGAACTGAACTGGGCTGTTTTCTAGCAATATGCAAGAGAAGCTCTTTTGTTGGGTCTGGCACAAGATAAGAAACAGGCTTCAGATCCAGACCATCCAATATCAATTTTGCCCTTCCTAAACAAATGACCTGGACCAACTTGCATCTCAGATCTATTATCAAAAATAATGACAACAGCCCTGTCCAATTTGGCTCAGTGGTTAGAGCATTGGCCTGCGGTCCAGAGGGACCCAGGTTCGGTTCCCGCTAAGGGCACGTACCTCGGTTGCAGTTTGTCCCTGGCCCTGGTTGGGTCGTGTGGGTGGCAACCACTTGATATGTCCCTTTCACGTCAATATCTCTCTCTCTCTCTCTCTCTCTCTCTCTCTCTCTCTCTCTCTCTCTCTCTCCCCCTCCCTCCCTCCCATCTATCTGAACAAAAAAAAAAAAAAGGAAGAATGTCCGCGGTTGAGGAAAATAAATAAATAAATAAATAAATGACAGTGATGGTTAAGAACAATAAAAACTGCTAACACTTATTAGATGTTTGCTACATATGCACATACATATGGTTTTATGTACATAATTACATATAAGTTATATGTGCATAACTACATAAACAGTACACTGCATGGGTGTGCTCAAATATAACTTTATAAAAATGCTAGGTATGGACAGTCCGGAACAACTTGACTTGTTTATGTTTCAAATATTTACTTATAATATTGTGGGTTTCTACAGTTTATTCTGTATAGCTGTATAGTATAATGTTGAGTAAGTACACAAGGTTTTTATTTCAAAAATTTTTGTCTAATCCTCTGCTAATGGACATCTGGATTATTTAGGCTTTTCCTACTAGGAGAACAATGAGGCTTTGGACATGTCTAAATATGTCTCATGGTGTACATTTGCAGATATTTCTCCCGGTATACACCTAGGCCAGGAGTGCTACATCACAGAAAATGTGTGTTAATCTTGAAAGATGATATTAAATTATTTTCTAAAAAAAATACTGATATTGGCCCTGGCCAGTTTGGCTCAGCGGTTAGAGCGTCGGCCTGCGGTCCGGAGAGACCTGGGTTCGGTTCCCGCTAAGGGCACATACTTCGGTTGCAGTCTGTCCCCGGCCCTGGTTGGTCGTGCGGGTGGCAGCCACTCGATGTGTCCCTTCACGTCAATGTTTCTCTCTCTCTCTCCCTTCCTCTCTCTCCCTCCCACTCTATCTGTACAAAAATGGAAAAATATCCTCGGGTGAGGATAAAAAAAAAAAATACTGATATTGTGCTAATATCTATTCCTACCAGCAGGGGATCACAGCCCACATGCCTGTCAATACACAGCAACCGATGGGTAGAAAATGGTCTGTCATTTTGGGGCCTTATTTTGTATCTTCCTGATTATTAAAATGGAATTATTTTTTCATATGTCCCCTGGCAATTCGTGTTTCTTCTATCCATGCTTTTGGCCCATTTTTGCATTAATTTATATTGTTCTCTTTGACTATAGGAGTTATTTATATATTCTCATTATCAATTCTTTGGAATTTTCTTCTTGAAAATATTCTCTTCCATTTGGTTACTTAGTCTTTATTTTCTGTTATATATTTAGAAAAATATTAAGATCTTAATTAAATATATGTATGTATATATGATTTTATTGATTTTTTTAAAGAGGGAGGGAGAGAAACATCAATGTGAGAGAGAATCATAGATCGACTATCTCCTGCACGCCCCCTACTGGGGATCAAGCCCAAAACCCAGGCATATGCTCTGACTGGGAACCAAACCAGGACCACCTCTCAGTCCATGGGACCACGCTCAAACCATGGAGCCACACCGGTCAGGCAAGATTAATTTTAGAGTAAAACAATGTACTGGGTTTTTTTTGTTTTGTTTTTTCCCATTAATTCAGAAAATCCCAATAACTCCCTGGGTTAATCTGTAATTTACGTTCCTCTACCATAACTGAGGCAAACCCAAACCTAAACATCTCTAAAATCTCATTTCGATCTAGGCTAGCAGTACACATGACTATACCTAAAAATCTACTTGTTATTTCCCACTTTTTTTTCCCTTTTCTGGAAAAAAACTTCATACACTGAATTAGATATGTTTTACTCCCTTGTCCCACACCTAGCTTAGGAGAGGTACGAAGACTATGGCGAGACGTGTGTGTGTGAGAAAAATTAATAACAATAGTGAATTAAGGGGTAATTCTAGAAAAACCATGGTATAAAGAAAACCCTGTTTGGAAGCTGGTGCTAAGAACATATAGGCTCTTATGACATACAGCTAAAATGGAAAAAGCTATTATCTAGTTGTGCCATCACTTAATACAGTTCAAACCAACCTGATTAACACCCCCAAAATTATGCAGGAAACACCTTATTTTAAACATATATTCATGCATGACCTGAAACGTTAGTTCTGTAAATGAGTTGAATTTTAAAACATTATAAGAACTTTCAAATATTAAGATAAATAGTACTTAACCAAAGGAAAAAAAAATCATTCTTCAAATGAGACTGAACCTTAACAACTCTGATGACTAACTCACCCCAACATGAGCAGCATCTGCAGTAACAATGGAGAAGGATCCATGGACAGTTAAAGGAAGAAAGAGACTTGGGTACACAGAGCTAGGTACTTGACACCACTGAACACAGCTGCTATTTACTGCAGCACTTGAGAACCCTCTATAAATCCTATCCTATTCTTGGCCCACAATGGAAACACCCATCAATTTATTTCCCTTATTTCTTTCCTAAATCACTTACCTGTCCCTTAAATGCATCAATGATAAACTGCAAAGACTGAGGCTGCACACATTCAATGCATTTCTGAACCACGTGATTGCCATTCTGGTCTTTCACACACTTCAGGACGTGGCCATCTAGTTCCCGAACCATCTCATTCTATTGGAGATAAGGAAAGAAAGCACCACCAGAATCACAGCGAGCAAACACCTGGACACTCAATGTTCTCCTTACCAAACACAGAAGCACTGAGCAGGGAGGGGATCCATGATAATGAAAGTGGGACAACTCAGCTGTGGCACTATGGCCATAAAGGATGAATAGGCTTTTCCACATGTTCGCAAACTTCCTGTAACAATAATCAGTCTAAAAAACTATTCTAACTTGCAAAAGATCTCTGAGAGATTAACAATGTGGATTTTCAAATAGAATGGAGTCTATATCAAGTACAACTCATTAGAGAATTTCACATGCAATTCAACATGTTTCTATTATGACAACCTTGTATGTATTATGAATAATGATAGTTGTTAATCTAGAGCTCACAGTAGGCTAGGCACACCTCTAAGTGCTTAAAGTGCTTTGATTCAATGATTCCTCATAAGAATCCTATGGACTGGACACTATTAGAGGTAAGAAAATCAAGACAGACAAATTAAATGACTTGTTAAAATCACACACCTAGACTGCCAAGATGCAAACCAAGCAACATGGCTCCTGTGTGTGGCAAAACAGCATGTGTCAGTAAATCACCTGTCAAGTATATATTATTCTTCACATATAAAAAGAAACTGAATGTCAAGGGGTTAAGCAATGTATTTAAAACTACAGATAGTGACTTAATCAAAATTCTAGCCCAGGTCTATGACTCTAACACGTTTCCACCAGGCCACAGTGACTGAAATGTCAGCAGGACAGTACTCTTAGTTAATAAAAAGTGTCCAAAGTCAGGGAATACTGGAGAAGGATAGACATCGAGGGGTTTGTGTTTGTTGGGCATGACTGGGGACAACAATATAAAAAATGAGATGATGAGATTTTGACTGGACTCTTTCCCCAAACTTGCTGCGTCAGGTCTCAGGCACCTTGGAGCTGAATACCTGCACCATGCGTGTCTGGAACCTGGTACTTGCTACCCAATTTCCTTGCTCTTCCCTATCTCGATATTAGCTCCACTGTACTACTCCATATTTATGGTGGAAGACTACAAGCCAGTTTAAAACAGTGACAGTTATGAATGCAATGTCTTAAATTCTGGGTATGTTGAATATGTCAAATCATCTAAGAGATTTCCTAATTTTGAAAAGATCAAGATTACAATGTCAGAGACAAGCAAAAGGCAATAAAATCAGGAAAATTTCCTAAAGCAATTAAATGTCAAAAAAAGAATATTCTGGAAATATAATTATAGGAATAAGTAGAAAAGAATGTCTATATAATAAAGGCAAGGAAGACTTATATAAATGAAAGGGAAGTGGCTTCCCTAAATATTTTCTTGAGCCCGAAGAAACCACTAGAGATTATTTTATTTCACATAAAATAATAAACTCGTATCTAGAAAACAGTAAATTATCCATAGCAACAGAAGTTCAGGCCCAGAACAAGGTATCACAGAGAAACCAGACAAAAAAAGATATACAGAAATATAGGGTAGAAAGAACAGCTGGGTGGACAGGAATGGAGGTGAAAAACTACTACAGTTTTGCTATCCAATCAGAAAATAATAAAATCTGAAAAGCTGGAGACCAAATCAACAAGTTATCACAATCACAAGAGAGAAAAAAGATGGGCAAAATACCTAGGAAAGTGTAATATTCCTAGTATCTTTCAGTAAATGAGCTTTAAGGTTAAAAAAAAAAAAAAGGATCTCTCCTTAAAGAGGAGAGATTCAATCATGAAATTTTCATCCCTGAAAATCCCAGGTAAAATTAAAACTAAAAATAATCTGAACATTAGAAGAAAACTAAAATAGTAGCCTCACTCCTGCTTCTAATGACTTACATATACCACTGATTGTATCACTGCAGCATCCCCCATACTGAGCACTGAATGAACAAACTCCAACCTGCTGTGCATCTCCAACATTCCCTCTGCCTTCACCAGCCTCTGACCCACACATCTACAAGTCTCACAACATAAGGACTTGGGAATCCCCCAGCCTTCAACTGCCATTGCCAACACCAATGTGCTGTTTTGTTCTGCTCTGCTTTGAACTGGAGGTGGTAGGTGCCTCGTCTGGCTCAGAACTCGAGTCCATAACAAAGTTTCTCATCACCAAACTTTGTTCTCAGTGAGGGCAAGTGGCTCATCACTGCCAGACCAAGGCCTTCCCCTCCACTGAGAAGGGCTGAGTGAGTTCAGAACCCAAAGGCTGAGCGTCCAGGTCACAAGTACCCTAAGGCTCACAGCACAAACACAGCTGCAGCATGCTTGCCTAGGGGGTTCTTTGGCCTCCTGGGCCCTGTGGTGTCTGTGGGGCTGGCTGGACCTGCTCTGTGACTGTTCCTGAATCCGTGGGCCTCGGCGGTGCTTATGGGTCAGCTCACACTCACAGTGCCCAACACTTCAGATTTCTGCCCCTTTTCTCCTGTCTGACTCCTCTGTAGCCTGGACTTCTGCTCCTGCACAGCCTCCCTTCGAAGACTCGGGGCACGTGCTCTCACCACTGCTTTCCCTCGCTCTTCCCCACACTGTGCTCTGTGGCCAGGGGTCAGTCGTAGTCATCTCTGTGCTGGTGTCTGGCACAGAGTGGGCATCAGGTCAATGTGCCAGGCCAGCTACTGCACTGGGCAGGTGCCCATTCGGTAAATGGTGGTGGGTGAATGAGTAAAAGAGAACAAGTGAAGGAAAATGGAAAGTGGTTTGGCTTAAAGTTTGGTTTGTACGTATGGTCAATTCAGACCGAAGAAAATGATAACTTATTAGTATTTTACATCCTTCAATTCATCAAACAAAAAAACCCACCTTTAAAATTGTACCTACTAAAGACTATGTTGTTGTCAAAGAGAAGAGTGAAAACACTGGTTTTAACACAAGATACTTGATCTACTATAAATGTACAAACTGCATAGTTCATGCTTGCCATGCACAGAAAGGCAGCCACAAGCACCAAAGAAAAACTGTAAAAGAAAACTAAAAGCTGACAAATTAACAGGGTTCACTACATGTACCATGGAGAAACACCAAACACCAAGAGAAAAGTTAAAGGGGAAACTTACAATTACCTGCTGGTCTGAGGGAATAAATTCAAGAGCTTTCTGGATAACACGGCAGCCATACATCTGCAGTGCCAATGACAGGACATGACCTCGAATCCGTTCTGCCAAAGCCAGCTTCTGTTCAAGGCTGCCAAACTAGACATAACGTATGGGTGAACACCATTACTTAGGTAGAAGAAAAGAAACCAGAGAAAGCAAAGCATTCATTATTCTGTATCGACCACTGGGATGCCTCTTTCAGCCCGGTTTCTTCAGGACAATAATTCTCAGCCTCTGATTACAAGGAACTGTTTTTCCCCCCTTTATTGATTTTAGAGTGAGAGGAAGGGAGAGGGAGAGAGAGAGACAGAAACATCGATGAGAGAACATCAACTGGCAGCCTCCTACATGCCCCCTGACAGGGAATCGAACAGGTGACCTCCTGATGCATGGGTCAACACTCAACCACTGAGCTACACTGGCCGGGCAAGGAACTGTTTGTTTTTAATGTTAAAAAATTTCTTGACACCCTGACCGATTTGGTTCAGTGGTTAGAGCATTGGCCCAAGGACCAAAGGGTCTCAGATTCACAAGGGCATGTACCTGGGTTGCAGATTTGATCCTGAGGCCTGGTCGGGGTTGTGCGGGAGGGCAAGCAATCAATGTGTCACTCTCACGTCAATGTTTTTTCTCTCTCTCCCTCCTTCCCTCCCTCCCTTCCATTCTATCCAAAAAAAAAAAAAAATCAATGGAAACATATCCTCGGGTGTGGATTAACAACAAAAAATTCTTGGCTACCAATGGTAGTAGTTTCACTATTAATACTGCTAAACAAAAATATGTAATTCCTCAAAGCTGCCATTAATTCAGTAATATTATTAAACAGATCTATACTCAATTAATTATAAAAACATTTATGTTTACTCTAAAATAATAATACATGTGGGAGACATTGTTCATTAGAGCTTTAGACAATGTCTGGGGAAGATTCAAGAATTTCTTACAGCAAATCAATAGCACTTTAGGTGTCTGAGGCCTGTGGATTGAACTTCTTTCATCTACATGAAATTTAGGCCAAAGCACATATTGGCGCTCTGTTTTGAATTAGTGTTTAGTACCATTCCAAGAACTGATATTATCTATTATACAATGCAACACAGTCAGGGGGAAAAGGAGACTCCAGAGGTAAGGCTGCACAATGTTAAAACTCTTCCTAGAATGATTTTCCATCCTGGCTTTTTAGTTTTGTCTGAACAGAATAATTTTAAGACTGAAGAGATTTTATACCCAACCCATGATTTTCAATACAAGGAAACTAAAGTCCAGGACTTCCTCTAGCTTGTGCCAAATCATATGGCTATAATCCATCTCTATTTTTCTATCTGTGACAAACTACAGTGAAAAGATATTCTAAATCAAAATGAGAAGCCATTTTTAGGTTGGTTTCTTAGTCCATAGCTGGAGAATTAAATGTCAAAAAACTAAAGTCTTTATGAGAAAAGTTTGGAAGATACAGGCTGTGAGTGATTTTTTTTAATTTTCACAAAAATCACACAAAGTAAGACCTAAGAAGCTGACAGATTTGTTCTGCGGCGGGTACTGCACAGCTCCAGCACTTTCCCTGCGGTCGAGTCTTCACCTCAATGCTTCACTCCTCTGTGGACTTAAAGCTGGGGCTGTTGATCCCGTGCACCAAGGCTACCATAAGGCAAGAATCCCACCATTCTGAGAGTTTAGTAAGGGAACAGACACTAATCCAATAGTCTCGATAATCCTTACCAAAGACAATGTAAACAGAAGTGGACATTATTCACATTAATGGAGGAAAACTAAGAAGCCAAGCCCAAAGAATGACTCAAGAAGCATTGAGCAATCTTCACAACTATAGTTTATGATGAAAAACACTAGAGTCGGTGTTCAAAGAAAATTCTCTAGGAATCCTATAAAAATTTTCATTTTTCAGAACACTTTCTTGTGGTCCTGCTAAATTTATCTCAAAAGAATTATTTCCTCCAAAAATGACATTTTAGTAAAACTACTGTAACATTAAGAAATAATTTACTGGGCCCTGGCAGGTTTGGGTCAGCGGTTAGAGCGTCAGCCTGCGGTCCAGAGAGACCCGGGTTCGATTCCCGCTAAGGGCGCGTACCTTGGATGCAGTTTGTCCCTGGCCCTTGTTGGGCTGTGCAGGTGTGGCAGCCACTCGATGTGTCCCTTTCACGTCGATGTTTCTCTCTCTCTCTCTCTCTCTCTCTCTCTCTCTCTCTCCCTCCCTTCCATTCTATCTGAACAAAAAATGGAAAAATGTCCTCAGGTGAAAATTAAAAAAGAAAAAAAGAAATAATGTATTATATCCTAAATGGAGACAATGGTTCTCCATATACATTTCTAAAATAGACTGTCATCATCTGCTTGGGTATTTAAATGATACACTGCTACAAATGGAATGGAAAACATTTTAAAACTCTTTAAAAAGACCACACACACTTCATTTTGAGGACTGGAATGGGACTGCAATTCTTAAAACAGCTAAAGAAAATCAAAATGTTCTGGAGATTCTCTAAAGTCAAAGGCTGGAAAGAACAAAGGCTTACTTCAAAGAACTTCTGAATGACGTAATTTCCAAAAACATCCACCATTAGCTGGTAGGCGGCCTGGAGGATTTCATTGAAGACAAGCTGGCGCTCAGCTGGCGTGGCACGCTCTAGTTTCAGCTGAATGAATCTGAAGTACAAAGTAAAAAGGGCAATTACAGCATTTTAGGAAGACTTGGAAATAAATAAGAAGAATTAGCCCAGTTTGTATAGTGTATCATTTCTGAAAATATATACATGTGTGCGTTTACACAGGCACAGGTGCATGGGGGTGCAAACACACAACAGTTATTTAAATGAATCCTGAGCTCACTTTCTAAAAAGGTTTATCATGTGAAGTATACCCTAACTTAACTTAGCTTTTAAAAATAGATTTACAATTTAGTATACTTCATTACAGTAAGACACATGTACAACATTGTATTTATATGTGAATTTGAGGGGGAGATGAAAAGGGGGAACAGGAAAAGAGAGGAGGGGTGAAGGTGGGCATAACACAATAACTTTTTCCTTTAGAAACCAGTCCCACATTAAGAAGTTCAAAGCTTATGGCCCTTACTATATTACTGGCCTCATATTCATATAAAGCAGTATTTATTAAGGATGTGGAACAAGTCGTTTAAATGTCTGCAGGGTGTTTGGAAGTAGTAGCTCCTTAGTTTGTCTTTTTTGGTTCATGTGACTATCAGAAAAATCATGTTGTCTCTCAATCTGGTCTATAGGATCCAAATACGATAAATCCTTGCCCAGTAGCAAGTTGGCAGAACTTAGTAAGAAAGTGGGTTTTTTAGAAGCTGTTTCAGTGGGCACAAAGAGAAAGAGAAATGAAGACAAATAGCAAAGAAGGGTGTATAACATCCTAATTATACTTTCTCCCCCGGACCAGGGCCCCGCTTCTGTGAAGCTCACTGGACAAGTCAAACAGGGAGGAGTAATCCAAGCTAAATTCTGTTTTGTAGTAACTTCTTCCCTCTCACCTCTATGCAGACTCTCATTTCTGTAGAATGAAACAACAAAGAAAAATGGTGGAGTTGTCTTACTCCTGAACAGCAGAGATCCAAATTTACATCTGAATAGTTCTTAATAGGGATTTAAAGTAGCAAACGTGTGGATGGATGGATGTCTTTGGGTTGGTGTTTCAGTTTCTTAAATTGTAGCCATTCTGTGAGGTTCTCATGAACTATAAACACTAGGCTAAACTTTCAGAAGGATAAAAAGGGTTGTTTTAATTATGTATGCGAATCCCAATTTCCATTTCTAAATGGCTCTTTCAAACACTTGTGTATCTGATGACCCTCATGATCCAAGTTTCTCTGAAATAATGGGAAGTACACTAAGAAACAAACTGTTTCAATTATTTTATGGCAGTTTACTTAGTGTATACCTTATCTGAAGCATGGAATTTAAGGCATTAAGATTTTGGTTACCTTAATGCCAAAGCCAAGTCCTCACCTGGACCCATGCTGGTCTTGGGAAAATTCCATTATATGCCCAGCTATTTCTCGCAGTTGTAAATTGGGGTACCGGTTATTTCGAAAATCTTCCAAAAGCCTGCTCCTGCCAGAGGGCATGACATCAGACATTCCATATCGCAAACGGGAGGAAGAGAAAAGGGTACTGCTGGGGCTGAAGAGGCTGGAGGCACTACTCGCACTGCGGTACTTGGCTTCAGCGCCCGGAGCAGCAGAGATGTATCTTCCACTGCCATTTGTGAGTCCTCCTGTTGGTTACAGAACAGGAGAACTCAAGACTCATTCTTAAGGAACTTTGTTCAAGAGTGGAAAAAGCATCCCACACATGACAGCCTGCATCATCTCTGATTCCTTTTCAATTGTTGCTTTTAAGATTCAATTCTATTAGTGCCACGACTTTGATAAGGACAACTGAGCAAGCTGGAAAAAAACTTTTGCACAAACGTTATCAGAGGAATGCTTTTAACCACTGACAGGACACTGCTAACAAAAATGGAGCAATAGTTAGTGTAGCCATTGAAATTGCCTGCCGTGCCGAGCAGCACCTGAGCACCAGGAATCAGAAAACACAAAATGCATGGAGACTTCAGTGGTTTTCCACTCTGAGCTCTGTGGAGATTCTTGCCATTAGGGAATAATCCCCACTCTCCCATTTGTAACCCTCCCCTAAAAAAATAATTTAAAAAATCAGGTTTCCCAGACTTGCCTGTTTTATAAAGGAACCCCAACCCAAACTCTTTTTTTTTTCTTTACTGACTTTAGAGAGAGAGAGTAAAGGAGAGGGAGAAACATCGATGAGAGAACATCGATGGCCGCCTTTTGCATGCTCCCCACTGGGCATGTGCCCTGACCAGGAATCGAACCGGTAACCTCTTGGTGCACAGGTCAACATTTAACCACTGAGCCACACTGGCTGGGCCCACCCCCAACTCTTTAAAGGAATGGCTCCACCACTAAATAGAAGTCTGAAAATCACTAAGGCACCCCAGGACAAGGACTACACTTAAGGGGTAGGGAAAAAGGACATATGCTTTGAAATGGAAGGTTTTCAAGTTCTTCATCAGGAATGGGCAGCTCTTAAAACACCTGTTGAGACAGAGCCTGAAATGATTACAGCAGCAACAACTTTCAAGACACTGATTCTGCTGCTGTGACTATGACAAGGGAACAATAAGAGTGAATTCCTAGACAAAAATAATAGAGACAAGACCAAAAGGCTTATCAAATGTATAGCAGCCCTGGACAGTTTAGCTCTCAGTTGGCTGGTTTGATTCCAGTTAGGGCACATGCCCAGGTTACAGGCCTGATGCCCAGTAGGGGGCATGCAGGAGGTAGCCATTGGATGTTTCTCTCTCCCTCTCCCTTCCTCTCGCTCCAAAAATCAATTTTAAAAAATAATCTTTAAAAAAACGTGTAAAGGAAAGCAATAAATTATAAGAGTATATATTCCCAATATTCTTATATTTTTTACAATGGAATTTTTTAAACTTTAGATTGTACTATATTAAAAAAAGTGAAGCCTTTGGTTTTTGGTGTACCCACACTCCTTTTAAACAAAAAAGCAAAGTAGATAAGAAATACACATAAACCAAAAAGAGTACATAGATAAATTCACAATTCAGGATCCACGAGAAAAGTCACCATCTTCATGAATTTTAATGGAGATTAATGGTAGCTACAAAAATATACCCAGCTTAGATTTCTCCACAGAATTCTAGGGCTCAGTTTCAAAGGTCTGGGTCTCAATGAAAGTGATGAGACCAACAGGAAAGGCTCAGTGTTAAAATTTGTAAAACATTTTTACTGAGCATTTGTCCTAAGCCAGGCTCTATGATGGAAGCATTCTATATATACTTTCTGTTAAATTCTCACTGACATTTTGGAAAAGTTTTAATTCCTATTTATGTAACAGAACATTAAGGTCCAAAGAGGGGTAATGCTCATCCAAAGACAAATTATCATGGCCAAAATTGTCACAGGATTCTTGATTTTAGAATCAGTGCCCTTGCAACTACACAAGACTCATTTTCAGACCCAGCTATATCAGGTTTCCTTATTCTAAAGGACACTGTTATTCTTGTGAAATTCCATGATATTTCTTAATCCAAATAGAAAATATTACTTTAGGAAAAGGAAGAGAGGAGTTTATAAGAATAGAGAACAGTGGTCACATGCTGTTCTTTATTTTATTTCAGAAACAATTATTTTCTTCCCTGATATGAGATTGGGGCGAAATGGGCAAGGAGATGGTAATCAAGTAGGTCACAGGTATTGGGAGAGTGTGATAATAGAAAGGAACATGCTTCAGGAGAAGAAATGGCATGAACACACAATGTTTTGAAAATAATCCCAAGGTATCTTAAGAACCTGGTCACTAACAAAAGCACTTAAGGAAAAGTAACAAATTAACAAAGAAACAGAACCATAGTCCTAAAAGACCTGACACACATCCTTATAAAATGGAAGGTAGCCAGGTTCTTTGTGACAAGGCTGAATGACAGGAACCAATCCTGAGCACTGCCCTACTTCTACACTTGTATGAGCCAACAGATGCACTTAATGTTTCAGCCACAATAAGTTAGATTTTCTGTTACTGTGGCCAAAAGCATATAGACCAATTCTTAACACTGACTGGAGCACATCACAGGTAAAGCCTAAAATAATGATTTATACATTTGTCCTGAGGTTTTGATTTTGAACTTTGGTCTCCCTGGATGACAAACAGCATACAGAGGCACACACACACACACACACACACACATCCATACAGCTTTTGTTATTGAGAAAGAAAGCAAACAAATCTGAAAAATAAGTTTTCCCAGGTACTCCATTAAAATCGGCAAACTGACACAGTTCACAGGCATATTTGCTTGAGCCAACTAATTTCCCTCTAAACAGTAAACCAATGCTAAAAGTAGATTTTTGCTTAAAACTGTAGTTTCTTGGTTGTTTATGGAAGGTACCTGGCAAATGGTAGGCCATCGGTAAGTTACCTCCTTTAGATGAGGAATACTCAGAAATGTGTTTCCAGTTCACTACGGTTTACACATCTACATATTTTTGTACCCAAACTACTATACCCCTGAAGGTAGCCCCTAAAAGTGTTTGAATTTGCATTTCACACAAGACCTCAAAGGGAGCCTCTTAGTGATCTCAAGTTTCCACAGTATTTTGACATTGGGCTATGTCCCATGACAACATTTCATAGAAATTAAGGATTTAAATGTTTTGTTTAAATTAGTATATGCAGGTTTCCAGTTCTACATGTAAAGAGCTTTGAAGTCACCACTCCATCCTAACAAGTATGAAGCTCAACAGACCAAAGAATCAGCAATTCTTCTTGGATCCATAAGAGAAGGGAGGACACAGAACAAACCACTGCCCCTAAGACTGGAGAGACAAACAGGTTATATCATAGCTTACCAGCACAGGAACTGGAACAAAAACCACCGCCAGAACCAGTACTGAAGAGGAACACCTGCATTGTAACTGATGAATTGCAAGAGGCTCAGTGTGGACAACTCAGAGAGTTAAAGCTCCAGGGAAACCCAGTCATATGGGGAAAAGAAACGATTTTTAAATATGCCAGAGCACTACATCCTTAAATTAACAAAGCCTGCCCTGTAGGAAAACTAGTTAACCAGAGCCTCACCTGCAGGGTCATAATCAGAAACTAACTGACCTGGGGAAGGGAAATATATAACTTCACCCCACTCAAACCATCCTGTCCCATGGGGGGGGGGGGGGGGGCGGCGGCGGCTGTGGAACAATTTTGAATTTGGTAGTCCAGAGGCATAGGCTTACTAAACAAATGATATATGGATCACAGGACTCCCCTGACAACTCACCACCACATTACTATAAAAGCCTATTTACAGCCATTCCCTTTACCCAGTATAAAAAACCTAGCTATTTAAAAGAAAAGAAAGAAAGCATGGCATATCAAAGGCAAAAAACATAATTTGAAAATGAAGAGCAATCATCAGAAATATACATGGTAAGGATATTGGAATTATCAAACCTGGAATTTAAAACAACTATGATTAATATGCTAAAGACTCTAATAGATAAAGTAGACAGTATGCAAGAACAGATGGACAAAGTCAGCAGAGAGATGGAAATCCTAAGAAAGAATAAAAAGGAAATGCTAGATCTCTGACTGGTTTGGCTCAGTGGTTGGAGCATTTGGCCCACAGGCCAAAGAGTCATAAGAATCATGGATTCAATTGCAATCAAGGGCACATACCTCAATTGTAGTTCGGTCCCTGGCCCTGGCCAGGGTCATGTGGGAAGCAGCAAGTCGATGTGTCTCTCTCACATCGATGTTTCTCACACCCCCACCACTCTATCTGAAGATAAATGGAAAAGTATCCTCGGGTGAAGATTAAGAAAAGAAATGCTAAAAATAAACAAAACACTGTAACCAAATAAAGAATGGCTTTGATGGGCTTATATCAGGCTGCACACAGATAAAGAAAGAATCTCTGAGGTGGAGGTTACAGCAATAAAATCCTCAAAAACAAAAAAGGAAAGAGAATAAACACTCAAAAAAACAGATACAGAGTATCCACAGGCTGTAAGACAACTACAAAAGGTAGGACATGTGTGTGATGGGAATATCAGAAGGACAAAAAAAAAGGAACAGAAGTATCTAAAACAATAATGACTGAGAAGCTCTCCAAATTAATGTCAGACACCAAACCACAGATCCAGGGAGCTCATGGAACATCAGCAAGATAAATGCCAGAAAAACTGAAGCTAGGCATATCATCTTCAAACTACAGAAAAATCAAAGGTAAAGAAAAGTCCTGAAAGAAGCCAGAGGAGGAAAAAACTTACCTGAAGAGTAACAAAAAATTACATCTCACTTCTCAGAAAAAATGTAAGCAAGAAGAGAGAGGAGTCAACTATTTAAAGTGTTGAGGGAGTCCTGGCTGGGTAGCTCTGTTGGTTAGAGCATCGTCCCTGATACACCAAGGACATGGGTTCTATCCCTGGTCATGGCACATAAAAGAATCAGACAATGAATGCATAAATAAGTAGAACAACAAATCAATGTTTCTCCTCTCAAAATCAATAAAAAATAAAGTGTCAAGAGAAAAAAATCCTAACCAATCTAGAATTCTGTTCCCTGCAAAATTATCCTTCAAAGGTGAAGAAATGCTTTTTCAAACAAACAAATATTGAAGAAACGTGTTGTCACTAGAGGTGCCTTGCGAGAAATGCTAAAACAAGATCTTTAAAGAGAAGAAAATAACATAGGTCGGAAACTCCAATTTATATAAAGAAAGAAAGAAAGAGCACCAATGAAACTTAATGTAATAAAAATAAAAACCATTATTTTTCTTATTCTGAACTGATCTGACAATTCTGTTCAAAGTAACAGCAACAATGTGACTGCAATGGATGGAGGAATTAGGATTACATTCTTATTATAAGGTTATTTGCACGATACGTGAAGTCTTATTTGAAAGTGGACCTGGATTAGTTGTAAATGTATAAATGTATAATGCTAACTCTAGGGTAACCACTAAAAAAGTTTTAAGCCTGACCAGGTAGCTCAGTTGGTTGGGCATCATCCCAACACACCAAGGTTGTGGGTTCGATCTCCCATCAGAGTACATACAGGAAGCAACCAATGAATGCACGAATGAGTGGAAAATAAATCAATCCTCCCCACCTCCGCTCAAATCAATCAATCAATCAATCAATAATGTTTAAGTTTTAAAAAATAAAGTATAGCCCTGGCCAGTTTGGCTCAGCGGTTAGAGCGTCGCCCTGCGGTCCGGAGAGACCCGGGTTCGGTTCCCGCTAAGGGCACATACTTCCGTTGCAGTTTGTCCTCGGCCCTGGTTAGTCGTGCGGGTGGCAGCCACTCGATGTGTCCCTTCATGTCGATGTTTCTCTCTCTCTCTCCCTTCCTCTCTCTCCCTCCTACTCTATCTGTACAAAAAAAATAATAATAATAATAAAGTATAGCCCTGGCCGGTTTGGCTCAGTGGTTGGAGTGTCGGCCCGCAGATCAGAGAGTCCCGGGTTCAGTTCCCTCAGGCACGTACCTCGGTTGCAGTTTGTCCTCAGCTCTGGTTGAGGTCGTGTGGGTGGCAACCACTCGATGTGTCTCTCTCACATTGATGTTTCTCTCTCTCTTCCTCCCTCTCGCTCTACCTGAAGATGAATGCAAACATGTCCTCAGGTGAGGATTTAAAAAACTAAAAATAATAAATAAAGTATAACTGAAATGTTAAAGGGAGAAAATGGGCTCATATAAATGCTCAATTAAAACCACAAAAAATGTGCCCAGCCAGTGTAGCTCAGGGATTGAGCACTGACCTACACACCAGATGTTCCCCGGTTCAATTCCAGGTCAGGGCACATGCCCAGGTTTCGGGTTCCATCCCTGGTAGGGGGCATGCAGAAGGTAACCAATTGATGTCTTCCTCATCATCAATGTTTCTATCTCCCTCTCCCTTCCTCTCTCTGAAATCAATAAAAAAAAATATGCCCTGGCTGGTTTGCTCAATGGTTAGAGCATTGGCCTGCGGACCAAAGAGTCTCGGGGTTCAAGTCTGGTCGAGGGCACGTGCTTCAGTTGCGGTTCAGTCCCCAGCCATGTCTCTCACATCAATGTGCCCCCCGACCTCTATCTGAAGATAAATGAAAAAGTATCCTCAGGTGAGAATTCAAAAAAAATTTTAATAAATAAATTAAAAACACAAAAGACGAGAAAAGTGTGAAAGACAAAAATAGGAATAAAGAATAAAGGCAACAAATAGAAAACAGTAAGGAACATGGTAGACATTAATCTAACTATATCAGTTATTTGAATGCCAATGGCCTAAATGCACCAAATGAAAAACAGTAAAGTGGATCACAAAACACACCCCACCTATATGTTGTCTACAAGAAACCCACTTTATAAACAAAGACACATATAGATTTAAAGTAAATGGATGAACAAAAATATATCATGCCTAATTAATATATACTTCAGTTGTTTTATACATGTCTGTGAAAGGGTTTTCTGCCAGTAGGCATGTGGTATATTTCATCCTCTTGCTATGTGGAATGTTTTCATTCACTTGTTTTATGTACTGTAGATCTAACAGAAATGCCTAACAGGCAAAGGCCATCAACATCTGGTTCCATATTTAATACAGTCAGAGGCAATACTGTTCACCAAAATGTTCTCCCCAATCCACAGCCCTAAATTAAAATAAGCCTAAAATTAATTATCTTTAGTGCATAAGACTGAGCATTTTTACATGGCTAGTTTTACAGATAAGTCACTTTCACAGAACCAAGTGAGACATTCTAAAATACTCCATTTCCATTTAGAATGGAGAAGTATCTAAAAGCACATAAAGCCCTGGCCGGTTTGGCTCAGCGGTTAGAGCATCGGCCTGCGGTCCGGAGAGACCCGGGTTCGGTTCCCGCTAAGGGCACGTACTTCGGTTGCAGTTTGTCCCCGGCCCTGGTTGGTCGTGCGGTGGCAGCCACTCGATGTGTCCCTTTCACATCGATGTTTCTCTCTCTCTGTCTCTTCTTCTCTCTCCCTCCCACTCTATCTGTACAAAAAATGGAAAAATGTCCTAGGGTGAGGCTAAAAATAAATAAATAAATAAATAAATAAATACACATAAAGACTAGTAAACAACCTGAAATTAGTGCAAGTTATGGAACAATAAATTAGAAACATCCACTGCAGGGACAGAGACAATCACTTGGTGTTTGAACTTTGCTTTTCTTAAAGGATTAAATACACATTTTAATTTAAAGGACAGACAGAATCAATTTAAAGACAGGAATTCTGTCACGATAATAAAACTAAAAGCTTGTATTCTTTTGACCTGGACAGACTATGAACTTTTGAACTCCTGTTCGCCATATTTAAACACCATGGTAATTAACATGTACAATACTTTTCTCCCAGAGTACATGAAAAAGGCTGGGGCAGGGGGACACCGCACCATGTATATAATAATATATATTTTTAAATGTGTTTTAGCCCTGGCCAGTTTGGCTCAGCGGTTAAGAGCGTCAGCCCATGGAACAGAGAATCCCAGGTTCGGTTCCCACTAAGGGCATGTACCTCGGTTGCGGTTTGTCCCCGGACCCGGTTGGGATTGTGTGGGTGACAACCACTGGATTGTGTCTCTCACATCAATGTTTTTCTCTCTCTCTCTCTTCCTCCCGCTCTATCTGAAGATAAATGCAAAAAAAAAAAATCACCACAAGGTCAATATCACCATAACAAGTCAAACAAAAACAGATATCCTTCATGAACATAGATGCAAAAAGCCTCAACCAAAATATTAACAAACCGAATCTAACATGACCAAGTGGGATTTATCCCTGGGATGCCCAGCTGAATTAATATCCAAAAAAAAATTTATGTAATATACCATATTCATAGAATAAAGGATAAAATCCACATAGTCATCAATAGACACAGAAAAAATCCAAAACCCATCCATGAAAAAAACTCTTAAACTTGGAATAGAAGAGAAATGAAACTAATTAAAGGGATTTATGAAAAACCTACAATGATCATACTTAAAAGCAAAAGAGGAGCCTAGCCGGTGTGGCTCAGTGGACTGAGTGTTGTCCCATGGACTGAGAGGTCCTGGTTCAATTCCCGGTAAGGGCACATGCCAGTTTCAGGCCCGATCCCCAGTAGGGGGTATGCAGGAGGTAGCTGGTCGATATTTCTCTCTCACATCAGTATTTCTCTCTCTCCGTAAAAAAGCAATATGACAACAACAACAATAATAATAAAAACATTTAAAAAAATCCGAAGAGGAACACTTTTATCCCCAAGATCAGGAACAAGGCAAGACGTATGTTCTCATCTACTCTATTTAACACAGTATTGGAGGTTCTAACCAGTGAAATCAGGCAAGAAAAAAAAGTAATAAAAGGCATCAAGACTGGAAAAATTGTCTTTATTCACAGGTGACATGATCCTATTTAGAGAAAATCCTAAGCAATCCACCCAAAACTATTAGAACTAATAAAGTACAGCAAATGTGCAGATTACAAGATCAATATACAAAAATTAATTGTACTTCTATAAACAAGCAAGAAACAATCCAAAAAAAAAAAAAAAAAGATGTATGAAAAATGATGAACCATCACCTCACATAAGACACTAATATAACTCAAAATGGATCATATACTTAAATATAAGAATTGAAACAACAAAACTTTCAGAACAAAGCACATAAGAACATCTTCAAGACCTTGAGCTGGCCCTGGCCGATTTGGCTCAGCGGTTAGAGCGTCAGCCTGAGGTCCAGAGAGACCTGGGTTTGGTTCCCGCGAAGGACATGTACCTCGGTTGCAGTTTGTCCCCGGCCCTGGTTGGGTCGTGCAGGAGACAGCCACTCAATGTGTCCCTTTCACGTTGATGTTTTTTTCTCTCCCTCCTACTTTATCTGAACAAAAAAGGAAAAAATGTCCTTGGGTGAGGATTAAAAAAAAAAAAAAAAGACCTTGAGCTGGCCAAAAATTTTATACCAGAAAGCATAATGAACCAGATCTCATCAAAATTAAATTATTATTGTACTTCCAAAGACACCATTTAAAAGATGAAAGGACAAGCAAGAGACCAGAAGATGACACAAGCAAAACATGTACCTCGTAAACAATTTGTATCCAGAATATATAAAGAACTCTTACAACTCAATAATAAAAAGACAAACAACCTGAATTAAAAAATGGGTCACAAATATGAGCAGACAGCCCAGCCGGTGTGGCTCAGTAGATTGAGCATTGTCCCATGGACTGAGCAGGCTCAATCCCCAGTAGGGGACATGCAGGAGGCAGCCTAGTGAATGTTTCTCTCACTGATGTTTCTCTCTCACTCCCTTCCTCTCTAATAAAAAAGAAAAAAATCAATAAAAACATATTTAAAAAATGTGTATGTGTGTGTGTATATATAAAAATAAATAGACAGACATTTCACCAAAGACATATGAGTGGTTAATAAGCACATCAAAAGATGCTCAACATTATTAGTCAATAGGGAAATGGAAATTAAAACTACAATGGCATTCCATTTCATGACCACTAGAATAGTTATATTAAATAAGACAAATAAGAACAAATGGTGCCTTGGCCAGATAGGCTCAGCAGTTAGAGCATCAGCCGACAGATCGAAGAGTCATGGGTTCAATTCCCAGTCAAGGGCAGGTAATTCCATAGTGAGTTCGATCCCTGGCCCCAGTCATGCGGAGGCAACCAATCAATGTCTCTCTCACATCAATGTCTCACTCTCTCCTTCCCTCCCTCCCACTCTATCTGGGAGACAAAAAAAAAATCAATTGAGAAATATCCTCGGGTGAGGATTTAAAAAAAAAAGAACAAATGCTAGTGAGAGTGCAAAATGAAATCCTCACACACTGCTAGTGGGAATGTAAAATGATACACTAACTTACAGTTAGGCAGCTTCCCCAAAAGTTTAACATAAAAACAACATACTATTCAGCAATTCTACTCCCAGAGAAATGTAAGCATGCACCCACAGAAAGACTTGCATACAAATGTGCACAGCAGCATAATTTCTAATAGCCAAAAACCATAACCAACAAACATCCTTAAACTGTGAGTGGTTACACAGAATATGTTATACCATAAAACTGAAGGCAATTCAGCAATAAATGAAACAAGCCACTGACATGTATTACTTCATCCGAAAGCATGAGAAGGGATAGAGGCCAAACAAAAGAGATCACATATTGTATGGTTCCATTTATATGAAATGTCCAGAAAGGGCAAATTAAAAAACAGAAATTAGATCAGCAGTATGAATAGGGATTAACTGTAAATAGTCACGAGGAATCTTACTGAGGGGATGAAAATGTTATAAAACTTATTTATGATGATGGTTGCACAATTCAGAAAGTTACTAAAAATCACTGAATTATATACATTTGAAATGAGTGAATTTTATGATATAATTTTATGGTAAAATAGAACTCAATAAATTCATTTAAAGTTGTTTTAGAAAGTTTGGTCTTTAAATAATAGATTATGGGAAAAGCACTGAAGAGTCTTATATAGGCACTCAAAAAGTGATTGCTGAATAATGAGAGAAAAATAACTAAGCAGGTCACTGATTTTTCTGAGAGTATCCTAACATATGCCTGACCAGTGGGAAGAAGTGTGAAAATGATAACAAAGAGAAAAGAGCCATAGTGGGATAACAGAAATACAGGCTGGAATGGGCATTTGAACATTTACTAGCTGTGTGGTATTTTGAAATTCATGAAATCATGCTGAGTTTAAGTTTCCCTGTGTAGGATAATCCTTTGAGCATTTAATACAACGAATGAACACAATGAATAAATGTTTAGGATGATTGTTAGTAATTCAAGATCTGATGGCTAGTGGAAGCAGTGAAGTAGTAGAAGCTATATGAGGTGTGGTCCAATATATGTTTGGTAAAGAAATATTAATTTTCTTGCACCAAAATGTCTTTAGGGCCTTTGTATAGATACTGCTAGAAACCAAGTACCACACCTCTATTTAAGACTAAAGCATACAACCCTTTTCTAAAGGAGAATGAACTAAGGCAAAGTCCTAGCCAATCAAGATACAAAGTTCCTCAAGAATAGGTATAATTTCGTAGTACATGCAGCAATTCAAGGCAATGCAAACACGTACAACTAAATTGTTTAAACAAGGTTCATTTTTTAAGAGGGAAGGTATGTTGAAAATAAAACCAGGCAGAAAGCAAGAGTCATTAAGAAAATAAGTAACTCATACGAACAGTTATTCCTACTTCAAAGGAGAAACATGAATTAAGAATAAGGAAGTATTTCATTAAACTGCTAATACATTGGAAAGAGAAAAGGCACCATGCATGCAAGTAACATTTCCAGCTCCATTTTCAAACACCAAGAGCCACAGCATTAAGTTCAGGGGTTGACAAGATACAGTCCACAGGACAAATCTGGCCTGCCCCCTATTTTTGTAGATCAAGTTTTAGTTTCAACAGCAGAGTTGAATACTCACTATAGAGACCATCTGACCTTGCAGATTTAGTTTGTCTAGTATTCAGTAAGAGATGACACAGTTCAAATGTTTAAACCAAGGAATTAAAAGGTAAGATTACTGCATCTGATAATTTACTGGTTTAAAAAATACCCTGGGCACATCATGTGGTAGGATGTACACTGGTAATTGCTGCTTTGGAGTCAAAAAGGTTTGATACCATATCTGTTCAGATATGAGAAGACCTAGGCAAGATATTTAGATCAGTTTCCTCAATTCTGTATTGTAGGCATAATACTTTCCAGAGTTATATGTACAGCACCCAAAATCATTAATAGCATCAGATAATAACTACACAATAAATGTTAGTTCCTTCCATCTACATACTAAACTGCTACTTTCATCTATCCCTTATAATTCTGCACTAACCCTCAGTCTTTCAAGCCAGGCATTCTATCACTAGAAAACACTGCTGTGCAATGCACCCCAATTCCTTCAGCTATCCAATATAGCAATCTGAAACGACCCTACAACTTTTCTAATAGAACCTGAGACAATGAGTTCTACAACTATATAGTTCTTACATATGAAATTTCAGGACACACACACAATGTTTATGTATTTATATAGATACATAGTATTGCCTCAAAAGTCACCTCTCAAACTCAGAGATAGCACAATTAATTCTAGAATAATAGCTGTATTATCCTATTCCCTTCAAGTCTTATTTTTCTGTTTTTATAAATCACTTTTAAGTCTTTGCCTTTACAAATGAAAGCATATTGTTTATAGTCAGTCCTCATTTCTGGGTCCATAAAGCCATTTTTAATCTTGCTAGTTACTGGATGACAATGACATGTAAAAGGTTTATCAACTGTAACAAACATACCAATCTGATGGGGGATAGTGATTATGGGGAAGGCTATGTATGTGTGGGGCGGAGGGTAAAGGGGAAATCTCTGTACTTTTCCCTCAATTTTGCTCAAAACCTAAAAGTGCTCTAAAAAATAAAGCCTTAAATAAAAAATAAATAAATAGAGGATTTTAAAAAGAAGCAATCTTCTAGACAAAGTGGCCATACATGATCATTTTCCCCAGGACAGTCCATATTTAGGCCTGTCACAACAGAATAATTAACAGCACCCCCAACTCAGTGTCAAAGTGTCCTGGGCTGCATGATAAATTATATGGTCACTCCACTTGTATGCCTCAACTTCCCCATCTAAGAAATATATCAGTACCTCAAAATCCGTACCTGACAAATAACTGGGGGAAGGAAGTGTACACCGTCTCCTATCTCTTCAAAGACTTAGAAATGTGTCATCTAAAGTGTGGCTCAGTGGTTGAGCATCGACCCATGCACCAAGAGGTCGCCGGTTTGATTCCAGGTCAGGGCACATGCCCCAGTGGGGGGCATGCAGGAGGTGGCCAATCAATGTTCTCTCTCATTGATGTTTCTATCTCTCTCCTCCCTTACTCTCTCTCTAAAATCAATAAAGAAAAAATTAAAGTGATAATACAAGTGTCTTTACAGTCTTACAGCTTGCTGCTTATGAAGCCTCTTTATCCTCGTTTTCTAGGATCTAAATGGTACCATTTTAAAATCCCATACATATAACCAAATCATATAATCGGGAAATACACATCTATACTCATTAGCATTCTATATAGTTTAAGAAAATATAAACAAATGTATTTTTAAAAATCTGACAAACTTTTAAAAATAAAATGTTTTATATGAAAAAGATATTAAATGTATACATGGGGAGAAGTCTAAAAAATAAGGCAATAATCATGGTGATATTTAAGCAGTAAGTAATATTAGGTGAATACATTCTTTTTCTCTATGTATCTGCTTTCTAGCTTTACTTAAAATGAATTTGTACTGTGTTTATAATGAAAGATTCTCACATGCAGCCAAAGAAAAAATGTTCATACTAAAGCTGAAGTGAATATACAGGGGGAGGCATCCAAACTTTAATAAGTCGCAAATTGCTACGCTATCTAGGTACAGCCTAAATAACATGAGGTACTCAAGGAAGGCACAGAACACCCAGGACACTTCCAGGATAAAGGGGTTGTCCTTTGCTTATGCAAAGTACTTCTAATGGCATCAGTGGCAAGAGATTTCTAGAGTTCAAGGTGGTGTTAGAGTAATGGTTCTTACCCAGGTTTAAGCTTGAAGAGGATCCATGTGAAGAGAGGGAAGGAGGTGGTGTCTGTGAATGTCCTGGTCCCTGACTAGGGAGAGGCATGCCCACGGGTCCAGGAGAGGAGGAAAAGCTAAGGCCGTTATAAAAACTGTGTCCAATGGGGGTCAAGCTGCTCGATGTCCTCTTATAAAGGTCACTGCTGCCAGTCAGGGAGTCACGGCGGGAGCCACTGCCAGTGTTGGAGTTTGCAACTAAAATGGAATTAAAACAATGCAGATAAGAACAGGCCTGTTCTTTGAAGAACAAGCCCAGTGACCTGTTCCTAACACTTTGATCCAGACTCCTTACCATCGCAAATTTGTCAGCAGAGACAGCCTAACTGTTCATGTGGCAGTTCTAGGGGCAGGTAAGGTAATAAAGAGGACATGGCTCAGGTTAACATGAAACTTTTGTTCAAACCATCACACATATGCTAAATTTACCTTGCTCCTGTGTCATATATTATATAGGGTGAGGTGGGTTAAAAAGCTCTGATGGCCACATAAGCTATGGAAAAGGTGAAAGAAAATGGGCTAAAAAGAATGCCTTTCATCAACCCAAAGGTTCTAGTAGAAAAATGAAGTACAGAAAACAGATTTGTAAATGGGGTATTGCCCCGTACACAAGACTTATATATGAAAGCCTGTTTTCTCAATGGGTTTGTTCAACCAAGAGTTATTGCTAGACCCCAATTCCAACTTAAGATACCTTCCATCAAACGTACCCTTCTGTTTTGACATCACAGTGTTTTACAAATACTGTAATTATCTCATTGTTTACCTTACTTTTCTGCTATTTTGTCTCCCATACAATGTTAAAAATATCTTGGTTTAATTTCCTTCCTCCCACTTTCCATAATATCCACCTTAATTCTTTTCAAAAGACTGCAAAAAACTCATGACTCTTTAAGGCCTGTGGGTTGTATAGTCCACTACCCTGTGATTTTCGGTAAGCCATCCTCCGGACTGTTTTTAACATCCACATTTCTTTATTTCCCTCTATTTTCTCCCCAATCCCTGCAAAAATCTCCCCTTCTTTCCTAATCCCTGTAACAAATCAACTATGAGATATAAGTAAGTAGCAACACGAGCGTAAACCTGAAATAGGCCCCAACTGCAATCTTGATTTTAATAGTCCATCATCTCAAAGATATGTGGGACGGCTGGATTCCCACAGGGCTCAGTCCAGATCTGCCTGTGGTATCTGTCCAGGGTTCCAGGCATTGTCAATGTTCCATAAAGATTGTAAAAATAGTTAAAATTCAGTTTTAACAGCATATCAGTCTGATTTCTACCTGCTGTTCCAAACCCTCCGAGGGCTGATCCCAGGGTGGCGCCAAGAGAACTGCTACTTCCAAATCCCAAGGATGTGTTGGCAGGCTGGGCAGAGCCCTGGGAGAAGAGGGAGCTGCTCTGGGAATTGCTGCTCAGAGAGTTGTTGCCATAGAAAGAGCTGGATGCCAGGTTGTTATTGGGCTGCTGCTGGGGCTGGGGCTGAGGCTGCTGGGTTCCTAAAGGGCGAAATGGTCCATTTGTTGTTCCAGCAAGACCACCGGCTGCTCCATTTGCTGAAGCTGCGGCCGCTGCAACAGCTACAAAGAAGAAAGCAAACCATCTGGCTATAAAGGGAATTGGTCACATTTCCAAATTATACTGTTATCCTTTTTTGAAAATCTTTTAATTCTGCTGTATCTTTTCAAAGTAGACACAAACCTTGTAAAGAGCTATAGAGAGCTGTCTTTGATCCCTTCATTTGAAACTTTTATTTAATATTTCTACTTTCAAAATAGCAACGGAGCAAATTCAGTATGTTGGTAGCTTTAAAGAATCTGTAATTTAAAATAGGTACAGATAGCAAATATACCCGTTTCTAATATAGCTACTTCCCAAAATCTCATGTTTCACAAATATCTATGTTAAAGACATTTTCCTAGAATCAATGTCAACCATATACTAAAGTCCCTCAAATTCCTAAGAATTTAAGCATGTTGCTCTCTTCTAGATCTTCCCATCATTATTCCTAATTAAATGTAGATAGCTTAAAATAAAAACCAAGTATCTCTGCAAGCAAAACAAATTGTTCTGTCACCTCGCACTACTCCTCTCCCACGTTCCCCACCCCTGCCCCCTAAAAAAACAAAAGCAAAACCTACATTATTTTAAAGTAATGACATGGATTTCTGTAAAATTAGCCTTAGACTTCTGCCAAGAGTACCATTTTATAGGAGCAATCTAACTTCTAACATCCTATGTTTGCAGTGAAATAGGTTCTCGCTGCTCATCAACTGGTACATACCATCAACAAAATCAGAATCTATTGATGCCATTTTTTGCTTCTGATTCTCTTTGCAATGTTACATGGTAGAAATACTATATTGAGACCTGTCAAAAATGCATTTCAATATATTTTAAGAATGTCATTCATTACCCTTTTACCAGTTTAGATGTCTGATGTAAGCTCACCTGCTTGTGCAGCTGAGGAACTAATGATGACTGGGGCAGGAGCTACAAGTCGCACAGGGGCTCCAAGACCATTTCTCGTTCCTGCATTCACCACAAGGGCACCGGTTTGGTCATAGTAAGCAGCAGGAGCTAAGACGGGATAACCTAGGAATAACAAGCCAACATATTGTTAAGTGTATATAAAACTAGCAAATGTCTCCCGGGCACCAGCATATTATAAATAGTCACAAACTCAGCTGTGGGGACAGACAGACCCAGGAGTACAGGCTGGCATCAACACTTAAATAGCTGTATGACATTGAATCTCTGGTTATCCATTTCCTCATACGTAAAATGAGGATAATTATAATACCGACCCTCAAAGTTCTTGTGAAGATTAAACTAAAAGATGAATGTAAAAGATCTAGTACGATATGTGGCACTGTAAGAGTAGCATTATTTATCATCCACTAGGTGTTAGAAAGGGAATTTGGCACAACAGAAATTACCTATACTCTTTAAACTGCTACCCAAGGTTATCACCAGCAATCATACACTGACAATTTTTTAATGTTTTCCTGACTACACAAAAAACAGAGGGTACCAATGATTACAACAATCAAGTACTTCCATACCACATAATAATCTAAGCACAAATATGCTGCAAGTGAGCAGGAAAAACCTAGATAAACTTCAATCAACAGGATCTTTTAATGCCATATGAGATGTAATCTATAAATCCTATTAAGTCATATAAGAAATTATAGGTAACTTCCTAACAAAATATAAATTCTTAGTAACCAACAAAAACAAATAATGCAAGTCAAATTTACTCACTAAATTCATACATGAATTAGTTAATTTGGCTACACTCCATGGTCAGTAAGGATTCATAAAATTATGCTGTAGTTTCCTAAGGAAGAACCTCAAACTACATCCAATCCATGCAAAGAATAGGACCAGTTGACAGTCAACCAAAAATGACATATATCCAAGATACATATCAATCATAGGTAGGCAGCTACAAAGCACTTCTACTGTTGGTTAAGAAGAAAGTCTAGACATGTAAAGAACAACCCAATCAAGAAAGACCAGAAATGTCTTCTAAATGATGCTGTTCAAAAACATTAGCATAAAGAATACAGCCTTAGACTAATGTTAAAGTGGCAAGGTCACTCCTTCTATCCCTAAACCTGAGAGAGTAAATAGATCACCATCAACGAAAACAGCTCATTCAACTAATACGAGATTGAGACTGGCTCAGAATAATTAGGTGCTCTCATCAACAAACTGTGGTCTAAGTGAGGGCAAGTATATGTCATCCTGGCCTATCATCAAATCATGACAAGCCTAAGCAAGCTAAAATCACTGCCCATTCTCCTCTAAATCTCTCCCAACAAGTAGACTTTCCCCCCTCAAAGTATTAGGAACAAAATACAGCCTCACCTGGCATGCCTGCAGCCAGTCCTTGTCCAAAAGCAAGGGCAGAATTCACTGCTGCAGCTGCCACTAGTGGATCTGTTTGCTGTCCCTGCTGATTCTGATTTGGGGTCAAAGGACGCTGGCTGGCTCCTCCACGAAGAACCTAGGAGACAGAAATAAATCAACTACTTTCTTCTCATTAGACATATCTAAGACCCATCATGTGCTTAAGTTGGGTCAACTTTTTTGTTAATTAAATTGGGGGGGGGTGACAGTGGTTATTAAAATTATATCGGTTTCAAGTATACAATTCTGATATATCATTTGTATATTGCACTGTGTGCCCACAACCCAAAGTCAAATCTTCTGTCACCACATATTTGACCCTCTTTAACTTTACTATCCCCCCACTCTCCTTGCTTCTGGTAACAACCATACTGTTGTCTGTGTTGTGCTGACTGAAACTGATGGTTATAAAAACATTTTTCCTATAATGGTTTATATGGCATGGCTGTTAGGATAAAACTTCAGTTAACATTTCATATAGTGAAATTCATTCTACCATTCTTAGTTTAAACATATTACCTTTATAAAGCAGGTACTAGGAATAAAGCAAAGAATAAGACAAAACCCCTGCCCTCTTGGAGCTTTTACTCAGTGAATGAAACAAGACAATAAGCAGCAACTCCATAATACAATGTCACTGGCTCTGACAAAAAGTAAGTGTAGAAGAAAAGACTATGATGTAGTGGGGAAGAAGATTTAAATAAATCAAACAAGGATAATCTACCCTCAGAAAGAAGTTAAAATATCTGTGACTAATACACACACAGACACACAAAGCTATATTATTTTTACGGAATATGAGAACATTTTCTCTACCCTACTACATTATTCCCACTCATCAAGGCCCAAATGAGCTCACTAGATTTGATTTAAAAGGCTTCTGAGCCCTGGCCAGTTTGGCTCAGCAGTTAGAGCGTAGACCCGTGGACCAGAGAGTCCTGGGTTCGTTTCCCACTAAGGGCATGTACCTTGGTTGCAGTTTGTACCCAGCCCTGGTTGGGGTTGTGTGGGCGGCAACCAGTCAATGTCTCTCTCTCATATTGATGTTTCTTTTCCTCTCTCTCTCTTTCCCTCCCTCCCTCACTCCCTTCCTCTCTATCTGAAAATCAATGGAAAAATATTCTCCAATGAGGATTAAGAAAAAAATAAAAATTAAAAAAGTTATTCAAAAGGTCAAAGGAAAGGTGAGTGGGCATGGTGCCTGAAGAAAGAGGTAACCCTAACTATTCAATCCTGTTTTAATGAGAGCAACATGTTTCCTCTTGTTACACTCCTTAGAAATCTGTAGGATAAACCAAAGTTTTTAAGTCAGCTGCCAATATTCATATATTTTAATTTCATCAATAGGCATTAAGTCTGGGTTTTATGGAAACAAATATATAAAATTTCATAAGTAACACTTTAACACCTAATAAAATCGTAAGTCTGAAAATCTACCTGTAAAACACTATCCAAGGAGTTAAGTTTACTACCCATCTTCACGATATAAAAGCCATTAAATTCAAACTTCAAAGGTACAGACTTAAATAGTGTTTGAAATTTACCAATACTTAATAAACAAGTAGATAGTCAGCGGGGTATTTTAATTAATAATTATTCATCCTTCCACAGCCCACCATGCTTGGTAGAATCAACATCTAGTCACCCCAATCTAAAACGCTCAGAAATCACTCTAAAGCCTTTTCTCTCAAAATGCAATATTCAACAGCGAATCAGCTCCAAGTTCACCACTTGCACTTGTATTCAACCCAGCAGTCAATATTCCTCTTTCCTTTGTTTCCTGTTCTTCTTTTTAATAAACCCTCATCCGAGGATATTTTTATTGATTTTTTTGTTTGTTTTGGTTTTGTTTTTGTTTTAGAGAGAAAGGGAGGGGGAGGGAGGGAGGGAGATGTGGAGGGAGAGAGATGTGAGAGAGAAATGTAGATCAGTTGCCTCACGTACTCGCCCTGACCAGAAATGAAACCTCTTGGTGTATGGAACTATCAACTGAGCCTACCAGCCAGTGCTCTTAAAGAAAAAACAACAATAAAACCAAGCATTTTAAAATAGAAAAGAATAAAATTTCATCAGGTATCAAGGGCACATACCTCAGGATAAAAATGAAATCAGCCCTGGCCTGTTTGGCTCAGAGGTTAGAGTGTTGGCCCATGGACCCATGAGACCAGGGTTCAATTCCAGCCAAGGGCACAAACCTCGGTTGCAGTTCATCCTGTGTGGGTGGCAACCAATCAATGAGCCTCTCTCATCGATGTTTCTGTTTCTCTCCCCCACCTCTCCCTCCTACTCTGTCTGAGGATAAATGAAATAGTGTCCTCGGGTAAGGATTAAAAGGAAAAAGAAATCAGAGGTAAGTAGAATGGACGGAATGTCACTGACTCTGCAGAAAGTTCCAACAATTAGATTTGGAATAGTTAGTGTACCTAGAATACAACAAATGCTTTCTAATGCATCAAGTCCAAAAAGGTCAAAATCAAAGTTAAAAAGAGCCTCTCATTTCAATGACTGACTAAAGAGTTCATCAAGAAAAATCATCTTTTTTCAAAATATTTTTTTACTGATTTTCAGATAGAGAAGACGGGAGAGGGAGAAAAACATCAACTGAAAAACATCAATCAGCTGCCTTCTGCACACCCCCTACTGGGGATTGAGCCCACAATCTGGGTATGTCCCCTGACCAGAAATCAAACTAGTAACCTTCTGGTGCATGGGAGGCTCAATCCATTGAGCCACACCAGCCAGGCAAGAAAAATTGTATTTTCTAAAAAATAAATAAATAAAACAAAAACAAAACACACACATACACACAAACAAATAAAAGCAAAACTGGCAAAATTAACATTGGAACTAAAATATGGCTGCTTATTAAAAATTAATGCTAATAACTTTTCCACAGTAGGATTTGTATTTGTAGATGACAAAAAACTGAAATTCAAATGATTATTATGCCCATTTTATAGCTAAGGAATCTATATTCAGAGAAGTTATACAACTTGTCCTAGTTGCAACCAGTTAGTGGTAGAACAAATCACAAGTTTTTACATAACTAGACATCACAATATGGTCAGAAAACAGCACAAATTGTAAAACAATAGACTTGTATTTAAATTTTAGAAACTTCATATTTGTGTGACCCTAGGCACACAAATTCCATTTCTTAAATCTTATGATGGGAAGTCATATAATCTATAGAATTACAGTAAGTAAAAAAAAATTATATGTAGAGCACTTAGTTTTAAAAAGAAAGCTTTCAGCCCTGGCCGGTTTTGCTCAGTGGTTAGAAAATGACCTGTGGACCGAAGGGTTTGGAGGTTCGATTCCAGTCAAGGGCATATACTTGTGTTGCAGGTTTGATCCCCAGCCTGGGTCGGGGTTGTGTGGGAGGCAACCAATCAATGTGTCACTCTCATTGTCGACGGTTCTCTCTCTAAAATTCAATGAAAAAATATCCTCAGGTGAGGATTAACAAACAAACAAACAAAAGGAAAGCATTCAGCCCTGGCTAGTGTGGCTCAATGGCTACAGCATCAATCCACGCACCAAAGGGCCTCAGGTTCAATTTTCAGTCAATGGCATGTACTTGGGTTGCAGGCTTGATCCCCAACCCCAGGCAGGGCAATGGGGGGGGGGGGGGGGGCAATCAATCAATGTGTCGCTCTCACATCTATGTTTTTCTCTATCTCCACTTCCTTCCATCCCTCCCACTGTTTAAAAAAAAAAAAAAAAAATCAATGGATAAAAGATCTTTGGGTGGGAATTAACTAAAAGAGAAAGAAAGCTTTCAGTAGGAAGTATTTATTTCTATCTTTTTTGTTCAGTCTATCAGAACTAATTTTAAAACACAGTAATTACTTCAGTCTTTAAAATCCACAGAGATTTAGCAGTCATTTAAACACAAAGATCATCACAGAAATAAATACAGACTATCTAAAAAGAGTAGCTATGAACAAATTCATTAATAGGGATCACCCATTCTGTCAACAAATTCCCTTACATACTTGGTACTAGCATTATATCTATTGCAAAGAAAATCATATATTAGCTTTCCAAAAATTATCTTACTGTAAAAATAATGGTCCAAGATAAATTACCTAGAATTTCAAAACCCATGGTTTTCCTATAATTTTGTGGAACCTAAAAAAATAAACAGTGAGACTGATTAAAAAAAAGAAAGGATTCTTGTTTGGATTGTGTCATGTAAACATGTATGAGGTGGTGTGTCATCTCAGAAGGGAGCTTTAATTTCACAATGCATATGAAAAGCATAAATGCTCATTTTACTGCTGGAAAAAAATTCACCTTCCAGGAATTTAGTCCATGGAAATAATCTGCAAAGGACTTACGTAAACAATATTTATCAGTCTTATTTTTTAAATGTTTTTATTGATTTTAGAGAGAAAGAGGAAGGGAGAGGGACAGAAAGAAACATCAATGAGAGCAAAACATCAATGAGACAGAACCAATGATCGGTTGCCTCCTACACGCCTCCCTACTGGGGATTGGGTCCACAACCTGAGCATGTGCCCTGACCTGGAATCAAATCTGCAACCTTTTGGTGTATGGGATGACACTCAACCAACTGAGCCACACCAGCCAGGGCTATCAGTCTTATTTATAACACCAAAATATTGCTAAGTTAAATATCAAATAATAATGGACTGGTCAAAATAAAATATGGGATCTTCTTTGATGTTAGTAAATGTTATTAAAATGAATATTAACATGAAAACTATAAAAGTAGGATGCAAAACCATGTGAACAGAATAATCCCAATTTTATTTAAAAATTCATTAAATCATGCTGAAATGACAGATAATATTGGTTTCTTCTGACATAAAAAAATATATATGTGGTTTTGTTTTTGAGTTTTCCAATTCACCACAACATTCAGCAACAGGGGTTACTCGTAAGCAGAAGAAAATGACCTTTATAAAGTAAAAAAGACATACTCAGTTTGGCATTTAATTATCCATTCCCAGCTCAATTTAAAAGCTCTTATCATTGTAAGTTAAAACAGACATAATAGGTTTAAGATTTATATCCAACCCAATAGATGTTATAAAGAAACAGTCTTACAAACCAGTACCTCCCCTTCAGTGCAAGCTACTTGTAACAGAGCCAGAAGGGATCTGAGAATGGTGCTTCGCAGTTAACTACAGTATGGCAGAAAGAAAATTTACTATCAGTATGATACCCACTTTGTCATCTGCTAACCATGTACCCTAATTGGTCAATTCTCTAAGTAGTTTTCTCATATGTAAATTATATATCATTATTTCACCTAATTACACAGACCAAGAACTTGATTCACAAATGGCATTCAGTAAGCAAAGCTAAGTCTGAGCCTAAACTCAGACACAAACATCAGAGGTAAGTCATCCATTCACAGTGTTTCTCTACTTGAACCAACATTACCTTTTAATTATATACAACTAAAATTCACACTTAAATGACATACATTTTGTTAACATTTACCTGCTGCTGCCCTTGCTGAGCCTGGGGGGTGGTCTGCTGATTCGCAGAATTTGTTGCTGCTGCAGCAGCAGCAGCTTGCTGCTGGAAAAGACTGGCAGGGTAGACACCCCAAGGAGTGACTCCGTAATACTGGTGAGGGACCACAGCTGGGCCTAAAAACAGCAAGAGAAAGGTAAGACAATTTAGACTAGTAAGACTAATCTCAGGATTTCTAAAGACTACATATGACGCAGATCTTACTGTAAAATATTAATTTAAGAATATATTGATTCTTTCTAGCTAATCATTAATTCTATTTTTTAATAGAAAATATTATGCACAATCCCCACACCCAAATCTTCTAAAGCCAGTAATATATTCCAGCTCTAGAGGAAGAAGCTAGTAAGGACGAAACACTGGTGATATCGAAAGGGAGTATAAATGGCAGAAATAGGAAGGGGTGAGTTTAAGAATACATGGAGGAATTGGCCTTGGTTGGGAAGAAGGCAAAGGTATGCTTTTCTACAAGAAAGAAAGGACATAGGAAAGATATAGACGAAGTTTGTTGTTAGAAGGGAAATAAATGGAGAGTTTGTGTGCTTAAAGTGATGGGGGGAAATTAAGCTGTACTCTGCTTTTAATGGTAAGGGTGGCACCTGAGGTGACAGATAGGAACAGAGATCCTGGCGCTTCATAAACTCCAGAAGCACGAAAATCTATCAGTCTTCTGACAGCAAAACCCAGACATCCCCAAAGAACCTCTCCTGCTCAATTTCTCCTTTTTTTTTTTTTATCCTCACCCGAGGACATTTTTCCATTTTTTGTACAGATAGAGTGGGAGGGAGAGAGAAGAACAGAGAGAGAGAGAGAGAGAAACATCGACGTGAAAGGGACACATCGAGTGGCTGCCACCCGCACGACCAACCAGGGCCGGGGACAAACTGCAACCGAGGCACATGCCCTTAGCGGGAACCGAACCCGGGTCTCTCCGGACCGCAGGCCGATGCTCTAACCACTGACCCAAACTGGCCAGGGCTCCTGCTCAATTTCTAAGAGGCTTGGTTGTCCTATTTCTATTTTTAAAATCACAACAGTAATTCAATACAAGTACATTCAACATTGGTATCTAAAATTTAAAATTTAAGTCAAAGTTAAAAACAAAAAATATTAACACCTTGACTTATTACAGACCTGCTCAGTACCCTAACACAACTAGGCTTTCGGCTTTAAACTAAATTATCTGTTCACCTTCTTTCACAAGGTACAGCTGCAATCTTTGCCAGAGTAGGCAACAGAGAGGTAACAGCTATATAGATAACAACATGGGTGTGGCAGAAATCTAAACCACAGAATTTTCTAAAGCTGGGTAGCAAGAAACATCAAGGTTGCCTACTTGCCAACCAAGACAAAAGCTCAAGGCCAACTCCTCAAATCCTGAAACATATCTCCAGTTAGAACTTTCTTAGTTAAAGAACAGAGTTTAAAATATTTAAAACTTTATTAATAACCCCATCTTATGATGGAGTTCCTTCCAAAGAGTTGTTTCAAATATAGCTATTCTGACATTAATCCTATAGCAACATATACTTCATTAATAGTCAAAATAGTGTTTTCTGTTCCCCCATTTTAAGCTTCTAAAACGCAGTCAAATGATATCACTGCCCAATGTTAATTTGGCATTTTGTGTACCAGTATGTTTAGCGAAGATCAAGAAACACTGTGAAACATTACATCTGCCTACAAAAGCTATGTTATAATTGAGCTATATTATTATAAAGCAAATGGGTTAAAACATTTTTATCAGAAGCTAAATAGTCTAAAAACCATACCTCCAAGTTAAAGAGAGTGGTTGGCCCCCAAACTCTCTGGCTAATGTTTACAAAGAGGAAAGTCTTGCGCATTTAAAGAAAAGAATGAAAGAGAAAACACAGTGAAGACCCTATCTGTGCCTTATTTTCTTCATATGCAAAATGGGTATAGTAGGTGTTAGGGTATTGCTACATCTACCTTGAAAGGTTAGGTTGCAACCTGCAATGATATTCCCAAGGTCCCCCCAAAAGCCAAGAAAGCAAATCCCTTCCTATTGGGCACAGATTGCTATTAGCATAAATATTTAAACTATTGCTTACATTTTCTTTAACTGACATTCCCACTACTTTCTCTGGTCTTGTGGCCTATGACTGAGTTTAGGAAAATACCCTAGGGTGCATCATTACTTAAACTTGACTCATCTGGGTGCCTATTTTAATTCTGTGTGATTAACACTCCATAAGAATATGTGGTTCCATAGTTTGGGTAGTTAACATGTCCAGTTTTGTGTGAAAGCACTTAAGCCATTTTCAGTCTGGCTCAGCTAATGAGTACAAAAAACAAGATTTTCATCACCAAATTGATCTCAGTGAGGACAAGCATGTCAGGGACAACTCAGACAAGTTCTCTATTTTAAATAACAGATAGTAAGTTAGTATGGGAAAGTCAGTCAGTCGAGAAAGTACAGATTATACAACTTAATAACATAGATCCCTGGCCAAGTAGCACAGTTGGTTAGAGCATCATCCTGATACGCAAGGCTGTGAGTTTGATCTCTCATCAGGGCACACACAAACAGCAACCCATGAATGAATCAATAAGTGAAACAACAAATCAATCAATCAATCTCTCTCTCTCTCTCTCTCTCTCTCTCTCTCTCTCTCAACTCAATAAATAAATTAAAATTTTTTTAAGATAACAGATATTATACAGTATAGTGAAGTGCATTCATGGGCTTTGAGTTAGACCTAGTTCAAACCCTAACTCTACATTTAAATTGTGTAATAGCAAAAAAGACAGCTTTTTGAGCCCCAAATTCCTTACCTATAAAATCATCATTTAGCACTCAGCATAATGCCTGGCAAACAGTTAATAAGTGGTATTTAGCAAAGACCATGCTTCTAGGAAGAGCTTCCTAATTCTCCCCCAAAGGCCAAGAAGGAGCAGGGGAACTACACTACATGTTCCCACCACAACCCATACCAAAATGTGAAAAATCCTAAAGAAAATATGAATATCTATACTGCACTTGAGTTCATAATTACAAATCACATGCTATACAATAAGTGAAATCTTATACTCAGTCATTATTAACATGACTTGGAGCTTTCTGTCCCCAAAGAATATTTATTTTAGAAGACATTTAGTTTTTCCGAATGTTTAATTCAATCTACCATGCATTTATGACCCCACTATGGTGATAGCAACTGTGCCAGAGTCAAAAAACAAAAGTGCCTGCCTTTGAAAGAGTTCAGTCTCAAGGGAAAAACAAAAACTACTCATGTATACATCCACAAGCACATAAATACAAAACAATATTGAGTACTAGAAAAAGAACAGGGAAAGGTAAGCAAAAGAAGGCTTTCTAGAGATGGCAATGCCAGCTAAGGAGCTTCCCAAGCAAAGAATGGGAAAAGAGCTTACTCAGGAGACCACAGTGTCCAAAGACACCGAGACCTAAACCACCATGTTATTTACAACAAGCTAAAATCAGTTTAGCATTGCTAGACTGACTGTATGGTGTGAGCCAATGGTAGTCGATCTGGAGGGGAAAAAGCAGCATGCATGTCAAGATATCAATGTATGAGTCATAGAGAGATCCCTATACGTAATGGGCCCCAATCCTCGTTAATCCTAAGAATGTCATGACACGTCATTAAGAATACGAATTTCAAAGAACAATACATCCCAGTCACCACCAAAGTATGTTATAATGATCAGCTATGTTTGATAATAACCACCACATACTACATTAGGGTGAATAACACAGAAAGCAATGACGGGTTTAAGAAGGATAAAGGGATAAGATATGTGTTTGAGAATGTTTTCTTGAGCAATTTTGGGAGGCAGAGGAGGAGGAAGAAGCAAGGAAATTAGGAATATGTAAGATAGAACAGCTGCAAACGTCTAGGCAGCTTTAAGGACCTGGACTGTGATCAACTAGAGGTATTAGGAAGACCAGGGTAAGGAGATAGAATCCCAAAATATATTTAAGCAACTTGTAGCTTCATGGGTCAAGAATGCCTCTACAGGAGGTGGCTGATTAGTTTGCCTTTGAACAGACTCAAGCTAAGCAGAGCTACACAGCTGACAGATAGATGGCACTAGAAATCAGGAGAGAAATCCCCACTGGAGACATGGATTCACAAAAAGAGTGTAAAGAACACAAGCCCAATTCTAATGACTTTCAGCAGGTGAGAAAAATCCTCATGCAGCAGAATGTCTCACCTAGAGTCGCTGCTGCAGCCAATCCAGCTGTGTAGGGGTCCGTCCCTGGGGGAGCAGCGCTGATGATGTATGGATTGGGGACAAACGCAGCGGGAGCTAAACCTGCTGAAAACATACCTGTCAGTAAAAACAAACTTAACTAAAACTACAGCCCTACCAAATACCTACATAGTTTGGGTACTCATTCCAGGCTGTAGGTAAAGGGGGGAAAAAGAGAGAGAGAGAAGAAGGATAGGTGGAGACTAAAGAAAAAATTTTAAAGATAAACAATCACTATACTAAAGATTATGGTGACATTTACCTTCTGTCCTTTTTTTTGAACCTTTGCTAAAAAATTACAATTAAACTGTTAGGCAGCTTTTAATTCGAACAATTTCTAAAACATGACTATAATTATAACAAGCTAAAATAGAGCAATTTAAAAGACATTGTAATGGAATGAAGTGAAGGACTTATTCCCATTTAAAATAATTTTCCACACAGTTTTCCTCAAAGAAAATGTCTGGGTATTTATAAAGACAACTATCTTCAAGTATAAAATACTCGACCCAGGCAAAGGCCTCTATGCCTGGCCTTAATATGGCTGGAAGCAAGTCTTTTCTTCCACAGCAGACCACAATCCATGATTGGCAGTCTCCTTTCTATTCAATCATGTCATTTTGACACATTAAAAAATACTTCTACTAAACACACTGTGTGTTTCAGAGACATTAAAAAGCTCAGGGGTAGGGATAGGGGTCTAGGCAGTAAGACAAAAATATGCATGGCAAAACAATTGTTATAGAAGAAGGGCAAAGCTACTTTAAAGACCAGTAATTATATAAGAATACTTTTTAAAATACATGCTGCAAGGGAAATGGATTTATAGGTACTACTTCCTACTTAATAAGAAAAGATATATTCACAGTCTTTACAACCCCAACAAGGACAAAACTATTATTATTTAATCAATTCCATCCAATCTTACCAACAGAGTTGATGCTAGCCACCACTGTAGTAAATACCTTAAATCCTGAAAAGGCTGAGGTAGAGCAATAACAGCTGGATATTAAGAAATCTTATGAGTTGAGGTGTAGAAGGTTGCCAAAAATAAAGAATATAGCTACAGACAACAGGGCAAGAGGAAAAAGCCATTTACTTTGAGGGATCTGCCTGGGTTTCATAGCAGGACTATCCTAAAATGATGGCCACACCAACAATCAAGGAGCTATATAGGCTTGAGAACTTACCAATGTGAGGCTGATGAGCAGCTGCTAGTGCATACTGCTGCTGCTGGGCAGCTGTCAACTGCTGGACAGCAAGCGCATTAGGTCTTTGGAACAGCTGCGATAAGAAAAAGACATGATGAGGTCAGAGAAACTGTCTCACAAATAATTTAAAAATCCCTCTGAATAAAAATTTCTATATGCCCCACTGAGGCATGATACGAAAAAATAAAATGTTCTCATGCTCTACTCCATTCACATGGCATCATAATTTCTGTTTTCGCTCTTTCTTTACCTCAATTTGGTGTGTCCAATTCCCATTTGCAGACTACTTCACAGATTACATGTCCCCAAACAACAAATGTCCTAGTGATTGTCAAGAGGTCTGAGGGAACCGCCTAATCCAAGGCACACAAAAATTAAACAAAGGTACTAAAAAATGACTTACCACATTGCCCCTAGTGTTATCTCCCAACCGTTCTTTCAGACCCCCACAAAAATTCTGAATTAATCCTTACCTACACACATTTTGGAAAGGAAAATGAAAAGTAGTCACCTTGTCCTCTGGCTGCCTCTTCCTGGGGAAATGATATTGGATACATTCCTCAACTAGTGGCTTATCATAATGAGTAAAATGGACAATTGCCCAACTTTTGGGGGCTCCTGAGTTTCCCGGGAAGTACAGCTACTACTAACAAAACCTGAATTATGTACTCAGACCTAGCATATGTTCCCATGAAAAGGAAAGGAATTCAAAGAATCTTAATACAAGGTCAATCATTCACTCAATCATTCTAAAAATATTTATGAAACAAATAATATGTATTAGGCACTGTGCAAGGAACTAGGGATATACAATGAATAAAATGTTCATACATTTTAGTATGAATAGTATTGGTACAAAGAAAGGGGAAGCCAGTAACCTGATTTTGGATTGCTCTGACAAGCCTCCTTCCAAGCAGTCATACTGAAGACTTCTGTATTTGCTGGAATCAGACTGAGAGCACTTACTGAAGGGACCTCCCTAGAAAGACGTTCAACCTACCTGCTCTTTCTAAAGCACTTTTCAACAGCTCGACTGACATCACTGAATGCTATATAATAGACACCAAGGATCTTGAATTACAGACGTCTTCACAAAGAGACCCGATTATTTCACACATTAGGAGATAACGTAGTTCCACCAACTCAGCTTAATTATCGTCATGACTGAACTTTTAACGGAAAGATTTTATCCTATAATTTGGCTACTTCTATGCCTCAAATATATGATGAATATTTTGAACATATTCACCAACTTCACCTCTTACCTCTTTCTATATATTTATCTTTCTAAAAACCAGAGTACAACTTAGTCTTAACTTTTACAATGTCAAAAATAACCATGTAGATACTTGGTTTTTTTTCAAAGGTTAAAGATAAGAAAAACTTCATTTATGTTGCTACTTTATAGGCATTGATTAAACATCAAGTCTTCAAAATAATTACTGGACTATACTAACAAACATATCAAAACAATCTTTCACTTCCAGGAAGGGAGCCAATCAGTACTATGTGGTAACTGTGATCTTGGGATTTTTCTCAAGTTGGTTTCACATTTCTGTTTTATCTAAATGATGGTGTAGTTAGAACACCTATCAAAAGGAGGCAGTCCATCAAAACAAGGGCAGCCAGGAGGCAGAAAACAAGTAAAACTGTGGTAGGACAATTTTAACATTTTTTTCAGAGATTATTAAAATAGCCCATAGTTCCACTAAATAGCTACTTTCTCTTCATTGGCTCTCCGGAATTTTCCTAGCCTAAAACACTTTGAAATATTTAACATCTCAGACACTGCTCATGGGCAACCTCTTCCCTTCACCCTGCTGTAAACAAAATAATTCACTTCATTCAACAAACATTTTTTTAGCACATTATCAGATAGATGCTGTGACATAGGAAATAAAGATGATACATTCAGAATATAAATCTTGAGGTTTTCTTGATTTACTAACCAAAAATAGTACTCCAATACCATTCCATGTGGTTTCCCCTCACTTCAGATTTTTAACATCACATAAAACTCATCATATGTATGTGTACTGTAAATTCATACAAATAAACAGTGTGTGAATACCATAAAAGTAATAATTCCGCGTAACATAAGTTTGTGGTTCTAACCACCATGTTACCACACTTTTGAAAGTAGGAAGCATTACTTTTAACTAAAAAAAATACAGGCCCTACGAGAACTTTCATATATCCTGTATTTGAGAGGTGATTATTATCTCAGTGATTATGGTGACTAAAAAAGAAATTATTTTTTTAATGCATTTTGCAGTAAACAACAAAAGTAAATGATGCATCTACAGCAGGCAGATCTGATTACAGATTACAGTGATTCTGGCAATTCTCTTTATGTAAATGGTCCAATATTAACTGGAAATACAGGGTACTGAAAACAAAATTGGGTAATTGGCAAGAGATGGATTCCAAAGGATCCTGAAAAGCTCATACAAATGCCATCTGCTAGGCAAAGCACTGAGATTTGTAAACATTTTCATGATTTTCACAAAGCAAGCTAATCATAACTGAGAAACACAATACTGTGAGATTTGCAGAAAATGCTTATTTTAAGGTATAATGATAAATGTGCCACTATTGATTACAATTTACTTGAGTAGAATTCATAAGTTGTTCAAGAGACTAAATATAGAAGAAATATATTGATTATTTCAAGATTTGGAAAATATACAAGCAAGCTGGTTTGACTCCCTTCTCTACCACTATATACAAAAGAGACCCTTGTGGGGTTTTATTACAGAAAAAAAAATCTTGGCAGTCAAAATTATGTGACTGGCATACTGCTGGCATCTTATAAAATATAGCTGCTACTACTACTGTTGTTATCAATAACTGTTAGCATAAAAATATTGTTAAGTTTTCAGAATATGGAGAAGTAATATCTAAATATGAAGTTAGCAAATGTAAAACACTATCCTCTTCAGCACTCCTCCCCACCCCAATAACATATACTGCCAGCCCTGGCTTTTCATCAGTTTAGGGCTATACACAGAGTGAATAAGGGATAAGAGCAGACTCTGGGGCCAGAAAGCCTGGACTCATATATTAGCTCCACTCCCTCTGACTTTCTATGTGACTTTGGGCAAGATAATCTCTCTCTGCCTCGCTCTCCTCCTCTCTCTAATAGAGACAATAAAGATATGTCTAATTCATAATGTCATTATATTAAAAATAATATATAGCGTTGGCCAGTATGGCTCAGCAGTTGAGCATCGTCCCGCAGACCAAGGAATCACGGGTTCAATTCTGATCAAGGGCACGTACCTTAGTTGCAGTTTGTCCCTGGCCCTGGTTGGGGTGGTGTAGGAGGCAACCAGTCAGTGATGTGTCCCTCTCTCTCCCCCTCCCACTCTATCTGAAGATAAATAGAAAAATATCCTCAGGTGAGGATTAAATAATAATAATAATATATGTGAAGTGTTCAGAATAGTCTTTTATGTGTGATGTTCTTGGTGAATGGGAAGAGCGCCCCCACAAAGACACAGAGCTTCTGTAAGTCACCTCTTACAACTCCTCCCATGACAAGACAGCCCAGGGTGAAGAAAACAGAAAGTAAGAAAGACTCTTCAGAGTCAATGTAAAAGTCAAAGCCCCCCCGCCCTGGCCGGTTTGGCTCAGCGGTTAGAGCGTCAGTCTGCGGTCCGGAGAGACCCGGGTTCGGTTCCCGCTAAGGGCACGTACTTCGGTTGCAGTTTGTCCCCGGCCCTGGTTGGTCGTGCGGGTGGCAGCCACTCGATGTGTCCCTTCACGTCGATGTTTCGCTCTCTCTCTCTCGCTTCCTCTCTCTCCCTCCCTCCCTCTCTATCTGTACAAAAAATGGAAAAATATCCTCGGGTGAGGATAAAAAAAAAAAAAAAGTCAAAGCCCCACTGAGTTCATGAGCACCAACTGCTCTCAGCAGTTCACAAAGACAACAGGTAAAAAAGAAAAACACTTTCTGTTGTTGTTGATGATTACTTTTTACATTATCTCGATGCAGAAAAAAAACTATGAATGCAACTGAATTTGAAGGTGAGACAACTCGACATATCAAAAAGCTCTGTGTTCTAGTACTAGGTCCAAAAGAAACAGCCTGGAGCTAGAAGCCAAAACATAGATGTTTGCATAGCTTATAGAATATGATCCTCAGTAAGTCTTTTAGAGCTTCATGGTGTCTTAATTTCCTATCTGTAAAAATATAATAGCTGCCGTATCTCATGGGGCTGTTATCACTAAAAGTGATACATGAATGGCAGGACTATAAATTTTTTTTTTTCCCTCACCCGAGGACATTTTTGCATTTTTTGTCCAGACAGAGCGGGAGGGAGAGAGAGGAAGAGAGAGAGAGAGAAACATCGATGTGAAGGGACACATCGAGTGGTTGCCACCCGCACGACCAACCAGGGCCGGGGACAAACTGCAACCGAGGTACGTGCCCTTAGCGGAAACCGAACCCAGGTCTCTCTGTACCGCAGGCCAACACTCTAACCGCTGAGCCAAACCGGCCAGGGCAGGACTATAAATTTTTAATAAAAAGAGTATATCTTGGACCCAGTTCTAAGTACATGAAATCTGTAAAAGCTTGCTATCGTTTGCTAAAGCTTCCAGGTCAAAGCCCATTTTTAACCAGGTTATTTGAACAACTGCTTAACACTTATCCAGATTAAATGACTACAATGATTTTTGGCTTAACAGGTACATACAAACCATGTTGCTGAATTTTTAAAACAAGAAATGTCTTTAACAGATAAAGAATTTCTTTCCATAAAAAATGAATTCTAAATAAAGTGCAAAAAACAAAACTTACCCTTCCTCCAAGTAACTTAATATTTTTCTAAGAAAATCACAACATAAAATTTCAACGAAGTTCCCCTGGCCTGTTTGGCTCAGCAGTTAAGAGCATTGGCCCTTGGACTGAAGGGTCTCGGGTTTGATTCCCAGTCACGGGCACATACCTGAGTTGTAAATTCAATCCCCGGCACAGGTTGGGGTGTGTTCAGGAGGCAACCAATCGATGTGTCTCGATGTTTCTCTCTCTCTCTCCTCCTCCCTTCCATTCTATCTAAAAATCAATGGAAAAATATCCTCGGGTGAGGATTAAAAAATAAATAAATTTTTGCCCAGTCAGTATGGGTTAGTGGTTGAGCAACAACCCATGGACCAAGAGGTCGCCACTTCGATTCCTGGTCAGGGCACATGCCCAGGTTGCAGGCTCCATCCCCAGTGGGAGGGAGTGAAAGAGACAGCCAATCAATGTATCTCTTTCATCTATGTTTCTATCTCTTCCTCTCTCTCTAAAAATCAATAAAAATATATTTAAAAAAAATAAATTTTCAACAAAGTCAAATAACAATAAAGGTAAACTTCAACTGCCCAAATTGCTAGCTAACATAAGCATTTTAACAGTGATTATACACATGACATTAATGACTAATCCTCTCATTTGCAAACTGAAAAGCAAGCCAACATTAAATTCCTATGTTAAAAGCATGCACAAATTTGGCCTCATAAGAATGACAATCACTACCATACTATTTTTTTTTTATCCTCACCTGAGGACATTTTTCCATTTTTTGTTCAGATAGAATAGGAGGGAGAGAGAGAAAAACATCGACGTGAAAGGGACACATCGAGTGGCTGCCACCTGCACGACCCAACCAGGGCCAGGGACAAACTGCAACCGAGGTACATGCCCTTAGCGGGAACCGAACCCAGGTCTCTCCGGACCACAGGCCAACACTCTAATCGCTGAACCATACCAGCCAGGGCACTACCACACTTTTAAAAGCAATACATGCCAATTTCCTCTTCCATCTGACTAGGGCCGTGAAGGAATAAATACAGTATTTCAGTGATGACCTTCAAAGTATTTTCTCTTTGTTAAAATTCATGCTTAACAGGGGGAGAGTTTTAGTACATCCGTATACAATTTTGTAAAACATGTTACATTAGGCTATTTTTAGATTAACTGAATTCTAAATTAAGAATATCAACAATTAATCTGATTAATCTATAATGACATAATCCTGGCTTGGTGTCTGCTATATAGGATTGCAATTTAATGAAACCTAGGAATAATTTTCTAAAATAAACTTATAGAAATATAAAGGATAGTTGTATAGCTCTTTATTAAAGCAAAAAATATTGCTCAGAGATCATAACACAAAATGGTATCAAACACTATATATGAACTGTTCACTGTGTTTTCTAGGATTGAGGGGAAAGAGTGAGGAGAAAGGAAGAATACTCCAGAAATACCAATGAGCATTTCAAACTACCCTGAATTAGAGCTTTTTAACCCCAGATCTTTGTACGTGGGATAGGTAAAATTATCTTTATTTTCACAAAATTTAGCATGTCTTTCAAATATGATTATAAGCAACACACCACATTAACATCTGTGATTTAATCACCAATAGAAATCATATATTTTCATGTTACTTTGCAATTGTTAGACATCTCAAAATAATTGTTTATGCTCATTAAGATAGCTAGTACACCTAACTCTTTTTCGTACTTCATATGATAGTTTTTAAAATTGGATTCCTTTGTTTTTGTTTGTTTGTTTTTAATGTGTTTTTATTGATTTTTTTAGAGACGGTGAGAAAGAAATATCAATCAGCTGCCTCCTGCACGCCCCCTACTGAAGAGCAAATCTGCAACCTGGGCATGTGCCTTGATTGGAAATCGAAACTGGACCTCTCAGTCCACAGGACCACGCTCAATCCACTTAGCCACACCAGCCAGGCAATTGATTCCTTTGTAATCCTACTTACATACTACATTTTAAAACATTATTCTGAGAATTCAGTCCATAAATCTCATGCAACTGCTAAGGGGTTCACAGCACCAAAAAGAAAAAGAGTCCCTGCTCTAAATCAGCATAGAAAGGTTTAAGTTTATGATTAACAGTGACTAGACAAGTACCCTTTAAGTCTGTAATGAACTAAACGATATTACCTTTTCTATATTTTGAGGCTACTCTATATTACATATCTTAATATAATCTGATACTAACAGTTTTATGAAACCAACTTACTACACCTAATCAAACCTGGTTTAAAGAAAATAAGACCCCCCCCCCCCCAAAAAAAAGCTTTAGCCTTAGATACCCATTTAAGAAAGCCAAAATAAAAGAGCAGAATGTACAAAAAAATGTGCCACCGTAGGAATCTAGTTCAATGTTCACAATCATTAATACTGTCTGGGACCCAGGCCTGGCTCTCAAGCCTTCTGTGACTCAAACTCAGTAACCAGATACCTATCTCCTTTTCCCCTCCTACATCTACCTTCTACTTTTGTGAGCCAATAAACACATCACGGTCATTTCCATCTCCACACCTCTGCTCTCTTAACTGCAGCAATATCACTCCACCTGTCTTTCAAGCTAGATCTATGCAACCTTGGTCCTCATCAAGCCCTCCTCTAGCCTGACAGCAATCCTGACCAACTAATTTGGCACTTACTTCCTCAACTGTTCCATAATTGTTTCATGTATCAAAACCTTATGATGAACACTAGCTAGGTTCACTATGGGCAGAACCTAAGGTTCCTGGAAGAACACAGCAGTCAACAGCTAACTGATTAATATGGGTAAATGAATGTCTAAAAATGCTACTGAACTAATAATAATCAGCACAAAAAAACTAAACCATAATAATTAAGTCATTCCTTCTTTAAAAAGTCCTGCCACTGCCTATAAAGCAGCACAGCAAGTCAGTAAGACACACGCTATCTATGCCACTTCACTTTTTTCAGCCTCAACTACCACATTAGGGTGACCGCTTCTAAATTATCTACTGAACACACATGCCTGTTAATTTCTCATTTGAAGCCTTTAGTTTACCATTTCCTCCCATGGAATTTATATTCTTTTCCAAATATAAACAAGTCATACAAGGCACAGCTTAAGAGTCACCTCTTTCATGAGACCTTCCCCAGAAAACAGAACATGTTCTCTCTTGTCTAAGGTTCCTAGAACACAGGCGTGAATGATGATCTTATTACTCGTGATCAAGTACGTCCTTGCACTATTTTTTAAAATATTTTTATTGATTTTAGAGAGAGAGAGAAACATTGGTGTGAGAGCAAAACATCGATCAGCTGCCTCCCACATGCCCCCTACTGGGGATCAAGCCTGCAATCCAGGCATGTGCCCTGACTGGGAATCAGACCAGCAACCTTTCCTTGGCTAATGAAGGTCGTGCAATTGATGGGGGTGTGTGTGTGTGTGTGTGTGTGTGTGTGAGAGAGAGAGAGAGAGAGAGAGAGAGAGAGAGAGAGAGTCTTTCTCCCTCTCCCTCCCTCCTTTCCACTGGCAACCTTTCCTTGGCTAATGAAGGCCGTGCAACTGATGGATGGATTTGGGGGGTGTGTGTGTGTGTGTGTGTGTGTGTGTGTGTGTGTTTCTCCCTCTCCCTTCCTTCTTTCCACTGGCAACCTTTCCTTGGCTAATGAAGGCCGTGCAACTGATGGATGGATTTGGGTGTGTGTGTGTGTGTGTGTGTGTGTGTGTGTTTCTCCCTCTCCCTTCCTTCTTTCCACTGGCAACCTTTCCTTGGCTAATGAAGGCCGTGCAACTGATGGATGGATTTGGGGTGTGTGTGTGTGTGTGTGTGTGTGTGTGTTTCTCCCTCTCCCTTCCTTCTTTCCACTCCCTCTTCCTCGGGTGAGGATTAACCAATTTTTTTTTTAAAGTGAACAGAAGCTTATAATTTGCAGTGCACAGATCCATGATTTCCCTAAAATTATCCACAAAATTTGATATCAGAATTATGTTAATTTTTCTGATGAGAGAGAACCATGGCTTTTGATCACATCACTATAGAGGGCTATGACCCTAAAAAGGTTAAATATTGATCCAGGAGGTAAATTTCCTGTACATTATACAGGTCTAGTTATCTGCATATGAAGCATAAGCTAGTGGGGCTAGATCTAAAGGACTCACATGCTACAATATATGCTAGACCTCAAAAAGTGGCCTCTGCCCAGCCAGTGTGGCTCAATGATTGAGTGTCGACACATGCACCAAGATGTCACCAGTTCGATTCCCAGTCAGGGTACATGCCCAGGTTGTGGCCAATTGAATGTTCTCTCTCATCAATGTTTCTATCTCCCTCTCCCTTCCTCACTCTCTAAAATCAATAAAGGGGAAAAAAAAAAAAAAGTTTTTTAAGTGGCCTCCAAACCTCTTAGGAGGCTAATTTCAAACTTTAGTTTGGTGAAGCATATTAACTATGAGGATATGTTCTGAGACATTGTAAGACGGAAATAGTTCCTGAAAACTTAGTCTGCTGAAGCAAAGCAGAGGACACAGAGAGGAGAAGACTTGAGCCATACCCTCAAGGAGCTTACAATCTAGCAAGGGCTATTAGACCAATAACAACATAAAGCAGAAAATGGTCACTCCTTTTCTTAAGCAAAATACAAAGCACTACAGAGTTCAAAAGACACAGACGTGACAACTTTTTGATTTGAAGATCAAGAAAGGTAAAAGCACTGAAATGAGAACGATTTACATAAGTAGAAATGGAAAGGGGAATAAAATGTAATGAAAAGCAGCAAACAGGTAAGAAAGACTGGAGGGATAAAATGCAAGAACACACACCAATTTCCAAAAGACAAATGATCCTTCTTAACAACTACTGGCTTTTATGTAGGAGCCTTTGGAAGGTTAAAAGGTCTTGAAGGTACTTAGGAGCCTTGAGCCAATGGTTCCCATGCATGCTATTAGGGTGCCTAGTACAAGAATGTGTAAAACAATCTACTCAGAAAAGCAAGAATTATAGGCCTATGGGATAAACAAGGATCACGTCACATGGTGGTGGTATCTCTGTGTAACAATGCCCCTATGTTGCAGCAACCAACACATGTATGGGAAGCCAGAACCCAACAACAGTTTAACTTTCAAAATAATAATGTTCACTTTCAAAAATTACTGAATTGGGATTCATAGTGAAGGCACCCTGGGCTTTATAAATTTGAGTAGGTGTTGTGTTTGATGTAACCAAGCAAAACTACTTGTGGGTGTGCAAAAGTACATTTCTATTGTTCAAATTCCAATAATTATCCAGCCTCCCAAAAAATTGGTAAAATTTTGAAACCAGAGCTCAATAAATCAAAAGAGAATGAGATTTTCACTCAGAAGAGGATGGAGACAAACATGTCTTAAATAACAAGCAAAAGGCTAGACTGGGAATAGGAGCTAAGAAACAAAAATGGCCATTATTCTAAGGGTTGCTAGGGATATGCAACTTTTTTGGATATTCAGACCAAAAAGACAAAGTAAAAGAACTCAGATAAAACTTGTTGATATTAATTAGTTTAAAGGATCTGATTAGGAATAGCCTACACTCGTGAACTTCAATTTAGATTTTAAAATTGCCAAATCAAAATTGTCAAGTTGAAGTCTACACAATAATATCATGTCCCTATATTTGCTGGAGTGGCACAAAATATTTTGAAGTCTAGTATATCTTCAGTGCCTGAAGTAATTTCTGGCTTCACGCAAAACTGCTGTTTTCAGGATTTATTCTGAAAAGGGCAAAACCATGAAAGAAGACTATTTCTTATAAAGACAGTAAAAATCACAGAAAGTTAATTCTTTCAGAGAAATGGGTATATCTACTGGAAATTATAAGAAAGATAATGTACACGTTATTTACTCTCTCTAAAAATAGTTTGGAGTTAACCCTAACATATCCATTTGATAGGAGCACAGAGCATATGTACATCAGAAAATCCCTTAAAGGGATTTCATTTTGTAAACTTCATATGGTTAACCTTATTATCCAGTCATCTATCATTCAAAACTCATTTCAAATCAGCTATTTATGACAACTACAGAAACATTATGGTACAACTGATCTCCAAAGACCATGAGCCAATTTCCCCATAGATACAGAATTTCTAAACTTCAAAATGAGATGTGAACATTTCAAACCTAGAAGTTTATATTTATGTTCCAGACCAAAATTAAGGCATATCAGAAATTCATGGCCCATCCAACAGCTTCCAGCCACAAGAGAGAATTTATGGTACTTAACAAGATGGGAAAGCTACCAGCCCCCTTTTAATAATGCAGACAGCTAATTTTACTTTTTAAAAAATTAAAAGAAAGGATCAGTAAACCCTAGAGTTGGTCATATCATGCTTTTAAAAACAGAAGGCACATATGCAATATTGTCCAGGGATTTATGAATAAAAAGAGCCAAGTAATTTCACTGTAAGGTACTAATTTTTCAAATGTAGTAACTCAATTAAAAGACTTATCAGAGGACCTAGCACTGGACTCCTGACAATGGTAGACAACAGAGTTTGCACTATTTTAAAAACAAAGCAAACCAATAGCATTACAATCACATTACTCTTCAGAAAGATTAAGTTAGGGTCCAAGAGGAGTGTATTATAAGAGGTAACACCACCCCACCCACTCTCCAGCCCCTGGGGTGAAAGAGGAGCTAAAGGAAGAAGAGGTGGTTTCTTGCCAATAACCTCAGCATGGGAACCAGCTTCTTGAGGGGAAGATACAGAGGCTTTGTAAGCCCACAGCACGGTTGGGTTGGGAGTCTGGCTATCAACAGCCTAAAATAAAGCGACCCTCCTCCCATTCCCCCCCGTTCTTAGTTATTACTTGAATAATGTACTGGCTAGAGGGAGAGTAGAGAGAGTGACAGAGACACACACAGTACCTGTTGTTGAGAATTGTAGTCAAAAAGTCCCACAGTTGCTGCTGCTGAGTCCACAGGTACCTGCGTGCCTGAATAATCAAACTGAAGAGGCTCCATGCCCACATGTTCCATGGGGTCCAAGGGGACACTCTGGGACTCCATGTTGGAGAAATCCTCCACAGGCTTGGCACCATTGGTGCTGGTCAGCTGGGCTAAGCCCTCAGAACCATTCTGGTTTGGACCCAGAAGATCCACTTCATTAGCAGAGTTCTGGCAATTACCAGGGGTACGGCTAAACAGAGAAAGTAAAGGGCATTAAACCTTATTTTGAGCGGGAAGGGACACTAACAGCAACCCAAGTTTAAGGACAACGTCCATGATATAGCTTATTATCAATAGTACTTAAAACTATTTCTGCAAAACAACCAAGACCATTTATGGTGTTTCCATGTTATATCATAAAAATGATTTTTCTATTGCTTGCTTACCCACCACAACCCACCCCTTAAATTTGCATTTACTGCTATTAATTTACAATCCCTTTGACCAAGGGACTCCAATGTAAGGGACACTAGATGAACTGGAAAAATCACTACCAGTGGCATCCATGAAAACAGAGATCCCAAAACGCAGAGAGTAAAATATGCCCCCCAAATCAGCATCTTTCAAACATAAAAAAAGTAGTTTCTGAGGGGGAAGTTCCACATCTGAGAATGATTCTATTTTTTTAAAAAAACAATTTTATACAGATGAAAAAATTTTTCTCTATTATCTAGATATATCAGCCAATGTTAAAATTATCTTCCCTTTCTCCTTCTAAGAAACCAGAAAAAGAAGACCATTAAAAATAGTACAAAATAAAATCAGTATGTAGAATATGTCCCTGCTAAGGAAATAACTCTAAGAATTAAAAATAATATGAAGATATAATTTATCATCCAAACTAGGACACTCCTAAGAGCAAAAAAGGGCACTATTAATAATTATCCTGAGAAACAGGTATAAATAAGTACTGTCCTGGGAAACCCAGGGTACATAATCACCCTATGCAAAAGGATTAGAGGAAAATATGATTTCAAAACAGATTAATATAGAATAATATATTCTAGTCAGAGGAGTGTAACCTGTGACAATATTCTATACATTTCATCTCTAAAAGAAAGCCTATAGCTGGTATAAATTAAAGCTGTTGTTGTGTTTCTTGACACACACAAACCCTGCTACCACCACCTGCCCCAAAGTCATTACCAGAAAACAATGCTATAGGCTGCCTGAGATTCAGAATGGAGAGGCTACCCCAAACTCATCTGAAAGACCTTAAGTAACTCTTTATAACTCTGTGTCTTAAATTTCTTTGAAAGACTCTAATTCTTTACATTGACAAGATACAAAAACTAGATTAGAAATATTAAACAACTGAACATTGTTCTACAAACAATGATACAAAATATATTTTCATTTTGATTTTGGGAGATATTAGAGTAAGTAAGCATGGTCAGACATACACATTAATTTTAGATTAACTTAAAAGTATTCGAAATTAAATTCTCTATCTGTACATCATTGACCAAGGATTTTTAGATTTTTTAAATTATATACCATCACTAAAGATTACCTACATTAATGAAGAATACTTGCCAAATGTGGAAGACAAATATACAGTACCACTTTAACATTGCATACTATTAAATTATAGGTTAATATCTGCAAATCAATAATTACCAGAGATGGAATGAGAGGCATCTATGGAAAGGGTATGTTTAAAAAAAAGCGATTTAATCTACATCCCTGGTTCTTCAAAATGAGAAAATGATACCTGACCCACCTACCTCAAAGGGAGCTTATGTGTCTCAAGTAAGTTCTCAACTGTGTTTCCATCTACTCTAACATGCCAGAGAGATATGACAAACTGCCACTAGTAACCATGGTTTTTCCTCCCAAGATAGTAATTTGGGAGAAACTTGGGGAAAGTCCCAAGATACCCATTCCAGGTGATTTTGTTATTTGAGAATCATGAAATGTTCTTTATGGAATTAACCTGTAAACTATAGAGTCCTATACAAATGCGGAATCTGTTTTGGCAAAGCACCAGCCATTGACAGGTCTTAGAAACCTCCACCTTACCAGTTAATTTATATCTTTGTCTTATGGCCTACACTAGACTCAATTCTTAAAAAGGACACACAAGGAGGGAAAAAGAAAACTAAAATCAAAATAAAACTAAATCAAAACAAAAACCCATAGCCCCAATTCAAAAATCAGAAGTGTAAAACATACAAACCTAAAATCTTTGACGTCTGCGTCAATCCCATTCTGCACTGGTAAACCATTGGTCTTGTCCATCACATCACCCTCCTCCTTCAAATCTCCTAGCTTATCTCCATCAAACGTACCCTTGTTCTTCTTTTCACTTTTGTCGTTTTCATCACTGTCTGCATCCCTTGGGCCCTGTTTAAAAAATAGCTTCAGCTTCACTAATCATCAACTAATGATAGTGGGCAACCACTGTGGACACCAGACTACACTAGATGCTAATTAGAACAGGACAGTGTCTGTGCCCTGTTAAAACATTACAATCTAATTAACAGACAACAGAGAGGCAGGAACGCTGCAGAAAGTCTTGCCAAATGGGGGAGACAGACATACATTTATGTTACAGAGTTTAGGACAGTCGTACCACCACCCCATTTTTTTCCTTTCTACCCAAAGCCTAGCCAAAACTTTGAATCGCTTGGTCCCAATTCTCTACTCTCAAATTTAACTCTATGTAATAGTGCAACTAAGAAGCTTCAGGTATGGAAATTAATAGAATAATTGGAGAAGTGTTAAGTCTACCAAAAAAATCTATTTTATATTGCCTATGTAAACTCCTCCCTTACTTCCAAATATTGAGCTACGTGTGGTCTGACATCATTCCAATTCAATTACTCTTATCTTGAGATATTAGCCCAGCCAATTTGCACTACCACCACCACCCCAGTCCCACCCTACATCTCACAGCTTATTGCATTAATAATTCACCAATCACACTTAACTTTAACTGTAAAACTGTTTACATCCTTCAAAACATGTTACATCTAGCTGTGAAATTATTTCACCAATGAGTGTTGTCTTATTCTATCAGCCTGTCCCATACCAGATTATTTTGAGAGTATAGGGAAGTATGTTATGTTGAATCACTGGCGCAAAAGAAGTTATCTTTGAAGTGTCTCAAACTGTGAATAATAAAAGACTCAACCTAAAAGAATTGTGATGCCAAACACACTGATATCCTGTTTTCTAAGGAAATTAAATCTTTCTCCTCTTACCAACATCCTAAGTTAAGACCTGGACATATAAAGCAAATGTGCCTTGACTTCCAAAAGTAAAAGAAGATTTGACATAGCAACTTGACGTACAGAGAGCTTGGTACAATCTTACCAAAGGGTAAGTAACTATTGTTTTTTTGTAAAAACAGAGAGAGGCAACCTCACTTGTCCCTACCACTGACTTCTTATTTAAGGAAGAAAAAAACACATCTACACCAATTAAACCTCCCGGTAAAAGGCAAAATCCAGTCAAAAGATGATGAGCTGCTGCACAGCATTTCCAGTCACCAGAACCAAACTTTATTGGGGAGAAATCAATAAGGGAGACTGCAGCAACAAACACTCAGTTGTGAATGGGTAGGCCTACAAATGCAAAATAAACAAATGATCTCTGGCCCAGAAAGGGGGACTCATGTACCTTGACATGCGTATACCTTTCAACTACCAATTCAGAGCCCATTGTGCTTTCAAATTCAATCCCTGTTCAAATGCAACACAGAAAAAGAAATATGTCATGGCTAATATGAACAAAGGAACATACAAGAAGGAACTTGGAATGGATATACAACTTAAGTTTCATGTGGCAACAAGATGATAATTCAGTTTTAGCAGCCATTGAGATGTGACTTGCACAGCAGAATCTTCAAAGTATAAGACTGTCAGTGGCTCAAAAGGAGTGACAGCCAACTAAGTACCATACTGGATCCCAAAGCAGAGATGAAAATATGACAGGTTCCTGGAGACAGAAAGATGTTTCAAAATGTCCAGAGACAACAGTTCCTTCCTACTGCAAAGGTAAAACTGACAGAAGCTGTGTCATCATTTGCATATCCCCAGCACTAAATACATTGCTTGGCAGAAGTTTAGAAACTATGACAAGAAAACTGAATGACCAAAAAACTCCTGCAAAACTGAACTGCTAAAAGAAGAATCTTCCCATTGCCTTTATCATCAGATAAGAATCCCATAGGTGGAGATACGGTCTAGATAATAAACAACTCTACATAAATTAGACACCATCAATGTCAATAATAAAAGAGTATTAGAAGGATCACCCAACTAACAGACCTAAGTCATCTTCCACAAATCTATAAATCAAGTCATTGGCTCGGGAAGAGCAGTTCAGCTCCAAGTTCAAAAGGTCTGTGTGGAAATGGGAAGACAACGGGATAAAGAAGTAGAAAGAAGTTTCACCAACAAGCAAGAAATCTGGTGACAACAAGACTCACTCACCTCGTCCAGCCAGTGTGGCTCAGTGGTTGAGCATCAACCCATAGACCAAGAGGTCGCCAGTTCGATTCCCAGTTGGGGCACATGCCCGGGTTGCAGGCTCAATCCCCACTGGGGGTGTGCAGGAGGCAGCCAATCGATGTCTCTCTCTCTCATCAATGTTTCTAACTCTCCCTCTCCCTTCCTCTCTCTCTAAAAATCAATAAAATAAAAACATAAAAGACTCACCAAATCAATGTTGTGTGTTATCTTTCCTCAGTGACGCTTTACAGGGGGTTGCTGAGAAGCTGCTTGGGGGCTTCACTGCTCTGGCCTGAAAATGCAGCCACTGATACGTATATTCTCAATTACACTGCCAAAGGCTAGGTTTTCAAGCGTAATCCTGGGATGGGCTGTTTCTCACCAATATTATACAGAACATTCAATTAAAATATAGCTGCCTGGTTTTCTACTCTGAATAGAAATGCCTCAGCAGAAGAGTAGGTTCCTTCTATTAGGTCACATTTCAACAGTAAGTTTATTTAAGAGACAAAAGAAATTCAGTAAGTCAAGAACAGCTCTAAATAAAAAGAACTGCCATAAAGTCTGATTTCTAAATAAGAGAATACAGGGTTCCGATCATAAAAATGGTCTCTCAAAATGTGAAGGCCCTAAAGAGAGAATAGGGGAATAAATGGCCTGGTACATTTTATGGAATTTAATTTTTTTTTTTTTTAATATTTAAGATAAGGTATCCATAACTACATGGTATTTAAGAAAGTACCAACCCAGCCCTTGCTGGTGTGGCCCAGCAGTTAGAGCATCGGCCCAGGGACCAAAGGATAGTAATGGATTCGATTCCCGGTCAAGGGTACTTACCTGGGTTGCAGGTTCGATCCCCAGCCCAGGTGCAGGAGGCAACTAATTGATGTGTCTCTCACACATCGATGTTTCTCTCTCCCCTTCTTTCCTTCCCACTCTCTCTAAAAATCAATGGGAAAAAAAGTGCTGACCCAGATTACACAGGCTCTACATTCTATGTCAACTGCTAACACTTACGGGTCACAAGACTTTGGACAGGCTATTAAACCTGAGCCTCAGTTTTCTCATCTCTAAAACAGGGATAATTTTGTTTAAAACTCTATAGTTACTAACATCAATGAAGTACTATATGTATAAAAGTTTTGCAAAGTATAAATCATTTTATACAAAGGTAATATAATATTAGTAAAAGCTATGTACTGGGACATATTTCTTATGTAGCATTATCGACGATACCAATATTAAAATCTGAAATGCCCCAATTAAGTGGTTTAACTCTAACATAAGTGTATAATCAATCTGACCCTACCAGGAACACTGTCATTTTCACAATGCAATGGCTCTGTGACTTGTGTTAGGTATCACAATCATTTAAAAATTTACAGGTATCTGGACTCACTCCCAAAGATTCTGACTTAATTGGTCTGCAAAAGCTCCCACAAATGCTATAAGCAGTTCTCCAGTAACTCTAATAAGCAGTCACAATTGAGAACCAATGTAATTAAATCCAACGTAAACATAAAGGCACAGCATATTTTGCTTTTTTGTCACATATTATCTATAATAGTACTGCAAAAGTCTATTTGCTAAATGAAAGAAAAACAAAAAAGGATTAATAGCATCTTTTTATTGCGGGTTTCAATGTTAACCCAAACCTACAGTACTCAAATATAGATAGACAGGCTTCAGTAAGTGCTCAAAATACAAATGGCCAACCCCAATCAAAATCTCAAAGATGGAGCCAAGAAGGGCTCTGTGAAAGTGCAGAACTGCACAGGCAAAGGAATATGTTCCATTGCTACATATTAAAGAACTGAGAGAAGAGTAGACAGATAGAAGAACATATATTAAAGAGATCATAGTATATCCACTTATGGCTCAGCTTCCTCAAAACCTCATATAACAGGAGGAAATGTTTCATGGAATATCTATTAATTCTGAGTGAAGTCAAAGAAATGAGAATTTCTTCTCTTATTGCAGTGATCTTACCACAAAGCTTCATATATATGGCAGAAGTTACCTTCAATGAAAATAGTAATCTCCTCCCCTCTTTATAAAAAGGAATGTCTAACATATCTGCTTGACACAATGAGTCCAGAAACAATAACATTAACTTAAAAAGTGGTTCCTCCTGTACACACTTGTCTTTTTTACAAAGTGGGGAAAAACTGAAATGTTAATTTCCTTCAGAGTTCAGCAGTTTATAGCTCCATCATTAATTTAAAAAAACTGAAATACTAAAAAATGAGTAAAGGTTTGAAATTACTAGCCATGTGAATTACTCTTTTAGATTGACATATCTATTATGAGGAACTTAACTAATAAACAAGCCAGTATGGCATAATAGGAAGCAATATAGTTAAGAACTGAAATTAGAGCAAAGTTTGAATCCAGGCATGGTGACTTCCCTGCTAAGCCTCATTTTTCTCATCTATAAAGTCATGGGGCCAACAGTTACCTCAAAGGGTTGTTTCAAGGATTAAATAAGGCAGTTCATGAAAGTGTAATTCTTCAAAAAAAACCCAAAAAAATATTAGCAGTACTTTATCCAATTTTCATTTTTTACCACTGCCTTTTTCAAACGCACCCACCCTCACCTCTCTACTTTCCCAAACCTTCAAAATTGCTAGACAGCTCATGTTACCCCCCTACACACACATCAGCAGATAAAGGCACTGTTATGGCTCTCATCGTTAGACTCTTTGTCCCAGATTCTTCTAAAATATTCGTACAGAAACAAGCCACTACCAACTATATTTCATCAGATCTGAGACACCATCAATTTGTAAAACATACATCATTTTATGTGCTGCTAAAAAGGAAACAATGGCAATTAAACTATCACAGACTATCATCTGAAAGATGCATCCCAACTTCAAAATGAACAAAGTAAAGAGGAGTGCACTTTAGAAAGAGTGAAACACAAAATATACCTGGTAATGCATATATGATGACCAAATCCCTGGTGTGCAGAGAGGTAAAAAAGAAAAGTTCTCCTCTGCTGTGTAACCACCAGATCCAAAAGACAACATTTTAAATGTGCAGAATGCTATCTGTTATTACAGAAATGAAAACAAAAATACAGGTTTTCTAAGTTTTTTTTTCTTCTTTTTTTTCTTTTTTCTTTTTATTTAGTCATTGTCTAAAAGCTTGACACTGCAAAGTACAGCATGTAGTTTTCTTGTTCAAGGGACGCTCAAATCTGAAGGAACTCCACCCAGTAAGTAAAGTTTCTGAATTTGGTCCATAGCTTCGTGGTAATTTAAACTTCCAAGAAAATTATGTCTTATAGTAATATTTATCGGACTTCAATGTACATACAAAATCACCTGAGGGTCTTGTCAAAATGCACATTTAATTCAATAGGTCTGGGGTAGGGTCTGAGATTCTGCATTTCTAATAAGCAGGTGATGATGATGCTATATTACCTAGGCATATGAATTAGACATTTGGTGTTTTAATTTTCCCCATTTTGCAGATAAGGACATTAAGATCCAGTTGAGACTTAAACACCTGACTTCTATCTGCATTACAATGAACAAAGTTTATAAACAAAATAAATTAAAGTAGCACTGGTTACCTAAAATAAATGCAGTGAAAACTAGAAAAGCAAATCATCAAGTTTATGACGCAAATGAATTGCTATGAGTCTGCATGCATCCTCCAGGGCAGAAGGCAGTCATTCTGCATAGACAAGCAAAGAGGCCTTCCCAAGATGTTTTTTCTAAATATCTTTCTTCCAAAGTTAGGGTGGTCTTCACTCTAATCAAAGTTCACAGTGGACTTTCTCATTTCCCTGGGCACCATAAATCGGAACAATAGAAATTACAAAATATAGCCCTGACTGGTGTGGCTCAGTTGGTTGGGTGTCATCCCGTGCAACAAAAGGTTGCCGGTTTGATTTCTGGTCAGGGCACATGCCTGGGTTTGCGGGCCTGATCCCAAATAGGGGGCATGCAGGAGGCGGCAAATCGATATTCTGTTCTCACATGTCTGTCTGTGTCTGTCTCTCTCTCTCTTTCTCTCCTCCCCACTCCCTCCCTCCTTCCTTATCCCTTCCTCTCTCTCTCTAAATATCAATAAAAAATATTTTTAAAAAAAAGAAATTAAGAAAGTTCTGACTGGCTAGACTTCAGTCTATTTGAAGATCTGCTGGTATTCAACAAAACCAACAGCAAGGTCCTTAGGCAATTTCATTACATGTGATTTTGTTGACAATCCACACCGGAGGATTTTTTTCCCCCACTGATTTTTAGAGATGGAAAGGGAAGGAAGAAGGGAGGAAGAGGGAGGGAGGAGAGGGAGAGGGGGAGGGGGAGGGGGGAGAGAGAGAGAGAGAGAGAAACATCGATGCATCAATATGAGAGAGACACGCTGACTGATTGCCTCTTGCCTCTCACCCATGTCCCAATGGGGGCAAAGACTGAACCTGCAACCCAGGTACATGTCCTTGACCAGGAATCAAACTCTCAACCCTTCGATTTGAGGGCCAACATTCTAACCACCATCCCACACTGGCCAAGACTCATTATATGTGATTTTGTAACCATTCTGAACCATGCTTTCTTTTTTTTTTTTAATCCTCACCCGAGGACATTTTTTTCGATATTTTGTTCAGATAGAGTGGGAGGGCCCTGGCTGATTTGGCTCAGCGGTAGAGCGTCGGCCTGTGGTCCAGATAGAGTGGGAGGGGGAGAGAGAGAGAGAGAAACATCGACGTGAAAGGGACACATCGAGTGGCTGCCACCCACACGACCCAATCAGGGCCAGGGACAAACTGCAACCAAGGTACATGCCCTTAGTGGGTACCAAACCCGGGTTTCTCCAGACCACAGGCCAACACTCTAACCGCTGAGAAAAACCGCCAGGGCTGAACCATGCGCTGTTTTTTTTTGGGGGGGGGGTGTCAATCTTATTCTAGGAATAAATAAAATAAAGAGCCCTGGCCAGTTTGGCTCAGTAGTCAGAGCACTGGCCTGCAGACCAAAGGGCTGAAGGTTTAATTCCCGGTCAAGGGCACGTACCTGGGTTGCAGGTTCAATCCCCAGCCTTAGTCAGGTGTCTCTTTCTCTCTCTTTCTCTCTCTCTCTCTCTCTCTGTCCTTCTCTCCCTCTCTCCCCCCGCCGCCCCTTCCACTCTATCTAAAAATCAATGGGAAAATAGCCTTGAATAAGGATTAACAAAAAATAAATAAAAGCTCACCTTTTCCAAGAAGATGCATGCATTTCATGACAACCAAAAAGTGATTCAGGTTTCATGACCAGAACTTTGGTCAAATATCTTCCTAACCAACAAGCAGAGCAAAGCCAGGTTAGGTATAAGATCAGCAGGATACAACTACAAAGCGATAAAGCCATTAACTAACCCTCAGGTACCATCCTATTGAATATACCAATATGGTAGCTTGATGTCACTGATCAGTCCTCCTATATCATCCTTTAGATGGCAACCACATCAAAATATGGAATAATATTTCATTACCCCCAACCTTCCTTCTGTGAAGAAGCTGGAATACGAATGTACAGAATTTTAATTTATTTTAATGCAAACCTCAGGAACTCAATAGATTATCTGACTAATCAATTTTCGTACCTCTGTCCTGAGGTCTTCACTTCTGGTGACAAAACTGTAAGAGCTAAAAATCACCAGTCTCCCAAGACAACTAAGGATGGAAGTTGCCTTTATAAATATAAACACAAGATGCCATGGAAAAGATACAGCTCTGTCACAAGATTAACTAATGAAACAATTGTTTAAAAAGATAAAAACAAAATAATTGTTTAAAAAGATAATAACAGACAAAAACATTAATTCAATCCCAGCATTTTATCTTTCTCCTTATTCCAATTATTTTTCTGCCTCCTGCAAACTTCGGAGTAACCCAGGCACACGCTGCCTTGAATAATGCACAAGCATGAGAAGCTAATCACACACATAGCACAGGTTCCAGTTCACTACACTAACAACTTATTAACACAGAATACTAACCTTTCTCCCACAGTAAATACCTAAAAGTTATAGGCAGAAATTAGAAAGTAGCACTTCCTACAAGGAATCCGGGCTCATTAGGTAGAAACGTATGAGGACAAGAAAAAAAAAAGGAGGTAAGCTGGAGATAAGGTGAAAGAAGAGAAGTAGTAACACCATCCTTCCCATGGAACAATAGGCAAACGATCATTTTGTCTGATCCCATTCCCCACATCCAAAGGGTAAATCTTGTTCTTCCCAAGCAGCCTCTTGGGAAGGTTCAAATAAAAAAAAAAGTCTTTTCCTATCTGATCCACAAGCCACTAAACCTAACCTATGTCTTTCCGGGATCAAAAGACCCAAAACAATCAGGTCAGCTTTGGAATGACTAGACTCAAGACTAAGACAAAAGCCCCAGTTTTAGTTCCTTGATATTCCTAAGGGTTGTTATAAAAGATCCTCTTCTGGCTAAATTCCTCACACCAAACTTCTAAGTGTGGGGCTAGGAGAAATCTAAACCAGTCTCTTAAAGAAGTTCATTTCACTTCATTTTTTGGGTGTTTTTTTTCCTGTGAAATTAAGAGCTCCAAGCCATGTTAAGTGTCAATATCAGTTGAAGCAACACCTTAGACATGCCTTGAATAATACTAACTCCATGTGGATCTGGTTCTCTTCATGCCAACCAAGTCAACAATCACTAATTTAATATCCACTAACATATGAAAGAATTGTATTTGATACTTGAGGAAACTGCACCAAAAATGAACTGCTGTTACTCTGAAGAATGGAGAAAATAGGACCAAGCCTCTGAGACCTAGCAACAGATATATGCCAATAAAAATATTGACGACAAATGCTGTAAGATAAAGAAAGATAGTTATGGAGGAAAATTAATACAATATGATTATTGCCAACTAGTAGTCGTAGCCCAAAAACACTTTAGGGAGAAAGACCTTTGAAAACGTACAAAACAAATTGAGTTGGGGGAAAAGGAAGGAAGACAGATCCATGGTGCCTCCCATAGTCTTCCTACCTGTGACTTGAATATAAAACCAGTCACAGAATACTAAATGAGGAAGGCTGAAATGTTTCCATCTTAAGACTTCTAGATCTAGAAAGTCGATGACATAAGAAAAGACTAGTTTTGAAAACGGCTATCAAGGATGCCTGAGGAGGACTGCTTAGACTTAAAAAGAAAGAGGCTGTAGACAGAGAAGCTGCTTTAGCTAAAATTTGGCATCAAAGAGGTCAATGGTAATGAATTCGAAAAAAATTACAGATATAGAATTAACAGAACTTTTAATTTCCTGACAGGCTAGGTGTGAGAGGCAAAGCTGTTCAAAGAAAGTCAAAGATTATTCCATAATTAAAATCTATCTGGCTACATAGCTGATCCATTTTAAGGGTTCTTGGGCACTGACAAATCACTGCTCTCCAATCTGTTTACTACTGACACCTCCATTTCAACTTTGTTTTTAAAAATTCCTACTCTTTCTACTTTGTTTTAAACTAAAAACTGTATTTTCCGGTAGACCAATGAACTGAGATCTAGATTTCAGTTCTTACCTCACATTACTATCAATGTGTCCCCAAAAAACATCATTTCTCTATTTTTAATAGTTTGGTTTACAGTTCCTACTAATTTCAATAAAAGTGTCTTATAATACCCTGTAATTAGTGCTGTGAATATCTAAGGAAACTAAACAGGCATGTTTTGTTTTGGGGGATAAAAAAAGAGAGAGAGAGAGATAGGAACAAGTTCCTCAAGCCAACTTACAAATCCTCCTTTTCTTAGACAGGAATCGCCCGGGGATGAGCTCAACACATACTCCACCATGCTAACGCCTAGTCCCCCACTCTCCGACCGTGGGGACAGTACAGAATTGACCTCACTGTTCACATGGAAACTCTGACCAGGTCTTCTCTGCACCATGATTGGCTGGGAAACTGAATGATCTACAAAAAAGATACACAAGCATGATACAGTGCAGCCAGAGGCTCAAACAAATTATGAGTGATGTCTCATGGATAAACCAATGACTGGGAATCAGAAAACCTGCCATGGTCAGTTGAGCCAAAACCTCCTATTGTGCTTTTCCATAAGTATAATTTTCTAAATAGCTAAGAAAACGGAACACACCCTTCATATATCCAGGATAGCAGAGCAACACAGCAGTTCACATAACTGGTTTACCTAGCTAAGTGAATAAATTAATGTCTGTCCCTTTCAAGTAGTAGAATTTCTTTTTAATATATTTTATTGATATTACTGGAACAAAATATGGTTTAACTGCCCTTTTTAAAAACAACACAATTTGATCTTTTCTGCTGACTCGCTGTTATCTGAGGTTCCATTCTTACACTGTGATGTAATAGCACATCAGCTTTTGGGTTTTCTGTTTCCTTCCTCCCTGTGATCTGCCATTTCTTTCTGCTGTCAGTGTGTCTGCTTCTACAAGTTCTCCGAATCCTTCTTCAAGGGTAGTCTGTCAGAAAAGCATCCGTGCCCAGTGACTTATTTGGCCCCGACCACATTCACAGATAAATATCCCATACACGTTATAGAGGGGCAACGGGAGGAAAAAGAAACATGACTTCAAATGGCAGGCAAGGATTTTCTAATTCTAAGTATGCTGACAGCAGTACAGAACAAAAATTTATAACTGAAATTATGGTCATTTCAAATAAGACCATTGTCCTGTGGCTAACACTTCAATAAAACACTGAAGATTTGATTTTGTCTTAATTATGTTTTAATAAATTACATCATATAAGCTCCTTCATGGCAATTATACTACAGGACAGGACACTGCTTGACATGCTTATGTCACTGATGTAAAATTCATGACTTGCCAATTGCTGAGGAAAGGAGCTCTAAGACAGGCATAAATCACAGTACAGATGCTAGATCTAGATTACCTGATGTTCCCCAGGCACTGTCTCGCCATTGATCACCCAGGAATATTCCTTTTGGTCCATCTTTGCTGGATTCATCTGTTTCCCAAAACTTTTTACCTGGCAAGAGCTGCTGCAAATTAAAAATAATAGACGCTTTTAAAGAATTCATAAAGAATGAAAGTACAGCAGTCAACACTTTCTTTTAGACAAGGGTACTGAAGATGCTCGCGTGCCCTGAGGGTCTTTAATTACAGTGGTCTGGCTACAGATTGTGGTCAGAGCACTACTGTTCATTTGGCAAAAGTTACAGAAAGGCCTAAAGCAAAGGGTGGGAAGGGGCTGCACAGATCAACCCATCACAATATAGGCTCAGCTTAATTTAAGTATCTAGAATTAGTCACTTAACCTATGCCAAGATTTTTAAAGGAGAGGAAGGGGACTAATGTTAGATCTATTAGCTAGCTGCCTGCTAAGAAGTCTCTTACTGAAAAAAGAAAAGTATCCGCAACACTACTAAAACACTTCTGCCTACATGTGTACTAACTGACCCTATAAAGTTACTCAAACTACAGCATGAATTCAGACCCCACCTAAAGAATGCTAGAGACAAAATCCACCTCCTTTATATACAGATTCTGTTAAACAAAACACTTTCATCACCAGAAATAAAAACAAAAAACACTTCCCAACCACATCATTAACCTATTCCAAAATTTTGGAAAGACAGAACAGCTAGGGCCTTTCCCCACTACCGGAAGAGAGAAAATCTCCTAACCTCAGTTAATTTTAACAATACTTAGTAATGCCACTGAAGTGGCTTCACAAAACATTCTATGCTTCATACAAATACAGGCATCACTGGCCCTAAACCAATATGAGAACTTTAGCTTCAACCAAAGAAACGCAGAGTACCTTTCAAGGAAAACACAGTGCAGTTTTGCACAAGATCAAAGCATTCGTGACCAGAGTTACAAAACAAAATTCCACTAGAATGCCATCATTCTTCATTCTGGTCATCAGCCTTACTTACTGAAATGTCCCTCTTTATTTCCTCTAATTATGTTTTTATTTCAGCTGCTACTAGTCAGACAAGAAACTCAGGTGTTCGAGACAGTATTTAATCAAGGCTTTTGAGCATAAATGAGCACACCTGGAGAGTTGAATGTCTCAGAGGAGCAGAATTAAAAACCAAGGAAGCACAAAACATTTGCTCTCCTTGACAATAAATGTCTACCTTCCCAATTTAAAACCCACAACCCAATGATAATGGAGGAATAACTCAACTTTGCCCTCACTAAAATGAATCTCAATTTTCCAAAACTAAATTCTAGGTTTCTCAGCATAATTTTAATCTAGAACTATAACTCTGATAAACATGGGTTACTACACTTAAACCAAAGCAGTTTCCCATATACTTTTCTCTTCGGGCCCTAATTTATTTTCTAAGCCAACAAGATCAGAATACAGTTTGGTCTGGCATTCAAATTCACAGAAGCATAGTTTTACTTGAAGATGAGCAGTTATAAGCAGTCAATTCTTACTAAGCCCCTCGGGTTCATCCTTGGGGAAAACAAGGAGATAGCTGGTCTGTAAACTTGAGGAGATTTGGGAAGGCAGGGGAGGAACAGATGGGAAGAGGAGCCCAGACAACTTTGATGTGTGTCCTTAGGCCAAATCACTGAACTGTCCTGGGCCTCATTCTCTTTGTATTGATATTTTTCATGTTGTTGCAATGAAGTGCCTAGCACAATGCCTGCCAATAGTACCTTCTTATTATAAATATATTCAATGGCATCACACCAAGGCAAAATAGCTATAAATCACAGAAGGAACACTGAAAATTAATGTGAACTACTCAAGCACAATTCAAGAATTATTGTTTTTAAACAACTCCTTTTAGTCTCAAAAATGCCCTCTCACAAGATTAAAAATAGAATTTATTTCCCTATTGGTTGTGCCTTTTCCAACTAACATTCTGATTTTTTTCCTGTATTTTGTAGGGAGTGTGAGCAAACAGGAGTCCACATCAACTTCTCCTCTGTGTACCAGAAGAATGTCAGCACAAGGGACACCTCACTTGTTGGTTAATTTTATTCTCCATATAAGATGAAAAGAGAGCAAAGGTGATCAAAAATATTCATTATAGTGGCATCCATCTCAACACAAATTGGGAACTCTTTTTATAAGTACCAGATTCCATGTGCAAAATAATATAATCTGACCATAATTTGTCAAATCACTTATTGAAAGCAGCAGTCCTTGAACTCAAGGCTTCAAAAATGACTTCTGGAATCCTGTCATCTTTCAATATAGCTTGCCAGACTGTCATAACACCCAAGGCCAGCAAAAGCAGGTGAACATACAAGCAAGGCTGTTTCCAGGCCAAATTCTCTCAAAGGAAACAACTATACAACATGTAGAAAGGTGTTAAAAACTGAAAATTCTACTTCAAAGTAGTAGTAAATGCAACAAGTCTCATAGGAACACATGCCAAAAAATTCAAGACCCTGATCAGATACCAACTATCTCTCAGACTATTAACAATTGGTATAAATCCTAAATAGATGCTAGGAATAGCCCCAAAATACTAGAACTCTATATGCTTCAGCAGAATGGCAGCAAGATCAAATAACTATTATCAATGAAAACAGCAGGTACTGAAAAGGCAAGTCTGTAAGAGATAAAGAAAAGGGAGGTGGGAAAGAGAGGGTGGCAGCATGCTGATTCTGGGACCAAAAAAAAGGTAGAAACCATGGGTTGCAAGAGCGCCCTGCAAATGGGAAGGCAAGTACCGTATGAAAGTACCTGAGCAAAGACAGAAGCAAACATAGCAAGCCTCTTCAGAGTCTCTGGATCTGACATAGAACCTAGTATTTTTCTTTTCCCCAAATCATTCCCATTCCTCAGTTGGTGGTAAACATCATGTGAAATGATTCCTCTAGTACTCATGCCCATATGTAATCTTCTTCCCTCGACTGTGAGCTAGACCTTGTGACTTGCTTCTAAGGAATAACACAAGGCAAAAGTGATGGGTTGTCACTCTCAAGATTATGTTACAAAAATTGACTTCAGCCTTTTTTCTACTATTCTCTATTGTCCTCTTATTGTCATCTCTTTTGCCTGCTCCCTTTGATGAAGCTAGCTGATATGTTGTGGAACTATGAGAGGTCACTGGACATCAATTCATTAGGAACTGAGGCCCTCGGTCCAACACCTTGTGAGGAACTTAATACTGACATCATCATATGAGTGAGCTTGGAGGCAGACCTTACCCCAGTTGAACACTGAGATGGCTGCAGCCCCAGCTGAAATCCTGACTGCCACTTGCAAGGGGCCCTAAAAGAGAGGTCCTTGCAAAGCCATAACTGGGTTCTTGACCTCCAGAAACATGAGACTTAAGCTGTGTTGTTTTAAGCCACTAAATTTTAGGGTAATTTGTCATGTAGCAATAGGTAACTAATACAGTTTTGAATATATGGGGGAGTTTTCTTATATTCAAAATACTTCCTTAAGAGTCTTATTTCAAGAAGCACTTCTTGTTCTAGTATCTAAAATTCAAGTACTTTTGAATTTGGAAAAAATTGTATCAATTCCATTTCATGTTCTCCCCTACTATGTCTTATAGCCCTTTTTAAAAAAATGACTGGCTTTTTAAAATTCTGTTAAATCAAATCAACTTAGACATGTTAAGCTTACTGAGAATTTGTGGCAAGCACATATTCAAGAGTCAACTAAAATACATTACTGTTCAAATCTGATCATATTAAAAGAAGCTATTCGCCCTGGCCGGTTTTGCTCAGTGGTTAGAGCATTGGCCTGTGGTCCAAAGAGACCCAGGTTCACTTCCCACTGAGGGCATGTACCTCGGATGCAGTTTGTCCCCGGCCCTAGTTGGGTCGTGCGGGTGGCAGCCACTCAATGTGTTTCTTTCACATCGATGTTTCTCTCTCTCTCTCCCTCCCTCCTGCTCTATCTGAATAAAAAATGGAAAGGTGTCCTCAGGTGAGGATAGAAAAAAAAGAAGCTATACTATAATCTACTGAATTATAAGACAAAGAGATGTTGAGTATCTAATTGTTATTTCAAATTCAGCAGCAACCTTTCTGGAGGTAACATCATTCCCAGCACAAGCTAAAACATCCTGGGGTTCATCAACCCACTGGCATAAATACCAGGAGTTGCCAAACCTTCATTTAAATCACACCTCAGTTTTGCACATAAATACTGCTCTCCAACAGGACAAAAAAGAACTGATCACTGCCGAGGTTTACAAAATTCACTTAATATATTAGGTAATAAGAGGATTAAAAATTTGACAATTCTAAAGGAAGATAACGGGAATTAGGAAAGGTTCCACACAAGCAAAGGAGACCCAAGGAGTCAGAATGCAGACAGTATTATCCAGATGGCATGTCCGTGCATATCATGCACAAACAATTCTGTCCTTATAATAAGCAATTAATGCACCAAGCTATTTAGTAGCTTGACTACAGCAGCCATTAAAAACATCCAAGTAACTTCCCTGGCTCAGACTCTGCTTAGCAAGCAAACTTTTTATAAGAACTTGGCTTCCTCCTGTAGCCAAGCATGCCAATCACTGGATGAAATCATCCTGTCCACTTGAGGGTTACTATTTCTCCTCATAAATTAATAAACTGCATTATGGTTTTTTACATTAGTTTCTCGTGGTTCTGGTTAGTGTAAATTAATTTCATAATCCAATCATCTCTGAATTAGTGGCTGGGATCCCTTTCAAGACCTACAAAACTAAGAACCAACACTAGGAGAGCCTACCTCCTCCTTAGTAACACAAAAGCTAAACTTTTCTTTGCATTATCCTATTAAATGAGATTCCTAATTAACCCTCTAATGGTGTATGTTCTTAAATCTTTGGGAGAAACACACACACACACACACACACACACCCCCACTTGAACTACCGGTTTGTAAAAGAAAACACTTAAAGAAGTCAAGTAGGTTTATTCATGAGGCTTCTAGAGAACAAAACAAAAATCAAGTGCTGGTTTACAAATACTGCTATCTGCTTGGGAAATCTCTAAATTGTGATTGGAAACACCTTTTTTTATTTTATCATCTAACAAAAAAGACAATGCACAAAGCCACACTTGCACAATCAATCATCACATTAACCCCTACTAACAGTAAGAGCCCTGTAAACAGAGCTGGAGACAGTAAAGGGCTGAGAACCTCTAGGCTTCTTATTTTAAGACATAATATATAGTGGTAGAGCACTCAAGTGCTCTGAAATCATGTTTTTAAAAACTGGTTTTAGCCCAGCAGGTGTCAGCCAGTGTGGCTCAGTTGGCTGAGCATCCTCCCATACACCAAGAAGTCTCTGATTAGATATACAGTCAGGGCAGATGCACAGGTTGTGGGCTCAATCCCCTGTAGGGGACATGCAGGAGGCAGCCAATCGATATCACTCTCTCCCTTCCTCTCTCTCTTAAAAAAATAAATTTTAAAAAAAATTTTTTAATTAAAAATAGGGGGGTAGGGGGACAAGATGGGGAGGAAGGGTTCTAGGGGGGAAAAGGAGAAATATCTTAACAAAAATAAATGAATAAAAATTGGAGAAAAAAATAAAAGTGCTCTAAAATACCAACTGTGTGAATTTAACCCTTCTATGCCTCAGTTATCTCACCTATAAAATCAACTGTTATAAACATTAAATGAGACAGTGTATAAAGTAAATGCAGAATAACCACTCAAAGAATTAGCTAAGTACTACTCTGTTCCTAAATAACACTGATAAAACTGACTAGCCAATGAAATGCTCCCATGTGACCAGCACAACATCACCCAGCACACTGCAGTACAAATTCCGTAAAATTAAGAGCCCTAACAAAACACTACAAGAAGAACCATAACTCTGCAGAAACTAAGAGGCAGGATGATTATTAAGGACTGGACTTGTTTGACCACTAATATTTGCATAGGAAAGTATCCATAAAGTTTTTTGATGTGTTCCTTTCATGTCGATGTTTCTCTCTCTCTCTCTGCTCCTCTCTCTTCCTCCCACTCTACCTGAACAAAAAATGTCCTCGGGTGAGGATAAAAAAAAAAAAGATCACTAGGTCCATTAGTTCAAAACAGAACTTTTTTTTTAGCTTATGTGGCAAGATAATTACTACTGAAAACAAATGTCCATACTAATAGGCTCTTAACTAAATATCTCTTTTGGTTGAATTCTAATATAGTCCTCTAAAAAAAAAAGAAAAGTTTTGCCCTGGCCGGTCTGGCTTAGCAGTTAGAGCATCAACCTGCAGTCCACAGAGCCCCGGGTTCGGTTCCCACTAAGGGCACGTACCTCGGTTACAGTTTGTCCCCGGCCCTGGTTGGGTCATGCAGGTGGCTACCACTCGATGTGTCTGTCCCTTTCACGTCGATGTTTCTCTCTTTTCCTCTCTCTCCCTCCCACTCTATCTGAACAAAAAATGAAAAAATGTCCTCAGATGAGGATAAAAAATAATAATAATAATAAAATAAAAAAAGTTTTTGCGATTATGCAGTATATAAAATTAGCAGATTAAAAAAAAATATTTTGCCAAATTATTAAGTACTTTATATACATATATATATAATTTTTTTTTTTATTTCCAACCAACTGAGCCACACTGGCCAGAGCTATTAAATACTTTTCATAAGCACTGTTGGTAGTTGTAGCTAATGTCCTTTAATAACATTTCCACCAATAAGGATGAAATCACACAAATCACTTAGGCTTGGACAGTATAAGGTAATTTGATCTTCTCTCCCACATCTGGAAAACCAATACTACTTTTCTAGCTGCTGAAAAAAATGTAAGTTTCAGTATCTCAAGTACTTACTGGTGTAAAAAGTAAAGCATTACATTTTTTAAAATATGTTTTCATTGATTTTTTAGATAGAGGGGGAGAGAGATAGAAACATCAATCAGCTGCCTCCTGCACAGCCCACACTGGGATCAAACCCACAACCTGGATACGTGCCCTAACAAGGAATTGAACCAGCAACCTCTCAGAACATGGAACAATGCTCAATCCGCTGAGCCACACTGACCGGGCAAAAGTAAAGTATTACTTGAGTAGCCTGCATTAGCCACTACTGGAATAATAATAATAAAAGTAGTAAAAGACTTCTTTGTCCTGAAAGAAAATATTAAAAAGAAAAACCTACCAGAAATCAAACCAATACAGTTACAAAGCATTTTTTACAAAGCATTTTAAGGTGAGACAGACATTTTTCATATTTTTTTTTAAAGTATGTTTTTGTTTATTTTTTTTAGAGAAAGAGAGAGAAACATTGATGTGAGAAACATCAATCAGCTGATTTCCACACACCCCCTTGCCAGGGATAGAGCCCACAACCCAGGTATGTGTTCTGACTGGGAATCAAACTGGGACCTCTCAGTCCATGGGAGGATGCTCAAGCCACACTGGCCAGACTTTCAAACTTCACAACCCACTACAGATGAAGAAAGGAACAATAACCTGGGATAGGACTAGTCAAGTAATGCCTTAAAGCAGGGTCAGGGAGGATTGAGAGTGAGAAAACAGTGAAAAGGACTTTCCACAAAGAGCAAAAGTAGAAATGATAGCAAGTAGCACAGGTGTCCACCAATAAAAAAGAGCCTGGCATTGACTTAGGAGAGGAATCAGGAGAGGGTGAAAAAGCACAACTAGTCCAATTGCCAGTGGTGCTTTATGGAACACCAAGGAGTTGGGCTCTAATCCAATAGGGAGTGATATTATAAAAACTAATTATAAAATATTAATCTGACATTCCTCCATAAAATGGGGTGAGGGAAAGCACATGGACACTGGGAGACTAAGCAAAGAGATCACTACAGTAATCCAGGGAAAAAAATGGTCCAAGAAGGGACCTGTAGAAATGGGGGCAAGGAAGGTACAAACTGCTGCTTAGATGCCTCAGTTTTCAAAGCATTAAAAAATAAAGCTATGGCCCTGGCCAGTTTGGCTCAGCGATTAGAGCATCGACCTGCGGTCCACAGAGACCCAGGTTCAGTTCCCGCTAAGGGCATGTACCTCGGCTGCAGTTTGTTCCCAGCCCTGGTTGGGTCGTGCGGGTAGTAGCCACTCGATGTGTCCCTTTCATGTCAATGTTTCTCTCTCTCTCTTCCTCTCTCTCCCTCCCGCTCTATCTGAATAAAAATTGAAAAAATGTCCTTGGGTGAGGATAATAAATAAATAAATAAATAAATAGATGCCATGTAATTTCAAAAGTGAAGACTCATAGCCCATTATGATGATCAAGAATGAAGTTACTAAGTATACATAAACCAGACTATCACTGAAGTTCTTTTAACCAGCAATCTATTCTGTAGAGTCAACTGAGAGCAGAGGCTAGATGAAAACAAGATACAAATATGTAAGAATACAGTAGTGCAAGTTTAAGTTTACAAGCCCAATGGTTAAAGTTTTAAGGTTGTCCTAAAGATCCACTTGTGGGTTGCTAGGGAACAGTAAGAGCAAAAAAATAATCAAATAGAGATAAGAAAAGTTTGGTAGCTCTTAAATTTTAATCCACCACAAATTAGACAGCATTACAGACAGTTCTTCAACTGATGATTACTGTTAAAAGCATTCTCTTCAAAGGAGCACAGGAGTTTCCCAGGGTTCTTTACCACACAAAGAACACAATCATTGTTAACAACTTCATCCTTGAAAAGAAACATACAACAGACATTGCGAGAACTTTCATAAAGCATGCTCTTCAAAAAAATTCAAAGTTATTGTTAGCATCTCAATCTCCATGTTATTTTGTGATAAACTAACCTGAGGAAAGCCCCATAGTAATCCTTTCTCCACTGCTGAATCCACTGAAAATAAAGTTTTCTTTATACCTTTCCAGTTCGAGTTATTTGAACAGAGCCAAAAGACACTTCTTTTCTCTGCTACCTTCATAAAACTTGAAAGACCGACAGTAAACTATGTTAAAAAAAATGAAGAAATGCCCAGAGTGACGCAGGCTTTTTCTGCTGAGTATATAGGAAATGCATGTAAGGAAAGAGAGGACTATGTCACCTCTGCAAATTAGCTATAAATAACGTCATTTGTTTTTATATATGAATAAAATGTATGGTTGTATCTATAACATAACTACAGTCATGTTATACTACATCAAGACTTTAATAGTTATATAAATGATTATATAAATGACATAGTACCATACGATATATTAATTAACCAAGAGACAATGAATTTAACTTTGGTGTTCTGGTTCCTCATCAATAAAATAACAATACACAAGAACTACACACAATATAGTTTAATACATGCTTAAACAAGAAATATAACAAAAGTAATTTCAGTTTTCTAGATACTCTTATGTCTGGTTGTATGTTTTTTATGAGGGTATTTCCATGCTCCAGAAAATGGCCCAGGGAAAGTGTCCTATTTTTCTGGTTACAACTATATTAAACAAAAAGTAATTAATAGTTCAAAAATGTAAAAATTTGCAGAGAAGGTTGAATGAATGTTTTTCAGTTCTCTCTGTTCCTCATCCTCCCCTTCACACACTGCACATCCCTGAGGGTGGAAAAGTATTCTGAACAGAGAATACAGACAATTGAACTGTGGTCCCTTGAAGAGAAAGCAATACCAACTTCTGAAGTAAAAGAGAAAATAAAGAGGAATCCATGCTTAGAAGGTGTTTACTGGTAGAAGATTCATTCAAAATAACACATTAGCCACTACTTACAAACTGCATTAGCTGAAGCCCCTGCCCTCAACAACCTTAAGTGCAAGCTAATAAAAAAGATTTACACAAATCACTATGTATAAAATAAATTAGGGCCATAAAAATGATGCAAATAACTTGCTACATGAATTTACCTCCATAGCTTTTGGTTGGTGAGACAAGAAAGCTTTCATAGAGGAGCTGAAATTAAGGCTGGATTTTGAATAATGAGTAGACTCTGGACATGCGGAAATGAACAATAGAAAAATTCAAGATCTGGATACAGATCTGGGTTCAAACAGCTGGCTCATGATCATATTAACCTCTCTAATCCCTTTTTTCCTGGTCTATAAAAAGGCATATTATTGAAGGACCACTCTGAAGACTATAATGTATATGAAGTGATTGGCACAGTATATGGCAAATCATATATGTTCAATATATTGCAACTATTATTTCTGAGCCTAATGGAATAAAACTTAGTCAATCCAACATCTTGACAGTTCTGACCTTAGCTGGAGTCATGTGACCTTAGGACTCATTTTCCTTGTGTAAAAAAATGGTACTGCCCAGTCACTGTGGTTCAGTGACTGAGCGTCGACCCATGCGCCAAGAGGTCGCTAGTTTGATTCCTGGTCAGGACGGATAACCAGGTTGTGGGCCTGATCCCCAGGGGGGGGCGTGCAGGAGGCAACTAACTGATGTTCTCTCTCATCAGATGTTTCTGTCTCTCTCTCCCTTTCCCTTCCTCTCTCTAAAATCAATTAAGAAAAAAAATTGTTTTTAAATGGTACTAATACATCACAAAAACCTGTTGGGAGATTCACATAGGTAATGAAATCAATGCCAAAGTGTCTTGAAAGCGTTGATGTTTTATTGCAGCTATTTAATTGGGTTACCCTTGCTCATAAAGCATGCTTATGTGGATAAAAAGAATGAAAGCATTTTAGCCAAAAGAAGGACCAAAGGGGAGAAATTAAATGAATATAGATTAAGCAGTTATGTGGATCGGCTAGCTACATCCTGCTTCAAAGGAGCATATTTTACTGCATTCAAACATTCCAAGACAGCTAAACATACATGGTGGTAGGTCTGCCCAGTGCAAGGATAGAAAACACATTTAGGAAGGAGTGGGGTTCCACACAGGTCTCAAAGTGACAGGACAGAATTGGAAGCAGGTTCCAAATATTATTTGCACGCACATTCTCAGCGTTACAAAAACATCTTCTCTTTTTTTAAATTTGTTTTTTATCCTCACCCGAGGACACTTTTCCATTTTTTTTCTTCAGGTTGAGTGGGAAGGAGAGAGAGGAACAGAGAGAGAGAGAGAGAGAGAGAGAGAGAGAGAAACATCAACATGAAAGGGACACATCAAGTGGCTGCCACCCGCACGACCCATCAGGTCCAGGGACAAACCACAACCGAGGTATGTGACTCTAGTGGGAACCGAACCCAGGTCTCTCTGGACCGCAGGCCGATGCTCTAACCGCTGAGCCAAACCAGCCAGGGCAGAAAAACATCTTCTCATTCCTCAAAATGCCTAATCCCAATCCCCAAACTATTACGAGATCCCAGGAACTTTCCCAAACAAGACTCATGAAGAAACACTTCACCTCTGACACACCATCATTAATCTAATACAAAAAAGTTATTAACCGCAATTGCATTCCTCCAGATCACTTGGTCTGGCTAATTATGTTTTCTCTAAATATTTCATTTTAATAGCAAGATGTCAAAAATGCCTGACAACTAAATGGTTATTAATACAAAGTTATAGAAACAGGCAGCTTTCAGTATTCCTATCTGTATTCAAAAGATACATTTTGGGAGGGGAAAATGGATTCGTTACACTGCTTGGTCAGATATCTTTATATTAATATACCACAAGACAATATTACATTTTTCTCCCTTCTGCAAGAAAGGTTGCATGAGCTTGCTGGAAGACAACATATCTCCTTTCCAAAATTCAATCCATTTTGGAGTCCCTTTAGTTACTCAATTGAGACTCTAATTGAGAGGAATTGTCCACGTGAAGTAGGGCTATGGATACTGGAAGTACTTTTAGCTTCCCAAAAGCCTCCAATTCTATGAGCCATTCTGTTTGCCATGACGGAAAGATGTGGGGACATTTTTTAACAGACTTCATATCCACATTAGGGTCTCCCTTGTATTGATTTCAGAATTACCAACTCATGAGCCCTAATAGACAGACACCCAATGTCTTAGGCAGCTGCAAACCAGTAAATGAGTCACCTAAGAGAGCTCAATGAAAAGTTATGAAACCTCTACACCATGAGGGCAAAATCACTCAAAAAAGGCATCTCTTAGATGCCCTGTGGATATCCTAAAAAAAGCAGAACTATTTCTGTTTTCTATTTTTTGCTTTTGTCATTTTTTATTGAATTTATTAGGGTGAAATTGGTTAATAAAAGCATACAGATTTCAAGTGTACAACTCTATATAACACATGATCTGCATGCTGCATTGTGCGCCAACCACCCCAAATCAGATCTCTTTCCACCACCATTTCTCCCCCTTTGCCTTCTTCCACCCCATCCCCCACCCCTTTCCCTCTGATAATCAATGTGTTATTTTTGGTTTGGTTGTTTTGCTTTTTGCTTAATCCCTTCACCTTTTTCACCCAGCCCATTAATTTCCTTCTCATCTAACAGCTGTCAGTCTGTTTTATGTATCCATGAGTCTATGTCTATTTTATTAGTTTATTTTGTTCATTGGATTCCACATATAAGTGAAATCATATGGTATTTGTCTTTCTCTAACTGGTTTGTTTCACTTACCATAATACTCTCCAAAAGATTTCTTTCTTTTTTACTGCAGAGTAGTATTCCACTGTGTAAATGAACCACAGCTTTTTTATTCATTAATCTACTGGCGGGCACTTATGCTGCTTCCAAATAGTGGCTATTGTAAATAACACTGCAATGAACACAGGGGTGTATATATTCTTTCGAATTGGTGTTTCAGGTTTCGTCAGATATGTTCCTAGAAGTGGAATCACTAGGTCATAAGGCAGTTCCATTTTTAATTTTTTGAGGAAATTCCATACTGTTTTCCACAATAGTTTCTCCAGTCTGCAGTCCCACAAACTGCACCAGGGTTCTCTATTTTCCTCATCTTCAACACCACTTGTTGATTTATTGATAATAGCCATTCTGACAGGTATATTGTGCTATCTCACTGTGGTATTAATTTGCATTTCTCTGATGATCAGTGACATCAAGCATCTTTTCATCTTTATTTCACATCTATATATCCACTTTGAAAAAATGTCTATTCAGGTTATCTGCCTGTTTTTAATTGGATTGCTTTTTTTGTTGTGTTGTGTTGTACAAGTTCTTTATAAATTTTGGGAATTAACCCCCAGATGTATCATTCGTGAATACGTCCTCCCATTCAGTGGGGTATCTTTTTAAAGCTTTTTAGTTTTATGTAGTATCATTTGTTTATTTTTTTCTTTTTTCTTTTTTTGGTATGTGCCCCTAGCGGAAACCGAACCTGGGACTCTCTGGTCCACAGGCCTGAGCCAAACTGGCCAAGGCTGTTTATTTTTTTCTTTTCTTTCTCTTGCCTGAGGCAATTTATCAGAAAAAATTTTGCTATGAGAAATGTCCAAAATTTTATTGCCTATGTTTTCTTCTAGGATTTTTATGGTTTTGTGACTTACATTTAAGTTTTTAATCCATTTTGAGTTTATTCTTGTGTGTGGTGTAAGGAGGTGGCCTAGTTTCAATTTTTTTGCATATACCTGTCCAATTTTCCCAACACTATTTATTGACTAGACTGCCTTTGCCCAATTTATGTTCTTGCCTCCTTTGTCAAATATTAATTGACCATAAAGACCTGTACCCAGAAAATTACAGGATACTGAAGAAAGATATTAAAGAAGATATAAATAAGTGGAAGCACATACCATGTTCATGGATAGGAAGAAATAACATCATCAAACTGCCCATACTACCCAAAGCAACCTTTAGATTCAACCCAATTCCTATTAAAATACAACAGCATATCTCACAAAACTGGAAAAACATTCCAAAAATTTATATGGAACCATAAAAGACCCAAAATAACCTCAGCAAACTTGAGAAAAAAGAGCAAAGTTGGAGGTATTAGACCTAATATCAAACTATACTACAAGGCCACAGTAATCAAAACAGCATGGTACTGACATAAAAATAGGCATATAGATCAAGAGAACAAAACAGAGATCCCAGAAATAAACTGTTTCATATACTTTTAAAGATAGAATTATAGCCCTGGCTGGTTTGACTCAGCAGGTTAAAGCGTTGGCCCTCGGACCGAGGGTCAAGGGTTCGATTCCGGTCAAGGGCACATATCTGGGTTGCAGGTTCGATCCCTGGCCCCTGTTGGCATGTGCAGGAAGCAACCAATTGATGTGTCTCTCTCACAATGATGTTTCCTTTTCTCCCCTCTCCCAACCCTCTTCTCCCTCCCTTCCATTCTTCCATTCTACCTAGGAAATCATTGGAAAAATAGCCTCGGGTGAGGATTAACCAAAAAATAAAATAAAATAGCCCTGGCCAGTTTGGCTCAGCGGTTAGAGCGTCGGCCTGCGGTCCGGAGAGACCCGGGTTCGGTTCCCGCTAAGGGCACGTACTTCGGTTGCAGTTTGTCCCCAGCCCTGGGTGGTCGTGCGGGTGGCAGCCACTTGATGTGTCCCTTCACGTCGATGTTTCTCTCTCTCTCTCCTTCCTCTCTCTCCCTCCCACTCTATCTGTACAAAAAATGGAAAAATATCCTCAGGTGAGGATTAAAAAAAATAATAATAAAATAAAATAAAGCTAGAATTATGGGCAAAATTCAAGAATCTTAGACTTGAAAGGAATCCGAGAAACTAACTAGTCCTACTTTGTCTTACAGATGGGAAAAGCAAAGTCCAAAGAAGATGAATGTCTCAGCCAAGACTGGAAGCTGTGGCTTCAGAGTTCTGGTCCAGTGAGATTTTTTGCTAACCAAGTTATACCTTTCTTTGGGATACCAGCTCTCCAAATCACTATCATGTTCCTCCTCCTATTAAGTCATCTGCTGTCTCACACTTATGGATAGAATTCCCATATAATATCTAATGAGAATCTGAAACTGTATTTTAATTTTTTTTTCCCTTTATTGATTTTACAGTGTGAGGAAGAGAGAGACAAAAACATTGATGAGAGAGAACATTGACTGGCCACCTCCTGCATGGCCCCCACTAGGGATCAAGCCCACAACCTGGGCATATGTCCTGACCAGGAATCGAACCAGCAACCTCTTGGTGCATGTCTCACTCAACCACTCAACCACTGAGCCACACTGGCCAGACTAAAACTGTATTTTAAATATATCTCGCCTTATTCTACTTACAGGGAACGGGTCAGGATTCATTATTACTCCACATACAGGGAGCACTTTCCAGATTTCCTTTCTCAGGTGTACAAACGTGTCTATTACCAAAGGTAAGCTTTTCTACATTTCAGTTTTCTAAGATGAACATACAAGGTCACATCTAAACACATTCTGTTTATTCTAGAAATAATCACTACTAGCTTAACGTTCCTGAAAGGTGTCAAGTCTAAGACATATAAAGCATTAAGTAATCTTAAAAAGAAAAAAGTCTTCCACTCGATGTGTCTGTCTCACATTGATGTTTCTCTCTCTCTCTCTCCCCCTCTGAAGATAAAGGCAAAAAAATGTCCTCGGGTGAGGATAAAAAAAAAGAAAAAAGTCTTTGGTTTTTAAAAGTTAGAAAACGTATCACATAATAAAAAGGTTCTCAAAGGACTTCCAATTAGAACCACTCTCCTCTTTGCAAATCCATCCCTTTTTAGAACGAGAACAGCAATAATGCTGCCCTCCTACAGGTGGGGCAAATAAGTCACGCAAGATCATAAGCCAAACCAGTGTAGCAGCAGAGCTCAGAAACCCAAGGTCAGTGAGCCTTCCTGGGCACTACAAAGATACACTCTTTTTTTTTTTGTACGTGCCCCTAGCGGAAACCGAACCCGGGACTCTCTGGTCCGCAGGCCACACTCCAACCACTGAGCCAAACCAGCCAAAGCCAAAGATACACTCTTGAATACTCAACTACCAAACTAAACTTTACATATATAAATAAAGAAGCTGCTCAAATATGTGCCTTTAAACTTTTCAGAACTTTGACTTGAAGTTGAATAAAGGGGGCTAAGCAAGCAGTGGATGAAACATTTGAAAATTTTTTTTTTTATCCTCACCCGAGGACATTTTTTTTTTTTGATATTTTGTTCAGATAGAGTGGGAGGGAGAGAGAGAGAGAGAAACATCGACGTGAAAGGGACACATCGAGTGGTTGCCACCCACACAACCCAACCAGGGCCAGTGACAAACTGCAACCGAGGTACATACCCTTAGCGGGAACCGAACCTGGGTCTCTCGGGACCGCAGGCCAATGCTCTAACCGCTGAGCCAAACTGGCCAGGGTGAAACATTTGAAAATTTGTGGCCTTAATCCTAAAACATTTTCCTATTTTCCTTTTTTTTTTTAATCCTCACCTGAGGACATTTTTCCATTTTTTGTTCAGATAGAGTGAGAGGGAGGGGGAGAGAGAGAGAGAGAGAGAAACAGTGATGTGAAAAGGGACACATCGAGTGGCTGCCTTCCGCAGGACCCAACCAGGGCCGGGGACAAACTGCAACAGATGTATGTGCCCTTTGCGGGAACCGAACCCGGGTCTCTCTGGACTGCAGCCCAACTCTCTAACTGCTGAGTCAAACCGGCCAGGGCTCCTATCTTTTTTATGTTGACTTTCTAGAATAGGGGGCAAGTAAAGCACTTGTACTGAGTCCTTCAGCTAAGATCTGTACTTGAAACAACCAGCAAGGTTTAAAGGTGATGTTTTAAGAAGCCACTTCTTTAGCAAGATTGCTACACTAAGAGAGGCTCTAAATCTTGCAAAGTGACACCAAGGGTCTAGTAGTGGCTTTGATGAAAAAAAATGTAATGTAACAAGAGCCAAGAAGCCTGAATGTTACTAGAGATCAATTACTTTCAATGTAGCCAATTCTCTGTATTCTAAAGACTCATACATTCTTGAACATAGGCATTGTTTACTCGAATGAGGTGTACCTTCCCCTATTCCCTTTTCTCTACACCCCATACAAATACACATAAAGTAAATGCAGCAAAAATATACAATGCCTAGCTTAAAAGTCCATGCAATTTACTTAAAATTTTAGTATTTATATGGGTAAAGGCTACATTTATACACATCACCTCCCAGAAAGATGTTTTATTGCTTAAAGGGAAGGAAATTAAATGACATTAAACTAACTAAAAGCTGGGGTTTTTTAAATTTTATTATAAAAGCTTATTTTCTTCATTTCTCTTTTATGCCAATCTCCCTTTTATCACTGCAAAAAAACATTCTCCCAACTCGCACCTATGCAAATTGTAACTAAACTAGAAGATTTTTCCCAAGTCTTATACCACCCTCCATTCAAGTAATCACAAATTAGTCCTGCCAATACTGATTACTCTTTTTTTTTAAATCCTCACCCCAGGACATGTTCATTGATTTTTAGAAGGGAGAAAGAGAGAGAGAAACATCAATCAGCTGCTTCCCATAAGTGCCCCAACCTAGAAATCTAGGTATGTGCCCTGACCAGAAACCAAACCCACCACCTTTCAGTGTAAGGAACAATACTCCAACCAACTGAGCCACACCAGCCAGGGTCTGATCACTCCCTTTTCTTTTTTTATCCTCACCCGAGGACATTTTTCCATTTTTTGTACAGATAGAGTGGGAGGGAGAGAGAGGAAAAGAGAGAGAGAGAGAAACATCAATGTGAAAGGGACACATCGAGTGGCTGCCACCCGCACGACCAACCAGGGCCGGGGACAAACTGCAACCGAGGTACATGCCCTTAGCGGGAACAGAACCAGGGTCTCTCCGGACCGCAGGCCAACGCTCTAACCGCTGAGCCAAACTGGCCAGGGCTGATCACTCCCTTTTCTAAATTCCAACCATACACAGAAAAAAAGTGTGTGCTCTTTCTGTTGTCATACGTATTCATTGCTTCCTCAACTAGCTAAAAAGAGTTCCTTGAATACAGAAACCATGCTTAGTTTGTTCCCTTTGTGCCCAGATGCTGGTTAAGCTTTCAAAAACTAACTTCAGCCCTGTCCAGTTTGGCTCAGCGGTTAGAGCGTCGGCCTGAGGTCCAGAGAGATGCGGGTTCGGTTCCTGCTAAGGGCACGTACTTCGGTTGCAGTTTGTCCCCGGCCCTGGTTGGGTCGGGCGGGAGGCAGCCACTTGATGTGACCCTTTCACATCTATGTTTCTCTCTCTCTCTCTCTCTCTCTTTCTTCCTCTCTCTCCCTCCTACTCTATCTGAACAAAAGATGGAAAAATGTCCTCGGGTGAGGATAAAAAAAAATTAATTAAAAAAAAAATAACCTCAGTATCTTTAGTTTGAGAGGGAAGTATATTAATAAGCATTTTTTGAATTCTCCCCAAATATCAATTTTTATAAAGCTTACTAAAATGAGATTTTTAATGTCAATCATTTTACAAATATTGGCTTTGTTTATTCTAAAGGCACATGCTCTAGAGAGGAAGCCAGGTCAGAATTCCAGCTCCATCACTTTAATAGCTACCTGACCTTGAGCAAATTATTTCATTTCTAAGGCCTTTCTCCATATCTGCATAATAGCACTGGTCTCATAAGAGTTACTGAAATAATATATGCATGTTTATATACAGGTGTGAGGAATTCTATATGTATATCCAAAAATGACATTTCTAACAAAAATAAGAAGGATAAGGTTTGGAGACTTTGAAAAAAGGCATTTTTGGACTAAAAAAATATTTTTAAAAATACTTCGCCCGTCAGTGTGGCTCAGTGGTTGAGCATCAGCCCATGCCACGAGGTGATAGGTTCAATTCTGGTCAAGGCACATGCCCAGGTTGCAGGCTTGATCCCTAGTAGAGGGCATAGAGGAGGCAGCCGATATTTCTAACTCTCCTTCCTCTCTCTCTGAACATCAATTTTTTAAAAAATTCTGTTAAATGCCATTTAAATGAAATTCACTTTCTATTCAGTTCTGTTCACTACACTTCAATTAGAAGAAGTCCTTAGAGATTAGAAGTCATTTTGCAAAGCAACAACAAGGCATCATTTTGATTTTATGTAATTAATTTTAAAATCCCTGGATTAGAATTTTGGTAGATTGGACCAGGTTAGTATCACATAAGTAGAGAAGAGAAAAATGTGGTTTCCTCATTTATACTTAATATCAGACACATCTGTTAACTTTCTGTTCAAATTTTGCTCTACTAGTTAATTTTAAAAATCTTTTACCCAATAACCATATACTGTTTACTGATGTACACTGTTTCAATATTAGGCAAGCAAAGGAAACACAATGACACCTACCAATCTTCTCTTAAAGCTCTAGAGAAAAAACAAGAGCAGACCAAAAACCCATGAACCTAAGATGAGAGGACCTTGGACTCTAACCACAAAAGGATTCAGTAAAGTTGAAAACAAAATCTTATAACAAAGAAAGCAAGAATCTCAGAACCAAAACACCTAAAGAGTTTAACTATTTAGTATCTATCCACAAGGGCAGTCTATGAGTATTTGTTATAAATCAGGAAAGGAATTATCTTAACTTTGAATCCTCAGACCTAGCACAGTGCCTGGATCAAAGAATACTGACTAAATGAAAAAACAAATATATTTAATGAATGGTGTAAAAAAAAAAAAAAAAAATCTACAATATAGCTATTATCTCTTCATTTAAAAAAGATGTGAGAAATTTTAAATATCAGATACACAAAAAATAAAACAGAAGGAAAAAAAACCTAAGTTTAAGCTCTAGAACAAGAAAATCACAAACCAAAGACCCCAATTTATGAACCTGTAACATATTTAGCAATTCAAACTGTATGTTCTACCTTATCACCAATACATTCTTATTGTCAACAATTAGAATCACCAGAAATCGGCTTACTTCATCTATACTCCCCTTTCTTTAGAATTATGGCATTTTTCCCTATCAATATAACAGATGGTAGTAAATTTTGTTTTTGCAAAATTTAAACATTACAATCAAACCAGAATTCTTGTTTCTGAATTCTATGTACATAAGGAATGACTGGCTCAGGCCTCTACTTCTGGAATTATTTCACCAGAAACCTAACAACTTCCTCTTCACAATGGAGCTCTAAACAACTTCCTCAAAAATGGCACTACTAAAAATAGGTTATCAACATATTCTGATTGGTAACCATTATAAGTCTCCCTTCCTCTAGCAAATGGAAAATGAAGCAGAGGCAAGGACGCTGTATGTATATAAAATTAAATTATTTTATAAAATGTTAACACCTCAATTTACACTGACTGGTTAATACTAAATAATTTATGCTCATACTTTGGTTGTTTTGTTTTTAAGCCATTAGGCTAAGGTTAACTTTCTGCTTATGAGATCATTTTGGCAAAATTCTGCGATATTCCATTCCTATCATGAGAATGGCAACAAGGAAAAGCAAGCACATACTTCTGGAGACTAGATTCGGACACATGTGAGGAAAGACAGCTCCAACCTTCCCTTAGAAACAGGCCCTCTTTTCTGATACACCAGTTCACTTACCTCTCCCATCGCTCTTCCCTCCAGAGCAAGTGCTTGAAAATCATGATTCAGTTCATCCATAGACCGTACCTATTGTTCAGAATAGAGGAAGGAGAAGTTTCAAATTAGGATTTTGAATTTTACATATACATTAAACACAACTGAAAAGCTTTTCTATGTTGACTTTCAGATACTGACAAAGACAATAACAATTTTCAAGTGACTGAGATTACATTCACTTACCTTTAACCATCAGGATTCAGCAATGACCCCTGCTATCTCCCCTCCCATTCCCTTTTGTTTTCAAAACATGAAAAACAAATAATCCAAAAGAAAAAAAAAGAGAGCAAATTACAGCACATGAGAATCAATGTTAGCTATTTTTCATACTTTTTAATTTAGTAAGTAAAGACCAACATATAACATTACACATGAAGATAAATATGTAACCTAAACCTGATTGCTGAGTCAAAGACTGAAACACTTGTCCCCAGCTAGGAACATATAAATTAGGAAACTGGTATGATCCAACCCAGGATTTCCTGGATAAACCTCAGGGAAAAATGCAACAAACCATATAACAGACTGCCCCAACATTTCTCCATACTGGAAGATGTCGGGGAGGCTCCTAGAATCTCATAATCAGAGGGAAAAAAATAGCACATATCACAAGAATTCCTTCAAATTTTACCTATCATTAAATGTACTACCCACATAATAACAATCTTTCTGGGCTTCAATTATTAACTCATCCCTACTGTCATTACTACAAGGTAATGTTAAGATCAAGGATCAAGTATGAAATAGATTATTCCAAACTCAAAATTCGCTCTGGCTGGTGTGGCTCAGTTTGCTGGAGTGTCACTCCGTATACCAAACAGTGGTGGGTTCGATCCTCATCCTCATCCTCATCCTCATCCTCATCCTCATCCTCTTCTCTCTCTCTCTCTCTCTCTCTCTCTCTCATATCAATAAAAACATATCCTCAGGTGAAGATTTTTTAAAAATACAATAGCCCTGGCCAGTTTGGCTCAGCGGTTAGAGCATCGACCTGCGGTCCCGAGAGACCCGGGTTCGGTTCCCGCTAAGGGCACGTACCTCAGTTGCAGTTTGTCCCCGGCCCTGGTTGGTCGTGTGGGTGGCAGTCACTCGATGGGTCCCTTTCACATCGATGTTTCTCTCTCTCTCTCTCTCTGTTCCACTCTCTCCCTCCCACTCTACCTGAACAAAAAATGAAAAAATGTCCTCGGGTGAGGATAAAAAAAAAAGTTAAAGCCCTGTTATCCAATGGCCTGCTGATCCTTTGAGTTGAGCAGCAAGCCACCTTTGACGCCTTAGGCTACAGTCTAGTCCCTTGTTTATTAAAGAGGGTAGCTATTCTGCCTACCTGAAAAAGACTGTTGATTCCCTGAAGCAGGAATCTCTCAAACTCTCTCAATTTGATCATCACTACCTCCCAACATAGTTGTACAAATTCTGTGTGTGTGTGGTATGTGCCCCTAGCAGGAACCAATCCCGGGACTCTCTGGTCCGCAGGCCGATGCTCAACCACTGAGCCAAACTGGCCTGGGCAGTTGTACAATTTCTAGCAATGGGTAAATACAAAGAAGGTCAAAGCCAGGCAGGGAGAGGGAAGAGGATAGAGAGTATGAACCAAAATATAGCTTGAGGAAACCAATTTAAGAATTTTCTTAAATTCTTAATATCACCCAATAATGCCTGTATATCACCCAATAATCTAAATTTAACTAAACTGACACCACATAAAAAACAGTGACACTGTTTTAAATCACATTATTTTCAAAACTCAGAGTTGATACTGTGCTACAAATGACACATTGTATCATAAGATGGAACAGCTTTGGGATACTTGCTAAAAATATACATTTATAGTCATGGCCTGTGTGACTCAGTGATTAGAACACCCCCCCACACACACACACACACACACACCGCCCAAAGGGTCTTGGGTTTGGTTCCCAGTCAAGGTTGCAGGTTCGATTCCAGGCCCTGTTGGGGTGGCATGTGGGAGGCAACAAATCAATGTCTCTCTCACACATCGGTGTTTCACTCTCTTTTCTTTCTCTCTCTCTTTCTCTCTCTCTATCTCTCTCTCTCCCTCCCATTCTCTCTAAAAATGAATGGAGCCCTGGCCAGTTTGGCTTAGCAGTAGCGCACTGGCCCACAGACCAATGAGTCCTGGGTTCAATTCCGGTCAAGGGCACGTACCTCGGTTGCGGTTCATCCCTGGCCTTGGTCGGGGTCATGCAGAAGGCAACCAGTCGATGTGTCCCTCTCTCTCTTCCTTTCTCTCCCTCTCTCTCCTCCTTTCTCTCCCTCTCTCTCCTTCCCACTGTGTCTAAAGATAAATGGGAAAATATCCTCAGATGAAGATTTAAAAAAAAAAAGGAAAAATATCCTTGGGTGAGTATCAACAATGTGTGTGTGTGTGTGTGTGTGTGTGTGTAGATAGATAGATATAGATATATAATATATACTTATTCTTTCATTCATTTATAAAATTCAAAATGGCCCTGGCTGGTGTGGCTCAGTTGCTTCAGGGCATTGTCCCATGACTGAAAGGTTATTGGTTCGATTTCTAGTCAGGGCACATGCCCAGGTTACCAGCTCCATCCCCAGTAGGGGGTGTGTAGGAGGCAAAAGATGGGGGGGGGGGTGTCTCCTCCTTCTCCCTTCCTCTCTCTAAAAATCAATTTTTAAAATAATCATAAAAATAAAAACTAATAAAAATTTTTTTTAATTTAAAAAATGAAGCTAAAGTTCAGCCAAGAGAACGAAGACAGAGACAAGCCTTGTTATTGTGGTAAAACAGTTTGAAAAAGCCTTGAAATAGAAAGTGTAACTATACTGTGAAGTGTTTATTTAGATAAACACACTGAATAAGCTCTTAAACTATATGCGCTAAAAATAAAGGGGTGGGCGTACAATGAAAGTTCACCAGTTCAAGCCCTGGCCAGTTTTGCTCAGTGGTTAGAGCGTCAGCTTATGGTCTAGAGAGACCCAGGTTTGGTTCCCGCTAAGGGCATGTACCCAGGTTGCAGTTTGTCCCCAGCCCTGGTAGGGTTGTGTGGGAGGCAGCCACTAGATGTGTCCCTTTCACATCGATGTTTCTCTCTTTCTCTCTTCCTCTCTCTCCCTCCCTCCCACTCTATCTGAACAAAAAATGGAAAAATGTCCTCCAGTGAGGATAGATAGATAGATAGATAGATAGATAGATAGATAGATAGATAGACAGACAGACAGACAGTTCACCAGTTTGATTCCCAGTCAGGGCCCATGGACTTGGGTTGCGGGCTCAATCCCCTTCTGGGGCATGTGCAGGAGGCAGCAATCGTTGATGTTTCTCTGTTTCTTTCTCTCTCTCTTTTTTCTCTCTCTAAAAAATCAATACAAATTTTAAAATAAAGTGGTGGGGAAGGATAAGGACAGAATGAAAATTCTGCATATGTTAGGTGAAATCATTTTGAGCCTTAAGGTCAGAGTTAACATTTACAAAGCATGTAAATCAAATGTATAAAGCTCCATATCTAGCTCTTCCTGTGGAATCTAATCATACATTTAACTGGAGCTAGACATTTCTTAAAAATCCACAAATAGTTTTAACCAAGAACACTGGAAATTCTATTTATTATTTCTCTAGGAAAATGTAGGAGGACTAATAAGCAAAGACAGAACATGCAGTATGCACTTATGTAATCATATCACAATGGTTTTCACAGTGATTATTCCCACTTAAAGAGATTAAAAAACAGAGCTTCAGAGAAATGACTTCCCCAACCACTGTTAAGTAGGGAAGAGGACTTATATGGCTTTGCTAGGATCTAAATCCAGGTCTTCCAATTTAAAGAGCAAGGTCCTTTCTACATCACCAAGCTGCTTCTGTGGCAGCCACAGGGAGTTTCCACCCCCAGATAAAACCACCTTCTGTTTCTGCTGTTGGCTTTGATACGTATGCTCTCATAGTCTTGTCTTTGCTTTTCACTGTCTCATCCGCCTACCTTCGAAATATGCCCATTCTCCCCTTGTAGCAATTTCCACTCCTTTCTATTCTATCTTCCCCCTCACCATTCTCTCTTACCACTTTATTTGCTCACTAGCTCACTCTCTCAGGTCTCCTCTCTCACTCTCTTTAGCTCTCTCTTCACCTCCAGCCTTCCTCCTTTCAGGGTATCTCCCTCTGCCTCACCTGCCTCTGTGCACTACCCTCCTACATCCTGTAAAGGACTGTTGAGAAAGCAGCCTCGGTTTTTGAAATTTTCTTGGCTAGTCCAGAAACTCCATTTTAAACCATTTGTCTATATTTGACTACACCAAAAAAAAAAATTACTCTCACAATAACTGTTTTTAACTAGTAAGGAACTTATTGTTTAAAATTAGAGCTACACCTGGTATGTTCACCGACACCAGGCAGATACTCCAGACAAAATTCTTAGGAAACAAAACTAATGGTCAAAAAAAGATGCTCAGGAATCAAGAGAAATCAAAGAACGAAGAAGAGAAATGTGAATATTATAGGAGGTAACAAAAAGTCTTTTCTATCAAAAAAGAGAAAAGCTGACTGTAAATTACTATAATCAGAGTAAATGCTCCCATCAAGACAATATTTTCAAGTTCTTATACTCAAACTCCCCTTTCTCTAGAATTCAATTTGAGTGGCCAATGTTAATTTCTAGTACTACTTACTAATTCTTTCACTTTTGCTAAATGTCTCTAAGACTCTCTTTCACTAACCGATCTTATCTATCTCCTTTGGTTTCACAAAATTATTTCCTATTTTTCTCTTTGGGCTACTTGCCAGTAATGTAACTTTCTCATGCCTATCCAGGACTTTCTCTACTGCTGCCCCTCCCCATAAAGGCATCTCCATTTCCCATTCCTTTATTAAAGAGTCAAAGCCAGATGACCACTTAGGTGCCTAACCTACCTCTATAGTCCTCTTTTCATCCCACCCAGTGATAGCATCCACATCATGACGTATGCTTCCGAGTTTCCTTTCCATTTCCCAATCCCAGAACTTCCTTTTGTAAGCCTCAACATCTGCCTTCTTCTAAGAGGAATTCTGTCCTAACTTAAACAATAATTTAGCAAGTTAAGTTTGTGCTTTACCACACAATAAGTTATAAAACCAAAACGGATAAACTCAGAACTATACATCACATTTGGAAAATAAAAAATTAAGCAAAAATAACACAAATCTTTAAGAATCATATTCTAAAGTGCCTACCTACCCTATCCATCATCCCTTGAGAAGCCCTACTTACCATACCCAATGTTCCATATACACTTATCAGAAATACCAATGAATGCCACAAATCTTCAGTTTCCTTTGTAAAACAGAGATAATAAGCTACTTTGTTAAAATGATTAAATGAGGCAAAATGTCCAACTTAGTAGGCACTTACTCATATCCACTTCACAGACTATTCTCTTTAAGCTACCAAAATACCTCCTCCCCAGATTCACCCCTCCTTTCCCTACCCTCAGTTAGTATACGGCATGCTTTGCTCATTCCTTGGTGAAAAGGGGGTGGGCAGCAGGAGGTTCTATTTTGGCATTTCCATAATCAATATATTAGAAGTACCTAGATCAGGTGAACATCTTATTTTCTAAAACTTAGCATTTCAAAGTACTTTCATTTTTCTCTCTTCTCAATTCCCAGCTAAACAATCAATTTGGAAAAACTTCCATTCTCATCCATAAGGAAACTTAAAAAAAAAAAAAAAATCATCACTAGCTCAAGCTCTTGTTCTTTCACTTCTCATTTTGTAAAAAAGAATCTCAGTAAAGTCACCATCGAAAATTCCTTCATTCCTTGACTTCCAGACCACTATGCTTCCTGATTCTCCTCCTGCCTCTATTTAGATTTTTGTCTCTTTTTGCCAGCCCATATTGCTGTCAAAGAAAAAGACTGAACCTTAAACTTAGGCACAAAAGAATCAAATGTAAGAAGTTAATGATCCAAATACTTTATGAATTATAATTTATTAGCTTTTCAAGTAATTACTGAACATTAAACCACAAAGAACAAAATAAAGCAGATACCACAGTGGACCATCCAGAATCAAAGATCTACAAGAGATAGAGGGGTTTTTTTGTTTTTAAATACTGTAATTCTCAGCCTTTTTAGAAAATGTTTTTCCTTTTTTTTTTTAATTTTTTTAAATAGAGGTGGGGGGAAGAGAAAGAAACATCATTCAGTTGTCTCCCCCACACACCCCAACAGGGGATAGAACCCGCAACCTAAGTATGTGCCCTGACCAGAAATCGAACCAGTGACCATTCAGTGCATGAATAACACTCATCCAACTAAGCCACACAGGCCAGGGCTAAAATAGACCAAGTTTTGATAGCATTCTGGTTCAGTTCTTGCTTGGCCTTACTTTGCTAGCATTCCTGTCCTTGGATTACTGTTCCGTAACTGCTCACTGTGTCTTTACAATGAATGTCCCTTTACTCGAGCCAGTTAAACCAGTTCTCTGTTGCCTGTACAGAAGAACCAAACTCGGACTAAAGGGTATCACTGAATTGGTATTTATTGAGTAACAAGGGAAGTTTATATATTAAAACAGAGTAACTCAGAGCTATTACTACACTCGGAAAAATAAATTTCAACAAATCAACACTTTGTTATTATTTCCTATAACAGACATGTTTCAAGACTCCTGCCTAGAAAGGGAAACTTCCTGATTCCCACAGCCTCTGACCACAAACAACTATACCAAAAATATTTCCCTAGCACCTGGTAAAGAAGAAAAAAGATAAACTGACCAAATCAGATTCTTCTCTTAGTATTTGGGCCAGATAGCTATGGAGAAATAAACTGAAACTTCCTGAAGACTTGGCAGTAATGGCTGTCATTTTGGGTCAAGTATAACCTGGTGAATAGGCAGAAGACATTCAACATAGAGAAGAGAAAGAATGCACTGAAAAGAGCAGACAAGAGACTATGGAACACCTATGGAAACACAAAGCCTCCCAGTGCCCAGGAAGCCCACATATAGATTTCCTGCTCTGGAGTTCAGAGAGAATTCCTGGTCTTTAATTTAATGCCCTGAATTTTTGCTAACTAGAATAGAGCTCTATACTTTGAAACTAAAACTGCCTTTACTAGAATATTTATTTCCTCAACCATTAAATCTAAATTGTCAGGCACTTTTCTCCTCCACACCTACCTTTCTTTGCTCTCCTGGAGGATTTTTGCACAGGCAAGCCTAGATCATGATGGCTCCATTTCACAAACATAGATCCAGAACAATATAAGCAGAAGAGTTGGTGCCAAGAACCGTTACAGGAAGGAGGTACCAGTGAGAAAAAGCCAGGCAAAAGCAGTAGAAACTTGAGCAATAAGAAAAGGAAATGAAATATGAGAATTAACCTAATTTAATCATTAAGGGGGGGAAAAACCTAGTAAGTCTGTACCACAGCATCTACTATTTCACTATATATCTGTAGCATACACAATAACAATATTCACTGAGACTCCATGTCAGGCCCTATCTTAAAAATTCTTTATGTAGTTTATCATGATCTTAATAGTCTTAAGGATCTGAAAATGCAGGTACTCTCATCCCTATTTTGTAAGAAAAGCACAAAGTTATTACATTGCTCAAATAAAATATAAATAAATCAGCATTATTCTTCATTACTGCAGGGAAAAAACAAAAAGCTTCTTTTGACTCAAGTAACTATAAACCCTACTATATTATCGTATTTATGAATTTTCCATTCACTGTCAGTAACAACACTAAATACCAGCATTTGCTGTTTGAAGGCATTGTCCTGCAAGGCAGACATTACTCCATTTTATATGTGGGGAAACCAAGGTTCACAGAAGTAATCTGTCCAAAGTCATATAGCTGATAAAGACCAGAAGTGGGATTCAAATTCAGGTCTGTATACCCTTTACTACTTCTCGGTTCTCATCACAGGAAAGCATAAAAGCTCCCCCATACCTGGGTTCCACAGTTGTTGTTCCAGATCACTACACTATTTTTATACTTTATTTCATGATGGGGGGGGGGATACAAAGGGGAGAGGGGATATAAAGTCATCACAGCAGTCCTGGCTGATTTGGCTCAGCAGTTAGAACATTAACCGAAAGATGGAAGAGTCATGGGTTCAATTCACAGTCTAGGGCACATACCTTGGCTACAGGTTCAACCCCTGGCCTCAGTCAGAGTAGTGCAGAAGGCAACCAACTGATGTCTCTCTCACATTGATGTTCTCTCTTTCTCTCTCTCTCTCACTCTGTCCCCCTCCCTCCCTCCCTCCCTCCCACTTTAATCAAAAAAAAAAAAAAAAAAAAAAAAATGAACAACAACAATGGAGAAGTATCTATGAGTGAGGATTAAAAATAAATAAATAGTCCCACCAGTGTGGCTCAGTGGTTGAGCATGCACCAAGAGGTCGCCAGTTTGATTCCCAGTCAGGACACATGCCCAGGTTGTGGGCCCAAACCCCAGTGGGGGGTATGCAGGAGGCAGCAAATCGATGTTCTCTCTCATCGATGTTTCTATCTCTCCCTCTCACTTTCTCTTTAAAAAAAAAAAATCAATAAAGGGGAAAAAAATGTTTTTTAAATGAAGTGAAATTTAACATATTTGCCATCCTTGGGATCAGGAAAAATCTTACCAGCAGAGCATAAGAATCTATGTAAGTGCCTAGCCAATGTGGCTCAGTTGGTTCAGCATCGTCCGAAACACCAAGAGGTTGCCAGTTAGATTCCCAGTCAGGGCACATGCCCAGGTTTCAGGCTCGATGCCCAGTAAGAGGCGGCACAAGAGGCAGTCTATCAGTTTCCTTCTCACATCAATGTTTCTTTCTCTCTCCCTCTTCCTCTCTCTCTCAAAATCAATAAAAATATTTTTTTAAAGAAGCTATGTAAGCAATGTGAAAGTTACAAATATTTGTCCACAAATAAAGGCACAGAATGGGCTTTTCCAAAGTTTTGCTAACATTAAGTTTTTTGAGATTCACTTGTCATCTCCTGCATTCACCTAATAGACATGTAATAGCAGGAAGAAAAGCTTTGCAAGAATTTCAACAAGAGCCCTGGCAGTTAGAGCATCGACCTGCGGACCAGAGAGAACGGGATTCAGTTTCCGCTAAGGGCACGAACCTTGTTTGTTCCCGGCCCCTGTTGAGGATGTGTGGGGGCAACCACTCGATGTGTCTCTCTCACATTGATATTTCTCTCTCTCTCTCTCTCTTCTTCCCTCTCTCCCTCCTTCTCTATCTGAAGATAAATGTAAAAATGTCCTCGGGTGAGGATAAAAAAAAAAGAATTTCTACAAGAACAGTTTGAGAAAGAAAACAAAGCATGTACCTCCACAGCCATTAATATAAATTTTCTACAAATTATGACAATAATTTTTTTTTTAATCCTCACCTGAGGATATTTTTCCATTTATCTTCAGATAGAGTGGGAGGAAGGGAGATAGAGAGAGAAACATCAACATGAGAGAGACACATCGACTGGTTGCCTCCTGTATGACCCAGACCAGGGCTGGGGAACAAATTGCAACCTAGGTATGTGCCCTTGACCGAAATCAAACCCAAGACCCATTGGTCCACAGGTTGACACTCTAACCACTAAGCAAAACCAGCCAGGGCAACAGTGAATATTTTTTCAGAGGTGTACAACTTAGACCACCAGTGAAAACTACCAATTCTGAAAAATAAGTTCAGAGGAGAAACTATCAACCACAAGGCATGTCTATAGTGTAGTCTCTGTGGATTGGAGGCAAGGCAAGGGAAAGTTGCAGAGAAAGACTAATTTGCTCTCCCTTTTGACAGGAATTGGAGAAATAAAGACCACGGTACACATGCCTTACTGCTCTCTCCTCAAATATCATCCACTAAGTAGCAAAACTGCACTATAACACTAGTGCCATGTTAGTTTGTCTTATTTCCCTAAAAGTAATCCCCATAGTATTAAAAACATGACAGGTATTACACATAAACATCTATAATGTGAGAAATTACCCTTAGCCTTAGGAATAATAAAATAGCAGAAATAGGACTTCTAGGGCCAGCTTCTTTTATATGGTTCTTACCCCATGTAAAAAAATACCGCCCTGGCCGGTTTGGCTCAGCAGTTAGAGCGTCGACCTACGGTCGGTCTGGAGAGACCCGGGTTGAGTTCCCGCTAAGGGCATGTACCTCGGTTGCAGTTTGTCCCTGGCCCTGGTTGGGTCGTGCGGGTGGCAGCCACTCGATGTGTCCCTTTCACGTCGATGTCTCTCTCTCTCTCTCCCTGGCCCTGGTTGGGTCGTGCGGGTGGCAGCCACTCCAGGTGTCCCTTTCACGTCGATGTCTCTCTCTCTCTCTCTCCCTCCCTCCCTCCCTCCCTCTCTATCTAAACAAAATATAGAAAAATGTCCTCGAATGAGGATTTAAAAAACAAAAAAAAAACAAAATACAAACAGCCCTGGCCGGTTTGGCTCAGCGGTTGGAGCGTCGGCCTGCGGTACAGAGAGACCCGGGTTCGGTTCCCGCTAAGGGCACGTACCTCGGTTGCACTTTGTCCCCAGCCCTGGTTGGTCGTGCGGGTGGCAGCCACTCGATGTGTCCCTTCACATCGATGTCTCTCTCTCTCTCTCTCTCTCTCTCTCTCTCTCTCTCCCTCCCTCTCTCTCTTTCCCGCTCTATCTGAACAAAAAATGGAAAAATGTCCTCGGGTGAGGATAAAAAAAAAACAAAAAACAATACTTGCCATCGTGGCCGTTTTGGCTCAGCGATTTAGAGCATCAGCCCACTGACCAAAGAGTCACAGGTTTGATTCTGGTGAAAGGCACACAAAATTAAAATCCACAAGGCAGAGAAAAAGTAGTAAGCCAAATAAATAATAATGCAAACAAACCTGAGAAGAATCAACCCAGAAGAACACAGATAAAATAAAAGATTACTTAAAAAAACAGAAACCCAGTGCCTTGCTTCGGTAGCACACATACTAACTGGAATGACCCGGAGAAGATTAGCATGGCCCCTGCGCAAGGATGACACGCAAATTCATGAAGCGTTCCATATTTTTAACCAGCATCAAAATGAAAAGAGAACCAACTCTTTGAAAGAACATATTTGCCCTTGATACATCAAATAAGAAATTAATTTCCAAAATATATAGAGTACTCATATACCTCAACAAAAGGAAGACAAACAACCCAATTAAAAAATGGGCAGAGGACCTGAATAGACACTTCCCCGAAGAAGACATACAAATGGCCAAGAGATATATGAAAAAATACAATTTAAAACAACTATGAGGTATCACCTCACACCTGCCAGAATGGCTACTACCAACAAATCCTCAAACAAGTGCTGGCACGGATGTAGAGAAAAGGGGACTCCAGTACACTGCTGGTAGGAATGGAGACTGGTGCAGCCACTATGGAAAACACTACGGTGTTGCCCTGGCCTGCTTGGCTCAGGGGTAGAGCATCAGCCTGCGGACCAAAAAGTTGCGGGTTCAATTCCAGTCAAGGTCATGTACCTCAGTTGCGGTTGGGTCCTTGGTCCTGGTCAGGTCATGTGGGAGGCAACCAGTCGATGTTTCTCTCTCACATCGATGTCTCTCTCTCTCTCTCTTCCCCCCCTCCCTCCTACTCTATCTGAAGATAAATAGAAAAAATATCCTCAGGTGAGGACTAAAAAACAGAGAGACAAAAAAGAAAACAATATGGTGTTTCCTCAAAAAATTAAAAATGGAACTCCCATTTGACCCAGTGGTCCCATTTCTAGCCTTATACTAAGTGAAATAAGCCAGTCAGAGAAAGACAAGTATCACATGACCTCACTTATTTGTGGAATGTAATGAACAAAATAAGCTAACAGTGTTCATGGAACTTTAAATGCATTCAATCTACCTAAACAATGTGGAAATATGTATCAAATTTTTAAATACACTCTTGTCTGATCTGTTAATTTCACTTTGTAAACATTTTACTTCTAAACAAATTGCTCCTGAATACAAAAATATTAAAATATTGTTTACTAAATACAGTACTGCTTATAATGTCAAAAGGAGAAACAACCTAAAATTCCATCAGTCTGGGATAAAATAAATTATTGTGCTCCTATGCACAATGGCCCTTAAAGAGAGAGAGAGAGAGAGAGCGAGCCCTGGCCTGTTTGGCTCAGCTGTTGGAGCGTCGGCCTGCCGTCCAGAGAGATCCGGGTTCGGTTCCCGCTGGGGGAGCGTACCTCGGTTGCAGTTTGTCCCCGGCCCTGGATGGGTTGTGTGGGTGGCAGCCACTCGATGTGTCCCTTTCACGTTGATATTTCTCTCTCTCTCTCCCCCTCTCCCCCTCCCACTCTATCTGAACAAAATATAGAAAAGTGTCCTCGGGTGAGGATAAAGAAAAGAAAAGAAAAGAAAAGAGAGAAACATCAATGTGAAAGGGACACATCAAGTGGCTGCTACCCGCACGACCAACCAGGGCCGGGGACAAACTGCAACCGAGGTATGCTCCCCGAGTGGGAACCGAACCCAGGTCTCTCTGGACCGCAGGCCGTCACTCCAACTGCTGAGCCAAACCAGCCAGGGCTTTTGTTTGTTTTTAACTGAAACCCTAATGAGAGCTCTGGATGTTTTTAATTAATTTTTTTGAGAGAGAGAGAGAGGAAGGGAGGGAGGGAGGAAGGAAGCTGGGGGAGAAAGAGAGAGAACATCAATCCATTGCCTCCTGTATACACCCTCACCAGGGATTGAACCCAAAACCTAGGTATGAGTCCTGATCAGAAATCAAACCTGAAACCTTTCAGTATATAGGACGATGCTCCAACCAACTGAACCACCCAGCCAGGGTAGATGTAGATTGTTTTGTTTTTTAAATTGATTTTAGAGAGGAAGAATGTGAGAGGGAAAAAGCGAGAAACATCAATTTGTTGTTCCATTCATTTATACATTCATTGGTTGCTTCTTGTATATGCCCTGACCAGGGATTAAACTCAAAACCTTGGCATATCAGTATAAGGCTCTAACCAACTCAGCTACCCAGCCAGGGCTGAACAGTACATTTTATTTATTTATTTTTTTCCTTTATTAATTTTTAGAGAGGAAGGGAGAGGAAGAGAGAGAAAGAGAAACATCGATGAGAGAGAACATTGATTGGCTGCCTCTTGCCGGTCCCCCACTGGGGATCGGGCCCACAACCTGGGCATGTGTCCTGACCGGGAATTGAACCAGCAATCTCTTGGTGCACGGACTGACGCTCAACTGCTGAGCCACACTGGCCGGACTGAACAGTACATTTTAAATGGGTGAACTGTTTAATAAGTGAAATCCCAATAAAGCAGTTTTTAAAATTCCATGTTACAAAATCCACAACCATAATATAGTACTAAAATTTTGCATTTTAATAGATACAATGTCTGTACTTTATACTATGTCCCTATAGACACCTTAAACCTAAACGGTTTCTAATGAGAAAAATAAGTCACTAGTCTGAAGAGCAGTTAACTATTGACAATATAGAGGCAAATTACAACCTTCATTATTCTATCTTCATAAAGATGCTATCTTCTTTTTTTTTGGTTTGTTGGTTGGTTGGCTTGTTGTTTTTATTGATTTTTTTTTTTTTTTTTTTTCAGAAAGAGACAGAAACATCAATGTGAGAGAGAAACACCAATTGGCTACCTCCTGCACACCCCCTACTGGGGATGGAGCCCAAAACCCAGGCTGGTGCCCTGACTGGGAATCGAACCAGGACCTCTCCGTCCATGGGACAACGCTCAATCCACTGAGCCACAAAGGTCAGGCAAGGATGTTATCTTCTTGAACTACCTACCCTAGATGATAAAATTCACTTCTGGATACAAGAAGGTAGAAGAGAGTATAGGGGGTATAAATGATGATGGAAGGAGACTGGCTTGGCATGGTTAACACACAACACAATATACAGATATAGATGATGCATTATACAATTGTACACCTGAAACCCATATAATTTTATTAACCAATGTTACCCCAATAAATTCAATTTTTAAAAATGCAAAGAATTCCGTACTGAGAACAGGAATGAACCCTGAAAGTTGAAATAGATAAGACACTATTTCACAATATGTGATGTGACCGGGAACAGAAACAAAGTTTCAACGTTGTACAAATTCAGGAAAGTAAATCATGTTCCTATAGTCCTTGTTTATCTACCTCTGTAGTTTTAACCTGTTAACCGAGCGGGACGTATAAATACATCAAACGTTGCATACAGTGAAAAGGGAATTCCCCGGTTAATAGGTTAAGAAACCCCCCACACACACACACACACACACAAAGTACAAAAACCATAAACCCCATTATAAGAGCTGATAGCAATTACTTTAAAACTTTAATGCAGCTGAGCAGTGTGGCTCATTGGATTGAGTGTCCTCTCATGCACTGAAAGGTCGAGGTTCAATTCCCTGTCAGAACACCTGCCCAGGCTGCAGCCTCGATCCCCAGTAGGGGGCGTGCAGGAGGCAGCCGACCAGAGCTTCTCTCTCACATCGATGACTCTCTTTCCCTTACTCTCTCTCAAAAAAAAAAAAAAAAAAAAAAATCAATAAAAATATATTTTAAATCTCATTTTTAAAAAAAAAACATAATGCAGCACTTCAAAAATGTTTACTGACGCCACCTTACCTTCAGGCCCAAAAGCTTCTCAGTATTCAAGACCCTACAATCTGTTCCACATTAAACCAATTAATTCAAAATGACATCTTAATAGTCTTCAAAATAAAACACTCCACTCCAGTCTCTTCGATGTGCCCTGATGCCATAAAGCATTCATTCCGTTTATGAGGTACATACTATCTGCCAGGTGCTGGAGACAAAGGCTGATTCTTCAAGAGAAACATGATGATGGGTCTTAATCAAGGTGCACATGAAGATTACCAGGGAATGCTTCTTAAAAATCACACGAACTGCATCTCATCACTGGAGATTTTGATTCAGTAAGTCTGGGCTTAAGCCCAAGAATCTCTTTACTGAAATAGTTTCCTAGTACCCAATGGTGATGGAAGAAGTAAATATTCAACTCCAATACGCAGAGCTGAACATTTCAATCAGGTGTACCAAATATGATCGTGGCACCAAAAAGAGGACACCCAACCTTTATGAAAAGAGGAAGTTAAAGGGAAAGGTTTATCAGAGATGAATATACTTTAATTGAAGTTTGACAGATGAAGGAGTGGCTAGGTGGATCAGGAGGGAAGGGGATTCCAAGTAGAGAAACTACATAAAAAACAGCACAACTACAATGTTGAGGAATTACACAAACTATAAAAATAGCATGTGTGTTCAAAAAGCTACAAATACTTCAGTGCCGCTGAAGTGAAGGGCCAGTAAAAACTGGAGAAGTAAGCTGGTTTAAAAGGGAGGGCCGAGCCCTGGCCGGTCTGGCTCAGAGGTTAGAGCTTTGGCCTGCGGTCCAGAGACCCGGGTTCAGTGTCCGCTAAGGGCACGTACCTCAGTTGCAGTGTGTCCCCAGCCCTGGTTGGTCGTGCGGGTGGCAGCCACTTGATGTGTCCCTTTCTCATCGATATTTCTCTCTCTCTTCCTCTCTCTCCCTCCCACTCTATCTGAACAAAAAATGGTGAAAAAAAATATCCTCAGGTGAGGATTAAAAAAAAAAAAAAGGGAGGGCCGAGACTTCCAGTCCAGAGGGCAGCATAGGTAACCACAGTACTGGCCTTCTCACATCAAAATTACAACTAAACTACAGAAAAACCATCTTTTAAGTCCTACAACTATGAAATTAAAGAAGCTATACCGAGACTGATAGGAGGGATGGAGGCGCAGACGGGTTGGTCCCAAACCAACATGTGGCAAATAAAAATCAGGAGGGATGCCCTGGTCTGTTTGCTCAGCAGTTAGAACGTCGGCCTACTGAACAATGAGTCGTGGGTCCGATTCTGGCCAAAAGCACGTATCTCCGTTGCGGTTCATCCCGGGCACTGGTCAGGGTTGTGTGAGAGGCAACCTGTCGATGTGTCCATCTCATGTCGACGTTTCTGTCTCTCTCTCTCTCCCATCTCCTTCCCTCTCTATCTGAAGAAAAATATCGTCCAACGAGGACTAAAAATAAATAATAAAATAAATCAGGAGGGATACCTGGGAAGGTCCTCCCTGAGGAGTGAGGGGTCCCTGTCCCACACCAGGCCCCCCAGCTCAGGGTTTCAGTGTCAGGAAGAGAAGTCCCCATAACTTCTGGCTGTAAAAACCAGCAGAAATTGAGGCTGAGGCTGAGGGAAGCCAAGGCTGCTGGAGCCCCAGGCAGTTCCTCTTAAAGGGCCCAGGCGACCTGACTTACTTAGATCCGTTCTCTCCAGGCTCCAGTGAAAGGCACTAGAGACATATGGGGAAGAACTGAGTTGTCTGGCACTGGGGTGAGAGCTATAGGGCAGCTTTCTCCTGAACAGTTGAGCTGGCAGAAGCCTTTGTTCCTCTGGTGAGCCCTTCCCCCACAGGGCCAGCAGATGGAGGCCATATCTGGGACTCCAGCAACCTGGTTGTCACTGTTTGCCCTGCCCTGGTCATTCCCTGAGGCCCTGCCTCACCCAACTGTCAGGCCCACCCAAGCTGTTTCCAGTGGCTTTAACATAGGGTTGGCCTGTCTTGGCTCCTGTTTCAGACTTTCCTAAATTCTCTCAAAAAAGCAGCATCTGGTCTCAGCAAGCCCCATACCTATCACTAAGTGGCCCCAGGCCTGGCACTAGGAGCAGCCAGCCTTGATTCACAACCTGGCTTTGCCTGGGCACCTCCAAGTCCAGCACAAGCAGCAGCCATCTGTAAATCACTCTCTAGAACACAGTGGCTGATCTAGTTGCAGAGCCAGCACCTCCAGTGGACAGCTTCAGAACACAGCGAAGCACCACCACCCAGCCACCTCCACAAGCGACATATTCAAGTAGTGGACTCAGTGAGTACCAGAGCCCTGCTGAAGTAAGTCTTCCTCTGTGTCGTGGGTCCCTGCACAGTTGGTCCTCTAAAGTGGTCAGTGGTCAGTGGGCACAGCCAGTCCTTGCAGCTGATCAGCCTGAGTAAATTCCTCCCATTGATGTGCCAATAGCAAACAAGACTCGATTACAACAGAAGGGTGTATAGTCCACACAAGGGGTGTACCTCAAGGGCACAGCTAGGTTGATCAGGGAGGCTGTGCCACTGGATCCCACAGGACACCTACTACAATAGACTACCCTAGGAAGCCTATGAGAGACATAACAACTCTAATACATAGAAACCAACACAGGAGGCAGCCAAAAAGAGGAGACAAAAAAACATGTCCCAAATGAAAGAACAGAACAAAACTCCAGGAAAAGAACTAAATAAAATGGAGATAAGCAATCTAACAGATGCAGAGTTCAAAACATTGCTTAGCCCTGGCCGGTTTGGCTCAGTGGTTGGAGCGTTGGCCTGCGGTCCGGAGAGACCCGAGTTTGGTTCCCGCTAAGGGCACGTACCTTTGTTGCAGTTTGTCCCCGGCCCTGGTTGGTCGTGCGGGTGGCAGCCACTCGATGTGTCCCTTTCACGTTGATGTTTCTCTCTCTCTATCCCTCCCACTCTATCTGAACAAAAAATGGAAAAATGTCCTCGGGTGAGGATTAAAAAATAAGCAAAAAACAATGCTTATAAGGCCCTGGCCTGTTTGGCTCAGCGGGTAGAGAGCATCAGCCTGCGGACCAGAGAGACCTGGGTTCAGTTCTCGCTAGGGCACGTACCTCGGTTGCAGTTTGTCCCCGGCCCTGGTTGAGTCATGTGGGTGGCAACCACTCGATGTGTCCCTTTCACGTCAATGTTTCTCTCTCTCTCCTTCCCTCCCACTCTATCTGAAGAAAATATCGAAAAATGTCCTCAGGTGAGGATTTAAAAAAAAAAATGTGATAGGTAACCCTGTCCAGGTGGCTGCCTTGGTTGCAGCACCATCCCAAACACCAGGAAGTGGAGGATTTGATTCTCAGTCAGGGCACATGCCCAGGTTAAGGGTTCGATCTCCAGTCAGGGTAGTGCGGGAGGCAACCAATCCATGTTTCTCTCTCCCTCCCTTTGTCTCCCTAAATTTTTTTTTTTTTAAAAAAAAGCATGATCTAATCATCTTCAACATATATCATCTTTGAGAGCTTAAAACATAGTACCTCATTTTTCCAGCCTTGCATTTTCTCATCCATAAAATGGAAAAGATTTAAAAAAAAACAACAACAGAGAATTACTGGGGGTCCGAATCATACATAAAAGGACGAGAAGAGTTCCAGCACACCACTTATAGAGTGCATGCCATTATTACTTCTAGGTACAGAAAGGCAATGCTCAATAATAAAACTACCTCTTGATCTCACTGGAAATACTCAACCTATCCTAGTAACTTCTGTTCAAAACACTTTTTTTTTTTTATTATTATTAAAACAGATAATTATTATAAAGGAGATCACTGTCTTGGGGGAAAAGAAGTTAAACAATTTCCAAAATCTTTTCCCAACACCAAAATCCCACTGGAAATGTTATCAGCCAATTCACTTTCATTCAATCTGGTAAACTAAGCTCTTAATAGAAGGTATAAGATCTCTTTTTCTTTTTCTTTTTTAACCAATAAAAATTTCAGGGTTTGAAATTTGAAATACAAAATGTACAAGAAATCAAATTACCTGTAATCTCCCCAGTCTCACAAATAAAAACAGTAAGGAGTTTGCGTATTTCCTTCAGTCCTTCTTCCATGTACACCATCACTCTTAAACACACAGAGCTTAAAGCCATTTTCTAGATAACATTAATGAACTATAATATAAAAGTCCTCTCTTTAGCCCATCTCAGCACCCATTTCAATCGAGACACTAAAATTCTCATTTTAACATGTTTTTTTAAATTGGTATTTTAGAGAGAGAGAGAGAGGGAGAGAGAAACATCGATGTGAGAGAAACATGGATCCGCTGCCTCCTGGATGCCCCCTTCTGGGGATCAAGCCCGAAACCTGGGCATGTGCTCTGACCAGAAATCGAACCAGCAAACTTTCAGTCCATGGGACAATACTCAATCCACTGAGTCACACTAGCTGGGCTGGTATTGTGCTTTTAAATACATAGAATATCTAGCCCTGGCCAGTTTGGCTCAGCGGTTAGAGCGTCCGCCTGCGGTCCGGAGAGACCCGGGTTCGGTTCCCGCTAAGGGCATGTGCCTCGGTTGCAGTTTGTCCCCGGTCCTGGTTGGTCGTGCGGGTGGCAGCCACTTGATGTGTCCCTTTCACATCGATGTTTCCCTCTCTCTCTCTTCCTCTCTCTCCCTCCCACTCTGTCTGTGCAAAAAATGGAAAAAATGTCCTCGGGTGAGGATTAAAAAAAATAATAAATACATAGAATATCTAGTATTAGGTTACTGAACTGCTCCCTCGTTGAAGTCCTTAGAAAGTTTTCTTTAATAGAGAAAAATTGTCATTAACAGATCAACTGACTGTATATGCATGACATCTAAATATACAGCTCCCTGAAAACACCTGTTCCCTATAATTTAAACATTCCTCTTTCCAGGGTTGTAAACAAGTTATTTATGCTGTTAACCTAAAACAAACAAACAAAAACAAAAACAACACACAAACACTTTCTTCAGACAGAAAAGAAGGAAGTTGCCATTAGTCCCAATAAAATGTCACTTGGAAAAATTCCAAATCATGGTATAAAGTGGATAAACTAACCCTCCCTGCCTCTACTTCCAAAAAGCACTTGGCACCAATGAAAAAAATCTGTTATTTTTGTATCTGTACATTAGAGACATGTGCACCTTTAAAAATCTTTATGTCCTAACAAAAACTTGTACACAAATGTTCACAGTAGTATTGCTCGTAACAGCCAAAAAAGTAGAAACAGCCCGGCACAGATGGCTGTGGTTGAGCATTGACCCATGCACCAAGAGGTCACCAGTTTTATTCCCGGTCAGGGCACATGCCCAGGTTGTGAACCCAATCCCCAGTGGGGGCATGCAGGAGGTGGCCAATCAATGTTCTCTCTCATTGATGTTTCTATCTCTCTCTCCTTCTCTCTCTAAAAATCAATAAAGAAAAAAAAAGAACCTTTAAAAAAAAAGTAGAAACAACCCATAGGTCCAACAACTGATAAATGAATAAATAAAATGTGGTATATATCTATATAATAGATTATTATTCAGCAATAAAAAGAAATAAGGAACTGATACATGCTACAACATGGAAAAACATTTAAAATGTGCTAAGTGAAAGAGCCAGTCACAAAGGACCATATATTGTCAAAAGGACCATAATTCCATTTGTCCTGGCCAGTGTGGCTCAGTTGGCTGAGCGGTGTACTATGCAACAAAAGGTTGTTGGTTTGATTCCTGGTCAGGGCACATACCCAGGTTGCGGGTTTGATCCCCAATCGGTGTGCATACAGGAGGCAACCAATCAGATGTTTCACTCTCCCCCTCTCTCCCTTCCTCACTCTCTAAAATCAGTGAAAATATTTTTTAAGTCTGTTTAAATGTTGTATAATTCAATTTGTACAGAATGTCCAGAATAGACAAATCAATAGACACAGAAAGTAGACTGGTGACTGTCTAGAGCAGTGGTTCTCAACCTTCCTAATGCAGCAACCCTTTAATACAGTTCCTCATGTTGTGGTGATCCCCAACCATAAAATTATTTTCGTTGCTACTTCATAACTGTAATTTTGCTACTGTTATGAATCATTATCGGAAATATATGTGCTTTCCGATGGTCTTAGGCAACCCTTGTGAGAGTCGTTCGACCCCCAAACCCACAGGTTGAGAACCACTGGTCTAGAGCTAAAGAGCATCTGATACTGGGTACAGACTTTTGTGATGATGAAAATGTTCTAAAATTGATTATGGTGATGACTGCACAACTCTATAACATACTAAAAACCACTGAATTATATACTTTAAATGGGTGGATTATATAGCAACAAAGAAGTTGTTTTAAAAATCCTGCCCTGGCTGGTTTGGCTCAGCAGTTAGAGCATCGGCCTAACTGCCCGATGAGCAGAGAGACCCGGGTTCGGTTCCCGCGAAGGGCATGTACCTCAGTTGCAGTTTGTCCCCAGCCCTGGTCGTGTGGGTGGCAGCCACTCGATTTATCCCTTTCACGTCGATGTTTCTCTCTCTCTCTCCCCCTCCCACTCTGTCTGAACAAAAAGTGGACGAATGTCCTCGAGTGAGGATAAAAAAAAAAAAAAAAACTTTAGGGTCCCCAATTTCCATAAGCTTACAAGAGTTTTCCTGATGAGATTTTTAGAAACATTATGAAACCGCTGGCCGGTTTGGCTCAGTGGCTGGAGCATCGGCTTGTGGACCAGAGTCCTGGGTTTGGTTCCCACTAGGGGTATGTACCAAAAAAAAAAACATTATGAAAAGTACTTTAACCATAAAAGAGCACTTATTAAAGGTAATATAGACAAATCTATGTCTACAAAATCTTTGGAAACCACTAGCAAGGCACTTTAAAAATCAAGTTCTCAAAAAATATTACATGAAGAAAAATTGAAGAATATTTCCCTGGAGAAAGTCCAACAGCTCTTCAACTGTAGGTTTTATCACCAATGTCATGTACACCCTTCAGGCCCAACTACTTTTCTATTTTTTAATGTTTTTATTTACTTCTTTTTCGAGAGAGAGTTGACTCCTATATGTACCCCAGCCAGGGACGGAATCCACAACCTGGGTGTGTGCCCTGACCAAGAATCGAACCAGCAACCTTTCGGTGCATGGGACCTTGTTCAACTAAGTGAACCACCCTAGCCAGGGCCAGGCCCAAGTTCTTAAATCAAATTCCCAAATGTTAAATTCCCCCAATCTATTGCCAATCACTGAACACCACTTCTCGCAATATTCACAGAAGGGAGCAAAATGCCACTGAGCTGAAGCCACACTCCCATCATAACTCCTCATTATACCCAGAAGATAAAGAACCTGAATGTAAAAATAGGGAAAGAGTGGATAAGAAATCCCTCAACAACAACAAAAACAAATGACTACTCTATTCTCAGCATTTATTACTCTCTTCGCATTGTGTTGTCAGTCCTATGTTCTTCTGAGGGTGTTAAGCCATTTCTCAAGAGTGAACAGACAGATGCTAAACTTTCTGTTTAAGTATTCTTCTATAATACCCAGAAGCATAATTCTGTACTGAGGCTCAGCCTATAGACAGTATTCAGTAAATGTTGCTGCCTGAGAGAAAATGGACACATGCACAGAAGATGTATCTCTCTTCTGCAAGTACAGAGAGGTGTGATGGAAAACAGTATCATGTTCCTTTACAGTTCACAAAGCACTTCAACCATATTCATAACTGAAATCTGAAACACAGCTCTTCCTAGGTAACTACTCTGTTTTTCTCTTAGTAAGAATCTCGTGATTCATTCCATTTCACTCTTTTCTTTGGACACAGGGGCAGAGCAAATTCTGTAACCCACCACTCTGATACATATTTCTAAATTTTAAATGTACCCCCTTCATTTTCCTGACATACCCTATTTTCCCGTTACATCTCAGTATCACCAATCCATTTTTTCCCTAATTCCACACCAAAGACATTTGCAACAAAACAAAACTACATCCTAAACCTCTACAAGTTGCCACCCAGTAGGTACATACACTCAAGTACCATATAGCATCTGAAGGAATATTTTTTTTTATCCTCACCCGAGGACATTTTTCCATTTTTTGCTCAGATAGAGTGGGAGGGAGAGAGAGGAAGAGAGAGAGAAACATCAACATAAAAGGGACACATCAAGTGGCTACCACCCGCATGACCAACCAGGGCTGGGGACAAACTGCAACTGAAGTACACACCCCTAGTGGGAACCAAACCCGTGTCTCTCTGGACCGCAGGCCAACGCTCTAACCGCTCAGCCAAACCGGCCAGGGCTGAAGAAATACTTTTTGTAACACTGCTACCTAATTCTTAAAATTGGAAAATCTTTTTCATTTTAATTTTTATTTATTTATTTCAGAGAGAGAGTCAGGCATATCAATTCATTTATTGCTTCTTATATGTGCCCTGATCCAGGATCAAGCCAGCAACCTTGGCATAGCTGGACAATGATCTAGGTGTGATACCCAGCCAGGGTTAAAGTGAGAAAATCTTATAGTCAAAGAAAGCTTACTGATGGTCCTTTTGACCAAGAGTATAATGTTATGACTTTCTTAACACCAAATATAATTTTTTAAAAGGCTGTAAGAGTGTCCTGGCTGGTGTGGCTCAGCTGGTTGATGCATCATTCCGTACAGCAAAAGGTGGCAGGTTCGATGCCCGGTGGGGGCATATACCCAGGTTGCTGGTTCGATTCCCTGGCCCGGGCACATTTGGAAGGCAGCTAACCAATGTTTTTCTCTCACATTGATGTTTCTCACTCTCTCCACCCCCCCAAAAAAAATTAATTAAAAATTTTTTTAAAGCTCTAAGAGTACAGGTGTAAAATAAAACAAAATATGAAAGCATGAATTACTCAGTTTTATCACATGATTTTAACTAAATGCCATTGGCTCAAATGCTAAGGGCTTTTTATCAATCTATCCAGAAAGACAAGAGACTCATGGTCTCACAGTCAATTCAGCAGGGACAATAGAAAAGGATTTTCAGAGAATGTCAAAACTTCCAGCATAGAGAATACTTGGGCTCCCTCCAGTTTAACATAGTACTTATTAATTACAAGTGTAAGGATTACCTCACAATCACTGAGAAGTAAGAAGGATAGACATGTCAAAGATGGGTGTCAGAATACCACTAGAAGATGGCAACACCAAGCGGGAGGAAAAGGGGGTACAAATAGAGCCAAATAGAAGATTCATCCACAGAATTTTGCCTGTGTACCTGTCAATTTACGGTGGATACTGACCATTCTAGCTCCAAAAGACTAAGCAAAACTGAGAAAGCTCTGTGGAGTTGTCCTCTAAATTTTCTTTTCCCAAAGCTGAGCTTCTACCTATCTCTGCCCCTTAAAATCCAGTAGAGACCATAGTTCAACTGATCTGATCGACCTTAAAATGTTTTCCCTATTTCATCACCCACTCTGTCTCACAGAACTTTACAAAGAAAGCAGATTTCACAATAAGAGAATAAAATTATCACAAGTCAAAGACTTGACCTTGGGCTTTGCATGATGAAACCTTTAATACTATTCAAGACAGAGAAAGAAAGATCTTAAGTTATAAAAATTACTGTTAAAACAAATATGAACATTTTTGTATGTAACATTTTAAATATTCACTTCGTTAGGAAGGTGTGTTTTCTAGTGTTTTATATCTTAGTCCACAGCCACTGTCTTTTGTCTACTACAGGTAAATTTAACAGGCAAAACTAAATAAATATTTTTCCAGTGGGATTTCTTTCCCTCACTCCCCTCCAAAGACTTCCATTTGGCCCAAAAATGGAGGCTTTTAAATTTCTGAGTATACCAACTACAATAACTTTATGTACTAAAACAAGTGAACTTAATGTTTATAATCTTAATGTAGAAAAATAAGAAATAGCCCTGGCCGGTTTGGCTCAGCGGTTAGAGCGTCGGCCTGTAGTGCAGAGAGACCCGGGTTCGGTTCCCGCTAACGGCACATACCTGGGTTGCAGTTTGTCCCCAGCCCCAGCTGGGGTCGTGCGGGAGGCAGCCACTCGATGTGTCTCTTTCACGTCGATGTTTCTCTCTCTCTCTCTCTTCCTCTCTCTCCCTCTCACTCTACCGGAACAAAAATGAAAAAATGTTCTCAGGTGAGGATAAAAAAAAAAGAAATAAAGACCACAGAGTTTGCAAATGTTGTAACTTTTTTATATAAACACATACAAATTTAAAAACCCTTCCTTACCTCAAAATATTATTTTATGGTTTCTAAATTTCACCTAATTTTAAATATCTCAGTTTGCAAGATTTTTCAAGTACTGCATATTATCTCAATACATTCTCAAGCTGTTAATGTTTCAAATTCATTTAAAGACCCTCATGCCCAGCCAGTGTGGCTCAGTGGATTGAGCATCCTCCCATGGACTGAGAGGTCCCAGTTCAATTCCCAGTCAGGGCACAGGCCAGGTTGCAGGCTCGATCCCCAGTAGGAAATGTGTGCAGGAGGCAGCCGATCTATGTATTTCTCTCACATCAATATTTCTCTCTTTCTCCCTTCCTTTCCCTCTAAAAAAATCAATAAAAATATATTTTTAAAAAACCATTTATTATAAAGGCCCTCATGTTAATTATCTGTTAAGCTTCACATTTAGAAAATAAAATGTAAATATTAAAAGTCAGTCACATATGTATTTAGGTATAACATAAAGAGCTCACTAGTAAATGAGTGGAAAACTCAGACACTAAGAGAATTTCCACATCGGGCAGGAAAATCCTAACTTCAAAAGGTTAAAAAAATGTTTTAGCCCTGGCCGGTTTGGCTCAGCGGTTAGAGCGTCGGCCTGCGGTCCGGAGAGACCCGGGTTCGGTTCCCGCTAAGGGCATGTACCTCGGTTGCAGTTTGTCCCCGGCCCTGGTTGGTCGTGCGGGTGGCAGCCACTCGATGTGTCCCTTTCACATCGATGTTTCTCTCTCTCTTCCTCTCTCCCCCTCCCACTCTACCTGAACAAAAAATAGAGAAATGTCCTCAGGTGAGGATAAAAAAGAAAAATGTTTTAGTATAAAAAAATGATTGTTGCCCTGACGGGTTTTGCTCAGTGGTTAGAGTATTGGCCTGTGGACCAAAGGGTCTTGGGTTCGATTCCCAGTAAGGGGCTCACAGCTGGATTGCAGGTTTGATCCCCTACTCCCTGTTGAGGTCATATGGGAGGCAATCAATGTGTCTCTCTCACATTGATGTTTCTCTCTTTCTCCCCCCCCTTCCCTCCCTCCCTCCCCACCTGCTTCTACTCTATCTTTAAAAAAAAAAAAAAAAAATCAATGGAAAAAAATGTGTGCGTGTGTGTGTGTGTGTGTGTGTATGTATGTGTGTAAAAAATAGAATAAAATAAAAAAGTGATTGCTCATAAATGGGAGTAATAATGAGAGAAATGAATGTCAGGTACCTGGCACAATAAACAGTTCCCCTCCACCCTGGCCAGTTTGGCTCAGCAGTTGAGTGTCAGCCTGCAGACCAGAGAGTCCAGGGTTCAGTTCCCACTAGGGGCACATACCACAAAAATAAATAAATAAATAAACAGCCCTGGCCGGTTTGGCTCAGCGGTTGGAGCGTCGGCCTGCGGTCCAGAGAGACCCGGGTTCGGTTCCCGCTAAGAGCACGTACCTCGGTTGCAGTTTGTCCCCGGCCCTGGTTGGTCGTGCGGGTGGCAGCCACTCGATGTGTCCCTTCACGTCGATGTTTCTCTCTCTCTCTCTTCCTCTCTCTCCCTCCCGCTCTATCTGAACAAAAAATGGAAAAATGTCCTCAGGTGAGGATAAAAAATAAATAAATAAATAAATAAACAAACAAACAAACAAACAAACAAACAAACAGTTCCCTCCCTTCCAACACTGCTGGCTGGCATCACAGCCTGTAAAATTCTTTACTTTGCCAGCTTATTGGTAAAAGCATTCTGACAATCTGATCTTAAATTTTGTTCCATTATGCCAAAAGTCCTTTTTAAAAAGGCAAAGAAGGAGAGATAACCACAGAACTTATATGCATGTATGCATGACCAATGGACCTAGACAACAAAGCTGGGGATGGGGGCGATGGGGAGGAGGGTGTCAATGGGGGAAAAAGGAGAAACATCTGTAACAAAAACAAAATTTAAAAAACAAAAAAAGCCCTGGCCAGTTTGGCTCAGCAGTTAAGAGTGCCAGCCTGTAGTCCAGAGAAACCCGGGTTCGGTTCCCACTGGGGGTGCATACCTCAGTTGCAGTTTGTCCCCAGCCCTGGTTGGTCGTGCAGGTGGCAGCCATTCGAAGTGTCCCTTTCACATCAATGTCTCTCTCTCTCTCCCTCCCACTCTATCTGAACAAAAAATAAAAAAATGTCCTCAGGTGAGGATTAAAAAAAAAAAAAGGCAAAGGAGGCCCACTCTCCCTCCTGCCTTTCCTTTCCCCCTTCCCTGTCTCCTTCCCCTTCTCCTTCTCCCTCTCCTTCCCCCTATTCTCCCTCCCTATCCCCAAGCCTGTATCTCCTAAACTCTAAGGGCATCCTGGAGACTTGCAACCAGGGGAGCAAAAGGGAGTGGAACACTGGGTAGTGGCAGCTCAGGCCAGGTTAACCCCCTGAACCTGTCTCCAAGGCCCCCTTTTCTGATTTCTCAAGTGAGCCAAAGCAGCCCCACCTAGTATCTCTCCTGTTGCTTCTTCTATCCTAAGCCCTTCCAGTTTCACTGCCCCCAGCATTAATAAACATACTCTCAAAATAAAATAAATAAAAAGGCAAAGGTAATAGGCCCACCCAAAAGGGATAGCCCAGAAGCATTTGAGATCTTGTTTCCCAGCATGCCATCAGTTTGGCTCAAATAAACTCTTATAAAAATTCAAAAGAAGCCCTGGCCAGTTTGGCTCAGCGGTTAGAGCATCAGCCTGCGGTCCTGAGAGACCCGGGTTCGGTTTCCGGTAAGGGCACGTACCTCGGTTGCAGTTTGTCCCCGGCCCTGGTCGGTTGTGCGGGTGGCAACCACTCGATGTGTCCCTTCACATCAATGTTTCTCTCTCTCTGTTCCTCTCTCTCCCTCCCACTCTACCTGAACAAAAAAAAAAAAATGGAAAAATGTCCTCGGGTGAGGATTAAAAAAAAAAAAAAAAATTCAAAAGAAGAAGAAAAAAAAATAACCCAGTGGTATTGCAGAATGTGCTGGCACTAGAATCACTTTACATTGAGTCATTCTGTCTCAATAAAGAACAGTTTCTCACAATTACTACTTAGAATACACATGTAATAAAAACTAAACTGGATAAAACACAGACTTTAACATTACTGCTCTTGTGGAGAAAAAGTGGGGTCTCTTCCAATTATAGAAAATGCAACATTATTTGTATTCCTCTCCTTATTATCAAGTTTATCATCTCTAAAATTCAAGCAAAATAATTCCCTGAATGTGTTACTTAGAATGTGTTGCTTTGTTGCCCTGGCCGGTTTGGCTCAGCAGTAGAATGTTGGCCTGCAGACCAATGAGTCTTGAGTTCAATTCCGGCCAAGGGCACGTACCTGGGTTGAGGTTCAACCCTGGCCCTGGTCAGGGTCAGAGCCATGAAGGAGGCAACCAGTCGATGTGTCCCTCTCATGTCAATGTTTCTCTCTCTCTCCCTTTCTCTCCTTCCCACTCTATCTGAAGATAAACAGAACAACATTCTCATGTGATGATTAAAAAAAAGAAAAGAAAAAAAGACTGTGTTGCTTTATTGCAATATTGCAATAGTTTAGTCTGGTTTAGTTTTTAAGGCTAGAAATATGCTTAGGGAAGCAGAAATAAACACAGCTTGGGCACTGGAATCAGAAACCTAATTTCAAAACCAGGTTCTACCTGGTAACTACCTTTCATTTTCTCATTTCCAAAAAAAGAATATTTTTTCCCTCGTGGGGCTGTTCTGAGGATTAAATACAGGAAATATGTAGTCAGTACCTAGAACATTAAGTGTTCAGTAAGTGTATCTATCATCATCAGTGATTCTCAACCTCTTTTGTACTCCCACCCAACAGACGCCCTCGTACTCCAATCAGTAACAGTGGCTAATGAGGACAGTGAATCTCCTAGATATGCCCCTCCACTCTTCAACTACACTACACTCACAACTGCTACTTGTCCAAGTGGCCTCTACTTGTTGCCCTGTGTTTCCTAACAAGATAGCTGAGCTCTAAGTTATACTACTTCACCTGGTGCAAATCTGAAGAACTTAAGTGTTTTCTTTCCCTCATTCAGTCAACACAAAAATTTCAGACCCCTCCTGAGAAGGGGGCATGAAGATAATAGTCTCTGCCCTAGGAGGTGATATCAACACCAAAAGCAGTAAATTATAAATACACTGGAATGGCTGCAGAAGTAATTTGTGGGTGACCAACATCTGCAACATAGCAACTACTCTCAATTCCCTAAGTGCTGTTCATTATATCATGTGTCCAGCCCAAGAGAACTGTGTTATGATGAATCTAATTCAACACCTCCTTGGTCTCAGACTGCACCCCTTCCCTCCCTCCCTCCCTCCCTCCCTCTCTCTGTATCTCCGTGTGTACACCTGCAAAATCTCAAATTCAACACATATACTACTGAATTTAATTACCTTGTCCCCAAACCATATCCCCCTTTTGTACTCCTTTTCCTGTATTACTTCATTTTCCCAAAGTCCAAAGACTTCTAATTTAATCACCAAGTTCTGTGTATTTCTCAGTGCCATCTATACCTTCTTTTTCTATTGCTCACACCAGAACTGTTAGAGTAGTTATCCATCCAATTAGTCTCAGCCCTTACCCATCCAATCTTATTGCTGACTCAATCTTCACAAAACACCACTAAAAGCCACTACATACATACACAAAAACGCTGCTGCCTACTGGATTAAATCTTAGTGTGGCATTCAAGGCCTGTATCTCTGTGACAATGTCCTTTTCCCCAATTTTATTTTAAGGTCAAAGGATTAGGGACTTATACATTCAATAAATTTCTGCTGAGCCTCTATTATATGCCAAATTCTAGGAACTGGGATACTGAAATGAATAAAATTTGATCCTCTCCTCCAGGACTCCAAGCAAATAGGAAAACAAATACAGTACCTTAAGTAATAGGTACATAATAAAAAGTACTCTAGGTTTCACAAGAAGCCCCCTATCCTCATGCTTCTTAATATCCCTCACCTACACACTGTAGGTGCTTAATGAAACAGCACTGATCTTGATGATTGTGTTCAATGTGCTCAATAAATTTCTGAGGAAGACGAAGAAAAATTCCACCTCTTCACTTCTACTTTGGTAAAGAATTATGGTACATGTGCTACATTTTTTAAGGGACAGGGGAAGAAGCACAACTGAGAACTCATATTTGCAAGTATGTTTGTGCCTAATTTGTTTCTGAAGCAGAACAGAAGCACTAGAGGCCTAGTGGCAGGTGTCAGTTCTTTTTGCCAGTCAGTACTCACACAGTGGCAATATAAAATGAACCTTTGCAAACTCAACCTATGCCCAATTTCAAGAAACAGACTAATTAAACATTCTAATGCTTTCATCACTATCAGGAAGTTACGAAACAGATCAGGCTAAACTCTTCTGAGTAAAATATGCTGTGACCCCAGCTATGGTTCTGGATTAGTACTAAAAGCAAGCATGTTAAAATTAACCAAGTCAAAAGTTCTTAGAAGAAGAGGATGAAGATGGTTAAAACCTAAAAGCCACAACCACTCCTCTCTGACAAAAAACATTAGATACATATCAGTTCCATTTCAAATAAATTTCACTGGAGCAGCTGATTTGTTATCAACTTCCTACTACTTTCAACTGTAACATCTTAAAAAATAAGTCACCCGCGCCCAACAGGAAAGGCTCTAAAATATGTACTTGGCCTATAAACAGCCCAAAGAATTCTTAAAAGAGTATGTCCAGAGGAAAAAAGTATTATTTGTTAAATATACCCAGAAATGCAATGTTCATATTATATAACAATCTTGTCTTTTTTTTAATGAATTGGTCATTTACTATTTAGCACCAGAATATGACCCAATGACAATGTTAAAACAATCATCCTTTAAAACAAGTGATTATTTGATTTAGACCAAATGAAATTAGCAACGTAGGCTTTTGAAGACATTCATTAAAAGCAGATATCCTAAAATGGACAGATTATAAGAGTTTCAAAGCTGAAATAGTGAACTTTTTTTACCTGATGTTCTGCATGAATGTTATCCCCAGTAGGCCATCGATGTTTGCTATTATTATAGCCGCCTCCACCACTTCCTCCTCCCCCAAGCTGCTCACCATGCTGCCTCTGAAAGAAGTAGTCCACCATAGCGTCGTCCTGGGAACGGCCTGCAACTCCTATGGATCCTGGGACAGGGCTGGAGTGTGTCCCAGCTGCCAGAGCCTGATTTGCAGCTGGTTGTGGCTGCGCTTGCGACCCTGTTCCAGATGTCAAAACAACAGGCATGTTGGGATTAGCTGGTTCTTGAGGGTGATGTTTCAGGTGGGGGCTGAAAGAGTCCTGCCAAAGCACTGCTTTTCTCTTCAAGACACATGCAACGCTCATTCCACCAACACCTAAGGACAAATAGGTTACAAGTGGTTAAAACTTACATTTTTTTAAAACATTACTTGACATAAACCAAGATAAAAGTAAGCTCCATGTCTTTTGCAATACATCATCTACAACTAGTTTATATCAAGCAACTATATATTTTAAAATATATAATACAATTTTCTAAACTGAAACCTCCATGTTTAAGTAGCCCAGAGTGTGTGTGTATGGAAATGCATGTAGTTGGTGGCAGGTACTCAAGCAAGTTATGGAGATCAGGAGTCAATGTGGCAACTTCAGGGAAACTTATTCTGTTACCAAAGGTAACAAAATAGAATTAAACTCCAATCAATGGCTCTACCCAACTTATTTACACTTTGGATATTTTAATGCTGAAGAAGACATACCACAATAAACCAAACAAAAATCCAAACCCCATACATAATTAGCAATGACAGAGATTATCTAAAACTTGACAGGACCCTTTAAAACATCCAACATAGCCCTGGCTATTTTGGCTCGGTGGTCAGAACACTGGCCCGAGGACAGAAGGGCCACAGGTTCAGTTCCCGGTCAAGGGCATATACCTGGGTTGCAGGTTCAATCCCTGGCCCTGGTTGGGGTTGTGTGGGAGACAACCAATCAATGTGTCTCTCTCACATCGATGTCTGTCTCTCTTTCTCTCTCTCTCTCTCTCTCTCTCTCTCTCTCTCTCTCTCTCCCCCTCCCTCCCTCCCTCCCTCCTTCCCTCCCTCCCTTCCACTCTGTCTAAAAATCAATAGAAAAATATCCTTGGGTGAGGATTAACAAAATATAAATAAAAATAAAATAAAATGTCCAACATATTCACAAGATGCTCCTTGAAGAAACAATAAGGCCCCTGACCCAGAAGAGCAACAGAATGTTCTTAGCCTGAAACTTGTCCTCAGCCACTATTGATTGGAGAGGTGTGAAGCAGAGATTCAAAATTTTTAGCAATAACTTACTATTTTAATTGCAATCACATTATTCCATTAGTACTTTGACACCTATAAACAGGATGAGACTAAACCAAATGCTAGGGTAGAAAGTCTCACTGTATAAAAAAGTATACACACAACATGCCCTAGCTGGTATGGCTCAGTTGGTTGGAGCATCATCCCGTACACTGCAGAGTCATAGGTTCGATTCCCGATCAGGGCACATACCCAGGTTATGGGTTCGATCCCCTGCCGAGGTGCATACTGGAGGCAACCAATCAATGTTTCTCTCTCACAGTGATCTCAATCTCTCTCTATCTCTCCCCCTCTCCCTTCCTCTCTCTAAAAATCAATCACTCAATAATGAAACATGCTTCAGTACAATAAATGTATGGCAGGTATACTTGAAGACCTTATCTAATCATCCCTATTTTACAGATGAAAATACTAAGGGACAGAGAGTTATGTGATGTGCCCAAGACCATTCAGTTAGTGAGTTGCAGAGAAGGAATTCAAACCTAAATCTGTTTTGCACCCAAGCCTAGGTCTATCAATCCCTTGCTACACCCCAGTAAATCAACACAGCTACTATTTCTCTGACCTGCATCTGCTACTCTTTCTTCTCTGGAAAGCTCAACACAAAGAATCTCCAAAATGTTTTTATGAAACATTACTATTTAAGTTTCTTAAAAATCAAAAACTACATTTGTACTGCATTTGTACATAAGATGTAACACTTGTCCCCGTAGATGCTTAAAAAAAAAAAAAACTGCTACAAAGTAATTAATCAGCGACCAGTTAGAAGTAGAAACTAGTCTAATTTCAAGGCTATCGACCTCACTGCTACAAATGCCTTCTCTCTCCCTAGCCCAGCGGTTCTCAACCTTCCTAATACCATGACCATTTAATACAGTTTCTCATGTTGTGGTAACCCCCAACCATAAAATTATTTTCATTGCTACTTCATAACTGTAATTTTGCTAGTGTTAAGTCTTAGGCGACCCCTGTGAAAGGGTCATTCAACCCCCAAAGGGGGTTGAGAACCGCTGCCCTAGCCCAACTATGATATTTCAAGAAATCTAGTATTTCTTTAAAGAATAACTAAACCTCCTGATAAAGAAGTATCTGCTTCTTACAACTAATTCTGTTTTGAAGCCAGAAGTAAAAAGACACAATGCAATTTGTAATTTGTTCAAAACCTAATTTGGAAAAGCCTAGTCTCAGTTAATAATTCCAACCCATCAGAAGTTTACTAGCGTAATGGGTTTGTCTAGCTTTCTAGACTTCAGTTTCTGCTTTCATGAATTGAGTTGTGTTCCTGATTAAGTGCCAAAATCATAAAGTCATTGGTGTGTTTACCATCGGTCTTTGCAAAGTGCTAACCAGCCTAATGCCTTCAAAAGATTTTCAAAAGAACTCACTGCCCTCTTACTACCAACAGCAGCCAGTGCCATTTTCTTCTACAAGGTAGTATCAATCTAACAGTCTTTGTTTTAGGGCAAGCCAAGAATCCCAAACCCCAAGTATTACCATTAAACTACCTCTTTGAGCCTGTTTCCTCACCTAGAAAAGGGGGGGAGGGGGATCATTCCTTTATACCTCACAAGTTTGTTTTTTAATCAAAATAAAATAAATGTAAAAGTTTTTTGTAAACTTAAAGTCACTATTCTGAGACCCCCAGGAATTCAGTTACCATCAGTGAAGGCCATTATGGCACTCCAGTCCCTGAGAGCATTCCTAAAACAGCCAAAGCAATCTTTTCTGAAATAAAAGATTTGCCATAATACTTATCTAGTAAAAAATTTCCATATGAAAAGGGTGTTTACCACTGAAACACGCTCAACACAACTTCATTCCAACAAGGGGGGGGGGGTGTTCCTATAAAAATGTTCAAACAAAACAATTGGCTTTTTTTGTAAGGCTATCTGTACGCCCTGAGACTTCCTGCTTTACCTAATGAGGCAAGGCAGTTTCTCAAACAAGAGAAAACCTGGCAGAAGGGACAGTTTGAAAGTGAGCAAATAACTAAGCAATTAACATGTGTCTTGAGTAGCTTTGTAATATCTTGGCAACTACAGCACAAAAATTTTTAAATCACTTAAATACTAGGAAATATTCAAGTTGCTGATGCCTTTTATAGAACTCTCAAAGTTCACTAAAAAGTTTTGTGTAGCATGTCAAATGTGACTTTTTTACAAATGACATATAAAAATAAGTATTTTAAGCAACTAGAAATAAAGGCTGATTCTAGTTACTCTTTCTGTTTTCAAACTGTTTACATCAAAGGTATTTTTTAATAACACTAATAGATTTTATTTCAAACAAAAGAACACCATTTAATCTATCTCTACAGCTAACCTTTTTTCCTACACAAATGTTTAGTGTTTTAAAAGGTGTATTTTTAACCATACCGAAAAAAAAAAACACACACACATTCTATGGTCATAAATTTATTTTAAAACAGTTGATCTCAAACCCAAATTAAACTTCAAACCCAACGTCAAAAAACTGACCTTGGACAAAATGAATTCAATTGTGGCTAAGGCAAAATACTAACTCAAAGTTCAGAATCCAGTGAGTATTTCCCAAAGATCCAGATAAACAATCAACAGCCCCCAAGAGTGTTTTATAAAGTTAAAATTAGCAATGGATCAAATGTTTAGTATTTTGCTTACTAAAACTGCATCAAAAGCCTCTTGGAGGAGGCTTGTCTTGGTGAGTCCTTGTGTTTTCATAAAACAAACAAAAAGCTAAAGGTACAAACGTATCGCTTCAAAAGTAAATGACTTTAAAACAGAACCCCAAAGAAGCCTCATATACTCTCCTTCTTAATCCCAGGAAGAGCATGAAGTGAACGAATTGATATCGACAACTAAAAACTGTCTTCTTAACTGAACAATGAAAAGTAACAATCCTTCAAGTTATGGTGAGGATAAAACCTTCCCTGATGGAGGAGTTGGGGGGACCATAGTGGGGAGAAAAAGTTACAGGAGTGGATTCCTCACTTATTGTGGGAGTGGTACTGACAAGTATAATAAATTGTCTATGTTTACCAAGAACGTTTGTGAGGACCAAAACTATCTAGTATTGTGTATATGTTTTCCTACTACGGAGGGGTGAACCCCTCTTTGAGTTAAGATAGACACGCACCAACACAGGGAGGCTCAAAGAGGAAGAACCCACCAAAAACACCCGTTCTCACGGAAACAAAAGGCCACAAGCACCCAGGAGCCTGAAAACCGATCTGAAACTTCCTGATCGCCACTTCTCCACATTTAAGGCTCACAAAGTTCCCCCATGGTGGGTCTCGCCCATAGACAAGGGCCATGGCTGCTTCTTAAGCGATTTATTGTTCCTCCTGCTTCGGCGCTGCCACGGAGGCTCAAGAAGTCGAAGATATACAGAGTGGCAAGAAATCACACTTCATGGCTACACAGGAGACTCGGGGCTTCGCAAACCCATCAAAAAAGCAACCCGAATGGCAACATCAATCTTCGGGGGGTTCCAAAGGGGCCGAGCAGAAATGTAAGGGGACGTCTATGCCCTGGGCCCGGGCCTAAACCCCCCGCATTTTCCTCGCTCCGACCCCGCTCCCCACCCCCTCCCTCGTTTGATAACAATAGGGGCCTTGCTGCTGACTCCAAAACATGTACGAGGAACATCGAGTGAGAAGCCTCAACCAGGGCCCCGGCAGCTTTTCCAAAGCCCTTCTCACCCCCCCAACCGCCTTCAAACACCAATACAATGGGACAATCTGCTCGCTGGGGGTCCGGAGCAGCATTTAGGGCCGGCGGGGTGCGGATACTCACGGGCGGAGCGGTAGGATGAAGATGGATTTCAGCCCCCCGATCTTCTCTCTCCAGCGCTCTCGCTCCCCCTTACCTTTCACTCCGACAACATGGCGGCCCACTGGGGACTGGGCTGGCGCGGTGCATCATGGGATCGGCTCTGGCCCCGGCTCCGGCAGTGGCAGCGGCATGTGCGGAGAAGGCAGGCGGCTCTGGAACAGGTTGCCTGGTTGCCATGCCAACCCGAGGCCTGTGTGAACTTGGGGAACACGCAGGCAACACGACCGCAGCGAGCGTGAGTACCCGCCTGCTAGGAGAGAGCGCGCAGCCGCGGGTAGAAGGCGAGGTCCCGCGGGTCCTCATAGGAGCGCGCGACACGGAGCTTGGCACGTGGGGTAGGGACAGAGACGCGCCACAGGGTGGACTAGGGAGTTCAGACGCGGCACCTCCTGCCCCCACGCCCTCCCAATTTCACTCTCCCCCCATTGTAACAGGCTGCAGCGTTAATGGACGCTTACTCTCAAGACTGGCGTGACAGGTGCTGGGGTCAAAACCCTTTGCTTCAGCTTGAGTCTGGGGTTTATTTAATCTTCCTTTCTCCGTGGCCCCATTTGCAAAATGAAGAGGAAAATGAAAACGGTTACCTAAAATTGCCGTGAGGATTAAGTGAAATAATATATGTAAAGAGCTTAGTACAGTACCTGGGACTTGTAAGCAGAACCTCCCTACATAATTTGCCGGGTCCAGCACAAAATGAAAATGCGGGGGTCCCTTGTCCAAAATTGTTAAGAATTTCAAGACGATGATAGCCGAACATTAAACCAAAAACATAAGGCTGACCCTGTTTGTAAAGACTCAATCAGTGTTAGCTGTTGTCGTTCTGTCCATTTTCAAATATGCATAAAAATTTGGCCATTTGAGAAAAGTGATCTTTCCAATCAATAGTACAGTCGTCCCTTGTTTATAGCGGTTAATCTGTTCCAGACTCTAGCAGTTGCACCTGGCATTGAAGGATTCCTCGGGTGTTTGAATACATAGGTCTGCAGTCCATACGTACAGTAATTTTAATTTTAATTGTAATGCAGGGGTGTATAATTGACTCAGACAACCAAATCGCGCACTGTATCATTTTCACTGTCTCGATCAACTTTTTAATGAATATATTTGAAAAAACTGCCGTAGAGTGAAGCCGCAGAAGTCGAAGTGTGAAGTGGTGGGGGATGACTGTATTTGGTAAGATGTAGTTACTATATCTTAAACTAAACCCAAGATGGATTGAAAGCTTAGGCAAACCACAGTACTATAAGAGACCAAAAAAAAAAAAAAAAAAAAAATCTTTACAATAAGAGATGCCAGCAACAAAAAAGAACAAATGAGAAAATAGCTTTAAAATATTTCAATATACATGGTAGACAAATAATTCATTTTAATGATCAATACAGAACTTCTCTAATCAATTAAAAAAGAGAAATCCAAAAAGAAACAGACATAAAATTAGTAATGGCCAAGAAACACATATAAGATAACTAACCTGGGGCAGAGGGGTAGAGGAGGGAAGAATGGAGAGGAATTGCTAGTGGGTAAATGTTTCTTTGGGGTGTTGAAAAAGTCTTAAAATTAGATTGTAATGATGGTTGCAAACCTCTGAGAATATACTAAAAACCACCAAACTGTGCACTTTAAGTGAGTGAAGTTTATGTTATGTGCAATATACCTCATAAAGATGTAAAAAGTGAGAAATGCAATAATAAAAGAAATGCAACTTTGAAATATAATATTTTCATCTATTAAATACACTGGTAAAAATGTAAAATGATTATTAACACCTTGTCTTAACAAGTTTTTTTTTTAAATTTTTTTTTCATTGATTATTTAGAGAAGAAGGGAGAGAGATAAAAACATCCATGTGAGATAGAAAATTTGATGTGAGAGCAAAACACCAATCAGCTGCCTCCTGCACACCCCCCTACTGGGATGGAGCCAGAAACCCCGGGCATGTGCCCTGAATGGGAATCAAATCAGGACCTCTCAGTCCATGGGATGACGCTCAATCCACTGAGCCACACCAGCCAGGCATCTTAGCAAGTTTTGTGACCCCGGCTAGTGTGGCTTACTGGTTGAGTGTCAACCCATGCACCAAGAGGTCGCCGGTTCAATTCCTGGTCAGGGTACATGCCCAGGTTGTGGGCCAAATCCCCAGTAGGGGGCATGCAGAAGGCAGCCAATCGATGTTCTCTCATTGATGTTTCTATCTCTCCCTCTCCCTTCCTCTCTCTCTAAAGTCAATAAAGAGAAAAATAGTGAGAAAATTAGCACTCATATTGATTAAATTGTTTGCATATATATTATTTTTATTTTTTTAAATAATGTTATTTTTTATTACTTTTAATCCTCATCCAAGGACATGTTTTAATGATTTTAGAGAGAGAGGAATTAAGTAGGAGAGAAGCAGTGATGTGAGAGAGAAACATCAATTCATTGCCTCCAGTGCACACACACCAAGGATCAAACCCCCAACCTGTGTATGTGCTCTGACTGGAATCGAACCAGTAACCTTTCAGTGCAAGCGATGACACTGAACCAACTGAGTCACACTGGCCAGGGTGAAAAATATGTTGTTGTTGTTTAATTTTTTTTTTCTTAATTGATTTTTGAGAGAGAGGAAGGGAAAGGGAAAGAGAGATAGAAACATAGATGAGAGAGAACATCCATCAACTGCCTCCTGCATGCCCCCCAATGCGGATTTGGCCCACAACCTGGGCATGTGCCCTGACCAGGAATCGACTGGCAACTTCTTGGTGCATGGGTCAATGCTCAACCACTGAGCCATACCGACTGCGGGAAAAATATGTTATTTTTATTTTAAAAAATAAAATAGTGATGCCAGGCCCATGTGGCTTAGTGGATTGAGCATCCTCCCATGGACTGAGAGGGTTGATCCCCAGTGAGGGGCATGCAGGAGGCAACCAATTGATGTATCTCTCTCATATGAATGTTTCTATCTCTCTCTCTCCCCTCCCCTCTCTCTCTAAAAAAACAATAAAACATTTAAATAAATAAATTAAATAGTGATATTTTTATTTGTGGGGGGAAAAAGACTTGAAACTTAAAGATCCTGAGCTCTGCTACTTCCTGGGTATGTGATCTTGGACAAGTCCCAGAGTCTCGGCTCCCTCATCTGCATGAAAATATTAGTATTCTTCACAGAGTGGTTACAGTAGTTAAATGAACTACCAGACATAAAGAACCTGACACAGAATTAGCATTCAAAAAGTGTAGCTGTTTTATTGTCATTGCAGTCGTAATATTCATTTCTGAATCCCCAGAGACCAACATAGTACAGGGCATATGGTCATTGCTCATTAAGTGTTGGTTAAATGAATGAATTCAACAGCCATTTAGAATGTCAACTCTCAAATTCAACAGCCCTACAAGTAATATGTTGTATTCATAGATCTAGCTCTTAAGCCAGACCAGAAATAACTTAACCTCTCTAAGCCTCATTCTCACCCCCCACCCCACCCCCGGAACATGAGATTAATAGTATAACAGCACTAAATAAAATAAAGCAGATAAAGCATTTAACCCCATGGGGTGAGGACATGGGGAAGTGCCTGGTAGTTATAATGGGAAAACATGTAAGAGGAGGAAACAGCAGACGTTAGAAAATTATAAAATTTTGAGAATCTTACCAGGTGCTGTGCTCCATAACTTCATCCCGAGGTCCATGAATAATTCCTTAGTTTTAAGCTTTAACTTTCATTACTTGACTGTAGAGATTCTAATACCAGTTTAGTCACAGCCATGTGGTACCACTCCCTGTTCAGGCCCCTCCCAGTCAATGTAATCCCAACAGAATACTAATTACTCATTCCTGGTCTCCCAGAAGAAATTGCTGTAAAGGCCTGAGGCCCCTGTCCAGCCCCAAAATAACCTTATCAGAGCATCACCTTCAACAAATTCATGAGACATCCTGTTATCTACCAAATGCTTACCTGTGTGCCATGCATTGTACTAGGATTTTTATATTCATTATTTCATATAAAACTCCCCAAATACCTATGACATGGACATTATTATTCCCATTTTATTTTTTAATGGAATTTATTGGGGGTGACTTTAGTTAATAAAATTATATAGGTTGCAGGGAAACAATTTATAATACATCACCTACATATTGTATTTTGTGTTTACCACCCCGAGTCTAGTCTCTTACCAGCACCATTTATACCCCTCTTTTTAATTCCTGTTTTTAAAAGAATGAGAAAACTGGGGTTTAGGGAAGTTAGGGAACAGAATTAGTTGACATATAACAAAAAAATGTTGTCTAAGCCCTGGTTTGGCTCAGCGGTTGGAGCATCGGCCTGCGGTCCGAAGAGACCCGGGTTCAGTTCCCACTAAGGGCATGTACCTCGGTTGCAGTTTATCCCGTCCATGTTTGGGTCGTGTGGGTAGCAGTCACTCAATGTGTCCCTTTCACGTCGATGTTTCTCTCTCTCTCTGTTCCTCTCCCTCCCTCCCACTCTATCTGAACAAAAAATGGAAAAATGTCCTCGGGTGAGGATTAAAAAAAAAAAAATGTTATCTAAGTCTACTTGCTGAGAATTGTCTGGTCTGGAGGATGTTGAAATCATCCCTAAAATTTGGGAATATTCACAATTAATCTGGTTAAACTCATAAAATCATATCAAGCTAGAGTGAGGATTAGGGTGGATTTGAGAAGGGTATTTTAACTCTAATCAGTAGAAACCCAGTCCATCCCATTGTAACCTCATCAGAGAAAGACCCAAATCTTAAGACAGAAAAAGTTAGTGAAGGCTATTCAAGAAAGCCTTGGTTTAAGAATTTCAAATGTTAGAGAGTGAGTAGAGGTGGGAGAGGGCATAGAGAGGATAAACGATGATGGAAAAATAAAAAATTTTAAATGGCCCGGCCAGTGTGGCTCAGTGGTTGAGCATCGACCCATGCACCAAGAAGTCACCAGTTCAATTCCCGGTCAGGGCACATGCCCATGTTGTGGGCCTGATCCCCAGTGGGCATGCAGGACGCGGCCAGTCAATGTTCTCTCTCATCCATGTTTCTGTCTCTCTCTCCCTCTTTCTAAAATCAATAAAGAAAAAAAAATTTTTTTTTAAATGTTACCACTTCCATCAGTAGTGATTGTCAAATGAGACTCGCTGGTGAATCCACCAACCTGGCCATGCTCACAGCTGAGAACAAATCCCAGAATGGACAAATGCTGTTCAATTCCACAGTCTTACATTCTCTCTTGCATAGCCAATAGATGTTAGCTGTAAGAATGTAAGACTGTGGAGTTGAATGTAAAACATTCTCAAACAAAGCTGAACTACTCCCACTTATCTGGAAAGATACTTTGTTATCAGTGTTGGTTTGAGTTGCTCTTTCAGCTGGGTTACACTGTGTTTTTGCTTATTTGTAGAATCTCTCTTGGGTGGCACTTTCACACATTGGCACTTTCATGTATTAGTTTTTTGTAATGGTTACACTGTTAGTATTCCCATTGTCATTTTGTTTCTTAGCAGATCTTGGTTATTAGAGTGTGTTTTCCATAGTAAGGAGGGAGGGTTCCAGCCTCCAGTACCGGTGACTAGGTCATTCTGACCACTCTCCCATCAAGGAAAACTGGTAAAACTAGAAAAACCTTAAACTGTTCTTGAAATCACTGGAAAGTTAACAAATTAGTGAAGAATTACTGAGCCAAAATCAGGGAAAGGAGAGAAATTGAGGAATCTAAGCCCTACATTTAGGACTATTTTTTCAGGTACGACATTTCCTAAGAGTTAGTTAAGAGACTGAGTGGTGCTTTTAACAGCCTTGGGTGGTTATGGGAAAACAGACGAGAGTCCAGAACCTGCTAAGAGAGAGCTGGTATGTAGGTGAGGGTTGAGGAGACGGTGACTGTCTTTTCACCATACTCAAGAGACATGAGGTCAAATCAGGGCATTGCAAAAGCCTCAATGAAAACAAAACTTAAGCAAATTCAACACATGGCAAAAAATGGAGGAAATAAAGTATAGTGTTGGCAAAAGAAAGGAAGGGAGAAGGAGAAAAGCTAATACCAAAGGAAAAGAGAGTAAGAAAATTTATCAATAAAATCCCAGAACTAAAATTCTAGACAATATGACCATAAATGATCTCATGGCAGAAGAATACATTCACATATGAGAAACATGCAAAAGCACTGGCTTGTTAGGGTGTGCAGGTATCTGTACAGGTGTGGGTAAATTTTAGAAATAAATAGAAATTAAATAAACATGAGTATGAGTCTTAAGGTAAAAGCAATTACCAAAAAATTTAGAAAGCATAACTTCCAAACCAGCAAAAGAAAAGAAACTTCATTGAGAAGTTTAAAAAAATAGAATACAGTAAATAGAAACTAATACAGCAGGGAAAAAGTCTTAAGAGTAATTCCAGCCCTGGCCGGTTTGGCTCAGCGGTTAGAGCGTCGGCCTGCGGTCCTGAGAGACCCGGGTTCGGTTCCCGCTAAGGGCGCGTACCTCGGTTGCAGTTTGTCCCCGGCCCTGGTCGGTTGTGCGGGTGGCAGCCACTCAATGTGTTCCTTTCACATCGATGTTTCTCTCTCTCTCTCTGTTCCTCTCTCTCCCTCCCACTCTACCTGAACAAAAAATGGAAAAATGTCCTCGGGTGAGGATTAAAAAAAAAAAAAAAAAAAAAAGAGTAATTCCAGCCCTGTCCGGTGTAGCTCAGTGATTAGAGCATTGGCCAGCAGACCAAAGGGTTGGCTTGTGGGTTCGATTCCCAATCAAGGGCATGTATCTGGGTTGCAGGTTCATCCCAGACCCCAGTTGGGCCCTGTGCAGGGGATAGCTGATCAATGTGTCTCTCTCACATTGATCTGTCTTGGGGAAAAACTGCAACCAGGTATGTGCCCCTAGTGAGAACTGAACCCGAGACTCTCTGGTCCTCAGGCCAATGCTCCAACTGCTGAGCCAAACTGGCCAGGGCACATCTATGTTTCTCTCTGTCTCTCTCTCTCTCTCTCCCTCCCTCCCACTCTACCTGACGATAAATGGAAAAATATCCCTGGGTGAGGAATTTAAAAAAAAAAAAAAGAAAGAAAGAAATACATTACAATTGGTTTTTTAAAAGTCAGTAGAACATGAACTATCAATATCATAAAGTTTTATACATCAATATCACAGCCTCCAAATACAGTAGTGTAACTAACAACAGCAGAAAGAAGTAGTAAATCAATCATTAAAATTAGAGATTTTAACATAACTTCTTTCAAAATACACAGATGAAGTAAACAAAAAGTAAGCAGAAATATCAAAAATCTGAATGAGCCCTGGCTGGTTTGGTTCAGCGGTTAGAGCATTGGCCTGCGGTCCTGAGAGACCCGGGTTCGGTTCCCGCTAAGGGCACGTACCTCGGTTGCAGTTTGTCCCCGGCCCTGGTCGGTTGTGCGGGTGGCAGCCACTCGATGTGTTCCTTTCACATCGATGCTTCTCTCTCTCTCTCTGTTCCTCTCTCTCCCTCCCACTCTACCTGAACAAAAAATGGAAAAATGTCCTCGGGTGAGGATAAAAAAAAAAAAAAAAAATCTGAATGAGACCACTAATGAGCTATATGTAACTGGCTATATGTAGAATTCTATTCCCAACCAACAGAAAATCATAAGATTTTAAAACAAATATAGTACCCGTTGAAAAATAGAACATAATAATACTATAAAAGAAGCCTCAACACATTTCCAAAAAAACAGCATCATATAGACCATGTTCCTCAATCATGATATAAGAAATTAAAAACTTTGTATTTTATTGCTGAAAATTATAACTCCTTTGTACTTGGAAACTAAATTTCATACATTTGTGGTTTTTTGTGTGAGGAAAGGGGAGGAACCCTGGTTTCATCTTGCTACCAGCAGACAAAGATCTGCCCTGTCCAATCAGAACTGCAAAATTACATTTTGTTTGTTTGTTTGTTTGTTTGTTTGTTTGTTTTGGTACATGCCCCTAACGGGAACCAAACCCAGGACTCTCTGGTCCGCAAGCAGATGCTCCAACTGCTGAGCAAACTGGCCAGGACCAAAATTACATTTTTAAGTAACCATTGCATTGAAAAGAGGAGAGGGGAGGGGAGGGGAGAGGAGGGGAAGCGGAGGGGGGAGGGGAGGGGTAGCCCTGGCCGCTTTGGCTCAGCAGTTAGAGTGTCAGCCCCAGGACCAATGAGTCACGGGTTCGGTTCCAGTCAAGGGCATATACCTCAGTTGTGGTTCGTCCCCTACAGGAGGCAACCAATCAATGTGTCCCTCTCACATCAATGTTTCTCTCTCCCTCTCTCCCTCTCTCTCCGTCCCTCTCTCTCTATCTCCCTCCCACTCTCTGATGATAAATAGGGCTGATGTTCTACCACTAAGCCAAACCAGCCAGAGCCATTGGTTGATTCTTGTATGTGCCCTGACTAGGTATCAAACCCGAAACTTTAGTATATCAGGGCGACACTCTAACCAACTGAGCAACCCAGCCAGACTCTACATCTTGTTTTTTTTAATCCTCACCTGTTGCCCTGCCCAGTTTGGCTCAGCAGTTGGAGCCTCGGCTTGCGGACCAGAGAGTCCCAGGTTTGGTTCCCACTAAGGGCACGTACCTTGGTTGCAGTTTGTCCCCAGCCCTGATTGGGGTAGTGTGGGTGGCAACCACTCAATGTGTCTCTCTCACATCGATGTTTCTCCTTCTCTCTTCCCCCCTCTCTCCTTCCTGCTCTATCTGAAGATAAATGAAAAAATGTCCTCTGGTGAGGATAAAAAGAAAAGAATAAATAAATCCTCACCCGAGGATATTTTTCCATTTATCTTTAGACAGTGTGAGGGAGGGAGAGAGAGAGAGAGAGATCGATCAATGTGAGACACACATAGATTGGTTGCCTCCCACAGGACCCCGACCAGGGCTGGCAACCGAACTGCAACCGAGGTACATGCCCTTGACTAGAATTGAACCTGCAACTCTATGGTCTGCGGGCGGGTGCTCTAACCACTGAGCGAAACTAGTCAGGGCTTATTTTGTTGTTGTTGTTGTTGTTTTTTAATCCTCACCTGAGGACATTTTTCAATATTTTATCTAGATAGAGTGGGAGGGTGAGAGAGACAGAGAGAGAGAGAAACATCGACGTGAAAGGGACACATCGAGTGGCTGCCACCCACATGACCAACCAGGGCCAGGGACAAACTGCAACTGAGGTACATGCCCTTAGCGGAAACCAAATCTGGGTCTCTATGGATGGCAGGCCGACACTCTAACCACTGAGCCAAACCGCCAGGGCTTATTTAATTTTATTTTTTTTATTTTTTTATTTTTTTGGCACGTGCCCCTAGCAAGAACTGAACCCAGGACTCTCTGGTTGCAGGCCAATGCTGCAACCGCTGAGCCAAACCAGCCAGGGCAGGGCTCATTTTAAATATACTTTATTTCTAATATACTTTTTAGGAGATAAACTTGTTCGAAATGAACAGGCCAACCATTAAACTCAAGATGTTAGAAAAGTTACAGAGCAAGCCCAAAAGAAAACTAAAGGAGAACCATGTAGATCCTATGAAAGCTAAGGAAATAAGACAAAAATAATAATAAGGAATACAACACCTAAGGCAAGAGAAACAAAGGAAAAAATGGATACATGGGACTATATCAAACTAAAAAGCTCTGCACGGCAAAAAAACAACCATCAAAACAGAAAGGGATTCCAATATATGGGAGAGCATAATCGCCAATAATGCATCAGATAAGGGGTTAATTTCCAAAATATATAGAGTACTCATACAACTCAACAAAAGGAAGACAAAGGCCCTGGCCGGTTTGGTTCAGCAGTTGGAGCGTTGGCCTGCGGTCCTGAGAGACCTGGGTTCGGTTCCCGCTAAGGGCACGTACCTCGGTTGCAGTTTGTCCCCGGCCCTGGTCGGTTGTGCGGGTGGCAGCCACTCGATGTGTTCCTTTCACATCGATGTTTCTCTCTCTCTCTGTTTCTCTCTCTCCCTCCCACTCTACCTGAACAAAAAATGGAAAAATGTCCTCGCGTGAGGATAAAAAAAAAAAGGAAGACAAAGAACCCAATTAAAAAATGGGCAGAGAACCTAAATAGACACCTCTCCAAAAAGGACATACAAATGACCAAGAGACATGTGAAGAAATGCTCAACATCACTAATCATCAGAGAGATGCAAATTAAAACAACTATGAGGTATCACCTCACACCTGTCAGAATGGCCGCCATCAACAAATCATCAAACATGTGTTGGTGAGGGTGTGGAGAAAAGGGGACTCTAGTACACTGCTGTTGGGAATACAGACTGGTGCAGTCACTGTGGAAAACACTATGGTGTTACCTCAAAAAGTTAAAAATGGAACTTCCATTTGACCCAGTGATCCCACTTCTAGGAATATATCCTAAGAAACCTAAAACACCAATCAGAAAGAACATATGTACCCCTATGTTCATAGCAGCACTATTTACAATAGCTAAGATCTGGAAAGAACCCAAGTGTCCATCAGTAGATGAGTGGATTAAAAAGCTGTGGTACATGTACACAATGGAATACTATGCAGCTGTAAGAAAGATCTCTTATCCTTTGAGACAACATGGAGGGACCTGGAAAGTATTATGCTAAGCAAAACAAGCCAAGCAGAGAAAGAAAAACATCACATGATCTCACTTATTTGTGGAATATAATGAACTAAACAAACTGCTGAACAAAATTAACCCAGAGACATAGAGGTGGGGTACAGACTGACAAGCCTCAGAGGAGGGGGGTTGGCATGAGAAGAGAAAAAACACAGAACTTACATGCATATATGCATGACCAATGAACATAGACAACAAAGCTGGGGATGGGGGGGGAAGGAGGGTGTCAATGGGGGGAAAATGAGAAGCATCTGTAACAAAAACAAATAAATAATAATAATAATAATGAAATAATAATAACAAAAATCAAAATTACAAAAGATTTGGTGGCTCTTACACTCTGCAGAAATGTCCATGGTCAATTACACAATTTTGCAGAAGTTTTTTTAAAACTATAGAAAATCCTAAGTTGCCTTTGCTTGAATGAATCATGCCTGAATTTAAAAAATGAAAGAGCCCTGGCCAGTGTGGCTCAATTGGTTGAGCGTAGTCCCATGCACAGAGAGGTCACTGATTCCATTTCCCGTCAGGCCACATGCCTGGGTTGTGGGCTCCATCCCCAGTGGGGGGCTTGCAGGAGGTAGCCAATCCACATTGATGTTTCTCTCTCTCCCTCTCCCTTCCTCTCTCTCTAAAAATCAATAAAAATCTTTTTTTTTTTAATTTTTTTTCTTTATTGATTTTAGAGAGAGAGGAAGGGAGAGGAGAGAGAGATAGAAACAACTATGAGAGAGAACATCGATTGGCTGCCTTCTGCATGCCCCCCACTGGGGATCGGGCCCACAACTTGGGCATGTGCCCTCACCAGGGATCAAACCTGCAACCTCTTGGTGCATGGGTTGACACTCAACCACTGAGCCACACCGGCTGGGCAAAGTTTTTTTTTTTTTTTATCCTCACTCGAGGACATTTTTTCATTTTTTGTTCAGATAGAGTGGAAGGGAAAGAGAGGGAGAGAGAGAGAAACATCGATGTGAAAGGGACACATCGAGTGGCTGCCACCCGCACAACCCGACCAGGGCCAGGGACAAACTGCAACCGAGGTACGCGCCCTTAGCGGAACTGAACCCGGATCTCTCCGGACCGCAGGCCGACGCTCTAACCACTGAGCAACTGGCCAGGGCCAAAGTCTTTTTTTAATGAAAGAAAAAGAAAAATTAAATTAACTGTATGTAGTCTAATTTGTAAATTAATGAATATTGAAATACACTGGTGTCTGGCCGGTGTGGCTCAGTGGTTGAGCCCCTAGGAGGAAGGGTCAGCCTAGGCCTTATGTAGTTTTAATTGTTCTGCTTGTTCTGTGCTTATGTCTAAGACTATATGATTCTCTTCAAAGTATATCAAGTACTGTGAATGCTTTGGTTCAGATGTGTTAAATTAACAGTGAAACAACAAATATACCATGCAGAAAATATGGGAAATCTGCAGACAAAAATATCTCTTCGTACACAAATATGTAGATAAGTACTGTTCTTCAGTGGACACAAGCAGTGACTGCCTGCAACACTGAAGGCATATTTTCCAGCATGCATTACAGTATTGTGAGGAAATAATGAAAACTGAAAAATTACCCAAGTATTTGCCTTTTAAAAATGATTGTAATAACATGGGAATGGCAATATATAGAAATGCTTTAGGGACTATTTGCTAATATGTAAGCTTTTATAGTCTATTCAGATGATACACATAAAGTGGATTATTTCTCCATGTGAGCACATACTTGGAGGAGACGTTTCTCAAACGATCACCCTTGTCAATGGTTTCCCACTGCTTTCTGTGGTCATCATTTTGGGAGAATATAACTGGTGTCATCATCAAAATGTGGCTTCCATTTTCAGTTTCTAATCACTGTTATCATTGTAGTCATTCACTGTTATCATTGTAGTCATTGCTGGGGTAAACCTGCTATCGTGGAAGTGGATGAAACTTTATTTATCTTTATATATATATATATATATTTTATATATTTTTTATCCTCACCTGAGGACATTTTCCCTTTTTTTTTTTCAGATAGAGTGGGAGGAAGAGAGAGAGAGAGAAACATCGACATGAAAAGGACACATTGAGTGGCTGCCACCCGTATGACCAACCAGGGCCAAACTGCAACCGAGGTACGTGTCCTTAGGGGGAACCAAACCTGGGTCTCTCTGGACCACAGGCCCACACTCCAACCGCTGAGCCAAACAGGTCAGGGCAGTTTTTTTTTAATCCTCACCCGAGGGCATTTTTCTATTTTTTGTTCAGATAGAGTGGGAGGGAGAGAGAAGAGACAGAGAGAGAGAAACATCAAAGTGGAAGGGACACATCGAGTGGCTGCCTTCCGCACAACCCAACCAGGGCCAGGGACAAATTGCAACCAAGTTACGTGTCCTTAGCGGGAACCGAACTCGGGTCTCTCTGGACCGCAGGCCAACGCTGTAACTGCTGAGCCAAACCGGCCAGGGCTCTTTTAATATGTTTTGTTGGGCTTTTTTTTTTTGGTACGTGCCCCTAGCGGGAACCAAACCCAGGACTCTGATCCACAGACCGATGCTCCAACCACTGAGCAAAACTGGCCAGGGCTCTGTTGGTTTTTTTAGAGAGAGAGGAAGGGAGAAAGAGAGATAGAAACATCTATGTAACAAAGGCACATTAATTGGCTGCCTCCTGCACGCCTCCCACAGCCCGCAACCCCGGGCATGTGCCCTGACTGAGATCTAACCGGGACCTTTTAGTCCAGCGGTTCTCAACCTGTGGGTCGCGACCCCTTTAGGGGTAGAACAATCCTTTCACAGGGGTCACCTAAGACCATCGGAAAACACATATTTCCGATGGTCTTAGGAACCGAGACACCACTCCTCTGTCCGTCTTCAGGTGAGTCTGCCCTCATGCAAATCCGCCCACATACAACATGAGGAACTGTATTAAAGGGAAGGTTGAGAACCACTATTTTAGTCCATGGGATGATGCTCAATCCACTGAGCCACACTGGCCAGCCGAAACTTTCTTCCTTTAATTTGACCCAGCACTCAGTGTTATTTTACCTGGCACATCCCTGACTACTTCCTATAGACAGCTCCTAGGAATACGTCCCTTTGTGTGACAAATCATATCTGGAGAGTGTGTGTGTGGTGTGTGTGTTATTTTTCTAAAGAATAATAATCTTCATGTAACAAAATTGAACATGTCTGGGAGTTAAGATTCATCATGGACCAAAACTTCCCATAATTATGATAAGCATTTAGCAAAATCTGAGGCTCAAATTCAACACATCATATCTGAGATATATCCATTCCACAGTCCATTTGCCTGACGTATTTATTTGTGTTTACCCTCTTATTCTGGATTGTTTAAAAAGAAAAGGTAACTAACTACATCTTTTTAAAAAATTTATTTCTAAATTTTAATTGTATTATTAAACTGGCAAGATTAAAAGGAAATTTGAAGATGGATTTAAGGGAAACACAATCTAACTTCGACTTCTGTTTTATTTTATTGGAACATATGAGTAACTTAATTGGAGAGCTAAAAGATTCCTCTTGCAGCTATGTTGTCAAAACATTCAGAGTGAGTTCCCTATTTAGGATAAAATGATGTAATGTCTGGGATCTGATTCAAAATCATCTGGAGTGGGGGAAGTAGAAGAGGGTATAAATAAACAAGAAAGTACAGGAATTGATAACTGTTGAAGTTGAGGGACAAATATATGGTAGTTGTATAATACTGCAGTAAGGATGAAAGACCGAGAACAGGCAAGATTCTTAAAATCTTTTTATTGCAGAAATTTCAAATATATTAGGTTAAAAATAAAATTTAGTTGTGGCTGTCCTTGGTGTTCTATTCTTTTTGGTTTGGGTTTTTTGGTGCTGAAACACAGGACTAAACCATTGGTTTTCTATTCTTACATATACTTTTCAGAATTACCTTATTGATCTAAAACTGTCTGGTTTATATATATATAAACCTGCAACACAGGTACATGCCCATGACTGGGAATCAAACCAAAGACCCTTCGGTTGGAGGGCTGACACTAATCATTTAGCCAACCAGCCAGGGCAAGTCTTCCTACTATAAATATGGGATAACTTACTTTCTTAATATTCTTTAGTACAGTTTTATAATTTTCTCTGTAAGGATCTTACACCTCTTTTTTTAGATTTATTTCTGAGTATGTCATAGTTTTGTTATTTTAATGATTTCTTTGTATAATGGCATCATATGATTGTTGCTGGTGTATAGAATTGCAATTGGCTTTTGTATACATACCTTACAATCGACTACCTTGCTATTCTCTATTACTCTAACAACTTGTCTATAAATTATTTTGTGTTTTTGATGAAAATAATATCATCTTAATATAATGAAAATTTTATTCCTCACATTTCATAGTTATGCAATGAATTTCTTTATTGATGGATTGATTTTTTTATCCTCTTTTTTTTTCCTTTTCTTAAATTTATTTATTGATTTTTGAGAGAGACCTTGATTTTTTGTTCCACTTATTTTTTTATGCATTCATTGGTTGATTCTTAAAATTTCTTTTTTCTTTATTGATTTTAGAGAGAGAGGAAGGGAAAGGGAGAGATAGAAACATCGATGAGAGAGAACATTGATTGGCTGCCGCTTGCATGCCCCCCACTGGGGACTGGGCCCACAATCTGGGCATGTGCCCTGACCAGGAATTGAACCTGCGACCTCTTGGTTCATGGGCTGACGCTCAACCACTGAGCCACACCAACCGGGCCATTGGTTGATTCTTGTATGTGCCACATTGATGTTTCCATCTCTCTCTCCCTCTCTCTAAAAAAAAAAGAAATCAATAAAAACACATTTAAAGAATAAAATAAAAATAAAGTTTCCATATTTAAGATAACATTTGTAAATTTTTTGTAGGTGCTCTTTTTTGGTTTACCATTCAATTTCTAATTTATTCTCCTGCATTTATTAAAATGTTCATGATTTTGCCTGGCTGGTATGGCTTAGTGGACTGAATGTCGGCCCATGGACTGAGAGGTCCCGGTTCGATTCCCGGTCAGGGCACATGCCCGGGTTGCAGGCTCAATGCCCAGTAGGGGACGTGCAGAAGGCAACCTATTGATGTTTCTCTCTCACATCGATGTTTCTATCTCTCTCCTTTATCTCTCTAAAAAAATGAGTAAAAAACATATATTAAAAAAAAATGTTTTTGATTTTTTCTCATTAATCTGTTATTATGGTGAGTGATAGCTATAGATATTCTAACATGTAAATATAATATTCCTGGGATAATCCCAACCTGATCGTGGTGTATTGTTTCTTTTATTCATTATTGGATATTTTTAACTCTTTTTTTTTTTAAGGACCTGAGCATCTGTATTCACAATAAAATGGATCTGTATTATTCTTTTTCTGTTCTTTCTTTATCTGGATTTAGCACCAAGGCTATAGTGGCCTAACAGAATTAGCACAAGGAGAATATCTCCTCTTTTTGTATGCTCTGGAAAAGGTTGTCTAAGATTAGAATGACGTGTGCTTAGAAATTAACAGAATTTGCCGCTAAAACCACCAGGGCCTGGTGTTTTCTGTGTTAGAAATTGTTTACTGCTTCAATGTTTAAAAACTTTTTATTATGAAATAATTATAGCCTCACAGAAAGTTGCAAAAACATGTACTGGAAGATCCTGTGTAACCTTCACCCAGTTTTTCCCAATGGTAACATCTTGCTTAACTATAGCACAATATCAAACTAGATCAAAACCAGAAAATTGCTCCCCTCTCAACTGGATTTGTACTGCAATAAAGGATGCTTTCTGTAAAAAAAAAAAAAATGAAAAATTGGCCTTGAACAACCCACACAGCATACTCAGGTTTCACCAGTTTTGCATGCACACATTTGTGAGTATATGTGTGTATACTTTTACGCAGTTTTATCACATGTGTAGATTTGTGTCACCACCACCACAATTAGGATACCGAGCTGTCTGGCTGGTGTGGCTCAGTGGTTGAGCATCAACCCATGCACCAAGAGGTCACTGGTTCGATTCCGGCCAGGACACATGCCCAGGTTGTGAGCCCGATCCCCAGTGTGGTGCATGCAGGAGGTGGCCAATGGATGTTCTCTGTCATCGATGTTTCTAGCTCTCTCTCCCTTTCACTTCCTCTCTATCTAAAATCAATAAAGGAAAAAAATTTTTTTAAAGATACAGAACTGTTCCATCACCACAAGCCTCCCTTCTACTACCCTTTGTAGCCATAGCAACCCCTCCCCCATTTCTAACCTCTGGCAATCATTAATTCATTCTGTAATTTTGTTCAGTCAAGGATGTTATAGAAATGGAATCGTACACTATGTCACCTTTCAAGATTAGTTTGTTGTTGTTTTTTTGTTTTCTTACTCAGCATAATTCCCTTGAGTTCTATCCAAGTTATTTTATTTTATTTTATTTATTAATTTTCAGAGAGTGAGAAAGGAAGAGGGAAAGAGAGATAGAAATATCGATGAGAGAGAACATTGTTTGGCAGCCTCCTGCATGCCCCACACTGGGGATGGGGCCCACAACCTGGGCATGTGCCCTGAGAGGGAATCAAACTGGTGACCTCTTGGTGCATGGGCCAATGCTCAACCACGGAGCCACACCGGCCAGGCTATCCAAGTTATATTACGTATCACTAGTTTGCTCCTTTCCACTGCTGAATAATAGTATTCAGTGGTATGGATGTACCACAGATTCAACCAATGAAGGACATTTAGTCTGTTTTCAGTTTGGGGCTATTACAAGTAGAGCTGCCATGAACCGTCATATACAGGTGTTTTGTTTTGTGAACGTAATTTGTATTTCCCTGAGATAAATGCTCAAAAGTACAATTTTAATCATTATAAGATTACTTGCCTTTTTTTTCCTTGAGTCAATTTTAGTTATGTTTTCTAGGAAGTTGTTCATTTCATACCAATTTGGAATTTATTGGCATGAAGTTCATGATAGTTTTTATCTTTGAAATCTATGTTTCCCTGTACTTATATCCCATTTTTATTTATATTATTTACTTGTGCTTCTCTTTTTATTCTCATTAAATCTTATAAGGCATGTGTCTAGTGTTAGATTTTTTTTAATTGTTTTTCTTCCTCTTTTCCAGCTGGAACCATGGAGATTCAGAAGAGAAGAAAAAGAAGGTCCCTGCTGTGCCAAAAATCCTTAAAAGAGTGAAGAAATCTCAGAGAGCTGAAGATCAAGCATCTGAGAAAGATGTTTGCCCAAAACGTGTTTTGAAAGGCAAGGAGGAAAGTTATCTACGAAAAAAACTAAGCACTATCACAAGAAATATAGGCAGACGTACAGACTGAGATTCTAATGGGCAGAATGGCAAGAAAAGCTGGCAACTTCGATGTACCTGCAGAACCCAAACTGGCATTTCTCATCGAGATCCAAGTACTGATGGTGTGAGCTCAAAGGTCTGAATGTTGGCAGGTCCCTTGTCTTCAATGGCACCTTTGTTAAGCTCAATAAGGCTTCAGATAACAAATTTTGGAAAAGGTACCAGAACTTAATGAATTTATTTACAAGTGTGATTATGGCAAAATCAACAAGAAGGGAATTGCCCTGACATAACACATTGATCAACATCATCCATGTGTCATCTGCATGGAGGATCTGATTCATTTTGTAGAAGGAGGAGGTGCTGGCAACTGGGAAGACCGGATCAACAGGCTTATTAGAAGGATGAACTAAAGTGTCTACCATGGGTATTTTTTGTATACCCATGGTACAAATGTATACATTTGTATACATATTTTGTGTGGTCAGTTAGTAAACAGTAGTTGCTTTCAACTTGAAAAAAAAAGAACAATTTTTTACTTTGGTTGTATTTAATTGATTTCTACCCTTAGTTATTTTGGTTATCATATTCTTAAGACTGTGTCCCTGGGTTTATTTTGTTGGTTTGTTCTTTTGCATTTAGCTCATTAATTTTCAGCGTTTCTTTTTTTCTAATATTAATATTTAAAGCCATACGTTTCCCTTGAGACTCTACTTTCTCTGCATCTGCAAATGTTAAATGTAGTATCTTAAAATAATTAAGATCTGTGCATTTTTATTTCCAATGTGATTTCTTCGACTCGACTTATTTCTAAATATACATATATTTTTCTTTAAATTTCTAAATATACATATATTCATTTATCTTTTTACTAATAACTTCTAACCCAGTAGTGTTTGTTTGTTTGTTTGTTTTTGGTATGTGCCCCTAGCAGGAACTGAACCGGGTAACCCAGTGGTGTTGTAATGTGTTCTTATGATAGTTATTTTTTAAAATATGTTGAGACTTACTTAATGGATAACACCTAATTAATTTTTAATAGCTCTACTGATATATAATTTATATACCATATAATTCACCCATTTAAAGGGTACAATGTAGTCTGGCCAGTGTGGTTCAGCAGTTGAGCATCTACACATGCACCAAGAGATCACAGGTTCGATTCCCAGTCAGGACACATGCCCAGGTTGTGAGCCCAATCCCCAATAGGGGGCTTGCAGGAGGCGGCCAATCGATGTTCTCTCTCGATGTTTCTATCTCTCTCTCCCTCTTACTTCCTCTCTCTCTAAAATCAATAAAGAAAAAATAAAAAATAAATAAAAGGTACAATGTAATGCTTTTTAGTGTCTTTATAGACATCTACAATGACCATCACAGTCAATTATAGAGTGTTTTCATCATCTCAAAAAGAAACCTTGTATCCTTTAGCTATTATCCTCCTAATCTCCCTTTTCCTACATTCCCAGTCTAAACAACCACTAATCTACTTTCTTCTCTATAGATTTTCCTATTCAGTATTTTTCTATTATAGGAATCATATAATATATAGTCTTTTGTGACTGGCTTCTTTCATTTAGCATATTTTATGGATTTTTTTAGCATAATATTTTTAAGGTTCATCCAAATTGTAGTATGTATCAGTAGTTTATTCCTTTATATGACCAAATATTATTCTTTCATTGTATTTTGTTCACCTGTTGGTCTATTGATAGATGTGTGAGTTGTTTCCACCTTTTGGTTTATATGAATAATGCTACTGTAAACATTTATGTACAAGTTTTTGTGTGGACATATGTTTTCATTTCTCCTGAGTATATACCTAAGAATGGAATTAGTTAGTCATATGGTAACTCTGTTAATGTTCCTTGTTTGAGGACCTGCCAGACTGTTTTGCAAAGTGACTGAATTATTTTACATTTCCACCAGCAGTATATGAGAGTTCATATTTCTCCACATCCTCATCAATACTTATGACATGATATTTTTAAATATTCAAAGAACTTGAGAAGAATACATGAATCCTCTAACGAGTGAGTGCATTAGTCTACATAAGTCCATTGGGAAGAGTTGGTTAATCATATTGTTCAAATCTTACACTTTGCTGATGTTTTTTTGGCTGCCTGTCCTATCGGGAAAGATGTATTGAAACACTCTTATATGAAAGTGGATTTAGCAACTTCTCCATATAGTTCTATTAATGTTGGTTTTGTTTATGTTATTTTATTAGGAGCATATATACTTAGAATTTTTACATCTTCTTGGTGAACTGAAATGTTTACTATTATAGAGTGATTTTTTTTATCCCCAATGATTTTTTTTTTTGTCTTAAAATCTATTTTTCTTCTGATTTAAATATAAGATTACTTTTGGTTAAAAGTTATCTGAAAAGTGGTTGTTTTTTAAAAAATATGGAACGCTTCACGAATTTACATATTATTCTTGCACAGGGGTAATGTTAATCTTTTCTGTATTGTTCCAGGTTTTAGTATATGTGTTGCCGAAGCTAGCACTTTTTTTTTAAAGGTCTTTATATATATATATATATATATATATATAATTTATTTATTATTATTATTATTATTATTATTTTTTATCCTCACCTGAGGACATTTTTCCATTTTATTTCAGACAGGGCGGAAGGGAGAGAGAGGTGAGAGAAACATCAACGTGAAAGGGACACATTGAGTGGCTGCCACCCACACAACCCAACCAGGGCCAGGGTACATGCAACCGAGGTACATGCCCCTAGCAGGAACCAAACCTGGGTCTTTCTGGACCGCAGGCCGATGCTCTAACCACCAAGCCAAACCGGCCAGGGCATTTTTTTAAAAAAGTCCAATCTGACAAACCGTAACTTTTTTTTTCTTTTTCATTTATCTTCAGGTAGAGTGGGAGGAAGAGAGATAGAGAAACATCAATGTGAGAGAGACACATTGAGTGACTGCCACCCACACAACCCCAATCGGGACCTGGGACAAACCACAGCCAAGGTACGTGCCCTTAGCAGAAACCAAACCCAGGACTCTCTGGTCTGCCGGACAACATTAACCGCTGAGCCAAACCGGCCAGGGCAACCCTAACTTTTAACTGGTGAGTTTTATCCCTTTAAACTTGTTGCAATTATTAATATATTTAAACATTTCTACCTTCTGTTTTATCTAACTTGACCTGCTTTGTCTTTGTTTTCCCTTTTTTTTTTCTATCCTCACCTGAGAACATTTTTGCATTTATCTTCAGATAGAGTGGGAGGAAGAGAGAGAGAGAGAGAGAGAGAGAGAGAGAGAAACATCAATGTAAGAGAGACACATCGACTGGTTGCCACCCACACGACCCCACCCGGGGCTGGGGAAAAACCACAACTGAGGTACATGCCCTTAGCGGGAATCAAACCCGGGTCTCTCTGGTCTGCTGGACAACCCTCTAACCGCTGAGCCAAACTGGCCAGGGCTTCCCATCTTTCTTTTTAAACCTGATGTCTGGCCCAGCCAGTGTGGCTCAGTGGCTGAGCATCGACCCATGCACCAAGAGGTGGCCAGTTCAATTCCTGGTCAGAGCACATCTGCAAGTTGTGGGCCAAATCCCCAGTGAGGGGCATGCAGGAGGCGGCCAATCAGTGTTCTCTCTCATCAATGTTTCGGTTTCTCTCTCCCTCTCCCTTTTTTTCTCTCTAAAAGTCAATAAAGGAAAAAAAAATGTTTAACTTAAATAAAGTAAACCTGATATCTGTATTTTTCCTTTAATAAGATGAGAACTTTAGCATGCTTTCATGTTTCTTGATATCTCCTTACTCATAATAATGATACTGTCTAAAACTTTAATTCTGGGTTGCTATGAAAATAATTTTTCCTTTTTTGGAGAAAGAGGTATTTAGTTTTTTTTTGTTTTGTTTTGTTGTTTTAAGGCTATAGGAAGCCTTTCCAAAATTTTTGATTAACCTTACTTCTCTTTCACAGCATCTCCTGGATTTGTTTTTCTTCTGGAACTCTCTCCAAGAACATTTTCTATGTGAGTCTGTGTGGCAATACTTTGCATGCCTGAGACTCTTATTATTCCACATTCACATTTGAATGATAATTTAAGTAGTTCCAAATGATTATCCTTTAATTCCTTATAAGATGTATTCCATTATGACCTGTGTCTATTTTATCTAGCACACTACTCCATAGCACAACTTTCTATCATAGTGTTGTGGTCGAAGTCCTTTTTTTTTTGACTTGGGTGAAAGAGAAAGAGAGTGAGAGAGACATTGATTTGTTGTTCCACTTACTTATGCACTCATTGGTTAATTTTTGTATGTGTCCTGACCAGAAATTAAACCCACTACCTTTGTGTATTGGGATGTTTAACCAACCGAGCTACTCAGCCAGGACAAAAAGTCCAATTCAATCCTATTTCTTTTTTTTTTTAATCCTCACCTGAGGATATTTTTCTGTTTATCTTCAGATAGAGTGGGAGGGAGGGAGAGAGAGAGAGAAAGGGAGAGAGAAAACATCAACATGAGAGGGACACATTAACTGGTTGCCTCCCGCATGACCCTGACCAGGGCTGGAGGCAAACCGTAACCGAGGTGCATGCCCTTGGTCAGAATCGAACCCGAGACTCATTGGTCCGAGGGCCAACACTCTACCACTCAGCCAAACCGTCCAGTGCTCTTTTTTTTTTTAAGTATATTTTTATTAATTTTTAGAGAGAGAAGAAGAGAGAGGGAGAGATAGAAACATCAATGAGAAAGAACATCAACTGGCTGCTTCCTACATGTCCCCCACCAGGGATTGAGCCCACAACCAGGGTATGTGCCCCGAGCAGAAATCGAACCAGGGACCTCCTAGTGTATGGGTTGATGCTCAACCACGGAGCCACACGGGACTGGCCCATCCTATTTTTTATCCCTTTTTAAATTCTCTTTTATTTTTTTCTGACCAGAAGCGTTTAGAATTTCCTCATTTAAAATGATATTCTAGCCCTGGCTGGTTTGGCTCAGCGGTTAGAGCATCGGCCTGCGGTCCAGAGAGACCCGGGTTCGGTTCCTGCTAAGGACACATATCTCGGTTGCAGTTTGTCACCGGCCCTGTTTGGTCGTGCAGGTGGCAGCCACTCAATGTGTCCCTTTCATGTCAATGTTTCTCTCTCTCTCTCTCTTCCTCTCTCTCCCTTCCACTCTATCTGAACAAAAAAATGGAAAAATGTCTTCAGGTGAGCCAAACCGGCCAGGGCTTATCATTTCTTTTCTTTTCTTTTTTTTTTGTGGTACGTGCCCCTAGCGGGAAGCAAACCCGGGACTCTCTGGTCCGCAGGCCGACGCTCAACTGCTGAGCCAAACTGGCCAGGGCCTCATCATTTCTTTTTGGCACTTCACGGGCCCTTTCCATCGGCTATCTTTCATTTTTCTTTAATGCTGCAAAGTTCTTTCTTTCAAAGTATTTTTTTCTCTAATATTCCTAAATTAAAAATGTTGGCACTTCCACTTCTTTCCTCCATGTTTCACGTCTTTTTTTCTATTTTCCTTTCCTTTATCCTCCCTTTATTCCTTCTTGGAGGCTTCCTGAAATCTGACCTTAAATCTCAATCATATTCTTCAGCTATCTCTAACAGCCATTTATCCCATCTATAATGTCCTTTATTTCACCTACTATATTTTTCCTGGCTAATATTTTCACTTGATTCTTCTCTCTCTCTCTCTCTCTTTTTTTTTTTTTTTTTACTTTGTTTATTTTATTTTTATTCACTTGGTTCTTCTCTTATAGTTTATTTTTCATATTGTTAATACTTTCCTTATCTTTTTAGTATATTTATTTTCCCTATGTTAAATCTTTGTGCTTTTTCTTTTAAAGACCTCTGTTTTGGATAATATGGGCAATCAAATTATCATGTTGGTTTTTCTTTTGAAGTAGTTATATTCATATGATATCTTCTTAATTTGGCCTGTCAGCTCCTGTTTTCCTGGGGTTATTGACTCCTCTGCCTGGAAATGCTTCTTGGGGAAGGGGGAAGGGAAGAAGGTCAGCTCCAGTCTTAGTCCCAGTGAACAGGACAAAGCCCTTTGGCTTTACCTTCAAACCTCCAGAAACAAACTGAAACTGAACATTGGGGTTGGCATGAGCGGGAGTGAAGACGTTAATGCCCAGGGCTGCTCAGGCACCATCTGCTTCCCACTATCTTTTTTCTCCCCACTATCTTGATTTGACCACTGTCACAGGTCTAGGTCATGACCCCAGATTTCTGCAGGAAGTGGCCAGGGAACAGCTAAGCCAAGGTGATGGTGCAGGGGAGACAAGAGCAGAATTTAAACACTTCTTGCCCTTGTCCATGGGATGTTCCTCTCTTTCTCTCCCTTCCTCTCTCTTGCAAATCCATAAAAACATATCCTGGGGTGAGAATTAGAAAGGTACTTTATTTTTTTTTTAATTTATTTGTTTTTATCCTCACCCAAGGACATTTTTCCATTTTTGTTCAGATACAGTGTGTGTGTGGGGGGGGGGAGAAACATCGACATGAAAGGGACACATCGAATGGCTGCCACCTGCACAACCCAACCAGAGCCGGGGACAAACTGCAACCAAGGTACGTGCCCTTAGCAGGAACCGAACCCGGGTCTCTCTGGACCGCAGGCCAACACTCTAACCGCTGAGCCAAACCGGCCAGGGCTAGAAAGATACTTTAGAAAAAGAAACTGCTTCTTACTAATTTATACTTTTATAGCCCTGCACGCTACCCTTTGTCTCAAGCTGCTTGTGTGTATGTATACAAACCAATTAAAGAGCTTTCCCAGGGGTTTCTCCGTTGCTTTGGTTCCTTATCTTCTGGATCTGTTTCAGTTTGAGTTTCTTGGGGTGGGGAGGGTGACTTGGGGAGGAAGCAGCAGCAACCACTTTTCTATTTTAGTAGAAAGTAAGCCCTGGCCAGTTCGGCTCAGCGATTCGAACGTGGGCCTGCAGACCAGAGAGTCCAGGTTTAGTTCCCACTAGGGGCATGTACCAAAAAATAAAAATAAAAGAGAGAAAGGAAGAAAGAAAGTGAAAGCATGTGTATAGATTTTTGTTGTTGTTGTTAATCCTTACCTGAGGATATTTTTTCATTGAATTTTTTAGATAGAGTAGAAGGGAGAGAGGGAGAAACATCGATGTGAAAGAGACACATCTATTGGTTGCCTCCTGCAGGACCTGGACCTGGGAGGGGTGGGTGTCAAATTGCAACCGAGATACTGCCCTTAACCGGAATTAAACCTGTGATTCTTTGGTCCGTGGGCAGACAACTCTAACCCTGAGCCAAAGCGGCCAGAGCCATAGTGATATTATTAATAGCCACAAAGGGGAAAAAACCCAAGTGCTCATCATTTGATGAATGAATAAACAAAATATGGTATATCCATACAATGGAATATGATTTAACCATAAAAATGAATGAAGATACAATGTGGATGACCTAGAAAACATTATGCTAAATGAAAGAAGCCATAGAAAGCCAAATATTGTAGGATTCTATTTATATGAAATGTTGAATAGACAAATCCATAGAAAGAGAAAATAGGTAAGTAGTTGCCAGGGGCTGGCTAGGGAAGAGAATGGGGAGTAACTATAAATGGGTTCCAGGTTTCTCTTTGAGGTGGTGAAAATCTAGGATTAAATAGTGGTGATAGTTGCACAGATTAGTGACTATACTAAAACCCCCTGAAATGTGTACTTTAAAAGGTTGAATTCTACAGTATGTAAGTTATAGCTCAAATTTTTTTTTTTTAAAGTCTAAGTAATATCATAAAGAAAAAGTAAAAACTGCCCTGGCTAGTTTGGCTCAGTGGTTAGAGTGTCGGCCCTTGGACCAATGAGTTGCAGGTTCAATTCCGGTCAAGGGCATGTACCTTCTTTGCAGTTTGTTCCGGCCCTGGTTAGTTCATTCAAGAGGCAACCAGTCAATGTGGCTCTATCACATCGATGTTTCTCTCTCTCTCTCTCCTTTGCTCCTAGTCTATTTAAAGATAAATAGAAAAATATCCTCGGGTGAGGATTAAAAAAAAAAAGTAAAACTATTTTCACTTATATGGAAATGCAAACACATAAATAAAATATTAGCTAACCAAATAAAAAAATCAGATACCATAGTGTAATAATTACGAGTGTGGACTCTGGAACCATGTTGCCTGTTATAACCCATGTCCCATCACTTCCCTAGTGACCTTAAGCAAATCATCTAACTTCCCTGTACCTCAGTTTCTCCATCTGAAAAGTGGGTATAATAACAGTACCTACTTCATAGGGTTGTTGTGATGATTAAATATAATAATATAATAAAGTATTTAGAACTATGATTGATACATATTAAGTATTAATAGAATAATGATGAATAACAGATTATTTCAATAGATGTTGAGGAAAAAGTAGTTTATAAAGTTTACCTTATTATTATAATACTTTTGAAACTTAGCAAACTAAGAATAGAAGGAAACATCCTTAACTTGGTAAAGATTTTTTTTTAATCCTCACCTGAGAATATTTTTTCCTTTTATCTTCAGATAGAATGGGAAGGGGAGAGAGAGAGGGGAACATCGACATGAGAGAGACACATTGACTAGCTGCCTCCCGCACAACCTGACCAGGGCCTGGGATGAACCACAACCAAGGTACGTGCCTTGACTGGAATCAAACCCGCAACTCTTTGGTCCAAGGGCTGATGCTCTAAACACTGAGCCAAACTGGCCAGGGCTGTTAAAGATTTTATATCAAAATCAACAGCAAAGATTACACTTAATGGAGACTTTTTAGTATGTTCCTTTTAGAATGGGAACAAAAGCAGGATGTCCGGACACCACTATTGTTTACCATATTGCTGGAGGTCTGGCCAGTGCTGTAAGGAAAGAAAAAAGCCTGAAGAGGGGCAAGGATTCAAAGCAAAGAGATGAAATTATCATTACTGGCATATGACATAATCATCTGTGTCAAAAAGCCAACAGAGTCATTAAAAACAAATCAAAACAAAAAACTGTTAGAATCTATTAGAGAGCTCAGCAAGGTTGCTGAATATTACTCTATCAAAATCAATGGAATTCTTCTCTACCAGCAATAACTGACTAGAAAGCATAATTTTAAAAAATTAGAAACATGTCACAATAGCAACAAAAATCTTAATGTATTTAAGAACTAACCAAGAATAGGCAGATATCTACAGAGAAAACTTCAAGACCATGGTAATGGAGATAGATGATAATCTGTTTTTGTGTTTGTTTGAGATAGATGATAATGTGAAAAAAATGAAAAAACATGTCTTAGAAGAAATAACTCAAAATTATACAGATGCCAACTCCCCCCAATAGTATATAAATTAATCGCAGTCTCAGTAATTATCCTGACCTTGGGCTCTGACTGGCAGCTGTCTGCAGTCCATCTGCGAGTCATGTTTGCGGGACGCCGCTACTGCTGAGGGGCCCAGCTGAGCCCTGACCACCCCCACCTGTCCTGATCGTGTCTGCTGCATTCCTGGCCAGCCTCCCTGGATCATGTCCTTCAGTTACAGTGACCTCTTCTGCAATCATGACCTCTTGATTTCTTCATTGTGATATCCTGGGACCACATATTTTGGTTTATAAGGCCCTGCTCAGTAGGACCCACCTTGAAACAATAAAATCTATTTAAACCTGGTTTTAGAAAAAAAAATCCAGATTAGAGGTCCGCAAAGAAAGGTCCACCTTGAAAAGGCTGAGTAATCAAGGAGCACTAGCCTCCTCAGTTATTAAGACACACTACAAAACCATAGGAATAAAATACATTGTAGCATTGTTCAAGAACAAACAAATAGACCTATGGAATAAAATAGAAAGCTTGGAGACAAAGCCATGTAGATATGAGAAATTAAAATACAAGAAAGGTAGCCCTGGACGGTTTGGCTCCATGGACCAGAGAGTCCCGGGTTTGGTTCCGCTAAGGGAACAAACTCCATTTGCGGTTCGTCCCTGGCCCTGGTTGGGGTTTTGCAGGTGGCAACCAGTTGATTTTTCTCTCCCACCTTGATGTTTCTCTCTTTCTCTTCCTCCCTCTCTCACTCCCGCTCTATCTCCTCGGGTGAGGATAAAAAAAAAGGATAAAATGTTCTCAGGTGAGGATAAAATATCTATCTATAGATATAGATATAGATATAGATATAGATATAGATATAGATATAGATATAGATATAGATATATGAAAGATGGCACTACAATCAGCGTGGAAGGAATGGTGGTGGAGTTGGGAGAACTGGCTCACAGTAACATGATGATGACTTACCACTATATACAAGGGTAGATCCAAATGGAGTAAAGGTGTAACTATGAAAGGCAAAGTCTTAAGGTAATGGGAATATATGTGTGAGCTAGGAATGAATGAATATTTCTTAAATAAAATTTTAAAAACACAAACTCTTGCCAGGATTTCTTGGGTTCAATTCCTGGGCACAAAGCTGGGTTGCAGGTTTGATTCTTGCCTACATAAGGGTTGTGCAGGAGGCAACCAATCGATGTGTCTCTCTCACATGGATGTTTCTCTCTCTCTCTCTTTCTATCTCTCCCTATCCCTCCCTCCCTTCCACTGAAGACAGCCCGGCCAATGTGGCTCAGTGGATTGAGTATCATCCCATGGACTGAGAGGTCCCGGTTCGATTCCCTTCAGGGCACATGCCCCAGTTGCAGGCTGAATCCCCAGTAGGGGGCATGCACGAGGCAGCTGATTGATGTTTCTCACATTGATGTTTCTAACTCTCCCGTTCTCTCTCTCTAAAAAATCAGTAAAAACATATTTAAAAAAAAAGACAACACAAGAGTGGAAGGAGATATTTGCAATGACTGAGAATGACTAAAACTGACAATGACTGAAAAAACAAGGAATTCCTGCTGATCAACATTGGCAAAAGATGTATGAGCAGGCTCAGGCTTATTAGTCATCTGATAAATGCAAATTAGAACCATGGTGAGATACTACTTCATACCATTACAGTAGCAAAAAGTAAAAAGCCAAATAATCTGAATGTTATCAAGGAGAGAGGCATATAGGATCCCTCAGGTCCTGAAGCCATTTGATCAGATTAAGGATAAACCCATCCTATGATACAGCAATTCACTCCTATCTTAAATTGCAAAGATGTTCAAAAGGGTCCTACAATGTACAAGGATGTTATCATGGCCTTGTTTGTGGCCACAGAGACCATTAGCTACCAGGTGCCCAATAAGGGTTAGTGAAGAGATGGAATGGGGTGGATGCTCGCAGTGGAGTGCTGTGTTTGGTGCACATGGCACCGTGAGTGAATATCTATCTACTTATTTATTCTTTATTAAATGTATTGGGGTCACAATGGTCAATAAAATTATATAGGTTTCAAGTGTAGAATTCTGCAATACATCTTCTACACTTTGTACTATCCAAAGTCTAGTCTCCTTCCATTTAACCCCTCTCCCGCCCCTCCATGCCATGTACCCTCTTCCACCTGCCTCCATCCCCCTTCCCTCTGGTAATCACCACACCGTTGTCTGTGTCCTTCCTTCCTCCCTTCCTCCCTCCCTCCCTCCCTCCCTCCCTTCCTTCCTCTCTCTCTCTCTCTCTCTCTCTCTCTTCCTTCTTTCTCCCTTTACCTATTTCATCCACTTCCCCAGCCCCCCTCCTGTCAGCTTGTTCTCTGTATGAATGAATCTTTAAAATATACTGTTTCAGCCCTGGCCGGTTTGGCTCAGCGGTTTGAGCGTCAGCCTGCAGTCCAGAGAGGCCTGGGTTCGGTTCCCACTAAGGGCACGTACCTTGGTTGCAGTTTGTCCCCTGCTTGGTTGGGTCGTGCGGGTGACAGCCACTCCATGTGTCCCTTTCATGTCAATATTTCTCTCTCTCTCTCCTCCTCCCTCCCATTCTATCTGAACAAAAAATGGAAAAATGTCCTAGGGTAAGGATAAAAAAAAAAAGAAAGTAAAATATACTGTTTCAGTAAGAAACACAGACCCATTTGCAGAAATTAAACTCAAACACACAAAAGTACTATTATTAAAATATTATTTTGTCCAGCCAGTGTGGCTCAGTGGTTGAGCATCGACCCATGCACCAAGAGGTCACTGGTTCGATTCCCGGTCAGGACACATGCCCAGGTTGTGGGCCCAATCCCCAGTGGGAGGTATGATGTCTGTCTCTCTCTTCTTCTCATTTTCTCTCTCTAAAAATGCAATAAAGGAAAAAATTAACAAAAAAAGTTTTAATTTATATTAATACATTATTATATATTAAATAATTGTTTTCAAAGGGATGGGGGAGAAGGGTAGGAACAGGGGATCGAGAGATGTAATTTTGGCAGCAGTGGGGAGACTGTATCATAAAGCAGCCAGAATGAAAACGAAATCGCTTCTCGGCCTTTTGGCTAAGATCAAGTGCAGAATGAAAACGAAGAGGTGAGAATGTGATGGGAAAATCTGCATGGAGAGAGCTCTGCTGTCACTTGTGTATTTGGATCCTTTCAAAGTTTTCCCAATAAGCAAGTGAAAAATTTGACTCGGGGTCTTTAGGTCGGATGACCATATGCCAGTTTGCTGGGGAAAAGTCTTGGTTTACACTCAAGATGTCCCAGAAAAGAGCATCTCCTTTCACTCCTGGTTGGGATACATCAGTGAATGAACAAAGATCTTTGCCCCCAGGGGACTTACATTTTATTATGGAGAGAAAGACTATAAACACTAAATGTAATAAGTAAATTATGCAGTACATTAGAGAGTACAAGTGCTCAAGATAAAGGAAAACCCAAACACAGACTAAGATAAGAGGACTCAAGTATGCTGGAGAGGGGGACGGCAGCACAGACTACAGTATTTTTTTCCTTTTATTGATTTTTAGAGAGAGAGGACAGGAGAGGGAGAGAGAGATAGAAACATCAATGAGAAAGAACATCAGCCCTGGCCGGTTTGGCTCAGCGGTTAGAGCGTCAGCCTGCGGTCTGTGAGAGACCTGGGTTCGGTTCCCGCTAAAGGCACGTACCTCGGTTGCAGTTTGTCCCCGGCCCTGGTTGGGTCGTGTGGGTGGCAGCCACTCGATGTGCCCTTTCACATCGATGTTTCTCTCTCTCCCCCTTCCACTCTATCTGAGCAAAATATTGAAAAATGTCCTCGGGTAAGGATAAAAAAAAATAAAAGAAAGAACATCGATTGGCCACCTCCTGCATGCCCCATACACGGGATTGGGCCCACAACCTGGGCATGTGCCATGACCGGGAATCAAACTGGCGACCTCTTGGTGCATGGGTCAAGGCTCAACCACTGAGCCACACCGGGCTGGGCATGACTTATGTTTCTAAAAACTAACTCTCTGGCCATTGTGTCAGAAATAGACTGAGTGGGGCGATGGTAGAAGCAGACTCCTCCTTCGAGGCTATGTATAGTAAACCTGAAAAAGAGATGATGGGGGCTCAGACAAAAGTATGAGGAGACATCTGTGGAGGTGGTAAGAGGCTGGATTCTCAACATTTTTTGAAATGTAGAGTTAATAGGATTTACCAAATTAAAAAAAATGGAGTGGAGGAGGGGCAGGGAAAGAAAAGACAGGAATAAGAGAAGGTAGCATACCAAGGTGTGGTCATGGTGATGATAGTTCTCTCTGGATTTAGGCAATAAGGAGTAAGAAAGGGTGTGTCTTGTCTGTAGAAAAATTTTAAGACATAATAAAATAGGCTAGATGTTGGTCTGTTGTTTATTATTATCATGTACCAGCAATATTAACAATGTCTAAAAATTATAAAATATTCCCTCCCCACTGTCTGTCCCACCCTCCACCCTGGTATGCCACTTGATGACTTTGGAGGCCTGAGTACTGGAAAGTCATCCTTATTTTGTTGCAGAAGTTTATGGAATGAGGAAGTTTGAGGGAAAGGGGAAGGAGAGATTAGGAGTTCAGTCTGAATTTTAAATTTGAGATGCCTACTCAACATTCAAGCAGATTCAAGGTATATTGGTGACTAAACAGACAGCTCAGTCTGGAGTTCAAGAAAGAGGTCTGGGCTAGAAATATAAATTTGGAAGTTGCTGGCATACAAATGGTATTTAAATCACGGGATTGGATGAGATTAGGAAGGGAGTAAAACTAGATAGAAAAGAAAATAGAATAAATTTAAGGCTTGGAGCATTCCTACATTAAGAGGTCTGGGAAAGCCTGGCCGGTGTGGCTCACTAGTTGAGTATCAGCCCAGGCACCAAGAGGTCGCCAGTTTGATTCCCGGTCAGGGCGCATGCCCAGGTTGTAGGACAAATCCCCAGTGGGGCATGCAGGAGGCAGCCAATCAATGTTCTCTCTCATTGATGTTTCTCTCTCTCTCTCTCTCTCCCTTTCTAAGATCAATAAAGAAAAAATATTTTATTAAAAAAAAAAAAAAACAACAACAAAGAGGTCTGGGAGAAGGGAAAGAACCCACAAAATAGGAGGTAGATGACGTGGGGTCCTGGGAACCAAGAGAAGGAAGAGTATCGAGGAGTGAGTATGTGTGCCCTACTAGCTGGAGAATGGAATTAACCACCACATTTAACAAACTTGAGTCATCGGTGACCTTGACCAGAGCAGTTTCAGTGGAATGCTAGGGACAAAAACCAGATTGGAGGATTAAAACAGAATGAGAAGAGAGAAATTAGAAATAGTGAACAGACACAACTCTGGAAGAGACTGGCTTCAAAGAAGCTGTAACTGGTGGAAAGTTTTCTCTTAAGATGAGAGAGACAGCAGAATGTATACTGATGAGAATGATCCAGTAGAGAGCAAAAGTGCATGTAGGAGAGAGAAAGATCACTGGAGCAATGTCTTTGGATCTAGCCACCCAGAGGAGAGATTGACTTTAGAAAGTTCACCTATGTAGCTAATGAGAAGCATGTATGTGGGTGCAGATTTTGAGATCGCCGTTGTCTTCAGAACATTTCTTCAACAAATCTCCATCTGAAGTCAAAACACGTGGACCAAAGTCTTATGTTCAAATATAGCAAAATGTTGGGCACTTAGCAACTGCTCAGTAAATGAGAACTGTGATAATATTATTTCTAGCTCTTCATTTCCTTTTTTTTTTGTTTTGTTTTGTTAATCCTCACCCAAGGATATTTTTTCCATTGATTTTTAGAGAGAGTGGAAGGGAGAGAGGAAAAGGGGAAAAAGAGAGAGAGAGAGACATGGATTGGCTGGGGATCGAAACTGCAACCCCAGTATATGCCCTTGACCGGAAATCAAACCTATGATCCTTCAATGCATGGGCCAATGCTCTAACCACTGGCCCACACCGGCCAGTGGCTCCTCATTTTCTTTTCTTTTATTTATTTTTTTCTTTACTGATTTTTATAGAGAGAGTAGGGAGAGGGAGAGAGAGAGAGAGAAACATCGATTGGCTGCCTCCCATTTGCCCCCCACTGAGGATTTGGCCCACAACCTGGGCATGTGCCCTGACCAGAAATCGAACCAGTGACCTCTGGGTGCATGGGTTGACGCTCAACCACTCAGCCACACCGGCCAGGCCTAGCTCTTCCTTTTCAGTAGGCTCAAGACTGTCCTCATTAGCCTTATCTCTCTTTCCCCTTCACAGTCAAAGTACTTGAAACAGTTGTCTATATAAAGTTTCTACTTCTTTGTCTTAAATTTATTTTTTCTCTTTTTTATTGATTTTGAGAGAGAGGAAGTGAGAGGGAGAGAGAGAGAGAAACATCAATGAGAGAGAACATCAGTTGGCCGCCTCCAGCATGCCCCTCACTGGGGATTTGGCCCACAACCTGGGCATCTGTCCTGACCAGGAATTGAACCAGCGACCTTGTGGTGCATGGTTTGATGCTCAACCACTGAGCCACACCAGCGATCTTAAAATTATTTTATTGATTGATTTGAGAGAGAGAGAGACAGACAGACAGACAAACATCGACTTGTTGTTTCACTTATTTATGAATTCATTGGCTGATTCTTGTATGTGCCCTGACTAGGGATCAAACACACAACCTTGGTGTATTGAGATGATACTACAACCAACTGAGGTATTTGCCAGTGCCCTTCTTTGTTTTTTGAGCCTACCTTTACTGTTGAATGTATTACAGATGTCCCCCTTTTTTCACTATTGACCCCCTCCTCCCCACTCCTGTCCCCCTCTTGTCCTCCCCACATTATCGTCTGTGTCTATTGGTTATGCATATATGCGTATAAGTTCTTTGGTTTATCTCCTCCTGCCCCACCTCCAATTGCAGTTCCTCCGTCTAACAACCAATTTGATCTTTTTAATTTCTTCACCTATTTCACCCATCTCCTCAACCCCCTTCCATCTGGCAACCATCAAAAAGTTCTCTGTATCTATGAGCCTGTTTCAGTTCTGCTTGTTTATTTTGTTTGTAGATTCAATTGTTCATAGATATGTACTTATTGCCATTTTATTGTTCATATTTTTTATCTTTTTCTTTCAGAAGACCCTTCAACATTTCATATAATACTGGTTTGGTGGTGATGAACTCCTTTAGCTTTTTCTTGTCCTGGAAACTCTATATGTCCATCAATTCTAAATGATAGATTTGCAGGATAGAGTAATCTTGGTTGTAGGTCATTGCTTTTTATCGCTTTGAATATCTCTTGCCACTCCCTTCTGGCCTGCAAAGTTTCTTTTGAGAAATCAACTGACAGTCTTATGGGAGCTCCCTTGTAGGTAACTGCTTTTCTCTTGCAGCTTTTAAGATTCTCTCTTTGTCTTGAAACTTGCATTAAAAAAATTATTTTTTTCTTTATTGATTTTTAGAGAGAGGGAGAGAGAGATAAAAACATCTCAATGCTAAATCAAGTAAACATTGCTCAGTTCTCATTCTCCCTGATCTCTCATTTGACCCTGATCACTATGGCCTACTTGAAACTTTCTTTTTCCTTTCTTCCAGTAATACCACCTCTCGTGGGTTTTGCCTTCTATTCCTCGACTCACTCTTTTCTCACTCCTTCCTGGGCTTATATCCATTGTCTATGTAATGGGCATTGGTGGCATTTGTGTATCTAGGCTCCATTCCCCCGTCAGTTGTTAAGAGAGGCTTCATTTTCCTGTGGGGAACCATCCTTCCACCCACCTTTGTTCAGACGACACCAATCTCACCCCCAACACAGGAGTACACTTATGACCCAGGCCTGGCCAAATTGTTATGGCTCAGGAAATGTCTAATGCTCAGTATGAACCATTGAGAATCACCCCTAGGACTTTTGCTGAAACTGTTGAGAAATTCTGTGTTCTTTCTACGGACTTTGCTAAACTTTTAGGATATAATAAGTGTAGATCTGCTTGTTTGCTGCCTTGTAGGGAAAGCCTTCCTAAGAAGAAAGCTACCCCGGAAGAGAACGGAGCCAAAATGTGGTGACCTGAGGACAATGAAGCTGTGGTTCTAGCCATACTCAAATGCCAGCCCTCTTGAGTCAAGAAATTCTTTTTTGTTTTGTCAGTTTCATCTGGGTTTATTATTTATAACTGAAAGAATCTTGGAAGATATAGCCTGGATAGTTTATGTTGCCGCTATCCATGTTCTTAATCCTGGATTCTCTTTTCTTTATCAGTCTTTCCTTGGGCGATGCTGTTTTTGCAGCTCAAATTTAAGTGTTTAGTATAGATTTCTCTCATAGCCATCAAATTTGTATTAGACTCTTCCACATGGATATCCTAAAGATAATGAAAACCTACTGTGTCTAGACCTTTGCTCATCATCTCACTCCTCCTCCCCAAACTTACTGTTTATCCTCATGTCGGCAAGTGGCACCACTATTTACTCAGTTGCCAAGAAAAGTCTTACTAGAGCTCTCTCTGTTTCGTCCAATCAGTCCAGATAGCTCAGGTCATTGTACCTCCTTTCACCACGTTCTTTCCTCTAATCCACTACTGAGTGTGTGGCAGGTATTAAATGAGACAACCATGTAAAGTATTTAGAATATGGTCTGAAATATAGTAATTCTACCTGCCTGAGTCTTCCATTAGGCCTGTAGATCAAGGACTAGGACTGGTCCATCTTCAAACCTCCACAGCCTAGCACCTGGTATGCTTATTGAATGAATGAATGAATGAATGAATGAATGAATGAATGAATGAATGAATGAATGACAAGATGTATAGGGAGAAAGACTAGAGAAGCGATCCAAGGGTATATTGTTATGGTCTTGGGGAAGGTAGGAAAAAAAGCAACTTCAAAGATTTGAGAGGAACAGATGAACCAAAATGGTACTGCATTACAGAAAGCTAAGGAATAAGCTTGAGTAAGGACCCGGTTGCCTATAGGGCTCAGTTCCTCAGGTCAGAGAAAATGAGAGTAGAGAGGCTCTGTCTGTAGCCCTCCTCTCATCTCTCCTTCCTCCCTTTCCTGACAGTAGTTGTCATGGGATTAGGGTAAAGTAATGCCTCTCATCTGGAATTGGTATCCTCTCCCATGGTATTAATCACCATCTCCACTTGATCACCCCATAGCAGAGCCTCTGTGTATTGTTGCTAAGGTTGTACGCTACACACCACCACCATATCTAATGGGGTGTCATTCAAATAGTAGATATCTTTGCTATTTAAAATTTTTAAAAATATTTTATTACAATTTTGCTGACTACAGCCCTGGCTGGTTTTGTTCAGTGGTTAGAGCATTGGCCCGTGGACCAAAGAGTTGCAGGTTCGATTCCGGTCAAGGGCACGTGCCTTGGTTGCAGTTCAGTCTCCAGCCCTGGTCGGAGTTGGGCGGGGGCAACCAGTACATGTGTCTCTCTCTCTCTCTAGCTTCCTCCCACTCTATCTGAAAATAAATGGAAAAATATCCTCTGATAAGGATTTAAAAATAAATAAATAAACATAATTTTGCTGACTCCATAGTTATTTGTATAGAAACAATGTTTAAGCATATATTAAAATGTATTTTTCCAACAAAGTCAACATTGTATCATTTCATTTTGACAATAACAAAAAAATTTTGTTGATCTAATATCATCTAAAGTAAACCTTTTTTTTTTATCCTCACCCGAGGACATTTTTGCATTTATCTTAAGATAGAGCAGGGTGGGGGGGGAGGAAGAGAGAGAGAGCAACATCGATGTGAGAGAGACACATCAACTGGTTGCCACCCACATGACCCCAGCTGGGTCTGGGGACAAACTGCAACCGAGGTACATGCCCTTAGCGGAAACCAAACCTGGGTCTCTCTGGTCCATGGGCCAAAGCTCTAACAGCTGAGCCAAACTGGCCAGGGCTAAAATAGCTTAAACACATAAAAGAAAATAAGGTAAACAACAGCTGCTTTTTAAAACTACAGTATTGATCTTAAAACAAACAAATAAACAAACAAAAAAAGAATGCCATTGGTATCATTGCTCTGGCCAAATGTGATATATTTTCTCTTACAATTCACACCATCTGCTGTTTCTGTACAATGAGGTTATTGTTGAGTTTCCAATGAATTTTACTAGTACTTTCATAATGACACAAATTACTATGTAATAACTAGCATGAGTCTCCCATTAAAAATCTACAAAGAGGCGCATTCTCCCTCTCCAGGCATACCCATGCCTTTCGCTTTCCCCTCTTTTTAAAAAAAAAAAAAAATTATTTTTCTTTATTGATTTTAGAGAGAGGGAAAGGGAAAGGGAGAGAGAGACAGAAACATCGATGAGAGAGAACATCGATTGGCCGCCTCCTGCATGCCCCCCCTGGGGATTTGGCCCACAACCTGGGGATTTGACCCTCACCAGGAATTGAACCTGTGACCTCTTGGTGCATGGGTCCACGCTCAACCACTGAGCCACACCAGCCGGGCTCCCCTCTTCTTTTTGCCTTCCTCCTAAACTCTAGGGGCCATTGTTTTGCTTCTGTAGCTTGTTTTCTGACCTCTGCAGTACATCTGGCTCATTTCTACTACCTCTATAACTTTCTAAATAAACTTTCTCTTATAATTTGGAAAAAAACCTACAAAGAATTACACAGATACAACTTAAAGATTATTATATAATGATCCGCTAACTATATTCTATCAATTGTTTCTTTGTTGCTACGGAAATTTCATTATTAGAAATGGTAACTACTGCTAAAGTTTATTAGCATGTAACATCGATACTATTTCAAAGTGTTATAAATAATAAGAAAAAACACTAAATTATGAAATTATTTCTCTCCAGATATTTGAGGAAACATTATTTAAAACATCACGAGGACCTGGCTGGTTTGGCTCAGCGGTTAGAGCGTTGGCCTGCGGTCTGGAGAGATCGGGTTCGGTTCCTGCTAAGGGCACGTACCTTGGTTGCAGTTTGTCCTCGGCCCTGGTTGGGTCGTGTGGGTGGCAGCCACTCGATGTGTCCCTTTCACATCAATGTTTCTTTCTCTCTCTGTCTCCCTCCCACTCTATCTGAACAAAATATTGAAAAATGTCCTCGGATGAGGATAAAAAACAAAACAAAAAAAACATCATGAGATCCAGAAAAAATAAAATAAAATCAGAAAGCTGTTAAAGAAATATTATTTATTTAAAAGATACATGTATAGTTGCTTACAATGATTTAGGCACTGTCTTAGCATTTCGGTTCCACTGGCCATACTTAGTGATTCCTCTAGATGACTGAATTTCTAGAAAATTAGATGGATTGCCAGTAGAAAGAAACCACTTTAGAGGTACTAGTTTTAGCAAAATGCAGCAAGCACTAACACATCGCTGATGGGCTGATGGGGCAGGATGTAAGTTTACCTTGGACTTCCACACTCTATAACTGACGGAAGTCAAGAAATACTAGGAGAGAGGAAACTACAAACGCAAAGACTTCATTAAACCAAATGTACTTTCTGCCTATCAGGAACTCAACCACATAACTTTCCCTATTAAACAGGCACTCAGATTGAAATGGTCTATCTCAGGTAAGAAATATTAAGTTTCCAGCCCTGGCCAGTTTTGTTCAGTGGTTAGAGTGTCGGCCCGCAGACCAGAGAGTCCTGGGTTCAGTTCCCGCTAAGGGCATATACCTCGAATGCAGTTTGTTCCTGGCCCTGGTTTGGGGTCGTGTGGGTGGCAGCCACTCGCTGTGTCTCTCTTACATTGATGTTTCTCTCTCTCTCTTTCCCCCTTCCTCCCTCCGCTCTATCTGAAGGTACATAGAAAAATGTCCTCAGATGAGGATAAAAAAAACAAGAAATATTAAGTTTTCAAGAAACAAACAAAACAAGAAAAAAGAAGAAAGATAGATAAATGAATAAATTTTTAAAAAGAAATGTTGAGCCCTGGCCGGTTTTGCTCAGTGGTTAGAGCGTCAGCCTGCGGTCCTGAGAGACCCGGGTTCGGTTCCCGCTAAGGGCACGTACCTCGGTTGCAGTTTGTCCCCGGCCCTGGTTGGGTCGTGTGGGTGGCAACCACTCGACGTGTCCCTTTCACGTCGATGTCTCTCTCTCTCTCTCTCTCTCTCCCTCCCACACTCCATCTGAACAAAAAATAGAAAAAAATGTCCTCGGGTGAGGATAAAAAAAAAAAAGAAAGAAATGTTGAGCCCTGGCCAGTTTGGCTCAGTGGTTGGAGCCTTGGACTGAGGACTGAAGGGTCACAGGATTGATTCCGGATGGGGGAATGTACATGGGTTGCAGGTTCGATCCCTGACCCTGGTTGGAGCCAGGTGGGAAGCGACAAATCAATGTGTCTTTCTCACATCAGTGTTTCTCTCTCCCTCTCTCTCCCTCTCTCTCCCTCTCACACCCTCTCCCTCTCTCTCTCCCTCCCTTTCATTCTATTCTATGTAAAAATCAATGGAAAAATATCCTCTGGTGAGGATTAACAAAAAAAAGAAAGAAAGAAAGAAATGTTAAATTTCCAGATAACAAGACAGATAGAAAGATTTGAAAACTTAATATTCATAGTTCTTGAGAAAAAAATCACTAAATCCTGAGTACTTTATTCTATCTCACAATGGCTTTTGTCTACATTGTAAAATCTTTGAGGAGTAAAAAAAAAAAAATCAAATCAACACTAGAATGAAAGCAAAGATTGGCAGCGTTTACTGTATATTTCTAACAAGCATAAAAAAAGTAAAATGCACACCAGCCAAATTAAATTCTGATTCCAAAAATATATTATATGGAAAAATATCCTCGGGTGAGGATTAAAAAAAAAAACAAAAATATATTATATCCATGTGAAAGTGAGAAAAAATATTGGGTATTGTTTTTGAACATATGATACTTATGATTAACTTTTTGGTGAGGGACTAGCTAAGCTCATCCAAGAAAGTTAATGAGTATGATAATGGGAAATGTTTTTTTATTTGGCAGGAATCATAGCAAAATTTGATACCATTATTTCAGAACATTTATGCAAAATATAAATATTGACACAAAATAATATTACACATTGTTTAGGGAATAAAAGACAAAACTAAATAATTAAAATTATAGATGTAGTCCAACCAGTGTGGCTCAGTGGTTGAGCATCGTCTCATGGACTGAGAGGTCCCAGTTCGATTTCCGATCAGGGCACATACCCAGGTTGCAAGCTCAATGCCCAGTAGAGGGTGTGTAGGAAGCAGTCGATTGATGTTTCTCTCTCACATCGATGTTTCTATCTCTCTCTAAAAATCAAAAAATATATATATAAAAAATAAATCGATAAAATAAAATTATAGATGCAATGAATAAGATCATGTTAAATAAAATAAGAAATGTTAGACATTACTCATTTATTTTAAATACAACTCCAGGAGCCAGCTATGTTGAAGATAAAACAATTCTTTTAGATTTGTTGATTTACAAAATGCAATATATGTATATGTGAACATCTTGGGGCATTCTGTTTAGCAGATGACTCAACTAGCGAAGCATTTTACATTGTCAGGAGGCTACTTACAAAAACCGAATCTAGACAAAAATAACCCAAGGGGCCGGAAATATGTCAATGCAACAAAAATGCATAGAAAACTATAATAAATTGTAGCAAAAGATCCTTGAAAAATACTTCTAGGGAGCCTAGCCGGTGTGGCTCAGTGGATTGAGCATAGTCCCAAGGACTGAAAGGTCCTGGTTCCATTCCAGATCAGGGCACATGCCCAGGTTGCAGGCATGATCCTCAGTAGGGGGCATGCAGGAGGCAGCTGATTGAAGTATCTCTCTCACATCTATGTTTCTATCTCTCTCTCTCTCTCTCTGAAACCAATAAAAACATATTTTAAAAAATAATAATTCTAGGGAAATCTTCTTTGTTTTATGTATTCTTTAAACTTGATAATGAATGATGTGGTAAAAAGTGTTGTTTTTTACATCATTGAATTTTAAAGTATTGTCCAGGAAATATTGAGCAAAATTTCAGTCAATTTTGATGAAATGTTGGAGTGTTTTGAATATATATATATATATATATATTCATATGAACATATATATATTTTACTTAAAATATGTATATGTATATGTATATTTTTTTAATCCTCACCCGAGGACATTTTTTGTTCAGATAGAGTGGGAGGGAGAGAGAGAAACATATATGTGAAAGGGACACATCGAGTGACTGCCACCCGCATGACCCAACCAGGGCCAGGGACAAACCGCAACCAAGGCACATACCTTTAGCAGGAATTGAACCTGGGTCTCTCTGGACCACAGGCTGACTCTCTAACTGCTGAGCCAAACCAGCCAGGGCTGAACATATATTTTTAAACATAAAATTTCAAATGTTGAATGTCAATGTTGAATTCATAATGAGAAAGTCAAGTGGATGCAATGTCACTAAAAACTCAAAAGGCAGAGGCAAAGCCCTTTTTAGGAACTGTTAATTATATTAATAAATAGATTTGCCCTGGCCAGTTTGGCTCAGTGTTTGAGCGTCAACCTGCAGACCAGAGAGTCCTGGGTTCGGTGTTCGCTAGGGGCACGTACCACAAAAAAAAAGAAAGAAATAGATTCTATTCCCATGTGCCAAGGTTGTGGGTTTGATCCTTGGTCAGGGGCACATATAGGGGTCAACCAATGAATGCATAAATAAGTGTAACAACAAATCTATGTTTCTCTCTCTCCCTCTTTCTCCCTTCCTCTCTCTCTAAAATCGATATATATAAAATTAAAAAAAAAAAAAAAGAAGTAGACTTCCTGTCAAGATGGCAGCGTAGGTAAACGCAGTATCGCGTCCTCCCACAACCACATCAAGTTACAACTAAACTACAGAACAACCATCATTCAAAACCGCCTGAAATCAAGCTGAATGGAAGCCCTACAGCCAAGGAATTAAAGCAGCAGCCACATCCAGACTGGTAGGGGGGCGGAGGCGCGAGGGGGGCGGAGGCGCGAGGGGGGCGGAGGCGCGAGGGGGGCGGAGGCGCGAGGGGCGGAGGCGCGAGGGGGGCGGAGGCGCGAAGGGCAGAGGCGGCGGGCACAACGGGCTGGTCCCACACCCACGTGTGGCGGATAAAAATCAGGAGGCTCCCGCGGCTGGGAAGGTCCTTCCTGAGGACTGAGAGGTCCCCGTCCCACACCAGGTGCCCCGCTCAGGGTTCCAGTGCCAGGAAGAGAATCCCCATCACTTCTGGCTGGAAAAACCAGCGGGAACTGAGGCTCAGGGAGGCTGAAGCAGCTGGAGCCCCAGGCAGCTCCTTAAAGGGCCCGCACACGAACTTCTCGGACTCTCTCCCTCTAGGCTTGGAGGGGAGGCATCTCCAGGGGCGCCAGAGACATACAGGGAAGAACTGAGCTGTTTGGCAATGGAGCGAGGGCTGGAGAGGGGGCTTTCTCAGGGACAAATGTGCTGTCAGAGACCTTTGTTCCTTTGGTGAGCCCTTCCCTGGGGTGGCAGACAGTCGCCATATCTGGGACTTCAGCAACCTGGCTCACACTGGTAGCCCCGCCCTGTTGACTCCCCGAGGCCCCGCCCCACCCAACTTTCAGGCCCACCCAAGCTGTTGCCACTCGCTTAACCATAGGATTGGCCTGTCTTGGATTCTGCTTCAGTTTTTTCCTAAATTCTTTCAAACGAGCAGCATCTGGTCTCAGCGAGCCCCATACCTCTCATTAAGTAATACACTGAAACAAACACAGGGAGGTAGCCAAAATGAGGAGACAAAGAAACAGGTCCCAAATGAAAGAACAAAACAAAACCCTAATAAAAGAACTAAGCTAAATGGAGATAAGCAACCTAACAGATACTGAGTTCAAAATACTGCTTATAAGGATGCTCAATGAACTTAGTGAGAACCTCAGTGAACTTAGAGAGGGCCTCAAGAGCATAAAAAAGGACCAGTTAGAAATCATGGATACACAGTTAGAATTGAAGGAGGCATTAACTGAAATAAAGAATAATTTACACAGCTTCCATAATAGAGTACATAAATCCAAGGAGCAAACCATTGATTTGGAATATAAGGAAGCAAAAAACATCCAATCAGAACAGCAAAAAGAAAAAAGAATCCAAACAAATGAGGATAGTGTAAGGAGCCTCTGGGACAACTTCAAGCGTGCCAACATTCACATCTTGGGGGTGCCAGAAGGAGAAGAGTGAGAACAAGAAATCAGAAACCTGTTTGAAACAATAATGGCAGAAAACTTTCCTAACTTGGTGAAGGAAATAGACATACAAGTCCAGGAAGCACAGAGAGTCCCAAACAAGATGAACCCCAAGAGGCCCACACCAAGACACATCATCATCAAAATGCAAAAGGTTCAAGACAAAGAGAGAATCTTAAAAGCAGCAAGAGAAAGGCAGCTAGTTACCTACAAGGGAGTTCCCATTAGGCTGTCAGCTGATTTCTCAAAAGAAACTTTGCAGGCCAGAAGGGAGTTGCAAGAAATATTCAGAGTGATGAAATGCAAGAACCTACACCCAAAATTACTCTATCCTGCAAAGCTGTAATTTAGAATCGATGGACATATAAAAACTTTCCCAGACAAGAAAAAGTTAAAGGAGTTCATCACTACCAAACCGTTATTATATGAAATGATGAAGGGTCTTTTTGAAGAAAAAGATAAAATGTATGAACAAACAAAATGGCAATGAATACAGATCTATCAACAATGGAATCTACAAACAAAATGAACGGGTAGAACAGAAACATTCTCATAGATACAGAGAACATTTTGTTAGTTGCCAGTTGGGAGAGGGGTTGGGTGAATGGGTGAAAAAGGTGAAGGGATTAAGAAGCACAAATTCATTGCTAGACTGACAAACCTCAAAGGGAAAGGCGTTGGGGGGGTGGGAAGAAATAAACCAAAGAACTTATATGCATAACCAATAGACACAGACAATAGAGTGGGAAAAGGTGGGAGGGAGGCGGGAGTGGGGAGGAGGGGGTCAATGGGGGAAAAATGTGGAACATCTGTAATACATTTTACATCCAACAATAAAGACTTGAAAAAAAAAAAGAAGTAGATTTTACAAAGTCAAGTATAATCTAATTTCAGCTTTGAAATGTATTTGCTCAGGGTTAATATGAAATGGTGCTTTGGTAAAATCTTACAAATAAATTCTATAGGAACCAAAATTTAATATATATAATGCCCTTGAAAACACTGACAAACTTAAGGTATTCTTTGTTTAAAAAAGGAAGCAAGATTTGTGAAAAACAGGTTATTGATACCAAATAACAGAATTTCAACATTGATGCCATTACTCATGTAGAAAATGTTAAGAAAAAGGAGGAAGACTCGTTTTATTGTGATTTCCAAGACCCAAAACTAAATTTTAAAATTATTGATTTTATTTTGCTATACTGGACTCACTAATAGCACACTTAAAGAATGATTTATACGCCCTGGCCGGTTTGGCTCAGCGATTGGAGTGTCAACTTGTGGACCAGAGAGTCCTGGGTTCAGTTCCCACTAGGGGCACGTACCAAAAAAAAAAGAATGATTTATGCTACTGAAAGAATATATTGGCCTTTCTAAAGTATTCTAATCCAGATAATAAATCTAATTTGCAGAATTATAAAAAATATGGGATACTACAACTCTGTAAAAATTTATGATGGGCATCAACTGCAAACATAGTAGGAAGTGATTTTGATGGGACATTAATGTATTAAGACCCTCAAATCTTGTTATTTTCTAAATTTTAATATTACTGAAGAATTGTAATATACAGGGTAGGGCAAAAGTAAGTTTACAGTTGCTCTTATGGAAAATAATACAATAATTAATGAGCAATAATACAGGAATAAACTGTTTCATGTACTTATAACTGTAAACCCACTTTTCCCACACCCCGTATTTTCAGTGATAATTTTCTATTATTTTGCTTAAAAATTTTTTTTCCCCTATATTGATTTTAGAAAGAAAGGAAGGAAGAGGGAGAGAGAGAGAGAGACACTGATGAGCGAGAACATCCATTGGCTGCCTCCTGCATGTCCCCCACTGGGAATTTGGTCCACAACCTGGGCATGTTTCCTGACCTGGAATTGAACTGGTGACCCCTTGGTGCATAGGTCAATGTTCAACCCCTGAGCTATGCTCGCTGGGCTAAGAATGGTTTTAACATTTTTATTTATTTATTTAATTGTTTATTTATTCATTTTTTTATCCTCACCCGAGGACATTTTTGCATTTATCTTTAGATAGAGCAGGAGGGAGAGAGGGAGGGAGAGAGAGAGAGAAACATCGATGTGAGAGAGACACAGCGAGTGGCTGCCACCCACACAACCCCAACCGGGGCCGGAGACAAACTGCAACTGAGGTACATGCCCTTAGCGGGAACCGAACCCGGGTCTCTCCAGTCCACAGGCCAACGCTCTAACCTCTGAGCCAAACCGGCCAGGGTGGTTTTAACATTTTTAAATGACTTGGGGTAAAAATCTACACCCTGGCCAGTTTGGCTCAGCAGTTAGAGCGTCGGCCCTCAAACCAAAGAGTCTCGGGTTCAGTTCAAGTCAAGGGCACATACTTCGGTTGTGGTTCGTCCCGGGTCCTGGTTGGGGTTGTGGGGGAGGCAACCAGTCAATGTATCCCTCTCACATTGATGTTTCTTTCTCTCTCTCCCTCCTTCACACTCTATCTGAAAGTAAAGAGAAAAATATCCTTGGGTGAGGATTAAAAAATAAAAAACTAAGCAGAATACTATTTATTGACATGTAGAAATGATATGAAATTCACACCCTGGCCGGGTAGCTCAGTTAGTAAGAGCACAGTTTGTCTCCATACACCAAGGTTGTGGGTTCAATCCCTGGTTAGGACATATACAATGAATGCATAAATAAGTGGAACAACAAAAATTGATGTTTATCTTTTTTCTTTCTCTCTCCCTCCCTTTCTCTCTCTCTCAAAACAATCAATAAAAAAATAATAAATGATATGAAATTCAAATTTCATTGTCCATCAATAAAGTTTTGTTGCCATACAGTTATGCTCTTTTTTTTTTTTATCCTAACCCGAAGACATTTTTTTGTTTTGTTTGTATTTTCCAAATTAAAATGCTATTATAATATAAAATATTCTTTCAAATGGTCCACACACATCCTGGGGTTCTGCTACATTCCCTTCTTTCTCTCCTTTCCCACCTCTCCCTACATTCCTGATTCCTGGGGTGCCCCTTGGTCCATTCATTCTCTCTCTCTCTCTCTCTCTCTCTCTATATATATATATATACACACACACACACACGCACACACACACACACACACACTCTAACCGCTGAGCCAAACTGGCCAGGGCTTTCCTGGGGATTTAAATCTTGAGTGAAGATGCTATATGACATTAACTACATATGTATATATGTAGTTTAGAGAGGACAGGAGAGAGAGAAACCCTAACTCCTGATTGAACCCAACCTGGGTATGTGCCCTGTCCGGGAATTGAACCCACCACCGTTTGGTGTATGGGACAACGCTCCAAACAACTGAGCCACACTGTCCAAGGCCATGGTCTCATACTTTTCCTTTGTCCCCATCAGGCTGAGACTGCAGCTTCCCACCTCAGAGGCCCCAGGGCCTGGCAGGGTGGGGCCAGTTAATGTTTAACAAGTGAGTGAATAGCTGCATTCCAACGGGGGCTGAAGGAAAAGGGGCCCCTGCTCTGCCCTCTGGAAGCCTGTTCCTGAGTCAAGGAGCCCAGATGAAATCTGATCAACTTATTGTTCCCAACAGCAGAGTCACAAACTGACCCTGGTCTTGGCTCAGTCCTTAGCTCCAGCCACCCAGGGTGACCCTCCAGAGCTGTGACATTAACTCCACCTCCCTCTCCACCCTGGAGGGAGGCAGGTATTGAGAGGGGTACCTCATTACACAGGTGCACAGTGGCAGGTGGGCTGTCTACCCAGCCAAAGGGGTAAATAAACATCACAGGTGTCCTGTAGCCCAAAGAGGAGAAACAGACTGTTCATGAAAAGGTTGGCTGACCCCTGGCTGGTGAGTGGCTTAGTCCTTATTTTCAGCTGAGTAGAAGCCAGGTTCCTTTCCCCAATGCACACACAGATTGTCCACACATGCAAACCCCAGGAATCAAATCATTATCATTATATGAAATTATAAAGAGGAAAAAGGGGTTTGAGGAAGGATCCCAGGTCCTGGAAAGGTCAGGGTGTGAAAAGGCCTTTGGGTAAGAATAGGAGCAGATCCCGTTCAACCTGGTGGCCTGTGGACTGCTCCCTCACTGCAGGCTTTACCCAGGCCCCAGAGCTGGGCCCCACCTGGCGAGGGCATGGGAAAGGAGGGGCGGGGGAGGGGCTGAGTGGGTGAGGCGGTGCACGTGGGGGCAGCCCAAAGGAAGGCTTGGCCTTTGACACATTCCCTCCGTGATCGCACTTTTTAAAAAAGAAATTATTTCCCATCTGCTCTTTTTCTATAAGCATCTAATAAAATCTTGAAGCAAAACAATGAAAATATTTTTATTTTTTTATCCTCACCCGAGGACATTTTTCCATTTTTTGTTCAGATAGAGCGGGAGGGAGAGAGAGAGAAACATCAAAGTGAAAGGGACACATCAAGTGGCTGCCACCGGCACCAACCAACCAGGGCCGGGGATAAACTGCAACCGAGGCGCATGCCCCTAGCGGGAACCAAACCCAGGACTCTCCCGACCACAGTCCCAGCTCTAACCTCTGAGCCAAACCGGCCAGAGCAAAAGTATTTTTAAATTAAGATTTTGCAAACAACTTTTCCAACAGCAACCTCTTTCACTCCTGCCCCGGCCAGGCCCTCTCTGCAGGGCTGGTTGCTAGGGGTGGGGAGGGCGGCCAGGGCCCCGACCTGCGGAGCTTCGCCGCCACCTCCCTGCTGCAATCTCATCGGAAGAGGCCGCAGTTCCCCCGGGCCCAGAAGGAAATGAGTCCCCCACGAAACGCAGAACCTGAGGTCCTCCCAGGGTCTTGCACAGACTCATTTTACAACCAGCAAAAGGGTTCTGAGGATTTTGGAGTGTGGAGAACCGGCTTCTAGTTTTCCTAAGATTGTCTTCTGCTTGATTAAGGAAACCACTGCTGTGTTCACAGCTGAGGAAACACAGGAAGGATCGCGAATGGACGTCTCCCAGCCCCCGCTCTCCATCCTGCCGCAGTCCGAGGGAAAGGCTGACTCCCCGAAGAGGCCCACTGGAAGGACAGAGCAGGCTTTGAGTGCCCAGGCTCTGTTGCCAGGCCAGTGGATGTGGGCTTGGATCCCTGATGTCTTATCTCAGTTTCCTCATTTATAAAATTGTGCCAAGCACTGCCTTTCGGGCCTGATAACATATTGATTCATTTCATCCTGACCACAACCATAGGAGGGAGTTGCTATTATCATCATTTTACAGAGAAAAGTAAAGAAACTTATACTAAAGTCACACAGCTAGTTAATAGTAGAGTTGGGGGTCCTGGTGGGGTAGCTCATTTGGTTAGAGCATGGTCCTGATATGCCAAAGATTGTGGGTTTGATCCCTGGTCAGGGCACATATAAGAATCAAGCAGTGAATGCATAAATAAGTGGAACAAGAAATCTCTCTCTCTCTCTCTCTCTCTCTCTCTGTCAAATCAATAAAATTTTAAAAATAAATAAATAAAATAGCAGAGTTGGGATTTGATCCCAAGCAGTTTGGTACCACTAAGTTCTAGGGCTCCTGGCTACATAATCATGATGAAGTCCTTATGGGCTAAAAAAAATTTTTTAAAAATCATACTGGATTTAAAAGGCAGAAGAAGAATAGGGAAAACTAAGAAATAAGAGGGGACGGGAAAAGAGAAAAAAACACAAACAAAAACCCAAAGCAAACCCTGGTAAAGTAGGCAGCTGCTAATAGTACTCCTTAGTACTATTATTCTAAAATAACATCTCTTTTTCCTTATTCTTTTTTTTTTCTTTTTCTTTATTGATTTTAGAGAGAGAGGAAGGGGAGGGAAAGACAGAAACATTGATGAGAGAGAACATCTATTGGCCGCCTCCTGCATGCCCTCCACTGGGGATTTGGCCCACAACCTGGGCATGTGCCCTGATCAAGAATCAAACCTGCGACCTCTTGGTGCATGGGGCGATGCTCAGGAACTGAGCCCAATGGGCCAGGCTATTTTTTTTTAATTCTTTCTTTTTTTTCTTATCCTTACCCAATGACATTTTTGCATTTATCTTCAGATAGAGGAGGAGGGAAAGAGGGAGGAAGAGAGAGAGAAAGAAACATCAACGAGAGAGACACATCAACTGGTTGCCACCCACAGGACCCCTACAGGGGCTGGGGACGAGCTGCAACCAAAGTACATGCCCTTAGCGCAAACCGAACCCAGGACTCTCTGGTCTGTGGGCGGACACTCTAACCGCTGAGCAAAACCGGCCAGGGCCATTTTTCTTTATTCTTTTTTTTTTTTTTTATTTTTTTATCCTCACCCGAGGACATTTTTCCATTTTTTGTTCAGGTAGAGTGGGAGGGAGAGAGAGGAACAGAGAGAGAGAGAGAGAAACATCGATGTGAAAGGAACACACTGAGTGGCTGCCACCCACACGACCTACCAGGGCCGGGGACAAACTGCAACCGAGGTACGTGCCCTTAGCGGGAACCGAACCCAGGTCTCTCAGGACCGCAGGCTGATGCTCTAACCGCTGAGCCAAACCGGCCAGGGCCATTTTTCTTTATTCTTAAAAAAAAATTTTTAAATACTATGTTTTTATTGATTTATTTTTTTTAGAGAGAGGGAGAGAGATAGAAACATCCATGTGAGAGAGCTACATCCATCGGCTGCCTCCTGCATGCCCTCTACCGGGGATCGAGCCTGCAACTAGGGCAGGTGCCCTAACCAGGAATGGAACCGGGACCTCTCAATCCATTGAGCCACACCAGCTGGGCTCTTTATTCTTTTTAAAGTTATAATTCTAATATGTGCTCATAAACATTTCAAACAACATTTTAAACAGTCACCATCATTATGGAAAACAATATCAAAAAATTAAAAATAGCACTACCAGGCTCTGGCTGGGTGGCTCAGTTGGTTAGAGCATTGTTCCTATACAGCAGGATTTTGGGTTTGATCCCCACTCAGGGCACATACCAGACTCAACCAATGAATGCATAAATAAGTAAAACAATAAATCAAGGTCTCTCTCTCTCGCTCTCTCTCAAAAATCAAAAAATTAAAATTAAAATAAATACATAAAAATAGTATTACCATACGATCCAGCAATCCCACTTCTGGGTATTTATCCAGAGGAAATGAAAGTAGAATCTCAAAGAGATATCTGCACCCCCATGTTCTTTGGAACACCATTCACAATAGCCAAGAAATGGAAACAACCCAAGTATCCGTTGACAGATGAATGGATGTTATTCAGCTTTGAGAAAGAAGGAAATCCTGCCATTTGTGACAACATAGATGAACCTGGAGGGCAGGTTTATGCTAAATGAAATAAACCAGACAGAGAAAGACAAAAACTATTATCTCACTTATACGGGGAGATTGGTCAAAGGGTACAATTTTATTTTACTTTTTATTGTTTATTTACTTATTTATTTATTTTTGATCCTCACCTGAGGACATTTTTTTTTTGTTTTTTGGGGTTTTTTTTTTTTTTGCATTTATCTTCAGATAGAGTGGGAGGGAGAGAGGGAGGAAGAGAGAGAGAGAAACATCAATGTGAGAGACACATTGAGTGGTTGCCACCCACATGACCCCAACTGGTGCCGGGGACAAACTGCAACCGAGGTACGTGCCCTTAGCGAGAACCGAACCAGGGACTGTCTGGTCCACAAGCTGATGCTCTAACCACTGAACCAAACTGGCCAGGGCAAAAGGGTACAATTTTAATTAAATTAAGTTTCGAGGTCTAATGTACTGGCATAATGACTGCCTATACTTAATAATACTGTATTGAGCACTGGAATGTGCTAAGAAAGTAAATTTTAGGTGTACTCATCACACACAATAATGGTAACTACATGAAAAGATATGTTAATTAGCTTGACTGTAGTGATCACTTCACTATGAATATGTATATCAAATCATCATATTGTACACCTTAAATATACATAATTTTATTTAAACATATATAAATAAATGGTGCCCAACTGGTGTAGCTCAGTAGATTGAGCATTGCCCCATGGACTGAGAGGTCCTGGTTTGATTCCCGGTCAGGGCACCTGCCCAGGTTGCAAGCTCAACCAGTAGGGGGCGTGCAGGAGGCAGCCAATAGATATATCTCTCTCACATTGAGGTTTCTTTCTTTTTTTTTTTATCCTCACCCCAGGACATTTTTTGATATTTTGTTCAGATAGAGTGGGAGGGAGAGAGAGAAACATCGACGTGAAAGGCACACATCGAGTGGTTGCCACCCACACGACCCAACCGGGGCCAGGGACAAACTACAACAAAGGTACGTGCCCTTAGAAGGAACCGAACCCGGGTCTCTCCAGACCGCAGGCCAATGCTCTAACCGCTGAGCCAAACCGGCCAGGGATCACATTGACATTTCTATCTCTCCCTCCCTTCCCCTTTTTCTAAAAAAATCAATAAAAACATTAAATAAATAAAGTAAAACAGGTATATATAAATAAATGAAAAAGAAAACCAAAGAAGTCAAGCATGGAAGTTCTCTCTGACCCCCACATCTATTATTGCACAATTTGTTTTTCACTTAGTGCAATACCAGACTGTATGTTCAGCTCAACTGCATTCCTTTTTTTTTTTTTATCCTCACCTGAGGACATTTTTCCATGTTTTGTTAAAATAGAGTGGCAGGGAGAGAGAGAGAGAGAGAGAGAGAGAGAGAGAGAAACATCGACGTGAAAGGGACACATCAAGTGCCTGCCTCCCGCACGACCCAACCAGGGCCGGGACAAACTGCAACCGAGGTACGTGCCCTTAGCGGGAACCGAACCTGGGTCTCTCCAGACCACAGGCCGACACTCTAACCGCTGAGCCAAACCGGCCAGGGCGCCAAAAGTATTTTTTAATAATAGATTTCCCCAGAACAGAATTTCTATGCCTAATGAAACATGATTGTAAAATTCATGCTTTTATTGAGTGAGTTAAATATTTATCAAAGGTCTATTATGCCATGAACACTTGGCGGTGCTGGCAACATAATAGTGATCATGACAGATAAGTTCCTTGCCACCCTCATGGATCCTACATTCTTAGGGAAGAAAGCAAATAACTCAGGTGTTAGTACATACAGTGAAATTGCTCTCCATAGCCCAGCTGGTGTAGCTCAGTGGTTGAGCATTGACCCATGCACCAAGAGGTCACCAGTTCGATTCCCGGTCAAGGCACATGCCCAGGTTGTGGGCCAAATCCCCGGTGGAGAGCATGCAGGAGGCGGCCATTGATGTTCTCTCTCATTGATGTTTCTATCTCTCTCTCCCTCTCCCTTCCTCTCTCTCAAAAGTCAATAAAGAAAAAAAAGAAAGAAATTGCTTTCCATAGAGGTTGCCCAATTTTAAATATATTAGTAAAATATAAGGGTGCACAAATACAAACATTCCACTATTGCACAAGACTATCAATCTTTATTTTTTATTACATTTTTTCCCCTTTATTTGTTTTAGAGGGAGAGGGACAGAGAGACAGAAATATCAATGAAAGAAAACATTGATCTGCCGCCTCCTGCATGCCCCCCACTGAGGACTGGGCCCACAACCTGGGCATGTGTCCTGATAGGGAATCAAAGCGGTGATCTCTTGGTGCATGGGTTGATGCTCAACACTGAGCCACACCGGCCAGACAAGACTATCAATCTTTAAAAAATTTGTCAGGCTCTGGCCAGTTTTGCTCAGTGGTTAGAGAGTCGGCCCTCGGACCAAAGAGTAACGGGTTCGATTTCTGATGAAGGTCATGTACCTGAGTTGCAGGTTTGATCTCCGGCTCTGGTTGGGGTTATGGAGGCAACCAATCAATGTGTCTCTCTCACATCGATGTTTCTCTCTCCCTTTCATTCTATCTAAAAAAAATAAATAAATAAAAATAAAAAATTTTAAATATATATATATTTTTTTTATCCTCACCTGAGGACATTTTTCCATTTTTTTTTTTGTTCAGGTAGAGTGGGAGGGAGAGAGAGGAACAGAGAGAGAGAGAGAGAAACATCGACGTGAAAGGGACACATCGAGTGGCTGCCACCCGCACAACCGACCAGGGCCGGGGACAAACTGCAACCGAGGTACGTGCCCTTAGCGGGAACCGAACCCGGGTCTCTCTGGACCGCAGGCCGACGCTCTAACCGCTGAACCAAACCGGCCAGGGCAAAATAAAAAAATTTTAAAAATAAAAATTGTAAATTTTTTTGGTTAAATCTCACCAGAGGGGGGATATATATATAAAGAGTGGGAGGGAGGGAGGGAGGGAGAAGGAGAAACAACAATGTGAGAGACATATTGATTGGTTGTCTCCTGAATGTGCCCTGACTGGGCTGGGGATCGAACTTGAGACCCCAGGGTTTGTGGGTTGATGCTCTATCCACTGAGCTTCACCAGCCAGGGCTATTTTTATTTTTTTAAAGAATCGTTTATTGATTTTTAGAGAGAGAAGGAAGAGAGAGGAGAGAAATATCAATGTGAGAGAACATAACACTGATCAGCTGCCTCCCGCATGCCCTCCACCAGGGATCAAGCCTGCAACCTGGACATGTGCCCTGACCAGGAATCAAACCAGCAACCTTTCAGGGCATGAGACGATGACACCCTACCAACTGAGCCACACCAGGCTGGGCTATTTTTTTTAGTTTTTAATCCTCACCAGAAGATATTTTTCCATTGATTTTTTAGCTAGAGTGGAAGGGAGGGAGGGAGGGAGAGAGAGAGAGAGATAATCATCATCACTTTGTTGCCTGACTGCGGCCAGGGTTCGAGCCTGAAACCCAGGTATGACGTGCCCTTGACCAGGCATCAAACTGGAGACCATTTGGTCCTCCAGCTGATGCTCTAACCACTGAACAAACCAGCCAGGGCTGGCCTGGGTTATTCTTAGCTTTTTATTAAGTCATTTGTTTTTATTTTGTTTATTTATTTATTTATTGTCCTCACTCGAGGACATTTTTCCATTTTTTGTTCAGACAGAGTAGGAAGGAAAGAGAGGGAGAGAGAGTGAGAAACATCAGCGTGAAAGGGACACATCGAGTGGCTGCCTCCCACAGGACCTAACCGGACTGGGTACAAACCGCAACCGAGGTACGTGCCCTTAGCGGGAACCAAACCCAGGCCTCTCTGGACCGTGGCCAATGCTCCAACTGCTGAGCCAAACTGGCCAGGGCAAGTCATTTGTTTTTAAATGAGCCATGCTACACTGTGTACTGTATTTTATAAATATTTTCTCCCAATATGTCATTTTTTAAACTTAGTTTTGGACTCTTGCAATGCTTAAGTTTAATTTTTTTTTCTCTCATCATCAAATTAATCAATTTTTTACATCATGGCTTGCTTTTGTGTTTGCTAGGAACATCTTCCTGAACCCCACATTATGAACTTATTCACATATTTTTCTCCTGAACTTTGATGGTTTTAAGCTTAACATTTAAATCTGTATGGATGCTGGAGTCCATCTGGGCCACAGTCCAGCCTCTCTGTGAGAGTTGTTCCTCTCTCCCTGGCTGGTTTGGCTCAGTCGTTAGAGCATTGGCCTACGGACCAAAGAGACCCAGGTTCTATTCCAGCCAAGGGCACATACCTCAGTTGCAGTTCATCCCCAGCCCTGGTCGAAATTGTGCAAGAGGCAACCAGTAGATGTGTCTCTCTCCCATCAATGTTTCTCTCTCTCTCTCCCCCCCCCTCTCTCTCTCCTTCCCACTGTGTCTGAAGATAAATGTAAAAATATCATCTGGTGAGGATTAAAAAAAGAGAGAGAGAGAGAATTGTCTCTCCCAACCATGAGCAACTTGCTGGGGCTTAAAAATCATGGCCCTGACTTCCTTGCTAAAGAGTTCGATACATAGTGAGCCACCCTCCAACAAGGAACTCTTCCTTCTAATCCTGCACAAAAAGTCACTGCTAGCTGTGGGAAACTACCTTCCCAGCCTGCCCTCCAGCAAGCTCTCCTAATCCATAAAATCTACCCTTTGTTCTGGGTGCCTGCTTCTCCCTGTGTCTCCATCACCCTTAACTGACAATCAGAGGTTCACACTCCCCAACTGGCCCTATCACCCGCCACAGCACATCATCCCCACCCTTACCGAGTGAATCACACTGGGAACTTCTGTAGGGCTCAGATCCCAGGTACTAGTTCTTGTAGCCCGGGCCTGGTAGACAGTAGGTGCTCTCTGAATGTTTCTTGAATAAATATATAAACAAACAAGTAAATTGCGTGTTTATTATATGCACTTAGCCTATATATGTATATCTATGACATTCATCTATACATACTTTCCTACTTACGAAGTAATATATGACTATTGTAAAATATTTATAATTATAGGAGTCTATGAAACAGTCCTTTCCTCCATAATCCTACCCCTTAGTGATAGCCGCTGAGAACAATTTGACATACAAATATTATTTTGGATTCTTCCAACAGCTGTGCAAGACAGATGTTATCCTCTTTTCCAGGTAAGGAAACTGAGACCCAGAAAGGTGCAGCTACTTCATCAGGGTCCCAGAGCTGGTGAGTAGTTGAGTCAAGATTGGGGGGCAGCCTTTGCTCCTTTCACTGAGGCTTACTGTTACCCCACAGATTAGCAAATGAGAGATCCTGAAGTCTTTTGTGGAGTTAAATGGCGTAATGGGTGCCAGTAGCCAGTAATGCCCGGCACCCAGAGGACTACTAGAAGTAGGAGGGTCCTCTGATGGTTTCTCCTGGACTTACCACTTTTGATTCTTCAGGGATTGTAACATTCTGGAATCGGGTTCATAAGTCAGGATCACACATGGTGTTCTCTAAAGAGCCAGGTCCTGGATAACGCGGTCACCAGCACAGGAGGTCACAGAACTGGATTTAGCTTGAAAGACACTGTGACTGGGGAATGCACCCTAGACAATGTTCAGGAGACTGGAGCCCTAATCCTGGCTGTGCCACACACTTGCTGTGTGACCTTGGGCAAGTTGCCTCACCTCTCTGAGTTTCCACTTTGTGTTTGTAAAATAGAGATAATAAAATCTGCCCTCACTGAGTCACAGGGTTATGGGGAGGTGATGGGCATGAAACCAGAAATGTTGGAGGACCTCTTGCTCCCTAGGTCTCTTGTGCTTTTCTCTCCCTTTGTACTTATTGTCCTGCATTGGAAACATCCTTTTACTAGTCTGGTACCCCTGAGAGGAGAAAGGGAAGCAATCATATATTCAAGTGTCTATAAGTACCAAGTCCTACATGTGCATTAGGTTTGTTGGACAACAAGGGGTTAAGCTTGCAAACTCCAGAAACAACTGGCTGGGTTCAAGTTCCAGCTCCATCAATTCATAACTGTGTGGATTAGGGCAAGTTACTTAACCTTTCCAGGACTCGGTTTCCTCATCTAAAACAAGGATAAGCACACACCTCATCCTATTCATGAAAAGATTGATTGAGCCATTCATTACACTTAATGCGTTTAAAACAGGGGTCAGCCAAATATAGCCCATGGGCCAAATCTGGCCTGCTGTGGATTTTTATGCAGTTCATTAGCTGAAATGTTTGTTTGTTTGTTTTTCCTTTATTAATTTTAGAAAGAGAGGAAGGGAGAGGGAGAGAGAGATAGAAACATCAAAGAGAGAATATCGATTGGCTGCCTCCTGCATCCCCCCACACTGGGGATCGAGCCCTCAACCTGGGCATGTGCTGTGACTTGGAATCGAACCAGTGACCTCTTGGTGCATGAGTCAACGCTCAACCACTGAGCTACACTGGCCGGGCTGAAAATGGTTTTTATATTTATAATTCCATCAAAAAAAAAAAAAAAAAGTAGAAATTTATTATATAAGTACCTACATGACAGCTTCAATTTTGACTCTTTGCCTATAAATCTTAAAATATTTACTAGCTGGCCCTTTACAAAAAAGTTTGCCAACCCCAGGTTTAGTATAATTCCTGACCCCTAGGAAGAGCCCAGCGACTGTCAACTATTTATTACAATGGTAAGAGATAATTATTTTTATCTCTATTTGTACAGAGGTAAAATTAAAGTGTAGAGATGGGTAGTGACCCTGGCCACACCTATGATGCTGGCAGCTTCACTCTGGGATGTTTGGGAGTCTGTGAGGGTGCCCCAGGCCCACCCATGCAGACGGGTCCTCAGTCATCACCCGTCCAGGCCTCAGGTGCCCTGCTGGAAGAGGCCTAGAGGATTCCTGGCCTCCGCACAAGAGGTGAGGTGCAAATTCCCTTCACGAGTGGATTTTCCCTCAACCAATCTGAGGATTTCAGCAGCCCAGCATCATCCACCCAGCATACATTCATAAAACAAATATTTATGGAGACACTCTGGGCTTCCCTGTTTCCCTGCTGGGTCTGAGGGTGGGACAGACAGGCAGCTGCTGGGCTCCTGCCAGGGCCTCACTGCTGCAGCTCAGAATAAGATAGAAAGCTCCACCAGAGGGTGACTGAGGGAGGGGGCCGAGAACCGCTGCAGAGACCAGAGACATGGCCCTGTGCTGACCCCAGAACAGAGGTTTGTGTGCCCTTGAAGGAAGGCTCCCTCCCTGTGAACTGGGCATCGTGAATCTGTACTCGATTAAAAGTTCAGGGTTTGCTGGCCAGTTTGGCTCAGCAGTTAGAGCGTCGGTCTGCGGTCCGGAGAGACCCGGGTTCGGTTCCCGCTAAGGGCACGTACCTCGGTTGCAGTTTGTCCCCGGCCCTGGTTGGTTGTGCGGGTGGCAACCACTTGATGTGTCCCTTTCACATCGATGTTTCTCTCTCTCTCTCTGTTCCTCTCTCTCCCTCCCACTCTACCTGAACAACAACAAAAAAAAATGGAAAAATGTCCTTGGGTGAGGATTAAAAAAAAAAAAAAGTTCAGGGTTTGGAATCCCAGCTCCAGACACTATTTATGTGACCTTGAGCCAGCCACTTCCCCTTCCTGCGTATGGAGGCAGAATTGACCTTAACAACCCTCCCAGCAGAGGCCTATTTTGCAGCTGAGAAACTGTTATGGATTAAGTTGTGTCCTCCTAAAATTCATACTTTGAAGACCTAACCCCCGCTGATTCAAAATGTAACCTTTAGACTTACAGTCTTTATAGAAGTAATCAAGTTAAAATGAGATCATTAGGGAAATTTGGAGACATGTACATACAGCGAGAACACCATACGAAGATGAAGGAAGAGATTGGGTTGATGACTCCATAAGCCAAGTAGCACTAAAGATAGCTTGTAGCCCACCAGACGCTAGGGAAGAGGCACAGGGACAAATTCTTCCTCACAGCCCTAAGAAGGGACCAACCCTGTTGACACCCTGTTGGCCGCCAAAACTGTCAGACAATGCATTTCTGTTGTTGACACCAACTCAATTACATTTACGCCTGAGTAAGTGGGAGCTGATAGTCCTGAGGGGTCATGGTTCCTATTCAAACCAGAACTTGCTTCAAATGTAGAAAAAAAGACAATGGCATTCTAGGAAACAAATGGTCAGGCTACCCTATCACATCCTTGTTTATTCATGTTACTTTTCTGCATTAACCAGCCACTTATTCTGAGATAGGGCAACTCATAATTCATTTCATTTCTTATTCATCAGTAATTATTTCATATGATTAATTATTATCAGTGGTGGTGATTATTAAGATTAACATTATTAGCAGTAGCAGTCATTATTATTTCATTTCCTTTCTTATTCATCAGTAAGCCATGTTGATAGAAAGTGTGCACATCAGGAAATGAAATAAAGGCAGCTGAGTTTGGTCCAGCATTTCCATTGTTCTGGTACATGTGTATGTTTGTACAAGCTATGAAACACAAATTGTGTAAGTTTGGTGATTCTGCCCAGTAGTTAAATGCTCTTATATTTGCATTTAAAACCAGAATTTCAGCCCTGGCTGGTTTGGCTCACCGGTTAGAGCATTGGCCTGTGGAACAAAGAGTCGCAGGTTCGATTCTGGTCTAGGGCACATACCTGGGTTACGTCCCTCCCCGGCCCTGGTAGGGGTCATGTGGAGGCAGCCAGTCAATGTCTCTCTCTCACATCAATATTTCTCTCTCTCCCCACCTCCCACTATCTTCCTCCCTCCCAATCTATATGAAGATAAATGGAATAAATATCCTCTCGTGAGGATTTAAAACAAAACAAAAAAAAACCACCCCAGAATTTCATATAAAATCCATTATATTAAGAATTATGGGTCTTGCGGTCAAGATGGCGGGTAGGTAAATGCGGTATCGTGTCCTCCCACAACCACATCAAAGTTACAACTAAACTACAGAACAACCATCATTCAAAACCGCCTGAAATCGAGCCGAATGGAAGCCCTACAACTACGGAATTAAAGCAGCAGCCACATCGAGACTGGTAGGAGGGGCGGAGGGGACGGGCTGGTCCCACACCCATGTGTGGCGGATAAAAATCAGGAGAACACCTCGGCTGGGAAGGTCCTCCCTGAGGACTGAGGGTCCCCGTCCCACACTGGGCGCCCTGCTCAGGGTTCCAGTGCCAGGAAGAGAATCCCCATCACTTCTGGCTGGAAAAACCAGCAGGAACTGAGGCTCAGGGAGGCTGAGGCAGCTGGAGCCCCAGGCAGCTCCTCTTAAAGGGCCCCCGCACGGACTTATCGGACTCACTCTAAGCTTGGACGGGAGGCAGCTCCATGGGCACCAGAGACATACAGGGAAGAACTGAGCAGCTTGGCACTGCAGCAAGGGCTGGAGAGGGGGCTTTCTCCGGGACAAACGTGCTGTCAGAGGCCTTTGTTCCTTTGGTGAGCCTTTCCCTGGGGCGGCAGACAGCCACCATATCTGGGACTCCAGCAACCTGGCTCACACTGGTAGCCCCACCCTAGTGACTCCCTGAGGCCCTGCCCCACCCAACTTTCAGGCCCATCCAAGCTGTTGCCAGTTGCTTAACATTGGCCTAACATTGGCCTGTCTTAGATCCTGCTTCAGGTTTTCCTAAATTCTTTCAAACAAGCAGCATCTGGTCTCAGCTAACCCTGTACCTCTCGTTAAGTAATACATAGAAACAAACACCGGGAGGCAGCCAAAATGAGACAAAGAAACAGGTTCCAAATGAAAGAACAGAACAAAACCCCAGGAAAAGAACTAAGCGAAATGGAGACAAGCAACCTAACAGATGCTGAGTTCAAAATACTGCTTATAAGGTTGCTCAATGAACTTAGTGAGAACCTCAGTGAACTTAGGGAGGGCCTCAAGAGCATAAAAAAGGACCAGTCAGAAATGAAGGAGGCGCTAATTGAAGTAAAGAAAAATTTACACAGATTCAATAGCAGAGTAGGTAAAGCCAAGAAGCAAACCATCAATTTGGAATATAAGGAAGCAAAAAACATCCAATCAGAACAGCAAAAAGAAAAAAGAATCCAAAAAAATGAGGATAGTGTAAGGAGCTTCTGGGACAACTTCAAGCGTGCCAACATTCTCATCTTGGGGGTGACAGAAGGAGAAGAGAGAGAACAAGAAATCGAAAACTTATTTGAAAGAATAATGGCAGAAAACTTCCCTAACTTGGTGAAGGAAACAGACATACAAGTCCAGGAAGCACAGAGAGTCCCAAACAACATGAACCCCAAGAGGCCCACACCAAGACACATCATCATCAAAATGCAAAAGGTTCAAGACAAAGAGAGAATCTTAAAAGCAGCAAGAGAAAAGCAGTTAGTTACCTACAAGGGAGTTCCCATTAGACTGTCAGCTGATTTCTCAAAAGAAACTTTGCAGGCCAGAAGGGAGTGGCAAGAAATATTCAGAGTGATGAAAAGCAAGAACCTACAACCAAGATTACTCTATCCTGCAAAGCTATCATTTAGAATCGAAGGCCATATAGTTTCCCAGACAAGAAAAAGCTAAAGGAGTTCATCACCACCAAACCATTATTATATGAAATGTTGAAGGGTCTTCTTGAAGAAAAAGATAAAAAATATGAACAAACAAAATGAAAATGAATACATGGCTATCAACAATTGAATCTACAAACAAAATGAACAAGCAGAACAGAAACATTCTCATAGATACAGAGAACATTTTGTTGGTTGCCAGATGGGAGGGGGTTGGAGAAATGGGTGAAAAAGGTGAAAGGATTAAAAGGTACAAATTGGTTGCTAGACTGACAAACCTCAAAGGGAAGGGGGGTTGTGGGGTGGAAAGAAATAAACCAAATAACTTATATGCATACATGCATAACCAATGGACACAGACAACAGTGTGGGAAAAGGCAGGAGGGGAGCAGGAGTGGGGAGGAGGGGGTCAGTGGGGGAAAAATGAGGAAATAAAAATAAATTAAAAAAAAAATAAAAAGGAATAAATTAGTGATACACACAACAGTATGGATTAAAAAAAAAAAAAGAATTATGTTTGAAGGGACTGAGAAAACTTAAGTGTTGCTGGAGCCAAGCATGTAAGGCAAGGTGAGAGAGGTGTAAGTAGCTGGGCATTAAAGTGTCCTAATAGCCCTGGCTGGATAGTTCAGTGGGTTAGAGCATTATCCCAATTCACCAAGGTTTCAGGTTGGATCTCCAGACAGAGCACATACAAGAATCAACCAATCGCCCTGGCCGGTTTAGCTCAGTGGTTGGAGCGTCGGCCTACGGACCAGAGAGTTCCAGGTTTGGTTCCCGCTATGGGCACGTACCAATAAATAAAAAGAATCAACCGATGAATGCATAAATAAGTTGAAAAACAGCCCTTGCCAGTTTTGCTCAGTGGTTAGAGCATCAGCCTGGGACCAAAGAATCACGGGTTCGATTCCCGTCAAGTGCATGTACCTCGGTTGCGGCTTGCTCCCCAGCTCTGGTCAGGGTTGTGTGGGAGGCAGTCAGCTGATATGTCTCTCTCACATCAACGTTTCTCTCTTTTTCTCTCCCTCCCACTCTGTCTGAAGATGGATGGAAAAAAAATCTTCAGGTAAGGATTAAAGAAAAGAAAAAAATAATAAGTTGAACAACAAACCAAAGTGGTTCTTTTCTCTCTCTCTAAAATCAATCAATAAAATTTTTTTATTTTTAGTTTTTGGTACCTGCCCCTAGTGGGAAGCGAACCTGGGACTCTCTGGTCCACAGGCCGACGCTCCAACCGCTGAGCCAAACTGGCCAGGGCAATAAAAAATTTTAATATGTCTTATAAACTAAGCTAAGGAAGTTTAGTTAGATTTTTATTCTGAGAATAACAGGAAGCCATAAAAATATTTATGGATTTCAGAGCTGTGTTTCAAAAGGACCAATCTTGCTACATAGACACCCTCATCTATAAAATGGAAAAGTAATATCTACTTCCCAGTGTTGCTGGGGCAATGAAGTACAATTATGTTCATAAACCACTTAGCACAGGCCTAATAGTAAATACACAGTATGACTGTCATCAGTAGAAGTAACAAAAGTAACCCAGAAATTGGATGTGATTAGACACTTAAAAGAGTAAGTAAATCAGAAGTAACAAAAGCATGTTTTCTTTAGCCAGAATAGTTATTTAAATTTTTAAAAATTAGTTGCCAACATTTAAAAATTTGCATCTTCTTTTTTTACATAAATTTTAGATTCCAAGGTCTTTGAGCTAGGATGCAAAATTTGACTGCCTGAAAAAAACAAGATCCTTCTGGCCTGGCAGAGGGGAGGCAACTGATTCATGTTTCTGTTACACATCGATGTTTCTTTCTCTCTCTCTCTCTAAAATAATTTTTTTTATTTTTATTTTTTATCCCCACCCGAGGACATTTTTGCATTTATCTTCAGATAGAATGGGAGGGAGAGGGCATGGAAGAGAGAGAGAGAAACACCGATGTGAGAGAGATACATCAAATGGTTGCCACCCACACCACCCCAATGTGGCGGGGACAAACCGCAACCGAGGTATGTACCCTTAGCGGAACCGAAACCGGGCCTCTCTGGTCCGTGGGCCGACGCTCTAACCGCTGAACAAAACTGCCAGGGCTCAAATAATTTTTTTAAAAATCCTCCAGTGATGCCTGGCCCATGTGGCTCAGTAGATTGAGCATCATCCCATGGACTGAGAGGTTCTGGTTCTATTCCCGGTCAGGGCATATGCCTGGGTTGCAGGCTTGATCCCCAGTAGGGGGCGTGTAGGAGGCAGTCCATTGATGTTTCTATCTCTTTCTCCCTAAAAAATCAATAAAAAAATTTTTAAGTCGGCCAGTGTGGCTCAGTGGTTGAGCATCAACCCATGCACCTAGAGGTTGCCGGTTCGATTCCTGATCAGGATACATGTCCAGGTTGGGGCCCAATCCCCAGTGGGGGGCATGCAGGAGGCAGCCAATTGATGTTCTCTCTCATCAATTTTTCTATCACTCTCTCCTTTTCACTTCCTCGCTCTCTAAAATCAATAAAGAAAAAAAAAATTTTTTTAAATCCTCCAAAAAAAGGAATGGGCTGTAATTGCAGGTGTTCATTGACTGTCCCACCCCAGCGCTCTTCCACCATGCAGAAGGCAGGCTGTATGTGAGCATTCTTCTCTAAAGCAATTAAACAAACTGTGGAGACAATGAGGACAGCTAAGGTGAAAGCTACTGTCCCATGTAAAACTCTCCTTTAGAGTTCCTCCAGCACCCACGGTCCCTCCCACTCCTCCGAATCTGAAACCTCAGTCCGAAAACCTCCAGCAGGCTCACACAAGTCCTAGAGAGCCTTATGTTGCGCTTCTCACAAATGCACCCCCCCCCCCAGGCTTGCCAGGCGCTTGAGGAAAGCCTGCCACATGCAAGTGGAAGACCAAGTCATACAAGTAGGAAAAAGACCTCGGAGGTACCAACGATAATTTAGGGGACCCAGTTAGTATCCTTAAAGAAATCTGAAGTTATTGCGATCCATTCAATAGCAATAGCATGCTTTTAAAAATAAACAGAGAACAAGAAGGACTTATTGGCATTAATAATAATGGCTTAAGTTTTTTTTAATGCAGTTGGAGGATTTTAAATAAAAGGTGGTAGCCCTGGCTGGTTTGGCTCAGCAGTTGGAGCGTCAGCCTGCAGACCAGAGTCCCGGGTTCGGTTCCTGCTAGGGGCATGTACCAAAAAAAAAGGTGATAAAATTTTCCAGAATGTAGAACTAAGAAGACAGGCAGAAAATTTGAGAGTTGACCCAAGAATAAGTAGAATAAATAGAAAACTTGTATCACGGATAGTCAAAAAGAGATTGGAAAGTGCTTAATGCTCTATTGTTTTTTTTTTGTTTTTGTTTTTTTTTTATCCTCACCCGAGGACATTTTTCCATTTTCTGTTCAGATAGAGTGGGAGGGAGAGAGAGGAAGAGAGAGAGAGAGAGAAACATCGATGCGAAGGGACACATCAAGTGGCTGCCACCCGCACGACCAACCAGGGCCGGGGACAAACTACAACCGAGGTACGTGCCCTTAGCGGGAACCGAACCCGGGTCTCTCTGTACCACAGGCCGACGCTCCAACCACTGAGCCAAACCGGCCAGGGCTGCTCTATTGTTTTTTAAAAGCTATGAAGCCAGAAGTTCCATGAGGAACAGAATATTTATTTACTTTTTATTTAATCCTCACTGGAGGATATTTTTTCTTTTATCTTCAGATAGAGTGGGAGAGGGAGAGAGTGAGGAGAGAGAGAGAGAAACATTGACATGAGAGAGACACATCAACTGGTTGCCTTCCACACGACCTTGACCAGGGCCAGGAACCTGACCACATCCGAGGTGCGTGCCCTTGACCGGAATTGAACCCACAACTCTTGGGTCTGCAGGCCGATGCTCTAACCATTGAACCAAACTGGCCAGGGCAGAACAGAATATTTAAGTGGTCTTAAAGTAATGTCCCACAAATATTTATTAATTATAAGTTGAAAAATGGTAACTTTGCAATGAAGAAACCAGGAGGACACCAAGTTTTTCAAATAGTCAAAGTCAGCATCACTGTGATTGGGATAGCTGATAGTTTATCAAGGTACTAAGCTTTGAGAAGGACACAGCTCACTTCTGTGATATTCCTGCTAAAAATGCCCAGTCTGAGCCTAATCATGAGGAAACATCAGACAAACCCGTCTGAGGGACATTCTACAAGATAACAGCCTGGACTCTTCCAAAATGCCAAGGTCAAAAAAACAAATTAAGGCTCAGAAACTATTCCAGATTAGAGGAGATTTTAAAAAGGACAATTAAATGCAATTTATAATCTTGGATTAGATCCTGGACCTGGGGGGAAAATAGCTCCAAGTGGCATTTTTACAATAATTAATGACATTTGAATATGGGTTGTATATAGGTAATAATACTGTGCTAATATTGAATTTCCTGATTTTTATTATTGTTTTGCAGTTATATAAGAGAATGTCTTTATTTTACATGGAGGGAGAGAGAGAAAGACAGAGAGAGACAGAAAAGGAGAATTATAATTATGTAGAACATAATGTAACCAATTATTGAATCTGAAATACCTTGCACTGAACTGTTCTTAAAACTTTTCTGTAAGTTTAAAATTATATCAAAATAATTTTTAAGCTCTGGTCAGTTTGGCTCAGAGGTTAGAGCGTCGACCTGCGGTCCAGAGAGACCCGGGTTTGGTTCCTGCTAGGAGCACATACCTCGGTTGCACTTTGTCCCAGGCCCTGGTTGGTCGTGCGGATGGCAGCTACTCAATGTGTCCCTTTCACATAGATGTTTCTCTCTCTCTCTCTCCTTCCCACTCTATCTGAACAAAAAATGAAAAAATTTCCCCGGGTGAGGATAAAAAAATTTTTTTAATTATATTTTTAAAAAGACATCAGATTGGCCCGGCCAGTATGGTTCAGTTGTTGAGCGTCGACCCATTTACCAAGTGGTGGCAGGTTCAATTCCTGGTCAGGACAAATGCCCAGGTTATGGACCAGATCCCCAGTAGGGGGCATGCAGGAGGTGGCCAGTTGATGTTCTCTCTCATCAATGTTTCTATCTCTCTCTCCCTCTCACTTCCTCTCTCTCTCTGAAAAATAAATCAATAAAGAAAATTTTTAAAAAAAGGAAAAAAAAATTTTAAACATTTTAGGTAAAATATAAATACATAAATGAAATGATGATTGTACCTGTTTTACTAATAATAGCCCCAAAATGGAAATATGCAAATATCCATCAACAGAACTGAAAAAGAAATGTTTTATATTCATAGAGTGGAATTTCATAGAGCAGTGAAAAAGAATCAACTTCTTTTCCAGCGGTGACAACCTCCCCACGACCTAAGGATCTTCTTCATTCCTCTCCAGAAGAGCAAACACAAGAAGCAGCGCCTGGTGCAGAGCCCCAGTTCCTACTCCATGGCTGTGACACGCCACTGTTCTCTGTCAGCCAACAGGAAGAAAAGCAGGGTTTACAGAGCATGCTCCTTCAGAAGGAAACAGCACTAATCATATCTCGAATCAAGATGAGTGGGGCCCTGGCCAGTTTGGCTCACTGGTTAGAGCATCGGCCGGAAGACCAAAGCCTCCTGAGTTCGATTCTAGCCAAGGGCATATACTATGATTATGGTTCATCCTCGGCCCCGGTTGGGGTCGTGCGGGTGGCAATCAATCGATGTGTCTCTCTCACATCGATATTTCTCTCTCTCTCCCTCCCACTTTGTCTGAAGATAAATGTAAAAAAAATATCCTTGGATTAGGATTAAAAAAAAAAATGAGTGGGGAATCATCCCAATAAACACATTTGGAACCAAAAAAAAAAATCAATTCCTGTTCCACAAAACAGCTTCGGTGAAGCTCATGCTGAGCAAAAGAAGCCAGATGTCAGAGTACATACATACTTTATGGTAACATTTATATGAAAAATTAAAAATAGGTAAAATTGCTCTATCATGATAGAAAGTGATTCTTTTGGAGGGGTATTGTTGGAAGAGGTGGAAGGGAAGCTTCTGGGGTGCTGGAAATGTTCTGTTTTCATCTGAGAGATGACTCCGTGGGTATGTTCATTTCTAAAATTTAATGACATAAATAAAAACTACTTAAATATTTTATTACTTTTTAAAGCCCAACAACTTATTTTCCAAAATTCAACAGTAAGAATCATTCTAAATGGTTAATACTTAAAAACATTTCTATCGTAATTGGCAAAAATTAGGGATATCTGCTTACGTGTAATTATTCAACATTGTTGTCAGAGGTTTGATCAAGTTTAATTAGGTGAGAAAATGAAGTAAATACTGAAAAGAAAGGATAAAATTATTACTTCCAGATCCCTTGAAGTTTCCACACCTGTTCTCTGGTCCCCTTAGACTTAGAGCAAAATGTCTCAAAAGAATATTTTTTTCTTTATTGATTTTAGAGAAAGAAGAAAGGAGAGAGAGAAACATCGATGAGAGAGAACATCGACTGGCTGCCTCCTGCATGCCCCCCACTGTAGATCGGACCCACAACCTGGGCATGTGCCCTGACCAGGAATCTAACCGGCAACTTTGAGCCACACCAGCCAGGCTCAAAATAATTTTTAAAATTTATTGTCACTACTTTTTCGCCTCCAATTTTCTCTTTAATCTATTCTAGCCAGGCTATAAACTCCACACCTCCTCTGAAACAAGGTCACTGGTGACCTTTATGCTGCTAAATCCAATGGTCAAATCTCAGCCCCTTTTACTTGCCCAGTGAGCAGCATCTGGCCCAGTTGATCACTTCCTCCTCCCAGAAGCCCTTTCTTTATTTAGCTTCTGGGACATCATCACACTCCTGGTCCTCCTACCTCTCTGGCTTCTCTTCCTCTGTATTCTTGGACAAATCCTCCTTTCTTTTCTATCCTCTGTGTTGGCATTCCCAATGACACAGTTCTTGGACCCCTTCTGATCTACCTTTTGGTCCTAGGTGATTTTATCCAGTTCCACGGGTTTAAATTCCATTTCTACGCTGACATCCACAGATTTGTATCACCAGCCCTGACCTCTCCCCTGACCTCCAGACAAGGAATTCCATTGCCGGCTAAACTTTTCCCCTTGGCGGTTCAAATAGACATCTCAAACTTAACCTAATCAAAGTGGAATATTGATTTTCCTTGCAAAGCCTGCTCCTCTCTCAATCATCTATTCCGCTAGTTGTTCAGACCAAAAATACTGTATCCTTCTTGATTCTTCTCCTCTTGTGTCTCTACTTTCCAATCCATCAGCAATGTTTCAAAATCTGTCTCTAACTGGACACTACTTACAACCCCCCAACAATCGCCACATTAGTGCAAGCCACCATCGCTTTCTCCTAGGTTATTTAATTTGGCTCCTAAGGCTCCTACCTTTGCCCTGCCCCCGCAGTCTATTCTCTACTCAGCATTCAGAGTGGTATTTTAAAACCCTGTCACTTTTCTACTTAACTCTTTATCTCCAAAACACATCAAGCTCATGCTCACCTCGAGACCCTTACCTCTGCCAAGAATGTTCTTCCAGTGATTCACATACTCAAACCATGTCTCCGGTGTCAGCTATCACAGAGGCCTTCCCCAGCTCGCGGGAATAGCACTTCCAGTTGCTTTCTATCGCGGAGCGTGCTTTATCTTTCTTATAGAAGTCATCCCTGATATATTTTATATTTATTGCTTGTGATTATCTATCTGTCTTCACTAAGATGTAAGCTCTATAAGGTCAAGGATTTTTATGTTTTGTTTATTAATGTGTTCCCAGCACCTAGAACCCTTGATCCACAGTAGTCCTTAACCCATAGGAGTTGTTCAATAGTGTTCGTTGAATTAATGAATGCTGAATGATATTTTTATTTACTTAGAAAAACTCAATAAACTCTAGTATTAGTATTAGTATTAGTATTAGTATTAGTATTAGTATTAGTATTAGTAGGGGAAGGGGAAGAGGGAGGGGAAGGGGAAGGGGGAGGGGAGGGGGAGGGGAAGGGGAAGGGGAAGGGGAAGGGGAAGGGGAAGGGGAAGGGGAAGGGGAAGGGGAAGGGGAAGGAAACAACCCACACCAACCTACCTGCAGTAGGTTGAATGGTAGCTCCCTAAAAAGATATGTCCACTTCTTGGGACCAGTGAATGTGACCTTATTTGGAAAAAGGTTATTTTTTTTTTTTTTATCCTCACCCAAGGACATTTTTACATTTATCTTCAGATAGAGAGGGAGGAAGAGAGAGAGTGAAACATCAACGCGAGAGAGACACATCGACTGGTTACCACCTACAAGACCCCAACCGGGGCTGAAAACAAACCGCAACCAAGGTACAGGCCCTTAGTGGGAACCAAACCTGGGACTCTCCGGTCCACGGGCTGACACTCTAACCACTGAGCCAAACCGGCCAGGGCTGGAAAAAGATTCTTTACAGATGCAATTAAGTTAAGGATGTTGAGACAAGATCATCCTGGATTATGTAGGTAGGCCATAAATCCAATGGACAAATGTCCTTATAAGAGACACACAGAGCAGAGATGCACAGAGAAGAGGAACAACCCGTGTGAAGACAGACAGAGATTGGAATTATTCAGCCACAAGCCTGGAGCCATGGGACACCTGGAGCCACCAGAAGCTGGAATAGGCAGGAAGGACTAACCCTCCAGGGACTGGCTCTGCCACCTTGAGTTTGGACTTCTGGCCTCCAGAGCTCTGAGAGAGAAAAGGTCTGTTTTAAGCCACCAAGTCTGTCACAGCATTTGTTATGGCAGCCCTAGGAGACCAATCCACGACCACACCAACAAGATAATTTGGTAAGGAGATGACCACCAGATAAATGGGACAAAACCAATTGTTTTTCTTTGTATTCTCAATAAGTAATTAGAAAAAACAATTGAGGGGAGCCTATATTTTCTTAATTAACTTCAAATCTCGGAGGAAAAAGACAGAGATTAAGTCCAAAAGAACATCTAACTACTAGGCATTCCAGAAAGAGAACAGAAAGAGAGAAGACATGGCCCTGGCCGGTTTGGCTCAGTGGTTAGAGCGTCGGCCTGCGGTCTTGAGAGACCCGGGTTCAGTTCCCGCTAAGGGCGCGTACCTCGGTTGCAGTTTGTCCCCGGCTCTGGTCGGTTGTGCGGGTGGCAGCCACTCAATGTGTTCCTTTCACATCGATGTTTCTCTCTCTCTCTCTGTTCCTCTCTCTCCCTCCCACTCTACCTGAACAAAAAATGGAAAAATGTCCTCGGGTGAGGATAAAAAATAAATAAATAAATAATTTTAAAAAGCCCTGGCCAGTTTGGCTCAATGGTTAGAGCGTCGGCCTGCGGTCCAGAGAGACCCGGGTTCGGTTCCCGCTAAGGGCATGTACCTCGGTTGCAATTTGTCCCCGGCCCTGGTTGGGTTATGCGGGTGGCAGCCACTCAATGTGTCCCTTTCACATCGATGTTTCTCTCTCTCTCTCTCCCTCCCACTCTATCTGACCAAAAAATGGAAAAATGTCCTCAGGTGAGGATAAAAAAAAAAGAGAGAGAGAGAGAGAAGACATATTATTCCCTAGAAAGGTCTAATAGCACTGACCCTCAAAGGGAAGGGGTCCGGGTCTCAATCTGATCATTCCCAGAATGAAAATTTCCTTTGGTCCTTTTGTCTCCATCCAGACACCAATTTGGAGAGGCAGCCCATGTCAGGCTACGAAGAGTACAATCACACACACACCCCCCACCCCACACAGATAGCAAGCAAACCAGCCTTACATATTTACATGTCTAATAGGGGTCTCTCCAGGAATCCTTCCCTGGATAGCTCAGCCCCTAAATGACTTTCTGTGCCCATCTAGGCTGAGAAGCAAGCAGCAATTTTAAAATAGCAGCTTCTCTTGCCAAACCAAAAATTAAGGTCTGTTTCACCAGGCAGCCTGCTACATTATTAGCAGCTAAGAGACCATTAAAACCTGTCTGGTCCTGCCCCACAGCCTGGAAGAATCAGAAAGCCTCAGTTAGAGGTGCTATCAGGTCCCTAACTTGATATGCTTTGGCTTGCCTCTCCCCTTATTTACAGCGACCTTGAGCAAGAGCTCGTTTGCTCATCTAGTGGACTACCAAACTCAGATCAGATGCTCATCTCCTGTGCCTTTCACTCAACTGTTTGATCGAGCTCATCTGACTGTAAATGATTCTGCACAGAAAGTGTAGTCAACGTGATGATGTCACCAGTGCTGGTAATTGTCCAACCACCGGCTGTTGGGTGAAAAGATAGCTCTGGTTTGTAGCATTTGTTGATTTCCTTGGTGTGAATACTCTCACTGTGGCTGATTTCAAGCTGATTTCCAACTCAACATCAACCTGAAAATGTAACAGTATGCAGTCAGGAGCAGAGGTGAGCAGACTCCAACACCATGGGAAACTCGGGGCCCTTCCCGGGTTCTGACACCTTGTAGGTCAAGTCTTGCCTCTGTACCTCTTCCGCACCTTCAGCATATTTTTGTTGTTGTTGTTAATCCTCACCCCAGCATCTTTTTCCAATGATTTTTAGATAGAGTGGAAAGGAGGGAGAAGAAGAGAGAGAAACATCGATGTGAAAGAGACACATCAATTGGTTGCCTCCTGCACGGCCTGACTAGGCCAGGGATTTAACCTGCAACCCAGGTATGTGCCCTTGACTGGGAATTGAACCCGAGACCCTCCAGTCCTTGGGCTGACACTCTAACCACTAAGCCAAACCAGCCAGGGCTTCAGCATATTTTTTAAATGTCACTTGTAGGGATTTATATTGAGGCAATGTGAGCAGAACGGGACAGCAACTTGGGAGTCCCACAGTCTTGGTTCTAAGTAGTAGTCCCGCCGCTATGACCCAAGCTATCTATTAAGCTGCTTCACCAGTCTGGGCTGCAGTGACCTTATCTGTAAAATCAGGATATTGATACCTGACAAGGTGGTTGTGAGAAATAAATAATGTTCATGTATTTGCCAATCAGGCAATATGACTTCCTTCCGTACATTACCATGAGCAATTGCTTTTGATATAACACTACGTGCAAAAATCAGAATGCCAAACTCTTCCTATGTTTTATTATCAGGGAGATACTGGTTGCCTGGGATGGAGGCAGGGAGATTAATAGAGAAAAGCAGGAAGGACCTTTCTAGGGTGATGTAAATAGTTTTTACCTTGAGAGGGGTGAGGGTTACAGGGGTGTGTGCCTTTGTCAAAACTCATCTAACTGTACACTTATGAGCTGAGGATACCTCCATCAAAAATGAAAAAAAGTCCCTGGCCAGTTTGGCTCAGCAGTTAGAATGTCAGCCCGGGGACCAAAGAGTCCTGGGTTCGATTCCAGCCAAGGGCACATACCTCGGTTGCAGTTGTTCCCCAGCCCTGGTTGTACGAGTAACAACCAATCAATGTGTCTCTCTCACACTGATGTTTCTCTTTCTCTCTCTCTCTCTCTCTCTCTCTCTCTCTCCCTCCCTCCCTCCCTCCCTCCCTGCCTCCCTCCCTCCCACACTGTTTGAAGATAAATGTAAAAATATCCTCAGGTGAGGATTAAAAAAAAATTTTTTTAATGAAAAAAAGTAGGGAAGACAGCATAACTATAGATTACAAATGACTTTGAAAAGCATACAAATGAACAAGTGGATCTGAGGATAAGAGAAAGAGGGGTGAACAGGCTCACCAGGCCGGACTAGAACCCTCCTCCTGGCCCTGCCCGGAGCTGGAGGTGGCCTGAATCTCTCTCTCCAGCATGGAAGTGTCCAGGCAGCTGCTGACCCCAGTGACTATGGGGGTCTTGGGCTTAGGCAAGGGTTCTATGTTGTTGGGAACCATCACACACCACCTAACATCTTTCATCAGGCCAGTGCTCCAAGACCACCTGCTGAGGGCACCGGAACAGGAAGTCAGAGTTCAGTCACGGCTTTCACTGTACAAGGGATACTGACACCAGGCAATGTGACTCAGCTGGAAAATCTCACCCTGGGGAGCTGGCTGTTGGGCCAAGTTTATCCAGCAGACATGGTAATCAACCCAAGCATGCCTTTGAAGACTATTAAGCAATGCCTTCCTGCTTCCTGGACTCCTATAGCCAGTGCCCTGTGTACTGTGCTGAATTTGACCCTTCCCACCCCATTGGCATCTGGGATCTGACTGGAAACTGTTGCCAAGATACCAAAGGCTTAGGAAGCTCAAAGGAAACCTGTCCTGCAATATTAGCAGAAGAAAAGAATGTCTGAAACATTCTCTCGAACAGAAACCAGTAAGATCTGGCCCCTTTTATACCTTTTCCTACCCCCAATAAGTGCCACATATAAGCCAAAAAGCAGCAGTTACTTCAAGATGAAATACGAGTAGTTAGTAAGATGAGCAGAACTTCCTTTTCCTGTCATTCAGAAGATACTTGGCCTAAGATCCTAACAGATATAAATTCCTTCATATAGCACTCCCATTTCATTTCTATGACTTTTAATCTGGATACCAAAAGCTGGACAACAGAGTTCAATATTAAGAGTTAGCTTTTGTAAGAGTCTAATGTGGTTTTCACATAGTTGTCTCCTGTGAGTGAGCAAATAATATAGAAATGTCTAAACATCTAATTATGCAGAACTTAACTTTTTTTTTTTTTTTTTTTTTACAGTAAGAATAAAGGAGCAATTGAACGCTATTTCTCTTATCTGTAAGAATAATGTGTTTACAAAGTTTCACTATTTGTCTCGGAAAGTAATAAACATTACATAATACTAATTTGGGGGAAGTATCTCAACAGGGGTTTTTGGTGCCAAAAAGCCACCTTTCTTACTCCAGGATACAATTTGTGGTGATCTATGGCTACAAAATTCAACTCAATAAAAACAGCTTGACTTGCAGAGTGAATTCTGCAGAATATAAATTCTCTACTGCCTCTAAAATAAGAAACTTGTAAACAAGTTGGCCACATATACTGGTTTAATTTTGTTGACGAACACACTTTCAATTTATCTGTTTCAAAAATAACCCAGATAGAATTTTCTCTCTTTTTAATCCTCACCTGAGGATATTTTTCCATTTACCTACAGGTAGAGTGGGAGTGAGGGAGAGAGGGAGAGAGAGAGAGAAACATTGATGTGAGAGACACATGGATTGGTTGCCACCCACATGACCCCAACATAGGCCAGGGATGAACCACAACCAAGGTACTTGCCCTTGGCCGGAATCGAACCCTGGATTCTTTGATCCTCAGACTGACACTCTAACTGCTGAGCCAAACTAGCCAGGGCAGAATCTTCCTTTTTTTAAAAAAATAATTGTTTTGATATAGATTTCCAGTTAAGATGGCAGCGTAGGTAAATGCAATCTCACCTCCTCCTACAACCATGTCATAATTACAACTAAACTACAGAACAACCATCCTTCAGAACTGCCTGAATTCGAGCTGAATGGAAGCCCTACAACTACGGAATTAAAGCAGCAGCCACATCCAGACTGGTAGGAGGGGCGGCGCTGCGACGGGCTGGTCCCACACCCACGTGTGGCAGATAAAAATCAGGAGAACACCTCGGCTGGGAAGGTCCTCTCTGAGGAGTGAGGGGTCCTTGTCCCACACCAGGCTCCCAGCTCAGGGTTCCAGTGCCAGGAAGAGAAGTCCCAGTCACTTCTGGCTGAAAAAACCAGCGAGAACTGAGGCTCAGGGAGGCTAAGGCTGCTGGAATCCTAGGCAGCTCCTCTTAAAGGGCCCGCGCACAGACTTACTCAGACTCTCACCCTCCAGGACCCGGCACTGGGGAGGCAGCTTGAAAGGCGCCAGAGACATATGCGGAAGAACTGAGTTATTTGGCATCTGGGTTAGGACTGGAGCGGCAGCTTTCTCCTGGACAGATGTGCTGGTGGAGGCCGTTGTTCCTTTGGTGAGTCCTACCCCCACAGGGCAGGCAGACGACAGCCATGTCTGGGACTCCAGCAACCTGGCTCGTACTGTTTGCCCAGCTCTGGTGATTCCCTGAGGCCCTGCCCCACCCAACTTTCAGGCCCACCCAAGCTGTTTCCAGTGGCTTTACCATAGCATTGGCCTGCTTCAGATTTTCCTAAATTCTCTCAAACAAGCAGCATCTGACCACAGCAAGCCCCATATCTCTTGCTAAGTGGCCTCAGGCCCGGTATTAAAAGCAGCCAGAATTGGTTCGTAACTTGGCTTTGCCTGGGCACCTCCAAGCCCAGTGCAAGAAGCAGCCATCAGCAGACTGCTTTGTAGCTTATGCCTCATGGCCCTGGGTAGAACACAGGAAGTGGCTGACCTTGCCCCAGAGCCATCACACCCAGTGGACAGCTTCAGACCACATCGAAACACTACCACCAAACCACCTCCGCAAGTGACACACTCAAGGAGTGGGTACCAGAGCCCTGGTGAAGTAAGTCTTACTCTGTGTGGTGGGCCCCTGCACAGCTGATCATCCAAGGTAGTAAGAAGTCTGTGGCCAGTGGGTCCCTGCAGCTGATCAGCCTGAGGAAAACCCTCCATTGATGTGCCAACAGCAGTCAAGACTCAATTACAGCAGAAGAGTGTAAAGTCCACACAAGGGGTGTACCTCGAGGGCCCAGCTTGGTGACCAGGGAGACTGTCACTGGACCCTACAGGACACCTGCTACAACAGGCCACCCTAGGAAGCCTAGGAGACATAGCAACTCTACTAATACATAGAAACAAACACAGGGAGGCAGCTAAAATGAGAAGACAAAGAAACGTCCCAAATGAAAGAATAGAACAAAACTCCATGAAAATAACTAAGTGAAATGGAGATAAGCAATCTAACAGATTCAGAGTTCAAAACACTACTTATAAGTACACTCAATTAACTTAGTGAAGGCCTCAAGAGCATAATGAAGGACCAGTCAGAAATGAAGGATGCACTAACTGAAATAATTTACAGGAAATCAGTAGTAGAGTAGGTAAAGCCAAGAAGCAAACCATCAATTTGGAATATAAGGAAGCAAAAAACACCCAATCAGAACAGCAAAAAGAAAAAAGAATCCTAACAAATGACGATAGCATAAGGGGCCTATGGGACAACTTCAAGCTTACCAATATTTGTATCATAGGAGTGCCAGAAGAAGAGAGGGTAAGAAATTGAAAACCTATTTGAAAAAAATAATGACAGAAAACTTCTCTAACTTGGTGAAGGAAACAGACATACAAGTCCAGGAAGCACAGAGAGTCCCAAACAAGATAAACCCCAAAGAGGTCCACACCAAGACACATCATCATCAAAATACAAAAGGTTCAAGACAAAGAGAGAATCTTAAAAGCAGCAAGAGAAAAGCAGTTAGTTATCTACAGCAAAGCTCCTATAAGGCTGTTGGCCGATTTCTCAAAAGAAATTTTGCCGGCCAGGAGGGAGTGGCAAGAAATATTTAAAGTGAAGAAAAGCAAGAACCTACAACCAAGATTACTCTATAGTGCAAAGCTATCATTTAGAATTGATGGCCTATAAAAAGTTTCCCAGACAAGAAAAAGCTAAAGGAGTTCATCACCACCAAACCAGTATTATATGAAATGTCACCAGTTCTAATTGAAGAAGAAGATAAAAAAATATTAACAATAAAATGGCAATAAATACATATCTATCAACAATTGAATCTACAAACAAAATGAGCAAGCAGAACAGAAACAGACTCCTAGATACAGAAAGCTTTTTATTCGTTGCCAGCTGGATGGGGGCTGGAGGATGGGTGAAAAAGATGAAGGAATAAAGAAGTACAAATTGGTTGTTAGACTGATGAACCTCAAAGGGAAGGGGGCAGGTGGGGCGGGAAGAGAGAAACCAAAGAACTTATATGCATATATGTATAACCAATGGACACAGACAATAGTGTGGGAAAGGTGGGGGGCGGGGGTGGGATTGGGGAGGATGGGGTCAAGGGGAGAAAAAAGAGGGGCATCTGTAGTACATTCAACAATAAAAATAAGTCTGGCTGGTGTGGCTCAGTGGTTGAGCATCAACCCATGCACCAAGAGGTCTCCGGTTCAATTTCCGGTCAGGACACATGCCCAGGTTGTGGGCCAAATCCCTGGTGGGAGCATGCAGGAGGTGGCCAGTCAATGTTCTCTCGTATCGATGTTTCTGTCTCTCTCTTCTTCTCACTTCCTCTCTCTCTAGAATCAATAAAGGAAAAATAATAAGTTTTTAAAATGCCATATAAATGAAAAAAATAAGAGTTGTTTTAATTTATTTACGAGAGAGAGAGAGAGAGACATCGATTTGTTATTTTACTTATTTATGCATTCATTGGTTGCTTCTTGTATGTGCCCTGACTGGGGATCAAACTCACAACCTTGGCATATTGGAACAATGCTCTAACCACTGAGATATCTGGCCAGTGACAGATAGACTTTTCAATAATCAATCTGCTATAAATATCCATCCAGTGCTATATTGGAAAATATTTTTTTTAATGTTTTTTTAAATTACAGTTTACATTCAATATTACAGTTTATATGTCCAGCATAGTGGTTAGTCAATCATACGCTTTACAAAGTGGTTCCCACCGATGTTTCAAGGTGGGTGCTTAAATACTGGGGGAGCACCTAATAGGTTTATTTTATTTTTATTAGTTTTCTTTCTTATTTTTTCTTTTTTGCTGATTTCCTTTACCCTCCCCCAGTACCTTCCCCCACCAGAGCTGTCTGCTGCTCTCTATGAATCTGTCGGAAAATATTATTATTATTATTATTTAATTTTTATCCTCACCCGAGAACATTTTTCCATTTTTTGTTTAGATAGAGTGGGAGGGAGAGAAAGGAAGAGAGAAACATCGATGTGAAAGGGACACATCGAGTGGCTGCCACCCGCATGACCAACCAGGGCCAGGGACAAACTGCAACCGAGGTACACACCCTTAGTGGGAACAGAACCTGGGTCTCTCTGAACCACAGGCCAATGCTCTAACCGCTGAGCCAAACTGGCCAGGGCTTATTATTATTATTATTTTTTTTAATCCTGAGGATATTTTTCTATTTATCTTCAGATAGAGTGGGAGAGAGGGAGAGAGAGAGAAACATCGACGTGAGAGAGACACAGCGACTGGTTGCCTCCTGCACGACCCCGACCAGGGCCAGGAATGAACTGCAACTGAAGTACGTGCCCTTGACTGGAATCAAACCCAGGAGTCATTCGTCCACAGGTCAACGCTCTAACCACTGAGCAACACTGGCTGGGCTGGAAAATATTATCTTTAAATGATTTGCTTTCGTTTTTCCTTTAAAAGCACATGAATGTTGACAGTTACAATTTATGCTAGAAATGGACAGCATGACGTGCATGCTTGAATAAGAACCAAGTGCTTGAATTTTCTCCTGGAGCAAGCTGAATTAGATCGTGTTATCACAAGCCACTCAGCTTAAGAACTGTGTGGGTTGCAATCCACTTCCCAGTTTTTCTTTCTGCCCAAAAACATTCGGATGGCTAACAAACCCAAGTACAATAAAAGAAACAAAGCTAACCCAAGGCACTGGGTACGGCCAGCATTCTCTGCCTTGGGAAATAGGAATACATTGAGCATAAAATGAAAACAATTCTTGACACAAATTACAGTTGCAATTAGTAAACAGAAATAGTAATAAAAGATTTTTCATGGTTAGGGTCACAGGTTAAGGAGGTCTTGGAAAGAAATGTAGTTTGCTGCTGAAGGATCTTTGTTCCTGGGGAAAGCAGTTGGTGCTGGCTGGCTTTCAGGGCCCTCCTATCCCTGGGCTTTGAGTGTAATCTGAGCAGCCGTTTTGTCATCATTATCGTACTGGTTCTTAAGTGAGGCAAAGGGGTTAGGTGCTTATGCCAGGCATGGGGCGGGGTGGGGTGAGGATCGGTGCCCTAGAGACAGAGGGGTCACTGGCTATGTATGAAATGGCCCATTTCACCCTTACTTCACTTTGGGCTAAAACAAATTGACATTCACAAGCTGAATGTTATTACTTGCCTTTGAAAAATTGTTCAACCTCATATTTTACTCCAAGCACTTAAAACACCAATGCTAGCAAATGGTTCTCATAATTTTTTGGTGAAAAATGTTTTTCCCCTGTACTTTAAATTTTTTTTTTTTTTAAATCTTCACCCAAGGACATTTTTCCACATTTTATTCAGATAGAGTAGGAGAGAAAGAGAGAGTGAGAGAAGCATCGACTTGAAAGGGACACATCGAGTGGTTGCCACCCACACGACCCAACCAGGGCCGGGGACAAACTGCAACCGAGGTACGTGCCCTTAGCGGGAACCGAACCCGGGTCTCTCTGGACCGCAGGCCAACACTCTAACCGCTGAGCCAAACCAGCCAGGGCTGTACTTTAAATTTTTTACTTCACTGTTGGTCTTTCAAAATGGACAAGACTTTTAAAAGGATTACAGCTAGCTCTGGCTGGGGTGCGTGCGCAGTGGTTAGAGCATTGGCTCGCACACCAAATAGTCTCGGGTTCGATTCCCAGCCAAGGGCACATACCTGGCCTGGTGGGGTGCTTTCAAGAAGCAACCAATCGATGTTTCTCTATCTCTCTCCCCTTCCCTCTCTTCTACTTTCTCTAAATATTAGGAAAAAAATATCCTCTGGTGAGGATTAACAAAATAAAATATCTTAAAAAAAAAACATTTTTAAAAATACAGGGCCCTGGCCAGTTTGGCTCAGCAGTTGGAGCGTCGGCCTGCGGACCAGAGAGTCCCAGATTTGGTTCCCGTTAGGGGCACGTACAAAAAAAAAAGACAGGGATTACAACTACATTTTACTTTTCACATTTGCTTTTTGTTTGTTTTGTTTTTTATTGATTTTTTAGATAGAGAGGAAGGAAGGGAGAGAGAGGTAGAAATATTGATGTGAGAGAGAAACATCAATGAGCTGCCTCCTATACACCCCCCACTGCTGATTGAGTCCACAACCCAGGCATGTGCCCTGACTGGAAATGGAACAGAGACCTCTCAGTCCGTGGGGCCACACTTAATACACTGAGCCACACTGGCTGGGTGACTTTTTTTTGTTAATCCTCACTCAAGGGCATTTCTCCATTTTTATTTTCAGACAGAGTGGGAGGGAGGGAGGGAGAAAGAAAGAGAGAAAGAGAGAGAAAGAGAAAGAAAGAAACATCGATGTGAGAGAGACACAACTTGTTGCCTCCTACATGACCTTGACCAGGGCTGGGGACAAACCGCAACCAAGGTAAGTGCCCTTGGCTGGAATCAAACCTGGGACTCATTGGTCTGTGGGCCAACGCTCTAACTGCTGAGCCAAACCAGCCAGGGTTCATTTGTTTCTTTATAAAAACTTCTATTGCCACATTTTAATATCACATAATACCATATGCTTGCCAAAATTGTTGTGAAGTATTAGACTGCATGAGTTGTCAGTAGGCTCCAAAGCATTCTTTATTGCTCTATTACAACACAATCAAATTTTAGGGGGAAAATTATGATAGTATTAAGAAGTCGACCCTGAAGGGAAAGAGAGAAATGAAGAGATATGGAAGCCAGATTGAGAGCATCTAACAAGCATTCCAGGAGTTGAGAATGGGGTGGATGACAACAAGGCAATCCTTGAAGAAATAATGACTGAGGATTTTTCCAGAATAGAAGGAAGACATGAGCCTTCAGGCTGAAAGTACCCAAGCACTGAGCAGCTTCAGTAAGAATAAGTCTTCAAATTGATAGCAGTGGTAACCTCAGAAAGGGCTAGAATCAGCATAATTTTAGCCTTAGCTATCATGAATACATTTTTTATAAGGACACTAGGTCTGTGTATTTCATATGCAGTAGGAACTATTTGTTTGTTTAGTTACTTATTTGAGAAAGAGAGATTTGTTGTTCCACTTATTTATGCATTCACTGGTTGCTTCTTCTATGTGCCCTGACAAGAGATTAAACCCGAAACCTTGGCATATCAGGAGGATGCTCTAACCAGCTGAGCTACCTGCCAGGGCCTCAGGAGAGAAGTCTTGAGTGAGCAGCCGCTTGGATGATCACGTAGGGTATCTGTCCATGAGATACCAATGCCTAAGGGATGAGACAGCCACAGAAAGTACAGTGAAAATTCTCAAAATAGATGGAGACATCAGCTGCGTGCACGTGGTGGCTGCTGCTGCTCACATGTGCTGATGATAACCAGGTGCTTAAAAAGCGGTAGCTGCTCTAAATCTCACAACTCTGTGAGGCGGGGTTGTTTTATTTCCACCTTATAAACAATCTAAGGTAGACAATGTAAGCTCCTTGCTTAAGGATAAGATTATATGTTAATCACAATAGCTAACAACTATCATATGCTCACAGAGGCAGTGTTATGTGCGTGTCTTTGTTGTTAAGCTTCACCCGAAGATAATTTTTCATTGATTTTTTTTTGTTGTTGTTGTTGTTGGTACGTGCCCCTAGCCGGAACTGAACCCGAGACTCTCTGGTCCGCAGGCCGATGCTCCAACCACTGAGCCAAACCGGCCAGGGCTCCATTGATTTTTTTTACATAGAATGGAAAGGAGGGAGAGAGAGAAAGAAAAACATCGATGTGAGAGAGACACATTGATTGGTTCTCTTCCACACGACCCTGACCAGGGCCAGATACATGCCCTAGATGGGAAATCGAACCCAAGACTCTTTGGTCTGCGAGCCAGTGCTCCAGCCACTGAGCCAAACTGGCCAAGGCTTAATTGCTTGAGTTTGTTTTTTCTAAATATGTTTTTTATTGATTTTTTAGAGATAGGAGGGAAGGGAGAGAGAGATAGAAACATCGATGTGAAAGAGATACATCGATAGGCTGCCTCCTGCATGCCCGCCACCGGGATTGAGCCCACAACCCGGGCATGAGGTCCTGACCCGGAGTTGAACTGGGACCTCTCAGTCCATGGGATGAAGCTCAATCCACATAGCCACACCAGCCAGGCTGATTGCTTGAGTTTAAATTCCAGATCATTAAAAAGTACCGCACCTGGTCTGTCCTCAGTTTCTTCATCTGTGTAATGAAGATGATAATAGGACCTACCTCAAGGAGCTATTGGAAGGATTGAATGAGGTACCACACAAAGAGCATTTGCACACTGTGTGGCACACACACGTCTTCATACATGTCAACTGTAATTAATTAGTACACAAGTGAGCATAGCTGCCATCTTACATTTCTGTATTAGGCACAAGTCTTTGTTTCAAGTGATGGAAACCCAGTTCAGACAAATATTTTTTGTTTTGTTTTGTTTTGAAAGACTCACATCGCCAAGGAAAGTGCAAAGGTCTAGCTCGCACTGGTTTCAGCGACAGCTGGATCCAAGGACCCCAATACTGCCAAGTCTCTCATCTCCGCTTCTCTGTCTGAACTCTACTGTTTCAAATACTTACTGGGGTCACGGTGGCCAGCGCTACAGGGGCTCCCACACTCACCACCCAGCAGGAAGGCGGTCATTCTCTCTAGCTCTGAGTTTAACAGTCACGGGGAAGCTCTGCTAGATATAACACCGCCAGGGAGGTGGGGACCTGTAAGACTGGGAGCACCCATTTGTTTTATTGTTCGTTTTAAATATTTTTATTGATTTCTATAGAGAAAGAAGAAGGGAGAGGGAGAGAGAAACATCGATGTGAGAGGGAAACATCAGAACTGCCTCCTACACATCTTCTACCTGGGATCGAGCCTGAAACCCGGGCACGTGCCCTGACCAGGCATCGAACTGACAACCTCTCGGTGCACAGGACGACCCCAGCCAGCTGAGCCACACGGGCCGGGGAGGGAGCACCCATTTGAAACACAGTGTATGATGGGGAGAGAGGGACAGGACCATCTCCCAGGAGAATGAGGTGTAGTTCTGAGCAGACAAAACAACAGAATACACCCAAAAAAGTATAATCTTGCACATAGTGCTTTTTTCATAGTAATAGAGTCACTGTCCTTTGTTTCTCAAATTGTAACATCACCACCAGACCCTGTGCATGTGTGTGTGCGTGTGTGTGTACGCACGTGCCTGTGGAAAACTTGTTTTTCTCTGGAATCTTGTAACGTCTTCTTTTTGTCCCTATTGTTCTGAAATTTCCTGCCAATGTAACTTGGCATGGACCAAATTTCATCTAATTTTCTTGGAACTTAGTGGACATAACTATGGTAACGAATGTTCTTCAGAGTTCTTGAATTGTTGGGTTTTTTTGAGGATTTCCTCCCCTACTTCCTCTGTTCTTTCTGGAACTGCCAAAAACTCAGGTCCTAGACTGGCCCTAGCTTTCTGATAATTTCTCTCCTATTTTTCATGTTTGTCATTCTACTTTACTTTCTGTGACATTCCCATACCTTATATCCAACTCTTCTGTTCTAATTGTCATTGCTATTATCATAATTTTAATTCTGAGAGCTGTTTTGTATGTGTGTAAAACATCATTGGACACAGAAAAAAAAAGGTCTGAACTTCTTAAAGCATCCCCACGTGCAAAATAAGGAATGAGTTCTTTTCATGAGATTGGTTTTCATAGTATCACGTCCAGCTCCAGAAGCTGGTTTTCTTTCTTTTTTTTTGGTATCCTCACCCGATGACATTTTTCCATTTTTGTTCTGATAGAGTGGGAGTGAGAGAGAGAAACACTGACGTGAAAAGGACACATCGAGTGGCTGCCTCCCGCACAACCCCAACCAGGGCTGGGGACAAATTGCAACCGAGGTACATGCTCTTGACCAGAATTGAACCCGAGACTCATTGGTCCGCGGGCCGATGCTCTAACTGCTGAGCCAAACCAGCCAGGGGTGAAGCTGGTTTTCAACGTTATACAATAGCTAAAACCAAAGCCCTGGCCGGGTAGCTCAGTTAGTTAGCAAGTCATACCGATAGGTCAAGGTTGTGGGTTTGATCCCTGGTCAGGGCACATACAAGAAGCAACCAATTAATGCATAAATAGGTGGAACAACAAATTGATATTTCTCTCTCTCAAGTAAATAAAAACAAACAAATCACCAAAATGCCTTTGTGCAATTGCTCAAGTGCTGATTTTACTGGCTTACATGGAGCTAGTCAACACTGCATTTTGGACCAAAAGAAACACCACATTTGGAAGCAGTGGAACTGGGAACAATGCCACCTTAGACTAAACTGTGTCATTTGTAGGCACATACACATGTCAGGTGATATAGCTTCAATGTAGAAAACTGTTAGATACAATAAAGCTTTTTTTGTAGATTGATGACCCTACAGCCCTTAGAAACAGTCAGAATCCCCAAAGAGAAATGTCCGAACAACATCTGAAGTTCCAAGACAGTCTGCGGGGTGTGTGTGCAATATTTAAAGTGGTATCGAAGACTTTGAAATACATGAGGGATTTGGGAAACACTGTGTAAGTCTGAGTATGAGGGCCCAGACAGGAAGGTGTGGGGCTCTATGTTAAGAATTCCTTCTAGGAAACTGCAAAGAGTCAGGAAATACTTGTCTTATTTGTACAAAAGCTTCCCTATGAAAGCATGTAGACATTTGCCTGTGGATCTGAATTCCACATTAAATGAGGTTATCAAAAATGATGACTCTAAATAATACAAGCTGCTACAATTTCTTCTGTATAAGATCAGAATACCTGGGCTTCCAAAGGACAAGTTTATGACTTAAATAAATACGATTTATCAATAATTCTTACTTTTCTGACTTGTCGAAGGTTATTCTTGCCTTTTAAAACAGATTTTATTCAGCCTAGCTGGTGTGGCTCAGTGGATTGGACATCAAACCATGCACCAAGAGGTTGCAAGTTCGATTTCCGGTCAGGGTACATGCCTGGGTTACAGGCTGGATTCCCAGTGGGGGACAAGCAGGAGGCAGCTGATTGATGTTTCTCTCTCACATTGATGTTTCTCTCTCTCTCTCCCTTTCTCTCTAAAAGATCAATAAAAACATTTTTTAAAAGGTTTTATTCATTTGTCATTAAAATTTTTTTATTGATTGATTTTAGAGAGAGAAGAAGGGAGAGAGAGAGAGGGAGAGAGAGACATTGATTTGTTCCATTTATTTATGCATTCATTGGTTGTATCTTGTATGTGCCCTGACCGGGGATCAAACCCACAAACTTGGCACATTGGGACAATGCTCAAACCACCTGAGCTTCCTGGCCAGGGTCCTTGACATTTTTTTTGATAACCTAGTTGAGCTTAGTCAACAATTACAAAGATGGCATGAAAATATTAACCAATATTAAAAATGTTTATAAATTCAAGGCAAAATTCAACTTTGGGAAACTGAGATAGAAAATGATGTGTTGGCCCGGCCAGTGTGGCTCACTCATTGAGCATCGACCCATGCACCAAGAGGTCACCGGTTCGATTCCCAGTCAGGGCCCATGCCCAGATTGTGGGCCCGATCCTCAGTGGGGGGTATGTAGGAGGTGGCCAATCAATGTTCGCTCTCATCAGTGTTTCTGTCTCTCTCTCCCTATCCTTTCCTCTCTCTCTCAAATCAATAAAGGAAAAAAAAGAAAAGAAAATGATGTGTTGGTGGTATGTGGAATAGGGGAGAGATCTGAAGGTCTAATTATTCTACAACAGACGTTCAACAAGTTTCCAGTTTCCAGCCCAACCCTCACTCACTGGACAGGGCCACCTGGTTCTATCATCTCCTGAACTTTGGGGGTTCCCAGGAGTGAAACCAAGTGGCTTCTCAGCTGTGCCCTGGCTGGCTTTAGATTCCCCTCAATCATCTTTCTTCTCATTTTAGTGAGAAGGAACATATATTAGAGTTTGTATACAGTCTGCCATATTTAACTGGAAATAAACTGATTTTTTCAAACTGTTTTTAAACCAAACTAAAGAAACTTTTTTTTTCCCAGTGGAAAACTACTTGGAAGTCCAATATATTAAACAGAAAAAGTGCAGTTACGCCCTGGCCATTCTAGCTCAGTGGTTAAAGAGTGGGCCCACGGACCAATGAGTCTCGGGTTCGAGTCCGATCAAGGGCACGTACCTCAGTTTCGGTTTGTCCCCGGCCCTGGTCAAGGTCGTGCAGGAGGCAACCAGTCAATGTGTCCCTCTCATGTTGATGCTTCTCTCTCTTTCCCTCCCTTCCACTCTATCTAAAGATAAATAGAAAAATATCCTCAGGTGAGTACAGTTGCTTTGATTGGGATGGGAATAAAGCACTGTCTACATGGGACTCTGCAGGGGACTCTCAGTTGCTCCTAACAGACACCCATTCAATCTGCCTTAAGCAGAAAATGGGGGAGGAGACGGCTTGCTAGAATGACAAGAGTGCCTGTGACTAGTCCCCGGGGCCAGGCGAGCAGGCAGGAGGCCTGGACCACAAGCCAGCAGGGCCACCCCTCCGTTTGCAGCTGTCCTCCGGCAGTCACTGGGCCCTGTCTTCTCTGCTAGTCACTCTTGGAGTCATTCCTGACCCTTGTTTTCTACTCCTCTTTGTAATCTGTCAGTAAGTTCTGTTGGCTTTACCTTCCAAATATACCCAGACTCTGACCCTTTTCACCAACTCCACCACTGTTGGATTCAAGCCACCACCACTTCGCGCCTGGAACCTTGCAGTGGCCTTTTGACAGGTCTCCCTTCTGCCCCTGCAGCCCCCATACCGATCATGCTTCAGAGGGCAAGTCAGACCATGTCACTCTGCTCAAAACCTCCCTGCAGCTTTCCTCGCCCAGAAGGCCCTGCAGACCCAGCCCCTGCGGCTTCTCTGACTTTATCTCCTACTACCCTCCCCCTCCCACTCTGCTCCTGCCACAGTGGTCACCGGGCACACTCCCACCGCAGGTCCTCTGCTCCTGCTGTTCCCTGTCCCTGGATTGTTCCTCCCCCAGAGGCCGTATGGCTTTTTTCCTCTCTTCTTTCAGATCTTTACCCAAATAGCACCTTCTTAGTGAAGACTTTTGAACGCATATGCTAGCATTTCAATACTCGCCCTCTCCTGTCCCATTTCTCAGCTTTCTTTTTTCTCCCTAGTTCCTATCACAATATAACTTTATTTTTCTTATTTATCTTGCTTACTATCTCTCCGCCACCAAAATGTACACTCCAGCCCAGCTGGTGTGGCTCAGTGGGTGAGCGATGACCCATGTACCAAGAGGTCGCCAATTCGATTCCAGGTCAGGGCATATGCCCAAGTTGTGGGCCTGATCCCCAGTAGGGAGCATGCAGGAGGCGGCCAATCAATGTTCTCTCTCATCAATGTTTCTCTCTCTCTTTCTCTCTCTCCCTTCCTCTCTCTCTAAAATCAACAGATAGGCAAAGAGGGAGGAGGAGAATATTCTAGTAAGAAGAAATGGGTTATGCACAAATAAATCCAGAGACATGGAAGTAGGGAACAGATTGACAAACCTCAGAGGGAAGGGGGTGGGGGGCAGGAAGGGATAAACCAAATAACTTAAATGCATAATTAATGAATGCAGACAAGAGTGCTGTAAAGGAGGGAAGGGTGTCAATGGGGGAAAAAAGGACTTTCAACAATAAAGATAAATTTAAAAATTACTTTCAACAATAAAGATAAATTTAAAAAAGAAATGGGTTATGCAAAGGCCCTGAGGCAATTAAGAGTATGGCACATTCACGTGACTAAGGGGGTCAAGTGTGCTTGGCGTGTACCATGCAAGAGGAGATGAGTGTGAGATGAGACAGGAGTGGTGGGTGGGGCCAAACCAGGCCACACCTGTAGCCATGGAAAGAGGTTTGGATTTTATTTCAAGTGCAGTGGGAAGCATTTCTGCAAGGGCCCTACGCCGAGGAGCCGCATGATGTTACAGGCCGCTTAGGAAGGTCACCCTGGAGGCAGGTCTAGAAGTGCTGACATGGAAAAACATTCAAGACAGATGCTTAAAGAAAAACGGCAGATTGCCAAATACAACACACAGAGCTATCTCAGTTATGAAAAAACAAGCAAGCAAAACAGAAGTGTGAGTGAAAACACAATAGTTGGAGGTCTGAAAGGACACCATATAATTTTTTTTCATATATCTTTATTGTTGAAAGGATTACAGATGTCCCTCCAACACCATATAATTAATAGCAGAGTTTGTCCTTTCAGGGAGCAGTGGATTTGTTACTCGAGAAATTAAACATTGCTTTGTGCTCAGTTTTTGTTATTGTTGTTTATTTGTTTTAATTTTACAGTGATGGTAAAGTGAATATATTGCTTGCTTAATTAAACAGTGACTAAAGAAATAAATAAAGATGTCCTGTTTGAATAAAGCAAATACCCGAAGACATAGACAATAGTGTGATGGCCAGAGGGAAGGGGGCAGGGGCTGGGCGGATGTGGGCAAAGGGTCAGGGGGAAATGGGGACATCTGTAATAGTGTCAACAAGAAAAATAAAGAAAAGCAAATAAACAAATAGGTTGGTTTTCCCAGAAGCAGACCCCAAGATGAACATTCCTGTATTGGTGATTTATTAGTGAACTCCCAGGAGAACGGTAAGGGAGTGGGGGAAGCAGAACAGGAAAGGACAAACACGGATGTGATTTCAGACAAAATCCTGAGGGGGGAGTAGCAACTGCTTGATCCTACCTAGAATTCCGGAGTGGAAATACCATGTTGTCTGGAATCTGAGGCAAGGGAACTCATGGGCTTCCATTCCATTCTGATCAGTCACTGGCTGAAGCATGTCCACAGGGTTGGGGTGGGGTGTGGCAAGGACTAGAACTTACATTCCAGGTACTTCCAGCTTTCTGGAGGGCAGAGCAGCAACACACACACACGCGCACACACACACACACACACACACACACACACACACACACAGAGGCATAATTGGATCCAGGGGCTCAAATGATATCATCAAAAACAGCTCTTTAGCCCTGCCCCATGTAGCTCAGGTGATTGGGCATTGCCCTGTGCACCGAAAGGTTGAAGGTTCAATTCCTGGTCAAGGCACATGCCTGGGTTTGGGGCTCTATCCCCAGTAGGGGGTGTGCAGGAGACAGCCGATCAATGTTATGCTCTCACATCAATGTTTCTCTTTCTCCCTCTCCCTTCCTGTCTCTCTAAAAACCAAAAAAATTATTCTTTTTTTTTCTTTACTGATTTCAGAGAGAGAGGAAGTGAGAGGGAGAGAGAGATAGAAACATCAATGAAAGATAACATCGATTGGCCGCCTCCTGCATGCCCCCCACTGGAGATTGGGCCCACAACCTGGGCAGGTGCCCTGACCAGGAATCAAACTGGTGACCTCTTGGTGCACGGACTGATGCTCAAGCACTGAGCCACTCCAGGCAGGCCAATAAATTATTCTTTAAAAAGAAAAAGTATTGCCCTGGCCGGTTTTGCTTAGCGGTTAGAGCGTTGGCCTGCGGTCCAGAGAGACCCGGGTTCAGTTCCCGCTAAGGACACGTACCTCGGTTGCAGTTTGTCCCCGGCCCTGGTTGGTCGTGCAGGTGGCAGCCACTCGATGTGTCCCTTTTGCGTTGATGTTTCTCTCTCTCTCTATCCCCCTCTCTCTCCCTCCTGCTCTATCTGACAAAAATGGAAAAATGTCCTCAAGTGAGGATAAAAAAAGAAAAAGTATTTTATTTATTATTATTATTATTATTTTATCCCTCACTCGAGGATATTCTTTTATTTATCATCAGATAGAGTGGGAAGGAGGGAGAGAGACAGAGAGAAACATCGATGTGATAGAGCTGCTTCGATCAGTTGCCTCCCACATGACCTGACCAGGGCTGGGGATGAACCACAACTGAGGTATGTGCCCTTGACCAGAATCGAACCTGAGACTCATTGGTCCACGGGCCGATGCTCTAACCACTGAGCCAAATCAGCCAGGGCAAAAGAAAAAGTATTTAAAAAAATGGAGAAATGTCGCCCTGGCCGGTTTGGCTCAGCGGTTAGAGCGTTGGCCTGCGGTCTGGAGAGACCCAGGTTCGGTTCCCGCTAAGGGCACGTACCTCGGTTGCAGTTTGTCCCCGGTCCTGATTGGGTCGTGTGGGTGGCAGCCACTCGATGTGTCCCTTTCACGTCGATGTCTCTCTCTCTCTTTCTCTCTCTCTCTCCCTCCCACTCTATCTGAACAAAATATCAAAAAAAATGTCTTCAGTGAGGATAAAAAAAATGGAGAAATGTCTATGGTTCATTAAGTATAAAAAGTTAAAATGAATATATAGAGTATAATCTTAATCTCAAATTAAATTTATATAGATATGTAACTATAAAGAATCACACCAAAACGTTAATAGGACCTATTTCTGTGTGGTAGAAATATCATACAATGATCATTTTCTTTTATAGTTTTCCCCCCTTATTTTTCTATAATAAGCATGCAATCATAAAAATATTTTAAAAGTAAAATGTGGTCCGGCTAGTGTGGCTCATTGGTTGAGTGTCGACCCATGCACAAAGAGGTCGCTGGTTTGATTCCTGGTCAGGACAACATGCCCAGGTTGTGGGCCTGATCCTCAGTGGGGGGCATGCAGGGGGTAGACAATCGGTGTTCTCTCTCATCAATGTTTCTATCTCTCTCTCCCTCTCACTTCTTCTCTCTCTAAAATCAATAAAGGAAAAAAAAAAGCAAAATGTGAAATGATATGTACACTATAATTGAAATGATGTAAAACTATATTTCACTGAAAGGTTGCTGGTTCGACTGCAGTCCAGGCCACATCCCTGGGTTTTCAGGGGCATGAAGGGAGGTTCCTGATCAATGTTTTCCTGTCACATCAGTGTTTCTCTCTTTCTCCTCCTCCCTTTCTCTCTCTAAAAATCTTTTTAAAAAAACAACAACAAACCTCTCTAAGCTATGCTTTTTTGTTCTGGCTCCATTCCCAAACAAGCTCTGTTAAATCACTGTTTTTCACCACAGCTGCTACCCTAGTCCAAAGCACAGTCATTTCTACCATACTGGCTGTAACAGCCTCCTAACTGGTTTCCCTTCTTTCTATAACCCTACTCCTCACTCCCAGTCTCATCTCACACAGAGACCCATCTTTTTAAAATGTCAATCAGGCCCTGGCCAGTTTTGCTCAGTGGTTAGAGCGTCGGCCTGTGGTCCAGAGGAACCCGGGTTCGGTTCCCGCTAAGGGCACGTACCTCGGTTGCGGTTTGTCCCCAGCCCTGGTTGGATCGTGTGGGAGGCAGCCACTCGATGTGTCCCTTTCACGTCGATGTTTCTCTCTTTCTCTCTCTCTTTCTCTCTCCCTCCCACTCTACCTGAACAAAAAATGGAAAAATGTCCTCAGATGAGGATTAAAAAAAAAATGTAAATCAGCTCATATGACTCCTCTGCTCAAAACCTTATAATAGTTTTTTGGAGTAAAATCCAAAACCTCTATGGCCCAGTGGGCCCCTGAAAACTGTCCTTTGCCTGACCCCCTGAACTCAGGTCTTGCTTCTTTCCTCTCCCACTCTACTGTACTGGCCTTCTTGCCATTTTTAAGGAGGAGGGAGATCCCTCTACCAGAAACTCACCCCTGTGGCTTGCCCCCTAACTTCATTCATAACTCAGTTCCCTTGAACTCATCTCTTCCAGGTTTCCATCCTCACAATCCCAAGTCCAGTAGGGAAAAGAGAGCTCCCTTGCTCAAGAGTTTGGACATATGTCCAGGGTTGGCTTTCATTGCCCCAAATTGCACTGGGGCACATCCCGGAACCAATCATTGTTGCCAAGGGGCTGAGATCATCTGATTGGTTAGGCTGAGTCACATGCCCACCTCGAGCTAATGAAGGAAAGCTGAGTGGAGCAAGTCAATTCCCCAGAGAAAAACTGAGGTCCTGTTACCAGAAGGTGAAATAATGCTGGACAGCAAAAATGACAATGTCTATTTTCTGTTTGCATAGTGCCTGATATAAGAAGTATTTGGGGAAAAAAATGAAAAAAGCCCACTTGCATTGCCTGAAAGAACCACCCTGGGGATCTCCTTTATCAACATTCATTCATTTAACAAATTTTTATTAATATCACTCAATTCAGGCTCTGTCCATAGGGACCCTGCTACTCTCTTTAATCAAAATGTGATAATGTGATAAAAAGGCTATGCAATGTGTCTAGAACAGTGCCTGGCATTCATTCAACAATCTTTATTGGGCTTTTATTAGCATTGGAGAAGAGCTCAGATCACAGCTGTGAATACGTAGGTGGTCCCTCTCCTTCTAGAGCTTATATTCTAGGGAAAAAATTTACAGTGAAAAAGAAAGTTCACGGACACACAAGCCACTAAAAAAGCTGATACCTTCTAGGGAGAAATTTGAGTGATCTGGGCCATTTCTTTATTGAATAGTCTTTTGCATCTTTAGAATTGTGTACTTGTATGAATCGTTTTTTGAAAAATATTGATTCACGCTACACGTATTAGAATGGCTAACATAAAGAGATTGGCAATGCCAAATGCTCAGGAGACTGTGGGCTGCTGGAATTTGCATACATTGCTGGTGAGAATGTATAATGGTATAACCACTTCAGAGAACTCTTTGGCAGTTTCTTATCAAATTAAACATACAACTACTCTATGACCCAGCAATTCCACTCCTTTACCTAAGAGAAATAAAAAGTCATGTCCACAAAAAGATGTGTGAGAATGTTCATAGCTTAATACTAGCCCCAAACTGCAAACAACCCTAATGTCCATCAACAGAAAAATGGATAAACAAATTGCTGTGTAACTATATAATGAAATACTACTCAAATTTTTTAAATGGCTAATACAACAATATGTATGAATCTCAGGAAGATTATGCTAAATGAAAGAAGGCAGACCAAAAAACAAACAAACAAAAAGCGAATTGTATGCTTTACTTTTTATTAAGTTCTGGAATAGGCAACAGAAATGGGAACAGAAATGGGGTGGGGGCTGGGATTCATTGAGAAGGAACTCGGTGAACTTTCTGAGCCGCTGGAAATGTTCTAAATCTTGATAGAGGTGTGAGTTACAGGGGTGTTTTCATTTGTCAAAACTCATGGAGCTGCGTGTTTAAGTTCTGTCTGTGCATTTCGTTTAATGAAAATTATACCTTGATTTTTTTTTAAAAAGTATTTGAAAAGGCACAATTACTGCATACTATGGAACGTGCGACACGATACCTCCATCAGGTTGTGGGCGTACCGGAGAGATCAGGGAAGGAGAATGTGAGGTTTCAGGGTTCAGGAAAAGACAAATTATCCCTGCAAAGTGGGATGATGGAGGAGGATGAACAATGTTCACTTTATACCTGCAGCTTTCATACTTGTGTTTTTACATTTAACGTCACAACGACCTTTCGATGTCAGCATTTTGGCTCCCATTTTACAAGTGAGGAAACTTAGATTCAGGAAGGTCAAAGGACTTGCTTAAGACCAACATCTAGGACGTGGCAGGAGCCAGGTTTTAGGGCTACATATTTGGTGTCGGTTTCCCGAAACATAACCTGAAACCAGTCTCTCCAGGTTGGGAGGGCTAGAGTGAAGGAATGTTTCATGGAACAAAAGAAGGGCTGGGCTGGTGAGCTCGCACCTCCCACCTCCCCAGGCGCCAGCCTCCAGGTCTCCAGAGAGAGTGGGGAGGGGAGGGCGCCAAGGTCTGGCTCCACTCGGCTGAGTCAGCGGCTCCCAGGGCTGCCGCAGGTCGCCTCTAGAACAAAGAGTCCGTGGGGGTGGGAGGCGGGGCCCGACCCGGGGGCGTGGGGGCGGGGCTCAGGGCTGGGGAAGGGGGCGGGGAGCGACGGGGTCCAGCGCCAGTGGGGCGGGGCCCGAGCGAGTGAAAGAGGGAAGGGAGTGGGCGGGGCAAGAGGTTGTGAAGGGCGGGGCCCGATCTCGGGAACACGGTGGAGCTAGGAGAGGGACCCCGAGCCGGGGAGAGGAGCAGTGGGAGGGGGAATGGAAGCAGGGCCTCAGCTCCTGGAGAAAGGGGCGGGGAGCAGCGAGTCCCGAAGGGATTCTATAGGGGGAAACGGGGGAGGGGAGCTGGAGGGTGCCGAGTCAGGGGGAAGGGGGCGGGGAGGGCGGGGTGTTGCGTGAGGGGCGTGGGGCGGGACGCAGAGTTGGAGCGTCTGGTTGGCTCCCGGCGGCTCCAGTTCGCAGCTCGCCCCGCAGCCCCGCCTGCGGGTCCCCGCCAGCCCGCGAGCAAGTCTTTCCCGTTTCCTGTTCGGTGCAATGAAGTTTCGCAGGGTCGTTGGAGAGTGGGTTGAGAGAATGGAAATGAAGAGGAAGGTTTGTTGTCATCCCCTTAACTTACGTATTTTGTATTTGCTAGGAAGAACTGTCTTCATAGCAGTACTAATACTGCATACACAATTTCCATTTATTCCACAAAACCTGCAAAAATAGGTAATATTATCCCCATTTTATAGCTAAGAAAACAGTTTCAGAAGAGCTTTTGTAGCATACCCATATTGACAAGCTAGTAAGTGGCAGACGCGCTTGAACCTGAAGTCTGAGGCCCTCTGGGAAGACTCCGAGACTAACCAAAGAAGGTAGTCTGAGCTCAGTCTCGTTGATGCTGCCAAGGTACCAGGCATGTGAGTGAAGCTTCATGGACATCTTGGACTCTCGGACCAAACTAGCCATCCGCTAAGCATTGCCAAGTGACCCCGGTTGACGCCATATGGAGCAGAATGACCCAGCTGAGCTCTGCCTGAGTTCCTAATCCTTAAAATTGTGAGCTGTGTTAAAATGTTTTAAGCTACTAAGTTTTGGGCTGGTTTATTATGTAGCAATGATGATTGGAACAGATGGATCAAGCCCCTTGGGGAGTCACGCTCAGGATGCTGGCTGGGCAACCACCAGGACTCAGGAGGGCAGACGAGTGATACTCTGGTGGGAAAAGAAAAGCAGTGAGCCTCTCATATGTACCCTGGCAGGGTTGTGGCTGGAGGGACAGGTAGTCCCCACCCCTCCCTGGCTGGCCATTGATGGTCCATGGCAAAGACCTCACAGTGAAGGTGTTGATTTACCTCACACTGATGACATGGAACAGTGTTGTAATGTGTCAGTGAGATAACCAGAGACACATAGCCAAATTATAAAGGAGTGCTTTATTCTTGCCGGTGGGCTGCGGAGGGTATAGCCTCCCCCTAGATCAGCAGCCAGGATTTGTCTTGCTCCTCTGATTTTAAAGACAGAAGCCCCATCCTCCTTTTGCCCTCCCCCTCAGAGGACCAGTACAATAGTGGGTGTGACAGCCATTACAAAAGTCAAAATTAGCATTATTCACCTGGCTCATGAGTACCTGCAAATGCCTGCAATTACCTCCCAACACGTGGGAAACTATAGTCTTAGGCAAAATTCCTTTACTTCTAGGGGTAATTAACCTATTATTGGAAAAATATTGAGGAAGGTCCTATTGGAAAAATATTGAGGAAGGTCCATTGATGATAAAAATGGAGTTATTTAGTCACCTCAGCCAAGAGGCCTACATAAGAATGGAATCTAGTCGCCTTAGCCTCGGGACCCAGGTCAACAGAAAGGGCACAAAAAGTTTAAGCTCAGTGATGCATGACTCTACAAACCCTGTGCAACACACACATACACACACACACACACAGATAATGGGTCTGCATTTTACATAGATAAAACTGAGGCTTAGAGAGAAAGTGATTTGCCCTTGGGGCAAACAAATCTCCAGCTATGGAATTGTGGCCTTGCCAAGTCAGAGGGATATGAGGCCCTTGAAGATGTCATGGTGGTGGTGACCCCATGGGGCAGAGTGAGTGGTCACCAGCACATGTGCTTTATCCTTGGGGGAGGGTCTTAGGTGCTCTCTGCCAGAAGGAGGTCTTGTATACCTTTCCCAGGGGGAAAAGGGTGGGGAGATGTGGGGAGCCCAGGTCCCCTAAAACCCAGGAAATAGGCCAATGTTCTTGCTAAGCCCACGGAAAGCATGAAATGCTGCAGAACCCAGGTAAAGGAGCAGAATCTCCTCAGGTGGGAGAACAAAGATCAGTCCAGTCACTGCTGTGACCTGGTGAGGAAATGAGCACTTTGCCTCATTATGCCTCAGTTTCCTCAATTGTAAATAACTTTCAGGGCCCAAGTACTTACCCTGCTATTCTTTCATCACTTCATTAATTCATTCACTTATTCACTTATTCAACAAATACCTATTGAGCACAGGACCAGGTTGGATACCCAAGTTCACCCTCAGCAGTAGTGTGCCCATAAGGTCCAGACCCCTGGTCAGTCCTTGCAGACCACAGGGGAGGGAGAGATGATCGTCTCCAGACCAGGAACAATTCCTTCTCTTCCAGGAGCTCTGTGTACTCCTCTAGGCAATGGGAGTGCTTATCCAAGGGGGCCTCTGGGAAAAGGCTGCAGAGAGGTGAGAGGATCATAGGGTGGAAAGAAGGCAGGTTGATAGATGGTTCTCAGGGCCAAGTTCTGTGATGGTGAGACAGGCCCTTTGCCCATTGCCATCCCAGGAGGGCAGGTTGGGGCTGCAGAGGCTAATGGAGGAGGCGGGGGCTGGCAGGAAAGTCTAAGCAGCCCCCAGAGCTGCCCCAGGCCAGGGAGGCCTCTGTAAGTCTCTTCTAAGGGTCAGAGCTGAGACTCAGGTCCTTCCAGACAGCTCCAAATTGTGGTCTAGCAAGGTGGCCTCAGGCCATCTAAAATAGAATATGTTCTTACCCTGTGTACAGCTTTTACAATTTCCAAAACCTTTACTCTTAACCTCTATGGTCCCAAATACACATCATTAGGGTCATTTTACAGATAGGAATGCCGAGGCTCAGAGCAGCAAGCAGGCTAACCTGCCTAAAGCAAATTAAACTGAGACGGTCTGGTTCGATTCCTGATCAGGGCATATGCCCGGGTTGCAGACTCGATCTCCAATGGGGGCGCGCAGGAGGCAGCCGATCAATGTATCTCTCTCACATCGATGTTTCTTCTCTCTCTAAAAAATCAACAAAAACATTAAAAAAAAAAAAAATGAGACAAGAACTCACCTTCCTGGTCAATCCCAGTGGTCTATCTTATTGCCACTCTTCCCATCTCCCCATTGAACTTCCTACCCCAACTCCCCATCTACCCTCTTCTTGGGACCCTGAAACTCCTTGTCCCTATCCACGGTGATCCAGGAGCTGTCATCTTTCGGGAGGGGTGAGGTGCCAGGGATTCTGAGTTTCAGAGACTGGAGTTGAATCGTATTGTATTATACTCTGGCTTCAGTCAGGCAGAGAAGACAGAGTCCCATGTCCAAATATTCCTCCTTCCTCCCTTAGACCCCTCCACTCCCTTGGACACAAATGCCTGGAGGCTAGGGGAAGGGAACTCGGTCTCATATTTTACACCATCATAATTCTCTTAGAATCCTGCCTGGTGAGCTGTTTTACAAGTGAAACTACTGAGTTTCTGAAAAATTACAAGACTTTACCAAGTGGTAGAGCTGGGACACAAACCCTAACTCCAGAGCCCAGGACCTAAGACCCAGAAAGGACAGGGAGAGTGTGGGCACTGGCTGGGCAGCAGGATGGCCAAGCATTTAGGAGGGCAGGAACTCAGGGGTGCCTGGGTAGGGAGTCTGACTGACTGGCAGAGAGGGTGGTCTCTTCCCAGTCTAGATGGCTGGAGGCCTCGAAGGTGCAGCAGCAGCCAGAAGGTGTTGATGTGACAGCCACGTTCCATGGTGTTCTGATGGAAGGAGTCAAGCGTGAGATACTCAAGAGCAAGATTAAGATTGTGAAAACAGCCAGGCGCTGGTGTGGCTCAGTGGACTGAGCCTCATTCCATGGACTGAAAAGTCCCGGTTTGATTCCAGGTGAGAGCACATGCCCGGGTTGCGGGTTCGATCCCCAGTAGGGGGCGTGCACGAGGCAGCGCCAATCACATCAATGTTTCCATCTCTCTCTAAAAAAAAATGTCAATAAAAAAATATTTTTAAAAAGATTGTGAAAACAAGGAAGAGACAGCAATGAGAAAACGGGCTGTACCTCTGCATGGTGGGGGAGGATGAACAATATCACTGATGAAAAGGTCCAGCCAGGTGCTCAACAAGCAGATGTTGTCTTCCCACTTTACCACCTGTGAAATCTTTATTTCCACATGCCTCAGTTTCCTCATCTATAAAATGAGAACACAGCGGCTGCTTCACAGGGTCACTGTGGGAATTAGGAGAGTTATGTAAGTCTGCCACGTTGTAAGGATTCATGAGTGTTTGGCGTTCTTTTTCTCCTGCCAGCAGCAACCTGCCCTGCTGGGCCCCCAAGCTTCATTTCCCATCACCCTCCCAGACCCCCAGTCACACCTAGGACCCTCCCTGGACACACAGCCAGGATACCAAGAAGGTGGACACAGACACATACAAGGTGTGCTCACCAGGTGGGCGAGAGAATTTGGAAGTCAGTGTCCTTGGTAGGTGACATCACGGTTTGAACTTTAGTTTTCTTGTCTGTGAAATGGTGACAGTACCTGTGAATGAGCCAGTGGCCTCTGGTAAACCCCTAGCCCAGTGCCTGGCACTGTACCTTCAGGGCTTTTGGTGCTGGTGTTGAGGGCTCGGGAGTCCCTGCTCTCTCACAGATCACTCACAGATTTGTGATTACTAATCTGATGTTTGGGAGTCTCTGACGGCAGAATGGGTCCCTTGTGCTGCTGGGATATTTCTGAAAGCCAGAGGACCATCCCCCATGGAAGTGGGGAGAGAGAGCTGACAGAAGAGTCTCTGTTCTGGGCTGGGATAGCCAACTGTCCAGAAGGTCACGTGGCAAGTCCTGCCCCCTGGAGCTGGGACAGCTGTCTTAGCAAATGGGAAACAAATCAATAATTAATCAGTGCTCTGTTTTCTAAAATGGGACCTGGATAGGGGTGGTCATTTTAAAAGTTGTGAGCCACAAATCTGGTTTCATTCCTCTGCACCCCAAAGGCATTTTATGGGCAGAGGACACAGAGGCTGAGTTTGGAGCCTCAAGATCACAGTCCTGGAAGTGGCCCATGGTTTGGTGAGACGGAGCCATGGACTGTCATTCTTTTTTTGTTGTTTAAGTTTTTTTTTTAATCCTCACCCGCGGGCACTTTTTCTTTTGTTTTTGTTTGTTTTTTTTTTTTTTGTTCAGATAGAGTGGGAGGGAAAGAGAGGAAGAGAGGAAGAAACATCAACATGAAAGGGACACATCGAGTGGTTGCCACCCGCACAACCAACCAGGGCCGGGGACAGACTGCAACCTAGGTACACGCCCTTAGTGGGAACCGAACCCAGGTCTCTCTGGACCGCAGGTGGACGCTCTAACCGCTGAGCCAAACTGGCTAGGGCATTCTTTTTTTTTTTTTTAGACAATTTTTTTTCTTTATTGATTTTTAGAGAGAGAGGAAGGGAGAGGGAGAGAGAGATAGAAACACTGATGAGAAAGAACATTGATTGGCCGCCTCCTGCATGCCCCCCACTGGGGATCGGGCCCACAACCTGGGCATGTGTCCTGACCGGGAATCAACCGGCAACCTCTTGATGCATGGGTTGACGCTCAACCACTGAGCCACACCAGCCGGGTGTGGCTGTCATTCTTGTAGGACTCTGCAAAGGAACTAACATTTATTGGGGGGCCACCTATGTGTCAGGTGCTTTACAGGAATTCTCATTTAATTATCACAATAGTACTTTGAAATGCTATGCCATTTCACAGATGAGAGAAATGAGGCCCAAGGTAAGTGCTTGACCCAATCACTTGTCCCCCTTGACTGACTTTCTTTCCTCTGTGTAGAACAGTGCTTCTTACTGGTGGTGATGTTGCTCTTCAGGGACATTTGGCAATGTCCCGAGACATTTTTGGTTGTCACTACTGGAGGTGGGGTACATCTTGTGGGTAGAGCCCAGGGATGCTGCCAAACATTGTACAGCGCACAGGAAAGCCCCCCCCCCCCCCAACACACACACAAGGAATTATCTTGTCTGAAATGGGAATAATGCTGTTTGAGAAACTGATCTAGAGAGCCCCATGTCCTGCCCTCTGGGTCACTCCAGGAGGCCTGCCCTGGGTCCCCACCTGGGAGAGTCACTCATCCTGGTAGCCCCTGCAGCTACCATCTGCCCTAACAGGGTGCTGATCGTGCGGCCTCTAACAGAGCTCTTTGGGCAAATGGTGTTGAGTTGATATTCACTACATGCTTGTTGGAGTGAAACACAAGGCAGTGCCTATCTTTCTGTTGACCTCTTGCTTTAATTAGGCCGGTGGCTCCTGCAGAACTGGAGTGTGTGTGAAAGACCCCATGGCCTCTTTGTCCTTGCCAGAGGTGGCGTGACTCCAAGTGTGCAAGCGGACAATCTGACAATCCATCCATTTTGCTGAGCATAGTGCCTGGCAGGTGGCAGGCATCCTGAGAATGGTGGCCATTTCTGTTATTAGGAGATGCAAGTGACAATACGGTTTCCATGAAATAATATTAAGGCTCCTTTTAAATATGAAATTCCCCAAACATGTTAGGCTCTCTGAAACCTCTGTGCCCTTGAACAAGCTGGGGTTTTTGTTTGTTTGGTTTGGTCTTCTTTCTTTCTTTCTTTTTGAGCCTGGAATGCTGTTCTTTCTGCACGTCTTCCAAATACATTCTTTATTCTTCAAGCCTCAGTTCATGTGCCACCTCTCCTATGAAGCCTCCCTTGATTGTCCTCTTCTGCTCTGCTTCCACCATGATTCTCCACCTCATCCTGGGATCATACTGCCATTATAGCATCTATTCTGCCATTATAGTTTTTTGGCATGAAAATTTTTTGTATTAAATGTCTCCCCTATCCAGTCTGAGGGCTCCTCCCAGGGACAGGGACTGGGTCAAGATCTATCTTTGCACCCCAGCACCAGAACACAGACATGTGGAAGCAGCAGTAAACATCTATGGAATGAACCCATTGGGTCTGATCATATGAGGCCCTCCAGCAGGCTTCCGCCATAAATATTTATCAAGTGTTTACCACGTCCCAGGCACCGCACTCTCCACCGATGAACAAATCAGATCTGCCTTTCACATGTTCCAAGTTTTGAGCATTTGAATCCAGAAGGTCACAAGGAAAAGTAGAGGGGAGGAAACTGATAGTGTATTTCTTCTAATCACCTATTTGGTTTCTTAAAAGTAATATGAGTGTTATAACAACAATCAGAGTCCCTGTAGGGTTTTTAAAGTATGTCCACAGATTCTCTGACAATCCTCCCCTTAAAAGGTAGAGATGAATGGCCAATCCTTTCAGTGTGGACTGGACGTAGTGACTCACTCCTGAGGAATAAAATGTGGTGGTGATGGTGTGTGACTTCTGAGACTAGGTCTTCCTAGTCTTCTTCTTTCTCGCTCTCTCTCATCACTTGATCTGGAGCAGTCTGGCTGCTGTGTTATGAACAGTCAAACAGCCCAATGGGGAGATCTATGTAAAAAGGATCTCAGGCTTCCTGTCAACAGCCATGTTATTAAGCAGTCTTGGAAGTGGACTCCAGCCCAGCCAAGCCTTCATACGTCTGCAGCCCTGGCCTAAGTCTTAAACTGCAAGCTCGTGAGAGACCCTGGCCAGCACCACACAGCTAAGCTCCCAAATTTCTGATTCACAGAAAATGAGACAATGTTTATTGATTTAAGATGCTAAGTTTTTGCCCGGTCAGTGTGGCTCAGTGGTTTGAGTGTTGTCCCATGGACTGAGAGATCCCGGTTCGATTCCTGGTTGAGGAATATGCCTGGGTTGTGGGCTCGATCCCCAGTAGGGGGCATGCAGGAGGTAGCCCATTGATGTTTCTGTCTCACATCAATGTTTCTATCTCTCTCTCTAAAAAATCAATAAAAACATATTTTTTTAAATGTTAAGTTTTGGGGTAGTTTGTTATGTCCCCCATAATAGAGTCCCCCGAGTCATAGAGCCGTGGTCCTCAGCCCTGGCTGGGCATCGGAATTTCCGTGAGGCAGCGTGTTCAGTGGCTAGAGAATGAGCCCAGAGGTCAGAGTGGCTGGGTTTAAACACTGGCTGCCACTGACTAGCTGTGTAACTTTGGATAAATGACTTAACCTCTCCCAGCTTTAGTGGCTCCATCCATGTAAGATGCTGGTAATATTATTTACTTTCTTAGGATTGTTAGGAAGACTAAACAAGAAAATATATATCAATTCTGCCCTGAAAGTAAGCTGTAAGAGAGAAAGCTAGGGCCTTGTCCGTCTTGTTCATTGCCGTAGCCTCAGTGTCTGGAAGAGCGCCTGGAACATAGTAGGTGCTCAGTAAATACTTCTTGACATAGAGTGAAATTGGTAAACTGACTAACAACTAAAAAAATGCTAGTTCATATTGGCAACTTGGTTGTCCTACCTCAGCCCTCTCTACTGATTCTCCAATGTTCTCCAGCTCTAAATGTGGGAGTGCCCAGGACTTTGTCCTCGACCTTCTTTCCTGTCTACGTCACTCTTTGGTGACTTAATCCATTGTCATGACTTGAAACACCATCCCAACTCCAGTGATTCTAAACTCTTTATCTTCAGCCCATAACTCTCAACTGTCTCCTTGACATCTCCACTGGAATGTCTAACAGGCATCTCCCACTTACCATGTCCAAACCCAAAATGTTGAAATCCACCCACAAACCTCCTACTGCTATACCTTAAAGGCAGCTCCAGCCTTCTACTTGCTCAGGCCAAAAAGCTTGGGGGCCCTCTTCGGTTCTTTTCTTTCACTCACATCCCATATCCAATCCACCAGCAAATCCTGTTGGTCCTACCCACAGACAGATGGGAATCCAGCCATTTCTCATGTCCTTCACTGCCGCCACCTTGACTGGACCACCAGCATCTCTCATCTGGATTATCTTCGTGGCATCCAACCTCGTTTCCCTGTCAGCCCTGACTTCCTACAGTCTGTTCTCTACATAGTATCCAAAGGGATTTCCCCAGCACTGTGTTCTAGTCCTCTAGCGCTTTCCCACCTCATCCGGATTAAAGCTGAAGTCCTTATGATGTCCTTTGAGGCCTATACGTGTCTGACATGCCTCCCCACTCCCCATCTCGCTGCCTTTATCTCCCACCACGCTCCCCTTTCCTGCTTTAAACCACACTGGCCTCCTTGCTTCTCTCCAATATGCAGGTGTGCTCCCACCTCAGGGCCTTTGCATTTGCTGTTTCCTTTGCTTTCTACCTAAGCTTCTTCAGGTCTTTTCTCAAAAATTCTTTTCAGCAAGACCTTCCCTAACTGACCTGAAGTCCAATTTAAAACTGGAATCGAGCCCGGCTGGTGTGGCTCAGTGGTTGAGTATCGACCCATGCACCAAGAGATCACTGGTTCGATTCCCAGTCAGGGCGCGTGCCAAGGTTGTGGGCCCAATCCCCAGTGGGGGGCATGCAGGAGGCGGCCGATTGATGGTCTCTCTCATCGATGTTTCTACCTCTCCCTTCTTCTCTCTAAAATCAATAAAGAAAAATAAATAAATAAAACTAAAATCGAGCCCGGCTGGTGTGGCTCAGTGGTTGAGTGTTGACCCATGCACCAAGAGGTTGCCAATTCGATTCCTGGTCAGGGCACATGACCAGGTTGTGGGCCTGATCCCCGGTGGGGGGCATGCAGGAAGCAACCAACTGATGTCCTTTCTCATCAATGTTTCTATCTCTCTCTTCCTCTCCCTAAAAATCAATAAAGAAAAAATAAATAAATAAAAATAAAACGAATCGATTCCTATCCTGCACTCCCTTCTCTGCCCGGTTTCACTTTCTGACACTTGGCTGATATACCAGAGGCACGTTTTCTTGTTTGTTCATGTGTGTTTCCTCCCAGTGGATATCCTCCCTGGGAGCAGGGATTACTTTCTGTCTTGTTCACTGTTGTAGCCCCAATTCTTGGCACATAATAGGTGCTTAGTAAGTATCTGAAGGATTAATTCGGGTGCTTGGGTCCCGGTAAATTAGAAAGAATCTGGTATGTGAGTAGAGCCCAGGAATCTGTATTTTCTTTTCGTTTTCTTCCTCACCCATGGATACTTATCTATTTATCATCAGACAGAGTGGGAGGGAAGTAGATAGATGTGATAAAGCCACATCGACTGGCTGTACAACCTGACCAGGGCCAGGGACAAATCGCAACCAAGTTACGTGCCCTTGATCAAAATCAAACCCGCAACTCAGTGGTCTGCGGGTCGATGCTCTAACCGCTGAGCAAAACCAGCCAGGGCAGAAATCTGTATTTTAAAAAGGCATCCCAAGTACATTAGAGTTGAGAAGCCCTTTCTCAGAATATCAGCAGGAAGAAGTCATGTAAAGTTCAGCCCTGATTTCGACAATGAAGGCACCAAAGCCAGAGGTGGGAGGAGTTACCCCAGGCCTCAGGTGGGTGGGGCAGAGGAAGAAGAATGTAGGTATGGGACACCCAGCACAGGGCTCTCTCTGAGGCTCTGGTGTGCCCAGGGCCTGCCTAGTCTGATTCCAGGGCCTACTGAGAAGGAAACTGCTGAGTCACTGGAACTCAAGCTTAGGGCAGGGCGTGGCCATTAGCTCAGGTGGCCACGGAGGCAAATTGGAGTTGCACTCACCTCCGCCAGGTGATTGAAGCTGAAAGGGAAAGGCAGAGCGTGGTCCTGCCTTTGCCCCGACTAGCTTGTGGTGAAGTTATGTCCATGTTTAAGTTCAAGTGTGGATCACAGCCTTTGAAATACCTAACCCATTAAAAAAAAATTTGTACCAAATGAAACTGAGCTTTAGCTTTGAACTAAAATCCAGCTCTGATATGAGGGAGCCGACAGGCATAATTTGGTGGGGCCTCCATGACATTGGGGTAAAGGAAGATTCAAAAATGTTTGCATGCAACCAGTCGATGTGTCCCTCTCACAGCGATGTCTCTTCCTCTCTCTCTACCTAAAGATAAATAGAAAAATATCCTCAGGCGAGGATTAAAAAAAATGTTTGCGTGCCTCTTTATCAGGGCCTAGGATTTCCCAACCTGGGTCGCCTGGGGGCACTTGTGAAAAACCTGCAGATTCCTGTCATTGCCCAGATGTTGTATCAGGCTCAGAAATTTGGATTTTAAGGGATTCTTATATCTGCAAGTTTGAGAAACACTACCTGGGCCAGTAGCCTGTGCAGTAATGAATCATATAAGTCAGCGGTTCTCAACCTGTGGGTTGCAACCCCTTTGGGGGTTGAACAACCCTTTCACAAGGGTCGCCTAAGACATAACAGTAGCAAAATTACAATTATGAAGTAGCAATAAAAATACTTTTATGGTTGGGGGTCACCACAACATGAGGAACTGTATTAAAGGGTCGTGGCATTAGGAAGGTTGAGAACCACTGATATAAGACAATGAGGCCTTGGCATCAGGCCTCATTTCTAATTCCAACATGTTAAAGAAAACACTCATGTGTCTATAAATCCCAGTAGACTATTGTGCATGTCAAGTGCACCTTGGGGAATTTATATTCTATCTCTTCAAAGAATGCCTTGGGCACCATTACGACTGGGCAGTTATTGAAGATGGTCTGTCCAATCTGGAGTATTCTACGTGCAGAGGCTGCTGGGAGATGGCCCCAGGATGGCAGGAGCTGTGGGAGCTTCACTGGGCTTAGTGGGAAGACCAGTTTGACAGGTTCCAGAGTGATAAATTTGGACCAGGTAAACCTGACTTTTGCATTTCATACTCTTCATTGCTGTACTAGCCCTCCCAAGTTTATGCAGAGTTCATGGTCATCTGCATATCCCCAATAACACACATTTACACAGGGAAATGAGAAACTCTAGGCCCCTTCCAGAAAGAGCACTGCTTCCTGCTTCCCTCTTCCAGCCCAGCTTTCCAGCTCTGCCCGTTCTGTCTAAAGGACGGCTCTAATTGGTAGCTTCTGTTCAAAGTCCTGCAATAGCCACCACATCAGGCTGATACACCCTGGTTTGACATTCAGGGCTGCTGTAACCTGGACACAACTTCCCTGAAGGCAAAATAATGGCCCTCGGAGTTGTTCACATTCTAATCCCTGGAGCTTGGGAATGTGTTACATGGCCAAAGGGACTTTTGCAACCTTGGGCAGGTGGCTCAGTTGTTTGAAGCGTCATCCTGTTGCACCAAGGTTGTGGTTCAGTCCCCGGTCAGGGCACATACGGGAATCAACCAATGAACGCATACATAGATGGAGTGGCAGATCAATGTATCTCTCCTCTCCGTCCTCCCCCTTAAACCGATCAATCAATCTATGATCAATCCTTTTTTCAAAAAAGAAACGTTTGCGCTTAGAGAAGGGGAGATTTTCCTGGACTATGTGGGTGGGACAACCTAAAGATCGAGGACCTTTCCTGGCTGTGCTTGGGGAGAGGTGAGAGAGGAAACCTTGCTGGCTTTGGAGGAGGAGGAAGGGTAGCAGGAGCCAGAGAACGAAGGCAGCCTCTAGAAGCTGGAAAAGGCAAGGAAATGGATTCTGTCTTAGAGCCTCCTGAAAGACATGTCACCCTCTAGACGTACGATTTTAGCCCAGTGACACCATGTTGAACTTCTGTAAGATAACAGATTTGTGTAGTTTTAAGGCACTGAAGCTGTGGTAATTTATGACGGCAATAGGAAACAAATACATTTCCCACGGAAGCTTCCTCTGCCCAGTCTCTGGCTAGTCCTCCCTCCACACCTTTGCTCCTGCTCTTGCCCCCAGGATACTCGGATCACCTCTTCCCGAGCTCCTAGTAACAGCTGCCTTCCCCTCTACACAGCCTATCAGCACTTACCCCTCTGCCTGCACACCATGTGGGCTCCCCTCTAGACCAGAAGCTCCTTGTAGGTAGTGTCTGTGACTTATTTTCCTCTGAACTCCACAACCAGAAGTGGTCCACAGAGGTTTGCACAATGAACCTGAGGCATCATTATGTAGAACCCCTGGTTCTTAGTCCCGAGCTGCATCAGGGTCACCTGGGGACCTCTACAAAAACTCCAATTCTAAGAAATCAGTGGAAGGATGGGGGGCAGCTATGCATGTATTATTGGGGGAAGATTTCCAAGATTCAGAAAGTAAAAAGAGCAGGAAGTTGCAGAGAGTAGAATATGTTGCCATTTGTGGGGAAAAAACAAATATTTATATGTTTTTAAAAACTGACTATCTTTGGAAAGATATAAAAAACAAGAGAACATAACCCTCAGCAAGTCTCTGAATTCTGTACCATATATACATATAACCTGTTCACAAAAGTAAAATTTTAAAAATTCAAAATACTGATTCTAGTGTATCTCCAGGAAGGACCCAGAATGCCTTCCCGGGGGGGGGGGGGGGGGGGAGGAGCACAGGCATCTCTTTCTAAAGCACTGTCAACTCATTCCAAGCCAGGAACTAAACTGTCAAGTGGGCAGAGCCAAAAAGCTAAGGATAGGCCCCAGCAGGGTAGCTCAGTTGGTTAGAGCATCATCCTGATAAACCAAGGTTGTGGATTCAATCCCCTCATCAGGGCACATACAGGAATCAACCAGTGAATACATAAATAAGTGGAACAAGAAATTGATGTAAGAAAGAAAGAAAGAGAGAAGAGAGAGAGAGAGAGAGAGAGAGAGAGAGAGAGAAAGAAAGAAAGAAAGAAAGAAAGGGAAGGGAGGAAGGAAGGAAGGAAGGAAGGAAGGAAGGAAGGAAGGAAGGAAGGAAGGAAGGAAGGGAGGGAAGGAAGGAAAAAAGAGAGAGAGAGAGAGAGATTTGGAAGCATAAACTGAAAATGCACTTAATCAGAAGGATAAATAGAAAGCTTTCCAAGGGATTGGGCAGCCCTGGGAACCCACTGGTTCAGTCCCACCTCTGCATTTTATGGACCAGGAAAGAGAGCGGGAGTAACTTACCCAAGGCTACACAGCCAGTCAGAAGCACAGGCCACTGCCCAGGAATGTTTGATAGTGACAATGACACTGACTCCCAGCCCCTGCCCACCCTCATGCAGGGGCCCTGCTGACTCAAGGGCAGGACAGGAAGATAGAGAAGAAAACACCATCTTTAATCAACCCACCTGCACAGAAACCAGGGGAACACTCCCTGCCCTGCAAGGTCCCAGTGAGAACTTGGTCCCCTAGCAAAAACTGTCTTATAAAAACAAAAGGCTTCAAAGCACCAGTGGCTAAACCCCTTGAGTAGAAAGGGGCTTGGGGGAGTGGAGGTGAGATGACAGCTGGCTGGGGGGGGGGGGAGGGCTGGAGGCAGGAGTTGGCCAGGTGGTGGGGTGGCAGCCAGGCCTGAAGGGAAGTGCCCCCATCTTGAGCTGTACCCATAAGCTAACTGGGCGGACCATCTGAGATCCCGGTGCCTGTGGTAACCAGAGGAACTCCTGGGGCTGGTTCCTTGGCACAGAATTGCACTTGGGATGGTGGTGGTGGTGGTGGTGGGGGGGGTGTCTTAGGATATTTTGGCTTTAGACAGTAGGGAATACTAGATGGGAGGGTGGAGAGCATAGAACAAAGTGGTCACCATGGACAGGCCCAGGTGTGCAAACCATCTGCACTTCCTTCTAGTTCCCTGATGCCTCCCACCCTCCTTACCCAGGGCCACTCCTATTTCACAGACTGGAAAGCTGAGGCCTGATCCTCCTATCCTTGGAATCACTAGACAGGGCCCAGGATGCAGGGCGCTCAGGGATGTCCGAGGAAGGAGGCGGGGAAAATGAGTTCTCATCTCTGCTCCTCTCAAGGAAGGTGCTGGCCCTCCTGAACCCCACAGCCCCATTCTGGACATTCAGAACTCTTCAGAACTCCTGGACATTGGAGCAGTCATAAACACTAGTGATCTGTGAGTACTGGTGACCAGGCAGAACTGACCAGCCCTTTTCCACTCTCAAACCACAGGTGTTCCAACTAGTGAGGTGGACAGAGCTGTCAGGGGTTGGTGGAGTTGCTGAGGGGCTAGGGGATCATGGGTGCAGCAGCTTCAGGCATCTGGAAGGTGGGGGGGGGGGTAATGACTGAGTTGTGGATCCCCTTTCCTAGAGAGAGCTTGAAAGGTTTGCCAAGGGTGAACAGAAGCCGAGTCTAGGAAGGCTTCCTTGTGGGTCAGGCTGAATTCAGGGCTCTGGGCTCTGTACGTCTGGTTCCCAACAAGAGAACGGGTGTATTGCTTTAAGAGAGGCGTTGGCAAGTGGTGGTGATGTGTAAATGTGGTGTAGATCACATGGGTTCTAGAGTGTTCAAGCTGGAAAGAAGGTTGAAAATAAAATTCAGAGACCAGACACTGGGTTTTAGAGGCTGAAACTACAGAAAGTACAGTGTTCAAGGCCCGCCTCCACCAAAAGCCTAGCTGTGTGGCCTCAGAGCAAATCGCTTTACATCTCTGGGCCTCAGTTTCCTTTTCTACAAAGTGGGGATTATAATAACAGCCTAACCCAGGGAACTGAGAGTCAAATGAGAAGAGAAGGCTAGAAATAGCTCCACCTGCTAGAGGATTATTTTAATTATCTGAGGCGGGGAAACTGAGGACCAGAGAGGGTCTCAGACGTCACACTGAGAGTCAGTGATGGAGCTGTGATTCAACCCAGGACTCCTGCTCTTAGCTCCCGGCAACTTTCCCCAGAGCTGGTGAATGAGTGTGGTGAGATGGAGTGAGTCTGTCCATTCTGCCTTCACTCTCTGGACAGTGGACAGGATGGTGGGTGAAGGTTGAAAGGGAGAGGCTGGAGGAGGGAGGGAGGCCCCAGCACACGCCAAGGCTGAGATTAAAAAAAAATACAAACCCGGAGATTCCCCTCCCTTGCCCCATCCCACCCCACCCCTGAAGTCCGGGCTGAAGGGCCAAGTCCAAGTCCGCTGCAGACCCAGATCGAGCCGCGCAAGCTGCAGTCGACCCACAAGCCACCAGGTGGCGCGTCTGCCATCCTGGCCCGAGCTCGTGGCAGCGGCTGTCAGTCTTGCCACAAAGCACGCGGCGCGCCGGGGTGGACGTGGGGCAGAAGCTACCCCGACCTGCAGGAAACAAAGGCAAGTTAGGGAAGTGGACCCCAAAAATAGGGTAGCAGAGAGATCCGACTGCTCTTCCCACCCCTCCTCCCCTTTCCCCCACCCCGACACTATGGCCAGGATCCCACACCCCACCCTGCTCGGCGCCATGACCCACGTGTACAGAGGCTGCAGTTGTAAATGCGATGTCTTCTGGGGAGCCTGGTATCCGTAGGAGTCAAAGCCACCGATGAAGTCAACTGCAGAAGGAGGGTGGCACAAGGTTAGGAATGAGCCTGTTGAAGGCAAGTTATAGGAGGCTGGGCTTTGAAAGAGGGAAGAATATGAGGAGCAGACCACGTGGAGGAGCTCGGTCAGGACCCGGCCTAGGCCGAGGATAGGGAGCCTGGGTGAAGGGTAGGGGAAACTCTGAGAAAGGTTGGTGCCTGACAGGGACTAGCTCAGTGGTGCCCCTCCAAGGGGCAGGGCCTAAGAGGAGAGGGGAGGGAGCTGGTGTTGGGGCCGTGGACTGTGCACCAGGACGGCTGGGTCTTAGCCCAGAATGAGCTGAGTATGCAAACTCTACTCCCCCCCTCACGCCTCTTCTCCCCCCACCCCCAACACCCCATCGAGGGGCCGACCCAGGGCTCCCTCCCACTGAGGCTGCTCGGGCCACTGTCCAAGGTGCTGAAGGCTCAGGGTGGCCCGCAGCCAGGCTTTTCTGCTTCCCCAGGGGCGCCACACACTTACAGCTGTCCTCCTCCTCCAGGAACACTTTGCTCACGTAGCAGGCGAACACAAAGCCGAACAGCTGAGGGAAGAAGGGAACGAGGAGAGGGAAGCTTTTCCTCCACCCTCTGCCTGGCCTGCCTACTCAGACTGGAGGGACAGGGTACACTAAGATAAAGGCAAACCATAACAACTTCAAGTTTAATGACTGGGACTTAAAATCAAACATACCTAGTTCCAGTTTCTGTTCTGGGAGTGTGACTTTGCACAAGTCATTCTTTTACTTCTTTGAGCCCCAGTTTCCCCAGCTGGATCTGGGCAATACCTTACTGGCTTGTTAAGAGGAAAGAGAATTATGTGACTTCATATGTGTAAAATGCCTAGGGCAGGGCTGGCCCTTCTAGAAATGGGAACTATTACTATCATGGAGTCATTCTTACTGTATTCTTACAACTCCTTTTGGTTGATGTTGTCTTTCTTTCTTTTCTTTTCTTTTTCTTTTTTCTTTTTTTTTTTGAGTAAGGAAACAAGCTTGGTGATGGCATGTGACTTGCCCAAGGTCACACAGTGGGTATAATGGAGATTTAAATCCAGCACTGACTCATGGTCTGATGCCTCACCCTATTCGTTAAACCTGCTCATTCCTGAATGGGTGAAAGGAGGAGGTGCAGGATACAGAAACAGAGCCAGGCAGAAGCACAGGCAGGCCAGAGGACCTAGGTTGGGCCCTTCTTAACTAGGGCTAAACCAAGGGGTTTGCAGACTCCACTTTTGGGAGTGTTGTGAGGTGGGGGGACAGGAGGACTCACAGCCAGGAAGATCTGCAGGGCGCTGCTGAGGGCTTCAATGTAGGGATAGTCAAGCAAACAGCCAGTGACAGAGATGACATGGTGGTCCTCCAGGGCCAGGCGGGAGTTCAGGACAGGTGTCACCAGGCAGCCTGGCCCGTTCTCCATCCACCAGGAGCGGTGCAGGGATGTGTTGAAGGTCATGATAAAGTCCCGGTCCTGGGGGCAGAGGGGCCTAGGATACTGAGCTGGGGTGGGGGGAGCCTCCCCAGGTCCCAGGAGACTGTATATAAAGCCTATTTCACATTTGGACTGTTATAGCAGTCTCCTCCCATAAGGATTTGTAGAGGGCATGGGTGTGTGTGTGTGTGGGAGAGGAGTATGTATCTGCAAATCTACATTTGGCCAGTAGGTGGCGCTTGATGACCATGCAGGTCTCGCTCTTCCATCTGCGATGGAAGGGGCTGCTACTGACTCACAGGAACCTCAGAATTTCAGAGCTGGAAAGAATATTAACAGTGACCAATTATAATTTCCCAGCCATCGGTGCAATCTTCAATACAGGTCCTTTTACAGCCTGTTCAGTCTCTTCAGTGCTCTCCCTATGTGTGACCCTGGGCAAACCTCTTCCCTTTTTTGGTCCTCAGTCTCCCCATTTGAAACGGAGAAGGGGACTGGCTTAGCTCAGACGTTATCCATGGTGTACATACACGTGGTCATCAATCCATTTACTCATACAGGCCGCTAACAAATATTCACCGCATGCTGACCAGGTGCCAAGCACTGAGGTGCGTGATCTCATTTATTCCCACAGCAACCAAGGGAAGTTGGAGTTGCTCTTATCTGCACTTACTAGATGAGGAACTGAAGCTCAGAGAAGGTAAGACAATTGCCCAAGGTCAAACAGCTAGAAAAGATTAGAGCTGGATTTGAATCTGGTAGATGGTCAAACTACAAAGCCAAATGCTCTCATTCATATATGTTGCCTTCTTACTAACTAAAAACAGAAGTTGTGCCCTCTGGGCTTACTCTTCTAGCAGCTTAATACTCCCACTTTCTTTGCTATTTCTCTACATGACATGGTCTGTTCAATGTTTCCCGAACAAACTCTACCTAATCACTTTTTCCTCTGAAAAATATTGATCAACACTGGACTCAAATCTTTGTGGTGTAAATGGTACAAAATGCATGGGATTTTCGCCTCCCTTGCACTGAACACATGTGGGACCTAAAAGTAGCTTTCTGGGCCCCCATATACTGTTGGTTTTTGCTGAGCTTGTTATCAACTGGGACCCCGGCCCATCTTCACACAGACTGATCTTCACCCTTCTCTGCTCCATCGTTATTTGTATCTGAGAAGTGCAGAGGGGACCAAAACCAAAAATGTGTGGGGATGGGAACACAGATTATTTGGGTGTGTAGAGGGAAGTTTCTTCGAGAGCAAATGCCCCCCAGAAAAACAAACAAACAAACAAACAGATGATGCCCCAGACCCACACCACCCTGGGACCCTTAGGGATGGGGGAGAGGTCAGGCTCTGCCCTCTGGCACTGCCAGGCCTGAGGCTTACCTGGGACAGCTGTCCAACCTCCAGGTAGAAGCAGATGATAAATGCATTCCAGCCAACCCAAAGCACCAGCCAGGCTGCATACTGGGGAAAGCAGAGGGGGGTCAGGTGGGCCCAGGGGAGTGGGTTTGAGGAGACTTTTGTGGGGGAAGTTACAAGACCTTACTCACAGAGCACTGAGACTAGTTAACAAATCATTTTTATACCTATCCAGTCTTTACAACAGCCCTGCAGGGAAGGCATTGTCCTCGCTTCAGAGAGAACTAATTTAAGGCCTAGAGAGGGTCTTTTTTCCGAGATCACACAACTAGAAAGAGGTAGGGCTGGCACTCAAACCAAGTCCTTGGGCAGCTAATCCTATCCATTCAGCAGAGAACAATAGCCACCCGAAATGGCAAAGAGCTGGAGGGGAGCTGGCTATTTCCATCCAAAGCAAATGCCTACGATTCCCTGGCAGACAGGGCTGTTTACACTAGTGCCTGGGGCTTCCTGAGAACAGAGAGAAGGGTCTCACATCTCACTCAGATCAGAAAAACTCTGGAAGGGCCCTGTTCACCTGGCCTCTGGGAGCTGAGCCTGTGGGAGGTAGGGAGAAGCCTTAACATGGGCTCTGGTGGTGCGGACACAGCACGTCATTGTTATTGTAGGTGTCAAGCGTTTCTGTAGTGAATCTACCGAAAAACCTTTTCCCTCGAGATTGGTATGTGAATGGGTCACTGGGGCAGAGCAGGGGACAAAGGTGAACTGAAAACAGGAGTTTGCCAGAGACCATCAAGGACCAGGATTTAGAAAAAGGAAGCAGGAGGAAGGAGCCAGGGACACAACCCACTCTTGGGATAGGCACAGGCACAGGCACTGACCTCAAAGCCACTCTCGGCCCTGGCCAGTTTGGCTCAGCGGTTAGAGCGTCGGCCTGCGGTCCAGAGAGACCCAGGTTCGGTTCCCGCTAAGGGCGCGTACCTCAGTTGCAGTTTGTCCCCAGCCCTGGTTGGGTTGTGCGGGTGGCAGCCACTCAATGTGTCCCTTTCACGTCGATGTTTCTCTCTCTCTCTCCCCCTCTCTCTCCCTCCCACTCTATCTGAACAAAAAATGGAAAAATGTCCTCAGATGAGGATAAAAAAAAAAAAAAACTCTTGGACCTATTCTTGGTGGACACCAAGGGACAAAAGCCAACCTTTCGCGAGGCAACCTGAGACACGGCTGGACCAGGCTCTGCCTTGCACTGGCTTTCCGCGGCAGCGTGGGGATGTCACTCCGGAGCTGATGCACTAGTCCTGGCGCCGCCACTCACTAGCTGTGTGACCTTCGGAAGTGTAGTAACCTTTCTGAGACTCACTTCCTCACCTAGAAAACGCAGACGGTGCGATATATACCTCGCGGAGCTGTGGTACAGACCCAATCAAGCGTGCAAAACTCAGCGAAGTGCCTGGCACTCACTAAATGATATATCCTGTTACTAGTTGTATTTTTCCCTAGTAAATTCTTTAGGAAAAATACCAACCTTGTCTCCCCTGAACAAAGAAACATTGGGATTTGGGCATTCGCACTAACAGGGCTGGAGGCAAGACAGAACAGGGGTCTGGGTGCCCACAGAAGGGGACAGTTCTGGCGGAGGAGTGGGAGAGATGGGTGGGGGTAAGGAGAAGAGGTTGGCTTGGGAGGTGGCCAAGTGAGCCATACCAGAATGAGGTACCGGGAGCGGTACTGCACCGTGCCAAAGATGCCCAGGATGACCGCCATGATATGCAGGAAGTTGGCTAGGATGGGAGCCCACTGGTAGCCCAGGAAGTCAAAGATCTGCCGCTCCAGTGCAGCCACCTGTGGGAAAGAGCAGACTGAGGCCAGTCACCCCCTGAAAGGGAAGGACAGGGATTCCTCCTGGACCTTGTGGAGGAGGTGACATCCATTATCATGGTGATGAGGCACTGTGACCTGATCGTGCACAAATCTTAGAACCATCCCAGCCCCCGTGCCAAAGGGATGCTGGGAGGTAGGGACAATTCTGGGGGTGGGGTTCTGAGCCCTGGTCATGACTTTGGGGGGTGAGCTGAAGGGAAATGGGAGCCAGGGTTCAGAACACCTGTCTCCCTGCCAAGAGGCCCCCCCCACTCGCACCTGCCTTATGTGGGGTTCTCAGCTGGTGCAGTCAGGATCCCTAGCCCTGCCTAATGGCTGAGGCCTGGCCCTGGAGGCCCCAAGGGAAGCCCCTGGGTCTGAGTTATCTCTTCCAAGGCCCCCTATCTGGAGGTTGCTCTGGCCTCTGGGATCCATGGGCCACAGAGAAAGGGATATTTTTGACTCTCCTTTCCTGAGGGAGCCGTCGTAGACTGCAAAGCTGGCCTGAAATTCTTCTTTCTGTTTCCATGCTCTTTGCCAGTGCCCTCCCACACTAACTCTGTACTCAGTCAGGTCACTTGCTTTGCCCAATGGGACGTAAGCAAACGCGAAGCCAGTGAAGGCTTGAAAAATGCTTGTGCACTTGCTACACGTGAAACACGGGGAACACCTGGTGAGAGCCCAGCTGACCTGCAGGGGAAGGAGAGGCGGCTTGGAGGCACCCGGGCGCCCCGCTGGCAGCCAGTCAACCATCAGAGTGAGGCCATACTAGCTCATTCAGATGCTAGCCAACCCACCAGCTGACCAGACAGGCAGCCCGGACCCGAAGACTCTCCCTGCTGACCCACAGAATCATGAGCTGAGTAAAATGGTTCTTTTACTTATTTTTTATTTTATTTTATTATTAAAATAATTTTTTTTCTTTATTGATTTTAGAGAGAGAGGAAGGGAGAGGGAGAGAGAGAGAGAAACATTGATGACAGAACATCAACTGGCTGCCTCCTGCATTCCCCTCACTGGGCATTGGGACCACAACCTGGGCATGTGCCCTGACCGGGAATCAAACCGGTGACCTCTTGGTGCATGGGTCGATGCTCAACCAGTGAGCCACACCGGCCGGTATAAAACGGTTCTCTTAAACTACGATGTTTTGTAGTGATTTGTTATGCAGTGAAAGCTACCCGATACAAGATGAAATCAACACTCCTTTTCCAGCAGCCCCCAGTTCAAACTTTAAGCAGATACACTTAGGAATAAAGGTGCCAAGGGTACCTATTGATATTGACTGATCAATATCCCTTCTTCTGGTGATGGAAACCATCTCTTTGTTTTGGTAGCTGCCTCCCAGACACTCAGTCCATGTGACTTGCAGGGGGACTGAGCCTACTTCTAACTTCCATAGCGGGCTTGTGACCAAGGCGTAACCAAACAATCCACACACAGTGATCTGTTCAGGGATGGGCACTCACTGTGTACCTTGCTCCTGAGAGTCACCAAAGCTAAGGGATAGAGAGTGAGCAAGAAAGAACAAGCAGGGAGTGTCCTTGGTGATATCGTTTTAGGTCTGAGGATCCAGCCATGCCTAAAACTGACTGTCCCTCACTGTACTTGTGATTTCTGTCACTTGCAAACTGGAGTCCTGACTAAAATAGAAGGGGAGAGAAGACGGTCTGGCTGGAGAGGGAAGATTCTGATAAAGTGAAAAGAATCCCAGAAGCTTTTTCCCTGGCAGGGAGGCAGGAGAAGGTGGAGCTGATGCTACCACACAGATGGCAAGGCTGGGCAGAGACTCAGGAAGCTGTGGGCTCAACCCTGGCACCCACCCACCTGGCACCAGCCTACCTCTTTTTGGTGACTCCCCTCCCAGGGCTCTGCAGATTGTAAAGAGCATTCCAAGTTCATCTCTCACTTGATACTCCTTGGCAAAAAGGCAGAATTGAGATCATTATCTCACTTTAGAGAAAAAAACCACGAGGCTCAGAGAGGGAAAGTGACTTGCCCAAGGTCACACAGCAGGTTGGTGGCAGAACCAGGCAATTCTGCCTTTCTCTGCCACCTCTCTCATCTTGGCACCAACATACAACCTTTCCCAGTTGGCAGTGACCTGGGAGTTAAAAAGTGTGGTTCTAGTTGAGAGTCTGACACTGATCATGGGTGACCTTGGGTAGGCCACCTTCCTGCTGGGTCCTGGGCTCCTCTTCTATACATGGAGGCCGTTGGACTATATGACCTCTAAGGGTCCTTCTGATTTTAACTCCAATGGCCTCCCCAGGTGTTCCCCCTGCCCAAAGCCCCTGCCTCACTTTTGTTTGTTTTTTATCCTCACCCGAGGACATTTTTCCATTTTTTTGTTCAGGTAGAGTGGGAGGGAGAGAGAGGAACAGAGAGAGAGAGAAACATCGATGCGAAAGGAACACATCGAGTGGCTGCCACCTGCACGACCAACCAGGGCCGGGGACAAACTGCAACCGAGGTATGTGCCCTTAGCGGGAACCGAACCTGGGTCTCTCCAGACCGCAGGCCGACGCTCTAACTGCTGAGCCAAACCGGCCAGGGCGCCCCTGCCTCACTTTTGTAATCCTTTCCACCCTGACTCTGCCAGGCCTTAGGGAATGCTGGTGGTTTGGGGTCCAGCTTGATTCTCTCTACTCAGCTGGTCCTGGTCCTGGCAGGGAGGTGCCATCGGAGGATGGAGGGCTGTGACCAAACTGCCCAGGCTCACGCTGTAGCTGAGGAGACACCCTGCCTGGATACGCCTACCTATAAAACATGACATCACCCCACTCCCACCTGGCCCTGGCTCAATCCCCCTCTGTGTTTTCAGGGACCTCACTGATAGGATGAGCAGCATGAAATTGTTATATAAAAAAAAAAAGTTTGGAGTCACTAAAACTCAGTTTCAAACTGCAGCTCTGCTTAGGACTTGGGGCAAATTACTTTCCCTCCCTGAGTCTATTTCTTCGACTATGACTAGGGAAGATACTCTCTCCCCGGAGAAGCTGTTGTGAGGATACGGAGACATCACATACACAAAGAGACCATCGGACTTAATAAATGGTGACTAATTAGTAGAAGACTTCATAGTCGAAGCTTCTCAGTTTGGTACTGAGGTTTGCTAGGACTGGGCTCAACCCTTTATTGCAGGTTAGCTCCTGCCCACAAGTGGCTGAGATACCAGCTGAAGTCTCACCTTCGTTTCCCTTTTCCTATATCCAAATCCTCCTTGGTCTTCACAATACAACACAATCCCCTCTTCCAGGAAGGCCTCCTGGGTGGCCCAGTCTCTTTCCACTAAATATGGAACAACGGCTGTTCCTGTCACTCTCCATTCCTACAGACAACACCCGCGCCCTCATTCACCTACAGCCTGTGCACATCCATTATCCATCCTTCTCGCATCTGACGTGCCCTCACCCATCCAATGCACCCCAAAGAGTTTGGAGCAATCTCTATGGCCTCCGAGTCTGTCAAATCCCCAGCCACGGTGTTCCCGACAAGCAGGATGGGTCCCCAGAACACGGTCCCACAGTGACAGAGGAGAGCAAGATCCTCTCTGGATCTTACCCACAGGGTAAGTGGCACATGCCTGCCCAGCAGTCCTCTCTACCCTCGATCTCCACAAGGCTTTGTGCTGCTTCCTCTGACCCAGCTGCCCTGTCCCCTTTTCATGAGCCCTTCCAAAGCAGCAAATGTCCCTAAGCCTCAGGTCCCTTACCTGAGGGGTCCCCCAATCCCTTACGTTACACCCAAGGGTGCTACTTTTTCTGTAGTCTTCTCCAGTGACTCTGTTTCTCTTCTCTCACCCCATGTTCCCAGGACCAAAGGTGCGGTTGGTATCCCCTGGGTCCCCAAACTGTTTGCAGAGCTGTACAACCCTGTGGCTACGCCACCCTCTTCCACTATTGGCCTCCTCCTCCTCTGGCCTCTGGGTCTTGCTCCTTCTTTGAAAGTGAATTTCATCCATACATCATTCCGGTCGACTTTGATCTCTGGGGCCATCCCACTAGGCAATCCAACCTCTCAGCCTCTGAAACTCCTCTCCCATGACCTTCCCCTCCACTCCACCTCATCCATCATCACCCCTTGAATTGTGTCATCAACTCAACAGTCCCACTCAGCTGGCTTCCCCACACCCTTCACAACGGTGAGTCCGTCTGACGCATCAGGTCCAGACTCACCCCTCTACGCTATCCCACTCCTCGGTTCTTCACATCTCAAGTCCTGGCCTGCTGGGATCCCACGACCCCGCACGTCAACTTCTGCTTTGCCTGCAACCCAGACTCTCAACTCCTCTGCCTTTCATCACCCGCGTCAGGAAAAGCCCACACCTACACACACCCAATGAACAGCTTTCTCTGCCTGCAAAGCAGCCAGGCGCTGCTGGAGGAAGCCCCTCCAAGACTGCAGCTGGGTCCAGTGTAGATAGTAATCATCAGTCTCAAGGGGCACCCTGATGCTGTCCAGCAACCCGACTGGGCTTCTCTGGGGAACTCACTCTCCCCAGTGACTACTTCAGATCTGCTCACAGTCCTCAACCCTCCTGGGAGGACTCTCCCCCTCCCCAACCTGCTATATTTGAGGCACTGACCTTCCCCCTACTAAAGGCCAATTCCTTCTCCTGCACTCTGAACCCCATCTTCTGTCTTCTCAGACTACCACACCATTCACGGTCCCTTCTCTCCTGTAAACTCAACCTCTCCTTGCCCGGGATGCTTCCCACTGACTCCTAAACATGAGCAAGCCTTCCCCATTAAAAAAAAATAACAGGAAAAAACTATCTATCTCAACGCTGTTGTTTAAAGGTCTCCGTGGCCCCCCTGCCACCTGCCCCTCTGCCCACTTGCTACTACCATTTGGTCCAGAGGTTGGGAGCAGAGCCTGGTTAGAATCCTGATGCCACTGGTTTTTATACAACTCTGTTAAGGCAAGTCACGTTACCTCCCTGTACCTCAGTTTACTCACCAACAAAATGGGTACGATTCAGAATACCTTCCTTATACAGTTGTGAGGAGAGTCAGGAGCAGTGAAAAGTATACTCCACTGTGGAACTCCCTGCCTCCCTTCATGTTTATTTTTTCCGTGACACTTAACATTGACTCACACACCACCCTCTATTTACTGTCTGTCTCCTGCATTAGAAGGCAAACTCCATGCGAGCAGGAATTTCTGCCTCAGATACTCACTGCTGCATGTCTAGCAGCGAGGGCCATGCCTGGCACACTGCAGGGGCTGAAGTTAAACTCTCTCTTCACCCTCCCTGGCCACTCCCGACCCCAGTGCAGCTCATCTTCCCGTGTACTCAGGCCCCTACGTATCGAAGAACCTCAGGGCTATTGTCAACCCCTCTTCATGCTCCACTTGTCCCAGCAAACACATGTCGACCCAAGCTTCAGTGACTGCCTGCTCACGTTTCAGCCTCCAGCCCCTTTATAACCAACTACTCACTGGATGGCTCGTCATGAACTTAACGTGCCCAAACCTGGCCCGTTTCCAGTGGTTTTGGGCCCCATGATGTGTCCAGCTGCCTGAGCTAGAAAGCTCAACTTTCTAGCTGCTGTTCCCTCACCTCCATGCCCGGCTGATATCGAGCCCTGGCTCTCTGACCTGCTGAATCTGTTACACACCTGGCCACTTTCCTCCCTCCAGTCTCATCTCACCTGGCCATGGCAATGCCCCTCCCCCTCAAGCCTAACCCACCTCTTTCTTTCCAGAGTGAAACCTCCCAGAGGCTCCCCTGCTGCCCTTCCCCCTGCCCTTAGTTCCCCACCCCCACCCTGATTATTTATTTATCGGGTAGCTGCCAGCTGAGGGGGATGCGGTTGCCATGGGAACCTTCAGCCCCGAGTCAGGGCTGCCTCTGTTCTCAGTAGGATGCTCTTGTCTGTCTAGACGCCAACTCCAGGAGCCCAACACCAGGTGGGGGGTGGGGAGTAGGGGGCAAGGAATGAATAATGGAGATGGGCCCACCCCAGCCCCAGGAAGCTGGCTGGGGAAGAGGGCAGGGAGGGGATTGGGCCTGGGGCCACAAAGCCCAGGACAAGTCTCTTGCACCCAAGCCCCTGCCAGCCAATTCTGCAGGTCAACTACTTTCCTGGTCAAAATTCCAGTCATGTTGCCACGGGACTTAGACACAGAAGTCAGGCTGTGTGAAAAACGATGAGGGAGCGGACCCTTAAGTTTCTGGAAAATGGCTTGGTCCAGCCTGGTACTATCTCTTTTATTTAGTTCCCAGAGAGCTGAGTTGGGAAGAGGTCTCCATTGGAGATCAGGCAGACCTGAGCTCCATCACCAGCTCAGTCCTGGTGTGACCTTGGGCAAGTTACTCACCCTCTCTGAGCCTAGGAAAGTGTCCTAAGGATTCCGACATTGCACGTGAAGCCCTCAGCCCAGGGCCTGGCACACAGTTGGCACTCAGTATATGGCAACAGCCTTCTCTGCAACCCTGAACTCAAGCCCCCCTTTTCCCGATGGATTTCTGAGGCAGCTGACAAAATTAAACTCGACTCAGCCCCTCATCCGTGAAATAAGGGAGTGGGATTGAAGCCACAGCCGGCAGAGCTGGGAGGACCCCTGGAGATACGCTGGTCCCACCCCCTCATCAGGGAGGTGAGCAAACGGGACAGCAGAAAGGGTCTTCTCACTCTCCCTGAGCTCTGCCCCCTCTCCGGGGTCCATCTGGGGTCACTACCATTTGAACAGCAGCTGAAACAAACACCCAACAAGAGATTAAAAGGAGCACAGTCATGGATACCTGGTCATCTTTGGACCAGGGAAGATGGGCTTCACAGGGACTCAATTCACTGAACAAATGTTTCTTGGGCACCTACTATGTGCCAGGCCCTGTGCAGGGTATGGGGCCATGAACAGGTTGATGTGGATCCTGCCACAGAGAGCTCCAGTCCAGAGACACCTACCACAGTCCTCTGGGAGCTGACGACACGGCTTCTCTGCCAGGTTCCCCATCCACCGTGTGCGGTGATCTGTGGGGACCCCTTATCCACCCCCCTCACCACACACACTCCCTTTGTTTTCCAGGGCTCCCGCAGCCTTCTGCTTCGCTCTGTACCAGCCTGGATCCTGATGGAAAATGGGCCAAGGCAATAACTGTTAAGTGAAATAAAATGAGCTGCAGAACAATATGATTCCATTTGTGTAAAAAAAGCCAAAAGAGAGAGAGAGAGAGAGACATGAAATGTGTGTGACTGTAAATGCAGAGTCAAAAGCCAGGGAAACACAGCAAATGATCCAGAGAAGTTCTCTTTAGGGAGTGCGGATGGGGAGATGGGGAGACATTTACTTTTAAATATACATGCTTCTGTATGCCTGAATTTTTTTACAACCGAGTTTTAGATATATATTTAAATGCGGTTTTATTGATTTTAGAGAGAGAGGAAGGGAGGAGAGAGAAACATCCATTGGCTGCCTCCTGCATGCCCCCTACTGGGGACCAAGCCTGCAATCTGAGCATGTCCCCTGACTGGGAAATCAAACTGGTGACCTTTTGGTGCATGGGATGATGCTATATCCACTGAGCCACACTGGCTAGGCCAAAGTTATATATTTTTATTTTGGTGTGTTAATCCTCTCCTGAGGATATTTTTTCATTGATTTCTTAGATAGAGTGGAAGGGAAGGAGGGGGAGGGAGGGGGAGAGAGAGAGAGAGAGAGAGAGAGAGAGAGAGAGAGAGAGAGACATTGGTGTGAGAGACACATTGATTGATTGCTTCCCACACAACCCTGGTCAGGGTCAGGGATCAAATCTGCAACCCAGGCACATGCCCTTGACCAGGAATCAAACCTGTGACCCTTTGGTCCATGAGCCAACGCTCTAACTGCTAAGCCAAACTGGCCAGGGCTAAAGTTAATATATATATTTTAAAATATATAATTTTTTAATCCTCACCTGAGGATATTTTTCTATTTTTATTTTTTCAGATAGAGTGGGAGAGGGAGGGGGAGGGGAGACAGACAGAGAGAGAGACATTGATGTGAGAGAGACACATCAATTGGTTGTCTCCCGCATGACCTCGACCAGGGCGGGACCGAACCGTAGCCAAGGTACATGCCCTTGACCAGAATCGAACCCATGACTCTTTGGTCTACTGGCCAACGCTCTAACAACTGAGCAAACTGGCCAGGGCTAAAGTTCTATTTTTTGAAAAACTGATTTTAAATGCGGACTAATCACATGTAGAGGCAGTGCTAGAGAGGCTCAGAGGCTCAGAGGATGTGAGTGTGTGTGGAACCCTGGGCCGGTGTCCTCCTCTGGGCCTGTGTTCTCTCTGTACCAAGGGGGCCTCTGTAGCTCCATACCACTCTCTAGGCCTGGTGGTGCTGCAGCCTGGCTGCCTACAGGGGACTGGCCTTGGGGTCCTGTGACGTCTGCTGAGAGCCAAATGGCCCTTTTCCCCCAGAAGCTGGTTCTGCCCACCCCTGGTGCAGCCTGACCCCAGGTTCTGCCTGCGTCATCATAGCGCTGCTTCCCCTGCCTCAGTATACCCAGACCCATCACCATCCTCTAGGTTCTACCAGCCAAGGGTGCCCTCTCCCCAGAGCCCTCATGCAGCTGCCTCAATGTGAAGGGTCCCCTTTTACAGAGGGGGCTGAGATTGGTTACCTGGGTCTCCTGAAATCACACAGACAGGAAGTGGCAGAGCCAAGATCTGAGACCTTGTCTCCCTCTGCTCTGCCCACCTGCCAGCCATCTCTCCAGAGACGGGGGCACAGGGAGGAACAGAGCGGAGGTGGGCAGAGCCTGCTCTGGATTAAGGGCCTCTCTCTCATAAATCACCCAGCCCAGCCTCCTGTGGGCAGTGATGTAACAGCTCACATTTATTAATCTCCAATTAGTGCCAGACACTGTTCTGAGTGCTTCACATCTGTTCATTCATTCCTTCTACGAATAGTTCTCGAGTGCCTTTTGTGTGCTAAGTGCTGAGAACTCAGCAGTGAACAGAGACAGCCCAGCTCCCGTCCTCATGGATGACAGTTCTGCCTGTTCCCTCAGTGCAGACACGAGGACACCAGCCCCAGCCCAGACTGCAGGGAAAGCAGAGGTGGGGCAGGAAGAGAAAACATTCTTTTCCATTAGAAAACAAAACAAATTCTCCCTGAAGGAGATTAATACCCTCTCTCAATGGGTCTTAGAATTGTAGGATCATTTATTGAGCACCTACTGTATATTACCCCTCATACTCACATCATGTCTCTCAATCCTACCCCCACGACAAACAAGGCCCAGAGAAGTGCAAGGGTTTGCCCAACGGCAAAAATGTTGACGCTCCAACAATGACTTTGGGGCCAAGCCCTGACTCTTCTCTACCACGTGGCTCCCTGAGACTTACCCCCCAGCTCCCCAATCCCCCAGACTGCCATCTGTCTGTCCTCACACCCTCCTGCTGTGGCCCAGCCCTCTACCTCAGGGGTCCTGGGGAGCCAAGGAGCAGCTGGTCACCACCTTCCAGGTAATTGGCCCTCGGAGACCAGCCCAGGACTGTCTCAGAGGACTGATCTGCCCAGCTCTGGTCCTGTCAAGAAGTAGCCACTTGGCCTCAGTCTCCATGGCAACCCCACTCCAGTGACTGCTGACCCATCCCCAGCTGGAGGGCTGCTCAGGCCCCTTCTGGTCAGATCTATCCCACTGCACCTCTGAGCTGGCAGCTCCATTAGAAAGAGGGGATTGGTAGTGGCTTAATTAGCATATATCTACATTAATTTGCATAAACCCTGGGCCAAGCATCCCAGGGTGATACCAAGGTCAGTCTAAAAAAAAAAAAAGATCAAAGCATCCCTCCATCTTATAGGGCTTATTTCCTCATGTACCATCTGGTCCAAACCCACAGGCAGCACAGTAGGAGGCGGTGTGAACAGTGCAGAGAAGGGCGTCAGGCCAGTGACTCTCTGTGACTCAGTCTCCCCCTCTGTAGAATGGGGACAGGATACCTACTTCACACAGGTGTTGAGAGGACTGAGGGGCTTCTCCATCATTCTCAATCGCAGGTCCTGCCCTGCCCCCACGCCAATCACCACTCCTGGAGCTCCTCGCTCCTCGCTCTGCGCCTGCGGGCAGACCCCTCTCACAGGCCCAGAAAAGCCAGCAGGAGCCCAGTAGATCTGGGGCAACTATGCCACCCTCCTCCGCCCAGATCCCTCCCCCCACCAACTTCTGGGCTCTTGCAGGAAGTGGGTTAGAAGCTTGAGGCTACCGGCTCTGACCTCTCATCATAGCACGGGGCTTTGCCCTTGTGCTGATGTACAGTCGGGGAGGGGAGCAGGGGCATCGACCTGCACCAGCCACTCCGGGGCGCCCTTTGGAAAACCATGAGAGGCAGTCTAGGGCAATGGGGCAGTGGGGTGCCCTCGAGTCAGCCTGCTTGGGTTTATCATCCAGAGGAGCTCAGTCTCCCCACCTGTACAATGTGGATAACGGTCTCCACAATTCCCGGAGTTGGTGTGAAAATTAAATGAGATAATATATGTCAAGTGCCTGACATAGTAAGCACTCCATACGTGTTAACTAGTATTATCACAGTAATGATAGTAATGAGGAAAAAACCTGAGACCACCTGCAAGGTCAAGGAAGGGTTTACAGAGGAGGCAATATTTAAATTTGGCCCTGAACTGACAATAATAGCAAAACACTGGAAACACTCAGCAGGACCCGCAGTAAATGATGGCACCTCCCAGGAAGGAGCACAACGCAGCCATCACAGAGGGCGGGGAAGGAGGGCCGAGCTGGGCGGGATGGAAAGGCTGCAGAGCGCCCGAGCGGCGATCCCTTTCGTGCAGAAGAGAGAGAAAGAATCTTTAAACCTTTAACTCTGGAGAGTGGGATTGGGGGGGGGGGCATCTTTGAGAGTCACCCAGAGACATTTCTGTAAGGCTTTACATTGCGGGGTAATACTTGTATAAGAAAATAAAATAAAGAAGAAATTAAAAGGGAACAAATGAATATGGGCAAAAACACGGAGGTGTGAGCAAGGTGACCAACCATCCTGGTTTGCCTGGGACTGTGGAGTTTCTTGGGGTGCATCTCTAAAGATATCATCCAAAAGTCCTGGGAAAACTGTTAAAAGTTGGTCACCCCAGATGTGGGGAGCGGTGGCTGACCTGGGGACCTGGGGACGACTCTGAATGAATGACGCGAGGGGTAGCAGGGTGGGGAGGGCCCCCGGCTGGGCTTCAGACCTGGAGCTTTATCCCACTGGTCCCTAGGAGCCAGGGAAGGTTTGAGCAGAGACAAGTGGATGCTGGACGTTTTAGCCACGGTGATCTATCTGGCTGGGGGCAGGGGACGGGCTGGAGGGGGGCATCTGGTGGAGATGCTGAGGCCTTACTTGCTCAGGGCTGCACTGTCCCAGGACTCCCACCTTCTTGGTGATGGCCCCTCTACCTCTGCCCCTATCCCCATGTCCAAACTGTTGGGGCCGAGACCCCCAGCAGGCTCTGGAGCATGCTGTGAAGGCCTGGGAAGAGGGCGCCCTCCAAGGGAACATTTCAGACAGGGACAGAGGGGACAAAACCAGCAAAAACCAGTCTCTCCCAGGAGACGCCAGCTACAGACAAATGGACATTTGGATAAATATAAAGGTGATTAATCAGTGCTCCCCATTAAGTACCATGAATGACACCATATAATTAAGCCAAAAACTCATGGCAGAAAGCATCTTAATGGAGCAGGCACTTAGGCAGAGATAATTAATTAAGGAAGGACTTAGAGTTCCAGGATGGAGCTGGGGTGGGAAAAACCAGAAGGCAGACAAAACAGTCAGGTATTAACATCTGCTCAGCACCAGACTGAGGTCTGAGCCCAGAGGTTAAAAGTTCAGGCTCCGGGAGTCAGGCAGACCTGGGATGGAGTCCCAGCTCTCACTTACATGCTTTGGGATCTGGGAAAGTCATTTCCTGGAGTCTCAGTTTTCCCATCTATAAAGTGGAAATACTACTACTAAACACCTGGGGTGTGTGAAGAGTCAATGAGGTAATGTGAGTAAAGGACTTTGCATATAGTAAGTGCTCAGTAAATTATCATTAATTGAACAAATCACTCTTCCTTCTGGATCTTAATTTTTTACTGGCAAAAACAGGAAAATAATGTCCTGTCTTCTTCACAAAGAAATTATAGATCAAATAAGATCACAACCATGAAAACAATTTATATACTCTAATGTGACTTAAAATTTTTTTTTTCCTGCCCTGGCCGGTTTGGCTCAGCGGTTAGAGGGTTGGCCTGCGGTCTACAGAGACCCGGGTTCGGTTCCCGCTAAGGGCATGTACTTCGGCTGTAGTTTGTCCCCGGCCCTGGTCAGGTCGTGCGGGTGGCGGCCACTCGATGTGTCCCTTTCACGTTGATGTTTCTCTCTCTCTCTCCCTCCCACTCTATCTGAACAAAATATCGAAAAATGTCCTCGGGTGAGGATAAAAAAAAAAAAATTTTTTTCCTTTATTGATTTTTGAGAGAGAGGAAATGAGAAGGAGAGAGCGATAGAAACATTGATGAGAGAGAACATCGATTGGCCACCTCCTGCATGCCCCCCACTGGGGATTTGACCCACAACCTGGGCATGTGTCCTGACAGGGAATTGAACCGGTGACCTCTTGGTGCATGGGTCAGTGCTCAACCACTGAGCCATACCAGCCGGACTAATGTGCTTTTTAAACTGTAAAGTACTGTGCCCACATTATTATGATAATTATTAAGTCCTTGGTTTCATACCAAGGTCAGATTCTTGCTGCTTGTTCCTTGAGAAGCTGTACAGTGCAGTGGTTAGTGGCCTAGGAGTCAGACTATCTGGGCTTGAATGTTACCTTTAACACATTAGCTGTGTGACCTGCAGCAAGTCGCTTAACCACCCTGTGCTTTAACTTCCCCATCTATAAAATGGGGATAATAATAATAGTACCTATCTCACGGGGTTGTTGTGAGGCCTAAATGGAATATGCGTAAAATGCTCAGAACACTGCCTGGCCTGGAATCATGGGTAAAAAGACACCTTAGTTGTGATGATGTCACCCACAGTGAAGATTCTGGGCCTGAGTTCCCCACAGAGGACTCATGTTCTGAAGGAGAAGAGATCATAGTTGTCCTAGTGCGCAGGCCCCTTGGCGGCCAGGTAGGGCTCCCCACCCCCCACCCCCACCCGGCCCCTTGCTCTGCCCTTTCCCTCCTTATTCACCCACCAAGTATTCATGGCATCCCCTGCACAGGGGGCACAGACGATGGACTTCAAGTGTCAATGCTGCCCAAGCCCAGAGAACAAGGACTCCCCTTCAGGGATTGGCACTGAGCCTGCCCTGGACAGGCTGCCTATGTCCACTTCACTTACTCCTCTCAACTCCTGAGCGGTGTAATTTCCATCTGTGGAAACAGAGGCCCAGCGAGCAAAGTAATAGACCCGAGGTCCAGAGCAGCAATGTGGCAGAGGCAGGATTCAAACACAGACCTGGAGGGCTCCGGAGCCTGCCCCCCATTTCTCCATTAGCTCTTCTGGTCCACAAATGGCTGCTGGGCCCCCACAGTGTCCCCACTGAGGCTTAAGTCCCTTACTGCTGAAACAGGAAACCCTCCCAGCGAATCTGCTAGTGCCCCCGAGGACGCTGAGATGTGTTCCGTTCAAACCCATCATTTACTAGCCACGCAACCTCCAGCAAGTGTCTAGTCCCCAGCCCCAGCCTCAGTTTCCTTATCTATAACAAGGAAAAGATCAAAATCTACCTTTCGGAGTTGACATTAAAGAATGCAAAGAGTGCACTTGGCACAGAAGGGGCACCTGACAAATGCCATTCTGTTCATCAACTCTGAATCCAGTCCTCCCTGCACCCCCATGCCGCTCTCCGCCCCGTGCTCCTGGAGGTGCTCCCCGTGTTCCGAGCTAGGTCAGCTGCTACTGAGGCTTTCTCGTTCCCTGCTTCCTTCCTTTGGGGAAGGTTTCCTTCATTTGTTCTGGGAGGCCTTCTTCCTTGCTAATGAGTCAAAACAGAGTCCTGCCTGCAGCCCTTTTGCTAACTCTTCAAGCAGGGTGGCCTGTGGAAAGCTCTCATGTCAGGGCACAGTTTGCTGGGCCTCAGGGCTCCCTCAAAAAGCTCCCCCGAAACTGACCTGGGGCTCCCTCACGCCAGGCCAGCCTCTGATAGTGGCCACCCCGTGCCTGTAGCAGAGGCCCTCCCACAGGCACCAGGCAAGACACAGCCGCACCAAACACTCCAGACTTCCGGGGCCTCCTCCCAACTCTGGCTTGGCTGTACTGCGTTCTGGTGTGGGTCTGGGGCAGCCTGTCTGGCTCAGAATTATGTCACTAAAACCTTGGGCAAATTGCATGACCTTTTAGGGCCTCTGTTTGCTCATCTGTAAAATGGGAATTGTAATCCTTACCCTTCTTGCCTCCTGGGATAAGGTGGATCCAATAGGATAACTGAGATCAAGGAGCCATCAAGCTCTACCCTCACAGGGGAGATCCCCAGGGCTCACACTTCATGTTCCAACTGGGCCAAGATTAGCAACCCTGCAATGTTCAGGCCCCAACTCCTTCCCAACTGAGCATCCCCAACAGCTGCAAGAGAGGAATCTTCTGCGACTCTGTTTTATCTGAAAAGAATATGCATCCAGCATTCTACTCTGAAACAGAGCCTCCTCTTTAGTTCATTTCCCTGGAAATCAGGATAGAATCAATGCTGTGCACAGATGCATGGTATCTGTATCCTGTGGCTTAGTGTCCTCCTCCTCCTCCCCACCTGGCAGGTGCAGGAACTGCACTCTGAGATGCTATCAGACTGCGCATGAATCCTGTTTCTACCACTTACAGGCCACATGGCTAGTAAGTCACTCAGCATGGTTGAGGTTGTTTTATCGTCTGAAATGGGGACAATTTAGGCCAGAATTAAAGTCTGTGGGTCAAGGCCAAGATAAGGCTGAGAGGAGTGAGTGAGGAGAAAAGATCCAAGCCTGGGGTCAGGGACATGCACAGCTGGAGTCACTGTAGGAGGGTCTTGAGAAGACTGGCTCCATGAGCCATGATTAGACCTTTGTTCTCACCTCATTTCATGTCATTCACAGTGCTAGACATGGGAGATACAGTGGTGAGCAAAGCAAACAGACACAGCCCCTTTCAGGATATAAACACTCAACAAAATGGAAACAGAAGGGAACTTTTTCAACCTGGTTAAGGCATGTATGAAAAACCCACAGCTAACATCATACTGAATGGTGAAAGTCTGAAAGCATTCCCCTAAAATCAGGAACAAGGCAAGAATGTCCACTCTCCACACTTCTACTCAACATTGCATTGAAGGTTCCAGCCAGGACGATGAGGCAAGAAAAAGAAATCAATCAAAGGTATCTGGATTGAAAAGGAAGACAATAAAATTAGCTCTACATACAGATGACATGATCTTTTATAGAGAAAACTCTAAAGAATCTATTAAAAAACTTAGAGCTCCTAAGTTAGATCAGCAATGTTGCAAGATCCAAGATCAATATACAAAAATCAGTTGTATTTCTGTATACTAGCAATGAACAATACAAAATTGGATTAAGAAAATTCCATATATAGTAGCATTAAAAAGAATAAAGTACTTAGGATAAATTTAACCAGACGTGAAAAATTCATACACTGAAAACTATAAAATAGTGTTGAAAAAATTAAATACATGGAAAGGTATCCCGTGTCCATGGATTGGAAGATTCAATATTGTTAAGATGGCAATACTCCTAAATTGATCTTAGAGATTTAACAGAATCTGTCAAAATTCCAACTACCTTTTTATTTTTCCAGAAATGGATGAGCTGGTCCTAAAATTCATATAGAAATTCAAGAAACTGAGAACAGCCAAAATAATCCTGAGAAACAACAAAATTTGAGGACTTACACTTCTTGATTTTAAAACTTATGATGACATTACAGTAATCAAGACAGTGTGGTACTGACATAAGGTTAGGTATATAGATTAATGAAATAGAATTGAGAGTCCAAAAATAAACCCATATATTTAAAGTTAATGGATTTTCAACAAGGGTGCCAAGACCATTCAGTGGAGAAAGCATAGTCTTTTCAACAAACTGTGCTGTGCTGGGACACCTAGATATCCACACGCAAAAGAATGAAGTTGGACTAATACCTCACAACATAAACAAAAACTAACTCAAAATGGATAACAGACCTAATGTAAGAGCTAAAACTATAAAACTCCTAGAAGAAATCATCGGTGTAAATCTAAGTGACCTTGTAACAGGCATTTCTTAGATATGATACCAAAAACACAAGCAGCCAAAGAAACACTGGATAAATTGGACAATATCAAAATCAAAACCTTTTGAACATCAAAGGTTTTGCTTAGGGGTTAGAGCATTTGCCCACGGACCAGAGAGTCCTGGGTTTGGTTCTACTAAGGGCACATACCTCGGTTGCAGATTGTCCCCATCCCCAGTTGGTGGTGTGTGGGTAGCAACCAGTAGATGTGTCTCTCTCACATCGATGTTTCTCTCTCTCTCTTCCTCCGCCTCTCCCTCCCACTCTATCTGAAGATAAATGCAAAACAATGTCAGGTGAGGATTAAAAAAAAAAAAAGAAAGTGAAAAGTCAACTCACACAATGGGAGAAAATATTTGCAAATCACAGATGTGATAAGGGTCTAGAATCTAGAACATATAAGAACCCTTTATCATTCAACAATAAAACGACAAATAATACAATTAAAATGGGCAAAGAATTTGAACAGAAATTTCTCCAAAGGAAATATACAAATGGCCAATAAACACATGAACAGAGGCTCAACATCATTAGTCATTAGGGAATGCAAATCAAAACCACAGATACTACTTGACACCAATGAAGATAGCTAAAATAAAAAAAGACAGCCCTGGCCAGTTTGGTTCAGTGGTTAGAGCATCAGTCCATGGACCAAAGCATCTTGGGTTCAACTCCAGTCAATGGCACATACCTTGATTGTGGTTTAGTCCCTGGCCCTGGTCTGGGTCATGCAGAAGACAATCAATCGATGTATCTCTCTCTCTCTCCCTCCCTCCCACCCTATCTAAAAGTAAATGGAAAAACATCTTTGGATAAGGATTAAAAAAAAAAGACAGAGAATGACAAATTTGGGTGAGAATGTGGAGACAGTAGAGCTCTCATGCATTGCTCGTGGAAATATAAAATGATGCAGCTGTTATGGAAAATAGGCTGGCTCTTTGAAAAATTAAACATAGTTATCATATGGCCCAGCAATTTCACTCCTAGGTATATACCTGAAAATTGAAAACAGAGTTTACACAGAACTTCTACAGGAATGTTCACAGCAGCAGTATTCACAGTGGCCAAAAAGCGGAAACAACCCAAACGTTCATCAGCTAATTAATAGATAAACAAAATGTGGTATGTCCATACGTGGAATATTATTCAGCCATAAAAAGGAATAAAGTAATGATAAATGCTACAACATGAATGAATCTTAAAAACATTTTGCTGCCCAGCCAGTATGGCTCAGTGGTTGAGCGTCGACCCATGCACCAAGAGGTCACCAGTTCAACTCCCAGTCAGGGCACATTCCCAGATTGTGGGCCAAATACCCAGTAGGGTGTATGCAGAAGGTGGCTAATTGATGTTCTCTCTCATTGATGTTTCTCTCTCTTTCTCCCTCTCCCTTCCTCTCTCTCTAAAATCAATAAAGGAAACAAATACACACAAAAAATTATGCTGCCCTGGTCGGTTTGGCTCAGTGGTTACAGAGTGGGCCCATGAACCAGAGCCAGGGGTTTGATTCTGGCCAAGGGCACGTACCTTGGTTGTGGTTCGGTCCCCGGTCCTGGTTGGGTTTGTGCAGGAGGCAACCACTGATGTGTCTCTCTCATGTTGATGTTTCTCTCTCTCTCTTCCCTTCCCACCCTCCCTCCCACTCTATCTGAAGATAAATGGAATAATATCCTCAGGTGAGGATTAAAAAAAACAAACATTATGCTAAGTGAAAGAAGCTAGTCACAAAGAACCACAGAGTGATGATTCCACCATATAAAATGTCCAGAACAGGCAAATCCAGAGAGAGAAAGTAGATTAGTGGTAGCCAAGGGCTAGCAAGAGGGAAAATGGGGAGTGACTGCTAATGGGTTTGCGGTTTCGGGGGGGAGGGCTGAAAATGTTCTGGAGTTAGATAGTGTTGATGGTTGTACATACTCTGTGAACATACTAGAAACCACTGACTTTTACACTTTAAAATGGTGAATTTTATGATATGTGAATCATACCTCAATAAGAAGGAAGAGGAGGAGGAAGAGATAAATCCCAGACACAGCTCTTGTCCTCATGGGGGCTGGTGGGGAGAAAACCAAACACACACACACAGCAACATTTCTGTTGTAGTCAGGGCTCTGAGAGAGGGTGCCAAGGATGAGCGCTGTAATGGCAGTGGTCAAGGAAGACATTCTAGAGGAAGTGACCTGAAGGAAGAGGGGTTAGCGAGGAAAGAGGTGGAGGAGGAGGAAAGAGCATGCGCAAAGCTCCTGTGGAAGGAGGGAGCTTGGCAAGTAGGACCCAGAAAAGATCCCTGTGGCTAGGACAGGGGAAATGAGAACAAGCAGGGCAACAGAGATAAGGGCTGGAAGGGCTTTTGTGTCCTGTGGCCAGACGCCAATGTGACAGGGTCGGAGAATGGGCAGGAAAACAGCTTAGAGCTGGAGACGGGGCACCAAGCCCTCTGAGCACCTCCTTGGGGCAAGCATCATACCGGAGGTATCAAGTCAAGTGCTCCCACTAAACATCTGGAAAGGAGTTGGGAGGTCATTTCTCGGAGCTGAGCCACTCTGGATGTGACCTGATAGAGAGAGAGGAAAAATCCAAGTCCCTGACTTATTTAGTGATACCTCTGTACCGAAGCTCCCAGAAAGAAAATACAGATGAAAACCAACCTCACTGCTATGGCAACAGCCACCCCTTCTGACTTCCCAGCCTGAATAAAGGCCAGGTGGAAAAGTCTGCCTAGCAACAGTGGCGGGCTCAGGAGCCCCTCCTCCGGGGCTTCCGGATTCCCCTTCCATTATTATCATCCCAGCCTTGGCTCCCATCCCAGCTTTCCCGCTTCTCCTTCCAGTAGAGAAGCACACAGCAGCTACCAGACATCTAAACAGGCCTTCACAGCTCAGTCTGTGACGTATGCCGCCACCCTAATGTGGGGTACTAGCCCCATTGGACAGATAAAGACACTGAGGTTCAGAGAGGTGAAGGGGGCTGTACCAGCCTGGTATCCTTAGCCCTTTGCACTGCCCTTCCTCTCCAGTGTGGCAAAGGTCTGGTTATTTCTGCAGGTCTCCTGCTCTGATGTATCTGTGGCATGAAGGAATAAATGAATAGAAGGAATGTCATCCCTCCATCCTGTCCCCCTCTTCCTTCCTTTCACCAGTTCTGGGGGGCGGGGCTGCTCTGTTCTGGTCTAGCCCTAAAGAGGGCCAGGGGTGGGGTCATTTGGGGCCTGTAAGAGCCAGGAAGTAAGAAGGAGTGCAGGAGAGGCCCCGGGCAGGGTCCAGCCCTCTCCCCAGGGGGCACCCCTCCAGGGGACTGGGCCGAAGTGTTTCCCTTCAAAATGCCTGGCTCTGAACTGTCACACTAGCATTAATAATGACGGCCAATATTTTGTGCGCACTTACTCTGTCAGGCTCCGTGCCAAGCACTCTGCGTGCGCCATCTCATTTCGCCCTCACCCACAAGTGAGGGATGGGTCACCGCCTCTGTCCTAGGGAGGGGAGTGCAGCCTCAGACCTCAGAGCTGGAGGGGGCAGAGTGGCGGCAAACCCAGGTGTGTCTGGGTTAAGAGCCCAGGCTCTTAACAGATACTGCAGCCCCCAGGAGCCTTCTTCTCTCCTCCTCCTCACCTCCCAGCCCCCAGCCCTCAGCCCCTGGCCCCCAGGCTGCCTGCGGACCGCGGGGAGGGCAGAGGAGCTCAGAAGGAGTGGAGCTGCCTCCTGCAATTGTTTCCTGGCCCTGGGCCAGAGCCTACTGAAGGAAGAGGTGTCCTGTGGATGCAAGGTGGAGGGAGGGCCCCCCTAAGGACTGGGGGGTCACAGGAGGAAGGAAAAGGAAGAAACAGGTTCATAGGTTCTTAAGTACCTACTATGCGCATATGCTGAGCATGGCACTTCACAGGTGGCATTTCATGTTATCCCCAGAATGACACTAGGAGGTAATAGCTAACGCTTATTGTATCCCAGGTATCTCTCGCGTGCTCAGCAGGCTTTAATTCATTTAATCCTCACAGAAAATGCGCCAGGTAGAGACTGAGATCATCCTGGCTTTGCACACGGGAAACTGAAGCATAAGGAAGGGAACTGCCAAGGGCACATGGCTGCCAGCGACCTGAGCCCAGCCTGCTGGCCCCAGGTGCATGAGCAACAACAGAACTACTGTCCTGTTAGGGAAGCAGTGTCCCCATTTCTCAGAGGGGGAGAGTGAGGCCCTTTCTTGAGATCACCAGTTGTCAGAGTGGAGCCGCAGGCGCGTATGTGGCATTGTGACTTATTTAGTGGCACCTCCTGGGCTGATGGGCGCCTTTGCCACTGCTCCCTCACCAGCTCTGCCTGCAAACAGCGGGACCATGGGGAATAGCTCCAGCTGCAGACTCCTGCCCACGGCTGCCCAGAGCCGAGCAGAGGAGCAGACCACTCCCACCCACCTGGGAGTGTTTATTTTTGTTCAGGGTATTTTTGCCTGGAATCACATACCCCACAGTGATCCTTTCCAGAAATGACACCAACCCACTTCCTAGAACAGTCCGTGAAGGACCCTGATGCCGGGCATCAGATTGGACCCAACAGGCTCCACTGCCTCCCTGGGCCTCTGCGTACCTGTCTGTTCAAACCAAGGGTTGGAGGGATGTTCTCTGGGGATGCTCCTGGCTCCCAAAGTCCAAGATCATCCGCCCGGGAGCGTCCGGCTCGGAACAGTCATGACTGTGTGCCTTCCATGTGCACCGCCCTCCGGGAGCCTGAGCGTGATTCCTGTTAGCCCTCATTACAGCAGCGACCACGACCTAAGCCTTGGCTAAGTGCCAGGTGCTGTGCTGAGTGCTTTCCATGGATTCTCTCATTGAGTTTGCTCAGTAGCCCTAAGAGGCATTTTAGAGATGTAAAAACTCGGCTCAGAGAGGCTGGGCAACCCGACTGCGTTCACACCTAAGGAGCAGCAGGAAAAGGGTGCTCAGCATCGCCTGGTGCAGGCCTTGCTAGACCAGGCACCCTCCCTCCCCCTCCCACCTTGTCCCATCAGGCCCCGGGGGTGGGCGGGCAACCAGCCCAGCCTGTCACAGCTGACAACCACAGTGTGATGCCCAGGATGGACCCCAGACAGCCTCTCCCTTTAGTGGGGGATCCCTGTGTCCCTGGTGGCCTATCTTGGGGGTGACAGCAGCCGACTCAGATGGCATGCGGGGCTGCTGAGAGCAGACAGGAATGACAGGTTGGAGCAGTAGGAACTGCCCAAGGCAGATCAAGCATCTGCACCCCACACCTTGTCTAGACCCTTCTCTCTAACACTAGGAGTCTTCGGGACTCAGGCAAGAGTGTCTAAGCATTTATATTATAAACTAAGCTAACAAACTTGAATAAAATACATTCTATGTTCTTACGCAGACATAATGGTCTGGAAGGCCAGGCTGTGAATTTGAATTTCCCTAACTCCTTCAAGTTCTAGGCCTCTTCCAGCTCCAGCCAGCAACCCCCTCCGGCTTCCTTCTGGGCAGGGGCGTCATACACAGGTCCGGACACACGTGTCCGCAACATCCACACCTGCCCTTCTTCCCCACACAGCTGGCTTTGTCCCTGGGTACTGGGGGTGCACACACCAGCCACACAGGCTGTCCTCTGAAGCCCAGCGGGTCCTGAAAGTGGGCTTGGGGCTGACTGAACAGGGGACTCTGGGTTCTGTCATGAGTAAACTGGTAAATCGTCACTGGAGACACGTTCCCAAAGCAGAGGCTCAGGCCACACAGGTGCCTGGGCTCTGGGGGCAGCGACAGGGATAGAGAAAGCTTGGGGTTTAGTATTGGAATCCTAGCACACCACAGCTCTGCCACATGCCTATTGTGACTGTGGCCCAGTGAACTCCCCTCTTGGGTCCCATTTGCTCATCTGTAAAACAGGGATGACAGTTTCTGCCTGGTAAGGCTGCAGGGAGGAGGACATGCAATAAGGTCTGCGCAAAGGTTCGTGCTTTGTGTGCAGACTGTTCAACTCCACACTGACCACCGTCTCCAAGAAGCCCTCTCCGTAACACCCAGATCCGTCACCATCTTCTCCTGTACGGCGCTGGTCATGCACCAACTCGATCACTGAGGGTATCTGAGCCCACGGGGGCAGGAACTGTGCCTCCCACAGAACCCCTACCACCCAGTGCAGTGCCTGGCCCAGAGTAAGCAACAATGAACATTGGACTGGCAGAGTAAACGAAGCTTTGTGACTGTTCACCCGGGCTTGCTGTCTGCTCGTGGAGTTCATTCTAGCATCACACATTCACTGAGATGCCCTGAGGTCCAGATGGCTCAGACACCTCTCCAGGCCTCACAGAGCTCAACCCAGGCAGAGAGTCCACGTGGAAATAGGAACAGATTTCAACAGTGTGGTGCCTGCAGTAATGGAGTGATGGGGGCTGCCAGAGCCCGAATGAAGACGTCAGTGTTGCAGGAGCACGGAGAAGCTCCAAAGAGGAAATAATGGGGTAGCTGGCCTTAAAGAGGGGACAGGGCCCTGGCCAGTGTGGCTCAGTTGGCTGGGCATCGTCCTATGTACCAAAGGGTTGCTGGTTCGATTCCCTGTCAGGGCACATGCCTGGGTTGCGGGCTCAATTCCCGGTAGGGGGCATGCAGGAGGCAGCTAATTGATGTTCTGCTCTCGCATTGATGTCTCTCTTTCTCTCCCTCTCCCTTCGTCTCTCTTTAAAAATCAATAAAAATATTTATTAAAAATATTTCTTTATTATAAAAATCATAAATATAGTAATAGCAGGGCTCTCAAACCTGGTGAAGCACAAAGCGTGAGGGTTCTAGAGTCCGAAAGGCCTGGGTTTGAGTCCTGCACCAATGCTGTGTAGTCTTGGGCAGACTTCCAGAGGCCAGAGCGGCATGTGCAGAGGCACTGAGGTGTGAGGTGCAGTTGGTGTGCTTACATCAATGTGATCTGAGCTCAGGGACTGGAGGCGGTGAGTGTTCAGGTTGGTGGGCCAGCCGGACAGCCAGTGTCCCATTGGTTAGACCCCCAATTCTCAAATGTGTGGTTCCCCAGACCAGCAGCCTCCACACATATTGGAACTTGTTAGGAATGCACCCCCTCAGATCCCACCTTAGACCTAGCGAATCAGAAACACGGGGAAAGGCCCAAACGTGTATTTTTTATCTATCTATCTATCTATCTATCTATCTATCTATCTATCTATTAATTTAATCCTCATCCAAGGACATTCTTGCACCTATCTTCAAATAGAGTATGAGGGAGAGAGGAAGAGAGAGAGAGAGAGGAACACGGATGTGAGAGAGACACATCGAGTGGCTGCCACCCACATGATCCCAACTGGGGCCGGGACAAACTGCAACCAAGGTACATGCCCTTAGCGGGAACCAAACCCGGGTCTCTCTGGTCCACAGGCCGACGCTCCAACCAGAGCCAAACCGGCCAGGGCCCAAACGTGTATTTTAATAAGCGCTCCAGGTGATTCTGATGTTCAAGTTTGAGACCCCCTCCCCACCACCAGTTAGACTTCTTCCTGGAGGCAAGGAAAAGCCACAGACAGGTTGTAAACAGGGGGCTTGGGGGGAGCTCCAAACATCAGAAAGGTACCTGCTTGCTCTCACGGGGCAGCCTGCTGAGGCGCTAAAGACCCACATCTGAGCGTTGGCCCCTCCAGCTGGACAGAGCTGCTGTGTGCAGCAGGACAATCTATTTTCACATGTGAGGGAAGGGGCCACTGGGAAGCCAGACTCCTGCTGGGCACAGGGTCTGTTGCCAGGGTAACCACCTGTCACTGGGAGAAAGGGGACAGCTCCTTGCAGAGGGTCAGTGAAGGGGAACCGGTTATCATGGCAACCTCCCCTCAGGTGGGACAGGGTAAGGGAAGAAGGAAGCCTGGTTGTACCCAGGTACTCCATCCCCGTTCTCAGGAGGGAGCCCCACTGTCTCCGCAACCCTTCTCTGAGGGCATCTGGCCCTTCATCCCCTCCTCTGTCCATTTGGGCCCCAGGTGACAGTTTCCCCTCATGAAGCCACATACTCCTTATCACAGCCTAAGGGCTAGGGGGCTGTCTCCTTGGTTACAGCAGGGGCTTCTGTATCCACGGTGACGTTCCCTCAAGAGGCCCCGAGATCCTCATCTGCCAGGCCATCACCTTCCTTTGCCAAGGCTGGTTCTGGGGCAGTGACTCCTGTCTGGGGTGGTGACCCAGATCAGCGACAGGGCTCTCAAATCTGGTGGAGCACAAAGCATGAGGGTTCTAGAGTCTGAAAGGCCTGGGTCTGAGTTCTGCACCAGCGCTGAGTAATCTTGGGCAGGCTTTGTCAATCCTGGGCTGTGGCTTCCTCCCCTGGATTGGAGATACTATGGAAGCCACCTCCTAGGGCTCCTGCATGATTATCCGAGGAAATGCAACTGAAGTGAGGAACAGCACCTGACACCTCCCGTCTTTGTCTTTCTCAGGGAGAAAGGAGGGACAGGCTCCTGGGCGACCTCTCTGCTGGTGGGACATCTGGGGGTGGGGGAGAAGCAGTGGCTTTGGGGTCAAAAACACTCCATTAACAGTGACTGCTGGTACTGTAATTACTACTACTAGTCATCTGGCCATGAATGGAGTCCTGTCTGATAAATTTCTTCCTCCCGGTAATTTACATTTCCTTTTGTCACTATAGTCTTCATTCACAGCCTGATACAGGGATGTTTTCTGGAAGGCAGAAGTCTTGAGCTTCTTAGTTTTCCTGCAGTGCCCAGCCTAGGCCCTAGCGGAGAGCACCCAAAAAGCTCAGCATAGAAGGGACTTGGAATCTCTACTCTAACTTAGTAGGCAAGGCAGAAAGCCCACCTCCCTGGCCTTATCAGATGCTTGAATACCTCTGGGGATGAGGTCCTTATTCCCTGCTGAAGGTGGGCAGGTGCCCAGGTCTCCGGGGAGGCTGAGCCCCGGGGTGAGAAGCTGAATGGGTAGCTGCTGGAGTTGGGGCTGGAGGGAACTCCCGGGGCCACCCCGCACCCTAGCAGCCCCCCTTCCCCTCCTGCTGAGAGTTGATAATAGGAGTGGTTCTAATTATGCTCTAATTGCTTTCTTCCAGGCAGTTTCTCTGGAGCCAGGGAGTTCAGAGTTCATGAATAAATGAAGAGGGAGGAAGCGGGAAGGGATGTTTATTGATCCACAAATCTCTACGTGCCAGTGTCTGCCCCACAAACGCTTAGGCAGGGAGCTGTGCACAGTTCTGCATACATACATAGAAACAACGTACATACCTCCACAGCCCTCAAACCCCTCTCCAAAGGGCTGGTAGGGGTTAAACGGAGGTTACAAGAAGTGTCCTCAATTGGCTTTGGCTCCTAGTCTCAATTCTGCCACTGACACACTGTGGTCTTGGGCAAATCCTAGCATTCCAGGCTGTACTGACCGGGGGCGAAGGTAATGTCTGACAGCCCCCTCTGAGAAAACCCGGACTTCAGGATGTCAGTAGAAATCATCCAGCCAGATAGAACCCTGAGCTGGGCCAGGAGGGCACTTCACCCTCACCCTCAGATTGCCCTTTCACCCAGATGCTGCGTTCTCTAAGAACCGGCCCAGCAGCCAGGGCTCCAGGAAGTACAGGAGGCACACCCACCCCTCCACGCTGGCAGGACACCTGGCGGGGAAGAGCGGGGGGCTCTGGATGCTGATGCTCGCTCACCACTCACCAGCTGTGAGGGCCTGGGCAAGGCCCTTGAGCTTCTTGAGCCTCAGTTGCTTCATCTATTCAATGGGAATGACAGATTGTTAGGGAGGTTCACCCAGGGCATATCATGGCCTTGGCCAAGTGCCTGGTGTATAGTAAGCATTTAGCAAGTGGTAGCTCTGATTGCTAATATTGTCTACAAACCCGCAAGGTATAGATGGGTGCCTTCTTTACCGATGAAGAAACAAAGGCATGGGTCAAGCAGCTTGCCCAAATCATTAAAAAAATTTTTTTCTTTATTGATTTGAGAGAGAGAGGAAGGGAGAGGGAGAGAGATAGAAACATCAATGATAGAGAATAATGATTGGCCGCCTCCTGCATGTCCCCACTGGGGATTAGGCCCACAACCTGGGCATGTGCCCTGACTGGGAGTCGAACCAGCGACCTCTTGGTGCATGGGTCAACACGCAACCACTTAGCCACACCGGCCGGGCAACCCCAAATCATTATTAAGTGGCAAGATATGAACTCAGCCCCATCTGATCCTAAAGCCTCTGTACTCAGTCTTGCTTCTCTACTGTGCCTGACCCATCCCCAAGAACTGGCACATAGTAGGTGTCCATAATAACGTGCCGAGTGACAGGGAGGTGTAGGGAAAAAATGAGTGTAATAAAAGGCTGTGTTTCTAATGACCAAGGTAAGGGTGGATTGAGGGAGTCAGAATGAGGGCCAAAATTTCCTTTAAGGTCAAAGCAAAGTGCTGGGTCTGAGGGACCCCACAACTCCCTGCTTCCTCAGGGGCCAGGCCAGATGGGATCATGGGGATCCCTGGTATGTGCTTGTGGAAGAAAATCTTTTTACCCCTTCACAACTTCCACTAAGAAGCCAAAGTTGGAAATCCCGGCTTTGGCCTTAGCCAGAACCTACTCTGCCACAGCCTTGTGGGTGACTTGCGGCAAATGACTTTAGTTCTGTTACCCTCCCCCACCCCCACCACCCCCACCCCCGTCTAGGACATGGGGATAACAACAGCCCGCCACTGGGGCTGCTGCAAGGGAGATGTGAGACACACGCGTGAGGCCGCACGTCAGAGGTCAGGAGTGGGGGCCTGGAGTCAGGCTGCGTGGGTCCGTACCCCAGCTCTGGCACTGCCTGCAGCCCAGGTTCCGCTTCTGTAAAACTCTGTCTACTAAACAAGGGTGCAGGGAGGGTGAATGAGCCACTACGGGTGAAGCTGTTACAACAGTCAGCAGTGTGCGTAAGTGCCCCCTAAATCTCCCCTATTAGACTGCACCACGTGCAGAGAGCCCGCAGTTCGTTTCACATATGGGGACACAGAGCCCCAGAGAGGTATAAGGACTTGTCCAGGCCCCAGAGCCAGTTCACAGCAGACCCAGGCCTATGTGGGAACCAGCTGCATGCAGGGCCCCTGTCCAGACCTCAGCTTGCACCGATGATCACAGCACCTGGGCCATCCTACTCAAGGCTTGAGGAGTCTGGGAGACGGGGGGAGGCTGAAGCTCCCCTCTCCTGTCCTCCCTGGTGGCTCCAATGCTGGCTTATGCCAGTGGGGTGTGTCTGAGAGCAGGGAGGACTAACCCACCTTCCTGGCCCACCTGGCTGGCCCCTCCTATCCAAGGCTGGCTGCAGAGGCCTCAGAAACAATCCCGGGACCCAGACCGGAACACCATTTGTCAGCCCTGCATGGTGGTGGCGGGCTCATTTCCATGGCAACAGTGCAGTGTGAAGGCATCCTGGCATCATTAGGGAGCGCACTGAGTAGTACAAACAGAGGCTGCAGTAGATTACACGCCTATTATGAGCAGTCTTGGGCTCTGAGCACTGGTAATTATGCCTAATTGTGCATTTAATTGTGTAATTGAAAACCCACATCTTTGGTTCAGGCTGGGGCTGCAGAACCTACCCCCCCACCCAAAATAAAGAGCCTTAGGAACCATCCCTACTCTGAAAACCCCGGGCTACCTCCCCTTCTAGGGCAAGGGGCAGCCAGAGCCATCGGGGGTGGGGGGAGTGTCTATAGACCCCCACTTCCCGTGCCAGGTTCTGTGATTTGGGGTGGGAGAGGGTGGAGCATGCTTAAAGCAAAGGCACATGGGAAGAGCACAAAATGCTCACAATTTTAATTATTTGTATTAGATACCCTTTTGTGCTGTTGCTACTGTCCTCTCAAGACGCAGAACCACACCTGATGACTCCAAGGAAGCTGGATCATCATTAGATCCATTACACGTCCAAGTGGTCATCCAACCTATATATATATATATTCTTAGTCACTGCCAGGGACAGGGAACTTACTACCTGATTGTCAGTCTGTCACTGCAGAGCCTCTGTCGTTTCAAAACCACCGCAACACTCTCTCCTCCATGCCCCAGTGTCAGACTGGAGAAAGTGAGGCTCAGAGAGTGGCAGGGCCAGCTCAAAGTTGCACAGCAAGTGAGTATGAGAACCGTGGGATTCTGGCTCGTGGCTGAGGGCATATTTTGTACCCTAAGGCGAATCAGCATTTAGGAATGTGCTCAGCACTTTATGGTTCTTCAGAAATATTTGCTGAGTGCCACTCTAGGTAGGGTTAGCTGGTGGCAATTCTAACTCTCTGACTCAGCAGTATTTAGTTTTGCTGGAGTTCAGGAAGCTCACCCGTGCTGACCAGGGTTAGTGATGGGTCAGAACCTCCTGCTGTGAACCTCTATGGTCTGAGACTTCATTTTACAACCACACGTGCCATGTGGGCATTTGGAATGGGGACAGTATAAACACTCACTCCAACAGAAAGAGGAAAGAAGATGTCACTGGAGTCCCTGACAACCGGACACCCAGGTGTAAAGCCTGGAGCAGGCCATCAAAGGCAAATGCGGGAGTCTCCTCCTCTCCCCAGGACCTGATACCCCCCTCGGTCACTGCCTGTGGCAGCAGCTCTGATCTCCGCCTGGGAAAGGACAGAACTCACTGGTGACTCAGAGCTGGAGTCCAACCTTCTCCCTTTGCAGAGGGGGACACAGAGGGTCACACCTTTCTCCCTGGTTCCCTCTGACCGCGCGCCGGGCACTGTGCCCAGAGCTCTCCCTGCATTATCTCAGATCACTCTCTGTAACAGTCCCCATGTTACAAAAGAGAAGACCCAGGGACAGTCAAGGCCAAGGCCACAAGATTTAGCAGAACCTCTACTCCAACTCGGGCCTTCTCCTGGTTGGAAAAGGGGACATTTCCTGTTTCCTACCCCAGGTATTCAGATTCATAGAATCTGCTTCCTCACCTCCGGTGCATGGTGCATTCAACGGAGGCGTGAACCCTCTGTGAACCCCACTCAGCATATCTTACCTCAAAGGAGCCTCCAGCAACTCTTTGAGGCACATTATTACTATCCTGCCTGGCCAGGTAGCTTCGTTGGTTAAAGCGTCGTCCCAATACGCCAAGGTTTCGGGTTCAATCTCTGGCCAGGACACATACAGAAGCAACCAATGAATGCAGAGAAGTGGAACAACAAATCAGTGTTTCTCTCTCCCTTCTTCTTTCTCTCTAAAATCAGTAATAGTAACAAATTATTATTACTATCCTGATTTAGAGAAATGCAGGTGAAGCTCAGAGAGATTAAATGTCTTGCCCAAGGTCACCCAGCTACAAAGAGGCAGAGATAAAACTCAATCCCCAGCCTGACCCCAAAGCCCAAGCTCTTCCCAGCTAACCTCCCTGCCCCGGGGTTCACCAGCTGCTTTGAGACGGGTCAGGGCTCAGGAACCTGCAACCAAAGATACAGCTCTTCTAAAACCTTCTAAAACCTCGGTACCTGCTGGCAGAAGCGTGTGAATCGGGGAGGCCTGCTTTGCTGCCGGAGACTCTCCCTGTCTCTGAACCACCACCCCTCTCCTTTTCCTGATCAAGGAGGGAGGCCAAGGGCACCGGGACTGGGAATCCCCGGACCACACAGCCAGCTCCACTCCCTGTGGCCTGGAACTAGCTTTGAAAAAACACATCTCTGGCCCTGGCTGGTTTGGCTCGGCAGTTAGAGCGTCGGCCTACGGTCCAGAGAGACCCGGGTTCGGTTCCCGCTAAGGGCATGTATCTCGGTTGCAGTTTGTCCCCGGCCCTGGTTGGGTTGTGCGGGTGGCAGCCACTCAATGTGTACTTTTCACGTCGATGTTTATCTCTCTTACTCTCTCTCCCTCCCACTCTATCTGAACAAAAAGTGAAAAAATATCCTCAGGTGAGGATAAAAAAAATAAATAAAAAGAAAAAACACATCTCTGGTGCCAGCCTGCTCTCCCAGTACCAACCCCTCCCTGAAACTAGAGGAAAGGAGACTTCAATGACTGGAGCTTGGTTTGGATTTTACAACTGTCCTCAAATTCTTCCCCTTGATCACTCATCTGAGGCCTAGACTGCATCTTGTTTCCTTGGCAACAAGTCACTTCATTCTTCTGAGCCTCGGTATGCCCATCAGTAAATGGGTATAAAAACTACACTTACCTCAAAGAGTTGTTATGAGGGCCAATAAGTCTTCAATGCAGGTTAATTTACTCCCTGGGTAACTTTTTCTCGACCTGCATCACAATTTCCTTAAACCCTACACAGGCCATGGGATGAACAGAAATGGAGATGAAGTTGGGGCGTCGGGGGGAGTTGGTGGAGCAAGCAGCTCAGAATATCTGGTATCCAGTAACAACCCCTCATGGCTGAGGAAGGATTTCGATCTCTCCCCAGCTTCCACATCCAGCATCCCCACCATCTGACAATGGCACGCAAGGTAGAAGCTGGGAGTCCTGGATCTGGGTTTGAATCCTTATTCTGTCCCTATTATAATATGTATGTGGCCATGAATGAGCCAGACAGTAACAAGAACAGGTATACAAAGTGCTTAGCACAGTGCCTGGCTCACAGCAGACCCCAAACAAAAAAGGAAGTTGTTTATTATTGTTGTTGTTATTTCCCATTGAACCATACATTTTCCATATACAGATACTAAGACTTGAAGAGTTTTGGGGCACAGTTCTGATCACTAGATCTCTAACCCAAGCAGCGATGGGGGCAGAAGTGACTTGTTCAAGCCTCAAGGCAAATAAGAGCTAGCCATGGGGACAGTCCTTCAGCCCGGCACTGTGCTGTTCAGACACTGTCTCATGAAGCCCCCAAACTGTCACGGGGTAGGAGCTGTTGTTCTGACTACTTTACAGGAGAGAGGCAGAGGCTCAGAGAGGGTGAGAGGGCTTTCTGGAAGTCACAAAGCAAGGTGAAAATGGTCGTCTGACCCAAGATATTGCTCTTGGCCCCTATGCTAGATTTTAGATTAGCTGCCACTTATGGGGAGCTTATCTCGAAATCACTCACCCAGCCTGCAAAGGAGAAGAACCAGGGCTACCCTCCAGTCCCCCAGAGGCCCTCTCCTCTATTCCACCCTTCTCTGCCAACATCATAAGGGCCTGAGAGCTGTTTGGCCTCAGTCTGTTCATCTGCAAAAGGGAGTTGATCACCCCAGCCCCCACCTGTCTAAAGGGGTCAGTGGCCTGGACCACTTCATGCTCCTGACTCCGAAGCCAGGTCCAGGACCTGAAGCACCAGAGCACAGCCGGATGCGCCCGGGAAGCCAGGAGCTTGCAGAAGCAGCTGTGTCAGAGCGCAGGCCCCAGGAGCCATCTCCCTGCCGTCTTCAGCATCACCATGGCTAATAACAACATCAATCAGGTTGACCATGTTTCACACCATTACTCGCAGCTCAGCAGGAAGCTACGTATTTCCCCCCTCACCTACCACCTTCCAGAAAGCAACGTGCCTTCCTGTAGGGAGCGGAATGAAACGGATGTTTTTCTCAGTACCTTTTTACAACTCTGAGAGGTAGGAATGACTCTCTTGGACAGAGGAAGAAACCGGGTCCAGAGGAGGGAAGTCTGTGCCCAAGGTCACACAGAGCTGTCATGCAGCAGTGATGTATTCCTGAGCAATCACAGGCTCACAGGGCCAGGCTTGTGCAAGATCCTATTGAAATATTATCATTTTCATTTTCAGATGAGGAAACTGAGGCTTGGAGCAACGAACAGACCTGAGATCACACACTGCTTGAACGTGAGCAGAGCGGCACAGGGTGGACACGGTGGCTCTCTGTTCAGGCAGAAGGGTGCTGGCATCCTGGTTCTGTCACTGATGAGGTTACTGATCACAGCAAACCTCATCACCCCTCTGAGCCTCAATGTCCTCATCTGAAAAAGGGGATAATAACATCTCTCCCATTGTGTGGAATAAAAATAGGAAGGCTAAAAACAGTAAAGTAGCTAAGGTTTATCGATCATTTAACGTGTACCAGGCACTTTGCCAAGCACTTTACATATGTAAGTTCATTTGGTTAAATGAGGTAATGCATATAAAGTGCTTAGCACAGGACTCCAGAAATGAGAGAACTAATGGCGATGATGAAGACATCGATGATGACTCCCTTGGGCAAATCTCCTTGGTTCATCCTCTTACGGGAAGAACAGAGTGGCCTGGCCTGTAAGGTTTCAGGAAGGAGGTGGACTAGGAAAGAAGGGCAGAGTCTGGGCAGAGGAAGGAAAAGGGAAATAAATAAAAATTAGGGAGTCAACAGCATTAATAATGTCAAGATGATACTCAAGTAGGAGCCAAGAAAAGCAAGGGACCCAAGATCTCCTATAGAATGGAACCACACTGAGACGCACCAAAACCTCCAGGCCAGCCCAGACCTCATCCCAGGGTCCCTAACAGGCAGAACTGGAAGGACCCTAGGGACACAGACTAATGGTTCTTCCCATTTAATTAATTAATTAATTAATTCTTTATTGATCTTTTTTTTAATCCTCATCCGAGGGTATTTTTACATTTATCTTCAGACAGAGTGGGAGGGAGAGAGAGAGAAACACAGATGTGAGAGAGACACATCGACTGGCTGCCACTTGCACAACCCCAGCTGGGGCCAGGGACGAACTGCAACCAAGGTAAGTGCCCTTGGCTAGAATCAAACTCGGGACTCTTTGGTCCACAGGCTGACGCTCTAAACCGCTGAGCAAAACCAGCCAGAGCTCTTTATTGATTTTTTTTTTTTTAATCCTCACCCGAGGACATTTTTCCATTTTTTGTTCAGGTAGAGTGGGAGGGAGAGAGAGGAAGAGAGAGAAATACTGACGTGAAAGGGACACATTGAGTGGCTGCCTCCTGCACGACCCGGCCAGAGACGAACTGCAACCAAGGTACGTGCTTTTAGCAGGAACCGAATCCAGGTCTCTCTGGACCGCAGACTGACGCTCTAATGGCTGAGCCAAATCGGCCAGGGCTTTATTGATATTTTTTGGAGAGAAAGGAAGGGAGAGGGAGAGAGAGATAGAAATATTGATGAGGGAGAACATTGATTGGCCGCCTCCTGCATGCCCCCCACTGGGGATTTAGCCCACAACCTGGGCATGTGCCCTGACCAGGAATTGAACTAGCGACCTCTTGGTGCATGGGTAGACGCTCAACCACTGAGCCACATCGGTTGGGCTCTTCCAATTTTACAAATGGAAAAATAGAGGCTTGTAGTGGGGAAAAGACATTTTTTTGTTTGTTTGTTTTATCCTCACCCAAGGACATTTTTCCATTTTTTGTTCAGACAGAGTGGGAGGGAAAGAGAGAGAGAAACATCGACGTGAAAGGGACACATCGAGTGGCTGCCACCCACACAACCCAACCAGGGCCAGGGACAAATTACAACCGAGGTACATGCCCTTAGCGGGAACCGAACTCGGGTCTCTCTGGACCGCAGGCCGATGCTCTAACCGCTGAGCCAAACCGGCCAGGGCGGGAAAAGACTTGTCTAAGTTCACAAGATGTCCGTGACAGAGCTGGGCTTGAATTCAGGCCTCCTGCCTCTCAGCTCAAGGCCCAGTACTTGCTGCTTCCCACAGAGGACGAGTGCAGGAGGGCACCTGGATGTTTGGGCCACAACTCCCGGAAAGCATTCCATGGTGTATATATCATTAAGATAGTAAGAATAAAAAGCTATAGTTTATTGATTCTCATTCTGTACCTGGCACAGTGCTAAGTTCATTATAAGCAATTAATCCTCACAACCCTATTTAACAGATGATAAAACTGTGGCTCAATGAGGGTAAGCAACTTGCCTAAGATCTCACAGCTAGAAAGTGACAGTCGGGACTCAAACCCAGGTCTGACCTATCAAACTCCAGAGCCTTGTCTCTGTACTTGTCCACCTGAATGGTACAGCCCCCACCTGCTTCTCCTGCTCTCCAGTATACCCTCACACCCTACTCCCTCACCCAAACAAGTCTACCCCAACTGCAGAAGAATGTTTAGAACTGGCCTGTTTTATTATGATGATCAAAGCCCATTCAAAAGAGGAAAATGACACAGTTCCTCTCGCAAAGTTCTCAGCTGAGAAACTAACAGCCTCTTCTTGCTCTGCCCCTTTCCATTGGATGAGAAAAGAGGCTTCCTTCTCCCTAGGATAATGTCAGGCTGGTGAATTCCGGCATCTGGGAGCACATTACGGAAGCTGCCAGGGAGCAGAGGCTCCTGGGGGTGACAACTAAAGGGACTCACTGTGCAATCAGCTCAGACAGAGCAACAGAGCCAAGAAACCAATTTTCAAGTCCCTCTTCCGAGCACCTCCCAAATTATCTCATGTAACCTTCACAAGCTGCCCAAAGCCACCCAGCCAAGACACAGGAGATTCAGAATCCCAGCCAGTCACATCTAACTCCAGAACCCCTTGAGCTGGTGAACTGTCCTGTGTGTGTGGAAGGGTGGGTCTAGCTTAGCTGGTGAGAGCAATGGAGGCAGGTGAATGGGAGACAAGGGAGACTACCTCCATCCACCACCCTCACCTCTCTATAGACAGTAGTAAGCACCTCCCAAGAGACCCTTGACTTAATCAGGGCCAGAACTACTTATTTTCTAATTAAAAAGGCATCAGAGGATGCTGGTGAGCTGCCTGGCTGCAAAGCCTGGCTCCTAACTGTAGAACTTTGGGCAAATTACTTAGTAGGGTTATTATGAGGATTTAATGAGTTAATACATGGAAAATTGCTTACAAGTGTGCCCAGCACCTAGTAAGTGGTCCCTAAAGCTAACTATTGTTATTATCATCAACAGAATGGGCACGGGAATCCTACTAATAGTGATTATCTTTGGGGTATGGAACTGGGCATAGAAGGAAACTAACCTTCACCTTCCGCTCTTTGTGATTATTTAGTGACTTATTCATGTTTACAATATGTGTATATTACTTTTCTAATAAAAAGTCCTAGTTTAAAATTAAAAAATGAACAAACACAGAAAAAAGAATCCTTTGAAAGGTTTCAGCACTTCTTGGCATTTTATGTTCCTCAAAGCAGATAAAGAAGAGTGTTTCTCCTGTGAGCCAAGAGTTGCCAAAATCACGGATTCATTCATTTGTTTTACAAATATTAATGGAGTGCCAGGCCCTGTTCCAGCTGCTGGGGATTTAGCAGAGAACAAAACAGATCATTTCTACCCTTCTGGAGTTTCCATTCTACCTGATCTTAATTAATCTCCTCTGCAGCCCTCAAGGATGAGCAGTTTACAGACAGGCAGACCAAGGCGGCCCAGTGAGGAGAAGTCACTTGCCTGAGTCCCCACAGCGAGGAGCAGGGCTACAACTTTCTAGGCTGGGCTGTTTCTACCACTGCCCAAGAGGGCAGGTCTGTGGATGGCAAGTTTGGGGCTGGTGTCCCCAAGAGGAGAGAAGCAAGATGAATGAGAAGGGCTGCACGTCCAGACCCAGAGCTTGGCTCTGTATTACTGTACGCACCGCACCTATGGTGGACAAGAGGCAATGCTGCAGGCGAAAGCAGAGACCAGATCACGGAGGCAGGCATAGCTCACACTCAGACTTGATTTTTGCCTATAGAGGTTCCCATGCAAAAACCCCTTGTTGTTGGGTCTCAGCTCTAGGGTAGGCAGAAGACCCTGGCCTCTCCTTAATCACCTTCCCAAATCCACCTGCCAGAGCCTGAACTGAAGGGCAGAGTCAGTCCCCTTCAGCTCCTGAATTCACTCCACTAGCCTCCCTGAGACAAGAACCTGAGTTCCTGAGGCTGGGGTTAGGCGAAGTGTCCTCAGAAGCTCCCATCCTCCCCAGAGCACCCACTATCCCCACCTCCATCAGTGCCAGCCCAAAGAGAGGAGCGGCTCTGCCTGTCTTCACTCCTGATGCTCTGGTGGACCTGCTGACTGATGGCATACCCACGCCACAGAGGCCACAGTGAAAGCAGGGAGGGCGGTTCAGCACCCAGTTTGTCAGACTGGCCCAGTACCAGGCACCTCCTTGTGACCCTTTCCAGGAAGGTATCTCTCCATTCCCAGGCCTGCTCAGTCGGTGTGTGTGTGTGTGTGTGTGTGTGTGTGTGTGTGTGAAGGGAGGCAGAAACAGCACAAAGGAGTGAATGGTTCTTGGAGTCCAAGATTCCAGCAAGATCCCAACACACACTGATGAACATGGACTAGAAATGGTTAGAGATCTAGAGACATACCAAAGAGAAACCCAGAGAGAGACACACACAGGAGCAGAGACTTTGAGAGAAGCACTCGCGGGGAGGAGACCAGAGGCAGAAACCCAGAGGAAGGGAGGCCAATGCAAACGAGTGATCTAGAGGAAAACACATGGCAGGGACCTCAACAGATCCACAAACCAGCCCCGGACACACCCCCAGCCAGCCACGGTCCCACAGCGCACCTCCCAACAAGAAGCCACTGGTACATTGTGGGCCAGACGCGTGGAGACCCCGGCGCGGGGCGGCCGAGGACTTGCGCGCAGGGCGCACTCCGGGACCGGGAGCGCCGGGAGAGAAGCGCACACAAAGAGACAGCACGGCCAGCAGGAGCAGGCTCCGCCCGTCCACTCTGTGACTCCAGACCACCCCCCACGCGGGCACTCTCACCAGACACACACACATACACACACAGCACCCCACCCGCACGCCCAGGGACCCCGCCCCGCCGCGCCCCACCCTGCTCCGGCCGCCCGGGAGCGAGGCGCTCACCAGCTGCAGGCAGCAGAAGGCGACCAGCGTGCAGCGCCCGCTGCACTTGCCCATGGCTCCAGGGGCCGCGCAGGCCGTCCACCGCGGCACCCCTCTAGCTCGGCGGCCGCCGCCTCCTCCGCACCGCGCGGGTCCGCGATCTTCCCGTTGGGCGCCCCGGGCGGCGGGGCCGCGCGCCTAGGGCCGGGCCCGGGAGCGCCGGGTCCTCAGGGCTGGGGCGGGCCGCCTGCGCTCTGAGTCCATGGTCCGTCCACCCGCGCGCTGGCTCTGCCGCGCCGCACCTTCTTTGTCTGACCGGCCGGCTGCCGAGCGCGCCTCCTGCCCCGGGGCGGCTGGCGGGGAGCGCGGAGCGGGGAGCGCAGGCACCGAGCGCAGCGCAGCACAGAGCAGCACTGCCCAGCTGGGTCAGCCGCCAAGGCGCTCGGCGGCCGCGGCTTCCCGGCCCCACCACGTGGCTCCGCCGCCGCCGTCGCCACCACGGAGAGGGAGGGAGGGAGGAGGGGAGAGTTGGGGCGGGGCGGCCGCGGGAGCGGAGAGGAGGTGGGAAGGGGTAAGGAAGTGGAGAGTTGGGGGGAGAGGCAGGGAGTGAAGTGGCGAAAGTGTAGGCCTGGGGGCTGACAGCCCTGGGTCAAACCCGGACTTCACTGCTTGCTCACTCTCTGTGTGACCTTGGGCAAATCACATCACCTCTCTGGGTCTTAGTTTCTTTAAGTAGGAATAATAATGTCTGCTTCAGTGATGCCACAAGATGAAAAGCATTTCTGTGAACAAAGCACTGAGCCCTGTGCCTGGCCTCCTGAGGGTGTTGGAGCACCCCTCTCATCCTGCCTTTAGGGTCTCAGGGTTCAAATCTTGGGCCTCTATTCCCAGTTCCCAGAGCTGCTCTTCATCCCAGCTTCCCTCCTGAATGCCTGGCCACATTGTCTTCCTTCCCTTTCCTTCTACTGGCATTTATTGAGCCCTGACTGCATACACATCCTGGGAGCCCTGGGATCCAGAAATGAGCTCTGCTCACCGAGTGAGCTTCCCTGCTGGGCCCCAGGGGCTATGGCCAGCCCCTGTCCCAGGCTGCACTGGGGAAGGGAGCAGGAAAGGGCTTGCCAGCAGAAGAGTCTTCTCCAAGATGCCACCCAAAAGCACTCAACTCTCAAAAACATCCCAGATCCATTTAATAATCCCTGCACTACACCTAACTTCTTTTTTCTTTAAATCCTCACCCAGGGATTTAATGCTGTTTCTTTCTTTTTGTAAATTTGATTTAATTTTTTCTTCATCGATGTTAGAGAGAGAGAGAGGAAGGGAGAGATAGAAACATCAATGAAATATAACATTGATTGGCTGCCTCCTGCATGCCCCACCACTGGAGATCAGGCCCGCAACTTGGGCATGTGCCCTGACCAGGAATCCAACCAGCGACCTCTTGGTGCATGGGTTGACGCTCAACCACTGAGCCACACTGGCCAGGCAGGGATATATTTTTTAAAAATTAACTTTAGAGAGGAAAGGAGGGATAGAGGAAGGAGGAGAGAGAGAAAAACATTGCTTCCCTTACCCACCCTGACCAACCGGCAACCTAGGTATGTGCCCTGATAGGGAATCGAACTCAAAACCTTTGTTGTACAGGTAACTGACACTCCAACCAACTGAGCCACTAGGCCAGGGCCACACCTAACTTCTTGTGGTCATCTCGGTGATTAGCATTCACTCAGGTGGGAATCCCTCATCCTCCCTCCAGGCTTCTCTGTCCACCTGACCTGTGAACTGTTCCTTCCAGCTAGTGTCTATGAAATACCTACTATGTGCCAGGCTTTCTGCTGGGGATGAGGGGATGCACCAGTCTCTGCACTCACTGAGAGAAGTCTAGTAAGGACTCGTTATTAAAACACGATGCCCTGGCGGAACGTTTCTTATTCTTGCCCTTCCTCTCCACTTTCACTAGCCCTCTTGACTCAGAAGGCAGCATGTATGATATAGATTAAGACCACAGTTCGGACCCATACAGCCTGGGCTCTAGTCCCAGCACTGCCACTTGTAAGCTGCTTACGTAGTAAGTACTCAAATGCATTCTTATCTACTCCTAGGACTGGCTACATGATTTGTGGGGTGCAGTGCAAAATAAAAATGAAAGGCTCCTTGTTAAAAAATTAAGAATGATGACACAGCAGAGCATTAAACCAAGCACAGGGAGGGCCTTGCCAGACTAAAGCCAGCCCTGTCTTCTCCCTGGACTATTAAAACGGTCTCTTCGCTGGTCTCCCTCCTCCATCCCTTCCTTCGCATGCCACTTGGTATTTTAAAGCACACAAGACACTCCTAGAATTGAAACAACATGTGCTGAGGTTTTCACTTGGAATAACAAGCTGAGATAATAGTGGGAACTTTTTCAGCCATGCTTGGGCGAGTAACAGCTGTGTCCAACCAGGTTCCATGACTAGCCAGGCTTCCAGGAGTCTGTGAAGTCCCTGAAATAATATGCAAAGCCTCACATGAGCAGATGTGCCTTTTTCTGGGGAGAAGGTCTACAGCTTTCATCAGACTCTCCGAAGAGTCCATTTCCCACAGAAGAATAACAATGAGCCCACAAAGGATCAGCCCAGATGTAACAGTTCTCTAGCAGATCCTCTTTGGGGCCTCCTCCAGACAGAGCCTCTGTCAATGCAAATCAATAATAATAACAATAACAGCTTCCATTTATTGGGCACATTCTCTAAGCCAGGCACTTGACATATATTATCTCATTTAATCCCTATAATAACTGGATTCCACTGGCGCTGAGTGACTAGCCCTTGGCAGGTTTTAGGCTCTATCCTTCCTGTGACACCCATTCCAAGGCCTGGCTGACTCACTCTTGTCTGTCCTGTGGGACCAGGGGTGGCCTGTCCGACCTCAGCTTCTGCCCCTGGGGCAATTACAAGTCGTGTCCTGATGAACCACATACACGCCCTGCCATCTCTCACTTCCATGCTTTGCATATGTTCTGTCTAGACTGCATCTCCCATCCAAATTCTTGCCTGAAGAATTTCTATTTAAATTTCAAATCTCCGCTCAACTGTCACTTCCTCCTGGAGGCCTTCCTTAACACTGATCTGGGGGAAGGGCCCTTCCTCTGGGCTCACTTGTAGTCTGGGATACCTTTACTACCCTGTCCCTGAGATTTACTGTATGTGCCTGACTGTTTATTTCCCCCAACAGGCTGTGAGCTCTCCGAGGACAGTGTCTGTGTTATGAGTTATCTCTATATCCCACAGGACTTGGATCATGCCAGGAGTCAGCAAACATGTGGTAAAGGAACAGTCTTCCCAGCCTCAGGCCCCAGTGTATCTCGTGCCCTCTCTTTACCACCTGAGAGTCCGGGTTCTGAGAGGGCGGGGGATCTAATTATAGGAACAGAAGGGATTTCTTTGGCAAGAATTGGTGGGGGGGCTTAGGAGCTGGGGATGTCATCAGGAGGGGCTTGTAGTAGTTGACAGGAAGGATGACTGACCCCTCAACTAGGGAAAGGTTGTGGGGGAAATTAAGCAGAATTTAGTAATACAGGACAGAGATGGTTCGGAGCCTACCCACACCTGCTGAGTGAGAAGGCAGAGTCACTGTCAGCCCATGAGGTACGGGAGCTGCCGAGGTGCTGAGATGTGTGTGTGTGTGTGGGTGGGGGGAGATGTTCCTCCCTTGTCCTAAACCAAGCTAGTCCCTTGCTTTAGTCCCTCTGGGGGTTCAAACACTGAAAGGTTCTGAGAAAGTTCACTCATAAGATAACCAAATTGTTAAACCTATTTATTTCTCCTTTTTCCAAGTCAGAGGATTGAATGTGCTCACTGATTATAGTTTCTGGGGTGTTTCCTGACCCCAACCAATTCTCCGACACCAGCTGGCTGACCAGCAACTCAGTTCAATTCTGACACCAACTGTGTGGAGTGAGTGCAGAGCCACAGCTCCGGGGCTCAGCCGCCCGAGACTACCTCCGCTTCGGATGCCAGTCTCCGGCACCCCTACTTCTGATCGACCAGCTAGAAACCGAGGGTTCCCTCAGTCCCCCTCCTCGGGTTTCATAATGTGCTTGTGAGCAGGTCACAGAACTCAGGAAGGTACTTCATTGGTTTATTATAAACCAAAGTAAACTTCATTACCTTCATTGGTTTATTATAAAAAATATAAAAAACAGCCAGATGAAGAGGTACATAGGGCAAGGTCTGGAAGGGTCCTGGGTGCTCCTGTCCCTTTGGAGTTGGGTTGTGCCACCCTCCCAGCAGGTTCACCAACCCAGAAGCTGCCCTGGATCTCATTGTTCACGAGTTTTTATAGAGCTCAGTCTCCAGGCTGAGAGTTTCCACTCTCTGATCATTTGGTCTTTCGGTGAGCTACCTAGGGTCCCCTCCTAAGTCACCTCATTAGAACACACTCAGTTGTGATCAAAATGGACTCATGAATAACGAGAGACACTCCTATCACTGAGGACACTCCAAGAGTTTTAGGAACTCTGGGCCAGGAATGGAGATAAAGACCAAGAATATTTTTGTGTTATAGCATACATACTCTGGTTTTCCTTCAGATCGTATAAATCTTTCACCTTCTATATTATATGATAATCTCAAACACCTATTAAGCATTCTCTGCCAAGCACTGTTCTGGGCAATTTCAGTGCATTAACTCACTAAACCTCACAGCAAGCCTTTGAGGTGGGTATTATCACCATTCCCGTTTTCTAGACAAGCAGACTGAGGCTCAGAGAGGCTGGAGCACCTGTCCACAGTCACACCACTAGGAAGAATCAGATTTGAACTTAGGCAGAGCTACTTTTACCATTCCCGTTCCATTCCTTACAGGTTTCAAACTTTTCTTTTTCAGTAACAGACCCTTTTCTTCAAAAGAAAGAATACATTTCTAAAACTGAAATCGGTAGAACTGCTCTGGTCGTGTGGGGAGAGAGGGCTGGCACCCTGTGCTCTGTCCGCTGTCACCTCCTGTGACGGCCCCAAGGCGGCACTGCAGTCCAAAGCCTCTCAGGAACAAGGTGAAGAAACCACTGGCCTGGCTGATCTTCCAGGTACGTTTTTGAAGAGGGGAGAGGCAGAGAGGGAAAACCTGAAGGGCAGAGGGGTTCAGTGGGTTCTATAAAGTTGGGCAGCACATTAAGGGCAGAGCTGGATCCCAAGTCCTCCAGGTCAGCTCCACTGCTGTGCCTGGTAGTGAGTTGGGAGCTTTGGAAGAAGAGATGAACGGGATAGCGGCCCCTGAGAACCCCCGGGACCACCAGTGTGACATGGTCCACTGTTCTTTTCTTAGACAGCCGTTGCACGTATTCGCCTTTCCTCTCTGGCTCCTGACGGCCTCTGAGTTTGTGACTCTTGAGCCTGTTGGAGAGGAAGAATAAATAAACGGACAGTTACAAGCAACACAGAGAACGGCATAGCCCCTGTGAGGTACAGAACCAGAATGGAGGGAAGAATGGATAACTTTGCTTGGGAATAGGCAGTGATGGAAAACTGGAGGAAAGATGATGCCTGAAATACAGGTTGCCAGACAGAAAAAGTGCAGACAAAAAAATACCTAACAGCAAGGTGCATTTCAGGAACTAGGATCCCTTTAGTTTAACTTCTGCATATACTTTTTACTTCCTATGCCTCCTTATTGCCACCGCCCCTCTCCAGTCAGCTTTCTTCAAGATCTCAGTTCCAGAGAAAATCTTAAAAGAAACAGAAAAAAAACAAAAAAATCCCTACTAAGAAGGGAAGGTGGAGAAATGAAGGGAGACAGAACAGGTTGTGTGTGCACGGGCAGGGGCCAGATCAGAACCCTGAACAGCTTGGGTGGCAGTAAGGCTTGTAGAAAGGTGACTCCTTCCTGGGCCTGTCGGGTCTAGAATCCCTAGCCCAGAATCTTCTGACAGCCCGACAAGCCTTCCTTTGCATTAGTTCTTGGAGTCCACGTGGGCTTTCAGTTAAAGTCTGACCTCAGGCCCGCTGAGCTGGGGACGCTGAGAGATGGCAAGTGGTCCTCTCCAGTTAGCCCCATACTTCGCTGGGCCTTTATTATGCTGCACAGGGCATTTCCAAGGGCCAGCTGGAGATAGGAAGGCAGCTCAGGGGGGTCCCTCCAGCAGGTCCCAAATGCCCTCATAGGATTCTCAACCCCCTGCTGGCTCCCCAACCCCTTACCATTTTCCATAAGTCCTCACTAGGTGTCTTCTTATAGCCAAACAATTCATTGAATCCTAAAATCACCCTCTTAGAGTCTGAGGAATGTGGCCTGTTTTCATTGGACAGTAGCGCTGGAAAAGACCAGAGGTCTTGTAACTGCGTGGCTCCCAGTGTGAGTGTACAGACCTGCATCTGAACCGAGGCCCACATCAGCCCAACTCAAGCAACATCTCTGGAGGTGGGACCTGATTATGGGTATTTTAAAACTATACCCTCAGCACCCAGGCGGTGTGGCTCAGTGGTTGAGCACTGACCCGTGCACCAAGAGGTTGCTGGTTTGATCCCTGGTCAGGGCACATGCCCAGGTTGTGGGCCAAATCCCCAGTGGGGGCCACGCAGGAGGCAGTTAATCGATGTTCTTGCTCATCGATGTTTCTATGTCTTTGGCCCTCTAAAATCAATAAAGAAAAAAAACAAAAAACAACAAGAAAAACCATACCCTCAGGGGTTTTGATGAGCAGCTCCAACCCTCTCATCAGTACAGCACAAGCACTCCTATCAAGTGGTCACTCAGCTGCTGCCTGACCCTCCGCAGGGGAGGAACTCTGGGCAACGCTGTGTGGAGGCTCGGATTCAGCTGCTCTCTAGTGAGTGTGAATCTGCCTTCTCACACTTTTTCTTGACTCTGCACTTTGAGGCCTCCCAGAATGAGTGCTTTTCCCATTTTTATTGTTGAAAGCATTACAGATGTCCCCCTTTTCCCCCCATTGACTCTCTCCACCCCACTCCGTTTCTTTTCCAAGGTAGCCTTTCGATGTTTAAAGACAGTATCTCATCTATCTTCCCTAGTTCCTAAACTGATGCCCACAATGAGCGTCCGTGGGTACTCGGAGCCAAAGTGTCCTCAGGTGTGGTCCTCTGACCACAACCAAGAAACTCTGCTGGCTCCCTTCCCATAAGACAACCCGCAGCTGCCAATCTGGCTTTCAAGACCCTTTGTTATCAGGCTCCAACCCTTGTCAAGGTTCCTACTCATCTGTCACTCCCCCAACATGCTGTTACCACTGCACCTGTGTCATCTCTGAAGCCACCAGCTTTCATCTGCGCTCATCCGTGTTTCTCACCCATGTTTTTTCCACTCTGAGGCTGTATTAATCCCCTCCCAACTCCCTCCTTTCTCTCCAACTTCCAATCCTCCTGTAGGACTCACTTTAAGTGTCATTTCCTTAGTAAAATTTTCTCTAATTGCTCCTTAGGTACTGCCTCCTAGTTTGTAGGGATATCTCTGACAGTATGTATTAGATTGTATTTGAATTACTTATATTTATAAGTTACTAAAACATGTACATGACAAGACACAAAGCACACATAAATGTGGTACATCTTTCTGGAGCGTCAATTCTACTTGGTGCTCAGTGATTTAAAACATTTATTAATGCAAAACAAGCATATCTATTTTTATGAAGCAGCACACAAACCCACATACATTTAAATAGTCAATTTCACTGGGAAAAATGGTAGAGGAACTATTTCAGATTAAGAGACACTACAGAGCCCTGAGCAGTGGTTAGAGTGTTGGCCCACAGACCAATGAGTCGTGGGTTCGATTCCAGTCAAGGGCACGTACTCCGGTTGCGGTTTGTCCCGAGCCCTGACTGGGGCCCTTCAGGAGGCAACCAGTCTATGTGTCCCTCTCACATCGATGTTTCTCTCTCTCCCTCCCTTCTACTCTATCTGAAAATAAATGGAAAAATATCCTCAGGTGAGGATTAAAAAAAAAGAGACACTAGAGAGACAGATAGCCAAATGCATGACTTGGTTGATTCCAGACTGAAAACTATGATGACATTTTGGATACTGAGGAAATTTTAATATGATCCTTAGATGGTGTTATGGAACCACTGTTAATTTTCTTAGGTGTGGTAATGGTAAAGAGAATGTTCTTAGCAGATACCTGCTGGAGTATTTAGAAATATTTGAGTAAAAGAATTATGTTACCATCTTACTTTCAACAGTCATTGAAAATTTTATATATATATGCATGAGAGATTACTGAATCTAGGCGGAATGTACAGATGCTCCTCAATTTACAACGGGATTATATCCCAGCAAACACGTAAGTTGAAAATATAAGTAGAAAACGCATTTACTACTACACGGAGGAGCATCAGGTGTCTAGCCTGTGATCACGTGGCCGTCTGGGAGCTGCGGCTGCGCCACTGCCCATCATGAGAATATCATACCGCACATCACTAGCCCAGGAAAGATCAACATTCAAAATCTGAAGTATAGTTTCTACTGTGTATTGCTTCTGTACCACTGTAAGTCTAACCATTGTATGTCCGGGGCTGTCTGTATATAGATAATTACGTTTGAAAAATTCAAAAATAAAAAGTATGGGGGAGGGGGGATCATACATTTTACAAATCCATGTTAAAGTTTCAAAGTTATTAATTTCAAGAGTCCCTCCTTCTGCTCCAGTTCCTTCTCCGCTGCCATTAAGGACACTTAATGGAGAAGCCTGAGAAGCCCTAATTTTTTTCTTTCCATCGTTCTGCCCTGTGGGCCCCCAAAGAGGCTAGGGTTCACTTATTGCTGTAGTCTGAGCCCAGAACAGCCTGCTACGGAGGGAGGTTGAATAAATGCTCCCGGAGTAAGCAAAACCACTAACTTGTATCATCTGCAAGCGACCTTGGGAAAACCACCTGTGCTCAGTCTCCCCTTCCATAAAAGGAGGTTGGACAAGACGACCTAAGGTCCTTTCCGGCCTCAGCACCTTTGGACGCCACACTTGGGGCACTGAAGGAAGGTCATTGTTTTTTTTCCTACGCAAAACCCCACAGTCCCACGAGGCAGAGATGATCAGTGAATCAGCCTCTGCTCTCTGGTCAAGCTTCTAAGTTTTCGCTCAGCCATGGGCTTTGGGACAAGTGTTCCTGAGCTCACACAGAACATGGGATGGAGCATTGGTTTCCCTGAGAGCCAAAGGGTGGCAGGGGAAGTCAGCTTAGCTTTATCCTGCCCTCCTGGCTCTAGTCAGCATCGGCTGACACCAGTGCCCCCAACCTTGATTGCACATTGCAATCACTTAAGGGAGCTTTAAAAAATACTGATTTTCACCCCAGGGACTCTGATTTAATTGGTCTAGGGGTATGATCTAAGCATCTGGATTTTTAAAGGCTCCCGAGGTGATCCTGTGTGCATTCTACGGCTGAAAACCACTAAGGCCTACATCATGCTGATGGGGTAAGAGCTCCAGCAGAGTTTACATCCTGGCTTTGCCATTTCCCAGTATGTTGATCTTGGGCATTACTTCTCTTTGAAACTGTTGACCCGTGTGTGACACTCAAGTGAAATAATGCATATAGCACAGAGCCAGGAAGAGCAACTAAATAGTTAAGGACAACTATTAACGAGCGAACAGGAGGGGCCTCTGTGGCTCTCCTAGGAAAGATGAAGACTTTCTGAGCCTGAAGAACAAAAAGGATCTCAAACTTGCATCAAAATCACCCGGAGGACTTAGAAGATGGCTGAACACGTCCTTTCCCCAGTTTCTGATTCAGTAGGTCTAAGGTGGGGCTCTAAATTTGCATCGCCAGCAAGTCCTCAGGTGATGCTGATGCTTGCTGTTCCAGAGACCACACTTTGAGAATCACTTTCTCAAACAGGGCTTCTCAGAAGCACCATTGATGACATTTTGGAGCACCTCATTCTTTGAGCACCTTTGGCCTCTACCCACTAGATGTGCATAGCATCTCTCCAGTGGTGACAATCAGATGCTCCAGATACTGCCAAATGTCCCTTGGATGGCAAAATTGCCCAGTTAAGAACTACTGCTCTAGAGGACATAAGTTAAAAAAGAATCTAAGAGTCTAGGTGGGTTTCAGAGGCAAGTGAGGAAAAGAAGTCAAAGCCTAGAAGAAAGGAGGAGAGTTTGGGATAGCACAGAGCTTGCTGCAGAGGGTGGGCACCCACCCAGAGCTTTTTTTGGAGAAAGATCATTATGGGTCTGGGGTACAGAGACAGTTGATCACAGGGCAGGTTCAAAAGTTAGACTTGGTTTCATTTGGTCTTCTAGAAATAGAGGCTGTCTTTTAAGCTTGGTCCCTCCCTCTGTCCTGGGATATAGCTGTCAAGCCCTACAATCTCTTGGAAAGAGCAATCCTGTCCTAACTCAAATGGCCCTCAGGCTCAACAGCCTGCAGCCAAAACTGCCCAGAGCTCTCTCACACCTCTGTTTCCCATCCACACACCCTGAGACATTAACCAGCAGCAGACTCTAGGTCTATCTGTGAGGAGCAAATGACTCTGTAGTTTCACTGTGAAGAGGCGGCTCTGACAAGAGCCCTGACCTGTCCAAATTCACCTCCCTGACAATTCAGTCCACAAAACTCAACCACCCAGTGGAAAAAAAAAAAGGACTTGGTTCTTTTAAGTGCCAACAGTATTAAGTGCTAAAGACGGTGGAAGTCATAAAGGCAAATTAACTGAAAACCAGAGATGCCATTACTCATTCATTCGGGAGCAATCTCTCTCCCAAAGTGAGAATACAATCTGCATCCTCTGGGGATGTTTATACTCAAATCTCTATTCCCCAGGCCAGGGCGGCTACTTCCTACTGGCCTCGACCCAGCCTTGGAAGGCACTTGACAGGAGTGAAGAGGCTCAAGTTAGAGGAAAGCCCTTGCCGTCTCCAGGGCCCTCCCTCTCCCCATCACTGCCCACTTCTCAAGGGATTATTTGGCTTTTAAAAGTTGAATAATCAAGGTTCAGGCCTTGTTTTACCCCAAGCCTAGAAAGATGGGTGAGTGGAGGGTACTGGACTAATTGTGAGGTATGTGGACCTTAAAGGGATTAGGGAGTAACCTGTGATCGTGCAAAAGGTGTGAAGAACAGCTTGCAAAACTCTGGCCAAACCTCTCCTGGTTAAAGGCATAGCCTTGTATATAATTATTGCTCAGGCCTGAAATCTGAGTCACCATTCCCTTTGAAGATCCCACTCTACTTTGTATACTAAAGGCTCTAAGCCAGTGGTTCTCAACCTTCCTAATGTTGTGACCCTTTAATACAGTTCCTCACGTTGTGGTGACCCCCAACCATAAAATTATTTTCGTTGCTACTTCTTAACTGTAATTTTGTTACTGTTATGTCTTAGGCGACTTGTGAAAGGGTTGTTCGACCCCCAAAGGGGTTAAAGCAGTTCTGCAGGGGTCTTGGAGTCTAAGCACTCCTGCAGTAGAGAAACCTGTTTCACTTTATTTGACCCAGCCCTTTTCAAATTCATTTGAGAATGGAATCTTTATGCCCTAATGTTTCTAACATACCTGGGAAACTGTTCTGTGGTATATACTCTAGGAAACCTCAGCCTATAGGATCAAGTTCATGAAGGACGAGCTCTTCAGGATTTGGTTCCTACTTAAGTCTGGGACTTCACCTGCTGCTCCCCACCTCCAACGAGGTTGAAGTTCGATGCATATGTTCTTTGTCCAACTGGCAAAGCCCCACTCATTTTTTAAGTCCTAGTCTAACCATAATTGCATAATCTGTGAAACTTCCTCAACTCTCCCAGGCACAATAAATTGCTGTTTCCAGTGGTCTTTATTAAAATTTCATTCCCTGTATTAAAGTAATTGATTTGACAGCTTTACCTCCTTGTTTCTTCATTAATGAGTCAAATATTGAACATGTGCTCACTTGAAAACATCCTCTCTCTCCTAACTTAAGGTTCACAGATGATTCAGGTTTGTGAGCTAAAAGTATAAAACCAAACATGTAAGAACAGGCTGGAGGCATGCAGACCTCTGTGTTGAGATGTGAGATTCAGAAAAGACACACTGCACTCCCGTGTCGGACGGAATCCATGAGTACTGGCTCGTGTGCTCGGCACAGTCACCCAGTGATCCAGCGAGACAGAAACCTGTCTTGGGGGTAGAAGACAATAGCATTTCTTAATACCAATCTCAATTTAGGAAAGAGAGACAAGTAGGCAGAACCAGAAACAAGTCCCAGTTACACCAAGACTTTATCATAATCCTTCTGAGTTGAGTTTGATTCAACTTTCCAGCCAATGTCATTTCTGCCAGCTGAGACTGCCCCAAATCTGTCTGCAGCAGGAACCCTGAGTGTAGGAACTACTGCTCAGAAAAGTGGTTTTTGCCAGGAGGCAGAGCAGACAGACCCTGCTCATTAAAAATCATGTAAAAGTAAACAAGGTTCTTTCAGACCTTATTCATTACCTCTTTACTGTTATGGTTCTAATAGGAAAGCAGTATTTGTTACTGATAATTATTCTCTGTCATTTTCATGAGACTGAGTAAACATAAAAACACATAAAAGGGGAAAAAAGCCCCAAACATTCCAGTAAACAGCTTCTCAAAAGATTAACTGGATTGTACCACCTGTCCACATCATGTCCTGCTCAGATTTATAGTGTGGTCAAGCATCAAAGAAAAGACAGCAATAAATCCAATCTATATGGCTCTTGTAAAAAGGCATCTATTTGGCTTTTAATACAAAATGACTCACAGAAACACAAAGAAAATATACAAGCTAGTTACTGAATTAAAACAAAAAAGTCCCACAAACACATTTCAGTCATATTCCTTGTCTTCAGTCTGGATTAGAAAACAGGAAGCTACAAACCAACCAATGTCTGTCCCTTTGATGGAAAAAAAAAAAAGTAAAGAAAAAAATAGCAAACAAACAGTCCCTGAAATCTGGCAGGTGGTTTTTGGAGGCCACTGTAAGCTTTCCTTAATCATCTCGGTGAAATGAGATACATATGGTTGGAGTATGGCCGCCTCCTACTAGCTTCTTGATCTTCATCTGAAGGGAGGATGCTGGCCTGGGCACCACTTGATGCCACTGATGCAATCTGAGGTCAAGCAGCCTTGGAGTCTTCCATTCCTTGTCTTCACTGAATCTCCCCCATATACAGTCTCTTGTCACTGGATGCTGAGAGAACTGAGGTGAAAGAATAGAGAAGGATAACTGGAAATAATGAAGGCTCAAGGAGACCTGGTGCTCAAGGGCTCTTATTTCAAGAGCCAATTTTGGTATAAAAGAGCAATTGGATTTAGCTTAAATCCCCCTCCTCTTAAATACCATTCTTGGGATACTGTAGCCTGGCTTTTGTTTACATCCTCTCAAAACTACGAGGGTGGGCTGTGCTATGGGAAATACACGATCAGAAAAAGACCTTTTTAGTCATTCTAGAAAAGAAGAATCAATGTCTGTGCTAGTCATTTCGCACATGTGCTTAGCCCTAAAAAAATTACATTTTCTCCTTAAATTCAAGGCCCATTATTTAGTTTACAAAACAACTGACTAGATAATAAAATGTGAGTTAAATTCTAATTTAAATCTGAGTATTAAGAAATATCATTCTTTTTCCCAAATACTTCACTGAAACAGCCTTAAAGCAAGTAAACTCAGAGAACTAGATTAATCAAGCCTCCCTCTGAGATTGAGAAGAAAATGAAACACTGGTCTTACCCTCACCACTTAGAATAACACTGAGACTGTCAATGACACCCGTAAAGAATGTGTGCAGGAACATTAACAGAAAAGAGACATCCAACTCTGCCTCTGTACTCTCAGGGATCCTTTTGGGAGATTCCCATAGTTTCCCATTCCCCACAGTCAGGACAGACTTACTGATGGGCTCGTCAGGGTGGAAAGCCACTTCATTGATGGAGCCAGCGTGGCCGGGCAGCTTATACAAAATTCTCCTGCTTGTGGTATCCCACACATACACAAACCTGCAAGGCATCACGAAGAACAAAGCTAAGGCCTTTCAAAGCTGAGAGAAGAATAGAAGCATGGCATTTAACTGGAAGCAACAATTTATTTATTCATCCCATATTTATTGAACTATACTCTGACTTTTAGAAACTAGCAATACAGATTTTGAATAAAGCATGGACCTACCCCTGAGCAACTGAGTAGAGACAGAAATAGCCAAAAATATAGGCATCACTGGTATTTCCTTTTAAAATGTTTTCTTTCTTTCTTTCTTTCTTTCTTTCTTTCTTTCTTTCTTTCTTTCTTTCTTTCTTTCAATTGATTTGAGAGAGAAAGGGATAGGAACAGAGAGAGAAAGAAACATTGATCTGCCTGGCTTATGTGGCTCAGAGGATGGAGCATCGTCCCATGGCCTAAGATGTCCTGGTTCAATTCCTAGTCAGGGCACAAGCCAGGGTTGTGGGCTCGATCCCCAGAAGGGGGCACGCAGGAGGCAGCAATCAATGTTTTTCTCCCTCTCTCTCTCTAAAAAAAAGTCAATTAAAAAGAAAAGAAACACCAACCAGCTGCCTCATGCACACCAACCGGTGACTGAACCGGCTGAGTATGTGCCTTGACCAGGAATCAAACTGGTGACTCCTCAGGGCACAGGATGATGCTCAAATAACCAAGCCATACCAGCCAGGGCTCTGGCATTTTCTTCTTCTTTTTTAAATCCTCACCTAAGGACATTTTTCTATTTATCTTCAGATACAGTGGGAAGGAGGGAAAGAAAGAGAAACATCAATGTGAGAGAGAGACATTGACTGATTGCCTCCTGCATGACCCCAACCAGGGCCAGGGACGAATCACAACCAAGGTACATGCCCTTGACCAGAATCTAACCCGTGATTCTTTGGTCCGCAGGCTAATGCTCTAATAGCTGAGCCACACTGGCCAGGGCCAGGGCACTGGTATTTTCTTTTTTTTTTTTATCCTCACCCGAGGACATTTTTCCATTTTTTGTACAGATAGAGTGGGAGGGAGAGAGAGAGAAACATTGACGTGAAAGGAACACATCGAGTGGCTGCCACCCGCATGACCAACCAGGGCCGGGGACAAACTGCAACCGAGGTACATGCCCTTAGCGGGAACCGAACCTGGGTCTCTCCAGACCGCAGGCCGATGCTCTAAGTGCTGAGCCAAACTGGTCAGGGCGGCACTGGTATTTTCAAAGACAAGCTTATGAAACAGGAAAGAACATGGAGGAGAAAGACAGTTTTTCCTACAGACCCCATACAGAAATCTTCCTCAAAAAGCACCCCATATCATTAGCCTATAGTTAACATTACATGCATCCAGGAATGTCTTAAAGGTAACCCAATTCATGGTAGGTTGGGAACCTAGGTTGTAGAGCATCTGAACTTCTAGTACAGTATTCAAATAACAGAGCCGGAAAAGGAACAGAAAATTTGTGCTACATAAACACAACTCAAACATACACTTGACCCAAATCCTGCTCTGAATTCATGGGCAGAAAGAATATTGAATTCTAGCATGGGAAGGGGGCAACAGAAATCAGCTAAGTCTAAACTAATTTTACAGATAAGAAAACTACGGTAGTGCCTTTTCCAAGGTGACATAGTTCATCGGTGACAGAACTAAAATTAGAATGCTTAATATATTCTAGTATTCTCCTTTCTCTCACCACCCTCAAACATCTTGTCCTCCCCCCACATATGACCATACAAAAAAAATCTGTTGGTAAATCAATTTATTGTTAATCCTCACCTGAGAATATTTTTCCATTGATATTTTTAGATAGAGTGGAAGGGAGGGAGGGAGGGAGAGAGAGAAAGTGAGAGAAACATCAATTTGAAAGAGACACGTGGATTGGTTGCCTCCTCCATGACCCTGACCTGGGCCAGGATCTGCAACCCAGGCACATGTCCTTGACCAGGAATTGAACCCAAAACCCTTTGGTCTGCAGGCTAACACTGTAACTGCTGAGCCAAACCGGCCAAGGCTAAATTTAAAGGGCTCATGGTTTTCAAACAGGTTATACAAATTATTATACATTTGTTTTGTTCGGTCAACACCTAAAAGGGTATACTCACCAGTACTTGATTATAAAATGCCTAGTTCTAATATGACAGTAAACACCTTTGGTCTAAAATGCAAATAAACAAGAAGAGTTTCGTAATTATACTGTTAGTTCTCAAGAGCTAGGCTCCATAGGAACTAAATAAAAGTCCAAGCAAGATGGAAGAGAAGCAGGAACCCCACCTGTCTATGGTCTCCTTGGCTCGTGCTCACACTCGCCCTCCTGCCTTTCTTCCTGCCATGCACAAATAATTCCTCATTAATCCAGCTAAGGATGATGTGGCATGGTGAAAAAGTATATGAGCTCTGGAGTCAGAAAGACCTGGGTTCAAGTCTCACTGCAACTACTTAATAGCTAAGTAACCTTAGACAAGTATTTATTTTACTTCTCTGAGCTTCTTTTTCCTTAGTTGTAAGGATGGAGACAATATTGATCTCACAGCTTGGTTGAAAGAAATAATAAGATAATGTATGCAAAGCGCCAGGCACACACAATTAATTATAGCTATTGCTATGAAAAATACATTAGTTATCAAAACCAAATCACATAAAATCAAAGGTTGAATAAATCACTCATAGCAGAAAGACTGTCCAGTCTTCAGGGTTTCACGTCTGAACATGAGGAGGTAGGTGATTTGCAAGTAGAGAGGGGAAATTTGCCAAATCCAGGCCAAGCTAAAAAGCAGTTTTCTGAGAAGAAAGGTTACATTTCCTAGGCACATAAAGGCCAGCAGAACCCCAGATCTCCAAAGGTTTACTTCAAGGCCTTACTCTCCATGGCTGCCAATTAGATGCTAAATTTAGAGGGGTTCCGTGTCCTCTTGTTACTTTGGCATGGCAACATTCGGCAGGAACCAGGCTCTTTATGTAACAGAGCTGCTTGCTGACTTCGGGCTAATTGGCAAGGAGGCCTGTGAAATGTGGCCAACCCCCAGCAGGTAGCAAGCAGACTTTCCCGACCACAGCCATGCTTCCACATGTAAGGTTTAATGGAACAGCGGGAGGGAAAGAGAGAAGAGAGGACACTGAAAGTTAGGGCCGATGTCAGAAACCAACTGCTCAGAAGAAAATCTTAGCAAATATCATTTAAAAGCTTAATTGCATAGGAAAGATACAATATTTCTGCGGAAAATGTAAAAATACTTTGGTTCTTACTCTGTCAGAATGTAAGACATCCAATGCCGTGGACCTGTGTTAAGATCTTTAGTAATCTGACAACTGAAAATCTCTTAGATTTCCTTTAAGGCAGCTCCCTAAACTATCAGGGTTCAAACCATCAATGTGGCACAGTTTCACCTGGACCCCTTTCCCCGCTCAGAAAACAGCCAAACTGTGTTCATTTTTCCTGGCATTAAACTTGCCAGGAAAAAAAAGTGAACTCTGGAATCTTCAGGTATGTTCACAAATATAAAGGTGTGAAGCTTCTCTATGGCTGTGCTAAGGCCCCAGATAGGAGAAGACCCTGGAACATGCTGAAAGCTCAAGTTAGCCCAGGAAAAGATTCATGTTTATAGGATGGTGCCTATTTCAGTAGGGGAGCAGAAACATCTCTAAAGGGGGAGAAAAATGAGAGCTAAACCCAGAGTTTGTCATTAGAGGACTTCATCATTCTTTACCATTCCACATCTGTAGCCCAACAGCCTGGGGACCTGGACATCCCTATTCAACCTCTGACCCCCTCCCAAGTACAGGTCACCATAGGCAGAGTAAAATTTGACTGCCGTCCTGGAGCTAGGAATTCATTCATATAATATTCATTAAGTGCTTAGAATAGGTTGAACACTGTCCTGGGTTCACAGATGACTAAGACTCATTCTCTGACCTCTAGGAGCAAATAATGTACTGGGGATACCCCACTTACTGTAAGATGTAACAAATGCTAATAAAGGTTTGGTGTACAAAGTGTGACTACAACACAAAACAAGAGAAATTAGTTATGCTCAAGAGGAAAGGGAGAGTAAGGGCCAGGAAAAGTTTATAGACATAACAGAGAGAGGTGATTACTAGAGAGATATAGGAGTTTGAATAAAGGAGAAGAGGAGATATGAACAAAAAGTCTGGAGGCACAAGGGATGTAGAATAGGGAAAGTTCCATATGAGTGAAGCACTGTGGTGACGGTGGGTGAGGATAGTATATAATATGTATCTAAATAAACTGAACCAGCCCAGCCAGTGTGGCTCAGTGGTTGAGCATCAACCCATGCACCAAGAGGTCACTGGTTCGATTCCGGGTCAGGTAACATGCCAAATTGTGGGCCCAATCTCCAGTGGGGGGCATGCAGGAGGTGGCCAACTGATGTTCTCTCATCGATGTCTCTCTCTCCCTCTCTAAAAAAAATCAATAAAGAAAAGAAAAATTAAAGAAAAAAACTTTACCTTTCTGTTAAAAATAAACAAACAAATAAACTGAAGCACGGAAGAAAAATCTAATGAAAGAAAACTGGAGCCAGATTATGAGTATGAATTTTATTATGATGGCAAAGAAGCATAATAGAATCAAATAAATTGTTTACCCTCCAAGTGTAAAATGTATCCAAAGGGGTAGAAATGAGTTTGTTTGACATGATCTTTAAACCCTACATAGTGCACATGGCTTCATCTCCGAGTACAGCTATACTTCTGTCTACTCTCACTCAGTATCTGCACTTAATGGATTAAACATGAGAAGAGCCCTGGCCAGTTTGGCTCAGCGGTTAGAGCATCGTCCTGCGGTCCGGAGAGACCCGGGTTCGGTTCCCGCTAAGGGCACGTACCTCGGTTGCAGTTTGTCCCCGGCCCTGGTTGGGTTGTGTGGGTGGCAGACACTCGATGTGTCCCTTTCGCGTTCATGTTTCTCTCTCTCTCTGTTCCTCTCTCTCCTCCCACTCTACCTGAACAAAGAATGGAAAAATGTCCTCGGGTGAGGATGATAAAAAAAAAATAAATAAATAAACATGAGAAGATACCGGCACAGCTCCATCACTCTTTACCACACGCCCAGTAATCCTTACCTGTCGGCTGAGCCAGCTGCTATCTTGCTTCCATCAGGTGACCAAGAGCATCTCAGAAGATTCTAAAATGATGAGTAAGCAGGAATTCAATGAATATAGTAATAAACCAAACCCCTCCTTATTAGACTACAGAATCACTGAAAGACTAAAGTCTTAATTATTCTTCCCAGAAAGATGATCAGTAATTATTCTATTCTGTGGCCCAAAACAGCATACTATATAATTTTATATAATAAAAACCAACTGTAGAAAATGCTTAATTTATAGTCAATTAGTGGACCTGGCAATAACATGTTATTCTACCTACAAATGGAGGCTCCCTTTACCTTGATCCTCATTAAAATCTCTTTTCTGTTTATCTTGAAGGAAAAGAAAAACAAAACCAAATCCAACAGAAAATAAGATTTGAGGTCAAGATGGCGGCGTAGGCAAAAGCGGTATCACATCCTCCCACAACCACATCAAAGTTACAACTAAACTACAGAACAACCATCATTCAAAACCGCCTGAAATCCAGCTGAATGGAAGTCCTACAACTACGGAATTAAAGAAGCAGCGGCATCGAGACTGGTAGGAGGGGAGGAGGCGGATGGGCTGGTGCCACACCCACGTATGGCGGATAAAAATCAGGAGGACACCTCGGCTGGGAAGGTCCTCCCTGAGGACTGAGGGGTCCCTGTCCCACCCCAGGTGCCCTGCTCAGGGTTCCAGTGCCAGGAAGAGAATACCCATCACTTCTGGCTGTAAAACCAGCGGGAACTGAGGCTCAGGGAAGCTGAGGTGGCTGGAGCCCCAGGCAGCTCCTCTTAAAAGGGCCCGTGCACAGACTTACTCAGACTTGTTCCCTCTAGGCTTGGAGGGGAGGCAACTCGAGGGGCAACAGAGACATACAGGGAAAAACTGAGCAGTTTGGCACTGGAGTGAGGGCTGGAGAGGGGGCTTTCTCCGGAAGAGACGTGCTGTCGGAGGCCTTTGTTCCTTTGATGAGCCCTTCCCTGGGGAGACAGACAGCCACCATATCTGGGACTCCAGCAACCTGGCTCACACTGGTAGCTCCCCGCTGGTGATTCCCTGAGGCCCCGCCCCACCCAACTTTCAGGCCCACCCAAGTTGTTGCCAGTTGCTTAACCATAGGATTGGCCTGTCTTGGGTCCTGCTTTAGATTTTCCTAAATATTTTTCAAACAAGCAGCATCTGGTCTCAGATAGCCCCATACCTCTAGTTAAGTAATACCCAGAAACAAACACAGAGAGGCAGCCAAAATGAGGAGACAAAGAAACAGGTCCCAAATGAAAGAACAGAACAAAACTCCAGGAAAAGAACTAAGCGAAATGGAGATAAGCAACCTAACAGATGCTGAGCTCAAAATGCTGCTTATAAGGATACTCAATAGCCCTGGCCAGTTTGGCTCAGCGGTTAGAGCGTCGGCCTGCGGTCCGGAGAGACCTGGGTTCGGTTCCCGCTAAGGGCACGTACTTCGGTTGCAGTTTGTCCCCGGCCCTGGTTGGTCATACGGGTGGCAGCCACTCGATGTGTCCCTTCACATCGATGTTTCTCTCTCTCTCTCCCTCCCAATCTATCTGTACAAAAAATGGAAAAATATCCTCGGGTGAGGATAAAAACAAAAAACAAACAAAAAAAAAAAGGATACTCAATAAACTTAGTGAGGGACTCAAGAGCATTAAAAAAGACCAGTCAGAAATGAAGGATGCACAGTCAGAAATGAAGGAGGCACTAAATGAAATAAAGAATAATTTACACAGATTCAATAGTAGAGTAGGTAAATCCAAGAACCAAACCATTGATTTGGAATAGAAGGAAGCAAAAAACACCCAATCAGAACAGCAAAAAGAAAAACGAATCCAAAAAAATGAGGATAGTGTAAGGAGCTTCTGGGACAAGTTCAAGTGTGCCAACATTCACATCTTGGGGGTGCCAGAAGGAGAAGAGAGAGAACAAGAAGTCGAAAACCTATTTGAAACAATAATGGCAGAAAACTTCCCTAACTTGGTGAAGGAAACAGACATACAAGTCCAGGAAGCACAGAGTCCCAAACAAGATGAACCCCAAGAGGCCCACACCAAGACACATCATGATCAAAATGCAAAAGGTTCAAGACAAAGAGAGAACCCTGGCCGGTTTGGCTCAGCGGTTAGAGCGTCGGCCTGCGGTCCAGAGAGACCCGGGTTCGGTTCCCACTAAGGGCACGTACCTCGGTTGCAGTTTGTCCCCGGCCCTGGTCGGTTGTGCGGGTGGCAGCCACTCGATGTGTTCCTTTCACATCGATGTTTCTCTCTCTCTCTCTGTTCCTCTCTCTCCCTCCCACTCTACCTGAACAAAAAATGGAAAAAATGTCCTCGGGTGAGGAAAAAAAAAAAAAAGACAAAGAGAGAATCTTAAAAGCAGCAAGAGAAAAGCAGTTAGTCACTTACAAGGGCGTTCCCATAAGACTGTCAGTTGATTTTTCAAAAGAAACTTTGCAGGCCAGAAGAGAGTGGGAAGAAATATTCAGAGTGATGAAAAGCAAGAACCTACAACCAAGATTACTCTATTCTGCAAAGCTGTCATTTAGAATCGATGGCCATATACTTTCCCAGACAAGAAAAAGTTAAAGGAGTTCATCACCACCAAACCGTTATTATATGAAATGTTGAAGGGTCTTTTTGAAGAAAAAGATAAAATATGTGAACAAACAAAATGGCAACGAATACATATCTATCGGCAATGGAATCTACAAATAAAATGAACAGGCAGAACAGAAACATTCTCATAGATACAGAGAACATTTTGTTGGTTGCCAGATGGGAGGGGGGTTGGGGGAATGGGTGAAAAAGGTGAAGGGATTAAGAACAAATTGCTTGCTTGACAGACAAACCTCAAAGAGAGGGGTGTTGGGGGGTGGGAAGAAATAAACCAAAGAACTTATATGCGTAACTAATGGACAGACAACAGTGTGGGAAAAGGTGGGAGGGAGGTGGGGGTGGGGAGGAGGGGGTCAATGGGGGAAAAATGAGGAACATCTGTAATATATTCAACAATAAAGATTAAAATAAATAAATTAATTAATTAAAAAAAGATTTGATTTATGAAGTCAAACAATCTCAATGGGATATGAAAAGAAAACCATTAGTCTCTATTAGCAAATTATCTTGGGGAAAAAGTTGCTTTCAAGAGCTAACTGGGTCTCAAGGTTCTAATAGCTGGTCACTGGGAGGGTGAGGGAGGCTGTCTGGGTAACAGCCATTGGAGCTTGGGTCCCATTTGGAACACTGACCTAAGAGGGTCAAAGTCACCAAGAAATTAAAAGGATAGGGGTGTCTTATTGAGGTTGAAGTCCTAAATTGGAGGGTTGACCTCATCACGATCTATCTATGTAATTGCCTTCTACCCTATACTTCTATTAGTTTTACTTCTAGCAAGAACAGTTTTGATGGAGAACAGTGTTGCTGGAATGCAGCCCCTTCTTAGTAGAGCAACTGATCTCTAGTCTCAGCACCATCTCTCTCTTTTAAAACTGAGATAAAATTAACACAACATTGTATTAGTTTTAGGTGTACAACATAATGATTTGATATATATAATACTACACCTTAGCACCATTTTAAATGTTTCTTTGAATCAAATGGACAGAACTCCTTTGCTGTGCAGAACTAACCTTTTCAAAGTTGTGCACATTTCCTTGAAATATCTTTACACATCTCTCTTTGGGAGCAAATGGCCGGACATCCCAGACTCGCACTGCAAATTCAAGCAAAACAAACCAAGCAAAACAGTTATCAACCAGAGGCCTCCTGGGAACCCAGATGAAATTATATCATGTCAATGACAGATGCTATTTCATAGGGAGGAGGTAGTCAACATGGTACACTGCTACCTGGTAAGGCTCTTTACTTTTTCTAAGAGGAATAAAATGCATTGAAGTCCCATTAACTGGGCCTAAGGGTACAGAGGAAAGCTGAGGGGATAGGAAGGAGAAATGTCAAACACGGTGCTGGGGATTTGTGACAGAGAATAGTTGGGTGTGACACTAATTTCAACAAACATTTTGCAAAGGATTCCTCTGCCAACCCAAAGAGTCACATTTAGCAAAGCTTTGATATGACAATCTAACTATCACTGCCTACTGTGACATTCAATCTATAAAAATCAAACTCAGGACTAACCTTTTCTAATTCTGCTCAGAGGGACACCTGACAGTCTAAACTTGAACAAGGTCAAATATATATATCAAAAGAGCACTGTACCAAGAATCAGAAAGTGAACTTTGATTCTAATTTTAGCTCTACTATATATATGGGTGGTATCAGATAAATAGTGGTTCTTTGTGTTTTGGTCTCCTCTGTAAAAAGAGAATACCACTTGCCCCTTTTTCATTGTTTAGCAAGGGTACTTTAAGGATCAAATAAGATGATATATGTGAAAGGGCTCTAAAAGATTAGAGGCAATAAACAAAAACAAAGAATTTGTAATTTTATTATATAGCTATAACAAGAAATTCTCCTTCTTCTTATTTTAATAACCATTTAGGGAATCTCATTATTCCTTACTGTGAACAATGCTAGAATCAGTCAATAGTAAATCCATCAAAATCAGGATATATGTATAAATACCCACAGCAAGCAGTGGTTATAGCTGTCATTTTGAGTGTGCAAAAAATAACAATCCTTCAAGACAGAGAAGCATAAAAAGGCAAAGCTATGCATACAAGTTTGCTATAGAGCTGATAATACAGTCAGAAAGTAAAAAATGTTCACTCATTCAACAAATATTTATTGAGCACCCATTGAGTGCTAGGCATTGTTTTCATTACAAAATGTCAGTAAAAACACTTCAGCTCCCCACAAGCACATGAACTTGTATATCAGAGGGACAGTTCCAAAAATATTAAGCACATAATCCAACAAGACCCTCTCCTTTTCTGTTATACCCATCCTCCCATCCAACAACTCAAAACAAGCAAAGACAAGACAAGAGCGTGTGTTTGTGTAAACTGAGAATGTTGAGATGTTTTAACATCTTGTCACACCAATGCTCTGGAATGGGGGAAGGAAGACATAATGGCAGAAAGAGCACAAATGAGATTCAATAGGTCTATCGATCATCCAAATTTGGTGCTCTCTGAAAAATGTTTGAGAACTGCCTTGAATCCATAGCATACCTGACCTAAAATAGACCTTAAAAGTAAAGTCTAGACCTCTTTTTTCTTTTTCTTTTAAAGCACCGTAGAAACTGATGCCCAGAGAGGAGAAATGTTATGTGCAAAGTTGATGGCAGAAATGGGACTAGAATCCTGGCTTCTTGACCATGTCTTCTAAAGCTTTTTCTATTTCATGTTTTCCTAATTGCCCTGGTGAAAATCTGTGAGCCGTCCGACTCTTATCTTGGACCCTCATTTATCCCAGCACACATTTTCTTGCACCCAATGCCTACTTTCTTTAGGATCTACAGTGACTGGGCATTTGAAGTACTTTCCTTTCCAAAGTTACCTGTATTGTCCATTGCATTGGACAGGAGATAAGAGCCTTCAGAGCTTAAACTCAGGCCAGTCACTGAATCTGCATGGCCTCTCATCGTGTAGGTCAGCTTGTTTTGGCGCAGGTCCCAGACCTGCAAACCAAAAAGGTGCTCTCAGAAATCAAGTTGTGAACAGGAAGGAAATAAAATATTATTAAAGAGTCAATAGCTTAGAGAAATTGATATCCCTTCTTAATCTGGCTCCGGATCAAGAATTACTTTATCAGCCCTGGCCGGTTTGGCTCAGCGGTTAGAGCGTCGGCCTGAGGTCCTGAGAGACCCGGGTTCAGTTCCCACAAGGGGCGCGTACCTCGGTTGCAGTTTGTCCCCGGCCCTGGTCGGTTGTGCGGGTGGCAGCCACTCGATGTGTCCCTTTCACGTCGATGTTTCTCTCTCTCTCTTCCTCTCTCTCCCTCTCACTCTACCCGAACACAAAAAATGGAAAAATGTCCTCGAATGAGGATTAAAAAAAAAAAAAAAAGAATTACTTTATCACAAAATACAGGATTTCTATCAAAAAGGAAAAATTCTCCTCTTTCTAAAAAGAAGTCAAAGTTACTATATTTGACTAGATACAAACAAATGAATGTCAAATATTAAGATAAAGTTTAACAAAAAAATGAAATTTATAGAGGTTACTTTCAAATCAACAAAATACATTAGAACTTAAAAATCTAAGTAGCATTTGAAATGCTTAAACTATGATTCTTAGCAGTTAAAAACAAACTATTATCACTATATAAAAACAAGTAAACGTCATAAAAAAGCATTATGATTACAAGTAAAAGGTATATAAATAACAAGGTTATATGCAAAGATACAGAGGTTTAAAAATTTTCATTTAATGTCATACTACGTATCTACACACACACACACACTATAAAAAAGCATATTTATTAAAAGAAAAATATAACGCATATTCAATGAAGCCTGGGTAAGAAAAGGTAAGAGAAACATTTCAGCTGGGAAAAAAACCTAATGTCAAACAGAAAAAAATATATGGTTTGTTAAGTTATGACTCATAAACACATTGCAATACTATGAGTCTTCAAGGTTGAAGGAGGATAGCAGAGTGGAAAGAGTAGGAATTTAGGGTCAGGCTGATCCGGTCTTTGCTACAGTACTTAACAGTTAATGTGTTGCCCAGCCTGTGTGGCTCAGTGAATTGAGCATTGCCCCATGGACTGAGGGGTTCCAGTTCAATTCCCAGTCAGGGCAAATGCCCAGGTTGCGGGCTTGATCCCCAGTAGAGGGTGTGTAGGAGGCAGCCAATCCATGTTTCTCTCTCTCTCTCCCTTCTTCTCTCTAAAAAAAATAAATAAATCAATAAAAACATATTTTAAAAAAAGTTCTGTTATTGGCAACTAACACTTTCTGAGCCTGTTTCTGGCCCATAAGATGGGAATAATAACATTTATCTACTTCTTATGGTGTTCTGAGGATGGCAAATAGAATGCTTAGCATATATATGCTTGGCACACAGAAGGCCCTCAATAATGTGTAGCTATCATTAAGCAACTCCTAAAAATAACTCTTTGAAGACCAAATGTAAAAATGTTTATATAGTGAGCTATTCAGCAAATATGGAAAATATGAAACAGTATTTTTATTTACATAGACTATAACTACGTGAAAAATATATCAGAGCCAATAGAAATCGTCTGGAATTTTAGAAAAAGAATAGCAATTTTGTTAAGGTCATTGATATTATACAAAATTTCCTCCAAATTTGATTTAATATTGCCATGTAGTTTATTCTAAGTGAAAAACATTTTTTGCTGTCCCTTTAAGTGAGGTACTTTACTCATCTAGAAACGAACTGGTGTTGTATGTCACAGCAATACACAAGGCAGACAACTTTACCTCCCTATCAATAGCTCATTCATGTGTGGAATCTATCACACTTAATATACAATCATTTTTTAGTCAAGATGTATGTTGGCTCAATAATCAGGAAAACTTGAAATGGCTGACAAATTATTTTTTCTTCTTATTTTTGATCCTCGTCCAAGGATATTTTCCACTGATTTTTAGATGGGGTGGTGGGTTGGGGGTAGAGAAACATCGAAGTGAGAGAGACACTGATTGGTTGCCTCCTGCACAACCCCCAACTGGGGCCAGGGATCGAACCTGCAACCCAGGTATGTGCCCTTGATCGGGAATTGAACCCATGACCCTTTAGTCCTCGGGTCGATGCTCTAACCACTGAGCAAAACCAGCCAAGGCTGGCTGACAAATTTTTGTTCAACTGTTGTTCCTCTTCTTCACAGAAGGCACTGTTGAAATCTTTATCTTTGTAACAACTAAGAGAGAATGCAATTCATTACCCTGCACAGCACTTGGGTGCTATTTCCAGACTTTCCCCCTTAGGGATTGCACACAGCGTTTGTGCAGGGCCAAAATGTATTTGGGATTTGCCACAGAAAGAATGAGTAGCATTGATTTAAGCAAAGCATTTTGCAAATGTCCTAATCAACTGTTCAGTGAACGTCTGGGAATCTCATTAGTGGAAGGCAATAGATTTAAAAAAAAAAAAAAAGACACAATCCCTGCTCTCAAGGAACTTTCAGCCTAGTAGGGAAAACAGACATGTGAGTAAGTGGTGAGAGACCTGTACAAGGTGCAACAGCAAAGAAGGCGGAGGGATTAACTCTCTCGTGGCACAGGAATGGCAGTGAGAAATGGAAGGTTTCAGAGAACGACGCACTTGGGCGGGGTACGAAAGAATAAAGAGGTATTTTTTACTTAGACAATGTAGAAGGGTATTCCTAGGCAAAAATATGTGTGAAAGCAGAGAAGCATGAAGAAATTGCTGTATTGTAGGGAGTATGGCAAAGAAAGGCAACAGACAATGCTCGAAAATTAGGCAGACAGAAGCCAGGTCATGAAAGGTCTTGAATGTCTGACTTGGACTTGATGTTCCTCACTAGGTTCAGAGTAATGAAATAAGTTGGTCAGATATGCATTCCAGAAAAAATGCTTCTGGCCCAGATAATTGAAAGGAGGAGAGCAAAGGCTGGGAAATCGATGGGGTTCTATTCTAACCTCTTACCAACTACATTAAAAGCAACAATAACAATGAAAACCATCAACTAAACTCCCATTCTAGAGCTCAGGATTACAAGAAATGCCAAAGAATTGCTAGCTGGACCTTTAAGCCACTGAGCAGAGGCACAGTCTTCTTTTACTCATTTCCCCGATTCTCCAATCCTATACCCAGAAAGACAATCCCAAGAGGTTGGCAGAAACATTGTTCACAAATACACACACAACTTGTTCCCTTCAGATTTTAAAAGGGGTTCCCATTCCCTATTTGTTCCCCCTTTCTTAGAACAGGTGGTGCCAGCTAAGAGACTAAGAAGCAAATAAAAACCAGGCTGTTTTAGGATCATTTTTGAATGTAGTGAGAGAGTGAAGTGATTTGTCAAACAAGTGCTTAAGACTGGTACCAAAGGTTACATATGGTATGATTCCATTTACAGTATATGATATTCTAGCAAAGGAACTGTAGGACAAAGAACAGATCAATGGTTGGTAGGGGTTAGGAGAGGGTTTGACAGAGGGGACCACAGTGAAAAATTTTGGGCGATGATGGAAATTATTCTATACCATTTGTGGTAGTTGCATAAATCTATGCAAGCATTAACATTCATAGACCTGTACCCTAAAAAAAAGTTAATTTCACTGTATGTAAATTTAAATACTAACAGTAATACTAGTAATAACTTTAAAAGTACAAATGTTATCCTAACTTAATGACACTAACCTACTTTCATGTTTATAAGAAGCCCTCTAGTGATTCTAATGCTATAGGCTCTCAAACCTCACTCTGGGAGATACTGCATTAGCTATTAAAATGATCTAATTGAGTTCTCATGTTCTAATTCCACATTTTCATATAGTTATATGGTGGAAAGGGATGGTAGTTGAATTTTTGAAATGGTTAATTTTGAAGTACTTATGAGACATCCAAATGGGGGATGCTGAGTAGCTTGTTTGTATACAGGGGTGTGAAGTGAAAGATCTGGTCTGGGAATATACAATCATCAGCAAAGAGATGACAAAGCCATGGAAGTAGATAAGAGTTTTCTAGGGAAAAGATATACAGTGAAAAGAGGACTTAGGAAATTATCTTGGAGAACAAGGGTATTTAAAGAATGCACAGAGAGAACAGTTCACTGAGATATTTGGGAAGGATAAGCCAGAGTGGTAGGAGAGTATGTTGTCATAAACAGGTTAAAAAAAAGGACTAGATGGATGAACTGAGTTTAGAGATCACTGGTGACCTTGAAGAGAACAGTGTCAATGAAACAATGGAGGCAGAAGCCAAACTGCTGTGGAGTGATCCCGAGATACAGAATTAAAGAATGAAAAGGAGGTAGGAATTAAAGACAGAATAATCTCTAGGGGATTTACCACAGATAAAAGCATGACTCTGGAACCAAACTCTCGGAGGTTCCACTGCTATTAGCTATATAACCTTGGGTTAAGTTGCTGTATCTCTCTTGGCTCAGTTTCTTTATCTACAAAATGGCATTAATGTAGTTATATTTCATAGGGTTGTTGTGAATTATTAAGAGGAATTAATGTAAAGCTCTAAGAACAATGCCGGACACAAAGTAAGCACTATGTAAGTAAGTGTTAGATGCATTTATACCAGCAACGGTTGACTTAGGAAGTCAATGAGGATAGGACAGAAAGAAAACAAGATCTAAATTACTATCTTCCTTCAAATTGATATTAAGTGTAAACTACCACAATCTCAGAAGTTTGGAAAGACCCACCTCTTTAAGTAAAGACAGTGAAAGGAAAAGGTAACATAAACACCAAACATACCTTGATATCATTGTCTATCCCACCAGAAATAATCTGGTCACTTGTGTCATTGAAGGTCACAGCTAACACCTGATAGGTATTTTGAAAAGTCTGGATGGCTGCTTTCTTCCGGATGTCCCAAAGCTGAAGCAGAAGAACAGGAGAGTCTATAATAACAGCACTACAAGAAGTAATTGCATAGTACACCCCTTAGCCCAAGGACATTTCTAACAGGGGACCATTCAAAAACTTCTCTGGGTGTCCTAGTAACATGGTGAGAAGTGACCACAATTTTGATGGTATGTCTGAAGGTTGGTGAAACAAATCACTGGTTACATTTTCAGAGTCCTTTCTTAAAATTTAAATAAACAGCTAATCAACATGCCCTTAAAGTGGAAATCCTCTACCTGCTTAGTTCACATGTCCTTATTAGCACAGCAAGGATATTAGACCAGTGTGTTCAAAAGGTAGATCCTACCTTATTAGTAGGCTGCAATTCACATAAAAAATTTATACACATAGAGAGAGAAAGTTACACCAGCAAAAAACTGCAGAGTAGGGAATGCTAAAAGACTGTCCCTCTACAAAAGCAGAGAATTACCTAGCAAAAAACCTAACACAATCAACTTTATCAGAATTCTAAAAACTAATGAAGTTTATAGCGACCAAGCAAACACTTAATGAGGAGAAAACCACTTGAGTCTTAAGAAGAGTTTTTATAGTGTTTTAACTTACCCTGGCTCTATCCCCTAACTCGGCAATGTAGTTTTTACCTGTCTGGTGGCTCCCTGAAGGATGAGCTCAAAGAGTTTTCCTGTATTTTGCCTAACTTGGAACTCTCCCAGGGCAGAGGTATTTGTGCAAAACATTAACAAGCAAATGCATTAGCCTCTGATGGCTGAACTGAAGCAAGGGTGAACAGTTGGGGCAAACAAAAGACAACCAAACAGTTGGGGAGGAAAAGTGGAGGAATGAGACAATTTGGAAAACAAGGAAGGCTTTGAAAAGCTCTGACACATTGCTGGGGCTCTAAAAGGTCATTTGTATGTCCATGGCAGGGCACAGGCTCAGAAAAGACCCTAGAAGGCCCCACAATCTCATCTTCAGGCTCTGTACAAGCAGGAAGTGAAGGCTAATGCAGAGTTGTAAACTGCCTGGCTGAGGTGAAGGCAGGCCCCAACACAATCTGCAAAGACTAGGAGAGTTTCTTTACCCCTGGAGATTAAGAAAATTTTTGCTGAACCATAAGCAAACCACTAAGCAAATGAAATACAAACTTCAGTGGCTACATACAACTTTACAAAATTATATCAGAAAATTCACTAAACAATAGCTACACAAGCAGCAACAACAAACCCTGAGGAGAATCCAATTTTGAGGGTTACCATATTATAATATTCAAATGTCTGATTTTTTCTTCTTTATTGATTTTAAAGGGAGAGGGAGAGAGAGGGAGAGATAGAAACATCGATTGGTCACCACCTGCATTCCCCCCACTGGGGATTTGGCCCACAACTTGGGCATGTGCCCTGACTGGGAATCGAACCGGTGACCTTTCGGTGCATGGGTCGACACTCAACCACTGAGCCACACCGGCCGGGCTCAAATGTCTGATTTTCAACAACAAAAAATTGTGACGCATAAAAAGAAGCAGAAAAGTATGGCCCATACAGAAGAAAGAAATTAACAGTCTTTTTAAAGATAAAACAACAGCCCTGGCCGGTTTTGCTCAGTGGTTAGAGTGTTGGCCTGCGGTCTGGAGAGACCTGTGTTCGTTTCCCACTAAGGGCACGTACCTTGGTTGCAGTTTGTCCCTGGCCCTGGTTGGGTCATGTGGGTAGCGACCACTCGATGTGTCCCTTTCACATCGATGTTTCTCTCTCTCTCTCTCCCTCCTGCTCTATCTGAACAAAATATCAAAAAATGTCCTCGGGTGAGGATAAAAAAAAAAGTATTTAAAGATAAAACAACAACGGGATAACTACACGCAAAAGAATGAAGCTAGACCCTTACCTCACACCACATGTACTATTTAACTTGACGTGGATCAAAGACCACGTCAAGTAGTCTTTGTAAATGTAAAAGCTAAAACTATAAAATTCTTAGAAGAGAACATGGGGGGGGGGGGTAAATCTTTATAACTGTGGATATGGCAATGAATTATTAGATAAGACATCAAAAGCACAAGTGACAAAAGAAAAAAATAGGTAAAATAGATTTTATAAAAATAGAGAACTGCCCTGGCCGGTTTGGCTCAGCGGTTAGAGCGTCGGCCTGCGGTCCCCAGAGACCCGGGTTCAGTTCCCGCTAAGGGCATGTACTTCAGTTGCAGTTTGTCCCTGGCCCTGGTTGGGTTGTGCGGGTGGCAACTACTCGATGTGTCCCTTTCATGTCGATGTTTCTCTCTCTCTCTCCCCCCTCCCCCCACTCTATCTGAACAAAATATCAATAAATAAATAAAAAATAAAAATAAAAATAGAGAACTGTTATATATCAAAGGATAGTATCATGAAAATGAGGTGGTGGCAATGGGAGAAAATATTTGTAAATCATATATCTGATAAAGGTCTAGCATGCAGAATAAAGAACTCTTATAACTCAATGACAAAAATACAAAGAGCCCAATTAATAAATGAGCAAGGACTTGAATATTTTTCTTCAGAAGATATAACAGCAGCCAATAAGCACATGGAAAGATGCTCAACATCATAAATCATTTGGGAAACACAAATCAAAACAATAATTGGGTACCATTTCACACTCACTAGGATAGTGACAATAACAATAATAATTCCACACAGAAAATAACAAGTGTTGAGGATGCGGAAAAACTGGAAACTTCATACACTGTTGGTGAGAATGTAAAATGATGTGTCTGCTATGGAAAACCTTGGATGCTCCTCAAAAAGTTAAACATGGAATTGCCATATGACCCAGCAATCCCACTCCTAGATATATGCCGAAGATAAATGAAAACAGGTATTCAAACAAAAACTTGTATTATACATGAGTGTTTGTAGCAGTATTCATAATTTTTTTAAAAAAGTGGAAACAACCCAATTATCTACCAACTGATGAACTAATAAACTAAGTGTGGTATATTCATACAATGGAATATTACTTAGCCATAACCCCCCCCAAAAAAACTAAATGATACAAAAGGCCACATATTACACAATTCTATTTGTATGATAAGTCTAGAATAGACCAATACAGAGGCAGAAGGTAGATTAGTAGTAGCCAGGGGCTAGAAGGTAGGGGAAAGTAGTGACTGCTTAATAGGTTTGGGGTTTCTTTTTGGGGGCGGTGAAAATGTTCTAGAGTATTGTATTGTGGCGATAGTTGCAAATATTGTAAATGCACTAAAAGCCACTGAATTGCACACTTGTTAAAATGGTAAGCTTTATGTGAATTTTATCTCAATTAAAAAAAATGATAGAAAAGAAGATATCAGAGAATGTCACATTTTAGAAAGGGTTAGTCATTGAGTAGACATATTGAGGGGGATATATACTGGGTCATGCTATAAGAGGTATTCCTTAAAGGGGATTGTGATAAAAATGTTTAGAAGTTATTGTGCTTAGACAAAAAAATTATTGTGTCTTGAATGCCAACTTTTATAGATGAGGAAACTAAATTTAAAAAAAGAAACTGACTTAAAGAACACCTAGCAAGCCAAGAGCTAAAGGACTAGAATTTCATACCGATTCTATTAATACTGTATTTACTTAAAAACATTAGAACAGTAGTTTCTACTTCATTCATGGAAACATGAGCTAAAAAGGCTTAGGTTTAGGCAGATCAATGGTCCAAAAAGAGTGCCTCATTCCTCTTCCAGAGACCTGATAGCCAGCCCCTGCCTGTCAACCCCTCTGGCTAGAGAATAAAGTACAAATCTCTTAGTTTAGAAATCAAGGCCTTGATAATCTGTCCCCACATATCTTACCAGACTTACTGTAATCTTTGTCTTAGATATTCTCTACTCAGGTCAAATCAATCTTTATTGAAAAACCACGGTAAAGTCTGATTCAAATATTTTAGAATGTTAGCTCCAGATAATCATCATTTAACAAAAATTATTTTATTTTGAAATATTCACCAATTTACAAACAAAGCTGCAAAAATAGAACTTTTTTTCTTTCTTTTTTTTTATCCTAACCTGAGGACATTTTTGCATTTATCTTCAGATAGAGTGGGAGGGAGAGGGAGGAAGAGAGAGAGAGAAATATTGATGAGAGAGACACATTGAGTGGCTGCCACCCAGGCGACCCCAACCAGGGTGGGGACAAACTGCAACCGAGGTACATGCCCTCAGAGGAACCAAACATGGGACTCCCGGGTCTGCAGGCCAACGCTCTAACCGCTGAGCTAAACTGGCCAGGGCAGAACTTTTTTTTTGCCTAAATCATTTGAGAGTTGCTGACATAATGCCCCATCACTCCTAAATACTTTAGTGTTTGTCCTACAAAGATGTTTTCCTACATAACCTCAATACAACCATCAGAATTCAGAAATTAACAGATACATGACTAATACCACCTGATCCTTAGATCTCATTCAAGTTTCACCACTTGTCCGAACAATGTCTTTTATTGCAAAAAAATTCAGTTCAAACTCGTGTTGAATTTAGCTGTCATGTCTCTGTCAGCCTACAAGTGTATTTCAGACCTTGAGTTTCATGATCTTGACACTTATCAAAATTATAGGCAGTTACTTTATAGAATGTCCTTCACTTTGGGTTTATCTGATATTTACTCATGGTTAGATTCAAGTTATGCATCTTTGGCAGGAATATCAATGAAGTGATGCTGCATTTTCAACAGGGTATACTGAGTGACTCACAATTTTGATTTGTCCCATTACTAATAAAGTTCAATTTAATCATTTGATTAATACGTTATTTGACAAGTTTTCTTGCATAAGATGTTCTAGGCTCATTTAGTACTTTCCCTGCCCAGTCCTGAAATAAGGAGCCCTGGTTCCTTTTAGTGGAAAATGGTATCTAAAGGTCAAGACCTGGGCAGTAGATGTGCTCATTGCTGTTGGGGTGTTATTATGCCTAAACCCTCTCAGTGGACAGAAAATATATGTATGTACACAGAGGTATACACAAACACATCTGTATCTATTTTTTTTCTATACCTATCTGTTTATATAGTGAATGTCATGAATTTATATGGAAACTTCTAATTTGACACCAACAACATAGGATGCATTTTAGTTTTCTCTCTTCAGTATTGGTAACTCCTTTTTCTGACAGTGAGAAATATGTCTCCCATTATACTTATTATATTTACTCATTTGACCAAGCTTCCTATATGTAACTAACCACCCATATCCTCTTCCACCCTTCTCCTGCATAGATGTCTTTTATCCTGTTTGAATTGTGATTCCCATTCTCAGCTGACACTATGTGGACCCCCTTCTCACCAAATTTGGGTCATCCCTCTGTGTGAACAAACACCCTCTTTACTCTGCTTGGGCTCGAATACCACTCTCCAGGCTGCCTTTCCCCTGGGGATGCCATCTTCATCCTGCTCAGCCTCAGACTCCCTACCTGAACTGTTCCCACCCTGTGTGTGCACCCTCAGCTCAGGCTCTGACACCCCCACTGTCTCCTCCACTAGGGCACTGTCTCTCCATGCTAGACAGTGTCCCCTTTCTCACTCTCCAATTCCCCACACTGGGGTACCAACCCTGTGTTGTGTGGATGCTCTCCTCACCTCACTTGGGCTCTGACATGCTACTCTGGGCCACTCTGGCCTACCCCATACTAAACATATTCTCTCTCTCTTTTTTAATCCTCACTCAACATGCTTTTATTGATTTTAGAGAGAGGGGGGAAAGGGAGAAAGAGAGAGAAACATCAATGTGAGAGTGAAACATAGACTGGTTGCCTCTAGCACGCACCCTGACTGAGGGTTTGACCAGGAATTGAACTTGTGACATTTCGGTGTATGGGATGACATTCCAAAAAACTGAGCCACCCCGGCCAGGGCTACACATACTCATATCATGCATTCCAGCAATTGCACTCCTTGACATTTACCCTCATGAGCTGAAAATGGAGGTCCACACAACCTGCACATGAATGTTTATAGCAGCTTTATTCATAATTGCCAACTCTTGGAAGCAACTCACAGTAGGTGAATATATAAATAATGGAATATTATTCAGTGCTAAAAAGACATTAGTTATCGAGCCATGAAAAGACATCGAGGAATCTTAAATGCATATTACTGAGAAATAAGTCTATCTGAAAAAGTTACCCACTGTATGATTCTAACTATACGACATTCTGGAAAAGGCAAAATTATGGAGATAGTAAAATGATCAGTGGTTACCAGGGTTTGGAAGGGTCGAACGGGCAGAGTACAGAGATTTTTAGGGCAGTGAAAACACTCTGTATAAATACCATAGTGATGAATACATGTCATTATACATTTGTCCAAACCCATTAAAGTGCACAACACTAAAAGTGAACCCTAATGTAAACTATGGACTTTGGGTAATTATGCTGTGTCAACGCAGGTTCATCAATCATAACAAATGTGGCACTGTGGTGAAGGAAACTATGCATATGTGGGATAGTGGACATACTGGAAATCTCTATACCATCCCCTCAATTTTGCTGTGAACCTAAGACTGCTCTAAAAATAAAATACTGCCCTGGCCGGTTTGGCTCAGCAGCTGGAGCGTCGGCCTACAGTCCAGAGAGGCCCGGGTCCGGTTCCCGCTAAGGGCATGTACTTCGGTTGCAGTTGGTCCACGGCCCTGGTTGGGTCGCGCAGGTGGCAGCCACTCGATGTGTCCCTTTCACGTCAATGTTTCTCTCTCTCTCTCCCTCCCGCTCTATCTGAATAAAAAAGTGGAAAAATGTCCTCGGGTGAGGATAAAAAAAATAAGTAAATAAAATCTTAATAAAAAAAAAATCTCATTTCATACCTACTGAACCAGAATCTGATATTTTTTGGACAGGTTCTTTGGATGGTTCTGATATGCACACAGGCTGGAAATCACTGGACTAAATGACCTTTAAGATTCCATCCTGTCTTACTAAGCCATGTACTGACCTTTTTATATGCTAATTTCACAGTAGCCTTTAAGACATGTATACTACTGTCACCATTATAAAAATTGAGAAACTGAGGATAAGAAAACTGAACTGCCTAAGATCATACAATTAAATAAACAGCTAAGACAAAAATCCAATTTAGGTAGTCCATTTTATTCCAAGTCACAATGGTTTGATTTGGTTCTAATATTATTCTGTAAGATATTTAAAGTGCCTGTTTGGAAAATGACACTTTGTGGCAAGGAGAGAACAGCACAGAGAGTAAGGCAACATAAGGTTCACATTATGTCACCTCAGAAATTGCAACACTCAGAGAGACAACAACACCCACCTTAACTGTACCATCATCACTGCCGGTGCAGACAAGCTGGGGGCCCCTCCTGGCTGGATAACAGGAATTCACAAAGGAAGTATGTCCCTTCAGCCTTTTAACCCTCTCGCCTGTTTCACTATCCCACACTGCCACAGTTTTATCAGTGGATGCTGAGAAGAGCATACTAGAAGGTAAGAGGAAGAACAAAAAATAAGTGAATATAAACACCAACAAACTGTCTTTCCCACTTACCAAAATGTGCCAAACTTAAGATCACTGACATGTTGTCCTGACAGTCTGACACATGGTGATGGAATGGCTGCCTTGCCCTACCTACCAAAATTTTACTGGTGCTTTGAATCCCAGTTATAAGGCCTACCCTGGTTAAAAAAAAAATTCCTTCTACTAGTCCCCATGATGTAGTATACATTTAATAAGCAGTTTTCTCAATCTTTTCTTCCTTTGTGATAGACATCCTCCCACTTGGAAATGTTTAATCACTCCTTGCTACGGAAGTAACAGAGACTAGGTATTCCTAACCCAATGGCTCAGCAACTCCCTTTCCCTAAAAAATTGAAGTTTTTATTTTGTCTCTGAGGATAATTCTTTTTTTTTTTTGGTGGTACGTGCCCCTAGCGGGAACCAAACCTGGGACTCTGGTCTGCAGGCCGATGCTCAACCGCTGAGCCAAACCGGCCAGGGCTCTGAGGATAATTCTTACGTTATAATTGTAAGATTTTGTATATTCAAGTATTAATAGGAAAATGTATACAAGGCTATGTACCAGTTGATTAGAAAATCCTAAGGTATTAGAGGTCAGAGGTGTAAAACAATGAATATTTACTGAAATACCTAATGAGATTAATTACCTTTTATAAACACGTTTCTATATTATCTACAGTTATTCTAAAATTATGCAACCATTAAAATGTTTATGATAAATCATATGTTATAACAAACAGGTATGTTAGGTGAATAATGTTAAGAGAAAAAAGCAGCAGACAAGATCGTAAACATAGCTCTAACATAAATAAAAACCAGTTTTGAGCAGAAAAAAGGCTTGAGAAAAATGTATCATAGTATTAACAGTGATTCTCTTTGGACTGGTAGGAATATGGGCTATTTTCTCATTGTTCTGTTTTTTTTTTGGGTTTCTCAAAATAATATTTTATTACTTTAGTAATAAAAACAGCTAATTTCTACATATAAAACTTATTTTAAAATAAGTTTGGCTCAGCGGTTGGACTGTCGGTCCGCAGACCAGAGAGTCCTGGGTTCGGTTCCCGCTATGGGCATGTACCAAAAAAAAAAAAATTTTTTTTTTTAAAATTTTCAGAGAGAGAGTAAGGGAGAAGGAAATAGAAACATCGATGAGAGAAACAATTGGCTGACTCCTGCACACGCCCTACTGGGGATTGAGCCCGCAACTCAGGCATGTACCCTGACTAGGGACTGAACTAGAAACCTCTTACTGCATGGGACGATGCTCAACCAACTGAGCCATATGAGCTGGGCAAAATTGTTTTATTTCATGACTTAAGAAAGAAAACAAATTTGTTTGAGATGTTGATATGTTAGATGATAGAGATGATGTAATTATAAATGCCTACCTGGAACAATAAACTCCTTACTTGGAGTGACAGTGATAGAATAAAGCAATTGCCCAAATGCAGCAGTTTTGACAGCATGGTCTCCCGAGAGAGAAAACTCAAGGATAAAATGTGAAAGAATGCCAAGAAGAATTAGTATAAGAAGCAGCTGTCATTCCACTATGCAGAATACTCACCTGCCATCTGTGTTATAATGCAGTTCCATCACTGCTCCACTGTGTCCCTTCAACGTTGCATAGTTATCACAGTCACCATAGACATTCCACAACACTGTTAGGGAGACAGGGGTTTTGTGAGCATTGCTAGGCAAAAGCAAATTTATTACTGACCATGGAAAGGATACTTAGGAATTTACCAAGTATCATTTCAGATACTCCCTTGGAACACTATTGATTTTACCAACTAGACCAATTTTCCTGACACTGTAACAAAAATAATACAATATTTTTACATTATATAAGGTAAAAAAATTAATGGATATGACGTTTTAAACCTTAAATTTATTTTCCTTTAACATTTAAAAAGCTGACACTCACTGTTCGTCTCCTATTAATATAAGTAGACTACAAAATGGCGGCACTCATGGAAAACCTAAGAAGGTGCAAATAATTTGAAGGCCATATGGCAATGACTTGATATTACATTTACTCAATCCACATGCAGTAAGTACCTCTAACATGCTAGGTGTGAGGGTAAAACAAAGTAAATGAATAGACACAGTTGCTATCCTCAGGGAGCTTGCTCTACAAAAGAGTCAAGTTTAACGAGAATTACTAAGGAGCACCTCTCTATATAATAAGGTACATATATATAGTAGTTATGGATGTTCTGCAAAGATGCTTAATTAACCCTTCCAGATGTTTGGCCACCAGAAAATGTAATAGAACTCAACCACTGAAATCAAAACAGACAGTTATCATCCACCCTGAGGTACAGAGTTATAAGCAAAGAGCCGAAGGACTTATTTCATCTCACAATGTGACAAATGATGTCAGAAAAAATAGTCAGAGGCTTCTGTTACCTTCTTTCTTGCTTTTTCTCATGACTTCCTCAAAGTGATTTTTTTTCTACTTATTTCTCAAAAATGGGTGTTCCTGACTAGTAGCTGAGAATCTGGTAGCAGGTCCTAATGAGGTACAGGTAGATTATCCAAGTGAGTTGCCACTTTAAGATTCCCCCACTTCCTTCCCATATGCTAAGATTCTGGGAGTGAACCAAGAGGAGGGCCTCTCACCTTTGGGGAAAAGAAAAGTTATCTTTCTCATCATCACTCCCATTAACCCTTTAAGCCTAGAATTCTTACCTTGCTAAATCAGCTCAAGATTCACCTCCATGAGGAAGATATTCTCAAACTAGAGCAACTCACTTTCCAACTAATAACACAATTCTTTCTGTGTTTACCACAGGGACCCTGAGTTCTATAACCAAGATTATTCAGCATTTTCATGACCCTATTTTAACATGTTAGCCATGTAGTTTGTTATATGACCAACGCAGACTGGTATCTTCTGTGGCACCAAAGGCTTTAAAAAAGAATCACTATTTGGCAGAGAGAGATTTACTCCACATTCAAAAAGTATGCCTTACATATAAGACGGTCAAATCCTGCAGATGCTAAGGTGGATCCATTAGGGTGAAACTTGCAACAGTATACTTCCCCTTCATGTCCTGAGAGAAGCATGATTGGGGCTTGCAGGGAGGAACACCTTGGAGGCCCCTAAACAAAAAAGAGACATTCAGGATAGTTATTGTATACCAGCAAAGGAAGCTAAAAAATTGAGGAGTGGGGGGAAGGTGCAGGGAAAAGACAAGGGAAACAATGACTGGGTGGATTTCTCCTGATATAGAGAATTGCAACTCTTATCACATAACTTATGCCTCCAATTTGATCCTCTCTTGCTGAAGTTTCCAGTGTCTACCTGTTACATTAACTTTCCTCCTCTTCCTCCTCACTTTGCTCCCGTCCCATAGCCAACTTTTAATTGCTCAAACATGTTAAACTCATTTCTGCCTCAGGATCTTTATACTTGTTGTCCCTGACAGGAATCCCCTTCCCCTAGATTTTCCTGTTTGTCTCCTTTCAAATGTTTCCTGTTCAGGAAGTCTTTTCTTGATCATTCAAACTCAAGCAGCACCCAACCTCCTCTATGTATTCCACTAACCCTACTGTATCCCCTCACAGCACTTATTACCTGAAATTACCCTCCTTATGTATTTGTTTACATATTTTGTCTTTTTCCCCACTAGAAAAGAAGCTCTGTGAATGCAGGGATACTGCCTGTGTCATTTAACACTATCTTCCCAATCTCTAGCTCATTGAATGAATGAATGAATGAATGAATGAATGGAGCTTCCCAACAACCCTGCACAGTACAGATTGGGGAAAGTCCTTTTGATTATGGTCTTGGCATTAAGTCTAGGCTTGGGCAATAAGCCAGAACCTGGGCTGATATTCTTACTTGTCAGATAGATGAAAAAGTACATTATCAATAATCCCCCAATCTCTTCAGTAGTTTCCAGTTTATTCATTTATTTACAAAATACTATGTGTCAGGCACTGGGAAAATAAATGGAGTTTGCGTTCTAGTGGGAAGCAGGGAGTCAGTGAAAACAAGTAAAACATATAGATGGTGGTATGTGCTCTGAAGAAAACCAAAGCAGCAATGTAGGTTAGTGAGTATGGCATATTGCAATTTAAAGAGAGAGAGGATCAGGCCCTGGCTGGTTTGGCTCAGTGGTTAGAGCACTGGCCCTCGGACCGAAGAGTCGTGGGTTCGATTCTCAGTCAAGGGCAAGTACCTCGATGTGTCTCTATCACATAGATGTTTCTGTCTCCCTCAGCCACTCCCCCCCCGCAACTTAAAAAAGCAATCAACGGAAAAATATCCTTGGGTGAGGATTAAAAAAAATAATTAAAAAAAGAAAGGGAATCTGGAAAGTCTTCACTAAAAAGTGATATTTGAGCAAAGATTTGGAGGACCTGAGTGTGTAAACCAGATAAACATGTGGAAGAGTATTCGAGTAGAGGCAGCAGCAAATGCAAAGGTGCAGGGGCACGGAAACCAGTGTGACTGGAGCAAGCCTGAGCAATGGAAAATTGGTCGATCAGAGAGACAAAGGCAAAAAGGGCAAAAGGTTGTAAGGACTTTGATTTTACAGTGAGTGAAGTGGAAGGCCACCAAGTGCCGCAGAGTACTGACGTTTGGACGCATTCCTCTGGCTGCGGGACTGAGCACAGACTGGCCGCACAGGAGCAGACACAGGAATCCCAGTTAGGACCCGCCTTCAACAACGCCAGGTGAGACAGTAATAGCTTAGGTCAGGAGCTAGTGATGGAGGTGGTGGAAGTGGTGGCAACTGTAATACACTGAAAGCCGTGCCAGCCGGATTTGCTGACCTGCTGCTGGAGGAGTTGAGAGGACAGTATTTCTTCATCTGAGCCTAACAGAAGGAGAGGTGTGATCACCACCTCTCTCTTACAAGAAATATAGTAAAGAAACCTAGGTTCTGTGTTTAAAATCTGTTTCTATCACTACTAGATAAGAGTTCGTTCTCCCATCTACAAAATGGAATAATAGTTCCTAATTCTTAGGCTGTTACCAAAATCAATGGAGTTTTCTTTGAGTACACAGGCTCAATGAATGTTAACTATTTTTCGGTCGTTGTTCACGGTGCAGAGTAATAAAGGGAAAAGCAACTCGCCCAGAGTCCCAAGCCAGCCAGTGTCATTCATTTCCTTCCTTCCCTCATTCATTCATTCATCATCCATCCAGCCACTCTTAAAACTTTTCTGAATGTTTATTCTATGCCGAATCCCTGGAAGATTTAGGGTGCGGAAACCTGGGTCTTGATTTTGAGCTCAAGGTCCTTAACTTTTCATTCTAACGCCACATCACAGGGGGTCCAGACCCTGAAAACAGGCGTCAAACAGGGAAGCGTGTGAAGTATCCGCAGGGTGTCGGCCGCTTTTACAGTGTTTGTCTGCCTTCACCCAGGCCCAGATTCCCGTTCCGCCGCGCAGCGCGCGGAAAGGGCCTGGGCAGGATCGGCCGGTGCAGCGCTCACAGGAGAGAGGAAGACGAGGTGGAGGCCGGAGGCCGCTTGCTCCTTCACTCACCGCTTGCAGCAAAGCTCCCGGCGCCGCCTGCTGCTGTCCGGCTCCGGGGCCCGACCCCGCCGCTCCCAACAGCAACTCATGCCGCTGCCTCTTGACTGGAACCAGTGGCAACTCTGGACCCTTACGCTTCTGCTGTTCTATCATGGCGGTAGCCGCTCTCCTCAGCGCCGCCACGGCCCGCTCCGACGCCCTCGGTCACCGAACCATTGGCTCCGACTTAGTCCTTCCCCTAGAACATCCGGCTCGGAGAAACCAATCGGCTTCCAGTACTCCCCGGCGCCTCCTTGGATGCTCTCCTGTTATTGGTCACCGCTTTCTGATGGCACGAGGATAGGATTCCAGGATTGGTGGATGGCGCTGGAGTCCCGCCCGCACACGCTGTGTCTTGTGGGTGGGAGCGCGCTGACTGGGTTTTGGCGTGTCGCGCAATGCTGCGGCGCCGAGACCTAGAGCTGCTGTCGAGTAAGTACGGAGGTCGGGGGCGGGCGGCTGCGGAATGTGGAGGCGGTGCCTCGGTTGTGTGGTGTGAGCCTGGCCCTCTTGGCTGAAGTTTTGATGGCCAGGGGCAGAGGCGGGCCCAGGTTCCCAGCTCGGGTATGTGGTAGCCCGCGTACCGTTTCTGGGCTGGAGCAGAGCTTTGGGGTCTCTGCGGCTGCCTAGGGCCCTCGACCGCTGACTTCAGCGAGCGCCTACCGCGTCCAGGGTAAAAGGCCTGTCTCCCAGCCTCCACTAGGGTCCTGTCCGAGGAGGCCGACTTGTTTCTGCCAGCCTTCTACTAGGTCCTGCTCGGTGCCCCTGTGAGACCGAGGTGAAGGAGATGTCCGACTCCTGCGTTTCCAGAGCACAGGCTTGTTGAGAAATTTGGACTCGAACCTGAGAATTAGGCTTCTCCTTAATGGTCCAACTAATATTTATTGTGCAAAGCATGGAAGATACATTGTGAACCAGACATGGTCCCTGACCTCCGGGGTTTGAGTATGGTGCGGGAAACAAATGTTAAAGCATCTCCCTAAAAAAATGTGAAATAAGGACGACCTGGGAGAGGCACCTGATGTTATGAGTGCCTGAAATAAGCCGGAAGGCTTCTCGGAGGAGTAGATGCCTGCAGGAAGGGTTCTAACTAGGCGACTGAGGAGAGGAAGGCGGACTATTCCTGTAGAACAACGTGTGCAGAGGCCCTGTGACAACGGGAGGAAAATGACCGAAGAGCGGAGGCCAGTGTGAGCAGTACGAGGGGAATGAGGGGAGATGGGGGGGGGGGGGAGTGGGGTACAAGATGAAGCTGGAGGCGGGTAGAAGTCAGACCTTGCAGGACGTTGTAGCTTTTACTGGAAGATTGATGCGGTTTTGTTGTTGGTTTATTTTTGTGGGTAGTGAGTGGTGTGGTGAGGAGAGGGCTTGATCACTCCGAGGCTCAGTAGTGTGAGTAGAAGGAGGAGAGACCGATGCACTTAGGCCAGAGCTGTTGACAGTGAGGACTGAGGTACTGGCGAAACTGCAGAGAGTTGGACAGATTCTGGAGAGAGAGAGATTGGAGGTAAAATCAGTAGGACTTGGAGATGGATTGGATTCAGGTAGTGACAAGAGAGGACTTCAGTAGCTCCTAGGTTTCGGGCTTATGGCAAATGGATAGTTCTCTTTTGGGCAGGGGAAGGAAGAGGTCACTCTTGACATCCAGGAGGCAGTTGGAACTATGGCTTTGGAACGCAGAAAAGAGATTTTTGTTGGAAATATAAATCTGAGAGTAATTTGTGTTTGGTGGTAATTGAGCCATAGGTGTGAATAAGATCACCTTAGTCAGAACCTTGATAGTTCCAGCGTTTAATGGCCAAGAACAGGAGCATGATCCTAAAGGAGAGAGAAGAAAGAGCTAGAGAACAGGATCAGAGGAATGCTGTCTCAGAAGCCAGGAAGCGGACTGTGTCAGAAACTCCTGGCATTTAAATAACATGCGTGTTGAAAAAATGTTTTGACTTTATCATCATGGAGCTCATGGTATCCTTAGCAAGAATTATTTTGTTGGTGCGATGGGGCCAGAAGCCAGAAATAAGGCAAAGGTTTAGGCAAGGAAATGGAGGCAGTGAATCTAGAGAGTATTTTCCATACATATGATTGTAAAGGAGAGGAGAGGATGTGGAAGCTAATGGAGATGGGGGGGTCACCAGGATCCAGTTGAGAAGGTGATGAAGAAATTGAATACACAAGAGAGAAATTGGGTCATTGGTAGCGTTCTGAGAACATGGGAATGGATGGGATCCAAAGTCTGGTTAGAAGGAGAAACCTTAGGAAAATGGACAGTTTCTCTGTTAACAGAAAGGAAGGAGGAAATGAAGGCAATACATATAGGTTGTTTGTATGTTTGATATTGGTAAAATGAGTTCTTTTCTCATGGCTTTTATTTTCTCTGTAAACTAGGAGATGGAATCATATATACTTAGAGTGATAGGAGGTCAGAGATTGGAGAAGATTGCAGAAGATTTGGATATCATTGTAGAATATGCAAGAATGAGTTCACCAGAGAAATGTAGACATTGCCGAATTAAGTTGGAGATCATAATTTTTTCCTAGCAATATCAGGCTATTATGTGCAGTCATGAAGAACATACCCATGTATGGCAAGGACTGAATTTGGTTTGCTTAACACAATTCCCATCTCTAATGTACCTTCTCTTACTGACAATTCTAGGACACTGAAAACGATCTCTGGGACTCCTTTGCACCTAAAATGGGAATTGAATGTGGAACTGAGTTAAGTGTGGGGAGGAGGGTGAGAGGCATCCAGTTTTGATGGCAGATATCATAGCAGAGGCAGTGAGTTTTCTTCAGTCAGCAGCTTTCTGGTTTAGTGACTTTCTGCAATGATAGCCATGACTTTTTTGATTGTGAAAGACTCATTTTGTGGATTAGGAGTTGTTCCTAGAAATTCTACCAGAGCCTGCTTTTATAGCCCTTTCAGTGATTTTGTAAGCCACGTAATACCTAACAATAAGTCCCTTTCTGCTTTACCTAGCTAGAATGGGTTCTGATGTCTGCACCTGTACTCCACCAGCTTAAGTATTTTGCCATATAGGCGAACTATAGAGACAGAATTAAAGGGAGGTCACAGTGTTTGATGGACTGTGGAATCCAAGCTGGATAGGGAGGAAAGTGAAGAAAAAGGAGAGGGCTGATAGACTGGAAGAAAAGAGACAATAGATCAGTGTTCTAATGAGGTCAAAGAACAGTATTCTCTGCTAGAGGATAACATCCATTTATTCTTAATAAAAAGTTGTCACCTTTTAAACTTCCCTGCTTCCCCCTGGCCCTTCTCTTTTTTTGTTTTCCTAGTATTTTGAACCTAGTCACTCTTTTAGCTCTGATCATACTGTGTTGTAATTGGTCACCGTTATCCCTACCAGACTAGGAAGTCTTTGAGGATAGGGACTGTGATAAAAAGGATGGTTTAGTGGTGAGTGTATATGGCTCTTGGAATGGCCTAACGTTTGTCTCTTTCTAGCTATGAGTTTTGGACAAGTAACTTCTTTCCTGTAATGCCAGGGATACCTACTTTGTAGACTTGTTTTAAGGGTTGAAAGGAGGTTTATGAAGTGCTAGCACAGGGCCTGACATAGAAACAAACAGTAAAATGTGTTAAATGGATTAATTAATTAATTAAATTTTTTGTCCTCACCCGAGGACATTTTTTCATTTTTTGTTCCGATACAGTGGGAGGGAGAGAGAGAGAGAAACATCGATGTGAAAGGGACACATTGAGTGCTTGCCACCTGCAGGACCCAACCAGGGCTGGGGACAAACCGCAACCGAGGTACATGCCCTTAGCGGGAACTGAACCCAGGCCTCTCTGGACCTCAGGCCAATGCTCTAACCACTGAGCAAAACAGCCAGGGCTGAATTGATTAATTTAAACTAACAATTTAAAATGGGGCCCTGGCTAGGTAGCTTGGTTGGTTGGAGTAATGTCCCGAGGTGCCTGGGTTGTGGATTTGATCCTCTGTCAGGGCACATGCAAGAATCAACCAATGAATGCGTGAATGAATGGAACAACAAATCAGTGTTTCTCTCTCTGTCTCACTCTCTCTTCCTCTCTCTAAAATCAATTAAAAAATTGCTCGGCTGTTGTGGCTCAGCGGATTGAGCATCACTCCCATGGAGTGAGAGGTCCTGGTTCGATTCCCCATCAGGGCACATGCCCAGGTTGAGGGCTCCATCCCCAGTGGTGGGTGTGTAGGAAGCAGCCGATTGATACTTCTCTCTCACATCGATGTTTCTATTTCTCTCTCTCTCTAAAAAATCAATAAAAACATATTAATAAATAAAAAAAATTTTAAAAATAGGGTAAAATTCAATACTTCCATATTTGAGTAGATATAAATTTATATGTGCTTAACACTGCTAGGCACTGGAAATTTAAAGAATATGCTGATGTACAAGATAGAGCATGCTCAGAAGAATTTCATAATCTGAAGAGGGAAGAAAAAAATGTTTGTAAATAGAATTTGAATCTCATCTGCATCATTCATAGTTTTGTGATTTTGAGCAAGTTACTTAGCCTTTCTGTATCTTAGTTTCTTCATCTGTAAAATGGTAATGAAAATTGCCTATCTCATTGGGTGGTCAAAAAGGGAATTAAATTAGTTAAAACAAGTAAGGCTTTTAGGTTAATTAATACATGGCAAAGAGGAAGTACTCAAATATTAGCAGTTATTATTAGAGGACTTGGAAGGGACCTTCAGGATTATTGACTGAAAGAACGGTGTGGGGTAGTAGAGAAGGTACTGGTCTTGGGGTCTGATACCAGCATGGCTAATTATGAGCAGCCTTTATCAAGTCACTTGATCTATGTTAGTTTGTTTTCAGTTAAATACGAGTAACAGAGTGAATGATACCCACAATTTCTTTCAACTTTCATATTTTATGAGTCCACTTTTTGTGTTTTGCTTTGTTTTTTACTGTTTTTATTTCTTTCCTGCTTTTTACAATTTTCTTAACAGATCCATGACTAGAATTCAAAAAGAACATCCCTCTAAGATAGCCTAGAAATTGGGTGGGAAGGAGGAAGGTTGGACCACTAGTTTGGCATTTGAAAGTTTCCCATCTGATCTGTCCAGCATATTCTTCTGCATATTTTAAACCAGAATGCTTTCTTTCTTCTTTCTCCACCTTGGTTTGGCACATAGTAAGGCTCTGTTCACTCATTAAACAAAACTTTGGGTACCTACTGTATACCAGGCACTGGGAACGCAAAACCAAATAAGAAATGGTCCTTGGGTACATGTTTGAATGAATGAATCCAGACCTGGCTCATTGTAACTTCCTCCATGAATGATGCCTTTTTGATTGAACCTACCTAGTTAGTGTTATAGCTGTACTCTACAAAGTTTACATGTGGGCTGTGAATTCTTTCTCTCTCTTTTTTTAAAATTTATTTTTAGAGAGAGAGGTAGGGTGTGGGGGAAAAGAGAGAGAGAAAGACATTGAGAAAGAAACATCATTGTGAGAGTGAAACATCGATTGGCTGCCTCCTGCACAGGATCAAGCCAGCAACCTGAGCATATGCCCTGACAGGGAATTGAACCAGCAAACTTTTGGTGCACCAGATGATGCACAACCCAACTGAGCCACCCTGGCCAGGGCTGTGGATGTTTTTTGAGGCAGTGTGGGATAGTGATTGAGAATGCAGGTTCTGTAGTCATTATTCTGCCTCTGCTCATATTCCAGTATTTTTACTTATCAACTTATCTCTTCTTGATTCATAAACATAGGTAAAGGTGGAGTAAAATCCCTTTTAACTTTCAGGGTTCTATCTAATTAGAACTGTTAAGTAACAACAACAAATGTAAACCCAAGCAAACTATGAACCTTTTCTTTTGAAGTATGTTTTTGTTGATTTTATAGAGAGAGGAAGGGAGAGGGAGAAGGATAGGGAGAGAAAAAATCCTGCCTCACATACCCACCCCAATCTGGGATCAAATCCACAACCTAGGCCATGTGCCCTAACTGGGAATTGAACCAGTGACCTTTTTGGTACATAGGACAATGCTCAATGCTCAACCAACTGAGCCACACTGGCCAGGGTTTATAAACCTTTTTTTTTTGATATTTTGTTCAGATAGAGTGGGAGGGGGAGGGGGAGAGAGAGAGAGAGAAACATCGACGTGAAAGGGACACATCGAGTGGCTGCCACCCCCACAACCCAACCAGGGCCGGGGACAAACTGCAACCGAGGTACGTGCGCTTAGCGGGAACCGAACCCGGGTCTCTCGGGACCGCAGGCCGACGCTCTAACCGCTGAGCCAAACCAGCCAGGGCTATAAACCTTTTTTTTTTTAAGCAGAACTTTTTTTCCCCAAATGAAATCTTACATAGAAGCTTAATAGGTAAACCGGATCAAAGCAGAATACACTGTTAAAAATAGTTCCTCCTCCTCTAACCTCCACTTCTTGCTACCATGGCTGATTCAAGGCTAGGAGGGCAAGTGAGAATCAGTAATAATCAACCTCTGCCCAGTTTTTGAGGAGAGGCTTCTAGCTTTCCAAATGCTCTGTGTGGGGCCTCCCCAGTTCTGGTTTCTTTGGGGTTCTGCTCCTTGCACCTTTGATATAGAGGCTCTCTTCTGGTTGGTTGGCCTACATCCCTACTTCTTTGGCCTTCTTGAACCCTATGGTCTTGAGATATTTAAAAATTGACTTTTTATAGTTAAACTTGAGTTATCTAAGGAGCTTCTGAATAACCACTACAGAACTCTTAAGTCTTTACAGAACATACTATGAAAAGAATTTTAATCCCATTTTAAAATGGCAACCCTCTACTCCTGAATTATAAATCTGTATTACTACATTTCAGGCTTTCCCTCAAAAATGCTGCTAGTTTGCTTAAAGATTTACATATGATTTTTCAGGCTACTGTTCAACAGGAACAAACAGGAGAGCTGTAAACTTAGCTGTTCATATTTTTTATCACAGCAGAAATCAGCAAGAAATAACTTACGATTTCCCCCACTTTTATTGTTCTTTCCACAACCTTTCTATAGGGAAGAACAGATGAGACTGAGATATTTGAGCTTAATTTAGATGCCCTATTTGCTGATACCTCTATGGATTCTGTACCTTACTCATGCTCTGAGAGTTGGAGGGATAATTAAGGTTTTTAGATAGAGCCATTGACCTCAGTTAATAACCTCTGTTCTAGGATGTGATATAAGGGATGCTGCACACATGGAAGGGAGGGACTAGAGTTGAGACTACATAGCTGGGAAGTGGAAGGAAGGATCCAAATTTAACCTGTTTATCAGCCATTTCTTTTTTTTTTTTTTTTTTTATCCTCACCCGAGGACATTTTTCCATTTTTTTTTTTTTTGTACAGATAGAGTGGGAGGGAGAGAGAGGAAGAGAGAGAGAGAGAGAAACATCGACGTGAAGGGACACATCGAGTGGCTGCCACCCGCAAGACCAACCAGAGCCGGGGACAAACTGCAACCGAAGTACGTGCCCTTAGTGGGAACCGAACCCGGGCCTCTCCGGACCGCAGGCCGACGCTCTAACCGCTGAACCAAACTGGCCAGGGCTATCAGCCATTTCTTAAGAATTGACAAATCTGCCCTGGCTGGTTTGCCTCAGCGGTTAGAGCATCAGCCTGCGGTCCAGAGAGACCCGGGTTTGGTTCCCACTAGGGGCACGTACCTCGGTTGCAGTTTGTCCCTGACCCTGGATGGGTCGTGCGGGTGGCAACCACTTGATGTGTCCCTTTCACATCGATGTTTCTCTCTCTCTCTTCCTCTCTCTCCCTCCCACTCTATCGGAACAAAAAATGGAAAAATGTCCTCAGGTGAGGATTAAAAAAAAAGAATTGACAAATCTACCTACATTCTATCTATGTGCTATTAGTAAAGGAATAATACCCACCTCTGACCTAACCACAATAATGCAAGTTTATAAGAAGGATACAAGGTTGTCTTATGGAACTACTGGGCTTTGGGATGATACTGAAACTAGGATTTGGAAGGCTGACAGCATTTTCTTTTCTTTTTTCTTTTTAATCCTCACCCAAGGATGCTTTTCCATTTATCTTCAGATAAAAGGGGGGGGGGGGACATACACACACACACAACATCCATGTGAGAGAGACACATTGATCGGTTGCCTCCTGCATGAACCCGACCAGGGCCAGGGACTGAACCACAACCGAAGTACATGCCCTTGACTGGAATTGAACCCACTACTGTTTGGTCAGCGGGCTGATACTCCAACTGCTGAGCCAAACCAGCCATGGCAGTGACAGCATTTTCTTTCATTTCTGTGTCAAGAGAAGCAATTTAGTTAATGGATGGTGATTGCAAATCAGGAAGCCTTCAAAAATAGGACCCAAAGCCATCTGAAAGGGAAGGATTGCACTAGGGGTTGAGGAGAAAAGAAAGTATTTCTTATGAAAACCTAAGGAAAGTAGTTTCAGGACTTAATGATGTCAAGTGTAATTGGGAGGAAAAAAGAGAACCAAGGACAGTTCTGTTAGATTTATCTTTATGTAGCAGTGATTTATCCATCAGAGTAAAGACATGGTTAAGAGCCACTAGATTGCTAGTCTCCCTTCTGTTTAAAACCAAGAGACTGAGCAGGAGTACCTCTAAGGAAGGTCACATTCAGCTCCAAAGCAGTAAGACATGTTACCAAGGCAGCATCAGTATCACTTGGGAGCTGGTTAGAAATATACAATCTCAGGCCACCTCAGAACTGCAATCTGTATTTTAACATGATTCACAAATAGTTAAATAACTTTGGTTTATCTAACAATGGATTATTATGTATGCATTTAAAAAAGATGTGTGTATGTATGTAAGAATTGCTAAAATATATTAAAATGGCTATTGATTAATGATTTCATGATTCTACTTCAAAAAAACACTGTACTTATAAAAATGTCTAAAAGGATGTAAACAAAATTGAATTATAAATTATTTTTTAAAAAATTATTAATATGCCCTGGCTGGTTTGGTTCAGCAGTTAGAGCGTCGGCCTGCGGACCAGAGAGTCCCGGGTTCGGTTCCCCCTTAGGGCACGTACCTCGGTTGCGGTTTGTCTCCAGCCCCAGTTGGGGTTGTGTGGATGGCAGCCAGTTGATGGGTCTCTCTTACATCGATGTTTCTCTCTCTCTTTCTGTTCCTCCCTCTCTCCCTCCCGCTCTATCTGAAGATAAATGCAAAAATGTCCTTGGGTGAGGATAAAGAAAAATTATTGATGTATTATCTGAACTTTGTTTTTAAATTTAATCCTCACCTGTGGAGATATATATATAAATATATATATATATATATATATTTATATATATATATATATTTATTTTTAGAGAGAGTGGAAATGGGGTAGGGAGAGAGAGGGAGAGAGATTGAGATTAACATCAATGTGAGAGAGACACATCGATTGGTTGTCTCCAGCACATGCCGTGACCAGAGCTGGGGATTGAACCTGCAACCCTGATACATGCCCTTGACCAGGAATCAAACCCATGACCCTTTGGTGCTTGGGCCAATGCTCTAACCACTGAACTACACTGACCAGGTCTACCTGAACTTTTTTATTTTTTTTAATCCTCACCAGAGGACATTTTTGCATTTATCTTCAGATAGAGCAGGAGGGAGAGAGGGAGAAACATGGATGTGAGAGAGACATCAACTGGCTGTACCCACATGACCCCAACTGGGGTTGGGGACAAACTGCCACTGAGGTATGTGCCCTTAGTGGGAACCGAACCCTGGACTCTCTGGTCCACAGGCGGACACTCTAACCACTGAGAAAACTGACCAGGGCTGAACTTTTTAAATTTTTATTTATTTATTTATTTATTTATTTTTATCGTTACCCAAGGATATTTTTCTATTTATCTTCAGGTGGAGAGAGAGGGAGAGAGCGAGAAACACTGGCGTGAGAGGGGCACATTGACTGGTTGCCTCCTGCATGTAATGACCAGGGCTGGGGACGAACTGCAACCTAGGTACGTGCTCTTAGCTGGAATTGAACCCGGGACTCATTGGTCTGTGGGCTGATGCTCTAGTGCTGAACCAAACCGGCCAAGGCTGCCTGAGCTCTTTAAATGAGCTCGTGTATTTTTAATCTTATCAGGAGAAAAGTAAGCACAGTGGTTAAAAGTGTGGACTCTAGTGTCAGCCAGAGTTTGATTCCACCATTTTCTGGCTTTTTGACATAGACATAGTAATTTGACCTCTGGGAGCCTTGGTTTTTTCACCTATGTAATATAATAATAGAACCTATATCTTGAGACTTTTGAGTATTAAATGAGATATTGGATATTCAGTGCTTAGCACAGTTCCTGAACATAGTAAGTGCTTGATAAATGTTAGCTCGTACTATTATTGTTTCCTTTTTTAAATGTTTTTTTTTTTTTTAAATCCTCACCTGAGGATATTTTTCCCATTTATCTTCAGATAGAGTTGGAGGGAGGGAGGGAGAGAGAGAGAGAGAGAGAAAGAAAGAAACATCAATGTGAGAAAGACACATTGACTGGTTGCCTCCTGCATGACCCCGAACAGGGCCTGGGACAAACCACAACTGAGGTACGTGCCCTTGACTAGAATCAAACCTGCAACTCATTGGTCCTAGGGCCGACACTCTAACCCCGGAGCCAAACCAGCCAGGGCATTGTTTCCTTTTTTAAAATGATCCATTTACACACACCTCAAAACCTTCCCTTGGCAAAAGAATACTAACAATAGCAATAAAAAAAACAAGAAACAGCCCTGGCCGGTTTGGCTCAGCGGTTAGAGCGTTGGCCTGCGGTCCCGAGAGACCCGGGTTCGGTTCCCGCTAAGGGCACGTACCTCGGTTGCAGTTTGTCCCCAGCCCTGGTTGAGTCGTGCGGGTGGCAGCCACTGAATGTGTCCCTTTCATGTTGATGTTTCTCTCTCTCTTTCTCTCCCCCACTCTATCTGAACAAAAAATGGAAAAATGTCCTCGGGTGAGGATTAAAAAAACAAAAAAGAAACGAAACAGCAGACTAATGGCCTTGGGTACATATCAAATTGAAAAGAAATAAAATCAAGGTTTCCAAAACTCCCCACAATTAGAGTAGACAAAAGAGGTTTGGATAAAAGTACATGGTATTTTATGTTATTACTCTATAAAGAGTAGCTGTGGATTATCTGCATGTTTCTTATTTAATGCATATGTCTCTCAAATTGTTGTCTGACTTACTTCTTTGTGACAGGACCCTTGAATTAGCTTTAGCAGAAGAGATATGGAGGAGCCATAGAACATTAAGGATGAATTCAGGAAGACCTGAGACCATGGAAAACTTGCCTGCTCTGTACACTATTTTCCAAGGAGAGGTACATTCTTTTGGCTTTAAAAACTTACCATTTATGTTAGATTGAGGGTGAAAAGCAGCTGGGTTTGGAGCTCCTATCCATTTGAGACTATCTTGAGCCTTACAGGTTTTTTTTTTTTTTTTATGTTTTTATGGATTTTAGAGAGAGAAGAAGGGGGAAGAGAGAGAGAGAGAGAGAGAGAGAGAGAGAGAGAAAGAGAGAGAGAAACATCAATTGGTTGCCTCCTGTATTCACCTTGACTGGGAAATGAACCTGCAGCCCAAGTATGTGCCCTGGCTGGGAATCAAACTGGTGACCTCTTGGTGTATAGGATCACACTCAGCCGATTAAGCCCACTGGCCAGGACTTGAGCATTACAGTTCAAGTAGGAAGGGCTAGTGGAGCATCTGGCTATCTATCACCTATACCCATTCTAAGCTCCAGACTTCTAGCTGCACACTTGACACCTTCATTTGGATACCTCACAGCATTTCTGATTTATGTTTTAAACTGAAGTTTTTATTTTCTCACCAAATCTGTTCTTTCTAGTCTTTTTCATATCAGCAAATGGAACCACTGTCTTCAGGTACCTGCACTAGAAATCTGGGCATCATCTTTGATTTTTCCTCTTGTGTTGCACACAAGAAAGAGAAGAGATCTCTGCCTTCCACAAACTGACTCAGATTTCTAGAAAAGTGGCTACTCCTGACCTACAGCTTTTTCTTGTATGAGATGGGACTTGTGTTAGTGTAGGTTTTATATTTTGCTATTAGGGTGGATGGGCTAGAGTTGTTCAGAGAGAACTTTACAGTTCTAGATTAATATGTCAGGAACACATTTTATTTAATTGTACTTTATTTAACCCATGTTACCCTGAGAAGAATATAACTGACAAGAAGGACTCCTTGTGGGGTGTTGTTTTCTGTTTTGTTTTTTGTATGTGCCCCTGGCAGGAACCAAACCCGGGACTCTGGTCCGCAGGCCGACGCTCCAACCACTGAGCCAAACTGGCCAGGGCTCAGAAGCACATTTTAAAAAACGATGGTTTAGAAACGATTGGAATTAGGGATAGAGAAATTTCATGGTAAATAGGAATTAAACTTTTTTAGACAATTCATCCAACAAACATCTAACAAGTGCCTAGTTACATTAAATTAAAAATTTTTTTTTTTATAAATCAGTACTTTCACACATTCTGTCATTCACTCTTCCAAGAAATTTTATGGGTAAGGAAACTTCTCAGAAGTTAAGTAATGTTCAGATGGTTAATAAATGGCAAGGCTGGGATTCTCTAGTTCTCTCTCCAAGTCAGCTTTCTGCTACACAGCAGCTGGGATTGTTCAACTATACATAATAAAGGCATGGAGGAAGTGAAAGACCCGTAAGAGAACTCTTGACTGAGTTGAGGTATAAGAGGAAGGTGGATGGTAAATCAGGTTGTTCCACAGGCATTGGTTTGTACCTCTGTTAAGGTATTAATTATAGACTGTCTTGTATTATTGTTACTTGTATATGTGTATATCTCCGCTACCAGATTGTGAGCAGAGGCCATGGTTGTCTCATGTATCTTGGCAACTACTTCAAATTCATTTTAAAATAAGTTGGGTATTCCTTTTTTAAAAAATTAAGATTTTATTGACTTAAAGAAAGAGAGGTTCTTTAAGCATGGTAGGGGATACAGACATAGCAATGGGAATTGGGGTTTGGCTTAGCCTCGCCATAGCCAAAGAAATACTGAGGGGGGAGGGGAGCCTTTTCTCTCTCTTGCACTCTCTCTGTCTTGCACACAGGTACCTTTCCCCCTCTTCTTCCCTCAAGGCCCGCACCTTTGCTCTCTCCACTAAGCTTCCAGGACTCTTGTTTTGCCTTTGTAACTTGTTTCCTGAGCCCATGGAGTCCAGCTAGCTCACTTTTTCTACCTCTGACTTTCCTTGTAGTTGAAAAAGAAAAAAAGTGCTGAGGGGAAATTGGTGTTGGCGATGTGGAAATTGCATTGGACTGGAAGTCAAAATACTTCTGTTCTCTACCCAGCCACACTACTTTCTAACTTTGTGACTTTGCACAATTAATCTGAGCCTCAAATTCCTCACTTACATTATGGAGATAACTAGTTTCAAGACCAATGCAACCTCTCATCTGAAGTTGTTAGATTTATTTTACCCAAGTCCTGAGTTTAGTTGAGGTAATTACTGAATTTTTCCTCCTGAACTATTTGACTAATTATTCTGGGGACACCAGGGCAGATGTGTGATCATCTATAGCAGGTGCCATTCTGTGCACCCTAGGAGACACAGTGATGGAAACACCTGGTGCTGGCTATAAGCACGAATGCCGTTTCCTAACTGAACAGTTGAGTGCATCCATTCTGGAGCACATTAACCTTTTCTTTTGGGAGAGACCAAATTAAGGTCTGTTATACTATTTCCTCAAAAGATCATACATAATGTGACACTGGAGCTTCAGGATTGAAAAGTGAGATTGTCTTAATTTACAACAGCAAGGTGATTTGGGCTTCTACTTCCAGATGCTACTTTTAAGTTTGTTAGAATGTTAGGCTCTTTAATAATGTTGTTATACAATATGAGACATCTTAGCCCTCTTTCTAGAACCCTGGAGTATAAGCCAAAGTGCCTTTTGTTGGTTCAGCAAGAAGGAATTTGCTTTTATTGTAATTAAAATTTTTAAGTCACCTTATTATTTTTTAAATCCATGTGGTCCTGTTTTACAGAGAATAAATTGCTTTGTGAATTTAAGTAAACACTTCATGTCTCTGATTCTCACTTTTCTCATTTGAAAAATGACAGGAGTGGACCAGCTAATCTCCATGGTCCTTCCTCCAGTTCCACCTTGTTTTGATTTGATTTTAAATACTGGTATCTGCCTGATTGTACTGTTTTGGGGTACTGTCTTGTCCCTACCCTAGCACAGCATGTTCATCAGTGAAAAACAGGAGTTTCGAACTTTTGGTTCTTAACTTATTCTTATGCTGGAGAGTTGGTTCAAGTGTTCTGTCCTAAAATTCCTGTTACCAGATGAGGAGAATAGAAATTTTCATGTTTTTATTCTAACACTGAAGTGAGTAGTGATGCTATTTAGTAAAGTAGAAGGCACTGGACTGAGTCAAGGGACCTAGGATCTGTGCCTACCTTGTATCTGAGTTAGTTGTATACCTTTCTACTGGTCACTACCTTTCTGTACTTCAGTGTCGTGGACTATAAATTATTAAAAAGCTAAAATGTATTGCCTGGCTGGTGTGGCTCAGTGGTTGAGCGTTGGCCCATGCACCAAGAGGTCGCAGTTCGATTCCCAGTCAGGGCATATGCCCAGGTTGTGGGCCCAATCTCCAGTGGAGGGGCATGCAGGACGTGGCCAATTAATGTTCTCTCTCATCGATGTTTCTGTTTCTTTCTCCTTCTCCCTTCCTCTCTCTCTAATATCAATAAAGAAAAAATAAAGCTAAAATTTATTGAATGTACCTTGGGTGCCAGATACCAGTGCCCGGTGCTTTATGTACATCATTTGTCATTTTCTAGCAACAAAATGAGTACAATGGGACCTTAGACCCTGAAAGGCAAGTTGTGTTCAAGATCCCACGGGTAAGAAGCTGGAGAGCTGGGATTAGAAGCCACATCTTTCACACCAAAACCTGTGCTTTTTCTACACCTCTGCTATTTCACCTCTGCAACATGGGAACCTACCATCTATACTTTTCTAAGATTGTTGCCAGGAGCAAATAAGATATCAGCTGTCATATTGCTTTCGGCTATTAGAATTTCATAGTTAAAGAGAACCCATGATCAGCTCCCTAGGTTCAGATCCTGGTACTGCTACTTACTAGCTTTGAACGTTGGTCAGGTTGCTTAGTCTCTCCATGTGTTAGTTTTGTCATCTACCAGATAAGCATAATTGTAGTATTGGCATCATGTGGTGTCACGAGGATTCTGTAAAGCACTTTCACTAGAGTTTGCATGTAGTGAGTATTCACTATATATTAGTGAATAGCAGTACAGCAGGAATTGTCTCATTCCATCCCCTTGTGGTGAAGCTGAAACAGTAAACAACTAACTAAGGTCACTGAAAAGAGTAACATTTATTATTTGTGAGATTGCACTGAATATTTTACAAGAATAATAATGAATTTAGGATAAATATAGTATGTAGTGACGACTTTAGTCTCAATCCACAGGTGAGAGGGGTGGGCTAGAGGAAAGAGGGGAAGAGAGAGAGGTAGTCTGGAGTAATGATCTGTCTGGCAAGGTATCTGGGCCCTTCATTACTGTTACATACAACATAGTACATAGACTGATCAAACCTCTAACCCCTCCCTCCATCTTAGGTCAACTCTGCAAAAGACTTAAGAACAACACTTTCTCTGATTACATCTTTTCAGTTTCTGTCAGATGTCTGTGGATTGGCTTTTTCTCTAATTGTCTTGATAAAACTCAGACTCTGGTTTGAAGTGAACTAGAGATTAGGCTGTATGGTCTGGTTTGATTTGCAGTTTAGGAAAAAGGGATATCCTACATGACCTATCACACATTGTTAGAGTTGGGATTGGAGGCCTCAGTCCCATCCAGCATAAAGTGTAACTCTATTACCTGATTTTCTGCTGTTTGTTCCTTTTGTTTTTATACTTCTTTGGAGATTTTAATAGGTGTAAGATTTAGGCATTCCTAGGTGCTGTCATATCATCTGTCAATAGTCCAATCTCACCAGTGTTTTTAATGGGTTCACACATACTATTCAGTCTAAATTTTCAGAATAATAGAAAGAATGTTTGACAGAACATCACTGTTAGTTAGGCAGTTTTGCAGCAGGCAGACAGAGGCAGTCAATATCAAAGAAATTTAGGGAGACTAGGTTAAATGTTACAGAAGAGAGACTCATTTGTATGACATTGATTCTTTTCTTTTTTCTCTTTTGTCTTTATAGGTTGCTATGGTGACAGACTATGGAGCCTTTATCAAAATCCCAGGCTGTCGGAAGCAAGGTGGGAGCCTGTTACATGAAATTCAGCCTTCCCAGTCCACTGTCTTTGCTGTCACTCCCACCACATTCTAATTATAGGCTCTACATTTTTAGGCAGTAGTTTTGTTTTTGTCCAGAGATATGAATACAGACAAGTAATGACAGTTAAGGTTTTGCAGATCTTAACGCTCTCTGACTCGGAGGGAGGATTGGGGTATAGCTACTTTGGGTTCACTTCTGGAACCAGCTCTTGTCCAAATTTCACCTGTGGCCTCGGGCAAGTCATTTGACCTCTTTGGTCTTAGGATTTGGGAGAGGGCAAACTATTTACTCTCTAAGGCTAACACTGTAAGTTTGGTAGTTATGGCACATGGAAAGGAAATAGTATTATAATACATACAAATATATATTATATACTTATATAATGCTTCACATTTTCTTCATAGATTGATAGGCATTTGTTGAACATTTTTGGAGAATCTCTTTTATATCTATAAGTTTCTTACCTGTTTCTCAAAAACAATTGTGTTAAGTAGAAAAGGCAAGTTTTACAGACTGGTAGCCTCCTCAGAGTGATTTAGCTAGGTAATGGCACAGCCAGGGCTAGAGCCCCAGCCTCCTGATTTCTAGCCTCGTGGGCGCTCTGCTGCATCACACTGCTAGTGGATCCAAAGACTCAACTTGCTAATTCTTATGCTAAAATAAATCAAAGATTATAATGGAAAAATACCACAATAAAGATGTTATTAGAAGAAAATATACAATAATATCTGATTACATAAAGTCAAAAACTTTATTGCAAAAATTATCATAAGCAAAGTTAATTTGAGACAAATAATTTGTAGTACTATATGACAAAGGACTCATAAAAAAAGGGTGAAGTAGAAAAAGGGGCCAAAGATATGAAGAATTTACAGGAGAAAAAAAATAAGATATCAATAAATATTAAGATATCAATAAATATCTTAAAAGATACTCATTCTCGTCCTGGCTGGTTTGGCTCAGCTGTTAGAGTGTCGGCTCATGGACCAGAGAGTCCCGGGTTCAGTTCCCACTAAGAGCACATACCTCGGTTGCAGTTCGTCCCTGCCCCCGTTGGGGTCTTGTGGGTGGCAACCAGTTGATGTGTCTCTCTCACATCGATGTTCCTCTCTCTCTCTCTCTTCCTCCTTTTGTCCCTCCCGCTCTATCTAAAGATAAATGCTAAATTGTCCTCTGGTAAGGATTTAAAAAAGAAAGGATGCTCATTCTTAGTATTGATTTAAAAAATAAACAGTAGTACATCCATACAATGGTATACTACTCAGCAATAAAAAGGAATGAGAATGAAGTCTTGATATGCCCAACAATCTGGACCAATCTTCAGAGAATTATGGTGAGTGAAAAATAAAGTTAATTTTAGTCCAGCCTGTGTGATTCAGTGGCTGAGCGTCGACCCATGCACCAAGAGGTTGCCGGTTCGATTCCCAATCAGGACACATTGTGGAACCGATCCCCGGTGGGGGGCATGCAGGAGGTAGCCAGTTGATGTTCTCTCTCATCGATGTTTCTCTCTCTCTCTCCTCCCTTCCTCTCTCTCTAAAATCAACAAAGGCAAAAAAAATTTTTTTAAGTTAATTTCAAAAGATTATGTGCTTTATTTTATTTATATAACATTCTTAAAAAAATTTTTTTTTTAGAGAGAGGAAAGGGAAGAGAAATAGAAACATCGATGAGAGAGTTGATTGGCCAACTCCTGCATGCTCCTCACTGGGACCTGGCCCATAACCTGGGTGTGTGCCTTGACTGGGAATTGAACCAGCGACCTCTTGGTGCATGGGTCGATGCTCAACCATTGAACCACACCAGCCGGGCTATATAACAATTTTTTTTTTTCAATCCTCACCCTAGGACATTTCTCCATTTATCTTCAGATTGAATGGGGGAGAGGGAAAGTGAGAGGGAGAGGGAGAGAAAGAGAGAAACATTGACATGAGAGGAACACATCAACTGGTTCCCTCCCGCATGAACCCAACCGGGGCCAGGGACTGGGACGAACCACAACCCAGGTACATGCCCTTGGCCAGAATCGAACCCGTGACTCATTGGTCCACGGGCTGATGCTGTAATCACGGAGCCAAACTGGCCGGCGCTATATAACATTCTATTTGAATTTCATATATTTTTTTCTTTATTGATTTTTTTAAAAAGAATGTTATATAAATGGAATAAAGCATATAATCTTTTGAAATTAACTTAAAAAAAATTTTTTTTCCTTTGTTGATTTTAGAGAGAGAGGAAGGGAGAGAGCGAGAGAGAGATAGAAACATCGATGAGAGAGAACATCGACTGGCCACCTCCTGTATGGCCCCCACTGGGGATCGGTCCTACAATGTGGGCATGTGTCTTTACTGGGAATCGAACCGGCAACCTCTTGGTGCATGGGTTGATATGGAACCACTAAACTATACCAGCTGGGCTATAACATTGTTTTTAAAAACAGTTTTATTGAGATGTAATTCACATACCACACCTTTTACTCAAAGTGTACAATTCATTGGTTTTTAGTATGATTACAATTTTGCAACCATCCCCACAGTCTAATTCGAGAACATTTTTGTCATCCCCCAAAGAAATTCTGTACCCATTAACAGGCACTCCAAATTTTCTGGTACCACCCCCCACTCCTCCCCAGCCTTAGGCAACCAGCAGTCTACTTTCTGTGTTTATATATTTGCACATGTGATCTTTTGTGATTGTTTTCTTTCACTTAGCCTGTTTTAAGGGTTTATCCATTTTGTAGCATGCATCAGTACTTCCATTCTTTCTCTTGCCATTCCAAAATGTGGTATGGAATCATCAACCAGTTCTCTAATTCTCTCATTCTCTGATTCTTTGATACCAAGTAGGTGTCCCACAATTCATTTCTGACACTAACTGCCTGAAGGTGGTGTCAGGCTTCACAGGTTTAAGGGCTTAGTCCCACAAGACTGCCGATCAGAGACCATTTGTAAGTGTTGAGTCCCCAAGGTTACCCACACATCTGTCTGACTTGGCTATAAATTTAAAGGTTCACATACCACCCTCCCAAGTTTTAGTTATTTTCTAGAACAACTCAAAGAATTTAAGAAAACATTATGCTTACTATTATAGCTTATTGTACAAGACACAAATGAACAGCCAAATGAGGGAGTCTAAAGGGCGAGGTCCAGAAGGGTCTCAAATGCAAGAGCCTCTGTCTCTGGAGTTAAGGTGCATCATCCTTTTGGCACGTGGCTGTATTTGCCAACTCAGAAGATCGCCAGACCTTATTGTGTAGGGGTTTTTATAGAGGTGCCATCACGTAGACATGGTTGATTAACTCATTGGCTTGGTGATTTAACTCAGTCTCCAGTCCCTGTTTTCTCCCTGGAGATGAGGGAGTGGGGCTGAGCATTCTAATCTTCTAATCACCTGATTGGTGCCTCTCGATTACCACCTTCCATCTTGAAGCTCTCTAGGAGCCCACCAATAGTCATTTCATAGCATAAACTTGGATAAGATTGAGAGTAGCTTGTCATAAATAACAAGACATTTTTATTACTCAGGAAATTCCAAGGTTTTAGGAAGCCTGTTCTAGGAATCAGGGCCAAAGACTAAATATCTATTTCTTATTATACCACGTATCAATGCCGATATTCTGGTTGTGATAGTGTTTTATAGTTTTTCAAAATGTTATCATTGGAGGAAACTGGATAAAGGGAACACAGGATCTCTAAAATTTCTCTCAACTAGAGATGAATCTAAAATTATCTTAAAATATTTTTTATTTGTTTTGTTTTTTAAATCCTCACCTGAGGCTATTTTTCCATTTATCTTTAGACAGAGTGAGAGGGAGGGGAGGAGGGGAGAGAGAGAGAGAAACATTGATGTGAGAGAGGCACATTGACTGGTTGCCTCCCGCATGACCCTGACCAGGGCGGGGACTGAACTGCAACTGAAGTACGTGTCCATGACTGAAATCAAACCCGCTACTCTTTGGTCCTTGGGCTGACACTCTTTTTTTTTTATCCTCACCCGAGGATATTTTTCCATTTTTTGTACAGATAGAGTGGGATGAGAGAGAGGAAGGGAGAGAGAGAGAGAGAAACATCGACGTGAAGGGACACATCGAGTGGCTGCCACCCGCACAACCAACCAGGGCCGGGGACAAACTGCAACCGAAGTATGTGCCCTTAGCGGGAACCGAACCCGGGTCTCTCCGGACCACAGGCCGATGCTCTAACCACTGAGCCAAACTGGCCAGGGCTGGGCTGACACTCTTAACTGCTGAGCCAAACTGGCCAGGGCTTAAAATAATTTTTTTTAAAGTGATTTAAAACAGTCATAAAATCTTTGAGATTATGAATATTTTAAAAAGTTGCTATTGATACCCCTATTGAAAATAGGTATTTCCAGCAAGCGTTTTCCTTTTTTTTTTTTCTTCTTTGGTACATGCCCCTTAGTGGGAACCAAACCTGGGACTCTCTGGTCCTCAGGCTGACGCTTCAACTGCTGAGCCAAACCGGCCAGGGCAAGAGTTTTACTTTTTATTCACCGTAAGTTGTTATGACTTTGGCAATGTCTGTTAACATTTTTAATGTGCTGACCCTTTAATTTGGCAGTTCTTCAGAGAATTTAGTTTGCGATATAGCATTAGATAAATTATGTCCAGTGGACAATGCAGATGAGTGATAACTGTATTGTAAGGTACTTGGATGCTAGTGCCTTCCTCATTTTAGCAGAAAAGGCCAATGGAAAGTTTTCATACAATTCTGATACCTGGCTGATGGTAGTTGTAAGACACCACTGATTATAAGAAACATTCTGATTTCAGAGATGTTGGAGTGTGTTTTGTGAAGTGCTTCTTAGAATCGAAACAGAGTAGATCTCAGTGTACTGAAATGGAAAGATGTCCATGATAATAAAATGAAAAAGCATATTGCAGAAGAGTTTGTATAGCATGACCTCCCTCCCCTTTTTAAAGCATGTGTACATATGCTGGTGTATTTAAAAAATTACTACATACAGGGGTGGGCAAATGTAGGTTTACAGTTTTAATACAAATAATGCAATATTTAATAAATAATAATACAAGAATAAACTGCGTTTCTCCTACTCACAACTTTAAACCTACTTTTGTCCATCCTCTGTATGTTTAAGAGAGTCTAGGAGAATATCCAACAAATTGTTAATAATTGTTACCTCTGGGGAGTTCGATTTGCTAAGGAAGAGATGTATGTGGAAGAGGGATTTATACTTTTGCAATTTTTGAAACAAAATTTAAAAAATAAAGTCCAGCAGCTGACCTTTGGATATAATAAAGCCACACTCTAGCCTTGGAGACTACTATGCTGCAGATTGCATTTTAGCATTATAAATGGTTTACCAGTAGTTTCCAAGCTAGTAGTAAGCAATCTGTAATGAAGTTTCTCATTTTATTTTGATTAGGATTTAATGAGGTGGAAACTCGTCCTCGTGCCTATAGGGCGTGCACCTCTTTTAGTCTGAAGACAGATTTTCTTGTTAGTGTACTTGCCATGGCTGCCAGTATCTGAAAGTCCCATCCTTACTTGAACATTTCTATGACACTTTGGAGACTAGTGAGGATTAAAGGCCTGCCATCTTCCAGCAGTCAGTCTTCAACTCACTTGTGTGCATGCCCTGTCAGGTGATGTCTCTGATTGTGGCTGCCAGCTTATAAGTGAATCTGTCGATTTGACAGCTATGCTGAGTGAGACCAGCCTCGGAGGAAGAGCTCAGGGGAGCCAAATAATTAGGTGGAAACTCTGTGAGTTCTAACCCTGGGCTCTTCTATAGGTTTATTGTTTAACTTGAACAGTTGACTTTCCTACAGTGTTTTTAGATTCTCCGCTCTTAATGGGGAAGATTGTTAAGTCCCACCCTGAAAGGCCTGAGCTATGAAATAACTCTGGTCTCCAAATTTTAACATTTTTGATTCAGGAACGTAGACTCTAATTTAAGTTGTTTTTCTTCTTTTTTTTTATCCTCACCTTTGTTTTTTTATCCATTTCTGGAGGGCTGTGGGGCTGAAAGTTCCAACTCGAATCATTTGGTCTTTTTGGTGACTAGCCCCATCTGGGGGCCCTACTCAGAGTCATCCATTAGTATAAACTCTGGTGTGATCAGAAGGGGCTTATTATGAGGACATTTTTCCATATTTTGTTCAGATAGAGTGGGAGGGGGAGAGAGAGAGAGAGAGAAATCAATGTGAAAGGGACACATCAAGTGGCTGCCACCCACACAACCTCCCAGGGTCGGGGACAAACTGCAGCCGAGGTACGTGCCCTTAGCGGGAACTGAACCTGGGTCTCTCAGGACCGCAGGCCGACGCTCTAACTGCTGCGCTAAACCGGCCAGGGCTAAGTTGTTTTTCTTCTTTACTACTGAGTTGAAGGTCCTTTCCCAGTATTCATATCTAGACCAGATTTTTTTTCCCCTCATAGTTTTGTCCAACAGAACTTTCTGCGATAATGGAAATGTTCTGTTTCTGTTCTGATGTGTGTTCTGACACCAGCCAAGTCTCCAGTTCTCTGGACACCAACTAGGTGTTAAATTCTGACCTTGTCTACCTGGGGTTAGTGTCAGATCCCACAAATGAAAGGGGGTAATTCCCACAAGACACCAGTTGTAAGTTCTAAGCCACCTGTACTTCTTACTGACTGGCTATGAATCAAGGGGTCTCACAACTTCTCCACACGTTTGATCATTTGCTACAACAGCTCGCAGAACTCAGGAAAACACTTTGCTTATGTTTGCTGGTTTATTATAAAGTATACAACCAAGAACAGCCCAATGGAAGAGATGCATAGGGCAGGTTATGGAAGGGGGACACACTGAGCTTCCATGTCCTTTCTGGCACACCGCCCTCCCAGCAGTCTGACGTGTTCACTGACCTGATGCTCTCTGAATTTCATTGTTCAAGAATTTTCATAGAGCTCCATCTCTAGCCTCTCCCCCTCATTTCTGGAGGGCTGTGGGGCTGAAAGTTCCAACTCGAATCATTTGGTCTTTTTGGTGACTAGCCCCATCTGGGGGCCCTACTCAGAGTCATCCATTAGTATAAACTCTGGTGTGATCAGAAGGGGCTTATTATGAATAACGAGACATTCCTGTCACGGGAAATTTTGAGAGTTTAGGAGTTCTGTGCAGGAACTAGGGACAAAGACCAAATATATTTGTATTATATCACATCTAATACAGTAGCCACTGACTTTTTAAATGTTTTTATTTAAATTTAAACTTAAAACAGTTATGTGGCTAATGACTACTGTAGTGGACAATGCAGCCCTATACATTTATGAAGTTCATTTTTTCTCTAATATCCTTTGCCCACCAGCACTAAACTATGAAATTTTGAGAGCAGAGATTGTTCAGGGTTATACTTCTAAAGTGCCTTGTTATTGTGGTAGAAGCTCAAATATTTTTAGCAATGAATTCAGTTTGGCTAATCATTATTAATGGGTTCTATTTTCCAGTCACTATGTTAAGTGGGAACACAGAAATAAAAAAATACAGTTCCTGCTGCTGTCAAACAAATTACAATGTACTGTAGTAAAATCAGTGAAGCTGTAGTAAATCCATTGAGCTCTAGAATAGTTAGGCTGTTGGGATGAGTCAGGTCCTTGTATAGTGCCTGAGATATAGTGAGTGTTCAGTAGATTTTATTAAATGAATAAATGCAGTCTAGTCCCAGCTTTACCATTTCCTAGCTTCTTGACTTCAGCAAGTTGCTTAGTCCTTGAGCCTTAGTTTCCTTATTTGTGAAATGGGAAAGCTCTATTTATTTTAGAGCTTCTGATGTGCAGGATCATGCCTTATTCATCCTTGGATTCATTTTTTTTTTTTAAAATCCTCACCCGAGGACATTTTTCCATTTTTTGTACAGATAGAGTGGGAGGGAGAGAGAGGAAGAGACAGAGAGAGAGAAACATCGATGTGAAAGGGACACATCGAGTGGCTGCCACCGCACGACCAACCAGGGCCGGGGACAAACTGCAACCGAAGTACGTGCCCTTAGCGGGAACCGAACCCGGGTCTCTCCAGACCGCAGGCTGGCGCTCTAACCACTGAGCCAAACCGGCCAGGGCATCATTTTTGCTTAGAATATAGTGGATGTTCAATAAATGTTTGGGTGAATACATATTCAAGATAAAGGATGTGTAGCACTTTAACTTATGTGCTTACATTATTGTCATATACCATTGGTTGGAGATAACTTATTTGAAAAGGCTAGAGAGGAATTCAGATCCCTCAAAAGAAAAGGGAGACCTTTTATTTTATTATTTTTTTAATCTTCACCTGAGGATTTTTTTCCCACTGATTTTTTTCAGATAGAGTGGGAAGGAGGGAGAGTGAGAGAGAGAAAAAACATCAATGTGAGAGACACATCAATTAGTTGCCTCCCCCACGACCCCAACCAGGGCCAGAGATTGAATCGCAACCAAAGTACATGCCCTTCACTGGAACCGAACTCGTGACTCTTTGGTCTGCGGGCCAGTGCTCTAACCGGTGAGCCAAACCGGCCAGGGCAGAAAAGGGAGACGTTTTATTTTGACATTTTTTTTGGCAGCAGCTGTCCTCTAATGGTTATAATTTTCACCTCTTTCCTTTATATCAGTGGAAGTTGTGAAGGAAATTATTGTTGAAACTAACACAGTTGGGAGAATACTTTTAAGGGATCTGTAGTTGGCTAACTCTGTCTTTCTCATATGGTGATTGAGATGCTAACCCTTTCCAAATTGTCAGAATTTTTTTTCTTTTTTTTACCAGCAGACACCCAGCTGGGTGTTTAAGTGTCATGTTGGGTTTATTGAACATGATGATGGACTTGATATGCCCTTTAGGTATTTATGGCTTAGAAATCCAGACACAAACTGCCCTGAAGCACTCCATTCCATGTGGCTTGAAGTGTTTTGAGCATATGCTAGGACAGAATTAGATGTGTTTCTATTGTTTATAGATGAGATCATCCTTCTCCTTTTTTGATTGGAGAGATAACACAGATCAATAATAAAGGAAAAAAATGGAGAAATATCAGTATGATGTAGGAACCTTGACAGATTCATATTTAAATTGTAGTTTTTTTTAATCTTCACCCGAGGACATTTTTCCATTTTTTGTTCAGATAGAGTGGGAGGGAGAGAGAGGAAGAGAGAGAGAAACATCGACATGAAAGGTACACATCGAGTGGCTGCCTCCTGCACGACCCAGCCAGGGTCAGGGACAAACTGCAATCGAGATACGTGCCCTTAGTGGAAACCGAACCCAGGTGTCTCTGGACCGCGGACCGATGCTCTAACCACTGAGAAAACCGGCCAGGGCAAATTGTAGTTCTTTCTTTAACATCTCTGTGACCTTAGACAATTTACTTATCTCTGGACTATTTCCTCATGTGAACCTGTGTCACAGGATTGATGTGAGGATTACATGAACGAGTCGATATACTGCTTCTAGTAAGGTACCAAGAACAGATTGAGGAGACCTCAATGTTTTATTTGGTGCCCTCTACCATATGCACTTAATGCAATTGTTGGTATGTATGGTTGGCAATGAATTACCTCCCAATAATTCAGAGAATTCAGAATTCTGCCTTCTGAAAATGAAACTAATGATGATGAATCCCCCCATACAGAGTGTAGGATTAGACATAGAAACATACCAGGTGATTGCCTATAAATCTGTGACCAAAGAGATGGGAGTACTCAAAACTTCAATGAAATAATCTGGGTGTAAATCCAGGGAAAAGGGATTGGAATGAAATTGTGATTTAGGAGAGATATCTAATTGATTGTCTCATGGTTCGTCTAGGAAGAAATTATATGAACAGGTTAGGGATTGTTAGCTCGGAACATAGTAAAAGAAATCCTGAGAGTCTGAAGTTGACAATGTCTATCTTGCCTTGTTTAGGGCAGAAATGAATCTGATGACAGGAACTAGAGAGATGGCTTCTTTTATGAGGAAATGATAGTCCACTAAACTTTTGTGGACTAGAAAAGTATCTCAAAATATCTGTCTCCTTTTGTTCTGATTTTGTATTGAAGCAGTTTCCGATCATGAATCTAATTTTTCCGGTATTTGACACTGGGCAGTGGGTAGTTTACCTGGCAGTGGGTAGTTTACCTAGATAAGGGCTGGGAACCTTCCAAAAATAAGAAGAGAATATCCTCTATTGTAAATTAGTAAATTGGTGAATTCTGTCTGTCCCTGAACCAATCTCTAAATTGACAGTCTGGTTAATATTTTAGTGTATAAGCATCTGCATGCTGAAGACTCCTACATTTATATCTCCAATTCATACCCCTCTCTGAGCTCCAGACTTGGATTGCGTACCTGACATTTGTATTAAAAACGGGGGGGCTTCACCATTTCTCTTGTTTAATTCACCCTGTAAGCTAAGGCCTGTTCACAGTAAGCCATTACTGTCTCAAGTATAAAAACCCTACATCCTAGTATAACTATTTTTATATTTTCTTTTATCTGTGTTCATATGAAACATAGCTTTATGTAATTTTAATTATAGTATACCTATCATTTTTTATGATTAAAATATTTTTATGATTGCATGCTTATTATAGAAAAATAAGGGGAAATATCTACAAAAGAAAATGATCATTCTATGATATTACAACCATACAGAGATAGGCCCTGTTAACATTTTTTTTTTTTTTTTTTTTTTTAATCCTTACCCGAGGACATTTTTTGTTCAGATAGAGCGGGAGGGAGAGAGAGGAACAGAGAGAGAAACATCAATGTGAAGGGACACATCGAGTGGCTGCCACCCACACGACCAACCAGGGCCGGGGGACAAACTGCAACAGAGGTACGTGCCCTTAGCGGGAACCGAACCCGGGTCTCTCTGTACCACAGGCCGATGCTCCAACCACTGAGCCAAACCGGCCAGGGCCCTGTTAACATTTTGATGTGATTTTTTATAGTTACATATGTACCTACAATTTAACATTGAGATTAAGATCATACTCTATTCATTTTGTAGATCTTTTTTTTTTTTTTTTTTATCACCTGAGGACACTTTTGCGTTTATCTTCAGATAGAGCGGGAAGGAGAGAGGGAGGAAGAGAGAGAGAGAAACATCAATGTGAGAGAGATACATTGAGTGGCTGCCACCCACACGACCCCAAACAGGGCCGGGGTCAAACTGCAACCAAGGTACATGCCCTTAGTGGGAACTGAACTCGGGACTCTCTGGTCCGTGGGCCGACACTCTAACCCCTGAGCCAAACCGGCCAGGGCCATTTTGTAGATCTTTATACTTAATGAACCATAACATTTCTACATCTTTTAAAATGCTTTTTAAAGAATAGTTTATTGTCCGGCCAGTGTGGCTCAGTGGTTGAGCATCGACCCATGTACCAAGAGGTTCCTGGTTCGATTCCTGGCCAGGACACATGCCCAGGTTGTGGGCCCAATCCCCAGTGGGGGGTATGCAGGAGGCAGTTAGTCAATGTTCTCTCTCATTGATGTTTCTATCTCTTTCCCTTTCACTTCCTCTCTCTCTAAAATCTATAAAGGAAAAAAAAAAAGAATAGTTTATTGATTTTTAGAGAGGGAGGAAGAGACAGGGAGAGAGAGTGTAACATTGCCTCCTGCATGCCCCCTACTGGGAATTCCCTGACTGGGAATCAAACCTGCAACCTTTTGGTGCACAGTACAATGCCCAACCAATTGAGCCACATCAGCCAGGGCTTAAAATACTTCCAAAAAAAGTTTTAATGGAATTATTTTATTCAGATATACCACATGATTGTTTGATTTCCAATTTTTCAATATTTAATACTTTGAGAAGTGCCATATTTATTTTAATCCTCACCCGAGGACATTTTTGCATTTATCTTCAGATAGAGCGGGACGGAGAGAGGGAGGAAGAGAGAGAGAGAGAGAGAGAGACATCGATATGAGAGAGACACATTGAATGGTTGCCACCCACACAACTCCATCCAGGGTTGGGAACAAACTGCAACCGAGGTACGTGCTTAGCGGGAACTGAACCCAGTCTCTCTGGTCCACGGGCCAGTGCTCTAACCACTGAGCAAAACCAGGCAGGGCGAGAAGTGCCATATTTAACCAGGAGAGGTTACTGGACCAAAAAATAATCTTGGAATCAGGTGGCAGGAGGACAAATGGTCATTGCTATTGTTTCTTTGTTTTTGCTACTCCAGTAAATAGATCTTCAGTTTCAGGAAAGAAAAAAGATGTTCTCAAATAATTACGTTCAACATTAATTTCCTTCACAACTTTCATTAGCAATCGAGGAAAGAAGTGAATTTTAGAATTAGAGGACTGTTGCAGCCAAAACATGTCAAAGTGACAGGTTTCTCTTTCCTCTAGGGCAGTGGTCCTCAATCTTCCTAATGCTGCGACCCTTTAATGCAGTTCCTCATGTTGTGGTGACCCCCAAGCATAAAATTATTTTTGTTGCTACTTCATAACCGTAATTTTACTACTGTTAGGAATCGCCATCGGAAATATGTGTTTTCTGATGCTCTTAGGTGACCCCTGTGAAAGGGTTGTTCGACCCCCAAAGGGGTTGCGACCCACAAGTTGAGAACCGCTGCTCTAGGGCATTTGAATTTCCTCTCCAGACTTTTAAGTTAGGCTGGTCTGCTCATTACATCATTGTATGGTAGGAAAAAAACCCCAACTCCTTGAAATGTACCCAATTTGGAGATTATGTGATGGTCTAAAATTTAAAATGTGGGGTATATAAAACACTTTGGAGGCCCCACAGCTATTCAGAGAGGTAGACTATCAGCCTCCAGAGTCAGCTGAAGTAGGTTTGTGAGGCCCAGTGACCATGGTCAGAGAAAGCCGTGGCTCCAAACAGAAATGTGCTGATGTCTGTGAACGCACCTGTGTGTGAGAGAGAGAGCGAAAGAAAGAGAATAAACGTTACTTTTCCTAAGGAACTTCAAGGAGGGTGGTTATTTTAGATATAAATCTTTGTTTGATCTTTCAGTTTTTTTCTTTAGTTTGATTCCTGGTTCATATTCATTCATAATCGTTAATTATATTTCCCTCAGAATAGATAGTTTTCTCTATGATTAAAACATTTGAAAATGAACAAAAGATAAAACCTATAATTCTATACCTTAATTTAAACATTGCTATAGTATTTGGGATCATTTGTAATTTTTAAAATGTGTTTTAAGCACTCATAATCATATTATACAATTTTACATTGTATTTTGTTATTTACATGGAAAAATGCTACTTCCTTGGTGCGTAGTAGGCACTTAATAAATATTTATTAAAAATGAATGATTGAAATATATACATATGTGTGTGTGTGTGTGTGTATTTTTTTTTAAATCCTCACCCGAGGATATTTTTTCATTTATCTTCAGTCAGAATGGAAGGGAGAGAGAGAGAGAGAGAGAGACACACACACACACACACACATATCGATTGGTTGCCTCCCACATGACCCCGACCAAGGCCGGGGACCAAACTGCAACCGAGGTACGTGCCTTTGACCGAATTGAACCCATGACTCTTTGGCGCAGCCAAACCCGCCAGGGCATGATTGACATATTTTTATGTAATCTTTTGAATATTGTTTTTAATGGACCATCCAGTGGCTATGCTATAGTTCATTTTTCATTACCTTATTGTTGGATATTAGGTTGTTTCTGATTTTTTCTGACTTAAAAATGCATTGCATATTTTGATGTAGATTGCTTCCCCAGATGCATATAGCGTTTTCTATCTATGAAATTATTTTCTTAGGACAGAATCCCAGAAGTGATTATATGTCAAATTAATTATTAGAACCCTTGATGCAAGGGACAGTAACACAGTTGAGAAATGTTTTGGTAATTTTGCTGGGAAGTGCAGGATAAATCTATCTTCCACCAGGGCTGTAGCAAGTGTTCAGTTTACGCCTCCAGGGCTTTGTCTCTTGATTACTGATGCTCTTCTTTGCTTCCCTCTGACTGACTCTTGCCACCTGGTGGTAAAGATGGGCATTAATAACTTTATAATCCTGACAAAAGTCTTAAGAAAGATTTGATTCAGAGTATGTGATTTAGCTAATGTCTTGTTTCTGTCCCTGAACCAATGAATTGCTGTGACCAGGGGTGTGACATCCTCCTTTTTTAACTTTGACAGAGAGAGAGAGAGACATTGATTTGTTCTATTTATTTATGCATTCATTCGTCGGTTGATTCTTGTATGTGCCCTGACTGGGATCGAACCCATAACCTTGGCATATTGGAACAGTGCTCTAATCAACTGAGCTACTTGGCCAGGACATGAAGTATCTTGATTGACTAAGCCTGTGTCATGTGCCCACAGTTGGAGTTTAGGTGAACTCTAACCAAATCACATGAATTGACCCAGATTACTTTAGAATGTAATGAAGAGTTCTCTCAGGAAAGGATCGTGGGCAGACAGGAAAAAGATATCTGTTCTAAATACTTTATTGTGTCATTAAGTTACTTAATGATTATTACTTTTTTTTATTATTTTCAAATAATTTTATTAAATACTTTATCATTCTTGATAGTCATTGTTAAATGATTTCTAAAACTTTATACTAGCCCTAGCAATATTTCTTATTTAACTATACTCTCATCAACTTTGGGTATTGTTATTTTATAATTTTTATATTTAACCTTTCTAGGTTAAATACTGCAAGTATTTTTATATGCCCATATAAAAATATATATTTTTTTCTTTTGGAAAAATTTCAATGATAATATTTTTACATCAAAGGTATAAACATCTTTATGCCCTTTGCTTTAAAGAATGTTATCAATTTATATTTTTACTATATTATATAATTATTGTATCACATTTTACTAACATTGAGCATTATTTTAAAGAATATTTATTAGCTTATTAGGTGTAAAAAGTTACCTCAAATAGTTTTAATTTGCAGTTTTAAACGAATGAACATATATTCAGTGAATTCCCAACTTCCATCTTGTTACCTTGCTATTTAGAGTACAAACACCAGACATAGATATAACAGCAGATATACCTTGTGCTTTATTTAATTTTTTTTTCTTGTGCCCAGGTCTGGTCCATCGAACTCACATGTCATCCTGTCGTGTGGATAAGCCTTCTGAAATAGTAGATGTTGGAGACAAAGTATGGGTGAAGCTTATTGGCCGAGAGGTAAAGTTCTGTACAACCTTCATCGGTTAGAAAGGATTAGGGAAAGCTGGGGTTCTTGGTATTTAAGATGGTGAGTGTGTATATGTTGTTAGCTGTGGCAGAGAATCTTATTTTTAATCCTTCCACCATAATCTGATCTGAATGTAAACCTACTGGGTGGTTCTCCTGCAAATTCAGAAGGAACTACAATAAGTGTGGTGCAACAGTACATGTTTATGAAAGTTCCCTCCTTGAAGTATACCCAAATAGTGGATGTTAAAAAAACAAAAACACCCAAAACTAAAGAACTAAAAGGAGAGAAGGGCACGTGATTTATGGGACTAGTCTTTAATAGTCTTCGTCACAAACTTTAAAGAATTCTTGCCAGGTGCACTTCAATTTGGACCAAAACAGAAAGGACATAGAATTTACAGTCACTTTTCCTATGGCAACATGAGGGGAGTGAGAAAGCGCTGAAGGACTCTGTTACCAGCTCACTTGAGGGTGTGGGGACTGTGGGTGTGGGCAGACCACAGGATAAATATGAACATACTCTGAGGCCTGCTTTTCTGCCAGAGAATGGTAGAGGAGACAGCCTGAAAGACAGATTCTTCAACAATATTTGAGAGCTTAATATGCACTAGGTCTGAGGGATACAAGAGGAAAACAGACATAAATGACCCCAGCTATTGTGGAGCTTATATAGATTATAACTGGAGGAGACAAAAACTAAACAATTTAAAATAATTAAAAATTGTGGTAAGTGCTGTAATAGGTTCAAACAATATCAGAGGTAGATTTAGATAAGTCACTACGAACAGGCTTTGTGAGGAAATAGTATATGAGCTGGAACCCAAAGGAAAAGGCAGTATGAAAAGTTGGGTTAAGAATATTCTAGGCAGAGAATGGCTGGTGCAAAGACCCTGAAATGAAGAAGAGCTTCAAGCGCTGGAGGAGGCAAAAGAAGACTAATGTGGCCAACAATTGTCTTCATGTTTGTGGAGGCTCTAGACCAAGTCCAAAAGGAGATCTATCCTACTGGAATGTTCTAAAACCCATTCTGGGCTCCTTGGTCTCTGCATTGATCATTATGTTGAACTTAGAAGGAACAGCTTTTCTGCTGGGCTACTTCGACAGGCTTTAAATTTCTGAAAAATCATTTTTCTCTTTCCCCCCAATAAGATGGAAACCATTTCCTAAAATTCTTTTGCCACAGGATCTGCCTATTATGCTTGTTAGCACCAGACCTTGGTTAGAGGAGGAGTTCAGTGTTTGTTATGATGACAAAAACTGATTCTTAGATAATTCTAGGTCAGCAGTCTAAATTATGTACTTTGAGCTTTTGGTGACTTTGCTTTTGTCTTTTTCAGATGAAAAATGATAGGATAAAAGTATCCCTCTCCATGAAAGTTGTCAACCAAGGGACTGGGAAAGACCTCGACCCCAACAATGTTATCATTGAGTAGGTAAAAGGTTTGGAAAGACTAAAATTCTTCTACCTCAAATCGCAGAATGCTGTAGTGAATCAGGCTGACCTAGAAACCCTGCCATTTATAGACTGTGATATTGATGAGTTATATAACCTCTATGATCTTTGGTTTGTAGAGGTATAAGTGTTCTAGATAACACTTCTAACATGCAAACCTCCTAGCACAGAATTGCTCCATTGTTGGTTTTGTTTCTTTCTCCTAACTTTTTTTCTGCTTATAACACTTCTAACATGCAAACCTCCTAGCACAGAATTGCTCCATTGTTGGTTTTGTTTCTTTCTCCTAACTTTTTTTCTGCTTCTGCCCTTTAACCAGTCAGCCAACAAACATTCATGAAGTACTTGTTATTTGCCATTCTCCTAGCACTGGGACTGAAAAAGGAAAATACCAAATTCGAGGGTAGGGCAATCTTGGAGCAACTCTAGTGGGGTTTAGATGCCTGTATCTTGAGATACACTGTATTCTGAACACAACACTTTACTGTCATTGGCTCTTCTGACCTTTAATTTAGGAGTGGAAGATTTTCTGTTTATATAGGATAGTGTCTGGTGATACAGGGAATTTACCATCTGTCTCACAGTATTTCTTGACTATATGCCAGTGATTTCTAACCAGGGGTTCCTAGATCCCTAAAATCCCTTGAAAAGGAATCTTGAGGGTTTATGAACTGTTTTCCATGTTTCAAAAAGACAACCAAAATCATGTCTATCCTCATAATTATGAAATTATTTTGTTGCTTTCAATGATAAAATATCACATTAATCTCATGCTAATCAGGTGCTCTCAGTGGCAGTTATATTATTGATTAATTTTTTAAAAGCAAGGAAAAAATGTTGTTTGAGTGGGATCTTGATGGTGAAAAGTTTGAAAACCCTACATTTATTGTTCTCAGTGAAATCACTTTGGATATGAAGCATTTTACCTAAAAGGAAGGAAGGGAAGTGATATTTATTGGATACATACTATGTGCTAGGTATTATGCAAGGCAGTTTGTGCACAATAGTTCATCTGATTTTCTTAACATTTGCAAAGTAGGTGTTCTGTCCATTTTACTTTATATCCTTAGTTTCTAGGTTGATGTTTGGTAATAACTTGCCTGCAGTTTTATAGCAAATTATAGGATCTTTAATCTTGGTCTCCCTGACATTAAAGCTAATGCCCCTTTCATCACATGATGCTTCTAGCTGTTGCACGTGACTTACAGGGTTTTTAATATATCTGTAGTTTAGTCTCTAAATATTGACATGTTTGTAGGGCTGATTATTGACAAAACACTTTCCATTTACAATAGGAATCTTTTATAACTCAGCCCAGGAATATTATTTCATTCTGGCACTTACCGATTGCATTGTAATACATTACTTCTGCTCCAAATAATTCTATGCCATGCAGACTCATTAAAAAGCCACCCTTGAAAAGGTATAGTACGAAAACAAGTAAGATAAAAGAGCACCTTCTCTTTCTCAAAACAAAGGTAGGGAAGGGAAAAGGCTCCCTGGGTTTACTGTGAATGTGTTTCCATGTATAGACTATTTCTGGTAATAACCAAGTGGCTGAACAGTAACTTTTGTTGTAAACTATTTTTAAGGCTGCATCGAGAAAAGAAGCATGGCACAGTGGAATGATGACAGGTTTTAGAGTTAGACTTAAGTCGGAAAAAGTCCTAGTCCTGCCCCAGAGTAGTATGACTTTGAGCAGTTACCTAGCCTCTGAACCATAACATCTTCACTGTGAAATGGAGGTAATGACACCTACATCGCAGAAATGACAGGATGATTGAAATAAAATCTCGTTTGTGAAGAGTCAGTAGTAGAAACTTAATTTATAATAGCTACTTGTAGTTATTGTTTTAAAGTCTCTGTTTTTCTAATATCTGAGATAATCATATCTTTTCTTTTGAAAGAATATATAAGACCCATGAGAAAATGGGCTACATCTTAACTTTAGTTAGTGTGCCCATTTATTCCTTTATTCCACAAGTGTTTATTGGGTTTATATTCTGTTTGAAGTACAATGGCAATACCAAGGTTTCTGCCTAAGGACCTTACTGCCTAATGGAATGAAATAATTATGCAAGTAACTTTAATATAAGGCAACATGTAATAAATGCTAAAAGAGTGGTTTAAAGAAAGGATTCTAGCCCTGACAGTGTGGCTCGGTTGGTTGGCGCATCATACCAAAAGGTCACAGGTTGGATTCCCAGTCAGGGCACATACCTAGGTTGCAGGTTTGATCCCTGGTTGGAGGCAACCAATCCCCCCCCCGCCCCTTCTCCTCGTCTTTCCCCGCTCCCCTCTCCCCCTCTTTTTATCTCCCTCTCCCCACCCACCCCTCTCTGTCCCTTCTTTCCTCCCTCCCTCCCTCTCTCTTTTTTTTTTATTTTAATTTTTATTTTATCCTCACCTAAGGACATTTTTGCATTTATCTTCAGATAGAGCAGGAGGGAGAGAGGAAGGAAGAGAGAGAAACATTGACTGGCTGCCACCCACACAACCCCAACTGGGGCTGAGGACAAACTGCAACCGAGGTACATGCCCTTAGCGGGAAATGAATCCCGGTCTCTCTGGTCCACGGGCCGATGCTCTAACTGCTGAGCCAAACTGGCTAGGGCCCGTTCCCCTCTCTTTAGAAAATCAATGAACAGCCCTGGCCAGTTTGGCTCAGTGGTTAGAGTGTCGGCCCACAGACCCGAGAGTCCTGGGTTCGGTTCCTGCTAAGGGCACAATACCGAGGTTGTGGTTCGTTCCCAGCCCGGGTTGTGGTATTGCGGGTGGCAGCCAGTCGTGGTGTCTCTCTCACATCGTGTTTCTCTCTCTCTCTCTCTTTTCCTCCATCTCTCCCTCCCGCTCTATCTGAAAATAAATGCAAAAAAATGTCCTCAGGTGAGGATAAAAAAAAATAATGAACATGTCATCAGGCAAGGATTTAAAAAAAGAAAGAAAAGATTCTAGGAATTAGCTTGAAGGGGAAGAATTGATTTAGGCCCTGATAATCAGAGAAGAAGTGGCATTTGAGCTAGGTCTTTAAGAACGGATTAGATTTTGTCAGGCAGCAGGGGAATATATGGCATTCTGGGCAGAGTAAATGGTTTGATGAAAGACTTGAGGCAGAAAAGCACATGGCACATTCAGGAGTCTTGTTTAAGGAGAGAAGAGGGCATGGGCAAGTACGAGAATGTAAACCTTGAAAGATATGTTGGGGTCAGGTTGTGGAGAGCTTTGGGTATCAAAGAATGTGAACTTTGTTTCTCATATTGATGTTTCTTTCTCTCCCTCTCCTTTCCTCTCTCTCTCTAAAAATCAATAATAACCCTGGCCAGTTTGGCTTAGCAGTTAGAGTGTCAACCCGTGTATCAGAGAGTCCCGGGTTCAGTTTCTGCTAGGGTCATGTACCTCGGTTGCAGTTTGTCCCCAGCCCCGGTGGGGTCATGTGGGTGGCAATCAGTCAATGTGTCTCTCTCACATCGATGTTTCTCTGTCTCTCTTCCTCCCTCTCTCCCTCGTGTTCTGTCTGAAGACAAATGCAAAAATGTCCTCGGGTGAGGATAAAAAAAATAAAAATCAATAATTAAAAAAAAAAGAATGAATTTCGTTTAAAGCCTTTGAGTGGGAAAGGCTCCTAATCAGATTATTCTTTCCAGGCATCCCATTCTCTGGCCTTGCCCTGTTTTGCTCAATATCTTCATGCTATCTTTAGCCACCCAGTTTGTCAACTACCTTTCATTTTTCATAAAAATCTACTTATATTTCAGTCCCTGAGGTCCCACAGAATTAACAAGGTTATCTAAAAAGTGATTCTGCAAATAGAAAGGGATAAAGTCAGTTTTCAATTAGGTTAGCATAGTACAGTCTTTAGAAAGAACATTTATGATTCACCACATATTATTGTCTGTTTATGTTTCCCTTGGCTGCTAGACTATAAACTCTGAGGAAAAGGACCAGGTCCTGTCATTTTAATATATTTACTCATATTACTAGTACTAGCACCTGTGCTTGCCACTTACTAGGTGAACTGAAAAAAGAAAGGTTAATCCAACTATGTGTGCTGGATGGATTGGAGGAGGAAAATTGGAAGGAGGGAGACCAGTGAAGGAATTGTTACTGTTTAGGTGAAGTGTAATGAAGCCTATCTGGCTTGATGGCAGTGAGGACAAAAAGGGATACGTGGTGAGTGACACATTTGTTGAACTGAGTGTTAGGTGGGAGGTATAATGGCTTTTAGAATGTCAGAGCCCACAGAGTATTGAAATTGACTACAATGAGGGTTTGCTTAAGCTGCAACCCACAGCCACTTGAAATGTAGCCCTACAAATAAGGACATCTGAAAGCCATGGTGTTTGTGACTGCCCAAGTTATGTCCCCAAGATCCTGCCCTGGTATTTTATTTTATTTTGTTGTATTTTATTTTATTTTGTTGTGGTGAGAATACTTAACATGAGATCTATGAACTTAATACATTTTTAAGTGTAGGTATTGTGTGTTATAGTAAAGGTTAAAAATGGGAGCTAAGACAGCTGGGGCGCTTAGGCTCTGCTAGTAGGAGTGTTACTGTTAAACACACGGTGGAAAACTGTCTGGCAGTGTCTGCTAACGCTGATGCCCTGCAACCTAGTAGTTCCGCTCCTACCTGGAGCTGGGCATTTCCCAGTAGAAAAGCATATATATGTTCACCCAAACACATGTGGTAGAAAGTTCACAGAAGCACTTTTTATAATAGAAATTACTCAAATACTTTACATTAACAGCAAATTAGAACAAACTACAAACAACAATATGGATGGATCTCACAAACAAGTGAAAAAAAACGGACACAGTAGGGTCCATACTTTACGATTTTATTTATATAATTTTAAAAATAGGTAAAACTAATCTGTGCTGTTAGAAATTAGAATAGTGGTTACCATGGGAAGGCATGGTAACTAGAGGGGCTTCTGAGGTGCTGGTAATGTTCTGTTGCTTTATTTGAGTACTGGTTACTTGAGTAGGTTCAGATTGTGAACATCAGTCAAGCTGTATGATATCAACACTTTTCTTTATGTATATTATACCTTGGTCAAAAGTTTAAATTTTTTTTTTTTTTTTTAAGAGAGAGGGAGAGGGAGAGATAGAAACATCAATGAGAGAAAAACGTTGATCGGCTGCCTCCCCCATGTACCCAACCAGGGACTGGGCCTGAAACCCAGGCATGTTCCCTGACTAGGAATCGAACTAGCAACCTCTAGGTGCATGGGATGGTGCTCAACCAACTGAGCCACACCAGCTGGACCAAAAGTTTAGAATTTTTACATGTGCCATGGGAATGTGAACAAAGAGATTAATTTTGGCTGAGGGGCTCAGGGAAGAAGACTTGACAAGAGAGGTGGTAATTCAGCTGAGCCCTGCAGTGTTTGGGTGCAGTGAGGTGGTGAGGTGAGAGTAAAGAGGCGAAGCAGAGCATTTCAGAGAGAAAGCTGCCTGAGCCAAAGCAGTGAGCCATCTGGAGAAGGTAAAATAGTCTGGTTTGATTACAGCATATTGCACAAGTAAAGATGAGGCTGGAAGAGGTTAGAGGCAGACTGTGAAAGGGCTTGAATGCCAAGTAGGGAATTTTTACTTGATATTTCAGGAAGTCTTGGAAGGTCTTTTAAACCCAGCAATAACCTTGTAAGGGTTGTAGGGGACTTAGCAAGGTGAGTAATTATATCTCTATCCTCTGTGCATAAATGAGATGAAGTCTAGTTTTATTCAGTTATTAATTCAGAACCTTGTCCTGAATGAAAAGAATTGCCTATTTTACACCACTGCTTTACACCACTTCTCCTATGACCAGCACTTTTTCTTCTTTCTCCCTTCTACCTGCCAAAAGCAAAACAAAAAAATCAACATACAGCATTACCTTGTATCTCTGGCCACATCTCTTAAAAAAAGGCAACAGAACCCTGGCCGGTTTCTCAGTGGTTAGAGCGTCGGCCTGCTGTCCAGAGAGACTCGGGTTCGGTTCCCGCTAAGGGCACGTACCTCGGTTGCAGTTTGTCCCCGGCCCTGGTCGGTTGTGTGGGTGGCAGCCACTCGATGTGTCCCTTTCACATCGATGTTTCTCTCTCTCTCTCTCTCCCTCCCACTCTATCTGAACAAAAAATGTCCTCGCCCTGGCCGGTTTGTCTCAGCGGTTAGAGCGTCGGCCTGCGGTCCGAAGAGATCTGGGTTGGGTTCCTGCTAAAGGCATGTACCTTGGTTGCAGTTTGTCCCCGGCCCTGGTTGGGTCATGTGGGTAGCAGTCACTCGATGTGTCCCTTTCACATTGATGTTTCTCTCTCTCTCTCTCTCCCACTCTATCTGAACAAAAAATGGAAAAATGTCCTCGGGTGAGGATAAAAAAAATGTTCTTGGGTGAGGATTTAAAAAAAAAAAAAAAAAAAAAAGAAGGCCAACAGCCACAGTATCCTTTTCATTACAGGCAAGAAGAGAGGCGGAGGCGGTCCTTCCAGGATTACACTGGGCAGAAGATCACCCTCGAGGCTGTCCTGAACACTACCTGCAAGAAGTGTGGCTGTAAAGGTAAGGTGAAGCCTCTGCCATTTCAGTCTTTCTCTCCTGTGGGCGGACCCTTTACTGGATGAGCAACCGTGAGTTTATAATAGAAGAGCGAGCAATGTAATAGGAGGGAGAGAGAGAGAAACATCAGTGAGAGAAACATTGATCACCCTGTTTTTAAGCCAAGTGATGACCTTACTTGCTCATGCTGCTGGTGTTCCTACTAGACTTACATCAGAGTTCATGGCTTGCTGCTTTTTCTGTTTCCTTTTCTGAATGCTAGTCCTGCTGCTGGCCCTGGTGATGTTGCTATATATACTATCACCAACTCTCCTCCCACCTCTGTAGCTGATGCCCTACCTGGGCAAGGCCCCAGGTACTGCGCCAGGAAGGTAAGAGTGTTGTAGTATGATGAACACTCTAAATTTCATCTTCAAGAACCATTATTGTTCTGCTGTAAGAATTAAGCAACTTAGAAAGTATTCCTTAAGGATCCAAGTTAAACCCTTTCTTGCTCATCTCTTTAACTTGAGAGTTCTGAATGCATACAGTATCCTTTTAGTAATAAAGAACACACGCTAGTCATTTCCTTTTAGCTCTGTTTCCTCAGGTTTCCTCTAGTGTTACTCAAATATTAAAGAGCTCTTTCAGCCTGACTTCCTTGTTGGAGCTGTAATGAGAAGGATTGCCAACTTCTCACTTTCAGAGTGACCTCGATTTGTTACCACCTTGCCTTAGCCTTTCATCTACCTAGCCTTGTTGCCTTTTCTACAACAGCTGGTAGCATATTTGTGTCCTGGTTGAGGTTGTGGGGTTTAAGCCCGTTTTTATCATTAATGTAGAGGAAGGAAGGAAAAATAAAATTGAGAGAGAATACTTCCTCAGGGGAACAGTGAGAGCATTCTAGCTATTTGGAAAACTCTCTGCTGTATTCCTCCTCCGGGCACCATCCAGATTCTAGACTCAAGAGTTACAAAGTAGCCCTGGCCAGTTTGGCTCAGTGGTTTGGCTCAGTGGTTATAGCATTGGCCCACGGACCAGAGTCCCTGATTCGGTTCCCGCTAAGGGCACGTACCTTGGTTGCAGTTTGTCCCTGGCCCCGGTTAGGGTTGTGTGGGTGGCAACCACTCGATGTGTCTCTCTCATGTCGTGTTTCTTTCTCTCTCTCTCTCTCTCTCTCTCCCTCTCCCCTTCCATCTTTCCCTCCTGCTCTATCTGAAGATAAGTGCAAAAAAAAAAGTCCTCGGGTGAGGATTAAAAAAAGTTACAAAGTAGTTTACATACTGATTTTGATGGTTTTATGCCGTTCTCTGTATCTCTGAGATGGGGTCTACAATAAGCTTAGAAAAACCAGCTCTATAGCATCTGTTAAAGGGGCCCTCGATAGCACAGTAAGTAGGCTCAGGGAGAGTAGGGTCTTCTTACCTTCAACTTGTGTCCACCAGGTATTACATGAGGCAGAGAAGAATAATGAGGGATGGAATTGGGCCCAGTCAGCAAAGGCTGGGCCAAAGGTGGTTGGTTTGAATGGAGCAGAAAGAGAGCAGGGCAGGGAGGCACAGGACCCCAGGTACGTTTACCTCTGTTGCTGTCTGTGTGACCTTGCACTACTTCTCTACTCTGGTCCTTCATATCCTTTGCAAATGCAGCGTTGGATTTGATGATCTCTGAGGCCCTTGCCAGACCTGACAGTCTGTGAATGTTGAGTGCCCCTAGGTGACTGCGCCTCTCTGTGTGTTAACTTTGATGCTGCCTTCCTGCCAGCTGCGTAAGAGCTGTCTTCCTTGAAGGCCCTGGCCTGCCACTTGGCTCCCTCTGCTAAGCATTCTGCTCTCTGGAGCAGCCTTTTGTTGTTAAGAATAAGTTCCAAATAGATCTTTAAAAATTACTAAGCTTTATTGCTAATGGAAGGCAGCACCAGCCTGCATCCTCACATCCTCTGCCATTTCCAAAGCAGCGCCAGTGTTTCCCACAGCTTTAGGACCAGCTGTTGGTCTGGCTGTGGTGGCGTGAGCAAGGCCATCTTGAGGTGACGGAAAATCTGCTCTGAATCCAATAGTTGCTCTGAATGAACTCAGCAATCCCTCCTGAACCAGCTAGCCCCTCCGGGAGCCTCTGGGAAGATCCACCTGCTGCTGCTTCTTCCTCGCCACCTTTTCTAATTCTCTTCTGCAGGCCATTTTGCAAAGGATTGTTTCATGCAACCAGGTGGGACCAAGTACTCTCTGATTCCAGATGAGGATGAGGAGAAGGAAGAAGCAAAGTCAGCAGAGTTTGAGAAGCCTGATCCCACAAAGAATTCTAGAAAAAGAAAGAAGGTGAGTGCTGTCTTGCTTTTATTTTATCATTTTTTTAAAAATGAAAATGTACTTTTTGCAGAAATGTTAGAAATACTGAAAGACATATTAGGATCTCCTGGAATCTTTCTACCCAGGGAAACACGTATAGTATTTTTGGTATATTCCAATGTTTTTCCTAGGTAATAATTAACACACACACACACACACACACACGACACTACATATACATATAAACCTTGATGCTGCCTTCCTGCCAGCTACCTGAGAGCTGTCATATAAACACAAAATTATGGTCATACTAGGTATAGTTTATATCCTACTTCTTTGATTATACGTACCAAAAGCATTTTCTGGTATCCTTACATATTCTTCAAAAACTTGATTTAAGAGCCTTATATGATATTCCACCCAATGGATGTGTGATGTCTTATTTAATAATTTTTCTGTTGGTGGATATTTTTTATTACTTCCAACGTAAAAATTTTTTGACCACATATCTTATTGTTTTCTTTGGATACATTCCTAAATAAGATTACTGAGTTAGGGCTTTAAAGCTCTTGATACAATCTGTCACATTGTCATTCCAGAAAGTCCTTATCCACACCCAGTGGTGGGTCAGAGTGTCTGTCTCACTGAGTTTTGTCTCCTCTCTACTACTTACAGCAGAAGAATTAAAAAAACAGGCTTTATGGTGCAGAAAAACTGCATTTGTAGTTTGTCACATACTGCACACAGGAAATGAAAAAGCTATGCTATACTTTGGTTAGGAAATAGTGGTTCTCATGTTGTGTAGTATTTTTCTAATTTTGGCTAGTTATTAAGTTTTGGGGTTTTATTTTGTTTTGTTTTGTTCAAAGCTTTAGCGAACGTTGTTGCTGTCAGCTTGTTCCAGGTATTGCAAACCTAGGAATATAAAAACTGATAAAATTCTTGCCCTCTGTGGGCATTATCTACAAATTAAGTATTATCTTCATTTTATAGGAGAGGAAAGGACCTATTTTAACATAAGAACTAGTCAAATATATGAATAATAATTTATTGATTTGTATGTTCTCTCCTTGGGTGATCACATCCTTTCTAAGACTTTAGCTGCCTTGATGACTTCCACATCCCTAACTAGTATCCCACAGGTATCTCAAACTTTGGCTTGGAGTTCATCAGATGTAGATTTCAGGTCCTTCTGTGCTACTTACCAGCTATCTATGTAACTTTGGGCTCTCTTACTTCAACTCCTTAATTTTCAAAGATGAATTGTTCTGGTCTTTGATGGCAGTGTTCCTTGCAGAGGGATACCCAGCCTCCAAAATAGATATAAAGCACTGACAAATAAGTGCTTAATTACTTAATGTTGTCTGTCATAATTATCATTATCTCTTCTCTAGCCCTCCTCCCTACACATATATACTCACCCCCTCACCACCACCATGAAAACAACCAAAAAACTCTTGTTTCTGTCCTTCTGTCTTGCATTACTTGTTTGAATGACAGCAATGGCCTGCCTGTTTCCTAAGAAAGAAACCAATTATGTCATTTATTTCCTCTCTTTTCCATCTCACATCTAGTCAGTCACCAAGTCCTATTTGTTGGTGGTGTCTTAAATATCGCAATTATATTTCTTCCACTCCCACTACTCCTGTGCATTTCATCCCCTCACATCTCTCACATTCAGACTTTTGAACTAGCCTAGGGCGATTTTCTTTTTTTATCCTCACCAGAGGACATTTTTGCATTTATCTTCAGATAGAGCGGGAGGGAGAGAGGGAGGAAGAGAGAGAGAGAAACATCGATGTGTCTCACATTGACTGGCTGCCACCCTTCATGACCCCAACCGGGGCCGGGGACAAACTGCAACTGAGGTATGTGCCCTTGGTGGGAACGGAACCCGGATCTCTCTGGTCCGTGGGCTGACGCTCTAGCCACTGAGCAAAACTGGCCAGGGTGCCTAGGGAGATTTTTTAAAAATGTATTTGGCCCTAACCTCTTAGTATCAAGTACATAGGGCCTGGGTCTGGGTCTCTGACAATTTTTTAAAGAAGCTTTTTTAAAAATAATTTTTTTTTCTATATTGATTTTAGAGAGAGAGGAAGGGAGAGGGAGAGAGAGAAACATCGGTGAGTAAGAATATCAGATGGCCCCCACCTGCATGCCTCCCACTGGGTATTTGGCCCACAACCTGGGTAATGTGCCTTGACCAGGAATTGCACCAGCAGCCTATTGGTACATGGGTCGACGCTCAACCACTGAGCCACAGTGGCCGGGCTTAAAGCACCGTTTTTATCTCACTGCGTGATTCTCTTCATTATCTTGATTTTTCACCCTCCGCTTTAACTCTGAATGTTGGAGTGCTCTGAGGCTGACTCATTACTCCCTTACCTTTGCCTTAGGTGATCTCTTCCTGTCCTGTGATTTTGAGTACCTTTTATATGTGAATAATCCCCAAGTTAAGTATTTGTATCCTTTTTTAAAAATCCAAATCTGTAATTCTATTCCTCACTTTTTTTCTGAAACTTTAGATTTAGATATTTGATTGCCCACTTAACATCTTTGATTGCCAAGTTGGCATCAAGCTTAATTCCTACCCAAAGCTGCTATATTCTGCTCTGTCTCAGTAAATAGATCATCATTCACCCAGTTGCTTAAGCCAAAATATGCAGCCTTTGGGTGTAGTGTTTGTTGGTTTGTTTCTTAATTGTGGTAAAATATAGATATCAAATTTTACCATCTTAACCATTTTGAAGTGTACATTGTTTGACATTAAGTAAATTTCATATTGTTGTGCAATCAATACCACCATTAATTTCCCAAACTCTTTTCATCTCACAAAACTGAAAATTTATACCCATTAAACAATAATCCCTCATTCTCTCCTCCCCCAGCCCCTAGTAACCACCATTCTGCCTTCTGCCTCCATGATTTAGACTTCTCTTAGGAACCTCATTAAGTGGAATTATATAGTATTTGTCTTTTTGTGACTGTATTGTTTGATTTCGTATAATATCCTCAGGATGTAGCATATGTCAGAATCTCCTTTTTAAGACTAAATAATACTTCATTGTATGTATATACCATATTTTACTTACTCATTCATTGTTGACACTTGGGTTGCTTTCACCTTTTGGCTTTTGTGAATAATGCTGCTATGAACATAGTTGTACAAATATTTCTTTGAGACCCTGCTTTCATTTCTTTTGGGTATATACCCAGAAGTGGAGTTGCTGGATCATAATATGGTAATCCTATTTTGATTTTTTTTTTTTAGGAATCACTGTACTGTTTATCACAGCGACTGTACCATTTCACATTCCTACCAACAGTGCAAAGGGTCCCAATAGAGTGTAGTGTTTTATAATTGTTAATTAGGTAAAAGTGGATAGTGGTGGTGTTCGTTTGTTCAGTTCTTTTATGTCTTTTCTCATTATTTATTTAGTTTTTAATCCCTTAAAGAGGTTTGTTAAAACTGTCCAGTCGGGCCCTGGCCAGTATGGCTCAGCAGTTAGAGCATCAGCCTGTGGTCCAGAGAGACCTTGGGTTTGGTTCTCGCTAAGGGCATGTACCTCGGTTGCAGTTGGCCCCCGGCCCTGATTGGGTCGTGAGGGTGGCAACCACTCGATGTGTCCCTTTCATATCGATGTTTCTCTCTCTCTCTCTTTTCCTCCCACTCTATCTGAACAAAAAATGGAAAAATGTCCTCTGGTGAGGATATTAAAAAAACAAAACAAAACAAAAAAACTGTCCAGTCGGACCATATCTCTTTCTGTTTAAAATTCTTCAATGATTTTCTTTTTTCTTTTTTTTTTTTAAATCCTCATCCGAGGACATTTTTCCAATTTTTGTTCAGACAGAGCGGGTGGGGGAGAGAGGAAGAGAGAGAGAGAGAAACATTGATGTGAAAGGGACACACCAAGTGGCTGCCACCTGCACAACCAACCAGGGCTGGGAACAAACTGCAACCGAGGTATGCGCCCTTAGCGGAACCGAACCCGGGTCTCTTGGGACCGCAGGCTGACGCTCTAACCGCTGAGCCAAACCAGCCAGGGCAAAATTCTTCAATGATTTTCCATTATACTTAACATAAAATTCAGAATGCCTCCTGTGAAAACAAACTGTCTAGCCTGGCTGGTTTGGTTCAGTGGTTAGAGCGTCGGCCTGCAGACCAAAGAGCTGTGGGTTTGATTCCTGGTCAAGGGCATGAACCTCAGTTACAGGTTTGATCCCTGACCCCAGTTAGGGTTGTGCGGGAGACAACAAATCAATGTGTCTCTCTCATATCGATGTTTCTCTCTCTCCTTCCCTCCCTCCCACTCTATCTAAAAATCAACAGAAAAATATCCTTGGGTGAGGATTAAAAACAAACAAACAAACTGTCTAACCATATTTCTCTTCAGCTACTGCTACCTTTATCAGGCAGTAAATTGTATCTAGCTAAATCATTGTTTTGTCTTTTTTATTTGTTTTATTTTTATAGTTACCTTCTACATACAGCAAGGGATGTAAGATTTCTATTTACAGTTGTGTTATAAAGTTTCCCTTTTCAAAAAAATAATTTTTTAATTGATTTTAGAGAGAGAGGAAGGGAGGGGGAGATAGAAACATCGATGAGAAAGAACATCAATTGGCTGCCTCCTGGCATGCCCCGCACTGGGGATCAGGCCATAACCTGGGCATGTGCCCTGACTGGGGATCAAACTGGTGACTTCTTGGTGCATGGGTCAATGCTCAACCATTGAGCTACACCAGCCAGGCTAAAGTTTCCCTTTTAAGAAAAACTTTGTAAGGTAAAAAGGAAAGTAATAAAAGTTTAAGTAGCAGGTTGTAATTACATGGAGTAAAAATTGTGGCAGTATACAGGAATAACTGATGCTTGGAAAACATTGATTTAGAGCAGTGGGGGTGTTATTTCAGTTTGGTACTGTTCTCCTATGAACCAAAGAAGTGGAAATTACCAAAAGCCCCTGCTTCAAGCACTGCCTTCCAGAAGCCTTCTGCAAACTGTTAGCATTGTCAGATTTATTCTAGTTCCTTCTCGGAGACAACCCTGGGCCCGCCCTGCTTGCAGTATTGCTTTATTTTGAACAAAGGACTTGGCCTTACATACCTTTATTTCTTGATGTTAATGTTTCTAGAGCCTTCCTCATAGCGATCTGAGGACTTGATTTAAAGAGGGAAAAGAGAAGTTTCCACTGTATAACCTCATTATTGAAATATAAAACAAAGGCAGTCCATAATCTGGCTACTTTACCAGAATTTATATTATTGTGGCACATATTTTCTACTACTAGTTGTTTTCAGATGTTTTACCTGAGTGTAATAAAAATGTATGTACAGTTTTGTTTTCTGCTTTTTTACTTTGTCAATGCTTAGCCCATTTGCAGTGGCTGTACCATATTACATCAGGTAGATGCTAGCGAATTGCATTTTTGGATACAGCAGAGGGTGCTATTTAAGAAACTGGGCATGTCCTGGCCAGTTTGGCTCAGCGATTAGAGTGTCGGCCTGCGGACCAGAGAGTCCCAGGTTCAGTTTCGGCTAAGGGCACATACCTTGGTTGCAGTTTGTCCCCAGCCCTGGTTGGCGTCGTGTGAGTGGCAACCAGTCGATGTGTCTCTCTTGCATAGATGTTTCTCTCTCTCTCTCTCCCCTCTCTCCCTCCCACTCTCTCTGAAGATAAAAGCAAAAATGTCCTCTGCTGAGGATAAAAAAAAAAAAGCAGAGGCTTTGTAGGCAGAGACTAGGTTTAACTATAGACCTTGGGTTCGAGGTGTTTTTTATATATTCTGGGTGTTAATCTCATGTCAGTTATATGACTTGCACATATTTTCTCCCATTCTGTGGATTGCCTTTTCACTCTGTTGGCTAGAGTGTCATCCCACTATGCCGAGGTTATGGGTTCGATCTCTGGTCAGGGCACATACAAGAAGCAGCCAATGAATGCATAAATAAGTGTAACAACAAATGATGTTTCTCCCCCCCCCCCCAAAAAGAAAGAAATTATTGCCAAATCCAGTCATGAAACTTACGAGTTTTAGTTTAAATTTTTTTCTGTCGCTTAACTTTTATTTATTTTTTATCCTCACCCGAGGATATTTTTCCATTTTTTGTACAGACAGAGTGGGAGGGAGAGAGAGGAATGGAGAGAGAGAGAGAAACATCGACGTGAAGGGACACATCGAGTGGCCGCCACCTGCACAACCAACCAGGGCCGGGGACAAACTGCAACCAAAGTACGTGCCCTTAGCGGGAACCGAACCCGGGTCTCTCTGGACCACAGGCCGACGCTTTTAACCGCTGAGCCAAACTGGCCAGGGCCTGTCGCTTAACTTTTTATAACATGTTTTACTTACACTCATTCTGCATATAAAATCTTCTATGTAGCTTTCTCACATAACATTTTAACTGTAGTTCAAATTTTTAAATAATTTTTTCTTATTTATGGATTTGAGCGAGAAAAAGAGAGGAGAGAAACATAGATTTGTTGTTCCACTTATTCATGCATTCATTGATTGCTTCTTGTATGTGCCCTGACCAGAGATCAAACCCACAACCTTGGTGTATTGGGATGATGCTCTAACCAAGTGAGTTACGTGGTCAGGGCTATAGTTTTAACTCGGGGCCAGTCCTGGGCCCATTTTGCTCGAGCACAGAGAGTCATCCACTGTTATAGTGTTTTGATCCATTTTGACTTTTGTTTTGTTTTGTTTGTATATGGTGTAATGTAGGGGTCCAACTTCTTTTTTTTTCATGAAGCTGTCCAGTTTTCCCAGCTTTCTTTGTTGAAAATACTTACTGAATGTTCTTGGCATCCTTGTCGAATATCATTTGACCATATACTTGAGGGTTTATTTCTGACTCTGTAGTCTATTTCACTGGTCTATCTTTATGCTAATGCAACACTGTTTTGATTATTCTTTGTGGTAAGTATTGAAATCAGGAAATGTCAATTCTCCAGCTTTCTTCCACACTCAAGCAGCTAATTTGTTGGCAAAGGACAGACATTCTCAGGGGGGTTATTGGATCTCATAGAAATCCAGTTGTAGGAAGTAAAATATGGTGGGGCCACACAGAACTGGAATCAGAAAGGAACAGGCTGTTGGGTTCTCATTTCTGCTTCTTCACATGACTGCTTCATTGTCCACTTCTTTCTGCGCAGTTGTGGAAGGGAATACCTAATGTAAAGCCTCTAAGGCAGGAGAAGGTGCTAGGCAATGGCCCAGGGTAAAGAAAGGATGTCACCTGTTCTAAAGAATGCCAGGCACATAGTAGGCATGCACTAGCTACCTTAAAATAGATAGACTCCATGATCTCTGCTCTCTGTAGCTCCTTGGGTTCCATTGCTCAGTGAGACCAGCCCTCAGTTTGGAGAGTAATGGGGACTGACTCCTGCTGCTGGTAGATGGTAATGAAGGGAGCAGGGGCAGGAGTAAGAAAACTTCTAGCATTGACCCCTCCCTCCCAACTCTTTTTTTCTCAAGTGTGCATGTAAAGAATGTATGCCCTTGTCCAAAAATGTAGTATGCATTGGTTTAGTTCTGCATACCAATTTGGTATCATGACAGTTTTTGTTACAGTGTCTGAAAATTATAAGTCATTTTTGTTGGGCATAATTAGAACATGAGGAAATTGTTTTGCAAATGGAAAAGGGGTATGAGATGGTTGGCAAAATATGAATAGAGGTTTTTGTAATGAAGCCCTGGATAATTTTTCCATGAACTTGTGGTCTGTACTTTGCAGGCCTCTTTTACTTATCATGTGCTATCATGGGTCTTTCCGAATCAGTGCTATATGATGAGGAAGCATGTGCCTTGGGATCAGACTGTCTGCTGATTATAGTGAAGTTTAGCTATATTTGATCCAGGATATAATTTTCTCCTTTTGATGTGGCTACTATAATTACTTTCTGCTGAACTATATATAGAAGAACAGAAATAGGAATGTCATCCCTTGGCTGTAGTGCTGGCTCTGCCCTGTTGTCCAGAGAACTTCTGGTGCCCATCTGAGAGAGAGAGACATTGCCAGTCCTGGGCCTGTTTTGCTTGAGCACAGAGAGTCAGCCAGTGTTGTAGTATGCTAGTATGCACAAAAGCCTTTAGTGATTCTCCTTCTATGGAATAAGGTCTGAGTTCCTTTAAGACTTCACAATCAGTCCAATTGCTCTGTATCGTCCCTTACAGTCCCTTTCCACACACACTGTTATTCTAGCCTGATTCATTGAAAGAGCGTCTACTGTGTGCCAAGCTCTGTTCTGGTCACTGTAGGTACAATAGTGAACAAAACAGGTAAAATCGCTGTCTTTATGTACCTACATTCTAATGGGGTCACAGACAAAAAACTGCTAAACAAAATACAAAGTAATACTAATGTGTCAAGTATTATATGCACAAACATTAATTTGATTATGAGAGAGAGGGAGGCCTGTCTCATAAAGCATCATTTGAGTGGATATTTGAAGGAAGTGAGGAAGCGAGCTACATATAGAGAGCGAGCATTTTAGCAAGTACAATAGCTGGATATTGGGATCAAGCTTATTAGCATGTTTAAGGAACAGTAAGGAGGCCTGAGTAGCTGCAGTGAAGTGAATGAGGAGAGAGAAAGTTAGAGGAAGCCAAAGGCCACCTCAGAGAATATGAGGACGCGAGCTGTCACTTAGAGTGAGATAGATGTCATTAGAGCTTTTGATTAGAGGGATGACATGTTCTAACTTATCTTTTAAGAGATTTATTTTGGATCTTTGAGCTTGCTTAGACACCATGAACAAAGCTCACCCTCCCGAGTTAAAAAAATTATGGACAAGAAGTTATCATTTCAATTAAATGGTGGCAGACATGTCCAAGGAATATTGTGGGGATTTGATCCCTTACGAATCCTGTGATGGATGAATGTGTGGAGATGGCAGCTAGTGGGCAACAGAACAATATTGGAATGGTGGTAATGCGAGGAAATAGCATTATGGTCGAAGCCTTGGAACTAGTATAAAGAATGGTTGTGTTCACCAGGGACATCAGCTGCTTCCATACGCTCCCTGTCCACAGCACCTGTTTTACTACAATGTAAAAATCAAGTCATGTCCATTTTCATGTTGAACTTTTGTTCAATAAACTTTTGTATTGATCAAATAGAGAGAGAGAGAATTATATTGGCTGCTATGTGTAAAAACTAGATGGCCAGAAAGCAAGGGTGGGAGCAGTTAATGGCCAATGTTAACAATCCAGGTGGGACGACGGTGGCTTAGGCTAGAATGATAGTGGTGGGGGTGCTGAGAAGGGAATTGAAGTGTGACTCTATTTTGAAGGTAGAGCTGACAGAACTTGTTGAGTGATTGGATATGAGGTTGGAAAGAGAACAGTTAAAGATGACTAAATGGAGGATTAGAGTTAGGAGGAGGAATGCAGAAGGAAGTATGGGTGTGGGGTTTAGTTTGAGCTGCTATATATGAAGATGGGAAAGAAAGCTGGAGGGGAGTAGGTTTGGGAGGGTGCAGGGCATAGGATTTGGGATGCCTATCAGATATCTATGTGGAGGTGTAGAGTGGGCAGTTGGATGTATAATTCAGAGTTAAAGGAGAGGTTCAGGTAAGATATATAAATTTAGAGAAAATATAGTCAATAATAATGTAACAACTTTGGTGACAGAAGGTAACTAGACTTACCATAGTTATCACTTTGTAATGTGTATAAATATTGAATCACTACATTGTACATATGAAATTAACATACTATTGTAAGTCAGTTATACTTCACTTAAGAAAGAGAGACATATTCCAGCCGGGTGGCTCAGTGAATTGAGAGCATCGTCCCTCGGAGTGGTCCCGGTTTGATGCCCAGTAGGGGGCGTGCAGGAGGCAGCTGATTTATGTTCTCACATTGATGTTTCTATCTCTCCCTTCTTCTCTCTCTAAAAAATCAATAAAAACGTATTTTTAAATAAAGAGAGGAACATAAATTTGGGAGTCATCTACATATAGATGGTATTTGAGTTCATATATACTCAAATATATGGAGATGAAGCTAAACCAGAAAAGAAGACTAACGCTGGTGGAAAAGTAAGAGAATGTGGTGGAAGTGAAGTGAGGAGTGTGCTGTAAGGAAAACTGTTGAATGCAACTGATCAAGTAAATGAGGCCCAAGAATTGACCATGGATTTGTCTCTGTGAAGGTCATGGGTAACTTTGACAAGAGCTGTTTCAGTAGAGTGGTGGGTTAAAATTGTTCAGGAGGGTTTTTGTTTTGTTTATGGTTGGGAATGAACCAGTAAAGAGGGAAAACTTGATGCAAAAGAGGGGACAATTCCTGGACTGACGTTGAGTAGGAGAGAAGGGATGGGATCCAGTGCATAGTTAATAAGCCACACAGGGTAATTTGTCACTTTTGAAAGATCTCTCAAGCATTTGCCTCATTCTGTCTTTCTGTTGGCTGGAAGGCCCCTGCTTCCCTTCTCCCATCAACACTACCACCACCACTCCACCTGCCAAAGCCATGTTCATCCTTCAAGAACACATATACATATCCTTCATGAAGCCATCCTCTAATTCCTTGGGTGTAATTGACTTCTTTCCCTTGTGTGTCCATGGCATGTTTTTTATACTTTTCTTACATTACTTCCGTGGACTGCCTGTCTTAATTATTTAGTCTTTCTCCTTGATTAGAGAATTTGGTCCTTGAAGGCTTCTGGTTCCTAATTTCTGACCTCATTCAACTATTATAAAATAAATTAATTAATAGATATTTCTGGTTCATAGAAGGTACTCAATAAATATTTGTTGAATAAATGCATTATATGACTGTAAGGAGTTTATTATTCCTTGTTTGATGAGGTTGGCTTAGGTTTGGAGGAATGGTGCCAGGCTCCACTCAATGAGTGTGTTTACTTTGCATCTACTACTAAAGCAAATAGTACTCTCTATTTGTCTGAATTCAATTTTTAAAAAAAAATCTGTGTCTTATCTCTTAAGCAACAATATATGTAACTATGGGTCTCTAAAGTGCTTTGTAGGTAATTAAGTTCAGTAAATATTGGTGATATGAGTAACAATTTTTTTTCTGGTCTTACCTTTTCTAATCTATGATAAACTGGTGCCTTATAGGCAACTTCTAGCCAGGAATCACCCTCTATCCCAGCGATTTTCAATCTTTTTCATGGCACACATAAACTGATTACTAAATTCTATGACACACCAAAATATATTTTTTGTCAATCTGACAAAAAAGAAAAATAGGTTTTTCTTTAAAAAAATTTTTTTTAAATTGATTTTAGAGAGAGAGGAAGGGAGAGGGAGAGAGAGATAGAAACCTTGAAGAGAGAGAACATCAATTGGCCACCTCCTGCATGCCCCACTGGGAATTTGGCCCACAATCTGAGCATGTGCCCTGACCAGGAATTAAACTGGCAACCTTTTGGTGCATGGGTCGACGCTTAACTACTGAGCCTCACTGGACAGGCAAAACAGGTTTAATTTTGATTCATTTACACTGGATGGCTATTGTGTTGGCTGTTGTCATTGACAATCTAAGGGAAAAGAGAGGTCAATACCCCTGACTAAATAGTCAGGTATTGCATATTTAAAAAATTCTTGCAGCACACTGGTTAAAAGTCACTATTTCCCAAAAGTTCACCCTAGAGAATCAATATGAGAATCAAATTATCTCTTAAGAATCAATCATTTCTCAAGAATAATTCTTAAGAATAAATAAAAATAGTAAGTGCTTTTGCTTGCTTGATTTCTGGCCAAATCAGTGCCTTTTAGTTGGGAAGTACTAGGTTAGACTCTGCCTGTAATCTAGACAGGGCTAAAAAGAACATCCACACTGGGACCCGTCCTGATTCACATACAGGTTCTATCACTTGGGCAAGTCACTACCTCTGTCACCCTCTCTGAAGTTACCATTTTCTTTCCTGAAAATGTAGGGATAATTATTCCCACTTAATAGATTTGCTGTGAAGGTTAGATGAAGGATGTGTGAAAATTGCCTAGCTCAGCATCTAGAAAAGGAAGTACTCAATAAAGGTTAGCTGCTGTTATTCCCCTTTCTCCGTTTTTGATTTTGTTTTCCTCTTACTCTGGGTTGCCGCTATCCTGTTTCAGAACAGCAGAGAAAATGAATGGGCTAGCTGATGTGGCATGGGATGTGTGCTTTTCCTAGAGAGCAGTTCTGAGCAATGGCTTCTTTCCCATGCCCTTCCTGGCCTGTTTGCCAGAGCTCACACCCCTGGGTCATTTCTTTACCCTTTATTTTCTGCACTTCCCCCTTGAATGCAGTTGAGGGATTGGAAGCTAGGTTCACCTCTGACTGTCCATCTTCTTCCAACCCAACTCACGACTTGCTTTTTGAGCTCCAACTTCTGAAGTGATTGTTCTTCTCTAGCTCAAGGTTAGACACACAATGAAAATGATGCCATCTGCTGGAGTACTGGATTTTCTTTGCTCGAGTTGCAAAAGAGCGTTTGCGCCAAGGTTGAGGTCTATTATTCCTCCTTGCTAAGTAGAGTACATGTCCCAGCATGCCAGAGTTCTCAAGTGACTTGTTTTTCTCTCTCCTTCTGAGCCTGCATCTTTGAGAGAGAGCAAAGTGGAAATAATGGCAACTCTAAGTAAGAAAGTACCACATTCTTATCACTGTATTATGGGTCAACTAACCTCTCTGAGCTGCAGTTTTTTCATTTCTAAAATGGGACTAATAATGCCTGAATTTTGACCTTACCAGATTGTTGTGATAAGATAAGGGATGCAGTTATCTGGAGCATTGTCCTGTACACTAAAAAGGTTGCAGGTTTGATCCCCAGTCAGGGTGCTTACGAGAAGCAACCCATCCATGCATCTCTCCCACATCGATGTTTCTCTCTTTCTCTCTCTCCCTCTCTTTCTCCCCCTTCCTTTCTCTCTAGAATCAGTGGGAACATATTCTTAGGTGAGGATTTAAGGGGGAAAAAAAGGTAAGGGATGCAGAGAGCTTGATAAACTAGAATGCTGCTTGGATGTAAGGAAGTGTTATTACTCTCCTTCCACATTTATTTTTCCAGGCTGGGCCAGGCTTGGGGGGGAATGGGTGCCAGACTCTGCATTTGCTTATTTACTTCCCCAGAACCCTGCCTTACCTAATGGGCAGAACCTGATGAGACTCCCAAGTCCATACAGTCTGTGATGGGCTTCCATGATCTTGCTACCCAGGAAAGTGCAGTACCATAAGCCAAACCATTGATTTGCCAACTCTCAGCCCTTCCCAGCCATGGTTCCTATATCTTGGTAATGTGGACCTAGGAGGCGCTTCCCCTCTTTCAACAACATTGGAGACTCCACGAAAAAATTTTGGTTTCATTTCCTCTCAGAACTTTGACTTATCTGCCATAGATATGTGGCCAGATTGTCAGAACATTCTGGGAGTTCTGTGGAATGAGAGAATAATAACAATACTTCTAGCTACCCCTGAGTGTCTACCATGTATCAGGCAATTTACTGAAAAGAAAACTAAGATTCAGAAAAGTTAAGTCTCTTGTTTCAAGTCACATAGCTAGGAAGTGGTATAGTTGGAATTTGAACTTACTTCTGATTCCACAGTGGTTCTAATCATCATACCATGAGGCCTCCCAGCACTGTTGAGAGGAAAATTCAGGGATTTCCAGCCCTGTAATCTACATGCAGATCCAACCCTGCCTGCCTGATCTGGGGCAAGCGACTGTCTCATTACATCTTGTTGTTGTTATTAATCCTCATCCAAGGATATTTTTCCATTGGATTTTAGATTGAGTGAAAGGGAGGGAGAGGGAGAGAGAAAGAGAAAGATCACTGTGAGAGAGGAACAAAAATTTGTTGCCGCTGGCATGTGCCCTGACCAGGGCAGGGATTGAACCTGCAACCCAGGTATGTGCCCTTGACTGGGAATCAAACCCATGACCTTTCGGTTCTCAGGAATCAAACCTGTGACGTTTTGGTTCTCAGGAATTGAACCCGTGACCTTTTGATTCTCAGGAATCAAACCCATGACCTTTTGGTTCTCAGGAATCGAACCCGTGACCCTTCAGTTCCAAGGAATCGAACCCATGACCTTTCGGGTCTCAGGCTAACGTTCTATCCACTGAGCCACACCGGCCAGGGCTTTCATTAAATCTTAACCACAGCCATGTGACTTCTTTCTCTCTTTTTCTTTTTTGCTTTTACTTTTTTTTTTTATCCTCACCCGAGGACATTTTTCCATTTTTTGTTCAGATAGAGCGGGAGGGAGAGAGAGGAAAAGAGAAGTAGAGAAACATCGACATGAAAGGGACATATCGAGTGGCTGCCTCCCACACTACCCAACCAGGGTTGGGGACAAACTGCAACCGAGGTACATGCCCCTAGCAGGAACTGAACCCAGGTCTCTCCGGATCGCAGGCCGACGCTCTAACTGCTGAGCCAAACCAGCCAGGGCTGCTCTTTTACTCTTATCTGTGTTTTACATTTGAGGAAACTTAGTAAAGGTGAAATAATGTGCCCAAGATTACAGAATAGTGGGTGGCACAGCCAGAGCTCATCTGTGTCTAGCACCTGGTTCAGTGTTCTGCCCACCATTTCTCCCAGCCAGCTCCTGAGATCTAGTGCATCACTCAGGCAAACTCAGCTTTCAGGGTGCTGGTTGAAAGCCTATGGGAGCAGGAGCCTTGCCCTTTTCTGCTGTTTCTTTTCTCATAATCTCTTCTTCTTAGAAACTTTACTAGGTGATGTAAACATTTGCAATTCAAGAAGGTTTATGCAAAGCTTAAAAAACTGCACAGAGCACCCCACAGAAGCTTGGGAATCTGCCTCCCGTCCTTTGTATGAGTTTGTGCTGTTACTCAGACAGCATGGTGTAGTAGGTAGTTTTGAGAAGTTTCTTTCTGAACTTTTTTCTTTATCAGGAAAATCTTGTAAGGTTGTTGTGAAGGTTAGAGATGATAAATATTCAAGGGCATCAGGTAGAGGCAAACTAATTGATGGCAGTTATGTACCCAGGGTCTAATATAAACCAGACTGGGAGTCAGGAGTCCTAAATCTATTAACTCTCATTCTGTGACCTTGGGCATGTGAGGCACTGTCTCTAGATAGACTGGGTAATCTCTAAGGACTCCTTTCAGCTTTAATGCTTGTGCTTTTAAAAATGAAAGTAAATGCTTGTTTAAAAAAAAATCAAAGTGGACAGAATTAAATGACGTAAAAAGTGAAAGACTCCTATCTTCCCCTATTCAATACATTCTCAAGATAATACTAGTTACCAATTTGTGTGTTTTCTGTTGTTTTCTGTGTAAAGATAAACAGGTACATGTAAATATGTGTATATATACACATTGTAAGGTATGCATGTTAAACACACTGGAATCTAGGATACATACTGTATTACGACTTCGTATTTTTACTTGCTTTGGGCATTTTTTTCTTGTTAATACTTGAAGATTTAATTCTTTTTAATTAATGTGTTTTTTTTTTCCTTTATTGATTTTAGAGAGAGGGAGAGGGAGAGATAGAGACATTGATGAGAGAGAACATCGACTGGGCATGTGTCCTGACTGGGAATCGAACCAGCGACCTCTCGGTGCATGGGTCTACGCTCATCCACTGAGCCACACCAGCCTGGCTTAATGTTTTATATATTAAGTGATCTCCCGGTGATTACATGTCATGATTTTTTTAAAGCAAATATACACATACAATGTTGAGTTTTTCAATTTTCTTTTTAGGAAAAGAAGAAAAAGAAACATAGAGACAGGAAGTCATCTGATTCTGACAGCTCAGACTCTGAGAGTGATACGGGCAAGAGGGCAAGGCACACATCAAAAGACAGCAAGGCGGCGAAGAAGAAGAAGAAGAAGAAGAAGCATAAGAAGAAGCACAAGGAGTGAGAGTACAGAGTACAGGGGGTGCTTGAGGGGAGAAGGAACCAGGAGCTTTGTGCCTTGCAGCCCTGGCTCCTAGACTCAATGAGAATATGGCCTCCCACCCCTTACTCTCCCATGGGAGATGGCTTCCCCTCATGCAGCAGGCAGGTTTGGGAGCTAGATGCCAAAAGCATCTGCCTGAATGAGTTTCCTTATCACTCCTGGTCCATTTGCAAGTGACCCCTGCAGCTCACCCATCTATTTGCCCCACTTCCCTCATTTAGCAGGAGGTCCTGTTACCCTCTCCAGCTGCCACTGCCAGAGCCTGATTCCTGTACAGGAGTCCAGGCCAGAGCCACTCACCTGTGGAGGTGAGTCTGGCTGTGGTTGGAGAAGTGACTGGCCTCTCCCTGTTTGTTTCCCCTGGGCTGATTAGTGGGTGATCTCTGTTGCACCCAGCACAGGGGCAGTCTGAGGGAGGATATGGTCAGAAGTGGTGCTCACTCTTGCCATTCCCTCTGTGCTAGAAGTGACAGCTAGTGGCCGCAATCAGAAAGCCATTGTTTGCAGTGACTGAGCTTGTGTGTGACATTCTGCCAGACCACCGAACCAGACAGTTCAAGCCAAGATCATTGCTTTCCTTTGTGTTTACTACTGTGAGTCAATTGGTTCCACTTCAGGTTTCTGCTTAAATTCCTAGCACTAAATGGAGGTGTGTTTGGTTTTAAACTTACTGAAAGTTCTTATTGTTGTAATACCTCTCCCCAGGTAACTAACTTATAGACTTCAGAGTCACTGAGTCTGCATGAGCTGACAGAAAAATATTTCATATGTAACCTTAGATGTGGCGAGAGGCCCAGCTGAGGTGCAGAGCCAGATATACTAGAAGGTCGCAGCCTTCTTAGATCACTGATAAGTCCTCCCTTCTGTCATTATCAGGTGACCTCTTCCACCCCCCGAGCTGACTGGAGAACCAGTGAGAATTTGTAACTGTAGTAATGGCCTGGGCATAGGTGGGAGCTCAGCAGTCATCTTGGCCAGTGGGCATTTTCTCCCGCCACCACGACATAAGCCTAGCTCCTTTGTCCTGAGCCTGCATTCTGGAAGAGAGAGACCACAGCATTGCACAGAGAAGAGCAACTGTGCAGACCCAAGGACGTTCAGTGGCCAAGCCTAGGGAAGCCCTGACACTGATTATTCCAGGTTGCACTAGCTCGTGTGGCCATGGAGAGGAAGTAAAGCAAGGGGTAGTACAGCTGTTGCATTATTGTACATGGAAGGTGGGCAGCGACCACTGTCCCTGAGACTGTCCATTTCAGTCTCATCCAGCGCTTCTTTCTGAGGGACCTTCAGGCAGGCGTTGCTGCCTACTGTCTGACAGGGAAACAGGCTCCCGGAGTCATGTCACCAAAGGTAAAAACGCAACTGGGTGGCTTTGCTCTGCTTTATTGACCTCAGAGCACTCTTTGAAGGCAGTTAAAAAAAAAACCAAACACATGGGAACTGAAACCGGATCCAGGGGTGCACCTGATCCCAGAAGAAGTTCCCTAACCAAGGTGGATTTATACAAAACGCCAGAGGAAAAAATGAGGCAATTTGGTGCTGAGTCCAGGGGTAACCAGTTGGCGGAGGGGCAGTCAGTGACGAGGCGGGCAGGTCATGCCTCCTTCTCGTAAGTGCGAGTACAAACCGCACTGCCATGGGTGAGTGTCTGGAAGGAAAGAGAGTCCGATTAGGTCAGGGGTGAGGGAACAAGCATGTTGGAAGTGCTCCGTTCTGATGGGCAAGCCCCTCTGCCTTCATCCTACTGATCTTCATTTACTGACTGCCTACTCTGTACCAACCACTTCACATGTCTGTTTTTTTTCTAATACACCAGGCCCTTCAGTTACCTCTTTTAGAGATTTGGGAAAATGAGTTTTGAGAGAGGAAGTAATTTGGTTAAGACCCCAGAGTGTTTCTCTTTCCCATGCACCATTCTTCCTTCACCCTTAATGCCTAAGTTGGCTCTGGTAGGTGAATACAAATATCCTGAGACTCACAGGGAAGGACTGTGCTAGGCCACCAGCCTCCTTTCCTTCCCTGACTTGGGGGTAGTCCCAGGGCCAGAGACCTGAGCCACTGCCCTCCAGCTAGGCACTGCAGAGCCAGGCCCATGGTCTCACCACAGCTGGCCCAGTGAGTATTCTGGCCTGCGTATCACATTTCTACCAAAGGTAGGCACCCCATTCTTGCTCTGCAGGGATCCCTGCTCTTGTGAATGCAGTAATGCAGTGAGCAGGTTACACTCACCCAAGGTCTGCTGTGAAGATGCTGAGTGACAAGCTGAGGCCCTATGGAATTAGGAGGTGGAGACCCACGGTGGCTGCTGTCTCTGCCCTTGGGTCTGGGGGTGTTCGGTCAAGTCTACCTGGCACTTCCTACCCAGTCTGTGTCAGGTGCTTGCAGTAGGCCAGGGGTGAAAAGCACTGAGGAGGTGGGGCTGGAATGAGGAAGGACTGCGCTGGCAGTCGGTGCCCAAGTCACCAGCCTGGGAATGCCCACAGGCTTTACATGTGGCAGTGCAGTCCCGGGGAGGAGAGGAAAGGGAATGCTGTGGGAGGAGGTGGGAGCCTTTCTGAGGACGGGGTCGGATCTGGCGCTGTTTTCCTGCCTCTCCAGGTGGGGGCAAGGCAGCAACACACGGAACAAAGGCTGTGGAGCCCCTGCTGTCTCCTCCCACGATGCTTCGTGCTGTGTCCACTGTCTCATTCAGACTTCCCAGCAGCCCTACAGGTTTGGTGTTATTAGTGCCTATTTTTACAGTTGGACTTGAAGGTGACTTGGCCAAAGTCACACAGCCTTAGCTGAGATTTGAACCTAGGCCTGGGATGTGAGTTCAAAGCACTAAACAGAAAATTCCCACCCAACACCATCCAACCTGTTCTCCACCCTTCATCATCCCAGCTTCCAGCACTGCCAGGGACCTTGGCTTTTTACAACAGGTGTGGCCGAAGGGGCAGCACTAGTAACCAACTGGGCAAGGCTCCAGAGCTGTCCGTCTTACCAGGATGAGTTTTCCGTCAATGAGCTCCCGCACAAGTGTTGTTTCTTGCCCGTCCCATTTCTGCACATGGACAAGTTTGCCTCCATCCAGCGTCACAATGGACTGTGGAAACAGGGTAGAGGCCTGAGCTGTGATCTGAGCCAGGGTTGAAGAACAGCACGTAGTCTGGTCTCTGGGCCACAGAGGACTCAGCCTCTGGCCCAAACTAATGATGGTGCTAGGCCCAGAGCTCAGGTGGACTACCTCCAGCCTAACCCTGCAGGATGTCTGGCTCACCTCCAGCCTCTGCTCCACTATTGCCTGGCTGGGGGAGGTCTTCGGGTGTTGGGCAAGTAGGAAGAGGCAGGCAGTGTGGTGGAGCCCGACAGCCTGGCTCTGAGAAGCACCACCAGTGTTCAAGATGGGCATTTATCCCATACTCTAGATGGTGCCACAGCCCAGTGCCACTAAGATATAAGTGGCATGTACCAACCTTTATCTTGGGAAAGACTGGTGAGGAGGAGGAGTCCTGAGACTCAGTCTAGTGGTGATCACACATAATATCTAAAAGACCCTTTTGGGGAGGGGGTGTTGGAAAACTAGACTTTCTGCCCTGTATTCCTACCCCTCTTCTTGGTCCACATCATGTGATGCCTTCAGCTGACAAGTGGGCAGCCACTGCCAGGTCCTGGGACTGGGTGCCCTTGGAGTGTTCCACAGCCCTGGCCAAATGCCCACTTAGTCTTCTGGGTGCTACCAGCCTGCATCAGCTGGTTCTTACTTGGCCACTCTCCCAGGTCACTCTAGGAATTTGGGGGTCTAAGCCAGGCTAAGGGACCCTGACTGAGCAGAGTTCAGCAGAAGAAACTGCAGAGGATGTGTATGTGTTTGGGGCTTGGGGGCGGGTGATGCAGCCTTACCACCACCTGACTCTTCATTCCCATTCCCTTAGTTTTTGCCCACTCAGCAAATTATTTTTAGCCAGGCATCCCAGAGAACTGTTGTGTTTAGTTGGGGTTCTTGCCCCTCAAGAAGGTGGGCTAGTCCAAGGAGGTACAGGCATATGGTAGGGGTGTGTGATCCTGAGCTGGGCTCTAGCTTCCTCCACAGGGAAGAGACCATACCCTCCCATGTCCTTCCTGGGGGCAGCTGTGAGGAAGGAGAAAGAGCTGGGGGGCTAAATAGTAGAGTCTGGTGGAGGGATACTGCTGTAAGGACAGCCTGTGGAAGTCAAAGCCCCTGCGTTCTCTCTCTGCCATGCCTAGCCAGAGGATGCCCAAGGCAAGCTGCCAAGAAAGAGCCACCACAAGGTGACAGCCCTGAGGGTGTGGCCTAAGGCTTGGTCTGAAGACACTGCAAACACTCAAGACTATGCCTGTCCAGGTCATGGCTTGTCCTGCCAGTGGACTGGCAGCATTGGAAATATTTGCTCAGGGTCATTGGCCAAACCAGGCAGGCAGGTGGAAGTTGGGGAAGAGGTGACGTCTGAGTAGGTCTCAGTTCTTGTCCCCAGCTGCCTCCCTTGCCACTGGAGGCCAGGATGACCTGCTAACTCAGTGGAGGGCCTTGACTTCTGGGCATCATTCCTAAAGCACTTGAGGAGATAGCTATGGCCACACACCACTCCTCCATCTATGGGAGGGGAAAGAAACCCAGAGCCATTGCATGCCATTCACAAGGTCACCCAGCTGAAGCTGGAGTAGACACTGAGGTCAGGAAACATCCTGGCTCTGTGCTGCCCACTCCCAAGTATGGAGGAGAAAACCAAGAGGACAGGACTAACGTGCATTTAACTCTGGATCATTCCAGCACTGTATAGGCGTTATGGTCCTTGTTTATTTCAGTCCCCCATGATAGCCTACCCCTCAGGGTATAATAATAGGGTGCAAGACTGCTGGCTTATTCCTCTTCAGAGTCTCAACATCCTCCATTCCCCATGCCCCCTTCCTTGACTCACCTTGACCTTCCTGTCATCTGCCGTTGTCTCATCAAACTCCACCCCTAGCTTGAAGCTGACCTCCGTGTTCTTGAAGGTGCTTTGTGTTTTTATGGTGATAGTGTCCCCATTGATTTCGATGATTGTGGTAGGCTTGGTCATATTGGCCACCTGCCTGGTAGCAAAACCCACACCTGAGGGCAGAGGGAAGGGTATGAGTATATGAGCTGGAGCAGAGAGGCAGCACACAAGGAGCTCAATGAGCAACTCGGGCTGGATGTGGGAAAGGGAAGAGGAGAACTTTCCAAGACTGCATGGCCATGTTTTTTACTCATTTTTACATGGTAAAGAGACACTTGATCCCATTAGACAGATGAGAACTTAAGGGACAGGCACTCCACAGCAAGTCGGTGGCAGAGCTAAGATTAGAATAAGGTAAGTACTTTCTGTATGGTAAGAACTGTACATGTGTTATCTCATTCAATCCTTCCAGTCTTCCCAAAAGGTTGATTTATAACCTCCACTCTAAAGATGCAAAAATTGAGATAGAGTTGAAACCCAGGGTCACAAATCTGAACTGACTTGCAGAGCTCACTTAACTGCTCAGCTCATAGCGCCTCTCAGGCTGGAGCCCGGGGCTCCCTTCCAAGGCACAGGTGAAGGAGGAAGTGTGGACTTTGCCTTCCAGGGCTTTGGGATAGGAGCATTCCCACCTTTGGAAGTATCTACCCTGAGATGCACTGGTGCTTTTGTCTCCCATATACGGCAACAAGACATTTTCAAAGTCTTTTATCCCAGATCTAGGAGGTTCCAGAGGGTGTGTCTGTCTCCTTGTACAGTTAGGAGAGGCCTAAAAAGTTAGCGCAGTCAGGACTCGAACCCAGGTCTCCAGGCTCCTAGTCTAAGGCCTATTGAGGACACCCAAGCATGGCTTCCCTGGGTGCTGGGCAAAGCCCAAAGTGTCCTGTAAGAGTGTGGAACAAAGCTCTCGGGCCAAGTCTAAGGTGTGTTCCTGTAATCTGTCCTTTTGCCTGCAGCCTCCCCTCATAACTGCCTGGCCTTCTGCCCCCAGCAGCTTATGCTGAGCTGTCCTCCAGGGCAGGGGTGGGGCAGAACAGCCAGTGTGGTGAGGTAGTGTGTGTAAAATCCCCAAACATGCCTGGCTACATAGTGCTTGTTGGCAGCTAAGTACTTACCCTGTGCCTTCCATGGGTTATTATACTCTAAATGCTCCTGACAGCCCTGAACAGTGGGTTTTATTACCCCCATTTCACAGAAGAGGTTTGGAGACTGACGTGACTTGCCCAGAGTCAGAGTGAGTGAGTGACCCAGATTTGAATCGGCTCCAAAACTATTTGCTGTTCCTGGGCCATTCTGCCTCCTGTGATGTGTGTCTGTGATCACTGGTACCGCCTTTGCCCCCTGAGAACCCTTGGTCTAAAACAATGGGCACAGGCAGCCTCTGCAGCTGGCCCACCCTGCAGGCCGGTGAGGGACTTTGGCCTCATCCCCTGTTGTGAGAGTGAGTCAGGCCAGTTCCACTGAGCAGAGAGCTGGGCCTTACTGCATAGGGAGTTCTGTTTGCCTAGGACCCACCTGGAGAGGTGATGTCTTTAAGGAAGAAGTCCTCTGGAGAGTGAGGGAGGGACTAAGCGAGGAGACACAGAATGAAACAGCTGACAGAATTAGGAGATTTGGGAAGATGTCGATTCTACTTAGAAATGAAGCTGAAGTATTTTACTGAGAGAACGGAGGAGGGACTTTTCTCCCCCATGGGGCTCAGCCTTTCAGTACAAGCAAAGCAGGTTGGATGGACTTGGCTCCCTAGCCCAGGCTGGGGCAAAATAAGGGAGCAATGGTGGTAAGTATGTTGCCGCTCACTTCAGGGACCAGGTAGGTCTGCAGTTGGAATGTCTGCTGTGGGAGGCTTGCGGGGAGGAACTAACCCTGGCATTCCAACTTGCGCCAAAGCTGCCCAGGAGTCACTGGACACAGTGCCCAGCGTAAGGTAGGCCTCAAGAGTGAACACTTGTGGTCCCTATTTCAGGAAAAGGTTAGAAACAGAGGTGAGAGGTGCCTGGATTGGAGCTTTCCCCTTCTTTGGGTACCTGTCATACAGCTTGACCATGCTCAACATTCCAGTTTCCCCTGTCCCAGCCTGGAGATGTAAGATAATCTCATAGCTGAGGACTTCAGGTTGTGGTATCACAGCCCCCACGGGAGCACATACAGGGGAGGAAGGGCTGAGGTCAATCACTAGGTAAGAATTTCCAACCACTCCCACCCACAGGGCCCATACAGGAACTGATCAGGATTGCAGATCTAGAAATCTAGATTTTCTGCTCTGCTGTGGAATTTTTATGACAAATTTCTACTGTCCCTGGGTCTCAGTTTCCCTGTCTGTTGAATTAAGCAAGGTATGAGGTTTTCCAAGAACCTCACCTATAAGAGTCTTTGAATTTTTACCCTTCTGTATCCCAATACCACACCCTTTAGACCAAAGAACCTCCCAGCCTTTAACAAACCTTGGCCTTGTTCCAGGACCCTTTGCTGCACTCAGGAAGTCCAACGGCTTTATCCACTGGGCCCCTCCGCACCCAATGGTGGAGCTTTTGGTTGCAGCAGATGTTGGGAGCTCTTGCCCTACCTTACCACTAGGCTCACTGATAGTAATGAATGCCTGGTTACACACCACTGCAGGACAAGGTCACACACAGACTGGTCGGTGAGAAAGGGCATCCACCGGGGGAAATCCTTTCCCTAACCCAACATGGAGAAGCAGGGGTTGCTGCTAACCGTGTGGGCACCTATCATCTTTTTTTTTCACATCCCATCACAGGGGTTACCCACTCTTCCATCTCCCCCCTCCGGGGAATTCCTTCTGTGGGTCACAATACACTCCCTATCCACACCAGTCTCTTTGTGTTCACATTTCCAATTTCTAAACCACCCGTGTTTCTATTCTTTTCCTCCCCTAACGAGCCTCCCATCTTCTTGGATCAATGCTCTCTTTTTATCCAAACCCTCCAGGATATAGACGCCTCTTCCTAAAAAGCACCTCTCAACCCCCACATCGATGGGCACAACTGCCTTCTTGAGTCAGCCTCTCTGGGAGTCCCCTCTCACCAGGTTCAGACCATGAAAGCCCCCTCCCAATAGGCCTCGCATGCCCTAGCCCAGGCTGCCACCTTCGCGTCCCCTTACGCTCCAACCTTGGCCAGAAGGGATGCAGTAGGTGTGCAGGGTGCCAGCCAGGGCGGGATCGCTGCGCCCGGCTGGGCATGCGGCCTGCCCCTCCCCAGTCCAGCATCTCGAGCCCTCTGCTCACCGATTGACTTCATGTAGTCATCGAAATTCTTGCTATCCACTAACTTCCAGGTGCCTGCGAAGGCGTCCACCATGGTGAGGCTGGGTTAGGCTGGAGAAGAATAAGCGACAAAGCTGGCGTGTAAGGACTCCGGGACCGGTGGCTTCCAGCCCGCGCTGCCGCTTTAAATAGCTCCTGCATCACGTGACGAGGCGTGGTCCATCCCCCCCTAACCCCTCCCGAAATAGGAAGCCCCAGGCTGGTCGCTCACCCTCCAGGGGCTTGGCCGCCCAGCCCCCAGCCGCAGCGGAGGGTGCAGCCAGTGGTGCCAGGCTAGCCTGCGTCAGCGCGGGTGCCTGGCCCCTGAGTCCCTGCCCCGGGCTGGCAGGACTGGCTTTCTTCCCTGGCCTCAAGGCCTTCTTTGGAATCTGAGAAGGAAGCCGTTGGGGGCACGGTGCCCGCGAGCCGGGACGCAAGCCCCATACGTCTTCCATCCCCCAGTTCCTCCCTAGTTTGGAGTTACAACAGAGATGAGAGATTAGAGGAGAGGGGAAACTAATTCGACCTTGGTCTGATGCCGACGCCGGGAAAGCTCTTGCTGACTTCGCGGCTCAGGCATCTTGGTACTCATTTTACAGGTGAGGAGACTAAGAGGGGAAATGACAAGGTCGCAAGAAATAAGAGGGTGAATTGGAGCCCAGATTGCATCCTGGTCTAGCTGGCTCCAGAATCCGCGTTCTCCGGTCACTCCCCACTGTCTGATGGCGGGGAGGGTAACCAGGGGCACCGTCGGTGACTGAGTGGCCCTTGTGCCCCCCTTCCCCCTTGCTCTGGCTTGACCCTACCACCATGCCCGCCCCACACGTGCTCTCCCCTCCCTGAGGAATGTCTGCTGCGCGCGCCTTTCCGCCCAGCTGTCCAACTCCCCAAACTCCTGCCCAAGCGCAGGCTTTTCTGACCTCTACGCACAGCTCTGGGCATTTGCTGCGGTTCTTCCCCCCTCATCCTCCAGAAAGTCTGTTCCTCACCTGCCTGACTGCTGCAGCTCCCACCTGCGTCCCGTTGTCTAACCCCTCCTCACGCACAAGCTGGCGGTCACCTTTAAGGAGACTGCTGCGTGGTTGACACTTGGCAGTTCACACAGCACTAATAATCAGACTTGCGTTGGATTGATGTTCACTGATGCTGAGGGCATTAAGTACATTGTCGCACTTTTATTATTATCCAGTTTTACAGATGAGCAAACCAAAGCTTAGAGGAGCCATTCATTTCAGTTCTTAAACCACCTACTTTGTGCGAGGCCCTGGGCCAGGCTCTGGAGAGTCAACATGAATAAGACACATGCTCACATAGCTCACCTTTGGGTGGGCAGGCACAAAACCAGCTGGTGGCTTTAAGGGGAGGCCTGGCCTGGTCTGGTCTAGGGGCTCAGGGGAGACTTCCTAGAGGAAGTAAGGTGTAAGCAAATTCCTGATAAGAAGTCCTGCATAAGGGAGTGGTGCCCAGCTGAATTTCAGCCAGCAAAGGACCCCCCAGGGGGCATGCAGGAGCTGTAGGCCCAGTAGCCCTGGGCTCCTACCAGCTCTGCCACACACTTACAGTGTGGCAGACCCCTTGCTGGGCCTCTGTTTCTCCATATGGAAGTGGAGAACACCTGCCCCTGCCTCCATTTCCCTGACTGGAAAGGAGGCCAGGGAGGAAGAGCCCTCTCCCCACCAAGGTCTTGGTTATTTTGGATAGGTCCACTTGCCAGAAGACTGAGGGGTCTATTTCTGCCAAAGCTGCAGGGACAAGCTTCAGGGCTGGGCATGGAGCCCTGGTGACCTCACTGCTGGAGCAGGTGCCCGGGGGGAGGAGGGGAGTGGGATGATTTCTAACTCAAGGTCACAGCCTTTAGACACAGGGCCTCCTCTCAAAGACTGAGTGGCTGGAGACCCAGGGACCAGAGCTGTCTTCCTACAAGGTCTTTATAATGCAGTGGTGAAGATCTGAGGATGGCAGGTAGATCTGAGTTCCAATTCCGATTCTATTAGGTTCTAGCTGTGTAGCGGTGGACAATTAAGCTACTCTAAGTCTCCATTGCATCTTGAAAATGGAGGTAATGACAGTATTTATCCCCCAGAGGTGTTTGGCGATCAAATGAGATAACATTTAAAATGCTGAGCCTGGTAATAAATTAATAAATTATGTTCACTCCTGTTGCTGCTGTTATTATCTCCATGGATAGTACGGGAAGTCCTAAGACCTGGTCGCAGCTCTGCCCCTCACCTGCTGGGCCACCCAAGGCAGATTGCTTTGCTTCTGTAATCCTCAATTTTCTTACTTCTGAGACAGGATTAGAGATGGCTGCAGCTGTGAGGAAGAAGCGATAGAGATCTCTGGGATGGGTCAAGGGGGATACTGCCAGAAAGTCTTTTGCTCTCTCTTTTGGGCCCTGCCTACGTTGAATAGCATGGTGCTTTGGGGAACTCTAGACAAACCTGAGACCCAAGATTCTCGCTGCCTTATCCTCCTCCTCTCTACCACACTCAGACCTGAGTCACCCAAGTTGACTCCTAAGCTGCACCCTGTCTTTCCTCCTGGTTCTCATCTTCCTAAGTGTGTACAGTCTTCTCCTCATCCCTCCAATCACCTGCATCCTCCTTGCCCTGTTGTGCTCACTACATCTGGGGAGAGAGGGGCAAGGGAAGGGAATATGAGCCCTGTCCCATTTCTTGCCCTTGGCAGGTCCAGATGTGGATATAACATCTGGCAGGCAGCAGGACCAATCCCTGCCAAGAGCAGCATCTCCCTGGACCTCGCCCTATGGTGATATCACTGTTCTCTGTTTCCACGGCAACCACAGGCTGGGAAGATGGGAAAGAGGAGAGATGAGTAACCAGGAGAGAGCCAATGAGATGGGACTGCAGCACCGGGTGATCCATGGGGCCATAGGGAGGGGGGAGAGGGAGGCCTACTCAGCATCTTCAGCTGTTCCCTCCACTGGGGATGTACTGCTAACACAGGGAGAGATGCTAGAGGTAGAGGCCAAAGGAGCTGAGCTGGGGGCTCCACTGATCCAGGGACATAGAGACCCACTTTGACCCTTTGGACCTAAGTCTGTGAATGCTGACCACCCCCACCCACCTCACACCCAAGTACTGCAACTGGGAATTGCTCTCTCTGGCTGACAATGGTGGTGGGGCTCTGTGTCTCTGCCTGCCACAGAATCATCAGGTTTCTCCACACCCTCCAAGCCCTCCCTTGGTGCATGGTACATTCAGAAGCAGTATCTTTGGAAAGAGGCCTGGTTCTAAATCCTCAGCCTGCCACTTACTAGCTAGAGACCCAGGCAAGTCCCTTCCCTGTTCTGAGTTTCTTATCTTCCCAGATGGAGGAAGGCCATCTACTTCTCTAGGTTGTTATGAGGATGAAAAGAGATACCATATGGAAAGCCTAACATACACTAATACTCAATGAATGCCCCCCCTTCTCCCTTTTGGGTTTCCTTGCTAGGGCATATGTCCCAGAGGTACACAAGAAGGAGCCAAGTATATCTCCTCCGAGGCCTTCAGATACTGCAGAGAAGTGTCTTCATCTCTCCCGTTCTCTCCCTTTAAATAATTCATCCATTCCACCAACCTTGATTGAGCACCTCCTGTGCTGCAGGGTCAGTGGGGATCCACTGTAAACAGCAGAGCCGCGGCCCCTGCCCTCTGTCACGTAAGAAACATCCAAACATGCAGAGAATTTTTTTTTTTTTTTATCCTCACTCGAGGACATTTTTCCATTTTTTGTTCAGGTAGAGTGGGAGGGAGAGAGGAACAGAGAGAGAGAGAGAGAAACATCGATGTGAAGGAACACATCGAGTGGCTGCCACCCGCACAACCGACCAGGGCTGGGGACAAACTGCAACCGAGGTACGCGCCCTTAGCGGGAACCGAACCCAGGTCTCTCAGGACCGCAGACCGACGCTCTAACCGCTGAACCAAACCGGCCAGGGCAAGAATTTTTACAAAAATTTGAGCCAAATAGAAGATATGCCTGGAAGCAAGATTTCAATGGAGATTGCTTGTGGCAATTTTACTAAAGAAGTTATAGGCGTGGGGCCTGACTACCCACATCACCTGCCCAGTTTGGAATTTATGGTCAGATCACCCTGTGAGGTTACTGTCCAGAGAACCCCTTTTCTGGCCACCCCTCCTTCAGCTCACAGTGCAGGGGGATTGCAGTCACAGTGGGTGGAATGGAGTGTTCTTTCTGCCATCAGGAAATCGCTTCCTTGTTCCTCAAGAGTTCTAGATACTGTGAGTCAGAGAACAAAAGATGGCTAAAGATAAAGGTGTACTCAACACCGGTTTGCTTCTGAGAAGCTGCTGCCTGTGGCAGAACGCGCCAGGGAAGGAAACAATGGCTCTCCCTGCCCCAGAAAGAGAGAGAACTCAGAGCGGAGGGGCAGTCAGTCACCTCTGCCTCCAGGAAACCTAGAAACTCACTGTCCTACTTGTTGCTGTCACAATAAAGCCTAAACTCTTTAGCCTTGCCTTATCTTTCATTGACTCGTTATTGCAGAAATCCTGCTCCAAGAAGATAGTAAGCATGAATGAATGTTGAATGAATGAATGAATGAATGAATGAGGGGATCTATCCACTTGTCTAGCTCCAGGGCCTTTGGGGGGAGACTTATTTGGGTTCAAATTCTGCCTCTGTTACTTACATACCAGCTGTGTCTTTGGGCAAGTCAGTCTCTCTGGGTCTCAATTTCTTTATCTGCAAAAAAACCAGCTGACCTCCCAAGGACTCTGGGAAGATAAGGTGGGGTAAGCCTGGGAGTGCTGTACCAAGACAGTTTCTCTTCTCAGCCTTCCTCGCTGGTTGCCCACGGCCCTCAGCACCACCACTGTCCCTTGCCCCATGGCCCTGTGGCTCCGGCCTCCGCCCACCTCGAAGCTCCCCACACTGCAGTGACTCCACCCGGCTAGTACCTTGAAGGGGCACCGTGTTTCTCACTTGCTGTTGGCCTAGAAGACTCTTCCTCCACAGGCCCTACGCTTCGTCACTTCTCAGCTTCACTGTCCCTTCCTCCAGGAAGCCCCGCCTTCCTTATCTTAGCACTTATCCTGCCTCCATGGGTCCTCTGTGTCAGAGCCTGTCTGTCACACCAGGACCGTCCGCGTGGCTCTGCGCTGTGTCCACAGGGCCCCGTGTGGGGCCTGGCACGGATCTGTGGAGTGGCGAATCCCTCCGGAGAAAGAAAGCCGCCTGTCCTCCTCAGTGTTCCCTCAGATTTCTGCCCCTCTCCCCAGCTCTCCTCCTGCCAGAGTACCCTGTCCCGTGTCCTCTTTTTCACTCTATCCACATGGGCCACAAGACTGGGGTATTTCAGTGTGTAGTGGGGCCCCAAGTAGTCCTGTTACCCGAAAGGGAAGCGGGCCCGAACAGGTCTGCCTGGGGCCGGCCAGTGGTGTGTGAGTTCTTGGCTCCGCGCAGGGAAGTCTTCACAGCAGGAGCGCCAGTGATTTTGAGAGTACATTGATTAAAGCTGGGGCAGGGGAACAGGAAGGGCTTAGGGTAGGAGCCACACGGGAGAGCCCAGGCCGGCTGCTTTGGCTCCCTGGAAACAGGGACGTGGTGAGCCATGCGGGGCTGCTGTCGGCTCACGGGAAGTCAGAAAGAAGGGCCTTGTGGACAGGTTCAGGGGGTTAGTAGTTAACGCACTGCTCCCCCAGGTTGCTGGTTGCAAATCTCTTGGGGTCCTTTAGAACTTAGAAGATGCACGCCGTGGGGGAAGAGGAGGGGAAAGGGAAGGGGAGGGAGGGCATGCACTGGGCCCTTCCTTTTGAGGGTTTTTTCTTTATTGATTTTTGGAGAGAGAGGAAGGAAGGAGAAAGAGATAGAAACACGGATGAGAGAGAACGTCGATGGGCCGCCCCCTGCATGCCCCGCACTGGGGATTGAAAGAACAAGGTGGCGCTGAGTAACCAGAAGAGCACAGGTTTATTGAGGGAAAGACCTGCCAGGCTACCTCTAAGGAGAAAATGGCAACCGGTGCGTCCAGACTGAGGGTTTTTAAATTAAGGGCTGAGGGGGTGGTCGTTCAGCCGAGGAGTCTTGGTTGTCCTTGATTGGTCGGGGCTGGGGTCTCCTGAGGTCTTGATTGGTCGGGGCTGGGGTCTCCCGAGGTCTTGATTGGTCGGGGCTGGGGTCTCCTGAGGTCTTGATTGGTCGGGGCTGGTCTTGAAACTTGTTTTACTTGTCCAGCGACCTGTTGCAGTTTTGCATGGGTTAGGGTGGTTCCATCATTCCATTCCTCCTGACTGGAGTGATGGGTTTTGGTTTCCTGGAATGAGAGGCTTAGGGCAAGGTTAAACCATAAGAGGCTTGGGGCATCAATATGAAAGTAAAGATTTAAGAGGCTTGGGGCAGTAATATGGAAGTTAGAGCTAACAGGGGTAGGGCTCCAACCTGGACATGTGCCTTTACTGAGAATCCAACTGGTGACGTCTTGGTGGGTTGATGCTCAACTACTGAGCCACACTGGCCAGGCTCCCTTTGAGGTTTTTTTTTTTTATCCTCACCCAAGGACATTTTTTTTTTGCATTTATCTCCAGATAGAGCTGGAGGGAGAGAGGGGGGAAGAGAGAGAGAGAAACATCGACTGGTTGCCACCCACACAACCCCACCCGGGGTCGGGGACAAACTGCAACCGAGGCACATGCCCTTAGCGGAACCGAACCTCGGTCTCTCTGGTCCAAGGGCTGACACTCTAACCGCTGAGCCAAACCGGCCAGGGCTCCTTTCGGGGCTTTTTAAAGTCAGAGTTTAAGGGAGGTCTGGAGATCTGAATAGAATATTCGTCAGGTCTTCCAGGTGTGCCCTTTCAGGGTCGTGGTCTCCACTGACTGGTCAGTGCTAGGGCAGGGGGTCGTTAGTTATTGCAGCTGGTCCTGGCGTCACCTGTCTAATTTGGCTGCTTTTCTGGGCCTGGAGCTGAAATACAGAGGAGGCCTAGATGGTATCCCTAGGGAAGAAAGGTCAGGGAAGGTCCCAACTGCATGATCAGTGAGGGATATGCTAGGGCAGGAAAGGCCACCCTGGGAGAGATCTGATGCCAGTTTTGCCCCTTGTTGGCACCCGGGGCTTTCCACGCTGGTGACCTTCTGTATCTGGCTGTTAATTGCTCAGTCAGTGTGTTCAGCTGTCTGTCTCAGTTTCCCCATTCCGCTTGCCAAGGAATTTTCCTGACTTCTTTCCATCCTGCCTCAGACCCAAGCAAGAACGGCCTTTCTGGGCACATAGGTGTAGCCTGAATCTCAGTGGTAGCTCTCAGGATGTGAGGGTGATCTGGCTGCGACATCTGTCACCCCATTGATCGCCAGCGTTGATTCAGCTGATCTGGCTGCCTAGGCGGGTGTCCCCTTCCTTCCTCACCACTCCATGTGTGAAGAGGACGACCTTCCCCACCAGAGGAGAGGACCGCTGTTTGGTCAAGGGTGTGTGGGTGGCTGGGCTCCCCTGCTAGAACCTCCAAAGGCGCTCTCAGTGGTAGACCTCTTTGGGGACAGGGCTGTTCCAGGAAGTAATCAAACCAGATCCCAGACCTGGGGCTGCCTCTGGCTCATTCCCCAAACTACTGCTCTATCACATGAAAATGTCACCTGTGCAAGAATACAAGTAGTTTTAGGTTGAGTAGAGTATAATTAGACCCAGGGGCTCAGTGGTCACTCCCCAGAGTGCATTTCATTCAGGGGCAGCCTGCTCAAGATTCTAGACGATTCAGGCTCTGCAGGAGGCCGGATGGGGCTGTTTGGTACGGACAGGTAACCGGTGTGTGAGGAGAGTTGGCAATCCATGGCAGGGGGCCTGGCAGGGACTGGATCATGGCCTCAGCGGCCAGGTGTGTTCCAGAAGCAGGTACCGAGCCAAGGCTGTTAGCCTGGCCTGAGCTGTTTCAGGGGCCTGGAATCTGGGGATTGGCTGGGAGTCGGAGGGGGGAAGCATCCTGGGCTCTGTAGTAAACAGAGACACTAGGTAGGAAAAGGAAAAAGTCACTTGCAGGAAGGGCTGGGTGAGCTGAAGGGGTCGCCAGGACTAGAGCTATGATGAGAGACTCCCCCTGCTGGGGCGGGAGGTGGGAAGACCAAGAGATTAGAATGGGATCAGAGGCAAGAAGGGATGATGTCAGCCCTGACCAGGTTGCTCAGTGGTTAGAGCGTCAGCCCTTGGCCCAAAGAGTTGCGGCTTCAACTTCGATCAAGGGCACATACCTGGATTGCAGTTTCGATCTGAGGTCATGTGGGAGGCAACCAATCAATGTGTTTCTCTCACATTGATGTTTCTCTCTCTCCCTCCCTCTCTTTCACTCTCTCTAAAAATCAATGGAAAAATATCATCGGATAAGGATTAACAAACAAACAAAAAACCCAAGAGGGGATAACGTCAGCCGGTGGAGTTGTCCTCCTGCAGGGGGGTCATCCAGTGTAGGGGTAAGGAGAGCTCAGGGTGGCATCAGGATCCAGGGCTGGCTCTCCATCTGGCTCCCTGGTGCCCTCTCCGTGTGCTGGATCAGTGCAAGGGGGAGGGGTGGGAAGACCACTGGCAGGGCAGCTGAGAGACAGACGCCAGCTGTGTGAACTTGGCCTGTCGCTCTCTCTGCCTGTTCCCTCTTCTCAGGGTTGTGGGAAGGAACACGCGAGGCTGCTGTAAAGTGGTTGGGACACCGGCCGTCGACCTCACACAGCACTCACCCAGCACCAGGCCCGGGCTTCCAGCTCTGTCTCACCTCCTAGAGTCCTGATGGCCACCCGCGAGGCAGGCACTTTGTCCCCACCCCAATTTATAGACAAGAGCCAGGGTTTAGACCCAGGAAGCCCGGCTCCAGGTCTTGTAGGGCTTATCACTGTTCCACGTTGTCTTTCCTGGTTACAGCCTTCTCCTGGCCTTGCTCTGTGACCTTGACCCGGTCTCGGCCTTTCAGGGTTCCCGTTTCCACGGTGGGGGGTTGGGCCCGATGCTCTCTTGAGTCCTTCAAGCTTTGGCAGTTGGTGGTTCAGGGAGAGAACTTCCAAGTTTCCAAGTGGTGTGGCCAGACAGAGACAGAATAAAGTTTTCCAGTGCCCCTGCCCCAACCCCCTCCTCAGTGGGTAGACTGGCAGCCTCCCCTTTGCCCTATAAGCTGTGGGGCCAAAGAAGCAGGTGACATGCAGCCCCAGCCTGAAATACTTACTGGTCACTGAGGTCACAGGTTTGAGTGCCAGGACTGCCCGCCAACAGGCCGCAGGGCCCATCGGCCTCGTCTAGCAGACCCAGAGGGCAGCAGGGTCACAGCCAGCTTGAGCCACACCTTTTAGTCCCCACCCGTCCACCAGGGCCCCTGCCCCCTCACTCAGGGGCAGTGTATCCGGGCAGCAGGCCTGGTCTGGGGCCCAGCAGGAGGCTATTTCTAGATGTCCTCTTTATCTCCTTGGCCTGGACCTCCAGCCACCTCAGGAAACATGCACGCACACACACACGCACATGCACACACATGCAGACACGTACACGCAGACATTCTCTGTCTATGGCTCACTGAACTTGGCTGCCACTGGCTTGGTGCCTGGCAGGGCACCGACAACCAACAGATGACCCAGACTTGGTTCCCGCTCGTACAGAAATGGGAGAGGTGGAGGTGTCTGCAGCCCATGACAATACAGAAAGGCTGTCACGATCCCAGAGGGCTGTACATGACCCGGGAAGACCAGAGGAGGGGGCTGCTCAGTCTGCCAGGAGGGTCAGGAAAGGCTTCACAGGGAAGGTACTTCTATGGGCTGGGTCTTGAAGGATACATAAGCGTCCGCCAGGCGTGGGAAGAGGAATTGGGAAGGCAGAGGAAGAAAGGCTTGTTAAGGATGGATGAGAGTTTCCTGATGATTGATCGGGGATGAGTGCAGAGGAGAAAAGTGGCAAGTGATGGGTCAGACAGGAAAAGACCTTGCCCATCTTCTGAAGGCCGTGTGGAGTCACTGAGGGCTTGGGGCAGGGCACACAGGCATCTGACTGGTATCGTGGTAAGAGCTCTCTGGCTGTTGTGTGGAGGCTGCACCAGAGACCGGTTAGGAGGCCGTGGCAACTATCCAGCCTGCTCCCCCATGCTGCAGCCGGCAGGAAGGGACCGGGGAGGGCACGCCTGTCCTAATTAAAGCTGTGACCTGGCAGCTGCACACACCTCCTCTCTCGGCCAGAAATTAGGCACACGGCCACACCTGGCTGCAAGTGAGCCTGGGAAACACGGTCATTATTCTGGATTGCCTGTTAGTCTAGAAAGAAGGAGCGGATGAGGGTCTCTCGCACGGTGGTTACAAGTCTCTCTCTGAGATCCGATCTCGAGTTTAAGTCCTGCCAGCTGTGGTGCAGATCACGGCCCCTCTCTGGGCCTCAGTGGCCTCACCTGAGGGTACAGTGAGCCAACGTGCCAAGTCTTAGCGTAGAGCCTGGCACGCGCGAGGCCCAGGCTGCCTTCCGTTTCTGAGAGAAGGGAGTATTCTGGAACAGTTGCTCCCTGAGTCCCTGGCAGAGGGGAGGGCCGGTGTACGGCTAGGGCAGCCGGGACTATTCAGCCCCCACCCCTTAAACCAAGGGTTTATTTAGCTGAGGTAAAGGAAGCTGGGAGCAGGACATGGAGGTCCTAGGAAAAGAAAGGTTGATTTTGGCCCTGGCCGGTTTGGCTCAGCAGTTAGAGTGTCGGCCTGCGGTCCGGAGGGACCCGGGTTTGGTTCCCGCTAAGGGTACGTACTTCGGTTGCAGTTTGTCCCCGGCCCTGGTTGGTTGTGCGGGTGGCAGCCACTCGATGTGTCCCTTTACGTCGATGTTTCTCTCTCTCTCTCCCTTCCTCTCTCTCCCTCCCACTCTATCTGTACAAAAAATGGAAAAATATCCTCGGGTGAGGATAAAAAAAAAAAAAAAGGTTGATTTTGGAGGGAATTAAGGAACAAGTGGCCCAAGAAAAGATGCCCCTGGGCCTAATAGCTCCAGAGGCAGCCCAGCCTGTAGCCCCTTCCTCTCACAGGACAACAGATGTCCCAGGACCAGGAGGAGATTAGTTTTGAGCCAAGGGCAGTTGAAGCCCAGCTTAGACTGGCTGCGGTGTGACCCCAGGCCTCTAGCCACCCCGCCCATCTCTGAACCTGGGTCTTCCTATTTGAAAGCTGGGGTCATTCATCCTGCCGTCCGCCACGTGACTGCAAAGATGAGATGTTAGTCCTGGCTCTGGAATTGGGTTGCACCTGCGGGGCGGAGCGCCGGGGAGGGATGGGTCGTGGCAGGTGATAGAGCGCCCCCTTCTGGGGATAGGAAGCATCGCAGCTCCGTCCTGCTAAGCCACTTCCCCTGTTCTATCTTCTCCATCATTTGACCTTTTCCCAAGCTTTGAAACAGGGTGAGATAAGAGAGCTAACGTGGGAAGGAGAAGAGAAGAGCCCTGAAGGATTAGGGTGGAAGGGAGGAGTGTGGGGGAAGATATAGCAACTTCAGGAACAGGGCAAAGTGGTAACATTGAGGGCTCAATGGGCAGGGAAAATAAGCTTAAAGTGAGGGAGAGGCGTCCAGAGTTAGATTTGGAGGGACCCATTCTTGCCATATTCAGGCCCAAATGGGGAGCTTGCTGAGAGCAGGCACCGTGCCTTGTGCTCCCCTCTTCCCCCTCCCCAGGGCATGGCTTGGGCCCCCAGGTTGGCTGTCAGGGTTTGTGGGCTGAACCACAGAGTTAGCCCCCTGCCCGGGCCTTCATGAAGCCCCCACCCAGGCCTGCTCAGAGGAGATCTGAAGGCAGCTTTGGGGCAAAGGAAATGCATCTGGGCAGCAGGAGACCGGGTCCCCTGCACGCCTCCGGGGTGCCTTGCTCCGTGACCTGGGACAAACCGCTTGCCCTCCAGAGTAGTCTCGCCAGGTCTCCCCATCTGAGTATCGTCACATCACCGGGTGCTGTGGTTTGAGAACTATTTTTACACCAGAGAATCCTGTCTTCAAACAAATTCTCAGGTGGACGTCCAGGAGATGAAATGAATAAAAGGGAAGCTGTACTAGTGGGAGCCAGGCCTGGACCGCTGTGGTCCTGCTGCTTGAGGGGCCTGTGGGCTCCTGGCTGCCTCCCCCTTGTCGTTCTGTCTGCAGCCTGGGGGCAGGGCACGGTGGTGGGGGAAACGGGTGTCGAAGCAGCACCGGCAAAGAGCAGGCAGAGTCCCTCTCCCGGTGCCCTTCCATGCCTGGGAGCGGGTACCAGCGCCACCCGTGAAGGCACAGTGCCCATCCTGGGTCAGATTCCAGGCATCTGGCTGCTTAGCAGAGCTTGGAGTAGGAGGCCGAGAGGAGGAGACGTTAGGGGAACCATGAGATGGAGTCGTGGGGGGGGGGTTCCTGGTGCCACCTGGTTATGTGACCTGGAGCAGCCTGTACCTCTCTGAGTCTCCGTTTCCCCATCTGCAGTGAGGGTGGAACACGATGATTCCCCCCCCCCCCACGTGTCACCGGAGGAAAGATGGGGGAGGGGAGAGGAGCTTGTGTTGTGGCTGCTCAGTTTCCCAAGAGACAGACCCTGCTTGCGGGCCAGGGCAGGCGTGGAGGGGAAAGTGGGGTGGGCGGGGCTGGCAGGAAGGCTTTGTCTGAGCCTGGGCTCTGCCACCGAGTTGGGGTGTGTTGTCCCTTCTCGGGGCCACACTTTCCCCATCGGTCTAAGGGGACAAGATGTTCCCAGATCCAGGAATCGGTGACTGTGTCTGGAGTCAGAAATTGGGATAAGGACCTGGAGCTGGCCCAGGACCAGGGTCCCATTGTGCAGAGCAGGCGGGGGGGGGGGGGGCACGGGGGACTGTTGTTAGGTCGGATACAAATGCCGAAGGGAACTCAGGGGTCATAACATCCAACTTTTTTGGTTTACAGATGGGGAAACTGAGAACCAAGAGGAGCAACCAGTTGTCCAACATCCCAGAATGGGCTGAGGGCAGAGCCAGGATCAGGAGGACTCCTGACCGTGGTTCAACTTTTCCTCACGGGAAGTCATGACGGAGAGGTGCCCTCACACTCACCCCTGACCTGGCACCAGATCTCTGCCACCCTCCACCCCATACAACCGCTCTCCCGTACACACGCCAGCCTGCCGCAGGCTTGGGGACAGATGATAGGAGAGGGCAATGCCAGCCCCTTCACCCACTCTGCGTGCCAGCCCGGAGCTGAGAGTGAGTGCCAATAACAATAACAATAATGATAATACCTATCTCTAGGGGATTGGTTCTAGGACCCCCTCTGATACCCAAATCTGCAGATGCTCAAGTCCCTTACATAAAGTGGCATAAATATAAAATTTCCAATCGTGGATGGAAAATGCTGTTTTTGATCCTCAGTTGGTTGAATCCTTGGATGCTAAACCTGAGGATATGGAGGCCCACGAGGTTGGCACTATTATTTATCCCCATTTTACTGAGAAGGACACTGAGGCGCAGGAACATGAAGTCAGTTGTCTGAGCTCACAGCTGGTGCAGCTGGAGTGTGCACCCGAGCGGCCGCCCAGGGCGCTGTGGGCCGTCGCTGTGGCCTGTGCCGGGAGTGAGTCAGGCGCCGTGGCCCGTGGTCCCGGGCCCGCCCCGAGGAGCGCGGTACCACCTGTGGAACGAAGGAAAAAGATGACTGTGCTGCAGCATCACCTCGACTGGGACCCATGGACAACCTTAGAACTGGATGGTCACCTGACTGCAGAAACTGAGGTGATTGTCTTTTATTACTCTCTCGATATTTAAAAGATGCCCGAGCGAGAGACACATTTCTTTATCTTTTACAAACAAAATAGTCAAATATGTAATTAGGGCATTTTCACTGACAGCGGTGGACAGATGAAGGCCAGTCCACATGGTTTCAGTTTATCTAGAAGACTTTTTCACTGTTGGGAATGAAGGAAACACCCTCCCAATGAGTCCTGGCGTCCACCTGGCCCCACGCTGACTTGAATATCGCAGACCTGGGGAGCGCCTGCCTACTCACTCCCACTGTCCTCCCAGAGTCGCCCCTCCGCACTGGGTGTGGCCCCTGAGACCCTGTGTTCCGTGACCCCGCCCCTCCAACTACCTGATTGTGGGTCTGGCTGGTCCCTGAGCTGAGGCCGGCTAACCTTGTTGACTCGTCTTCTCTTGGCTGCTGTTGGCACAAAGGAAGAAGCAGGGAGCTGTGAACAGGGAAAGAGAAGAGTGAAGTAGCCGTGAGGTGATATATCGGGAGGGAGGGGGGAGCTGTGGGTGCTCCCCGGGATGGCCAGACTGCTCTTCTTCCCAAACACTTATCCTTTGGATAGGTCCTGCTTTTGTTTCTTTCTTTTTTAAATCCTCACCCGAGGACATTTTCCCATTTTTTGTTGCGATAGAGTGGGAGGGAGAGAGAGGAGAGAGAGACACATGGAGTGGCTGCCACCCACACGACCCCAACTGGGGCCAGGGACAAACTGCAACGGAGGTATGTGCCCTTAGCGGGAACCGAATCTGGGACTCTCTGGTCCCCAGGCTGATGCTCTAACCATTGAGCAAACTGGCCAGGGCAATTTTTTTTTTCTTTATTGATTTTAGAGAGAGAGGATAGGGAAAGAGAGATAGAAACATCAATGACAGAGAACATCGATTGGCTGCCTCCTACATGCTCCCCACTGGGGATTTGGCCCACAACCTGGGCAGGTGCTCTGACTGGGAATCAAACTGGTGACCTCTTGGTGCATGGGTGGATGCTCAACCACTGAACCACACCAGCAGGCTAATTTTTTTCTTCTTAATCCTCACCCAAGGATATTTTTCCATTGATTTTTTTTTTTTTTTTTTGCTAGAGTGAGAAGGAGAGAGGGAGGGAGAGAGAGAGAGAAAAAAAAACTTTTATGGGAGAGAGACACATTGATTGGTTGCCTCCTACACCACCCTGACCAAGGTACATGCCCTTGACTGGGAATCGAACCCATGACTCTTTGGTTTGCTGGCAGACACTCTAACTACTGAGCCAAACCAGCCAGGGCTGCAATTTAATGTTTAATAATGGCTATTCAATAACTGGTGTGCCACATTTCTGATACTTTAGCAACCGGCTCTTTCAAGTTGGTGTGAGCCAGCTCTGGTTGTCCCCACCCCAAGGCATCCATGGGACATTGTCAGCAAGAGGCCCCACGACCCAGAGACTGTGGTGAAGCCATTTGCTCTGAGGCTGAGCAGGTTTGTGCCTGGGAGCAGAGGAAGAAGCTTCAAGCAACGACTCTATCAAATTCAAGGGCAGGACACATCAACAGGGCTAGTTTGGCATGACCTTTTTGATTTGTCCACATCAAAATGTGAGATTGTTTTTTATTATTAAGTATTTAACACACATCCTGACTCTTGGCCTTGCTATGTGTCAGAGACTCACCGCACTCACCATGGTCAGTAGCTGCCTGTTTTCATCTGGACACCCGGTGGGGCAGCCCTGCTTGTTTTTTCAATTTTTTTTTTTTTTTTTTATCCTCACCCGAGGACATTTTCCCATTTTTTTGTTCAGGTAGAGTGGGAGGGAGAGAGAGGAACAGAGAGAGAGAGAGAAACATCGATGTGAAGGGACACATCGAGTGGCTGCCACCCGCACGACCGACCAGGGCCGGGGACAAACTGCAACCGAGGTACATGCCCTTAGCGGGAACCGAAACCGGGTCTCTCAGGACCGCAGGTCGACGCTCTAACCACTGAGCCAAACCGGCCAGGGCTGTTTTTTTCAATTTTTTTTTATCCACATTGCAACTTGCTTGTCTTCTTCCAGGGGGAGGCAGAGTTTTCACTAAGATCAAGACTGTTTCATGAGTCAGGGTGACAGGGAAAATTGTTTAATTTTTACACATTCAGTGCCTTTTATATTCCTTTTCATCCTGCTCACATGTCACCTCCTGACACTGAGGGTTTTCTCCATAAATGTCAAATTATTAAAAAAAAAATGTTTTTTCTTTATTGATTTTAGAGAGAGAGGAAGGGAGAGAGAGAGATGGAAACATCGATGAGAGAGAACATTGATTGGCCGCCTCCTGCATGCCCCACACTGGGGATGGGGCCCACATCCTGGGCATGTGTCCTGGCCAGGAATCAAACCGGCGACCTCTTGGTGCATGGGTCGACGCTCAACTACTGAGCCACACTGGCCGGACTAAATATGTTAAATTAAAACATTGCATACATATTCAACGCCATGAGATGATTTTGACCCAGACCTTCCCTCAAGAAAGCTCTCCCTGGGGCCCCTTGCACCTCCTATTAAACTCCCTAAAGATGTAGTTCCTACTTGGACCCCTGAGTGTCAGAGCCAGAGGGGTCTGAGGCCATTTGGTCCCATCATATGAGCAAACTGAGGCCCTGGGAAGGGCAGGGACTTGCTTAAGCTCACACAGCTCATGGACAGTATGGAAACCAAGCTTTATGCCTCCGGATCAGGAGTCATCCTCCTAACCCCTCATTAGAGGCAGGGAAACAGGCCTAGAGAGAGGAAGGTGAGCACAAACTCAGCAAGTGAGGGGTCCGGGAGTCTCCTGCAAGCCCAGATCTCCTCAGGACCTTCCCCTTCCTATTGGGGCCTGGCAGTGAGCCCCTGCGGGTGCCTCGTGTGCGCACTCAGGGCCAGGGGTCAAGACGAGGGAGGGGCAACTGCGTGGTCCTCTGTCTCAGAGCTGAGAGAGGAATGCACCAATTTGTCCACCAGAGGGCACGCCAGAGCCACATAGGAGAGGGGTCAGCTCGCGGAGCCTCCGGCCTTGGTTTTCCTGCACTTGGGCGGGACAGGAAAATCCAGACCCTGGGAGGAGAGGGTCAAGTGCCAGAGACAGAGCTGGCCCTTGACCTGACACCAGTCAGGTAGCTGCAGTCCTGGGTGGCTGAGTAGTGGCCTGAGAGCGGGGCTTTTCTGTCCCTTTAGGATCTACAGCCCTCAGTGAAGGCCCTCCTGGGTTAGGCTGTGCTGAGCGCGGCCCTGGCTAGCATGGCCCCGCACCTCTCCCTGGGACAGGACCAGCGCTGAGCCTCACCCTGCCTCCTGCTCTGTCCAGGGGCCCCCACCTTCCCTGCTGCGCCCTGTCATCAGCACAGGTCTTTGTGGTTTAGGAAACATTTCTGTGCTCCGCTTCCCTGCTTAGTGTGGGAAGAGGGTGGGCCGGGTTAGACGAGGTGGGCTCCAGTCAGCTACTCAACCTCAGAGCAGGTTCATCTCTTTGTGCCTCAGTTCCCTTATCTGTAGAGCAGAGATTAAGTGGTCTTTATCTCACAGGGTTGTTGAGAGGATTAAGTGAGATGGTGTATCAAATCCTTGGGAGTTTTTATCAGGACTGAAACCTGCACCAGCATCCTGGGAGGGAGACAGAACTGGGGCTCAGGGAGGTCATGCAGTGAGCAAAACATGTACGCTCTCCAGGCCCCGACTCACAGGTGTACGAATGGGACTTTCCTTTCTTCAGTCCGGGGTTGTGTGTAAACGGGCGGGACAGGAATTTGTGTAGAGCTAAGGCTTGGGTGGGCCCATGTATTCGTTTCCCAATCATGTGTCCAGATGGGTCACCTTGGCAGCACCGTTCCTTTTGCTTTGAATGGCCTTGCAGGGCCGTCTCTCTCTCCATTTCTGGGTTACACTGGAGGACACAGGCATCGTTCTGCCGAGTTTGGGGTCATTTTAGTAGGTCCCCCTCTGGACTCTGGCTGCCATCCACAGGGCCCTCACCACCAGCTCCATCCCTCTTCCCCTTCCGGCGTGGGAAGGCCTCTAGTCTGCCGACAGACCATCCACTTGTACGAACAGGGGTAGAGAAGGAAAAGGTCAGAACACCAGGAAAGACACAAACAGATCAGTTACATCGGTACATGTTTCTGGAGTGCCTTTTGGGAGCCGAGCACTTTTCTAAGCCCTGAGGTTGCAGCTGTGAGCAGGCAGACACCGCCCCTTCTCTCAGCGGGGCTGGGGGGCAGACGGGGATGGTCACAGTGGCTTCCATTTGTGGAGCTCTGCTGTGTACCAGGTCCTGTGTCATTTCACATACACCTTCCAACAACATAATGACAGTGCTGCTATTCTCCCATTTTATAGGCGAGGAAGTAGAGGCACAGAGAGGTTCAGTGACTTGCCCAAGCTAGTAGATAATAGGGGTAGGATTCTGACCCCTTAAACAAGGTCATGGGGTCAAGAAGGGCTGGCTCTGTGTCCAGCTGAGGAGGGCACCTAGTGTTTCCTGGATGAGGAGGTGGCATTTGAGCTGAGACATGCCTAATGATCAGAAGTAGCCATACCTAGCTCTGAGGGATGAGTGCTGCAGGCAGAGAGAACAGCAAGTGCAAAGGCCCTGAGACAAGAATGAACTTGACTTACTGCAAGGAAAGCTGCCGCGGGTGGGAGGGCAGGATGAAGAAGGGAGAGTGGTTGGGGGTGAACAAAGGAGTAGAGGCACCCGGATTGACAATATAAAATTCCGAGGACGTTTTTTGCAGACATCTGGGCCTTTTCCCTGGAGCTGGGCAGGGCCAAGCCCTATGCACATAAATCCCAGGAGGTTATTATCTCTGCCCCTGGGGTGCCCACTGCTGGGGCCTCTTGTAACTTCTCATTGGTCCTGGGACCCTGATGGCCTTCCAGCTTGGAGTGGGGGTGGAGGGGGCCAAGGGTGGGGTAGGGTGCAGAACTGGAAGCGCTAACCCCTGAGTCAGAAGCCCTGAGGTCTGGCCCAGTGGTGGCAAAGGCACCTTGATTGGCATCATTGAGGTCATCCAACCTTGATGGCCTGGCCCTGTTCTAAGCTGTCCCATTTGCTCCCCTTAACTTCCTGGCCTAAGCTCGGACAGGAGAGGCACCTCTCTGGGTATAATAAGCACCCCCTCTTCTGGATTCCAGAGCTTTCTCCCTCCCCTCAACTCCTTCCAGAGACCAGGCATGGCCCTCCCACTGCCCCATAGCCCAGGGCTTCGGCTGACGTCAGTGCAGCCACACTTCCCAGGGCCTCCTGGTTCTGCCCATTAGGAATTCGCACTGGTGGGTGCCTTTGCCCACGCCGCTCGCTTTGCTTGGACAGGTGGAGATTAATATTGGAGATTCCTCCGACCTTATTCTTCAAGGTAGAACGGACTAATTCTTTTTCACTTTTTCTTCCTCCCTCCCTTCCTCCCTTTTCACCTATCCATCCATTTCATTCGCACAGTTTGGGCACTCATTCATTTGGCTTCTGCCGGGCATAGGGAGGCACAGGGTGGGGCAGACCTGAGGTCAAGGAGTTCATTATCCTGTGAGAGGCAGAGGGTAAACAAGCAGCACCCTCCGTGCAAAATAAAAATGCAAATTATCAAGGCCTGGCGGATGTGGCTCAGTGGTTGAGCATCGACCTATGCACCAAGAGGTCGCTGGTTCAAGTCCTGGTCAGGGCACATGCCCAGGTTGTGGGCCAGATCCCCAGTTGGGGGGCATGCAGGAGGCAATCGATGTTCTCTCATCGATGTTTCTATCTCTCCCTCTCCCTTCCTCTCGCTCTAAAAATTAATAAAGTAAAAAAACAATTATCAAGAATTTGCCTTGGCTGGTTTGGCTCAGTGGTCAGAGCATTGGCCCACGGACCAGAGTCACAGGTTCAATTCCAGTCAAGGGCAGGTACCTTGGTTGCGGTTAGGGTTCCTGGCCCTGGTCGGGGTTGTGTTGGAGGCAACTAATTGATGTCTCTCTCACATCGATGTTTCTCTCTCTCCCTCTCCCACTCTATCTGAAAATATGTGGAAAATATCCTCGAGTGAGGATTAAAAAAAAAATTATCGCTCTGGCTGGTTTGGCTCAGCGGTTAGAGCGTTGGCCCGCAGACCAGAGAGTCCCGGGTTCGGTTCCCACTAAGGCATGTACCTCGGTTGCAGTTTGTCGCCTGCCCTGGTTGGGTCATGCGGGAGGCAGCCACTCGATGTGTCCCTTTCATGTCGATGTTTCTCTCTCTCTCTCTCTCCTTCCCACTCTATCTGAACAAAAAATGAAAAAACGTCCTCAGGTGAGGATAAAAAAAAAAAAAAGGAAAGAAACATCGATGACAGAGAACATCGATTGGCCGCCTCCTGCATGGCCCCACTGGGGATTGGGCCCACAACCTGGGCACATGGCAACCTCTTGATGCATGGGTCGATGCTCAACCACTGAGCCATACTGGCCAGGCGCAATAAAGCTGTTTTTTTAAAAAAACATGGATACAGTATGGCATAGAATTAGGGTAACCAACTGTTCCAGCTTGACAAGATTAAAGGTTTTCCTGGGACAGAAGACTTTTCTTTCTTTCTTTCTTTCTTTTTTTGTACGTGCTCCTAGTGGGAACTGAACCCGGGACTCTCTGGTCCGCAGGCCGATACTCCAACCGTTGAGCCAAACAGGTCAAGGCGGGACAAGAGACTTTTCATGCTAAAACTAGAAAAGTCCCAGGCGAAAGAGGATGAGTTAGTTACCTTGCATAGAATGCAAACTTTACATTCATTTTAATGATAAAACAGGAGAATTTAAAGGGATACTCTGCTTACAGTCCATTAGAGGTATTGCAAGGTGAAAGTTTAAGGAGCACTGACTTAAATTCAGACAATAGGAGGTATATTCCTTCCTTCCTTCCTTCCTCCTTTCCCTCCCCCTCCCTCCTTCCCTTCCCCCCCTTCCTTCTTTCCCCACTAGAACATAAACTCTATAAGAACCAGGGTGTTTGTCTGTTTTATTCCCTCTGCACTCCCAGAGCCTAGGACTATGCCTGGCACACGGTACATACATGTTTCTCGGAGGAGCGAGGCACGTGCTGGGTGCCGGTGAGCAGAGCATTGGTTGACTGTCCCAGAGCTGAAACCACCTCACGGACAGTTTAATAGGCAGACAGACAATACATGAGCGACGGATAAAGGAATAAGATAATTTCGGATAGTGATAAATAGCGTGAAGAAAATAAAGCGATGAAGGACGAGGGCTAATGTACCTGCGTGGTCCCAGGAGCCTTGCAGCTGACCGCCGAGTGGAGGGTGCCCACCGACAGAAGTAGAAAACATTTCAGTGGCACAACGAAGGCTCGCGGTGGGATGTTCTGTGAAAACAGCACACAGAACTATCGATGTAGTGGGAGTCCAGACTGCTTTCTAAAAAGTGTTTAAGTGTTAAAATAGACCAGAGAGCCCTGGCCGGTTTGGCTCAGCGGTTGGAGCCTTGGCCTGTGGACCAGAGAGTCCCGGTTCGGTTCCCCTAGGGGCACATACCTCAGTTGCAGTTTGTCCCTGGCTCTGGTTGGGGTCATGTGGGTGGCAACCAGTCGATGTGTCTCTCTCACATCAAAGTTTCTCTCTCTGCCCCCCTCCTTCCTGCTCTATCTGAAGATAAATGAAAGAAAAAAAAAAATGCCAGAGTAAGATATATCAGAGCACGTAATCACTCCATGGGGGTGATTTCTTTTTACATTTTTTAAGCATTCGTGCATTTTCCCAGTTTCCTGAAATGCATGGATTCCACTGTGCGATGCCCTGTCAGTTTCAAATCTGGCTGCTGGGACCCCGCCGTGAACCAGGCAGATGAGGTGCCCCTCTCATGGGACAGGTACAATTTTATCATCGAGAGAAGGAAACCCAGAGTTAAGTTATTTTTTTCAAAAGACTAATGAGATTCTGTTGGTAGATGTGCCAAAGAACCAGTTGGAAGCTTGAGTCCAACAGCTGGGCAGCCTGGGTTGGGTCAGGGTGGGGCTTGCTTGGGAAGGGGTAGAAAGCCAGGGAGCCCCCCTCAAGACCCCGTGTGTGCCCTGGGCTAGGTCCCTTCCCCTGTCCTGGCCTCAGTTTCCCCACCTGTCAAACGAGAAGAGACACTAGTTGTGGGTTGTTGTTGGGTTTTCTTTTTTGTTTTTGGTTGTTTGTTTTTAATAACTCTCCGTTCCCCACCCCAGGCTCTGAAACCCCCATTCTACTCTCTGTCTTGATGAATTTCGCTCCTCCAGGAACCTCATGTAAGTGACTCATACAGCGTTTGTCCTTTGGTGTCTGGCTTATTTCACTGACATGTCTTTGAGGTTCATTCATGTTGTAGCAGGTGTCAGAATCTCTTTCCTTTTTAAGACTGAATAATATCCCATTATATGGATATATATTAGGTGGTTTTTGAGCTTCCTTCAGCTCCAACATCGTAGGACTCTCTGGACCACAGGCCGACGCTCTAACCGCTGAGCCAAACCGGCCAGGGCCATCGTAGGGTTCTCAATGCCTCTGTCCTCCGCGGGGCTGGCTGCTGCTCGATGGGTGGGGGCCCTGCCTTCGGGCAGGCTGTCCCTCCTGCTGTCACCCGAACCCAGCAGCCCTGGGAATGAAAGCCTGCGGCTGACTACCTGCCTCCTGCTCTCCGGGGCAGGGCAGGTGTGGGAGTTAATGATGGCCTGCTGGGGGCTTGGTTGTCCAGATGAACCGGGCCCTGCTCTTCGGCCCGTCCTGATTACAGGGCGCCCTGCGCTTCCCCTCCCCGCGCCGGCCTGGCCAGGAAGCAGCCTCTGCGCGCCCAGCTGTTCTGGAGCAGCTGGGGAAATAGACGGACTGAGGAACCTGGGGTAGCAGCTGCCAAAGTGCATTGGCTTCGGGGTCTGAAACAACGACACAAGTCGTGGTGAAGCCAGCGCGCTTCGGTGTGGTCCTTCTCTGGGGTTAACTACCAGTAACAGCCACCGGGCCTTGGAGCTTTAATATATTTATCATGTGCCAAACGCTGGGCATGAATTCTTTCATTTAACCTCACACAGCCCTGTGAGGTTGGTCTCACTGCCCCCATTTTACAGGAGAGTATACTGAGGATTGGAGAGCCTTGCCTGGGGCCACGCAGCCGGACCTGGGCCCTGGCTCTGCGCTGACGCCCGTGCTTACCCACTGGTCTGTGAGTGGGTGGAGTCTCTTCACGGAGCTTCTTGGTGGAGGCAGATGAGCGGCTGAGTGGACAGAGATTACCTGCCGCTTCTGCGCCGACCAGGGCAGCAACCCTTGTAGTCGCTTGGGGGTCCTGCTTCAAAACATCTTGTGGAAGCCACAGCTGTAGTTCACCTCATATATTTTCATAGATGGAGAAACTGAGGCCCTGAGACGGGCAGGGAGCTATCCAGGGTCTCTCTGACAGGGTCCAGGGCAGAGCTGGGATTAGAAGCCAGGTCCTGCCTCCCAGCCATGGGACATTGCTGGTGCCCACGTGGCCTCCCGCAGCATGTGTGTAACCCACATGCAGGCGGGCAGTCTGGGCTTCACCTACCCCGTCTGCTGGGCCCGGACCCTTCCTGCAGTGACTGATGGGAGGAGGTGCAGAGGTGGCAGGCAGTGGGGACAGAGACTAGGACCCGGGCTGGATCTCAGTGCTCACTCTGCTGCCGACTTGCTTGTGGCTTGGGCAGCCCCATTCTTGCTAGGCCTCAGTTTGCCCTTCTGTGCCATGAGGGGTTGCTGACAGCTCGGGCCTGCAGGCACTGGGCAGGGGAGAGGAATGGCCACACAGGTGGGAATGCGTGTATGGGGGGGCGGAGCCGAGGGCTGCAGGAGGGCTCTGGGCACCCTGCCTTCGCCTCACCTTCTTCCAGGAAACACCTCCGTTTCAGCCGCCTACACGCCCGCTGCTGGCCCAGGGACGCCGCTTGGCCTGAGCGTGTCCAAGCCTCAGATAACAGAGTTCTTGGTCCCCAAGGTGGCCCTGAGGCTAGTGGCTGCCCTTCCTCAGCCCTGAGATGTCGTCTGATTCCAGGAGTGGTGCTGGCCACATGGGGGCTTGGAGGCCGAGCTCCTGGGGTGAGCTAACACATGGGTGTCAGCCTCACCCACCCACATGTACACACATCTCTACATGTGCACATATGTGCACACCCACACGCATACCTCACACAGTAGGGACTCTCTAGGCCCAAGAGGCCCAAGGCAGTTCTGTTTTTTGAGGCTCCCGGTAGTTAAAAATGAAGAAATGTCACAATTGTGGTATTTTTACATGTTTTTATTTTAAACATTAGCTTTTTTTTTTTTTAATCCTCACCCAAGGATATTTTTCTATTTATCTTCAGATAGAGGAAGGAGAGAGAGAGAGAGAGAGAGGGAGAGAGAGAGAGAGAGAGAGAGAAACATTGATGTGAGAAGGACACATCGACTGGTTGTCTCCTGCACAACCCTGACCAGGGCTGGGGACCAACCGCAACCAAGGTATGTGCCCTTGACCAGGCGAAAGTGACTCTTTAAAAAAAATTTTTTTTTCTTTATTGATTTTAGAGAGAGAGGAAAGGACACTTCACTTCTTGGAGCATCAGTTTTCTTAACTGTTCAATAGGGAAAATAGTTTCCATCTTAAAAGCACTTTACAGGAGATGCCCTTAGCAGGATGCCCGGCATGCTGTAAGCACTTAAACATGGTTGCTGTGGATATTCTTATTATCTTTGCTCCAAACTCCCATGCACCCTTTGGGAGGGAGGGCAGCCTTGGTGGGGGGCTCTGTATGGAGAGATGGGGTGAATAGTGCCTCTGTGAACACCTCTCCCAGATGCTCCCTCAATCCCAAGCCCTCATTATCCCACATGCATATTCATTAGGGATAGTTTCAGCCCTAATGAATGCATCAGAAACAGGAAGTGGAGGCCAGTGCAGAGAGCGAGGCCCAGGGGACAGGAGGCTCAAAGCCAGAGTGCATCTGAGTCCCCATGGACGGGAGGATGGTGAGAAGGGATGGGGCAAGAATGGGTTAGGGTTACTGGGGGTCACTGGGGACTTGAGCAGGGCCTTGTACCGTACCTATATTGCAGATTTGAAAACTGGGGCCCAATGAGAGCAGATTAAAGAACCCTTGGAGTGACTGGCCCAAAAAGCCAGAGCCGCTCCCTTTGGTCCTGGAGAGCTGAGCATCTGTCTAGGCTGGGTGATGGGCACAGGGGGATGGACCAAGTGACCCCTGCATGTTTCTCTCAATGGACATAGTTTGCATGGCTGGAAGAGTTGCGGTAGTCCTGAGTCTCAACCCTCAGCGAGGCTCAGAGAGGTTGGGTAACTTTCCAAGAACACAGTTACTGACTGTGATCTTGCTTTTGGAGGTGTGGAAGACAGTGATTCTGCCCTCTGTAGGAGGTTCAAGGCTGGTCAGGACCCAGAGAAATGAAGCTTCTTTATCTACCACCTCGTTTCATCTCTTCAAAAGTCCCCTGAGCCCTGGCCAGTTTGACTCAGTGGTTGAGCGTCAGCCTGTGGAGCAGAGTCCCGGGTTCCGTTCCCACTAGGGGCATGTACCACAAAAAAAAACAAAAAGTCCCCTGAGATACCCAGAGCAAAAACAATTATCTCCATTTTACAGATGAGAAGCATGAGGCTGAGAGAGGATGAGTCACCAGGAGAAGACCACACAGTGAGTATATGCAGAGCTGGTTGGCCCCTCCATGTAGGGTGACACAGGGGCGCTGTGAGAGCCTACATTGCCTTGGTCTTGGGCAGGGTGAGGCCAGGACAATGGCAATACATCACCCTGTTCTGGAAAATTTCAATAGAAAACCAGAGGGGGTTGTCTTCTTCTTCTTCTTTTTTGATTTTAGAGAGAGAGGAAGGGAGAGGGAGAGAGAGATCGAAACACTAATGAGAGAGAACATTGATTGGCCGCCGCCTGCATGCCACACACTGGGGATTTAGCTCACAACCTGGGCATGTGCCCTGACCAGGAATCGAACCGGTGACCTCTTGCTGCATGGGTCGACTCTCAACCACTGAGCCATAGCGGCCGGGTGGGGGTTGTCTTCTTTACACTTGCAGCCCAGGTACTTCCTGACTCCTTTCAGATGACTGCCTGTTTCTTCGAACGCTTTCTCAATGCTCACAACTACTCTGTGAGGTGAAGCAGGGTAACCATCCCCATTTCAGGGGAGGGGATGGAGACACAGAGAGGTGAATGGCCCCAGGATGGCAGAGGGTGTGAGAGGCTGTGAAAACAAGAGTCTCAGGTGTTGCTCTGCTTGGTCTTGGGTGCTTTCTACTGGACCGGCTAGTGGGAAGGGCGGGGTTGAGGAATGGGGCAGAAGTATCAAAAAGAGCTGACTCTGGGGTAGGGGTGGGGGAGCTGTGAGAAGGTGAGAGGCTGCTTGGTGGCATTCCAGGCACAGAAGACTGCCGGGTGGGAGGGGACCTTGTATGGGCTGTTTTGGGTCAGTCAGTGACAGTGGGAAGAGGAAACTGGGCTTGTGGCAAAAGGTCAGACATTCATCCATTCAGCATTTACTGCCTTAGTGAGAGAGGTGAATAGTACAGTCCCTGGGCAGCTCCAGGCCTCCTAAGGGCCTCAGACTAGGGAAGGATTGAACATATTATTGGACAAAAAACAGAGGTGGGCTGGATATTGTCACCTTCTCTTTCCAAGACAGACTGAGGTGTCAGGGACAAGCTTTTGGTCTGAGATCAAGGCTGGGTCCGGTGGTCTTCTAGCTCCGTCCTTCTGAGCTGTGTGACCTTGAGCAACAAGAACAACCGCCACACTCACAGGTAATGTTTAGCCAGTGCTCAGTTCCCACACAGGCAGGCCACTTTACTGCACTGAGCCTCAGTTTCCTCATCTGTAAATTGGGGTGAGGTGGGGAATGAATCTGCTTCCAGGGTTATTGTGGGGCTTGAATGGGATCATATAGGAGAATGAGTTTGGTACACGCTCCAGTTTTGTGGTAACTGCATTATTTGTGAGGACGTCATGTTGTAGAAACACAGGGAAGTTGGAGGAATGTTCATTCCTCACAGGGCCAGGTAGAAGTTGGGGAGGGGGGTTCTCTTCACGGAGAACATATGAGATGTGAGCAAGGCTTCAAAGGGCAGAAATGGGAACAAGGGGGAAAAGATCTTTCACAGAGAAGGACATCGTGTGGGCACAAGCATGGAGGGCAAGTGTAGGGAGTATTTGTGGGACAGTCCTGGAACAGTTCATGGCTAAGCCTGGCACCATGAGGCACCCAAGGATGCAGTCAGGCAGGATCTTGAGTCCTGGGGCCATCTGTGGGCATCTAGATTTCCTTTCCTAACATCCGTCTAGGGTTGAGTGAGGAGTAGGGTGAACCTTGAGTAATTACAGAGCCCATTTCTAGGTCTCTCCCATCTGCCCCTCTGGAACTGGACGTCTGCCAGGAATGTGGCCCGGCCACCCTTGCTGACCTCCTTAGCTGGGGGCCAGAGTTTGGCATCTTGCAGGGGGATGAGCCACTGAACAGGGTGGCTCTGCGGGCAGGTGTGGCGTGTTGCTTCAAGGAGTCAGTAGAGCTTGAGGAACAGGTGTATAGAGGGGAGGGCAGCTGAAAGGGTGCAAGGCCAGGGTCTTAGATGAAACAGGGATGACGACAGGGAGCTCACATTTGTCAGGCATCTACCACGTGTTGTAACAGCCCTGTGAGGTAGGTGTCCTAACTTAACAGATGGGGAAACTGAGGCGCAGAGAGGTGAAGTGACTTGTGTGTTTCTTATCCGACCATTCATCCTTCAACACCTATGTATTGGGCAGAGGCTCTGCGCCAAGAGCGGAGGAGTCAGGGGTGACCACCTCTTGGTGACCACCTCTTGGCTTCTGACCCCTGCAGGGAGACAGTGTTGTGAGGTCACACTATGGCCTCGTCGGAACTCGATTCCAGGTCTCAGTATTTCCAAACCCTCACTTGGGAGCAGGACACTAGCCCGCCAGAGTCAGGTCCGGTTGCGCGGCTGGCGCAGCCGCGGGAATCACCGCTCCACCCACTTTCCCCACTGGTTCCGCCCGGCTCACCTGCCCTAGGTGCGTCCCAGGAGGCCCCAGCGCCGCCGGAAAACGGTGAGCCGCTCTGGCAGGTGGGGCGGGGCGGGGCGGGGCCGCTGGGCCCGGGGGCGGGGCCAGGCCCGGGCGCCCGAAACCCGCCGGATCCCGCGGCCCGCGCCCCGCGCCCCGCGCCGCCCGCCGCCGCCGTCATGGGGGCCTGCCTGGGCGCCTGCTCCCTGCTCAGCTGCGTGAGTCCCACCCCGGCGCCCGCCGCGCGCCGCCCGCTCACTTTTGTCCTGTCTTCTTCCTCCAAGCAGTTCCTTCGTTTTCCTTCCTCCAAACTTGTCTTTCTGGGACCGCACCCTGTCTTCTGGACCCTGGGGCCCCCTGTCACTTGGATCCCCCCCCCACCCCAGCCCTGGCCGGCGGGCGACGGAGACAGCTGTTGTCGGGGCTCGGGTTACCGCGGGGGAGGGGTGGGTGCACGCCGGGCCGGGGGGAGGGGAGTGCCCTCCCGAGCGCTCCTCCCGGGAGTCGGGGAGACTGAGGCCCAGAGCCCCGGGTGGGCGTGGGCGTGGCCGCCCCACCGCGCCCAACTTGGAGGCGTCCTCGAGGTGCCTTTCTCTCGTCTCTCCCGGACGCGCTGACTCTTTGTGTGGCCTGCCTGTCCCTGTCTCTCTGTGGCGGGTCCTTCTCTGGCCCTCTGGCGATCTCTCCGTCGGTCTGTCTGCTCCTGCCCGTGTGCCTCAGTGTGTTCGTTTGTATTTGCCTGATCTATGTCTCTGTCCGTTCGTTTGTCCGACTATCTGTGCGTCCGTGGCTTCTCTGTCATTGTCTGTCCACAGTTCGGTGTCTGTTCCTCTGTCTGTCTGTCCAATGTGTTTCTCTGCGCCCTTGTCTCTGCCTCATTCGGCCTGGCTCAGGCTAACTCCTGGGCACTTCTCCAAGGAGCCCCAGACCCTTCCCCTCTGGGCCCCGGAGCCGAAATGGGGAGTGGGGAGGAAGCCCCTGTCTGCCTTTCTAAAACGCCCTTGAGTGAAGTCTGTTAGGGTTTCCTCAGCGGGCCCAACTCTGGGTTAGGAGACCCAAGAATTGAGGGAGGTTAGACTGTCTGGGGGAAGGGAGTACCTGGTCGCCGGGGCTGAGGGGCCGGGTGGTCAGCCAGCCTCTGTTTTGGGGCTTCAGCCAGCACAGGGGCGGAGCTTCAGTCAGACCCCAGCCGGGAGGCCCCTTCTCCTTTTCCTTTTCCCCGGTTAAATCCGAGGTTCATTCAGGCATCCCCCTCCCCCTCTGCCCCACACAAAGAGGAGCAGAGAGGAAGAGGGGGGTCTGGTGGCTGCTGAATCTCAGAACTTGCTTTCCTTTGTCCCTGGTGTGTGTGTGTGTGTGTGTGTGTGTGTGTGTGTGTGTGTAGATGGGGGTGTTGGGGCGGGAGCTGGGGGATTTAGAGATTTACTTTACAGCCATTTTTTGAGAATAATATCTGAGAGGCTCTGGAGTGGGTCCTTGGACAGTCTCTTGTCCTCTCTGAGCCCATTTCCCCATCTGTGAAGTGTGTGTGTGTGTGTGTGTGTGTGTGTGTGTGTGTGTGCGCGCGTAAGCAGCAGGAGAAATCAAGAGCTGGTCCCTGAGATCCTTCCCTGTTCAATGAAATCAAGGTTTGGGCTGGTTTTCTGACCAGGAAGAGTTTGCTTCCTGAAGGGAGGGAGAGTTTCCTCAAAACTGACCAGATTTCCATCTGGCTGGGCTGGTCTGGGGGTAAGGGATGTTGAGGGGAGACCTGCCAATCTCCTGTGCCTTTATCTTCCCATCTGCCTCCCTCATAATACTGTTGGGAAGATTAAGAAGTGCCCCGCCCAATTACTGGCATATGGTAGTTCTCCCAATGGCTATCATCTTGGAAGGGTGGGTGGAGAATTTCCTCTGCCGCCAAGTGCTGGTCTCTGAGTCACTGAATCCTACCATGCTGAGACCTGAAGGCACCTGACTAGCTCAATTACTCAGTTCACAGATGAGGAAACTGCAGCACAGAGAAGGTAGCTGACTTGCCTAAGGTTGCACAGTGAAAGGATGGGGAACTGCAGTGAGGATTAAAATCTGATTTGTAATCCAGGCTTCTTCCCTCATCTTAAGTGCCTAAGGACAAGGCTGACCCAGGGTAGAATCGAGAGTTTCACTTAGTGAGTACAGAATGTCTGCAAGGGACTTCCTTTCAGTGCCCTGCCCTGGGGGCTCTGACCTCTGACATTTAGTGTGCACCTACAGCATGCCAGGCACTGTGCTGAACTCCTCACCCATGCCATTGCATTGGCTCCCCCTCAGCCCTGTGCCATAGTTATCCTATTTTACAAATGATGATGCCAACAATAGCCACCATTTACTCCATCCTTCCTAGAGGGACAGCTCTCACTGCCCAGAGCTGTCCAGTGGTGGCACAGGCCCAGCACTGTAGCGAGCACTTGATATACTTCCTTTATTATTTTTTTTTTTATTTTATTTTTTTTATCCTCACCCGAGGATATTTTTCCATTTTTTGTACAGATAGAGTGGGAGGGAGAGAGAGGAAGGGAGAGAGAGAGAGAGAAACATCGACGTGAAGGGACACATCGAGTGGCTGCCACCCGCACGACCAACCAGGGCCGGGGACAAACTGCAACCAAAGTACGTGCCCTTAGCGGGAACCGAACCCGGGTCTCTCTGTACCGCAGGCCGACACTTTAACCACTGAGCCAAACTGGCCAGGGCTATACTTCCTTTATTTAATCCTCACCATAACCCCAGTGAGGCAATTAATATCAGTCCCATTCTACAGATGGGGAAACTGGATCAGCGAGGGAAGGTAACTCCAGGAGCTACCAAGGAAAAATCAGATTCTGGAATTCTCATTGTGTGCTTTAACCAATATTTATTTCTTCTGACAATACCACTCATAGAGATTGATGTCAATAGGGTTGTATTTGTTAGATATCCACTTTAATATATATCATGTTTCTTTTTAAAAACATTTGTTTTTTAAATCCTCACCTGAGGACATTTTTCTACTTTTTGTTCAGATAGGGTGGGAGGAAGAGAGAGGGAGAGGGAGAGAGAGAGAGAGAAACATCGACGTGAAAGGGACACATCGAGTGGCTGTCACCCGCACGACCCAACCAGGGCCAGGGACAAACTGCAACCGAGGTACGTGCCCTTAGCAGGAACCAAACCTGGGTCTCTCTGGACCGCAGGCCAAGGCTCTAACCGCTGAGTCAAACTGCCAGGGCTAAAATTTTGTTTTTTATTGATTTATTTTTTAGAGAGAGAGGAAACATCGATAGGCCCCATCCTGCAAGCCCCCCCCCCCCGCCCCCACACACACACTGGGGATTGAGCCTGCAAGCAACCCGGTCATGTGCCCTGACCGGAAATTGAACTGGGACCTCTCAGTCCATGGGATGATGTTCAATCTACTGAGCCACATTGGCCAGACCTATATCATGTTTCTCAAAATAAACTACTAGTTCCTTGAAGACAAAATAAAGTTAAAATAGTAAATTTTATGTTATGTTTATTCTGCCACACTGTATTAGATGGTGCAGTTGGTTGCTACTGGACACCAATAACAACCTGTTTCAATGGAGAATTGCCCCACAGGAGCGAAGTTCCAATAGGGCGTTTTCAGGCATCCTTAGCAGGGAACCGGGGTCAGTGGGGAAGACTTTTCTAGCCTCCCAGCATTTGCACCTGCCCATTATAGCTCTCTCGGCCAGCATTTGTACTGGGCTGCACATGAGTCCTGGCCTGGAGGAGGTGGGATGGGCCCACAGGGGTGGGAATCGCCAGGCAAGCCAGCACACGGTAAGATAGATGGTGAGCAAATATGTATTTAGGGAGCGCCTTCTATGTGCGAGGGGATGTGAGAGGCCTTTGGGTCAGGCTGGTTGGACTCAGATCTGGCTTGGCCTCTTCTCAGCTGCAGGACCGTGGGTAGTCACTTCCCCCCTCTCCTTGTCTGTAGAGTGGAGAGGACAATGGTACCCGTCTCTCAGCATGTTGTGAGGATTAAATGGGACTGAGATAAACGTGCCCACATCTTTAGCGTGAAGCTGGCATGCAGTGGCCACTCTGTAAACACCCCAGAGTGGCAACTTGCTGTAGACCACATTCAAGGAAGTGGGGAGGCCGGTAGAACCCAGGGCTGTCTGACTGCACAGCCTGGGCTCTGAGCCACTTTTCTGTCCTGCTCAGGAGCCCATTTTATGCATGAAAAAACTGAGTTTGATGGAGGGGAAAAGAGACTTGTCTAAGGTCCTGTTGGTGGCAGAGCCAAGACTATAGGCCCTCTGTTCTTAGCACTGCATGGGGGAAGTAACTGTGCTTGAGTAGTTTGGGGCTGACCTCTTCTCCCTAAGTTTTATCTTGTTCTAGGCTGGCTCAGCCAGTTATGGAGTTGATCACAAAGCCTCCAAAGTGCATCCCACCTTGCTGGGACCAGGTTTTGTTTCATTATGGCAAGATAGATGAAACATAAAATGTATTATTTAACTTTTTTCTAGTCTTCAAGGAGCTTGTAATTTATTTTAGGAAACGTGGTCTATATCAATGGCTATCTAACAAATACAACCCCAATGATATCAATTTCAGTGAGTGATATTGTCAGCAGGAATAAAGATTGGCTGAAGCACACAGCGAGAATTCCAGAATCTGACTTTTCCTTGGTATCAGTTCTCTGAATTACTGAAAACAACCCCTGACTCTCCCCACTGTTCCTGAAGATACCGTACTTCACTCCCTTGATCTGTCTTTCATTCTGTGGCCAAGAGACATTTCTAAAATGCAAATCTGATGTTGAATCTCTTCTTTAGCAATGGTTCCCCCTTGCCTTCAGGATAAAATCCAGACTCCTGGGCACAGCCTGCAGGGACCTTGGCCGTCACTTCCGTCGCCGTCCTAGCTTCTCTTGTTGCCCAGCTACCCTGAAAATACAGCGTTCCTCTCAGCTCTGCGTGCGTTATTCCCTTTGTGGGAATACCCTTCCTGAAACTCTCTGCCCCTCCTGTTTTTGCAATGGTAAAACATGCATAACATGAAGTTTACCATTTTAACCATTTTAAGTGTCCAGTTCAGTGGCATTAAGTACATTCACATTGTTGTGCAGCCGTCACCACCACCCAACTCCAGACTTTCTCGTCTCCCCCCAAACTGAAACTCCTTAGCCATTAAATAAAGACTCCCCTCCCCCACCCCATTCTACTTTCTATCTCTAGGAATCTGACTTCTCTAGGTACCTCATATAAGTAGAATCATATGGTACTTATATTTTTGTGATTGGTTTACTTGACTTAGCATAATGTCCTCAAGGTTCATTCATGTTGTAACATGTATGAGTATTTTGTTCCTTTTAAAGGCTGAATAATATTCCATTGTATGTATCTACCACATTCAGTGGTTGATGGCCACTTGGGTTGCTTCCACCTTTTGGCTATAGTGCATAATGCTGCCATGAACGTGGGCGTATGGATATCTGTCCGAGTACCGCTTTCAGTTCTTTGAGTAATACCCAGAAGTGGAAGGCAACGTGGTTTTAAACAAAACAGCTTTAGACTGTGCCCGCAGCCCTCGGCTGCCCATTCCACCCACCCAGTGCCCCAGGAATGGTTCTAAGAACCTATGTCCCTGGGTCTAGTGACAACCAGGAGACTGAATGACCCAGCGACAGCCTGTTTCCACCACGCCAAACTGTGCCCAGCTCCAGAGCTGTCTAGTTTGCCTTGGGAGGTAGTGAGCTTCTTGTCATTGACAGTGTGCAAGCAGCTGGGGATAGGCAGCTGCCTTACTGGTGATTCTGCATTAGCGAGAGGCTGGCCTGGTTGAATGCCAAGCAATTGCAGCTGAAAGATTCTAAGACCCGGGGCTTCCTAAGTTCTGAGTTCTCTGTTCCGAGAACCCGGCCAGTGCTGAGGCCGGTGGTGCTCTGGTGCTTTTCCTTTGCTGCCTTTCCCTTTAGTGCACGTGGTGGGTGGGGGCGGGGTGGCAGCCTCAGTGGGCCCAGGTTGCTCTGCAGCCCAGAGACTTTCACCTTTCCCGCTTCTATAACATCCATGGAGTAAATGGGCCGCCATGGCCCCTGGGCATTTAGGTCATTTGCAGTGTCTTGAGGTTCTAATAAGCTCCTGAAACCTAAAGATTTGTACCTATTTTAGTTTTTTTTCCTTAATTAAAAATTTTTATTTTTAAATAAAACCCACTGTATTGGGGTATAATTTAATGCTTCTTAGTTACATGTGCCCGTTTAAGTGTTACCTCCCCACCTGCTCCATTTAGCAGAGATGTCTTTCCTAGGAAGTACCATGATGTACTGTTGGGCATTTAGTTTCCGTCTCCCCCTATTATTTTCCTGGCATGAATGGCGCTGCCGTGGACTTCCGAGTGTACCTGTGCGCGCGTCTGCCCTTCCTCCCAGGGCTGGTACGTCTGTCCGAAGCGGTTCTTGTAGGAGAGATCCCCAGAGGTGGAGGGACCGTCAGAATGCGAGCCTGTTCCAAGGCTGCTCCGGAGGCAGTGGGACTCACGCATGTTTTTCTCTCCCTGACCTGCTCTCTCTGGCCAGTGGCTGGCCCTTGAAAATCCTGAGGTTTCAGGTATCAGGAACACCCGGATTTTGATCTCCAGAAAACAGAGTGAATTGAAAGGCCAGGCTCCCTGCCTGTGGTGGGGCAACTTTTCTTGCATCTCAAATGTCTTAAATTGAAATAGTAACTAGCTGGAGCTGGGCCCTGCCCTGGGCACTTGGGCGCCGGTTCCTGAGGGCAGTGCCTGTTGACCTCCCTTGGTTTTCTCTGGCACTAGAGGGATTGTTTTCATCACTAGAGTCTTTTGAAATTAAACCAGCCTGCCCTCAGTGAGTTAGCCAGCCCTCGGTGCAGATAGACCCGAGCTGAATCCAGCTCCTGAGCTTACTTGCTATGTGACCTTGGTCGTGTTACCGCTCTGAGTCTCAGTTTCCCCATTTGTAAACGGGAGGTTACAACACACATCATAGTGTCAGGGAAGGTGCTTAATGTAGGCAAGGCGCTTACCACAGTGCCTGGGAAGCTAGTGCTGTTATTACTTGAATCTCACCACTGCTGTCCACTTCTGGCAAGTTTTTTAACCTCTCTGATCTCAGTTTCCTCATCTGTAAAATGGGAACCAAAGGCCAGCTCTGTCTGATAACTAGAATGCTCTGTGTGGTTTACAAAACACTTTTTTTTTTTCTTTTTTTTCCCTTATCCTCACCTGAGGACATTTTTCCATTTTTTGTTCAGATAGAGTGGGAGGGAGAGAAAGAAAGAGAGAGAAACATCGATGTGAAAGGGACACATCGAGTGGCTGCCACCCACACGACCAACCAGGGCCAGGGACAAACTGCAATCGAGGTACGTGCCCTCAGCGGGAACCGAACCCAGGTCTCTCTGGACCGCAGGCCGACGCTCTAACCGCTGAGCCAAACCGGCCAGGGCTACAAAACACTTTTTTAGCATGTGCTTATCTCCTGACTCCCAAAAGGTGGCCATGGGTAGGAGTCAGGGCTTGGGGTGGGGGCTGTAAGATGCAACCAGAAGCTGCTGGGTGGGTGAACTGTTACGCTTTGGACCGCGTGGGAGAGTTTCATTCTGCAAGTATTTCACGTAGCTTTCCTGTCCTTGGCTCCGCGGGTGTGAGTTGGGTGAGAAGGAGCATTTGCAGGGGCAGCTGCTGTCTGGAGAAGAGGGAAGGCAGGGGCAGATGGGAAGGCAGATACACCTGAAGCAGAGTGTGCCTTACGCCTTGTGCCCAGTCCAGAGAGCAGGGTGCTGTGTCTCAGAAGAGCAAGGTCCCCTTCAGCCTGTCCTGCACATGGCTGATCATTCAGCATAAGGCGTTCCGGTCCCTCCAGGCTTCAGACCCCTGAGTGGATGCCCGCTGCTGTTAGGACGAACACCAGCGTCCAGCACGTGGCTGCCAGGCCCTGCGGGTCCAGCCGCCCTCGCCACTCACTGCTCGCTACCTCTCATGAAGCTTTGGTCACAAGATCCTTCTTTTTGCTCCTCCATTGCCGTTCCTGCGCCCAGAGCCACCGCCGGTGCTGCCCTCCGTCTGGAGCACTCTTTCTTCCCCTTGGTCAGGAGAGCGCGCCCTCGCTCTCCTCTCAGCTAGTTGTCACTTCTTCAGGGAAGTGACTGCGCCAGTCTAAACTGGTCACTCGGCAGTGCGCACATTTCTTCTCGCCCAGATGCGGGCAGCGATTGCTGGGTGTCCTTCCTGCCCTCAGCAACCCCACGAAGGCGGGGCCTCAGCCTTTCTAGACTCTTAAATACCTGGGTAAGGAGTGGGGCTGTTTGGGGGAAGATCAGCAGTTTACCAGATGTATCTGGAAGTGGGCCCGTTTCCTCCAGGGCTGGGCTGGTAGGCCCAGCTCCCAGAGCCGGGAGGCTCCTTTCGGGGCACCAGCTGTGAATGGTGTGGCTTCACCAGCCCCCAATGATTTCAGTCAGCCCCAGGTTGGGAAAGGGCTGATGCCATCTTGGGCAGAGGAGCCGGACAGGGACAGGCAGAGACCACTGCTGCAGGAAATCCCAGCTACTCACAGTTCTTCATTCCGTTCAGTCAGCCGGTGTTGGTCATGCGCTCGCTGTTTCCTGAGGTCTTAGCGTGTCTGCTACTACACCAGACACGTTATATTCTTCCGACAGATAGTCACTGAGCTCCTACTGTGTGCCAGGCACTGTTCTAGTGTCTGGCAATACCACAGTGAGCAAAACAAAGATTCCTGTCCTGGGAGAGCTTACATGATAGACATAGGAATCAGACAAACATAAGTAAAACATGAATCTTAACGAATGATAGTAAGCCCTATGGAGAAAACGAAACGGGAGGGGAAAAGGAGTCCGAGAAGTTACAACAGAAAACATCTATTTCATTCTTACGACTGTCCTGTGAGAAGGAGGCACCTTCTGGTTCCTGTTTTATAGACGAGGAAGCTGAGGTTCAGAGAGGTTGAATGAGTTGTATAAGGTCACACAGCTAATCAGTGATGGAGCTAGAGCGGGTTTTTAAAATTATTTTTATTTATTTTTTTTATCCTCACCCGAGGATACTTTTCCACTTTTTGTTCAGATAGAGTAGGAGGGAGAGAGAGGAAGAGAGAGAGAGAGAAACATCGACGTGAAAGGGACACATCGAGTGGCTGCCACCCACACAACCCAACCAGGGCCGGGGACAAACTGCAACCGTGGTACATGCCCTTAGCGGGAACCGAACCCGGGTCTCTCTGGACTGCAGGCTGATGCTCTAACCGCTGAGCCAAACCGGCCAGGACTAGACTGGGTTTTTAAAAACCTGTTTTTGTTTTTTTACTACTCTGCTTTCCCCTAAGTAAGATGCAGTGTGATGCAGCTCTCTCTCTCTCTCCGAAGCCTGAGATAGATCCAGGTTTGAATCTGGGTTCTCTCCTTGCTGGGTGTGACCCTGTGTGACCTGTGTGACTCAGCTTCTTCCCCGCTTGGTTTCCTCAGCCTCCCCTCAGGCTTGGAAGTTAAGTGGGATCACACGTGCCCGGGGCAGTACAGGTGGGCTCAGTGCAGATGTGGAGGTTCGAATGGGCAGTGGTGGGTGCTTCGTGCTTGGGCGTGGAAGGGGAGAGGAGGCCGAGAGTAAGGGTGCCGTCCCTGCCCTCCCGCAGGCGTCCTGCCTCTGTGGCTCTGCCCCCTGCATCCTGTGTGGCTGCTGCCCCTCCAGCCGCAACTCCACCGTCAGCCGCCTCATCTTCACCTTCTTCCTCTTACTGGGGGTGCTGGTGTCCATCATCATGCTGAGTCCTGGCGTGGAGAGTCAACTCCACAAGGTGAGCCGCCCCAGGGAGTGGGGGGAAGGGGGGTGCGCCGAGGGAGCAGCCTGTGGGACTGGCCTCCGGTGAGGCTCAGCTGCCCAGGGGCCCAGGCTGGGGGCCCCAGCTGATCAAGAAGAGGTGGGCAGGAGTGTTCCGGGGCGTTCTCTTCAAGTGCAAAGGGGGTTTGAGCCTCACGTGGGGATTCTTGGCTCTTATAAGCCACCGCCTCCTTGGAAAACCATACTAATCATTATTGCCCCTAGGACCCTGGCCCGGGCAAGCTCTCCCCTCTTCAGTGTGCAAGCCCAGTTTGGGGTCCCAACTCTTCCCTTCTTCTAAGTGTCTCATGGCCGGCATAGACCCAGTGGGACACCAAGGCCAGTGGGTGCGGCACTTGACTGTGTATAAAGGAGTGAGTCCCCCGGGGATGTGCTGCAGATGTGGGCTCAGCCCTCACCTTCGAGATGCTAGTTCCACAGGAGGGGCCTCAGGATCTGGGTCTCCCCCAGAATCTCAGCGTACTGGTAGGGATGGGGGCGGACGGGAAGCACTGTGGAAGCCCTGCTTTAGACAGTGCCATGGTTCCTGGGCTGTGGGTGTGGTGGCAGGGAAGTAACAGATAGTAGCCAGACGTAACTGGACCGTCCGTCTGGGGGCAAGCACTCCTAGGACTTCAGTCCCAGATGTGGGTGGCAGTGGGGCTGGGGGTGGGCGGCTCAGGCTCCTGTCCTGGTCCAGCCCCTGCTGGGAGAGCCGCCCTCCTGGCAGGCCTTGGCAGAATCAGGCCTGGGGTGGGGTGGGGTCATCTAGCTGCTCCGTGTGTCTCCACAGCTGCCCTGGGGGTGTGCCGAGGGGAACGGGATGGTCCTCCTGCAGAGCCACCTGGACTGTAGCTCCCTGCTCGGCCACCGCGCTGTCTACCGCATGTCCTTCGCCATGGCAGCCTTTTTCTTCCTCTTCACCCTGCTCATGATCTACGTGCGCAGCAGCCGGGACCCGAGGGCTGCCATCCAGAACGGGTGAGGGAGGGCCCCGCCTGCACAGTCTCCCCCAAACCCCTGTCTCCAGACCCTACCCCGCACTCGGGAGCCACTGAAGCCGGGAGGGTGCAGCAGGATGTCCTTTAGTTTTTCCGTTTCTCAGATGAGGAAATAAAGCCCAGGAAGGGCCACAACAGGCTGAGGCCGCACAGCGGTTAGTGACAGCTGGGGCCAGAACCTGGGTGACCTCCCTTAGCCCTACTTGGTCCTGCTCTCTGCCCCTTGGGGCTGTTTCCAGGGCCAGTGCAGATTTTCTGTGCCACCAGACCATCAGAAAGTCCCTTTTCACCTCTCCCAGTACCTGCTCTTTGGGGGGTGAAGTTCTGGGGGTCCAGCCTGTTCCTAACCCTGCTCAGCTCTCTTGTCTGTCCTGATCCCCACCCCCATAGGTTTTGGTTCTTTAAGTTCCTGATCTTGCTGGGCATCACCGTGGGCGCCTTCTACATCCCTGATGGCTCCTTCTCCAACAGTAGGTGGTCTTGGGGGGGGGTTCCCCCGAGGGAGGAGCACGAGTGGGGCTGCTTTTCGCCCTGCTCACTGGGTTCTTGGCTCCTAGTCAGAGACAGCGCTCTGGTGCTTGGCCGTATGGCCTTTGGGCAACTGTAGGGTGGGGGCAGAAGGGGCCTGCCTAACCCTGACCCATTCCCTGCCACGCTGCATCTCTGCGTGGCTGGGGGCTCTCTGAGAGCAGGCTTGGCTTTTTCTGTGTCCCAGGGCATGTGGCGCACACATGGTTGTTGACTGAATGAATGTGTGTGGGAGGGAGCCCGTGGACTGTGCTGCCAGGGACCCCGGGGGGCCTGGTGGGCCGGGAGCCCTGGCCGCCAGGCCTCGGCCCTATGGCCAGACCAGCTCGCCTCACTGCCCTCTCCCTACCAGTCTGGTTCTACTTCGGTGTGGTGGGCTCCTTCCTCTTCCTCCTCGTCCAGCTGGTGCTGCTCATCGACTTTGCTCACTCCTGGAACCAGCTGTGGCTGGGCAAGGCCGAGGAGTGCGGGTCCCGAGCCTGGTACGCAGGTCAGTGCACACGCCCGCTGGGGAGCCGGACGCAGCGAGGGGTCTTTGAAGCTCAGGGACGGCCCTGGCCTTAGTGCAGGGATGAAGCATCCGAGGCAGGCGGAGGGAGGGGAGTGCGTGGGGCAGGGGCAGCCAATTCCAGGGCGACTTCAGGGGTCAGAGGAGCGAGGAACTGCAGAGGCCTCGGCGGGGCTAGTTCAGCGGTTCCCGCGGAATGGGCCACGCACAGTCGGCTCGGACCAAACGCCAGATGACACTTACTTGGTCACTGAAACCTCAGTGGCAGAAAAGGTCCCTGTCCGATTCTTGTTCAGTTCTTTTGAGTGCATCAGAGAGCAAGGCTGCCGAGGTGCTGGCTCAGTGCTCACACCTCTATGAACCTGCTGCTCTCTCCTCCGGCCGGTCACCGCACTTCTAATTCATATTTTTTGTTAATCCTCACCCGAACACGAGGATATTTTTTCCATTGATTTTTAGAGAGAGTGGAAGGGAGGGAGGAAGGGAGGGAGAGAAACATCGATGTGAGAGAGACACATTGATTCTTTGCCTCCCGCACCCGCCCGGGCCAGGCCAGGGATCAAACCTGCAACCCAGGTATGTGCCCTTGACCAGGAATTGAACCCATGACCCTTTGGTCCGCAGGTTGATGCTCTAACCACTGACCCAAACTGGCCAGGGCTCTAGTTCACTTTTTCATTGATGGTTTTGTATCCATTATATTTATTTTTATGGTTACTTTATTCATAGACAGTGAATCATTTCAGTTCAGGATGGGACAAAAACTCGCAAAGGTGGTGGTGGGTGATGGAAGTTTAGGAGACACTGACATCAGTCCTCAGATGATGAAGCTGAGGCCTCACACAGGCTTGCCCAGCAGGCCCCCTTGAGGGAGTGGAGGTCCCCATGCCTCCTGACCCCCCGCTTGCTGCCCTCCTGCCCAGGCCTCTTCTTCTTCACCCTCCTCTTCTACTCGTTGTCCATCGCGGCCGCGACCCTGCTCTTCACCTACTACACCCAGCCCGACGGCTGCTACGAGGGCAAGGTCTTCATCAGCCTTAACCTCACTCTCTGTGTCTGCGTCTCCATCATCTCCGTCCTGCCCAAGGTCCAGGTGAGCTTGCCAGTCTCTGCCCGGCCTGAAGCCGGCCCTCGGTGGGTGGTTGTCTGTGGGAGCCTTGGAGCCCTGGCGAGGCGGGCGGGCTCCCTGGGTGAGAGGCTGGGCTCCCACATCTGCGTGCTGGGTGTCTTGGGAAAAGTGCCTTAACCTCTCTGTGCCTCTTTCTTCTCAAATGTAAAATGGGGATAATAATACCTACTATTTGGAGTTATTCTCAGGATTGAGATCATATTTGTGAACACTTAGAGCAGGGCCTGGCATACAGATATCCATCAGACATTGGCTCTTGTTATCATTATTTTTGTTTTTATGTAAATTGGGAGAACGTTAGGAGGGTCACTGAGCAATGGTTCTTAGACACCTCAAGAAGTGGTGTTAGGAGGTGCAATTCCACAGTTTCTAGTCCCAGACCATCTGGGGTAATGGATGGGGTTCCCAAGTAATTGTTTTTTCTTCAGAGTAAAAGCCTCCTGAGTCCAGTGGTACTTCCCAGTTTGGGATCTCAGCCCAAAGGTAGCTTAGGTAGTCTTTGGGGGTTTTTAGCAGAAAGTTTGGGAACCTTGCCTCTGGTCAGAGCCTCCATTTCCCATGGAGAAAATTGAAGCCCAGAGAGGGTGATGTCCCTGTCCCAGGTCACACAGCAATCAGTATTCATGCAGCAAATACCTCCTGAGCGCTTACTGCGTACCAGGCACCCCTCTAGATATCGGGGATACAGCTGTGAGGAAGAGCAGGAAGAAGAGTCGTGATGGCTAACAGTTAATGGCATCTGTCATGTCATTTAGTCCTTGCACCATCATCGTCCCCACTTTACAGATGAGGAAACAGAGGCTGAGAGGAGGAAAGAGACTTGCCGAGGGTCCCACGGTTGGAAGGGGTGAAGCTGGGACCTGAAGCCAGGCAGACTGTGAATTGCAGAGTTTAGATACATGTTTCCCAGTGTGTGTGGCAAAGGGGGGAGAGAACCATCGGCAGACCGGCGGAGTGTGGTGGTTCGGATGCGTGCTGCGAGGGGAGTAAGGGCCGTGGGTTAAAGGTCAGCAGGGCCAGGGCTGCTGCAGGCGGGGTTGTCCGGGCCTGGCCGGGGGTCTTGTTTGAGTTGAGGCCTGAAGGCTAAAGAGGGGCTGCTCGTGCAGATGCAGGAAGGAGCTGGCCAGGAGGGCACCGCGAGTACCAAGGTCCTGAGGTGGGAGAGGGCTTAGCGCATTCCGCTGGCAGCGGGGAGACCACTGTGGCTGGAGCATGGGGGGTGGTCAGGTGGAGATGGAGGTGCCACAAACCAGGGAGCGCTTTAATTCAGAGTGGGCAGGGGTTCCACCCTTGAAGGGTTCTTAGCGGGGGAGCAAGGGGGAAATCTTAGGAGAAAGAATTAAGACTCCACCTGTGGGTGGGCTAGGTGGGCAGTGGGTGGCCTGGGTGGTGTGTTTTCCCAGAGAGTGTGGGGTGGATGGCCCTAGGGTGGTGAGGGTTTCTGCGGTTCCCTCCTCGGGTGTGAGTGGGCTGCGTGGGGCTGGGGTGTCCCGGGTCTGGCAGGGCTCATACTGATGGACTGCTCCTACCAGGATGCCCAGCCCAACTCGGGCCTGCTGCAGGCCTCGGCCATCACGCTCTACACCATGTTCGTCACCTGGCTGGCTCTGTCCAATGTCCCCGGTGAGTACAGGCCTGGGTTCGAGGGGGCCTGGTCTTGTTCTTGGGCTAGCAATGGCCCCGTGGGGCGCTGGAGACCCTCACAGGTGACAGGGACATCCCAACCCAGCCCATCCTGAGGCTTAGTCTTTCAGTGAAGTGGGAGGACTCCATCTGTTCCTGGAGCTGTCTCTTGTTTTGTCTGCTAAGTGCTCTCTGTCGCTGGGGCTTGGATGATGTTTGCGTGTCTGTCTGTCCATTTGGGTTGGCTCTCTGCCCATCCTCAGGGCTAGCTGGCTTCTCAGACCTGGCCTGCAAGGGCTGAGGGTAAACGTGCTCCTATTCCACAGACCAGAAATGCAACCCCCACCTGCTGAACCACTTGGACAATGAGACGGTCCTGGCAGGCCCTGAGGGCTATATGACGCAGTGGTGGGATGTGCCAAGCATCGTGGGCCTCGTCGTCTTCATCCTGTGCACCTTATTCATCAGGTATGGCAGGGGCCCAGTTTCTGGAGAGGGGTCATGGTTGGGGACCCAGAGCCAGAAGTGAGGTGAGGATGTGGGAATGGAGACACCAGGCTGGAAGCCGTATGTCCAGCCCTTGCTTTGTGCTGGTGGGGACACTGAGTTCCTCAGAGGGCACGGTGTGGCTGGCAGCCACGCAGGGCCCTTTCCTGCGCACTGGGCTGCTACGTGCCAGCTTAGTTGGTTGCAGGCAACTGTGGTGTCAGGGAAAGAGCCTGGACTGGGGCCAGCGGGCCCAGGCTCTGTCACTCACCTGCTGGCCTTGGGGTAAGTGGCTTCACCTTTCCGAGCTTCAGTTTCCCCCTCAGGAAAAGGAGGATGGTAACGCCCAGGATGGCCGGGACCCCACAATCTTACCTGAGAGGGAGCGGCTCATACTTAAGATCACATGACAACTTTTTTTAAAGGGGCATCTCAGCCAGTTCTTATCAGTATGAACTCTGGAGCCAGACTGCCTGTGCTCGACCCCTGCCCCTTACTTGCAGTGTGGTCTTGGAAAAGTCACTCAACCTTTCTCTGCCTCAGTTTCCTTATCTGGAAAGTAGGGATACGAACAGTACCTACCTTACTGGATTGTTGTAGGGTTTTAGGTGAGCTAATATGTATGAGGCACTTAGAAAAGAACTTGGCAGGTAGTAGACGCCAAAGAAATGTTTGTTATTATTGCAAATAACTGAACATTTGCACAGCTGGGTGGCTGTGAGTGGCTATTTGGCAAGTGTCCCTAGATGGTAAGCTCAAGTATAATTTTTTAAAAATATGTTTTTATTGATTTCAGAGAGAGGAAAGGAGAGGGAGAGACAGATAGAAACATCCATGTGAGAGAGACATGATTGGGTGCCTCCTGCACGCCCCCTACTGGAGATTGAGCTCACAACCCAGGCATGTGTCCTGACCAGGAATTAAACCAGCGACCTCCTGGTGCATGGGGCTCAATCCACTGAGCCACACCGACTGGGCATCAAGTATGATTTTGTTTATACGGAATCTGGCATCTCAGTGGCCCTGCATTTCTCCAGGCGCCACTTTCTTTGTCTTCTCTTTGCTCCCTGGAGGGAACCTCCGCCAAGCTCCTGCAGAAGGCCCACACCTGCCTCCAGGCCCCGAGCTAGGACTTTCTGAAGCTGGTCCACATTTTGTTTGTTTGGGCCTTTTTCAAAACACTTTCTCCAAGTCTAGTCTGGGCAGTTTACAAACACCTCTCGTCTCCGTTACTGCATTTGATTTCTTTTCCAATTTGGAGAGACCCGAATCACCTCCGTTTTGGAGGACACTGGACCTAATGTTGAGCAGCTCTTGTCTGAGGCTTCCTAGTGCTTCTCACTGCAGCACCTCTGAGAGCCCAGGGGGCTGTGTGTTCTTAGCTTTTAAAATCCAGGAAGCAGAGAAGCATAAGCAGCCAGGAGGCAGGGGCCATGAGGATGGCTTTCGCCCCAGCTGATGGCCCAGGTGTGGGCTCATGTGTACGCAGTGTTTTGGTGAGTGGGGTCAGCAGCAGCTCGGCAAAGGGGCACCTCAATTTGATGGGGGTGGAGCTAGAATCCAGATCTCCTTTTCCTTTTTTTTCAAAATACAAGTTCGATTTTCAAAATTGTCTATGGTCTCATACTGTTACTTTTAAAAACATCAAGACCTCATTATAGAAAAACAATGACCAAAAGGTCATTACTATTATTTTTAAAATGATAAACATGAAGAAAAGGGAGGTAATTGGTAAAACTACTTACCTAAAGCTAATAAGAGGAAAACAAACCGAATAGCAAATGAGTATTGTTAATTATTAACATTATTAATAAATGCAGTACCTGCTATTGAGCTTTGTGGTGCTAGGTACTCAACAGAATTCCCTCAACATGTTAAGGGAAATGGCAGCCAAACAACCAGGACAATAGTGTGGTTTATGTATTTATACTGTGTACCAGGCACAGTGCTGGGGACTTTGTCATTATTCCATTCAGTCCTCCCAGCAACCCTGGAAGGAAGGCACTGTTGTCCCTGGTTTTATAGACAGGAATCAGAGGCTCAGAGAGGTTAAGTGCCTTGCCGAAGTTCATACGGGGAGTGGGGGTAGAACTGAGTCAAAGCAGTTTGTTAACTCCTGGGCCCAGGACCTAACCACCAGGTCACTGCCCTCAAGGCTCTGGGACCATCGTGCCCACTGTTGCTATGACCAGTGCCACGGCTCATGAGGCCCCCTGGCACTGAGCACCTGCCCATCTCGGTGGCTACAGGCCTGACTGCCCCTCCTCCCTCCCTGCAGTGTGCGCTCCTCGAACCACCGGCAGGTGAACAGTCTGATGCGGACTGAGGAGTGCCCACCCGTGCTGGAGGCCACGCAGCAGGAGCAGGTGGCAGGCCAGGCCTTTGACAATGAGCAGGATGGTGTCACCTATAGCTACTCCTTCTTCCACTTTTGCTTGATGCTCGCCTCCCTACACGTCATGATGACGCTCACCAACTGGTACAGGTGCGTGCAGCTTGGCTGGGCGTGGCCGGGGCCCACAGTTCCTGGGGTACGCCACACATCTCTCCTCTGGCCCTCACCGGGGTTTAGGAAATCTGTTCAAGGCTTGGGCGTGGAGGTGTCTACCCAGGACCCTCCAAGGGGCCTACCCCATCTGTGGCCCTGTTTCCCTACCAGTACCTTAGACTGCTCAGCCCCTGGTACCTTCACTAAGTGCCTGAAAAGAGGGGTTCACAGGAGGTGGGGCTGGGCCTGGGCAGGGCAGACTGGGTTTGCAGATCAGGCGTGGTGGTTTGGGTTATGGGATCAGATGTGGGACTCATGGTTGGAGGGGCAGGATTAGGGTGTGGAGGTCAGAATCAAAGTCACAGGGTTAAGAGTGGGACTCATGAAGTCAAGAGTTGGGATTGGGGCCATATAAAGTCACAAATTTGATCATCTGATTAAAATTGGGGTTAGGAGGCCATAAAACCAGGATTCAAATTGCCGGGTCAAGGGGTTACAAGATTAAGGGTGAGAATTGAGGTCAGCTATTGAAACTGTGGTCATAAAATCAGGAGTCAGGGATGGGGTTGTAGGACTGAGGATCAGAGTCAAGGTTAGAGGTCAGGACTGAGGTCTGGAGCTCCAGGGTTCAAGTCAGGGACCAGGAGTTAGGTCACAATATTAGTCTAGGACTGAGGTCAAGACTAACTGAAGTCAAGATCAGCTCTGTGGTACAAGGTCAAGAGTTAAGTCTAAGGCCAAGGGTCAGAAACACCAGAGATGGGGACTAGTTACAGAATAAGAGTCGAAGTTGAAGAGGGGTCAGAGCGGGGTCATAAGATCAGAGCCAGGCCTGAAGTCACGACGGGGGCGGGCTCACGGGGATGCTGGTGTGTTCCAGACCCAGCGAGGCCGGGAAGATGATCAGCACCTGGACCGCCGTGTGGGTGAAGATCTGTGCCAGCTGGGCTGGGCTGCTTCTCTACCTGTGGACCCTGGTAGCCCCCCTCCTCCTGCCCAACCGTGACTTCAGCTGAGACAGCCCCCTGCAGCCTGCCCACCTGGTGCCTCGGGGTGCAGTGACAGTCAGCCAGGCTGCCCCCCGCCCTGCCTCCAGCACTTGCCCCTGAGCTGGGCGCCTTATTTTTAGTGCCTCCAGGGACCAGCAGCGTCAGGCTCATGCCTGAGCCCCTTTCTGCTGCCCCCGGACCACAGGACTTCCTCTTCCTTCCCCTTGTCCCCTGTCACCCACACTCACCTTCTGGGGGGGGGTTGGGGGGGGAGGGCCCTTTGTCCCCAGGCTCCCCAGGAGAGGGACCTGAGGAGAGAAATGCTTAGAGCCCCCCAGAGAGCGGGGATACTCACTCTGATGGGTGCCCAGCACCGAGGCGTTGGTATTCCTGACCACATCCCGGGGTGCCCGCCTCTCTCCTAGACTCCGTGCCTTACAGAGTCTCTAAGACTTTGCTTAATAAAGAAGCCAGAGCGTGTGCCTCCCATATTCTCTGCCCCCTCACCCTCAGTGCAGCCCCATCCCGCCTGGGGCCAGTGTGGGGGGTGGGACTGGAATGTCAGGGCTGAGGGGCCAGACTGAGGAGCCTGGGCTGTGCCCTCTGGGGACCCTGGGGGCGGGAGCTACAGAGGAAGGAGGGACTTTGAACAAAGAGACTCTGGAGGTCAGGAAAGGGGGGCCTGGAGCAGTGCCCACATGAGGAGGGGTGGTGAGGCCAGAGTCCGGGTGGAGAGGGGTCGTGTGAGGTGGCTGAGGGCCTCTTCAGGCCAGTGTCTGCCCTGAGGTGCGTCCACCTCTGACCCACCTGCAGCGGTGCTGAGGAACTCCCCTGTCCTCGTCCGGGCACCTGCTCTGGGCCCCCTGCCACTGGGAGCAGGGAAGAGCATGCTCGGCAGTTGCCAAGTTGGCCAGGATCCCGCTGAATCTTGGAGGCCCTGGGCTCCCCGGGGCTCTGCGCGAGTCCTCCCTGCCTCTGGGCCTGGCTCCTCATTCATCACATGGGGAAGACATCATCCCTGCCAGGGTGTTGTGGGGCTCAGATGAAGCAGCTTCCCAGCCCCGTAGGCACACACTGATGTGGGGGGGCGACAGGCTCCTGGCTGGGGCCCCGGGACTGGGCTTGATGTTGTGATGACTGACCACGGGCCATTCACCCCTTCCTTCCCTTTGTGGGTATAACAAATAGGTATTGATGTGGTCGCGGTTTATTGGGTGGAAGAAGCTCCTGGGTCGTTGTCAGGGCGGGTGCGGTGGTGGAGGCACCTGCCTCAGGTCAGGAGTCAGGACAGATCCTGCAGAATGAGTGGGCGTCACGCAGGTCAGGAGGAACACACATGCTCAAGGCGGAGGGCACAGCATCTCAGCAGGAGAGGGGGGCCTTGCAGGACCAGTGAGAAGTGCAGGGTGGCTGGGGTGCTGAGAGCATGTGGGCGCCAGGAGATGGTGTGAGCTGAGAGATGGGCCGGGCCTGAATCGCACAGATCCTGGAGGACCATGGTGGGGAGACCAGATATTATCCTCAGGGTAGAGGGGGGCCATGGAAGGGTTTTGAGCAGGGGAGAAGCAGTCAAGCTGTGAGCTGATCATGGGGAAATCTTGGATGGTGACATGGTCAGGTGGTTATTTCAGAGAGATTTCGCCGGATGAAATGGTGCAGCAGCTGGAGGCAGGTGCCAGGGCCCAGGGCAGCAGGGTGGGGGTCTGGAGCAGTGCCCACATGAGGAGGGGTGGTGAGGCCAGAGTCCGGGTGGAGAGGGGTCGTGCGAGGTGGCTGAGGGCCTCTTCAGGGCACTCTGACCAGTGTCTGCCCTGAGGTGCGTCCACCTCTGACCCACTTGCAGCGGTGCTGAGGAACTCCCCGGCCCTCGTCCCGGCACCTGCTCTGGGCCCGGTGCCACTGGGAACAGGGAAGAGCATGCTCGGCAGTTGCCAAGTTGGCCAGGATCCCGCTGAATCTTGGAGGCCCTGGGCTCCGCGGGGACAGAGCTTGCTCCTGGTGCCTTTCAGCATCAGGAGACCCCTCTCCATGGAGCAGCCTGAACATCCCCCCCAAACACACGAGATTTCACATCTTTCCTTATTTCACCTTTGGGAGAAAAAGCCCACATCATGCTTCCAATGACCTTGTTTATGCGTTGGTAGAAGTGGGCACGTGTGTCCTGTCTGTATCCCTGTTGCTCTATAGTTTTTCAATCAGTCATTCATCAAACATGTACCGAGCATGAGTTGTGCCGGGGTCGGGCTGGGGCGGAGAAGGAGGCAGGAACCAGGTCACCATCTTTGAGAAGACAGAGGCCTCCATGTTTCCTCAGCCCGTTCCTCCCTCCAGCGAGGTAGTGGTCCCGCTCATGTGCCTGGTGATCGATGTGGTGGAGGTGGGGGCAGGGGGCAGGCCTTACCTGCTGCCCACCCAGGGGCTAAGAAGCCCACTTGGCCTGTTTGTTTCCTGCTGCCCAGCACTGTGACTTCCACCCGTTCCCCTCCCTCCTTTCTCACCCCAATCTTCCCTCCTCTTCTTTCTCAGTTATCTTCTCTTTTCCTTTATACCCTCTTCTTTGTCACCTCTCCCCTCTCTCTCTTTTGTCACCTCCTCTCCTTTGTTGGTCTGTGGGACAGGCATGTAGGACTCCAGCTCTTTTTTTTTTTATTGTTGAAAGTATTACAGATGTCCCCCTTTTCCCCCCTTGACCCCCTCCTTCCTGCTCCCACTCCCCTCCTGCCTTCCCCAGCCTAGTGTCCCCGTCGATTGGTTGTGCATATATGCATATAAGTTCTTTGGTTTATCTCTCCCACCCCTCGCACCCCCCATCCCTCTGAGGTTTGTCAGTCTGTTCCCTACTTCCATGACTCTGGATCTCTTTTGGTCGACAGCTTATCTTGTTCATTATGTTCCACAAATAAGTGAGATAATGTGGCATTTGTCTTTTTCTGACTGGCTTATATTGCTTAGCATAATACTCTCCAGGTCCCTTCATGTCATCTCAAAGGGTAAGAGCTCTCTTTCTAAGAGCTGCATAGTATTCTATTGTGTACATGTACCACAGCTTTTATGTTTAAATCCTCACCAGAGGATATTTTTCCATTTATCTTCAGATAGAGTGGGAAGGAGGGAGACAGAGAGAGAGGACCATGGACGTGAGAAAGACACATTGACTGGTTGCCGCCCGTACAATCCTAACCAGGGCCCAGGATCGAACTGCAACTGAGGTATGTGCCCTTGACTGGAATTGAACCCATGACCCTTTGGTCTGTGGGCCAACGCTCTAACTGTTGAGCCAAACCGGCCAAGGCTGTTCATGATATTTTTTAACAATCCTTTGCCTTTCTGTGGTGTCAGTTGTTATTTTCTCCTTTTGTTTCTGGTTTTGTTTATTTGGGTCCTCTCTCTCTGTTTTTTTGGTGTCTGGCTAAGGGTTCATTGATCTTGTTTATCTTTTCAAAGAACCAGCTCTTTGTTTCATTTATCTTTTGAATTGTTTTTTTTTCTAGTCTCTATGTCATTTATTTCTGCTCTTACCTTTACTATTTCTTTCCTTCTCCTTGCTCTGGGTTTTTCTTTTTGTTTACTTTCTAGTTCTTTAAGTTGTAGGGTTAGATAGTCAATTAGAGATTTTTCTTGTTTCCTGAGGTAGGCCTGTAGTGCTATGAACTTCCCTCTCAGAACTGTTTTCTCTGCATCCCATAGATTTTGTGTTGTTGTGTGTTCATTTTCATTGATTTCCAGGAATTTTTTCATTTCTTCCTTGATCTCCTTGGTAACTCATTCATAGTTTAACATGCTATTTAGCCTTCATGTGTTTGAATGTTTTTGAGTGTTTTTATTGTAATTAATTTCCAGTTTCATGCCATTGTGATCTGAGAAGATGCTTGATATGATTTCAATCTTCTTGAACTTGTAGAGACTTAGTTTGTGTCCTAACATGTGGTCTATCTTTGAGAATGTCCCATGTGCACTTGAGAAGAATGTAAATTCTGCAGTTTTGGGATGTAATTCTCCGTAGATATCTATTAAATCCATTTTATCTGGTGTATCATGCTCTCCCCCCCCCCCCCCCACGGATTGGGCCCACAACCTGGGCATGTGCCCTGACCAAGAATCGAACCAGCGACCTCCTGGTCTGAATCCAAAACTACTCTATCCAGCAAGTCTATCATTCAAAGTAGAAGGTGAAATAAAGAGCTTCCTAGACCAAAAAAAAAAAAAAAAAAGGCTAAGGAATATATTAGCACCAAACCCAGCACTGCAAGATATGTTAAAAGGAATGCTGTAATAAGCAGAAGAAATAGGGAGAGAAATGTAACCATAATAAATTAAAATAGCAGTAAATAAGTACATATCGATAATATCCTTAAATGTAAATGGATTAAATGCACCAATCAAAAGACAGAGTAGCTGAAGGGATAAGAAAGCATGACTCATATATAGAGTAGTTTTGGATTCAGATCCCTGTTTTTCATTACTTTGAATACTTCATGCCATTCTCTTCTGACCTGCAGTGTTTCTGTTGAGAAATCAGCTGATAGCCTTATGGGGGCTCCTTTGTACATTACCTGTTGCTTATCTCTTGCTGCCTTTAAGATTCTCTCTTTGTCTTTAATTTTTGGTATTTTAATTATGATGTGTCTTGGTGTGGGCCTCTTTGGGTTCTTCTTACTTGAGGCGCTCTGTGCTTCTTGAACTTGTATGCCTTTATCCCTCACCAAGTTAGGGAAATTTTCTGTCACAATTTCTTCAAATATATTCTCTAATCCTTGCTAATTTTCTTCTTCTTCTGGAACTCCTATGATGTGGATGTTGTTATGTTTCATATTGTCCCACAATTCTCTTAAACTTTCCTCCTGTTTTTTAATTGTTCTTCTTTTTGGTTCTCTGATTGGGTGATTTTTTTCTACCCTGTCTTCTAATTCACTGATCCAATCCTCAGCTTCCTCTAATCTGCTGGTTATTCCTTCCAATGTGTTTTTATTTCTGCTATGTCATTCTTTATTTCTGCTTGGTGGTTTTCATTGTTTCTATATTTTTACTCATGTTGTTGAGCTTCCTCATAATCATTATTCTGAATTCTACCTCTGATAAGTTGCTTAATTCCATTTTATGTATCTCTTCTTCTGTAGAATTCTCTTGTTCTTTCATTTGAGATTTGTTTCTTTGTTTCACCATTTTGGCTGTCTCAGTGGGTTTTGGAGCCTGCCAAATTTCCCCTGTGGGTATGGTGTTCTGCTGATTGTGGCTGCTTCAGTCAGTTTTGGTTTAGTGTGGTAGGCCCCACATTAAACACTAATGTCTAGTCTTATTTTCCTGGGTAGATTTGCAGGTCAAGCAAAAACTCAGTTATCCTATAGCTTTTGACTATAGGCTATTAGTCCCAGTTACTTAATGAGCCTCAGGTTGTAGCCCTCAGCTGAATGAAAAATCCCTCAGGTGGAGAGGGTAAGAGGGTTTCCAGTGGATGGGGCAATTGCTTTCCCCTAAGTTAAAGTTGCTTTGATAAAAAAGTGGTTTTTGCAGTGTGGGTTATTGGCTCAGCACAGGAGTCTAGACCTCTGCCTTCACAGATCAGTTCCCAGACCACAGGGTGATGTTAAATTCCAAAGGGAGAGGCCGTTGCTTCTCCCAGGGGCTCTAGGAAGGGGCTCTTTCAATAATATGGCTATTGTCCTATGAGGGAGTGATTCAGCATAAAACTCCTGATGGCCTCCTTCCCAGATCTCTCCCCAGTGCCACGAACCCCTGACTCTCTTCACACAGTTCTAGTCCAGTCCTCCCTCCCTCTGCTGGAGCCCAAGGTGAGTGGCTGTAGCTGATTTAGTACACTGGGCCTAACCCTAAGAGCCAGTGTTCCCAGCACCTCTCCCTGCCAGACAAAACCTCTGCTCTGGTGATTTTCTCAGCCAGGTGTTATGTGGGTGTCTTTCTCTGTTCTGCCACCATGTGCTGGGGAGCTGGCTTGGGGTTTTAATCCCCAATTTCTCAGAGGGAACTGCTCACAGCTAAGACGGCCCTCAGCTGCTGCCTGTGAGCACTCAGCCAGCCCTCTCACACTCCTGCAGTTCCTACCATGCGTGATTTGGGGTCCTCTTTATGTCCCTGATTATAAGGGTTCTCTCCAGCTGCTCTTCAGTTGTTTTTTCCCAATGACTTGTCTTTATTTCAGTTGTTTCCAGTTTGGTCCTGGGAGATAGTCTGTGTAACTTCCATTGACTCTGCTGCCATTTCAAATCTCTCAGGACCCACCCTGGCTGGTTTGGCTCAGCAGTAGAGCATCGGCCTGCAGACCAATGAGTTGCAGGTTCAATTCTGGCCAAGGGCTTGTACCTCAGTTGCAATTGTCCCTGGCCCTGGTTGGGGTCATGTGGGATGCAACCAGTCGATGTGCCCCTCTTACATCAATGTTTCTTTCTCTCTCCCTTTCTCTCCCTCGTTCTCCCTCCCACTCTATCTGAAGATAAATGGAAAAATATCCTTGGGCCAGGATTACAATAAGTCTCTCTCTCTCTCTCTCTCTCTCTCTCTCTCTCTCTCTCTCTCTCTCTCAGGACCCCAGCCTCTTTTGCCTGCCAGCCCCTGAACTGGTCATGAGCAAGGGGATGAATACCCTTATCCCCAAGGGCCTGTGCTCTCTCCCTGGACACCCTCTGCCCCCGTCCCCATGCCTGGGCTATTGTTACTGCAGAGATACCAGAAGCAGCCTCAGCCCAGCCTGCCCTAGAGCAACTTTGGATTCAGCTGTAGAACAAAATATCTGGGCAGAGGCACTGCAAAGCTTCCAGAACATGTGGGGTAATGGGCAGTGGAAAGACCTCTGGGCTTGGTTCCAGTTCTGTCTCACTCTCTCACTGTGTGACCTTTGGCAACTCAGTTGCTCTCTCTGGGCCTCAGCTGTAGCTGCTGTATAATGGCAACAGTAGCTGTTTTGTGAACTGTAAAGCACAGTGCTTTCCTGCAGCATACACTGTGGTTAACCAGTAGACATTCCAAATCCCCTTTGCCCTTTTCTGCCTCCATTACAAAGGCTGGAAAAGTCAACTGGTCACTTTGCAGCTTCCCTGAGAGTTAGAAGTGGGCACTGGACAACATTCTGGCTAATTAAATCCAAGTGGGAATACTAAATAGCAATTCTAGGAAAGTTTCTGCTTTTCTTTTACAAGGCACTGTTCATTCCCCCTTTTCCCATTTTAACACAAATATGATGCCTGGAGCTACGGCAACTATGTTGGAACAATGAGGCATCAAGCCCTAATATGAGAGTAACATGGTGGGATTGTGGTATGGAAAAGGGGGTCCTTAGTGCACCTTTCAGCTGCTGCACTCACCCTACTGTGCTTGACTCCAGATTTCTGTTATGTGAAGAAAATAAATGCCAATTTATTTAAGCTCCTGCTAGTGGGTATTAAGTCCCTTGCAGCTGAATGTATTTATAACTGATATAACATGTGAGATGGTCATTAACTTTAGTTATAATAAATAAAATAAAGAGGAGAAACGCATCTCCACTACTCAGGACTAATGAGTAGCAATAGTGTAGCACTCCCATATATATGTGTATGTTTATAAATAAATGTATACTATATATGTTTATATAATATATGTTTAGTAGCAAGAGAAATTGTGACAAGATAGTTTTTTGAGATATTAATTTTTTTTTTCCTCTGCCAAATACACAAGAGAAGAGGGTTCTGGGCCTTCTTGGGGGGGGGGTTGAGGAAGAGTGGGAAACAGGGGAGAGAGGTTGCCTATGAAATTTACTTCCCTCCTATCCTTGGTATAAAAAAGCCCTAGTTGGTTGAGGAGCTTCTGGGAAGTGGGGAGGGGGCAGTGATGGGGGCAGCAGATGTGCCTCTTGGAGGGAGAGGAGAGCGAGGGCCCCTGAAGAAACTGCCGAGCTGCTGCGGCATGTGACCCGCGGACTTCTGCACTGTCCTGGCAGGGACTGTGTTTGTGTGGGAGGACAATGAAGAATTCAACACTGAGGTTGAATTTTCCCCCAGCCAGGCAGGGTGGGGTTTAAATAGAAAGCAAGTTGATATAAAACAGATGAACAGATGTTCTGTTTCTTGTACACCTGTGATTTGAGCTTCATACCCATTTAAAAATAATTTTAGATATAAGGCGTGCTGATGGTTTAAAAAAAAGGTTGCCATGGCCAGTTTGGCTCTGCAGTTAGATCATCAGCCCACAGACTGAAGGGTCATGGGTTCAAGTCCCAGTCAAGGCCACATATCTGGGTTGCAGGTTCCATCCCCCACCCTGGTTGGGGTTGTGCAGGAGGCAACCGATTGATGTGTCTCTGTCGCACTGATGTTTCTCTCTCTTTCTCTCTTCTTGCTCCCTCCTTTCCCTTCTCTCTAAAAATCAATGGAAAAATATCTCGGGTGAGGATTAACAACAACAAAGTCAAGTACCGGAGGAGTGTGAAAAGCATTTGCCTTCCTCACTTTTTCAAGCAGAAGCAGAGATTCTATTGAATGAATATTCCTCAAGCTGCTTAGCTAATCCTCAGCTGATGGGCACCCATGTTGTTTTCAGCATTGTTGTGTGGTTTTGATTTTGCTTCCACCAGCCACCGTGCTACTCTGGCAGCTTGCTGAGTTGCAGAGGGTACATGGACTCCAGAACCAAGATCCTCTAGGTTCTTATCTTGGCTTTGCCCTCAAGCTGCTTTGGTCTCTCTGGTCTCAGTTTCCCCATCTGCAGAATGGGGATTGTAGTAGTACCCACCCCATGGCACATTGCCAGGGTCAGTGAGAGCGGGTCTATAATGGGCATGGCACCAGGCTGGGCCCAGAGTGGGAGTCAAAGATAGGATGGCTCCTTTCTGGCTTTGGCTACCAGTCCTCAGGGACTGAGACAAAAGGTTAAGCCAGCAGATGAGGTCACTTTAGCCTGCCCGCTACCTCCAGGGACATCTGCCCCTTGTCCCTCTGCAAGTGGGTGTGAATGGCAGGAGGTGAGAGGCCCAGGCATGGAGTTCAGAGGTCCCAGACTAAAGACTCAAAAGCATGTCTGGTTTGGCCCTCACTGTGTTTAAAACAACAAGAATCTTGCCCTGGCCATTTTAGCTCAGCGGTTAGAGCGTCGACCCGCAGACCAGAGAGTCCCGGGTTCAGTTCCCACTAAGGGCATGTACCTTGGTTGCAGTTTGTCCCTGGCCCCGGTTGGGGTCATGCAGGTGGCAACCAGTCGATGTGTCTTTCTCACATCGATGTTTCTCTCTCTCTCTCTTCCTCCCTCTTTCCCTCCTGCTCTATCTGAAGATATGTGCAAAAACGTCCTCTGGTGAGGAAAAAAAAAAAAGAATCTCACAAAGATGCTGGTGCCTTGCTATGGAGCCCACCTCCATTCACCACAGTTCCCATGGCAACCACTCACTGCTTCATCACTTAAGTGACTCACCTGACCCAAGAGGACATCTGAGTCTGCAGCCCTGATGTGGGGTCGAGTAGGCTTCGGTCTGGGCACTGGGAGGCCTGAGATCTCTCTACCACCCTCTGAAAGGCCTCAGGGGCTGTGGGCTTGATCTGCCTCGGCCTTCTGTTCTGTTTCCCAAGGGCTTCCAGGCTGGTGAGTCCTGGCTTGTGAGGGTGGAGGGGCCCTTGGGATCCATGGTGGTCAGATCCTGAGTCTGGAGTCTGGCAGGCCTGATTCCCCTCCTGGCCCCTCCGCTTGCCCACCTCTCTGAGACTCAGCTTCCTCACCTGCGAAGGTTACGATGAGTCTCTACCCCACAGGGCCTGGGGATAAGTCTTCTTTGACTTTGACTATGAGCCGTTCTGGACAACCCACTCATGTACTAATTTGTTCAACATGCCAGGGTGTGAGAGTGTAGCCAATCGTACGGTTGAGAGGGAACAGAGTTCATAAGACCACCCTCTCTTCGGACACCAACTGTAAGTTCAGGGGTTTCCAAAACCATCCTTACGTTCTATTATTCACTAGAACTCATGGAGCTCATGGAAAGCTACTGTACTCACAGTTAAGTTTATTACAGGGAAAGGGCAAAGACTAAAATCAGTCCAGGGAAGATGTACATAGAGCGGAGTCTGGGGATGCTTCAGATGCTGAGCTCCCTTTGTCCACTACCCAGGAAGGCAGGAGGTATTCACTTCCTTGCAGCCCAGCAACAGCGTGCATGAAGCACCGCAAACGGGCAGCTCACCTGAGCCTAGGTGTCCAGAGTTTTGATTGGGCCTCCATTAGGTAGGCGTGATTGATGATTGGTTGATTTCAGTCTCCCAGTCAACTGATACCATGTGACCCAAAGCCCCCACCCTAAGTCGTGTGATTGGTCTTTCTGGTGTGGCCCCTCTGCCCGGCCCAAATCACATTGTTCCTCTCTGGCTAGTCCAAGGCTCTCAGGCAAACAAAGATTACCTGCCAGGAGCTGAGGGCAAAGGTCACACCTCTCTATGGCAGGGTTAAATTATATTTTTTCCAGCTTTACTGAGATATAATTGACACATAATATTGTGTAAATTTCAGGTTTGGAATCTGTTGATTTGCTACATTTATAAATTGCAAAATGATTACCATCATAGTTTAGCTACCACCTGTATCCCATCACATAGACACCTTTTTTAAAAAATCCTCACCTGAGGATATTTTTCTGTTTATCTTCATATACAGTGGGAGGGAGAGAGAGAGAGAGGGAGTGAAAGGGGGAGAGAGAAACATCGATGTGAGAGAGATCCATCGACTGGTTGCCTCCAGTAAGACCCCAACCAGGGCCAGGGACAAACCGCAACCAAGGTACGTGCCCTTGACTAGAATCAAACCCATGACTCATTGGTCCACAGGCTGATGCTCTAACCACTGAGAAAACTGGCCAAGGCCCTCCCCATTTTATTTTGTGGTGAGAACATTTAAGATCTACTCTCTTAGCAACATTCAAGTGTATGAAACAGTATTATTAGTTATAATCACCATGCTGTACATTAGATTTTCAAACTTGTTAATCTTATAATTAGAAGTTTGTACTCTCTGACCAGTATCTCCCCATTTCTCCCACCTCCAGGCCCTGGTCACTGTTAAATTCTTCACTACGTACGAGGTCAGCCCAGAAAAGAGATGTGACTTTTACATGTTGGAAGATCCCAGAGGAGCCGCCTTACCTCTGCCCTGGGGGTCTGGGGCTGGCGGGTTGAGAATTAGGGTGAGGATTCCTATGAGCCTGCACTGGCTCAGCCTTTCCCAGGCATTATCCTACCCAACTCTCCCACCTTTCCACAGAAAGAAATAGTCATGGCCTCATTTTATGGGTAAGAACACCAAAGCAAGGAGAGGCTGGTAGCTCACGCAAGGCACACTGCTAGGAAGGGGCTGAGCCTTGGATTTGGACACAGGTCTGACACTAAGTCCAAACTCTGGGCCATTCTGCCTCTTATATTCTAAAAGCACAGGTTTAGATTAAAAAATATAGTGGGCTCAAATTCTGGGCTCAGCCACTTATGGGCTACGTGACCTTGGCCAGGTCAGGGATTCTTGCTGAGTCTGTTTCCTTATTGACAAGAGTTAGGATGGTCCCTCAGTGGCCCATTCTTCTCATTGGGCTCCTGACTCTGCTGAGATTATTTACCCGACTCTCCAACAAGACTAGGGATTACTGGAGGGGACGACTCACACCTAGGTGTTCGTCCACTTCCCACTTGCCACACTGCCTGGTACGGTAAATGTTTGCAATTTGTGTGTGTGTGTGTATTTATTTATTTTTCTTTAAAAAAAATTGCTTTTAAACTTATCTTTACTGTTGAATGTATTACAGATGTCCCTCCTCTTTCCCCCATTGGCCCCCTCTTACCTTCTCCCGCCCCGCTCCTGCCTTTCCCCACACTGTTGTCTGTGTCCATTGGTTATGCATATATGCATATAAGTTCTTTGGTTTATTTCTTCTCACCTCCCCACCCCCCTTCCATTTGAGGTTTGTCAGTCTAAAAACCAATTTGTACTTCTTAATCCTTTCATCCTTTTCACACATTCCCCAACCCCCCTCCTATCTGGCAACCATCAAATGTTCTCTGTATCTATGAGAATGTTTCTGTTCTGCTATTTCATTTTGTTTGTAGATTCAATTGTTGATAGATATGTATTAATTGCCATTTCGTTTGTTCATATTTTTGGTCTTCTTTTTCTTCAAGAAGACCCTTCAACATTTCATATAATAATGGTTTGGTGGTGATGAACTCCTTTAGCTTTTTCTTTTCTGAGAGACTCTTGATATGTCCATCAATTCTAAATGACAGCTTTGTAGGATAGAGTAATCTTGGTTGTATGTTCTTGCTTTTCATCACTCTGAATATTTCTTGCCACTCCCTTCTGGCCTGCAAAGTTTCTTTTGAGAAATCAGCTGACAGTTTTATGGGAGCTCCCTTGTAGGTAACTAACTGCTTTACTCTTGCTGCTTTTAAGATTCTTTCTTTGTCTTGAACCTTTTGAATTTTGATTATGATGTGTCTTGGTGTGGGCCTCTTGGGGTTCATCTTGTTTGGGACTCTCTGTGCTTCCTGGACTTGCATGTCTGTTTCCTTCACCAAGTTAGGGAAGTATTCTTGTTTCAAATAGGTTTTCAATTTCTTGCTCTCTCTCTTCTCCTTCTGGCACCCCCATGATGTAAATGTTGGTATGCTTGAAGTTGTCCCAGAAGCTCCTTACACTATCCTCATTTGTTTGGATTCTTTTTCCTTTTTGCTGTTTTGATTGGGTGTTTTTTGCTTTCTTATATTCCAAATAGATGGTTTGCTTCTTGGCTTTACCTACTCTACTATTGAATCTCTGTAAATTATTTTTTATTTCAGTTAGTGCCTCCTTCATTTCTGACTGGTCCTTTTTTATGCTCTTGAGGCCCTCACTAAGTTCATTGAAGTTCTCACTAAGTTAATTGAGCATCCTTGCAAACAGTGTTTTGAATTCTGCATCTGTTAGATTGCTTATCTCCATTTCATTTAGTTCTTTTCCTGGAGTTTTGTTCTGTTCTTTCATTTGAGACATGTTTCTTTGTTTCCTCATTTTGGCTGCCTGTCTGTGTTTGTTTCTATGTATTAGGTAGAGTTTCTATGTCTCCTGGGCTTCCTACGGTGGCCTATTATAGTAGGTGTCCTGTAGGCACAGCCTCCCTGGTCTCCCAACTGGGCCCTCAAGGTGCACCCCTTATGTGGACTCTACACCCTTCTGTTGTAATTGAGCCTTGATTGCTATTGTCACATCAATGAGAGGGTTTTTTACTTAGGCTGATCAGCAGCAAGGACTGGCTGTACCCACTATTCACCGACCTCTGACTACCTTGGATAATGAGCTGTGCAGGGCCCCACAACATAGAGCAAGACTTACTTCAGCAAGGCTCTGGTACACACTGAGTCTATTCCTTGAGTGTGTCACTTGTGGAGGTGGTTGGATGGTGGTGCTTCCCAGTGTTCTGAAACTGTCCACTGGGTGTGCTGGCTCTGGGGCAAGGTCAGCCACTGCCTGTGTTCTATCTGGAGCCATCAGGCATAAGCTACAAAGTGGTCTGCAGATGGCTGCTGCTTGTGCTGGGCTTGGAGGTGCTTAGGCAAAGCCAAGTTGTGACCCAAGGCTGGCTGCTTCTAGTGCCAGGCCTGGGGCCACTTAATGAGAGGTATGAGACCAGATGCTGCTTGTTTGAGAGAATTTAGGAAAATCTGAAGCAGGATCCAAGACAGGCCATTCCTCTAGTAAAGCAGTTGGTGACAGCTTGGGTGGGCCCAAAAGTTGGGTGGGGCAGGGCCTCAGAGAATCAGGAGGGTGGGGCAAATAGTGTGAGCCTGGTTGCTGGAGTCCCAGATATGGCTACTGTCTACTAGGCTCGTGGGGGAAGGGCTCCCCAAAGGAACAAAAGCCTCTGACAGCACATCTGTCCAGGAGAAAGCTGCCCCTCCAGCCCTCGCCCCAATGCCAAACAGCTCAGTTCTTCCTGTATGTCTCTGGTGCCTTTTGAGCTGCCTCCCCAATGCTGAGGCTCAGAAGGAACAAGTCCGAGTGAGTCTGTGTGTGGCCCTTTAAGAGGAGCTGCCTGGGGCTCCCGCAGCCTCAGTCTCCCTCACTCTCAGTTCCTACTGGTTTTTCCAGCCAGAAGTGATGGGGGTTCTCTTCCTGGCACTGGAACCCTGAGCTGGCAGCCTGGTGTGGTACGGGGACCCCTCAGTTCTCAGGGAGGACCTTCCCAGCCTAGGTGTCCTCCTGATTTTTATCCGCCACACGTGAGTGTGGGACCAGCCCGTCAGCCTCCACCCCTCTCACCAGTCTCAATGTGGCTTCTTCTTTAATTCCGTAGTTGTTGGACTTCCATTCAGTTTGATTTCAGGCGGTTTTGAATGATGGTTGTTCTGTAGTTTAGTTGTAATTTTAATGTGGTTGTGGGAGGACGCGATACCGCGGTTACCTATGCTGCCATCTTGACCGGAAGTTCATGTTTGCCATGTTTGAAGTTCATGGGAGCATGCTGCCGGAAGGCCAGAGACAAGTCCTGTTGGGCGACAGAGGGCTGGGTGCCCAGTGTGGGAGGATCCCTCATGTAAAACCCTCCCTGGGAGCCTGGTCACATATCAAGTGGGAAACATGGACCTTACCCCTGGGGGACCTGGCTGAGTTTTAGGCCAATGCCATGACTTGCAGTGTGACCTTGTGCAAGGAACATAACTCCTCTGGCCTTGCTTTCCCATTGTGAAAATAGGGAGTAGGACTAGACTGTGGGATAGTTAAAGTCTGTTTCCCCACTTTGGCCGAATGGCCCTCAGAGCTCTGGTCTAAGTCTTTACAGAGGAAGTGTCTATGATGGTCTTTTTTTTAAATCCTTACCCAAGGATATTTTTCTATTTATCTTCAGAGAGAGTGGGAGGGAAGCAGGGACAGAGAGAGAGAGAGAGAGAGAGAGAGAGAGAGAGAGAGAGAGAGAAAGAGAGAGAGAGAGAACATTGATGTGAGACAGACACATCAACTGGTTGCCTCCCATAAGACCCCAACCAGCGCCAGGGACCAAACTGCAACCGAGGTATGTGCCCTTGACCGGAATCGAACCCATGACTCTTTGGTCTTTGGGCCGACACTCTAACCACTGAGCCAAATTGTCCAGGGCTCTTTAAAAAAAAAAAAAAATGATTTATTGATTTTTTTTAGAGAAAGGAAGGGAGGGACAGAAATATCAATGTGAGAAATATTGATCAGCTGCTTCCTGCATGCCCCCTACTGGGGATGGAGCCCACAACCCAGGCATGTTCCCTGACTGGGAATCTAACCGGGACCTCTCAGTCCATGGAAGGATACTCAATCCGCTGAGTCACACTGGCCAGGCTATAATGGTCTTTTTGAGAATGCTTCCTTCTCTCTGGCCTCGATGGCCTGTTACTCCCCCAACTGCCCTCATCACATATGTGCACACATGCATATAAGCATGCACACGTGTGCACATGTGATCCACAAACACAAATGCAGAGACATGCAAATATGTCTCTTACACAGCACTTACATATGCATGGACACATGTGTGCACACAAGCACACACATACATGCACATGGTGATGTATACGATGGACTGCCACTCAATATCCATTCACCCCTCTTCTCTGGGCCTGCCTGCAGGACCTAGAAAACTGAAACTATATTTCCCAGACTCCCTTTCAGTTAGAGCTAGAGTTTTGGGTGTGTCTTAGGTTCAGCCAATTGGAAAAACTTATATGACCTTTGGAAGGTGTAAGTGAGTTTGTTTTTTCTTGTGGCCACTTCCAGAGTGTTGGCACCAGGTTCAGAAGGGCAAGAGGCAGGGCTGGTGGTGCATCTGCTGGTGGTGCCCCTGGATTGCGGCAGGGTGTAGCTGTGCAGTGGCAGCCGCAGGGCCTCCCTCGCTGCTTCTTGCAGCTTCAGCCAGGATGGTGAGGATTAGAGCCAGGGGCAGCTCCCTTGGCAGCCCTCTTCTGTAGTGTGATTTTGGGAGTTGCTCCTGAAAGCTCAACCTTAAAATTGTTTCTTTCAGGTCTCCGGATTATTTATAACACTCTGTAACACATTCCTTCCTGTTTAAACCAGCTGGAGTCCTGCTTTTAAAACCTAAATCCTTCAGGTTTTAGCTCACGTGTCCTGAGGCCAGAAGGGTCTTGGAGTGTTTGAGGAAGAGCAGACAAGATAGCATAACAGGGAGGCGAAGACATAGGGTGGGTCACATCTTGTACGGCCTGAAAATTAATAAAGGGAAACTTCACTAAAGTGGAGTGGGAGGCCAGAAGGGGGAGCTCTCACACAGTACTATTTCATGTCAATTGCAGGAAGATTGACAGTTACACACCCCAACATAGGAATAGTCAATAGCAAAAAATGATCAGTTATAAGCCCCAACAGGAAAAGATGTACATTGATTGCATCTCCTACAAGAAATCAACTATCCCAGCAATGAGAAACCGTCACCTCCCTGAACTCTCGCTTTTGTCCAATGGACTTTCTTCCAGAACACCTCCTCCAAACTTTTTCCTTTTTGTCTATAAAATAACTTTCCTGTCCTTTATTTATTGGACTTGCCTATGGCTTTTGCTATATAGCTTGCTTGTCCAGAATTGCAATTCTATGCTACTCCCAAATAAACTCATTTTTGCTGGTAAAATAATTGACTGTTTTATTATATGTTTAAGGTCAACAGAGGCCACACTAAGGAATTGGATTTTATTCTAAGTACAATGAGAGGCCATTGGAGGCTCTTATGCAGGGACATGATGTGACTGGTTTATGTTTTAGAAACCAGTATGATGTCAGGGGGTCGGGGGGATGTCAGAGTGGCAGCAGAGAGGCCATTTGTGAGGTGACTGTAGTGAACCAGGAAGGAGATGATGAGCTAGTGTGATAGCTGTGCAGATGGTGATGTGAACAGAGCTGGGAAATATTTTGGAGATAAAACTAAACAGAAATTGCTGCTGGGTTAAACATGGGCATGTGGATAAAAGAGAGAATCAAGATGACACCTGGCTTTTGGCCTGAGCAACTGGGTGACTGTTGGTGTCATTGCAGTGCGGAAGCCTGGAGTTGTTTTCAGAGAAAAGAGGTCATCAAGTTTTCTATTTGGGATTGGTGCCAGAGTGTTGATTAAGGGGTAAGTGCAGGAGCGTATGGGACAGTCCAGGTAGAGGCAGTGGTGACCTGAACAAGCATGATGGTGAAGAGAAGAGGGTGGATGGAAATATTTAAGTGGTGAAATTAATAAGGCTTGGTGATGGATTGGAAATGAGTGGATGGATTGGAAATGAGTGGGAGTAGGGTGGTGAGAGGGGGTGTCAAAAATTTCTCAAAAGCCTGTGGTTTGTGAAAGGGTTAAATGCTGGTGTCATTCACTGGGATAAGCTACAGAGAGGTCCAGACTTGACGGGAATGATCAAGAGTTTGTTTTGGGATATATTGTTGTACTGTACAGAAAGTGCCTAAAACACTGAGCTTGGCACACCTGAAGTGCGCATTAAATGGCTACTGCTACTCTTCTTCCTTCAAAGTCCAGTTCCACCACTGGCTTTTTTTTTGAACTCTCTGTGACCTCTCTAGAATAATTAAAAATGATGTCCTGGATTAGATGGTTTCTAAAAGCCATCCTAGACATTGCCTCATCAGCATCACTACTCGAAGGTGACTAGTTCTCCTGATTTACCCAGTACTGAGGGATTTCCTGGTATTTAGGACTTTTAGTGCTGAAACAAGAGCAATGCTGGGCAAACTGGGGAATGGTTGGTCAACCTAAGTACCATTACCATCACCACCACCACCACCATCATTACTGTCATCATGAGCATCTCATCACCACCACTACCTCATTACCATCATCATCACAATCCCATCATTATTACCATCACTATCATTACCACTGCCATCATCCTCATCACCACCACCATTGTCACCACCATCTATAATTTACTGGACTCTTATTCGGTGCTAAATGCTTTACATGCATTATCTCATAACCTCATTGCAATGCAATATTTTTAAATATGTTTTTATTGATTTTTATTTTTAGAGAAAAAGAAAGGGAAAGGGAGAGGGACAGAGAGAAACATTAATGTGAGAGAGAAATATTGATTGCTTGCTTTCCACATGCACCCCGAGGGGACTGAACCCGCAGCCTGGGTATATGCCCCAACTAGGAATTGAACTGGTGACCTTTTGATGCACAGAATGATGCTCAACCAACTGAGCCATACTGGTCAAGGTAAGGTCTAATTATTAAGAACTGAGGCTTAGTAATTGATAGTCCTGGGTTCAAATCCCAGTTCTGTCACTTACAAGTTGCAAACCATGGTGAGTCATTGTGAGCATTTTCCCTCCGTTCCTAGTACCTTCTCCTCTCTTTGTCGTACATCTCTGTCTCTAGCACAGGGTTTCAGAGTGCTTGAGGAAAAGAAGTCTGTTTTATTTATTTCCTCTGTCATGCCACCTTATCGTAGAGATTAATATAGATGAAGCTTTTGGAAATAAGAATAATTGTTATAATAGTAGGTAATATATTTTTTGAGTGCTTACTTTGTGTTAGACCCTTTTCTAAGTGCTTTATATGTATTAACTCATTTCAGGTTTGTTTTATTACATTATATAGAAACAAAAAAGATCAAAGAACAAGAGTGGAAAACAAAATGCAAGATAATATTGTACATTTTATTGTAGCAAAATTATATCTCAATAAAGTTAACATGAGAAACAAACAAACAAAAAAAGAGTAGAAATAAATACATATTTGTCAGTAAACACAATAGATGTAAATGGATTAAACTTACCAGTGTTTCTCAGATAGGATTAAAATAAAATACATCTGCCCCTGGCCGGTTTGGCTTTGTGGTTAGATTGTTGGCCTGTGGAACAGAGAGTTCCGGGTTTGGTTCCCGCTTAAGGGCACTTACCTTAGTTGCAGTTTGTCCCTGGCCCTGGTTGGGGTCGTATGGGTGGCAACCAGTCGATGTATCTCTCTCACATTGATGTTTCTCTCTCTCTCTTCCTCCCTCTCTCCCTCCTGCTCTACCTGAAGATAAATGCAAAAAAGTGTCCTTGGGTGATGATAAAAACAGAACAAAACAACAACAAAAAAATACATTTATATACTCTTTGCAGTGGGCATACCTAAGACACAGTATACACAAAAGAGGAAAGTAAATTGATAAAAGAGACATATAAGAAGATACTAACTTAAAGAAAGCTGGTGTATCAATATTGACACAAACAAAATAGATTTTAAGGTAAAAGTCTTTATTAGGAATATAAAACAGGAATATCATTATTTAATGATAAAAGAAACCATTCACCAGGAAATTATAATAAACCTAAACCTCTATGGACACAATAATGTAGTCTCAAATTATATAAAGAAAAAAAATGGCCCTGGCCAGTTTGGCTCAGCGGTTAGAGCGTCTGCCTGCGGTCCGGAGAGACCCGGGTTCGGTTCCCGCTAAGGGCATGTACCTCGGTTGCAGTTTGTCCCCGGCCCTGGTTGGTCGTGTGGGTGGCAGCCACTCGATGTGTCCCTTTCACATCGATGTTTCCCTCTCTCTCTCTTCCTCTCTCTCCCTCCCACTCTGTCTGTACAAAAAATGGAAAAAATGTCCTCGGGTGAGGATTAAAAAAAAAAAAGGCAGACGTACAAGGAAAAACCTACAAATCTACAATTAGAACGATATATCAGACAATAAAAAAGTAAGAACAGACAAATTTGAATGACATATTCAATAGAGATAGGTAGAGAAGCAAGAGACTAGATTCCTTAAAAATTAATCATTAAGCTAATGACATGTGTTGGTAAGATATAAAGAAACAAGAACTTACATATTTCTGGCAGGAGTGTATATTGGAACCACCATTTTGGAAGGAAATGTGACAACATTGGGTAAACTTGAAGATGAGTATATCTTTAACCCAGCAACTCCATCAATAGATGATTGCCCTATAGAAGCTTCACCCATATGCACAGGGAGGCATGTAAAAGAAGATTGATTGTAGCTCTGTTCATAATTAAAAAGCACAAATTATTTTAATCAGAACTCAGTTAAGAATGGGTAAATAGCCCTGGCCAGTTTTGCTCAGTGGTTAGAGTATTGCCCCGAGGACCAAAGAGTCTGGGTTCCATTCTGGTCAAAGGCACGTACATACCTCAGTTGCAGTTCATCCCCGGCCCTGGTCAGGGTCATGCAGGAGGCAACTAGTTGATGTGTGTCTCTCACATCAATATTTCTCTCTCTTTCTCTCTCCCTCCCACTCTATCTGAAGATAAATAGAAAAATGTCCTCGGGTAAGGACTAAAAAAAAAAAAAAATAGAATGGGTAAATAACCTGAGATTTATTCAGATAGTAGCCTACTCTATAGTATTTGAAATAATGTAAATAGAGCTACCAATAAAGGTAACCTAATAAAGACTGAAAAATATCAAGTTGCAAAATTATATGCTACACTTCATGTTAAAAATTTTGAAACCCAATATATAATATCTATATTGTCTGTGGATATATACATATGTATGTAGTAGAAGTAGTGTAACAGTGGGGAATTGTAACCCATCCCACTATTCTTTTGACATTGTTTCTGTAAATGCTGACTCTGACTAACATGTAGCTTGTAGATAAACAGCATGTTTGTATAAGAATCCTGGGAACCGTTCAGCCGATGTGGCTTAGTGAATTGAGAACTGTGCCATGGACTGAGAAGTCGCGGTTCAATTTCTGGTCAGGGCACATGCCCAGATTGCAGGCTTAATCCCCGGTAGGAGGTATGTAGGAGGCAGTCAATTGATGTTTCTCTCTCACATCAATGTTTCTATCTTTCTCTGCCTTCTTCTCTCTCTCTCAAAGAAAAAAAAAATCAAATATATTTTTAAAAATAGAAAGAAGAAAAGAATCCTAGGAACTAACTTCAGAAGATACAGATTCTGAACTGCAGTCATCCCAGTTCTGGGTGATTTGCTGACCTTCAACTGAAGAACCAGGATGACACAGTACTAAGATGACATAGATCTGGATGATGTACACCAGACCATCACTTGATCAGTTTTGAGATCCTTATCAGAAATGACTGTGCTGGCCTGAATGTAGAGAACTTTTCAACCCCTTCTTTTGATTTCTTTGTCCTGCTTTCCCTCTCCCTCCTTATAAAAACCTCTTTCTGTACTGAGATGTGGGGATGGGCTTTGCGACAACAGTCCCCCATCTTTTCAGGTAACTGGCACTTGAATAAACCTCTTTCCTTTTCACCAGCACCTGTCTCATGAGTTTGGCTTTCATAACAGCAGGCAGCTGAACCTTGGTTTCCATTACAGTACAAAAATATACATGGTATGAGTTCCCCCCAATTTGAAGATTTCCCTGTGAGGAATAAGGGAGAAGAAATGGGATCCTGGCTATAGGAACACTAACCCCTAAGCTCTTGCCCTAAGCATGACTGGGCATTGAGCACAGGGCAAGGAGTTAGGGAATGTTTCTCCTCATCACTGTGGGGTATTAGTCAGCCTGCAATTGGACCCTTACCCTGTTATCTGTCAGGTGTGAATTTGGACTTGTGATCTTAAGTAAGTCCCAGGGTCTTTCAGGATTTTGGTTTTCCCATCTGTGAGATGAATGGAAGGTATTGCCCCAGAGAACAGCAGACTCTGGCAGACTCAATCTTGTCCTTCACATTGCCAGAGGCTTGTCATGGAGAATAGAGTTTAGACTGATTTGTATTCTGTGGCTTCAAAGTGTAAAGCTAGAAGCAAGAAGTGGGAGTTCAGAATAAACTGCTCTTCATCAGAGCTGCTGTTCAAGAACCGAAAGAGTTCTGCATTGCAGTGAAGAGGGATAACAGGGCTCCTGGACTCTCATAATTCTGGTATTGGAATAATATACAAAATATGGTTGCCTGGTCATTGTGGCTCAGTGGTTGACCATTGATTCGCACACCAAGAGGTCACCAGTGAACTCTCTGTCTTTGGGAGTGTTCAAACAGAGGCAACTGGATGAGCATGTGGAGGGAAAGTTGAAGAAGGAATTCCTGTTCTTGGAGGAGTGGCTGATGACCAAGGGACCTTGCTAGGTCCTTATTGACTCTGAAAGTCTGGCTATAAACTGTGATCCTAAGTTTCTATGATTATAAGCGCCTATCTACGTGCCAGTTAACTTTTATTTACTCTTATTCTGAAGATAAGGAAACTGAAGTAACTTATAAGACAAGTAACTTATAAGAAAGCCTTTACATGTGGCCCAAGATCCCCTGTCACTGTTAAGTGACAGTTTTCCCTTCCTGGGAAACAGATGGAATTAAAAGATTATGAGTAATTACTGTTGTTACCTTATGCAAGGGGCGCGGCACACCTGTGAAGATCTGCCATAAGAACAGGAATTATGTGGTCTCAGGCCCCTTTGTTGAAAATGTTGTTTATTATTTCTGTCGATTTCCTCTAGTTTAGTCATCATCCTTGCTAAATGCTCTGTTAATGTCCATGTTGCTTTCCAAGAGCTTGCACATCAGTGTCCCAGTTCAGGTGAAAGAAATGTGTTATGTCACCACAGGCCATGAACTTCTACCCCAATTAAACTATGAAAAGGAGGTGGCCCTGTTCCTAACCTTCCCAATCTCCTGGTTATTTCGGCAGATGTTTAGCTGCAGGTAGTGGGCAAGAACCCTTGATGGCTTCTATTGCCCAGTGAACTACACCAGCTTTGGGAAATTGGATGATGATGATGAAGACCCCCACCTCAGGCAAGAAGCATGAAAATGTGGGGGCAGCAGTCTGCATTGCAATGAAGAGGGATAACAGGGCTCCTGGCATCTCATAATTTCTGGTATTGGAATAATATACCAAATATGGTTGCCTGGCCAGTGTGGCTCAGTGGTTGACCATTGATTCGCACACCAAGAGGTCACCAGTTCTATTCCTGGTCAGGACACATGCCCAGGTTGTGGGCCAAATCCCTAGTGGGGGCCGTGCAGGTGGCGGCCAATCAATGTTTTCTGTCACCAATGTTTCTATCCCTCTCTCCCTCTCCTTTCCTTTCTCTCTAAAATCAATAAAGAAAAAAATCTAAAAACAAAACAAAACAAAATATGGTTTGGTACCGAGGGAGTGTTAGTCCCTGTTTGGTTGATTTGTACCTGGGATCCTAACAGATCTTCAACCATAGGGGTGGGAAACCACCAAGATCAGATTCTTAATGGTGTGCTGAGCTTGACCAGTGGGGAGTGGGGCTCCCCTGTCCTTTTCTGCTGCCACCAATAGCTAAAGCTGGTGATGGAATTGGGGGGAGGAATAAGAGCCCAGGAGTCAGTACGAGGTAAGAAAATACAGGCAGCAATTCACCAGTGCATGAGAGGCCACCTTCAATAAGATTTTTTCTCTGCTCAGTGGCCCCAAATGGACCAAGGTTCTGTTCTTGTTTTTAAAATTGTGGTACAATATGTATAACATAAAATTACTATTTTAACTCTTCTTGAGTGTACAGTTCGGTGGTATTGAATACATTCACATTATTGTGCAACCATCCACCAAGATCCATTTCCAGAACTTTTCTATCATCCCAAACTAATCTCTGTACCCATTAAAAAATAACTCCCCATTCTCCAACCACTTTCGCCCTGCCCCTGCCCAGCCCCTTAACCCCCATTCTACTTCTGTCTCTATGAATTTGACTACTCTAAGTACCTCATATCAGTGGAATTATACAATATGTGTTCTCCTGTGTCTGGCTTATTTCACTGAGAATAATGTCTTCAAGGTTTATCCACTTTTTAGCGTGTATCAGTGACCCATCCATTCCTTTTTATGGCTAAAAATAATCTACTGTATAAATATACCCCATTTGTTTATCCATTCATCTGGTGATAGAAATTTGAATTATTTCCACTTTGACTATTGTGAGTATTGCTTCTATGAACATGGGTGTACAGATATCTGTTTGAAAAAATAGATATCTGTTTCAATTTTTCCAATTCTTGGCCAGGTTGAATGTGGGGACTCTATGTGCTCCAGGAAAATCTATGGTTCTCAAGTAGATCAATGCAAAATTACTCCAAATAATTCAAGTGTTATGCCCTGGCTGGTGTGGCTCAGTCAGTTGGGCATCGTCCTATGCACCAAAAGGTCATTAGTTCGATTCCCGGTCAGAGCAATTGATCAGGTTGCAGACTCAGTCCCCAGTAAAGGGCATGCAGGAGGCAGCCAATCGATGTTTCTCTCTCACATTGATGTTTCTCTCTCCCTCTCCCTTCCTCTCTCTCTAAAAATCAATAAAAATACATATTAAAAATAATTTAAGTGTTATTATTAATCAAATTGTTTTAAAATCACACATTTTGTATTGTGAGAATTATAATATACAATTCTTCAGAAAATGTTTTACTTTGGAAGACCAGAGCTGGCAGGCACACACCAAAAACTGAAATAAAATGAGAGGACTCTTTAGTAAAAGCACTAAGGACAGAGGTTACGAGAGAAGACTGAAGTCCTGAATAAGGAGGAGGGTCCTAGGAGTCTTTAGGAGACTTTAAAATTGTATTTTTTATTAAATCCAAACAGTATAAAAATGATACATTATAGAGTTCAACATAGACTTTCAAGGTAAAATTTTATGTTGCGTTATATAAATTATGTTACATGTTGCAAGTTAATCACACATTATGACATGGCAATATTTTTCTTATAATTCCAGGATTACCCATCTTTTATGCCATCCTTGATTGGTTTGAGTGGGGTTAGGATTTTAAAATACTAAGATAATGAATATTGTAAATTTCCAAAGCCTCTGGAAAACTGAAGTTCACCACTAAAGTGATCTAAGATGAAGGAATGAATACTGGCATTATTAAAAGAAAAATTTAAAAAATAGTTTCACCTAGTGGGACTGAGATAAAGAAAGCTAGGCTGGTGTTTTTAGCCCATGAAAATACAAAAATGAAGGAAACCTTTAGACAAAACTTTAGAAGCATGTCTTGGTCCATAGCTTCCTTTACATAATAATTCACTACCTATTTAGTGCATGGAGACGATTTGTGCCTTGTTTCCCAATTCCTTTGGGGTTCCCTGCAACTCTTTCTCTCCTGTTCTCAGTTCAGCTCCTCCCCAAACTTGGCATTTGGCAGAGCAAGAGCCCTGCCATTACCCATGTTCAAGTATGCCCTTGAGGGGCTCACTCCTCCCTCAGATGACTTATTGATGTATCTTTTCCAACTAGTCAAATGTGAGGGAGGAGACTTTGATTTGTTGACTGCTACATCCTCAGTGCCTACATCATCCGGGGTCACTGTAAGTGCTAAATAAATATTTTTTGAATGAATGAATGCATGCGTGTATGAATGAATGAACCTCATATAGTACTTTCCCAGAGAGAAGTTCTACAAATACCATGTTCTTCTCCTTGTCACATGTCCCGTGGTATTTTAGTCTCCCTTAAAAATCAATGCTCCAGGCAGCTTCCTGACTGGCCAATTCCCGGGTCCAGTTCTGAGCATCTCCCATGGTCCCCTGTAAGCACCGTGAAGTCTTCCAGAGGAGATAGATATTGAGCTGGGTGGGTTAACCTATGTTGGAGAATGAACGACCTTCAAATCTCAGCACCTAAAGCAATAAGGTTGTTATCGCCTCAAATTATATGTCCAGGGAGGGTGGGCTGTGGGCTCGGCTCTACACTGTCCTCCCTCTGGGACCCAGGCTGATGGAGTAGCCACCATCTGCTGATTGCTCATGCAGAGCATGAGAGCATTCAGTGATGCACACTGGCTCTGAAAGTTACTTACTGGAAGTAACTTACCACTTCAGCTCATGTTTTATTGCCCAAAGCAAGTCACATGACTATACCCAGTTTGGAGGGGAAGGGCAATGATAGACTATATTTTTTAAAATATGTTTTTATTGTTTTGTGTTTTTTTTTTGAGAGGACAGGAGAGGGAGACAGAAACATCTATGAGAAAGAAACATGAATCGACTGCCTCCTAAATGCCCCCTGCTGGGGATTGAGACTGCAACCCAGACGTGTGCCCTGACTGGGAATAGAACTTGTGACCTCTTGGTACATGGGACAGTGTTCAATCCACTGCGCCACACTGGCCGGGCTGTGATACACTGTATTAATTGCCCAAATATTTGCTGTATCTCCCTAGGAAAGGGTTATAATCCTCTCCCCATGGACATCAGCCTTAGCCACAGGACTTGCTTTGGCTACTTACTGATCTGGAGTAGAAACGTGTCATGAGGGGCTGCTCCTTCATCCTGAATCTGGGATGGTGGAACAGAGCCAAAGCTGACCCACAGTGGGAACATGAGCCAGAAACAAATCTTTGTAATTATGAGCTCCTGTGATTTGGGGATGGCTTATTATTGCAGCATAATTTAGCTGAAATGGATTGATTCTGCAGGGAAATGTAATTTTACCATGTGCCCAAGAGGAGAATTGGAAATAGCTGATGGACAGCACTAATGGCTGCCACACAGCACCATTCGAGCTGGACAATGGGCAGGGGTTCCCGGCAGACAGTAAAACATCTGCAAACGTTGGGAACAGAGAGGGATGTAATAAGTGGGCTGAACTGAACCGGAGAATCTTCTGACATTAGGTGTGCAGTAGGAGGGGACACTGGCAAGGACAGTATACCATTTTATTCTCCGAAGATTGGCTGTTTGGCTTGGTCCCAATGAGACCTGAATCTGAGGTTATTCTTGAGGCTACTTCTGTGAGTTCCAGAAGCCATTTGATTTGAGTGAGGGTCCGCCCCTCTCTGACCTTCAGGTTTGCATCTGTAAAGCAGACATAGAATGTTCACTTCGCAGTGTTATTATGATTATTCAATGAGTTAGTTAACTAGTGACAAAGGCCTGGGCTCTGGGATCAGACCCAGAGCTACTGGGATCCCAGCTCAGCTACTTACTGAGAACCTTGGGAATGCTTCTTTTTAAAAAACATCTGTGAGCCTCTGATTCCTCATCTGAAAATAGAGATGATAACTAGTGCTTCGTGGGGTTGTTATGAAGATTAAAAGAAATAGTGACATTATGCAATGCATGGTAGGAATTCCATATATATTCATTAACCCAACCATGGGAGTCACAGAAATATTGGGCTTGATTTATCTTTCTTTGATTCTAGACTTGCTACAAACCAGATAATTTTGATATATTTAAAAGAAAAGAAGGTGGGCATGATACATCATGACCTTTGAGCACAGTTACAGAAAATCTGAGGTATTTTTGCATTTATTCACACAGCTACCCCAGAGCCTGACAGAATCTAACCCCAGCCATTTACCAGAGTCACACTTGAAAAAAAATCTTTTTTATTGATTGATTTGAGAGAGAGAGAGATTTGTTGTTCCACTTATTTATGCAGTCATTGGTTGATCTTGTATGTACCCTGACCGGGAATCCAACCTGTAACCTTGGCACATGGGGATGGTGCTCTAACCAACTGAGCTACCAGGCCAGGGCCAAAGTCACACCTTGCATTTCAATTCCATTCTTAGTTCATGGGCTCAAACGTGTTTCTGTATTCACAGCAATGTTCCAGGAGAAATGGGAATATAGTCAGGCAGCCTGTGCTGAGAGGAATGTTCTCACCCGACCTCCGCACAGACAAGTCTCAGTCTCCGGGAAAGGTGGGGTTCTTAGAGCCATTTGCTGAGCGCTTGCTTATATGAGGTGTTTGTCAGTCCAGAGGGGCCAGGTTGTGTCACGGAAACAAACAATCCTCAAATCCCAGTGCCTTAAATCAATAGGGTTTATGCTAATCTTTATTTGGGTTATCTTATTCAACCCTCTGAATAGTCCTGGTGTCATATACTAACATGATTTCCGTTTTGCAGATGAGGCAGTGGACGATCTGAAAGGTGAAAGAACTTGGTCAGGAGCTGGAATTCGGATGAAGATCTTACTTAATCTTTGCATAATACTGCTTCTTGTGTCTAATAGTTGGGAGAGTCACAACCGGAGAGGGCAGGGACTTCCTAAAGTCACCCTGCTCTCCCTGTTACATAATCTCCAGGTCTCCTGACTCCCAGAAAGAACTCAGTTTTGCATTTATGAATGTACATAATTTATAAATCAGATGTCGTCAAATTTGTTGATCGTTCACCCTGTGATCTCTTTTGTCGCATCCAAGATTAAAACGTCATCCTCCAAAGATAGGATATATAATCAATTCTATAGTTTTAAAGATATTTTATACCTTGTTTAAAAACATACACGTATTTAACTCTTCAAATCATTTCACGTTTGTTTCGGTGTGCAGTGTGATTCCAAACCATTTCACTTTCCAAATTGTTCATCTGTTGTCCCAACACCATTTGTTCTGTAAACCTTTGTTTGTTTGTTTGTTTGTTTGTTTGTTTTGGGTGATTAGTGGTGTGCTAAATGCTTTTGTTCTGAGCTTTGTTTCTGGGCTGTCAGCTCAGTCACATTGATTTTTCTCTTCTGAAATAAGATGTAAGGGCAGGCAGACCTTGACTTATATTCTAGGTCTCACATGTACTAGCTGTGACATCCATTTATTTATTTATTCTGCATGTGTTTACTGAAGCAAATTTTGTGCCAAGTCTTATACTAGTGTGCATCACCGGGGACCCAGAAATGAAGATGTGGTCCCTCTCTGCAGCCTTCACAATCTGGTAAAGATGGTCATATGATCAAAAATGCAAATAAAGCCCTGGCCAGTTTGGCTCAGCGGTTAGAGCGTCGGCCTGCGGTCCAGAGAGACCCGGGTTCGGTTCCTGCTAAGGGCACGTATTTCGGTTGCAGTTTGTCCCCGGCCCTGGTTGGTCGTGCGGGTGGCAGCCACTCGATGTGTCCCTTCACGTCGATGTTTCTCTCTCTCTCTCCCTCCCTCTCTCTCCCTCCCACTCTGTCTGTACAAAAAATGGAAAAAAATATCCTCGGGTGAGGATAAAAAAAAAAAAATGCAAATAAAAATACCAACAGGAATCATGAGACCCGTTATGGATATCATTTCACTGAATCCTCATCACTACCCTTGTGGTCCCATTTTCAAGATGAGGGAACTGAGGCTCAGAGCAGTCAAATAACCTGCCCTTAGCCACCCAGTTAGTGAGTAGTAAACCAGGGTGATTTTGAGCCCATGGGATTACATCCTCTGCTGTACTGGGGAGAAAGGGCATGGAAGAAGGGCCACTTGGCCAGCATGGAAGAATGACTGGTCCAAAGTCCATCTCTGCCACCACTTAGATCAGCTTCCACGTGAGCTCTGACTGCCACAAGCCCAGAGTCACACACAGGCCATTGCTGATGGAGATTTCCCAGGAGTGGAGGGTGTTGAAGTAAGAAATGTCCAAACCTGTAAGTAATTTTTATAAGAGTTTATTTGAGCCAAACTGATGACATGTGCCAGGGAGGAAGATCTCAAATACTCCAGAGAATATTAGTTCTGCAGCAGCTTTTATGCATCTTGGAATTAAGGAAGATTACCTGAGGGTGGGAGAAAGATGCGGGGGATCAGATTGCAGGGTAGTTAACAAGATGATGCGCTTTCTTAATGTTGTACCCTCAAGGGGTATTACTTCTTTTTTATTGTATTTTATTTTGAGAGCATGTTTATTAAAGCTGGGAGCAGGGAAACAGGAAGGGCTTGGGATTGAGGAAGCACCAGGGGAGCCCAGGCGGGGCTGCTTTGGCTCACTGGAAAGTCAGAGAAAAGGGGGCTCAGACACAGGTGCTGGGGGTTAGCCTGGGCTGAGCGGCTGCTGCCCACTGCTCCCTTGGTGGCAAGTCTCATGGGGACCCTTGGAGTTTTTTTTTTTTTTATCCTCACCCGAGGACATTTTTTCCATTTTTTGTTCAGAGCGGGAGGGAGAGAGAGGAACAGAGAGAGAGAGAGAAACATCGATGCGAAAGGAACACATCGAGTGGCTGCCACCCGCACAACCAACCAGGGCCGGGGACAAACTGCAACCGAAGTACGTGTCCTTAGCGGGAACCGAACCCGGGTCTCTCCAGACCGCAGGCCGACGCTCTAACCGCTGAGCCAAACCGGCCAGGGCGGACCCTTGGAGTTTAGGAGATGCACCTTTATGGGAGAAGATGAGGGGGAAGGAGCAGAGCTCACCTAACTTTTTGGTTTCAGATCTGAATGATTCCTCCCGGTAGGTTGAGGTTCATCTAAAACAGACTCTTGAGCATCCTCCTCTCCTCTTGGATTTGCCTCCAGAGGGATCACTTTAAATTCTGTCAGGGCCATTGTGGTGTTTGCCTCCGTGTTTCCAGATAACAAGCTTGTGATACTATCTCACGTCTTACTGCTTGAAACATCGTATAGCAACTGAACAATGAACTTGAGTTCTTTTATATCTTTCTGTTTCTCTCCCGTTGGCCCAATATATTTTACTACAATTTTGGTTCAATCAATAATCAGTCCTTTGTTATGACTATACAAAATATTGTTCTTGCATTTTGTCTATTATTTTTATTGTTATTAAAAAACATTTTTTCTTTATTGATTTTGGAGAGAGGGAAAGGGAGAAGGAGAGAGATAGAAACATCGATTGGCCACCTCCTGCATGCCTGCCACTGGAAATTTGGCCCACAACCTGGGCATGTGCCCTGACCAGAAATTGAACTGGTTACCTCTTGGTGCATGGGTCAACGCTCAACCACTGAGCCACACCAGTCGGGCTGTTATTAGTTTATAAGTCATTGGATAAACATCAAGTCACTGTGGTGTTAAACAGATCAGACGGGATCTCAGCAGGCTGAACACATCTTATCCTGGAGAGCCCATCATCCACTGGCCACACTGCGGTCCCGGCAGACATGACTATTCTGATTGCACTAGGGCCCTGCTGTCCATACGGTAACCATATCACCTCTGGGTGCAGTACTGTTACTTGGCCTCTACGATGCTCCAGGACCTCATCTCATCTTCCTGTTGAAACCAGAGAGTTCATTTCAAGGGCAAAATTTCCCTCCTTTATTTCTGGCTGACAGTGTTTTCAAAGATTCTGGTGTCCCCTTTCCTGATGTGATTCCCAGTGCATTTCTCACTCTTGGGAGGAGTTGTGTATTTTGAACCTCATGGTTAGGTGGAGAGTGAGCTGTTTGAATATCCTCTCCAAATCTCTGGATCCCTTCCTCTATATAACCTGGGAATTTATGGCATTCAACGTCATGCTGCCACTGAGTTCAGGTTCAGCTCATCAACTGAGCAAACATTTAGAACCACTCCAGATGTTTGTGCTGGCACCTGGATGGCAGAATAGGGGAAGAATTCATGAACGATTTGGTCTGATCTTAAATGATGTTCCTCCCTTCTGAGTCTAATACCCTCAGAGTTCATTCCCACACAGATACTACAGGTTTTGTTAGATTATATTGGCCTATCAGTTTCTTCCTCTAGGGTTTGACTTGGGGTGCCCTAAGGGGGGTTCTGTTTTTTTTTATCCTCACCCGAGGACATTTTTGCATTTATCTTCAGATTGAACAGGAAGGAGAGAGGGAGGAAGAGAGAGAGAGAGAAACATTGATGTGAGAGAGACACATTGACTGGTTGCCAACCACACTACCCCAACTGGGGCCAGGGACAAACCACAACTGAAGTACATGCCTTTAGCTGCAACCAAACCTGGGACTCTCTGGTCTGCAGGCTGACGCTCTAACTGCTGAGCCAAACTGGCCAGGGCAGGGGGTTCTGTTAAAGAACCTGAGGCAATGGGGGATGGTGGGAGGTTCATGGAGAGAGTGGCTACTGCTTACACCCCTGGCCAAGTTTATAACAGGATCTTTAGATAGTGGGAAACAGCCTCATCAGTTCAGGAATAAAAGGTTAGTTATGCTGACAATAGATTCTGTGGGTTTAAAATACTCTGAGATGTCTAAAACTTGCTTGTTACTATTCTTAGGATGCTCACTTTCTTCCCTCCCTCCCTCCCTCCCTCCCTCCCTCCCTCCCTCCTTTCTTTCTTTCTTTCTTTCTTTTTTTCTTTCTTTCTTTCTTTCCTTTTTTTTTTTTTATCCTCACCCAAGGACACTTTTTCATTCTCTGTTCAGATAGAGCAGGAGGCAGAGAGAGAGAGAGAGAGAAACATCGATGTGAAGGGACACATCGAGTGGCTGCCACCTGCACAACCAACCAGGGCCGGGGACAAACTGCAACCGAGGTACGTGCCCTCAGCGGGAACCGAACCCGAGTCTCTCCGGACCGCAGGCCGACGCTCTAACCGCTGAGCCAAACCGGCCAGGGCCTTTCTTTCTTTCTTTCTTTCTTTTCTTTCTTTCTTTCTTTCTTTCTTTCTTTCTGTTCTTTCTTTCTTTTTTTCTTTTCTTTCTTTTTCTTTCTTTCTTTCTTTCTTTCTTCCTTCCTTCCTTCCTTCCTTCCTTCCTTCCTTCCTTCCTTCCTTCCTTCCTTCCTTCCTTCCTTCCTTCCTTCCTTTCTAACTTATTTTTATTGTTGAATGTATTACAGATGCCCCTCCTTTTTCTCCTATTGACCCCCTCCTCCCTGTTCCCATCTCCCCCTGCCTTTCCCCGCACTATTGTCTGTGTCCATTGGTTATGCATAGAAGTTCTTTGGTTTATCTGTTCCCGCCCCCTCTTTCTTCTTCCTTTTGAGGTCTGTCAGTCTAACAACCAATTTATACTTCTTAATCCCTTCACCTTTTTCACCCATTCCCCCAACTAGCAACAAAATGTTCTCTGTATCTATGAGTCTGTTTCAGTTCTGCTTGTTCATTTTGTTTATAGATCCAATTGTTGACAGATATATATTTATTGCCATTTTATTGTTCATATTTTTTATCTTCTTTTTCTTCAAGAAGACCCTTTAACATTTCATATAATACTAGTTTGGTGGTGATGAACTCCTTTAGCTTTTTCTTGTCTGGGAAACTCTTGATATGTCCATCGATTCCAAATGATAGTTTTCAGGACAGAGTAATCTTGGTTGTAGGGTCTTGCTTTTCATCACTCTGAATATTGGTTGCCACTCCCTTCTGGCCTGCAAAGTTTCTTTTGAGAAATCAGCTGACAGTCTTATGGGAACTCCCTTGTAGGTAACTAACTGGTTTTCTCTCGCTACTTTTAAGATTCTCTCTTTGTCTTGAACCTTTTGCATTTTGATTATGATGTATCTTGGTATGAACCTCTTCAGGTTCATCTTGTTTGGGACTTTCTGTGCTTCCTGGATTTTTATGTCTGTTTTCTTCACCAAGTTAGGGAAGTATTCTGTCATTACTGTTTCAAATAGGTTTTCAATTTCTTGTTCTCTTTCTTTTTCTTCTGGCACCCCTATGATGCAAATTTTGACATTCTTGAAGTTGTCCCAGAAGCTCCTTACATTATCCTCATTTTTTTTTTTTTTATTCTTTTTTCTTTTTGCTGTTATGATTGGGTGTTTTTTGCTTCCTTATATTCCAAATCAATTCTTTGCGTCTTGGCTTTACCTACTCTACTATTGATTCTTTGTGAATTATTCTTTATTTTAGTTGGTACTTTCTTTATTTCTGACTGTGTATCCTTCATTTCTAACAGGCCTTTTTTTTTTATGCTTTTGAGGCCCTCACTAAGTCCAATGAGGATGCTCTCTTCCAAAGTCAATCCTTCAACTTTCATATGAGATCAGAGACCTGACATAGCTGTATAATTTCTGTAAAGGTACAGCTCAGTAAATATATATATACTGTGTATATATACACATGGATATATGTATACATAAAAAGACGAAATATATATATATATGCACATACACACACACAGCTTTAGTATTACCACTGCCTAAACAAACTATGAGATATAGAACATTACCAGCACTCCAGAAATTTTGCTCACACCCTCTCCCAGATCACTATCAGTGACTCAGAGGTCTTGACTCTTCCATCTATGGTCAGCATAGATTATTTTGCTTGTGTTTGAATTTCATATAAAACAAGTCTTAAAGTGTATATGTATCATTATTTGGGGCCTGGCTTCTTTTGCTCAGCAAATGTGAGATTCACTCATGTTTTTGCATTTAGCATTAGTTTGTTCTTTTTCATTGTTGTGTAGTATTTCATGGAACAAACATAAATATATTTATCAGTTCTATGGTTGATGGACTTTTGGATTATGAACCAGTTGGGAGATATTGTAAATAACTTGCTGTGAACATTTGTACCTGTCTTTGGACATATTTCTTTGGGTATTTCTTACTTCTCTGGGTGTATATGCAGAAGTGGAATTGCTGAGCCATAGAGAAGGTGTATGTTTAGCTTTAGTAAATACTGCCAAAAAGCTTCTCCATGTGGTCTTAGCAATGATACACTCAGCAGAAGGAATGGGAGTTCCAGCTGCCCTACATCTTCCTAAACACTTGGCATTGGCAGTCTCTTCAATTTTAGCCATGCTAGTGAGGATGAGTCACATCTCATGGTGGTTTTGTTTTGCATTTGTTTGATAAATAATGATGTTGAGTATATTTTCATGTGCTTTTTAACCCTTTGATGTCGTGTGTGTGTGTGTGTGTGTGTGTGTATGTGAAGGCTGTAATTTAACCAGTGTTGTAATGTCACAACTTACATTCTTTTTTATTAATTAATTTCTTTTTGTTACAGATGTTTCTCCTTTTTCCCCCGTTGACACCCTCCTCCTGATTCCACCCCACCCCCACCCCACAACATTGTTGTCTATGTCCATTGCTTATGCATACATGCATATAAGTTCTTTGGTTTATCTCTTCTCTCCCTCTCCCCTCCTGCTCTGAGGTTTGTCAGTCTGTACCCTACTTTTATGTCTCTGGGTCTATTTTGTTCATCATCTTATTTTGTTCATTGTGTTCCACAAATAAGTGAGATCATCTGATATTTGTCTTTCTCTGGTTGGCTTATATTGTTTAGCATAATACTCTGCAGGTCCCTCTATGTCATCTCAAAGGATAAGAGATCTTTCTTTTTTACAGCTGCCATTGTATTCCATTGTGTAAATGCATCACAGCTTTTTAATCCACTCATCTATTGATGAACACTTGGGCTGTTTCCAGATCTTAGCAATTATAAATAGAGCTGCTATGAATATAGGGGTACATATAGTTTTTCTGATTGGTGTTTCAGCCTTCTAAGGATATATTCCTAGAAGTGGGATCACGGGGTCAAATGACAGTTCAATTCTTAATTTTTTTGAGGAAACACCATATTGTTTTCCACAGTGGCTGCACCAGTCTGCATTCCAACCAGCAGTGCACTAGAGTCCCCTTTTCTCCACACCCTCGCCAGCACTTGTTGTTTGATTTTTTTTTTGATGGCAGCCATTCTGACAGGTAAGTGGTGATACCAAATAGTTGTTTTAATTTTCATCCCTTTGATGATTAGTGTCATTGAGCATTTTTTCATATGTCTCCTGGCCATTTGTATGTTCTATTTGGAGAGGTGTCTCTTTAGGTCCTCTGCCCATTTTTTAATTGGATTCTTTATTTTCCTTTTGTTGAGTTGTATGAGTACTCTATATATTTTGGAAATTAACCCCTTATTTGATATATAGTTGGCAATTATGCTTTCCCATAGAGTGGGTTCCCTTTCCATTTTGATGCTTGTTTCTTTAATAAATGAATTTGACAAAGTAGCAGGATACAAAATTAACATCAAGAAATCTATGGCATTCTTATACACCAATGATGAACTCACAGAAAGAGAAACTGAAAAAATCCCATTTACCATCGTGGCAAAAAAATTAAAATACCTAGGAATAAACTTAACCAAAGAAGTAAAGGACCTGTTCACAGAATACTATAGGACATTGAAAAGAGAAATAGAGGAAGATATGAAAAAGTGAAAGCATTTACCTTGTTCATGGATTGGAAGAATTAACATCATTAAAATGCCCATATTACCCAAAGAAATTTTTAGATTGAATTCAATCCCCAATAAAATACCAATGACATAATTCATAGAACAAGAACAAATACTCCAAAAGTCTATATCAAACCAATAAAGACCCTGAATAGCCACAGCAACCTTGAAAAAGAAGAACAAAGTAGGAGGAATCACAATACCAGATATAAGATTATACTACAAAGCCATTGTAATCAAAACTGCCTGATACTGGCACAAGAACAGGCATATAGATCAATGGAGCAGAACAGAGAATCCAGAAATCGACCCAAGACAGCATGCTCAATTAATATTTGACAAAGATGACAAGAGCATACAGTGGAGTAAAGACAGCCTCTTTAATAAATGGTGTTGGGAAAATTGGACAGCTACATGCAAAAAATGAAACTAGACCACCAACTTACGTGATACACAGGAATAAACTCAAAATGGACAGACGACTTAATTATTCCTCGTGACTCCTTAATAATCTAGAAAAAAAATGTAGGCAACAAAATTTCAGACGTCACACGCAGCAGAATTTTCACCAATATAACACCTAAAGCAAGAGAAACAAAGGGAAAAATTAATAAGTGGGACTACATTGAACTAAAAAGCTTTTGCACAGCAAAAGAAACAACTTATATTCTTAAATTCTGATTTTAGTTTTAGTTATTGGCTCCTCTTTCTCTTAGCTGCAAGAGATGACATATTCTCCATAGTTGAGTCATAGAAAGTTCTTGATCCTCTGGTCATGTCTTATGCCAATAAAATAAGACTCTGAGCTTACCCTTTTATTTCTCTAAATTCTCTCATATATCTAGAAGTTACTCCACCCCTAATCTGTGTCTTGTGTGCCATTCTATGGCAGCAAACATTTGGTCCTGAAAGCCTTATTTTCTACAAGATCAGATCATTCCAGGTGAGCACAGGTAATAATTTTATTAACTACTATTTTACCATTACTTGCATGCCTGCTACAGTCACTTTTATAACACTAGCTGATACTCATGCCTTCAGATACATCTCATAAGACTCATGTCACATTCTCACAGACCCTGGCTACAAGGGAGTCTGGGAAGGTCGATTTCTTGCTTCCACGTGGCAGGAGGAAGAGTTAGAGGAGGTGTGTACACAGATGTTGGGCAGCCATAAGACATGAATCATATCCACTATAGGGTCCATATTTTAGGTTTTAAGACAAAAAGTTTTAAAATCCCTGGTTTAGATGATCTCTTATAATGCCAACATCATTATTATCATGAACTAATTGAATGAGTTTTGTGTTTTTTTTTTATCCTCACCCGAGGACATTTTTCCATTTTTTGTTCAGATAGAGCGGGAGGGAGAGAGAGAAAGAGAGAGAGAGAGAAAAAAAACATCGACGCGAAAGGGACACATCGAGTGGCTGCCACCCGCACGACCAACCAGGGCCGGGGACAAACTGCAACCGAGGTATGCGCCCTTAGCAGGAACCAAACCCGGGTCTCTCCAGACAACCACTGAACCAAACCAGCCAGGGCTTGAATAAGTTCTTAATCAGGGTCATGAAGGTGTCAGACATAGATTTACCCATGTATTGTCTTATGCACTCTCTGTAATCCTTTTAAGTTGACATTATTATTCTGCCTCTCTGTGACTTGGTTTTATTACGTGTAAGATAATTGCAACATCATCCGTAAGGTTTTGTGAGTGTTAAATGGTTTGACGCAGGCCACTGTGCTTGGTAGTGAGTAAACATTCAATAATACATTCTATTCACCACCACCCTATCCGATATCCCTCCATAGCTAACTCGTGACCCCAAATGCTAGGTTGAGTTCATGAGACAAGCCGCCTCCCTCCTCAAGGCGCTCCTGGGGTAGAAGGACCGAGGGCCTGAGTTCTTTGTCCCTGAGATCCTTAGCACCTCCCCCAGTCTGGCCTGGGTTTAGCAGCTTCTAGAGAAGCCTCCGGGCAGGCCCAGAGACTCAGCCTGCTATCTCCTCCCCAGGAAATGTCAGGAGAGGCCCGGAGGCCCACAGGAAGGGAACCAGCCTGAAGGAAGAGGGGCTTCCCAGGTTGGTGGAAGCCTAGGAGGGGTCAGCAGGTGACATCGTGAGCCCTGGCAGCCTGCCTAAAGAGGTGGTGACAATGAGAGGTAGGCACCATGGAGGTGAGAAGGGCGGAGGAAGACGGGAGGGTGCAGCCCAGCTCTATGGCCTGATGGGGTACAGGCGACTTTCCCATTCGGAGAAGCTTTCAGTGAAATGTTTAAACTTGTAGAAATATTTAAACCTGCACATGGAAAAGGCCAGTTCCTGCTCCAGGCCAGAGAAGCGGAAGCGATTCAGGATCTGCCACGTGCAGGGCCGAGTGAAAACCAGGCCCCACCAACTCGCTGGAGGACCTGGGCCTTCTTCTTCTTTTGAGCCCATCAGCTTTTCCTTCCACAGGGAGGGAAGGGAGGATGAGAAGGAGTGTGGGTTCCTTCTGGTGACTGGGCAGGTGACTCAGTAGGAGCTTCTTGGCCACCCTTAATCCAGACACTGAGCTCATCCCGGTGCTAAAGTTGCAGTTCCTTGCGGGTCGCCTATCTGACATAGATTCACTTTGTCCTGGGTCCCGCAGATTACGTACCTGGCCCTGGATAGAACCTTCTCATTAGTGCCGTGAGACCCACTGAGTTACAGTGCCTGACACTTATCCAGGGCTTGGTGCTGTTGGCCGTTGTTGCTGTCCCGAGTGTGATGCTATCATACGCTGGCACCTTGCTAAACTCTTCGCAGGTGTATCTCCTTTCTTCTCATTTAATCCTCACAACTGCCTGTGAGGTATTGTGGACATTATCCCCATCTGGTGGGTGATGAAACGGAGGCCATCTGCCTCAAAATGGAGGAGGGGAGAAGGAGGGGAGGAGGTGGGGAGAAGTGTTATAACTCAGTGCCATTGACCCAAACTCCCAGAGGCCTTCACGACAACCAAAGGGGTTGTCAGTTTACTCATTTACTGAAGAACATTCTTCACTAACTAATCCCTAAGTAATCACTAACCCTGGGGTAATAACTAACCCTTGAGTAATCCTGGGGTCGGCACCATATTGAAAACATCTTGACCTTTGAGATATCTGGGAAACTGAGTAACAGGTAATTAACTAACTGCTAAATTCCGCTTCTGTAACACGCTTGCTTACACGTAGCACCCCCCTTACAAAATCCTATAAAGAGGAGCCATTTTAGCTCTCCAGGGCCGCAGTTACTCCTGTGTGGGACATACTGCAGGTGCCTGCGGACTTAGCTCAATAAACTCCTTTTATTAAACCCCATCTTGGCGTCTGAGTTTGGTCGATCTCCTGGGTTACAACAGAAGGAGGGGAGAAGGAGGGCAGAAGGTGGGGAGGAGGAGGGGAGCAGGAGGGCAGAAGGTGGGGAGGAGGAGGGGAGCAGGAGGGGAGGAGGTGGGGAGCAGGAGGGGAGCAGGAGGGCAGAAGGTGGGAAGAAGGAGGGGAGCAGGAGGGGAGGAGGTGGGAAGAAGGAGGGGAGAAGGAGGGCAGAAGGAGAGGAGGAGGTGGGGAGAAGGAGGGGAGAAGGAGGGCAGAAGGTGGGGAGAAGGAGGGGAGAAGGAGGGAAGGAGGAGGGGAGGAGGTGGGGAGAAGGAGGGGAGAAGGAGGGCAGAAGGAGGGGAGGAGGTGGGAAGGAGGAGGGGAGAAGGAGGAGAGGAGGAGGGGAGGAGGTGGGGAGGAGGTGGGGAGAAGGAGGGGAGAAGGAGGGAAGGAGGTGGGGAGAAGGAGGGGAGAAGGAGGGGAGGAGGTGGGGAGGAGGTGGGGAGGAGGAGGGGAGGAGGTGGGGAGGAGGAGGGGAGAAGGAGGGGAGGAGGAGGGGAGGAGGAGGGGAGGAGGTGGGGAGAAGGAGGGGAGGAGGTGGGGAGGAGGAGGGGAGATGTGACTGGACACTAAGTGATGCAGAGGGCTTACCTTTCCAATCAGAAACACTCCCAGCCAGATACTTAAATGCGCAGCGAGGGCAGAGATACCACAACGGGAGAGACCTGCTCATGCTCTGCTCGTGGACTGAAGTTCATTCTACTTCCAGATCCAACTCAGCTTTGCTGAAACATCCAAGGACCTCTGAGCTCCACGATTTTTCCATCTTTGAGGTGGGAAGGGTGGGTGGTTGGGTTTCCAGGGTCTGTCTACTCTGCTCACGGCTGACATTTACTTATAACAGGAGTCCAACCACCCTGTGGGCCTCTGTGTGGGCCACCCAGGGTCTGGGAGGTTTGACTGAGTGGGAAGAGGTGGCCAAGCTTTGGAAAAATAACCTTCGGTGGTACTTCCTCTGGCCCTGAGGTCTAGTCTGACACAGGGGTTTGCCAAAAGCCCAGGATACCATAGGTTCCTGTCTCCTGGCTGTCACGTTAGGGCCCAGGTGAGTCTGGGAGTGGAGCAGGGTCCATGGTTACAACCCAACTGCTGAAACAGAAGGACCCACGCTGCAGGCTGCCCTCACTTCAGCCTCAGGAATGGGTAGCCAGCAGCAGGCCCAGTGGCTGCTCTCGGGAGCCCACGTGGCAGTCCTAACTCTGCCACCAACTACTTTCCTCTCTCTGGGTCACTGTCCATGTGTGTAAAGTGGAATGTTGGACTAGATCATGCCCTTGGTCCCAGATAGCCCTGTAATCTAAAGACCCTGGACTCTGCACTTATCTTTTCTGTGGGTCACATTTCTCATCGGTGAATGGGAACACGTGTGGAGGAGCCTGGAAGAGGATGCCAACCATCTTTTGTAGGTGCTCATTTTATGCATATTGCTTGGTCCCTCACTAGGTCTCTGAAGCAGGCTGGGCCTGGATGGTGGTCATTCCACAGGTGGGAGAGTTCACAAGGTCTCCATGGAGCTCCATGTGGCTGAATGGAGTTACTGGCCCAACTCTGGTCCAGGGGACGGGGGGAGCTGGGAGGAGGGAGGGTGCTGGGTCCTCAGAGCAAGCCCTTTCTTGGCAGCTGGCACTGTGCCTGGCAAGGCTCTGGTGGAGTGTTAAAGATGAGCACCCTACTTGTGGACCCGAAGGAGAGTTCAGGAAGCACCTGGCCTGAAGACTTCATCCCCCTGGGGCCTGGGGAATCTGCCAGGGAGGTGGCATTGAAGAAGATTCGGGAGCTCTCTGATTCGGTATGCAGGGGAGGGAGGAGAGGGAGGGAATGGAGGGGAGGGGAGGAGGGGGTAAGGATGGGGAGGGGAGGGGAGGGCACAGGGTGGAGAGCGGAGAGGGTGAGTCTCAGTTGCCACATAGATAAACACAAAATAAGACCTTTTGTCTGGGGTTTCATAAGTGAGTTTACTAGGTCTTACTCCAAGGCTCTGTTCCCTGGGGGTCATGGAATAGTTCTTCTGTCCCCTTCTAGTCCCCCATCAGCTCTTCGCGTTGTACCCTGTGCCAAGCTGTGCAGGTGAGGGTTGGAGAGTCCTGGCCTCTGTTTGGTCTACAAATCCTGTTGCCTTCTTGACTTCCTGTTGTAAGAGTCAGAAGATAGGGCTCAACACCAATCTTTGCCATGTACTTGCTTTTAACCTTGGCGCAATGACATATTTCAGATCCTCAGATTCCTCTTTTCTAAACTGGTAATACTAGTAGTACTTACTGCATGGAGATATTGTGAGGGTTCAATGAAACAACACAACACCCAGCCTGTTACCTCCTCTCTGCCTTGGCAGGACCACCGAGATCCCTTCATGGTGGCTGACCTGGGTGTGTTGGTGAGCCGCCATCGGGCCTTCTGCCAGGCCCTGCCAAGGGTCTCGCCCTTCTATGCGGTGAAGTGTAACAACAGCCCTTGGGTGCTGCGAGTCCTGGCCTCCCTGGGCATTGGCTTTGACTGTGCCAGCCAGGTGAGCCTGGGTCCACTGCCCCATGCATAGGCTTGACACTTCCTGGGGAGAATGACCAATCACCGGGGATCCTGGAGTAGAGACAGTGGCCCCTAAAGAATGGCTGATGTCTATGGTGCTCAGTTGTTCTCAAAAGAATAAATGAATGAACTACATCTAGGTGACAAGGGCAGTCAGCCTGGGCTAGTGAGCGGAGGGGACAGACACTGTTCTGTCCTGACACAGCCATTTCCCCAGGGCCTCAGATTCTTTGTCTTTAAAAGGGGTCAACCATATGTCCCTTAGAGTAGTCTAGAAGCTTAAATAGCACAATATGTGCCAAGTGCTGAGCCAGGGACACAGGAGGGGTTCAGTTTAGGACAGCCCCTCATGCCCATGGTTCCTGTCCCCAAAGAATAAGACAGCAGAAAGCATCTCTTTACTCTGGCTGTCACCCATGCCAGGGGGAGCTGGAGCAGATCCTGGGCCTGGGCGTGGCCCCCTCACGCATCATCTACACCCACCCCTGCAAGCCTGCCTCATACCTCCAGTATGCTGCCCGCCATGGGGTGCAGCTCCTGACCTTCGACTGTGAGGTGGAGCTGCCCAAGGTGGCCCAGCACCACCCCGGGGCCAGGTGAGACCCGCAGGGCTGCGGGGTGTGTGTGTGTGTGTGTGTGTGCAGGTGGAGCAAGGGGCCACAGGCTGGGGGTTCTGGCACACTCACTTGGGCATCAGCGGGGAGATGAAAGCTGTTACATGTGGTGACAAGAAGAAGCCAAAGCAGCAAAGTACTAGAATTCGGGTGAGGTGGCCCAGTGCCTTTTCTGGTGCTCACTGGTGTCAAAGAACATCGCCTGTGTCTGCATAGACAGGGCAGAGCCCGTCAGTAGGAGGTCTGGGGTCAGCACTCGCGGAAAAGGCGCTCACATGGGATTCAGTGGGACCAGGTTCACATTTGTGACTAATTTGTCACATCTGTGTGTTCTTGGGACAGCTATTTAATAAATCTAATCCTGTAATAGGAGGTCTGCTGAAGGGATATTTATAGTTTTATCCTTTTCCTGCTTTTTCTTGTCTGGGCAGTAGTCTGTAAGTAGTGGTGGGTTCCTCCTTGGGGCTCCATGGCTGGGAAGCCCAGAGGGACTAGGCAGGGGTCGTGGGAGGTTGTAGGGAGTTTGGGTGGAGCTGGTAAAGCATTCAGACTTGGGGTTCATGTGTCTACGAATGCCTGTCACCCTCACACCCCTTTCTCAGGCTGGTCCTCAGGCTATGGACTGATGACAGCATGAGCGTGTATCCTCTGAGCGCCAAGTTTGGGGCCCGCCTGGAGGTGTGCGGACATTTGCTCAAGTCTGCCCGAGACCTAGGCTTGGCTGTGGTCGGAGTCAGGTAAGAGCACTGACTTTCTCTGCCCACGAGCAGGGTCCTGGTCTCCATCACCTGTCCCCAGCCTTTGACTTACTGGGTGCCCCAGGGTCAGCGTGGCCCTGGGGGCCTCTTGTTGCGTGTCCTGGGCAGAGCAGGTGGAAGTCATCTGATATGAGGGTGGGGCAACCAGGCACTGGCCTTGGGTGCAAAATCTAACAGGATGTCAGAAAACTTTATACTAATGTTTCAATACAGTATTTAAAAAAAAATTATTGTAGAAAAATCCATGATGAGAGCATATCAAAGTTTTAAATCAAGACAGGATTGGCATTTCTGATTTTTCCCTTTGCTTCAGGGTCCAATAACTGTTAGCCAACCTTGTCTTTATTTAAAGTTTCTGATTGTATTCATCGTGGATATTTTTGCATCAATTTTCCTTGTCAAAAATATTGCATAAGTCCTGGCCGATGTTGCTTAGTGTGTTGGCATGTCATCCCCTACACCAAAAGGCGGTTAGTTCGATTCCAGGTCAGGGCCCCATACCCAGGCTGGGAATTGTGTGTTCAAGCCCCTGTTGAGGTATGTACAGGAGGCAACCGATTGAAGTCTCTCTCTCTTGCCTTCTCTCCCAAACAAAACAAAATAAAACAAACAAACAAACTATATATCTATATTAGAAATGTTCCTTATCTTGATGCCTTAGAGTTTTGGTGCCCCTTAAATGTCATACCTGTGGATAGAGCCTCACTCAGTCACAACACCACCCCTTGACTGGGTCCTCAGCCCTCCATGCAGGATGGCTTGCGATTCGGGGTTCAGTCAGGTGCCTTCCAAGGAGGAGACATAGCAGAGCCCCTGCCATGAGGCTTCAGGATGGGACAACTAAGAGAGGTGACTGCTGCACAACCACAAGAGTCCCACTCAAGGATGGTCACGTGGGATATGTGTATCTGAGATCCCCACGTGTATGGCCAAGGCTGCAGTTTCTGTGGGTGCCCACAGGCTCCACGTACTCACGTGTCCTATGTCTCTTCCTCGCTGGTTCCACATTGTGCCTGTGTCGTGTTTCCAAGTGTGTATATCTTCCTGCTAACCTTCCATTTCTTCATGTGTTTCTCCACCTGTCACTCGGCATGCATCAGCTTCCATGTGGGCTCGGGCTGCCAGAATCCCCAGAGCTTCGCACAGGCCATTGCTGACTGCCGGCGCGTGTTCGAGATGGGCCGTGGGGTCGGGCACGACATGAGCCTGCTGGATATCGGAGGGGGCTTCCCCGGCGTGGAGGGCTCCGAGCCTGAGTTTGAGGAGGTAAGAGGGCAGGAGGAGAGGGGTCAGGTGTCCCATCTGGGGTTTAGCAGACAGTGTGTGTTTTGTACAGGGAGCCTTTGTAACTGCATCATGTGCCTGCGTGTGCTGGGGTTTGTCTTTGTGGAGAGGTCCCTGACTCTACATATGTGGCCTGTGGGCATATACAAGCTCACGTGTGTGTATGTGTCCCTGAACCTTCTTTAGACGTGTCAGTTACTCTCCTGGTGAAGCTACAGTCAGATAGATGTTTACTTGCTGTATCCTCCACACCCAGGGGACAGTCTGTCTTTGCTGATCAGGTATTTATTTCAATGGTTCCCAGGTCAGACTCTCAGGTCTTACAGCCTACACACTTGCGGTATGGCTTTGGACAACTTCCCCTCTCTGGGCCATGGTTTACCTATTTCCTCCCCTGTACAGTGGGGATGATGCCACCTTCCCACACACCTGTCACCAGAATGAAGAGAGAAGATGCAGGTAAAGAGCGTGCCTAGGAACTGGCCTCACAGGGTTCGGGTCTGTCCCTGCAGATGGCGAGAGTGATCAACGCAGCCCTAGCCCAGGACTTCCCCGAGGGAACTGGCATTAAAGTCATTGCGGAGCCCGGCCGCTTCTACGCGGAATCAGTGTACATAGCTGCTGTCAACATCATGGCCAAGAAAGCTGTGCTGGAGCCTGGTGTGTGGGCCAAGACGGGGCGGGGGGGCACTGCCCAGGTGTCCCCAGGCCTGGGGCAGAGGATGGGCAGAGGGTCTGTGTTTCCCCCTGGGTTCTTCGTTAGGGGAAAACAAGCTTCAAATTAGCTACAGAAAAGAACCTGTTGGTATGATTATTTAGTTGTTCTCACATAGCCTGGGAGGGAGACAATAGGGTCTTTATTCTTCCTGAGTAGACGATGAGTTCCTAGTCTGTTTATGGACAGAGGTCATGGAGGACAGCTCAGGAGAGCAGACACCCGTGTGCAGGTGTGCACCTTAACTTTTCAAGCAAGTGTTTCCCAGAGATACAGTGAGAAAATACTCATTCTACAACAACAGCACGAGGTAATATTGTTGGTTTCATAGTTTGGAGGTTAAGGGTGACATTTGAAGGGTAACAGTAAACATTTTGACCATTGAGGTCTACCATCTCAGCAGAGTTTCTTTCATACCCTCACCCAAGGATATTTTTCCATTTATCTTCAGATAGAGTGGGAGGGAGAGGGGGAGAGAGAGAGAGAAACATTGATGTGAGAGAGACACATTGAGTGGTTGCCTCCCACACAACCCTGAGTAGGGCTAGGGTTTGAACTGCAACCAAGGTAAGTATCCTTGACCAGAATCGAACACATGACTCTTTGGTCTACAGGCTGATGCTCTAACCGCTTAGCCAAACTGGCCAGGGCTCAGGAATGCTTTTATTGATTGTGATTTGGGGACAGGAGTGGGAGTGGGGGGCTGCTGTTCTCACCAAGGCAGCTAAGCAGAAACTCAAGTTCACGATGACATCGAACACATGAATAGACTCACGCTCTGGGTTAGTGCCCTTTACCTTTGAAGCTTTATGGCGACTGATACATTAATATTTCTTTTTTATATAATATGTTTTTTCTTTATTGATTTTAGAGAGAGAGGAAGGGAAAGGAAGAGAGAGAGAAAAACATCTATGAGAGAGAACCTCGATCGGCCGCTTCCTACATGCCTTCGACTGTGTATGGGCCCTCAACCTGGGCATGTGCTCCGACTGGGAACCTAACTGGTGACCCCTGGTGCATGGGTTAACGCTCAACCAGTGAGCCACATCAGCCGGTTGAGCCACACAAGCTGGGCATTATTTCTAAATCCTTTTAATCTTCCGTATTGTTTGACAAATGCCTGTCTCATACCTTTGTATCCTAAAGGCACATGGGCCCTCTAATTTCATTTTCTCACAAAGTGTCTCACTATAGAACATTGTACTTTGGGGCGTATGATTTCAGCCATCATTCAACAAAAGTCTAAGTTATGAGGGTTTGGGGGCTTATTATTTATTTATTTATTTTATTTATTTTTTGATCCTCACTAGAGGACACTCCCGCATTTATCTTCAGATAGAGCAGGAGGGAGAGAGAGAGAGAAACATCGACGTGAAACATTTAGTGGTTGCCACCCACACGACCCCAACCAGGGCCAGGGACAAAGCGCAACCGAGGTACGTGCCCCTGGCGGGAACCGAACCCGGGCCTCTCTGGTCCTCGAGCCAGTGCTCTAACTGCTGAGCCAAACCGGCCAGGACTGGGGCTTATTATTTTTATTTTCACAATCGGAAGAGCTTCCAGTGATTAGGATCTATTATGTGAGAAATTCTATTTCACATCATTTCCCCTCAGCAATTCTGTGAGGCAGTTTGGGTCGCTCCCATTTCATAGGCAGAGATGTTGAAGCTCAGAGAGAAGAAGCGACTTGTCCAAGGCAGCAAAGCTAGTTCGTGGCACAGCTGAGCCCCGGTCTGTCTGTCGGGAAGCTGGGGCCTTTGAATTGGCAGAGACCTGGAGCAGAGCTGACTAACTCCCATGACCAACTGGCTTAGGGATGACAACTGGGCTGCGGGCACAGGACCCAGGGTCAGTGACGGCAGCTGAGAGAGAGCAGAGGATGGGGCTGACGGACACCGGGGAGAAGGTGGTGCGGGGAAGACGCAGGGAGAAAAAGTCAATGTGCAGAAAGATCTGGGCAACTAAATGTCCAGATGTTATGAAATACCCCCAATGTGCACAGAAATCCCTGTAAAAGGTTGAAGAGCCCTGGCCGGTTTGTGGTTAGAGCGTGGGCCGGTTGACCAGAGAGACCTGGGTTTGGTTCTTGCTAAGGGCACATACCTCAGTTGCAGTTTGTCCCCAGCCCTGGTTGGGGTCGTGCAGGTAGCAGCCAGTTGATGTGTTTCTCTCACATTGATGTTTCTCTCTCTCTCTTTTCCTCCCTCTCTCTCCCCCACTCTATCTGAGGATAAATGCAAAAATGTCCTTGGGTGAGGATAAAAAAAAAAAAGGTTGAAGAAATCAGTGTTTTAAGGACAGACTAAGAGTGGTTGTTAGGAGACTGGTTTGGTAGTCGTCCGTAGGCTCTGGGGTCGTAGGTGAGCGTCAGGGGTCTACAGAGCTCGGGAGAAGCTGCCATCCGCTCAGGGCAGCATTAATAAAGGCCAAGTATTTGATGGAAGGAGGTGACCATTGCACTGTACTCTGGTTGTTAGAGCTGGGCACTGTTTTTGATGTAATTGGATTTGCTTTAATCAGGGAACATGAGACAGGCAGACACAGAAATAATTGCCTCAAGAGAAGAAGAATTTACTCTTAAGTTCCCTAGGATCAGGAGTTATGGCATGCCAGCCCGGCCACCTGGGGAAGCTCGGGGTGGGGCAGGAGGCAGGAGAAGGGCCGCACGGGTGAGAGGTTCAGTGTAGTTTTGGAGGAAAGGAATGAGTGAGGCAGAGAAAACCAAGGAGTGACTAGTTTGAGCAATTTCCGAGGGTTCTGGGCTGTAAGAACTTCCCCTAGTTTTCTGGTCGCCGGCCCCGGGATCATTACGGGAGGGGACAGTGGCTCATCTGTGAGAGCTCAACAGGGAGGAGGGTGGCGGGCCGGGAAATGGCTGGTCTGCGGTGCAGGGCCGTCTTTCACTGTCCCCGCAATGAGCCAGCCCGGGAGGAGTAGCGTCTGCAGAATCAGCCGTGCCCTGAGGCCAGAGCACCAGGACGCAGAGAACAAGTGAAGTGGCTGACCAGGCAGCCCTTTCGGGAGGGGACCCACACGTTAGCTGACCCCTGAGCAGCACCCATAATGCAATCATGTCTTAAGAAGGCATTTGGCTTCTGCTTTGCGTCCCACAGAAGGTGCTCAGGGAATCTGGTCCGAGGTGAAGAGAGGGCCTGGGGCCGGACCTGGGGACATATCCCAGCCCTGCCACATTCTCCTGTGTAACTTCTGGCAAGACTCCGTTTCCTCAGTTGGACAGTAGTGTCCATTACTCTACTCAGGGTGCTATTAGGAGGATTAGATGATTTAATATCTGTTGAGCAGTTGGAACAATGCCCGGGCCATAGCTCATGGCATGTTAGTTGCATTATTATCAGTATCAATAGTAGCGGCGGAACTCTGATGGGGTGGGGTGTGCCTGAGAGGCAGCGGGAGCCTAGAAAACAGGCTCCAACCTTGCCGGGGATCAGGGGAGGCTCCTGGAACAGGGCATAAGGGTTATCTAGTGCTGGGCAGAGGGTCTGGCAGGTCCCAGGGGTGGTAGCCTCAGCGTCAATGGTCAGTCTCAGTCCTGCCCTCTGCCCTCTCCCCTCTCCCAGGTGGCCAGCGGAAACTGTTGTACTATCTCAACGAGGGCCACTACGGCAACTTTCGTGTGTTCCTCAGGGATTTTGTCCCTAGGATTCCAATTTTGGTGAAGGTAAGGCAGCCCTTGTGTGATTCTGGCACCTCCCTGACCCTGATAGCCCTGAGGTCAGCCTCTTACCAGCGACGCCAGGGTTCCTCTCCGAGGTGGACAGGCACAGATGGCTCTGCAGATCGTCATACCACAAGCGTGTACGAGGACGTGCACAGGTGTGCCTCTCTGTGTTTGCATGTGTACCTCTGTGTGTGTGCTTTTCATGTGTGAACATGTTGACTTATACCTATGCAGTTAGGTGGGTGTGTTGCCAAACAGGGACCGGGCCAGAGAGGATCCGCCTTGGACCAGCCAGTAGTGTTTGGGTTATTGGCTTCATGCAGGAAACATTTCACATGGTGAGTCCAGGTGATTTTGAGATTACGTTTATTAACCCGGGGGTAGTGACACAAAAGAAGGGCTTAGGGTAGAAGCAACAGGAAAGAGACCAGACAGGGCAGCTTTGGCTCGAGAAAAGTTATAGGAAAGAAGGGAGCCAAGGCGGGGCTGCTGTCAGCTCGCTGGAAAGTCAGAGAAAAACGGGGCCTTGGAGACAGGTTCGGGGGGTGAGCCAGGACTAGCTCCTGCTGCCTGCTGCTCCCCTGGTTGCAAGTCTCGTTGGCGACCCTCAGAGTTTAGAGAAAGAGCTGAGACAGGGCATGGCTGTGTCTAGTGGGCCTGCACCCGGGTTATGAAAGCTGGAAACGGAAGCGGAGGGGTTAAGGTAGAAGAAACGACAGCAGAGAGCCTAGGCAGGGCTGCTTTGGCTCACTGAGAAGTAGAAGTCACCACAGAAGAAGTGAGCCAAGATCTGACCAGTGTGGCTCAGTTGGTTGCAGTGTTGTCCCCTACAACCAAAGGTCATGGGTTCAATGGCCAATCATGGCACATAGAAAGGTTGTAGGTTCCGTCTGGGGTTGGGGCACGTACGAGAGGCTATGTGTTTCTCTCTCACGTTGATATTTCTCACTCTTTCCCTTTCTGTCTCAAAACCAATAAATATATACTTGGGTGGGAATTAAAGAAAAAAAGAAGTGAGCCGAGGCAGGATGCTATGAGCTTACTGGAAAGTCAGAGGAAAGGGTGGCCTTGGGGACAGGATCAGGGGGTGAGCCCGACGAGCTGCAGCTGCCCGCTGCCCCCTGGGTGCACGTCTCCTTGAGGCCCTTAGAGTTTAGGAGAAAGAGAGCTGAGGTACAGGGCATGGGCATGCTCTAGGGAGACCGCCGAGGATCCGTTGTCATGAGGCTTTTATCTTTCTTTAGCTGGTGGGAACCCTAGGGGAGGTCTCAGGGGAGGTCTTAGCAGAATGTTTATTAGCTTTCCATCAATATGTTGATTCATCCAAATGTGTGTTTAGAGGGGTCAGGGTGTTTTCTGGTGAGTTTGGTTTTCAAAGAGCGCCATCAGAGAGGGACTGGGACGGAGGCAGGTCTGCCCTAGACGGTCTGAATTGTGTAAACCATTTGCTCCTAAGTGTCCTTGGTTAGGGAAGATAAAAACTTGTGATTCATTTGCCTGTGTAAATTGCTCCAATTGTTTATCTTTGTTTAATTGTTTTGTCTCAGTTTCCCGTATTCCTCCTGTGAAGGAGTTTTTCTAGCTTTTTACTATCCTGCCTCAGGTGGACAGGTACATGGTCCTGTGTGGGTGTGCATGCACATCCATCTGCCTCTGGGTTTCTCTGTGGTCTCTTGGTATGCACTGTGTGTGTGTGTGTGTGTGTGTGTGTGTCCAGAATCCTTGAACGCTGTAGATGCAGCAGAACTAGGAAACAGAGGTTCTCCAACGTTGCTTCCCAATAAAACCATCTGGGAAGCTTCCAAAGACCCTGATGCCTTGGCCAAGCCCCAGACCATTGAAATCAGACCTCCTCATGGATTGGGATGTGGCATCGATCCTTTGTCAAAACTCCTCTAATGTGACTCCAATGCACAGCTGAGTTTGAGGCCCAGTATTTCGAGTGGTTATTGACTAGGCTTTTGGTTCTATTAATGGGGAGACAGAGGCCCCATCTGGTGAGTCCTTGTGAGTTGGCAGGGCTAGAGTGTGTCACTCGAATGAATATTCTCTCCATGACAGAGGGTCAAGCATAGTGCCTGGCACATAGGGACTGTTAGATAACCGGTTGGCATGAGTGACTGACAGTGTCCTTGCTGGTGCCTTCCCACTTTTGCCTTGGGGTGCTCTGTTGCCTACGGCTTGTGCTGGGAGGATGTGTTGGGGGCAGGAGATCTTCCTTCTCTCGTTCCCCAACCCTGTGTCCCTGCAGGAGTTCTGCTCGAAGCCGCCCCTCTTCCCCTGCGTCCTTTATGGCCCCACGTGCGATGCCTTTGACAAGCTCTTTGAGGAGGAGGTGCAGCTGCCCGAGCTGGACGTGGGTGACTGGCTCATCTTCCCCTCCATGGGAGCCTACACTTTGGTCATGAGCTCCACCTTCAATGGCTTCCCGCTCACCTCCATCTACTACACCATGAGACCCGAGCTCAGGTGTCTGGGCTGGGTGTGCGGGGGCTGTCACCAGAATCTGAGCTTGGCACAAGGAGTGGGGGCTGAGCTCTGGGTTCCTAGGCCCGGGAAATACTGTACTCCCCTCCTGCCCCAGCAAAGTCTGACTGATCTTTGACACTGTCTATGGGGGTGACTCGATTACTGTCCCTAGCCAGTAATTCCAGGCCAGCCCACCTGGGTGGACACGAGAAATCTAAAGTACAGACGCCTTGTGGACAAAGCAGGCAGCACACTGGCCCCAGCTGACCCTGGTCCCATGCCCAAGGCTTCTCTCTGCTCTGACCTGTCTTGACTGGTCTCTGTTCCCTCGTCAGATGTTCCTTCCCTACAGCCTCAGGCTCTCACAGCCTCTTCCCGAGGGTCCCTGTCTGCCACACCTAGGGTTCGCTCCCCACTGTGGTGGAGAGGGCTCTAGAACACCCCTTTGCTGGTACAACCTTCCCATAGGAGCCTCCTGGAGACAGCGCCTTAAGCTGGGATGCGGCCGAATGAAGAGGATCCAGACACCTGGGTGCGCCCATGTGGGAAATCTTGGGGGCAATGGTGGGGGTGGGGAAGAGTTAACACTGGGAAAGCAGAGGTTTGGGTGCCTCTGAAATGATGAGGAAACATTTTGGATTCAAAACTAGTGGGTCCCCCCCACCCCAAATCCATCTGGATACTGGGCTAGTTCCTCTGGGCAGTCTACCCACCCTCCCTGCTCCTAATTCCCTAGGCCCTGGGTGGAGTAGGGCTCAGAAATTGGTGTCATTACATGCACCCCCTGAAGGCTGTGTCATGGAATGGCCACTGCCTGACATTTTTCCTTCTTAGTGTAAGACACTGGTTTTGGAATCAGACAGGCCTGGAGTGAATCCAGGCTCTACCACAAACTGGCAGTGTGGGCAGAACCTCCGTTTCTCCGCCTGTGGAGTGAGAATGACATTAGTAACTTCCTTGCAAGGTTATTGAGGGGATTAAGTGATACAGTGCAAATCCTCATTCAAGGTCTGTTCACGTCCAGGGCCTGACTCTGGCTGGTCCTGATCCTGGGCCCTTCCTGCCAGAGACCACTCCATCCTCAGGGAGCATGCACAGCACCTGGCCACACAGCTAGTGGGCCAGGCATGAGGGTGCCTGACCTGTCCTTGGCCTTAAGAAACCCCCAGGTTGAGAGGGTGGATGGAGAGGGTATGGCTACAGCCAATTCCGAAGTAGGGCAGATGCTACTGTGTGCCCCCAGGCACACTAGAACCTTAAAAACAATATTTAAGAAGTTCCGAGCTCAAAGAGAGAATGTGTCCTACAGGAAAAGATGTTGGCAGAGGTGGGGTAGGGACACATTAGGATGACCAGTCATGTTTCTGCAGCGCGTGAGGGTCAGTGGGTCTCAGAGGCCAAAGCCACTCACCTCTGGGTTCCATATCCTTTTTAGGCTCCACCTGATGAGAATTCCTTGATCCTCAGCTTCTGCAAATGTTTCTCCCCACCCATCAACCTTGCTACTGCCTCCACAACTCAGCCAAGACCAGAGGAATCTTCCAGCATCTGTGGGCGAGAGAGATTTCTCCCCACAGACATGTGAGGAGAAGGAGCGGGCTGCAGATGCCACCTGAGGAAGCCAGAGGGCTCGGGCAGCGTTTCGGTTCTGTCACTCATTCCCCTATTCCCATATCCTGAAAGTTGGGGGTGGAGATATCCACCCTTACCCCCTCAACGGTGTCTGGAAGTACAAATATGAGTGGGTTCTAGATAAGCATAAAGTTTTATTCAGATGCAAGAGCTGTTGGTGTGTTTTATGTTTTGCCTTGTAAGTGCTGTCCTGTGGGATTTGTCCGTCCATCCATCCATCCATCCATCCATCCATCCATCCATCCATCCATCCATCCATCCATCCATCCATCCATCCATGCATGCATGCATCCATCCATCCATCCATGCATCCATCCATCCATCCATCCATCCATGCATCCATCCATCCATGCATCCATCCATCCATCCATCCATCCATGCATCCATCCATCCATGCATCCATCCATCCATCCATGCATCTATCCATCCTTGCATCCATCCATGCATCCATCCATCCATGCATCCATCCATGCATCCATCCATGCATCCATCTATCCATGCATCCATCCATCCATCCATCCATCCATCCATCCATCCATGATTCCATGCATGCATCCATCCATCCATCCATCCATCTATCCATTCATTCATCCATCTATTTGTTTGTCCATCCATCCATTCATCTGTCCATCTATTCATGAAATAAAATGTGGTGGCCTAATCTGTATCTGTCACTGTTCTAAGCCCAGTTGGGGAAAAACAGAGCAGAAGAAAACACATAAAAATGTGATAAAATGAAGTGGAAGCAAGTGTGAAGAAAAATTAAAACAGGGCAAAGGAATAGGGAAGAATAGGAGATGGGTGCTATTTTAGGTAAAGGGGCAAGGAGGCCTCTGAGCGCTCGGGATGTGAGCAGAGCCCTGAAGTTTAGCTGGGTCAGAGAGTCCCAGCATTAAAAACAGAAAGTCCAAAAGGGGCCCGAGAGTCTGTGTGGGTGGCAGAGTGAGTGAGAGGAGGTGTGAGGAGATGAGGAAGGAGGAAGATCCAGGGGCTGCCAGTCTCAAGCCTGCTGGTGCGGCAGGGCTTTGACTGCTCTGAGGAAGGGGAAGGCCGTGGAGGGTTTGAGCAGGTGAATGCAGAGAGAGAATGCACAGACAGCTTGAGGGGCTCCTGCCAACCCCTGCAAATGCTGGGTGGTCACGGTGCAGCTGGTGAGGAGGACCAGGCTCAGGGCAGGCTGTAAAGACCAAATCAGGAGAATTTGCCGAGGGGTTAGAAGTGGGGTATGGGCAGAGAGGAATCGGGATCATCTCCTGGGCTTTTGGTTGGAGCAGTTCACAAATGAGGACAATGTCAGCGGGGAGGGGAAAGCAGGTTTCGGGTTTAAATGGAAAGCCTAGTTTGGACAAGGCAGGTTTGAGAAGCCTATTCACTGCCAGCTTAGTCAAATGTGAGCTCCTGGCCAGATATAGACATGGGAAAGAGGGATGAACACGGGAGAGAGGGCTGAACATGGCTGAGACCTATGGACATGGGGGAGAGATATGGACATTGGCCAGAGGTATGAACATGGCCATCATCTCACTCGATGAACCTCTGGGGTGCTCAGCTTAGACTTGAAGGGAAGTCCATAGCTAAGATACATGTCACAGAAACCAAGAGAAGAAACGTATCAAGAAGGAAGGAGCCCTGGCCAGTTTGGCTCAGCGGTTAGAGCGTCGGCCTGCGGTCCGGAGAGACCCGGGTTCGGTTCCCGCTAAGGGCACGTACTTCGGTTGCAGTTTGTCCCCGGCCCTGGTTGGTCGTGCGGGTGGCAGCCACTCGATGTGTCCCTTCATGTCGATGTTTCTCTCTCTCTCTCCCTTCCTCTCTCTCCCTCCCACTCTATCTGTACAAAAAATGGAAAAAATATCCTCGGGTGAGGGTAAAAAAAATAAAAAATAAAGAAGGAAGGAACCTTCAACTGTGTTTGGTGGGGTGAGGGCTGAGCTCAGAACTGGGAAAGGGAGCCATTGGGGATCTTCACCACGGCGTTTCAGTGCCAAGGAAGGCTGGCGCAGTGGGGTCCAGAGAGGATGTTCGGGGGGCAGGGCGTGTGCTGTAGAGCGGAGCAGGAAACAGGAGGGTGGCTGGAAGATGTTTCTGCAGTTTTCTGAGGGTTTATTTTAAGAGGAGAAGTATTAGATCTTGTTTGGAGATCATGGGGTGGATTAATAGAGGAGATCATTAAGATGCAGATGAGAGAGGAGAGAGCCCCAGGAGCAAATCGTGGGGTGGGTGGGAGGGTCTAGCGTCCTGTGTGTGAAGGGAGGGTGTGTCCCGGATGAGAGCTGGGACAGTGCCTCCCGGTACAGGAGGAGGGCAGTGCACACTGAGGGCACATGTTGGTGGGAGAATGCGGATTTCTCTTCTGACTGTTTCTCTTTTCAGTGAAAGAAGAGACACAAGGTCATGACCAAGAGGGAGGAGGCAGGGGTGGGGAGGTTCTTGGTGTTTGCAGGAGAGGCTTGTTTTGTTTTCCCACAGGTGGGAAAATCACAGCAAGAGTGATTGGACTGAATGGACCGGTACAATGGGGTCACATTGCCAGCCCAGGCGCCTACTTGGTGTTTGTGGGAGTCATTTTAGAGTGAGGCTGGTCAGGTGGTGTTTTTTCTTCAGCCACGTTCAGCTGGGTTCAGGTGTAGAATGAGTGGGGGTGAAGAGAGTCAAAGAAGGAGACGGCTTCAAGCGTGAGGAGCTCATGGGGGTCTCTGCAGGAGCAGACTCCATCTGGGGCTGGCTACCCCCAAGCTTTGAGCCCCCTGCAGTCCTTAAGCCTTTTCTAGACCCCAAAAGCTGTCCTTCTACATTCTTTATCTGCTGGATTCTCATAATGACCCCTACTTCATAGAAGCAAATGACCTGGGTCACTCACTCAGCCAGTGAGTAGCGGAGCTGGGATTTTAATCCAGATGTCAGTTCAGTGTTCTCCCTTCTGGGCATCAGGGGCATGGGCACTGTGTTTAAGAAAGTTTTGCATTTTGGCCCTGGCCCGTTTGGCTCAGTGGTTAGATTGTCAGCCTGAGGTCCAGAGAGACCCGGGTTCGGTTCCTGCTAAGGGTGCGTACCTCAGTTGCAGTTTGTACCCTGCCCTGGTTGGTCGTGTGGGTGGCAGCCACTCGATGTGTCCCTTTCACGTCGATGTTTCTCTCTCTCTCTCTTACTCTCTCTCCCTCCCACTTTATCTGAACAAAAAATCCTCGGGTGAGGATAAGGAAAAAAAAAAAAAGAAGGTATGGTGAAAATAAACAAGTTTGGCTGTTGGGAGATTAAACTTCAGATGTTTTGTGCCCTGGGTAGCCCAAGTTTTGTCATGATTCAACTCCAGTATCTTGCTGCCACCCACTGGCACTATCAGTATTGCACCGAAAGAGAACCTGGATTTGCTTAGCTAAGGATCCTGTCTGAGGCCAGAAATGCATTGCTGAAAAGGGCTAGAGAGGAGGGCGCGTGCATCCCCTTTTGGCAAATGAGGAGCTGGAAGTCCAGAGAGATGACTTCAAAAATCCAGGGGCACTTGTCTACTCTTTGCGTTCAGTTGTTCATTCATTTAATAACCATTCCTCGAAAACCTCCTCTATGTCGACAGTTGTAGCCACTGGGATTTAGCAGAAAATAAGACAGAGGAGGCTGTTGCTCTTCTAGAGCTGCCATTCCTCATGGGAAGAGGGGGAGGGGACAGATACTCAACAAGTCAATAAACCAGATAATGATAGATCTGATGGATGCTGTGAAGGAATTGAGAGAGCGAGTGGAGAGGTGGTCAGGAGATGACATTTGAGTTGAGAGCATCGGGAAAGACACCCCAAGATAACACTGCCAAGGCCCTGAGGCTCTGAACGGTCTGAGAAGGTTCCGGAGCAGGAGGAACCCACTGATGTCCCTGCCCAGGGCTATCCATGTAGAACGTATAGAATGTTCTTCCAGGAGGGTCATGCCATTGACCTGCTTTCAATGAGTCCACAGCATTTCTCAGCCCCCACCTTACTCACACAGCTGACCGCTTTGTCCTTGAAGCTCTCTCCTCTCTTGGCTTGTGTAACACCAGTCTCTGGAAGTAGGAAAAGCTACGATTATTCTCCTGTGAAAATGAAAGCTTCACAATCAACATAGAGATCTTCCTGGCTTGAAAGAACCCACTGAGATACGGAAAGCTGGAGCAGGAGATACGGGCACACAAAGTCCAAGGTCAAGGCCAGCAGTTCCAGGACCTGGGACCGGAATACTGAGGAGAGACTTGTAATTACTTCGCTTGTAGCTGTTGTCATGTTACAAGTCGCATTTGCGGCCCTGCCCACTGCTAATGGTGAGCCATTCTTGCAAATAAAATGACGATTTGTAAGTGTGCATGCGTAGTATGAGTATGCTTTTTAGTCCTCAGAGTGGGGTTCCGAGAAGTAATGCGTTTTGGAAGCAAAATAAGTCTCTAAATTGGCAATTTGGGCATGGTACGCCAACTCTACCCAGTTGTGTTAGCTGGTGAGGAATGGGTGAAGGAAACAGGATGACGTCACTGCAGCGAAGCTGACTGGAAATGGAGTCTGTACAGAGAAGCCAACAACACTGATTCGGATCAAAGGGACCGAAGCAGGAAGGATGGATTTTATTGTACTTTGACTAGCCTGAGGTCTATGCTGCTGAATTTCTCAGTTGTGCATCAGTACTAGAAACATATAAATTCCTATGAAAGCACTTCGGGAAGAATGGAGAATTTAGAGAAGAACGTTCATGTGTCCAGACGACAGGACCTCCATCACCCAGACCACCCGTCATCTGGAAGATGATCACCGCAGACTAACCTAGAGGTGAAGAATGCAAGACTGATTCTTCTCAAGAATGTGCTGTTCGCTAAGAGAACTCTCAACTCTTCTTTCTTCTGCGGAACACTCCGGGTGTACCTGCTAGTAAATCCTAAGACCCTTGAATGAACTTTGCCATTTTTATATATTTTTTTCATTCCTCACCAGAGAATACTTTTCTGTTTATCATCGGATAGAGTGGGAGAAAGGGAGAGAGAGACAGAGAGAAACATAGATGTAATAGAGCCACATTGACTGGTTGCCTCCCACACAACCCAACCAGGGCTGGGGACATGCCCTTGGCTGGAATTGAACCCACAACTCATTGGTCTGCAGGCCCACGCTCTAACCGCTGAGCCAAACCGACCAGGGAGCATTTTTAATTTTAGAAAAGCCCCCTGATTCATTGATGTGAGGTTGGCACTGGCGTTTTCCGGTGTTAGAATATCTGCTATAGGCCACATACAGTTCTTTGTGAAGCAAAATATTTCATTGTGGAAAACAGGAAGGTTACAGGAAGCAAAGTGTGCCCTAAGCCCCAATGTGGAGACGTGTTTGGACACATTCTTAATTCGACTAGCATCAGTGCAAATTGAAATACGTTTTTCTAAGCTTGAAATATTTATCCTAAAAACAAAGACCAAAGGCAAGCAATACTTTAAATTTTCATTTTTAAGAATAACTTTTAAATAATAAACATTTGTAATATTGCCAACTCACTTTATTTATTTTTATTTTTTTTATCCTCATCTGAGGACATTTTTCCATATTTTGTTCAGATAGAGTGGGAGGGAGGGAGAGAGAGAGAGAGAAACATCGACGAGAAAGGGACACATGGAGTGGTTGCCACCCACATGACCCAACCAAGGCCGGGGACAAACCGCAACCGAGGTACATGCCCTTAGTGGGAACCGAACATGGGTCTGTCTGAACTGCAGGCCGACGCTCCAACCGCTGAGCCAAACCAGCCAGGGCTTTCCAACCCACTTTAAAAATGATTTTCACTTGGTCTTTACTTTGATTTAATGTTTCCCTGTTTTAATAATTTTTATTATCAAATATCTATAAAATGGAGGTCATTTTTATATGTTATTGAAAAATATTATTTTGTCATATTATATTGGCTTATAATAACCATAAACCATGCATTTATTAATTTTTTTATAAAACAGATAACTTCTGAAATATTTAGTAGAACCCTCCTCCAGACTGTTTATGATCAATCATTATTTATTCAAAATACATCAAACTGTTTAGAAAAATACAGAGTAATGTATATTTTCAGAAATTGCTAAGAATTTTTTGAATTCTAACATCTCATACTCAAATCCCAAAGATTAATATCAGTTGGGAAAGTGGACACACTTTTCACAGTTTTAACATTTCTGGATCCTGCATCTCTCATTGCCAGATCTTTGTCATTTCTTCCGACCTCATGAGTCGGCCCAGGCTCCTCTAACTCACCCTCCACGCTGCCAGACAGACTTTCCAAAGCGAAGACCCGACTCTGATTTTTCTGCCAAATCCTTCCCTGGTTCCCCAATACCTTCCCCACTGCCCCTCAGAATGCATCCTCAGACAACTACATAAAAGCATCTGGGAGTTTCTTTATTTTATTTTTATCCTCACCCGAGGGCATTTTTCCATTTTTTGTTCAGATAGAGTGGGAGGGAGAGAGAGGAAGAGAGAGAGAGAGAAACATCGACGTGAAAGGGACACATCGAGTGGTTGCCTCCTCCACGACCCAACCAGGGCCGGTGACAAACTGCAACCGAGGTACGCGCCCCTAGCGGGAACCGAACCCTGGACTCTCTGGACCGCAGGCTGATGCCCTAACCACTGAGCCAAACCGGCCAGGGAAAAGTTGATTTTATTTTATTTTAATTTTTTTTTAGCATCTGGGAGTTTCTTACCTGTGGTGGGTGGGAGCCTCATTCAGGTGCACCGACTCAGTCTCCGGGACGTGAAGCCTAGGAATATGCATATTAAACACAGCTGGATGATTTAAAAACAACACACATTTTTAATGGCTAAAAACAACACAAATACAGAAAGCTACATAAACAAATGTACAGATTATTGAACCATAATAAGGCAAACACGCGTATCTGAAGGCTTGTCCCCCACCTCGGAAACTCTCCATGTGCCCTCTCGGGATCACAGCCCTTCACCCTCTGCCACCAAGAGCAGCCATCGTCCTGAACCTCATTTTGCCTAGAGTTTTTTTGGTTGTTTATTTTATTGTGTCATTACATTTTGTTTAATGTTTACTCCTCTTTCCATCCTTTTTCTTCTTGTAATTTCTTCTTGGTAATGAAAGGAGATCATCTGTCTTACAGCGTTTCCCATGGTCATTGCTAATTGCATCCCCAGGTGGCACATTCTTCTCTCTTCTGAATTTCCTGTTAATTGGCAGTTGGATCTAGAGGCTTAATCTAATTCATATTTCTCTCCTGTTTTGTTTTGTTTTTTTTGGCAAGCCTACATTTATACGTGATGTGTGTTTGTCATTGGTGACTCGTGTTTTTGTGTTTTCTCTTTCTCCTCTTGTGCTTTTCCTGCCTCAGATCTGAAATCAGCTGATAAACCCTGAGTAAATACCTAGGGCTACAACTGCCAGTTCACGCGGCAGATTTCTAAGAAGCTATTAAACATTTTTCTGAGGTGGTGTACTTATTTACATTCCTACCAGCAATGAAAACCCAGTTACTCTAAATCCTCACCAATATTGAATATTGTTAATTTGATACTATTTCAGCCATTCTGGTAGCATGAACTGTGGTTCTAACTTGAAGTTTCCTAACAACTAATGGTGTTAAACTCCCGTCTGTGTGCTTATTGGCCATTTGTGTGTCTTCTTTCGTGAAATGCCGCTCCAAGTCTTATTTCAATTATCTATTACTGTGTAACAAATCACCACAAAAATTAGTGGCTGAAGACAAAATCATTTATTTGCTCACTATTCTGCGCTCTGAACTGGGCTTATCTGGGCAGTTCTTTTGCTCCAGGTGAGGTGGGCTGCAATCATCTGGAGGCTCTGCTGGGACTGAACATCAAAGATGATTAACACGCGTGCACACGAGTACACACACACACACACACACACACACACACACACACGGCTGGTGCTTCAGCTGGGAAGGCTGGGACAGCAGGAGGCTGGCCAGAAATCTCTTCCCACAGGTTCCCCATTGAGGTAGCCAGATCACTTTACATGGTGGCTCAGAGTTCCAAGAGGGAGCGTTCAAGGAGACAGAACCCAGTGTGCAAGACCTGGTCTTCTTGAATCAGGCCCACAGGTCAAGATAAATCATGTGTCTACGTCCAGAGTCCATGAGGGAGGGACAACACAAGGGCATGAATACAGGTAGGCATAGTTCATTGGGGCCACACACCAACATAAGTCTATCACAAGTCTTTTGCCTGTTTGTAATTGGATTGTTTGTCTTTTTTTAAAAAAAGAGCGTGGAAAGAAGGGAGGTAGAGGGAGAGAGAGAGAAATATCGATGTTGAGAGAGACACATTGGTTGCCTTCCGCACAGCCCTTGTCAAGGGTGGGGAAACCTGTGACCCAGGCATGTGACTGAGATTGAACCTGCGACCCTTTGGTCCTGGGCTGATGTTCTAGCCCCAGAGCCAAACCGGCTGGGGTAGATTGTCTTTTTAATATCACGTTACTTCTTTATATACTCTGAATGCAAGTCCTTTGTTAGATATAAATAAGTACTGTGAATATGTTTTCTAAGTCTGTGGCTTACCACTTTATATTCTCTTGGGAACATAAAATTTTAATTTTGAAGTCCAATTAATATATTTTTTCTTTTATGGATAATGCTTTTAGGGTTCTAAAAAACTTGTGCCAAGCTCAAAGGAATATTCTTTGTGTTTTCTTCTAGAGTCATTATGGTTTGAACTTTTTCATTTGGGTTTATCATTCATGGTACATTAATGTTTATGTATAAAAAATGACAGGGGTGGGGTTCCTCTTGTCCATAGGAATACCCATTTGCTCTAGCACCATGTATTGTAGACCTTCCTTTTCTAATGACTTAACTTAGCACCTTGGTCAAAAATCTTTTGACATTGCTATTTATCCTATGACCTTATTAAATTCACTTTTAATTTTAGTAGGGTTTGGGGGAGGGGTGGAGTATGAGGGGAGGAAGTAAATCCCATAGAATTTACTGTGTATGCAATCATATGTTATAAAACAACGACCATTTTACTTTCCCCACCCCAAACTTTATGTCTTTTGTTTCTTTTTCTTTCTTTAAAATATGTTTTAATTGATATTTTAGAGAGAGAGGAAGGGAGAGAGAGATAGAGACACCTTTTGAGGAAAAAAACATTGATCACCTGCCTCCTGCATGCCCCCCACTGGGGATTGAGCCCACAACCCGGGCATGTGCCCTGACTGGGAATTGAGCCAGGACCTCTCAGTCCATGAGACGATGTTCAATCCACTGAGGCACAACAGCTGGGATCTTTTTCTTACCTTATTGAACAGAACTTTCCAGTATAAGTTTGAATAGAAATGATAAGAACAAAATACTTGCTTCAGGGAATCTTAGGGAAAGGCTACTTACAATTTCTTTATTAAGTATAATGGTTTTTTAGTGATGATTTAAGTATATAGATTTTTAAATAAGTGCCTTTATCAGAATTTATCTTCTATTGTTCCATATATTTTAAAATTAGTGTTTGAATGGTATATCTCTCTCATCCTTTTGTTTCATCTTTCTGTGTTTTGGTATTTGTGTTTCTTATCAATAAAATAGAATTGGGCTTTAAGAAATTCATTCTAATGATATCAGTTTGTTTAAACCATATGCATTAATATTACTGATTTAGTTGGGTCTAGGTCTACCATCTTGCTATTTGTTTTTCTGTCTCATTTGTTCTTTGCTCATTAAGTTCTTCATTATTTTCTTCCTTTGAATAATCAAGTTATTTTTATTATTCTATTTTTTCTCTCTATTTGGTTACACTTTACATTTTTGCGAAATTCTTTCAGTGGTAACTCTGCAGATTTAAATGTGCATCTTTGACCTATTGTCCTAGACAATTCAGGCTGTAACAAAATGCCTTAAACTGGGTGACTTAAACAACAGAAATGTATTTCTCACAATTCAGGGGACTGGGAAGCCCAAGATCGGAGCACCGGTATGGCTGCGTTTTGGTGAAAGCCATTTTCCTGGTTTGCAACCAGCTGCCTTCTTGCTGTGTCCCCAGAGAGAGGACAGAGAGAGGACGCACGCTCTCTTATCACGAGGACTCTAGTTCATATCTCAGTTACTTTCCAAAGGCCTCATCTCCAGATGCCATCACATTGGAGATTAGAGTTTCAACATACGAATTACAGTCAGGTAATACAAACATCCAGTCCATATCACAGTATTACAGATTTATTGTAGTATTAAATTGATATGTTTAGCATTGTTTTAACACTGCAGTTCAACTCCATTTATTCTTTTACCTTTTATGCTATTATTGCATATTTTATTTCGATGTCAAACCCTGTAAGACATTTCTATTATTGTTTTATTAGTCACTTCTTTTATGTTTACCCATGTGCTTGTCCTTTCTAGTGCCCTCTTGCACTTCCTGAAGGTCTGTGCTTGCATCTGGGGTCATTTTACCTCAGCCTAGAGAAGTTTCTTTAATATTTCTTATAGTTATGGATCTGCCAGCAATGCATTTTCTCAGGCTTTCCTTTGTACAAAAATGTCTCTGTTTCACCTTCTTTCTTTCTTTTTTTTATTTTTTTATTTTATTTTATTTTTTTATCCTCACCCGAGGACATTTTTCCATTTTTTGTTCTAGATAGAGCGGGAGGGAGAGAGAGGAAGAGAGAGAGAGAGAAACATCGATGTGAAGGGACACATTGAGTGGCTGCCACCCGCACGACCACCCAGGGCCGGGGACAAACTGCAACCGAGGTACGTGCCCTTAGCGGGAACCGAACCCGGGTCTCTCTGTACCGCAGGCCGGCGCTCCAACCACTGAGCCAAACCGGCCAGGGCTCACCTTATTTCTTAAAGGACCCCCACACACTTGGTATAAAATTCTAGATTAGCAGGGTTGTTGTTTCTTCCCCTGAACTTTAAAAATGTCATTAAATTATCTTCCGGATTAATAGTTTCTGTTGAAATGTGGGCATCGGTCTTGTTGTTTTACAGATAATGTGTCTTCTTGTATCTAGCTGCTTTTAAGATTTTCTCTTTGCCTCAGTTTTCAGCTGCTGACACTAATATGTCTATTGTTTTCTTTGTCTGTATCCTGCTTGGATTTCACTAAGCTTCCTGAATTTGTGTGTTGATAATCTTTCAACAATTTTGGAAAATTATAAGCCATATCACTTCAAATATTGCTTCTGCCCACTTTTCTTTCCTTCTCATCTGGGATTCCAATTACACAAATGTTAGATTTCTGACTGTATCCCACACATCTCATGCTCTGTTCCTGCAACTTTTCCCCCTGTGTTTCAGCTTGGATATATTTTTTTAAAAATATGTTTTTATTGATTTTTTCTTTATTGATTTTATAGAGAAAAGGGAGAGGGAGAGAGAGATAGAAACATCGATGAGAGAGAACATCGATTGGCCACCTCCTGCATGCCTCCCACTGGGGATCAAGCCCACAACCTGGGCATGTGCTCTGACCAGGAATCGAACTGGCGACATCTTGGTGCATGGGTCGATGCTCAACCACTGAGCCACACGGGCTAGACTTTATTGATTTTTTTAGAGAGAGAGGAAGAGATAGAAAGATAAAAACATCAATGTGAGAGAGAAGCATTGATCTGCTGCCTCCTGCACGCCCCCTACTGGGGATCGAGCTCACAACCCGGGCATGTGCCCTGAACAGGTATTGAACCAAGACCTCTCAGTCCATGGACGACCCTCAATCGCCTGAGCAACACTGGTGGGGCAGCTTGGATATATTTTTGTTGAACCATCTTCAAGTTTGCTAATCCTGTCTTTTACCCTTCTGTTGTACCCTGTCTTCTGCTAAACACATCCAATAAGTTCATTATTTCAGGTGTTGTATTTCTCAGTTCTAGAAAACTTAATTATTTAAAAAAAAATTCCACTTTGTTATTGACAATCTTTATTTTTAATTTATTTTATCACTTTTTTCTTCTTTGTTCTTTAATATATTTCTTGTCTGCTAACTTTTATATGTGGATCATTTTGGTTCTGATACTATTGCCTATTTTTTTCTCTTGATTACCAGTCATGTCTTCCTGCTTCTTTGCATGTCTGGTAATCTTCAACACATGATATTGTTTAAATTGTAAATTATCCCAATATAATGAGTATGTAGTGGCATCTTATTGTAGCCTTGATTTGCAAAAGATTGAGCACTTTTTCATATATTTATTGATCAATTTTCTGAGGTGCTTATTCACAATTTTGTAAAGTGCTTATCACCCATTATTTGATTAGGTTATCTTTTTCTTATTAATTTTAAGTGTATATAAATTAATATATCCTGTTGTTATACAGTGGTCATCTTTACTTTTGACAGTACTTTTTGCCTTAAAGTCCATTTTGTCTGATATAAATATATATATTTGGTCAGTAGCAGAGAGGACTGCTACTTCCCTAACTCATTTGAAAATTATTAATTATTGCTTATTCTAGAGGTTATAATCTGCACCTTTAACTTGTTGAAGTCTAGAATTACTCAACACATTTACCCTATGCCAAGATAATACAAAGACCTTATAATAACTTAATTTCATTCATCTACCTCCTGACTTATTATTTTGTCATGTATTTTAATATATATTATTTTCAGTTTCAGATACCATAGACATTATTGTTTTATACAGTCGTGGTTCATTAAGATTTGCCCACATATCGGCCATTTCATTACTCTTTATTCTTTCGAGCATTTCTAACCTTCCGTCTGGGCTCTTTTCCTTTCCATCTAAAGTTTGCTGGTGGCATACTCTTGCAGTTTTTGTTTATCTGAAAATGTCTTTATTTCATCCTCATTCTTAAAGGAATTTTCAGTGGGTATAGAATTCCAGGCCAGTGGTGATTTTCTATTATCTTGTTGAAGATAGTCCTTCTTTTGTCTTCTAATGTGTCTCTCAAGAAGTCAGCTCTCAATCCACCTTGGTCCTTTGAAGATAATCTGTCTTTTTTTTTTTTTTCTGGAAGCTTTTAAGATTTTATCTATTAGCTCAGTGGATTGAACATGGTCCCATGGACTGAGAGGTCCTGGTTCAATTGCCGGTCAGGGCACATGCCTGGGTTGTGGGCTCCATCCCCAGCAGGGGGCGTGCAGGGGGCAGCCGATTGATGTTTCTCTCTCACATTGATGTTTCTGTCATACTCTTTCTCTCTCTAAAAAATCAATAAAATCATATTTAAAAAAAAAGATTTTATCTTTGTCTTTGGTATTCTGCTGTTTCATCATTATGTGTCTATCTGTAAGTATTTAAAATTAATAGACTTCATTTTTTAGAGTGGTTTTAGGTTCACTGAAAAATTAAATGAAAAGTACAGAGTTCCCCATGTCCCTTCCTTCCCCCACCACACACAGCCTCCCCCATCACTAACATCCTCAATGCGTGTAGTGCATTTGTTACAATCAATGAATCAACACTGATTGACATTGATTTGGTTATCAACCAAAGTCCATAGTTTACATTAAGAATATTTGTGTTGCCCTGGTCGGTTTGGCTCAGCGGTTGGAGCGTTGGCCTGTGGCTTGGAGACACCCGGGTTCAGTTCCCGCTCAGGGCACGTGCCTCGGTTGCAATTTGTCCTTGGCCCTGGTTGGGTCATGTGGGTGGCAACCACTCGATGTGTCCCTTTCACATCGATATTTCTCTCTCCCTCCCTCCCACTCTATCTAAACAAAATATCAAAATGTCCTCGGGTGAGGATAAAAAATAATAATAATAAAAAATAAGATTATTTTTGTTTTGACAAATGTATATATAATTATAGAATCATACAAAATAATTTCACTGCCCTAAAAATTTCCTGTGTTCTACTTCCTCCCTGCAAACCTCTGGCAACAACTGATCTTTTTATTGTCTCCATAGTTTTGCCCTTACTTGATGTCATATGGTTGGAATCGAATACTACGTTGCCTTTTCTAAGTGCAAATTTTTTTTTTTTTTTTATCCTCACCCGAGGACATTTTTCCATTTTTTGTACAGATAGAGTGGGAGGGAGAGAGAGGAAGGGAGAGAGAGAGAGAAACATCGACGTGAAGGGACACATCGAGTGGCTGCCACCCGCACGACCAACCAGGGCCAGGGACAAACTGCAACCGAAGTACGTGCCCTTAGCGGGAACCGAACCCGGGTCTCTCCGTACCGCAGGCCGACGCTCTAACCGCTGAGCCAAACTGGCCAGGGCTAAGTGCAAATTTTTTAAAATGTATTTTGCTTAGGATTTTTTTGGCTTTTGAATCTTTAAATTAATATATTTTGACAGTTCTGGGAAATTTTCAGCCATTGACTGTTCAAATATCACCTCTGTCTTGTTCTCTCTCTCCACTTCTTCTGAGTTTCCAATTAAATATGTTCGAGGTTTCTCATTTATTCTCCATGTCTGTTACCCTTTCTTTTGTATTATTTTTTCATTTTTGTGTCTCTCCATACTCATTCCAAATGTTATTTTTGTCTGATCTTGCTTCCAGTTCACCAGTTCTCTTTACAGATATGTCCAATCTGCTTTAAACTTGACATTGACTTCTCAATTTTGGTAATTATATTATTCATTGATAGAAGTTCAATGTGGTTTTCTTCAAATTTACTGTCATTTAAAAAATAGTTTCCTAATTTTATGCTAATATTTCAAGCTAATCTTTCATTTACTTATATTCTGTGTAAAATAATTCCAGTGTCTAAATTCTTTATGGATAGTTTTCATTCCCTTCTATTTCTTCTGGTTCTTGCCATGGGGTCTTTTAAGGAATTATTTTTCTTAATTCCTTAAAAATTTATCTGTGTGATTAATTTGGAACCTAGACTGAAGGACCTCCTTACAATGAAGATTTGCGTTGCTTTTTCCAGGAGGCTCAGACTGGCTGGAGTCACCTCAATCCAAGTTCAAGGCTTGAGGTTATATGTCATCCAGCAGATACAAACTATGGCTACAAGTCCATATTAGTGCTGGTTTGCTTCTGAGAGAATGGGTTTTTGTGATCCCAGTTTATTGTGGGGAGGGTTTTTATTTTTTTTAACTCATCTTTATTGTTGAATGCATTACAGATGTTCCCCCCTTTTTTTCCCATTGACCCCATCCTCCCCAATCCTGCCCTTCTCCTGCCTTCCCTACACAATTGTCGGGGTCCATTGGTTATGCATATATGCATAGAAGTTCTTTGGTTTATCTCATCCTGTCCTCCCTCCCCCCTTCCTTTTGAGGATTCTCAGTCTAACAACCAATTTGTACTTCTTAATTTCTTCATCTTTTTCACCCAGACCCCCAGCCCTCACTCATCTGGCAAGCAACAAAAAGTTCTCTGTATCTATGAGTCTGTTTCTGTTCTGCTTGCTCATTTTATTTGTAGATTCAATTGCTGATAGATACGTATTAATTGCCATTTTATTGTTCATATTTTTGTTCTTCTCCTTTAAGAAGACTCTTCAACATTTCATATAATACTGGTTTGGTGGTGATGAACTCCTTTAGCTTTTTCTTGCCTGGGAAACTCTTGATATGTCCATCAATTCTAAATGATAGCTTTGCACGGTCGTTGCTTTTCATCACCTTTAATATCTCTTGCCACTCCTTTCTGGCCTGCAAAGTTTCTTTTGAGAAATCAGCTGACTGTCTTATGGGAGCTCCATTGTAGGTAACAAACTGCATTTCCCTCGCTGCTTTTAAGATTCTCTCTTTGTATTTTACCTTTAGCATTTTGATGATGATGTGTCTTGGTGTGGTTCTCCTTGGGTGCATTTTGTTTGGGACTCTCTGTGCTTCCTGGACTTGTATGTCTGTTTCCTTCACCAAGTTAGGGAAGTTTTCTGTCATTATCGTTTCCAATAGGTTTTCAATTTCTTGTTCTCTCTTTCTTCTTCTGGCACCGCTATGATGAGAATGTTGGCATGCTTAAAGTTGCCCCAGAGGTTCCTTACACTACCCTCATTTTTTTGGATTCTTTTTTTCTTTTTGCTGTTCTAATAGGGTGTTTTTTGCTTCCTTCTATTCCAAATCGATGGTTTGCTTCTTGGCCTTACCTACTCTACTATTGATTCCCTGTAAATTATTCTTTATTTCAGTTAGGGCCTCCTTCCTTTCTGACTGGTCCTTTTTCATTTTTGATGTTCTCACTAAATTCCTTGGAGGTCTTCTTAAGTTCCTTGAATGTCTCACCAAGTTCCTTGAGCAACCTTATAACCTATGTTTTGAACTCTGCATCTGATTGATTGCTTATCTCTATTTTGTTTAATTCTTTTCCTGGAATTTTGTTATTTTCTTTCATTTGGGACATGTTTCTTTGTCTCCTCATTTTGGCTGCTTCCCTGTGATTGTTTCCATGTATTAGGTAGAGTTGTTATGTCTCCTAGGATTCATAGGGTGGCCTATTGTTGTAGGTGTCCTGTAGGATCCAGTGGCACAGCCTCCCACATCACCCCAGTTGGGCCCTCAAGGTGCACCCCTAGTGTGGACTGTACACCCTTCTGTTGTAATTGAGTCTTGATTGCTGTTGGCACATCAATGGGAGGAATTTACTCAGGCTGATCAGCTGAAAGGACTGGCTGTGCCCACTGGCCACTGGCCTCTGACTACCTTGGAGGATCAGCTGTGCAGGGGCCCATCACACAGAGCAAGACTTACTTCAGCAGGGCTCTGGTACTCACTGAGTTCGCTTATTGAGTGTGTCACTTGTGGAGGTGGTTGGGTGGTGGTGATTCCATGTGGTCTGAAGCTGTCCACTGGGTGTGCTGGCTCTGGGGCAAGGTCAGCCACTGCCTGTGTTCTGTTTGGGGCCACCCAGCATAAGCTACAAAGTGATCTGCAGATGGCTGCTTCTTTTGCTGGGCTTGGAGGTGCCCAGGAAAAGCCAAGTTGTGAACCAAGGCTGGTTGCTTCTAGTGCCAGGCCTGGGGCCACTTAATGAGAGGTATGGGGCTCGCTGAGACCAGATGCTGCTTGTTTGAGAGACTTTAGGGAACTGAAGCAGGATCCAAGACAGGCCAATCCTATGGTAAAGCCTTTGGAAACAGCTTGGGTGGGCCCAAAAGTTGGGCAGGGCAGGGCCTCAAGGAATCACCAGGGCGGGGCTACCAGTGTGAGCCAGGTTGCTGGAGTCCCAGATATGGCGGCTGTCTGCCTCCCCAGGGAAGGGCTCACCAAAGGAACAAAGGCCTTTGACTGCACGTCTGTTCCGGAGAAAGCCCCCTCTCCAGCCCTCGCTCCAATGCCAAACAGCTCAGTTCTTCCCTGTATGTCTCTGGCGCCCCTCAAGCTGCCTTCCCTCTGAGTTTAGAGGGAGTGAGTCTGAGTAAGTCCGTGCGCGGGCCCTTTAAGAGTTGCTGCCTAGGGCTCCAGCCACCTCAGCCTCCCTGAGCCTCAGTTCCCGCTGGTTTTTCCAGCCAGAAGTGATGGGGATTCTCTTCCTGGCACTGGAACCCTGAGCGGGGCGCCTGGTGTGGGACGGGGACCCCTCAGTCCTCAGGGAGGACCTTCCCAACCGAGGTGTCCTCCTGATTTTTATCCGCCACACGTGGGTGTGGGACCAGCCTCTCCACCTCCGCCCCTCCTACCAGTCTCGATGTGGCTGCTGCTTTAATTCCGTAGTTGTAGGACTTCCATTCAGCTCGATTTCAGGCGGTTCTGAATGATGGTTGTGCTGTAGTTTAGTTGTAATTTTGATGTGGTTGTGGAAGGAGGCGATACCGCGTTTACCTACCCGCCATCTTGACCGGAAGTCGTGAGGAGGGTTTTCTAGATGATCCTTTACCTTGTGCTTCTTTAAAAAAAGATTTTTTATTCATTTTTAGAGACAGAAAAAGAGAGGGAAAGAGAGAGAAAAACATCAATGTGAGAGCAGATCATTGATCAGCTGCCTCCTGTACGCCCCCCACTGGCAATCAAGCCCATAACCCAGGCGTGTGCCCTGACTGGGAACCTAAACCAGCAACCTCTCAGTGTGCGGGATGACGCCCAACCTACTGAGCCACACCCGCCAGGGCTACCATGTGCTTTCGCTTTTATTTGTGGCCCTTGCCCAGGGAAGTCAGCAAAACAATGGTTCAAATTGGCCAGAATGAGGATATACCCTCAGAGTAAAAGTGACTTCTTGGTTTATCTGCTCAAATTTCTATTTTGCCTTCCATTGTGTTCTTGTAACACCTTACTTTCTCTTCAGACTACTCTGCCAGCATTTTCAGTATTCAGTGGAGAACCGCGCTGAGTACTGAGCCTGACATTACCAGAAAAAAAGAAGTTTGCTGTATCTCAGACTCCATTTTACAGAGATGAATATGTGGATCAGGGAGGTGAGGCCACTCTCCCAGGGTCTTAAAACTGGTAAGAAATGCTGCCAGGCAGAAAACTAAGGACTCTTACACCAAGTCTAGTGCTCTCTTCCCCACACCCTCTTTGAGACTTGGTTTCTCCGTATGTAAGGAAGAAGCCGGACCAGATGGTCTCTGAGGGCCCATTCAACTCAGTCATTCTTAGAGCAGGAGTTCATGGTTTTTCAATCCTCTGAGACGCACTTAGCCTCCTCCCCACCTTTGGTTCTTAGACGTGCTGTGCTCGAACCAGACACCCGAGGCTAGTCATGGAGAATTCCCAAATCAGCCACAAGGGGGAAGTGGTGAGCAGAGATCGCCCAAATTCTGGGATTACCGCACAGCCAAGAGCTTTCTTCTGAGAGGTCTTTGCTTCTCATTGTCAGAGTAAAGGGAAAATTATTTAGCCTTGGATCAAAGCCACATGTCTCTTCTGCTTCATTTCATTTGCCAAACTCTGGCAGATGCATGGAGAGAAGTCATTCTATCCTGCCCTCGAGGACCTCATGATCCACCGAGTCCTTCTCTCCAAGCTAGACCTCTGGCTGATTTTTCCTCTTTCATATCTTTGCTCCTGCTCTTCCCCTTCCCCCATCACTGTTATTACATTTTCCGTCATTCTTAAGGCTCAGCTCCGATGCCATCTCCTTCCCGGAGTCTTCTATCAGAATCCCCATCTCCACTCCCATGCTCTCAGTCCTGGTTCTGTCTCAAATTCCTGTCCGGCCACCTGACTTTCTTTTTTTTTCACGCTCCAGACTGTAAACTCCTCGGGCAGGGTGGCATTTCCCTCAACCCCAGGCCCCTGTGCCAGCCCAGGACGCAGAGCTGCAGGAAGTCGGAGCTCAGCATCTAGAGGTCTTCCCCCTTCTCTGCCCCCAAGCCCAAGACTTTGGGTCCAACTTTGCACTCGCTGCTGAGGAAATGACAAAGAAGCTCCCAGCCCCAAGAACCAGCGTACAAAATGAAACCATAAAAGCACCAGAAGAAAACATAGGAGGGTTTCCGATTGCCTTTGAAGTTAGAAAGACCTTTTTATGACTCAAAACCAGAAGCCATAACGAAAAAGAAATTCAAATGGCTTTTAAACTTTTGAATAAGTTCTCAGCCTTATTCATAAGGCAACAACCACAAATTTAAAATACACTGAGATTCCAGATTTCACCTATCAGATTGGCAGAAATCCAAACGTTTGGTAACATTCTTTAGGTGATTTGGGGGGAAAGCAGTCATGTTCACCATTGCTGGGAAAAGGAAAATCCTTCAGCACAATCCCTGTGTGGACAATAGCTACCAAAATTATAGATACACTTGTGCTAGGCAGAATTTTAAGGTGACCCTCATTGGCTTTCACATTTGAGTGATCCCTTGTGTGTGGGCAGAATCTGTGAACATGATGAAAATACGAACTCAGTGATTATGTCCCATTATATGGCAAAAGAGATTTTATAGATGTAAGTAGGGTCCTAAATCAGTTGATTTTTAAGGTAGAGACATGACTCCGAGCAGACTGGACTTGATCAGGGGAGGTCTTGAAAAGCAGAGAATTTTCTCTGGCTGGTCTCAGAAGGGGAAGTCAGAGATTCAAATCATGAAGCAGGAGAAGAACTCATTGTGCCATTTGGGGGAAGCCACGCAAAGAATGTAGGTGTCATCTAGGAGCTGAGGAGGCAGCAGCTGATAGCCAGCAAAAACACAGAGACTCAGTCCTACAAGTACCAGTAACCAAACTTGGCCAATGACAGGAATGAGCTTGGAGACTGATTTTCCCCAGAGCCTCCAAATGAGATCCAAACCTTGCCAACACTTTGATTTTGCCCTCAGCAGAGAACCCCGCTATACCACGCCATACTTCTGACCAACAGACCGTTACCTAAGAAATGGGTGTTATTTTAAGCCTCTGAGTTTGTGGTAATTTGTTATGCGACAAAAGAAACCTAATATAATACCTGCAACCTAGCAATCCATGTTGGGGAATTCATTCTGCAAATACATGTGCATGTATCCGAAACAATACATGGACGAGAATATTGCAGCATTGTTGTGATGCTAAAGGGAAAAAAAAATCTAGAAACAACTCCAATGTCCATCTATAGGGAATTGGTTAAATCAGTGATTTCAATCTGTAAAACAGAAAGCATGCAGTGAAATGAGAGGAGGAAGCTCTGTTTGCTGATAAAGATCAGGGAGGCGCATGACTGGCGGGAAGGGGGCGGCAGAGTGTCGGTGGTTCATTACCTTTTACGTGAAAAGGGCATTATGAACATATATTCATGTTTTGTGCTTGCATGAAGAAATTCTAAAAGAATACCTGAGATACTCATAAAAAGTGGTGACTTGGAGTTGGTTGGGAACGAGGAGTCAGAAAAGGGCAAACAAGGCACCTGAGCCAGGGTGAGACTTTCTGTTCTGTTTTTACACAGATTTTTTGAACCACGAGGATGTGTGTATTCGTTAATTGATGGACAAATCAAATATAACCACTTGTTTTACAATGAATCAGTGGGGCACTGGCTCCCATTTTCTTTCTGAGCCTGAGCCTGCTCCCTGGCCATGTCTCAACAAGTTGGCTCTGGGGCACGTCCTGTCCTCCACGGAACCCGGAACCCGTGACCTCCAGCATTCCAACCTCATTTTTCCTTCTGCCCCAGAGGAACTGGAGACAAGGATCCAAATAGCTGTGCGAGTGAGTCATTTCTCTGGGACTCAGTTTTTCCATCAGTGAAAAGGGAGATAACAGCTCAGAGGGTGGCTGGGGGACGGATCGTTCCTATCAAGTGACCGGCCCATAGGAGGTGGCCAGCTGTGGCAGAGGCTCGCAGCCTTTGTGCTGGCCACGGTGCAGCAGAGACCATTCCTTGTAGGGGGGGTTTACTGAGCACACAGGAGGTGGACAAGAAATGATAGACCCCTTTACCTCCCACTCACCTGCTGTGTGACGATGGCCCAGTCAGTCCCTCTCTCTGTGTCCGTTTCCTCACTCGTGAGTGAGAGGATTAGACCGGATGAGCTCTGTTTGTACGTTACAGAGCCCTTGGTAACTAGGGCTCCTTCCCATGTCAGATATGGGTTAGTGAGGCCCAGAGTGGCAACCTGTTCAACATCACATGGCATGTCAGAGGCGGCACCAGGACTGGTACTCACTGCCACCCAGGCCCTTGACCTGGGGCGCCCCTCTCTGCTCAAGCACATTTGTGCCCAAGCAGCCATGTGGTGACATGAGGAGACTCTCCTCTGGGACTCTCCTTATCTTCCCAGCTTCTGATTGTTACTACAGAAGGCTGCTGCCCACCCAGCCTTGTGTTTAGAGGAGTCAGCTCCCCCCTGCCCCTTCCCCAGACCCTCCCCAGCGCCTCTCCCCACCAGCAGGAGGCGCAGTGACATGCCTGCATTACGGCTATCCCTTGGAGACAGCACCCTTGGGGGTGGGGTGGAGCAGTTAGGGGCTAAGGACCTCCTATGAGTTGGGGCACTTGGGACCACTGGGGTAAGCTGCCCCACGAGAGCCTCTAACTTTTGGTCTCTCACGCGACATTCCCAATCTCCCTAGGGTATCCCTCAGCCCCGCCTGCTGCTCAAGGAGCTACTGGCCTCGGGGGAGTTCGTTCCCCTCCCTGGGCCATGGAGCGTGGCCTTGGGTTCTGACAGCCTTCCAGATCCCCATGGACTCTGACTGCCCTTCTTGCCTCTGGGTTTCATGATGTTCCTCAGGATTCTGGAGCAAGCTGTCCAGGCCCCTGTCCGTTTAGTGTGAGGGTGGTTGCCTTTTGGCAGATGGTTCTTTTTAGCAGCTGTTGATTGTGTCGCCCACAGGCAAAGGTGACTTGGTCTGTTTCAGGTGGGACCCCTCGAGCGTGCAAGTGTGTACAGACTGCAGGTCTGGACCTGTTTGACTGATTTCATCGCCTTCTCCTATGGGTTGACACAAAAGGCTTGAGCAGGTTTACATTCATTTCCGGCCATTTTAACCAGTTTGACTCACTTTATGTTTGTTTCAACACTTTTGTGTCCACTTGACTGTTCTGAGCTCATTTGTGGCTGTTTTGATTTGGGTCATTTAAAAAAAATTTTTTTTATCCTTACCCGAGGACATTTTTCCATTTTTTGTTCAGACAGAGGGGGAGGAAGAGAGAGGAAGAGAGAGAGAGAAACATCGACGTGAAAGGGACACATTGAGTGGCTGCCACCCGCACGACCCAACCAGTGCCTGGGACAAACTGCAACCGAGGTACGTGCCCGTAGCGGGCACCGAACCCGGGTCTTTCTGGACCGCAGGCCGACACTCTAACTGCTGAGCCAAACTGATTTGGGTCATTTAATAACAGCAGAACACTCTTGATCCCCAGTGCTTTACATATATTGTCATGTCATCCTCACAACTACCCCACTGGTAGGGACTGTTATTAGTGTTTCCATTTTACACATGGAGAAACTGAGGCACAGAGAGCTTAAGAAATTTGCCCCAGGTTTTACAGTTTCTGAGAGATGAAGCCAGGATTTGAACCTACTCCACATGTCTACTGAGTCTGTGCTCTTAGCCTTGATATTGTGCCTTATCACTGCCGACGAGTGTCTGAGCCACTTGAGATGAGTGGCTCCGTCTGAGCCTGTTGTCCTGCCTTTTCCAACATGAGCAGCTTTGCGCTGGCTCGGTGTGCACATGGCCTTGAATTTGGGGCATTCCAGTAGACACACAGATCTCAGGCTGGTACCTCCTCGAAGTGGGAGAACACCACATTCTTTCCTAGGGCTGTTGTAACAAACCGCCACGCACTTGGCTACTTAAACCAACAGAAATGTTATTTCCTCACGGTCCTGGAGGCCAGAAGGTCAAAACCAAGGTGTCTGTACAGGGTGGTTCTCCCTCTGCAGGCTCCAGCGGGAATCTACCTCCTCCAGCTTCTGGTGGCTGCAGGGGGTTCCTTGGCTTGTGGCCACATCACTCCAATCTCTGCATCCACGGTCACTTAGCCTCCTTCTCTTCTGTCTGGTCCCCTGTGTGTTTCTTATACGGATACTTGTCAGTGGATCTGGGGCCCACCCAGAGATCCTTAATTACATCTCAAGGACTCGTTCCAGATAAGGTAACGTTCACAGGTCCCAGGGATTAGAACATGGACATATCTTTTTCAGGAATTCTACTCTTTGCAACCACGAAAGTTGTATCAGAACTTCCCCCTGAGGATCCAGCTCGTAAAAGTGACTCTTTCTATTCGATTGGTATTCACCCTACTATTGGGGTCTTTTTTTTTTTTAATCCTCACCTGAGGACATTTTTTTCATTTTTTGTTCAGATAGAGTGGGAGGGAGAGAGAGGAAGAGAGAGAGAGAGAGAAACATCGGCGTGAAAGGGACACATCGAGTGGCTGCCACCCGCACGACCCAACCAGGGCTGGGGACAAACTGCAACCGAGGTACGTGCCCCTAGCGGGAACCAAACCCGGGTCTCTCTGGACCGCAGGCTGACGCTCTAACCGCTGAGCCAAACCGGCCAGGGCTGGGGGGTCTTTTTTTATTTTAATTTTTATTGAATTTATTGGGATGACCTTGGTTTATAAAATTATATAGGTTTCAGATATACAGTTCTACAGTGCATCATCTGTATATCGTATTGTGTGTTCACCACCCCAAGTCAAGCCTCCTTCCGTCACCTTTTATCCCCCCTTTACCCTCTGCTACCTCCCCCCTCTCCCCTTTTCTTTTGGAATCTCAACTATTGGGGTCTTAGCATTTTCTGCTCGGGGATTAAAAGTGTAAAATGTGCTTGAGGCCATGGGAGAGCTGCCTGTATTTGCGAGGCCTATTTATTAACATCCCTGGCTGGGAAGACCAGGACTTCCTGGAAGCGACAAGTGAGGTATGGAAATGTTTCTGTAAACAGTCTCTGGAAGACAGTACCAGCTTTCTAAGATGTTTGCTGGCGATAACACCAAGCTTAGGATTCCTGGGGGAGTTTTCTTTAGCGAAAGTGATACTGAACTGAAGGAGGGCAGATAATTAAGAGATGAGGGGGAACCATTAACTCCAAATATCCCAGCATTCCTGGCCTGGGGTTGAAAGAAACTAGCAATTTAGATATAGATGGAGATGGGGGAATGGTGTCATTGTTCAGAAAATAGACTTTGCAAGGAAGCTGCGCTCAGGGGCCTTTTGTGTTCAACTGGCCCCCAAGCGCCAATGATACACAAACATTACAGAAGGGAAAAGCTGTTTCTCTTTCCTCCGTGTCCCCAGTTGTACCAACAGCTGAGGCCCAAACTGCTGCGTGTGAGTCAGTTTCAACCTGAGGACTTGGGGCTCTGCAGAGGCCTGTTCAGGGCTTGTGCTCCGGGCGCTGTCTGCCCCTAACAGCTGTGTGACCTCGGGCAAGCCGGCAAACACACTGGCAGACCAGTCCTTGCAAGTGCATGGTCAGCAACTTCAAATGGTCACCCCAACTGCTGGCAACCCTACTCTGCCTCCCTTGTGAGAAGGATGTCCCACCTTATCCTCGGTTCTCCTCACTTTGTCTCAGCTCTGTCTTCATGTGTCTGGGTACACCCAACCCCGCTTCAAGGACTTTGCTCCTGGGTAACCCCTCCTCTCCATGTCATCCGTTTCTCCCCTTCTACAGGTCATTGTCATCAACACAGAGACCCAGTTTTGTACCCTCCATATTTGGACAAAACCGTCTCTTGACCCCTCTCTTCCCCTCGATGCCCCATGTCTCTGCTCCCTTTGCACCGAGACTCTCAGCTGGCTTCCTCCCTCCTGCGGGCCACGCCTGCTCAGGCTGCTGTGTCACCCGCCTCTCTGCCCAACTTCCAGTGCCGGAGCCTCCCCAGGCTCAGTCCTCCTCCCTCCTTTCCAGTCTGAGCGGGACACCAGCTTGGGGCACGTGGCACCAGGTACTCAGTACTCCGTGGTCCACGCAGAACCCCAGCCCGCTCAGATTCCAGGGAGGGACTCCGTCTCCACCTCTCAGCGGAGGAGCAGAGACTCTGCGGCCACCGGGCTGGACACCCAGAAGTCCGCCTCCACTTCTCCTCTCTCCCGCCACATCTGATCCTGAAGCAGTGCTGTCCGTTCCGCCCTCAGAACAGTCTCGAACAGGTCCGCGTCGCTGCCTTCCCGCGGCCACCAGCCTCGTTCAGGCTTCCTGTCTGGGTTACACCAGTGCCTCCTCCCTGGCCTCTCCGAATCCACTTGCACCTTGTGGTCTGCAGAGCAGCCCCCATGGGCTCTTGCACTTGTGAAATCTCTCAGCAGTCAGAAGGCACTTCCAGCTCCTTACTTCTGCCTGAGGGTCCTGCCTGATGGGCTCCAGCCCACCTCCCGGCCTCTGTCTTGCTCCTCTGACCCCCCTGTTCACTGTGGTGCAGTCTCTCTGGGTTTTCTTCTGATTCTCAGGCAGGTCAACTTGCGCCCAGCCTCGGGCTTTTGCTCATGCTGATCCGGCTTCCTGGGCCGCCCTCCTCTGGGCTCCAGGAAGAGCTGCCTCTTTCTGGCCCTACATGTCTCTGCTCAGAAGTCTCTCCTCTCTGCGACCTCCTCCGCACTGCTCCAGGTTCCTATGCCACGTGCAAGTCTTCATAGCACTGCACACTGTGGCCTGACTCACTGGGGTCTTTGTCTGCTTATTTATTTGTCTGTCTTCCCATTCATTTGCAGACTTCACGACAGCGGGACCTGAGTCTGGCTCGACCCTGCACACTCAGCACCTAGCACAGAGCCCGGCACACAGGAAATGCTCGACAAATATTTGCTGAACGAATGAGAAAATCAGACAATAAAGCTGGCCACAGCTCTGTACGATGCCCTCCATGTGGCCCCAATCTTACCCACCGCAAGCTTCAGCGTGCTACGGCGGGACAACATTCTGCCTGTCCCACAGCCCTGCAGGCGGTGCTTTTCCGAAGGCAACCCACCCAACGGGCCCCAGGAACCCGACGTGTCACCACATGGTCCAGCGCCCACAACATTAGGCCTGGCCTGGATCTCACACTTAGTCCCAGGTGTCACTGCTCCAAGTTCTGGACACGTCCAGTTGACCACAGAGGGACACAAGGAACCCTGGCCTGAACTCGAGTACCATTTGGGACCCAAGCATCTGAGCCTCACAGACCTGGGTTGAGCAGAGGACAATGGGTCTTTGTCTTCCCAGGAGGCCCTGCTCAGCTTCCAGAGGAGAATGGCCCATTCCGAGCACCAGAGCAGCGGCTGGGGGCAAGGGAGTGGCCCTGACTCCAGGGGAGAAGAGAGGAAGGCTGGCCTCTGCTCTGCTGTGTGACCTTAGGCATATCACTGTCCTTTTTTAGCCCCCCCACCCCTTTGTAGAAAGAAAAGAGCATGAAAGGACCCCGAGGGAATATCTGGGTGCAGATGGGAAACCAAGGCTCAGAGTCTCAGTGAGGCAGGGTAGAGTCATCATGGAGCCCAGGCCACCTGTCTCTCAAGGGCTCAGAGGGTGGGTCCTACTGTGTCTCCTCACCTGTTGCTCTGCCTCAGGCCGTTGGACAAGAATAAGACGGAATGAATCACCAGGAAGAAGGAGGCTATGGAAAGGAAAATGGGGCTCCAGTCCCCTCCCAGAGCCCAGCCCTTTCCCTTCCTCTTTGGCTAAGCAACCTAGTGAGTCACGAGTTTCCACTGGGTTTGGTGCCAAGTTCAGTGCTGAGAAGGGACCCCCCCCCCCCCCGACACACACACACACACAAGCCATGCTCTTGGCTGTGAGGTCTTCCCCTGCTCTGTGTTTCTGTCTCCTCTGCACAGACGGACAGTCAAGGACAGGCAGACAGCCAAAACTCCCAAACAGATCAAACAGATGCAGGCACCTCCACAGATACAGATACCTAGTAAATAGGCAGGCACAAACAGGGACAGTCACAAGCTATACACACAGACATACCTGCCAACAAGCATACAAATATAGGTAACAATACACTGGCAAATAGACAATCCCACGACCAACAGACGGGCAGACCCACGACTAACGAGAAGCAACCTCCAGACAGATACATAGGTGCATAGCCGACAAGCAGACTCAGCCACATTCAAGCAGAAACTACCCCACAAACACAGCTACACTGATACACACACGCACACATAAATACACACACAACACAGGTTCACAGGGGTGGCCCACAGAGGCTGATTGGAGGCAAAGGACAGGCCAAATGTCCCTGGGCCAGCCCTCAGCCTCAGAACCCAACGGAAACTGATCTATGAAAGTAGGCACCCTGGTACCAGCTCTTCTGACGGCAACCTTCATCTCCTTCCCCAAGGACATGACCTTTACCCACACTGCTCGAGTGCAGTGAGGTGAATGGAGATTAGATATGAAAAGGGACTTCCCAACCAGGAGGGTGCTGAGACCTGCAGTGGGTGACCAAAGGTGACTGGAGGGGAAGGAGTGGAGTGGTGGCAGGTAGGGAGCCTGCATTCCGGCTGTGTGACCTCAGACAGAGCTGACCTTCTGAGCCTCAGTTTCCTGTCTAGGTTTTGTCTCAGGTCCCCACAGGGAGCAGATGGGCCAGCTCCTGGGTGTGCCAATGCCAATGCTGGGGCCCCAGGGCATTATTCCCCCCTTCTCCCCCCTTCCCCACTACTAGGGAAGGATCCTGTTGGTGACTCACTGTCTAGTCCCCTGGCAGGGGGTAACCCAGTCACAGATGCGTTTGTCCTGGTCCCTCCCCGCCCCAAGGAGCTGGCCTGCCAAGGATGCCCATAGGCTGGGGGAGGGACGCGGGGAGGTCACAGAGAGTGCAAAGGGAATCCCCAAGCTTGATGCTCAGTCCTACCTCCCCCGCCCAGGCCTGGGGATGGGGGTCGTCCAGGTGTAGTCTCGGTTGTCCTCCCTGCAGCTACACTGGCCTGAGCCCAGCCTGCGCGAAGAGGGGATTGTGCAACGGGAGGTAAAAGGTGACAGCAGCCTGGCGGGACAGAAGCCCCATTGTTTGGGGCCCAGGCCAGCCTGGGCAAAGGAAGGGTTTATGCCCCTGGACAGGAAGGGGGGCTCTGCGGGCGGGGCGGGGGAGAGGTGCCAGCTGGCAGAACTCCTGCCATTGGGCCCGGGGGAGGACAGGTGCCAATCAGGATGCCCTCAGGTTTACAAAGGGGAACGAGCCTGTGGAGATGCCCTGGCAGAGCCAGAGAAGGGTTGTAGGGCAGGGAGGCAGCTCCTACCCCACCCCACCCCTCAGGATGGTGAGCTGCTGGAGGAGTCTGCAGCCGCCTGGTCTGGATTCCAGTCGTTCCAAGGAGGCGGATGGCTTGGGGCGGCCCCGGGCCTCGGGCACTGTGAAGAGAGGTGTGCGTGGCTGTTTTTAGTGCTGAGGGCTCAGAAGGGGACTTAAGAGATATTTGCTCCTGGCACCCTTCCCATCATTTCCCAATCTTAGGTCCAAAACTCGGAGCCTGCCTCCGTCTCCCCTTCTGAGCCCCACGGTGAAGCCCGCTGGGAAGTCCTTACCAGTGTCAGACCACAATCCTTTCTCTTTCGGTTGGAGTTCCGCCCCCTAACGGAACAGCTTCCACTGGAGAGCAAGCGGCACAACCAGGCTCGCCGCGCCCTCCCAAGTCCCCGCTACTGGGTTACGGTGCCACCCCAGGTGCAGGAGCGGCTGGCTCCGCCCCCTGGCGGCCGCCCGGCAGGCTCGGGTGGGGCGGTACAAAAAGCGATCCCGCCCCTCGCTCCTCGCTTGACTTTGAGTGTCCAGCGGTCACAGGAGTCTGGTCACAGCAGTCCGGAGGCGGTGCGTGGGGCAGCCTGGGCCAGCCCACGCCCTTCATCAGGTAGGGACGTTGCCCTGCTCCGGAGGGAGAGGGTGTAGACAGATGGTACAGAGAGGAGGGGGCAGGTGGAGGCACAGCACAGATGGCAGAGTGGGAGCGTGGAGTGGTCAGAGGGACACAGAGAACAGAAGAGGGGAGGACCCACATCAGGGATGGAGGCTGAGGCAGGGGCAGAGGGACCCAGGACAGGAGAGACCTCTGGTCCAAACTATGGGTGTTGAGTGGGTGGGCACCAAGAATGCCACAATCCCCACCTCCTGCCCCAGGCAAGTCAGGGAGAGGCTTCCTTTCTTGCCCAGTCCCCTTCTCCCTATAAGCTAAGGCACATAAAACTGTGGCTCATCTGCCCATGTCCTGCCTAGGGACACAGGAATCAGGGTCTCTGATCCTGCTAAATCCTTTTGGATTCACAGTCCCAGGAAGCTTGGAAATCAGTCTGTGCGGTGCCAGGGAGTCTCTGCTGCCCAGCGCCTCGGACCCCTGACCTCTACCCTCCCTGAGCCCAGGAGGCACCATGTGGAGATGTCCACAGGGGCTGCTGCTGTTGCTGCTGTTGGCTGCTGAGTTGGCCCTGGGTGTCCGGCGGGGTCGTGGGCGCCGGGAGCTAGCACCAGCTCTGCACCTGCGGGGTATCCGGGATGCAGGCGGACGGTACTGCCAGGAGCAGGACCTGTGCTGCCGAGGCCGCGCTGACCACTGCGCCCTGCCCTACCTGGGCACTACCTGTTACTGTGACCTCTTCTGCAACCGGACCATCTCCGACTGCTGCCCGGACTTCTGGGACTTCTGCCTCGGCGTGCCACCCCCTTTCCCCCCCAGCCAAGGTGGGCACCACACAGCCAGGGGTGTGTTGCTTTTTCAGCCCCAAACCCAGCAAGGCTCGAGCAAGGCTGATGCATTGACATTTCCAGGGGAGGCTTTGTAGAATCTGGGAAAGAAACCCCACCTCACTCTCTGTGCCTCTAGGAAGTCTCTACTCTGGTCTAACTTGAATCTCTTCAGCAAGACTGAAAGAGAGAAGACCCTTGGTCAGTGGGATTCTAAGTTGGCCCTGGAGAAGGGCAGCTTCCTGCTCTTTCTCCCAGTCCTGTTTCATATTCCGGACACGGAAGGTGCTGGTCCCACCCGCTGACTCACCCTTAGGTTGATAAAGCACACGGGTTAGTCAGGGTCATCTTAGCCATTCCTCTGTCTGCTCAGGATTCTCTGCCGCTGAGATGGCAGGTCACACCTGGGAGATGGGTCAAGTCTGCTCCTGCCGTCAGCCCTTGCCACCTGCCTTTCCCCGTGCACTTGCCCGTGCCCACTAGAATACTTGAATTCCTCCCCACAGCTTCATGGGACTATGGGTGTGGGGCTGCGTACTTGAATTGTCATCCCAAAGTGCTGTGTTGTTCTAGTGGAGTCACTTGTCTTCTCTGGGCCTCAGATTCCCCATGTACACTGCCCCCATCTCCAAGCCCCAATTTGTTTAAATGCAAAGGATTAGGAGTGTTGTGGCTGGCAGAGAGAAGCAAGAAGGATCTAAGTCGGAGTCACTGATGAACTTCTGAAGGAGCACTTTGTGTGTGACCCTGCAGGAGATGTCTTAAGTTATAGTTTGACTTTAGTTTCAGTGAGGGCTGGTGTGTGTGTGTGTGTGTGTGTGTGTGTGTGTGTGTGTGTGATGTCCATGTTTCTGGACACCTGACCTTTGAGGACTTGGCCATCTCGGCCCATCACCTCTGATCTCAGTCCTGTTTCTCTTCTCCCTCTCCCTCACCCCAGGATGTATGCATGAGGGTCGCATCTATCCAGTCTTGGGAACCTACTGGGACAACTGTAACCGTTGGTGAGTGTCTGGGGCTTGGAGAGGGCAACATTGTAGGATTCGTGGCTGGCAGACTTGGTTCAAACCCTATCCCTGTCACTTATGTGCCGGGGGCAACTCCTTTCCCTGCTCTGAGCCTCGGTTTCTTCATCTGAAACACGGGAATTTTAACTTATATAAACAACATCCTAACAACATTCCCCAGGGGTGACCAACCATGGATACTGACTCCAGGTGGGGCCCTGAGCTGAGAGTCATTCCTGGCCCCTCCTGGCTCAGGCTGGGCTACTGCCCTTCCCAACCTTTCTCCATGTCACGGGAGAGTCCGAGAAGGGGGCGCCAGGAAGGAAACCTCTGACTGCAGCATCCGCTGCCCTGGACCGGATGAGGGTCAGGGATGGCTGAGCTGGAGGTCAGCCAGCCTGTCGCAGGGCCTTCCCTGGAATGTGGCCCCTCTCCCTCCTTCACCCCTACCATTCCTGACAGGAGGAGGAAGGGGTCAAGAATGCCCCCTGTCGAACCTGAGCTGGGAAGTGGAGCAGGGTGGGTGAGAAGCCTTGACTGCCTCAGCGGAAATAACGGGGACCCTCTGACCGAGAGGAGAGAGCCCTGCACCCACTCCACCCCCTGCCTCTTTGCCTGAGGGACCCCAGAGAGAAGGAAATCGTTTGGAATGTGTTACGTATAAGCTGTTTCCATTGCCTCGCTGGTGTGAGGGTGCTGGATGAGCATGTGTCTGGGTGAGAGAGTGTGTGTGTGTATGAACTGTGTGTGTGTGTGATCTGTGTGTGTGTATGAGCTGTGTGTATGTGTATGAACTGTGTGTGTGTATGAACTCTGTGTGTGTGTCTATGAACTCTGTGTGTGTGTATGAATTATGTGTGTGTGTATGAACTGTGTCAGTGTGTGTATGAACTGTGTGTGTGTATGAACTGTGTGTGTGTATGAACTGTGTGTTGTATGAACTGTGTGTGTGAGTGTGTGTGTGAACTGTATGTGTGTATGAACTGTGTGTGTATGAACTGTGTGTGTGTATGAACTGTGTGTTGTATGAACTGTGTGTGTGAGTGTGTGTGTGAACAGTATGTGTATATGAACTGTGTGTGTATGAACTGTGTGTGTGAGTGTGTGTATGAACTGTGTATGTGTATGAACTGTGTGTGTGTATGAACTGTGTGTGTGAGTGTGTGTATGAACTGTGTGTGTATGAACTGTGTGTGTGTATGAACTGTGTGTTGTATGAACTGTGTGTGTGAGTGTGTGTGTGAACTGTATGTGTATATGAACTGTGTGTGTATGAACTGTGTGTGTGAGTGTGTGTATGAACTGTGTATGTGTATGAACTGTGTGTGTGTATAAACTGTGTGTGTGAGTGTGTGTATGAACTGTGTGTGTGTGTATGAACTGTGTGTGTGTATGAACTGTGTGTGTGAGTGTGTGTATGAATTGTGTGTGTGTATGAACTGTGTGTGAGTGTGTGTATGAACTGTGTGTGTATAAACTCTGTGTGTGTATGAATTGCGTGTGTGTGTATGAACTGTGTGTGTGTATGAACTGTGTGTGTGTATGAATTGTGTGTGTGTATGAACTGTGTGTGTGTATGAACTGTGTGTTGTATGAACTGTGTGTGTGAGTGTGTGTGTGAACTGTATGTGTATATGAACTGTGTGTTGTATGAACTGTGTGTGTGAGTGTGTGTGTGAACTGTATGTGTATATGAACTGTGTGTTGTATGAACTGTGTGTGTGAGTGTGTGTGTGAACTGTATGTGTATATGAACTGTGTGTGTGTGAACTGTGTGTGTGAGTGTGTGTGTGAACTGTATGTGTATATGAACTGTGTGTGTGTATGAACTGTGTGTGTGAGTGTGTGTATGAATTGTGTGTGTGTGTGTGTGTGTGTGAAAGAGAGAGCATGCCTGCGTGCTTCTGCCAGTCCTGAGAGGACACTGTTAACCCCTCTGGACACTGAGGGGTTAACACTCTCACGCCTATCCCTGGGGCTGGGCCACCCCAGACCCCCTCTGGAATGCTGGGACCTGTTGTCACCAGTCCAGTCTAGACCTGCTTGGGCAGCCCTAGGGGCAAAGGAAAGTTGACAGGCAAGGACTGACTAGCCCACTGCCCACCCGGGCCAGCTCTGGACAGCTGTGTCCCTGTGCCTGGCACCTGAGGGAGGTGTGGGGCAGTGCCTGTGGGGATGAAGGATGCTTCGGAGAATCCGGGTGGGGGAGAAGGGAAGGAGGAGTAGGCCCCTGTCCCGCAGTCCCTTCTGGCCCTCCCTGAAAGGCCCCGCCCACTGCTGGGCCTGGAGAGCCCAGCCATATTGGGTCTTGCTTCCCCCTTGAGGCTCCTTAAAAGGCAACATTGGAGGCGGGAGCCTCGGGCGGACTTGGAAGAAAGCAGTTTAGCATCTTGGAATAGCAGAGCTATGAGCATCGAAGAATTCATAGAATTCAACTGTTCAGTCGACGCCTATTTTTCAAAGACCTACTATGTGCAGCCCAAATGCACGACGGGTCCATGTCCTTGCCATGAAGCCTCCAGTCTGGTGGTGACGAACCAGAGACACAAACAACGTGGTGCTGCAGCCTCTTTAGGGGTGACGGGAAGAGAGAGAATAATGGGGGTTCAGGTCCAGACTGGGGTGGGGCAAGGGAAGGCCATGAAGGCTGACGCCGGGCAGACGCGGGGCCCAGCGGGGCCCTGGGAGGACAGCCTGTGGGAAGGCCAGGAGGTGACCTGCTCGCTGCAGCTGGGGCTGTGAGATGGGCGGAGAGGCCCAGGAGGTGCAGGCCACTTCCCAAGAGTCCAACAAGCTGGGGCGAGGATTTTGTGTTTTGTTCTAAGTGTGTGGGAAGCCACTTAGAGAACACATAGTCTGATTTACGTTCTTCAGAGCTCTCTCTGGCTTCAGAAATGGGTGTGTGGGGGAGCCTAAAAAGGCAGGGAGCCCGCTTAGGTGAGAGGTGACAAAGGACGGGAGTACTGGTGGCAGCGGAGGGGTGACAGAGAGAGGGACTCAGAGGCTTTCCGGGTGATCGAGGAGGCGGGGGGTGGGGCCGAGACACCACGGGCCACACTGAGTTCTGGCTTCAGCACGTAAGGACGGGTACACTTCTCCGAGTTGGGATGTTAGGAGAGGAGCGGGTTTGGGGAAAGGCAGTTTGGCCATGGAAGTTGGAGGTGACTTTTACACACCCAGAGGAGCTGTCAGGAGGCCAGTTGGATCTGCGTCTGAAACTCCCGAGGGTTTCGTAATGAGAACAATAATGGTCGACGACAATTCTCCAGCGCTTAAGCAGGGCCCGGCCTTGCACCGATGCCTGGCAAGTCTGCCACTACACCCCTAAAAGGTGCGACTGTCATTGTGCTCGTTTTACAGACAATAGTTTAAGCAAACAACTTACCTGAGGTCACGTGCCTAGTCAGCTAGGATGGGAAGCCCAGATCTGAATGTCAGAATCCATGCTCTTTCTTAGTCACTTCGCTATACTTCCTCATTCATTCATTCAACAAATATTTATTGGGTGCTTACTATGTGCTAGGTTTTGTTTTGTATGCACTGAAGATACCAAATAATACCTGGCCGCAAGGACCTTAGAGTCTATGAGGAAATAGGTATAAGGAATAGAAATAACTAAATATGTAGTATGCAGATATTGATGGCGTGCCAAGGGGGAACATGAAACAGGGAAGAGGGATAGGAAGCATGGAGGATGTTGAATTGGAAGGTAGGGTGGCAGGACAGGCCTCCCTGGGGTGACATATCAATGAAAAGCTGGAAGAAGTGAGTGAGCCATGGGGTGTTGGAGGAGGAACAGCTCCAAGGCCCGGGGGCAGGAGCCTGGCTGGTGCGGACAGTCAGAGGGCCGGCCTGGCTGGGGCCTCAGGAAGCAGGACTGGGAGGAAGGGGTCAGAGAGGGGACCAAAGGGCAGATCACGCAGGGCCTCGCTGGCACCGTGAGGACGTTGGCTCGTGTTCTGTGATGTGGAGCCAGAGGACGTGGGGGCAGAGGAACGACATGATATGACTTGGGGTTGCAGGATCGCTGGCAGCTGTGTTAAAAATACACCGAGGGGGGTGCCAGGCAGAAGTGGGGAGAAGAGTGAGGCGACCGCAGCACAGTCCAGGTGAAAGGTGATCGGACGCGGGTCTGCGGGAAAGAGTGAGACGTGGTTTGGATTCTGGGTGTGTTCTGAGGTAGAGCCAACAGGATTTTCTAAGGACTGCGTTAGCGAACAGGAGAGCGCCGGGCTTTGGGCCTGAGTTCCGGGAACGACGGTGTGGCCCTCTTCTGGAGACGGTGGGAGGAGCAGGCATGGAGCAGGGGACATCAGGAATTCCGTTTGGGATGTGTCAAGTCTGACCTGTTGGTAGACACCCCAGTGGTGATGTTGAGTAGCAGCAAGATTCTTGAATCCGGAGTTGAGGGAGAGATCCTGGTGGATATAAACTTGAGCATCGTGAACTTGAAATTAACATTTAAAACCACCAGGCTGGATGGGCTCATCCCCTCACTTCTTCCTTCCCTCCTGTCCCCAGCACCTGCCATGAGAATGGACAGTGGGCGTGTGATCAGGAGCCCTGCCTGGTGGACCAAGACATGATCAACGCCATCAACCAGGGCAACTATGGGTAAGAGGCCCTGGAAATGCCCTGGTGGGCACACGTGCATGTGCACACATAACACGCGTACATTGTGCCCGAGATGCGTGTCCTGCCAGACGAAGCCACACTCAGATTTTATTTAGGTGGACACCAGTGCACGTCTGTCCCACCCACATGCTCCTACCTCCGGGACCCCCAGCCTTAGAAGGCCTGTCACTGCTACCCCCTTTCTTTCAGGTGGCGGGCTGGGAACCACAGTGCCTTCTGGGGCATGACCCTGGATGAAGGCATCCGTTATCGCCTGGGCACCATCCGCCCATCTTCCTCCGTTACCAGCATGAATGAGATTCACGTAAGTCCGTTCTCGCCCACACTCCTGCCATTTCATGGCCTAGGGTCTCAGGAATCCTGGCACCCTGAGTCCTATTTGTTCAGGGGCCTGGGCTATCCCTCTCCAATGGGCCGTGTGACACTGGACAAGTCACTCTCCTTCTCTGGGCCTTCAGTTCTTGCCTATACCAAGGTGTGCCGCACCAGAAGATCCGGTGCTCAGATTCCGAGTGTTGCGGTTCCAGCCAGAGCCCCTTCGTGGCCTCCCCAGCCTGGGAAAAATGCTGTTGGTCCCAGTACGGCTGGGTCAGGGCCCAAGGGGCTAGGAGGTCACCTTGGTATTTTGGGAAGGGAAAAACAGACACTCCTCCAGCTCTGGCCAGAGAGCAGCAATTCTCAGAAACAACGCAGCGGAACCCCGAGGGAGAGGGGGCTTCTCCCTTCCCCCTAGTGGGACCCTCTTGGGGGAAACTCTTGGGAACCAGACTTGGAACAGTCAGCATGAGGAAGCGGCACTTTAGAGCCGGGGCTGGGGCTCCGCCGGAGGCTCCATCTCTCCGCGGTGCGCTGGGAGGAGCCGGGACTGGCCGGGTGGCTCTCCCTGAAGAGGGACTTGAGCTCCAGGCTGGGGGACCCTGCCCCTGCCCTGCCCTCACCCGGGGGCCTCTGCTGTGTGCTTCTTGCTGTTTGCCTTGGCAGCCTGCTCAGTCTCAGGACCTCGCTGCTTCTTCCCTCCCCTGTCCTCAGTGGCCTGAAGCCCAAGGTCCTGGTGGGAAGGAGGATGTCAGATTGGAAAGTGCAGAGGAGGAACGAGGGGTTGAGGATGAAAAGCGGGGTGACTGGCCTGGCCACTTCGCTCTTCCTGGCCTCAGTTGTCTCATCTGTAAAACAGGACTAGTCAGCCGCCTGACACTGGGGAGGCACTAAGTGCTTGGTCTCCCCCTCCAGTCAACGTGGAGTTGCTGGGACCCTTCCACAGCAGGAGGCTCCACATCAAACCGCAGGAGGCCTGACGCTGGGGGCCCTCCAAGGCCACAGGCCTCGGAGGGGCAGGCCGGGCAGAAGCAGGAGGCGGACCGGGTGACTTTTGCCTTGCAGACAGTGCTGGTCCCAGGGGAGGTGCTGCCCACAGCCTTTGAGGCCTCTGAGAAGTGGCCCAACCTCATCCACGAGCCCCTTGACCAGGGCAACTGTGCCGGCTCCTGGGCCTTCTCCACGGCAGGCGAGTCCAGGGCAGGGCTGGCGCGGTGGGAAAGGGGGGCCGAGCCCGAGCCCTCTGACGGCCTTTCTGCTCCCTCCCACCAGCGGTGGCATCCGATCGCGTCTCAATCCATTCTCTGGGGCACATGACACCTGTCCTGTCACCCCAGAACCTGCTGTCCTGTGACAAGCACAACCAGCAGGGCTGCCGCGGTGGGCATCTCGATGGCGCCTGGTGGTTCCTGCGACGTCGAGGGTGAGCAGCAGGGCCGTGGGCGGGGACAGGGCGAGCGCGGGGGCCGGGGGCAGGCCGTGCTCACTCTGCCCTTGCTCCCTCCTGCGGCCCCTCCAGGGTTGTGTCTGACCGCTGCTACCCATTCTCGAGCCAGGAAAAGAATGAGGCTGGCCCTGCTCCCCGCTGCATGATGCACAGCAGGGCCACCGGGCGGGGCAAGCGTCAGGCCACTGCCCACTGCCCCAGCCACCAGGTCCATGCCAACGACATCTACCAGGTCACTCCTGCCTACCGCCTGGGCTCCAGTGTAAGTCTGCACTGGATGAGGGGCAGCTAGAAGGCTGGCCAAAGGCTGGAGCCTCACCCCTAATGGATACTCTCCTCCCCACCCCGCCCTCCAGGAGAAGGAGATCATGAAGGAGCTAATAGAGAATGGCCCTGTCCAAGGTACGTGCCTCTGTCCTGCTCCCTGATTCCAGGAGCTGAGCCTGCTTAGGACGGCATAGCAGCACAAGTGGTCTGTGCAGCACTGAGCAAGTCCACCGGGGCCAGACATGGGGGACCATGTCCCCTACCCATGGGCAGCACTTGGAGGGGGCACTTAGACTCTTGGTAGGAGAGGCCCCAGGACCAGGGCATGCATCTCCACTCAGGCTGCGGGGCCTGTGCTGACGGCTGGGCCGGCCCCCTTTGACCTCTGCCCACAGCCCTCATGGAGGTGCACGAGGACTTCTTCCTGTACCAGGGCGGCATCTACAGACACACGCCAGTGAGCCTTCAGAGGCCAGAGCAGTACCGCCGGCACGGGACCCACTCGGTCAAGATCACAGGGTGAGGGCTTTGGGGGACACAGGGGGTTGGGGGCAGCTGGGCTTACAGTGGGAGCTCTGAGTCTGTCTTGAATCCAGACCATCCCTCTGCAAAGCCCCGTTTCAAAGAGGAGGAAACTGAGGCTCAGAAAGAGGAGGGGCTTACCCGAGTCGCACCGAGTGGAGTGCCTTGAAAGGTCCCGAGGGCCCGTTCCTGCCTTACACCCCGGGATCAGATAGCTCCCGTGGGATGTAGACAGGGTTCCGAGCTGTTCAGCCTCTCCCCATCTCAGCACCTGTTCTCCACTCCGCCCGCTCAGTGACTCGCTTCCCCAGCCTCCAGTAACAGGAGCTGTTCGAGTCGCTGATCCCCACTGTCCAACCACTGAAAGTACCGTGCCGTGGGCGCGTGGGGTCTCTGAGGTGCCCGCGTCCCCTGAGTCTTCCTTTTGGTCCCTGGCACCCACCCTCCTTGGCTCCCCAGATGAGGAGGGAAGGCAGGCAGAGTGTGAGGTTCCAGAAAAATGGTCCACAGGATGGGGGTCCCTGCGGGATGGAGGCCCATTTACCCCCTTTTCTGCACACCCCTCATCTATCCCTTCTGGTGCCTGCCCCACACTGGACTCAGGTACACAGGCTTAGATGTGGAGGCTGAGGGGGGGCAGACAGGGACAGAAACCTGCCGAGTCCTAAGGGTGTGCCCGGGTGGCCCTGGAGGGAAGGCCGGGGCTGGAGCCCTGAAAGCAGGTGGACTCAGGCCCTGGGCTCTGCCCGGTTCTGGCCCGCAGGTGGGGAGAGGAGTCGCTACCTGATGGAAGGACGCTCAAGTACTGGGTGAGCCCCTGCACTGCGAGCCTGCAGCCACTGCCGCCCCCCCCAGCCCCAGCCCCTGCTCACGCCTCTCCTCCTTCCCAGACCGCCGCCAACTCCTGGGGCCCAGCCTGGGGTGAGAGGGGACACTTCCGCATCGTGCGTGGAGCCAACGAGTGCGACATTGAGAGCTTCGTGCTAGCTGTCTGGGGCCGTGTGGGCATGGAGGACATGGGTCACCGCTGAGGCAACGGGCTCCATACCCGACCAGCCGCAGAAGAGCCCCTGTGGAGTGGTGCCCCCAGCTCCACCCGCCTGCCCTACGGATCGATGGGTCATGTCCGGACACAGGCAGGCGCCAGGGGACTAATCCTCGCAGGTTCTGCTGACGCAGCGCCCGCCTGGGAGCTGCGGGCAGACGAGGCTGGTGGAACCCCCAGACTTCCCAGCGGGTACAGGACAGAGCCTGATCTGGGAGAAGCCAGCCTGCAGACCCCAGGTCCCCAGCCCCCCCACGCAAGACCACTGAAGCCAGGACACTACCAAGTCTCCAGCCCCACTACCCTTCCCACCTCTGTACTCTTGTTTTACAAAGATATTTATTTTTCTTTTCACTGTTTTAAAGTAAAAACAAAGTATTGAAAACTCTAGTAACTTGAATTCCTGGGAGTGGAGTGGCATGTGGTCAGAAAGCAGAAAGGACTGCCTGAGCCTTGCTGGCCGGCAGGGGTGTGAGGGCTGACACTGTGGTCTCCATTCAGCCCTAATTGTCAGTGGCCCTGGGCACAGACCCACTTGGAAGTGGAGCATGGATGGCATGACCTTTGACTCCCAGAGAGTCGTGAGCCCGTGGGAACCACCTTTCAGACGCTGAGTCAGCATTGCCTGAGTGGGGAGGGCAACCCACCAATCAGCAGAACTGGCGCCAGTGCCCAGCAGGCAAGGGGGGCACAGCCCCACCGAAGCTGAGCCTCTGTCTCCGCACATCAGCCTCTCCAAGCCACCCAGGCGAGGGGGCCCCTCTCCTTCCCCTGGGCTAAGCTGAGCCTGCCTCTCCAAGCGTTCTCTCTACCCCACCTTCCCGGGCTCCCAGTGCCAGCAAAATAAGCTCAGGTCTCAGCCTGGCTTTCAAGGCCATCAGGACTCACCTGACCAGCATCCTCCCCCTGAGCCCAGGCAACTCCAGAGTCCTCACTGCTCCTCAGATGTCCAGTGCAATGCAGACCACTGGGCATTTGCACATGCTACCCAGTCCAGTTACCTTCCATTCTACCCACCCCTTGTCCCTGTCCCACTCCCATTTCAAAGCCAGCTCCACCTTCATACTATGGAGGGCAACTGATGTTTCCCCAAACTACCCCCACCTCACCTAGCATGGCGTAGACACCCCTCCCCGAACTCACCTGCACCCTGCCCTTGCACCCAGGATTTCACTTATCTGGGTGTCTATTTACTCCCTCCAATGCCAGTAGTTTCCTGAGGGCAGGGGTTGGATGTGGTTCATTAGTGGGTCCTGGTACCCACACGGACACCCTGGCATGAAGTGGCATTACAGTTTGTGAAATGGCTGAGTGGATATGACCCATTTTTTCCCCTTCACTGCCTCCAAGACCTGGACTCCAGCCCACCCCTCGAAGCACAGATGTCAATAGGGAGCCCCTGCCTTTCCTGGAGCCCCGGGAGGCCGTGGGGGGGGGGCTCCCCACAGCAGGAATCTTCGCACTCACACCCCAGTCGCTGAGGGGAGCAGGCGGGGAAGTCCTCCTCCCTGGCGTGCAGCCCCTTAGGACCGGAGTACCCCTGGCCTTTCAGGCATCACTTGAAAGGAATGCGGGGGCGGAGGGTCCCCCATAAGGGGCCGCCTTTGTCTCATTTCCTGTTTGCCAGGACGTCCCGAACCGGCAGCCCTGGCCGGCCCGCCCATCCCCAAGGAACCAAGGCCAGCCAGGGACCCTGGGGAGACAACGGGCAGGCAGGGACCCCCACCAGGGAACGTGGGGGCTGCTGCTCACCACCCCTCTGGCTACAGCTGCCAGGACACACCCACTGCTCTCGCCTAGCTGGGAAAACCCTGTCCGGCAGCTGCTTGGCCGGGTGAGGCTGGAATTTTCTGCAAGGACCTTTGGCAGAAGCTACGTGCCGTTGGGAACAGGAGGGCAATGAGGGCGCAGCAGAGTCTTGAGGCTCCAGGTCCACCAGCCCTGTAGGGAGGCCAGGCCCTGTGGATCCCGGGGGAGTCAGGCTGCCGTTCCTTAGTCCTGTTCCCGAGTCAGGCAGCCCCAGGCCCGTCCAGCCCTGGAGTGGAGGAGGGTTCGGGTGGGACTTCGAAGGGCTTACCCCTGCCTAAGTAATCTCCACCGGCCACCCTTGGTTCTCTGATGTTAGTGATGGACGTGCTGTTACAGAGAGTCTGGCAAACATCAAGCCCCACCCCACCCCAACCAAATTACTGCCCTTGAGTCCGTCTCTATGAAATGCTGGTACCCATCCCTTGCTGTGGTGTGTCCTGAGGCTAGTCCTCCCTCCCTCGGGCCTGGGCATGGGTCATTAGACAGAGCTGGGCTGAGCCCCTGCTCTGTTTGTTCCACAATGGCTCTGCAGTCTGGCCTCTCAGAGCCTGTTTTCCTGACTTTCCTGGGGCTAATAGTGCAGTCCTGGACACTTAAGGAGGGGACTACGTTCTGAGAAACTCGTTAGGTGATTTCGTCATTGTGCAAACATCACAAGCGCACCCACATAAACCTACGTGGCTTAGGCGGGATGCTCTAGCCTATGGCTCCTGGGCTACAAGCAAGTTACCGTGCAAAACAACATGCAGTCAAATCAAGCACAAGAGAAAATGGTGCAATCAGGGGACCCGGTAAACAAGAGGAGAGGCTACTGCCACGTAACGCAGCTACTGTTTGACAGCAAACATCTTTATAAGTAGAAAGAGTACACTTCAAAATAAGGATAATGCCCTGGTCGGTTTGGCTCAGCAGTTAGAGCATCGGCCCATGGACCAGAGAGTCCCAGGTTCGGTTCCCTCTAAGGGCACGTACCTCGGTTGCAGTTTGTCCCTGGCCCCGGTTGGGGTCGTGTGGGTGGCAACCACTCAATGTGTCTCTCTCACATTGATGTTTCTCTCTCTCTCTCTTCCTCCCTCTCTTCCTCCCTCTCCCTCCTGCTCTATCTGAAGATAAATGCAAAAATGTCCTTGGGTGAGGATAATAAAAAAAAGCATAGTATAGTAAGTACATGAAGCAGCAACACAGTCGTTTATCATCATCATGAGGTGTTACCTACTGTACATAGTTGTGTGTTTACTTTTACACAACTGGCAGTGCAGTAGGTTGTTTGCACCAGCGTCACCACAAACACATGACTAATGCATTGCACTAGAATGTTATGACAGCTACAGCGTCACTAGGTGACAGGAATTTTCAGCTCCATTATAATTTATGGGACCACTGTTGGATATGCCGTCACTGTTGACTGATACATCGCTATGAAACACATGACTGTACTCACCTCCTGGACTTGTTGGGAGGGTTACATGAGACAAAGCACGCAAAACATTTAGTACCATGCTTGGAACTTAGGGGCCCAATAAAGGTAACAGCTATAATCATTTTAAGGGGATTGGACTGACTTGACAATAATGGAAAGGCTTTTCCTAATAAGCTAAACATTTATTAAGTGTTTAACTACAATGCCACCACAGTGCTCTGACTGCTTTACATATATTATCTCCATTAACACTAAAAACAACCTATTTTCTTATTTTGCAGATAAGGAGTAGAAGCACAGAAGAGTCTACAGTTTGTTTAAGGCAGGATTCAAACCCAGACCATCTCAGTCCTCATACTAGGCAGTTCTGTATGAATAGTGGTTGATTGGTACTGATAGTTCAATGTCCCTTTCCAAATCCTTTCCCTGTTCGGCAAACTCTTATCTATCCTACAAAACCCAACTCAAATATCCCGTCACTTGAAAGCCTTTCCCGGTGTCCATCTTCTGGATCCTCAGGGACTTCAGCATGTAACCCTGGTACAGAGGGAGTATCTGTTGACAACTTTTCTTCCCATAAAGGGATAGGGCAGGAATTTTTTTACTTAGCCCCATCCTTTCCCGTCCACCAAATGCTCTGCTTAGGCCTTCATTCTAGTTTCATGTGGGGCTCTGCAGGATCCCAAGCACCTGACTCTAGTTTCCCAGGAGCTGCTAAGTTACATCACTGCATGAGTGCTGATGCCTCATATCTTCCTGGTATCTTGCCAACCCCCATCCTTGCCTGGTGCCCATTAAGGGAAAGGAATTCATGCCTACTGAGCCTGCAGTGGGCCAGGCCTTGGGCTGAGCTCTTCATACACGTTAGCTCCTTTGAGCCCATACACATCCCTGTAAGAAAGTGTATCATTAGAAACCAATGCCCACAAGCCAGGTGACTGTCAGAATCTAAGAGAGGGTGAGCTTCCACGTGGTGAGCAGGGTAGTGACGCAGGCACCGCTGGAATCAGAGACACAAGTTATGTCAGAACTACTGACTCTCTCCTGCTTTCTCTCTATAGACTAACTCCGCCATGAGGAAGGACACGTGGCCAGTGACATGTGGCCTCTTGAGCATCTCAGCCCACAGCCATTTTCTGATTCAAAACCAAACTCAACAGAACAGGGAAGGCTTCTGATTGGCCTGGCTCTGATTAGGTGTCCACCTATGGGCCAAGGGACAGGATCACGGAAGCCATGTCAGCCCTTGCTGAACTGGTGTTCGGAGAAGGAGGAGCTCCCCAAAGGAGAGGCCTCTATTCCAGGGGGAAGGAGGAATGTTGAGCAGGGGACAGAAACAGGTCGACAGCAGCCAGGACTGCTATGGCCACCATTGGACCGGTATGGAAATCAAGACTCATCAGGCCACCCAGCTGTAAGTGGTGGAGTTAGACACAGACCACATTGTTTGCACTGAATTCGTGTATCAGGCCAGAGAGATACCCTTTGCAGATGAAAGAGTGAGGGCTTCCTCCTCAGCTTCTCCCTGAGGTTTCACTTCTGGGCCCTGGGAAAGAACTTTCCTAGAATTCCATCCACCTCATGAAAATGCTGCGGCTCTGACACCAACACCCAAGTCGGTCTTCCCAAAGTAAAACAAAGCTGAGGATGAGCAGGTCTCAGGGGCGTATCCTGCTCCCTGCCCCACAGCACGGTCCCCGCCAGGAGATGCCGGGACAGGGTCATGTTGGTTTATAGATCGGAGAGATGGGTGTCGAGGGAGCCATACTGAAAATATGCACTCTAGCTAAGGACTATGGTCACCCCCCTTTCACCAGGAGGAAACTGAGGCTGGGGTAGGGGTGAAGGAAAGTGAAGTGACTTGCTCAAGGACACATTGCTAAGCAGTGGGAGGGACCTCAGTGGTCAGGCTCCAAAGCCCGGGCTTTCCCTGCTCTATGTCCAGGTGCACTCGCCTTCCCCCTTCATCTTGTACCCAAGCAGGCGCTTTGGCTTCCAACTCTGTGCACAGACGGCCGGAACCTGAAATGTGGGGTTCTCAGAAACTAGTGACTTGGTGGGGGAAGGGAGGGTTATGAACACTCAGAGGGGCTTGGCCTGGAGCCACAGGAAGGTGTCAGAGTCTGCAGCGTGGGAGCCCAAACCTTCTCATCCTATAAAGTCAAGTTCAAAGACCTCCTCTTCTGAGAAACCTTCCTGACCTCTCTGTACAGTCATTATCCACCCTCTGAGCCCTGCCCTGCACCCCACTTTGTCCACCACAGTACCTCTGGCTGACTGCAGGCTTCTTGAGAACAGGACTCTGCCTCACGCTCTCTGCTCTCAGTTTTGCCCAAGATGCTACTGGGCATCGAAGAGACACAGGAGCTATTTGTTGGGAGAATGAAGGAAGGACCCAGTGAACGGATGCAGGCATGCAGGGCCCAGAGGTGCTGTCAACCTTGGCAGCAGGGCCCCCTGGCGGCTGAATCCTCACCTGCCACAGCCCAGAGAAGTAGTGGAGAGGAGGGAGGGACCGGTGCAGTCGCAGATCTGAGCAGCTACCATGGACCGCGTGTTTTACATTCCTGGTGAGTCCTCATAACTGCTCCATGAGGCCTGGACACGGGCCCAAGGGGACAAAGCAGGAAGGGGCAGAACTGGGAGTAGATATCAGTCTGTTGACCCCAGAGGCCAACTCATTGCTATGGCCCCCACTCCACACTCTTCACCCGGATGTTGTGCGCCGGCCTGGCCAGGAGAGGGTCCCCGTTTGGCTTTAAGGTTTCCCTCAGCTGTGGCACTGTCCTTCACTCATGCCTCCACTCGGGCTCCGCTGTCTCCCCCAGCACACACACCTCCCTGGGAAAACCTTCCACTCAGAACCAAACAGAACCAGGCTCAAATTCCAGCTCCGCTGGACTCCTGGGAGCTCACTTTCCACTCTGAACTCAGCTTCCCATCTCTTACCTCTGCACGCCCTCGACTGAGGATTTCCCTAGAATGAGGAAATAGGGGAACAAGTCAGGCCCACGAAAAAGTTAGATGGAAGAAGTTGGTACCTAACGCATCAGAGCAATGTCACCTTAAAGGGCCAAGCCAACTGGGTCCTGCAGAAGGTGACGGGCACCAGGGGAAGGCATTGGCCCATCTGAAGTAGTAAAGCATCCTCAGAAAAAGGTGAATCCTCATGACCCGAGCTGCTGAGATTGTCCAGAGAGAGGCAGCTCTGGCCATCAGACCAGTGGCCATGCGGAGCCTATGTTGCGACGGACAAGGGGGGTGTCCTGGTGGGCTGAGCGGTTCCTGTCCGCACAGCAGTTTGGTGCTCTGGAGACTTGGGCGCCTGGGCTGTCTTAGCCTGGGGCCATTAGCGCAGGGTCTGTGCCATCTCTGCTTCAGTTGTCTTGAGACAGGCAGATACAAGAGTGAGCTGGGCCCTGGCCGGTTTGGCTCCGTGGTTAGAGCGTCGGCCCATGGACCAAAGGGTCATGGGTTCAGTTCCAGTCAAGGGCACGTATCTTGGTTGCAGTTCGATCCCCAGCCCTGGTTGGGCCGTGTAGGAGGCAAACAATCCGTGTGTGTCTCTCACATTGGTGTTTCTCTCTCTCTCCCCCACCTTCCCACTCTGTCTGAAAATCAATGGAAAAGTGTCCTCGGGTGAGGATTTAAAAAAAAGGCTGAGCCGGGAGTGAACGATCAGGAACCAGCGGCCGGGGTTCAGCGCGCGCCCGTGTGTGTGTGTGTGTGTGTGTGTGTGTGTGTGTGTGCACATTTGCCTAATGGCTTTCAGAATCAATGACTTTGAAAAACATGATGCCAGCCTGCATCACTCAGGATTCCAACAGGAAGCAGATGGTAAGCTCTAATGAGAATTTGGGCAGAGTTTACTTCCAAAAGGATTAATGACAAACAGGGTATAGGGGAGTCCCGAGAGAGAGTGCACACGCTGGGGTTAGGGTCAGCATAGCTTCCCCTCCCCCTGGGCGTCCAGCTACGGAGAGGGGCCACCAGAACTGGTGGAGAGGCCTGGAGAGCCACAGTGACCTCACGGTGCAGGAACTGGGGTTTCACAACTCCAACCTCACTCCCGTGTCCTGCTGGGCTCCCCATTTGCCAAACCCCACATGAACTGTGCCCGTGGACTTTCAAATGGCCAAGAAATAAACTTCTGTCTTATTTAAAACACTGTTTTTGAGGGTATGTGTAACAGCAGTCTAACCTTACCAATACACTCAGAAGGGAATATCTGCCAAGAAATAGGACAATCATGAACTTATATTTACTTATTTCGGTGACTCCCATAAAGCAAATCTGGCAGAATTGCAAGGAGAAAGCCACAAATCTATAAACAAAGTGGCAACTTTTAATTGAACTTTCTTAAAACCAAGTAGCAAATCAACCAATCGCAATTCACCCACTGTTTTCAAGGTCCCGAAGAACGTTTCTAAAATACCACACACGTGGCCATAGGAAGCCTACATTCTTCACAGAATTGATATCATTTAGTCACATTCTCTAATCCCAGTAAAATAAAATTAGAAACCAACAATTAAAAGTTAGCCAAGGAGCCCTGGCTGGTTTGGCTCAGCGGTTAGAGCGTCGGCCTGCGGTCCAGAGAGACCTGGGTTCGGTTCCCGCAAAGGGCACGTTCCTCAGTTGCAGTTTGTCCCCGGCTCTGGTTGGATCGTGCAGGTGGCAGCCACTCGATGTGTCCCTTTCACGTCGATGTTTCTCTCTCTCTCCCTCCCACTCTATCTGTACAAAATATGAAAAAAAAAATGTCCTCGGGTGAAAAAAAAAAAAAAGTTGGCCAAGGAAATTCAGTATGTTTTTTAACTTAAAAAATGTATTTCTAAATAATTTACAGGCTGAGGAGGACATTATCATGAAAATTATAAGATATTTAAAATAGAATAACAATAAGCTAAAGTGGAATTTGGAGGCGAAATTATAGCTTTAGATGCAATTATAGAAACAGGAAGGATGGGCAACAAATGAATCAAGCATCCAACTCAATGCTTGAGGATGAGACCATCAGAAAACCCAAAGAGAGTAGAAGGAAGCAAATAAGAAAGATAAAGCAGAGAGTAATGATACGAAAAGCAACAAAAAGTTAAACTAATTCTTTTAAAAAACCTTAGTAAAATAAACAAATCTCCCTATATGCCAAGGTTGATCCCCAGACAGTGCACATACAAGAATCAACCAATGATTGCATAAATAAGTGGAACAACAAATCAATGTTTCTCTCTATTTCTCTCCCTTCCTCTCTAAAATCAATAAAAAAATTTTAAAATTAAAAAATAAAATAAACAAATCACTAGCACAAAATGCACAATATTAGGAACAAAAAGAAAGCTATGGCTAGAAAGGCAACCAAGGTTTTTTTTAAAAAATCACTAAAAAGCACCATAGGGATCTTCACTTCTGGCAACATATCAGGTTAAGATAATATAAGAAACTTGGGAAATAAACTCAGAAAGGAGAAGTAGCTTGCAAAAAGAAGAGAAGAGAAAAAACACACCAATTAAACGGGATATTCAGAGATACAGGGACTCTATAAAAATTTTTTTTAAGAATGTTTTGGGGGATGCCCGGTCGGTATAGCTCAGTGGTTGAGCATTGACCCATGCACCAAGAGGTCGCTGGTTCAATTCCCAGTCAGGGCACATGCCCAGGTTGTGGGCCAGATCCCCAGTGCGGGCCATGCAGGAGGCAGTCAATCGATGTTCTCTCTCATTGATGTTTCTATCTCTCTCTCTCTCTCCCTTCTTCTCTCTCTAAAAGCAATAAAGAAAAAAAATGATTTGGGGGAATAAAATAAACAAGGAAGACTTATAAACTGGAAAGCAATAAAACTGTAGGCAGGAAGCTATGATCAGAGTTCAAAGCATCCCAAGCTCCTTGGTTGTTCTAGAAGAGTATATTGATTAACTGTAGGCTTTGTTAACTGACGAATGTTAAAAATTTACAGATGACTAATGACAGAACAGAAATGGAATGTAATCTAAATCAGTAGAGTGGAAACAAAGGGAATTAAACAGCCAATCAGTCCACCTCCAGGCAGGAAATGACAAAAGAAGCCAGGAAATCTGGGTGCGGTGACCAGTTTCCAAGATGGCCCCAGTGATCTCTGCTTCCGGGGACCCAGCCCTTGTGTAGTCCCCTCTCAGGACATGACTTGTTTCCGTCCAATAGAACATGGAAGAAGGGAGGGTATGTCACTTCTGAGCGGGGTTGGCTGTCTGGGAGGGCAGCCCGTGCTCCCCCATACGATGCCACCTCAGAATGGCTTCATGTTGGTTTAATGCTCCGCTCTCAATGACTTGAAATTCCTAATAATTTTTCAATAAGGAGCGCCACTAACTAAGCAGCCAGTTTTACTTCCAAGATTAGGTTATAAAATAAGGTTGCCAGATAGATGACAGTCACATTTCAATTTTGAATAAACAATGAATAATTTTTTAGTATAAGCATGTCCATGCAAATACTGAAATATCTGAAATCTAGATTCAACTGGGCTGTATTTTTATTGGCTAAATCTGACCATCTTATTAGAAAAGACCTGTGGCTTCCATTTTGGTTGCATTCTCATTCTCTCTCTCTCTCTCTCTCTCTCTCTCTCCCCCCCCCCCTCTTTCTCTGAGCTCGCTGTATCTCTCAGATCACTTGCTCTAGGGAAGACATGTCAGGAGCAGCCCTAGGGAGAAGCCCACGTGTCGCGGGACGGAAGCCTCCTGCCCCAGCCTTGTGCTTGAACTTGGAAGCAGTTCCTCAGCAGACCCTTGAGAAGGCTGCAGCGCTGGCCAACAGCTTGACAGCATCCTCCAGGCAGCCTGAGCCAGAACCCCCAGCTACACGGCTCCCAGGATCCTGACCCTAAGAAGGTGTGTGGGACAGAAAATGATTTGTTGTTTTGAGTTGTTCAGTTTTGGGATAATTTGTGACATGGCAATTGAGAATTATTGATAATACACAGGTAAATAGAAAGCACAACGTGAGATTTAGAAATAAAATATTAAATGCTGATAATAAAAAAATGTAAATGTGCTGATTTCACCAGTTAATAGATTATCAGCATGAGTGAAAATACACAGTCCAGCTATATGCTGTTCATGAGAGACACATCTAAAACAAAAATATGGAAATCCTAAAAATAAAGATATGAAAAGAGATACCCTAAGTGTAACAGTCACTGCCTACTGCTTGACCAACAGCATGCCCCAAGCCTTTTGCTACAAAATCCTGATTTTTTTTTTTTCTTTTCAAGCATCAGGCAGACATCTGTTGGTCCTAGGAGGAGTGTCTTTACCCTAGCCCCAGTTTATTCTTGTAATGTCAAAGTACCAGCCCCAGAGGATGAATCAGGATTTGCTCAAAGCCAATCATAGAATCTCACACACACCTAATCCTAAGGAGAGGATGGGGTGCCTGTTTGTGGTGGATGGGGTAAGTAGACAGAGTTTGGACAAATGGGCTGAAGGGTCCACAAGCCTGCTCCTAATATTTATGACACCCAAGGCAAGAGTAGTCTGGAGGCTAAGGGCCCACCTGTAATCTCTTCCCATTCTGGCTCCATCTCCCACAGCAAGGGACTTCTGTGTGTGCCCAATCTTTGCGGCAGAGGGACAAGTTATCTTCATGACACTGGACAATAGGCAAGTCTGCCTTCTGCTCTGGGGAGACACTCTATATTCTGAAGATAGTGACATACAAACATCCTTGAAGGGATGGTCCAAAAAGAAAAGAAAAGAAAAATCCAATACAAAATGGCAGTTAATGTCTCTGCAAGGCATCCCAGACATACAGCAGATTTATGAAAATGTGTCTCTTTAATATGAATCCTCTCAATAGTTTTACTAGTTTTTCTATAGAATCTTTTTTATTTTCTAAGTAGACAATCACATACTCTACAAATATAGGATGATCATTTTGTTTCTTCCTTTTCAGTGATTTATGCCACTTATTTCTTTTTCTTATCTTATTGCACAGGGGAGGAAATTTAGAGCATCTTTGAACAGAACCAGAGATAGTAAACATCTTTTCAGCCTTCTGACTTTAAAAGGAATATTTTTAGTGTTTACCATTAACTGGTATGTTTACAATAGGTTTTAGAAAGATACCCTTTATCACATATCATATTAAAGAAATTCCCTCCTAACCCTAGTTTTCCAAGAATTTCTATAAACTGCTTGATAAAATCAAGCAGTTTATAGAAATTCTTGGAAAACTAGGGTTAGGAGGGAATTTCTATAAACTGCTTGATTTTATCAAGAGCTTTTTCTTTATCTGTTTTATATGGTCATAAGATTTTTGTGTCTTTTAATGTGTTAATGTTGAGAGTTAACATGACAATTTTCTAATATGGAAATATACTTGCATTCTTGGAATAAACTCAACTTGGTTGTGATGTATTTTTTAATATATATTGCTTTATTTAGTTTGATAATAATGATATTTGAATCTATATTCATAATTGAGAATTCTGTCTTAAACTGTCCTTGTCTAGGTTGAGTATTAAGCTTCTACTAGCCACAGAAAATTCAAGGGGTTGTTTTCCCTCTTGTTCTATTTTTTGCATTAGTCCATACAAGATATGAACTGTCTGCTTTCTGAATATGTACCGGAGCCCAAGAGACTTGATCGTAGTAGCCACCGCACTGGATGGGAGAGTTGTGACGGAGACGGTGAGCCCACCACAGGTGCAGTGGTCAAACTGTCCTCTTCAATAGTCAGCGATGGTGGGATGGAGGTTCAGTTAGCAGGTCCTCTAGCTCTTACCCTAGGCTAAGTTCTCTCACTTGACATCATCAACAACAAAAGTGATATTTTTTCTTCCATCATTACTCTTTTATTTTATTTTCGAGCATGTCAGAATCAGACCAAAGGAGAGAAGGACTATTCAAAGGAGGCCTCCTTGGAGGCCCAGACTGGCAGGTACACAGAGGACGCTCAGGCAGTTGATTAGCGGGTAATTAACACAGTAATTAATTAAAGACATATTCCCCAAACTATGGTTCATGCACCACTACCGTAGATGATATTTAGTGGTAAATAAAAACCCTCTGCTATCTTAACAGTTATGCTTATTTTAATATAAATTAGAAAACATAACTATCTAATTGCAAACAAGAGATGTAACATCAAACTTGCAACTTTACAGGTATAGTGTAAGGCTAGAATAATCAGTTTAAAGAAAAATAATACCATAAGTAAATATTAATCCAGGTAATAAGAAGATGTGGCGAAAATTGAGACGGTGGCATGAGGATAACCAAAGTTTGAAAAATACTCAAATCAAGGCCTGATTAATGAATAACAAACCAGCGTCTGCCACCAACTCTCCCCTGCAAACACACTCCGAGAAGATGTAGGGAGGGGGAGAGATTAAAAAATGAGAGAGGAATACTCTCTAAAGAAACTGAGTACTCTTTCTCCAAAGGAGCAGATGTCCTACTCAGAGTGCTGGTGTCCAGAGTACATCCCTCCCTGTCTTGGCCCAGGGTGGGAGTGGGGGGCATCTGCTTGTCTCTCGCACCCCTTTTGCCTGCCCTAAAGCAAAGCCTGCTGCTTGATCTCCCCACGCCATAATCCTAAGACATATTAAAGACACTTTCAGACATGCAAAGATGCAGAAAGCTTTCCTCCCATGCACTCCTTCTTGATATGTTATTTGAAAATATACTCCAGCAAAACAGAGACAAAACCCAAGAAAGAAAGAGATATCAGTTTCACGAAACACTGGAATCAACCCAGGAGTGCAATGAATAGAAATACCAGAGATTCATAAAACCATCCGTCAAAATTAGAACAGGAAGTCAGAGGGTTTGGAGAAGAACGACTTTAAGAAGAAAATGGGCTTCATTCAACAAATAATATAATTAAGAAGCTGGAGGATTTTAATGACCTGATTTAAAAGGCATATGTTTCTTTTCTCAAGAAGAAAAGAGAAAAGCAATTAGAAATACCGGGGGGGGGGACAAAAAGTTGTATAAGAAAGTCATGCTCCAAATATGAAGTAAATTAAAATTTAACATGATTCCAAGTATTCAAGGGACTGTAGGAAAATACATTTGAACTTGAAGCCTAGAGCATTCCCCTTTAAGCAGCATTTAAACCATAAGATATACATAGTTCTTTCTCAATGGGTCTCTGGATGTTAGTTAGCTCTGCAGAGAATAATGTTTACATAATCAAAATATATTTTAAAGATTTTTTTTTCAAGAGAGAGAGAAAGAGAAACATCAATGTGAGAGAGAAACATCCATAGGCTTCCTCCTACACACCCCCTTCTGGGATGCAGCCAGCAACCTGGGCTTGTGCCCTGACCAGGAATTGAATCAGCAACCTTTCGATGCGCCGGAAAACACCCAACCAACTGAGCCACTGGCCAGGGGCATAATTATAATATTTTTTAAAAACACTTTATTTATTTTCAAGTTTTGAAATTCAGAGATAGACAACACACAAAACCAGGACATTTTAATTCTGGATACAGAACAAGATGCAAATGAAATGGTTTATGGAGAAGAGTTAGGAGGAGGGAGGCAAGGGGAAAGGGACGCTCATCTTACACAGTGGGGAGTCGAGAGAGAGTGCATAAAACTAATGGCACAAGAAAGGAGAGCTGGAAAATGTGTATCCAGTAAATTCTGGAGGGAGGATACCTTTGCTAAACTTCTTGTCTTTTATAGTAGGACATTGTGCCAGACACTGTTAGTTCTTCAGCACCCACCTCCCCAGCTCCCTTTAGTCATGGGACGCTTACATTTCACTGGGCACATGGCTACGTATATATATATATATATTCGCTGGCCTCCCTTGCAGCTACATGGGACCAGGTGACCAAATTCAGGCCTGTTAGATTTTTGCCATATCTTGTATATATGCTAACTCTGTGTCAGGCACTTTTCTAGGGGTTTTGGGTATATTAACTTATTTAACCCAATGAGGAAGGGTATTAGTTTCCTATTGCTTCTGTAATAAATTACCACAAACCTAGTGGCTTAAAACAACACAAATTTATTCTCTTACAATTCTGGAGGTCAGAAGTCTAAAATCAATGTGTCAGCTGGGCTGCTTCTTTCTGGGGACTTGGGAGAATTCGTTTCCTTGCCTATTCTGGCTTCTAGTGGCCAGCTGCGTCCTCGGCTCGCCATCCCTTCCTCATACCACTATAATCTCTTGCTTCCGTCATTACGTCTCCTGTTAGTACTTTGACTTCCTGCCTTCTTATGAGGACCCTCGTGATTACACTGGTTCCACCCAGGAAATCCAGGATAACACCCCCATCTCAAGACCGACTCTTCATGGCCCTTACCGAAGCTGTGGCAGCGTCCACGTTGCTGCCACGGTCAAAAAGGAGCCCAGCCCTGGCCTGTTTGGTTCAGCGGTTAGAGCGTCGGCCCACGGTCCAGAAAGACCCGGGTTCGGTTCCCGCTAAGGGCATGTACCTCGGTTGCAGTTGGGGTTGTGCAGAAGGCAGCCACTCGATGTGTCCCCGCCACGTCAATGTTTCTTTCTCCCTCTCTTCCTCTCTCTCTTTCTCTCCTACTCTATCTGAACAAAAATGGAAAATGTCTTCAGGTGAGGATAAAAAAAGAAAAAAGGAGCCCAGAGCCCAGCCAGCGTGGCTCAGTGGGTTGAGCATTGTCTCATGCACCAGGAGGTTGCTGGTTGGTTCCTGGTCAGGGCACAAGCTCTGGTTTCAGGCTTGATCCCCAGTACGGGGCATACAGGAGGCAGCCGATCAAAGATGTTTCTATCTCACTCTCCCTCAATCTGAAATCGATAAAAACATTAAAAAAAAGGAGCCCAGAGTGACAGATTTCCTTGATGGTCGCCATTCTGTTTGCTGAAACTGATCTGCAACACTTTGGGAAAAGACAGTTCAAAATAAAAAGACTCATCATCACTTCCTCCAAGTCCTTTTTGCCGTATAAAGTGACATTCACAGTTTCTAGGGAATAGGACATAGACATCTCTGGGGGAACATAATTCTCCCTACCTCAGATTGGTACTACACTATCCCCATTTTACAGATGAGAAAACTCAAGCACAGAGAAGTTAAGTAGAATGTCCAGGGTCACACAGCTCATAAATGACAGACCCATGATTTAAACCTGGACAGTCTGACACCAGAACCTGAGCTCATGGCCATGATACTCATCTATCCTGGCAGAATTCTGGCTTCCTGGTGATTGTAGAGCCATCTTACCAGCTCTGGATGGGCTGCGAGATAAAAAATGTCCATCTTTCTAAGCCGCTGTCATTTGGGAGTCTTTGTTACAGTTACTATATTCTAATACAGGAGTCAATGGCTGCTCTACAAAATTAAAAATACTAAGTTTACTTTATTTTATTCTGAATGGTTTGAATCCTTTACAAGGAGAACATACTCTTTACTCTTTTCAAATGTGTTTAAGTTGGAGGGCATGGCTGCCAATCTGTCCACATCGCACACTTGCTATGCCTTCTGTGCTCCTGCTGCCTGTGGAACTGAGTCCAAGTTCCTCAGCCCAGACGTGAGGCCAGCCCTTCACCCACCTTTCTCTTTCTCATTGCTCCTCTTCACGGGAGCACCCTCGGGCCAAACTGGCGTTTACTGGGCCCCAGAGCAGCCCTTGGCCCACGCTTTGCCTTTGCTCATGCTGTCCCCTCAGAATTCCACTCCTGAAACCTCATCCCTTCTTCCTCTCTCACTCCTGCCTCGCGTGACTCACTCAAAGCCCATCTGTGAACTCCTAGGCATCCCTCAAAACAAAGCCCAAGTTGCCTTTGGAACTTGATTTTTTCTTAGTCTTTGTCCTATTGAAGATTTTCCTCAAATGTCTGGTGATCCAGGTCATAGTTAGAAACCCGCCAGTCTACACACACACACACACACACACACACACACACACACACACGGAAAAATCAGGCCTCCCCTCTTCCTTCCTCTTGGGTATTTCTGTTTAAAAATAAGTACACCAGCCCTGCCCGGTTTGGCTCAGCGGTGAGAGCATCAGCCTGCGGTCCAGAGAGACGGGGGTTCGGTTCCCGCTAAGGGCATGTACCTCAGTTGCAATTTGTCCCCGATCCTGGTTGGGTTGTGTGAGTGGCAACCACTCGATGTGTCCCTTTCACGTCGATGTTTCTCTCTCTCTCTCTCTCTCCCTCCTACTCTATCTGAAAAAATAAAAAAAGGAAAAATGTCCTCAGGTGAGGATAAAAAAAAAAAAAAATAAGCACAACAGATCATCGTTTATTACTAATATTATTTATTTTATGATTTAGATCTTTAGCAACCTCCTGCACCATGTATGGCTCAAAATACAGACAATACCAAATGTCTGACAAAGTCCTGATTCTTCCCATGATGACCACTCTGATTTAAAAAAAATAATGTGATTTTTAAAACAGCACGTGCATGGATGTGTGAGGCTCTGTCCCGCTGGCGCCCAGCGCCTGCTGCTCTGTGTGCCTGCCACTGCCTGAGCCCTTACACAGCGCGACACGGCAGGGGCCCCTGTGGGTCTTGTCTTATTTTATTTATTTATTTATTTATTTTTGTTATTACTATTTTTTATTTTCACCCGAGGACATTTTTGCATTTATATTCAGATAGAGAGGGAGGGAGAGCCCCTGGCCGGTTTGGCTCAGCGGTTAGAGCATCGGCCTGCGGTACAGAGAGAGGGAGGGAGAGAGGGAGGAAGAGAGAGAGAAACATCGACATGAGAGACACATCGACTGGTTGCCACCCACACGACCCCAACCAGGGCCGGGGACAAACCGCAACCGAGGTACGTGCCCTTAGCGGGAACCGAACCTGAGACTCTCTGGTCCACGGGCTGACGCTCTAACCGCCGAGCCAAACCGGCCAGGGCTGGGTCTTGTCCTATAATCAGTGACATGCGGCACACAGAGGCTGCACAAGAGTCCTGCCTGTGGCTGCTATAACAGATCGTCACAAACTTAGTGGCTTAAAACAACACAATTTTTTCCCCTTACACTTCTGGAGTTTCAAAGTCCAAAGTGAGTCTTACGAGGCTAAAACCAGGACATCAGCAGGGCTGCGTTCCCTCTGGAGGCGCTAGGGCAGAACCTGTCTTTGCCTGCCTCTAGCAGCCCTGGCTCATGGCCCCTTCCAGCGCGGCGTCACTCCCGCCTCCGCGTCACCATCACCTGGTCCTCCTGCCTTCCTCAGATAAGGACCCCCGTGATTACCACGGGCTCACCTGGAGAGCCCAGGATAACCTCCCCATCTCAAGATCTTTAGCTTAGTCACATCTGCAAAGTCCCTTTTGCCATGTAGCATATTCATAGATTCCGGGGTTAGGATGTGGCCATCTTTGGGGGCCATTACCCAGCCTATCACAGAGGTGAAGTGACTATCTAAGATCACACGGCAGGAAGCAGCAGAACCTGGAGTCTAACCCAGGCCTTTCTGGCCCCAAAGCCTGTGCTCTAACAGCCTTGCACACCAGACTTAGCAGACAGGAGGCTGGCTTGTTTTTCCTTTGGGTTCACATGCGCTGTCATTGTTGGCCCAGTCCCAACCTGCCCCTGCTCCCTGCCCTGCCTCCACAGGCTCCCATCCAATGCATTTCATACCCACCCCAGCCCTTTGCTGGCATGGTCTCCCCAGGCGAGCCAGCCGGGCCCCCATCTCTGCAGCCTACCTGCTGGTGTTTGCTGAGCAAGAATCTGAGTGAGCGGACAGCTAGGACACTGCTGTCTTTAGCCCCTTCCCTCTTGCCCCTGCCTCGGGCTTAAAGATGCTCGCGAGCTTGTGAAGCCACCAAAATGCCTGACTCTGGGCCCTGAGCCCCTGTTCCTTCAGTGGATGTTTGTCCCCTTCAAGCCACCCGAACCCTGGAAGAAGGCCAGCCCTCCTCAGGGAGAAGAGGCACAGAAGTGGAGCTCCAGGTCTGGAAGTGGAGGACATGAGGTCCCTGTGTTCCTCCCGTGGACACAGAACTTTGTCAGGAGCTCCCGGGCCAGTGCCGTTGGGCCCAAATGCCCCCACTGCCCCAGTGGCCTGCCTCGATTCAGCCCCCGGAATCCCCCTTCCAGGCCACAGCCCAGTCACGGCTGGTCCTCCCTACTCACCTCATGCCTGCTTGTTTTCTGATCTCTGTTCTTCTGAAAAGCACCTCTGCCCCGCCCAGAGAGCTCCCATCCACATCCCAGGCCCGTGGCAGCATTAGCAAGTTGAAAACCCAATTACATTTCGATTACTCTAGTCCTAGCCAGACAGAGGTTACTGTAAGTCACATTGGAATTGGAAGGGACAGGGGATAGCACCTGGGGCCAGTGCCGGGGCTGACACTCAAAGATGGATGTGACAGGGATCTGTGGCTCAGAGGCTCAGGATTAGATCAACAAGAGGTCATGTGGCCACTGGGTGACAGACAGCTAGGGCAAAGCAATGGCTTCAGGCCACCCTCCCTGGGTGGAGGAGGTGTCAGGGCTGAGTGCCCGACTTGGAGGCAGAGGACATGAGGTCCCTGGGTCCCTCCCATGGACTCAGCCTTTTGCCAGGAGCTCCCAGAGGCCAGTGCTGTTGGGCCCAAAGACCAAAACACCACCGCTCCTTATGGGTCCTCCACAGCATCATTGGCCCCCGTTGGGCCCCAGGTCTTCTCTGAGCGTACACCTGGGGTCTCTCCCTCATGCGGACCTAGGCCAAAAATCTGGCCTATGTCACCCTAAGGCCGTAGCTGAGGGAGCCAGATTCAGGACCAGAGGGACCAGAGCCTCCTGCCTGGTCAAGGTCTGATAGGGGAGGAAGAAATACTCATGATCCCTTGTCCTGGGGAGCAGCCATCTCTGGGTACCAAGGGGTGAAAGAGGATTTGGTAATTGGGATCCTTTTTAAGGAGATACAGGACTGGTTCTATAAAAGTGGATATTGTGGGTGCGAGGGTGGATTGTCAGCCATGACTTTCCCCACACAGACACAGGCGCCCTCATGTATAATGGTTTGGGGTGGCATGGAGCACCCTTTGCTCACTCTAGCCCAGGCTGTCTAAATTGTGGAGTTCTGAACTGTGGGCTGGCTCTACGCCTGGGCTGTGCTGGGCTCAGCGGTACCTCCGCCCACGCAGACACACCAGTCTGCACCTTTCAGATCACAGCTCCACCTTGTCTGTAGCAGCTGGCCATTTGAGTGTCCCGCATGCTCTGCCTCCCCGCCCCCATGCACAGCAGCCCCCTCCCAACCTCTGCATTTCGAACAGTCAAGCAGCTCTAGATGAGGGGGGGTTATGTGGGGGGATTAGATGAGTCATCCCTGTGGGGGCAGACATACCAAGTTCCACAAATGCACGCTCACGGAGCCATGGACAAAGGCATGCATGCCCACACTCACTGGGAGGCCAATGCTAGTCAAAGCCACAATTGCACATCCAGATACACACAGATAGACACCTCCACACACATACACATTCCTCTTAGACACAAACACCAATGCACCAATACACACAGAGAGCCATCCAGACACATCCCACCCAGGGTGACTCCCCAGTCACCAACCCAGAGCCTGTCCCCTGCCCACATGCACACTCAGGGACAAACACACACACACACACACACACCAGCCATTCCTCTCTTGTGTCACCTCATCCATTTTCCTACCTCTGCCAGCACCTCAGGCAGGCAGGCAGCAGAGCTTAGCAACCTGAGGGATGCTGTGACACATCTCCCACTGTGTGGGTGCCGTGCCTGCCCAGGACAGAGTCTGCCTTAGGGTTACTATTACTCCTCCCTCCTGCTCTGGAGAGGCAAAGGTCACTGGACCCATCTCCCTGTGCCTAAAAACACAGCTCCAGATGCTTTAAAAAGGGGCTTTGGCTGCAACAGGGAAGATGGAGGGAGGTTACATGTCAGGCATCACCTCCTAGGAGGAAAGGGTGAGTATCCAAGGGTGGGTGAGAAGAGTGCGTCTGATGTGCTAGGAAGGCTTTCCCTGAGCCAGGGGATGGCCAAGGTGACTGTCTGATGCCCTGGAGGTCACCCTTCAACTACCTGTGTTCCGAAAAGACCTGACCTCCACCCCTTTGCACCTGCTGTCTCCTCTAACTTGAACTCTCTGCTGCTATCACAGGGCTGCCTTCTCATTCTTCAGGTTTGTGTGTACAGGTTCCTGCTCTAGGAAGCATGTCCTGATGCCCTGGCTGCATCAATCTCTCCTTTTGTGTCCCACAGACCCCCTGGGCTTCCTCACAGTCCTCTCTCACACCAAAGAGGACTTGTCAGGCAGTGAGTCCACCTGCCTCTAGCGGGCACGTCTGTCCGGTGAGGAGACCGATAGACCAGGAGAGCAGCACAGGCTTGAATTCCAGCTGTGCCTCTGCCCTGTGACCTTGTGCAAGTCTCTGAACCATATGAGTGCAGTGTTCTCATCTGTAAAATGGGGACAATAACAAGTACTCATTGGATTGATTAAATGAGATCATGCATGGCCAGGCTATACAAATGGCAACTAAATTATTGTAGCTCACTGCCTGGCATACGGCTTAGTAAATATTTGTTGAAGCCATCAGCCCCTCTGACTCCCCACTTCCTGCCCCCACCTACCATCTCTGTCTTGGGAGGAGAAACGTAGGTATGAACCAAAAGGATTGGGGGACGGGTAGAACGGGGGCTGGGAGATGGGCACAGGGTCTCTGGCATCACTGGGAGCTAGCAGCTCCAGCCGCAGCCAGAGCTTGGCTGGAGGCGGTGCAGGCGTCTCTCTCACCCCTGACCCACCTGTGCCATCCTCCTCCTCAGCTAGGTGAGGCAGCGAGGAGAGGTGGAGCTGGGATCCCCTCTGCACTGTGACTCTCCGAAGCTGCCCAGGCAGGGGCCACCCGCACACAGTAGGTCCGCTCTGAATGCAGAATGGCAGGAGGCAGAAATGTTGAATGAATGAGAAAGGTATGAATGAATGGATGGACGCATGAATGGAAGTGGGATGGAAGCGTGAAGTGGGCGGCAAGGAGGAACCAGCATCCCCCTCCGCCCTCTGGTCTCGAGCTGAAAGATGAAGAGGAGACTGGCTGGGGGGCTCCCTTCCCCGCCCTACCCCTCCCGCCCTGGCCACCCCTCCCGGCGGCGCGCAGCCCAGCGGAGCCCGCGCCAGCCACAGCCCGCTTTGGAGCCACAGCACCCCAGGAACCCGGCCTTCGGGGCAGGGAGGCGAGACCCCGGCGCAAGGTCCGGGATCAGCAACCGAGGACGCCGGGGTCCCGGAGCCAACAGGTGCGGGGCGTGGGAGACCACCAGACCCAGGGTGGGGATTCCAAAGGGCCCTCGGAGGGAGCCAAGAGTCTCGGGGGATAACCTGGGTGCTGAGAAGCTGAGTTCCCAGCAGGGTTTCCTCCAGGTAGGCTCCTGCAAAACCTCTAAAGCGCTCGCTTCCCCCAACCCCCGCCCCGCCCCGCAGCCCCTCACAGCTCCCGTGGTGCAGGGAGGTCCCGCTCAGGGAGTGGGTCCACCGACGCTGGGTGGGGGTATGAAGGAGCCCCCTCCCCTTCTCCCAGGGGTCTCCACGGCCAGGCCACCCTCCTACACAAGTCCGGGGTCGTCCCTGCGGAGCCCGGGAGGAGGGGTCTGAGCCAGAGAGGAGGGGCGGGGAGCGAGGCCGGCTTTATGAATGGAGGGAGCGTCCTGCGCGCCGGCCCCCAGCGACCCCTGGCGGCCGCCGGGGCGCATCGCCGCCCGAGGGATTCAAGAGGGTCTCTCTCCCCACTTCCATCCAGAGAGGTCGTCAGTTCCTCCCTGCAGTCCTTCCCACGGTGCGTGCGTGCGTGTGTGTGCGTGTGTGCGTGTGTCCACCAGGGAGAGTCAGGCAGGTCTTGTGGGCGGGGCCTGGGTCTCTAAAGCCTCTCTTGACCATTTTTTTCCCAACCCCAAATTCAGGCCTTGAACTGATTCAGGGGAGAATATTTGAAATCGGATGGCTTCCTCTCTCAAATATGTGGTGTTTGGTGGATTCAAACAGACCTGGCATAGTAGCTTTGTGACCTTGAGCAAGGGACTCAACCTCTCTGGGCTTCAGTCTCCTCCTCTGCAAAGCAGGGTTTTCTAATCAGGGGGAAGCCTGCTTCCCGTGCCAGTTTCCAGGAAAAGCACTAGGAATGCTTTAGAGCTCGTTACTCCCCACTGCAGTCCTGTGAGGTAGGTATGGTCATGACTCCATTGACTAGCTGGGGAAACCGAGGCTGGACGGAGCCAGGTCTGTCCCTCTCCACCATGAACCACAGCACAGACCTGAGGATTAAGAGGGAGTTTATATGCAAATTGCCTGGCACACTCCCTAAGGTTTTTCTTCCTCTTTCCCTCTCTTTCTTCAGGAGGTTTGGGGCTGGGACCCCAAAAGACCTGGTGCAAGACTCCGGGCTCCCCGAAGGAAGAGGGCTGAGGCCCGGCCCGGCTCCCCTCCCTCCGCGGAGCCCAGGATGCCCCTCGGCTGCAGCGGCTCCTGAGTTCATGGAGCCTTCGGCCACCCCAGGGGCCCAAACCGGGGTCCCCACAGGCAGCGGGGAACCGTCCCCAGTGCCTCCCGACTACGAAGACGAGTTTCTCCGCTATTTGTGGCGCGATTATCTGTACCCGAAGCAATACGAATGGGTCCTCATCGCAGCCTACGTGGCTGTGTTCCTCGTGGCACTGGTGGGCAACACGCTCGGTAGGTCCCTATGTCCCTGTGGTGCTGTGGGGTTCCCCTGGGGACTGGACGCAGTCCTGGGCCTCGCTTCTCTCCCCTCCCCCAGCTTCTACCTGGGGCGCCGGGCGGTGTGGGGCGGGGCTCGCTGAGCGCCGGAGCGGGTGGGTGTGGCTCTGCGGCCGACTTCCCCTCATCCCCGCCCACCCCGCAGTCTGCCTGGCGGTGTGGCGGAACCACCACATGAGGACCGTCACCAACTACTTCATCGTCAACCTGTCCCTGGCGGACGTGCTGGTGACGGCCATCTGCCTGCCAGCCAGCTTGCTGGTGGACATCACCGAGTCCTGGCTCTTTGGCCATGCCCTCTGCAAGGTCATCCCTTATCTGCAGGTGAGCTCTGCCCTGGGACCCTCATCACCCTCTGTCACACCAAGTACAAAAACATGGCCTACATCAGTCCCAGTGACCCTCAGACTTGCCTTTCAGACAGGACATGGTGGCTCAGTACTCGTGGGTGTCATCCTCTACCGTCAGCAAGGGCAGGCTATCAGCCCCACACTGGAGGACACAGACACAGCCCCACATACTCATACAGACACCCCCCACCCCCCGCCCAGGCACAGACACAGTCACCTCCAGGTACAGGGTGCACAGTGGAGGACAGTGGCACAAGCCCATAGTGACAGACACAAATGCACACTGGGCCTGCTTCCTGATCCCAAGGGGGGCAGATGTGCTGGAAAGTCTCCTCCCCTCCCTCATTGGGGGGCTGGAAAGAGGCCAGAGGACCAAATGGCCCCTCAGGGCATCCCACCTCCCTGTCCCTGGAACCCAGAGTGCGGGGTGCTCCTGGGGGCAATGCTCACCTACACCTCAGGCCTTGGCTCATCTCTGCCTCCCAGAATGAGGACTCTCCTAACAGCCTGGGGAAGGGATGGCAGCCCAGGGCAGAGAGACATGCCTCTTGAATTTCCCACTGTTTTGAGGTTTTTCCACTGACTAATTAACTCTAGCAACCCTGAGAGTAAATACAGGCAGGGAAGGAAGATCACCCTGGGCAAGGTATTTAACTTTTCTGTGCCTCAGTTTCCTCATCTGTAACATGGGGTGAGAGTCCCCGCCTCATGGGGTTGCTGTGAGAATAATGAGAACAGTGTCTGGTATGTGGTAAGTTCTGTAAGTGTAAGTTATCATTCATAGCAGGGAACAGCCGCTCTGGGCCAGGTCTCTAGGAAGACGTTTTCTATCTGTGACTGCATTTCTTTTCATGAGAATCCTGCCAGGCGAATGGTACATTCCCATTCCGCAGGTGAGGCTCAGAGAGGGTGAGTGATTTGCCCAAGTCTACACAGCCAGGAAGTGGTGGAGTCAGGATGTGCACTGCATCTGGCTGCCTGGTATTTCTGGGCTGTGAGCTCCTCACTCACTCTACATCTCTGGGTGGCCCCCAAGGGGACTGACATGGTGTCTCTACGGGGCAGGCCGTGTCTGTGTCAGTGGCAGTGCTAACTCTCAGCTTCATCGCCCTGGACCGCTGGTATGCCATCTGCCACCCGCTGTTGTTCAAGAGCACCGCTCGGCGTGCCCGTGGCTCCATCCTGGGCATCTGGGCTGTGTCGCTGGCTGTCATGGTGCCCCAGGCCGCTGTCATGGAATGTAGCAGTGTGCTGCCTGAGCTAGCCAACCGCACCCGGCTCTTCTCCGTCTGTGATGAACGCTGGGCAGGTAATGGGGTAGCCTTGGGCAGGCATTCCTGAAGTGGGCACCTCTGGGACACACCCCCTAGGGCAGGCATCTGTCAGGACACCCAGGCTGGATGTCTCCTGACAGGACACTTTAGAGCAGACACCTATCAAGGATACCTTCAGGGTGGGTACCTCCTCTAGTATAGACATCTGCTAGGGGTCCCTCAGGATGGACATCCTCAGGTTGGGCAACTCCGGGGTTTCTGCCATGGTGCCTATAGGGGGTCCAGCTGCTTGCTTTGGCCATAGCTGGGGCCAGGTGGCATTGCTAAGCAGGGCAGGCTGGGGGCCCAACCTTTGCATCTCTTGGCCCCTGCAGATGACCTCTATCCCAAGATCTACCACAGTTGCTTCTTCATTGTCACCTACCTGGCCCCGCTGGGCCTCATGGCCATGGCATATTTCCAGATCTTCCGCAAGCTCTGGGGTCGCCAGGTGAGGCCCACTCTGGTGTCACTGTCTGGGTTGGGAGGGAATAAGGTACTGGTCTAAGGGAGTAGACAGTCCTCTGCCTTAGAACATGCCATCCTGGCTGCAACCAGAGAGAGGCAAGGTCCAGGGACTCTCAAACTCAAGGCCAAAAGGGCTGGAGCCAACCCTGGAGCTGAAGAGGAACAGACACCATTCTAGCATCAGTAGCTGCATGACTGTACCATGCACCTCCAGCTAGTCCTGCATCCCCTTACGCCCAACTGACTATGTGGGAAAACAGACTCTGAGGGGCAAAGCAACTCCCCCAAATCCCTCAGCCAGGGAGGGGAAGGTCGGGGACTCAAAGCCAGATTGGTGGGGTCCAGTGCTCAGTTCAGCACCACAGGGACGACAATGGCACCTCCATGTTGCTTGCCAAATTGTGCACTTTGCTCACAATGTTTTCACAACTAACCAAAGCAGCAACATTACCCACTTCACAGACGCTGCATAATGGCCATCAACTTGCCAGAGCCAATGAGTGCAGAGCCTTTCTAGACCCAGGGCTTGACTCCGTTACAAACTGATCCACAGCAGGTTTTGTGGGTTTTTCTGTGGGGGCTGAGGGGTGCTCAGAGGCCTCCTGGCACTAGCAGGGGTGAGTCCCGGGCCAGCGTCTGGGCAGTGAGAACATGATCGGCCTTGCAGTCCACCACCACGCCACCAGCTGCTCAAGCCCCCTCGGCTAACAGAGGAAAACCAAGGCTCGGAAAGGAAAGTGAGTTGAGCAAGGTCACATAGTTCACGCGTGGCTGAGCTGGCCCTAGACCCCGTTTCCTGGATGCTAGCCTCATGCCCTCTGTTGTGGGGTGACTCAGGTGTCCAGCAGTAGGAGAGGTTTCGAGGACATCTGTGGCTGCTCCAGGAGCCTGGGACCATCAGAGGCTTATGGGCACCATAAAGCTGGGACCTGTGCTCTGAGGCCCCGCCATTCCATGCTGTTCACCTGCTCACCCCTTGCCAAGGCCTCCCCACCGGCAGGCGTGGGCCAGGAGGCTCAACTCATCTCCACCCCCACCCCACAGACGGAGGTGGTGATCCAAGGATGGATGGGTGCTGGGAGTATGCTGTCAAGGGTCCCCTGCCTCCCTGAGTTTCAGTTGCCTCATCTGTGACTGAGGGCCAATAACACCTTCCCCAAAGGCATGTTGGGTGGTCTCACCATGAGCTAATACAAAATGAAGGTAGGTTGTTCACACTCAGTCCAGAGTGTTGGTCTCTATCATATATATTAGGTTCCTTCCAATTGCAAGGGTTTGTTCCCTTCGCCCACCTCCACCCGCCCCAGGGTCCAGCTCCAAGCGGGGTCCAGCAAAGGGACTGACCCCCAGGAGCTCCTCCCAGCAGTGCTGTCTGTGTGCTGGACAGATCCCTGGCACCACATCGGCCCTGGTGAGGAACTGGAAGCGGCCCTCAGACCAGCCGGAGGAGCAGGGACAGGGCCTGGGTGCAGAGCCGCCGCCCCGGGCCCGGGCCTTCCTGGCTGAGCTGAAGCAGATGCGCGCTCGCAGGAAGACGGCCAAGATGCTGATGGTGGTGCTGCTGGTCTTTGCCCTCTGCTACCTGCCCATCAGCGTCCTCAATGTTCTCAAGAGGTGAGGACACTCGGGGAGAGGTGGTTACAGGGTCAGAGGAAGGAGCTCTCTCTGCTTTGGAGAGAGACCTGGCTTCACTCCGAGGCTACCGTGTGACCTTGGGCAGGTCATTTCTCTGAGCCTCAGTCTCCTCATGTAACATGAATATGAACAGTCTTGGCCTCCTAGGGCTACTGTGAAAATTCTTTCATCCATTCACTCAGTTGTCAGATGGCAGGGCTGGGAACACAGTGGAGAGCACACAAGAGTTCCTGCCTTCACGGAGGCGACATCCAGCATCAGAGAGAAAGAAATCTACACTGTCAGGCAGTGATCATTTCTATGAAGAAAAATAAAAGTGAAACAGAGGGAGTGAGGATCACAGGGGCTGGTGGGGTTTTTTTTTTTTAAGCTTTTAAAAATATAAAATGTTTTGGTTTTTTAAAAACAACAGAAAGGCGTCTCTGATGAAGGGACATTTGGCAGAGACCTGATGGGAGGGACCACGCCCCGTAGGAGGGACAGCAAGCTGAGTGGAGGGAGAACGGGGATGGCGAGCGTGGCCGTGGGTGCAGGGGAAGAACACAGCTACCGGGCATGAGGGAATCTCATGCAATTTAGTGCTTGCCACCTCCTGGCTGAGTGATCTTGGGCCTGTCACTTGACTTCTCTGAGGACAGTGTCTATGACTTGGTATGCTGCTGTGAGGATGGATGAGAACGTGGAAGGGGAGACCCAGGCATACTCTAGTCTCAGGCCCTACCCTCTGTGCTCAAGAACCCAAAACTGGTCAAGACCCCAGACCCAGAGGTCCAAGAAAGGCTACTGGGTACATGGAAGGGGCAGAGGGAGTTACTGTACTCTTTAGCCCTGTAGCTTGAATTCTGTCAGCAACATCACATACACACATCTGCCCCGTTTCTGACGTTGCCCCACCCCACCCCGGGTCCTAGGGTGTTCGGGATGTTCCGCCAAGCCAGCGACCGAGAAGCCGTCTACGCCTGCTTCACCTTCTCCCACTGGCTGGTGTACGCCAACAGCGCTGCCAACCCCATCATCTACAACTTCCTCAGTGGTGAGTGGCTGGGGGGGCGGTGACCGAGGGCAGCAACAGTTCCCAGGACAACCGTATCGCCATCCCCAATCCAGACCAAATAAAGGATGGCGGGGGAATCAGATACCTACTCCTTCCTGGACCCTGCTCTGATAACTCCCACTTGGGGGGAAGACTTAACCCCACCCAGGAGCCCTGGGCTGAGTGGAAGACCGGCCACACTCCCAACTGCGGCCAAAGCAAGCTGCCAGCACCCAGGGTCCAGGTTTGCAGGTTACACAGCCCAGTGAACAGGTGGGAAGGGCAGCAGCTAGGCCAGCTCATCTCCACCCCCAGGTACGTGCACAGCAGGACCTCCAGGCAGCCTGTCTGCTCAACACAGGCTCCAGAGGGAGCCAGGCCTGTGGGAAGAGGGCCTGAGGGATGACTGCATAATCGAGGCACCAGGGCTAAGGGAGCACCAGCAGAGGCAGCCCAGGGCAGAGAGAGGGCTTCCCCATGCCCAGCGAGACAGACACCAGCAGAGGGGCTAGAATTTGGGGGGCTATCCCTGGATCCATCTTCCTTCCTCCAGCACAGCCCTCTCGCTCCCCCTTTAGAAACCCAGGCCCCTCTCCACTGTCCCACACTTCCCATGCCCTCCTTCCAGCTGTTTCAGGGTGATCATGCCCACCCATCCCCCAGCCCAGCAAAAGTGAGACTAACCAGGCCTCTGACTCAAGGCCTAAGGAATTGGTCCAGATGACTGTTCAAGCCTGGACACAAATAGTCCTCAAGAAAAGGGTGGAAGGTCCATATTGTAACCCTCAGTGAGACTCAAGATTCTCTCAGCAAAGGTGGCCTACAGCTCAGAGGAGAGAACAGAGAGCTGGGTGCTGCAGCAGAGGACACGGTGGTTCCTGTTTGGTCTGCATCTACTGAGCACCTACTGTGTGCTCGGCCCTCTGCTGGGCACCGAGGAGGCTGGCGGGATCCTGGACCGTGACCAGGGTTTCGGTTCCAGATAAAATGTTTCCCTGGTGTCTGGCTGAACAAGGTGGCTGTGGCATCCTTCCCCCTCTCTCTTCCCCTTTAAGCAAAGGGCTTTAGAGTTAGAACGGGGCCGGCTTCTAGCTGGTGACCTTGGCAAGCCGCTGGACCTCCGTGTGTCTCACCTGCGAAGTGAGGATAAAGGATCCCAGCCTGTCAGGGCGCTGGTGTGAGGGCTGCTGCCATTTTCACGATCTTGGGACAGAGATGGGGAAAGACTCGGTGAGCCCCCAGCCTCTCCACCTACACACCAAGGAGGGCAGGGATGATCTGAGGCCCCTGAGCCAGACACCACGTTTAGAGCTGGGCTCAGAGCCAGAGCGCAGTCAAGGAATCAGATAAAAACTGCCTTTCTCCTTGGGAACCTGCTCGGGGCCTCTGTTGTCTTTCCCTGGCAGTGATGAGGTGGCTCTGGGGTTTTCTCCGTCCCAGCTCTCCCCTTCCCTCCCGCCCCCACATAGGCAGCTTAGTTTGAGCTGCGTGGGTGTCCCTGGGCCCAAGGCCCTTTCCTGCTGCGTCTGTCTCCTCATGGCTGTGTCTTCTATCTTCCAACCAAGGCAAATTCCGGGAGCAGTTTAAAGCCGCCTTCTCCTGCTGCCTGCCTGGCCTGGGTCCCTGCAGCTCTCTGAAGGCCCCCAGCCCCCGCTCCTCGGCCAGGCACAAGTCCTTGTCCTTACAGAGCCAATGTTCTGTCTCCAAAGTCTCAGAGCACGTGGTGCTCACCAGCGTCACCACAGTGCTGCCCTGAGCGAGCGCTGCCCTGGGGCTCCAGAGGGTGCAACCTGTTCCCTGCCTGGACTGCTCCTCTGGCTCCTGGGGTCCAGCCCTGGCTCCTTGTGGGAAGACTGCTGCGTGCAGCGTGAGGCCAGGGCTCCAGGCCTGGTTTTCTTCCTGTTGACACTGGGCAAGTACCACTCCTCCTCTGAGCCGTGTCCCCTAACAGGACTGATGTGAGGGTTAAGCATGCTCCAGAAAGTGGAAAGCGCTTTGTAAACTGTGAAGTGTTGTGAACAAGATTACCACTGTATCCCTCTCACTCGGCTGTACCTCACAGTACCATCGATCCTCCTCATCCTTCCAGAGCTTGGCCCCCTTCCCAAGACCCCCCTCCTGCCCGTTACAGGCCTTCCCTGGAGTCTGCTGGAAGGGCCCCAGCCACATTTCCACCCGGGCTGCTAGGCCAGCCCCGCTGTGCTGCCTGAACCCGGCCCAGCCCCTCCTGTAGGAACAGCCCCACCCTTACTAGGTGCCGAGCGCTCCCACCACAGACTGGATCCTTTTGGCTTTGTGATGTGATAAAACTCTCTCCATGTGACCATTTGGCGTGGAGGCCAGCAGCCCAAAGCAAATGTAATTAAAAGCCTGGCACTGAATGTTCCCTTTCCTTGTCATTGCACAAAATCTGTGCTGCTTAGGTTAAAAGCGAGGAAGGTGGGGAAGTCGGGTGGGGGTGGGGGAGATGACAAGGCAGCCCTGGAATGCTATTATCTGCAGACTACTCCCACTTCCCATCCCCCAAAACACTGGGTGTCAGAGGGGCCCCCAGCCAGGCCTCAGCGCACACGTGGTGCTGCTTCCGTAGCGGTGCCGGTTGCCTGCTGCCCAGGGACCTCAGTCCTTGACACAGTCTGCTCATGGCCCGGCAGGCTGTGGACGGTAAGGGGTAGGGTGGGCAGACAGCGGAGTGAACAGACTCACTTATTACTATCTCCACCTTCTTGGATAGCAGGGCTTGTGTTTATTCTTTGAACTCACAGGATAAAGAGAGAGCTACAGCCTTGGCCGACGTGCTCCGCCTGCCGCGGAGATGATTAGAGGGCTGCCAGAGGCCCTGGTCCTTGCTGCGGGCAGGAGGTGGCCGGTCTGCAGCACTGCTCTGTGAGGAGTGGGAGACACCCGGCAGAGGCCCGCCTGGGCACCGCCAGGTCTGCTTAACCTAATGGCGCTGCAGGTTCTCCCTGACCTCACCCATCAGGAAGTGGGGCAAAACTGTGGTCTTCCCAGGGGCCCAGCCCAGGAATGCTTACACACTTACAGGTGTGGTCTGTCACCTTGCTCTCCAGATGACTCACTAGCCCTTCTCTCGGGGACATTTCCAAAGGAGTGCTGTCGTGGCCAGCTGGGCTGGGCTGTTCTGCCCATTTTGCCCTCCTACTGGCCTTAGGATCCAAAGCTGTTTGTCAAGTTTGTAGCCAGGTTTGGAGGTGCAGTGTGTCGAGTGAGGTGTGAGGGCTGGCCCCAAGTTCAGAACCAACTGTGCCCGCGAGGACCAACCTAGGTCCTGGGCCCCTCAGCCCCAGCGGAGCACAAGGCTGATTATGATTGGCATCATTCTAAAGACGGGTTTCCGTAGTCACTTGGCTCAGTGGGAACAAAGAAACAACAGAAGCTTCCCCTACCCTCTGCTGGTTGAACTCAAAGCCATGGTGAGCCTTAGGCCTACATTTGGGGGACTCAGGTGAACTGGAGAAAATTCAGGGGAGGTGACCAGGATGACAAGGGAGAGCTGCTCAGTGAAGAGCTGTTAAAGAGCCCGAGAGGACCTGGGGAAGATCCGGTGGCAGACTGCAGGCATCTAAGGGCTGGCATGCCCGGAGCTCTCCCTGGAGGCTGGCGAGCAGAGGCTGGACTCACCGTGGGGCCACGAGCTCTGGATGGTGGCTGGCCTCTGGGAACTGATTCCATCTAATTCTACAACTCGTCTACAGAGACTGGGACCCAACTGCTGAGCCCGACATACCTGCTGGGCCTCACTGAGCTGCCAAACAGCCATAGTTTCTTTTCCCAACCACCCAGTGCAGGGAGAAGAGCCCTGCTTGGGGCCTGGAGTTCTAATCTTCACTCCCAAAAGCCAAAGGATCATCACACTATAATCCGTGATAAGGTCCCCCAGGCAAACCAGAATGTCTGGTGTCTTGGCTTTGGATTGAAACTGTCAGCTCACTATAGACATTCAGTGTAGACTGGTTATCATGCTGATCTGAAGATTCAGCAGCCAAGTACAGATGTCTGTGCTTAATAAAAACGGGAAAGTTATGATTTAATAAATGCAGTTTGTCTGGAAGATAAAACCAGGGCTTGAGATCATAAAAAGGCCAGGCTGTATAAAGGTAGGGGCGGCAGATTCCAGCCCAGAACGCCAGCCCTCAAACTGTTATAAAACACACAACTGGCTTCTTGAGCTAACCCCACCGCCTACCCTTCAATTTCACCCTAGTAAATGACGGCGGCTTCGCGCAGGCCGTGTCCCCTCCACTGCTTCTTTCTGCGTGGTGTGGTATACAGCATGTATGTACTTAAATCTTTGTTGAGTGAAAGGATAAATGAGTGACTGGACTGATGGGCATATAAATCTGTAGCTGGGATGGCATGGTGGAAAACATGAAATAGAGTTTTATCCTTTTATTGAAGCTTAGTTTCAATGAACTTTTGGCCCCAAATGAAAAAACAAAAAAAGGCATTGGCAGTGGGAGGTGGCAACTGTCCGCTGGGGGATGAAGCCAAGCAGAGAGTGGTAGCAAGTGAGGGGTCCAGTCCGATCTGCAGAGTGCAGTGGCCTGGCCCCAAACGCCCAGAGAGCAGGCTGTCCAAGCTCCCTGAGCAGGGACAGCCCCCAGCAGCTGGAAGTCCACACACACGGCTGTGGGCATGGCGGTGGCAGAATCCGAGCCACTGGTGCCTTGGGCACCTCTCTTTCATGCTTGGTCAGGCTCCACTTTGGAGAAACTGGCTTCATCCGAGAGGACGAAGAGGCCGATGAACACTCACCACTGGTGTCGGGCCACAGAAGGGAAAGCTAGAGGCTGGAGCCCGGCAACTGGACACACACTCCATTACAATGACTGGCATCTGCTGCTCCTGCCACAAGGCTGTGCCACTTACATGCTAAGGACTGTAAGGACATTTAACTTCCAGTCCTCTCCTATGTCAGGCCCCTACCTGTGTGGCCTTGGCCTAGGACCCCACTATTTGGTGGCCAAGACACAGGACCCCCAGCTCTCTTGGGGACAGCACTGTATCAGGCAAGGGAGAAACTTTTCTAGGAGGGGCAGGAAAAGGAGACCCCCCTCCCGGCTTCTCCCAGTCCAAAGAGCCAGGAAAGGTGCCCTGGAGCACACCACTCTCTACAGGGGGGCTGGGTCATAGCATCCGAGAAGCTGTCATGGTGACGAAGTCCTCAAAGCTGAGCCGGATGTTGCCCTGCACAGCTGTGTCCTTCTCCCGGAAGGCCTCGGTCAGCACCTGCAGCTGGGTGCACACCTGGATGAAGCGGTCTAGCTGCATGGCGGGGTTGGCGGAGCGTGGGCAGTAGCGGGAGACCAGGAGCTGGGTGAACTGGGGGCTCAGGTTGTAGCCCATTTGGGACAGAGCTGGAGAGAAGAGGCACACAGAGCAGATACAAAAACCCATCGTGAGCACTGTCATCGACCAGCTCCAGAGAGAGCAGCACTTCAGGGGACTTTGAGGGGATCAGTACCGAAGCAGAAAGAGGACAGATGTCCCAAGGGTCTGTCAGGATGACAGTAGCACAGCAGGGGCTCTGTCTGGATGCTCCCCTTGGCTGCAAGGCCTCATCCCTCTCTCTCCAAATCTCCACTACTGTCTGTTCAGCCAGGGTCTCCTGGGGCCCCAGAATGACACCAGGCTGTCCATGCTCATCTCTGACTCATCTGCATTACAGGAGGAAGCCCGAGACCCACACGACCACCTTGACCAGCGCGGACCTGAGGCACCACAGCACAGGGGTCCCGAGGGCCTGCTCTGGAGTCAGCGCCTCGGCAAGTTACATAACCTGGCTAATCCTCGGACTTCTCATCTCTAAATGGGAACAACACTTACCTGGTCAGTGTCAGTAAGGATGAAAGGAGATCATGTAAAGCACCTGGCACCGTGCGGGACACATAACAGACACTCAATAAGTGTTGTTACAAATAATAAAATCATCATCTCCCCAGGCGAGGCTGCTGGGAAGTTCCCAGTCACAGCGTATTTCTGCTGCCCAGTCCCTCCACGGGGAGGCTTCCTTCCTTCCCCTCTGCACAATCTACTGGCCAGGCTAGTCTCACCTCCCCTTCTGCTATGTGGCCCAAGGGCACGTCATCTACACCAAGCTTCAGTTTCCCATCCATAAAAGGACAATCACAAGGGACACTTCATCTAAGGGGAGGGGTAATAAACAGTACCTATCACACAGAGAGAATGAATGATGTAACACGTTGAAAGTACTGATTACAGTGCCTGGCACATGGCGAGCATTCATTCAATAAACACTAGCTTTGTTGTGACGTTATCAACCTTACCGCTAGCCATGAGAGGACCTGCAAAAGGGTGAGTGATCAGGACAGGTCCTCCTCTCCCTTCTCCCAGGGTGCAGGTAAGGTGCGCTCACCCCCACCCACAGAGCTCCTTAGTATGACTGAAATCCATGGCCAAGACAGGGGCTGGGTTCTCTGGGGAACCCCTTCTCCCTCCCAGGTGGCAAAGCTTCCCGTCAGGTTATCACCCCACTAATCACCCATCCTCTAGAGCAGCGGTTCTCAACCCCTTTGGGGATCAAACAACCCTTTCACAGGGGTCGCCGAAGACCATCGGAAAACACATATTTCCAATGGCAAATCGTAACAGTAGCAAAATTACAGTTATGAAGAAGCAACAAAAATAATTTTTTTTTTTTTATCCTCACCCGAGGATATTTTTTCCATTTTTTGTACAGATAGAATGGGAGGGAGAGAGAGGAAGGGAGAGAGAGTGAGAAACATCGGCGTGAAGGGACACATCGAGTGGCTGCCACCCGCACGACCAACCTGGGCCGGGGACAAACTGCAACCGAGGTACATGCCCTTAGCGGGAACCGAATCCAGGTCTCTCTGGACTGCAGGCCGACACTCTAACCGCTGAGCCAAACTGGCCAGGGCGCAACAAAAATAATTTTATGGCTGGGGGTCACCACAACGTGAGGAATTGTATTAAAGGGTCGTGGCATTAGCAAGGTTGAGACCCACTGCTCTAGAGTCAGAACTGGAACCAGACTTGGAACTGTGGCTTCAGGTCATCTTACCCAGCTGCAGCATTAGAGTGGCCCAGGTCCCAGAGTTGGGAAGGTAACTGCCTTCTAGCAGAGCAGCAACAGAAGCCCTCTTTCCGAGCCCCTATACAGGGCTCTTTCCATTCTGATGCTAGAAACTGAGCGGAAAGAGCCACACGCACCACGCGCCCGGTCTCACCGCACCTGGGCTACGTTCCCATCCCCATGGCTCCCTGCAGGTTGGGCCTGCCTCACCTAGCACGGCCAGGAGTCCCGTCCTGATCCTGGACCCAGGTGTTCCCTGGCTCTGGATCTTGGCTCAAAGCCCCAGCCAGGTCACAGAAGGTGGAGAGGAGGCCTGTGCTGAGGCAGCATTTTGCAGTGCAGTGGACATCTGGTAGTCAAGGCTAGAGAAAGGCACCGAGTCCCCGCCACGGCCCTCACCTTGCTGCAGCTCCGTGTAGCTGATGGAGCCCGAGTGGTCTCGGTCATACTGCTGGAAAAGGTTCTTCCACTGCTGGATGAACTTCCACAGGGCTGAGAAACCGTAGACATCCATGCGGCCCGACTTGGTCTTGTCAAACATGTCTTGGGGAGAAGGGAAAGGAGGGAAGGAAGGCTTCAGGACTGAGGGCCAAGGGTCCCCGGGTAGCCCTTCTCCTCAGGCTTGATGGAGTAGGAGACTCCACAGAACGATAGGCCCGAGGCCCAGCTGCTTGTACCCAAGACATACCCTCACCAAGTGCCACAGCAGCCCGCACCCCTGGCCACCCCGTTTTCTCTGCAGGCTTGGCAGATGACTCCTCCCTGCTATCTCCAACCAGGGCATGGAGTCCCAGTCTGCAGAATGGGAAATGGAGTTAGCCTGTGACCCAGCAGGGCCTGGAACTTGAGGAAAGATCTAAGGGGAAGAGCTCTCAGTCTAGGTGATCTCAACCCAGTTTCTTGCCTGAAACCACCCCCTGGCCAAAAGAGTTTTCCTCAGAATGGTCACCCACCCACCTACTATCAGGTCTCTGCCCCAGGCCTGAGCCCTCGGGGAAGGGCCAGTACTCACTCATCATCATCAGGCACGTCTCATCACTGAACGAGGACCAGTTGGAGTTGACCAGGGCCTGCTTCAGCTCCTTGGTGGAGATGTAGCCACTGTGATCGGAGTCCACTGACTGGAACCAGGAGTAAGCCTCGGGGTCTACATTGGGAGGGACGCCACCTGCAGGAAGGGGTGCGAACCAGGGGAGTCAAAGGAAGGCCTGACGGCCCATCTGCTGGGAAGAGCAGTCTAAGTACCCCCCTGGTGAGGAGTTCTCTCTACCCACGAAGCCTCACAAACCCACCAGCCCTGTCTTCCATCAGGCCAACACCCTTACTCTGATGGAAGAGGACCGTCAGTGTCCACTCACAAGTCTCTGGTTGATTTCCACTGTGACTCCCTCAGGCTTTCCCTACAGTGCTCCAGTCACTTCTCTGTCTGGTTTTAAGTTTCTAAGGAACAAGGACCTGTACAGCTGGTTAACAATTCTCTGAAAGGCGGAATTATCTCTTCCCCCAAAATGTTTGCTAAGCACCTAACATCACAGACCAGACAGGTATTTGAGAGTCCCAGCAGCAGCGAGCTCCCGGGGTGGAACCAGGTCTGACTGCCCGGCACAGTGGACAGCTGACAGTCTATCAGGCGTGGGCAGAGTGGGGGGCTACAAAGCTCCACCTCTCTTCGAGCCCCACCACCTCAGATGTGCTATGTGCGTCCCCATCTCCAAAACTCCCAGGAGGCGTCTTCTCACCCCACACATCCAGAGCTGCCCAATTCTGTCAGTTCCACAGACAGGTACCTCCTCCTCCTCTGTATTCCTCCTGCACCTGCCCAGGTTCAGACACCTCTCACCTGCACTGCTGTAACAAACCAAGGAGCCCAACCACACCAACTTTACAGCTACTCTCCACCACCCTTCACCTGCTACTGAGTAATCTTTGTAAAATTCAACTTCATTCTTGCCAATTTCCCCCCAGCCCAACCGAAAACTCTTCAAAGCATCCTTAAAACAGCACTCCAGGGGTTCACTCCCGCCTGCCTCTCCCACTGGGCCCCCGCTGCGCCTCCCGCCTCTGGCCCCGCCCCCGCCCAGATGAAGCATCACACTCGCTCTTACCCACCCTGCACGCTCCCACTGCGGAGCGCTTTCTGCACCCTGTTCTCTGCCTCGGGCCCCTTCCCCCTCATCTCAGATGAAATGCTGTTCCTTTCTCCCATTCCTCTCTGTCCCTGGAAAGGCCCTCTTCCCCTCTCCTTTCTGCTCCTGCTCCTTCATGGCCCTGCTCACTCCACTGTGTGTTTCTAACCACCTTCCAGGTCAGACTTGGAGCAACCCGTGGGCAGGAGCCTAAGTCATCCCTGAACCCCAGCGGCTAGCACAGAGCCACGCACAGAAAAGAAGGTACCGAATTCATGCTGGAGCTGGCCTCAGTTCCAGTCTTAGCCCCCCAACCCCACTTTATAGCCATGGTTAAGTTATTTAAAGTCTCTGTGGATCAGTTTTCTTACCTATAAAATGAAGACACAATAGCATCTACTTCATAAATTGTGAAGATATAATTATATAAAAAAACCCTAAATCAGCACCTGCCACAACCTAAGCACCATATTACTGCTGATTATTAGTGATGCTGTGCTCAAATAGCTGTGTGTGTCTGTCGGGAGCAGGTAAGTACCGTCGTGTCTGTCAGCAGACGGAGGAAAGGAGCATTCACTTGGAAGGACAGGCAGCGTGAGCTGGAGTGTCGGGGAAAGGATGACCAATGAAAGTGGAGAAGCACAGAAGACTGTCTTGGGAAAAAGCCGGAATTACACAGTATTGCTAAACCTCGAATAAAGTTTAATTGGCCACAGAAAGGGCTCCTTCACACAGGCAGTATCAGAGACAGCCACGGGCCTTCGCACAGCACAGAAACCAGCGCCCAGTCCCAGAGGGAGGCCGGGTTTGCCTGACAGGGACTCTCTGACCTCCTTGAATGGGAAACCAGGCAGGCCCCACTGCCCTTCCTAAAACGGCAGCTTTGTCTTGGGGAGTAAGGGCCACAGCCTGAAGAGGGACCGTCTGTGTAACATGTGGTCCCTGTAGCGTGCATAGATCTAGGCTCTGGAAGCAAAGAGCTCTGATCCTACTTGGAGTGACTTTAGACTAATTGTTTCATTTTCTGAGACCTACTTCCCAGGGTGATTGTGATGATTAAGTGAAATTACAGCAAAGTTTTAGCCAAGGGCCTGGAATGTGTGCAGTCCCATTTCCACAGAGGAAGGAATATTTGAACTGGATCCAAAAGGACAGAGTCGTGACGGGGAGAGAAAAAGCACATGGCAGAGACACCAGGTGTGTTCAGAGTCTCTGAGGGGTCTTGGGTTGATGGACGGGAAGAGTAATTCAGGTGAGGAGGCTGGAAAGGCCTTTGGGTCTGGAGTGTCGTTAGGGTATTGCCTGTGGGCAGTGGGACACCTGCATTGGTCAAACCTGTCATACAGAGCAGTGGTGCTCAAACCTTAGATCCTGGCTTCAGGGGGGCTGCAGGTGACCAAGGCAGGTGTCATGCGAACCATGAAGCACTATTAGAAGCACCGCTCCAGGAGGCCACCACTGCACGGGAGAGGGGGCTGCGGGGGCCAGGTGAGCAGCAGCTGCAGAGGGTGAGCAGCTAAGAGCCTAAGGCTCAGCTTTCCTTTCCTCTTCAGCCTCAGAGATGATCTCTGGCCTCAGGCCTGGAGGGGTAAGCCTCACAGCCAGGGGCTCCATTCCCTGCAATGACCTCATGTAGGCTCAGAGACAAGATTTGAAAAGGATGAGGACATCCACCATGAAGCTGCTGAGCTGAAAGCAAACGGCCAGAAGCTCTGGGCTCTGACAAGATAAATGCCACGGCTCACCCTGTTCAGAAGCCCCGCCTCCCGGTCTGAACTCTCCCTCCAGCCTCCTGCCTGGGTATCCGTGCCGAGATGCTGCGGCTTCCCAGCAGTGCCGCTCCCTGGAGGCCCTCAGGTGCACCAGACCGGCTGCCTTGCTGCTGGCCTGGTCTCCTGGGAGCAGCAGACCGTGAGCAGGCTGGCTGAATGAGTTTGGAAGGAAGTGGGGGACTGGGCACTTCCCTGACCCTGCTGTCTGAGACCACTCAGAAATCTTCACTGAGCCCAAAGCCCTCACTCAAGATTCTTTGCCTCCGCTGAATAGCCAAACCCCCTCTGCTTTCATCTTGTCCAGTACCTCACCTTTAGTATCTCTGCTCTTTATCCCTCCCCTAGCTCATTCCACCGTCTGCCTGCTTCAGCACTGTCCAGTGTAAGGCCCTCACCACATCTGCCATCACAGTAAATACTGAACACCTCTCTGCTAAGAGTGCCCAGTACGAGTTCTCTCACAGAATATTGTTTATTAAGCCCTTCCCACATGCCAGACACTGTGCCCATAGTTTATCCATATGTTCTTATTTGATCCTTATTAACAATCTTGTGAGAGACATTCACCCATTTTACAGATGTAAACACTGAGGCTTAAAGAGGTGAAGTAATTTGGTCAGGTCAGTAGGTGGTCAGATCTCAGAACCCTAAGCTTTCAACAACTACACTACGTTGCCATTCTACATATGGTAGCCAGTCTCCCTTACACAGAAATCGGGATTCTCCTCATGACAGACTGTATTATTATCTCCAATTACGTGCTCACCTCTGCCCTGCCCCCGCCACCTCCCCTGGAAGAGCATTGTGCATCCTCTCCCTGCCTGGTAGCTTGCAGAGGCCCTTCACGAGAGGAGTATCCATTCCCATCCTATTAGTCTCAGGCTGGGCCAGGGGGTGTGGTTTGGCCAAGAAACCATGAGTGGAAGTGATATAAAGTACTTGAAAGCAAAAGCATAAAGACGCAGCAGGCATTCCTGCTCGCTCTCCTGCTCTTTTTTGTCTGCCACAAGAACGACGTATCTCCAATAGGGGCTGTCCCTCCAGCCTGGATCCTGGAGAGAAAAGACATGTGGAGCAGAACCTCAGCAGCCAAACCCACAGCTGCTGACATGTAAGCAAGAATGAGTAAGTGTGAGCAAGTAATAGAAACAAATGTTTGTTGTTGTAAGCCAAAGAGATTTTGGAGTTGTCATTACCCCAGCGAAGTTAACTAGCGGACTTCGACTCTGCAGATACAAGCTGAAGCTAGAAGCAAGAAGCAAGATGCTAAGGGATCAGAGACCAGGCTGCCTACATATCCACAGGAAGGGCAAGGGTGGGCCCTGGGGCTCAATATCCTTACTTACCTGGAGGAGGCCCCTGTCCGTAAGGCCCGGGATGCTGGGCACCATAGGAATTTGGAGGTGGCTGACCATAGGGGCCCCCTGGGGCCGCACCGCCATATGGTCCTCCTGGAGCTCCAGAGGGGAGCCCCCCAGGGTTGGGGTGTCCATAAGGCCCTCCAGGGGCTGGACCTCCTCCATAACCACCACCAGGGGGTACCCCGCTGCCATACTGCCCTCCGCCAGGGTAGTAGCTACCCGGAGGGGCTCCAGGCGCTTGTCCTCCAGCTCCTGGGCAGCCCTGCAAGAAGAGCAAGATGTCAGTCAGAATGACAGCGCCGGAAGCCAGTCACAGCATGGCACTTGACAGTTCTAAAGCTCTGCCACCACCATGCTTTCCACTGACCCTACAGGCAAGGCTGGAATTACGACCCCATTACTCACATGGGGAACCCGAGTCTACCCTCATGGCTCCCCTTCCCTACATGCCCAAGGGGCTCCACCAGGGCTGGGATCATGTCTGGTTAGCAACTTTAACCCCAGCCCCCAGTGTAGAATGGACGCTCAGTAAATATCTACTGTATGAATGAGTGGGCAAATGAATCAAACAGAATTCCAATTCTCACCCTGTGGTACCCTCATCTCCACCTGCAGAATTCACACTACAGAAGTGACCCTCGTCAGTCACCAACAATGTGTCCATCACATGGAGTCATGCTTAGCATGCCTTCCTTACCCTACTCTAGCTCATGATGCAAAAACATTTTCCCATCCCCACTCATGGATCTGTGAGACAGGCAGGCAAGACCCTATTCCTAACGCGATATTATACATTGGTTAAGAGTCAAAAGGGATCGGTTCAAGTTCAGGTTCTGCCACTTACTAACTGGTCTAATGACTTACTCTCTTTAAGCCTCAATATCCTATGTTCTAAAATGGGAATAATAGTGCCCGCTCACCTCCAGGCTGGTATGTGAATGAAATGAGACCAGTCACATGAAGCACTGTGACACAGACCTGGGCACACAGTAAGCACTCAATGCACATTAACAATTAATAATAGTACCCTTTGCTCTGGCCGGTTTGGCTCAGCGGTTGAGCATCGGCCTGCAGACCAGAGAGTCCTGGGTTCGGTTCCTGCTAGGGGCACGTACCACAAAATGATAATAATAATAGCACCCTCCTAAGGAGCAGGAAACGCAAGTCCAGAAAAAATCACACACAAACACACTGTGTGGAGGGGCTGGGGCCAGAATGCAGGTCTCCCGGCTGCCAAGGTACATTAGAGGCCATGTGTACATTAGAGCACACCGGGCTGCATTCCCTCTCCTGTCCATGTCCCCACGCCTCTGGTCAGGGATCCCTGAGCAGGAGTGTTCAGCTCCTACTCCCTAAATGGCCAGCAAAAGGCCTGGCAGGGCACAGCCCCAACACATCTGCAGACAGGCTGAGCTCAAGGACACCGAGAGCAGCTGGGCCAGCGCTGAGGACTGTGAGGATGGTAACACCCAGACACGTTCTAGATCACCCTGCAAGGCACACCCATGGCCTAGCCACCGAGAGCTTGGACCTTCTCTCTTCATTGTGTTTGACAGTTTCTGGGACAGTTGTCCTCAAGGCTAAGGACAAGGTCACACTTTATCTAACGAGGGTCTGCTTGACCAAGAAGGGAGGCTCCTTGAGGGAGGACCGGAAGCAGGCTCTTCTGCCCTCCCCACTCAGCATCATGGGGCTCTTCCGCCCTGGAGGCTGCCACAGCTAGTAGAAGAGCCTTCCCTGACAACGAACTCACGGGCAAATCTCAGTCCAAAACTCTGCTCTCACCTGAGTTCATGACCATGGACCAGTGGCTGAGTCCCTCTGAGCCTTTCCTCACACACAGAATATGACAGTCCCTTCCTCAATGAATTAATTGTTCTGCAGATTATGAGAAATAAACGCAGCAGAATTTTGTTGGTTTCATTTTGAGCTAGAGAATCTTTTGAGAAAATAAAAATTTAAAAACTGATAAAAGTTGCTCTGGCTGAAGCAAGGTGGCGGTCCCAGAGCCCTGACCATGAGGGCCCTTCCCCTGCTGGATTGTGAGGGAGATCTGCAGACCCCTCAGACTCAAAAGACAGTCTGAAAATCATTAACATAAGAAATAAAAGTTTTACAACAGTATCTGGCATAAAGGAAGTGATCAATAGCGGTTACCTCCAGTATTATGTTACTAGTATCAGAAAAGCCCTGGGCCAGGTACAGTCGGGGCGGGGACATTAAGGACAGTGAAAGTTCTGAAGGAGCTCACAGTTAATGGGACAGGTACGGAAATACTCTCCGTAACACCTAACAAAACAGCATAAGGAACTAGGTGTTTAAAATGAAGGCATAAGCCCTGGCCGGTTTGGCTCAGTGGTTGGAGTGTTGGCCTGTGGACCAAAGAGTCCCAGGTTCAGTTCCCGCCAGGGGCATGTTCCAAAAAAACACAATCAAATAAAATGGAGGCATAAGTCATGGCGCATGGATCCCAAAGGAGACAGGGTGAGTCAGGGAGGGTTTCCATAAGAAAGCAGCAAGGGAGCTGAGACTTACAAAATAAAAGATTCCCAAGGCAGTCGGAGAGGCTTGGGAGAAGTGCCCCGGAGGCCAATCACCCAACTAATTCTTTCAGCTTACAGATGGAAAAGCTGAGGCCAAGAGAGGGGAAGGGCGCTGGAGGCAGAGGCAGAGCTAGACCACTCTCCACTCACACCCAGGCCCAAAGACTCCCCTGCCTCCTGCTGCCGCATTCTTTCCTTAAGCAACAGGGAACAGGATTCTGGTGTAGGACAGAAAAGGGGGTAGGGACCCTGCAGAGTCTGGGCACACCCAAAGAACAGGCTGGACACCAAGCCAGGAAGTTGCTGCTTCACAATAAGCCCTATGAACAAAGCCATAAGCTGCACTTGGCCTAGGGCACCCTGGGAAATGGCCCCAGGCCAACAAAGCAGGTGCTGCCCTCTGACCTTCCCTATCACATTCTAGGGGCCCGGTGCAGCCTGGCAGCAGCTAAACCCTTTCCTTTCCGCCCTGCGTTAAAGCCTTATGCGTGCAGTTTACAAAGCACTTTCACATACACACAAATATCACTGGCACAATCCTGCCCACAATTCTCTAACAGAAAAAAGGAAGAAAATAGTAGACCCATTTTCAGATGAGGAAACTGAGGTAACAACTGTTAATAGACTTCATTCAGAAAGCAGTTACAGAGGGACAATATTATGCTAGGCTTTGTGCTAGGCCTGGGGGCACAAAATTAAACAGGGTCTGTCAGCGAGGAACCCACAGATAATTATGATAGTTTGATAAGTGCCACCAGAAAATCTACTTAAATGCTGTCAAGGAGGCATGGGCATAGAAATGTGTTCTGTTTGTTGAATGATAAATGGGCAATAAAATGAACAAATGCACAAAGTGGGTCAAGGAAGGCTTCCTGGAGGAGGCAGGAGTAATACTGAAGCTGGCAGTGAAGGATGTATAGGCCTTCTCCAAAAGGAAGGCAGAAAGGGACATTCCAGACAGAAGAGTGAAGAGAGACAAAGGCACAGGCACAGACCTATGAGCAAGCATGGAGTGGTCAAGGAATAGGCTAAAAAGCAGGGGGCAGAGGCAAGAACTCAGCAAGGCAGGCCTTTACACACTCCTTGTCCACACCTCTCCTGCTGTATTTCAGTTACTGGTGTCTTCGAGTAGTTTCTGTCTATGGTCTCCTCCATGCAACAGTGAGCTCCCCACGGGCAGACACTGCGCCTCATTCACCACAGTACCCCAGGGTCCAGCACAGTGCCTGGCACCTGCAAGCCTCCATAAGCATCTGAACAAATGACTACCACTCTAAAGAGTTCGGGCTTTATGCTGGAGGAAACAGAGCACCATAGAAGGGTTTCCAGTAGGGGAGGAACATGGTCAGAGCCGTGTCTAGAGCATTAACCAGCGGCGGTGTGGAGGATGAGCTGGCGGGGGAGGCAGTAGGCTGAGTGCCGGCCAGCAGGGCTTGAACCAGATAGCAGACTTGGAGATGGAGAGAACAGGATGGATTCTGAAGCTATTTCAGAGATAGACTAGACATGACTTGGCAACTAATTAGGTTAGGGAAGAGCTGGTGGGAGGAGGGAGGCAAGGGAAATGTTTGGAATGACGCAGGTTTCTAGCTGCACAAGAATATGAAGGAAGTGGAGCCACCAACTGAGGCAGAATCCAGGCTCAGAAAGATGGTTCCCAGGGTCACTGAGTTGTTAGTGAAGGTCTGAATTAAAATGAAAACAAGTCCCTCACCCCAGGTTCTTTTATCCTACTCCATGCTGCCAACCTTTTTGAGAGTTTTCCCAAAAGCATTTCATGCTGATAAACAGAAGACTGTGAAAGGGGGGAGGGGAAGACAGGGAAGAGTCCAGTAACCATGGTTTCCAAAGCATCACAGAAATATTGAGGTTGGGGAGGGGGCAATTAACTTTTACTGAGGCTCTGCTAAATGCTTCTAGTTCAATTGGCTCTCAGTGATCCTCAGTCCTGTAAGGTAAGTGCTATTATCTCCTTTTTACAGATAAGAAAATTAAGGTGCAGAGAGTTTCATTCTGTGCCTGTGGTGATGCAGCTAAAACAGGTGAGTTGGGATTCAAATAAGGGTCTGCATGATTCCACTACACTACCCTCTTCTGCGTTCACTCAATAAATGAGTGGGCATCTACTATATGCCAGTGCCAGGGACTGTCCTAAATGTTTCTGTGAAATACGGTGGATTTCTACAGTAGAAGGGGGTAAAGGGAGAAGGGTTGGATTAGTGTTCTTTCAGAGGTTTCAAGGCCAGAAATCCGGGAGGCTCAGAATCATCTTCTTCTTTTTGCCCTCCAGCTCTAGACCCAATTTGAGAGCCACAGTATTGTAAGAAATCCCAAAGGTCCTATAGTCCAGCTTCTCAGTCAATGTTAAAATCTCTGGAATCTCTGTATTCCTGAAAGTGGGGGGGACTCAGCCCATCCCAAATAATCCACTCAGAAAGTCCTGTATTTTCTTTTGGCTCTGAGGGCTCATGCTTCTACCTCCAAGACCCTTGTGAAGCCTGCTGGGGTCAAAGGTTGGCTCATGCTGAGTCCTGCTGGGGAGGAGAGCAGGCGGCACTGCCAGGGCAAGCCTGTGCTCCGGAGCTACCCCTCAAGGCCTGCTGGAGGAGGCTGGAGCCTATTCTAAAAGGTTGATCACAAGACAGAGGAGTGGCTCAGACATTCACCAGCAGAGCCTTCTAAAATATTTAAAGTCCACAAATCTGCAGCCAATAAACAGTGAGCCAAGACTGCCCCAAGATTTCAATTATGTACATCTGTGCTGACACTCCCAAAGTGCCATCTTTCCCTCCAGCTTCATTTCATCTAAGCTGCAGGCACCCGTACCCAACAACCTCCTGGATCTTCCCTCCAAATCTACTCCTCTCTCTGTTCCCATCTCAGTGAATGGGAAACCCCAGTGCCCTCCTGAGCACCTCCTCTTTCCTTCCTTCCGACACCAAGTTTTCTCAACCCTACCTCCCAGATGCTTCTCAAACCCTTTTCACCAGGTCAATAGCTTTGAAACTGGTCTCCCGGCTTCCGGCCTGTCCTGCTTCAACCCATTCCCGCGGCGCCCCATAGTAATAGCTCCAAAGTACAAATGAGAGAAAACTCTTCGGCAGTTCCTTCACCACTCAGGACGAAGTCCACACTCCTCAAAAGGGCATCTGATCCTTGCTTACCTTTCTCGTCTCCTTTCTTACCCCTTTCCCCCTCTTCACTGATCTTCTTAAATTTCTCCAAGATACTGGGCTCACTTGCTTCCTGGCTGTTGAGCATTCTATTCCTTCTACTGGAATACCATTCCTTTCATAACCCAGCTCACTCCTACCGGAGATTCCATTTTGGGCTTAAATGTCACCTTCTTTAAGAAACCTTCTCCCCCGGAGACTGAGTTAGGTATCCTTCCTGTACGGTCCAGTACCTTACACTCACTCCCATTCAATACTTATCACACTGACTCTATAATTTATATATCACTCTTCCACATGGAAACTGAGCCTCAGACTTTCCCAAGAAATTCCTGCAAGGAAATGGCAGAGCAGGGATTTGAAGCCAAATCTCTCTGTCTCAGAGACCAAGCTCTTTTTTTTTTTTTTTATCCTCACCCGAGGACATTTTTCCATTTTTTGTTCAGGTAGAGTGGGAGGGAGAGAGAGGAAGAGAGAGAGAGAAACATCGACGTGAAAGGGACACATCGAGTGGCTGCCACCCACACGACCTACCAGGGCCGGGGACAAACTGCAACCGAGGTACGTGCCCTTAACGGAAACCGAACCCGGGTCTCTCTGGACCGCAGGCCGATGCTCTAACCGCTGACCCAAACCGGCCAGGGCAGAGACCAAGCTCTTAAACAGGCTGGCTCCTCCACAGGACCAAAGGGTACTTGACTTTTACTATTCCAACACCCAGCCCCTGCTTGAGGACCCTGGGGCAAGAGGCAGTGGAAAATTAGTTTTGACTCCTAACAATAAGCTGGAATCCTCCAGGGCTATGTACCAGCTGGAGGGGAGGTGGTGATAAGCCTGTGGATGCTTTAAAACAACTTCATTTCCTTTCTTGGGACACCATGGACCAGGAGCTGAACAGGTGGACAAGGGTATGGTGGGGAGACAAAAGCATTCTTCTTCTATTCCAGACATGTTTCTTTCTGAACTCCTTTTCGGTATTTCACTGAGCATAAGACAGGCAGCAGGGCACGATAACAGTAATCGCAGCAGCAAGAGCTATGCCATCATGCACTGGCACACACTGCGTACTAGCAATGTGCCAAGCTCCTATAGGTTTTATCATATTTCACCCTCATTTCAGTCCTATGGAGTATTAGTCCTCTCTTTTTACAAGTAGGAAATTGAGGTTCCGAGCCCTTAGATAATTTATCCAAGGGCTATAACTATTAAGTAGTAGAATTAAAATTCTAGCCTCATTCTGTCTAACCTGGAAGTTCAGGCTCTTAATTTCTGTTACTTCTAGGACACATACAAATTACCTCCAAAAGCTTATTAATATGTAAGGCATTTCAGACGTGCAGAACAGGTCTGTGATGGAACCTCAAATTGTGCTTTTTCAACAAGCCCCTAAGTGATTCTGATGCAGACCATCTACTGAGAAACAATGCACTATGGCAATGTTTACCCAAACTAGGTTTCTCAGGAATACTAGTGTTACCAAAAAAATGACTACACATTTAAAAGGGGGGAAGGGTCCCATGGTTAAGTAAGTTTAAGAAACACTGAGGTACCCTGTGGTGAACTTGTTCAGCTCTATTTAAGAGTATTCCTCGACCCATGCACCAAGAGGTCACCAGTTCAATTCCCAGTCAGGGCACATGAGCAGGTGATAGGCCAAATCCCCAATGGGGGGCATGCAGGAGGCGGTCAGTCAGTGTTCTCTCTCATCGATGTTTCTATCTCTCTAAAAATCATTAAAAAAAAAATAAAAGTCCAGCCAGTGTGGCTCAGTGGTTGAGCGTTGACCCATGCACTAAGAGGTTGCCAGTTCAATTCCTCATCAAGGTACATGCCCAGGTTGTAGGCCAGGTCCTCAGTGGGGGCCGATCGATGTTCTCTCTCACTGATGTTTCTGTCTCTCTCTACCTCTGCCTTCCTCTCTCTCTCAAATCAGTAAAGAAAAAGTTTTTTTAAAAAAAAGAGTATTCCACAAACTTATTTAACCACAGAATCGTCCTCCATTACCAATACCTACTAACATCTCCCAAGACTCAGAGAATAGAACGGAACTTGGGAAACACTGCTAAGTTATACTTCCTCCTAACTCCAGCACATGCTGGCCTCTCTCCTTCCTATTTCTGCTAAGTATGCAATGAGAGGAGTTTAAGTTCTGGCCCCGACCTCATCCCCTCGCTTGCTATGTATGACCTTGAACAAATCACTTAACTGCTTTGGGCTGGTTCCTCAGCTCTAAGTTAGGGGTAACACTCCTTACTAGCATGTCTACTGGGCCTTCATGATTGAGATAATGGAGGTCCAAATACTATGTACAAAAACTGTACCAGGTTGCACTCCCTCCAAGGGTTCTTGTCCCATCTTTTGGCATGTTAACTACACTCAACTGAGCACTTTGTCATATCCCATATGATCTTGTTTAACCATTTTTCCTGCATGAGTTTTATCTCCTAACTTAGTGTGATCTTGGGTAACTCAGGAGCCCTCATTGGGCTTAGTTTCCTCCTTTTAAAATGAAGGGACTATTTTGAGGGCCCTCCCAAAAATGAACTCTAGGAGTATAGTAAAAATCAAAATTCGGAAAGGTAACACCTGTTATACTCTTAGTAGTACCAAATGGCTTACAAGCATCACGTCATTACTCTTCACAACAGCTCTACCAGGTAAACCTTCTTGTTTAGCCCTATTTTGCAGAGGAGGAAGCTTCGCTCAGAAAAACAAAATATCTTGCTCCGGGGTTCAAAACTATTTAAGTGATGGAACCAAGGTGTGACCCTTCCTCTGACTCCAAACTGTACCTAATCCCTCAACCATTCTACCATCCAACAAAGGATTCTGGCCACAGAATCGCCTTGCTGTGGTGTTCCTGGTTGGATCAAGATGGGCTGGCAAGTGGAGAAGCAACATTTGCTGGCAGCTCCGAGGTCTGCTGCCTAACTGCCTGGTGACTACAGGTAAGTTCTGTGTCTTCTCTGGGTTTCACTTTTCGTGTGTGTGAAATGGAGGTGTTGGGCTAAGCAGTCAAACAAGCTCACGTGCGGAGACTGCTAAAACCAAAGATTCTCCTGATTATTCCAATAGGTCAGGGGTGTGCTTTTATCCGACGCCCCAAAAGATACCGACGGACCAGTGCTCTAAACGTCCTGCTGGCGGCGGCGACCCCGCCCGGGCACCCCTGCGAGAGCCTTGAGAAAGCGTGGGGCCCAGGCCAAGCCCAGCCTGAATCTGGGGGGCCCAAGGTCCCCAAATCCTCGCGTGCGAGACGTCAAAAGGGGGCGCGAGGCGACCTCCCAGAAGTGCAGTTCTGCGTACGTGCGACCGACCATCGCTTTCCCTTCTCAGCCGCGCGAGACCTTGCTGACGCCAAGCTCAGCGTGGGGAGGGCACGGAGAACCGGGGAGAAAGCAAAGCCGGGGCTCTGGGCCTGGGCTTGGCGAGGCCCCTGCCCGGGTTCGCCCGCCCCTCACACTCACCTGCCCGTAGGGATAGCTGGCCATGTCGGCTCCGACGTCACCAGTCGGCGAGGGGCCGGGCTTCCCGACCTCCAGCCCGCCCCCGCCTGGGGCTGGGATCATACCCACTGTTGGTTGGATGGCGCGTCTGTCAATTCTTGGTGCCGGGATCTACGGAAGTGACGCTTTAGGGTGGTGGTCCCTCGCTTCCCGGAGAGGTGGGAGGAGCTAAGGGTCGGATGGGGGTTTCCGGGAATTTTGTTCTCTCACCGTTGGGGCGTTGTTCCTCCCTTTCCTGCGGTAGAGTAGGCCCCAGAGCAGTCAGGCCCCGTGTGTTTAGTGAGCAGCTTAGGCTGGATGTTGCGGCGGTGGCCATATTTTAACCGGGCAAATAGGACACATGATAGTGGCTAGTTGCTGTTCTCACTCCAAGTTTCCGCCAGAAGTGTGCCCAGGCAGTTACCGTGACAACAGGGAACAGACAGAGGCCTCCTGGGAAGGCTAAAGGCAATGGCTGAAGTACTTCGCTCTAACGTCAAGACACCACTGGCAATTAGTAGCTTTGGAGTGGGATCTGTGGTTATTTATTTATTTATTTTTTATCCTCACCTGAGGACATTTTTCCATTTTTTGTTCAGAAAGAGTGGGAAGGAGAGAGAGAGAAACATCTACCTGAAAGGGACATATCGACTGGTTGCCACCTGCACGACCAGGGCCGGGGACAAACTGCAACAGAGGTATGTGCCCTTAGCAGGAACCAAACCCGGGTCTCTCTGGACCGCAGGCCGATGCTCTAACCACTGAGCAACCGGCCAGGGCTTGTGGTCTTTGTGGAGAGGAAAATCCCATAGTGGGAGAGGAAAATTATAATATATATAGGCTCTTTTTCCATAATTGGGGAAACTGAGGTCCAAAGAGGCAGTGACCTGCCCCATTTAACAAGGGCTAGGGGCAGTGTATGTATGGCCTAGAACTGGGGTCAGTGTGTCCACAGATGGTCATTCGCACCTATTCAACACCAGCAAGAACACCCAATTTGGGGTTCAGTGAAGAAGGAAACTTTATTCAGTGCAAAGCAATTCAGCTATAATATAACACAGCTGCGAAAAACTGTAGAGCTGTAATAACACGCCTGGGGCCAGATCCCTCTCTGGCTAGGTAGCTCTGTTCCACTCCAGGAAGGTAAGCAGTATTCTAGGTCAAGGAAGCAAATATTATTCTCTATTAAAAGAGTCACCAGGTAGCTGGCTTATATAGACAGAACTTTCCACCCCTGGTCCCTGATTGGTCTGTCCTCATGCAAATGAGGGCTCCAAATTTTCAGTTAGGTCCAAAAGGCACTGTCTTGATTGGTCAGAATAGAGCTGCCCTGATTGGCCAAAGCTCCACAGCTCTGATTTGAGGAGGAAATCTTCAATCCTATTGGTTGAAGTAGGATCCCAGGAAACCTTTATGAGGTCTGGTTCAGATGGCTGAAACACAGTGCAGTAGGCAACTCAATGTAATTTGCATAGAGGCTCCCAGAGCAGAAATGTCTGCTAGGCTCTGTTTTTTATTTTTTTATTTTTTTATTTGAGCCTAGTTAGCCACCAGTAGCCCTACTTAGAAGGTGTCTTTTTTTTTTTTTTTCAGAGTTCACAAATGGATGCTCAGTTCTCAGCAGGGAGGTCTTGACCGGTCCCTAAAGTAGGTCAAATCCTGATTACTAAGTGACTTTGTAGTCGTGTATTTATTTGCCACTTGGTGGTTCAGGCTGTACACTTGTGTTGCACACTTATCTGATTAATTTGTTAAATTCTTCCATATGGGCACAGATTGTGTCTGGGTTTCTTGTCATTATATCCCCTGTACCTAACACAGTGCCTGACACTTTACAGTATTCTTAAAAAATAAACAAGTGAGCCCTGGCCGGTTTGGCTCAGCGATTGGAGCATCGGCCTGCGGACCAGAGAGTCCCGGGTTCAGTTCCCGCTAAGGGCACGTACCAAAAAATAAAATGAATAAACAAGTGAATGTTATGAAGTGTTATTCATTCCAGCCCATCTATCCAGCCAGGCACTTTCCAAAATCACAGTGCTGATCAGCTGTTTGCCCACTGGACAGCCTACAAGACAGCCTACAATGGCTTCTCTTCATCTTCACCAATAACACAAGCCCCATTCTCTTCATTCTGGCACTCCAAGCCCTTCACAGTTTGGCCCAACCTCACCTTTCCTATCTTATGTCTTATAGCCCCCATCTTTCTCCCACTCTTGTGTTATGTTCAGTTTCACCATTTAGCACTCTTGCTTGGAGTAGGAATGTTCATTTTACCGCTTTCTAGCTGTGTGACTTGGGCAAGTTATTTAACCTCTCTGAGTCTCAGTCTCCTCAGCTTCCAGAAACAAATAGGTAGAGATTTGAAAAATGAGCTTATCTGTTTTTGTCCAGACTTATGCTCAAACCACTCCTCTCACGGGACCAGCATCCCTCCCATTGCCAGCACTTCAGAGCTCAGTTGCAGCCCACCTAACCCTCTCATACTCCCCCAGCTCCAGAGTTAGCCACTCTCTTGCTTGCCTCCCTTTGTACTTGGTACTGTCACTATGCTCTGTTCCAGCCTGCCTTGTATGAGTTCCCTTTGATATTTTCCCCAAAACCCATTCTTCTCCCTCATCTGAGAAAATACACCCCTTCTCTCAGGTCAAAAATCCTAGGAGCATTCTTGTGTGGCTTTTGTTTCTCCACACACTGCCCCACCTCCATTTGCTTGAGTCCAGAAATAGACCCACATCTGCTCTTTTCTCCCTGTTTGCACCATCAGCCTAGTCCAAAACACCATCATCTGCGGCCTGGACCATTACAATAGCCTCCTGACCAAGTCCCTGCCTTCACTCTTTCCTCCACACCCCATTCTTCATAGAGCAGCCTGAGTGATGGTCTTAAATGTAAATCAGATAATGTTATTCCTGGGATTAATCTCCTCCAGAGGCTTCCCATAACTCTTATGATTTAAACACATCCTTATGGCCCTGGCTGGTTTGGCTCAGCAGTTAGAGTGTCGGCCTGCGGACCAAAGAGTCACGGATTTGATTCCGGTCAAGGGCACATACCTCAGTTGCAGCAAGGTCCTCAGCCCTGGTCGTGTGGGAGGCGACCAGTCAATGTCTCGCTCTCACATTGATGTTTCTCTTTCTCTCCCCCCCCCCTTTCCTCCCTCTCTCCCTCCGTATCTGAAGATAAATGGAAAAATACCCTAGGGTGAAGATTTAAAAATAAGTAAAAGAAAAAGCACATCCTTATGACCTTCATGGCCTTCTATGACCAAGACCCTGCCTGCATCTCCAGCCTCACTTCCTGCAGCTGCTGTCCTGAGTTCACGCCAACCATGCTGGCCTGGTCTCCCCCACCGGGACGTACCAAGATCATTCCCACCTTTGGACTTTTAGATTAGCTCTTCTCCCTGTCTGGAATGCTCTTCCTTTGGCTCCTCACTGGCTGGTTCCCCCTTGTCATCCGTGTCTCAGTTCACATATCACCTCCTTGGGGGGACATTCCTTGACACCACATCTAAAGTAGCATTGCCTGTCCCTCCATTCTTGTCATCTATCATAGCATTATGTCTCACTTTTTCATAATACTTGTCACTATTCGAATTGTCCTCTTTAAAGTTAATGTGTATATGCCCTGGCCAGTTTGGCTCAGCAGTTGGAGCGTCAGCCTGTGGACCAGAGTCCCGGGTTCAGTTCCCCCTAGTGGCACAATAAATAAATAAATAAATAAATAAATAAACAAATAAATAAATAAATAAATAAAGAAGTTTATGTGTATATTGTAGGATTGTCCTTTTCTTAGTCACTCCCCTATCCCCAGTGCCTTGAACAATACCTGGTATGAAGTCAATAAATGTTAGTAGCAGTTGTGGTTGTTATTCTGTATTGAACGCTTACTAGGATCAGACATTGTGCTGAATACAATGAGTTGTTTCATTTTCACCACAATCCTTTGGGAAGATACTGTTACCCATTTATAATGAGGAGCTGAGGCCCAGAGAGGCTGACTTCTCTACTACCAAAAAGATAAGTGGAGAAGTTGGGTCCACAATCTTTTAACTACTCAGTACTTGGTATTTAGTAGGTCTTGTAAACCACCACCCCTCCCCAATTTAAAAAAAAAAAAAAAGGGTGGAATTGAATTGCAACATCTCAGAGAGGAAGAAGTCTTGCCGGCAGAGAGAAGAGTGACACCAAATGGGGGTAATGTGCCACGCAGTCATTTTATTCCACAGACACATTCACCTACTGAGTTCCCACCACTCGCCGAGCTCTGTGTAGGTGCTGAGAATTACAGTCCTATGAGAATTTCATGCCCCATCTCCTTCTGCCCAGCAAAGCGCTCAGAGGAGAATGGTCTGGTCTGTTGGCTATCTGTGCTATTTGGGGGCAAAGGCATCCAAGTCATCACTTGGGCTGTCAGAAACCGGCCAAAGCCAGGTCCAGGCTGTGCCTCTGAGGGACTGCAGCAGGCCCAGGTGTGTTTACTTTGGAGCGGGCTGGATAAAAGGGAGACCAGGATCTTCCAAAGGCTAAAAAACAACCAACTTATTTCCAAAACCTTAACTACCTGAAGCAGAGAGAGGTGGGTGGGGAGGTTCCTGTTATTGTTTCTGCTCTAGCCAAAGAAGAACACTTGGATTCCAGCCCTTTGTAGAGCACAGAGTGCTTTCCTGAGTTCGTGGAAGCCCTGTGGTTGACTCACTAGAGGTGAGGCAGAGCTTGGTACTGGAAGGCTCATCCGCTGGAAAATATCTCCTCCCCTAGAGACACATCATTTCCACAGGCATCCTGGCTCAGCACCAAGCCCCAGGATTGCTTACTGAGAAGGAAAACTGACACTCACCTAATTACTATGGAATTAATTCTCTTTGAGTCCAACCAGAGCCCGTTCAAAATTAAAATTCCACTTGGATGCTGTGGATCAGAGGGTGATTTGCAGCCTTCCAAAGAATCTACAGAAAAATTAGAAAAATGAGAACAGCAGACATGGCAATTTGGCCACACTCCCCTTCCATTATGGAATCATATGGGACGTGCATTGATATGTCCTATTGCCATAAAGTATTCAGGACAACAACAGAAAGATCTAGTCTGGTAAGAGGTTAACAGCCCACGAGTAAAGAGTCGAAATAGATTCTGTTGAAGTCTGGTGAGAGGAACATATTATGACGAAAAGGAAGAGTTAAATTCCAGAAGGCATCACATTTTGAGATTTTCCTCTGCAGAATACAGATGCAGCGGCCTTTCTTCCTCTTGCAGAGCAGAGGGCTTCTCAACCCGTCCTTCACGCTGCCGTCAGTGGACTCCACATTAGGCAAAGCTGGCACCACACACCCTCGCAGAAACCCTTGCTTCCCACCGTCTCCCTGCTCACGTTCACGTGCCAGCCACACACTGCGCCCTGCCTCTCACCACTCCGCGCGCTGTGCTCCATCATCTCTGGACCTTGGCACGTGCCGTTCCCTCCGCCTACATCGATCTCTGTCTAGACAGTCAGGTCCCTCAGCTCTGTGCTCCCCTAGTGCCTGGTACTGCCCCATCATCCCACTCGATTGTAATTGCTTGTTTAACGGCTCTCCCCATAGACACTGCAGGGGCAGGGACCATATCTGTCTAGTTTGCCTCTGAATCCCCAGACAGTTCCTGGCACCAAATAGAAAGAGGAAATGGACTCATCAGGTTAGACTTTGCCAGTCTGAATGATCTGTGTGTTGCCTTAAAAGCCTGGAAGACCATTAAGAAATGAAGACAGACGACTAACGGTGGGAATGGGAGAAAGCTGCCTAGAAGGAGTGGAATGCGTACGCCCCTCTTCCTTTCTCTACAGCTCTCCCACTTCCCGAACTTGTGAGCAAAATTCATGGACTGTTTTTTTGCTGATCACAGTCACAGAAGAGACTGTAAATTCAGCTTCCCATCTGGTTCTTCATGGTCCAAGAAAATATAGCCATTTCAAACTCCAGGGAGATGAGCACTCCAATCATGAAAGCTTAAGCCTGGCCTGTCACAGAATCTCCTAAGGAGTGTTGTGAATTTGACTCAAGAACAAAAGTGAAGAAAGCATCACTTTTCCTGTAAGGATCGATGCCCGGGTGGCCTTCAAAGGGGATGAGCTTGATGTGTTCTCATGGCAACGTTCCCTTCTGGCCTTCAAAGCCAACCTGCCCCATTCAACAGCTGGTCCTTGCTTCTCTTTCTACTGGCGCCAGCATGTGCCTTGTCAACAGTTAGCACTTCACTGAACGGGCTGAGAGAGGGAAGCTGGCCTTCCAGTGGGAGCTCTTTAACATCTGTCCTCATCCACTGTCCAAAACTGGCCGCGACTTCAAGGCAAAGGTGATATGTTTGCTTTTGAACGTCTTAGGTTAGAACCAGGGTTAACAGAATCACTGGTGAGCGATGAAATAAGAACTGACACCTCCTCTACCTCAAAACATCACGTGAGACCCTCCGGCGTGCTCAGGGGTCAGCCCGATTTCATTCCTCTGGCCATGGTACTCCTCTACTCCTGGCAGGAAAAAATGGGGCAAAGGTTCATAGGTGGGTCTCCTGGTTTTGGAGTCCTGCTGGAGAAGGGAATTTTCAGAAGGGAAATACCAGCTCTGGAGAGATTTGACAGCCAGTTTGAAGGCTTCGGCAGTTTGGATAAGCATCTGGACCCAGGGTACATTTCTGAGCGTGCGCTGGGATCCCTCTGAAGTTTATCTAACTCGGGTGAACTTTGCAGAAAGCTGGGGCCAGCAAAAAGACTTTCTTTGGAAATCCCTCTGGATGTGTGGTTGCTTTCTCACAGGGTCGCCTGTCCAGGAAAAGGGGTCTAAAAAGTAGAGTGTGCCTGGCCGGTGTGACTCAGTGGATTGAGCATCATCTCATGGACTGAGAGGTCCCGGTTCCATTTCTAGTCAGGGCACACGCCCGGGTTGTGAGCTTGATGCCCTGTAGGGGGCGTGCAGGAGGCAGCCAATCGATGTTTCTCACATTGATGTTTCTCTCTCTCTCTCCCTTCCTCTCTTTCTAAAAATTCAACTAAAAAAAGAACATTGATCAAATAAATAAAAAGTAGAGAAAGAGAAGCTTGAGACGGAATGTTTCTATAATATTCAACTTGCTCCACTCCCCCCCCCCCAGCCTTTTTACATATGGAGACGGGAAATAGATCACCAGACTCCCAGCAGACTTTGAGGACCAGATCTGATCATGGCTTGCCCGTGACACCTTTGTACTGATGCAACCTGCTTCTGAAGGCCTAGGCCAAGATGTCTGGGAAAGCACCACACAGGTTAGCTTAACAAAGAATAACAAAAGATGCCATTTGCAGTCCAGGAGGACTGGTGGCAGGCGGTTCCATCTCATTTCCCAGAAAAGCAGTCCCTGGCTGCCTCGGCCAGGGCTGGAGCCAGTCTTCCCTCCTGTTCCACAGGCGTTCTAATCACAGGATTACTGGAGCAGCAAGCAGAGGTAGTGCTTAGAGGTGCTGCCAGGCTGAGGAGCACACTTCAGCATTGGGTGGCATTTCCCAAGGTGCAACCTGGATCAGCTCTGGGTCACACACAAGAAATGAGCAGGGTGGGTGGGGTGCCAAAGGCTGTTGTCTTTAGGAAAGCACGTAGGGAGGGCCTCTGTGAGCTGCAGGCTGGGCTCCTGGCTCTCTCTGGGAGGGGGAGGCTGGGCAATGCCCCTTCTGTGACTCTGAGAAGTGTGCTGGGACGGACAGGACACAAGTCCAGAGGACCTAAGGACAGTTCAGAATCAGCTGGAGAGAGCTGAGTTGGGGACCCCGCGTACGGCAGCACCCCACAACTCCACTGGTTGACCCCAGATGATGAGGGAAATGCCCCTTTTGACCCTGGGACCAAGCGACAGAGGAGGATGACAGGGGGATCAGCTGCAGCACCAGAGAAACCCCACTGGAAGTGGGACTACGAATAGTTTTATTTTTTATTTATTGATAAAAAAATATTAATACCAATTAAAACATCAAAACATTCACAACTCATCACAGAGACTTAGACGTTTTAGCCATTTGTTCCCAATGGAGTCCTTCATCTAACGGAGATGGTGATTTCAGCCAAAAGGCCCCTTCATGTTTTTCATGGGTGGGTACTGCTGCTCCATTGGCATGGCCCCAAAGCAGTCAGAGGGGTTGCAGTGGCCAGTCTTGCCCGGCTGGCCCATGGGGCCCGGGGGGCCAGGGATGCCAGGGATGCCTTGTTGGCCCATTGGTCCAGTTGCACCCATCTTGCCGTACCCTGGAGGACCCTGAGGACCTAGGGAGGGAAGAGTCAGAAAAGGAAAGTCAGGAGGTCCAGACTACAAGAAAAGAAAAAATCATCGTTATAGTAAAAATAAAAAACCTTACATTTGATGAATACTTCTCAGATAATAATATGTTCTCATGAGATCTGATCAGACCCTTCCATTAATTTAACGACAATACTACTGGCTCGTTTTATTGAGAGCGTCCGTGTGTCGGGCACAAGGCTGGGTGCTTTCTACGCATCGATTACTGAGTCTCCACAACAGTCCGTGAGAGAGGAACCATCATGTCATCTTGCAGATGAGGACACAGGCTCAGAGAGGCTGCACACGCGGTAAGTGATGAGCCGGGCCTCGGAGCCAGGGCATGAGGCTTTGGTCCTTCTCTCTGAGGCTCTCCAACCTGGCTTCAGAGACCTTGTCAAGGCCATGCAGCCAGTGAGATGCCAAGCGGGACTTGAACTCGCATTCCCTAGCCCCCCGACATCTGACTATTCCACCGTGTCATGCTAGCCCAGTGTAGGACTCGAGGGCACCGGGCCTTCCACATCCCCCGCCCCGACACTGCCCGGGCAGTGTTTCGCACGTTACTGTAAATGTTGGTGGAGAGGCCCATCGTTATCCGAGCTTCCACACGCTGCGAGAGCGAAGGGGCATGAAGAAAGGAGAGCTCGGCTGTCTAGGTGCGTGGTCTTCAGTGCTGGCTTTCCTTACCTGGGGGGCCGGGGAGACCATTTTCTCCTGCGATGCCAACACCTGTGTCCCCCTTTTCACCCTTGGTACCAGGCAATCCTGGGACAAAAGAAAGAAAATAAGAAGTCCTATCCCCGAGCAGAAAAATGACACACCAAGTTGGATTATTAGGAATACAAACATAGGCGCAAATATATTCACAACAGACCTCACACAGTGCTCGTGTGTGCCCCCCAAGAACTGTGTGTGCACTTCGGGGACCAGAGGGCAGCTCTACCTCTCATCCCTGGCAGGCCCTGCCGTCCTTCTCTGCCGATCTGACCAGGGAGCCCAGGTGCTCCCGGAGAGCCTGGCTGGCCAGGAGCACCGTCCTTCCCTGGTGGCCCTGGTCGTCCTGGCGCTGCCGCCACCTCCATGGGGAACTGAATCCTGGAGGTGTAGTAAGACATCCTCTCTGCAAGAAAGGACAGGGACAGGTTGTAGGGCACCCCAGGGACTCAGAATGACCGCAGATGCCGCAGGCAGGCCGTCAGCATTGAGTCCAAAGCTGCTTTTCTTCAGAGGGAGGTCGGAGCGAGGAACACGGGGTCGATCTAAGTGGTCTCCCGGGCCCTGGCCTCCACGCTGCCTTCCACCGTGCTCTCCTGCTGAAGCACGAAGACCTAATGACAGCTTCTCTTTTCTCCTGAACTTCCATTAGCTCACCACCGGCTTCAGATGAAAGTCCTGACTCCTTACTTGGCATTAGGGTCTGCTCCCCACTCTCAATGTCCAGCCCCCTGAGGACAGGGTCCATGTCTCCCCAGTCCCTAGCATATCAATGCAGGACGAGCAAATGAACAGGGAGAGAAAAAGCTGAAAATGAAACCACACCAGCCATCTTACAGTCGCCCCACTATTCAGAGCTCACTTCATGCAGACTCGTTTGATGTCAGTGTCCTTGTCTGTCTCCTTTGCTCCAGTGGGGGCTTGGGGAGGGCAGGAGGGAATCATTTTATCTCTGAACGGAGCAGGCGACAAGGAATGTCTGAAGCCTTATTGAACACAGGCCTGTAAGTGGGGGCTGGGGAAGGGGGTGGGGGTAGGATATTGAGCTTTCAGGAAAAGGAGGCCAGGGCCGGGCGGAGAAGTCGCTTGGAAGGGCCAGTGGCACCCACTGCCACCCAGCAGCACCCACTGCCACCCAGCAGCTGCCAATTACCATCGAACATTTTCATGATCTCTTGTCTGATGAATCTCTTGATTTCGTCGTAATTCACCATGTCTCCCTGAGGAACGAGAAGAAAGCGTGCCTCAGCTACACTTCCAGCCTGGTGCTCTCCCCTGGGAACGGACTTGGTGGAAATAAAGGATGGGGGAGGGGGGAGCAAAGGTCCCAGAAGCCACCCACAGATACTCAATCCTAACCCCTGAAATGGTCCAAGACAGTTTGCACATCAGTGCATTTTTCTGGGGAGAGGGTCCCCAGCCTGCCACCCTCCCACACACAGTTAACAGCCACTCATGTGGGAGTCCTGTTGAATGTCAGCAGGAGGTTCTAAAATGGCCCAGGCTCCACCCTGCATGCCCGTGTCCGTGGCTGCCCGCCTCCCCTTACCATGGAGCCAGGCACCCCGGGCAATCCAGGGCTCCCTGCAGGCCCCGGAGATCCAGGGTGGCCTCTCTCTCCTGCAGGACCCGGCGGCCCAACAGGCCCCATGGAGCCGCTTTTGCCCGGCCCACCAGGCATGCCGGATCTTCCCTTCTCTCCCGCCTGGCCCTTCTGTCCCGATGGTCCTGGATCACCCTACAAGGACAGGAGGTCACAGGCCAGCACTGCCAAGTCCTACCAAGTCCACCTCATGATGTCTCCGCATCTGCCCCTCTCCAGTCCCCCAGCATCTCCTCCCGGACTGTGGCCACAGCATCCTGACAGGTTACCCACTTCGCTGCCCCCAGGACTGTCCTGCTGGAAGACAGTTCTCATAGCGTTACTTCCTGCTTAGAAATTCTGGCAGCTCCCACCTACCCTCTGAAGAAAAGCCCAATCCCTGGCCGGGCACGCGGGGCCATTCACGACAGGGTCCTGAGCACACCTTCTTCAGCCTCGCCTCCCTGCCCTCCAGGCCTCAGAGTTACCATTCCCTGACTTGGACACACTGTCAAGTCCTCCTGCCCGAATGCCCTTCGCCTCCTCTCTCCCCAGTGCGCTCCACCTGCCCAGGTGAAACGTTCCTGTTTTCCTGTGCAGCCTCCCGGACCCCCAAGCTGCATTGGGTGCTCTCTCTCTCTCTCTCTCTCTCTCTCTCTCTCTCTCTGATCCCACAGTGCTGTGTCTGATTTTCAGTTAAACCTGCCATGCTCCAGTGTGAGTGAGACTGGACTAAGTGAGCACCTATTTTTCAGGGGCCTCTGTTTACCCACGGCAAGGACAGAGGGCCCGAAATGGAAGCAAGATCAAGCAGATGCAGAATGAATGAATGAATCAATCAAAGAGTGAGTGAACTTGAAGTTTCCATTCTCCCAACCATAGCTAACGACCCCGGAGCAGCCCCAGGTCGGAAGTTTTCAGAGATGAGTTTGCTCCCAGTCCTGCCCACTGGCCTTCCTGTCTCTCCCCTCCATGGCTACGGTCAGAGCTGGGGGCCAGGCTTAACCACCTCCTGAGCTTCTCCTCTCAAACCCAGACTGAGTCCACTCACCTTTGGACCAGGGGGTCCATAGAGTCCCTGTTTTCCAGGGGGCCCCTAGAGGAAAGCAGAAGTCAGGGACCAGTCTGTGCGGCATCCCCACGCCACCCGGGGGGCACGTGCGTGAAAGGACAACCTTCCACAGCCTCCGGCCCCAGCGCTGTGACTGGGCTCTGGGTGAGAGACGATGACAGACTCCCTGTCACTAGAGGGGCTGACAGCCGGAAAGGAGACCAATGTCCCCCAGAGCACGGCCCTAGTTGGTTACGTCGGCTGGGCCCCTTGTTCCAGATAAACGGGAGAAGTCAGAACGAAAGGGCTTCTCTGTGGCACAGTGGAGGGCCTGGCAGGAACTGGGGCCTAGGAAATGTTTGCTTGGAGTTTATCATCATTATTGTCTCTTTTTGACCAGGTACATGGTTTTAAAAAAACAGTGAAAAACAAGTCTTGCTCTCATCCTTATCCCCTAGTCCCCAACTACTGTCCCCAGTGCCACAGGGGTACCAGCTTCCTACATATCTGTCCAGAGACAGTCTGCAGAGAGAGCGGTTGCTGAATGAACAAAGAGGGGTCGGGCTAAGGCGAGGGGCCAGCAGCAGCATCCCCACAGGAACAGGACACGCCCAGCCCAACAGTACCTCTTTGCCAGTTGCACCGTCAGCACCAGGCTCACCCTGGGGAGTAAGAGCAAGAGAGATGTGATGAGCACCGACCCCGCGTGATGTCACCCACTGGGCGTGCCCAGCCCCCATCCACCAGGTCCTGCTCCTCCCCGTCCCCCTCGGATACTCTGGGCACAGGCGTGGAAACTCACACCTCCACCCACACCCCTGCCTAGTCCAGGAGCCCCGCGCTGACAGCTCCAGGCTGCCCCCTGACTGAGCCCTAGAAAGAAGAGCCGGCTGCACCCCCCCGTTCTTTACTTGAGAACACGGCAGCTTGCACACTCTCCGGCTCTGAGTATATGCTAACTGCTAGCTGAATGAAGGTGTGGACCAGAGATCTGGTCAGGAGGACAGGAGAGCTGCCTCCTGGGCCCTGCCCGCTTCTGGCGGATGCTGGGGACGAGGAATCCATGCTCACAGGGCAACCTGGCAGATCCACCCAGGGATCCAGGAGGCTCCTGAGCACGCAGGCAGGGAAGACAGAGGGCCGGAGGGACCTGCCTGCCCAGGATCCCTCGGGACTTGGCCCTCTTGGCACACCTCTGCTGGAGTCACACACCCCATTCCAGGCCACCAGCTCCAGCGTCACTGCTGCTGCCCCCAGAACAAAGTCTGCTTTGGGGGAAAGCACCCTGACCTGGGGGCTGGGAGACCTGGGTTCCTGCCTCAGCTCCACCCACCAGCTTCTCGTCCCTGCGACTGACGATCAGTTCTACCTGATGAGGTTCCTGTCTGGAACCTCGGGAAGTCGGGTACTGCGAGTGACCGAGGACACCCGTTCTTCCACTCGCTAGCTGTGTGACTCTGGACAACCTACCTAACCTCGCCGACCTGTGGTTTCCTCATCAAATGGGGACAGTCAAACCTACTGAACAGGGTGTGGTACAGATTCAATGACAAGTCAAACCTACTGCACAGGGCTTGGTAGATTCACTGACAAAATGCCAAGCACTCAGCTCACCACTCAGCACACCGCCCGTGTTTCTGAGGTGCTGAGGAGGCTTCGGGAACAGCTCTGTGCTCCTGGTTCCTGGCACTTACAAGTTTTCTGTGGTTACCAACCAGCTGCCCCAGAGAGGGGCAGGGAGGATCAGGCCAAGCACCCCCTGCCTGGCACCCAGTCGAGGGATCTCTGCAGGCGGTGCTGGGTCGTGGGCAGAGGCAGCGGCCAGGTGTGCAGTGGGCAGTGTGCTGGCTGCTGGGCGTGTCCCTTCTTCCAAATCTGATGTGACCCTCAGGCACAAGCTCCACACTGCCATCCTCCTTCCCCGAGACCCCAGCCGTGCCACTGACCAAGGCTTCCCCGGGGGGCCGTGCTTTGAGAGGTGGGGTCTTACGGGGGGACCGGGATGTCCAGGTGGGCCAGGCTCGCCTGGAAGGCCTGAAAGGCCCCTTTCTCCGGTGGCTCCCCGGTCTCCCTTCGGGCCCTAGAGAAAAGGGAGGAGGCGGTAAGAGAGGAGGGGGAGGGGGAGGGAATTGCACGTGGCCAGAGGCAGATGCCGAGCACCAGGGACCATGGCCGCAGGCCCCACAGGGGCAGCTGGTGCTTCCTGAACTGGACACAGGGCCCTGGGACGGGCTCCAGCCCCCTCCAGGGGCCTTCGCTTCCACCACGTGCTGGTTGGGAGATCTCTGGAGGCAGGGAGGCTGACCGGGAAAGGAGTGGGGTGGGGCCACACTGTTCCCCATCCCCCAGCTCCCTCTGAAAGGGACCAACCTCCTGGGAGGGCGGAGTGAGGGGAGCCTGTCACTCACCACTGCAGAAATCCCAGTGGGGCCTGGCTGGCCTGGGGGCCCTGGTGGTCCCTAAGGAGAGACAAAGGCAGTGGGTTGGAAAGAGTCTCCAGTAACGAGGCCCCCGGGAGGTGGGGAGACCGACAGCAGGTACAAGCCCTGGACTCTGTCCTAAACCCTCCTCCTTCTTCCTTTGGGGTCTCGTACTTGAGCCTTCGCCAGAAGATGTGTGCCTGAGGGTGAGGCCCTGAGCTCACGAGACCCTCATGCCTGCGACACACGAGTGGGCGTCTGGGGCTGTGCTGACAGGATGGTCTGGGACCCAGAACCAAGTGCAGACGGCAAAGGCCGGAGGGAGTCACCTATGCGGGCCTGGGTGTCTTCTGAGCCCCCACCCTCCATCTGAATCTTTTTTTCTTTATTGATTTTTTAGAGATAAAGGAATGGAAAGGAAGAGAGAGATAGAAACATCGATGAGAGAGAACATCAACTGGCCGCCTTCTGCATGCCCCCCCACCGGGGATCAGGCCCACAACCTGGGCACGTGCCCTGACTGGGAATCGAGCCTGTGACCTCTTGGTGCATGGGTCAGTGCTCAGCCACTGAGCCACACCCTCCTTCTGTAGGTGGGAGGAGCAGAGAGCAGGAGCTGGGCCTCTGCACCAAGCCCAGGCCTCCCTGGTCTCCAGCCTCCTCGAGACTCAAACACCAAGGACTGATCCCGCTCTGGCTGGGCGGGCCCTTGACCAAATGCCCTCCCCCACCTCTGCACACCTTCAGCAGAGGCACAGTCCCAGCGTCACCTCCCTGACCAGAGCTTCCTGGGGCTCCCAGGGCACACAAGCCTCTCCGAACACTTCCCCCCACACTCCCGGACCCCAATTCTACAGGCATGGTCTCTGTTCTACTCGTCCGAACTCTCAGGAATGCCCGGCACCAGGCCCGGGGGCTGGACTGGATGGGCAGAGCTGGGAAGAGGAGCCCTGTACCCCTCTTGTCCCCAGCCCCCGAATGAGTCTTCAGTAGGGACACAATTCAGAGTGTGTGACTCCTTTCATCTGTAACATGAGTGGGGACTGAGCTAGACCTTGGGTCCGCAATCGAGGGCTCTGGACCCCGACTGAGATCTATAAAAACAGTGATGAAGGCCTGAGAGTCCCATTTGGCGATCATGAACTATGTTTAACATTTCCCAAAGCCTGTAACAGCACAGCCAGCCACAGTAGGCTGCAGTAACTAACGTGCCAGTGTGTCTGTTATCCGCCTCCCTCTGTAGCCCCGCCAGCGTGGCGCCCTCACACTGATCAAAGGCGCCATTGGCAGTCATCTGTGTTACTGATGAGTCAAGTAGACGGAAAATCCATTACTACTTAATAAATATTCTCTCCAAGTCGCCCTATCTCGGTAAATACGCCACCCACTTACCCAGCTACCCAACCCAGGAGGCACCCTTGACTGCTGTCTTTCCCTGCCTGCCACCCCACGCAGGTCATGAGCAAGTCCTCGGCCTGCAAACACACCCCAGGTCTGTGCATTGCTGCTGTGCTCCACCACCACCGTCCACCCACAGCTGAAAAGCCCCCCAGTGACGTCTCCGCTTCAAAGAGAACCTCCCGTCCCCCACCCCAAGCCCATGCCTCCCAGGTCCTCCACCGGCTGCACCCTGTCCCCTCCAAACTCAGCTGTCCTGTTCCCACTCACAACCCACCTGAACTCCACCCCAGCCACTCTGACCTTGGGCTCCTCAAGCTCCCCACTGCCTCAGGCTCTGCATCACCTGCTCCCACTCCCTGCCCCACCGCCAACCTAGACGCTCTTCCCCCAAACTGCTAGACAACTGGCTTCTTGTCAAAGATCCCTCTAAAGTCACCTCCCCGTCCCTCCCTGACAATCAGCACTTCCGCATTAATCCATTAGTTGTGTCTGCACGGAAGTCGGAAGTCGGGACCAGGGGACCTTGTCTACTCACGACCTTAGTCCAGCGCCTGGAAGTGCCTGGCGTGAAGCAGGTGCTCAATAATTATTTGTTGAATAACTGAATGATCTTTGTTTGATAAGTAAATTCGAATGTCCCCAGAAAATAACAAAATGGCAAGAAGCCCGGGCTCCCCTGGACTGGGGGAGCCCAAAGCCCCTGCACTCTCCTCGGCGGGGGCGGCTGTGGCCGGTTCCTTCAGCTCATGCCCAGCTCTCCCACCACCACCCGGCTCCAACAGAACCCGAACTCTCAGAGACAGAGACAAAAACAGTTAACTCACAATGTGGCCAGGGGGGCCGGGTCTTCCCTGGGGTCCCATGGCACCAGGCTCCCCCTGGAGGAGCCAGAAAGAAGAAGAAACGGCACAGACACAGAATTACCGGGGCTGTTAGGCGGGAGAGGGCTGAGCAGAGCAGGTGGAACAGCAGTGGCCCAAGGAGCCGGCTGAGCCCTGGCCTCCAGGCCTAAGCCCCAGGGCCGAGGCACCAGCCCTGCCCCTGAGTACTGCTGGGGAGAGAAAGCAGAGCCCCCAGCCGGAGGAAGTCCAAGTTCTGCCTCTTTAGGCAGGTGACCCAACAGCCCACAGAAAGGGGAACCAGTCACAACCCTTAAGAGCAGGGAGAAAGGCAAGATGTGCAGTGCTGGGCACACCGCTCCCCCCCCCCCCCCCCCCCCCCCCGGGAAGGCCGAGGAGAGAAGGCAGCCGCTTTGCTGGGGAGCGAGAAGAAGCGGCTGCATCGGGACCAGCAGGGCCAGGGGCTGCCTAGAGGGAGCACGCAGGCCCCAGCCCCGTACCTCAGCTCCGGGCCGGCCACTGCTGCCCGGGGGACCTGGCTTTCCGCAGTCACCCTGAAAGAGAGAGAGGAGCTCACTGGACCACCACTTGGCTCTACACCAGAGGGATCCATCCATATGCCCAGCTCTGGCCCGAAGCCCTCTGACACCCTCAGGCTGGGAGGTGTAGAAGCCCTGACCCAGTCGGCCAGGCACCAGTGGCCTCAGGAGGCTTGGATGCTGGGATGGCGTCTCGGCCAAGGATCAGGTCCACTCGGGCTGGGATGCCTGGGGTCAAGCTTTGAGAAGAGCCAAGAAAACCTGCTCGGAAAGTCGGCAGGCCCTTACCTTCGGTCCTGGGAGGCCAGGATGTCCCGTCTTCCCCTTGAAACCCTGGGAGGAAAGCAGGGAGCTGCCACGTCCCTCCCCTCAGCCAGAGGCCTCTCCCACCCTCCTTCCTCGGGTTAAACCAAGCAGACCGATCCAGAGGGTCTGAGCTGCACCAGCGCAGCGTCGGCACCTCCCAGCTCCCAGTTCCTCCCTGCAGCTCAACTTACTGGGGGTCCCATGAGTCCGGGTGGGCCAGCGGGACCAGGGTCTCCCTAGGAAGAGACGGGAGCACTGAGACAGGAGCTTCGTCCGCTTGAACCCAACTCATTCACCAATGTCTCCCTTCCCAGCTGCCCCAGGATGGAGGGAGGTCATATGGGGCAGAGGGAAGACTCCACGCTGGGCTCAGCCTCTGGCTGTATGAATCCCAACCCCTCTCTGGACCTGTTTTCCTTCTTTTGGGTACAGAAGGGGTTGACCTGGATGCTCTGCCCTTGGCCATGGCCCATCCCTTTCAGATTCCCCAGCAAAATCAGACCCAGGGAGCCAGGCTTGCTCGAGTCCTTTCTTGTCTGCAACCTGGTTCCTCCTGACACTGGCCTAGTTGTGCCCCTTCCACTCACAAGCTGGGAACCTTGGTGCCAACCAGTGGGAGCTGTAGACAGGGCCGGAGCCAGGTGTCTTACGCCTCCGTGGCCACCCAGGTCAGCCAGCCTATGCAGGCCCCGAGCCAGGCGCCCAGCACAAGTGGGCCCCAAGGGACGCTAGTTTGTTTAGTTGCCTGAGTTTCCGGATAGAAGTTTACTCACTTCACTGTCCTGCCTTTAGTGAGGCCTGGCTCACCCAGCGGGCTAAGGCCACCAGGAGAACTGAGCCACCAAGGGCTCTGCTGCTGCAGGAGGCGGGGTGCAATGGGAGGCAGTCCCAGGGAAGGCATGGGCACCCCCTGACAGAGGCAGGGGGCACTTCAGTTCCCTCCATCAGGGCTCACTGGCCTCTGGCTCTTGGAGAAGGAAGGGGGTGCCCTTCAGCCCATCAGCTCACCCTCAAGCCAGGCTTGCCGTCCTTCCCATCCAGACCATCCAGGCCAGCAGGGCCCTGGAAACAGGAAAAGGGCATTTCAACATGCCTGTGCTGGGACCCTCGGAGGGGGAGGCCTGGCCTGGCCCCCCAGCCTCTCCACCCCTCGCCCAACTTCCAGCCCTGACAAATACATGCGCGCACACACACACAAGCCACGCCTGTCAGGCTAGGGCACACACTCACCTGAATCCCAGGAGGTCCTGGTGGCCCAGGGGAACCAGGCATGCCTGATGGGCCTCGCATCCCTTCGCTGCCCTGGAAACAAGCCCCCCAACAAAGTCAGCAGGCCCGCATCCCATGCTGGAGGCCAGGTCCTGGGCCACATGTTCGGTGACTACTGAAGTCAGGACAGCTGGCTTCTAACCCAGTTGTGTTCTGGACTAAGTAGATATATTGCACACACGCCTCCCCCCGGAGGGTCTGCCTTCCTCTGCAAAGCATTCCTCGCTGCTCCAGGAGGAGGGACAGAGCTGTGCAGTCCAGCATCCTCTCCGGGATTGACCAGGGGCTGGCCTGGTGGGCGCTCAGTAGCATGTCAGTTCACATCAGTCCCCACAAGGTGCCAAGCACTATTAGCCCCTGACTCTCCCAGACAGGAAAAGGGTGGGCCCTGTCCTCAGGGAGCTCACAGTCCAGCGAGGGTCCCAGGCTCACAGTCAGGGGCAATGCACAGTCCCTGTGCTCTGGGGGGATAAGGGGCCACAGGAGCTCAGAAGACGGAGGGGCTCACTCTGGCCCGGGTCAGGGAAGGTGTCACCAGAGGCCAGACTCTGCAGGATGTCTGAGGTCTGGGCAGGTGGAGGAGAAAAGGACATGGCAGAGAGCACTTCAGAGAAGGAGAAGGTAGTGGTCACTCGCCTGGCCTGGCCAAGGGTGTCTAGGGAACCCATGTGGTGTGATGCGTGGGACAGGAGGTAGAGAAGTTAGTGCCTGGTTGGCTGTGGGCCCTGAATTCCACGCTCAACTTCATGAAACAGACCTGTGATTTTCAAACTGTACTTCTCAGAGTCCTGGGGGTTCCTGGAGGGCTCGGAGCTAAGGGCACAAAGGGGGGACCCAGAGGGTGGGACTCCAGGACCCCCACCCTTGCCTTAGCCAGAGAAGCTCCACTTGTCTCTGTTTTATAGACTGAGGGTCCACACAAGCTTTTGTGTGATGGAAAGACTTGAGGACTACAAAATAAAGTGAAAACCACTGCAACAGGCACTGGGGAGTCATTGACGGTTCAAAGTAGGGGAGTAACGAGAACAGCCGTTTGAATTAGAGAGGTTAGGGGAGAAGGGGGGTCGTGAGGAGGGCTGCTTCATTCCCCAGTGGGGAGAGAGAGGGTGGCTTCCCTGAGGCAGTGGCTATGGGGGAGACCTAGGTGAAAACCCACAGGTGAGAGAGGGGTGGGGTGCTCTGGGTGGTGGAGCAATGCCACCAGCCACCAGGAGGGGTCAGCACAGCCCCAGAAGAATGTCAGCTCCACAGGGAATTGGGAATGAGCACCTCTGGCCAGAGGTTTGGGATTGTCTGCAATGACCAGCCTAAGGTGAGCAGGCAGCCCTGGAGTACAGAGCCAGCACAGGGGGCTCTGGCAGGAGCTGCCACCCAGGTCCCTCAGAGAAGGAAAGGGAGGTGGCCCCCACCACTGCCTCAACCATGGCTGGTAGGCACTGGCTGTGGGAAGCAGCCTGGGGGCGCTCCTGGGCTGGGAGGGAAGTTTTAGCTTTGCCTCTAACTTGCTGTGTGCCCTTGGGATGCCCTAGCCTCTCTGGGCCTCATTGCTTTTCCAGAACAGTGAGTCGTTAGACCAAGACAGCCCTTCTATACGGCACTTCAGCTCTGCTGTGTGGGCTTCCGAAGGAGAGGCCCCCCACGAGGGTGCAGGCCTCCGGCCCTTCCTCTGGGCCACGACCCCCTTGCCTCAAACTCACAGTCAATGTTGGGGCCTCATTACACCACCCAGCTGTCACATCTGCAAAGCCCAGAAACTGGGCTGAGACAGGGCCATCAGCACCCCCCCGACCAGGGCAGTTTAGCAAGCCAAACCCAGGGGCAGCCAGTTTCAGGGCTCCCCAGACTTCTGTCCCTTCCCACCTTTATCACTAGGTCATTCTCTGAGCCTTTGGGGACAACACCTCCAGGTTGGTTTCTTCCTGCTAACGTCAGATCCAGAAGGCAAATGCCCAGAGCTCCCCCTGCTGTGGGGTTCTGGGGCTCCCAGTCTGCATGCTTCCTCCTCTCAACTCCCCACCTTCCCGCTGGAGGAGATGAAGCTGGCCTAGGCTGGCCTGTCACATCCTGGTCACCCACCTCTCACGACACCCCTCCGCCTCCTCCCCACCCATCCTCTCCCAACAGGCAGGGGCTGCAGAGGCTGCCGGGTGTCCTGACCCATCCCTAGCGCCCACTGGTTGGCCCTGGGCCCTGAGCTAGTGTGGGCGTTGCCAGGGCCATCCTGGAGGTCCTTCCTCCACCCTGGATATAACGGAGGCAGTTCCTGGATTTCCAAAGGCTAGTTGCTGGGGGTGAAACGGGGGTGTGGGAGCTGAATGACTCAGATCTGTGACTACGGCCAACTTGGAGTCCTGCTCACCTTTTCCGCTTGGGGGCCGGGTGGGCCCGGTGCTCCTGCTTTGCCTGGGAATCCAGGGGGACCCTGTATCAACAAAGGGGCAGGCAGATTGAACGAGGGGCCGGGGGGCGCTCCCCTCCTCTTCCGGTTGCTTGCGCTCCACTGTTGTTGAGGATTTCTCGAAACACCACCCAGAAGCACAGTCCGCCAGCCTGCTGGGCCGGGGCCCACCCAGGAGGCCCTGCTCTCCAGGTCCTGGCTCCTGGAATCAGGCCTGGCCACCCAGGCTGTTCCCCTGTGCCTCCCTCCCCCACAGGCCCATGCAGCCGCGTCTGGCCTGGTCAAGCCTGCCCCGTCCAGATGGAATCACATCAGACAGGGCTGGCGTCTTGGTGTCTTCACTCACCGGCTGGCCCGGAAAGCCCGGCTGGCCTTGAAATCCCTGCAGGGAGAAGCAAGGGACCGTTTGCTGTGCTGCCCCTTCTCCCCCACCGGCCGCCCAGGTAGAAAGAGTCACGGTGATATTGCTTCCAGACACGGCCTTGCCCTGCACGCTGCGCAAGGTGGCCAGCAGGTAAGGCTCTGGACATGAGCTAGGAGGTTACAACTCCAGATGGACGAGGGCTGGGAGGCTACCGCTGGTCACCCCTCCACATGCGAAGGTGACCACCAAGGAGAGGGCCCTACCCCTCCCCTGCCTCCTCCAAGCCATCCATTGTGGTCCGAACAGCTAGCCAGGTCCTGGTTGCCACTCACCTGGTCGCCCTTCTCACCCGAGTTCCCTTGGGGTCCTCGCTCTCCTCTGGGACCCTGTCACCACAGAGAACAATGCAGCTGGAACGCAATCTTCCTGCCCTCAGATCTCAGGGCAGGACCAGGACCAGGGGTTCCCAGCCCACGGCTCCCCACCCCTCCCGTACTCACCGCTGGGCCTGGGGGACCTGGGAGGCCTTCAGATCCTGGTGGGCCCTGGGGACCCAAAGGAGCAAAATTCATCACTCTGACTGAAGGAGGTGGGCAATCAAGGGATGGGGCGGGGGACGGGACACAGAGCAGGGGCAGGATGTGCTGGGAGGCTCCCCGTGGTCTGTTCAGGCCCCCCTCTCTTGCCTGAGCTTTCTAACTAGCCTTTTAATGAGTCCTGCCTCCTCTTGGCTCGCTCCAATCCAGCCAGCAGCTGGCTGCCAAGTTCTCCAATACTGCTTGGATTGTAACACTCTTGCTTCAAAACCTTCCATGGCTCCCCTCTGCCAACTGAATGAGGAGCACCTCTCACCAGGGCTGGGTTTTGAGGCTTTGTGTGATCTGGTACCGACCACCCCTCCGCTCACCCCCCTCTCCCGTTCTTATCTTCTGCCTTGCGTGGTCAGCCCGCTGTTCCCTGACCACACTCTGCACGCCCACACCCTGGGCCTTTGCACGCTGTACCCACTACCCACAATGCCTCCGTTCCGATCCCTTCCAGGTCTCTCGAGTCATTAGATCATTAAATGGCTCAAAGTCGGTCCTTCAGCACCCCCACGGTGGTCTCTCCCTCTGGGATTCCGCAGTACAGACAACTATGGGACCCCTCCCCCACTTCATTGGGGGCTGAGCTCAAAGCCCACCCCCAGGAGTCCTCCCTGCCGCTCCAGCGCCTCACCTAGTTCCTCCATGGGTCTCACCCATCTGCTATCTGCCCGCCCCCAGAATGTGAGCTCCGTGAGGGCAGGGGACACAGCTGCCTGTTTTACCCACCACAGCATCCCTACAGCCTGGCGCCCAGCAGTCCCAGGACACACATTTGGTACTGAATAAGCGCACAGCGGGTCGGCTGCACCGCCAGGCCCTCACTGACACGTGTGAGGGGAAGGGAAGGCTAAGGTTTGGGCAGTTTCTCACAAACAGACCCGGGTTCGAATGCAGGCTCTACCCTAACTCACTAACTAGCGGCGGGACCCCCGCGAGCCTCAGTATCCTCATCTGACAGCGAAGGGTGGCTCTGAGCTTGCAGGAGAGGACGACCGGGTGGCAGAGCTGGGTCTAGATGCCAGGCCGGTCAGCCTGCCTCTGCTGGGGTGGGGGTGGGGGTGGGAAGGGGGTCTCCTGCCGGCTGACTCCTGGCCCCCTCCTTGGCAGCCTGGGCCATCGGCTCCATGACTCCTGCTGGGATTCTCCTCACAGCTCCGGCCTCGCACCCTGTGCTGACTGCTGGAGACCAGCTGGAGTGACACAGGGGCAGGGGGCAGGGGACACGCGCCCTCTCACAGGCTTCTGGGAAACTCTAGTGGCACAGTGGCAGGGGGCAGGGCCCGGCACCCCTTGAAACCTGCTCCCATCCTGAGCTGTGCCAGACTCACCGATTCTCCCTTCTCTCCGGAGGGCCCCACGTAGCCGCGCTCCCCCTTGATGCCCTGAGAGCGAGCGGAGAGAGTGGAATCAGCCCCACGGCCTGCCTGTCACAGGGCTAACGTGAGGGTGGAGACTGCAGCTGGCACACAGTTGTGGGGGAGGGGAGAGGTGGCCCCCGTGGCCCTCGGGGCGGGGGGGGGGGGCATGTCCACCCAGCAGGCTCCTGTGTGGAGCGGCCCCCAAATTTCTCAATCTCCCCGCCCAGGAAGCAGATCTCAGCCTTGCTGGGTCTGGCCTCTCGGGGTACTCGGAGCGTCTGGCCCCGGATGCGCAGTGACTGCAGGGACCCCCAGAGCAAAGTGGTGAGACAAGCCGCACTCCGAAGGGGCTCCCGGCAGGGGCTGTGCGGGGACAGCCAGCCGAGGCATGGGCCGAAATGCTTGGAAACGAAGTAGCCTCCTGAGGGGTGTCCGAGCCTGGTCCCGTCCGACCACCACCCCAAGGCTTCAGTACCCCCAGATCCAGGGTCCCCTTACTCACAGGCAGTCCCGGTGGGCCCATGGCACCTGGGTAGCCAGGTTGTCCTGGTGGCCCCTGCAAAGAAAGGTAGACATGATCAGTCCCCTAACATTTCTGCTCCCTCTTCCTGGGCAGAAACGTAGCCAGAGCCAGGAGACCTGGAGCTGCCATTCAGCAGCCACCCAGCCTAGTACAGCCACAGGGGCCATCGCCAGGCCCGGGCTCTCCAGGGCTTGACAAGCAGAGGAGCCTGGGAGCTTGAGCCAGGGGGAAGGCCCGGAGAGAGCAGGGGCTGACGGGACCGGGACGGGGAGGAGAAGGGACCCGCTAAGGGCTACAGGAAGATGGAGGGAGAAAGCCCCAGGGACACTGGTGGAGCCAGGGGACAGGGGTGTTTCCTCTTACAGGGAGTTGGGGCACAGGGAGATGGGCCTCCTTTGATCCTGAGGTGGTGTGAAGACCCCCATACTGAGGGAATCAGGGCTGAGGGGCAGAGATTTTCAAAAGCAGGAGTGCACCTCCCGTCCACACAGCAACCGTCCCTGGGCCAACCTGTCTTCCCAGGGCCCAGAATCTCTCTCCAGCCCCCGCCGGCCTCCTCTTACCAGTTCCCCCTTCTCTCCCGTCAGGCCCCTGAGGCCTCGCTCTCCTTGAAGACCCTTGGAGAGAAAAGTCATGAGAAACTGCAGGGGCGGACACTCCCCACCCAGCCCGACTCCCGCCCCTGCCCACAGCCCTGCTTCTGTTCCAGGCAGAGGTGGGGGCTGCTGGTGGCCCCTGTGGTCCCCAGCAAGGTGTCCATAGGGCGTGTGCCCTAAGAAGGTAACTGTCAGAAGCATAAACTCCCATATATGGGTGCCTCTCAGAAGCATACCCCCCAAGACAGGGAACTACAGTGACATATCCCCAGGTTAGGTGACTCCCAGAGGGCACCTCTCAGGCAGGTGACTGTCACTGGGGTGCCTACTGTAGTGACTGTTTAGGGTGTACACATGGGTGCTCCCTGTGAAGGCAACTGTCAGGACAGGTGTCCCTAGAGTGATGCTCCCACTAAAATGTATCACCGGATACCCAACACTTACCTGTCCAAGTGCCCCCCGCCCCAGTCAAAATCTCCTTTCAGGGACACAGGGGAGACACATGGGAAGGCTCCTTCCAGAGCAGTCCCTGTCACGTTTTGGGGGGGAAGGGGAATCTCAGGGTCAATCAAGGCCAGAGCCCACGCCCCTCCTCCTGGCCTGCCCTTCGTACATTCACCACACCACTGAGGGGCCACGTCTGCCCTTCTCCCTCGTGCCCACGAGAGACGGCGCCCAAACCTTTCCACAACACAAGACAGATGGCTAGACGGACAGATGGCCCCTTCACCCAAGCAAGCAGAAACAGACAAGGTCCGGCCAGGATGAGGGTGTGGGGACAGATGGAGCTGCGACAAGGGGGGCCTGCCCCTGGGCCTTCATCACCAGGCCTGGGAGGAGCGGAGCCCGGCCCAGGAACACGAAATCTGACAAACAAGAGGTTAGTTTCCATGACCCAGGAGGGAGCAACATGAGGATGGGGAGCATTTAAACACAATTGTGATGACGATGAAGGCAGAGCGATGAACAACACCTGGCAGAAGGAGCAGCCCGAGGAGCCAGGTGCCGGAGCAGAGGGGCAGGCCCCACGACACTCGGAGACCCTGCCGGCTGGCAGCACGTGCCCAGCCTCGGGGCAGACTGGTCTGGAGCCAGGAAAGAGGAAAGGAAGGGGAGGAAGCTGAGCGTTTCCTCCAGGACGATGGGAAAGGTGTAGGCACAGTCACCTTCTGGTCCCCGGGTGCCTCTGGACAGCCCTGCCGAGCAGCAGGGCAGCCAACCGGTGCCAGCCTGCAATGTGAAGCCCTAAAGCTTTGGCATCTTTGCCAGGCTCAGTGCCAGGTGCCTGGCAGGGCCCCAAGAATGACTTTCAGCAAATCTCAGTCAACACCAAAGGTGGGAGAAGCAGGAGGCAGAAACGAGAAGGGAGGAATAAAGAGGCACCAGCTTAAAACATGAAGGTAAAATAGCTCCAGTGGAGTGATGTGTGGTTGTGGGAGAGATAAGGGGAAGGGAAGGGGCGGGGCGAGAAAGGGAGGGGAAGAAAGCAGAAGAGGAAGAAGGGAAAATGGAAAGAAGGCAGAGACTCGGAGGATGTCCAAGCTGCTGGGACCTCAGGGAACCTGTGTCGTTAGCTACCATGCCTGCAGGCGGACGACAACAAACACGGAGGATGGAGGTGAGGGCATGACAGCAAAGGAGACAAGCAAAAGCCACAGAGACCTGGCTGGCAGGGGGAGGGGAGGTCGAGCAGCACTAGGTTCTTACAGGCAATCCGGGGGAGCCAACGGCACCAGGAAAACCTGGGGGGCCCTGGTGGGAGAAACAGGCAGGTCACATCTCACAAGCACAGCCTCCCTGGGGCACAGTCTGGGGCTGCGGGGTCATGGGAGAGGTCACGGGAATATTTCAAGGCAGCTGGAAAAGATACTCTTTGGCAGTCTTGGCCCAGAGACACGTGCTCCTCCCCTTGGCTCCAGGAAGAATGGCTCTGCCATCGGCAGGGATGCGAAGCAGCCCCCAGAGTCAAGCAGCCCTTCCCAAGTCTTCCCGAGTCTAACTGAACCCCCTTGCTGGAGTGGAAGCCCCTCATGCCTGTTACCTGACCTCCATAGGCCCTGGTTCTAAGATAGCTCCCACCAGCCTTTTTTTTTTTCCTCCAAAGAAAGCATTTTCAGTTCTTCCAGTCTTTTCTAGTCACTTCTATTTTCCTGCCACATCAACACCACAGAGAGCTCCAGGGAGGATGCCCCTGGTCTGGCCTTTGTAGACTTGTCCTAGAGATGGCCCTACAGAGCAGTGGAGGGCAGTGCCGGCCCAGCCCCTGGCCCCTGGAGGGACTGGTGTCACGGGGCATGGAGAGATTGGGCCAGCTTGCCGCATGCTCTCCTGGCTGCTGAGACCACGAGCCAGGAGCCTAGGCCCCCTGCCAGGGCAGCCTGGGTCCCTTGTGCAAAACACAGCAGGGACAGGGATGGGGAAGCACGATGTGCCCTGAGGGCCTGCAGGACCACAGGCACAGCAGCCAGTCCCCAGGGGTTCGGAGGTGGGAGTCCACAGTCCCCACAGATGCTCTGACGAGAGAAAGGAGCGGGCAGTGGAAGTTCTGTGTCTCTGCCCTGCCCAGCGTCCTGGAGACAGGGCAGCGCAATGGTGTCCAGGCACTGGGCCCCCTCTGAGAGCTTCGCAAGCAGGCCAGGAAACCACAGATACTTACAATAGGGCCTGGAGGACCTGGGGAGCCCCTCATGCCAGGTGGACCCTGCAAAGGAAGCCAAGGGAAATGGATGAAGAGGCTCAGGCCCGCGGCCTCAGCAGCCTTCCTCCGGCTCTCCACAGCCGTGTCTACAGGCAGCTGAAGTCAAGGCAGACTGTCAAAGCTGACATTTAACCTGTCAGTTCATTCAATCATCCAACAAACGTTTATTGAGCAGCTACTAGGTACCAGGCACTAGGCCAGATGCTGGGGACATGGCGATAAAACAGAAATCCGAGCCTCGTGGCCTCACTCCAGGAGCGAGATGGACGGTAGTGAACGGCACACGGTTGGTGCTCAGTAGATACCCGTGGATGTTCTTAAATGAAGGAAGCACACAGTGTGCCAGACAGTGGGGGCTCTGGTGAGACAGCAGCAGCTAGGCCGGGGAGGGAGAGGGTCCCGCGGACCGAGAGCAGAGGAGGCCAGCGTGCGAGGAGAGCAGACGGCGTCAGAGACCGGGGTGCCAGCTGACCTGCGGCCCCCGAGGACCCTGAAGGACTCCCAAGAGACGGGGAGCCACCGGAGGGCCCCAGAAGCCTTTGGCGGGAATCGAACTGCCCTCGGGAACGAAAGGCCCCTGCACAGACGAGGGCCCAGCCCCCGGCCTTACCTCTTCTCCTCTCTGGCCCGGCAGTCCTGGGGGGCCCGGCAGGCCAGGGCTCCCAGCACAGCCCGGCTCTCCCTCGCTGTTGTCTCCCTGGAGTGGGCGGGGATGGTGGCAGTGAGCCCTGGGGCTGCTGCCCGTGGGGTCAGGGCAGGGGGTGAGGAGAAGGCGAGGGCCCACTCACCCGGGCCTCCTCGGCTCTGGGGCGCTCCTGCTCTATGAAGCACTGTGGGGACAACGAGAGGCTGTCAGGCGAGGCCACCAGGAGCTCTCCCTGCACCAGGCCGCCCTGCCCAGCCTCCTACCCGGGCACAGTTGTCAAGGCCTGGCACGCCGGGGATGCCCTGGTCCCCCTTCTCTCCTTTCTGCAGAAGGGCTGCTGGGCGGGCCACCTGCCCCTGGGCACAGTCCCCGCAGATGGTCTGAGGAGAAAAAGGAGAGGGCAGTGGGCATGGGCCTGAGCCGGCCAGGATGGGCCAGAGGGAAGAACCCCCATCTGAACTCAGCCGGGACACCGTGCCTGGAGGCAGTCCCCTTTCCTTCTCCCCAGTCACGTCCCTCGGGCAGCTTTGCTCCGTCCTCAGGGGACCCAATCCCAACACTGGCTTTGAGCTCCCTCCAGGAAGAAGCTCTGGTGGGGCCCTGCCAAAGCCACTTTCCAGACAGGCGTGTGGGAGGAGGCAGAGCCCACGGAGGGACCATCTGTCTCAGCTGCTCCTGCACGCTGCACTCGCTGTGAGGACACGCCACCAGGGCCAGGCTGGAGAGGCTGGCTCCGAACAGCTGGCCCAGGCCTCCTGCAGGCACCTCTGGGATGCAGCTGCCCTGTGCCCAGCAGATCCCACGTCTTAGCCTCCCAGTTCGCTGGGCCTGACAGTCTCCCTGACAAAGTCCTCCTCTCAATGGGGGTTTTAACCTCTTGGGGTCACAGAGACCTCTGGGCATTTGATGGAAGCTATGAGTCCTCTTCTCAGAAAAATAAAACCCCCTTGTGAAAAGTGGACCACAGTTTCAGAGGCCCGGGGAGGCTGGCGTCTCTGCATGGCCTGGCGGGGTGTCTGGACCCCGAGACAGGAGCCCCTGCTCCACCTTCACTGTGCACTGCGGAGCCCGATGATAACGGTTGTCATTTGCTCAGCACCCATGTGACAGTCATTGTAATAGGCCTCTGCACGTTATCACACTCAATCCTGACAGTACAACGAGGCAGGTCATCTTATAAGCATGGTGGAGATAAGGAAATTGACGCTTGAAGTGACAGCGTGACTTGTCTAAGGTATGGGGGAGCCTGGACTAAACCCTGGTCTGTCTGAGGCCAGAGCCGGTGCTCGTCCCGAGGCCCAGGCTTTCTCTGGGCTGTGCGTGCGGCTGGTGGCGGGGGCTCCTGGGGAGCACCCTCTGGGGTGCCCTCTGAGGCCCCTCCGGCAGCTGCGGAGGGCCGTCTGCAGAGCACTTGGTTAGTGCTGGGTGAAACGTCACACAGGGAAATGTTAAGTCCTGCACGAGCTGCACAACCACGTGCCCAGGGGCAGGGCTTGGGGGAGCCCAGCCGGCCAGAAGCCCGGCGGAGAGGAGCTGCGGTTTCCTTGCCACAACCCCACTGTGCTCCAACACGGAACCGCTGCCAGGAGGCTAACCTGGCCTCGGGCTGCTTCTGGAGACATCTGCAGTCTAGAGCAGGGTGGGCAGGCACTCCCCAGCTGTCCTGACCAGGACCGGGGGGGCAGCGGGACATCCAGGGCACTGACTGGCCAGTGCTAGAAGGGGTGGCCAGGACAGGGCACTCTGGTGACCACAGCTTGGGGGAAACCCCTGAGGATGCTGAGCTGGCCTCGTCTCCAGAGGTGACTGAGCAAGGAAGGGCTGCGTCACCCTTGGCTTCCAAGGGGAATCTCTGCCCAGCCTGCGAGGCCAGACCAAGCCACAGCCCTTGGGTGTGATCCTGACACTGTCTGCAGGCCCTGGCACAGGCGACTCTCCTACCAGGCCCAAGTCCTCTTGCACCACTAGAATTGCTTCTCGAATCCCATCTCATCCCTGGATTCTTTCTGGACGGACCAGAGATGGCTAACACCTTTTTCCAGGCCCCACCCAGTCTTATCATAGGATGTAACCTTGGCAGCAGCCCGACGACCTCACCTGTCACCCTCCCCGCTCTGCTCGGGGCACTGCTGGGCCCTGCCCTGGCGTGACCAGGCTGGTACAGGGCCTCACTGGCAGCAGACTTTGGAGTTGGAACTGCCAACAGCATCCGCCACATGGGTACCTTCTCAGGATTCCTTCAGTCACTCGGCAGGCACTCGGCAGGCACTGACTAGGGTCTGTCAGGAGCCGGGCACCGCGCTAGGCCCATCAGACATGCCCGGAGCACACACACCTTGCCCACAAACAGCTTCATCTGCAGCTCTCTGCCACCCCCTCAGGTCCCTACTCCCTTCCTCTCACCCTCTTACCTGAATGAGGTGCTGTTCAATAGGTAAGGATCCCTGCAAGAGAGAGACAGGAGGGCTCAGGCAGGGGAGGGGAGGGGGAGGGGATGCATGGCATCAGGCGGAACCTTGGGAAGCCACAGGCCGTCCAGGCTTCTCCCAGCTTTGGAAGAGGGAGAAAAGAGGGACCCCCACTGCAGCCCAGGGAGCGGGCCCGGCCAGCTCAGCCCTGGGAAGGGCAGGGAGGCGGCTGGACAGTGAGTCCGGCCGGTACCTACCAGTTCCGCCGTTAGCCCAGGCTGTCCGGGCAGTCCGTTGTTCCCAGGCACTCCCTGCGGCCAAGAGACACGGGTGAGTGGCTCCTCTCTCCAGCCCTGCTTCATTCCCTCCATCCCCCTGCCTCTTCCCCTCATCCCGCAGAGCTGAGCCCATATTCTGGGCTCAAAATCCCCAGACTGTAGGCAAAGCTGAGAAGGCCCAGCGGGGTAACCCCAACACCAGTCCAACAGGGTGTTTTCTTCCCTACATGTTACAGGAAGTCAGAAATTAGGCGGGGGGGGGGGGGGGGTCTTCCATACAGTAACTAACTAGTAGTTCTTTCTGTGCTGAAAACACAGAATCCGCACAATTCTGTTGGTGAACTGGGTGTTATCTCCACCTTAAAAGCAGAAAGAACTCCGAGAGGGTAACTGCCCAAGGTCACAGGACAGGCAAGGCGCGGAGGTGGGATTCCGAGCGAGGACCACTGGCTCCAACTCCCCTCAGCCCCTGTTCGGGCATCATTCCTCAAGGCAGCCCGAATCGTCACACGCACAGGGCGGAGGCTGGAGAATCAGACCTAGCTGGGTGCAAACTCCTACTACTACCTGTGTAACTTTTGGTGGGTTACTTGAGGGGGGAAAAAATCTGTGTGCCTCGGTTTCCTTATCTGTCAAGCAGGGTTCGTTTACAGTGAGGCCTAAAGGAGACCACAGCTGTAAGGAGCTTAGTACAGAGCCAGGCACGCAGGATGCGTACCGGAACGTTTGCCAACCCAACTCTGCCCCCCCTGCAGACTCGAAGTGCACCCCTGCATATTAAATACCCATGGAGGCAGGGAGCACCTCCCCCTTTCAGGCCCCGGTGCCGGAGCAGAGGAGGCTTGCGCTCAAAGCATGTTGTGTGAACACCCTGTCCCCGCGTGGGATTCCCTCGGCCGGCCCTGAGCGTCGGCCTCCCTCAGGTCCCAGCCCCCAGCCACAGAACATGCCACCTTCTCCCGCCAGCCCGCCCTGTTTCAGGCCGGGTTCCGCCAGGCCCGGTCAGACCGCGCGTCCGCCTCCCTGCCCCCGGCGCACCGCCACACGTGGTCTCCCAGCCTTGCTCGTTCTGTCTCCTAAATCAGTTAACGGGGTAAAGTGCTTAGAACAGCGCCTTGGGAAAGGGAAAACACCTTGAGCATGTTCATTACAATTACGCCCTGAGTTACTGTTCACCCCGTGCTCCTCTCTCCACTGCCCGTGTGTTAGTTGAAGCCTGATTTTGTGTGATTTTCTTTCCTGCCCTCCCGGATCTAAGACTCCCACCTGTTGGTCTACTGTAGGTGTGACCAGTTAGCTACACTGGCTGTCTAGCCTTGGGCACATTTCCTAACCTCTGTGCCTCAGTTTCCTCTTCTGTGACATGGAGGAGGATTATGACAGAACCAAGCAGCGGCCTTGGACCAGTAAGTGCGATATCTCTGAGCCTGTTTCCACACACGAGGAGCGGCAGCAGACCACCTGGCACGGGGCAGGTGCGGGCAGTGGCAGCCCCAGCTTGGTCCCCAGCACTGGCGCTGGAGCAAGACCCTGGTGCCCGGGAGCAGGCTCAGCAGTCACTCTTGTCGGCCTCCTCCCCCCGCAGGCCTTGGCAGCGCTCACGCCACATCAGCGTGAGCTTGTGCGACTGACTGCTTCCCCAGGCAAACCGCAAGCCCCCGCAGGCAGATCCCTGTTTCCTGGCAGGAGGGTAGCCGGAAGCCTGGACACTTGGTCAATGTGTGACTGCCCTTTGGGGGACCCAGAGTTGGCTCTACGTCTGCTTCTGGAGAAGACGGAGAGAATTGTGATCCCAATGGAGACTCCTATCAGCAGTGTGTGTGTGTGTGTGTGTGTGTGTGTGTGTGAAATCGCCAAATCACCAGGGCCATGGGGAGGACATAGTTTATAAAAGGCTTCCATGTGGTTCTGCTCTGCTTCTTCAGGTGAGAATCCCTCTTCCAGGAGCTGAGAGCCAGACATGCAGAAGCCGCTGTCTGTGCCTCCTACAAGCTCCAGGAACTGCGGCCTGATGTGCCACCCACTGGGGAACTGTCCTGAAAGGCAGCGCAGGGGAGCAGAAAGCGCCCTGCACGGGGAAGCCCAGCCCAGCACCACCAGCCCCCAGCCGGATGGCCTCACGTCTCAGAGCCTCGGTTTGCCCAGCTGACTTAGGGATAGCACCACCTTCCTACTGGAGTTTATGTAAGGTTCCAATGAATGAGAGAATGGATAAAAAATAACAGTAGTAGTTGTCGTAAGGATGGCGAATGCCTTCTGAGTATCTACTATGTGCCAGGCCTGGTTCTATACATTTTGCATGCATTAACTTAATTTGTTTAAAATTCACAATAGCCCCATGAGGCACGTGTTGTAATTATCCCCAGTTAGCAGATGAAGGACTGGAGGCACAGAGGGGTGAGTGACTTGACCGGCATCACACAGCTAGCACATGGCAGAGCTGGGATTGACAGCCAGGCTGCCAGGCTCTGGAATGAACACTCCGATCACAACGCGGCAGGGATCCCAACTCCGGGCTCTCCCCACACATTCCCCTGGGCCTTCGCACCGCTGCTCGCTCGGGGTCCTCGTCCTCACAGGCTCGCTCCTCATTCCCTTTAAGACCTGGTTCAAATGTCGCCTTCTTTTCTACTTTTCCCCCCAAATCTCTTCCCTGCCCTCCTCCCATTTTCTACCCCCACTCCCTGCTTTATTTTTCTCCTTAGCATGCATCACCTTCTAACATACCCTATTTTATTTATCTTGTTAAACATCTGTCCCTCCTACTAGAATTCAAGCTCCAAGAGGACAGGGATTTTAATTTTTGTCTACTGTTTTATCACCAGCACCTTTAAAAAAAAAAACAGTCCCTGGAAAACAGCAAGTGTGCAAAATACAGCTAGAGCTCTGTACCAGGGTAAAAAAATGTTATCTGACCCAGATTCTGGGCTCCTGACAGCTGGCCAAGGCCTGAGCCTGGCATGGGTGTCAGCAGGGTGCCTGGGCTAGCTCACCGAAGGACATTCCTTGAAGAAAGGCTGGGAGCGCACAGGGCCTGCCCTAAGGGTCAGGGGCCCCACACCGCTCCGGAGCCAGAGCAGAGTGAGAAATGACAGGCGTATGTGCCGGGCGGGAAGCTGCACACTTGGGATCTAGCACAGGGCATGCGCTTTGCCTCCCAAACTCATTCTCTTCTCCCCCATTTACCTGCAGCCCAGGCATTCCAGGGGGGCCTGGTGGTCCAGGAACACCTGGGGGACCCTGAGGGAGAGAAGAAATAATCAGACCCAGAAGAAAGCGCTGCCCCATTGCTGGGGGCAGGGGTGTGAGGGTGGGCAAGCCGAGGGGTGCTGGCGGACAAGAGGAGAAACAGAGGAGACAAGCGACACACACCTGAGGGCCCGGCTGCCAGGAGCTGCCCATCCAAAGTCCCGGAGCACCCTGGGTGGGAGTGGGGGTCGCAAAAGAAGGGGAGAGGTTACAGACAATGTCCACACCAAGCGCAGGGCTGCGTGGGGAGGCAGCTGGCTGGGGCGCAAAGCCCTGCGGGGCCCTTGCATGTTGGGCTGTGGCGGGAAGCTGGGCCTCTCCCCCGGCGGGGGGAAGGCTCTCAGCACCACTTACCGGCATGCCGGAGAAGACAGGGTCTCGGGAGGGACAGGAGCACTCCCCTGGTTCACCCTGAAAAGACAGGAGCCTGTGTCAGAGGAGGGCAAGGATGGAGGACCTTCTGGAAACTGACATCGGGGAGGCAGCACAGGCTCTTGGGGTGGAGAAGGCAGAGTTTAAATCTAGGATCTGCCTCTTATGACTGTGCACTTGGGCAGTCTGTTGGACCACTCTGGCCCTCAGTCTCCTCATCTGTAAGGTGGGGGTAATAATACCAAATACATGGACTGTCATGAGGATGGGATGGGTCAGTACATGCGGAGCTCCTGCCCCGTGGCAAGCACCCTGCAAACAATGGCTGCTGCCCTTCCTGCTTCAGTGTCAGCCCGGCAGGGGCGCTCTCGCCTCCGGCGCAGTCGCAGCTCCACCGGCTGCAGCCCCCGCCCTCGGCCCAGCCTGGCTTCCATGCCCTTCTCTCCAGGTCCCTGGCATCTCTGCCCTTCCCCACTAGCCCTTCCCGACCCAGTGCCCTGCCCTGGCCTCTGACTCATTGCCCATTGCAAAACGCCCCTGCCACCCCCATGCCGGCGGGAGCAGATCTTGGAGCTCTCTGGGTCTCCTGGGCCCCTGGTGGAGCCTTGGGTCAGCAACCAGATGAAGCGGGACCAGGGAGCTGGTGGGAGGCAAGGAGACCAGGAGGACTCCCATGCACAGTCCAGGGCCACTAGCATGTACACGGTTCCCTTGGGTGGCGGGTCTCTAGGGGCGGCGAATTTCCCCAGAGTCGTGGGGCTTACCTTCTCCCCCCGAGATCCTCTTTCACCCTGCAGGGAAGAAACACAGGAAGATGAGGAGACGAGGGTAGATGAGGGTGCGGAGGCAGGGCCAGCTGTGGCTTCCTGCTGCCTCAGACACTGTACTCACTGGCATCCCTCTGGGTCCTGGAAGTCCAGTCTGTCCTGGCTGCCCATCAGGTCCCTGAAGGGAGAGAGCCCAGGGTCAGTGGATAACGCCAGCCAGCAGCCAGCCACCGGCCTGCCTGCAGGGAGGGCTATGGAACAAACAGAAGCAGCGCCAGGCTGCCTGGAGCCCGTGTCCCAGTGCCCATGTTCCAGAGGACAAGCCCGTGGCACAGGTCACATGGAGACGAGAAAGGAAGAAGAAACCTGGCATTTCCTGATCACCGTGTGAGTGTCTGACGCCAGGCCAAGCGCCCATCAGGGAACAGTGAGTAGAATCCTCACCCCCAGCCCCACAAGACCATGCTGTTCTGTTTCACAGGTGAGGAAACTGAGGCTGAAAGAAATTCTGCAATAGACCCAACAGCACAACTGCACCCAGGGCTGTGTGGCCGAGCCCTGCTCCCTCCTTTCACCCTCAGTGTTGGACACACAGTCTCTCTATCACTAAGGTTATCTTAGTTGATTTACTGCAGCTCCATTTTATCAGCAAGGAATTGGAACCTCTGAGAAGCGATCACTTAACAAAGGTCACAGCTAGTGAGTGTGACCTGAGGAAGCTCCTGGATGAGATTCAGCTTGAGGGGAGGTCTAGGGCCGTGGTTCTCAGCCTTCCTAGTGCCGCGACCCTTTAATACAGTTCCTCATGTTGCGGTGACCCCCAACCATAAAATTATTTTCATTGCTACTTCATAACTGTAATTTTGCTACTGTTTTGTCTTAGGCGACCCCTGTGAACGGGTTGTTCGACCCCCAAAGGGATCACGACCCACAGGTTGAGAACCGCTGGTCTAGAGGGTCAGCCTGGCCACACAGGCATCCCGATGGCTACCTTCCTGTGGGACATGCCACCTTCACACATGGGACTGGAAGCTCCCCAAGGACCAGGACCACCTCCAGCTTTACCTCTGCTTTACCCTCGGGGTCCCGGGGACAGGCAGGGCGGGACCCTGACTGTCGGTTCTGCTGGGCAGTACAGGCGGGCTGCATGGCCCTGGGCAAGTCTGCTGGGCAATACAGGCGGGCTGCATGGCCCTGGGCAAGTCTGCTGGGCAATACAGGCGGGCTGCACGGCCCTGGGCAAGTCTGCTGGGCAATACAGGCGGGCTGCACGGCCCTGGGCAAGTCTGCTGGGCAATACAGGCGGGCTGCACGGCCCTGGGCAAGTCTGCTGGGCAATACAGGCGGGCTGCACGGCCCTGGGCAAGTCCCTGGCCCCTGGGGGCCCCAGTGCGCCCTCAAAGGAATCCGTCAGTGATCCCCAACCGGGAACTGGGATGTCTCTATGGACCCATCCATACAGAAAATATATGGTTCGCTGGGCTATTTTCAACATTACTAAAAGCCCAAGAAAAATCTTACCATTTGCCCACAATCCAGCATGGCCCAGACTGGCTGAACAGTAGCATTTCTTTGATTTAGGCTAGAATTTTATCCTCTCGCAAAATTCTAGTGAGTTCATGAGAAGTAGAAGCTGACTGTTACACAGGCCTTTGACAAATGGAAATGAGGAGATGCATTTATTATTACTTAATCGATGCAAATTGTTCAATGGACACATCTTTCAGGATGTGGGACTCATTGGTGGGACAAGATTAAGGGAGGTCGTGGAGAGTTGGAAGTATTGTTGATCCAGGTAGATCTGTGCTGTCCAGCACGGTAGCCAATAGCCACATGTGGCTACTTCAATTTAAAGTAATTAAAATTAGTCCAGCCAGTGTGGCTCAGTGGCTGGGCATCAGCCCGTGCACCAGGAGGTCGCTGGTTTGATTCCTGGCCAGGACACGTGCCAGGGTTGTGGGCCCAATCCCCAGTGGGGAGCACGCTTCTATCTCTCTCTCCCTCTCACGTCCTATCTCTTTAAAATAAATAAATAAATAATTAAAATTAAATGAAATTTAAAATCCAGTGCCTCAGTCACACTAGCTACATTTCAAGTGCTCGACGGCCACGTGGCTAGTGACTGTGGTCTCAGCAGCATGGAACGTCTCCATCCTCGTGGGTAGTTCCATTGGGTAGGACTGCTTTAGACGATCCCTAGTGACTCCAAGGCTTAAAGTGGGGGTGGGGGTAATATAGGGGCTTCGAGTCAGACAGAACTGGGTTCAGGTCCTGGCTCTGCCTCCTCACTCTCTGGCCTTCAGTTTCCTTAGCCGTGAAATGGGGACAGCAACAGCCATTACCTTACGGAGCCGTTGTGAGGATTACGTGAATCGCTATTTGTTTAGAGCTTAGCATGGGACCTCAGCACAGTCACTGCTCACAAAATAGTGGTGATCAGTATCGTTGGTGTTCAGGTGCTCCCCGCAAACAGCGTGGTCTGCCTTCTCCAAGGCGGGGCCGAGCCGAGCCTCTCCGCTCCCATCCCCCATGCTGCTGGATGGGCAGAGTCAGCCCTGTGTCCTCTTCCCAGCAGCAACACCCTTGGTCCCAGAAACACGCCCAGCGCGGAGCACAGAGAGGACCCTTACCGGAGGCCCAGAGACACTGGCACCAGGAGGTCCCATGGCTCCAATGGCTCCTTTCAACCCCGGAGATCCCTGCAGAAGAGAGGGTAAAGGTTACAGGGCAATCCAGGCGGTGAGATGCATCAGACCAGGTCTTGGGCAGCTCTCCGATGGGCATCACAGTTCCTATGTGCCTGCTGCCAGGGGATGCCAAAGCACTGCAGGCCTAGTGCCCGAGGAGGCAGAGGCTCACCTTGGTACCCTTCTCTCCAGCAGGGCCAGGTGGTCCTCGAGGTCCCGGAAACCCCTGCAGATGGAGTCACTGTTAGTTGTCCCTTATCCTAGAGTGACCTCTTCCCGTCAGCTTCCTCCGACCCACGGCAGACATACCTGAATGCCAGGCAAACCCTGGGGTCCGGGTTCCCCCTGCAAGTCAGAAAAGGCAGACTGGGCCACACCAGCCCAAGCCAACCCCCCCATTGGCAGACCCGGTCTGGGGTGAGCTGTCTGCCAGGCCTCAGGAGAGCACCCCAAGGAGACTCTGAGGGTCAGAGAGGCAGGGTCAAAGCCAAGGTGCCGGACAGAAGCCGGGCGCAGGCTGCTGCACGACTCCGCCCCCGAGCTGTGCCCTGAGCACTGTGGGGAGGGCAGCGCTCCGGGTTTCAGGGCGGATGGGAGAGGACAGCTGGCTAGTGGAAGTGTTGCTGGGGTGGGGGGTGGCAGGCAGGCAAAGGTAAGGTTGAGGACTCACCTGGGGCCCCTGGACTCTCATTCCCGGAGGCCCAGGCTCTCCCTGAAGACGCAGAAGGACATTTCTTGGCTTGAGACCCCCACTCACCCTTGACCTCTTCCCCAGCCCCTCTTCCTTAACCTCCTCTGCCTTCTTGCTGCTCTACACTGATCTTCATTCCCCCTCCAGGCCCACTGCCCCCCGGTATGTCCTCACCCCCACTTTCGCCCACACATACCTGTAGCTCAGGTCCCCCAGACTCACACCTACCTGTATGCCCTTCAGTCCTGGGGGCCCTTGAACTCCTGGTAGACCAGGCTGGCCCTAAAAGACACAGGTGGCCCATGTGTCCCACAGGGGAAGAGGGAGAGAGGGGAGGCCCAGGCAGGAAAGGACCAAAGGGCAGGCAGCCCGAACTCACCGGTTTCCCAGGCTGACCCACGCCTTCGGGGCCTGGCTCTCCTCTGGGGCCTGGCTTCCCAGGCAGTCCCGCCACGCCGGTCAGCGCTCCCTGCAGGCTGGGGCAGGCGGTGCAGCCGTCACCCTACAGGAGACAGGCACAGCCAGGAGTGGGTGAGCCAAGGCTGGCAGCAGGGCCAGCAGGAGGCATGAGAAAGGGGGTCCTTGTGCCCCTCTGAGAGCTCTGCCCCTCCACTGCCCCCCCTCAGCCTGGGAAATCAAAACAGGCACCTGACACCCCTGGGCCTTCTCTCGGCCTCAGAGAAGAGCAGAGGCACCACCGCCCAGTGCTCCTGCACCCCAGAAGCTCACAGCCCGACCCCAGGCTTCCCCTCCTGACTCTCCGCCTGATTTCCTTTTGTTCACGAAACAAACCGACCCCTGCCTGACTGACCTTTTCTCCTTTTGGGCCCACGGGGCCCCGGACCCCAGGCTCTCCCGACAGTCCCGGCTGCCCCGAGGTGCCTGGCATTCCAGGATCTCCAGGATTCCCTGCATCGCCCTGTAAGAGTAGGGATCAAGGAGGGCAGAGGTGCCGCAGCTCGGGGCAGGCTGCCCATTCGGGACCCGCAGGTACTCAGAGCCCTTCGCTGGGTCTGGGGCTGGCAGGGAGCAGAGAGTGGGCACAGGACAATCAGGAACAGAAGGCGGAGGGGCATCTGAGAAGAGGTGGTGCCCACCCATGCCCACCGAGGCCTTCTCACCTTCTGCCCCTTCAATCCACGCTCTCCGGCCTTGCCCTGAGGAGAAAGCATTTTCAGCACCCACTCACTCTACCGGGCACCCCTAAGTGGATGCCACTGTGTTAGACCCAGGAAATGCAACATACATACAGAACAGGCTCAAATCTCTGCTCTCAGATACTGTTGAGATGAAGAGAAAGGACTCGAGCCAGACTCCTGCCTGGGTGACCCTGCGCAAGTCATTTAACCTCTCTGTACCTCGGTCTCCTCATCTGTCAAATGGGGATGCTAAAATAGCATAGGCTTCTGCCCTGTAGGGTCCCGTGAGACTGGATGAGCTAGCATACGTGACGCAGTGCACGGCACATTGTGTATACCGTCAGTGTCTGCTGTCATCGGTGAAGCAGTAACAGTGATAATCACCACAGTGCTACCATTTGCTGAACCCCGATTACGTGCTGACAAGTGCTTCACGCACAGCATTCATGGACTTTACACCACCAGGCGCAGCAAACAGGCACAGAGAGGAAGCGGAACCCGCTCAAGCCTAAGCTAGTAAAAGGCAGACCTGGACTCCGAACCCAGGTCTGTCCGGTCCCAGGTTGGTATTCTCTCTGCACATCCTATCATGCTGTGTCCTGGGATGAGGGCCGAGTCCTGTCAGGACAGCTTTCTCTGGGGACAAAGGCATGGACCCCTCCACGCACTCACACCTACTCCCCGCTGCCTGGGGAGCCAAGAGACCGGGGCGGCGTCCCTCACCTCTCTTGAGCCGTCTGCATCCCCCCCTCAGAGGCCCTGGAGCTTACCTGTTTTCCTGGCAGGCCAAAGCCTGGAGGCCCAGGCTCTCCCTTTACTCCAGGAGGGCCAGGCAAGGCCACCATGAGGCTGTCCCCATTCTGAGGCTTGGACAGAGCTGGACATGGCTCACAAGGCTCCCCCTGCCAAGCAAGGACACAGGTTGGGGGCCCCAGGCCAGGCTTGGAATCTGGGGAATGTAGCCAGGCCTGACATGGCACCTCTGCTGGGCAAGGGATATCTCAGGGGAGGTTGTGAAAGAACAGATGAGAAGCAAAGGTGGGGACCAAGCCATCAGGGGTATTGAACACCATGCTAAGGGGTCAGCTGTGACCCCCAGACGCTGGGGAGCCTCGGAGAGTTTGAAGCGGAGCATGATGAGTATGCACTTGGGAAGTTCAACCGGGCTGCAGGGTGCGGAATGTTCCCGTACTCACCTTTTCCCCTTTGATGCCTGCAGGTCCCACCGGCCCTGGTGGCCCCTACGTGATAAAAAACCAGGAGTGATGCCCAGCATCTGCTGAGGCACCGTCCAGGCCTGCTGTCTCCCCACCAGTGGGCAGCACCTCCCACCTTGTCTTTTCCCAGACCTGCTGCTGTCTCGGCACACTTACCGAACTGCCAGCTGGCCCTGACTCCCCAAAGTCACCCTGCGATCAAAGCAGAGAGCATCAGGTCAAACAGGAGTGCAAAGCTCTATTTGGGAGATGGCAGGGGTAGTTTGCTTGGCAGAGCCAAGTCTGAACATACATTTCAGTGTTTCTCACACTTGAACACTCGTACACTCACAGAACCCCAATGAGTCATGCTGCACTGTAAGTTCAGGGCTGGGATTTGTCTCCAGTTCAACCATCAAATGTTAACATGGGCACTGAAATCGAGACGCCCAGCCAAGAGGTGAAGATTACAGACTCTGGAGCCAGACTTCCTGGGCTCGAATCCTACTTCTGCACATAAACACCCATGTGACTTTGGGCAATTTACTTGACCTTTCTGTGCCTCCATTTTCTCATCTGTAAAATGGGAATAATGGAACCTCTACCCGATAAGGTTGGGGAAGGGGGAAGCAAGTTAATATATGTACAATCACATGGCACAGTGCCCTGCACATAATAAGTAATAAAAAAGTATTTATATTATTATAAAGCCATCTTAAATGTATTTTATTGTTTTAGATTATAAATAAATAAAAAATACAACATTGCCCCGCCATTGTGGTTCAGTGGTTGAGTGTCGACCCATGCACCAAGAGGTCTCTGGTTCGATTCCCGGTCAGGGCACATGCCCAGGTTGTGGGCCCGATCCCCAGTCGGGGGGCAGGAAGGAGGCAGCCAATCAATGTTCTCGCTCATCAATGTTTCTATCTATCTCTCCCTTCCTCTCTCTCTAAATTCAATAAAGAAATACTAATAATTATATATATGTATATATGTGTGTATATATATGTGTGTGTATGTGTGTATATATATATATATATGTATATATATATATATATATAAATTCTTTGACTCCAGTTTGCAGAACACTGATGAATTTATTTCATTCTGAATGTACCATTTGATCTCTTCTCTATGTGGTCCCTATTCCTAGCCCAGGGCCCTCCCCCGTCTCCCTGCTAGAAGCCCAGGTGCCCCTGACATCCAACCCAGGTCTCACCTTCTCTCCTTTCAGCCCTGTTGGACCCGGAGCCCCAACTTTCCCCTGAAAAACAATCAAGTTATAGTCACAGCATCTCCCCATTCCCACCCCTCCAAGACTCTGTGGGTCCCAGTGTCCACCCAGAAAAAGAAAGGCCAGCTCAGAATTACAAATCCCACAGCCCTGCAGTTAGCTAGACAGTTATTTCTGTTATACAGCTGGGGACTCAGAGGTTCTAAGAGGAAATTCCAGGGGCAAGTAACCTGGGGCTGTGCAGGAATAAAGGAGGGACCAGGCCTGGGACCCCTGCCTCAGGGCCTCCCTCCTGACCTCTGCCTTGAGATGCAGGGGCCTAGGGAGCCAGGGAGACTACTGTGTAGCAAGGATGGGCTGGACTGGGCTGGGCCAGGAGGAAGCAGTCACTCACCGGAAGGCCAGGCAAACCGAAGCCATGGGGGCCTACTATGACTCCTTTGGCCCCTGTAAAAGGCTCCAAATGCTGGCTCTCCACAGCTGGGCTGCAGGACAAGCAGGACTCCCCCTGAAGAAGGAAGGAAGGGATCAAAAGGCTCCCAATAGTCAGATGGGGTCGGCCAGGTGTCTAGGGTTTCCTTACCTTCTCTCCTTTGAGGCCTTGGATGCCAGGGTCTCCCTGCAGGTAGAAAAGGTTTAGGGACTGAGACTGGGCAACTTCCTAGCCACATATGAGGACAGCAATGTCACGTACCACAAGCACTACAAACATCCAAGGGTTCTAGGGGGTCTAAGGTCAGCAGCACCCCAGAGCCAGGGCTCATTAAACATGTAACAGATGAAGAAAATGAAGCCAAAATAAGCTATCCCACCAGAAAAGTTCCTATACATACCCGATCACCTTTTTGTCCAACTCCCAGGCCCTCCTAAAAAAAACAGTCTGTGAGGGAGTGGGGTGGGGAGTCCAGGCCCAAACCCTCACCCAGCCCTGTGCACTCCTTTCCACCACCCCTAGCCAACACCCAATCCCCGGAGGGCACAGCCTTGCTCACTATAAGGGTTGGCTCCACACCAGCTTGCCCAAAAGGCATTTTAGCAGTTCCTCAGGAAGCTGGAAGGTTGCCATGGAGACCTGGGGTGGCCTTCTAGTCCAGCTCTAAACTCTATGGTTCAGCCCCTATCCAAGGAGCTAAGCGCATAGACACTCTGCCCACAATCTCTCTATGGCCATGAGAAGTACCCAGTCTCTCTGCCCAATTCCACTCTATGATCGTGCCCCCAAGTTTTTGTGGAATTCCTCCATGGCCACCCTAGGCACTCACCCTGGTTGATGCAGGATCACCTGGTTCCCCCTTGGGCCCTGGCTTTCCAGGGAGCCCCACGAAGTTCTGGAACCCTTCAGGTAGCGTTGGGCACACTTCACAGGGGTCACCCTGCAGAAGGGAGAGGCCATAAGTGGACAAGGTGGGACTGAGACCCAGAGGAAGACAAGGAGCTCTGGACCTTGAGTGGGCCAGCACCCTAGCCCTAGCATCAAGTGGACAGCAGGAACACTGTCCAACTTTCCATTCATTCAACTAAGGATTCCTGAGCATCACAAAACTACAGCTTCACAACCAGAAAGCATTGTGCCCCGTTTATAGATGTGGAAACTTGCCACGGCCATAAATCATGTGTGGCTGAGGCGGGACTTGAACCCAGCTGTGTGACTCCCTGGCCAGGCTCTATATTTGGCAACCACACACACACACACACACACACACACACACACACACTAGTTACAAAAGAAGGGATCAGGGTCCCCCAAGGAAGGTCAGCACCCTTGGTCACCAGGCCCTTGATGTTTAGTATCACCTCCAGAGAGGGGCTCCCATTCCCACCCCAACCTGGGGCAACCTGGCTGGGGACTCACCTTCTCTCCCTTCAGCCCTGGCACCCCTGGCTTCCCCTGTAGGAGAAGCAGTGGGCATTAGTGCCAGGCCAAAGGGACTGGTGCATCAAGGGAGGGCCCGAGGACCTGGGCCCCCGTCCCTGGAAGCCTTGGTAGAGCAGACTTGGTCATGGTGGGCAACGGCCCCCCACCCCCACCGAACTGGGGTCACTCACAGGTTTCCCGCCAGGACCTTCCTTTCCAGGCACCCCAGAGCTGCCCTGTAGTCAGAAGGGTTAAGGAGGGGGCTGTGACCTCAGCCCATTCGCCCCTCCCCCATGCAGTCCCCTCTCTGCCAAAGCTCCCTGCTCCTCTTGGTCTGTGTGGTCAGCAGACTCCCTCCCTGTTGCCTGTCTTCCATGTCTGTCTCATGCAAGTTCTTCTGGTTGCAAAGGAAGAGAGAACATGAGGCCCCTGCGCACCCTCCCCCAGGGTAGTAGGTTGGAAAGAGAAACACAGCAGGAACACATTTCCAGGGCTTTCTGCTTATTAAGGCACGAGGCCTTAAAATGAGCGTGGGCCCTCTAGTTAAGGCCACTCTGGTCATTACTAGACAGGCCTGCCCTGCCCTTCGCCGGGAACCCAGGCCAAGGCTCCCTCCTCAGCCATCAGCAAGCGCTGAGCGGAGAGCCCAGCTCCGCGGTGGGTGCCTGGCCCCTTCCCCCAACTCGGCCCATCACCCGGGCTGCCCCCAGGGCCATTCCTCTCTCTCCTCCCCCACGTGCCCATGCTCTAGCCTGTGCTTACCTTGTCTCCTTTGGGGCCTGGTGGGCCACCCGGGTCCCCCTGAGGACAGAAGCAGTGTCAGGCAGAGGCGTGCCAGGGGCCTTGCATTACAGAGAGATCTGCTCTAGCCCCTTCCCCCAACCAGGACCCTGCGCCTGTCTCCGGACCCCTGGCCAGGCAGGAGAAGGGTCTCTGAAGAAAGAACAGCAGGATGGGCAAGGGGCACTTACCGGGGACCCAGGAAGTCCTATGCCAGGGAGCCCGGGTAGGCCAGGTGGCCCGGGCTCTCCTGCCAGCCCCTCAGGCCCGACAAAGCCAGGGTCTCCCTGGTCAGACATGACGTGGGTGTGAGAGAGCTGCGCCTCAGCCCAGCACCCACTCTCCACCCCACAGACACCCACAGCTCACCTTCTGTCCTTTGGGCCCCATGACACAAATCTCTCCTGGCCGGCCCTGTAGGTGGGTGTAAGAACAGCCAGGGCTTGGCACCTCCCCAGGGCTGCAGCCCCCACGGGAATGGGTACAGACCCACTGCCCACCCCACTGTCCCTCCCCAAAGCCATACTCCATCCAGTGCCCCACAGTCATCAAGTGTCAACCTCAGGGCACTAGAGCTCAGGGGCTTAGGCTGGGCGTCAAGAGGCCCCTCCTTGCTGTGACTCCTAGGGCAGAGCGCCCCTCCCAGGTCTCTGAGCGTCCAATCCCAGCATTCCAAACCCCATGCTGAGGGACCAAGGATCGTGCTGGGGAGGAGCCCATACGTACATCACGGCCTGGCTTTCCTATAGAGCCCTTGATGCCTCCGTCTCCCTTCTCTCCTTTCTGGCCCTGGAGAAGGTAGAGACAAAGTGACCGGGGCTTAGGGAAGGGCCTGGAAGTACCAGGGCAGCTCCATCTGGGGAGAGACAACTCCCTCCTGGACCCCCCTGAGATTAAAAGGCTTCAGTCACCACAGGAGGATAGACAACAGGAAGAACTCCCAAACCAGCCAGATCACTCACTCTGGGGCTCTGGCATTTCCCTCCAGGTCTGGTGGGAATTCAGACATGGTGGAATGACTGGCAGTGTTGGAGGGTACTGCCAACTCTGTGCCCAATGTCACCTCCCTCCTCATGACTACAGGGCCCACAGACCTCTCTGAAACCCACCCCTCCAAATCCAGGCCCATTACCTTCTGGCCAGTGGAGCCTGGGAGTCCTGAGGGTCCCTGAGATGAGTTGGGGGACACAAAAGAAGGGGTGATAAAGGAGAGAAAGGCTGGGTGGCCAGGACCCCACTGCCCCTGCCCTATCCCTGTCTCTCACTCACCAAGGATCCTGACTCCCCCTTCTCTCCCTTTGGGCCTTCTGAACACTGAGCAGAGAGATAAGGTGTTGAGAGGGGCTCAGGGTTACCCCAAGAGCTTCCAAGGGTACAGCCCCTTCCCCAGGGCGGACCCCATACTGGCCCTAAAGCAGGCCTCACCTCCGGGCCTTACCTGGAGCGGTGCATCCGGAGAGATTCGGACACAGTCATTGCCCTGGGGGTAGGGAGCAAGGTATCAGGGGTGGGGCCTCTTAGGGGAGTCTCCCCAGACCTGTTTTGAAGAGGGTGGGCCCAGAAATCCCAGTTCTAGGTGCCCCTAGAAAATAATTTCCACACTAACCCTAGAAAGATCCTGGCCCTCATCCCTCCTTTGGGCCAGACTGCAGTTTTCCAGCTGAGACGATGGGATGGTGGCTCACATCCCAGCCCACCCCCAGGGCGCAGCTGGGAAGGGTCCTGCTGGGGCACTTACCCGGGCTCCCTTCTCTCCCTTGGGGCCTGACGGGCCAGGCAGGCCCCGCTCACCTTTCCCTCCCTGTGAACGAGACCAAAACGGGTGCTGGGACCAGAAGGGGCACGTGGGAGCCTCCTCAATCTGGTCTTCAGCCGTCCACCCCCGCGTGGGTGTGTAAATGAGCACAGCCCCACCCAACCCCACCACGCACACAGCACATGGATTCCATATGCGTTCAACCACATGGCCGTCCCAGGCCAAAACCTATATCTGGCAAATCTATAACCTCACGCAGAGGGAATCTCTCCCCCCACACCCTATCCAAGCACACTAACTCACACGCAGCACACCCAGAGGCACAGGGACACACGCAGGGACACACGTGGAACAGCGGAAATGCACAATGGCTGCCTGAGTTCAAAACCTGCTCCTGCTGCTTTACTCTGACTCAAGGCATGTGACCCCATTGAGCCTCAGTTTCTCCATCAATACAATGGGGTACGTGTCAGCAGCTACCTCAAGGTGTGATGCCGCAGGTAGAGTGTTTGGTATAGAGGCTGGCAGTCAGTCCCCACTCACAGGAAGGTACCCCCAAGAATTATTACAAACCCACAGGCACACAAGTGCACAAGCTCACATTAGCACACTCACAGCTCTGTGGTCCTACCAGGCCACAGGATAAGGAGCCAGCCCTCAACACCACTGTGTGCAAACATGTGTCGAGATGCATGTGGCCACCCGCACACACAGTCACTCCGACACGCCCGGTCACGCGCACGGGTAGGCGGGTCTCGATTTGCCCTGAAGTGAAATGACAGTACCCGCCCCACAGGATGCTCGAGGCGGTCAGGAAAGTCACAGCTGTACAGGTACATGTGTGGCCCGGGCCTGCTGTGCAGCAAGCGGGCGTCCGAAGGGGCAGTTAATGTCCTTATGCACACCAAGCCCCACTCCTTCCAACACAAACGTGTCTAATCACCACACACACAGGCTCAGGTGGCCCCGAGAGAAGCACAGCCATGGGGTGACATACTGTAGGAGGGGCTGGGACCCCTGAAGAGGGCAGGAGTGTCCTGCCCTCTATCTGGAACTCACCTGGAGGCCAGAGGGACCAATCGTGACCTGAGGGGACAGAGGAGAGAGCATTACACCTCAGGGAGGGAGAAGAATCAATTTAGCCAGGGTCATGCAGCATGGTGGCAGGACCAACAGGGGGAACCAACCATGCCCCTGATCTGCCTCCCAGGGCAACCAGCAGGCTGACTCCACCCTAAAGCTGTCCAACTGGCTGAGGGGTCCAACCTACCCTCTCTAAACCTGCCTGGCTTTGGCTGGCTCCATCCTTCCTTCAGTTGCTAGGATAACATGGCTGCTCGGTTGCCATGGTAACCCCTGAATATCCGGGACTATCCGCTTTACCTGATTTGGTGGGGGACTAACAGGGGCAGGCAGCAGAGGAGGTACTTCCCGATGTCCCCCAAGGTCAGGGGGCTTGGAGCTGAGGGGAGCTGGGGTTGTAGCCTTTGTGGACCAATGTGGCTTGTCAACTCAGAATGCCAGGCCTGGGGGAAATGGTGACTCATGCTGCTGATAGAAGGGGCACAGGTGGGCACCAGCTGGGCCTGCCCTGAGTCCCTCTCCCTTGTCCTTCTGGACCCTAGAAGGAGGGTGGGCCAGGGCCAGCTAGAGACGAATAGGAGGGGAGGCCTCGAGCCAGTATGTGTTTTGGGGGCCAGCGCTGGGCTGTGTCACCCTCAGCCCTGCCCCGTCCCTAGTCCTCCACGATGCTGTGGGAAGCCCTGGCACAGAGCAGACCTGAGTCCTTGCGGGCAGTGCAAAGCTCAGATCAGTAACCAAGGTCCGGATCCTCCTGGCCCCACCTTGGCCCCACTGCACCCCGGACCCCAGTACATTGGCCAGATCACTGCGCGTGAGGCTTCCTTCCAGGCAGCCCTGGCTGGGTGAGGAGGGGGGTGGGGGCAAGCCCAGCTCTGGGGGATGGGCAGGGAGGGGGTGTGAAAGTGCACAAAGACCCCTTGTCCTTAACCAGAAAGCTGCCAAGCAAACCTCTAAGCAACGCCCACTCCCAGCCAGTGTCCACCCCACCCTGCTCATCTTCTGTCCACTCACATTGCTTCCCCGGGTACCGTGGACACAGGGTGGGCACTGAAAGGGAAGAACAGGCCAGGAGGTCATTTCTGGGAACCCAGGACCAGCCCTCCCCATGCACACACCAAGCACACAGAATATCATATATGTTCTGGGTGGAGTCTGAGGGAGCATGAAGCTAGGAATCCTATCCAACAAGCCGGGCCCCTTAATCCCCACCTACCCAGAGCCAAGCCATTTCTCAGATGAGGAAACTGAAGCCCAGAGAGGAATAGCAGTGGGCTCTGGGTCACACAGCATGTCGGAGCAGAACAAGGTCCATAATCTGGGGTCCCATGGCCAAGGTCTGGGCTCTCCCCATGATGCCCAAGCCACTTGCTGCCAACTCAGCAGAAGTATCCAGGGCTAACCCTCTCTCATCCTCAGAGGAGAGGCAGTGAGCACACAGGGCCCAGCACTGAGCCCCCACGGAATGCTGGGAGCATTGCTGGGTGTAGTCACCCCACACCCCCATGCCCAGGCTCCAGTGCCCCACAGCCTTGTCCAAAGGGTTCATGATGGCACCTCCTCAACTGAGCTCTTTTTGCCAGTCTAGATAGGAGGCTTACCTCATCGGGGGCTGTCTCCTGATGAGCCTGGGAGGAGGGAGGGCACGGGGATGGGCAGGGAAAGGAGGGGATGAGGCACTGCTTCTAACACCCCTGCCCAAGAACCACCAGGAGCAGGTGCCCTCAGCAGTGCCAGGTACTATGTCTGTCTCACAACCATTCATCCTTCCTTCTCAGGGCCAGCACCTAAGTATCTTAGCTCTGTCCAAGGTGGGGGCAGGTGGGAAGGGCGTGGGAGTAGAGTCTCTTATGCAAGGGGTTTGGAGGGCATGGAGGGCAGGCTGAGGGTGCCGTGAGCTCCTCCCCCCACCCACAGTGTCTACCTTTGTTCCCCTTTCTGGCTTCTGGCTGATTCTTCCCGTCAGATGGGCATCCACCTAGGCAGACAGAGTAAAGGGGAACTTTTAGGGAGGGGGCAGTTCTGGGTCCCACACTGGAAAGGGGTACTCGGGCAGAGGCATGGACCCCAGGTACCCATTCAGCCGGACATCTGGCACCTCCCAGGGCATCAAGAGCCTGTTCAGGACCCTGACACCCCACTGGCCCCCCTTCTCCTCCCCCACCCACGTGATGTCGGAGAAAACAGGACCATGAATCAATGAAATCCTGTGTTCCTGCAGCCAAAGGCTGGGCACAATGCCCAGTGGGCAGGGAGGTTGCCCAGCCAGGGGATGGGGCTAAGAGAAGAACTGGACTTCCCTGCTACCCCTAAAAAACCTGCAAATGAGCAAGGCAGCTGGCCATAATGCTGGGCACAGAACCAGCCTGGCATTGGCCAGGGCTGGGCCCAGGAGAGTGAGCAAGCCCCAAGGGAAGCAGTGTGGCCTGGCCTCTGACCCCAGGTACCCCTGTCCTGGAGAAACTGCCTTTGGTGACAAGCCTCATCCTTCCCTCACCAAAAGGGTCTAGGGTGGCATCAGTGAAGGTCTGGGTAGTACCCGAGCTAGACTCAGTATCATCAGGTAGGCAGGTACAGGGTCACCCAGGGGGTTGTCTGTCTGTCTCCCTGAATCCTATAGGAGTGGTACGCAAACAGGCAGGGCTTCCAGCGCCCTCCCTACCCCAGGTACAACGGACCCTGGCAGACCTCAGCCAAGCTGGGTGATGGGCAGTCTCACTTTGCCTGCCTGTGCCCATGTCTGCCTACCCTGCCCACCCACCTTGCTGTTTTGAGGTTCCTCCAGGCAGAAGCAGCGGGTATAGACTTTGCCCTCCGTCTGTGGATTGATCTCGATGAGCTCGTTGCTCTGGGTGTCCCGGCGGGCCTTGGAGGTCTCTGGAGGGCACTGCCCAGTATGGGAGAAGGGCTGGGTTCAGTACAGAAGGCTGACCCCTCCTTCCCCCACTCATCCGAAGATCTCTAGGCATCCGCTTCCTGCTCGCCCACCTCCAGCGCACGGTGCCCCTGGGCAGTGCCCCGGCCCTCCTCCCCGAGCAGCACAGGGCCAGGCCGCTCACCCCTCCAGGCGAGATCTCGCAGCAGCCCTCCTCGAGCACCAGCTCAGGGTCACAGTAGATGTGCGCCTGCTGAAGGTCGAACTGCAGGGGACACACAAGTCGCTTTCACTTCATTGGAGCTCTGTGTCCTGGCCCCCAGTGAGGCACGGAGATGGCTCCACCCTGGGATTTGACCTCAGAGAGTTTCTAGTCTGGTCTGGGAGACCATCAAGAATGTCGCCGTCACCAAAAGGAAAAAAACGGCACGTGCAGGAAAAGGGAGAGGAGGGAGAAATGTTCACCTTGGCCCAGAGAACCAGGGAAGAGGCGGCTCCTTTCAAGCTGGGCTTGAAGGACCAGTAGATATTCAACAGACGGGTGTGCGAGGAAAAGCGCTCCAGGTGGAGGGAACGGCATAGGCAAAGGCAGGGAGGTGTGAAAGCGCAGGTGGCGGCCAGGCTGGGGTCGAACAGGGCAGAGCTGCAGGGAGAGAGGTGAAGGAAGAGGCTGCTGCTCACATTTACAGGGACCAGATCAGGAAAGGCCTTGGAGGCCGGGGGAACATGTTTAGGCTGCATCTGGAGGGCAATGAGGAGCCATGACAGGATTCTGAGCAAGGGAAGGACTTAGTCAGAAACAGATTCCAGGGAGCTCGCTCAGGCGCCCAGAAGGTGGGAGCAGAGGCCAGAGCCCGGCCTGGCACTCACCGAGACGGGCTTGGCATGCTCGGCATCCAAGCCCAGAAAGACATGACCCACTGGCAGAATGGGTCGCCGGGGCCCCAGAGGCTGAGAGGAGGCTGAGGTGCAGTCCACATGCACGGAGGCCACGCGTGCTGCCACGCTCAGTTGCAGCTTATGCCAGCGCAGGTCAAAAAGCTGGGGCACCGAGAAGATGCAGGACACAAAGTCTCCATCCTGGCCCCGGGCCCGAAGTTCTAGGCTCTGCTCTTGGCTGTTGACTTCCAGGGAAATCTGTGGAATTGGGAAAGATACAGGACAGGGAATCAGAGCCCCAGGGCCACACCATGGCAAAGAGCCCTCAAGCTCATTTCACAGGAGGGGAAATTGAGGCCCAGAAAGGAAAGAACACTGGCTGGGGTCACAGAGAAGCAGAATATCCTTACAGAACGAGACAGATGCTGGTGGGGTGGGGGTGGCCTCAGGGTTGGCACTGGGGCAGAGCAGGAAGGCCCCCAAAATCCCCAGGTGGGACAGAAGCTGGGCTGGACTGGTATTGCCCTCAGCCCCAAAAGCAGTGTGTGGAGGGTGGGGCTCACCTGTGGGTACCCATCTCCATCAGTCACTTGAAACAAATACCACGTGTGCTGGTGGGTGTGTTTCTTCAGCAATAGCGTCAGCACCAGGGCGAACTCAGTGGGGAGGCCCCGAGGGAATACTCGTCTGGGGACAGAGCAGGGAGGGTGTCTTGAAGCTCAGGGGAGATGCCACCTACTGCCCACCCTGGGCCCTCGGGACTGTTGAACCTACACCAGATATGTGCAGGCCCACACCTCAAACCGACACACACCTATATACAACCATTCACTCTAGAGACATTTCTGGAGGACCTACTATGTGCCGGATGTGGGTCTGGCTGCTGAGATGACAGCAGTGGGGACACAGAGAAGGTGCCTGCCCTCGTGGGGCCTTCAAGGGAGGGAGGGAGCAGACCATAAACAAAGAATCCCAGAATGACCATTCCACCATCTCATTACAATAGTGGCCAGTGCCTCTCAGGAATTCAGATGCCCTGGGGAGAGCACCTGGGTGGGGCTGTGGAGGCCGGTGGGAGGAGAGACCCTGAAAAAAGATGACAAAGGTTCAATAGGACTAGAGAAGCAAGAGAGAAAGAGGAACATTTGGGGAGATGAACTGGAGAGGTAAGCAGGGGCCAGAGCATTCAGGGCCTTGCGGGAATTTGGACTTTACACACACACACACGCCAGGTTCCCACCCCCATCCTGGGGTCCTCATGATACCCACAGCGTGCAGACCTGTCCCCAGCCTAGGAGAGGGACAGAGCGTGGGCCTGCAAGCCCCTCCTCTGCCTACCCCGCAGACTAGAGACCAGGGGGGGAGAAAAAATGACCCGTAGGTGCCGCTAGGCTTAGCACCTTAACATCCAGAGTTGCTGCTGAGTGTGGCTGAGACCAGTACTGACTCCCAGCAGTCACTCTGGGGCCTTTACCGTGTGGGCTGGGTGATCGGGACCGCCCCCAGTCGCAAGATGAGAGGCCCATTGGGGTTGCGGATCTTCTTGATGGCAGATGTCTTCATGAAGCTGAGTCGGCGGATGAGGTTGAAGCCTTCAGGGGAGAAACAGGTACAGAGCTCAGCTGGGCAGAGGGGTACAGGCCACTCCAGGAAAAGGTTGAGGGGGGACAGCGGGATGAGATGGGCACTCACCAGTCACATTGGTCGATAAGTCACTTCTGTGTTCCAACTTGAGTCCTTCTTGCTGCGAAGGTGGGCACTGCTCACCTGGAAGAAGAATTGGCAGTGGGGCACGTGCTCAGGCTGAGGTCGCTGCACAGCGAGCTCCTGGGGATCCCGGGAAGGAGGTTAGAGTCCCCACTCTGGACCTCAGCCAGGCCAAGCCTCGGACCAGCTATCACCTCTTGCCTTCTGACCCTGGCTACCCTGGGAGCCAGGAGGACCCCCAGTATACAGATGAGAAGACTGAGGCCCAAAGACTGGGCAGGCCCAAGGCTACGAAGTAAGTTTAAAGCAGAGCAGGACCAGAATTCTTAGAACTCAAATCCCCCAAGATCTCAAGCCAGGGTCCAAGCCAGCAAGAGAGAGAATGAAAGAAACTCTGGGAAGCCCCAGAACCCAGGGGGGGGCTATGCACGCAGGTGCTGCCTCCCGAACATTCACCCCAGCCGCAGGCAGAGCACGTCAGGGCTAAGGAACTGTCAGGTCGTGCACACTTGTGCTATGGACAGCGCCTGCGTGTCTCTGTGCATGTGTGAGCTGCGTGTGCTCATACCACCAGGGACGCCATATGCAGCTGGTGCAAGTGTCCTCATCAATGGCTTGGATTCCACTTCCCGCATCCAAAGCAGAAAAGCAGGCCAGACACAGGTCTGAGTCAACAGATTGACTTCTCACCAGGACCACAGTCTTGTGAAACAGCCCAAAGAGACTGAGGGCCTGAGGGGGGGACCACAAGCTCAAGGGAACCACCAGGTCCTTGGGTCTCCAGACTGGGTCTCTTAAGGGGGTAAAGCCTCCTGGAGAAGGAAATAGCTTATTCAGGTTTCTAAAACCCTGAAGGGACAGGTGGGCACCATGGGCCTGCCTCCACCCTAGGCCTGACTGAGCAGAAGTGTTGGGAGAGATAGAGGCTAGAGTCACAAAGGCCTTCCCATCAGCACAGATGTGGTAGCTGGGACAATAGCACAAAGCTCCTGGACGCTGGGCCCTGGACTCCCTGACCGCCTGGCTGGAAGAACACATCCTGGATCCCTAGGCCCGATGACTCCACTGGACTCTGCCTCCCCCAGGTCTGACCAGAAAGATTATCACTGTATTCGGCAGCAGCAGCAATGGGTGACTCACCCTGTGGCAATGGGCCCAGATTCCTTACAGATGTTGAAATTCTCTGCCCCATCCCCCAGGGGACCCGGTGAGACAGAGGAGAGTAAGGCACATGTGCACACATGCAAAAACACATATGTACACACACAACTCCCAGGTGCATAACCCACCCGCATCAGCACCTTGGTTTTTCTGCCTTCTTCGGCTGGATTTGGGTTCTAGGAGTTCTGTTTCTGCTCAATTAAGAGGCTAAGCTACCGAGCCCAGAGGGCACCCAGCAAGGCAGGGCAAGTTGCCCGGTCAACTTCCTCTGGCTTTGGGCCTTGGAAATCTGCACCCTCTGTCTCATCCAGCGTCTGGGCCTCAAGGCGGGCCCTTTATCTGAGATCCAGGGCTAGCCGTGGAGAAGGAAGAGCATGTTGGCTGGAGGATGGAGTATCCACCTTGAAAAAGATTGGAGGGGTCTGGCCGGTGTAGCTCAGTGGTTGAGCATCGACCCATGCACCACGAGGTCGCCAGTTGGATTCCCAGTCAGGGCACATGCCCAGGTTATGGGCCCAATCCCCAGTGGGCGGCATATAGGAGGTGGCCAATCAATGTTCTCTCTCATCGATGTTTCTGTCTCTCTCTCCCTCTCACTTCCTCTCTCTAAAATCAATAGAGGAAAAAATAAAAAATAAAAGGATTGGAGGGGCCTGGACCTCTTTCAGGATGCAGCTCTCTTTGTAGAAAGAGCTCACCGCCTGCTCTTCGCTACCCCTCTGGTCCTACCAGCACTCTGCGCGCAGTGTAGGTTTATGTATTAGGGAGGACGGCTGTTATCTCACAGACCCAGGAATATGTCCAGATGCACAGAGCAACTCAGATGCAACCACAGAGAGGCCCAGACACACACACATATGCAGGCAGAAACACACACACACTCTAGCTCACCTCGCACAGGCTCACATATCTACAAATACCTCAGGCCACTCTGAGCCCAACCCCAGACTCTCCTATAAATGCCCACATGTCCCAGGCACATGGTCACATAGCTACACAGTACCTAGCACCTCAGGGAGCCAGTCACAGGCCTTTGGCACCCTGATCCTCATGTGTCAGCTCACCTGTATTTGCCCCTTGGCTGCAGGTGGCCCACAGACCAAGCAGCCACAGGCCAGGGGCCCAAGATGCCCACATCCTGGGTCAGAGAGGTCAGCCACAGCCGCAGCACCTGAAAATCACAGAAACCAGGACGGTGGGTTCCTGAGCTCACACAGCACAATCCCACATGTGGGCAAGTAGCAGCCAGCCCACGGGGCCCAAGCACTGGTCTGGAGTGACAGGAGGCATCAGTCCCTCTCAGAGGCCCAGCTACAGGCTTTGGGCTATGATTTTGGCCAGGGTGATATTCAAAATATTTAACCACCGGTATGGCATGGACACCAAGCAGCCAGAGCAGAATGCTGGCTGGAGCAGAGTCCAAGCGGCATCTGGCTGTGCCGGTGGAGAGCTGCTGGGTCGAGGAGAGGCCTAGAGGGTCCTAGAAGGCCAGGTCAACTGGGATAGTGAGAGGCAGAGGCTATTTACCAATACACTTAAAAGTATTTCAATATTTCATCAACCTGTGCACCGCATGTGTATACACTAGCCTGGTAGCTGGCTAGCTGCACCCAGCTCAGCCAGGAGACCCTGCTAATCACCTACAAGGTTGGGGCTGACGACTGGGTTGAGTCTCCTGGCAGGCATCACAGGGTTGTATGTGTGCCAAGGAAGCTTCCCCCATGGGTGCAGTGGGCGGGAGAGCGGGTCACTGGGGCTCAGGACCTTGTTGCCAACCTCCAGAGCTGATGGATGCTCATCTTTTAGTTTTATTAAACCCTGGATGGATGGACCCAGATAAATCAATGCGGGCTCAGCAACCAGCCAGCAGGGCCATACATCATCCAGCCTCTCCTAAGACAGGCAGCTCTCACACACACGCACAGAGTCATGCATGTGTCAGCATGACACATGCAGAATATACAGGCACATATACACATAGTATATGTATACAAGCCAGCGTGTGTATGCAAGCCTACCTGTACACAAGCATGCTGACAGAGATCCATGTTCACCAACACACCCAGACACAACAGCTTGCACATATACACGTGTACACAGTTAGCCTATGAATGGCCTTCCTGTTGGGAAGTTCTTATGCAAGTCTGACCTCATTCCCTCCAGCTGTAATGGAATTCTATTTCTCCTCCCTCAGCCCTGGATAAAGAATGAGAACAGAAAGGACCCCCTCACCTCAATATATTTGGAGATAGGACCCCAACCCCCTTCTTCCTGGGGCAGAACTGTCCTCCCACCTTATTCATCCTCCCCATTCTGGTGGTGTGCACATCCCCTCTCTCAAACCCTATCCTGGCCTCCCCCTCCTGCCAGTCAATGGAAGGACTGCCAACTGTTCAAGACATGTGAGTGCGTGTAGAGGCGTGAACACTGATGTGCTTGTGTCCCCTTCCCACTCCTGATCTCTGGCCTTCACTCCCCTGGCCTCAGCCACAGCAGGAGGCTATAGGGATAGAAGGCAAGAAGCTTCCAAGGAGATGATCCCACCCCAATACAAAGGCACAGATTTGGGAGCAGAGTCAGAACTGGGACGGAGTTTAGAGCTCATCCCCCTACAGAGAAGGCAACTGAGATCCAGAGAGGGAAAGCCACTTGCCCCAGGTCACACAGCAAGTCAGGGCAGAAGGGGCCCTTCAACCCAGAGTCAAGAAGCAGCCCACTCTACCCCCTACTTACCGTGGCTGGAGATGCCCCTGCCTCACTGAGTAATCCCGGCAGCCCAGTGCAGCCAGCAGGGGAAGCAGGGCCTGGGTTCCTCAGGCCCACTGGGGAATCCTCGATCACCTCTGGCTGTCCTCGGGTCCCCAGTGTCCTAGGTGCTGAGCTCTTGGGGCTGAATGCTGCCCAGCACACGGGCCTGCCGGGACTGGCGGGACTGCCGGCCACTCTACTCCGGGTGGGGGAGGAGGGGGAGGTTCCAGGGGGCTGGGGATTAGCCAGGGCTGCTAATGGAACACAGCTGGACCCGCCCGCCAGGAAGGAGGAGGGCAGGAGGACCAGGAGGGGGCTCGGCAGCGGCAGAGGAGCGGACACACAGCCCGGATCCTGGCCTGGCTGTCCTCCCAGGCCCGCCCTCCCAGTTCCCGCCAGGTGAGCCAGTCAGCCAGACAGCCAGCAAGGCGGGACCCTGCATGCCCAGAACTGCCCTGCAAGGGGGCTCTGGGGGCAGGGTGGGTGGGAGGGAAGCCGGCCCTTTAAGAGTCAGGCCTGGAGCTGGAAGGGCCTCCCCTGTGCCACCCCTTTCCCCTTCCCTGGCTGGGCCTCCAATGGCTGGGGTATTGGGGTGGAGACCCTCCTCCTGAGTTCCATGGCACCCGTGACGTGACATGGCTGCTGCCCAAGCCTCCTTGGTCAGCTTTTTCCAGTTTCTCGGCCTAACATTTCCAGCTAGTCTGTTTCCAGGTCTGTCTGATTTGGGGGAAGGTGTCACCCCCCCCCCCCAGGAAGGAGTGTTTAAATTAACCCCTTCTGCTCTGGCCTCTTTCCCAGTTCTTCCTGACTCCAGGAGGTTAGAAGGGCTCCAATCCTGTCCTCCACTCTGTGGCTTCAAACATACTGTTTAACTCTGGCTGCATTTTCTCATCTGGAGCATAGAATAATGACCTATATGCCTTACAGTGTTGTTGTGAGCAGGAAACGAGTTAAAGTCTGTAAAAATGCTTACTGCAGGGTCTGGCACAAAAGAGGAGCTCAATAAATATTCACTGTTATGATCATTATTATTGCAAACCAGGAGGGAAGTGGGGGTGGGGAGAGGGGTAAGGCTAGGATTCACGTTTATGCCCAACAATAGAGAGGTGCTGCTTTATATTCAGGATCCGAGAAAGCAAGAGGAATTGAGGTCGGATAAGAGACTGGACTTCTAAGAAGAAAGGAGCAGGTCGTATGTCCAGTGCTGTTCAGAGCCAGGGGAATTATCAAGGTGACCCTCCCAAAGGTCTGCCCCTAGAGGCAGCAAATTTCTGGACACCAAGGTTGAGGAGCTGCAGGGAAGTCGATTCAAGAAGCCCATGAGTGGTAGGAATGGGTGTGGGGGTGAGGCTGAGCAACCGCAGTGCTCTGGTTTGGGGGAGGGGGTCTTCTGTAGAAGCAACATGGTGGAGCCCGGGATCTATGGCCCCATCTAACCCAGGATTTCCCGCCTCCAGAACCAAAGGCGCCGAGTCAGCGGAAACCCCAACCATGGCCACAGAGGCGCCCCCGCTGTGGTCCCTGCACGGAGCCGGCCAGATGTGGCGAAGACAGTGGCGGAGCCTGGGAATCGCTGAGCTCAGCAGGCGGGAAGTGGAGCTGGTGGAGCTTTCTGGGCACTCCGGCCTGAGGGTGTAGGCACAGGCCAGCCTGGCCATAGGGAGCTGCCCAGTGATGGGCACTTGGGAAACAATAGGCAACACAGCCGGGTTAGGCTCTGTGTTAAGAACCTCACACAGGTTAACTCCTTTTGTCCTCACAACCACCCCAGCAGGAGAATTCTACTCTTGTCCCCATTTTACAGATAGGAAAACCTGGACCTAGGAACAACACAACTTCCCCGGATCACAGGGTTAGTGGGTAGATCAGGGACCCTTGCCCAGCTGGCCTGGACTCTCAGCACAAGTTCTCAATCATGTGCCATCCTGGGCAATTCCTACCCTTCCCCAACTCATACCCCCAGACTCTGCCAGGCAGGAGGGGATGGCTGGACCGAGAGCTGGGGGGACCTGAGCAGGGGAAGTCCAGATGCCTTCCCACAGCACCCCAAGGTGCTCACCAAAACAGTCAAGCTTGGGGTGCACGCTAGACCCACATACACTATCACAGACACAGTCTTGAAATGTGCCCATGCCCCTTCCCCCTCTGACACATATGTATATACATCCAAAAGTGTGCAGTCAGTGTGCTCTTACATGTGTGTGCAGACTCCTCATGCACATGTAGGCACTTACGTTCACACACAGACACATGCACATACCTAATACTCCTCCACATGAACAGACACACAGAGACACAAACTCAAGCCCAGGTGCATAATTCTCAGAATGCATGCACACAGCACTGCACATACTTGATACGTACACATGCACGCACATACAGACATGGACATGAACAAACATGCATGCAGAAACACACACGTGTGCCCACAGGCAAAATGACTCATATATGCAAGCAGAGGAATCCACAGAACTGCAGTACACACAGGTGGCCACACAGACACAGGGGGCTCTCACAGAAACCCCCACTCAGACATGTACACATGTACACACATGTATGCCTGCAGTGAGGCTGACACATTACATGCATTCAGCCCCAGAAAGCCCTGCACGCCAGCAAGCAGGGTATCCGTGGGTCTGGGCTCAGCGCCCTCACCCCAGATGGCTTTGCCACAAGATGATCAACACTGCTAATCGCCACCAGCTGCCCTAGAGCCTGCCTGCCACTGCCGGGTGGGGCTACCAAGGCCTCCTGGGCCTGGAGTAGTATGCCCAGATGTCGGCAGTGCCCAAGGGCCAACCCCCCATACTGTTCCAGCTGGCCTTTGGGGAATCCCTGTCTGGCAGCAGAGGCACCTGGGGCTGGGAGGAAGAGAGGAGCCAAGACAGGCCCTGGCCCCACAACAGGCCCCGGAGCCCCCATACAGCCAAGCAGAGGTGGTCGGAGCCCCACATGTGCACGCACACACACAAACGCAACGGCATGTCACACATTCCAAACAGACTTCTTGGTTATTCTCCACAGATCTGTTTCTCCCTGTCTATCTCATTCTAGTAAATGCCACCATAATTCATTTGGATGTTAGTCTAAAAATCCAGTCATCACTGGCTCCTTCCCTTCTTCCTCCACGGCTCCCACCATCCTGTCGATTCTACCCCAAAACACAGCCTGTATCCACCCTTGCCCAAGCCACCACTCTCTCCTTTTAAAAAATATGCTTTTACTGATTTTTAGAGAGAGAGGAAGGGAGAGGGAGATAGAAACATCGATGAGAGAGAAACAGATTGGCTGCCTCCTGCACACCCCCCACTGGGGATCAAGCCCAGGACCGGAATCAAACTGGTGACCTCTTGGTGCACGGATGACACTCAATCCACTGACCACACCTGCTGGGCAAGCCACCACCCTCTTTTGCTTGTATTGTTGCAGGAAACGCCAACCTCCACCCAGCAGCCGGCAAGTCCTTTCCAAACCCGTAGCTGTTGGTCTCAGTCTTCTGCTTCAGTCTTCCGGGTCTCATTTCACTCACAATACAAGCCCAAATCTCTCCCTAACCCTTACCAAGTCCTTCATGATCTGGCCTCCGCCTCCCTGTCGAGCACCTCACCCAGAAGTGCAGCCCCACTGGCTTCCTTCTCAGTCCCGAATTTGCCTGCCAAACTGGTTTTCTCCACAGGGCTTCTGCACCAAGTCTTCCCTCCTCCTGGAAGGATTTATCCCTGATCTTTGCTAGGTTGGCTCTTTTGACAGGTCTCACCTCATAAGTCACCTCCCCAGAGCGGCCTTCCCTGACCACCAGATTGAGAGGAGCCCCAAGTTGACTCTGTTCTAAATCTCTGCCTAGCTCAGGTATGTGTTTGTTTGTGTATTGTCCTCTACTAATAAGCAAGAGGCTCCCTGAGGGGCCCTGTCCGCTGGTGCTCATTGCCCTACAGCTGAGCCTGACTCCCCACAGGCACCCACTGGGGAATTAGTGGGCAAATGTACACGAGCACTGTCCACTGTCTGAGCTCAGACACAGATGTGCACTCACAGGAGGTGTGACATGCAGCACTAACGTGAGTGAACATGTGTGCAGAGATACATGCACACAGCATCTGGGTCACAGAGAAGAGAGACCAGAGGACCAAGGTGTCTCTCCACCTCCTTTAGTTTCTCTGGGTGTCTCTGGCCTGCCTCCTTCTGACAATGATGTCCCTCTACCACCCCTGTCCTCTTCTCTCTGTGTGTCAGAGCTCTGGTTCTCCAGCTCTCTTTCCTCTCTCTCTGTGACTCTGGCCCCTCTCCAGCACTCTCTCGCCTTTGTTTCTAACTTCTGTTTCCCTCTGGTTTTGGATCTGTGTCTAACTCTGCATCTCTGTTTCTCTGTGTCTCTGGCCTTTGTCTGTTTTTAGAGAGAGAAGAAGGGAGCATGGCCAGTGTGGCTCAGTGGTTGAGCATTCACCCACACACCAAGAGGTTGCCAGTTCGATCCCTGGTTGGGGCACATGCCCAGGCCGTGGGCCCAAACCCCAGTGGGGCGCATACAGGAGGCGGCCAGTCGATGTTCTCTCTCATCAATGTTTTATCTCTCTCTCACTCTCCCTCTCCCTTCCTCTCTCTCTAAAATCAATAAAGGAAAAGAGAGAGAGAGAGAGAGAGAGAGAGAGAGCAAGGGAGAGGGAGAGACAGAGAAACATCAATGTAAGAGTGAAACACCAATCAGCTGCCTCCTGCAGGCCCCCTACTGGGGACTGAGCCCACAACCCTGGCAATGTGCCCTGACCGGGAATCAAATGAGCAACTTTGTAGAGCCTGGGACAATGCCTAACCAACTAAGCCACACTGGCGAGGGCATCTGGCCTTTGTCTTTTGCCCACACTTCCTGTGTCTTTATGTCCCTATCTCCTGTCTCTCTCTTCTCTCTACCCTGTCTCTGTCTCTCTGTGTCTCTGTCTGCCCTTGTCCCTGTTTCTGGCTCTGTATCTCTGACTCTGTCTCTTGTTCTCCCTCCCTCCCTCTGCTGGCCCTAGATCAGCCCTGCCACCATGTTCATGGCTGTCTGTATCCCTGTGGCAGGGAGACCCATCATTCACCTCTGATGGCAGTTTTACGGTCTCAGTGGGCAAGCCAGTGCACCACTCCGCCAATGCCCACCCTCCCTGCAGGGACATGGTGAGCTCCACACCCTTGGCCCTGGCAACTTTGGCTTCAGCAACATCTTTTGATGCCTAACCAGGGCGTCCTACCTCAGTAGCTCATGGCACCAGGCACCTGCTTGGTTTGATCACCATGGTGCTCTGGAGAGGTTAGCCCGGACCCTGATGGGCACTGATGTGGCTGCGCGGTGGCCAGGGAGGCGGGCACTGAGGAGGAAGGGAGAACACTCCAGGCATCCTGGGCCCCACGGATGTCCCCTGGCTCTGCCCATCTCTTCTGAGGGGCCCGTGGAGAGGTGACAGGCACAAGAGCCCTGGATTCTGGTCTTACCTCCACCCACTGTTTGACCCTGGGCCCGGCCTGCCCACCACACCATGAGGTAAACTGTAGGGTCCCATGTTAATCCCCCTGGTGTGTTGAAACACCTAAAAGCACCTCAGTAGTGCTCAACCAGGGCAATTTTGCTCCCTAGGGGGCTTTTGGCAATGTCCGGAGACATTTTTAGTTGTCAGAACTTAGAGGGCCGGCTACTGGCAACTAGAGGGTAGAGGCCAGGGATGCTGCTAAACATCTGGCACTGCACTGGACAGTCCCACTACAGAATTATCTGACCCAAAAGGTCAATAGTGCCAAGTTGGAGAAACCCCGCTTCTCAGAACTCCCACACTCTCTGACCTCCTTGAAACTCTTAATCCTACTCTGACCAGGGTGGGGGCCATCAGAGGACACCAGAGTTTGATCCTGGCTCTGCCTTTAATAACAGCAGCTAACATGTACTGAGCCCTTCTAGAGTGCTGGCCGGCACCGTACATAGAGAAACTCGTTTCAGTCTCACAGTAACCCAGGAGACCCAGGCATGAGGAGGCAGGCAGAGAGCAGGTGAGTAATCAACTCAAGGCCACACAGCTGGCAAGGATGGCGCTGGATCTGAACTGGTCGTTTTGTGACCAACCCACGGGGCAGAGTCCTCCCTGGGAAAGAACCCACACAGAAGAGGTCTGGCAGGTCCTTGCCCCTCTTTGAACCTTCATTTTTTCATCTGCAGAACAGGATCTGCTCTCTGAGCAACAGTTCTAGGAAGCAGGTTCTGTGATTACCCCACTTCACAGGCTAGAAAGGTAAAGACTCAAGGTTTAAGTTGCAAGGTCATGGGGCTGGGAAGTGGCGGCGCACAGATTTGAACTCAGCTCTGCCTGGCCCAAGGGCCTATAATCTCAAACAGGTCACCCGTAGCCCCCCAGTGCTGCAAAGCATTAAAGCATACGTTCTCGAGCTCAGAGGACTCAAACACAGAGTTTCTGATTCAGTAGTTTCTTTGTGGACAAGTTCCCGAGCAATGCTGACGCTGCTGGCCCGTGGACCACACGAGAACCGCTGCAGGAGAGCATGACGTTAGAGCCCCTGTACCTGGGTTCAAATCCTGCCTCCAGCTTTTGCTGCTTGATAATTTGGAGGGACTGCTTAACCTCTTCCTCTGAAGAGCAGAAAGAACAGCAATATCTATCACTTAGGGAGTTCTGACAGGATTAAAGAAGATAATGACAAAGGGATGGCCCCTCTCATGGTGCTGGCCCCTAGTAAAGGTTCATAAATGCGCACCTGCATAAAGATCCCACACACAGGCAACTCCCCCTTTCCCCAGACAGACTGAAAGCTCCCAGAGGATGAAGGACTAAAGCTTCTCCCTCTCCTGTCTACAGGCCACCTCCCCAGGCCTGCACAGAGATGACAGCTCAGAACAAGCATAGAATGGGATGTAGCCCATATCTGCCAAGGCACCCCACAGGGCCTGCAGAGTAGGGGTGAAGGTAGAGCTTCGGCTGCACTGAGGACACCCAGGCTGACCTTGCCCCCAGCCTTCCTCAAGGCCCTGCCCTACCCTCAACAATCACTTTTGAAGCAAGAGTTGGCTTCCCAAGGCCCTGATGGGATAGTTTGTATACCCAAAGCATTCCTTTGGCTACCAAGCAACTCAAGTCAGTCTTGCTGTGCTGTGGGACCTTCAGCCAATCCCTAAATCTCTCTGGGTCTTAGTTTCCTCACCTAAAAATCAAACAAGAACTCAGCATAGTGGCTAAGGGTGGGGGCTCCAGCCCAGAATAACTGGGTTCAAACCCCACCTTAACCACTTATTAGCTGTGTGACTCTTGGCAAATCACTTCACCTCTTGGAGTGAGTTTCATTTTCCTTGTTGGTAAAACAGAATGGTCCAGAGCTCACAAGGATGCCGTGAGGGTTATCTGAGATGATACATATAAAGTGCTGAGCACGGTTCCCAGAACTCAGTAGATGCCAGCTAATCCATACATATGATGAGAAAGTGTAACCTCCCCACCACAACACCCGCAATCTGTTGGCAGGCCTCCCTCCCTCCCCAGTCCCTCCCCCCGCAATGTTTAGCTTTAAGACTGTCTTAACCTTCCTTCCCACTAGGGGGTGGGAAGGCAGTTGGGAATAGTCTCTCTGAAGGGGTAAATCTGAACAGAAGCTTGGAAGAGGGTGGGGTGTGATCTGTTATCAGCCACTGACTGCTTCCTTTAAGCGTCTCTGTGCCCTGCTAGACTACGCCACAGAAAGAACTTCTTTTGCTACCATTTTATCCCCAGAACCCATGACAGAGACTAGGCACTTTATAAATATAGGGTGTCCCCAAAAATGTATACACAAAAAAGTGTAATTATAAAGCCAGTGTTTATTAAAACACATTTCATTTTCAAAATGTAACAGACTCCACAAACACCCTGTATACATTTTGGGGGGCCACCCTGTATTTGCTGGATGAATAAAAGAGTGGGCTCAGCTCCTTTCAAGGACAAACTCCCCTCCATAGAGGGCAAGCCAAGGAGTGTCCTGGGTGAGGTGTGGCGTGGAGGGGAGCACTCAGGTACTCCCAGATTCTTTCCTTGCATGCAAGAGACTGAGACAGTTGGACTTGTAATTTCTTAGAATCCTGGAATCTCTGGGTGGAGAGAAGCTCTTGCAGCTGCCTAGACCCAGCTCCTCCCAACAGTGCCCCGGGCTGGACTGGGGAGGCCTGACAACCCAGCCAGAAAGGGAGGCTGAAGGAGAGAAAGTTCAGGATGAAAACCCAACTTTTTCATCAAGGCAGAAAATAAAATCAAAGATCTGAGAGAGTTTGTTTCTGGCTCTGCTACTTCCTGGCTTTGTTCTGTCAGGCAAATTCCTTCACTCCTCTGAGCCCTTAGTTTCCATATCTGTAAAATGGGATGATAATAACACCTAACCACATGGAATTTGGGGGAGGATTAAATGAGATAATATGAAGCTAAGCCAAGCCCATATTAGATACTCAAAAGTGTTCATTATTAACATTATTATTTTTGGGGCGTGGGGGGATAGTAATTCACCAGGGACTCTTTGCCCTGCACCTCACACCCACAATCATCTCTGAATCCCTCCCCGCCCCCCTTTATTATTTACATAGCTGATTTCATGTAGTTTTAAGAGGTCAGTGACATTTCTGGTCAATATAAGACAGGGTTTTATTTTCCACAAAGTAACCTAAGTAGCAAATAACAGGTGAAGAAATAAAACCAGCTGGAGTATTGCCAGCCTTGACCATTCAGAAAAGGCCTGACACTGGTGTGACGACAGGTGGTTGAAAATAGGAGGAAAGAGCTTGGGACCGGGGATCTGGGTCCGAGGGCAGGGTCTGCCTTGATGAATGATTTGCCTTGAGGAGGGCCTGTGCCCTTTGGCCACAAGGGAAAGCTGAAGCTAGGGACTCTGGAGCCCCTTTCACTGCCCAAGTTCGATGGTAACTAACTTGCTGAGCTGGGGTTGAACCCAGGCACACTGTAACTCCCAATATGCCCATGCTGGTTTTTTTATTTTATTTTATTTTATTTTATTTTATTTTATTTTATTTTATTTATTTTCCTCACCCGAGGACATTTTTCCATTTTTTGTTCAGATAGAGTGGGAGGAAAAGAGAGAGAGAGACATCCATGTGAAAGGGACACATCAAGTGGTTGCCACCCGCAGGACCCAACCAGGGTGGGGGACAAACTGCAACTGAGGTACATGCCCTTAGCGGAAACCGAACCCGGGTCTCTATGGACCACAAGCCGATGCTCTAACCACTGAGCCAAACCGGCCAGGGCTATGCTGTTTTTTTAAAGAATTTGAACCATCAGGACAATCCTAAATATCTATCATTATTCCCATTTTACAGGTGCATGGGTGTCATCTTCAACTTGAGCACTTCATGGTGAGACAACAGGCCCTTAGAGGTGGCTTGCTAAGAGGCAGAGCTGGGATTTGAATCTGCTGTGTGATATGCCCCTTCCTCTCTGGGACTCGATTTGCTCACCTGTAGGATGAAGATGTTACCTCCGGAATCTCTAAGATCCAGATCGGGACATCTTGCTCCTCCAAGCCCAGGTCCCCACCCAGAGAACAGCCCCGTGGGCCTGGGCGGGAGAGAAAGGCAGGTGTAGACATGACAGTCCCGCCAAAGAAGGGGGTGGGTTTGCTGTACTCAGCCGCCAGACACACAAAAACAACTAAATAAATCAGGGCCAGGAACTCCTAATCCTTCCCGGCTGTGGCTGCTACTGCTCAGCTCGCCGGCCTGGGCCCCCATCGCCTGGTCCGCTCCCTGGCGACCTGGCACAGCCAAGAGCTCAGTTTGGCCAACAATGTTGCCTGGCCGTCAAGGCGGCCCCGGCTCCAGAGAAGGGCGGAATGCCCTCCCTGCAGGGTGACTCAGGCCTCCCAGACCCCCTCCGGGTGGGCAGGGTCCTGCGCCTTGGTCTATTTTTATAACGGGCTCCAGGCCTGAGCAAGAAGGGGAAGGGGGGCCTCGTGGGGGCGCAGGCGCCTGACCAGCTCCTCCCGCTGGGGAGCGCAGGCCTCAGGCCTCCAGCTGAGCATCTAGAAAGAATGCAAGCACTTGGGGTGGGAGTGGGGATCGCAGGGTTGAAGCGCAGGCCCAGAGACTGCTTCCCTAACCCTTTTCCCGGCCTCCCCTCAAGACCTGGCGGTTCTAGGGAGCTGGGCGCGGCCTCCCGAGAAATGACCTTTGTTAAGTGGGGCCAGACAGTCGGTCTGTCCGACTATTGAACTGGGATCCAAAGCGGGCGGGGCTCCCAGGAGATCTAAGTGGCCACGGGGTGGAAACCGGAGGAAGCTTCCAGGTTCTGGAGATGCGGACCCCGCCCCGCCGCTGACCACGCCTCCAGCCCACTCTGGCCACGCCCCTGGCCTGCCTTGGGCCATACCCAAGACGGGGGGGGGGGGTCTTTCCTGAGTCCACCCTAGGCCCCGCCTCCTAACTGGCTCCGCCCAGTCCTGGCCAACCTTGTTGCTTGTTCCTAAGTTCCAGAGAGGCCTAATACCAACATCTGACAGCCTGGGACTGGAGCTGGGCCGGCCTCTGGGGCCTGGGGCGGAAGCGGGAGGAAAGGGGGCCTCCTCCCCCAGCGTGAGGTCGGCAAGAAGGAGAGCGTTGCGGGCGGAGGGGCGACAATGACCCCGTTGACGGGGAGGCCTGCAGGCTGAGGATGTATCAGTGGAAGCGGGGCAGTGTTCCAGGCCGCAGTGGCTGACGGGTCCTCGAGCAGAAGACACCCCTGTACACACGGCCACAGAGTGGCGCACGGAGTCACCTGGGGCAGAGGTCTCGGGGCAGAGGTCTCTGGGCTGAGGCCACAGCCCTGGGGTGAGGGGGCAGCTGATGGCCCGGATACATGGGCTTGCCTGGCGAACTCAGGGACGCAGGGTTTGAGGAGGCCCAGGCTGAGGAACATCCCTCTAGGGGTGAGGGGCGGAGGATGGGAGGAGGAACCGGTCTCTCAGCACCAGCCCTCCATCTAGTGGGAAGTTTGGGAATCTCGGCATGTGGAGGTGGTGGGGTGGGAGGGATCTATTGCACCCCGAATCCTTCCTTTTCCCTGGATGTCCTGCTGGCACCAGCACACCACCATCCTGCTCAGTCTGCTCCATCTCAGGGATTCATCCACAGTCATTTGAAGATCTGTCCTTCTCTTTCCCCCTCCCATCCCCAAGTCCTGTCTCTTCCTCCTCATACTCAGCTATGGATAGTGCCCCATCTCTCCATCACCCCCACTGTCACCGGGCCAGGCAGCCACCATCCTTTGCCTGGATCTCTGCAGCTCCTGCCAACGGCTCCCCTTTCCTCCAATTTGACCCTCTCTCCATCCATTCTTTTAATTCTATCCAACTAATGTTTCTAAACCAGAAATCTGGTCATGTCACTTCTTGATTAAAATCTTTCAATGGCTTCTCATGGTCAAAATGAACTCCAACCCTTGGCTTGGGGCTTAGGAGGCTCCACCACCCAGCCCCACCTCCTTCAGTCCTCCCTATTCCCACAGGGCAACTGTTCCTCACCCACCCCTGCAGGCTCTCACCTCACTGAGACCTTCACACCTGCTGTTCCTGCTTCCCAAACACGCTTCCTTGCTGTCTTCAGGGCTCAGTTTGGCAAAAACTCGACCTCCTTGGGAGACCTTTCCTGACCCCCAGTTAGGTACTCCCTGTCTGAACTCCCACAAACCCCAGTGCCTCTGGCCCCTCTCAGAGTATTACTGCCTGGGTCTCTCTTGTCTATCCACTCTGGTAGCAGAATAATTTATTGCGATGTTAATTATTTTACTTTCCTCCCAGTTCCAAGCTGGTAGCCAAGCTCTTTGATTTTCCTAGCCTCGGGGAACTGAGCGCGGCTGAACACAAAGGCTGCTTGAAGTCCGCTGGCTCCTCCTGACTTCTGAGAAAGCTAACCTCCTGGAAGTGACTATGCTAGGCGTTCCCAAGGGATGGGGAGAAGAGGGCAGCCTCTGTGGGCAGAGGAAGGAGAGAAAGCAGCTAGGTGAACAGAGAACAAAAGTGGGGGTTCTGTGAGCAGTGGGGACCTCTGTTCAGCAGCACCTCCCCTGACAGATGACCAGAGCTTTGGGAGATAGGTGGCCATGTACATGGGGACACCAGGTACTGGGGTACGAGCCTCAGTGCCCCCAAGTGGCAGAGGAACAGCTGAGTTGCCGAACCTCAAAGGACCATGTGGACTAGGACAATGGACATCTCCTTGTGACCAAAGAGACACAAACAAGGTATCTCCTCCATGCTTAGGCCCAGGTGGGACAGCAGGTCCTAACACAAGCCTCTGCAGGGGGCCCCAGCGATGGTAGAGAGAGAATTTTCTGCTAACTCTTAGGAACGTGTTTAGAGTGAGTGAGATTGGAGCTGATACAACAAAAATAGAGAAATGGGTTATTTCTTGAGTTTGTGTGCCAAGCTTCCTACCTGCTACACCTGTCTGTTATGTTCACACTGCAGGGCTGAGATGTGTGTACCTCATTCAGAACTGAGTCCTCGGGACCCAGCATGGTTCCTGGTACATGGTAAGTGTTCAGAATGTATTTGTTGAATTCACTTTTCCTTGGTAACTACAGAAATCTTTCTGCAGCTCAAGTTGGCTTCAGTGATTCCCGGGTAGTCCTCAGAATAAAATCCAGACCTCTATGGTGGCCCACTAGGCCCACTCTGATCAGAACCTGCCTCCCTCACAGCCTCATATCTGCAACCCATCCATCCTCCCTGCATTCTCCTCTGCGGCCAAACCACACGATTTGCAGTTCCCCCAAACTTGCCAGATTGTTTCATGCCTCGTGCCTTTGCTTACGTGGCACCCTCCGCCTGGAGTGCCCTTTCCCCTTTCTCTACCTGCTGAGCTTTCAATTCATTTTCAAAGCTCAGCACAAGTGTTCCCTTCTTTAATGCCCCCCTAAAGGCAGACGAGACCTCCCTCATGTCCATTTCTATCTCCCTCTTCTTCCAGCCCTGTTTCCTGGACTGTGGGCTTCTCTAGTGTGATGAGTCCCCAGTGCCCAGCACACAGTGCCAGGTACACATTTGGTTCTCCATAAATGCTCACTGTCCACTAAGCATTAGCCCTGACCCTCCATGGGCTCATGGTGTGACCTCGAGCAACCTCTCCCCTCTGTGAGCCTGTTTTTCTCTCTGCCTTAAGAGAGGAGTGAAACTCAGTGGTCTCTAAGGGCCCTTCTTTCTCTCAGTTGGTTTTAGAGGTGATGGAATGTAAAACATAAGTCACCTATGTGCACTGCAGGCCAGCTCAGGACAGAGCACACTCAGACACACAGCTGCTCAGGTAGCACCCATGCATGGCCACCTGGGAGCAAGTCCCTCCCTAACTGGCTGCAAATGATACTCTCACAAAGTGTACATAGCCTTCTGAATTTGGATGCTCCGTCTCCCAACCCCCATCCCCGATCAACCATTTGCCCTGGCAGTGAAAAATTCAGCAGCAGCGGGAGCTGCCAGTCCAGCAGCAAGTTAATATGCAAGGAATGAGCCTCTTGCAATATGCATGCCCTGAGGCTGGAATCCTATGGGGCTCTCCACTTCTCAGACCTACACATGCAACACCATTCCCCCTACCCACTCCCCAGGACTAGACACAGACACAGTTGGCCTGTGGCAGGGCACTGAAGGCCAGAGCTTTAGCTCTGCTTCCAGGATACCCACCCTCTTGATGTCCTGTGGGAACCTTAAGCACCACATCCATTAATCATTCATTCAACAATATCTTTTCAGTTCCTATCATGTGCCAGGCAATAGTATATATATCAGTGAATCTTATTCTCTTCTGCTCTCGGGCTCACAGTCTAGTGATGGGAGACAGACACTCAAGAGGAAACAGGTATGCCCGGCCAGTGTGGCTCAGTGGTTGAGCATCGACCCATGTACCAAAAGGTCGCTGGTTTAATTCCTGGTCAGGGCATATGCCCAGGTTGTGGGCCTGATCCCCAGTTGGGGGCATGCAGGAGGTGGCCAATCAATGTTCTCTCACCCATGTTTCTATCTCTCTGTCCCTTTCCCTTCCTCTCTCTCTAAAATAAATAAAGAAAAAATATTTTTTAAAAAGATGAAATAGGTGCTATAATTTTAGTTTGGGAGAAGCAGTACTAAGGAAGGATTAGGGTGACAGGATAAAAAATGACTTGGAGGGACAAGGGGCATGCAAGGAAGGCCCGTCTGAAGCTGGCATTAGAGCTTCAATCAAAAAGATAAGGACCCAGCAAAGTAGATAACCCGAGGAAGAGACTTTTAAGTGGAGGGTACAGCACATGCAAAGGCCCTGGAGTGGGAGCAACCATGAAATGTGTTGGAGGAGCAGAAAGGAGGCCACGTGACTAGAGCTCCATCCATGAGGAGAGTGGTAAGAGACTCAGTCAGCGCGGTGGGAGCGGACCAGATCAGGCCTACCTCTGGGGCCACAGCGTGGAGCCTTAATTTTATTCTAAGAGCAATGGGAGGTTTGGGGCAGAGAAAACAAAATCCATCCCTTCTCCCTGCTTCCTTCCTCCTCGGTATCCTTCCTAGAGACCACATCTCTCTAATCTTTACCGTGTCAGTGTCCCGCTCAGAGACTGACATGACTTGGCATCAGACAATGTTTACTGAATAAATGAATTACTAAGTCAGGCTCTTCTGGTTCAAGGCTCGACTGGGTGGCTCCGAGAGGGTCAGCTGGGCCGCTGAGAAGTCCTTGGGCAGCGCAGAATGGGAGCCATCTAGGCCAGAGTAAGACATTTAGATACCCTACCCACTGAACAGAGTCTGGCGTTCCCCATACATAATTCGTAATAGAAATGATATTAATTCATGAAGCACAATACATACACATATGCTGAAATGAAAACAACATATTGGGTTTTTAATTGCAAAATTCTGCATAAGGTGATCAAAGCAAATGTGTGTGTGTACGTGTTGCTGCCACCTTGCTGGTGCCCCAAGCTGAACTGTCTGCCCGTTGGGTCGGTCACCCAGTGCTAGATGGCAAGCCTGGCCCAACTGTCCCCTCGGTGACATGGTCCTGGCTCATGAGCTGGGGATAATGAGGAGCACCAAGGGTGCCATGGTGGCCAGGACTGATCGCGGACAGCCCCACAGTATTGCTTACGTGGCACCTTCTCAAGGCCGCCCCAGATTTGGCAGCTGCTCGGTCTGAGGACTCTGGGGAACATCTCTTTGGGCCACGAAGGCTTGCCCATGCCCATCTCTGATCCTCTGAAAACTGTACAAAATGACCAAGGTCCTAAGAGACCTTTCAGAGGAGAAACTAAGGCTCCGGGAGGTTACTTAACTTGCACAAGGTCACTCAGCATGTTGGAGATGCAGTTGCTATTTGAGCACAAGTCTGGTCCCCAAAGCAGATGCCATTCCCTTCCTGAGGGTGGATGGACTAGGCTGGGGAAAACGCCGAGGATGCCAGCTCACCTGCCCACATCTGCAGCCTTAGAACTGACAAGGGCACACAGTGGAGCTGGACGCAGCCCAGCCTAGACGTGGGCCTGCCTTCCCTCCAGCCTCTTTCACTGCCCAGCTGGGCTCTAAGCCTCTAAGTGCAATGCACCCCAAGGTACAGTCTGAGACCTGGAGGTGGACCGTCACCTCAAGGTCCCCGTGTGGGTTCCACAGCATCGCGCAGGCTCAGAACGGGCACCCAGGAGGGCTCCAGAAGCCTGAGCTGGCACAGCCCATGGCCTCTCCCCTCTCTCCCATGGTGGTGGTTCACTCCATCTATGCTTCCCTCTCAGTCAACCCCGAACACACCTGCTCTGTTTCCCAGCCCTGCACAGAACTGGATCGGGCTGCCCGGGAGGAAAGTGGGCCTTCCCTCTCCACTTTGCACATGCTGTCGCCGCCATCCCTGTCACCTCCCTCCCCAGAGACGAGGCTCCGGGAACTCAAACAGAGCAGATCCATGATTCCTAGGGAGACAGAAGGCTGGGTAGCTGAGGGCAGCACCAGCTTCCCCACGCCAGCCCTGGCTGAGCTCTGCCTCTACCCAGTATAGGCCTTGCCCCATCCATCCCCGTGGGTGGGAAGTGACAAATGAGCCCGAGGAAGTGGAAGGGGGGAGTCGGGAATCGATGGCATTAACATGGTGCCCAAATTAAATATTGACTTTCTTGGTGGACTCCAGGGACTCCTAGATTGATGGCTGGGGCTGAGCCACCACAAGGGATGGGGACATACCAGCCTCGAGCAGGCCTGTGGGAGCTGAGGCTTGGGGGGAGGGCTTACCTCTGCTCCTGCCTGGTCAGGGGGGCAGAGGCAAGGGCTGCAGAGAGCGCAGGGCGCCGTGCCTACATCTCCACCTTGTGCCCAGGGTGTTCCCCATGGAGCCCAGAGTTCCCTCCTCCCAGGTCTGAGGTTTTGTGAAGTGCCCACCCCTACCCCCTCTCTCCACCCCTTTCAGGAACAGTGGCTGGCCTGTAGCCCAAAAAATGAGCAGAATCAATTTGTGTGATGATTTCTATTACCAGGACTCAGGACCCTGCCTCTCAGGATGGTAGGGCTGGTTATTTTTGGCCTGTCATTATGTAGGATCTTGGGGAGGGGTTAAGGGCCTCTCCATTCCTGGAAGCATTCCATCATCCTCTCCAGCTAATTCACCTTCAGAGCCTACAGTGGGCCCTAAGCTTTATCTCCCTCTTCTCATAGCCCCACTCAGGAACTGTCCACACCATCTTCCTGTCCTCCCACACTCTATGCCGGCTCCCGTACGGCTCCCCGCCGTGCCAGTGATTCCGGCCCAGCCCTTCTGAGTTCCAGTCCTGTCTAACCACCGACTTCCCACTTGAAATTCTTCCTTGGCCATCTCTAGGGTATTTCAAGGTTAACATGCCCAAGGCCAAAGTCATGACTGTCTCCTCCAAATCTGGTCCTCTTCCTGTACCCCAAATCCAATGCCAAGGTCGCCCATCCAGGTGTGTAAGACACAAGTCCACAGGGCATTCTTGGCTCCTTCCCATAACATTCACACAAGGGCGACAATTCCACTTACTACATACATATGGGTTCTATCCCTCTGCATGGGTACCTCCTTTCCTCGCCCCCACCCCTGTTAATTTTCCTTCATATGAATGGTTTCCTCACTGGTCTCTCCACATCCACCTTTACTCTTCAGTCGCCGCCCCCCCCCCCCAATCCATTTCCCATTCACCCAGAGCAATCCTGTTAATATATAAATCTGATCATGTCTGTCCCTTGCTTAACACCCTTCTTGATATCCCACTAGTCTGTCCCTTATTGGAGTCTCCCCTGCCCTGGACACAGCATGCCTTAGGACCTGAGAGGGTAGGGGTCTTCCTGGGATTGGTAGCCTTGGAGGAGCACAGGAAATAATGGGGGTGCTGAGGAATGGCTCTAAAAAGCCCCAACTGTGGACCCGAGGTGGGCAAGAGAAAGCCTCCAGGGGAAGAGTCCAGAAAAGCAGGAGATGGCAGCACCCCACAACCAGGCTTTCCCCCACCTAGGCCACCTAAGTGCCTTTTAATTTGGTGCCTAATGGAAGTAAATTAAACCCAAGTGAGTTTTACTGTATCTGTTCAAGTGCTAGTCCCACCTTCCCCCCTTCACCCAGGGCCTGGGGCCACATGTGGGAAGAGGGAAGACAGGCTCTAGGGGTGCTTGTTGGGGAGGGGGGTTGCAGCCTCCCCCAGCTCTGCCAAGGTAGCCCAGTCCACAGGTCTCAAGACCTTCTTTTGCTTTCCCTCCCTGCACACTTGTATCCCCTGAATCCCTAGATTCCAGGAACATTGGCTTAAGGCCTACTTCGTGCTGGCACTGGGCTGGGAACCTTCCCTACCTCACCTCCTTGAGCCTTCACCATGACCCAGTGATGCAAGAGAGGACTCGTACCTCCTTTCTGCAGAGGACACAGCCCAAGGTCACTGCCTTTTCCTTTCCTGAGCTGTGCTGTCCAGTAAGTAGCCACTAGCTACATGTGGTCACTGAGCACTGAAAACGTGACCAGATTGAATCCAAATGTGCTGCACGTGTAAACACACACTAGATTTCCAAGATGTGGTATGAAAAAAGAATGAGTATCTCACTGGTAATTTTATTGATAATGGGTTGAAATGATGTTTTTTATATACTGCATTAAACATATTAAAATGAATTCCACCTTTTCAAAACTTTTTTTAAAATGACTATTGGAAGATGTAAAGTTACAGATGTAGTTTGCATTATTATTTTTTTATTTAACATTCCCTGGGGTCTGGTCTTATGAAGTTCAGGCTGTTGGCTCACCCATGACCCTGCCGCAGTCTGGAAGGCAAGGACAGGCTGCAGCTGAGCTTCGGGGAACCTCTTGGGCTGTCTCCGTATCTCTTGGGAGGACAGTTGGTCACTTTCAGGACCCTGGACAGTACCGAGGACTGCCTCCCACCTGGGGTCCTAGGATAGCACCCAAGCACCGAGAGGAATAACCAGGGGAGGGGTAAATATCACCCACAAAATGCTCCCCATGAATAAGCTCACGTCATGCTCCGGATACCCAGCAAGAATGGCTATGTAAGGGCTATCATTATCCCCATTTTGCAGATGAAGAAACTACTATTTGGGGAGATCTGCACATTCCATCTGTTCACTCAGCAAAGATCAGCTGATGCCTGCTTCCTGTGGAATCTTCGCTAATCACACAAGCCCAAACCAGGTCGACACAGACGGTAGTAATTCTGTGTGAGCAGTGAGATAGTGAAAGTGTGTGTCAGGCTGGGGGAGCCCAGCAGGAGCTGACTGCTGGGGCAGGGAGTTCGGGGACAGCTTCCGAGGCCACTTGTGTTGGATTTGGAAGGATGAAGAGGACTTTGCAGTGTAAGAGGGAGGGAGTTTCAGGCAGACATGCCGTGTGCATAGGTGTGGAGGTGAGAGATGGGTGAGGGCCACATCACCAAAGGCCTTGCATTCTAAGCTAATTCTGGGATCAACAAAGGTGTGTGTTTGTTTTTGAGAGAGAGAGAGGAAGGAAGGGAGAGAGAGAGAGAGATTGAGAGATTTTTGTTGTTCCATTTATTTATGCACTCACTGGTTGATTCTTGTATGTGCCCTGACCAGGAATCAAACCTGCAACCTTGGCATAAGGGGACAATGCACTCCACCCAGCCAGGCTTAATCCTAGAATCCTCAAACGGCTTCTGAGCAGGGCAACAGCCTGGCCAGGTCTGCATTTTGGAAAAGATCACACCGGAGCTAGGAGGACAAACGACTGGATACTGGAGGCAGAAAGAATAAGAACAATGAGATGAGAAATCCAACTCCAGGAAAGAAATGACAGGTTGTTCCATATGAGCCCAAATGGAAAGGCTGTTAGGCCTACAGATAAGGAAACCCGACTCAGACAGGGTCCAGGGACCTGACACGGTGACATAAGTCAGTGCCTGGGGGAGGGGTCTGAGGGGCAGAGCGGTGCAGCCCTCAATGCGGAAAGCTCGGCCCCTGGCCATAAAGTGATGGGTCTCAAAGCCCGAGGAGCCCCTGCTGCAGCTTCGGTTGCTCTTTGGGCAGAATCAACACAACAAATGCTAAACTTCCTCCTCAAACCAGATGCAAAGCAAGAAAGTACAAGAGGAGAGAGGAATGAATGTCACAGCTTGGCTTCAGAGAGATCCTGCTGGTGGCCAGCGGAGTCCAGGGTTGGGAAGGAAGGAGACAAGAACACAGGCGCCCTGAAGGCTCTAGGTGCTGGCTCGGAGAAAGGCCCAGCCCAGGGTGTGGGGTAGGTTCTGCTGTCAGGTCAGGGGCAGGGGCTTTGTTTGTGTGACTCTATCACCCACTTCTGGGAATCTATGATCTTTCCTCCCCTGAGGTTCCCAAGGGGACTGCCAATCACAGTGCCCCACCCCTGCCTGAAGCCCATCAGAGCCCTTCCTTGGGGGTTTTCTGATTGGAATTAAAGAGAAAGTTTCTTTCCCTTTGGGGGCAAAGTTGAGTGACGGGCGCTGGGAGATGGACGCCCGGTGGACTGAGGGGTTGAGCGAGTTTGCCTGGGAGAATGGAGCTTACACAGAGCAGCCAGAGGGACATCTGGCAGCACAGTGACCCTGGGTCCCATCATCCACCCACCACTGTCCTTGCTGCAGCTTGCAACCTCTGAGCGAACAAAGTTTCCTTCTGCCTTAGCTGGCTGGCGCTGGGATTCTGCCACTCTTGGCCACAGTCCCAGTATAGTCCCTTACAAGCTGTGGGAATTTTGGAAAGTCACACCCCTCTCTGGGCCTTGGTTTCCTCATCTGTCAAATGGGGGAGTGACAGTACCTACCTTGAAGACTCAGATGTGGTGCTGCCTGAGAGTGTTTTGCACATGTAAGCGCTGCGGCTGCCCAAGGGGAGGCCCCTATGGCGCCTAACCCGTCCCTCTGACGTGTTTTCCACCCCCAGTGACTTCAGCTTTCCAAGGGCCTGTGTCTGTGGCTCAGAGTCCCCGGGGAGGGGCCCAGAGGGGCCCATGTTGCTAAATGACCAGCTGCATCTGTAGCTCCTGCTTCCACCGCTCCCCACCACAGAAGAGCCAGCGCACTTACAGAAAGATACTGTGTGCACACTGACACTACTCCCTCTTCCTGGGGGCCTGGAACTGAGCAAGGCTCCACTCACTCAGGAGGAAGGAATACCCCTCAGCTCGCCCGGCCAGTGTGGCTCAGCGGTTGAGCGTTGACCCATGCACCAAGGGGTCACCAGTTCGATTCCCAGTCAGGGCACATGCCCAGGTTGTGGGCCAAATCCCCAGTGGGAGGGCATGCAGGTGGCGGCCAATTGATGTGCTCTCTTCGATGTTTCTATCTCTCTCTCCCGCTCTCTAAAATCAATAAGGAAAAAAAAAAAAAAAAAGAATACCCCCCCAGCTATGAGCCTCCCACCCCTGTCCTCTGAGCCAGCCTGTGGCCTCCACTCCACACCCTCCCTGAGCCCTAGAACCTGAGGCCCCACCATAACCCAGCTCCCTGCCACTCCCCTGCGGCCAGAAAGAGCAGGTACCCAGAAGCTAAGCTCAAGCTTCCTGTCCTACCAGCGGGTATTGATAAAGGTGAAGTCCCAGCTCTGCCTCTGACTGTGGCCTCGAGCAAGTCACTCCCAGTTTCTGGCCTCGTTTTCCACAAAACAGGCAGCTTAAAGCCTCCCAGCAAGGTGGTGGTGAGGGGTCAGGGGCATGTGTGTGAAGCTCCTAACACAGAGCACAGTGAGACCAAGTGCCAAGGAATAGCAGCTGATACTTACAGAGCTTACTCTGTGCCAGGCGCTCACTATGCTTTACACACAGTAATCGGTTTTACCCTCATAAGCCGATGAGGTATCAGTACCAGCACCATGTCACAGATGGGGAAACTGAGGTCACTAAGCTCCGTCTAGGCTCCAGCTTAGGGCAGCCTGGTCTTCGGGCGCAGTGATAGGCAGCCATGATCATCACAACCAGTGCGGAAGGCCTGCTGCAAGGGGCCCACCCCACAGTCCTAATCTGTTTACCCCAGGTCCCAACAGAGTATGTCCAAGGTCACCCAGGGATTCAAGGGCAAAGACAGGGTCCAGAGCCCAGGCACCCCTCCCAGTCAGGGCCGGCCAGACCCCGTCACACAATTTGACAAGACCAAACGAGGTGAACCAAGACGAACATAGCTGGGGTCCCAGGGCTGGGCCTTCGCCTGGGGGAGACAAACAGCTCAGCAGCAAAATCCACAGAGTGAGGTTTATTCCCAACAAAGTTCCCCTCCCCCCTCCCCAGCCCAGGACAGGGACAGACAGGCTGGGGCAAAAATGGGGCTCCAGTGGCTGAGGGGCCTCTAAGAAACAGGGAAGGGCCCTGGCCCCCCAGGCCACACCGTGTCTGGCTCCCCCAGACCAGCTGAGTCCACCGCACCTCCCTGCCCAGCCCTCGGGAGAGGGGAGGGGCGCCGGCTCCTGGGTGGTTCCAAAGTGGAGTGTGAAAATAGAGAGATATATATATTTATACGCAGAGGTCAGTCCGGCGTGGCACTCACACCTCTGTCTGGAAGTCACCATCTGGTGGTTCCGTGGGCTCCCAGGCCGTTGCCCGGTGCAGAGCCAGCCGTTCTCGGGGCTTGGGGGGCAGTGAGCCCAGCGTCATAGACTTGAAGGTGCTCCAACTCTGATGCCGCCGCTGTTGGGACAAGCTAGGACGCTCCCCTGGACTAGGCTTCTCCTGTGGAGGGAGCGGGAAGGACCCGTGGAGAAGGGACACCTCCTCACCCACTGCACAGGAGAGGAGGCCCAGAGAAAGCCAGCGATGCCCAAAGTTACCAAGCAATCAGGTGCTGAAGTTGGGTTCAAGTTCAGATCTGCCTGGCTGGAGTTGGGGTCTTGACCCCTGTGCTCGGAGTGGCCCCCTGGGACCATGTTTCCTGAGTCTGCCCACCCTCTTTGAAACCCCAGTGGAGCCCCTATCAATGCTCCCCATCCCCGCGCAACCCCAGAACCATTGCTCATGGCATGGGTAGGCCCTCGGTGAGGCAGGCTGAGTTTGCCCAGGCAGGGGAAGTGGACAGGGAGGGACTGAGTCCCTTGGAGCTCCCTCACCCCTACCCAAGCCAGGGGACTTACGCTGGACAGGGTCCGCTCGGTCGCCCCACCCGAGGACACACTCCACCGCTTCTCCCTCTGTAACGGGGGCCACGGGTCAGGGTGTGACCCCTGGGGCCGCTGCACCAGGCTGGGCCCGAGCTCCGGGCAGGGCAGCCACAGGAAGCACCCTCACCTTGGCTGTGGACTGGCTGCGGTAGCGGTCGAAAGTGTGGAATTTCTGGTTAAGCTCGCGGTAGAGTTCCGAGTGCCGTTTCCGGGTGTGCATCACCTTCTGGGAGCCACAGGGCGTCAGGAGGGGTGCTCCCCACTGCGGCAGCACCCTGAGCCAGCCCCACACTCAGGGCACTTGGCAACCTGGGCTCCCACACCCCTGCCTGCTGCTGGCCTCTCTAGACAAGGCCTGGCTCCCTTCACCCCAGAGCTGTGGGACTGGGCAGGGAGAGGATGTTGGGAGGATCCCACAAAAACCACAGGCTCATAGGATCAGGCTCTGCCATGGGGTTTGGGATCATTTTAGGAGTGGGGACCCTCCAGGGACAACCTCCACCCTCTCAACACACACAGACACACACAGCACTTACCTCAAAGTCCAGGTCTGAATACCGTAACTTCTTTCGCTGGGAAGGAGCAAGGAGGCGGTGAAGGAGAAGAAAGTTTTTACCACATCAGGCACTTTAGAGACTGGAAACCCGGCACCCCAGGGTCTGCCCACTGCCCAGGCCTAGGAGTTCGGAATCCTTCAAGGGAAGGCCCTGGGGTTGTGGGAAGAGGGGCTGAGGCCTGGATGATGAGGAGCTGAGGCACCACCCTGCCACTGGGCTAGTTCAGACCCCTGGGCCCACACTCACTGCCACCCCGCGGCGCACAGTGCTGTCAAGGCGCTCACAGAGGCGCACACACTGGCACACACACGGACGCAATGCTGCACACGGGCCCAATGTCCCAGGACAGTCTCACAACGTGGCAGGGGCACAGGGTCACAGAGCAGATGGTCCTTCCTCTGTGCCCGGATTCTACCCCGTTGCCCCATCCTCCCCTTTCCCATAGCCGACCATGGCTTCCCTCTCCCTAGAACCCTCCACTTGTCGTGCAAACACAAGGACTCTGGTTTCTAGTCCCTTTTTTTGACTCTGCCTTGCCCCTTTTCCTGAAAAACCAGGCCCTGCCTCCCTGACCTCCCTACCCCCTCACTCGCCTCTCTGGCCCTCACTTGCCAAAGGTCACCTCCAAAGCCCTAACAACTACTCGGTGTCCAGTGCCTCTCAAGAAGGAGGCCTTGGAATCTGAGAATGTTGGCGTGGGGCACTCATGAAACCAAGGCCAACACTGGGAAACTGAGGTCTGGGGAGGAGCAGGGACTTGCCACAGGCCCTCAAGGATGACTTTGAAAACACCATCTAGATCTCCCAAGGGCCTTCATGACACCACCGCCCTGGTCCTCCTCCCACCCCTGCCTGCTCTTTCTCCACCAGCCGGCCGGCTTCCCCATGCTAGGCTCTGCCCTGGACCTCCGCCCTTCACCTCGCATGCGTGTCCTCCCTGTTCCCAGCCACACCGCTGCTCTGGAGGCGGCACACCTCTCCCTTCCCAGTGCCCACAGCTATGCCCAGTGAAATAAATTTGGAATCCTCCCCCCCCCTGCAAATCTACTCCTTAGCCCCATTGCCGTTACCCACACCAGAATTCAAGACGTCATCCCTGACCCCTAAAGATGCTGCCACATGTATTGCCACCTCCCACACAAGGAGCCCAGTGCTGGCCCCGCCTCTGTGGTCCAAGCATGGGCAGGTGTCCACAGACCAAAACCATGATGCTGAGCACACCCCCGCCCCAACGCCGGTGTCAGGCTTTGTCTTTGTTACGCCTTCCTGTTTTTGCCATCTGCAACAGGAGCGGGCACCAACTGTTCAAGAAACATTTTGGGGGAAAATCTAAACCCGTGAACCTCCTAGACGCTAACTTACTTTCCTTTGTGCGGAGGATGGGGAGCAGGAGTCCGAGGCCGAACGTGAGCAGCCAACAGTGACTGAGCTGTGACTCCTGCCCCCTTCCTTATCCACATCCCCTTATCCCTCCAACCAGAGTTCTGGAGTGTTCCAGGGTCCTGCATCACCACCATCTGCCTGCTCCCAGTGAGTCTGTGCAGGAAAGTGGGGCATCCACAGGACCACCCAGCAGGCAGAGGAGAGGGGCTTCCATTTTCTCAGAAAGGGGAGGGTCATTACCACAGGCCTATGGGCAGTGCTGAGGCTGATTTCGGGGACGATGATAGCAGCATTTCCCAATTATCTAGCACTTTTTATCCGCCCCACGCAGAGATAAGTGTTTCATATCACTCAATTAGTCCTCTGCAACCGCTCCACAGAGAAGCTGCTCTGTTATCTCCACTCTACCAATGAGGAAACTGAGGCTCAGAGATATGAAGGCTAAGAGAGATGAACTGAGGCGCAGAGAAAGCTTTTGCTCAAGATCTCGCTGCTGATCAGCGGTGGCCAGACTTGATGCCAGATCCGCGTGACCAGAGGCCCAGGCTCTCAGCACCTGACCTGAGCCACAGGCCCCTTAAAGGAAGACCCAGCCTAACCATTTACCCCAAGGCAGACACGAAAGCAACTGTGAAGTCCAAGCCCCCTTGAGGAGTTCAGAGGAGCCGGATTCCCTCGTATTTGCCGTGGGCACTGCCAGGGCAGAGCCGCACGGTGTATACATTCCCAGTGACTTGGTACAAATACGCTGCTCAGGGGAGGGTGCGGGTTGTCCCTTCCCGGCTGCTGCCTAGGATTTAGACACAGACTCAGGCACATGGGGGCAGGCCTCCCCCACACACCCCATGCCCTACAGCCGCTCACCTCCAGGGAGCCCAGCTTCATAGTGGAGCCCGGCACAGTGCGGGGCATGGTCCGGCTGCGCTCCCCGGGCTCGGGCACTTGGCGGGCGCTGGGCGTCGGTGGTGGCGGTTGGAAGGTCATCCCATAGGGGTTCTGTAGAGACCCATAGGCAGGACCCAGCCCCAGGCCCGAGTGGTCCACAGACAAGAAGCTGGGGTAGCCTTCGGAGTGCGCCAAAGCCTTGGCAGCCCGTCGGGGGGTGCCCTCAGGCCGGGTCCTCGGGGGATCCTCACCACCTCCACCCGCACCGCCAGGCTGCAGGCTCAGAGTCCTTCGGGGCAGCACCATGTAGTCCCCCTCGGAGCCTGGCTCGCCTGACCGTAGCCATGTGAGGTCCAGCTGCCGCAGGCTGCCCTCCCCACACATGTACACGGGGTTGGCCTCCTGGGGAGGCGGCGGCTCCCCTAGTCCTGGCGAGGCTGCCATGGGCATCAGGATATTCCCAGGCAGTGTTGAGAAACTGAGGCCACCCTCCGGACCCACAAGGCAGGACTTGGGCTCCTCATCCTCATCCAGGGACAGGCGGGACAGTGTGCCCGTGATGGTGGACGGGTTGCACGTGTTGACCTCCTTGAACAGAACTGGGGTCAGGAGTAGAAGGGAGATGAGTTCCGGGGAGGAGGAACCCCAGATGCCCCTGCCCAGGCTGTTCAGGTGCCAAGCCCCTAAGCTCAGATAGAGGAGGTGGCTTGGAGAGGTGGCTGAGTGACTGGTACTCTCCCCCACACCAGAGGAGTTAATAAGACAGCTGGCCCAGAGACCCACAGCAAGGCAGGGCAAAAAATAAAGCCCAGGCCCTACTCTACAGGTCAGCTCCTGCTGTAGGTCCTGACCTCTGATCCCACAGCCCTGAGGCTGTCCAAAGGGCCTTGATCCTCCCCGTCCCTGGGCAGCTGCTCCCCAGGAGACAGACCTGGAAAGCGATTCTGGTAAGAATCACGGCAATGACACAATACTGTGACAGCTACTATGTGCCAAGCACCCTGCTAGGCACCTGACGTCTCCTAATTCATTTAAGGCTCAGAGAGAGAGCTGTCTACCCAAAGTTACATAGTAAGTGTGTTCACAGCCTTAGACCCACTAAGGGCTGTCTGACTCTAAAGTAAACTCCACAGTCAGACCCCTGTCAGGGCCTCCCACAGTGGGCTGGGGCCCTTCCTTCTTGCCCTTCCCTGGGGACCATGCTCAGCTCTGTGCCAGCAGACTCACCTGTCTGACAAGCCAGATCCACATCCTTTTCAAAGTCTGACTATAGGCAGAGAGGGAAGAGCAGGTGGGCAGAGAGAGGATTAATGTATCAGGGTGGGAGGGGCTTAGTCCCCTCCCTACCCACCCGGAGGTGCTACCCATAGCACACCACCCAACAGAGCCCACGGGGGCCCCAGGCATGTCTACTCCAGCCCCACTTGACAGGTGAAAAAACTGAACAAGGGAAAGACTTGCCCAGTGCCACCCAGTAGCCAGTGGCTGAGTCCAAATCAATCCTGATCTCTGTCCCCTCCCTGCCATGGATGAGGAAGGTGAGGGGCCTGGGAAGTGAAGGTGGGGGTACGCTTAGAACCCACCCATGTCCTGCCCAGGCCTCCGCACTCACCAGGATCTGCAGCTGCCCATTCTTACACGAGTCAGGGGAGTCTTCGCTCTCATCGGCCCGGCACACGCCCATCTGACACTTCACCACGTCCTGGACCTGGGGGCAGCGGGTGCCTGCTGGCCTGAGGCCACCACAGGGCCCCTGGCCGCAGCTGGCTGTGCCTCCCACCCTAGGCACCCAGGTGGGTTTGGAGGAACAGAAGCACATCCAGCCTAGGGGAGGGTTGAGGGGAGCAGGAACTCCAGGAGGCCAGGGACAAGGTTGCCCCAGGCTCTCAGCTTCCACACCAAGGGCTGCCCAGCTGGAGGCCTTGCCGGGGGCCTCAGACCCTCCCTACCTGCCCAGTGGGGAGGAGGGACAGTATTGGCCTGGCGAGGTGGGTGAAAAGGACAGGAGAGGCCCAGCCCACCTCTCGGCGCAGGAAGCAGTGCACAGCCGTGATGACGAAGCCTTGTGCAGAGTTGAAGACAGCGAAGAGGGCCTGGAAGAGGACGGAGCGGCGGTCTGTCATGGCCAGGACAGCGGACATCCAGGTGAGCGCCAGCAGGGGCAGCACCACGCAGGAGCTCCAGAGGGAGGCCCTGGAGACACAGCAGAGGGTCCGTCAGGGTGACGCTCCAGGAAGTGGGGTGAGCTGAGCCCTGGCCTGCACTGAGCCTGGGGCCCGCACGCTGCCCAAGACTGGCAGGGCCCCAAACTCCAAGACCTCATTAATGTCCCAAAGCAGAAATGGGCTGAGGAGCTGGAGTCAGAGAAACAGAGAACAGAGACAAAAAGTGAGAACTACGGGGCCAGAGCAGGAACCCAGAGAGGTGGGAGGGACGGACACACGGACACCAGGGACTGAACCACAGCCAGAGGCAGCATCAGGTGACAGAGATGGAGAAGGTGGAACAGAGCAGTGGGAGAGAAGAGAAGGAGACATGCAGATGCTGTAACTTTCAGCTCCAACTTGCACAGAATCACAGGCCTGGGCCCCATGTCCAGAGATTCTGGGGGACGAGGAGAGGGGCAAAAAGAGATGAGAGAGAGAGAGAGAGAGAGGGCATGAGACAGGCAGAGACACAGATGGAAAGATTAAACAGGCAGAGCCCACAGAGGATGTCACAGAGCACAGATCTTTGGGGAGAAGGTGGGGGCCCAGGCCAAGGCAGCAGAGGCTCATCCCCTTCAGTTCCCCAAGGAGGGGGCACCAGGCCCCCAGTGGCTGCTCAAAGCTCTGGGCAAAAGAATCATAGTTGGGACTGGGGGGTTAATAGCCGGGATCAGGGCCAAACCCACAAATCCCTCACCTCCTTGACAGAGGAGGGCAGAGGAAAAAAGGCAGACGGGCCCTGCACCCAGCCACCAGTGCCAACCCGCCACCACTAGCTACAGCCCACATGGGTACAGGAGGGCAGTCTTACTCTACTGGGCCGGGTGCCATACCCAGCCCACTCTGCCTCGTGAACACTCCAGGTGGGAGAGTCAGGTAGCGGTGGGCACAGCTCTGCACACGGCAGAGATGGGCAGAGGCCAGAGGCCTGCTCTATAAAGAGCGGTTGGGAGCTGCTAAGCCTGGGGGTGTGGGGGGCCAGTGGTCTCTACAGCCTCCAGGGGCCAAGCCAAGACTCGGCGAGGACCTAATCACAGTCATGGGGCTGCCACTGATTAACCACCTATTCTCTGCCAGGCCCTGCACTGAACACTTTACATACATTAGTTCACATTGTGATCAAAACAACTCCAATAAATAGGATGGGGATTATTATCCCAATTTACAGATGAAGAAACTGGAGTGTGCCCAGCTGGACAGAGAAAGACCAAGCTGGGATGCAAACCCAGTTTGGCTGCCTCCTCCAAAGCCCAAGCTTTTAACTGCTGGTTCTGACAGACTGGGTTAGAGAGGCAGCTGGCAGCCCAAGTGACCAAGCTTCCCGCCCCATGGAGCTTCCCAGAGATGGTGCCAAACCTCCTCCAGAAGCAATGAGCTCCCTCGCGCCGGAAGTGTGCGAGGTAAAGCTGGACCCCGTTGGTCTGAAATGCTGGGATGGGTTTCTGGCCCTGGGTGGGAGGTTGGGCCTGAGGCCCTTGTGGATTTGTGCATGGTTGAACTTTTAAGAATCTCAGCTGCCAGGGACAGGGGTGTCTCAATGACATATTCTCTACCTCCAAGATTCTCTGTCTCCCAATTGGTTGAGATTCAATGTCCCTGAAATTCTAACTTTCAGATTCTATGACAGATGATAAGACTCTGATTCACATTCTAATGTTCTTAGCTTCTGATTGTCTTATTCTAAGATTCTATCACTCTAATTCTAAGGCGCTATGGGCTCAGAAATTCTAAGGACCTGAGATTCTATGAGCTTCGTGGGCTGAGGGGGAAGGAGGGCCCTCAGCTGTGCCTAGGTACAACACAGGCTGGCAGGGAGGGCGGGGGAGCAGAGGGGTGGCACAGCAACCCAACACTTTCCGGGAAGCGCAGACATTCACTCCCGATGCCCTCTGCCATCTCAATGCCCGAACCCTTGGCCAGGTCAGCTTTCCAGGGCGCTGGGCTGATATCCCTCCTCCCCCCACCAAGGGTCCTGCCCCCCATTCTTTTCCCCGCCCACCTCCACGCCCCCCCAGGGGGCACAACTAACATGGCGTTCCTGGCCGAGGCTGAGCTGAGCAGGGGGCTGGGGACCACTCCACACGCTGAGCAGGGGAGGAGCAGGCTGGCCCAGGGGCACCGCTCCAACCTCGGGGGCGGCACAGACACGGGAGAAGGGGGAAACACATGGGAAGCGGGAGGAGAGGGGCAGCATGAGCCCCAGAGCAGGGTGGGAGGGGGAGGGCAGGCGAGAGAGAGAGAGGTGGGTTAGGGTGGGTGAGGGGCCACAGCTGAGCACTCCGAGTGCCCACCTTGCCTGCACCCTTGATGCATCAAGGTTAGGGAGCCCCGGGCAGTCGCATCGTCAAGCCCTGACTCCAAGAGCGGCCATAGCCCTCCCGCCCTATACCATTTCCCACAAGGCCAAGTCACAGAGACATCCCCTTACCCGGCCCTCTGCTTCTTGGACTTGTCTGAGATGCCATCTCGAGCCATAAGCTTGTTGAAGACGATGATTCCGATGAGCATATTCACCTGGGGGCCCAGTGGAGTAGGGTGAGGGAGACAGGATCACCAGGTGCCCTCCTGGCAGGGAAAGCCCCAGGTGGGAGCTGGAGAGCAGGGAGAAGCAGACCCCCTGGGCCACACACCTCCCAGGACACCGAAGGGGCACATACCAGGACAATGACGGCTGCAGGGCCCACAAAGGCATACAGCAGGCCACCCTCCAGGGAGAGCCAGCAGCTGGCGGGGAGAGGGAGCATCAGACACCCAAGCAGGCTCCTCTCCACCCTCAAACACCATTCCTCAGAGACCCCGAGCTGCCAGGCCCGTATCAGCAATGAGGCCAAGCTCCAGACAGGGTTAGAGGGAGCCACTGGCTCTTGCTGAGCCTCAGTTTCCCCTCTAACAGAAGTGAAGACCATTAGGTCCAGTCTCATGAGGATCAAACAAGGCTGATCCCTGAGCTGAATGGTTCTTGCGATTATCCAATCCCAGCACATCCTTTTACAGTCAGGGAAACTGAGGCTCTGAGATGGAGAAGGATTTGCCCTAAGCCCCACAGTAGGCGTGGGCCAGAGGTGCAGCCTGAAAAGGCCTGAGGCCCAGTCTGGGGCCCTAACAGGTTCAGTAACCCCCACTGCCCACCATGGGAGGCCCACGTACTAGCTGGATGTACCGTATCCTTTGGTGCGGGTAAAGCCAACAGACACGGCCACCACCAAGGCAGGCAGACCTGGGGGAGCGGAGCCAGAATGAGACAGCTAGTCCTCAGGCTCAGGGTCCTCTCATCCTCCCAGACCCCAGCCCAGGTGACCTTCATGCCCACAAAGAGGGGTGAGAGCCAAAGCTGAGTCTGTCTTGCTGCCCCTGCCCCCAATGCCCACTGGCAGAGTCCAGCACCGGCCCTGCTCACCCCAGCCCAGGCAGAGAAAGCGCTTGCGAACAAGGCGGGTGCGCATCCGTCCAATGACAGCCAGGTAGGACTGCCAAGCCTCAGTGAGCACCCAGCAAAAGGAGGAGAGGAAGAAGAAGTGCAGGAAGGCGGCCGTCATGGTGCATACACCCTGCAAGGAGAGGAAAAAGGGGGGAGTGGCCCTGAGCAGCCGCCAGGGTGGGAGGCGCCAGGCTGCCCACACTGGCTGCTGGGCTGCCATGGCTGCCCACCTGAGCTCCACCCCCCCACAGAGCCCTGCTAGGCACCCCGTCCTCCTGCACCCACACACAGCACGACACAGGCCCGGTGACATGCACACAGCATTCAGCATCTGAGAAGCAGTCGGGCAGGCTGCCCACACACAGACGGGGTTGGCAGGGAGGGGAACAGCCAGGAGCACCTGCCACGTCACGGCCGGGTGGGCCCCCCACCTGGCACTCACAGTGCTGGCACTGTGCAGGGAAGGTGAGGGGGCATAAGGGACAGCCAGGACAGGTCATCCACAGGCAGATGGCACGAGAGGCCTCGCTGAGGCTCCCACACGTCCACCGACATGAGAAGGCCCAGGCTCCACAAATGCAACCCACCCGTACGTGTGCACACAGGCGTTCGGCTCACATAGCCGTTCACAGATGTACACAGACATTTATCACTTGAGTACACCCACCCCTCCTCTGCAACGCCTGCACGTATGCTCACACACAATTTCCCACACCCTCACCCAACACACAGCTGGAGTGTATAAAAACACCCATCACTTAGGTACATACACACAAACACACGCGTCATCACCTACAAACACTCTCCACCCTCACCCCCTTCACCCCCCCCTCACTCCCCGTGAGCCTGCACCTGCCTTGCTCAGCACCCTTGACTGGCCCACGAGAATCAGGATGTTAGACGCCAGGATGGACAGGCAGAAATTGAGCAAGATGATGGAGCGTTCAGATTTTATAAACCTGAGGGCACAGAGGGCAGAGACAGAGAGCTGGCTGCCCCAGCCCAACCTGGGATGACGGGTCACCTCCCACCCTGTCTTCCCAGCGTCCCACCTACCTCCAGAAGGCAGCGTAGATGGCAAGCAGGGTGAGCAGTGCCATGCAGGACACAGCACAGCCAATCACAAGGGGGACTGAGGGGGAGCCCGCCAGCTCCAGGGTCTAGGGAAGATGAGCAGAGGCTCAGATGGGACACTGGGAGAGGGCAGTTACAGGGGTGCCCTTGGCCTCCCCACTTCCTGTCTGGTAGAGACTGGCACCTGCATCTCCACACACAGAAGGGGACTCACCACTGTCCTCACAGGTGCACAGAGTGGACTCAGTCACATACGCAGAGGCATATTTATGCTCGGTCACCCCCACTCTGGCACATACAACCAGACACCCATGTGTGTACACACACGAATGCCCACAGCCACGCACCCCCAGGCACATGTCATCACTGTAGCACCATCCCAAGGGCACAGACTTGCACGTGCAATCCCAGAAGTGCTGCTGCTCAGACACACACGTGGGATCACCCAGGTCGCTCTCGACACTGCCACAATGGCCACCGCCACAGATGGCCACTGCAGCCCAGCTCCCCCCAGCCCAGCCCAGGCACCCTCCCACTCACCAGGTCCTTGGGCGGCTGGGCCAGCACGGCAAAGGTGGACAGGTGCTGGCACTGGCAGCGGGTGTGGGCTGCCTGGGTCTCCAGGGTCTGGCAGCTCTCAGTGTCCCAGTCCCCTGAGCTGGCATCTCTTGGGTGGGGGGAGATGGAGTGAGCCCCAGCCCAGCTTCCCGGCCCCACTCCCAGCACTGGCCACTGCGCAAAGGCAGGTGAATCCGAGGCAAGGCCACAGCCAAGAAGCAGGCAGCTGAGTGCCCCAGGATGTGCCCTTTATCCCTTAGGCCACGGATGGCACCCAGGAGCCCTCAGGCCTTCCAGGCGAAAGATCCCCTCCAGAGGTTCTAGAGCTGCACCCCTCCCCCCACAGAGCCCCTTTCCAACTCACGCTCTGGAGTAGTCCCAACTGGCGCAGTGCGGACCTGTGGTGCCCTGGGGAGAGCATGAGTGCGTGTGGGCTGCGGAGCTCACCACCCTGACCCCCGCCCATGCTGCCACACAGGCCCCGCAAGTCAGAGGGTCCACCTGCCACTGTCACCCCACCACCCCATCAGACAGGTCTTTGGCCACCTGCGCTGGGGTGTTCCCAGGGTCCCTGCCTGGACCCCACTCACATTAATGATGTAGGAGAGCTCCACCGTGATAAGGGGCTCAGCTGGTGGCTGTGTAGGGGGCCGCACTGTCACTGTCATCACCCGGGATGTGACGGCCAGCGGGGGCCTGGGGACAGGTTCTGAGGTCAGCTCCTGCCAGTGGGTGCCCAGACCCAGTCAGGAACCCAGAAGGTGTTTTGAATGGGGAGAGGGGGCTACCAGAGGTCAAGTCCAGGGAGAGGCTAGAGCTCAGCGGGCCCAGAACTTCGGGTGAGGTCTAGAGCTCAGTCTAACACCCCCTGGACCCCAGCGCAGCCTCTAGGAGCTTCGTGGACATCTTTGAAAAGCACCTGTATCCAGAGCCAGGCGAGGGGTCCCCAAGGCCGCAGGAGGGTGCAGAGGAATCTCTCTGTGGCCAGCACAGGCTCAGTCTTCCTTCTCTCACCTGGAACTCCCTGGGCCCTGGGAAGCCCCATCCACCCCTCCGAGGTACTCACCTGGGGGGCGGCAGGATGAGGCCCAGGGTGCGGTAAAGCACAGCACCAATCACAAAGTAGGAGGAGGAATCCTCGGGGTCTGCCGGGAGGAGGCGCTGATGGGAGTAGCCTGGACCAGGGGGCACTGTTCCTGGGCCCCTCCCCCGGCCAGGGCTGCTGGATGTCCCAGAGGCAGCTGGCTTCCCTGGGGCAGAGAGGCTGAGCACCTCCTTGGGCAGGAAGAGGCGGTCCTCGGAGTGACGCACCCAGTCCTTCATGCCCCGGCGGCCTCGCATGGGAAACGTGATGTCGCTGGACACTGCTGAGACTGGCTCTCGCTGAATGCTGATCACTGCAGGGGGTGGGGGCAGCAGAGACCAACAGACACGGGGGCAGACACGAGGGAGAGGGAGATTTAGGGGAGACAGACACCAGGAAGGCAGATGCAGACACCGAGGTTGGTACCAACCCAGAGGTGCGGGGACACGTACACAGAGAAACACAACAGAGATGGAGGAGAAGAAACACGGAGAGAAAGATACAGTGAGTTCAATAAGGAAGACAGGGCCCCAAGAAAGAGAGAGAAGGAAATAGGAACAGCCTCAAAACCATCCCCCCATGGAGGCCTGGGTTCCACATCCAGCACCCCCTCCCTCCCAGCCTCCTGTACCCAAGTTGTCTGTGACAATCAAAGAGCTCTGAAAGGCCTTGAGAGCATCGCCCACCAGGTGAATGAAGTCCTCCACCACCCGGAGCAGGTGCACAGAGCCAGGGGACACCTGAGGACAGAAGGTGTGTAAGGGTCCGTGATGGAGGTGAGTCATGGGGGAAGAAGCCTAGAAGCCAAGCCCCTCACCTGCTGAGCATCATCCCATTTTTCCTTGTTTTCTGCATCCACCATGAAGCTCACCACCTGGAAGAAGCGCTGGGGAGAGAGAAGTGACTGTCTGGAAGCCCAGCCCCAGGGGCCAGAGCTTCCCCATCACAGCCACACCTGCTGCTCCCAGAAGACTCTGCCATAGGGACCCAGCCTCATTCAGTGGTCCTTCCCCCCAGCAGAGCAGGAAGGTACCTGCACATCATCCGCAGAGGGCACGTAGGTGGCCCTCTTGAAGGTGTCAGTGACGTTCCTCAGAATGTCCACAGAGAAGAGCAGGTCTCCGCTGTAGTAGGTGCGCCGGGCCAACAGCTCCTGCAGGCTGCGCACCACTTGTGACATGCCCTCGCCCGCCAGCATGCGCTGCCCCTTGGCCAGGTGCTCCCGAAGCTGCAGGGGACAGGTGGGCTGCTGTCACGGGAGTGGCAGGAGCTGGGACCAGCCCCTGGCCCACCCCACTCCCGTCTGCCCGCTGCTTGCATCAGGAGGAAAGAGGGAAAAGGCAGCGATGATGCTCGAAGGGACTCGGGGAGACAGAGCTCAGGAAAGAGACCCACAGAGAGAATCTCTAGAGATACTTTTAAAAGACTGGAATGGACTAGCTAGAGAAGGAAGGGTGCTCAGGTGTTATAAAAGATAAGCATGGTACAGGGATAGGGTGCACCCCCATCCCAACAAGGTCATGTACACTCTGGAGTCTAACTCACTCATATTTATATTTTGTCTCTCTCTCTTTCTCAAATACACGTTCCAAATGCAAACACAACTAATACCAATTACAGTCAGACAAGTACACACAGGCCACGTTCACTGACACCATTCTTACCCCAAGAAAGGCCCTAAGTTGGGCACTGAGGACACAAAAATAAATTCAGTTTTGTCCCTAGGCCTTCAAGGAGCTCCCAGTCTAGCAGGACACAGACATTTTGAAGAGCGCTCATTACACTTAGTGACCGGAGAGCTCAGGGGGCTGTCGGAACAGACGCAGGCACCAGGGAGAAGGGAATATACTTGAGAGTTAGGCCTTGAGGTATGAGTAGGAGTTTGCCAGACAGGGAGAGGCACAGCCAGGCAGAAGTGAGCACAGCATATATACGCCAAGGCACATGAGCATGAGTGAGCATCAGGCTCCCTCCACCCCCGACCAGCGTCTGGCGTAGACCTTGTGCCGCCTGGCCCAGCAGGGAACACTCACTGACAGATACAGGTAGCGGTACTCGTGCGAGATGCAGCGGGCAAAGCTGGGCAGCCCCCAGTATGCCACGCCCTGGGCACTGAGGAGACAGCGGCGGCTGGCAGACCCTGCAGGGGAAGGAGAGAGGGTTGGGTGTGGGAGCTGAGCTCTCACGCACTTCATTCTGCACCTCAGGGTGGAGGATAAAAGAGGATGGAAACCCAGACGGGGGCAGCAAGAATGAAAGGGTGGGGGCCTGAGGGCAGAGCTAGCCGCCCCTCACCTGAGGCGTTGGGGGGACACTTGTTGTAGATGATCTCGCCAGCAGCCGCCTTCTTCCACGTCATCAGCATCACGTACTCATCCCTGCACATCTCATGGAAAGCTATGGGTACAGTGACGGGGCTCAGCCAGGCCCACGCGCTTGTCTCCCAACACCCAGGGGCCTGCAAGCAATACCTGGACACCTCTTCTCACTGCAGGGCTTCACCTCCTCTCCGGTGCCCTCGCAGGGATAGCCCTGCGCGCCCGTGGCCTGGCACATGCGGAAGCGACGCTGCCAGCCTGTGTCACACGTCTTGGAGCACAGGCTCCACGAGTTCCATGGTCCCCACTTGCCATCTGTGGCTACAGGAAAGGGCGGGCATGAGTGGCCCCAGGTGCTCCCAGGGCCAGGACGGCCACCTGCCGCCCTTGCAAGCACTCACCCGGGCACTCAAGGTTGCTGCACTCGCGGGTGTCAGTGAGGGCACCCGTACACGTGGCCCAAGCTGGACCGGCCACACTGCACTTCCGGCTGCGCTGCTGGGTCCCGTTGGCACAGGACGTGGAGCATGGACCCCAAGGACCCCATTCTAGCCACTGGCCTTCCACTGCATGGGGAGACACAAGCAGGGGTGGCCGTTGAGCAAGGGGTGTGGGAACTGGTGTGGGCAGAGCACCGCAGGGAGATGGCAGAGCCTGTTAAGCATTGAGGCTTGTGTCAGGCCAAACCCACTAGAGAGAGTGGATGAAAGGGAGGGGCTGGAGTGAGCAGGTGGTGCCTGAACCTGGTCCTGCCCGCGTGTCACCAGCTCCAGGAACACAAGGCACACATTCTCTTTTGGCCAGGGAAACGGGTCACCTTCTGATTGATCTTTGTCTACACTTAAGCACAGCTTTGTGTCCCCTGACAACCCAGGTGGCCATGAGCACCCAAGAGCTATAACAGCAAGGGTTCCCCTGGGCTTAGGGGAAGGGGCACTAGCAAGCAGCTCCCCCTTGGATGGGGACACCCGTGCCAATTCCATCTGGGTTGGGCCAGGTCACCTCCCACACTGACAGTCTCCCCATGCTTGGTCAAAGTTCATGGGGCCCCCAGGGACAGAGCACTGGACATGACTGCCTCCTCTGAGTCTCCCGACCCCCACCCGGCTGGGCGACGCCCGCCTGGAAGCCCACGGGCGCTACTGACCCGGGCAGGCAGCCATACTGCAGAGCTTAGTCTGCAGCTCAGGACCCTCGCAGGCCTTGCCGCCGTGCTGGGGGGGCACGCAGGTCCGCATCCGGCTCCGGGACCCCCGCCCGCAGCTGCGGGAGCACAGGCTCCAGGACCCCCACTCCTCCCACACGCCGTGCACTGCAAGGAAGCACGTGGCCGGTGGCTGGGCTGTACCTTGGCCCCGCCCACTGCCCATCCACCCACCAATCAGGAGCTCCGGCAGTTCTGCGACCACTCCTCATTGGCTCTCTCCCGGGCCACACCCTTTGGGCGGGATGTGGATGACAACCAGTTTACAGTCCCAGCTCACACAGGTCACCCAACCAGGGAACCTAGAATCAACCCAGAAGGGGAGACAGGGGTCCTCCTCTCTTGGGAGCACAGGAAAGCCCAGGAAAGGACTCCAGATCTACCCCCACCCTACCCTACTTTGTCCCTCCCCACCCCCCACCCCCAACCACGGACCCAGAGCAGGAAGCCAACACAGCAGGCCCGGAGCAAGAGAAGCACCCCTCTGACCCCAAGCACATGGACACACATTGACATGAACCTCTACACGGACACTGTCACAGAGCTCACAGGCCAGGCACAGCTTTGCCCAGCCCTCTGCAAGCTCCTGCCACACCCCCGCTATCAAGTGCCCTCCCCAGGTAGCCCTACTTGAATTCCGCAGCCAGGAGCTGGCCAGGCCCAGGCACCACTGCCCTCCCTCGGGCTGAGGAGCGGACTGGCAGAGGCTGCCCACTCCCCGGGCAGCACATGCTCAGCCTCAGCTCCATGCTGGGCTGAGGGGGGCTTCAGGGGCTACAGGAGGCTCCCTGGGGAGTGGGGTGGGGAATCAGAAGAGGGACAGGATGGTCAGGAAAGGTTTCATTTTTTTTTTTAAGTGGCAATTGTCTTTGATCTTGAAGGACAGGCTGAATTTTGATAGCCCAGCAGGGGAGGGGGCATGGGATGAGAACAGGAGATGCAGGGAGGGGGGAAAGTGCGAGGGGTGCTGGTGTGGCCAGAGCACAGGGAATGTGGAGGGCGAGGGTGAAAAGATAAGCCTGATTATCAGGCCCTAGGCACCTGGGGAGTGATGTGCCCAGAACCCAGCCCACTAGTGTGGGCCTTGATTCGTGTGTGTCCCCAGTGTCCTGGGAGGGGCTGGGCACAGTGTGGGGAATAGTCAGATTTGCTGAATGAAAGGAAGATTAACCTGCCCAAGTCCCAGACGGGACCGTACCCTGCCGGCAGATGGGGCGGGGAGGATGGGCATACCTGGGCAAGTGGCTGAATTGTTGCAAGGCCGGGTCTCCCGCAGGGGCCCGCTGCACAGGGTCCCATAGGGGGAGGACACACAGGAGCGGGTCCGCACCTGCAGACCCTGCCCACACGTCAGGGAACACACGCTCCACGGGGACCACTCCTCAGCCGCTGGGTCACCTACAAGAGAGGGACAGCGTCGGCGGCAGGGGGCACCTTCCAAGCACTTGGTCTCATAGGAATCCTCCTACCCTGACCCCAAGTGACATGTCATTCAGGAGGCAACCCAGTCCTGCCCACAGGCCTCACGTGGCAGAAAGATGTGACTGAGCTCCAGGACATAAGACATAGACGGGTACATGCCAAGCACACATGCCACCAGACGCCACACAGTCGGGCCCCCGCCACAGAGGAAGGGAGGCGGGCCCGAGTTACCTGTCTGCGCCAGGTATACCCCGGGCTCATCTGCAGACCTTGGCCACTGGGTTTTCACCTTTGGTTCCTCTTCCGGCTCCTCACCTGGAACACGGAGGTGGTGGCAGGGGTGAGCCAAGGCCAGCTCTGTCCTGCCGGGATGGCACAGAGAGGGTAGCCTTGCTCGCCCTCAGCCTGAGGGTCTGGAACCAACTGCAGATGCTGAGAGAGCAAGTCCTGCCCCCTGCCCCACACCACCATTCTACAGATAGAACACTGAGGCTCAGCAGGCCACACAGGGCTCGCCCACAGCCTCACAACTCTCTTTTCCTCCTCTCGCCTCAGGCAGACGGGGGGAGACTGGAGAGGGGTGGCCATGCACATAAATGAGCTCTGGGAGACTTCTGCGCCAACGCTGTCCACACCTGTCTCCTGTAACCCTCCCTGGGAAGCAGAGGCCCCCATCTCTGCGTAATGATGAGAAAACTGAGGACTACAGAGGGGAAGTGACGTCCAAGACCACACAGCCCGGTGAGCCCGAAGCCCAAGCGTTTCCCCCTCACAGGGCTGACTCCTAGGGCCGACAAACACCCAAGCTGGGACACAGTTCATGCCAAGCCAGGGGCTGGGTCTTGGGTCCCGATTCATCTCCCCAAGCAGCACAGGACTGTGACCTGGAAGTGCAGGTCAGAAGGCTGTTCCTCAGAGACCCAAGGGCTTGGGGCAGATACTACCTCCCGTGGGCCCTCCTCCCTGCTGCCTCGTTGGCCAGGAGAGCAGCAGGTTCTCCAGGAGGCCAATGCTGCTTCGGCCCCAGCCCCAGGGCTTTGGCTGCCCTGATGCATGTGTCTGCTCTAGGCCCTGGGAGCACCACCAGTGCTGGAGGAGGGGCTGGGAGAGGTCCCGTTCCCCAGGGCTTGCCCGGCTGCTCACACAGGGACTGATCCGGGCCCTCCCCCATGTGGGTAGTGCAGAGGGGAGAGGCCCAGCTGGGCAAGTGGGACTGGCTCAGCCCATGCTGTCCCCAGACCAGAATGTACTCCTCTCTCCAACCCCAGGTCCTCTTCTATTTCTAAAATCCACATCAACACAAAACAGGCACTCTGTGTTTATTTTTTCTTAATCCTCACTCGAGGACATTTTTCCATTTTTTGTTCAGATAGAGTGGGAAGGGGGGAAGAGAGAGAGAGAGGGAAAGATTGACGTGAAAGGGACACATCGAGTGGCCACCACCCACATGACCCAACCAGGGCCGGGGACAAACTGCAACCCAGGTACATGCCCTTGGCGGAAACCGAACCCGGGTCTCTCCGGACCGCAGGCCGACACTCTAACCGCTGAGCCAAACCGGCCAGGGCCAGGCACTCTGTGTTTAAAGGAAACCAAGAGGGCTGTACTCTTCCTGGCCCCTGCTGCTCAGTCCAGGCTCTGCATCAGAGAGAGAGCTCTTCCTGACCGGGCATGCAGAGTGATCACCTTGGGGAAACCTGCTGTCCAGGGGCCTCCAACTGCCACTCAGCCCAGCTTCTGGTCTCATCAACTCGGGGGCCCTTCCCTCCACCTCAGCCACCAGTCCTAAGATCTGCTCTACACCAACCCTGGTACTTCCCCACCGTCTCTGAAATCTGGACCCCAGGACATCTCCGGGGTCAACCAACCCTGGGTCCCAACTGGGGCATGGACACTGACCAGCAGTGACATTGGGCAAGTGTCTTTGCCTCTCTGACCCCATTTTTACCTCTCTGACACAATATTCGAACCCTGACAGCAGGCCACAAAGCCCTTAGCACACTGCTTGGCACATGGCGAATGCTCAGGAGGCAGGAACTTTGTCTGGTTTATTTTTACCATCTCCCCTCCCCTCCCAACTTCCACCCCTTCTGCACCCTCACATGTTACTCTTCAGCCCCCGGGCCGCCTCCCTCTGACAGCACCTGCGCTGCCTCCTGGCCTCACTTTGGGCCCCTCCTCCATCAGGACCCCTGGGAAGGTGCTGGGCCACGCTGCCAGCTCCCCAGTCTGCTCCCCAGCCCTTCCACCACACCCGCTCAGCCAGTCCCCCCCCAGAGCCTTGTGACAAGCCGCCTTCTCCACACCCACCCCCGGGCTGCTGAAGAAATCTACAGCTGTGCCAACTGGCACCATGACAGATTCAGGGCTGCACATCCGCTGGGCGCCCAGGCTTCTCAGCAGCTTTCTCGGCTCCCTGCCTTCCCCATTCCCCACCTCAGCCGCCGGCCGCACTAGACCGGGACCCCTCTCTCCAAGCCCATCTCCACCTACTCCCTGGGCGACAAGCTCCATTACAGAGAAAGCAGAGGCTGTGAAACAAGAGCCCCCCCCCCCCCCCAACTCCCAACTTTCCTACAGCTCTCCTCACAAAGCCCCCGACCCCCAGTCTTCTCCGGAGGGCTCCATCCCTTACCTCTCTCCATCACATTCCATCAGCATTTTCTCCTCATTGCAGCCCAGGAACCGACCCAGGCCGCCTCCACTCTGGGGGGAGCCCTCCTGTGACCTGCCTTCCTCCTCGGGCGACTGCCCTCCAGCCTCTCTGCAATCCATGAGTGGTCCAGGGCTGGCACTCCAGTTTCTCACCCGCCACTCACATCCTGGCTCAGATGTCACCTCGCCCGTGATCCACTGCAGTCTGCCTTCTGACCACATCTTTCGACTGAAACCATTCTTGACAAAGTCATCCACGCCCTCCTTGCTGCTAAATGCCGTGGACACTTTGCAGGCCTCATCTCATTTGACCCCTCGGCAGCATTTGTCCCTGTTGACTCCCTGCCTCGAAACACTCCCTTCCCTGACTCTTGCTTTCCTGCTGCCTCTCTGGCTCCTCAGTCCCAGCCCCACTACTGCTCTGTCTTCCGGCTGTTTCAAGCACCCACACTTTGTCCTGTTCTCACTGCACACCCCGCACCCTTCCTCCCGGCTTAATTCGCCCCTCTGAATGGCTGCTCCCAAGTCATTATCCCAGACCACCCCTTCCTTCCCTCCTGCCTCCCGCTGGGAGCCCTCACACTCAGCATGTCCAAAATAGGATCATCTCCTCTCAAACCTCTACCTGCTTGTTCCCCACGTTCTTTGCCTGGAAAACTCCTGCTTGACCTTTAAAACCCACCTCAAATGACCTCTAGTCTGTGAAGTCTTCCGTATCCCCACTTCCCAGGCAGAACTGGCTGCCCCTCCTTCTATGTGCCCTCTCATCACAGATGACTCCATCTTCCGTCGGAACTTCCTGCCCCCCAGGAGCCCTCTGAAGGCAGGCCGTGTGAGGCATCTCCCTGACCACAGAATCCGGTCCAGGGAAATATCAATAAACACCAATGAACACACTGCTCCCAGCCCCCCCACCCCCAACCTCATGGCAGGGTCATTGGAAACAGTCATTTATAATCAATCTTGAATATCAGCTCTATCCAGCAGCCCTCCGCCCATTTATTAATGAACCTGATACCCATTTAACAATTAACATTCTGGAGAAGCCTTCCTGAGGAAATCTAGCCAAGAGTCCCCTTATCCAGCTCCTGTTTTGGTGTCTTGGCCATCGTCGTGTCTGTGACAAAGCCCCCACCAGCCTGGCATCCAGGAAGACCATCGAGCAGGAACACGTGACAGGCCAGCCTGACCTGCTTGGCGTGGACTCCCTGCTTCCTGTGGTCTGCAGCCGAGTGCAGGCCAGCCCACAGGACACCAGGCGTGATGGTGGGGGTTGCTAGAAACCACCCCGATGGAAAATCAGAACGTGTCCCAGGTCCAGCTTGAGTCCCTCTCCCAGCCTCCTGGGCTGGGCCAGAGAGGGGAAGGAATAAGTCCAAGGCCACACAGCTGGGGCCGCACTGACTGCTGTCCCCTCCACCCCCACCCCCACACCCCTCAGAGGAGTGGCCAGCTATTTATTTCCCCACAAGTGAAAGCTAGTTCTCCTTGAAGGGGGAAAGAGACAGATAAGGCCAGAGGTGTCATCTGCTGAAACAAACAATTATTCAGATTACTCAGCATCTACCATGTGCAGGCCCCAGCCAGCTCCAGAACAGGGGTGTCTGAGAGGCAGCTGAGCCAAGAGGACGAGAAGGGGTCCAGGAAGGGGTGTGAGTGTCCCCAGGACTCCCGAGTGTCCCCCCAGTGAGCTTGAGGCCTTACTAGACCAGGGACTCTGCTGCCCGCAGGCCTGCGATCTACGGGTTTTCCCACCTGGCGGCCTGACGTCGGCACAGACAAACCTGCTGCCCAGGACAGGCTTCCTGGACCAACCCCTGAACGTCCTGTTTTGTTCTGAATAAGTAACACTTACTACACAAGTGCTACGTGCCTGTCACCATGCACCCTACGTCACCTCGTTTCCTCCTTATTAGGACGGGTTCTCCCATTTACTAGTAAGGAACGAGGCTCCAAATCTCACTGGAGAGAGGCTGAGGGGCTCCAACCCAGGCTGTCTGACCCTGGGGGCTGTGCCCTTTCCCCTGAACTGCCCTGCCTCTGACAAAATGCAGCTCAACTTGGACCTCCTCAGAGACACCTTTCCTAATTCCCATGCAACCCCTAAGGCACTGCCTCGTCCCACCAAAGCCCCTGACGCGCCTCTATTATCCCATTTTCATACCCCTTTCTAATCGCTCCTGTGCACACGCACCCCCGCCCTGAGGTGAGCCTGATTCTCCTCTGTAGCCTCGGAAGTGACTGTCTAGGGGGCTGGCTCCAGACACGACCCCTGCTGAGGAGCCCTCAGTGGCTCCCCACTGCTTTAGCCAGTGTCAGCCTCTGAGCCTGTCCAGTCCTGCCCTCCCTCCCCATCAGGCAGCCAAGCACACGGGGGGCCATGTGGAGAGCGGGAAGAACACAGATTCGGGAGCCAGACAAATGTAGCTCCGATTCCCAACTCTGCCACAGTCTTGCTATGTGCCTTTGGGAAAGTCACCTCACCTCTCTGAGCTTAAACATTTTCAACAGGCCCTGGCCAGTTTGGCTCAGCTGTTAGAGCACCGGTCTGCGGGCCAATGAGTCGCAGGTTCGATTCCAGTCAAGGGCATGTACCGCGGTTGCGGTTGCGGTTCGGTCCCCAGCCCTGGTCAGGGTCATGGAGGAGGCAACCAGTCGACATATCTCTCTCATCAATGTTTCTCTCTCTCTCTCTTTCTCTCTCTCCCTCCCACTCTATCTGAAGATAAATGGGAAAAAAAGTATCCTAGGGTGAGGATTAAAAAAAAAATCTTCAACTGAAAATAAAGATGACACTTCCCACCACAGGTTCGCTGTAAGAATGAAAGGAAATGAGATATGTACCACCTGGAGCACAATAACCTCTCAATGCAAAGGAGTGGCCACCCCTTCTTGGTTTCCCTTGAATATACAAATGCTTTCCTTCTTCTATGTGCATCTGCTAATGGTGTTTCCTTCCTTCTTCCACATCGCTCTGCCAACATACATGGCAAATGCCACCTCCTCCAGGAAGCCCTCATAGGCTGACCACACAGGGGCTTGGGTATGCTGGTCCCTTCTTCTGTGGCTTAGACCCCAGGCTGCCTCCTGCTGCAGCTGTGAGTGTCCTGGACTAACCCCTCACGTAGGCCCGAAGGAGGGTCTCAATCTTCCCTGCCCCTCTTGAGCAGCTCTGAGCAGCAGACGCAAGACAGGCATTCCAAACATGGGCCAGATATCTCTGAGAGCTCCCCACCCACCGCACTGGGACCACTCCTGCCTCACTCCTGGCACTGGCAGGCAGGGTGGGTACAGGCTCTCTGCCATTTGAGCAGGACTGCAGACCCTGCCCCCCCAACTCCAATCAGTCCAGCCCCCTCAGCTTCTTTGTCGGGATCTTGTTAAAAATAACCACGATAATCATCACTTCCACAGAGAGCGCGGTGGATTCACAAAGCAGTCCCCAGGCTCTCTGCATCCTCCCTGAGGCTGACCCCAGAGCCCTGAGTAGGCACCAGCTGATCCCCTTGACACGTGGCTCCCCAGCCCCAGCAGTGCTTCTAGTACCCCATAGTGCATCAGAATCCCAGGGGTGCAGGGACAGAGGGAGGTGGCTTTTAACACTTCCAGGTTCTACCTCTACAGTTCAGTGCAACTGGGTGTCCCTATGAGACCAGAACCCCAGACAGAATGCCAGTCCCTCTCCAATGACTTCCTCCCCAAGCTGCTGGCCTAACTGCCTAAGCTCCCAACAGGGCTAGCTGGGTCCCTGCCACCAACCCCAAGCAGCCAGGAGCTCCTTGAGAGCAGAAACCATGTCTGACTCACACTGTCTCCCCCATGACACCCAATTTCTGGCTGCCTACTTAAAGCCCTCAGCCAGCAGGGTGAGGTCCCAGTGTTTGTGGATGACAGTAAGAGCCTTGGCCCCATCTCCCACCCCTGGGAGGGTACTACCGTCCAGTCTACACCTGGGAGGGTACTACAGCAGTCTGCATCGCCCCATACCCCGCACATTCACACCTCCACACCCTTGCACAGGCTGTTTCCTCCACCTCAAAAGCCCAAGCTCCTACGGGGTTTCCCAGAGCATGCAACAGGAGTTGACTTGAGGGGGGGGGGGGGCACAACAGCACCAGGAAATAGCACTGGATCATGAACAGAGGAATGTATCCCCTTTCCATGTCTCTTTTAATTAGGGTGACTTTTGCCAATCTGCCTCTTATAGTCAAGGTTGCACCTGTTGCCCTGATGTAATTAACAGTACCCCCTTTATAACCTCAAGAAAGTCCCAGTTTAGATGATGAATTGTGTGGTAACCTTACTTTTAATTCTTCCAAATGCATGAAAGATGAAGCCTCTGGGCTTCCAAGACTTTCATAAACCTTCCCAGCCCGTGCTGATTTCTCTTTCTAACGAATTGACAGGAGGGATGAGCATTTCGCTAGAATTCGATAATGCTGCTTTGTTTTCACTGTGGTTGTTTCTATGGTTTTCTTCTATTCCAAATAAGTGATATACTTTTGCCATTTATGATATAAAAATTCTTTTTAATAAAATGAATTTTAAAAGTGAGTCAACGTAGCCCAGCCAGTTTGGCTCAGTCCCATGGACTGAGAGGTCCCGGTTCGATTCCCAGTCAGGGCTCATGCCCAGGTGGTGGGCTCGATCCCCAGTAGGGGGCGTGCAGGAGGCAGCCAATTGATGTTTCTCTCACATCAATTTTTCTATCTCTCTCTCCCTTCCTCTCTCTCTAAAAAAAATCCATAAAAAACATATTTTATAAATAAACAAGCAAAATAAAGAATAAAAGAGTCAATTTAAGGAAATATTTCACAGGCTAGTGGATTCCTATTCATTCCTCAAAACTCAACTCAAAATCACCTTCTTCAAACTGCCTTCTCACCCCTCTGTGGTTTAATCCCTTACCCTTCCCCCTCCTTGACATCAGCACACGTACATCATACCTATTACACTGAATTATGACAACAGGCAGCTATTTATTAAGGGTTAACCATGTGCCAGGCCCTGTGCTAAGCACTTACCCACATTCTCTTGCTTAATCCTCAATAGTATTCTGTGGAATAGCTCTCCCATCCCCATTTTTCGGGTAAGGAAATGGGGGTGAAGAAACTTGCCCATGGTCACACAGTTAATCAGTGGTGGGGGCAGGAACTGAAGCTGGCACTGAGCGACCATGGCCTTGACCACCACTGTACAGTAGTGGTCACTCTCCCCCTCCAGAGGGCAGAAGGGGTGTCTGCTGCACCTCGGATCTTATACACTCTGAGGCGGTCCAAGATCTGGCACAAACTGCACTCTGACAAGACATGAGTGATGGATGGGCTGGGACTCAGTCCCTGCTGAGATGTCTGGGGGAGTCTGTGCCCCACTCTCCATCCCAACAGATCTGGGCTGGAAGAGTCTGCCAGGAAACGCATGTGCTAGGTCTTCCTCCACCCCACCCAGAGAGGGGCCCTGCCTCCCCGAGATCTGGGCCCTAAATGGGCAGGTAGGGCCCACTTCCTGCCACCAGGCCAGGCTAGCCAGAGGCCGGGCCTGAGAGTTGAGAGGAGAAAAGCCAATCTAGGGCTGAACTGGGCAGGTCAGGGGCAGCTTCCTAGAGGAAACGGGGCTTGAGCTGTGCTTAGAAGGGTTCAGACGGTCTGGGAAAACGAAGGCAAGGGCATTCCAGGGGAGGGAAACCGTCCTCGAAAGGCAGGGGGGGGCCGAAAGCCGGGAGTTCAGGGGCCCTGGTTGAAGAGGTGGGGGAGAACTCGAGGGAAGCCTGAAAAGCAGGGGGCAGCAGGGTCCGGGTGGGGCTGGAATGCCAGACCGAGGAGTCTGGACCACCATGGGGAGTCACTGGGGGCTGAACCAGGGAACTAACACAGAAAACTGGGGGTCATGAGGTTCCACTGGGCGGCACCTTGTCCAGGCCCCACAGCAGTGGCAGGATGGGGATCTGCACCTGCTCTTGCCTCCCAGGCCCGACTCTCAGGGGACCCCAGGCTCAGGAATGGAGCCCAGATGACGGGGTGGCACGGGGCCCATGGGGGAGGCAGGGAGTGTGGCAGAGGAGGGAGGGAGATTGCAAGAGGGAAAGACACTCTCAGGTGTCACTTTGCACAGCCATCCCCATCGGCTGATGCCTCCTCAGAACTGGAGGGTCAGTGGGCAGGAACTGCAGGTCAGTGGGCAGGAACTGCAGGAGCTAGGCTCTGCAGCTGGCACCACCTCTAAAACCCACCTTCCTGCCCAGCCTCAACCAGCCTCCGTACCAGTCCTCCACTGAGTTCCTTCCTGCCTGCCTTCCCTTTCTTTCTTTCCCCCCACTTAACAGATTGCAGCAGCAAGATGGCACAAATTTATGGCTCAACTCACCAAAAATAACAAGAGATCTATCAAAGGCAGTTTGCGTGAAATTAACAGGCGCCTGTACCCTCTTGTCAAACGCACTCAGCTCTGAGGCGAGCCCAGGCACCCCGCTCCGCCACTGCCCACCAGTGCCCGGCCTCACGTTCTTCCAGCACCAACCAGCCCCACCCCGCCTGGCCTCGCCACTGACCCTACTCGGGGTGTCCCAGAGGAGCTAGGCACAGCTCCCTGCCCCGGTACCTGGCAAAGGGGCCAGGAGACGGGTTCTGGTCTTCCTGTTCGCCACCATCCCCACCAATCTTGTTCTCAATCTGGCAGCGTTATGTGCCAGCCGGTTCTCCTACAGTTGGTACATGTGTCCAGCTGGCCCAGTGGGGAGGAGGTGAAGAGAAGCATGGAGATGAGGCCAAGGGCTTGGCAAAGGCTGTGCTGCCACCAGGCACAGAGTGCCCTGGGCCCCGATGATGCCACTGGCCCTCAGATTCTCCCTGCCACATGGAACAAACTGAGTCTTGCCTCAGAGAGTTTAGGCAAAAGGGAGGAGGCGGCAGAGAGGAAGAGTCTCTTGCTTACCAGGGGAGAGAAAGAGTCTATGCCAGCCCAGCTGTCAGCCCCAATGTGCTGCGTGAGCCCACTCCTGACGTGATGCCCCATCAGCCCATGCAACTCCCCACAGGGCCCTCCTGCCAGCAAGCCCACGGAGCAACCTGGAAACATGCCAAGCAGGACAAGGGGCATGAACAGAGGTCAAGCTTGGGAACAGCTGGGAGCCCAGTGCTCCCTGCTCAGACATGACACCAGGCCTCATGTCCAAGGACAATCAGTGTCCAATCTCCACCCATCCTCAGGCACAGAGGCTGCTGCAGCAGCTGTGATGATGGTAGGGATGACGGTGCCCTTCCTATAACCAGTCCTCTCTGATCTCCAAAGACACCCTAGCTACCAACCAACTCCTGCTTCCGGCTTCAACTGAGCCCAGCTGGCTGCTCCTGGCTCTGGCTTTACATGGCAGCCTGCCCAGCTGGTGCCTGCCCGGGAGAGCAGAGCCTTGCTCGTCCACTACAGACCACTGGGCTGGTGGACCACAGGGAAAGCCAGACAAAAGAATTCACCCTCTGCCGAGCATGATGGAGGCCCCACAGAGTGACAGGCAGCGGCGGCCAGGTAGGAAGAGCCATAAACCTCCTGATATATGCCTGGCACTCTCCACAGATGTTCGACAAAGAGGCAAAATTCAATTTCTTCCTGCAGGCACTAAATCCCAGGCCAGCCTCCAGGGCCTATAACCTGCCCACGGCCTACCTGTCACTGGGACAGCTTCATTGACCACTGTTAAGAGGCCAAGCTGGCCTAGGAGAGAGGCCAGAGCAAGGCGTGGGGCTCTTGCCACGGTTGAGCACCATTCCAGATGTCTCATGAGGGAGGCCGAGAAGCCCCTCCTCCAAAGCACTGGGGGAGGCTACTGTCAGGATAAACACCCCGTCTCATTAATTCAGGAATATCTCCCCATTTCATGGACAATAAACTGATAACAACAAAGGGGGATCCACTCAAGGTAACAGTCAAAGGAGGCCAACTCCGGGACTCTGGCCTCCAAAGCCGGGATAGGGACAGATCACACTCCTCCAATACTCCCAGTGGCCCTCACACAAGACCCACCGCCTCCCTGTAAGACTCTCTCGGTCAGATCCAGACGCCCCTTCTGACTTATATCCCTGCCTGACACCCTCATGATAGTCGGCCAACACCTGTTATCCCAAATGGGGAAACTGAGGCCCAGAGAGGAGAGGGAAGTTCCTGTTAATACCAGACCTGAGAAGCAGACCCCAGATCTGCTTCCCTCCCACCCCACTCCCTGCCAGGCCCCCGAGCCAGCCCCTGGCCGAGCACTGTTAGCAGGCACGCAGGATCCAGCTGAGGAGCTGTGGACCTGGAAGCGAGCTGGGGTGGAAGCAGGAGCAGGCAGGGCTCAAGGGCTCAGGGAGCTTTTGCCCAGTCAGCAGGAAGCTCTAGCAGCTGGCGGCCTCAGTCCCAGAAGACATGGGCCCAGAGCGGGGAGACAGTGGATGCTGGGAGCTGAGCCAGCCAGCCCTCCTAGGCAGCCTCGAAGCTTGGGCCTCTCACCCAGGCACATTCTTCTACACCTCCCTCTGCCCTGACCCTGGGGCCACTGCCAAAAACCAGTGACCCATGTGGGCAGGAACACAGCCCTGCTCCCTGCCTACTCCAGCCTCCAGGCAAACTTGTCAACTTGCAGTGCCAGGGCCTTCCACAGTCACTCCCAGCTTTGGACCTTTGTACACGCTGCTCACTCGGCCTGGAATACCCTCACCACTCCTTTGGCTTGGCTCGCCTCCACTTGTCCTTCAGATCTCTGCTCCTGTTTTACTTCCTTCAGGAAGCCTTCCCTGACTGCCCGATTAGGTGGTCCCCTCCCCGGGTTTACCATGATGCACTGTCTGACCTGTGCCCCATTCATCCACCCAGGCTGCAAACTCTTCACGAGGGAGGCGTGACCCTAATTTATTTTGGTGACCCCATCATCTAGACAAGGCTGGACACAGAGGGAACATGGGTGAACAGCTATATAAATGGCCCCAGGATCTGCCAAGATGGGCACCAGCAGGCACCACTGGTTCCCTGGACACAGGCACCCCACCCAGGCCCTGCTCAGACTCACCATATCTCATCTCAGTTGTGAACAGGTCATTGCTGCTCCCCGAGTGCAAATCAGCCTCAGCAGATGGGGGTGGGCCCCCGGGCACCAGAGCATTGGACAGAGTGTGGGCAGCAGGGGGACCTGGAGGTGTGGTGGTGGCAGGGCTGACCCCTGCCTCACCAGGGCAGCTGCAGCCCGGCTGGGCAAAGCCACAGGCCCTGCCGGCAGCACGGCCACACTCCTCACTCCAGCGGCAGAGCACACCGCAGGTGAACTGGCTGGAGTTGTTGTTGTTGATGAGCAAGACCTCGACAAAGCGGAAGGCCAGGGCCGTGGGTGCCAGCAGGCGCCGGGCCTCTGAGGGCTCCGCTGACAGGCACAGCTGCACGAAGTTCTTGTCGAAGTGCAGGAAGGTAAAGGGGCCTGAGCCACTGCAGAGCTCCAACCCCGCTGCCTCCTCCTCCTCCAGCCGCCCCACCTCCGACTCCACCCGGGCTACCGCCTCCTCCAGGCTCGGCCGCAGGCAGGTAAAGTTGACCAGGTAGTGGTCCAGGGGCAGCAGGCGGGGCGCAAAGTGGGTGCACACCTCCTCCTGGCGGTTGAAGCGCAGGTAGAGGGAGTACTTGGTGGGGTCAGGGTTCTCCAGTGTCCAGGAGCAGCCCGAGGCGATGGTAGGAAAGAGGTCCTGCAGTGAGAAGGCCCCGTAGAGCACGCCGGAGGCCAGGGCGGAGCAGGCACTGGGGTCAGGGTCGAAGGCGGCGGCCAGGCGCAGGGACAGAATCACAGATAGTAAGAGGGGACAGGCTGGGGTCATCCTATGTCCCTTGCCCTGTGGAGAGAGACAGTGTCAGTGGCCCCAGACATGGCCAGCATGGGCTCTGAATCTCCTGGGGCTAGTTCCAGGTAGTGCATGGGCCTGGAGATTAAAGCCACCTATATGATCTTAGACAAGGGACTGGACTTCTCTGAGCCCCGGTTTCCTTACCTGTAGAATGAAGAGACTTGGGAGAGTACCTGGAATCTTGTAAGCCCTTAAGAAACATTCGTTGTTGTTTTTACTATTATCCTATGATCTCGGTCAGTCCCAACGACCACAAGCATCTCAGTTTGACAGTCGGATCCAGCCCCATCCCCAGAACCCAACTTGTATTCTCCAGAACTGTTGCTCTCAGTCGCAGTGTGTCGTGATCAGCTGTGGGGTGTGTCATGCGTAATCCAGCGGTAATTGTCAAAGTAGTGATGTTTGACAACGATTTGCTTTTTTATAAAGCAGAGCGATTCAAGGTTATTCCCGGAACAATGTCATTCTCACTCACTTGCTTTACTGAGTGGGAGAAAAAGGGGAGGCGTTACCATCAGTGTGCCAGAGATTGCGCACAACCCGCGCCCTGCCCATGGGAGGGCATCACAAGTACGAACATCAAGATTATTGCTGCCCGGCTGGTGTGGCTCAGTGATGGAGTGTCAACCCAAGCACGAGGTGGCCGCCAGTTTGATTCCCGGTCAGGGCACATGCCCAGGTTGTGGGCTTGATCCCCAGTTGGGGGGCATGCAGGAGGTGGCCAATCAATGTTCTCTCTCATCGGTGTTTCTGTCTCTCTCCCTCCCTCTCCCTCCTCTCTCTCTAAAATCAATAAAGAAAAGAAGAAGAAAAAAGAGTATTGCTGCTGTGGATTTCCGGGTGGAAACAAGCAGGACTGGCATCTGCAAAATGGGCACAGTAATTCCCCGCGAACCCTTCTTCCCCTCCCATAATGGGATTCTCCTCCGAGGACTGGCTTAGGGCCTCCTACCCCCATGAAGCCACCGTGCCATCTCCCTACTCTTACCTCCACAGCCCTGGCCTGAAAGGCTGCACATCCAGTCAAGACCTCTGTCCCTTGCTATCTCCCCAGGGCTGGCTCATGCATCTTATGAGTCTTCAGGTTTCTAAGAATGGAAACCAGAGTTCACTGACTTCCACCTTCCCCCCAAGTGCTGCCCTAAGCTGAGCTCCCAGCAGGTGGGAATGTCCTCTAGGTGTGGGAAGGCAACAGGACCCAAGTCCAACCCTCACAGATACACCAGGCAGTCAGGCCAGAGTGGACAAGAGCTGGTAGGTGGGGCACCAGCCAGGACACAGTCACTGCCCACATCCTGCTCAGCCCCACTTCCAGCCCTGGCCCCGAATCAATCCACACTGCCTCCTCCTCCATGTCCACAGCATAGCTCACAGCACTGGATGGGCCCCTAGAGCCTACTTGTTCCACATTAGAGGAAAAAGGATGAGGCTCTGAGAGGGGAGGCAACCTGCTCAAGATCACACAAGAGTGGCCAAGCTGGGACTGGAGTCCAGGACCTGAGGCCCCAGCGTGGGCTTCTCTCTCATCCACCAATAGCCTCTTGCTCAGTCCCCTTCCTTGCTCAGGCTTCAGGCCCTACAGAAAAGCCATTAGCTCTGGGAACACAATCACAAACATAGGAACATTCACAGGTGTGGCTAGATTTACCCAAAACAAAGCTGCTTCCCAGGGACAGACTTACCCTCAGCTATTCAGGAGTCTAAATAGTGGCCAGAGGTTGGGGGGCAGGAATTAGAACCCCAGAATTCCACATGTAGCCTCCACGGAGCTCCTCACTGCCCCCAGATCCCACATATTACAATTCTGAGCCAGGCCCAAGCCCTAGCCACAAATAGGCACTTGTCCCTCCCCAGCCACAGGGGAGTAGAAGCACTAGGTAGCCCCACTTACTAGGAAGGAGGCACCCCACTCTCCTCCAAAGACCCTCCTGGAGTTTTTCAGCAGAAGCCAGAGAGGCTATGTCTCCACTGTCCCCCCAGAGCTGGAAAGGGAATCGGACCCTTGCTTTCCCCTGCCCCACATCATGCCTGTCCCAAACGGTTCAGCCTGCCCAGCCTGCGGCAGCACCAGCAAAGCCAGCAGCTGATGATGAGTGACATCCAATCCCCCTGCTGCCCCCAATTATTTTTAAGCAGGCTGCAAAATTCAGGCCATGGCTAGGGCTCAGCGGAGGGGAGGTGGGAGCTCATTATAATTGGCCTCGCCTCCCCCACTTAGAGCAGGTAGGGATCTCCCCACACAGACACCAATACACATGGGCTCAAACACTTCTGTGCCCTACAGGGTTGCATACAAAAGCTTGTATGCATAGATCCATCTTTAGACAGGTGATCACAGGTGTTCTGCATGTGAAGAGATAAGTGTAGACCTCTGATGTGGGAACTCACATGCACACGGGGCTGCACATATTCACATGTATGAGAGTACACATAGGCAGAGATGCAAATGCACTCTCTACACACAGGTATTTGGTTCTCTGAGGCTCTGCATATGACAGCTAAGTGTCAGGCAGGATCTGACCTGCTGCTCCTTCCTTTGTGTTCCTGAAGCCTCCTGGGCCCCTGCTGCTCCTTACTCCGTAGTCCCAACTCCCCCACCTTCTGGGCTTTCACTGCTCCCTATTCCATAGCCCCAACCCACCAAGCAGCACTAGGTCCACATCCTTCAGAGACACAGCCTGGCTCTCCAGAATTGAGCCACCTCTTAACCCTGCCCAAACCCCTGCTCTACTCAGTCTCCTTTGGACACCCCTTCTCACCAATTCTAGAAATTTTACCCTGAGTATATATGACCCTCACTGTTCCTGCTGTGACATAAGACTTTTTAGGAGCTCCTCTTTTTTTTTTCAGTCCTCACCCAAGAATATTTTTCCTTTTATCTTCATATAGAGTTGCAGGGAGAGAGAGAGCGAAACATCAGTGTGAGGGAGACACATCTATTGGTTGCCTCCTGCACGACCCCGACCAGGGCCAGGACGGAACTGCAGCTGAGGTACACGCCCTTGACCAGAATCGAACCTGAGACTCTTTTGTCCGCAATTTGATGCCCTAAGTGCTGAGCCAAACCAGCCAGGGCAGAAGCCCCTCTTTATATCACTCCCCACCCACAAAATAAGGCAAGGAGCCCAATACCAAGGTAGGTCAGAGAAAGCCTCCCCTGGGAGGGGACCTAGAAGAATCCTTGCCTCAAGGGCAGCCTAAGTGATTATTAGCCGTGATTAACCTCCCTGAACCTCAGTTTCCCACTCTGTGGAATGGATCCCTGACCTCAGGATTACATACACCTTCTCATTCAGCCTCACACAGGCCAGCACAAGGAGAGGGCTCACAAGTTCCCTTCCCGTCCTGCCCTCCTCCTTCTCAGACCCTCACAAACTCTCCCCTCTTTCCTGCTGAGGCCAACTGCTGCCTCTGGGAAGCCTCTTTGGGTTGAACCACAAGAGTAGCTTTGCCACCTGTAAGCCCACAAACCCCTCCATGCACAAGGGCCAAGCAGGAAACGCATGGAGGTCAGCTCTGAGGAAGCACTTCCTAGGTCGGGAGATTAATGGAGAGAATAATCAAAAGGCCTCCTCCCTCAGGACCTCACTGGGCTGAGATGGGTGAGTTGCTGGATGGAGTACTCTCAGTCTCAGGGACACGCTCGCGCGCGAGCGCGCACACACACATGCACACACGCCCTCCTCCTCAGGCCACCTTCACCTCATGTCTGCCTGTCTGCCGCCTCCCAGCAAACCTGGGAATCCCACCCTCTGCCCAAGCACTCAGGCTCCCTTGCTCCAGGACCCCTGCCCTCCTCACCGAATGTCTGCTGCCTCCCAACAAACTTGCGAATGCCACCTTCTGCCCAAGCACACTCAGGCCCCCTTGCTCCCAGCTCCCACAGGCCTGCCTGGCCTCCAGCTTCCCTTCTGCACCAATGAGGGAATCACAGGCCTTTGCACAGCTGGAAGGGCCAAGACAATACTGGGGTGGGTGGGTAGCAGAGCGGCGGGGCGGGGGCACCTCAAATCAGGGGCTGGGTCTCCGGGGATCCCCAGGATCGACCCCTATCCGCCCAGCCGGCTTTGCTGCCCGGAGCCCGGCCGCCATCCGGGGAGGGGTGGCGAGTGGGGGGAGGGGGCGCGGCGGTGTGCACATCCGTCGGATTTATCCACCTGGCAGCTCCAATTCGCCCGCCCGTCACTCACCCTCCACCTCCCCGGCGCTCGCGGCAGGGCCAAACCCAGACCCAGGCGCGGGCGGAGACCCCCAGTCGGGGCCTCTGAGTCCCCAGCCCACGCACCTGCGGGGGTTGAGGGGGCGGGGTCCTCAAGGGCCGCACTCCCGGAGCTCTGGCATCCAGGAGGGGTACACCCTCCAACCAGCCCCTGGAGCTGGTGGGCAGAACCGGAGGGAGGGGGCGAAACCTCCCCCCTCCCAGGGCGGCTCCTCCCTCCAGACTGGCAGAGTCGCTCCACCTTTATCCAAAGGGTCTCTCTGTCCTGGGAGGGGGGCCCCAGGAGCCTCCCGCACCCCACAGGGAGAGGGTTGAGGGGCAGCCCCCAGCCCCCTGGGGCGGTGCCGTGTGGGCGGCGGGGGAGGGGGCGGTGACTCAGCCGCCCTCCACCTCGTCTCCCCGGAACTTTGCAGCAGCTGGAGCCGCCGTTGCTACAGGAACGGAAAGCTTTTGTTCCCCAATGTCAGGGCTGCCAGGGCAAGAGGGAGGATGCCACTCCCAGGTGGGACCCAGGCCTGGCCACACTGCCCACAGGACTTCCAGCCCAACAGAATGTCACAGATTCCACCCCCTCTCCCCCTTACCCTTCCCTTCCCTCACACCAAAGCCGGGTTTCTTCAAACTCTTGGGGCCCTCAGGTCAGGTGGCCACCTAACTCTGATCTGGAGCACTAACTGCCTCGAAAAGTTCCTTGATGGCATCTGACCTCCTGGGGGAGGTGGAGACATTTCTATGCCCCATGTGCTTCTCTGTGACTGATTTCCCACGGGCCTCCCCCCCAACACCTTTGGGGGGGACATTTTCTCTGTACTTATCTCACCTGCCAGCCTCTATACCTGAACAAGGACCTCAGGGACCCTGACCAGAGCTGATCCCAGAGTGGTCCAGCGGGATGCTCAAGGATGGGTGAGGGAGGAGGAAACTAACAGTCACAGGTTCCCTGGACCCACTTTGAGGGGCTGAGGTATTTTCTGGCTTTATTATCCTGAGGGTTGTAGTGAAGTCTCTAGAACCTGTTCTGCATTTCTCCTCTGGGATTAGGAGTGGAGTAGAAAGGGGCCTGGCCGTGGTCTTGAGGAGAAACAGCCCAGCACACCTATTATTGTTGAGCATTACTGGGTGCCAGCCACTCTGTAAAAACAATGTCATTTCATTCTCCCAGCAACTGTATGAGGCAGTTATCACTGACCCATTTTATAGAGGGACAACTGAGGCTCAGAAAGGTTATGTAGCTTGCCCAGGTCACACGCCTTTTGAACCCAGGTCATCTGAGCAAAAGCTGAGTTCCTAACTACTTGCTTGGCTCCATTACCTGGGAGTTGGAAGGGAGGAAAGAGGGCAGCCACTAGCCAGGACCTCCCTTTGCTGCCTACCTGGACCTGTTTCTTTCTAAAGAGTAGTAGGGGAGAAGGGCAGAAGAGGGGAGGAGAAGAGAAGGCAAAGAGGGGGAAATCTCTGTCAAGCTTGGTCCAGGGAAGACCTCTCACGCTTCCACCACGAGGGCATACCCTTACGGGGGTCCACACTGAACCCTACCACTGTGGGGGACATTCCCCAGGTGCCTGCTCATCCCAGGGCCAAGTGGACTCCCTCACTGCCTACTTCATGCCCAAGCCAGACAGAGCCCACCTCTGCCCCCACCTCCACCTAATGGGGACAGCCCTGGAGTAGACAAATAGAGGCTCCCTGGGGACAACTACCCAAGCCCAGACGAGCCCAACCAGACCGTTTCAAATCCAGGGGCCAGTCCTGGGGTCTCTGACTGATGGTTCAAAGGGCTGCTGAATTGCTGCTAGGATGAGCCTTTTCCTCTATCCCACCCACCGCCCCCCAAAGTAAATGGCCTGACCACCAGAGCAGTTCCGACAGGGGTAGTACAAGAGAGCACCGGCCTCGCCCACCAACCAACCTCTTCTCCACAGGGATTTCCCAGCGCTAGTCCCGCAGCCACCGCAGCTGCTCAGGCTGCGGAAACCCAGGGTTTGCCCGCTGACAGAAAAGGGGGTGGCGGGTCCAGGACGGCGGGCAGGGGGCGCCAGAGGACACCCAGGGGCCCGGCCGGCAGCTGGCAAGGCGGGCAGGCGGGCAGGCGGGCAGTGTCTCCTGGCCCGGGAGTCCCCCCCTCCCCCCGCCGCCGGCACCAGACCCTTCGCCCGCCGCGGCGCGGAGGACTTCCCTTGGATCCAACCGACTGCGGGAGTGGCCGCCAACTTCACAGCCTACAACCCCTCCCCGCCCATCATGCTAGCCCCCGGGGCTGCGGGAGGGTTCATTTGGTCCCTGGCTCTATGCCCTGGGGTGGGAGGAGAGGGATGGAGAGTGGACAGATAGACTCCGGTCAAAGATGGACACGGGAGCCAGGGATGCAGGGCCAGTCGAGATCCCGGCTGGAGAGGAGGGGGCTCAGAGCAGCCGTGGGGGACACGGCCCCAAGTCCAGAATGAGGGGGAGGGGATTTGCAGCAGAGATTGGCGAGGAATAGCGAGACTCCGGACAGATACAGGGGGAGGTGGCAATCGGACAGAAATAAGAAGGGAAGCATGGTCGGGGTACCGACACGAGGAAAGGCAGTAACTATGGGCAGACATGGATGGGGGCAGGAAGGACTACGGGCAGAGATGAAGTGGAGGAGAGGAGCAGGGTCCAGCATCCAGATGAAGAAGGGGCATTAAAGGGAGCGACACAGAGCTGTAGACTGGAGAGAGGGGTGCTAATGAAGGTGGGGGGCGCACTGCACGGATCCAAGCTGAGATAGGGAGACTGGAGACAGCGATGGGGGTAAGGTCTGGGTCAAGATTGGGCGGGGGGTGGGAACGCTTTAGCAAAGATGGGTAAGGGGGAGGAGGCGGAAAAGGGACTCGCCAGAGATAAAGGGGACCTTGGCCCCAGGCTTACAAGTTCCCAAAGAGATGGGAGTGGGTAGGTGCCCAACGAAGTCAGTTCGGGCAGGGGAGAATTCAGCAGAGATGGGTAGGGGAGCTCCCTAAGTACGGGCTGGTGCGGAAACTCTGGACTGCGCGGGGAGGGCTCGGTGAGGGGCCGCATCAGGGTCTGGGGCCAAGCACTCACCTGGGCGCCGTCAGCAGCAGGAGCGGGGGCCGGCGCTGGCGGAGGCGACCAAGGGGTGCAAGTTTGCCATCCCTAAGGCGGGGGCCTGGCCGAGCGCGGGGCAGCTCGTAGCAGCCGCGCGGAGGGCCGAGGCTCCCGATCCGCTGAGCGGCGGGTGCAGAAAAGGCGCCGCGGAGCAGCGTGGGGCGGGCGGGCGCCAGGCCAGGCGCGGGCTCCTGCTGCCGCCGCCCCCCCCCCCGGGTCCCCGCTTCCCCGCTTCCCCACTCCCCCGCCCGAATCACCGTCCGCGTCTCGCACCGCCTCCTATTCGCGGGCGGCGGCCGCAGCCCCGGACTCTGGGAGCCGGCGCCGCATCCTCCTAAGTCTCCAAGAGCCGCAGCTGTCGCTGCCACCGCCTCCGCCGCCACCAAACCGGGTTCCTCCGGCCGCTCCGGCCGCTCCGGCCGCTGCCCGCAGCGCGCGCCAGGCCGAGTGACGGCCGAGGCGGGACGCGGCGCCTGCGCGGGCCGGGCCCGGGAGGGGGCGCGCGCCCGGCCGGGCTCTAGGAGCCGCGGGAGAAGGGGTGGGGGGCGGGGGCGACGCGCGCCGCCTCCTGTTAAAGGGGGCGCAGCGCCGGCGGAGCCAAGAGCGCCCTCCCCTCCCCGGCCTGGGCCCCAGGCGTCGGCGCGGGAGAAGGCCCTGGTAAGCCCCCGCGCTGCTCGCGGCCTCCCGGACCGCAGAATGAGACGGTCCGCGACGCCCCTCCAGAGATACCCTAGATGCTAGGCATCTCGCTCAGCTAGGGTCGCAGAGGCTCTGGGAACTGAAGCATTTGCACACACCCCTCCCCCATGTGCATTGCAAATTGCATATCCCTGTGCATGCAGGTGCCGCTCGTGTGCGCTGAACTTTGCATATGCTTATGCATACAGGTGCCTTATGTGTGCACTGCAATGTTCACTGGCTCTGTGCATGCAACTGCTACACACATGCACGGTGTGTTTACATGTGCTCAGGTCCTGAATGCATGTTGCTTGTTCCTGTATGTGGGGATGCTATTTATGTGCAAGCTTACAAGTGCCACACATACACTGAGTTACTTGTATGTAGGAGCCACATATGTACACTGCAGTGTGGTATGTTTGGTGCATACTCTGGTGTAAACTCTGCAATATTGCATGTCCCTAGACACGGGGATGCTACACGTGTGCAGTGTGTTATATGTTTTTCTGAGTGCCTGTCTATTCCCACAAGTGTCTTTCCCTGTGCCAGGGGCGCCCCCATGTTGCATCTGTTTGTGTAGAAGCAGCAGAAATGTACAGACCCGCCCCCACCCCATCCTGGCACCGTGCCCAGCGACAGTTGGGTTGGGCCAGAGCCCGCATGGTAAAGGCGGTACCCAGGGAGATGCCTATGGTTCAGGGTCCTGGTTGGGTGGTTTGTGGCCTGGGCATGTTGCCACCAGGAAGATGGGCAGACCAGGGACACACCACCTTAGCCAAAGACAAGTAGGTTAATCAAATGGCTCTGGTCAGAGGACAAGCCAGCAGAGGGGCGGCTTTGCAGTGAGGGTGAGATGGTTTTAGGAACCCTACTTTTTGAAGATTGTCTGGCCAGGAAAGAGCCAAACCTGGGAAAGAAGAAAGTCCTCAGTCCACTCAATCCCAACCCCACTTCTGCACTGAAGCCCCAGGAGTTGTGTCGCCCTGGAGACCAGTGTAGGATGACAAGACTCCACCTCTCCCCAGGACAGGACCAGGAAGAGACAGAAAGAAAAGCCCCTTGTTTTCTCCGTCTGTCTCTCCCCCATCCAGCAGTCTCTGTGACATTTGTTGTGAGTGATTGTGAGAGATTATCGACTTTAATGGAAGGAGGTAATAAGGGGTGATGAAGGAATCTCACCCGTCACCTTAAGGGAATTTATGAGGCTGTGTGAGGCAGGGAGGAGGGCTGGCACCTTTCCTTTCCCAGCGGGAGCCCAAGGAGGCCTGTGCCGTGGGTCTAGCACTGGCAGGGAGGGCTCCTGGGTTCTTCTGGGCACCCTCAAACACACCCCCAGTCTCTGGGTTTGGAGGCTCAGCCCCTATTGTGAAAGCCAAGCCTGGCAGCTTGCTATCTGCATAGTGTATTGAGAGCCACACCAAGGGCAGTGGGAGATCCCAGCCTCCTTACTTGGGTATTGTGAGGGGTAATGGGGTGTTGGAGGCCTTAAGGAGGTAGGCAAAGGTAAGGAGAATGATTGGGACATGGGGTACCCACAAAGATGTAAAGGCAAGCCCTCAGAAGCCTCCAGGACCCTGTCCTAACAGCTCTAGCCCTTTCCATTCCTACAGAGAGCTGCCTCCCTCTTGATGAATATTCATGACATTAGCATACTAGAGACCCAGAACCCAGAGAAACTCAGGCTAGTCTCTTGCAGATGTGATGCAGCTGGATCCCTAAGGCCTCCCCCCCCCCACCCCAGATTCCAGCTGGGTGCGGGAGTAATGGGAGGGGCTGGCTCCAGAGAAATAGCAGTGTTTTGTCTGTTTCTCTGTTCCTTGTTAGCCCTCTGCCTTCTTGACCCCATTCTTTTAGCCACAAAAACGTATGCCCTAGGAAAGACAGGTGGTCAGACAGCATGAGGGACTGACAGAGATAGTACCCCATACCAGGGGCTCATGGTGGCAGAGTGAGGAGATCAGCAAGACAGGACAGCTGTGGGAACTGGGTGGAGAGAGCAGGACCTCCTAGGGGTCAGGCAGAAGCCTCTCCTAGATGTGTGTCCCTGCGTCAGGGCTTCCCCACCTCCTTTCCCAGGAGCCCTTGCCCTTCCAAGACTCACTCTGGTGATAATGCCGCCAGGGAGGACTTGGAGTAATTACAAATCGCTTCCATATTCAAATCCAGCTGGTTGAAGAGAAATTACTTTTCCAACGGTCCAGACAGGGTGAGAAGAGCAAGTCTTTTCCCCAGGAGGGGCCTCTAGGGAGCCTTGGGCAGAGACTGGGCAAGGGAAGGGGCACCAGTCAGAGCCTGAGCACAGAGCTTGGGCAGAGTGGAGGGACATCCCTCCACCTGCTGCTTCCCTCACAGACTAAGCAAAGGACAATGACCCCGGCCCTTTCGCCCCATTGGGGCCCCTCTGGAACCGCTGATGGTCTGGAGGGGTCCAATCCCACAAGGGCAAGTAGAAGCCAAGCTCTCTACCCTGCTCTCACTCTGCCCTGCTAGGTGACCTTGAGAAAGTCCCTTAGCTTTCTGAACCTGTTTTCTTATCTGGACGGGGTATAAATGATCTCATCTGAGGATTTTTTAAATTATTGACTTTTTTTTAATCCTCACCCGAGGACATTTCTTTCATTGCGTTTTAGAGAGATGGGAATGGGGGGGAGAGAGAGAGAGAGAGAGAAACATTGATCAGTTGCCTACCACATGGGCCCGATAGGAGCCGAAGATTGAAACTGAAACCTAGGTATGTGCCCCAATCAGGAATCGAACCCTTGACCCTTCAGTGTACAGGACGACGCTCCCACCAACTGGGCCACACCAGCCAGAGTTAAAATTATTTTTTTATTACCAGTTAATTCGTATTTTTGTTAGCAGTAACAGCCACCAGTGGCCCAGGCTGGAGGCAGCACAGACTTCAGTGGGGCAGCTCAGGGGAGGACGGAAGGTAGAGGAGGGGCAAACTCAGCCCTACCGCCTGACCTCAGCCCTGCCTCCCACTGGGCCAGCCACCGCTATGCTCTGTTGCCCTTTAAACACATGAGAAAGTGTTCTTCTTCCCTTCCCAGCGATTTATTTGGACAGAACCTGAGGTTTCCTTCTAACTGATGAGACCCAGGAGCACCCTCCCTCAGCTCCCTGCCCTCCACTGCCACTCAGCCAGGCACCCACAGCCACCAAAGTTCTGGGTACGAAGACCTCCTTTCAGTTCCCCACCCCCACCTCAGGCACTTCTGAGGAGCTCATAACATGTCCCCAAAGACACCCAAATCCGTGTGGTGGTCTTCTCCAAGGGTCTGCCCCGGAGCTCATATGACAAACCCTCACTGCTCTGATGTCTTGGATGCTGGAGGAGGATCCTGAAAAAGGTGGACTGTCCTTCTCTGCCTGGGGAAGTCCTACATGTCTAGCTTCCATCCTTCCTGTTGCAGGTGCCAAATGGGTTAGGAGCCTGGGGCAACCCAGGCTGGGTGTCATTTTCTTGGTGATGTAGATGAGGAAGAGAAGGAAGGATTACTTGCTCTCTAGCTGAATCCACAGAAGGTCAGTACGTGCATTCTCTGACCCCTGGTCCTTAGGGCAGAGGGTGGAAAAGACCTTTAAGGTCCTGGGTGATCTTAATATACATGTCTTATCCTGGAGGGGAGGCCCAAGGGCCTGGCACCAAAAAATGACCTCCAGTCATTAAAAAAATATTGTTTACTATGTTCTAGGCACTGGGACCCAGGCCATCAACAAATCCTGTTGCTTCTATCTCCCAAAATCTCCCAAATCTATTCACTCTTGACATCCCCACTGCCAATACCAGAGTCCAAGCCACCATCCTCTGGTGCCTGAACTCTCCCTTATTTAATCTCTGCGCTCCCACTCCTTCCTCACCACCCCAATCCATTCTCCAGGGACCCACTGAGCTAGCTTTTAAACATGTAAATCAGAGCACCTCTCCTTAAGCCCCCAGTGACTTCCCACTACCCTCACCAGCCTCTCCGAGCTATCTCCCCTACCCCCCCCCCCCCCCACACACACACACTATGCTTGAGTAACACAAGTTTCCTTGCTGTTCTCGGAAAACTCCAAACGCTTCTTCTCCCAGCACTTCGCATGACTGACTGCTCATGAGGAAGGTTCAGTTTCAACATCACCCCCTCTAGGCTGTCTCCCCTGATTGAACTTCTAAAGCAGCCCCACCCACACCTCATGCTCCATCCCATGGCATGTAGTTTCTTTGTAGCACTCATTTCTCTGAAAATATGTTATCTGTTTACACACATCATCTATTTCCCCCACTGGACTATGAGTTCTGTAAAGGCAGGGACCTTGTCCATCCATTCACACTTGGATGCTCTGGCACAAAGCATGATGCCAGGTGCATGGTAGGTACTAATAAATATCTGTTGACTGAATGAATGATGAAAGGGCAAGCAGAGACGGAGCTTCCAGGGTGTGATCCCTGATCGATGGTTGTTCAATAAAACAGTGTTTTACAGTTTCTCATGTGATCATGCAGCAAGAGCTCAGGCCGGTGATCACACATCACTGGTGTGACCTTGGACACGTCACTCATGCTCTCAAAGCCTTGGTTTTCTCTTCTGTAAAATGGAAATAATGGTCCTAACCTGGCAGAGCTGACTGAGTCACATGAGATGACAAAGACTTAGTGTCTCTCACAGTGCCAGACCTAAGGAGGTGTTACCTGCATGAATGGGGGCCCCTTCAGACTCAGACCTGCAGGCTGTTCTGGGTTCTGGGGTCACGGAGATGATTCAGGATGGCTCCCGGACCTCAAGGCCTTCCGAGTGTCCCTCGCGCCCGCCCAGGGAGAGAGGCGTACCAGCAGGAGTGAGCTGCTGAGCTCACTGCATGAAGGCAGCGGCCGGAGCCGGTGTGACCTGGACAGTGTGTGTGAGCCCCGCAGAGAAACTGAATCTGGACCCGCTTCCCTGCAGCACCCCCTCTCCTGTGTGGAAGCCCTCTTCCTTCCCTGCCTCTTGTCTGTGGCAACCCACACACACTTACATGGATGCATGTACAGAACGGCCCATATCCACACACATACAGTCGCCGGTCCACAGACAGGTACACTTGATGAGATACACAGGTATATAAATAATCACATGCATGCACATCCCCAGGACACAACCACCGTCCATTTTTCCGGTCCAGTGAGATAGAGGCCCAGCCCGCTCACCAGCAGTAAAGCAATTATGCTGGGAGAGGGGGCTGGGCCTCTATCTCACCGCCAACCCTGCTTGGCTTATCTATTGGTCTTGTCACCTGCTCCTTGAGGTCAGACACAATTCCTCCATGTTGACAGGAGTCAGCTTAGGCATTCCCCTTGGTAAATTCCTCCTGAGAGCTAACCTCACACTCCCCTGCTGCAGGCTTGAAGGGCAAGGAGCCCTGGCCACCACTCGCAACACCCAGAAATGACAGCACCGTGCCCTGTATCCTCACCCCCAGGCCGGTGGATGTGCAGAGGGTGTCAGAGAAGAGCTGCCCCTGGCTTCCTGCCTGGTGGAAGGGGACTAGGAGTCCCTCAGAGAGGGCCTGGAACTCTTGGCAGGCCTGGGGCACACTGGCCGTGGGGGGCCAGTGGGTTCCCACTATTTGGGATGCCACAGGTTCTCTCCCCTGGGCTCCATGCCACCTGGATCCTGCTGGGCTGGGCTGTGCCAAGCAGGACACAATGAACATGGCAGGCAGGGGTGGCGGTGACCTAGAGGTCTAGAGGGACCGCCTCGTTCTCTTGAGCCTCTCTGTGGCTGACACTGTGCCAGCTGCTTTTAACTTATTGTCACAATTAGCCCTCGGAACAACCTCTTAAAGTAATCTGGTCACCCTCCCCCATTTCACAGGTGAGAAAACTGCGGCATAGAGAGAGGCAGAGCCAGCACCCGGGCCTCCCCTCGCTCGGTGAGGTCCGCCTTAGTCCTGGCTCGTCCTCCCTGCCGCCTCCAGAGGACAGACCAAGCGCCCACCCTGGAAAACAGTTTATTTCAGGATTAGAGCTGATCTTGCAGCGACGACCAGCTCCCTCAAGGTGAGAGATGTGAGGGGGTCTGACGCCCAGGGCCTGGCTCCTGCAAGGAGAGGCGGGGGCTAGACGCCCAGATTTGGGGGAGGGACCAGACTCACTGAGGATGTTGGGAAGGATATCACATTAGGATCTCTGACACCCACACACCTCCCTGGCAGGCACAACCACACTCCTCAGTGACACGCTGTACACTGACACAGCCCAGGAGGTCATCCCTCTTATCTGAACACACTCTGTCGCCCCCAAACTGGCAGTAAAGCAATCTTGCTGGGTCAGGGGGCTGGGCCTCTGCCTCACTGACACAACCCTGTGGATGGGGCTGGGGCGGGAAGAAAGGGCTCCTGGATGTTGTGGTTGGAAGGCAGAGGCCCTGGGGGCCCTCAACAAGCCAGTGTTCTGTGTGTCAGAGTGGGAGTGAGCGGGGCTGAACGCGAGTACAGGTGTGGGTGGTGTGTGCGTCAGTGTGTGGGGGACGTCTGTGTGTGTACGGTGTGCCTGCTCACAGGTTGTGTGTGTGTCTGCCTAGGCCTTGTACGTCAGAAGCCCGGGTCTGGCTCTGGGGATCTCTGCTGTGTGTGTCTTTGTATTCAGGGTGCCTTTTTCATGCATTTGTTTTTCCGGGTGTGTATATGTAGGGTGTAGAGTGCATGCATGTGTGTGACGCTGGGGTTGTGTACCCACTCAGAGTCTGGGTGAATGTGGGGCTGTGTTTGCCTATTGTTGGAGCTTGTGTGCAACGAGAGTATGAGGTGTTTCTTTGTGTTCAGTGTGCGCTTAAGCCTGTGTGTGATGTGTGTGTGTGTGCGTCTGTGTAGGAGAAAGTGTTTTCAGGCCTGTGTGTGTCTGTGCCTTTGAGTGGGGATGTGAGTCAGGGTGTATGGCATTTCCAGGCCTGTGTGTGACTGTGTCTCTGTGTGTCAGTGTGTGGTACGTATCTATGCCAGCCTGTGGTGTGTGTTCCTGTGTGTGCTTGGGGATGTTGGCAGCCTTCAAGTTCGGGGGTGTGTGTGTGGGGGGGGGAGAGTTTGATACTACTCAGTGTGTATCTGTGGGCAGTTGTGAACGTGGATAGTTGTGAGCAAGGGGTGTGGATTAGTGTGCTAAGTATGTCTACAGATCTGTACATGTGACATTGTGATTCTTGTCTTTGGGGACTTGTGAACTAATGTTTTTCAGGCAGCCCATCATCCCTTCCCCAAGCAGAGACCTTAGCCATGATCTCCACTCCCACCAGCTTGGCCAGCTCTGCACCGGCCCTGACCTGGAGGGGCAAGATACTATGGCACCTGGTCATAGCAGGAGGCACAGGGGCTCCTTGCACAGCACCCTTCATGGCTCCCATCTCACAAAGGGCCCAACCGCTGAGGCTGCCCCACACCCTACGTCCTGCCCAGGTCTCCCCTGAAATGTATGTTAACGTTTGCTAGGGGCTGGTGGCCATACCGAATCCCCTAAGCCAGCAGTGGCAGGGCAGGGCGCTGGCCCGTGCATGCGGCGGGTGCTGCTGCAGGAAGGGTCACGGCCGTGACTTTCAGAGGTAGCTGGGGCCCAAGTGCACCTGCCTTGTGTGACTGTGTGTGTGCAGCTCTCGCATGTCTGCTGCTGCTCACCTGCGTGTGTGGCGTGTCTCTGGGTGACTGTATTTTGTGACTGTGCCTCTGTGAGACCCTTGGGTGGGCTGTGAGTATGAGTGTCTGAACTGAGTATTCGGGGTGTCTGTCACTGTGTGACACTGTGTGACATGAGCGTATAGGCATGTCTGCGCTCGCTTTGGGGGCCAGTGTCGGCATCTGCGAGTGTGTATTTTTAGGATGAGTCTATATGAGCTTATCTGTGTCTGTGTGCTGTGCTCCAGGCCCTGCTTGTGTCTGCAAGTGTCAGTGTGCTTGAGTGCTCGCTGTGTGTGTCACGGAGTGGACGTGCGCAGGGGCGTGAGGTGTGTCCCTGTGTCTTGTGCACACAGGTGGATAGGCGTTTGCATCTGTGAGTCTGTGTGGACGTGTATTTGTAGAAATGAGTCTTTCTTTGTGGGTCTGGTTCCCAGCCCCTGCATGGGTCTGCGAGTGGGTCTGTGTATTGGTGTGCTCGGGTGTCTGCGGCATTGTGTCTCTGCAAGTGTCTGCACCTACAGGTGCTGGTGTGACTGTGTGAGTGTGCACCTGTCAGGATGGATGTGAGTGAGTGTGCACTCCTGCCACCCACACAGCCCACGCTGTGTGTCAGCACTGCCTCTTGGGCGCCGGCAGGGAGCTGATGAAATTGCCTGTCCTCGCAGGGACCCTGAGTTGCAGCCAACCCTGGGCACACCCCGCTCCTCCCCCAGCAGCCTAGCTCGCCAACCTGCGAGCACTCGATGGGCTCTCAGGCTATGGCCAGAGGGGAGGGGCTGTTAGCCTGTGGGGCAGAGCTGTGCCAGCTCCCATTTCTGCCTCCCTGAGGGTGTGGGGGTCGGCTTGGGCAAGGGGTCTGCAGGCTGTGAGATCTTTGCAGTCCCGCGGCTGCATGGGATGCTCAGGTCAGAGCACAGGAAGGACCGCTGGGTCCCCGGGCAGCACCAACTCCTAACAGGCACGTGCACACACGAGCCCTAACTCAGACACACCCGGGCACATTCCCAAACACATGTAACACCGACAGGAGTGTGGGCAGGCCCACTGGTGCATAACCAGGAATGACACACACGAACACACACACACTAATCCAGAGATACAGGCAAGTTCAAGTGCACATCCCACACTCACCTGAACCACCTCACCCCTCCCTGAGCTTTGGAGCCTTGGGTGTGAAGTGGGCTGAGACTCAGAAGTCTCAGTGAAAAGGGGCAGCCTGAGTCACCGGATGTCCCTTCTATGCTGTCAGGCCCCAGGCTGGACCCTGGGAACCTGGAGGAGGTTCACCCTGCACCCGATCTCCCGGAAGCTCTGGGCTAGTGGGTGGGAGGGACAAGCCCCCAAATCCAGTTGCTCCCAGTCGTTCCCATAATGTACCCTCCCACAGCCAGAGAAGGAAAAAGCCAGGAGCTGCCTCCTCATGGGGGCCCCAGGGACCTGGCTGGGCACAGGGAGATGATGTCAGAATTCCCAAAGGACAAAGAAGAGGAACTGGCGATGGGATGATGGTTTCAGGTCCTCTTTCCCTGCCAAATTGGGAGCATTTTGAGACGGGATGGGGGCTGACTCCTCCCAGAAAGGCTCAGCCAAGCACCTGGCATCGAGGGGCTGCTTCAAAAACACGTGTTAACTGCACAAAGGAAGTGAGTCAGAGAATGCAGAGGAGCACCTAAGGGCTGTGGGAGCACCATACAGAGGTAGAAACGGTATATCCAGGCTGTGTGTGTGTGTGTGTGTATGTGTGTGGTGATGTTTGGGGGAGGACGTGTGAAGCCAGAGGTTAAGCTGGAAATACATCACTGAGAACCTTGTAAGCTGAACCAGAGGTAGATTTTATTGAAAGCAACAGAGGTCAGAGATCTGCAAGGGTTTTGGACAGGAAAGAATCACGGTCAAGTTTATTTAAGGAAAGACAGACAACTGGGGTAACTAGAAGGTGGATTTGAGGAGTCAGGACTGGAGGAGGGGACTGGTTAGAGGCTCGTTCATTCATTCGACAAATATTGACTGAGAGCTTATGAAAAGTGTCGCACTCAGTGAGTGAAACAGATACAATCTGGGACCCCGAGGAACTCCTAGAACCTGCCACGTAACTGCTGTGCTTATGTGGAGTTTACCGTCTAGTGGGGGAGGGGAGGCAACACAAATTACATTAATGTGTGAAGTGTTAGTATGAATAAGTACAAAGCAGGACAATGGTGTCAGGTAAGGGGGCAGGCGTTAGCAGGGGCAGGCATTGGGGGCTAGTTTAGGTAAGGTGATCAGGGAAGATGTTTGAGAAGGTGACATCTGAGCAGAGACCTACAGGGGGTGAGGGATATTTGGAGGACGAGCTGTCCAAAGAGGGGAAATTGCAAGTGCAGAGGTCCTGAGGGGGAGCGTGCCGTTTACTCAGATGGGGGCGACTTGAGGGAAGTCAATGATTTCTATTTTGGACATGCTGCATTGAGGTGCCTTCAGGACATCCAGGGATGGTGACCAGAAAACAGGAGGGATCTGGTTAAAGGTAGGGATTGGAGAGAATGGAACCCTGGGAATTGACACAGCAGCATGGAGAGTAGCGGGTGGGGACCCTATGACTAAAATGGCATTCCCAGAACGGCCCTCGTTCTTGTTGCCCCTCCTCCCGATCCTGCCTGGGCCCACCACCTCTCCTCACTTGCCAAACTACTCTGCCGCCTGAGACAGAACCAGGGAAACAGATGGGTGGTTGACAGGAGCCCCTTTCTACTCCTATGGTCCCCAGGGCTCCTGCTGCCCCTCTCCTGGTCGTCAGAGCCAACCTGTCCACCTTTAGTGTTCCTCCCTCTAGCTTGAGGTGGAATCCCCTAGCTCCATAGCCCCCTCCGCTGTTATCAGTCCTGAGGATTGGGGGAGCCTGGACGGAGAGTCTGGAGGACCACAAGCTTCCTAGGTGGCCCCTGAGCCTCAGGTTCCCCTTGTGTTGGGATTTGGAGAGGCAGGACCTTCCAGCCCTAATGTGATCAGAATCCCTGGGTCTCAGATGGCTTCCAGATCGCGTCCAGATGGCTTCAGTGTGCGCGGAGAACCGCTCCACAACTGGCTCTAGCAGGGAGTGGGGAGCCATAGCCTTGATTTGTGGCATTTGCCAATTTCCAAGGTGTAAATCCTCCCACAATGGCCCGTGTAAACTACCAAGGTGAAGTCAACTGGCTGGCAAAATTCCCAAACATTCAACAATCAGCTCTCACAAGCTGGTATGCGCTGGCTCTAGTACCTTTGCCGGCTCCTTTCCAGGGAGACGGAGATGCACAAAGCCTGGGAAGGGCTTGGGGTGTCTGCCTGTGAGGAGGGAGAAAAGATGGGCCTGTAGCCTCCCCATCCTCCCTCTCAACACCCAAGTCACTCCCCAGGGAGAGGCTCAGAGCCTGTCTGTCCTCACTGCACTCTGACTTGAACCATTTGACATCCTTCCTGGGCCCTCTACCCACTGTGCTTCCTACTCAGAGGTGGGCTGGTCCCCACAGCCTCCTCCACTTTTCCTGCCTCCCCCAAAAGGGGCTCCTCTATTTGAAAACAGAGGGCAGACAGCCATGGGCCATGCCATCCTGACCCACGGCCAGACCACAGCTGTGGTCGCTGTAGACAGGTGACTTGAATATCTGGCTAGCTCCGCCACCAGCTCCCAGGAGCTTCTGTCCTCTACCCGCCCTCAGTTTCCTCTCTGGCCGCTCTGAAGGCCCTTTCGACTGTGACAGTCCGCCGCTTCTACCGCACCTTGTTTCAGCCCTGACGACAGCTCAGAGCCTCCTCTCAGACACGTCTCCCCAGCCTCCTCAGACCATCCCTGCTCCAGCGGCCCCCCACCACCTCTGGCTCCCCAGGCTCCCCTGATAAGGGCCCCAACTAATTACATTAGGATTTCATGTCAATTAGCAAACAATTACATGGGAAAATTGGTGCCTAATTTGGAGCAATAACGGCAGCTCCTTTGGCCGAGGGGAGATAGCTGACCAACTATTCATCCGGCCTGGCCCTCTCAGAACCCCTGGAGGGTGGGAGCCGGCTTCCACCCTGACCTGGGCCAAAGTCCGCCTTCTTTAGGGATCTTTAAGCCACTGCTTATGCTGGTGACACCGTCTGCCCAGGCCTTTGCTAAGTGAGGGTGTAGAGGAAAGGGAGGGAAAGTGGGTTGAGGGGACAGAGGGGAACTAAGGCAGACAGGGCTGGCTTCACTGAGCAGGTGCAGCGGATTTGGGGAGGCGGGGAGGAGGGAAGACACAGGGGAACAGTAATGAACGCGAACAAAAGCTTGGATGCTGGAAAGGGTCATGTGAGCTCACAACTGATGGAGAAACAGTTAGACCGGAGCCCAGGACGGTAGGCGGAGCACGGGGTGGTGGGAGAGCTGAGGCGGCCGAGTAGGTAGGGCCAGACTGGGAATGCCATTCTAGGGAACGCAAGCCCTCTCCTGGAGGCCTCAGGAGCAAGGGGCACTCAGGGTGCGGAAGAGACTATGCTGAAACTCATCTTGGGTCCTGGCCTTGGATCATCAGCCACCACCCATCCCACCTACTGCTACCACGGGGTCCCATCTGGTCTCCCCTCCTAATATCTCTCCAACCCACTGCCCTGTTCAGGACCTCAGAAACCATAAAGTGGCTGCCAGTCCTGCCCCCTGTCCATATTTTCCTTAAGTGATCATCCTAAAGAATAAACCCAAGTATATTCCTCCTTTGCTTAAACCCTCAATGGCTCCCAAGTACTCCCAGGATAAAATTCAAACTCTCTGTCTCGGCAGTCACTGTCTTTTACCATCTGCCCCGTAGACCTCCCAGCTTTCCCTCTCTTCCCACCTCTACATCCACCCTATGCCCGGGGAACTAGACCCCATTGCCTAACCGTGCCAGGCTCCGTCTCCCCTCTCAGCTTTTAACCGTGCTGTTTCCTCTGCCCAAATTACTCTTCCAACACCGCTTCCTGGTTACCCAGTGCAGCCTTCCAGCCCCTCCTCCGCCTCCCAGGCTCCTCCAGGCCCCTGGGCTCCCTGTGTCACCTCCTCCTGGAGGACAGTTCACTCTGTAGGGGGGCTGTTGGCAGCAGCGTCTGCCTGGCCCACGGACACAGAGCTGCCCATGGGCAGGCCTGCCACTGATTGACTCTGTGTCTCCCTCACCCGGCTCCGAAAGTGGGGGAAGAGAGAAGACAAAGGGGTGGAATGAAAACGTTTTCCCCTGAGGATGGCGGGGAAACTATGGTGGGGACACTGAGGCAGGGACTCAGAGGAATATTCATAAATCCGGTGAATGTTTCACTTAGAAAGGAAAGTTAGGTCAGCCTGCAGGCCTCTGCCCATGGGAGCCAAGCCCTGCCCCCATCCCTCCAGGGTTTTCTCCTGAACACCTTCACAAAACTTGGGGTACCTCAGTGCAACTCACTCTTACTTAAGTGTTTTCATCTCTCCTTTCAACAAATTAGATTTTTTTAAAAAGCCCCTACTAAGCTAATGATATCCCAAAAAGTAAAGGCAGCTCTCATGAGGGCAGTGGCACAGCAAATTGAACTATGACGTGAAGGACTATGGGCAGACTCAAGGAGGAACCTCCTGACCATCAGGACTCAGCCCCTAAAGTAATCCCCAAAGGAAGGACCAGTGGGGAAGGGTGGTGGTTTTGGCCTGTCTAGGGGGGACACCAAGCAGAGACCAGGGATGGAACACACACCTTCCCAAAAGCAAGGGGATGACCTGGCTGACTTTCCTGGGAGTGTGGTTCTCACTTAGGCGGCTGCCACTCCATCTTAAGGCCCATCACTCACGTTAATTACCAAGAAAAAGCCGATTTCTCCTCATTTCCAGACTCCAAATGACAGTATCATTAGGCTGGTAATGTGCAGAGAAATTGTGCATGTCTGCCTTGGAACATGTCCTGAGCCAGGAAGGGAGAGGGCACCCCCAGCCGGGGTTTGTCTCCAAGAGGCTCTCTGTGGCAGAGGGCCAACCTCAGGGAGAGACGCTGTGCCACCAGGGCAAAGATGCTCTCCCTCTCTGTTCAGTGGGCCCCACTGAGGATGATTAAACTACACCAGGCAATGGCATGGGTAACAGCCCACAACACACAAACCCTGGCAGACGTAAACAAAGCCAGCCGTTCCCCTCTCAGACTTACACAAGGACGCAAACCTCCTTGTCTCAGCTGAACTTGAACTCAGGCCTGTCCACTGCTATAGCCCTTGCCCATACCCTTTCCTCTGAGCTCCCTGCCCTCTAGACCAGGAGGCATCTGGGCACCATCTTGTCTCTCGGAGGGGAGTTGGCACATTCCTTCCTGCCTCCACAAAGCCAACTCCCTGAATGTGAGCAGACCTCAAACAATAGCCACTGCTCACAGCCCTGTATACACCTCTTCACACTCTTCATTCACTGTGTTTAATCCTCACTCAAACCCACTTAACATACGAGGAAACTGAGGCCCAGAGAGGTGAAAGTGATTTTCATGAGTTCAAGTCTCAGAGCGCCACTTGACTTCAGGTCTGCCCAGGGTCCAAGCTCAGGCTGAAAACAGAGTCCCGTCCATACCTTCCTCTGAGAACACATCCTTGGTCTCTGCTCCTGATACAGAGCGTTGGACCCAAACAGGCTCTGCCCTCCAGGGCCGAGGTCAGTGAGAGAGAGGCAGGATGTAAAAATATAATTACAGCTCAGAGTGATCTGTGCACCACACACAAGAGGAGACACAAAGGTTTATCCTTACCAGTAATCAACGACATGCAATTAAAACAACAATACAATGTGGTTTGCCTCCTGAAATTAATGTAGTTGTGTTTTTTTTAAAAAGATAGCGCCAGAGTTGGTGAGAACTGAAATCTGGGGCACTCTCAGTCACCACTGATGGACGGGTAAATTAAAATAACTTTACTAGAAGGCCAAAGGGCCATAGTGTCAAGAGCTTTAAAAACAGACTGACCCCTTGGTTCTGTTAATCTACTTTTAGGAGTTCAAGCTAAGAAATAACCAAAGATCTTGAAAAAGAACCATGCATAAGGATGTTTATTGCCATTATTTATAACTGTGGAAAATCACAACCAACATAAATGTCCAGCAATAGAGGGATGGTTATATAAATTATGATATATCCATATATAAGAATATTATGCAACCATTAGAAGTCATGTTCTTGAAGAATTTTTTTTTTTTTTTTTAATCCTCACCCGAGGACATTTTTCCATTTTTTGTTCAGATAGAGTGGGAGGGAGAGAGAGAGAGAAACATCGATGAGAAAGGGACACATCGAGTGGCTGCCACCCGCACGACCAACCAGGGCTGGGGACAAACTGCAACCGAGGCACATGCCCTTAGCGGGAACCGAACCCGGGTCTCTCTGGACCGCAGGCCGACGCTCTAACCGCTGAGCCAAACCGGCCAGGGCTTGAAGAATTTTTAATAACCTGGGAAAATGCTCACTGTATAATGATAAATGAAACAAAGCAGGAAACTTAACTATATATATAGTATACTCTTAACTGCATAAAGAAAATACTTAATAAATTCATTTAAAGAAAGTCTAGAATGAAATTAACTGAGAGTTAATCTAGGGGGCTTATGGGGGATTTTTTTTTTTCGTTTTGATTAATACTTTTCTGTTTCTTTTAAATTTTCTACAAGTTTTGAGGGGAAAGTCATTAGAAATACATGCAATGATTGTGGGGGGGTGATGTGTGGGTGTATTGGTGGGCCTGGGGGGCATCCCAGGATGTCTTGAGAATACAGAGGCTCCTAACCCAGCCTGGCGGCAGTCAGGGAAGGCTTCCTGGTGGAGGTGATACCTATGCTGAGACTCAGAATGAGTAAGCTTTACCCAAAGGAGGATTGGTTCTAGGCTAGGAAACAGTACGTGTGAAGGTGCAGCGGAAAGAGAGATTCTGACGTCTCCTGGAAACTTAGCAGCCTGTGTAGCTGGGTGAAAGGGTGACGGGTAAACCCAGGTGGTGAGGGGAGCAGACTGGAAGACCAGGTTGAGGAGCTGCTGCTTTGCCCTGAGAACAAAGTTGAGCGTCAACGGTCCTAAGCAGGGGATGTAATAAGATCCAGGTTATGTTTTGGAAAGATCATTTGGGCCACAGCATGGAGAGGGGAGAGGGGCATGGGAGGCGACAGGATGCGAGACGTGAAACCCAGAAACCAGAGGAGAGCAGTTAGGAGGCTGTTGCAGCTTCTGGGTGAGAGGGGTTGGCCTGGGCTGGGCAGTAGTGGAGAGGAAGAGAGGAGGGGCCAGCGGGAGCCGTGACTGCCAGGAGATTTGACAGGACTTGGTGATTCATTGGAGAGGGAGGCCGGCTGGGAGGGAAGGCCCGCCCGGACAGTGACTGTAGCATATGCACACACACGCACAACCGAGACAGACTGCCATCTCAGGAGGGCCTTCCCCACTCCCCCAAGAGGCAGATTTGGGCTTACTTGACATCAGCTGCAGACCCTGGAAGAGGCTGACCTTGGCCCAGTCACCACCCGACTTCTGGCTCACCCTGGGCACCCCTGTCCTCTATACTCCCAGCCTGCAGCTCCGAAAAATGGGAGTGGGCAGGGTTAAGGGAAAGCCCACTGGGAGGGGGAGAGGGGGCAGGGGCAGGGACACAGCTAGGTCATCCCTCAGGACATAGATACACATTCACACATGGACCTGGATCCACGGAGAGCGAGCAAGTCACCCATGGAGATGCTGAGCGTCAAGTCCCAGGCAGAGATGTACACAGACACAGCCGCTGTAGGCTGTCAGATACAGGCTCTGTCACACACGCAGTCAGACAGCCCTAGCACAGTTAGCCCCTCAAAGGTCTCACACTCAGGCCATTGTGCTCAGCTGGATCCCCCAAGGTCCTCCCAGCTGCTCCACCCCCAGTCCCACACCCACCCCTGCCTCCCCAGGACAGAGGACTGGCAGAGGGGCCAGCCTAGGGGACTGGCACAGGGACCAGCAGCCAAACGGGGCAGCCAGGAGGGAGGCCTCTGAGAAGAGGTTGCCAAGGCAACAGGCTTCTGCAGAACCAACTAGGGGCTTAGATTTTCTTCTCTTATTTTTAGAAGTTGGGCCTGGGCTGGTTGGGCCAGCCAGTGGGCCAGACTCCCCCAGGCAGTACCTCAGGGCATAGACACCAGCCTCAATTGCCCCCTGGGGGTTCCAGGGGGGCACTGCCCATGTCCAGAGTTCTTCCACAGGCCCAGCCTTCTCAGTCATGTCCTAGGCAGGATCTTCCACTCCGCCCATCTTCACGCAAACCCAGGTCTTTCTACAGCAGTATCCTCTGCCCTTCAGGCCCAGCCTGCCCTCCCACTGCAGCCTACTGATGTCTGTGGCTGAACTGATGATGTACTGGGGGAAGAGGGGGCTGGGGGAGCTTTGCCAGATTTGTGTGCTGATGTGTGTGAGGCTTGTATCTGAATGAGTGTACACGTATGTGCATCTGAGGGGACACTCTCACCCTCACAATCTTGCGCCTGTGAGTATGTGTGTGTTTGTGTGAATTTCCTTTCGACGTGGGTAAAACAGAATTCTTCCTCTCCCAGCCCAACTCACACCCCACCCATAACCTGCACCCTTGCCTAGATCTCTTGAAAGCAGGGATGAGGGCAGAGCTCTCAAGCTAGAAGGGCCTGGGCCTCGATGCTCCCCCCTTTTCCAGACCCTCCTTATGTTGAAGCAGATAGCTCCTGGGTGGGGACAGAAGAGTGGTGGAAAAGACAGGGAAGGACTAGACAGATCCCAGTGGACAGAGGCTGGATGAGGAGAGTTCCTGGAAGCCCCTGTGAGCTGACTCTCTGTTGACTCCTCCAGCTGCTGGGGATTTCTCTGTTAATCTGGGACTGCTCTGTTTGCATCTCATTTGCCTATATTTGCATGAGAAGGGCCTGGCTGGCACCAGAGATCGAAATTCCTAGCCTGGGTAATTGTGTGAAAAGGCCTCTGGAGACCAACCTAGCAGGAATCCTGGGGGAAGGGAAGCCGTGGCAAGGAGCTCCGAGTGTTGCCAGCTGCGGGCCCTGCTCAGCCCCAGGAGCCTCCACTTCTCCCCGATCCCCGGGACAGCAGGGGTGACAAGACTGAGCATCAAGTCACTCTGGGAGCTGCTGGCACCTAGGTGGAGCTGAGGAAAGAGCATGCCATGGGTGGGAATGGCCCAAAAGTGGTAAGAGCAGAGTTGGGAGTGAGGGTGGGGAAGAAAAACTCAGCAACACGTAGTCCGTAGTCCGGTTAAGAGCTGACTCCAGCCAGGATGCATATCCTGGATCTGCCACTTACTAGTACGCAGGAACCTGCCCTGAGCTCCCCACTTTAGCTGCCACTTTGGCAATCTTCTGCACAGGGTGAAGAATTCGAAGGTCCACAGGGCTGTGCCCATTTGGGGCCCCAGCTCCCGTCTGGACCATACCCCAACCCAGGGCCCTGGAATTCCCTGCACAAGCAGCCCTGAGCCAGCTGCCCGGGCCTCGGTGGCCTCTTTCCCGTAGCCTTTGTCCTAAAGCTCTAAGAGTGGTAGAAAGGTGACCACATGCAGGAGTGTGGACCAAGCGGGAACCTGAGTGTTGGGGCATCCACAGACCTGCATACAAGGCCCCTCACCCAGCCCCCTGGAGCCCAGGGATGGAAGGATGGAAGGATGGAAGGGACAGGGGGAAGGGAGCTGGGGGGATTGAGGGTGTACAGGTGGAGGGCTAGGGGCTCCTTTTGTTCCTGCCCTAGGCGCTTTAAACACTGGGGTTAGCTCTGACAGGCTGTGACCTTGGGCAAGTTACTTACCTCCCTGTGCCCCCAAGTAGGGTTAATAATAGCAGCCGCCTCACAGTCTCTCTGAAGATGAACGGAGCTGGTTCATGTGAAGCGCTGAGAACAGTGCCCAGCACAGGGTAAGAGGCTGCTATTATTACCTGTGTTCTGGGATTCGGCTCCTTCCCTCCTGCCACAGGAGCAGCACCTCTCCTTTGGCTTTGAGAGACTGAGGAAAAGGTAGGGAATGGGGACACACCCTCTGCTCCCTCCCCCTCCTCAGAACCCCAACTCCCCTTTTCTCCTTCCCCAGCTACTGCACCCCCAGGAGGCCAGGAGGGCAGGAGGGCAGCCAGGTTGTTGAACTGAATGTAATGATTTGTTCAATGTTCTCATTATTGGTTGAATGAATGAATGAATGAATGAATGAATGAATGAATGAATGACAAAGACTGAATGAATAAAAGTCAGACAGAAGACTGTCTGGCAGATGTTTAGGCTTTGGGCCCCTCGGATCCATTCCCCTGAACCATTTTCTGTTTGCTTTCATTAGGTAGTGGGAGGCAGAGTGGGGTGAGGGGCCTGGCCAGGCTCTCTGCTAGGCAGCTCTGGGTTTGGTGAGCAGCTCATGCCTGGGGAGAAGGTGCCTGTGCCTGTGAGTGCCAGAGGGCAGTACCTGCCTGAATCTGGGTCCTTTTGTACCCTGCGGAAGTCTGAGTGTGGGTGGGTGTCTCTCTGTCCGTCTGTCTCAGCGGCTCCTTCCTGCCCAATAATGAGAGGCCCTGGGGCATGCCACATGAGGATCTAGGGGGATGTCGGTGAGCCTCATTACCCCATTGACACCCCTGCCCCCTCGGGCAGAGCCAGGCCTCAGTGGCCCTGCCCGTCAGCTGGCGGGTTGGCTGGTGATGGAGAGCTCTCATGGGCCTGGCAGCCTCCGCCATCTGCCAGGCCAGTGTGGGGGAAGGTGGGGGGACCTATCACAGGATGCCCCCCTGGGCCCCCAACCTTGGCTCATCTCAAGAGTGATGGGAGTATGGGCATGAGAGAGCACAGGTGTGTGTGTGTGTTACAGCGCATGTGCCGGTGTACGTGTGTGTGTGTGTGTGTGTGTGAGAGAGAGAGAGAGAGAGATTTTGTGTGTGTGGTGAGACTGAGTGGGTAGCTAGGTCTGGGTACAACTGTGAGTTGAATTCTGTGTGTTTGTATTCACAACAGTCTGTTTGTGTGTCTGCGTGACTGTCTCCTGGTGGCCTGGGGTTTCTGTACCTGACGGCATATGTCCCAGACTGCGGCTAAGTGCACAGGTCTGGGGGTTTTCCATGGAAGCTCTGAGGTAGAGGCAGGAGGGGGAGGGCTCAGGCCCAGGGGGACTGGAGTGTGGCCTTGAGAGGAAGGTGCCCATTCTCCGTGAATGGCTCAGCTCTCGATGGGGAGAAATTAACTTCCAGGTCCATTTCTTTAGAAACTGTTCTCATCCCTGTCCTGGGTGAGGTCCCACAGTACAGGGTCCTGCTAGAGGGGCTGGAAGTCCCTGTGAGGGAAACCAAGGTAGCCCAACAATCCTATAGGATCCCTGACTGTCCTCCAGCCGTCTCCTGGAGACAGGCCCTGGTTCAGGCCCCGCTCGACTCCCAGGCCCTGGTTCCAGGCCCCGCTCGACTCCCAGGCCCTGGTTCCAGGCCCCGCACGACTCCCAGGCCCTGGTTCCAGGCCCCGCTCGACTCCCAGGCCCTGGTTCCAGGCCCCGCTCGACTCCCAGGCTCTTTGGGAAGCACCTTGTAGGCACTCCCTTCACCTGCCCAGCACAAAGACAGAACACATGTAAAGCCACTCTGAGGACAGTCACACAATTACCCAGATGTGGGCAGTGGCACAACATCACACATGAACCAGAAACCCACATGTATAGTCACAGATCTTCTGGACACAAGCACATGTACACATACCCATGCACACATCACAACACAAACATTCATTCAGGGACACAGATGTACAGGCACACGCCTCTTTACATGAAGGAACATGCCCATACATTGGTAAAACACACTCTTGCAAAGACACACATGCTTAGAGTGACATGCCTGCAGACAGGCTTGAATATGAGTTCACTCTTGTTTTGTCCTCCCAGCCTCACTCAGTTCTCAGTCCGACACACTGCTGCGGCTCTCACCACTGCAGAAGCCCTTTGCAAGGTGGGCATCAAAGGAGGGCAGACGCCATATGCATAGGGGACCGTAGGAGTAGGTAGCTGTGTGTGTCCACATATCTACATGTGTATATGTGGCTGTCACTGTGTATCTGGTAGTCCGTGTGGCTCTAACTCTGTAAAACAGGGAAGTGTCTCTTTGTGACACTGGGAGTTTTTCTGTGCATGTCTGTATGTATTTCTGGCAGGACCTGTGTGTAGCTGTGCATACTCATTTGTGTGAATGTGAGTGTGAATAACAGTGGGAAATTTATTTATCTGTGTGACTGCATCTTGGGGACTATCTGTCGGAGCATGTCTGAATAGGTATGTCTATGTGCACGTTTGCATATGTGTGCATTTCTCATGCGTTCATGGCTCTGTGGTCCAAAAGTCATCTAGCTGGGCAGGGTCCCCTCCCGGCAGAGGTTGTGGTGTGGCGTGGGGTGGGGCCAGGTGGGACCGCATTGAATCCCTCAGCCATTGACAGTCCTATTTACAGAGCTCTGAGCAGAGCGTAATTGCTTCTATTAATCTTTCTCCAGTTGTTAATTGCTCACTTATCAGGTTGTGTATTATGCCTACTGTTGCTCTTAATTCCCCTCCATAGCTGCAGGTGTTCACTGCCTTATTAACTGTTAATCTGCACCACTAGGGATGAGACTTAATTGGCCCCCAGAGTGGGACACAAGCAGGCCAGCCTGGGCACTGCCGGGCTCTCAGCCTGTCCCTGGAACCCTTACCTATGGAGCACAGGTAGCTACCAGAGAAGGAGCTGGCCCATCGCCATCCACTGGCAGATAGTAGTCCAGCATACAGCGCTAAGAGTGACAACTGCAAGGTATGGCCCCCCTCCCAGGAAGCCAACCGACCAATTAGAATCCAGCTCCTACATTCCCTCTCATCACCAACAATCTTCCTCTACCTTGGATAAAAGCCAACCTCACTTATTTCATTTTTTTATTTTTTTATTTTTTAATCCTCACCCAAGGATGTTTTTCTATTTATCTTCAGATAAAGTGGGAGGGAGGGAGGGAGGGAGGAAGGGAGGGAGGGAAACATCGATGTGAGAGGGACACATTGGTTGCCTCCCACATGACCCTGACCAGGGCTGGGACAAACCACAACTGACGTGCGTGCCCTTGACCAGAATCAAACCCGCAAACCTAACTGAGAACTAAGAGACCAACACTTCTTCTGCCCCAGCTCTGATCCTGGCAGCCAAGGCTGTTAAGGAACAGAGACAGTGGGAGAATGGAGGGCCAGATGAAGGAGCTTCTGCCAGAGCAGGAAGGTGAAGTTGGACCCGGGAGGGACTTCCCAGCTTTTGAAGAGGCCATCTGGGACAATCAGAGTCCAAATAAGAATAAGAACTTCCAGGAGGAGATATGCTGCTCCATCCCTCAAGGGGTCCCTCTCAGCTTCTGCTTTCACAGCCCCAACAACCCTGTGTCACTGGTGACAGCTGCAGCAGTGAGAGGTTCTTCCTGCCCCTGCCCCAAGTCACAGCAGAGGAGTCCCAATTGTCCACAATGGGACACTGCGGCACAGAAGGGCAAGAGAGTGACATCAGGGTCCCGCAATCCTCTCTGGTAAGAGCTCAGATATGTGGGTCTCCAAGCAAAGTTTCTGCCTCCAGTCTCCCCCTAGACCCTGCTCCAACCCAGACATCTCAGACCTGGAGGGGACTTTTCTCGGTCCCCACCTTCTTGGCTCTGGTCAAGCCTCTCAACCTCAGCTGCCACTGCTGCAGCTGCCTCAGGCTCCAGCGCCTTTGAGACAGGCATGCAAGGTTTCTGGAAAAAGCCCCTGAGAAAGACAGTGTGTCAAGTGTGTGCATATGTGGTGGTGGTGGTAGCAATGAGGTGATGGTGAGAAGGTCCATTTTCCACCAACCTGGTCTCCAGCCTCCAAAAAGGACAAACAAGCAAACCAACAGTCCACACCCTGTGCCTCGAATCCCATCTGCCCTGACATCTGAAAGTTTATCCTGATGTTAGTTGTCATGTCTTGAATTGCAAAGGAAGTTGATTTGCTTTGGTTGGGTTCTGAGAGAATCTGGGCTCTATGGAAAAAGGGAGGGAGCTACCATTGAATGCCTACAGCCCTGACCGGTTTGGCTCAGCGCTTAGAGCGTCAGCCCAAGAACCAGAGAGTCCCAGGTTCGGTTCCCTCTAAGGGCGTATATCTCTGTTTAGGTTAGTCCTTGGCCCGGGTTGGGGTCATGAGGGTGGCAACCAGTTGATGTGTCTCTCTCACATCTACATTTCTCTCTCTCTCCCTCTTCCTCCCTCTCTCCCTCCTGCTCTATCTGAAAATAAATGCAAAAAAAATGTCTTTGGGTGAGGATTAAAAAAAATGCCTACAGTGTGCCAGAAGCAGCAATAAGTATATGCAAAGTGGCATCTCACTGAAACCTCACATAACCTGATGAGTCAGGGATTAGTATCCGTCTTACAGAGAAGGAAACTGAGCCAGAGAGAGGGAAACTAAACTTGCCCAAGGCCACACAGCCAGAAAAGGGCAGAATTGGGATTCCAACCATTGCCTGGGGGACGGGGGGTGGGGGGGGTGGGGGGGGGTGGCAGGAGTGTCTGTGGGGGGTGGGTGGGTAACAGAATGGATTCAGGCTAGTGATTCAATTAGGTGACCAGGGCCCAGAATCAGTGATAACTATTACATTTTACCCACTCAACCAAAATCTGGGAACATTAATAAAAAATAAAAATAAAAATAAATAAAACGCTCACGCGTGCACAGCCCTCTTGCCCATCAGTCAGGATAAGGAAAGGGAACTGTCCACGGATCTTTGCCCAAACCGGTTCCGGCCCCGCCTCTATGTTAATGACATGCAGATATATGTAAATTTGCACAATCAACCTCCCAAACCTTGGGAAGCAATGGGATGACACAGAAGTTTCTATGGAAACCCAAAAGCGACCCCCACACACACCTCACCGCACAAGCAGTCGCAAAGCCACGTGCGCAAAGACCCAGGGTTCCTCGCTGCAGAGCCAGAGGGTCGCCGAGCCGCGGAGGGTGTGAACCGGAAGGACCCGCGGAGCCGGCGTCCAGCCGGTGAAGCTGAAGCCCGGAGAGAGCCGCGGGGACAGCAGCATCGTGGGGTGCCTCCCACTAAAACCGAGGGGAGCTTGGTAGTCCTTCGAGTCCCTGGCGACTCCTACTCGGGCCTAGCAACGTGAGCCCCGCCCAGCGTTGCTTAGCAACATCTAATCGAGCATAGCAACCGCCGGCCTCGCCCCCTAACAACAGCTGGCCTAATCCACCATCCTGGCCTCCTCTGCCAAAAGAAAGGCAAGGGGCTTGTGGACTAGGGTCCAAAGATGGATGGCCGTCATGTTGACCAGCCCCCAGCCTCGAAGCGGGCTGCAGGATTTCGGGGTCCACCGATAGCCCTCTCTCCACAGAGAGGAAAACTGAAAGGAAGTCCCAGCCCGGGGTGCAGAGCTTGTTCTTTCCGGAGTGCCCCGGGAAGGAGCAAATGCTCTCGCCTCCCTGAGAGGAAGCCCTGCACCTGCGGGAGAGAGTGCACAGCCGTCTCCTGCTCCAACTCCTCCTGCTTCAACTGCCTTAGGAAAAGGACCCGAATTGCCCACTCGGACTCGAGCTGTAGGTTGCATAGTAATTTGTGTCATTTGCATACAGCACAGAGGCTGTAGTGCCTCACAAGCCGCTCCGGGCTGGAAAAGTTCCCGAAGGAGCCCGACCCCTCCGCTGGTTCACCTGTCCAGTCCCTTCTCCCTGTCCCACCCCGCACCCCGCCCCTGCCCCGCTTCCAAAACCTTAGGCTAAAATCCCACACCTCGCCCTATCCTAGCTCGGCCTCTAGTCCTGCCAGCCCGACCTCCATCCCAAGGCCGAGGGCCCCCTCTGCTGTCATCCGCGGGTAGGGCAGCAGAGCTCATGGGGCCCGAGAAGAGAGACTCCCCCGAAACAACCAATTCATCCCTCCCAGTTCAGCATGGTCCAGGCAAGGATAGTACACAGGTAGACTTCGAGAAGGGATGGGCAGGGATACACCCCTTCAGGGCCCGGGCGAAGGGTTGGGGTCCTGTCAGAAGTTCTCCAAGCCAGGCCCTGCTTCTCCATGTGGGTTAGGCAGCCAAGGGCAGCTAGCCACCCAGACTCAGTTCTCCCAAGGTACACCCCACACTAACATGCTTTACAATTGTAGCTGTTTTTAATAGTTCACTCCAGGCCCCAGGCAAAGCAGCACCATCCAGCCCTAACACCAGCCTGAATGTCCACCTGCCAGACCAAGGCCCTTGTCTTTCTCCAGTGCCAATGTCTGGGAGCTGGCAAGAGATACAGAAAGGAGTCATCCTTTACGGATCTCTTGTCTTCCTCAACAGACATCCACCCACAGGTATACACACAAACACACAGTCTCGCAGATACACAGAGACACATAGGGACTATGATGGTATCCCCCATCCCCACTCCAACTACCCAAAAGAAAAAATCTTGGTAACTGAAAAATTTTAAAACTATTGCAACTTGCTTTTTCATTTCTCCCTAACAATTTCTACGTGCCTCTGCCTCTTCAAAAGCTTAATTCTCTCTCTCACACCCCATCCTAGTCCTGCCTTCTCTCCCATCTCTTCTTCCTCCCAGTTCAGAATACTTGCAAAATGCTTCCAAAACCCACCATGGCAACAGCTGTGACCTGGCACACAGTGATAGTTAAGGACTTCAGACAAGCAACTGGCAAGGTTGTCCCCTCGATCCCATCACTTTAGCTTTGCTACTTCATCTGTGCATTAAAAAAATCAAACACACCCACAACCCACCCCTGGCCAGGCCCAGGGTCTCTCCTGCCCAGCCATCAGATGAGTACAGTCTCAACTTCGTCAAAATCTTTATTGAACCAAAAATCAACGCTAAGCAGTTTGCAAAACAGGAAACTCAAAAGGAGCAGGTGGGATGAACTGGCCCTCCCCTTCCTCTGCCCCTGTCTCTCCCTGGAACAGCTCAGGATTCAGCACTGGAGAGGAAATCAAAGCCCCTCTTCGGGTGGGTAATGAGGGTCAGGTCTCCCTAGGGAGGGGATACTCAGCGCAAGCTCCATCTGTAGGACACAAAGAGGAGTCAGGAGCTGGGCCAGGTGGCTCTGGAGCTGCAGGGGGCTGGCAAAAAAGGCCAAGAATTCCACAGGCTGTAGGGGGCTGGGGCTGGAGCTCCTGGCCTGGGGATCTCAGGGAGGCTTGAAGCTGGTGGCTCATAGTCACCAGGGATTCAAGATGCTGGAGCAGGGCTTGTTGGGGACAGGATGCCCTGTGGAGGTGCTGGCCACGGCCAGCTGGTACTGCTGAACAGGGATGCCAGGACTGGCACCAGCCTGGACTTGTGGGCCACTGCCCTTGCCCAGGACTCTGCCAAGTCTCAGGCTCTTCCCTCAGTCTCCCCCTTTCTCTAGAGGGCTTCTGCCAAGTACAGATTCCCCCTGGAGCCAGGCTGCCTGTGCCCTGGCTCTGCTGCAGGGTACCCCCTGGGGGAGAGGAGCCCTTCGGGGTCACATCCAGCCTCCTGTCCTTCCGCTGGTAGCATCTCATCTCCACTTTTCTGTTGAAGGAGACCATCTTGCGAACTTTCCCCAGCAAGGGGCTGGACTCCCCTGTGTCTGGAAGCCCTTCCATGGGGAGCAGCACAGCCAGCAGCAGGCTGGAGTGAGTGACTTCCAGTCCTGGGGAAAGAGGCGGGGAGAGGCCAAAGGCCTGGCAGGACAGAATGCAGAGCTCCCCCGAAGCCGCCTGCTGGCTATGGCAGGAGGCCTGAAGATCAGACCCCAAGGAGAGCTTTTCAGCAGTGAGATGGGGGCCCATGAGATGCTGGGGAAAGTAAGTGGGAGGATGAACCTGTCCCGGAAGAGTTGCTCTCAGTGTGGGGAAGGGTTCACCTGGCTGAAGGTAGGCATGGTTTGACCCTACCTCCGTTTCCTCATCTGTGAAATGAAGAAACTAATAGTAGCATTCTGCCAGGGTTATTTTGAGGACTAAATGAATTAATATAAGTAAGCTTTAGAACAGTGTCTGGCACGTAGTAAGCAATATCAAGTACGAGCTACCATTATTATCACATTTTCCTGTCTCAGGAGTCCCCTTCTGAGAAGTGCCTGCCTCCAGAGACATGGGTGACAACGTCAACATGCCCCATCTGGTCACCAAGTGAAAGGAGGCCGGGTCTGGTGTGGACATCAGGATGCTCACCTGGGCCTCCGAGAGGGCGCAGCCTGGTGGGCAGGGGCTGGAAGGCAGGCAGGGGCAGCAGGACCACCCTCACGTGTTCCACAGCTGCCAGGCCATGGCACTGCTTATTGTTGAGGTAGGAGTAGAGCAGGCGGCAGTTCTGAGTGTCCCGAGCCCCCTGTGGGCACAGTCTGACCACACAGATGTCCTGCAGTCACAGGAAGGAGAGCAGCTTTAGGAAGTCATCCTTCACTCGGGCGAACACCCTTCTCTCATCTAAACCCCTGTGAGGGAGTGTGTCCCCATTTTCTGGAGAAGGAAACAGAGGGACTTGTCCAAGGTCACACAGTAAGCCCGCAGTCACAGTGGGAACTAGACTCGGCCTCGGCTCGAGGTAGAGTTGGGGGGTGGGACACAGGGCTGGGAGTATGGTGCTAGCAGAAGAGGTGGTGCCCAAGGGTGGGTGGTTACCTGGGCATTGGCTGGGCAGATGCTAGCCAGAAGGTCCCAGATGATGTTGGGGGGTATGCAGCCTGCTGAGCGGATCACCTCGGGCAGGGCCTGGGGGCAAGGTTGCATGGCCAGTCAGCCCCCCAGATTCCCACCCACTCAGGGCAGACTCGATACCAACTACCTGAAGGCCACAGCCTTAACAAAGAGGATGAGCAACCTGTCTGTCAGGACCCAAGTGGCTGCGCAGGAAGCCCCAATTGCCCCTGGAGGCCTATCTCCAGTCTTGGCCAATCTCCTTCAACTTCTCAGAAGCCCCTCACTCCCTCCTCTAACCTCTCACCCTCATCCCACACTCTAGCTGATCATTAGTCACTTAACAATCACTCCTAAAATCTCCTCTGGGCCAGGGAGGCACAAATCCCTCTCCTGGGTCCTTCTTGCTTTGTGACTTGGGTTACAGGGAGTCCTTTATCCACGTGTCTCTGCAGGAGTGGGGCTGGCATCTCATTTGACCCCATGTCTAGCACAAGGCCAGGCACAGAGAGGATCTTAGAATGAGTGAATGAATGAATAACTGACTGGGCTGGTCAGTGTGTGAGGGAGTCCCTGGTGAACAGGGCCGAGTACCATGATGAGCCGACAGCTGTGTCCTGAGACCAGCTGGGCCTTGACCCGGAACTGCTTGATGGAGAACATAGCCACAGACCCCTCCCAGGGCAGCTGACTAGGCAGGGCCTTTGTGGAGCCTGCAGGCATCTGGAGCCTAGAGGGAGGAACAGAGAGAGGACCAAGCAGAACAGGTCATCAGAGCTTCCCCCAGCATCTCCTAACCTTTCAAGAAAGATCCTGTGTCCCCACTGCAGGTGCTAGAACACTGGTCCAAGCATGGCGTTATGCAGGGGTGAACCAGTAGGCTGGAATGATTAGTTCCGCCACACAGATGGGGAAACTGAGACCCACAGAAGAGGTAAGATTTGTCCACGGCCACATAGAAAGAAAAGCCATGTGGTCTGCTGCCCCAGCAGTGGCTTCCCCACCTCCCTGCCCCCAGTCCCACACCTGTCCTGGGGCTCCACGGAATGTTTCTCCTTGATTTGGGCCATCTCTGGAGAGGACACGGAGTCTGGGCTTGGGGCTCTCTGGAAGACATTGTCCTCCACCCTCCTGTTGGCTTTGGAGAAGTCTGACAGCTCACACGAGGGCTTCCAGTCTGCAAACAGCAGAGGCGGGAGCTGAAACAGGGCAGGCAGCTAGGCTGAAGCCAGCCCTGGGCTTTAGAGCCAGGGTTTGAAGCAGGTGATTTTTGAGATGACCTGGGGCACAGACACCCCACCCCTGCTACCTTCACCCTAGGCCACACATCCCCGTTACTGCTGAACCTCACACTCAGCCCCAGCCTGCCCACCCCTGGGCCCTTTCAGTGTCTCCCACAACCCATGCAGATGTGACAGCTGGGGTCTAAGAAGTGGTGCTCGTGCTGCTCCATGGGGTCCTCCCGCTGCTCCGTGGGCTCCTCCCGCTGCTCCGTGGGCTCCTCCCGCTGCTCCGTGGGCTCCTCCCGCTGCTCCGTGGGCTCCTCCCACTGCTCCGTGGGCTCCTCCCGCTGCTCCGTGGGCTCCTCCCGCTGCTCCGTGGAGTCCTTGGATGTGGCAGGCAGGGCCAGTGGGCTGCAGTCTATGGACACCATGGGTCCCTGGGAGGCACAGGAGGAGAGGGGGTGGACTGGAAAGGCAGCTGGGGAAGTCAGGAGCCCTCCATGAGCAGAAACCCTCAGGGATGTGGTTTTATTTTTCCAAATAATGTTTTTTTTATTGCGAAAGTACTGTGAATTCGAAGAAAATTTGGAAAATAAAGAAAATTTGAAAATTAAAAAAAAAGTCATCCCTTGTCTATCACTCAGAGACAACTGTTGCTATTCCAGATATTCCTTTATAATAGTTTTTTGATGCATAGGTTTTAGGGATTCTTTTACTAAAATAGCTAGGATTAAATATTCAACCTGGCCCTGGCCAGGTGGCGCCGTTGGTTGGAGCATAATCCCATACACCAAAAGGTTTCTCTCTTTCTCTCCCTCTCTGTCTCTCTCTCCCTTCCTCCCTCTCTCTAAAATCAATTAAAATATATATATTCTCAGTTGAAGATTAAACACATATATGTGTGTGTGTGTACATATATATATATTCAAACTGTACAGCGTACCTCCAAGATATTGCGGGTGTGGTTCCAGACTGCCACAATAAAGCGAATATTGCAATACAGTGAGTCACATGGATTTTCTGGTTTCCCAGTGCATATAAAAGTTATGTTTACACTATTCTGTGGTCTATTAAGTGTTCAATAGCCTTGTGTATAAAAAATGTACATACCTTAATTAAAAAGACTTTATTGTGGCGAACACACAATACAATATACAGATGATGTAGTTTAGAATTATACACTTGAAATATATATAATTGTATTACCTATAAATTCAATTAAAATTTTTTTTTAAATACAGCAAAGGCCCGGCCCATGTGGCTCAGTGGATTGAGTATCATCCCATGGACTGAGAGGTCCCGGTTCAATTCCTGGTCAGGGCACATGCCTGGGTTGTGGGCTCGACCCCCAGTAGGGGGCATGCAGGAGGCAGCCGATAGATGTTTCTCTCTCACATCGATGTTTCTATTTCTCTCCCTAAAAGTCAATAAAAACATATTTTTAAAAAATCCTAACCATCACCTGAGCCTATTGGAAAAATGGTGCCAATAGACTTACTTGACGCAGAGTGGCCCCAAACCTTCAATTTGCAAAAAAAATGCAATATCTGTGAAACACAATAAAGCAAATCACAATAAAACGAGGTGTGCCTGGATTCTCACTGTGTCCCTGAATTACAGCAGACGCATCGGCCATGTTACATAGTCCCTGAGAGATTACATAGGTGGGGGCATGGCAGTGCACACGTCACCTCAGTTGCTGGGTGTTTGGGTCATTCCCAGGTTTTCACTATTACAAATGGTACTGAGGACATCCTTGCGCAGAAAGTATTTTCCTAAACGTTCAATTACTTCCTTAGGACAAGTTCTCAGAAGCTGATGACAGAATCTGGGAGAAAGAACATGTTTAAGACTCTTGATGCCCATGGCCAAATCACCTTTCTTCCTCATAATAGAAACAGCTTTCAACACAAAACAAACATTGCTTTAAGATGTTTAACCTCTACTCTTGCCCTTTTAACCACTTCCAGAGTAGTGCCAAGGCTCAGCCTCTGGAGTCAGACAACCTGGCTTCAAATCCCAGCTCCCCCCATGCCAACTACGTGACCGTGGGCAAATGCTTTTAGGTTCCTCGTCTAGGAAAGTGGCATCTCCTACCTCGTAGGTCACTGTGAGATTTAAATGAGGCACTGCTTGTAAAAGGCACACCTAGTAGGTGTTTCAATAAGGAGTACAGATTGTTGTGTGTTATTTTCCCTCCCTACTCCGCCACCCCCTTGCTCTTCCTCTCGTCTTCTCTTCAAGTCTTCCTAGCTCCTCCCCTACACTCACATTCAGTCTATTCAGGGATTACAGATTGATTTTGGTTGGGGAGCAGCCACACCCCTATGGGCTCCTCTCTGCACAGGCAGCACTCTGGCTGTTGGCCTGGATATTGGTTGGGAGGAACAGGGATTTTTGTCATATTCACTGCCATTTCCCCAGGAAGGTCCCCCAAGGAACCTTCCCTGAACTCCCTATCCTGGACACACAGCTGATTAGACTGGGGTGAATACCTGACCCACGAAACCCAGCGAAAGCCAGAGCTGCCTTCTGAGAGTGACTGCAGGGAGCCGCGGGGGAGTTCCGACCGCTGCAGCAGGCTGAGCCGCTGGGTTCACTGCCTGGAGGCTACTGAGCCACCGTATCAGGCCACGTGCAAGACAGAGGGGCCCAGTAGGAGAAAGGAGCAGGATGGACATGAGGATGGGACAGATCCCCAGTGATGAGAGGACACACTGCACCAATGTCCTGCGATCTGGGTGGCTCCCTGCCTGGAGCACCCCTAAGTCCTTCCGTGAATAGAGCAGGTCTCTGTTCCTCACATGCACAAAGACATCACCTGGAACAGTGTGGCCCTTCTGCTTTCCAACCAGAAGGTGACTGGTCTGTGTTTGGGGGTAAATGCAGAGATAGGACCACTCACATGGGGTCCCTTGGGGTTAGGTCAAAACGAGGGGGACCAGCACTGAGAAGGAGCTGCCAGGACCTTGCTAGTGGCTGTCTCGCCCCATTCTCACCGGGACCCTGTGCGGGAAGATCGTTACCCAGCTTTGTAACAAAGACTGTGGGCGTCAGAGTAGTCAGGTGATTTACCCAAGGCCACACAGCTGGTGAGGTCGGGAGTGGGATCCCTGGGCACAGGCCCTGCCCAGCACCAGGTCAGGCTCCACTTACCACCAGATCCTCCAGGGTCAGCATTTGGTCGGTATCCCGTAGGATCTCGACTTCACCCTTGTGAGTCAGTTTGGAGGTCGGGAGGCTGCACGGCTCCTTCTGTTGCTGCTCTATGATCTCCAGGCCCTGTGGGGTGGAGCAGCCCAGCTCAGCTGGGTTCAGGGGGCTCTGGCCACCAAGAACCCAAGTGCTCACTGTTCTCCCCGGAGACCTCTCTCCTGTGCTCCTCTTCCATGCCAGCCCTTTCCCTTCCCCCACACTGTGGCTTCTGCCATTCCCCTCACCTGGAAAGCCCTCCACTCTCAGCCCTACTCTCCATATTCCACTCATTCACACTCTGACACAAGTCCTGCCTCCTCCAGGAAGACTTCTTGAACTTCGCCTTTACCCACAAGTCAGCTCTGCTTCTGACTGCACCCCACCCTCCGTCCTGGGAAGGGGCAGGCTCTGCAGTGCCAGCTGGGCCATTAATATAAAAGACACACAGGTAGTGTGGCCTTGGGCAAACACTTTACTGCTCTAAACCTCAGTTTTATCTGTTCTCCAGGAATTAAGAGCATTAAATCAAACAGCACGTGTAGAGTGCTTAGCCTGGAGCCGGGCTTATAGTAAAGGCTACTTGTGATTCTTATTATCAATCAATGCCATCCAGCTGAAATGTTTCCTGAAAGTCTGTCCCTCCCTTTCTAACCGCCCCCTGGAGGACAGAGGTCCTCTCCTCCCTGGCGTGGGCTCCGGTGCAGCTGCTCAGGGCTCTGCTTAGAAGGCCCCCTGCTGAATGCTGTTGCCATCTTGGAATTCTTAACAGTTGCTGAACAAAGGGCCCCGCATTTTCATTCAGCACCGGCCCCACAAGTTACGCAGCTGGTCCTGCTGCCTGGTCCCTGACGGTGCCAGGACAGAAGTTCAACCTATAGTGGGCGGATTCACCTAATGGACTCTAGTTTTGCATTGTAATCAGTGCCTCCCAGTGTCTACCAGAACACGAGCCTTAGCCCCACCCCATCCCACTGCCCCCCATCCCCCCGAGATCAGTCCTTCCTTCTCGCTGGGCCACAGAAACCACTAGGCAAACATTCCCAAGCTGGCTCAGTGCCCACACCTTCCCTGCCCCTGAACAGTTCCCAGGTGAGGGAGACCCATGGACACAGGGTACATGGGGATGTAACTGTGAAGTGTGGGGACAGTGGGGTCGCTCACCAAGCCTTTTCAGGGGCTTCTGAGGCTGGAATTGGAACAGGAGCACCCCAGGGGGTCTATTCCCCATGGATGGTGGACGTCCATCATGAATTCCAGAGTCCGGACCATCATCCTCAGTCCCCCCCTTCCCAAGCCCAGCTTTGCAGAAAAGCAAGTAGAAGACATCTCTCGGGAGTCACTTCTCTACCAAGCTCTCCATCCCCAATTCCTTTTGTTTCTGCCTCTTTTCCTCATTTTTTGGTGGAGTCTATCTGCCTCTCTCCCTGTCTGCCTGCTCTTTTTCTCATTTTTATGTTTACCTCTATCTTGTGCTCCCCGAGTCTCACCACCTCCCCCCTCACTCTGCCCTGTGTCTCTCCTGCTTCATACTCGGGCCCCCTCTCCCACACTCCCTCCCCCCATGTCCTGTCACCTATCCTGACCAAACCCAACAGCTCACCCTTTTCTCCTCCTGGTCCCGCCAGCGAGCCAGCTCTTGGGGGGCCAGCTGGGTTGAGTTCATCCGCACCAGGCTGTGAGGGGTGACGTCTCCATGAACCACTTTGAGAAACAGGTCCTGCAGGGGCAAGAGCAGGGGCTGCACCACACCACTCAAAGCCCCCACCCCAACATCCTGCCAGGGCTTTGTGCCTCTGAGGGGGGCCTGGCCAGCCCAAAGTCCGCTCACGGGGTTCCTGGGGTCACGCAAGTTGAATAGCAGGCTGCGGTACTTGGTCTTGTAGCGGCAGTTGGTGGCTTGTATCAGGTCAAAGAGGGCTGCCTCGATGCCAGCAGCGATGCCCTCCACCACCTCCTCACTCATCTCCAGGTCTGGGAGCTCCTGAAGGCTGTGGGGACAAGGGCAGGGCCATGGCACTGAACTGTGAGCTGACCCAGACACTCAGCCCGGGAGGGCGAGATGGGGGTGGGGAGCACGGTCTGGGCCAGCTCTGGCTTCTCTTTGGGGCGTTTTCCGACATGAGCCCATGTCGTCTCACCCCAGCTCTCTGAGGAATGAGAATTCTCATTCTCCGTTTACAAAAGGGTGACTGAGGCTCAGAGAAGAGTACCTTGCCGGAGGCCACATGAGTAGTGGCAAAGCAAGATCTGACTGCCTGCTCCCACTCTGGCCCTGGCCAGTGGAAGGAGGAATGTCTGGGGGAGGGGAAGGCATCAGCCAAGGCAGAGGATGGAGCCCTGGCCCTGGTTGTAACCTTGAATCTGCCGTTGACTTGCTGGGTGGCTTCTGCAAAGTCCTGCCCTCTCTGGGCCTTGGTCTCACCATTAGTAACTAAGAGCTCCAGGCTCAGATCTATGAGCTGCTCCCAACAGTCTCACTGTCTGAAAACACTGGCTGTGAGTGACCACGGGGACCTGGGCAGACCCCAGAGCTGCAGCGCTTAATGGGAAAGCATCACCTTGAAGCCAGAGAGGCCCGGGGTCAAAGTTCAGCTCTCTTCTCTTTGTGTGGGCAGGTGACCTCAGGGCTACAAAATGGGTTAGTCACACACACAGAAGCCCTCAGAAGGGGACATGGCCTGGGGAGGTGGGGGAGCCCGCGTGACGTCAGGGAGGCAGGGAGGAAGGCCTTACCGACTCCACAGCACCTTCTGCAAGACGCGAACCACCGTGTCCCGTACTCCGATACCGTTTTGGAGCTGAAGCTGAGCTGTGGGGGGAAAAAGGGTGACGGATCCCCAGGGGACGCTCAGAAACAAGGGGAGGGTGGGACCCCGCGTGAGGGGCTTAGGCAGACAAAGGAGGAGTCCCCGTCTCAGGGACCTGGCCCTCCCCATGTGTCTGAGAGCTGAGCCCAGGCGGTCAGCAGCCCCCACCTCTTTGGGGAAGGACTGACTACAAGCTGACTGGGGTGGGGAGGGGACACAGCCTGTCTTCCAAGGACTGCTGGGCACGAGCGCCCGTCAGTCCCCACCGGTCCTGGGAGAGAGGCGGCTGCTGAGGGACCCTCCATAGGCCCTCACCTGAGTCCTCTCCCCAGCCTTGCTCACCAGGCTCCTCTTCAGCCTCCAGTGGGCCACCCTGTAGGGGAGGGTGAGGAACTGAGGCCATGTCTCTGGGCTCAGCCTCCTGGCCACAGGGACACTGCTTCGCCCAGACACCCCCCCATTTCCACATTCTCCTTGCCCAGGTTCCAGTGGAGGGGACCCTGTGACAGGGGCAGAAGCACTCACCCGGGGGCACTCAGCACAGGCCTCCTGAACAGGAAGCCCCTGCTGCAAGAGAAGAGTATGTGGAGGAGAAGCGGGGGTCCTGGGGGTCAGGGAGCCACTCCCAGATGGCAGAAGGGGTCTGAGAGGCCACAGAGCCCCTTGCTGTCCTTCCTGAGGGAGGCAGCCCGAGGAACTTGGGCAGGCTGGGGAACTAAGGTGCCCACCGCTCCCTCTCCAAACACACTGAGGCGGCCCCTCCTCGCTCCGGTCAGGCTCCTGAATTCAGCAGCAGGAGAAAGAGCGCACAGACCCCAGGTGGCAGCCTAACCCTCTGGCTCTTGCATTCTGTGTGACCATGAGCATGTCACTGCCTCTCTCTGGGCTGCAAGGACAGCTCTGTGAACCAGGGGTGACGGTGTCTCTCTCCACAGGGTTAAGTGACATCACCTATGTCAAGAACCAAATTTAATTTAAAAAAAGAACCTGTTCTGTACCTGGGAACCAGTGAGGCCCCGGGCCCTGAGCCTTGCCTTCCTTCTGGGCCTCTGGGCAGGTGAGGCTGAGCTGACCTCCATCATGTTCTCCAGGGCCTCCAGCGTCGGAGGCTGCGGCCCCCCTGCCTGGCCATGGCTGATGGCCCCCAGGAGGCGGATCACTGCCCCAGAATCAAGCTGCAGAGGAGAAGAGCACTTCAAAACCCAGCAGTGTGGCTGTGGCTCTTCCCCTCAGAGTGCTCCCCCCACCTGTCACTGCTGATGCCCCTCCCCCCTGGACTGCAAGCTCCGTGAGGACAGGGAACATGTCTTGGTCCCAGTGCTTGCTAACTGTCTGGCTGTGTCCCAGGAAAGGAACCTGTCTTCGTTCCCACCTCACCCAGACATATTCAGACACACGCTTCTCACCCTCCTGATAAGACATGCATCTCACATTTCAAGAGACTAGACGCATCTCATCAGGTGGGAACTTTCAAGGTGCAGAGTAGGTTTTTGGTCTTATGAGCTACAAACTCTATCCTGCTCTCCTTTTTGCTGTGGTTTCCAGGAAGCTCAGTGTAAACTTTGAGCCTTGTAGTTGTAATTGAGGGGCAGGGGTTGGTATAACAAGATTTCCCTTTCTCCTCCCCTTCTTCTCACTTTTTTAGGTTTTAATCCCTTTTTAAGTATGTTTTGATTCATTTACTTTATTACAAACTATGGGGAATTGTTTTGAAGTTACTGAGTCTGAAAAGTAATCCTTGAATAAATTATCATAAATGGTTGCCTTCCAAGGTCTGGGGGAAACTGGAAGTCTGAGATTTGACATCATAGGGAATGGGGTGCACTAGGGTGCTATGTAGGGGGGCAAGCCAGGGGGCTGAGATTGCCTCTACTGTGGAGGACCCCCCACCCACCAGACCTGGGGAGAGGGAGGAAGAAGGGCAGTAATAGAAAGTAAAAACCTACGTAACACACATGCTTCACCCCATGGGGCATTTTTCTTTCCTCCTTGAAGAGAAAGAGGACCCAGAGATTAGAATGCTGAGGACCCAGTGACCCAACTGCAGGGAACTAATAAGACACTCACACAGAGGCGAAAGGTGTTCATTCAGTGTTCATTGTGTTGGTTTTTTGTTTTTTGAATCGAGTACAACCTAATGTCCATCAAAGGGAAATGGTTAGCCCAGCCAGTGTGGCTCAGTGGTTGAGTGTCGACCCATGCACCAAGAGGTCACAGTTTGATTCCTGGTCAGGGCACATGTCCAGGTTGTGGGCCTGATCCCCAGTGTGGGGCATGCAGGAGGCAGCCAATCGATGTTCTCCCTCATCGATGTTTCTATCTCTTGCTCCCTCTTCCTTCCTCTCTCTAAAATCAATAAAGGAAAAACAAATTTTTTTTTAAAAGGGAGATAGTTAATAAACAGTGACACATCATATTATGGAGTCTATGTGGCCATTAAAAAAGATGAGTCAGTATAGAAACTACCATTCATCAGGTGCTTAGAAGGTAGCTGGTCTGGAAGGAAGCAAATCACACGAGATCTTATGACAGTCTCAGAACAACACTATGAGGTATGTACTGTTTCTATCCCCATTTCACAGATGAGAAAACTGAGGCACAGAGAAGCTCTGAAAAGTCCCATAGCTACTAAGCAGCAGAGCTAGGATTAGAGCCTAGTTCTGTCTGACTCGAAGCCCAGGCACTCAACTGCTGAGTTATGCAGAAGCCCTGACTGGTCTGGAAAGATGTCATGGTGTGCTCTCAGGAGAAAAAGAATAAGAATAGTGACAGAATAGTACCTGTTGTATGAGCCATTTATGTAAATACATATTTATAGTTGCATAACAATGGCTATCTCTGGGGGATGAAATTACAGGAGGACTTTTGTTTTCCACTTGTAGACACTCGGGTATTTATGTTCTTCAAAATGAGCACATATTTCTTTTATAGTAAGAAACATATTTTTAGCTAAAACACAAGTTCAGAACAATGTCTGTCGTGTGCTACCACTTGCATTAAAGAGAAAAAGAATTTTTAAATTTGTATTTGCTTGAATTTACATAAAGTACGTCTGGAATAGTCCACCAGAACCTAATAACCGAGGCTGCCAATAGGACAGGCCCTGGGAGCTGGGAAGGAGACTTTCACTTATTTTTTCTTAAACCATGAGAATGAATCAGCCTTTCAAACAAATTCATTGAGACAGGGGTCGGGAGAAAACGAGACATCTGGGAAGGAAAGCAGGAAAGATCTTAAGAACAGCCCTTCACAATTTAAAACCTCTGGCTGGTCTGTCCCAGGGTCTAGAGAGCAGCCTTACGAGGCTCCAAACAGCAGGCAGCAATCAGATCAGTAAAGACTTGAGGTACTGGATTTATCAGACCAGAATACAAAATACATACATATAAATAACATGTTTCACAAAATAAAGGGAGTCGAACACATGAACAAAAGGCAAAAAAAAATTTTTCTTTAATGATGAAGCATGCCCTGGCTGGCTTGGCTCAGTTGGTGGGAGCATCATCCTCTACACCAAAAGGTCACAGGTTCAATTCCCAGTCAGGACACATACTTAGACTACAGGTTCAATCCCCAGCCAGGGCACAAACGGGAGGCAACCAATCGATGATTCTCTCTCTCCATTCCACTTGCTCTAAAATCAATAAACATATTCTTAGGTGAGGATAAAAAAAAGATCAAGCAGATTTGGTTGGGAACCAAACACAACTTTTGGGAATGAAAAATATGATAATAATTAAAATTAAAAACTCAAAATATAGGCTTAATAACATATTAGACGCAACTGAAGTAAGTTAGTGAACTAGAAGATGTTTTTAATAAATTATTGAAACTATCCAAAGGCTGTGAGACACAAAGAAGAGAGTGAAAAGGACTAATTGACGTTCCAGAACAAGAGAGGAGAGAGAATGGGGCAGAGGTAATATTTAAAGATATGTGGCTAAGAATTTTCCTGAATTGATCAAAGACAACAATTCACAAATTCAAAAAGCTCGGTGAATTTCAAACAGAATAAGTAAAAGTAAATCTGCACGTAGACAAATCATAATGAAACTGTTCAACACCAATGATAAGGAAATCTTTAAAGCATCAAGAGAAAAAAATAACGGCTAACACTTTAAAACACTGAAAATGTGCTACCACTGCTTTGCATGCTTTACATGTTAGTTGATTTAATCCTCACCACAACCATATGAGGTAAGTACTGCTATTATTATTATTATTGTCACCATTTTACAGAAGAGGAAACTGAAGCACAGAGAGGTTAATCAGCTTGCCCAGTGTCACACAGCTAGTAAACCAAAGAGCTAGGATTTAAATTCAGGCAGTCTGGTTCCAGAGGCCACACCTTTAACCACTACTCTACACTGCCTCTCACCAGAAGACATTTTACCTACAAAGGAATGGCAATTAGACTAACAGCTAACTTCTCAATAGTAATATGGAGGGCAAAACACAGCAGAATGATATTTTCAATGTGCTTAAAGAAAATAATGATCAATTCTAGACCCAGACAAAATCTTTTCTGAGAATGAGGATAAAATCAAAATATCATAGAAAAAACCAAGTTATTGTTTTTCTTGATAATTTAATTTTTCTCAATAAACAAAATGTTAAAGGATGAACTTGAGGCAGAAGAAAGGAAAAATGATCCCAGATAGAAAAGTTGAAATGCAAGGAGGAATGAGCAAAGAAAATGATAAATGTTGTTAAATCTAAACAAACATTGATTTATGATACTATAATCACAGTGTGTAAATTTGTGGGATTAAAAAAATAACAAGACCAACTCACTGGATACAACAGTACATAAACTGGGAGGTTCATGCTTGGAACTAAAGCATCCCAAGATCCTCGTATCATTTCGGTGGAAGATAAAGATATAACTACCATCATACTTGGTAAGTTAGGTATTCATGTTAAAATCTCTAAAATAGCAACCAAAAGAATATAAAAAGGGCATAGAAAATTTCCAACCTACTAGACAGATAAAAAAGAATAAGAAAAAAAATCAATTTAAAAGGAAGCAATAAAAGGGGGAAGTATAGAAAATGTAGGATATATGCAAAGCACAAAATAAGGATTAGATTCAAATAAATCAGTAATTACAAATGTAAATGGACTAATACTTCAAATGGACAAAAATAATTATCAGACCTTTAGCAAAGAAAATCCAATGATAGCCCTGGCCGGTTTGGCTCAGCGGTTAGAGCGTCGACCTGCGGTCCTGAGAGACCTGGGTTCGGTTCCCGCTAAGGGCGCGTACCTCGGTTGCAGTTTGTCCCCGGCCCTGGTCGGTCGTGCGGGTGGCAGCCACTCGATGTGTCCCTTTCACATTGATGTTTCTCTCTCTCTCTCTGTTCCTCTCTCTCCCTCCCACTCTACCTGAACAAAAAAATGGGAAAATGTCCTCAGGTGAGGATAAAAAAAAAAAAAGAAAGAAAATTCAATGATAAAATATTCATAAGACCCATTTCTAAAATACAACGATGCAAAAAGATTGAGAGAAAAAATGGAGCCCAGCCGGTGTGGCTCAGTGGTTGAGCGTCAACCCATGCACCAGGAGGTCACCAGTTCCATTCCCAGTCAGGGCACATGCCCAGGTTGTGGGCCAGATGCCCAGTGGGGAACATGAAGGAGGCAGCCAATCGCTGTTCTCTCTCATCAATGTTTCTATCTCTCCCTCTCCATTACTCTCTCTCTAAAATCAGTAAAGGAAATAGAAAAGGAATAATATGTGAACGGGCAGTTACCAACCAAAACACAGATCTGTGGCTGTATTAACAACAGAAAAAAGACTCTGAGGTAAAAAAATAACTAGAAGTGCTCTGGCCAGCTAAGTTGGTTGGAGCACTGACCTACACACCAAAGGTTGGGGGTTCAATTCCCAGTCAGGGCACATACCTAGGTTGCAGGTTTGATCCCATCGGGGTGGTGTGGGAGGCAACCTTTCCTCTCTATAAACATATCCTCGGGGGAGCATTAAATAAATAAATAGCCCTGGCCCGTTTGACTCGGTGGTCAGAGCATCGGCCCACAGACCAAAGGGTCTCAGGTTTGATTCCCAGTCAAGGGCATGTACCTGGGTTGCACCATCCCTGGCCCCAGTCAGGGTCATACGGAGACAAATAACCAATGTGGCTCTTTCACATCAATGTTTCTCTCTCTCTCTCTCTCTCTCTCTCTCTCCCCCCTTCCCTCCCTTTCACTCTATCTAAAAATCAATGGAGCCCTAGCCAGTTTGGCTCAGCAGTTAGAGCGTTGGCCCGCAGACTGAAGAGTCCCGGGTTCGATTCGGCCAAGGGCACATACCTTAGTTGTGGTTCGTCCCCAGCCCCAGTTGGGGTCATGCGGGAGGCAACCAGTCAATGTGTCTCTCTCACATCGACGTTTCTCTCTCTCTCTCTTCCTCCCTCTCTCCCTCCCGCTCTATCTGAAGATAAACAGAAAAATATCCTCAGGTGAGGATTTAAAAAATAAAATAAAAATTAATGGAAGCCCTGGCCAGTTTTGCTCAGTGGTTAGAGCGTCGGCCTATGAACCAAAGAGTCTTGGGTTTGATTCCCAGTCAAGGGCACACACCTAGGTTTGGGGTTCAGTCCCCAGCCCCAGTCAGAGTCCTGCAGGAGGCAATCAATCAATATGTCTCTTTCACGTCAATTTTTTTTCTCTCTCTCCCTCCCTGCCTCTCTCCCTCTCATTCTAACTAGAAAACAAAAAAACAAAACAAAAAAAAACAATGGAAAAATATCCTTGGGTGAGGATTAACAAAATAAATACATACATAGAATGAAATAAATAAATAAATGAATAACTAGAAGCAAACACCTCACTACATAAGGCTACACCCTGCCTCCTCCTCTAGACCTTTGTACACGCTCTGCCCTCCTCCTGGTACACCCTTCCTACCTTGTATACCTGCTGAACATCTACTTCCTCTGCCCAGGCCCAGTCAGACAGCCCCCTCCTCTGCCCTACCCTACCTTAAAGCTCTCCCACTCACCCCTCCCTCTGGGTATCCAGGGTCTGCTGGATTTCCATCTGTATCTCGACTCTCTGGTGACTTGTCTCTCACTTTGCGCTTGTTGAACAAATTTTAATCAAGCCCCATAAAAATCCAAACCCCTTAGCCAGACCTTTCGCAGACTGGCTCAGAGTATGGACTCTTGAGTCTTACAGGCCTGGATTCAAATCCTGGCTGCACCACTCACTTGCTGTGTGACGCTGAGTGAATCCCTTACCTTCTCTGAATCCCAGATTTTTTAATTGGCAAAGCAGGGTATTATCACTGACTTTTACTGCTATGGTGAGGACTAAGTATGAGATGATGACATATGTGAAGCTCCTTGTATACAATAAGAACTCAATAAAAAGAGCTATTTTTAAGTTGCCCATCTGTTGGAAAGACACAGTCCTCCCTCACACACCTCCTGACACTTCGCAGCTACACACAGGACATCTGAGACTAGGGACCTGGGTGGGGACCCGAGGAGCTCTGTGCCTCCCTGGCTGTGATGGGCAGAGCTGCCCTCCTCAGGCCCCCTGCCATCCACAGAGCAGCTCCAGACCTTACTGGCCCCTGCAGGGCTCAGGACAGGGAAGAAAATGGCGTTTCAACCCACTCCCCACACCCCTTTCAGAGTCTCTACTTCAAGCCAGAGGAATTCAACACGACTGACCTCACATACCAGATGCTCAGCAGTTCTGGGGCCCAGCTGACTCCCCCATTTCGTAGAAGAAAAAACTAAGATTCAGAAAAGAGACATCTCTTGTCTAAAGCCGCCCTGTAGTGAGAAACAGAGCCTGACCCTGAACCCATCTGTGTGCCCCTGGCACAAACCAGGCTGCCTCCAGAAGGTGCTAGAGCCCTAAAAGGGGCTCCAGACCAGCGGACTCTATGCCCACGCCCCACTCAGCCCTGTCCTCAACCACCCGCCCATCCCTGTCACACCCGGCCTCAATTCCACTGCAGCCCTACCAGTTGCCATGGCAACAGGTTATTTGGGAAGCTGTGGGATGCCGGGCTGTGCGGCAGAGTCAAGGATAGGGCCTGGAGGCGAAAGCAGCCATGGGCTGCTTCCAGTCAAGGCAGGCGGGCACCTGGCTCCACCACCAAGCTCAAACGAGCCCCTCAAAATGCTGTGGACCCAGGAATCCCGATTCTGGGCACGTGGCCCAAATAACTAATGTGAAATGGGGAGAAGCCAGATGCGCAGCGATGTTCAGCCCGGCAGTACTTAGAGCAGGACAAAACTGTAAGTCAATAACAGGTAACATTTTTGAACATTTTTCTCGCACCAGGTACCTTGCTAAATGCCAAGCACACGTCATGTCATGTCCCTCACCACCACCCTAGGAGATGTACCAGAAAGGTGAAGTCACTGGCCTAGGTCACTCAGATAGTTCGAAGCCAGGACCCAATGCCAGTCTGGTGGCCTCCAGGCTTCCCGCTCTGAACCACACTGCAGAGGTAGGAAACGAGAAAAGGAGTCCCAGGCCATCCTCTGGTCTTAGCAGGGCCTGTGACAAGTGTGTCTGTAACTGCTATGATGCAGGACTCAGGGATTCGCCCGGACAATAGGTACCAACTTGGAAAGATCTTCAAACACTACAGCTCGTGAAAAATAAAGTAGAAGTCCCAGAACAATGAGGCGTAGTCTGAGCCTATTTATAGCTAAGAAGGCACAATATGTAGGTGTTCACATATGTACAGAAGTTCATAGAAAGGAGATGAGAAAGACTGTTAACGGTGGTTATTTCCGGACGAAAGGCAATAGGGCCGGGAGGCATTCAAAGGGATTTCCTCATTCTGTGCTAACATTTAATTGTGAAAAAATGTTAAATATCAAAAAATCATGTTATTCAAAATATGGCACGTGTGATCCCATTTCTAGGCAAAGAAAAGATATATATGCACAGGAAAAAGATGGAAAAAAAAAGACATTTACCAAAATGTCAACAGGAGATAGCCCTGAATGATAACGTTATGGGGATTTTTATTTCTTCTTTATTTTCTACGATAAACACACACTGGTTTTTTTTTATTAAAAAGTGATCATTTTTTGCCCTGGCCGGTTTGGCTCAGTGGTTAGAGCGTCGGCCTGCGGTCCCGAGAGACCCGGGTTCGGTTCCCACTAAGGGCATGTGCCTCGGTTGCAGTTTGTCCCTGGCCCTGGTTGGTCGTGTGGGTGGCAGCCACTCGATGTGTCCCTTTCACGTCTATGTTTCTCTCTCTCTCTCTCTCTTCCTTTCTCTCCCTCCCACTCTATCTGAACAAAAAATGTCCTCGGGTGAGGATTAAAAAAAAAAAAAAAGTAATCGTTTTTGCTCTGGTCGGTTTGGCTCAGTGGTCAGAGCATCAGCCTGTGGACCAAAGGGTCTCAGTTGTGGCTTCGATCCCCGGCCCCAGTTGGGGTCCTGTGAGAGGCAACCCATTGACGTGTCTCTCTCACATAGATGTTTCTCTTTCTCTCTCTCCCTCCTTCCCACTCTAGCTGAAAAAAAAAATTAATGGAAAAATATCCTCAGCTGAGGATCTTTTTAAAAATTAATGGTTTTGAATAATGCTTACAAAGACAATGTAACCACATTCTAATGTAATTATAGCACCAAATAGTGGTAAATCACACGGGCAGCTCACTGGTTCCTATGCCAGTTCTACTCATTTGCTGTTTGGCCTTGAACTAGTCATTTCACCTGTCTGAGCCTCAGTGCCCACATCAGTAAAACGGGCATATACCAATGGCATCTACTTCATAGGGCGGTTAGGAAAATCAAAGATAAAGTGCTTAGAACAGTCCTCGGCATATGGTAGGCAGGCTAGATACGGTGACGAGAGTCATGGTAGGAATCCTCCCCAGGAGCACGCCCCCCGCAGGGAAGGACCACGGCAGGCAGTGCAGCGAGCTCTCAGGACAGACCGCCTATGTCTGTGTCCTGGCTCCGTCCTTCACCGCACGCGTGACCTCGGGCCTGTTACCTTACCTCTCTGGGCTTCATGTGAAGATTCCATCAAAAGCGCCTAGTACACAATACGTATTCAACAACCATGATAAAAACTCAACTATGTGAGAAGTGTACACCAGAAACAGGCAATGCCATCTTCTGCCTTTGGTGTATAAACATTAGCTATGATGACTCATAGAATGACAATTATTACAAGTGAAAGAACAATGCAGGGACCATGGCCAGGCACAGACTCCCTCGCTGTGTGTGAGCCTGAAAAAGTTTGTGAACTTCCCTGAGCCTCAGCTTCCCCATCTGGAAATACGGAGCCAATGCCCACCTTGTAAGGCTATTGTTAACCCTAAGGCAAAAGCCAATTTCACACAAATTAATTTACCTTGTGCCGCATGCTCTGCTGGGCACATTATTTTACACCATCATCTCATTTAATCCTCAGGTCAACCCTATTAAATTGGAATTAATTTCCTTTTTACAGATGAGGAAACAGAGAGGTTAAAAAATATTCCAAGGTCACTGAGCTAGGAAGTGGGCAGAGGCAAAATTTGAACCTAGGACTTACCAACTCCAAAAGATACTGATCACTGACAAGATGTCAGCAAATGTAGTGTTTTTCATTTTCTGACTTGTACACCTCACTGTAGTCATGTACAAAATTGGCGTGAGGGCCCAGTCAGTGTGGCTCAGTGGTTGAATGTCGACCCATGCACCAAGGGGTCGCCGGTTCGATTCCCAGCCAGGGCACATGCCCAGGTTGTGGGCCCGATCCCAGTGAGGGGCATGCAGGAGGCAGCCAATCGATGTTCTCTCTCATCAATGTTTCTCTCTCTCTCTCTCTCTCCCCTCTCCCTTCCTCTCTCTGAAATCAATAAAGAAAAAATTTAAATTGGCGTGAAGGATAATTATTATTAAGAATCCATCCAGTTTAGCTCTACTAAATTCCACCGCCAAGCATGGTATTGAGAGACTGTCCTGGCCCTTTCCTAGCTCAACCTCTAAGATTCAACTTACCAGTTTAGGAACGCCTCCTGGGCAGGATGCTGCCGGCTGGTCCTGGCTGCAGTTGTCTGAGTTTCTGTCTGTGCCCTGGTCCTTGGCAGGGGGCACTGGGCCCCTCCCCAACTTAGCACACTTGGATCTTCTTTGCCCCATGAATGAGTCTGAGCAAGCCTTTCTGGCTGCAGACTTGGGGAAGCCAGCAGGGATGTTAGTGGGAGCAGTGAATCCTTGGCCTGGTCTCCCCTTGGGAGAAATTGGCTGAGCCCTGACCTTGGGTGGGGCGGCAGGGCCATCATCACCGCCAGCCCCCACAATGACCTGCTCAGCTTCCTGCCGTTCTGTGGAAGCCTTTCCAGACACTCCCAGGCACAGTGCAGGGCTCTGGGGAGGATCCTGGGCAGCTGACCTGGGGGACAGCCCTCCATTTGGTGGCGGGAACTTGGTAGGGTCATAGGGGCTGCCTGGTTGGGCCCCATTCCCTGCAGAGGGCAAATATCTGAACTTCTCAGCTCCTGAGACACATCCCACACCACTTCCACCTGAATCTCTCAGCCCAGATCCACTGTCCTGGGGAGAAAGAGGACTGCAAAGGCCTCCTAAGGACCCCATGTCAGTACCTTGTGGGGGATCTCCCATACACTGGGGGTTGTCCCCACCAGGGCTCTGACCGAGCCTCAAGAAGCCACCAAACCCCTCCCCATCCTCTGAGCAGGCTGTACACTTCCTGGTTTTCTTTCTGGTCCAAACAGGGGCTGAGCTTCGTAAGGATGGCAGTGCCCTTTGGGGGGGTTCCTCTTTACTGAGAGTGGGGCTTCTTCCATCACACCCTAGAGAACTCGTCCCCCCTTCTCCAACCTCTCTGGGCCGGGGGCAGCTCACCTCCTCCACCCTTGCTGGCCTCCCCCTGCCAACCAAAACTCTCGCTGGGAGACCCACAGACATGCTACAAAGATTCCTGGCCCAATTTTTATCCAAGATGTTGTGTAGAGAAACCTGGAGCCTCTTGCAGGCCCGAGCCCTTCCCCGAGCAGGCACTGTGGGCAGCCGCAGGTGGAGCTGAGGGCCAGGCACCGAATCCTGGCTTTGTCCAGCAGCTTGCAGCTCCAGGACCACCAGGCTGGCCCCAGAGGCACCCCCAGCCTGGGAGCTGGCACCTCGACAGGCCTCTCCCCTGAGCACCCTCTTCCTTCTGCCAGCTGAAACCCGGGCCCCAGAGCTCGCCCCAGGCAGGTCTGGTGCCAGGCCTAACGCGGAGCCAGCTTCCTCCATGTCCTCCTGGAAAAGCCCACAGCTGTGCCGGGGACCGAGAACAGGGTCCTCTGTGCTGGAGCCCTCTGCAGCCCCTTCCTGAGACATGTCTGTCCACCTAGAGGGGCCAAAAGCAGAGCGTGGGCCCTGTGAGGAGACAGAGAAGAGACCTCATCATGGCGGGTCTGACTCACCAGCCCACTGGGAATGTGGGAGACAGCCTCCCTTCCAGGTGCCAGTCAGGCCCTGCCCACTCTGGAGGCCTGGAGGCCACAGGGACCGGAGACAGCACCCAGGGACAGAAACAGCCCAGCAGGACCTGTGCTCCAGGGGGAGAGGGGCCTGCCACCAAGCTGCGTTGAGCTACAGCGACCTTAAGGTCTCCCCATCTCTGAGGGTTTACACTTTTGCTTAAAGGAGATGTAATATTAACAGTTACCAGTTATTAATTACTTACTTTTGTGCATTATTTCATTTCACATCAGCAGCCACAGGTAAGGCACAGGGACGTTTAGTGTCTGGCCCACGGACACGCAGCTAGGCGTGGACGAGCCGGTATCCTCTCCCCAGGGTCAAGCCAGCTCTAAACCGCTCCGTACGGACCAGACACCACGGGGGTTGATCCCCATCACCTGTCCGAACCCCTCACACCGGTCCTTCTGTGCCAGACACCCCAGCCAGGTCCCCAGGCCTAGCTAGAACAGTCTCCTACCGCTCAGGGAACTCCGCTCCAAACCGTCCAGTAGCGCTCACATGGAGACCCTCGGCTCCGGCTTCCAGGGTTCCACCCCCCACCCCACCCCCCGCTGGGAAGGGGCTGGAATCACGTGACACGAGGAGCCCAGGGTGAGGGGTGGGGGCGTAGTCTCCGCAAAGGACCGCACCCCACGCGTAGTAACGTCTTGGCACCAGCAGAGGGCGGACTCTCCCTCCAGAGGGCTTTCCGGCGGAGGTGCCTTCCCTGGGGCTCCAGAGCAGAAGTAGGTGGGTGTTTGAAGCCGGAGGTCCGACAGGGAAGGGTCTTGAATCTGTCTGAGAGTTTAAACTTGATCCTGGGGCGATGAGGAGTTACTGCAAGTGCCTGAACTCCTAGGGAAATGTCCAAATCAGATCTATATTTTTGCCTATTTATTATTTTAATTATTATCTCAAATATAAAAATGTAACTCATGTAGATAAAAATACACATCCAAGCCCAATATAAAAATTAGAAATAAAAACTTTAAAATGTCCTCTCACTTCCCAACTCAGGAGCAACCTTGCTTTTTTCTTTTCTTTTTTTACTTTGTTGTCATTTTAGTTTTTTTACTTATGTTACTTTCATAACTGTGAATAACGTACTCACACTCTGTTACTTGATTTATTGATGTTAACAGTGCCTACAGATTCCCTGCTGTGGTGATTCCATTAAACATCCTTTCCCCTTTCTCCTCCCCAATTTTTTATATTCATATTTTTAGTTTTTCTATTGATTACCATTATCACTTTGAATAATAGTCTTAAGTGTTATTTTCTTCCTTAGATTGTATCTTTTTATTTTCCTGTGTGGAATGAGTAATTTCCCTCCCCACTTCTGCCTTCCTCCATCAACTCAGCTTTTATTTTTGTTTTCTCAAGCCTTGTAGCATGTACATTTTATTCTGTAAAGGTGATTTAGTTCCCCATCCTTTGCGTGTAGATTGATTCTTAGCACTGAAAACCAGATGATATTTTATAACATTACTGCTATGTAGGTGTCTTCACTGCCGAACTCGGGATGTGATAGACCTCACTAAGAGGAAGATGGAGTTCCCAGCACTAAAGCCTGTGCCATGTGAGACCATGAAAAGCTTCCAGGTTAATGGAATACTACGCTGCAGTTAGAATGAATAAATTAGATCTATATGTCAACATGGGTGTTCTCAAAGACATACTATTGAATTTAAGAGGCAAGATAATGTTAATAACACGGGAAACTGAATGCCAGGTGTTTGGGAACTCTCTACACTAATATTCAAATGTTTTTTTCTGTAAATTTAAACCTTTTTTAAAAAATAAGGCTTACTACCAAAAAAAAGGAAGTTGTTGTGTAATCTATATTGAAAGCTATCACGATCTGGCTGTCAGGGTCCCAAATGAGGTAAGAGTTGAGATTGGATGTCACCAATGGCATCCAACTAATGCTCTAAAGAACTAATTTCTTTAAGTGAAAAGACTCCCCCACTATGGAATGTCCTGGTCATTATGGAAGAGATAGAGACTTGACCAGGTCCCTTAAGACCAAGTGAACTATTATTCTGGTCCATCTGGATAATGGAAATCTTTCACCATTGGGCAAAGAAAGGGGGAGCAGAGGTGCCATTAGCACCACGAGGTATTGGGGATAAATGGGCAGTGATAAGTAACACATATAGTGCTACTTTGAGTCGGGGACTGGTCTAAATGCTTTACCTATCTTAATCCTATATTTACCTATTTCAATTACCTGTATTAATCCTTACACCAAGTCTATGAGTTAAGTACTGTTATTACCCATATTTCACAGATGAGGAAGTAGGCACAGAGAAATTAAGTAATTTGCCCAAGGTGGTAGAGTTGGTTTAGGAACCCAGCCAGTCTCTCTGCCTCCTGATACTCTAAAATGTTTTATTGTCATAAAAAAGTAATCAAAGTAAGGTTTTGCCCAGATTTTGGCCCAATGCCTTTACCAAATTGTTTGCTGATTCCTCCATTGATTCATGAGAGCACCTCTTTTTTACAGCCTGTACTTATTTATCCCCAGGATTTACCTTTTGTGGTGGTGTTCTTGGATGCTTTTTGCATTAAACTCCTTCCATAGAAGTGAAACTAGAGATAGAGAAACTGCATGGGAGGCTGCAGACGTGATCCAGGTGTCAGATGGTTTCTTTGATAAATATTTATTGATCCCAGCCAGTGTGGGTCAGTGGATTGGGCATCTTCCCATGGACTGAGAGGTCCTGGTTCAATTCGTAGTCAGGGCACATGCCTGGGTTGTGAGCTAGATCCCCAGGAGGGGGCGTGCAGGAGGCAGCCGATCGATGTCTTACTCACATCAGTGTTTCTATCTCTTGCTCCCTTCCTCTCTCTCTCTAAAAAATCAGCAAAAACATATTTAAAAATAAATATTTATTGAACATTTACTATGGGTTGGGACTTTGCATAGTATCTCATTGAATCTTCACATCAATACTATAATGTAGACATCATTGTTCACTTTCTACAGAGGAGAAAAATGGAAGTTTCAGTAGATGAAGTGACTTACCTGGGATGCAATATCTAGGGAGAAGCAGAGCTGGTGGTGCAACCTCAAGTTCAACTCAATCCAAAGTTTCTGCTCTAAATAAAGTATATTCCCCTGAGGGCAGGAACCAGCCTGGGTCTGCCTTGTTGGCCACTTTATTCACAGTACCTAAATGGGGTAGCTGTCATTTGGTGGGGAAAAACACACACACACGAAGAATATAGTGTCACAATATCATGCAAGCCAAGGAAAGAGTGATTGGTTTTTGTAGGGTTTTCTTCTAATAATAAATGGATTCTCTTGAAATAACTTTAGGCTCCCAGAAAAGCTGCAGATATAATCATGGAGTTCTATATACCGCTCACCCATTTCTTCCACTGTTAGCATCTTACGTGATCGTGGTACACTTGTCACAACTAAGAAACCAACACTGGTATGTCACTATTAACTAAACTGCAAACCTTATTTGGATTTCACCAGTTTCCCGACTGATGTCTTTTTTCCTGTTTCAGGGGGCAGTGGTGTCATGCCTCCACCACCTCCTCTGGTCTGCGATAGTCCTCAGCCTCCCTTGTTTTTCATGACCTTGACAGTTTTCAGGCGTCATACTCAGGTATTTTGTGGGGTGTTCCTCAATTTGGGTTACTCTGATATTTTTCTCCCGATTAAACTGGTCTTAAGGGTTTGAGGCAAGAATGCTCCAGAGGGGAAATGCCTTCTTCTCACACCCTATCAGGCATGTGCCATCACAGGCGATGGTGACCTTCATCACATGGTACAGCAGTGTTTTCCAGACTTCTCCACTGCAAACTCACTGCTTTAAGAGTTTTAAGATGGAAAGAGGTAATGTTTTCAAAGAATATTCAGTGACATGGACAAAGTATCATATACGACGTTAAGCGTAGGCTTAGCACTGGAACTGTCCTGGGTTCAACAAGGGGGAAGTTCTCAGTCTTGCCTCCCTGGGATGGACTGGTTTTTGTAAATTGGCTTCTCTCTCTGACAGGGAAGGAGAAACAGAACAAAAGTTAATTTTCCATGGATGTTTTTGTGCATATTCTTCATCCTAGTCCACTAGCTATGGGACCAAGAGGGAGAGGGGCTGGACCACACTGAGCAGCCAGTGCACACCTGGAGGGAGGCAGAAGTCACTGGAAGCCACGCTTTCCCAGAAGCACTGCCCGTCAGCGGGCTGCTCGGCCAGAGGTCACCCCGGCTGTGCACAGCTCCACCGAGACCAACCTGGACCTGCCTCTGATGTGAGTTCTCTGGTTTGCTGAAGGACATGTTCAAGGTTGTTGACCTCAGGAACTGGAAAAACAAGCAGACCTTCTGGGCCTGAGGCGGGAGGTTTCAGAACACACTGCTTGCAAGAAGGTGTCCTGGTCTCTGCCCAAAGACACACACCGCGACACCTCAGGCCACCAGCAGGACTCTGCTGATGCTTCCAGGCACACGTCCGTCTGACCCCAGCTGCTGGGACCTCCTCTAGACACAGTTGCTCCTCTTCTCTAAGGTCATGCCCACTGCCACTGGACAATGCGAACTCTGTTATAGCTGGACCCGGTCAAGTTCACTGGGCACTGCTGGGCCTCTGGCAGAACCCTCCTGAGATGCTGCTGAATGTGGCTGTAACTCGAAGTTACACAACCGTGAAGTGATTGGATTTCCCGTGCCTCTGAGCCCCTGGAAGCTGAAGTGACAGCAGGTGCTCCAGGGCTCCTGATCCCCACCCCGCCCCCAAGGTCACGGACAGACAGCCAGGAGTACACAGGAGCTGTGGCTGCTCCAGGTGGAGATGCCTGTGTTAGGAAAAGCAGACCTTTCCAAGGCTGCCAGAGGCTGCTGGTGCCCTGACCACGGCTGCTGATGGACACACATCATATCAACCTGACTTGTTGCCGTTGACCTGATCACCTGGCTGAGACGATGTTGTCAGGTTTGCCCACTGAAAAGGTTCCTCTGCCCCTCCCTTCCACACTGGACTCTCAGGAAGGAAGCCACTGTGAGCAGCCCACACTTAACGCAAGTGGGAGTGTGCACCTCCTTGAGCGTAGAATGTCTACATAAATTATTTCAATTTTTTGTGGGAAATTTGACTCTTCCTGATCATTTATTTATATCAGTATGGACTCATGGAGATTGATTGTATACTTTGGGTTGAAATGCAATGCCACTTTACTTATTTTGTTGCTCAGACTCTTCCAGCTCTGGCAATAGGGAGCTCTTTTCCTTGGCTCCTGTGTCTCTTTGACATTTTGACATTATTGTTTGGGGTACGTTTCCTACCTCCTTGGGGACTTTTGACCCCACTGATGTCAGATGGTGATGCAGCTGAGACTCAGATTGACCCCCTCCTTCATTCACCCATGCTACTTGCTACTGGGCCTCCGAACCCCAATCTTTGGCTGTGCTTCTGGTTATGGGGGACCTCAGGGCTGCCGACACACTGAACTTGAGATCTTGCCCTTTCCTCCCACCTGCAGCCACTGCCCTGTAGAAACAATGCCCTTTCCCCAGCGGAGTCTGCCCAGTTCTGGCCCCAGAAAAGCTTTGTAACCTTAGTAATGTAACTATATCCTTCATGTGTGTGAATAAACTTATTTAAAGGATGAAACAAAACAAAACAAAAAACTCTGCCTCTCAATGATCTTTGAAACCTACCTTATCTTCTCCATTCCTGGAATTCAGATCAATGTCACTTTGCTGAGACTGTTTTTATTACACTCTCCCATCTGGCCAGTGTAGCATTAAGGTCTTTGGAGTCAACCAGACTCGGATTCCAATCCTATTGGCCCTAGGCTGTCACTTGATCTCTCAAAGCCTCCGTTTCCTCACCTGTAAAAGAGGGATAATAATAACCTCCAAATAGCTACTACTGATTGAGCTCCTACTATGTGTATTAGGTGATAACTTAGGAAAAGCACCTAATATGATGTCTAACACACATAGTAGGTGCTCAACAAGTGGAAGCTGTTATCGTTATTAGTAGTAAGAATACTATAGCAATTTGTCTTCCTCAACCCAGTCTCTCCCTCACTGATTCTCTGCTCCAAAGCTCAGAGATAACAATGCCACCCTTTCATCCATGATCCTTCGAGAATCCAGAATTCAGAAACCCCCTGGAATTTAATATCTTCGGGAATCTTGCCCTGTTCTGTGTGCCTAACTTCTTCCTTCCCTCCCCAAATCCCACCAGACTATTCACTGTCCCTCAAACTGGCCTCACGTGACACCTCCTTGCCTTTGCCTGTGCTGTTCCCTGCGCCCACAACGATCTTCCAGCCTTTCCCCATCTGGGGACTTCCGTTCCAGGTTTCTGTTCTCCGTGAGGGAAACCAACCAGCCAGCTGGAGCTCTAGCTGCTTCCTGCCCTGCAGCGCCGCCCTAATGTTTTGATTACGTGTCGATGTGTCTGCTCACACCCGACCCCCTCACCAGCCAGCCACCCCATGGTCAGGGTCATGTTTTATTGCACCAAGTGCTAAGGAGGAAAGAACATGGACCTGGAGTCCCACAAACCTGGGTGTGATCTGCATTTGGAGCTTATCAGCTGTGTAGCCTCAGGCAAGTTTCCTAACATCTTGAAGCCACATTTTCCTTATTTATAAAATGATGATAATAAGAGTACTTATTTTATAGGAATGTAGTAAAGATTTAAGTAGATAATCCATGTGAAGCACTTTGCATAATGCCCAGCACACAGAAAGTGCTTAATAAATGGTCACTTTCTCTCTTTTTATTAATATCAGGCAGCCAGGAGTTGCCTGCTCTGCCAGGCTCCATTTATTGATGGATTCAAGGCTAAAAATAGAGCTGCAGCCCGAGGAGTAGGTCCTTCCAGAGCTGGGAACTGACGCCCTTGGTACTGTGGACGCGGAAGGAGCCTGCTCCTCCCCCAAGGCACCTCTCGGAGAAACACACAGCTTGCCCCCTCTGGTCTTTCTCCCATTGGTGTCCAGGCTGGGCATGCAGAGGCGGCCTAGACCAGGTTGATGAGCAATCCTAGCAGAGGACTTTGTGATCTGACAAGCTGGCTTGTAGCTCCAGCCCTGCCATTTACTGGCTCTGTGACCTTGGCCAAGCAGCATTCCCTCTCTGGGGGTCATTATTGTTCTCTAACCTGGGAAACTGACAATGGTAATAACATAGTTTGGAATAACAAGCAGCTTGCATGCACAGAGGCCTTGAAGCCAATGACAAGCTCTGGGACTCGACAATGACATCCCCTCTCTGAGCCTCAGTTTTCATTTCTCTGAATTAGGCACAGTAGCCCTGACCTTACAAGGCTGTTGTGCAGACCTAGAGAGGTCATGGACAGCAGTTGCTGACAGCAGCATCACCTGATGGGATCCTGAGTTATCTAGCAGCCCATCTCCCAATCTGAGGTTATGGGGAGCAGAGACAGAAATGTATTCTAGCTATTTGTAGCTATCGATCCACCAGTCTTGGGAAATGCAAAGAAATGCATCCAACAAGAAAATACCTCTCATCTGGAGCTGCCAGTGGATAGACTACTCCTGTGGGATTGACGTCCCTGCCATCGGTTCAGTGCTCTGGTAGAGCTGTTCCATCTCCCAGGACAAGAGTCTGATTTAATTAAAGCAGATCCTCAGCTGTGGACGGGAGCCCCCATTTTCCCTTCTACAGCTGGTGTTAACAGTGCTGTCAAAGGGCATAAGTCTGGCTCCCAGGGACACTGACCCAGACTCCTCCATGTAGACATGCAGAGCTCAGATGGTTCCCAACCTCAAGGCCACACACGCTGGATGGTTTCTCCCCTCCTTCCCTTCCTGGGACAGGTCCAGTCAGGCTCCAGCCTCTTGCTCATTTCTGACCATGAGACAGATTCAGAATCGCATGACAATAACATCAATAAAAATATACAACCCCATCACACTGCAGTCCTCCAGGGAGAAGAATAGTACACTGGTCCCTGCAAGAGATAAGATCCTTGGGCCAGGGCACCATGTGCAAAGCTCTCTACCCAACCACCTACAACCTATGCACTGAAAGGTTCTTCTGCCCAGGCTGAGCATGAAAGGAGGAAGACTGGATTATCATCTCAGGGTGCCAGCAAGCCCTATAGGAGTTGGTGGAGGTGTCCATCCAGCAGCATCTGGAAGGAGAGTCTGGGCTCTGGATTCTCACTTTCCTGAGTATGGATCTCAGCTCTACACTGGGGGACCCTGGGCCAGTCATTTTACCTCTCACTGCTGAGTTTCCTCAGTGTATGTTTATTTATTTGTTTGCATATTGATAAGTATTCCTGCTTGCAAACACCAGAGTCTACTCTAGCCTGTTTAAGGAGAACGCAAATTCACATAAGCACGCTAGACTCATAGGAGGGTGGAGAAACATCCTCTAGATGTAGCTTGCTTTTTTTTTTTTTTTTTTTTTTGCATTTTTATTAATTTATTTTTGTTACAGATGTTTCTCCTCTTCCTCCCCAGATACCCTCCTCCTGATCCCGCTCCTCTCCCCCAAGCATTGCTGTATATGTCCATTGGTTATGCATACAGGCATATAAGTTCTTTGGTTTATCTCATCCATCCCCCTCGCTCCCATCCTCTGAGGTCTGTCAGTCTGAACCATACTCCTTTCTGTGTCTTTGGGTTTATTTTGTTCATTATATTCTACAAATAAGTGAGATCATGTGATATTTGTCTTTCTATAATTGGCTCGTTTCACTTAGCATAATGCTCTCCAAGTCCCTTCATGTCGTGTCAAAGGATAAGAGATCTTTCTTTCTTGCAGTTGCATAGTACTCCATTGTGTATATATCACGGCTTTTTTATCCATTCGTCTATTGATGGACAGTTGGGCTGTTTCCAGATCTTAGCAATTGTAAATAGTGCTGCTATGAACATAGGGGTACATATATTCTTTCTGATTGGTGTTTCAGACTTCTTAGGACATATTCCTAGAAGTGGGATCACTGGGTCAAATGGTGGATCAATTTTTAATTTTTTGAGGAAACACCATATTGTTTTCCATAGTGGCTGCACCAGTCTACATTCCCACCAGCAGAGTCCTAGAGTCCCCTTTTCTCCACACCCTCGCCAGCACTTGTTTGATGATTTGTTGATGGCAGCCATTCTGGCAGGTGTGAGGTGATACCTCATAGTTGTTAATTTGCATCTCTCTGATGATTAGTGACGTTGAGCATTTTTTCATATGTCTCTTGGCCATTTGCATGTCCTGTTTGGAGATGTGTCTAGGTGCTCTCCCATTTTTCATACGGGTTCTTTGTCTTCCTTTTGTTGAGTTGTATGAGTACTCCATATATTTTGGAAATTAACCCTTTATCTGATATATCGTTGGCATATAATGGGTTCCCTTTCCATCTTGATGCTTGTTTCTTTTGCTGTCCAGAAGCTTTTTAGTTTGATGTAGCCCCATGTATTAATTTTTTCCTTTGTTTCTCTTGCTTTAGGCATTGTATCAGTGAAAATTCTGCTGCGTGTGATGTCTGAAATTTTGTTGCCTGCATTTTCTTCTAGGGCTTTTATGGATTCACGAGTCACATTTAAGTCTCTTATCCATTTTAAGTTTATTCTTGTGTATGGTGTAAGTTAGTGGTCTAGCTTCATTTTTGGGTATGTAGCTGTCCAATTTTCCCAACACCCTTTATTGAAGAGGCTGTCTTTCCTCCATTGTATGCACCTTTGTCAAATATTAATTGAGGATAATGTCTTGGGTCAATTTCCAGGTTCTCTGTTCTGTTTCATTGACCTATATGCCTGTTCTTGTGCCAGTACCAAGGTGTTTTGATTACAATGGCTTTGTAGTATAACCTGATATTCGGTATTGTGATCCCTCCTACTTTGTCCTTTTTCAAGATTGCTGTGGCTATTTGGGGTCTTTTTTGGTTCCATATAAACTTTTGAAGTATTTGTACTGGTTCTGTGAAATATGTCGTTGGTATTTTAATGGGGATTTCATTGAATCTATAAATTGCTTTGGGTAGTATGGACATTTTAATGATGTTAATTCTTCCAATCCATGAACAAGTTATATGTTTCCACTTTTTTATATCTTCCACTATTTCTTTTTTCAATGTCCTGTAGTTTTCTGTAAATAGGTTCTTTATTTCTTTGGTTAAGTTTATTCCTAGGTATCTTAATTTTTTGCCGCAATGGTAAATTGGATTTTTTTTAGTTTCTCTTTCTGTGAGTTAATTATTGGTGTATAAGAATGCCATCGATTTCTTGATGTTAATTTTGTATCCTGCTACTTTGCCAAATTCATTTACTAAATCTAGTAGATTTTTGATGGTTTTCTATGTACAAGATCATGTCATCTGCAAATAATGACAGCTTCACTTCCTCCTTTTCAATTTGGATCCCTTTTATTTTTTCTTCATGTCTAATTGCTGTGGCTAAGACTTCCAGTACTATGTTAAATAAGAGTGGTGAAAGTGGGCATGCCTGTCTTGTTCCTGTTCTTAAGGGAAATGCTTTTAGTGTTTGCTCATTGAGTATGATGTAGGCTGTAGGGTTTTTATATATGGCCTTTATTATGTCGAGATAAGATCCCTCTAGCAAAAAACATTGCTAAGCGTTTTTATCAGAAATGGGTGCTGAATTTTGTTGAATGCTTTTTCAGCATCTATTGATATGATCATATGTTTTTTTTTTATCTTTCATTTTGTTTATGTGGTGTATCACATTTATTGATTTGCAAATATTGTACCAGCCTTGCATTTCTGGGATGAATCCCACTTGGTCATGGTGAATAATTTTTTTAATGTATTGCTGGATCTGATTTTGGCATCTATGTTCATCAGGGATCTTGGCTTGTTTTCTTTCTTTTTGATGTCTTTATCTGTTTTTGGAATTAGAATTATGCTGGCCTCATAAAACAAGTTTGGAAGTCTTCCTTTTTCTTAAATTTTTTGAAATAGTTTGAGGAGAAGGGTGTTAGTGCTTCTTTGGATGTTTGCTAAAACTCCCCGGAGAAGCCCTCTGGGCCTGGGCTTTTGTTTCCTGGGAGATTCTTGATTACATCTTCAATATTCTTAGTTGTTATCAGTCTGTTCAAGTTTTTTATCTCTTCCCAGTTTAGTTTTGAAAAACTATGTGTTTCTAGAAATTTGTCCATTTTGCTGTATAATTGTTCATAGTATTTGTTAACGATCCTTTGTATTTCTGTGGTGTCAGTTGTTACTTCTCTTTCATTTCTGATTTTGTTTGTTTGGGTCCTCTCTCTTTGTTTCTTGGTGAGTCTAACTAAGGGTCCATCAATCTTGTTTATCTTTTCAAAGAACCAGTTCTTTGCCCTGGCCAGTTTGGCTCAGCGGTTAGAGCATCAGCCTGAGGTCCAGAGAGACCGGGTTCGGTTCCCGCTAAGGGCACGTACCTCGGTTGCAGTTTGTCCCTGGCCCTGGTTGGTCGTGCGGGTAGCAACCACTCGATGTGTCCCTTTCACGTTGATGTTTCTCTCTCTCTCTCTCTCCCTCCCACTCTATCTGAACAACAACAACAACAACAACAAAAAAGGAAAAATGTCCTCGGGTGAGGATAAAAAAAAAAAGAACCAGCTCTTTGTTTCATTGATCTTTTTTAGTCTCTATGTCATTTATTTCTACTCTGATCTTTACTATTTCTTTCCTTCTACTGCTCTGGGTTTTTCTTTTTGTTTGCTTTCTAGTTCTTTAAGCTGTGAGGTTAGATAGTCAATTAGAATTTTTTCTTATTTCTTGAGGTAGGCCTGTAGTGCTATGAACTTCCCTCTCAGGACTGCTTTCTCTGTGTCCCATAGATTTTGTGTTGTTTTGTGTTCATTTTCATTGGTTTCCAGGAAGGTTTTGATTTCTTTCTTGATCTCCTTGGTAACCCATTCATTGTTTAAGAAAATGCTATTTAGCTTCCATGTGTTTAAATGTCTTTACATGTTTTTGTTGTCATTGATTTCTAGTTTCATGCCATTGTGATCTAAGAAGATGCTTGATATGATTTCAATTTTCTTGAACTTGTAGAGACTTAGTTTGTGTCCTAACATGTGGTCTATCTTTGAGAATGTCCCATGTGTACTAGAGAAGAATGTGAATTCTGCAGTTTTGGGGTGTAATTCTCTGTAGATATCTATTAAATCCATTTGATCTAGTGCATCATTTAGAGTCTGTGTTTCCTTGTTAATTTTTTGTCTAGAGGATCTATCCAGTGATGTCCGCAGGGTGTTGAAGTTCTCTACTATAATTGTATCACTGTCGATTTCTCCTTTGAAGTCCTCCAGCTTTAAAATATATTTTGGTGCTCCTATATTGGGTGCATATATGTTGACCAAGGTAATATCTTCTTGTTGGATAGATCCTTTCAATATTATGTAGTGGCCTTCTTTGTCTTTAGTTAGGGCCTTCATTTTGAAGTCTATTTTATCAGATATGAGTATTGCTACCCCAGTTTTTGTGGGGTTTTTTTTTCCTTTTTGTTTGCTTGGAAGGCTTTTTTCCATTCCTTCACTTTCAACTTACGTGAGTCTTTCATTGTGAGGTGGGTCTCTTGTAAACAACATATATATAAATCATGCTTTTTTTTTTATATGTGTCCCTAGCAGGAACCAAACCCAGGACTCTTTGGTCCACAAGCCAATGCTCCAACCGCTGAGCCAAACAGGCCAGGGCTGAGTCATGCTTTCTTATCCATTCAGCTACTCATTGTCTTTTGATTGGAGTATTTAATCCATTTACATTTAAAGTTATTATTGATATGTACTTATTGCCATTTTAATTAATTAATTAATTAATCAATCAATTTTTTATCCTCACCCGAGGACATTTATGCATTTATCTTCAGATAGAGCAGGAGAGAGGGGGAAAGAGAGAGAGAGACACATCGATGTGAGAGAGACACATTGAGTGGTTGCCACCAGCACGACCCCAACCAGGGTGAGGACAACTGCAACTAAGGTACATGCCCTTAGCAGGAACCAAGTCCAGGACTCTCTGGTCCATGGGCCAACATTCTAACCGCTGAGTCAAACTGGCCATGTTGCCATTTTAATTTATTATGGTTATGTTTCTCTCCCTATTTCTTCTGCTTATTACAGCAGTCCTTTTAACATTTCTTGCAGTGCTGGTTTTTGTGCTAATACAGTCCTTTGCCTTTTTTGACTGGGAAACTCTTTATTTCACCTTCTATTTTGAACGATAGCCTTGCTGGAGAGTAGTCTTAGATTCAGATCCTTGTTTTTCATTACCTTAAATACTTCATGCCATTCCCTTTTGGCCTGTAGTGTTTCTGTTGAGAAATCAACTGATAGCCTTATGGGAGCTCCTTTGTGGTAACCTATTGTTTATCTCTTGCTGCCTTTAAGATTCTCTCTTTGTCTTTATTTTTTGGCATTTTAATTATGATGTTTTTTGGTGTGGGTCTCTTTGGGTTCTTCTTACTTGGGGATTTCTGTGCTTCTTGAACTTGTATGCCTTTTTCCTTCACCAAGTTAGGGAAATTTTCTGTCACTATTTCTTCAAATATATTCTCTAACTCTTACTCATTTTCTTCTTCTGGAATTTCTATGATGTGGATGTTGTTACATTTTATATTGTCCCACAGTTTTTTAAGCTGTCTTCCTGTTTTTTAATTGTTTTTATTTTTTTCTTTTTGGTTTTCTGATTGGGTTATTTTTTTCTACCCTGTCTTTTCATTCACTGATCCAGTCCTCAGCTTCCTCTACTCTGCTGGTTATTCCTTCCAATGTGTTCTTTATTTCTGCTATGCCATTCTTCATTTCAAATTGATTGGTTTTTAATGTTTCTATATCTTTACTCATGCTGTTGAGCTCTTTACTCATGCTTGTTGAGCTTCCTCATTATCATCACTCTAAACTCTACCTCTAATAACTTGCTTAACTGCATTTCATTTATCTCTTCTTCAGCAGAGTTCTCTTGTTCTTTCATTTGGGATTTGTTTCTTTGTTTCACCATTTGGGCTATCTCAGTGGGGTTTGGAGCCTGCCAAATTTTCCTTGTGGGTGTTGGTGTTCCACTGATTGTGGCTCCCTCTACTGGGTTTGGATAAGTATGGGAGGACCCACGTTAAACACCACTGTCAAGTCGTACTTTCCTGGGTAGATTTGCAAGCCCAGGAAAATTATTCACTAGCGTTTTGCCTGGAGACTATTAGTCTCAGTTACTTGATGAGCCTTGGATTGTAGCCCTCAACTGAATAAAAAAATCCCTCAGGTGTTCAGGGTAAGAGGATTTCCAGAGGGTGGGGCAGATGCTTGCTGGCTGTTAATGAGCCTCAGTTTGCATTTCTCTGGCCTGGCTGGGTGATGTTAAATTCCTGAGGGAGGGACTGTTGCTTCTCCCCAGGGCTCTGGGAAGAGGCTCTTTGAGAAATATGACTACTATCCAGTGATGGAGTGATTCAGCAAAAAACTCCCATTGCCCTCCCAGCTCTCCAAGCTCCTGAGTCTCCACACATTTCTAGTCCAGTTCTCCCTCTGTCAGAGCCCAAGGTCAGTGGCTGTAGCTAATTTAGTGCTCTGTCCCGGCACTCTGCACTGTGGAGCCAGCTTGGGATGTTAACCCTGAGGGAGCTGCTCACAGCTAAAACAGCTGCTGTCCATGTGCTCCCAGCCCACCCTCTCATGCCTCTGCAGTTCCTACTAGGCTCAATTTAGTGTCCTTTTTCTGTCCCTGGTTATATGGGTCCTCTCCAGCTGCTTTTCTGTTGATTTTCCCTGATGATTTGTCTTTATTTTAGTTGTATTTCCAGTTTGGTCCTGGGAGATGGTCTGTGTAGCTTCCATTCACTCCACTGCCATTTCGGAATCCTCCTAGATACAGCTTTCAGAAGCATCTCTAAAAAGCACACTGCAGAATTGGAGACTGTGGTTGCTGCCCCTGACCCCAGAGACATAACACATTGGCCACACCCAGACCAGGGAAAGGGATGCCCATATGCAGCCATTACCACATAGAGTTCATCTTCTGCTTGTTATCTCAGGCAGATGAGTGTGATTGGAGGAAACTAGGTCACACACCTGTAGGCTAGCTGCAAGGGAGCCTGGCTTCTGTTTTGAGAAGGAGCAACTCAAGCTACAAAGAATAGTCAAAATGCAGAGAGGGATTTTTTGAAGCTGTTGGACAGCAATGAATGACAAGCATTCAATATTTTTTTTCCTGTCTATTTCCCCTACCTTGATTGAAAGTTCCATGGGGCACGTATCTTAAATGTCTTGCTCACCTGTGCATTCCCAGCACCTAACTTGGAGCCTGTGATGAATAAACAGATAAATCAAATGTGGGTAATGAAAGAGCCACTAGTACTTTGAGACAACTGGCCTACTCATAGTTCTCAGGGAACTATAGGTCCATGCCTTTAGAGAAGCTGCTCCTTTATGAAATACATTCCTCTACAACTCCTTGCCTGATGGTGAACTTACCTTCATCTTTCAGTTCTTCGCTTTGACTCACCTCCTCCTGGAAGCCTTCCTTGATGCACAACTCTATCCCTTTCAGCGCCATAATCACCACTGCAAATACCCTGTCCTGGTGAGCTTGTTTAGTATGGCAGTTAAAAAGACAAGCTCTATAGTCTTAACTGGCTGATTTCAAATACTGGCCTCAACTCTTACTAGCTGTTGGAACTTGGTTAAGTTATGTAATTATTCTGAGGACCATTCTCTTCATCTATAAAATGGGAATTCTGTAGTATCTAAGTCACAGAGTGTTGTGAGGTTTAAATGAGATAGAGTATGCTAGTTCTTAGAACAGGGTCTGAGACAGAGAGAACTGGCACAGAGAGAACTCTACTGACTGCTGCTGTTGCAAGCCTTGCCATTCTAGCATTTATCTGGACAATATTGTGATTGTTTCCATGTCTGTATCCCTAACTTAACTAAGACCTCTGGAAATTAGGAGCTAGAAGGTCCTATATGCCCCTCCATACCTCTACATGCATCTGTCACATAAATTGGGTACTCACACACTTTGTTGGATAAACAGTTAATTCAGAGAAATCACAGATGCAAAGATTGATAGATAAAACATTTAAAGTTTGTATACAGCTCTGGCTGGTATGCTCAGTGGTTACAGCATTGCCCCTCACATGGAAGGGTTATGGGTTTTGTTCCCAGTCAAGGACATATATCTGGATTGCAGGTTCAATCCCCAGCCCCAGTCGGGCATGTGTGGAAGGCAACCAATCCATGTGTCTCTCTCATAACAATGTTTCTCTCTCTCCCCCTTTCCCTCCCTCCCTTCCACTCTCTCTAAAAAGTAATGGAAAAAATATCCTTGGGTGAGGATTAACAAAAACGAAAAGTTTGTATATTAGAAAAATAACTAAAATTAAAATGTGACCCGGAAGTGGGCAGAATGGCAAATGACTAATGTCTACATTATGTAAAAATGTCATGCATGCCAATATAAAATACCTGAGTTGCTAAGAGATATCCGGACAAAGGTCATGAGCAGGCAATTCAAGTGAGGAAACAGAAGTAGTAAGTAAACATGGAGGAATATTCAACCTTCAACAGGAGAAATAAAAATGAGATACAAATGAAGGCAACAATAAACAGAATTCAGTACCGAATTATTTATAACACTACAGAAGGTCCAGTAGCAGAGAATGGTTACATAAATAATGATACATTGACTCAGTGGCATGGTGTTTCAACATTAAATAATTATGAAAATGTTGAAACAAGTGCTTATGCTATAGTAAGTTTACTTTTTTATTTTTTATTTTTTTATCTTTACCCAAGGACATTTTTCCATTTTTTGTTCAGATAGAGTGGGAGAGAGGGGGAGCGAGAGAGAGAAACATTGACGTGAAAGGGACACATTGAGTGGCTGCCACCTACACAACCCAACCAGGGCTGGGGACAAACTGCAACTGAGGTACATGCCCTTAGCGGGTACCGAACCCAGGTCTCTCTGGACTGCAGGGTGACGCTCTAACCGCTGAACCAAACCAGTCAGGGCTTTTATTTTTTCTTTATTGATTTTAGAGAGAGATAGAAACATCAATTGGCCTCCTCCTGCATGCCCCCTACTGGAGATTTGGCCCACAGCCTGGGCATGTGCCCTGACTGGGAATCAAACTGGCAACCTCTTGGTGCATGGGTCAACGCTCAACCCTTGAGCCGCACCAGCCAGGCACAATAGTAAGTTTACAAGTAGACTGCAAAATTAAATTTAAAGCATGATCACAAGTATGCAAAATGTTCATCTGGATTTGGTGAAAGCTTGACAGAAAATACAAGAAAATGCAAACGGTTCCCTTGCTAAAGAAGGGAAAATTTTATGGAGTGCCCACCGTACGCCAGACACTATGTCAAGGGCTTCCACATACATGATCTCACTTAATTTCCCAATTCTCCCTAACCTCTAAGAGGTTGGAGTAGTTCCCCTTTATAAGTAAGGCAACTAAAGCATGAAAAGGAGCAATCACCTGCTGAGGTGGCACAGCCAGTAATTGGCAGGGAAGGATGCCAACCCGGGGTGTTGCACTCTAAGTCCAATCATCTTTCCAACACATCAGATGTGTAAAATGGATGGGGTCCAGTGAATTTTCTTTCTTTTTAAACATTGCCTTTTGTGCTGTTTAAATGTCATTTGTGCAATCATAACACAATTAAAAGAACAACCCAAGCTGTCTCAGGAAGGCAGTTTAGCTCCTGTCCCTCCAGAGTCCATGGATCAGAGCCCCACCCTGCCATTAGCCAACACCCATGGTTTTGCCCAAACAATACCAGGAAACAACGCTGCTGAATCTTCTGTTCCCCTTCATTGGATTAAAACCCTTGGGGAGACACCTGGCATTCCCCTCATCTTCCTCATTAAGACCCTTCTTTCACCCCAGGGTACCCCAAGGGACTCTGGATGCCTCAGCAGTGAGGATCCAGGACCTTCGCACATTCCATTCCCTTGCCTAGAACACTCTTCTCTGCTCTTCATGTGTCGGGCTCCTCCTCATCCTTCCTCAGAGAGCCTCCCCAGTTACTCTTTATCTTCATCTCTGCTTCCCTGGATTGCTCAGGGTTTTATTACCAAGTCAGGCTCCCTTCACCCTGAGGGAGAATACTTCTTGGAGGCTCCCTAGGCCCCATGAAGATAAGTCCTGAGGTGTCTGTCCAAACCAGATCATCAGATTGGCCCATTCCTATAGGCATCACTGCCTGAGTGCTAGGGAACGCGACCCCCATTCCCTTCAGAAGTACAGGAAATAAAGCCCTTGGAAAATTCCAAGTTATTCTACACCTGGAAGCGGAGGACTTCTTTTTGAGCACAAGAGAGAATCCCTCAGGGGCTCCCAGAAATACCTCCCTCACCTCTTGTCTCTAAATCCCCACATCTAATCATCTATTTATTCAATAAATGAGCACCTCCCACGTGCCAGGCCTGTGCTCAGCACTGGGTATACACACCAGGGCAGGTCACTCACTGCACAAGGGCACCCAGTTGAGGGACAAGTGGAGCCCACGGACCAATCCCCAAACTGTGGGCTCACAGAGCTGTATCTGCTCAAAATGATGCCTTTTTCTAATTTCCCTCGAAAGCACCGTATGGGCTAGAAACAGCCCTGCACATTCATGAATGAAACCCGTATGGTCCCTGCCCATATGGAGTTATAGCCCAGTGAGAGACAGACGAATAATTAAACTAAACATATAATTAGAATTTACCCTTATTTTACTGGTGAGGACACTGGGTTTCTGAGACACTGTGTAATTGGCCCAAGGCCACACAGCTAGTGAGTGACAGAGTCAGGGTTCAAATTCGGGTCTCCTGGCTTCAGAGCCACAATCTGCTCCGCAGAATGAAAGAGGCATTTTAGCCACATCAGTATTCACGTTAAACTTCAGTTCCATCCTCCAGCATCTCAGTTTCTTCCTCTTCCTGACCCCTGAGATGATAAACAGATTTCTCTGATTCTGGAGGTCCCTCCTCTTGACCCTGCCGGCCCCTTCCGCTCAGCTCAGCTCACTTGGATCCACCTGCTGCCTAATTCAGAGGCTTTTAGTGAAATGACTCATGCGATTTTTACTTCCTGTCTCTTGTCTTTTGCACCCAGTCATTCATCCCCGGGGGTTGGCTGGGGACAGGCCTGAGTGATTGCTCCGGTGCTCTCCTCACTATTCCAGTCACACTGGCAAATTAAAGCCACCATATATCTAGGAATAAGCTGATGTGAATAAAATTATAAAACTGTACTGAAGGACATAAAAGGAGATCGGAATAAATGGAGAGACACACCATGCTCCTGGGTGGAAAGACTCAGTATTGTAAAGATGTCAGTTCTCCCCAGGGTAATCTATAAACTTAATGTGATCTCCATCAAAATAGCAAAGGTATTTCTATAGAATTTGACAAGCTGATTCTCCAGTTAAACTACAATAAAAATATACATTAAAAATACAAAAGAATAGAGGCATATAAAAAATTTTAGAATTTTTAATCATGGTAAGATACGCATAAATTTACCATTTTCACTACTTTTAAGTGTACCGTTCATGGCATTAAGTATATTCAAATTGTTGGGCAACCATCACCACCATCCATCTCTAGAATTTTTCTATCATCCCAACTTAAACTCTGTGCCCATTAAACAATAACTCCCCATTTTCCTCTCTACCATGAGAAAAAAATATTTTAATGAATAAAAATGAGAAGGAACTATCAAGCCCGAAATAAAAATACATAAACAAGAGAAATTCTATATACTATGTAAATGTCTATCTATCTATCTATCTATCTATCTATCTATCATCACACGCACAGCATTTTGCATCCATGAGGAAAATATAGACTATTTAATCAGTGGTATTAGGACAAATGGCTCCCCAATGTGAAACATATAAAAGTTGAACGCTACCTCACACCAAATACACATACAAAGTACCTTTAATTTAAAAAATGAAATGTAAGAAACACAGCCTGGCCCTGACTAGATAGTTCAGTTGGTTAAAGCATCATCCCGACACACCAAGGTTGCAAGTTCAATACACAGTCAGGGCACATACAAGAAGAAACCAGTGAATGCATAAATAAGTAGAACAACAACTCTCTCTCTCTCTCTCTCTCTCTCTCTCTCTCTCTCTCTGTAAAACTCAATAAATAAATAAATTTTAAAAACCATAAAAGCATTAGAAGAAGAGTAAAAAAGGTGGTTAGGTTTCATGACATAAAAACATTTAACTTCTGAATAACAGGAGACTATATGAGCAAAGTTAAAAACAAGTAACAGCCTGGGAGAGAAAATCTGCCAGAGACATACAGGAATGCAACAAGAACATATCTGGAAATAAAAATTTTGCTTTTATTTTTCCCACTTCCTAACGTCAATCAGAGGTTCCATTTTGCCTCTAGAGAATTTGTGTTTTTCTAGCAGGAATATAAAGCGAGAGAAACAGCCAACATTCAGATGTCATTGTTTTTTAACTTCCAAGATAGTCTGCTGAAGCTCACGTCAGAAGCCATGCTTTTGAAAGGCAGAGCCTTTGATTTGCCAGAGGCTGCTTTTGCTGAGAGAAGAAAATACTCCTGAAAATTAAGGACAAGTCATGAAGAAAACTGTAGAGAGTTTGTGCCTTAATTATAGATTGAAAAGAGAACAGACAGAGCCCAGACCATGTGCCACCTGGGAGGTAAATGGGGTCCCTGGGCTGGGAGAAAAAGGCAATGGGATGAGGCATGACCTTGGAAGAGGTCAAGGAGGTCTGGGATGAGGGAACTGGACCTGCAGGACCACAAGGAGCGGAAGGGTGTCAGTGCCCAGAGACTGCTAACCCCCCTTCATCACCATACCAGAGAGCTTCCTGCAGACGGAGCCGTCACCAGCAGATCCTCCATGACCTTTCACATGGGTGCCACAGGCCACCTTGGCTGAAGAGCCCCATTAGCCACTCAGGTCTTCACTGTCCTACCAAGACCTTCATTGACAGGTGTCTGGAGTGCTCAGCAGGAGTGATGCCCACCCATGTCTGAGACTTTGCTGAAGAGTTCCAGCCACAGTTATCCCTGTAAATGCAGCTCCTTTTCAAGTGGCTCAGAACATTCAACCTCCCAAACCAAAGGGTGAGATCTTTGACACCATAAAGCAGGTGGTAGTATGAAAGTAAAGACCCCCTGCAACCTGTATTTGGCTAGAACTAAATAATGGTAAAATCTACCCTGCCTAAATAGATCCACAATATATAAAAAAACTCCTATAAATAAATAAAAATGGACCACTAATCCAACAGAAGTATGGCCAAAGATATGAAAAGTTCAATTCACAGAAGAAATACAAACATCTACTAAGTATATGAAAAGATGTTCAGTGTCAGTCGAATTAGGAAAATGCAAATTAAAATAATATCATACATTTGGCTTAGCAAATTGGCAAAAATTAGAAAGGCAAAAGTACTGTCATATGCCATTGCTGAAGCCTTAGTAAAGGGCAATTACACAGAAATTTTAAATGTATACCTTTAAATGCACACCTTTAAACCAGCAATTCCACTCAACCAAAATGTCCCACCAGGGCATGGTTGAGAAAACCATGAGTAAAGGGGTCTGTGAACATGTGTGCAGTAGAGTTGTTTGCAACATTGTTATAGTGCAAAATTAGGTAACAGATTGGGAGTGCAGTTGGGGGTGCTGCCATTTAGGTGGGGTGGTTTCTTCTTACTTAACTGAGAGAGTGACCCTTCAGTAAACCCTTAACTGTGTTAAGAGGTAATCCATGCAAATTTTTGGGACAAGACATTCCAGGCAGTGAGAACAGCCACTGTGAAGGCCCGAGTATGGAGCATGCCGAGCATGTTCAGGAAAGCCAGAATGCCATTACGGCTGGGGCAGAGGGACGGGGATAAGAGAGGGGTCTGGAAGGTGGCACACCAGGGGACTGAGTGGGAGGTGAGTGGGTAGGCAGATCATGTATGGCCTTGTAGTCCATCGTAAAGGCGCTTTGGTTTTTGCTCATAGATTGGAGATATGTATTATTAAGATTAGAAAGCAGGCCCTGGCCAGAGTGGCTCAGTTGTTTGGAGCATCAGCCTATAACACCCAAAGGTGGTGGGTTTGATTCCTGTTCAGGGCACATATCCAGGTTGCAGGTTCGATCCCTAGTCAGTGTGCAAGCAGGAGGCAACTGATCGATGTTGCTTTCTCACATCGATACTGCTCTCTCTCTCTCCCTTCCTCTCTGTCTTAAAAAAAAAAAAAAAAGAATATAAAATCAAAGTATAGGATAATATGTTTAAAAACTCATTTAAAAAAGACTGAAAGGAAATAACCAAAATTGACCACAGCTGCTGAGTTAGAGTGAGGGAATTATTAATTTTTTTCTCTATTCAATTTTTAATCTTTTAATGTCTCTTTATAGTGTGTTTGTGATTAAAATATTTTTATAAGAACTGTTTAAATTGGATCCTTATGAAAAAACAGACAACTCTTCCGAAGGAGGAGGAAAGATACAAAAAACACTGGGGTTAGAGGTAGAGGTCAGAGGTCAGGGGCCAAGACAAGCAGAAATGGGGCCCATGGTAAAAAAACAACAAACAAAAAAAAACAGTGTTAAGGTGGGAGGGAGACAGGCTTGGCAGGAAAGAGGAAGAGACGGAGAGATGGGGAAGAGTGAGACATGAGAGATGGTGACCATGACAGGGGCAGGGACCTAATAGGATAATAGGGCCCAGGACAGAGAGCAGGCACCTGCCTAAGCCTGTGGAGGGGCCCAGCCCCATCATACCCCCATCAGGCCCTCAACACTTCCATCAGCCGCACAGGCCCAGATGCCTGACCCAGGCAGCTGAGCAGCAGCCCATCCTCCAGCCCATTCCAGCATCTCAGGAGCCCTCAGTGGCTGCTTGGATGATCAGCAAGGAAATGACAGGGTTGAACTTGAGTGTTAACAGAGCCCACGTCAGCGAGGAGGAAATGGGCTGGACCCAACATAAACACTCTGAGAAGCACCTGGTACTTCTGAGAGCAAGACAGGCTACAGATGGCTTTCACGCCACACCCACATCACACAGCACAGAGGGCCCCACACGTCTTACAGCCTGCACAGAGAAGTTCTGGCACCTGGTGAAGGCTGCAGGCGTCTGCTGGAGGTCCCCAGTAGGGCAGTAGCAGCACCTGGCAGCAGGAACTTGTTTTCGAACCCATTTGAGAATCTGCCAAGACACTTACAGACGCTGGTGGTGCCCCTCCCAACATCCCCTTGGCCCAATGATTGGTGGCGGCCGGGGAGCTAGTTTTATGCAGCTGCAACCCACCCCATTCCAAATGTGCTCTCTGCTTCTCTCTGTCCTTCTGCCCCAGGGATGTCTCTTTAGTTGCAGAAGGCCACTTGGCCCCGGAGGAGGCACAACTTGGAAATGCAGGACTCTGATGCCCCTGGGACAACCCTCAACTGTGGGGGACTGGAGTCCCAGATAAATGCCTCAGCTTTCTGGCCTGAAATGGAACACTTCTGAGGCCCATCCCTCATGGTTCCACAGAGGGGCCCCAGCAGGGTTGAGCCCAGTTGTCCCATGTAACCAGCTCAGAGAACACCCCTGTACAAGAAATCATTTGTCCTGTAGAATGTCCCCCATTCTGGGTTCATCAGCTTGTTTCTTTGTGGTATCATCTACCTTGTTTCTCCATCACCCGTGCAAAAAGAAGTCAGCCCCAAGTTCAACTCTTTTGGCAAGGCGACACAGCGGGTGGTGTGGTGCCCAGCCAATGCTCTTGGCCAGTCCTGGAGGCCGCTTGCAGATGTGCTGGACCAGTGTTCTCCCGAGTCTTGCACCGTGAGGGCATTCTCTGGTGCTGAGAGGAGCTGGGGAGTTAATACCCCTCGAGCAGCCTCGGATCAGTGCAAGGTAGGAGTCGGTAGCTCAACAACCCAGCTTCCTTGCCTATCACAGGAGATTTCTGACATGAGTTCTTCACAGTCTCAGAGGGTTCCTGGAGGAACTGGCCCCAGTAACCTGAGTGGTGACCCCCCTCCATTAATTCACTTTTTATTGGCTCTCTTCCTTCTCTGCCTCACCTTCCTACTCCCTTAAAAGTACTTCTTGGGATCGTCTCTCAGATAAATTTAATTGCACCCAAATCCTTTCCTTAGGGTCTGTTTTGGGGAATCCAAATTAAGGCAGATACTTCATAGGAAGGGCTGTGCACATCTTGTAACATCATATCAATGGTGTGATATACATAGCGGGGCTCAGATTGATCAGTGAGCTCAGGCAGTGTGACAACCTGATCCCTCCATTGTAAAAATGTACCTTGACCTCTCATATAATCATTTATCAATTGGTGATTATTGTCTGGATCCATTATTGTATTAAGGGTTATAAAAAACATCAATTCTGCCCAGCCGGTGTGGCTCAGTGGTTGAACGTCGACTCATGCACTCAAGAGGTCGCTGGTTCGATTCCTGGTCAGGGCACATGCCCAGGTTGTGGGCCTGATCCCCAGTGGGGGGCATGCAGGAGGCAGCCAATCAATGTTGTTTCTCATCGATGTTTCTATCTCTCTTTCCCCTTCCTTTCCTCTCTAAAATCAATAAAGAAAAAAATTTTTTAAACATCAATTCTTTCACATGTATTTGTTGGAATTTTTTGTAAGGAACTTTCCCTCACAAACTATAGCTTTTAGGTTGAAATGAAACAGAAAAATGACAGGAGAGAGCCTTAATTCTTTCCTTTTTAAAGCTAATTCTCAGGATGAAGAATTGTGCCTTAGTTACCTCCAATGGTATATTTTTTATATGTTTTTATTGATTTTTTGAGAGAAAGGAAGGGAGAGGGAGAGAGAGATAGCAACATTGTTGAGAGAGAACATCAATTGGCTGCTCCTGCACTCCCTCCTACTGGGGATCAAGCCCGCAACCCGAGCATGTACCCTGACCAGGAATCGAACAGACAACGTCTTGGTCCATGGGTTGTTGCTCAACCACTGAGCCACATCAGCTGGGCTCCCATTTAATGATATTTGTTTAATTTGAGGCTCTCTCTCTCTCTCTGAATACAAATATGAACAAATGAGTATTTCTATATTCAGTGTGTTTCAATCATCAGTCATTATCCTTTCTGATGCTCAAATTATTTCATCAGTAACCAGGGGGCATCCCTTCTTATTGGCTTCTAAATGTCCTTTGGATGTGATCTCATTATTCTTTGACAATGTCTTTGTTTTCTGACCCAACAAGATGTCCCAGGCTCATGTTGTCTATTTTCTGCTCCAGACCAGGAGTCAGCCGTTCCTCCAAAGAGCCCTGGTTCTTAGTAGTCAGAGAACACAACCTGGACACTAAGTGTGCTCACTGATGGCAAGTTATCATCGCTTCTAAATTTTTCAGTGGACAGAGCTGGAAAATACATACTTTTGAACAGAAAAACAAAAGGATTATGATTTTCTGCTAATATTTCAAATTCAAATGTAAGATCTCAGAATTTTTACTTAACTTCTTTGGTCTTATCCTCATATCTCTTTTCTCATACACTAAAGATCTTGGATTCGACCATTAACATAATTTCCTATTTATATTATATTGGTATTTATATAAAATCATTTCCAAAATAATGCCAATGTTTGCACTAACAATATAACTTCCAAATGCATTTTAAGATGTATTTGTAGTTCTTTTTGTCCAGAAAATATTTCTTAAAAAAATATTGATTTAAGCATGTACAATCAATATGTTGTAAAGCCACTTGAGATTATTATCTTTACTGAGTGGTGATACCATCAATTCTATACACACTTAAGGTCCTTCATTTCAGATTGTTTTCAAATATTAGAGATTTTTTCTCATTTATTTTTTATTTAATGTTATTTTTGAATGTATAAAATATTTATCTGATTCTAAAGTCAAAACCACATAACAACATGTACTTAGAACATTTTGCTTCCATCGCTGTTCCTCTGCCCTGTCCTTTCCCCCATAAATAATCGTTTTTATTGTCAGTCTGTTTTTGTGGGAGTTTTTTTTTTGCTTACTTTTCCAGTGTTTCTTTTTGCAAATATAAACAATCTGTATACATACTTATACCACTTCCCACCCCACTGTTATGCAAAAGATAGCACGCTGGTGTTTTTCACTTAACAATACGTCCTGGAGATGATTCCCCTGCAGCGCATCTGCCGCGTCTCTCTTTACTGCTGGACCATGTTCCGCTGTGTCAATGCACCACAGCTTACTCAGCCGACCTCCCGATGGTAACCGTTTGGATTGGTTCCAATCTTTCCTTATCTCAAATAATGCCCCAATGAATAACCTTGTGCATAAATCATTTTAACATATTTCCAGTATATCTTTAGGTTAGAATCCTGGAGATGGAATAGCTGGGCCAAAAGTAAATATATAAGTAATCATGGTTATTTTTTAAAGTAATGCCAAGTTCCTCTCCCAAAGAGTTGTGCTATTTTGCATTCTTCCTAATAACCATTTTGCAGTCATTAATGTAAACACACATTAAAACAGTGAGAAAGATAAACACAGTCCCCACACTCAGGAACTCACAATTTGGTGAGGAAGTGAGAGTGATCACTCACGATGAATAGTAAGAAGTAGTATGAGTTTTACAAGGAGCCCTAACCTGGTTTGGGGGTTTAGGAATACTTTCCTAAGGAATAACGTCTAACTGAAATCTGATGAGCAAATAAGAATTAGCCAGGAGCCCTGGCCGGTTTGGCTCAGCGGTTAGAACGTCAGCCCATGGACCAAAGAGTCCAGGGTTCAATTCCGGCCAAGGGTCCAGAGAGACCCAGGTTCAGTTCCCGCTAAGGGCACGTACCTCAGTTGCGGTTTGTCCCCGGCCCCAGTTGAGGTCGTGCAGGTGGCAACCAATCGATGTGTCTCTCTCACATCTCTTTCTCTCTCTCTCTCTCTCTCTTTTCCCACTCTATCTGAACAAAAAATGGAAAAATGTCCTCGAGTGAGGATAAAAATGAAATAAATAAAATAAAGTAAATTAATGAAGTAGAAAAGAAATAAATAAAAAGCAGTTAGAGATGTAAGTTAAAACTAGTTCTTTGAAAATATTTTTAAAGTACAAAATCACTAGAAAGGAGATGAGGGAGAGGGAAAAAGGAGATATAACTATAGATACAGAAGTGGCTAAAAGAATTTAAGGATAAAATTATGACAACAAATATATAAGTCCACAAGACAATGACAATCTATCAAAATGTAAATTACCAAAATTGTCTCAAGAAGAAGTAGAAAAGCTGAACAGACCAATAATCAAACAAAAGGTTTAAGACTATTGAAAAACTGCCCTGGCCGGTTTGGCTCAGCGGTTAGAGCGTCGGCCTGCGGTCTGGAGAGACCCGGGTTCGGTTCCCGCTAAGGGCATGTACCTCGGTTGCAGTTTGTCCCCGGCCCTGGTTGGTCGTGCGGGTGGCAGCCACTCGATGTGTCCCTTTCACATCGATGTTTCTCTCTCTCTCTCTCTCCCTCCTGCTCTATCTGAACAAAGAATGAAAAAGTGTCCTCGGGTGAGGATAAAAAAAAAAAAAAAAGACTATTGAGAAACTACCATTAAAACACAGCATAAGTCAAGAGACATATGAAAAAAATGCTCAATGTCACTAATCATCAGAAAGATACAAATTAAAATGACTATGAAGTATGACTTCACACCTGCCAGAATGGCTGCCATCAACAAATCATTAAACAACAAATGCTGGTGAGGATGTGGAGAAAAGGGTGCTCTCACACGCTGTTGGTGGGAATGCAGACTGGTGCAGCCACAATGAAAAACAATATGGTGTTTCCTCAAAAAATTAAAAATGGAACTGCCATTTGACCCAGTGATTCCACTTCTAAAAATATATCCTAAGAAGCCTGAAACACCAATCAGAAAGAATATATGTGCCTCTATGTTCATGGTCACACTATTTACAATAGTTAAGATCTGGAAACAGCCCAAATGTCCATCAGTAGATGGGTGGATAAAAAAGCTGGGGTACATGTATACAATGGAATACTATGCAGCTATAAGAAAGAAAGATCTCTTACCATTTGAGACGACATGAAGAAATCTGGAGAGCATTATGCTAAGTGAAATAAGCCAATCAGAGAAAGAGGAGTATTACATAATCTCACTTATTTGTGGAATATAATGAACGAAATAAACATGGATGTAGGAAACAGACTGACAAACCTCAGAGGGAAGGAGGGTGGGGGAGGTGGGAAGAAATAAACCAAAAAACTTATATGCATAACCAATGGTGAAGGCGGGGCAGGGATGGGAGCTAGGAAGAGGGTGTCAATGGGGGAAAAGGAATAAACATCTGTAATAAAAATAAAATAAATAAATAAATAAAACATAGCATAGTTCTCCCTTCCTCACTTCCTCTCCCCCTCTCCATCTCTCTACCTTTATTCGTATATTGGCTTTATGCCCTCATGTTACATAGTCTCTGAGGCAACTGCACTAACAGCCTACACCTCATTTCCTTGTAAAATATAGAGAAGAGTACACCTGTCCTGTTAATTATAATGGTAATAATAATAACAACAACAACAATAATAAAAACTCCTGACTGCCCAGCTTGAGTCATAGGGTCATTCAGGACTGGCCTGGCTGGGCCATGTTGCTTCACTCATGGCTGCAATGGCTGTGTAACCAGAACCCAAGTTCTGCTGCCTGCCGCCACAAAAAACCAGACAGATGCTGGTGGAAAAGGAAAGAGGTTTTATTAAAGTGCCAGTCACCTGAGGAACTGCGGGACTCTTGTCACAAAGCCCTTCTCCACATCTCGGTGCAGGCAGAGGTTTTTATAAGGAGGGAGAGGCAAAACAAAACAAGAAAATCAAGGGAAGGGGACTGAAAAGTTCTCTACGTGCAGACCAGCACAGTCCATTTTGATAAGGATCTTGAAAACAGTTAAGAGATGGTCTGGTGTGCGTCATCCTGGTCTTCGTCATCTGATTCTTCATCATCCTGGTTCTATGTTTGAAGGTCAGCAAATCTCCCAGAACTGGGATGACCGAAGGTCAGAGTCTGTGTCTTCTGAATTTGGTTCCTAGGATTCTTATACAAACATGTGATTTATCTACAAGCTACACAATAGTCAGAGTCAGCATTTGCAGGACAATGTCAAATGAATGGTGAGATGGATTACAATTCCCACTGGTACAATTTCCCACTATCAATTTTTCTTCCATTTCCATTGAATTTCGGGAGTTATAGCCAAATTATTTCAGAAAACTAGAAATATTCGGGGTCCAGTCCAGTTCATAGGTGAAAAAAAGTTTACAGACAATTAACTGAACTAGAGTCTAATATCTACAATTGTGTGTTATAGATTCTATTGAAACACAATTTTTCTCCTAAAATCACCCTTATTTTTATCAAAGAACCAAATCAAGCCTAATTCATTTACTGTATTAAGTCTAATTCCAGTTTGGCCTGATTATTTATATAAACACAACAGAAATAGCAATTGATCATATAGGCTTTTTAAATCTGCTTTGCTGGACTCTCACTATAAAGTTTCTCTCCTGGCAAAGAAACCAAAGCCATACAGTTGCCATCAGGCTTTGCCGGCAATATCTATAGGTTTAGGTAAATTCCTCGAATTCTTGAGGTCCCCAAAAATGTCTTGAGGTTCTTTCTTTGCCAGCTCCCAGGAAAGCAACCTTTGTCCCTTCCCTGGAAAGACTGCCAGGAACCATATTAACAAGCGAGGTACCAGACCATTTTTCCCAGGGGCTTTTATCAGCTTCAAAGTCAATCTTCATTTCTTAAAGCTTCTTGCTGACATCCAGAGTCTAGGCATGTCTTTCTCAAACATAACATTCCAGTCAAAGTCTTGGTTAATAAAACTACAGTTGGAAATTGGCTTTGTATGTCTTGTTATGAAAAAAATCAGACTCCTATTGGATTCGTGTAAATAAACATTTTTCCATGAAAGTAATTATATTCATTCATTAAGAGTTTCCAAATTCTGGAGGGGTCAAGTAGGGAGAGAAATATAAATATTTTAATATTGCGTATCAAGGTATAATTTACCAAATTGCTCTAAGAAAACAAACAAGTTTTTTCTTGTTTTGTTTTTGTTTTTTTTTAATCCTTACCCGAGGACATTTTTCCACTTTTTGTTCAGATAGAGTGGGAGGAATAGAGAGAAACATTGACGTGAAAGGGACACATCAAGTGGCTGCCACCCGCACAACCAGCCAGGGCCGGGGACAAACTGCAACCAAGGTACACGCCCTTAGCGGGAACTGAATCCAGGTCTCTCTGGACTGCAGGCCGACGCTCTAACTGCTGAGCCAAACCGGCCAGGGCCAAACAAGTTTTTTTAATTCAGCAATATTTTAAACAAAGTCATAAGAATAATAATTATCCTCAGTTCATTCAATCCCATAATTAATTCTTGTTTATTCTGATTATTTGACAGTATTTCTATGAATCCAGTTACTCCTTGGAGTTCTATAAATTTTTTTTTTTTTTGGTATGTGCCCCTAGCGGGAACCAAACCCGGGACTCTCTGGTCTGCAGGCTGACGCTCCAACTGCTGAGCCAAACCAGCCGGGGTGGAGTTCTATAAATTTTTATCTATTTTAAAGGTATGATCTGAAATTTTTCTCTCAGAAATTCATATTTCAGAGTAAGTCAGAAGATGTAACATTTTTGCAAATGCATCAGAGTAAAACAATGACTGTCTCTAAATGACAAAAAATACTCTAAATGACATGGTTATAGATTTGATTATAATGCAATTGACAAAGGAATTTGCTTATTTCGTAACAAAATTTTAAGATAATACTCAGAATTACAAATGAAAGTATATCAGACTAAGAAATCAATTGATTTGTTCTCCACTGTCAATTATACCTTGGGTTTCTATGAAGAAATTATAATTGGTTTTGAAAAATCAAAGGGAGTTTTCTGGCCTTTTTATTTTATTAAAATTACCACTCCACTTTACTATCTATCTTTGTGACTTTCTTTTTCTTTCTTATTTTTCCCCCATTTTTATTTCCCTTCTTGAGTATTCCTCTTCTTCTGGCTACACAATTCTTCTTTAACTTACACAGACCCTCTTCAACTTACACAAACCCTCTCTGACTTTTCCAGTCCCTTTCTTTTTTTTTTCTTTTTCTTTTTTTTGTTTAATTTTAATTTTTTTTTTTTTTTTTTTTTACTGATGTTTCTCCTTTTTACCCCATTGGCACCCCCCTCCACATCCCCCCCCCCTGCCCTGTCCCCAGCTTTGTTGTCCATGTCCATTGGTCATGCATACATGCATATACGTTCTGTGGTTTATCTCTTCCCATCCCCCCACCCCCTCTTCTGAGGGATGTCAGTCTGTGCCCTACTTCCATGTTTCTGGGTCTACCATATTCCTCAGACTGTTATGTTCATTATATTCCATATATAAGTGAGATCATGTGGTATTTGTCTTTTTCTGCTTGGCTTATTTCATTTAGGATAATACTTTCCAGGTCCTTCCATGTCGTCTCAAAGGATAAGAGATCTTTCTTTCTTACAGCTGCATAGTACTCCATTGTGTATATGTACCACTGCTTTTTTATCCATTCGTCTACTGATGGACACTTGGGCTGTTTCCAGATCTTAGCTATTGTAAATAGTGCTGCTATGAACATGGGGGTACATATATTCCTTCTGATTGGTGTTTCAGGCTTCTTAGGGTATATTCCTAGAAGCGAGATCACTGGGTTAAATGATGGATCAATTTTTAATTTTTTGAGGAAACACTATATTGTTTTCCATAGCGGCTGCACCAGTCTGCATTCCCACCAGCAGTGTATTAGAGTCCCCTTTTCTCCACACCCTCGCCAGCACTTGTTGTTTGATGATTTGTTGATGGCGGCCATTCTGACAGGTGTGAGGTGATACCTCATTGTTGTTCCAGTCCCTTTCGATTTATTTCTTCTTAACTCATTCAAAATAACCAACGTTAGAACAACCTACTTTCAATTCTATATTACCAAAACCATATAGTTTACTTTTGACTTCATCAGAATTCTCAATTCTTAGAAACCTTACATTTAAAAAAAAATTTTTTTTTATGTTTTAGAGAGAGAAAGAGAAACATTAATGTGAAAAACATCGATCAGCTGCCTCCTGCACGCCCCACCCCCAATGGGGATCAAGCCCACAACCCAGGCATATACCCTGACTGGGAATCGAACTGGGACCTCTCAGTCTATGGGATGACTTTCAACCCACTGAGCCACACCAGCGGGGCAGAAATCTTAATTTTTAGTGACAACTAAAAGCAAGTAATTAGCATTCTTTAGATTGGCAAATTTATGAACATGTTTTATAATGTTCAGAGACAGGCTTTTTTCCATTGGAAAATACACTTACATTTTTTTTTTTTTTTTTTATCCTCACCCGAGGACATTTCTCCATTTTTTTTTTTGTTGTTGTTGTTCAGATAGAGCGGGAGGGAGAGAGAGGAAGAGAGAGAGAGAGAAACATCGACGTGAAGGGACACATCGAGTGGCTGCCACCCGCACGACCAACCAGGGCCGGGGACAAATCGCAACCGAGGTACATGTCCTTAGCGGGAACCGAACCCGGGTGTCTCTGTACCGCAGGCCGACGCTCCAACTGCTGAGCCAAACCGGCCAGGGCACACTTACATTTTTTAAAGGCATAACAGAGGTAATATGACCTTGACAACTCTTAGGAGGTTGGAGAAAAAGTGGGAGAAGGGTATAGGGAAGGGAGGTAGAAGGCCCCACAGCTTGCTCCCAGGACTGCAGCAGCTCCTGAGTCTCTAGAAGCTTGAATTTAAAAGTACTCTTTTTTAGCCTGGCTGGTGTGGCTCACTGGTTGAACGTTGACCCATGCACCAAGAGGTTGATGGTTCAATTCCCAGACAGGGCACATGCCCGGGTTGTGGGCCCGATCCCCGTTTGGGGGTATGCAGGAGGCTGCCAATCGATGTTCTCTTTCATCGATATTTCTACCTCTCTCTCCTTCTCCCTTCCTCTCTCTCTAAAACTCAATAAAGAAAACACTTTTTTTTAAAGTACTATTTTTTAGGGGGAACTGGGTGCAGTACCTATGGGTATATGGGAACTCTCTGTATTACCTTATCAATGAGTCCCGGGTTCAATTCAGGTCAAGGGCACATACCTTGGTTGCAGTTCGTCCCTGGCCCTGGTCAGGGTCCTGTGGGAGGCAGCCAATCAATGTGTCTCTCTCACATCAATGTTTCTTTCTCTATCTCTCTCTGTTCCTTCCCTCTCCCCCCTCTACCCTCCCACTCTATCTGAAGATAAATGGAAAAATATTTTGGGGTGAGGATAAAAAAAAAGACGTAGTTCACCACATTTTTTTTTTTACTCTCTGGAAAGGGAGTAAGTCCTTTCCCCCCTCTTTGAACCATTAATTTAGATCTTTCTGAGCAGAATTCTTATGATGTAACAACATGAAAGCTTGCACATAAGAGATCTTATCCTATTTACCAGAACTTTGGCAAAATAACTCAAATTACAAAATAGTAATAACAATTAGACAAACAGGAAGGAGCAAGGATCTATAGTATTAAACCTATGCAAATTTCTCTAAACAACAATATTCCAAATTAAAAACACATCTACTAAGACAACCTACAGATATGGGCAATAAGAAAAGCAAATAATACCCAAATATTGAAATACCAAAGAAAAAGAGCACTCCAACCAAATCCCACACTGAGGAACTGGGATTTTTCTTAGTCACTGAGCCATGCCTACTGCCATGCGGTGCCTATTGATTCGTACAGAATCCCAAACATGCACATCAGAGACCACCCAGTTTTGGAGTCCGTTGACTCCCCAGAGACCTGTTTCCTTTCACCAGCTGGGCATAGTAGGCAACCAGCACTGAGAGAGAGCAAAAAACAGTCCCCAAGGAGAATCACTCAGCAGCTACTAGGAAATCCCAATTCTCTCACAGGGCTGATCAGCCACAGGTAGCCTGAGGAACCCTCTCCAAAGTCCAGGAATTTCCTGAGGGGGACTTTCATGACCTCCTGGCTGGCTCACCAAAACTATAACCGGAATCCAAGTTCTGCTGCCTGCTGCCACAAACACCAAACTCATTAGACAGATGCTGGTGAAAAAGGAAAGAGGTTGTATTCAAGTACCAGTCACCTGAGAAGCTCGGGGGCTCTTGTCACAAAGCCCATCTCCACATTTCAGTGCAGGCAGAGGTTGTTGTTTTTTTATCCTCACCCGAGGACATTTTTCCATTTTTTGTACAGATAGAGTGGGAGGGAGAGAGAGGAAGAGAGAGAGAGGGAAACATCGATGTGAAAGGGACACATCGAGTGGCTGCCACCCTCACGACCAACCAGGGCCGGGGACAAACTGCAACCGAGGTACATGCCCTTAGCGGGAACCGAACCCGGGTCTCTCCAGACCGCAGGCGGACTCTCCAACCGCTGAGCCAAACCGGCCAGGGCCAGAGGTTTTTATAAGGAAAGAGAGGCAGAGCAAAGCAAAGAGATCAAGGAGAAGGTGTTGAAAAGTTCTCTACATGCAGACCAGTACGGTCCATTCCAATAAGGACCTCAAAATCAATCAAGTGATGGTCTGGTGCAAGTGATGGTCTGGTGTGCGTCATCCTGGTCTACATCATCCTGGTTCTTTATCATCCTGGTTTTTCGTCATCTTTGTTCTACATTTGAAGGTCAGCGGACCTCCTGGAACTGGGACGACTGAAGGTCAGAGTCTGTATCTTCTAATGTTAGTTCCTAGAATTCTTATACAAACACGCTATTTATCTACATGCTACATATTAGTCAGAGTCAGCATTTACAGAAACAATGTCAAGTGAATGGTGGGGTGCATTACAATTCCCGTTACAGCTGGGGCGCCTGTGATTGATAGCACCTCCCAGATCTCAAGGAGTCAGGAGGAAACCCCAGAGAGAGTGAGGTCCTAGAAGCCATGTCTCCAGGAAGAAAGAGTGATTAGCTGTGTCCAATGCTGCTGATGGGCCAGGTAAAGACGAATGAAGGCGATTAGGTGAGTTCTGGAAGAGAAGAACTCTTTGGAGAGGATTTAGAAAAGATTGGTGGGGGTGGGGAGGAATGGAGAACAAGGTCAAAAATACTTTCGAGGAGTTGTGCTGCAAAGGTGAGTTTTTTAAAAATAAAAAACTAGCCCTGGCCCATTTGGCCTAGCAGTTAGAGCATCGACCCGCGGACCAAAGAGTCTCCGGTTCGATTCCAGTCAAGGGGATGTACCTTGGTTGTGGTTTGATCCACAGCCCTGGTAGGTGTTGTTCAGGAGGCAACCAATCAATGTGTCTCTCTCTCTCATTGATGTTTCTCTCCCTCTCTCTCTCTCTCTCTTTCTCTCTCTCTCTCTCTCTCTCCCTCCCTCTCTCTCTTTCTCTTTCTCTCTCTCTCCCTCTCTCCCCCTCCCTCCCTCCCTTCCACTTTGTCTGAAAATCAATGGAAAAATATCCTCAGGTGAGAATTAAAAAATAAAAATGGGATGCTAGCTGGCAGGGCAAATCCAGCTAAAAATATTTATTGTATTTTATGTTATAAAATGGGAGAAATCACAATACATTTGTTTGCTGATGGAAAAAATCCAATGAATCAGTGTGAGACAGGTCACTGCTGAGAGTGAAATGAGGAGGAGGTGTTGGGAGGTTGAGAAGAGAGCAGAATGCACGAGACAGTCACTTAAAAGTGTGTGAGAGCCCTGCCAGTGTGGCTCAGTGGCCCAGTTTGTTGGAATGTTGCCCCATACACTAAAAGGTCACAGGATCAATTCTCGGTCAAGGCACATACCTGGCCTTTGGGTTCTGTCCCTAGTTGGGGTATATACAGGAGGCAATCAATCAACGTTTCTCCCTCTCTCTCTCTCTCCCTCCCTCTCTCTCCCTTCTTCTCTCTAAAATAAAAAAATCAATAAACAGGTCCTCAGGTGAGAATTAAAAGAATAATAATAATAAATAAAAGCATGTGAGAGTACAGTGTCTGTTGGCATATAGTGTGATTGACAGGCAGCCTTCAGGGCCCACTTGAAGTTTGTGGTCAAGAACTGTAAGAATTTCATGAGCTAATATATAATATATGAAAAGTACTTAGAACAAAATCTGGCACATAGAAAATATTATATAAGTTTTAGCTACTATTATTTAAAATAAATATAGAAAGCTCTAAGAGAATCAAAACCATAGCATTGACAAGCTTGTGATAAGAAGAAATCTACTCATGTTCCGTATTCTCTTGTATTTGGTCTGTTAGAAGGACAACCACGTAACTCCAATTTAAATATGCATTCGAGTAATTGATTAAGACTTATGATTACAAGTTGGAATCTTACTAAAGTTTGAAACACCTAATTGAGTTTTAGGCTCACCATATTTATAGTTTAATTTTCTAGATTGATAAGAATTATTTGGTGCTTAGGGAGGTTTTGTTTGTTAAGTGAGAACATTGAAATACTTAAAAAGAAATCAAATATACTTAAATTTATCAGTGCAGTTTTACAATGGTGAGGATGTTTAACTAACTGAGTTTGTAAATGGGGCCAAACATTATTCAAAGTCAAAGAATAATCAAAAATTATTCTTAAAATGGATTAGGCTTCTAAATAGAATAATAAGACTTGTAAACTGAACATAAAAGGCTGAAGAAGAACCAATGTTTTTGAATTTGTAATTTTAATAAACTGACTCCATTTTTAAAACCCAAAATAAACCTTTTTAACAGTCTTCTCTGCAGACAAAAATCATCCTCAAGGGCACCAAAGACCACCATCACAGGATAGCTGCTTCCTGTGAGAGAAGCAATCAGAGCCCAAGACAAACTACCTTGCTAGGGAGGGTCATGTTAGGGGCTGAGCCAAGAGGGGGCACAGTGTGGAGAAGGAAGGGAATGAGGGTAGGAGGATCGGAAGGGGAGAGATGCTCACTCAGCTAGGGTGGGAGTTGAGAGTGAAAGGCTGTGTTTTCAAGGCTACCGGAAGGTTTATGGGTGAGACAAATTCAGTGGGAAAAGAGACAACTTCGGTATGAATATTCTTCACCGAATTCCCTTTTGTTACTAAGGACATGCCAGTAAAAAGTAAATTCCTTTTACTGTGGTTGCCAAAGAGTCTTTGTTCTAATACAATCCCAGGCCAGGATGGACCATATAAGGTCCTGGTTTAGGAGAATCTGGGGTCTTCGGGCAGAAAGCTTACTGTCGAGGCGATCCCTGCAGCTCTGTCCTGAGGGGTGTGGGACCCAGAAGGCACATGGAAAGCGGGTCCTCAGAGGGCATGCCGCTGTGAGCAGAGACACTTTTCTCAGCTTGGAAGAAGACATCCTTATGACTACCCTCCTTTGGCCTCGTTCCTGGTTCACCCAAAAACATTCTGGATTTTGTTTTGCTCTGTTCTGTTTTTCAATTCCTAACTATTTAGTGTTTATTATGTGCTGGATGTTGTTATCAGCTCTGTACACAATCATCTAGTTAAATTCTCATAAGAACTCTAGAGGTGGGGAACTCTGCCCAAGGTCACTGTCAACCTAGCCCTACACCCAAACTCTTAACCACCATGCAACATTGCCTTTCTTGATGAAGTTTGCTTCCCAGTGACCTTGCCACCAGGCTTAATGTTGGCAGGTCTGAACCTCAGTCTCCTCAGGTATAACATGAAAATAATGCATCCTACATACTGGGAAGTTTATATCAATTAACAGGGACAACATGTACAGAGAAAGAAGAAAAACAGTCCTGGTTTTCTTTAGGAAGACCCTGTCTCCCAAACTCAAGGATAGTACAGAAAAGAAAAGTATCGATAGACCAACCTCTAAATTTACTCATAATGATGCAAAACTTTTGAATAAAATTATGACAGAATGAGAAATATGGTATTTCTTATGCAACTGAGTTTAAACCCTTTAAAATATAGTAACACGCCCTGGCCAGTTTGACTCAGCGGTTAGAGCGTCGGCCTGCCGTCCGGAGAGACCCGGGTTCAGTTCCCGCTAAGGGCACGTACTTAGGTTGCAGTTTGTCCCCGGCCCTGGTTGGTCGTGCGGGTGGCAGCCACTCGATGTGTCCCTTCACGTCAATGTTTCTCTCTCTCTCTCTCCCTTCCTCTCTCTCCCTCCCTCTCTGTCTGTACAAAAAATGGAAAAATATCCTCGGGTGAGGATAAAATATAGTAACAGCCCTGGCCAGTTGGGCTCAGCAGTTAGAGTGTTGGCCCACAGACCAAAGACTCTTGGATTTGATTCTGGTCAAAGGCAGGTGCCTTGGTTGCAGTTCGGTCCCCTGGTCAGGGTCATGCAGGAGGCAATGAATCAATGTCTCTGTCTGTCTGTCTGTCTGTCTCTCTCTCTCTTTCTCTCTCTCCCTCTCCCTCCCTCCCACTCTATCTGAAGATAAATGGAAAAATATCCTCGGGTGAGGATGTAAAAACAAAAAAATAAATAAAAATAAAAAACATTAACAAAAAGAACTTAATAGTGTATTAGGAGATAAATATACCAGGTGAAGTGGTATTTATTATAAAAATATTAAGATAGTCCAATATTAATGAAGCTACTAATATAATTTATTCTAGAACTAGAATACAATAATGGTTTAAAAAATATATATACCACAACCAAGTGGTATTCTTTACAGGAATAAAAAAAATAAATCAATACTAGAAAATCTATTAATATAATTTATCTTATTAATAAGTACAAAAAGAAACCCATGAAATACTATTAAAAGATGATAAAAATGCTTTTGATGAATTTAATATTCATAACTAGGTTTTTAAAATCTTAGTAAAATAGTAGTAAGATACTTTTTTATGACTATTTTTTCAAATGTCTGAAACCTACTTTAAGCATTATGCTTCACAATGAAACTCTAGAAATAGTCCCATTAAATAAAGAACAATGAAGGATTCCTACCACAACTCTTAGTAACATAGTTCTGAAAGCTCTCTTTGAATTAATTATGGAAACACATAAAAAGAGGTATTAATACTAGGAAAAAAGAGGCAAAATAATCATTATTTAAAGTTAATATGATTATATATCTGGAAATCCCTCTGAAATTCATTAAAAATATTAAGTGAGCTCAGGAACACAGCCAATTACAAAATAAATACACAAAAATCAATAGCATTTCCACTGAACAATAAAAAGTGGTTAGAAAATGCAATGGGGAAGAATTTCACTCATAATATCAAGAGACAGAAAATAACTAGAAATAGCTGTGGCTGGTGTTGCTCAGTGGCTAGAGCATCAGCCTGCTCACCAAAGGATCATGGGTTTGATTCCCGGTCAAGGGCACATACCTGGGTTGCAGGTTCCATCCCCAGCCCCAGTCGGGGCTTGTTCAGGAGCCAACCAATAGATGTGTCTCTCTCGCATCAATGTTTCTCTCTCTCTCTCTCTCTCCTTCCCTCCCTCTCTTCCACTCTTTTAAAAAAAAATCAATGGAAAAATATCCTCAGGAAGGATTAACAACAATAGCAAAAAATGTACCTAGGGCCCTGGCTAGTTTGGCTCAGTAGTTAGACCATTGGCCTGCGGACCAAAGAGTTGAGGGTTCGATTCTGGTCAAGGACACATATCTCAGTTGGAGTTCAGTCCCCGGCCCTGGTTGGGGTTGTGCAGGAGGCAACCAATTGATGCATCTCTCTCACATCAATGTTTTTTTCTCTCTCTCTTCTTCCCACTCTATCTGAAGATAAATGGAAAAATATCCTCGGGTGAAGATTAAAAAAAAATGTATCTAGGATTTTGTTTTAATCATGTAGAGTAAGGTGACAGACACAAAGATGAATGTTTTTGAGTGACTTTTTCTTTTTTTAGAGAGAGATGAAGGGAAAGAGAGAAGCATCAATGTGAGAGAGACACATCAATCAGCTGCCTCCTGCACGCGCCCAACTGGAGATTCAACCTGAAACCCGGGCATGTGCCCTGACTGGGAATTGAACTGGCACCTACCAGTCCATGGGGAGACGCTCAGTCCACTGAGCCAAATAATAAAATCGTTTTATTATTTGTGGTTCCCAAGAAGAGAGGGTATGCCATGCCATTCAGGACCACCTAAGGTAACACCAGGGTCTGTCAAGAGGCAGGAGTGAGGGGAAACAGTGGGCCAGAGTCTTTACTGTGGTTTTCACAGGAAAGAATGGACAAGGCAGAGTAATCAGCTAAGCAGGTTTAGGAAAGGTGGCTCTGGGCTATAGGAGTTGTCTGATACCTACCTAGCCCTGGGATGATTTAGGGTAGGAGGAATATTGGTTTGTGTGAGAGTTAGATAAAAAAAGATGAGGGGACCTCTGGTCAAGATGGCAGCATAGGTAAACGCAGTCTCACCTCCTCCTACAACCACATCAAAATTACAATTAAACTACAGAACAAACGTCCTTCAGATCTGCCTGAATTCGAGCTGAATGGAGGTCCTACAACTACAGAATTAAAGAAGAAGCCACATCGAGACTGGTAGGAGGAGCAGAAGCGCAGGGGTCCACCACACAGGAGCAGACGGGCTGGTCCCACACCCATGAGTGATGGATAACAATCAGGAGGACACCTCATCTGTGAAGGTCCTCCCTGAGGAGTGAGGGGTCCCCGTCCCACACCAGGCACCCAGCTCAGGGTTCCAGTGCCAGGAAGAGAAGTCCCCATAACTTCTGGCTGAAAAACCAGAGGGAACGGAGTCTGAGGAGGCTGCGGCTTCCGGAGACCCAGGCAGTTCCTCTTAAAGGGCCGATGCACAGACTCACTCAGACCTGCTCCCTCCAGGATCCAGCATAGGGGGAGGCAGCTTGAAAGACTCCAGAGACATATGGGGAAGAACTGAGTTGTTTGGCTTTGGGGCGAGAGCTGGAGAGGCAGCTTTCCCCAGGACAGACATGCTGGTGGAGGCCTTTGTTCCTTTGGTGAGCCCTTCCCCTCCAAGGCTGGGCAGACAGGCGCCATATCTGGGACTCCAACAACCTGACTCACACTGTTTACCCCGCCCTGGTGATTCCCTGAGGCCCTGCCCCACCTAACTTTTGGGCCCACCCAAGCTGTTTCCAGTGGCTTTATCATAGGATTGGACTGTTTTGGCTCCTGCTTCAGATTTTCCTAAATTCTCTCAAACAAGCAACATCTGGCTATAGCAAGCCCCATACCTCTCACTAAGTGGCCCCAGGCTTGGCACTAGAAGCAGCCAGCCTTGGTTCACAACTTGGTTTTGCCTGGGCACCTCCAAGCCCAGCACAAGAAGCAGCCATCTGCAAATTACTTTTTAGCTTATGATTGGTGGCCCAGGGTAGAACACAGGCAGAGGCTGACCTTGCCCCAGAGCCGGCACACCCAGTGGACAGCTTCAGACCACAGCAAAACACCACCACCCAACCACCTTTACAAGCGACACACTCAAGTAATGGACTCAGTGAGTACCAGAGCCCTGCTGAAGTAAGTCTTGCTCTGTGTGGTGGACCCCTACACAGCTGATCCTCCAAGGTGGTCAGAGGTTGGTGGTTAGTGGGCACAACCAGTCCTTGCAGCTGATCAGCCTGAGTAAATCCCTCCCATTGATTTTCCAACAGCAATCAAGACTCAATTATAACAGAATGGTATAAAGGCCACACATGGGGTACACCTCGAGGGCCCAGCTGGGTGACCAGGGCAGCTATGCCACTGGACCCTACAGGATACCTACTATAATAGGCCACCCTAGGAAGCCTAGGAAACATAGCAACCCTACCCAATACACAGAAACAAACAGAGAGAGGCAGTCAAAATGAGGAGACAAAGAAACATGTCCCAAATGAAAGAACAGAACAAAACTCCAGGAAAAGAACTAAATGAATGGAGATAAGCAATGTAACAGATGCAGAGTTCAAAACACTGCTTATAAGGGCGCTCAATGAACTTAGTGAGAATTTCAAGGAACTTCATTATGACCTCAAGAGCATAATAAAGGACCAGTCAAAAATGAAGAATGCACTAATGGAAATAAAAAATAATTTACAGCCCTGGCTGGTTTGGCTCAACGGTTGGAGTGTGGGTCTGTGGACCAGAGAATCCCAGGTTCGGTTCCCGCTAGGGGCACATACCACCGCCCCCCCCCCCCAAAAAAGAATAATTTACAGGGAATCAATAGTAAAGTAGGTGAAGCCAAGAAGCAAATCATCAATTTGGAATATAAGGAAGCAAAAAACACCCAATCAGAACAGCAAAAAGAAAAAATAATCCAAAAAAATGAAGATAGTATAAGGAGCCTTTGGAACAACTTCAAGCATGCCAACATTCGCATCATGGGAGTGCCAGAAGGAGAAAAGAGAACAATAAATTGAAAACCTATTTGAAAAAATAATGACAGAAAACTTTCCTAACTTGGTGAAGGAAACAGACATACAAGTCCAGGAAGCACAGAGTCCTAAACAAGATGTACCCAAAGAGGTCCACACAAAGACACATCATCATCAAAATGCCAAAGGTTAAAGACAAAGAGAGAATCTTAAACGCAGCAAGAAAAAAGCAGTTAGTTACCTACAACAGAGCCCCCATAAGGCTATCAGCCTTAAGGCTATCAGCCAATTTCTCAAAAGAAACTTTGCAGGCCAGAAGGAGGTGGCAAGAAATATTTAAGTGATGAATCAATGGACATATAAAGAGTTTCCCAGACAAGGAAACGCTAAAGGAGTCATCACCACCAAACCAGTAGTATATGAAATGTTGATGGGTCTTCTTGAAGAAGAAAAAGATAAAAATATATGAACAATAAAATGGCAATAAATACATATCTATCAACAATCGAATCTACAAACAAAATGAGCAAGCAGAACAGAAACAGACTCATAGATACCGAGAACTTTTTGTTGGTTGCCAGATGAGAGGGGGGTTGAAGGATGGGTGAAAAAGATGAAGGGATTAAGAAGTACAAATTGGTTGTTAGACTGATGTACCTCAAAGGGAAGTGGAAAGGTGGGGCGAGAAGAGAGAAACCAAAGAACTGATATGCATATATGCATAACCAATAGACACAGATAATAGCATAGTGAAGGCAGAAGGGGTGTGGGAGTGGGGAGGAGGGTGTCAAAGGAGGGGAAATGGAGTGACACCTGTAATACATTCAACAATAAAGATAAGTTTAAAAGGAAAAAAAAAAAGATGATTGTGTACCCGGTCGGTGTGGCTCAGTGGTTGAGTGTTGACCCATGCACCAGGAGATCGCCAATACAATTCCCAGTCATGACACATGCCCAAGTTGTGGGCCAAATCCCCAGTGGGGAGCATGCAGGAGGCGGCCAATCCATGTTCTCTCATCGATGTTTCTATCTCTCTCTCCCTCTCCCTTCCTTTCTCTCTAAAATCAATAAAGAAAAAAAAAAATTTTTTTAAATGATGGTGGCTATGGGCTTTGGTTTGGTTGCTTTACATATGAAAAACATGATTGTAGGCAAGTTGTTTACTGTCTCTAGGAATTAACTAGCCCTGGGAGGGGCAATCTCTCCAAGATTAGTAATGCTACCAGATGTCAACTGCATCATAAGATATAGAAAAATTGTTAAATGATTAATACAACAGAGTAGACAAATGATCAATAAAACAATAAAAGACGAAATCAAAGTGCTCAAAAGATATATGATAGCCCTGGTCGATTTGGCTCAGAGCTTAGATAAGTCACAGGTTTGATTCCGGTCAAGGACATGTACCTCAGCTGTGGTTCGTCTCTGGCCCTGGTTGGGATCGTGCAGGAGGCAACCAGTTAATGTGTCTCTCTCACATCGATGTTTCTCTCTCTCCCTCCCACTCTATCTGAACAAAAATGAAAAAATGTCCTCGTGTGAGGATTTAAAAAATATATATATGATATATGATAAAGATCATTTTCCAAACCAATGAGAAATTGTTAGCTTATTCAATAAATAGTGCTGGGACAACTTCCTAATTATTTAAGAAAAAGTTAAGTTAGAACCACATCTCACAAAACAAACGTGGATTGGCTTAAAAACCTAAATAAAATGATAATGTGCTAGAAACATGTACAGGTTAATTTATATATATAAATAAAAACTTGGGGTAGGAGGGAAGGTTGCCTGTTAAAATACAGAATAAGCATGCCCTATGCAATATTTGGGACATACTTATGCTTAAAAACTAGTTCTTCTTGATCTAGAAACGAAATTTAACTGGGCATCCTGTATTTTGATTTGCTAAATCTAGCAACCCTGGGGAGGGGAGACCTTCCTAAGAAAAACAAATAATCAGTCAACTGCACTGAAAATCAAATAAATGAAAATAAAAATGAGAAGATATTTTTGTCTATGAGATAGGTGAAGATTAAAAGTTGACCAAATCCAGTTTTGGTGAGGCAGTGAAGAAAAATGCATGACCACTCTGACCAGAAACGTTATTCTTGCTTCCTCACTGGTTTCAACCGTATGGAGGCCTGACCCTCAGCATCTGCTTCCTCACCCTTCATTCATTCTTCAACTCACTGGAGTCTGACTCCGCCACCATCACACCATTAAACTGCTGTTGCCTCATCTCAAAACTCAAATAGACATTTCTTAGTCTTTGCCTTATTCTGTTTCTTTGATACTGTTTACCACCTCCTCCTTCTTGAAATACCCTCTTCCCTTAGCTTACATGGCCCTTTGTACCCCTGGTTTTCCATTTATTGTTTCCATCATCATCTCAGTCTTTTTCCTTTGTCCATCTCTTCAGCACTGGCACTTCTCCCGTTTCTCCAGCAGGCCCTCCTCCCTTCACGGCCTCAGTGGGCAGAGTAAGGACTCTCCCACCCACATCTGTCTTCAGCCCTACAAACCCAACAGTTTATTAGCCTTCGATGTTCCACAGAGAACCTCAAACTCAAATGACCAAAAGGAAAAACATCATCCTCGCCTCCAATCTTCCCCATCTCAGAAAATGCCACCACCATCTCAAACCTGAAATCTGATGTCATTCATAACTGGTTTCTCTCCTTCTTCATCCACATCCAAACTATCATCCAAACCACCATCTGTTCTGCCTCTTAAACTTCTCTCCCATCTACCTACTTATCATCATTCCCACTGCCACCAAATCACCCAAATCAACTTCAACTCCTTCACCTCCCTCACCCCCTACATCCCATTAGAAAAACAGGCAAAGGGTAAGAACAGGAAATTTGCAAAAAGAATTCAAATGACCAAGAAACATGAGAATGTGATAAAACTTGTTAGTAATTATACATCTTATGAAAAATCAATGAGAAAAAGGTGAGATGCTACTTTGCCTAAAAAAGCAGCAAAGACAAAGAAAACAACAATACCTAATACCAATAAAGTTCTGCAGAAATGAGATATTCTCACATTGGTTGAGATCCTATTGGAAAGTAGTTTTCAGTATCTGTCAAAATTCTGAATGAGAAGAAACTATAACCCAGAGATTCCTCTTCTAAGAATTTATCCTAAAGAAATGGTCAGGTGCAACATGTAGACCATGAGGTTCACCGCAGCACCGCCAGTAAGAGCTAATACCCACTGAGCACTTACTCTGGGCATTTTTCTCATTTAATCCTCACAGCAATCAACTCTGTGACACTGGTAGTATTGACCCCATTATACAGATGAGAAAACAGAATTAAACCAATAACTTTCCCCAGGATGCTTGTAAGTGTCAGGGCTGAAACCACAGCCTGAAAGCCCTCGCTGTGCTGTCTCTTCAACATAAAGGCCTTGACCGATGGAGGGAGCAAGTTCAGGAGAAATGTCTTCTGGGTGCCTCCTGCTTGGGTGGGTCAGTGGGAGGGGCAGTGCAGCATGTGCCAGAAGGGACATACATGGAACCACAAGGGCAGCTCCAGAGTCTATTTGGGGCCAGGGAATGGCAATCTGGTTGTGGGGAGGACGCCTTAGAGTCTTGTTTTGATGTTGTACTTGCATAGAAAAGATGTGGTTTCACGTCCCCAGCTTGGGGTAGCTGATGGATGCTACAGAGAAGTGTTTTGGTTAGAAATTGCTTCAAGCAGCAGGCAAGCCAGCTACCAGTGGCTTAAGTAAGTAAGGGATTTTATTTTGTCTCCAGTGCCCTTCTGGCGGCTTCTTCCATCTGCTCTGCCGTTCTGCTGCTCCAGCATCGCAGCCACAATAAGGAAGGGGGGGAACAGATACGGGAAATGCCACAAACGGAGTCTTCCACGGGAAGGGTGAAGTTTGCCAAGCCACACCTTTGCATCACCACTATGGGGCTTTGATTTAAAAGAAAAGAAAGAAAAGTCTAAGAGCTTTGAAAATCTGCTGGTGAGAGAAGCTGAAGGAGGCTTTGAAGAGACCCTGTATCTTCAAAGTCCCACTGCATCTCTGTATACTGGATGGGTCGCCCTTCATGTCTCTCCGGGCTCCCTCAGAGTATATGATTTAGCAGTTTGGCAGGGACACTGGCCTTCTCAGGGCGGGCAGTGACAGTGGGCAGGGTTCTCCAAGAGCCTTCCCAGGGGGCCTCAGTTGGAGGAGATCTTATTGCCACCTGGGGACAGTGGTTTACTAATTAGTTTGGGGAGCCTTGTACCAGTAAACTGGCTCCAATTTTTTTTCTTTAATTTAAAAAAACCACCCTGATTTGTAGCATGTGCTGATTTCCATGGTGTTAATACTCCCACTGTGGCCAATTTCAAGTTACCACAGTAGAACAACCAGCTCACAGAATTTTAAATATTTAACAACCAGCTCTTGGGAGCCTGCACACGCCAAGCCTAGCGCGCCACTCCTGGGAGCCCTCCTTTGTGGCCAGCCAGAAATAACCGGGGAGGGGCGCTCTGAGGAGAGACGGAGGGTTTATCATCACATGAAAGGAGTGCTAAGTCATTAGAAGTTGAGTATGAAAAGGTAATCAGACAAACCCAACTTCATAGCAGCAGCTGATGAGGTTAGATACTTGGGCTATATTTGCATTAAAGTTTTTAATATCCATTCTCATTATAAAATAGAGGACTATGCAGATCCATACATTCAACAGGTATTTATTGAGAACCACCTCTGTGCCAGGGACTATTTGAGACACTAGATTTGAATAGAGTGATAATTGTGCTTACTTCACTTACAGGGTGGTTTTGAGGATTACATAAAACAATGGATTAAAAACACTTAGCCTAGCCCTGGCCGGTTTGGCTCAGCGGTTAGAGCGTCAGCCTGCGGTCCAGAGAGACCTGGGTTCGGTTCCCGCTAGGGGCATGTACATGGTTGCAGTTTGTCCCTGGCCCTGGTTGGTCGTGCAGGTGGCAGCCACTCGATGTGTCCCTTTCACATGGATGTTTCTCTCTCTCTCTTCCTCTCTCTCTCTACCATGGGTGAGGATTAAATAAATAAATAAAAACACTTAGCCTAGCTCCTAGAGCTCAGTAGCTGCTTATTAAATGTTAGCTGAATCTCAACCTAATCAGCAATTGGAGAGAGTCCAGGCATAGAATGATCCGTGGTGTCCTTCCATTAAAAAGATAGGCCCGGCTGGGGTGGCTCAGTGGTTGAGCCATTCACCAAGAGGTCACTGGTTTGATTCTCAGGCAGGGTACATGCCTGAGTTGTGGGCCCGATCCTCAGTGGCAGGCATGCAGGAGGCGGCCAACCGATGTTCTCTCTCATCGATGTTTCCATCTCTCTCTCCCTTCCTCTCTCTCTAAAATCAATAAAGAAGAAAAAAAGATAGGTAAGCCCTTGCCAGTTTGGTTCAGTGGTTAAAGTGTCGGCCCTCAGACCAAAGGGTCACAGGTTCAATTCCTGGTCAAGGGTACATACCTGGGTTGCAGGTTCCATCCCCAGCCCTAGTTGGGGTCATGCAGGAGGCAACCAATTGATGTGTCTCTCTCACATCAATGTTTCTCTCTCTCCCTCCCTCCCTCCCTTCCACTTTCTAAAAACCAATGGAAAAACATCCTCCGGTGAGGATGAACAACAACAACAAAAAAGATGGATACAACACGGATGTCCACAGTATCACCATTCACAATAGCCAAAAGGCGGAAATAACCCAAATGCCCATCAACAGATAAACAAAATGTGGTAGATACATACAATGGAATATGATGAGCCTTAAAAAGGGAAAAAACTCGGATACATGCTTCAACATGATGAACCTTGAAGACATTATTCTAGTGAAAAAAGCCAGATATGAAAGGACAAATAATGTATGACTGCACTTATATGAGGTGCCAGAGTAGTCACATCCATAGAGACAGAAAGGAAACTGGCGGTTGCAGGAGTTGTGGGGAGGGAGGATGGGGGTTATTATTTAATGGGTACAGCATTTCGGTGGAGGTGGATGGTGGTGGTGGTTGCACACAATGTGAATTTACTTAATGTCACTGAACTGTAACTTAAAAATGATTAAAATGGTATATTTTATGTCATGTATGTTTCATCACAATAAAAAAACAAGGCTGCATAAAGCTTCCTTCTCTCTCTCCCTCTCTCTCTACCACATTTGGAGCTCTTTCTTGATATGGACTACATAGTTTAATCTTTTTTTAAGTATTTTTATTATGCAATCACACATGGTCATTGTTTAAAAAATTGAAAAACAGATGAGCATGTACTCATGCTGCAGTGACAATCACTGTTAATGGCTTGGTGTATCTCATTCCAAACATTTTTCTAAGCATTTATACATATAATTACACATACATCCATATTCACTAATACAAACTTGCATTTAAACAGGTTATAAACTTGCATAAAATCAGATTATAGTAGATATACTGTACTGTGTGTATGTACTGATGTGCATGCATATATATATGTGTATATATATATACACACATATATATACTGATATAGAATCTGCTTCTACAGATGAGAATACTCAGGCTCAAACAGGTCAAGTAACATGTCCAAGGCCAGTGCAGAGAGGCAGGATGGGCTAGGTTATGCTGTAATTACAAATGACTCCAAAATCTCAGAGACAGTTTTTTTCTCTGAAAAAATATTTATTTCTCTCTCATGTTACATGTCATCATAGGTCAGCTTGTCTCTACTCCATATTATCTTCATTCCAGCCTGATAGAACAGCCCCTCTCGGGGTCATGACTGTGCTCACAGTAGAGAAAAAGAAAAAGATAGCAGACCAGAAGCCAGCTCTTAACATATCTGCTTAGAAGTGACCTAGTCACTTATGCTCAGCCGGTGTGGCTCAGTGGTTGAGTGTCGACCCATGCACCAAGAGCTTGCCGCTTCCATTCCCAGTCAGGGCATATGCCCAAGCTGTGGGCTAAATCCCCAGTGAGGGGCATGTAGGAGGTGGCCAATCGATGTTCTCTCTCATCGATGTTTCTATCTCTCTCTCTCTCTCTCTCTCCCTCTCCCTTCCCCTCTCTCTCTAAAATCAATAAAGAAAAAAAGTCATAGTCACTTACACCCACATTTCATTGACCAAGTCAAGTCCTATGGACACTGCTGTTCAACAGGGCAGAGATCTATGGCCCTGTCCCAGGACAGACAGTGAGCAATGTGAACAGAAACGCTACCCACTGCAGTCCCTCAGCTGAGGGTGCTCCTGGAGCTAAGAGACAGGACTGCAAACCTATCAGGGAAGCTGACAGGTGTTCAGTCTAGGTCCACTTTGCAAAAGTAGAAACCAAAGTCTGTGAGCCCCAGAAGTGTTCTATTTCCAGCAAACTGGCCCACATTAAACAAACTCAAAGGAGACGATCGACAAACAGGAGGTCAAGGTGTTTGTTTTACAGTGAGCATTAGAAAGGCCACAGGGATCAGACACGTGGGTCCTTTGGGAACACAGTGTCTCTCCTGAATAGAGGCCTTCTGAGGAGTTCTGCTGGAACCAGGAGGCCACTTGGCGACTCTACAAACCCAGCAGCAGTAGATGGGTCTTGAGGCCTGGGAGTGGTAGAACACAGACAGGCCTGGGCCCTAATTCCCTGAAAATCCCCTCAGGAGCCACCTTGGAGCCCTGAGAAGAGACTATTCAGCCCACTTTACAGAGGGAAAATGGGAAGAAGACAGATAGGAATATACACACACACACACACACACACACACACGTATACATATACACAAATTCTATATACATTATAGGTAAATTATATAATTATATATGTATATGCATAAGGATTTTTTTTTCTAATCCTCACCCAAGGACATTTTTCCATTTTTTGCTCAGATAGAGTGGGAGGGAGAGAGAGGAAGAGAGAGAGAAACATCGACATGAAAGGGACTCATCAAGTGGCTGCCTCCCGCATGACCCAACCAGGGCCAGGGACAAACTGCAACCGAGGTACATGCCCTTAGCGGGAACTGAACCCGGGGCTCTCTGGACCGCAGGCCGACGCTCTAACCGCTGAGCCAAACTGGCCAGGGCTGCATAAGGATTTTGCCTGCCTATGTTTTATATGTATATTATATATTATATATGTTATACATGATGTATAGAATATATACATACTATATATATGTTATACATGTATGTATATATATAAAATATAGGCAGCATAGATCAGAGAAATGTCAAGAGGTATTTTTTTTTCTGGTGACATAATTATAGATATTTAGATCTTTTTAAAAAATGAATTTCTGATCTGTATTGAGTATATATCGGTCTATAATTAGGAAACACTTATTAAAAATGAAAGTAATCTAGCCCTGGCCAGGTGGCTCAGTTGGTTGGAGTATCCTCCCATACACCAAAAGTTTGCAGGTTCAGCCCTGGCCGGTGTGGTGCAGCGGTTAGAGCATCAGCCCGCAGACCAGAGAGTCCCATGTTCGGTTCCTGCTAAGGGCACGTACCTTGGTTGCGGTTTGTCCCCGGCCCCGATTGGGGTCGTGTGGGTGGCAACCACTCGATGTGTCTCTCTCACGTTGATGTTTCTCCCTCTCTCTTCCTTCCTCCCTCCCTCCCGCTCTAGCTGAAGAAAAATGCCAAAAAATAAAATAAAATAAATAAAGTTTGCAGGTTCGATCCCCAGTCAGGGCACATACATAGCAGGCTCTTCCCACTGTACTATGGACCAAGCTCTAAGATATGTAAAGTGAAAAAAGTCAGAGTGTACTAAGCCCGACTGGTGTGGCTCAGTGGATTGAGCGTTGTCCCATGAACTGAGAGGTCCCAGTTCAATTCCTGGTCAGGGCACATGCCTGGGTTTTGGGCTCAATCCCTGGTTGAGGGGTGGGGGGCGGCAGGTGTGCATGAGACAGCCAATTGATGTTTCTCTCTCACACATCAATGTTTCTTCTATTTCTCTGTCCCTTCCTCTCTCTCTAAAAAAACCAATAAAACATATTCTTTTTTAAAAAGCATGCTGCCCAGGTATCGCTGTCTTTAAGCTGTCCTGAAAGCACAGGCCTCACTCTCAGCTCATCCCTATGGCTCCCTGTTCTTCAGACTGTCTTTTCATCTAAGGCTCTCCTTCCAGAGTCAATAGCTGACCTTGTTCATCCACTGACATATTTTGATCAGACTGTTGAGCCAGACAACTCCTCCAGTACTTAGCATTCCAGTCCAGAGGCAGCAAGTGCACATTTGCAAAAAATTCCATAATTCGAAGCATGCTTATGTAAGCAACACTGCTTCTCAAACACGAGTGCTCAGAAGGTAAGGCGTGCCCTCGGCACGATTTGCACAGGAACAGAGAGCGATAGCTTGGAGGGAGTCAAGGGGAGGGTATTGAGTCCCAGTCCTGCTGAGGGAGCTTGAGCAAGCCTAAATTGATTGGCTTAAACAAAAAAGAGGAATATATTATTAAGAATAAAGTAAGGGTAACATATGACCCAACCACTCCATGCCTAGGTATTTATTTACCCAAGAGAAAAAGAAATATTATGTCCACACAAAGACTTGTCACGAATGTTCTTAGCAGCTTTGTCTACGGCCATATCACCCTGACCACGCCCGATCTCGTCTGATCTCGGAAGCAGCTTTATTGTAATAATCCCAAACTGGAAACAAACCAAATGCCCATCAATAGGTGAATAGATAAATAAATTGTGGCTGATTCATCCAGTGGAATACTACTGAGCAATAAAAAAGAATGAACTATTGATACTTTTCCAACAAGATGGATGAATCTAAAAATAATTATGCTGAGTGAAAAAAGCCATGAAAAAAAGGGGCATACCACCCTGGCCGGTTTGGCTCAGCAGTTAGAGCGTCGGCCTGCAGTCCAGAGAGATCCGGGTTCGGTTCCTGCTAAGGGCACGTACCTAGGTTGCAGTTTGTCCCCGGCCCTGGTTGGGTCGTGCAGGAGGCAGCCACTTGATGAGTCCCTTTCATGTCGATGTTTCTCTCTCTCTTCCTCTCTCTCCCTCCCACTCTATCTGAGCAAAAAATAAAAAAATGTCCTCAGGTGAGGATAAAAAAAAGGGGGAGGGCATACCATATGATTCCATCTATATAAATCTCTTGAAAATATAAGTTAACCTGTAGTGACAGAAAGCAGATTAGTGGTTGCCCAGAGATGGGGGCAAATAGAGTTGGGAGGGAGGTAATAGAAAGAAGCAGGAAGAAACTTTCAGGGGTGATGGGATATTCGCTATCTTGATTGTAGTGATGATTTCACAGGTATACACAGATATCAAAACTTATCAAATTACACATTTTAAATATGTGTAGTTTATTGCACATATGCCTCAACAAAGCTTTTTTTTTTTTTTTTTTTACAAAAGAATCATGGGGTATCTCAAGAAATAGATTATGCTTTGAGGTTGAAGGAAAAGGTCTATATCTTGATTGCGGTAGTTACACAACTGTATACGTTGTTAAAACTCACCAATGTGCATATTTAAAATCAGTTATTTTTGTTGCATGTAATATACCTCAATAAAATTGATCTCTAATGAACAGAACATATACATGGGCATGAACACACACACACAAAGAGAACAGGTTAGCAGCTGGACCCCAGGAACACCTGGTGCCCATCTGTCACAGCTGCAAAGATGCTCTCTCCATCTTTCTCTCTGTCTCAGGGTCTCCATATGCCTACAGCATTCTACTCTCTCTTTCTCCAACTTTCCCACTGATTGATTCTCTTGCGGTTCTCTGGCCGAGAACATTCAGCTGCCAATACTTTCTTAGCTCTAAGGCTCAGGCATTAAAAAAAAAGCCTATAGGGGAGACTTCTGAGTTAAGTTGCAAAATTCGTGAGGATTCTGATTGGTCCATTTAAAGTTTTGTGTTAGGCCTTCATTCACTGGAATAAATAAACCATTGAGCAGCACTTGCAGGCATTGTGCTAGGCCCTGGGATCCTGTGGAGAATGAGACTAATGATGCCCCCACCCCAGTGTCCCTTACAGTCTCCTGAGGCAACAGAGAAGGAACAACATGCCCACTTCACATCGTGGTAAGTGCTTTAAAGAACAAACAAGAGTAAGGTAAGAGAGTGATGGGTCATGGGATTATTTTAGATAAGGTGGCCCGGGCGGGGGGGGGGGGGGCTCGAAGGAGGTGACATGTGAACAGACAGAAGGATAAGGGGTTAGCTCTCTAAAGAGCAGGCTGAAGAGAAGTTAGGTCCAGGTAGAAGGGGCAGCAGGGGAAAGACCCTGAGGCAGCTGTGTGAGGCCATTGTGGCTGGAGCTCAGTGAGGAGAATGAAAGATGGGGCCAGACTACATCGGGCCTTAGGGGGCAGAGAGAGGAGTTTGCATTTTATTCCGGTGTCTTAGGAAGCCTCTGGAGCAATTGAAACAGAGGACTGGCTTGATGTGATTTTTTGTTTTAATCTCCTTGGGCTGCTATAAGAATAGGTTGTAGTGGAGTAGGAGTGGGGGCAGGGAACCAACAGAAGGCTCTTGGTTGAAGGTACAGCCAACAGGACTGACTAATGAGTTGGGTGTTGGGGAAGAAAGAGAGAGAGGAAGAGGGAGGAAGGGTGGCGTGTAGGAAAAGAAAGGAATAATGTGGATAAATGTGGCAGGGCTAGAACAAGGCATTTCCCACCAGGATCGATCACATGGCTGAAGGTGGGGATGGGGTGAGCAAACCGTCAAAGTAATACTGTGGATTTTCATTTCCCTTCTCTGAGCCTCAGTAACCTGGTCTGGAAAAGGAGATGTTTGGAATAACTTCAGTGGTTCCCAGTGGGGGTGGAAACACCCACGGCAGAACACTGACATTTTGAGAAGGGAACCAGGGATTCCAGACATCCGGAAATATGTAGGATGTCCCACACAATAAAGAATGGTCCCATGTCCCACTGTTTGTTTGTTTTTATATATAATCCTCACCCGAGGACATTTTTGCATTTACCCTCAGACAGAGCGGGAGGGGGAGAGGGAGGAAGAGAGAGAGAGACATCAATGTGAGAGAGACACATAGAGTGGCTGCCACCCACACGACCCCACCCGGGGCTGGGGACAAACTGCAACCGAGGTACGCGCCCCTAGCGGGAACCGAACCCAGGACTCTCTGGTCCATGGGCTGATGCTCTAACCGCTGAGCCAAACAAGCCAGGGTGCATGTCCCACTTTTGAATGCCCCACAGCCCACTTATAAAGATGAAAAAACTGTAAAATTATCTGACCCAGAATTTGACTCCATTGTACATAGAAGCATGTTTTCTAAAAATTCTTCCCTGGAATACAACTCAAGTGAAATTCAAGGGATTTGATCTGCTTAGAAATTTGCCCAAAAATTGATTTTGGAAGAACATATCACTCAGAGCAATGCTCGTAGTGTTTGAAGTGCAACACACCTGTATTGGTCTACATTTACAGCTGTGGCATCCAGTGTGACCCTGCGTGCAGATGTACACATCTGTTTCAGTCCTCTACGATAATCGTGTATAGGTATTTACAAATTTAAAGTGCATTGTATTATGAATTACTTTCCTTTTATTTCTTCCTTTGTTTACAGTTGAAGTTGTAATCCTAACTTAATTTAATCCTCAAAACAATCCTATGAGAAAGACACTGTCATTGGCCCCATTTTATAAATGAAGAAACTGAGGCACAGAACAGTATCCCGGGTCACACAGCTAATAAGCAGCAAAGCAGAAATTTAAACCCAAGAAAGTTTACTCCAAAATTCAAATTGTCTAAAGCACTACATCACATCGACTTCAGGTAGATTTTCTGTGAATTTTATTTCAGGATAGTAAGGTTGTTAATAAATATTGGTCTGATAAAGATGAAATCCAATGGCCTAGATGTTCTCTGGGTCTCTCCCAGCTCTAAAATCCATCTGCTCTGGCTATGTTCCTAAATAACTCTTATTCAATTTAACCTTATGCTTGAAGCACAAGGAACTTCCTGAAGAGGAACAATGTTATGTCAAATTAGTGAAGTGGTGTTTTTTTCTAAACCACAATGTCCAAGTCTAGTGGAGACACAATATAGGCTCTCTCAAACACTGTTGGTGGGAGGGCAGTGACTCCTTCCCAAAAGAAATTCAGCAATATACTACATCCTTTGACTCTGACTTCACTTCAGAAAATCCTTCCTAAGGAAATAATTATTTTTTGTGTGTGGTAAACTACACATTACATAAAATTTAGCATTTTAAAGTATACAATTCAGCCTTGGCCAGTTTGGCTCAGTGGTTAGAGTGTCAGCCCACGGACCGAAGGGTTTCCAGTTTATTCCTGGTCAAAGTCATGTACGTGGGTTGCAGGTTCAATCCTCGGCCCCAGTCGGGGTCGGGCAGAAGGCAACCAATCAATGTGTCTCTCTCACATCGATGTAATTTTTTAAAAATAAATAAATATTAAATTGTGTAATTCAGTAGCATTTAGTACATTTATAATATTGTGCAACCAGCACCACTATCTAGTTCCAGAACATTTCATCAAACGGAAACATCATTACCATTAGTCACTCCCCAGGCCCCCTTCTGCCCCAGCCTCTGGCAACCTCTAATCTTTCTGTCTCTATGGATTTATCCATTCTGAATATTTCATATAAATGGAATCCTACAATATGTGACCATCTGTGTCTGTCTTCTTTCACTCAGAATAAAGTTTTCAAGGTTCATCCGTGTTGTAGCATGTATCAGTACTTCATTTTTTTGTTGAGGTAAAATTCACATAATATAAAATAAAGCATTTTAAAGTATACAATTCAGTGGCATTTATTACATTCACAATATTGTGCATTTACCACTCTACCTAGTTCTAAAATATTTTCATCATCCCAAAATAAAACCTGTACCCATCAAGCAGTTAATTCCCATTCTCCCTTCCCCCCATCCCTGGCAGCCATCAATTTGCTTTTTGTCTCTAAGGATTTATGTATCCCAGATATTTTATATAAATGGAATTATATATTATGTGATTGTTTTGTCTGATCTTTTTCACTTAACATGATTTTTCAAAGTTCACCACACTGCAGTATCAGTACTTCATACCTTTTTATGGTTGAGTGATATTTCACTGTATAGATATACCACATTTTGTTTATCCGTTCTTCCGTTGATGGACATTTGGGCCATTGCCACCTTTTGGTTGTTGTGAACAGTGCTGCTATGGACATTTGTGTACAAATTTTTGTTTGAACACCTATTTTTTTATTTTTCTGAGTATATACCTAAGGTTAGTACTAGTTTATATAAAATTCTATGTATAAGTTATAGAGAAATCTCCTGTTTCTCCACAGTGGCTGCACCATTTACCATTTTACCTTCCCAGCAATAATGTTCCAATTTTTCTATCTCCACATCCTCCCAACATTTGTTTGGGGATTTTCGTTTGTTTGTTCTTTATGGCCATCCTAGTGGGTATGAACTGGTATCTGACTGTGATTTTGATTTGCAGTCTCCTAATGACTAATGCCAATGAGCATCTTTTCATGTGCTTATTGACTGTCTTCTTTGGAGAAAAGTCTATTCAATCTTTTGTCCATTTTTTATATTGGGTTGTCTTTTTGTTGTTGAATTGTGCCTAAGGAAATCATTTTAAATTTTAAAAGGTATTTAAACATAAAGATATTCATTATATACGATTTATAATAGTGAAAAGATTTTTAAAATGACACTAATATCTAAATATAGGGGATCCAGAGACCTGTCCTCACAGGGTACTGTCTTGTCAGCAAGCCATAAGAAAAACAATGAACTCAGTAAGTCCCATGTTCAGGGTGCACACAGGTTGCCAAAGAGTTGAGAATAAGGATGGGAAGGGTACCAGGGGAGTCCTTCCAGGCAGGAGAAGAAATGTGAGGGAAGTGTGTGGAGGGAGAAAGAATGGCCTTATCCAGAGCTGTGACAGAGAATGGTACTCTAGGGGAGCTACAGTACATCTGGGAGCTGTGGTGTAAGGTTCAGTGTAGAGAGGCAGGAAGAAGTTGAGCATGAAGAGTCTTTTGTGCTAAACCTTTACCCAAAAGGCCAGGGAGCTTCAGAAGCAGGAGACATGATCAACTTTATGTTTTGGAAAGATCGCTCTGACAGCCACATCAAGGGTGACGATGGCGGGGCCAGAATAGGGCCTAGTCACAATGGGTAACAAGACAGGATGAACTAAGATAGCAGCTATAGAGAGAGAAGAGGTGAAAAGGTCAGGGATCAGACATAATCCCTATATCATAGTTTCTGCCTGTTATGGGTTAAACTGTGTTCCCCACTCTCAAAAAAAAAATACAGGACCCTGGCCAGTTTGGCTCAGCGGTTAAAGCGTCAGCCTGCTGTCCGGAGAGACCCGGGTTCGGTTCCCGCTAAGGGCACGTACCTCAGTTGCAGTTTGTCCCCGGCCCTGGTTGGTTGTGCGGGCAGCCACTCGATGTGTCCCTTCACGTCAATGTTTCTCTCTCTCTTCCTCTCTCTCCCTCCCACTCTATCCTTACAAAAAATGGAAAAGTGTCCTCGGGTGAGGATAAAAAATATATATATATACAGGTATGTTGAAGTCTTAACTCCCAGTAACTCATAATGTGACCTTATTTGGAAATAGGGTCATTAGTTAAGATAAGGTCATACAGGAGTAGAGTGGGCCCCTACTCCAATATGACTGGTGCCATTACAAGAAGACAGACATGTGAAGATAGAGACACACAGAGGATGCCATGTGGTGATGAAGGCAGAAATTGGATGATGCAGCTACAAGCCAAGAAATGCCATAGATTGCCAGCAAACCACCCAAAGATAAGAATAGGCAAGGAAAGAGTCTCCTGAAAGTTTCAGAGAGAGCAAGGCCCTGATGACACCTTGATTTTGGACTCCTGGCCACCAGAACTGTGAAACAACAAACTTTTTAAGCCACCTAGTCTGTGGTATTAGGGTAGCCCTACACTCCCACTTACTTAGGATGCTGTCCTGGCATAATAAACAGTATTTATGTACATAAATACCAACAGCTAACATTTCTTGAGTGTTTACTTTGTGCCAAGCTGTGTTTTTTTGTTTGTTTGTTTTATTTGTATTATTGATTTTTTTTAGAGAGAAAGGAAGGGAGGGAGACGGAGAGAAACATCGATGTAAGAGTGCAACATCAATGGGCTGCCTCCTGCACACCCCCCACCAGGGATCAAGCCCGAAACCTAAACATCTGCCCTGCCTGGGAATGGAACTGCCAACCTTTTGGTGCATAGGATGATGCCCAACCAACTAAGTAACACCAGTCAGGGCTCAAGCTGTGTTTTGTTTTGTTTTTTGTGGTTTTTTTTATCCTCACCCGAGGATATTTTTCCATTTTTTGTACAGATAGAGTGGGAGGGAGAGAGAGACAGAAACATCGATGTGAAGGGACACATCGAGTGGCTGCCACCCGCACGACCAACCAGGGCCGGGGACAAACTGCAACCGAAGTACATGCCCTTAGCGGGAACCGAACCCGGGTCTCTCCGGACCGCAGGCCGACGCTCTAACCGCTGAGCCAAACCGGCCAGGGCTCAAGCTGTGTTTTAATTGCTTTACTCAAAGCAAACAATTTCATCCTCTCAATTTCATGAGGAAGATTCTATTCTAATTCCCACTTTATATGTATTTACGAAAACTAAAACACAGTGGTCAAGAAATTTTCCCAAGGTTACAAAACTACATAAATGGCCATGCCCATATGGCTCAGTTGGTTGGAGTGTCATCTGTTCACTGGGCACAGATGGGAGGCTCTCACATAGATGTTTCCCTCTCTCTCTCTCCCTGTCCTCTCTCTCTAAAAAAAATGAAAACATATCCTCAGGTGAGGATTTAAAAATTATTTAAAATTAAAATAATTAAATAATAAAGAAAAGTTGGTTTTTTTTAATCCTCACCTGAGGATATTTTTCTATCATCAGATAGAGTGGGATGGAGGGAGGGAGGGAGGGAGGGAGAGAGAGAGAGAGAGAGACATTGATGTGAGAAAGACACATCAACTGGCTGCCTCCTACACGACCCTGACCAGGGCCAGGGATGAACAGCAACCAAGGTACGTGCCTCTGACCAGAATCCAACCCGTGACTCATTGGTCCATGGGCTGATGCTCTAACTGCTGAGCCAAACCAGCCAGGGCATAAAAATTGTTTTTAAAAAATACATAAATGGCAGAGCCAGGACTGGACACTTCACAAGCTGACTCCAAGCTGTATACCCAATATACAGTGCAGCTCTTCTAATAATGTTGGCTGAAAGGTTCGATGGAAGGATGGATGGATGGATGGAAGGATGGATGGATAGATGGATGGGGAAACTGGATTTGGTACCAGAGTGTAAGGTGAGGGCAATGAAGAAGAGAGGAATCAAGGATAACTGGCAGGTGTCTCACTTGGAAGACTTAGTAAATAAGGAATCTCCATTTATTGAGGAAGGGAAAAGAAGGGCAAAGTCAGATTTAGGGGTGGATGTTGAAGGCTGGGAAAACAATATATCCTTGAAATGCTGAGTTTGAACTGCCATGAGACAAGTAAGTGAGATGTCTAATAGACTGTTGGACAAATTGATCTGGAGCTCCAGAGAGAGATGTGGATTAGAATGATAGATTTGGGAGCCATCACTGTATATAATGTCAGGGATTTGGATGAGAGCATCAAAGCAAAATATGTAGGAAGAGAAAAGCAAAACCACTCAAGATAGAGCCCTGGAAAAAACTGGAATTCTGGGGTCCAGTGAAGGAAAAAGGAGGTTTACTTATTAGCACAGGGTCTGTCATAGAGGACAAAAGTCAGGTTGAGGAGTGAATAGAAAATGAATCAAAAGGTAAGCATATGTGCTGCAGTAAGAAAGAGAGAGGGATTGATAGGTTGTGGTCAGAGAGCAGGTGCAGAGTCGACTACACGTACACAGCAGTGTGCTAGGGTAGCATGTACCAAGTGATTCTTAAATTTCAGGAATTTTGCAAGCTGGTTGTTAAATACAGTCATTATTTGAAATTTACAATTAAATAAATTATATTTTAAGACAAAGTCAGTAAGTTCTTAAAACTCATTTCCTAATTTTTTACTACATTTTACTATTATCTATGCTATTTTTTCTCTCTAATGTTTTATTTTTTTCTTTTATTATTTTTAATCAAATTGATTGGAGTGACATTGGTTAATAAAGTCGTATACGGCCCTGGCCAGACTGGCTCAGAAGTTGGAGCCTTGGCCCTTCCACCCGGGGGTCATGGGTTTGATTCCAGGTCAAGGGCACGTACCTGGATTGCAGATTAGATCTCCACCTAGGTCAGGGTCATGCCAGAGGCAACCAATTGATGTGTCTCTCTTGCATCAATGTTTCTCTTTCCTTTCCACTCTATCTAAAAAAGAAAAAAATCATCTGGCTGGTGTAGCTCAGCAGTTGAGCGTTGACCCATGCACCAAGAGGTCACTGGTTCGATTCCCGGTCAGGACACATACCCAGGTTGTGGGCCTGATCCCCAGTGGGGGGCATGCAGGAGGTGGCCAATTGATGTTCTCTCTCATCGATGTTTCTCTCTCTCCTCCCTTCCTCTCTCTCTAAAATCAATAAAGGGAAAAATATTAATAAAAAAAAAAAATGAATGGAAAAATACCCCAGGTGAGGATTAACCAAATAAATAGTCATATAGGTTTCAGGTGTACGATTCTATAATACATCATCTGTATATTGTATTGTGCGTTCACCACTTCAAGTCAAGTCTCCTTCCATCACCACTTATCCCCCCTTACCTACTTCTACCTCCTCCCAGCCCCCATCTATGCTATTATGTATTTATTGTCTTTGTATGGTGGAAATACTGTAATGGTGTGCTACTGCACACCTCTTCCTAACTTATGTTCAGTGATGTCAAATGACAGCTTGGCATTAGCCATGGCAGGAGTATGTATACCATGGAAATTGGCAAATGCTACAAACCAGAGCTTGATTTACTTGTTTTGTCGATTGTCCACACTTGACAAAGTAATGGATAAATGTTAGTAATGCAAGTTAAACTTAAAAGTGCATCATGCCTGTAGCCATTACATTGTAAACAGCACCAAAAATTTGAGGAAATAGTATTTCAGTGATCAAAAACTGTTATCCAATTCTGCAAAGAAGTCACTCATGATAAATGAGTGAAGTTCTATCCTAAGTTCTTCATTGTTTTACTTTCGAGTCTTTACCATAAAGGAAAATATCAACTAATATTTATGTTTGGTTTTTCAACTGCAACTGTAAGTTGGCTAGGATATAAGAGTTTAGCAAAAGTCACCCTGGCCAGTTTGGTTCAGCCCTCAGACCAAAGCGTTTTGGGTTCAGTTCCCAGTCAAGGACATGTACCTGGGTAGAAGATTCGGACATCGATATTTTTCTCTCTGTCTCTCCTCCCTTCTCTCCTTCCTTTCCACTCTCTCTCAAAAAAAAAAAATTCAATGGAAAAATATTCTTGGATGAGGATTAACAACAACAAAAATAATTAGGCAAAAATCAACAAAAGCATTCTGTGACAACCAATTGGCTATATGGAATTTACAATAAAGAGTATTATTTTGCCCTGGCCGATTTGGTTCAGCGGTTAGAGCATCAGCCTACAGACCAGAGAGTCCCAGGTTCAGTTCCTGCTAAGGGCACGTACCTCGGTTGCAGTTTGTCCCTGGCCCCAGTTGGGATCGTGTGTGTGGAGACCACTCGATGTGTCTCTCTCCCATCAATGTTTTTCTCTCTCTCTCTCTCTCCCTTTCTCCCTCCCACTCTACCTGAAGATAAGTACAAAAATGTCCTCGAGTGAGGATTTAAAAAAGAGCATTATTTTATATTTTATTATTTTTAAAGTGTAGGTTAGTCATCCTTTATATCAGTAAAATTTATACTAAACTAACATGTGGGTATGTAAATGTGTACAAACACACACACAATGGTTTTCCCCCCAGACATTGTTCAACTTCCTGACTACATCACAGGCAGAGGAGCCTCACACATTGGGGTTAAGACAGTTAAGGCCTGCAATGCCGAGGGGCTGGAAGAGACACTGAATTTGCCCAGGAAGAAAGAAAGACTAGGGGTGGGCTTTCAAAGTCCAAGGACCGGCATGAATTGAGTGATGGGGAGGGTGGCAGAGGACAGCAGCAATGAAGGGCAGTGGTTGTAAACAGCCTGATGATAACTGTCTCAAGCTGGTATCACCCAGGGATGGAGGAGCAATGATCTGGCCATGGCCATGGAGAGCTGACCCCTTATCTCCCACTGACCTTTATAGTACATGGGTCATGAGACAATGAGTAGCCTCCATTTTTGAGGCCACAGAGAAAGCAGTGCCCTCGGGGGACAAGTTGGTTTCAGTTAATGATAGCTTCCACTTACTGAACGCAAAGGGAGCGTAGAGCAGTGATGTGGTCAGGGTTTCTGTTAGACATTTCAGGTTAGAACTCTGGCTCTGCCATTACTGGGTGTGTGATACTGGACAAGCTACTTGCCCCTTTCTGAGCTTTCCTGTCCTACTCTGTAAAATGGAGATAGATAATGTCACCTACCAATCAAAAGATAATATACTTAAAATACTAAGCACAGTGCCTGGCACGTGGTAAATTTTCAATAAGTTGTAAATATTGTTGTGGCTCTGTAAGTGAAAAAGCAAGATACATAATTCTATAACTACAATTACACCTGGGGGTGAGGCGGGGAGGTGACAGCAATACAGAATAGTGTTGAAAACGGTTGTCCCTGGATGGCAGGCCAATGAGGGTTTTTTACTTCACATCCTCTGTACTTCCCAAAACTTCTACAATAACCCTATTTTTCATTTCATTCTGGAAAAAAAAAAAAAGTATTTTTAAAGCAAAAAGTATACACAGGAAGAAAAATCTTCATTAAAAAAAAAAGAGCAGTGTTGTCTCAAGGCATTAGAAAATAAAGTCTTCTCTAGTACACACAGGTCTCTCACGTGGGCAAATTATTGATTACAAAAGGCAGGAAAAAAAAAACAACTTGCAGAGTTGAGCATTTCCAAGTCATTCTTTTTTACTACTAAAAACACTGATAAGTTCAAAGGCTATCTTCTCTTCTCTATTTTGTATCATCCTCCGATTTTTACATTTCAAGAGGATCGATAGTAATGAATAAAGGTATTATACATTAATCTAAACACCTAAAATTCAAATTTTTAATTTATGTAATTCATTAAAATTTTAACTGTTATCCATCTTTGGGTTCCAGGTGTTAATGGCAACTCTAAATAAAAGTCAAATATAATCATTTGCCTAAAAGCAAGATGATGATTAATTGGTATTTTCATGCAGCAGTGATCTATTCTGCACTCCTAGAGCTGAAAAAACATTTTCACTAAAAGTATTTACCTACACTAATCCTTACTGCACAACATTCTCAAGTTTTTCATGTACTTAGTACTTAGCTACAATTGATAACGTTTTCATTTGGGGGTCACATTTCATATTTCCTGATTTTAAACGGCATTACAGTTGGGCACCCTAGAAAATGAGGCTGATTTCCACGCCATTCCTTGAATATTTATGTGTTTGGTTCCAACAGGACAATAGAGATTAAATCTACTCGTGTTAACAAATTCCCATTTGTGTACTTTAGTATGATATGAAAAATATACTCCAATTTCAAGGGGCCTACACTTGAGTTGCCCTAAAAAAATAAGTCACAGGGCTTAGGTAGAAAAGTGTTTTCAGAGACATGACTTATCTGTGCTGGATAAAAGCTGCAGCCAGGCCAGCTCAGATCCAGCTACGACTGCTAAAGCATGTGCAGGCAGGTTACCGAAAGCCTCTGCAGGAATTTAGGCCACACATTAATGCACTAAAGATAAAATCAATTTGAAAATTTCTTAAATCAAATACCAATTCTGGAGTAATACTCTATGTGTAGGAGAACCAGCCCACAGTAATAGGGAGCTAATTATAAAATATAAACCACTCTGCTCAAATGTCCTGTTACTGGTAGGGCCCATTACACACAGTTTGCACCAATTAAATCCACTGACCAGACAGAACTGTTATACACATGCACACATATGCTCCCTACACACATACTTAACAAAGGGGTGCAGCTCAATTAACAGGGACTCCTATTGTATGCAAAAACCCACAGTAACATCCTAACCATAACATCTTTCCATTCTACTATTGCCATACAGCTGAGCAGGAAAGTGCAGATTTTAAAATCAGATGGGCCCAGATTCAAACACTAGCCCAGCCCCCTGCCTGTATTTTACTTCTCAGTTTCCTCCTACATAAAATGGGGTTAGTAATGAGTAGAAGCCTATGAAGATTAAGTGAGTTAATAATGCAGTAATACAATTCTGAGCACAGTCTTACTCAGCAGGTGTTGGCTAGCGTTAGCACCCTATTCCTCCATCTCTTTACTGCCCTGACCCCCAAACAGCAAAGGAGACCAGAGATGTCACATTGTCACACTTGCCAGTAAACTGTTCCAGGGTGGTTGGCAAGGCTTTCATTTGCGTTGTGTGATCTGCAGGAGGAACAGAGGTGTGGGTAGTTTTACAAATCTCCACACACTGACCAGATATCCCAGTTGAGGTAAATTAATCCCTTGAAATGTGAATGCAGATATACTGGTCATCTTTTCATGTAATCTGGGCTCTGGTGGCTAAAAGGAAACATAGTCTTCTACCCTATTCCTCTGTTGCTCCCTTAGAGGCCCCAACACCTCTGTGCTGGCCCACTGCAAGCCTTCATCAACCTGCCATTCATAAATGGCCTCTCAGCTTCTACTCTCTTCAATTCATTCTCATTCATTCCACTGATATTTATGACATGCCTAGCACAAATCAGGCACTGAGCTTGCATAACAGGTATGGCACCTAATTTAAGGAGCTTCTTGAATAACCTTTGTGAACACAGATCTGACCATATAGCTCCTGTTTTCCCATTGCTGAAAGCAGAGATTCAGAATGGCCTTGGTGGTACCTGAATATGGACATTGTGAATAAACCACACAACTGTTTCCTCCTGATTGAGATACAGTAAATAAACTTTCAAACTTCTTGCTATGATACATAACACCCTCTGTAGTGTGACCCCCAATCTTCCCAGACACACTAAATGCATTTGGTCTGCCTAAATTTCACGTTCACTCCTTACCACACTCGTCATATTACCCACACTGCTGTCCCCTGAATATACCAAGCTCATTCTTTCAAGTTTACACATACTGCTATGCATACTGATTAGGAAGTGCTTCCACCACCCTCACATAGCATTTGTACATAGTAGGCTCCTTCCCCTTCCTCGGAGACCTTCCCTGACCTTAACTCCATACATAACCCCAATCACTAGCCCCTTACAGGCTTGACTTTCTTCCTATCGTCCCTAGCACTAATCATTATCTAAAAGTGTATTGCCTATTGCTGTACTTGTTTATTCTTTTCCACTTTTATTTATATTCCCCACTAGAATTTAAGCCCTACAAGGGCAGAGTTGGTCTTATTTGCTACTATATCCTCAGTGCCTAAAATAGTGTACAGTATGTGTGGCAGGTGCTCAAATACTCACCAAAGAAGTCATCACCCTTCTTTTTTTTTTTATCCTCACCTGAGAACACTTTTCCATGTTTTGTTCAGATAGAGTGGGAGGGAGAGAAAGGAAGAGGGGGGGAGGGGGAGAGAGAGAGAGAGAGAAAGAAAGAGAGAGAGAGAGAGAGAGAGAGAGAGAGATCGACTGACATGAAAGGGACACATTGAGTGGTTGCCACCCGCATGACTCACCCAAGGCCAGGGACACACTGCAACCGAGGTATGCACCCTTAGCGGGAACCGAACCCGGGTCTCTCAGGACCGCAGGCCAACTAACCGCTGAGCCAAACCAGCCAGGGCTCATCACCCTTCTTATAGGTACTTTAGTCACAGTACTTCACATGCTATTTGTATAATCCCTCCAAATCGAAGTTCTATTGGTTAAGAAAATGACTCAAACTACTTTATTTATTTTTTTATATTTTTATCCTCACCCGAGGATATTTTCCCATTTTTTTGTTCAGGTAGAGTTGGAGGGAGAGAGAGGAACAGAGAGAGAGAGAAACATTGATGTTAAAGGAACACATCGAGCCCTGGCCGGTCTGGCTCAGCGGTTAGAGCGTCGGCCTGCGGTCTGGAGAGACCCGGGTTCGGTTCCCGCTAAGGGCACGTACCTTGGTTGCAGTTTGTCCCCGGCCCTGGTTGGTCGTGCGGGTGGCAGCCACTCGATGTGTCCCTTTCACGTCGATGTTTCTCTCTCTCTCTCCCTCCCACTCTATCTGTACAAAAATTGGAAAAATGTCCTCGGGTGAGGATAAAAAAAAAAAAAAAAAAAAGGAACACATCGAGTGGCTGCCACCCACACGACCGACCAGGGCCGGGGACAAACTGCAACCGAGGTATGCGCCCTTAGCGGGAACCAAACCTGGGTCTCTCAGGACCACAGGCTGACGCTCTAACCGCTGAGCCAAACCGGCCAGGGCTCAAACTACTTTAAACAAGGGGCGAGGGAAGGAGCAGGCACCACTAAAAGGACTCTAGGAGAAGCATACACCTGGACCCCAGGAGAAAGTGGAACTCAGAATTTGGCTTGAGTCAAAGCATTTCTCCCCTACTCCCAGGCCAGTGTCTCCACTTTACTTCCCTAGGCCACTGCTACATCCTCTTCCCTCCGTCCTGTTTACTCAGGCACTGGCCCTATTGGCTCTTCACATCTAAGAGACTCCCTGAGTTGAAGCTGAGAACCTGACCACTGGTTAGCTTTGAGCCAACTGTCTATCTCTGACCCAATTATTTGTGGCCTTGGGGGTAGAAAGGGAGGCACAAGGAAGGAATGTCTAGTATACTGCCTAGAGTCAAATGACGACCAAACCTGCCTGGCACAAATCCATACCCTCCAGAGATCAATCATGCCACTTCTCCCAAATGTACCTTGCTTGCACTTTCAATTTTCACTCTTTTCTTTTTTCTCCTGCCTGAAGTTTATTTCCCCTACATCAACTTTATTTGTAAGTGTACAATCCAGTGACATTTAGTATTCATAGTCATATAACCATCACCACTAATTCCAGGACATTTTTATCACCCCAAAAAGAAACCCTATATCCATTAGCAGTCACTCCCTATTCCCACCCCCACCCCAGGCAACCACTAACATTTTCAATTCTCTCAGGTATACATCAGAAATTGAATACTGGATATTTAACTTTTTGAGAAACTGACAAACTGTTATCAAAAGCAGCTCCACCACTCCACATTGCCATCAGCAATGTATAAGGATTCCAGTTTCCCCACACCCTTGCCATCCTGGTGGGTGTGAAGTGCTAGCTCAAGCATCAGCCTTTTCTATCTCACACTTCAAAGCATAGATCAAATATGTTCACTGTGGAACTTCCTAACATGCTCCAGCATGGGTTTAATTACTCCCTTCCCCATAGTACAATCACTTATGCCTCTATTACAGCTCATTCATTCAATATATACTGAGCACCTACTACACATCAAGCACCATTCTAGGTGAAGATATAGTGAACAAAACAACAAGAACAAAAAACAGAAAGAAAAAAACAAAACTGCTCTTGTGGAACTTATTTTGATGGAGACAATAAAAAGTCTGACAGAAAAAGACAAGTACCATATGATTTCACTTATAAATGGAATCTAATGAACAAAATAAACTAATAGAAACTCTCATAGTTACAGAGAACAGACTGACAGCTGTCAGAGGGGAGTGAGGCTGAAAGACTGGGTGAAATGTGAAGGGATTAAGCAAAGGAAAAAAACTTATAGACACAGATAACAGTCTGGTGATTATCACAAAGAAAGGGGGGTGGGGGAGATAGAGAAGGATAAAGGGTGGATAAATGGTGATGGAAGATTTGACTTGGGGTGATGAACACACAATACAATATACAGATGTGTTATAAAATTGTACACATGAAACCTATATAACTTTATTAACCAATGTCACACTAATAAATTCAATTAAAAAACATTTTTTAAGTCTGAAATGGTGGTGCTATGGAGAAAATTAAAGCATAGCAGGGCGACATAACATGCCAATGGCGAGGTGGTGGCTATTTTAAATAGGGTGCTAGGCCTTGAAGTTAACTTTGAACTATGAGACATCCATGAGAGATGTCAAATAGATATTGGATAATGGGTCTGGAGTCCAGAAAATCAAGTCTGAGTAGATAGAGCAGAAGTGGAGGAGCTAACGAGGAACCAGAAACTCACACTGAGGTGTGGCTGCTAAACTTGTCAAAAACTCGAGTATGGTGCCCTGGAAGGCAAAAATCTGTATTAGTTTTCTATTGCTGTTGTAATAAATTAACACAAATTTGTTGTTAGTGGCTTACAAACACACTTACTATCCTACAGTTCTGTAGAAGCTCCACATGAGACTAAAATCAAGGTGTTGGCAGGCTGATTTCCCTTTTGGAGGCTCTAGGGAAGAATGTTTCCTTGATTTTTCCAGGTTCTAGAGGCCCCTTCCTCTTTCAAAGTCAGCAACACTGCACCTCTCCAACCATTCTCCTCTAATCACATCTCCTGACTTCAGCCAGGCAAGATTCTCTGCTTTTAAAGACCCATGCAATTATATCAGGCCCACCCAGATAACCCAGGATGATCTTATTTTAAGATCCTCAACATAGTGACAGCCACAAAGTCCCTTTTGCCAGGGATTAAAAATGTAAACATCTTGGGGGGAGGGGCATTATTCTGCCTACACAGTAAATGGACAAATGAGTGACTGACTGCCATACGCTTAATATATATATATAAAAAAAAAAAGCCCTGGCCGGTTTTCTCAGTGGTTAGAGCATCGGCCTGCCCCCCCGGGTTCGGTTCCCGCTAAGGGGGCGTATCTCGGTTGCAGTTTGTCCCCGGCCCTGGTCAGTCATGCGGGTGGCAGCCACTCGATGTGTCCCTTTCACGTCGATGTCTCTCTCTCTCTCTCTCTGTGTTCCTCTCTCTGCCTCCCAACCTACCTGAACAAAAAATGAAAAACTGCCCATTGGATTAAGTACCATGGAGGTTCTGATGTTTACATAGGCAGTTTCAGTGATGTTAAAATTCTCATTGGAGTGGGTTCAAGAGAAAACTAGAGTGAATAGGTAGATAACTGAGTTTTGTTATAAAGAGCAGAGATGGTATAAAGGGATGGTATCTGAAGGGATGGATGTGGGTTAAAGATTCTTTTAATATAGAATAATAGCATGTGTATAGGCTGATGGGAATGACCTAATAGAGGGAAATGAACAGGACAGAAGAATGGCTAAATCTGGGCCTACTGAGTAGGTAAGGAATGGAATCTAGTACAAGTAGAAGAGCTTGCCCTAAGTAGGGTAACACAGTCTCTTTACAACCAAAAGAAAGACAAATCATACAAGCACAGATATATATAGGTAAGTAGATGTGATGGTAGGAGCCTGTGAAAATTTTCCTGTTTTTTTTTTCTTTATTGATTTTGAGAAAGAGGAAGGGAGAGGGAAAGAGACAGAAACATCAATGAGAGAGAACATCGACTGGCCACCTCCTGCATGCCCTCACTGGGGATCAGGCCCACAATCTGGGCATGTACCCTGACCAGGAATCAAACCGGCAACCTCTTGGTGTATGGGTCGACACTCAACCACTGAGCCACACCAGCCGGGCCCTGTTTCTATCTTTAAAAATAAAAATAAAAAGGTCATAAGCTGAGGCTGAGGATGGGAAAAATGGTAAAATGTAAGCGCTTTCAAGGAGAGTGAGAGTACGATAGACAAATGTAGTAGGATTGCCAGATGGTACAAAGGTCTACTTTAAAAACAGAGGTCATGACTGCAGAGACAGTCAGCAATTTAAGTTGCACAAGTGCCTAAGTGCAGAGGTGGCATACTGAACTAAACCAAAAATGGAGCTGAGCCAGGCAAGTCCATATAATGAAGCAAGAGATGGGGTAAGGCAATTTAACTGTGTAGCCAAGAGGGACTGTCACTAACTAGGGACTGACACTGACTCTAAGCTTGATAATAGACATGAGGTTGAAAATTAAAGACAGGAGAAAGGATCAGTGAATTATAAGTCACATAGTACTGTAATCACTTACTCTGTTTATGTCGACATAGCTAACTCCTCTTCTAGACAGGTCCTCCAAAGTGGGATCAGTGTCTTAACTTTTCATTCTTGGTACTTGAGCACATAAATTTGTAATCTGAATGGATGGGTGAAATGCTTACCAATGGTATAAAAAAAGTTCCCACCTCCAATCCTATGATATATAGAGTTCCTCCTCCCTCAGTTCTTTAAGAGTTCAAGTAAAAAGTCACAATGCTTTATCAAAACCTGTGGTATAAACCAGTCCTTTGGAATAAGCCAAGATGCTGAATTCCTAGTGTTGTGCCCAAAAACTGAACCAGAACATGCAGCAGATGTGTCCCAGTAAGTCTGCCCCTACTGAACACCTGGGTAGCATAAAATCTTTGAACTTCCCAACCTCTAATTATTTCACCTCTTTGCAGTAATTAGCAGGACCTAAATCAGGCCTTGAAAATACAAAGAAAACAAAAAGAAACTGAACCTGGGGGTAGAGAACAAATGCACAAACAAAGAGCATGTAAAATATGTTTATTGTTCTTTAAAAGGGTTCAGGGTTTGGTTTTAAATCAGGCTGCACACCTTTCATCAGTCTGACATCTCTCCCACCATGTCAAACTGGCTTCAGCTAGCAATACTTCATTAAATCCAAAAGATAAAAAAAAACTTAATTTTGAGGAAGAAAATCCAGTTCTGAGAATAATTAACATTAGTCAGCAATTTAAAACAAAATGGGGGCTAATGTTTCATGTTGCTTTATACACCCTTCTCCTCATACAGAACTAGGAATGTAATTTTCCTAACTCAGGCAGGCACTGATACTGGTGGACACTGTGCGCGCACGCGCGCATACACGCATACACATACACACACACACACACACACACACACACACACAACCTGTTTCTCTGTCTCTCCCTCCCCCATACAACAAAAATCAGAGCATGTCAAAGGAAAAAGGTTTATGATATTGATCAAAACCCTTGGAGTCATTAGACCATCTATCTGAGCTTAGAGAATATTTGTTTTGATCTTGGTTCTATGTTAATAGGAATCTATTGTTGTATTCTGAAATAAAAAATTTTGGATAGTACCATCATTTTCCACTTTAAAATCCTAGAAACAATTCCAAAAAGCATTATTTTGTTTTGTTTTCTGGGATAGGGGAGGAGAGAATCTACAGATTTTTATTTAAAGAGCAAAACAACTCCGGCATAGGAGATAGGCAGTTCACATAGCCAGCCAACCTCTGAGGTATCATCAGTCCATTCCTACTGGTCTAGCTGATCCTAACAAAATGGGAAGTTCATGGCTCTGCATAGCAAATTCCAGCAGGACAAGGTGACCCTAAGCCTTTATTCAAATCCTTAGAAGCAGAGCACTAGAAAGTGTGTAATATTTAAATGAAGAGTGCAAGAGCCCCTGATGGTGTCCTTCAACTTGCTTTGTCAGTACAGCCTAGTCACAACTGCCTTCCACAAAAGAGCAGAAAAACAGTTTTTCTAGATCAGCATATTGAACCCAAAAAAGAATCAGCAAAAATGACACTACACCAATTTCACTAGCAACACAGTCCTTTTGCTACTGGTTGGGCTGTTCTACACCTCTTTCCTACCCTGTTAGGCCTGTGGACACACACTCACTAGGCATTGTTGGTTTTATCTCATAAAGAACCTAGTAAGAAAATAACAAGGCAATCAGTGGTTAAACTGAACTGTACATATATATATGGGGCAGTTTGGAAAATACCCATAACAGGCATTTCTCAAGTCCAAAATATTGTGTCTTTGCTGCTACTCCTCTGACTGTTCCTGAAAATTCAGAGCACAAAAAGTCCTAAAATAAAAATTTTAAACTACCAGCATTCATTCTCTGACATCATTAGACAGAAAAGTAGAGTAATGCTACATACAGCCCACAATTCTACAAGGTGTAGAAAGTATGCTAACTCTCTGTCTGGACACACCTCTAGTGATGGACCGGAGTACTCCCCCTTCAGAAAACAAAAGTTTCTGTGATACCCACTTAGCTTCATTGGTTGGAAAAGAGAAGAATTTGACTCTCAGCTAAGTTCTTTGAAAAAAGAGACTCCTCTTAAAATGCCATTTCCCCACTTTAACTTACCAAAACAAAAACCCAAACAAAAGGCTCTTGGCTAATTTGCCTAATGTTGTATAGCATTCTCAAGGAAAGAAACTAACATGAACACCCCATCATCAGTAAAGACTAAAATCCACCTGGATCATATAACATATATGCCACTGCTTTTGGGTGGGTTTTTTTTGTTTTTTTTGTGTGTTTTTTGTTTTTTTTGTTGTTGTTTTTTCTAAAAGTGCCCAGGTGGGCTTAAGGCTGCCAGACTGCACACACATCTATAGCAACAGGGGCTTCTCCTATTCCATCTACAACTTGTATCAAGGGAAAAAAGAGGGATAGGGAAAAGGAGAGAAGAGAGTAAAATTGTAGCTCCCAACCCTAACTCCAAATAAAGAAAAAAGAAAAAAAATTCCACAACAGGGAGATCTATGTGCCAAGCATAATGGAAGAGTGTGCTCCCCAAACAGAAGGTTCTGCACAGGCTAATGTTCTGCTGGTTTTCCTTAGAGACCTATTTTGAAAAAGTTAAAAAAGACAGGAGATTCTGAAATAATTCAATCCTGGCAGAAATTCAAACTCCAACACTAAGAGCAAAACCATTCTCCATGGAATTAATCCCTTTTTTCTTTCTCTTTTTCTTTTCTTAAACATTTTATTCATGTTATAGAGGGATTTCTTTGTTTGCTTTTTTCCAATCATTAGGAGAGTGGTTGAGGAGTACTGAATCCATCACTACTTTGATGACACAGTTAAGATTCCAGATTCACATTTCCAGGTACCAAGAGTTCCCTCTAAATGCCACAATCAAGTCTGCCTTCGTTTATATTTCTTTCTACTGAACACAGCAATGCCCATTGGTATCTCTGAAGCGTAATCGCATCTTAGGTCGGTATTTCTCCAGGTAAAGCAGCTGTTTGGAATTGAATGCTCCCCTTCTTTTTCTGAAAATACAAGAATGGCAAACTTTATCATGTAAAAAAAGAGCTGCCTAATTCACTGAAATGCATTATTTATGGCCTAAGGCCATTCTAACACCACAGATTTCTCAAACAACATCACTTCTTAAGTTTAAATACAAACTTTCTGTGCCTTCCAAAATAAATAGACAAATTTTCTTTGCTGACTCTTATTAGTCTATTAATCATTTAATAAAAATCAGAATGGTTTATCCAGAAACATCTGACTATACTCTTTCCAATTAGATTAACATATTCTTTAAATCAGAATTGGTAGCAAGTATTTAGGATGCATGACCGAGTATTTACACGAAGCAGCGGGCACAAATGGCATTCCTTGAAATATGTTACCTTCCTAGAGCTGCTACCATTCATTTCATGCCCCGTCATTAGTAATCTTTCGGGGGTTTTTTTGTTTTCTTTTCTCTTCTTTTTTAAAGAAAAGAGGGAAAGTCTAAGAAAATAAATGTCCAAGAATTCTGGACAGCAAAATAGCATGGCCCATTTCTCCAGACTTATGCCAAGATTCTGTCTGGACACTACCACCCTGATTTCTGCCTGAAAAGGTCACTTATGAGTCCCAGGAGATTAACTGCTCCTCCATAGATTCAGGTTTGCCTCTTGGTTATAGACAGTTGCATTTTAAAGTTATTTTGGATATCCATTAAGAGAGACACAAGATCACGAAGACTCGTCTACCTAGTTATTCATTTTAAAGATTCCTAGATATTCAAGTCATATACTGGCCATATTCTATAATGTCCACATTTGCTGCTTAAATTATAAAATCTTTAAATCTAAGAGTCAGTAGTCTTATGAGTCTCTTTATCACTTGCTCTTTTTAATATCTTCAAACAAACGATATTTTAAGCCAAAGACAGCAAATTATTCCAGACTACAAATGGATACTTTCCATAATTCCTTCCTTTTGTATAATCTTGCTTTTTTGTGTTTCTGAAAATAAAACTTCATACTCACTGTCTTATAAACTGAACTGCATCTTCATACTTCATTCCACATTCAATCAAAGCAAGTGCAACCAGCACAGGTGCCCTGCAGAGAGACACGCATTTGTAAATATCCACACATCTCTGAAATTAAAGAATTTTTTAAAACCCAGATCACATGTTACCAAAATTGTCTTTGATTTTTGTTACAAATAGATTTTAATATCATTTCCTAATCAAATACTAAAAAAAATGTTAGACTTCAAATAAAATCCTTTTCGTGAGCTAGGAGAGTGTCAGAATTGGTAATTAGAAACAGTCTCTATATAAGTATATATTTTTAAACATAACAAAAGAAATTAAGTTTTTTTAAATCCATTACAGGGCGCTGACTTTGGACTACCTAAATTAATCCAAGTCAAATTAATAACACTACCTTTGCCCCTCAAGATAAGGACTGAAACTTAGAAACTTTACTGAACTATAAAAAAGGAAAACAGAAAACAAAAGGGCTAAAGTAAAGGTAAGAGCCTGAGTCACCAATGCCTGGTCTAAAGTTTTGAGTCAAAGTACACATCATAAATTGACATTTAACCTATTGTTGATGAGAGTGTTGCAACACCAGTTCATGCAATGCTCGAGAAAAGTTTTTTTTTTTTTAAATCAGAATTAATTTTTGTTCTCCACACATCTCCTTTCAGGAGTTTAAAGTTCAGCCATCTGCTCTCCCTCCACCTATTAACCTCCCATACATCTCAATCCAAAATTAACGATGTATAGATTTTTTAAATTTTGTTTCCCATTTCAGAGACCTGAACCTTTGGTTAACTTGAAATGAGAAGGTAAAGAAAACATACTGAATTAAGACTATTTTTAGCTCCAAGATAAGATAATAACATTAAGTCAGTTTCAAAACAACTGAACCATCACCCATTAATCTAGTATGGCGTCAGAATCAGACAACCAATGAAACACAAAAAGCAGCTCTGAGAAATTGCATACCGGCTTTTGCTCTCATTTCCTTTCCTTTCACAATTTAATATTTAGTGTAATAAATGCAAGTTACTTTCTTTTCTTTTTTTCTTTATTGATTTTAGAGAGAGAGGAAGGAAGAGGGAGAAAGAGACAGAAACATCGATGAGAGAGACCATTGATTGGCTGCCTCCTGCATGCCCCCTACTGGAGATTTGGCCTACAACCTGGCCATGTGCCCTGACCGGGAATAGAACTGGAGACCTCTTGGTGCATGGGTCGACACTCAACCACTGAGCCACACTGGCCAGGCATAAATGCAAATTTCTACCAAAGTGAAATATTTGATAATGAATTCACAGAAGAAAGGGTAAGAACTTACCTTCCCAATCCCGCAACACAATGCACTGCAACACAGCAACCTGGCTCTTCACGAAATTTGGTTTTTAATAGATTTAGCCAATCATCCACTATCTGATTAGGGGGTGGCGCGCCATCATCAAATGGCCAATCCTGGAAAGAGAAAAAATATTTTACATTAAATTGATATTTTCTCCAGGATTAACATCCCAATGCAGAATAGCTGCATAGTACACAGAGCAGGCCTAATTTAACTAACTATAGCATATATACCAATCTTTTTTTTTAAATATGTTTTTATTGATTTTTTTAGAAAGGAAGGGAGAGACAAAAACATCGATGTGAGAGAGAAACATCGATTAGCTGCCTCCTGCATGCTCCCTACTGGGGACTGAGTCCGAAACCTGGGCATGTGCCCTGACCAGCAATCAAACCAGGACTTCTCAGTCCATGGGACGACGCTCAATCCACTGAGCCACACTGGCAGGACAATATATATACCCATTCTTAATAAAAAGTATTCTGATCACTGCTGAAAAATGATCCAAGATTGAAATTCAGGTGTGTCAAATAATTTAGCCTCCTCAATAAAGTATAGTAAGCATCTAATTTTATCTAATGAAAATCTCTTATCAAAGTGATAATAAATTAGTGTTCCTCAAATATTTTATCTGAACAGATCAGTAACAGACATAGAGAAAACTATATTTAAAGCCAAGACACCCTGGCCAGTTTGGCTCAACGGTTAGAACATTGGCCTGCAGACCAGAGAGACCCAAGTTCGGTTCCCACTAAGGGCATGTACCTCAGTTATGGTTTGTCCCTGGCCCCGGTTGGGGTTGTGTGTTTTGGCAACCAGTCGATGTCTCTCTCACATCGATGGTTCTCTCCCTTTCTTCCTCCCACTCTATCTGAAGATAAATGCAAAAATGTCCTCAGGTGAGGATAAAAAAAATAAAAATAAAGCCAAGACAAAGTAAGAAAAAATATAACACTTGTTGATATGATTTTGAAGTCCACTCTGGCACAGAAGTATATCAACAACTGGTATTTTATTGGTCTCTACAAACATTTGTGAGGGTCATCTCCCTAATAGTTCTAAGATATGATGACTCTTCTTTAGAGAAAGGCTGTCTGATAAGAAATCTCCAATAGTTAGCATATAACAGAAACATACTATCATCTTTCTGCTTGTATTTCTTTTAAAATGCCAAGCAACAAATATTTTTAAAGCTCTGTCTAAATTATACATCTCATTGAACAAGCACAGTGCCACATAATAGGTTCCATAATCAAATGGGGACCCTTTTCTCTAGTATCCCTTTCTCTTTTTATATTCGTCAAATATCCATGTGCGTGGGTTGGTCTTAATTAAAAAACAGGTAGGTGTTTATCTTCCTTGCTACCTTGCAAGAGGTTCTAAGAAGCAAACACAAATCAGCTTAGAAGAAAGGAAGAAAGGGGTACTCACATTTTACATACCCTCTTTTCCATCTAGCTTCAAAGACAGAAATGTAAAAACACTGGGATTTTTTTTTTAACATAGGACTATTCTAATGAAATTGGATAAGGACACTTTAAGATACTAGAGAAGGAAAAAGAGAAAGTGACACAGCATTAAATTGATTCTGCACTCATTATTGGCACCACTAAAACATTTCATGTAGCCCATTAGCCATGACAGTACATTATGTTTGATTTGTCAACTACACCCCATAATTAAAGAGCTGTCAGTGTTATCATTATGTCACTACAGTTTAACTGTAAATAGCAGTAAAACCAGTAAGTACTTTATATGAGAGTTTACTTCCTCTAATACTCCATAAAATGCACCTAGTTAAGAAACTATAACACAAAACATGCTTCACTTACTCATATAAGCAGTTTCTATTTAAAAAATCATTAAAGTAATAATTTAGAAGCATCTGAACTTCAAATGGACATAGCTGAAACCACCATTAGTCTTTTTCAATGTGCCTCTGATTTGTAAGAGCATTAGTCAGAGGACTGAAAGGTCTTATTTTGGGGATATTCTCTCATACAGTGTCCCAAACACTCTTCACCTGGCAAAAGTAAATTAACAATCCATCTTAAAATCTGTCTGAGAAAAATGAAAGAAATCCCAAGCTTAATTTTAAATTTCCTTGTTTTTTCAAGTTTAAGTTAGCCCTTTAATCTTATTTAATCATAGCTATTTAAAACAAAAGCCCAGATTTAAAGACCTGGAATAAATCCCAGACCTACCAGCATCTTCTACAAACTAGTTTGTGTTCTTTAGTTTATTTCTATTTCATAAAGATGTTTATCAACATTACTGAGTCAAACAGACTAGTCAATCCACAGTTCATTTTCTCACCCTGCCTATTGTCAAAATAAACTGATTTCTCATCTACCCACTGGAGAATAAACGGTAGCCCTCCCTTATCCACAGGCAATATATTCCAAGACCCCCAGTGGATACCTGAAACCACAGATAGTACAGAACCCTATATATGCTATGTTTTTTCCTACATGTACAAACCTATGTTAAAGTTTAATTTATAAATTAGACACAGTAAAAAATTAACAATAACTAATAATAGAACTATAATATACTATAATAAAAGTTATGTGGTGTCTCTCTCTCGCCAGTACTTTTTACATTTTTCAGTCTAAACCTATTCCTGAATCTGTGTAACCATCTCTTACTTGTTTGGTGTTACTTGTTTCAGGGGATCCCTTGCTGAAGTGTTGCTATAGGCTTAATGCTTTCTGGTGCAACATTTTGCCGTCAATTGGAATACATTTCCTGTTCATGTCTTCCAACCACAATTTAATGCCTTCCATCTTAACTAAGCACTTATCGTGCACTGTGGTCGTAACTTTTGCAGTCTAAGGTGCAACAGCAAAACTAATTTATTTTTCCTTCACAATTTCACAGATAGAAGACTCATTCCTACCATTATCATAGCAACCTCAGCATATTTTTCTTTCCTTCTTGAGTTGAGAACTTTTGCTTTTCACTTAAAAGAAGCACTTCCCAGCCCTGGCCAGTTTTGCTCAGCGGTTAGAGTGTCGGCCCGCAGACCAGAGTCCTGGGTTCGGTTCCCGCTAAGAGCATGTACCTCAGTTGCAGTCCTGTAAGTGGCAGCCACTCGATGTTTCTCTCTCTCTCCCCCACTCTCTCCGAAGATAAATGCAAAAGTGTCCTTGGATGAGGATTAAAAAAAAAAAAAAAAAAAAAAAAAAAAGCACTTTCCAGCTTCTCTTTGGCATACCTGAATTGCCAGTGTCACTACTCTTGAACTTTGAAGTCATTTTAAGTAAAATAAGGGTTACCAGAACACAAGCACTGCCATACCATGACAATCAGCCTGATAACTGAGGTGGCTACTAAGTGACTAATGGTGGGGAGCATATACAGCACAGATATGCTGGACAAAGAGAGGATTCAGGGCCCTGGCCAGTTTGGCTCAGCGGTTAGAGCGTCGGCCTGCGGTCCAGAGAGACCCGGGTTCGGTTCCCGCTAAGGGCGCGTACTTCGGTTGCAGTTTGTCCCCGGCCCTGGTTGGTCGTGCGGGTGGCAGCCACTCGATGTGTTCCTTCACGTCGATGTTTCTCTCTCTCTCTCACTTCCTCTCTCTCCCTCCCACTCTATCTGTACAAAAAATGGAAAAATATCCTCGGGTGAGGATTAAAAAAAAAAAAAAAAAGAGAGGATTCACATCCTGGGTGGGACAAAGCGAGATTTCATCACATTAGTCAGAACAGCGCACAATTTAAAATTTATCAATTGTTTATTTCTGGAATTTTCCACTTAATAATTTAAGATCATGGTTGACCCTGCAAGGTAACTGAAACCGTAGAAAGCAAAACCACACAGATAAGGGGGGACCACTGTACTCACAGGGAAAAAACTTGTAATTCATCCTAGCTTCAGAAGTTAAAATTTTGTTTTGTTTATTCAAACACAGAGCTACATCAGAATTTAATTTTTTTTTGTTTTGTTTTGTGTTTTTAAACACAGGGCTACATTTTACATATGTTTATACTTATCCCCAGTGATTTCCAGCAAGGAGAACTTATTCATTTAGAAATGAGAATGCAAGCAAATTACTACCATGCCATACTATTCAAAATACATTTGAATACATAGTACGTTTTTGTTGTTGTTGTTGTTTTTTTTTTGGTTAATCCTCACCGGAGAATATTTTTCCAATAATCTTTTAGAGTAGAAGGGCCCAACCAGTGTGGTTCAGTGGTTAAGCGTCGACCCATTCACCAAGAGGGCACCGGTTTGATTCCCTGTCAGGGCACATGCCCAGGTTGTGGGCCTAATCCCCACTGGTGTCATGCAGAGGCACCCAATCGAAGTTCTCTCTCATCAATGTCTCTCTCTCCCTTTCCCTTCCTCTCTCAAAAATCAATAAAGAAAAAAAAAAAAAAAAAAGAAAACACAGAGTAGAAGGAAGTGAGGGAAGGAGGGAAAGAGAGAAACATCTATGTGAGAAAGACACATTGATTGGTTGTCTCCTGCACAACCCCAACCAGGGCTGGGAATCAAACTTGCAACCATTCAGTCCGAGGGCCACTGAGCAAAACCGACCAGGACCATAGTATGTTTTAAAAACATTAAATGCTTAGCTATTTAGTTTTTCTATTTTCACCAAAATGAAGGTGAGGAAACTCCTTACCATCAAAATGTATTTTCTTTGCATAAACAGCCTTCCCAGCTATGCAATAAAGACTACAGAACTACCTCTCAATAAAAAGTAGGAATATAACCTTGTACCAATATCTTCTTTATTATTTTCTTCCTCATCAGCTACTTTAAAAAATCTCCAGTTCTCATCCTACTTCACTGCCTTCCCACAATAAAATCAAATAGCTCTAAAACACCCAAGACTACAAGGTCATTTCATTACATGCTCCTGCAATTTAGAAATTTAGACAACTGTTTAGGGAAGAAGGTATACAATTTTACCTAATCTGAGGCTCCTGTTTTCTATAATAAAATAGCATATATAGGGGCTAGGGAGGATTTTAATTTAAAATAATTCCAATCACTTTTTTTTCCAAATTTAACTCTGAAAGAATAGTTCTAATCACACAAAAGCTTCTTAGAAACCTAAAAATATATTAGAAACTATGCTGATAACTGTGGAGCAAGATGCATTCTTTTCTCCCTTTTTATTCTTTTCTCCCACCTTGTTGTCTGCTACAAGTTAACCACAAAATATTAAGTAACTAATTTGTTCTTGCAAAGTGAGAAAGAATATTTCCCTGTGACTTAAGAATGTCTGATGGAAATTACTTTCAGTTATATTAAAATGGGTAGCCTAGAAACAAAAGCCAACTATTGCATTAATTTCGTAGAAAAGATAAAATGCAAATTTCCATTTTGTTAAAATAAGTGTTCACTAAAATTTCCCTTTTATTTATTGAAAATACGCTGCAAGTGTAGACTTTAAGGGCTCAAATGAACAATACTGCCAATCCAAAAGAATTTAAATGTTGCTATGAACACTGTATTCTCCTAGTATAAGCTCCAAAAGCAAAACTACTAAGTGCCAAGTTTTATAAATATCTATGTCTGAAAGGTACAACTTGTTTGTTTTTATTTATTTATTTATTTATTTTTAATCCTCACCTGAGGACATTTTTCTATTTTTTGTTCAGGCAGAGTGGGAGGGGGAGAGAGGGAGAGAGAGAGAAACATCGATGTGAAAGGGACACATCGAGTGGCTGCCACCCGCACGACCAACCAGGGCCGGGGACAAACTGCAACTGAGGTACATGCCCTTAGCGGGAACCGAACCCGGGTCTCTCGGGACCGCAGGCCAACGCTCTAACCGCTGAGCCAAACCGGCCAGGGCAGGTACAACTTGTTTGTAATGAAAAATTAAAACACTACACACTCACTAGAACGTGGATTCCTTCTTTTTCAACTGGAGCTTTATCATATGTCGCATCACAAACTCGAACCAAAGTTGTCACTCCATACTTCTTAAGTTCCTTTAAAGAAAAACAAATATAAGGGAATTGCTTTTAGAATCTGCAAAGCTTTAAATTTAAAAGTTTTAAATTTGTACTATTTTACATTTAAACAATGAGACATCATTCTTCAACAAAAATCAAAATCATTCTCATTGTGACAACATATAGAATGGACACACTTTGCATTCTCAGTAGCAGTATCAATAAGACTCACCTTTAAAAGGGGCAATTTAGTAGCGTAACACAAAAACTCTAAAAGAAAACATATACTTTGACCTAGAAATTCAACTTCTAGGAATTTTTACTAACAAAATAATTAAAGATACACAAAGATTTAGGTGCCAGCATATTCAGCACTCTTTGGAATGGTAAAAACCTGGAAACAACATTAATGGTCCAAACAGGGAAATGGTTAAAGAAAGTATGAGCCATCCAAACAGAATATTATGACAGCTATAAAAAATATAATACTGCCCTGGCCAGTTTGGCTCAGCGGTTAGAGCGTTGGCCTGCGGTCCGGAGAGACCCGGGTTCGGTTCCCGCTAAGGGCAGGTACTTCGGTTGCAGTTTGTCCCCGGCCCTGGTTGGTCGTACAGGTGGCAGCCACTCGATGTGTCCCTTCACGTCGATGTTTCTCACTCTCTCTCCCTTCCTCTCTCTCCCTCCCATTCTATCTGTACAAAAAATGGAAAAATATCCTCGGGTGAGGATAAAAAAAATATATATATATATAATACTAAGGAGGTTGGGGGAAGATTTATTTTTTAATATACAATGTCACCTATCTATATGTATGTATGTGTATATATGTATATATAGACAGAGAAAGAACATCTAGAAGCCAAGTATTAATAGTTAAGTATTAATTTTTAAACTGTCTTTTCCTTTTCCATATCTTCTGATTTTTATGTAGTAAATACTAATTGCTTTTTTTAATTTAAAGAAACAAAAGTTACTTTGAAATTAAGATTAAAAAGTGGTATTATATTACAAAGCCAACTAACACACAAATAATTATAGTCAGAAGCCTTGCTCCTTTAAAAACTTTCCTACAATAATGCCTAATCCAGTGGCTACCCATCTTCAAGGGACCACCAACATCTTTTTATAATTGCAAGAAGACAGTGACTTCTGCCACTTTTGGAATCTATGGCGAAGGAATCCACAGGCTGAAAATAGTATCGCATAATTCAGCCAGGCTTAAAGGTGACTGAACAACCTAAGGGGACACAAGCCTGGAATCAACTTGTATACTGTGCACACAAAGTTAAGAAGCTCAGGACTTACTAAGTATAAATAAGCAGAACAGTGATATCCTACAAGAAATGTCCATCATTTGGTTATCTAAAGAGTAAAGTTATTTTAATTGCTAAAGACGTATTTTTCACAAAAAGGCCTTCTTATAAAACATGTTCAGAAAAGTTGTTAAGTATTATATTAAGTCGGGAATTATAAATTTCAAAATACAAAATAAAATCCCATTGAAATGAACTTCATAGTAGCCGTTCATTGAAAGGTTATGGTGGCCTTAAGCAAGTCAAAACCTCTTTTGAACTCCACTTGCCTTCTGTGAAATGAGAGGGATAGATTTGAATCCCTAGGAGTTCATCCAGCTCTCCAAGTCTACTCTATAAATTACATCAATAGAAATCACATTCAGACTGAACAACCAGGCAATGATTAAAAAGCTTACATTCAGCCCTGGCCGGTTTGGCTCAGCGGTTGGAGCGTCGGCCTGCGGTGCAGAGAGACCCGGGTTCGGTTCCCGCTAAGGGCACGTACCTCGATTGCAGTTTGTCCCCGGCCCTGGTTGGTCGTGCGGGTAGCAGCCACTCGATGTGTCCCTTCACATCGATGTTTCTCTCTCTCTCTCTTCCTCTCTCTCCCTCCTGCTCTATCTGAACAAAAAATGGAAAAATGTCCTCGGTTGAGGATTAAAAAATAAATAAATAAATAAATAAATAAATAAATAAATAAAAGCTTACATTCAAATATTTGTTGAATGAAGTAGAGTTTCTCCACTACTAACAATAGAAAAAAATGAAGGATCTGACAAAAATGCTAGCTGTAATACCTTTCCTTCCCCTTAGTGTCTGAACCCTTGTATATGATGGTTACTATTGCAAGTAGTTCTGGGGTAGCTTTTCATCAAAAGTGGTTAGAGCCCTGGCCAGTTTGGCTCAGCGGTTAGAGCATCCACCTACGGTCGAGAGAGACCCAGGTTCGGTTCCCGCTGAGGGCATGTACCTCGGTTGTAGTTTGACCCCGGACCTGGTTGGGTCATGAGGGTGGCAACCACTTGATGTGTACCTTTCACATCAATGTTTCTCTCTATATATCTCTTCCTCTCTCTCCCTCCTGCTCTATCCGAACAAAAAATGAAAAAATGTCCTTGGGTGAGGATAAAAAAAAAAAAAAGTGGTTAAAATATTTGAGGTAGAATATTTGAAGAAGACATGGGTTTTAATGTCAGAGACAGTTCTACCGCGTACTGTGTGCCTTCAGGCAAATTACTAAATGGCTCTGAATTTCAGTTTCCTCATCTGTAAGAGGGAGGTAATAATGGTACCTATACCTTAAAGGGTTATTTTGAGGAGTAAATGATATACTACATAAAACTGTTTATTGTGCCCTGACCAGTCTGGCTCAGTGGTCAGCAGTGGTTCTCAACCTGTGAGTCGCAACCCCTTTGGGGGTCGAACAACCCTTTCACAGGGGTCGCCTAAGACCATCAGAAAACACATATTTCCGATGGTCTTAGGAACTAAGATACCACTCCTCTATCGGTCTCCAGTCGGGTCCGTCCACATGCAGATACGCCCACATACAACATGGGGAACTGTATTAAAGGGTCATGGCATTAGGAAGGTTGAGAACCACTGGGTCAGAGTGTCAGCCTGCAGACCAAAGAGCTGCAGGTTCAATTCCAGTCAAGGGCACATACCTCGGTTGTGGTTCATCCCCAACCTGGTCGAGGTCGTGCAGGAGGCAGCCAGTCGATGTCTCTCTCTCTCTCTCCCTCCCTCCCACTCTATCTGAACAAAAATGGAAAAATATCCTCAGGTGAGGATTAAAAAAAAAAAAAGACATTTATTGTAATGCTGGGTACAAAGTGTTCAATAAATGTTTATTATTTTTATTATTGAAAGTATGATCAAAGAACTGCTAATAATGTAGAAAAGATATAAGAAAAAAACACAGTACTGGATAATCTCTAAAGTCTCCCAAAATTCCATAATGTTCTTTTAAAAATCTGCTATAATTAATCCAACCCATTTCAAAAGATTGGTAGGATAACCATCCACATTTCAAACATGAAAATAGCTTTGTGATAAGAGATTTCTTTATAATGGTGTTAATTTTAATGAGATTTTACCTACACTTCAAAAAGTATACCATGCTAGAAATCTTACCTCTGTGAACTTGTTGAGAGTAGCATTGGTAGGGTTGTGAGTTATCAGAAAACGCATGTTCTCATAGGAGATCTCCACAGGGGCTGGACGGTTCATTATGGCAAATAAAAAGTGTGAGCGTGCGTATGTGAGTGTGATGGGGACAATGAAAACAAAAAAAATCAATAAATCTTGAAATGTTTCACAGCAGAAAACATTAAAAAGACCACTAAAATGCCTATTATCAATCAGTGTTTTCTCTATTCAACTTGTTTATTCTTTAAGAAGCTTCTCTCTTCAAGATAAGCAGAAGTATTCAGAATCCACTTGAATCCAAATTCAACTTGGGCCTCAATGTCTGCAGATGGATACCTTCGGACTCCAAAAAAATCCAACTACATACAAAACTTAAGCAGCCTTTACTACATTTAGGCACTAGTGAAACAAGTTAAAAGTGTAGATCACTTTCCACTTTTGTTTACTTGATGCTTAATTTTACTGGAGTCATTAAAAGAAATATGCTTGCAATAAAATTTTAAAAAGCCAACTATTTCTGAGGCCAGTCTCGGTGTCCAGAGTCTTCAAGGCAATGTTAATTATGGCACATAGAACCCCCAAGCTCACTTGTCAGCAAAAACGCTGTGCTGAGCCTGGCAGAAGTCTGCCCTCACACTCAGAATCGCCATAAATGTGCAACGTATATTCCAACGAAAAACCTGGAAGAGAAAAGCATAAGTGAAATGAACTGGAGGTCGATAACGTCATAAACATAATGCTCAAAGTCAATAATATATTCTTTATGAGCCCAAAGACATCTGAAATGTCACCAATTCTAAATTATTGCTACCTATAAAGAACACGACAGCCCTGGCCGGTTTGGCTCAGCAGTTAGAGCACTGGCTGGTGAACCAATGAGTCGCGGGTTAGATTCCGGTCAAGGGCATGTAACTCAGTTGTGGTTAGTCCCCAGCCCTGGTCGAGTCGTGCAGGAGGCAGCCAGTCTAGTGTCCCTCTCACATCGATGTTTCTCTCTCTCCTCTCTCCCTCTCATTCTCTCCCCTACTCTATATGATGATAAACAGAAAAATGTCCTCAGGTGAGAATTAAAAAACAACAGAATAAAAATGTATACCAAGAGTTTTAAAAGCCAGAGACTCTAAAGTCAAGTATGTCTTTCTTTTTTCAAAACAGGATCCAAGAAGCAAAGTTTCTGTGCTAACAAGATTATTTTTTAATTCAATTCACTTTTTTATTTTAAATATATTTTTATTAATTTGAGAGAGAGGAAGGGAGAGGGAGAGAGCGAAACATGGATTGGCTGCCTTCTGCACAACCCCTCCTACTGAGGATCAAGCTGTAAATCAGGTATGTGGCCTGACAGGGAATCAAACCAGCCACCTCTTGTACATGGGACAACACTCAACCATCTGAGCCACACCAGCCAGGGCCTCAAGTCATTTTTAAATGATTAAAAGATCCTTAAAGAAACCTTCCCTCCATTGACTCTTCATAAAATTCACAACAATCTTCTTTTTCTGCTTTGATGGTTAAATCTTTCACATATACTCTTAGTTTAAAATAAATCTGTAAATGGATGGAAGATATTTACCAAAATTCCACTTTGAGGATTTAATTTTTTCTATCCAAAATATAGGCACTGGCCCCCAATTAGGATACTAGTCCATAAAACACTTCTTTCAAAAAATTATCTTCTTTTCCTCACAACTCTGAGTAGTTGTTACTACCTATGAGGAATGAGGAAAGAAGTTCAGGAAAGTGAAGTGACTTATCTAAGGTAAATGCATTAGTTGAACCTAAATTCTAACCCAAGTCTTCTGTTAATTCTGTGTTTTTTCCAATGTACCATAATGTGGCTGACTCAACCAATGTGCAAATCCCATCCTCTCATTTTCTAGTCCAGATTACCTTTTTACTATTTCTCACATCACTACCTCTAAAGTACAAAAGCATTTAATGTTCAATGATTCACACAGCATTCTCCTGCCCAAATATTAATTCCTACCAAAAACAAGGCAAGAAAGAGAAGTGGCAGAATTTTAACATTATTTTAGGCCTGCTGCTTTGAAATATAGTAACCTTTATAGCTGGCTCAGTTAGAGTGTCAACATAATCATAATTTCCTCTGGAAATAGAGACAAAGTCAAGTTCTTTTACTTGCCTCTTTCTTAAGCCCCCAATAAATGCTTTTTTAGAAGTCTCTAAAAAAGGTAATTGTGATTAGACAGAAAAAGACATAAAAGATAATGACTACAGAGCCATTTTCAGGAAGAAAATGAAATATAGATTAAAAAGAACCCAGACTTAAAACTTTCAAGCCTATTCATCTATCCTCAAGTCTTCTTTTAATGATATTCTTATGGCATTTTATTTTTAAGCTACTTACTTGGACACCATGGACACAAGCACAAAACTAAAACATTCCTAAGATATGAAAGACAGATAAGAAATTCAAAATGGCATTCTGAGAACTTCAACACCTCAGCAGAAAGAGTTACCCACTATAGTAAAAACGCAAAACTTCTACACTCAAACTAAGAAAAACAAAAATACACACCACCACTCTTCCTAACTCATAATTCTAACTGTAACTCCAAAACACAGCCACTTTAAGATTACACATTTCAGAGAGTACTCCTTGTACAGTCAAGGAATGTCAAAGCTAGAAGAAACTTAAGTGGTCAACTACTCTGACCTTTTGGAGAAAAAAAAGAGGTTTAGGATCCAGAGAAATTAAAACGACAGGCAGATCAAGGACATAAGCCCAAGTCTAACTCCCTATTTATTTTTCCTTCCATTTTGATTAATGGAGGTACCCCTATTTAAGTCATAATCTTTTTCATGTAAGTGTAACTTTTCAAATATTTGCTTGGATGTTCATCTGCAACTCTGTGACCTTATAATAAAGGGAGAAAAAATGAATAGGGTAACTAATCAAAGAACAATGGTTTGCATGCAGTGCAGAGCAAAACACAAGGAAATTCTAACCTGCTTGAATCCCTTTGGTTTAATGATGTTATCGCAGCTAATTTGTGTGTCAGCTGAGTAAAGGCACTGAAAGACCTGCATTGTAGTGATGGCCAGGCTTAAAAAGTTACAGCTCTACATTGTTTTCTACCTCGTCTCCAGTGTTTGTCTGTTCAGCAAACAGAGCAAGCTTTATCCCATCTTATTCCTCCCAACCTCCGGACCACTTACAGGGATAAGGATAATTCATTAGATTTTCAATACCTTTTTTTTTTTTTTTTTAATCCTCATCCGAGGACATTTAGGACATTTTTTTGCTCAGATAGAGTGGAAGGGAGAGAGAGAGAAACATCGACGTGAAAGGGACACATCGAGTGGCTGCCACCCGCACAACCCAACCAGGGCCGGGGACAAACTGCAACCGAGGTACGTGCCCTTAGCAGGAAGCAAACCCGGGTCTCTCCGGACCGCAGGCCAACGCTCTAACCGCTGAGCCAAACCGGCCAGGGCCAGATTTTCAATTCTTAACACCATACTGAGATCCCCAGCAAAAGAATTGCTGCTGAATGAAACAGTATGTCCTATCAATGTTAACAGATACATGATAAAAGCAAGCTTCTCCTCCTTCCCCCATCCCCCGAGTTCAACTACACATCAACAGTTAAATGTTCTTGCACCTGTCAATTCAGATAACTAATGTTAGTTCCTGTGACACACATAAGAATGCAAAACAAACAGTCTGTAAAAACTCATAATGTACCACAGCTGGAAAGTACTCAGGAGTTCCAGAGCCCTATATTTTAGCGTAAACTCTGCACCTGTACCCCTTTACAGAAAAACTTTCCAAAGTTCTCTCTCTGGCATTAATTCTGCTCTATCTAGTTAAGTAAACATTGATCCTTGCTTTAATTTAACAGGTGATGGAAGTGGCTAGTTTACTTGAGATATAATAGTGGCCAAATTCAAATATGTATCTAAATATTCTCCCCACCCTTTACTTTTATCTTTTATGGAACCTAACTTGAAATGTTGCATTTAACACATTTTCCTTTTTTTTTTTTTTAAATATTCACACCCGAGGATGTTTTTCCATTGATTTTTCAGATGGGGTGAGGGGGGGGGCAGACACCCATGTAAGAGAGACACATTGACTGGTTGCCTCCCACACAATCCCAACCAGGGCCAGGAATCGAATGGCAACCAAGGTGCATGCCCTTCACCAGAATTGAACTTAAACTCTCTGTTCCGCAGGCCAATGCTCTAACCACTGAACAACTGGCCAGGGCCACATTTCCATTTTTAGCAAAAGACAATTAACTTCACTGAAGGATTAGAAAGGATGGTCTGTAACAGAAAAATCCTTTTAAATTAAGGAAAGAAACAAGGGAAGAGTGAAAGAAAAGAACAAAGAAAAAGGGGGTCGTAAGTTATGCAGAGGCCTACCAACCTTAGATAGTGCACTGCCAATAAGACTAAGTCAATAACACAACAGAATACAGTCAAACCTCGGCTCTCAAACGTCTCCCATCTCAAACAATTTGCTTCTCAATCCAACAACCCTTTCATGCTGATACCTGTATGATCAGTCTTGTGTCTCTCAGGCAACAACGGAAAGAATGTGCAAGAATGAGTCTGTTTACTGCTATTAACATCTCAGGAAATTGTGCTGTGAATTTTTTCATGCTTTTTTGCTACTTATTATTATTAAATTTTCATTTTTTACTGTAAATTTCATTTCCTTTTTATTAAATTTACATTTCGTGTCCTTTTTGTTTTTAAAATATTTACAGATTAAACAGTACATTATACATGTACTGTATACAAGAAAGGTTAATGCCCTGGCTGGTCTGGCTCAGCGGTTAGAGTGTCGGCCTGTGGTCCAGAGAGATCAGGGTTCGTTCCCACTAAGGGCACATACCTCGGTTGCAGTTTGTCCTTGGCCCTGGTTGGGTCATGCGAGTGGCAACCACTCGATGTGTCCTTTTCACGTCGATGTTTCTCCCTCTCTCTTTCTCCCCGCCTCCCACTCCATCTGAACAAAATATGGGAAAGTGTCCTTGGGTGAGGATTAAAAAAAAAAAAAAGGTTAAAACAGGGAGTCATTGGGGGTCTGGAACAGATTAATTCAATTTACATTATTTCTAATAGGAAAAAATGTTTGTTTTCAAACAGGCTTCCAGAACAAATTAAGTCCAAGACCCAAGGTTCTCCTTACTTAAAACTTTGAAGAGGAGTATGTTAGCGTTTAAATGTCTAGGGTCAATACTGCTAACATCGACCTAGATGAGAATTAAAAACCAAAATGCACAGAATACAGAAAACCTTTGATTTTGCACACCTCGATTTAATGAACTTTGGATTTAATGAACAAAATTCTGGTTCGTACGTCATACGTGAAAATTAACACCCTGTGTAATTTCAAAAAACTTTTAACCAAGATTTGCTTATGTTTAACAGTTTATTTTTTTGTTATTAACTCACTGTTATTTTTAACAAATCAGCCATATGTTGGAAAAAACACTGTAGTAATTTCAGCAACATAAATAAATATTACATATCTACAACTATAGTTTACATATTTAAATCCAAGAATCACTGCTCATAAACAATGTTCCACCAATTATTAGCATGTGCTCACACTGCATCACATGCAGTAATTGGTTCAGTAATTGGTTCTGCTGTCATGTGGCATGACTTTCTGCAGCAGTTTTAAAGTGTGCTGCCCGATACGCTAAGCCATACCCCAGATACATCCCAGCTGTGTGCATCTGTTTACTCTTGAGGTGACTGGTGAATGCACTCATTTACTAACCTATTCAGTATAAATTTTTGTTGTTAATCCTCACCCGAGGATATTGATTTTTAGATAGAGTCAAAGGGAGGAAGGGGAGAAGAGAAAACATGATGTGCGAGAGACACGAGGATTGGTTGCCTCCACACACGCCCGATGGGGGTGGAACCTGCAACCTAGGTTCGTGACCTTGTCCGGGAATCGAACCCAAGATCCTTCAGGACACAGGTCAATGCTCCAACCACTGAGCCACACCAGCTAGGGCCTATGCAATATAAATTTAAAATTACTGTAATATAGCCCTGGCCGGTTTGGCTCAGCGGTTAGAGCTCAGCCTGCGGTCCATAGAGACCGGTTTCGGTTCCCGCTAAGGGCATGTACCTTGGCTGCAGTTTGTCCCCGGCCCTGGTTGGGTCGTGTGGGTGGCGGCCACTCGATGTGTCCCTTTCACATCGATGTTTCTCTCTCTTCCTCTCTCTCCTTCCCGCTCTGAGTAAAAAATGGAAAAAGATCTTCAGGTGAGGATAAAAAAAAGAAAAGAAAATTACTGTAATATAGAAAACTTTTCTGGGACATTAAACTTTTCATACATACTTAATTTTAATTACACAAACGTGTCTACACAAAAACAGGTAAACTAATTTGCCAATTTTTAAAATATATGTTTTTATTGATTTTTTTGAGAGAAAGAAACATCAATGTGAGAATCATCAATTGGCTGCCTCCTGCATGCACCCTACTGGGGATTGAACAACCAAGGCATGTGACCTGACCAGGAATCAAACCAGGACCTCTCAATCCATGGGATGATGCTCAATCCACCAAGCCACACCAGCGGGCAATTCGGAAACCTTTTTTTTTTTTTTAATTTTTTCTTTATTGATTTTAGAGAGAGATGAAGGGAGAGGGAGAGAGAGATGAAAATATCAATGAGAGAGAACATCGACTGGCCGCCTCCTGCATGCCCCTGACTGGGGATCGGGCCCACAACCTGGACATGTGTCCTGCCTGGGAATTGACCCGGTGACCTCTTGGTGCATGGGCCGATGCTTAACCACTGAGCCACACTGGCCAGACTGGAAACCTACTATTATATAATAATATTATATTATTATATTTAACAGATAACCACTCACCCAAATTAGTCTGTTATATCAAAGTTTTACTGCAATACAATATCCATCATTTAATCACGGCACATTCTTAAAATGGAAAACTATGCAGAGGTCAAAATGAATGAAGTAGATTTATATGAACTGTTATGAAAAGATGGCTGAGAGACACTAATAAGTGAAAAGAGCAAGGTAAGTAACAATGTATATAAAATATTTGTGAATACTATATATACTTTCATATCCATGAACTACAAAGATAAGAGATAACAGTGGCTGCCTGGGAGCTAAAGGCCAAGGGCATGATCTCCTTTTATCATAATATGTACCTTTTGAACTATTCCAATTTTTTCCCATGTACATATGTTACCTTAAATTGATTTATTTTTTAATCCTCACCCAAGGATATTTTCAGATAGAGTGGGCGGGAGGAAGGGAGGGAGAGAGAGACAGACACATTGAGTGGCTGCCACCCACACAATCCCAACTGGGGCAGGGGACAAACTGCAACAGAGGTACATGCCCTTAAGTGGGAACCAAACCTGGGACTCTCAGGTGCACAGGCCAACGCTCTTTCCACTGAGCCAAACCGGCCAGGGTGCTACCTTAATTCTTTTATTCTAGGGTGATAAAGAACCTACAATGAGGTACAATTTAATTACTTTCTTAACAGTGCTAATGACAATGGGATTATCGAGAACCTCAAGAGAGCTAGTCCCTCTGTCCCAGGCAGGCCTATACCTATATACAATCCTAGAAAGAAGTGTTCTTCTTTGTTAAAGATACTAAATTACTGAGTTAAAATTCAGGTCCTGCTTTGGCAACTGTAATTCTAAGTTCAAATATAAATACAGAGAATTCAAGGATGTGAAGGAACTTTACAAAATCTGCCTCATTTAAAGTAACTCAAACTTATTGGGCATCCTTTTGAAAATCCTGTCAATCTACTTACATCAAGCTTTCCACTGAGAAATCACCTCTTTCTATTTTCAAATTGAAGCAGATACAGTGAACACTCTAATTTGATGGGTTATGCCGGTATTCACTAAATTAAAACAGTATAATATAAATGCACAATAAAGTATTCTAGATCTAAAAAAATAAAATCTAGCCCTGGCCAGTTTGGCTCAGTGGTTGGAGCGTTGGCCTGTGGACCAGAGAGTCCTGGGTTTGGTTCCCGCAAGTGGCACATACCAAAAAATAAAAATATAAAAAAAATCTAAAAGCAACGGTCTGACAAGCAAAAAAGCGTACACTTACTATGTTAATTTTCTTAACCAGAAATTTTAGAGGAAGTCATGCAAATCTGAGTTAGCTTGGTTTCTACAAACAAGCAACAAGAAAGCAAAATACTGTAGAGAAGACTAAAACCTTGCAACAAGTTTTTTCCTGAAACAAATGTGTTTCAGTTCAAGGAAGACACCTGCACGTCCCTTAAAGTATAAATAAGCTGTCCACAATAAAAAAAAAAAAAAATTTAATTCTCTGAATTAAGACATTTTTTCCTTACAAGTTGGCTAGTTAAGAATTTATTAATTCAGCCCTGGCCCAGTAGCTCAGTTGGTTTAGTGTCATCCTGATACACCAAGGTCATGGGTTTGATCTCCGATCAGGGCACATACAAAAAAATCAACTGGTGAATGAATATGTGGAACAACAAATTGATATTTTTCTCTTTCTCTCTCTCCTTCTCTACCTTCCTCTCTCTCTCTAAAATAATTTTTTTAAAGCACTCAATAAGTTTGTTGTTTATCCATTATTAAAAAAAAAAGAATTTATTAATTCAAATCTTTATTGGACACTATACTATTTTCTCACATACTGTTAGTTACAGCAAGAACAGTAAACAAAATAATCAAAAACTCCTGTCACAATGGATCTTATATTTTTGTAGCAGAAGAAGACAAAATATGCCACGGTTATGGAGGAAAATGCAAAGCAGGGGACTGTGCAGTGCCTCCAATTCTAAATAAGGCTATCAGGAAAGGCCTCACTAAAAAAAAGTGACATTTTATCCAAGACCGGAGGATGTGAGCCAAATAGATATTTGAAGGAGCATTCGAGGCAGAGGATTAGCTGTTGCAAAGGTTATGAGGTGGGGCCATGTTTGGAGTGTTCTAAGAACAGCAAAGGGGGCCAGTGCTACCAGAGCTAAGAAAGCAATAGAGTAAATAAGGTCAGAGAAATAAAAGAGAACCTATAAGCAAGTATTTGGCTTTTATTTGGAGAAAATGAGAAGATTTCAAGCAAGAGTGACTATTTATGCTGAAAAGGCTCACTCGAGCTGCTATGTGGAAACAGATTATATGAGTAGTAAGAATGGAAGCAGGGAGATCAGACAGGAGATGTTGCTATAATCCAGGAAAGAGACAACAATGGCTTGGACCAAGGTAGAAGTACAGATCATAAAAAGGGATCAATTTCAAGATATACTTTGAGGTGGAACCCAAAAGGATTTGTCCACAGACTGGATATGGGGCCTGGAAAAAAAAAAGTCAAGGCTCTGAGTAACTGTAAGAACCCATAAAAGCCTCACAACATTCAGAACTTATTCAGACAACAGACCAAAAAACTTCACCAACCATCAAGAAAGAAAAGTGGGGAAATTCTTCTGTGAAGTACTACTTATCTACTGCATTTTGACCATTTGAGGAAAAAAGTATCTTAACACTTGTAAACTAAAGAGAACTCATCTTTGCTAATTAAACACTCATCTTCTGGTTAACTGGGCTTTCAAGCTGAAATTTTACTCATCCTTCATACCCTACTCCCCACTCATGTGAGCCCTGCAGAAACAACAGCTGTATTCTCTGTGCTACTTATCTTCCTTCATTCCTCTATTGTTGCATTCATCAAACTAAAATTGAATACATCTGGATCCTTGGAACTTAGACAATTCAAATTAGTGTTAGTTCTCCTGCCCCACGGACTATAGTCCTGGAGAGTTCAAGAAAGAGGTCTCCACGTGGAAGTGGGGTACAGACTGACAATCCCCAGAAGAGGGGGTGGTGGGGGAGATAAACCACAGAACGTATATGCATGTATGCATGAACAATGGACATGAACAACAAAGCTGGGGACAGGGCAGGGAGGGAGAGGTGGGGAGGGGGGAATCAGTGGGGGAAAAAGGAGAAACATCTATAACAAAAATAAATTAATTACTAAAAAAAGAAAGAAAGAGGTCTCCATTAAATTCTACACAAAATAGTATCCAAAATATCTGTAAATAAACTAAAAATAGCAAGATGCTTCTTTAAGGCTAAAAAAAAAAGTTTCATATTTACTCCCTTGGTTATTCCCACTTTTCTACTTCCTCATTTAAGGAGAGAACTTGAGAATCAAGTTCCAGTACAGAAATCAATAATCAGTTCTATAAAAAGAAATTATGACCCCGATGGTGGGAAAATAATATTAACATTTCAGAACCAGGAGGAGAGACATGGCCTGACACTCAGAAAAAAAAAAAAAAAAAAAAGGAAAGCAATTAACCAGCAACCACATCTGCTTCTGAGAACAGTGACAGTTATTTACTGAAGTCCTGTGGGCCCTGTTCCCACTCAAATGAAAAGGGAGTGGTTTTCAAGTTTGTATGTACCCTGGTGATTAGAAGTAGTTGTCCTTTTCTAGTAATTCCTACCTCTACAAATAACTGACAAAAATTACATTAAAAATTTTCATGCTACACTGAAAATACTTACTTTTCAATTTTGCACTCCTTTTTTTTTTTCCTTTATTGATTTTAGAGAGGAAGAAGGGAGAGGGAAAGAGATAGAAACATCAATGAGAGAGAACATCAATTGGCTACCTCCTGCATGCCCCCCACTGGGGATCTGGCCCACAACCTGGGCATATGCCCTGACCAGACATCTAACCAGCGACCTCTTGGTGCATGGGTCGATGCTCAACCACTGAGTCACACCAGCTGGGCACAATGTTCTTTTAAAGATTAGTAATTCTCTCCCTGGCCAGTTTGGCTCAGTGGTTAAAGTGTCAGCCCTCGAACTAATGAGTCACGGGTTCGATTCCGTTCAAGGACACGTACCTGGGTTGCAGCTTGTCCCCGGCCCTGGTCGCGTCCTGCGGGAGGCAACCAGTTGATTTGGCTCTATCACATCAATATTTCTCTCTGTCTTTCTTTCTCTCCCTCCCTCCCACTCTAATGATAAACCGAAAAATATCCTCAGGTGAGGAATAAAATAAATAAATAAAATAAAGATTAGTAATTCTCCAGCTAAATCTCCATATTGTTATTTTTTCCTTTCATTAATAAACTTAAATGGAGGTAAAAGCACTATAGCCAATTTTCACTTCTAAAAAATTATTTGAATACCAGTAACACTAAAAATCTCAATAGCAAAATTCTAATACAGTATTGGGCATTAATCTTACTGTTTTCAGTGAATTTTTTTTTTTAATCCTCACCTGAGGACATTTTTCCATTTTTTTGTTCAGATAGAGTGGGAGGGAGAGAGAGAGAGAGAGAGAAACATCGATGTGAAAGGGATACATCGAGTGGCTGCCTCCCGCATGACCCAGCCAGGGCCGGGGACAAACTGCAACCTAGGTATGCGCCCTTGGCAGGAACCGAACCCAGGTCTCTCTGGACCACAGGCTGAAGCTCTAACCGCTGAGCCAAACCGGCCAGGGCTCAGTGAATTTTTTTAAATTAAGTTAGTTAGCTCTATTAAATTGGTCATATTCATTCATACTTTCATTTCTAGGCAAAGGTATCATGGCTATCCTCTCCATAGACTTTAGTTATTTTAAGACTCCTAAGCCTCTTTATTATTAAGTTTAAGCACAATCTTTCCTAAGTAACTGTGGTAAACCTCCTTTATACAATAAGAACTATCTCAAACTCGGCTGCATTCCCATAAAATTAAATCCTAATGTTTGTTTTCCATCTTTCCTTCCATCTTTCTGTCTTCAATCTCAAAAGGCTAAGTAACTGTACTGGAGAACAATATAAGTTTTAATCATTTTAATTTAGTTTCCAACATCACTGTACATACATTAACCCAAGAACCAGTGAATCACTCTGGCCGGTTTGGCTCAGCGGTTAGAGCGTCAGCCCGCAGACCAGAGTGTCCTGGGTTCGGTTCCCGCTAAGGGCACGTACCTCGGTTGCAGTTTGTCCCTGGCCCCGAACGGGGTAATGTGGGTGACAACAAGTCGATACCTCTCTCACATCAATGTTTCTCTCTCTCTCTTCCCCCCTCTCTCCCTCCTGCTCTATCTGAAGATAAATGCAAAAATGTCCTCGGGTGAGGATAAAACAATAGAAATAAATAAAAAAGAACGACTGAATCAATTACTTCTTTAATAAACTGTATTTGAGATTCTAAACGTCAACTTTTTTTTTAAGGCAACTGTAATAAAGCAAATTCAGTAGGAAAAATTCAAAAGGACACCTGGATTCACCCTGTCAACACCACTTTTTGAAATGTTTTCTGACCTATATCAGGACAGTTTGAGTGACTGTAACAGCTGCTAGTTCCCTGAGGTTGCAAAATAGATACTTGGGAAAAGGTTATTTGAATCACCTTTCAAAATAACCTATAGCACAGGAGCAGCAGCATGCAAAGCAAAAACTTCCAGGCTATTGTTAGCATTATTTAAAATATGTTTCAGAGCTTAGCAGTTTATGGGTCAGCTTAATTCTTTCATTTCCCTATTTTGTCAAATGTATTGGTCCTGTTCAAGTAGCTACCACCAAAAGAGGGGGAAGGAAGCTCTCTATGCCAGGATATGGAATAAAAAACATTCCAAGTAACAACTTGTCAGCACAAATTCTTTTGTTTGAACCCCAGAAATTTTTCTGCTGTTAGAGCATTTTGGTCCAAGTTTCCCCTAAAACTGGGTAAATTACACTTCACTTCCTCTCCTAAACTTCTTATAAATCACGTTATACTTCACAGCCATCTCTCTGTGTACTTGAGTATAGTACAAGATAAATAGACAAGAACCCAAATCATTCTATTTGGAGCTGCTGGTAGCCTTTTAAAATATACTGCCTACCCACTATTTGCCCAATAATAGCTTGATGTTTATTTTCATAAAACACAACATTCACAATCTTAAAAACCATACAGTTGTTTCACATTACATGTGACTGTGATGTAAAAATAGTGAAATACTCGCCCAGCCGGTGTGGCTCACTGGTTGAGCATCGACCCATGCACCAAGAGGTCACTGGTTCAATTCCTGGTCAGGGCACATGCCTAGATTGTGGGCCTAATCCCCAGTGGGGGGCATGCAGGAGGCGGCCAACTGATGTTCTCTCATTGATGTTTCTATCTCTCTCTCCCTTTCCCTTCCTCTCCTAGAATAAAGAAAAAAATATATATATATATATTTTTTTATCCTCACCCGAGGACACTTTTCCATTTTTTGTTCAGGTAGAGCGGGAGGGAGAGAGAGGAAGAGAGAGAGAGAGAAACATCGACGCGAAAGGAACACATCGAGTGGCTGCCACTTGCACGACCGACCAGGGCCAGGGACAAACTGCAACCGAAGCACATGCCCTTAGTGGGAACCAAACCTGGGTCTCTCTGGACTGCAGGCCGACACTCTAACCGCTGAGCCAAACCGGCCAGGGCAAAAATATTTTTTTAAAAAGTGAAATACTTGCCCTGGCCAGTTTGGCTCAGCGGTTAGAGCGTCGGCCTGCAGACCAGGAAGTCCCGGGTTCGGTATCCGCTTACGGCACATGCCTCGGTTGCAGTTTGACCCCGACCCTGGTTGGGGTCGTGTGGGTGGCAACCAGCCAATGTGTCTCTCTCACATGGATATTTCTCTCTCTCTCTTCCTCCCGCTCTATCTGAACATAAATGCAAAAATGTCCTCGGGTGAGGATTAAAAAAAAAAAAAAAAAGTGAAATACTCTATAATACCAAGTTCAAGGAGTATTTATTTATTATTTATTCATTTATTTACTATTATCATTCTTTTTTTATCCTCACCCAAGGACGTTTTATTATCCTTTGCCCACTAGCTTAGTTCACTTTCAACACGGATTCCCCTTCCTTCTCTTCTCACTTAAAGATTAGAAAACTTTTTTTTAATGCAAAATTTAGTTTTTTTTTTTTGTCCTCTTCCTCCAAATACTGAGATGAGGAGCAACATACCATCTCTGAATGATACTAAAATGCAGCACATACAATTTTACATCTATTTATGGAGTTCTGTGTGCGTACCATGCAAATATTATCCAGAATCAGGATCCTATCAATGTGGGTGAAAAATATTTGATGATGGGCATTAAAATTTCATATTAATACTACATACTTTGAAGATACAAAGTGAGTGTGAGTAGAATGATGTAGAATTAATTAAGACTCCTGAGGAAAGGTAAAACTTTTACAACAAGACTGGTTGAAACAATGAAGGGCCATGGTAGCATGACTTGAAAGGACCTGAGTCTCCGGTTAGATATCTCTGATGAGGCCTTGATGATGCTATCAATTCAAATGCAATAAAAGCTCTTAGGAATTTAAAAGTAGAGCAGTAGTCAGGAAGCAACTCTGCTCCCTGAGAGAAAACAAATACAGCTGACCCTTAAGTGTGGGAGTTAGGGGCATCTAACCACCACCACCCCCCAACACACACACACACTTGAAAATCCATGGATAACTTTTAGCTCCCCAAAAACTTAAGTTGCCCCTAGGTATCAGAGGAGGATTGGTTCCCGTGCCCCCATCCTAACAGATACCAAAATCCTCTGATGCTCAAGTCCCCTTTATAATACGGTGTAGATCAATGCATTGGGTCCAGCCCTCTGCATCTGTGGACTCCCAATCATGGATCAAAAACAGTAGAGGCATTTATTTATTATTATCATTATTTGTTTAAATCCTCACCCAAGGGCTTTTTTAATTGAATTTTTAGAGAAAGAAACATTGAAGTGAGAGAGAAACATGGATCGGCTGCCTTTCGTACACCAGAGATCAAAACCCGCAACCTAGGTATGTGCCGACAGGGAATCGAATCCACAACCTTTTGGTATATAGGACAGTGCTCCAACCAACTAAGCCACCCAGCCAGGGTGAGGTATTTATTTTTAAAAGCCCACGTATAAATGGACCTGGGCAATTCAAACCCATGTTGTTCAAGGGTCAACTGTATTGCAGTATCGGTGGGCATTTCTGATCTACTGAGCAACTCCATAATTACCAACGAGCTTCATTAACAGTCTTTCAACTTACTAAGTCCTACCTGACAAATTATTTTTCTTTGTAAACAGATGAGATTAACTCAATTCTACTTACTGATGACCTTCAAATGAAGATCCCATTTCATTAGAAAAACAATTCAGAGTATAGTCTATGACTGAAAATTTGAACTGCTTTTATCTAGAATGATCTAAATTATCTGAATTTCAACCAATCACCAAAGGAAATTTGTTCGTAACCAAACATGTGGAAAGAATAATGTCACCAGGATCTATTGTTTCTGCATCATACCCTTCCCAATTTGCTGACAAATCCTGCTGATGACTCATATCCTTCTGGACTAATCAGTCACTGTTCCTTCATGATACTCTTTCTACCAATAATGGAAAGTAGAAAACACATCAATTTGTTTTGCTACTAAAAACAGTAAATATCAACATACATATATAAATACAATTTACAAATACTGTAGTGGTACAACTTACTAAATATTTCCTATAAAAGAGTGGGGGGAATAAAGTTTTGCTTAAATCTCAACTAAAACTAAAGGACAACTACAAGAAAGCAGACCTGATTGTAAATTTGAATTCCTGTCAAATAATACATTAGTATAGAGCCAACATTTTTGACCACTGCAGAAATAAAAATATAAAGTAATTTATCTGATCTGCTAAAGCAAATATATCATGTGTGTATTTTATGCCAAAAGAATTAACATTTTCTGAGAAGAATGAAATTTCAACCCAAAAATACTATGAAAGAAATTAAATACACCAGTTCTCTAAAGGTAAAGGCTGTTCTAATGGTCAAAATATTTTTTCAAAACAGGCTCAACTAGCAAAAACAGGGTCACAGAAAAGCTTAATCTTAAAATTCTCTACAGTTTAAAACTGCAATGTTGTACAATGTAAATTTATATTCAAATGATGAAATTTAGTTTCTAGGCCACTTAAAATAAAATGGATGCTATGTTACAGAATCTATAGGACAGAAATCCATTCAGGCAAACAAAAACCATTTGTATTAGTCTCATAAAAACTTGGTATAATGTGTCAACACCTCATAATTATTTTTTTTGCCTGTAAATCTATATTGATTGAACAGATAGTGCAGGGAAGACCATCTAAGACATGCAAGAAAAGAATTATTTTTTTCACCTGGGTTCTGGTAACTCCACAGGGTTAACTGTGGAAAGTAGAAAAAGCCTGCAGTGCTGTGAAGCTTCTCTCATGGAGGTGCTCCAGTAGTGACAGTTTTGTACCATAGACCTCTACAACTCTAAGGAGCAACAGATTTACATACAATAGCCACTTGAACTCTACACCAAGCAATCCAATAAGGCTTCAAGACCCTACAGTAACCAGGAAGTCAAAGGAGCTAGAGAATGTGGTTCAGTCCATAAGACAAAAGATAAATAGAAAAAGGTAATAGAAACCTCTACACATATACTAGTTCTGAAGTTGAAAAGGATAAAAGGCTCTTCTAATATTCCAGTTATAGAGTCAAATCACCACTTCCCAAAGTAATTATAACTGGTGGTATCCACTGTTCATTTAACAAACCCAAGGGACAAAATTATCTGAACTGTAACATCAAGGACTCTTTACTTTTTAAACTTAAAGAATCATTAGTTTCTATGTGACTCAACTAGTGTCTTAAGAAAAATCTCAATGCAGCAACATCCCCAAAAAGAGGGAAAAAAAAAAAAAAGTATCCAAGTACCTCAAGTACCCTTAAAAAAAAGCAATCCAAAAAAAAAAAAAAAAGGCCGACTTCCTTAACATCTATTTAATTCCTACATCACTCCCTATAAACTGACTAGAGTTAACTGAAAGGAAAAAAGGTTAGCCAGAGATTTAAGTACTTTAAGCCCCATGGGGAAATTTTTTTTATCCACTATCATTTACTTACTGTTTTTTAAATTGGATCCCAAACCTGGGATTCAACAATTAATTTATAAATCAATTTCCTTATCTATAAAACTGAAAGAATGCCACTTACAGGATTATTATGAATTGTAAATGAGATGATTTGTGATTCAGCGCAAAGACAAGTATTCAAGACCTCAAGAACTCTATCACTACCCTTCTCAATAAACATAATAATTCTACCATGTTAAACTATGGATCCTGATTTCAAGTTGCCTAAAATTTTTAAAGATTCCCCAACTTCTATGAGTAGTACAGCTAATGGTATTGCACTTAAAGAAACCCTAACTTAGATTTCACTCTTCTAAGAGCAACAGCTAAAAATTTATGTACTGCTCTACATCTTATTTGTAAATGCTTTTTCTAGAGGCTTCACTGGTTAACAGTCACACCTTCCAACAAAAAGAAAATGCCATCAGCCCTGGCCGTTGTGGCTCAGGGGATACAACATCAGCCCTCACACTGAAGGGTCTCAGGTTCAATTCCCACTCAAGGGCACATACCTGGGTTGCAGGTCCTATCCCTAGGCCGGATCAATCAGGGTGTGTGCAGGAGGCAACCAATCTGCAACTAATCAATGTCTCTCTCTCACATGGATGTTTCTCTGTTTCTCTCTCCCCTTCCTCCCTCCCTATCTCTCTAAAAATCAATGGAAAAAAATATCCCCAGGTGAGGATTAACGACAACAAAAGAAAGCACAGCCAAACCCTGTAAAATAAAGCTCTACTAAATTTCAATTTTGTGCCCCAAAATCATAGTGTTCTGTACTGCATACAGAAATGCTACCTTTCAAAGACAGAATGAGTAAAAAGTTAATCCAGAAGACACATAAATCTTTTTTACCTTGTTCACACAAATGTCTTTTCAAGTAAAATATAAATATAGGGTTTTCAGACTTTTTGAGAAAATTATGTGCAAAAGCATTCAAATATTTACTCTTTCCTAATGCTACTAAAGTTCAATGACATTGTAAATGGTTTCTGCCTATAAATTTAGTTTGGTCAAATTAAATATTACTTGACTGACTCATGGAGGGAGTGGTTTGACTTTTGTTATTCTGAGTCAGAATATACTGGGTTCAGCAGTTCTAAACAATTTCTCATTTGTATAGGTGTTCTAAAATGCTAGCCTTTTCCAGTTACTAAATGTAACAACTAAATTGTTGCCTTAGTAGAAAAGTATTAATGGTAATACTTTGAATCTATATTTTAATTTATAATTAACTAAATGCTTTCATATATTATTTTCTCATTTGATGTTCACAATCTCGAGGAAAATACTGCACAGCTAAAAAAAGACTTTCACAAAGAAGTGACTTCTAACTAACTCTTAACTCCAATAAATATACTCTTCCTTTTTCCTCCAAAATAAAAAAACATAAAAGTCTGTGTAGTTTCTTTAATCAGACTTTCCTCTCCCAGACATATCCCAGGTGCCTCATAAAAACTGTCTCCAAGCACACATCCTGGGGCCCCAGGAGAGTTTCAAGGCAGAATCTCCACCCACATAAAACCATTGCTTAGGTCCCAAAGAGCCTAGAGTCAGCATCTCCTAAAATGATCCCCTTGCCTCCAGCCATTTAGTCTTCTGCTTTAACGTCAACATCTCTCACCTGTACAAGTTGATGGTCACTGTGTGGTAAAATACTCCAAAGCAAGACAACCTTATGTAAAAGTATAATTATGTAGTGGAAAAAAATCAAGAAACTCTGGAGTCAGGCAGACCTGGGTTTTTAATCCAACTCCAATTCCAATTATCTTATGACCTGGGCTGGGACAAGTTACTTAAACTCTTCGAGTATCTTCATCACTTTAAGTCAATGAGGGCTCATCACTTTAACCCTAGTGCCTGGCAAATAGAAACCACTCAATATCTGCCAAATAAATACAAATGAGGACACTTACCATCTTTTAATAACTGTGAGAATTAAATGAGAGTGTATAAAAAGTTCCTGATGCATAGCAGGCACTTAATACTAATTAATCCAGTTCCCCACTGAATAGTAACAATATTATTTACTATTTTCAAAAACAGAGGACATGCCAGTGATTGAGAAAAATAATGCTCTAAGAAGAAAATAATTCTGAAACATCACTGCTTTTGCCTGATTCTACTGTGACTACTATCAAAAGGGCCACCCTACTCTTTGCTTACTATATTGAAAAACTCCCAACTTCTAAGAAAAGTCCCATCATTAAGGTGTAAAATCTGGATCAAGGTACTCGTTATCTACTTCTACAACATAAGAATCTGGGAAAAGTCCATAACAGTGCCTAGTTCATTCACAATCCAATATGAAACAACTTTTAAAATGTTAAGATCAGAATACTGCAAACAATGTCTCACCATCTTCACCAACACAACGGTATACTGGCAAGTGAATCCGAAGCCTTAATAAATAAAGTATCCTTCTATAGCCTTAATTTCCTTTTGCACATTGAACAAAGTATAACTCACTCACTTCCTGTCTGAAACTGCTCTATAATATAAAGCACAGCAGCAAATAACTACCATATTCAGTCCAGCAGTGGATGTCGTTTGGTGACTCCAGACAAGCAGCATTTGCTGAATGCCTACAGTGATGCTAGAATACTACATACTTTATGTCTCTTGACAAATTCCAGAAAATAAAAAACTAGCCTATGGTTCTTCTCCATCATCATTGCATCATATCATCATCATCATCAGTATTATTTCTTAAGAGTTTTTCTCCAGAGATTAGGAAAGAGCCACAACCTAAAAATATGACTTCAATTCACCAAAAAATAAAATACCTTTTACCTCCCCTGCAAAGCCAGCAGGACTTTACCAGAGTCTATGCTTCCTGAACACTCTAAAGGCAAGAGCCTAGGATCCTGGGCAATAGACAAGTTTTAGTTAGTTCTCACATCTCCAGACTAAAAGGGGATAACAATATCTTTAACAAATTTAGAAATCTGTGTAGATGGCATGAAAGGGAGAGGTGCGGATAAAAATTTTTTTTAAAAAGTACATTCTTTTAAAAATCCCAGAACCAGAGGATGACAGTGCCACGGGAATATACTCCTTCCTATACTCTTTCTTCATATTTGAACCCAGGAACCCAGGGACAAGACGCTCCGGGAAAGAACTCCCTAACGCAGGACACCAGGACTCACCACCACCATACACCACGGTCGAGGAGAGCCTCCAGGATGCCTGCTCACACTCTGGACAGACGCAGGCACACCCTTCCACACTCCCTCTCCCCAACCTCTCACGCCGCACTCGTGTCCTCCCCAGACTCACTCATTCCCACACGCTGCCCCCACACCACACCATCCACACAGATACCGTCCTCCCACACACTCCCACTCTCCCCCCGCACTCTCCTGTCCACTCACCCCACACTCCCTTCCATACCGCCCCCCACTACCCCCACCCACACTCTCTCTCACCCATACCCCCCTTCTCTCACCGCCGCATGCACTCAGCCCTCGCCCCAACTCACTCTTCACCCCCTTCACGCACGCACATTTCCCCCCGCCTACACTCAACATTCTTACACACACGATCCCCCGCTTCCTCACCCACCCTCCTTCTCCACGCTTCCCGGCCGCGCTCCCCCTCCCCGGGCCCCGGCCCGGCCCTCCTTCCGGGGACGTGTCTCGGGCCTGCATTAATGGCTGCGGCGCCTCCCGCCCTCCCCTTCCCCGAGGCCCCGGGGGCCGGCGCGGGGGCCGCCCGGGGGCAGCGCACTCACGCTGGCGAGCTGGGGACTGGGCATTGACGTCCGGCGGCGGAGGGAGCGAGGAGGCGCCTCTCTCCTCAGTCACCTCGGCGGCGGCGGCGGCGGCGGTAGCGGTGGCGGCGGCGGCGACGACGACTCCCCCCCAGCCTCGGCGCGCGACACCCGGCCCGGCCCGGCGACGGCGGCGCGTGTCCACGAGTCCGTCTTGCTGCTGCTGCTGCGGCCGCCGCTATGTCTCCTGCTGCCGCCGCTGCCCCCGCTGCCGCCGCTGCCTTGTGGCGTCGCCAAGCGCCGTGCCCGGCTGCCGCTGCCGCTCCAGCCGCTACCGGACGGACGACGGTTACAGCCCGACGATCGCGCCTCCGCCACCACCGCTGCGCGCGCAGCCGGAACCAGCTCCCGCCGCCGCCCCTCAGGGGGCGCTGCGGGGCGCGGCGCGCGCGCCCGTCGGCCCGCCCACCGCACCAGCTGACTGGACGGCTGGCCGGCTCGCGGGGCGGTTGGGCCCGCCCACTGCCCCGCCGGGCGCTGACCCACTGCCCTCGGCGCCTCGCCCGCTTCTCGGCCTTCGTTCCGCTCTGCACTCCTGACTGCGGAAGCGCGTCCATGTGACCTGGGAGGGGTTAGAACTAGGCCTAGCGAGTCGTTCCTCCACGCCCCGGCCCGCCCATCCGCACCTGGGCTGGGGCGAGGGCTTGAGGCCGCCTTGTGACCTGCAAGGTCGAAGAGCTTTTTCCCGCATCCCGGGCGGTGAGGCCTGAAGCCAGATCCTGTTAAGACGAGGCAGCGACCGAGCCCTTTGCTTGGGGATTTCCAGCTCAGAAGTGAGAACCAGAACAGCTCAGTTCTTGGCTGCCCTTCCTCGAGGCCCCAAATAAATGGCGTGTGCATCTGCGATCGCAGAGGATGTGTCTGCGCCTCCCCCCACATCCCTGCCGCCACACACACCCAGGCCTATGAACCCTCCCTGACCGACCAAAATTGAAACTTCCGGGTTATAGCATTTTAGGCAAGTTATTTCCTCTCTGTATTCTCAAATATTAAATGGAAATAGTCATCAGCTACCTCATGGGCTCTTTTGACATATCAAAGATATAACTATGAGAAAAATGCCTGATGAAAAGGAGACCCTGAATTTCAAGGTTTCCAACCTAATGCCCCCTTTAACGACAGGATTATCCTCGAGATTAAACCATTCTGTATTTGAAAGGCAGCCAGACATTCTTTAATTCTTTGTCAGACTATGGAAAAGGTGGTCACCGGTGAGTTGGGAGACTGGTCGGAGCTACTGCCTGGTGGCAGTCATAAAGAGGCACTGGAGGCTGGGGAGGCTTACTCATAACCTTGGGGGAAGAGGGTGCTTTGTCTTCCCTATCCATCCTGGGAAGTTTCCCCAGCCCAGAACTAGCACCTTATAGAAGGAACTACTGCCCTTGGACTGCCTCTCCCATGACCCCCCTTACCACCACACATCGATTCAGCTGGCCCTACGGGGAGAAACACGGGTCGGTAGTCATCATGACGCCTTCCACACGAGGTAGGGGCATTGCTCCTGACCAGAAGGCTTCCATTAGAGCTTAGCAGTAAAAAGAAAGGTCTTATGACTCAGCCACATCAAACCACAGCACAGAACCCAGGATGTTCACCACCAGCAGGTGGCCCAGGAGGGGGGTGTTCCAGGGCAAGGCTGGCTGGCAGGGCTGTGTGGGAGTTGAGAGGCCTTGAAGCAAGAGGGACTGATGATTAGATTCACCGCCCTTGGGTGAGGAGTACAGGCTCAGCTGCCACTTGCACTCTACCTGCCTCCAGCAGGCAGCATTTTCCACTTCCTCCAAGCACAGACTTGAAACAGACAACTATCTCCTCTACAAAACTTTTGCTGAGTATCCTGGTTATTATTCATTCTTCTGCTAAAGTCTCAAAACACCTTATGCAATCCTCTATCACAGCATTTATCACATTGTTTTATAAATGTCTATTTACATTATTCTCCCCTACTTAAACTGACCTACTTGGGGCAGTCTAGTAGACTGTTAAACAAATGACTGAATCTTCCCTCCACCTAGCTCTCAGCCTGGCCCTAAAATGTCAGTAAATAATATAATACCAACATAAGGGTAACAATAATGGCTATAATAATGGCTATCATTTATGAAGCATCTACTCTGTTCTAAACCGTGGTGTTCTAAAATATATTGTCAAGTTTATGCTTCAAAATAACACTGTGAAGAAGGTATTATCCTCGCTTTTTTTTTTTTTTTTAATCCTCAGCTGAGGATATTTTTCCATTGATTTTCAGATAGAGTGGGAGGGAGGGAGAGAGAGAGAGAAAAACATCAATGTGAGATTGTAACTGCAACCCACGTTCATGCCCTTGACCAAAATCGAACCTGCGAATCTGGTCTGCACATCTGAGGGTCGACGCGCTAACCGCTGAGCCAAACCGGCCAGGGCAATTATCCTCACTTTAAAAAAGACTGGAGCTGGCTGTTGTGGCTCAATGGTTGAGCGTCGACCCATGCACCAAGAGGGCACAGGTTCAATTCCCAGTCAGGGCACATGCCCAGATTGTGGGCTAGATCCCTGGGGAGGGGGCGTGCAGGAGGCCCCAATGTTCTCTCTCATTGATATTTCTCTCTCTCTCTCCTTCTCCTTCCCTCTCTCTCTAAAAGCAATAAAGAAAACATTTTAAAAATAAACAGCCCTGGCTGATTTGGCTCAGCGGTTGGAGCGTTGGCCTGCAGACCAGAGAGTCCTGGGTTTGGTTCCCGCTAGGGGCATGTACCAAAAACTGAATAAATACAATTTTTTAAAAATAAATCAATAAATAAACAGATAAAAGGGACTGGAGCCCTGGCCAGTTTGGCTCAGCAGTTAGAGCATCGGCCTGCAGACCAAAGAGTTTCAGGTTCAAATCCAGTCAAGGGCACATACCTCAATTGTGGTTCCATACCCAGCCCTGGTTGGGGTCATGTGGGAGGCAACCAATGGATGTGTCTCTCTCACATCAATAGTCAGTGTTTCTCTGACTCTCTTTCCTTCTCTTTCTCCCTCCCTCCCACTCTATCTGAAAATCAATGGAAAAGTGTCCTCAGGTGAGGATTTTTTAAAAAGGAGGCATTGGAGCCCCAACAGGTTTGGCTCAGCGATTAGAGCATCAGCCCACGGACCAAAGGTTGCGGGTTCAATTTCAATTCCAGTGCAGGGTACGTTCCTAGGTTGCAGGTTCGATCCCCAGCCCTGGTCGTGGTTGTGCGTGCGGGAGGCAACCAGTCGATGTGTCTTTCTCACATCTGTGTTTCTCTCTCTCTCCCTCCCACTCTCTAAAAAAAAAAGGAAAAATATCCTCAGGTGAGGATTAATAAATAAATAAATAAATAAATAAATAAATAAATAAATAAATAAATGGGATTGGAGACAGAGAAATGAAGCGACAAAAGCAGGATTCATTCAGCCCAGGTGTATGCCTCTAAAGCCCAAATAAGCATGATGTTAGTCTCTGACTCCAGTCAATAATTGGAGTCCCTCAGATCCACCTGGAATCCCTTCTGAGATGTTGAAAATACCCCCTTCTGAGGGCAAAAGGCCTAAGACCTTGGCACCACCAACTCCCCAACCCCTAAGACAGTAGGGAAATGCTCTAACCCCTGGCATGAATGACCTCATCAAATGGTTTCTAAGGAAGACTGCACACCTCAAACAGATCAGGAACCAGGCTGCAGGTGCCTAATCACAGCGTGAACCATCCTTCGTAGTGAGTTTTACACATAATAAGTGCCCTCAGTTTATCTGAAACATTCCAAGTGCCATTAGCTTATTAATCCTCCAGTGCCCATGTGAGGCAAAGCTGGCAGTATTCCTGACTAATTCTATAGAGCAGAAGCTTAGCTCCTTGAAAGCAGGAGCTGTGTGGCCTGTCACACACAGGGATTGGAGAAAGAAGTAATAGTAGTATGACAAAGAAAGCAAAATCCTGGCAGAAGTGGTTTGAGACAGAAGCGGGGTCACAACCCAGGTGCCTGGTTCATATCATGGGACTCCAGACTGTTTCATCTGGCATCCTCATCCTCGCATTGCCATTTAGTTGCTGTGTAACTTTGGGAAGTTACTTTAACAGTCTTAATTTCCCCATCTGTAAACTGGAAAAGGTAACAGTACTGAGCTCATAAGGCAGTTTTGAGCATTACAAGAATTAGTGTATATAACTCAGGTAGCACCATACTGGACACAGAGTAAGTGTTCAATAAATGTTAGCTATTAATGCAATTATTAGAATGGTACTTGGCACTGTGGAATGAATAAATGGAATGAGCTTTGTTACTACTGGCTCTGTAGAGTTTATTTCAAAATTGCAGGCTCTACTACTTACTATTAGCTTTGTGATCTTGAGCAGATAGCTTAATTTCATGAATGAACCTCTATACTCATCTGTAAAATAAGATTACTCTGAAATAAAGATATTCAAAATGTTTCATAAACTGTCAAGCACTATACAAACATACACTGTGCTTTGTACTGTGACTGTACAGGAATCCCAGGTCTGCCCCTTAAATTCTAAACTTCTAAAGTTTCCTCCTGTGTAATTTGGGCATGGTGATCACATCCATGGGGGGGGGGGGTGCAAAAATTACATTATTAAAGACAATATATTTAGCCCTGGCCGGTTTGGCTCAGCTTAGAGCGTGGGCCTGTGGACCAAAGAGTCCCGGGTTCAATTCCAACCAAGGACACATACCTCGGTTGCAGTTCATCTCTGGCCCCAGTTGGGGTTGTTCGGGTGGCAACCAACTGATGTGTCTCTCACATCAATGTTTCTCTCTCTCTCTCTCTCTCTCTCTCTGTCTTTCTCTCTCTCTCTCTCTTCCTCCCACTCTGGAAATAAATGTAAAAATATCCTCGGATGAGGATTTCAAAAAATATTAATAAAGACAATATATTTAAAGTACCTAGCATGGTGGGAAGTGGTCCACACATATTACTTCCCTACCCCTAATAAGTGTTGTTTTTTTCATCGTCCTAAAGTAAACCACAAGGTGTGGTGGGGAATTAATGGAACCAATAGCACGTGGATTAGACCTGGCTCTGCCACTGTGTGATGTTGGGCAAGTTACCTAACCTCTTTCAGCTTTCAGATGCCTTGCCTCTAACTTGAGATAAAGTATGCCTACATTGCAACGTTTTAGAAAGATAAGACGGACTAGTCCAGCACAGACCTTGCCTCACAGTAGGGGTTTGCTCAATAAGCGGGATCCACTCTCAAGAAAAGGACCCGGTTGGAAGCAACCACCAACATTCCCCAACCCAAAACCAAACGGAGTCATGAGCTGCAAAATAAGCGATCCAGGCTCTACAAAATTCAGCAGAGCTTGGGAAGGTCCTACGACGATCTAGCCGAACACAACTTCGCTTTCCTGGACTCTGCCAGTGGAGTGGTCAAGAGAAGGCCATGAGAGGACCCAACCCTCCCAAAGTGATAGCCCGAGAGGAGGAGGCAGGGGTTGGAAAGAATGTACTGATTCACCGCCCCACCCATCCCCTGCCTCTAATCTCTCTTCCGGAATTTTACAGCCCTCTTTTACTGGGTAGAGGCGGAGGGAGCAGGGCGTCGGTTACCGCCGGCTGCAGGAAGCCCCCTTGCCAATCAGTTATGCGGGAAGCCCCTGGGAACCGTGCACACACCCAGGCAGTTTGCTCCCTGCTGCCTCTCTGCATACAGTTGGGGGGAGCCCAGCAGGGAGGGAGAGGAGCTGTGAATTCTCGGAGACTTCACGCTGGCTCCGGGGGGTGGGGCCGCGGGCGGAGAGTTCCCCCTCCCGGTGCTGGTAGGAGCTGGAGAGCTGCGGTTGAATCTTGATTGGGTTTAAGTGCACTTGGGATGCCGCGACCTCTTACAAGATGCTGCCCACGGCCAATCAGCAGTTAGGATCTCATCTTCACCTCCGTCAGGTGTAACTGGATTTCAGCCAAAAATCCTTAAAGGAAACGACTTCCAAAACTGGGAGCGAGGGAAAGGGAAAAGTTAAGAAACGTGGCTTAATTTCCTGTTTTATCTTACTACAGATAAAGCAGCTGAGGCCTGCAGTAGGCCAGGATCTGCCTGCCCCAGGCCGTACTGAGACTCAGCAGCGCACTGCAGGCCAGGACTTTAACCTCTGGGTCTGTGCTGCCCTGCCTGCTGGGTTCAGTTCACAGCATTATTCGATACCTCTAGACTTAGTTTCCCCATCTGGAAGCTGGGAAATACCAAAGAATTTACTAATAACTGAAAGAAATCTGTTGGAAGTGAAGCAGCAAATCTCCCTACACAACGAAGGGATTCTCAGCCTTCCTAATGCCGTGACCCTTTAATACAGTTCCTCTTGTGGTGACCCCCTAACCATAAAATTATTTTTGTTGCTACTTCATAACTGTAATTTTGCTACCGTTATGTCTTAGGTGACCCCTGTGAAAGGGTCGTTCGACCCCCAAAGGAGTCGCAACCCACAGGTTCAGAACTTAGTTCTCTTCTAATCTTAGAAGGTAATGATGTTCACAGCTAACATTTATTGAGCATTTACTATGTGCCAAGTACTGTTCTAAGCACTTTACACGTATTAACTAAGAAAATTTTCACAACAATCCTAGGAGGTGGAAATTATTATCCTCATTTTACAAATGTGAAAACAGATGAATAACAGCAGAGCCAGTTAAGTGAATTTGACCAAGGTCATCCAGAAAGTATATGATAGAGGCAGGATTTGAACCCAGGGAGTATTTATCCAGGGCCCCACACATACACCCTCAACCACTGTACCCTCTGTTTCTCAAATAAGAATGTGGTTACAATCCACCTACATTCTGGATGTTGGTTTAACAGTGTAAGCTCTTTTCATTATGGCAACCTGTTTCAGAGTGACTTAGATTATCTGTTTGTGTATAAATGTTTAATATATGCTCTCTGCCTGTGATAATGTTTCTACACACCGAGACATCAAAGCACCAAGTTAAATGGGGCAATCAAGGTCACATTGTGAAATTGAGAGCACTTCTTCCCTGGCAGGTGCAAAGTTGTCTTAATTCTGTCAGGTGCTATGGCCAGAATCTTGACTTTCCCTCCATTTTACCTTCTAGTAACCTCTAGTACCCATCTCCACACCAATGATTCTAACTTGGCTACTACTGTTTTTTTCAAGGATATTGAAAAGGTTGCCCTGCCCCCTAAAACATATGACCTACCCCATCTTCAGCTTGTGTGCATATAAACTGCACAGTAGGTTTCTTTCTTGGTTTAAAGCCAAATATTTCATCTTTTGATCAAATGCAAAAATCACGAGAGAGAAAAAAATAAACTGAACCTCACCAGCCAGTTGTACGTAATGAGAATGAAATGATCAGATCCTCCCTAAAAATGAGTTTGTTTTGTTTTTATCCTCACCCGATGATGTTTTCCCATTATTTGTTCAGATAGAGTGGGAGGAAGAGAGAGGAAGAGAGAGACAGAGAAACATCGACATGAAAGGGACACATCGAGTGGCTGCCACCCACAAGACCAACCAGGGCTGGGCACAAACTGCAACCAAGGTACGTGCCCTTAGCGGCAACTGAACCCGGGTCTCTCTGGACCGCAGGCCATCGCTCTAACCGCTGAGCCAAACTGGCCAGGGCCTAAAAATGAGTTTGGTAGGAGGGAGAGCAAGAGAACTATGAACTTACCTGAATTAATGTCTAATGTCTAAAAGAACTTCAGAAGTCAGTGCAATACCTCCTTTCATAGGCCCAGGTAAAGCAAAAAGAGTTTCCCAGGCCAAGCAGAGCTATAGAAGGGATGGGGGAAACTTTTGTGGGAAAGAGAACAGAAGGCAGGAAAAGGGACAAAGGATTAGATTGGCTTCGATGTCAGAAGGCTTTCCTTCTGGTTGTGTTTAAAAAATTTTTTTTCTGCTCCTTAGCCTTAAAAATGTGGTTGAGCATCAACCCATGCAGCAAAATGTCACCAGTTCGATTCCTGGTCAGGGCACATGCTCAAGTTGTGGGCCAAATCCCCAGTGGGGGACATGCAGGAGATGGCCAGTTGATGTTCTCTCTCATCGATGTTTCTCTCTCTCTCTCCCTCTCCTTCTCTCTCTAAAATCAATAAAGAAAAAAAAAATGGTACATGTGCCCTGGCCAGTGTGGCTCGTTGGTTGAGTGTTGTCCCATGCACCAAAGGGTTGCTGGTTCGATTCCTGATCAGGGCACATATCCAGGTTGTAGGTTCCTTCCCTGTCCCTGGTCAGGGTGCATGTGGGAGGCAGCAAGCAGATCGATTGATATGTTTCTCTTTCACATCGATGTTTCTCTCTCTCGCCCTTCTTCTCTCTCTCTAAAATAAATATATTTTTAAATGGTATGTGCATTCTATGATATGTAAATTATACTTTATTAAAGCTTTTAAAAAATAAAATGAGCTTCTTTTTTATTTACCAACCTGAGAGAGAGAGAGAGAGAGAGGAAAATATCGATTCATTGTTCCATTTATTTATGCATTCATTGTTTGGTTCTTGTATGTGCCCCAACAGGGCATCAAGATCGAACCTGCAACCTTGGTGTATTGGGACAACTGAGCTACCCGCCAGGGCTAATAAGATGAGCTTTTTATAAATTTCTTTTAATTACAGAGATGACTGCTTAATAAAGTAAAAGTCACCTATGATCACACCCAGAGAAAGAACAACTGTTAACAATTTATATTATATTGTTCCTCCAGATTTTTCTCTGTACAATCAAATTTTTCTGAATATTCATATATGTGTGCACAGGTATGGGTTTTTAAAAGAAATGGGTTTCTCTTAATATATCTTAGATAGTTTTCTATGTCAGTATATTTATATCTACCCATTTTCTTTTTTTCTTGTAAATTTATTGATTTTTTATTTTTATTTTTTTTAAGAGAAAGAGAGAAGGGAGCCCTGGCTGGTTTGGCTCCGCCGTTAGAGTGTCGGCCGTGGACCAGAGAGTCCCGGGTTCTGTTCCCACTAAGGTCACATACCTCGGTTGTAGTTTGTTTCCGGCACTGTTGGGGTCGTGTGGGTGACGACCAGTCAACGTGTCTCTCTCACTTCGATGTTTCTCTCTCTCCCTCCCACTCTTCCTGAGGATAAGTGCAAAAATGTCCTCAGGTGAGGATAAAAAAAAAAGAGAGAGAGAGAGAAGGAGAGAAGGGAGAGCGAGAGAGGGAAACATTGATTTGTTGCTCCACTTATCCATACACTCATTGTTTGCTTCCTGCACATGCCCAGACTGGGTGGGGACTGAACCCGGAACCCTGGTGCATTGGGATGATGTACTATGTAGGCAGCCTGTAAAAGAATAAGGCCAGGGCCACCTTATTCTTATAAAGGCTGCCTACATAGTATGGCTGAACTATAATTTATTTAATAGGTTCTCTGATGATAGATATTTGGATTGTTTGCAATATTTTGCTATTATAAGCAGTTCTGCAATGGACATTTTTGCATATACATCTTGGAACCCTTTTAAGGGAATTCTGTAGGGTAAAACCCAGATCCACTGTTCCTTTTAAAATAACATACTTTAGCCCTGGCCGGTTTGGCTCAGCGGTTAGAGTGTTGGCCTGCGGTCTGGAGAGACCCAGATTCGGTTCCTGCTAAGGGCACGTATCTCGGTTGCAGTTTGTCCCCGGCCCTGATTGGGTCGTGTGGGTGGCGACCACTCGATGTGTCCCTTTCACATCGATGTTTCTCTCTCTCTCTCCCTCCCACTCTATCTGAACAAAATATCAAAAAATGTCCTCGAGTGAGGATAAAAATAAATAAATAACATACTTCATAAATTATCATTTACATCTTATCCTAAATGGCATGACATAAAAGCCTGTTCCTGATCAAAATCACATAAAGTGCTTAGGATATTGTACACATTAAGTAAATGTTAGTTATTTTCATTATTACTGGGACAGTTATTTCACGATATCATTAGACTAGTGGACACATTATTCTTTCAGTCAACAATCATTGATGAGCTTCTGCCATGTGATGAGCCTGAGGATTCATCAGTGAAAAGATGTAGACCCTGCCCTCAAGAAGTTGAGAATCTAATTGTCCATAGATGTGTTAACTGGTAATTACAACACTGTGAGATAAGAACTACAAAAGTGGTCACTGCAGAGGAGATAAGGAAGCACAGAAAAGAGACATTAACCAGACTGAGGGGAGGCAGGCAAGAGAGGGTCAATGAAAAAGAAGCAACAGCCCTGCCGGTATGGCTCAGTGGATTGAGAGTCAGTCCCATGGACTAAGAGGTCCCATTTCAATTCCCAGTCAGGGCACATGCCTGGGTTTCGGGCTCGATCCCCAGCAGGGGCCGTGCAGGAGGCAGCCGATTAATGTTTCTCTCTCACAGCAATGTTTCTAACTCTCTCTCCCTTCCTCTCTCTCTAAAAAAAAAACAATAAAAACATATTTTAAAAAATAGAAAGAAAAAGAAGCACCAGCTTCAATTATCCAAAGAAATAAGTGTTCCAGACCCAAGCAGAGGCCAAGACACCATCTCCAAGAAATACTGGTAAGAACAGTAAACCAAATCAGTGGTTCTCTAATGTCCACCCTCAGACTGGTGCTAGTGCATGGGGAAAGGAGAAAAAATAAGATATACAGGTGACTTTTCATGTGCTTAATTTATTCAGTTTAAGGAACGGTCTTTTATTCTGAGCATATACCCTTCCTACGTTTTTTGGTATTAAAATGTCCTTTCTTTTATGAAGCAGTGGTTGTAACATGATAATTGTTGTTGTTTTTTTAATGTTCTTGTTTGGCCAAACTAAAAGCTGACAACTATATCTCGGGGCCTCTTCCTCATTTTTTGAAGTTTTGACTACTGATGATGTCTAAGAGTCAGAGGACCTCTGAGCCAGGTGACTTCTAAAGTTCTTTCCATCCCTGTGGCCGTAAGATTCTTTGCTCAAAAGTGATTAAGGCCTGAAGCTAAATTGAGTTTGGAATCTGTGAGCCAAATCCTTTCCAACAGACCCTGGGTAAAAATAAATATGTATATATGTGTGCAAGTAAAGAAAAGAAAAACAATTTGGTACCCTCTCAAATATTTTTATTTTTTGGTTCCCAAACCGCATCAGAGTACCTCAAGTTTCCATATAGATTTGCTCTCCTGCCCCTGGGAAATGCAGCAGTGGAGAAGAGAAACCGCAGAAATAACAGATAGAAATGATATGGGAAAAATCAATTTGGTGCAGTTTTCACAAACCTTTAAAATAGAGCTAGAGATTTCAATGATGATGGGGTTTCATGACCAGCGGCAGCAGAGCCTCTGATGGGAATGCTGGTGTTTTTTTTCTGGCAGTTGTGAGCGGGTTGGAGGGGAAGGAAAATGGTTTTTTTTCCTCCCCCTTTCACTTTAAGAAAATGGAAGCAATGAAAAGCAAAGTCTCCTGTAATGTCCCATTAAGAAGAACAAATGAAATGCAGCTCCCCTGTAGCCAGAAAATGCAAGCCCTCAAACAGGCACTGGGCAGGCTTTCCCTGGCGCTGCGGCAGGAACTGAGTATTCACCAACACACCTGGCGCTGCTGTTACCATGGCAACTCCTCACCTTTTGCATTCCTTGACTTGGGGGTTGAGACTGGTTCAGGGCACCTTTGAGTTTTCCTGTTTCTCCTTTGCTTTTGAGAAAGAAAAGGGGAGGAGAGGGGAAGGATTCTAAGTCAACTTGCCTGCTGCCTAGGCCATTTGCTTCTCAGCTTATGTAACTAGGCCACCCTGGGTGATAAGCCCCTGAAGCAGGTTAGGGAGTAGAAATGGCTCTGGCAGAGCCCAAAAGACCTAGGTTTCAAATCCCAGCTCCTAATAAATCCATTTATTCATTCAAACAAACCCTTCTCTGCGTCAGGCACTAATGACTATAGACCGATGACTGAATGAATAGCCAGAGTCGACCCTCAGAGAGCTGGCAGTCCAGAGGAAAGGCTGGGACAGCACATGACCACAATCAATATGAAAAGTGACTTCACAGAGGCAGGTGGTGATTCTATCACTGACTAGAGATAGGGGAGGGGAGAAATGATGTGAAATCCACACTGCATTGAGGACAATCTTAGGAATACTCCAACAAGGGTTCCTTCCTCTTGGGCCCACTCTAGTTCAGCATGACTGAATCAAATTAAGGGTGATAAGAAATGAGACTTGCACTTTTACCTCAGGCAAGTCAATTCACTTTCCTGAGCCTCAGTTTCCCCATCTATAAAACAAAGCTAATAATAACTACCCTTATTGAGGAAAAATTACATTAATTAATGAAGCCAAGAGCGAATAGACCCAGATCCAAAACATGACTCTCCACTGCACAACTGAGTGGCCTTGGATAATTCTGAACTTTAACCTCTCTGAGTCTGAGTTTCCTCACCTGTAAAAGGGTAATTGTAATCTTACTAATTCCTAAGATTGTTGCTAGAATTAGATGAGATAACACATGTAAACCACATAGCACCAGCATACAAAATGCTAGTTGCTTCTTATTACAGAATTAGAGCTACTGATCCAGTTGCTGACATGTCAGATATTATTGTTGTTATTGTTACATGGCGCCTGGTTGGCACTCTGTAAACATTACTTTTTTGCCTTAACCTTAGGCTCTCTCCTAGGCTGAATGAAGGGGAGAGGGCCTGGGCCTGGGCCCACGGGGCCCCTCTGGAGACCAAGATGGGGGAAAAGGCAGTGGGAGTGCGTCAGCCCTGATGAAATCGCAGCTCATTGCTTGGCCCACTTCCTCCTCTTCGGGTGTTTACCAGAGATTGGATTCCACCAGAACCCTTGGAAGTATGCACTGACAGGGGCGGGCATAAAATTGTCCCTGCTTTGGGGATAGTTTAGGAAGAAAGTGATACTGTGCCTGCCTGGGCCTCACGCGCCCTGGGCTCAGGGACACAAGAAAGAGACACCAGGTGTTGAGTCCAGAAGGAGGGGCAGGGAAGGCAGGCTCAAGGAGGGAGGCCAAAACCCCTGGGTGATTGATGCCAGGGCCGGCTTCCAGACCCAGCTCTGGGAGGACCAATGAATAGGCCCTTTATCACTGAGTTTAGAAGCTCAGGGGAGGGAGCCATGGAAGGGGTCTCAGGTGACCAGGAGCCTCAGAACAAGCTCTGAGGATCCTGTCCCTTACTTCCCAGTAAAAATCCCAGCTGGAAAATAAGGTTCTTTTAAGAACCTTATTTTCCAGCATTCACCTGGGATCTTCATCCATCAATCCCACAGCCTTGCTGGGTTACCTAGCGACATCCTGAGATGTGTAATGTTGCACAACGGTAAAGAACGTGGGCTTGTGACCTGGTCGGATAGATCAGTTGGTTAGAGCCATTGCCCCTATCCACCAAGGTTATGAGTTCAATCCCCCACCAGGGCACATACAAGAATCAACCAACTGCCCCGGGTGGTTAGAGACTCTCTCACTATCTTACCCGCCCCCCACCCCCTTTCACTCCGTCTGAAAATAAATGAAAAAATATCCTCAGGTGAGGATTTTTTTTTTAAAAAGAAAGAATCAACCAGTAAATGCATAAATAAATGGAACAACAAATCGATGGTTCCTTGTTTCCTTTCTCTAAGATCAATAAATAAATTTTAAAAATTAAAGAACATGGACTTATAGCAGTCAATTCCCAGCTCTTCCAGTTACTAGAAGACATGTCACCTCTCTAACTCTCAACTTTCTTATGTCAAGTGGGAGAATAAGAGTACTCAGTATCAGAGATTAAGCTCCACAGAACAGTGCCTGACAATTATAAAAGCACTCAGTAACTATTAGATATTGTTATTTTTATTAAGACTCAGGGGAAGACAGAGAGGAAAAACATCCCAGCATCAGCTCCCAGCTCCACTAGGGAATTCTAGTGCTTAGAGACCCCCCTTTTTTTTTTCTCTAAAGCTGGGGCTAATTGCCCTTCTTTCAATATCTAATGACTGCTTCTCGCTTATCAGGAAAGAATCAAACTTCCCCTCCCCCAGAGCTTTGAAACCTGGTATGCAAAGGTTGCTCAAGCTCCTGAGTCATTCAGCAAAACCGGCCCAAGATAATCAGTGGATCAAGGAAACTAGATGCAGAGTGGGGGAAACCCAGCCACAAAGCCTGGGCCTCCTCTTAGGGTAATTCCCTTTGCCAGCCCCTAGTATGAGCTTTCATTCCGGTTCCACAAACAAGACAGCACCTGACAGATGAGTCCTTCCTAGACTCTCTCAGTACACAGAACAGGACATGAGCTATACCTGAGTCTCTACTTGCAGTTCTTGCTTGACACAAACTCTTTGCCCTTGGACAAACTCCTTCCTTCCACACCCCAGTCCTAGGGAGAGTCAACACCCTGTCTCCCATCCTCCCTGCCCACTCATTTCTCAGCCCCTGTAACTTCTGCCCAGCCACTCCACTCCCATTACACTCATCGATGGTCTCTTAATTGCCAAATCCAAAAGACTGTTTCCAGGCTTTTCCTTCTTGTCATCTCTAAACATCGGTTGACCATTCTTCTTTAAACTCTCCTTCCTGGACTTCCAAAGCCACATCCCTCTGACTCTCCTCCTTCTGCAACCAGCACTTTCTGGTACTGGCTGCTCTCCATCCCTTAAATGTTGTTCCCTGGTAGTTCTGCTTTTACTCCCTTTTCTTCTTATTCTTCATAGCCCCTCCCAGGTTTAATCAGTGCCCAGGTCATTTTAATTTTTAATCCTTACCCGAGGATGTTTTCCACTGATTTTTAGATAGAGTGAAAAAGAGGGAGAAAGGAGGGAGGGGGCGAGAGAGGGAGAGAGAGAGAGAAAAACAATGAAACATCGATATGACAGACACATCAATTGGTTGCCTTCTACAGGGCCAGGGATCCAACCTATAATACAACCCAAGTACATGCCCTTGACAGGGAACCAAACCTGAGACCCTTTGGTCCATGGGCCGATGCTCTGACCACTGAACCAAACCGGCCAGGGCAGTGCCCAGGTCTTTTAACATCCACCTCTTTGCTAGTGACTTCCCAGACTGTATCTTCAGCCCAGATCTTCCCCCCAAATGCCACCTATCTACTGAGCAGCTCTACTTGCATGACCTCAAGCACAACAAGCTCAACATGCCCCAGACTGAACTCTTTGTCTCCACCCCCAAAACCTGCTCTTCCTCCTGTGTTCCTGATCTTGATAAATGACACCACCTTTTACCCTGTTACATGAGCCAGAGGCTCTAACATCACCTTTGCCCCCTCCCTGCCCTGCCTACAAATCACAATGCTCTTAACATCTTATAAATGTCCCACTTTCCCTTCCATCACCACTGTTTCTGCTTCAGTTCAGGCCTTCATCCTGACTCGAAGCCTAGATTATTACACACCTTAAAAATGGGCTCGAGGCCTGGTCGGTTTGGCTCAGCGGTTAGAGCATCCGCCTGCGGTCCGGAGAGGCCCGGGTTCGGTTCCCGCTAAGGACATGTACCTCGGTTGCAGTTTGTCCCCGGCCCTGGTTGGTCGTGCGGGTGGCAGCCACTCGATGTGTCCCTTTCACATCGATGTTTCCCTCTCTCTCTCTCTTCCTCTCTCTCCCTCCCACTCTATCTGTACAAAAAATGGAAAGGTGTCCTCGGATGAGGATTAAAAAAAAAAAAAAAATGGGCTCTAGGCCTGGCCGGTTTGGCTCAGCGGTTAAGCCTCGGCCTGCGGTCCAGAGAGGCCCGGGTTTGGTTCCTACTAAGGGCATGTACCTTGGTTGCAGTTCGTCCCTCCCCGGTCTGTTTGGGTCGTGCAGGAGGCAGCCACTCGATGTGTCCCTTTCAGGTTGATGTTTCTCTCTCTCTCTCTCTCTCTCTCTCTCTCTCTCTCTTTCTGTCTTTCCCTCCCACTCTAGCTGAACAAAAAATGTAAAAATGTCCTCAGGTGAGGATTAAAAAAAAGGGGGGGGGGTTCTAGGCCTGAACTTCTTCCCCTTTTTCTACTAGACTTGTTTTGGAGACCTTGCTGAAGAGGTGGCCCTAGATTCCATGTTGACCTCACCGAAGCCTGCCTTGCTTTCACCACGGTGTTTTGAACCAGAGGTGCACATGTGACCCAAGCTGGGCTGAATTCTATCTCCTGGAACTCTGAAACGGGAACACACTGACTCTAATTCAAATGTCCTCAAAGGTCACATCAGTAATGAAAATGAGTAAAACAGCCCAATGAGAGACAATGGGGATTGGGTAATTGTGGCAAATGGAGAGTCTGTGCCTTGTCTAAAAGTAGCAGCTGCTACTCTGCGCTAGCAGATGGTTGCCATGGGAATATAGGTCCAGACTTGACAGATATTCTGATTTTCCAGATTTTTGTGTGAAATTTCCCAATTTTTGAATATCGGGCACTAATTTATTCCTTTAAATGCCACAGGCTAAGAATATCTTGTGCGTCGTATTTGGCCTACAGGGCTACCAGTTTGTAATCAGCATCAGAGAGTCAGGTTTAGACACTGGATCCAAAGCTGAGGACAGCCACTTTCTGCCACTTGAATGGAGAAGCAGAGACAGTCCTCTTCACAGAGGGAGAAACAAAGTCTGTTCCTGCAGGCTCCTTGTCCCTCAGATATACCACATGCCCACCTTTCCTGGCACAACACTTCCTGCCTTTCTCTTACACAGGCCCAGGACTATGTAATAGTTAAAGTTATGGCCCTGGCTGGTTTGGCTCAGTGGTTAGAGCATTGGCCTGCGGACCAAAGAGTCCTGGGTTTGATTCCAGCCAAGGGTATGTACCTAGGTTGCAGTTAGTCCCCAGTCCCAGCTGGGGTCATGCAGGTGGCAACCAGTTGATGTGTCTCTCTCACATCAATGTTTCTCCCTCTCTCTCTCTCCCGCCCATTCTGTCTGAAGATAAATGTAAAAATATCCTCAGGTGAGGATTTTAAAAATAAATAAAATAGTTAAAGTTATGGGCTCTATGTCCAGGCAGTGTGGCTCAGTGGTTGAGCATCAACCCATGCACCTAGAGGATGCCAGTTCGATTCCCAGTCAGGACACATGCCCAGGTTGTGGGCCCAATCCCCAGTGGGGGGCATGCAGGAGGCAGCCAATCAATGCTCTCTCTCATCGATGTTTCTCTCTCTCTCTCTCCCTCTCACTTCTTCTCTCTCTAAATTCAATAAAGGAAAAAAATTTTTTTTAAAATAAAGTTATGAGCTCTGAAGTCAGACAGGCCTGGGTTCAAGTGCTGCCTCTGCAACTCTCCAGCTGTGTGCTATTGAGAAAGTCACTTCACTTCTCTGAGCCCAGTTCCTTCCTCTGTCCTATAGGGTACATTCTTCATAGGGTCGTTAGTGGGACTAAAGGAGCTATTGCTCAGAAATCGATTTGCACAGTACCTGGCACCCAGTAAGCACTGAATGAATGTTAGCTATAATTATTATTATTATTGTTATTGCCATTAGCAGAGGCAGTGGTAGTCCTCTCTCTCAAAGCACCTTCTTGTTTGTATAACTCTCTGGGCATTTACCGTTTGCTCTTATTAGTTATCATGATTTTATCTGCTTTGGTATAGTGTAAGGGCCTAGAGGGAAAGACTACATTTTATGTCTCTTTACATGGAGAGGGGAGGAAAAGAACTGGAGCTGGAACACAGTGTTTTGTACACAGTAGGTGCTCAAGAAAATTTATTTGTTGGTACACTACTGGAATTTAAGCTCCATGAGAACAAGGATCTTGTCTCTCTGATTTACTGTTGCATACCCTGAGCCTAGTACAGTACTAAGCATATATAGAACTCTCAAAAAATATACATTGAACAAAAGAATGAAAGGCATCTTCTCACCTTTCACCAGGATTATTTAATATATCCTAGGAGATTATTGGTGCAAATTTTAATTCACAGCTGTTGTTTTTAATTTTTTATTTATTGATTGATTTTAGAGAGAAAGAGGAAGGGGAGAGTGAGAGAAAGAGATCAATTTGTTGTTCCAGTTATTTATGCATTCATTGGCTGCTTCTTGTATATGTCCTGACTAGAGATCAAATCCACAACCTTGTGTATGGGGACAACGCTCTAATCAACTAAGCTACCTGGTCAGGGCTCAAATCACTGTTTTAAAATAGTAGTTTCTGGCCCTGGCCAGTTTGGCTCAGCAGTTGGAGTGTTGGCCTAAGGACTGAAGGGTCTCAGGTTCGATTCTCGGTCAAGGGCATGTACTTGGGTTGCAGGTTTGATCCCCGGCCCTGGTTAGGTTGTGCAGGAGGCAACCAATTGATGTGTTTCTCTCACATTGATGTTTCTCACTCTCTTTCTCTCTCTCTCTCTCTCTCTCCCTCCCTTCCTCCCTCTCTGTTTGGAAAAAAAAATCAATAAAAAAAAGTCTGCTTTACTGTTCTTTAAAAAAATAATAATAAATAAAATAAAATTGTAGTTTCTGGAATCTCTGGTAATTACACCCATTTTTCCTTTGGGGACCTATCCTTCCCCAACTCCACTCAATGTGGCTGACCCAAGTCAGCTCTAGAAATAAATGGTAGTGTGGACCTAGGGCTAGCCTATCATGATTGGTTCAGAATAGGCTTATAACTCAATCAAAACCAATCAGAGCTGAAATGATTGGAAAGGAGAAATTTGCCTTCCACAGAGGAAGCTAAGTCATGAGAATATAAGCCTAGAGCTACTAGTAGCCATATTACCACCAAGAGGAGAAAGCCTACCTATGAGTGAAGCAAACACAGAGAAATATCTAAGAAATGAAAGAGAGAGTTTTCTAACACTATTTTTTGAGAAAGTGGATTTTAACTGTGCCTGAAGCCAAGCCCCTGACTATTCTGTTAGAGATAATAAGTTCCCTTTTTAGTTTAAGTCATCTTGAGTTTCTGTCACTTATATCTAAAAGAGTGCTGATTAACATTTGGATTTTATAGATAGGGATTCACAGTAGACAGAGACATACACTTTTGTAGGAATCTTCCCAGCCCACAACGATCCCCTTTTTCAAAGAACTGCTTCTATCCACAGACTAGATTAACAGCTGTATTTATACTTCCGAACCCTGCACCCCCAAGGCCACAGCTGGTTGGACCAGATGTGGACACACATTGCCGCATAATCAAATCAGATTCTCTCTCCTGGGGTTTCGGGTTTAGACTGAGAGGTCCTAGTTCAGCTTGAGCTTCATGCTTAAACTGAGCGGATGTAAAATTTGGGAGCTGGAGAAGGTCACATTCATGGAGCAGCAGAGAAGCTGATCTGCTGAAGAAGAAAGAGGCTGACGCACACATGGAAGCAGAGGCCCGAGGCTATGAATTCCCAGGAGAGAGAGAGAGAGAGAGAGAGAGAGAGAGAGAGAGAGAGAGAGAGAGAGAGAAAAAAAAAAAAAAAAAGAGAGAAGACAGCAGCAAAGAGAGAGAGCTGCTTCCTCATCCTCATGAGACTAATTACTTGTCTTCTTGGGTTGCATGAGATTTCTCTATGTGCATAGAATTCTCTCTCCCACTATCACCCTCCCTTAAAAAAAAACCACCACCACCAAAAAAAAAAAAAAAACCCACAAAAATAGCTTTAGTGTTTGTGGGGGTTTTGTTTTATTTTGACTTGTAACTAAAAGGTTTTTAGACAACTTGTTTTTAGAACAAGTCTACAGTCAAGGTGTCCTATTCACTAGGCTGACAAAACCCCTGGCTTCCTGAATCGAGACACCCCCACATCTAATTACTAGCTGTGTAGCCTTGGCCAGAACACCTGGATTCACTGTACTGTCTCCCACTCTGTAAAATGGAATAAAAATGCTTACCCTCCCAGGTTGTTGTGAAGACTGCATGAGATAAGGTGGAAAGAAGAGCTTGGCACAGCATGGGCACCAAGAAGCCATGTAATCAGTATGTGCTAAATACTGAGGAGGCATTGGGTCCCACCCTAGAGCCAGTCCACCATTAGGTCCCAGCCAGAACTAGAAAAGGAAGCATCTTTTTCATCTCATTTGTGTCAATTTCTCAAAAGCATTGAGGAGGAAAGGAATATCTTTATTTTTAAAAGTGCCCATTCTGGAACTCTGTGTAATGATATATGTACTCAGACCAGAGAAAATACATATGCATAAGGATGCTCATTGCAGCAGTATTTATATTAGAGAAAAACTGGAAATGATTTAAATGTCCAACACTGCGTTTTTCTTAGTAGACTATGGTGCATACGTACAATAAAATGTTACAAAATTTTGAAAGAAAAAAGACAATATTTTAAAATTAAAATAAACATGGAGTAGAATGCCAAATGTTATGAGCTATAACACAAAATTTGCCTGAATGTTTAAATGTAAAATTTAATTTCCAAGGCGTTTCTCCCTCTCTTTTACATTTCAGCACCACACACTATCTCACACACCACCTGCCCAGCAATGCACTCATTCATCTTCTCTGCCTTTGGGGCAACACAGGTGGAAAAACTTAAGAAGCATTTATGTACATACAAGTCTTGAGGCTTCAAACATTAAAGGTATTGACAAGAATAGATGTCTATATTTTTGAGATAAAATAAAATGCAGGTTACAAAAATATTTCCAAAAATGTGAACAGTGGTTATTTCATGCCATGGACTTCGGGCAGTTTCTTCACTTCTTCTTTGTACTTCTATGTATTGTTTGAAGTTTTTATAGTGTATGTGCTTTAATTTATGAGAAAAAAATAAGGCTATTTTCATGGGAGGGAAGCTACCTTCATTTTATTTTCTCCTATATTATCCTCAATGCATGTTCTACCAAATTTCACATCTTCCTTCTTCAAGAATAAAGAGATTTAGTGGAGCTGCTCCAGACAGAACAACTTGTACAGGCAGAAGAGCCTTCATGAGCCTGGCAGAAGAGCTAGGCAGCTTACTACTGCCCTCTCCTGGTTAGAATAGGTCAGAGCCTGATTTAGCTTGATCTCCGCACCCAGTGCACCCTGACAACCAAGGTCATTCCAGAGGCATGGCTTTTGGCTACTCCTGCAGTCATCAGTGTGCTGCACACCAGCATCAGTAGTTCAGCACTTCAGCCTAAAACAGGCCACAAACTGGGACCAGTCAGGCTGAGACTAATAACTGCAAACTTAGCTGGCCAGTATTGTCCACTCCAAGAAAGACGCCCAGGACACACTCTATTCCAACTGCTGGAGCAAGTGATGGAGAGTTTTCTTGTCTGCTAGAGATCACTGATGGTGAAGACTGGGGGTTCCAGAAAGTAGAAGGTGGGGTTGCAGAAAGATAACAGCAACTCTTCTAATCATAAAAGCCCTTGTCCTTGTACAGTTCTTTTACTTTTTGAAGTATTTCCTAAAACAGCTTGACATGTAAAAATAAATTAATATAATATGTTTGCTGCAGAATTGTTGGTAACAGGAAAAAACTGGAAATAGTTTAAACATCCCTCAATACGGGAGCATTTGGACAAAGTGGAAGAGTATACAGCTGTTAAAAAGAATGAGGTTGACCTGTATGTGCCTCTGTAGAATGGTCTTCAAGATTCATAGTTAGGTTGAGAAAAGAAAGCAAGATATTTAACAGTCAGTAAGTCTGAGTGTGTGTGTATATGTGTGTCTTAAATAAGGATCTGTATAACTATATGTGTATTTAGTTATGTGTGGCATATATTGGAAGGAAAGACCAGAAACTAACATATTTTTTTAATCCTCACCTGAGGATATTTTTCCATCTATCTTCAGATAGAGTGGGAAGGAGGGAAGAAAGAGAGAAAAACATCAACTGATCATATCCGGCAGGACCCTGACCAAGACCAGGGACGAACTGCAACCAAGGTACATGCCCTTGACTGAAACTGAACCCAAGACTCATTGGTCTGTGGGCTGACACTCCAACCACTGAGCCAAACCAGCCAAGGCCAGAAACTAATATTAATAACTGCCTCTGGGGATGGTGGTACTAAGGGCATGACAATAAGAAAACTATTATCATTATATATCTTTTTGTACTGTTAAGTTCTTTACCATGTGCATGTATTATTTTCTAAGATTAAATTTGTTTAAAATTTTAAAATACTGTTTTTCGCCCTGGCTGGTTTGGCTCAGTGGTTAGAGTGTCAGCCTGCAGTCCAGAGAGACCCGGGTTCGGTTCCCGCTAAGGGCACGTACCTCGGTTGCAGTTTGTCCCCAGCCCTGGATGGGTCGTGTGGGTGGCAACCATTCGATGTGTCCCTTTCACGTCGATGTTTCTCTCTCTCTCCCTCCCACTCTATCTGAACAAAAAATGAAAAAATCTCCTCGGGTGAGGATAAAAAAATATATATTGTTTTTCAAAAGACAGTTTGATATAATGGAATCAGAAAGACTGGGGTTCAAATCTAGACTCTGAAACTTACCTTAAAATTGTTTAACAACTCGCCCTGGCAGATTTGGCTCAGCGGTTAGAGCATTGGTCTGCTGTCCAGAGAGACCCGGGTTCGGTTCCTGTTAAAGGCATGTGCCTCGGTTGCAGTTTGTCCCCGGCCCTGGTTGGGTCGTGCAGGTGGCAACCACTCAATGTGTCCCTTTCACATCGATGTTTCTCTCTCTCTCTCTCCACTCCCACTCTATCTGAACAAAAAATAGAAAAGTGTCATTGGGTGAGGATTAAAAAAAATTATTTAACAACTCTGAACCCCAATTTTCTCATCTAAATGGATTCGTAACATCAATCTCCTAGCATTGTTGTGAGAACTAAAGATAAGCATTTGAAATCAGGACAATCTTGTTGTCTTCAGGGAGCATTACTCATATTGTTCTATATGTGACTGGTGCTCTCTGGAGATGAATACTGTGATGGCCCTGTTGAATACAGGGCCTGGTATATGGTAGATGCAGGAAAAATAACATGATTTTCTTATATATTATCTCATTTTAATTTGTCATTTCTTCAAAATTTTGTACCACAAGAAACAGAAATGGATCATCAGCCAAACATGGCTTGGAACATAGGCCTCCAAATCCTATTCCAACTTGAAAGCAAAACATTGGGAAGATTCTCCTAAAGGTTATATGTGAGAATAATGAAAGACGGGATAAGAGTTGAGGATTCTGGTATCTAGATTGAAAAGTAAAAAGTAAAACTATTTCTATTTGAATATGACATGCTCTTATTTATAGAACATCCTAAGGAATCCACAAAAAAGAAAACTAATAGAACTAATAAATGAGTTCGGCAAGGTTGCAGAATATAACATCAATACACAAATAACAGCTGAATTTCTATACACTAGTGTCTTAGTCCATTTGGGCTGTTATAATAGAATACCATAGACTTTTAAAAAATACGACTTTAGCCTGGCCAGTGTGGCTCAGTCGTTGAGCATCGACCCAGGCACCAAGAGGTCGCTGGTTTGATTCATGGTTAGGGCACATGCCCAGGTTGTGGGCCCAATCCCCAGTGGGGGGCATGCAGGAAGCAGCCGATCAGTGTTCTCTCTCATCGATGTTTCTATCTCTCTCTCCCTCTCCCTTCCTCTCTCTCTAAAATCATTAAAAAAAAAAAATTTTTAATAAATAAACAAAAATATGATTTTATTTTTTTAGAGAGAGAGAAAAGGAGAGGGAGAGAGAGAGAGCAACATTGATGAGAGAGAAGCATTCATTAGCTGCCTCCTGCATGCTCCCTACTAGGGATCAAGCCACAACCCAGATATGTGCCCTGACCGGGAATCCAACAGCGATCTGTCTGTGCATAGGAGGATGCTTAACCACTGAGCCACACCAGCCAGGGCGAGAATACCATACACTTTTTTTTTTATCCTCACCCAAGGACATTTTTGCATTTATCTTCAGATAGAGTGGGAGGCGGGGGGGGAAGAAACACATCGAGTGGTTGCCACCCACATGATCCCAACCAGGACTGGGGACAAACCGCAACCGAGGTACATGCCCTTAGGGGGAACTGAACCAGGGACTCTCTGGTCCACGGGCCGATGTTCTAACCGCTGAGCCAAACTGGCCAGGGCACCATAGACTTTTTTTTTTTTTTATCCTCACCCGAGGAGATTTTTCCATTTTTTGTTCAGATAGAGTGGGAGGGAGAGAGAAAGAAACATCGACGTGAAAGGGACACATCGAGTGGTTGCCACCCACACGACCCATCCAGGGCTGGGGACAAACTGCAACCGAGGTACGTGCCCTTAGCAGGAACCGAACCCAGGTCTCTCTGGACCGCAGGCTGACGCTTTAACCACTGAGCCAAACCGGCCAGGGCACCATAGACTTTTAATAACAGAAATTTACTTCTCACAGTTCTAGAGACTGGAAATCTGAGATCAGAGTGTCAGGATAGTCAGGTTCTGATGAAGGTCCTCTTCCAGGTTGCAAATAGCTGTTTTCTCTGAGGTCCCTTTAGTAAGGGCCCTAATGCCATTCATGAGGGCTCCACCTTGATGACCTAAACACCTCCCAAATACCATCACATTCAAGGTTTGGATTCTAACATATGAATTCTGTGGGGACATAAACATTCAGTCCCTAATAACTAGCAATGAACAATCTAAAAACGAAATTGAGGAAATAATTTCATTTTCAATAGAATCAAGAAGAATATATTTAGAAACAATTTTTTAAAATCTTCACCAGAGGATATGCTTTTATTGATTTGAGAGAGAGAGAGAGAGAAATACCTACATGAAAGGGAAACATAAATCTGTTACCTCCCGTACACGTTCCAACCAAGGATCAAACCTGCAACCTGGGTATGTGCCCTGAACAGGAATCAAACCCACACCTTTTGGTGTATGGGATGACGGTCCAACCAACTGAGTCACCCAGCCAGGGCAGGAATAAATTTAACAAAAGAAGTACAAAACTTAATATACTGAAATCTATAAAACATTGTTGAAATAAATAAAAGAAGACCTAAAATGTATCATAAACCTAAATGGAAAGAAATTTCATGTTCACAGATTGGAATGAACAGATAGCATTCTGGAGAGTAAAATGGCAACGGTCATCAAACTGATCTACACCTTCAATGCAATGCTTATCAGAACCTCAGCTGGCTTTTTTACAGAAATTGACAAGCTGATCTTAAAATTCATATGGAAATGCAAGGGACACAGAAGAACCAAGATAATTACGTAGTTAAAAATAACCAGTGTGTGGTACTAGCTTAAGAATAAACATGTAGCCCTGGCCGGTTTGGCTCAGCGGTTAGAGCGTCCGCCTGCGGTCCGAAGAGGCCCGGGTTCGGTTCCCGCTAAGGGCATGTACCTCGGTTGCAGTTTGTCACCGGCCCTGGTTGGTCGTGCGGGTGGCAGCCACTTGATGTGTCCCTTTCACATCGATGTTTCCCTCTCTCTCTCTTCCTCTCTCTCCCTCCCACTCTGTCTGTACAAAAAATGGAAAAATGTCCTCAGATGAGGATTAAAAAACAAAAACAAAAACAAAAACAAAACAAAAAAAAGAATAAACATGTAGCCCTGGCCGGTTTGGCTCCGAGGTTAGAGCATTGGCCTGTGGTCCAGAGAGACCCAGGTTCAGTTCCCGATAAGGGCGTGTACCTCGGTTGCAGTTTGTCCCTGGCCCTGGTTGGGTAGTGTGGGAGGCAGCCACTTGATGTGTCCTTTCATGTCAATGTTTCTCTCTCTCTCTCTCTTCCTCTCTCTCCCACCCACTCTATCTGAACAAAAAATAGAAAAGTGTCCTCAGGTGAAGATTAAAAAAAAAAAAAGAATAAACATATAGCCCTAGCTGGTTTGGCTCAGCGGTTAGAGCGTCAGCCTGCAGACTAAAGAGTCACAGGTTTGATTCTGACCAAGGGCACATACCTCGATTGCAGTTCATCCTCAGCCCTGGTCGGGGTCATGTGGAGGCAACCAAGAGACACATCGATGTTTCTCTCTGTCTCCCTTTCTCCCTTCTTCCCACTCTATCTGAAGATAAATGGAAAAATATCCTCAGGTGAGGATTTAAAAAAAAGAATAAACATATAGATTAATGAACTAGAAATGAGAATCCAGAAATAAACCCTTACATTTTTTATGAATTAATTTTAGACAAGAATGTGAAAACAACAACTGATATCCACATGCAAAGGAATGAAGTTGGACCCCTGTTCACACCATATAAACAATTTCATTCAAAACGTATCATAGACCTAAATGTAAGATCTAAAACCATAAAACTCTTAGAAGAAAGCATTGGAGTAAATCTTTATGACATTGGATTAGGCAATAGTTTCTTAGATATGACACCCAAAAAAACAAGCAACAATAAAAAAATAGATAAATTGGACTTTGTAAACTTTAAAATCTTTTGTGTTTCAAAGGATATTGGGGCAATAAAATATTCTGGAATTAAAGTGTGGTGGTGATTGCACAACTCTGTGAATATACTAAAAACCACTGACTTGTATACTTAAAGGAGTGAATTTTATGGTATATGAATTACGTATCAATAAAGCTGTTTGTTTGTTTTTTAAGAGTTGGGAATTGTTAAATAAGAAACACTCATCCTCATTGTTTCCTCCATGGGAAAGGCATCCACTGGTTTCCTTCTGCCTCCAACTCACTCCTACCCTAAAGGGGAAAAGTGACTTAAATGATCTGTGAATTTGAGAGAAAAAAACAGGTATTTGCAGCTCACCTATTTCTCTACGCCTTAATTAAGTTCTACAGTATGAAGCAGTACCAATGAATGGGTGGTAAAACTGATCTAATTCTGAGATCAATATTAGGAAGCACACCAGTCTACAGACAGAAGCCACTATCTTCAATATCAGTTTTATCGATAAAAAGGCTGTATTTTGGTCTCCATGTGCCTTTGTCTTATTTCTCAAATGATTCAGAACTTTTCAAGCAAGGAGGATGCTATTTATTGACTAATCCCCAAGAACCCCAGCAAGACTCAGGGCTTGGGGTGAGTACCATCAAATAGCTACTGGTGTATTACAGAGACAGTGAGTTTGCAGAGGTAGCATGGAGCAGTGGAATGAGTCAACAGACCTCATTTCTCCTTCTAAATACATTCATTCAACAAAAAATAAATAAACATGTATTCAACAAATATTTATTAAGCACCTAGCATTGTTAAAGGAGCTGGAGATTCAGCAGTGAACAAAACTGACCAGAAACTTGCTATAATGGAGTATACATCGTTGAGTGATAATACACCAGAATAGATATATTATCTTAGATGGTGATAAGTTTTAAAAAGAAAAAAGAAAAAAAAAAACATGGGGAAAGAGAATGGAAATACTAGTGGAGGGTGTGAAATTAGGGTACCCAGGAAAAGCTTCACCAAGAAGATGGCATTGAAGTAAAGACCTAAAAGAAATCCGGAAGCAAGTCATGTGGGTATTTAGGGGAAGAGGTTTTCAGGCAGAGTAAACAGTACATACAAAGTCTCTGAAATGAAAGTGCATGGTCTGAGGAAAAGCAACTGTAGCAGAGTGATGGGGATGGGGGAGATTTCAAATAAGGTGAGAGAAGTCTCGGGAAGCCAGCTCAGAATACCACATGTCGCTCAGAATAAGGACTATGGCTTTTACTCATCAATTTACCCATTAAAGAGTTTCCAGCAGAGGTGTGACATATGAATCTGTCATGAATAGATTAAAGAGGGCAAAGGCAGAAGCAGGGAAACCAGTGAGGAGGCAGCTATCACAACAATCCAGGTAAACGATGATAATGGTTTAAACCAGAGAGGGTGAGAAGTGGTCAGTGGTCAGTTCTGGAGGTATTTTGAAGGTATAGCTAACTGAGTATGTTGTTGGATTAGAGCTAGGGTGTATGAGAAAGAAAGAAGTTAAGGATAACTCAAGGTTTTTGTCCTGAGCAACTGACAGATGCACTTGCAATTAACTGAATAGGTTGGGGGGCGTGGACACCAGGAATTCAGTCTTGGATGTGCTCATTTTCAAATAATATTGGACATTCCAGTTAATATGTCAAAGAGGCAGCTAGAGATGCATATCTGGAGTTCAAGAAAGAGTTCCAAATACCTACTTACTAGCTTACCATTTAGCTATTTGCTAGCCTTGTGACCTTAGACAAGTCACCTAACTTCTCAGACTTTCCTCTTCTATAAAATAGGGATTAAAAATGTAGCTATACCACAAGGTTATTGGTAAGGATTACATTTGATTATCAGTAAAGTATCTGGTTCACAGAAGGCTCTGAATAAATTATCACTATTATTAAATTTGATTAAACATTAAGCATTTAGTTGCTGGAAACACACAAAAAATGAAAGATACAGTCTCTACCCTCATCCCCAAAGGAGAACAATTGGTCAAAACTATCAACAAAGAATCTCTCAGGTAACAACAATCATTTGGGAGAATCGTCAGATCCTGGCACCAGACAGGACAAAGATGATGGACAACCAGCCTTAGAATGAAAGCAGTCAAGGCTTCCGGTCAAGATGGCACCGTAGGTAAACGCAATATCACCTCCTCCCACAACCACATCAAAATTACAGAACATCCATCATTCACAACCACCTGAAATCAAGCTGAATGGAAGTTCTACAACTATGGAATTAAAGAAGCCACATCAAGCCCTGGCCGGTTTGGCTCAGCAGTTAGAGCATCGGCCTGCGGTCCTGAGAGACCCGGGTTCGGTTCCCGCTAAGGGCATGTACCTCGGTTGCAGTTTGTCCCCGGCCCTGGCTGGTCGTGCAGGTGGCAGCCACTCGATGTGTTCCTTTCACATCGATGTTTCTCTTTCTCTCTGTTCCTCTCTCCCCCTCCCACTCTATCTGAACAAAAAATGGAAAAATGTCCTCGGGTGAGGATAAAAAAAAAAGAAGCCACATCAAGCCTGGTAGGAGGAGCAGAGGCACAGATGGGCTGGTCCCACACCCATGTGTGGTGGATAAAAATCAGGAGGACACTTCAGCTGGGAAGTGAGGGGTGAGGGGTCCCCCTCCCACACCAGGCCCCCAGCTCATGGTTCCAGTGCCAGGAAGAGAAGTCCCCATAACTTCTGGCTATAAAACCAACAGGAACTGAGGCTGAGGGAGGTGAGGCTGCTGAAGACCCAGGCAGCTCCTCTTAAAGGGCCCATGCACGGACTTACTCCTACTTGCTCCCTCTGAGCTTCAGCGTTGGAGAGGCAGCTCAAAAGGCACCAGAGACATAGGGGGAAGAACTGAGTTGTTTGGCATTGGGGCGAGGGCTGGAGAGGTAGCTTTCTCCTGGACAGACATGCTGTCGGAAGCCTTTGTTCCTTTGGTGAACCCCACGAGGCCCGCAGAAGGCCACCATATCTGGGACTCCAGCAACCTGTCTCACATTATTTTCCCCACCCTGGTGATTCCCTGAGGCCTTGTCCCATCCAACTTTCAGGCCCACCCAAGCTGTTCCCAGTTGCTTTACCAGAGAAATGGCCTATCGTGGATCCTGCTTCAGATTTTCCTAAATTCTCTCAAACAAGCAGCATCTGGTCTCAGTGATCCCCATACTCCTCGTTAAGTGGCCACAGGCCTGGAATTCTAAGCAACCAGACTTGGTTCACATCTTGGCTTTCCCTGGGCACTTCCAAGCCCAGCACAAGAAGCAGCCATCTTCAGACTGCTTTGTAGCTTATGCCTGGTGGCGCTGGGTAGAACATGGGCAGTGGCTGACCTTGCCCAGAACCAGCACACCTGGTGGACAGCTTCAGACCACAGCGAAACACCACCACCCAACCACCTCCACAAGTGACACACTCAAGAAATGCACTCAGTGGGTACCAGAGTCTTGCTGAAGTAAGTCTTGCTCTGTGTGGTGGGCCCCTACACAGCTGATCATCCAAGGTAGTTAGAGTTCGGTGGATAGTGGGCACAGCCAGTCCTTGCAGCTGATCAGCCTGAGTAAAACTCTCTCATTGATGTGCCATCAGCAATCAAGACTCAAGTACAACAGAAGGGTATAAAGTCCATAGAAAGGGTGCACCTCGAGGGCCCAGCTGAGTGACCAGGGAGGCTATGCCTACAGGACACCTACTAAAATAGGCCACCCTAAGAAGCCCAGGAGACATAGCAACTCTACCTAATACATAGAAACAAACACAGGGAGGCAGCCAAAATGAGGAGACAAAGAAACATGACCCAAATGAAAGAACAGAGCAAAACTCCAGGGAAAGAACTAAACAAAATGGAGATAAGCAATCTAACAGATGCAAAGTTCAAAACACTGCTTATAAAGATGCTCAGTGAACTTAGTGAGAACTTCAGTGAACTTAGTGAGGGCCTCAAAAGCATAAAAAAGAAACAGTCAGAAATGAAGGAGGCACTAGGTGAAATAAAGAATAATTTACAGTCCGGCCAGTGTAGCTCAGTGGTTGAGCATCAACCCATGCACTAAGAGGCTGCCGGTTCGACACACACCCAGGTTGTGGGCATGATCCCCAGTGTGGGGCATGCAGGAAGTGGCCAATCCATGTTCTCTCTCATCCATGTTTCTATCTCTCTCTCCTTCTCACTTCCTCTCTCTCTAAATCAATAAAGGGGGGGTGGGGGGGAGAAGAATTTACAGAGATTCAATAGCAGAGTAGGTAAAGCCAAGAAGCAAATCATTGATTTGGAATATAAGGAAACAAAAAACACCCAATCAGAACAGCAAAAAGAAAAAAGAACCAAAAAAAATTAGGATAGTGTAAGGAGTCTCTGGGACACCTTCAAGCGTACCAACATTCACATCATAGGGGTGCCAGAAGGAGAAGAGGGAGAACAAGAAATCAACTTATTTGAAACAATAATGACAGAAAACTTTCCTAACTTGGTGAAGGAAACAGAAATATAAGTCCAGGAAGCACAGAGAGTCCCAAACAAGATGAACCCCATGAGGCCCACACCAAGACACATGATCATCAAAATGCAAAAAGCTCAAGACAAAGAGAGAATCTTAAAAGCAGGAAGAGAAAAGCAGGTAGTTACCTACAAGGGAACTCCCATAAGATTTTCAGCTGATTTCTCAAAAGAAACTTTGCAGGCCAGAAGGGAGTGGTAAGAAATATTCAGAGTGATGAAAAGCAAGAACCTACAACCAAGATTACTCTATCCTGCAAAGCTATCATTTAGAATCGATGGCCATAAAAAGAGTTTCCCAGACAAGAAAAAGTTAAAGGAGTTCATCACCACCATACCAATATTATATGAAATGTTGAAAGGTCTTCTTGAAGAAAAATAAGATACAAAATATAAACAAACAAAATGGCAATGAATACATATCTATCCACAATTGAATCTACAAACAAAATAAACAAGCAGAGCAGAAACATTCTCATAGATACAGAGAACATTTTGTTGGTTGCCAGATGGAAGGGAGATTGAGGGAATGGGTGAAAGAGATGAAGGGATTAAGAAGTACAAATTGGTTGTTAGACTGACAAACCTCAAAGGGAAGGGGTGGGTGGGAAGAAATGAACCAAAGAACTTATATGCATGTATGCATAACCAATGGACACAGACAACAGTGTGGGGAAAGGCAGAGGGGGGTGGGAGCGAGGTGGAGGGGTTCAATAGGGGAAAAAGAAGAAACATCTGTAATACCTTCAATAATTAAGATAAGTTTAGCCCTGGCCAAACCCTGCTAAGGGCATGTACCTCAGTTGCAGTTTGTCCCCTACGGGGGTCGTGTGGGTGGCGACCACTCAATATGTCTCTCTCCCATTGATGTTTCTCTCTCTCTCTTTCTCCCTCTCTCCCTCCTGCTCTATCTGAAGATAAATGCAAAAATGTCCTCGGGTGAGGGAAAAAAATGATTAAGTTTAAAAAAAGAATGAAAGCAGTCAAGGGAATTGAAGCGCAAACCAGAATGTGTATCTGGTCCTCATACCAGTTTGCTGGGGAGCCTTGGACTCATCAACCCTCTACCTCTCACTTACCCAACAGGGTAAACCCCAATCCCCCAGAGAGGTTTCAAAAGGTCCAGAGAGAGAAACATGGGGAAGGAGATTGCTCTGACTTCCCTTTCCTCTTCCCCCACTCCTGTCCCCTCCACAAAACATGGGGAATTGAGGGGCAATAAACTTTTTAAATAAAAATTTAAAAAATTAAAATGTCCAGAGCTGCTCAGGGGAAAAACAGTGATTGGGTGATGCTAATCAATCATTTCACCATGCCTATTTTCCCACCTTCCCTCCTCTGATTGAAAATTGTCCCCCCATTAGGACTTCTCCAGTCTCTCACAGGCCCTGAGCCTGGTTCATCTCAGCTTTTAAGAAGCAAGAGAGACAGCTCAGAGACCCTGTGCAACCTTGAAGAACCTAGCATGGCCAACACTGGGGAGATAGTTGAACCCACATGAAGAGAAAAGTCAGGAAGCATAAGGGGAGAGAGGCTGCCATTGAGTTCTTACTGGACTAGGGGCTGTGCTAGGTGTTTCCAGGGCTGAGAGAGTTGTTCCAAGGATTAAATATGAACCCATGTAGAATATTTGGCTCAGGGCCTGGCACATTGTAAGAGCACAATAAATATTGGCTTTATTATTTTTGTTATATCTCTTTTAATCATCGCAACAACCCTGCAAGCTAGGCTCCAAACTACATTACTGAATCTTGGTTTGCTCATCTGTAAAGTGCGGGAAATAATGGCACCTACTGAAGATTCATCTAAAACCCTTGGTGTAACAACTGGCATATAGTAACTGCTCAGTAATCATTAGATATTCTTAGTAGTCTTGGAGAGAAGACACAGAAGTTTTAGAGGTCACATCCAAATTCACACAGCCAAGTAGAATAGATTCATGGTTTTGCCCTACTCAGCATCTATGCCTCCTCTTTTAATTAGAGTACCTTCACTCTCTTTGGGCAACCACCCTCCCCTGCTCTCAGAGCATTTGATATGGGTGGGGTTGACACCTCTATTTCAAGCTCCAGGGGAGAGTGTGTGACCCAGACCTGGCCAATTGTTTATTCCATCCCTCCAATCACAGGGATTGATTTGAGAGTGGATTTGTGACCCATGCCAGGTCCATAAGAATGCTGGAACTTTGTTGAATCCTTTAGGAGAGAGATGAACCTGTTTTGGACTTGACATTGAGAGGATATAAGCTTGGAGCTACTGCGGATTTCTAGGTGAAAAGAATGCCTGAGTGCAAAGCAAATCCAAAGGAAATAGAGCTAAAGGATGGAAAGAAACCGAAGCCTGCAAACTATGAGCTCTTATCTAAACACTTGAACAGACATGTCTAAGGTCTGTACCCCAAGTTTCAGGTACATGAGGCAATAATTTATACTCATATTCTTTCTTTCTTTCTCCCCGCCCTTAAGATGACCTTATTTGGCCAATGTATCAGTCAGGGTCCCAACTGAAAATAGATGGCACATTCACATTAGAATAATTTGAAGGAGGTTCATTTATGAGGCGTAGGCAGTTTAGGAGAATCACATGGGACAGCATGGTAACCGGGGCTAATAACAACCAAGGAGCTGTCACCACCCCTAGGCTTGAAGAGACAGAGGAGACTGGTTACCCAAGCCTGGAGGGAGTTTTGGAGAAGTGGCCTCCTCAAGAAGTGCAGTGACTGTCAATCAAGGCCCACTGCCAACCTATGGAGGGAGCCAAGGGAAAAAATATCCTGACCTTTCTCTCCTCTTGTCTCTCATCCACAGACTCCCCATTGGCTGGGCCCAGCCTGAAGCCAGAAGGCAAAGGAGTCTGCTGATGTGTTGAAACAAGTCAGACCTAGAACAAGGTGAAGTGTGGATCTGGAGGGGCAGACAGGACAGAGCTGACCCGACAAGAAAGCAGGAGAGCCTGGTCTGGCTTTCTCTCCTGCAGTCCCTTGATGACTCTTTGGAAGTTCGAACCAGAGTCTTAAAACTCTCCAAGTTCCCTTTGGTCTTCCCTGTACAGTGCTCTCCTTCCTTCCCTAGAGAAGAGCCCATGAGGATGAGACATGGGAGACAGGGATTCTGAGCATCTAGGAAGAAGCCAGTGAACCAGCCCTGCTATCTTTTCAGGGAGAAAGAAGCCGCCAGCCCAGCTGCCCACATGACCAAGGAGTCCTGGGCTGACCCTCAGGCCCTCACCCCCGCCAGCTCCCTTGCTCGCACAGAAATTTGTCTACTGGCCAGTTTGGTCCCCATCTCGGGCACCACCAGACATCAGCTCCGTGACTTCCCTTTCTCTTGATGGGAGATGTCTACTTTCTTCTACAGCCAAGTCAGAGAAGCTTCTGGGATTCCCCACTACTGGCAGGGGCCCAACAGTGCCCTGAGGACAGGGTGAGCTGCATCCAAGTATCTCATTTTGGTCACAGAGACACCTGTTCACTCTTCTTCCTTCTCAAAACATTCAACCTGATCTTTGCCAAAATAAGTTTCTTCCCACTTTTCTTTTTTTTTTTTTTAATCCTCACCCGAGGACATTTTTTCATTTTTTGCACAGATAGAGGGGGGGGGGAGAACATCGATGTGAAAGGGACACATCGAGTGGCTGCCACCCACACGACCAACCAGGGCCGGGGACAAACTGCAACCCAGGTACATGCCCTTAGCGGGAACCGAACCCGGGTCTCTCCAGACCGCAGGCTGACGCTCTAACCGCTGAGCCAAACCAGCCAGGGCAGTTTCTTCCCACTTTTCAAATCCAGTTTAAACCTTAGAATCTCTTCAGAAAGCCTTCTTCATTAATTCACCTGACCCTACTCTCTCCTACTATTATGATGATTATACTTCTACATGTAAAATAACTAATAATAGTAATTCATATTTACTGAGTGCTTTCTATGTGCCTATCGCTGAGCTAACTGCCTTACAGAAACCATTTCATTTAATCTGCACAACCACCTTGTAAAGTTGGTGCTATCAATGTATAGTATGTGTTGCAACTGGCAATTCTTTTATTGTGCCAGGAGACAAACTAAGGAGCAGTTACTCTATCCATTTCTACAGAGGTGAAAACAGAGCCTTGGTGAGAATAAATTAATAGTTTTAATTCACACAAGCAAGGAATAATCAGTGATGAGACCTAGAGACCTAAGCCCGTGCTCTTAAAACTGCAATGTTTTACTGTGTCCCAGCTGAGTGCAGTTCAGTAGTGTGTCCAGAGTTCAGTAGTGGCTGGAGGAGGTCCTACATCTTCTCTGTAACGTGGATATCCATGTGCTGGAATCACAGAACCTAACTTATCATGCAGCTGAAATCCATACTCTGTACAATATAAACAATGCTGTTTCCCAAGTTTTGCAGCAAACACTACATCGTCCCTCTGTGATTACTGGTCACCATGCTGGCTCTTGAACACCGAAGAGATGTCAAACACTTGAAAATAATTTCATTAGTGATGTCATTGTCAGAGTAAGAACACATTACAACCCTGACTGTGGCTCAGTTGATTGGAGCGTTGTCTCATATACCAAAAGGTTTCCAGTTCGATTCCCAGTCAGGGCACATTCCTAGGTTTTGGGCTCAATCCCCCGTCGGGGCGCATACAGGAGGCAACTGATCGGTGTTTTTTCTCTCTCTCTAAAATCAATAAACATATCCTCCGGTGAGGATAACAAAATCTTACAGATAAAATAGAGACAAGAGATCTCATTAGAAGTTACTGGTAAGTTGTTGCTCACACTGTAACTCTGCTGCATTTCCCACAACCAACTACGCCATTGTTAATCACTCACAAACCTAGCATTGCTTTCACTTCCTTTGTGAGATGTCTCATGTGGGATTTTCCCTCAGTGTAACCTTGTCTTTTTATATTGATCAATTCATTTAATTCTCACAACACTATAAAGTAGGTACTGTTATCATCTCTATTTTATAGATGAGGAAACTGAGGCACAGAGAAGTTAAATAATTTTCTCAAAGTCACACAGCTGGTAGAGCTGCGATTTGAACCCTGTATTTGGCCTCCTGAACTTGTGCTTTTAACTACTACTCTGTAGTTGGAAAATAAAACTGCCTGGCTTGTGTGGTTCAGTTGGTTGAGCATTGTCCCATGTATCAAGAGATTACTGGATGCCCGGGCCAGTTTGGCTCAGCGGTTGAACGTCAGCCTGTGGACCAGAGAGTCCCGGGTTCAGTTCCTGCTAGTGGCATGTACCACAAAAAAAAAAAAAAAGAGAGAGAGAGAGATCACTGGTTCAATTCCTGGTCGTACACCCGAGATGTTTCTATCTCTCTCTCCCTTTCCCTTCCCCTCTCTCTAAAATCAATAAAAACATATTTTTAAAAATTTTTAAAGAAAATAAAATAAAGTGAAGTAAAAATAATCATAAAATCCAACAAAGCATTAAAAATTCAAAAAGGCCCTGGCTTGTTTGGCTCAGCGGTTAGAGCGTCGGCCTGTGGTCCTGAGAGACCCGGGTTCGGTTCCCGCTAAGGGCGCATACCTCAGTTGCAGTTTGTCCCCGGCCCTGGTTGGTTGTGCGGGTGGCAGCCACTCGATGTGTTCCTTTCACATCGATGTTTCTCTCTCTCTCTCTCTCTCTCTCTGTTCCTCTCTCTCCCTCCCACTCTACCTGAACAAAGAATGGAAAAATGTCCTCGGGTGAGGATAAAAAAAAAAAAAATTCAAAAAGGCTGTAGAGGAGTGCTTTTTTGTAGGATCTATGTGCTCCAGTAAACTGGTGGAGAAATCTTCCACCGAGAATGTGAGGCTAGTTGGATTGACCAGCAAAGAGAATCTGGAGAACAGACAGCTGAGGAACAGCCACCAGTCTCTAGTGGGACAGGCAAGTAAACCTGAAAGGAATCAGAGAGCAGAGATCCACGGCTGAGAATGCATGAGCCACCCTCGGACCAGCGAGGGTAGACATGAGAATAAATGGATGAAGCACCATCTGGCAGGGGAAGCCATTAGCAGGAAGAAGCCAGCAAAGTAAAGAGGGAGTCCTTCCATTTTTCCTTTCTTAAACTCCTATCTGCTGAATTCCTTTTACATGCCAGGCAGTGCTGCCTTTATGGAGTTTGCAGTCTAGTCGAGGAGTGTATTAGCACAGTTTTGGTTGCAAGTGACTGAAACCAATTCAAATTGGCTTAAGCAAAAGGGAATTTACCGGCTCACTTAATTGAAAGTTGACTGGTAGCATGGACTTCAGGCTGGTTGATCCAGGGGTTCAAAATGTCTGTGGGCCCTGGCCTGTTTGGCACAGCGGTTAGAGCGTTGGCCTGCGGTCTGGAGAGACCTGGGTTCGGTTCCCGCTAGGGGCATGTACCTCGGTTGCAGTTTGTCCCCGGCCCTGATTGGGTTGTGCGGGTGGCAGCCACTCGATGTGTCCCTTTCACGTCGATGTTTCTCTCCCTCCCATTCTATCTGTCCTTGGGTGAGGATTAAAAAAAAAGATGTTTGTGGGAGTCAGTCTCTTCACATCTTTACCCTATCTTCCCTCAGTTCCTCCATTCTCAGGCAGCCTTTGTCCTTGTGGTGGCTGCCACTGGCTCTAGGCTTTCATTTAAGCCTGTCAGTGACCCCCTCAGAAAAAGAATGTTTCTTTCCCAGTTGTTCCAGTAAAAACCCTAAGATTGGCTCTGACCAACTACCTTAATACCATACTTAACACTGACCCAGTTATGGGGCTTAAGGAGGGAATATGCTGACTGCCCAAGGCCTGGGTGATACGCACACCGTTCTGTGCAGCCCCACCCAGACCACACAGATTGCGAATGGAGTGATGGTTCCCAGGGAAAATGACAGTACTAAGGAGCAGGGAATGAACGCTGAGTAGGCAAAGACAACCGATGTCTGATTCAGGGATGCAGGCAGTGATACTGGTAATTACAACACAGCTTGATAAGTGACATTATGGGAAGGAACTGGTGCTGCAGGAGTGCATAGGAAACACCTAACCCAGAGGAAGTAACATGTAAGATAAGACTTGAGAAGGAGGTCTGAGGGCAAGGAGGGGAGTGGGGTGGGGAAAGGAAACAGGTTGTGCAAATTTCTTGAGATGTGTGAGAGTGTGGACAGGCGCAGGGAGAATGAAGATGTTGAGCCTGATCATGAAGTAGGCCTGAGAGGAAAGAAAGAAAAATGGATTTGGGGCTGAAGAGGAGATGGAGATTTCACTTGGCATGTTGATCTTGAGGGGCATATGGATCATCCTGTTAGAGATAACAGAAGCCAGCTGGATATGTGGGTGTGGATTTTAGAAGCAGAATCTCTGGAGACAGTACAAGAATGTGATCAGCACAAGACAGACACTCAAGTGTGAGTGAGACATCTCTGGGTGAGATCAAGGTTGAACAGACTCTTTGAAAAGGACGTCCAAATGGCCAGTGAACATATGAAATAAGCATATGAAAACAACATCATTGCTAACTAGTATAAATACATAAAAACAGTAAGATACCATTACACACCCACCAGAATGGCTGAAATGAAAAAGACTGACAATATCACCTGTTAGCAAGGAGGTAGAAAGACTGAAACTTCCACACATCACTGGAGTGTAAATTGTCACAACTACTTTGGAAAACTGTCAGTATTTACTAAAGTGAAATATATGTATCCTCTATGACTTAGCAATTCTACTCATGTATATACTATATAGCCAAGAAAAATAAGAAATAAATGTGTGAAAGAACATTCATAACAGCATTATTCAGAAGAACCAAAAGCTGGAAACAAACCAAATGTCTATTGTTAAATGTTTTCAATAGACACTATACTACACACACACAGACTAAGTACTGACATGGATGAATGAATCTTACAGCTATAATGTTGAGTGAAAGAAGCCAGACCTAAAAGAATACATACTGTGTGATTACATTTATAATGATAAGAAAAATATTATGAGATATTCTAAATTAAATTACAGTGGCCAGAAATTGAAAGAAAGAGACAGAACTGTCAGTCTGTTCATGACTGTGGGCCAACTAACAAAGGACTTCTCAAATTCCTGTTTTTCCTGTTGGAATTTAGGATTACTTTCTAGGTGGCTATTTCCACAGATTATTTTAGCCAGACACCATCAAACTCCAGGAGCCTCCGCTTGTTTATAGGTGGGCTTTCCGGACTGCTGCCCACAGCCAAGCCACAGGAACAAACATTTCTTTATGGGAACTCTGCAAGCTCAGAACTAGCCTTGCTTCACCTTCTCTCACCCCTTTGCCTATAGCTCATGTAAATTCTTTCAGACTACTTCTTACTCTGGAACAACAGATATGCTGTATTTTTTTTTTTTTTTAATCCTCACCGGAGGATATTTTTCTATTTATCCTCAGTTAGAGTGGGAGGGAGAGAGGTGGGGAGAGAAAGGAAGAGAGAAACATCGACATGAGAGGGACACATAGACTGGTTGCCTCCCACACGACCCGGGCCAGGGACAAACTGCAACTGAGGTACGTGCCCTTGGCCGGAATCAAACCTGCGACTCATTGGTCCACAGGCCGACACTCTACCGCTGAGCCAAACTGACCAGGGCCACACATGCTGTCTTTTTTATCTGGCCATGCTGCTGATAGTTTAGACTCTATGCCCCAATACTGGTCTCATGGCTAGCATTTTTGGCTCAATAAAACATTACTTAAAAATGTTTTTGTTTTTTTTATCCTCACCCGAGGACATTTTTTTGCATTTATCTTCAGATAGAGCAGGAGGATGTGGGGGGTGGGGGGGAGAGAAACATCAATGTGAGAGAGACACAGCGACTGGTTGCCATCCACAGGACCCCAACCAGGGCCGGGGACAAACTGCAACCGAGGTACGTGCCCTTAGCGGGAACCAAACCTGGGACTCTCTGGTCCGCCAGCCCACGCTCTAACTGCTGAGCCAAACTGGCCAGAGCTTCAAAATGTTTTTAATTGTCAAAGTTAAGGATATTTAAGTTTAACAATAAAAAGCTCGAAAACAACCCAGCCGGTGTGGCTCAGTTGGTTGAGCGTCATCCCATGAATCAGGAGGTCGCTGGTGTGCCCAGTTGATGTTTCTTTCTCCTTCTCCCTTCCTCTCTCTGAAATCAATAAAAACATTGGAAGAAGAAGAAAAAAAAACCTGAAAAACAATTGATGGTGTTAGAGGTCAGAAACAGTCACTTCTATTTTGGCAGGGACTATACCTGAAAAATGGGCCAAAGGAGCCTAATGGGTACTGGAAATATTTTGTATCTTGATCTGGTGGGGGGTGGTTATAAAGGTACATACATGTATAAAAATCCATCCAGTTGTTCATTTAAGATTTGTGCACATTACTGTGTTTATTTTATGCCTAAGAAGGGAAAGAGCTTACCCCTTCCCCAAAAGACAAAACAACCAAAAATAGCCGGGACTATAAGGGTATTTTACAGTTTGTGAAATGATAGCATTTCACAAGGCCCAGCTTCATAGTGAAGTCCTCCAGGGCCAGAAATGTTTTTAAAAAATTTTTCTCTACTGTTCCAAAGCATCTATATTGGGGTTCAGATCACAGCTAACCCATAGCATCCATGACTCAGTGTCTGTTCAGAGCAGCATACCTGAACTCTGGACTGTTCAACTCAACACTCATTTCCTGGGTCTCTACTCTATGGCAGGCCCTGTGCTGGGAACTGGGAATATGAAGACAAATACAACATCATTTCTGTATTTGTCCTGGCCAGTGTGGCTCAGTTGGTTGTGTGCTATCCCATGCATCAAAATGTTACCAGTTCGATTCCTAGTCAGAGCACCTGCCTAGGTTGCGGCCTGATTCAGCGCATGCAGGAGGCAGCCCAATCGATTTTCTGCTCTCACATCGATGTTTCTCTCTCTCTCCCTTCCTCTCGCTCTAAAAATCAATAAAGATATTTGCTAAATAAATGAATAAAAAATAAAACCATTTCTGCCCTGGCCGGTTTGGCTCAGCGGTTAGAGCGTTGGCCTGCGGTCCAGAGAGACCTGAGTTCTGTTCCCGCTAAGGGCACATACCTCTGTTGCAGTTTGTCCCCGGCCCTGGTTGGGTTGTGTGGGTGGCAACCGCTCGATGTGTCCCTTTCACATTAATGTTTCTCTCTCTCTCTCTCTCTCTCTCTCTCTCTCTCTCTTCCTCTCTCTCCCTCTCTCTCTCTTCCTCTCTCTCCCTCCTACTCTATCTGAACAAAAAATGGAAAAATGTCCTCGGGTGAGGATTAAAAATTTAATTAATTAATTAATTAAATAAAATAAAACCATTTCTGCATTTATTTTTATTTTTATTTTTTTTATCCTCACCCGAGGACACTTTTCCATTTTCTGTATAGATAGAGTGGGAGGGAGAGGAAGAGAGAGAGAGAGAGAAACATCAACGTGAAAGGGACACATCGAGTGGCTGCCACCCACACGACCAACCAGGGCCGGGGACAAACTGCAACCGAGGTACATGCCCTTAGCGGGAACCGAACCCAGTTCTCTCTGGACCGCAGGCCGATGCTCTAACCGCTGAGCCAAACCGGCCAGGGCCATTTCTGCATTTAAAAGCTGCCAACCAAGAGGTAGGTGCTCCAGGATAAAGTATGGGTTCTTGCAACAGCCAACTCATCCATCAGCACATGTAAATAATAATAGTAATAACCAATCACCATTTGTGAACTGCCAGGTGCTTTATGTGTGTAACAGATTTTTTTTTTTTTTCTTAATTGCTATTTAAAACCACAACTGCCTATAGCTACTTTGGTCTGTTAGGAGAGTTGCATAATTTTTTTCTGGGTGATGATTCTCTGTTTAGGAAAATACTTAATAAGTTGCTTTGGCAAGAAGAATGAAGCGCCCCAGGGATAGAGCAAGACAAGGGTAACTGACTGGCTTTGCAAATTAGAGAGGAAAACTGTGGCAGTGGGAAGGAGGGGTGTCTAAAAACAGTAGGAGAGGAGATATCAGGACGTATAGTTAGGGAGATCTGTTGTTTTTCTTTTCCTAGACTCTTCCTTAAAGAACCACCCCTTTGCCCTTCTGATCTCACTCATTTTTCATGTGTTTTTGTTTTGTTTTGTTTTGTTTTCCTTTATTTATTTGAGAGCGAGAGGAAGTGAGAGGGAGGGAGAGATGGAAATATCAATGATTGGCTGCCTCCTGCTTGCCCCCCACTGGAGATTTGGCCCACAACCTGGGCACGTGCCCTGACCGGGCATCGAACTAGTGACCTCTTGGTGCATGGGCTGACGCTCAACCACTGAGCCACACCATGTTTCTTTTTTAAAAACCACTTCTTCATACCACACACAGCCTTTAAAAAGAATGAGGCTCTCTCTAGTGACATGGAAAAATTCACTTCATATATTGTGAAGTGAAAAAAGTAACGGGCAAAATGAGTGCACAATACAATCCCCCCGTTTTTTAAAGGAGTGCCATATATATACATGTATATATATATATATATATACACACTTGGCTATATATTGAAAATTCCTGGAAAAGTACAGAACACTATATTAACAACTGTTACCACTAGGGAGCGTGGTGGGGGATAAGCAGAAGCTTCCATTTTCCATTTTTGCCCTTTTTACCTTTAAACATTTCACCATGAGATTTGTATCCCTTTTCAAAAGGCTCTTCCTCCAGGCAGCCTTCCCTGACTTCTATTGTAGATCCAGTCCCCACGGTATCCTTCCCTCCTTTGTTGTGACAATCAGCACCTTGGTAATTCTCTGCTCATTGCCTCTCCCACCCCTCTACCTCCTACACCCACTGTGCTCTCCTCAGCGCCAAGACAGGGACCAGGAACTCCTAGCAGTGCTTGGCATAGCTGTTAACCAAAGGAATGAATTCTTCCACCTTCCAAGGAGTTTTCTCCTGCCTGATTTTGAATCTTTCAGAGAGAGGAGGGAGCAGCTTAGCTCCATGTATAGCTGCCCAGGCCAGCCTCACAGTGCTCTAGTTAATTCCCTGCCCAGGGCAGGATGAGATGCCCTCTCTCTCTCATTCTGAAGAGAAGTGTAAAGCAGCAGCTACGGCCCTCTTCACTGCCCCGAGGGACACCAAAATGCCTGAGACCACAACAACCTGTGAGAGGTAAGAGTAAGTTGGGGACCCAATTACTGGAACAGGCCAGGGCACCCTGGCTGACCTTGGAAGAAGCAGGGACAGCTTCCCTTCCATCTTCGTTTGCTTTCTAGCAGTAGGGGAGGAGGAGATGGAGGCCTAATTGCTTTCACCTTGAGAAAAATATGCTACTGACCTTGTGCAGAGAGAATCACTGTTATACAGCAGGGGTCTCGAAATTATATCAGATCAGGAAAGCTGACATTTTCCCTCAGGCCCTCTGACTAATAACCAAGGGGAAAAGAGACACTTGGCCTAATGGCCGCCTCCTTGTTCTGGCCTACCAATCACAGTGTCATCTGAGCACCTGCTTATTTCTGCCCAGAACCCAGCAGGGAAATCTCCATGTCTGCCTCCTCTTCACCCAAGCTGCTGTCAGTAAGAGTGCCTTCACTTGGTCTTGCCCAGGCCACAGCTAAGGTTGCTGGGAGAGAATTAGAGCTCAGTCTGACTGCCAGGCAGATGGCCTCTATAGACTCAGCCAGCCTCTTCCTGCTGAGTTCAGTCAGGAAAAGTGATGCTGGCCACTGGACCTGCCAAGCAGAGGCACCAGCCAGTGCCTGATTCTGTGCCAGTGCCCAAACACCTCTAACAATTAAGGCAGTGGATGAACTCTCATGTTTTCTCCATTCCTGATGAAAAGCAAGTTCAAAAACCACATACTGTTCTCAGTCCCTAGGGTGAAGCAAGGAATGTGATAGCCCTGCTGCTCAACAGAGAAGTCTTGAGTGATACTGATGCTATCCAGGGAGTCTGCCGCCAGAGGCTCAGCATTAGAACCGCTGAAAATCACCCAGGAAGCATGTAATACTGGATTTATACAATTACTGACTTATAAAGCTTCGGCACACTAGCTAGTCACCTAGTGGGTCCCTAGTAGAAATTTCCTTTAAGAAATTCATGAGCAGCTCTGGCCGGTTTGGCTGAGCGGTTAGAGCGTCGGCCTGCGGTCCAGAGAGACTGGGATTCGGTTCCCGCTAAGAGCACGTAACTTGGTTGCAGTTTGTTCCCGGCCCTGGTTGGATAGTGCAGGTGACAGCCACTCCATGTGTACCTTTCACATCGATGTTTCTCTCTCTCTCTCTTCCTCTCTTTCCCTCCCACTCTATCTGAACAAAAAACGAAAAAATATCCTCGGGTGAAGATAAGAAAAAAAAAAAAAAAAATTCTTGAGCAGCCCTGGCCAGTTTGGCTTAGCGGTTAGAGCGTTGGTCTGCGGTCCAGAGAGACCTGGGTTCGGTTCCCGCTAAGGGCACGTAACTTGGTTGCAGATTCTCCCCGGCCCTGGTTGGGTCGTGTGGGAGGCAGCCACTCTATGTGTCCCTTTCACGTCTCTCTCTCTCTATCTCTATCTCTCTATCTCCCACTCTATTTGAACAAAAAAAAAAGAAATAAAGAAAAAAGAAATTCTTGAGCCCTGGCTGGTGTGGCTCAGTGGGTTGGAGCGTCATCCCGTGTATCCAAAGTTGCAGGTTCGATTCCTGGTCAGGGCACATATGGAGGCAACCAATCGATGTCTCATGGGAAGGTAGCCAGGGGGTGGATCTACCTTAGGGCTCAGAAACTGAAATATAACTTAGGTCAGGATGTTATCTTTAGCCTGCCAGAGGTCTGGACTGGGGTGACAGTCAAATCCAGGCTACTGTTGTCTGTTGACTCAGAGGTTGCTGATTATCTGGGGAAAAGGCTAGGTTTCAGAGAGGTATATACATAGAGAGATGATTTCTAGAGCTAGGATTTAACACTAAATTTAGCCCTGGCCAGTTTTGCTCAGCAGTTAAAGCGTCAGCCCGCGAGCCAATAAGTTGAGGGTTCGATTCCGGTCAAGAAACCTCGATTGCAGTTTGCTCTCGGCTCTGGTCAAGTCGTGCAGGAGGCAACCAGTGGATGTGTCCCTCTCACATCAATGTTTCTCTTTCTCTTCCTCTCTCTCCCTCCTGCTCTATCTGAAGATAAATGCAAAAATGTCCTCGGATGAGGATAAAAAAAAATATATCCTCAGGTGAGGATTAAAAAAAAAAGCTAAAACTAAATTTAATCTTGGCCCTGACTAGGTAGCTCAATTGGTTAGAGTGTCATTCTGATACGCCAAGGTTTCGCTCCCTCTCCGGACAGGACACATACAAGAATCAACCACTGAATTCATAAATAAGTGGGACAACAAATCAAGACCTGAAGAAATCATTCATCACCCTTACCTCACCTCCAACCAACCAGCTCCTAGCATAACTCTGAACCCCCTAATCCATAGTATCTTGTGATTTTTCCCTATATAATCCGTAACCTACATACCATCAGAGAATCAAATTTATTTAAACATATTTTTATCGATTTTTAGAGAGAGATTGGAATGGAGAGGGAGAAAGAAACATGGATATGAGAGAGAAACATTGATCAGCTGCCTCCTATACACCCCCTACTGGGGAATGAGCCCACAACCCAGGCATGTGCTCTGACAGGGATTCGAACTGGCAACCTTTTGGTACACCATCCAACTGAGCCACATTGGCCAGGGCGGGAGTCTAATTTTTAGAGCATTAACTCCTTGTCTCTGTATTGACCAATTCAATATTAAACTTTTTTTTTTTTCTATATTGCAAACTCCTGCTTTGTATCTGGGCCAGGGCACTCAGGCGGACAAACTGAAGGAGAAAACTCTGGGGTTCCAGTAACAATACCCTGGATAACAAAACATAGTGTCATGGTGGTTTGCAGTTAAACAGACTTGTATTCAAATCCTAATCTGTCACTTTCCCACTGGTTGCAAGTGACCTAACCTCTCCAAGTCTCACTTTTCTGATCTAAAGAATAGGGGTCATAATGACCTCATAGAGTTGTTGTGAAGATTAAATGATAACATATGCAAATGACTTTGCACAGTACCTGGCACTCAGTCTACATTCAATCAAAGGTAGAGATTATTATAGTTCCTGGCACCCTGTAGTCTAAACATCACTTCTGCAGCCTGCTCATATGCATAGCCAAAGAGTAATTTACATAGACTGTGATATTTTACTATAGGTATATCTGCTTTCAAAACAGCTCTCTTTTTCCAACTTTCCATTTTTATAAATGGCACCACTGTTCCAAGGCTCCCTGGCTCAAACATTGGCAGCATACCCAGCTTTTCCTGCTCTTTCATGGGCCAAACCCATTGGCACTTAACCATGGGCTGTCTCAGCTCTGAGAATGTCTTAGCTCCCCATTGGGACTGTAAATGCTTTGACAACAGGAACTCTGACTTATACTGCCTTCGTATCTGATACACTGGCCGAGAGCAGGGTGTCAATACATATTTGTTTTCTAACAGAACACTATCAACAAATTAATTTACAGGGGTAGGTGTGAAGGAAGTACTACAACAATCTGAAACAAGGATAAGATATTTTGTGATTCTGTTTGATCCTCTCCCCCTTCTCTACTCTATGATTTCCTCCTACTCATTCTCTAAGGCCCAAATCAATATCTTCCTCTGTAAGATCTGCCATAAGCATCATTTCCTTTCGTTCTTTCATTTATATTATATATTTAATTGCATAGAGTTTTTACCAATTTTTTTCAATTAAAAACTGAAAAAATTAAAATGATTAAGAAAGGTATAAAGTGGTGATGGAATTTTTCTGTTAGTCCCATTTCTCAAAGATAACAACTGGGAACATTTTGGTGAACATCCCTCCAGATCTTTATTGTCACATTGGGAATTAATATCCTATGCTAAGACAGAACATAAAAATAATCTTTTAAAAATAATTGTGTTTCTCTTAGATTTTACATGCCACTTTCTGGGCCAGGGAAGGAGGGGGATTATAATTAATCCCAGTTGTTAAATGAATGAGTAAACGTTAAATCTGTCCCATAGCACTTCAACAACTCTATTACAGAGCGCCTATCTCCCTGCGCAGCTGTGAACAACTCTGCCTCTCAGCTGGCTTGTACGCGGGGCAGCCACTGACATTAATTTTTATATTCCCAACACCTAATTTGCACATAGGGAAGCACTCAGTAAATGTTTTTTAAAGAATGATTTAACTTTCATCTCCCATCCTTCTTAATGTTTTATGGCTTGATTTATTTTTTAATAACAAACAGATTTACTTTGAGAATTTCGCATCTCACCTTTAAATGACTGATCTATCAGTTAGAATCTCAGCAGGAAGCTGAACCAAACTCAGATGACTCAAGCAACTTTAATGAAAGGACTATTCAAGATGTGTGAGCACAGTTAAGAGAACCAAAAATGGAGGTTGAGGTAGCCAGAGGCTAGCAACAGCAGGAAGCTATGACCATGCTTGTGTGAAAGGCAAGGGGAAGGAAATGGAGTTTCCTGAATGCAGTGAGATCCCGAGCCATGGAAGAGGGGCTGCTGACAGAATCTGTTGTCTTGGACGGAAGCAGCCACTGCCAGAAAATAAGAAAATGTGGCCCAGAGCAGGGGAAAAAAGACAAAATCACTCTCCTTTTCCACACCCATTTCTTGCTAGTGCTCCCACTGGGGGAACCCAAGTGAGCAATGAGCCCAAGTGATACAGTCCAGAGAGCTTAGCTTCCCGGCACACAGGGCAAACACGGAAAGAGAATGGATGTGGTGGGCAACAGAGGGGAGGCATGAAATCCATCAGTTACCAACTACATTGCAGTTGAGTGGTATCAGTTCAGTTATTCTTCCACCTGGCACCTACATTGTGAAGTTAGCCACCACCAGTGTTTTCATGCCAGATAGCAGGCCATGGGGGAAGTAGGGAAGTGGGGAAGAAGAAACAATCAATGAATGTAAGATATCCACAATAGCTACAGATCCTGCCTCAGTAGGTGATCATGAGGCTAAGCTGGTACTCATAGCTGCCTTCTTCCACTATCTATTCTATATTCCCCTTACCTTCTGCCAGCTGGCTGGAGGAAAGTCTTTGCTTGGTGGGATGTCCCAAACCTTCATTTCCACAGGATCCACTCGTAGGTGGTCCTGTCTTTTTTGTTGCTTTGCTATAGTTTTATATTGATGGTTATTGGGTATGGGAGCACTAAGAGATAACCTGGTGAATCCACTGGGAACACACATAGTTCTCCTTGTCCCTTGTGGTAGCAGCAACCTAATTTCCACTTGATAATCAGGATCAAACACCCTAGCCAATATTGAAAACCATTTTTCTACTATTGACTCAATTGCCTGAGGGGCCCAGAATGACCAGGAAGAAGTCGCAGCTTCCAGTTTAAAGAAATTACTTTAATGTCTGTAGTACCTGGAAGACCCTCACAATTGCAGGAGGAACAGCAAAAATTCTGAGTGAATTATTAAGTATAAATATGAGAAGAATCACTCCCACTTCTTCCCTGGACCCTTGTATTCTGGCCATGGGGAAGATGGCATCATACATTAGCAAAATTTTTTAGAGTTTATACACATCCTTTGAAATCACCCCAACTTTGCAGGTTGTTGTCTCCTAGATGGCATTCCCAGGAACCATCTGCCTGTGATTTACTAAGCTATTTCTATGCCATCCAGAATTTGTCTTAAGGTGTGACATCCGAATTGGAAGGTTTTGTTGATGGTTTTACCATCTCTCTATGAAAGGGATATTTTGGTTGGGAACACCTTTCATTTTCATCATCAAAATAAACAAAACCAAGAAAATAACAACCACTCTTATTCTATTAATGATCTTTTTAGATTCAGCAGACAGATTCCACCTAAGATACTTGGCTTTTGTCATGCTATCTGATGCCGAATTATCATTCATATCTCAGCTCTCATTGCCTTACCCCATCTAGTGGAGAATGTGTCCACTATGCCTATATCAGCCATTTTCACAGAAATGTTTTAGATCTCCTACTAAGAACCATCGCTAATCACAACCTGGTAATTCTGTGGCATTCACAAGTGTGATGTGTTCTGTAACAATCAACAAATTGTCAAGTGGGCCCTGTGTTGAAGTCAAGAAAAAAGATAATAGCTGCTAAGGCTTCCCAGTTCATATTTTGATCTGATAATTTAAGATTAAATTGAAGAGCATTTTGGAATGAAAAGAAGAGTCTGACTTGTTCAAAATTGTAGGAGAAACACCCTCATTATAACAATCATTCTCATACATTTAAATAAGCATCTATGTCTTAGAACAAATCTCTACAATTATTTGTTGTCTAAGAGCTTGGACTTTGAAATCAGACAACACTAAGCTCCAGATCTTTTTGTTGTTGTTGTTCAGACAGAGTGGGAGGGGGGGAGAGAGAGAGAGAGAGAGAAACATCGACGTAAAAGGGACACACCGAGTGGTTGCCACCCACACGATCCAACCAGGGCCAGGGACAAACTGCAACCGAGGTACGTGCCCTTAGTGGGAACTGAACCCGGGTCTCTCTGAACGGCAGGCTGATGCTCTAACCGCTGAGCAAAACCGGCCAGGGCTAAGCTCCAAATCTTAATTAGCCACTTATGTGATCTGGGAAAATTATTTAAACTCTCTGAGCCTTGGCTTCTTCCTCTTTGTAAAGCAGGCATAACTATAGTCTTTTCTCCTAGACTTAAAGGCTTACACGTCCTGGCATATGCTAAGTCCTTAAAAATGTTAATAATTATGATTTGCAGTAGCTATTATGTACAAGGCATTATAGATATTGGGCTCTAAGGTGAACAAAAGATTTCAGAAGTTTCTGTTTGTAATAGTGAATTTACCAAGAGGAAAAGACTCCAATTTTAATTTCCTTTAGATGTTTTTTTAGAACGTTGGATTATTTTCCCTCCCTGCCCAAAAGAAAATAAAAAAAGACTTAATAAACTTTAAGAAAGCAGCATAATTCTCAGCCGGTGTAGCTCAATGGCTGAGCGTCGACCCATGCACCAGGAGGTTGCTGGTTCGATTCCCAGCCAGGGCACATGCCCAGGTTGTGGGCCAAATTCCCAGTGGGGGGCATACAGGAGGTGGCCAGTCGATGTTCTTGTTCATTGGTGTTTCCATCTCTCTCTCCCTCTCTCTTCCTCTCTCTATAAAATCAATAAAGAAAAAAAAATTTTTTTAAAGAAAGCAGCATAATTGCTTAACATGAGCTTTATCATAGGAACTTAATGTTTTAATGTTTTTAGAACAAGTTACTTCCTTTAGGTTAACTTCATGGTACAAAGAAATTCTGTTTCACGTTGGTGGTATAGTGGTGAGCATAGCTGCCTTCCAAAGAAATTCTGTTTTTATGGGTTTTAAATGTATTTTTGTGTGTTCTTAATTTTTTTCCCGTTATTAATTTTTGAGCGAGAGGAAGGGAGAGAGAAAGAAACATCGATGAGGGAGAACATTGATTGGCCACCTCCTGCATGCCCCTCGCTGGGGATTTGGCCCACAGTCTAGGCATGTACCCTGACTGGGAGTCAAACCGGTGACCTCTTGTGCATGCATTGGTGCTCAACCACTGAGCAACCCTGGCTGGGCTAAATGTTTTTTGTAACCATTGCATTGATGCCATTGTATAATGACTGAATTCAATGTAATGCCCAATTTTATAGAACTAGAGGCCAAAATTTACCAATTTATTTAATTTTAGGAGGTTATGGTTGTTTCTTTGTCTTTATGTACCTAAAGCAGTCATGCTTACAGCACAGAATTAAAAATTTGGGGTTATCAAGTCAGACCACCTGGGTTTAAATCCCTGGTAATTTTGAACAGGTGATTTAACCTCCTCCCTATACTTTTATTTTTTCAACTATAAAATAAGAATAACAGTACCAGCCTTATAAAACTGTTGTGAAAAATAAATTGAACATGTGTTGATGTTAACTATTATTATTTATTATTTGTATGGCTCCAAGTCCCTAGAAAGGAATGCATTGTGGAAAGAAGTGGGAATAGCCTAATCCTGTATAAAGAAAAAAAGGTATCTGAAAGTCTTAAGTGCCCTAGTAAGCTTGTCTCAGGAAACAGTCTAATTGCACAGGTAGTGAACCACTATTCCAAGACAAGCAGATCAACTGTGCTAATAAGGAATCCATTTTATGGACAGCCACCCTAAGGGTTAGAGGCAAACCTAATGAGTCAGCTTATTAGAACACAGAATAAACTGACTGGTTCCATCATTTGATAAATGGGATTCATTGAGAGTCCATAAAAAAACTTAAAGCAGGCCCTGGCCGGCTTGGCTCAGCGGTTGGAGCGTCGGCCTGCGGTCTGGAGAGACCCGGGTTCGGTTCCCGCTAAGGGCACGTACCTCGGTTGCAGTTTGTCCCTGGCCCTGGTTGGTCGTGCGGTTGGCAGCCACTCGATGTGTTCCTTTCACATCGATGTTTCTCTCTCTCTGTGTTCCTCTCTCTTCCTCCCACTCTACCTGAACAACAACAACAAAAAACTTAAAGCAGGCCCCAAGTCTATTTTCTACACTATACCTCTCGCTGATGGTGGGATCAGGCAGTTTCTTTTCTATTACTCAGAGACTAATGATTTTTCCCTCCTCTGTTCTTTTTCATCTAGTTAGGGGACAACAGAGGTGTTCAACCAGCATGCTCTTTTTCAATACAGAATATAACATCAAGTTCAAAGCTACAGCTCAAGTGATACAGATTATCACTAAGACTGATTTGAGGAGATTAGGGAGAAAGGCAGCTGAGAGTCGGGCAGGCCCCTGAACCACGTCATTCGGCTACTGAAAAACCTTTGAATGCTTTTCCTATGCAAACTCAAGAGGCTTATTAAAAAATAATAATAATAACTAACAAAAAACCTAAGACTGATTTTTTTTTACAGGAAATATACCTCTAAGATCCAGCCATGCTGAACTACTTGTGGGTTCTCAAAGTTACCAAATTCTTACTCCTCTCTAGGTCCTCTCAGAGCCTGGATGTCCTTTTCCAGCCCTTATGTGGCTAATTTCTGAGGTCCTTCAAGTTCAGCTTAAATGACACCTCCTCCAGGAAACAAACTTAACTTCCAAACTGGTGTCCCTCCTCTGTACTCTTGTCCCATATTGCACGTAATCTATCATTTACCACACTGACATCAATTGCCAGTTTACTTGTCTGTATCCCCACCAGTCATCAGCAACCTGAGGACAAGAACCCGTATCTTTTTTTTTTTTTTAATCCTCACTCGAGGATATTTTTACATTTATCTTTAGACAGAGTGGGAGGGGGAAAGAAAGAGAGAGAGAGAGAAACATCAATATGAGAGAGACATATCGATTCATTACCACCCCCACGACCCCAACTGGGGCCAGGGACAGAGACAAACCGCAACCTCAGTATGTGCCCTTGGTTGGAATCGAACCCTGGACTCTTTGGTCCGCACGCTGACGCTCTAACCGCTGAGCCAAACCGGCTAGGGCAGGATATATTATTCACCATTATGTCCCTAACATACAGTTCCCAGCACATAGATGTTCAAGAAATACTTGTTGAATATTTACTGTAATAGTCTTCTAATTAGTCTTTGTGCTTCTGTTCTTTCCCCAGAGAAAACTCCTTACTGCATACTAGATTCTGATCCTACCTACCTCACCCATCTCACTCCTGTAGCTACCCCCTGTGCTTACTTTATCCTCCAGCCATATGACCTTTCTTTGTTCACTCAACCAGTTCCTGCCTCAGAGACCCTGCACTTGCTGCTCCTTTTTCCCAGAGTGCTCTTCCTCCAGCCCCTGCCATGGCTGGCTGCTTCTCTCTCAGAGAGGCTTCCTGGACTATCCTACATAATCTGACCCTACCCCTTCTCAGTCACTCTATCATAGTATCTTGTATAATTGTCTTTCTAAGAGTAAACGCTGTTAGCTTACTTGATTATCTGCCTTCTCTATTTAGAAAGCAGCACGAAAGCAGGGGCCCTATCTCTTTTGTTCACCACTTACCTCAACACCCAAGATAATGCCTGGCATCTATTAGGTATTTAATAAATATTTATTGAATTAATTAATTAGAGCATGAATGAAACAAGTGCTGTCCTTGAAGTAATGGATTTAGGTGGATGTCCATTGCTCAAAAGTATTTTGGGCCCTGGCTGGTTTGGCTCAGTGGTTAGAATATCAGCCAGAAGACTGAAGGGTCTCAGGTTTGATTCCCAGTCAAGGGTACATACCTGGGTTGCAGGTTCAATCCCCAGCCCCGGTTAGGGTCGTTAGGGAGGAGACCAATCAACGTCTTTCTCTCACATCAATGTTTCTCTCTCTCTCTCTCTCAAAATCAATGGAAAAATATCCTTGGGGGAGGAGTAGCAAAATTTAAAAAGTATTTTGGGACCTCATCTTTTAATTTTTTTTCCTTAGAGAGGAGGAATGAGGGCGGGGGGGGGGGGGGACAAACATTGATTTGTTGTTCCACTTATTCATGCATTCATTGGTTCATTCTTGTATGTGTTGTATGTGACCTGACCAGGGATAGAACCTACAACATTGTGTATCGGACGACACTGTAACCAACTGAGCTATCTGGCCAGGGCCTGGAACCTCATCTTTTGGAATTGACTTCAGGATCACTTTGAAAGTTATACAAGAGCCCTGGCCGGTTTGGCTCAGCGGTTGGAGCGTCGGCCTGCGGACTAGAGAGACCTGGGTTTGGTTCCTGCTGAGGGCACAGACCTCGGTTGCAGTTTGTCCCTGGCTCCGGTTGGGATTTTGTGGGTGGCGACCAATCAATGTGTCTCTCTCACATCAATGTTTCTCTCTCTCTCTTCCTCCCTCTCTCCCTCCTGTGCTATCTGAAGATGAATGCCCTCAAGTGAGGATTAAAAAAAAAAAGTTTTACAAGAAAATCAGATTAACTAGTCTGTAGTCATACCTAATACTTTTTCTCCCCAACTTAATTTCTATCTTATTCACTAACTTGGCTCTGAATCATTTGTTTTCTGAAATTAAATTCACTCTCAAGAATAAAAAGTTGTCACCTCTGATAATAGTTTGAAGAATGGCCTTTAGGCTCTAAAGATAATTTGAAAACAGAAATCCAAAAACCTCTCATTTCAACATGTAAGTTCTGAAGTGTTATATTAATTTATAACGATTCCCTTATTTTACAGCGAAACCTTATACATTGGGATAGCAGTGTTTTACCTGTGAATTAGTTCTTCATTTTAGTTATTTTTTAAATACTTCTATTTTAGAGAATTCAATTTCTATTTTAAAAATCCAATGGTACTTAGATTAAAAGGCAACTTTGGCCCTGACCAGTTTGGCTCAGCAGTTAGAGCGTCGGCCTACACACCGGAGTGTCCTGAGTTCGTTTCTGCTCAGGGCATGTACCTCTGTTGCAGTTTGTCCCCGGCCCTGGCTGGGGTTGTGTGGGTGGCAGCCACTCGATGTGTCTCTCTCATGTTGATGTTTCTCTCTCTTCCCCCCTTTCTCCCTCCCGCTCTATCTGAAGATAAATGCCAGAAAATGTCCTCAGGTGAGGATAAAAAAAAAAAAAAAAGGCAACTTAGGCACCCAGTTGGTGTGACTCAGTGGTTGAGCTTCGACCCGTGCACCAAGAGGTTGCCTGTTCGATTCCCAGTCAGGGAACATGCCCAAGTTGTGGGCCAGATCCCCAGTGGGGGATGTGCAGGAGGCAGTCAATCATTGATCTTTCCATCTCTCTCTCCTTCTCCCTTTCTCTCTCTCTAAAACCAATAAAAATAATAATTTTTTTTAAAAGGCAACTTAGGTTATAAACAATTTGCTTACTTCTCTTCTAAAAAAATCACTCTAACCTAATACTTCACTATTCCTCAAACATTTCACACATCCTGTTCTTTCTTCTGATTAGAATAAACCTTCCATGTTCCAACCCAAGCCCTAACAAAATATTATTCTTCCTACCAGGTCCAGCTCAAATGTTTGCCTTCCAGAATTCCCATCAATGTAAACCTCCTTCAGAATTAATTCCATTATCCTCTGATCTCCCAAACCACCTAAATATAAGCTCCTTGAGGGCAGAGGCCATGCATGTCTGTCTTCTTCATGAGTATATCCTCAGCACCTAGCACAGTATCTGGTACATTGTAGGTATTCAAAATACACTTGTTGAATAAATTGATTCTATTCTAATACCTGGCACATATTATATATTTAATTATTTAAATGTCTTCTTTTTCCACAAAACTGTCAATTTCCTCTATAGTTAAGGACCATGCTTTTATTCATCTTTTATCTCTCTGAGACATGGACAGGGCAAGGGTGAGCCCAGAAGAATAACATTTATCTTGCTAAATTTCCAAAGTTTCCATTTGTTTACTCTCAGATCAACCAGGATCAGAGCACATTTCCTGTTTTGTTTTTACTTCTCTTTAAATAAAGCTTCTAACTGTGGAAGAGGAGCCCTAGATACTGAAGCTTATTCCCCTCCCTAACCCCAAGCTTGGGCCCAATTGACTAAGTCCAGATATAGTATCTCTTGGGTCTAGGTGTCTCCAACTTGAATATGAACTCCTTTCTCTCCCCGGGTTCCTCCGACTGCCATTGCCCTTCCCCAACCCACTCCAAGCTCTTCTCCCATTCCACCACCAGAAGGATCCCTCTAAAATTGAGTCACGCCCTGGCCGGTTTGGCTCAGTGGTTAGAGCGTCGGCCCGCGGTCCAGAGAGACCCGGGTTCGGTGTCCACTGGGGGCACGTACCTCGGTTGCAGTTTGTCCTCAGCCCTGGTTGGGTTGTGCGGGTGGCAGCCACTCGATGTGTCCCTTTCACATTGATGTTTCTCTCTCTCTCTCTCTCTTTCCCTCCCACTCTATCTGAACAAAATATCAAAAAAAATGTCCTCGGGTGAGGAAAAATAAATAAATAAATAAAATAAAATTGAGTCACTAACTCAAATGCTAGAGAGTCAGGCAGACAGCAAAAATGCCTGTTAGAGGAGTTAGAGGCAGTGCCCTCTAAAGGTGGCAAATAATTACTTGGAGGAATATGAACCCAGGGATCCTAAAACATCTGATGTTTCAAGAAAAACTAGAAATACAGGGTATTTTTTAAAACGTCAAATCTCCCAATGTTTAAGTACTGGCAACTATTTCAATTTTTTAAATTAGCCAGTCTAATTAAAACATACACACAGGCCAAATATTGCTTGTGAGCCCCTGGTTTCCTTCTCTAGTGACCATGTCATCTCAAAGAAGCTAATGTAAAATGAGATAGGTGTTAGGAATGAGCCATGAGAGCACATAACAGTGAGAGCAAAGCTGGCCTGCCCTGGGGATCTGGGAAGGCTTCCCTGAAGAAGAGACATTTTCATATACTGTATCTGAAGGATGTGTAGGAATTACAGTATCTAAGGAAAAGAGGCATTGGGGCAGGCAGGGGCTGGGTTGGAGAGAGGGGAGCAGTGATTGGAGTTTTAGGCAAAGGAACCAGAAAGTATACAGTCTGGGGGAGGCAAGTGTCTGGCTTGACTGAGGAACTGAAAAAGGCCAGGATTGCCAAGACAGAAACTAAAGAGAATGGCATGAGATGAGTCAGGAAAGCTGGGGGGTGTAGGGAGGTAGGGTTGTAGGGGGCTGTTAGCCATGCAGGCAGGGCTCAGTCAGACATGATAAGCGTCTGGTCTTTAACCTAAGGGCAATGGGAAATCACTGAAAAGGTTTACAACAAGGGGTGTGTGTGTGTGTGTGTGTGTGTGTGTAAGAGACAACAGACAGGCAGACAGACATGATCAGATTTGCATCTTCAAAATATCATGCTGACTTTTGGATGGAAAATAGAGAAAAGGTGATGAAGCAGGAATAGAAGCAGGAGACCAGTTCAGAGGCTGCAGAAGTTCAGAAGTTCAGGTGAGGCATTATGGCAATTCAGATGGATGCAGAGGTAGTGGAAGTAGAAAAACATGGATGGGATTTGCAATATTTATGAAGTAAACAATAACAGAATGTAGGCATGGATTAAATATGGCGGGGATAGAGATGTGAGGCAGTGGAGAGAAGGATGAGTCCCAGATTTCCCACTAGGCAATGAGCTGGAGGTATTGTTCTTAAGATGGGGGACACTGAGGGAGAAGCAAGTCACTGGTAAAGGCAACAGGGAGAATGAGAGCTTAATTATTTTGCTGATATTTACTTGATCCATGTACATTCATCCAATGCCTGCTCTGTGCCAGTCTCTCTCTATATAAAGATAGAAATAGCCCGGCTGGTGTGACTCAGTGATTGAGTGTCGACCCATGCACTAAGAGGTCACGGGTTCGATTCCCAGTCAGGGCACATGCCCAGGTTGTGGACCTGATCCCCAGTGGGAGGCATGCAGGAGACAGCCAATCGATGTTTCTCTCTTGCATCTATGTTTCTATCTCTCTCTCTCTCCCTAAAAAAAAATCAATAAAAACATATTTTAAAAAACAGTAAGAAATGTTTCCTGCCCATAGCCACTCACCTTCTGGTGGGGAGGACAGGCAGAAAAAAAAGATTGCTATAATCCAAATATCATGCAGGTTTACTGACCTGTGGAGTCAAAACAAACACAAAAGCATATGAACACTAATCATCCTGAGTTTCTGTTACTGCCCCTGCAAAGTCCCCTTTCCAGTATTTTTGGGACATTTCTAGGGACTTTTCACTTGGGGCTATAGGACAAAGCAGTGGGGCCAAGTCACTGGGCACACTAGCCCTGCTCCAATCCCCTTCATTCCTGCCCACTGCTACTACCAAAGGTGCCTTCTGTGGGACTGTTAAGAGCAGCTCATAACTAGAGTGAGGCAAGAAAGGAGAATGGCCCCAAAATAAATGCCTCTTTAAGTTTTGCTGACGCAGGTGTTCTGAAGGTGCTGGAACAGGCCTGGGTCCTGAAAGAGGAGGTTCTCCCAAGCCCTAAGCTATGCTGTCATCTAGGTCCTAAAGCAGCACTGCTAGTGGCTGCCATTTGAGTTCTGTTAGGGATATGATGAGTTTGAGGGGCCTCTGAGACATCCAAATAGGGATGCCAGGAATGCATTTGGCTATCTAGATTTGGAAGTAGGAAGTTTGGGTTAGAGATCTAAATTCCAGAGCCCTGAACTGGAGGAGGGAGTACAGGCATAGGACTAAGCTCTGCTGAACTCTCAACATTTAAATGTCCTGCTGCTCTCCACTCCTCCTGGCCACATCTCAAAGATCCAACTTCCCACCCAGCTGGTGTGGCTCAGAAGACTGAGCATCCTCCCATAGACTGAGAGGTCCCAGTCAAGGCACATGCATGGGTTTCGGGCACGATCCCCAGTAGGGGGCTTGCAGGAGGCAGCAGATGGATGTTTCTCTCGTTCTCTCTCCCTTCCTCTCTCTAAAAAATCAATAAAAACATATTTTTAAACATATATATCCAGCCTGGCCAGTGTGACTCAGGGGTTGAGCGTCAACCCATGCACCAAGAGATCGCTGGTTTGATTCCCAGTCAGGACACATGCCCAGGTTGTGAACCAAATCCCCAGCATGCAGGAGGTGGCCAATCGATGTTTTTCTCTCATCAATGTTTCTCTCCCTCTCCCTTCCTCTTTCTCTAATATCAATAAGGAAAAAAAATTTTTTTTAAAAAAAAGATCCTCAGGTGAGGATTTAAAAAATACGCGCGCACACACACACACACACACACCCACACACACCCAACTTCCCCAATTCATGCCAGCAGTTGGTCAGTCATCCCTTCCTGTGCATTCCCACAACAATTTGTACTGTGCTCCATTATAACACTTTTCATACTATTACATTGTAACTCTTGGTTTACATATATGCTTCCTTCACTAAACAGTGAATCCCTTGAGGGCATGGACTCTTATTCCATGTTGAATCTCATGCCATTTCAGCTACCACATTGATGAAGACTAAAAAGATGGGAAGCTGGAAAGTATTGTCCTAAGCGAAACAAGCCAAACAGAGAAAGACACGTATCATATGATCTCACTTATTTGTGGAATATAATGATCATAACAGTCTGAGGAATGGGGTAGTCCCAGAGACGTGGAAGTGGGGTACAGACTGACAAACCTCAGAACAGGGGATAGTGGAGGAGAGATAAACCACAGAACTTATATGCATGTATGCATGAACAAAGGTCATGTACAACAAAGCTGGGGACAAGGTGGGGAGGGAGGAGAAGGGGAGAATCAGTGGGGGGGAAAGGAGAAACATCTATAACAAAAATAAATAAAGTAATTTAAAAAAATAAAAAATGGGAAGCTCTGGACAGTTTGGTTCAGCAGTTAGAGCACTGGCCCATGGACCTAAGAGTCTCAGATTCAATCCCTGCCCTACCTGGGTGGCAGGTTCAATCCTCCGACCTAGTCTGGGTCATGTGGGAGGCCACCAATCCATTTGTCTCTCTCACATCGATGTTTCTCTCTTTCTCTCTCCCTCTTTCTTCCTCCCTCCCTCCCTCCTACTCTATCTAAAAATCAATGGAAAAATATCCTCGGGTGAAGATTAACCAAGAAGAAAAAAAGATGGAAAGACAGTACCCAAAATTGATTGAGGAAGTGGGAGAAGAGGATGCTGCCTACCTTCCTGCTGGGCATCACCCTTTTATGCCATTTCTAGGAATTATCCTATAGATATATTGATATTACACACACAAATGTTCTGTACAGTGATGCTTATTGCAGTATGGTTTGCAATACTGAAGAGCTGGAATCAACCTATATTTCTATCGGAAGTGACTAGTTAAAAAAGTTTAATATAATACTATGCAACCATGAAAAAAAAAAGTGAAATAAACTTATATATACTGACAAGGAAAGGTGACCAGAATATTTCATTTAAAAACAAGTCAAGCCCTGGCTGGTTTGGCTCAGCAGTTAAGAGTGTCGGCCCTCGGACCAATGAGTTGCAGGTTCGATTCTGGTCAAGGGCACGTACCTTGGTTTCGATTGTGGGATTGTGCAGGAGGCAACCACTTGAGGTATCCCTCTCACATCAATGTTTCTCTCTTTCTCTCTCTCTTCCTCTCTCAACCTCCTACTTTATCTGAACAAAAAATGGAAAAATATCCTTGGGTGAGGATTAAAAAAAAAAGTCAAAATTGTTTGTATATAATTCTACAGTCTGTGTTTAAAACAAAAAGGATAGCCCTGGACGGTTTGGCTCAGCGGTTAGAGCATCGACCTGCGGTTCAGAAAGACCCGGGTTCAGTTCCCGCTAAGGGCACCTACCTTGGTTGCAGTTTGTCCCCGGCCCTGGTTGGGTTATGTGGGTTATGTGTGTCCCCTTCACGTCAATGTTTCTCTCTCTCTCTCTCTCTCCCTCTCCTACTCTATCTGAACAAAATATCAAAAAAATGTCCTCGTGTGAGGATAAAAAAAAAAATCTTAGAAAAACACTTTAAAATGTTGAATCTCAGTTTCACTGTGTCCTTCTCCACCCTCCACATATTTGGCACCAAGTAGGTGTTTAAGATTGAACAGTTGAACTACACTCTAGAAACTCTCCTGCTCAGGGCTGAAGCTCTTCTCCTGGGAACTGGTTTCGAAGCAGGGGAGGCTGATGGGTGGTGATCACACAGGTCAGGCAAACTTCTGTCCTTTCCAGCCTGCACTTTAGGGACTAGGTAAAAGTGAAAGTCTGAAATAAGGTACTCAGTACACGTGTGTAGTAGTAAGAACAACACCTCTTGCTTATCAAGCACCTACTAATTGCCAGCTGCTGTGCTGAGTGCTTTACACTCTCTCTTTTAATCCTATCAACCCTGAGGTAGTTATTGTTAGGAGCCCTGTTTTATCAAGGAGGAGGAAGCAGAGGCTGAGCAAGGTTAAATTAAGTAATGGAAGAGCCAGCTTTGGCCCTAACGCCATCTGAATCACTATACTCTCCATTGTTCCTTCACCCTATGCCATAGTTACTGAATTATGGAAGGAGATAGGGTACAAGAAAGTCTTTTTTGGAACCTCCCAGCTCCAAAGCAAAGTCTAGCTATAGTCAGTGAAAACAAGAGAGATAAGAGAGCAGGCTTTTTAGATCCAAAGCCAACATGAACAGTCACAACTCTTCATTAGGCTCTAAATGGCATAATGATGATGATTATTTCAGCGTGCAAGCCCTACTGTCAGAAGTTTACACTAGTATTTGTATGTTCACAACAATTATGCAAGGTAGATATCATTATCTCCCCTTTACAGAGGAGGAAACTAAGGCTCAGACAGGTTGTGATATTCCCAATGACACACAGCAAGGACAAGGCATTGCTGGATTTGAATTTGTCTGCCTTACTCAAGTCAGTGTTTTCACAAAGCCAACAGTTAATACCTTCAGGAGAGCCTGAGGCAGCATACCATGGTGGTCGCACAAAATGAACTCCAGACCTCTAGGCTTTCAGGACAGAATTACTCTTCCTACCCCCAGGGAAGGGTTCTCCACCCCCATCCCCTCCATCCTCCCTCGACAGTGGAAGGCTGCTGCATCACATAGCAGGTAGGTACACTGCTGCCCAACAACCATCGCTTCAGAGGTTACCTTTTGTGTGTCTCACCAGGAAGGGCTCAAACCTCCCCTCAACCCAACCCTCAGAGAAAGTAAGTAAAAGTTTGGCAGCCATTCTGTAAGAATGTTGATTCTAGTCTAGAAACCCAGCTCCTTCTCAGACATTCCTTTATCAAAGTTTTATTAGGTTCAGCTCAGGGTACCTCCATCTGAGCATCTCATTACAAAGCAAGGACACTTCAGCCATTTGTAACACCACCACTCAAGCAGAATTTTCAAGGACAGCAGCAAAAATGAATTGCAAGGGAGCTATAAATCCTCCTTGCCCCCTTTCCCCTCCTGCATGCATTTGCTATCTCAACCCACCTTTCTTCACAGTCGCAACTGGATTACTCCCATTCCTTAAACATATCTCTGACAGTCTCATCTCTGCTCATTTATTCACACTTCCCTTTGCCTGGAACTCATTCTCCCTGTCCAAAATCTATCTTGTGCTATGAACTCCGATCTCACTTAATTTCACTTATCTTTTGGCACTTGTCACATTACATTTTTTTTCATTACAATTATTTAAAGCATTTATATTCTCTTCATTATAAACTACCTTTGTGATCTCAAAGTAAAGGACTGACCAGACACTGGAAATATATCTGTATAATACATATGAGATAAATTTTGGACTTGTGTTTTGTTCTAATTTCTTTGGGTGATTTCTTCCCCCGCCCTCAGAAAGTAGCCAGGCCTTAATGTTTCCTGGTTGAAAGTGTCTGAGTTTCGGATTTAAAATAAATCAAGTTTCCAGGCACCCAGAAGACAATTTTCAGAAATGCTTTTGAAAGACGTGGCCATATTTGGGAAACTGATCCAGAAGGAAAAGGGATGGGAGTGCTTTCAATGGGGGAAGCAAAAATCTGTGGAAGGAAAGGTTAGAGATGGCAGCACCTTGGTGAACTTGTGCCTACAGCACCCAGAATGAGAAGGATGTGGGAGGCTGTCTACTCGGCCTTGAGAACAATGGTAAGGGTCTCTCTGAACAAGTTTGTAATAATTCATTGTAAAGGGCCCAACAGAGGCAGGAGGACTAGCACTCACACTGGAGAGTCACCCTAATGATGCAACCATAGTGGATTAAGGAACTGGCCTCTACCCCACTTTCTACGGAAGGATCTCTTAGTTCAAGTCTTCCGATAGCCTTCAATCTTTCCCCTGCCCCGTCCGTCCAGTTTCTTCCTCCAAGCTTCCCTTCCCCATCTGCCCCTTCACTCCTGCGTCAGACTCCCTTAACTGTCCCTTCTTCACCCCTAGCCTCCCCTGTCCCCTCCCCTCCCCCACTTCAGGCAGTCGCTCTCCGTCCTGTCTTCCCACGGGAACAACCTTAATATTCTATTCTAACCCCCTCCCCCCCCGCACCCCTCACTCCTGCGTCCCTCACGCTTGTATCCTTTTATTTCCAGACGTTAGTGACACCCCCACCTCCTACCCATTGAGCGCAGCCCCCCCCTGCGGCTCCGCCGTTGGAGGGGGCGTGGCCCTGCGAGTAACAGGTCTCCCGCCCCACACTCCGCGGGCCCGCGCGCAGACAAAGACATTCCACAGCCCCCGCCCCCTCCGCACACTGGGGGAGGAGACACGTGTCGCGCTAGCGCTGAGTCACGTGGAAAAGAAACGAACGAAGCCCGCGGCCGCCCGCGCACGCGCAGGAGGCTCTAGCCTGGCGGGCTTGGAGGGAAGAGGGGAGCGGTGAGGCGACTTCTTTGGGCTCTGCTGCGGTGCGCAGGCGCCGTGGCCCGACTGGGGACTTTGTTCTCCGCGGAGAGACCCAAGGGCGGTGCCGGTGACTGGCTGCGCACGCGCGCCAGCTTATTTCCGGTGCTCTCCTTCGCTGGGTCGCTTAGGTCGGCTTCGGTCGCTGTCGCTCCAGCTCTTCCACCTCCGCCAACCGCCGCTCGGGCCTCTGCCGCTCTCGATTCACTTTCTCGATTCCTCGTCGCACATCTTCCCCAATGCAGCGCCGGGACGACCCCGCCGCGCGCATGAGCCGGTCCTCGGGCCGCAGCGGCTCCATGGACCCTTCAGGTGCCCACCCCTCAGTGCGTCAGGCGCCGTCTCGGCAGCCACCGCTGCCTCACCGGTCCCGGGGAGGCGGAGGAGGGTCCCGGGGGGCAGCCCGGGCCTCGCCCGCCACGCAGCCGCCACCGCTGCTGCCGCCCTCGGCCACAGGTCCCGACGCGACAGTGGGCGGACCGGCGCCGACCCCGCTGCTGCCCCCCTCAGCCACTGCCTCCGTCAAGATGGAGCCGGAGAACAAGTACCTGCCCGAACTCATGGCCGAGAAGGACTCGCTCGACCCGTCCTTTACTCACGCCATGCAGTTGCTGACGGCAGGTAAGGGGGCCTCCCCGGTCCTTCTGGGTCGCCCGGCCATCCGGGAGCATGGGTGGCAGCGGCTTTGTTCCTTTCGCTTCCCGTCCCCTGGGGACCGAGCAGCCGTAAACTCCCCTTCTCTCAATCATGTTCGCGAGCCTGGATTTCGTATTCCCTTCCCGCCAAGGGTGCGAAGAGAGTGTCTAGGCCCGAAGGGGACTTGGCGATCTCTTAGCGCAAAGATGTTGATGGGTAGTGCTAACCCTCCCGCCCCCTTGCCGACCCTTCCCTCTCCCACCTCTTGCGGCTGCCCACGCCCCGAGTATTCAGATTCTTCCAGAAATGAGCCTTTATCTCCCCCTTCCCCCAAAGGGAAAGCTTTTTTGACTGCGGGTGGCGGTAGGCGCCTCAACTGAGTGTAGGAGGTGAAAACAGTCTGAGCCGGGAGGGACCGGGGGAGGGAGAGCGGAGGTGAGAGAGAGTGAGGCTGGAGTGCCCTGTCCAGCGCGCCACGGTCACTGGGGCCGGGGCCGACTTAGCGGTAACTGGAGCTTAAGTTCCTCCGAGGTAGGAGCAACCTGTGGGAATCGACGCTTAAGGTTTTCCGAATCAGATTATCTGACATCGGCACGTAAAATAATAATTGTTATAGAGCTGGAGTGTTAGACCGTTTTATTTTACAGTGTGTTTGCCATCATTCAAGAAGGGGGAAATAATCCTAGAGACAGTGAAATCGGGTAGAGGGAGGTAAAGGGTGGTTGCATGACATTCCCCAACGAGATGGATAAAAATTGAGGAAGTTGCACTATGCATGTACCAGAAAGGTTTGGTCTTTTTTATTTATTTTTTAAAATTTCGCTTCAGTAGTGAACTAGATTAGGAATAGTAGTCTTTGTTCTCTGTTGTAGGTAGACTAGCGCTCCTTCTCTGCAGACTGGCCAATAATTACCTAGTCTCTCTGATTTCTCCCTAAAACCTTTTGTTTTGCCCTCACTTCTGGTTAAAGCAAGCGTTGTTTTAATAAGTTTTTTTTTAATATATATACCTAGATTTTATTAAGTAAAAATTCACAGCCTTCAACACTGAATGAGTAGTTAGACTCTGGCAAGGTTGATATAATGGACAGATCATTTCAAAAATATTTCCCTCCCTTTGTTCTGTATCTCCCATCATTGGTAAGGGGTCTTTTAAAAATGTAAACAAAGCACTCAGTGGTCAAGAATAACAACATTTAAAATGCTTACATTTTCAGTGCTTTGCTGTTCTGTAACACTGTTGGATTGTTTGTTCATTGTGTTCTTCTGGCAAGCTTTTTGAAAGCAAGGAATGTTTTTTATCTTTATATTTTTCATATTGTCTTGGCAAATAGCAAACACCAGATGATTGCATGTGAAAGCAAGTACATGAAGATTTAGGAATGTCAGTCTACGTGGTAAAGGTTGACTTGGTAGTCTAATTTTTATTTCCTCAAATTTTTAATTAGTCCAAGTAAAATTTGTGAGACTAAAATATCAAACTGTAGGACTTTAGGCTATTGTTTTAATTCTGACCCTTAACTAGCTACCTACTCTTGGGAAACATTCTGAACTTCAGTAACCTCAGCTGTAAAGTGGGTTGGTGAGTTGTGAGGATTAAATGATGAACAAAATCACTAGTACAGTTCCCTTTGACCTATATCCATTAGATAACTTGTCACCACAGTTTTATTCTAATTATAAATTCATGGTTGAATGCTGTGTGAAAAGACAGTGCTCTAATTTTTTTTAATGTAGGCTTTTTTATGTCTCTTTTTTTAACCAAACTGAAATTTAATTGGAGAAATGGGATTAAGGTAATGCCTGTTTATTGAAAAAACTGACTGTATATGTCTTAGCATGGATAAATCTTAGTATATGTTGAACCCAGCTTTTAAAGTATTTTTGAATGATCTGGAAAAGGGGATTGTAGGTAACTAACTGCAAGAAAGTGTGAGACTGAAAAGACAGAATAGTAGTGTTTAAGCTCTGATAAGGATACGTATAAGAAAAACATAGCTAACACTGACAGGCACTGGTCTGAGCATTTATTGTCAAATATTTAGTCTTCACAACAATACTGTGAGGAAGTTACTTTTTTTTTTTTTCCCAATCCTCACCTGGGGATACCTTTCCATTTATCTTCAGGTAGACTGGGAGATAGGGAGGGAGATAGAGAGAGAAAGAGAGACACAACAACATGAGAGAGACATATCACTTGGTTGCCTCTTCCACAGCCCTGGTTGGGGACCAAACTGCAACCAGCATATGTGCCCTTGACCATAATCAAACCTGAGACTCTCTGGTCCATGGGCCAACGCTCTAACCACTGAGAAATCAGCCAGGACGAGGAAGTTACTCTTATTATCCTCACTTTTACAGATGAGGTAGTAACCATGCATAGAGATTAAATTGCCCCAGTAACAAAATTAAAAAACAGCATGACTTGAATTTGAAGACAGTCTGAGTCTAGATCCACACACCTAACCCCTCCACTCCTCCACTATAGTACCCTACAACAAATTGTACTCAAAAAAATATCTTGCCCTGGCTGGTTTGGCTCAGTGATTAGAGTGTTGACCTGCGGACCAGAGAGTCCCGGGTTTTCCAGTACGTGCCCCTGCTAGGGGCACGTACTGGAAAAAAAAATATCTTGGACTCTGGCTGGTGTGTGACTCAGTGGTTAGAGCATCAGCCTTCGTACCCAAAGGTCATGGGTTCAATTCCCAGTCAAGGATAGTACCTGGGTTGCAGGTTGATCCCTTGCCCAGTCAGAGCATGTGCAGGATGCAAACCAGTCGATGTGCCTCTCTCACATTGATGTTTTTCTCTCTCTCTCTCTCTTTTATGTTTCTCTCTTTTTCTCTCTCCCCTTCCCTCCCTTCCACTCTCTCTGAAAATCTGTGGAAGAAATATCTTCAGGTGAGGATTAACAAAAATGTATGTATGTTTTGGGGGGCCTTGGCCCGTGTGGCTCACTTAGTTGAACATCATCCCATGCACCAAAAGGTCACCAGCTTGATTTCCTGTCAGGGCACATACCCAGGTTGTGAGTTTGATCCCAGGTCAGGGTGTGTGGGGAAAGCAACTCATTGATATTTCTCTCTTCCTCTCCCTTTCTCTCTTTCTAAATATAAATGTATTTTGACCCCGGCCAGTTGTTGGTTGGAGCATCCTGTACACCAAAAGATTGCAGGTTCAATCCCAGGTCTTGGTGCATGCAGGAGGCAGCTGATAGATGTGTTTCTCACATTGATGTCTGTCTGTCTGTCTCTCTCCCCCCTCCCTCTCCTCCTCCTCCCTCCCTCTCCCCCTCTCTCTTTCCTCCCCTCTTTCTTCCCTTTCTCTCCCCTCTCTTTTTGTCCCCCCTCTCCCTTTCTCTTCTCCCTCTCCCTTTCTCCCTCGCAACCTCCTATTTTCTCTTTCTCTCTGTCTCTCTCTCTCTGTCTGTCTCTGTCTTTCTGTCTCTTCCCCTCTCTCTGAAACCAATGAAAATATATCCTTGGGTTAGGATTTAAGTGTATATATTTTTTGTACTATTTGGACAAAATATTATAAAATCCATTTAAACACATCAGAGCGCTAACAGGGCAGTGAAGATGACCAGGCCAAGGCCAAGATACAGAAAAAGGAAACCCACAATGCAGAGTCTAGCACTTGGGTCTGTGATTGAGGCACTTCTGCCCATTTCCAAAGAGCTGCCAGGAGACCCAGGCTATTTTTTCTTCTTTCACTACTCATATAGCTCCCCCTGTCCCTTTCCCAGCTTTACTTTACTTTGCACTTATCAGCATCTGATGCATTGTATATTGTAGTTATGTGTTTGTTGACCACCCCTTCTCTTTCACAGCTAGAATGTCAGCTCCACCACAGCAGGGATCTTTTGTCTGCTTTGTTTACCACTATGTCTTTTATTCCTTGAGTGCCACACAGAGTGCCCTCTTACTAAATATTTGATGAATGGATATTCATCTTCATTGCATGATGAAAAAATATCAATACAGTTCTAAGGGATTTAGGTTTTGAACATAGACTCTGTATTAGCCAAATTTATTTAACTGCAGTGACAAATGCATTTGTGTACATGCAAGGACTCAGTGTACCCATTCATGTTTTCTGAAACAAAAATAATTTCTCTTATAATTTGTTATTTACATGATAAAATGCTTTAAAGTGTATCACTATTTTTCTACTCTCTACAATTAGAAAAATATAAATTAATATAAATAACTCAGGAGTAACTAAACATTTGAATAGATTAACAATCCCAGAAGATCTTGAAAGGATACTCAGAAACCTATCTTCCAAACGCACTCAGTGGAGAATATCTACAAAGTCTGTTGGAACTTCAAAATCATTAACTCCTTTTATTTACAATATACTATAGAAATATATCTAGATGTTCCTATTTCATTTTATGGGCTAGAAGATCTATTTAAACCAGAAAGTGGAATTACAAAGAAATTATAGACCAAGTATAAGTATAAATATTAGGAAAGAAAGGCAAAAGTTATCACGGTTGCAACATCATGATTGTTTACCTAGAAAGTGGTTGGTGACAGGGCTGATTACAAGATAAAGACGTACAAATCAGGAGGTTTCTGCTCTAAGCATTAGACAATTAGAAAAGAATTGACAAAATGATCTCATTTTTAGAATAGTATGAAATGCCTTGGGATAAGCAATAAAAATCAGTTCAAACTGTATGTGAATAATCGTAACAAACAGTAACAATACTATTTAACCTTTGTGGAGCATGTAACATGTGCCATGAGATTTGCTACTTATAATTCAACCTTCCTGGCCATTCTATGAGGCGGGAAGTATTTTTATCTTAATATTGCAGATGAGGAATATGTGATGACATTGTCAACTTAAAATTTTATTGGAAGTTTCCTGGCTGGTGTAGCTCAGTGGTTGAGCATCAACCCATGCATCAAGAGGTCGCCAGTTCGGCGAGTCCTGGTCAGGGCACATGCCCAGGTTGTGGGCCCAATCCCCAGTCAGGGGCATGTAGGAGGCGGCCAATGAATGTTCTTTCTCATCGATGTTTTTATCTCTCCTCTTCCTCTCTCTAAAACCGATAAAGAAAAAAAAAGTTTTTTTAATTTTATTGAAAGTGATAAAGGAAGATCTGAATAAAAAGAGAACTGTCATTTCCTGAAAGGGGGGGAGGTGTGGAGGAGAGGGAGGAGGAACTAGTGATTTCAGAATTTTGTCCTAACTGGTGTGACTCAATGATTAGAGCGTTGGCCTCCACATGGAAAGATCTCAGGTCCGATTCCCAGCCCTAGTCAAAGTGCATGAGGGAGGCAACCAATCCATGTCTCTTTCTCGCATTAGTGTTTATCTCATCAACATTTCTCTCTCTCCACCTCCCTCCCTTCCACTCTCTGTATTTATTTTTTTTAATCCTCACCCGAGGACATTTTTCCATATTTTGTTCAGATAGAGTGGGAGGGGGAGAGAGAGAGAGAGAGAGAGAAGCATCGATGTGAAAGGGACACATCGAGTGGTTGCCATCCGCACAACCCAACCAGGGCCAGGGACAAACTGCAACTGAGGTACATGCTATTAGCAGGAACCGAACCCTGGTCTCTCCGGACCGCAGGCCAACGCTCTAACCGCTGAGCCAAACTGGCCAGGGCCACTCTCTATATTTAAAAAAAAAAAAGTAGAAAGATATCCTTAGGTGAAGATTAACAACAACAAAAGATTACAGAATTTTTATTTAAGAAAAAATTTTTATTGATTTTTTAAAGAGAGAAAAACATCAACTTTGTTCCACTTATTTATGCATTCATTGATTGATTCTTGTATGTGCCCTGACCAGGGATCGAACCCACAACCTTGGTGTATCCAAAGGATGCGCCAACCAACTGAGCTACTTGGCCAGGGCAAGATGACAGCATTATTTTAACAGCATGTTGATTTTTTTTTTTTTCATATTCCAAACTATTTCTAACTGGATTTATTTTTTTTAACTTGAGATGTTGAATATAAAGTAACTTTAAATAGTAAATGAGTCCTGGCTAGTTTGGCTTAGCAGTTAGAGTGTCAGCTTGTGGACTGAAGGGTTGCAGATTCTATTCCTGGTCAAGGGCATGTGCCTGGGTTGCAGTTTCAATCCCCGGCCCTAGTGAGGGTTGTAGGGGAGGCAAACAATCGATATGTCTCTCTCCTTTCCTCCCTTCCACTCTATCTTAAAAAAAAAAAAAGAAAGAAAAAATATCCTCGAGTGAGGATTAACCAAAAAGAAAAGGAAACAAAAATAAGTGAATGAGCCCTGGCTAAGTGGCTCAGTTGGTTGGAGAATCGTCCCATACACCAAAAGTTACAGGTTCAATCCCTGTCAGGGTGTGTTCAGGAGGTAACTGATCAATGTTTCTTTCCCTCTCCTCCCTCTTCCTTCTTCTGAAATTTAATAAACATATCCTCGGGTGAGGATTTTTTAAAAATAAATGAGAAAGAAATTTTGGAGATAGGAAAATGATGAAAGCCTTCTATATTGACAAAAATTAAGTCAAACAAGACTAAGGGTTTGAGAGGATGTCTATTATTCAAACATTGCTGGTGGAAGTGTGAATTGGTACAACCACTTTGGATGATAGTTTGGCATTTCATTTAAAAGTTGAACATTTAAAATTCAGCAACACCGTTCCTAGGAATATGCCCAAAGAAACTTTTGAACATGAATGCTTCATTTGTAAAATGGTGGACCTTGTTCACAAAATGATACAACTTGTCTCACCATTGATTGGATACTGTGAGATTTTCAAATTGAAGTATTTATACAGCAGTGAAAATGAAAACTACAGCAACATGCAACAACGTGGAGAAATTTTGGGAATCTAATATTAGGTGAAAAAGTAAATCCCATAACGGTACATAGATAGAGTACAACCTATTCTTTTCTTAAATATGTTTTTTTTTTTTTTAAATGAAGACTTTATTTCTTTTTTTTTTTTTTTATCCTCACCTGAGGATATTTTTCCATATTTTGTACAGATAGAGTGGGAGGGAGAGAGAGAGAGAAACATCGACGTGAAGGGACACATCGAGTGGCTGCCACCCGCACGACCAACCAGGGCCGGGGACAAACTGCAACCGAAGTACGTGCCCTTAGCGGGAACCGAACCCGGGTCTCTCCGGACCGCAGGCTGACGCTCTAACCGCTGAGCCAAACCGGCCAGGGTTTAAATATGTTTTTATTGATTTTTAGAGAGAGAGGAAAAAGGGAGAGGGAGAGATAGAAATATCTGTTGACTGCCTCTTTCATGCCCCCTACTGGGGATCCAGCCTGCAACCAGGGCATGTTCCCTGACCAGGAATCAAACCACGGACCTCTTGGTGCATGGAATGACACTTAACCAACCAAGCCACACTGGCCTGGCAGTACAATACTATTTTTAGAGAACACAATATTTGTAACATTAAGCAAAATAGTGTGTGTGTATGTGTGTGTGTCTGATAAAGCAGTTCTTTACAAAATTAAACATGTTTGCTACTCAGCAGTTGTACTCTTGGGCATTTATCCTAGGAAAATTAAAACTTAGGTTCATGTAATAACCTGTACATGAATGTTCATAGCAGCTTTATTCATAATAGGAAAAAATTGAAAACAAACCATACGTCTTCAGTTGGTGAATAGTTATACCATGGTACATCCATACCATGGAATACGACTCAGCTATAAAAAGGAGCTGTTGATGAATGCAACAATTCCTGTGTTTCTCGAGAGAATTATGCTGAGTGAAAAACAGTCTCAAAAGGTTACATACTGTGTAATTCCACTAATTTGACATTCTTTTTTGTTTGTTTGTTTTTTGAGAGAGAAAAGAACATCAATTTTTTGTTTGTTTGTTTCACTTATTTATGCATTCATTGGTTGATTCGTTTCGGTTTCCAAATGGTTATTTTATCAGATTGTTTGAACATTAAATTTACCCTTGTTTGCAATCCAAAATAGTTACCTGAAGTTTGCTCTGTGTGTGTGTGTGTTTATTGTATATTTGTTTTCTAAATTCTTTGGCACAATTTTCTGTGAGCATTCATACTGCCTTGATACATGTCAGAAGAGAACTTTTCTTTTGTGCTGCCAATCAGAGCATTTAAATTTTGGTTTGTTTAGGTTGTGGCTTTTGTTTTTGAAGTCTGCATTCTTTATTTGTAACTATTGTATTTTTATTTTTTCTATATTCTCTAACTCCAGAGTTTTCTTTTTCTCCCACCTCCCATTGGTTGATTCTTGTATGTGCCCTAACCAGGAATCATACCTGCAACCTTGGCTTTTATCAGGATGAGTTTCTAACCAACTTAGCTACCCAGCCAGGACTAATTTAACATTCTTGAAAAGATAAAATAATAAGAGACAAACAGATCAGTGATTGCTAATGGTGAGGGAGTGATGGAAGGAAGGGGACTGGAGCTATAAAAATATAGCATGGGGAATAATCCTTGTGATGGAACTGTTCTGTACCTTGACTGTGGTGGTGGTTACATGCATCTGATTAAATTGCATAGACCTAAAGAAAACACCCAAATAAGTGTATGTAAAACTGGTGAAATCTGAATAAAATCAATAGATAATATTAATGTTATTTTTCTTGTTATGATATTGTGTTGTAGATGTGCAAAATGTTGTAGAGAGAACTGGGTGAAGTGTATATGAGATCTCTCTTTTTTATTTTATGTGTGTATGTGTGTATTTTTTTATCCTCACCTGAGCACATTTTTGCATTTATCTTCAGATAGAGCTGGAGGGAGAGACAGAGGAAGAGAGAAAGAGAGAAACATCGATGTGCGAGAGACACATCAAGTGGTTGTCGCCCACAAAACCCCAACCAGGGCCGGGGGCAAACTGCAACTGAGGTAGGTGCCCTTGGCGGGAACTGAACCTGGAACTCTCTGGTCTGTGGGTTGACACTCCAACCGCTGAGTCACATCAACCACGGCGAGATCTCTTATTTTACAACTGCATATAAATCTACAATTATGTCAAAAAATTTTTTAAAGGAGAAGTTCCCAGCCCGGCAGTGTGGTTCAGTGGTTGAGCATCAACCCATGCACCAAGAGGTCACCAGTTTGATTCCCAGTCAGGGCATATTCCCAGGTTGTGGGCCAGATCCCCTGGGGGGGGAGAGGGCACGCAGGAGGCGGCCAGTCGATGTTCTCTCATTGATGTTTTTCTCTCCCTCTTCCTTTCCCTCTCTCTAAAAATCAAAGGGAGAAAAAAAAAAAGAGCCCTAAACTCTAAATTGGGCCCTGAAAAAGAGATTTGAGAGACTAAGGGCAATGTGCTATAATTCTCTGTAAAAGAAGGGAAGACTATGAGGTTTAATGACTTGCTAAAGGTCAACAGAGCTGGGACTCAAACCCAGTTCTGTCTAGCTTCAAAACTCATGCTCTTTCCTTTGAGACATACATTTTAAAAATTGTTCTCATCCTCGGGAGCTACCAAAAATGGAAAGATTAAATTATAGTAAAAGAGTAAAGGAAATGCCACAAGATTAGTTGAACTTGCTCTGATTAAACGTGAGTTACGTGGGTTTAAGTACCCGCAGGTGTCACTAATTAGTTTTCTGATCTTGGACAAGTTACATAACTTTTCTGAGCCTAGGTTTCTCAGGTTATTAAACAGGGGTAATCCTGGTTACAAAGACAGAATGAAACAATATAAAATTCCTGACATATAGAAGGTGTTGAATAAGATATGATTGTTGAAAATGTCTGGCGCGGAAACAAATGGGTCACCTCTCTGTGTTGTTTACCCGTTAGCTTTTCTTTCTTTGGCTCTTGGGACATCCAAGGTCTCCAGAGGCCCAGGCAAAATCATTTAAAGGAGTTAGTTTCAAAAAGGTGGTCTAGAAAGTACTTTTACCTGAGGATAAGCCATTTTTAGGAAGCTTCTTGGACCCCCCCCCCCCCCCCATTACATTCTGTTTCTAGCTCTCCCAAGAGAGGTAAGACTAAAGAGAGAAATACAGAATTGAAAAAGAAAAGAAAGATCAGGCAACTGAACATTTGAGGTACCCACAGAGCCCTTTTATTGCCTTTAGCTGCATGACAGTGTCTGAGGTTAAAAACTGTACTTCCCAACATTTTACAAAATAAGATTTTTCTTGATTAAAGAAAGCTGCCGACGCCACCTCCCCCTCCCCCCTCCCCCACACATACACACCTGCTGATGAGAGGCAATAATAAAAGGATGAGGTTTGAAGCTAGAGAAAGCCTGGGTTTTAATCCTTACTCTGGTACTTCAGTAGCTTTTGTGATTTATCAGTTTAACTTCTGAGTTTCAGTTTCCTCAGTTGTAAAATGGAGATTGTACCAGCTACTTCACTGAGTTATTTTTTAGGATATGTGAGGTAATATTTATACAGTATTTGATACATAGTATGTATTAAATAAGTGTTCAGTCCTTCCCCTTCCAAACACAGAGGATGACTCTTCTTGAAAACTCAAGTTGCCCTTTAGTCCTTTGCTTTCTAGGCTAACCTCCCCTGATTCTTCTTTCTTTCCAATTCTCAGTTTTACGTAAATCATTGTTCTTTAAATTCTCTAAAAATGTTTTAATATTCTTTTAAAAGCTGTGCGATAAATTGGACATAGGGATTCTAATTAATATCTGATTAGTTCAAAATATAGCAGAAGGATCCATGTTATAAAAAAGCCTTAAATTCACAGGCCACATTACATTGCATATAAACAAACCTTTCTGCTGGGTTTGGTTTTTGTAGCCCTGCCTCCTGTAGAAGTATAACAGATTAATAGACTTTGAGTCTTCTTATACTAACCAAGTCAGGTTTCTGGAAAGCGATATAAAACACAGCTGAAGGGCCTAACTAGATGATAGCAATTAAAAAACACTAGGGACATAGATAAAGTATGACATTTGTTCCCTTAGAAATTATGAATATTGAGTACAGAGTTTTCCAGCCTGAAAACTCAAGAAAGGGTACATTCAGAGATGGTAGGCCCCAAACTAGTGACTACAAAAAGTTAATATTAGCAGAAGGTGGGAAGGGGTGGAAGTTACCACGAGTAAAAGAGCAAACAAATAAGATGTTGAATGAAGCATTTAGTCTGTTAATTATAAGGTCAGCTTTGTTTTCTATTTCAAGCGATGAAACATAGGCTTGTGAAGAGCACTGCCATTTACAGTTCTTTTCATAAGAGTAAATGTTCAGTTAAGAATACTTAGAATGTGACTAGCAGTTTTAATTGTCAGAGTGCAAGGAAGTATGTGCTCTCGGACATAATAGGTCATTTAGCTCACTGTATACTATAACATCTGAAGTAGGCTTTTTAATAAACAGAGGCAGCCTTCTGTTTGAAATTCTAAACTCTTAGGAAGTCTGTGAGGGTCAAAGTAACTTTATTTCTTCATCCATGTACTTCAAATATTAAAATTTTAAATTTGCAGAATGTCTTTTTTTTTTTTAATTCTCTCCCAAGGATATTTTTCTATTTATCTTCAGATAGAGTGGAAAGGAGAGAAAGGGGGAGAGAGAGAAACATCAATTTGAGAGGGACACATCAACTGGTTGCCTCCAGCACAAGCCAGACCAGGGCCAGGGATGAACCACAACCAAGGTGCATACCCTTGACTGGAATCGAACCCGAGACTCATTGGTCTGCTGGCTGACGCTCTAACTGCTGAGCCAAACCAGCCAGGGCATCGCTGGTTTGGTTTAAAAATTACTACTTCAAAGACATTCTGCAACCCTGGCCAGTTTGCCTCAGCAGTATAGTGTTGGCCCGCGGACCAATGAGTCTAAGGTTCGATTCCAGCCAAGGGCACATACCTCGGTTGCGGTTTATCCCCAGCCCTGGTCCGGGTTGTGTGGGAGGCAACCAGTCAATATGTGTGTGTGTCTCTCTCTCCCGCTCTATTTGATGATAAACAGAAAAATATCCTCGGGTAAGGATTAAAGAAAAAAAACTAAACCAATGATTTTCAAAGGGTGGTCCCTATTCCAAGCAATATCAACATCACTTGGTAACTTGTTAGAAATACAAATTTCTAACACAAATCCCAGACTAGGATTTGGGCTCCGAAATCTAGTTTAAGTGATTCTGATGCATACCGAAGTTTGAAACCCCTTGCCTTAAAATTATAGAAGATAGAAACACTATGGGAATATTATAAGGAGAACAGTCTGTGATATTTAGAATATTCCACTGACTTTAGGGAACATAATTTTATTTAAGAGAGAAAGGAAGGCAGGTGGAGGACGGGGAGAGAGAGAAGCATCAATCGTCTGCCTCCCACATGACCCTAACAAGGAACCAAACCTGAAATCTGAGCATGCCATGACTGGGAATCGAACCAGCGACCTTTCAGTGCATGGGATGATGCTGAACCAACTAAGCCACACCAGCCAGGGTGGGATTATAATTTTTTTTACTCTTTTTAGTGGACCATAGAACCTTTTAATTAATTAATTAATTTGTTAATCCTCACCACAGGATATTTTTCCATTGATTTTTAGTTAGAGTGTAAGTGAGAGGAAGGGAGAGAAGCATTGATGTAAGAGAGAGACATTGGTTGGTTGCCTCCCGCACTACCCCAGATGGAGTTGGGGATAGAACCTATAATCCAAGTACATGCCCTTGACTGGGAATTGAACCAGCAACCCTTCAGTCCTTGGGCCAATGCTCTAACCACTGACCCAAATGGGCCAGGACAACATAGAACTTTTTTTTTTTAATCCTCACCTGAGGATACTTTTCCATTTATCTTCAGATAGAGGGGGAGGGAGGGAGAGTGGGAGGGAGGGACATTGATTGGTTGCCTGCATGACCGCAACCAAGTATATGCCCTTGACCAGAATCAGACCCTAGACTCTTTGGTCCTCAGGCCAACGCTCTAACCACTAAGCCAAATGGGCTAGGGCCACATAGAACCTTTTTTTTTTTTTTTTTTTTTTAAATCCTCACATGAGGACATTTTTCCATTTTTTGTTCAGATAGAGTGGGAGGGAGAGAGAGAGAGAAACATCGATGTGAAAGGGACACATCGAGTGGCTGCCACCCGCACAATCAACCAGGGCCGGGGACAAACTGCAACTGAGGTACGTGCCCTTAGCGGGAACCGAACCCAGGTCTCTCTGGACCGCAGGCCGACGCTCTAACCGCTGAGCCAAACTGGCCAGGGCCACATAGAACCTTTTAATTGTCGTTCGTACCTACATGTTCTGCCCCCATCTCTGTTAGTATTCCTGTCATAGCACATGACTATACTTCATTGCTAACTTTATTAACTGGGAACTCCAGAGTATCAACATAGCAAAGATAGGGACCTTATCTGACTTGTTCTGTTGTGTCTTCTATACTTTATAGGATAGGTGCCTGGACCTTAGTAAGTCTCAAATAGCAATTAATGATTATACTGGTATCTCTCCTTTCATCTGCCCCCTTAAAAACCACAGACAGTCCGGCCCGTGTGGCTCAGTGGATTGAACATCATCCCATGGAGTGAGAGGTCCCAGTTCCATTTCCAGTCGGGGGCACATGCCTGGGTGTCAAGCTTGATCCCCAGTAGGGGGTGTGCGGAAGGCTGCCGATTGATGTTTCTCTCTCACATCATTGTTTCTCTCTCTCTCTCCCTTCTTCTCTCTCTAAGAAATCAATAAAAGTATATTTTAAAAAATAAATTAAAAGCACAAACACTGGAAATGGATGGGTGGATGAAGTTCCCTAATGATAGGAAATATTTTGGAATGCTAAGTTTCTATCTGATGAAACTACCCTTAACCTGCAAATTGAAAATACCTTGGTGTATTTTTTTTCCCTTTAAGACATTGACTGGATTTGGGTTAGCAATGTCAATACTTCCCAAGAAATGGGCTTTAATTAGCATGTGTACTTAAGTTATTTTATTCTGTTTTTATAGCAACCTCGTAAGTGGATATGGTCTTCATTTTATAAATGAGGAAACTGAAAATCAGAACAATTAAATAACTTTCAAAGTTCACACAACTAGTGAGTGGCAGAATAAGAACCAAGTCTTTCAAATTCTTAGGGACTAGGTGGCAGCCACTCTGTGTGTCCCTTTCACGTTGATGTTTCTCTCTCCCCCTCCCACTGTATCTGAACAAAAAATGGAAAAATGTCCTCCAGTGAGGATTTAAAAAAAAACAACTCTTAGGGACTACTACTATCCAAAGTACTGCTGCCACAGTGGAATTTTATTTTTTATCCTCATCCCACGACATTTTTCCATTTTTTGTTCATATAGAGTGGGAGGGGGAGAGAGGAAGAGAGAGAAAGAGAGAAACATCGACGTGAAAGGGACACTTCGAGTGGCTGTCTCCCGCACAACCCAACCAGGGCTGGGGACAAACTGCAACCAGGTACGTGCCCTTAGCAGAACCGAACCCGGGTCTCTCTGGACTGCAGGCCAACACTCTTAACTGCTGAGCCAAACCAGCCAGGGCCCACAGTGGAATTTTAACGGGACTCTCCATTGTATGAGAACACAACATGGATCAGCTGCCTTTTGCACATGCCCTGGGCATGTGCACTGACTGGAATTGAACTGGCAACCTCCTGGTGCATGGGACAACACCCAGCCAACTGAGCCATACCAGCCAGGGCTTAAACTGTTGACTTTTCTTTCTTTCTTTTCTTTTTTTAAATATGTTTTTATTGATTTTTTTAGGGAGAGAGGAAAGGGGGTGGGGAGAAACATCTATCAGCTGCCTCCTGCACGCCCCCTACTGGGGATCGAGCCTGCAATCCCAGGGATTGAACTGGTACCTCTCAGTCCATGGGACGATGCTCAATCCTGAGCCACACCAACCAGGCGACTTTTATTTCTTCAAGATAAGACTTTGTACTTTTTAATGATGCAGATTTATATTTTTCTTTTTAGTTTATTTACTCCTCTTTCCCCAGTCTCTCACCATTAGTTTTGTTAAATCTGTTTTTCCTAAGAAACATTTGAATGTCTCTGATGTAGAAACATTCAGGTGGGAGGTGAAAGAGCAAACTATTCTCACTGGAAGCAGGCTTTGGGTTTCCTGGTCAACTTCATATATAGCTTTGGTACTTTTAGTCACTATCTGAAATTAGCACATTCATCTGAACTATTTGGTGTCATTACATGATATTCCATGTTAATTGATTTACGCAGATTTGGATTTTTAACTTTATTCACCAAAACAAAACTCAGTTAAATTCTGTTTCTTTTATTTCAGAAATTGAGAAGATTCAAAAGGGGCTTTCAAAAAAAGACGACGAAGAGAATTACTTGGATTTATTTTCTCATAAGAACATGAAGCTGAAGGAACGGGTACTGATACCTGTCAAGCAGTATCCCAAGGTAAGGCAAAAAGTGCCTCACTTCTTTGAGTTGTCTTTGTAGTTGTGAGTTGTGGGCTAATGACTTCTAGAGATCATGCTGCATCAGAAACGTAAGCCTGTGAAGCTTCTCTTCCGTGCTTGTGTGTACTTGTTCCTGGCATTTGAAACAAAAAAGTCCATAGCTAATTGCAAAGCTGTACCCAAGAAAGAAATATAATAATCTTATTATCAAAAACAGTTTCTTTCTCAAGTGTTTGTTCTGGCTGCAAGTTCAGAGAGAGAAAAAATTGAACCCTAAAGAGTTGCTCTGTCAAAAGATTGACATGAAATTAAAATAAAGGAAATTATAACATAAATCCTTGACAAGATGAAGTTAATTTTATTTCTTACTCAAAGTTTTACTGTTTAAAATAATGCCTTGTCCTCCTCTTTCCTTTTTTCCTTTTTTTCAGGAAAGCAATTAGTTATATTTGGTTTACAAAAAAAACAGTATTAAAAATGGAATGCATGTGTCTATTCTTAGGTGACTTCCTTTAAAATGTTTATGTGTGTTAAAGTACTAGGGGTTGCAGTGTGATATTATGGAAAGAGCACCAGACAACATCAGGAATCCCAGAATCAAGTCTAGTAACTACCACTTTCATAACCTTAAGCTAATCACTTTATCAATACAATTTCAGTATAGCCTTCAGTAAAATGGGAATGGAACTCTACCTGTTTTATAGGGTTGTTGAAGATCAAATGAGATGATACATATGGAAATGTTTTATAGGGATATCTATATTTAGCAGTCTGTTTTTATTTTCTGTCAGTTCAATTTTGTGGGGAAGATCCTTGGACCACAAGGGAATACTATCAAAAGACTGCAAGAAGAGACTGGTGCAAAGATCTCTGTTTTGGGAAAGGGCTCAATGAGAGACAAAGCCAAGGTAAGTTCACATAGTGAAGCAAGAAAATAACCTAATGCCTTCTTGTAGACCAGGGTCCAATATGGATGTCTTATGGAAGCTAGTACTTGTATATGTACAGAGTGTAACTCCTTTAAATTTGTATCAGATGTAGGAGTTTACAGACCAAATTAGTTTGCTTGCTTCGTAACTCTGAAAGAACCCACATGTGCCCTGGTGATTGTTTTTTTTCTGACTCTTTTTTTTTTTTTTTTAATCTTCGCCTGAGGGTATTTCTTTGGTTGATTTTTAGAGAACGTGGAAAGGAGGGAGGGGAAAAATGGGGAGAGAAAATCAATGAGAGAGTGAGAGAGACACATCGATTGGTTGCTTCGTGCCCCAACCAGGCCCAGGGATCAAACCTGCAACATAGGTATGTGCCCTTGACCAGGAATTGAACCCATGACTCTTTTTTTTTTTTTTTAATCCTCACCCGAGGACATTTTTTCATTTTTTGTTCAGATAGAGCAGGAGGGAGAGAGAGAGAAAGAGAAACATCAACGTGAAAGGGACACATCGAGTGGCTGCTACCCGCACAACCCAACCAGGGCCAGAGACAAACTACAACTGAGGTACGTGCCCTGAGTGGGAACCGGACCCAGTTCTCTCTGGACCGCAGGACGATGCTCTAACCACTGAGCCAAACAGGCCAGGGTGAACCCATGACTCTTTGGTCCATGGGCTGACACTCTAACCACTGAGCCACACCAGTGAGGGCTCTTTGTAACTCTTGACTGTATAGTAATGGAACAGCAGTGGCAACTATGGCATTAGGAAGCTTATCTATGAAAACTTGGAAGGGAGGCTGTGCTAAAACTTATTCATACTAAAAACACTAAAATGTGAATAGCACGTTCCCTTTCCAGTAACATGGAAAAGTGAAATCAATAGTGTAAGTGCAGGTAAGTCTAAGGATTAGTTGTCTGGTTTTATAGCCAGCTGGAAAGTGAGGCCTGCTCAAAGGTTATTCCAGCCCAGCTAGTGTGGCTCAGTGGTTGACTGTCAACCAGTGCACCAAGAGGTTGCCAGTTCCATTCCCGGCCAGTACACATGCCCAGGTTGTGGGTCTGATCCCTAGTCGGGGGCATGCAGGAGGCAGCCAGTCCATGTTCTCTCTCATCCATGTTTCTATCTCTCTCTCCCTTTTCCTTCCTCTGAAGGCAACAAAAAATTCATAGAAACATGGATGAGAGAGAACATCAGTTGGCTGCCTCCTGCACTGGGGATCAGGCCCGCAACCTGGGCATGTGTCCTGGCTGGGAATTGAACTGGCGACCTCTTGGTGCATTGGTCGACAGTCAACCACTGAGCCACACTGGCCGGGCTAAAATCAATTTTTTTTAAATTTATTTTTAAAAAGAAGGTATTCCAAAAGGAGCCATGAGTAATCCTGACAACAGAACCCAATTCTTATATATTTTTGTTTCACAGCCCCATATGTGTTATACTCTTTGTAAGTACTGAGAAACTTCCCACTGAAACAGAATAGTCTTAGCTTTCTAAAATCAAATTTTAGATGAGACATACTTGCTACAGCCTAAAAACTTCACTCTTTCAGGACTCATTTTATACAGTCTAATTGATGGGCATGGTTTTCCCAGACCCTCTTCCTTTGTCCACTCCCATTTCTCACTAGAAGAATACAGTTAGGGCTGAAGTGCGTTATTCTAGCTAATGATATTTACATGAGATTTTCTTTCTATCCTGACTTCCTTCATCCTCTAGAACTTCCCAGGCCATGAAACAGATAAGGGCTGGTGATTAACAGCTCTGCCTGGGATTTATAAGCAAATGCTTGGTGTGGCAGTAGAAGAGGCATAGAAAGGGATAAATGGTGATGGAAAAAATAAAGTAAAAGCAAATGCTTGTTAACGAATGAATCCGTCAGTGATTGGCAAACAGTGTGGAGATTCCTCAAAAAATAAAAAATGGAGCTGCCATACAATACAGCAGTTCCACTTCTGGAGCTACCATACAATACAGCAGTTCCACTTCTGGGTATTTATCTGAAGGCAACAAAAACACTAATTTGAAAGATATATGTACCCCTATGTTTATTGCAGCATTACTAATAATGGCCAAGATATGGAAGTAGCCTACATGTGTATCAAAGGTGAATGGGGCCCGGCTAATGTGGTATGGCTCAGTGGATTTGAGTGTCATCACATGGACTGAGAGGTCCCAGTTCAATTCCCAGTTGGGGCACATGCCCCAATTGCAGGCTCAGTCCCCAGTAGGGGGTGTGCAGGAGGCAGCTGATCGATGTTTCTCACATCCATGTTTCTATCTCTCCCTTCCTCTTTCTAAAATATCAATAAAAAACATCTCTCCTTTTTTTTTTTTTTTACCCTCACCCGAGGACATTTTTCCATTTTTTGTTCAGTTAGAGTGGGAGGGGGAGAGGGAGAGAGAAACATCTACGTGAAAGAGACACATCGAGTCGCTGCCACCTGTACGACCAACCAGGACAGGGGACAAACTGCATCCGAGGTATGTGCCCTTAGCGGGAACCAAACCTGGGTCTCTCTGAACCGCAGGCCGACGCTCCAACCGCTGAGCCAAACCGGCCAGGGCCCCTCTCTTGTTTTTTTAATCCTCGTCTGAGGACATCTTTCCATTTTTTGTTCAGATAGAGTGGGAGGGAGGGAGGGAGGGAGGGGGGGAGAGAGAGAGAGAGAGAGAGAGAGAGAGAAACATCAACATGAAAGTGACATATCGAGTGGCTGCCACCCGCACAGCCCAACCAGGGCCAGGGACAAACTGCAACCAAGGTATGTGCCAGCACCTTAGAGAGCACTGAACTCGGGTCTCTTTGGACCACAGGCTGACGCTCTAACCGCTGAGCCAAATCAGCCAGGGCTCTTTTTTTTAGAGATGAATTGGGCCCTGGCTGGTGTGAGCATCGGCCTGCTCACTTAAGGGTCTCAGGTTAGATTCCCTGTCAAGGGCACATAACTGGGTTGCAGGTTCGATCTCTGGCCCCAGTCAGGGCACATACAGGAGGCAACCAATTGAAGTGTCTCTCTCTCTCTCATCGATGTTTCTCTCTCTCTCTCTCTCTCTCTCTCTTTCCACCCCCTCTCCTCCCCCTCTTTCCTTCCCCTTCTCTCTCTCTCTCTAAAAATCAATGGAAAAATATCGTTGGATAAGGATTAACCTCCCCCCACACACACACGCACAAACAGATGAATGGGTAAAGGTGTATGTGTGCGTGTGGCATTATTCAGCATTAAAAAAAAATGAAATCTTCAGAAGATGGGGAGGAGTGTGTCAATGGGGGAAAAAGGAGAAATATCTGTAACAGAAATAAGTTAATAAAAATAATAAAACTGGGACTTTTGGTCAAGATGGCGGCATAGGTAAATGCGATACTCGCTTCCTCCCACAACCATGATTCAGAACCACCTGAAATCGAGCCAAATGGAAGTCCTACAACTACGAAATTAAAGAGGCCACATCGAGACAGGGAGAGAGAGAGAGACATCGACAAGAGAGAACATCGACCGCTGCGTCTTGGTGCATAGGTCGACACTCAACCTCTGAGCTACACTGGCCAGGCCTCACCCAATGATTTTAACAGTCAGTTGATCTTGTTTGTAGCAATTATTATTACTGTGGTGTTCAAATGGTGGTTTTCTATTTTCCTCATTTTTTTTATGTCATGAATTGGAATTCTTCCATAAGGAAAAAAAAGTGAAATCTTGCCATTTGCAACAACATGGATGGACCTAGAGGGTGTTATCTTAAGTGAAATACGTCAGACAGAAAAAGATAAGACTTGTATGCTCTCATTTATATATGTACTCTAAAAACACAAAATAAATAAATAAAACAAACACTCTTAGAGAAGAAGCTGGTTGTCAAAGGGAAGGGGTAGAGGGATGGGCATAAAAATAAATTAACATTTATTTGATTGTGCTTTTTTTTTTTTTTTTCACTTTTATTTGTTTGTTTAAAATTTTTGCTAAACATATGGAGATTATTGAATGTGACCCACAACCAAGGAAGAAAATCAGTTGATAGAAAAAGACCTGGCTGGTGTGATTCAGTTCGTTGAGTGTCATCCCACACACCAAGAGGTCGCCAGTCACAGCATAGGTATTCCTTAGATGTTATGGTTTTTTCTTGCTGTTTCTTTGGCTTTGAGGTTAAAGGTGTCATTTACTCCCTAGTCTGTGTGATGTGATGTTTTGTTTTTGTTTTTCCACAGGAGGAAGAACTGCGCAAAGGTGGAGACCCCAAATATGCCCATTTGAATATGGATCTGCATGTCTTCATTGAAGTCTTTGGACCCCCATGTGAGGCTTATGCTCTTATGGCACATGCTATGGAGGAAGTCAAGAAGTTTCTAGTACCAGTAAGGAAATCTATATACTGTATCTTTTGAGCAAGAGAAAACTGGATCTTGTGCTGTTGCTAAGGCAGGGATTCTTAACCAGGGTCTCTGCATAGCCTGAAATTGCATACCAAATTCTGCACTTACATTTATTTTCCTGAGGTGGTCCCTTAACTTGTACCGAATTTTCAAAGCACTACGCCCCAAGGCTACTCTACTCATTCTTGTCTAATGTAGTTTTAGTTGTATATCACTATCTTAGTTCTACAACATATATCTGGCATTCTAATGTCTGGTTAACAAAGATTTAACAGTATCTTCACTGAGCTAAATATTTTGGTACTAGTGTGGAACCAAGATGTTGGGATAGGAAAGTGACTACGATGGTCATAAACCCCTTGCACTCAAGGGTTTATGTTCTAGACTTTAGAGTCTAGAGGATAATAGAAAGAAGCTTCTAGTATCCAGACTTAATGGATTAAATTTGATCTGTATGTATTCACGGCTTTTTCTCCTGGAGGAATTTACTCAAATAGAATTTGATTTGAAAGATACATGATTATTGCAGGCTTGACTGTTGATAATATTAAGCAGATTGGTGTGAAGCTCTTTTGAGATTATAACTGAGGCCCAGGAAGAGTTAGGATAGACAGGGTCCATTCTTTGAATAAATAGAAAATTATGCAATTTTTGCCTTTTAGCAAGTCTTGGTAGTTATTAGAATTAACACTACTATTAAATATTTAATAACCAAGATTGAATGTGGAAACTTAGAAAGCATTTGCAATAGTGTTCAACCAGAAGTGAGTAAGCATCATATTTTCACTAAAACTGTGAGGGGGTGAACTCTAGTTCTTGGTTTTCTTAAATGTGTAAAATAAGGGACTTGGAACTAAATGTGGTGTCAGAGGATGTGAGAATTGGTAGAGCAAAAATTGATAAGCAGTATGTACCTACAATGATGAGCTCCAAGGATTCCAACACTTTCTCAAATGTCTCAGCAGCTGTTTTGCTTCCAAGTACCTTGTCTTCATTACAATGTTCAACATGAAACAACCAATGTTAAATATTCTAGAGAAAAACCCAGAGCTGGTAAATTTTTTCTTAAGGGAATTCTTTTGACTCTTTGAACAAAGTGTTGTATTGAAGCATCCTGAGCCATCCATTTCTGAAAGACTATAGGGGAATGCTATGCTCATCTCCTCTTTATCATTAGTCTCAGCATATTTCTTTTTTTTTTTTTTTTTTTTTATCCTCACCGGAGGACATTTTTCCATTTTTTGTTCCGGTAGAGTGGGAGGGAGAGAGAGGAATAGAGAGAGAGAGAGAAACATCGACGTGAAAGGAACACATCGAGTGGCTGCCACCCGCACGACCGACCAGGGCCGGGGACAAACTGCAACCGAGGTACGCGCCCTTAGCAGGAACCGAACCCGGGTCTCTCGGGACCGCAGGCCGACGCTCCAACTGCTGAGCCAAACCGGCCAGGGCACTGAAGATCCATTTACATGGAAGCCTTGTAAACCTATTCCTATTAAGAAATATGCTGAGCCCTGGCCGGTTTGGCTCAGCGGTTAGAGCGTCGGCCTGCGGTCCCGAGAGACCCGGGTTCGGTTCCCACTAAGGGCATGTACCTCGGCAGTTTGTCCCTGGCCCTGGTTGGGTTGTGCGGATGGCAACCACTCAGTGTGTCCCTTTCACGTCGATGTTTCTCTCTCTCTCTCTCTCTCTCTCTCTCTCTCTCTCCCTCCCTTCCTCCCTCCCACTCTGTCTGAACAAAAAAATGGAAAAGTGTCCTCGGGTGAGGATTGAAAAAAAAAAGATACCTGCCCGGGAGATCTGTGTTTCGTCAGTGTTGATGTGGCAGTTGGGAGACTCTAAGCAAATTGGCTGTCACTGGTCACTTGATTCTCCATTATGAGTCTCAAGCAGCAGTAATGTGTACGGTAGGAGGAGGAGGTGAAGAATTATGGAGGGGCATCTCTGTGTTGACTAGAATTTTCTATTTTTGAAGCTGTATCCACCTGGAATGTATTAAAATGTATGTAGTATTAAGACTGAATTGCTCAGTGTGGCTCAGTGGTTGAACCTCGACCCATGCACCAAAAGGTCACCAGTTAAGGTTTCAAGGCTCAGTCCCCTATGGGGACATGCAGGAGGCAGCCAATCGCTATTGATTTTTCTCCCTCATTGACGTTTCTATCTCTTCCTCTTCCCCCCACCCCCAAAGTAAATTAAAATACATATTTTTTAATTTTTTAAATTATTTTTTAAAAAGACTGAATTGCTCTCATCAGAAAATATGTGAAAAGATTTACAGGTGACACTTGACTCTAGTTTTCTCTCTTGTGAAGAAACAAGAGTGACCCTATTTTTGCATCCATGACCAGAGTTGTCCATTTTACCCTTAGAACCATTAACTATATCAGAGAGACTTCCTGGTACAGTAAGAACAACACTGAACTGGGAGATTTATCCACATCATCTTGGACAAGTTATTATTTCACTTTTCTGAGCTTTGTTCATTTCAAACATAATGTTAAATATATGGTAGGTGCTTTGGGTCTGAAGTTACAAAAATGGCTCCTGGGAGTTCACAGTCTAGTGAGAAAGACAGACCAGGAATTCTAAAATGATGATAACTGCTCGGGTAGAGAAAATTAACATGGTGCTATGGGAAAAGAGGAGGGACTGTAGGTGGCATCAAGTGAAAGCTTTTCAAAAGAGATAATATGTCAGAATAACTCTCATAAGAGTGGGTTAGAGTCCCTCAGGTGGACAAAAAAAGGCATTGTAGTCTAATGATTCAAAGCCTAGATTCTGAATTTGCATCTAGAGTCTGCCACTTACTAGCTCTTTGTCCTTAGGCTGGTTTCTTTATATTCCCTGAATCTATTTTCCCAACTGTAAAATCTGTATAAAGTTTATTATATAATGCCCAGTATGTGCAGCTTGATGGTAGTGGATTATATTATTCTAGAAAAAGGAAACTGTTTACAAGAATGGATATGTAAGAATATGCCAGATTCTGAACTACAAATTGTTCAGCGTGGCCTGAAAGGAAGTTATACTTAGAGAGAGGATGGAAGTGATGATCTGTAGTGCTAGGCAGGGACCACATCATGAAGAGCTATGGCATTTTATTTATTTATTTTTAATATATATATATTTTTTATTTAATTTTGCTCTTCTCTCCACCCCCAACCCCCTCCTTGCCTTAACTTCCCTGATTTTTTTTTTTTTTTTTTTTTTAAGAGAGGGAGGGAGAGAGAGAGAGAGACATCAATGTGAGAGAGAAACATCCACCGGCTGCCTCCTGCACACCCCCTACTAGGGATCGAGCCTGAAACCTGAGCATGTGCTCTGACTGGGAATTGAACCAGGACCTCTCAGTCCGTGGGACGACACTCAATCCACTGAGCCACACCAGCTGGGCAAGCTATGACATTTTAATGAAGATGAGGTACTTTCCTCATCTGGGGCTTTCAAATCTGTTCTTTTTTTTGGTACGGGAACCAAACCCAGGACTCTGGTCTGTAGGCCTACACTCCAACCGCTGAGCCAAACCGTCCAGGTCTCAAATTTGTTCTTAACATTCAAGGCTCATGTGGGCTAAAAAAGGTGGAGATGTTACACAACACTCTTTGTATTATCTTTCATTTTCAGGATATGATGGATGATATCTGTCAGGAGCAGTTTCTAGAGCTCTCCTACTTGAATGGAGTACCAGAGCCCTCACGAGGACGTGGGGTGCCTGTGAGAGGCCGGGGAGCTGCCCCTCCTCCTCCACCGGTTCCCAGGTAAAAATAATGTAAACAACCAAAAATAAGATGTAAATTTGACTAGTATCCAGCCATGCTCTTATCTCCAGCTTAGAAGGGGTCTCAGGATTTGTGTCCTACATCGAGTGGAATTCTAGCTGTTGAGCACTTTGGCCATAGTTAAGTGCAGCAGTCCTGCTGAAACTTCTGGTCTTTTAATTTTGGACAGTTATAGCATTTTTAAACAGTCTCTGACTTTAGAATTTTACCTTTTGTTGCTGATCTTTATGGAGTGTTCAGACTCTCCAGCCGTTCATTGTGGACCTAGGGAATCTTCCATTATGTGTCTTGCCTACCCATATATTCCTCTATGTTTCAATAGTAGTCTTTTTAAGGTATCATAAAATCTAGCTAACTCAAAAATTTGTAAATAAATCTAACCATATAAGTAGCGTATTTAGCCCAGCCGTTGTGGTTGAACATCGACCCATGCACTCAGAGGTCGCTAGTTCAATTCCCGGTCAGGACACATGCCCAGGTTGTGGGCCCAATCCCCAGTGGGGGGGCATGCAGGAGGTGGCCAATCTATGTTCTTTCTCATCAATGTTTCTGTCTCTCCCTTCCTCTCTCAAATCAATAAAGGAAAAAATATATATTTTTTAAAAAGTAGCCTATTTATTTTTTAAATCTCCATTTAAAATAAACTTACTTAGATGATGTGTTGTAGAATCGTGTACTTGAAACCTATATAATTTTGTTAACCGGTGTCACCCCAATAAATTCAACAAAAAGGATGAAAAAAAAACAATTTTTTTTTCAGGGGCCGTGGTGTTGTACCACCTCGGGGGGCTTTGGTGCGTGGTACACCAGTGAGAGGAGCCATCACCAGAGGTGCCACTGTGACTCGAGGAGTGCCACCGCCACCTACTGTGAGGGGTGCTCCGGCACCAAGGGCACGGACAGCAGGCATCCAGAGAATACCTTTGCCTCCACCCCCTGCACCAGAAACATATGAAGAATATGTAAGAAGTTTGAACAATGTGCCATTTCCCACTACCTAGAAGGTTGCCAAAGGGCCTTGGCCTTTGATGTAGGTGGCAGGGACTGCCTGTAAGATTCAGAATCTGCTCTTTTCTCTTGCAGTGAATGTTAACCTATAAGAAGATTTTTTTTCCATTTCAAGCATGATTTACTACTATATGTATAAACAGGAAATAAGCTGTGCCTTGATGTACAGTGTTTTACCAAGGGTCTCCCACTACTACTACTACTACTACGACTACTACAACTAGTTCAACTTTGTACTTTATTTTCTCCCCACACTTGAAGGTTTTTATTATTTATTTGGTTGGTTGGTTTGCTTCATATTTTTTAAATAATTCTTCTCTCTTGACTGTTCCACAATGGATATTAACATTTTGGAGGGAAATTTCATGTTCTATTAATACAGAAACCTGCCATCCTCCCATGGGATATAATTACCTTCCCTGCTTTTTGTGATTCTTTTTGTTTCATTTTATTTGTTCTAGGGATATGATGACACATATGCAGAACAGAGTTATGAAGGCTACGAAGGCTACTACAGCCAGAGCCAAGGGTGAGTCAGGCAATAGAGGTTCTGTATCTTATCCTAGGGATGGATTGGGGCGGGGGGGGGGGGGCGGAGATTTAGGCAGCACAAATCTAAGGAGCAGTATGGCTTACCTTTTGAGGGTGTCTCCAATGCTTTGGACATCTATAAAGCACATATTGGATCCTCAAGTTTGGATAGTTGTAAATCTTAAATTACATTGTAGAATCTGAGATTAGTAGGTGAAAAATTCCTGAGCTGTGACTACACGGAAACAAAGGGAAAATGCCTCTAAATTAGCTTGATTTATTTTTAAAATATTTAGTCACATTAAAATTGTATAAAAGTTTAAAAGGAAACTAGAATCTCACTGCAATAACTTAGGTTCTTTTCTGTGCTTTTTTTTTTTTTATCCTCACCCGAGGATATTCCTCCATTTATCTTCAGATAGAGTGGAGTGGGGGGAGAGACATTGATGCGAGAGAGACACATCAATTGGTAGCCTCCTGCATGACCCTGACCAGGGCCAGGAACTGAACTGCATCTGAGGTACGCGTGCTCTTGACTGAAACTGAACTCGAGACTCCTCGGTCCGAGTGCCGACGCTCCAACCTCTGAGCCAAACCAGCCAGGGCCTGCAATTTTTTTTTAAGATTTCTTTTTATTGAGTTTTAGAGAGAGAATGGGGGGGGGACGACATTCACATGAGAGCAAAATATCAATTGATTGCCTACTGCACCCCCCTACCCAGGATTAAGCCTTCAACGCTGGCATATGCCCTGACTGAGAATTGAACCAGCAACCTTTTGGCACATGGGACTAGGCCCAACCAAGTGAGCCATGCTGGCCAGAGCTGCACTTTTCTTTAAAAATATCTTTTGTGTCTGCCCTGGCCAGTTTTGCTCAGTGGTTAGAGCGTCAGCCTGCGGTCCAGAGAGTCCCAGGTTTGGTTCCCGCTAAGGGCACGTACCTTGGTTGTGGTTTGTCCCCGGCCTGGTTGGGTCACACTGGTGGCAACCATTCGATGTGTCCCTTTCACGTCGACGTTTCTCCCTCCCTCCCTCCCACTCCCTCCCTCCCTCCCACTCTATCTGAACAAAAAATGGGAAAAAATGTCCTCGAGTGAGGATAAAAAAGAAGAAGAATTTTTGTGGCCCATCCAGTATGTCTCAGTGGTTGAGCATCGACCCATGCACCAAGAGGTCCCCGGTTCGATTCCCGGTCAGGGCACATGTCCAGGTTGTGGGGGTCAATCCACAGCAGGGGGCATGCAGGAGGCAGCCAGTCGATGTTCTCTCTCATTGCTGTTTCTGTCTCCCTTCCTTTCTCTGTAAAATCAATGAAAAAAATTTTTTTTAAATATTTTTTGTGTTATGTATCTTATCTGTGATTGATTGAGAAGGTGTTTCATAATTCTTCAGAAGGGAACAGAACAGTTATTTTCATGTTTTTTATTTTCTTCCAGTGAACCCTATAAATACATATGTATGTGCCCTATGGTCAATTTTGTGTTGTGCTTTTTCACTTTAAATTGTGTGATATCCATTTTTCTTTGTTATAGTTGTCCATTTGTTTATGAGTACATAGTTAATACATGTGTTGGTAATATTTTGTGGTTTGAAGATAGAATGAACATTTTTTCTTATTAGACACAGTGAAATGACTGAAATATGGAAGTATTTAGGAGAAAGATGAAACTGAAACATAGTTGCTGTATGACTCTCTAACGCTTTGTCTTTGGCTTTTAGGGACTCAGAATATTATGACTATGGACATGGGGAGGTTCAAGATTCTTATGAAGCATATGGTATGTCTTTATTTCTGTGGTGGGGCAGAATGTGCAAGTAAGTGCCTGAGAGAATGCGGGATTATTGGGGATCAGACAGTCACACACCTGAGGAGAACCCTTTAAAGGCCAAGATGTCGGTAGATGTAACAGCAGAATTCTCTTCTTATTTAAAGTTTGATCCCTGAGCTGATGCTCTAACCACCGAGCCAAACCAGCCAGGGCATCTTATTTAAATTTTGTAGTGTGCGCTAGAGATAGGGGTACTTACTACTCTTGGAAGCCTAAACAGATGTCCTAAACTAGGACTCAGGTTCAGTTTTGCCTGGTTGAAGCAGCAGGCTTAAGCTGATGTTGATTTTTTTCCTACTTTAGGTCAGGAGATGGCTAGACCTAGGATATGTTTCTGGGCCTTTGCTGCTGATACCTAGACCACATTGGTGGATAATAAGAATTTAATTATATCCAACTCTACTCTTCTGCCTTACCTCACTTGTAAAAACAATTTTGGATCTCATCAAAAAGAATCCCAATGTAGAAATAATAACTGAAAGAGTCCTAGATTGCAAGTAGCTAGCCAGAGCAGGTTGAGTCAAGAAAAAACCTGTAGACTCAGATTAATAGCAATAGGGGCTAGAGCCAATTTAGGGCAGTGCTGGCACCAAGATCCTTACTGTTTTGGAGACAACTCAGTCCTTGATCCTAAGAGAGCGATAGGGGCTGAAATGGCTGCATGACCAAACTGCCTTCCCTGAGGTTTGGTTGAAAATGCATTGCTCAAGAGTGTCCTCAAGAGCCAATTATGGCCTCGTGTTAATGGGCCCCACAGGGAGTACCATATGACCATGGATGCAGAAAGGGAGCAGCCTTTTAAATGTGAGGCATTTTAAACATATCTGAAGGAATTCCAGAATCCTTGGCAAAAGGTTCAGCAGTTGACAGTTCTTAAGATATTAGTTGACAGTCTCCCCCTTCCTCTAGCTGAAAAAGGGGAACCTCTTAGGGCCTCCCACAGATGGATAAGCTGAGCTCAACTCCTGAGCACAGTATGTAGTAGCCAATCAGCTACTTGCCCAGGAAAACAGTTTTTACTAGTTCTAGCTAAATGGCACTGGTGAGTTGCAATCAATAATTGCTCTACCCGTATGCCACTATTTAGAAGGGCAATATGATTGTCCTGGGATATTTCCTTCCATCAGTAAGGCTGTATAACGGGGCCTCTCTGTGTTGACCATATTGCATTTCTGTTTTGCTGGATAAAAGACTGATCTGAAAGAGGCAGACTGCTTCTTGTGCTCTTGGTATGATGTTGACATGGTAATCTGTTCTGATTTCTGCCTTTATAAACAAAATTAGAAAAGTAAACTATCTTGTTGGTACCCAGAATCAATTTGGAAGGTGATGGGCATATCTATGATACTAAGCATAGAAACAGGCTTAGATAGGGTTCTGTGTAACTTTAGATCCATATAGGGGATTTTAAACCTATGGTGATAGAGGCAGATATTTGTGAATGTAGGCATCTGAAGAAATAACTTCAGGAATAAAGTGGCATGGGTAAACTAGGGCAGTGAGTGGGAAGAAAAAGCTTATAAACACAATTTATTTTTATGAGAGGTCAGCTTTAGAAGTAAGCGATCCTCTCTCTCCCTCTGGCTTTTCTATGTCACAAAGGAAAACCATTTAAGAATGTCACTCGTGTTGTCTGGCTTCTATTGGCATAAGAAAGGAAATAACAAATTCTCCTAATCAGTTCCTTAAACACATTTGATTGTACTTCCCTCTGCCAGAGCAGTAGACCTCAGTTCTGCTGGTGGGTAGTCTCATGAAAAATAGTCCTTGCTTGCTTCTCCCAAAGAGCCAGAGGACACTTCTCCATGAGGAAATCTGATTTTCTGTTATGGAAAGGGAGCTACCTGTTTCGAATCTGAAAGACTTCCATAAGTTCACCTTACCTGAGGCTGTCTGATTGCTTTGTGAACAGGAAAGGGCAGTGTAGACCCACTCAGATTGATTTCTTCACTGTCTAAGGAAGTGTTGGGTTTATTGCGGTTGATCATGTTGCCTGTGGAGAGCCTCTTTGCTGGAGATTATTCCAAGCCCTTTCTGAGCTTTTTCCTTCTGCCCATCCACTCAGAACTGCCGTCCAGTAGGGAAATTCCCTAAGCTGCTCAGGAGGGCCAAGTAGAGGGGAAAGCAAGGACCACTAGGGAGGTGGCATTAAGACATGGGAAAGCAAAGCAGTGTTTCTTTACCAGGTGACTTACCCCTGCTTACCCCCAAATACCATTGACACATGATTTATAAACTGTTCTTGCTTTCCCCATAGGCCAAGACGACTGGAATGGGACCAGGCCGTCGCTGAAGGCCCCTCCAGCTAGGCCGGTGAAAGGAGCATACAGAGAGCACCCATATGGACGTTATTAAAAACAAACATGAGGGGAAAATATCAGTTATGAGCAAAGTTGTTACTGATTTCTTGTATCTCCCAGGATTCCTGTTGCTTTACCCACAACAGACAAGTAATTGTCTAAGTGTTTTTCTTCGTGGTCCCCTTCTTCTCCCCACCTTACTCCATTCTTAACTCTGCATTCTGGCTTCTGTATGTAGTATTTTAAAATGAGTTAAAATAGATTTAGGAATATCGAATTAATTTTTTAAGTGTGTAGATGCTTTTTTTCTTTGTTGTTTAAATATAAACAGAAATGTACCTTTTATAATAAAAAAAAGAAGTTGAGTAAAAAAAACCCACAAACCTGTTAGTTTCAAAAGTGACATTGCTTGCTTAAAGGTTCTGAAGTTAAGGCTTGTTAACTTTATCTTAGTTTTGATTTGAGGCATCCCATATAGTTGTAGTTGCAGAATCCCAAACTAGGCTACATTTCAAAATTCAGGGCTATTTAAGATTTAAAATCACAAACGTTAACGGCAATAGGTGCCACCATGTAAAAGTGAGCTCACACGTCTCTAAAAATGTTTCCTTTAAAAGCACGTGGCGGTTGAATCTTAAGATTAAATTTTAATATGAAAGATCCTCATGAATTAAATAGTTGATGCAATTTTTAACATTAATTGACTTAAAAAACAACAACAAGATTAGGTTTGTAAAAATGACTTTTTCATTATGTGGGTTTTGAAATCTAGCCCCAGACATACAGTGTTGAGAGATACTTAGTGGAGAGGAGGTTTTGAAGAGGTTGAGTGGGGGAGAGGGGCTGGCCACCTGAATTGAATTTGATGCAGAGCTTTTTAGCCACAAACAATCTTTCAATACTAGTACTAATAATTAAAAGTTCAGTATTTAAAAAGACAAAGTATTTTGTCCATCTGAGATTCTGCACTCCATGAAAAGCTCAGTTGGACACTGGGGCCAAAAACTGATGATTTTCTTAAGTTGACAGTTGTCACTATTGAACTGTTCCCAAGATAGTCAAGTATGTCTCAACACTAGCATGATATAAAAAGGGACACTGCAGCTGAATGAAAAAGGAATCAAAATCCACTTTGTACATAAGTTAAAGTCCTAATTGGATTTGTACCATCCTCCCATTTTGTTCTTGGAAGATTAAATGCTACATGTGTAAGTCTGCCTAAATAGGTAGCTTAAATTTATGTCAAAATGTCTGCAGCAGTTTGTCAATAAAGTTTAGTCCTTTTTTAATCAAAGTAAATGTGATGAATTGTCATTTTTGTGGGTGGACAATAAAATAGTTTTCTCTTTCAAATAAACTTAAATTAATTCTAAAGTTAATGGGCTTGTTAAAAGTTGGAGACATTCTTAAAAGTGGTGGTGGGGATTTTATTTTAAGTTTACCAAAAAAAAGTTTATCGAGTTGTTAAGTTTTAGTTTAAAAATAACCAAAGCTTTTTCACCCCCTGGAAGTTGTTGAAACAGTTTTATCTAATCCTATCACAAAATCTAATTTTTGGAGAGAAAAACCCAACTAAACCAAAACTTGGATTGGTTTCCATATAGAGGTGTCAGTATTTAAAGGGCCAGCCACCTTGTTTGCATCTTTTGTAGAGTCCCTAGGTGGTCCTAAGAGTGACACCAAATAATCTCTGTGAGATTGGAAAGGGATAGCACCTGCTTTTCATGATGACAATTTAGCAAACTGGGTGCCCTTAAGGGTTTCCCTTCTAATTCCAGAAACACTATTAATAAATTAGCTGGGCTGGGGCAGGATCTGGCATGACAGGCTGGCTCTGTACTCCCTCCTGAGAGACCAAGAGGAAATTATGGAATTGGTTGGCCCTGTTTCCACTCCTCTGTTAATTTTCAGGGTTTGCATGCCTTCTCTAAGTGAGCCACCTAAAACTGCTCGGGGGTGAAAAATCCTCTTGTATGAAGTGCCAAGCTGCCTGCAGCAGTGCATGATGGACATTTTTTTCTTTTTAAAACACACCAACAAAAAATGTATTTGTAGATTGTGATAAAGTGTAAATAACTGAATTTTCAACCATGGTTTGAAGTCAGCTTTCAGGGCATTATGTCTTGTTTTGATGAAAAGAGATCACTCTATACCCCCCTTTTTAAAGGAAAATTATCGCAAGAGAATCAGGATGTGTAAAGCTAACATGCATCGCAAAAAACCAAAGGTAACCTAAATGTCTGATTTTAATAGCACATATTTCTCTTTTACATAAACTGTGACAGCAACTTGCATAAACAATTCTTTAGCTGTTAATTTTAATGTTAAAACTTTGCAAAACTTGTTTAATAAAAATAGCTGTAAAAAGAAAAACCATATGCTGCCGCATAAATTAGCCATAACTCTTAATAATCCTGCCCATCACAAGTGAACTGTAATGTAACCTGGGCACAAAGTCTGACATCTTAAATGACACAATGTAAAATTTCAATGACTGTAGATTAGATCTGCTCCCCAAAGTAAAGCTTTCTGCTCAGCTATTTTAAAATGTACAAAGATGAACCCCTATAGGTCCCCATATTGATATTCACAATGAAATGTTACTTAAAATTTCCTTAAAGTTGCATGTTTCTCTCCTGTAATGTATAAACTGCATGCAGGATCTCTATCTTTTATTTTGTATGTCTTTAAAACTTCCTTTTCGAAAGACTGATATATTAATTCTCCATTTTCAGGTTATTGAAAACTCAAGACATTTCCTGGAGTAGAATGGGTAGTAAAGACCCATGTCAGGTATGTTAAGGTGGCTTTCTATTAAGGATGTGGGACTTTTATCCTAACTATAAAACAGTTCTGCCAAGAGGTGTCCTGGGAGGTAATCAGTGGGCAAATTGTATTCGTTGTTTGTATCATAGTTACAACACGACTGTGTTTTTTTGTTCATTTACAGTTCATATTGAATTTACTTGTAATTACTGGAGATTATCAGTTTACGGATATCGAATCCCACTCTATCCTGTCAGTAATCTAATAAAACAGTGTTTCATTTGGAGTTCATCGGTCATAAGCAACAACGTAGCTAATGTAAACAAAAGGGAATTTATTAGAAGGATGTTAGGGGCTGCCCTGGCTGGTGTAGTTCAGTTGGTTGAGTGTTATCCTATGCACTGAGAGGTTGCGGGTTTGTTTCCCAGTTGGGGCACAATCCCCAGTAAGGACTATACAGGAGGCCGATTGATGCTTCTCTCCCTCATCAATGTTTCTCTCCCTCTCCCTTCCTCTCTCTCTCAAATCAATAAAAACATTTTAGCCCTGGCCGGTTTGGCTCAGCGGTTAGAGCGTCGGCCTGTGGTCCTGAGAGACCCGGGTTCGGTTCCCGCTAAGGGCATGTACCTCGGTTGCAGTTTGTCCCCGGCCCTGGTTGGGTCGTGTGGGTGGCAACCACTCGACGTGTCCCTTTCACGTCGATGTTTCTCTCTCTCTCTCCCTCCCACACTCTATCTGAACAAAAAATAGAAAAAAATGTCCTCAGATGAGGATAAAAAAAATAATAATAAAAAATAAAAACATTTTATTTATTTTTAATTAATTTATTTTTGTTAGAGATGTTTCTCCTTTTTCCCCCATTGACACCCTCCTCCTGATCCCTCCCCCCAGCCCCACAGTATTGTTGTCTATGTCCATTAATAAAAACATTTTTTGCCCTGGCCAGTTTGGCTCAGCGGTTAGAGCTATGGCCTGCGATCCAGAGAGACCCTGGTTTGGTTCCTGCTAAGGGCACGTACCTCGGTTGCAGTTTGTCCCCGGTGCAGGAGGCAGCCACTCGATATGTCCCTTTCACGTCCATGTTTTTCTCTCTTTCTCTCTCCCTCCCACTCTATCTGAAAAGGTATCCTTAGGTGAGGATAAAATAAAACATTTTTCAAGAAAAAAATCTGGCTTGGGCTCTGGCCGGTTTGGCTCAGCAGTTGGAGTGTCAGACTGTGGTCCGGAGAGACCCGGGTTCGGTTCCCGCTAAGGGCATGTACCTCGGTTGCAGTTTGTCCCTGGCCCTGGTTGGGTCGTGTGGGTGGCAACCACTCGGTGTGTCCCTTCCACGTCGATGTTTCTCTCTCTCTTCCCCTCCCACTCCATCTGAACAAAAAATGGAAAAATGCCCTCGGGTGAGGATAAAAAAAAAGAAAGAAAAAAATCTGGCTTGGGAAACAGAGTGGTTGTAGAGAACTGAAACTGCAATGATAGACCACAGGGGTAGTCCTGAAGCAGCAATAGCTGCTTAGGCACTGTTGGCTGGAATAAGTAAACTCTAGCCATGCTTGGTTTTTTTCTCTCTCAAGATTCAAGTTTTAAGGAGGGAATATCAAATAGGACTAGCTTGAGTCACATGCCCATACTTGAGCAATATGCAGTAAAAAAAAAAAAAAACTCGTTACACAAAAAGAAGGGTATTAATAGGAAGAAGAAATGGATTCTGGGCAGCCAAAAAACAATTATCCAGTGATATGTGTATTTTACAGAAGTAACTGAGAATTAGGTGAAGTAACTTCCCAGGGTCATATAATTAGTATCAGTAATCAAGCCCAAGTTTATGTGTTGCCAGAACCTAACATCCTGACTTAATGATATTGCTTATAATCTAAGGAAAGGGGTATTTCTCACACTTAGAAGACCCTTAGTAGGGATATTATTTTACAGTAAAAAGGACATAGAACCTGACAAAAACCTAAAGTTGAATCTATGAACTATCTTTTACTTAATGATCTAAAACAAATCACAGAAAGATAGTGGTAATGTACACCTTTCAATGGTTGGCAAATTGGAGGACTTCCGTATAAGGTCAACCAATTCAGTGCCCTATACATAGTAAATATTAGTGTTCATTCCCTAAGAAAGTTGAACCCCCCTGTTTGGGTCATTAGGCTCACTCTGACAAACTGTACGAGTCTTCCTGTTTCTTGAAGCCATCAAGGAACTAACTGGATGATTTTTCCCTCTGTCTCTGAATAAGTCTTTAGGGTTCTGATAGTACTGAGGAGGTAAGATCTACCTAGGTAAGTCAAAGTCACATTATAGTCTTGACAGAAATTTGTCTTGGACATTATTTCTTCCAAGCCTCCCTCTTAGCCAGGAACCTCTGAGATTTGGAGACTTTAAGGAAAGCCATTTGTCTTGAGCCTGGTTTGGGGCACCCAGAAAGGCCTGAATATGATATTGGTCACATGAATGGGTAGATAAATTTAAGATAAAGTCCCTGAATGCAGAAACATTAGTCTCAATTCTGCCTAGGGTGGTCTTAAGAACAGAATTTTAGGATGACATCTTTCTTCATTTGGCCTGTAATTTGTCCTTGGAAAGTTGGGTTTCATTGTTGACAGACCCAGACCTGTTTGTGGTCTGCCTATTCTGAGTATGTAGTTTAGTCAGTTGGTCCCATGTTTTCTATAACTTTTCATTCACTACCTGTGAATTTATTATAGTTCTGTAAGCCAGTTTAGAGCCATGCAACACTAGGAGATATCCCGGCTTTGCCTCTTCATAGCCTTTGTCTTTGTTTTGATAAAAATGAAACCCTTCACCTCTCCAAACAGGACATACAAATGGCCAAGAGTCATATGAAAAAATGCTCAACGTCACTAATCATCAGGGAGATGTAACTATGAGGTATCACTTCATACCTGTCAGAATGGCTGCCATCAACAAATCATTAAACAAGTGCTGGCAAGGGTGTGGAGAAAAGGGGACTCTAGTACACTGCTGGTGGGAATGCAGACTGGTACAGCCACTGTGGAAAACACTATGGTGTTACCTCAAAAAATGTATCCCCATTGTTAAGTGGCTCATGACTGTATATACAGAGTTGTATTGTACAGTCATCACCACAACCATTTTAGAACAAATTTATCACCTCAAAAAGAAATGCCAAGCTAAGAATGAATGTAAGGATAGATAACATCAGCAGCTGCCAGGACTTTCTGGCCACAAAAGGGTGAAAACAGACTCAGACTATTTTTTGTTTCAGGAACAAGCAGCCTGACAGTTGGGAACCAAAGGTTTCTTGCCTACAAATATGCAGAGTGCTCTTGAACCAAGTGAACAAAGGAGATGGAGGTGGTATTGGTGGATATTTTGCTCAGGTTTTTTAAACTAAAGTACTCCCTCCCTGGCCTCAAACCCTGAAGTTCTACGTCCCCCAAGGCTTTGCCCAAAGATCACTTCTGAGTTAGAATGCAAAAGGCAGCATATATGTGCCCTCTTGTATAGGCTCCTGCTCTGTGTGAGCCTATACAGCTATTTGCTGGTAGTGTTACTATTACAGAGTTGTTTCAATTGTTTTCTCACTTTATTACCTTTTTAGTCTACTCTCATTCATCAATCTTGACACCTCCCCCCTCCTTTTTTTTATTTGTTTTGTTTTGTTTTTTTTTTTATCCTCACCCGAGGATATTTTCCCATTTTTTGTACAGATAGAGTGGGAGGGAGAGAGAGGAAGGAGAGAGAGAGAGGAGAAACATCGACGTGAAGGGACACATCGAGTGGCTGCCACCCGCACGACCAACCAGGGCCGGGGACAAACTGCAACCGAAGTACATGCCCTTAGCGGGAACCGAACCCGGGTCTCTCCGGACCGCAGGCCGATGCTCTAACCGCTGAGCCAAACTGGCCAGGGCCCCCCTCCTTTTTTTTTAATCCTCACTCGGGGATAAGTCTCACTGATTTTAGAGAGAGGAGAAGGGAGAGAGAGTGAAGTGAGAACGAGAAATATCGATGTATGAGAGAAACATTGATCAGTTGCCTCCAGTATGCACCCTGACTGGGGATTGAACCCACAACCTTTCAGTGCAAGGGTCAATACTCCCACCAACTGAGCCACACCGACCAGGGCAACCCCATTTTTTAGAAGGAGAAAGTGACATAGGGAAAATAAACAGCATTGCCTGGCTAAAGGAGAAGAGAGCTCAATTTGAATGTATACTGTGTGTCCCTATTTTTGTAAATGAGGCAGCTGATACCAGGAGAGATAATTTACCATGGTTGCATAACAAGTTGTGGGAGGTGGTGCATATCAACATTTTTGTGTTTGTTCACTAGTGTCATCCCAGTAAATTCAATAAAACATTTTCGTACACCAAAGTCCATTTCTTATGCTGGAAGCATGCTGCTTCTATAAAATATTTTATTGACACTATGGCCATTTATTATAAGGTTGTATTATTAAATACTGCAAAAAAAAAAAAGATTAACAATTAAACTGACACAAAAACAATGTTGTTTTTTAATATTGAATGTAAGCTGCATCATGATTTCAGAGATGTTAAAATCTGACAAAAATACGTCTTAGTTACTGTGGCATTTTGCCAATTCTAACATTCTTCACTCTACCATGCACTGTGTTCTCCACATGTAAAGTAGCTATTATCCCATTTTTACACAGTGATAAAACTGAGGCCCAGAAAAATTAAATTACTTATTCAAGGTTATGGCAGCTGTTAAGTAGCAGAGCTGGGATTCAAGCTCAGTCAGTCTGATTTTAGAGGCTATGATCAGTCTCAACTACTAGATTATGTTGGAATTGAGTTTTATCTATCAGCCAGAACCATCCCAGGGAGCTTGCACAGTTATTCTGTACCCTGGAAGGAGGCTTAATCTGGAGCTTAGACCCAAGTCTTTCTGCTCCCACTGAGCTGCTTGCTCTGTATCTAGAGTGGCAACAAAAAGATCAATTTACACTGAAAGTAGTTCCCAGCTTTGGTGTACAGGATGGGTGCCCCTGTCTTGGTTTCCAGATTCCCGGACTTAAAAGAATTGGATCCTTCTAATTGCTCTCCACTTCACGCCTCTTCTTCTCCCCTCCCCCTCCCCCTCCTCTCTCTCGACCTTTATGTTTCTCTTGCTCTCCAGATTAATAGTTGTATGTTTAAAACTAGCGAGCATCTGATGAATATTTAATAGCCTTGAGCAGACAGGCTGGGTACAGCTGTCTTGAGATAGCAGCTGTTGGGGGGAGGGGGTGTACTGCACTGCCTAACTCCGTCTTTTGTTACCTGGCCTAGCCCTTTAGGAACAATGGCCTATGGTGGGTACTGCACCCTAGTCCTACTGTGGCATTATCGCTGCCCTTGACTCCCAAGGAGGTTACATTCAAGCAGCAGACCAAACCCCTTTTTTGGGTAATGGGGAGCAGATTATCTTCCCTGACATCTGGAATCAATTTTCCGCTATTCTATGGCCTGTTCTGGCTCTGGAACAGATTATGTGTTCTCATCCAATGTTCTGCCTACTGCAGCTCCCTTTTCTAAAAGGAGAGAGACTTGTATCTGGAAGGGACTTGAATTTCATAACTATGCTGGTCTTGAAATTCCTTGACAACAAATGCAGTAGCCTCTCAACAGTAGGTGTCCTACTCATTCCTAGCCTAAACTGTGGTGAGTGTCTGGCTGCATCTCAGGCAAGCATTAGACAGGAGAGTTCTTAGGCAGGTACCCAGGCTATCTTTGTGCTTCCCTCACCTAGACCTAGGGAGCTATTTGCTTCATGGAGGGCTTGCCATTTCCAGGACAAATTTGGGGAGGTTGTGGGGACTCCTGAAAAAAGACAACCTGTTAGATGTTTCTAGGTACAGTATGAGCCGTGGTCAGGCTATCACCCCAAGTTAATCAGCTAAGTAGAACACATTGCCAGAAATGTGGGTACTGTTTCTGTTCTTACTATATTAAGATACTTGAATTAGCTGTTCCCTTAACCTGTAAAGCCCACCTTGGCGTACCTCAGGGTAGCCAGTCTCTTTCCCCCGGGCACCATGTGTGAAAACTTGAGATAAAAGTGTTTGGGTTCAGCCCTGGCTGGTATGGCTCGGTTGACTGTACACTGAAGGATTGTGGGTTCAACCCCCAGTCAGGGCACATACCTAGGTTACAGGTTTGTTCCCATTTGGTGCAAAAAAGAAAAGAGAACATTTGGATTCAGATACAGGGCTAATTCTTTTCTGGGGTCTTCTGACTCCTACAGGCTTAATGCTTCCTATTTATGGCCCAGCTTTACCTATGAAATGGGTGCTGCCCATTTCTCAGGCTCTCTGGGGTTGGAATGTAGGAAACAAATGGCATCAGCCTTTGAGAAAGAGAATTACTTATGCTGTGAATAGGATTCTTTGTTTTTAAATCCTCACCTGAGGATATTTTTTTATTTATCTTTAGATAAAGTAGGAGGGAGGGAGGGAGGGAGGGAGAGAGAGGGAAAAACACTATGTGAGAGAGACACACTGATTGGTCACCTCCCACACAACCCCAAAAAGGGCCAGGGACGAACCGCAACCGAGGTACCTGCCCTTGACCAGAATCGAACCTGATACTCATTGGTCTACAGGCCAATGCTGTAACCACTGAGCAAAACTGGCCAGGGCTCTGATAGGATTTTTCATAACCTTCTCTCCAGATACTAGTACACATGGCCCCTTTTATTCATTTTTTCTTAATGCATTCACTCTTATAAATCAGAACACCTGCTATGTGCTAGACAATGGAGCGTCAGTGGCAAGTGAACAAGATAAAATTGTTCCCTGGCCTCATGGAGGTTACAGTATATTTGGAGAGCCCTGGCCAGTTAGCTAAGTTGGTTAGAGCATCATCCCATTACACCAAGGGTGTGGGTTAGATTCCCCCAGTCAGGGCACATACAAGAATCAACATACTTGCCCTGGCCGGTTTGGCTCAGCGGTTGGAGCATTGGCCTGCGGTCTGGAGAGACCCAGGTTCGGTTCCCGCTAGGGGCGCGTACCTCGGTTGCAATTTGTCCCCAGCCCTGGTTGGGTTGTGTGGGTGGCAACCACTCGATGTGTCCCTTTCACGTCGATGTTTCTCTCTCTCTCTCTCCCTCCTACTCTATCTGAACAAAATGTCACAAAAAAAAATGTCCTCGGGTGAGGATAAAAAAAAAAAAAGAATCAACATACTTACTGAATGCATAAATAAGTGGAACAACAAATTGATGTTTCTCTCCCTGCCCCAATAGACAATATTTAGGGGAACAGACACTAAACAGATATTACTCATAAATAACATACCAGTTGTGATCATTGGTGTTATGAAAGAAAAGAACGGAGTGTTATGAGGACACATGGCAGGGAGCTAACCTAACGGGTTTTCCTTGAGGAAATGGTGTTTAAGCTGACATCTAAAAGGAAGAATAAGCAAAAAAATAAAAGGTAGAGTTAACTAGGGAGATGGCTTTGGAAAGGGCGTGGAGCACATTCTAGGCAGAGGGTAGGACTAGACAGGTTCAAGGTGAGGTAAGAATCTGGACCTTATTTCATGGTCATCACTGAAGACCATTGAATTCGTGAGTGAGAGGTGGGGAATGACATGATTAAACTTCTGGTTTTTAAACTTCATTTGCTCCCAAGTAGAGAATGGATTATAGTCCAGGCAAGAAAAAAAGACCTCTAATAAGGTGATAGTAGTAAGAATAGAGAAGTAAATGGATTCAAAACTTTTAGAGACAGAATAAATATAATTTGGTGATTGATTAGATGTGGGAGAAGAGGAGGGCTCCCAGGTTACTGGCTTGAACAACTGGGGCAAAGGTAGAACCATTTTTTAAAAGATAGCACTGCTACAGGCTTTAGCATGAGATCAGAGCCCTGCCCTGTGCCCCAGCCTTCAGATGTATCTCTCCTGTGAATATCCCTGATAATTTGGGCCTGAGATAAACCTCTAGGCCAGGACAGGAGGACCCCTGAACCTAGAATTGAGGTACTAGAAGATACCTATTTCCCCCATACCCTGTCTTTCAAAGGCTTTGAAAGCTCTTTGTTCATCTGTATCTTTGCACATCTCTGAGAGAACAGAAAGCATTTTACCTTTTGAATAGCTGGAGATCCCAAAGCTTATATAACTAAAAAAAAAAAAAAATTTAGTTGATTCTGCTCTAGATCACTCAGCTAAGGCTGGAAGGTATGAAGTGTGAGGATCCATATGCTTGACTGATATGAAAAGAGAGCTCATAGGCTATAGACTTCTATTTTCTGCTCATCTATGTACCTAGAAACCTTGTACTGAATGAAACAACTGCAGTTGTGCTGTGGGGTGGGGAGATGTAAGGGACGCAGCCTGGCCATATGGGAGGCAGCGAAGCCCACTGATATAGCAGCTTCATGTTTCTTAATTTTCTGCCTATGTCTTTGCAGCTATCAGAGGACTCCGGAAACCAGGAGAGCTGCCTGCTGTGTCAAGGCTGGCCTCAGGGCATTTGCTGAGCACTGAGAAACACAAGAGAGATCAACAGTCTGTTCTCACCCATCTCTGATCTGTCTGAGTTACACACAGAAGGCCAGCCAGGATCCCCTAAGAGTCTCTAGGCCCAGAATGGAGTCCTCAGGGCTGCAGGGGATTGTGATACTAATAGTTAAACATGCTCAGAACTTTTTAAAAGTTGAAGGAACTAACAGTATTCTCAGCATGGCCTCCTAAATCTGAATGAACTGGCAATTCCTACTGTGTCATTCCCAGTTTGCCTGCTTCCCCTTAGCCTCCAGCAGAACTGGCTGGAATACCCTGCCAACACCCCACCACCTCCCTATTTCTCTCCCTGCCACATCTGTGTTATGAGTGCCAACCTGGAACCCTTGAACACTTCCAGAGGGCTCCTAGAGAGAAACTGGTCACCAACTTTGTAACAGGCCGAGGAAAGCCAAGTGAGAAGGTTCATTTATTTTGGGAAAGTTATTTCACTTCTGCACCTGTTTTTCTCTTCATTGTTGATTACTAAACGTATTCAAAAAGCTCTTTAAGGGTAAGGCTTTACCTCTGTACTGTATCCCTTCCCCAGCAAATATCTGGCACTGAGGGACTCAATAAAGGTTTGGTCAAATGATGAATGATCCCACTCTAGTAGCTTCTATCAACTTTGAGAGAGAGCCAAATCTTCCCTGTATAGCTCCCACTTACCTTCTAGTTATATTAGGCCAGCTATTTGCCCTAACATTTCTCTTGAAGGATTGGAAAGTCAGCCCTTGATACAGACTTTCATTTTACTATGACCTAATGTCCTAGGCTGGCTTTACACTGAGCGTCCTGAGAAGTTAGGGACTTCTCCTATTGCACTGTTCCTTTAATGCCTTTGGCTGTTAGTATCCTAAGAAGGCATCAAGAGGAAGGGCTGAGTTTGGGGAGAGAACCTGTCTGAGCCTGAGACATTCTAATAAGCTTAGATTTGTTCTTAGCATTAAAGGGATATTTAAATCAGTTGATTTACTCTGAGCATGTTTTCATCTTCATTATTGATTACTATGAATAACAGCTAATAATTTATTATTGAATGTTTAATATGTACCAGGTACTATGTCAAGCATTTTCATGGCAGTTTTACTTAATCCTCCATTCAGTTGTACTCATTTTGCATGTGAGGAAACAGAATCAAGAATGATAACTAACCATGCCTAAAGTTAAAAAGGGGGAGGGGGGTGTCACTAGATTTTCATAATCCCTGCTTTTAACCTGTTTGTACCTCTTCCAGCCATTACTATTTTGAAGCACTAAAGCATTACGTTTATGTAAGAGATTTGTTAAGGATGACAAACCATCAAGTCTACCCAGAATTCAGAGGGTTCCTGGGATGTGGAACTTTTCGGTGCTAAAACCAGGAAAGTTCCAGGCAAACTGAGATGAGTTTGTCAACCTATGTTGCACTGAGACTCAATCCTGGATTGGCCACTGAGGCTGCATTTGCCTTGGTTTCTTGGTCTTCTGGGCCTTACTTTGTGGCCCTAGTTCCTTTATCCAGCATTTGAGGACCTGCTTCAGTTTAGTGGGTGGGGGAGGAGTTTGGGATGAGGAGTTAGGGAATCATATGACAATCATATGACGTCCTAGTCATAGATAAATGGAGCTGCAGAGCTGGAGTCACTATTTGAGAAGCCAGCACCAAGTTCCTAGGCAGCCATATGCTCAACCCCAAATACGAGATATTTACTTGGGAGCCACGAAATTTTACAGAAAGCTCACAGGGCTAAAACAGATCTGGACTAAAATCCTAGCACGTCACTTGCCGTGTATTTTTCTGGGCATGTTTGCTCTGTAAAAGTAACATAACAATCCCTATCCACTGAATGGGATCTGAGAAGCAAATAGAATATGTGTGAAATACCTAGCACAGGGTCTATACATAATACTGTTCAACACTTGAATTTCTTTCCTCCTTTTATCTGGCTTGTGTTTCTTACCCAAGTCCTGTCACCTGTCACATCTGCCACCTACAGACTCCTCCCTCCTCTCATTAACACTTGCAGTCTTAGGGAGCTTCCTGTGAGGGCCCTGACCTATTGAGCCTGGCCCACACACCCAGCTGCCCTGTTAGTCTGTCACCTCTGCTGCTAGCAGAAAAGGGATGACATCAACCTTTTTCCCCTCCCCCCATCAGAAGCCTCTGGACTGTTTTGAGCCATAAATATTTTAGCTAGGTTTTTCTCTGGCTGTTGCCAGGGTAATGGGCTCTTGGGAGGGGGGGGCTGGGGCTTAGCAGCCTAGGGCCTAGCAGCAGACCTGGCCCTGGAGGGGTGGGTATGAAACCTGGCCAAGAGCCAGCACTTGCTGCAGCAGTTCTGAAGGCTGTTGCTCTGTGCCTGCCTTCCCTTTCCTGGGCCCCTCAGAGCCACTCCTACTGCTTCCAGGCCCAACTCTGCCCTTGAGTGCTATTTGATCTTGGGTAAATTGCCAAATGTCTCTGGGCCTTCATTTTAACATCTGCAACACAAAAATCCCTATTTAACTCAGTATGGGTAAGTGGAGGAGACAAAGGAGGTTTTGTAGAAAATGTGTGAACTGCTAGATTAATAAGTAGTCGTGTTTGGAGAAGCCAGATTCCGCACCACCACCCCTTTTTAAAAAATGTTTTTATTGATTTTTTTTTAGAGCGAGAGGAAGGGAGTTAAGAGTTAGAAACATTGATGTCAGAGAAACATTGACTGGCTGCCTCCTGCAGGCCCCCACTGGGGGTCGAGCCCACAACACAGGCATGTACCCTGACCAGGAATTGAACTGGGACCTCTCAGTCCATGGGACAACACTCAATCCACTGAGCCACACCAGCTGGACTAGAATATATCCCTTTCTGATAGATCTAAAGGCTGGAGTCCCAGGGCAATGTAGATGCTGCTCCAAAGACTGATTGTCAGATAGGGCACTCCCTTTCTCCTTTGTCCTTCCTCACACTGCAGCTCTCCTCCTCTTGTAAGGTTCTCAGACCTAGCTAGACTAGCTGGCCTGGCACCTGGTATTCTAAGGAGCTGGACTCCAGTGGCTTTTAAGCATAGTTGGTGAGAGCCCTTTTTACTTGAGATAAAGAAATTCAGGCCCCCAAACTAGATCTTGCCTGCATCCTCCACCCCCATCCTAGAGATCTTACATCTTGTTAGCTGCCAAACTCTAGGTTATCCCTAGGATATCTAAGAAGAAGGGGCACCTACCTAGATTCATGCCCTACCCCTACCACAGAGAATCTCTGGATTGGGCCCAAGATTCCATACCCCTGCCCAGACGCCCACCAGTTTTCTTGTTGAACTGGGAGTTCTGATTCCTTTGTATCAAGCTCCCTCTGGTGGTTTTTGATATGTCATGCAGGAATATATCTCACAATTTGAATTGTAGGTCACCCTGAGAGGTGGAATTGTTTGCTCTAAACCAAGAGAATCTTCATTTCCAACTCAGTAAGACAGTCATTCTGTAACTTCTATAAGATATCTCGCCCATCTGTTTGTTTCTCTCTGTTAATCCTCACAACAATTCAATGAGATAGAAATTATTCTAGTTTTGCCCTGGCCGGTTTGGCTCAGCGGTTGGAGCGTCGGCCTGCGGACCAGAGTCCTGGGTTTGGTTCCTGCTAGGGGAATGTACAAAAAAAAAAAAGAATATAACTGAATCCTGGCCGGTTTGGCTCAGTAATTAAAGCGTCAGCCCGCGGACTAATGAAACCTGTGTTCAATTCTGACCAAGGGTACATACCTTGGTTTTGGTTCTTCCCCAGCCCAGATTGATGTAACACATCGATGTTTCTCTCTCCCTCTCTCCCTCCCTCCTACTCTGTCTAAAGATAAATGGAAATATATCCTTGGGTGAGGATTAAAAAAATAATAAGAATATAACTGAGCTTGGCTGGTGTGGCTCAGTGGCTGAGCATTGACCCATGCACCAAGAAATCACCAGTTTGATTCCCAGTCAGGGCATATGCCCAGGTCGTGGGCCTGATCCCCTGTTGGGGGATACAGGAGGCAGCCAGTTGATGTTCTCTCTCATCAATGTTTCTATCTCTCCCTCTCTCTAACAATGAATGAATGAATGAATGAATGAATGAATGAAAGAAATATAATTGAGGCCCGGCTGGTGAGGCTCAGTGGATTGAGCGTCATCCCATGCACTGAGAGGTCCTGGTTCTGTTCCAGGGAGGGGCACATGGCTGGGTTGCCTGCTCTATTCCCACTAGGGGACAACAGGAGGCAGTTCATCAATGTTTCTCTCTCACATCAATGTTTCTGTCTCCCTTCCTCTCTAAAAAATATAAATTTTTTTTTTTTTTTTTTTTTTTTTTTGTGGTACGTGCCCCTAGCGGGAACTGATCCCGGGTCTCTCTGGTCCGCAGGCCGACGACGCTCAACCACTGAGCCAAACTGGCCAGGGCTCAAAAACATTTTTTTAAATAAAAGAATATAGCACTGGCCGGTTTGGCTCAGCAGTTGGAGCATTGGCCTGCGTACCAGAGAGCCCGGGTTTGGTTCCTGCTAGGGGTATGTACAAAAAAACAAAACAAAAAAAAACTTTTTTTTAAATAAAAGAATATAGCCCTGGCTGGTTTGGCCCAGTGGTTAGAGCATTGGCCCTGTTTGGGGTCGTGCAGGTGGCAACCAGTTGATGTGTCTCTCTCACATCGATGTTTCTCTCTCTCTCTCTTCCTCCGTCTCTCCCTCCCGCTCTATCTGAAGATAAATGCAAGAAAAAATGTCCTTGGGTGAGGATAAAAAAAGAAAAGGAAAAAATAAATAAATAAATAAATAAATAAATAAATATAATTAATTGAGTCCTGTCTAGTTTGGCTCAGCAGATAGCACATCGGCCTGCAAACCAAAGCGTCTCAGGTTCAATTCCCACCAAGGGCACGTACCTCGTTTGCTGTTCGTCCCGGCCCTGGTTGGGGTCGTGCGAGAGGTAACCAATCGATGTGTCTCTCTCCCTTCCTTTCTCCCACACTATTTGAAAATAAATGGAAAAATACTTACCTGGCAGGGGAGATACCATGATCATGAAAATAAATGGAAAAATATCTTTAGGTGAGGCTTTAAAAAAAAAAAGAATATTGTTGAGCTCAGCTGGTTGCAGGTTCGATCCCAGTCAGGTGTGAATGGGAGGCAACCAATGTTTCTTATATCAATGCTTCTCTTTCTCTTTCTCAGATCAAAAACATATCCTCAGGTGAGGATCAAAAAAAAAAAAAAAATGCCCTGGCCGGTTTGGCTCAGCGGTTAGAGCGTCGGCCTGTGGTCCAGAGAGACCCAGGTTCGGTTCCCGCTAAGGGCACGTACCTCGGTTGCAGTTTGTCCCCGGCCCTGGTTGGTCGTGCGGGTGGCAGTCACTCGATGTGTCCCTTTCACATCGATGTTTCTCTCTCTCGCTCTTCCTCTCTCTCCCTCCCACTCTACCTGAACAAAAAATGGAAAAATGTCCTCGGGTGAGGATAAAAAAAAAAAAAAAAAGAATGTAGTTGAAATACAATATTAGTTTTAGGTGTAGTGATTCCAACATTTAAATACCTTACAAAATGATCACATTATGTCTAGTAACCATCTTTCACCCTACAAATTTATTACAATATTATTGACTATATTCCCTATGCTGTACATCACTTACCTATGACTTATTTATTTTATAATTGGAAGTTTACACCTCATTCCCCTTCACCTATTTTACCCATTCCCCTCATCCCTGCACTGCCCTCTGGCAACCGTCAGTTTGTTCTCTGAGTCCATTTGTGTTTTGTTCATTTCTTCTGCTATTTAGATTCCACATATAGGTGAAATCATATAGTATTTGTCTTTTTCTTTTTTTTTTTTTTTTTATCCTCACCTGAGGACACTTTTTTCCTTTTTGTGTGTGTGTGTGTGTTCAGATGAAGTGGGAGGGAGAGAAACATCAACGTGAAAGGGACACATCGAGTGGCTGCCACCTGCACGACCAACCAGGGCCGGGGACAAACTGCAACCGAGGTATATGCCCTTAGCGGAAATCGAACCTGGGTCTCTCTGGACTGCAGGCTGACGCTCTAACCGCTGAGCCAAACCGGCCAGGGCAAGATTTTATTCTTTTTAAAGACTGAGTAATATACCACTGTATTTCACATCATCTTTATCCATTTATCTATCAACAGACACTTAGGTTGCTTCCATATCTTTTTAAATTAGTGTTTTCATTTAGCCAGAGGCTGAATTGTAGGATTGTATGGTACTTCTATTTTTAATTTTTTGAAGAACCTCCAAACTTTTCCATAGTGGCTGCTCTAATTTACATTCCCACCAGCAGTGCACAGGGTTCCCTTTTCTCCATAGATGTAAGTATTTTTGCTGGTGGAAGAGAGTGAGGAGAAATCCCTCCCTGGGAAGCTGGGTCAGAGCTGCAGATGACATTTCTTCAAAATCTTAGATCTTAAAATTACACTAATTTTATTTGTACTTCATAATATATCCGTGTTATAACAGTAATGGCTAATACTTAAATAGCACTTATTATGCACCAGGCACTGTTTTAAGTACTTTACACAGACTAACTTAATTTTTACCATAATCTCATAAGATGGCCACTAATATTACCCTCATAGTTTGAGGAAACTGAAGCACAGAGAGGATAAGTCATCCTAAGGTCATACAGCCAGTAAGGGGTGGAGCCAGGATTTGAACTCATCTATGTCTGGCTCAGAGAAGGTGTTCTGAATAACTTTAATATTAAAAACATTGCCTTACATTTCCATGAACAAAACTGACACTTCGGGAGGCAGTATTGTGTTGTGTCCTGTGGTTTCAGCACCCCCAGAGCTCTGCAAATTCCAGGTTGAAAACTATTGATCTTGAGGACAAACATGCCAGTCGTGGCCCCAGAATAACATGACCAAGGAAGAGATTCCAACTCCTGACACCCAGTGACACAGAACTGGCCTAGAGCCAGTGGCATTTCCTCAAAATCTCAGACTCCTGGGAGAGTCAATAGAGAGGAAGTTAATCAGGAAATGACACAAAAAAGCGAAGTCAGGGCTTTAAGGTCACAAAACAGCTGAAATGTGCAGCTACAGATCTGGAGGACAGACTCTAACCAGCATCCTGCCATATATATATTTTTTTTATGTTTTTATTGATTTTCTTTTTTAAGAGAGCGAGATAGAAACATTGATATGAGAGATAAACATCGATCCGCTACCTTCTGCACACCCCCTATTGAGGATCAAGCCTGAAATCTGGGCATGTGCCCTGACCTGGAATTGAACCGGGACCTCTCAGTCCATGGGACAACGCTCAATCCACTGAGCTACACCAGCTGGGCACATCCTGCCATCTTTAATTATTTTCCCCAGAGAGCCTGCAGAAGGCAGGTGTGAAAGGACTAAGATCCTAGATGTTTCTGCTAGAGATTAGGATAGAAGTGTATACTATGGATTATTTCAGATGCAATTGTCAAACACCAAACACAAATGGATTTTTGTGGATAAAAAAATCCATAAAGTCTTCAGGTATAGCTGTGTTTCCTTCATTGTCAGTTAAATTCCCCCCAAAGTAGCAAGATACCCACCAACAGCTCTACGTTTATATCCTATTTGCTTAGCCATCCCAGAAGTTTAAATTATCTCCCAATACTTGTAGCAAAGATCCTAGGGTTGCATCACATTTAGCCCGTGGTGGATCACTAACACCTTCACCCCCTGCAACCAGTCACTGTCGCTGGGACGGCAGGGATGGAATGCTTTGATTTACCAGGACAGGGACATCTGCCCACACTAGAACTGCAGAATAAAGCAGCCTCACCAAACCACATGAACTGACTGGAAGGAAGGGTAGTTCCCTGAGAGAAGATCACAGTTTTCTTACCAGGAGAAGGAATGAATAGATGCTGGGCAGGCAGTTGACCTGTACAAGGTGGGCAGGAGCCATAGGTGATAGGTCACACGCATAATAGTTCATTTGCCTGGACTCTTACCCTGGGTTATGAAAGCCCTAAAATCAATTTGGCAAATACTTCCTGAGTGTTTGCTATATACAAGGTCTAGCACCTTCCACATAATAAATGTACAGCAAGACATTCCTCTGCCACCATCCCCAATAAAACAATTAGCAGACTCAAGCTCTTGCTTCCTCCCATAGGAGTATAACAGGCAAACTCCTATTCATCTCTCAGAAATCAACTCTAGAAAAAAAAAGAAAAGAAATAAACTCTGATGTCATTTCCCAGGAAGCCTACAATGCCTGTCAAGAGTCAATTACCTTCCATCCACCTCTGAACTTGATACACACTGATATTATCACACTGTACCATATTTATTGATTCTTCTCTGTCTCACCTAATAATGACTGGCATTTCTGTATCCCTAGTGCCCAAGATATATCAAATGCTCAGAAAAGTGTATTGACCTGAATTAAAATCAGTTCCTGGGTATGGCCTGTCCTCAGACTTCTGTAGAACATTCCTGAAACCATTTAGCTTCCCTTCCCAATAGGCCTTTTCAAGAGTCAATTTGCCATTATCTCAATTCAACTGAATTAATACTTATTTTGAATGCCTATGTTATGCCAGGTAGTAGTATTAGGCTTTAAGGATTCAGAAATTAATGAGATACATTTCCATTTCAGTACTCTAAAGAGGCCAGAACCAGCTCTTCTACCAGAATTTCCTTAGCTGGAAAAGGAAATCTCTGTTCTGGCTTCTACTCTGCTTTGTGACCTGGTCATTCTCCTCCCTAACCCCACCCGCCACCCCCGTCATTTCCAGGCCTTTTCCCCCCCAAGGGAAAGCCTGACATGGTATAAAATCTGTAACAGATGTGTATTTGTGGAATTAAACTCCATTTTTCCATATGCTTAGGCTAAAAACCCTGGAGTAATCCTTGATCTCCTCCTCCACACATCTATCCATCTGTCAACAAATCCTATTGACTTTCACTTAAAGTCCAAAATCCAACCATGTCTCATCACCTCACTCAATCTGGTACCAGCCATTAACATCGCTTGCTAAGGTCATTACCATAGGTTCATGTTTGGTCTCCCTGCTTCCACCCTTGTGACCCTACAATCTATTCTCACAGAACAGGACAGAGTGATTCTTTAAAAATAGAAGTTCATGAATTGTTCAGCATTGGGATGAGAGATGGAGGGGCAGCTCTCTCCTGGATAGACTTGCTGTGGGAGGCTGTAGTTTCTTTGGTGAGCCCTTTCCTGGGGCAGCTGACAGCAGCCATATCGGGGACTCCAGCAACCTGGCTCACACTGTTTGTCCCTCCCTCGTGATTCCCTGAGGCCCTGCCCCACCCAGCCTTTGGGCCCACCCAAGCTATTTCCAGTGGCTTTACCAAAGAATTGGTCTGTCTTGGATCCTGCTTCAGATTTTCCTAAAATCTCTCAAACAAGCAGCATCACCCTGTCCGGTTTGGCTCAGTGCTTAGAGCGTAGGCCTGCGGACCCAGAGAGACCCAGGTTCGGTGCCTGCTAAGGGTACTTACCTCGGTTGCAGTTTGTCCCTGGCCCCGGTTGGGGTCGTGTGGGTGGCAACCACTTGATGTGTCTCTCAAACATGGATGTTTCTCTTTCTTCCTCTCTCCCTCTCACTCTATCTGAAGATAAATGCAAAAATGTCCTCGGGTGAGGATACAAAAAAATTTAATCAAACAAACAGCATCTGGTCTCAGGGAGCCCTACATTTCTCGTTAAGTGGCCTCAGTTGCAGTTCAGTCCCGGGCCCTGGTTGAGTCATGCGGGAGGCAACCAATCAATATGTCTCTGTCACATTGATGTTTCTCTCTGTCTCTTCCTCCCTCCCACTCTATCTGAAAGTCAATGGGAAAGTGTCCTCAGGTGAGTATTTAAAAAAAAAAAAAAAGTCCAGGCGGTGTGGCTCAGTGGTTGAGCATTGACTCATGCACCATGATGTTGCTGGTTTGATACCCAGTTAGGACACATGCCCAGGTTGTGGGCTCAATCCCCAGTGGGGAGCATGCAGGAGGCAGCCAGTCGATGTTCTTTCTCATTGATGTTTCTATCTCTCTCCTTCTCACTTCCTTTCTCTCTAAAATCAATTAAGGAAAAAAATTTTTTTAAAAGAATCAACCAATGAATGTATAAGTGGAAAACAAACTGATGTTTCTCTCTCTCTCTCTCTCTCAAATCAGTCAATCAATAATTTTTTTTTTTTTTTTTAGTAAGTTCAGGCCCTGGTCGGGTACCTCAATTGGTTAGAGTGTTGTCCCCGTACACCGACGTTGCAGGTTCCATTCCCGGTCAGGGCACATACAAGAACCAACTAATGAATGGATAAATGGGCGGAACAATTAATTAATGTTTCTCTCTGTCTCTAAAAATCAATAAAAATGGAAGTTCAAACTCTTCAACTGTTCCCCATCTCATTCAGAGTAAAGCCACACAGTCCTATATGGTCCATCCTTTCTCATACCCTAATCTCCTGTCTATTCCATCCAAGCCACACTGGCTCCTTGCTGTTTCTTAAACACACCAGGCATTCATGCTTGTGCCTGAGGATCTTTCCACTGACTTCCTCTGCCTGGAATGCCCCCTTTCTCCAGATATCTGCATGACTGACTCACTCATTTCCTTCAAGTGTTTGTTCAAAAGCCATCTCAGTGAAGCCTACTCTGACTGCCCTGTATATAATTGCCATGTGCTGTCCCCGTTTCTTGTGTCCTCCACTACAACCATTCCCTTCTTTTTTTGTTTTTTAATTTTTTTTTCTTTATTGCTTATAGAGAGAGAGGAAGGGAGAGGAAAAGAGAGAGAGAGAAACATCGATGAGAGAGAACATCGACTGGCCACCTCCTGCACATCCGCCACTGGGGATCCGCCCACAACCTGGGCATGTGCCCTAACGGGGAACCAAACCGGCGACCTCCTGGTGCATGGGTGGACACCCAACCACTGAGCCACACCAGCTGGGCACAATCAATCATTCCCTTCTAACATACTACTGAATTTATTAATTTAATGTCCATCTCCTCCCACTTGACTGTAAACTCTGAATATCAATTAAAGGTTTACTAATTCATACAGCTAATTAAACATTGATGTCTCTTATGTGCCAAGCACTGTGCTAAGTGATGAAACTACCAGGTGATTAACAACTTATAAGTTCTTATGAAGGAAGAAACCATAATAATTAATAGCAGTAGCTCATTTATTGAGTGCTTCCTCTGTGTTAAGTGCTTGCTGTACATAACCATAGTAATGATGGCTAACATTTATAAAACAGACTCTGGCCCAGCCGGTGTGGCTCAATGGTTGAGCATCAACCCATGGACCAAGGGGGGTCACAGGTTTGATTCCAGGTCAGGGCACATGCCCCGATTGTGGGCCTGATCCCCAGTAGGGGGCATGCGGGAGGCAGCCAATCCATATTCTCTCTCATAGATGTTTCTCTCTCTTTCTCTTCTTCTCTCTCTAAAATTTAATAAAGAAAAAAATTTAATAAAATAATAATAAAACAGCTCTGGCCCAGCTGGTGTGGCTCAGTGGATTGAGCGTCCTCCCATGGACTGAGAGGTTCCCGTTGGATTCCCAGTCAGAGCACGTGCCTGGGTTGCAGGCTTGATCCCCAGCAGGGGGTGTGCAGGAGGCAGCCAATTGATGTATCTCTTTTACATGGATGTTTTTATCTCTTCCTTCCTCTCTCTCAAAAAAATCAATAAAAACATTTTTTAAAATGCGTAACCTAAAAAAAAAAGACTCTGTTCTACATGTTTTATTTCATTTAATCCTCACCAAGACATGACTATTACCAGCCTCATTGTAAAGGGCAAGAAACAGGATTTCAAGGCTAGGAACTGGCAAAGTCAAGATTTGAACAGGTGGTGACAGGGGTGTAGGGTCAGATGTGAGAAATATTTAGATTTTAGGGTCGGTAAGACTACGTAAAAGACTATATGCGGCCAAGGGAAAAGGGGTTCTGACTCCCAGGTTCTGACTAAGGTGGACCAGAGAGCAATAAGGCGGAAGGGAAAGGTGACAGCCCTATTTGGGAGGTGCTGTGTTTAAGGAGCCTGTCACTCAAGGATCCAGCCCATCTCGGGCAGGAACTGAGACGACAAGCGGGTTCCGGCCTCCTCCCAGAGACGCTGGGAGAAGGCACGCACGGAAGAGCAGGACGTGGGCTTCCCTGCCTCTCGGGTTTCTTTAGCAGCAGCTGCGGGAAGGGCGTAGGGGACTGTAAGACAAAGACCGCGCAAGCCCCGCCTTTGTCCAGACGGCCCCTTTAAGAAGCGCGCCCCCAGCCTCTAGCCCAGCCTTGTATGCAAATTTAGTGGCGAGGCGGGAGCGCGCGGCAGATACCCGGGGACTGGGCTGCGGCGGTTAGTCCTCTCCCGGCCGCCGTCGCCTCCGACATATTGCCCGCAGGAGCTGCGGCGGCGAAGCAGAGAGCGCCGGGGGGAGGAGATGGGTGAGCAGAGTGGGTCCGACTCGGCCTGGGAACGGGCGGGCGCGGACATTGGGATGGCCAAGCTGCTAATTGCTCCCACACGCGGACAGGATCCCGGCGAGAGGGGGGAGGGGATTCGGGCTGAGAGGGACCCCGCCCCCTCCTGTCGTTTTGCGGGGTGGGGCCTTTGTTGTGGGGGCGGGACTTCTAAAATGAAGGGGTCTTGTGGAGGATTGGGCTCTGGAGAGGACCGGGCTAGGCGTGGGGCGGGGCTTAGCTTAGTGGGGCGGGCCTTAGTGCCAGGGGCGGAGTCCTTGGACTGTAGGTACTGCTGTGGGGGCTATATTTTGGAGGCTGTGGGGTCTTAATTCTGGGAGTGGTAGGGCAGGAAGGAGACCTAAAGGGAGCTCATTCTGAAGCGGGGTTTCTGGATAGAGCTTTTATTGGCTTGTGGGGGGGGTTTCTGGGCTGACAATTGTGTGTAGGCGGGACTTCTGGGCTGAGGGTGCTTGTGTGGGTGCAGATCTTCTAAAGAGAGGAGAGTAGGTGTGGGCAGAGCTTTTGGGCTGAATATGCTTGTGTGGAATTTTCTAAACTGAGTATAATAGTGTATGGACAGAGCTTCTGGGCTGGGCACTGGTTGGGGGCAGAATTCGTGGACAAGTGCTTTGTGGAGATGTGGGAAAAGCTTCCAAACTGAGGAACTAGGGCAAAGGGTGTGTGTTGTGTAGGCTGCTGTGTTGCCCTGAAGGGATATAAACAAGGCTATAACCTTGACTAGAACTGAGTGTTGCTTATAATAAGCATGATGGTGCCTAGGAGCTTGGGCTAGACTACTAGGCTAGAGAAATAGATTGTGAGTCCAAGTTTTGGGTCCACAACCACACCATTTTCCCAAAGTGCACATCCTTGACCCTGCCCTCAGGCCCTACGTCTTGACCATAAGACACCAGGATGCTCCTTGAGCAGGATCTTAGGGCGTGGAGGAAAAAGCTTTAAGAGTGCCCAGAATTGTAAGCCTACAGAAACTGTGTAGTATCTGAATGGGGCAGTGTACACCAGAGCTAAGAACACAGGACCCAGACCCCAAACTACCTGTGATACAGTATAAATTCAGTTTCCTAATCTATGGAAAACCTACGCTGCTGGTCTCATTCACTCATCAACATATACTTATTAGACATTTACTTAATGCTGGGCACTGTGGCAGGTGGAGGGAATATAACAGAAAAAAATATAAGTGTAGTCACCTCACTGACCTTCCATACTAGTGGGTAAGACAGTCAATAAATATAATAACAAATGAGTAAGAAAAATTCCAAGAATGAATTGTTGTAGAGAATAAAAAGAATTGTGCAGGCCGCCCCGGCTGGTTTGGCTCAGCGGTTGAAGCGTCAGCCTGCGGACCAGAGAGTATCGGGTTCAGTTCCCACTAGGGGCACATACCAAAAAAAAGAATTGTGCAGGCAGATATTTCCAAAATGGCAGTCAGAGAAGGGCTCTCCAAACAGAGGATATAGCAAGTACAAGAGGTAGCAACAAGCTTGGTTTGCTTAAGGAGAGAAAAACCAGGATGGCTGAAGCACAGGGGCAGGCAGAGATTGGTAGATGAGGTTGAAGAGATAGGCAGGAGCCAAATCATAGGAGCCAAGTCATGTGATTAAATGGTGAAGTGAGACACCAGCTAACTGGTAGCCAGTATCATTGCTTTTGTCTTTGATATATGCCTTCTGGCTTGAGGATCTACCTTATGTTGAGCCCCACAGGAGGACGAAGAGGTCCCAACAGGACATCCTACTGTCGTAATCCACTCTGTGAGCCAGGATCCTCAGGGGGCTCCGGTGGGGGCCACACTTCCAGTGCATCAGTCACCAGTGTCCGTTCCCGCACCAGGTAAACCACTTTACTATCTCTTGCCCCTCACTGTAGGCTCACAGGGGCAGTAAGGACAAAGCGGTCCCTGACTGAGCTCTGGGATGTGATACCCCAGATGCCAGAAGGGGCTCTGAAGGCAGTGAGCTACAGAAAAGACCCAGAGGGTGGTTATTTGGACAGCCGTGGTGGGACATAGTGTAATAAGCCCAAAGGCTTGGATTCTAGTTACAGTTCTGTTAATTTGCTGGTGGTTTGGACAAGTTGTCTCCCCTCTTTGGGCCTCCTTTCATCATCTGTAAAATGGACCTAATAATTTTTTCCTTCCTGGGGAATGTTGGGAAGCCTGAACAAGATTAGGGATAGGAAAAGGCTCTGTCAACCCATTTGACAGGCAGGATAAGGACTCCATTCTTGCCATGAACTGCTTTTCTGATCATACCCCACAATTCTGTGCTCCAGAAGCCCTTCTTGGTAGGGTTCTCAGGTCAGTTCCTGATGTTTTCCCTTCCTATCCTCAGGAGCAGTTCTGGGACGGGCCTCTCCAGCCCCCCACTGGCCACCCAGACTGTCGTGCCCCTACAGCACTGCAAGATACCCGAACTGCCAGTACAAGCCAGCATTCTGTTTGAGTTGCAGCTCTTCTTCTGCCAGCTTATAGCCCTCTTCGTTCACTATATCAACATCTATAAGACGGTGTGGTGGTACCCACCTTCCCACCCACCCTCCCATACCTCCCTGGTAGGTGCCCAGCTAGGACCAGCTGTGTGTGTGTGTGTGTGTGTATGTGTGATATGTTTGGTTTCAGTTTAGCATAGCTTATCTAGAACCCTGTACACTTGGCCTCATGCTGGACAAGGGAAATGTAGAAGGAACAGGAAACTGGTAACTCCTGAATACTCACCCCTAATGTGCCCAGTACCACACTAGGCATTGTAAAGGTAGCAGAGGTTAATCTGACAGATTTTGCCTAAAGGAGCACAGTCTCAAGTCCTGTAGGGGAGATGAACCATAGGCATACATGAGTGTTTCAAGGAGTGGAAAGATCTCCATGCAGAAAGAGAGGTTCAGGGATAGGGGCATGAGTGATCAGAGCAAGAGGGCTCACACACCACTCTCTTATCTCCAGGGACGTTCCCACTTCCCTCCACTGGGTCCTGTTCTACTCCTCTAGGTAATTTCCTGTCCTGACTCAGCTGGAGGCCTATGAAGGTCAGAGAGTGGGGACAGTCCCTATTGAAAGAACTGGGCAGGGGAGGTGGTTTTGAGAATAGCCTGTATATGGGCAGGGGGCCCACGTGACCCCCAGCCTCTGCCCCTGACAGAATTTCCACCTGATCGACTTCAACTTGCTGATGGTGACCACCATTGTTCTGGGCCGCCGCTTCATTGGGTCCATCGTGAAGGAGGTGATTGGGTCGGAGAGGCTGGGGACTTTGGGACTCCCTTTCCCCTGGGGGTGCCAAGGAGACACATGGAACCCTTCATCCCTGAGGCATTTCCTTGGGGCTTCCTTTGGACTTGGTTGAAGAATGTTACTCATATTCCTTTGGCTGTTGGAGTTTACTGGGTGTCAAGGAGGACTCACCTTGCCAGATTCTGCCTAGCCTGCTGCCCCATGTTTCCCTGGGTGGGATTACAGGCCATGCTGGGAGGGATTTGGGCACAGCCTCTGTGGCCTTCATCCAAGGCCCCATCCCATCCTTTCTCACCCTGACCTAGGCTTCTCAGAGGGGGAAGGTCTCCCTTTTTCGCTCCATCCTGCTGTTCCTCACCCGCTTCACCGTTCTCACGGCAACAGGCTGGAGTCTGTGCCGCTCCCTCATCCACCTCTTCAGGACCTACTCCTTCCTGAACCTCCTGTTCCTCTGCTATCCGTGAGTACCCCTCACTTCACCCCTCACTGCCTAGCACCTGACCTTTGTCCTGAGTGTGGCTGGGTCACCAGGCCCCCACACCTGGAAGACTCCCAGGCAGGGCAACCAACAGTATCCCCTCACATTGTCACATTGTCTGACAATATCCCCCTGAGATCAGAGTGATTAACCTTCTTTTGCCAGAGCAGAAACTGAGATGGCATAATTTATCTAAGGTGTCACCAAGGGAGGAGTTAGAATGGGACTCAAATCTGAGGTATATCCCAAGGGAAGGTTCCTGGGGGAGAGTGCACAGGCTTTGTCTCCCTCTCCCTTCCTTTCCTCTCTCTCTGGTTCTCTCTCTGTCTCTTGGTGTATGTCAGTGTTTACGCAAGCTTTTGGTGCCTCCCGTAGGTCTGTGTGCAGGCAAGAACCTGTGTGTATGCATGTTTTCTGTGGGTGTGTATGCATGTTTTCTGTGGGTGTCTGTGCATGAATCACATGTGTGTATATCTGCATATGCATATGTATATGTCTTTTGTGTCTGTTTTGGTCATTCGCTCCTGCCTTCTTGCCAGAACCCAGACTATTGAGGATGGAGAGATGATGTCTAAGAGGAGCCCAGGACTGCCCCTTTCTTGCCTAGAATTGGGGAGGGCTTTGGCAAAGTATCCACTCTGGCTGCTCCTGGGGCAGGTTCCTGGATGCCTGGGCATTAACACTTATTTCTCAACCCCTGAGCTTTCTGGTTCATGAGCTTCTCCTGGTTGGACCAGTCCTGTTCCCTGGGAAGCTTCATAGCTGGACACGTCTCCTCTCTACTCTGCTTGACCAAAAGGCACTGTCTTTAGAGGAGCCCCATCACTGTTGCTTCAGTTATATCTAGTTTATAATTAGAAGAATGACATGTGTCATTTAAAAACATTAAACTTTATAAAAGTTTTTAACAAAAAATGGAAGTCCATATAATGGAGCCCCCTAGAAAACCATTATTTACAGCATATCCTCCCACACTTTGTTTTGTGCTAGAACACACACACATACTTCTTTAAAAACAAAAATGGGATTATACAATGCATGATGTTGTACAATTGATTACATTTTTCACATAATCATATAACTTGGCTATTTTTTCATGGCAATATATATGGGTCTACCTCATTTTTTATTTTTTATTTAGAGAGGAAGGGAGAGGGAGATAGAGATAGAAACATTGATGAGAGAGAACTTTGATTGGCCGCCTCCTGCATGTCCCCCACTGGGCATTTGGCCCACAACCTGGGCATGTGCCCCGACTGGGAATCGAACCAGCAACCTCTTGGTGCATGGGTTGATTCTCAACCACTGAGCCACTCCAACTGGGCTGCCTCACTTTTTTTTTTTTTTTGGTATGTGCCCCTAACGGGAACCAAACCCAGGAGACTCTGGTCCACAGGCTGACGTTCCAACCACTGAGCCAAATCGGCCAGGGCCTGCCTCACTTTTTTTTTTTATCCTCACACCTGAGGACATTTTTTCCATTTTTTGTTCAGATAGAGTGGGAGGGAGAGAGATAGAGAGAAACATCGACGTGAAAGGGACACATCGAGTGGCTGCCACCCACACGACCCAACCAGGGCCGGGGACAAACTGCAACCGAGGTACGTGCCCTTAGTGGGAACCGAACCCGGGTCTCTCTGGACTGCAGGCCAACGCTCTAACTGCTGAGCCAAACCAGCCAGGGTTTTAAGTGTTTTTTAGAAGCAGCCAATCGATGTTTCTTTCTCCCTCTTCCTCTCTCTAAAATCAATAAAAATATATCTAAAAATTTAATAGGTACGAAAGAATATGAATGAAAAAGTCTCCCCTTGACCCCTGTTTCCCAGCTATCCAGTTTTTCTTCCCAGAGGCAGCCCCCAATATTTTTTTGGTTCCTTGTATATACTGGAAATAAATGTTCTTTGCATATATAAGTGTATCACACACTCATGTGCACACACAATGACAGACAAAAGATTTAGTTCACCCTTCCATTCCTACTGTTTCTAGTGTTTGATAACTTACTAGTTTTAGTTTTCTATTGGTTTTTTTTGTTTTTTTTTTATCCTCACCCGAGGCTATTTTTCCATTTTTTGTACAGATAGAGTGGGAGGGAGAGAGAGGAAGGGAGAGAGAGAGAGAAACATCGACGTGAAGGGACACATCGAGTGGCTGCCACCCGCATGACCAACCAGGGCCGGGGACAAACTGCAACCGAGGTACGTGCCCTTAGCGGGAACCAAACCCGGGTCTCTCTGTACCTCAGGCCGACGCTCTAACCGCTGAGCCAAACCGGCCAGGGCTCTATTGGTTATTTTTTTCAGTAATATGAGAATGCCTGTATTCTTCATTCCATCAACAATAGTCAGTATCTAATCCCTTTTATGTAAGAGGAGAATATTAGGAACCCTGCCTATCCACTTTTTCTCCCCTCTTCCTCCTCTCACTTCCTAGCAACTGTACTCTTATATTGTCAAGCTTGACATTCACACTCTTGTATATAAGCACATGTAAGTCTTTTGTTCTTTGTCTAAAGCTATTTCTAAAAATTAAAAACGAATAAGTCTTGATGTTAGGAATATGAAAATATCATTCAGTGTAGGGCCAAGTAGTACACACAGATGACATTCCTTCTCTGTAGTTACTGAGTTATAATCTTGGGCCTCTTAAAACAAAAATGTTCTAGTGTCAGGATCAAATGGTTTCTTTTTTTCTTATATTCTATCAGTTTCTTAAAATCATATCATAGTTTGCTTCATATTTAGATGTAACTTTCTTATACAGCTTTTTATTTATCTTGGAATTTCTAACTGCCTTTCTTTTTTCTTGTTGACAAAAGAATGATGGGCCTTCAACATATCCTCAAGTTTATCCAGCCTCTCAATTATGCTACCTGTTGCCTGGAGTTCATTCCCCCCCCCAAAGACATCTCCTTCCTGGAGCTCTCCATCCTCATGCTCCACTCTGGTGTGGTTGCTCTTAGGGCATGATGTACAGCTCTCAGCCTGGGACTTCCCTACGCTGCCCTCCTGGGTTGGATCCACTGTTTCCTGGATCCCATGTCTTGTTCTTTCTTGGTTTTCTCCCTTATTTTGCTGGAGTGCATAATCAGGTAATTTTCTTAACAATGGGTACATGGGATTTATATACATTCTGATTCCTTGCATGTCTAAAAATGTCCTTATTCTGCCCTCATACTTGATTGATGATTCGGCTGAATGTAGATTTCTAAATTCAAATTCATATTCTCAGAATTTTGAAGACATTGGTCTATTGTCTCTAGTATCCTGTTTCCAAAGAGAAGACTGATTCCAGTTTGATTCCAGTTACTTTGTAGATGACTTGTTTTTTTCTTTCTGAAGGCTTTTAGGCATATTCTATTTATCTCTTGATTATTTGAAATTTCACAAGGATGTGTCTGGTGTGGAACTTTTCTCATGCATCTTATCAATACTTTTTTTAGCCAGAAGATTTAGGTATTCAGCTCAAGGAAATTTTTTTTATTTATTTATTTTTTTTTTTAAATTTTTTATCCTCACCCGAGGATATTTTTCCATTTTTTGTAGAGATAGAGTGGAAGAGAGAGAGAGGAAGGGAGAGAGAGAGAGAAACATCGACGTGAAGGGACACATCGAATGGCTGCCACCCGCACGACCAACCAGGGCCGGGGACAAACTGCAACCGAAGTACGTGCCCTTAGCGGGAACCGAACCCGGGTCTCTCCGGACCGCAGGCCGACGCTCTAACCGCTGAGCCAAACTGGCCAGGGCGGAAATTTTTTTTATTATTTCTTTGATAATATCTTTTTTTCCATGTTTTCTGTTCTCTGGGACTTCTGTTCAACAGATGGTAGACCTCATAGATTGGTCATCTGCTCCTCATATTTTCTCTCATATTTTTCTCATCTCCCTTTTTCTCTCTCCCTTCAATCTTTCTCTCTCTCTCTCTCTCTCTCTCTCTCTCTCTCTTTACAGTCCTTAGGGAGATTTCAAATTTATCTTCCAGCGTTTTGATTGAGATTATTTTCAGCAATCATATTTTTCATATCTAAGACCTCTTTCTTATTTTCTGATTATTCTTTTTCATGGCATTCTGTTCTTGTTTTTAAAATCTTATGTTCCTTAAATTTTGTCTTTCCTCAGGGGTTGTTTTTCTGTTTTATGCTGCTAGTTTTCTAAATATAGTTGGTTTCTTTGGTTATCTATTTATATTTAAGAACAAAGGACCCAGTGGGTTGGAGTGCATTTTCTCTCCCTCTGCTACTGTATATGAGAATAGGAGATTTCACTGGGAATTCTGAGTACATGGGCAGGACACACTGACTAGCCAACTTTGCTTTAGGATGGTTGAGTAAGGTACTAGTTGTCAGGCTGTGGGTCCCCATTGGCCAGAACAAGGTGGGTAGGTGTTACTCTAGGATGCCCAGATTAGAGATCTCAGTTCTCAAATATTTTATTCAATTTCTTTAGAGAAAAATCCTTCAGAGTATGTTGTGTGAGGAGTGTAAAAGGATAAAAGGACTGATTCTTGTACATAAATACAGATCTTTGTTTAATCTCATCTGTTCAGTCTTGCTTCTCACTTCTACCTTCTATCAATGTGCCCACTTCAAGCTAGAATCTCTCTTGGGTTACTCTAGACAGTTAAGCTCCTACCCCCAATGCAGCCCTCTCATAGCATATCCTAGACCTATGCCATTCAGTTTAGTAGTTTCTAGCCACCTGTTGTTACTGAACATTTGAAATAGGCTAGTTTGGTTTTTTGTTTTATTGTTTGTTTGTTTGTTTATTTTGGTACGTGCCCCTAGTGGGAACCGAACCTGGGACTCTCTGGTCCGCAGGCTGACATTCAGCCGCTGAGCCAAACTGGCCAGGGCTGAAATAGGCTAGTTTCAATTGAGATGTGCTATAAGTATAAAATATGCACCGGATTCTGAAGACTTAGTTCAAAAAAAGAAAGTAAAACATATTATTCATAAACAATGATCATATATTGCATTGATAATATTTTATATATACTGAGTTAAGTAAAATGGAGTATTAAAATTTATTTTATCAATTTTTTAAAAATTTGTTTTAGAGAGGGAGTGAGGGGGAGAGAGAAATATCAATGAGACAGAAACATTAATTGGCTGCCTCCTGCACACCCCCTACTAGAATTCAAGCCCACAACCTGGGCATGTGCTCTGACTGGGAATCAAACCACGACCTCTTGGTGCATGGATCGATGCTCAACTTCTGAGCCACACCAGCCAAAGAATTTTATATTTTTTTTGTTATTGTTAATCTTTATCTGAGGATATTTTTTCATTGATTTTTAGAGAGAATGGAAGGGAGGAAGGGAATGGGTGAGAGAGACATTGCTGTGACTGAGAGAGAGACATATCAATTAGTTGCCTCCCACAAGGGATCAAACCTCAACCCAGGCACATGCCCTGGACTGGGAATCAAACCCGCAACCCTTCGGTCTGAGGGCCAACACTCTAACTGCTGAGGTAAACTGGCCAGGGCTTTATCTATTTTTTAATGTGGTTATTAGAAAATTTTAAATTACATGTGTGACTCACTTCTATTAGGTAGCACTGCATTAGACATGGCTTCCTTCCTCATCTGTCAACATGTTTCATCTACTTTCTAAATTTGTCAAAATCACTTATGTACTGCCCTGGCCAGTGTGACTTAGTGGTTAAAGTGCCAGCCCATGTACCAAAGGTCTCAGGTTTGATTCCTGGTCAAGGACACACACCGGGGTTGAAGGTTCAATCACTGGCCCTGGTTAGGGCGAATGTAGGAGGCAGTCAATTGATGTGTCTCTTTCACATCAATATTTCTCTCTCTCTCTTTCTACCCCCCCCCCACCTCCCTCCCACTCTCTCTAAAAATCAGTGGAAAAAATATTCTTTGGTGAGGATTAACCAAAAAAAATCACTTGTGTACTGATAACCCCTCCTCCCATTTGTTTTGCTGATAATGGATTTATTTACTACTGTCATGTCTTGGAAGGAGAGGATGGGAGGGAATCTGCCATGTTGCATGTGAAGCTGCTTCTAATTTGCAACCTGTCAGAGACAAAGCCAGGGAGATTTTTAAATACTTCCCTTAAGTTTGACTCCGAATACCTTGTATGTTAAAGTAAGTGCCTCACCCATTCATTCCCACAGGGTATCCTGAAGAGTATTTTGGGAATCCTATCCTGTAGAATCACTGGCCTGTTTCTTTTCTTATAGAAAGAGAGAGAGAAATACTGATTAGCTGCTTCCTGCTCTCCCCCCTACCAGGGATTAAACCTGCAACCCAGGCATATGCACTGACAGAGAATCGAACCGGCAACCTTTCAGTGCACCAAACGACTCCCAGCCAACTGAACCACACCATTTCTTTTTCTAACAAAATTGTGATATACTCTGAGTCAGGCAGCATGCTGGGGGTTGTTGCAAAAATTAAGAGAGTATTTATTAAAACACTAGCTTAATGCCTGCTTGAGCATAGAGAATCAATACAAGCCATGTAACTTAAGTTAAGAAAACTGAGGCTCATAGAGGCTAAGTAACTTGCCCTAAATCACAACATTAGTAAGTGGCAGAGCAGGGATTTTAATCTTTGCCTATTTGACCCCAAAGATTATGCTCTCAACCAAATTCTCTAAGTTATCTTACTTAACCATACCCCGGGGAGAATAGTAGCATCCCTGTTTTATAGAACAGAAAGCAAAAACCCAAAGAGGCAAATTGCCCAAGGACACTCATTTCCCTTCTTGGAACCTCAGAAAACAGGAAAAGAGGAAATTTCTGTTGATAGAAAGTGTAGCATTCTCATTAACCCTAACTTCTGGGGGCAGCCCAGGGACCCTTCTATGTCTGAGGACCTGGGAAAATTGAGAGGCCCTAGCTAAAAAAAGGAATGCTTATAAAGAGCACTATGGCTTTCCATGTACTGTGCTAGGCATTTACCACCTTTTTTAAATCATCACCTAAGGATATTTTTTCCATTGATTTTTTTAGAGAGTGGAAGGGAAAGAGGGAAGAGGAGAGAGAAAGAGGGAAAAATTTATATGAGAGAGACACATCGATCGATTGCCTCCTGCACGAGCCTGGACCAAAGGCCGGGGATCAAACCTGCCACCCAGATATGTGCCCTTGACAAGAATGGAACCTGCAGCCTCCAGTGTGCAGGCTGACGCTCTAACTACTGAGCAACGCCAGCCAGGGCCACTTACCACTTTTTATAATTATCTAGCCCTGTGTCTCTCTCACATCAATGTTTCCCTTTCTCTCTCCACCCCGCCTCTCCTCTTTCCCTTCCACTCTCTCTCAAAATCAATGGAAAAAATATCCTCGGGTGCAGATTAACAACAGCAAGACATAAATAAGTAAATAAAATATAATTATCTACCCTTCGTGGCTAAGGGTTTGTCTAGTTTTCTCCTCAAATGATACCAACCAGACACTCAAAACACCCCTTGACTAATTAGCTCCAGCCCTAACCTAAAGGTACCGCTCAGGAAGGGATTTGTACTGTTCCAGGGTCCATTTCAGTGTGTGGCACATAATAGGCACACAGATATTGTTCTGAACTGGCTTCTGCACACTAAGAGCTGCCTGCAGCATATGTCCTCATAACAACTTTTACCTTCCTTTTGTGGTGCTATGTACATTTTAAATTAATTACCCATAGTGTTTGTTGAATATCTGTCCTGATCTTCTGGGTTTAAATCCCAATTGTATTATTTTCTTTCTAATTGTGTAACCTTTGGGAATCCACTTCACCTCTCTGAGCCACTGCCTCTTCATCTAATAAGGGCACAAAATAACAGTACCTAATACACAGTGTTCTGAGGAGGCAAAAAAGAAGCAAATGCACATAAAGGACTTAGTACAGTGTCTGAAACATAGGTTGTGCCCAATTACTGTAGGCTGTTATGATTACTATTAGTTGTCAGTAGACTGTGAGGGCAGGAACTCATCTGTTGCATCCTGCTATATCCCTGATGCTTGGCACACACTCAATGCTAATACAAGTGTTGAATGACCATTGAATGGATGGATAGAAGGATGGGTAAATTCTCCCCTCAGAACAGCCAGGAGAGCTAGGCCCAGGGAGGAAAGAAGGATTCCCTCAATAGCTGAAGGTTGGTTTCCTGGCCTATGAGCAGGCCTGCCCTCACCACTGTCTTCCCCAGCAGGTTTGGGATGTACATTCCGTTCCTGCAGCTGAACTGTGACCTCCGAAAGACAAATCTCTTCAGCCACATGGCTTCCATGGGACCCCGGGAGGCTGTCAGTGGCCTGGCACGGAGCCGGGAATATCTGCTGACTCTGCGGGAGTCATGGAAGCAGCACACGAGGCAGCTGTATGGCCCAGACTCCATGCCCACCCATGCCTGCTGCCTGTCGCCCAGCCTCATCCGCAGTGAGGTGGAGTTCCTCAAGATGGATTTCAACTGGCGCATGAAGGAAGTGCTGGTCAGCTCCATGCTGAGTGCCTATTATGTGGCCTTTGTGCCAGTCTGGTTCGTGAAGGTGTGTAGCTCAACCAGGGAGGTAAAGGGCCTGCCTTGGGCCTCATCCTGCTGCCGGCCCCCAGGAGACCTCCTGCTTGCATAAATAACTACTATTTTTTATGAGATTCTGTATGTTCTCTCAAGGGCTAGAGTGACTGCTGCCTGTATTTTCAAGTGGGTAGAACAAGGCTCATTGAAAGGAAGTGGCCTGCACAGGGCCCCCCAGCCAATGAGGAGGACATGACATTGTTATTCATAATACTTGATGACAAAAGGCAGTGACTTGTATTTCAATTTGGCTGTTTTGGCACAGGCGTGTCACAATGCCCTGCTTTTTCATTAAGTAGGAAAGCCTGGATTCATCCAGATATGAGTGACAGCAAAAGCCTGTGCTCTCTCTAGCTTGTGTGGCCTTGTGGGGAGGTATTTCCGGAGCTGACTGTAGGCTTGAAACATTTCTTCAAGGATGGACTACACTGAATAATTTGAGGTCGAGAGGACCTAAAGTCTGTCAAACACTTACAATGTGCTAGAGCTTTCATGGGTGTTATAGTCCTCCAAATGACACTCATAGGTGGTTGGTGGTTATTCTTATCCTTATTTAACAGATGAGAAAACTAGAGCATAGAGCAACGAAATGATTTGCCCTAGGTCACACAGTTAATAAAGCAGCAGAGCCAAGATTTGAACTCATGTCTGTTGGACTCCAGAATCTATGCTTGGACCCTGGAGCCTGTGCTCAGGCTCAGAGTGGTGGGTAGTGGAAGCAGTTTTTCTCTATAAAAAACTAACTAGTGAGCACAGGGTCTAAGCCCATGATTAAACCTTCTTTGTTGGTATTAGATCCTTGGTTTCAGGTCACCCTGAGTTCTCTCCAGGGTTGTCCTGATCTTCAAGGCACATGGAATCAGGGAAGAGGGAGGGAGTGAGGACGTTATGGGCATCCCAGGCCTTTCCCATCTCTTCCTGCCCCCAGAACACACATTACTATGACAAGCGCTGGTCCTGTGAGCTCTTCCTTCTGGTGTCCATCAGCACCTCAGTGATCCTCATGCAGCACCTGCTGCCTGCTAGCTACTGCGACCTACTGCACAAGGCTGCTGCCCACCTGGGCTGCTGGCAGAAGGTGGACCCAGCGCTGTGCTCCAATGTACTGCAGCACCCGTGAGTTGCCCTACCCTTCTCTACCCAACCCCAACCCTCCTGGTCAGTGTCTGGAGCCACGCACCTCTTCACTCATGAACGCGTTCAATCTATCAGCAGTTATTGAGCAAGCCTTGTATGCTAGACTTTGTGGCCAGAGTGGGATACGGCAGAGCCCAAGACAGACACGTTCCCTGTCCTTAGGAAACTTGTAGTGTACTAGAGATGGGAGGGGGACAGGTAGTAAATTCATAGACTGGCTGACTGACTTTCTCATTCACTGTTATTTATTCACTCGATGACTGATTTGCTCATGCATTGCTTCATTCCCTCTATCCACTCCTTACTCATCCATTCAGTCATTAGGTTACCTACTCTTTCAGCAGACATTTATTTCTATCCAATCCATACCAGGCCTGGTGCTATGTATTGGACAAAGCTTGGCTTTGATTATAGGTAAAGGAGAGCAATGCAGGATTTTTATAGGGGAGGGACTGGCTCCAAGGTGTACCTTAGAAACTCAGTCTGGTAACAAGATATGGGATTGTGTTAGCCGATGGTGAACCCTGGACTGAGAAGAGAAGACACGGGGAGGAAATGACTAAGAAGAGATCTTCGAGGAGTTCACAGTCTGGTGGTGGCGATAGCTGAGTACACTAGTTGTTAGGATGAGTGTTGCAAAAGAGATCCAGCCTTCACCACAGTGCTTTTCTCCCAGGTTATACTAATTTTCCTGCCTCTATTGCCCCATTAGACTGGAAGCTTCTCTTAGACTGAGGCCACATCTGTATCACATCTGAGTCTTGGGCCCAGCACAAGGCTTGGCAGAGAAGAGGCCACTAGGACAGGTTTGTAGAGGTAGGCCCACTGAGAAGCTGAGATGCAAAGGGAGGCCGCAAAGGCCAAGCCTCCTGGTGTTGCCCTCTGTACAGTCAGGGCCCTTCTCAGCCTCTGTCCAGGTGGTTTAGGAAAGGGAATGAGCATTGCCAGATGGGCCAAAAGAGGGCTCAGCTTAGCCTTGGGCTCTGAAAAGAGGGAGGACTAGAAAGATAGAACGAAGCTGAACACTTGGCTGTGTCACTTGTGAAGGTGGTTGGGTGGTGATGCTTTGACGTGCTCTGAAGCTGTCCACTGGGTGTGTTGGTTCTGGGGCAAGGTCAGCCACTGCCTGGGTTCTACCCAGGGCCAACAGGCATAAGCTACAAAGCGCTCTGCCTATGGCTGCTGCTTGTGCTGGGCTTGGAGGTGCCCAGCTGAAGCCAAGCTGTGAAGCAAGGCTGGCTGCTTCTAGTGCCAGGCCTGGGGCCACTTAGTGAGAAGTATGGGGCTCGCTGTGGCCAAATGCTGCTTGTTTGAGAGAATTTAGGAAAATATGAAGCAGGAGCCTAAACAGGCCAATCCAGTGGTAAAGCCACTGGAAACAGCTTGGGTAGACCTGGAAGTTGTGTGGAGCAGGGCCTCATGGAATCACCAGGGCGGGGCAAATAGTATGAGCCAGGTTGTTGGAGTCCCAGATACGTTTCATGCCTGACCTTTGGGGGAAGAGCTCACCAAAGGAACAACAGCCTCTGCTAGCATGTCTGTCCAGGAGAAAGCTGCCTCTGCAGTCCTCGCCCCGATGCCAGACAACTCAGTTCTTCCCCGTATGTCTCTGGTGCCTTTCAAGCTGCCTCCCCTTTGTGCTGGAGCTCAGAGGGAGTGGGTCTGAGTAAGTCGGTGCGTGGGCCCTTTAAGAGGAGCTGCCTGGGGTTCTAGTAGCCTCAGCCTCCCTCAGCCTCAATTCCCACAGATATTACAGTCAGAAATGATGGGGATTCTCTTCCTGGCACTGGAACCCAGAGCTGGGCGCCTGGTGTGGGACGGGGACCCTTCACTCCTCAGGGAGGACCTTCACAGCAGAGGTGTCCTGATTTTTATCCTCCACACGTGGGTGTGGGACCAGCCTGTTTGTGCCTCTGCCCCTTTTACCAGTCTCATTGTGGCTTCTTTAATTTCGTAGTTGTAGGACTTCTATTCAGCTTGATTTCAGGTTGCTCTGAAGGATGGTGGTTCTGTAGTAAAGTTGTAATTTTGATGTGGTTGTGGAAGGAGGCGAGTACTGTGTTTAGCTACACTGCCATCTTGACCAGAAGTCTCTCTTTTCCTGATTAATTCTTATTCATGCTTTATCACTTGACTTCCTCCTGGAACACTTTACTGACCATCCAAGTGCTCCTCCCCCGTGCTCCCACAATCCTATAATACCATGGTCATTACACCTAACACTGTCTGCTCTTTTTGCTTAGTGACTTGCCTGTCATTCCAGGACTAAAGTTCCTGGAGATCAGGGTCCTTACTTGTCAAGCACTCAGCCATCTCATTCCTGGCGGAGCTTGGCTTATAATAGGTCCACAGTAAATTTTTTTTTTTTTTTTTATCCTCACCCGAGGACACTTTTTCGTTTTTTGCTCAGATAGAGTGGGAGGGAGAGAGAAGAGGAGAGAGAGAGAGAAACATCGACGTGAAAGAGACACATCGAGTGGCTGCCACCCACACGACCAACCAGGGCCGGGGACAAACTGCAACCGAGGTACGTGCCCTTAGCGGGAACCGAACCTGGGTCTCTCTGGACCGCAGGCCGACGTTCTAACCGCTGAGCCAAACCAGCCAGGGCCACAGTAAATTTTTTTTTGCTATTTTTTGTATATAGTCTTTTTTTTTTTTGAGAGAGATAGAAACATCGATGAGAAAGAACATCAATTGGCTGCCTCCTTCATGTCCCCCACTGGGGATTTGGCCCACAATCTGGGCATGTGTCCTGACTGGGAATTGAACCAGCAACCTTTCAGTGCACCAGACAATACCCAACCAACTGAGCCACGACAGTCAGGACTGAAATGTATAAATATTAAAGTGTATAATTCTTTGAGTTTTGATAAAGGTATGTACACCCATGTAATCCACCTTCCATTAAGATATAGAACATTTCCAGTCCCTCAGAAAATTTCCTCATGGCCCTTCCTAATGACCATCCCAACTACCTTTCCACTTTCTTTCACCATAGGTTAGTTGTCTGTTCTGCAACTTCATATAAATGTTATCTTGGGTCCAGCTTCTTTAATTCAGCATATTGTCTGTGAGGTTCATTCATTTTGTTGCACATGACATGATAACTGTTTTTTAAATGAAACAACAAGGCAGGAGCATGAGATTGAGCTTCTAGCAGACAGTGATTCTCAGTGCTCTAGGCCAACACCCTTGGAGTTCCTGAGCTATCTCTCAGAACATTGGAAAAAGGCTCACTGGTTCCACCACCCCATTCACATGCTCACTGGGACCTCTATGTGCCAGGCCTTGTAGCGTGCTTTGAGAACACAGAGATGAATTGGACACCATCCCTTCCCTTAAGGGTTCCCAGCCTAGTGAGAGATACAGAGAAATAAATATGTGATAAAACATTGGGCAAAGTAGACCAGTATTAGGGGATTCAGGAAGATTTAAAGGTTGCTGAACTCTGTGAGGAGTTGGAAGAAGGCTTTCTGGAGGATTCTGGGTTTTAAAAGATGACAAAGAGCCTTGGCTGGTGTGACTTAGTTAGTTTGAACACTGTCCCATACACCAGAAGGTGGTGGGTTTGATTCCAGTTAGGGCACATACCCAGGTTGCAGGTTCGATCCCCAGTCAGGGTGTGTGCAGGAAGGAAGTTATTGATGCTTTTTTCTCACATCGATGTCTGTCTGTCTCTCTGTCTGTCTGTCTGTCTCTGTCTGTTCTTCTCCCTTCGTATCTCTAAGATCAATTAAAAAAAAAAAAGATATCAAAGAGCTTGCCAGAAGGAAGGATAAGGCATTGGGAAGGGCAGTCTAATTGGAGGGGGCAACTTGTGCAGAGACATGAAGCAGTCCTTACTAGAGGACTAGGTATGCTAGAGGAACTAGAAACAGTGAGCTACATCATGGGACTTGTAGAAGACCACGCAGGGCCTCAGAGGGGGACTGTACCCCAAGAATACTGGTTAGCCTTCAGCGGCTTTGAGCAGAAAACAGTGAGGTTCAGTTTGGTATATTACAAAGACCACTTAGGCAAATGTGTGATGGACCAATTGGAAACTACAGGTGAGACCAGATGAAGAAGATGCACCTAGAGGGCAAAAGGATTTTCTTGATAGTCCCTCAAATATTAATGTCAGCCCTGGACCTTGTGACTGCCAGTACAGTGAATTTCTCATGATACTCACCCCATTTTACAGAGGAGGCAATTGACATACAGAAAAGGAAAGTCATTGTGTCTGTCATAGAAATAGTAGTAGAGGCCTGGTAGTCTCTCCTCGTGACCAGTCTTCTGGTACTCCCTTTTGTGGGTAAGCTGGGCATAAAGGACATTGTTGGAATGTGCCTCCAGGTGGACTGAAGAATGCATGTGGCCACAAGGCGTGCTGGTGAAGCACAGCAAGAACGTCTACAAAGCAGTGGGTCACTACAACGTGGCCATCCCTTCTGATGTCTCCCACTTCCGGTTCCACGTGAGTCTTCTCCCCTGGGAAGGTGGGTTGGGGCCGGATTTAGAGGGCAGAAGGATCAGAGGGGCAGGAAGGTGATGTCATAATAAGAGAGACCTATTTTTAGCATTTCCCAAATCCAAGGGAACACAGTGCACACTTGCTGAACAAGGACAGCCATACCAGCAACCACTTCATAACTGCAGCTCACTTTGTAGCAGATCTTTGGCAACACTGGGTGGAGGTGGGAAAGATGATACAATAAAAGGAGGGGTTCTTAGTGGTGAAAATAGTAACTATCATTCCTATTGTGTGTGTGTGGTGAGCACTTCCCATGCTTTCTTCCATCAGTCTTTACCAGAACCTTGTGTGTATAGGAGAAATGCCAGGGCTCTCCCCATTTTCAGATACTAAAGTCAGCCTAGAGAGTTTAATTTGATCAAGAGTGCCTTCCTGGGAAACTTGGAAACTGGTGATAATGATACTATGGAAAAGGGATGCTCAAAATCATCTAGGCTAGTGGTCTCCATTTTATTTGTTTATTTTACTATCAAAATTCTTTGTTCAGTACAGTCATAAACTGAAATCCAGTATATAGGACCTCATGGCACTGCTGTATTGGAAAGGGTTGGAACTCCTTTCACTTCCCACTCACCACTGCTATAGTCCCTAAAATACCCTCCCCAGAACCTGGTGCTCTAAGGAACACAGTTTGAGAAGGCATCCATCTAGGCGATCTCTTCACTTCACAGTAGAAAAAACTAAGGCCCTGACAGGGAAAGGACTTGCCCTAGGTGCTGTAAGCCTGTCAGGTGCAGAGCTGAGCCTGGCATGCTGATCTCTTGAACTGCCATTTCCTGCTCTCTCTCTCATCCTATAAGCAGCTCTTGAGGTTTAGGCAACTTGGCTCCTATAGACTCTACATCCCTAGACAACGATCACTCTTTTGAACTGATCAGAAAGTTTTTCTTGAGTCTCTACACTCTACTTTGCCTAGAAAACATCAGGTAAGAGTGAGGTCACCCTGTCCCCTGGAAGCTTCTCGCCTAGCCGGCAATGTCACACATGAGGTGGTGGGTGACTCAGGCTGTAGAGTCTATAATATGTCATAAGATTCTAATTTGTTCAGGTCTTTCAATACCCAGGAGAATCACATATGAAAAGGTGTTGATTTTAGACCAGAAAATGTTTGAGAGCAAGCAAAACCTCTCAAGAAAATCTTCCTGGAGGAGGTAGAAGTTGAACAGGATCTTAAACAGCTAATGTGGGAAGCAGTAGTCTTGACCACAAGCAAAGGCAAAGAGGTGACAAAGTCCATGCCCAGTCCTCTGAAGGCTTCCTCCCCAGCCCACTCTGTATGGGGCCCCAAGAGCTCATCCCCTTCATTGGCCCACACAGCCCATGCTAGAGGCAGGTTTCCAGAGCATACTTTTCCGCCTATGCCTACTCTTTCCTGGGTAGTTCTTTTTCAGCAAACCTCTGCGGATCCTCAACATCCTCCTGCTGCTGGAGGGTGCTGTCATTGTCTACCAGCTGTACTCCTTAATGTCTTCTGAAAAGTGGCACCAGACCATCTCACTGGCGCTCATCCTCTTCAGCAACTACTATGCCTTCTTCAAGCTGCTTCGGGACCGTCTGGTATTGGGCAAGGCCTACTCATACTCAGCCAACCCTCAGAGGGACCTGGACCACCGGTTCTCCTGAGCCCCAGAGGATCCCTGGGAAGGGGCTGTTGGGGAGGGGTGGGTAAGGGGGGAAAAAAAACCCAAAAACTGACAACAAAAAAAATCCACCAGAGCTTTGTATTTTTGTTACATACTGTTTCTTTGATAATTGATATGATTATGAGGGAAAAAAAAGTCCTATTTTTGTACTCCTAGTAAGCCTGTGTCCTGTATTTCTTTTCCTTCTTGCCTGTCAGGCAGAGTGCTGAGGCATGGGATTCTGGGCCAGGAAGCCCCACGTGTGTCTTCCAGGGCCTGTGGACTCTGCCTTCTCCAGTGGAGGGGAGATGAGGTCATGGTAGCAGTGAAAACTGCTGCTAACAGTATGCTCTCTGTGTACCAGATGCTGCTTTATATGTATTACAGGCCTTGTCTTAATTCAACTTTTATGACAACCCTAGGAGGTGGGTGCTGTTATTCCTAGTCTATAGATGAAGAACGAACTCAGAGAGCTACAGTGACTTACCCAAGTTAACAGCTAGGATAGAGCTGAGCCAAAAAACCCTCCAAAAGATGACACTACTATTCTAGTAGAATGTGATGTCCTGATTCAGCATGCAGTCACTGCGACCCTGCTCTGTGCCAGGTGTTGTAGATGTTGAGGACACAGAAACAAGTTATACTATACTGGGATGGATATAACAGTTACAAGGTACACAGTAGCACAGAGGAAATAGTTTTTTTTTTTCTTTTTTGGGAGTAAAGAATATTTAATGTTCTCTGGACCTCTTGGAGGAGGCAGTAGCCTGAGTTGTATCAGCCACTTCCTAAATGTATATAAGAGGGGAAGGACAATTGAAGCAGAGAAAAGGGCATGTGCAATAGCACAGAGATTTGGAACATCCTGGGATATTGGGGAAAGGTAAGCAGGATGTGGTTCCTAGAGCAGAAAGGATAAGGAAAGTGGGGCAGAGGTAGGGTTGAGCTGGAAAGGTATGCAGGGGCCTGGATCAGGGAGGACCATTAGCTCTAGACTAGAGGGTTTATGAGCAAGGCCAAGTGCTATAGTGGAAATATAAAGCTGCTTGGAGTGCCACCTGGTTCCTATGGAGCATAACTCAGGTACTGGGAGGAGAGGAGATAGTCATAGGTGCTTAGTCTGCCTGTGTTCCCTGAGCCCTTTTTGGCCACAGGATATGCAGATGAGTCCACAGAGGTGTATAGCAGACAGATAATGCAACACATGTTTTTGGTGCCTCTGTTGAGGTAGGCATTGTGCTAGGCACTGAGACAGCTACAAAGATGAGGAAGACATTGACAAGAATGTCCACCTGGCTGGTGTGGCTCAGTGGATTAAGCATCGTTCAATGGACTGAGAGGTCCTGGTTCAATTCCCAGTCAGGGCACATGCCCAGGTTGCAGGTCGATCAATGTTTCTCTTTTACATTGAAGTTTCTATCCCTTCCTCTCTCTTAAAAAAATCAATAAAAACATATTTTAAAAGAGAATGTCCAAACCTGTAGAGATTTTTAAAAAAGATATATAGCATTTGCTTTATTTCATTTATGTAAAGATCGAGAATTTTTATAAGAGTTTATTTGAGGCCTCGTGTCCTCTGGGTCCCAGGGCTGCCTACAGTTTCCAGGTTGGCAGGCTTCTTTGTCCTGCAGAGTTGAGTAGTGCAGCCGCAGCTAATTTGTAGCAGGTTGGGGTTCAAGTCCCATCCCACCTGTGGGGGCAAAAGCCAGTCCCAGACCAACCCAGAGAAACATCGATCTCTCTCACATCAATAGTTCTAGCTCTCTCTCTCTTCTTCTCTCTCTAAAAAACAATAAAAACATTTTTAAAAAAAGAAAGAAAGAAAGAGTCATAAATGAAGGATACACTAACTGAAATAAAGAATAACTTACAGGGAATCAACAGTTGAGTACATGAAGCCAAGAAGTAAATCAGCGATTTGGAATGTAAGGAAGCAAAAACACCTATTCAGAACAGCAAAAACAAAAAAGAATCCAAAAAAAAATGAGGCTAGCATAAGGACCCTCTAGGACAACTTCAAGCATACCAACATTCACATCATAGGGGTACTGGCAGGAGAAGAGAGAGTAAGAAATTGAAAACCTATTTGAAAAAATAATGACAAAAGAAAAAAGAATGACTGAAAACTTCTCTAACTTGGTAAAGGAAACATATATAAGTCCTGAAAGTGCAGAGAGTTCCAAACAAGATGAACCCAAAGATGCCCACACCAAGACACATCATAATCAAAATGCAAAGGTTAAAGACAAGGAAAATCTTAAAAGCAACAAGAGAAAAGCAGTTAGTTACCTACAAGGGCGCTCCCATTAGACTGTCAGCTGAGCCCCTGCTGGTTTGGCTCAGCGGTTGGAGCGTCAGCCTGTGGACCAGAGAGTCCTGGGTTCGGTTCCTGCTAGGGGCACATACCCTCCCCCCCCCCAAAAAAAAAGACTATCAGCTGATTTCACAAAAGAAACTGCAGGCCAAAAGGGATTGGCAAGAAATATCCAAAGTGATGACAAGCAAGACCTACAACCAAGATTGCTGTACCCTGAAAAACTATCATTTAGAATCAAAGGACAGCCCCTGCCGGTTTGTCTCAGCAGCTGGAGCATCAGCCTGCGGACCAGAGAGTTTCGGGTTCGGTTCCCGCTAGGGGCACGTACCAAAAAGATAAAAAACAATGGAATCGAAGGACAGATAAAGAGCTTCCCAGACAATAAAAAGCTGCCCTGGCCGGTGTGGCTCAGTTGGTTGGGCATTGTCCCTTGCACCAAAAGGTTGCCGGTTCAATTTCTGGTCAGGGCAGATTGATATTTCATTCTCACATAACTGTTACTGTCTCTCCCTGTAAAAATCAATTTTAAAAATCTTTAAAAAAATGAAGCCCAGCCGGTGTGGCTCAGTGGTTGAGCGTCAACCTATGCACCAAGAGGTCACAGATTCAATTCTTGGTCAGGGCACATGCCCAGGTTATGGACTCAATCCACCGTGGGGGGCATGCAGGAGGCAGCCAATCGATGTTCTCTCTTTTCAATGTTTCTCTCCCTCCCTGCCTCTCTCTCTAAAAATCAATAACGAAAAAATAATAAAATGGTGGGAAAAAAACTAAAGGAGTACATCACAAGACCAGTATTATATGAAATGCTAAAGGGTCTTATTTAAGAAGAAGAAGAAAAAAGATAAAAATATAAACAATAACCTGGCTGACCATCATCCCATGGACTTGAGAGGTCCCAGTTCGATTCCTGGTCAGGGCACATGCCTGGGGTTTCGGGCTAGATCTCCAGGGCAGGGTGTGCAGGAGGCAGCTGATGTCTCTCTCTCACATTGATATTTCTATCTCTCTAAAAAAAATTTAAAACATACAAGAAAACGTTTACTATGAGCAAAAAATACATATCCATCAATAAATGAATCTTAAAAACAAATGAAGCAGAACAGAAACAGTCTCATAGATACAGAGAACATTTTGACAGTTGCCAGATGGGAGAGGGTTGGGGGATTGGTAGAAAGGTGAAGGGATTAAGAACTACAAATTGGCTGTTACAGAATAGTCATGGGGATATAAAGTACAGCATAGGGAATAGATTCAATAATATTGTAAGAACTACGTATGGTGTCACATGGGTACTAGTTTTACAGGGATGATTACTTAGTAAGTTATATAATGTCTAATCACTCGTGTGTACATCTAAAACTAATATTGTATGTCAGCTGTAATTGAAAATTTAAAATGATTTAAATGAAAAATTTTAAAGTTAAAAATAAAAATGTTTATTTAAGCCCCAACTGACAACAACTGAGAGCTGGGAAGCAAGCTCTCAAATGCTCTGGAGAATGGCAGTTCAGTTTCTCTCATGCATTTGGAATTAAGGCGGGAACTAAAGAAGATTACATGAAGGTAGGAGAAAGCAAAGTACAGGATAGTTAAGATCATGTGGTCCCTTGAGGGGTCTGAAAAAGAGGATTACTCTGACATTTCAGGTGTGTTAACCTAGATGCTTAAGAATAATAGACAACAGACGGCTTAAAGCAAAAATAAACCTTTTACTAAAAATGTTGTATGGAGCATGACTACCGACCATGACCTGGCTGGCTACCCAGTTAGGAATTTATAATCAGATCACCCTGTGAGGTTACTTTTGGTTAGATTTATTATCCACAATCCCTTCCATAGACAACCTTGAACAATATTTTCTTTTTCTTTTTTTTATCCTCACCCGAGGACATTTTTCCATTTTTTGTTCAGGTAGAGTGGGAGGGGGAGAGAGAGAGAGAAACATTAACGTGAAAGGGACACATCGAGTGGCTGCCAACCACACGACCAACCAGGGCTGGGGACAAACTGCAACCGAGGTACGTGCCCTTAGCGGGAACCGAACCTGGGTCTCTCTGGACCACAGGCCAATGCTCTAACCGCTGAGCCAAACTGGCCAGGGCCAACTTCGAACAAGGTTATTTAATATATTCCCTATGCTGTACTTTATATCCCCATGACTATTCTGTAACAGCCAATTTGTAGTTCTTAATCCCTTCACCTTTTAACCAATCCCTGCAACCCCTTCTCCCATCTGGCAACTGTCAAAATATTCTCTGTATCTATGAGACTGTTTCTGTTCTGCTTCATTTGTTTTTAAGATTCATTTATTGATGGATACGTATTTATTGCTCATATTAAAAAAATTTTTTGTATTTTTTTTTTTTTTTTTTAGAGAGAGAGAGAGAAATGCTGAAGAAAACGTGTGTCCAAGGCACTGGGGAGCAGAGGACAGCTATCCCTGACCCCGGCGGGTAAGGCAGGCTTTCTCATGGAGGGTTGAATTGGGTCTTGAAAGTGAGTAGATCACCCTATGGTCAAGAGGGAAGGGAAGGCATTGCATTCCAGGCAGAGGGAACAGTATATGCAAAAGCATACAAGAAGATAGGGTATCTGGGGAAAAGTGGTTTCCCTAATATGGATGGAGCCTGGTTTGCCCTGTGGGGAGTAGCCCAAGAATTTAGTAAGACCAGCCTGTGTGTCAGATTGAAATTTGGGGGCATTACCTAAGGACAGACAATAGGAAGTAGTTAAGCAGAGGTATGACATAATAAGGTATCTGCTCTTTGTGTTTTTTTTTTAATCATCCTCACTTGAGGACATTTTTCCATTTTTTGTTCAGGTAGAGTGGGAGGGAGAGAAAGTAATAGAGAGAGAGAGAAACATCGACGTGAAAAGGACATATTGAGTGGTTGCCACCCGCACAACCAACCAGGGCCGGGGACAAACTGCAACCGAGGTACATGCCCTTAGTGGTAACTGAACCCGGGTCTCTCTGGACCGCAGGTCGATGCTCTAACCGCTGAGCCAAACTGGCCAGGGTAAGGTATCTGCTCTTAAGGAGATGGTAGGTACAAGTGGGAAAGCCTGGGGCCAGGAAACCAGTGAGAAGGCAGGCAAAATGACCAGGAGATAATGAAATCTGACCTTGAGCAGTGGCAGTAGAAAGAGAAAGATAGTACTCCCATTCCTGACCCTGCAATTTAAAGTTAGCTTTAAAGTTAGCTCCCTTAACCTTAAGGCACACAACTAGAGTTGGCAATTTGTTGTGACAGGACTTGGAAGCCAGGTCCCCCATTCTGCTTCCAAAAAACAGCTTCTTCTTGGGACCAGTGACTTGAAGTCATAGCTTTCCTCTGTGTGTTGAGATGAGGAACAGGAGGACTGGCCTGTCATGCAAAAAGAGAAGCCAAATGTGTACCAGCCATACATTCCATGATTCAAAAGGCACATGAACACTCAGAGCTTCAATTTTCTCATCTCTAAAAGAGGAGATCACTTCCCAAGCTTTGTGTTCATTTGTTTCTTCATTCAACAATTATTGTTTAATTGAAACTTTTTATTGTGGAAGAATTTTAGATTTATATATAAGTTGCAAAAATAGTGCAGAGAGTTCTGTATTCCCCAACCCAGTTTCTTTTATTGTTAATATCTTACATGACCCTAGGTTTTGTAAAACATAAGGCAACAACATTGGTGTATTACTAATAACTAAAGCCCACACTTTATTAAAATTTCACTAATTTTTCCTAATGTCCCTCCCACCATCATTCAACAATTATTTATGGAGCACATACCCTGTGCCAGATATTGTACTAGGTGTTGCAGATAGTGATGAAGAATACAGAACATACCCCTGCCCTCAGAGAGCTTGCTGTGAGAATAAATGAAATATCTCTGCCAACTGTAAAGCACTGCACTGGTCTCATTTATCTACTTTTTATCTCCCAATAAGATTTTAATCCTGTTTACTCTTGATTTCTTCATTTCCTTATCTCTATATCCTTGAGCAAGTCACTTCCCTTCTTAGAGTGAGTCCTTATTCATATCCAGTTCAGGGTCCATGATTGGCTTTAACTGTGAAAGGATTCCTTTCTGGGAGAAAAAGTTTGTAGTGGGGGAGACCTCACTATAAAGAGGAAATAACAGGCAGAGAAAGCTGAGAACTCTCAGGTATGCTTTCTTTAGTAGGTATCCCTCTCAATCTTTTTCCACCCATCCTTTCCACATTCCAACCCTACTCCCCGCCATTAGTAGCTGCGGTCTCTTTAAGTGCGCTTTTCTGTGCAAACTAGGCTGCAGGGCTGAGAGCGCATTTCTTCCCGGAGTTGAATGTTAAGTTGTTTGTCCGTTTTGGGCTGCCGTCCTGCAGATCCGCCATATTGTCTGCTGAAGCTGCCGCCGCTGCCGCCGCCAAGTAGGAGCGAGCGGAGCCGCGATGGGTGAGTAAGGAAACCAAGCAACTGGGGACTCCAGCCGAGGCGGTTTCGGGGTTTGGGGTCTGGCGACAGCCTGACTCCAGGCTGCAGAGGATGCCTGAGGCCCCTCCAAATAGGTTTTGGGAAGAAGCTGGGCCAGGAGTGCCGCTCACGCCAGTTTGGGGCCGGGCTAGGGCCCATGCTGGGAGCAGTCTTAGGGGGCTGGTTCCGGGAACGTTGCCACGCCTGGGGCCCCCACGTGGTGTCACTGGGCCGAAGCCCAAGCATTCCCGGGGGGCTAGAAAGGAGCCGACCCTCCAGCCTGCGCTGCCGAGAGGGGCTGGGGCACGGGCTCCCCGCCGCAGGCCCGGGCGGCGCCGAGGGAGCCTTCCTCCAGGCTTGTGTTTGACCGACGCGTATCTTGACTGTATTCAGTGGCTCAGGGAAATCCTACCTGCGTCGCTGATAGAGTCCTCTGGTGAGGGGACGCCAGGCGAGCCAGCTCCAGGCCCGTAACCAAGGGCAGCTGTGCCAAAGGCAGCTTGGGCGGCAGAAGGCCAGGAGAACTTCCCGAACCCAGGCGAAAATGGGGTGGTTCGGTTGGGCTCAGAGTGACAGCCCTTGTAGTGGTAGAAAACCAAAGACCAAGACCTTGTGGTCACATGTAGATCAGGGACTTCAGGTTTCTGGGCCTAGCCCTGGTTAGGAGTAAAGGAGCGACCTGTTGCTGTTTCTTGAGGGACTCCGGCTGGCAAGGCTTGTGCTCAGGGAGAAGAAGAAGGCAAAGCCTTTGGATTTAGGGACAGAAATATCAGTGGTATTTCCTTTCCAGAGGGAAAAAAAATTGCTAAGCACTTTGTATTTGCAGGTATTGTTCTGAGTGCTTTACATGTCACGTTTTACTTAGTAGGCACAACCTAATGAGAAAGATACTACTGTTATCCCTATTTTACAGATAAGGAAACTGAGGCTTAGAGAGGTAAGGTAATTTACCCAAGGTCACTGCCTAAAACTGGGTGATTACTCTGGAGCCCTAGTTTATAGCTTGGCCCCCTAGTGGTTGGGCTGGAAAAGGGTGAAAGAAAGCTTTTTAACCAGGCAAAGTTGTAAAGGTGGTTTTTTGCTAGTGAACCTGCTTTGAAATCTTTAGCCTGAACGAAATTGAAAACCCCCAAATATTGTGTGTGTGTGTGTGTGTGTGTGTGTGTGTGAGGGCGGGGCTAAATGAGACTCTGGGATTGAGTTTCGTAAAATCCCTTATCCTGAGAAAACATAAATTATTATTATTAATTTTTATCCTCACCTGAGGACATTTTTCCATTTTTTGTTCAGATAGAGTGGGGAGGGAGAGAGAGAGAGAAACATCGACGTGAAAGGGACACATCGAGTGGTTGCCACCCGCACGACCCAACCAGGGCCGGGGACAAACTGCAACCGAGGTACATGCCCTTAGCCGGAACCAAACCACGTCTCTTTGGACCACAGGCCAACGCTCTACCACTGAGCCAAACCGGCCAGGGCAAGAGAAAACATAAATTATTCCCTTGAGCTGCATGGCAGTGACTGTAGAATCAAATCTGGTATTATAATCCTGCCTGTCACTTCCTAGCTCTCATCCAGAGAAGTCACTTATATGTTAAATGCAGTCATATATATGGAAGGCATCTAATGTCGGTAGCCTCAATAAATGTTATTTTTCTTTTTGACCCTTCATTTTCTCATCTCTAGAAAGAGGGGAGGCCCCGACTGGTTTGGCTTAGCTGTTAGAGCCCCGGCCCGACCAGAGAGACCCGGGTTCGATTACTGCTAAGGGCACATACCTTGGTTGCAGTTTGTCCCTGCCCAGTTGGGGTCGTGTGAGTGGCAACCAGTCGATGTTTCTCTCTCTCTCTTTCCCCCTGTCTCCCTCCCACGGTATCTGAAGATAAATGCAAAAATGTCCTCAGGTGAGGATTTGAAAAAAAAAAAGAAGAAGGGAGATGGCATTGTTTTAAAGGTGTTTGAGAATGAAAGATGGAACACAGTGTTGGAAGCCTAGTAATACCAGAACAGATTATTTTCCACCTTCAATAATGTTGGTTCCTTTCTCTTTTTTTTTCATCCTTACCCGAGGACATTTTTCTATTTTTTGTTCAGATAGAGTGGGAGGGAGAGAGAGAGAAACATCGACGTGAAAGGGACACATCAAGTGGCTGCCTCCCGCACGACCCAACCAGGGCCGGGCACAAACCGCAACCGAGGTACGTGCCCTTAGCCGGAACCGAACCCGGGTCTCTCTGGACCGCAGGCTAACGCTCTAACTGCTGAGCCAAACCAGCCAGGGCAGTTGCTTTCTGTTAAGTACTCTGGTTTCCAGAATCCTCCATTAACACTGATAGGCCTGTCTTTGTAACTGTAGCTTTATGTATCAGTGAAAAATTTTAGGGGCTTTAATACTACAGATTTTGTATTGGTCTTCAATTTCAGGAACACTGTTGTTGCCTCAGAGGGAAGGAGGTAATGTTTAGTTTATTAAGTTCAGTGAAACAAATTTGGTAGCGATTTACTCTGTTATTACAGATTGAGAAAATACCTCAGAGAACACAGTAAGCAGCAAAGTCAGAAGTGAGAATCTTACCAATTTTGCTGTACATAGGCCCCTTGTGAGACTTAAATAAAGTAATCCTTTTCTGGTAGACGAAAGTTCTTTAGTGGAGCAACAAAATCTGATCAAGGTCCTGAAGGGGATTTTTAGTCTAGAGTCAGGCTGCCTCCCCTATTCTTTTAAATATATATTTTTTAATTAATTATTTTGAGAGAGAGAGAAACATAAACATGAGGAACATCTGTCGTCTGCCTCCTGCACACCCCCTACTGGGGATTGAGCCAGAAACCTGGGCATGTGCCCTGACTAGGAATCAAACCGAGACCTCTCAGACAATGGGACAACACTCACTCCACAGAGCCACCCGCTAGGCTTAAATAGTATATGTATTTTGCCAAGTTCTATGTATTTAAATACACATTAAAGGATGAAGACAAGTAATTTTAAACATCTTGCTGACCATGATAGCATTTTGTATTCAGTAGCTATTATTTATTTTCCCTTTATGGATTTGAGAGAGAGAGGAAGGGAGAGGGAGAGAGAGATAGAAACAATTGATGAGAGAGAACATCACTTGGCTGCCTCCTACATGCCCCCCACTGGGGATTTGGCCCACAACCTGGTTATGTGTCCTGACCAGGAATCAAACTAGGACCTCTCAGTCCATGGGACGATGCTCAATCCACTGAAGCCACAGCGGCCAGGCAGTAGGTATTATTTTTAAGCATTATATATATTTGGAGTAAGATGAACAAGAGATTTTAAGTCCATGTTTTATTTTTTATTTTTTTTAAATACAAGCAAAAGTTTATTTAGAAGGTCACAGAGGTAGAAAAGGTGAGCCAGCTGGGCTGTGTGGGCTCAGGAAATGAGTTACAGAGGCAAAAGAAGAGCCCTTTGAGCTTAGGAAAAAGAAAAGCAGAGAGAATGTGCCTGGGGTAAGGAGAGGGGGAAAGGTGCGGACATGCTCTCTTGAGTATGCCCTATTGTAAGTCCATATTTTAGATAGTCTTCTAAATAATTTAAAGTTTTTGGCTGACTTAGTTCTGATTAGCTGGGCATTGTATGTTTTGTTTTATTGTGATCATAGTACGTGAAATTTTGGTGCTTAAAGGAGCTCTTATTTCCAGAGACATCAGCTCTGCTGTTTTTTTGTTCCTTTTGTGCTTACATTATTAACATTGTCTTCCATTCAGTTTTTTGATAGGGTTCTCAATCACTTATTTTGTGAATCTTAATTTAGTTAAAACTGGATAATTTATAAATCCTCTTATAGTTAGGCACACAGACAACAATATGACGTAGTATGTTAAATATGAATGAGCTGGTGTCCTGACCAGCTTGGTATAACTCTGAGACTTCCTTCAGGAAAACTTGACCATCTGACCAAAATTGCTAATATTTATATATCATAGGGATAGCCCTGTCCAGTTTGGCTCAGCGGTAGAGTGTCGGCCTGCAGATCAATGAGTCTGGGGTTCCATTCTGGCCAAGGACATGTACCTTGGTTGCAGATTGTCCCCCACCCTGGTCAGGGTCATGTGGGAGGCAACAGTCGATGTGTCCCTCTCACATTGATCTCTCTCTCTCTCCTTCCCACTCTTACCTAAAAGTAAATAGACAAATATCCTTGGGTGAGGATTAAAAAATAAAATAGGGAAATATATGTCTATTGATACTGGCAAGTATATGTGTGTGTGTATACCTATAATAAAGGTAAGTCTTAGCGTCACGTGCTTGATTGGTGGCTTTTACAAAGTTTCAGTGGCATGGAAACAAATTGGAGTGGGATAAGAAATGAGAGGAGAGGCAAACTGTTTCAAGAAGTTTGGAGTAAAGAGAGAAGGAACAGGCCCGGCCAGTGTGGCTCAGTGGTTGAGTGTCAACCCATGCACCATGAGGTCGCCAATTCGAGTCCTGGTCAGGGCACATGCCCAGGTTGGGGGCCCAATCCCCAGTGAGGGGCATGTAGGAGATGGCCAGTCTGTGTTCTCTCTCATCGATGTTTCTCTCTCTCTCTCCCTCTCTCTTTTCATTTTTTCTAAAAACCAATAAAGAAGAAAATTTTTTTAAAAAGAGAAGGAACAGGTTAAAGAGGCTGTTATATATAGCCTATATAGTCTAGGCAAAAGATTGTGAATACCTGAATTAGGGCAATGATAATAGGAACAGAGAAAAAGAGAATCCAGAAAAAAATTAGGAAATAAAGGTGGCCATTTAGTGGGGATAAGGGAAAAGGAATTGTCAAGGGTGACTCCCAGATTTCTGGCTTCAAAGGTTAAGAAGATATTGGACAGATCCCTAATACCTTATATCAGTGTTTCTCAACCTTTTCTTTCATTATCACCCTCCTAAAGGGCCTTTTTGGACTGTGTTTTCCCCTAATGCATCCCTCCCATGAAATTTTTTTATTTTTTTATTCTAACAATAAATTCTTTTTTTTTTTTTAATCCTCACCCTAGGACATTTTCCCATTTTTTTGTTCAGGTAGAGTGGGAGGGAGAGAGAGGAACAGAGAGAAACATCAACGTGAAAGGTACACATCGAGTGGCTGCCACCCGCACGACCGACCAGGGCCGGGGACATACTGCAACCGAGGTACATGCCCTTAGCGGGAACCGAACCTGGGTCTCTCCGGACCGCAGGCCGACGCTCTAACCGCTGAGCCAAACCGGCCAGGGCCTCCTCCCATGAAATTTTAATGCATAGATATACTCAATATCTTTTTCATGTATAAGTTTATCTTTGCATTATATGTAAAGAGAGTAAGCAATTAAAGCTTGTTTTTATTTATTTATTTATTTATTTATTTATTATCCTCACCCGAGGATATTTTTCCATTTTTTGTACAGATAGAGTGGGAGGGAGAGAGAGGAAGGGAGAGAGAGACAGAAACATCGACGTGAAGGGACACATCGAGTGGCCACCCGCACGACCAACCAGGGCCGGGGACAAACTGCAACTGAAGTACGTGCCCTTAGCGGGAACCGAACCCGGGTCTCTCCGGACCGCAGGCCGACGCTCTAACCGCTGAGCCAAACTGGCCAGGGCAAAGCTTGTTTTTTATTCAGTGCAGGGTTAAGAATGATTAAACAAAATTTTTATGTTAAAAGTTAAATTGAAAAGCTATTTGCATTTAAGTTTTGTAGCTGTATTTGCTGAGTAACTTCTAATGTAATTTATTTACTTATATAAGTTGTAATATATCAAACTGCATATGCAGATTAGCATTTGTAAATATGTAAAGGTTGTAATAAAAGTTTAAAATCATTCAGAACTGCCCTGGCCTGTTTGGCTAGAGCATCAGCCTGCAGACCAGAGAGTCCCAGGTTCGGTTACTGCTAAGGGCATGTACCTCAGTTGGGGTTGTGTGAGAGTCGATTTGTCTCTCTCACATTGATGTTTCTCTCTCTCTTCCTCCCGCTCCGAGGATAAATAAATTTTATTTATTATTATTTTTTAATCCTCACCTGAGGACATTTTTTTCATTTTTTTGTTCAAATAGAGTGGGGTGGAGAGAGAGGAAGAGAGAGAGAGAGAAACATGGACGTGAAAGGGACACACTGAGTGGTTGCCATCCACACAACCCAACCAGGGCAGGGGAGAAACTGCAACCGAGGTACATGCCCTTAGTGGGAACCGAACCCGGGTCTCTCTGGACCGCAGGCTGACGCTCTAACTGCTGAGCCAAACCGACCAGGGCAGGATAAATAAGTTTTAAAAAAATCATTCAAAACTGTTTATTTTCCAGCAAAACAATAGAAAAAAATCAGTTTCTTAAAATTATTTTTAGTGAACTTTTGCACTTGATTTTAGCCAAAAGGCTGAGAAGAGACTTATTTATTTATTATTCCTTACCCGAGGATATTCTTCTACTTATTATCAGATAGAGTGGGAGGGAGGGAGGGAGGGGGAGAGAGAGAGAGAGAGAGAGAGAGAGAGAGAGAGAGAGAGAGAGAGAGAGAAACATTGATGTGATAGAGCCACATTGACTGGTTGCCTCCCACACGGCCCCAACCAGGGCCAGGGATGAACAGCAACCAAGGTATGTGCCCTTGACTGGCATCGAACCCGGGACTCATTGGTCTGCAGGCCAACTCTCTACCACTGAGCCAAACCAGCCAGGACGAAGAGATTTATTTTGAGTGAACTTTTAAATTTGTACTTGATGTGAGAATATAAGTTAGAACTTAACCAGCTGCTAAGTGCTCATTCAGATCTTATTGACATTTTTCTTTTCAGCACTTGACATAATTAATCTTGACAAATTTTAATTTGTAGAATTAAACAATAAAATATAAGCTTTTAATGTAATTATTAAAGCCGGCATTACACTCTGATGATCAGATATAAATAACATTCACCAGGCATAACAGGCATGCACAGGCAACCTCTTGTTTTATGACTTCAAGATCCAGCAATCAGGAGTAAATCTCCCACTCATGACCGTCTATTCACCATAGGTTTGTGAACAGATCTTGCATACTTTTTGTCTGCCTTTCATGAAGTCAGTGTCAGTGTTGCTCACGTAATATTCAAGAAAACCCCAGTGAAAGAAATGAAATACTAAGGAATAAGACTTAATTGATGAGGTTGAACTTTGGAGGACCACATACCATTGTAACATCTAAGTACCCCTTTCCCTCATGAACCAGTTTTGCCTTTTGGGTATAGTATTGCCTCCATTGAGAATGAATGCCTTATGATTAACTGTTTATGCCAGATATTTCACAATTTTGATTGTTTGGGTTTTAGAAACGTATTATGGTATATGTGAATTAGATAACACCTCCAGCAGGGTTTGAGATAAAGTCCTATATAATAAATTATTAATATTTTTTAGCAAACATTTTGAATATTAATTGAGATAAATAAGGACTATAAATAGTCTTATGTTTTGTTCAGGTTTTGTAGCTAAATGTGTTGTCTTGATGCTATATTTACTAAAAAAAAAGTTCTATTTTCAGAACACTTTTGATTTCAGAATTCCAAATGAGGAATTATGGACCACAAATTAATAATTAAGAAATATGGCGCACTGGCCGGTTTGGCTCAGCGGTTAGAGCATTGGCCTGCGGTCCAGAGAGACCCGGGTTCGGTTCCCACTAAGGGCATGTACCTCGGTTGCAATTTGTCCCCGGCCCTGGTTGGTCGTGCGGGTGGCAGCCACTCAATGTGTCCCTTTCACATCGATGTTTCTCTCTCTCTCTTCCTCTCTCTCTCTCTCTCCCGCTCTGTCTGAACAAAAAGTGTAAGAATGTCCTCGGGTGAGGATAAAAAAAAAAAAGAAAGAAAGAAAAATGGCCCTGGATGGTTTGGCTCAGCGATTAGAGCATCGGCCCAAAGAGTCACGGGTTTGATTCTGGTCATGGGCACATACCTCAGTTGCAGTTTGTTCCCAGCCCTGGTCGAGATTTTCTGGGAGGCAACCAGTCGATGTGTCCCCCTCACATCAATGTTTCTCTCTCTCTTTTCCTCTCTCTTCCTCTCTCTCCCTCCCTCATACTCTATCTGAAGATAATTGGAAAAATATCCTTGGGTTAGGATTTTAAAAAAATTTTTTTTCATTTATCTTCAGATAGAGTGGGAAGGAAGGGGAGAGAGAGAAACATCAACATGAGAGAAACACATCAATTGGTTGCCTCCCACACAACCCCGACCCAGGCTGGGGATGAGAACCGAAACCCAGGTACATGCCCTTGGCCAGAATGGAACACACGACTCTTTGGTCTGAGGGATGACACTTTAACCACTGAGCCAAACCTGCCAGGGCTATGTATTTTTTTTTTTTTTAATCCTCACCCGAGGATATTTTTTCATTTTTCGTTCAGATAGAGTGGGAGGGAGAGAGAGAGAGAGAGAGAAACATTGACGTGAAAGGGACCCATCATGTGGCTGCCACCCGCACAACCCAACGAGGGCCGGGGACAAACTGCAACCGAGGTACGCGCCCTTAGGAGGAACCGAACCCAGGTCTCCCTGGACTGCAGGCCGACGCTCTAACCGCTGAGCCAAACTGGCCAGGGCAGGGCTGTGTACATTTTTTAAAGAACATTTGAGATGCTATTGGACATGAGTTGAAGGAACTCCTTGGGTATTATGTGTGGACTGCAGATATAGATTTGAAAGTCATCAGCATTTATTTTCCAAAGAGGCAATAATTGTCTAATGAAACATGATTGGAATTGCTCACCTTGGGGTGAGGTAAATGGTAGAGACTAGGGTTTTTTGTTTTTTTTTTAATTCTGGCTTGCTTGTTCTTATAGCCTAGTTTTCGAGGGATTGAAGATGGAATAGAAGGATACAGATTAGGAGAAAGGAGCTAGCCCTAGCTGGTTTGGCTCAGTGGTTAGTGTGTCGGCCTGCGGTCCGGAGAGGCCCAGGTTCGGTTCCTGCTAAGGGCATGTACCTCGTTTGCAGTTTGTCCCCGGCCCTGGTTGGGTCGTGCGGGTGGCAGCCACTCAATGTGTCTCTTTCATGTTGATGTTTCTCTCTCTCTCTCTTCCTCTCTCTCCCTCCTGCTCTATCTGAATAAAAAGTGGAAAAATGTCCTTGAGTGAGGATAAAAAAAAAAAAATTTTTTTTTTAAAAAGAGAGAAAGGAGCTAGTCCAGCTGGAGTAGCTCAATCCCCGGTACAGGGTGTACAGAGAGAAAGAGGAGCTAGAGTTTTAGGAGGAAGGAAAAACTACCTGTTTTGTTTTGTTTTTTTTTGATATATATATTTATCACTGAAAATATTACAGATGTCCCTCCTTTCTTCCCCCCTTGACACCCTCCTCCCCTCACCTGTCCCCCCTCCTTCACTACTGTTATCTGTGTCTATTGGTTATGCATATATGCATATAAGTTCTTTGGTTTATCTCTTCCCTCTCCCCATCCCCCTTCCCTCTGAGGTTTGTCAGTCTGTTTCCTACTTCCAGGTCTCTGGATCTATTTTGTTCGTCAGCTTATTTTGTTCATTATATTCCACAAATAAATGAGATTATGTGATACTTACCTTTCTGACTAGCTTATTTTGCTTAGCACGATACTCTCCAGGTCCCTCTATGTTGTCTCAAAGGGTAAAAGATTTTTCTAACAACTGCATAATATTCCATTGTATAAACGTACCACAGCTTTTTTATCCACTCATTTACTGACAGGACACTTGGGCTGTTTCCAGATCTTAGTTATTGTGGAAAAACTACCTGTTAATAGAGAGCAAGAAAATATAGTGTCCTCTTTGACCCAGCTTTCTAGAAATTGCCGTCATGGGCAGTTGAGGCCTTTCAGAGTAGGCGCTGAGAAGAAAAGGGAAATACCCATTGATTTATCATTTATGCCCTAGACACTTTCACATTACCTCACCAATCTTCCAGGGGTATAAAATTTATCCTTATTTTATGGATAATAGAAGTAGGACTCAAAGATAGATATATAGATATATATATATTCTAAATGATTATCTTCAAACTGGTTATCTCATGTATATTTTTTCTCCACTTTTGAGTCCGTGAACTGTGGGAATACATAGGAGATATTCAGTGAATATTTTGTAGTTAGCTTAAATGGAAGTTGAGCTCTTTGCTTTCCCTAGTTTAATTAATTCATTTTAGTTCCTTGTAACACCTAGTGGTAGTGGCAGTGGGGTGTTCCTAGGAAGGTGAGAGCTATCAGATTCTGCAATCTATAAGGGATGGTTGGAAATTTTTTTTGGAGAAATTGTTTGGACTGTAGCTATCCTATCCTTAGTCTTCTCCTATGTCTCTCACCATTTCTTACTTCCCATCCCAAGGTTTGAGCATTGCATTTATATCTTAGTGTGCCATACAAAGCTTAGACTCTGAGTATTGAATATTTAGTTGTATGTGCAGAAGGTAGTTTTTCCCACGTGGTCTTTTAGCCAGACCACGTAGTTTATAGATTCAAATTTGTTTCCTAGAGTGATTGCAGTCCTGTGAAGATCTGCTAGAATACGAGCAGCCTTGTTATGGCCCCACTGTGGACTGACCCAATTGTCCAAAGAGTAGTCTTGGTGACTCGCAGTTCTGACAGGCTTGCAGATAACACCATGAGAGCCTTATGCAGTCAGACGTTTCAAACTGTTTTCTTGTTTACATTATTTCTTTGTCATGAAGATCTGAGAGACAATCCAGAAGTTTGAAAAGCTATTGCCAAACTTTTTAATATCTTTTTATTGATTTTTCAGAGAGAGGAAGGGGGAGAGAGAGAATCATCGATGTGAGGGAGAAATATCAATTGGCTGCCTCCTGTATGCCCCCTCTTGGTCCATGGGAAGATGCTCAATCCACTGAGCCACAATGCTGGGGTGCTATTGCCAGACTTAATCCTACCTTATCAGCACAGCATTTAACTATTTACAAAGTGCTTTCATTTATATTCTCATTTGATCTTTACTGTAACTCTGAGGTAGACAGGGTAAGGGTAGGAAAATTGAGATAAGTGACACCCAAGGTGATACATTTATTAAGTAGCAAGACCATCAGTCATATTGTCTGGCTTTGTAGTTTCTTTCACCAATACCACACTTTCCATTGTGCCCGTTCATGGTCCTTCTAGCACGGGTGCCCTCTGTCAGCCTAGATTTTTCCTTTACTTTTTTTCGAAAATATGTTTTTATTGATTTTTTTAGAGAGAGAGGAAGGGAGAGAGAGAGAGAAATATCAATGTGAGAGAGAAACATCAATCAGCTGTCTCCTGTACACCCTCATCTGGGGGATTGAGCCCACATCCTGGGCATGTGCCCTGACTGGGAATCGAACCAGGACCTCTCAGTCCATGGGAGGACGCTCAATCCACTGAGCTACACCGGCTGGGCTAGATATATATATATTTTTTTTTTTCCCTCACCCGAGGACATTTTTTGATATTTTGTTCAGATAGAGTGGGAGGGGGGAGAGAAAGAGAAACATAGATGTGAAAGGAACACATCGAGTGGTTGCCATCTACACAACCCAACCAGGGCCGGGGTATGTGCCCTTAGCGGGAACCGAACCCAGGTCTCTTGGGAACGCAGGCCAGTGCTCTAATCGCTGAGCCAAACCGGCCAGGGCAATATTTCTTTATAATACAAACCCTTGAACATATTCTGTCCATTCACATAATGTTGAGGTTTAAAAAAGATTTTCAGCCCTGGCCAGTTTGGCTTAGAGGTTGGAGCATCGGCCCTCAGACCAAAGGGTCTCTGGTTCGATTCCCGGTCAAGGGCATGTACCTGGGTTGCAGGTTTGATCCCTGGCCCAGGGCAGGGTCCTGCGGGAGGCAACCACTTGATATGTCTCTCTCATACTGATGCCCCCCCTCCACATCCCCGCTTTTACTCTATCTAAAAATCAATGGGAAAATATCATCAGGTGAGGATTAATGAAAAAATTAAAATAAAACAATTTTCAAACCCTACACCAGACGTTGCCACCACCACCAATCACTCCCTACAATCACATGCACACACCACACACACACACGGTGTGGGGTGCTGCAAAAAAAAAAACAAGAGCATGGAGATTTAACTCATGGTTTTTGTTTGTTTGTTTTTTTAATTTTTTTTTCTTTATTGATTTTAGAGAGAGATGAAGGGAGAGAGAGAGAGAGATAGAAACATCAGTGAGAGAGAACATCGATTGGCTGCCTCCTACATGCCCCCCCACTGGGGATTTGGGCCACAACCTGGGCATGTGCCCTGACTGGGAATTGAACCGATGACCTCTGGGTGCATGGGTGGATGCTCAACCACTGAGCCACACCAGCCAGGCTGGTTTTTGTTTTTTCTTTGAAGTGGCAGACAACCTTCAAATGACTACCTAACTACCTAGGCCCTACAGTCTTCTACTTCTGTTCATATCAGTGTTGGTATCATCTGACATTTGTATTCACTATTCTTGGCAATAACTGGACCACACCTTATTTGAAAGATTGAGTCAGACAATGGTTAGGGTGGTAGAATCCAAGAATAAACATCGACACTCCTTCCAGGAAGTAACAAGGGAGTCCCCTTGTGGCTGTGCTGTTTAGTAAAATATATTTAATGGAGAGAGTGTTGGCTTTAGTCAGAAAGACCTGGATTAGGCTCTCCCACTTATTAGCTGGGTCCTTCTGCAAGTTATGCTTCAGTTTCCCTACCTCTAAAATGGGGGTTCTATATGAGCTTAGACTTCAAAGCTAAGCAAATCATTACCAATTTTCCCTGAGAACATCCCCCTGATAGCATTCAGAGATTGACTTGGGGATATTTGAAAGATCTTTCAAAGGGATATCTTAGTCTTAGTCTGGATTTAGTAGATGCAGTTGTGTGCTACTTCACAAGGATACGTTTTGAGAGAGCATACTACACAAACCTAGATGGCATAGCCTAATGCTATAATTGTATGTGCTATACTTTTATGCAACTGGCATAACAGTGGGTTTGTTTACACTAACATCACCACAACACATGAGGGATGCATTGTGCTTTGACATCATGAGGGCTACACTGTCACTAGGTGATAGGCATTTTTCAGCTCCATTATATGTATATGCAGTTCATCATTGACTGAAAAGTTATGTGGCGTGTGATTATAATACCTTTTCACTATGGCCAAAGACTATGGAAAGCATTCTGTACTGAACTTGAGAAGACTACTTTCCATCTAGTACTAAGGACATAGATTGTAATTTTCTTGAAAGGAGTATCATGATCCTTTTCTACCTTGGTGCCTGATGCAGGTGTTCTAGCAGGAAATGGAAATAAGTAACTCGACACAGGAAAGGAACTTGTATATACTGCAGTAGTTTGTTGGTTTAATAATAAAAATTATTAACTTTGAAGCTATCTCAATAAAAGATAAATTCATTAAGAAAGAACTAATATGGCCCTGGCTGGTTTGGCTCCGTGGTTAGGTTAGACCATCAGCCCATGGACCCAAGTGTTGGGTTCGATTCTGGTCAAGGGCATGTACCTGGGTTGCAGGTTCAATCCCAGCCCTGGTCGAGGTTGTGCAGAAGTTGACCAGTTGATGTGTCTCTCTCACATTGCTGTTTCTGTCTCGCTCACTCTCTCTCCCTCCCCCGTTCTCCCTTCCACTCTCTGAAAATCAATGGAAAAACATCATTGGGTGAGAATCAACAAAAAAACAAAGGACTCATGTGGATCACTGGCTTATTATGATTATCTTAATGTACTAATTGCTATATATAATGTCTAAAAAGAATAGGTATCCATATGGAAAAGGATGAAGTTGGACCCCTGCCTCACATCACATACAAAAATTAACTTAGTGGTTCAAAAACTTAAAAAGATCTAAAATTTTAAAACTCTTTTAAGAAAACAGGAGTGCCTGGCGAGTGTGGCTCAGTGGTTGAGCATCGACCCATGCACCAAGAGGTCGCCGGTTTGATTCCCAGTCAGGGCACATGCCCAGGTTGTGGGTCAAATCCCCAGTGTGAATTATGTAGGAGGCGGCCAGTCGGTGTTCTTTCTCATCGGTGTTTCTATTGTTCTCTCCCTCTTCCTTCCTCTCTAAAATCAATAAAGAAAAAAATTTTTTTAAAGAAAAACATAGGAGTAAATCTTCATGATCTTGACAGCAAAAGCACAAGCAACCAAAAAATAGATAAATTGGACTTAGCCAAAATAGAAAACTTGTGCTTCAGGTCCTTTGGGAAACTAAAGTTTAAAATGTTGGATGGGCCCTGGCCAGTTTGGCTCAGCAGTTAGAGCATCGGCCTGCGGTCCAGAGAGACCCAGGTTTGGTTTCTGCTAAGGGCACATACCTCCGTTGCAGTTTGTCCCCGACCCTGGTTGGGTTGTGCATGTGGCAACCACTCGATGTGTCTTTTTCACGTTGATGTTTCTCTCTCTCTCTCTTCCTCTCCCTCCCTCCCATTCTATCTGAACAAAAAACGAAAAAATATCCTTGGGTGAGGATTAAAAAAATAAATAAAATAAAATGTTGGAACATTTGAGAGCATGTGTGTGCTGTACATGCAGAAATTCTTGCTGTCAAAGATTTAGTGGTCTGGAAGTGAGAGGTGACAAGTTGTGAACTAAAATAATGTCATTGGAGGTCATCAGAGGGACCACTTTAGGGTAACAAGTGTCAAAGATAAAGCTGGACACTAGTTAAAGTGGCAAGGATAGATTTTAATCAGTAATATACTATTGCAATAGGGAGAAGTGTGAACTGAAGTCAGCTTCATTTTGTACAAAGGTAACTGGGCATTTTAAAGGGAAGATGAGGGCCCTGGCCGGTTTGGCTCAGCGGTTAGAGCGTCGGCCTGCGGTCTGGAGAGACCCGGGTTCGGTTCCCGCTAAGGGCGCGTACTTCGGTTGCAGTTTGTCCCCGGCCCTGGTTGGTCGTGCGGGTGGCAGCCACTCGATGTGTCCCTTCACGTCGATGTTTCTCTCTCTCTCTCCCTTTCTCTCTCTCCCTCCCTCTCTGTACAAAAAATGGAAAAATATCCTCGGGTGAGGATAAAAAAAAAAAAATAAAAAAAAAAAAATAAAGGGAAGATGAGGGAATCGAGGGTAGGGAGGGTAAGAGGGGGCTCAGTAGAGTCAGAAGTAAAAAATTACAAAATTTAAAAAATTTATTTTTCTTTATTACTTTTTAGAGAGAGGGAGAAAGAGATAGAAACATTGATAAGAGAGAACATCAATTGTTTGCCTCCTGCACACCCCTCACTGGGAATTTGGCCCACAACCTGGTCATGTGCCCTGACTGGGAATCAAACCAGCAACCTCTTAATGCATGGGGTCGATGCTCAAGCACTGAGCCACACTAGCTGGGCAAAAAATTACAAAATTTGAGAAAGGGATTTGGTCTATGTAAAACCCTTCTAGGTTTCCTAACTGGAACTTATTGAAGTTAGGCTCCTACCTTCCACAGCTACTGGGAGATGGGCACCCTGTTTTCAGGTGTTGGCTGGAACAAAGTAAATTCTTTTAAGCAGCCTTGCGGTTTTCTCAGGCAGGCTATTTAAGGTGGGGGTAGGATCAGTCTAGTGATGTGAACTTGAACTATTAGAAACTATTATCTCAGCCAGTGTGGCTCAGTGGATTAAGCGTCATACCATGGACTGAGAGGTCCTGGTCAGGGCACATGCCCAGGTTTTAGGCTTCATCCCCAGTAGGGGGTGTCCAGGAGGCAGTTGATCAGTGTTTCTCACATCGATGTTTCTCTCTCCCCAGTAGGGGGTGTGCAGGAGGCAGTTGATCAATGTTTCTCACATCGATGTTTCTCTCGCTCTCTCTCCTTCTCCCTTCCTCTCTCTCTAAAAAAAATTAGAAATTAATGTTAGTGTTTTGTTCAAGTCTTTACAGGCCAAAGTTGAGGCCAGGTTGAGAAAGTGCTCAGAAGAGCCTGTATAGAGTTTGATTAAGGAGAGAATCTCTGGCAAAGGTAAAAATCAATTTACCAACCTGTTGTCTTTGGGGAGGAGAAAGTTTATGGCTGACTCTAAGACCACATGAATGGTAATGGCAATAACTGCAAACTAAGAAAGATAGAAGAAACTAGTTTAAGGAGAAAGTGAGGTGGAGATAGCCAGTGGGCATTTGCAAATGCACTTTTAGGCAGGAGGTTGTGACCATAGGGATTTGGTACTTAGTGTAAAACTGGAGGTTTAGGCCAAGGGAGATCATTTGGGGAAGGGGGCTGTTCCTGCTAAGGGGACCAAAGGTAGAATTTTTATACACACTGACATTGAGAGATTGGCACTGGAAGAGGAACACAGTATGAAACCTGAGAAGGAGTGGTTGGGAAGGTAGGTAAGAGAAGAACTGGGAGAGGGTGGTATTGTTAGAATCATGGGTAGAGTTTCAAGAAGGTAAAAGTGATCATCAGTGACAGATTAGAAAGTCAAATAGAATGAATACTGACAAGGTCACTGGATTTAGCAGTCTAAAATGTCTTTTTCTAAGGTGTGTCCTGTCTTACAACAGAATTTTTATTCTGTTTTCATATCAATTTTGGAGGAAACCGATGGTTTAAATATTTGAACAGTGATTCATTCAACAAATATTTGTGAATCTATGATATTATAGATGCTGAGGATACAACAAAGGTCCCTGCCCTTGTAGAACTTACATATCCTATGGAGAATGGGCACATTGTAAATTGTGTAACGAAGGAAATAAAACAGGTGTTCTGACAAAAATAAAGTAGCTTTTTTGGGGTTAGGAGGGAAGGATCTAGCAATTCTAAGAGCCACAAAAAGAAAATAGAAGCAGCGGGAAACAGCCTAATGGGCTCCAGACACTGAGAGGGCCGTTATGACAGGAGCATATGATGAATGAGGGTAAAGAATTGAATGAGATAAAGATAGAGGCAGGACCTTGAATTGTGAAGATTTTATTCTATGTGGAAGCAGTACTGTGCTTTGGTTTTATTGTCCATTGATAGATTAGAGGGAAAAGGGGAGACAAGAGATGATAGTGACTTGGATGGGATAGGGGTCAGGAACTGAAAGAGTTGTAAATACATTCAGGTTATATTTTGGAGATAAAACCAGAACAGGATTTGACAATTAAGATTAGATGAAAGTGATGGGGGTGGGTGGGGCCCTCAGGCAATGCTCCCTGTTCATATGCACTAACTGGAGACTTGATTGCCAGTAACTCTCAAGTTAAAATGACTGTGAGTAAATGCATCAAGGTAGACAATATCTAGTCTAAAGGCAGGAGCCAGACTGAGTAGAATTTTATGTGTATTGTGAGGATGGAAAGAAGTAGTTCTCAGAGGTTGAATGAAAAGAAGAGGCCTTTGGAATTAGAGGGTCTAGATTGCAGTCCAGCTTCAAAATTTGTGCAAGTCACTGCACCTCTGAACCTAGTTCCTTAGCTATTAACTGTATATGCTGCTGATTGGCTAATCTTTCTCATTGGTTGTTTAGGGGTCAGTTAGGTCCTGTGTATGAAAACATTTTTTGAAAACAGAAGCATGATGCTGAGGTTTATTTAACTACTTAACAAAGCCCCTGTCAAATTTTGTTTGGCTGGCACAATGTAAAAATTGAGTGTGAGTGCAATCCCTGCTTTATTATTGTACCTGCCTTGTTAAAAATCATTAACCGCCCAGCCAGTGAGGCTCAGTGGTGGAGCATCGACCCATGCACCAAGAGGTCACTAGTTTGATTCCAGGTCAGGGCACATGCCCAAGTTATGGGCCCAATCCCCAGTGGGGGGCATTCAGGAGGCAGCCGATTGATGTTCTCTCTCACTGATGTTTCTCTTTCTCTCTCCCACTTCTTTTCTCTCTCTCTAAAAGCAATAAAGAAAAGAAAGTTGTTGCCCTGGCCGGTTTGGCTCAGTGGTTGGAGTGTTGGCCTGCAGACCAGAGAGTTCCGGGTTCGGTTCCGTCTAGGGGCACATACCAAAAAAGAAAAAGAAAAAAAATTGTTTTTAAAAAAATTATTAACCTTTTTACTTTACCTTTTTAAAGCATTTGAGTTTGTGGTTTACCGAAATTCTGGAATGTGAGCAGATGTGTTTCTTTATTGGTGATGGAGCAGTCCCCAATCTAGAATTCTGGTGGATTTGCTGTTACCAGTCACTTTCCTTTTCAGGAAATGAAAAGAACCTGGAGTTTGGGACCAAACAGGTCAGGGTTGACCTTTTATCATCATGGCTTGTTATTTAACCACTGAGTCTCAGTTTTCTCATCTTTACACTATATTCTCAGGATTGTTGTGAAAATTAGAGATTATATCTTCAAAGAGCTTGGCACATTATCAAACCTTACTAGCTCGGTAAGACTATGGACTCTATGCCCCAGTACACACTGACTCCTTTTCCTTTTCCTTTTTCTTTTTTTATCCTCACCTGAGGACATTTTTCCATTTTTTGTTCAGATAGAGTGGGAGGGAGAGAGGGGAAGAGAGAGAGAGAGAGAGAAACATCGACGTGAAAGGGACACATCGAGTGGCTGCCTCCCGCACGACCCAACCAGGGCTGGGGACAAACTGCAACCAAGGTACGTGCCCTCAGCGGAAACCTAACCCGAGTCTCTCTGGACCGCAAGCTAGTGCTCTAACTGCTGAGCAAAACCAGCCAGGGCATAGTTTCTTATCATTGTTGTGATAAATGTGGACATCATAAAGATGTACAGAGTGTTAGGAGAGAATTCGGGTTAGTTAGAGCAGCTTTTACTTAATGCAGTATTCTCTTCCTGTGTTATACAAAAGTGTTCATGATTTTAAATTTGATGAATCTCAAAATTTTAAACATACCAGTGATTTAATGGAGTATGACAGTAATCTTACTACTCACCTCATGTGTGACTGGAGACTCAGCCTTCATCTATCAATTAGGGCTTGTATTAATTTTCTTTTTTTTTTTTTTCTCACCCGAGGACATTTTTCCATTTTTTTTTTTTTTTGTTCAGGTAGATTGGGGGGGGGAGAGGAACAGAGAGAGAGAGAGAGAAACATCGATGTGAAAGGGACACATCGAGTGGCTGCCACCCGCACAACCGACCAGGGCCGGGGACAAACTGCAACCGAGGCACACGCCCTTAGCGGGAACCGAACCAGGTCTCTCAGGACCGCAGGCCGACGCTCTAACCACTGAACCAAACCGGCCAGAGCTGTATTAATTTTCTATGGCTACCATAACAGCATCACAGACCAGGTGGCTTAAATAACAGAAATTCATATTCTCGGTTCCAAGCCTAGAAGTCTGAGATCAAGGTGTCAACAGGGTTGACTTCTTCAGAGACTTCTCTCCTTGCCTTATAGATGGCTCTCTTTGTGTTCACATAATATACTTCCTCTTGTGCATCTGTATCTTTTTTGTTGTTTTTTACTTTATTTTTATATTGACAGTATGTGCATCTGTATCTTAATCTTCACATTGGATTTGGGTCTTAACCCAATATTAAGACCCTATCTCCTAATGCAATCACATTTTGAGGTACTGGACGTAGGACTTCAACATGTAAAGGGGGTCCGTACATGTTTTGTATTACTATTGCTAGTCCCTTGGTTCTAAAAACTTAGAAAATGATTGCCAACATTAGACATTTATTTCCTAAAAATGGGAGATACAACTTCAGGGACCTATTCACTTTAAGAGAGTTCCTTGACTAAGAAAACCCAAGAGAGTCAGGTGCTATAAAAGGTATATTTGTATTGTGGATTTCTTTATCCAGCTGCCTGCTGGTCCCCAAACAAGAGTCCAGCCTTCCTTTGGTTGTTGATTCCAGATGTGCTTCAGCAGATGTTCATTCTCCCAATCTAGTCTTCCATGCCTGGCTTCTCCAGTGAAGTCATAAGCAAATATTTGTGATAGTTTCTTGTCACCATGGTAACTAAAGAAACACAACCTGGTTCTCCTTCCAGCTTCACTGTCAGCTCTGCTGGAAGGAGAAGACAGCCCTTTGGGAAGGCCCAGGCTTAGAGTCATGAAAAACCATCTGTCAGGTAATGGGGGACAGCAGTCCAGTGCCGACTTGAGGAATCTGTCCTGAGCCTGTTAGTCTCGAGGCACAGGAGTAATTAGGGACCCCAAAAGGAGGCTGCTGCAGTCCCCTAGAACTTTTTGACTGTCTCTTTGTTTGTTTGTTTAACAATAAATCCATTTGGGCTTTGCCAGTGGGTATGGAGATTTGCACATTCTAAGACCCAGCTGCTGCTGTTGGTTTGCCAAGCTGCTTTCCAGAATGACCAGAGGCACTGTCTCTGAAGTTTCATTCCCTTAGTATGTCTAGTTCCAGAATTCAGCTCACTTCTCAGTTTTCACTTTCATTTCTCTTCCAACCAGATTCTTTTAATAGACTACTTTCCCCCCTTCACATTTATTCAATTTCCACCCCCATGGTGAATCTCCTGCTTGCAAAACCAGCCCAAATCTTATCCTTGGGAGTTTTTTTGTTTTTTTTTTTTAATTAAAAAAAAAATTTAGCCCTGGCCGGTTTGGCTCAGTGTTTAGAGCATCGGCCTGCAGACCAGAGTGTCATGGGTTCGATTCTGGCCAAGTGCATGTACCTTGGTTGCGGTTCGTCCCTGGCTCTGGTCGGGGTCATCGGGGTCATGCAGGAGGCGACCAATGGACGTCTCTCTATCACATCGATGTTTCTCTCTCTCTCTCTCTCTCTTTCTCTTTTTCCCTCCCTCCCCCTCTCCCCTCCACTCTATCTAAAGATAAATGGGAAAAAAATATCCTCGGGTGAGGATTTAAAAAAAAAAATTCAAATACAGTCAACAGGTGTACAGCATAGTGATTATTTTATTTTATTTTTATTTTGAGAATACTTTTATTAAAGCTAGGGATAGTGAAACAAGGAAGGGCCTAGGATAGAAGCAACCAGAGAGAGCCTAGGCAAGGCTGCTTTGGCTCTCTAGAAATACTATGGGAAAGTAATGAGCCAAGGCAGGGTTTCTGTCATGTCAGCTCACTGGAAAGTCAGAGAAAGAGAGAGGTTCAAGAGGTTAGCCTGGGATGAGATGCCACTGCCCTCTGCTCCCTGTTTGCAAGTCTTGTGGGGACTCTTAGAGTTTAGGAGAAAGAAAAGTCACTCGAAAAGGAGATTCGAGAGGGTGTGCCCCAAGGAAGGTGCACTAGGAGATTTCTTTTCTTTTTCTTTTAATCCTCACCCGAGGATATTTCTGCATTTATCTTCAGACAGAGTGGGAGGGGGAGAGAGAGAGACATCAATGTGAGAGAGACATATCAACTGGCTACCACCCGCATGACCCCCAACTGGGGCCGGGGACAAACCGCAACCGAGGTATGTGCCCTTGGCTGGAATCGAACCCGGGACTCTCTGGTCCGCAGGCCGTTGCTCTAACCACTGAGTTAAATCAGCCAGGGCAGGAGATTTCTTTTTAAATTCTCATCACATTCACCCCAATCACCCTAGAAAAGGGGCAATATTAGAATTAGTTTTCCCTTTCTGTATGACTTTAAAACTTGTTTTCCTATTCCTTTTGCAATACTTTTAGTACCTGTTTCAGATTAGAAATTTAGAGGATGGGAAATGTTTATAAAGGGAGGGAGAACCTAGTTGGTAAGGCTTCCTCTACTCATACTTGAACACAATCAGCTTTACTTTTTATCAGTTTCTGAAATATTGAGATTGTTTTTCTTTTCAATATCTTTATATTGACTTTTAGATAGAGATGAAGGGGGAGAGAGATAGAAATATCTATTAATGAGCGAGAAACATCAGTAGGCATGTGCCCTGACCGGGAATGGAATCCGTGACCTCTCGATGCACAGGGACTATGCTCAACCCAGTGAGCCACACTGGCTGGGCAAGAGATTGCTTTTTAAATGTAAATTATTGGGGAAGGTATGATAAAGTCACTGCAGCCACAGGAGGAGACAGGAATGAGGCTTGGAAGGAAGATGTTGTTATACTCAGTGGTCTCAGAGAGGGTGTCACTTCATGCCACACAGTGTCACAGAGGAAAACACCACGGTGGTAAGGAGGCAGAAGGGACAGGAGCAAGTGGAAGGTTAAGGCAGAGTAAACAATTTAGGATTAAGCTAGTTTGAATACAGTTGGCCCTCGTTTATCGCGGTTAATCAGTTCCAGACTCTACCGCGATAAATGAATTCCCGCGGAGAGGAAGAGAGAGAGAGAGAGAAACATCGACATGAAAGGGACACATCGAGTGGCTGCCACCCGCACGACTGACCAGGGCCGGGGACAAACTGCAACCAAGGTACATGCCCTTAGTGGGAACCGAACCCGGGTCTCTTGGGACCACAGGCTGATGCTCTAACCGCTGAGCCAAACCGGCCAGGATGGATTCTTTATTTATAAATAGAAATTTTCGCAGTTAGAACATAGAAAACCTGTTTACGACCTTCTAAATACGTTTTTAACATTATTAGAGCCCTCTAGACATGAAATAACACCCTTTAGTCACCATTACACTTAATTACCCAATATATTAGACAAAATAAGACATATTAGACGTTACAAATATATTATTATTGTACATTTAATTACACACACAAAGTTCTTACACACAACCACTAACCTATGAAAATAGTGCAATTTGTTTGATGATGAGGCGATGAAGATGAAGAGATGTATTGCACAGCAAAGAAGAGCAAGGTTACTGCTCCTCTGAAGGCATGACCTCAGTAGGAGAGTCTTCAGGTGGTGCAGTATCTTCAGCAGGTGCATCGTCATCTTCCGCTGAAGGAGTACTAGGAGTGGGCAGTGGGTGTCAGTGAGTGTCTGGGTGCACGGCTGAAGAATGTCATGATAGGCAGTTGTTGGCGCTGTCTTTTCATATGCGTGAGGAGGCTTTTGTAGGGTTCTGTTGCTCCATCAAGTGTATTCCGGAACCGCAATGCACGCATCATTTGTGGGTCCCATTTGCCAATCATGTCCTGTACTATCTTAATAGTTCTCACGACTTGAGACAGACACTCAGGTGTAAGGCCAACTTCCTCCCACAGGAACCTCTGGCTGCTCTCCCTCCTCCTCTCTCACAGACTTAGTCATCTCCATTAGATCCTCGTCAGTTAAGGGATCCGAATGTGTCTCCAGCAGCTTATCCACGTCATCGCGGGTCATATCCGCGAAACCTTCTCCTCCCAGCATCCGAACCAGAGTAACTGCCTTATCCACTGCCAAGTTGCTTATATCCTCTGTGGTGAATCCTCTGTAGTCATGGACAATTTCAGGCCACAACATGTTCCAGCTGGCCTTCACGGTCTCCGTCTTTATGCCCTTCAATGCAGCCTGTATGTTCTTCAGACAGATCGCAATGGTATACTGCCACCGGTGCTCCTTCAGCAAGAAGTTCTCTTCAAGGTCCATGCCTTCCACGAGGTGCTGCATGGTGTTTCACGTGTAGAGGGCCTTGAACACACGAATAACGCCTTGATCCATAGGCTGGATCAGCGAAGTGGTGTTGGGAGGAAGGAACTCGATCTACACACCGTTGTAGGATAGGTCTTGTGCATAGCCTCCAGCATGTCCATGAGGAGAAGAACATTAAACACAAGTCCCTTTTCTGCGAGATACAGCTTGACTTGGGGGATGAAGCACTCGTGGAGCCAGTCCGATGACAGCTGCTTTGTGACCCAGCCCTTGTCGTTGTGCATCCAGTGCACAGACAGCAGGTTCTTGTTTTTATTCTTCAGGGCCGTAGGGTTCTTGGCCTTGTAGATAAGGGCAGGATTGAGCAAAAATCCCTCAGCATTTCCACACATAATGATAGTCACGCGATCCTTATACGCCTTGTAGCCATGGACCTTGGCCTTATCCTTGAAAATGAATGTCTGGGAAGGCGTTCTTTTCCAGAACAGTCCTGTTTTGTCCATATTGAACACCTGTTATGAATGATACTCACCCTCCTCAAGGATCTTCTGGAACATGTTCACGTGGTCCTCTGCTGCAGGCTGGTCAGCAGAGGCAGCTTCTCCATGGAGAACGACACTCTTCAGACGATACCTCTTCTGGAACTTCTCAAACCAACCCTTGCTTGCCATGAAATCCATGAATGTTGCCGAAGAGGGTCCAGGTTGAGATTCGTCCGCCGTAAAGCGCTGATAGAGCTGCCTCACCTTCTCCCAGATGACCAGCAGATCCAACGGAATGTTACGATGTGCTTTGCTTCCTTGTTGAAAGAGACAGTAGCCGTTGCACAGATATTCTTTTCATCTTTACAGATGGAGTAGACTCATTCAAGTTGTAATAGCGGATAATCTCAATTTTCTTGCCATTTTTGATCATATCTAAGAGTTTCACCTTCTCCTGGATGGTAAGCATCTTCCTCCGGCGCTTGGTTTCATCGTCAGAAGGCTTAGAAGAAGCACGTTTAGGAGCCATCATGGGGTTTAGATAAAAGTTCTCAGAAATCGCAAACACAAGAACAAAGATGCTTCTGATGCATAGTGATATAGAAGTGTGTATGAAAGAAACAAACTTGCGTGAGGCTGAGCCAATCAGTGGCCAGGATAGGATAACCAATCAGTGAACAGCAAACTCTGATCGGCTTGGTTTCACCACACCCGATTTTTTGGAAAAGAGTTGTTGCCCACACCTAAGTAGTAGTCTGGTTCCACCTGGCATTGAAGGATTTGCTGGGGTGCTCGAATACATAGGCCTACAATTCATCCGTACAGTAATTTTAATTATAATACAGGGGTGTATAATTGACTCAGACAACCGAGCATGCGCTGTATCATTTTCACTGACTCCATCAACTTTTTAATGAATATATTTGGAAAAACCGCTATAGAGTGAAGCCCCGAAAGTTGAAGCGCAAAGTGGTGAGGGACGACTGTAATTCCAGAGGGTTTGAGGCTATACAAGTTGCCTCTCCTTGCCTACTACCTGGCCATGGGGTGATTGAAGCAGAGGTGGAGGAGATCTGGCTCTTGATTGATTAGTTTGCATATCAAAGGCATGCTTTTAGCCAGGTTATCTATAGGAATTAGTAGGCCTGAGAGGGGTCTCTCCCTGGGTCTGTCAGGCTCCTAAATACCAGCACATCAAGAATATAGAAAATATAGTTAATATAATTGGCCCTGTGATGAATTAATACAAATAGATAAATACAGAATCTAAGGAAACATAGAACAGGGATTCTGTGTCAGATGTAATTGGAGGTGTGCTACAATGAAAAATTTTGTGGGTGTGTGGTAAAATATAACAAAATTCACTTTTTGTTATATATTTTTCCAAGGACATTTTTTCATTGATTTCTAGATAGAATGGAAGGGAAGGAGGAAGAAAGAGAGAGAAAGAAACATCAATGTGAGGGTTGCCTCCTGCATCCCGACCAGGGCCTGGGATAAACTTGCAATCCAGGTACATGCTCTTGACCAGCAGTTGAACCTGTGAATCCTTGGTCCATTGGCCGATGCTCTTAACTGCTGAGCCAAACCGGCCAGGGAGAAAAATTCACCATTTTAACCGTTTTGAAGTATACAATTGGGTAGCATTAGTTACATCTACAATGTTGTGCCACCATCACCACTATTTCCAAACTTTACCCCAAACAGAAAGTCTACCCATTAAGCAATAATTCCCCATATCTCCTTCCCCTAGTACATAATAACTGCTAATCTACTTTCTGCCTTTATGAATTTGACAACTCTAGATATCTCGTATAAATGGAATAATATATTTGTTTTTGTATCTGGCATATTTCTTTTTTTAGTTTTTTTTCTTCTTCTTTTTGATATTAGAGAGAGAGGAAGGGAGAAGGAGAGAGAGATAGAAACATTGATGAGAGAGAACATGGATTGGCTGCCTCCTGCATGCCCCTCACTGGGGATTGTGCCCACAACCTGGGCATGTGTGCTGACCAGGAATCAAACCAGCGACCTCTTGGTGCATGGGTTGATGCTCAACCACTGAGCAACACCAGCCAGGTTGTATCTGGCACATTTCACTTAGTATATTATCTTCAGGGTTCACCTATGTTGTAGCATGTGTCAGACATTCATTCCTTTGTTAATCCTTACCTGAAGATGTTTTTTTCCTTTTTTTTTTTTCTTAGAAAGGAAGGGAGGGTGGTGAAGAGAGAGAAAAACATCTGTGAGAGAGAGACACATTGATTGGTTGTTTCCTGCACAAGCCCTGACCAGGCTGGGGATTGAACCTGCGACCCTTTGGTGTGAGGGCCAAGACTCTAACTACCAGGCACACTAGCCAGACCTTCATTCCTTTTTATGGCTGAATAATATTTCATTTTATGTATATGTCGCATTTCGTCCATCCATTCATCTGTTGATGGACACCTGGGCTGTTTTTATCTTTTGTTTGTTAAATGTTTTTCAAGGGTTGTTTTTATCTGTTGGCTGTTATGAATAACACTGCAGTGAACATTGGCATGTAGTATCTGATTGGGTCTCTATTTCCAATTCTTTTTGATATATACCAAAGAATAGAATTGCTAGGTCACATGATAATGTGTTTAATTTTTTTTGTGGAACTGCCAAACTATTTTCCCCAGAGGCTACACCATTTTACATTTCCACAGCAGCACACCAGTTTCTAGTTTCTCCACATCCTTGCCACCTTGTTACTTTGTTTCGTTTAGTTTTTTGTTATGGCCATTCTCCTAGGTATGAAGTGGTATCTCACTGTGGATTTGATTTGCATTTTTCTAAGACTACTTATATTGAGCATCTTTTCATGTATATATTGGCCAAATGTGCATTCAAATCTGTTGTACATTTTTAAAAATATGTTTTTATTGATTTTTTTAGAGAGAGGAAGGGAGAAACATCGATGTGAAAGAGAAATATCAATTGGCTGCCTCCTGCATGGTCCCTTATCGGAGATGAAGTCCGCAACCCAGGCATGTGCCCTGACTGGGAATCAAACCGGAACATCTCAGTCCATGGGATGATGCTCAATCCACTGAGCCATGCTGGCTGGGCATGCTTTTGCTCTTTTTTTTTTTTTTTTTTATGTCTTTACTCGAGGATATTTTCCATTGATTTCAGACGGTGGGAGGGAGGGAGGAAGGGAAGCATCCATGTGAGAGAGACACATTGATTGGTTGCCTCCCGCATGACCCCACCAGGGCTGGGGATCTAACTTGCAACCAAGGTATGTGCCCTTGATCAGGAATTGAACCTGTGACCCTTTGGTCTGCGGGCCAAGAGTCCAAGGGCCGACGCTCTAACTGCAGAGCCAAACCAGCCAGGGCATACTTGTGCTTTTGATGTCATAGCTAAGAATCCATTGCCAACACCCAGATTACAAAAATTTACCTCTATGTTTTATTCCAAGAGTTTTATGGTCTTGGCTTGTGTATTTAGGTTGTTGATCCCTACGTTAATTTCTTATATTGTGGAATCCAACTTCATTCTTTTGGATCTAGAGAAATAGTTGTCCCAGCACCATTTGATGAAGAAACTATTTTTATCCCATTGAATGGACTTGTGACCCTTGTCAAAAATCAATCAGCTGGCAATATATATGGGAATTTATCCTTATGCCAATACCACAGTTGTTTGATTACTGTAGCTTTGAAGTAAGTTATGAAATCAGGAAATGAGCTCTTCAACTTCCATTTTTAAGAGTATGTTTTCACATATTTGTGAATTTCCCAGTTTTCTTTCTGGTATTTATTCTACTTCTACCTTTGTTCCATGTGGTCTTAGAATAAGATACTTTAGCTTTCAATCTTTAGAATTTATCGAGACTCTTTTTGTGGCCTAACTTGGTCTGTCCTGGAGAATGTTCTATGTATGCTTGAGAAGATATATTCTGCTGTTGTTGGTGGGATATTTTTTTTTTTTTTTATCCTCATCCGAGGACATTTTTCCATTTTTTGTACAGACCAGAGTGGGAGGGAGAGAGAGGAAGAGAGAGAGAGGGAAACATCGATGTGAAAGGGACACATCGAGTGGCCGCCACCCGCACGACCAACCGGGGCCGGGGACAAACTGCAACTGAGGTACGTGCCCTTAGCGGGAACCAAACCCGGGTCTCTCCGGACCGCAGGCAGATGCTCTAACCGCTGAGCCAAACCAGCCAGGGCGGGTGGGATATTTTATATATCATTTAGGTTCAGCTGATTTATAATGTTGTCAAAGAGCTCTATTTCCTTATTGATTTTCTATCTAGGTATTCTATTCATTATTGACAGTGGTATATTGAAGTCTCCAAATATTATTGTAGTTTTCTTTCCATTCAAGCCTGTTAGTGTTTGCTTCATATATTTTAGCCTTCTAGTTTGGTGCCTATATTTTATAACTGTTATATCTTCTTGATGAATTGACCCTTTTATCAGTATGTAATGTTGTTCTTAGTCTGTGGTAACAGTTTCAGCTTAAAGATTTTTTTTCTTATTCCTCACCCAAGGACATTTTTGCATTTATCTTCAGATAGAGCAGGAGGGAGAGAGGCTGGAAGAGAGAGAGAGAGAAACATAGACGTGAGAGAGACACATCGACTGGTTGACACCCACACGATCCAGCCAGAGCTGAGGACAAACTGCAACCAAGGTACATGCCCTTATCAGGAACCAAATCCAGGACTCTCTGGTCCATGGGCTGACACTTTAACTGCTGCGCCAGACTGTCCAGGGCTAAAGATTTTTGTCTGATATTAATAGAGCCATCCCAGCTGTCTTTTGATTACCATTTGGATGAAATATCTTTTTCCGTCCATTTACTTTCTACCTATTTGTGTCTTTGGATATGCAGTATTTGCAGACATCAAATTGTTGGATCATGTTTGTTTGTTTTTCTTTAACCTATTCTACCAATCTCTGCCTTTTGACTCAAGGGTTTCATCAATTTACATATAATTACTGATAAGGAAGGACTTCTGCTATTTTGCTTTTTGTTTTGTGTATGTCTTATGCCATTTTTGTACCTCTCCATTACTAACTACCTTTTGTGTTTAGTTGATTTAAAAAAAATTTTTTTTCCCTTTATTGATTTTAGAGAGAGAGGAACTGAGAGGGAGAGAGAGATAGAAACATGGATGAGAAAGAACCTCAATTGGCCGCCTCCTACATGCTCCCCACTGGGGATTGGGCTCACAACCTGGGCATGTGTCCTGACTGGGAATCGAACCGGCAACCTCTTGATGCATGGGTCAACACTCAACCACTGAGCCACACCAGCTGGACTAAACTTTATCATTATTGTTGTTGTTGTTGTTATTTTAAAAATGGATGGTGGGCATATGAGTCATTTAAAAAAGATACATGGTTGCCTGGCCTGTGTGAAGAAAAACAACTATGAGGTATCACCTCACACCTGTTAGAATGGCTGCCATCAATAAATCTTCAAACAACAAGTGCTGGTGAGGGTGTGGAGAAAAGGGGACACTAGTACACTGTGGGTGGGAATGCAGACTGGTGCAGCCACTGTGGACACTCTGTAACACAATATGGTGTTACCTCAAAAAATTAAAATTGAACTGCCATTTGACCCAGTGATTCTATTTCTAGGAATATACACTAAGAAGCCTCAAACACCAATCAGAAAGAATATATGTACCCCTATGTTCATAGCAGCACTATTTACAATCACTAAGATCTGGAAACAGCCCAAGTGTCCATTAATAGATGTGTGGATAAAAAAGCTGTGGTACATATACACAATGGAGTACTATGCACCTGTAAGAAAGAAAGATCTCTTATCCTTTGAGACGACATGGAGGGACCTGGAGAGTATTACCCTAAGCGAAACAAGCCAATCAGAGAAAGACAAACATCACATGATCTCACTTATTTGTGGAATATAATGGACAAAAGAAGAGGATGAACAAAATAGACCCAGAGATATAGAAGTATGGTACAGACTTACCTCAGAAGAGGGAGCTGGAGGGAGGGAAGAGATGAACCTCAGAACTTATATGCATGTATGCATAATAGTGGACATAGACAACAATGCCGAGCGTGGGGGTGGGTGCAGGATTGGGAGGAGGGTGTCAATGGGGGGAAAAGGAGAAACATCTGTAACAAAAATAAATTAATAAAAGAAAAGATTAAAAAAAATAAAAATAAAAAAGATACATGGCCCTGACCAGTTTGGTTTGGCTTGGCAGAGCATCAGCCCTCAGACCAAAGGGTCTTGGGTTCAATTCCTGGTCAAGGGCATGTACCTGGTTGCAGATTCGATCCCCGGCCCTTGTTGGGGTAGTCTAGGAGGCTGCTAGTCAATGTGTCTCTCCCACATCAATGTTTTTCTCCTACCCTTCCTTCCACTCTATATAAAAATCAACAGGAAAATCCTTGAGTGAGGATTAACTACTACAAAAAAAGATACATGGGCCCTGGCCGGTTTGGCTCAGCGGTTAGAGCGTTGGCCTGCGGTCCAGAGAGACCTGGGTTCAGTTCCTGCTAGGGCGTGAGTTGCAGTTTGTCCCCGGCCCTGGTTGGTCGTGTGGGTGGCAGCCACTCGATGTGTTCCTTTCACGTCAATGTTTCTCTCTCTCTCTTCCCCTCTTTACCCCCTACTCTATCTGAACAAAAAATGGAAAGATGTTCTCAGGTGAGGATTAAAAAAATACATGGTATTACACTGGATTGGATATACTATAATTATTTCACCTGATTAGGTTAAATATATTTGAGTTTATGGCTGCAGTTTGTCCCCGGCCCTGGTTGGTCGTGCGGGTGGCAGCCACTCGATGTGTTCCTTTCACATCGATGTTTCTCTCTCTGTTCCTCTCTCTCCCTCCCACTCTACCTGAACAAAAAATGGAAAAATGTCCTCGGGTGAGGATTATATATATATATATATATATGTATATATATATGTATATATATATTTGAGTTTATTGGGCAAGTCATATAACTTTTCTTGTCATGAAGGTGGTCATAGCTTGTGAGAGTTTACCATATGTCGATCGTTGTTCTAAGAAGTACCTCATGTGTATTAACCTATTTATTCATTCATTCATTTTAGAAAGAGAGGAGGAAGGGAGAGAGATAGAAACATTGATGTGAGAGAGAAACAATTGGCTGCCTCCTGTACATCCCTCTTGGGGATTGAGCCTGCAACCTGGGCATGTGCCCCGACTGGGAATTGAACTGGGACTTCAGTCCACTGAACCACACCAGCTAGGCAAATTTTTTTTTTTTTTTTGAGCGAGGGAGAGAAACATCAATTTGTTGTTCCACTTATTTATGGAACAACATATGGTTGATTCTTGTATGTGCCCTGACCAGGGATCAAACCTTACAACCTTGGCGTATTGGGACAATACTAACCAACTGAGCTGCCCAGCTAGGGCATCTATTTAATTTTTCTAACAACTTTATCAAGTAGAAACTATTATGTCCCTATTAGAAAGATGAGATCCTGAGGGATAGAGGTTAAAGGAACTGATTGAAGGTTTGCAAAATTGAGAAGTGGAGGAGCCAGAATTTGAACCCACACAATTGGTTCCAGGGCCTACACATTTAACTACTATGCTTATATCAACGGCTATAATTACACTTAATTTAACCAGCTTCTTATGATTAAAGGAAACTGTATGTGTTGTTAGTATTAGAGATGTCAAGTGTGGTTATTGAGATTATTAGGCTTCCTTGAGAATCTGTGGTCTCCTTGAGTAGGGGAGGGTGGGTAGAGACAGAAGCCCAGTGAAAAGGAAATAATGTCTTTAAGAGTCTTTGCCAATGTGTTTGTATCTTCTCTTCTAGAGACCATGGCAAGCCCAGGGAAAGACAATTATCGAATGAAGAGCTATAAGAACAATGCCCTGAACCCTGAGGAAATGAGGCGAAGAAGAGAGGAAGAGGGCATTCAGCTTCGGAAGCAGAAGCGGGAGCAACAAGTGGGTTAACCCGAATATTCTTTTTCTTACCCCCCCCCCCGATTTATTTATTTATTTGAGAGAGAGAGAAAGAAAATCTATTTGTTGCTCCATTTATTTATGAATTCATTGATTGATTATGTACCCTGACTGGGGATCAGACCCACAACCTTGGCATACTGGAATGATGCTCTAACCAACTGAGCTACCTGTCCAGGGCACAGAGCATTCTTTTTTTTTTTTTTAATCCTCACCCGAGGACACTTTTTTGTTTTTGCATTTATCGTCAGATAGAGTGGGAGGGAAAGGGGTGTGTGTGAGAGAGAGAGAGAGACAGAGAAACATCTATGCGAAAGAGACACATCAACTGGCTGCCACCCACACAACCCCAACTGGAGCCGGGGACAAACTGCAACCGAGGTACATGCCCTTAGCGGGAACCGAACCTGGGTCTCTCTGAACTGCAGGCTGACGCTCTAACCACTGAGCCAAACCGGCCAGGGCACAGAGTATTCTTAAACATACTGTTTAGGGAAAGGATCCAGCTGCTATGATTGGCTTTCACTTTTGCACTCTCACCCTCCCTTTGGGAAAGTAGCTAAGCTGCCATGTTCAATAGTTTCCTTAGTTGCAACAAAATATCGGAAGCTTTGGGAAAGAGAAAACCAATTCCTTGTTCTTTTTCCATAATTTAGACCAATTTAGAAATCATTTGTCTTTGTTATAACATTCTGGTTCTAGCCCCTTATTGCCTTTTCTCTTCTTTACCCTAAAGTCAGTGCTAGGCCTAGTCTTCAAGGCCCAGCTCCAAGCCTGGCCCTTTAAGAGGTTCATCAGCTACTCTGGGCTGCCTTATTTCTGTTTCTTGGGTCCATTCTTTGTAAGTCTCCCTAGGATTGAGAGTACCTCATCATTTATGCTCTGCCACACACCGACTAAATTGATGCCTTGCCCAGACCAATATGCAATCACCTAACCTGCTTTTGCTTACCCTCTTGCTTTACCATTATGCCTTTCCTTCAAGGCCTTTTATACTTATCACCTTTTATACAGAGGGCATTAGAATATTTATTTATTCATTCATTCATTTTGCTTATAAAAATGAAAACATAAAATAGAAAGTAAAGCTCTTGAATATCTTTCCATGTCAATATGTTAAACTTGGCATTTTCTCAACTATGCTTGCATTTACCCAACAGTTATGTCATAATTTAACATTGAATCATTCTTTTCTGTTGTTGTTGTTTTTGTGAATAGTCTTACCACCATCTCTTCTCTTCTCTTGCAGCTTTTTAAACGGAGAAATGTGGAGATGATTAATGAGGAAGCGGCCATGTTCGATAGTCTCCTCATGGACTCCTATGTGAGCTCTACCACTGGGGTAAGGCTCTTGCTTCAGGCAGGCCTAGGAAGTACCTGCTTCTACAGAACAGAAAGTGGGCAGTTCACATCATCTAGTAGTTTTGCTGACAACCATGCTAAGCTCTTTCTTCCATGGGCCCTTTTATAGTTGGTCAGCTTTAAGAGTCAACAAGGATTCATCTCTGGAGACATCTGAGGAAACATTTAAGGGAAGCCATCAGTTGCCTCAGAAGTTAGGAATCATTTTCAAATGTCCCAACTTGAAGCAGCCGTGGATTAAACAAACACACTCTCCTGAGCCTGTCTGTTATGCTGTCTGTCCTCTTGCCCTCAACTCTTTACAAAGCAGGATGCCACTCAGGATTATGTGCTCACATCTGGCTCTAGTGTTGGTTTGCAAAGCCTTGAACCTGTTTTATGTTCTAGGAGAGTGTGATCACAAGAGAGATGGTAGAGATGCTCTTTTCTGATGACTCTGACCTGCAGTTAGCAACCACACAGAAATTCCGGAAACTGCTCTCCAAAGGTACAAAGTCTGGTGCTCCCCAAAGAGACCACCTACATGATTTAGTGTCTTTTTTCTTCTTGCTACCTCATCAGCCTGCTCCCCCTTCACTCATCTGCTCTAGTCCTCCTGGCTTTAGTGTTTAGATAAGCCAGGCACATTTTTATGTTTGCACTGGCTATTCCTTCTCCCTAATATCTTCTACTTGACATATTTGTGTGACAGCTCCCTCACTTCTATGATCAGATCCTATCTTCTCAATGAAGCCTATCCTGATACCCTATTTAAAATTATAGGCTACCCCCTACCCTCAGCATTTTTAATCTTTTTAGCCTGCCCTACCTATTTTTTCTCTCTCATTATACTTATTACCTTCCATCATAATAGAATGTCTCTCCTCACTAGGATGTAAGCTCTGTGAAAGCAGAGACTTTTAGTTTTGTTCACTACTATATCCTCAGTACCTAGAACTGTGTCTGGCACATTGTTCATGCTCAGTAAAAATTTGATAGTAAAAAATACTTCTTGTCTCAGTACATTAAGCATTCCTCCCAAGAAAAGAATGCTAGTCTTAGAAGGAAAATGTTTAGACTAGGGGTTTCTATCCCTTGGGCTTTCTTCTCTCCCTTACTTTCTTACTTGCTAAGCTTAGTTCAGTAAGCCAAAGGTGAACATACTTAAATTAGGATGGGCTTTACTCTTTAGCATCCCAACTATATCATACAGTTCAAAGATAACCAACTGCTGCTAAAACCACCTCACCCAAAAGGAGTTTATAAGGATGATCAGGAGTATCTAGGAAGGATGGTGGGTTGACCTCAGTGAGTGCATCAGCCAAAGCCTGTCCTGACTTTTCTTCCTTTCTCTTACAGAGCCTAGCCCTCCAATAGATGAAGTTATCAACACTCCAGGAGTGGTGGATCGGTTTGTGGAGTTTCTGAAGAGGAATGAGAATTGTACGTTACAGGTGAGACCTGGGTTGGAGAGGTACCAGATGAAAGCCTTCCTTCAAAGAAATTGCAATGGGATGTTTCTATAGACTCATCTCAGAAAATAGACAAATGATATGAGGGAACATTTAATAGAAGCTATCAGTATGTTACCTCAGAAGTCTTGGCCTCAAACAAGAAAGCACATTTCTCTTTCCTAAAATAATCTCAAAGGAAAGATACCAGAATATGACAGATTGATTATTCAGTTATAAATCAGAGGTTCTAGTCCACTTCCACATTACCTGTGTGACCTGAATGAGTCAAATCATTTAGCTTCTCTGGGTTTCTGTTCTCAGAAATGGGTGGTGAATCAATCTGTTGGAACTTACTAGAAACTCTGCTGAACGGGACTTTGAGAGATCCAGCTCACTCTAATCATGGTTTCAGTAATGAAGAAAGTAAAGCTTGGGAAATAAAAGGTGATTTGCTGAAGGACTAATGGGTGCTGTGGTAGTGCAGGACTAGACCTGGGCCACTGAAGCCCCGTTCTGGTTTCCCATTCTGTTTTGTCGCTGCCACTACCTCTTCCTACCATTTAAGGGGAGAAGAAAAGGCTTTTTAGTCAGGAGCAAAAGGCTTACTGCTCTGAGCCAGCTGGTAGGCATGCTGCCCTGTCCAGAATGATCTCTCAATCATGGCTTAATCTTGCTTTCAGTTTGAAGCTGCCTGGGCTCTAACGAACATTGCCTCTGGAACCTCTCAGCAGACCAAAATTGTCATTGAAGCAGGGGCTGTCCCCATTTTTATAGAGCTGCTTAACTCGGACTTTGAGGATGTACAGGAACAGGTAATGCTCAAATGTGGCTTAATTTTTTTTTTTTTAATCTTCACCCAAGGATATTTTTCCATTGATTTTTCAGATAGAGTGTTGGGGGTGTGGGGAGAAACATCAGTGTGAGAGAGGCACATCAATTGGTTGCTTCCCGCAGGACCCCAACCAGGGCCAGGACAACTGCAACCGAGGTACGGGCCCTTGACTAGAATCGAGCCCGTGACTTTTGGTCCTCGGGCCAACGCTCTAACAGCTGAGCCAAACCGGCCAGGGCTTTTAAGATTTTTTTTAAATAGCCTGGCCAAGCCAGTGTTGCTCAGTGGTTGAGCATTGACCCATGCACCAAGAGGTTGCCGGTTCGATTCTCTCATCGATGTTTCTATCTGTCCCTTCCTCCTCTCTCTAAAAAAATTAACAAAAATATATTTTGAAGAAAAAAGAAGAAGAAGAAGAAGGTATCAACTGCCCTGGCTTAGTTGGTTGGAGCACCGTCCTGTATACCAAAATGTTGTGGATTCAGTTCCTGGTCAGGGCACATACCTATGTTATGGGTTTGATCCCCAGTGAGGTGTGTATGGGAGGCAACAAGTGATGTTTCTCATATCAATGTCCCCCCACCCCTACTCCTTTTCCTCTCTAAAGAAAAAAAATATCAGCCAAAAAAATATATCCTTGGGTAAGGATTTAAAAAAAACACGTTAAAAAAAAGAGTCAACAGACAGTACCTGAGCTCATTTAGTGTGTCTTGGGCCTTGATATGGTTTTCATTCTGATTATTGTTGGGTGTTCACTCTGTAGTTGTAAGTATAAAGTACTCAAAGAAGCCACTAGGCTCTGTGGGTGACAGTTTCATCATCTCCTTTTCAGGCAGTCTGGGCACTGGGAAACATAGCTGGAGACAGCTCCGTCTGCCGAGATTATGTCTTGAACTGTTCCATCCTTAATCCTTTGTTAACGTGAGTAATTAGTAATCATCTGCACCTGGGGCTTCTGTAGGGCAGCCATGTGGCAGGTCTTTTGGGGGCAACTTATCTTAAGATGATAATACAGAAATGCTATAAGTACGTTTTGATTGCCAAAGTAAAAGATATCTTTTAAGAACATGAAGATTGTGAGTACTGGTCTGTGCTTCCTCACTTCATAGCACTGTGGAATCTCATGTTGGTCATACCTGACTCATTTTTGAGCCGGGGAGAGAGGCAGGATTAGCCCATCTTGAAAAATCTAGTCTCTGCAGAATACATTGATTTGCTGTGTGTTTATGCATAGGTCCATTGGAGAGCTGTTGTAAACCTCAGGTCAAAGGCCCCATGAAAGCTCATTTGAATTCTTTTTTCATCCCTCCCTTGAAGTAGAGCTACATTACATTTAAACCAAAAGAGATGAATGAACTGTTCCTCAGAGACCAAATTCTCATAGGCTACCACTATAACTCTTTCTTGGGCCCTTCACAGAAAGTAGACCTTCAGCTTTTATTTCCAAAGAGAACAGTACTTCTTGTTTAGAACTTGTGGCCATGCTTAGGTGCACAGTATGTCCTATCTTAAAAGCTTTGCAGGCTTACTCAAGATCCAGACCTCCGTTTGTCTTTATTAGCTATGGTCTTAACTAGCCATAGCTAGTCCTAATCCTCTGGGGATATAGATTGGCCTCCTGGCCCAAATAGGCTCAGTTAAATTAGGTCTCTGGGTAGGAAGAAACTGAGGCTGAGAGCCTTGGGGGTCTGATTGGATTTGCTCCTGGGGTTTATTGGCAGCAACCCTACACCAAGGACATCATTGCTCAGGATCTGGTTTTGTTTTTTTTTTGTTTTCCAGGCTACTTACAAAGTCCACACGACTGACGATGACACGGAATGCAGTCTGGGCCCTGTCAAACCTCTGCCGAGGGAAGAACCCACCTCCGGAGTTTGCAAAGGTAAGAAAGCTTCTTCCGGTTCCTTAGGGATGGTAGGTTCCTTCATATGGACAAATTTTTATATGGGAATTTTCAAATATTAAGGAACCTCTTAGAGTCTCTCAATCCATGAGAGACTCAAAGAGGCACTTTTCAATGAAGTAAGTGATTTTGTGTGCATGGATGATAAAGTGAAAAGTTAGTCCTGATGTTTTAATGTAATAGGGATCTGCAGGGTTTAGAATTACTTGTAGAGGAGGGAACAACAGCAATGTTAGTAGTAGCAGTAGCAGTAGTAGTAGTAGTAGTAGTAGTAGTAGGGCTGATGTAGCTGTCCCCCTGAGTCCCTCTCACTCTGCTTCCAACAGGTCTCCTCTTGTTTGCCTGTGCTGTCTCGCCTACTTTTCAGCAGTGACTCAGACTTGCTGGCAGATGCTTGCTGGGCCCTTTCTTATTTGTCCGATGGCCCCAATGAGAAGATACAGGCGGTCATAGACTCTGGAGTCTGCAGAAGATTGGTAGAACTTCTAATGTGAGTGGTCTCAGAAAGGGTACAGATTCCCTAAACTACAAGCTCAGACTAAAGAACTGCTGCCCTATCCAAAGTGTCTAGAGCCGTAAGAGTGCTGTCAGCCTTGTTGGTCAGCAGGGCTGAGTACTTTGTGCTGGCGTTCTACTCACCAGATTTCCCTCCTCTGCAGGCATAATGATTACAAAGTGGCTTCTCCTGCCCTGAGAGCTGTGGGTAACATCGTCACTGGGGATGACATCCAAACCCAGGTAAGGAAGAGGAGAGCTGTCTGCGGATAAAACCTTTTCCTACCAATGTCTTTGGTGCTGATGGGAGGCAGCATAGTCTAGGAGAGAAAACATGGGCTTGGGTGAAATACTCCAACTCTGCCATACTCTATATGATCATGAGGAACTTGGTTGCCTTTATTTTTTCTATAAATTGGAAGCAAAACATCATCCATTCTGTGCTTTTGAAGGAATGCTAATTTAACTTGACTCAGTACCTGAGACAATGTAAGGTAATTCTTCATAGTTTTTTTTTTTTAAGATTTTTATTTTATTTATTTATTTATTTATTTATATATTTTTTTATCCTCACCCGAGGACATTTTTCCATTTTTTGTTCAGGTAGAGTGGGAGGGAGAGAGAGGAACAGAGAGAGAAAGAGAGAGAAACATCGATGTGAAAGGAACACATCGAGTGGCTGCCACCCGCACAACCGACCAGGGCCGGGGACAAACTGCAACCGAGGTACGCGCCCTTAGCGGGAACCGGACCCGGGTCTCTCAGGACCGCAGGCCGACACTTTAACCGCTGAGCCAAACCGGCCAGGGCCTTAATAGTTTTTTAATCCTGGTCCCTTTGAGATACTAAAAGCTATGGGACCTTACCTCTACTTCCTAGACCTTTACGATCCCGTGGACACTCTTCATGTTAATCTGGGAAGGGAGGGCACAGTAAACAGCGTTCTCTTCTGTTCAGAGGCTAGGGATCTGGGTATTCTTTGGGTCTTGAGTAGTTGGCTTAATTCTGTGGGATTCGTGACAGTTCCTTATAGGTGACTAAACCCACACTCATTTTCTAGGTCATACTTATGTGTGCATGCATGAACAAATATTCATAACATAAAATTTACTGTTTTAACCATTTTCAAGTGTACATTTTAGTGGCATTTAGTACATTTACATTGTTATTCAACCATCATCACCTGCCAGTACCACATTTTTTTATCATTTCAAACTGAAACTCTTACCCATTAAATAATAACTCTCCATTTCCTCCTCCCCTCAGTCCCTGGTAATCATAATACTACTTTATTTGTGATCTTGACTACTCTAGGTACCTTACATAAGTGGAACTATATATATTTGTCCTTTTATGTAGTTTATTTCACTTTGCATAATGTCTTTGTGGTTCATTCATATTGTAGCATGTGTCAGACCTTCATTTTATTTTATGTTTAAATCACCCATTGTATATATACACCACATTTTGTTTATGCATTCATCTGTTGATAGACATTTGGGTTGTTTTCACCTTTTGGCTATTATGAATAATACTGCATTGAACATTGGCTTTCAAGTTACCTGTTTGAGTCTGCTTTCAGTTCTTTTGGATATGTACCCATAAATGGAATTATTGGATCATATGATTATTTTACTTTTAAATTTTTTCTTTATTGATTTTAGAGAGAGAGAGAGAGAGGGAAAAGAAGAGAGAGAGAGAGAGAGAGAGAGAGAAACATCGACGTGAGAGAGCATCGACTGGCCGTTTCCTGCATGCCCCCTACTGGGGATTTGGCCTACAACCCGGGCATGTGCCCTGACTAGGAATCGAACTGGTGACCTCTTAGTGCATGAGTGGATGCTCAACCACTGAGCCACACCAGCCGGGCATGGTTAATATTTTAAGGAACCACCATAGGGTTTTGCACAATGGCTGCACCAATTTACATTCCCACTCCCCGAGATTCCAGTTTTTTCCATATCCTCATCAACACTTGTATTTTCTATGTTCTTTTTATCCTCACCCAAGGACATTTTTGTTTTGCATTTTATCTTCAGATAGAGTGGGAGGTTAGAGAAGGAGGAAGTGAGAGAGAGAAACATCGACCTGAGAGAGACACATCAAGTGGTTGCCACCCACACAACCCCAACCAGGGCCGGGGACAAACTGTAACCAAGGTATGTGCCCTTAGTGGGAACCAAACCTGAGACTCTCTGGTCTGTGGGTCGAAGCTCTAACCGCTGAGCCAAATCAGCCAGGGCTCTATTTTTTTTTTTTTTTATAGTAGTCATCCTAGTAAGTGTAAAGTAGTATCTCATTGTGGTTTTGGTTTGCAGTTCCTAATGATTAGGTGATGTTTGGCATCTTTTCGTTTGCTTTTTGACCATCTGTATATCTTCTTTGGAGAAATGTCTATTCAAATCCTTTGCCCATTTTAAAAATTGGGTGGTTTGGTTTTTGTATTGTTGAGTTGTAGAAACTCTTTGTATATTCTGGATATTAATTCTGTCTTTTTTTTTTTAATCCTCACCTAAGAAAATTTTTGCATTTTTATCTTCACATAGAGAGGGAGGGAGAGAGGGAGGAAGAGAGAGAAAAACATTGATGTGAGAAAGACACATCAAGTGGTTGCCACCCACACAACCCCAACCAAGGCCGGGAACAAACTGCAGCCAAGGTACATGCCCTTAGCGGGAACCGAACCCGGGACTCTCTGGTCCACGGGTCAGTGCCCTTACCACTGAACCAAACTGGCCAGGGCTGGATATTAATTCTTACAAAAGTTTTTAATTTTGATTAAGTCCATTATCTAATTTTGTTGCCTGTGCTTTTGGTGTTCTAGGTCATTCTCAACTGTTCAGCGCTCCCTTGCCTCCTCCACTTGCTGAGCAGCCCCAAGGAGTCAATCCGGAAAGAAGCTTGCTGGACCATTTCAAATATCACTGCTGGCAACAGGGCTCAAATTCAGGTAGACCAAGCAGGAGGGACGTCAGGGGGTGGGGATGTCAGGTGGAAAGGCATGGGTACATGAGAGGTTATAGAATATTTGGTTCTAGAAGAATTTGTTTCTCTTTAGAAATTGGGGTCAGTGGGTGCTATTGGTCAAAGATTCTGTGTAGTGGAAGCCAGGTTCCACTGTAGCCTCTCATCTATATAACAAGAACAAAGGAAGACTGCCAGGAAGGGAAGCTGTCTGAATATTAGCTGATTTATGGGCTGGATATGGTTTCTTTTCTTGAAGTGACTTACTTTCTCCTTCCCACTGCCACCCCAATCCTCTCAGGCTGTCATTGATACAAACATCTTCCCTGTGCTGATCGAAATTCTTCAGAAAGCAGAGTTCCGTACAAGGAAAGAAGCAGCCTGGGCTATCACCAATGCCACATCTGGAGGAACCCCTGAGCAGATCAGGTATCTCATTTCTTTCCCATTGTGTTGCATGATATGTGTATTCTCCCTCTTGGCTCACGGTTTACATGTGACCTCCAAACTGCTTTTTCTAGGATAGTCTGCCCCAGTCCAGCTGCAGTAGGTTTTAACTGGTAAACTGCTAGAGTGGCACTGGAGTCTGGAATAGATACCTATAGACCATGTACCTTTTTTTCCTCCTAGAAAACAGAAACCTGTGACACAGATATCTGTCTCTCTACCTTGTCCTCCCCGCCAGAGACTATATGTAATTGTCAATTACCCATACAAATGAAGGAGAGCCATGCTATGGTTCATTCAACACAGCTTCTTTGTGAAATCATTTTGGGGGGAAGTACTTGGGAGAAGCAAATAGAAAGCTATTTTGTGTGTGCGCGCGCTTTTTATTTTAGTTTTTATTATCAACATGAGTAGGAGTGATGAGAATTAGGCAGGTGTCTTGCCCTCAGCAAGGGGAGTATATTCAGTACAGTCATGTACCACTTAATGACAAGAATATGTTCTGAAATTAGGCATTTTCGTCATTGTGAGAACATCATGGAGTGTACTTAAGCAAACGTAGATGGTATAGCCTACTGTTCCTAGGCTACAAGCCTATACAACATGTTACTATATAAAACAACATGAGACTAAATCAAGCACAAGAGAAAATGATGCAGTTAAGAATCCCAGTAAACAAGGTGTGTTAGGCTGCTGCTGGTGTAGGTGTAACACAGTTACTGTTTGACAGAAAACATTTTTATAACTAGGAAGAGTACACTTTACATAACCAGAAAAGTACAGTATAGTAAATGCATGAACCAGCAACATAGTCGTTTATCATCACAAAGTGTTATATACTGTACATAATTCTGTATGTTATACTTTTATACAACTGGCAGTGCAGTAAGTTTGTTTACACCAGCATAATTTTATGGGATCATTGTTATATATGAAATCTGTCATTGACCAGAATTTTGTTATGTGCCCGGCTGGTGTGGTTCAATGGATTGAGTGTCATCCCATACACCGAGAGGTTGCCGGTTTGATTCCCTGTCAGGGCACATGCCCAGGTTGCAGGCTCAATCCCCAGTATGGGGCATGCAGGAGGCAGCCAATCGATGTTTCTCTCTCATCAGTTTCTCTCTCTCTCCCCCTTTCCCTTCTTCTCTATCTAAAAGTGTATTTTTTTTTAAATGTTGTTAATGCAGCACATGACTGGATATATAAAGCTTTAGGAGAAAAGGGATAACCATTAAGTTAATCTTGGAGACTGTTACATGTTTGACTGGAATGTAGTGTTCTTAGAAGGGAATGACTAGAAGCAAAGCTAGGAGAGGAGAGTAGGGGCCAGATGTAGAGAGTCTGTATTGTCATGCCTGTGAAGCTTGGACTGTGAAAACCTTTTTTTTTTTTTTTTTTAATTTTTTTTGTCTTATTGATTTTTTTTTAGAGAGAGAAGAAGGAAGAGGGAGAGATAGAAACATCGACGACAGAGAATATCGATTGGCCGCCTCCTGCACATCACCCACTGGGAATTGGGCCCACAACCTGGGCATGTGCCCTGACCAGGAATCAAACTGGTGACCTCTAGGTGCATGGGTTGACACTCACCATTGAGCCACACCGGCTAGGCAAAAAAACTTTTAAGCAGGGAAATGATGGGTTCAGAGTGGTAATATTGCAGCAAGGAGACATTAGAGATGAGGAGGAATTTATGGCGGACTTTCACATGGAAATGAACTAGTCCAGTGATTTTCAACTGGTGTGCCATAAGAATTTTTAAAACATGAAGTACCTAACTCTTTAGTCAAGGGCACTGACCTCTTTTCCCTTAGTTTGTCAAATTAAAAAATGACAGCAGCCCAGCTGGTGTGGCTCAGTGGATTGAGTGTAATCCCATGGACTGAGAGGTGCCAGTTCAATTCCCTGTCAGGGCACATGCCCAGGTTATGTGCTTGATCCCTAGTAGGGGTGTGCAGGAGGCAGCCGACTATTGTTTTTCTCTCACATAGATATTTCTCTCTTTCTCCCTTCCTCTCGCTCTTAAAAAAATCAATAAAAACACATATATTTTTTTCAATGACAACAACCAGTACAATAGCTGTCCAGAGTGAATGAATTAAAATTATAGCTTTTTTTCTTTTTATTTAAAAGGGACACATCGAGTGGTTGCCACCCGCACGACCCATACAGGGCCGGGAACAAACTGCAACCAAGGTACATGCCCTTAGCGGGAACCGAACCCGGGTCTCTCCAGACCGCAGGCCAGTGCTCTAACTGCTGAGTCAAACTGGCCAGGGAAAAATAGCTATAATTTGCCCTGGCCAGTTTGACTCAGCGGTTAGAGCATCAGCCTATGGACCTAATGGTCTTGGGTTTGATTCCCAGTCAAGGGCACATGCCTGGGTTGCAGATTGAATCCCTGGCCCTTGTCAGGGTCATACAAAGGGCATCCATTTGATGTCTCTCTCTCACATCGATGTTTCTTTCTCTCTTCCTCCCTCCTTCCCTCCCTTCCTCCCTCCTTCCTCCCTTCCACTCTATCTAAAAATCAATGGAAAAATATCCTCTGGTGAGGATTAACTAAAAAATTATAGCTTTTGTGTGTGTGTGTCAGATCAGCAAAAAAATGTATCTTGGTGTGCCACAGAATTTTACTATTAGTTTATGTGTGCCATAAGATGAAAAAGGTTGAAAATTGCTGAACTGGGCCATTAGCATTGGGAAGGTGGAGAGAGACAGATAAAGGATGAGTGGTTATGAAAGCTCAGTAAGAGTGAATTTCACAGTGTGTTGACATGTATGAGGGAGATCCACAGACATCATAGCACCTGCCTAGTACCTCCCTTGCCCTGCATTAATTACAGGGGTGGGGAACCTTTTTTTTCTGCCAAGAGCCATTTGGATTTTTTTTTTTTATCCTCACCCGAGGACATTTTTCCATATTTTGTTCAGCTAGAGTAGGAGGGAGAGAGAGAGAGAGAGAGAGACATTGACATGAAAGGGACACATCGAGTGGTTGCCACCCTCACGACCCAACCAGGGCCAGGGACAAACTGCAACCGAAGTACATGCCCTTAGTGGGAACCAAACCCGGGTCTGTCTGTACCGCAGGCCGACGCTCTAACCACTGAGCCAAACCGGCCAGGGCCATTTGGATATTTATAACATCATTCGCAGACCATACAAAATTATCAACTTAAAAATTAGCCTCGCCCTGGCCGGTTTGGCTCAGCGGTTAGAGCGTCGGCCTGCGGTCCAGAGAGACCCGGGTTCAGTTGCCGCTAAGGGCATGAACCTCGGTTGCAGTTTGTCCCCGGCCCTGGTTGGTCGTGCGGGTGGCAGCCACTCAATGTGTCCCTTCACATCGATGTTTCTCTCTCTCTCTCTTCCTCTCTCTCCCTCCCGCTCTATCTGAACAAAAAATGGAAAAATGTCCTCAGGTGAGGATAAAATAAATAAATAAATAAATAAATTTAAGATTATAGCAACATTTAAAAAAAAAAAATTAGCCTGCTATATTTGGTGAGGTGTGTAATGTTAGCTGGTGTTGATTTCGAGGGCCGCATAAGGCATTCCCCACCCCTAATTTAGAACTTGCCTGGTCTCTGGTCCTAGGTACTTAGTATCACTGGGCTGCATCAAACCCCTTTGTGACTTGCTGACTGTGATGGATTCAAAGATTGTGCAAGTGGCCCTCAATGGACTGGAGAACATCCTTCGGCTTGGGGAGCAAGAGGGCAAGCGCAGTGGCTCAGGGGTCAATCCCTACTGTGGCCTGATCGAAGAAGCCTATGGTATGTGTCCTCTCTCCATCGTCATCTCTGTCTTAAGTAGAGAGGTTCTAGGTTAGAGTCTCGGGACTGTAGGCCTCCAAAGTAGTATACATATGTGAGGATACATGTTTTTTAGAGTCGTCATTGAATGCAAGGTTCTCCCACCACTTCCTTCTCCCTCTCAGGGGCAGTAGATCAGTTCTCTTTCTGGTGGGCTCTTTCCAGCAAGTAGGTATGATATAGATGCAAAAAGAAAGCTCCAGAATTAATAGAATCGGGTACTGGAAGAAGACATATTTTTAGCTGAGTTTCTAGCAGGTTCCAGCAAGAGTGAGGATGGACTCATCACTCATATCTGAGCGATTCAGAGAGGTTAATGATTTGCCCAGGTCACACAGGTAGTTAAAAGCAGAATCAGGATTAGAACCTCTGATTTATAACTCACATTTTGGTCTTTTTCCTTTGAGGTTATATAGTTTGGGGGGAGATCTTGGCTTTCCTCTTTCAGGTCAGAAGAGATCGGATCATACTATTTGTATTTATAAGCAGCACCATACCTCAGGGAAAGAAAAATAGAGAAGTGTTTCACAAAGCCATAGAAAAGCACTTATGAAAGTTTACTCTCCCTTTTTCCTTGTTACCACCAAAGGCTTGGATAAAATCGAATTTCTCCAGAGCCATGAGAACCAGGAGATCTACCAGAAGGCCTTCGACCTCATTGAGCACTACTTTGGTGTAGAAGATGATGATAGCAGCCTGGCTCCCCAAGTGGATGAAACGCAACAGCAGTTCATATTCCAGCAGCCTGAGGCCCCCATGGAGGGCTTTCAGCTATAATGTCTGCCTCCGGGGAGGGGATGGGATGGGAAGCACCACCAACCAGCGGAAAAGCAGCCCTCTGGTGGGCGGGAAACCAGCTCCCCACCATCAGCCACCACACACCTCTGCTGCCCTGGAAACTGTGCTCTTGACCTGCTCCACCCCCTTCCCTGGAGGGAGCACCCTCTGGACAGACAGAACCATCTGAGGCTCATATTTGGGTTTTGTGACAAGAAGGGGACGTGTTGGGTTTTTCTTCCTTACACTATATTTTGGCTGCACATATGTCTTTAACCCAGGAGCCCAGGGGTAGACAAAGGAGGACTGAGGTAATCAATTTTGCACCTTTTTTATTTTTATTTTTTCTTTAGTAGTGACTTCCTTCCCTTTTATCTTCCTTCATCCTTCCCAGTTCTCTGCCCTGATTTGTGTAACTCTTATCTTGGGTACTTGAGCAGATGGAATATTCCAGAAGTGGGGGTTGGGAGGGGAGGGGAGAAATCCAAAAAAAGTGTTCTTGCTCTGACAGAATATTAATCTTGTATGCTTGGATTGAGTTATTTAATTTTTTTTCTTTTGCACATTTTTCTTGTATTAAGATTGCTCTTTCCAAGAACCATGAGTTCCTGGTTTTAGGAATCCCAGCTGCCAGCATTGTCTGGGACTAGAGGCTGAAGGGGAGGTCACCATGAGACAAAGGCCCTTCCCTCCCTCCCTCTAACCCCTGCCCAGACCTCTTTAGTTTGGGAGATCCCCCTCACTCTCCTGGGCAAGTACACCAGTGGGAGTGGAGGGGAGGAGCACAGGCTTTTGAGACAGGGCTTCCCATGTGTCGCTACTGATCCCATGTTTCCTACCCACCTTCCAATGGTGCGACCCAACTTCATTTGTTTACTTGAAAATTCCCCTCAGAGTTGACCGAACCTCTGAGGTAGCTATATTTTCTCCTAAGCATGAGACAGGGGGCTGTGATCCTTCCTTTCTCCTGAGGAGAAAGTCCTTGCTCTGGTGACCCATAAGTTGCAGAGGAGGTTGGAGTGAGAGTGTCCTGTATTGGGATAGCCAGGGATCACTACCTTTGGCCTTTCTTCTTCCTCTTCCATAGTTGTATCATGTATATTTTACTTCCAAAGGAGAAAATGTCAAAAAGTTCTGTATTTTTTTATATTCTATATATTAGGTAAGTCAATCTTGATTGGTCTTGAGAGGAAGAATTCTCTGTAATTTCTGTAAGTAGGGTACTGTGAGGAAGACCAAAACGAAACGTGGAAGCTCCCTCACTTAGGAGGTCTGAGCTTGGTCTTTTCTTCTGTGCTTGGGTTCTGGGCCACCACCTGGGACCAACCCTTAGCTCTGGAACCTTTATGTAGCATGTCAACATGGTCTGATTGTCCCATACCTGAAGGAAGCAAGGATGACCTCAAGGTGTGGTGAAGTCTGCCACTCTCATCTTTACTGCTGAGCATCCTGCTTGCTTCAGGAAACCCAGAAAGCAGTCTGCCTTCTCAGATTTGGTCTCAGAGGCCCTTGTTCACACATGGCTGCCTCTCCTATTATCATAGAAACTTAGCAGCCTCAGGACTTTAGTGAGAGTTATAGATATCTTCCCTGTTTGGGATCCTTGTACCTGGTTTGGGTTTTGCCCTTGTGACAATTATAATCCTAATGTCTATTTTGTCTTTTCTCTTTGAGTGAAGCTAATGCAATGCCACAATGGCTTGCCTATGCTTTGGTGGATTACATATGAGAGTAAAGCCCAGTTGTTGGGGATGGGGTTAGAGAAAGTTGTTAGATAAGTAAGTCAGCCAGCTAAGTAACTATAGACCAACTGTGAGAAGGCACAGTCTGCCGTGTCCCTGCTTTCCTGCTATGGTCAGTCAGTCAGAAGTGCCCTGCTCCAAGATGTGTTTTCCCTTCCCCAGAAACAGTGCCATTCTTGCTCCCATTCCTACATATCTCTGGCTCAGGTGAAATCCATGCCCCTCTGCTTACAGATCTCAAGTTCAGGTGCTCACTGTCAGCCATTGGCCTTGAATTTGCCCTCCTCCTAGTGTGAGATCCAACTCCACAGCCATTTTCTGAGAAAGGTGGCTTGGAGCTATAGCTTATCACTGAAAAGTCGTACCAATGCTGTACCACTTGAGTGAGTCAGATGCTATTCTTCAGCTTGGGAATGATGACTCAACCCCCAGTCTCCCAGGTAGGCAAGAGGCAGGGCCTTTTTCACTTGGCCTGCTGACTTCATTACGAAACTATTCTATAGTTCAAAGAAAAACCCCACCCTCACCCCCACCCCCACCCTTGTCCAAAGGGGAAAGCCCTTTAGTAGGATCTACTTTGTACATCTTAAGCAATAGTTAAGTCCCTGACATTGGGGCCAGTTTCTTACTGTGAGACATACACATCCTGCTTTTCCCAACTCTTCCTCCAAAATCTACTTTCCCTTCAGATCTGGGCCCTGTACCAGAGGGAAGATTTTTGTTTCACTGGCTGCTGCTTAAAGCCCTTTTTTTCCAGGGACTTCAAAGGCTGAAGTCTCCCAGGGCACAACATGAGGAGAGATTTCTCATCAGATAAAAGTGGCCTCTAAGAGCTTTCCCTTTTTAGTGTCTTCCTCAGACCATGTTTCCCATTATCTTCCTTTAACCCCTTCTAGTCAACAGGTGAAGTTCTTCCAGCCACAGAGCAGTGGCATCATCATTTGTGTTTCTCCTCTCCTTTGGCCATTTTGGGAAGCAAAGTATTTCTTTAACCCAGGCTGGATAGCCACTCTTCATAGGCAGCTCCCATCTGGACTCCAGACCCTGACCTAGGTAAGGTCAAAGGATTTCTGGTAGATTTCTGAATAAATGTTGCAGGGATGGAGGGGCTGCCAGCCTGCTGTAGGGAATAGCCTGATAAGACATGTTTTTGGAATCTTCATATGTTGCCATATGGCTGATATGTCCATTTTAAGATCTCTGGTGGGGGTGGAGGTGTCTGGGTGTGGATTAAGAGAATAAGGAACCTTTTCTTAAAGTATTCAAATACTGTTTTAAATAGTGCCAGCTATTCTTTATTGCCAGTCCCGTTGGGCATCCCATCCCCAATTAATCTTCCAGTACTAACAGAATCTCTGGTCCTAGAAGCCTGCATTAAGATCGGAGCTTTCCCCGGTGACTACTTGGCCTTGGTGTTGGCTACACCTTCTAATAGAACCACGTGGGTTCCACCTCAGCTGGCCAGCCTGGTTACTTGGGTCATTGGGTAAAAATGTCTCTTCCAAGGAGCAGGTATTGATGATTTCAGCTTTCTGGGACCCTGGTGTTTCCTATTACCTAGGACCCTTAAATCTACTCTCCTTGCCTGGAAGGTACTTTCCAGGAGCCCACGTTTTTGGAGCTGAACTGCACAGATTATAGCTGCTACTATAGTCAAGGAAGAGCAAAAGCAGGTTCTCAGGCACAGACTTTCTTTTTCTCGCAAGCCAAACCAGCTTAAAAGGAAGAATGGTCTACAGAATGAAATGGATTTCCATTTTCTCATGTCTGCCTGCCTTCCCCCTACATTCTAGAGTTACTCCTGTTTCTAGCAAACTAGAAGGGAAGGTGAATACCTGGCAATACTTCCCTCCTCATTCCACGTACCCCTCTTTAAATGCCTCAGCTCATATGTTCAGGCCACATCTCTTCTCCTGAGACTCACTTAGCTTGTTGTCCATCATCTTGGGTATTCCTCTATAGATTCGTCTTGTGGGCTCAGATTCTGAATTCTCAACTGAAAGCAGGTAGGTAGCCAGATTCTCCAGGTCCCTACAGACGCTATAGGGACCTGTAGGGAAAACAGGCTGGCTGAGGGCCTCAGGAAATGTGTGTGGCTGTCTGCCTCCCTGACAGGCTGGGGAAGGGTGCAAGGCTCAGTGCACTGAATCACAGGAAGATGCTCCTAACAAGTAGCAACATCTTCCAGGTAGGACTATCCTAGAAGTGAGTAAGTGTGAGACTGAGAAATTGCTCAGAGTAGGTTTATTCTGTAGCCATTTTAGGATTCTAGACCAATCTTGTCCAGTATTTTTTCTGTATCTTAACTTCTGGATTCTTATGTTAAACCAGCAAGGTGAGATTGTGGCCCTGTGGAGATCCATGTTGTAGGAATAAGCTGCTCTTTGGCCAAGACCTTCATTAATGATTTAGTCATCTTTTTGTCTATCCCCCAGCCCTACCCCAGATTAAGACCATAGCAAGGGAAGAATTTGAGGTCAGCAACCAACCAAGTCTGAATAAAGCTGTTATTTTTCCTCTGAGGGCATTTTGCCTCAGGCCTAGGTTATTTGCAGAACCAAGACTAGGTATGAGAGTTAGAAGAGACAGCATTAAATTTTGGGCCCAGAACACCCCAGAAGAAAGGTTTGTGTAGTGTTATAAAAGTTTGTGTAGTGTGTAGTTTGGGCCTACCTCGCTATTTCTGGGCCAGCCTGACTGCTGATGTCCACGTTAGAACATATCTGAACCCCTCTGCTAAATGCTAGCCCTGCTCCCCTGTGTAGGTCATATTTTCAGCCCCTAGGTTTGAGGACAGAAAATCTTGCCATGTCCTGGGGCAATGAAGGAAGGCAAAGCTCAGATCCTGAGACTGGCTAGGAATCTCTAACTCAGAGGATGGCTTTGACAGTCCACCTCTATGAGAACCCTCAGGCCCTGTCCTTGGGTATTGGCTCTTTTAGCCAACTTTTGTGGGAACTGCCTTTGAATGAACCACTAAAGAAGCAATGGGGGTATGAGGTCCCAGCTACCCAAGACAAACCAGATGTCCCTCAAAAGCAGTTTGGGTTCCCAGCTACAGACCCTGCGAGGGTGAATCAAACCCTTTTTCTCACTGGTTTTTTCTTTCCAAATTCATTTGCTTCTAATTTTCCATGAACTATAAACTCTGGCTATTTTCTATGTTCTCAGGACCCCTGGGTAGATGACAAAGCTTGATTTCAGAGCAGACATAGGCCAAGAAACCGTGGCATTGAGTGTGCTGAGTCCAGACAAATGATATTTATATACACATCCAAATTTGAAGAGAAAATGTATTTCTTTAGGTTTCAAACACTGTAATAGATATAAAGCAAAAATAAAAACCTGTTGCAAAGTTCTAAATTGTCAGATTCTTCCTAGACTGGATTCTTTTGAAGTGAATGAGGAGAGCGTGTTTAAACTCGTGGCCTAACAGTAGAATTAAGAATTGCAACAGCCCCACAGAAAGACAAATATCACATGATCTCACTTATTTGTGGAATATAATGAACTAAACAAACTGATAAACAAAATTAACCCAGAGACATAGAGGTGGGGTACAGACTGATAAGCCTCAGAGGAGGGGAGGTTGAGGGTGGGGAGGTAAACCACAGAACTTACATGCATGTATGCATGACCAATGAACATAGACAACAAAGCTGGGGATGGGGCTGGGGTGAAGGAGAGGAGGGTGTCAATGGGGGAAAAATGAGAAACATCTGTAACAAAAACAAATTGATTTAAAAAAAAAAAAGGCACCAGCCTACTCCTGCTATAAAGATGTTTTTAAAAATAAGCTTTATTGAAATATAATTGATATACAGTAAATGGCACATATTTAAAATATATAATTTGATAGGTTTTGACATATATGTAACCATGAAACCATCACCTAATCAAGACAGTGAACATATCCATCACCTCTAGAAGTTTCTGCATGCCCCTTAGGAATTCTCATCCAGCCCCCAGCAACCACTGGTCTGCGTTCTGTCACTATAACTTAGTGAGCCCATTAAGGTCATAGAGTTTACAGACCAATTCCTAAAGCAGAGATTACAGACAAGCAGCCAAAAAGTTGATTCAACACAAAAAAAGGATTTTGGTTAAATGAGAGTGTGTTTAAGTTTTAATACATCGCCAACATTTTTTTATTTATTTATTTTTTTGTGGTACGTGGCCCCTAGCAGAAACCAAACCCGGGACACTCTGGTCCGCAGGCCGATGCTCAACTGCTGAGCCAAACTGGCCAGGGCACCAACATTTTTGTTGTTCAGATAGAGTGGGAGGAAGAGAGAGAAACATCGACGTGAAAGTGACACAGAGTGGCTGCCTCCTGCACCATCCAACCAGGGCCAGGAACAAACTGCAACTGAGGTACGTGCCCTTAGTTGGAACCGATCCCAGGTCTCTCTGGACCGCAGGCTGACGCTCTAAACCTTTGAGCCAAACTGGCCAGGGCACATTTTTAAAAATCAAGATAACTGTCTTGGAAAACATTTGGCACTACTAGCCAGAGTTTCTGCTTGAAAACAATCTCAAAGAGCCTATTTGACCACAATCACCACCATTCCCAATGGTCTCCCTGACCCTGGCAGATTCTAATATTGTTACTATTTTCTTTGATAGCAAAGGAGAAACTTTTTGTTTTTTATTAATCTTCACCTGACATTTTTCCTTTTTTTTTTTTTAGATAAAGTGGAAGGGAGGGAGGGAGAGAAAAGAGAGAGAGACTTTGGTGTGGAAGAGGCACATAGATCAGTTGCCTCCCTCACGACCTGGAATGAACCTGCAACCTAGGTACGTGCCCTTGACAGGGAATTGAACCCATGACCCTTCGGTCTGCAGGCTAATGCTCTAACTGCTAAGCCAAACCAACCAGGGTGAGAAATTAACTTTTAACCCATGTTGTCAAATTTTGTGACTTCCTTTTTTTTTAAAATAAAATTTCATTAATTGACTTTAGAGAAAGAAACATCAATTTGTTGTTCCACTTATTTATTGCATTTATTGGTTGATTCTTGTATGTGCCCTGACCGGGAATCAAACCCCCAAACTTGGCGTATCAGGATGATGCTCTAACCAACTGAGCTCGCTGGTCAAGGCCAAATTGTGTTATTCCTTGCCTACTTATCCACTCACTACCCAATTGGTCCCTGTTGATCCTTGTTAAACTGCTCCACCCCTCACTTTGTTCTTGCCTATGTTCTTTAGCAGCCTAGAACACCTTCCTATGGAAATTCATCAAGGCCTGATTTATGTATTACCTCAACAAATTTCCAACATGCTTTTCTGGAAATAATCAGGCCTTGGTTTCCTGAGACCTGGAGTCCAAACCTTTCTGGGTTTGGGTTTCACCATTATCCTATTATACCACGTTACTTCTCAATGTTACCTGGTAAACATCAACTTGTGCTGCCTAATAGAAGGGGAAGACCATTACCCAAGAGTCTTAAATGGGAAAAATACTTCACATCTTAAGAGCCCTAAAACAATGCTGACTTGCACAACAAAACATTCTCTGCCCCCAGAAATCCTAGACTTTAGAACTAGAGGATTTAACCAACAGTTCTTGTAATGTTCATTGATTTGTAAGCAAATAATTTCAATACTCAAAGCTGTAATAGAACTCTATCCAGACATTGGGAGCTAGGACACACTGCATGCATAGCAATGGAAGACTGAAGTGACCTTTAAGCTGGGCCTCAAAAAGTGTTTTTGCCAGAAAAGCATTTTGGAAGCTAGAATAATAGCATCTGCAAAAACCTGGGAAGTCCTGGAAATAGTAAAAGTAGAGTTGGAGCAACAACACAGAAAGGCAGTGTGGGCTTGTTATTTAATTCCATTATCTATAGGCAACTGTATAAAAAATTGTGATCTCACATTTGGAGAAAAGTGGCTTTTTCACCTTTATCCCCAGTGCAATAGAACTTTCTTTGTGGAGGGTGGGCCAAAGAAAAGGCTCAAGAATCTGCTGAGGCTGAACTTCTTCCAAGGTCCTCTCAGCTCCTTCCAAAGAAGGGCTCATGCTGGTATTGGAGAAGGGAAAAAATATATCCTACTTTCACAAAGTTTTACCTTGACTCCTCAGGGAAAGCCGACCATGGTTATTTATTCTGGGTGAGAGGCAGGGTAGTCCAGTAGTTAAGATGGGTGCTGGTGCCCGACTTCCTGCTCTTAGCGCTCAATAGCGATGTGACCTTGGGCAAGTTAACCTTTGCCTTACCATCCTCAGCTGTAAAATGGGAATAACAAATAGTATTTATCTTGATGAGTAGTTATGAGTTAAGCTAGTAGATAACGGGAAAGCACACCGTAAGTGCTCAGAGAACTACTATTGTTATTGAAAGCTTCCATGTGAACACGGAAATTGAGTCCCTGGGACAGAAAAGAATGCCCAGTCACGTAGCGATTCAGTGATGACGTTCGGGCTGCAATACAATTCTCCTGGTTCCCAACCCAGTATTTTCTCCCTCATCCTCAGTTCCCAGGCTGGCATACATGTTCACAGCAGGGAGGAAGGATTGGTGGAGGCGTACAAGAAAGAAGATCCAGGCGTTAAGCTTCCAGAGCTGAACCATAGCTTCTACGATAGACACGAAGTTAACGTCGATCCTTGTGCAGAATGACCTGCTCCTTCCGGAACTCCGGAGTATGTGGCTCCTAGAATGAAAGCCCTTTCTATTGCATCCTGGGAGTTGGGGGTCATCCCCGATGCACGGAGGGAAATGTAGTCCTTTCCTCCCCCTCTTCCCCGCCCTCCAACTCGCCCGCCTCAGAGGCTGCTGTTCCTCATCTTTCCCAGCAAGCCCCGCGCGAGAGCGGGCTATTGATTGGCTGCAGGGAGCAGGCTCTGCCGGCAGCGGTTACCCAGGGTTTCCGGTGCGAGGCCACAGCGGGCGATCCGTCAGGACGTCGGTAGTGGGGTCCGTACCGCGGCGGCTAGAGGGACGAGGCGATCAGAGAGGGTCTGTAGACCTGAGCGCTTTCAGCCAGTGGGAAGAATCATGCAGATTGCGCGCGAGGGCTCGGGCCGGGGGCAGGGCCGATGTTTGCGCATGTGCGGGCGGGCTGCTGGCGGGCGGCGCGCGCGGTGGGAGGGCGCGCGGGGCGTGGGTGGCTGTGTGCGCGCGCGCGCGGGGGTGCCCACGTGGGGCCCGGGAGGCGGGGGAGAGATCAAGAATCGAGAGCGTCCCGCCACGTCAGTCACCGGCCGGGAGCCTATCCCGCGCTTGGCAGATCCTGAGGGGGCCCCGTTGTGCCGGGAAGAGGCTTCAGGAAAAAGGAGGCCTGTCCTCCCTCGCTCCTGGAGCAGCACCCCAAAAACCTGTTTGGGCACACCAGGCTCCCCTAACCCGCCAGAGACAGGGAGAACCGTTGGTTTCCTCCGGGGAAGGCCGGCCAGTTTGTTTTTAGGAGCTTTGTGCATTCGGTATTGGGATTTCTGGTCCGGGCTGAGAAGAATTTCGAAGTCTGGAAAATAGCAAGTGTGTTCGTTTTTGTAGGATCAGCTCCTCACCTAGCATTGCAAACCACGATGAAGAATCAAGACAAAAAGAATGGGACTGCCAAGCAATCAGGCAACACTTCCAACCCAAAAAGCAACTCGGGGCCGGCGGAAGTAGGACCAGAGGGAGCCCAGGGGCTGCGCAGCCAGTCGGCCTCTGCGACAGAAGCTGAAGGTGCCACCAGCCAGGCTCCAGGGAAGACTGAGGGTGTGTGCCAGCTCTGCTTTTCCAGCGGGCGAGGGGAGGAGTGTGTGGTGAGCCAGTCTAGCTTCTGGAGTTAGAGGCCCTGTTTACCCAGAAAGAAGGAGCTGTAGAATGAGAAGAGGACAGTACTGAGTCTGTGCGACCCCCACCCTGTCTAGGGTAGAGTCTTGGACTCTAAGCACAGGAATAAAACTTGAGAGAAGGCTCTGACAGGATTCATCGGGTGGCAGTCATATGAGACACCCACCCTGCAAGTCCAGATTAGAAACACCTCATGCACCAGTGGGTAGCTGCTCTTTTTTTTTTTTTTTTTTTTTTTTAATCCTCACCCGAGGACATTTTTCGATATCTTGTTCAGATAGAGTGAGAGGGAGGGAGAGAGAGAGAAACATCGACGTGAAAGCGACACATCGAGTGGTTGCCACCCACACGACCCAACCAGGGCTGGGGACAAACTGCAACCAAGGTACGTGCCCTTAGCAGGAACCGAACCCGGGTCTCTCCGGACCGGACCGCAGGCCGACGCTCTAACCGCTGAGCCAAACCGGTCAGGGCGGTAGCTGCTCTTTATACTTGAGGCATTTCTGGAACATTTTAATAGCAAGAAATGATTTTCGCCCTGGCCAGTTTGGCTCAGTGGTTAAGAGCGTCGGCCTGTGGTCCGGAGAGACCCGGGTTCGGTTCCCACTAAGGGCGCGTACCTGGTTGCGGTTTGTCCCCGGCCCTGGTTGGTCGTGTGGGTGGCAGTCACTCGATGTGTCCCTTTCACATCGATGTTTCTCTCTCTTTCTCTTTCTCTCTCTCCCTGCCTATCTGAACAAAAAATGGAAAAATGTCCTCTGATGAGGATAAAAAAAAAGTGATTTTCACGGGGAGGACAAGAGGGTGGACTAGCCTTTGAGCTCTTGCCACATGCCATTTCTATGTGCTGGATCTTTTGCTTACGTGATTTGTTTTCTACTCAAAGCAAACGGGTGGGTGGTAGTGAGAAGTAGTCATATCATTTTATAGGTAGATTGAGCTTAAAAAAGTCAGGCAACATTTAACCCAAACCAGTAAGTTCGGGCCTGAAAAATCCTGATCAGTGGTATAACCACCTTATTTCTCACTCTGCTCCTTATCCTCTCCTGCTTCAGGAGCACAAGCCAAAACCTCTCAGTCTGGGGCCCTCCGTGATGTCTCTGAGGAGCTGAGCCGCCAGTTGGAAGACATCCTGAGTACGTACTGTGTGGACAACAATCAGGGGGGCCCAGGTGAGGATGGTGCACAGGGTGAGCCTGCTGAACCTGAAGATGCAGAGAAGTCCCGGACCTATGCTTCAAGGAATGGGGAGCCTGAGCCAGAGACCCCAGTAGTCAATGGTGAAAAGGAGACCTCCAAGGGGGAGACAGGCACAGATGAGATCCGGGCAAGTGATGAGGTGGGAGACCGAGACCACCGAAGGCCACAGGAAAAGAAGAAAGCCAAGGGTCTGGGTGAGCAGAGGGCAACTATTTGTGAGGCTGGTGAGGGGAGGGAGTTTGTACCTGACATTCCGTGGGCTACCCTGCTCTGCTAGGATTCAGAGGGAGCCCTGCTTTTCAGAGCAGTGTGTCACACTAGTTTAATCATAGCCAGGGCTGTGAGACCATCGCAGAGAGGTGTGCAGCTTGTTCACTGCATAAGGGCTTCTGGCCTTGGGAGCAAGTGAGAACTGAAATCCAACCTGCTCTTTGAGAAAATGGAGAGCAGGAGGCCTGGGTGGACTCCTGTGCCAGACAGCATCATTTCTAAACTGCAACCGTGAGCAAGGCTTTTCTCCTTTCTGGTCCTTAGTTGTCACTTCTCTACAATAAGAGAATTAGATGAGATCAGGGTTGAAAACACAACTAAACCAAGCTAGCCAAGAGAGTGCCTACTTCATCCAAAGGGTTGACTGCCATGTGCTCCCAGCAAGTTGATAGCACGTAAAACTACAGGCTATGTCTAGATAGCCTTTTTTTTATTTTATTTTAAGAAAAGCCAGAGTTACATTCTAGCTCTAGATTTTTAACAGTTGGCAACTGATATGCTAGGAGCCAAACAAAACCCATCTGTGGGTTGGATTTGGTCTGTGTGCCAGTGACTGACTTGCAGTCTCCACACTGATATCTTGGAGCTTCCCAGAGTTGTCACTTCATTCCTTTTTGCATCCTTCCTCTTTAGAGGGTGTTCCTTGTATTGAAACAGTAGTACTGAATTCACAGATGGGACACCTTTCTTAAATCTGTTGGTAGAGTTGTCAGCTTTTTTTTCTTCCATTCCTGGTGCTCACCAGGAAGATTCCACAGAGATTCAGTCATTGATTTAATAAGTATTTGTTGAGCATATCCTCTGTTATGGGCACTAGGGACAGCACTGGGCTACAGTGATGGGCAGAATTGAGTTGGTCTCAGCCCTCCCAAAGCCCACAGACTAGCAGGGAAAGCAACCAGTTCAACAAACAAAAATATAAAGTATGATAGGGGAGGGCTGTCTCAAGACAGAAGAGTATGGACCCAGGCCTGGAGGGGACCTCCAGAGGAGGGGTTACATGCCTTTGCTCCCTGTACTTTGCAGGAAAGGAAATTACATTACTGATGCAGACATTGAACACGCTGAGTACCCCAGAAGAGAAGTTGGCAGCTCTGTGCAAGAAGTATGCTGAACTGGTCAGTTCTCCCCGTTCTTCTTGTACCTTCTCTGCCTCGGAATGTCAGCAGGCCACCCAGCATGGGGTTGGGGATACAAGGGCAGGTGGGTGGCTTAGGCTCTGATCAACCTCTCTGAGCCTTTTCCTCATCTAACTAGGGGGTCAAGTCTCAGTCACTGTCTTCTGGGCTGACAATAAGAGGAGAGATTGCATGTTCTAGTGGCAGAGACCTAGCTCCTGGCCTGCATCCTAGATACCATGTCATCTCACCCCTATGTGCTTCAGTATGCATCTTCCCCAAATGTGGAAAATGCCAGGGCCATCATCACACTTAATAAAATTAATCATTTGATACTCTCTTAACACCCAGTCCATAGTCAAATTTCCCCAGTTGTTTAAAAATGTCAGTTTGATCAAATCAAGGTCCAAAGGAGGTCCGTTTATAACATTGGGTTGGTATGACATTTTTTCCCCCCTTTACTCCAAAGCAGTTTTCCCCTTACTGCCCTGCCCTTTTCCCCATAACATTGACTTATTGCAGATCACTTGTCTTGTAGGGTGTCCCACTTTGTAGCTTCGTGGTGGCATTTAACTTGTTCCTTTGCCTCCTTAGTTTCTGTAAATAAAGTGGAAGTTAACTTTAGGAGCTTAATCCAAGTTCAGCTCTTTTTACAAGAATTTTTTTTTTTCTTCACCCAAGGACATTTTTCCATTTTTTTGTTCAGATAGAGTGGGAGGGAGGGAGAGAAACATCGACATGAAAGGGACACGTTGAGTGGCTGCCACCTGCACAACCCATCCAGGGCCAGGGACACTGCAACCAAGGTACACGCCCTTAGCGGGAACCGAACCCTGGTCTCTCTGGACCGCAGGCCGATGCTCTAACCGCTGAGCCAAACCGGCCAGGGCTTACAAGAATTCTTTGTAGGTGGATCACAGGAGAAACAAAGTGTGGTCATCCCACCTTTATTTTTATTTTTTTTTAATTATGGCACACCCAGATCATGTAGTAATTTTATTTTATTTTATTTTGTACATGCCCCTAGCAGGAACCAAACCCGGGACTCTCTGGTCCATGGGCCGATGCTCCAACCGCTGAGCCAGACTGGCCAGGGCTGTCATCCCACTTTTAGAGATGAAAGATTATTCAGGTTCCCTATCAAAATCTGAATGAATAGATTCATCTACTGAAGGTTATTGCCTAATAACTTTTTTTTTTTTTTATCCTCACTCGAGGACTTTTTTCTTTTTTTTTGCATTTATCTTCAGACAGAGCGGGGCGGGGGGAGAAAAACATCAATGTGAGAGAGACACATAGAGTGGCTACCACACACACGACCCCAACCAGGGCTGGGGACAAACTACAACCGAGGTACGTACCCTTAGCAGGAACCAAACCCAGGACTCTCTAGTTTGCAGGCTAATGCTCTAACCCCTGAGCCAAACTGGCTAAGGCCTAATAACTTATTTTTAAATTATTTCATTCTATTCACATTTATTAGCTGGAATTTTGTAAGGAATTTTTCTCATCTATAAAATGGGGGAAATCATACCTGCCTAATGGGGTTATTATAATGATTAAATAAAGGAAAGGATATAAGAAAGATACCACCATTTCAGAATGATCCAGCCCTGGAAAGATTGATGATGGCTGGAGAGGAGGAAGTGGGTTGCTAGAATGACGTTCTTGAGTGGCCAAGAGGAGGTGAGGTCCATTGCACCAGCACAGGAGTCCACCATGGTTAAAAGCTGGACCAGTTCTCATGACCAGGAGAGGATGGGTATAGGTGGACTGGATAATATAGAGCTTGTGCCTTTGCTCCTCTGGCTGCTTCTGTGTTCTCAAGGAAATGGAAATGGTAGTTTTAGCTTGGGCGGGAGAGATTTGAAGAGGAGAATGAAATAGTGTTCTAGAAGAAGAATGTGAATAACATGAGAAATGTAGGCAGACCAGGGGGCAGTGATGGTCATGAATGTCAAAGTGAGATTCTTTAGCCCTGGCCGGTTTGGTTCAGCGGTTGGAGCGTCCACCTGCGGTCCGGAGAGACCTGGGTTTGGTTCCTGCTAAGGGCACGTACCTCGGTTGCAGTTTGTCCCCGACCCTGGTTGGTTGTGCGGGTGGCAGCCACTCGATGTGTCCCTTTCACATCGATGTTTCCCTCTCTCTCTCTTCCTCTCTCTCCCTCCCGCTCTGTCTGTACAAAAAATGGAAAAATGTCCTCGGATGAGGATTAAAATAAATAAATAAATAAATAAATAAATAAATAAATAAAGTGAGATTCTTTAAACAAGGGCTGCTCCAGTGCCAGTGCAGGTAAGCAGGAAGTCGATATACCAGAGTTGAGATTTTTCTGGGAAAAGAAAGGAATGTAAGCTGGACCTTCTGAGACCACAGATATTGGTTGGAGGGGATGAACTAGGAAGATGTGTGGTGGTGCTGGCTTGGGATGAGATCATGGAGGTGGGTGCAATTCTGAGTGAAGACAGTGGCCGGTTGAAATGTGACTAATCTGAATCTGGATGAGTTATAAGTATAAGGTACACATTGTGTTTTACAGACCTAAGGTAAAGGAAGACTGTAAAATACCTCAAACTTTTTACATTGATTCTAGGTTGAAATTATAATATTCTGATATTAGAAGTTAATTTCACCAACTTTATTTTTTACTTTTTATTTTATTTATTTATCCTCACCCGAGGACATTTTTCAATATTTTGTTCAGATAGAGTGGGAGGGAGAGAGAGAGAAACATCGACATAAAAGGGATACATTGAGTGGCTGCCACCCACATGACCCAACCAGGGCCGGGGACAAACTGCAACGAGGTACATGCCCTTAGCAGGAACTGAACCTGGGTCTCTCTGGACCGCAGGCTGATGCTCTAACCGCTGAGCAAAACCGGCCAGGGCTATTTTTTACTTTTTAAATGTGGCCACTGGAAAGTTATAATTACATACTTGAGTTGCATTCTGTGTACTGTTCAGCATGAATAGGCTCATAGAAAATAGATCTGAGCTGAGAGAGGACAGGTTCAGGGAGGAGGTTAAGGACTGTGAGTCCAGGGAGTCAGAAGGATTGTCTGTCAGTAATGAATGAAAAAGCCAAGATGAACCCTGACTTTTGGCTCAGTGGTTAGAGCGTTGGCCAGAGGACCAAAGGGTCGCGGGTTCAATTCCCAGTCAAAAGCATGTACCAGGATTGCAGGTTCAATCCCCGGCCCCAGTCGTGTGGGAGACAATGTGTGTGTGTGTGTCTCTCCTCCTCCCTCCTTCCCTTCCACTCTATCAAAAAATCAATGGAAAAATATCCTCGGGTGAGGATTAACAAAAAAGGCCAAAATGATAAGAGTTGTGTTGAAGAAATGGTGCACCAGTGCTAAAAGTCTTGGAGTAGGGAGTGATGGGGTCTGTTGATGAGTACAAAGATGAGTAGCCTGTGGTCTCATAAGAAGGCATGAGTGTCCCCAGAGTTGGAGCAGTGTAATGGTTATGAGAGTCTTGAGAGCTTTGTCTCTGGAGTCAGAGCTGGGAGAGAGACCAGGATATACTGGCTGCATACCTCTGCTTTTCGTGTCTGAGTGTCCATTTCTGTATCCTTGAGGTGCAGGGGCTCTTGGGGTTTTTGTGAAGAGCAAATGGAGCACCCACACAGTGTCCGACCTGAGCTATTATGGCTGGAGTCAGGGGAGAGGGCCAGGATCAGGTCAGCTCAGAGCTTCACAGAGCATTTACCTGCCCTCCTCTCCCCAGCTGGAGGAGCACCGGAACTCCCAGAAGCAGATGAAGCTCCTGCAAAAGAAGCAGAGCCAGCTGGTGCAGGAGAAGGACCACCTGCGTGGTGAGCACAGCAAGGCCATCCTGGCCCGCAGCAAGCTTGAGAGCCTGTGCCGTGAGTTGCAGCGCCACAACCGTTCCCTCAAGGTAGGCTGGCTGGGCCCTCTGAGAAGGACAACTGGCTACCTTGACTTCCACTTATCTTTAGTGGCTTTCCCCTTAAAAACTAGCACAGGCTCTCAGTATAGAAATAGATTTCCCCGGTAATGCCCTGCCTTAGTGAGAACTACTTGTAACCATTTGACATGTACTTGTATTAGGTCAGGTAAAGACTAAGGAGCAAAGAGAACCCAGATTGCAGGCCTTCAGGAGTTCTCAATTCTATCGCAGTCCCGGGTAAGCTGTGGTCCAGTGCCGACCAGCAGCTCTGCTCTCAAGAGTTGGTCAGTCAGAAATATGGGTCCTGTTCTCCTTGTTCTGTCTATCCTAGGGTGAGGCTACTCTGGTTAAAGCCTGGTCACTGCTATGACCTCCAGGTCATTTTTGTACATATAGCTTTTATATATTTCTCATACAACTTGGATCAGTAAATGTATGGTATTTTGCAACTTGCTTTGCTAGTCTTTAGTTTGTCTTTTAAAATGTTACAAAATGTATTATGTTTGATGTGACGGGTTCAAAGGTGACAAAAGTATAGTACATCAAAGGTAATAGTCACCCACTGTCTTCAACCCTAAGACCCAGCAGAAACCACAGGGAAGTAAACCTAATATGTAAGTTTAAGTACAACCTTTTAACTTCCCTATCTACATATAAAACCCTACATACAGTTTTTTTAAATGAAAGTATTACACATGTATTGTTTCATATCCTATTCCATTTTTTCACTGTACACAATGCCTTATCTTTCCCTGTCAGTGTATATACACCTATCTCATTCTTTTTAACAACATCATTGTATGGATATTGTATTTTGTTCCTATCCTCATTGAGGTATTTTGGGGTTGTTTCCAATTTTTCATTATTATATATGGAGAGCTACAATGAGAATTCTTATTACATATATTCCTGGTAATTACATAGAATTTATCTATAAGATAAATCTCAAAAGTGATATGTTTGGGTCAAAGAGTGTGCAAATTTTAAATTTTAATAGATTTTGCCAGATTTCCTTCCCACTAACAGTATCTGAATGCCTAAATTCTGCACAATTTTGCCGATCCCCTGGGTATTACTGAATCTAATTACTTGGTGGTAGGGGGAGGTGTCAAAGATGCAAGCCCATTAAAACAAGACTACTTAAGGCCCTGGTCAGGTAGCTCAGTTGTTTAGAGCATCTTCCCAGATACATCAAGGTTGTGAGTTCGATCTCTGGTCAGGGCACATACAAGAAGCAATTAATGAGTACATAAATAAGTGGAACAACAAATCAATGTTTCTTTCTCTCTCGTTCCTTCCCTCTTTCCCTTTCTCTCTCTAAAAAGTCAATAAAGAAAAGAGACTATTTAATAGGTCTAGAAGCTAGGTTTCAGGAAATTGAAAGTTCTTCAGAATGGCACTTAACATGTATGCCTGCATTTTTCTAGGGAGAGAATCTCTCACTTGGTGCCACCTGAGATACAGAAGGGTCTGCTAGGAGCCCCCATTGCGTGACATCTTGGAGCTTGGCTACCCCTCGCTTTGAGAGCAGGGAGGACTATTGATAGACACCATCCTGAGCTAGTTGGGGGAGCCTGGTAAAGCTGGCTGGGGAGCAATAGATGATGGAGCTGGGGCTGACTTCTCTGCCCAGGAAGAAGGCGTGCAGCGGGCCCGGGAGGAGGAGGAGAAACGCAAGGAGGTGACCTCACACTTCCAGGTGACGCTGAATGACATTCAGCTACAGATGGAGCAGCACAATGAGCGTAATTCCAAGCTGCGCCAGGAGAACATGGAGCTGGCTGAGAGGCTCAAGAAGCTGATTGAGCAGTATGAGCTACGAGAGGAGGTAAGGTGTCATGGACAGCCACCATGGCCAGGGAATTGGGAGGTTCTGGGTGTGTGGCAGGCACTGGGACAGCACTTTTGAGGCTTCATTTCATTCTCCCATTCTTCCTTCTTCCTTGGGAGGGGAGCAATGTTGTACATCTTCATGTAGACAAGGATTTGAGGTAAGGAAAAGAGAATAGCCCACAGCCATATGAGCACAGGTCCATAATATCTGTCCAAAATGGTAGGGCCAGGTATCTTGTAGATTTAGAACTGCCCAAGTATTGGAATGAAAATAATGTTCATGTACTGTGTATCACATAGTACCCCCCCGTAGGGTGTTGCTTATGGCAGCATCCCCAAATCAGACACATTAATATTTATTCAATTAAACTGAGTATACGTACCTAGATTATAATTAGCCGTACAAAGGTACAGGTCAAGTTTGTCTGCCAACTTCTAACAATTTTAGTTTTCAGAATTTTTTAGAATGTGAAATTACAGGGAAGGAGCTGGCCCTGTGGCCAGTGACTCCAAAGGCTATGCCCTCTGATTCCTTGGTGCTCTGCTGCCCCTGCCACCAGAAAAGGCCGGATGTCACTGCCTTGGCTGGCATTGGCTGCTTCCCAGGGCACCTGAATCCCTCCTTTGTGTCTCTTTGGGACCAGGCCTCTTCCTAGGCCCTGGGGCTGTGGTGACAGGTGATAGGTGGTATAGGCAAGACCCTGCCCTCTTGGGCTCACAGTCCAGTGTGGCAGTCACTGTGTGCAAAGCCTAGAGGGGCTTCCCCTGACCCACCCTGTCTTTTCCTATACTTTTGTCATCTAGGAATAAGGCTGCTTGTGATGCATTTGGTTTGAGGGGAGTTGGTTTGGTTCTTGTCCCTCAGCACTGAAAGACATGGAGGACTCTTCCTCTCCCCCTGACCCCCACCCTGCTTCAACCCAAGGCAAAAGAAGAATTGGGCCCTGGCCGGTTTGGCTCAGCGGTCAGAGCGTCCACCTGAGGTCCAGAGAGACCCGGGTTCGGTTCCCGCTAAGGGCATGTACCTTGGTTGCAGTTTGTCCCCGGCCCTGGTTGGTCGCGCAGGTGGCAGCCACTCAATGTGTCCCTTTCACATCGATGTTTCCCTCTCTCTCTCTCCCTCCCACTCTGTCTGTACAAAAAACGAAAAAATGTCCTCAGGTGAGGATAAAAAAAAAAAAAGAAGAATTGGTACTGCCTGTGGAGGTAGAGGTGTGGGGCCCCAAGTCTTGTGTCCCTCATTTACACCCCACCCCCAGTTGGAATCAGACACTGCTGTCCTACCCACTCTGAGCCTCAGATCACAGACGACTGAAATTCATCATGTCCCAAACTAGACACATACCCAAGCCACCTTCCCTTTCTTGTTAAAAAAAAAACACAAAATTTTCTACACCCCTTTATGCAGTTGCTTTTACCTTTTAGGTAGCACTTGAGTCCATCATCTTCGCTCTATCCCCATCCCAGTTTCCAGGTCTTCTGCAGTTAGGACATCCGTCCTTGGGCTATCAAATCTTCACCTATAGACAGAGCTCTGCCATTAGAGCTAAGCTGTTGGCACAGGTGTCATTTTTGCCCTTTCTTCCCACTTACAAGGGAGACGGGCTACAAAAGTGAGGGTTGTCAGCCCAATAAATTGGTCTCTCTTGGGGCTGGAGATTTGAGTATTTATTAATTTGCTTCCTGGGAGCTGATTTCATCCATAAACCCCTGTGATCACCCAGGACTGACTCAGTGGGAGAGATATAAGGTGAGGTTGGGACCCATGTTCTATGGTTCACGTGAGTCCAGCATGTCAGATTGAGATGGGGGCTGAGCTGGGGGTTGTGGGGGACAGGGGGGCCCTGGTATCTAGCTACTGGGCCTCCCTGAGAAATGGAGCTTCTGATGGGTGGACCCCTCCCACCGTGCTTTCTGCAGCATATCGACAAAGTCTTCAAACACAAGGACCTGCAGCAACAGCTGGTGGACGCCAAGCTCCAGCAGGCTCAGGAGATGCTGAAGGAGGCAGAGGAGAGGCACCAGCGGGAGAAGGATTTTGTGAGACTCAGGCCCTGGGGTTGGGGGTGGTCTTGGAAGAGGTAGGTTGGGTTCTGGCTCAGCTCCTAGTCCAGTTGGTATGGGAAAGGTTGCTTGCCTGGCCAGACCTGGGCACTGCTTCCTCAGACACTAGACGGAGAGCAGGAAGTCTCAGTGGGTTCCGGTATATATGGCAAAAAAAAAACACAGCCCCTTGGGGCTTCTGATGGGGTCTGGTGTCCTATCTTGGAAATAGCTCCTCAAAGAGGCAGTGGAGTCCCAGAGGATGTGTGAGCTGATGAAGCAGCAGGAAACCCACCTGAAGCAGCAGGTGAGCGATAGTGTGTATCCTGACCCTGTGCCTCCTAGGTCTCCTCACTGGGCCCTGTCCTGCGGGGAGGGAACTGGGACCCTCATTCTAGGACTACCTTGACTGCTGTGTGACCTTGCTGAGTCTTTGTTCTCTCTGGACCCGCCCAGCACCTGTGTGGTGGTGACCAGGTGGCTAGGTGAGCTCAAAGGACTTCATTCCTAGTCAGAAGTGTTGTGTTGCTTTTGAGGAGGTGGGGGCAGATGGTTGTTTTTAATTCTATAAATTATACTTAATTACAGAAGAAACATTTGAAAAGAAAGGTAAAATATATCACCCTAAATCCTACTTTCTAGACTTATGTAAAAAAAAAAGGGTATCTCAGTGGAATTGTTGGGTCAGAGGGCCAAGGATGGGTCTGAGTGTGTTGACCAGAAGTGCTCTCCAGGAAAGTTCAGTCTTACTTGGTTTCTTTCTCACCCAGCTTGCTCTATACACAGAGAAGTTTGAGGAGTTCCAGAACACTCTTTCCAAAAGCAGTGAGGTGTTCACCACCTTCAAACAGGAGATGGAGAAGGTAACACTGGTCCAGGCTGGGTGTGGCTGCAGGGGCACAAGCCGCTTCATTTAGAATGTGGTACCTCACTGGGAACTATTTACAGTAATTGTGTGATTGAGACCAAGGGTGGGACTGTAAGGAAGGATACCAGCTTTTCCTCCCTTTCAAGGAAGTATCAGTGGTATGTGCACCTTCCGGGTTGTCCTGGGGAATGGACTGTCTCGTCATTTCTTGTTATTGGCATTGAGCATTTAACTTGAGAGGTCCTAAGGTGGCACAGAAGGCACTGGCTGTGTCGTGTAATGCCTTGCCTGCCCCCATGGGACCATTCCCCACCTTAGGGACACAGATACAGACAGTCTTGTGCCCTGACCATTTCCTCTGCCTGTCACATAACCCAGATGACTAAGAAGATCAAGAAGCTGGAGAAAGAAACCACCATGTACCGGTCCCGTTGGGAGAGCAGCAACAAGGCTCTGCTGGAGATGGCTGAGGAGGTGGGCTGAGTGCGCCCGGAAGCCTGGGGCAGAGTGTGCAATTACTGAGTATCAGGCCATTTCCTGTGGTTCTAGCAGTGAGTGATGTCCCTAGCATGAAGTGGAGATGAGCATGTCTATCTGAGTCCAAGGCACTGCCAACTCTCCCCAGGGGAGGTGGTGAGCTAAGTCATAGGCCTACAGTGGCAGCAAAGAGAATAAAGAAAATCAAGGAGTGCCAACGATGAGTGTAGTTTGTGTGCGGAGTGGCCCTGATCTTTTGATTTTGTGGCTTGAGAGGTAGGAGAGGAAAGGAACTCAGTGTTAGAGCAGCTACTGCAGCCAGACCAGTTCATCGAACCGTCCCTCCAGCTCTGTGAGGTTGATGTTAGTAGACGAGTTTAAGGAGATAGGCTCAAAATACTATCTGAGCAAGTACTTTGCCAAGGTCTTGTGGTGGATAAGTGGAGGAATACGTTGCCTCTAAGTCATGCCCCTCTTTACACCACATTGCCCTCAACTGACAGGCAAGTCTTGGCATAAACCACAGCTGTTTACTTGAAAGGGGCGATTTGGACTCCAGTCTGCTCCCAGTGTTCAAGTGTGAATGTTTTCTACCAAGCAGCAGTGTCAGGTGGAGGGTTTATGGCATGACACTGAAAAGGCCCTTTCTCTCCCTAGAAAACACTTCGGGACAAAGAGTTGGAGGGCCTGCAGGTGAAAACCCAGCGGCTGGAGAAGCTGTGCCGGGCGCTGCAGACAGAGCGCAATGACCTGAACAAGCGGGTACAGGACCTGAGTGCTGGTGGCCGAGGCTCCCTCACTGACAGTGGCCCTGAGCAAAGGCCAGAGGCTGCCACTGCCTCCAAGGAGCAGGGTGGCGAGGAGCAAGGTGGTGAGGGGCCCGGGACCCAAGCACCTAGCTCTCCAGGAGCCACAGAAGCTCCTCGCTGCCCTGGAGCACCAAGCACAGAAGCATCAGGCCAAACAGGGCCCCAGGAGCCCACCTCCACCACCGCCTAGGTAGCCTGGCACTGGGGGCATGCTGGGAAGGGAGCAAGCAGCCCAGCCAGGCCTGGCCCGTGCAAGGCTCCCACTGCTAAGCAGTCCATTGCTGAGGCCCAGGGTGCTCTGACCTGGCTGGCATGACACTTTGCAGTTTGAATTTCATGGGTCAGTTTTACATATATATGACGTGCAAGGCCTTATACATTTATATCCATAAGTGTAAAATAGGCTTGCATTGGATGGAGATGGATGTGTACAGATGAAGTCAGTGACTCTTGTGAACTGAAGAGTCAAAGAGGAGCCATCATCTGTAGCCGCCTTCACAGTGACCTGGCAGGACAAGTGACTTAAACATTTCCCTGCCTGATTTGAGGCTCAGACCCCTCCCCTCCCTGCCCTTCAGGGATCATGACAAGTGACACACCCAGGCCTTGACTGTGTTTCTCTTGTTAGCAGGACTTGGGCAGCTCTCCTGGAAGCTCCTTTGCTTTTCTTAACCTGGAAAAGGGGTCCCCAGGCAGAGCCTTGGCAGGGCACTCAGAGCTGGTGATCAAACCACTTTCCTGCCTAGGACAAGGAATTTGGAGAATGTTTCTGTGTGGGATGATGTGCTGGTAGGGAGCCCTCTGGGCACCACTTCCCCTGCCCTGTGGTAGTGCCAGGACTAGGCCAATGATGCTTCTCAGTAGCCTTATCATTCACAGGTGCCTCTCTAGCCTGCACAAATGATTGACGAGATCACCCAAAGGATTCTTTCTGAAGGTTTGTTTTTGTTGCACATGACAGTGTTTGTACTGAGGATCTTCTGAGGGAGGAGGAGGACTCTAGCAGTGGTGCCTGGTTCCTGGCCTCCAGTGCCCCACCACCCTCTCCACCCCACCTGGCACTTTTGTCATGTTGGTGCTTAGGTTTCCTATTTGATGAAATCAAACTGTAGTAAGAGGAAGGAAAGGGCTTCTGATGGCCTTACCGGAAGCTTACCTATGGGTCACAATCCTGGATGGCCACCGCCAATCGCCAATTCCCATTACCACTGTTTCCATGCAGCAGTTGCTGAGCCCCAGGAGCAACTATCCCTGGAGGCTTTATGAGTCTGTTTCTGTTTCCTGCCCCCATTCCCAGTGTGCAGTCCTTGAGATTTGCTCTGGTTCCATTGTCCAAGGAGTAAGAGCTGAGATATATCCTTGACATCCCATTTCTTCCAGTGTGGGAGCCTCAGCTCTTGTCTGACAACTGATGGATAAGAATGAGAACAACTGACTGAACCCCAGAAATCCACAAAATGGCTGCAGATACTTGTGTCTGTCCCCATCCAGTACCTCATAATCGCCCCTCCCCTTACATGTTACTGTATACTCTGAAAGTTCTGCTGGTTGCAAACTTGTCTAGGGTATTCTTCTGTCCTTGTACAGAGCAATTTTCTAGAACAACAGGATGAATTTGGATCAGGAAGTGGGACTCTTCTGGGCTTGGGGTACTATACCCCACCTCCAGCTGGGTGGCTTCAGTGTAGCTGAGGGAGCCACAGACGAAGGTGAATAGGATGGTTGAGCTGCTGCTTGGTGTATTTTCTTGAGGCTGATTCATTATCATACAGGCCCTTTCATCTTGCACAACTAGCCCATTCTTTCAGCCCCTAAATCCCTCTCATAAAATAGGTTCATGAAGAGTACTAAGTATTCCTGAACCCTGTTCTGACAGACCAGTGATGCAAATGAAAGGTACACCATTTCTCCTCTGCCCCCATAGTAGGTACCACTAATCTGCTTCAGAGTATTGCCTGCTCATCCCTGGTATCTCATTTCTCAAGGTTCCCTCAGCAGCCAGTGTTGAGTGCTGTAACCTATTTACCATCCCTGGCTGAGATACTGCTCTCCTTTGGAGAAGTGTTTCCTAAGGTCTCTTCTTCCCCTCTGAAATGCCTGAGTCTAGAATGGTCCCTGGACATGCATCTTCCTGTTCCAGTAAGGCTCCTTCCCCCAGCCCCTGTGCCAGTCTGAGGTGCACAAGAGCTGCCAGACGCCCTACAGGGAGGGTTTGCTAGGCTATGGAAGTGCTGGGAAAAGGCAGAAGCTTCTGTCCACCCCCTTTAAAGACCAGGTAGATTTGCAGTGGCCCACATATGATTGCCTGCCTCACTTCAGCTACCTCTTAAAGCCCATGGGGTTGGGGGGAGGGGTCTGTTGGAGCTCAGTGTGGTGGGATGGGAACTCAGCACAGCAGCCCTCTGAAACCAAGTCCAGCTACTGTGGAGCTACAGTGAGCAAGGTAGCCCCAGCTGGGCTTCCCAGGTCAGAAATAATAGGCCCTGAGCAGGATGAAACCTTTGCTCTTAGCTCTGGGCATCCTGGCCAGGCGGCTATAGATGGGGATCCCATTCCTCTAATTCCGTTGACCAAATCTTAATCACTACAGCTGCTCTGCTTGCTCTGCTTTCCAAAGCCAGCCCAGGTACCTGGGTGCTGCCCACACCAGCCAGGAGCCTGGGCCAGATGCAGGGGATGTGGCCTATCTGAAGGTCAGTGCCTTCCTCACTAGGGCAGGTCCCATGTACATGACCTCAGTTCTAGGACCAAGAGCTGTGTTGGTTTCTTAGATTGCTAGCTTTTCCTCTACGGGACCACAGCAGGTGAGGCTCAGCCCAGAGCCCTGGCTCTGCTGACAGTGATTTGTGTTCAGGACCTTGTCCAGCTGAGAGTTTCATGTACACCAGATTCTGAGAGGTGTCAGCAGCACTTTTTTGTTTGTTTTCCATGAGGTTTTTGGACCATGGGCTGAGCTCAGGCACTTTTCTGTAAGAGAATGTTATGTCTATAAAAATGGTTATTTCCCCTCCTCCACCCCATTGTGGTGGCCCTGCTGAGGCTGACCAAGAGGCCAGTGGAGCTGCCCTGGTGTCTATGGGGGAGGGCTAAGGCCTGCTGAGCTGATTCTCCAGCTGCTGCTCCAGCCCTCCCACTTTGCACAGCACAGAGGGTCACTCCAGCGAGGGACAGCTAAGCACCTGCCTGGGGGAGTGGTGCAGCCATCTGTCCCTGTAACTGCTTCCCTTATGGTCCAACTTGGCTTCCCAGGTTTGTTTGAAACTGTGCTGACCGCTTTTTGGGGGGGGGGTCTCATTTAGGTGTTCACAACAGCCAGGGACTTGATTTTGATGTATTTTAAACCATATTAAATAAAGAGTCTGTTGCCTTATTGCTTCTTTCCTGACCTTTGTGGTCATTTGGTACTTTTGGGTCCATCCAGCCATCAGTGATTTGTCTGGGTCTGCTGCCAAGTCTCTGGCTGTGCCCTGATACCCCGCATCTTCCAAAGTGCCCTCCTTCCTGCTCAGGACACACAAATTCACTTGAGCTGCCTGAATGGAGCCCTTGGCAAGTTGGCGTGGTGGTCTATATACAGTCGGCCCTCGTTTGTTGCAGTTAATCAGTTCCAGACTCTACCGCGATAAATGAATTTCCACGAAGTAGGATTCTTTCTTTATACACAGTCATCCCTCGCCACTTGGCATTTCTACTTTCACAATTTTTTCTACTATATTTGAAAAAAACAGGATAAGAGTGAAGCCGTGAAAGTAGAAGCACGAAGTGGTGAGGGAAGACTGTACAGGAGCAACAGAGATGATTTTTACTCAGTCAAAAATTGTCCCTGCCCTCCGAGCGCTCACAGCTGGTGAGGGGGAAAGGAACACTTAGATGTAGAAAGGGTGGTGGTGCTCTGGGAGCAGAGTAGGGAATACTCCCTTCAGCAAGGGAATAGGAGTGGATCCCTGGAAGGGCCTGTGGCCCAAAGGGCAGGTGGAAGTTCAACAACATTTAATAATAGTGGTTCACCTAGCAATGTGGGTGCACTGGATGGTGGTGGAGGAGACAAGGCAGGAGCCTGTGTGCCAGGTGAAGGAATTTGGACTATATTCGGGGGAGGGGGGGTCACTGAAGGTGTTTAGGTAGGAGATAGATAGGATCCATGAAAAAGGCCAAAAGCAAAGGCAGCAGAAATCTAAGCACATGCCAACTGAGGTCCAAATTAAGGTGAGTGGACATCACTACTATCTGGGGCTGTCTGCCATGGGCAGCATCTCTTGGCACTGGCCCATAAGGGTCCTCCCAAGTTCCTTTCCTTTGATTTTGTGCATTCCTTGACCACATTCTGCATGCAGTTCTTAAGAATGAACAGGTTTCACCCTGGCTGGGTGGCTCCCTTGGATGGAGCATCATCCCTGTGCACCAAAAGATTGTGGTTGAATTCCCAGTTGGTCTGGGGAAATACCTAGGTTGTAGGTTTGATCCCTGGTTGGGGTCAGGGCATGTATGGGAGGCAACCGGATTGATAATTCTCTCGCATTGATGTTTCTCCCTCTCCCTCCCTCTCTAAAAATCAGTAAAAACATAGCCTCCAGTGAGGATTAAAAGTTAAAATTTTATTTTTTTCTTTGTTAACCCTTACCTGAGGATATTTTTTTCATCAATTCTTAGAATGGAAGGGAGGGAGGGAGGGAGGAGAGAGAGGAAAACATCAATGTAAGAGAGACACTTCGATTGGCTGCCTCCCGCATGTGCCCTGACCAGGGCTGGAGATCGAACCTGCAACCCAGGAACATGCCCTTGACTGGGCATCAAACCTGAGACCCTTCGATGCTCAGGCCAACACTAACCACTGATTCACACTGACCAGGGCTGTTTTTCCCATTTTAGAGAGAATGGAAAGGAGGGAGGGGGCAGGAGAAAGAAAGAGAGATGTAGATGTGAGAGACACCAATTGGTTGCCTCCTGCACACACGCCATGCCCTTGCCCCCATCTCAGGGCCAGAGATCTAACCTGTAACCCAGGCATGTGCCTTGACCAGGAATCGAACTACAGACCTCTTGGTGCATGGGTGATGCTCAACCACTGAGCTACACCGGCCAGGCTGGATCGATATTTTTCTATGCTGGTCAGGTTGGTTCCAAAGATCCTTTGGAGGGTGTCTGGAGGGCACCATAACTCTTGGAGCTCTGAGCAAAGCAGCTCTGAGAATAACTTCATGCCTCTAGCAGCTAGAGGTAGATGCTCCTGGCCCTCTGTCACTTTCCTAGAGGAGGCCTGGGTGCCACTCTCTAGCAGTTCTGGAAGGGGAGGAGAGGGACTTCCCAGTTGTCCTCTCCACCTATACAGACCCCTCTCCCAGATCTCTGCTTGGAAAAATCCTGAATTAGTGTCTCCCCTTCAGGAGCAGTCTGGCTGCTTGAAAGCAACTGGGAAAGAGCTGGGTTCAGGAGCAAGCAGAAACAGTGCCTTATCCCTCCCCAATTCAGCCTGAGGCCCAGGCCTTGGGAAACTGCTCCTGCCCAGTGGGAGGGGAAGGTGGATGGGGCAGCTGTGTACATTGCCCTAGGGTGGTAATTTGAGCCTGCAGGGCAACCTGGCCAAGGAAAAGCCTGTCTCCTGTTGCATCAGATGCTTCTCTGAGGATCTGAGCTGGGAGCATCTGCCAGGTCTTTAAATAGCTGCCCCATTCACACACACACCACCACCACCACCACCACCACCACCACCACCACCACCACCACCCCCAGCAGCACCAGCAGCACGGGGTCAGCCTCCATCACCCACTCAGGTTTCCCTCTGGGGCTACAGTCAAGCACCAGGTAATCATGCTGGTTTCCAGTCTGCACCTGGTTCTCCTAGGCCTAGGGGTCGGGAGGGGGTGGGCTTGGCCCTGTCACTTCATCCGTGACTGAGTACAGCCCTTAACTCTTACCAGTGAGGAGTGTTGGGGTGTTGTGGAAAGAGTGGTATTGACCTCAAAAGACTATTGTTGACTGTCAGTAAAATGAGATGATGACGGTATCTTCTGTCAGGGTTGTTAGAGGATTAAATGACTAAGTGCTTAACAGGGGCCTGGACTCACTTGATAGATGGTTGTCTTCTCTTGAAGTTTCTTCCTGCTGCTGCAGCTTCTGGTACTTCTTAGATTCATATATACATATATATGTGTAAATATATGTGTGTGTGTGTGTATCTATATTCATTCGTATTCTCTCTTTCTCTTCTCCCTCCATTCTTCTTTCTGACAAAGCCACCATTTTGTGAGACTAGTTTCTCTCCAAAACTGGTGGGAAAGTATGAAAGGGTTTTTAGATTGCCATCTCACAACCATCGCAGTCACCTTGTTCAGATGGGGCGGTAAAGTCATGAGAGGGACAGCATGATAAATGTGAGGATGCCCTTCCATATTATCCCACCACCAGCAATAAAGGTCACTTTCTCTTTAAATGCAAATTACCTCCAGCCAGCTCAGCTTCCACCCCTCTGTTCCTGCTAGGAGAGTGCTGAAAGCGGAGGAACACACACGGGAAGAATCACTCCAGACCCCAAACCTCCAGGTCTGTTGTCTCAGGGGTGAGGGGTGGCGGGGCGGAATGACACGGGTCTGACACTCCATTTGGGATCCTAGCTTCTGAGCTGCGTGATCCATTTGGTACGCGGTTTTAGAGCTTGAGCATGGAAAATAGATCCTAGGTCGCCCCCAGTGGTTCCTGGGGAGCAGAGGCTCCCACTGGAATTATTCTATCAAGTCCCTAATTTGGCTAAACTGTCGCGGGTCTCCCCTCCACCACACCCACTAATTGCCAGCCAGCCATGTGTCAATTTAAGTGCTTATGCCCCCAGCACCACCACCCAGAGTGCAGAATCAGGCTTGGTGGCAGCAGCCTGAAAGGAGCAGCTGGGGGGGGGGGGGGACCCCTGGCTAGGGCCCCCAGACCTCCCTGGGGAGGAGCTCAACAGATCTGGGCTTGAGGGCAGAGTTGGGCTGGAGGCCGGAGCAGTGCCAGCCACAGGCCAGCCATTGTTGGGGCCAAGGCAGCCAGCTGCTGCCCACCACTCACCCCAGCTGAAGCCAAGCAGGGACTTTCTGAGTGGGGAGGGTGATGCAGTTGGAAGTATGTCCCAGGGAACTTCAGAGAGTTGCCTGGTGTTTGAGGTTGGGGTTGGATGGAGGAGGAGGGATGCCAGCGTCTAAATGGGGGAAAACTCCACACTGAGCTCTGCCCTGTATGCCAGAGCTTCTGCTGTTATCCATCCTCTGGTGGCTAGTTTGTGGCACACCCACAGCTTGGTCACCTCCCATGTAGATTCTCCCAGGTTTGTCAGATTTCATTGCCTAGGCAGTTGATAAATAGAACATGGCCATAGAATCCTTTTGAGCTCCTGCCAGCTCACAACCACCATCTGTTCCCTCCGTCCACATTTCCTCTGCCAGCTCCGCCCCTTCAGCTACTGGGCAGGAAGCTCCGGCCTCCGGAGGATGGTATCTGGTGCAGCCCTTTCAGACGGGGCTGGAGAACCAGTGGGGACCTGGGTGAGCCTTGGAAGGTCCTTCGGTACAGAAGCATGACCCCAACAGTCGGTGCTGGCATTGGACCCTGCCCATACTGGACAGATGAGGGGACAGATGCCCTGACAGATGTGAGGGGATAGTTGGAAAGTCCCAGGGCCCTTCCTTTGCAGCTCTCAAAGGTTGTCAGGTGAACGGATGACTTTGCCCCTCACATCTCAGTGGGGCTGCCTCCCACCCAGGGCCTGAGGCCCATCCAGCATCAATGGAGGACAAGAAGAAGAAAAGGAGTCCCAAGCCCTGCCTAACCCAGCCCACTGCAGCTCCAGGAACACTCCGCAGGGTCCCTGTGCCCACCAGCCACAGTGGCTCCTTGGCCCTAGGCCTCCCTCATCTGCCATCCCCCAAACAGAGGGCCAAGTTCAAGAGGTGGGTACAGAAGGAAAACAGGGCAAGGAGGGAGGGACCCTAGATCTGGGCTGAGCCCCATGGGCAGGAAGGTAAAGGGGGCCTTAGCCTTTAGGTACTAAGCAATAATAGATGCTTTCCCTGGGGTGTCCCTTAAGAATCCAAATGCTGCCCTGGCCAGTTTGGCTCAGTAGTTGGAGCATTGGCCTGCGGTCCAGAGAGACCTGGGTTCGGTTCTCGCTAAGGGCACGTACCTCGGTTGCAGTTTGTCCCTGGCCCTGGTCGGTCGTGCAGGTGGCAGCCACTCGATGTGTCCCTTTCACGTCGATGTTTCTCTCTCTCTCCCTCTCTTTCCCTCACACTCTATCTAAACAAAAAATGGAAAAATGTTCTTGGGTGAGGATTAAAAAAAAAAAGAAAGAAAGAATCCAAGTGTTCAGACCCAGTCCCTACCTGCTCAAGTGTGTGGGGAAAAGGCCAGGAGGGTCACACAGTATGATGACTCACCTCAAAGCAGGGAGTGAGCAGCACTGCCTGCCAGGAAGTGAGTCAAAGAAAGCTGGGGGGTACACTGGACAGGAAGAATATCTTAAAAGGCTTATCTGCCATAAGTATGAAGAAAAGTACTGCCTGGAAATTTCCAGGAACCACAGGTGGTTTGGCGGCCCTTCGGTGTCATGGGGCAGGAAACGGTGAGGGGATACTATGGTGTACAATTTGAATTCTTTTTGCATTTATCTTCGGATAGAGCAGGAGGGAGAGAGGGAGGGAGGGAGAGAGAGAGAGAGAGACATCAATGTGAGAGAGACACATCGAGTGATTGCCACCCACAGACCCCAACTGGGGCCGAGGACAAACTACAACCAGGGTATGTGCCCCTCACAGGAACCAAACCCGGGATTCTCTGGTCTGTGGGTCAGCGCTCCAACCGCTGAGCCAAATCAGCCAGGGCAATTTTTTTTTTTTTTTGTGGTTTGTGCCCCGAGCGGGAACCAAACCTGGGACTCTCTGGTCTGCAGACCGACACTCAATCACTGAGCCAACTGGCCAGGGCTCTTTGCTTAATTTTTAAAATTTATTTATTGGGGTGACATTAGTTAATAAGATCATATAGGTTTCAAGTGTACATTTCTATGATACATCATCTGTATATGCATTGTGTGCCTCCTACCCAAAGTCAGAGCATCTTCCGTCACCATATATTTGGCCCCTTTTACCCTTTACTACACTCCAACCCTTTCCCTCTGGTAACCGCCATACTGTTGTTTGTGTCTATGAGTTTCAATTATATCCCACATATGGTTCTTAGCTTTTTATGACTGACTTATTTCTCTTAGCATAATATTCTCAAGGTCCATTGATGGTTTAATTTTTTTAATGATTGGGAAACTGCATCCTACCCTTTAACATGTTCATGTGTGTTCTTTCTCCAACTGCTATGTTGCCCTATGGCTCTGACACCCCCTATCTCAGAGGCATGTTTAGGGACAGCCACAGCGGGTTTACCTGAAGCTGAGAACTGGGGCAGGAATAGGAAGAAATGCAATTGGAGAATGAGGTTGAGGGTGGGGGCCAGGCTGGGAAGGTCATTAAGTGTCATTCTGAGGGCAATGGAAAATTCAAAAACAGTTTTTAAAGGCCCTGGCTGGGCCCTGACTGGTTTGGCTCAGCGGTTGGAGCGTCAGCCCATGGTCCAGAGAGACCCGGGTTCAGTGCCCACTAAAGGCATGTACCTCGGTTGTGGTTTGTCCTCGGCCCCAGTTGGGGTCGTGTGGGTGGCAACCAGTTGATGTGTCTCTCACATTGATGTCTCTCTCTCTCTCTTCCTCCCGCTCTTTCTGAGGACAAAAGAAAAAAAAAATCAACCAATGAATGCACAAATAAGTGGAACAAAAAAAACTTTCTCAAAATCAATAAATAAATAATTTTTTTTTTTATCCTCACCCGAGGACATTTTTTTCCATTTTTTTGTTCAGATAGAGTGGGAGGGAGAGAGAGGAAGAGAGAGAGAGAGAGAGAAACATCGATGTGAAAGGGACACATCGAGTGGTTGCCACCCACACGACCCAACCAGGGCCGGGGACAAACTGCAACCGAGGTACATGCCCTTAGCGGGAACTGAACCCGGGTCTCTCAAGACCGTAGGCCAACGCTCTAACTGCTGAGCCAAACTGGCCAGGGCAATAAATAAATAATTTTTAAAGTTTTAAATAGAAGAGGGGCAGAAAGATATATATATTTTTTTTCTCCTCACCCGAGGTCATTTTTTCATTTTTTTTTGTTCAGATAGAGTGGGAGGGAGAGAGAGAGAGAGAAGCATCGACGTGAAAGGGACACATCGAGTGGCTGCCACCCGCACGACCAACCAGGGCCGGGGACAAACTGCAACCAAGGTACATGCCCTTAGCGGGAACCGAACCCGGGTCTCTCTGGACCGCAGGCCAACGCTCCAACCGCTGAGCCAAACCGGCCAGGGCCAGAAAGATATTTTGGGGAAAGCTAAGATGGCTCTCATGGCAATAAATAAGTAACTGACCCCAAATTCACTGAGGACCAGTGAGGACAAGTGATTCACTCAGGGTCACAGGAGGAATGAGTGGGGGCTCAGCCAGGAACCCAGGAACCTCCTTCCAGCCATGGCTCTGGCTGTATCATTGGCAGAAAAAGACTTATTTTGACTTCTTACCCTCACCCCTCCTCACCGCTCCTGTCCCTTATCAGTCCTGGTGCCCAGTGCAGGGCCAGAACAAAAAACATCCATTTATGTTGGTGAGAGGATAGGAAGATGAATTGGTGTATAGACAGATGGCACAAAAGACCTGGCCGCCCCCACCCTTTGACCTTGGTCATGTCCTTCCCACCCAGGGTAGGCAAGGAGAAATGCCGCCCAGTGCTGGCAGGAGGTGGGGGTGGCTCTGCAGGCACCCCCCTGCAGCACTCGTTCCTGACTGAGGTGACTGATGTTTATGAGATGGAGGGAGGACTGTTGAACCTGCTCAATGATTTCCACTCAGGACGGCTACAGGCCTTTGGTGAGTCCTGAGAGCTGGGCTTAGAGGGTATGTGGGTGGGGCTGGAGGGCCTGGTCTCTGGTGTGTGGCTGGGGCCAAGGTCCCAAAGTCGCTCCCAGGACTCAAACAGGTGCTGTCCAGGGAAGGAATGCTCCTTTGAGCAGTTGGAGCACGTTCGGGAGATGCAGGAGAAGCTGGCCCGGCTGCACTTCAGCCTGGACGTGTGTGGGGAGGAAGAGGAAGAGGAGGAGGAAGAGGATGGGGACGCTGAGGGGCTGCCTGAGGAACAGAAGAAGACCATGGCTGACCGCAACTTGGACCAGCTGCTTAGCAATGTGGGTCAGGGCTGGATGCTTTGATTCCTGGGGGCATGAGGGAGTGGGGGAGGTATGTACTCCCACTGGCCCTCAGGCGAAAAGCTGGGGGTGCATGAAGCTAAGAGCTCTGGGCCCTTCAACCACCATTAGAAGATGGCACCCAGAACATCTGGGATTTGGCCTGGTGCTTCTCCTGACAGGAACTTATCTTTCTCTCCCAATAGCTGGAAGATCTTAGTAATTCTATGTATCCTTTCAAAGGGACCTGACTGTAAATGTGTGTGTGTGCCCCTCCCAGAGAACAGTTTCCTCTTCCCCACCCCCTTCTAGGAGTATTTACACACAACTAACATCCCCATGTCCTACCAAGTCAGAATTGGCCACAGACTGCCCCCACCCAGGAAAGAGAGTGCAGGAAGAATTTCCCAACTATTAGGAGAAAGGTGGTTAAAGGGAATATGTTTTACCTATTTATTAACATCTTTGCAAATACTTTAGCTGACACCAATCCATGGCAAAGCTTGTCTGTCTTCCTACTCTCAGCACTCAATTATTTTCACTGATTTCGATGATCTCCCCACCCAGTCCTGGTTGGAAATAGTGAGGGTGCACACATCGGTATGATCTAGAAAAGAGAATGGGGTAAACCACCTAGCAAGAAGGGCAGGTGAGGAATGCAACCTCAGACCTTGGGCCACCCTAGAATCCCTCACGCAGCCCCTTTTCCCAGTTGGGGAAACAGCCTGTGCAGGATGGGAAGATAGGGCTGGAAAGACTGAGGTCCAAAGTATCCAGTCCTTGACAGTCACAGACAGAAGTTGCACCTGGCCGAGAACGCGGAGCCTGAGGAGCAGGCGGCTGTGTAGGTTGGGACCCAGGCCCAGCCTGCCCTCTCTCACCCTCTTCAAACTGTGACTTTTTATGGAATCGACTGCGCATTCTGCAGCCCCCCAGGTGCTATGGGGAGGGGGGCATTACATGGAATTAAATCAGAAAGAAAGCAAGCGGCTCCTTGTCCTCCCTCCCCTCACTGCGTCTTTACTCGGCTGGAGCGCCCGGCCCGGCGGATACAACCCTGTGCGACACACTTCCGGTGTGGGAGGTCGGGCTCCTGGAGTCACCGGGGTCGGGGGCGGGGTGTCCTGGAGTCACCGGGTCCTGCGGACGAGGGCGGATGGAGGCCGGGACTAGTCCTGCCCCGGCGCCGCGAGGGCAGGTTGCCGTGGAGACGGCGCGGGGGGCGGGGTCTGCGCTCGCCAGCGGGTGAGGACCAGTGACGCACTGTGTGGGCGCCAGCAGCCTGCCGGGCGGTTGACACCGGATGGAGCGGGAGCAGTTGGTTCGGAAGGTGGTGGTGCTGCAGGTATGGAACGGGCGTGGGGTGCACATAACCACCCCCATGGGATCTCGGACTGGGACCTTGGAATGAGATCCGGCTATCACGGTTAGTTTCCGACCCGCCCCATCGCCCTGAAAAATGCTGCGACCCACGGACCACACGCGCTCCCACCCCACGTCCATGCGGGATCATGGAAATGGTTGGAAAGGTCCTTAAATCCAAGAGAGGGAGCCAGTCCAACATGCTCCCTTGAAGCCCCAGAGCCCCAGCGTCACCTATTCTTTCCCCGTGGCTGGGCCCCCTCTTGCAGCCACCGGGATAACCTCCCCAGGAGAATCCTTAAAGATGCCTCCACTTTTGCAGTGATGAGGATTTTCTTTCCCCTCTTTTTCCACACCAGGCCTGCGTCCGGGGTTTCCTGGTCCGACGCCAGTTCCAGAGTCTACAGGCCGAGTATGAGGCTATTGTACGAGAGATCGAGGGTGATGTGGGCACACTACAGTGGACTGAGGGCTGGATTCCCAGACCCCGATTTCTCCCACAGGTAGTACACGCCCCAGGGGAAGAAGGGACCTGGGTAGGGGATTCAAAGGAATGGTAAACTCCACTCTTCCTGCTGACAAGCCTTTCTCAATGGAAGAGGCAGCAGACTTAACTCCTCACACCCCGATCCTGAATCCCCACCAACTTGTAATCTAAATCATGGCACCCAGATACTTAGAGGGTTTAGCCTTGGGGCACTCATACCTCTCTGACTGATTTCTCAGAAGGCAAAATCCCATCGGTCCTGGAAATCTGGAGAGAGGGTACCAAAGCCAGAGCAGAAACTATGGGGCTGCTTCCCATGTGAGGAGCCTGAGAGAGAGGCTATCCAGGAGGAGATGATGCTGAAGAAATTAGGAGAGAGCTCAGCAAATTCAGAAAGTCTTTGCTACAGAGATGACAGCCCCTGGCTTCAGGATGAGCAGAGCAGGAAAACCAGGAAACCTAGCCAAGAGAAGATCAAAGATCTCTCAAGGATGGAGAACCCAGGTACCTCTCTGCCTAGATCAGGGCAAGCCCCTAACCCTCTCTGGGCCTCAGCTTTCCCACCTGAATGGTGAAAGGTGGGCAGGGGGAGGGTGCCAGGGTCAAATGCTAGGCCATTGCTCAGTGTTTACCCCTCAAGGCTTTCTCCCTTCTTCCCTCTCTCTGTTACAGAAGCTGCAGGTCCAGGACTGCCCCACAGCCTGAATGAGCTCCAGGAACTCCAGTACCACCACAGCCACTTGGCCATGGAACTTCTGTGGATACAGCAGGCCATCAATAGCCGTAAGAAGGTAGGCACTAACTTGGAGCCCTTTGTGCACATTAAAATTTTTTTTTCTTAAATTATTTTATTGGAGGGGGGTGCCCCTAGCGGGAACCGAACCCGGGACTCTCTGGTCCACAGGCCAATGCTCCAACAGCTGAGCCAAACCAGCCAGGGCCCTTTGTGCACATTTAGGGCCAAGGGTGGCAGTTAGGGAAAAGCCTCCTGCTATGTCCATGCAGGCCTGCCTGGTACAGTGTCTGTTCTCCTCCCCAACAGTACCTGATTCTCAAACAAACACTGAGATCCCCAGAGGTGAGCCCAGACCACAGAGATCAGGCCTGTGAGAGAGCTGGGTCACAATCAGACCCCTCACTGGAAGATCACTGCTACGGAGACAGGACCAATGGAGAACAAGACCACGTGGATGACTCTTGCTGGAGGCTCAAATCACAACCCCACAAATCCCCAGAAAGACTGGCTGCTACAGATGAAACCATTGCTGAGGCCAAGTATAGGGACCCATGCCGCAGGAGGCTTGGGCCACAGCTGCCCATACCATCACATAACCAGGCCGTAGAGAACAGGATCACCAAAGAGCCACACCATGGGGAACAGACCTTTGGAGGGACTTGCCTACATCTGACAAAACTGGAGGACCAGATCCACAAAGGCCTCAAACCTAAGGGCCACTGTTCTGGAAAGGCCAGAACACAGCTGCCTACACTCCTTGCGGACCCAGATATTGAAAATAAGTCTCCCAGAGGGCCAGACCACAAAGAGCCTGATTACCAAAGAGCTAAGCCACAAGAGTTGGGCTTCTCAGATAACCGTGTCATCTGGGATGGAACTTTTGCAGAACATGGTAGCCTGAATTTCTGGAAGACTAAACCACCAAAGGGCCAGACCCCAAGAAATAAAAGCACCAGAGATAGAACTTCTAATGAGCCTAGCTCTGAAGGATGGAAAAACCAGAGGACTGGACCATGCAGATCAAGGCCACTTGAGAACTCTTCTTCTACAGGGTCAGAAGCATAGGAGAAAACCACTGGCAGGGCAGGAAAACAGGGCACCAGACTAGACTCAGGAGCCAGGGAGGCTCAGGTCCAAAGGGGGATCATATGAAAGGGCAAGGAGACAGACAGGTTCTCATCCTGGCTCCCCAGTTCCAGCCCTACCTCCTGTCCCTGCCCCTGGCCAGGGGAGGCCAGTGGGGCCAAGAGAAGCTGGAGCAAAGAGTTGACACCAGTACAGGGAGCGGAGGGAGAAGAACACTTTCATCCTCTGCCTGTGGCTCAATCCAGATTTCAGGACAGGAGAGTTATGGGTACATAAAGTGGGAGACCTGATGGAGAATAAAGGTTTTTTCTTGGATTCTGAATCTAGTTGCATTCATCTTTTGCCTGTGGTTAGGACAGACTCCGAGCCTTCCTGTCACTTCCTATTGGCCTGGGGCATGTGCCCCAGAGCTGGCTGGGAGCTGACTAGCCATCTTTGGGCAACAGCCCCCAAAGATGATCCTTCTTTGAGTTCAGCCCTTGGACTGTAGAGTGGCAGGGAGGTTCTGAGAAACCCTCCCTCTAACCAATGTTGGACCATCTGTATTTCAGTGTGATCTCTACCACTGCCTCTCTCACTGAGCCCCCGCATCTTCCTTCATGTATAGTGATCACACTTCTCCTCTTGTGAGCTCCCACCAAGGGCAGCTTGAATGAGACCCTGCGTGTAGATAGATGTTCCTGCTGAGGCTCTCCCTGCATTCCTTAGTGAGAGGGCAGGCCTCCACCTCTGATTGGCACTGCTCCCAGGCATGCCTTAGTTGCCTGGCAACAGCTCTGCGTCTCTAACTGAGAATACAGTATGGCAGCCAAGAGGATAGTGGTATACCGGAATGGGGACCCTTTCTGCCCAGGCCACCGGCTGGTGGTCACTCAACGCCGCTTCCCCACCCTGGAGACCTTCCTTGGTGAGGTAACATCAGTTGTGCAGGCCCCACTGGCTGTGCGTGCCCTATATACGCCTTCTCATGGCCACCGTGTCACGGACCTGGCTGACCTGCAGAACGGAGGGCAGTATGTGGCTGCTGGCTTTGAACAATTCTGCAAGCTCCAGTGAGTAGGCTGGGGCTGGTCAAAGAGCCTAGGGAGGGAGGTAACAGCAAGAGCCATAGCACATGTTCAGTACTTAACTATGTATGTGCAGGCACTTTATACATTATCTTGGAGTGTAGCAACCCTAGGAAGGGGGTGGTCTTTAGAAGGGGAAATCAAGACAGTAAAGTTAGGTCACAACATAGTGGAGCCACAGTTCAAGTTGAAGTCTGACACTAACATTTATGTCCATCACAGCCTGTGGGAAGGAAAACATTCTCCTGTAGGCTGCCCCTTTTACCAAAGGCTCTTCCTGACTGGATCCTCTACCACTACCAAACACTAATTTCATCCATCACTCCACCCTGCCGTGTCTAGGCATCCCGTGCCGTGCGTTAGGCTGGGCCACCCCTTTTGCGTGGTGGAGCTGTGTCTTCCAAGATGGGAGAATAAATTGAGTACCTGGGCTTCCAACTCATCTGGCTTCCAGGTCCTACTCTGCTCTCAGCTGAGGTTACTTGCTGTAATATAAGGAGCAAGGGGTTGGGTGCTAGACAGAATCTGGGCTTTGTCACTTCTGTGTTACTTTAGGTGAGTCACTTTGAGTTTCATACAAAATGAGATAAAACCACCTACCTCATGAATGAGAAAATGTCTGAGATACAGTAGGATGTTTAATGAACTAGTTTCTCTCTACCTTAACATTACGGTTTGTGTCAGCCTGGCTCAGGACACTAAGGCAGGTTCAAGTGCCTGCATCTGTTTCTGGACTGAGATGGCTGAGACTGTTCCAGTGGGAAGGGATGGCTGGTGAGCTGGGCCGACTCTGGCAAGCTACTAGGCTCCCCAAGATGACCTGTGACCTATCTGTCCTTCCAGCTATTTGTCCCCTGGAGAGAAGGATCTAGATGGGAAAAGCAACAGACTACCAGTAAGTCTTCCCACCCCTCCTGCGATTGCGCCCAATTTGGTCTGGGAAGCCAGGGGCCCTAGAAAGGGCAGAATCTGCCAGTCCCATGGGGGCAGTCTCCACATCTACTGTGTAACAGCTGCTATGCTTCCTGGGTATAAGATTTCAAGACACTATCCCTTACTTCTTTCCTAGCCTGTCACTTTTATCTCCAGACTGTGGTCCCCAAAGGAAAGAGGAAGCTTAAAACACATGGGGCAGGGGGGTTAGGAAGTGACTTAGGGAGTTGGAAGCACCCTTTGGTGAAGATATGACCAGTTCCATCCCTCCTTGCCCCCTCTCCTGCCGCATTCTGGTTCCTTTCCCTCACCCTACCTACCTTGGACTGAACCACCCCTAACCAAAGTGCTCAACTCCACCTGACTTGGGTTTCAGGGTCGTCCCATGATTCAGCACCCAGGTGATGGGGCCCTTGGACAGAGGCTACCTGCAGGTTCCATCCAGTAAGTGCTGCTGTCAGGAGCAAGGGCATATATTTTTGTTTCCGTGAGACCAAGAAAGTGTGAGTGGGTTTGTTCCAGGAGCCCCTGGTCCCTAGTGGGGATATAAAAAGTCCAACATGCTTGATGGTGAAAACGGGCCAATGCACAGGTTGGTTCTTGGACCAGGTTCTGGCCTCTGTGCCACCCTTCTTCCTTTCACCCGTAGGAAGTTCTGGGAACCCTTCCCCTTACCAGGCTGCTCTCTGTCCCAGGGTATTCAGGAATGGGGACCTGTTAAGTCCCCCCTTTGGCCTGAAGCTGTCCGAGGTTGCCAACAAGGACTGGGAAAGAGTGTTGAAGCTCCTGACCGAGAAGGCCAAATTACAGAGTGGGGCTGTGTGCAAGTGAGTGTGGGGACTGGGGAGGCCCAAAAGTCTCCCAAGGGAGCCTCTTTTCTGGTTTCCTCTGTCCTCGAGGATGAAAAGGCAAAGGGAAAGCACACTTCCCTAAGTGGGATTTCCTTCTGCGCCTCAGGGTAGGCCCCTCCAGCTCAGCTCTTGGATCCAGAGCAGAGCCTAGGTGACTGGCCCTGGTGCCCAGAGGACCTGTGGCCAAAGGGTGGGTACCTTGGAATAGCTTTGCCCATCCTCTCATAGTCTGCCAAATAGGAAGAGACATCTTGTCCACCAGCCCATATCTGCTCACCTCTCTCTCCCAGACTCTGCACCCTGGAGGGGCTCTCAGTGTCAGCAAGGGAGGCTCTGGTGAGTGGCCATTACTATGTGGCTGTTGGAGAAGATGAGTTCAAGGCCCTCCCCTATCTGGAGCTGCTGGTGCCTAGCCCCTCACTGCCCAGGGGCTGCTGGTATGTATGTGTGAGGTCGGGGTAGCTGGTTAGAGCAGAGGAAACCACCCTGACTCCCCGTCCTCCTCTGCCTACTACAAACCTTTTCTTTTTCATTGCAGGCATCCTCGAGACCCAAAGTCCAGGCACCACAAGCAGGGGGTAGGTGATGTGTGAGGCCAAAGTGGGTAGAGGAAGGAAGGACAGTGACTGGCTGACTCCTCCAGCCCAGGCTCTCCCCTTATCTCACTGCTGCTCTCAGTAATCTGGTCAGAGCTTATTATTCCCATTTTCCAGAGGAGAGACTGAAGTTCAAAGGAGTGAAGTGATTTGTTCAAGGTGACAGTTATTGAGTGGTAGGGGCCAAACCAGAACCTGGTCTGCAGGTCAGCTCATTCAGGCTCTATGAAGATCTTCCAGACTCCGACTTCCTGGACCCGATGCCTTTTGTCCAGGTTCGATGCTGAGAGAGAAGTGGCATATCTGACACAGCAGGGTCCAAAGGAGCTTATATCTCCCCACCTTATCCCAGACCTGAGCTGCCCCATGAGATGAGCCAGTGAACATTGGATGGGGGGCAGGGAGACGCGGCCTGGTTTCCCTGGGCTTCTTGAATGCCAGGCACCAGCTGCTCTGTTTCTGCGTAAGGCAGCCTGATGGGAAGAGGAAGCAGAGAGGAAGGATGCAGGCTATGAAGATGGACAGCATCTCCTCTCAAAGCTCCCACAGGCACCAGGGACATTCAAACCTGGACTGGGAGTAGAGAAGGTAAGAACAACCAGTGCTGGTGGCCCAAGCTTAATGTCTCTCCACAGACCCATGGCCACAGGGCACAGGCAACCCAGCCCTCTCCACAGGAACCAAGCCAAACTGAGCCATCTGCTTTCTATGCCAGACGCCAGCAGGCTACCCAGCCAAGAAGCATGTTCCCCACTTTCTCATTTTCATCAGGTGAGGGACCCCGGGACACATGCCCTTCTCACCCACCTTCTCACTGGGACAGGGGATGGTCCCTGCTGTTGTGGGAATGGTCCATGAGGGCAGAATGCCCAAATACAGAGCTAGCCCTGACCTCAGTAGAGCTGTCTCCCATGTGCGTATCCAGTCCCTTGTCTCTCTCTCCCCTTCTCTCTTTTTTTTAATCCTCACCCAAGGATATGTTTTTTATTGATTTTAGAGAGAGAAAGGAGAGAGAGAAAACAATCAATATGAGAGAGGAACATCGATCAGTTGCCTCCGGTACACGCCCCAACCAGGGGAATTGAACACGCAACTCAGATATGTGCCCTGACCAGGAATTGAACCTGCGGCCTTTTGATGTACGGGATGAGGCTCCAACCACCTGAGCCACCCAGCCAAGGCCAGTCCCTTCTCTCTTTACAGGGAATTGGCATATGAAAAGAAACACATGGAAACTCAAAGAAATGAGGCTTTGGGAGTGGGATTTGGAAGGGACTGGGATAGGGGCCCAAGGCCCGTTTCTGAATTTCCCTGCCACCCTCCGAGGTAACGAGGAATGAGGAATGAGGAACGAGGAACGAGGAGCAAGGCTCAGGGGAGGGGAAGGGGCTGGTAGAGAAGGTCAAGGGAATGAATGCTGAGAGCTCCTCAGCCTGGGCATCCGCTGATGTCCCCCTCATCAGGAGTCAAGGGAGTGTACGGGGCTTCCCACCCAAGGAAGGAGACAGAAGGGGCCCAGGAAGTAGCAGATGATGAAGACATCCGGACAGAGGAACCCTTGCATCAGGTGGGCTGGGACAGGAAGAGTTCTGAGCTGGACAGAAACTGTCAGCTCTGGGTCCTAGGAACAGTTCTTCCCCCTGTGACTGAGATCTCCTAACATCTCAGAGCCCCACTTCCTACCTTATTAATAGAGAGGACAGATCCTAATTTTTTAAAATATGTTTTTATTTTGTAATTGATTTCATACAGAGGAAGGGAGAGGGAGAGACAGAAACACGATGAGGGAAATATTGATTGGCTGCCTCCTGCCCACCCCACACTGGGGATTGAGCCTGCAATCCGGCATGTGCATGGACCTGTGTATGGGCATGTGCCCTGACCGGGGACCTCCTGGTGCATGGGTCAATGCTCAGCCCCTGAGTCACACAGGCCTGGTCTCTTTCTTTCCTGGGGTTGGGAAACAGCTGAGGGCTGAAGGGTGGATATAAGATGCTGATGGTTCCCCTCTCTATGGCCTTCCTCCTCCTCCAGAGGGCAGCACAGATAGTGGAAGAGGCCCTGTTCCTGGAAAACCAGCCTGGGGCTGGAGCAGCTATCTCCACAGCCCCTGCTTTGCCATCTTGAGAGCCAGCAGCCCCAGCCAGGAAGTGGGGACCACCACTCTGCAGCCACATTTTATCCTCCGCCCCCAGCAGCCTGTTCTAGAGGAACCCGTGCCTCCCCGGGCTCATAGGCTATGCTTCGGCCCCCTCAGACCCTCCCCAGTCTTCCTTTGCTCTCTGAGCAGAGCAGCTCTAGCCCTGGAGGCCATTCCTCTTGGGGTTCTCTGGCCAGAGAAAGGAGTAGCCAGCTGAGCTTGGGAGAGACCACAGACTTGGGAGTGGCTGTGTCACAATAAAAGAATACTTACTAACCTCTATCTGTTTACTACAGATTTATTACAAGTTACTACTTGCCAGGCATTGCACCAAATGCCGGCGTAAGGCAGTGCTGGGTCTCACAGGTGTTTATCTGTTTGAGAGGGGCAAACAGTTGAGGATTTCCACCCACCTCATGAGTGGGACTTGCAAGGCTAACAGACAGCTTATCTCTCCTACATCTGCCATTCTGAGGCAACTTCCTCCCCTCAGTTTCCCCCACTGCCAGCTAAGGCTTTCTGACTGAGTCCTGGAGGCCTCCTGTTTGCATTCCTGGCTCAAAGACTGGACCAGGCCCTCTCCATGCCGCTGGGGTTCTGCAGTCCCTCGACCCTGCTGCTGTGACAGTCCATATCAGGCCATAGTAACAGGGACAGCAGGCCTGATGTGTCAGGGGGAAGAGAGCTGCTGGGGCCGAAAGGTTGCTGAGGCTGAGTGTGAAGTCTCTTGTGCTAAACGTTGAACAGCTCTTGAAGGTTACAAAACCCTTTCACTCTTGTTCCATGAGGTAGCAATTATCTCCATAAGAGATGAGGAAGCTGAGGCTCACAGGGAGGAAGTGCTAGGTCCATCTGTTCATTGCTGTACGTCCTGGTCCAAGGGGCTTCCTGAAGAGAGCAGAACTGGAGGGTGGCATTGGCCCACTCAAAGGGTAGACAGTTGTTCCTGGGTCTTGCTCACTGAGCTTGTGATACAAAGTGTAATTCCTGTCATGGTGAGCACCATGCCTGCAAATGTTCCTGGGATAATGGGTAGAAATTGAGGGGATCAGAGCCCAGCCATTACAGTAGGAGCTGGTGCAGGGCTGGGGGAAGGTTCTCTCCTCACCCACCCATGGGAGATGGCTCTGGGAAAGAACCAGGGATGTCAAGGGCCAAGTAGCTGCTGCCCACACCTACAGTGGCCTGACTTACGTTTTCCACCAATATCTTCTCCAAGGACCTTCCCGACAATCAGTGTGAAGATGATGGACAGAGAATTACTGAGGGGCACAGCTAGGGTTAGATCTGAGTGATCAGATTGAAAAGAATCACTGAGATGCAAACAAAAAACAAAAAAAACAACGCCTTTCTAAGCACAAAACACATTCATTTCATCAAGAGAGGCTTTTTTTTTTTTAATGATTTTTAGAGAGAGAGGAAGGGAGAATGAGAAACATCAATATGAGAGCGAAACACTGATCAGCTGCCTCCTGCACACCCCCTCACTGGGGATTGAGCCCACAACTTGGGCATGTGCCCTGACCGGGAATTGAACCAGTGACCACTTGGTGCATAGGTGGATGCTCAACCGGTGAGCCACACCAGCTGGGCTAGACAGCCTTTTTAAAAAAAGTATCAGAGGCAACCCACTTGGGTCCCCTCCCTGCTGTGGGGAGTCTGTCTATCTTTCCAATAAACTATCCTTTTGCTTAAAAAAATAAATAAATAAAAATAAAATATAAGCCCTGGTCAGTTTGCACGTACCTCGGTTGTGGTTAGTCCCCGGCCCCAGTTGGGGTTGTGCAGGAGGCAACCAATCAATGTGTCTCTTTCACATCGATGTTTCTCTCTCTCGCTCTCTCTGTCCCTCCCACTCTGCCTGAAGATAAAATGTAAAAATATCCTCGGGTGAGAATTAAAAAAAATAAAAGAAATTAAATAAATAAATAAAAAAGGTATTACCAGGCTGCTGTGGCCAGTGGACTGAGCATTATCCCATGGACTAAGAGGTCCCGATTTGATTCCCAGTCAGGGCACATGCCTGGGTTGCGGGCTCAATCCCCAATAGGGGACGTGCAGGAGGCAGCTGATCGATGTTTCTCTCTCTCATCAATATTCCTATCTCTTTTTCCCTTCCTCTCTCTCTAAAAAATCAACAAAAACATATAAAATAAATAAATAAGGTATCTCTGCCCTGGCTGGTTTGGCTTAGCAGTTCGAGTGTGGGCCCATGGACCAAAGGGTCTTGGGTTGGATTCCCAGTCAAAGGCATGTACCTGCGTTGCAGGTTCAATCCCTGGCCTCAGTCGGGGTTGTGTGGTAGGCAACCAATTGAAGTGTCTCTTTCACATCAATGCTTCTCTCTCTCTCTCTTCCTCCCTCCCTTCCACTCTATCGAAAAAAATAACCAAAATCAATGAAAAAATATCCTTGGGCCCTGGCCAGTTTGGCTCAGTGGTTAGAGCGTCAGCCCACGGACCAGAGAGTCCCGGGTTCGGTTCCCACTAAGGGCACGTACCTCAGTTGCAGTTTGTCCCTGGCCCCGGTTGGGGTTGTGTGGGTGGCAGCCACTCGATGTGTCTCTTTCATGTCGATGTTTCTCTCTGTCTCTTTCTCTCTCTCTCCATCCCGCTGTATCTGAAGATAAAATGCAAAAATGTCCTCAGGTGAGGATAAAAAAAAATCCTTGGGTGAGGATTAACCATAAATAAATAAATAAGTAAATAAATAAATAAATAAAGTATCTCTAGAGCCCAGCTGGTATGGCTCAGTGGTTGAGCATTGATTCATGCACCAAGCGATTACTGGTTCCTGGTCAGGGCACATGCCAGGGTTGTAGGCTCAATCCTCAGTGGAGGGCATGCAGGAGGCAGCCAATCCATATTGATGTTTCTATCTTTCTCTCCCTTCCCCTCTATCTAAAAATTAATAAAAACATATTTTTAAAAAACTTTAAGAATAAAATAGGTATCTCATGACTCCATTTCCCAGATGAGTCACAGTAAAGCTCAGGATTCAAACCCAGGTCTCCTGACTCCAAATTCAGTGCTACCTCCAGCATAAAAACCTGAACTACAAAGTCTAGGACTACCCTGGTTTGCTGATAAGTACGAGATCTTTGCATTCAAACAGACCTGCTAATATCTCAAGGCCATCTGAACAGACAGGCACCCAAAGCCCAAAAGATGCAGCAGAATGACTGCAATAATACCAATCACAACCACCATTTATTAACCACATATCATATGCTAGGTGCTTTGTGTACATATCTCATTTAATCTTCACAGCAACACTGCAAGAAGAGCACTTTGCATAGATAACAAAAACAAAGGCTCACAGATGTAACATAAATTGAGGCAAATTGACAATTTAAACCAAGGTCTGCCTGACTCCAAAGTTGTGCTCTTACTGAACTAATGGATATGAACAACCCAAAACAGCAGGTGGAGCACATTGGTTAAGCATCAACCCATGCACCAGAGGTCACCAGTTCGATTCCCAGTCAGGTCACAGGCCCAGGTTGTGGGCCTGATCCCCAGTAGGGGGCATGCAGGAGGCAGCCAATCAATGCCTTTCATCGATGTTTCTCTCTCTCTCTCCTTCTCTCTCTAAAATCAATAAAGAAAAAAAATTAAATTTATTATTTTTTTAATTTGCTAAGAGGGTAGATTTCATGTCGTGCTCTTACCACACACACACCAAAACAAAACAAAATACTAATGGATAAATCAGAAGCTGAGTTACCTGTTTACAAGACTCCCAGGCAGACTGGAGGCTCATGTGGGCTCTTTAGCACATCCTTTCCCAGCTCTCCTAGGCCTCACCCGCTTCAGGTGGAGGAGGAAAGAACTGTCTCACTCCCCATCCCCTCCGAGGTCCCACCATTACTGGCAATACTCATCCAAGAAATGGACACAACTCCTACCTACTCAGAGCTGCTTCCTTAAGTTTACACACCTTCCACTGAATGCCATGGCTGCTAAAGACTGGTCTGCAACAGCATATGGGAGAGGTCGATGGGAGAGCAAGGGCACTGGACTGAGTAAAACATCAGTTTTCCTGTGTAATTTTGGTTAAGTCACTCAGACGCTCTGAGCCTGATACAGTGACAGCAAGATAACATCTTCTTACAACTGGGTTGTTGTAAGATGAAATATGATAATGCATGTACAGTCCCTGGCTGAAGTAGATGCTTAATAGTGACCACTATTCTGATTAGAATGGGTGGATGTTAAAGGATAGAGGTAGAGTAAGTGATAAGAACTGGATCCTGCAATTTGCTCAAACTTGGTAAATGGCTCAGTGCAGTCAGCTGGCCAGAGGGTTCAGCATTCTTGGGCCACACAGAGTGCCAGAGGCTTTCGAACTTTCTTTTATTTATTATTTATTATTTTTATTTTTTTAAATATATTTTTATGCCCTGGCCAGTTCAGCGATTGAAGCATCAGCCTGGCCCTGGCTGGTTTGACTCAGCGGTTAGAGCGTCGACCTGCAGTCCAGAGAGACCGGGGTTTGGTTCCCGCTAAGGGCACGTACCTCGGTTGCAGTTTGTCCCCGGCCACTCAATGTGTCCCTTTCACGTCGATGTTTCTCTCTCTCTCTCTCTCTCCCTGCCACTCTATCTGAACCAAAAGTGGAAAAATGTCCTCGGGTGAGGATAAAAAAAATAAAAAATAAAAAAACAAAATAAAGCATCAGCCTGTGGACCAGGGAGTCCCGGGTTCGATTCTGGCCAAGGGCACATACCTCAGTTGCGGTTAGTCCCCAGCCCTGGTTGGGGTCGTGTGGGTGGCAACTAATCAATGTGTCTCTCTCCCACTCTGTCTGAAGATAAATGTAAAACTATCCTCGGGTGAGGATTAATATATATATATATATTTATATATGTATATTTATATGTATGTATATTTAGAGACAAAGGAAGGGAGAGAGAGATAGAAATATTGATGTGAGAGAGAAACATTGATTGGCTGCCTCCCCCTACTGGGGATGGAGCCCAAAACCCAGGCATGTGCCCTGATTGGAAATTGAACCAGGCCCTCAGTCCATGGGACCAATGCTCAATCCACTGACCCACACCGGCTGGGCTCAAACTTTCTTTTAAATGAAGCATTATGAGAAGCCCAAAATGTAAAATAGATGAAAGCAGAATGACTCTAGCTGAGGTGGCAGGTCTGGAGGTTGGCCTACCCCCTCACCCTCCCACGGTTTCTGAGGGATACTCCAAAGCTATTGGGGGCCCAAACTCCCCTCAAGTCCCTGGCAGGCCTGGGTGAGACTCCAGGATAGGTGATGCTATAGCAAGGGGACTTCTCAAAAAAAAGTTCAATAGCATAAATGTTAGGTAACATATGGCTTCAAATCCTTCTATGCTGTCATGCTATGTAGGACTTAAGACAGATGAAATAAGTTGCAAAATGAACCGTCCTTCTTCTTCCACTGCCGCACAAAGCGGCCAGGCTTCAAACCAACCCTAGTGCCTGGCAGTGTACTCATAACCAGCCCACTTTGCCCCCACCACTCAGAGAAGAGGATACAGAGAGAACCAGAGATAGTGGGCTCTCCTTCACTCATGGAAACAAGGTATTGCAGGCACCCTCCCCAAAACGACCTATGAGTGGCTTCCACCACTTAGCACAGCAGTTCTATGCCAGAGACTCACCTGTTGATGCCAAGGTGAAGTAGTAGAGAAGGGAGCCACACTGGTTGAGGAAAAAGGGGATCAGGTACTGGAAACAGAAGAAATCCACAGTCAGTGGGACAGAGAGATAGAAACATCAATGTGAGAGAGAAAACATCGATCAGCTGCCTCCTGCATGCCCCATACTGGGGATCAAGCCCTCAACCGTGGCACGTGCCATGACCAGACTCGAACCAGGACCTCTCAGTCCTCTCAGTCCATGGGACAATGCTTAATCCACTGGCTACACCGGCTAGGCCAGCACTGCCTTTGACCTTCTAGATAATGCCTTTCCTTGAAGATAGAAATAGCTGTAAGAACCCAGGCAGCAACAAGCCCTCTGAAAAGGACCCTTCCAGGGCAGAGGGAAAGTTACTGACTTTGCCCTGAATGCCCTCTCCCTTAGCTCTGCTAGTTCCCATCCTCCCCATCCTGCATGCCAATGTCACTCCCTCCAAGAAGCCTTTCCATATCCCCTCACTCCAGCCTCCTTCTGATCTCACACAACACTTATTCTGTACCTCTCTCAGCCCTGAGCCCTGAGAGGTGGTTGTGTCTGCCTTGTCTTTCCCACAAACCTAGACTGGCAGCATTGGGGTCAGAGGTCATTCTCCATATCCTTCCTTATTCTCCCTCCCCAGGGACAATCTGAGCCCTGAGCCCTAAGCCCTCCCTCTGGAAAGGTCTGTTGAATCACCATAATAAAATATTATAGCAGCCATAGATTGAGCACTAATTATGTACTAGGCCCAATGCTAAGTGCTGTATGTGCCTCACCTCCCTTAATCTTCACAACTGTCCTATAAGATGGTTTCCATTATTATTATTTTTTTAATCCTCACCCAAGGACATTTTTGCATTTATCTTGAGATAGAGCTGGAGGGAGAGAAGGTGGAAGAGAGAGAAACATCGCAAACATCGACATGAGAGAGACACATCGAGTGGCAAATTGGAACTGAGGAAGGTGCCCTTAGCGGAACCAAACTGGGGCCTGTGTGGTCCGCGGGCGTAGCTCTGACTGCTGAGTCAAACCAGCCAGGGCAAGATGGTTACCATTAGTATTCTCATTTTTCCTGGGGCTCAGGAAAAACAAGTGACTTATCCAAGAGCTTCTAGTGAGTCAGTGGCAGGGTGCAGACTCTGACACAGACCTGTTTGACTCCTCTCCAGAGTGCAAATTCTTTTTTTTTTCTTTATTGATATGAGAGAGAGAGGGAGGGAGAGGGAGAGGGAGAGAGATAGAAACATCGATGAGAGAGAACATGGATTGGCCACCTCCTGCATGCCCCACATTGGGGATTGGGCATGCTCCCTGACAGGGAATCCAACCAGCGACCTCTTGGTGCATGCATGGGTCCAAGCTCAACCACTGAGCCACACCGGCCAGGGCCAGACCAAATTCTTTATTTATTTCGTGTTTTTTTTCTTCCCCACTTTAGGAAACCAATTCTTAGCCGCTATCCCCGATAGGTCATTCACAGACGCACCTCAATATTCAGGAAGAGAGTCTTCATCTCCTGCAGCAACTGCCGGACCCAGGTCTGCTCATGAACGTGCTGCAGGCGGGAGGAGGCCCGCTTCAGCAGCGGCTGGGTGCCACCCCACAGAGCGGCCACGAGCACCAGAGCCAGCACCTGCCCTGGATGAAGATGCGAGTGACCGTCTCCCCGCCACCAAACGGCCGCTCGCCCGGCCCAGCCGCCTCCGGCCTCCCCTCCCTAGCTAGCCGCCCTCTCAGCCTCCCTTCGCTCTCCGATGCCCCGGGTGCGACTGGCGGGTAGGACAGACCCTGGAAGGCCGGGGAGATGGGTCCAGGAGCCGGGGTCTGGGGTTGTAGGAGGGGACTGAGTTAGGGAATGAAAGTGGATGGTAGGAAATGAACTCTGGGGTAAGGGGCTCTGGGGGGCGTGGGTTGTGAGAAGCCCACGGAGGGGACGCGCAGTCAACACACCAAGAGACGCCGCCATGGCAACGCTGATCCACTTCCGGGTACGATGGGGCGGAGACCCGTAATGCGGAAGTGGCGTCAAAGCCTCTTCCGGTCCTACTCACGTTGCTCTTTCCCGGCGTCAGCGCAGGGATGGTGAGTTCTGGGTTGGGGGTGTTCCCGTGGGGGGCCGGGGCCGGGACAAGGGCCGATTCTGGGCGCTGACACTCTCGTCCTGTCCCCACAGAAGCCGATCCTGCTGCAGGGCCATGAGCGGTCCATTACGCAGATTAAGTACAACCGCGAGGGAGACCTCCTCTTCACGGTGGCCAAGGACCCTGTGAGCGTCGTCCGGAGGGCGCCCGGGAGGGGGCGAGTTCATTTTCCCAGAGTGACGGGTGGACAAGCCAGCTTTGCCTCGAGCGGGGAACCCAAGAGCGCCCCGTTCTAAGTGGGGAATGACCAACCCGGGGGTGGGTGGGCGAGAGCATTCCTCCGAGAACGGTGAGATAGAACGCAATTGCTGGCAGAAGGAGGGCGTAGCTGGGAAGAAGAGACCATTGTGGAAGGAGGGTGGGACAAGGCCCAGTTCGTTCAGGGGACCGGGAGGAGACCATTCTGGGGAAGAACAGAACTATTTCACTAGAATAGAGAAACAGACCATTTCTAGAGGGGAAAGCTGATCCTTGGGCAGCAAGGGACTTAATGAAGGTGTTCCTGGTCTTATTTAAGTTAGTTTGCCCCAGCCTGCCACTCACTGAATGCAAACAGTCCCTCACATTACTGGCTCTGAGATACCTCCTTACGGAGAAAGTGAACTCTAGCGGCTAACAGCGGGGCCTCTGAAGACAGGCAGACTCCTGACTCAAGACATTTGAATCCTGACTCCTGCAGCCACCAGCAGTGTGACTTTGAGCATGTCATTTAACCCTTCTAAACTTCAAGTTTCCCTTTTTATAAAGTATTGGTACTAATAGTATCTCCCTCATGGGGTTGTCTTTAGGGTTAAATGACATCATTCAAATAAAGAGCATAGCACAGAACCTGGTGTGAATAAGTGCCTATTTAATGTTAGTCACTTACATTTTAAATTCCTTAGACATCATTTTATTGGAACAGCCTCACAACTATCCTTTGAAGAAGGCGTTATTGTCATGGCCATTTATAGATGGGCAAATTGAAGTTCAGAGAGCAGAAGCACTGTACTTGAGATAATTCAGTGAAATAGTGGCAGAGCAGGGACTGAACCCAGGCTTCCCTACTACCAGCAGCTTCCACTTGGGCAGAACACCAAAGCTTCTGTTTTTCTGGACTTGCACTCAACTTGGCCTTTTCTTCTTAGGGTTTAGGAGTCTGAGGGAGGGCTGGGACAAGCAAAGGGAAACTTTAATTTTTTTTTTTTTTGTACGTGCCCCTAACAGGAACCGAACCCGGGACTCTCTGGTCCTCAGGCCGACGCTCCAACTGCTGAGCCAAACCGGCCAGGGCTAAAGACTTTTTGTAAGCCTCCTGACTCCCCTGCCTCTTAACCTTCAGGAAGGGTGAGAGTCCAGGAGTTGATCTTTTTGCCAGCAATCTGCTGTTTCCCAAGAGATGAACTGGAGAGGGCAGAATCTGACCTAGCTAGAGACTGCTGAGGGTTCCTGGGGCAAAATATGAAGCCATCACTCTGCCTGGGTGTGTACCATCCTGTCACATTGTCTTTGACTCCTCCAGATTGTCAATGTATGGTACTCTGTGAACGGTGAGAGGCTGGGCACCTACATGGGCCATACTGGAGCTGTGTGGTGTGTAGACGCTGACTGTATCCTTGTCTTTGCTCTGAGTTTATGTTCCCAGGGTCTGCCAGCAACGGAGAGGCTACTGACTTGGAGCTGGGAACTTGGGGTGCTATTGTGGGTCTAGAGAATGATACCTATCTGCTAGTCCCTGGTCTGTTCATTGGTTAAGGGAACATTTAGGACCAGTTCCGTTTCTGGTTGAGGGAGTTAGAGTGCTTCTGAGGTAAGAGAGGAAGAGGGGCTCTCTGGGACTGAACAAGGAGGTGATTCACCTGGGCTCAGGTGAACTTGGTCATGTTTCTTAACACCCTCATCAGGGGACACCAAGCATGTCCTCACCGGCTCAGCTGACAACAGTTGTCGTCTCTGGGACTGTGAAACAGGTAAGCCTAGGTCATTCACTTTTTTAGCAAACAGTGAGGACCTACAGTATACTGTTTAAGCAAACAGGTTCTGAGGAAATATAAATAAATCCTGAGATGCTTCCTAGTCTAGGGAACAAGAGATAGGTGAGAAAATAAGGAACACAGACTAGAAAGAAGGCACTACAGGAAGATATAAGCCGTGTTAAAAGAAGCATAGAGCACTGTGGAAGGCCAGAGAGGGGCAACTGTCTGGAATGGGATGGAAACAGCTTAGGAAGATTTCCCAAGGTAAATATGAGTAGAGGCTTAACTGATGAGAAAGAGATCATCGCTTTGACACATGCAGGAATGAAAGCATGGTGAGTAGCATATCTAAATCATCTGATCTGCTGGGAATCCTGCTTCTTGGGAAACGAAATAGGTAGTGGAGCAGATGAGGCATGTTAGGACCAGACCTTGAATGTCAAATCAGGAGCTTGGCTTTGTTCTATAAGACATGGCATACTGTGGAAGTCCCTGAGCAGGGAAGAGTGTTGGTCTGGGTTAAGTTTTAGCAAGCTCAGGTAGCAGTGGGGAGCATTGAAAGAACCGAGACTAAAGATAGAATCCTATTAAGCTTCTCAGTTTAATAAATATTTACTGGGCACCCAATTCTGTGCCAGGTCTGTGCTGGGCACTGGGGACAGGCAGAGAAATTAGAGCAGGTCTTTGCTGTGGAGGAGCACATCATGAGAAGGAGACAGATGTCTTGCACTCCACTGTGAGCAGTGCCACATTAGCAGAGTGTCCGAGGAAAGACTGGGGAAGAAGTGTAGAGTCTTGAGCCAGAGCATAGCAGTGAGGAAGAAGAGGGTGGTAGGTTGGAGTCAGCTAGAGCAGGAGAAACAGTGAGACATGATAATAGGCAGGGGTAGTCTTCTCCCTGTTAGGGCACTGGGCAAGGAGTAGCCCAGACTCTGTCTGTCCCCAGGGAAGCAGCTGGCCCTACTCAAGACCAATTCAGCTGTCCGTACCTGTGGCTTTGACTTTGGGGGCAATATCATCATGTTCTCTACGGACAAGCAGATGGGCTACCAGTGCTTTGTGAGCTTCTTTGACCTGCGAGATCCAAGCCAGATTGGTAAGGCTGGACCTAGGGCCGGGGTTGAGGTAAAGGGTGCAACTCCAAAGCCCAAAGCCTGACATCTGCTGCCCCACACAGATAACAACGAGCCCTACATGAAGATCCCTTGCAATGACTCCAAGATCACCAGCGCTGTTTGGGGACCCCTAGGGGAGTGCATCATTGCGGGCCATGAGAGTGGAGAGCTCAATCAGTATAGCGCCAAGGTAAGGGGCTGGGTGGGGTCTGAGCCTACCAGAATGATTCCCTACAAGAGGCAGGATTGGACAGTGGTTAAGAGTGAGGGCTGGACTTAAATACAGATTTTACCACTTTTGAACTGTGTGATCTTGGACAAGTTACATAACTTCCCTGAGCCTGTTTATCTATAAAATACTTCAAGGATCTAATAATAGGTGTTTGAAAAAACTTGTCAGAGTTCTCAGGATCTGTTAATCATGATCACAATTAAGTATTTTTCTGCTATCACTGAGTTCCAGGGCCCTGTCCCAGGGGAAGACATACTGGTAAATAGCTAGCACATGAGTCACCTAGTGAGTTGTGCCACCATAGAGGTCTCAGTCAAGTGCAGAAAGTGCCCTCTGTCACAGAGGAGGTGGCACATACATTAAGCCATGGAGAATAAATGGAGCTTCACATAGGAAGAGAAGCATGTTCCACAGGCAGAAGGAGGAGCACACACAGAGGCACAGCGTTAAGGGAGTGCATGGGTTCTTCAGGAAATAGAGTCTGGTATCACTGGAATGTGGTCTTGGGAAAGGTGGATAGGGACTAGATTTTTGTGTGTCAGGAGTTAAATAGTGATTTTCCTTTAGGCAGTAGGGAATCTTTAAATGGTTTTGGATGATCAGATTTCCTTTTTAGAAAGCTTTTGCAGGCTACAGTGGAGAACGGACCTGAGCTAGGCAGTAGCCATGGGAATATGGGGTACCTAATGGTCAAGAGATATTTAAGGGTGACTGATGAGGATGAGAGATGGGTGGGGAGAAGAAAGGATGAAGTCCAGGCTGTCTGAGATTTTGATTCCAGTACTTGCATTTCTGGGGAGTGCTGGAATGTAATACCATAAAGGTTAGTCAGTCACTCAGCAAGCACTGACCAGGGTCCACTAGGCACCAGGCCTACCTGCAGGAAGGGAAAGGGAACCAGTCAATGATGCTTGATGCTAGCAAATAGTGGAGCTGATCTGTGCCCCCAGGTAGGCCAGACTGCAAAGCTGGTGCATGTTCCCCAAAATGTAGGAGCCAGATACATCCCTACCTTGTGTCTAAATTCTTCTCTCAGAATAGATAAAAATAATTAAGGAAAATGAAATGAATGATTTTTTAGAGTCTTTTAAGGACAGACTCTACTCTTTATACTACATACAATCTCTCAGGTTGTGGGAAGGGAAAACAGATGACATGGCCCCTTGAAGAGACCTAAGAAAATGTAGACATGCAACAATCTTTGTGGACTGTTACCCAGATCCTGGCAGGGAAGAGGTATAAGTTTGGGCTCTCTACCTCTTCCTGTTTGTGTGATCTCCAAGTCATATCACCTCTCAGAACCTTAGTATCTTCCTTTTAAAATTTCCATTATAGTATCCACTTCATAGGATTGAATGAAGTAAGGTGTTAAGTGCTTAGCACACTACTTGGCAATTAGTAGCTGTACAATAAATATGTATTTAAAAAAAAAAATAGCCCTGGCCGGTTTGGCTCAGCGGTTGGAGCGTCGGCCTGCGGTACAGAGAGACCCGGGTTCGGTTCCCGCAAAGGACATGTACCTCGGTTGCAGTTTGTCCCTGGCCCTGGTTGGTCGTGCGGGTGGCAGCCACTCGATGTGTCCCTTCACATCGATGTTTCTCTCTCTCTCTCTCTTCCTCTCTCTCCCTCCCGCTCTATCTGAACAAAAAATGGAAAAATGTCCTCGGGTGAGGATAAAAAAAAAAAAAATGAATAAATGCTAACTGCTTTACATTGTAATGTGATGATTCATTAATAGGTCCATAGACTTATCAGCATAAGCATGTGTTTTCCTAGATGGACTAGCAGTGTTTATGAAACTAGTACAGATGGGCCAGGTTAGGATGTGGGCTTGGGCTTGGGAGAGGGAGTAAATGTTGATTCGGGGTTACTTAGGCAGGCCCAGCCAGGACCTCCGGTCTCCTTGATGAGACAGGAAGCAGTATAAAGTCCTGGCTAAATAATGCGGCTAGTGGAATTGGGGCTGGTCAGAGTCTTGCTCTTCTTTCTTCCCAGTCTGGAGAGGTGTTGGTGAATGTTAAGGAGCACTCCCGGCAGATCAATGACATCCAGTTGTCTAGGGATATGACCATGTTTGTCACTGCATCCAAAGACAACACAGCCAAGGTGAGCCTGGGCAAGGGATCTGGCAGGGCTGCTCCCACCCTCCTGCACAGCTCTCAACTTGCCCATCTTCCCCCAAGAAGTCTCATTTTACAGATGTCCCCCTGCCTTGTCTCTCCAGCTCTTTGACTCCACAACCCTTGAACATCAGAAGACTTTCCGGACAGAACGTCCCGTCAACTCAGCTGCTCTGTCTCCTAACTATGACCATGTAAGGGAATCCCACCTAGGCTTCCTGCTAAAGCCTCAGAGTGCTTCCAGGATCTAGATGTTTGTCTAGCAGTTAAGATAGAACTCTGGAGGGAAATAGTGTCAGGCAGAGAGGAGATTCCCAGAGCATCAACAAGGCTGAACAATTGAAAATCCCCAGGGCTGGGGTAGGGGCTGGCTAAAGTATCTCTTTGTCCCTGCCTTTAGTATCCTCCCAGTCTGATGTGGGAGATACTAAAAGTTTATGGCATGGGGAGGAAAACAGAAAATGGGCTTGCCTTTCCTTTGGGCCTCTGTAGTTTCTTCTTCCCTTCAGGTGGTGCTGGGCGGTGGTCAGGAAGCCATGGATGTAACCACCACCTCCACGAGGATTGGCAAGTTCGAGGCCAGGTAAAGGGGGAGGGGGCGCTTCCAAGAGTGGAGTATCTTTCATAATAGACACACATCGTGTAACCAAGGCAAGTTCCCTTATTTCTTTGGTTACTAGAAAGTGCAGCCAGATTTGTGAAAAGCATGTAATACAGCAGTTAAGAGAATGAACTCATCCTAGCCGGTTTGGCTCAGTGGTAGAGCGTCAGCCCACAGACCAATGAGTCGCGGGTTCTCTTCCGGCCAAGGGCACGGCCAAGGGCACGTACCTCGGTTGTGGTTCATCCCAGCCCTGGTCGGGGTCCTGCGGGAGGCAACTAGTCAATGTGTTCCTCTCATGCTGATGTTTCTCTCTCTCTTCCTCCCACTCTATCTGAAGATAAATAGAAAAATATCCTCAGGTGAGGATTAAAAAAAAAAGAACATGAACTCTAGGTCTCACTCTGGTGCCCTAGACACATCATTATATTCTCTGGGCCTAGTTATCCTCGGTTGTATAATGAGGACAGCAATAGTTACTTATCTCATAAAGTTATGCAGATGCAATAAAGGAGCTAATACTTGTCCGAGCACTGCCCAGTGCAGTGAGGGTTAGCTGCATGTGCAGGCAGACCTTTGGGCCTGATCTTCCCCTAACTTAATGTTGTTCACATTCATTTCCCTTGCCCCAGTTTCCCCACTACAGTTTGTATTGGGGAGTGGTAACTACAGAGTATTTTGGAAGGAAATGGAAAGTAAATAAACTACCCCTTCTCACCACCCTTTTTCCTCCAGGTTCTTCCATTTGGCCTTTGAAGAAGAGTTTGGAAGAGTCAAGGGTCACTTCGGACCTATCAACAGTGTTGCCTTCCATCCTGATGGCAAAAGGTAGGGCCCAGGGAAAGGAGCTGAACTCAGCCGGGGTCTGGTCCCTGCCCCTTTCCCAGGCCCCAGGCCTGCCTCCCCCAGAGCAGGCATGCGACTGGTCCCTGTTCATCTCTTTCCAGCTACAGCAGTGGTGGAGAAGATGGTTATGTGCGCATCCACTACTTCGACCCACAGTACTTTGAATTTGAGTTCGAGGCTTGAGAAACTGGATTTTCATCCTGGCCAGAGAAAAATTTCCACGGCAGGCTCACAGAAAGTTTTGGACTCTGAGAAGTAATAAATTAGTTTGGAAATAAGTGGTTTCTGGTCAGATATTTTGTGCGGTCTGTTTAATCATTTTCCCTTCTCAGTGTAACACCCCAGTGAGCTGATACCCAGTCTTGGATGCCTTTATTATGTGGACCTCTCTACACTGTGGACAGTTCAAACCTGGAGCTTCAGTATTACAAAACTGGTTGCAGGCACCCTCATCCAAGGTCCAAAGGTGCTGAGGGCTCTGGAGAGGTCTCAGGAACATCTCAGCCACTCTGCGAGATGCCAGCACTTAGGGCTGGGGCTCAGAGGCTGAAACCATTGGCTGAGAGCCTTCTGTCTTCTCCTTCTCTGTCACTATTTGCCACACCTTCTCCCATGCTACCTCTGAATGCTCAGGTGGGCGCGTCCAGCGCAGAAACAGGCCTGAGGAAGACAAGACGAGGAGGACGAGTGAGAAAGTTGAGCAGAGAGGATAACTCCCTAGGGGAGAAGTGGGGGATCACCTTGCCACAGTCGCAGGCTCTGGGGCTCCACAGAAGGCCAGATAGCCAAAGGATTGAGGACGTAGAGTGGGTTCCGGAGTTTTCGTTGCTCTTTTGGCTGGTTGAGGCCTGACCACAAGGAGTGTGTTCGAGTTCTTACTTCACACAGGCATCTGTAGGGAGTGAGGGAGTGTTTCCAGACTCAGCTATGTGCTCTGGGGTTCTTAGTAGGGTGACAGCCACCCTGGGGCAGTGATAACCTCACCTTTTTCCTGTAAATGTTATTGCCAGTCAGATCCTGTACTGGGCACTAAAGTGGAACAAGACCAAGTACTGTGCTTAGCTTTGCCTGAAAGTGTCAGGGAAGGCCGATTAGGAATATACCATTTGAGCTGGGTCTGGCAGCAGCAGTTCACCAGGTGTGCAAAAACGGAGATACTTAGGAGGGGGAACTGCATGGGCAAAAGTGAAAGTGGAAAAGGCCCCAATGTGAGTGTTAATAGGTCGGGACTGGTGAGGGTTTTTGTTGTTAATCCTCATCCAAGGATATTTTTTCCATTGGTTTTTGGAGAGAGTGGAAGGGAGAGAGCGGGATGGGGGGAAAGCGGGGAGATACTCACATGAGAGACACATCGATTCCCTCCCACACGCTCCCCTACTGGGGACAGGGATTGAACCTGCAACCCAGGTACCTGCCCTTGACTGGGGATCGAACCTGCAACCCCTTCAGTGCCAGGGCGGACACTAACCATTGAGCTACACTGGTCAGGGCTAATGAGTTCTTTTTTTTTTAACTGATGAATGATGAAAGTGGAGATACAGCAGTGTGGAGACTGTTCCAATGGTCCACATGGAAAGGAAAGAATTTGGGGTTGGTAGAAGAAGCCTTTGACAGGAGTGGACTAAGCTAAAAAAATTTTAGGAGAAAGGCTAAATATGAAGGATGCAAGAAGGGAGGTAAACAAAGGTTTCTAACCTGGATGATCCATGAATGGAGTTAGTAAAAACAAGGGGGTGGAGGGACTAGGCAATAAAAGATAAGCATGATCTCCACCTTCCTGGAGAGGAGTGAACCCTCCCCACATTTCAGTCTGATGAAAGAAACATAGCTTTTGGAGTCTTGTTGGGAGCATATGCAACAAGCCAACCAAGTAATAAAAATAACCCACTCGTGTGTCCACTACATGCCAGGCACCGCGCTAAGCACTTTCCATGCTTTAACTCCGCTAATCTTCACACCACCAACACCCCCAATAGATTTGAGCTGCGATTTTGATCCTTTCTTTGCTACCGATGAACAAACCAATACTCAGTTTTGCTAATGATTACCCAGCAGGTGAGTGGTAGAGCCAGAATCTGAGCCCAAACAATTGCATTCAGCTTTTCAACCTCTATTGCTTTACTAGAATCAATCCTGCAGTGTGGTAAAGAGCCCCAGAAATTATTTCTTTTTGCAGCAACTTTCCTTTTAGTTCTTGTTTTTAATTTTTTTAAAATTGATTTTTAGAAAGAGAGGAAGGAAGAGGGAGAGAGAGACAGAAACATGGATGAGAGAGAACATCAATTGGCTGCCTCCTGCATGCCCCCCACTGGGGATTGGGCCCACAACCTGGGCACATGTCCTGGCCGGATATCAAACTGGCGACCTCTTAGTGCATGGGTCGATGCTCGACCACTGAGCTACACTGGCCGGGCTGAATTCTCATTATTTATTTATTTTAGTATTTATTTATTTTCAGATAGAGCGGGAGGAAGAGAGAGAGAGAAACATCAGTGTAAGAGAGACACATCGAGTGGCTGCCACCCACAAGACCCCAACCAGGGCAGGGAACAAACTGCAACCAATGTACATGCCCTTAGTGAGAACCAAACCCAGGCCTCTCTCATCTGTGGGCCGAAGCTCTAACTGATGAGCTAAACAGACCAGGGCTCAGTTCTTATTTTTAAGCAAAGGGTACAATTGCTCTTCACTATGGACAGTGTGGGTAGGTCCAAAGGACTGGCCTTGGACCCATCCACCTCTGGGTTTGCTGAAGTTAGGGGGAAGTGTGAGATTTGAAGGTAAGAAAGCAGAGGACACTGTTTTCCTAAGAGAGAAACTCATCTGAAAGAGAAAAGATGTCTTCTAAGGAAGTAAGGTGCTGATGCAGCAGGTACCTGACCCTGTCCTGTGCCTGCCCCCTGACCCACCTTGACACCGCCTTAGCTCACCTCTCTTTTTCGCTGTTGCAGAGGAAGGTGCCAAAAGGGGAGGCATAGGCATGCTCAAACAACGCCAACAGCAGCCCCTCCCCAAACTCCAGGGACAGCGGGAACTGGCGGCCCAGCTGCCACACACAGTCCAGGAAGAGGAGAAAGGTGGGTGCCTCGTGCTTGGGGCGGGCGTGGGAGAAGGCCGAGTGGGCACAGCGCAGCTGGAAGGGGTGGCCGGCCTGAGGAGGGGCAGAGCAATGGGCACAAGGAAGCGAGGTTTCTGGATAGAGGGGTAGGGCTGTGTCTGGGTGGCCACTTACCTGGATCCACTCCCGCTCCACCAGTTCCTGGAATCCAGCCATGGTCCGGCTCAAGGGGTCCAGGATGAGTTGGGCCAATGAAGTCACCAGCAGGGTGCTGTCTGTGCCTTCAGTCCCATGCACCAGAATGCAGGCCCCTTCCCTGTGGGCCCAGGGCTTATCAACAGCAGCCAGTCCTTCCCTGCCTGGGGTGGCCAAGCCAGGAATAGAATGGGCCCAGTTCTATGCTGTATTTGCTTACTGAGATATGATTTTGTGCCCAAGGATTGAGAACCTTGCCCATCCCGCCCTGTTCTCTGACCCGTAGGATAGGAGGTCTTACCTCTCCATGCCCTGGGCTGCTAGGCAGGCGGTGCTCAGTGCCTCCTTCACATGTGCCAGCCAGCGGCAGCCCTCTAGTCGACTAAGCCAGCGGTCCATGCTCTGCTCCAGGTCCCCACAGGCCTCCATCAGGCGCACAAAGCTTTCCTGTAGGGGCCGCCCCCTACACAAGTGGAAGTCTGGTCATCCCACCCCCAGCCCAAGCTCTGATGAGCACAGCCTGGGAACAAGTGCTCCAGACCAAAGAGGAGACATAGAGCCCTTAGAGGAGCCCATCTGACAAGAGAGACCCAGGACCCTTTGGGGAGCCTACCTAATCTGGTGGAAATGATTCAGTGTCCTTGAGGATTTCCTAATATGATGGAGACCCAGTACCCTTTGAGGAGACCTTCTGTGTTTGGTGGGGGAAGGGGACACAGCATTACCTGGGAAGGTGTCACACAGCACTCCGGGGAAACACAGAATGCCCTGGGAAACCTCCATTTAGATGGAAGTATCCAGTATCCTTGAAGTACCCCAATCTAATGGGAGTAAAACAATACTCCCTGGGGAGCCCCAGTCTGACAAGAGAAACACAATACTCTTGGGACCCTGGTATCAGCTCCTACTTCTCAGAAACTGCTCTTCTGAAAATCACCAGTGACCTCCTCCCAGAAAATATTTTCTTTTTAATTATTATTTTTTAATCAAAATTGACATACAATATTATATTAGTTTCAGGTGTATAATGGTAGTGATTAGACTTTTATATAACTTAAAAGCAATCACCCCATAAGTCTAGTACCCATCTGACATTATACATATTTATTAAACTGTTATTGACTATATCCCCTAGCTGTATTTTACATCTCATTTTTTAAAACCTTCAATAACTGTTCACTGCCTTTTAGGATAAAGTCTAAGTTCATAATCATAGCATTTAAGCTCGTAGCTCTGGCTCTGTCACCTCTTTAGCTCCACCTCTCTCTACCTCCACTTCACACACTACTCTCCCACCACACTGAAGTGCTTGCAGTTCCCCAAACAGGACCAGGCTCCCTGTTCCTATACACCTGCAGTGTCTTCTACATGGAATGTCATTCTCGTACCCTCTGGTTAACTCCTCCAATCTCAACTAAAGCATCCCACTCTCAGGGAACTTTCTTTGGACTACCTATACTAAGAGAGGGGTGGCTCCTCTGTGCTGCTAATTATCACATTGAACTCTAACTGCCCATTTACTGCTGATTTCTCAGCCATGTCTGGGCTAGCCACCATATCAGCCTCTGTGCTCAATGTTGGTTGAATAAATGAATCAACAGTTTTGTCTTCTGAGTAGAGGAGCAATGCACCCTCCTTGAAGCATAAAAACTCCCTCGGGACCTCCTCTTGGTACTACCATCATCTGGAGACAGAGGGAATAGATGTAGCTGGGAGGTACAGTTCTCAAGGCAGGGGGCTGGGACCAATGAGGAGGGTGTGTGTGTGCGCGCGTGTGTATGTTGAGGTTGTTCCTGGAAAACAATTTTCAGTTTAATGTGAAGAGGTGCTTCTTCTTTCCCGCAGAGTTGGGGCATCCAGGGAGTCATGAGCTCTGTCAGTGGGGGTGTGCAGGTGGGGATGCCTACTTGGCAGGGATGGGCTACCAGGAAAGGCTTAAGAGTCCTCAAGGTTTCTGTGAGATACTTTTCCCCTTATATCCACCCCCACCACCACCACCACCACCACCACCACCGCCCATGAAGAGTCTTGCAGGAGAGCTTGGATGGGGATGGGAAGCCCCCTTACCTTTCCAAGGGCCGGTGCAGCCGTTTCCAGCCAGGGTAGGCTGCCTTGGATTCGGTGCCGCCTCCAGTCATGCGGGCCTGTTTGGCGGTCTGGGCAGAGCGTGTATCCACGATGAAGCCTTGGGCCCCAGGGCGAGCCGCTGCCAGTACAGCTCGCAGCAGCTCCTCATCCTCAGCGCAGCGCCGCTTCTGGGGCCCGGTCAGGGGCTGGCTGGAACGTAGCAGCACCTGCAGACCGGGACTAAGCTCCGGAAGCCGTACCCCCAGCCCTGGTTCTGGAACTTCGCTCAAAGAGCCCCTGGGCCGGGTTTACACACGAGTGGGTCAGAGTTGGCTAAAGCCGACTGGGGCGCAGGAGCCTTAGGAGCGGAATTCGAAAGTCTCGGACTCGGGTCTGCGCTGCTTGTGCTGGGACCCGGAGGGACCCGAGGAGTAGACAGTGGGCGGGCCGGGTGTTGACAAAGAAGAAACTGGGTTTCAAAGGCCCATACCGACAAGGGGGCGGGGCTACAGAGCTCAGTCTCCAAAACCCGGGAGAGGGGCGGGGCCGGAGTTGGGGAAGGGTGGATTGAGCTAAGCCCTCGGGGCCTGTTGGAAGCAGAAAAGGCAGGAGCCAGGGCAGCAGCCCCGGCAGCTGCGGGACAGCCAATTGGCCCGGCCAGTGCAGAAAAGGGTCCTGTAGGGAAGCGGTTGGTCCTAGTGGCGGAGTCTGGAGAGGGGCAGGGCTCACGGTTCCGCTAGGAGCGTGGTGGTAGCTGAGCACAGGGAAGCGGCCTCCCTGGCGGAAGCGGGCGCTGCGTGCCAGGGCATCATCGTCCACAGCGCGAGGCACGATCACCGCTCGGGGGTAACTGGGGCACAAGCTGAAGTCCTCGTTCACCTCGCTCAGCCGCCACGCATTGGTCTGCGGTGCAGGGAGGGAGGAAGGCCAGGTCCAGGGTACCCAGTGCGTGCCACGTCCCCGAGCCCCTCCCAGGTCCGGCGCTTCCGCATCCCCAGGCCCCAAAGACCGCACCCACCTCGCGAGCTATTCTCTTGTAGTAATGTTCGGGCGGGTGGAAATGCCAGGCGTCGCCCAATCTCAAACCCTTGGGACGGTAGAAGAACGGATAGGAGGTGATGACTGATTCAAGGGAAGACAGAGCCTGGGGAAGGAAGTCAGGGGATCTGGGAAAGGTGGAATCATTTCACCCACACCCATACAGCCCCTCGGTTCCACAGCTCCCACCTCTCCAAGTACTCCAGACCATCATGCATCCCCTAGCCAGTAGCTGTGCCCTGGGATAACACTGGCTGCTGAATACTCTTGCTCAGTAGCCTCTATTTACTACCCTCGTTACCGGACAGGGGTAGTTTAAGGTCTCGGGTACACCCACGGAGTACCTCGATGGAGCGGGCTATATCCAGCGTCGCCTCCACACCCTCTATGTCCAGCTGTAGCACGCGCAGGTCCTTACAGCGCAGCGTGATGGTGCCAGAGTCACCCGCGACCCTGGGGATGGACGAGTTTAGGCTTAGTGCACCCTGCCCTCCATCAGGAGAGAAGAAACCAGTTCATAGGATTGGACATACTGCACCAGCTCCAACTGTGTTTGCCCTTTCCCCTCACCCCGCGGAACCGCGAGGTCCGTAACTCCGGGGTCGCCCTTGCCAAGCTCACCGCTTCTCGATGGAGTCGACACTACGCAACAGCAGCAGCCACAGATCTGGAGTCGCCTGGGGCCCTGAAGACAGCAGCAGGTGGTGGCCGGTGACGCACAGTGTGCCGCGCAGTGGGGGCACCCCGGGGCCCCGCAAGAGCTCGGCTTGGGCCCGGCCTGTACGGATCAACTCCGAGAACTCCATTCCTCTTTTGGTGGGCCTGGGGCCCAGCAAAAGGACAGACTTCAGAAGAGTCAGGCGGGGCTAGCGCGGGCTCCGAAAGGGACAGGAACTGGCTGGGCAGCTGGCGACGCCGGCAAGTCAGCTGTTAAGGAGGTCCCTTGGAGGAAGGAATCACACAATTTCAAAGGAATTTTCTCCTCTTATTGCCAGTACCTCTTAGTGAGGACCCCAACCAGAACTTTTTTTTTTGTATGTGCCCCTAGCGGGAACCGAACCCGGGAATCTCTGGTCTGCAGGCCGACGCTCCAACCTCTGAGCCAAACCGGCCAGGGCCAGAACTTGTTAAAGAAACCTCAATTTCACCATCTGTGAAATGGGGAGAATAATCTTGTTTAAACCCTTAACCTCGTGCCTGATTCTCAGGTGACACTCAATATTTTTGGCTTTTTAGACTGGAGTGCTGGAATTCCTGCTGACTTAAGAAAAATAAAAATAACATCTCTTCTGGACCTTGGTGGAAGGGGTGGAAAGTGTGGATGTGAAACTGGGAACTGCCTACTTTCTCCCTTACATCTGAGACTGGGTGGGGGAAATTCCTTGGTCTACCTTAAATGCAAGCAGCTGTGTAGCTGGTGCCCCTCCCCCACCACAGCTGGAAGTCCCTGACTAAGGGCGCCCTCTATGGTGGCCACTTCTGGTTTATTCCTGTCCTCTGGAGCCCCATCCCCTATCACTCCATCCTTTGACTAAATATGTATTGCCCATTACACTGAGCCGGGCTCTATATTTAGTGTTGGAAGCAAAGGATGACTGAGTTCTGTTCATAGGGTCTGGCAAGAATTACACTTAGAATAGTAATTTACATTACTGGAGGACTCATCAATCCATCCAATTCTTTCATTGCTTAAACACTGATGCCTACACTGTGTGAAGTGCCGATTACTAAGAAGAATAAGATTGCCCCGGTCAGTTTTGCCCAGCGGTTAGAGCACTGCCCTGGGACTGAAGAGTCACAGGTTGGATTCCTGACTAAGGGCTTATACCTGGGTTGCAGGTTAGATCCCTGCGCCCCACCCACCCCCCGTGGGTCATGCGGAATGCAACTAGTCCATGTGTCTCACGTCAATGGTTTTCTCTCTCTGCCTCTCTCCCTCCAACTCTGTTTTTTAAAAAGCAATGGAAAAATATCCTCAGGTGAGGATTAAAAACAACAAAATAGTCCTGGCTGGTTTTGTTCAGTGGTTAGAGCATTGGCCCGCAGACCATTGAGTCTTGGGTTCGATTTTGATCAAGATCGCGTACCTCAGTTATGGTTCATCCCCGGCCCTGGTTGGGTTGTGTGGGAGGCAACCAGTCGGTGTATCTCTCTCACATCAATGTTTCTCTCTCCCTCCCTCCCACTCTATCTGAAGATAAATAGAAAAATATCCTTAGGTGAGGATTAAAAAACAACAAAATAATAAGATGGACTCCTGCCTTCAAAGAGCCTTCTGGCCCTGGCCGGTTTGGCTCAGCGGTTAGAGTGTCGGCCTGCGGTCCTGAGAGACCCGGGTTCGGTTCCGCTAAGGGCGCGTACCGGTTGCAGCTTGTCCCCGGCCCTGGTTGGTTGTGCGGGTGGCAGCCACTCGATGTGTTCCTTTCACATCGATGTTTCTCTCTCTCTCTCTGTTCCTCTTGCTCCCTCCCACTCTACCTGAACAAAAAATGGAAAAATGTCCTCGGGTGAGGATAAAAAAAAAAAAAAAAAAAAAATAGCCTTCTGGTCCACTAGGTTCCACTAGCTTGTGTGTGTGCGCCAACACACAAAACCCTTCTTTCAAAAAAAAAAAATCATAGGTGGACCCTCGTAACATAAACATAAAAGTAGAACTACTCTACAAAAGGAATCAGACATAAAAATACAAATTGTAAACTTCCAGACCAGCAGCAGCTGCTGAGATGGAAATTTGTTAGAAATGCAAATTATGCGCTACCCCCCACCTCATACATACTAAATTAGAAACTGGGAGTGGGACTCAGAAGTTTTTTTAACAAATTTTCCAAGTGATTACGACACATGTAAGTTTAAGAACCACTAGAACTTATAAAAAAAAAAAAGGGTTAAATTAATCAGCTTGAATGGCTGGTGGAATACAGTACATTGTTGCTTGATCTGGGTGCTGGTTACGTAAGTGTGTTCCGTTAGGGAGAATTCATCAAGCTGTGTATTTATGATATGTGAATTTTTCTATGTGTGTTATACATTTTCTTAAGGTTAAAAAATGTTTTTTCTTTATTGATTTTAGAGAGAAAGGATGGCAGAGGGAGAGAGTGATACAAACATCGATGAGAAAGAACATCAATTGGCTGCCTCCTGCTTGATCCCCACTGGGGATTGGGCCCACAACCTGGGCATGTGCCCTCACCAGTCAATGCTCAACCAGTGAGCCACACTGGCCAGGCTATTTTTAAGATTTTTAAAATTGATTTTTAGAGAGAGAGGAAAGGAGAGAGAGAGAGAGAAACATCTATGTGAGAGTGTAATATTGATTGGCTGCCTCTTACACGCCCCCTACTGGGGATCAAACCCTGACTAGGAATAGAATTGGCAACCTTTCAGTGCAAGGGACAACACCCAACCAACTAAACCACTCTGGCCAGGAATGTGTGTGTTATATTTCTTTCTCAGTTTTTAAATCCTCACCCGAGGATATTTTTCCCATTGTTTTTTCAGATAGAGTGGAAGGGAGGGAGAAGGAGAGGGAGAGGGAGAGGGAGAGGGAGAGGGAGAGGGAGAGGGAGAGGGAGAGGGAGAGGGAGAGGGAGAGGGAGAGGGAGAGGGAGAGGGAGAGGGAGAGAGATCAATTGGTTGCCTCCCACACGACTTGACTGGGGCAGGGGATCAAACCTGCAATCGAGGTACAAGGTATATGCCCTTGACTGGGACTCGAACCAGTGACTTTTTGGTCCGAGGGCCAGCGCTCTAACTGCTGAGCCAAACTGGCCAGGGCTGTGTGTTATATTTCAATACAAAGGTTACAAAAGGGAACTGCCTGGTTGAAGACCAGGAGAAGCAGGCCTAGGAGCCCATCCACAGCTGTGCCCTTATCCTACATGCAGTCTCTGAGAGATTTTCAAGGGAATCTAAAGCTCCTTAGAGTATAGCTTGAAATTAAAGATCTGTCCCAACAGATTCGGCGACTTGTCCAAGGCCCCACACAGCCAGTGCCAGAATCCAAGTCTTGTGATTCCTGGGCCAGGGCTCTGGACACTTCCTTTGCTGAAGGGCCAGTGCCATGAGTGAGGACAGAGGGCAGCTTGTCAGCCTCCTAATCCTCCCCATTCTCTTACTTGGGTCTTGGGAAGAGGGCCAAGAAGCTGGTGTTGGCGATGCTTTTCTTGTCCTGGAACAACTTCCTTTCTGGGAAACTGGGTGTCTCCTTCTGGGTAAAGACAATAAAATTCATCCTAGGGGCCAAAGGAGCAGGGCTTCTTCTGTCACCAAACGGATGGGCATCACGTGGCTCCAGGGTTAGCAGTCCAGGAAAATCCCAGCCCTTGCACACTCTGCCTCCCACACCCATATACTCACTCACTCACCCTGCCACACTCAGCTCCCTGACCCACCTTGAACATTCACCATTGCACACTCTCTGGCACACTTCTTTCACCCTCAGCTTCTGCCACCTCTCCCTGGGCGATATTGCCAGCCTCTCCCTAATCCTAGAGCTGCAGTCTTGTTCTGTCGCTCACCCCAAACCTACTATGTCCCTGGGGCCACTGAAATTCCAGGCAGTGGGCGAAGAAGATGAGGAAGATGAGGAGGAAGAGAGCCTGGATTCCGTGAAGGCGCTGACGGCTAAGCTGCAGCTGCAAACACGAAGGCCCTCATATCTGGAGTGGAAGGCCCAGGTCCAGAGCCAGGCCTGGCGTAGGGCCCAAGCTGGACCTGGGCCGGGAGAACCTGGGGCCATCTGCGGCTTCGATTCCATGGACTCTGCCCTTCAGTGGCTCCGACGGGAACTGGTGAGTCTGCTGGGGTGGGCATCCTTGTAGAGGGCCTTGGGGACAGTCCTCTAAGACCACAGGTGTGGAGTAGGAATAAGAACGGACCCTACCTCCAGCAACTGCCCATTCCTGTGGCTGTGTCCAGGGGCTGAGGAGCCAGGAATGGATTTGTTCAGTGTTTTATTCAGGAGACTTGCTGAAGGATTCCATTCAGTCTGCTGACCTTGTGCTTCTGTGGCTGAAGGGACATTGCCTACTCTTTGGGCCACCAGTTGTAGACAGGAAGGGCAAGGCCTGCCCTACTCTGGGAATTGCTATGCCCAAAGACATTGTGAAGTGCAGAATGATGCACTCACCACGCTGGAGGCAGAATCTGAGGAGGCGAATGTTAAATAGGTGGCTCTTAACCCAACATGTGTAAATACAAAGAGGTCCAGGCTCCCAATTGGAGAGTCTACTTAGTTATCTGGGATGGGGCCCCAGGCACCTGTATTTCTTTAGCCATGGCTTCTTAGCTTGGATTTAGAACCACGGGTATGGAGCAAGTGCAGAGAGATGGGAAGGGATTAAGCTGGGGTGGAGGACACAGCTTGTGCAAAGAGCCAGGGTGTTAACAGGAAGGGCGAGAGCAGCCCAGGGCGGTGCAGCCGGCTGATGCCCCCTCTTGGCCCCAGCGCGAGATGCAGGCTCAGGACCGGCAGCTGGCAGGGCAGCTGCTTCGCCTGCGGGCCCAGCTGCATCGGCTGAAGGTGGACCAAGCCTGTCATCTGCACCAAGAGCTGCTGGATGAAGCCGAGCTGGAGCTGGAACTGGAGCTGGGGGCTGGCCTGGCCCTGGCCCCGCCGCTGCGGCACCTGGGCCTCACACGCATGAACATCAGCGCCCGACGCTTCACCCTCTGCTGAGGGGAACCTGCATGCCTACTGAGCCCCCCCCCCTGCTACCCTTTTCCCCTGCCCGCCTGGAAAGGGGGAAGCAAGGTGTGCCCCAGAGGCACCAGCACCTGGCAGGAGTGGGGGTTGATGGGTATACTCAGCTCTGGGAGCATAAAGCCCCAGCATCCTGTTCCTGCTGCTGCCCCAGCTGTGTGTGTGACGGGGGCTCACAGACCCCCAGGCTCCTCAATAAATGCCCTCTCTGCTTTCCATCAAGGTGTCTGCAGTCATTTATTTAGTCAAGGTCGCTGAGTGTCTTCTGTTGCTGGGACCAGGGATTCATTTCAGGAGAGAAGGCATGGGTTGGGGTGGACATTAGCTAATGGATCCCCATCTCCCTCACAGCTCTAGCTCTATCTTAGCAAGATCAGAACTGGGAAAGAACTTAAAATCCTAAATGACCTCTATGGAAGGTGACTTGGGTAAATGGGCAGCTGAGAAATGCAGGATCTGATAGATCTGGATTCAAAGCCAGCCCCACCATTTATTTCTATCAGACCTTGAGGAGGTCCCTTAATTTCTGGATCTGTTTCTTTACCTCTAAAATTAAGTGTGCTGATTCTCACTCCACAAGTAGTTAAACATGTCTTAAGTGTGATCATGCACAGTAAGCACTTAATAAATGTGAACCATCCATTGTTAATCATTACTATCACCAGTGTTATTACTATTGGGCTAAGGCCCAGAGACGGCCTGTGAAGGGGAACCGAGGCTGAAGCCCAGACTCTGGGCTATGTGTCACTGTTGGGTGTTTTTGTGTGTGTGTGTTTTTTTTAAACTTTGTATCTCTCAGCCTTTGTTTCTGTGTTACCCTCTTTGTCTGACTTTCCAACTCAGGCTTCCTCTTCCCCCCACCCATTTCCTGTCTCCCCTTCCCTCCGCAGCTGAGGTGCACACAGAATCAGCTTCCACCTCACAAACCCCAACAATGCTCTGTGGGCTCCCCTCCCCCAACCTGCTCAGTCGGTGTAGCTCAGGCTGTGGCGGTGGTGACGCATTTACCTTCCTCTGGGAAGGGTCAAGGCCCTTGGGACTGATGAAGGCCACCTAGCATTTTTCATAACACTGATGACCTGGCTCTCAGCCTATGATGGGTGCCACCCTCAGTGTGGCCCCAGGTTAAAGGGAGATTCTTCACCTGCTTGCTGTTTGAGACAAGGTTCCTGCCTCCTGCCTATAACAGAAAGTGCAGCCAGTGCTGCACCTGAGTGCCCGGGGAAGGGGTGTTTGTTCTGTCTTCACCTATTGCAGGAGATGGTGCCAGGCCCTGCACCTTTAACAGGTTCTATGGCCTTGCCTCTACCTCAATTAGAAGTGTCCAGTACTCTCCAACCATAATTAGTGTTGTCCTGCCTGCTTTCTTAAACAGCTTGTTGTCCAGCCATCTGTCTGTAAGAGGACTGTTAGCTACTCTCTGACTAGAATAAGCTATTGCCCTGTGCCCTGAAATGATATGATTATTATTCTGACTGTAGTAGCCAAGTTAGCCTGACATCGGACTAGAACATGGGTGTTCTGCTCTCAAACTACTGAACAGGGATATTGGGCTCTCCTCTGACCCTGAAGTGATATTACCTTTGCCTCAGACTGTAATAAAAGGGCCGTTCAGCTCTCGGACTGTGAGAACAGTGCTTCTTGCCTCGCACTGACAGCTGAGTGTGTCCCTGCTCACTGGGGTTTAAAGGCTGCCCTTCAGTCTCTTGTCCAGGTGCACTCTGGGGGGAAGGAGGGAGAGTCCATCAAATATCCTTCCTTCTCCTCCAAGTGCCACCCTCAAGGTGAGTAGGGCTGGGGCTGGAGGTGTACAGGATCCTCAGGGACTGAGGCATGGGGGGCTATGGTGACAGGAAGCTTGGGGTGCTGGAGGCTTGTGGTTGGGCTACTGGGGCCCGGTTGGCTGCGGAGCCCTTAGGAGGAGGCAGGAAGTCAGGGTGGGACGTGGGCGCGAAGAGTCAGGTGGTGGCTACAGCAAGTGGAGCTGAAACTGTCTGGGTGCAAGGCCGGGCCAGGAGGACCATGTGAATGGGGCCAGAGGGCTCCTGGGCTGGGCAGGTAAGGAGTACTGGGAACAGGAGTCGAGGGGCTGTGGTGGGGGCCCTGATACAAGGGGGCTGAAGCCAGGCATGGGCCAGGCTGCCTGTATGCAGCAGCTGTGTAGGCTGGGGGACAGAAAAACCTTGCTCGAGGTTAGGGAAGAGGCATGCAGTGCCGCCAGATCACCTCTCTCTTGCGTAGTGGTTGGCTCTTGGTTCTGCCACACTGCCCATCATCGGCCTCCACCTCACTGGGAGGTCTGGCACATGGACTGTCAGGTATTAAAAAGGCCTTCAGAAATCCCCACGTCCAGTGCTCGCTTCGGCAGAACATACAAGCAAAAAAAGAAAAAGACATCCCCAAGTCCAGTCCCTCATCCCATGATGGATGAGCCTCCTGATGCCCAGAGAGGGCCACGTACTCCCTCCCTGCAGTCCCCCAGCGAGGCAGTGGCAGAGCCAGGTCTTGGGAAAAGGGATGGTCTAGGCTGTGACCTCCCATGGAGCAGGGTAATGGGCAGGCTTGAGTCAAGGGACCCGAGCATCTTTCTGGTTGCTGGGGCAGACCCCAGTGACAAGAATCTCCTGCGAGACATCAGAGTCACCCAGAGCATCTGGATGGACATGAGGAAAGTGATCGTAGCTTCAGTGACCAGCATTGCTTGACAGAGGGAGAAGTCTCCCGTTGGGAGTGGATGGATATGGGAGGGCATATTTATCATCTGGGATGGGCCTTCGTCTGACCGGATGCTGGGAAGTTGGCTTGGAGAGAATGAGGAGTGAGAAGGGGGGAGTGGAGGAAGGGCTATTTTTATGCTGGACAGGGGTGCAGTTGGCCCTGAGTCAGGAACGTCTGAACTTCCATCTGAAAAATTGCCATTCCTGCCCCTGCCAAGTGTCACAAGATGTCCCTCCCCCCCCCTCACCTGCCAGCTCCCACTGCAGCCACACACACAGCCACTGCATGTGCAGGACCAATTGATCCTGCGGATTCCTGCTTCAAACCCCAGCAAGTGGGAGGCCCGGGAAGGCATAGTCAGCGAACTGCCCACCCCCTCACCATCTAACTCGCAGCCTTCAGTTTATAGGGGGAGTCCCCACCTGCACCAGACTTTCCAGGTTTCCCCCTGCCATTGGAGTTTTTCTTGACACACAATTTCCATCTAGTCAGCGTGTCCCAACCTTTCTCCCGTCCTTAGCTCCAGGGCCTGCAGACCTTTGTGGGGCTAGTGAACACACTGGTTCTCCCTGCACTTCAGGGGACTCGTCCACACCCTGGACAGACGTAAGCAGTCCCCCTCCCCACCAGTCCAGCCTGTGCTGATAGATGACTCAGGGCTCAGGGTCAGAGGTTCTTCTCAAAGGGAAAAAGGGCCAAGTGATGGGGCCAAGGACGGGCTGAGGGCTCAAAGAATGGGAGAAGCGCCCTGACCGGTTTGGCTGAGCGGTTAGAGCGTCGGCCTGCAGTCCAGAGACCCGGGTTCAGTTCCCGCTAAGGGCACGTACTTCGGTTGGTTTGGCCCTGGCCCTGGTTGGGTCGTGCGGGTGGCAGACACTCAATGTGTCCCTTTCGCATCAATGTTTCTCTCTCTCTCTCTTCCTCTCTCTACCTCCCACTCAATCTGAACAAAAAATGGAAAAAAAATGTCCTTGGGTGAGGATAAAAAGTAAAATAAAAAAAAATTAAAAATGGGAGAAGACGATCCCTTAGGTGATCTGAAAGGCTTGCTGGAAGAATTAAGGCAGTTCTGAGAAGGAACCCATTTTGGAGAGTACCTAAAACATGAAGCCAAGGCCACTCTCCCTGGGTTCTCTTGCTTGGGTACCATGAGACCGCAGAGCAAAACCAAATGCCAGAGAGCTGATGCAAACAAAAAATAATAATAATAAGTTTCAGAAACAGGCAGACCCAGGCACAATTCCGGTTCTGCCATTTTCTTGAATAAGTGGCTTCACCCCTCCGAACTCCAGTTTACTTATCTGTAAAGAGACAATAATGAACCCCTCCTTTACAGAGTGCTTGTGGGTAATCAAAGGGTAAATAACGTCTATGATGTGCCATGGGTAGTACGTGACACGAAGTAGGTGCTCAACGAAGGTTTGGCACTCCCTCTTCTTGTAAGTGTGCACTAAAGGGAGGGCTGTCCACACTCAGAGTGACTCCCACCCAGCACCTTGGCAAACCAGTGAACCACCCATTCCCTCACACTTGTGGTGTGGCTTTGCAAATGAGCTTGTTTCCTGTGTATGGTGGGTGTGAGAATTTTAGATTAAGCTATAGATCTATCATTGGGAAATGTATGTTCAGAAACAGAGGCAGGGACTACACAATCAACACACACTGGACCCTACGAATCCATACACACACCCACAAGCTGAGGGCTTCAAGGCCAAGCATAATTCAGTGAAAGCAGTGCTGAGAGGAACTGGTGTGTGGGTGGCATGGGGACATGCAGACCAAGATACCATCCAGGGAGGTGGCCTCCTCTAACAACCAACTTTAGTGTTGGTTTTAAATTATCTGGAGCTGCATTCCCATCGCTTGTTCTTGACAGCACTAGTTCCATGAGGGGCCTGGATAGAAAAGGGTTGTGGGGCCAAATCAACATGGCCTCAGCTACAAACTGTCTGGTATTAGCTCCACAGTCAATATGAGCTTGTTAAAGCTCTGGAAGTCCCTACAGAGAAGGAGCCAGATTAATTTTGTCAAACCCAGTGTTTCCCAGACTTCCTTGGTCACAGAACCTTTTTTTCCAGTATCATCTCTTTCACACCTATACCTTTTCTTTTTTCTTTATTGATTTTAGAGAGGGAAAGAGAGGAAGGGAGAGAGAGATAGAAACATGGATGAGAGAGAACATCAATTGGCTGCCTCCTGCATGCCCCCCACTGGGGATCAGACCCACAACCTGGGCATGTGCCCTGACCCGGAATCGAACCGGCAACCTCTTGGTATGTGGGTCGATGCTCAACCACTGAGCCACACCGGCTGGGCAACGCCTATATCTTTTGAAACAAGGGAAAGAATGGAAAAGCGGGCTGTAGAGTTGATCCTCCTCAAATGATTGTGTCTCTTAACAGAGTGTCTGCATTGATGGCGGTTTTGTTGTTTTTTTGTTTTTTAAGTACAAAATTAGCACAGGGTTTGAATTTAAAAAATTCAAACAGTATAGAGGCATATAAAGAAATACAAGATCCCTGGCCAGTTTTGCTCAGTGGTTAAAACATCGGCCTGTGGATCAAAGCGCCTTGGGTAGGATTATCCATCAAGGGTACATACCTGAGCCGCGAGTCCAATTCCTGGTCTCAGTCTGATTGCGGGGGGGGGGGGGGGGGGGGAGAGGGGGGCAACCAATCAAGGTGTCTCTCTCACATCCATGTGTGTGTGTGTGTGTCTTTCTCTCCCTCCCTTCCATTCTCTCTAAAAATCAATGGAAAAAATATCCTTAGGTGAGGATTAACGAAAAAAACAAAAGCAGCTCCCTTCAATCTCACTCCTGGGATATGCTGACTGTGGACAATTTGATGTGCATTCTTCTAGAATTTCATGTGTATGGCTACTGAAAAACCTCAAGGTTAAAAGCCTAGTCTCTGGAGGCAAGACAACCCAGGCTCAAATCACCACTCTAATACTTATGTGTTTGTTATGAGGCCTCAGACAAATCACTTTACCCCATTCAGGCCTCAGTTTTTGCATCTATAAAATGAGTATAATAATAGCACTTCATAGATTATTATGAGAATTACATGAAATCATGCAAATAAAGGCTTAACACAGAACCCGGCTTAGAAGAATCCCCTATATATACATATTTAAATGCAAATAGGCGGCTACAGCCATACCACCCTGAACTGGCCCCGATCTCATCTAAATGCAAATAGGCTTATACTGCACATTCTGTTCTGTAACTTCTTACCGTGTTATACCTGGGACATCTTTCCATGTTGATACATGGAGATCTACCCCACCATTTTAAGTTTTAGCTAACTGTCAGTTGTCGTTAACTTGGTAAGTGAGTAATGGTGGTGATTGTGAAATGCTATTTCCTGGCAAGTATTGCTATTTTGTGTAACATTGTTGTTGGGAGTCAAAGACATTACTCATCAGTGAACTGAAGACAGGCCTTTGGGCTTTCTGCGAAAATGAAGTTACCTACCGCCAGAGAGGCACCTACCTCAGTTACAGTGGTCAGGGCCAGGTGGATGGGAACCTGTCTGTTTGCTCACCTCTGTGTCCTCAGCAGTAGATCAGAGCTTGGCACACAAGAAGTGCTTATTAAATATTTGTCAATAGGCTGGTAGATTTAAAAAATTGTGCCTGCCCTACCCGGTATGGGTCAGTTGGATGAGCATCATACTTTGCACCAAAAGGTCACTGGTTCGATTCCTGGTCAGGGCACATGCCCAGGTTGCAGGATTGGTCCCCAATCAGAGTGCTTACAGGAGGTAAGCCGTTAATGTTTCTCTCTCTCACTCTCCCCCTCCCTTTCTTTCTCTCTAAAATCAATAAAAGCATATTTTTTAAAAAGAGATCTAAAAAAAGAAAATTGTGCCACCTCTAACTCACCGACACAAGCTTAAGCTCCAAGCTGTCTCATGGTGCAGCATTTCCAAAAATATGTCCTGTGCCCCATTGATGTGGGTGAGTGATTTTAGGGGGGTAAAGAATGGATGTTTACAAGTGCGAATTAATGTATTATATTATGTGTTCATTTTCATGTACTGATTTCTATTTATGGCTGGTGATACTGGTTTTCCATTTATGGTAGTAAAGTTCACTTTAGATAAATATATTAAAGGAGAAAAAGTGGTCCATGAAAGTACCAAAAATGTCAAAGAAAAATGAAAATGATTCATAATTTTAGTCTGGAAAATGTATAACGCTGGTGTAACGAAATGTTCGTGCTAGCCTCAAATCACTATTATTCTCATTTATTTAGTCCTTACTATGTGCCAAGCACGTTAAACACTTTATTTTATGGCATCATCTATATATCGTATGTAATGCTCATAATAGCCCTAGAAGCAGGTCCTATTTTTATTCTCATTTTGTAGATGAAGTCACTGAGGGAAGCTGGGAAAGATTTAGTAACCTGCCCAAAGACCATCTGTCAGTGAGTGACTGGGAGGCCTTGGGATTGAACTTGGGTCACTATGACATGGACATGGTGAGCTGAGCCTTCAATGACCTCCAGACTCCCAGAAAGTTTAATAAAGCAGCATGGATTGTCAAGCTGTAAGTAAGGCTCCGTCCTGATAAAACCCCATGGTGCAAAATGCACACAGAAGTACTTGAGGGAGGAGATTCACTGCAAGGGATTACTAGGTACATATGAGTTACTAGTTGGAGGGACTCTACCAAAAATATCAGGTTTAGAATAATTGCTCTTTGGCCTTTGTTTATGGTAACATTTAACTAGCAGAATCAGTTCTATGTTCAAGCCACTCCCAGTTTTGAAAATAAACCCACCTTGTTTGGTATTATATCAAAAAGGAACACAAGAGCCCTGGTCAGTTTGATTCAACGGTTAGAGCATCAGCCCACGGTCCAGAGACCTTGGTTCAGTTCCCGCTAAGGGCATGTACCTCGGTTGCAGTTTGTCCCCAGCCCTGGTTGGGGTTGTGTGGGTGTCTCTCTCACGTCGATGTTTCTCTCTCTCTCTCTCTTCCTCCCTCTCCCCTCCCTCTGAAGATAAATACAAAAATGCCCTCAGGTGAAGATAAAAAAAAAAAAAGGAACACATAAAAAAGGAGGCAACTCAGGACACATCCTTGTTGTACCTGGTAGAAAAGATTTACCATGCCTGCCAACCCTGACTACTGTGATGAGGGTTCTGTGTGGGCAGCCATAGGCACGGCTCTTCATTGAACATTTGTAACTTTGTGAATAATTAAATCTTGGCCAAAGAAAAAGAACAAAAAATGTTTGACATTATTCCTGACAGATTTTGCCACAAGGTGGCCCAGCGTGGTCTGCAGTGGAATAACCTGCCTGCTCTTGATGTAAAGGGTTAGCCCTGGAAACCCAGGCAAGAAGCTGGCACACACTTTGGACAAAAAGTTCAATAAATAAATAGGTTTACAATTAAGGGGAGAAAAAGTGTTGCCTTTTTAAGAGGGCAATATACATTCAAGGGCCAGTCAGGCCAGATAATGTCTATGATAATGTCTTAGCAAGAATCAGAACTCATTGTGACATGATTCTTTTTTTTTTTATCCTCACCCGAGGATATTTTTCCTTTTTTTTTGTTTAGATAGAGTGGGAGGGAGAGAGAGGGGAAGAGAGAGAGAGAGAGAAACATCGACATGAAAGGGACACATCGAGTGGCTGCCACCCACACGACCAACCAGAGCCGGGGACAAACTGCAACAGAGGTACGTGCCCTTAGCGGGAACTGAACCCAGGTCTCTCTGGACTGCAGGCCGATGCTCTAAGCACTGAGCCAAACTGGCCAGGGTGTGACATGATTGTTAAGCAAGCCTGGGATCAGAAAATCTAGTCCAGGACTTCCTGGGATTTTTTATCAGTTCTACACAGTGTGAGCAGGGTTACTGTGTGTGGTGGGCACTTCACTGAGAGGCAAGAAGAGGTGGGGACTGAAATCTAGCCCTCACTCCACTCTCCCAATTTTTGTTTGTTGTATTGGAGAGAGAAAGAGGGAGAAACATGGATGTGGGAAATGAGAGAGAAACAAACCAGTTGCCTCTTGTACTCGCCCTTACTGGGGACCAAACCTGCAACTTGGGTATGTGCCCTGACAGGGAATCAAACCCGCCACCTTCTGGTGTACAAGACGACACTCCAACCAACTGAGCCCCATCAGCCAGGGCTTGGTCTCCAAATGTTTTAACCCCGGGGATGATGGCCCTTCTATATCGCACAAAGTGCTCTGTGGATCCTGGGCAGCCTTGAGTTTGACCGAGAACATTCCAGACCCTAATCAGAGGAGGTCTAGAATCTACAAAATTCTTGCTCTTGACCCTGAATTCCTGAGTCGGGAGAAGAGAATGTCCTGTTTCATTCACCCTAGAATCTGCCCTCATTGCTGGTTCTGAGAGCTCTGGGGATTCCTTGGATTTTTTTTTCAGACAATGAGAAATTTATATTAAGCTTTAATTTTGCTTTTCTTTTTACTGACCTCATTTATTAACCTGGTTATATCATGGCTACTCAGCAATCTCTATAAAAACAAAGACCAGAAGAATGGGACCCACATTTTATATAAGTAGATGTGTGCATATAAGATCTCACAATTACACAGGGACAGGCACAAACTATACACACCCTTATTTTGTATATATCCCTCTGCACAAACTGACTCACACACCCCCATGGCTATGCACACGTTAGCACAGTGCTCACTGAATCATATGCCTTCATATGCACAGACTTGCATTCACCAGTCAGGTAAATGTACACTCAGAAACATGCATTCTAGGTAGAGGAAAATAGTCCTGGAGAGATAGGACTTTGTTAACAGCACAATGGTTACATTTTTGACAGAGTGGACCCAATCCTGTCAGACCTGCCTCCCTGACCATTTTTTCCATGACCTCTCAGGATCCCGCACCCTCTTTAGACTCCTTGGGGATAAGGGTAGGGGAGAGGGCCTTGATAAAGGAGGCAGGGGTCTGATTTGAGTTTCGCCTCTGCCAAGAGTCCTCGTGTGCTATTGGAAAATTTTAACTTTTCGGATCCCCTAGCTTCTTCATCTTTTTTTTTTTTTCTATCCTCACCCGAGGACATTTTTCCATTTTTGTTCAGATAGAGTGGGAGAGAGAGAGAGAGAGAGAGAGAGAGAGAGAGAGAGAGAGAGAGAGAGAGAAACATCTATGTGAAAGGAACACATCAAGTGGCTGCCTCTCGCACAACCCCAACCAGGGCAGAGGACAAACTGCAAACTGCAATCGAGGTACGTGCCCTTAACGGGAACCGAACCCAGGTCTCTCTGGACCACGGGCCGACACTCTAACTGCTGAGCCAAACCAGCCAGGGCAACTTCTTCATCTTTAAAATGAGGCTGGTGAATTACGTTAATGTTTCTAAACTCTTCTCTCCCAAGGACTCTTTTGCCCTTCCCCTGTTCTACCTTCTCCCCCACCTCCACACCCATGGATCTTATGATTTGAAGTTTTTGCCATTAAACTACCTCATTTGGGTACTAATTTTCTTGCTTCCTAGTTCAAATTTTAATCAGAAATTAAACTAAATCTGCACTAAAGAAACAATAATACAATTTGTTAAACTAAGAAACAAATCATAACACAATTTCCCTTCAGATTTTTAAAATACTGAAATAACCTGCAGGCCTCCGACATTAACCTGGGACCTCCTAAGACCATGTTGTTCCCAGTGGCTCTAGGCTGGGAGCCACTCACCAAAATAATCTCTGACACTGACAGGTCCAAGGGTCTTCTTACTGCTGCCAGGCCCTACACTCCAAAGCTCACATCTATAGAGAGCAGGATCTGCTACCTGCAGCTGGAGGGCTTCAGACGCACAAAACAAGCCACAGAGGAAACACTAGGGGTCAGATACTGGCAGAGTTACAGAGTTCCCTTCAGCTTAATTTAACACAACTTGACTTTTTCCACTCATGGTCTCAGCCTTTAGGGATGTCAGGTCCTCTCTGGTGGGCCCAGATTCAGTCCAGGATCAGGTCCTGCCAGCATGCTCTCCTGGATCCTAGCCCAAGGCTTTGTGGCTCCTCTTCCCTTCCCAGGGGACCCCAGCCTGGGCCAAGTACCAGCTTCTAGCCCTATGATCTCCAACCTAGATTCCTTCTGCCCTTCTACTAGCCTCTCCTAACTGCGTCACCCCACTTCACCCCAAACCTTTCTCATTTTTCTCTAATCCTTTCCTGAAGCCTCCAAGAATGTCAGGCCTGGAAGAGACCTTACTGATCTCAGCCCACACTCTATCTGATGTTGGCATTCTCACTACAATATAACCAACTTGTGGTTTTCCAAGGCCTGTATCACAAACAACAGGATGCTCACAAACTTACCACGTAGCTTAGCTCATCTTAGGCTGGCTTCAGGTGGTCCCATTAGTCCTTTTCTGGAGGCTTTTGCTACTAACCAGTTCCTGGCCATAATAAAATTAGCAGTCAAAAGCCATTTGCAGCCCTGGCCAGTTTGGCTCAGCGGTTGAGCATCTTTCCACAGACTGAAGGGTCGCAGGTTCAATTTCCTGTCAAGGGCACTTATCTGGGTTGGTTCAATCCCTGGCCCTTGTTGGGGTTGTGCGGGAGGCAACCAATCGATGTGTCTCTCTCACATAGATGTTCCTCTCTCTTTCTTTCTCTTCCCCCCTCCCTTCCACTCTATCTAAAAGTCAAATTTATGCCCTGGCCGGTTTGGCTCAGCGGTTAGAGCGTCGGCCTGCGGTCCTGAGAGACCCGGGTTCGGTTCCCGCTAAGGGCGCATACCTCGGTTGCAGTTTGTCCCCGGCCCTGGTCGGTCGTGCGGGTGGCAGCCACTCGATGTGTTCCTTTCGCATCGATGTTTCTCTCTCTCCGTCTGTTCCTCTCTCTCCCTCCCACTCTACCTGAACAAAAAATGGAAAAATGTCCTCCAGTGAGGATTAAAAAAAAAAAAAATACATAAAAGTCAAATTTAAGCCCTGGTTGGTTTGTCTCAACAGTTAGAGCATTGGCCCATGGACCAGAGAGGCCCAGGTTTGGTTCCTGCTAAGGGCATGTACTTCGGTTGCAGTTTGCCCCTGGCCCCGGTTGTAGTCATGTGGGTGGCAACCACTCGATGTATCTCTCTCACATTGATGTTTCTCTCTCTCTCTTTCTCCCTCTCTCCCTCCTGCTCTATCTGAAGATGAAAGCAAAAATATCCTTGGGTGAGGATTAAAAAATAGATAAATAAATAAATACATTTTAAAAAATTAAACAAAAAGAAGAAGGAAAAGCTATTTGCAGCCACTGAAGGGTGAACTGTGGCTGAGCAGGATTTTTCAAATGTCTACCCCTCACCCTCCAGGACTCCTAACAAGGCAGGAGAAGAGTTAATGTGTTCTCTTTTTCTTGATTTGGCTTAAAGTTCCATATTTAGTTTGCATTTTTCTCTATAATATATCTGGGTTTGTTTAACTATATAAAAGGTCAAGGAAGATGCTCTGGGAAGATGCACACCGGTGACTCTGGTACCCATAGAGGTTATGAGTGTCTCAGATTAAGAAACAGGAACTTAAAGTGAAGAGAATTATTTACCCATACTGTTCTCCCACCCTCCAAAGAATGGGCGCTGTGGAAGTCTTTCTAAGCTCTAAACTAGGCTAACATTTATGTAAGCTTATGAGAAACGGATAATAATCCCCATTTAACAGAAGAGGTAAAGGGAGGCTTAGGAGGAATGATTTCGGCAAAGTCACACTATAAATGTCAGAACCAGAATTTGAACTTAGTTGTCTTTAACTCTAGGGCCTAACCTAGAGTCTTTTTATTTATTTATTTTTAAAATTAAGGTATAGCCCTGGCCTGTGTGGCTCAGTTGGTTGAAGCATCGACCCCTACACCAGAAGGTGGCGAGTTTGATTTCCAGTTAGGGTGCATACCCAGGTTGTGGGCTCGATATCTGGTCAGGGTGTATGCAGGACGCAGCCAATCTGTTTCTCTCACATCAATGTTTCTCTCTCTCTCCCTCTTCCCCTTCCTCTAAGATCAATTTTTTTTTAAACATTTTTTTTCTTTATTGATTGTAGAGAGAGAGGAAGGAGAGGGAGATAGAAATAGAAACATCTGTGAGAGAGAACATTGATTGGCCACCTCCTGCATGCCTCCCACTGGGGATCAAGACCATAGTCTGGGTATGTGTCCTGACCAGGAATCGAACTGGCAACCACTTGGAGCATGGGCTGACGCTCAACCACTGAGCCACATGGGCCAGGCTAAGATCAATTTTTTAAAAATTGATGTACATCCCTGGCCAGCTTTGCTCAGCAGTAGAGTGTCAGCCTGCGGTTCAGAGAGACCCGGGTTCAGTTCCCGCTAAGGGCATGTACCTTAGTTGCAGTTTGTCCTCAGCCTTGGTTGGGTTGTGCGGGTGGCAGCCACTCAATGTGTCCCTTTCATGTCGATGTTTCTCTCTTTCTCTTTCCCTCCCACTCTATCTGAACAAAAAATGGAAAAATGTCCTCAGGTGAGGATAAAAAAATAAATTAAAAAATTGATGTACAATTGCCCTGGCCAGTTTGGCTCAGCGGTTAGAGTGTCAGCCCTTGAACTGAAGGGTCTCGGGTTCAATTCAGGTCAAGGCATATCCCTGAGTTGCAGGTTCAATCCCTGGCCCTGGTCTGGGTCATGCGGGAGGCAACCAATCCATGTGTCTCGCTCATAACAATGTTTCTCTCTCTCTCTTTCCCTCCCTTCCTCTTTTTTACTCTATCTGCATATCAATGGGAAAATATCCTCAAATGAGGATTAATAACAACAACAACAAAAATTTGAGGTATAATTGACATATGTCCTTAAGTCTTTTTTTTTTTTAATTTTTTTTTTTTTTTGCTTTTATTGTCAGAGCAGGAGGGAGAAAGGGAGGAAGAGAGAGAGAAACATCGACGTGAGAGAGACACATCGAGTGGTTGCCAACCACAGGACCCCAACTAGGGCCAGGGACGAACTGCAACCGAGGTACGTGCCCTTAGCAGGAACCAAACCTGGGACTCTCCAGTCCGTGAGCCAACGTTCTAACCGCTGAGCCAAACCAGCCAGGGCGTCCTTAAGTCTTGCTAACTCAAATCTCCACTGCTCCCACTTCCACTTGGGTCCAGCATTAATTAGCAACTCTAGCTTTTTTCTGCCCCAAATAAGTTGTGTGAGTTTATGCATGCCTCTCTAGGCCTTGGTGTGTCCACCTAAAATCAGAGATTAGACTTGGTGGTTACTAAGACCTTTGCAGATGGAAAAAAATCTGCTCATTAAAAAAAATCTTTTAAAAAAGTTTTCATCCAAAGTTTACAGTCAATATTATATTAGTTTCAGGTGTACAGCACAATGGTTAGACATTTATATTACTTACAAAGTGATCTCCCTAATAAGTCTAGTACCTACCTGGTACCATACCTAGTTGTTACAATATTATTAACTATATTCCCTATGTTGTACATTACAACCCAGTAACTTTTATAACTGCCAATCTGAACTTCTTCTTTTTTTTTTTTTTTTTTTTTTTATCCTCACCCGAGGACATTTTTTCTATTTTTTGTTCAGATAGAGTGTGGGAGGGAGAGAGAGAGAGAGAAACATCGACGTGAAAGGGACACGTCGAGTGGTTGCCACCCACACGACCCAACCAGGGCCGGGGACAAACTGCAACCGAGGTACATGCCCTTAGCGGGAACCGAACCCCGGTCTCTCAGGACCGCAAGCCAACGCTTTAACCGCTGAGCCAAACTGGCCAGGGCCAATCTGAACTTCTTAATCCCTTCACCTTTTTCACCCAGTCCGTTCACCCCTCTTTCATCTATACCTATGAGTTTGTTTCTGTTTAATTTTATTTTATTATTTTATTTTAATCCTCACTTGAGAATATTTTTCTATTTATCTTCAGATAGAGTGGAGATAGAGAGACACATCAACATGAGAGGGACACATCGACAGGTTGCCTCCTGCACGATCCTGACCAAGGCCAGGGACAAACCTCAACTGAGGTACGTGCCCTTGACTGACTTCGAACCCGCAACTCATTGGTCCATGAGACAACGCTCTACCGCTGAGCCAAACCGGCCAGGGCTGTTTTTGTTTTATTTATTCTGTTCTTTAGATTCCACACATAAGTGAAATCATATAGTATTTGTCTTTCTCTGTCTGATTTATTTTACTTATCATAATATCCTCCAGGTCTGTCCATGCTGTTACAAATGGTAAGAGTTCATTATTTTTAATGGTAGAGTAATATTCCATTGTATATAATATGTACCACATCTTTATCCAATCGTCTACCAATGGACTTTACGTTGCTTCCAAATTGTGGCTATTGTATGCCCTGGCCGGTTTGGCTCAGCAGTTAGAGCATCAGCCAAAGAGTTGAAGGTTTGATTCCGGTCAAGGGCATGTACCTCGGTTGTGGTTTAGTCCCTGACGCTGGTCAGGGTCATGTGGGAGGCAACCAGTCAATGTTTCTCTCTCTGTCTCTCCCAATCTACCACTCTATCTGAAGATAAATGGAAAAATATCCTCGGGTGAGGATTAAAATCAAATTGTGACTATTGAATATGAAATGTCCTTCTTTGTCTCTTGTTATAGCTTTTGTTTTAAAGTCTGTTTTGTCTGATATAAGCATTGTTACCCCAGCTTTTTTTTTTCCTTTCCATTTGCATGAAATATCTTTTTCCATTCCTTTACTTTCAGTCTGCATATGTCTTTCGATCTGAAATGGGTCTCTTGTTGGCAGCATATGTATGGGTCTTGTTTTCTTATTCATTCAGCCACCCTGTCTTTTTATTAATAAGTTTACATTTAAAGTAATTATTGATAGGTATGTAGTGATTGCCATTTTATTATTCATACATTTTCTTCTTATTATTATTATTTTGCATTTTTATCTTCAGGTAGAGTGGGAGGGAGAGAGGGGGGGAAGAGAGGGAGAAACATCAATGCAAGAGAGACACACCGACCAGCTGCCACCCATACAACCCAAACCAGGGCCGGGGACAAACTGCAACCGAGGCACGCGTACCTAGCGGGAACCGAACCCAGGTCTCTCTGGTCTGCAAACCAACGCTCCAACTGCTGAGCCAAACCGGCCAGGGCTTATTATTATTATTAAAGAAGTCCCTTTAATATTTCTTGTATTATTGGTTTGGTGATGATGAACTTTTCAGCTTTTTCCCATCTGGGAGAGAACCTGTACATTAACCCTCCACATTTGTTGTTAACATTTATTTATTTTTATTTATTTCATTGACTGATTTGAGAGAGAGAGGCAGTGAGAGACAGAGAGAGCAAGAGAGCGAGAGAGAGAAGTTGTTCCACTTACTCATGCATTCATTGGTTGATTCTTTTTTTTTTTTTTTTTTATCCTCACCCGAGGATATTTTTCCATTTTTTGTACGGATAGAGTGGGAGGGAGAGAGAGGAAGAGAGAGAGAGAAAGAGAAAAACTTCATCGCGAAAGGGACACATCGAGTGGCTGCCACCCTCACGACCAACCAGGGCCGGGGACAAACTGCAACCGAAGTACGTGCCCTTAGCGGGAACCGAACCTGGGTCTCTCTGGACCGCAGGCCGACGCTTTAATCTCTGAGCCAAACTGGCCAGGGCCATTGGTTGATTCTTGTATGGACCCTGACCAGGGATCAAACCCTCAACCTTGGTGTATTGAGACGATGCTCTAACCAACTGAGCAACCTGGCCTGGGCCCCAGTCATTTATTAACATCTAGTTCTGGGTGCTGGGGCATTCAAGCAAATAAAGCACAGGTTCTGTTCTTGAGGAATTCCCCCATCTCGTCAAGGGAATGGAACAGGCTGCGGGACTGACACATAAATCAGGCTAATTATGGCACTCAGTGCCTAAATTGATGATTGTGCTCTGAGTAGAATTATAGAAGCAAAGAGCATTGGGAAGTCTCACAGAGTAAATGATATTTGAGCAGAGCCTTGAAGGTTGAGTTCAATAGATGGACAAAAGAGAGCATTCCAAGGCAGGAGAATCACATGTGCAAAGGCATGGAGTAAGAAAATAGTGCCGTGTTTGGGAGAGACGAGAGTAGTTCAAAACAGGTTGTGTGAGTGTGTAGGTGGGGATATTTGTGTGTGTGTGTTTGTAGTAGAGCAAACTGAGGAGGTGGATTTGATGTTGATATTAAAGGGTCTTGAATGCATGCTAAATTAAACTTTATCTGAGGCCTAGTGTTTTCCAAGCAGTTCTGAGGAGCAGCCAAGGGAAGGAGGTGTCTCAGGGACTCCCAGGGGCTTCAGAGAGAGGCCCCACTCTGCTTCAGGCAGAACAGCTGTATTTTTACCTGCTTTATCTATGGGGTTCTGCTTGATTTCATCTGACAAAAAGTTTCCGCTGCTAAAGCAAGCAAACAAATAAAAAAGTTACAACCAATAGGGCCACTGAAGGATTTTCTGCTGGGGAGAAGCAGAAGGAACCCTCTGGAGGAGACTTTGTGTGTGGGAGGGGTGAGGGGGCTGAGGCCTGATGGCTGACTTTTGGGAGCAGGAGTCTTTTACTCAGCTTCCTGGGCTGGAGAGGGGAATTGTACTAGGAGGCGGGGAGCACACACCTCTCAGGTAGGAGCGGATCAAAACTTAGGTCTCCCCCAGTGTCTGGGAGAAGTGTGTAATCTCTAGTGGGTAGTTCCCCAACATGGGGGATGGGCAGAGAGAGAGAAGGTGGGGGAGAGGCAGGAAGCGGGCTTCAGACTAACAAAGTGCCTGTGTCGGTTTGCCCATCCAGGTGGGAAGGCGGGGCCTAGGGCTCAATTGGGGGGTGGAGGGCCTTGTGTGACTTTACTTGTGGCATGGGGGTTCAGAAAGAGCATCATTCTGTAGCTAGGGCCCCATTTCAGCTTTTCTATGGCTGGTGAATAGGGACCTGGGGAGGAGGGCTGACAATTTCAGGTGCTTCTTGGAGTTTTCAGGCCTAGGCCCCAGCATGTCTGATGTTGGGCGAGTAGATCTTGGGGGAGCCCCTTAAGCTCCTCTCCATTCCCCCAGGGACCATGGGCTGTGGCTGCAGCTCAAACCCTGAAGATGACTGGATGGAAAACATCGATGTATGTGAGAACTGCCACTACCCTATAGTCCCACTGGATAGCAAGTCCAAGGTAAGAGGCAAGACACAGGGCTTGGTGAGAGAGCTGGGTGGAGTGCACAACTTCGAAGAACAAAATGGACCGTGCCTGTAGGTTCTTGAAATAACAGAGTAGCCCTCTCCCCTGCAATACAGAAAGAAAAAGAGGCCCAGATAAGGGAAGGGACTCTCCTAAGGTCACACAGCAAGTAGTTGGCACATTCAGGGATAAGACCCAGCTAAGCTGGAGAAGTGAAGGGAGAGCAGGGTGGTGGGGAGGGGAGCCAGGGTCTGACCCAGCCTCCCACTCTCTGACCTCACTCTCATCCCCTACTCCACAGCTTCCCATTCGGAATGGCTCTGAGGTGCGGGATCCCCTGGTCATCTACCAGGACTCCAACCCCCCAGCTTCCCCACTGCAAGGTGACCTCAACCAGCAGGGCCTGGAAAATAAGGCCTGTGAATCTTTGGCTGCTGAACTTCATCTCTTCCCCACCTACTGTCTACTCTGCCCTGCCTCTCTTGCCCTCAGTCTTGTGTTCTACCCTGTAACTCCTGAACTCTGTGCTCCTGGCCTATTTCAGGCTGGTTCTTCCTGATGCCCTCTTGTCTTTATAGACAACCTGGTTATCGCCCTGCACAACTATGAGCCCTCTCACGATGGAGACCTGGGCTTTGAGAAGGGTGAACAGCTCCGTATCCTGGAACAGTGAGTTCCCCCTCTATGCCACCCATCATCTTTGCCCTGTGGTAGTGAGGGAGCAAGAGAGCGGGGATCCCCAGTACCGAAGACCTCCTGCTTGCAGTAGGGGCCCTAGAGACAAAATGAGAGGCTGGAGAGTGAGCTGGAGGGTGGGGTGGCATGTAATAACTGGGGCTTTGGAGGGAGGGTTTCCAGCAGAGTCCAAAGCTGAACAGGCCACGCTGACCACCGCTCTTGCTCAGGAACGGTGAATGGTGGAAGGCGCAGTCCCTGACCACCGGCCAGGAAGGTTTCATCCCCTTCAACTTCGTGGCCAAAGCCAACAGCCTGGAGCCCGAACCGTGAGTAGGGACTCGTGGTGGGGATGGGTGGGAGGAGCAAGCAGGTCTATGGACCCCGGAGTAGAGGAAGGCTGCTAGAGGGATGATAGTGAATGCTTTGAGGGTGATGAAGGAAGAACCTTCCAACCAACGACAGCTTTCGCTTCTGTCTTGCACAGCTGGTTCTTCAAAAACCTGAGCCGCAAGGATGCTGAACGACAGCTCCTGGCTCCCGGGAACACGCACGGCTCCTTCCTGATCCGGGAGAGCGAGAGCACCGCGGGTAAGTGGCTGGGCGGGACCCCGCAGGTGGGGCGGCGGTGGGCGGGGCCGCGGCGGGTGCCTGCGCGCAGCGGTGCGGGCAGGGTGAGCCGGGGGCGGGGGGCGAGGGGGCGAGGGGGCGCGGTGGCGGAGGAGCCACTCGCGGTCGGCCACCCCTCCCCCTCTTTTGCGTTTGTTTACCCATTCTTTTATTCAGGATCGTTTTCCCTGTCGGTTCGGGACTTCGACCAGAACCAGGGAGAGGTGGTGAAACATTACAAGATCCGTAATCTGGACAAAGGAGGCTTCTACATCTCCCCCCGCATCACTTTCCCCGGCCTGCACGAGCTGGTCCGCCATTACACCAGTGAGCGCGGCAGTGTCCCCTCAGACGGGGGCCTGAGGCTCCTTCACCTGTCCCCTCTCAGTGTCTGCCCCTCCCTAGTCCCTCTCGGGATACCCTCTACCCTTCACCAGTTATGCGCCTTCATTCCCAGCAGTGGATGAGGTGCGGTACCCTGTAGCCACCGGTGTCCCACGCCTTCCCTGCCCGGCCATTTCCCCTAGACGGGACTTGGTGAAGTGGGACTGGATGGGCGTACTCGAGTCCCGCCATACTCAACCCCTGTTCCCTCCCTTGTCCTCGCAGAAGCTTCGGACGGGCTATGCACGCGGTTGAGCCGCCCCTGCCAGACCCAGAAGCCCCAGAAGCCATGGTGGGAGGACGAGTGGGAGGTTCCCAGGGAGACGCTGAAGCTGGTGGAGCGGCTGGGGGCTGGCCAGTTCGGGGAGGTGTGGATGGGTGAGTGAGGCCCTCCAAGACCGCGGGGAAGGGGAAGGGGAAAGGGAAGGGGGAGGGGAGGTGTCCGCTGAGGTCGGGAGAGCCCCGCGACAGTCTGGGTGCCCAGCTCTGGGTGCCCGACTCCGAGTGACTTCCTCCCACCCCTACCCACCCAAGGGTACTACAACGGGCACACGAAGGTGGCAGTGAAGAGCCTGAAACAGGGCAGCATGTCCCCCGACGCTTTCCTGGCCGAGGCCAACCTCATGAAGCAGTTGCAACACCAGAGGCTGGTCCGGCTCTACGCGGTGGTCACCCAGGAGCCCATCTACATCATCACGGAATACATGGAGAATGGTGGGTGCCGCCGCCGTACGCGGCCGCTGGGGGGCGCTGCCGTCCTCCGCTGCTCCTGAGGGTGGAGGGAATCTGCATTCTCTTCTGGCTCAGCACTGAAAGTTGCCCCTAAAGACTCACCTCCAGAGGCGAGAAGAGTGTCCTCCGAGCCCATCTGGGAGCCAGCCTAAGGTGGCAGGCTTCACAAGAGCACTCAGCACCGATCTTCCCTGACCTGTAGTCCCGTTTGCCTTCCTCAAAGCCCTACCTTGATCTAAGAATGCTTGTTCTCAGGAAATGAGTGGGTCCCTAGTCCCATTTCTTTCTCTTCTGCCCCTGAACCTTGGGAGGCCAGACCTGCCCCAAAGCCCTCCTTTTCAGTTTTGGGGGAACCCCTCCCCCTCCTTTGATCTGCTATTGGACAGAGTAAGAGCCCTAGGAAGGTAAATAGAAATTTTCAGGCACAGCTTTGCAATTGATTTGCTGTATGACACAGGACAAGTTCCTGACCTGCATCTGGTACTCAGTTTCCCTATGTATAACAGCAGAAACCTAAACGGTTCACCCAGAAATAATATAGAGAAGTCATTAAGGTCTCTAGAGTCTGACTGGTTGGGTTAGAATTCTGGCTTCACAATTGTGTGGCCTTGAGCTGATCACTTCTCTCTGCTATGGTTTCCTCATCTGTAAAATGGCAATTATAATGCAATAGTAACTTTCTTGTAGGTCTTTTTTTTTTTAATCATCCTCACCCGAGGACATTTTTCCATTTTTTGTTCAGGTAGAGTGGGAGGGAGAGAGAGAGGAACAGAGAGAGAGAGAAAGAGAAAAACTTCGTCGCGAAAGGGACACATCGAGTGGTTGCCACCCTCACGACCAACCAGGGCCGGGGACAAACTGCAACTGAGGTATGCGCCCTTAGTGGGAACCGAACCCGGGTCTCTCTGGACTGCAGGCCGTTGCTCCAACCGCTGAGCCAAACCGGCCAGGGCTCTCATAGGTCTTTATGGAGATGAAAGAGTTGGTGCATATAGAGCAGTTAGACAGTGCCTGCCATATATTAACTGCTCAGTAAGTTTGTTGTTATTTGGCTCTGATTCTTTGGGAGTACAAGATCTCTCCCTCTTTCAGGAAGGGAAAAAAGCTGTTGATTGACTAATGGATTCTGGAAATGGCAAATAGGTTTTATCATATTAGCCAACTTTAATTGGTAGTTGCTTGGAGTTCTGTGTTGAGAAGAATTTTGAGGCTCATTGGAAAGTGAGTGCTAGGACTGATTAGCAACATCTGCCATGAATACAATGGAGGAATGACAGTATATGTCACATATTTGCTGTGTCTGGGTGAGGCCTATGGTGACTAATTTAGCACTCATAGTGGGGACACTCAGGTTGCTGTCATCTTCACACAGGGTTTTAATCTCTTGAGAAGAGACAGCAGTGACCAGTTCCAATCCAGCAACTCCCAACCTATCGGGCCCCCAGGCATTTCTTTCCATACTCCTTTTAATGCATTTAGCACACATTTATTGCTGCTTACTTTGGGTTGGGCACTGGGAGCACAGATGGACAAAACAAGGTGCTATTATCAGGGAAATCTCATTTTAGTTATGCACTCTAGGAAAACCTGAGTTTGTGCTGTAAGAAAGTTCCAGCATGCCACAGGGAATATAGATGATGATGTAATTTATTATGTCTGGTAGAAGTTAGAAAGACTTCCTAGAGGAATAGTCTAGTTGGGCCATGAAATAAAAGTAAAATTTTTATCAAGCAGAGATGGGACAAAGAGACTTTGGGGTGAGAACCCAATGTTCTTTGTGAAAAATGTCAAAATTGTCCACTGTGTGTGGAATAAGAGTAGCAGGAGTGAAGGGAAGAGAAGAAACTACAAAGTGGACCATGCAGGGCTTTGGATGCCAGGCTGGGGAGTTTGGGCTCTACCCCACTGGTGACAAAAAGCTTACAGATCCCTTCAAGCATGCCCCATCCTAGTCCTGGGAAAAGACATTCACAAAGCCCAGGAATGCTCACTCTGAATGCACACTCCTCCATTTTCAACCCTTACTCTTCCTTTCCATAGGTCAGACATGGCTTCTAAACCCCCTACACACAGTTAGGGAAGAAGTGTCTGGAAGCTCCCCCTGGGGCAACTTGGATCAGCAACTCTTTTTTTTAATTGATTTTAGAGAGAGATGAAAGGAGAGGGAGAGAGAGATGGGAACATCAATGAGAGAGAACATCGATTGATCACCTCCTGCATGCCCCCTGTTGGGGATTTGGCCCACTACCCGGGCATGTGCCCTGACCAGGAATTGAACTGGCAACTTCTTGGTGCATGGGTTGACACTCAACCACTGAGCCACACCGGCCGGGCTGTCAGCAACTGTTGTTTCTGCCCACAGGGAGCCTGGTGGATTTTCTCAAGACCCCTGCAGGCATCAAGCTCACCATCAACAAACTCTTGGATATGGCAGCTCAAGTAAGGAGTCTTGGGAGGGCTGGGCATGGGCACAGGCCAGTGGGGTATGGATGTCTGGCTCATAATGCTGACCTATAACCGACCTACAGATTGCAGAGGGCATGGCGTTTATTGAAGAGCGCAATTATATCCACCGTGACCTGAGGGCTGCCAACATCCTGGTGTCTGACACCCTGAGCTGCAAGATTGCAGACTTTGGCCTAGCGCGCCTCATTGAGGACAATGAGTACACAGCCAGGGAGGGTAGGTGTGGGATATAAGGGAAGTCTGGGGCCTATAGGGTCTGGCCAAGCAGACCTATATGACATTACTTTGCCTTTCCCCAGGGGCCAAGTTTCCCATTAAGTGGACAGCGCCAGAAGCCATTAACTATGGGACCTTCACTATCAAGTCTGACGTGTGGTCTTTTGGAATCCTGCTGACGGAGATTGTCACCCATGGCCGCATCCCTTACCCAGGTCAGGGCCAAAGGCAGAAACTAAAAAGGGTGATGAGGAAAGGCAGCAAAATTCATGTTTTTCCATTCATTTCTTCCCAGGCTCAATCTGAAGACTTTCTAGCTGCTTCTCCTCCGTCTTCTCAGAGCTGTGACTCTAATATCCCTAGTGAGATACCACACCAACTGTGACTAGCCTCCATCTCTGTCTCTGGATCTCTCTTTCCCTCTTTTCAATAATCCCAGCTCTTCTCTAGTTCTGACACGGCAGCCTAGTATGGGTGAAGAGGATCTGGACGGGGAGACAAGAGGCCTGCCTTTCATTACCAGATCTGCCATGATACTAACTTTCTGTTTGATCAGATTATTCCTTCATTTCTCACCTGTAAAATTTAAGGTTAGAATATTACCTGGCCCATATTAAGTACTTAAGAGTGTTAGGTTTTGTTATTAATCATCACTTTGAGCAAGTAACTTTGGGCAGGTGACTTCACCTCTCTGAGCCTGTTTCCTGATATGAAAAACAAGACTATTTGTGAAAGAGCTTGACTCATAATAGGTGTTCACTAAACACTGACTTCCGTCTGAAGCTTTCTGTCCAAAGAGTGAGACAGATATATAAACAACTAATTCCCACCCTCTCCCACCCCTCCCTTTATCTCCTGGACAAAGTCCTTTACCCCTGAATTCAGCCAAGACAGGGATGGAATTTTTTTGAAAGGAACTTGCTAGGAAACTGGGGAAAGGAAGTGGAACACAAAGACAGGGCACAGAGGTCATGGAGCACAGTGGCCGGATTTGTAGAAGCTTCCCACATCCCGAGAGCAGAGTACACAGAGCTTTGCTCCTAGGAAGGTAAAGGCACCTTAGAATCAGGTGAGACTCTGAAGGACTTCCCTGCCCTGGACTTGCCCCTTTATAGTCCAGGGAGAGTGCTGGTCATCCTGCCAATAACCCTCCACTGTACCCATAGAGGTGAATCCATGGAGAATATCTCTGTTAGAAGAAAAAAAAAAAGACATTTAAAGCATGATGATGTATGGCAACCGATACATGACTATAGGGCCAGGGAGAAAATGGGGAGTAAAAGGGACCTGGGTGAATTTGCATCTGCTCCAGCAGATGGTGGCCGTTAAGACACGGAGGCTCAAAAACCAGATTTTGTTTTTTCAAGAGAAGCCAAAACTGGCAGCTTTAAAAAAAATTGCCCATTCCCAAACATTGGTGATTGATTCAAAATGTTTAAAAACACTACAGAGGCCAGGCCAAAGTATGTCTATAAATTATATTTAGGCTGGATTTAGCCTATGGGTTCACAGCCTTGGCTCTAGACTTGGGTGTTTAGTTCCATGGCCTATGTCCTCCAGTGTACTAATTTTGAAGTGTGTGGGACCCATAGCAGGAGGCCTCCAGGGTCAAGGGTCTGGGGAAGAGGTTGTCTATTGAGCAGGGTCCATTCTCAAGCTTTGCAGGAGCAAAACTTCTTTTTTGCTGGGACCCTATAAGGGTTTAGTCTTTGGGAACTGCCTGTCACAGTTTCCCCTCAGAAAACTGAAGGAGAAGAGGCCTCATGGGAAATTTAGAAACAAACAGCTGTTTCTGCCATGACCATGCAGTTCTCCAGATCAGGTCTTCTCCGGGTCAACATGCTAGGAGCCTGCCAGGTGGGCCAGGACCAGCACAAAGGGAGAGAGAACTGGCCCCAAAATTATTTAATCTGGGTCATGGAGGGCCCTGGTAGATCTCTGCCCCATGCAGAGTTTGCATTGCTGGGGCCCAGAGTCCATCTGGCTTCCTGTTACAGCATCTCCTGTGCCTGGTCCCAGAGCTATAGAAGTCTCAGCACTATTGTGGCTGTGGGCTTCCATCCTGCCCTGGGCCCTGACCACTACATCCTTCCCCACCAAATAATAACAACCACAAGTGTTTTTTTTTTTTTTTTTTTTTTTTTTATTTGGTATGTGCCCCTAGTGGGAACCAAACCCAGGACTTTCTGGTCCACAGGCTGACGCTCCAATCGCTGAGCCAAACTAGTGTTATTTATGCAGTATTTCCTCTCCAGACACTAGGTGCTTTATATGTACTGTTTCATCCAATCCTCATAACAACTCTGTGAGGTAGGAGCTACTATTTGTTCTGTTTTCCAAATTAGAAAACTGAGGCTCTAAGTGTTGAGATGGCTCTCAAGGACTCGCAGCCAACAGGTATGTGTTATTGAGCATCTAAGCCATAGTAGACACTCCAAGGGGCACAACTGACATTTAGCAGGTACCTATAGTGAGGCCTTACCATTGATGACCAAGATCCTTTTGGATTGGTGCTCACACCACAACAGTTAAATATTCTGAACATTGCCCCTGCCTGTGGGCCTCCAAAGCCTAGAATCTTGATGTTCTTTTTCCCATCAACTTCCAGGGATGACCAATCCTGAGGTGATTCAGAACCTGGATCGAGGCTACCGCATGGTGCGACCTGACAACTGTCCAGAGGAGCTGTACCACCTCATGATGCTGTGCTGGAAGGAGCACCCAGAGGACCGGCCCACCTTTGACTACCTGCGCAGTGTGCTGGAGGACTTCTTCACGGCCACAGAGGGCCAGTACCAGCCCCAGCCCTGAGAGCCTGAGCTGGGACCTGGAGCCCTGCAGTCATCTAGTCAACCTGGCTGGGGAGAAGCAGTTCTTGTGCCATACCCACGTGGCCTATGCACATATGGACTCTGCATGCGAATCCTGCCCACGTGGGACACATATACTTCTTGTGTCTTATACACTGGTTCTTTAGTTGTGTGGGCTCTGCACATGTGTCTCGTACATGTGCAGTCTGTGCATATGTGTCTTGGACACTTGTCCAAGCTATCCCTTTCTGGAACCTCCCACTTCCTGAGACCAACTGAGAAAGGAGAGAAGCCTGTGACTGACACCAGCTTTTGCCCACCCCCTTTTCTTTCCCCTGGTCATCAAGAAGCTCCTTGAATGGGGAACCTTATCTAATACCTCTGTATGCTCCTGTTTGGTGCCTGGCACACATCAGGAGTTCAATAAATGTTTGTTTGTTGATGAAGATTGCACATCTCTCTGCTCCTCACTCCCATTTCTTCTTCTTTGGGAGGGGAGAGTGGGGGTTCAGAAGATAATATCCATGAATTGCGATGAAAGATGGGATGAGGTGATGTCTGAACTTTTTCCAGCCCTGCTGATGCTGGGGGCCAAGAGGAGGTCCCTATGCTTTCTTATCAGGGCTCTTTGAACCCCTTTAAAGCTCTGCACCAAAGGATTCAGGGCAATCCCTACCAAGAACCTCCTAGAGAGTAGGTGTGTCCCAGGACCCTCCCCTCCCATTATATAAGGGCAATAGCATTTTTTACATCTATTGATTCAAGGGTTATACTTCTCAGATATATTTTGTTTGTTCTCTTTTTTTTTCTAGATATGTTTTGATTCACCTTCAAGATGTTTTTATTTAAAAAGAAGTGTGTATATATATATATACATACATACATATATATAAAATATATAAAATAATATATTAAAAATATAAAAAAATAATAAAATAAAATAAAAGGGTAAGAGATCTTTCTTTAAAAATACATAAATAAATAAATGTTTTTATTGCCCTGGCTGATTTGGCTTAGTGGTTAGAGCATTGGCCTATGAACTGAAGGGTCTTGGGATCAATTCTCAGTCAAGGACACATACCTGGGTTGCAGGTTCAATCCCTGGCCCCATTTGGGGTCATGGGGAGGCAACCAATCAATGTGTCTCTTTCACATTGATGTTTCTAGCTCTCTCTCTCTCTCTCTCTTCCTCCCTTCTACTCGCTCTAAAAATCAATGGGAAAAATATCCTTAGGTGAGGATTAACAAAAAATAATAATATAAAATTTTAAAAATATATGTTTTTACTAATGTTTTAGAGAAAGAGGAAGGGAGAGAGAGATAAAAACATTGATGTGAGCCCTGGCTGGTTTGGCTCAGCAGTTAAAGCGTCGGCCTGTGGACCAGAGAGTCCTGAGTTCGGTTCCCACTGAGGGCACGTACCTCGGTTGCAGTTTGTACCCTGCCCTGGTTAGGGTTCCATGGGTGCCAACCAGTTGATATGTCTTCTCACATTGATGTTTCTCTCTCTCTCTCTTTCTCCCTCTTCCCTCCTGCTCTATCTGAAGATAAATGCAAAAATGTCCTCAGGTGAGGATAAAAAAACAAACAAACAAAATACATCCATGTGAGAAACATCCGTCGTCGGTTGCCTCCTGCACGCCCCCTACTGGGGATCGAGCCAGGACCTCTCAGTCCACAGGGGCAACGCTTGATCTACTGAGCCACACTGGCCAGGCTCAAGTTGTTCAAATATTGAGCCAGCCCTGGCTGGTTTTGCTCAATGGTTAGAGCACCAGCCCATGGACTGAAGGGTTGTGGGTTTGATTCCTGGTCAAGGGCACTTAGCTGGGTTGTAGGTTCGATCCCTCACCCTAGTTGGTGTTGTGTGGGAGGCAGCCAATTGATGTTTTTCTTTTTCTCTCTCTCCCTCCCTTCCACTCTATCTAAAAATCAATGGAAAAATATCGTTGGGTCAGGATTAACAAAAAAACAAACAGTAAATATTGAACTAATTCACTCACTTAAATATTTATTGAACATCTACTATGTGCCAGGCACAGTTCAGGATTCATACGATACACAGTAGATAAAGTCTCTGCCCTTATGGAGCTTAGTAAGGGAAAACAGAAAATAAACATCATAAAGAAGTAAATGATAGGGTATGCTGCAAGGTGATAAGTGCTAGGGGAAAACAGAGCAAGATAAGGGGATTTAGGGATGTCATATTTGGGGAGCTTAGCTTTTTTGTTGTTGTTGTTGTTAATCATCACCCAAGGATACTTTTCCATTGGTTTTTAAAGATAGAGTGGGAGGAGGGAGGGAGAGAAAGAGAGAGAGAGAAACATCGAAGTGAGAGAGACACATCATCTGGTTGCTTCCTGCCTGACCCTGACTGGGGCTAGGGATTGAACCTGCAACCCAGGTACATGTCCTTGATGGGGAGTCGAACCCACAATCCTTTGGTCTGAGGGCTGATGTTCTGACAGCTGAGACAAACCGGACAGGACGAGCTTGGCATTTTTAAAGAGGGTGGTCTGGGAAGACCTCATTGAGAAGGTGACTGAACAAAGATTTGAAGGAGGCGAGTGAGAGAGCCACTTATGTGGGAGGAGCTGGTTGGGTAGAGGGAACAGCCTGAGGCAGAAGCTTGTCTGGCCAGCTTGGAGACAAATGGCTGCTTGAGGAAAGGGATGGGTCCTCTAGGGCCAGGTGGCTTTTCAGGAGCCACTTTGAGGAGCCTTTACTCAGCCGCGGTTTTCAGCCTGTGGGTCTTGACCCCTTTGGGGGTCGAACGACCCTTTCACAGGGGTCACCTAAGACATAACAGTAGCAAAATTACAGTTATGAAGTAGCAACAAAAATAATTTTATGGTTGGAGGTCACCACAACATGAGGAACTGTATTAAAGGGTTGTGGCACTCGGAAGGTTGCGAACCACTGCTTTACAGGGATTTATGCAGGGCCATCATATGATCTGACTTACATTTTAAAAGGATGGTTCTTATTGCTCTCTTGATAATAGACTGAGTTAACAGTCGATTTATAAAACTGAGGAGATTTTGCCCTGGCCAGGTAGCTCAGTTGGTTAGAGCATAGTCCCAGTACGCCAAAGTTGTAGGTTCGATCTCCAGTCATGGCACATACAAGAAGCAACCAATGCATAACTAAGTGGACCAACAAATCTATATTTCTGTCTCTCTAAAAATAAATAAATAAATAAACAAACAAACAAATAACTAACTAAATAAAGCTGAGGAGAGTTTACATGAAACTCCAGATTTCTGCTTCCCTTAATAAAAAAAAAAAAAGGAAGAATTGGTTCCCTTGGGTTTATCTGTCCTCATGGAGCTCAGTAGTGGCCACCTCTTCAAGTGAGGCATGAGTTCTCCCTTTGCCAGAGTCCCCTCCACTCCCTATTGCTCCCAGACAATAACACTGTTAGTTGCTTTTTGTCATATTTGCACTGTTCTTATAATAAAGAAAAAAACAAAATGTTTTTGCATCCATATTTCCATTAAAAAGTGAGAAAGTTGCCCTGGCCGGTTTGGCTCAGCGGTTGGAGCATCAGCCTGCGGTCCCGAGAGACCCGGGTTCAGTTCCCGCTAAGAGCATGTACCTCGGTTGCAGTTTGTCCCCGGCCCTGGCTGGTCGTGCGGGTGGCAGCCACTCGATGTGTCCCTTTCACATCGATGTTTCTCTCTCTCGCTCTCTTCCTCTCTCTCCCTCCTACTCTACCTGAGCAAAAAAATAGAAAAAGTGTCCTCGAGTGAGGATAAAAAAAAAAAAAAATGAGAAAGTTAAAGACACCTGAAGATGGCAGTGTTTAAAGAAAGATGGGGGAAAGCATTTCTTTAAGAAAGTGAAAAAGAATCAATTTTTAAAATATGCAAACAAAGCACTTGAATCAACTAATATATATAATATAAACCCATTCATTTACATCACCTGCCTGACCTCTGCTGGCATTTGAGTTTGTGATTTCTGGTCTGTATTTTATAAAATGCTGCCACACCCATGGCCTCCTTTGGACACTATGTGCAGCTATAGAGTCAGTGAACTTTGTATTCTTATCCTCTCCATTTTATGAATAGGGAAATGGAGGCTGAGAAAGATTCCTAGGCAAGGAGAAGCAACAACACAGAACTGGTAATAGGGTTTATTCCCTGGCCCTTTGTTGTTTCTATAATAGAACTGCCCAGTCTTAGATCGGTTACCTTTATTTATAATGAATGGCCCAAATGCATTTCCCAAGTGAGAAACAAAAGTGGCCAAGCACCCTTTAAACTGTAAAGAGGCATAAAAATATATCTTATACACTATAGGACCATGAGTGAGAAACTTACTTGGCACATAGTAAGCACCCACTAAATATTAACACTGTTGTTATTTTCGTAGCCCATCACAGTGTTTTATAGTCTTTCAGCTTTCAAGGACCAATTGATCTAGTGCAGCAGTTCTCAAGGGTAGGGTAGGGAGAATTTACATTCCCTCCAGTCCCTTCCCCTCTTCCCTGGACATATGCAATGTCTAAAGACAATTTTGGTTGACAACGGAAGGGGAGTAGAGGCCAAGAATGCTGCTAAACATCCTACAGTGCACAGGACAGCACCTTACCATAAAGAATTATCCAGCCCAGCCCTGGCTAGTGTGGATCAGTTGGTTGGAGCCTGGCCCTGCTCACCAAAAGGTCCTGGGCTTGATCCCAAGTCAGGGCACATACCCAGGCTGAGGTATATCCCTAGTCAGGTACAATAGTACTGGAGGCAACCAATCATTCCGATGTTTCTCTTTCCTCCTCTTCCTTCCTCTCTCTCTAAATCCAATAAAAACATATCCTCAGGTGAGGTTTTAAAAACTCCAAAATGTCAATAGCTTTAATAGCACGAATAACCCTGCACCAGTATAAGGGGACCAGTATAAGTTTCCTCCAGTCTAAAGGCACTCCTCAGTCCTCCTGGGTGACTGCATTAAGAAGGTAGGCATTGGAGTAAGAAAGCCTGGGTTGTGCCACTTTGTTACAGTGTCTCTGGTGCATAGTAGGCATTCAAAATGTATGCATAATTGAAAACTGAATTTAATTACTAATTGTGTAACTCTGAGCAAGTTACTAAGGTCTCAACTTCAATATGTTTATCTGTAAAATGGGAATAAAACACTCTCCTCCAAAACTGTTGTGAGGAATAACTGGAATGATCGAGATAACCTTGGTAAAGGTATTGCACAGTGCTTGGCCTACAGCACTTTCATTTCCTTTGTCAGTTAATTTCTCCCTCCGCTAAACCCGAGTTCTAATCCAGCTAAGTGACCTTGTGCAAGTCACTCCCCCCGCCCGCAGGCCTTGGTGGATTCTCTGTAAAATTACAAAGTTGTCCTCTGATTTCCAAATACGCATCCACCACCGAAATGGGGCTGTGAAGTTTACAGAATGGCTTTCTTCCCCCGAGACTAATGGTACGGTCTCTAAGCAGCTCCCCCACCCCCCTGTCGCGGACCTTGGTACAGGCCCAGGGGGCCCTGGGCTGCCTCTCCGGGCTGCCCTTGCCCCCTACCGAGTTCCGGGCCCGTCCCTGCGCAAGCTGATTGGCTGGAGCAGTGCCCGGGCTGCGCGGCTATAGGTGAGCCTGGGAGGGGCGGGCGGAGCGGGCTGGAGGCCCGCCCCCTCCCCCCTGGGTCGGACGCTGAGCGAAGCCGCGGGCGGGAGGCCTGACGGACCGACGGACGGACGGACGGGAGGGACGGGAGGCGAGCAAGATGGCGCAGACTCAGGGCACCAGGAGGAAAGTCTGTTACTACTACGACGGTGAGCACCGTCCTCGCGGCGGGGGCGGGGCCTGTGCGGGCCGAATCCGGGAGCGGGAGGCTGAGGAGACCTGAGAAGGGAGGCTGGGAGAGGCGAGGCGTTGGGGAAAGGCTGAGGGAGGAGGCTGAGGGGAAAGGAGGTCGCGGCTGAGAGAGGAGGCTGAGAGGAGGGAGGTCGAGGCTGAGGGAGGCGCTGGGAGCTTGGAAGCCTGGGCTGAGGGTGGAGGCTGAGAGGAAGGAGGTCGGGCTGGGGAAGGAGGTCGAGACTTAGGGAAGAGGCTCAAGAGGAAAAGAGACCGAAGCGGAGGGAGGAGGATGGGAGAAGGAGTCGGGCCTGGGGTGGCCGACTCCGAGGATGAAAGGAGGTTGAGCCGAGGGACGAGCCGAGGCTGAGGGGGCGCTTGGGGAAGCCCGAAGCAGTTGGGTGGGAATTCTGAAGTCTAGTGGGAAAGTTTGAGTGGGACCCCTAGAGGGGACGGTGAGCCTGAGGGGGAGGCGGAATACGATGGGGAAGGTTGCAGGGTATGATTTCCTCCTGAGAGTGCAAGGCCTTTCACTGCCCCTTCCTCATCCTTTTTGGGGAGAGCCCTTCAGGAACCACTGTCCCTCCCCCAGTCTCCGAGCAGTCGCCCCTGGGAAATGGAGCCCCTGGGGTTGGAAGGAGAAGGATGCTACTTTTTCATGTAACAAAAATATGTGCAGCAGCTCACTTGGAAATAGGCAGCATTTAGGTGCTGGGGCCATCTCTCATCTCCAGCTCCCTCTGGACAGGGGAGCAGGGGCAGAGGACTGCTCTCCCGTGCTGCCGGGATAAGGGGACCCTGTTCTGGGGGCACCGGGAAGAGGCAGCCAGCCTCAGGACTTAGGGGAGGGGGTGCATCTCGGCCAGGGCCTGAGCAGCAGGAGTTGTTAGCCTGGCACTGGAAGGCACAGATAACAGCACGTTTGGAGAGGAGAGAGCAGACCGCACCTTTGCAAACCAGCAGGCCTGTGTACGGTGTGTCTGAGGCCTAGGTTTGAGGGCAGAGTGTAGAAGGCAGGGGCAGGGAGCAGGGGTAAGGAAAAGGCTGCAAGTGGGGAGGCTGGAGAAGGAGATGGGGACCTGACCATGAAGGGCTGGGCCTACTAACCCAAGGAAGTTCTACTTTATCCCGCGGGCACTTGTGAGTCGTTGACGTTTTATGCAGGTTAGTGGCGTCATCAGATTTATACCTTAGAACCATCACTCTGGGACAGAAATTAAATTCATGAGTGCTAGGGTAAGCACGAAGGCCAGGAGCCCAAGTTTCGGGCTTTGGCAATTTGATGCTGAGTGTTTGGAGGCGATCATGTCAGCTGATGACTTCGGGTGTGTGTGTTTAAGAAATGCTTGTTGAGATGTCTGGGGAACATCCAAGTAGAGGTGTCCAGTAGGCAGCTGGCCATTCTGGTCTGTAGTTTAGAAGGCAGAAAGGAGAAGAGATAGATGTTTGGTAGTCTTCAGCATACAGATGGGAATTTTATTATAGAAGGGGATGCAGTCAGTCACCCAAGAAGTTGTTCAGGGTGAAGAGGAGAGGATCCACAGTGGAGTTCTAAGGAAGTGGACTGAGGGAAAGTCTTGGTGCGTGGGTTGACGCCAACCACTGAGCCACACCACAGGGCAAGAGGGGAAGTCCTGTGTCCCTCATGCTCTGTACTCCCCTGTCGCAGCACTTGTCACTGCGTATTAGAATTGCCCATTTACTTGTTCGTACTTTTTATAGATAGTAAATGCGTATGGAAAAGTGAACACGTCTTACTCCCTCTGACCATGAAGGGCTGGGTGTACTAACCTAAGGAAGTTGTACTTTATCCTGAGGGCACTTGTGAATCATTGACGTTTTATGCAGGTTAGTGGCGTCATCAGATTTATACCTTAGAACTATCACTCTGAGACAGAAATTAAATTCATGAGTGCTAGGGTAAGCACGAAGGCCAGGAGGAGCCTTCTGAATGCTCAACCCTCAAAACAGTGCTAGCTCCTAGTAGGCTCTCAGTAAATACTTGTTGACTAAATGAATAAAGAGAGAGTGAATGGCCCGAGATATAAGTGAACCAGAAAGTGTTGGGTCACAGTAGTAGCCAAAAGAGGGAGGGAGTTGGCAAGAACTGTTTCCTGTGCAGGGTTTGGAACTGAAGAAGTGGGCGAAGAGGAGACATCAGGTTGAACCCTTTTTAACAAAGCTTGTCCAGGGCAGAGTGGAGGGTTGCTGATAAAAGGGAAATATAGCCCTGGCCGGTTTGGCTCAGCGGTTAAAGCATCGGCCTGCGGTCCGGAGAGACCCGGGTTCGGTTCCCGCTAAGGGCATGTACCTCGGTTGCAATTTGTCCCTGGCCCTGGTTGGTCGTGAGGGTGGCAGCCACTCGATGTGTCCCTTTCACATCAATGTTTCTCTCTCTCTCTCTCTCCCTCCTGCTCTATCTGAACAAAGAATGAAAAAGTGTCCTCGGGTGAGGATAAAAAAAAAAAAAAAAAAGGGAAATATAGTGGTTGAGAGTTAAGCATATTTAAATTCTTTTGGAAAATAGCCAGAGAGAAGGAGAGGTTGAAGATACAGGATAGAGTGGCTAGTAATGATGGAGGTTGCTGAGGAGGCCAAAGGTGGGCACCAGAGCACAAGTAAGGACACTAGCCTTCAAGAGGAAGTTCCTTCTTGATGAGGGGGTAAGTGGCAAAAAAAAGTTCAAATGTAGGTAAGTTTGATGGGAGAGTTGAGGCAGTTTTCAAGGTGAATTAGGAGAATATTCCTTTTCCTGAGAGTAGGGGAAGGCAGTTGATAGAGTAGGAATGTTGAAGAGAGGTAGCTGTTATATAGCTGCTGTGAAAGAGGGAGCTAGGAAAATAAATTTGGAAGGATTGTTGGGCAGAGGTGAGAACACATTTGAGGCTGGATCCTATGACTTTGTAGCCATATCAGCTTGCACAGTTTTGTGATCTCCACACTCTTGGTTTAAAAAGAAATAAAGGGCCCTGGCCGGTTTGGCTCAGCGGTTAGAGCGTCGGCCTGCGGTCCTGAGAGACCCGGGTTCGGTTCCCGCTAAGGGCATGTACCTCGGTTGCAGTTTGTCCCCAGCCCTGGTCGGTTGTGCGGGTGGCAGCCACTCGATGTGTTCCTTTCACATCGATGTTTCTCTCCCTCTCTCTTTCTGTTCCTCTCTCTCCCTCCCACTCTACCTGAACAAAAAAATGAAAAAATGTCCTCTGGTGAGGATAAAAATAAATAAATAAATAAATAAATAAATAAAAAGAAATAAAGGGCCCTGGCCAGTTTGGCTCAGCGGTTAGAGCATCGGCCCGCGGACCAGAGAGTCCTGGGTTCTGTTTCTGTTAAGGGCACGTACCTCCATTGCAGTTTGTCCCCAGCCCCTGTTGGGGTCATGTGGGTGGCAACCAGTCGATGTGTATCTCTCACATCGATGTTTCTCTCTCTCTTCCTCCCTCTCTCCCTCCCGCTCTATCTGAAGATAAATGCAAAAATGTCCTGGGTGAGGATTAAAAATAAATAAATAAAACAAGGCCTTTAAAAATCTTTAGAGAAGAGAAACTTCATACTTTTTTTTTTGATCCTCACCCGAGGACAGTTTTACATTAATCTTCAGATAGAGCTGGAGGGAGAGAGAGAGAGAGAGCGAGAAACCTCGACATGAGAGAGACACATTGATTGGTTGCCACTGCACAGCCCCAACCGAGGCCGTGCACGAACTGCAACCAAGGTATGTGCCCTTGGCTGGAATCGAACCCGGGACTCTTCCATCCGCGGCAATGCTTTTACCGCTGAGCCATACCTGCCAGGGCAACTTCATACTTTTTATTTTAATTTAAATTTTTTTAAATTTATTTATTTATTTTTATCCTCACCAGAGGACATTTTTCCATTTTTTGTTCAGGTAGAGTGGGAGGGAGAGAGAGGAACAGAGAGAGAGAGAAACATCGATGTGAAAGGAACACATCGAGTGGCTGCCACCCGCACAACCGACCAGGGCCGGGGACAAACTGCAACCGAGGTACGCGCCCTTAGCGGGAACCGAACCCGGGTCTCTCAGGGCCGCAGGCCGACGCTCTAACCGCTGAACCAAACCGGCCAGGGCTAATTTATTTATTTTTGTTACAGATGTTTCTCCTTTTCCCTCCCACTGATTCCTCACTCCTGGCCCTGTCCCCAGCTTTGTTGTCCATGTCCATTGTTCATGCATACATGCATGTAAGTTCTGTGGTTTATCTCCGCCCCCCCCACTACCCCCTCTTCTGGGGATTGTCAGTCTGTACTCCACTTCCACATCTTTGGGACTACCCCATTCCTCACACTGTTATATAACCATACTTTAAAAAAAAAAATTTTTTTTTCTTTCTACCCCTGGCCAGTTTGGCTCAGTGGTTGGAGTGTCGGCCTGTGGACCAGAGAGTCCACAGGGTTCGGTTCCCGCTAGAGGCACGTACCAAAAAAAAAATTTTTTTTTTCTTTATTGATCTTTAGAGAGAGAAGAAGGGAGCGAGAGAGAGAAAGAAACAGGGAGAGGGGGAGAGAGATAGTGACATTGATGAGAGAGAACATCGATTGGCCACCTCCTGCATGCCCCACACTGGGGATCAGGCCCACAACCTGGGCATGTGCCCTGACCAGGAATTTAACTGGCAACTTCTTGGTGCATGGGTTGATGCTCAACCACTGAGGCACACCACCCGGGCCAACTTCATACTTTTTAAGAAACTGAATTTTTGCATTGAAGTCACTAGCTTGGTATTCAGATTTGGCTCTGCCAGTCAGAAGCTTTGCTGTATTGGGCAAGTCACTTTACCTTTCCAGCCTCAGGTCCCTCTCCTATAAAATTCAAAAACTATCAAAACAGTGAGTAAAGCTTTTTTTTTTTATCCTTACCCAAGGACATTTTTCCATTTTTTGTTCAGGTAGAGTGGGAGGGAGAGAGAGGAACAGAGAGAGAGAGAGAAACATCGACGTGAAAGGGACACATCGAGTGGCTGCCACCCGCACGACCAACCAGGGCCGGGGACAAACTGCAACCAAGGTACGCGCCCTTAGCGGGAACCGAACCTGGGTCTCTTGGGACCACAGGCCAATGCTCTAACTGCTGAGCCAAACCGGCCAGGGCGAGAAAAGCTCTTTTAAAGTTTAAAAGTAGTATCTAAATTTTTAAAAAGTTTTTTTTGTTTTGTTTATCTTCACCCAATGATATTTTTCCATTAAGTTTTAGAGCAGAAGGGAGGGAGAGAGAGATAAACATCATGTGAGACAGACACATCGATTCGTTGCCTCTTGTACAGCACTGACTGTACAAGGGGCTGGAGATTGAACCTGCAATCCAGGTAATGCCCTTGAGCAGGAATTGAATCCATGACCCTTCGGTCCGAGGGCTAATGCTCTAACCGCTGAGCCAAACAGGTCAGGGCCTGGTGTAGCTTTTAGCACACTGAATTCGGAATCAGAAGTGTTGACTTCCAGATCACTCATTGGCTATGGGATCTTATGTAGGCACTTAACTTCTCTGAGTCATAATTCAGTTCTTTGAATCTTTGTTGAGCCCCTGTGATATACATGGCATATTTGTCCTTGCCTTGAAGGAGTACCTAGTCTTGTGGATATAAATAGGTATATCAGTAATTCAGATACAAAACAAAATGAACTAAGTGCTATATATAAATTGCACACAGAGGAAAACACCAGTGTGCTGACCAGGAATATGTCTGGAGCTTGAGTTGGGCTGTGTAGTATAAGGATCATCAGAGAAGGAAGGACATTCCAGGTCAAAGGAACAGTTTGAACTAAGGATATTTGGTGAAGGCACATGTTATGTTTAGGATGCTGATAATCTAGTGTGTTTGTTTGTTTGTTTATTTTTATCCTCACCCGAGGACACTTTTTGATATTTTGTTCAGATAGAGTGGAAGGGGGAGAGAGAGAGAGAGAGAGAGAGAGAAACATCGACGTGAAAGGGACACATCGAGTAGTTGCCACCTGCACATCCCAACCAGGGCCGGGGACAAACTGCAACCGAGGTACCTGCCCTTAGCAGGAACCGAACCCCAGTCTCTCGGGACCGCAGGCCGATGCTCTAACCGCTGAGCCAAACCGGCCAGGGCAATCTAGTGTGTTTAGAGTAGATATTGGCAAACTTTCTGTAAAGGACCTGATAGTGAATATTTTAGGCTTTGCATACCATATAGGTGGGTCTCTGTGGCAATTTTTAACTATTCGACTCTGCTATTATAATGTGAAAACAGCCGTAGGTGATATATAAACTCTTGGGCGTGGCTGTATGCCAATAAAAATTTATTTACATAACACAGCCACTTGTATTTGTCCCGAGGGTTGTAGTAGTTTGCCTACTTCCAGCTAGAGGAGTGAATTGGAGAGAGTTGTGGAGGTGAGTGGTGGTGGTAGGTAACAGGAGATGAAGCTGGAAAGGTATAAAAAAAGTCCTTGAATGCCAGATTACTGAAGTTGTTCTTTATTCTTCATCCTGTAGGAGATGGGGAGCCATTAAGGATTTTTGAGCGGGAGGGTGATGTTACCAAAGATATGTAGTAGGGGAATAACTGGTGACAGTGGGGCAGATAGTTTGAATTGAAGACATAGGGACCAGTTAAAAGGCTATTGCTGTAGATGAAGCAAGAGATGATAAGAGTTTAGTTTTCTATAAAATGGGAATAAAACTCCCTTTCTTAACTATTTTACAGGGTTATTGTGAGGATCCTGTAAGAAAATGACTGAATGTGCTTTGACACCGTAAAGTGTCAATGTGTCAACTGTGGCTTATAATAATTCTGAGTATTGATGGTTATTTTTCTTTTGTGAGAGTGGATTCCTTGGAGATAGACTGTCACCTTCCTGGCTGCTGTTCCCAAGTAGCTTTGGAATGAACCCCTCAAACTCTCTAGTAGTACCTGTGGGTCACAGGGGAAGAAACTGGGCTGGACTGGCATCCATAAGTGCTGACCTCTCCAGGGTCCCTGCTTTCTTTTCTTTTAAATTTTTTTTTATTGATTTTAGAGAAAGAGCAAGGGAGAGGGAGAGAGAGAGAGAAACATCCGTGAGAGAGAACATAGATTGGCTGCCTCCTGTATGACACCCCCCCCCCCCCGGGGATTTGGCCCACAACCTGGGCATGTGCCCTGGCTGGAAATCGAACTGGCAACCTCCTGGTGCATGGGTCAACACTCAGCCACTGAGCCACCCCAGCAGGGCTCTTTTCTTCTCTTATGGAGTTATTCTTCCTTCAGGTGGGTGAGACTCTTAAGAAACTAGAATGAATCAGAAAGAGAGTTTGCCTAGTTTATTGGAAAAATTCCTGGGTTCTCCTGGGAGTGTGTGTCTGTGTCACTGAAACTGTTGCTTTTTCTTCTTCAGGAGATGTTGGAAATTACTATTATGGACAAGGCCACCCAATGAAGCCTCACCGAATCCGCATGACTCACAATTTGCTACTTAACTATGGTCTATACCGAAAAATGGAAATCTATGTGAGTTACCAGGAGCTCTACCCCTCCCTAATCTCATCATTCATTTTCTTATTTTTTTAATTGTTGAAAGTATTATAGAAGTCCCTCTTTTTTCTTCATTGACCCCCTCCTCTTCACTCCCACCCCCCCCTTTTATTTTCTTGAATACCCATTCATCACACATGTGTTGAGTAGCTGTTATGTGTCAGACACCACTGTAAATAATAGAAATTCTGTTTTTAATTTCACTGTAGTGCTGGAGGCTGATATGTACACAAATAAATTGTACTACTGTATATAAATGCAACAATTAAAAAATCTATAAGATGAACCCTGGCTGGTGTGGCTCAGTTGGTTGGACATCGTTCTATGCACTGAGAGGTTGTTGGTTTGATTCCCGGTCAGGGCACATGCCCAGGTTGAGGGCTTGATCTCTAGTAGGGGATATACAGGAGGCAGCTGATCGGTATTATGCTCTCACATTGATGTTTCTCTCTTCTCCCTTCCTCTCTCTCTAAAAAAAATCAATAAACTATTTTTTAAAATGTACAAAATGCAGCTCTAGCTGTTGTTGCTCAGTGGTTAGAGTGTCGGCCTGTGGACCAGAGAGGCCTGGGTTCGGTTCCCGCTAGAGGCACTTACCTTGGTTGCAGTTTATCCCTGGCCCTGTTGAGGTTGTGTGGGTGGCAACCAGTTGATGCGTCTCTCTCACATAGATGTTTCTCTCTCTTCCTCCCCTTCTCCCTCCCAATCTATCTGAAGATAAATGCAAAAATGTCCTTAGGTGAGGATAAAAAAAAAGTACAAAATGCAGAGATAAGGAGGAGAAAGGGAGTCTTGGGATGTTTCCTAGAGGTGATATCTGAGCAGGGTTTTAAATATTGAATAGAATTTAGCCTGGAGTTCAGAAGGGGACTGGCATTCTAGGTCAAGGGAAGAACATATACAAAAAGGCAAGGAGATAAGAACAATATGGTGTGTTTGGAAAAAATGTAAGTAATTCATTGTGCAGGTATTGCTGTATTGTAAAGTTCACAGGTATGAGGGAGGGGGGCTAGAGCTGAAGAGGTCAGCAAGGATTAGATAATGCTGTACTGAAGCAGCTCTGATGGGCCAGGGTAAAAAAATCCAGTGCCTAGAAAGAAAACAGTGATTGGGATTGTTAAACTAGCACTAAGTCTGTAATTACTAGAGAGTATAGACTGTCTAACCTCTTGATTTAGTTCTTGTTAATCTTTGCTCCATCTTCTTTTTTTTAAATTTTTTTATTATTATTATTTTTTAATCCTTACCCAAGGATATTTTGTCATTTATTTTCAGACAGAGTGGGAGGGAGGGAGAGAGAAACATCAGTGTGAGAGAGAGACATCGACTGGCTGCTTCCCGCAGAACCCTCAACCAGGGCCCGGGACAAGCCCTGGCCAGTTTGGCTCAGCGGTTAGAGCGTCAGCCCTTGGACCAAAGAGTCTTGGGTTTGACTCTGGTCAAGGACACGTACCTTAGTTGCGGTTCGGTCCCCAGCCCTGTTCGGGTCATGTGGGAGGCAACCAGTCGATGTGTTTCTCTCTCATGTCTTTGTTTCTCCCTCCCCACTCTATCTGAAGATAAACAGAAAAATATTCTCGAGTGAGGATTTAAAAAATAAAATAAAAAGAAGCTAGAGATCCAGATTATGATGTCAAATCTCCCAACAGAAATCTCCAGCAAAAACTTGTTGGCCCAAGTTATTTTTTTTAACCTGTACAAACAAAAACACATCTGTGGACCAAATTTGGTTCAAAGGTTCCCATTTTGAACCTTTTCTGGAGGCAATGAAGAACAGGTGAAGGATTTTACATGAAAAAGAGAGGAATAGGCATGCATTTTAGAAGCATGGAGGCCAGTTAGGAGGCTGTTGCAAAGGTCCAAATGAGAAAATAAAGAGGATCTGGGGGCCCATGTTGCCTTATGGTTAGAGCATAAGAGTCTGTTGTTAAAGTGTTCGGGCAGCTTCAGTAACCTAGCAACAGCAGTATCCTTCCTCACCATTCCAGAGAATGAAAAGGGATGAGTTTTACTTCCCAGATGGCTGTGTTATGTTTCTAAGAGCCCATAGAGGCAGCTGGGGAAGCCGGAGGGAAGGTAGACAGGAACAGGTCAGACCTTGGGACCAGAGAGGTTTTTTAAGGTGAAAGGCAGCTGGGAATGAAAAATATAAAAGGTAGCAAGGATTTTAGGGACTCTAGAGAGCAGACCAGCATTTAGATAAAGAGGATACCTAAATGTGGAATAGCAAGCACCAAGACCTTCTGGAACTGCCTATACTACACCATACTAATCTGGCCCCAAATTGCCTTCTTTCCTGCCTCTCCCCCCTTAGCCCTCCAAGTCGGCCAGATCAGATTCTGCTTCTTTCCACACCCTAACTGGGAGGATTATTTACTGTGCCTAGTCATTTCTTACTTATCTTCAAGAATCACCTCAAGGCCTCTTTCTTTCGTTCTACATATTTTTTTTGAGTACTATCTTACCCCAGGTTCTACATTAACCTTCATGAGAAATACTGAGAAATTAAAACATGGATTCTAGCCTGGCCGGTTTGGCTCTACAGTTAGAGCGTTGGCCCTCTGACCAAAAAGTCATGGGTTCAATTCTGGCCAAGGGCATGTACCTCAGTTGCGGTTTGGTCCCCGGCCCTGGCCGAGGGTGTGCGAGAGGCAGCCAGTCGATGTGTCTCTCTCATATGGATGCCCCCCCCCCCCCCCACACACACACACATACCACTCTTTCTGAAGACAAATGGAAAAATGTCCTTGGGTGAGGATTGAAAACAAAATGAATTCTATCTTTGAGTAAGAGGAAAACTAAACTAAGATTTATTGATGACTGCTAGGTGCTGAGCCAGGCTACCTGTTTATTTCATGTAATCCTTATAATAATCCTAACTTACAGATCAGAAAACAAGCTAAGAGAGGATAATTAACCTGCCCAAAGTCACATAGCCATTAATGGATGAGCTAAGACTCCAACCCATATCTGATTCCAGTGTCTATATCTGTTCATTTACCCTTTTTTATTTCTTTATTGATTTTAGAGAGAGAGAAACATCAATGAGAGAGAACATTGATTGGCTACCTCTGTCATGCTCCCCATTGGGGACTTGGCCCCTAACCTGGGCATGTGCACTGACTAGGAATTGAACCAGCGACCTCTTGGTGCATGGGTCGACACTCAACCACTGAACCATGTGGGCTGGGCCATTTATCCTTTTTTTCCTTCCTAAACGACCTTTTAACAAGAAGTCTAGAGGTAAAGGATCTCAAGATCTTTTTTGGCTATGTCATCAGCGACCCAGGCTTATTCTATCCTTCTGCTCAGCCATCCTTAGCTTATGTGATTTCATTCTCATGTTTTTGCCTTGAAGTCACATGATGGCTGTCTCCAAGTATCATGTCCTCATATAACAGAATTCAAAGAGGAGCCCGGCTGGTATGGCTCAGTGGTTGAGCATTAACCCATGCACCAGGTGTTTGCCGGTTCAATTCCTGGTCAGGGCACATGCCCAGGTTGTGGGCCAAATCCCCAGTGGGGGGCATGCAGGAGGTGGCCAATCGATGTTCTCCCTCATCGATGTTTCTATTATCTCCCTCTCCCTTCCTCTCTCTAAAATCAATAAGGAAACAAAAATTTTTTTTTAATTAAAAAAAATAAATGTAAAGAGAAAAGGAACAGGAGTAAATGTATCATTGTCCGCTGTCTCCATTCCATACACTTCTTTTTATTAAAGAAGAAAACCCTTTTCAGAAATTTCCCAACAGATTTCCTCTTAGATCTCATTGGATCATTTGCTGTTCTTAGACCATTCACCAGCAATTGGCTTAGACTAATCACATTTGATCCTGGGGTCTGGGCACATTAACATCTAACTAAATTGAGATATATTACCAAGAAAGAAGGGAGAGAATGGCTCTTTGGGAAGCAACTAACTGTGGCTGTCAGAAAATAATAATACTGCCCTGGCCGGTTGGCTCAGCGGTTGGAGCATCGGCCTGCGGACCAGAGTCTCCTAGGTTCGGTTTCCTCTAGGGGCACATACCAAACAAACAAAAAAATAATAATACTTTATTGGAAATTATGTCATATGTGTGTGGTGTTCTTATTTTAAACGTCCTCACTGTTATCTCTCCTTCCGAAACCTCTAGACCTTGTTCTCTTTAATGTGATCTTTTTCTTTCTCTGGCCCTACTTTTCCACTGAGTGTGAATCTTTGGTCCTGTTCCCCCAACATTGTTTCTTTGCATTCATCCTTTCTCTGGGCTGTGATCCTAGCATTCCTTTCCCAAAGCACAGATAGCCAATTTTTATTTATTTATTTATTTTTAATCCTCACCCGAGGACATTTTTCCATTTTTTGTTCAGATAGAGTGGGAGGGAGAGAGAGGAAGAGAGAGAGAGAGAGAAACATTGATGTGAAAGGGACACATCGAGTGGCTGCCACCTGCACGACCAACCAGGGCTGGGGACAAACTGCAACCAAGGTACGCGCCCTTAGTGGGAACCGAACCCGGTGTCTCTGGATCGCAGGCCGACACTCTAACCGCTGAGCCAAACCGGCCAGGGTGGGATAGCCAATTAAAAAAATTTTTTTTTTTTCTGTATTGATATTAGAGAGAGAGAGGAAGGGAGAGGGGGAGAGAGATAGAAATTGATAAGAGAGAACATCAATTGGCCGCCTCCTGCATGCCCCCCACTTGGGATTTGGCCCACAACCTGGGCATGTGCCCTGACCGGGAATCAAACCAGCAACCTGTTGTTGCATGGGTCAGTGCTCAACCACTGACCCACACCAGTTGGGCCCAATTTTTTTTTTAATCCTCCCCTGAGGATATTTTTCTTATTTTATCTTCAGATAGAGTGGGAGAGAGAGAGAGAAACATTGATGTGAGAGAGACACATCTACTGGCTGCCTCCCACAGGACCCCAACCAGGGCCAGGGATAAACTGCACCCGAAATACGTGCCTTTGACCAGAATTGAACCTGCAACTCTTCGGTCCATGGGCTGACGTTCCAAACCAGCTAGGGCACAGATAGCCATTTTAGTATCTATTCTGAAATTGTTGGCTTTTGAGAGTCAGTCCTGCAAGATGCTTCTTATACTTCTTATGGAAGTTGCTGTATTACTTTTGTACTTCTTTCTTTATTTCTGAAGGAAACGTATTGATGTCTTTTTCACACATTTTCACCCTTTTTGGCCCCTTCCCCAATTCTGTCTCCACACATCTAATTAATCTCTCCCAGAATCTACATACCCAAATTTCATCCAGGCACCTTCCTGTTTACATAATCAAAAATCCTGCTCTCTTCCTTGCCTTGGATGCTAATTTTGAATATTCCCAGGCTTCTTATTCATCACCTTCTGTTCTTTTGTTCTTTTTTAAAAAGTGTTTTTATAAAATATAGATATGAAATAACTTTTATAAAATATGTTAGGTATAAAGAATCACATTGCAATTAATACCACCTAGGTTTTTTTTGTTTTTTTGTTTTTTGCATTTATCTTCAGATAGAGCGGGAGGAGAGAGGGAGGAAGAGAGAGAAACATCTATGTGAGAAAGACACATCGAGTGGCTGCCACCCACTCCACCCCAACCGGGGCTGGGCACAAACTGCAACCAAGGTACATGCCCTTAGCGGGAACCAAACCCAGGACTCTCTGGTCTGAGGGCCAGCACTCTAACCACTGAGACAAACTAGCCAGGGCAATACCACCTAGTTTTTAAAAAGGAGCAATATTTTCTTGACTATTAAAGCCCTTGTATTCCCTTTCTTGACTCAGTATTTTTCCCAGAGTTAACCTCTGCCGTGAATTTGGAAGGGTTTATTATTTCCTTGCTTTTCTGTATAGTTTTACCAGTGTGTTCTTAAACAGTACATGTTTTAGTGTTATGTGTTTAAATGTTATGTAAATGAAGCCATATAGTATTTATTATGTGACTTTCCTTTTTTGCTCAACATATTCCTGAGAGTCATATGTTGATGCATGTAGGTGTATTTATTTCACTGTATTTCATTGAAAAAATTTACTACAATTTATCTATCTTATTATTGGTGGGCATTTGGTTTGTTTCTAGTTTGGGGCAATTATTAACAGTGCTGCTGTGAACATTCTTTTTTTTTTTAGTTTTTCTTTTCCATCACCATTTAACCCCCCCGCATATCTTCTTCCACTTACACCCATCTTCCCCAACACAATCACCATACTGTTGTCCGTGTCATTGAGTTCTTGCTCTTTTTTTTCTTTTTGTTTTGCTCAATCCTTCCACTGCTGTAAACATTCTCAAACATGTTTCTATCTTCTTTTTTTTTTAATCCTCACCCGAGGACATTTTTCCATATTTTGTTCAGATAGAATGGGAAAGAGAGAGAAATATCAACATGAAAGGGACATATCGAGTGGCTGCCACCCGCACGACCCAACCAGGGCTGGGGACAAACTGCAACCGAGGTACGTGCCTTTAGAGGGAACCGAACCCGGGTCTCTCTGGACTGCAGGCTGACACTCTAACCGCTGACCCAAACCGGCCAGGGCTCAAACACGTTTCTTGGTGCACATATGTGCGAGTTTCACTAGGGGATTTACCAGGAGTAGAATTGCTGGGTCAGGATGTATGCACATAGTCATTCTTTTTTTTTTTTAATTAATTAATTTTTTAAAATATGTTTTTATTGCCCAGCCGGTGGGCTCAGTGGTTGAGCGTCGACCCATGCACCAAGAGATCGCCAGTTCGATTCCCAGTGAGGACACATGCCCAGGTTGTGGGCCAGATCCCCAGTGGGGGGCTGAAGGATTCAGTTTGAATTTCAGACAGATCACTCTAGCTGTAGGGCTATAGGATTGAGAACGGATTCACAATTCTTAAGGCTGAGATTGGAATTGTGGCCACAATCCAAGCCTAAAAATGTGGTGGCCTGGGGATGGAAGTAGACAGATTTGACAGATACATTGGCAGTAATTTTAAAAGAAGTTGAATGTAGTAGTTGAGGAAAGAGGAATCAAGGGTGATATTTAGGCTTTTGTCTTGAGCAACTGGATGGATGGTGGTTAGAATAGGAAACCTTGGAAAAAGGAGAATAGGAGAAATAAGGTGATAGATGCAGTCAAGATTATAGAGGGATGCCCTGGCCGGTTTGGCCCTGTGGTTAGAGCATCAGCCCCAAGGACTGAGGAGTTGCAGGTTCGATTTCCAGTCAAGGGTATGTATCTCAGTTGCAGCTTCGATCCCTGACCCTGGTTGGGGTCATGCAGGAGGCAACCAGCTGATGTATCTCTCTCACATTGATGTTTCTTTCTCTCTCTTCCTCCCTCCCTTCCTCCCACTCTATCTAAAAGTCAAAAGATTATGGGGGATAATGAAAGGGATTGGCAATGGATTGAAGTGGAAAGCAAGAAAGGATGGAGTTAAATTTGGCACTTAGGTTTTCAACTTGAGTAGATGTTGGCATCATTCACAAAAATATTAAGAGAAGTTCTGGAAGTTAAGTTGTATTTGAAGTGCCTCTAGGATTCATGAGTGGAGCTGGCTGGGAAGTTGTTGGAATTGTGAATCTGAGTGGAGTTTAGAACAGAGATTAAGATGGAGAGTTTAGCCCTGGTCAGTGTGGCTCGGTTGAGTGTCATCCCATGCACCGAAAGGCTGCAGGTTTGATTCCTGGTCAGGGTACATAACCAGGTTGCAGGTTCGATTCTCAGTTGGGGTGTTGGGCAAATGCGGGAGACAACCAATCAATGTTTCTCTTTCACGTCAATATCTCTCTCTCTCTCCCCCCCTTTTTCCTCTCTCACTAAAAATCAATTTTAAAAAAGATGGAGAATTTAGATATTTACCTATCTAGAATGGATAGTCAAAGTGGAATTATTATTTTTTTCAATTATTTTTTTTTTTTTGGTGGTATGTTCCCCTAGCAGGAACCAAACCCAGACTGGTCTGCAGGCCGATGCTCAACCACTGAGCCAAACTGGCCAGGGCCAAAGATTTTTTTATTGATTTTTCAGGGGGAAGAGGAAGAGAAGCATCCATACAAGATTAACATCAATTGTTTGCCTCCCATACCTGCCCCCACCAGGGACCAAACTGACAACCTAGACTTTAGCCCTGATTGGGAATCGAACCTGCACCTTTTGGTGTAAGGGACGATGCTTCAACCAGCCGAGCCACCCTGCCAGGGCCAAATGGACCTTTGATGATATTACCAAGAGACCAAAAAATTTGATACAGTTTTTTTGTTTGTTTTGTTTTATATCCTCACCCAAGGACATTTTTCCATTTTTTGTACAGGTAGAGTGGGAGGGAGAGAGGAAGAGAGAGAGACATCGATGTAAAAGGGACACATCGAGTGGCTGCCACCTGCACGACCAACCAGGGCTGGGGACAAACTGCAACCAAGGTACGCGCCCTTAGTGGGAACCGAATCCGGGTCTCTCTGGACTGCAGGTCGATGCTGCAACCGCTGAGCCGAACTGGCCAGGGCTTGATACAGTTTTTTGATACCGTCTTTTTTTGTTGTTGTTTTTTGTTTTTAAATCGTCTCTGAGAATATTTTTCCGTTTATCTTCAGATAGAGTAGGAGGAAGGAAGGGGAAGGGAAGGAAGTGTAGGAGAGAGAGAGAAACATCGATGTGAGAGAGACACATCGATTGGTTGCCTCCCACATGACCCTGACCTGGGCCGAAACGAACCACAGCTGAGGTATGTGCCCTTGACTGGAATCGAATCCGAGACTCTCTGGTCCGAGGGCCAATGCTCTACCTGCTGAGCCAAACCAGCCAGGGCTTGATACAGTTTTAAAAAACACCACCACCTTAGTGTTTGGAGCCAAGCCTTGCCTCTTTCGTTATGGGTGTTTTTTAATAAAACTATCTGAATATCCATCTTTCAGTATTATATGTCTCATTATATTTTGTGAGAATTAAATGAGAGTCAGGCCCTGGCCGGTTTGGCTCAGCGGTTAGAGCGTCGGCCTGCGGTCCAGAGAGACCCGGGTTCGGTTCCGCTAAGGGCACGTACCTCGGTTGCAGTTTGTCCCCGGCCCTGGTTGGGTCGTGTGGGTGGCAGCCACTCGATGTGTCCCTTTCACGTCGATGTTTCTCTCTCTCTCTCTCCCTCCCACTCTATCTGAACAAAAAATGGAAAAAAATGTCCTCGGGTGAGGATAAAAAATAAATAAATAAAATAAATGAGAGTCAGATTGTACCTGGACCCAGACCTCTAGGTTTCTTAATCCAGTTTACTAGTGTGTGACCTTGGACAAATTTCTTAACCTCTCAGCTGTAGTTTGCGTACTGCAAAGTGAGGATGATAATAGTATGAACTTCAAAAGGTGTTGTAAGGATCATATGAGAAGCATACAAAGTGTTTGAAACAGTGACTGGCACAGAGGAAACACTCAATGTTAGCTGTATATTGAAAATGCTTTATAAACGGTAAGAGTATATTGGTAATTAGAAAAGAAGAGAGTCAACTTTGAAGACCTACCTTGAAGGGATGAGGGGAAGAGAAGAGAGTTTTTAAAAAGAGGGGAGGAGGCCCAGCCAGTGTGGTTCAATGGTTGAGTGTCGACCCATGCACCAAGAGGTTGCCAGTTCGATTCCCGGTCAGGACACATGCCCAGGTTGTGGGCCCAGTCCCCAGTGTGGGGCATGCAGGAAGCAGCCAATCAATGTGCTCTTTCATCAGTGTTACTATCTCTCTCTCCCTCTCCCTGTTTCTTTCTCTCTCTCTCCCTTCCTCTCTCTCTAAAAATCAATAAAGAAAAAAATAAATAAATAAAAGAGGGGAGGTGGAAATCAGAATGTTGGGATAACCAGGAAATTTCCATATCAAGTTTTAATGGGGAGGATGTCATCAGAATTGTTGATGTGATGATGATTTATAAAAGATGTCCTATCTATTTCAATTATTAGTCAGTCACCCCTTCTTCTTGAACTTTTGGAGCCATTTGGCCCCATAATTATATATTGTGTTTTTTTATTTGTTTGTGTTTTTATCCTCACCGAAGGATATTTTTCTATTTATCTTTAGATAGAGTGGGAAGGAGAGAGGGAGAGAAAGGGGGCAGGGGGGAAACATCACTGTAAGAGGGACACATCATCTGGTTGCCTCCCACACAACCCTGACCAGGGCTGGGATGAACCGCAACCTAGGTATGTGCCCTTGGCTGGAATTGAACCCAGGACTCATTGGTCCACGGGCCAACGCTCTACCGCTGAGACAAACTGGCCTGGGCTATATTGTTATACTTTAATATTAAAAGAAGTAATAATTTGTAAAGTGCTTCACAATTTATAAAGAGTTTTAATAAAATCTCATTCAATTTCACAACTTCCCTGTAAGATAGCTGTTGTTATCCCTATATAGTAAATGAAGAAATTCAGGCTCAAGAGGTAGACTTGTTGAAGCAGAGAGGTTGTTGAGTAGCAGTCTGGGTCTTCTGATAAGGAATCTTCTTTGATAATCTTATTTTCCTAATTAGATTGTAAATTTCTTGAGGCCTGAATCTAATCAGTAATTTCTTTTTATCCTTTACAGCATCTAACTCAATGCTGGGCAGATAGAAGTGTTCAAACTGGACTGAGTGAAGACTGGCATGTAGTTAAGAATAACATGCCTTTTCTCCTCTCTGCCCTCTAGCGCCCTCACAAAGCCAATGCTGAGGAGATGACCAAGTATCACAGCGATGACTACATAAAATTCTTGCGCTCTATCCGCCCAGATAACATGTCTGAATACAGCAAGCAGATGCAGAGATGTAAGTCCATTCTGATTGCTCCTACTTTCAAGCCCCCAGTTGGATCTCCCTTTCAATTGGAAGGGCCCACTCTGTTGGTTTTTTTTGTGTTCTTCCCATTCAGTTGACATCTTATTTCCCTTGCCTCCCAACAGTGCCAAAGTGCTTCTTTTTTCTCTTCTGGTTTTCCTTGTTTCTGATTGTAAGGAATAGAGATCGAACCTTGTCCCATTAGGTTCACAACATTTTCCCAAGGAAATTGTAGTTGTAATGGAAAAAAGCACTAATCTGGGAGAGGGGATAGGAGATACAGGTCCCAGCTCTGACTCTTAACTGACTGGGCAAGTCACTTTCCTTCAAATTTTTGTTTTGTAAAATGGACTAGATGTCATCATATACATCTACAACTGCTCCCACTCTGTGAGTATTAATTGAAAATTTAGCAGCCACTTAGGATGTAATCTTTGAGTTGAGGTGATTCTGCCCTTGTCCCTTGGGACTTGAAATTCAGAACAGGTTCCATATCAGAAGGAACACTCAATTTGTAGGAATTATGGGGATTATTTTAGCTGTGGGGGGGAAATATGTTCAAAGTTGGGAAGAACTAGCATACATGAATTTGCCCTTGTGTAATTTTATAAATTCTCTCTTAGCACCTAAGATCTCAGTAAAACAATGTAACAGCATTGTCCAGAAGAGGTTTTGATAGTTTATGACAGTTTATTTTGAAATATCAGGAAATCTGTGGAACTTGTTTGTTGCTACTGGCCACAAGGTAGTCTGAGTCCCAAGGCAGAAAGTTATTTATTCGTTGCAGTAATTGTGCAGGTAATGATTACAGAACCACAGAGACCTTCTTTGAAGCATTAAGTTTCACAGCTCAGGAGCTGTTGCCCCCTCTAGGTGAAGTATTTGCTCTCTGAATTAGCAGGGTCTTATTTCCTTTGGAGGTGAGACAAATTCATTCCTTTGCTCTAGATGGCTTTAGGGATTTCCATTACCTATTTAGACTAGCATTCAGGCTCCACTGTCAGCAGAGAGGGCTCTCATTAGAGAAGCGGCTTGGTGTTGAGGCAAGAAAATGAGCTTTGATGTCTTGGTTTGAATTCTTTAGCTCTGCCACCTAGATATGTGTTCTTGAGTAAGTCGCCTAGCCTCTCTGAGCCTGTTTTTCCTTCTGTAAAAAGAAGACAGTAGTGCCTATCTCCTAGTGGAGGTTGGAGGGCATAGGTGAGGTAATGTAGTCAAAGCACCAACTATCAATGAATAGTAGCTTTTGCTAGCATGACTTTTGTTATTCTCAAATCTGTCAAGGCAGACAAAATATTAGGCCCTCAGGAGTGCACAGGTTGGCTCTGGCTCCCAGGTGCTGTGATTTTTCTGAAACCAGCTCTCTAAACTTGTGCATTCAAAACTTAGGTCTGGGATTTTCTCTCATTGAAGACAAGTAGGAAGGATGAGGCTCTCTAAGGACTTCAAGGAACCTTATTGGCTTGATTCATAGGATTATAGAGAGATGTCAGTACAGTGGTTTATAACCAGGTTTGGCTACAGAGATACCAGGGATATAAGAGCTCTTTTTAAATATTTACCAACACCTAACCTAGGAAGTTATACCTGTAATTCCTGTAATAAGACCAACTAAGTTCTGGTTTCCTTGCTCTTGATTAGAACGCAATAAATGCTTTGTGGTCACTTTGAATCTTTAAAACCTTGATTAGAAGTTAAAATGGGAACATGAATAAATGTAGGTTTCTGGGCAGATGGTTTATCAGAACATGAGGCTCATGGTGAAAATATGACAAAAAGGACTTATGATGGTAAAATTTGGAGCCATTCTTGTCCATTTTATAGATGTACAAACTGAGACCCAGGAAGGTAAAATGTCTTTTCCAGAGTCACACAGCAAGAATGGAAAATGGAATTCTCCAATGGTAGAATGGAGAATGGAATTCTAGTCTCTTGATTCTGGAGTGTTTGTAAATATGTTGCATATAAAATAGTTCAGACACACAAAAGAAGTATAAAAAATATAATGAACATCCATATGCCCACTACCAGCATAAGAATAAAAACATTACCAATACATTTGAGGCCCTGGCCAGTTTTGCTCAGCGGTTAGAGCGTCGGCCTGTGGTCCGGAGAGACCCAGGTTCGGTTCCCACTAAGGGCACATACTTCGGTTGCAGTTTGTCCCCGGCCCTGGTTGGTCGTGCAGGTGGCAGCCACTCGATGTGTCCCTTCACATCGATGTTTCTCTCTCTCTCTCCCTTCCTCTCTCTCCCTCCCATTCTATCTGTACAAAAAATGGAAAAATATCCTCGGGTGAGGATAAAAAAATTTTAAAAAATACATTTGAACCCCCCTGGGAACCTCTCATTGATCATATACCCTTTCTTTGCTGCTCCCATTTGCCCGTTACCACCACCACCAAGGTATAAGCAATGTCCTGAAGTTAGTGTTTAATTCCATGCATCTCTTTTTGCAATATGCTTTTTACTGCTTTTCTACCTACCCCTACTCCCCCATCTCACCAAATATTGCTCACCTTCAATCTAAAGTCAGCCTAATAATGAGAAAAGTATTTATGGTAGGAAGAGGGAAAACCCATAGAAAAGTACTTCCTAGCCTTACAGATTAGTCCAAGTGAAGGTCTGCTTTCCCAACCCCCACCCCCCCCCATACACACACACACTTTCTATCTCTAATCACACAGCTTGGTGAGCTGGGAACACTTGAGCCACATGTTTTGGGGCTTGAAATAAAATATTATTTTGTTGTGTCTAAAATATCCATTTCTGCCCTGGTCAGTTTGGCTCAGTGATTGGAACATTGGCCTGCAGACCAAAGAGTTGTGGGTTCGATTCTGGTCAAGGGCACGTACCTCGGTTACGGTTCAGTCCCCAGCCCTGGTCAGGGTCGTGTAGGAGGCAGCCAGTCGATGTGTCTCTTTCAAATCCATGTTTCTCTCTCTCTCTCCCATTCTGTCTGAAAATAAATGGAAAAATATCTCCAGGTGAGGATTAAGAAAAAAAAAATACCCATTTCCTCTCCTGGAGACTCCACATCCTGAATGGGAATGCAAGCAAAATGTTGGAAACCCAGGCAGGCCAAACCCCACTGCAGGAGGAACCAGCCAGAGGGGGAAATTGGTTGCCAATGGATAAATAGCCTGGCCCCAGGGACCAAAGTTCTTATTGACACAACCTCCCAGTGTTTACCTGGGAAGCTGGGGAGAGAGCCACCCACTGCGCACCCCTTTATGCAGGCCACATTTCCTCTGAGCACTTGTCTTGTCAGGGCATGAGATCAAGGCACCTTTCAAGTTTAGGGCAATGCCAGAGGTGGTAACTCTTGTGATTATTGCAAACCTTGAGTTTCAGCTGTGTCTCAAGAGGATTCTACAATCCAAGCTGTGCTCTCCTGCCCTCCTCATTGGTCTAATTTGGGAACCACTATTGATAACAGTGGATGCATAATGGGAAGGCTAGGGCAAGAGAATAAGGCACTACCCCCACCCCTGCCTCTAACTTCCTGTATATCATTGATGTCTCAGCAGTTTCCTTTTCTGTGAGAGGAGACTTGGAGCCATAAGGTTCCTCTCTCGCTCTGTATGTCTACAACCTTCAGGTGTGCTTTCCTTCCTGTCTTTTTCATTTCATTTACATTATGGTTTGCATGTGTTTCATTATTATGTGTTAGTTTGTACTTTTACCCCTTTAGGCCTGAAATAACTTTACTCCAGTCGTCATTTATGGGTATAGTAGAAAGAGCACTGGACCGTGGGAGTCGAGACATCTGGATTCTGATTCTGGTTCTTGCCATTGCCTGGTTGTATAACCTCGGGCAAGTCACTTAACTTCTCTGTGTCTGTTTTTCCTCTGCTGTGGGGTTGATATCTGTCTTGTCTAGCTCATGGGGTTGTTATGAGGATCAGATGAGATTGTATATGTGAAATTACTAGGGAAAAGCCATAGTATATTTTATAGGCTTTTAGGACAGACAAACTAATACTTGAATATTGCCTCTGCCATGTACTAGTAGTTCACCTGTCTGAGCCTGTGTCCCCATTTATAAAATAGGACCAAATTTTACCTCATATGGTTGTGTGAGGATGAATCATATCAGGTATTGAAAACATTTAGCGCCGTGTCTGGCATGTTTTTAAACGTTCAGCTGGAGTGAAGTCCAGGAACAAACCCAGCCTGGAAGAAGAGGCTAAATTTTTCTCCCTCAAGGAATGAATCAACATTTTCCAAGTAATTTGCTAAATGCTTCCTCATATAAGATTTCTGTGTTAATCTGCTCAACAATGGGATGAGGTGGATATTATTATCACTTGTTATAGATAATGAGCCAAAGCTCAAAGAAGTTAAATGACGTGACCCATTTTACACAGCCAGTAAATAGTAGAGCCTGGACTAGAACTCAGGCCTTATGAATCCAAACTATGTTTTTTTCATCAGCTCATAAATATATAAACAAAACTAAAGGAAATTATGGAAACTAACCTTTCACTTATGTTTTTCAAGTCAACGTTGGTGAAGACTGTCCGGTATTTGATGGCCTGTTTGAGTTCTGTCAGTTATCTACTGGTGGCTCTGTGGGTAAGGAACATACATACCTCCCTCCTTGAGGACTGGGCTGGGTTGTAATAGTGGGGTCTATCTTTTAGGTCACTGTCTCAGTAGGGCTGATCTGTCACTATATGAAGTGGTCCTGTGGGTTTTTCTGTTGTTATTAATCCTCACCCAAGGATATTTTTTCATTGATTTTTAGATAAAGTGGAAGGGAGGGAGGGAGAGAAAGAGAGAGAGAAACATCAGTGTGAGAGAGACACATCGATGGGTTGCTTCCTGCACAACCCTCACCAGGGCTAGGGATTGAACCTGCAACCCACGTATGTGCCCTTACTGAGAATCGAACCCATGACCCCTCAGTCCAAGGGCCTATGCTCTAACCACTGAGCAAAATTGCCAGGGCAAGCCCTGTGGGGTTTCTTTTTTTAATCCTCACCCGAGGACATTTTTGCATTTATATTCAGGTAGAGTGGGAGGGAGAGAGGGAGAAAGAGAGAGAGAAACATCCACACGAGAGAGATAAATTGAGTGGCTGCCACCCACACGACCCCAACGGGGCCAGGGATAAACTGCAACCCAGGTACGTGCTCCCAATGGGAACCGAACCTGGGACTCTCTGGTCTGAGGGCCGACTCTCTAACTGCTGAGCAAAACCGGCCAGGGCAGCCCTGTTGGTTTTTGCCTTAGGTCTTTCAAATGTCCTTCTGGTTCAGTCCCAGCCCAGGTGCAATCTCTGACTTGGTACTGACAAGTGTTCTTGACTGTCCTCTCCCACTAAGAGATCTTATATACAGGAATTCCCTGTTGACTTTATGGGGTTGTTGAGATGCTATACATAAAAGCAATTTGTGAACTGCATAGTGCTATAAAAATGGGAAGTGTCATCATTTGTGTCTTACAGAAGAGCATAGTAATTATCTTTGAGGTCAGAAATATGCCCTAAATATTGCCCACTTCCATTAGTTACTTCTAGATTATCTCTAGAATTACTCTAGACCCTTTTTCTTAACAAATATTTATTTTCTTATACTTGTTGTTTTCTTTCCTCCCCACTCCCTTCCACTATCCAATGTAATCTCAGAAAACAAAGAAGTGCACAGGAAAAAAAAGCCCACAATCACACTGTCCGTGAATAACCATTGTTACCATTTTAAAATTTATACATCCATTTTTTTCCTGTGTGTATATATCTGAACATAACATATACACCTACATTTTACAAAAATGTGTTGCATTATATATATATATATATATATATATATATATATATATATATATTTGTGTCTCTATTTTTTACTTAGTAAATCTTTTAAGTTTCTCTGTCTGTAGTAGATACAGCATGATTTTTAGTGACTACATGATTGATTTTTCCATGTTATGGACCCACTTCAGTTGATATAATTGGTCCCTTCTTGTTGGATCATTTGGATTGTTTCATGTTTTTATTGCTGTTAAAATTATACTTTAACAAATGCACTTGAATACTTGAGTGTGTATTTCTTAACTTCTGGGACCTGTTTGTACTTTGAGCTTCTACCACCTTTGGTATCTTCAAAATTTTTTGACTGTAAGAAATACAATTATATTTATAATCTAGGTTATGCATACACACACATACACACTCAAAAACACTTTCTTACCCTGAAGCCAGTTTTATAGAAGAACAGTTATCTTTACCGTTATACTGATATTTTTATTCTACGCCATTTCATTAAAAATATATATATACTGCCCTGGCCGGTTTGGCTCAGCAGTTAGAGCGTCAGCCTGAGGTCCACAGAGACCCAGGTTCGGTTCCCGCTAAGAGCATGTATCTTGGCTGCAGTTTGTTCCCGGCCCTGGTTGGGTTGTGTGGGTGGTGGCCACTCGATGTGTCCCTTTCACATCGATGTTTCTCTCTCTCTCTCTTCCTCTCACTCCTTCCCGCTCTATCTGAATAAAAAATGGAAAAATGTCCTCGGGTGAGGATAAAAAAATATATATATATTGGTCATGACCCACTAAACCAATTTTAAGGCATACTAAGGGATTACCACCTTCAGTTTAGAAAACAGTTTTTTAAGAGTAATATATTTGTTGCCTGTTGGAATGTGATGGGAGGAAGAAGACTGGCTTATGAATTGTACAATACAGCTGTTGAATAGGCAGGTCCTACCTCTCACTGGGTTCTTTGGGCTTCTTGGGGGGAGGAGGAGAGTGGCCTGGTAATAGGCTTATGTTCTCTCTTCTCACACCCAGCAAGTGCTGTGAAACTTAATAAGCAGCAGACGGACATCGCTGTGAATTGGGCTGGGGGCCTGCACCATGCAAAGAAGTCCGAGGCATCTGGCTTCTGTTACGTCAATGATATCGTCTTGGCCATCCTGGAACTGCTAAAGTATGCCTGCCTGGCCTTGTCTTTTGGAGGAGCACCTTAGGCCAGGTTCCCACTTACCTTTCCCCTGGGCTTGCCTCCCTAGTTTGCTTTTCCTAGCAGTGTGCTGGCTAGGATATGTTCGGTGAGTGTCTCTGGCCATTCTCTCCTTGACGGGGTCTTGATTTGATCTGAGCCCACGGCAAGATCAGGGGCAGGCGCTGCTCAGATCCTGCCTCCAGAGTGTCCCTGTGTGGCCGGAGTTGACCCTGGCTGTAGAGTAGGAAGATCGGACTTGGTCGGCTTGGTCAGGCCTCTGGAGACACCCTGCCGCTCTTCCACCTTCCTTCAGCCAGTTTCCACGTCTCTGGTGCTTAGAGATACCTGAGGGAGGCAGCCAGCTCGGTAAGCTGGGACCTGGCGCCCTTGGCGCGTCCCACTTGGAAAGAGCCCCCAGACCCCTGACCCCTTTTTGATCCTAGGTATCACCAGAGGGTGCTGTATATTGACATTGATATTCACCACGGCGATGGAGTGGAAGAGGCCTTCTATACCACAGACCGGGTCATGACTGTGTCCTTTCATAAATATGGAGAGTACTTCCCAGGAACAGGGGACCTACGGGTGAGAACTTACTTCAGGGGCCAACCAGCTCACCCTCCGCTGCCAGCTCTAACTCTCCTATCTCATGTCACCAAAAACCACTTCCTGCCTGAAGGCAGAAGCTGCCATTCAGAAAACCATTCCAGCCTGGGACACTTGCCCATAGTCTCCTTTCCTCCCTTTTTCTGGAGGAAGGGAATGATGGGACATAAAGGATTGGGAGGGATAGGGATCACCTGACTCATGTAGTTCCCTCTTGGCCACAGCTGAATTGCATTACACTATTCAGATGTCCTATATGCCATGACTTTTAGGCTACAAACGTCAGATTCTTTCCCATGGGCTAGGAATTGTGACCCTTATGAACCATCTCAGGGGTTCTCAACATTTTTAGGTCAATTCCCCTTTGACCATATGACTGAAAGCTATGGACTCTCTTCCCAGAAAAGTACATGAAATTTTGCATCTGATATTGAATAGTTAATAGACATCTCCCCTTAATGAAGTCCAACCATGGACCTCTAGGAATCCTTGGAAGTTAATTTATTGAACTGTTCTGTTATTAGCATGAATATAGTGAAACCAGCCACTTTGTCATGCCAGTAGCCCTTGGGTGAAAAAGTGGCAGTAATAAAATTGTTTGGTATAGTGAGCATTAGAGTGCTCATTTACTATTTTGAAGAACTGTTTTTTCCTTCGTTGCTTCCCTTCCACACCTCCCTAGGGAGGAGAGAAGTGGGTGGGTAGAGGAATGCGCGATAAAGCTCTCTGGAGAGGAAGAGTTGTGGGTAGGTATTCTGTGACCCAGTCACCACTCAGCTCCAACCCAATCCAAAGGTAGAGGGTTTTGTACTGTGGGGTAGGATATTTAATTTCTAGCCCCATAAACAATTCTCAGTTTGGGTACAGGCTTAGGGAGCTAGGTGAGAGCTAGACTTGCCATTGAGGGGAATGGTACTAACCAAGGTGTCCCTGTTCTGTCCCTTAATTTGTCTCTTAGAACCATTGCCTCTTTTTTAGCCTTCCAGCCCCCATCCTTGAACTTCCTCCTCACTTCATTTTTCAGTTTTACTTTAATGTCCCCTTGATTAGGATATTGGGGCTGGCAAAGGCAAGTATTATGCTGTTAACTACCCGCTTCGAGATGGGATTGATGACGAGTCCTATGAGGCCATTTTTAAGCCGGTAAGTTGTTTCTCCACCACCTGGGCTACAAACGGGATGGGTCTGAGGGAGGGGTAGCAGAGCACCCCCACCATATCTCAAGAGTCTTTTCCCACTGAGAGGCTGGTTGGGAGATGTGTTTTAACCCTGGATTGCATGCTGTGTTGTGCTCAGTTCCAGAAACAAAATTCATCCAAATATTTGTTAATACCTTCTGTGAGTCAGGCCCTCTGTTGGACATGAGAATATCTAAGATATGATCGATGGCCTTGAAGACCTCAGTCTAGAGGGTGGGAGGCAGGCATATGCCCAGCAGTGTGTAGTCAGTACTGTTTTTGAGGGATGAGCCAGAGGAGTGAGAGTCAGACTGCTGCCTGGGCTGGGGAGAGTACAGTCAGATGGTTTCACAGAGGTAGTCACATTTGAGCTAGACTTCGAAAAATGATGAGTTACCCATGTGAAGAAGGACATGGGGCTGGATAGGAGGGGTGGCATTCATCAGAAGGAAGAATGGTGCCAATATGTAGCTGTATGTAGGCCAGTGTGATGTGTGGAAGGAGTGTCGAAGGATGTAGGAAATGTATGGTGGGGTCAGTATTTCAGAGGGAGCCTTGAATGTCATGCTGAGGAATTAAATCTTCACTTGTCAGCAGCAGGGAACCATTAATAGAGTAACCTAATAAAGTCAGCACACACTGAATGCCTAATTCGTGCCTTGTATGTAGTAAGGGCAAGAGAAGCCTGAGTTATGGTCTCTGACTTCAGTAACATTAGATTCTAGTTGTGAGAATGAGATACACAAAAGTGAAATGATTCCTCACAATATCAGGCTCAAAGTCTACAGGACCAGAGGAGTAGAGCAGATGTAGCTAAGGCTCAGAAAGACTTCTAGAGGAAGTGGCACTGGAGCTTGAGCAGTGAAAGAAGGGACTCGGAGTTGATAGAGGCCATTCTAGGTTACATGTAAGAGCTAGGAGGCTCTTAGAGATCCTTTCATATTGGAAAACTGAAATCCAAAGTGAGGGGAACCAGAACCTCAGGCTGATACTTCCTTTTATCTACCACCCAGCATGTGGGAGAGTGGAAAGGTTAGAGTGGATGATGACGTTCAGAAGAAAGTGCTACATCCACTCTTTTTAGCCCAGAACATCACATTGCTTTTCTTGAGGCTGGCAATGACCAGGATGTATCCTTTAGGTCATATCCAAAGTAATGGAGATGTTTCAACCCAGTGCGGTCGTCTTACAGTGTGGCTCTGACTCCCTTTCTGGGGATCGGTTAGGTTGCTTCAATCTGACCATCAAAGGTGAGACCAGGTAGTATAAGGCTGGGTGGGCAGGGTCCTGCTGGGTGCTCCTGTAACCCAGTACCACCTTCTTTCACCAAAGGGCACGCCAAGTGTGTAGAATTTGTGAAGAGCTTTAACCTGCCTATGCTGATGCTGGGAGGAGGTGGCTACACCATTCGTAATGTTGCCCGGTGCTGGACATATGAAACAGCTGTGGCCCTGGACACAGAGATTCCCAATGGTAATAGCTCCAGGGCCGGTTTGGGCTGAATGGAGCTCGAGCTCATGTCTCCTCGAGTTCATAACTCCTTTTCCGTTGGCCATATGACCTCTCTTCCTCCAACACTAGTCATTGATTCTCCTGCCTATTCTCTTGTGATTGTCAGACCATAGCCATCAGTTTTCCCTGAGTTCTTTTTGGCCCTGTCCCCTCTCCCTCTTTTGGTCTGAACAAAATTATCAGTGGTTATTTATAGCTTTGGAATTTCTACATAGGGTAATTGCGGTAGTGAGTAAGGGAGTACTCCCAGTGAGCACTGCCTAAATTTTTCTAAACCAGGGGCTTGGCCTTCTCATAGTGAGATACACACACACACACACACACACACACACACACCCCACTGGTGTGGACATTGCAGAATGACATTAAAAAGATTGAAGTACTGCCTGGCCGGTGTGGCTCAGTGGTTGAGCACTGACCCATGCACCAAGAGGTCGCTGGTTCGATTCCCAGTCAGGGGACATGCCCAGGTTGTGGGACCGATCCCCGAGGGGGGCATGCAGGAGGCGGCCAGTCGATGTTCTCTCTCATCGATGTTTCTATCTCTCCCTCTCTCTCTAAAATCAATAAAGAAAAATTATTAAAAAAAAAAAAAGATCGAAGTACTATAGACACCCTTCTTATCCTATCTTAGAGGCATTCTTCTCTTTGATAGTTGAGCTGACAGGTCCAAATAAACGCACAAATGCTTTTCTCAGGATCCCATGGTTTAGCCAGGTCTCATGATTCTTATCTGCTACCCCAATTAGAGCTTCCATACAATGACTACTTTGAATACTTTGGACCAGATTTCAAACTTCACATCAGTCCTTCCAATATGACTAACCAGAACACGAATGAGTACCTAGAGAAGATCAAGTGAGTATATCCCCAGACATCCTTTGATTGAACATTCTAGGCTGTGGTTTGTCCCTAACTAGAGCCCAGCTACCCTCTCTACCATTGGCCATAGACAGCGACTGTTTGAGAACCTGAGAATGCTGCCCCACGCACCTGGGGTCCAAATGCAGGCAATTCCTGAGGATGCCATTCCAGAGGAGAGTGGTGATGAGGACGAAGAAGACCCTGACAAGCGCATCTCGAGTAAGACCCAGACCCAGGGTCCTGTACTTCTCACTGAGTAGGCAGCTCTGACTTCCCTCCACTGTTCCTGGTTCCGCATTTCCCCCCAAGCTACCTATCTGTCGGGAAACCCAAGTTCCAGTGCCTGTAGGAACAAGGAACAAGGAACCCAAGTTCCCTCACCCCTTCTCTTTGTCCTCTTCCCTTGTTGTCTCTTGGAGGACACTCACAGGGAAGCACTGAGCACTCCTCTCAATATTTTCATTGCTTCCCAGTCTGTTCCTCTGACAAACGAATTGCCTGTGAGGAAGAGTTCTCCGACTCTGATGAGGAGGGGGAAGGTGGTCGCAAGAACTCTTCTAACTTCAAAAAAGCCAAGAGAGTCAAAACAGAGGATGAAAAGGAGAAAGATCCAGAAGAGAAGAAAGGTGGGTTTGGTATTTGGGCCAGGACTTAGGTCTTGAGCTCCAGGCCCTGGTGGATGATGAGTCTATGTAGGGCACTGGGAAGAAGGAGCTGACTTGGGCCCTGCCAGCTCCTGTGGGGCTCTTCCTCGGCACCTTGGGCCTTTCAGTGGCTCCCAGAGTGGCAGGGCTTACAAAAGAATGAAACTCAATTCATCATCTCCACTGGCTTATTGAGCCCTGCCAGGCTCCAGAGCCAGGGACATACCTGGGCTCCCTGTGGTCAGGAGTGTGGCCCTCACATACCACCCAAGCCCTTTTCCTGGCACTTCACCCTAGTTTCCCAGGGGGGCTGCCTCCTCCCACCAGGTTCAGGCTCTAGCAGGTTGGGAAACCGGTCAGACCTGTTTGTTCTCAACAGGACTCACTGGTTGGACTTGGGATGGGCTTTTCTCTTTTTTTATGTCTAGTGAGCTATAGTGTAGGGAAGGGGTTTCTGGGCAAGTGGAGATCTCATGGGTCTTTCCAGAGGGGCTGTCCTTGGCCATCCCTGCACTTTTATGTTTCCAGAAGTCACAGAAGAGGAGAAAACCAAGGAGGACAAGCAAGAAGCCAAAGGGTGAGGAAGGAGCTGTCTGTCAGCCATTTCCCTGGCATTGGTGCACCAGCCCCTTTGTCCCACTACACTGAGGGGGAAGGCACGGGGACAGCCAGTCTAGCTTACAAAGGCCTCTTTCAGGGACCAGTCTGTCTCTGCAGCTCTAGGCAGAGCTAGGAAGCCCCAGCTCTCAGCAGTCACCTGGGCAGCTGGGGTCCTGTGAAAGTAAGTCATTGTACCCACACTTCAAGGCCTCTGGGGTGGGTTATCTCATACCAGTCTCTGCTCTCTCCACAGGGTCAAAGAAGAGGTCAAGTTGGCCTGAGCAGACCTCTCCAGTTCTGGCTTCTTGCAAGTGCCCCACCTTTCTCCTGCAACCCCTCAGATTTTATATTTTCTATTTCTGTGTATTTATATAAAAATATAAATATAAATATCCCCAGGGACTAGACAGGAACCAGGGCCCCGAGCCCAGGGCATATGTGCTGGGTGAGCTCTTCTAATAGTTGCCCTGCCACCCCTCCCCAATTCTTAATTTTGAACCATAAAGGGTGCCAGTTCTGAGTGGAAGGAATTCTATTCTCTTAAACATCCATAGGACAAAATTCTGAAATGCCAAATTCCTGCTTAGTAGGTCTGGAAAGGTACCCTTATTGAGCATTCTAGTAGTGGCTGGGTCTTCAGGAACCCGTTCTTTATAGTTTCCTTAAAGTAACACCAGCCATATTTAGACTGATTCTTTTATACCTTCCCACTGACCACAAGTGAGCTAAGAAACTCATGCTGCCCAACCTGTCTCCCCTCCCTCCCCAGTTCTGCAGGTGGAGATTGGTAGTTTCCTTTTTGAGATACTATTTGTGTGTGTGTGTGTGTGTGTGTGTGTGTGTGTGTGAATCTTTGTAATAAAAATGGTACATTTCTATACCCTCCTGAGCGCATCTAGTAGTATCCCTGGGTTGATTTTTTACTCCACTTCCTTGCCCTTCTGGGGTCCATGAGGATCTGAGCAACCCCCAATAAAAGAACCCCACAAACTTACCTGTCTTCATCCCTCCCGCAAGGTTTAAGGTTAACCAGTCTTTTTTAAAATTGATTTTTTTTTTGAGAGAAGGAGAGAGAAACATTGATGGACTACTGCACCCTAACCAGGCATCAAACCCACAACCTTTTGGTGAACGGGACCCAACCAACTGAGCCACACCAGCCAGGGCTGAAGTTGACCAGTCCTCTCACCCTTTCCCCAGAAGACCACTCATTAAGAAGCACCACTAAAGGGACAACATTTATTCCTTTTCCAAATGTTACAGTAAAACCAGGTGAAAGAGAATGGTTTTAAAAGTTAGAAAAAAAAAAAAAGTACAAATCTGGGGTTTGGCCATTAAAAGTTATTTACAACAATGGGAGGGGGAAAAAGACAACAAGAAGTTGTTTTCACATTACAGACCTCCCCCCCACCCAAAGCCTAATACTTGCTTACCAAGTCAAAAAAGAGACACAGTTGATTTCACAAGCTGGAGGTTTGAACTTGAGAGTAAGACATTTATAAAAACCTAGACAGGGGCAGTGTCCTCCCCTAGCCCAGGTGCCACTAGGCACAGCACAAGAGACTAAAAACTCAACAGAGGGAAGGCTGGACACTCAGGGTTTGGGAGTGTAGGCACCCCACATCTGGCTCAGGGATTTGGGGAGTAAACAAAACCTACTTGGAAAAGAATTGGGGGAGAAAACCAGCAATTGCCTTCTGTAGGGATGGGGACAGGGAAAGAGATAGGGCCAGGGGCAGGAGCATTTCACATCACTAACCTAACTTGGGAAACCAAGGGACCATCTTCAACTGGCCTTAAGAGGAAGACCAGGTGGATGATGGGAGAATCCACAGGAGGGTAAGGAGGAGAGGGAACGTTGCTGGGAGGGGCAGCAGCCCCTTCCTTTCTGGGCACAGGAAGGCAGCCAGGGCACCAGGTCCAGGCAGTGACCTCACAAGGACAGCACAGTTTTTGCAGCTTAGAGATCACCCACCTGCCCCAACCCAGCTACTCATTCTGCTCGCTGGCAGGTGTAGGGCCACTTTCCAGCCCCGAGGGAGTGGACAGCTCTGCAGCCTGGGGCCCTGCCTCCTCTTCTGTGTCTCCTCCCTTGGAGGCAGCATTAGCCTCTGCTCCCTTGGCCTGGGGCTCCTGGCTCTCGGGAACGGCAACAGCCTTCCCTTCCTGGGCAGTGCCTTCCTCGCTGCAGGCACCGATCTCCCCCTGCTCCTGCTCTTCCTCTGTGGGTGAGGAGGCAGAGGATTCTCCCCCACCCTCCTTCCGATTTCTCTTGAAGGACAGGCCACTCAATTTGAAAGGCTTCTTGAAAGAGAATTTCTTCTTCTTCTTGGGGGTCTCCTTGGGGGCGACATCCCCCTTGGCCTCAGCTCCCTGGCTAGGGGGTGCTGGCTCAATGGCATCACCAGTGGCCCCGGCTGCCTCCTCTGTGCCGTTCACAGGGGGCGACTCCCCTTCACCTTTGGGGGATAAGTCTCCATTGCTTTTCACGTGGCCATTCTCCTGCGGGGCAGAGGAGACAGCAGTAAGGGTCAGGACTCCACCCCCCACTCCAGTCCACCTCTGACCCCTTCTAGACAACGGGGGCCCGACTCATTCTACTGCAACCCGAGAGTCTGGTTGTAGCCTCACCCTACACCCGGGATCCCGTCAAACATCTCCCTCCTGCCCTTCCAGTCGTGCTGGGGCCAAGAGATGGGGCAGCGGCCGGCAGGAGGCGCTGGGGTCCCGTGGCCCCCCACCCACCTCCCCCGGGGCGCGCGCTCCATTCCGCGCAGACCCGCAGGCGGCCGCGGAGCCCCGGCAGGCGGGCGAGCCGTGCCAGCCGAGATTGGGCGGGAAGCCGCCCCGGGGCGCTGTTCTCTGCACCTGGACGGCCTATTTCCCCGGCTTCCTGCTTTGTGTAAATGATCCCCCACCCAACGTAGGCTCTCCCCTCATCTCGACTACCCCCTGAAAAAAGACGGTGGGCCACTGAGGTCGGGGCTGCGGGTGGAGGGCTCAGAGGGGGAGGGTACCCGCCCCACGGCCCCTGGGCGCCCCCTTGGCGCAGCCCTTTGTTCCCCGCGCGGCACTCGGGGAGGCCCGGGGGCAGCGCTGGGGGCCGGGGCAGCGAACAAAGAAGGCGGCGGGGCCCGACCGGCGCCCCCTCCCCGCCCCTCCCCTCGCTTCGCCCGCGGGGGCTGCGGCGCCGAGAACAAAGGGACCGGGCGGGGGAGGGGGTTGCCGCGTGTCCCGGGCCGGACAAAGCGCGCGGCCCCGGCCCAGGGCCCTAGAGGGGGCGAGGTGAGAGAGGAGGGGGCCGGGGCGGGCCTTGCCCAGCGCACCCACCTGTCCGTTGGCCTTAGCGGGGGAAGCGCCTGCTGCCTCCTCGGCGGTCACGTCGCCCCGGGGAGCCTTGGAGCTCTGGCTACCCATGATGGGGGGATCTGCTGGGGGGCGCCCGGAGCCGCCCCGGGCTCGCGCCGCAGGGGATAATTCGGTGGGGTCGGCCTGGACGGCGAAGGGGTGGGTGGGGCTGGAGCCAGAGGGGGAGGGGTATCGGGGGAAACCAAGCTGCACCCCCTCTCAGCCCAACCCGATAGCTGCACCCGCTGCCGCTCAGCTCCGCGCCAGAATGCCGCCCGCCGCCCGCCGAGCCGCCTATATATATGCGCCCCGAGCTTGGGGCGGGGCCGGGCATTTAAATGAGCGCCCAATCGAGGGGTGGAGGCGGGCTCAGGTCGCGCGCCCCACTTGTGCAGTGGGCGACTGCTGGCGGTCTGGTCCCCGCAGCGCACACGGCAGGTGGGGTCTGGTGTGGGAAGGAGAGAGGCGGATTATTCGGCGAGCTGGGCAGAGGGGCGCTCCTAGAGGAAGGGGGAGCGCAATCATTTTCTCCTCTCACAGCTCACTTCTCAGCGAGACTCCACAGCACTTGGAGTGGCCCCCATTGCCTTGGTCCTGCCCTCGCAGTCCCTGTCAGTCTCCCCTAGAAACCTTCGAAGGGTTCGCATGCCCAGACTCATCCCACGGCTGGTCGGTCCTGAGTTATACTCCAGAGAATGTGGTCATGGAAGCTGCAGGGCCCCTTGCTAGGATCTGCACCTCCTCGGGCCCGGAGACAGGTCAGAGGACCCACCCACTTCCCTGCACGCCTGCCCCAGCCAGCCTGGAGGGTCTGATCCGTCTATGGATCACTCTGGTCAGACCGGTGAGGCCTGTTCCTCATCCCTTCTATCAGTCCTTGGTGGCCAGTCATTGCTGAGCCCCCACAGACAAGCTCACCCTTGGTCCCTCAATCCCTCAGCCTGGATCCCACCTAAATCGGTCCTGTGACCTTGAAGGGCATCTTCATCTCCATTTGAAAGCTGAGGAGCCTGGGGCTCAGAGGCGTTGTCATAATCTGACTTGTCTGGTGCTCTTCCATCCACACCTGCTCCCCTACATCAGGACTCCCCACCAAGAAGGCAGAGGAACCCCAGGAGAGGAATCAAGAAACCTTAAAACACTCCAGTTCCTGAAGAGGAGGGGTGGGATATCACCAAGGCTCCCTCCCAGCCTGGACCGGCCATGGGAACCCCACAGCTCTGGCTAGCCCCAGATGTGTATGTGTCCAGCTGCCTGGGGGGAAGGGGTTGGGTGTGTCTGGCTGTATAGGAGGAAGGGGATGGGGCCCGGAGGAAGCAGTGTTGCAAAAAAGCAAGGCTGTGTCCTGGACAGCTAGCTCAGCATGGTATCCGTCTTCCTTCCAACCTACAATGGGTAAGGCCTCCTGGGAGGACTGAGGCTGTCAGGGGTAGAGATACCCACCTCCACCTGAGAAATCAAGAACTCCCCACAGTTCTAACCGGAGAAGCGGGGTGTGGGGTGGTGGCGAGAGGCAGGCTGAGATGGCTTCTACATTCAGCACTCACACCTGTATCCTCCATTCTCACCCCCACTTGGAGACTACAAAACACTCTCAGCTTCATTAGCTCCCTCCCATTTTACAGACTGGGACACTGAGGTTCAAAAAAGGAAAGTGACATGTCCAAGGGCACACAGCATATACCAGTAGCTGAGGGTGAGAAAGACCCAAGAGATCTGCTAAAATGGGCTAAGGGCTGTAAGGAAACCCCTGGAAGAATTCCGTTGCGATCTGGAGCTGCTTGGTCAGAGCTTTGGGACAGGGGGGCCGCCATGCCCCACTGCAGCTCTGATATGACAGTGGCTTCTCCACCCACTGCCACTAAAGGATGGATGTAGCAACCTGCATCTCCATCTTGGCCACAGTAGGGAACCCACAGTGTTGCCAGGAGCTGCCCGCCCTGGCTAGTAGGGCTTAGATGAAGGGGGTGTGTGAATCCTGGAGAGGCTGAGGTCAGAGGTTAAGAGCAGATCCCAGGGCTCCTGATTTCTAGGCACCGTCCTTCTGGGGTGAGAAGCAAATTGCTTGGATAATCCCAGGAGGAGGGAGGAGCATCAGGGCTAACGGATCCTGAGTCTCCAGAGCCTCAGAAGGAGCTTGGTCCACCCTGCATCCTCCACCAGACATTGCAAGAGGCTGGGGTGGGGGTGGGGGCCTGGGAGCCCAATCCCTCAGCAAATCCAGGTCCCAGCAGAATCTGGCTTCTGGGAAAGGGAAGAGGTTTAGAGGATGCTGCAGGGGTGAAGGGGGGTACAGCAGTCCCCATTGCCTCCTCTGTCCACCCTGCTGCTCCTTCCTCTCCAGCTGCTGCCAGCCCAAACAATGTGCCCATTGTTCTGCATCTCCAGGGGCCTGTGTGCAACTGTGTGTGTCTGTTTCTCTCTGTGTGTGACTGTGTATTGCTCTGTATCTGTCTGTGTGCGAGACTTTGTGACTCTGAATGTGTGTGTGTGACCAGGTGTGTACAGTTATGGTTGTGAGTCTGCACCTTTGTTTGACTATGTGTATTTAGGGTGACTCTTGGTAACTCTGAGACTTTCTGGGTGTGTACTTATTTGTCCTTGAGAATGTGTGTTGCTGACTATTGTCTGACTGTGATTGGGTGTATAACTATGAGTGTGTGTGGCTGTGTGAGAGAATGTCTATGACTGTGTGGACAAAAGAGTGAATACTTTGTGTTTGTGTGTGTGCCCATGGTGGCTGTGTGTGCCTCAGTGGGTCACTGAGGCTGTGGGGGTCGGAACCTTTAGGTGTGAGCTTTGGCCAGGAAGAGTGGCAGGGAAAGGGAAAGACACGGTGACTCGAGGATGGGCAGGAGGAAGGGAGGCTGCAGAGCCTAGAAACCCCAGGTTTTCATCCATCCCCTTCTGTTCCCATCTCCAGTAAGGCTCAGACCCCAGCCCTGGTCTGTGATGCTCCTAGTCCCCATGGACAGAAAGGAATAGCTTTCCCTAGCAGGAAGCCTGGGACCTCAGAGAGACCAGGTGGGGCTGCAGGCGGAGGAGGGCAGCAGAGAACATTGTCACCTAAAGGAGGCTGGAGGGCATTTTGGGATCTTGGAGGGCGGCCCTGTGGTGGGGATCAGATCGGATGCCAGGTGAGGTGTGTGGGCACTGTCTAATCAGAGATGGAGGATAGGCCTTCCTAATGCCAGGAAAGGCCTGGAGATGGGAAAAGACATCAACGAATGGCTAGGTCCCAATGAAGGCCACAGGAATGGTGGCTTGGCGCAGCCCAGTTCCCAGCCCCAGGGTCTCCATCTGCCCATTTCCTTCCGGGAGCATCACCTGCACTCAGAGACCTTAGTTCTAGCCCAGGTCTGCCTCTTCCAGTTCTGTAACTGTGAGCCGGTCCCCTCTCCTCTTGGGCCTCAGTTTGCTCATCTGTACAGTGAGAGGCTGGGCTCTGATGCAGACACACAGACTGGACTTCCGCCTGCTCTCGCGGAGGCCCTGTCAGCTGTGAGTCACACAGGGCCCTGCTCACAGGGGTTTCCCACTGAGGGAAGAGACAGGGGGCACTCCCTAGTGCCTCAAGGGGAGAAGAAAGACCAGACCAGGATTACGGCTGCATGGAGAGGGGCATGTGGGTGGGCCAGAGGACAGAGGAAGAGCTTAGAGCAGGACAGAGTGGGAACAGCAAATGGTTTGTGTGAGGATGTGGATGGAGGGAGAGGCCTAGTCCGGAGTGAAGTCTAGGAGACAGGCTCCCCAGGATTCAGTGACTGGTTGAGTAGTGGGGTTGAATGAGTAGAAGGGAGTGAAGTTGTTGCCCACATTCCTGTGTGGGGTGACAGCTGGCAATGTGGATTGACTGAGACAGGGCATCAGAGGGAAAAACGAATTGGGAGGCGTCTGCTGAATCTATCCGTGTTGAGTGTGAGGTGCCCAGGGAACATTTGGGGAGATGACCAGGAGGCAGCCTGAAGTTTATACACTCAGCTCATAGACATGGGATCACAAAGACCAGGGCCTAGCCTGGCTAGTGATCATACAGGAAGACGAAAGACAGAAGGTTTTAAGTCAGAACTGACCCCACAAAATCTGGGCCTCTGGTCACTGCCTCGAACTGAAGCCACACAGTACATGAAGTCACCCAAGAAGTAGCAGGACAGTGGGGAGCACTGCCAATGGAGGAGCAGACAGCAGGAGGGGACCTCAGGAAGGAGCCTGGGAGGGAGCCACAGAGAGGGGCAGGAAAAACCCCAGAGTACAGAATCATGGAGACCTTGGACTACTGGGGATATATATATTTTTAATTTTTCTTTCCTTTATTGATTTTAGAGAGAAAGGAAGGGAGATGGGGAGAGAGAGACACATTGATGAGAGAGAACATCGACTAGCCACCTCCTGCATGCCCCCCACTGGGGATTTGGCCCACAACCTGGGCATGTGCCCTGACTGGGAATTGAATCAGTGACCTCCTGGTGCATGGGTCGATGCTCAGCCACTGAGCCACACCAGCCAGGCCACTGGGGATATTTTTAACAAGGCAGGGATGACCAACAGTAATAATAATCATAGCTGCTAGCGTTGATTGCATGCTGCTTCCCATACATTATCTCCAATCTGGGAGCCACGTGCCATCTTTGTTCCCATTTACAGGGGGGAAGCCCCGAGGTGGAGAGTTTCTGTGAGCAGAGGAGGAGAAGGTCAGGACTAGCAGAAAGTGGTTTTCAGAAGCTCTATGGAGCATGGCAGTGCTAGGTTCAGTCGGAGGCACCCACAAGGTGTTCTGATGCTTTGGGTTTGGGGGGAGCCATTAGGGATATCAGCAGGGAGAGGCACGGCAATCACAGGGCTGGGGCCCCAGCGACTTGACTCTCTGGCACCCCTGGGTATGTTGGGTTCTGCCAATCACCTGTCTTAGAACCTGGGTCTAAATACTGGGGCCCTTCAGGGGTCCTTCACTGAGACTCACCATTCAACAGTCACCAAATCACAGGGACAAATTCTTTTTTTTTCTTAATTGGATTTATTGGGGTGACATTGGGTAATAGGATCATATAGGTGTCAAGTGTACATTTCTATGGTACAAACTCTTAATATTGCACTGTGTGCCCACCACCCAAAGTCAAACCCTCTTCTGTCATCATATACTAGGTCCCCTCCTTCCCCTACCACCCACCAACCTCTGCTCTCTGGTAACCACCACACTGATGGGCAGGGATTCTGAAAGGAAACTTTCTCTCTGGCCCAGTTTCCCCAACAGCCAGAGCTGTAATCCCAGCTCACCTACATATCTCCCCCAGGCTTGATGAAGTCAAGAGCTGCCCTGAACCTCTCCCTTCCATTTTCCCATCCCTCTTCCCAACTTCCAGTTTCTTTTCAGATCCTGGGTGTCTTTGGGGAAGAGGCAGAATGTGGATTGCTTACAACTTTCCGGCCAAATTTCCCCACTTAGGGGAAGTCCCCTTAAAAGGGAAACTGAAATTCTTTCCTAGTCCAGTCCCTAGTCCCACCCCTTCCTCTCCACATGGCTCATCACCTTTCCATTCAGCCTCCTCCCCCAATGATCTGGACCCCAACTACGGTTACCTTCCAGCTCTGTGACACCAACAAGACTTCCCCTCACCATGCCCACTCTATAAAATGAGGACACTGGGTGCCACTTCGGGTCGTGGCAAGGGTTCAGTGAATTGTTATTGTGTTGAGGCCGTTGTAGTGGTGAAGAGCTGGCTCCATCATGTCCTAGCTGTGTGGCTTTAGGTCCTCTCTGAGCCTCCGTATTCTCATCTGTAAAATGGGAATGATAATAATACCCACTTCTTAGGATTATTGTGAGATAAAGGAGCGAGTGTCAGCCAGTAAGCCCTTAACACCCTGAGGCACGGAGCCCCCGGGGCATTCAACAGTAGGCCTAGGTGCGATTACATGACATGCCCAGCAAAGACCTGACACAAAGGTAGCACCCCACAGTTTGTCCTCTCCCTTTCCTCCCTTCCTTCCTTGCCCTGGAGAGACAGGTGGGAGTCTAGGCCCACCCTGAGATAACCTTCTGGTCCCTCAATCAACATTCTTCTGGGGCAGGTGTAGGAGGGACTGACCAGATGCCGAATTGTTGGAGGAAAATTTATTTGGCTCAATCAATTCTTTAAATGGTAAAGAAATCTGCCTCTCTCCAGAACCCTTAGGATTCTCTCCCTCTTGTCTTGCACCCCAGAGTGGGCCCTGGGACCTTCTTTTAGTGACTTTTCCCAGAAAGACATATTCTGGAGCTCGCACCCCCGCCAGCACACACTTCATCTGTCCCCTCCCAGTCCATCCGCAATTCTCCTTCCCTCCGGTCCGCACAAGGGCCCGACCTTCCAGTGGCCCTCCCCCAGTGCTCCAGGTTATGTTTCCAAGAGACTGAGCTCCTGGTCTCATTTTCCTCCTTTTCTCCTCAATCCACTGAACTTCAGAGTTACTGGATTGTTGAGTTCTTCAGAGTGCTGAGCTTCTCCCACCTCAGGGCCTTTGAACATGCTGTTCTCTCCACCTAGAATGCCCCTCTTCACTTCTCTACTTGCTGAATTTCTACTTTCCTCTTAAAACCCAGATCAAACCACTCCTGAGGACTTTCCAGATTCCCCAGGAGGAAGGAACGGCTCTCCCTCCACATGCTCCCTCCCCTGGGCTTAGTGTTCCCACTCAGCGCTTCCCACACTGCATCTACTCAGTGCTGGGGCACATGAGTGCAGCCTCAGACTTCAAGTTTGAGATGCCGATTAGCATCCCAGCGGAGACATCAGGCTGGCAGCTAATGGATCAGTAAGCCTGGACTTGCCCTGGCCAGTTTTATCAGTGGTTAGAGCGTCAGCCCGTGGACCAAAGAGTCGCGGGTTCGATTCCGGTCAAAGGCACGTATCTCGGTTGTGGTTTGTCCCCGGTCAGGGTCATGCAGGAGGCAACCAGTTGATGTGTCTCTCTCGCCTCAATGTTTCTCTCTCCCTCCCTCCCTCTCACTCTATCTGAAGATAAATAGAAAAATATCCTCGGGTGAGGATTAAGAAAAAATAAAAATAAAAAATAAGCCTGGACTTCAGAGGAGGTTGGGGGGTGTCCCAAATTTGAAGCCAGAGGGCTGGATGGGATCCACTGGAGAGAGGGCGTGGCTCATGAAGACAGCGCTGGGGGCTCGCCAACATTTTGACTCTGGAAGGGGAGCCAGCTGGTGAGTCAGCTGATGGCCGGTAAGAAAGGGGAAAGTCAGGTATCCTGAAGGCTGGGGGAAGAGGTCCAGAAGGAATGAGTGATTCTCCATGTCAAATGCCGCTGAAGGGTGGAGGAAGATAGAGGTAGAGAGGTATGGGAGGTGTTCAGGAGGCAGAAGTGGCAGGATTTAGGAAAGACTGAGGATGTTGGGCGTGAGGAGGAAGAAGGACTGAGGATGGTGCCCAAGGGTCTGGTTTGGGCAAATGGGTGGAAGGAGGTGCCAAGCCACACTCAGAAAGTCTAAACGAGGAGCAATGGGGTACACATGGAAATAGAGAGGTCGGTTTTGGACAGGTTGGGTTGAGATGTCTTTGGAATGGTACTAGGATCACATAATGTTAGCAGGATCAAATGCTGTCTTTGGGTCTGGAGAAAAATCTGTGCTGGAGAGAAAGAGAAAAAAAAAAAGGTATCTCTCCCCCTTCTCTATGTATATGAGAGAATCTATATGCTCGCAACTCTGAAATCACTACCTCCAGCCCAGATCCCTCCAGAACTCCAGCTGCCCTTGGAGGTCACACCGATGTCCCACAGGGACCTACAAGGCACAGACAAACAGGCCCAATTGGACACAGATTAGAGGGGACAGAGTTGGAGGCAAGAAAACCAGGGAAGAGTCAATCAGACTGGTCTAGATAAGGCAATAGTGGCCTGAAGTAGGCAAGGCCTGAGGACAGAAGAGAAGATCAAATCCAGAGACACTCAGAGAGGAGAGAGCATCAGAGAGGGGACTGGGTTCCTTGTGGAGAGAGAGGGAGCTAGAGGAGGAAGGGAGACAGCTCTTGGGGTCCCCTGGGTGTAGGGAGCTGCACAGCTGCCCCAGTTACCTGTTCATGTGTTGGAGACTCCCACAAAGGGTTGGGGATGGGTCATAAATGGGCCTTAGTGGGTGAAGAAGGGGGGTTGCTTTTGGCTGTCAAACGGATGAGTCTGGGTAGCAGTCCGAAGACTCCCTCCTTAGGCAACAGCACCCTCTGCCCGGCGGTTGTAGGGAGGCTTGGGCAGGATCCACTCCTGGCCTCAGTCCTGGGTAGGACCTGGGAGAGTGTGTGTGTGTGTGTGGGGGGGGTAGGACAGGTGGCAGAGGACTTGGACCTAGTTGAGGGCTGGAGACCACTTGTTGCCCACCAGAGTGGATCTGAGACTCCAGGAGGGCTCAAGGCCTAGAGATGCCATGACCGGACCATGTCCCTCCCCTGCTTTAAACCTGTCCATGTCTCCCTACATCCTCCTGGAGAAATGTCAAACTCCCTAGCTTGACCTTCTAAATTCTTTGAAGCTCCAAGCCCAGCTAGTTTCATTATAGATGGAGACGCCCTGGCTACCAGTCTCACCATTCCATTAGTGGGGTGACCATTTCAGCCTGCTAATCATCAAACCTTTCTCCATGATGCCAATTCTGACTGCACTGCTGTGCCATGTGTATGCCTTCCTAGTTCCTGCTCACCCATCAAGATCAGCTCAAGCCCTGGCCGGTTTGGCTCAGTGGTTAGAGCGTCGACACGTGGACCAGAGAGTCCCGGGTTCGGTTCCCACTTAGGGCATGGACCTCGGTTGCAGTTTGTCTCCAGCTCAGGTTGGTGGCGATCAGCCAATGTGTGTCTCTCACATCGATGTTTCTCACTCTCTCTCTCTTCCCCCCTCTCTCCCTCCTACTCTATCTGAAGATAAATGCAAAAATGTCCTCAGGTGAGGATTAAAAAAAAAAGATTCAGCTCAAGGGACTCTTCCTGGAGGCTTTTCTGACCCACCTCACAGAAACAGCGTCACCCCCTGTGGCATTTTACTGAGCTGGAGTATACCTCTGCCTTTCTCTCTTTTTTTTATCCTCACCGGAGGACATTTTTTCCATTTTTTGTTCAGATAGAGTGGGAGGGAGAGAGAGAGAAACATCGACGTGAAAGGGACACATCGAGTGGCTGCCACCTGCACGAGCAACCAGGGCCGGGGACAAACTGCAACCGAGGTACGTGCCCTTAGCGGGAACCGAACACGAGTCTCTCTGGACCGCAGGCCGACGCTCTAACCGCTGAGCCAAACCAACCAGGGCTCTGACTTTCTCTCTTTTTTTTTTTTAATTTGTTTTTTGGTATGTGTCCTTCGCGGGAACCGAACTGGGACTCTCTGGTCCACAGGCCGATGTTCCAACCACTGAGCCAAACTGGCCAGGGCTGACTTTCTCTTTTGATGGCACTGTGAGAGTCTGGAGACCAGGGCCAGGGCCAGTTCATCCAGTCTACCCTAGTGGGGGGGTTTGTGGATGGTAAGGGGTGCAGTGGGAGGATCAGGGATGGCAGCAGGCACCCCCTAGAACTTGTGTGGGAATGGGGAGAACTGAGAGAACCAGAGAGAGGTGAAAGCAGCTTTATTTGGACAATGAAGGGCAGAAACACGGAAAGCCCAGGAGAGAAGTCGTTAGGTCGTCTTCGCCCTCAGGGAGGGGACACAGGATTGTGCAGTGCTCCCAGGCCATCCTTCTGTTCATCCTGGATTGGCACAGGTCAGCCTTGAACCTGAAGTCTGTCTTCCCAAATCTCTGGAAAACAGATATCTGTGACACTCCTTTGGAACCCCAGGGCCTACGGTGTGTAGCTGAGCATGCCAGACTGCCTGGCCTCTTATGCCGCTCTGCCATGAACTAGCTGGTGTCCTGGGGCAAGTCATTTAATGGCTCTGAGCCTCAGTCTCCTCATCTGAGAATAATGGGAATAATGATGGTACGCACCTCGCAGGGTTGTGATGAGCTTAAAAAAGATAGTTGAATGCAAAGTTTAAGCATAGTACCTGGCAGAGAGTCAATGTGCCATAAATATTATTTGTTATGATTATTACTACTTTATCAAGAGAGCTAGGTTCTGGTCCCAGTTCTGCCATGTTTTTTTCTCTGGGCCTGCCTGAGTTTCCCTCTGAAAAATGGGGTGTTGAAGAGTTAAATCAGATAATGGATATGGCAGAGTCTTCTAAGGTGAATGATTCTTTGCCCTTCTGAGGTTCATCTCCCTGGGGCTGCCGGAGAGTTGTCACCCCTACTTTGTCAGATATTTTTTATTTTATATATATTTACTCATTTTTGTTCATCCTCACCTGAGGATATTTTTCCATTGATTTTTTTTTTTTTATCCTCACCCAAGGACATTTTTCCATTTTTTGTTCAGATAGAGTGGGAGGGAGAGAGAGGAAGAGAGAGAGAGAGAAACATCGACATGAAAGGGACACATCGAGTGGGCTGCCACCCGCACGACCAACCAGGGCCGGGGACAAACTGCAACCGAGGTACGTGCCCCTAGCGGGAACTGAACCCAGGTTTCTCTGGACCGCAGGCCGACGCTCTAACCGCTGAGCCAAACCAGCCAGGGCTCCATTGATTTTTAGACTAGAAGGAAGGGAGGGAGAAAGCGAGAGAAGAAAGATATGAGAGAGACACATCCATTGATTGCCTCCCGCACACTCTCCAACTGGGGATTGGTTGCCTCCCACAACCCTGACTGGGGTTTGGGATTGAGCCTGCAACCCAGGTACTGCCTTGACCAGGAATCAAACCAGGGACCCTTTGGTGCATGGGCCAATGCTCTAACCACTGAGTCACACCGGCCAGGGCTGTCAGGGCTTTACTGGGCTCACAGTCCAGGTAGTACCTGCTGCCGAAGGGCTAGCCCATCTCCTTCCCTCTGCCCACAAGGAAGAATGAGAGGAAAGGACTGGCCAGCAGGGATTGTGATTAGACAGGACGAAGGACTTCCTTCCGGGCTGCAGGATACTACCCTGGAAAGGCCAGAGAGGTCTTGGGACTAAGGCTGCTGGGGGGAGGGCTTGCTTTCAGGGAAATGGCCAGGCCAGGTTGATCGGACCAGAATGGACCAGTGGGGTGAATCAGCTCTGCAGTGACCTTACTTCCAGACACCCTGGAGGGTCCGTTTAAACCTGCCCCATGGCTCCCAAGATCCCAAAAACCACAGACAGAAACAAAGACACAACAACAATGGTACTTGAGGACAGGCAGCCAGAGGCAAGACGCCACCCACTAGACACATGCTGTTTCCTCTGCCCAGAACACTCTTTCCAGGGTCTAGAGTGGCTGACCTCCTCATCCTTCACGCCTTGTTTGAGCGTGAACCTCCTCTGCCAGGACTTCCTGACCAACAAATGCATTCATTGAACATTGACCGAGCCCCAGGCATGAGTCAGGCACTCTTCTAGATAGATCTGTGAACAAGACCAAGTGCCTGCCCACTACATATGAAGTAACACCTGGTCCACCTTGTTCTTCTCAAACACAGAACATTTAATCTCTGACCTCCTTTTATTGTCTGTCTCCCCAATCAGAATTTAAGTTCCCTGACAGTAGGAACTTCAATTGCCTGTTTCACTAATGTAAACCCTGTGATTCAGTGTATAAACCTGGCACATACCATGATAATGGGCCCTTGATAAATATTTGTTGAATAAATAAATGGACACAGAGATCAGAGATAGATACACAGAAAGAGAGCCATGCTGAAAGGTAGATGCAGACATTCAGAGGTGCACAAAAATGTAAGCGTGCACAGACAAAGGATGTTCACCAGCAGTGCCTTTCAGGTTGACCCTGAGCCTGCCTTCTCTCCCTTAGGTTATTCAGCTTGGTCACCAGGCCAATAGCTGGAGTCACTCCTGTCCTGGAGCTGACCTAGTTGGTGCCTAGGCAAGTCCTATCCTGGGCAGGACACAAAGTTGATATCATTTGAGGAATCCTGTTTGGTACTCTTATTTTACTTTTTTTTTTTTTTATTAGAGAGAGAAACATCAACGTGAAAGGGACACATCGAATGGCTGCCACCCCCATGACCAACCAGGGCTGGGGACAAACTGCAACCGGGTACGCGCCCCTAGCGGGAACCGAATCTGGGTCTTTCTGGACCGCAGGTCGACTCTCCAACCGCTGAGCCAAACCAGCCAGGGCTTATTTTACTTTTTTAGGTGTCTTCTGATGAACATTTTAATATAGTTAAATGTGCCAATCTTTTTTCCTCTAAAAATGTTTAACCCTAAAAAAAAAACAAATGCCCTGGCCGGTTTGGCTCAGCGGTCAGAGCGTCGGCCTGTGGTACAGAGAAACCCGGGTTCGGTTCCCGCTAAGGGCACGTACCTCGGTTGCAGTTTGTCCCCGGCCCTGGTTGGTCGTGCAGGTGGCAGCCACTCGATGTGTCCCTTTCACGTCGATGTTTCTCTCTCTCTCTCTTCCTCTCTCTCCCTCCCACTCTATCTGAACAAAAAATGGAAAAATGTCCTCGGATGAGGAAAAAACAAAACAAAAACAAAACAAAAATGTTTAACCCTCACCCGAAGACATGCTTAGCGATAGAAAAGAGTGTGTGTGTGTAGCGGGGGGCATCAATTGATTGCCTTCCGCAAGCTTCCTGACTGGGGATCAAACCTAAAACCTAGGTATGGGTCCTTGACCTGGAATCAAACCCGTAACCCTTCAGTCCACGGGCCGGCACTCTAACCACTGAGCAAACCGGTCGGGGCCTAAATATGCCAATCTTTTAAATAACCCGCAGAGACCCCTGTCCAGCCCCTGGAGCTCCTCCTACTTCGGCTCAACTCCTCCAGGTCCTGAAGCTCGCAAGGCTGCAGCTGCCGCACACGACCTCAAGCTCAGGACTTGCTCTTCCCAACCCTCCCCTTACCCCTCCCATAGACCTGCCCCCGTGGTCGCGCCCTATCCGGGCTCCGCCCCTTACCTGTTCTCACGGGCGTAGAGGAACTAGATGTCTCTTCCTCTTGCCCAGGAATTGGTAGTTAATATTCTGCCACCGGTGCTTCCACCTGGAGGCAGGTAAAATTTGGCAGACAAGATGCGAGCAAGGCTCCCCTACTCCCTCCGGGTCTAAGCCCACTCCACCTAGCCCCGCCTCTTACTCGGCTCTCAGTCCCCTCCAGCTCCGCCCTTCCCAGATACGCCCCCTCCTCCCGCTCCCGGGCGCGGTCAAGAGCAGCCTATCCAGCCCTGACTGGCCCTTGGCTCTGGCAACCCGCCCCTTCGCACAAGCCCCGCCCACGGGAATAGGCCCCCGCCCCCTCCCCGCCCTCTTTCTCCCCCCGTTCCCGCGCTCACGTGAGGCGCGGGCGCGCGCCGTAACAGCTGGGCCATCGCGCGGAGGGCACGTCGGCCAAGCCGGTGGCCCCCGGCAGCAGCAGCAAGTTGCGCGCCGGCCAGCGCCAGGCGGCCCCCGGCGGGAGGCGGCGCTGTGGACTTAGCCAGTAGTCGCCCAGGCTTCGGCGGGCGGCGGGAGCCGGCAAGGCAGGGCCCCGGCAGCCCCAGAAACACAACTCCTGGTCCAGGCGGTGTGGCGGCGTGGCCCGGGGTTGCCTGCGGGGACACGGGGCAGCAGTCACCCCAGGAGGGCTCTAGGAGCAGGGAGGAGGGACCGCCTCGAATCGGATGTGGCGAGGCGAAGGCCGGGGTCACCCCTGATCACTTTAGAGAAATTGGAAAGAGGGATAGGAAGCCTCTATCGGGGTCTTCCCAAGGACCTGGGCTGCTCCTCCTCCCAGTTCCAGGCCAGGGCCCTTGATACTGCTGGCGCCTCCCCCAAGCCCCCTCACCGAGACAGAAGAAAATTCACCACGAAGTGGGCAGTCTCGGTGAATAGCATGGTGTCCAGGCCGTCAGGCCCGACTTCGGCCTCTTTAATACCTGCCTGGGCGTGGAGGGGGGGCCTGAAAGCCCATAGTCCCCCCGGGCCCGGCTGTTTTTAGCAGGAGACCTCAGCTGGCAGAGGGGGAGTGGGGGCAGCGGGGTCTAGTCTGTTGTCTGACTTCATCAGCCACTTTAGTGGGAAGAAGCTGGTCACCAGATCTCAATGATCCCCTGAGACACTTCCCCCCAGGACCTAGGACAGAAGGGGAAGGACAGGCAGAGGTAGCAAGAGGGGGCTGAGGGCAGGAAGGTCAGCAGCCAGTTGAATAAACCCTTCTCCTATTCCACCCTTGGCCTCCAGCTTCCACACACACACACACCCTGATGGTGTGCTCAGGTAGAACCCACACCTCAGAAGACCTCCCTGCCCCCAGGGTTTAGGAGCTCCCCATGGCCCTTTAAGAGCCTTTTCCCTTGCTCCAGGGCACTCTTAAATTTCAGAGGCTGAAGGCTTTTCAGCCAGCTCTAGTTAAGGAATTCTTACCTGGAGGCCAAGAATGAGTTTCTGGGAGCTCCAGGACCCCCCTAAACTGTCTGCAAAGTTCTAAACACAAGTATATTTCTGGAAAGAATCTAGAAGGGGTCCTTGGCACCTCCCTCCCCTCCCCCTAGAAAAGTCCATGATCTGCTCTATCCCATTCTTTGAAGAAAGGAAACTGAGGTTCAGAGAGGGGTAGAGAAAAGCCAAAAGTAAAACTCAGGCTTCCTACTACTCTGCTTGCCCTCCTGCAAAAAGGTGAGACAACTCTTCTGTGCCCTCGTCCTGCTCAGAGCATGGGGTTCAGGGCTCATGGCTCAGAGCCCAGGCTGGGCCCTGCTCCTCAACCCCTTGGGATCCTGAGGAACATGCTGGCCCAGCTCCCTTCCCCACACTGCCAGTTTGGGCTATCCCCCCCCCCCCCCCAGTGACTCATACTGGCTGCTAGGGAGAGTGGGCAGCTGTTCTGGGCCCCCAGAGTCCAGTACAGGTCTTGACTTGCCCACCCCAATTGTGCAGCCATATTTGGGGGTTTAACTTTCTCATTTCCCTCCTTTAGGAATCTCCCTCTTCTCATTTCTTCTTTTCTTTCTCTCTAACCTTTCCCTCCCTGATGGCTCCTTCCCAGCAGTAAACAAACAGGCTCTATCTAGTCTTTCCTATCTTTGGAAAAGAAGAAAGCCCTCTTTCAACCCCGTGTCCTTCTCTAGATCCCTTTCACAGCCAACATTCTCGAAAGAGCTGTGTACACAGGCTTTTTCTACTTCCTTACTCTGGACCCTGCAACCGCAACCAGGCTTCCTCCCCCACCATTCCACAGGAACAGCTCATCAAGGTCACCGCTGACCTGCTAAGACCAAAGGATGCTCTGGAGGCTTTATCTGACTTGACCCCTTAGCAGTGGCGGCTTCAGCACAAACACTCCCACCTGTTTGAAGTAGTTTTGTGTCCTTGTTTTTCTGGACACTGCGCACTCTTGATTTTCTTGCTATCTCACCGACTGCCGCCACATGGCAGATTTCTCATCTTTTGCTCGTTTGCTCACTGCCTAAACATGGGTGTTCTGGGACCCTCCGCAGCCTGTCCCAAGGGAATCTCATCGGTTCCCATGTCTTCAGTGTCCACCTTTGTCAGAGACTCACTTCTTTCTTTCAGCCCTGACCTCTCTTCCCTGTCTTGGGCCCCTACCCCTGGATTTCCCACCTCACAGGAAACATGCCCCACACCTGCCCTTCCTCTCATATCCCCCAGTTTGGCCCTTTCTCAGTTGCCTGAACTAGAAATCTGGGCCTGGTTCTAGACTCTTCCCTTTTTCTTCCTTTTCATATTCAAGCAGCCACAAAAGCCTGTCCTCTTTGGGACATATCTAAATCCCACTGCTTCTCTCCATTTCCACTGCTAACACCTCGTCCAAGTCCCCGTCACCTTTCATCTGGGAGGCTACAGCAGCCTCCTGAATTGTCTCCCTGCTGCCACTCTCAATCTCTTTCAAGGTGGAGAAACTTTTTTCTGCCACAGGTCATTTGGATGTTTATAACATAATTCACAGGCTATACAAAATTATCAACTTAAAAATTAGCCTGCTAGCCCTGGCCGGTTTGGCTCAGCGGTTAGAGCGTCGGCCCGCTGACCAGAGTCCCGGGTTCAGTTCCCACTAAGGACACATATCTTGGTTGCAGTTTGTCCCCGGCCCTGGTCAGGGTTGTGCAGGAGGCAACCATTTGATGTGTCCCTCTCATGTCAATGTTTCTCTCTCTTGTTCTTCTCTCCCTCCCTCCCTCCCTCCCACTCTATCTGAAGATAAAACAGAAAAGTATCCTCGGATGAGGATTAAATAATAATAATGATAATGATGATAATAATAATTAGCCTGCTATATTTGATCAGGCTAATTTGGTGAGGCATGTGATGTTAGCTGGTATTGATAAGGCCCTCGAACTGGATGTTCCCCACCCCTGTAGGTGGTCAGTTTCCACAAAGCAACCAGGGTTGTCTTTCCAAAACACGAATATGTCCCTCTGAGTGTCTTCAGCAGAAAGTTCACCCATGGCACACACCAATCCCAGTGCTGGAATATTTCCCACCCCCAGTCTTTGCCTGGGTAACCGCTTCTCACCTCAGTTCCAGTGTCAGTTTCTTAAAGAAGCCCTTCTGGACCCCCAACCTGGTTCTCCTCACAGCACTGTGGCTTCTCCTCTGTGGACTTACCAAGCAGCTATTCACTAACTAGTCTAATCTTCAGACATTTTAGGCCCTGAGGATGTCAGGATGAACATGACACAGCCCCCTGCCCTTAGTGAATCCGTATCAAAATGAGATAGCCATTCAACAGGGATCAAGGAATATAGGTAAGTACATACTAGGACAAGCAGATACTATGGGAGGGCAAAAACAGGTGGTCAGAGGAGACTTCTTTGAGAAATGACAATGGGTGGAGATCTAAAGGGTCAGTGGGATTAGGAGGGATGGATGCTATTCCAAGCAGAAAGACCAGTGTGCTTATAGGTGGGAATAATATTTTGTGAAGAGCTGAGGGGAGCCCTGGCTGGTGTGGCTCAGTTGGTTGAGCATCATTCCTGCACCAAAAGGTTGCTGGTGTGATTCCCAGTCAGGGCACATGCCCAGATTTCAGGCTTGATCCCCGGTAGGGGGCTTGCAGGAGGCAACTGATCGATGTTTCTCCCACCGATGTTTTTCTCTTTCTCCCTTCCTCTCTCTCTAAAATCAATGAAAAAAACAAACAAACATATTTAAAGAAAAATAAATTTTTTAAAAAAGGAGCTGAGGGTGTCCAGTGTGGCTGGACAAGTAATGTAAAGAAGCCACTGATGAGATTTAAACAGGAGAATGACATGGCTGGGTCTGTGGTCTTTATAAAACAAGTCTGGACTGGAAGAATCAAGCAAGGAAGGAGTTAGGGAGACTGGTTAGGAGGCTGCTAGAGTAATCCAGATGAGAAGCAATGGGGGCCTGATTCAGGGGGTTGGCAGTGGAATTGGAATAAAATGGACTGTGGTCATCTGGACTGGGGGTTGGGAAAGAGAAAGGAAATAAAAACAATTCTGGTGCCCTTACCCCAAGGGTGGGTGGGGAGAGGTCGTGGGAGCTGGGACACCCATATCCCTGTGGTGTCAAACTCACTGAACTATCTGGTGTTGGGTTTCCTGATGTCTTTCCAGGGGCCCTCATCCATAATTTTTCCTAGAGGAGCATGTGCAGGCCCAAGAGGTAGAAGGCTGCTAAGACCCAGGGGAGGAGAAAAGGGAAGTTGGGTCAGAGTCCATATGTGATGTAATTTCAGGGAAAGTGTTATTTGGGGTTTTCTCAGAGTATAAAATTCCACTGTCTCTGACTCTACCCTAAAAACCCCAAACTCTGAGATGTTCAGTCTCTGGGTCCCATCATTGGAAGTCTTGGGAGCCTTCTGGGGGCTGTGAGCCTATATCTGAAGGACCACAATATATACCTGACAGGTCCCCAAGACTCAATGTACACTTCCCACAAGTGGGCCCGTTGCCCACTGCCTGCATGATCATCACACTAACTCTGGAGGCCCACAGCTTATGTACCCACATTGTACATGGGAGACTTCCAGGGGTTGAGGAACTTGCTCAAATGCACACAGCTAAGAGGAGGCAGGGGGAGGGTTAGAATCAAGGTTTGACTGACATCAGTCTGTGCTTTTAACTTCTGAACTATATTAAGCCTGTTGACCCCTGGTTGGTTGGCTCAGTAAGGGGAGGAGGCTTTGTGGGGAACTTGCTCGTGGTTGGGGTGGCTGCCTCCATCTTTTATCAAACGTTGGGAAAGGGTAGAGCTGACGTCAATTGTTGCCATGATGATACAGCAACCCTTTCTCTGCCATCTCCATGGTAACCTGGGGGGTCCATCTGTACTTCACCCTCTCCTTCTAAAAGGGAGTCCCTGCCCAGGCGGTGTGGCCTAGTGGATTGAACATCCTTCCATGGACAGAGAGATCCTGGTTCGATTCCTGGTCAGGGCACATGCCCGGGTTGCAGGCTCAATCCCCAGTAGAGGGGGCATGTGGGGGACAGCCAATGATGTTTCTCTCTCCTTTCCTCTCTCTAAAAATTGATTTAAAAAACCCCAAAAAACTAAAAGGGAGTCCATTATGGAAAGAAAAGTCAGGGAAGGCAGTGAGTCAAGCATCCCCTTTTCCCTGGGCCCCTCCTCATTCCTCAGGTTCAGACAAGGCTGGGTGGGATCTGGGGTCCTGCTTAGGGGTCTGGGGACAGCTTTACCCTCTAGGGCAGTGGTTCTCAACCTGTGGGTCGTGACCCCTTTGGAGGTCGAATGACCCTTTCACCGGGGTCACCTAAGACTGTCAGAAACACATATTTCTGATGGTGATTCATAACAGTAGCAAAATTACAGTTATGAAGTAGCAACAAAAATAATTTTATGGTTGGGGGTCACCACAACATGAGGAACTGTATTAAAGGTCCGTGGCATTAGGAAGGTTGAGAACCACTGCTCTAGGGTGAGGGAGGCAGCTTTGCTTTTACCACTTGGGGATTCCCCTGGAGCGCCCCTCCCCCTCCAAGTTCCTAGGCTCCTGAGCAGAACTGCTGAGAAGTTGGCAAAGGGAGGCAAGAGGGATTCCCCAAGCCCCTCTGTCTGGGCATCACCCAGTCCCTGAGGACATGGCTGGCTGGCTCTCTGCTGCCCCTTGAAGCCAAATGTAGGAGTAGCAGCAGCAGCCTCTCTTAATCAGTGCCAGCTGTGTCAGAGATGCCCGCTTGGTGCTGTACTCACATGACTTTACTGAAATCTTTCACCAGGTGTCATTAATCTCATTTTATAGATTTGGAAATGGAGGCTCAGAGAGGCTAAGCAACTAGCCCAAGGTTGCACAGCTTGTAAATGGTAGTCTCAGGACTCAAACCCAGGACTAGAATTTAGGCCAGTGACTTTTCCAATGGGAAAGAAGAAGCAACAGAGAACAGAATGGAAAAGGAGATGAAAAATAGGAGAGAGAAGCGATCCAGATTGGAGCTTGTCATGCTCCCTGTCACTTACAGAACAAAGTTCAAACTCAATGTCTTGATCCAGCTTCTCGCCTGTGAACTCATCCCTGGATCCCCTGAATTCTGATTTTTGCAAGGGCAAGTGATCAGATAGATTCAGGCCTGGTGAAAGTTGATTGCACTGAATTCCTTGAACTTGCCTTCTACTTTCCTGCCTCCAGCTTTTGCTGACAGTGTTCCTTCTACCTGGGATGCCCTTTTCCCTTACTCATGGACATTCTAGACCTAACTAGGCCCAGGGTTTGGCCCATTGGCAAAGCTGTGTGTCTAGAATCTTTGCATCCCTCACTATCCAAGTACATGGGAGGAGGCAATACATTTTTTTTTTTTTTTAAAGAATGAAGGTTTGAGGCCCAGCTGGTGTGGCTCAGTGGTTGAGCATCGGCCCATGGACTAAGAGGTCACCGGTTCGATTCCTGATCAGGGCACATGCCCAGGTTGTGGGCCAAATCCCCAGTGGGGGGCATGCAGGAGGCAGCCAATCAATGTTCTCTCACCGATGTTTCTTTTCCTTTTTATCCTCACCCGAGGACATTTTTCGATATTTTGTTCAGATAGAGTGGGAGGGAGAGAGAGAGAGAGAAACATTGACGTGAAAGGGACACATCGAGGGGTCGCCACCCATACGACCCAACCAGGGCTGGGGACAAACTGCAACTGAGGTACGTGCCCTTAGCGGGAACCGAACCCGGGTCTCTCCAGACCACAGGCCAACACTCTAGCTGCTGAGCCAAACCGGCCAGGGCTCATCGGTGTTTTTATCTCTCTCCCTCTCCCTTCCTCTCTCTCTAAAATCAATAAATAAAAAGAAAAAAAAAGGAAAGGAGGGTTGAGAAGATGGGACAAAGGAAGTAAGAGAGATGGGAGAAAGGAAGATGGGAAGGATTCGGCATTTTGGGGCGGGCAAGGCCCAAAGAGATCAGCTGGTGCCTTTTTTTTTTTTTTTTAAATCAGTGAGGAAGGGGACCCCGAGTGAGGCCTCCCAGTAGGTCATTGCTTGACCATGAATTATTATTATTATTTTTTTTGGTACGTGCCCCTAACAGGAACCGAACCTAGGACTCTCTGGTCCATAGGCCGATGCTCCAACTGCTGAGCCAAACCAGCCAGGGCGAATTCTTTTTTTTTTAATCCTCACCCGAGGATATTTTTCTATTTATCTTCAGACAAAGTGGGAGGGAGAGAGAAGGAGAGAAAGGGAGAGAGAGAGAGAAACATTCATGTGAGAGGGACACATCGACTGGTTGCCTCCGGCACAAGCCCGACCAGGGCCGAGGACTAACTGCAACTTAGGTACATGCCCTTGGTCGGAATCGATCCCAAGATGCATTGGTCTGCGGGCTGACACTCTGCCGCTAAGCCAAATTGGCCAGGGTTCAACCATGAATTCCTTTCTTTTTTTTCTAAATGCTTTTATTGATTTTTTAGAAAGACGAAGGGATAGAGAGAAACATTGATGTGCGAGAGAAACATCGATTGGCTGCCTCCTGCACAACCCTACTGGTGATCAAGCCCACAACCCGGGCATGTGCCCTGACCAGGACCTCTCAGTCCATGGGAAGATGCTCAAGCCACTGAGCCACACCTGCCGGGCAGACCATGAGTTCTATGAAAGCCAAGGCCCATGTCTGTCAAGTTCACCACTGAATTCCCAGTGCCCTGCATAGGCCTGGTGGAACTATACTGTCTGTGCTAGGGACAAAGCCTTGACTAGAACCCAGAGGCCTGACACCTGGTCACAATGTCCAAGGCTTCTCATTGCCATGGAACAGAGTCATCACCCTGGTCCCTGCCACTCTCTACTCCTTTATTTCAGGTTTCTTTTTCTCCCAGGCATACTCAATCTTCCAATCTTTGCATAAGCTGTCTCTCTCTTCCTAGATTGTTTTTTTCTCCATCTTTACCCATTATTTTCTGGTGATGCTATCAATCACCTGGCTGTGTTTACACCTCAAGGGAAGGCTTACTTATGGCCCAGCCTGGTCAATTACAGTCTCCCATCCTCTTGACAATGGTAATTGGCTCAAGGAGTGTACACATAATTTAAGAAGGGCCAATCACTGCCCTTGTATGGGTAGGTATATGGAGACTGTGAGAAAACTGTTCCTTCTTGGGATTTGTAAACTGCTTGCTGCCATGTTGCCTGTCCAGGAGATAATCAGGGGTGAGGGAGAAACAATGGGGCAGTCCTGGTGGGGTTGAATCTTTGGTTCCAGCCCAATAGATAGTCTGGTTCCTACTGTTCTTCCTCTAATCACTAGCTTATATCCTTCCCAGCCACTTGAAACAATCAATTCCATTTTTGCTTACGCTAACTAACTTCATTTACTTTCAATAGACGAGAACCTATCAATACAGAGCCTGATAATTTTTTCTAAAAAGACAATAGTCTAGCCCGGCCAGTGTGGCTCAGTGGTTGAGCGTCAACCCATGCACCAAGAGGTCACCGGTTCGATTCCTGGTCAGGGCACATGCCCAGATTGTGGACCTGATCCCCAGTGCGGGGCATGCAAGAGGTGGCCAGTCAGTGGTCTCCTCAGTTTCTATCTCTCTCTCCCTCCCCTGTCCTCTCTAAAATCAATAAAGAAGCCAGGCCAGTGTGGGTCAGTGGTTGAGCATCGACCCATGCACCAGGAGGTCGCCGGTTCGATTCCCAGTCAGGGCACATGCCCAGGTTGTGGGCCTGATCCCCAGTGGGGGGCATGCAGGAGGCGGCCAACTGATGTTCTCTCTCATTGATGTTTCTATTTCTCTCTCCCTCTCCCTTCTCTCTAAAATCAATAAAGAAAAAAAAAATGACAACACTCTCCTATGAAGGGTGAGTACTGTTTACAAGGAATGAGGTCCTTTTTCTGCAGAGCAGCAGCATGGCTTGCTAGGCAGAATAGGGCCTACATTAAGTTTGGAGGGGATGCAAACAGCTGATTATTCCACTTAATAGAACTGAGAGCTCCTGCAGGGTTCTCCAGGGGTAAGGGTAGAGGAGGAGTGAAGAGGGAGAGAGAAGCCAGCACTGGTGCCTGAAGCCAGGGATTAGTTGGTGAAGGGGAAAGCTAGATGTGGAGAGGTTTCAAGAGCCAGGATGTTTTAAAGGGCCAGGGGCTGAGCGGTCATCTAAATTAAAGTCCTCACTTCGAAGTAGACCTTCTGGCAAACATGTTTTCCTTCAATAACCCTCCTGCATTTGGCACTGCCTGGGAGAGTGTTTTGTGTGGAAGTCAAGAAGTCACCTTTCAGGTGACCATGGGATTCTGAAGTGTTCTAGGGACATCTTGGCCTTCTACTCTATGTGGATTAGGGGAGGGAAATTGAGTCAATTGTACTTAGATCTCAAGGGACAGGAGACTGAACCTGATCTTTGGCTTCGTATATTTTTTTCCCAATATTAAAATAATACAAGTTCATTAAAGCAAAATCGGAAAATACTTGTTCAGCTTAAATATTACACTTCCAGGCAACTTTGTGTCATGGGCTCTTCCTGTGGATGGCTTTTAGAGCATTAAGTCTGAGGACACAGGAGTGTGCTAGTAATACCTATGAGTTGGGAGATCCTGAACAAGGCTCTCAAGGCTCAGTTCCTTCACCTGTATAATAGGAATAAAACCAGTTTTTCAAACAACTTCCCTAATCTTTTTCTGCTCCCACCAGTTCTAGGATAAACCAAAGGTCAAGATGGACAGAGCAGCTCCTAAATTCTTTCAACAAAACTAGAGGTGTCCAGGGTCAAAAAACAGCAGGTAGGAAAACCTAATTCCATCTTGGGAGAATTTAGTGAGCCTGGTGTGGGTGGTCATTCTCTTTATTCTAAATTGTCTGCCGATCCCATCTAATCCCGACCTTCTCTAGGCCCGTGGAGTTCAGCACAATAGCGTACTTTTTACTGGAGACTAAAGAGAAGGATGGGGGAAGAGAGGATGAGGGAAAAGGGTCCAAGAGGAAAGGCTGCCAGAAAAGGGGTCACTGACTAGCAAGAAAAAGGGGAGGGGTGGGCACCAGGCCAGAAGAAAGTGGACCGGGAAGGGTGAGCCCCTGGGGCTGGGAAGATCCAGGAGGAGGAGGCCGCCTAAGGAAAGGTACTATGGGATGGGGCAGAACAGTGTGTGGGCCCCATCCGACGGGACAGACATACACGGCCAGCCCGGAGTGGAAAGAACAGTTTATGCTGTGCTTTATTAAAATGTGCATCATTCTTTTATTTTAAAATGTGCATCATTGTCTCATGCTCGGCGCGCGCGACGTGCTCGGGCGCACTCAGGTGGCGCGGGCCCGGGGGCTCCCGCCCATAGCCAGGTAGACGTCGATGGGCACGTGCAGCAGCGTCAGGCAGTGGCAGCCCGGGCAGCGTCGAAGCGGCCTATGGAAAGCAGTGCGACAGAGGGCGCTGTTGGGGATTCATCTGCGGAGTGCACTTGCGGTCTCCGAGGTTTGGGCGTGGATGTGGGACCCTTACTTGGGCGGGGGTAGGGTAGGGTTGCTGTCTGGGGATGGAAAGTGGGACGCGGGGAGCACGCGAGCGGCCGCAGGGGAGAGCGCGGGCTCACCTGACCGGATTGTGCTCCGTAGCTACCGGCTCTGGGTTGTCCTGGGACTCGGGGGTGGCGGCAAGACCAGGGGAGTCTCCGGCCTCAATGGGGAATCGCCGACCCTGAGGGGGCTCCTGGGCACTCATGTCCAGGCCCCGGGTCGCTCTGCGCAGGGAGGGGCAGTCAGGCCGCTCCCGGACCGCCCAGGGACCGCCGGGCACTCCCTCCCCGCGTCTGCCCCCTGGGCAGTTGCTCACCTGCTGGAGGCCGTGGCCGGTCCCAGGCTGGAAGCAGCTGCCTGAGCCCTGGCCGCTGGAGGACGCTCCGGTCCAAGCGGAGCCGGGCAGGTGTCTGCAGCGCGTGCAGACCCGGGAGTCAAAGGGGAGGGCTGCATTGTGACCCGAGCCCCAGCGTGCTGACCTCACAGAACCCGTTCCTCCCACCGGGGAACCCTCCCACCACCACCCGCCGCCGTGAGAAGGAAGCCGGTGGGCTCCTGCCTTGGAGCCTTGAGACTGGATGGCACAGCCCCCCAGCAGCCCAATGGGGGCGCAGGAGGTGACAGCAACCAGTAGGGAGGCAGCGTCCACGAAAAGGAGCCTGGCATTCTGGGCAGCGGAAAGCCCCTCCACACCAGGCTGAACTGCAACTCACTGCCTGGCTCCGAGTGTGGGGGTGCAGCGAGGATTAACCGGTGCTGGGTTTGGTGGTGGTGCTGGTGAGGGCAGGTAGGGACACTACCCATTTTGGCCATGGGTCACACAACATTTACATCACAATTGGGCTGAAGTTTTAAAATGTCTGGCCCTCTCCCTCCCCACCACCTGCGGCTGAATGTTCTAGCGCTGGGGGCTGCTGTGGATGAAGTCCTTGGGGAGAAAAGGACCCGGCCAAGGGCTATGGTGGAGTAGAGCTGCCTCACAGAGGCAGCATGAGCTGAGAGGGTGATAGGAAGGAGACGCTAGACAGCATGGAAGACTTTCTGCTCTCCAATGGGTACCAGCTGGGCAAGACCATTGGGGAAGGGACCTACTCAAAAGTCAAAGAAGCTTTTTCCAAAAAACACCAAAGAAAGGTGGCAATTAAAATTATAGACAAGATGGGAGGGCCAGAAGGTGAGCTGGGAACCCTTTGGAGGAAGAGAGGGCTGGCTGAGGTGGGTGGGGCCTTCCTCCAGTCCAAAGGAGCATTCCTCCTCCTCTTTAGTCTAAAACCAAGGAAAACAAGAAATTGTGGTTCTGGAGTAGGTCAGTGGGGAACAGAGATGCTGGGAGTCCAGGAACATCACACCCTCCAATATCCAAGATTAAAGTGGCAGGTGGTGAAGGGTCCTCAGGGCAGAACCCAAGTCCATCAGGGGAACAGAGATTGGCAGACAGGCCACAATCAGGCTACGAGAGGGCAGGAGCTGGTGTGGAGGCAGGCAGTGATGGGGAAAAGACTGGGTTCATAGAAAGAACTGTGGGTCAGGAGGCAGGGGTGAGAAGAACTGGTTCACCACACCGTAGGCAAATCAGGCCTCATAATGAGATTCAGTGGCTTTGTCTAACAGTTCTCCAAGCACTTGGATATCCATGATCTCACAGGCTGCTCACAAGTCCCTGAGGTTGGCAGGGAGTAGTTCCTTTGAATAGTATATTGACTACAATAATAAGATGAATGTTCTTTGCACTGTTCAAGCATCTAGACATTTAAGACTGTCAAAGGAAACTTGACATTGTGATTAGAAGGCACCGGCCCCAGACACGGGTAGGCAGGCAGACACATGTTGGAAGGTAGGAGACAGGAGGAAGGGAGTTAGGCCCTTCTGGATTGATACCCTATCTCCTTTCCCCTTGTTTCCTCAGAATTTATCCAGAGATTCCTGCCTCGGGAGCTCCAGATTGTCCGTACGCTGGACCACAAGAACATCATCCAGGTGTATGAGATGCTGGAGTCTGCTGATGGTAAAATCTACCTGGTGATGGAGCTGGCTGAGGGAGGGGATGTCTTTGACTGCGTGCTGAATGGAGGACCACTACCTGAGAGCCGAGCGAAGGCTCTCTTCCGTCAGATGGTTGAGGCCATCTGCTACTGCCATGGCTGTGGCGTGGCCCACCGGGATCTCAAGTGTGAGAACGCCTTGTTGCAGGGCTTCAACCTGAAGCTGACTGACTTTGGCTTTGCCAAAGTGTTGCCCAAGTCACGCCGGGAGCTGAGCCAAACGTTCTGTGGCAGCACGGCCTATGCCGCCCCCGAGGTGCTGCAGGGTATTCCCCATGACAGCAAGAAGGGTGACGTCTGGAGCATGGGTGTCGTCCTCTACGTCATGCTCTGTGCCAGCCTACCTTTTGATGATACAGACATTCCCAAGATGCTGTGGCAGCAGCAGAAGGGGGTGTCCTTCCCCACTCACCTGGGCATCTCGGCTGAATGCCAGGACTTGCTCAAGCAGCTCCTGGAACCAGACATGATCCTCCGGCCTTCAATCGAAGAAGTTAGTTGGCATCCATGGCTAGCAAGCACTTCATAAAAGCAATGGCAAGTCCTCCCCAATAAAGCAGGGGGAGAAAGCAAACCCAAAAACCTGCTTCTAAAATGGTGATATATATTTTACACTTTAAGTTTACTTATCCTAAAACTTACCTACACCCTCCCCAGCCTTACTTCTTTCCCTTTAAAGATCTTCATGGAACCAGAGGGCCTCATTCAGACTTCCCTTTTATTATGACTGACAAGTGATTTTCATACGGGTATTTAAGGAAAGTTAATTAAATTAGACCCCAGAATCATACATATACAGGGGGAGGAGAGGAGAACAAAAACCAAGAGCAATTGGAGCCACTGTTGTCGCAACTTCCTTTCCAAATAAAAGCAGAAGCACTGGGAATACAGAATCGGTCTCTTGACTTCTAGTCTTGGTGAGAAGCTTCGTGGGGGCCCTGTCCCTTCCTCATCCCAAAGGCCAAGCTGAGTCTGGGATGAGGACAAGGGACTTCCTCAGGACACAGGCTACCCCCCACCCTTCCCCACTCCTTGGCTCCAAGCAGGAAGCCACTCTGCACATTGTGTGTGTCCTGCCCCAGCTGCTGTGGGGGACAAGAATGGACCCCCAGACACCTTCCAGATTCTGTTGAATCTCTTTAATGCTGTTAACGGCAAGTCTGGAAAAGGTTCAGGACAAAATTCTTTTTTCCTTCTTTTTTAATTACAAAACTAACAGCTGTTAGAATCTCCCCCCCCTTCCCCTTTTTTTTCTTTTCCCGGCTACAAAATACTCTGGGGAGATGCATTATAATTTAAAATATATAATATTGCACAAACAACCAAAAGATTAAACTAAAGAAATAATTACAAAGAGAAAACTCCCATCCCATCAAAAAGATTCAGCATTCTCTCCATCCCACCCCCTCATTGAAGGTTTGAAGTAGAAGTGATCACCACTCTCTTGGCATCCCTGCCACAATCCCATTAAATCACTGGTGAACATACCAGACTATGTACTAGAATACCAGAGCAGCATCAGGCAGCACCAGGGTCTCCAGGGATTCCTGCAGCCCCTCATTCCCCCAAGAGAGGTGGAACTTTACTAGGGTGGATGGAGGGTAAGAGCCACAAAGACTGGGCCTGCCTTCAGGAAGAGCTATTTCAGAAGCCTGATAAGAGTCTCAAGAATTCAACCCAGCATATCCCTTCAAGAAGCAGAAGGGTTGAGGCAGAGAAATTGGGCTTACCAGAGTTGTAAGTACTCAGCTTTGATCACTGCTCTGTACCGCTGTGAGCTGGCTTGTGTCCTAAGATCCAAGTGAGTCGAGGTGGGTAGCTGGCTGGACAGGGTACCCCGCCAGGCAATGCACAGAAGGGCCTGAAGTGGCCCCTCCCTTCTTGGGGAGGGGAAGAAAAGCAAGAGCAGAGTCTTGCAGGTGGCACAGCTGGGCTAAGGACTTGGGTGCATCCGACAAGAAGCCCTGGGAAAGGCATTGGGGTCATACCAGCCTGGGCTGGATGAAAGGAGGTGGGAACTCAGGGTTTGGTCTCTAGATTCTGAACCACAGGAACCTTTCCAGGAACGGAAAATGCCCAGGAAAGGGAGACTCCCAAGAGAGGCTAATTTCCCAGAGTCAAATGTCTCTTACCCACTGGAATAGGAATATGTGTTTGCCATCCCTGTCTGGCCAAGGGCAGGTGGCACAGCCTTCCTTGCCTGCTTATGGGTGGACAGTGTGTTAACTTGGCTTCTTCCAAGAGACTGGTGGTTTAACTTCTGTCCACACAGGCAGAAGGAATGGAGCTATCCCTTGGGAATTCCCAGCAAGAATCCCCAGGAACAGTGGGTATTCAGCAGAGAAATGTAGGCTCTTCTGGTGAGGGGATAGGTTTCCTCCCCTGTAGGTCATCCTATGGTTGGCACAAGTCAGAGTTCTTGGATTGGATTTTGTAAGCCCCTTCCCAGATGTGAGCAGAGGCCCACAGGGCCAACAAGGAGCAACCAGAATCTATGCCTAGAGCTCTGGTTGAAAGAGGCCATTCAGGGGACATTCTTGGTCAGTATCTTCCAGGGCTGGGCTGAGACGATCGAGGGAAATGGGAGGTGCTGTGGGAGGGGGAGCTGCTTGCTCCGGCTCCCCTCATTCCCAGTCCTCCCACTCTACATCTTCCAGCTGCAAATGGGAGGGGATAATGGAGAGCACAAACACCAATTTACTCCTGTAAGTCAAGCCCAGACCCAAGCTCCCCTTGCTGCCTTCCTTTTCAGATAGTCCTCCACCAACCCCCACCACCACCCTGGGTCATATACACTGCCCATGAGAGTGAACCACTAGTCTTTTTTTTTTTGGTACGTGCCCCTAATGGGAATCGAACTCGGGACTCTCTGGTCCACAGGCTGACGCTCCCAACCACTGAGCCAAACTAGCCAGGGCTGAACCACTAGTCTTAAGGAATGTGTCCTGGGAGCAGAGTTGCCCTCTGCCTAAGGGGTGGGTCTGCTGCTCTGATCATTCCAGACTCAAGGGAAATGCTTCCACCAACCAACACTGGACTCCATAAGGGGGACGCCCTGCCCACAAGAACCAAGTCACCCAATTCCTTAAGGAAAACTTGTCTCCTGCTGAGCAGCTAAGAAGGTGGCTCAGAGAGGCCGAGAGCTTGAGAGTGGCACTATAATTAGAAGCAGCGTGGCCCTGGACTACAGGTGCTCACAGGGTCTTCACTAGGGGCTCTAGCACCCTAGTCCCCAGCTGAAGTCTTCCTAGGTAACTTGCCCTTGGCCTGCTGCCTGCTGATCCCTACGACGGGTTACAGAACAACTCTGCTCAGGGAGACTATATGCCAGGTTTTAAAAGAGGCTGCAAAGACACAAAAGCTACAAAGCTCCCGTAGCATGACAGGGCACCAGGGCCTTCTCTGCCTTAGGTATAATGAGGTCACAGGTGCAAAATGCTCTTGCACAGGTCACTACCTCCTCTCAGGCTTCAGTTTCCTAATATGAAAAATGAGGCCCTCCCTGTGCCCTAATCTGTTCACTTCTTTAGCAGGTGCATGAGCTACATGATGGACCGTGGAAGTAACACTGACTTGACTCATATGTCTGAGCTGGAACCTCAGTCCTATCACTTATTAGCTATGAGAGCTTTCCCCCCAGCCTCTCATTCAAAATGACCTATTTTTTTTTTTGAGAGGTAGTGAAGAGAGTATTAGGCCTCTGAGCTCATAACTGGACTGGGTCTTGTGATGGTTTTGGTAACATCTACTAGTGCTCCCATGTCCCAGGTACTATGCCTACTGTAGCATCATGCATTGTCTATCACAGCTTATAAGCTTATAAGAATCAATTCCATATTTTAGGTTAAGTGATTAGCCCTAGATCACATTGTCTTTGTCCAAGGCTAGAAATCTGCTCAGGTTCCACAATGGGGACGAGTCAGGAGATCTGGGTTTAGCATCTGTATTTTTTAATAGCTCCTTGGTAATTTTGGCACAGTGCTAATGTCATGAACCCTCACACTCATCCATCCTGGAACTAAGGGAAAGCAGAGCCTGCCAATGACAACTGCTTAAGGCCTAAGAGGGAGATCTAGCTCTTTCCTGCAGCCTGTCACCTCAGATAGGCACAGGGATCCACCCTGAGGGGACAGTTGGGCTTGGCGGGGAGAGGCCTCAGACACTGGGATCACTGGGCTTGCTTCCCTGTGGCCAACCAGGTCCACTTACCTCACCCGAGGCATCCACTTTGGAAAGTGCCATCTGCACTTCTTCTTCAGTCATGTCCAAGTCAAAGTCCTTCTCCCAGTCCTCACTGATGTCCGTGCTCGAGCCTAGAACCATAATCCACAGTGTCAAAGTCAGGAAGGGGTATATGAGGAAGTCATAGCTGAGGATAATGCACTCTTTAAAAGGACCTGACAAATATACACCAAAGGTCTTTGTCTTCTGAAGTCATTCTAACTCACTTCTCGCTTTTAGGAACCTAAGGAAAAATCCTAGATTCAGTAAAAATTTTAGCAAAAAAATGTTCACTGTAATGCTGCTATAGAGATGAAAACTTAAAAAAACACCTGAAAATCCACAGAAAAGGGAATTACAAACATAAATAAATGGTGTAGTGACGTGATGGAACATTATATATGGCTTTTAAAGGTTAGGCTGTAGAACATTTATATACATGACAAATAGTATTAAACTATGTTATTAAGTGAGAAAAAGCAAGTTACTGAATAGTGGAGAAGCATTTTGATTCAGAGGTTCCCTGGAAGCCACAAAAGATCTTCCAGAAGAAATAAACAATGAACCTTTTCCTCTTTACTCACTCTGTTCTACCTACACTGTTCTTGCCACTCCTGAAACACACCAGGCATAGTCCCACCTTAGGGCCTTTGCAGACTGTTCCCTGTATCTGGAACTCTCAGATATCCATAGACCAACCTCCTTACTTCCTACACACCTTTGCTCAAATCTCACCATCTAAGTATGGCCTATCCTAACCATCCTTTTAAACTTCAACCTATCCCCTCACTCTGTTCTAGTTGTTCTTTTTTCCATTGTTTTATCGCTTTCAGCATTATCATCAGATTTAATATGCTTACTGTCTAATAATACAGGAACTAGAATGACAATAGGCAGGATATTTGTTTTCTTTTCCTTCTTTCTTTTTTTTTAAATTCTCACCCGAGGACATTTTTGCATTTATCTTCAGATAGAGCGGGAGGGAGTGTGGAGAGAGAGAGAGAGAGAGAGAGAGAGAGAGAGAGAGAGAGAGAGAGGAACATCGATGTGAGAGAGACACATCAACTGGTTGCCACTCGCACAACCCCAACCGGGGCCAGGGACGAACTGCAACCGAGGTATATGTCTTTAGCGGAAACCGAACCCAGGGCTCTCTGGTCCGTGGGCCCACACTCTAACTGCTGAGCCAAATTGGCCAGGGCTTGTTTTTTCTTATACATGCCAAGTGACTGGAACACAGAGCTTGTACTCATAAATAGTCATGGATTCTTTCTAAACCAGGGACTGGCAAACCATGGCCCATGGACCAAATCCACCCTATCACTTGTTTTGAAAATAAAATTTTGGCACATGGCCACGGCCATTTGTCCCCAGTGTGAAAGGGACACATTGCCTATGGATGCTTTGAGGCTACCACAGCAAAGCTGAGTAGCCGGAACAGAGACTGTGGGTGCCAAAAAGTCTAAAATATTTGTGATCTGGCTCTACACAAAAAAAGTTTACCCATCCCTGTTCTAGGTGATTCTGTTGCCTGCTAAAGTTTAACAACCATTGCTCTAAAAATTCACATTTGGTTATGACTTCTTACAGGCAAATATTTTTAAAATGTACATTGAAAATTATTACTAAGAAGAAAACTACAAAAATAGTTCCTGTAAAAAAAAAAAGTCTATGCAATAAGATTCCATTTTACAAATATGCTCACAGGTGCATGAATGCATACAGAAAAGATGAGCAAGCTATCCATAAAAACACTAACAGTAGCTATCTCTAGGTGATGAGGTCATGGGGTAATTTTTCTCTTTTTTTTTTTTTTTGTCTAAAAGGAACATATAATACCTTGTAATCTTTTTTTTTTTTTTAAAGCACTTTTAAAAGGTGTAGAGCCCTGGCTGGTTTGGCTCAGCAATTAGAGCGTCGGCCCGCGGACCAGAGAGTCCCGGGTTCGATTCCCACTGAGGGCACATACCTTGGTTGTAGTGTCCCTGGCCCCAGTTGGGGTTGTGTGGGTGGCAGCCAGTTGATGTGTCTCTCTTATGTCAATGTCTCTCTCTCTCTTCCTCTCTCCCTCCCGCTCTATCTGAAGATAAATGCAAAAATGTCCTGAGGATTAAAAAAAAAAGTATAGACCCCCCGATTCCAATAACATGACTCATAAATATGCAGCAATTTTTTTTTCCATTTTTTGTTCAGATAGCGTGGGAGGGAGGGAGGGGGGAGAGGGAGAGAGAGCAAGAGAGAGAGAGAGAGAGAGAGAGAGAGAGAGAGAGAGAGAAACATCAATATAAAAGGGACACATCAAGTGGTTGCCACCCGCATGACCCAACCAGGGCCCAGGGCCGGGGAAAAACTGCAACCGAGGTACATGCCCTTAGCGGGAACCAAACCCGCGTCTTTCTGGGCTGCAGGCCAACGCTCTAACTGCTGAGCCAAACCGGCCAGGGCTGCAGTATTTTTTTTATTTGTTCAGCTTGCTCCTCACCAGGTGCCTAGACTCTAAGACTCCCCCTGCATTCATTATAAGAGGTCTCACACTGTTCTCTCTTCCTAGCCACCTAGCTAACTATAAGCACTGTAGTAAGAGTGTGGTCTCTGGAACCAAGCAGACCTGGGTGGAATCCCTACTCTTTTATCTGTCTTGGGCAAGTTATTCTGAGCTTTAGTCTATCTGTAAAATAAGAACAAAACCAACCTCTTTGCAAAGAACCACTGGAGGAGCTTATTAGAACGCAGACTCCTGCTTTCCCCTCCCCCTCATTCAGACTCAGCAGATCTAGGTGATGGCCAAGAATTCTGCAGGTACCTGGATGAATCTGTGTAGACCAGAGCCTGCAGTCTGATACACAACAGTATTAACATTAGAGATATCAATGTAGAGTGTCTGTAATGTATGCACATAGTGGATATTTAACAAACGCAGTCCTTAAAGGTCTCTTCTCAAAGTTAAGTGATATTGCACATGGTTCCACGGCTAGTCACGGGCAGATCTGCAACCAAGACCCAGTTCTTCTGACTGCACATCTAAGTCTCCCTGTGCTTTCAGGACACTTTGGTGGCACACACCTGGCTATCTGACAGTGCAGGCTTCCTGTGGGGTAAAAGCCAGACTCCTGGAAGATTCAGAGCTGTCCCTGTGGCCATGACAGCTTTCCCTAACTGCAGGTTGCTCTTTAGGGATTTGAAACTCACTTCTTCAGGCTTAAATGCTAGGGCAGATCCTTCCAGGGGGTAGAAAACAAAATATCAGCTGAACTTTTAGGAGCACTTCACATCCACCTTCTAAGGTAGGTATTTACATTCCTGATTTACAGATGAGGAAATGAAGGCTTTGAGTGGCAGAGATGTGAACCTGGGCTCTGCCATCTGCTTCATCCCACCATCCGGTCCAGTCAAACAAGGAGAGTACTAAGATCTCCCTCTATTACACTGTGCACGTGGCAGAAAACTCATCTATGCAACACCCATTTTAGACTTCATAATGGAGTTTGTGTTTTTTGATTACTAACCTAAGGTGGGAAGCGGCTCTGCAATGATGGGCATTGCTCTGGGACCTGAGAGATCCTGTGGCTACACCCCAAGAGAGACTGCTGCATCCAGAGACCAAGCTTCCCTCATGTCATCTTAGGAACTGAATGTAAGAGGGAAAGGAGTCTCCATTTTTCCTTTTAAGATTTACTCCCTCTACTCTGTTCCCACTGTCCCACCCTAGTCTAAGACTCTGGCTTCCCCTCACTGACTACAACTATTTCTGGTGGGTCTCCTGCACCAATCCCCAGCCCCTCCTTTCGTGAATCCTCAAGTGCATCACAGTCAGTAGAACAAAGTGGTTAAGAGCTCTTGCTGTACCTTCTCCATAATCTCATTTTGTCCAGTCTCTTCTACCCACCACTCATTTTTTCTGATAACGCTCTCTATTCCGATTCCAAATGGAACCTATAATTCTTTAACCTTCTAACTGTTTCACTGTTATTCCCTCCCTTGTCCAGCTCAGATTCCATTAGCCATCATTCTGATCACTTCTTACACATACTTGGACTCTCTTCTTTTTCTCCACTGATTTCACCTGGCTAAACTTGAACCCTAGTTAAATCCAACTCCCCACCTTCTCTGTGCCTGCACCCAAGAAAACTGAATGTGGGCTGGACAAAAGTGCAATACTGCTGACTCTCAAAATTCATTACCACTACTTAGTACCACCCAGCCAGCAACCACACTCTACTTGTTGGGTCCATCACCTACTCATCCATTCTCCTAAAGGGTTGGTTCATACTTTTCTAAATACTTATTGGGTAGGTGATTGATCTGTTTCCTACCAGTAAAAAATGGGGGAAATTGCACAGATCTCACAGGCTTTTGTGAAGATTGAGTGATTATGCATATCAAGTGCTTAGCACAGAGCTATATAAACATACAGACAGTGCCCAGAGAACAGCAGCTCTTATTATCATTTCTTCAAAGCAGAGCTCTACTCAAATTTGTGCCCTGACTAAGCACCTGTTTTGTAACAATAACACCCCCCCTCCCAGTTTATAAGAGTGAATGGAGGCTTAGAGATCAGTAACTTTTCAGAAATGACATGGCTTATGAGCAAAGTTGGGATTTGAACCCCAAACTTGTGCATGTAAGGCTCTTAGTACAGGTTGGGCATATAATATAAGCAGCATGACCTGCTGCTTTGTGGCACTAAGTCCAACCTTCTAAATTCAGCTTAAGTTTCTTAAGTTCTACTTCTATTCCATTCATCCTTCTTGTTCCTCCCTGTCCTAGGAGACAATACAGAAAAGTGGGCTTTGGTTACACCTTCAATGTACCCCATGCCCTGTGCTATAATGTAGGCCCACTCTGCCTGGACTACTTCCCCGCACCTGCCCCAAACTCTTGAACTCTCCTATACAACGCCTGTCTTCTCAGTGGAACACTCGCTGATGCCGAGAGGTTCCTTCTTTCTTTGACCTTCTCCAATACCAAGTCTGTCCCATACTGCTTCATGCTTCGTCATAAAGACTGCAGCTTTTGCCCCTCCCTCCTTAGTGTCTCATAAAGAACAGGTAGGAGCTCAATGGATGACCTCACTGAACCAGAGTCAGAAGGAAAGCACTGTGTTAGAAACTGGAAACCGTGCGGTTTCCATCAGGGAGCAGGGTAGGGTGTGGTGGGGCCCATTTCCCACCCACTGCAGCAAACTAGTCACTCACTGTGCCAGCAGGCCAGCACTCACCAGAGATGGGCAAGCTGTGGCTGACTGGTAATGAGTGTTGGCAAAGACAGGATGCATGTGTGTGTGAGGAGTAGAGGGAAAGTTTTGCAATCAGCTACCTCTGGAGAGGTATTTTGAATGTGGCAAAAAAAATCGACAACAGAGCCCTGGCCAGTTTGGCTCAGCGGTTAGAGCGTCGGCCTGCGGTCCAGAGAGACCCGGGTTCGGTTCCCGCTAAGGGCACGTACCTCGGTTGCAGTTTGTCCCCGGCCTTGGTTGGTCGTGCGGGTGGCAGCCACTCGATGTGTCCCTTCACATCGATGTTTCTCTCTCTGTCTCTTCCTCTCTCTCCCTCCTGCTCTATCTGAACAAAAAATGGAAAAATGTCCTCGGGTGAGGATAAAAAAAAAAAAATCGACAACAGAGCTATGATTGTCCTTTAATTCCAGGAGTTAAAGAGTTATGTCAAGTTAAATCCTCTTGACATAATGTTAAAGAGTCTCCAGACTCAAATTCCATTATATAGATAAGAAGCTAAAGCTTACTATTTAAGCTGGCTCAAAGAAAGCTCATGAGTGTTAACTTTATTCTTCTTTAAACTGTACATGTAAGCTTTGTTTGTATATTTCGTAATAATAACTAATGAAGGCTTAGGGAAGCTAAAAGACGAAAGGGTCACCCAGGAGAGAAGACCCTTGACATCAATCAGTGTCACAGGAATACCCACCTCAGGTAGGGTTAATTATCCAAAAGGACAGAAATCTGTACAGTGTATTAAGTAGTTAAGGGCATGGACTTCAAGTCAGACAGTCCTAGGTTTGAATCTGGGCTTGCCACTTCTGGCCATGTGAATTTGAGCAAGTTACTTAACATTTCTGAGCCTTACTTTCTTCTTCTGTAAAATGAGGATAGTAAGAGACTTCAGTCGGTTGTAAGATGTGAGAAATTAAAGGCAATGTTACAAACCCAGCACAGGACCTGACATAAACCTTATTTCATTGACTCGAAGATCCCAACAATTATAAGGTGCATCCTTATTTCTAAGAATCAGTGTATATTAGAATTGATGGAATAGGGTAATAAATAATATACAGCAGCAGTCATCATCATCAGTATTACAAATGAAGGATATCTGCTCCTAGGAGCCTCACAAGGAACAAGAAGACAAGCCTGCTTTGTGAGGTGTTGACCCTCACTTGCCCTGTCCCACCTCACACTCCCTCGGCTTTGGCCTTGACTTACCTTTCTTTCCATTGTTGGAGGGTGTAGACTTCCCGCTGTCCGAGTTCAGCTCAAACACCCGTAAGTCTGTGAGCACCTCCTCCCTAAGAGTCTCTACTCTGGCTGGAGGCCTGGGCTCTGGACCACTGGGGCGGCCAGCAGGGGTGTGGGGCTTGGACTGAGCTGGGGGCGGGGGTCCAGTCTCGCCCACATCCACAGCCAGGTTCTGATCCTCCAAAGATGCCTCTAGAAGCTTTTGGGACAGGTCCTTGGGTAGCACTGATGCCTCAGGTGTGGTGGCAGGATTGGCAATCTGTGTTACGAGGGAGATACTCTCGCTGCTCTCTGATGGGGTCACCTCTGTTGGAGGCTCGACTGGGATCACCAGATTCTCTTCACAGGGGCTCTGGGGGCCAGGTCCTGCTGGAAGGGATGAGCAAGTTTTGGCTACAGGAACCTTTGCCTCTTTTTGAGATGTGGGTGAAATGCCAACAAGGTCCTCTGTTGAGAGAAAAAAGTAGGGAAAGTGGGCAATGTGCCCGGGTCAGCCCCATGACAATCTGAAGACAGGCCTCAGGTTCCCACCAAACTTCACTTTGATCAAGACTAAAGGGTACCAGTTTCCTCACCCCTCTCCATCAAGTTCTTCTGCAGACACTCCGTCAGTCTCCCCTACCACTGAGGCCAAGCACGCATCTGGTGGGCACTTGGCTTCCAGAAACACAGCCCAAAATGGTATAGATTAGAAAACCAAAACTTGTAAACTTTATTTTTCCTTTCTTTCTTTGTCAGTCATTTTGAGTTCAGGTCAGGCTCTGCTATATCCTAGGTGTATGATCTTGGGCAAGGCACTTAGCTTTCTTTAACTCACCTGTCTCATTCATAAACGAGGGATAATGGAGTTGTGGTAATGACCACACATATACATATAAGCACTTAATAATGTGTTAATATTATACTATGAAGCTGGCTCCAACACACAGAGGATGCTTAGCTCCCTCCCTAAGCCAGTGGTTTCCAAGTCTGGATAGGCATTAACATTACCAGAGAAGCTTTTTAAATACAAGATTTGCCCTGGTCAGTGTGGTCCAGTTGGTTGGATGTTATCCCGGGCACCGAATGGTTGCAGGTTTGATCCCTGGTTGGGGCTGTGTGGAAGGCAGCCAATCGTTTTTATTTCACAGGAATGTTTCTCCCTCTCTCTTTCTTCCCCTTTCTCTCTCTAAAAATCAATTAAAAAACAAAACAAAACCAAAAAACAAGTTTGGCCATAGAATCTTACAAGAGGGGATTAAGGGGCTCTGGGATGTCAATAAGCATCCCAGGTGACTCTGAAATAGCTGGTCCATGGTTGGTAGGGGAATCTGCTGTAACTGACACATGTGCTTTCTGTATCTAAGCCTAGGATCCCATCAGCCTTGGGAAACATCTCCTTATCAGCTCAACCTATCCTCAGCAGACACACACACTGTACTCATTCCTTACTGTTCCCCTGGGGTGCCACGTCTCTCCAGGCTTCAGAGAACAGCCTACAGTTCCCCACAGACAGGACCTGTTACCTACCCATCACTTCTCAATAGTTCTTACCTTCTTCCTCTTCCCATCCAGGCTCCTCAGAGATGCTTTGTTCTGCCCGCTGCTTCAGGGCATCCCTCCGGGCCTGCTCCTGAATGTGGTGGGGGAGCAGATGGCCAGGAGCAGTCAGAGCACCCTCTTCCCAGACCCTGGTCCTGACCCCAGAATTCTTGGTATCCTATATCCCCTTCTTCCCTCAACAAAATCCAGCCCACTTCCCCCATGGCTGAGTAAAGTATTTCCCCAGGCTAGGCCAGCATACCTGCTCTAGTTGATGAACTTTATAAAAATATCGATGCCAGAATTCTGAATGGGAAACAGCTGCTGGCACCTAGAGGGGGGGGACAGCAGAGATGAGACTTTTGGAGTGGTTGCGTGGGGTCTGCATCCCCAGCCTTATCAGCCAGCTCCTAGCCACTCTGGATTTCACAGTAAGAGGTTGAGGAGTAAATCTGAGCACTTCCACTCCACACCCCACTCTTAATACCTTCCTGGCCTAGCTTGGCCCAGAAGGGAGAAAAGAAATCCCACCAGGCTTTGCCAGCCCTTCCATTTCTCACCATGATGACCAGAAACCTGGCAAATCAGTTTCCCCCATGCAGATTCTTGGCTCAGAAACTGGCCTGTTTGGCTCTCTAGTGTCTTCCACTGCTCTGTAAGCCAAATGACTCTGAAATGACTAGGGATATGTCCCTCTCTCCTCCCGAAATCTCAAGCTGGGAGCTGGCTGAGGTCCTGCCAGCTGGGCACTAACCATCTTGGTGTAGAGGGCCCGGATGGAGGGGCTGCCTACAAGGAGCTCTGAGATCTCTCCCTTCTTCTCCTCCAAGCAGAACTGGGAAAGCCAGGCGTCAAACAATTCCGGGGGCCCTGTAGAGGGAGACACTAGTGGTCAGTTCTCTAGGTCTAGGGAAAGAACACTGGGCCTACAGAAAACACATCTAAGCCTGGACATGGAAAACGAGGAGAGCTTAAGGTTTTTTTAAAAGCAATTTGGTCCAAGGTGGGGGGTAAGGCAGGGTGAAGGAGTGGGTGACCCTTACTGACATCAGGGCGTAGCACCTGAGTGATCTCCAGGAGGGGCTGCAGACTCCATTCTCTGCCATGCCTGCTTGCTTTTTATCCCATAGCACTTGGCCACTGAATATTCTCACCAAAACAGCTGTTCTCAGGTCACCAGTGACCTGTCCACCCTCATGTGACCAATCCAAAGTTTTTGACACTGGGAGCCATTGCTTTCCTCTTGAAGCCCTCCAGATCCAGGGGTCCAAGTATCCACTGGGCACATCCACTTGCACAGATGTTGCAAACCCAATTCATTTTCTTTCCTGCCAAACCTGACCCATCCAGGGATCAAATGGAAATCTGGGGACCCTCCTAGACATGCACTTTCCTCTTCATTCCTTCTGCCAATTCCCAGGTTCTGGCCCTACCGCTGACATAAGGACTGCTACCAAGCCTCCTAACTGGTCTTCCTGTCTCTGTCTCTCCCTCTATTTCATCCTTCACAATACTACCCAGGGCTCTTCTATAAAATATAAAATCTGATCACCCCAGGCTTCAAAACCTTCAACAGTGCTCTACAAAAGGCTTTTAAAGCTAGGGTCCAAAGATGGGCCTCAAAGGGTCAAAGAATCCCTATTTTGCATATAAAATTTTGTGGAGAGAGGGCTTATCATTTCTAACAGATTTTTAAAGGCCTTGTTTTATTTATTTATTTTTAATCCTCACCCGAGGACATTTTTGCATTTATCTTCAGATAGAGCGGGAGGGAGAGAGGGGGAAAGTGAGAGAGAGAGGAACATCGATGTGAGAAAGACACATCAACTGGTTGCCACCCACATGACCCCAACTGGGGCCGGGGACAAACTGCAACTGAGGTACGTGCCCTTAGTGGGAACTGAGCCTGGGACTCTCTGGTCCACGGGCCGATGCTTTAACCACTAAGCCAAATCAGCCAGGACATTAAAGGCTTTTTGACTAAAAAAAAAAAAAAAGTTAAGAAACACTACCTTGAGCATGTTAGGACAAACTTCAAACTGCTTAGTCTGACACCCAAAGCATTCTAACTTGGCTCCTTCTGCGGCTCTCACTGCTTCCATTCCCTCACAGGCACCCTTTACTCAGCCTTCCCAATGCCTAGCTACTCCCTATTTTTTTTTAACCTTCTGCTTGAATACCCACCCCCCACTTCTAAAGGTAAAATTAGTTTACTGCTAATTCATCCTTAAAACCTCAATTCAAGCTTTCTTTCTTCCCTCCTTTATTCCTTTTCTCCTTCTCTCTCTCTCTACAGAAAAAAACAAAACACACAAAAAAAACCTCAATTCAAGGGTCACATCCTAGATTCCCAGGCTAGGTTGGGTGCCATCCCTCTAGGCTCCCACTGCCCCCATCATTCTACAGAAGCAGTCACTCCAAATCTGTGCTTTATTCACTGTTTCCCTCTCTTAACAGCAGATTCCTGGAGATCTGGACCAAGGTGAGAGTTTGAATCATTTCCGACCTCCAGTTCCCAGTTTGGAGCTTGCTGCACCACAGGTGTTTAGCAAGCAGGCAGGGCAGCAGGGCTGGGAGGGAGCCTGAGTTGAGGATGAGGGAGGGGGTCAAAGCCTTTGCAGACAGAGATGAAGATAGCCATAATTCAGGGAGGAAAAGCAACCATCAATCCATCCCACCAGATCTAAGGTACACACTGGCCCTACTCTGGTCCCTCTACACAGGGGGTACCTGGCCATTGCTACCGGAGACAAACAGGGAGCACAGCCCAAATGCCCTTGGTCTCCCTGCCCTGTATGCCCGACCCCTCACCATCTGGTTCATTGCAGTAGGTTGCTGGGTCTGACTGCAGGCTATAGAGACGAGCCTATAAAAAAACAGAGAAGACACTTGAATGACTTGGCAGAGCAGCCTCCTCAGCAGACGCAGAGATGCAGATATTTGTGAAGACTCTGACTGGCAAGACCATCATCCTTGAGGTTGAGCCCAGTGACACCATTGAGAAAGCTAAAATCCAAGATGAGGAGGACATTCCGCCTGACCAACAGCATCTGGTTTTTGCAGGCAAACAGCCGGAGGATGGCTGCATATGGAAATCAGAGTCCACCTTGCACTTGGTGCTTCATCTGCAGGGTGGTATCATGGAGCCCTCCTCCCTCCGCCAGCTCACCTAGAAGTACAAATGCGACAAGATGATTTGCCGCACATGTTATACCTGCCTGCACCCCTGCACTGCCACACCAACAACCTGCACCCCAAGAGGAAGGTTAAATTAGGACCTTCCATCTCCTTGAGCCTACAAGACTGCCTTCTGCCTGAACCCTGTGGCCCTGGGGCCTCAATAAAATTTCTCTTGATTGGTGGGATGGGGGGGGGGGTAGGGTCAAAAAAATAAATAAATGAAATAAAAAAATAAAATTTCTCTTTCACTGATTGGAAGAGTAAAAAAAAAAAAATAGAACCAAGAACATAAATTCTGGGAGGCTGGACAAAGAAAGGGTCCCCCTCTCTACCAGAGTACCCAATCAACCACAGCCCAGCTCCTCCCTTGTTGGCTACCATACCCATAAAGTACTTGTCAATTAATATTGTGGCTAGGAAGTGAAGTGCTGGGCCAGGAGTCCAAAACTGGGACTCTGAGAAAAATGATCTTTCACCCAGTATTCCACCCCTGGGAACTAAGAAAATATATGTAAACAAACTACAAAATTATATGTAAAAAATGCTTTTGAATTATGTGAAATCTGAAAAATGCTAATGCAAAATTATTAATAAAGTCCAAATTTATGGGCAAGTTTTGAAATAATGTAACTTCCCCAAATTAAAACCATTCATCAAGAACCTCTTAATTTCACAGCTGTCTTCCAAGTGAACTATAAGCTCTGTTCCAATTAGGGCCACAGAAGTGGCAAACTTAAGCTGGTAAACAGAAAGCCCCATCTTCCTTTCTCAGTATTACATGAGGCATATGCTGGCTGACTGCATCAGAACTTCAATAAGTGGTTTTGGTGATTCACTGTTACAATTTAAAATCCTGTAATTTAAAAATTTTCACAATTCGCCTGGCCTGTTTGGCTCAGTGGTTGAGCATCGATCCATGCACCAAGAGGTCGCCAGTTCGATTCCTGGTCAGGGCACATGCCCAGGTTGTGGGTGCAATCCCCAGTGGGGGGCATGCAGGAGGCAGCCAATCGATGTTCTCTCTCAATTGATGTTTCTATCTCTCTCTCCCTCTCCCTTACTTTCTCTCTAAAATCAATAAAGGAAAAAAAATTTTTTTAAATTTTTTCACAGTTCCACTCAAATTTCACTAAGTGGTAGTGTCCCCAATTCTAGTGCTAAAACACGCTTGAAAAATCAGTACATTTGGAATAGAAATTCAATGTGGTAAAATGCTATGAAGGAGGCCAAATTGTTATGACATCATGTGAATTTAGGAGAAAACACTACATGAAATCCAGGAAGTACTGAGAGAAAATAAAATGCAGCAGAAATATAGACATTCTCTTCCCCGTACATGTATTATTATTATTATTTTTTTATCCTCACCTGAGGACATTTTTCCATTTTTTGTTCAGATAGAGTGGGAGGGGGAGAGAGAGAGAGAAACATCGACATAAAAGAAATACATCAAGTGGTTGCCACCCACACGACCCAACCAGGGCCAGGGACAAACTGCAACCGAGGTACCCGCCCTTAGCGGGAACCAAACCTGGGTCTCTCTGGACCGCAGGCCGACGCGCTAACTGCTGAGCCAAACTGGCCAGGGCCTGTATATGTATTCTTTATTTAAAAAAATATTTTTTTTTATCCTCACCCGAGGACATTTTTCCATTTTTTGTTCAGATAGAGTGGGAGGGAGAGAGAGGAAGAGAGAGAGAGAAACATCAATATGAAAGGGACACATTGAGTGGTTGCTACCCGCATGACCCACCCAGGGCCGGGGACAAACTGCAACCAAGGTACATGCCCTTAGCAGGAACCGAACTTGGATCTCTCCGGACCGCAGGCCAATGCTCTAACCACTGAGAAAAACTGGCCAGGGCCGTATGCGTATTCTTATTAGAAATTAGTCTTAGCCGAACCGGTGTGGCTCAGTGATTCAGTGTCAATCCATGCACCAAGAGGTCACCAGTTCGATTCCCAGTCAGGACACATGCCCAGGTTGTAGGTCCAATCCCCAGTGAAGGGCATGCAGGAGGTGGCCTATCAATGTTCTCTCTTTGATGTTTCTATCTCTCTCTCCCTCTCCCTTCCTCTCTAAAATCAATAAAGAAAAAAAAAAGAAAAGCAATGGCAGGCTACACATCAACAATAAATCAGTGGCTCTTTTTGAATAATTGGATTATGAGTTTAGAGGCAATTATCTTCTTGCTTATTGGTATTCTCGGATTTAGTTATATACACATATTTATATTTTAGGCTGAACACTTATTGCCTTTGTTAGTACATGTGGGAAGCTAGAGGCCAGTGCTGTCAGGCAACTGCAAGGGAGGCCGATAGTGAATACCTTGGTGCCATCATAGGGCTCAGCTGTGCCAGAGGGGGTGCCCATTAGAGTGATGACATCGCAGTCAATGGTTTTGTCTGGTGAGGGAGCAAAGGTGTCGGAGATCACCCCAAGGAAGTCAGACAAACCCTTCTTCATTTTCTCCGTCGCCCCCGAGGAGCCTTCAGTCTGAAAAGAGAAGCCAGCAGAGGAAGCAAGTGGCCTAGGAGCAGGCTACAATCTGGGGTATGGGGTATGGAGGAGTGAAGTGTCAGGAGCAAAAGTGTACTGTGTATGTGGAGACCAGAGAAGTGCTCATGACCTCTTACCCCATCTCTGAATCTGGAGAAGGAGAGAGGCAGCCAGGGTTTCCATCCCCCAGATGGGAGTACAAAATAGGGCTGCGGTAGGCCTCTATAGGTTAGAGCAGAGCTCCTTGATTGGCTGTTTCATCAAAATCTTAAGGCCAGCTGGATTGAGCAAAAATTGACAGAAGAGGAGCCATACCATAGACATTCATTGGGGAAGACTTATGTGATGAGAAAGGTACTAGTGGTAGAGTCAAACTTGAATTTGAATCCACGCTGTACCAGTTGTGGATTATGAGACCTAAATCCTCCTTGAGTTTGTTTCCTTATCTGTAAAATGCAGATAAATATATTTCCTTCACAGGGCTACTGTAAAGATTAAAAGAGATACGGCATGCCAGTTTCCACACCAAAAAAAAAAGAGAGAGAGATGAGGCAGGTACAATGCCTGGCACATAGCAAACATTTAATAAATAGCAATATTGCAATATCATAATCTCATCGTCATGACTGCTCAGGAAGTAGAATATTTTCTATGAAGGCTGAGAAAATATGGGCAGAACCAGAACAGATAGTCTTGCCTAGAGGCAAGCCTAGGATCACCTGAGGGCCAATGTATGGACCTGACAGAAGGGCAAGAGGGACCCAAGCTTGAACCACAGTGATCAGAATGCCCTCAAGCAAGCAGGGATAAGATGCTGAGAGACAGGATCAGGTTCTAAAGACTTCAGGGAAACCTATAATATTTATTCCTAACTAGACTGCCCAGGCATTTTAAACCTAGAACCCATTACAGTGCTTGGCACATGTTAGCACAAGTGTACAATCAAATTTGTTGAATGAAAAAAAGGAATAAACAAATGAAAGAAACAAGTGCTGTCTCTGCTACTAGCTGGACTTATCGTAGCTCAGCAGGATTACCACTTGTCATTCATGCTCATCAGTAGCTGTGGTTACAGGCAGACAGTGTTGAATTTTACAACATTCAACATAAAAGCTTGGCTAAAAAACACCAAAACACATTTTTTATAACATGCCCTCTAGTCACAAGGCAGTTGATTCAGCTGGTGAGCAAATGAAAAAAACTGCAATCTGTCCCAATACTAATGGAAAAATTGTAATATATCAGTATACTGTACTTCATCAGAAACTTGAAACTTGCAGGGATATCTTTGACTATACACAACTTTCACTTTCACACTGACTTCAGAATCAAACTTCTGTCTAACAAGAGGATTCCACTGCACATCTCTGATTAATAAAAACAGGGCCAGTAAATATGTAAGTTGGAATACTTTTTTGGAGGGTAGTTTTGCTACAGATTTTAAAAGGCCTAAAACTGTATTCACCCTATAATCCCTTCCAATATTTTATTATAAAGAAAATGTTAAGGGCAAAGATTTAGCAATCAGATCATTCACTGTAGCTTCATTTACAATACAGGGAAAAATGAAATAGTAAACTAGGAACTGGTTAAATACACATAATAGAATACTATGACATTAATGATGTTGCAGAATGAGGTCTGCAATGATTAAGTAAAAAAGTAGATGACAGCCCTGGCTGGTGTGGCTTAGTTTGTTGGAGTGTCCTTTCATGGACCTAAAGGTAGCGGGTTCGATTCCTGGTCAGGGCACATACCCAGGTCACGGGTTCAATCTCTGGTTGGTATGCATGTGGGAGGCAACCCATCTATGTTTCTCTTACTCTCGCTCTCTCTGAATCAACTTAAAAAAAAAAAAGGTAGCTTACAAAACATGGTATTCACTTGATTCCACTTCTGAAAAAGAAAGTGTACCTAAGGATATACTCCTCACATAATAACAGTAGTTATCTCTGAGAGAAGGAATTATGGGTGTCTCTAGGCCTTTCTTTCTCTTTTCTGTATTTTATAAATTATCTACAATGAATGAATGATAATAGGAAAGTATCTGCTAAGACAACTGTTAAGTGGGGAAGCTTATTGATACTTAGTACAAATATGTAGCTTGTTTGCTTGACAGAAACAATTCTTTCAAAATGGAAGTCTATGGGGAAAACAATCACAAAAGAAAAATGGGAGAAAGATTGGGAGCCCCCACCCTTGTCTCAAAGCAGGTCAGGCTGTGAGGGACTGTCACTTAGAAGATATAGGTTGTACTCACAGTCAGCTTCTCCTTGACCACACTGGCTGTGGCAGCAATGGTGCAGGCCGTGTCATGCTGCACCACCTGGGTGAACTCTGTCAGATCCCGCTTCATGAACTCCAAGGCTTCAGAGGACTATGGGAAGACAGAGAGGGATGACAGAGCTAGCTGGCTGCAGTACCCTTTGTTCCTATTCCCTGTGCTTCTTCGGTACCAGACAGATACCTGAAAAACTCAAGTGACACGGGAAGCCTAGGCTCAGAAACAATGCTCATTCGTCCCAATTCCATGACTTGGAATCTGATAAGAGAGCAAAGAACTTCCTGATATTCTGAGAATAGGAACTGAGTGTCAGCCAAGACACTTACAAGCTATGTAGCCATAAGTAACTCTCATCTAGTCCTCAGTTGTCTCCTATGAAATGAAGGAGGGGGACTAGATCAGTGGTTCTCAAGAGCAGACTGGGGAAGAAAAACAAAACAGACTCTGTTGCATTGCTTTGATATGCTTTAAGACATGACATTTGTTTCAAATAACATGAAGAAAATGTATGTGATTTTTTTTTATAAAAGGAAAAGTGTTTCTATTTTTACTTTTTTTTTTTATACAGAAACTCAGTTGAAATGAGGCAGTATGTGAAATTATTTGTCTGAAAGGTTTAAAAAACATGTTGCGTTAATAACAATAGTTTAGAAAGCTTTTATGAGTAATTCTTCACAATTTAATACCAATAAAAAGTTGTGCAATTTTTACATTAACAAAGGGGGTGTTAACAAATATATTTGATTGAATTCTCTTTGAGGCTTTCTTGGTCCCAAACATTCATTCATAGAGCTCCTCTAGGCAGAAGCGATATCTGCTTCTGTTAGACCAATCTGCTTCCTACCCTGTACTCAGAACCAGCTTGAGACAGCAGGCTCTCAGCTGTTGGCTAAGTCTCGCCTTATCTTGCTTCATCCTTACACCTTCCTGGACTACCTCTGTACTCATTTGCAAGCCCTCTCATTTTACACAACAATAACCACCTGCAATATTTTAGCATGTTTTTGAGTATCCTAGTGGTGTTAATTTTTTAAAACAATTTCATTGATTTTTTCTTTTGAGAGAGGAAGGGAGAGAGATATGAGATAGAAACATTGATATGAGAGAGAACCATCAATTGGCTGCCTCCTGCACGCCCCTTACTGGGAATCGAGCCCGCAAACCAGGCATGTGCCCTGACCAGGAATGGAACTGGGACCTCTCAGTCCATGGGATAATGCTTAATCCACTGAGCCACACCAGCTGGGCTGGTGGTGTTTCTTTAGGGAAAGGCCTACTCATTTTTCATCAGCTTTGGAAATTTCTGAGTGGGACAGTCTCATCTTTCAGCCAGAGGCTTCCCTGGGGGTGGGCATTATGCCTCCATATCAGACTCAGAACTACTTAATTGTGGTAGAGGGGTCATTTATTCTTTCTCTCCATCCACACTGCCACCACCTTAATCCAGACCAACCTGGACTTCTCCCAGGCTGCATCAGATACTTCTATTACATTCTCTTCCTGACATCAGTGGGAGCTTTGTAAGTAGGAGCAGATCATGTAAGTTCTTTGATGGTTACATAGTATCTTATGAGAAAGTACAAAATCTTTACCCTCACTTGCAAGGCCCATATAATCTTGCCTCTGGCAGACTCTCATCCCCTACCATTGTGCCCCTCACTGACCTCCAGCTGGCCTTCCTCAAATTTCTCAAATGCTCTAGCACCTTCCCTACCTCAGGGTACCTGAACACATTCTGCCTCTCTTTGCAACATATTCTAACTCTTCAAAGCAAAGCAGAGAACAAACACAATGAGTGGCCTTCTCACCTGGCCAACTGCTTTTCCTCCTTCAGGTCTACATTAAATGTCACTTCCTTGAAGAAGCTTCCCTGATGCCCCCATACTAGATTGACTCCTCTGCTTCTTGTTCAAAGGGGCCTGCACATTCTCTTCAACATTTCTCATACTTTAGACTTATGACTACCCATTCAACGTCTATTTTCCTGTATAAACTTTGAGTTCCATGAACACAGAGCCCACATCTTTTGTTCCCTGATGCTTCCCCAGTGTCTGACATAGAGTTGAGTATGGAGTAGGTACTCCAAAAATGTTTGCTTGTTAAATTTACATGTACCAGGGCAATTTTAATTATATAATCATCTGCATGATTACTTGATGAATGGCCATCTCCCTCACTAGACTTCGGGCCGAGAGAGGACAAATATGAATAAACATTGTGCTTGCCCTTAAGAAGGTCACAGTCTACTGGGGAAAATACTCACATGACAGTGCTGACAGGCAAGGACAGACAGATCACTGACCAGTGTATTATGTACAGGGAGCTTGGAAACACTTGGTGAAGGGAAGTATGAACTGCACCCTAAAAAATGAGTAGGAGTCAGCTAAGAAAGGCTGGACATGGTGCAGCATGGGGTTTACTGAGACCTGCAAGCATTTTATTTTTATTTATTTTTTCCTTTATTGATTTTAGAGAGAGAGGAAGAGAGAGAGAGAGACATCGATGAGAGAGAACATCAATTGGCCATCTCCTGCATGCCCTCCACTGGGGATCAGGGCTACAACCTGAGCATGTGTCCTGACTGGGACAACCTCTTGGTGCATGGGTCGATGCTCAACCACTGAGCCACACCGGCTGGACTCAACAAGCATTTTAGTCCTAATGAACATAAAAGGTAAAGCAGAACTGGTGAAGAATAAAGCTGAAGAGGTTGCCAAGGGCAACCATGGGGTGCCTGGTCAGCCTTGTGGGTGATGGGGGGCCACTAAAGGTTTGACAAAATTTGCATTTTTTTTTTTTTTTTTTTATCCTCATCCGAGGATATTTTTCCATTTTTTGTACAGACAGAGTGGGAGGGAGAGAGAGGAAGGAGAAAGAGAGAGAAACATCGACGTGAAGGGACACATCGAGTGGCTGCCACTCGCACGACCAACCAGGGCCGGGGACAAACTGCAACTGAAGTACGTGCCCTTAGCGGGAACCGAACCCGGGTCTCTCCGGACCGCAGGCCGACGCTCTAACCGCTGAGCCAAACCGGCCAGGGCCAAAATTTGCATTTTTATAGGTCGTTTCAGGGACTGATACAGTCCAAGGGTGACAAGATTAGAAGAGGGAAGTAGACCAGTCAGGAGGCTGTTGCAATAGTCCAGGAAAGAAAACAGAATATGAATAAGGACAGTGCTGGTAAGGATGGAGAGGATGGAACTGGTTCAAGAAATGTCAGGCAGCCCTGGCCAGTTTGGCTCAGCGGTTAGAGCGCTGGCCTGCGATCCAGAGAGACCAGGTTCAGTTCTCGCTAAGGGCACATACCTTGGTTGCAGTTTGTCCCCGACCCTGGTTGGGTTGTGTGGGTGGCAGCCACTCGATGTGTCCCTTTCATGTCGATGTTTCTCTCTCTCCCTTCTATTCTGTCTGAATAAAAAATGGGAAAATGCCAAGTGAGGATTAAAAAAGAAAAAAACGCCAGGCACCTCAGGCCAGTGTGGCTCAGTTGGTTGAGTGTTGACCCATCCACCAAGAGGTCACTGGTTGATTCCCAATCAGGGCGCATGCCCCAGATTGCAGGCTAGATCCCTAGTAGAGTGCCTGCAGGTGGCAGGTGATAGATGGTCCCTTCTCCTCCGTGTTTCTCTCTTCTTTTCTCTCTAAAATCAATAAAAACATATTAAAAAAAAAAAGTACCAGGCAAAAAAGGGGGCATTTGGTGATTAAATAGGTGCATTGATGAGAACAAGATAGAATCGAGAAGAGCCACTGGCTGCTAAACTAGGTGACTAGAGTAGATGTAGTGCTGCCAACAGAGAGCAAATGCTGAAGAGGGGGCAGGTTTAGGGAGAAGATGATAACAATAACTCTGGTCATGTAGAATCAGCAGTGACTATGGAATATCTGGAATAGTTATCCAGAAGGAGCTATTCTCAAACACTAAAGCTCAGAGAAAAGGATTGAGTCACCCTAATATGAAAATGGAGATCACCTAGGAAGAGTTTATAAACAGAGCAGTGGGCCAAGGACAAGGCCCCTCAAACACACCTTTAAGAGGCAGGCAGAGAAAGAACAACTCCTGAAAATAGTCAGGAAAGGAAAGATGAGGAAGCATGTGGAGAACTGAGAGAGAATCATGTCACAAAAGCCAAGAGAGTAGAGTTTCAAGAAAGAGGGTGTGATTACTAGTGTCAAATGCAGCAGAAAGGTGCAGGAAGATAAGGGCTGAAAACATCCACTGGATTTGGCAAGTGGTACGTAAAGCTGAGTGTGTATATAGATAAGTTTATATGTGGTGGCTTCAGGGTGTGGAGGGAGTTAGGGAGATCATGCTGTTGACCTCAAATTTTAAAAAATAAGAGCTAAGGTTGTCTCCTTGAAGTAAAAGAGGAAGTGGTTGAACAGGAAACTTGAGGGAAGAGTTAGGTTTGGGGAAAGTTTCTGAAGGCAAAGGGAGAAGAAGCAAATTAGAGACAGATAAAGTTTGCTGGGGGGTGCTCAGGCCCAGATGAGGTTTGGAAATCTGTGGTAGGGCCAAAAAGCAATGCAACTTTCTCTACCAGTGTCTGTGGGCAAGCTCACACACACACTATAGGAAGTAAGGAGCAGATGAAGGCAGATTATAGCACCATCTCAGAGGTCTAGTCTTTGAGGTAATGTATGTTACGGGATACAAGAAAATAGAGGGTGCTGGGAATTGGGTGGTCCAAATAGAGCCAGGATAGAAAGGAAGGAAGCAAGGCCAGGAAAGCACTGAAAGACTAAGGGAAAAATGGGAGGAAAAATAGTCTGATGGTATTTAAAAGGGTTCCCCATCACTCTCAGCACAATAAAAATAGCCAATACTTAGCCCTGGCCAGGTTGGCTCAGCAGTTAGAGTGTTGGCCTGTGGACCAATGAGTTGTGGGTTCGATTTCAGTCAAGAGCACATACCTCGGTTGCAGTTCATTCCCTGCCCTGGTCAAGGTCCTACAGGAAGCAATCCGTCAATGTGTCTCTCTCACGTTGATGATTCTCTCTCTTTCCCTCTTTCTCCCTCCCTCCCACTCTATCTGAAAATAGATGGAGAAATATCTTTGGGTCAGGATTTAAAAAAAAAAAGCCAATACTTATACCATACTCATAGTGTGCTAGGTATTACTCTTAGTGCTTTACATATATTATCATTCAATCCTCACATGAACCCTATCAGGAAAGTTTCAATATTCCCATTTTAAAATAAGGAACTGAGGCCTAGAGAGGTTAAATAACTTGCCCAGGTTCATATAAGAGTAAGTAGCTAAGAGAGGGAAATTACGCCTTCTCTTTAAGAATGGGGAATTGTTAAAGGTAGAAACAACACTCACCTCCCCTCAGCCCCTGCTTTTAAATGAGTTCTCCAAGAACAAAGATGGGAGGCTAATCAACTACCTGTGTTTCATGACTTATAGACGACCAATCTTGAGGGAAACACAGAGAAAGCCTTCAAACTCATTTGCTAAATGAATGTTGGACTCTTAGGAGATTGATCAACAGGAATCAAGCTACTTGGAGGTCTCTTCTATTCAATCTCAGTGTAAAATTCTCTTTCTTGGTCCTCATCAAAACACAGACAGCTCAGGGCATTCTCAGATCTGCTGGACTGGAGCTGCGAGAAGTACACAGGTCAGGGAGCATAAAAATGCTCCCACAGCAGAGGACTCATTTAACTGAGGCCAGAAGCCTCATGGAGTCTGCTCTGGAGCAGACTCATCCCAGTTGCTTGAGATAAATAAGTAATTAGCTTTTTCCAGAATTCTTTTGGGTTGGTTTTCACAGACTAGCATGGAATGAAACAGAAACACACAATGACATTTTTCACTGGCTGAGCTAAGTCTCACTCATCCCACAGGGATTTGTCTCCCCACTACACTGAGCGCTTCCTGGGGGCCCAGGATTGCATTTGTTTGGTTAACATAGGTATCCTCGGGACCTGTCATAGAATGCTGGCTGTGGTATAACGCTAATACTTAAATGACTACAGAGTTAAGTTTCCATTGCTAAAACCCTTTACCTTCAAGACCTACATTAAATGTTCTCTCTACTACGAAGTTGTGAATTTCCCGAGTTCTTTCCTATGGATTTCCTACGAAAGGGTCGCTCCAGCCTTTAAAACAGCCATTATTTCACAGTGGCTGGTGTCACACTGGTCTGAATCGGGGTCTGTCCTTCAGTAGACCGAAAGGAGCTAAAAGTAGGGACAGAGTCGTTCTCATCCCTGAGGGCCGGCACCCACACAGGTCGGGCGGGGTCGCTCGGACCAAGTTGCAATGAAGCGTCGCAGGGCCCTGGGGAAGGAAGGGCGCCGGTCAGGCTTACCTTGTCCTTAACTGCCTGGTAGCTCTGCTGCAGCCAGCTCCGCCACCACCCCACGTCCTCCCTGTGGAAGACAGACACATCTGGAAGCCCCGCAGTGCGACTCTTGCCCGCGCAATGATGGGGTCTCGGTTTCCCCCTCAAGAGGTGGGTGGCCCCGCGGACTGAGGCTTCGCAGATCGCTTCCCCACCCCCTCACATTGCGACTCCACCCCGCCTTGTTAGCTGCGTCCACAGCCGCGCTCCCCCCCTGTTACCCACGGGGATCCTGGCCCAGCACCCCAGCCCTGGGAGAATTCAGGCCCCAACGCCCGAGAGCTGGATGACGGGCTCACCCTTCCGCCATCTTGCCTGCGTGACATCACCACTATTTACTGACCTTTGACTTCCGACACGGCACCTCCCCCTTAAGCACCGCCCCGAGCACTCGACCCAATCCTCGCGCGGACACCGCCCTCAGTCCAATCTCCGCCTCGCTTTATAATTTGGCTCCGCCTCCTTGAGTTTGGTCCATTCTCTGTCCAGAGTTCTCCCTTCAACTCCTCCCCTGAATGCTTGGTCCAATCCTCAGTTTTGTCTTAAGGCCCTCCCCAAGGGTTAGCCCCTCCCTCACCAACCTCGACTCTTTGTGGGTGTCAGCCATCGTCCCCTACGGTGGCCGCTGTGGGTCTCGGGGGGCCCTCTTCGTGGGTGGTGGGAAACTGGGAGTAGAGGGGTGGAAGAGAGGGATCCCGGGTGGAGTGCGCCTGGCCGGAGCTCGAACGTGTGGATCCCAGAGCGCAGGGCTAGGACCGCCCCCCTTTATGAAACCAGCTGCGTAGTAGGTGTTTGGGGTTTCTTCGGGCTAATTCAACGAGCGCAGACTGCGGGGCTCGGCCAGGGTTTGGTGTGTGGAGAAAAAGTCAGAGATGACTTAAGTGCAGCCTCTAGAGGGGCTCTCTCAAGATATCGGGAGACACACACATTCAGTTACCTCAACTCTTGGCAGCCCAGCTCAGAATAACTTCAACCCCAGGTGGATGTGGTTAGGAAAAATGCAGAGACAGCCTAGAGGAGGGGGGCTGAGGGGGTGTGTGTTAAGAGAGAATGGGGAGGGGACTACATACACTGCTCCAGATCCCATCCTTCTTGTCCGTTTAAGGGCGTAGCTTTAGTTGTTAGGTGCCACTCCATTCCCTTCTCCCTCATTATTGGATTATTCCTGACATCATATGTGTTACTTCTCTCTTTTTTTTATCCTTACCCGAGGACATTTTTCCATTTTTGTTCAGGTAGAGTGGGAGGGAGAGAGAAGAAGAGAGAGAGAGAGAAACATGGACGTGAAAGGGACACATCCAGTGGCCACCTCCCACATGACCCCAACCGGAGCAGGGACACACTGCAACCGAGGTAGGTGCCCTTAGAGGGAACCGAACCTGGGTCTCTCTGGACCGCAGGCCTGCGCTCTAGCTCTAACCGCTGAGCCAAACCGGTGTTATTTCTCTTGAGCCTAGCCCATTTCCCTACTCCCCTTTACAGCAAAACGCCTGAAAGACTTCCCTGTGCTCACTGCCTCCAATTCCCCTCCGCTCCGGTTCTCTCTTGAACTCGCTTCAGCCAGGTTTTTCCCTCCCCACAATCTTTTGAAATAACTTTTGTTAGGGTGCCAGGAGCAGTGATCAATTGTCAATTCTTATCTTAGTTGAACAATCATCTTATTTAACACAGTTGATCACCTTCCTTCTCCTTCAAACACTTTCTTCACTCCTCCTCCAGGACACCGTGCCCTCCTGACTTTCCTCCTGCCTCACTGGCATCTCCTCCTCCGTGTTCTTTGCTGTTTACTTTTCTCATCAACCTCTGTTGCTGGAATGTCCCAGGTCTCAGTCCTTGACCCTCTCCTTTTCGATGTCTATAATCATTCCTCAGGTCTCATGATTTTTTTTTTTAAATATCATTTATACACTGGCCTCTCTCAACTTTTCTCTCCACCCCACATGTCTTCTCTGAACCCCAGGATCTTGATCTCTATTTGGATGTATATTAAACTTAACATGTCCCCAAACTCCTGATGTATCCACCTCAGCTTACTGCACACTTCCCCAAAGCTGTAAATGGCAACCTCGCTCCTCCAGTTATTCAAGCCCTAAACCTGGGAGACATTTCTTTCATACTCAAAAGCTAATTTCTCACCCTGGCCAGTTTGGCTCAGTGGTTAAAGTGCTGGCCCACGGATCAGAGAGTCCTGGGTTCGGTTCCCACTAAGGACACGTACCTCAGCTACAGTTCAACCCCAGCGCTGGTTGGGGTTGTGTGGGGGGCAACCATTCGATGTGTCTCTCTCACAAAGTTTCTGTCTCTCTCTTCTACCCTCTCTCCCTCTCCCTCTCTCTGAAGATGAATGTAAAAATGTCCTTGGGTGAGAAATTAAAAAAATAAAAAATTGCCAAAAAAAAAACAAAAAAAACTAGCCCTGGCCGTTTTGGCTCAGCGGTAGAGCCTGCGGTCCAGGGAGGCCCGGGTTCGGTTCCCACTAAGGGCATGTACCTCGGTTGCAGTTTGTCCCTGGCCCTGGTTGGGTCGTGCGGGTGGCAGCCACTTGATGTGTCCCTTTCACGTCGATGTTTTTTTTCTTTCTCTCCCCCTCCCCACTCTATCTGAACAAAAAATGGAAAAGTGTCCTTGGTGAGAATAAAAAAAAAAAGCAAAAAAGAAACTAATTTCTCAGCAAATGTGGCTGGCTCTGCCATTAAAACAAAACCAGAATCCAGTCACTTCTCACCACCTCCACTGCTACTATGTAGGTCCAAGCCACCATCATCTCACTTGGATAAAGCAAGAGCCTCTTAACTGGTATCTCTGTGTCTATTCTTGCCTTCCTATAGTCTAGTCTTAATTTGTTCTGAAAGTAATCTTTTGGAAAACTTAAGACAGTGGGAATGTAAAATGGTGTAGCTGCTGTGGAAAACAGTATGGTGATAGTTCAAAAAAATTAAACACAATTACCATATGATCTAGAAATTCTACTTGTAGGTATATACTCAAAAGAATTGAAAGCAGGAACTAAAGCAAATATTTGTACACCCACGCTCATGGCTGCATTATTCACAGTGCCCAAGCGGCGGAAGCTATCTATATGTCCATTTGACAGTGAATGGATAAACAAAATATGGTATATAATACAACGGAATATTATTCAGTCTTAAAGAGAAAGGAAATTCTGTCCTGGCCAGTTTGGCTCAGCGGTTAGAGCATCAGCCTGCGGTCCAGAGAGACCCGGGTTCGGTTCCCGCTAAGGGCGCATACCTCAGTTGCAGTTTGTCCTCGACCCTGTTTGGTCGTGCGGGTGGCAGCCACTCGATGTGTCCCTTTCACGTCGATGTTTCTCTCTCTCTCTCTTCCTCTCTCTCCCTCCCACTCTATCTGTACAAAAAATGGAAAAATGTCCTCGGGTGAGGATAAAAAATTAAAAAAAATTAAAAAAAATAAAAATATCCTCAGGTGAGGGGCGGGGGGAGGGTTAAAAAAATATATCCTCAGTGAGGATTAAAAAAAAAAAAAGAAATGACTTGTGCTAGGAAGGTGACATGACCAAGTGACCATGTACTACTATGGTTAATAGGTCTAATGGGGCCACTTATTAAACAGGTGAGCATTTTATACAATGTACTTTGTGTGATCTTCCCAATAGCCCTATGAAGCAGAAGCAATTTTTTTTTTATCCTCACCTGAGGACATTTTTCCATTTTTTTATTCAGATAGAGTGGGAGGGAGAGAGGAAGAGAGAGAGAGAGAAATATCGACATGAAAGGTACACATCGAGTGGCTGCCACCCACATGACCCAACCAGGGCCGGGGACAAACTGCAACCAAGGTATGTGCCCTTAACAGGATCTGAACCTGGGTCTCTCTGGACCGCAGGCCGATGCTCTAACCGCTGAGCCAAACTGGCCAGGGCAGAAGCAATTATTTTTTACGATGTACACATACTTTATTTACTTGATGGAAAGACTTTTTATGGTACATACAATGTTTTACATAATTGATTTCAACTTGGTTCACACTGATGTCCGTGAGTTGTATTTGGGTTTCTATGTTTGACTCTGTTCAGTTGCTGCTATTGCTGTTGGTGTGTTTTCTTTCAGGATCAAGGTGGGTACTTTCATATAAAAACTTATTTTTAATTTCTTCTCTGGCTATTCTTTCCTGGATTCTTAGCTTTGCATAATTGCACCTACAATGCAAGCAACATCCTAAAGTCACCACGATAAACCTTCCTACTCCAACATCACATGATCTTTTGATTCTACTAGTTAACAAAAAATGTTCAAGGCCAGTAGCAACAGATCCTAATGAACCATATAATACCGAGTCTCGTGCACAGGGAATAGGGAATGTTCTCCTAGGAGCTTAAAGGGCTTCCCCTTCCTGGGCTCCCGGTCCTGCTGCCATGGGGACGAGTGGGCACCTCTGTAGAAGCTGTTTTTAATCTCCATCCTATAGTTGAAAAAGCTAAGATCCAGAGAGATGGAGTGCCTTTCCCAAGGTCACACAGCTAAGAAATGACAGAACTCTGATTTGAATTCAGTGCTGTCTATTGAAATCAATTTTCTACACATATATCTTAACTTCATCCTGCCTCATGCCCTGCCTCCCCAACCAGATAATAAGCCACAGAAAGGCAAGGACTGTATCCTATCATTTGATATATTCACCTTATTTATTCTCCCACCCTTAGGCGTAGCATAGTGCTTGCCCATGAGGTCGTCAGTGTGTGAGTGAGACCCTCTGCTTGTATCTTTTTTGTCCTCCCCACCTTGACTCTTGGCTCCCTTCATTGTCATCAAGCAGATCTGGATTCAAATCCCAGCTCAGCCCTGGCCGGTTTGGCTCAGCGGTTAGAGCGTTGGCCTGCGGTCCGGAGAGACCCGGGTTCGGTTCCCGCTAAGGGCATGTACCTTGGTTGCAATTTGTCCCCAGCCCTGGTTGGGTCCTGTGGGTGGCAACCACTCGATGTGTCGCTCAAATCCCAGCTCAGCCACTTCCCAGCAATGTGACCTTGAGCAAGTTAACTTCCCCTGGCTTTAGCGTCTTCATCATTAAAATGGGAATAGGATTCCTGGTTGTTATAAGGATTAAGTAAAATAAGTAGAGCACCCAGCACATTATATGGCAAAGTCCTTGATGAAGTAATTATTATTTTCTTAGCCTCTTACCCCTGTCCTTCGAGCCTAACACAATGTTGGACACTGGTAGAGGGTTAATAAGCATCTTTTTAATTAAATAGTATGCTGAAAGAAGACTGGACTGGGAGTTAGCAGAGGTAGGTTTTCATTCTGGGCTGTAGATATTGGTCCCTTTTTCTCTCTAGAACTGTTTTTTCACTGTCCTCAGGACTGCTACACTCTCTTTTAGCTCTTAGGTGAAGTATGAATGCATAATTTACCAGGTCCCTGACCCTCAGGCCCCTTCTGTACTTCTGAACCCCTCTTGGCTGATGATTTCTATCCCAGGATTCTCCTTGTTTTGACTCCCAGGAAGCCCTGATACCCAGAAGCCACCAGGTGGTGCTGTGGACTCATTCAGGTGAAGCTGCCTCACAGACTTCTGGTAGGGCTTACAGGAGTGGCCCTCGGATGCCTTTCTGGCTCCTCTGTAGAGGCTGGACTTCCTCAGTGGAAGGCAGCTAGGATGATCCTGGGAGGTAACGTTCCCAAAGGCCGCCCTATTTCTGCTGTGGAGATTCCAGCAAAGACTTGGCAGCAGGACCAGCTACATAATTTGTAAAAGAAATTAGAAAAAGAAAATGCCTCAGTTGCCGGTAGAGACAGCACAGGACATGCCTAAAAGCCATCTAGAACTGACTGTTAAAAATTTCAAGAATTTGCCCTGGCCAGTTTGGCTCAGCGGTTAGAGTGTCGGCCTGCGGTCCGGAGAGACCCGGGTTCGGTTCCCGCTAAGGGCACGTACTTCGGTTGCAGTTTGTCCCCGGCCCTGGTTGGTCGTGCGGGTGGCAGCCACTCGATGTGTCCCTTCACGTCGATGTTTCTCTCTCTCTCTCCCTTCCTCTCTCTCCCTCCCACTGTACAAAAAATGGAAAAATATCCTCGGGTGAGGATAAAAATAAATAAATAAATAAAAATTTCAAGAATTTTATGAGCAGGTGTTTAGTCTGTGTTTAACACAGCCATTATTTTTTTAAATGATATAAACTTACAACTGAATAAATTATATAAAAATAAAGGCAATAAATATCCCAAATTCACGCTATGTAATTATTTTTATACATTTCACTATCATCTACATTTTTGAAGCGACAAATTTATTGTATCTATATCATGGAAATACTATATAATACTGTGCCTCTTACTGTACATCTCTTCCCAACTTTGCATTCAGTGATGTCACATTGATAGTTTAAAATCTATGAAGGTGGGAGTGCTTACATCGCCAAAATCTACGAACACTACACATCATGCCCCACCACCTCTTGTTGAATTTTTACCAGTACTCTCCCCTGGTCCTGTTGTACTCCTAATGTGCTATGCTGTGTGATATTTTTTTTATTTTAATTTTTATTGATTGGATACTTTTAGAGACAGGAAGAAGGAGATAAAGAGAAAATCTATTTATTATTTATGCGTTCATTGGTTGATTTAAAAAAAAAACCTTTTCCACCCTGGCCAGTTTGGCTCAGCGGTTAGAGTGTCCACCTGTGGTCCGGAGAGACCCGGGTTCGGTTCCCGCTAAGGGCATGTACCTCGGTTGCAGTATAAAAAAACAACAACAACAAAGAAAAACCTTTTCCTTATTGATTTTAGAGAGAGAGGAAGTTAGAGGGAGAGAGAGATAGAAACATTGATGAGAGAGAACATTGATTGGCTGCCTCCTGCATGCCCCCACTGGGGATCGGGCCCACAACCTGGGCATGTGCACTGACCGGGAATCGAACCAGTGACCCCTTGGTGCATGGGTGGACGTTCAACCACTGAGCCACACCGGCGGGGCTGATTCTTTGTATTTTTATTTTCTTTCTCTCTTTCTCTCCCTCTCTCTCTCCCACATTGGTTGATTCTTGTATGTGACCTGTCCTTGCAACCTTGGTGTATCAGGAGGACACTCTAACCAACTGAGCAACCTGACCAGGGCCTATGCTGTGTGATCTTGAGCAAAGTCCTATTCCTTCCAGCCTCTCATATGTATTATTTTATAATTTACAAAAAGGGGAGCATCCTTTGTGTGCTGGCCACTGTCGTCTCGTGCAACTCTTAGAACCACCCAGGAGGTGGATTACTGTGGTCCAAAGAGCAAAGGATGTTGCTGAAAAGAGCTGATGACCTGGCTCCCTCAAGGTGTCTGTCACCAAGGCTCCCAGAAGGTGGCGCTGTGGACTGGCTCAGGGAAGGAAGCCACGTTACCCTTCAGAGCCTCTTTCACTGCATTGATTAGATCAGTGATTTTCAACCAATGTGAGGCAAAATTTTTATTAATTTATTTTTGTTACAGATGTTTCTCCTTTCCCCCCTAAACACCCTCCTCCCCATCATGCTCCTGACCCCCCAGCTGCAGCAAGATTTTTTTAAACACTCAATACATGACGATTTAGTCAGGGGCACTGACCACTTTTCCTTTAGATTGTCAAAAAAAAAAAAAAAAAAAGACAACAGCAAATACAACAATAGCCGATCAGTGTGAATGAATAAAAATTACGAAAGACCCAGTCCCCGGCGCCGCCAAAAAAAAAAAAATTATACCTATTTCATTTTGCCAGATCAGCAAAACATATATATATATTTTGGTGTGCTGCAGAGTTTTAGTCATTAGTTCATGTATGCCATGAAATGAAAAAGATTGAAAATCACTGGGTTAGATGATGATGATGATATAATAATAATAATAATAATAGTCTTCCCAATGCCTCCAGTATTATTCTTAGGACTCATGCATCCTAAACCTGCTTCTTGGCTGTATCTGAGAGTAGGAATAGGAAAGATCTAGCCTCCTCTGCTTCTGCAGACGGACATAGCAGTGGGAAATGAGAACTGGTATTTCCTTTTTACTGTAACCACAGACAATGAAGGTTTTTCCCAAAAGGGAGACTGGGGTTGGATGCTTTAGTTCAAGAAATGCCAACCCTAAATATGCTGCTTTGGCATATTGATTATTTTGAGTTGAAGACGCTTGAAAAACAGCAAATTCAGGGAGAGAAACTCATTTGTCATAAATTCCCTCCCTTGGAGTTTCATCAGCCTGGGAAGACTGACTTATCACAGGAGAAGAGACTAAACACCACACCCAGACAAATTTTGACAAAAACTATCATATCTCCCATATATTTTTCTTCTTTTTAAAAAATATCTTTTAAATTGATTTTTTAGAGAGAGAGGAAGGGAGAGAGAGATAGAAACATCGATTGGCTGCCTCCTGCATGCCCCTATTAGGGATCAAGCCCGCAACCTGGGCATGTGCCCTGACTGGGAATTGAACTGGGACCTCTCAGTCCATGGGATGACACTCAATCCACTGAGCCACACTGGGCAGGCTCCAATCTATTTTTCTACAGGTCCATTCATCTTTCCTAAAAATCATTTACTCTGTCCCTTAAGTGGCCTACCTCTCCCCACCCATTCCCTTAATCAGATGCTATATAAGCTTTCAAATCCCATTACCTATTTCTCTTTCTGATGTCCACATGCACATAATATTTAAAATGAATAGATTTACCTTGGCCGGGTAGCTCAGTTGTTGTCCCATACGCCAAGGTTGTGGTTTTGATCCTCAGGGCACATACAAGAAGCACCCAGTGAATGCATTAATAAATGGATAACAAATCGATGTTTCTCTCTCTCTCTCTCTTTTCCCTTCCCTCTCCTCAAATCAATCAATTTTTAAAATGAATAAATCTGGCCCTGGCCAATTTGGCTCAGCGGTTAGAGAGTCGGCCCTTGGACCAGAGAGTCCTGGGTTCGGTTTCCGCTAAAGGCACGTACCTCAGTTGCAGTTTGTCCCCTGTCCCAGTTGGGGTTGTGTTTGGCAACCACTCAATGTGTCTCTCTCGCACTGATGTTTCTCTCTCCCTCTGTCTTCCTCCCTCTCTCCCTCCGGCTCTATCTGAAAATAAGTGCAAAAATGTCCTCAGGTGAGGAAATATTTTTAAAAAATGAATAAATTTGTATACCTTTTCTCCTGTTAATCTGCTTATTGTCCGTTTATTTCATAGACTCAACTATTGAACCTGGAAGGGTAGTGCTGGAAAGTTTTTGCTTCCTTACAATGTGGATGGTCCAAACATTAATTGTCCTATGTATCCCACTTCCTGTCAAACTCATATACCCTGTGTCCCAAATTAGATTTGCTTCCCACTTAGCAGAAAGAAGCTATCACTCCTATATTAGGGGAAAAAAACAGAAAACAAAAACCTTAATTCCCAAGGAAAGCCTGAATATTCCTCCTCTAGCTTTCTTTTTCTTCTTTTTATTTTTATTTTATTTATTATTATTATTTTTTTTATCCTCACCTGAGGACATTTTTCCTTTTTTTTTTGTTCAGGTAGACTGGGAGGGGGAGAGAGGAAGAGAGAGAGAAACATCGACGTGAAAGGGACACATCGAGTGGCTGCCACCCGCACGACCAACCAGGGCTGGGGACAAACTGCAACCGAGGTACATGCCCTTAGCGGGAACCGAACCCGGGTCTCTCCGGACCGCAGGCCGACGCTCTAACTGCTGAGCCAAACCGGCCAGGGCTCCTCTAGCTTTCTTGCAATTCTTTCTCAAAAATCTGTACTTTATGACTAAATGTAGAAGTTAATCTCCCAAGACAACCACCTAGATACAATAGTAGGGGAAAAGGAGAAGAAAGAGAAGGAAAAGTATTTAAAATATGTAAATATATATTTCGAGGAAAGAAGTTCAAATAGAGATGGTCATCCTCACCTCCGTAACCCATTCTAATGCTGATCTTGTATTTATGACTTTTTTCCTTCACTATCGTTTTAAAAAATTGTTTTTTTCTTCATTGATTTTAGAGTGAGAGGGAAAGGGAGAGAGAAACATCGATGACAGAGAACATCAATTGGCCACCTCCTGCATGCCCCTCACTGGGGATCAGGCCTACAACCTGGGCATGTGCCCTGACCAGGAATTGAACTGGTGACCTCTTGGTGCATGACTCGATGCTCAACCAGTGAGCCACACCTGCCAGGCTCTTTCACTATCTTTTCCAGGTTTCTTCTGCTGTCAGTCAGCAACAGATGGTCAAGTTCTTGGCCCAGGGAAGAGACCCGACCCTTCATTCCTGAGACAGAGCTGTGCCCTGGGAGGTTCTCTCATATAGAATTGCAGTAACTTTGATCACAGGATTTGTAGTAGGTACAGGATCCTTAGGGATATGGTTGAGTCTATCACTAAGCTTCCCTATCTCTATGGTATGGTAACAGATTATTTCCCCTTGATAGACAGAGTTTTTAACCCCGATGATACCATGATTTCTTTTTTCACTTTCTGTTCAGTGGCATGAAGTATTTAAAATGGTTGAGTGGTAGTTTCAACATTCAGTTTAGTAGAAAAATTGTGTCACTTATAAAAAAAAAGAAAAGAGGTCCTGGCCGGTTTGGCTCAGCTGTTAGAGCATTGGCCTGCGGTCCAGGGAGACCGGGGTTCGGTTCCCACTAGGGGCATGTACCTCGGTTGCAGTTTGTCCCCGTCCCTGGTTGGGTCGTGTGGGTGGCAGCCACTTGATGTGTCCCTTTTACGTCGGTGTTTCTCTCTCTCTCTCTCTCTCTCTCCCTCCCACTTTATCTGAACATAAAATGGAAAAATGTCCTCGGGTGAGGATAAAAAAAAAAAAAGAAAAAAATTGTGTCACTGGGTGGAGGCATTCCTCTCTTAGACACTGAAAGCTTTAACATTCCTCCCCTCCCTGCAGTCATGGAACAAATGCTTTTTTTTTTAATCCTCACCTGAGGACATTTTTCCATTTACCATCATATAGAGCAAGAGAGAGAGAGGAACATCAACTTGAGACACATCAAGTGGCTGCGACCCACACGACACCAATCGAGGCCGGGGACAAACTACAACCGAGGTACATGCCCTTAGAGGGAATTGAACCCTGGATTCTCTGGTCCGCGGGCCGATGCTCCAACCACTGAGCCAAACTGGCCAGGATGCAAATACTTTTTTAAGTGAATCAAAAAGTTATTGTGAGAGCAACCACTCTCCTAGCCCCTTGGTTCTTGAACTATGTGGTATCCAGCTAAAGGAGAAACAGCACACTGGTTCAGAGCATTACTGCATCCTGTAGATGGCCCTCTGTCTCACCTAGTGTTTAACAGAGAGTACCTTATCTGGGCCTTCAAAAGGCCTTTCCACATGGTAAGACCAGTGAATCCTGTGGTGACAGTTCAGTGTCTCACTTCTTTATTGTGAAGTGACTTCCATGATCAGAAACAATATTGTGTGGGATACCAAGCCTGTTTATTAAGTCCACACATGGAGATTCTGGCGAGGCATGTGAAGCAAGGAAAGCAAATACAACTCCAGAGTAAGTGCCTCTTCTAGTGAGACAAATTCCTGCCTCCACCACAAGAGACACGGTCTTTTAATTTTTTAAAAATACTTTATTTACTAATTTTTTTTTATTACAAATGTCCCTCCTTTTCCCCCTTTGACACCCTTGTTGCCACTTCCGCCCCTTCTTCTTCACTGTACTGTTGTCTGTGTCTATTGGTTATGCATATATGCATATAAGTTCTTTGGTTTATCTCTTTCTGGTGTCCCCCCAACCCCCCGCAAGGGACACGGTCTTATGTAATCAATCTGCCACCAAATAGTTGGCTGGTGCCCTCAAAGTATGATATCAAATCAAGGTTTCAGAGCTGGTAGCTGCTGTGGGCAAACTGGGTATCAGTAGTGGTGGTTGCCAGCTTGGCTTTGGTGAGGGGATTCCTTCACGGTTCTTTGTCCATGAACCCATTGAACAAGTGGGGGCCTGCTGTCTCATGATCTAGGACCATTCTAGGGAGTCCATCTTTCCCAAACTTCTTTATCATGAACTTCTAATTTTTAACTCTGAGCTGCTCAAATCATTAGTCACTGCCTGCGAACTGGTATAGATCTTGACCTCAGGCCATCTCTCCTAGGCAGAGTGGACAATGAGATAAACTGCTTACACTTCTGCCTGCAGATTAAATTAGTTAAGATAGCCCTGGCCAGTTTGGCTCAGCGGTTAGAGCGTCGGCCTGCGGTCCGGAGAGACCCGGGTTTGGTTCCCGCTAAGGGCATGTACTTCGGTTGCAGTTTGTCCCCGGCCCTGGTTGGTCGTGCGGGTGGCAGCCACTCGATGTGTCCCTTCACGTCGATGTTTCTCACTCTCTCTCCCTTCCTCTCTCTCCCTCCCACTCTATCTGTACAAAAAATGGAAAAATATCCTCGGGTGAGGATTAACAATAAATAAATAAAAATAAATAAATAAATTAGTTAAGATGACTTTTGCACTGGAGGAGAGTGAACCCCTAACCGATATAACTAGTGTCCTTATAAAAAGGGGGAAATCTGAACACAGAGATATATACAGGGAAAATGCCATGTGAACATGAAGATGGCCACCTACAAGCCAAGGAGAGAGACCTGTGACACAGATCCTTCCTTCATAGTCCTCAGAAGGAAGCAGCACTGCCAACACCTTGATTTTGGACTTCTGGCCTCCAGAACTGTGAGACAATACGTTTTTGTCATTTAAGCCAGTTTGTGATAATTTGCTACAGCAAGCCCTACCGGACTAATATACCCCCTATTAGAACTAAGTTCTTGAGAGCAGTAACCTGATTTTTCCACAACCACCCTAGAACGTGCCTTACCATTACTTTAGCACCTTGTACCACTATTTAAGTGTTTCACTTGTTTATAAGCCTGCATTTCACGGGGGAAAAATGTTGCTAGTATTCAATCAAAACCTGTTGCGTAGCCCTGGCCGGCGTGGCTCCGTTGGGTGCACTGAAAGGTCATGGGTTCGATTTCCAGTCAGGGCACATGCCCAGGTTGCGGGTTCGATCCCTGGTTGGGGCGCGACTCGAAGGCAACCCTTCGATGTCTCTCCCTCTCTCTCTAGAAAACAAAACAAAAAAAATCTGTTAAGTAGATTAAACCATTTCACTCATTTCCAGATTTCTTGCGGAGAGTGCAAGGGTAAGTCACAGCTCTTACTCTCCAGGATGTATTAATATGCATGACGCGCTTTTAGCTCTCCGGACAAAGAGATCAATACTTCGCAGGTCCCTGAAGTGGGACTCAGAAGACCGAACGAAGCTCCAGCCTTTTACAAGCGCTGGTTCTTGCCTCTTTTGGCATCTTGGTACTTGTAGTTTTGTCCACTATGTCTTTCACCGAAAAACAAACGCTGAGACCACAACTCCCATCACCCCACGAGCACTGGAGCCTTCAGAGCGCATCCTCCGGAGGTGGCGCCGGCGCCATTGACTAACCTGCTGGCCGAAGGCCCACCTTCCTGAGCCCAGGCCCACCCATGATTGGTTGGCTGCCCCGCCTCTCATCGGAGGGGGCGACAGGTGAATGAAAGGGGGGCGTGTCGGTGCGCGTAGCTTGGTGGCGGCGCTGCTGGAACCCGCTGGAAGGTGAGAGCCGAGAAGCGGCTTCACGCTGCCGCTTTCATTGACTTGGGCAGGATCCCGGGCACCCTGAAGGTCGGCCCTGGCCGGGGGTCAGCGGGCAGGGAAGGCCCATTTCGGTTGGCCTTCCTCGGATCGCCCGGCCCTGGCGACTCCTGGGATCTCCGCCGCGGAAACCCGCGCTGGATGACCGACCCCCTACCAACCTCCCCTTCAGCGTGGGGAGGGGCGCCGCAGGGGCAGATGCCCCCCTTCCCTGGCATTGGGCTGTGCCCCCGCGTGGGCCACCTGGGTGTTCGGGGCGTGGGTTCATCTGGATGTTGCGGGGGCGCGAGGCAGTGTCCACCACAGTGGTGGTCACTTTGTCCGCGGAGGCCACGGGAGGGGCAAGGCCTCGGTTCCCCACCCTCCAGGGCCAAAGACAGAGTCCGGTAACTAGTTCCGGTCGCCTGGTTCCGGACAGGGAGGATCCCCTTGTCTTGTGAACAATTTTGCAGGTGAACTAAAGATGCAGTTGACCCTGAAATTCTTTCTGTGGAAACGGAAACTTCTTCCGTATCGTTCCCCTCCATTCCATGGGCTGGGAAAAGGGTGACTTCCCCAACCCTTCTTATTGTGTCCTGGAGGGTTTGGGAAATCAGGTTTGCATAGTGGTTAAGGATGTCAACTCTGGAATCAAACCGATCTCAGTTCCAATCCTAGCTTTGGGCATGTTATCTTGTACATCTGAACCGAAATTTTCTCCTCTGAAAAAGAGGATGTAATGATTGGAACTACTTCCTTGGGTTATCGTGAGGTTAAAATTAATTAATGTTTGTAAAGTACTTTGTACAGTGCTTCATGAGAAGAAGTTCTCAGAGAATGCTAACAATTGAGCAGGGGTGTGTGTGTGTTTTGAGCAGGTGTTTATTATTCTCAGGTCAGTGGACCTGGAAGAGTCGTGTCAGAGTCAGTGGTTGGAATTCAAGGCTGTATTTGGTGCCTGAATGAAGACAGTCCTGTGACCTGGCTAGGTAGGATCCCCTCAGGGGAATGTGGGCGTTTACTGCAGGTGGTAATGTTGGCATCTGCTCTCTCCTGGAGGACTTGCACTATATAGTACTAGGTTCATTTTTCTATTCTTGGCATCTTCCTTGTATCAGGAATTGTTTATAACTAGTAACTGTTTAATAGAATTGCAACAGTGGGAAGATCCCTAGCAGAGTGCGGATAAATGTACTTCTGAGAGCACTATGCTCTAAGAGCTTCTTTTCTAGGAGAAGTGGTGATCTTCAGCATGTCTCAGGAATGCAGAGCATCAAAGGCAAGAAAGATTAATATGAATAAATATTTTAAAAATATGTTTTTATTGATTTTTTTTTTTTTAGAGAGAGATGAAGGGAGAGAGAGATAGAAACATCGATTGGCTGCCTCCTGCTCACCCCCCACTGGGTTTCGAGATGGCAACCCGGGCATGTGCCCTGACCAGGAATGGAACTGGGACCTCTCAGTCCATGGGATGACGCTCAGTCCACTGTACCACACTGGCTGGGCATGAATAAATATTTTCATGTTATTTGCCAAATGCAGGATTGAGGAAAGGTTTGAAGAAAGTTTGTGGATAGACTTTTGCAGAGTCATGGAGTATTTGCACGAGTCAATAGAATTTAGAATATTTGCCTAGAGAAAGCCAAAGGAAATGGATTTGGGGTACTATTGTTGAAAAGGAGTATCTTCCAGTGAAAAAATGGAAATGCCCTGGGAGGAGACCTTACAGATAAGATCATTCTATAGTTCAGAAGTATTGTGCCTACTTAGATATTTATCTCCCTGGTTTGCCAACTACTTACCCCCTTTTAAAAAAAAGAAAAATGTTTTTATTGATTTTTTTAGAGAGAGAGGAAGGGAGAGATAGAAACATCTATGTGAGAGAAACATAGATCTGCCTCCTTCACACCTCCTCCAACTACTTACCCTTTTACCCCCACCTCCTTTTTTTCCCTTTGTTAAAAAAGAAAAATAAAAGCAATACAGGTACATAGTAAAACATACTAACAGTGAAGAAATTGCAAAGGAAAGGGAGGGTCCCTCCACACATCTCTTACCCATAGTCCCTCTTCGCAAGGGTATCTGCTGTCAGCTTTTTCTAAAAAAAATTCTTTTTTTTTCTTTATTGATTTTAGAGAGAGAGGAATGGAGAGGAGAGATAGAAACATTAATGAGAGAGAACACTGATTGGCTGCCTTCTGCATGCCTCCCACTGGGGATTTGGTCCACAACCTAGGCATGTGCCCTGACCCGGAATCGAACCAGTGACCTCTTGGTGCATGGGTCGATGCTCAACCACTGAGCCACAGCAGTTGGGCTCTGCTGTTAACTCTTGCTTGTATAACCTTGCAGAAAAAAAATTTATGCATATACCAATAAAAGCATATACACAGATGGGATCATACTGTACATTTTGTTTTGCATCTTTCTCTCTTTTACTATATCTTAGTGATCTTTCTCATGTAAACACACACAACTCTAGCTCCTTAAAAACATGGTTGCTCCATGGCCGGGAGGCTCAGTTAGTTGGAGCATAGTTCCGCACACCAAGGGGTTGCGGGTTTGATTCCCAGTCAGGACACGTACTTAGTTTGTGGGTTAAATTCCCAGTCAGGGTGTGTTCAGAAGGCAGCCAATCTCTCTCTCTCTCTCAAATCAATAAAAACATAACCTCGGGTGAGGATTAAAAAGAAAAGAAAAGAAAAAAATGGTTACCCAGCATTCCACTGTGTGACTGATTGTACTTTATTGATTTAACTTGTTCCCTGTGGGTGGACATTCAGATTGTTTCTACTTTTGCATTAGTACAAAAAACCTGGTGCAATCTCTGACATGTCTGACCTTATAATTTGATGTATTTTTGAGAATACATCCAAAAGGTTAAATTTTAGCAATGAAATTTCTGGGGCAAAAGATGTGTACATTCTGCCCTGGCTGTTGGTTGGAGTGTCCTGTACTCCAAAAGGTCGTGGGTTCAATCCCCAGTCGTGGTGCATATGGGAAGCAACTGATTGATGTTTCTCTCTCACATCGATGTTTTTCCTCCCTTCCCTAAGCCATTTCTTTCTAAAAAAAGAACAATAAAACGTATCCTCGGGTGAGGATTAAAAAAGATGTATACTTTTTTTGTTTTGTTTTGTTTTTAATCCTCACCCGAGGACATTTTTCCATTTTTTGTTCAGATAGAGCGGGAGGGAGAGAGAGGAAGAGAGAGAGAGAGAAACATTGATGTGAAGGGACACGTCGAGTGGCTGCCACCCTCACGACCAACCAGGGCCGGGGACAAACTGCAACCGAGGTACGTGCCCTTAGCGGGAACCGAACCCGGGTCTCTCTGTACCGCAGGCCGACGCTCCAACCGCTGAGCCAAACCGGCCAGGGCAAAGATGTATACGTTTTAAGCTGGGATAAATATTGCCACAATTTCCTCTGAAATGGTGTTCAAAGTTACATTCCATCAATAATCGATATTATCACATTAAAAAATGTAATTTTATCTGATAGGTTTGCTTTCAGTTCTGAGGAAGAATACATTGGTGGTATTTAGATGTAGCATTTTTGTATATGTTGTTTTTCCCTTACCATTTTAAAAAAAAATCCTCACCCCAGGATTTGCTTTCATTGATTTTTAGAGGGAGAGGAAGCAGGCAGGAGGGGGAGAGAAACATTGATGTGAGAGAGAAACATTGATCTGTTACCTCCCCGAGGCACCCTGACTGGGGATCAAACTGCAACCGAGGTATTGTGCCCTGACTAGAAATCAAACCTCCCACTCCAACCAACCAAGTCACCCGGCCAAGGCTCCCTTACCATTTTGATTGCCAAAGGCAGTGGCAGGAACTGCTGGGAAGGCTTGGTTGGAGCTGTTGGAAGAGGTGAGAATAACAGTGAAAATCTTAGTCCTGTGAAAACGTACAGGGTTGATTTATTTGGGAAAAGCAGAATTTTTCAGATATCTGACAGTTCTCTTCCTTTCTGAACCAAAATGTTAATTTTAACTACTTTGTATGATAATTTCCAAAATTATGTCATAACTTCCTTGAATTTAAAATAATATAAAAAAGATAAGAATCTTCTTGATGACTAAGGCCCATCAATTATAGCCCCGGGCTATAATTTAGTGATGTCCTTAGGCTATTTTGAATATGTAGGAGACTTTAATTCCCTGAGCTAAATGGCCTCAGGCTGATATTTTGAAACAATTCCTAGGTCTAGTTTTTAGAACTCTTTTACCTTTTCCCGGCTGTCAGTTCTCGCTTTCAAGTTTGTCAGTTTACTTGCTTATAGAGGCTCCTCTCTCCCTAATTGGCTCTCTGGTTTCCAAACTTAATGTATCACTTGTTATACATATGTATAAAGTAGGTGTAAATTGCCCTTCAATAAGGTTGTTGTGGGTCTTTTATGAGTAAAGTCTGTGCAGTTAGTGTGTTAGGCTTTGGGGAATCTATTTTTGCCAGTGGAAGGACCCTTTTTGCCTGGATAGAGTGCCTGATTTCTGGTTGGGTAAGGGAGGCTTTGTTGTGCTCCATTTGTAGAAAGGAAGCGTGCTAAAGAGTTGTTAGCTTTGGTTGGCATCTCTAACTAAGCTTTTCGCAATTTCAGTAAAGGGAGATGATGTACTTGGTTGTAGAAACTTCTCTGAGTTCCATGGGTCAGTAAGTAAAAGAGGTATTGATGGATGGCTCTGTGGTTTGTGTGATGGGAAAAGATGGGGGAGAGCGCTCTGGGAAGAAGGTAACTCTTGCTTATATAACCTTCTAGAAAAAATTTATGCATACATACAAGTGGGATTTTAGCAGAAGGATTTTGGACTTGAATTATACCTGTTCTACTTAACAGTTAAAAAAGAGTATTCTGTTGCATTTAGCAAACCTACCTGTCCAAAACACACTGCCCAGTGCTGTGGGGGATATCAAATGAAGTAAGACATGGATCATGCCTTCAAAGGGCTTGCAGTCCATAGAAATAGAGGAGTGAACTGAGGGTAGTTGAGCCCATCATTTAGGAGTCTCTCAGTTGTGATAGAAAACCCAACTCAGACCAGCTTAGCAAAAGGGACTTAATTGGCTTCTGGCACAGCAGGAGTTGGGGCTCAGATGGTGTCGCTGGGTCTATCTGTTGCTGCTGCCTGAGCTGGGCATTGTTAGATTGGTTGTCCTGTTGGTGTGACAGCAGCATCCCTCACACCTGCCCACAGAGCTGAGAGTTCCTTTTTGCAACTCCCAGTAAACATTTCATTGCTTTTCATTGGCTCTAACCAGGCCATGTGGCCCTTTCTGAGCCAGTCACTGTGGTCAGAGGGTGGAGCCTGCATTTGGTACCAGCTGGATGCAAAGCACATTGGCCAAGAATGGGGGAAGGGTGGTTCCAACCAAAGCTGAAAAGGACACTAAAAGCATAAAAATGGTGAATGCATACTGGCAGGCCCAAGAATCCACCAATGTTTCCACAAAATGATGATAATGGATGTGAGCTGAGACTACTTGCCAGTCTCTAAGCTCTGTAAGGACGCTGTAGACTGAACTGTAATTCTTAGATTTGAGGGTTATCTGTATTTTGAGCCTTGAAGAAAGTAGAGTGTAGTGCATCAGAGCATGAATTCTGGAGGTTCACAGATCTGGGTTTGAGTCCTGGCTCTGTTACAGCTGGGTCATCTATCTTCTTTGAGTCTCAATTTCCTTATCAGAAAAACGGGGACAGTAATGGTGTTTTGTCATTGGGTTTTTATAGAGATTAACTGGAAGAATCAAACACTGTGTACTATGCCCACATGCAGTTAGCTCTAGTTATTTTTGTTGTTTTTCATAAATTACCACAGCTGGACAACTTATGATTTTTGTTAGATCCAAAACAGCCCACATCATAAAGACGCTAGTGAACCAATGTTGCAGGAATATATATTTTTAAATATTAAAAATGAATATCCTATTTGTAAAGTTGGGATTTGTGAATTAACTTTTAAAAAATCTTGGCAGAGATACAGGCTACTCCAGAACAGCAGAAGCTGGTGAAGAAATGGAGGTGCAATCCTATTATGCCAAGCTCTTGGGGGAGTTGAATGAACAGCGAAAGAGGGACTTTTTCTGTGACTGTAGCATCATTGTGGAAGGGCGGATCTTCAAGGCCCACAGGAACATTTTGTTTGCCAACAGCGGCTACTTCCGAGCCCTGCTCATTCACTATATCCAGGACAGCGGGCGGCACAGCACCGCCTCCTTGGACATTGTCACCTCCGATGCCTTTTCCATCATCTTAGATTTCCTGTATTCTGGGAAGTTGGATTTGTGTGGGGAGAACGTGATTGAAGTTATGTCAGCCGCGAGCTACCTGCAGATGAACGATGTGGTGAACTTCTGCAAGACATACATCAGGTCATCCCTGGATATCTGCCGGAAGATGGAGAAGGAGGCTGCTGTGGCGGCAGCGGTGGCGGCCGCAGCTGCAGCTGCTGCAGCAGCTCATCCGGTTGACAGTGGAAACCCCAGTTCTGGCAGGGAAGGGACCTCCTGTGATACCAAGAGCTTGGTCTCCTCTCCAACCCAGGAAGAAGGGAGTGTGGACTGTCCTAGAGAGTCCCCTTGCGGTGACTGCAGAGGCTGCCACTCCCTGGAACTGGTGGTGAAGGACAGCCAAGGCAGTGGCTCAGCTGACAGTGACCTCTCCACTCTGCCCAAACAGATCGAGCCCAAGGTGGAATTTGATGCTGACGAAGTGGAGGTGGAGGTTGGTGAGCAGCTACAGCAGTATGCTGCCCCACTGAGCCTGACCCACATGGAGGAGGGTTTGCCCAGTGGCCAGCCCGTGGACTTGGCTTACAGTAACTACCACGTGAAGCAATTCTTGGAGGCCCTCCTACGCAACGGTGCTGTCCAGAGCAAAGATGATGCAGACCATCACTTTTCTCGGAGTTTGGAGGGAAGACCAGATGGTGTAGGAGGAGCCATGAGTTCCATGATGGATGTCCAGACTGACTGGTATGGTGAGGACTCAGGTGAGTTCCATTAGCATTCATCCTCTCTGCTGATCATTTAGCACCTACATCTGTGCCTTATAGTCTCCCAACTTCATCGTCATCATTGTCATTGTAATTACCACCATCATTATCACTATCATTGCCACCACCATTACTATCACTGCCACCACCACAGCAGTTGATTAGGGCATTGTTTCTTTGTGTATGTTAGTATTTTACCTCTCCAACTAAAGTATAAGCATGATAGGAGTGCCTGGCTAGCTCAGTTGGTAGAGCATGAGACTCTTAATGTATAAGCATGTTGAGGGCAGTTTGGAGACATGGAAGGAACCTACTACTGTCTTTCACTAACTAGCACTGGAACATTGGTTAAATCATTAAATCTCTCTGAACCTGTTTTGTTCAGGAGGTACCATCCTTTTTTACAGGGTTGAGGACCCATTGAGATTTTCATAATTTTTTTTTACGTATGATAATATGTTTTAGATAGGTAGGAAATTTATTCTTCTTTGTGTCAACCATAGTGCCTGACACATAACAGACATTTGGTAACATGTCATGATTGATGGTGTGATCTACTTGAGAATATTTTAGAGTTGGTATTTGGCTTCGTGTGAATACATTTTTTTTTTTTTTACTGGCACATGTATTCTTTATTAAATCTTACTAGTATTCTAGTATTCTTTTTTTTGTTTTGTTTTAATCCTCACCCGAGGATATTTTTTCCATTTATCTTTGATAGAGTGGAAGGGAAGGAGGAAGGGGGAGGGAAGGAGGAAGGGGGCGAGAGAGAGAGAGAGAGAAACATCGATGTGAGGGAAACACATCAATTGGTTGCCTCCCTCAGGACCCAACCAAAGCCAGGACCGAACTGTAACTGAGGTACGTGCCCTTGACTGGAATTAAACCTGAGACTCTTTGGTCCACAGTACAACATTCTAACCGCTGAGCCAAACTGGCTAGGGCAAATCTTACCAGTATTTATTAAGGGACAAACACACAGATGAGTAGGCTACAGTGAAGAAATCTTATTTTTATAAGGGAGTTAAGAAGCTACTAAAATACTTCCAGGTATTATCTTTAGTGATGCTTATTTTTATTCTGGGACTCCAGGTAATATGTAGCTCCTACAGTTACCACAAATGCAGCAAATCCCCATTTGAATCCTTTTAATGATGCACCAACAAAGGAAATGTTGTTTGCAAGGCTACCCATGTATCTCCATGTATCTCCCTTAGCCCTCATACAGCCTGCTTTTCCTGTACAGTTTCTTTTTTTTAATCCTCACCTGAGGATATTTTCCCATTTATCTTCAGATAGAGTGGGAGGGAGTAAGGGAGGAGAGAGAGAGAGGGAAAGAGAGAGAGAGAGAGAGAGACATTGATATGAGAGAGACACATCGATTGGCTGCCTCCTGCATGACCCCGACCAGGGCCAGGGACCAAACTGCAACTGAGGTACGTGCCCTTGACCAGAATCAAACCCAGGACTCTTTGGTTCAAAGGCCGATGCTCTGACTGCTGAGCCAGACAGGCCAGGACTTCCTATACAGTGTTCCTTCTATCTTGCATTATTTATAATCTGGAAGTTCCAATTTACTATGACTATGTCCATGGGCCACTTCTGATAGCAACCTGATCTCTCAAATATTCAATGTTCAACCCTCCATGTGAGTAAATGTCTTTTTAAAAACATTTTTTTCTCCTATATTGATTTTAGAGAGAGAGATGGAAACATCAGTGAGAGAGAACACCGACTGGCCGCCTCCTGCATGCCCCCCACTGGGGATTGGGCCCACAACCTGGGCATGTGCCCTGACCGGGAATTGAACCGGCGACCTCTTGGTACATGGGTGGGATGCTCGACCAGTGAGTCACGCCGGTTAGGTGTGAGTAAATGTCATATATCTTTTGGTAGGCTTTTTTGTTTTAAGAGAACTTGGTTGTGCTCTGGCTGATTTATCTCAGTGGTTAGAGCGTCAGCCCACGAACCAATGAGTTTCGGGTTTGATTCCAGTCAAGGGCACATACCTCGGTTGGGGTCGTTCCCGGCCCTGGTAGGGTTCATGAAAAGGGCAGCTAGTCCAAGTGTCCCTCTCAAGTTGATGTCTTTCTCTCTCTTCCTCCCTCCCACTCTATCTGAAGATAAATAGAAAAATATCCTCAGGTGAGGAAAAAAAAAAAGAGAGAACTTGGTTGTGTCCCTGAACAATTCTGAAAGATAAGTTAACTCTTCTTAACAGTGAGCTAATTGTGTTGTAAAGTGTCTTGTAGGAGATAGAAATAGACTTGGCTGTCACCTTCCTGATGAAAGAAAGTACCCTTTAACTTCTAGAAGCCAAAGCGGAAATTAATCAATCAAAATTTGTATACACCCTTCAATATGGAACAGTGAAAGTATGTTAAATAAGGGAGATCAGCTGCTTTTATTTGTTACTAAAGAGCTGTCTTTAGATTTTTTTTTATTTCCAGGAAACTGCGTGTCTGATTAAAATTAGACTTGAAAAACTTGAAAATGCTGTTTCTGGTCCTCAGAGACACTGTCTTACCCAACATTTAGAAGGTAGCGGCTGTTTTAGTGATCACGCTATGGGAACTTGTTGAAATCTCATTTCCGTGTATATAATGTCACTTCACAAACTGTGATCACTCTTTCACATTTATTGGACCTTTATCATGCCCATGAGTTTGGTAGAGGACGTGTAGAGAAACTGAGACTCAGAAGGGTTTAGTGAGTTCCTAAGAATGCAGAGCTGGTAAGTGGCACAGCTAAAACTAGAAACCTGGCTGGCGTCACTTCACTCATAAACAAGCTGAAGGCAGCACAAGTGGATAGAGGAGTTCAGTGCAATGATTTTATGTTTCCACACCCCCTGCCTGTATGCACAAGTATCAAGAAGTAAGTCAGCTGTGTGCCATCTGCATTCAAGTCCTGTCTATCAGTCTGTAAAGTCAGGTCCCCAACTACTGGGTGCTGTGGCAAGGCAGCCACTCTGGCCCCTGGCCTTGCCTGTTGTCTGCCAGGTTTTTATTCCATTCACATAGCTCTAGGCTAAACTTATTCCAAGTCCCAAGGCACAGAGTAGGACTGATTTGTTTGGTCATTCATTTATTTGCTGAGTATCTTCTTGGTGAAGCCACAAAGATAAATCAGACATGGATCCAGCCCTCAGAGAACTTAGAGGAAATAAGACGTGTGTAATTAGCATCACATAGTCTAAAACTACTAGGGCTATACCTGGCCAGTGTGGCTTAGTGGTTGAGTGTCCTCCCATGCACTAAGAGGTCGCTGGTTTGATTCCCGGTCAGGGCACATGCCCAGGTTGTGGGCCGAATCAGTGGGGGGCATGCAGGTGATGGCCAAATCTATGTTCTCTCTCATTGATGTTTCTATTTCTCTCCCTCTCCCTTCCTCTCTCTCTAAAATCAATAAAGAAAAAAAATAATAATAAAGCTACTAGGGCTGGAAGACAGATGGAGGTGTGAGTTTCAGTTGTCCTAAAGCAGAAGGACCAGGTTCCTACTGAAAGATCAGGGAGGCTTTATGAGTGTAGCACCTGCGCTGGCCAGTTTGGCTCAGCTATTAGAGCGTTGGCCCGAGGACCAATGAGTCATGGGTTCGATTCCGGCCAAGGGCATGTACCTTGGTTGCGGTTCGTCCCCAGTCCTAGAATGGGTCGTGTGGGAGGTAGCCACTCGATGTGTCTCTCTTACATCGATGTTTCTCTTTCTCTCTCTCTCCCTCCCACTCTGTCTGAAGATACATAGAAAAATATTCTCAGGTGAGAATTAAAAAAAAAAATGAATGTAGCATCTGAGGGTAAGAAGAAGAAACAAAAGAAGAAATTGACTAGAGTCAGATCATGGAAAATCTTGTACACTAAGAGATGAGATTTTTATCTGTAGGCAAAGAGGGCATTTGAGTAGTTTCTGAACTTGGGAGTAGACAGAATCTATGCTTTAGGGAGCTTAATTTGGCATCAGCATGAAATGGTATGCAACTAGGAGAACAGGGCAATGATCAGGAGGCTGTTGCAGTAGTTCTGTATCCATCCCAATGTTCTCATTCCAACGTTTGCAGACACTGTCAAAGCATAAGGTTCTGCCCTGGCCGGTTTTGCTCAGTGGTTAGAGCATCAGCCCGTGGACCAATGGGTTGCGGATTTGATTCCAGTCAAGGGCACGTACCTTGGTTGCGGTTTGTCCCCGGCTCTGGTTGGGTCGTGAGTGGGGGCAACCAGTCAATGTGGCTCTATCACATTGATGTTTCTCTCAGTCTCTCTCTTCTCTCCCTCCCATTCTACCGGATTATAAGTGAAAAATATCCTCGGGTAAGGAATGAAAAAAAAAAAGCCTAAGGTTCTGCAATAATCTCTCCTTCCCCAACCTCCCAACCACAGCTCCAGCACCTCCCATCAATTCTTGTAAAGTTCATCTACAGCCCGGCTGGTTTGGCTCAGTGATTGAGCATCGGCCCATGCACCAAGAGGTCTGGACTCAATTTCCAGTCAGGACACATGCCCAGGTTGTGGGCTCAATCCCTAGTTGTGGGGCATGCAGGAGGCAGCCAATCAATGTTCTCTCTCATCAATATTTCTGTTTCTCCTTCTCTCTTCCTCTGTCTCTAAAATCAATAAAAGAAAAGAAAAGAAAAAAAAGAAAGTTCATTTACATTGGCTACCTCCACTGTTTTATTTCCCATTCTTTTCTCAGCCCACTGCAGTTTGGCTTCTGCTCCCTACATACCCCTGAAACCTCTGTCATGAGGTCAGCTATGTGCATTCTAGAGCCAACATAATGAGGTTTCTTACTTGACCTCTCTCAGTAGTGGACTCTGACCTTTCTCTCCATGAAATTCTTTCTTCCCCTGGCTTCTGACACCATGAGTACCCACTGCTGTTACCTCTGCCCATTCCTTTTCAGCCTCATCATGGGTCATTTACTATCACTAGCATTATGTCATTGGCTTGCTTCTTTAACATCTTATCATTTTTGTTTGTTCATTCATTCATTTAACAAATATTTATTGAGCTCTTACTACATGCCAAGCACTGTTCATCATAGAGAACAAAAGAAAGTCCTTGTTCTCATGATGCTGACATTCTAGTGCAGGGAGACAGAAAATAAACAAGTAAGTAAATGTATAATATGAGGAAGAACTAAAGCAGGGGAAAGGTTGATAGAAAGTGGAGGGGATGCTATTTTATTTAGTGTAGACAAGGGAGCCCTTTCAAACAAATTGCTTTTGAGCAGAAACCTCAAAGTAGTAAAAGAGTAAACTGTCCAGCTATCAGGGAGAAAAACGTGTAGGCAGAGGGAAGAGCAAGGCCCACAGGCCCAGGTGCAGGATCACATCTGGCGAGTGAACCAAGGAACAGCTATGATGCTGGTGTGGCTGGAGAAAAGTTAGCAAGGCAGAGAGTTTTGGGGGATGAGATGAGAGAGTTTGGGTGAGGGTAGACCAGGTAGGGTCTTGAAGGTCATGAGAAGGCTTTAAGATAGTATTCTGAGAAGGGAAGCCACTAGAGGCTCTTGGCCAAGAGTGACTTGAAATGACATATATTTAAAGGATCCCTTTGGGTACTGTGTGCAGTAACCTCCTAAGTGGTCCTCTTGTTTCCACCCTTGATCTCTACCTGTAGACTACAGGGGAGTAAGGGCAGAAGCAGGAGGATCACTTAGGAGGAGATTACTGTAGTTACCCAGGTGAGAGATATGCTTCTCGACTCAGTATGGTAGCAGTAGAGGTAAGATGTGGTTATATTAAAACTATACTGTCTTTAAAAGGTACAGTCAACTAGATTTTCTAATGGCCTGTATGAGTGATATGAGAAATAGAGGAATTAAGGATGACCCTAAGGTTTTTATCTTGAGCAATTTGATTTAAACATGTTATGTTTGTGATGCCCATTGGATATCCAAATGGAGATGTTCAGTAAGCAGTTGCATCTATAAGGTTGGAGTTTTGGGGCGAGAAGTCAGAGCTGAGATATAAATTTGGTAGTCATTATGGGTCCATGGAATTTTTTTTTTTTTTTTATCCTCACCCGAGGACATTTTTCCATTTTTTTGTTCAGGTAGAGAGGGAGAGAGAGAGAGAGAGAGAAACATCGATGTGAAGGGACACATCGAGTGGCTGCCACCCGCACGACCGACCAGGGCCGGGGACAAACTGCAACCGAGGTATGTGCCCTTAGCGGGAATTGAACCCGGGTCTCTCAGGACCGCAGGCCGACGCTCTAACTGCTGAGCCAAACCGGCCAGGGCGGGTCCATGGAATTTAAAACCTATCTATTCCATGAACATATAGACCTAGAAGAAGATGAGAGATCTAAGGACGGATCCCTTTAGAGGTCAGGAAAATAGGGAGAAACGAGTAAAGGAAACTGAGAAGAAGGGGCAGGCGGTGAGGTGGGAGGAGAATCGAGAGAGTGATGGATGCCGAAAGGAGAAAGTCTTTCAAGAAAAAGGAGAAATCACACGCCTGGTGTAACTCAGTGGTTGAGCGTTGACCCATGCACCAAGAGGTCTCCGGTTCGATTCCTGGTCAGGGCACATAGCCAGGTTGTGGGTCCAGTCCCCAGTGGGGGCATGCAAGAGGCAGCCAATCAATGTTCTCACTCATTGATGTTTTTATCTCTTTCACTCTCTCCCTTCCTCTCTCTCTCAAATCAATAAAGAAAAAAAAATTTAAAAAGAAAAAGGAGAAATCAACTATGTCCTGGTTTGTGTATAGGCAGATTGAGAACTGGTCATTGGGTTTAGCACTGGAGAGGTCATTAGTGAGCTTGACAAAGGGTGGTATCAGTGAAGAGGTGGGGCAGAAAAAACAAATGGAGTAGCCGTAAAGAGAAGTACAGAAATAGATGTAAAGATAGCGAATATAGATGCTTGTTTCAAGGAGCTTTACTATGAAGGGGACAAAGAAATACATCAGTAGTTGAATGGGGATATGAGGTCAGGGTTTTTGTTAGGGTGGAGGACCTAAAATAATGTTTTATTTTGTTTTATGAGTGATGGAATCCTGTGTACTAGTGGAGGGGGTGGTCTGGCTTTGGATGGGAACAAGAACAATTAATTCATAGTAATAGGAGTGGAATCAGATCATGTGTGTTCATGTGGGAGGTTGATGGGTGCCTGGGAGCATGTAGAGATTCTCTCCTGCAAGTCCCTTCCTTTTCAATTAAATAAGAAGCAAGGACAGAGGCTAAAAGTGAGGAGGCAGTAGGAGGGGTTGCAGACTGGAATAGAGGGAAGGTGTAAAATAGTCATGGAGAAGAGTGGGTGAGTGAATGAACCAGGGGAATTTTTAGGGTGCCTGGGCAGAACCAAGACTTTTGTTATTAGTGGTTAGATAGTGATGGTTAGATGGATTTAAATGTGAGACCAGAACACACAGTGGTGTATTTTCCTTCAGTGATATTCATTTGCCTTATGTCAGGTATGGAATAGGCAGAGAGTGATATTTAACCAGAGTCTAGGTTTAACCAAGTGAATACAGGTAGAGGGAGAGAGGAGACCAAGGCAATTGAAGGTGTACCTGAAAGAGTGAGTTCATTGATGGATTAGGCACTAACCTGGGGAAAGAGGATTGAGGACTAAAGGAGGTGAAGGGCAATAGAGTCTATGGCTTGGATAAAAGGGGTGAGCTGAAAAGATGTGAGATAGTGATTGGGAAACAGGGTATTTGAAATGTAGGTTATGGAGCAAATATAGTTAGTGGCAATATCTAGGGATGGGGCTGTGGTTCTTATCCCTGACTACATTAGAATGAGAAGAGTGCTTTTAAAATATGATCCTTGGGATGGAGATCAGACATCAGTATTTTTTTAAAGTTTCCCAGGTGATTTTAATATGTAGGCAGAGTCAAGAGCTCTTGGTCTAGGATTGGTAGCTGAGTTGGGGTGGAGGACAAGGTCTTTGGAGGAAAGGAGGTCAAGACAGAGAGAGACCAGGGTTTTGGAAGGATCATTTTTGGTAGTTACATGAATCATGTCAGCAGTTTTGTTTGAAGGCAATGTGATCAAATCTACAAATCTCCAAGGAATGAGGAGATGACCTAGGGGCTCCTGAATGACTGTAACAAGGAGAGGGAGCAGTGGTATTCTCTAATGGTATGAGCTTCAAAAGATCTGAGTTGCCCAGCTGGTGTGGCTCAGTGGTTGAGCATTGACCCATGCACCAAGAGGTCATCGGTTCTATTCCTAGTCAGAGCACATGCCCAGGTTGTGGGCCAAATCCCCAGTGGGGGGCATGCAGGAGGTGTCTAATCGATGTTCTGTCTCATTGATGTTTCTCTCTCTCTCTCAAGTTAATAAAGAAAAAAAAATTTTTTTAAAAGATCTCAGGGTTTTGTTTTATTTTTATCCTCACCCGAGGACATTTTTCATTTTTTGTTCTGATAGAGTGGGAGGGAGAGAGAGGAAGAGAGAGAGAGAGAGAAACATCGATGTGAAAGGGACACATCAAGTGGCTGCCACCTGCATGACCAACCAGGGCCCGGGACAAACGCAACCGAGGCACGCGCCCTTAGCGGGAACCGAACCCGGGTCTCTCTGGACCGCAGGCCGACGCTCTAACCGCTGAGCCAAACCAGCCAGGGCGATCTCAGGGTTTTTGAGGATAGAAGGAGGAACAGTGGTCTGGAGATGACAGTGAAACACAAGAGAGACCCTACCCACCTCCAACCCAGGGGTGTCAGGGCTATGGGTTAAGAGAGGTAGAGTGCTCAAGGGAGAGGCAGGGCTCAGGTCAAGCAACCACTCCAATCTTCTAAGGAGTCTCCAAACTGTGTTCCTCCCTTCTTTCTCTAAGTTCCAGATCTATCTGTCTAATCCTGAAAGCATGCATAGAGGGAACAGGGCATATGTGTCACCTTAATGTTTGTATGAACAAGGTAAACACAAACAAAAAGAGTTGGAAAAAAGCCCTGGCCAGTGTGGCTCCGTGGTCAGAGTGTCGGCCCGCGGACCAGAGAGTCCCGGGTTCAGTTCTTGCTAAGGGCACGTACCTCGGTTGCAGTTTGTTCCGGGCCGGTTGGGGTTGTGCGGGTGGCAACCAGTCGATATGTCTCTCTCACATCAATGTTGCTCTCTCTCTTTCTTTCTCTCTCCCTCCCACTCTGTCTGAAGATAAATGTAAAAATGTCCTTGGGTGAGGATAAAAAAAAGATTTGGAAAAAGATTTAAGTAAATTCCTGGATATTTGATGATTTCAGATATATAGAGTTAATGTAAATTCCAAACAATTTAAGGTCTGCATCATAGCAAACCTCTTCTATACAGCTGGGAAGCTATTCTCAGGAGCTACTGTCAAAATGTGAATCCTAGTCCAGAGGTCTGATCCATCATCACAATCTGCACTGGTGAAATTAATTCCCCAGCCCCAGATCCCATCCGTCGGAGGGGTGGCCAGTGTGTTGCTGCTTACAGTACAGCTAAAGCAATCCATTTGGTTTCCTAGGTGATGTGCTGGTGGTCCCCATCAAGCTCCACAGGTGTCCTTTTTGCCCTTACACTGCTAAACAGAAGGGCATCCTTAAGCGGCACATCCGCTCACACACGGGTGAGCGGCCCTACCCCTGTGAGACCTGTGGCAAGAGGTTCACTCGACAGGAGCACCTTCGGAGCCATGCCCTGAGCGTAAGTGAGCTGGCAATTCTCTTGTGGGGGGTGTGTATGTGTGTGGAGGGGCTCCTGACATTTGTCTAATGCGGCGATTTTCAACCCGTGTGCTGCAAGAATTTTTAAAACATGCAATACCTAACTATTTAGTCAGGGGTACTGACCTCTTTCCCCTTAGACTGTCAAACTAAAAAATGACAACAGCTGCCCTGGCCAGTTTGGCTCAGCGGTTAGAGCGTTGGCTGGCAGACCAGAGTCATGGGTTTGATTCCGGTCAAGAGCACATACCTTGGTTGTGGGTCAGTCCCCGGCCCTGGTTGGGTCATGCGGGAAGCAACCAGTCGATGTCTCTCTCACATTGATGTTTCTCCTTCTCTCTCTTCCCCTCCCACTCTATCTGAAGATAAATGGAAAAATATCCTCTGGTGAGGATTAAAAAAAAAAGACAACAGCCAATACAACAATAGCCGTCTCATGTAAATTAATTGAATTACACATATTTTTTTGTCAGATCAGGAAATCAAAGTCACAGTGAGCTGTCACTTCACATCCATTAGGACGACTATCATGAAAAAATGGATAATAGCAAAGTGTTGGCAAGGATGTGGAGAAATTGGAACCCTATACACTGATGGTGGGAATGTAAAATGGTGTAGCTATGCCCCGGCCGGCGTGGGCCAGTGTTAGAATGTTGGCCCACACACCGAATGGTCACAGGTTGATTCCTGGTCCAGGGCACGTTCCATTCGTGGTGTGTACTGGAGGCAACCAACCTCACATCGATGTTTCTCTCTCTCTCCCTTCCCCTTTCCCCCTTCCCTTCACTCTCTCTGGAAATATCCTCTGGTGAGGATTAACAACAACAACAAAAAATGGTGCAGCCATTTTGGAAAACAGTTTGGTGGTTCCTCAAAAAATTAAGCACAAAGTTACTATAGGACTCAACAATTCTACTTCTAGGTATATAACCAAGAGAATTAAAAACATCACTCAAAAATTTGCACACAAATGTTCATAGCAACATTATTCATACTAGCAAACAAGTGAAAAAGAAAAAACAACCCACATGTGTATCAACTGATGAATGAACAAAGTTTATCTATACAATGGAATGTTACTGAGCCAGAAAATGGAATGAAGTTCTGATACACATTACAACCTGGATGAACCTTGAAAACATGATGCTCAGCTAAAGAAGCCAGTCACAAAGGACCACATATTTTATGACTCCATTTATATGAAATGTACAAAATAGAGATAGAGAGTAGATTAAGGGTTACCAGGGCCTGGGGGGATGTGGGAATGGGAGAGGGATGACTGTTAGTGGGCACAGGGTTTCTTTATGGGGTGATGAAATGTGAAATTAGATGGTGGTGATGATTTCACAACCTTGGGAATATTCTAAAAACCATCAAATTGTATACTTTTAAAGGATAAATTTTATGGTATGAATTATGATTTTGAAAGAATCCAGATTTAAGATAAGTATGGACAAAGTTACTGCCTTTGAGTAAGTATTGGTCCCACCACACTTACCCGAGAATGGCCTTCTCCCAAGGACTTTAGTTTTTGTTTTCCTTTTTATCATCACCCGAGGACACTTTTGCATTTATCTTCAGATAGGAGGAAGAGAGGGAGGAAGAAAGAAAGAGAAACATCGACATGAGAGAGACACATCGAGTGGTTGCCACCCACACGACCCCAACTGGGGCCGGGAACAAACCGCAACTGAGGTACTTGCCCTTAACGGGAATCGAACTCGAATCTCTCTGGTCCGCAGGCTGACACTCTAGTCACTGAGCCAAACTAGCCAGGGCCCAAGGACTTACGTTTTAATCTTTTTTTTTTTCCAATTTATATCTATAGTTTCTCTTTGCAGCAATAGGTCCCTGGGTACCTTGAAGGTGTTTTATCGGTTGGAATCCTCATTCCCTCTCTTTTTCCATATTCAAGCCCTGTCAGATTGAAGGGTGATAAGATACACACTTATTTTGACTCAAGTGTTGGGAGTTTAGCGTGAGAAGCCCAGGAAACCTCATGGGAAGCAGGAACATTGGTCAGAATGTAATGGTAGCTTCAGCAACCTGGGTATCATGTTGGTGGCCCTTCTGAATCAGCCTCTCTCTGTCTCAGCCGCTTGTATGTATCCTGCATCCAGAGCACTCTAAAAGAGAGGCTCTCGCCCTGGCTGGTTTGGCTCAGTGGTTAGAACTTCGGCCTGCGGTCCAGAGAGACCCGGGTTCGGTTCCCGCTAAGGGCACGTACCTCGGTTGCAGTTTGTCCCCGGCCCTGGTTGGTCATGCGGGAGGCGGCCACTCGATGTGTCCCTTTCACATCGATGTTTCTCTCTCTCTCTCTCTCTTCCTCTCTCTCCTTCCCACTTTATCTGAACAAAAAATGGAAAAGTGTCCTCAGGTGAGGATAATAAATAAATAAATAAATAAATAAATAAATAAAAGAGAGGCTCTGGCCCTGGCCAGTTTGACTCTGAGGTTAGAGCGTTGGCCCGTGGACCAGAGAGACCCAGGTTCGGTTCCCGCTAAGGGCATGTACCTCAGTTGCAGTTTGTCCCTGGCCCTGGTTGGGGTTGTGTGAGTGGCAACCAGTTGATGTGCCCCTTTCACGTCGATGTGTCTCTCTCACATTGATGTTTCTCTCTCTTTCTTCATTCCTCTCTCCCTCTCACTCTATCTGAAGATAAATGCAAAAATGTCTTCGGGTGAGGATAAAAAATAAATAAATAAACAAAGAGAGGCTCTGATTGGTTCACAGAGCTTGTTTTGGCTGGAGTTCCTGAAGAGTACACACATTTGAAAGATAGTTTCTTACACAGGGGGGACCCCTCCGGCTGTGTGGGGTAGGAGATAAAAAAAGTTGAAAGTGAAGCATCTGCTAGCACATTTGGAGAATACACTGTCTAGCAAGTCTGCCTCCCTAAACTAAACAATCCAAGGTGCACAAGAAGCCATGCCATCCGGCTGGTGTGGCTCAGTGGTTGAGCGTCGACCCATGCACCAGGAGGTCACCAGTTCGATTCCCAGTCAGGGCACATGCCCAGATTGTGGGCCCGATCCCCAGTGTGGGGCATGCAGGAGGCGGCCAACTGATGTTCTCTCTCATTGATGTTTCTATCTCTCTCTCCCTTTCATTTCCTCTCTCTCTAAAACAATCAATAAAGGGAAAAAAATTTATAGGAAAAAAAAAATCCATGCCTAAAATCCTAATCAGTTCACTGAATGCCCTTTATGTGCCTGGCACCTGGGATATAATAACAAGTGTGACAGAGGACAGAGGACATGAATGACAGCCTCTGCCCTCTTGGAGCTTATAGTTTAGTGAATTTTACCAATTATTTGTTTAAAATACAGTATTTTGCCCTGGCCAGTTTGGCTCAGCGGTTAGAGCGTCGGCCTGCGGTCCAGAGAGACCCGGGTTCGGTTCCCGCTAAGGGCATGTACCTCGGTTGCAGTTTGTCCCCGGCCCTGGTTGGGTTGTGTGGGTAGCAGCCACTCGATGTGTACCTTTTATGTCAATGTTTCTCTCTCTCTCTCTTTTCCCCTCTCTCCCTTCTGCTCTATCTGAACAAAAAATGAAAAAATGTCCTCAGGTGAGGATAAAAAAAAATACAGTAGTTTCCCCTTATCTGCAGTTTCGCTTTCCACAGTTTGTTACCCATGGTCTGAAAATATTAAATGGAAAATTTCATAAATAAACAATTCTGAAGTTTTCAATTGCATGCCATTCTGATAATGTGATGTGAATCATCCCTTTGGGCGTGTCTCCAGGCTGTATGTGCTTCCCGCCCATCACTTAGTAGCTGTCTTGGCTATCAGGCTGATTGTTGTAGTGTCGCAGTGCTTGTGTTCATGTAACTCTTATTTTACTTAATAATGGGCACAGAACACAAGAGTCGAGATTCTGGCGATTTGGATAGGCTGAAGAAAAGCCCTAAAGTGCTTCCTTTAAGTGAAAAAGTATACAGTATACGTATAGGAAAAAAACATAGAAAAACAGTATATATAGGGTTTGGTACTATCTGTGGTTTCAGGCATCCACTGGGGGGTCTTGGAACATATTCCCCATAGATAATGGCGCACTACTGTACAATCAAGGAAGGAGTATAGGAGAGAATATGTAGCTGGGGGACCTACCCTGGCCTGGAGCATCAGAGAAGACTTCCTTGAAAGACCTTAGTAAGGGGGAGGGGTCAACAGTGGGGAGGAGGACACATTCCATGGATCTCTGGTGGCCCTGGGGTGGAAAGGACCTTGATGAGGCTGAGACTGTGGAAGATGGAACAAGGAGAAGAGTGGTGAGAAATGAGGCTGGAGGGTCCACCAGGGGCTACATCACGTGGGCCTTGAACATGGCTCAACCCCATTTCTGTGACATTTACTATCTCTGTATTTGCGATTTTAGGTCCACAGGTCCAACCGTCCAATCATCTGCAAGGGCTGCAGAAGAACCTTCACAAGTCACCTGTCACAGGGGCTGAGGCGCTTTGGGCTGTGTGACAGCTGCACCTGCGTTGCCGACACACATGATGACGAGTATGATTTGATGCCTATCAACCTTAGCCTGGTAGAGGCTTCATCCGAAAGCCAAGAAAAGAGTGACACAGACAATGACTGGCCAATCTATGTGGAGTCTGGTGAGGAAAACGACCCTGCCGGAGATGATTCTGATGACAGACCACAAATTCAGCCCAACCTAACAGATCGAGAAACACTCATGTAGCAGTAAATTGGTGGGAAGGGGTTTTAGAATTTGTTACTGCTCATTCTGTGGTTGAAAGACACCATTTGTCCCATTTTGTGGGACCCTGAGAGGAACATTTTTTTTTTTTTTACTGTTAATACATTTGCGTTTTTGTTAGATTACATAGAAGAGGTTGGTCAAAAACTTCTTAGTCAAAGGACTAATGACTGTTCAGTACAGTGCCCTTGGTTTCTGAGGACTTTGCTGACCTTTCCTTAATTCCGAGTGAGTCAAGGCTGGCCCTCAGCTTCCCGTTTTTCCTATTGTGCATCCAGACTTGGGTTAGGAGAAAGATAAGGAAAGCCCCGTGCTTGTGTTCATAGTGTTTCAGTCTTCTGCCTTCCTTTGTGGTCATCCTCTCTTCTCTGAAAAGGGGGGCAAGAATATATTGTTTTGGGATTAATCTTACCTCTGCCAAGCCTCTCCTAATGAATTCCATATTCTGATTTTCTGAAGTATTTAAGGAGAAGCTTTATTGATACCAGGCAGGCAGGGCTGCCTTATACATGATTATAAGTGGTGCTTTCTAAATCTAAGACGCAATTTTAAAAGCTTGGGGTGGTTGTGTGCAGACAAGCAAGGAAATGAGCTAAAAACCTCCTCATGGTACTCGGACTTGCCCAGTTGAGTTAAATTTTAAGTTAGCCCTGGGATGGGACCCCGTGAGCCCAGATCTGGATGGTTTCCCTGCTTTGTTTGGTATTTGATGATTCTGTACATACAAATAACCTGTTTTGTGATCATAAAAAAAGCCATTTGGGCAAAACTAAAACTTCTCCCCTGCTTTTTCAAGCCAGTTCCAAAGGCCGCAGTGCTATGTAACCTGGAAATGTGGCTGCCACTGACATTCTTTTACTTCGTTTATGAATGGAACTTTAATTGGAGGAAAAGTGTACGCCTATATAAACAAGTTATATTTCTAGATTGCGTACCTTTTAAAAGATCCTCTGGAAGGAATGAGAAGTTTGGTAGAAGAACAGGTTTTTAAAACAAGTCTGCTTTTCACCCACTTAGCAGCCATACAGTTATTCTAATAAAAGGCTGTGCTTCTTTAAAGGGCTAACGAGCAGGTAATATTCGGGATTTAAAATATTTAAGGCACTTTCATAATTTTGTCTTATGTCAAGGTATCCAAAAAGGATTTTAAAAGATATCCCTAATGATCAAAGTATGAAAAACAGAAGTTTCCTCTGAATTTGAAAAAAAGAAAAAAGAAATCCCTTTTTCTTTCTTTAATTTTAGTTTCCAAAGGTGGTAAAATTGCTTTTTTTTCTGCCTCTTGAAGAAAAAAGATAATCAAAATATCATAAATTGGCTTGTAAATGTTAGTTATTGAAGAGTTCAAAAGGTGTTTAAACTGTATTCAGTAGAAGTTACCCTCTAGCCAGTGCTACTCAAACTGGGGCCCACACGCAGGTGCTGGCCTACTAAGTATTTGGGACCAGTCCACACAGTAGGATCATGTATTGGGCTGCAGTAGATTGGAAATGTAAAAAACTGGTCTTTTACCACAGATAGTTTGAAAGTTACTGTTCTAGATCAAGAGTTACAAATTGAAACTTATTAAGGACAAGAAATATTTTTCTTAACCTGAAATGAAAATATTAGCTGTTGTTTTAAAAGAGGAATCTTAGGAAAAGGCAAACCTAAATGGATGTATAGAAACTATACTTTGCAAGGAGTTATGTTGGATGTGTTTTGCTCTCTGTTTAAAGTATTTTTGATATTTTAAAAGACTTTTCTACCTCACAGCTTAACTTCTCTACCTACTTTCTCTGGTAGAGCAAGGAGCCTCTTCAGTGACCCCACGACCTATTCATATCATTAGGTGTAAAGCAAAAAAATTTACGTTAGAGATGTCACTGTAATTCAGTGATTCTCAACTGGGGGTGATTTTGCCACCCAGGGGAGATTTGGCAACGTCTGGAAACATTCTTAATTGTTACAACTGGGGCAGGGTACTGCTAGCATCTAGTAGGGAGAGGAAAGGATGCTGCTATTCAATTCATAGGATGGTCTCATACAACAAAGAATTATCTAGTCCAAAATGTTAAGAGTTCAAGGTTGAGAAACCCTGCTAAAAAATAAGATGTTTTAAAATTACTTTGAGTGAGTAAACTTAATTTTGTGTTATATTTTAGACTACCTTTTACAGTGATACCTCGGTTCTCGAACATAATTCGTTCCAGGAGGACGGTCGAGAACCAAATTGTTCGAGAACCGAAGCAATGAAACCCAATAGGAAATAATGGAAACTGGATTAATTCGTTCCAAGCCCCAGAAAATGCCTATTTACTGGCCTAATTTGTATATAATATGTAGAAAAACATAAGTCTCAACAAGAAATAAAAGTGTACAGTATGTCTAAGGGTTAAATTCAGTGTAAAGCGTGACTCTCTCCACAAAGCGTGACTCTCTCTCTGCACTCACACTGATGACGCAAGCAAGGCGCGCTGGGCCGAATGAACGCCATTCGGCTCAACTCGGCTCATCTCGGAAGTTCGAGTTCCAAATATTTGTTCGGATTCCAAGACAAAAGTTTCTCGAATCTCCTGGTCGAATACCGATTTGGTCGAAATCCGAGGCGTTCGAGAACCGAGGTATCACTGTACCTTCTTAATATTAATAGACCCTGCCCTGGCTGGTGTGGCTCAGTTGGTTGGAGCATTGTCCTGTATACCAAAAGGTCACAGGTTTGATTGCCCATCAGGACACATACCCAGTTTTCGGGTTCAATCCCCTGTCAGGGTGTATAAGGGAGGCAACCGATCGCTATCACATTGAGGTTTCTCTCTCTCTCTCCCTCCCTTTTTCTCTCTAAAACTAATAAAAATGTATCCTTGGGTGAGGATTTAAAAATATATATTAATAAACTCTTATGCTTCCACAAATTATAGAAAATAGCGGATTAGTAAAATGGGGAGCGGAGGCGAAATTATTTACAACTTGCCTAAGATCTGATTAGGTCTGTGATGTGGAAACTTAGAAATTCTGACTCTGATTCATACCCACAGAACCACTCTAGGCTTTGATCATTTTATTAAATTTTAAAGTAGCAGAATCATTTGAAGGAAAACTTAGGGAACATGAAGTTTAATATTTAAATGATTCTCTTTTTTCCATAATGTTTCAGATTGTTGCATTCCTGGTTGGCTGTTTAGAGTTCGTGTGTTGGCATCTATAATAACAGGATCTATGAATTCTATCACTTTTAAAGATCTTTATCTGGACTATCAGATCATAAACTGTCCTGTTGAAAAGTTCCGATTTGGTGGTCAGTATTTATCATCTACACAGTGTCTTTGAGGTTTAATTTGTGGAGTTGGTGATATTTTTATAATAAGTAAATTCACAGTTGGGTCCAACACAGACCATTAGTGATTTAGGTTATATTCTGGAATCTTTCTGGCACGTTCTGCCCAAGTTCACAAAGGATACTTTTATCTTATATTAGCTATATTGCATGAATGGGAACAGGATTTTTACTTATAATGGAATTTTAAAATGATATCCTTGGGAAGTTGTTTCTCTTGGGGGAAGGGGACAGGCTTTCATAGGAAGGGTTGGGGAGGAATGTAAATAAGGCCTGTAATTGTAATAAATTAAGAAATGACATAGAGCGTCATAACTTCTTAATGGCAGAAATATGCCATTCTGGTGTAAATATTTTGGTGGTCATTAGACTTTGAATATTCCTTAAGAAGATGACCTAGTGGTCTGCAGAATGTTGTGGAATTGAGTATTCTGGTGGTTCAGAATACTGTGATGGTTTTTTGTTACTGTTGTTAATTGATGTTACAACAAACCCTATAGAAAGGCAATGGGTAGGGCTACCTGTGCTGATTCTGAGAGCAGTGGGGAAGACTGGAGTGGCCTTTGATCAGCTGAATTCAGACGTTTCACTTGGACTTCTAGGTTTTACTTGTGTCCCTTGTGCATTGACAATAGAATTATCTCTGTGAGGTCTAGTGTAATGGCATAGGGAGGGGCAAAGGGTTGGGTGGGTAAAATTCCTATTGCACTCTGTTTTGAACATAACCACTGTACTTACTGTTGTTGGTGGTCTTTTATAGCTTGCCTTGTGCTTTCACGTGATCACACTATCTTCTGACCCCAAAAAAGGAGCATTTTATTCCGTTGCTTCTGGTGGTCAGTGTTGTCACTGATTTTTATTCAATATTTCCACAACATCCCTTATGACTATGTTCCTTGAACCTGTCATTATAGCGCTGAAAATGTTAATTCTTTTCTTGGAATAATGCTTCTGTAGAGATAAATGAAGAGGTTTTTGTTTGGTAGGAATAGTTTGATTGGTTTCTAACGTCCTAGTTTTAAAAGGTAATACTAACTCACACCATTGTGATCAGATGGTATAGAACCTTCCTAACTTAAAGAGAATATTTAGCATCTGCTCTGACCCTCCAGGTAGATAATTTTACTACTGCCAATTCTTCATTGACACCTGGGATTTTCGGGAGCAATTTTTATATCCATCATTTGAGTTTGGGACAAGGAGATGACCCACATCAGGCAAGTATGGGAGCTGTCCTGGCCAAAAAGCCTCTTAATTCTACAGGAGCAAGAATTTGTTGTATCTTTTACAATTCCATAGACATAGCTTCTAGGGTCCCCACAAGAGACATGTCTGTTCCAAGAGTGGACTTCTTAGGGAAGCCCAGGGCTGTGGCTTCCTTTCAGGTATTCATCATTTTCCCAGTCTGGATGCAGTTTACCAGTTAGGGGTCATTTCTACCAGAGGTAATGTTGCCTAGCAGCATAGTTGACATACTACTCTTTTAGTAGGTTGTCAGGGGAACAGAGCTAGAAAGTTAACCAGAGGTCAAATTCTCACATTGAAGGGCAAAAGGTTCTGTTAATCCTTTACCAGACAGTATCCTAAGCAGTTGCACAATAGATACTCCACCTAGTTCCTATAAAATATAACCAGGGGAATTTCCCATTAAAATATAGCCAACACCAACTAACTTTTCCTCTGTTGAAGAGGGTTCATTCTTTGTACTTAGCTGCTTGTGACTAATATACTCTTTGCAAATGTCACTGAGATATGTGTAAGAGTTGAATAAATAGTCAAAATGGTCCTGTCAAAATGTCATATATCCTTTGGTGTTACTCCTAGTAGGCAGGTATATGACATATTATAGGGACATTGAATGGACATTTCTGGGGATCCCATCAGTTGTACTTTGAGGGGAATCTTTGTTCACCTCGCAACCACCAAACACTAGGCTCTTGGTAATGGTGCCTCTTATTGCTGTCCTGTGGCACTATTCTAGCCTGTTTCTGTTGCTAGTAGGTTATTTATTCAACAGTTATCCAACAATTGTTTATGTAGTCCTTATTGTGTGTCAGGTACTAGGGGACATCAATGAATAAGCAAATCTCTGCCCCCAAGGAATTTGCAGTGCATAATCAGGGAGACTAGGGATTAAGCACAGTTCTGGGCAAGACAGTAGGGGAAAGGACAGGGTGCTCTGGAAGTACTTGGGTAGACACCTAGCCCAGTTTTAGAGCCTCAGAGAAGGCTTTCTTGTCTAAGCTACTGTTATTGTGATCTTTTCCATCCAGTAAACTTCTAGCTTTGGGATACCATGTATAAAAAATTTAAACAGTCTCTGGCACTTCCTGCTTTTCCCAAACCTGGTGGTTTTGGACATTAATGCTGTTATAATTACTTGTTCTATTTAGATATGTAAAATTACTATAAGCATTTTAGAATTTCCCAGTCTTTAGAAAATATGCATCAGATGCTATGGTTTTTTTGTTTGTTTTATTAATTTGTTTTTGTTATAGTTGCTTCTCCTTTTTCCCTCATTGACGCCCTCCTCCCCATCCCCTTCGCCCCATCTCCAGCTTTGTTGTCTGTGTTCATTGGTCATACATACATGCATATAAGTTCTGTGGTTTATCGCTTCCTCCTCCAACGCCCCCTCCTCTGAGGCTTGTCAGTCTGTACCCCACCTCTATGTCTGTGGGTCAGTTTTCATCAGTTTGTTTAGTTCATTATATTCCACAAATAAGTGAGATCATGTGATATTTGTCTTTCTCTGCTTGACTTGTTTCACTTAGCATAATACTCTCCAGGTCCTTCCATGCCATCTCAAAGGATAAGAGATCTTTCTTTCTTACAGCTGCATAGTATTCTATTGTGTACATGTACCACAGCTTTCTCATCTACTGATGGACACTTTGGTTGTTTCCAGATCTTAGCTATTGTAAATAGTGCTGCTATGAACATAAGGGTACATATATTATTTCTGATTGGTGTTTCAGGTTTCTTAGGGTATATTCCTACAAGTGGGATCACTGGGTCAAATGGCAGTTCAATTTTTAACTTTTTGAGGTAACACCATAGCATTTTCCACAGTGGCTGTACCAGTCTGCATTCCCACCAGCCGTGTACTAGAGTCCCCTTTTCTCCACACCCTCGCCAGCACTTGTTGTTTGATGATGTGTTGATGGCGGCCATTCTGACAGGTGCGAGGTGATACCTCATAGTTGTTTTAATTTGCATCTCTCTGATGATTAGTGATGTTGAGCATTTCTTCATATATCTCTTGGACATTTGTATGTCCTTTTTGGAGAGGTGTCTATTTAGGTCCTCTGCCCAGCTATTTTTTTTTATTAAAAAGAAATAAACAACAACAAATAACTTCCCATTATTTTGGTCCAGTATACTAAGAGAACAAAGGTATTGTTACTGTGACAGTTGTGGATTGGGTCTTGGCTGGCCATGTAAACTAGTTAACACCCCAGAAACCAGAATAGATATGGGACAGGACCATTAAATCAAGGATTGATAAATAAAAGGGACATAAGAAATAATCTAGTCCAACTCCATTTTACAGGAGATGAAATGACCAGTTCCTAGTTAAGTTCCCACATTTCTAGTTGGGATCAGATACCAGGTCCTGCCAGGCCAATGCTGATAACAAATACGTTTGGGCAAACAGCAAAGGGCATCTGTGGATAGCATTTGTTTCCTTGGGATACTCATCAGATTGAAACCACAGAAAAGAAAAACGCTGTTTTAGCCTCATGTAGCTTTGTGTGATCACAGCCTGCATTCTTGTAATGTTTAGACAGGGAGGGGGGAAATCACATGTTGAGCATGAGGGAGTTAATTTAATGTCTTTGCCAGTAATATCCACACATAACTGAAACAACAGAAATCACTGTCAACACACACACACGCAGCATATAAAAATTGTTATTGTCCACTTATTTAATATGTATTGTGTATTTGATTTTAATATATTCATTTTGTTTGTAAAACTATCCAAAATAAAAAAATACAACATTATCTTGAAATTACTTTTGCCAACCTCTGTAACTCATTTTTTAAATATAAATTGGGCATGATTCAGGGAAGTTGACAAGGACATTCTTGTTTGAAACAAACAAAAAAACCAAACATATATTCAAGACAGTAATCCATATAATATGGTATTGAGTGAAAATACATTTTAGATGTTTCTTGATTCAGTAAATTTTAATAAATCTGCGAAAAGTAATTTTTTTAAAGTTTTACTATAATATATAACAGTTTTTAGTAAAACAGATTAGCTGCTTTATGATCTAAAAATACCTAGAAATTACTGGTATGATGCCAACTTCTCAAAAAAATAAATAAAAATACCTATAAGCAATGTTTTTGGTTAATGAAATATTTCTCAAGTTTGGGATTAAAATTAATGCAAATCATCTTTAATTTTGTTAAATCAGCTTTCAGGATAGACAGGAAATAGTCTCAAATAAATTTTTGTTTACATAAGTCAGACTGAGACACCCTAGTGACAGATTTAGAGTAGGAACAGCCTCGGCCAGGTTCAAGAAAAAGTTTTCTATTCCTTTATCGCTTATTTTGTCTTCAGAAACAAATGTAATTTAACTATTTTCTATACCTTCCAGACTTTTTAAGTTGACCTAAATTAGATCATTGCAAATTTTAAAATGGCTAAGGTCAAAATGGTTAAAACAGTTTTTTTAGAGTGAATGAAAAAAACTGAGGTTTGATCCCCTCACAGGGATGAGTTAATAATTCTTCATAATTTAAGTTTAGTTGACTGTTTTTTTTCAGTGCAATTATTTTACATGAACTTCGAATGAGGAATTGTACAAATAAGGAATTAGTTAAGGGAAAAAAAGAGCAAGCTATTAGATAGAGCTCCAAACAAAAGAAGCTTCCATCAAACATCTTTTCCCACCTTTCTGTCCAATGGTGTTAGGACCAATTACTTCCTTATATGAGATGGTTTCTAGGCAGAGTATCCCAAACCAGAATGTTTTAGATTCTATACAAGAAGACTGACCACTGCTTGATGAATGGATACTCATTCATGGGATGTAATATAAGCAAAAACTAATGGCAGATGACACAAAAATCAGAAAAGACACGATCATGCTAAACTCTGAGTTCTATAGTCATACACTTTCCAATAACTCTTAGAAGAAAAACAGTAACTGACTATCTTTGGCTGCCAAGGTTCCAAGTGGATTCTTTCCTCTCAATTGTCAAAACTGCTATGGAAAAAAGAGAAGATGAAGTTGGAAGTGATCCTAGGAGACCATTAAAACAATAACAACTGATATCTTTTTATAAGGAGTGAGAAACTTTCTGCTTTTTAGAACTGAATTTGTCTTTATGTTAAAGTGACTAAGTACCAAGTTTGTTTATATGATTCAATATTGTCCAAGTTGTGTGTTGTTTTGCTATTTTTACTTTTTATATATAAAAAACTAAAAATAAGAGAATAAAGTAATAAATTAGTGGCTATAATCTATATAATCTAGATCTGAGTTCTCATTTCTGTTGTCTTGGTATTCCTTTTTTTTCCCTTTCCTTTTGATTTTACAGAGAGAGGAAGGTAGAGGGAGAGAGTGAGAGAGAGAAACATTGATGAGAGAACATCGATTGGCTGCCTCCGGCATGCCCCCCTCCGGGCGGGGATCAAGCCCACAACCTGGGCGTGTGCCCTGCCCAGGAATCGAACTAGTGACCTTTTGGTGCATGGGTCGACGCTCAACCACTGAGCCACACCGGCCAGATGGTATTCCATTTTTTTTTAAATTGTCTTTATTGATTTGAGAGAGAGAGAAAGGGAGAGGAAGAGAGATAGAAACATCAATGAGAGAGAACATCAATCAGCTGCCTCCTGCACACCCCACACTAGAGATCATTGGCCTGCAACCTGGGCATGTGCCCTAACCAGGAATCAAACTAGCGACCTCTGGTGTAGGGGTCGACACTCAACTACTGAACCACACTGGCTGGGCAGTATTCCATTTTTAATATAAGTCTATAAGACATATGGGGCTGTGGCAGGTTTTTCTCAGTGGTTAGACCGTCAGCCTATGGACCAGAGAGTCCCGGGTTCGGTTCCCGCTAAGGACACATACCTCTGTGGCAGTTTGTTCCCCGCCCAGTTGGGGTTGTATGGGTGGCGACCAGTTGATGTGTCTCTCTCGCATTGATGTTTCTCTCTCTCTCTTCCTCCCTCTCTCTGTCCGGCTCTATCTGGAGATAAATGCGAAAATGTCCTCGGGTGAGGATAAAAAAAAAAAGACGTGTTTTTTTTTTTTTTTAATAGTTTACTGATTTTTAGAGAAGAGGGGAAGGGAAAAGAGAGAAACATCGATGTGAGGGAAAAACATCAATTGGTTGTCTCCCTTAGGCACCCGGACCAGGAATTGAACCTGCAACCTGGGTATGTGACCTGACTGGGAATTAAACCTACCACCTTTCGGTGTATAGGATGACACTCCAATCAACTGAGCCATACCAGCCAGGGCTCAGATATTTATCTTTTTTTTTTTTATCTTCACCCGAGGACATTTTTCCATTTTTTCTTCAGATAGAATGGGAGGGAGAGAGAGGAAGAGAAAGAGAAGAGAGAAACATCGAGGTGAAAGGGACACATCGAGTGGCTGCCACCCGCACGACCAACCAGGGCCGGGGACACACTGCAACCGAGGTACATGCCCTTAGTGGGAACCGAACCCGGGTCTCTCTGGACCGCAGGCCGATGCTCTAACCGCAGAGCCAGACCAGCCAGGGCTCAGATATTTATCTTTTGAAGATAGGAAGTTGGTTCAGTTTTAGCAATGTATTGATATAATTTAATATTTTGAAAAAAATGTTGAGATTGGGTTCATTTAAGATTGGCTGGGCTGCCTGGCCAGTGTGGCTCAGTGGATTAAGCGTTGTCCCTTGGATTGAGAGGTCCTGGTTTAATTTCCGGTCAGGGCACATTCCCAGATGGCGGCTCAATCCCCAGTAGAAGGACTTAATAGGAGGCAGCCAATCGATGTTTCTCTCTCACATCAATGTTTCTATTTCTCTCCCTTCCTCTCTAAAAAATCAATAAAAAAACATTAAAAAACATGAAAGATTGGCTGTGCTCACTTCTAGTTCTTGAGAAAAGCATTTATAGCCTATAGATTAAAAAAATTTTTTTCTTTATTGATTTTAGAGAGAGAGGAAGGGAGAGGGAAAGAAAGAGAAACATCGATGAGAGAGAACATTGATTGGCCACCTCCTGCATGCCCCCCACTGGGGATTAGGCCCACAACCTTGCTATGTGCCCTGAGCGGGAATCAAACCGGTGACCTCTTGGTGCATGGGTCAAAGCTCAACCACTGAGCAACACTGGCCAGGCTAGCCTATAGATTTTAATTTTTTTTTTTCATAGCCTGAAAGGGAGGTGGAGAGAGAGAGAGACATCGATGTGAGAGGGACACATCGACTGGTTGTCTCCTGCACGACCACAACCGGGGCCAGGGACCAAACCGCAACTGAGGTGCGTGCCCTTGACCAGAATTGAACCCGAGACTCTGGCCTGCGGGCCGATGCTCTAACTACTGAGCCAAACCAGCCAGGCTAGCCTATAGATTTTAATTTAATTTTATTTTAAAAAAATGTTTTTTCTGTATTGCTTTTTTTAGAGAGAGAGGAAGGGAGAGGGAGAGAGAGAAACATCGATAAGAGAGAATAGCCAAAGATTTTTAAAAGATTCCCTATAACTATATAGAACTTCTAACACAAAGCACTAAATATACTTTCCATCAGTTTGAAGACTTATTAATTTATTTAGTAAGAGAGAAAAAAAGTTCTATCTAAAAGTACTATCTAAGGTTGGGCCAAATCCTGCTTGCCATCTGTTTTTTTTTTTACAAGTAAAGTTGTATTGGAACATAGGCACACCCATTCCCTTGCACATTATATATGCCAGATTTTACACTACAATGGCAAAGTTGAGTGGTTGCTACAGACACCTTTCATCTGCCAAGCCCAAAATATTTACTATCTGGCGCTTTACAGAGTTAGTGGGGACTAGAGATCTTTTATTCTTTTTTTAAAACATATTTTTATCCTCACCTGAGGACATTTTTTGCATTTATCTTGAGATAGAGCAGGGGAGGGGGGGGGGAGAAACATCAATGTGAGAGAGACACATCGATTGGTTGCCACCCACACAATCCCAACCAGGGCCTGGGACAAACTGCAACCAAGGTACATGCCCTTAGTGGGAACCGAACCCTGGACTCTGGTCCACGGGCTGACGCTCTAACCACTGAGCCAAACCAGCCAGGGCAAGATCTGTTATTCTTTATGTAGGGACAATGGAGGTGGGGTAGGTCACATTCTGGTGAGCATCACTAGATTTTAAATCAGTGTATTACATATGGACCAATCTGTGAGCATCACTAAAATATAAACATGTCTAGTATATATGAGGGTCAGTGGAGAGGCAAAGCTGATCTGTACTAAATTTTTAGGAGGAAGTTGCTAGATGTATCTGACCAAAAGAAAATCTGGTCACTTGGCTCAGCTCCAAAGTGTGCCTGAGCCTTCACTGTGAGAGCTATAGGCAGAAATTAAAGGAACATGATCCAAAATCTTGATGAGATGCTGGGAGCTCAATGGGCATGACTGCTTTGAACACCTGTCAAAAGCATGAAGCAGAGTGGGAGGGCAGGAGCATTCAGCTCTGCACATCCTCAGTGTATTCCTAGCATGGCTGTGGCTCACAGGCAGTAGCAAGAGAGATTAAATCCATCTGGATGGGCTCTAACAGTGAGCACTGGAAGCAGCTAGGATTTCAGCTTTTCCAGGCACCCATGAATTCAGCAGCCAAGCGTCAGTCTTGATCAGGGCACTTTTGGCATCAAGGAACAGATAGCAAGCTTAATTAGGACAACTGACCTCAATGTGTGATCCCAGGAGCAGCAGCCTCAGTATCATCCCCAGAGGGGATTCTCTCTCTTTTTTTTTTAATCCTCACCTGAGGATATTTTTCTACTTATCTTCAGACAGAATGGGAAGGAAAGAGAAGGAGAGAAAGGAAGAGAGAGAAACATCGATGTGAGAGGGACAAATTAACTGATTGCCTCCTGCACGACCTTAACCAGGGCTGGGGATGAACCATAATTGAGGTACGTGCCCTTGGCCAGAATCAAACCCGAGACTCATTGGTCTGCAGGCTGATGCTCTACCACTGAGCCAAGCCAGCCAGGGCCCCAGAGGGGATTCTGATGTAAATTGTTTGAGAGCACTTTTTTTTTTTTTTGCATTTATCTTCAGATAGAGCGGGAGGGAGAAAGGGAGGAAGAGAGAGAGAGAGAGAAACATCAATGTGGGAGACACATCAACTGGTTGCCACCCACACAACCCCAACTGGGGCCGGGGACAAACTGCAACCGAGGTACATGCCCTTAGTGGGAACTGAACCTGGGTCTCTCTGGTCCGCAGGCCAACGCTCTAACCGCTGAGCCAAACTGGCCAGGGCTTGAGAGCAGTTTTAAAAAGATTAAAAGCAGTAATTTTATGAGCATCCTAGGAGATGAAATCAGCCAATCACCTGAAATTAGAAAGTAAGTACTGAGACTGTTGCCTGTCTCTCATGGTCTTTGTCCATACTCCTTGTCCTCTCTCTTTCTGTGTGAAGTTCCTCAGCCACTCTCAGAAGACTGGCTTGCTTCTGCCCATTCATTAGCTGTAAATGGCTGGCCCAGCCCTGATGTGACCACTGCCCTGTCCTTTGGTTAAAAACCTCCAAGGAAAACACCAGTTTTCACACAGTAAAAACAGGGTTCTCTTGAGTCACTTGACATCTTTGGTCAAGCAGCAAGGGCTCTGGGTGTTAGGGGTGGGAATATGTCATTTGGAAGTTGGAGCTGGGTGGTAGTAAGGGCAACAGATACCCTGAGAAGGGGTATTGGAGAAGGCAAGAAAGTACCTACATGTCTCCTATATCAAGAAAATCAAGGCAGACAGGGAAATTTTCAGGTGTTCCCAGAATCAATGGGGGAAACCCTGCAGGTAGTTGTGTGGTTTTCCATTAGTAGGGGAGCAAAGTCTATTTAGTTATATATATATACCCTAGAGAACTGAATATGAAAACAGATGTTCAAATAAAAACTTGTATGCAAATACAAAATGTTCACAGCAGCATTATTCACAATAGCCAAAAGGTGGAAACACCCACCTTTTTATGAATGGGTAAACAAAATGTGTTATATGCATGCAGTAGAGTATTATTCATTCATTATAAGGAATGAGGTTCTGATCATGCTACATGATGAACTTAGTTGTTTGTTTGTTTAATTCTCACCCCAGCCTTGGCCAGTTTGGATCAGCGGTTAGAGCATCAGCCCGCGGAACAGAGTCCCAGGTCTGGTTCCTGCTAAGGGCAGGTACCTTTATTGCAGTTTGCCCCCAGCCGGGTTGGGGTCATGTGGGTGGCAACCAGTCGATGTGTCTCTCTCATATTGATGTTTCTCTCTCTTCCTCTCTCCCTCCCACTCTGAAGATAAAACGCAAAAATGTCCTTGGGTGAGGATTAAAAAATCCTCACCCCAAAGGTGACAGCTTGCCTCCCACAGGGCTCTGGGGGCACACTGACCAAACCTGCAATCCAGGTATCAGCCCTTGGGGGGGATCAAACCCACAATCCTTGGGTGCACAGGTGGACACTCTAACCAGGAGCCACACGTCTATATGATGAACTTTGAAAACATTATGCTAGGTGAGACAAGCCTGTCACAGAGGACATATTATATAATTTCATTTATATAAAATGTCCAGAATAGACAAAGCCTTAGAGGGAAATTTAAAAAAAGCAGAATTGCAGTTGTTATGGGCTGGGCAGGGAGGAGGAATTGACTACTAATGTGTGTTTTCCCTTCCAGGTGATGGAAAAGTTCCAGAACTAGATAGTGGTGATGGTTGCACAACACAACGAATGTATTTAATACCACCGAATGGTCCTTTGAAAGGATCATAAAAAAAAACATTTTTGATGAATTTTTAGAGAGAGAGAGAGAGAGAGAGAGAGAGAGAGAGAGAGAGAGAGAAACATCCATCCGTAGCCTCCTGCACGCCCCCTAATGGAGATGGAGCCCAAAACCCTGGGCATTGTGTCCTGACCGGGGATCCAACTGGCGTGCTCAGGGTTGGCGCTCCACCACTGGGCCACACCCTCTAAGCCAAAAGGATAAATTATATTATATGTATTTTAACATAATATTTCTAAAATTAAAAAAATGTTTCGGTCAATATTAAGTGTTTCTGGGATGGTCGTGCATATTCACTAGAGGCGGGAAGAGCGAAGGCGCGGCAGTGGCGGGGTGCGCCCCGGGGCGCGGGGGCCCGGAGGTCTGGCCAGGCGAGCGGCCGCGGCGCGCAGGCTCCGAGGGCTGGAGACGGCCACAAAGGCGGCGCGGGCAGCCGGCGGCGGAGGACGCGGCCTCGGGGCGGTGGCCCGTGGGGAGAGGCGGGCGCACCATCTCCGGACCCGTGCTCGCCCGGCCTCGCCGCCCCGCCCCGCAAGCCCATCCTGCGCGCCCGGAGTTGCTGCGGGACAACGGCCACGCCGTCGCCGCCCGCGCCCGCCTCGCCTCTCGGCCCGGCGGTGGCGCAGGAAAGGCGGGAAGGCGCGCGGAGCCTCCTGGCGGCGGCGGCGGGAAGGCGGCGGGGCCGGGGCCGGGCGTGTCTGGAGCCGTCGGGCGCCGCGGACTCACCGAGGGTCTGGGGCCCACCGGGCTCGGGCTGCTCGGCGAGTGGCGGGCAGCCAGGGGCCGGGCGGCTAATTTGTAGACTCTTCCTCTGTTCGGTTTCGTGTTCTAATCCCGACGAGATTCAGGTTATGCGCTTCAGGCAGGACCAGCCTGGGAGAGATGCCGCGTTCTTCAGCGTGCCTCCCGTCCAGCAGCGCTCAACGTCGGCTATCAGGTCTCATTGCTGAGGGTACGCACTTTGATCCTTGGTGAAGTGCTCTCTGCCACGCTGCGCCACTGTGAAGTCGCACCTTCTCCTTCTGTGATCATGAAGTATTACATATGGAGACACTTTAAGACTACATAAATCACCTATTTCTTATCAAACCTTTTACAATTTTATTCATTTATTTTTATATCATATGGAATTATATTAATTGGGCCATAATACGTTGCTATTATTTATTTTAATGATCAAATTGTTCCACTTTGGCCAGTGGAAGCTCATTTAAGCCAGCTTTTGTGTCCATATGACATGTCCTTCCTTCCCTCCTTCCTTTCTTGCACAAGATGTTCCAGGCTCATCTTGTATTTTTATCCCTGCACCAGCCCTGGAATCAGATACTTCTCCAAGGAGCATTAGTTCTTTTTATTTATTTTATTATTTAAATTTGAGGATATGTTTATTGATTTTTAGAGAGAGAGAGGAGGGGAGAGAGGAAAAGAGAGAGAAAGAGAGAAACATCCAAGTGAGAGAGAAATGTTGATCTGTTGCCTTCCATAAGGCGCCCCAACCAGGGATGGAACCCAAAACCAAGGTTGTGCCTGACTGGAGATCGAACCCACAACCTTTTGGTGTAGGGGACAGCACTCCAACAAATCAAGCCACCTGGCCAGAGTGAACCTTGGTTCTTTTTAGTGGAGAACGGTTATTTAGAAACCAAAATCTGATGCTAGGTGTGCTCTTTGCTTTTGAAATGTTGCTGCTTTCATGCCCTTTCAGTGGACATTTTCCATAGATAGCTAGTTAGATAAATAAATAAAGTGACATTTATATCTAGATATAGACATCAAAATAACTTCAGGTTCAATCCAGTACCACAGGAGTCATTCTAATTCTCCCTCTTCATGATTTTGGTAACTGTGGACACCACCACATTTATTCATTAAAAATGTTTTATTTCCATCATTAAAGTAAAATATTGCCATAACATTGGAAACTACAAAAAAGTAAAGGGAATAAAATCGACCATAATCTCTGCATAACAATACAACTACATTTTATTATTATTTTTGTTTATTCTCACCAGAGGACATTTTTTTTCATTTTTTTGTTCAGATAGAGTGGGGAGGAGAGAGAGGGGGAGAGAGAGAGAAACATCGACGTGAAAGGGACACATCGAGTGGCTGCCACCCACACAACCCAACCAGGGCCGGGGACAAACTGCAACCAAGGTGTACATGCCCTTAGCGGAAACCGAACCCAGGTCTCTAGGGACCGCAGGCCGACGCTCTAACCGCTGAGCCAAACCGGCCAGGGCTACAACTACATTTTATAGATGTAATTCTAACCTTTCGTTTATGTGTAGATCTCCTTTTTTGAGTTACAGAAAATCATGCTGTAAACACAATTCAATATCCTGTTTTCTCAATTTTGCAGCGGTAGGCAGGTAGGTCAAGGCTGGCCCACTGCTAGTTTTTGTCCATGAACTAAAGCTGAATTTTACATTTAAATGGAACAAAATGAAAAGAGAGATAATTTTTGGTGACATGAAAATGATATGGATTGCAAATTTAAGTGTCCATAAATTAAATTTCATTGGAACACAGTCATGCATACTTATTTATATATTTATTGTCTATGGCTGCTTTTTACTAAAAAGCAGTTGAATAAGTTGTAAAAGAAATTGTATTGCCATTAAAGCATAAATACTTTATAGAAAAAGTTTGTCAACCTCTGAAATATTGTATCTGAATCATGTTACTAAATTGGCTGCTAAATCTGTGCTTTGATGTTATGGAAGTGACAACAATAATACTTAGCACATTTTAGGTTCTTAATAAATGAATTTCTTCCAAATAATTCAGGAAGGGAAGGGACTAGCAGGAAAAGAGGAAGAGGGATAATGACTTTTAGACATATCTCTTTTCAGGCATCTGCTGAACCTGTTATTCCCAACCAGTGGAAAAGGTGTCTTCTTACTAGTCATTAAGAAGAAAGATGTCTTTCATCAATTTTTCACGACTAAAATATAACTTCTTAAATGTCCTTTTAAAAAGTTATTTGGGGCCAAATAATCTCATCACTACCAAATTAGTAATACATCTAATTTTAGCTTAGTTTTGCAGAAGCTTTGGTGAATTTTTTAAATGGCTTTGTAACCAACATGTAACAGACATGCAACAGACATGCAACAAACTAAGAGGCCTCTCCCATCTTTGTTCTTCCCTCAACTCCCAGATCTGTGGGCTAAGCAGGAATAAACACTGAGACACTTTCTATTTAGATCTGTTTGGCCAAAGAACAGTCATGAGTTTATTGTTTTTATTATTTATGTCTATTGCTTTTGAAAGTGGCAGTGAAGTATTTCAGTAATTCTGTTGAGAGGTGGAAGTCTTCTAGTCTCCCCTCGAATCTGGGTGGGCTTGTGCTATGCCCTTAGAGTACTGTGGAAGTGATGTGTGATTTCTGAGGCTAGGAAAGGCCATGCACCTTCCACCTAGCTATCCTGAAATGCTGGCTCTTGGGACACTCCCTCCGGGTTTGCTCGCCAATGGAACCCAGCCACCCTGTGGTGAAGAGCCAAGCCACAGGGAGAGGCCACAAACAGGTGCTCTGCAGGACATTTCCAGTTGAGCCCAGCCCTCAGTCTTTTCAGCACAGGCTCAGCCATATGAGTGAAGAAGCCACCTTAGAGTTACTCCTGCAGCCCCAGGCATCCTAGCTCCTAGCTGTTCGTCACCAGCTGAGGCTCAGGATAGGGTGGACAAAGAAGAGCATCCCCCACTGTGCCCTTTCAGAATTCCTGATCCACAGAATCGATAATAAATCATATCATAAAAATGAAAAACAGTCATAAAAGTCAATAAAAATATCAACCATAAGCATAATAAAATGGTGGTTGTTTTATCAGTAAGTTTAGGATGGGTATACCGCAATAGTTACTGGAACAATACCAATAAAGTACTTCATGTAAGGCCATTTAATAAGAATAAACAGCCCTGGACGGTTTGGCTCAGCGGTTAGAGCATCGGCCTGCGGTCCAGAGAGACCTGGGTTCGGTTCCCACTAAGGGCACGTACCTCGGTTGCAGTTTGTCCCCGGCCCTGGTTGGGTCGTGTCCCGGCCCTGGTTGGGTCGTGTGGGTGGCAACCACTCGATGTGTCCCTTTCACGTCGATGTTTCTCTCTCTCCCTCCCACTCTATCTGAACAAAATATCAAAAAATGTCCTCAGGTGAGGATAAAAAAAAAAAAAAGAATAAACAATAAAAAGCCACGAAGAACAGAGGCATAATTAAAGCTAAAAGTAGTTCATCTGAATATTATATATAGTTCTGCCATCCGGTTGGTGTGGCTCAGTGGATTGAGCGTGGTTCCACGCACCCAGAAGTCACTGGTCTGGTTCTCCATCAGGGAACATGCTGTGGTTTTGGGCTACATCCCCAGATGGGGTCATGCAAGAGGCAGCTGACTGATGTTTCTATCTATCTCTCCCTCTCCCTTCCTCTTTCTCTGAAATCAATAAAAAAACAAAAACATATAAATATAGTTCTGGTCTGGCTGGTGTGGCTCACTGGTTGAGTGTCGACCCATGCATCAAGAGGTCACCGGTTTGATTCCCAGTCAGGGCACATGCCCAGGTTGTGGGCCTGATCCCCAATGGGGGGTATGCAGGAGTTGGCCAATTATGTTCTCTCTCATCAATGTTTCTCTCTCTCTCCCCCTCAAAAATCAATAATAAATATATATATATAGTTCTGCCTTGGCCTGTGTGGCTCAGTTGATTGGAATGTCAGAACCATACACCAAAAGGTGGTGGGTTCAATTTCCAGTAAGGGTACATGCTCAGGTTTTGGGTTTGATCTCTGATCAGGGCATGTGCGGGGGGGGCAACCGATCCATGTTTCTCACATTGATCTTGCTCTCTCTCTATCCTCCCACCCCTTACTCTAAGATCAATAAATAAAGATATATACAGCCGTGGCTGGTTTGGCCAGGTTTGGCTCAGCAGTTAGAGTACTGGCCCACTGACCAAAGGGTCTCAATTTCAATTCCTGGTCAAGGACGAGTACCTGGGTTGCAGGTTTGATCCCCAGCAAATTGGGGTCGTGTAGGAGACAACCAATCGATGTGTCTTTCTCACATTGATGTTTCTCTCCCTTTCTCCCTCCCTCCCTTCCATTCTATCTAAAAATCATTGGGGAAAATAGCCTCTGGTGAGGATTAACAACAACAACAAAAAGTATATATAGCCTTGGCCGGTTTCGCTCAGCGGTTAGAGCGTCAGCCTGAGGTCCAGAGAAACCCGGATTCGGTTCCCGCTAAGGGCACGTCTCAGTTGCAGTTTGTCCCTGGCCCTGGTTGGGTCGTGTGGGTGGCAGCCACTCGATGTGTCCCTTTCGTGTCGATGTTTCTCTCTCTCTCTCTTCCTCCCACTCTGTCTGAACAAAAAATGGAAAATGTCCTCGGGTGAGGATAAAAAAATTAAAAAATAAATAAAATTAAAAAGTATATATATATATATATATATATATATATATATATATATTTTTTTTTCTCCTCAGTTTTCTAGCAGCCAAAATTATAAGCAGAGAGATTGCTAAATGTAATAGTTCTCAAAGATGGTTATTTGTCAGGAGAAAGGAAGTTTCTCTGGCACTAAACTCTGAAAGAAATTTATTAAACAGTTCCCTCCTGTAAGGGATATTGAAAAAAATAATGGGCACACTTTTTATCAGTTGTTTTATAGAATTCACAAGAGCTGTTTCTAACATGGACTATCAGTAAATTCCAAGTACTGCACACAACACTAAATCAAAAACAGATTGTCTAAATGTGTGGCTTAAAAAAAAACACACAACAAAAATAGTGCTGGCCAGTTTGGCTCAGCGGTTAGAGCATCGGCCCGCGGACTGGAGAGTCCTGGGTTTGGTTCCCACTAGGGGTATGTACCTCGGTTGTAGTTTGTCCCCAGCCCCAGTTGGGGTTGTGTCTCTCTCACATCGATGTTTCTCTCTCTGTGTCTTCCTCCCTCTCTCCTTCCTGCTATCTGAAGATAAATGCAAAAGTGTCCTTGGGTAAGGATTAAAACAAAAACAAAAACAAAAAACAAGATAGATGTGTTTCTTCAATATTTATTTTTCTTAATTTGAGAGAGAAACATTGACTTGTTGTTCCATTTAGTCACGCCTTCACTGGTTAATGTTATATGCGCTTTGACAAGGGATCGAACCCACAACCTTGGTGTGTAGGGACTATGCTCCAACCAGGAGCCCTTCTAAGTCCTCAGGGTTTACACTACTAAGGTTCAGCATAAAGAAGTTTTTTTTTAGGAGTAAGAGAACTGTTCTGTATCTCGATTGTGGTACTAGTTACATGACTCTATGCCTTTGTAAAACTCATAGAACCATACATTAAAAAGAGTGAATTTTACTGTATGTTAATAAAGAATACAACTTTAAAATTTCTAGTGGCCAAATTTAAAAAGAAAAAAAGAGTAAATAACAATATTAAAATTAATATTATTTAATAATTTATTTAATTCAGAAAACTCAAAATATTATTATTTCAACATGTAATCAATATAAGAAATTATTTAAGAAGATATTTTTCATTCTTTGTACTAAGTCTCAGGAATTGGTATCTTACACTTTCCTTGATTTGGACTAGCCACACTGCAGTCGTTCAGTAGCCATATGTGGCTAGAGACTACCATCTCCGACAGTGCAGGTCTAGATCATAATCTGAAAAAAAAGTAAAGGTGTTTCCAGCTTTGAGCAGCTATAGTCAAATAAACAGACTATTTCCACCAAATAGAAATATACTTCTTAAAATAATCACATTAAAGAATCTCAAAAGAATCTAATGAAAAGTTATAAAAATATTAACTCAAGGGAGTCATATTCCTACAAATGCACCCAAACTGGTTTCATCCTCAAAGGTGACCTCACCCAATCACTTGCATCTTCTGGAGCATTCCCTGAAAATGCCATTCCCTTTCACGTTGTGTTTGCTCGCACTTTCTTCTGCTCTCTTTCTTATCTCTTCCTCACTCCACACATCCATATACACTTCTCCACCCTGGTGAAAATTACGTTTTGTTTTTTTTAATTGTCACCTGAGGATATTTTTACACTTATCTTCAGACAGAGTGGGAGAAAGAGAGAGAAAAACATCAGTGTGAGAGAGAGACATCGATTGGTTGCCACCCGCACTACCCAACCGTGGCCAGGGACAAACTGCAACCGAGGTAGGTGCTCTTGGCTGGAACTGAATGCAGGACTCCCTAGTCCTCAGGCCAACGCTCTAACTGCTGAGCCAAACTGGCCAGGGCAATTTACTATTTTTTTTTAAGACCCAGTTTCAGTGGACTTCCTTTCCCCAAACCCCTGTTCCATGAAGGCAGAAACCACGGGCCCTCTACACTGTTCTTTCTTCTAATCTTCAATGAGGATCTTTAGGTGCTGGGGATACGTGGGTGAATGAGATACAATCCTGCCCCCAACTATCTTATGGTCTGGTGGGAATGACAGACAAATCAAAGAGGCACATTAATACAGTTTGCTAAATCCTAAAGCACAGTACTGTGGGGAAGCCAACTTTTCCTGCACAGCCTCTGAGGTAGTCCGTTCCTGTTTTCCTTAAAGACAGTGGTTCTCAACCTTCCTAATGCTGTGACCCTTTAATACAGTTCCTCATGTTGTGGTGACCCCCAATCATAAAATTATTTTCATTGCTACTTCATAACTGTAATTTTGCTACTGTTATGAACTGCCATCGGAAATATGTGTTTTCTGATGGTCTTAGGCGACCCCTGTGAAAGCGTCGTTCGATCCCCAAAGGGGTTGTGACCCACAGGTTGAGAACTTCTGCTGTAAGAGATCACTGTGGGCCTGGTGGGTGTGGCTCAGTGGATAGAGCATTGTCCTGTGGACTGAGAGGTTCTAGTTTGATTCCAGGTCGGGGTGCCTGGATTGTGGGCTCAGTCCCCAGTGGGGGGGTGGGGTGGGGGAGGCAGCCAACTGGTGTTTCTCTTTCACATAAATGTTTCTTTCTCTCTCTCCCTTCCTCTCTCTCTAAAAAATCAATAAAAACACAGTTTAAAAAAAAAAGAGAGAGAGAGATCACTGTGGAAATCAGCATAGGGCAGACCTTGCAGAGAGGTCTTGTGCCTACTCAGCCTCAGCTAGCCATGGACTTGAGTTTTATTGGGGCGCTTAAGTGGAAGTCACTGGGAGATCGACCAGAGAGGTTAGACACCCTCTCTCTTTCTCCTATACCAATATTGTAATATAGGTGCATCTCCAGCAGACTTGTCCCTCCAGAAAACTCCCCATTAGGCTCCTCCCTTGGAAATCCCTGCCTGCACCACTCTAACAAAACAATTCTCGCACAGTAGCAATCCTGGGGAGACCATGTCTGTGGGTGATCAGGCTCATCTGCCAATCTGCTCAAGGCCTGGGCCAGCCAACAATGTACACAGAAGTCAGTTGTGTCAAGCCCAGGAGCCCCAGATTTGGCGCTTCTAATACTCTGAATTTTGCTTTCAAAAGTGGGGAGGAGCAATAAGGTGAGGCTGTAAGGCTAACTGCATATACTTTATTTCTAACTCCTGTGGATAAAAATATATTTTTGAAGAAGGAAGGATGTGGTGTTGATGGTTGGCAAGGATTGATCCAGCTCTTCTATCATTTATAGAATGATTTGTGTTAAAACACTCTTTTAAAATGCAAATAAAATTGCAGAAACTTAAAAAAAATTCTTTTATTATTATTTTTGTTGTTGTTGTTGTTAATCTCATCAGAGGATATTTTTCCATTGATATTTTTTAGAGAGAGTGGAAGGGAGGGAGGGGGAGAGAGAGAAACATCAATGTGAGAGAGACATATCAATTGGTTGCCTCCCACACGACCCTGACCAGGGCTGGGGATTGAACCTGCAACCCAGGTATGTGTCCTTGACCGGAATCAAACCCGTGACCTTTTGGTTAGCAGGCCAATGCTCTAACCACTGAGCAAAACCAGCCAGAACTAAAAATCATTCTTAACTTGGTATGAAGCATTATAGTCAAGTAATCAGAATAACACCCTGAGTTAGGGACTGAGCGTTTTGATTATGATTGGGTGACAGGAAAGAAAATTGTGGGTAGTGGGAGGGTTTGAAGGAGGCAGCAGGATATGTAGACTGTAAAGATAAATTTGTCTATTTGTGAGTTTTATTTGAATGCTTGCATCAGCTGAATAGATTGTAACCGATTTTTAAAAATTTAATTGTTGCCCTGGCCGATTTGAGCGGATAGAGCATTGGCCCGCGGACCAGAGAGACCCAAATTCGGTTCCTGCTAAGGGCATGTACCTCGGTTGCAGTTTGTCCTCGGCCCTGGTTGGGGTCGTGTGGGTGGCAGCCACTCGATGTGTCTCTCTCACATCGATGTTTCTCTCTCTCTCTTCCTCCCACTCTATTTGGAGATAAATGCAAAAGAAAAAAAAGAGCCCTGGCCAGTTTGGCTCAGCGGTTAGAGCGTCGGCCTGCGGTCCGGAGAGACCTGGTTTGTCCCCGGCCCTGGTTGGGGTCGTGTGGGTGGCAGCCACTCGATGTGTCTCTCTCACATCGATGTTTCTCTCTCTCTCTTCCTCCCACTCTATTTGGAGATAAATGCAAAAGAAAAAAAAGAAAAAAATTTAATTGTTGACTTATTGGTAGGTGATAAACGAATCTGCTCCCCCCCCCAAAAATAAATTTTCCCTCCTTTCAATTCTCATAACCTTTTAGTTAGTAATCTTAGCCAATGACTACTACTTGCTAGGTCCTGTGCTATGTTCTAGAGCTTCTAAATTTTTTGCATTTAGCACATTTCAGTTTATATTATGGATGAGTAAAAAAGTTCATGAATTTATGAATTGAAAAACACTCCACAAGCCTGGCCGGTGTGGCTCAGTGGTTGAGCATCAACCCATCCACCAAAAGGTTGCTGATTCAATTCCCAGTTAGGGCACATGCCCAGTTTGGACCAAATCCCCAGTGGGGGGGCATGCAGGAGGTGGCCAATCAGTATTCTCTCTCATCTTTCTCTCTCTTTCCCTCTCCCTTCCTCTCTTTCTAAAAATTGATAAAGAAAAAAAAATTAAAAACACCCCACAAGCCCTGGCTGGTTTGGCTCAGCGGTTAGAGAGTCGGCCTTCGGTCAAGAGAGACCCAGGTTCGATTCCCGCTAAGGGCATGTACCTCGGTTGCAGTTTGTCCCCAGCCCTGGTTGGGTCGTGCGGGTGGCAGCCACTAGATGTGTCCCTTTCATGTCGATGTTTCTCTCTCTCTTCCTCTCTCCCTCCCACTCTATCTGAACAAAAAAAAAAAAAGAAAAAAAATGTCCTCGGGTGAGGATAAAAAAACAAACAAAAAACACCCCACAAGTAGTGCTAGCTTTTCTCCGGCTGGATGGTGAGCTACCTCTGCAGGGATGGAGTCTTTTTTGAGCAAAGGAGCTCTTTGAAAAAATTCCAATCATCTTTGTAGCACTAGTATGTAGCTCAGTGCCTGGTGTATAAAAGGTGCTTATGAATGTTTGTTGAATGACTAAAAGAGCTCCCTGTGCTCACCACCACAGAGTTGAGAAGGGTGATGAGGCAGACAAGAAGATACTGCTACTGAGTTCCTTCTTCATGAAAGAACTTGTTGACAGCTTTTAACTGTCAGTGCCTTCAGCTGCTTCAGTTTTCGTTTTTTACATTTATCTTCAGACAGAGCAGAGTGGGAGGGAGAGAGAGAGAAACATCGATGTGAGAGAGACATAGACTGGTTGCCTCCCACACAACTCTAACCGGGGCCAAGGATGAACCGCAACCAGGGTACGTATCCTTGGCCGAAATTGAACCTGGGTGTCTTTGGTCTGCGGGCTGATGCTCTAACCACTGAGCCTAACCATCCAGGGCTGCTTCAGTTTTCTAAAAACTCAGCCAAAACATGGGATTCCTCCATCAGGCAATGTTTACTCCAGAGATTCGCAATGGGCTGGCGGAAACTTTGTCACTGACCTCTTTTCTCAATCCTGCTTCCTCTCCGTTTCCTCTCCCTTTAAACAGTTACTCCCCATTGTTTAAAAATATTTTTTTTCTTTATTGATTTTAGAGAGAAAGGAAGGGAGAGGAAAAGAGAGATAGGAACATCGATGAGAGGGAACACCGATTGGCCGCCTCCTGCATGCCCCTCACTGGGGATCTGGCCCACAACCTGGGCATATGCCCTGACCAGGAATTGAACTGGCAACGTCTTGGTGCATGGGTCAATGCTCAACCACTGAGCCATACCAGCTGGGCGAGTTACTCTCCATTAATCCTTCTATACTCCCAACTCTATCTCAGCATCTGCTTCCTAATAAACCAAACCAGGCAATGGGATAGGGAAGTGCACTCTGTCTCCAGAGAGGCATTGAAAGTCACATAGCAATGGGTGGTGATGTATAATCCTCTCAGAGTAAGGAAGGTAATAGTTGGAAAGGCTAATACAATATACCACCCTGAAGCAGTACCCTTTCCCACTATGCATTAGGATAACACTACTCAAAGGGTGATTCAAGGACTGATGTCCCTGGTCTATAATAAGTACACAAAACGAAAGTAGGCATTTGAAAAGTTTTATACAATAAATAGGCCTGCAACAGATTGGGAACAAAGGCAATCTGGTTTTTCACCACAGTTTGAGAAACACTACATTCATTAACAGACAGAGTAGCCAATACCTCCAGGGGACATGAGTTCTTAGGCCTAATACAACCATCATGAGAAAAACAATAAACTAAATTATACACATATACATATTAAATTACATATATAATCTAAGAATTATTGGAAAAGAAAGATAAAACATTTTAAATTACAATAATAAACATACTTAGAGAACAGATTATATTAGCAATATGAGAAAATAATGATAAATAATTTTTAAAAAGCCATGAAAGCCCTGGCCAGTTTGGCTCAGCGGTTAGAGCGTCAGCCTGCGGTCCAGAGAGACCTGGGCTTGGTTGCCGCCAAGGGCGCGTACCTTGGTTGCAGTTTGTCCCCGACCCTGGTTGGTCATGCGGGTGGCAGCCACTCGATGTGTCCTTTTCACATCGATGTTTCTCTCTCTCTCTTCCTCTCTCTCCCTCCCACTCTATCTGAACAAAGAATGTAAAATGTCCTCTGGTGAGGATAAAAAAAAAAAAAAGAATATTTTACTGGGAATCAATAGTAGAGTAGGTGACCTAAGAAGCAAACCGTTGATTTGATAAGGAAGCAAAAAACACCCAATCAGAACAAAGAATCCAAAAAATGAGGATAGTGTAAGGAGCCTCTGGGACAATTTCAAGCATACAAATATTTGCATCATGGGGGTGCCAGGAGGAGAAGGGAGAGCAAGAAATTGAAAACCTATTTGAAAAAATAATGACAGGAAACTTCCCTAACTTGGTGAAGGAAAAGACAAGCAAGTCCAGAAAGCACAGACAGTCCCAAACAAGATGAACCTAAAGATGTCCACACCAAGACACATCATCATCAAAATGCAAAAGGTTAAAAACAAAGAGAGAATCTTAAAAGCAGCAAGAGAAATGCAGTTAGTTACCTACAAGGGAGCTCCCATAAGACTGTCAGCTGATTTCTCAAAAGAAACTTTGCAGGCCAGAAAGGAGTAGCAAGAGATATTCAAAGTGATGAAAAGCAACAACCTACAACCCAGATTACTCTATCCTGCAAAGCTATCATTTAGAATCAATGGACATATAAAGAGTTTCCCAGACAAGAAAAAGCTAAAGGACCACCACCAAACCAGTATTATATGAAATGTTGACAAATCTTCTTGAAGAAAAAGAAGAACAAAAATATAAACAATAAAATGGCAATAAATATATATCCATCAACAATTGAATCTACAAACAAAATGACCAAGCAGAACAGAAACAGACTCATAGATCCAGAGAACTTTTTGTTGGTTGCCAGATGGGAGGGGGCCATGGGGATGGGAGAAAAAGGTGTAGGAATTAAGAAGTACAAATTGGCCCTGGCCGGTTTGGCTCAGCAGTTAGAGCGTCGGCCTGCGGTCCTGAGAGACCCGGGTTCGGTTCCCGCTAAGGGCGCGTACCTCGATTGCAGTTTGTCCCCGGCCCTGGTCGGTCGTGCGGGTGGCAGCCACTCGATGTGTCCCTTTCACATCGATGTTTCTCTCTCTCTCTCTGTTCCTCTCTCTCCCTCCCGCTCTACCTGAACAAAAAAAAAAAAAAATGGAAAAATGTCCTCGGGTGAGGATAAAAAAAAAAAAAAAAAAGTACAAATTGGTTGTTAGACTGAGGAACCTCAAAGGGAAGGGTGGAGGGAGGGCAGAAAGAGATAAAGAACTTATATGCATATATGCATAACCAATGGACACAGACAATAGAGTAGGGAAGGCAGGAGGTGGGCAGGAGCAGGAAGAAGGGGGGGTCAATGGGAAAAAAAGGGGGAACATTAATACATTCAACAATAAAGATAATTTAAAAAAAACACAAAACTTTCCCCTTGTTTAAGCTAAGATGGTTGGGTTTTCTGTCACTCTCAGCCAAATCTAATTCAAATGAATTAATGACCAATAAACCATTGTCTCAATTCAGAATATACACACCTGCCTGGCCGGTGTGGCTCAGTGGTTGAGCATCGACCCATGTACCAAGAGGTTGCCAGTTCAATTCCTAGTCAGGGCACATGCCCAGGTTGTGGGCCAAATCCCCAGTAGGGGGCATGCAGGAGGCAGCCAACTGATGTTCTCTCACAGATGTTTCTCTCTCTCCCTCTCCCTTACTTTCTCTCTAAGATCCATAAAGAAAAAAAATTAAAAAGAAAGAAAATGTACATCCTTCCTCTCTGTCCATTAATCTCCAGTTCATATTTCATGGATAGTTTTATTTTTTATTTATTGACTTATCTATTTTATTTTATTTTGCATTTATCTTCAGATAGAGCGGGGAGGGGGAGCGAGAGAGAGAAACATCGATGTGAGAGAGATACATCGAGTGGTTGCCACCCACACGACCCCAACAGGGTAGGGACAAACTGCAACCGAGGTACGTGCCCTTGGCAGGAACCGAACCCGGGACTCTCTGGTCCACAGGCTCACGCTCCAACCGCTGAGCCAAATTGGCCAGGGCTTGACTTATCTATTTTAAAGCAACACAGCACTAAGGTTACAAAGGTAGACTGTGAAGTTTGGTTGTGTGGATTTATTTTTATTTTTATTTTTTATTTATTTATTTATTTTTTTATCCTCACCCGAGGATATTTTTCCATTTTTTGTACAGATAGAGTGGGAGGGAGAGAGAGGAAGAAGAGAGAGAGAGAGAGAGAAACATCGACGTGAAGGGACACATCGAGTGGCTGCCACCCGCACGACCAACCAGGGCCGGGCACAAACTGCAACTGAAGCACGTGCCCTTAGCGGGAACCGAACCCGGGTCTCTCCGGACCGCAGGCCGATGCTCTAACCGCTGAGCCAAGCTGGCCAGGGCTATTTTTATTTTTTTATCCTCACCCGAGGACACTTTTGTTTTTGCATTTATCTTCAGACAGAGCGAGAGGGAGAGAAGGGGTAAGAGAGAGAGAAACATCGAGTGGTTGCCACCCACACAACCCCAACTGGGGCTGGGGACAAACCACAACTGAGGTGCGTGACCTTAGCGGGAACTGAACCCGGGACTTTCTAACTGCTAAGCCAAACAAGCCAGGGCTCAGGGAGAGTTTTAAAATTCTATATCATTCAGTTTCTGACCACTCTAATTCATACCTTACAATAACTACCAAGAATGTAGTTTTTTTTGTTTTGTTTTGTTTTGTTTGGTACGTGCCCCTAGCGGGAACTGAACCAAGGCTGATGCTCCAACCACTGAGCCAAACTGGCCAGGGCTAGAGTGTAGTTTCTTAAGTACAATTCCTCTTGATTTGAAGACCCATGAACTAAAGAGACTAAATAGATAACTAGATAACTAAAGTTATCTGCCTCACACACACCTAACAGGCAATGGTGGTACATGTAGGATGAGCACAATACAAATTTCTACTAAAAAGGGCAGAAATGTGCCCTGGCTGGTTTGGCTCAGTGGTTAGGGTGTCAGCCTGCGGTCCAGAGAGACCCGGGTTCAGTTCCCGCTAAGGGCATGTACCTCGGTTGCAGTTTGTCCCCGGCCCCAGTTGGGGTCGTGTGGGTGGCAACCATTCGATGTGTCTCTCTCAAGTTGATGTTTCTCTCTCTCTCTTCCTCCCTCTCTATCTGAAGATAAATGCCAAAATGTCCTCAGGTGAGGATACAAAAAATTAAAAAAAATAAAAAGGGCAGAAATGCAGGCACAAATGAATCACTGGTTCATAGAAAGTCTGTAATCCAGCTAGGCAAATATCGGAAATTCCTTGATTAGGACTCAAGGCCTGGTCTTAATGCTCCATGGTACTTGGTTCTATCCTCTGGACTCGGTCCTGCCTTCTGAACCATCCTTACTTTTGCATGAAAGATAGCCTATATTTGCAGTTGTGTAGTTTTCACAGATTGCATCCTACTGGTAGAATTTTAGAGGTCAGAAGATATCTTTTCATTTTGTACTGCTTCTGAACACTCTTTAAAACATTGACGGTCTTGCCCTGGCTAGGTGGCTCAGTTGATTGGACCACATACACCAAAAGGCTTCAGGTTTGATTCCCAGTCAGGGCATATATCTAGGTTGCTCAGGGCACATACCTAGGTTTTGGGTTCAGTTGACCCCCAGTCAGGTGAGTACAGGAGGCAACTGATAGATGTTCTCTCTTACATTGATATTTCTCTTTCTCTCTCTCTTCCTCTTTCTAAACTCAATTAAAAAAAAAATCCTCCGGTGAGGATTGGGGTAAAAAAAAAAAAAAAGGCACATTGTAAGTCTCTTGTAAATCTTCTTGGGGTTCACTCCATTTGACAAAAGATTCCCTCATAAAACTCTTCAAGTTAAGTCTTTATCTATCTTGGTCTTGTGCTGAGGAACAATACACTTAAGATTCTTAGAATTCTATTGTTTGCTTGAGAGGACCCATGAATCCTTAAATCTTTAGAGGACTTTTTATCTAAACTGAACAATACTCTGAGGTACCACCTTAGATCTTTCTTAGATCTTAACAAAGGATTTACAGCTACTCTCTTGACTTCATCTTTAGTCCTGGATATAATCTTTGTTTAGAGCCCATTTCTTCTTCTTTTTTTAAAACATTGTTTCTTTATTGATTTTAGACAGAGGAAGGGAGAGGGACAGACAGAAACATCAATGAGAGAGAACATAGATTGGCCACCTCCTGCATGCCCCCCACTGGGGATCTGGCCCACAACCTGGGCATGTGCCCTGACTGGAAATCAAACTGGCAACCTCTTGGCTCACAGCATACTGCTCAACCAACTGGGCCACACCAGCCAGGGCTCAATAAAATTTTATTTTTTATTCCTCACCTGAGGATATTTTTCTATTTATCATTAGATAGAGTGGGAGAGAGGGAGAGAGACAGAGAGAAACATTGATGTGATAGAGCCACATCGACTGGTTGCCTCTCACATAACCTAATCAGGGCCAGGGATGAACTGCAACCAAGGTACGTGCCCTTGATCAGAATCGAACTCGCGACTCATCGGTCCACAGGCCGATGCTCTAACCATTGAGCAAAACCTGCCAGGGCCCCAATAAAATTTTTATCCTTTAAGCCCTTATTGAAGCTTCCTCAAAGACCATCAGGATTCTATTTTTTTGAAAGGCTCAAAAAAAAAAAGCTTTCACAAATGTCCACTGTCCAGTTCCAAAGTCACATGTTTAGGTTTTTTGTTATGGTAGCACTTTCAGGTACCACAATCTGTACAGATTATCTATTTCCGCATAACAAATTACCCCACAACATAATGGCTCAGAACAAAAAACATTCACTATTTCACAAGATTTGAGAGGTTCAGGAATTTGGGAGCATCTTAGCTGGTTGGTTCTGGCTTGTGGTTTCTCGTGAGATTTCAGTCAAGCTGTTAGCTGGGGCTGCAGTCAGCTGAAGGCTTGTCTGGGGCTGGAATATACATTCCAAGATGGCTCACTCACGTGGCCGTTGGCAGAAAGCCTCAGTTCATCTCCACAGGGCTATCTGAGTATCTCCCAGAACCACTGATCCAAGACAGAGAACAAGCAGGAAGCTGCTTTGCATTTTATCACCAAGACACTGAAATCACACACTATCATTTCTGCTTTATTTATTCTTTAAAAGTAAGTCATTAAGTCCAATTCACACTCATTAGGATCAACCTCTTGAAGGGAGCAGAGTCAAATAACATCTAGGCATTCAAAACCCCCCACAACTATCCATGGTTTGACTCCTGGTCAGGGCACATGCCCAGGTTGTGGGCCAAACCCCCTGTCAGGGGCATGTAGGGGCATTGATGTTCTCTCTCATTGGTGTTTCTATCTCTCTCCCTCTCCCTTCCTCTCTCTCTAAAAATCAATTAAAAAACAAAACAAACATGACCCCAAATTCCCTGACAGTCTTCCCATTAAGCGATAGCAGCTATGTCCTTTTCTGCTTGAATCTTGGTAGGCTTGCAATTACTTTACACAATGGAATATGGCAAGTGAGGCAGTGCAACTTCTGTACATGGGTATAAGGGATCATGCAGCTCCTTCCTAGTTCTCTTGAAATACCACGTCTTGGGGACACTCCCTTCTCAGAAACCAGCCACCATGCTGCAAGAGGCCCAAGCCACATGGAGAGGACAAGTGTAGGTGCTCCAGGTGACAGTCACAGCTGAGCCCATTTTTCAAGTCATTCCACCACCCTTCCAGAAATGTGAGTGAAGAAGCCTCCAGATGATCCTGGTTCCTAGCAGTTCAAGTCACCCCCTAGTCATTTGAGTCTCTCCAGCTGAGACTCCAGACATTGTGAAACAGAGAGAAGGCATCCCTGCTGTGACTTGTCAAATTCTTGACCCTTGGAATCCACAGGCATAATAAAATAATTTTTGTTTTATGGCACTAAGATTGGGTTGGTTTGTACCATAGCAATAGTAACTGAAACATCCCCTTTACAACCAAACCTCTCAAGAGTTGTCTATTCTCATCATCTCTATCTCTTCACCCCCCACTTATTCCTCTAATTTGAATTTTGCTACCTTCTTTCAAGCTTAATAATGGTCTCCAAGTTGCTAAATGTAATGGACATTTTTCGCTTAGTCTGCTAAGAGAATTATTTAACACTATTGTCCAATTCCTCCTTCTTGAATACTGTCTTCTAGTTTCTATAACAGCGCACTATCTCAGGTCTCTTCGTTCTTCTCTAGTGACTTCTCAGTCTTATTTCCAATTTCACCTTCCTCTTCCCAGCCACTAGATGATGAAGTTGCTCAAGCTTGGTTCTAAGACTTCTTCTCTTTTCACTTTATATTTTCTCTACCCATATCCATGGTGGGTTTTTTTTTTATCCTCACCAAGGACATTTTTGCATTTATCTTCAGATGGAGTGGGAGGGAGAGAGGGAGGAAGAGAAGAGAAACATTGATGTGAGAGAGACGCACCGAGTGGCTACCACCCACATGACCCCAACCAGGGCCGGGTGAGGTACGTGTCCCTAGCGGGAACTGAACACAGGACTCTCTGGTCTGCAGGCCGACACTCTAACCGCTGAGCCAAACTGGCCAGGGCCCATATCCATGGATTTAATTGCCATCTATACACCACTGATGACAACATTTTATCTTAGACAATTTTCTCTATTAAGCTACAGGTCATAAGTTCAGATGCCTTCTTAACATTTTGTACCATTCAGGACTCTTAGTTGAACATAGACTGGCCTTGGCTAATTTAAGCAGAAATGAATTTATCAAAAGTTCACAGAATCACAAAAAGAGCAGAACACAGGAGCTAGAGCCTATGCTAAACAGGCAGAAGCAATAGGTAAGTCCTACCATAGAAATGACCTGGTGAGGACACCAACACTGCTCTCAGCCAGAGACATGGCAGCTGGCACCCCTGATAGGACTAGCATTGGACAGTGAATGCTGTCATAAGCAGCTACGGCACCTAAAGATATTGCTGCAGTTGTCACTACTGCCAGAAAAGATTCTTTGAGGTTCCTGCCTCTTGGTGTCATAGCTCCCTCTTCAAAGTCCCTGGTAGGTACATCTAATTATCAAATGTAGACCTTGACCATGATCCTAATTGCAAGAGATTCTGGGAAAGCAAGGTATTGGCATTTCCAAGTTCTTTGCAGAAGGCAGATTCTACCTCCTACTAATTAATCATAATGTAAGAAATTCTCCAAATATATGAATGAGTTTCAGAAGCTAGGATGGGGAAGGAGAGGAAAAACAGATTATTTCCTCCATGCAACAAAGAGTTTATTACCCATCTGATGTGTCTCTCTCACTCTTGAGGAACAAGTTTGTAGAACTCTTTTGCATGTTTAATTAACAAAGGCTAAAATAAAACCTTTTGCTACAACAATGGCCAGGTCTTTCTAGAATTCTTAATGCTGATGCTAGTAGAGTAGCTTGAGAACATCTAACTCTCCTGATACCTAGTGACTTTCAAACATGTTTCCATTACCTTTCTGGTTTCCTTTAAAGAAAACGCTTTTTCTTTTTGTTTTGTTTCTTTTGTTGTTTTCTATTTACCTTTCAGAATGTGAGGAAATGAGACTACATAGCAAAACACCCCTATAGTAATACAGAAGTGACATCAAGAGACAGATGTGGATATTTTGTATCCTCAGAGCAGTATGGTCCTCAAAATACATAAATAATTATTGATGAAAACGAATACACTTTTTCCAATAGGACTATGTATGACCCAGGACAGGACTCTATCAAAACAGAAACAACTGTGTTTAAACTTGAAGTCTTTTCCCCCTCTCTTTTACTACATCAGAGCGCTTTTCAATACCTGATCCCAGCATAAGGAACTAGAGAACTAATTTAGTTTATAGAATTAATTTCATGTAGTAACACTGAAAATTCAGTGATTTAAGATTTTAGCAAATGTACAACCTGTTTGTACAGGTTATTAGGGACATAAATAGGTCAGAAGAAAGGCTTGATGTACAGTGAATTTCTGTATTTGAAAACACAAAACCCACTATTGTTACTAGTTTTCTCTGAACTTAACCAATAATTATTTTCTCTTATATCTCAGCCTGTCTGGGTTTTCCTCTTTGAATAAAATGCTTGTGACCTGTAGAGATTTAGAAAAGGTTTTCTCCGACTAAAAGAAGTGTTTCGATAAAGGAAAACATTCTCTGGAAATCGCTTACAGTTGACATTGCTAAACTTAAGTACAATAATGTCACATGTACTTATACAGTAATTGTGGACACGCCTAAGTCCCTCCCTCTTTCCTAAACCAAATTCCCCAGATCCTAGAAATCCAGCCCTTCTGCCCTCCGGAGGCGCCTTTCCCAACGTAAAATACAATTTTAAATTTCAGCTCCTGACTTAATAATGATTCGGTAGCCAACTGCTAGGGAAGCTGGGCACCCAGTGCCTCTGGAGGGTGCAGCAGGGTGTAGGCAAGGGCAGGGGGAGTGGGCGAAGCTGCTGGTTGGTGCCTGAAATCTGTGCGTTGCCCCTTTAATTGTGTCCTCAGCCCTCGGGCGTTTCTGTCCAACGCCCACGTCAGCAAATACCTTTTGTTTCTCTCACGTTGGGGCTACTGTTTTAGGGCGCAAAGGAACGGCTTCGAAAGGGGGTATTTCCCCTGCGGAGGACCAGGAATCTTCCCCCAGCCTGCGCGCGCGACCCGCCGGTGCGCCGCGGCCCGCGGTAAGAGGCTGCGGGCGGCGCGGGCGGAGGGCGGGCGGGGCGTCGGGGCTGCCGGGACCGGCTCGCGAGCCTCGCTACGGGCGGAGGTGCGCGGCGGCGCCGCGGGCTCTGACCGCGCGGGCGGCGGCGGCGGCGGGCTGGGGCCCGGGGCGCGGTGCCCCAGACGTCCCCGGCTGGGCGAGCGGCGGGAGGCGCAAAGGCCAGCGGGCGCCATTTGCAGCCCCGGGCGCAGCGGCGGCGCGCCGGCTCCGAGGGGCTGGAGACGGTCACAAAGGCGGAGCGGGCAGCCGGCGGCGGAGGACGCGGCCTCGGATCGGTGGCCCGCGGGGAGAAGCGGGCGGCGCCGGGAGGCGCCGGGAGGCACCGGGAGGCATCGGTTCCCGGACATCGCGCCCGCCTGGCCCCGCCCGCCCAGCCCATCCTGCGCGCCCGGGAGGGGCTGCGGGACAATGGCCGCGCCGTCGCCGCCCGCCTCGCCACCCCCGCGGAGCGCCGCGTTCGCCTCGCCTCTCGGCCCGGCGGCAGCGAGGGGCAAAGGCGGGAAGGCGCGCGGAGCCTCCTGGCGGCGGCGGGAAGGCGGCGCCGGCCGGTGCCGGGCGTGTCTGGAGCCGTCGGGCGCCGCAGGCTCCTGGAGGTTCGGGGGTCGGCCGGGCTCGGGCTGCTCGGCGAGTGACAGGCGGCCCGCCCAATGGGGCGGCGGCGGGTCGGGGCTTCTCCGAGGCCGCGGGCACTTGCTTCCCCGGGAAGGTGGCATACTGGGCAGTAGTCCGAGTTTTCTCGTACGTTCTCCATCCTTTGGTTCTTATCGCATGCGACACATCTAGGCTTAGAACCGAAGGCACCTAACAAATACTGAGCTATGATTATGGTTTTCCGAGGTAACCGCACAGGCAGCTTTTACTGACGTGGACTGCCACTTTTGTGAGTGAGCGATTTAGCCCCTTTTCCTTAAAAAGCGCTTTTACATATCGTTGATTGTGCCAGTGGCCAGACTCCACATCTTTCAAAAAGTGGAGTTTTGAAAAATGAGATAATAGTTGACACATAACATCGTAATAGTTGAAATTTATATGTCAAGTTGTCTTTGGAAGTGGTAGGTTGTTACTTCTATTTTTAAGAAACGTTTATACTTGCTGAGCTTTATTTAGTAAATTGAGTGTTTTTACCTATATGAATTATTTCATTTTCACATAAAACCATCGCCCAGTCAGGCCGATGGTTATTGCACTTTCCAAACGAGGAAATGAGTTAAACGCGGAGTCTCACCTCTAAGCCAAGAGGTGAACGATGGCAGCCTCCCAGCGCCCTCGCCTCCTGTTTTTGCTCTTCATTTTCTCCTGGAGTCACCTCCACAGTCTTCAGGAAAGCGCGTCAGTCACATTGCTCTCCAGTTCTAAAAACCCTAACTGATCCTTATCAGAAAAAAGTTCAAAATCATCAGCGGAAGAATGTGCCAAATTTTATCTCCAGTCTAATCTCAGAGCCTCAGGTATGGGTGGGTTTATGGGACCCCAGGAACAAGAGCCCTTCACTGATAACCAGGGATCTCATATCTTTATTCCTGTTAACCTCCCTACAAGAGCCCTTCACTGATAACCAGGGATCTCATATCTTTATTCCTGTTAACCTCCCTAGCCTTAGCAGTGGTAAATGGGAAGTGAGAATCTATCCTGCCACCCCTGACCAAATGGGCCATGTGGATTAGGGTGTCAGGAGCAGGTATCATGAGTACCTGGGCTCCTTTTAGGTCATGTAAACTTCAGACCCCAGGAAAGAGGGCACCCTGTCAGATCTTATCTCCTGGACTTGAAATAACCAGCCCTTCTGTTGATAATGACTTGGGTTCAGAAAAAAACTTAGTGAGATAGAGTAACACTTAATTCATTTTATATCATTTAAATTGTATTTACCAGATACAGAATTTCCCTCTAATAGGCTTAACCCTTTCAGTGACATAATTATATATGTATAATAAAAATTTGATTAAATTTATTTGATTCCCCTTAAGGGAAATTTCTGTCACTTTTTTTCCTTTATTGATTTTAGAGGGAGGGGAAGAGGGAGAGAGAGAAACATCAATGAGAGAGAACATCGATTGGCTCCCTCCTCCATGGCCCACAACCTGGGCATGTGCCCGGACCGGGAATTGAACTGGTGACCTCTTGGTGCATGGGTCGATGCTTAACCACCGAACCACACCGTCTAGGCTCTGTCACTTTTTTACTCACAATTGGTCAGTGGCTTCTCGTTTTACTCAGATTAAAAGTCAAAGTCCCGCTCTGGCCAGTGTATCTCAGCTGGAGTGTTGGCCACTGCACCAAAACTGGATAAATTCCCTGTCAGGGCACATGCCCAGCTTGTGGGTTTGATCCCTGGTCGAAATGCCTTCGGGACAGGTGCCAGAGGCAGCCTATCCATGTTTCTCTCTCACATGGACGTTTCTTTCTCTCCCACCCCCTTCCTTTCTCTCTAGAATGGATAAAAACACAAAACCCATATTCTCAGGTGAGGATTGGTGAAAGGAAAAATAAAGTACTATTATGAGTACAAATTTTGTTAATGCCGTATAGATGTAAATGTTGTCAAATTATAAATGACCCCAATTGATAGGATAATTCCTATTTTCTTGGAAAACTTCTATTTCTGCTCCTTTCTTTGTCTCCACTGGTTTAGTTCAGTTCCTTACCATTTCTTGCTTTGGCAGTTGCATTTAGCCTTTAAATTGGTCTCCCTGGCTCTGCCTCTCCCACCATTCCTTTTTCTCCATGCTATGTCAGGTTTTCTTATGGGTGTGTAAATTGGAACATCATAACAGTAATACCTACTTTATTTTTATTTATTTATTTATTTTTCTTTATTAATTTTAGAGAGAGAGGAAGGAAGAGGAGGGAGGGATAGAAACATCGATGAGAGAGAACATCGATTGGCTGCCTCATGCATGCCACCCACTGGGGGTTTGGCCCACAACCTGGCGACCTCTTGGTGCGTGGGTTGACGCTCAACCACTGAGCCACACTGGCTGGGCCCTACTTTATTTTTTACTTGATTTTTAGAGAGAGAGAAACATCGATTTGTTGTTCCACCCATTCATGCATTCATTGGTTGATTCTTGTATGTGCCCTGACCAGGGATTGAACCCACTGAGCTCCTGATCAGGGCCAATAATACTTTTTATTGAGCCCTAGCTGCATGCCATGCGTTGTGCTAGGTGTTTTGTATACACTATGATCAGAAGAAGGATACAAGACTTAGGAGTGTCAGTTTGAGGTCAGTCAGCCAAAATTCCAATCTCTGTTCACTTGCCCCTTGAGCAGTCTTGGCATTTCTTCTAATTTCTCTGTGCCTCAGTTTCTTTATCTATACAATGTGGAATAGAGCAGCAGTTACCTCCTAAGTATATTGTAAGAACTGAAAAAAGATAATGAGTGCAGCCCTGGCCGGTTTGGCTCAGCAGTTAGAGCGTCGGCCTGCAGTCCAGAGAGACCCGGGTTCAGTTCCCTCTAAGGGCCCATACCTCGGTTGCAATTTGTCCCTGGCCCTGGTTGGGTTGTGTGGGTGGCAGCCACTAGATGTGTCCCTTTCACATTGTGTCCCTCTCTCCTTCCTGCTCTATCTGAACAAAAAATGGAAAAATGTCCTCGGGTGAGGATAAAAAAAAAGATAATGAGTGCAAAGTGTGTGGCACAGTGCCCAATAAACATCCAAATTGTGGATGAAAAGAGGTTCACTGGAAAGTAACCTCATAGGATAATCTGACCATAAATTCCTAAATGGACAGGTTATGGCAGGTGGTCATGCCCGAGGCATATAACTTCTTTAGCAAAAAAACACAAAAAACCTTGTTTGCCTTAAGCAAGCCCTGTCCATTGTTTTTGTACATCTGTATTATACCTCTTTGAAATGCCTTTTTTAGACCCCTCCTTCTAAAGCAGCGGTTCTCAAACTATGGGTCGTGACCCCTTTGGGGGTTGAACGACCCTTTCACAGGGGTTGCCTAAGACATAACAGTAGCAAAATTACAGTTATGAAGTAGCAACGAAAATAATTCTATGGTTGGGGGTCACCACAACATGAGGAACTGTATTAAAGGTTCGCGGCATTAGGAAGGTTGAAAACCACTGTATCTAAAGGGTGACTACTCTCAAAAGAACAAATAATTTTACCTATCCTGTAATTTCATCTCCTGCCTTGTTTTCTCCCACCATCATTTAATCTTCCTTACATCGCCTATGTTGGCAGTGAAATGGCACTAGAATGTTACCAGTGATTGCATCTTAGTTCAGCAACTCTGTACTTGAGTTCTGGCTAAGAAAGAATTCAAAGTCAAGACTCAAATACAAGCAAAAGTTTATTTAGAAAGTCACAGAGATAGGAAAAGTGAAGAAATGGGCTCAGGAAAGGAGAAAGAGAGAGGAAGGGAAGGAAAGGGAGTGGAAGAGAGGGAAGGAAGGAGAGAGATAGAGAGGGAAACACACACAGAGACACAGGCATTGGTGTTGGGTTCTTCCTCTTGAATGCTTTTATCTGCTCTCCAAAGACAGGGATTTCAGAGGGGGTTCCAGAGGAGGATCTCAATGGAATATTCATGGATATTCATGAGCTTTCCAGGCCTATCCCCTCAGGGTTATGGTTTCCACTGATTGGTTGGTGCTGTGGCACCAGGGCAGGGTGTCCTCTATGGCTTTGCTGTGTCTGGTTTTGCTGCTTTTCTGGGCTTGGAGCTGAAACACACTGAGGCCTAGATGTTATCTCTAGGGCTTAATGCTTAAGGGAGTAGTTGTGCAAGGGCTTGTATAGGGGTCATCTGAGGCTGTTTTCTAGCCCCTGTGTTCTTCCTCTGCAGGGTCTACCACATGACTAGCAACATGCCAGGGGAGAAGAGGTGAGGTGAGGGTTCAAACTGCATGACAAGTGACATGAAAAGTCAAGAGAGGGTTCCAACTGCAAAACTAGCTATATGAAATGTTGGGGTAAACCGCATGACCAGCGATATGCTAGGGAACGAAAGGTCACCCTGGAGGGTGAGGTCTTTGTTTTCCTAGTTGCTAGGCACCCAGGGCTTTCTGCCCTGGTGACCTTCTGTACCTGGCCCATCATCCTTGCTCTGCTCTTGTCTGTCTGACCGCCTACCACACCCTCCCTAATTCCAAATGCATGAAAGAGGCTGCAAACTGTTTCTTGAAAGCATTTATCTCAGTCTGTTGATCTTGCTTCCAGGTGTATCCTCTGTTTGGTTCAAATAAATTTTTATAAAAATTCTCTACAGGTTTGGATGTTCTTACATGGACAAAGAATTAACTATTTTTATTGAGATATATAACTCATATGCTATAAAACTTACCTTTTTATTTATTTATTATTATTTTTTAATCCTTACCTGAGGATATTTTTCTATTTATCATCAGATACAGTGGGAGGGAGGGGGAGAGAGAGAAACATCTATGTGAGAGAGACACATTGACTAGTTGCCTCCTGCATGACCCAACCAGGGCCGGGGACGAACCGCAACAGAGTTACGTGGTCTTGATCAGAATCGAAACTGTGACTCTGGTTCGTGGGCTGACATTCTAACCGCTGAACCAAACCAGCCAGGGCAAAAACTTACCTTTTTTTTAAAGTATACAATTCAGTGTTTTTTAGTGCATTCACAAAGTTATACAACCATCGCCGCCCTCTAATTTCAGAACATTTTCACCGCTGCATAAAGAAACTCTGTGCCCATTAATAGTCACCCCTCATTCCCACGCCTCCCTAGCTCCTGAAAACCACTAATCTATTCTCTATCATTTGCTCATTCTGGACATTGCTTATAAATAAAATAATAAAATATATGGTCTTTTGTAACGAACTTCTTTCACTTAGCTTTATCTTTTTAGGGTTTATGTCGTAACATGTATCAGTACTTGATTCCTTATTAAGGGCTTAATAATGTTCTACTGTATGGATATATCACATTTTTTTAATCCATTCACCAATTGATAGACATTTGGGTTGTTACACTATTTTTTGGCTATTATGAATAATACTTTTATGAACATTCATATACAAGTTTTTTGGTGGGTTTTTTTTTTTTCAATTTATTTATTTATTTTTGGTATGTTCCCCTAGCGGGAACCGAACTCAGAACTCTCTGGTCCGCAGGCTGACACTCCAACTGCTGAGCCAAACCAGCTGGGACCATGTACAAATTTTTATGTAGATGTGTGTTTTCATTTATCTTGGGTGTATATCTAGGAGTGGACTCACATAATTTAAAAACATTTTTAAATTGATTTTTAGAGAGAGAGGAAGGGAGAGGGAGAGAGAAAAAACATGGATGAGAAACATTGATTGGCTACCTCCTGCATGCCCCCTACTGGGGATTGAGCCTGAAACTCAGGCATGTGGCCTGACCAGGAATTGAACCAGTGATCTTTCGGGGCATGGGACAACTGTTAACTGACTGAACTACACCTGCCAGGCCTCACATAATTTTTTTGAATAGCTATTGAAATATAATTTGCCTACCATACAATTCACCTATTTAAAGTGTTTCTTTTTTAGTATATTCATAAATATGTACAACTGTCACCACAGTCAATTTTAGAACATTTTCTCACCTCAAAAGGAAGTCCTATACCCTTCAGTTTTCACACCCCTCATCCTATTCCCCCGCCCCTTCCCTTATCCCTAGCCCTTGGCAATCAATTATTGACTTTCTATCTCTAAGAGATTTTCTGATTCTGGACTTTCATATGACTTGGATCCTATAGTACATGGCCTTTTATGATTAGCTTCTTTCACTTAGCATAGTATTTTCAAGGTTCATCAACACTGTAGCATGTATCAGTACTTCGTTTACTTCATTCCTTTTTATGGCTGAAAAACATTCCATTGTATGGATACACCACATTTTGTTTATCCATTTTTCCTTTGGGTTGTTTATACTTTTAGCTGTTATGAATAATTCTGCTATAAACATTTGTATACAAGTTTCTGTGGGGACATGTTTTCATTTCACTTGGATATATACCTAGGAATGGAATTGTGGGGTTATGTGGTGGCTCTGTGTTTAATCATTTGAGGAACTGCCAGACTCTTTTCCAATACAGCTACACCATTTTACAAGGCCACCGGCAGTATATAAAGGTTCTGATTTCTCCATATTCTAGCCAACACTTGCTATTTGTGTGTGTGTGTGTGTGTGTGTGTGTGTGTGTTGGCTGTAGTTATCCTAGTGGATATGAAGTGGTATCTTATTGTGTGTTTGATTTGCATTTCTTTCTTTTTTTTATCCTCACCCAAGGACATTTTTTGATATTTTGTTCAGATAGAGTGGGAAGGGGGAAAGAGAGCGAAACATCGACGTGAAAGGGACACATCGAGTGGTTGCCACCCACACAACCCCAACTGGGGCCAGGGACAAACTGCAACCGAGGTACGTGCCCTTAGCGGGTACCAAACCCTGGTCTCTCCAGACTGCCGGTAGACCCTCTAACTGCTGAGCCAAACCTCCACGGCTTAATTTGCATTTCCCTCATGATGTTAAACATATTGTTATTTGTCTTAATATGCTTATTACTATTAATCTTATTTATGTGATCTATTATCCCAATTAATCCTATTGACAGACTTCCTTAGAGCCTCTTAATAGTCAAAATCCTCATTTTACAAAAAGGAAACTGATGCTTAGAGTTAAGTAAACTTGACTAAGTCACACAGCTAGTCATTGGTAGACCTATAATCGTATCACTCTTCTTAAAATCCTTCAGAAGTGCCCGAACCTACAAAGTGGAGGGGCTTCAGGGTCTGGTACCTACATATTTTTCTCTTTTTATCTTCCACTATCCTACAGGCCCTAAGTCTCTAGCCATATTAAACATTTTATCATTCCTGAAGAGGTCATGTTGTCTAATACCTGTTTGTGCTTTTGGGCTTAGTGCTGTCTGTCTAGGATGCCCTTTGTCCTCTTTTTCATGTATGAACTTCTACTCATCCTTCAAGACCCAACTCAGCTGTTTACTGCCTTTTGGAAACTTTTCTGGACACTCCCAAGCCCAATGATTTGCTTCCTTGGTTTTATAGTTCCCTTCTGCTAGGAGTATTTTCATCATTGTATTGTAACTTTGTTTAAAAGCCTCTTTTTCTCTGACTCTCTCTTCCCCTGATAGAAATTGAGGTATGCCAGAGAACTGACCTTCGACATGTCATCATCTCTCTATTCCCAGGGCCCAGGATAGCCTGGCACAGAGTAGGTGCTCAAGAAATATGTGTTGAATGGACAAATACATTTTACCTTTCAGTTTGAATATCTGACCTTCTCGTAGAAATAGAATAAAATATTTTTGCTTTAAATAGGAAAATAAAGCATGCATAGTTATATGGAGTTTAGAATAGTATAAAAGTAATTATTGAATCAGAAGACGAAGTTGCTTTCTTTTGTTTTTCTCATCCTTCAGAAAATCTCCACTGTTTTGAGTCCTTGGTTCTCAGTAACATTTGAAACATGAAGGATTTTAACAAACACTTTTGTATCAGATTCAGTTTCCTCATTTCACTGGCACTGATGGCTAAGGTGCAACATTAGGTTCTTCCAATTTCAGGATATTTAGGGGAAGCTTTATTCCAAAATCTACAATGTATTTTTCATTATCGGAGGAACACTTTAGCACGCTAAACCAGGCCGTAATTTTATCTAAGATCTTCTTAATACATACATTAGAATAGTATTCTAAGCCTAAACACTAAAATTTTAAACTTTTAGATTGCAAATCTTATAGATACAGATCCCATTCTCATGAAATCTCTGTGATAACATTTTAAAAATATGAATAACAAAACAAACTAAGTGTCTGTTAATGGATGAATAAAGAAGATGTGATCTATAAGTGTGACACACACACACACACACACAAATAATAATCAGCCATGAGAAAGAAAGAAATCCTGTCATTGAGACAACCTGGATGGACCTAAGGGCATTGTGCTAAATGAAATAAATCAGTCAGAGAAAGACAAATACTGTATGTTATCACTAGATAGAATCTAAAAGTCAGACTCATAGAAACAGAGTAGAAAAGTGGTTGCCAGGGGCTGGCGGCAGGGAGGGAAATAGGGAGAGGTTGGTAAATGGGTACATAGACTTTCAGCTATAAGATGAATAAGGTTTGCCCTGGCTAGTTTGACTCAGTGGTTAGAGCGTCAGCCTGCGGTCTAGAGAGACCCGGGTTCGATTCCCACTAAGGGCACGTACCTCAGTTGCAATTTGTCGCCTGCCCCAGTTGGGGTCGTGTGGGTGGCAACCACTCGATGTGTCCCTTTCAAGTCGATGTTTCTCTCTCTCTCTCCCCCTCCCACTCTATCTGAACAAAAAATGGAAAAATGTCCTTGGGTGAGGAGAAGAAAAAAAAAAAAGAAACTGAGGTACAGAGAGGTTAATTTCCCAAGTTATCCAGTTAGTGGGTGACAGAGCCATAATTTGTACCCAGGCAACCTGATTCGAAGTCTGTACCCCCAGCACAATGCCCAATACTACTGCTCACAGACAGACTATGCATCCTTCTGCTGAACGGTTGAAGCAAATGATGTACTAATATGTCATCTGGGCCCAGTTTCAGAAAAGAAAAAACACTCTAGTGTTTTAATTTGTTTACTAAAGGGAATTGAGTGCTTACAAAATCATTGGAAGGGCTGGAAGGAGTGGGCTCCAGGTTGGGCCTTTAGAAATTATTTCCAGAACCAGACTGCCAAACAGGCCCTCCATGGGAGGGAACCACGGGTGCTGCTGAGTTCCAGATGGCATTGCTCACTTCAGTTCAAGGGTCAAGAAATTGCTACCCCGATACTGCCCCTCAGCGTCCACCAACTAGTGATGGCTGTCTCCACCAAACTTGTCTCTTGACAGTCGTGATGCTCTGGACACTGGTGTGCTGCTGTAGAGGAACCCAGTGTTTCTACTAATGTGCTTGCCAGCATTAACAGTCCAAACAGAAGAAAGATGGTTCCCACCTCATTTCTGGGTTCCAAATCTCACAGCAGAGCCTCTGAGAGATAGACCCCATTTCACAGGGGAAACTTAAAGGAGTCTGGGAAATGTACTTTTTAATTTCTAGAAAGAAGTTTGAAAGGATGCTGGGGGTTAAAACAGAAATCTACTCTAATATCTGCTAGGGTAGAACTTGGTGGTTGCCCCTAAAAATGACATTTCATTAGAGGGCAAAAACTGTTTAGGGCACAGCCTAGGTTCAGAAATCAGTTCTCTTAAAAAGCCACAGAATTAACTTTTGCTTGTCACTGTAAAAACCCAGTGCACTGGGCAGTACTAGTTAGTGTGCTCATAAGTAGCACTGTTGAAGTAATGAAGCTAAGGCGATCAGAGTGCCCTCCTACTTCACTGGGGCTAGGACATAGATGAGTTTTTCGTGTAGCAAGGAGTTGTTCTCAAAAATTATTTTATTCCCCCTACTACAAAATTCTAGTTTATACCTCAATTTGATTCTGCTAATTTTTAAAAAAAGATGTTTTTATTGATCTTTTAGAGAGAGAAGGGAGAGAGAAAAATATCAATTGGCTGCCTTCTGCACGCCCCCTACTGGGGATGGAGCCTGAAACCCTGGCATGTGCCTTGACCAGAAATCAAACCCGTAACTCTCAGTCCATGGGACAATGTTTTCAGTTCACTGAACCACACTAGCCAGCTGATTCTGCTGATTTTTATTTTTATTTTTTTTCCTTTTTTTTACATAGAGCGGGAGGGAGAGAAGGGGGAAGAGAGAGAGAGAGAAATCGATGTGAGAGAGACACATCAACAGGTCACCACCCACACAACCCCAACTGGGGCCAGGGACACTGCAACCAAGGTATGTGCCCTTAGCGGGAACCGAACCTGGTAATCTCTGGTTAGCAGGCCGACGCTCTAACTGCTGAGCCAAACTGGCCAGGGCTGATTCTGCTAATTTTTAAAATGTTTTTATTGATTTTTTTTCGAGAGAGGAAGGGATAGAGATAGAAACATCAATCAGCTGCCACCTCCATGCCCCCTACTGGGGATCAAGCCCAAAACCTGGGCATGTGCCCTGATCAAGAGTCAAACCTGGATCTCTCAGTCCTTGGGACGATGCTTCGTCCACTGAGCCACACTGGCGAGCTGATCCTGCTATTTTATTTTTATTTTTTAAATTATATCTTTATTGTTGAATGTATTACAGATGTTCCTCATTTTTCCCCCATTGACGCCCTCCTCCCCACTCGCGCCCTCCTCCTGTCTTTTACAATACTGTTGTCTGTGCCCATTGGTTATGCATATATGCATATAAGTTCTTTGGTTTATTTCTTTCCACCCCCCAACTCCCCTTCCTTTTGAGGTTTTTCAGTCTAGCAACCAATTTGTACTTCTTAATCCCTTCACCTTTTTCACCCATTCCCCCAAGCCCCCTCCCATCTGGCAACCAACAAAATATTCTCTATATGAGAATGTTTTTGTTCTGCTTGTTCATTTTGTTTGTAGATTCAATTGTTGATAGATATGTATTCATTGCCATTTTGTTTTTTCATATTTTTTATCTTTTTCTTCAAGAAGACCCTTCAACATTTCATATAATAATGGTTTGGTGGTGGTGAACTCCTTTAGCTTTTCCTTGTCAGGGAAACTCTTTATATGACCATCAATTCTAAATGATAGCTTTGCAAGATAGAGTAATCTTGGTTGTAGGTTCTTGCTTTTCATCACTCTGAATATTTCTTGCCACTCCCTTCTGGCTTGCAAAGTTTCTTTTGAGAAGTCAGCTGACAGTCTTATGGGAGCTCCTTTGTAGGTAACTAACTGCTTTTCTCTTGCTGCAAGTAAGATTCTCTCTTTGTCTTGAACCTTTTGCATTTTGATGATGATGTGTCTTGGTGTGGGCCTCTTGGGGTTCATCTTGTTTGGGACTCTGTGCTTCCTGGACTTGTATGTCTGTTTCCTTCACCAAGTTAGGAAAGTTTTCTGCCATTATTGTTTCAAATAGGTTTTCGATTTCTTGTTCTCTCTCTTCTCCTTCTGGCAGCCCCAAGATGTGTATGTTGGCACGCTTGAAGTTGTCCCAGAGGCCCCTTACACTGTCCTCATTTTTTTGGATTCTTTTTTCTTTTTGCTGTACTGATTGGGTGTTTTATGCTTCCTTATATTCTAAATCGATGGTTTGCTTCTTGGCTTTACCTACTCTACTACTGAATCTGTGTAAACTATTCTTTATTTCAGTTAGTGCCTCCTTCATTTCTGACTGGTCCTTTTTTATGTGTTTTTTTTTATTTTTTTATCCTCACCTGAGGACATTTTTCCATTTTTTGTTCAGGTAGAGTGGGAGGGAGAGAGAGGAACAGAGAGAGAGAGAAACATCGACGCGAAAGGAACACATCTAGTGGCTGCCACCCGCACGACCCAACCAGGGCCCGGGACAAACCGCAACCGAGGCACGCGCCCCTAGCGGGAACCGAACCCGGGTCTCTCAGGACCGCAGGCCGACGCTCTAACCGCTGAGCCAAACCGGCCAGGGCCTTTTTTATGTTCTTGAGGCCCTCACTAAGTTTGCTGAAGTTCTCACTAAGTTCATTGAACATCCTTATAAGCAGTATTTTGAACTCAGCATCTGTTAGGTTTCTTATCTCCATTTCACTTAGTTCTTTTCCTGGGGTTCTGTTCTGTTCTTTCATTTGGGACCTGTTTCTTTGTCTCCTCATTTTGGCTGCCTCCCTGTGTTTGTTTCTATGTATTACTTAAGAATACATAGGGCTAGCTGAGACCAGATGCTGCTTGTTTGAAAGAATTTAGGAAAACCTGAAGCAGAATCCAAGACAAGCCAATCCTATAGTTAACCAACTAGCAACAGCTTGGGTGGGCCTGAAAGTTGGGTGGAACGAGGCCTCAGGGAATCGCCAGGGCGGGGCAACCAGTATGAGCCAGGTTGCTGGAGTCCCAAATGTGGTGGCTGTCTGCCGCCCCAGGGAAGGGCTCAACAAAGAAACAAAGGCCTCTGACAGCAGTCTGTCCCGGAGAAAGCTCCCTCTCCAGCCCTTGCTCCAATGCCAAACAGCTCAGTTCTTTTCTGTATGTCTCTGGTGCCCCTCGAGTTGCCTCCCCTCTGAGCCTAGAGCGAGTGAGTCTGGTAAATTCGTGCGTGGGCCCTTTAAGAGGAGCTGCCTGGGGCTCCAGCCGCCTCAGCCTCCCTGAGCCTCAGTTCCCGCTGGTTTTTCTAGCCAGAAGTTATGGGAACTTCTCTTCCTGGCACTGCAACCCTGAGCAGGGCACCTAGTGTGGCATGGGGACCCCTCTGTCCTCAGGAAGGACCTTCCCAGCGGAGGTATCCTCCTAATTTTTATCCGCCACGTGTGGGTGTGGAACCAGCCCGTCTGCCTCTGCCCCTCCTACCATTCTCAATGTGGTTGCTTCTTCAATTCTGTAGTTGTAGTACTTCCTTTCAGTTTGATTTCAGGCAGTTTTGAATGATGGTTGTTCTGTAGTTTAGTTGTAATTTTTTAAAAAAAATATTTATTGTTGGATGTAAAATGTATTACAGATGTTCCACATTTTTCCCCCATTGACCCCCTCCTCCTTCCTCCTGCCCCCCTCCTCCCTTTTCCCACACTATTGTCTGTGTCCATTGGTTATGCATATAAGTTCTTTGGTTTATTTCTTCCCACCCGCCCCACCCCCTTTCCCTTTGAGGTTTGTCAGTCTAGCAATGAATTTGTACTTCTTAATCTCTTCACCTTTTTCATCCATTCCCCCAAACCCCTCCCAACTGGCAACCAACAAAATGTTCTCTGTATCTATGAGAATGTTTCTGTTCTGCCTGTTCATTTTGTTTGTAGATTCCATTGTCCACTCTGAATATTTCTTGCCACTCCCTTCTGGCTTGCAAAGTTTCTTTTGAGAAATCAACTGACAGTCTTATGGGAGCTCCCTTTGTAGGTTACTGACTGCTTTTCTCTTGCTGCTTTTAAGATTCTCTCTTTGTCTTGAACCTTTTGCATTTTGATGATGATGTGTCTTGGTGGGCCCTCTTGGGGTTCATCTTGTTTGGGACTCTCTGTGCTTCCTGGACTTGTATGTCTGTTTTCTTCATCAAGTTAGGAAAGTTTTCTGCCATTATTGTTTCAAATAGGTTTTCTATTTCTTGTTCTCTCTCTTCTCCTTCTGGCACCCCCAAGATGCGAATGTTGGCACGCTTGAAGTTGTCCCAGAGGCTCCTTACACTATCCTCATTTTTTTGGATTCTTTTTTCTTTTTGCTGTTCTGATTGGGCATTTTTTGCTTCCTTATATTCCAAATCAATGGTTTGCTCCTTGGATTTACATACTCTATTATTGAAGCTGTGTAAATTATTCTTTATTTCAGTTAATGCCTCCTTCAATTCTAACTGTGCATCCATGATTTCTAACTGGTCCTTTTTTATGCTCTTGAGCCCCTCCCTAAGTTCACTGAGGTTCTCACTAAGTTCATTGAGCATCCTTATAAGCAGTATTTTGAATTCAGCATCTGTTAGGTTGCTTAGCTCCATTTTGCTTAGTTCTTTTCTTGGGGGTTTTGTTCTGTTCTTTCATTTGGGACCTGTTTCTTTGTCTCCTCATTTTGGCTGCCTCCCTGTGTTTGTTTCTGTGTATTACTTAATGAGAGGTATGGGGCTAGCTGAGACCAGATGCTGCTCGTTTGAAAGAATTTAGAAAAACCTGAAGCAGGATCCAAGACAGGCCAATCCTATGGTTAAGCAAGTGGCAACAGCTTGGGTGGGCTTGAAAGTTGGGCAGGGTGGGGCGGGGCCTCAGGGAGTCACCAGGGCGGGGCTACCCGTGTGAGCCAGGTTGCTGGAGTCCCAGATATGGTGACTGTCTGCCGCTCCAGGGAAGGGCTCACCAAAGGAACAAAGGCCTGTTACAGCATCTTTGTCCCGGAGAAAGCCCCCTCTCCAGCCCTCGCTCCAGTGCCAAACAGCTCAGTTCTTCCCTGTATGTCTCTGGCGCCCCTGGAGATGCCTCCCCTCCAAGTTTAGAGAGAGAGAGTCCGATAAGTCCGTGCGCGGGCCCTTTAGGGAGCCGCCTGGGGCTCCAGCCGCGTCAGCTTCCCTGAGCCTCAATTCCTACTGGTTTTTCCAGCCAGAAGTTATGGGGACTTCTCTTCCTGGCACTGCAACCCTGAGCAGGGCACCTGGTGTGGGACGGGGACCCCTCAGTCCTCAGGAAGGACCTTCCCAGCTGCGGGAGCTTCCTGATTTTTATCCGCCTCACTTGGGTGTGGAACCAGCCCGTCGCGGCGCCGCCCCTCCTACCATTCTGGATGTGGCTGCTGCTTTAATTCTGTAGTTGTAGGACTTCCATTCAGCTTGATTTCAGGCGGTTTTGAATGATGGTTGTTCTGTAGTTTAGTTGTAACTTTGATGTGGTTGTGGGAGGACGTGATACCTCGTTTACCTACGCCGCCATCTTGACCAGAAGTCAATCCTGCTCTTTTAATGATGGGTGTTTTCTTAAAATCTTTTTCATAGCCAATTCTCTTCTTTACTATGCTTTTTATTTATTTATTTATTTTTAAAATATGTTTTTATTGATTTTTTTAGAGAGAGATAGAAACATCAATATGAGAGAGAAGCATCGATCGGCTGCCTCCTGCATACCCCCAACTGGGGATTGAGCCTACAACTTTGGCATGTGCCCTGACCGGCAATTGAACCAGCAGCCTTTCAGTGCATGGTCGATGCCCAAGTTCTGGATGACTGCATTGGGACCTTCTGAACATATGTAGTAGTATTCTTTCCCCCTCCTCTCTCTTAACCAGATAGTGTTTAAGTAATGTTGAAGTTTTCAAGTTGAATCTTGAATGCTGTTTTGTTTGGTTTTATTGCAAATCATTTGGATGCCACTTGAAGGAAAAGGGTAATAGGACATATGTTGCTGTCTTGGTGTCTCATCTACTCCCCTGTCTTTGACTAGCTGTTGTTTTAAGAATTTTATTTCATTGTTAAAATTAATAAAGTATGTTTGCTTTTAATTTGCCATAATATATTTTTATATTGGGAATCTCTTCTTGCAGATTTAAATATTAAGATTCAGGTAATAAATAAATAGATAAATTTTCACTCACTAATAATCTGTGCCAGATTATGTATTTTTTCTCATTTACTTTTATTTATTTATTTTTGTGGTATGCGCCCTTAGCGGGAACCGAACCCGGGACTCTCCGGTCCGCAAGACAATGCTCAACCGCTGAGCCAAACTGGCCAGGGCTCAGATTATGTATTTTTACATGCTAAAAAATATACTTTATAATGCTCCCATAAAATTTATTTAAATAGATATATATTATGTATCTTAGCAGATGTTTATGTCTCTTATTACAAAAGTACATTAAAAATAATTATTTTCTCTCTGCAGGACAATTCTTCATACATACGCTGTGTTTGACTTGGAATCTTGGAATCTTCCCTTTTTTTACTCCATTCAACTGACTTAGCAGGATTTCAAGAACAGCTTTTGTAAATTTCCAGGTATGAAAATTGTTTTGTTTATATGAAAGTTATTGATTTCAAATATTAATTTTATAACCTTCATCTCCCTATAAATACTCTTCTTGTTTGTGGTAATTTTGCAGTTGATTCTTTTGCGTTTCTAGGTATACAATCATATTATCTACAAATAATAATTTTACCCCCTACTTTTCAGTGGCCCTTTCTCTAATTTCTTCCTCAAGTCTAACTGCATTAGCCAGTCCCTCCAGACAGTAAATAAGTGGTAATCCTCATTCATTTTTTTTAAAATCTTTTTTTATTGATTTTTTTTTTAATTTTTAATTTTTTAATTTGTTTTTGTTACAGATGTTTCTCATTTTTCCCCCATTGACACCCTCCTCCCCCTCCCCCTGCCCCATTCTTTATTGATTTTTAGAGAGAGAGGTGTGGAGAGGGAGAGAGAGAGAAACATAGATGAGAGAGAACATCATTTGGCTGCCTCCAGCATGCCCCCCACTGGGGATTTGGCCCAAAGCTTGGGTATGTGTCCTGATCAGGAATCGAATCAGTGACCTCTTGGTGCAACCACTGAGCCATACTGGCTGGGCATAATCCTTGTTCTTTTGTTGATTTTACTGGAATGCTTCTATTAAGATGCTAGATTTGGCCCTAGCCGGTTTGGTTCAGCGGTTAGAGCGTCGGCCTGCGGTCCTGAGAGACCCGGGTTCGGTTCCCGCTAAGGGCGCATACCTTGGTTGCAGTTTGTCCCCGGCCCTGGTCGGTTGTGCGGGTGGCAGCCACTTGATGTGTTCCTTTCACATCGATGTTTCTCTCTCTCTCTCTGTTCCTCTCTCTCCCTCCCACTCTACCTGAACAAAAAATGGAAAAATGTCCTCGGGCGAGGATAAAAAAAAAAAAAGATGCTAGATTTGGGGCTTAAGTAGATATATTTTGTCACTAATAAGCTTTTATTAAGAACAGATTATAGCCTGGCCAGTTTGGCTCAGTCGTTAGAGCGTCAGCCCGCAGGCCAATGAGTCACGGGTTCAATTCTGGTCAAGGGCATGTACCTTGGTTGCGGTTCGTCCCTGGCCCTGGCTGGGTCGTGTGGGAGGCAACCAGTCGATGTGGCTCTATCACATTGATGTTTCTCTCTATCTCTCTATCTCCCTTCCTCCAACTCTATCTGATAGTAAGTGGAAAAATATCCTCAGATGAGGAATAAAAAAATAACAGATTATAAACCAGACTCTATGTCATAAAATGGAGATTAAAAAAAAATGAGTATGACTCTATGTACCTTCAAAGAGCTTAGAGGAAAAGACAGGTAACAAAAATTAGTGTTACAGGTGTCACAGTAAGTTATATACAGGATACAATGGAGACAAAAATAAAACGGGTGGCTGCTTATCAGCTTGAGCCCCATGTCAAGGTAAAATTCCAAACTCAAAGCATACTAGCTTAGTTCGCCAATGAAATGTTTTCATTAAATTAATTATAGGATGACCTTGATTTTATTTTATTTTTTTATTTTTAGATAAATTGGATGGGAGGGAAGAGCGGGAGAGAGAAACATATCAATGTGAGAAAGAGACATCAATTGATTGCCTCCCGCATGACCCTGACTGGGGCCAGGAATCGAACCTGCAACCCAGGTACATGGGATGACCTTGACTTTAGAGGCAATATATATAGGGAAAGTCAGAAAAAACCTTTGTTAGTTCATTAAGGACACTGGTGAAGATACTTATTGAATGCCTCCACTATACCAAATATTAAACCAAGGCTGGGCATAAACATAGACATCTGTACTCATACAGGTATTACAGTGTAGCAGAGAAACAGACATTAAAATAGGTAAATAAAATGCAGTACAGCAGTTGGCTGAAGTACATGTATAAGGTCCGATCAGGCATGAAAGAAACAGCAATTAACGTCGGCTCAGGGAAGTCAAGGAAAGCTTCTCAAAGAGGCCCTGTTTGAGCTGACTCTGAAGGAGAAATAAGAGTTTCTCAGATCGAGAAAGGTGGTTCTATTGTAGCACAGAAATAATATGTACAAAAGCTTGGTGATATGAAGGGTATAGTGTGCCCATAATGGCAGGTAAGGTAGGTGGTAGGAGATGAACATGAAGAAACTGGCAGAAGTTGGGTCCCAAAGGGTATTAAATTCAGTCATAGAAATGTGGACTTTATCTAGAAAGCAGGAAGGAGCTATTAAAGAATTTTAAACAGCAGAACCCAGAAAGATAACATATTTCAATGTAGATTGAAGGGAGAAAGACAAAAGGCAAGAAGACCAATTAGGAAGTTTATTGTATTAGTCCAGACATTCTCTCTGATGACATTTAATGTCCTCATATAAGAATTCACATGACAGATTTCCCCTAGAAATTAGTGCCAGAAAAAATGCTCATTTCTACTGGAGAAATGTTAGCACTATAGAAATTGGGTTTCTCTTTGGTTTTTGTTTTGTTTGTATTTTTGCCTTGGATTCTGGGACAAATAATGTAGAAGTAAATGTATAGAAACTATCTCATCTCCATTTAAAATTTCTGATTTCTATTTTAAATATGTTGCATACATATTTTATTTAAAACTACTTTAACTAACTTTTTAAAAAGATATATGATCATTTTGGAAAATATAGACAAATAGAAAGAAAAATAAATAAATTCCTGAGCCCTGGCGGCTTGGCTCAGCAGTTAGAGTGTCAGCCTGCGGTCCAGAGAGACCCGGGTTCAGTTCCCGCTAAGGGCGCATACCTTGGTTGTGGTTTGTCCCCGGCCCTGGTTGGTCGTGCGGGTGGCAGCCACTCGATGCGTCCCTTTCACGTCGATGTTTCTCTCTCTCTCCCTCCCACTCTGTCTGAATAAAAAATGGAAAAATGTCCTCGGGTGAGAATAAAAAAAAAAAGAAAAAATATAAATTCCTGAAATCCCACCACCCAGAGGTAACCAATGGTAACATTTTGGTTTACTTCCTTTCAGTAGTTTCTCTCTCTCTCTCTTTCTCTCACTCAAAGTAAATAAATCACTTATCTCTAATTCATTAATGTTGGTTTCTGGGAATTTGTTCTTTTGGAACAGTTTCCCTTGTTTCTTTACTTTCTTTGTCTCTCTGTATTGGTTGGTTTCTGCACATTAGAGAAAACAGCCACCTCTCCCAGTCTTGACAGATTGGCCTGGTGTAGAAGGTGAACCTTGTCAGTCATCCTGGCCTGAACTCCTGGTTGCTTCTCAAACCTTTGTGTTTGTCCAAGCTGCTGCCTTTGTCCTTAGTGGCTCCCAGGAGATTAGGGTGTGCCATGACCCATTAGTGTCCCAAAGGTGTGGGAAATGCCCACATGCCAGTTCAGGCTCCTGGAAGACTACTAGCTGTCCCTTCAGGTCTACATGCAGGCTGATTAGAAGCTTGGCCCTTCAGGCAACAGCTGGAGAAGTCAGAGCACTAGCACACTAGCCCCTATCAGGGAGAAACTGGGAGATGGGGCTTTTGCCTGCTCCCTCTGCACTGAGTTGGGGGTTGGGGATAGCCTTGGGAAGTGCTTGTGCATCTGTTTAAAAACTGCTTCTTTGTTTACTGTGGTCCAGTGTGACTCGTGAATGCTGAATCTGTTGGCTGTCAGAGTTAGGTGATTTGGGGGCCCATCTTTCAGGTGGTAGCCTTAAAGGTTGGGATGATAGATATGTGGTCCAATCCCTTCATTCCTTATGGAGAAAGTGGAAATTAGGGGTTCTTTCCCCATTGTAAGGTGCTGTGCCAGGGGTGGGGCTTATGGTAAGACTGTCCCAGCCTTGCTTACCCATTTGGTCTGATGGTATTTTCTCAGTTGCCCAGTGGGTAGGAGTCATTCGACTATTTCTGGGTTTCTTTCAGGAGGAATTGATCCCTTCGTAGCTGTATCTTTGGCGTGTCCATGGAAGAAGGGAAGGTCAGGAGCCTCCTATCCTGCCATCTTGGTGACCTCCTCTGTGACTTATTTAGCTTAGGGCTATAAAGGACTTTATTGTTTTAAGTAGGTTTCCACTCCCTAGAAAATTGTGCTACTGGGCCCTGGCTGGTTTGGCTCAGTGATTAGAGCGTCGGCCTGCGGTCCAGAGAGACCCGGGTTTGGTTCCTGCTAAGGGCACGTACCTCAGTTGCAGTTTGTTGCCTGCACCGGTTGGGGTCATGTGGAATGCAGCCACTCTATGTGTCCCTTTCACGTTGATGTTTCTCTCTCTCTCTCTCCCTCCCACTCTAACAAAAAATGGAAAAATGTCCTCGGGTGAGGATTAAAAAAAAAAAAGAAAGAAAGAAAATTGTGCTACTGGGATAATTCATTCCTAAACTATCTAGATAAATGGGATTTACATACTTCATCACTGCCATGATCTTCATGATTTTTCTAGTATGACAGATATGTTAGAATTTTTATTTTATAAACTGTGATGCAGCCACAATACTCTTTGGCCACTTTAAGGCTGGGGCTCTATTAGCTAAGTTGGAAATGTAACACAGATGTGTAAGTAAATTAGGTAAAGGGCCTGTTTTCAACAGAATTATTTAGAAGCCGAATGAAATTCCTTCTATATTTGCTCTTTTACAGACATACCTGACAAATTCCTTACCACAACCAGGCCTTTGGCCCATTTCTTTTTTAAAATATGTTTTTATTGATTTTAGAGAGAGAGAGAGAGAGAGAGAGAGAGAGAGAGAAAGAGAAACACTAATATGAGAAACAGCAAGCAGTTGCCTCCTGTACACACCCTAATTGGGGGACCAAACCTGCAACCTAGGTATGTGCCCTGATGGGGAATTGAACTGGTGACTTTTCAGTGCAGAGGATGATGCTCAACCTACTGAGCCTCACTGGCCCAGGGCTGGCCCATATTTTTTGTGAAGAAAGGATTTATTTCTCTGCCTGTGATTTTTCCACAATCAGAAAAGCCTAAATATCCTAAGTGCACATGTTCAATAGCAAAATATACCTAGAACAGTTAATAAATATAGTAGCACTAAAAAAACTTAAGTAGCAGCTTATAATATAACTTGATTTATTTCAGGATCTTACTGTAAGACACATGAACATATGTAGTATAATATTTAACTACAACAAAATAGTTTAGAAGTGTAGAAGTTGGAACAATCCTGAGAGATCACTTAATCCTATCTCCGTCCAAGTGCAATCACCCTAAATTAGTAACATTCTACCTCTGCTACAACAGCGACATAAAAGTGATTACTTTGCAAGGGCATAAATTCTGTTGAACAGCTTAACCCAGTGTTAATTTTTTTGTGTGCCACAGCCCACAGTAAGAAATACATTTTTTATTTATTTTTTTATCCTCACCCGAGGACATTTTTGTTCAGATAGAGTGGGAGGAAGAGAGAGAGAGAGAGAGAAACATCGATATGAAGAGGACACATCGAGTGGCTGCCACCTGCACGACCCAACCAGGGCCGGGAACAAACTGCAACCAAGGTACATGCCCTTAGTGGGAACTGAACCTGGGTCTCTCTGGACTGCAAGATGATGCTCTAACTGCTGAGCCAAACTGGCCAGGGCAGAAATACATTTTAAATCATGACCCAATACACACAAACTTGTGATTCTGCATATTTATCTCTCTATATATCTGAAACAAACAAAAAATCATGTAAGAATCCTTACAACTTGCAATAGCTCTAATATTTTTTATTATATTTATTTTTAAATCCTCACCCAAGAATATTTCTCCATTGATTTTTTTTTCAGATAGAGTGGGGGGGGAGGGAGAGGGAGAGAAAAACATCGATGCGAGAGAGACACATCAACTGGCTGCCTCCTGCATGATCCTGACTGGGGCCAGGGATTGAACCCACAACTCAGGTACATGCCCTTGAGCGGGAATTGAACCTGTGATTCTTCAGCCTGTGGGCCGATGCTCTAACTACTGTGCCAAACTGGCCAGAGTGCAATAGCTCTAATATATATATTTTTTTATCCTCACCCGAGAACATCCTTCCATCTTTTGTTCAGGTAGAGTGGGAGGGAGAGAGAGGAAGAGAGAGAGAGAGAAACATCGATGTGAAAGGCACACATTGAGTGGCCGCCACCCACACGACCAACCAGGGCCAAGGACAAACTGCAACCGAGGTAAGTGCCCTTAGCGAGAACCGATCCCGGGTCTCTCTGGACCGCAGGCCAACGCTCCAACCGCTTAGTCAAACCGGCCAGGGCGCAATAGCTCTAATATTTTAAAATCTATTTTATGTTATTTAAAATCCTAATTTGGACCCACTAAATTGATTTTTTTTTTTTTTTTTTTTGCATTTATCTTGAGATAGAGCGGGAGGGAGAGAGGGAGGAAGAGAGAGAGAGAGAAAAACATCGATGTGAGAGAGACACATCGAGTAGTTGCCACCCACGCAACCCCAACCAGGGCCGGGGACAAACTGCAACTGAGGCACATGTCCCTAGTGGGAACCGAACCTGGGTCTCTCAGGTCCGTGGGCCGACACTCTAACCGCCGATCCAAACCGGCCAGGGCACTAAATTGATTTTTAAACTCACAAATGGATTGAGACAAACAGTATGGTAACCACTGACTTAAAACTTTCCAAACCTTAGTTTGCTTGCATATAGATATGAAGGCACGAGATGCCTGAGATTCAAAAATCCCAGTTGGTTCTCATTTTTAAAAAACTGTTCTTTAGCCTTGGCCAGTTTGGCTCAGCGGTTAGAGCAGCAGCCCATGGACCAGAGTCCTGGGTTTGGTTCCCGCTAAGGGCACGCACCTTGGTTGCAGTTTGTCCTTGACCCTGGTTGAGGTCGTGTGGGTGGCAACCACTCGATGTGTCTTTCTCACATTGATGTCTCTCTCTCTCTCTCTCCCTCCCTTCCTTCCTCCCGTTCTTTCTGAAGATAAATGCAAAAATGTCCTTGGGTGAGGATAAAAAAGAAAAGAAAACAACAACAAAAAAACCTTTTCTTTATATTGGACTAAAATATGTCTCCCTTTAGTCCTATCGGCCCATTTTGCTTTCCAGCACCGTGTATTGAGGATGCTGAGGTGACCAAAAGTCTTCACTCCTTTTGGAGCTTACAACCTAGTGATCATTGTAGAGGACTAATCTACTAGAGCTACTAGAAGAATAATTCTACTTCCTTTTTCACAAAGTTACCCTTGGAAAACAACCATAATGTTTCTTTTAGTCATTTCTCCTGTTTTCTAAACTATGCCTCATATGACATAGCTCCTATGATACTAACTATTGAGCTATGGTGATCAACTAAAACTCTTCATACTGCAAAGATGGGTTGTCAGGATAACCTCTGATGAAGTGATATTGAACCAAAGACATGTATAAAGTTGGCGAATAAGTTATATCAAGATTTGGGTGAGGCTTGTTCCTGACACAGGGGCCATCAGAAATGGGTTGGCACATTGGGAAACATCAAAAACAGTGTGGTTAGAGCTGGTGGGGGTGGGCGGAGATGTGAGAGAAGTAGACCTTGAAGCCCTTTTAGATGAGGGCAAAAAGTTTGGATTTCCACCTGACTGATGTGGCTCAGTGGATTGAGTGTTGTCCCATGCACCAAGAGGTCTCCAGTGTGGTTGATGGACAGGATACATGCCCAGGTTGCAGGCTCGATACCCAGTCGGGGGTGTGCAGAAGGCAGCAGATTGATGTTTCTATGTCTCCCTCTCTATCTAAAAATCAATAAGAACATATTGTTTTTAAAGTTTGGATTTCTTTCTAAGTGAGAAGTAAACCATTGGAGGTTTTGTGGAGAGGAATGATATGGTCTGAGTTACATTTTAACAGATTCCTTTTGTGAAGTCCAGACCAGTGAGGAAGCTAATACAGTAGTCTTTTTGTTCAAGTGTTTTTTTATGATCCTCAGTAGAGCCTTATCATTTTCTTCATAAAATTCCCCATATTTCTTAGTAAAATATTTAATTTCAACTATGTTTGTGAAAGGGATCTTTCATATGGCTTGTGGCTGTAGCTATTAGTCATGTGTCGCATAAGGACACTTGGATCAGTGTACTGCATATACCATGGCAGTCCCATAAGATTATAATGGAACTGGGAAAATTCCTGTTGTCCAGTGACATCCGAGCTGTCATATGGTGGCACAGTGCATTACTCACGTGTTTGTGGTGATGCTGGTGTAGACAAACCTACTGCACTGCCAGTCATATAAAAGTATATAGCATTTACAGGTCTTCCCGTCAAGATGGCAGCATAGTAAACACGGTATTGCCTCATCCCACAACCACATCAAAATTACAACTAAATTACAGAACAACCATCATTCAAAACCACCTGAAATAGAATTGAATGGAAGTCCTACAACTATGAAATTAAAGAAGCCACATCAAGACTGGGAGGAGGGGCAGAGGTGTGTATAGACTGGTTCCACACCCACGTGTGGCAGATAAAAATCAGGAGGATTCTTCGGCTGGGAAAGTCCTCCCTGAGGAGCAGGGGGTCCCCATCCGACATCAGGCCCCCCCCAGCTCAGTGTTCCAGTGCCAGGAAGACAAGTCCCCATAACTTCTGGCTGTAAAAACCAGTGGCCAGTGGTCAGTGGTCACAGCCAGTTCGTACAGCCTGAGTAAATCCCTCCCACTGATGTGCCAACAGCAATCAAGATTCAATTACAACAGAAGGGTGGACAGTCCACATGATGGGTGCACCTCGAGGACCCAGCTGGGGTGACCAGGGAGGCTGTGCCACTGGATCCTACAGGACACCTACTACAGCTTAGGAGACATAGCAACTCTACTTAATGCATAGAAACAAACACAGGGAAGCAGCCAAAATGAGGAGATAAACATGTCTCAAATGAAAGAACGGAACAAAACTCTAGGAAAAAGTAAACAAAATGGATATAAGCAATCTAACAGATGCAGAGTTCAAAACACTGGTTATAAGGATGCTCAGTTTAGAATTTAGAATTTCAAGGAACTTAGTGAGAATTTCAAGGAACTTAGTGAGAACATCAAGAGCATAAAAAAGGACCAGTCAGACATGAAGGAGGCACTAACTGAAATAAAGAATAATTTACAGGGACACAATAATAGAGTAGGCGAAGCTAAAGAAGCAAACCATCAATTTGTAATATGAGGAAGCAAAAAACAATCATAACAAAGCATTCAAAAAATGAGGATAGTGTAAGGAACCTCTGGGACAGCTTCAACTGTACCAATATTCACCTCATGGGGGTACCAGAAGGAGAAGAGAGAGCAAAAAATTGAAAACCTATTTGAAAAGCTAATGACAGAAAACTTTCCTAACTTAGTGAAGGAAACAGACATACAAGTCCAGGAAGCACAGGGAGTCCCAAACAAGATGAACCTCAAGAGGCCCACACCAAGACACATCATCATCAAAATGCAAAAGGTTCAAGACAAAGAGAGAATCTTAAAAGCAGCAAGAGAAAAGCAGTTAGTAACCTACAAAGGGAGCTCCCATAAGACTGTCAGTTGATTTCTTAAAAGAAACTTTGCAAGCCAGAAGGGTGTGGCAAGAAATATTCAGAATTTGTAGAGTCCATTGTTGATAGATATGGATTCTTTGCCATTTTATTTGTTCATATATTTTATCTTTTTCTTCAAAAAGACCTTTTAACATTTTATATAATAATGGTTTGGTGGTGATGAACTCCTTTAACTTTTTCTTGTCTGGGAAACTCTTTTATGTGGCCATCGATTCTAAATGACAGTTTTGCAGGATAGAGTAATCTTGGTTGTAGGTTCTTGCTTTTCATCACTCTGAATATTTCTTGCCACTCCCTTAGATTCTCTCTTTGTCTTGAACCTTTTGCATTTTGATGATGATGTGTCTTGGTGTGGGCCTCTTGGGGTTCATCTTGTTTGGAACTCTCTGTGCTTCGTGGACTTGTATATCTATTTCCTTCACCAAGTTAGAGAAGTTTTCTGCCATTATTGTTTCAAATAGGTTTTTGATTTCTTGTTCTCTCTCTTCTCCTTCTGGCAGCCCCAAGATGTGAATGTTGGCACACTTGAACTTGTCCCAGAGGCCCCTTACACTGTCCTCATTTTTTTGGATTCTTTTTTCTTTTTGCTGTTCTGATTGGGTGTTTTTGCTTCTTTATATTCTCAATCGATGGTTTGCTTCTTGGCTTTACCTACTCTACTACTGAAGCTGTGTAAACTAATCTTTATTTCAGTTAGTGCCTCCTTCATTTCTGACTGGTCTTTTTTTATGCTCTTGAGGCCCTCACTAAGTTTGCTGAAGTTCTCACTAAGTTCATTGAGCATCTTTATAAGCAGTATTTTGAACTCAGCATCTGTCAGGATGCTTAGCTCCATTTCGCTTAGTTCTTTTCTTGGGGTTTTGTTCTGTTCTTTCATTTGGGACCTGTTTCTTTGTCTCCTCATTTTGGCTGCCTCCCTGTGTTTGTTTTACTTAATGAGAGGTATGGGGCTAGCTGAGACCAGATATTGCTCGTTTGAAAGAATTTAGGAAAACCTGAAGCAGGATCCAAGACAGACCAATGCTATGGTTAAGCAAGTGGCAACAGCTTGGGTGGGCCTGAAAGTTGGTAGGGGCGGGGCCCCAGGGAATCACCAGGGCAGGGCTGCCAGTGTGAGCCAGGTTGCTGGAGTCCCAGATATGGTGGCTGTCTGCCGTCCGAGGGAAGGGCTCACCAAAGGAACAAAGGCCTCCGACAGAAGGCTGCCTCTTCAGCCCTTGCTCCAGTGCCAAACAGGTCAGTTTTTCCCTGTATGTCTCCGGTGCCCCAGGAGCTGCCTCCCCTCCAAGCCTAGAGGGAGCAAATCTGAGTAAGTCTGTGCATAGGCCCTTTAAGAGGAGCTGCCTGGGGCTCCAGCCGCCTCAGCCTCCCTGAGCCTCAGTTCCCGCTGGTTTTTCCAGCCAGAAGTAATGGGGACTTCTCTTCCTGGCACTGGAACCCTGAGCAGGGTCCCTGGTGTGGGACGGGGACCCCTCAGTCCTCAGGGAGGACCTTCCCAGCCTAGATATCCCTCCTGATTTTTATCTACCACATGTGTTGTGGGACCAGCCCCTCCTACCAGTCTCAATGTGGCTGCTTCTTTAATTCCGTAGTTGTAGGACTTCTATTCAGCTGGATTTCAGGCAGTTTTGAATGATGGTTGTTCTGTAGTTTAGTTGTAACTTTGATGTGGTTGTGGGAGGACGTGATACCGTGTTTACCTACACTGCCATCTTGACTGGAAGTCATGATATAGTTTTTTTTATGTAATAATTTCTAGGAGGTTTGGGATTATGAAGCCCAGTATTAGCTAGAACCTGGATCACATTAAACATGGAAGAAATTTCATTAAAGACATAACTCCTTAGCACAGGTGTACAGGTATTAAGGTTAAAGTCACTATATAAGTAAACAGAAATATTACTTTGGATGTTAAAATGGATATTTTACAGTGGCTAGAGCCAGGGAAACGCCTTCAAAAACTGATCAGCTGTTAATTAGATATTGGTGGCAGACTTCCAACATCATGAAAGGTGTTATAAAAGTTATTGTAGCCTGAGAAGAAATGACTCACAACTATCTGAGTGAACAAAGTTGAAAGAAACTTCACCTGGGGGCTTGCTAAAACTTCAAAGATTATGAAGAAAAATACAGCAACATTAGAGACTGTGTTTTAATGATATGATGACTTTAATTGCACTGATTTTATTAATATTTCTATTTATTAAAATGTGTTCTCCCTGCTAAATAGAGTATTCTTGAATGGGCTCTAGTTACAGTCTTGGAAAGTGTCACAAATTAGGAATAAACGATTCTTGGTCACTTAAATTTATGCAGAAAAGGAGATTTATTGTCTCACATAACTAAAAATCCAGAGGTAGTATTGGCTTTAGGCACAGCTAAATCTAGGAATTAAATAATCTCATTAGGACTCTCTAAAACAGTTTTGTCTGGCTTTCTTTTGTCTTAGCATCATTCCTAGGTGGGCTTTCTCACTTGTTGAAGATAACTTTTTGTAGTTCTAGGCTTATAAGATTCTTAAGACCCTTGCTGTCATTTAGTGAGACCATCATTCTTAGTTTCCATGACATCCCCCAATGAAAGACTGACTGACCAGTCTGGGTCATGTGCCATGGAGTCAAGGAGACCAAAGTATGAATAGCATCACCAAATTGTGGCAGGCAGTTGCCAAATGAAAAAGAATCCTATACTGAAGAGAAGAAAGGGATGCTGTACAGGCAAAAGACAATGGAGGTCCAGCTATAATAACAGAAATGGAAGAAAGAGCAAGCTTGTGTAAAAAGTACACCTGAAATATGGGTAAAATGACTTGATGCCTGTGTTTTTATTTTATTTAATTTTTAAAAATGTTTTTATTGACTTTTCAGAGAAAGAGAGAGAGAGAGAGAAACTGATTGTTTTTTCTAATCGAAACATTCTTCGAAAGAAACATTGTTCAGCTGCCTCCTGCATGTCCCCCACTGGGGATTAAGCCTGAAACCCAGGCATGTTCCCTGACCAGGACCCAAACAGGGACCTCTCAGTCTATGGGACGACACTCAGTCCACCGATCCACATCTGCCGGGCTGTGATTTTATTATTTATTTATTTTAATTTTTTTTTTCTTTATTAATTTTCAGAGAGAGAGGAAGGGAGAGAGAGAGATGGAACCATTGATGAGAGAGACCATCGATTGGCCACCTCCTGCATGTCCCCTACTGGGGATTGGGCCCACAACCTGGGCATGTGCCCTGACCGGGAATCGAACTGGCAACCACTTGGTGCATGGGTTGATGCTCAACCACTGAGCCACACCAGCTGGGCGTGATTTTATTTTTTAAATATTCTGGTGGGGGGAAGGGGGTGGGGGCGTGGAGGCAGATAGAAGACACAAAAAATGGCATAATTGATCAACATTTAAGCTGGGTAGTAAGTACATCAGCATTCTTTATATTATCTACTCTGCTTTGGTGAGTTTAAATTTTTGCTTAAAAACTTAATTTCAAAAACAAAGCCCCAACAATAACAGCAGCAAAATAAATGCAGTTTCTAATTGACTAAGGTTATTTACAAGAAGTAAAAGGTGAGGGAGATGCCGAGAGGGAAGATTATATGTCATTTATCCAGAAGGTCAAGTCTCAGGATGATAGATCCTTTTTTTAGACAGCTGATATATCTCTTTTTGGTGCTAGAAATGGTATCAGTCATGTTCTACTCAAGAAAACAGAAACCACTCTGGATGTTTCAAAGATAATTTAGTATATGAAATTAGTTCCAAATGTCTAAGAAAGACTGGAATAGTAAAAGGGAAAAGAGGGGCCCCGGGGAGCTAGAAGAAGGATTTTGATCATAGATCAGAAGCTACGGTGCCCCTGAGCTGGAGCCCACAAGTCTGTCCCAGCTGCTGTGCAGTAGGAATTGTCGGTCAGTTCTGGATCTGCCAAGGAAGTGCCACTTCTGTCAGAGATGGAAAGGCTGCTGCAGTCCAGAAGCACCCCAGCCCTGCTGCCTCTCCTCCAACAGCCAGCCATGCTTCACGCCACTGCCCAAAGCAGGAAATTTATTTTCCTTTTTCTGATCTCCTATCAGTGCCTTCTATTGATAGAATCTTAACAGGAAGCCAGCTGCAAGGAAGGAAGCCTGGGAAAGATCATTTGCAGAATTCCTGTTCCATCAGTAGCTAGTAGAGCATGGAGAGTGTTGAGCTGAGAGACAACAGGAAAATGACCAGCAGAGTCCATCATTTTGGCTACTTGGCATCCAAACACCCTGCTCTTCCCATATTCAAAATTCTAAACAAGTTTACAAGTCTGCCTCACAGTATGCAGATTTTCTTCATTCAAAGACACGCCAAAATGGGTGATGTTAATTCTTCTTTTAGGTCAGTCACATTCTAACTTAATGGAATCCTGCAGTGTTTCCCTGGTGTGAGCATTCTTGTCTTGGGAGCTAAAACCTCTGCAGGGACAGGAAGCAAAAATTCTATAAGTGACTTATTAGAGGTAAAAGTGAAAGGAGGCACTACCACTTCTTTTTTTCGAGAAGCGAGTATTCTATCTATGGGGAAAAATAGCATTATATTATAGTGGTAGTTAAAAGCATATATCACATCTATTTGGATAGCACCCCACTCTCTCAGGGTATCATCTGTTGCATGGGGCCATAATGGAATATTCAGTTGGTTCTTCCACCATTTTATCAGGCAGACTGCTTCTGGGTTATGGAATACATGGTGCCAAGGGAAAGAGGCCAGCTGACATCACAGAAAAGGTCATCTTGTCCACCTGATTTCTGAGAGCCTCTTCAGCAGCTAGTACACTTTGTTAAGCATTCACACAAGACACTAAAATCTCTTTCCCTGTGTCCATTCCAAGAGGTATATCCATCTAGCTTTTCTTTTTTTTTTGAATTCCTCACCCAAGGATACTTTTCTGTTTATCCTCAGATTGAGTGGGAGGAAGAGAGCTAGAGACAGAGAGACAGAGAGAAACATTGATGTGATAGAGCCACATCAGCTGGTTGCCTCCCGCATGACCCAACCAGGGCCAGGGACGAACCACAACCGAGGTACTTGCCCTTGACAGGAATCAAACCCGCGACTCATTGGTTGGCAGGCCGATGCTCTTAAACTGCTGAGCTAAACTGGCCAGGACCCATCTATCTTTTCTTCACATTTTTTTCTTTCGGTTACCGATGCTTCTGTCTGGTTCTTTCTAAATCCTTGAGCATTTGACCAACTTGTTAGCCACTTTCCATAAATCAGGGTAAAATCCATACCCGTGTCTGTCTCTTTGTCACTTCCAAGTGGACAACCAGATGCTCAATGGGGAGATTTCCCTTCCCATTGCCTTTCAGGGACACTCCTGATAGTTGTGATGTTTCAGATTCTACTTCCAGCTGCTGCCAGCATATTGTGCAGAACCATCTCTAAATGAGGCCTTAACTTTTTCTTCCTCAGTCAGTTAATTGTAGGGAACTCACCATCAGACCATATGTATGAGCTGAGGAAGGCAGCGATGTACCAGGAGTAGGTGCTGTGGGACCTGTGCCGGCTACTCACGAACTTATTGTGGATTTAGGACCTGCTGGCTAATGTTGTACATAACACTCCCTCTTGATGACAGAGTACTGCTGCACATGCCCAGCTGTATAATTTGGTGCATTAGTAACACTCATGATAGGTAACTCAGGCATGGCCACTTGGTGTGCCATGGTCAGCATCAAGCTCTACAAGAGCCTGGTAGCATTCCAAAAAGCTCTTTTTCAATAGGAGAATAGCTGTCTGCTGGAGAGGTGTGGTGATTAATTTTATGTGACAAGCCAACTGATCTGCAGTGTACAGGGGAGCTGGAATTCCAAATCAGGCTACCTGGCTCCAGTGTCTATGCTTATAACTGTAATCTGTATCAACATATATTTCTTTGACCGTTTTTAACATCCTTATTGAGAGTCTGTCAGGTTTTTATTCTATTCTCTGAAACTCTCAGGATTCTAATTCTGAAACTCTCCTGTTTGTACGCCTGCTCATTCTTTTTTATATGAACGATTTCCTTGTATATTCTAACATTTTATATTTATTCTTTTTTTTTTTTTTTAATCCTCACCGGAGGACATTTATTTATTTATTTATTTATTGGTACATGCCCCTAGCCGGAACCAAACCCGGGACTCTCTGGTCCGCAGGCGGATGCTCCAACCGCTGAGCCAAACCGGCCAGGGCCGGAGGACATTTTTGCATTTATCTTCAGATAGAGCGGGAGGGAGAGAGGAGGAAGAGAGAGAGAAACATCAATGTGAGAGAGACACATTGAGTGGTTGCCACCCACACAACCCCAACCGGGGCCAGGGACAAACTGCAACCGAGGTACGTACCCCTAGCGGGAACCGAACCCAGGTCTCTCCAGTCCACGGGCCGACACTCTAACTGCTGAGCCAAACCAGCCAGGGCTATATTTATTCATTTAACAACATTGAGTGAGCATCTACTGTGTACTCGAGTGCTGTTCAAGGAGCTGGGAGACATAAGTAAACACAATAGGCAAAGTTCCTGCTCTTTTGGACCTTAAATTCTAGCAGGAGAAAACAGACAATGAACAAATAAGGGGATGCAGAGGGGGAGAGGGTGCTTATATGGGATGGTAAAAGAAAGCGCCTCTGATAAGATGACATTTGATCAGAGAACAAGAAGATGTGAGAATGTGAGCTGTGTGTATCTGGAGGAAGAATTCCCAAGCAGATGGCAGGAACATGCCTTGGATGTTCAGGAACAAGCAGAAGTTGTTGTATCAGGAATGCAGTGCATGAGGGTAGAAGGCACCAGGAGGGGGAAGATGCAGATTAGGTAGGGCCTTTTTGGTCATGAGAAGACCTTCAGAATTGGATGGGGAACCATTGGAGGGTTTTGCACAGAGGAGTAAGATGATTTCACTTTGTTGTTTTGGGGGGTTTTTTTTGTTTTAATTTTTAAAATTAATTATTTATTTATTTTTTGGTATGTGCCTCTAGCAGGAACCAAACCCGGGACTCTCTGGTCCGCAGGCCACCGCTCCAACCGCTGAGCCAAATCAGCCAGGGCTTTTTTTTTTAATCCTCACCGGAGGATATTTTGCCATTGATTTTTTTTTTCTTTTCTTTTAGATAGAGTGGGAGGGAGGGAGAGAGATGTGATCGATATGAGAGAGACATATTGATTGGTTGCCTCCCACACGACCCGATTGGGGCTGAGGATCGAACCTGCAATTGAGGTACTTGCCTTAGACCAGGAATCAAACCCGAGACTCTGGTCCTCGGGCCAGTGCTCTAACCACTGACCTAAACCAGCAGGGGTGATTTCACTTTGTTTTAGAAGGGTCACTCTGGCTGCTGTATTCAGACTAGACTGATGTTGCAAAGAGACTAATTAAGAGGCTGTTGAGGGTATTTGATGGTGACTTGGATCAAGGTGGTAATAGCAGTGGACAGAAGTAAGAATTTGGGTTTGTTTGTCTTTTTTAGGTAAAGCAGACAACATGAACTCAAAAATGACTCTTATTGTTTTTGTTCTAAACAACTAGAATGAAGTTACCATTCCTGAGATGGATAGGGCTGTAGGAAAGACAGGTTTAAGATGAGGGTGATTGAAGGATATGTTTTTGGATGTGTTGAGCTTAGGATGCCTATTAAGCATCTAAGCAGAGATGAAGGTAAACAGACATGAGTCTTAGGTGCAGGGAAGAGGTTTGGGGCTAGATATGTAAATTTGTGAGTCATAAACTCAAAGATGGTACAGTGATACCTCGGTTCTCGAACGCCTTGACTTTCGACCAAATTGGTATTCGACCAGGAGATTCGAGAAACTTTTGTCTCGGAATCCGAACAAATATTTGGAACTCGAACTTCCGAGATGAGCCGAGTTGAGCCGAATGGCGTTCATTCGGCCCAGCGCGCCTTGCTTGCGTCATCAGTGTGAGTGCAGAGAGAGAGTCACGCTTTGTGGAGAGAGTCACGCTTTACACTGAATTTAACCCTTAGACATACTGTACACTTTTATTTCTTGTTGAGACTTATGTTTTTCTACATATTATATACAAATTAGGCCAGTAAATAGGCATTTTCTGGGGCTTGGAACGAATTAATCCAGTTTCCATTATTTCCTATTGGGGGTTCTCGACCGTCCTCCTGGAACGAATTATGTTCGAGAACCGAGGTATCACTGTATTTACACTTGAGATGGGATGGGCTCATGTAGGGAATGGTATGTGTAGGGAGGAGGTCTGAACCCCATATCCTGGGCATTCCAGCTGTAAGAGAGGAAATTTTTCCTGGACCATTTTCCTGGCTGGGTCTAAAATTAAACTGACAAAGACAGATTAACAGGAGTAACTCAAACAAATTTACTTTTATGTGACGCGGAAACCTTCATAAGAAAATGAAGAAATAGTTAGACCTGAGAATTTTTTTTTTTATCCTCACCCGAGGACATTTTTCCATTTTTGTTCAGATAGAGTGGGAGGGAGAGAGAGGAGGAGAGAGAGAGAGAAACATCAACGTGAAAGGGACACATCGAGTGGCTGCCTCCTACACAACCCCAAACGCGGCCAGGGACAAACTGCAACCGAAGTATGTGCTCTTAACGGGAACCAAACCCGGGTCTCTCTGGACCACGGGCCAATGCTCTAACCACTGAGCAAAACTGGCCAGGGCCTGAGAATTTTTTTTTTTATCCTCACCCGAAGATATTTTTTTCCATTTTTTGTTCAGATAGAGTGGGAGGGAGAGAGAGAAACATCCATGTGAAAGGGACACATCGAGTGGCCACCACCCACAAGACCAACCAGGGCTGGGGACAAACTGCAGTCGAGGTACGCGCCCTCAGCGGGAACCGAACCCGGGTCTCTCTGGACTGCAGGCTGACGCTCTAACTGCTGAGTCAAACCGGCCAAGGCCGGGCCTGAGAATTTTTATGCTAGGTTTGATGAAGGGTGGACAGTCATGGACAATACGGTGGGTTAAGGAGTGTGAAGTGAGTTTAGTAAACAGGAAACTCAGCAGAGCCTGTTGGTTCAGATTCTTGTCAGTGTCCCTTTGTTTTCTGAGATAAGGAGGCACCTTTCTTTTGGGTATAGAGAGGGCACATCTCACATGAAGGAGAGAGGAGGGTGTTGTCTATGTGACCTTCCTGCTTCTGCTGTTTTCTGGAACTCCTTTAGTTCAAAATTGTCAGTATGCCAAGGTGCCATGTTTTGGGGCAGTGTGAGTCCTGAATCCCACAGCATTTAGAAATGAGGAAGATGGTCTGGCCGGTTGAACGTTGCCCCATGCACCAAGAGGTCACTGGTTTGTTTCCTGGTCAGGGCACATTCCCAGGTTGTGGGCCCGATCCCCAGTGGGAGGCATGCAGGAGGCAGCCATTCGATGTTCTCTCTCATCGATGTTTCTATCTCTCTCTCTCTCTCTCTCACTTTCTGTATCTCTAAAATCAATAAAGGAAAACAAAAAAGACAGTAGGAAAACGAAGCAGCAGCAAAGGATACTGAGAAGGAGTGGCCCACAGGAGAAGAGCCACGAAGGAGGGTGGTCGAGTGCGAGTGTTGTAAGATGACAGTGATGCACTGCACCAGTGACATGAGGACAAAGAAGTGACCATTAGACTTAACAGCCTGTAATCACTACTGATCTTTTAAAAAATGGTTTTGATGGATGGGGATGAAAACCTGATCCTAATTTCAAGAAAGAATGGGAGGAAAGTGGACAGCATATGAAAATGACAAAACAAAAAAACTCTTTCGATGAATTTTGTGTAACGGGAACAGAGGAATGGAGTAGTAGCCAGAGGTAGATGTGAAATCAAGGGGAGGTTTTGTTTGCTTATTTGTTTGTTCTTACAATAGGAAATACTAGACTATTTGGTGGTATGATGTTGGAAATGATCCACTTTGTGTAAAGGGGAATGATTTTGAGTCCAGCTTAAGCAGAGCGTGTTGCTCACCTGGCTTGGGTTCTGAGAGCATCCGTCCTCAGCAGTTTTGCATTTGTTTCTGCAGGAAGCTCCATGGGTATCACCAGCCCAGGACTCATTTTCTTGTTAATTTTTCAGCTTGAGGTTTCCCACACCAAACAGGTAAAATAAATTTGGACTCCAGAACCTCAAAAGGTTCAATCTTGGGTTTTATTTCTCACCTAAGGACAGTTTTTCCCCCAACCAAGGACCTGCAAAGACTAACGTTCTTTACTTTTTCTCTGGACTTATAGGCAAAATTTACTAGTCCCTTTTCGTTAAGGTTGTGGTCCTTACAGCAGTGATTTTCAACTGGTGTGCCACAAGAATTTCTAATATATGTAATGCCTGACTATTTAATCAGGGGCACTGACCTCTTTTCCCTTAGATTGTCAAATAAAAAAATAACAACAGCCAACACAATAACCATTCAGTGTGAATGAATCAAAATTATACGTATATTTAAAAAAAAATTTCTTTTTTTCCTTTATTGATTTTTGAGAGAGAGGAAGTGAGAGGGAGAGAGAGATAGAAACATTGAAGAGAGAGAACATCAACTGGCCGCCTCCTGCAAGCCCCCCACTGGATATTGGGTCCACAACCTGGGCATGTGTCCTGACCGGGAATTGAACCGGCGGCCTTCTGGTGCATGGGTCAGCGCTCAATCACTGAGCCACACCGGCCGGACTTAGTATACCTATATTTTTGTCAGACAGGAAAAATTATATATTTTTTGGTGTGCTGCAGAAATTTAATAATTAGTTTATGTGTGCAATGAGACAAAAAAGGTTGAAAATCACTGCCTTATGTTACTAACAAAATCTAACATGTTACTGACAAAAACCCAAGCCCTCATTGCTGTTCCAGCTTGGGTCCCTCTTCATGTCTGGCATCTTGAAATTTCATATTTTTTCTTACAAGCATAGCCATACGTTTTTATTTTTTATTTATTTATTTATTTATTTTGTTTTTATCCTCATCCAAGGACTTTTTTGCATTTATCTTTAGAGCGGGAGGGGGAGAGAGAGGAAGAGAGAAAGAAACATCGATGTGAGAGAGACACATCGAGTGCTGCCACCCACACGACCCCAACCAGGGCCAGGGACAAACTGCAACCAAGATATGTGCCCTTAGTGGGAACCATACCTGGACTCTCTGGTCCACAGGCCGACACTAACTGCTGAGCCAGTCTGGCCAGGGCACGTTTTTAAAGTTTTGGTTAAGTTTCAGCCGGCATCTCTAGAGGTCTGTGGCAGGAAAGTTTCAGCACTTTCCAGACCATTGTTTTGCTGGAATCAGAAATCTTCTCCCTTCATTCTTCACCTGGCTTAATCCTGGTCGTCTTTGAGGTCTCAGCTTAAATATTACTTCTCAGAGAGATATTCCCTAATCCGCTCCCTCCCAGTTTAAACTAGTTTATCCTTTTATATTTCTCATAGCACCCTCTTTCTGTCTTAACACTTAGCCTGTCGGTTATAACTTAGTATATTTGTTTAATGGCTGATTTCCTCTCTAGATTGAAAACGACATGAAGGCAAGAATCAAGCTTGTTCAGTTCAGCATATAGCAGAAGGCCTCATTTATAGAAGATGCTCAATAAAGTTTGGTGACTGTACAAATTATTATCTCAAAATCTAAAAATTGATAGTACAGTGTTAAATGATATTCTGAAACCTATTATCTTTTGTGTCTTGGAGACTATATTCTCTTAAGCAGAAAGTGGTTTTCATGGAAAAAAGATAGAGGCTTTTGATAATAATTACAGTTAATTCATCTTAGAAAAACAGTGTTATTTTGTGTTTGATAACCACATGTGTCTTCTCTTCAGAATGGAGATCTCCTCTCATCAGTCTCAACTCTTGCAGCAACTGAATGAGCAGCGGCGGCAAGATGTGTTTTGTGACTGCAGTATTCTAGTTGAAGGGAAGATCTTCAAAGCACATCGAAATGTACTATTTGCCAGTAGTGGCTACTTTAAAATGCTGCTTTCTCAGAACTCAAAGGAGACAAGTCAGCCAACCACAGCGACATTTCAGGCTTTCTCCCCTGACACTTTTACAGTCATCCTAGACTTCGTCTATTCCGGCAAACTCTCTCTTACTGGTCAGAATGTCATAGAAGTGATGTCAGCTGCTAGCTTCCTTCAGATGACTGATGTCATTAGTGTGTGTAAGACCTTTATTAAATCTTCATTAGACATTAGTGAGAAAGAAAAAGATCGCTATTTCAGTCTCTCTGATAAAGATGCCAATTCTAATGGTATAGACCGTTCCTCTTTTTATAGCAGTGGCTGGCAAGAAGAAAGCAGTTCTCCGCATTCTCACCTAAGCCCAGATCAAGGAACAGGTGTAATAAGTGGGAAATCTTGGAATAAGTATAATTACCATCCGACTTCCCAAAGGAACACACAGCAACCCTTGGCCAAGCATGAACAAAGGAAAGATTCCATTAAAAAGTCCAAACATTTGAAGTTGTCACAGCCTTCTGAAATTACTCATTATAAGTCAAGCAAGCGAGAAGCACGAACATCTGATTCTTCCAGCCGCATTTCCCAGTCTGAAGAACAACCACAAATTGATGCTGAAATGGACTCTACTCCTGTTGGCTTTCAGTATGGTCAAGGCCCTGAGGTCACATCAAGAAGTTTTCCAGGTACTCAAAATGAGACTATCCCCTCACTCAGGGTCCAATACTCCTATATAAATCAAGCCTATCTCAACATGCCCTTATAGGTGTTATGGACAGTTGAACCAAGTAATTTTTTTTTTTAATCCTCACCCTAGGATATTTTTCTATTTATCTTCAGATAGAGTGGGAGGGAGGGAAGACAGGGAGAGAGAGAAACATTGACGTGAGAGGAACACATCAAGTGGTTACCTCCCGTGGACCCTGACCAGGGACAAGGACAAACCGCAACCGAGGTATGTGCCCTTGACCAGAATCGAACCTGCAATTCATTGGTCTGCGGGGTGACACTGTACCGCTGATCCAAACTGGCCAGGGCACCAAGTGATTTTTTTTAAAAGTTAAATTTTTCTAATAAAATTTATTTCATAAAACATAACTTTAAAATGTTGAATTAAATTGCCCTGGCTGGTTTGCATCAGCGGTTGGAGCGTCAGCCCAATGGGTCATGGGATCGATTCCAGTCAAGGGCACATACCTTGGTTGTGGTTCATTCCGGCCCTGGTTGGGTCGTGCAGGAGGCAACCAGTCGATGTGACTCTATCACATCGATATTTCTCTCTCTCCCTTTCTCTCTCTCTCTCTCCCCCCCCTTCCCTCCCACTCTATCTAATAATATTTTTTTTAATTTAATTAAATTGATATTGGAACAATTTGATGACAGTCAAAACAATACAGTGGCCCTGGCCGGTTTGGCTCAGCAGTAGCAGTGGTTCTCAACCTTCCTAATGTCGCGACCCTTTAATACAGTTTCGCATTTTGTGGTGACCCCCAACCATAAAATTATTTTTGTTGCTACTTCATAACTGTAATTTTGCTTCTGTTATGAATCGCCATTGGAAATATGTGTTTTCCGATGGTCTTAGACGACCCCTGTGAAAGGGTCATTCGACCTCCAAAGGGGTCACAACCCGCAGGTTGAGAACCGCTGGAGAGCATCAGCCCGCTGACCAAAGAGTCCCGGGATTGATTCCGGTCAAGGACACGTACCTTGGTTGCGGTTCATCCCCAGCCTTGGCGGGGTCATGCAGGTGGCAACCATTCAGTGTGTCCCTTTCACGTCTATGTTTCTCTCTCTCTCTCTCCCTCCCACTCTATCTGAACAAAATATGGAAAAATGTCCTCGGGTGAGGATAAAAAAAACAGCAAAAAAAAAAAAATAGTTTACTTTTTTCTGACTATTCACTTGGGAAGAGTAATTTTACACAGAAAAGTTAAATAGAGCAACCATGCATATTTGCAAAGGTTCATAGACCCCAGTATCCAAAAGAAATTAGACTAAATCTGAATTTGTTATGGTATAAATACATAATTTTTTAAAACTTAACATTTAACTCATAGCATTGATACTGTAATTCATGTGTACAATAACTTGAGACAGCTCATCTTTATGATAATAGCAAAATGCAGAGAGATCATGTAGGTTGATAGTTTCAAAGCAATTTGCCCCTCATCCCTTAAGACTGAAGTAGAGAACAGAAGTTAGAAATGTATATCATCCAGTTCTTCTCCCCAATTAATCACTTAGCAAATGTGCTTAATAGTTTACATGTGAATTTAAAGGAAAGTTAGGATAAAATGAAACTCCTGCAGAGTATAAGATTTAGATTATATATTTAAAATGTTTAATTGCAGAAAAATTTCAAAAGTAAAGAGAATAGTATCATTAACTTTCATGTACCCATTACCCAGTCTCAACAACTTTCCACTCATGGCAAGTCTTGTTTCATATGTACCTCTACTCCTAACCCCTCTTTATCATTTTTTTTTTTTAACATCCTCACCCGAGGACATTTTTCCATTTTTTGTTCAGGTAGAGTGGGAGGGAGAGAGAGGAAGGGAGAGAGAGAGAAACATCGATGTGAAAGGGACACATCGAGTGGTCGCCACCCACACAACCAACCAGGGCCGGGGACAAACTGCAACCTCGGTACGTGCCCTTAGCGGGAACCGAACCCGGGTCTCTCCGGACCGCAGGCCGATGCTCTAACCGCTGAGCCAAACCGGCCAGGGCGCTCTTTATCATTTTAAAGCAAATCTCAGACATCATATATTATTGGGTTTTTAAAATATATTTTTATTGATTTTTTGAGGGAGGAAGGGAGAGAGAGAGAGAAACATCATTGTAAGTCCAACCAGAATGGCTCAGCGGTTGAGCGTCAACCCATGCACCAAGAGGTCGCTGGTTCAATTCCCAGTCAGGACACGTGCCCAGGTTGTGGGCCCAATCCCCAGTAGGGGGCATGCAGGAGGTGGCCAATTGATGTTCTCTCTCATCGATGTTTCTGTCTCTCCCTCTCACTTCCTCTCTCTCTAAAATCAATAAAGGAAAACAAAAAAACAGAAGCATCGATGTGAGAGAAACATTGATCAGCTGCCTCCTGCATGACCCCCACTGGGGATTTGGCCCACAACCCGGGCATGTGCCCTGACTGGGAATCGAATTGGGATCTCTCAGTCCATCGGACGACACTTAATCCATTGAGCCACACCAGCCGGGGCAGATATCGTATGTTTTAATCTGTAAATATTTCGAAATGTGTTCCTAAGACAGAATAAAAAAATAAAACCACACTCCAGTACCATTATTGTACCTACACAAAATTAACAAGTTCTTAATATCACTAACTAGCCTGTCAGTATTCACATTTCCCATGTTGTCATTTAAATTTCAAAAGAATATTTTAAAATAATAGCAACCTGATTTTTACTAATCACATTTTCTTGTAGGATACTAACATGAAAATATATGAAGTTGTATCATATTATAGAGCTGACTGAAAATTCTGCTGAACTTTAACCATTGACTAAGGCAAACAAATACCATTAAAAACTAGGAAATCGCCCTGGCCGGTTTGGCTCAGCGGTTAGAACGTCTGCCTGCGGTCCGGAGAGACCCGGGTTCGGTTCCCGCTAAGGGCACGTACCTCGGTTGCAGTTTGTCCCCGGCCCTGGTTGGTCGTGCGGGTGGCAGCCACTCGATGTGTCCCTTTCACATCGATGTTTCCCTCTCTCTTCCTCTCTCCCTCCCACTCTATCTGTACAAAAATGGAAAAATGTCCTCGGGTGAGGATAAAAAAAAACAAAAACAAAAACTAGGAAATCTTTGTTGCATTTTAAAACAGCAATAAATTTGCCCTGGCCATGTAGCTCAGATGGATAGAATGTCATCCCCTGTGCTAAGGTTGTGGATTTGATCCCCAGTCAGGGTACATACAAGAATCAACCAATGGCCCAGCTGATGTGGCTCAGTGGTTGAGCGTCGACCCATGTACCAAGAGGTCACCAGTTCGATTCCCAGTTAGGGCATATGCCCAGGTTGTTGGTCTGATCCCCAGTGAGGGCCATGCAGGAGGCGGCCAATCAATATTCTCGCTCATCAACGTTACTATCTCTCTCTCTCTATCTCTCTCTGTTTCTATCTTTCTCTCCCTCTCCCTTCCTCTCTTTCTAAAAATCAATAAAGATTTAAAAAAATTTTTTTTAAATCAACCAATGAATGCATAAATAAGTAGAACAACAAATTGGTGTTTCTCTCTCTCAAATCAATAAATAAAAATTAAAAACAGCATCAATAAAGCCATCCTTTATTTGGGCTCTGTCCTTTTATAGTTCTAGGTTATTTAAATCTAACTTTAGTAAAGAACAGCTGAATTAAGAGCTATTAAGTTGATGAGGTTTGTCTCCAATCACAACTAACATGTTGAATGAGTTTTATTTATTTATTTTTATTATTATTTTTAATACCCGAGGACATTGTTCCATTTGTTTGTTCAGATAGAGTGGGAGGGAGAGAGATACAGAGAATCATCAATGTGAAAGGAACACATCCAGTGGTTACCACTCACACGACCCAACCAGGGCCTGGGACAAACTGCAACCGAGGTACATGCCCCTAGTGGTAACCGAACCCGGGTCTCTTCGGACCACAGGCCAATGCTCTAACTGCTGAGCCAAACTGGCCAGGGCTGAATGAGTTTTCAAATAAAAAAATTAAAGATCCCTTATGTCAACTATACTTTAATTTTTTTTTTAATCCTCACCTGAAGATATTTTTCCATTTATTTTCAGACAGTGGGAGGAGGAGGAGAGAGAGAGAGAGAGAGAGAGAGAGAGAGAGAGAGAGAGAGAAAGAAACATCCATGTGAGAGAGACACATTGATTGACTGCCTCCCCTAGGGCCTCGACCAGGTCCGGGGACCAAACTACAACTGAAGTATGTGCCCTTGACTTGATTCAAATCCACAACTATGTGGTTTATGGGCCCATGCTCTAACCTCTGAGTCATACCTGCCAGGGTTCAATTGTACTTTACTTTAAAACAGCTTTAGCCCTGCTCAGCCAGTGTCGCTCAGTAGATTGAGGGTCATGCCATGGACTGAGACGTCCTGCTTCAAATTCAGATCAGGGCACGTGCCCAGGTTGCAGGCTTGATCCCCAGTAGGGACTTGCAGGAGGCAGCCAATCAATGTTTCTCTCTCACATTGATGTTTCTATCTCTCCCCCTAAAATTAAGTTTTAAATAAATAAATAAAAGAGCTTTAGCTTGGGCCAGTGTGGCTCAGTTGGTTGGAGCGTTGTCCCAAGCACCAAAAGGTGGCAGATTTGATTCCCAAACAGGGCAAATACGGGAGGCAAGCAATCAGTGTTTCTCTCTCATATCAATGTTTCTCTCTCTCCCCCTTACTCTCTCTCTAAAAATCAATAAAAACATATCCTTGTGTGAGGATTAAAAATAATAATACTGCCTGGCCGGTGTGGCTCAGTGGATTGAGCGTTGTTCCATGGATTGAGAGGTCCCAGTTCGATTCCTGGTCAGGGCACAGGCCCATATTGGGGGCTCGATCCCCAGTGGGGGTATGCAGGAGGCAGGTTCTCTCTCACATCGATGTTTCTATCTCTCTCTCCCTTCCCATCTCTCTAAAAAAAAATCAATAAAAACATTAAAAAAAAAATTTATTATTAAATTGCCCTGGCCAGTTTGGCTCAGTGTTTTCAGCATTGGCCCATGGACCAAAGAGTTTAATTCCCGGTCAAGGGCATGTATCTGGGTTGCAGGTTTCATCCTCTGCCCCAGTGGGGGTCGCACAGGAGGCAACCAATTGATGTGTCTGTCTCACATCGATTATTCTCTCCCTCCCTCTCTCCCTCCCTCCCTTCCATTATTATCTAAAAAAAAGAAAAAAAAATCAATGGGAAAATATTCTTGCATGAGGATTAACCATAAATAAATCAATAAATAAAATAAAATAAAAGAACTTTACATTCTAGAATGGAAAAAAGTTAAAGATCTTTGAAATTTATCCCTTTTAAAATATTACAAGTGTGCCCTGGCCGGTTTGGCTCAGCGGTTAGAGCGTCCGCCTGCGGTCCGGAGAGACCCGGGTTCGGTTCCCGCTAAGGGCATGTACCTTGGTTGTAGTTTGTCCCCGGCCCTGGTTGGTCGTGCGGGTGGCAGCCACTCGATGTGTCCCTTTCACATCGATGTTTCCCTCTCTCTCTCTTCCTCTCTCTCCCTCCCACTCTGTCTGTCCAAAAAATGGAAAGGTGTCCTCAGGTGAGGATAAAAAAAATAAAATAAAATAAAATATTACAAGTGAGAGGCAGGATGGGGAGGAGGGTGTCAAGGGGGAAAAAAGGAGAAACATCTATAACAAAAATAAATTAATTAAAATTGAAAGAAAAAAAAAATATTACAAGTGGCCCTGGCTTACAAGTTGGTTGAGTGTTGTCCCATGTACCAAGAGGTTACGGGTTTGATTTCCAGTCAGGGCACATGCCTGGGTTTGTGGGCCTGATGACCAGTGGTAGGTGAGCAGGAGGCAGCCAATTGATGTTTCTCTCTCTCTCCCTCTCTAAAATGAATAAAAAGCTATTTAATAATAAGCACAGCCAGTGTGGCTCAGTGGATTGATCCTTGTCCCATGCACTGAGAGATCCTGGTTCGATTTCCAGTCAGGGCACATGCCCGGGTTGGGGGCTCAGTCCCCAGTAGGAGGCATGCAGGAGGCAGCTGATCCATGTTTCTAATCTCTCCCTTCCTCTCTTTCTAAAAAAGATAATAATAATAATAAAATAAAAGTACTACAATTGTATCAAAAATAAAGACAAGGGGAATAAAAACTTAGAAGTAAAACAAGTTACTTAAAAGCTTCAATATTAAGTATTTTTATTTTTTAATTGTATCTACAGTTTTAAAATCCAGTACTACCTCTTTACATTCAGTATCTATTGACATTTAATAAAAAGGTAAGTGTGACGGTCTAAATTTATCCATACTGTAAATATATCCAATACTGAAGTTATAGTTCTGTACTTAAGGTTACATTGACAATCAAGTCTTAATCTCTTTCTTCTCCTTTTCTTCTACCTTTTCAATATAGGGCTCACCAGCTCCTTCTTGATTCTTTTGTTATTAGAATTTTTATTATGAACTTTCCAGTGATTTAATCAAACTGTCTCCTTATAGATGATCTGCCCAGGATGAGATTCAAGTGCCCATACTGCACACATGTGGTAAAGCGGAAAGCAGACCTAAAGCGCCACCTTCGTTGTCATACAGGAGAACGGCCCTATCCATGTCAAGCTTGTGGAAAAAGATTTAGCAGGCTGGACCATCTAAGTAGCCATTTTCGAACAGTATGTATTTGATTTTTCATCATTTTGCTTCTTAAATACATGCATTTATCTACTTTAGGATAATCTAATTTATGATGGAAATCTTTCACACAACTCTACCATAGTAAATTTTTTTCCAACTTAATGTTTTTACTCTGCACATTTCTCAAAGTGTTTTGGTTCCTTTTAGTGGAGAATAAAATTTGAAACCAATATTTGGACACCTACGTCCTCACATTATGATATTTTCCCATGTGTGTTTAGATAGAGTGGGAGAGAGAGAGAGAGAGAAACATCAGTGTGAGAGAGACATCGATTGATTGCCTCCCACACCACCCCAACCAGGGCTATGACCCCGTCCAGGGCTGGGAACGAACCACAACCGAGGTACATGCCCTTGACTGGTATCAAACCCACAACTCTTTGGTTCGCGGGCTGACGCTCTAACTGCTGAGCCAAATCAGCCAGGGCTAGGGCGTCATTCTTTTTAGACTGTTTCAGTGAACAGAGCTAGAAGATATATATATTTTTTAAATAACGAGTTTGTGATATTTTCAATTTTGACATTATAGTGTTTTACTTAATTTGACTTAATAATTATGTTGGAATGGGGGGCATGAATCTGTGTCAGAACTTTGTAACAAAAACAATGCCACATATGATAATTGTAATATTACTCTATCAGGAGAAATAAGGATACCCTCAAATTGTGTACTTCCAATATTTACTAGTTAAGAGGTCAGTGGAAGTAATAACTGGACTGAGTGATTGCCCCATACTTTCTTGATGTTTTACTGGAGTACATTAGTTTTCTTGACTACTTGTGTTTGACTACTTCCATACTGTTCTGACTTTATCTAAATGAATATATCGTAAACAATGATTCAGCATTATACAATTAATTGTAATAATTTTTATATTAGACCCTGTAATCTACTACTCTGACAGCTGTTGAACAATGTTGTTTATTATTAACTACAATACATAATTATTCATCAATTGCAATTTTTTTCCCGAAGCATTTTATTATTTTTTTTATTTTATTTATTTATTTTTTTTTTATCCTCACCCGAGGACATTTTTGCAATTTTTGTACAGATAGAGTGGGAGGGAGAGAGAGAGAGAGAAACATCGACGTGAAAGGGACACATCGAGTGGCTGCCACCCACACGACCGACCAGGGCCGGGGACAAACTGCAACCAAAGTACGTGCCCTTAGCGGGAACCGAACCCGGGTCTCTCTAGACCGCAGGCCAACGCTCTAACCGCTGAGCCAAACTGGCCAGGGCTCCCGAAGCATTTTATACATATTAACTCATTTGGTCCTTACAACCTGAGTTGTAGCCCATTAATAATAAGGAAGTAGGCAGAGATAATAATAGGCTTATATGTAGCAGAACCACCATAGTGATTGTTTATGACCAGTATCCATTCTGATTAGCCAGGCTTCTATTTGGTTTAAGTGATGTGTGTACCTTATAAGTTGTTAAATATTTTGATTATCACCCTGGAGACAGGTTTATAATGTTTTAAATTATCTGCTTCAAGATACATGGTTAGTAAATGACAAAACCAGGACTAGAACTGAAGCGTTCCAATTCCTAGTCGGGCCCTCTTTCTACTAGATCAACCTTTCATTAATAATAGTGGCAAGTAATTCTCTATCCACAAATAATTTTTTTTTTTATCCTCACCCGAGGACATTCTTCCATTTCTTGTTCAGATAGAGTGGGAGGGAGAGAGAGGGAGAGAGAGAGAGAGAGAGAGAGAGAGAGAAACATCAACGTGAAAGGGACACATCGAGTGGCTGCCACTCGCACGACCAACCAGGGCCGGGGACAAACTGCAACCAAGGTACACGCGCCCTTAGTAGGAACCAAACCTGGGTCTCTCTGGACCGCAGCCGACGTTCTAACCGCTGAGCCAAACTGGCCAGGACCACAAATATTTTTTGATAAAATTAAATTTGGGACAATATTCTTTTTCTTTCTCTAGCAAAATAACAAAAACTTAATACTCATTTGAAATGAGGTTCCTACACCCAAATTAAGATATGTGAAGTCACTAGAATAGTACATGGCATATATTAAGTGTTTGTAATTATTATTCTGAAAAGGTGTCTTGTGCCCAGCCGGTGTGGCTCAGAGGTTGATCATTGACCCACGCACCAAGAGGTCGCCAGTTTGATACCTGGTCAGGTTGTGGGCCCAATCCCCAGTGTGGGGCATGTAGGAGGTGGCCAGTTGATGTTCTCTCTCATTGATGTTTCTTTTTTTTTTTTAGGGAGAGAGGGATGAAGAGAGAGAGAGAAACATTGATGTGAGAGAGACACATTGACTGGTTGCCACCCACATGACCCCAACTAGGGCGAGGGACTCTCTGGTCCACGGGCCAGTGCCTCTAACTGCTGAGCAAAACTGGCCAGGGCTCTCATGAATGTTTTTATCTCTCTCTCCTTCTCCCTTTCTCTCTAAAATCAATAAAGGAAAAATATTAATTTTTTTTTTAAAAAAGGCCCTGGCCAGTTTTTGCTCAGTGGTTAGAGCGTGAGCCCGCAGACCAGAGAGTCCCGGATTTGGTTCCCACTAAGGGCATGTACCTCGGTTGCATTTTGTCTCCGGCGCAATTGGGGTCTTGTGGGTGGCAGCCAATAGATGTGTCTCTCTCACAGTCGATGTTTCTCTCTCTCTCTCTTCCTCCTTCTCTCCCTCCTGTTCTATCTGACGTTAAATGCAAAAGAAAAGGTGTCCTGTGTTACCTCAGTTATTAAAATATTATTGGATTAAAGTATATGTGAAATTATTAAGTATACAATTTTTTTTTTTAATTCCTCACCTGAGGATATTTTTCTACTTATTATCAGATAGAGTGGGAGGGAGGAAGGGAGAGAGACAGAGAGAAACATCAATGTGATAGAGCCACATCGACTGGTCACTTCCTGCATGACCTGACCAGGGCCAGGGATGAACCGAAACCAAGGTACATGCCCTTGACCAGAATTGAATCGGCAACACATTGGTCCCTGGGCTGACGCTCTAACTGCTGAGCAAAACAGCCGGGGCTGTAATTCCTTTTTTTTAACCTCACCTGAGGATATTTTTCCATTTATCTTCAGATAGAGCGGGAAGGAGTAAAGGAGGGAGGGAGAGAGAGAGAGAGAAGGAGAAACATCTGTGTGAGAGAGACACATTAATTGGTTGCCTCCTGCACGACCCTGACTAGGGCTGGGGACCAAACTGCAAACGAGGTATGTGCCCGTGACCAGAATCGAACCTGTGACTCTGATCTGCTGGCCGATGCTCCAACTGCTGAGCCAAGGGCTAAGTAGGTAATATTAATCATAAAAACATTATAGCCATTATGGAGAGAAAAGTGGTATATAATATTTCTGTAATATCAATTTATCACTAAACCTGTATTTTTTCCTGATAAGTAGATGTTAATTCAATAGTAATGCTTGGCTTTGAACATCTTAAGTTTATGAACTGGTACTTAGAATATCAAATTGTCCTGCTTTTTAAATATCCTTTTCTATCACTATTTAATTCTCTACACAGATTCACCAGGCATGCAAACTAATCTGCAGAAAATGCAAACGCCATGTGACTGATCTAACAGGTCAGGTGGTACAGGAAGGAACCAGGCGCTACAGACTCTGTAATGAATGCCTTGCTGAAGTTGGCATAGACAGCCTCCCCATTGATGTGGAAGCTGAACAGCATCTTGTGTCGCCATCAGATGGAGATAAGGATTCCAGATGGCACTTGAGTGAAGATGAGAATAGATCATATGTGGAGATTGTAGAGGATGGGTCTGCTGATCTGGTCATACAACAGGTTGATGATAGTGAAGAAGAAGAAGAAAAGGAAATAAAGCCCAACATTAGGTAGCTGTGATGTGAACCAATAGCCGGCATGTCTGCAACTGCCATTGACTTCCTGTATCTCTCTCTCTCTTTTCCATGGTCAGAGACTGGTTAACAAATTATCAGACTGACTTGAAGGAAATGACCTTATATAACTTGCATGATTTCTGAACAGGCCATTGTTTCCATTCTGAACTTTGTTGCCCTAAAATATGTTGCTGCACTGGGAATAAAGACCTAGCTTGAGTTGGCATGACAGATGAACAATTAATCCTCCTACTTTTATTACAGAGATACCTTTTTTCTTTTAATATTGGAGGATCTACTTAGCAAACCTTTTTCAAAGAAATATTTTAAATAAATTTACCACAACCAAACTTTATGTAAGATAATTTCAAGGTGTATCAAAAACACATAAACTATCCATATTGAATTTTCACAGGGAACCAGGTAAGAGCACCTTTAAGAGTCAGGCATCCAACCTGACTGAACTAATGTCATTCTATTAACTTAAGGTCCACACCAACCTATCATTATTCGATATCCTTAATGTTTTAGGATTATGAAAGAAGACAAATCTAAAATTTTTGGACTCATTCATATTTGAACTTTTTGTCATTAAGTTAAAAAATTACTCTTATGTAGTTAGTAGTGTTAAGAAAAAGCAACACAGTAATAAAGTAGAGGCTGGCCAGAGATTATATACAGATACCATTTTCTTAAAGCAAAAAGTCAAGGCAGTTTGTGAGGGTCTGTCAATATAGTTCTCTTCCTCTCTAAAGAAAAAAAAAAAAAAAAAGAACCCAAAACAAGAAAACTGGAGGTTAACAGTTCTTAAGAACAGTTTCTAATGTTTGTGTATTGCTTCCTACATTATTTATAAAGTGCTGTTTCACACATTTTCTCACCTGGTCAGCAAGATAAATATTATTGTCTCTGATTTACAAATGAGAAAGTTAAGGTCAGAAAGTTTAACTTTCTGGGACTGGTGATTGGACAGGTTTTGATTTTATTTTATTTTTTTAATTGTTTTTTCTTTATTGATATTAGGAAAAGAGAGAGAGAAACATCGATGAGAGAGAACATCAATTGGCTGTCTCCTGCATGCCCCCCACTAGGGATTGGAACCACAACCTGGGCTTGTGCCCTGACTGGGAATCGAACTGGTGACCTCTTGGTGCATGGGTCAACCCTCAACCACGGAGCCACACCGGCCGGGCCAGGTTTTGATTTTAAACAGTCCTCTTTCAACCTTTTCTCCTCATATTGTCCCCTGAAATGACAAAGAATTGAAGTTGCACTTCACCAATCTGCAGTAATTATAAAAGAAGCCTATCAGAATTAGAAAATATAAAAAAAGAGGAATTTAATCATCTTCAACAACATGCTTTTTTGAACTAGTTATTCAAACAGTGCTAAGTAATGTCCCTATAGTATCTATTGCCATGTTTTGATGTCGTTATTGACATGTAAATTTTATACATACAACTATTTGAACAAGTTATCTTTTTTTTTTTAATCCTCACCTGAGGACATTTTTCACTTTTGTTCAGATAGAGTGGGAGTGGGAAAGAGAGAGAGAGAGAAACATAGATGTGAAAGGGACACATTGAGCGGCCACTTCCTGCACATGCCCAACTGGGGCCAAGGTCAAACTGCAGCTGAGGTACATGCCCTTAGCGGGAACCAAACCTGGGTCGCTCTGGACTGTGGGCGGAGGCTCAAACCGCTGAGCCAAACCAGCCAGGGCGAAACAAGTTATTTTAAACACTTTTAGCATTTTTGCTTATCTTTTCTATGTAACTTTTCAGGACAAACTTTTCTCTTAGGATGCAAAGTTAAGTTTAAACTCTTCCCCTGTATGAGTTGAAACATTCCAAAATAACAGTTAAATTGAAGAAGCATTATTTTAGTTGTAAAGATAAAATCTATATACCAGAAGAACTGACCTCCATAAAGATCTCTGTAAGTTATCACAATAAAGCTTGACATCATTGAATTTTGATAGAGGCTCCATGTATTATACTATATTATTATTTTTTTAATCCTTACCCAAGGATATGCTTAGAGAGAGAGACACACACACACACATCAATCAGTTGCCTTCCATATGTGGCCCAACTGGAGATCAAACCTGAAACCCAGGTGTGTGCCCTGATCAGGAATTGAACCGACAACCTTTTGGTGCACGGGACAAGGCTTAACCAACTGAGCCACTCCAGCTATGCTATTATACTGTATTTTTAAATACAGCCTGACATACCTCAAGATGATATATTTTATGTTATTATTTTCTCTTATTTAATTAATGATCATTCTTGATACCAATTTGTGGGCTAAAATGGCTAATTTGTTTTTTAAAATTTGATAAATAGATGAATAACCACTTTGTTTTATTGTACTTAATTCTGAGATTTTTTCAAGATTCCTCTGATGGTAAATTTCTAGTTGTTTTGAGACTGGATGGTACGCATTGAGTTCATTGTTCTCCCAACATGACTGTTCCTGAATCAAGAGTCTTAGCAATTAAGTTGTATCCCAATGAGGGAGGGAACAGGTGTCACTTTCTAGTTTCACCAGATGATGATAACATCTTTCAAATTTTTAATCTGATTTTTAATCATTTGGAGTCAATAGGAAAAATTGTTGATTTGAACTTTATTCATAGAAATGATGTAGTAGTGCTTGCATGTGTATACTTGAATGCACTTTATGATCTAAATGTTCTTTTATGCTATTATCTTCTGCATGCAAATTTTACATACAGCAGCATGAATGTCAGCAAAGTCCACTGGACACACTTGTAGAGCCTTATCAGAAATAATGCTTTCTCACAATTGTTTATAACAAGCAACAAGCAATTCCTACAGAACGGTTACCAAGTTCACCAAACAAGACAGCACATCTGTTCTATCATTTTAGTATCATAAAAGAAGAACGTTCATAACATGTTTGCAAGTTGTAAATAATATTCCAGTTATTATATGTCTCTAATAAAACTTTAGAGACCAATTCTTTTCTAGAGTGAAACTGTCTATTATTGGTTTCTGAGAAAATTGGATTATTTTGCTTTTAAATGTGGGGAAATGTTACATAGGGGTATAAGCTGTTAATATAAGTTTTATTTATGCCAAGGATTTTTATTTTTAACATTTGGAAAATAATGGGACTTGGTTAGACCAGTTTGCTTTTGCAAGAGTGTTGTTTTATGGGCTTCTGAACATCCTTCTAACTCTGTGGTCCTTAATGGTATCTTGTTCACGGGATGAAGTTTTGCAAAAATAAAGCACCACTGCAGTCATGCCTATTGTCTGGAGGAAGCAAAACAGACTAGATCAGTGGTTTAAAAGATTTTTTTTTTTTACCCAAGAAAACCCTTTCTTCCAATGTACTATTTCATAGAGAAGCCCTACATTTAAGGAAGAAACTCTAACATCAGAGCTGCTCTGGTTAAAGCCCCCTATGTGCCTTTCTCCAGGTACCATGGCAAAACTCAGGAGTACAGCATTGAAAACCTTGGAACTACATAACTTTTTTAAAAATTCTCAATCGACATTTTTCCATTTTTTGTTCAGATAGAGTGGGAAGGAGAGAGAGAGAGAAACATCGACATGAAAGGAACACATCAAATGGCTGCCACCCGCACCACCCAACCAGGGCTGGGGACAAACTGCAACCAAGGCACGTGCCCCTAGCAGGAACCGAACCCAGGTCTCTCCGGACCGCAGGCCGATGCTCCAACCGCTGAGCCAAACAGGCCAGGGCGGAACTACATAACATTGAGTATTAATCTCACTTTATTACTCCTATTTCTCACTGCACTTATACGCTGGTAACCATGGTTCTGTTAGAACAGCAAATCATCCTTATTATTCAGTGTTCCTTGTGTAGTTATCATATCTTAAGACTGTAGGAACACATTTTTCAATGTTGTGTCTTTGAAATGTAGTTATTGCTTTTTGGGGGGGACCAAATTAGTGCTTAATGAATTTAAAGGTTTTTTTTTCTTTAACATTTTTTCTTCATTGATTTTAGAGAGAGGAAGGGAGAGGGAAAGAGATGGAAACATTGATCAGAAAGAACATCAATTGGCCGCCTCCTGGATGCCCCCTCACTGGGGATTTGGCCCACAACCTGGGCATGTGTCCTGACTGGGAATCAAACCAGCAAACTCTTGGTGCATAGGTTGACGCTCAACCACTGAGCCACACTGCTGGGCTAAAAAAGTTTCTTTTTTCAATTACTTATGAGCCGAGAACTCAATTCATTAAAGTTATTTTGCCAAGTCATGTTAAGATATATTGAAATTTCCATATATACATACACACACACACACACACACACACACACACATATACATATATATATATAGTTTTTGGTATGTACCCTTAGCAGGAACCGAACCCGGACTCTCTGGTCCGCAGGCCAACGCTCCAATCGCTAAGCCAAGCTGGCCAGCGCTCCACTCTTATTTTTTATTTACATATATTTTTGAGTCCTAAAATCAATACTATGGAAAATTACTAAAAATAGTAGTACAGCATAAGAACATGTGTTTAACTGGAAAGGATGATAATAGGTACTAGAGGATCAAAATTTAGATTATAAATGGAAAGTTCTATGTTATTTTATATTAGAATGAATCAGTATTACTATTTATCATTTATATAGCATTTTATATTTGCAAAGTATTTAATAATTTTGTTGTTCTTTATATATCTATGAAACAGGACAATTATCCCACATGAAAGGAAAAGAAATCGAGGCACAGAACAGTTAATCAAACTACCTAAGACAACCCAGTGAAACACAGGTAGAAATAGGAATTAGAATAATCCAATATTTTGAATCCTGGAATATCAGCTTAATTCACTGAGGTGTGTTGAGTATTACTCTGTTTTATATGATGACTTTATACAAATAACAGTCAATTGTTCTAAAGTTGACATCAGTGTATGTGGATAAATCCTATATAGAATAAATATTATGTAAAGTATGTGACTTTAGTTACAAGAGTGTTTTATTTATTTATTTATCTATTTTTTTAATCTCACCCGAGGACATTTTCCCATTTTTTGTTCAGATAGAGTGGGAGGGGGAGAGAGAGCGAGAGAGAAACATCAACGTGAAAAGGACACTTCGAGTGGCTGCGACCCACAGGGCCCAAACAGGGCCAGGGACAAATTGCAGTCAAGGTACGTGCCTTTAGCGGGAACCGAACCCAGGTCTCTCTGGACCGCAAGCCAATACTCTAACCGCTGAGCCAAACCTGCCAGGGCTATTTATTGATTTTAGAAAGGGAAAGAAAGTGAGAGAGAGAAACACTGATTTGTTGTTCCACTTATTTATGCATTCATTGGTTGATTCTTGCATGTATAGGGATGACACTCCAACCAACTGAGCCTCCCAGCCAGGACAGTTACAAGAGTTTTAATGATAAAATTCAGGTTATCACAGAAACGGCACTGTTTAGGCAGCTTCTTTGTATCTTGTGAAGTATAATTAATATTTTATTTTGATACAGGAATTCTTAACTATTCATACTAATGGAGCCACATATATACTAAGAAAAATGGAATCCACAAAAGATCTATAAACTTCATTTTCTAACATGTCAGTCTTCACCCTACAGAACTTGTATTAATACCAACAAAAAGTCAAATACGTTAATAAGCAATAAACCACACACAAAAGAAACCAAGGGACTCTTAACTTTTAAGGGCAAATATTTTTTTAAAATATGTTATGATTTTTTAGAGAGAGAAACATTGATGTGAGAAACATCGATTGGCTGCATCCTGTACGCCCCCTACTGGGGATCGGGCCCGCAACCCAGGCATGTGCCCTGACTGCGAATTGAACAGTCTATGGGAGGACACTCAATCCACTGAGCCACACCAGCCCAGCTAATTTTTTTTTTTCATTCTCACCTGAGGATATTTTTCCATTTATCTTCAGATAGAATGGGTGGGAGGGAGGGAGAGAGAGAGAGAGAGAGATTGAGAGAGAGAGAGAGACAACATGGGAGAGACACATTGACTGGTTGCTTCCCACATGACCCCGACCATGGCCAGGGACCGAATGCAACTGAGGTACATGCCTTTGACTGGAATTGAACCCTCCACCCTTTGGTCCACTGGCCAGTGCTCTAACTGCTGAGCCAAAATGACCAAGGCAAGGCAAAAGGTTTTTTTTTTTATTTTTTTATTTTATTTTTTTTTTTTATCCTCATCCGAGGACATTTTTCGATATTTTGTTCAGATAGAGTGAGAGGGAGAGAGAGAGAGAGAAACATCGACGTGAAAGTGACACATCGAGTGGTTGCCACCCACACGACCCAACCAGGGCTGGGGACAAACTGCAACCAAGGTACATGCCCTTAGCGGGAACCGAACCCAGGTCTCTCCGGACCGCAGTCCGACGCTCTAACTGCTGAGCCAAAACGGCCAGGGCAAAAAGGTTTTTATTTTCATTCATTTATTTAAATTTTTTTTTCCTTTATTGATTTTTTAGAGACAGAGGAAATGAGAGGGAGAGACAGAAACATCGATGAGAGAGAACATCGATTGGCTACCTCCTGAGTGTCCCCCACTGGTGATTGGGCCCACAACCTGGGCATGTGTCCCGACTGGAAATTGAACCCGTGACCTCTTTGGTGCATGGGTTGACGCTTAACCACTGAGCCACACTGGCCGGACAAGGCAAAATATTTTAAATGCACTTACTTAAATAGCATGATAAATACTTTTCCCCATCCCTTTTTGTTTTTTCATATCAGCAAAAGCCATTGGATATTTACCTTTAGAAAGGAAACCAGTCTACGGCCATACCACCCTGAACGTGCCCCATCTCTTCTGATCTCGGAAGCTAAGCAGGGTCGGGCCTGGTTAGTACTTGGATGGGAGAAAGGAAACCAGTGACCAGGGTAATAGCAGTCACCTCTTTACCTCTAGGATTGATTAGATCATTTGAAAACATTATTACATTGAATACAGTTTGTAAAGTACATCTAAGAACTTATTAAACTTTGCTCTTTCAGATTTCTAGATACAGAAATCCATTATATAGTTTCTTGATTTTCCCATTGGGAAGATCTTTTAATTCATATCAAATGTTCCCCTAGTTGATATTATTTACAACTACTTAATTCCTTTGTTAAAGAGTAACTTTTTTTTTTTTTAAGAGTAATTTTATTGGTTTGAGAGAGAGGAAGGGAAAGAGAGAAAAGAAAACATCAATGTGAGAGAGAAACATAAATTGATTGCCTCCCGGATACCCCAACCAGTGATCGAACCCACAACCTGGGTGTGTGCCCTGACCGGGATTCGAACCTGCCATCTTCTGGTGTACATATGGGACTATGCTCCAATCAACTGAGCCACACTGGACAGGGCAAGAATAACTTACTTTTATTCAGCCCATAAGGAAAGCAAATGGAACAAGATTTCTTTGTAGACCATAATTCTCAATCTTGGCTGCACATTAGAATTACTTGTGAAATTTAAAAAAATACAAATGCTTAGGCATATTAGAATCTCTGGCAGATGGGGTCTGGGCATAATAAGTATTTTTAAAAAAAATCTTCCAAGCATTTTTTACGTGCAAAATAGATCCCCTACTCAGTTTTCCTCTCTTTCCTATATAGATGCTAGAGAAGGACAGTCAGACCATTTGACCTTCCAGCCCATTAGTTCTCAATCCTGTCATTTAAAAAATTTAAAATACAGATACTCAGTTCAAGAAAATATAAATGTTGTGAAATTACAAGATACTGTACATGTTCCCTTAACTAACATTTTTGTTAGGGACAAATAGTATGAACACTAAACTAGTAGGTAGTCTTTTTTTTTTCTTTATTGATTTTAGAGAGAGAGATAGGAACATTGATGAGAGAGAACATCGATTAGCTGCCTCCTGCATGCCCCCACTGGGGATTTGGCCCACAACCTGGCCATCTGCCCTGACCAGAAATAGAACCCACGACCTCTTGGTGCATGGGTGGATGCTTCACTGAGCCACACTGGCCAGGCTAGTAGGTTGTCTTAAAAGAGCCCATTTTTACTTTGGGATGCATTTGCACTTTTTAATTGGCACTGCATTTTGAGAATTCACATAATACTTCAGACTAATAAAAGAACTACGAATAAATGACTGAAATACTATATTCTGAAAATTTTCAAGCTTTAATGTTTTTACTTAAAAAAAGAGAAGAACCAGAACAATCTCTAAGCATTATGAAACGTAATTGCTACACATTCGAATTCCATCAGTGAGTTGAATTGAAAAATTTTTTATTCATGCCCGACTGGTGTGGGTTACCGGTTGAGTGTCGCTAGTTCCCAGTCAGGGCACATGCCCAGGTGTTGGCCCAATCCCCGGTGAGGGGCATGCAGGAGGCGTGTTTCTATCTCTCTCTTTCTCTCCCTTCCTCTCTCTCTCTCTAAAATCAATAAAGAAAAAAACATTTTTTTAAGAAAAAATTTTTTATTCATGTTAAATGTTGCACTAGAGAAATAGTACTCAATACTAAGATGTGTTATTTAAAGGAGACTTAGAACAAATTAAGAAACAAAATTCTTAGCTTTACTTCTTCAGGTATTGTCATTACAAATTTTTTTGAAAATAACTAGAAACATCTTTTTGAGTAAAGTACCATCCTCATTCCCATGTTTAAGATTATGTTTGCAATTCAAACACAAGTATATCCCTTCAGCAGTATTGTATATACAGACACTCTTTTGCTTAATCTCCTACTCATCCCCCCCAAATTTCAATTACGAAGGGCACTTTCTTGCATAATTCAAAAAGGTTAAATGCTGAAATTAAATAAAAACACCGTGCGTTTTGTTGCGTGAATTGATTTAAAGCTTTTCTTCCCCCTGGAGGAAAAATCCACGAGGAACACAGCAGTGGAAAATGGTGCCTATTGTATTGGTATTTGCCCCAGACGCTCGGTTATTTTGGGGCGCGTTTAAAAGTGAAAGACGGAGTTTGGCCCCACCCCCAACCCATAGCGTCATTTATTGGCGTTCAGGTGGTGACTGGGGAGACTACAACCAGCAGCTAGACCCTCGGAGAAGCCCCCGACCGACCAGATACCCCTAACGCTAGAGCCTGGATGGCGGGGAGTGGGGAATTGAATAGAAGTTTTCTGTAGTATGTATCGGGCACACAGTAAAAAGCCTACATTTGCTAGGTATCTACTAGACCCCAGGACTCGCTGTTCCCATTTAAAATAGGGGGAATCTGAGGCTTGAGAAATGACCCCCAAACCACCCACGACTCCCAGCGTCGCAGGCGTTGGAGTCCACACCACGGGATACCTGAAACCCTCGTTCTGCCCGGTGTGGCTCAGTGGTTGAGCGTGGACCCATGCACCAAGAGGTCGCGGGTTCGATTTTCGTTCAGGGCAAACGCCCAATTTGTGGGCCAAAATCCCAGTGTGGGGCAGCATGCAGGAGGTGGCCAATTGATGTTCTGTCTCATCCTGATGTCTCTCTTTCTCCCTCTCCCTCTCCCTCCTCCTCTCTCTCTAAAACCAATAAAGAAAAAAGAAAACCTTTACTGCCGAGAGAACTAGTCTATTTGATCCCAACTCTGGTTAGGATATTGTTTGCGCTTCAGTGCTTAGGGTGTCCTGAAAACCCCTGAGCCCCAACCCTAGCTGCTCGGAGAAGTGGGCCGCGACCGCCAATCAGAGCCTTAGGCGCTCCACGAGTCTGCGGCCGAGCCAATAGGAGCCGGGAAAAGGCACTAGGGCGGGACCTGGGCCCGCAGTTGGAGAAAATCACTACCACTGGGCGATCAGAAGGTTCGCCAGATCCCAACTCACTGTTGTCAGGTTTACCCAGTCTGCCTGCCTTTTCTCTTTTCCTCCTCTTCCCTTCCTTCCTTTTTGAGGGAGTCATAATTCTTAAAGAGAAATGTTGAGCAACAAGTTTTATCGTGACTGTCACGTAAGGTTGGTACTATTATAAGGTGAAGAATTTGAGGTCTTAATGGGGTGAAAAGACTCAGCCAAGATCAAGAAGGAAACTGGAAGCAGAAGCATTGGCTCCCACCTTTACCGTGTGTGTATATATATCCATCCACATATTGTAAGATGATGCACTTATAATGACTTCGGTTACTTCTATGGCATGAAAGGCGGAGGAATGAAATGACATCCTGGAGGAAATTTACATTCCAGGTGGAGACTTAAATACGGCCGATAATGACGTAAGTCGGAAAGTACCAGATACCAGAAGTCATCCACTTATTTCTTCATTATCTTAGTATCTACCATTTGCACTCTTTTCCAACTACCTAGCAAAAGTATCATGTTTATTTATGTTTTCCCTAAAAACAAAAATGGTCCTTAATCCCAACATGCAAATAACCTCTGCTGACATGTTCTTAAGGACAATTTTGAGCTAATGCCTTGAAGAATGGAAAAGACATCTCATTAGTAAGACAATAAATGGAAGAGAGTTGATCAATGATCAATTACTAAGGAAAACTAGCAAATAGTTGAGTGCAGGGAATGGAAGTGTAATAGGAGTTTCAGACAACTCCTGTCTGGGTTTGTGGGAGGATAGAGTGTTATTGATAAAATAAGGAACTGAAATTTGGATATGAAAATATGACATTAAAGATCTCTCCCTAAGTAACATGTCACCAGGGGCCTTGGAATCAGGAAGACCTGGATTAAGTGTCATTGAAAACAGATCACTAAAAGATGGAGAGTTCGGAGAAGGTACATAAAATAACCAGAAGCAGTTCCTTTGCTTTTTAAGGTGCTTGCTACTTAAAAGGGAAGTTGTGACTACTACATATACTAAGAAACTAAGAAATTTAAAATGCTAAGTATTTCACTGGAACAGAGAGGACTCAGTATAGCAGGGAATCAAGCAAGTGGGGTAAATCCAAGTAACTTCCAAGAGGTGAGTTTCCAGTTGTGTTGAAAAAAGACAAGACTGGAAAAAAAGGGGGGGGGGTGCATCTGTAATACTCTCAACAATAAAGATTACCCCCCCCCAACAAACAAACAAACAAACAAGGACAAGGTGGGCAGGTAAGAATCTGGGTAACAGAACAGACAGTACACTAGTGGTTGCCCAGGGCCTGGAAGGATGGGAGAAATGACTGCTTAATAGTAGGTTTCTTTTTAGGAAGAAAAATGTTCTAAAATCATGGTGATGGTTGTATGAGTGAACCTACTAAAAACCACTGAACTGTACTCTAAATGGGAGAATTGTATGGTATATGAATTATATCTCAATAAAGTTGTTATAAAAACAGAGAAAGAATCAGGGCAAAAATTCAAAGGTAGAAACTGGTGTTATGTGATCTTTGCTGGTGCATGTGGATGGGCTGCACTGGTACTGAGAGATCAGGACGGGCCATGGGGACAATGATAAAGAAACAGCTACCCAATAATTTGTTTATATTTCTTCTTAATGTGATACAGCCCTTGAATGTTTCATACTGTGAGTTACAAGGGAATCAGTTAGGAACAGTAAATGAAAGGGAGCCCCGTAGGGCAGCTGGTTTGGCATAAGAGGATGGCACACAGCTTTTGAAAATTGATGCTCAACTTGGATATGTTACAAAGAAAATTTGATTAACACAGTTAAGACTTGGAGTAGAGAGCAGGAGAGGGAGAAGCAGAGACTAGTGGCTTTGTTTGCCCTTCTTAATAAATGGAGACTCTAGCAGAATGGCTCTGGGTACTCTAGGATAGCCACAGCCCCTAACCAAGCACTGTGGCTTTTTAAAATTAAGGAGAAAAGGGGGCTGTTAGCATTTATGCGTTCCCTGATGATAATAATAATAGCCCCAATTTACTGAGCATTTACTATCTGTCAGGCACTGTCTTGACAGCTTTGTGTGCATACATTTATTTAATCCTTTCAACAATCCTGCAAGTACTAACATCACTACTTAAGGCACAGAGAGATTAAGCAACATGCCCAAAGTGGAGAGTTATTAGTGGCGGAACCAGGACTGGAACCCCAGTGATCTGGCTACAGTTTGTGCTACCAATCATTACATCCCCAAAATAAAAATATCAGCACAGCAGTGTTTAAATTCCACAGCTCCAAGTTTAAGTCCAAGATGACTCCCTTTCTCTTCATTTACAGAACAAGATTCTTAACTATCCTAGGAAAACTGGGGATACTTATGACAACTATACTTTAATAAAATATTAATTTTTTAAAAAGTGCATGTGATAGGGGGGAAAAAAGCCAACTTCCCATATAAAGGGTAACATACTCATTTTCCTTTAATGCAGTATGTTATTTATTTATTTAATCCTCATCAGAGGACATTTTTCCATTTATCTTTAGACAGATTAGGAGGGAGGGAGAGAAACAGCGACGTGAGAGAGACATATCGACTGGTTGCCTCCCGCACAACCCTGACCAGGGCCGAGGATGAACCACAAACAAGGTACGTGCCCTTGGACAAAATCAAACCCGGGTTTCATTGGTCCATGGGCTGACACTCTAACTGCTGAGCCAAACCAGCCAGAACTATTTTTTGTTTTAATCCTCACCGGAGGAGATTTTTCCTTTTTTTTTTTTTTTTGTTCAGATAGAGTGGGAGGGAGAGAGAGGAAGAGAGAGAAACACAACTGGGCACGTGTCCCGACCGGGAATCGAACCAGCTACCTCCTGGTGCATGGGCCAACACTCAACCACTGAGCCACACTGGCTGGACTAATGTAGTATTTTTATTTTGACGTATTTTAAAACAAACTAATGTTTAAAATTTTTTTTTTTAGAGCTAGAGAGAGAAACATTGATGTGAGAAACATCAATTGGCTGCCTCCTGCATGCCCCCTATTGGGGATGGAGCCTGCAACAGGGGCATGTGCCCTGACAGAATAGAACCGAGACCTCTCAGTCCATGGGAAGATGCTCAATCCACTGAACATCTAACAAACTAATTTTTAAAATAGTAAGTTAGATATTTATTATAAATAAAAAGAAACATAATTTGTATAATTACATCTGACGTATTTTCACTGAACCACATTATGTAGCACTGATAAGAGAAATGGCTGTGCTTTTTCTCCTAGTCAAGTTTGCACCCTACTTGGCTTAATACATCCTAAGAGGTCTTGCTCTAGATGTGGCTCTCCCAGTGCCCTCATGGTCTCCCCTTGTTTATTTTCACAGTCAACCCCCCAAATAGCTCCTGATGTGCAAAGGAGTCTATGAAAAAAAGAGCCCCATCTCAGCCTGGAAATTCATCGTAACAAAAGTAGATTCCAGACATTTTTTTTGCTTGGAAGGTCACAATCCAAATTTGCAAAATGTGCCTAAGATTAAAAGTTAAGAAGCACTACCCCAGTGATCCTGCTAGGTATTAATTTGAAGAGCTACAGACTCTTCGCCTAGCCTTCTTTAGCTCTACTTTGTGCCATACTCAGGGGAAATAATGCAGTGCTCAGACAGAACACTTAGAAAGCTCACAATCTCACCCTGGCCGGTTTGGCTCAGCGATTAGAGCATCAGCCTGCGGTCCAGAGAAAGCTCACAATCTCTTCCTCCTAGGTCAAATTCAGCCTACTATGATATCTGGCACCACCCAGAGGCAATCTTTTCTCATGTACGTGTGAATAGCAACTTTGCAAACTCTTATATCACAGGATAGAATACCTCAATTAATGAAGGAAATAGAGTAATGTTGCAAATCAAACCAGTTAAATTTTTAAAAATTTGTTTTTCTTTATTGATATTAGAGAGAGAGGAAGGGAGAGAGAGAGAAACATCAATGAGAGAACATCGATTGACCACCTCCTGCATACCCCACACTGGGAATCAGGCCCACAACCTGGGCATGAGCCCCGACCAGGAACCTCTTGGTGCATGGGTCAACACTCAACCACTGAGCCACATCGGACTGGCAACAATTCAATTTTTATTTATTTATTTATTTATTTATTTATTTATTTATTTATTATTATTTTACCCTCACCCGAGGACATTTTTGCATTTATCTTCTGATAGAGTGGGAGGGACAGAGGGAGGAAGAGAGAGAGAGAAACATCGATGTGAGAGAGACATATTGACTGGCTGCCACCCATATGACCCCAACTGGGCCAGGGGACAAACTGCAACCATGGTACATGCTCTTAGCAGGAACCGAACCCAGGACTCTCTGGTCTGCGGGCCAATGCTCTAACTGCTGAGCCAAACTGGCCAGGGCAACAGTTTAATTTTTATTTATTTATTTTTTTTATCCTCACCCGAGGACATTTTTCCATTTTTTGTTCAGGTAGAGTGGGAGGGAGAGAGAGGAACAGAGAGAGAGAGAAACATCGACGTGAAAGGGACACATCGAGTGGTTGCCACCTGCACAACCAACCAGGGCCGGGGACAAACTGCAACCGAGGTACACGCCCTTAACGGGAACCGAACCCGGGTCTCTCAGGACCGCAGGCCGACGCTCTAACCGCTGAGCCAAACCGGCCAGGGCAACAGTTTAATTTTTAAAAAGTTATCTACTTTGACAAGTTCAGATCATATTATTTATTTTTTTCATTAAAAACAAAATAAAGTTTAATGTTGACAGTTAAACTAGCAATCACCTTTAGTATAATTTTATTTTTCCAGAGATTACTTCATCTATTATTGACAGTAACTTTTAGATGTTTTGTGAATGTAGTCATTACAGATTTTTTAAAAAATCATATTGCCCTGGCCGATTTGGCTCAGTGGTTAAAGCATCAGCTCATGGAACAAAGAGTTGTGGGTTCGATTCTAGTCAAGGGCACACACCTTGATTGCAGTTCGTCCCCAGCCCTGGTTGGGGGTGTGCAGGGGGCAACCAATTGATGTGTCTCTCTCATGTCGATGTTTCTCTCTCTCTCTGCCCTTCCCACTCTATCTGAAGATAAATGGAAAAATATCCTCAGGTGAGGATTAAAAAAAAACCTTACTGTAATATTTATAATTAACACACATTTTTAAAATTTTCAGGTCTCAGAAAGATTCCAGCAGCTATTGAAGCTCTTTTAAAAGTAAAAATGCAGGTAGTTAATGGTTATACTACAGGAAACTAGTAAAATAAATGTTTGATACTGTAACTGTGCAGTCAATGGCCTGTTAGTCAATGAAGGTGTGAGCAGTGGGTGAGAGACATCCAGTTGAGTTCCTGCTTCAGTAACAGCATGGAAGATGATTGCTCGTGCTTCTAAGATCACCAAACCCACAGAATGTGCTTGGAGTTGTAGTTCAGATCAGCATGGCATTCCTCCTTAACCTTTTTTGACTGCTGGTGAGTCAGTCAGTCTCGATGTGGCTGCTTCTTTAATTTCTTAGTTGTAGGACTTCCATTCAGCTCAATTTCAGGTAGGTCTGAATGATGGCTGTTTTGTAGTTTAGTTGTAATTTAGATGTCCTTGTGGGAGGAAGCGAGGACTGTGTTTACCTATGCTGCCATCTTGACCGGAAGTGTGTTCAGATAATTTTATAGTTGTTTTCCTGGCCTACTGTCTCCTTAGAAATGAAGAGCTTACATAATTTTTAAAAATCAAAGGAATTTTGTCTTGGCCGGTTTGGCTCAGCGGTTAGAGCATCAGCCTGCGGTCCAGAGAGACCTGGGTTTGGTTCTCGCTGGGGGTGCGTACCTCGGTTGCAGTTTGTCCCCGGCCCTGGTTGGTCGTGTGGGTGGCAACCCCTTGATGTGTCCCTTTCATGTCAATGTTTTTCTCTCTCTCTCTCTCTTCCTCTCTCTCCCTCCCACTCTATCTGAATAAAAAATGGTAGAAAGTGTCTTCCGGGGAGTATAAAAACAAAAAAATCAAAGGAACTTAAAAAAATTCTCCCATTCATCTCTAACTGTATAAAAATACAGGCTTTAATATAAAATTACATGCTACAAGGGCCCATTTGTAAGGGCATTATGCTTTTTTTAATGGGAAAACAAAAAAGTGTCATATATCAGTGCTTAAAAAAAAAAGTAAGAAAGGTCCTGGCTGGTTTGGCTCAGTGGTAGAGCATCAGCCTGTGGACCAATGAGTCCCGGGTTCGATTCCGGACAAGGGCACGTATCCCAGTTGCAGTTCGTTCCTGGCCTTGGTCAGGTCGTCCGGGAGGCAACCAGTCAATGTATTCCTCTCACATTGATGTTTCTTTCTCTCCCTTTCTTTCCCTCTCTCTATCTGAAGATAAATAGAAAAATATCCTTGGGCGAGGATTAAAAATAAATAAATTAAATAAAGTAAGATAGAAAATCAGGGCTCTTTCTAGAGGTCTTCCAATTGTTCAATTATAATTACTTCTTCTAAGGTAACCAACTGGAATACAGGATGGCTCTGTCCTACAGCAATCTAAAATACAACCTCTTAATATATGTATAGAAGATATGTCTTAACCAATTTGGAGGAAAAGCAAAACTCTTTTTAAAAAAATTTTTAATTAAGTTTTGTTACAGATGTTTCTCCTTTTTGAAAGCAAAATTCTGATTGTAAGATTTCTCAAATTATCATTTTTTCCCCTAAACTGGATTCGATAAGAGCATGGAGGCTTCAGAATCTCTCCAGCTGCTGCTTACATCAATGATCCCTTTTGGGACTGGGCTGGAGGCTGGCATTCCATTGGAAGGGTGTGAAGCACCTGCTGCTATATCAGGGAATTAATAAATGAGGAACCATATTTGCCACCTGAAGAATTCTTTAACATTTGAATATCTAGTTAATGCAGACCAAGTCTATGCCTTGATTTTCCATTTGTGGAAGTCACACTTTAAGTCAAATATTTCTGTTCTGCAAATCATCATACATTGTCAGACACTAGAATTTATATCATGGTATCTTCTCAAAAGGAAGAGAAAAAAACAGTTCTTCATAGGAGTATTTTTTTTTTTTTATCTTAAATGTCAATGATCACGAAAACTTCTGGCTTCTCTTCATTATAGACCTGCATTGCTGAATATGTTATTGCCTTGACTTCAGTTCCCTAAAGTTCGGGTTAGAGAAAAAACAAATAGGAGAAAAAGGACATTGAAATCAGAATAATTAACTCTACCAACATTTGGCAGAAAGTCTAATTTTTATCATTACTCTGAAAAACTAAAAACTCACATAAAACAGTTATCAAATTGGTATAGTATTATATGTTGATTCACTAAAAGCAAGTGTATAGTAGAAAGAGCAATGAACTGGAATTAGGAGACAGAACGCCAATCCTGGCTTTATTTCCACCTGGATATGGAAGCTGTATGACCTGTCTGGGCATCAGCTTTATCACTTATCAAATGGTTTGAATCAAACAACACAAAGCTTGCCCCAGCCGGATTGGCTCAGCAGTTAGAGTGTGGGCCTACAGTCCAGAAAGACCCCGGTTCGGTTCCCGCTAGGGGCACGTACCTTGGTTGCAGTCTGTCCCCGGCCCTGGTTGGTTGTGCGGGTGGCAGCCACTCGGTGTGTCCCTTTCATGTCGATGTTTCTCTCTCTCTCTCTCTCTCTTCTCTCTCCCTCCCACTCTATCTGAACAAAAAATGCAAAGGTGTCCTCGGGTGAGGATTAAAAAAAACAAACTAATAAAGGAAAAAAGAAAACCACAAATCTTTCCTACTGTTTGCTCAGGGCTCCTTCTCAAAACTCCTTGCAGTCTAACCTGGGGCCTAGGAACTTGGCCTATTTTCTTTCTTTCTTTTTTTTTTTTTACACTTATTTATTTATTTAATCCTCACCCAAGGACATTTTTTGATATTTTGTTCACATAGAGTGGGAGGGAGAGAGATAAACATCTATGTGAAAGGGACACATTGAGTGGTTGCTACCCGCACCACCCAACCAGGGCCGGGGACAAACCGCAACCAAGGTACGTGACCTTAGCGGAAACCGAACCCGGGTCTCTGGACCACAGGCCGATGCTCTAACCGCTGAGCCAAACTGGCCAGGGGTTGGCCTATTTTCTTCTCCTCAGCTAACAATACTCACTTTACCTCTTAGGATCCTTCTTTCTACACGTTTCTTTTTTTTCCCAGTATTTTGTTCAGATAGAGTGGGAGGGAACGAGAGAGAGAGAAACATCGACGAGAAAGGGACACATCGAGTGGCTGCCACCCTCACGACCCAACCAGGGCCGGGGACAAACTGCAACCGAGGTACGTGCCCTTAGCGGGAACCGAACCTGGGTCTCTCCAGACCGCAGGCCAACACTCTAACTGCTGAGCCAAACCGGCCAGGGCTCTACACATGTTTCTGATACATGACAACACCCCGCTTCAACTTAGAGCCACAGGATTTGATGTTCTCTTAGTACCTCCTACAGTAATTCTGTGCACCAAAAAATGTGTCAGAGACGAGGGAGTGGCATTTGTTAGCTTTATGGCACCAAAGAAATTTGAAGATTTCAGATGAAACTGAATGGCACCAACTCCTCTGCCCCTCCCCAGCCATAATCCCCTGGGGAAACAACCTCCTCAATCAAATTCAACTTTCTGCCTGTAGCAGCACACACCATGTGAACTGGTATCACCTTAAAAGGCTGTCCACAATTCTCAAAAGGATACTCTGCACTGACCAGTAATCCTACATTTACCACTAAATTTACTTTCTCACTCTGAGGCAACTGAAATTTCACATCTTCACTTCTAGCTCCCATCCTTCATTCTCTCTCAACTGTGCTTTCTAGAGAAAACAAGAGCACTCAGTAAGAACTGACTCAGCCCTGGCCGGTGTGGCTCAGTGGTTAGAGCGTCGGCCTGCGGTGCAGAGAGACCTCGCTAAGGGCGTGTACCTCGGTTGCAGTTTGTCCCTGGCCTCTGGTTGGGTCGTGCGGGTGGCAACCACTCGATGTGACCCTTTCCCGTCAATGTCTCTCCTCTCTCTCTCTCTCTCCCTCCCTCCCTCCCTCCCACTCTATCTGAAAAAAAAAAATGGAAAAATGTCCCCGGTGACGATAAAAATAAAAACAAAAACTGACTCATCTTTCCCCCATCAAATCTACCATCTTATTGTATCTGCACTCCCACCAGCCTTTCATCCTGTTTTAATGGCCAGTCCTTGGTCCTATTAGGAGGTCAACTTCACTTTAACACTATCCCACACTCCCCCACCCCTGCCTTTACTATCTGAAGGTCTTTGCTCTGAAATCATTATCTCCCCTTCCAGCATGATCAAAATTTCCCAATATACTATGTCATTTCCACTGAGCATGCAATGGTGCTAATACACCTCCTAATTAATATAAGACAAGGCACAAAACTTCCTTACTAGCCACAATCCCTTCTAGCTATTACTGGTCTATCCATATGTTCCCCTTTTCTGTGGAATCTTCAAAAGAACTGTGTCAGTATACTACCTCCATTTTCTCACCTCTCATTCCTTCTTTGACACACCCCAAATATTTATACATATCATTCCACTAATTAGTTGACCTCACTTTATTCAACCTTTGAGCAGACTCAAGAGCATTAGATATCTTGTTTCTAGGGCAGCCCTCTTCTCTTGCTCCTTCTCACTAGGCTCTCCTCATCCCTCTTTTCCTTTTTGGCTCTCTCTTCCAAACTTAGTGTCTCAAGGGCTCAGTCCTCTTTTCTATTCTCTCTTAGCTACCCTCCCTCCTTGGTAATTTTACCTAGACCAATGGTTATAAATATCATCTATTCAGTGACGACTCCTAAATCTGTATTTCCAGACACACCTATCTCCTGAACAAGTCATTCTATAGATAAATGCCTATTATCTGATATCTCCTTTTGAATATCTAATAAACATCTAAATTATAACATGTTCAAAAAAATCCACTGTGTCATTTGTATTATAAACATAATGTTTTATATTTGCACACTACCCTCTACTGGTTTTTCTCTGTTTTATGCTTCTCCTAAGGATCCTGCATCAGGCTTCATTTCATTATACCATGGTTGAAAAAATGATACTAGGATTTCCCAGGCACCTCCAACTAATTTAGATCTCCTTGAACTAAATACAGAGGTCAGCAAATCACAAATCATAGGCCAAATCCAGCTTGCCACCTGTTTTTGTACAGCCCCATGAACTAAGAATGGTTTTTACATTTCTATACAATTGAAAAACAAAGGAATATTTAATGACATTTGAAAATGATATGAAATACAAGTTTCAATGTCCATAAAGTTTTATTGGAACACAGCCACATTTATTCATTTACGTTTTGTCTATGCTGCTGCAGTGTAACAAAAGAAGAGGTGAGTAGTGGTTCTTCCATCACTCTCCACCCACAAAGCTTAAAACATTATCTGGCCTTTACAGGAAAATTTTGCCTTTCCCTATTCCAATAGGTTTGACTAATACAGGTTGGCAAATATAGAATCTAGAGGAGAACAGAAGGTAGAAAGTCCTTTAGAGAACACCTAGTCCAAAACCTTCATCACAGAGGAAGAAATCAAAGCTCAAAAAGGCAAACGGACTTACTTTTAAGTCCCACAATCATCAGTAACAAACCTGACCTTAGAACCCAAGTGCTCTTAATCCACCAAATCAAATGTATGAAATCACTGCGTTAACATAATATGTCCAGACAGGTCAAAGATGGCTGAGAAAAACTTACCAGTTTAGACCAATTTATTAGAATTCATTGAAATTTACTATTACATATACCAAACTTTATGGTAAGGAAGTATAGAATGTTTTTAATGACTGGAATAAAAACATACCTGAGGATGCTTGGACAATGAGAATTCTTCTCCCCACCTTGAAAAAGAAAATTAAAACATGATTAAGATTTCCTGAATTTAATATTTGTTCTCTCTTTACTTATTTTAAAATAAGCCTTACAAATGCAGTTAAGATACTAGAAAGCCAGGAAATGGAAGAGGTATATATGTCAGGTTGATTGCCAGCAGATATAGTTACTGAGGGACTTATGTGCAACAGCCATTTCAACAAAGTCAATAGTTAATGAAAAAAAAGTGCCCTAGTATAGTGTACATAGGTAGGCTTTCAATAAACAATCTTTATTTAATATTATTTCATAACAGAGTAACATGTCCAAAATTTTCATTGTTGTCAAGGTTATAGAACTAATGAAACATCATCTCCCACTTTATTATTTTTTATTTTTTTATCCTCACCCGAGGACATTTTTCGATATTTTGTTCAGATGGAGTGGGAGGGAGAGAGAGAGAGAGAGAAACATCAACGTGAAAGGGACACATCGAGTGGTTGCCACCCACACGACCCAACCAGGGCCGGGGACAAATTGCAACCGAGGTATGTGCCCTTCGCGGGAACCAAACCCGGGTCTCTCCAGACCACAGGCCAACGCTCTAACCGCTGAGCCAAATCGGCCAGGGCCATCATCTCCCACTTTAGATAACATTCTATAATACGGTCTGAATTTGGTTTGCATTTTATAACTTTTCAAAAATGTCCATGGTCTATATATAGAAGGCCCTACAAAGGTATTCTCCTAGAACTTGACTAGAACTAAGTATCCTCTCTCCCTTCCAAACTAATGTAGCTGAAGATCACAGTAGTAGAAGCAGTAGTGAAAAAAGGAAAGTTTTAAAATCTGTTCAACCATTTATTAGCTAAGTACCCTGGACAAGACTATTTCCTCATCCCACTCCCAAAAAAGAGGAGATAATAAAAGACCTCACTTTACAAAAAGAAACTTATAAAATTCAACATAAAATGGAAAAGATAGGCTTTATATAAAAATAACACAAGATATTATTGAGTGACTAAAGAAACTTGGGAAACACCAAGTGTAATCAAAGTGACCTAATCAAGTGTTTGCAAACTCTAGAGGAAAAGAATAATTTAATAGAAGACCCTGGTTTGAATAGCATCTAGGTGTGAGAATCTATGAGAAAACACAATTAAGTATTTCCCATCACCAAGGTAGGCTTTATGCAAATATTTGTGCCAACTAGCAGTTATATGTTTTGTCCTAAAAATCAACAAATTAGGAATCAGGTTTAACAATTAAAATCAAATTTGTTCCAACAAGATTCTGATCCTCCAAAGCTGAAGTAAGCTCTCCCTCCTAGATCTCTAACAAAGCTTAACCTGCTTAAACAATTGAAAAGCCCTACCTATTAGGATGCAATTGGTCCTTGACTTTTCTGTCTTCCTGTCTGCTAAGTTCAGTGAAGAATATAACTGAACATCTTTCATGACTCGCTACTTGAAAGATATTCAAAACTTACCCAATTGACCGTAATTTGAAATTTCTTTGATCGATACTAAGTACTTTTACTTCCTAAAGAGGAAAAACAAATTATTTTCATTTTTTAAAATGTTCATTACAGACTATCTACTAATCATGTCTAGGTTATCACCTTTTCCAGATAACAGCATACAATTTCTATGATGCAAAGAAAATTAAAATGTTAACCAATATAAAACAATAAACTAAATATATTTCAAGAAAATAATATTCTTACATATTCAAGGGAGGTATTCTTTTTTGTTGTTGTTGTTCAGATAGAGTGGGAGGGAGAGAGAGAGAGAAACATCGACGTGAAAGGGACACATCGAGTGGTTGCCACCCGCACAACCCAACCAGGGCTGGGGACAAACTGCAACCAAGGTACATGCCCACAGCGGGAACTGAACCCGGGTCTCTCTGGACTGCAGGCCAATGCTCTAACCGCTGAGCCAAACCGGCCAGGGCAAGGGAGGTATTCTTAAAAATATATAATCTAAAAACATGAATCAAAAGAATTTTTCTGTAAGACAGAGGATGGCATAAGATTTCAATCACTCTCAGCCTATTTTTATATAGTATTGTAGGCACTTGAACTTTGTAGGACAAATGACTTAGTTGAAAGGGTTTATGTAGTACAGCTAGTTAAGGAGAGAATGAAGAACTTATGGAAGGAAGGAGGGGCCATATGTACTAGATAATGAGGATGCTGGAGAGGTGTTCCCTTCTAGAGGTTGATGGCAACAAGCAAACTCCATCTGGCTTTTCTTTTTTCACATTAAGGAAAACTAAAAGCACCAATTTTTAAACTTAGGCCAACATGCAGAGCTGCTAGATTTCAAATGGGGCAAAAAGAACATATAAATGGACATAAATATAGCTCAAACTTGGGAAACATAAAAAGTGTCTATAAAGACAGCAAATGCTTTCTTATTACACAATCCTGATTAGGGATAATTATATAAATAAGAGGTCTAAATACAAACAGCATATACATAGGCAAACTCAGGTTAACCAAGAAGAGCCTACGGTCATTATAATCTCTGCAAATCAATATCATCATTACATATCTGTATGGTGTGGTCCTATTTTAAATCACTTGTTCTATTTTAAAATATGAACTAAGAACCCATTTGCTCTATAAAAATCCTTGCTTACCCGGGGTATGAAGAATTCATCAGCACTGAACTTATAAAGCCACTCATCCAAAAAGTGAAACAGAAGAGACTGTAAGTCATCTCCTACACAGAATTAAAAAAAAAATTAATAGTATGATGTTTAATAATTCTCAGCTCTAAAAAGTTGTTTGAATTTAAAGTGCAACGAATTTCTTAGGCAAGCTGAAAGAGGAGGAGCAGGCTCATAATCAATTTTGTTGTTCTTAGCGTGAAAGTACTATGTAGACTACTGCATGCTTGTATAACAATTTCTTTCTCGTAAATAAACGGGTTACCTTGTGTTTCTACTTCTATTGTTTGGAGGGGCTCCACAGTCCCAGTATCTGTCATGTAACCAAACATGGCCATTGCACATTGCTCGAATGCTTCTTCCAGAGTATTTCCCCATGCGTGTAACCTAAAAAAAATACATTCATGACCTGTGTAATATAATCCACGGCAAGAGAGAAAACCTGACAGCAAAGTCAAAATAAAATCAACATGAAGCTCAGCTGGTGTGACTCAGTGGACTGAGCCTCGTCTCATGGACTGAGAGATACCAGTTCAATTCCAGGTCAGGGCACATACTGGGGTTGACAGCTTGATCCCCAGTAGGGGTCGTGCAGGAGGCAGCCTACTGACGTTTCTCTCTCTCACATTGATGTTTCTATATCTCTCTTCTTCTCTCTCTAAAAAACTCAATAAAGCTCGGCTGGTGTGGCTCACTGATTAAGCATTGACCCATGCACCAAGAGGTCGCTGGTTTGAGTCCCAGTCAGGGCACATGCCCAGGATGTCGGCCTGATCCCCAGTGGGGAGCATGCAGAAGGCGGCCAATTGATGTTCTCTCTCACTGAAGTTTCACTCTCTCTCTCTAAAAATCAATTAAAAAAAAATTTTTTTTTAATTCAATAAAAACAGTAAAAAAAAATTTTTTCTTTATTGATTTTTAGAGAGAGAAAGAGAGGGAATCGAACCAGCGACCTCTGGGTGCATGGGTCAATGCTCAATCAGTGAGCCACACCGTCCAGGCAATAAAAATATATTAAAAAATATATATACATATATATATGTATCTAAAATCAAAGGCCTTAAATCAATTTAATGGCACTGAAACTGGGTGCTTTTAAACCATCATTTTCATGTTCTAAAAGGAACCAAAACAGGAGGAAAGTTAAAACTGGGACACCGAGATTAAAACATCAGACTTCTTATTTAAGCATACGGTTTCAAAGGCATAATAAACTCCAGCTATACTCACTGGACATCTGCTGTATGATCCAAATCTGAGGGAGAGAATGAAAAACACTTATAAGTAACTAAACCTTATATGCTAATCACAAGAAAATAATTCTAGTTCATTATTAAGAACATCAACCTTAAAGAGAGAAAAAATGTGGGCAGATCATACCTTTTGCTATCCATTTACACAGAAGTTAATTGCTTTACTAAGGGTTTTTATTTTTTGTTTTTTCCAGACAGAGTGGAAGGGGGAGGGAGAGAAAGACACACACACACACCAATTGGTTGCCTCCTGCACAACCCCGACCAGGGCCAAAGACCGAATTGCAACCAAGGCACGTGCCCTTGACCAGAATCGAACCCGTGACTCTTTGGTCCCCGGGCCTATGTTCTAACCACTGAGCAAAACCAGCCAGGGCTATGAAGGGTTATTTTTCTTTTTCTTTAATCCTCACCCAAGGATATTGTTTTTACATTTATCTTCAGACAGAGTGGGAGGGAGAGAGAGACAGGGAGAGAGAAACATTGAGTGAGAGACACATCGACTGGTTGCCACTAGCACGACCCCAACCGGGGCCAGGGACAAACTGCAACCAAGGTATGTGCCCTTGGCCAGAATCGAACCCGGGACTCTTTGGTCCACAAGCCAATGCTCTAACCACTGAGCAAACCAGCCAGGGCAAGGTTATTTTTAATTACGAAAATTTCTTCTAAGACTTCACAGTTGTTATTCTGTTAATATGAATCAAATAAATGGCTAAAGAACTAATAGTAACATAATATTAGCACATTAATGTTAAAGAGTTATCTTTCAATAATCCCAAAATTTACATTTATTTATTTTTTTAATACTGCAGTTTTTCTTTTATCTGTTTTCTATCGGTAAAATAGATACACATTTATGAAATCACACAAAATCTGCTTCTTTTTTAAATACTTGATTTCAGAACAACTAGTGAAAGCAAATTCAGCATTGTTGGTTGCAGGTGAATCTTAATTTTAAAGGCAATTTCACTCCTATGTGTACTAGAGGCAGCCCTCGCATTTCTAAACCCCTTTGAGGCCTAGAACTGAACAAAAAAAGTGTCAGAATGAGACACTGTACATTTACATGTCCTGGAAGAGAAGTGGTCCGTCATTTGGGGCAGGATGAATGGTCTGGGTGAGCTGAGTGTCTAAGGGAAAAAGTAGGAAGTCAAAACCAGTATCCATCCTAAGCAGTGGGCTCCAGGGACTGAGCCCCAAAAGCGGGAGGTGCGCAGCTCAAAGTCGCTTTTCAGAGAGGTATTCAAGATCTGGGGCACGCAGCCTCTGTTCTTTTTGTGTTTAGCAAAGTCTCTCAGCAGTGCCATGACTTCATTTTCCAATATTTCTGGAGCTGGTTTTGCTTCTGTAGCCCAATAGTAAATATCCCAGTCATTACTGGGCTCATTAATGAGGCGATCATAGAGGTTCAGCTGTTTCTCTGTCATGTGTTGCAGATATTCTTTAGCAAAGAGGCTAAGCAGAAAGCAGTTTTCCAGCATTCCCCTCTTTCTGCTCTCATAGAGCAGGCAGGCTCTTCTGGTTTCTATGGATTCATCAGTTCGCTCCTGCCATGAGGCAAAGGGATTTCAATCCTATCTTTCTGGGAATCTGTCAGACTGTCACCTCTGTAGAAAAGGCTGAACGATGTCATGCTGAACAAAGGAGACACCAGGTGTTGCCTTGACAGAGCGAGCATCTGGGCAATAGGTGCTCCTATTGGGTCTCGCAGGAAGACTAATTGTTCAACTGTACTACAAGACAGGCACACAGTGGGCTCGAGGACAGGGTAGAAGAGGCTTGAATCTCCTAATTTTGCGAGAGCAAGATCGACCTCTCCATGAGTCTGACCTTGCCCTGGGCTATCAGGCAGTTGGATGCTCCTAGCGGTCTCCAAGACTGCGGAGGAAGACACACTCAGTCTCCACCGTGCCTCGCCTAGGATCATAGAGCCTCCACTCTCCTCACCGGCGTCAGAGCCGGGAACTCGGTGACCACTGCCATTTTCCCCCCAACCTATACCGGAAACCCCCAAAATTTAGATTTAAAAGAATGACAATTTCTGGAAGGCAGCAGAGCCAAGGTCTTCTAGGTGATCTAAAAAGTGTCTAATACATCATAGTTTCCCAATAAACAAATGTCATTTCCTGACATTACTTTTCCTCACAAATCAGTATCTTTTCTTTTTTCAAATGTAAAACATTTAAAAAACATTTTTTTTCTTTATTAACTTGAAGGAGAAAGGAAGGGAGAGGGAGAGATAGAAACATCAATGAGGGAGAATACTGCTTCCTGCATGCTCCCCATTGGGGAGTTGGCCTACAACCTGGGCATGTGCTCTGACCGGGAACTGAACTGGCAACCTGGTGTTCAACCACTGAGCCACACTGGCTGGGCTCAATATCTTTTCTAAATAGCTACTGTGTGAATGATCAAAATTCTAGACACTATATCGTCATCGAAGATATAAAATTCTGTATTTCCCTGTCTCACCTTTTCATGAACAGGTAGCCAAATTCTAGACGTGTTGTTTCTTTTTTTAAAACAAGTGCCAAGTTTTTTATTTGTTGATTTCTTGCATTTGAAGTGCTCCTCAATGATATCCTTGGCCAATTAAATAGTTTTAGAAAGTAAACTATACAATATGTATTATGAGCTTTTTCCTGATATTCTCACAGGAATACCAGTAACAACTGCCAATATAGCGAGCTCCCAGTGGACCTGTTATCTCAACATTTCAGTCTATCTTCACTCATATTATGACTTCCATCAATTCTTCCCACTTAGAATCACAGAATATTTGGGATGGTAGGAAGTCTTGGAGATCATTTAATATATATATAATTCCTTCACTTACAAGAAGAAACCTGAAATCCATAGATTATATTACTTGTTCAGGATTACACTATTGAGTAGAGGTAGAGTTGGGACTAAAATTGTGCTTTTCTGACTCCCAATTTAGTAATCTTTACACTATAACATATCATCTTCTGGTGGAACTCAAGGTTCAAACTCATCTCTAATTCACTCAGATATATTACTGAGAACTTAATGTTTCAGGCATTAAGGAGTTCATGACCAGCAGAGATGACAAGTTAAAAGAAAATGACTATTAACCCTAGACAAATGAAAGCATGTATTCACAAAATTACATATGAGAATATTCACAGCAATTTTATTCCCCCAAATTAAAAACCTAATGTCTGTCGAAAGAACTGATAAAACAAACTGAGGAATACAATGCAATACTACTCAGCAATAAAAATGTATGAACTACTGATACTGTATCAACATGAATCTCAAAAACGTTAAGTGAAAACTGCAGAACTCCCAGTACCTAACAAGTCAATCCAAAGGTTCTGCACTGAGAGGCCTGGCCAAACTTGAACATGGTTTCTAGCAGCCTAAAGCCTTCCTAGGATTAGACCCCTCATTCCTACCCCCATTACATTGTCTGCCTGAGAAAGTGAAACATAGCCAGAAGAATTTACTATTTGTTCTAGCCAACACCTGACCATAGGCCCTTGATCTCTGTTTCTTAGAGCATTTACTGAAAAGGGCTTACGTTGTGAATATTTATCTCTTACAGCCCAGAAATGTCTTTTTCAAGGACTCCAGAGCCATTCCTTGGAAATGTAATCACCAGAAAGGACTATGTCTCTGTGGGAGGATAGAATCCTAACTTTGATAACTGCCAGCTAGCAAACACTGCTGGCCTAATCGAATTTACACTGATCCAACCTTTTGTAAATTTTCAATTATCAGTCTCTACTGAGCTCCCCACTCTTCCAAAGTCCCTCATTCTCCCTTTAAAAGGCCCAATCAGCTGTGCACAAATCAGAATGGAGCTCAACTCTTTCCCCTACTGTCAGTAGTTACTGAATAGTATTAGTTCATCACTTTAACATCCAGTTGTGTTTATCTTTAATACTGAGTGAGTAAGCCAGACATAAAAGAAAATATACTATGATTCCACTTATATGAGACGCTTTTTTTGGTTAATTCTCACCCAAGGATATTTTTTCCATTGATTTTTAGAGAGGGTGGAAGGGAGGGAGGGTGGGGTAAGGGGAGAGAGAGAGAGAAACATCAATGTAAGAGAGACATATGGATTGGTTGCCTCCTGCATGCACCAGACCAGGGCCAGGAATCAAATGTGTGACCATTTGGTGTGAGGGCCGATGCTCTAATTATTGAGCAGCACCGGTCAGGCCTATATAAGACTCTAAAACAGGCAATATTAGCTATGATGACAAATATCAGAACAGTGTTTACCTCAAGGTAAGGAAGGGCCGATGCTCTAACCTGAGCCAAATTAGCCAAGGTGGAACCTGTGTTTTCTAGCTGCAAAGACAAGCCTCTTAACTATGATGCTACATGAAGAAAGGTACTCAGTTTTACATTTCCAAAAGTCCTCAACATCTGTACTTATTGTTGCTGATGTCCTTTGCTATTTTATTTTTTTAAATGTTTTTATTGATTTTATAGAGAGAATGGAAGGGAGATAGAGAAGGTGAAACATCAACTGGCTGCCTCCTGAATGCCCTCCCCTGGGGACTGAGCCCAAAACCTGGGCACGTACTATGACCAGGAATCAAACCAGCAACCTCTTGGTACATGGGATGATGCTCAACCAACTGAACCACTCTGGCCAGGGCTCCTTTGCCATTTTAAATGTTTTTTTCTTCATAAATAATTGTGATTGTGGCAATTTGTAATTGTCTATAAATTTATTTTATAGGCCAATATTACTTATGACTAAATATTTAAAGATGCAAATAAGATGATAATGCACTGACTACCATACAATTCTGTAAGAAAGGTCAACTGTTGCATTTATAGAGGCCAGAATGGCTCAATATCCTGATGATCACAGAAGATGCATTTGTCCTCAACCCAGAAACAAATGTATAATGGTAATTTCAACTGAAATCTTTGTACCATAATATGATGGACTAATCTATGAGTTTTGAATAATGTACGAGACAAAATACTGTAAGGTAGAAGCTAAATTATTGATTACATATGACAACAATGAAGAATTAATAACAAAAAAATTAACAAGTGTATTTCATTTAACATAAAATTGCATATATTATGAGAAAATAACAGTATTTAAAAAAAAACTTAGTGAGAAAAGTGTCATTGTTTAGCATTTTTGCAAGTTTATTTATTTATTTATTTTTTGTTAATTCTCACCCGAGGATATTTTCTCATTGATTTTTAGATAGAGTAGAAGGGGGAGAGAGAGGAAGAAAGAGAAATATCACTGTGAGAGTGAGAAACACACATTGACTGGCTGCCTTCTGCACAACCCTGACCAGAGCTGGAGATCAAACCTGCAACCCAGGTACCTGCCCTTGAAAGGAAAGCGAACCCGTGATTCTTTGGTCCGTAGGCCGATGCTCTAACCGCTGAGCCAATCCAGCCAGGGCAAAATGTGGTAGTTTTTAAAGGTTAGTTAACAATGTGAAATCTGAAGCTGAAACAATGAACTCTTAACTCTATATCTTGTGTGGTAGAAAAGTCTGTAAGGTCCTGACCAGTTTGGTTCAGCAGTTAGAGTGTCAGCCCAGGGACTGAAGGGTCATGGGTTTGATTCCTGATCAAGGGCACGTAACTGGGTTGTAGGTTGCAGGTCCCCAGCCCTGGTTGGGGCCCTGTGGGAGTCAACCAATAGATGTGTCTCTCTCTCTCTCTCACATCAATGTTTCTCTCTCTCCCCTCCTTCCTACTCTATCCAAAAATTAATGAAAAAATATCCTCGAGTGAGGATTAACAAAAAAAAAAACTCAACATAAAGGGAATACACAATGACTCCACAGGCCAGGCTACTTTACAATGTTAGACTTCAAGCCCAGGTGCAGCACTAGTTGAGTGTTAACCCACGCACCAAGAGGTCACCGGTTCGATTCCCAGTCAGGGTACATGCTGGGGTTTTGGACCCCATTCCCAGTGGGGGGGGCATGCAGGAGGCAGCAGATCCATGTTTCTCTCTCACATCGATGTTTCTGTCTCCCTCTCCCTCTAAAATCAATAAAGAAAAAAAATTAAAAAGAAAAATGGGTAAAGAATATGAATATACGCCCTGGCCAGTTTGATTTACCAGTTAGAGCGTCAGCCCGCAGTCCAGAGAGACCTGGGGTTTGGTTCCCGCTAAGGGCACGTACCTCAGTTGCAGTTTGTCCCCGGTCCTGGTTGGGATTGTGCAGGTGGCAACCAGTCAATGTGTCTCTCTCACATAGATGTTTCTCTCTCTCTCCCTCCAGTACCATCTGAAGATAAATGCAAAAAAAAAAAAAAAAAGACCTTGGGTGAGGATAAAAAAAATATGAATATACACATCTCAGAAAAAGAAATACAAATAACTCCAAACATATTAAAATATGTTCAACCTTACCTACAATGAGAAAAATGCAATTAGTATAAGATAATTAACAAGTTGGAAAAGACCAAAAAGTATGTTAAACCAGTAAATTGGTAAAGGTGTGAGGAAAGAGGCACAATAATGCAACGCTATTAAGTGTATAAACTGGAACAACCTCAATGGAGAACAATTTAGCAATAACTTTGACATTAAAAATGCACATATCCTTTGACAAAGCAATGTAACTTTTAGAAATGTATCCTACAAATACTTGCACATGTGCAAAACCAACATGTACAAGTATATTCATTGCTGCATTGTGTCTAATAGCAAAATAGTGAAAATTTCATAAGTGTGCATCAGTTGGAAATTGGTTAAAGTAAATGCTGGAAAGTCTTTACATGCACACAGATCGACTCTAGTGAGGAAGACCAGGTAGCTTGGGATCAGGGCTGAAAGACTTTTCAATGCATATTTGTTGTACTTTTTGAATTTTGAATCATATATACAACCTATGAAAAGTAATTTTTAAAAATTGTTTTTCAGCCTGGCCGGTGTGGCTCAGTGGCTGAGCGTCAACCCATGCACCAAGAGGTCGCTGGTTCGAATCCTGGTCAGGGCACATGCCCAGGTTGTGGGCCCGATCCCCAATGGGGTCATGCAAGAGGCAGCCCATCCATGTTCTCTCTCATCAGTGTTTCTATCTCTCTCTCCCTCTCCCTTCCTTTCTCTCTAAAAATCAATAAAGAAAAAAAAAATATTTTTTAATTGTTTTTCAGTCCGGCTGCTGTGGCTCAGTGGTTGAGCATCAACCCATGCACCAAGAAGTCACTGGTTTGCTTCCCAGTCGGGACACATGACCAGGTTGTGAGCCCGATTCCCAGTGGGGGGCATGCAGGAGGTGACCGGTCAATGTTCTCTGTCATCAATGTTTCTTTTTTTTTTTAAATATGTTTTTATTGATTTTTTGAGAGAGGAAGGGAGAGAGAGCTAGAAACATCAATGTGAGAGAGAAACATTGATAGGCTGCACACCCCCTACTGGGGATTGAGCCTGCAACCTGGGCACCTGCCCTGACCAGGAATCCAACCAAGATCTCTCAGTCCATGGGATGGTGCTCAATCCACTGAGCCACACTGGCTGGGCTCTCTCATCAATGTTTCTATCTCTCTCTCCCTCTCACTTCCTCTCTCTCTAAAATCAATAAAAGGGAAAAAAATAAATAAAATAAAAATTGTTTTTCAGTGAGAAAAAAATGAACTAGGGAAATATGCAAGGTCAAAACTAGTATGCTATGGTAAATAGACACAGAGGACAATGGGAAATTAATGAAGATTTTAAGCAGGGCCTTGGCCAGGTAGCTTAGTTTGTTACAGCATCGTCCAGATATGCCAAGGTTGCAGGTTCCACCCTGGTCAGGGCACACACAAAAATCAATCAATGAATGCACCAGTAAGTGGAACAACAAACTAAATGTTTTTCTTTCTCTCTCCATCTCTAAAATCAGTCAATAAAAAAGAAAGATTTTAAAGAGGTAAATAAGTCAGACTGGTGCTCCCCAGACTACAGCCACTTTTGGGGATGACAGTTTAACGTCTATATAAAACTTCAAAGATCTGCACTATACTTTCGTATTTATTATCTCATTTGTTGAGCCTGGTGAGGAACAGCAGTCTAATTACTAAGGGAGTGAGAGGAGCATGTGGGCGGAGCACCCGCAGGGACGTATCAGTGCTGAGGCACTTCGTATTCTTTAGTTGATAAACAGAGGTGTATCAGCGCTGAGGCACTTCGTATTCTTTAGTTGATAAACAGAGGTGTATCAGCGCTGAGGCACTACGTATTCTTTAGTTGATAAACAGGCGTATCAGCGCTGAGGCACTACGTATTCTTTAGCTGACAAACTAGGACAGTGGTGGACGTGGAGGCCGGTGATCCAGCGCCTGGGCAATACCTACCAGAAGCTCGCCAAATCATTTTATTAACACGACGCAGGTAAAAAACAAGTTTTAAGTCCCCTACTTAGCTTTCCGAGTCCTCTAACCTAGCCACACTCTATCCCACTGTTGGAGATACAAGGGGGAGATAAACTTCTGGAAATACGGTTATCTTTAGAATTAATACACTAGCATTCCAACAAGATAAAGTGATTAGGCATATGTAAAAAAAAGTTCAGGAGATTGTAAAAGTGAGAGCCCAGTTTCCCGGGTGGCTTCTTTTCAGCATTCCCCAACAAGTACACATGAGACTATAATACAGGGCGAAACGGGATCATGCCTGAAGCACCTTACGGGGAAAAGTGGTAAGCGAGGCCGGAAGCCACAGGCAAGAAAACTAGATGAAAGAAATTAGCCACCTACTCACACTCGTACTTCCGATTGACTGGAGGGTACTTGGCCTTGGTCGCCTTCTGCTCCTCAGTCAAATTGTAGTCCCTAATATCTTCCTTTTCCTGCGCCATGATTGCGGGAGTGAACACTCTACTTCCGCCCTTCATCAGTTGGACTTCGGTACTGACTTCCAACTTCCGCTATAGACTCCGCCCCTTGGCATACACCCTTAAAGCACCGGGACTTCTCAGGGACATACTTTATCCCCGAAGATTTCCATTCTAGCCGTCGCTTAGAACACACCTTTAAAAAGTCAAGACCCCATTTTCTGGGCTTGCTTCATCAATGGTTCTTTCTGAGGACTAAGGAAACAAATAAATTGGAGGACCTGTGAGTGAGGAGTGCATTAGACACTCCTAGGTCTGAGTGATAGAGGACTTTTCTTGGTGCCTCAGTTGATAACTACTAGACCAGAAAGCACCGGAGGTTTCTCATCTGAGTACTTTGAAGAGCTCGTTAATTAACAGCCTTTAAGAAAATGGCTGCCCCCGGGAGAGGGCCGACTAAACTACTCACGTGACCCCGGGTGCACTCCCACAACCTCGCGCCCGCGCAATCGGAGGAAGTCGGCTCCAGGCCTTGGCCGGGGGGTGGGGGGGAAGGGTGGAGGGGTAGGGGCAGGAGCGGAGCGCGCGCCTCGGCTCCGTGGAGAGCGACTCCATGCGTCTGGATAGGCTGCAAACGAGGATTGCCCGCCCACCTCGTCATTCCGTGCACTCTGATTGGCTGGTGTTGGCGCGAAGGTACGCGAGTCAGCCCTCACCCAGGGGCAGCAGGAAACAATAGAGGCCGCGCGCGGAGAGCGAGCGCTCGTAGCCTCCCCGCCCCTCCCGCAACGGTAGACCTCGGGATCCCACTGGCTTGCCTGCCCGCCATGGCCGACAAGGAAGGTGAGGATGCCTGAGCTGCCCCAGGAGGACGAGGGGTGCCGGGCTTGCGCCGCGGCCTCCACACGGCCTAACAGTGAGAGCAGGCCCGAGAGTCGGCTGAGTGCCGTCCACACCATCGAAGGCGTGAGGCGAAATCACCCCGCGAGGCGGGCTAACGGCGCGCCACCTCCTCTGGAGAGCAGGCCCGGCGCAGCGGCGCGAAGCTGGCGGTGCGGGCCCGGGCGGGTGCTCGGTCCCTTCTTGCGCTCCCTGTCGGTCTGCACGCCTCTCGCCCGGTCTGTCCTGCACCGCTCCCCACACCCGGTGGTCGGTATCGGGCCTCCTCGCAGGTCCCGTAGACTTACCGCGTAGGGGAGCGTGTTTCCGAGGCCCGGCGCCGTTATCCGAAAGGCTAACGGAGTATCTGGCCGGGCTGAGCCGAGCCGACTTCCACCCCGCGAAGGCGGAGGGGTTGCTGGTGCCTCCGCACAGGGGAAATTTAGACAAACCAGCTCCGTAGCAGGACTCCGGAGCCGTCCCCGGAGCTTTGGAAGTGTTGTCTCGGTTTCTCTTGTGTCCGCTAACTTAATTTTGTTTTTGTTTTTTAGCAGCCTTTGATGACGCAGTAGAAGAACGTGTGATCAACGAAGAGTACAAAATATGGAAAAAGAACACCCCTTTCCTGTACGATTTGGTGATGACCCATGCTCTGGAGTGGCCCAGCTTAACTGCACAGTGGCTTCCAGATGTAACCAGGTGATACGAGTCTCATGAACGTTGTTTGCTGTGTCCTCAGTGTAGCTTTCTCACATTAATTTTCCCTGTTTTCTCTCCAGGCACCTCTAGGGGCACGTGATCAAAAATCTGTTGGTGACTTTTTTTTTTTCCCCTAGGCCAAAAAGTGGTCAAAATGTAAAAATTAACTTTCTTTTACCTGATAAGAGAAAACACGCTGTGCCCGTTTTCTGATACTGGGTTGAATAGCTATATTATAACTATAGCGAACCAAGTGATGGAAAACTTGTCAGCTTTCAGAAAGTTACGATGTGCCCAGTTCTTTTCATCTCACAGCCACTGGTTGTAGCCGGTTCATAAAAAGATGGAAATGATGTGGTACCCGCCTGTAAGGAGCACAGTCTAGTTGAAGAAGCAGGTGTAACTAGTAATTGTAGTGGCACGTGCTCAGAACAGTTTTAGAAAGATACTTAGGATGCTTAGAACTAACACCTGAAGGTGGGATGGTTTGCACATGAGGGAATTGTGCATGGGGAGAAATTAATCACATATATTTATTACTAGTGGGTAGCTTACCTCTAATAGAGAAGATAAAATACTTAATTTACCTTACATTTATTGAAGGTCTAGGTGCCACTTGCCAAGGCATACAAATTTAAATCAGATCCTTCCCTGCCTTGACTTCATATATGTAACCTATAAATTTAAAAAATTATCACCAGAGTGGCAAAGACAAAACGATGAGAGGAAGGGCCCTGGCCGGTTTGGCTCAGGGGTTGGAGCATTCACCTGTGGACCAAAGTGTCACGGGTTCAGTTCCATGCACCTTGGTGGCATTTCAGTCCTGGCCCTGGTAGGGGTTGTGCAGGAGTCAACCAGTTGATGTTTCTCTCTCTTTCTCCCCAACTCTATCTGAAGGTAAATCAAAATTTTCCTTCATGTCCTTGGGTGAGGATTATTAAAACAAACAAACAAAATGATGAGAGGAAGGAAAAATTACTTCAACTTGGGGTGTGAGGAAATGCTCAAGTTTTAGCAAAACCAGTGTGCCTGTTGGAATAATGGATTTCCTATTATAAAATTGTTTGAGTTTCAGAATAACACTTAAAAATTATATTTTATGTATACTAAAAAATAAACTCCTTCAGTCTTAGGTCTTTAGCTCAAGTAGTAGAAATCTGATATAAATTTTACTAGTTAGTTAAGAATGAAGCTGCTGGCCGGTTTGGCTTAGCGGCCTGTGGACCAGAGAGGACTGGGTTCAGTTCCTGCTAGGGGCATGTACCTTGGTTGCAGTTTGTCCCTGGCCCCAGTTGGGGCTGTGTGGGTGGCAACCACTCGATGTGTCTCTCTCCCGTCAATGTTTCTCTCTCTCTTCCTCCCTCTCTTTCTCCCCCTCTATCTGAAGATAAATGCAAAAATGTCCTCAGGTGGGGAAAAAAGAATGAAGCTGCTACCTCAACGGTAGCATTTTTAGTTGGAAGTTTCTTTACTATTACCAGGAGTTCCCATATTCAATTGATCATCAAAATCAGCCATAAAAAAGAATGAAATCTTTCCATCTACAACAACATGGACAGATCTAGAGGGTATTGTGCTGTGTGAAATAAGTCAGATAGAGAAAGACAAGTACCATATATTATTTAACTTATGTGGAATCAGAAAAAAAAAAACAAGCAGAACAGAAATAGACTCAGATACAGAGAACATTTTGACTGTTGTCAGATGGGGGAGGGATTGGGGGGCTGAGTGAAAAGGTGAAGGCATTAAGAAGTACAAATTGGTAGTTTACAGAATAGTCAAGGGGCCCAGCCGTGTGGCTCAGTAGATTGAGCGTCATACCATGGACTGAGGTCCTGGTTCAATTCCTAGTTAGAGCACATGCCCAGGTTATGGGCTTGGTCCACAGTGGGGGGCGTGCAGGAGGCAGCTGATCTATGTATCTCTCTCACATCGATGTTTCTATCTGTCTCTCTTCCTCTCTCAAAAAAAATCAATAAAAACATGTGAGAAAAAAAATAGTCAAGGGGATGTAAAGTACAGCATAGGGAATATAGTAATATAAGAACTATGGTATCAGGGCACTAGGTTTAATTTTTATTTCTTTATTGGTTTTAGAGAGAGAGAAATATCGATGAGAGAGAGCATCAGTCGGTCACCTCTTGCATGCCCCAACCAGGAATTGAACCAGCAACCTCCTAGTGCATGGGTCAAGGCTCAACCACTGAGCTACACTGGCCAGGCTATTTTTGTTGATTTTTTTAGAGAGAGGAAGGGAAAGAGAATCAGTGATGTGAAAACATTGATTGACTGCCTCCTGCACACACACACACACACACACACCCCCCACTGGAGATCGAACCCACAGCTGGGCATGTGCCCTGACTTGGAATTGAACCGGGACCTCTCGGTCCATGGGACAACGCTCAATCCACTGAGCCATGCCGGCTGGGCTCAGACTGAATATATTCTTTATGGGAAGGTCCCATCCCAACTTTCTCCTAGAGTGAGTTTAATGTTTTTTAGCCTTCTCTCCCACTGTGTTTTCCCATACCCATAGTCAGATTTATCGGACTTGTCCTAGTTCTGTTACTTAGTAGTTGTGTGCTCTAAGGCAAGTTGTTTAATACAGTATTTAAACGATACAAGGTATGTGTAGTGCTTAACATGATATCTGGCACTCTGTATACCTTCCCTTTTGCTCAGTTCCATTTTTCTTGGAATACCTACTTCTCTTTCAAAGCCCATGTCCCACTCTTCCAGATTTTATCTCTTATTTTGAGACTGGCTCAAGATCACCTCTTCCATGAACACTTCCTTCATTACAGAAGTAATCTTCTATTTTATTTTTTTAAGAATATTGATTTTTATTTTTTTATTTAAAAAATATGTTTTTATTGATTTTTTTAGAGACGAAGGGAGAGAGAAACATTGATGCAGCTGCCTCCTGCACGACCCCAATGGGGATCGAGCCCACAACCCAGACATGTGCCCTGAATGGGAATTTAACCGGGACTTCACAGTCCATGGGACTACACTCAATCCACTGAGCCACACTGGCCTGGCAAGAATCACATCTTAATCATTATACTTTCACAGTATTTGGAGCAATGTGTCTATTGATTAGGCAGTTAGGAAATATTTGAACAATTAATTTACCTAATGTTATTTTCTTTCCCTTTTGATGAGGTTAATCTAAAGAAGTAACCTGAAGTAGTAGAGTACCCAATAATTTTTCTTTATATCCAACCAATTGTAAAGGATGAGTAAATTCACATTTTACTTTGTTAGCCCTTTTCCCCAAAGTAATTGTAAATTTTTTATCAAGTTAAATACAGCAAGACCTTGAATAATATTTTCTTTATTATAAAGTTGATGGGATGCCATAGGAACTTAACTCTTGTTTATATCAGCATGTGGTAAAATTGGCTTTATTGTATGTTGTTTTGCTTAAAGTCACTGAACTTACCAATGATGTTAAGCGAGAATTTACTATACTTACAAAATTAAGTGCTGTGTGGTTTTTCTTATACTTGGTTCTATGGCAGTTACATTAAAAGTAGAAAATCCCACCCTGGCTGGTTTGGCCCAGCCATTGCAGCATTGGCCCACGGATCAAAGAGTCTCGGGTTCGATTCCGATTAAGTGCACGTACCTTGGTTGCGGTTCAGTCCCCGGCCCTGGTGGGGTCCTGCAGGAAGCAACTAGTCGATGTGTCTCTCTCACATCGATACTTCTCTTTCTCCATTTTCCTCCCTCCCTCCCACTCTAGAAAAAAAGGTAGAACATTCCTGGCCAGTTTGGCTCAGTGGTTGAGCGTTGACCCATGCCCCAAAAGGTCACCGGTTCAATTCCTGGTCAGGGCACATGCCCAGGTTGTGGGCCAAGTCCCCAGTGGGGCATGCAGGAGGCAGCCAATCGATGGTCTCTCTCATTGATGTTTCTGTCTCTCTCCTTCTTCCTTCCTCTCTCTTTAAAATCAATAAAGAAAAAAAAGGTAGAAAATGACTTTCTCTTCCCAAGATCTGGTTGTAATGGTTCCTTTTGCATAGATGTTTATCACTGACTTTGAAGTCTCTCTTAGTGTTACTAATTTGAATAGTGACCATATATTGCTATTACAGACCAGAAGGGAAAGATTTCAGCATTCATCGACTTGTCCTGGGGACACACACGTCGGATGAACAAAACCACCTTGTGATAGCCAGTGTGCAGCTCCCTAATGATGATGCTCAGTTTGATGCTTCACACTACGACAGTGAGAAAGGAGGTAGGAATCTTAAAGGTGAAAGAAGGAATCTATGAGTTATATTTTTCATATCTTTAAATTGCCATATAAAGGATGTACAGTATGATACAGGAGCCTCAAGATAGAAACAAGATTTTAAGCTTTGCAAAGCCTGCGTTTGTCGTAGAGATATTAGCTGTCAGAAGACATACTTAACACATAGTTGGTTCTGTGTCTTCTATAAACCTTTCTCTACTAAATTTGGTGCTGGGGGTATTTCTAGAATTGAAAGAAACAAAAATTCACCATATATTATTGCTGTTCGTACATGCATTCTCAACATGGGATATATTGCTCCTAGCGGGGTGAAAATTGGTTTTTGGTAAAAGATGTGTTTAAAAACAGTTTTATTCTTTCAATGTGTAAAGCACAGATATACATAGCATATGTAAGTTGATATACAGGATATCTAGTATTAAAATTTCATCGTGGGTGTCAGGAAAATGTCTTACAATGTTTCTCAGAGGGGCAATAGAAAAAAGATTGAGAAACACTGGTTTAAATTACCCTTCCAGGTTTGAAGTGGTAGAAATGACTTAACCATGGTACTTGATGTATACATGAAAATAAAATGTCATTTAATTATATCCTATTTTTTAGAAATAACCACAACCTAAGGGTTTAACTTTTCATGAAATACTCTTTCTTTTCAGAAGAGGTAAAATGAGTGAGTTTCCTTTATTTTTGTCCTTTAATTCAAATTATTAACTGAGAAGTAGAGATAGGCTCTCATTAAGATTTGTACTCTACAAATATGGATGTGTAATGTTTATTATCTTAGATCTTTTCTGATTGATGGAATCCACTCTATTTATCTAAGTTATTTTGGTCTCCAGTTATTTTCCAGGATTGTAATGTGCAATTGATCTTTTGATCATTCTATATTTAGGTTAGGGTGATGCAGAATGCAAAATAAGTTCTTAGAATAAAGGTCAGCAAATATTTTTTGTCACTGAGCCAAGTGTGTAACTAACTATAGGCTGCGATTATTGGAAAGTTATTTTCTGGATAGGCATTAGGGATAGAGCAGGGGAAAACACTGAACTTAGACTTGGGCTTGAGACATGGATGTGCCACTCACTAACTGGTTTTATTTATAACAGTTTTAGCCTGTTAAATGAAGGTAAATTTTTTTGAATGGGATTTTTGTTTATTTAGGCACAAAACAAATACTCTGGTAATAAGTTATTTTTAAATATCAAAGCAAATATGAAACAATGTGGGACCCCCCATGAACCTATCCCATAGATCACTGTTAAATTGATAGTTTTCTGAATGATTTATCTATCTCATTTATTGGATTACTCATTCAAAAGATATGTTAAAACCCTGCCACTGTGGCTCAGTGGTTGAGCGTCAACCCAAGCACCAAGAGGTCACTGATGGATTCCTGGTTAGGGCACATGCCCAGGTTGTGGGCCAAATCCCCAGTGGGGGGCATGCAGGAGGCAGCCAATCAGTGTTCTTTCTCATCAATGTTTGTATCTCTCTCTTCCTCTCTCTCTCAAATCAATAAAGAAAAAAAATTTCTTTTAAGGATATGTTAAGTACTTACTGTAAGCCAGACATGTTTCTTAATACTGGGGATACCTCATAGAATATTCTTTTTAACTTTATTTTAGGAAGAGAGATCATTGATTGGCCACCTCCTGCCTGCTCCCCCACCCCATAATTGGGATCTGACCCACAACCTGGGCATGTTCTCCCACTGGGAATCAAACTGACAACCTCTTGGTGCATGAGTCAACGCTTTGCCACTGAGCCACACCAGCTGGGCAGCATAGAATATTCTTTTTGAGCCTGATGTATCTTGGAAATTTTCTGTGTAAACGTGTGGAAACCTACCTCTTTTTCTTTTTCTTTTTTTCTTATTAGTGTGGGAGGGAGGGAGGGAGGGAGAGAGAAACATGGACATGAGAAAGGTTGCCTCCCACACGACCTTGCCCAGGGCCGGGGATGAACCGCAACCCGGTTGCGGGCCCTTGATCAAATCGAACCTGCAACTCATTGATCAACAGGCTGATGCTCTAACTGCTGAGCCAAACCAGCCAGGGTAGAAACCTACTTCTTTTTGGTGGCTGTATACTATGCCATAGCAAGCCATCCTTATTTATGGACATTTACATGGTTTCCAATCTTTTGGCTTCAAAACAATTTTTATACATGCAACTTAGGTACTTTTGCTGTAGAATAATTTTCTGAGTGTATGTAATGTTGGCCATAGAGCAAGAACATTTTCAAGTATACGTAATGGGTACTGCTAAATTGCCCGCCAGTAGAAATACTTGTGTTTCTCCATGCCTTCATCAACATTGAACTTAATACTACAATCTTATTTCATTTTGCTTTTTAAGTTATTCATGATATTGAACTTTTTAAAAAATATTTATCGTTTGTCTAAATCTGCCTATTTATGATTTTTGCTCATTTTTTTTCTTTTCGGTTATCTGTATAAGGTAGGTTACTCCCAATAAATAGATTGTAGATAATTTTTCCAAGTTTACTTTATAATCTTAAGTCTTATCTGGAAGCTGTGTGTTTTTAATTGTCCAACTTTCCTCTGATGTCCTTCAGATTTTGAAAGGCCTTTGTCATTCCAAGGTTTTTAAATAGCAGTTGTTTTTCTGGTACTTTTATGTTTTGACGATTAAAACTAATCCTTCTGCTATTAGGTATGGAATAGGGATTCAAGTGTTTTTCTAAGTGGTTAGCAATCTTGTTTTTTTTCCCTCACCCAAGGACATTTTTCCATTTTTGTTTAGATAGAGTGGGAGGAAGAGGGAGGGAGGGGGAGCGACAGAGAGAGAAACATCAACGTGACGATGTGAAAGAGACACTTTGAGTGGCTACCACCTGCACGACCAACCAGGGCTGGGGACAAACTGCAACCGAGGTACACACCCTTAGCGAGAACCTAACCCATGTCTCTCTGGACCACAGGCTGACTCTAACCGCTGAGCCAAACGGGCCAGGGCAGCAATTTTTTTTTTTTTTTTAATTTATTTTTGTTTCAGATGTTTCTCCTTTTTCCCCCATTGACACCCTCCTCCACCCCCTCCCCTTGCCTGGTCCCCAGCATTGTTGTCTATGTCCATTGGTTACACGTACATGCATGTAAGTTCTGTGGTTTGTCTCTTCCTTCCCACCCCCATCCCCTCTTCTGAGGTTTGTCAGTCTGTACCCTACTTCTATGTCTCTGGGTCTATTTTGTTCCATCAGTTTGTTTTATTCACTATATTCCACAAATAAATGAAATCATGTGATATTTGTCTTTCTCTGATTAGCTTGTTTCGCTTAGGATAATACTCTTGAGGTCCCTCCATGTCATCTCAAAGGATAAGAGATTTTTCTTTCTTACAACTGTATAGTATTCCATTGTATATATGTACCATAGCTTTTTTATCCACTCATCTACTGGTGGACACTTGAACTGTTTCCAGATCTTAGTGATTTTAAGTAGTGCTCCTGTGAACATAGGTGTTTCAGGTTTCTTGGGGTATATTCCTAGAAGTAGGATCACTGGGTCAAATGGCAGTTCAATTTTTAACTGTTTGAGGTAACACCATAGTGTTTTTCATAGTGGCTGCACCAGTCTGCATTCCTACCAGCAGTGTACTAGAGTCCCCTTTTCTCCACACCCTCACCAGCACTTGTTTGATGATTTGCTGATGGCAATTAGCAATTTTTAAAATACCATCTGCTGACTAATCCATTTTCTCCACTAGCTTTTGAAGTGGCATCTTCTAACATCTGTGTGTGTGTGTGTGTGTGTGTGTGTGTGTGTGTGTGTGTATTCATGTCTTTTTCTGGTAACAGTGATTTGAGTGGCATCAAACCAATTCACTTTTATGTTCCAATGATACCTTTATTTCTCTTCCTAATGCTTAATAGTAAAAGAACAATGAGAAATAGTAGTAATGTGTATGATATATTTGTATGATTATACAGTATAAATCATCTTAATTAATCCTTAAGGATACTGATACTCGAATGTTTTATAACTTGCCCTAAGGTTGCACAGCATATCTCCCAGTCCTACCTCTTCCCTTTTTACTTTTCTTTTTTCCCTCCCTCCAAAAAAAAAAATCTTCAGATCACTAGATAGGCTTGGTGCTTAAAGGGCAGGGGCTTTTCTTCATATGGTCTCAACAGTGGAGGAAGTAAATATATCTTATTTCTCTTACAGTTTCTTGACTGGCTGTTAGGTGGATAACTTCCTAATGTCTATCCTTGGCCAGATAAAATGTTCTTGATTATCAGATTGAACTATTGTAATTGATGGCAGATAGCGTCAAAAGATCGTTGATCTTTCAAAGTGAAAGAACTAAAAGCTGACTCGGGTCTGTTTTGACATTAGAAAGAATTTGTGTGTTTATATGAGATTTAGCCTGGCTATAGTCACATTTTAAGCCTTGAAAATAGATTAGATGTAAAATTTTACTTGAGATTGTGTTACCAAGATCTTCAAATATCAACAAGTTTATATTTAGCAACTTGTTTAGGGAATTGGCTTTGTGTTTTTTAAAAAGGTATCTTTAGTCTTTTGTCTCAATTATATATAATAAACTATTATTAAATTATGATGAGATAAATGTTTGATTCAGGAAGTTAGAACTTTTCTTTGTAGTTTCAAATTGTTTATGGGCACAAAAAGTGACTTACTGTGGTACAAATCAGAATGCTCATTACCTTAGTTTGGGGGGAAGTATTGGTTGGGAAGGACATGATAGTGCCTTGTGGGGGGTTATATGTTCTATATTTGATGGTTGGTGGTTCCCTTGGTGTATTATACTTATGTAAAAATGTGTCAAGTTAGACACTTTTACTGTGTTATGTTATACCTCAGATTTTTAAAACAATGTTTTATATAGAGAAGCAAACAAAATAGAAATACAGTTAAACCTTGATAGTCATTCCATTTATGGTACAGTCATGCGCCACATAATGACATTTTGGTCGATGATAAACCACATATACAATAGTAGTCCAATAAGATTATAATGGAGCTAAATTTCTTGTAAGAAATGGAAGGATATATGGTTTAGGAATTTTTTTCTGACAGGAACAATATCTGTGGGGCTTGGTAGTAGATTCCCTCTCACAGCACCTAAATTTTGAGTGTGCAGATAACATCCCAGTCAGTCACCCATGGAAATGTTTCAGTACAGAAGAGTCTGTACTCCCAGCGCTATATATTCAGAGGACACTTAATCCCTTCCAATTCTAGCTTGAATGGTCTTCAGAGTACATTGCTGTGCATTTTTTGTTTAGGACCTAAGATCCTGTACAAGGACACGGGATCTACCTTCACACGTATTTTTTTTTTTTATCCTCACTCGACATTTTTCCATTTTTTTTTTTGTACATATAGAGCGGGAGGGAGAGAGGAAGAGAGAGAGAGAGAAACATCGATGTGAAAGGGACACATCGAGTGGTTGCCACCCGCACGACCAACCAGGGCCGGGGACAAACTGCAACCGAGGTACATTCCCTTAGCGGGAACCGAACCCGGGTCTCTCTGGACCGCAGGCCGACACTCTAACCGCTGAGCCAAACCAGCCAGGGCTACCTTCACAAGTATTAAGTGCCACTGCCACTTTAGTAAAAGCTTCCTCTGGTAGTGTGGAGTCAACCTGTCCCAATACTTTGGAAATATTTTCAGGTTGTAATGATGTAAAGCATAAGTAAGTTTTATTTCTTCTATCAATTCAGTGTCAGAGAGAGCCCTTTCTTTGTACCAAATAAATTTGATGAAACCAAAAAGAAATTTCCAAAGTCAAAATACAGAGCCCTGGCCCAGTGGGTCAGTGGTTTGGAGTGTTGTCTTGTACACCAAAAATGGTTGGGGTTTGAAGCCCAAGGGTTCCTGCTCAAGGTGTATACAGGAGGCAACCGATCAATGTTTCTCACATCAATGTCTCTCTCCTTCCCTCCCCCCCTCTCTAAAAATCAATAAAAATACATCCTCGAGTGAGGATTAATAAAATTAAAAAAAAAATGAGTCCTCAGTTGTACATCCTCTCCATTTTTATTTATTTATTTTTTTTTATCCTCACCTGAGGACATTTTTCCACTTTTTGTTCAGGTAGAGCGGGAGGGAGAGAGAGAGAGAAACATCGATGTGAAGGGACACATCAAGTGGCTGCCACCCGCACGACCAACCAGTGCCGGGGACAAACTGCAACCGAGGTACGTGCCCTTAGCGGGAACCGAACCCGGGTCTCTCAGTACCGCAGGCCGACACTCCAACCGCTGAGCCAAACCGGCCAGGGCCATCCTCTCCATATTGAATGGTATTTTTTTGTTTTGTTTTTTATCCTCACCCGAAGACATTTTTCCACTTTTTGTTCAGATAGAGTGGGGCGGGGGAGAAACATCGACGTGAAAGGAATACATTGAGTGGTTGCCACCCGCATGACCCAACCAGGGCCAGGGACAAACTGCAACCGAGGTACGTGCCTTTAGCGGGAACCAAACCCATGTCTCTCTGGACCGCAGGCTGATGCTCTAACAGCTGAGCCAAACCAGCCAGGGCTTTTTTTTTTTTTTTTTAATGAATACCACAAACTTCCTTAATCTGACCACTGTTTCAACATGCAATAGCCAAAACCACATTGCCATGACAATCCCTTGTTACTTTGTTTCTCCATCTTGATTTCTTATTCCTATTAATCCTCAGGCCACCTTTTACTCCCTCCTGACAGTCACTATGAATGGTGACCTTCCTAGCCAGTTTCTCCTCTATATTTCCAATCCAGCACACATCACTGTTCACAGAGCAGCATTGACAACTTCGGTGTTTTATTTCTGACTGTCAGAAGAAAGCAGGGGCAAACCTCATGGGACAGTATTTATAAAGTCTTCGGTAGTGTACAGTAATATACTAGGTCATTCACTCCACTCACTGACTCATACAGAACAACTTCCAGTCCTGCAAGTTCCATTTATGATAAATACCTCACACGGCTGTACAATTTTTTTATCCTTTATGCCATATTTCTACAGTACCTTTTCTATGTTTAGATACATAGAAGAGTACTTACCATTGTGTTAAAGTTGCCTGCAGTGTTCTTTACAGTGACATGCTATATGTACAGGTTTGTGGCTCAGGAGCAGTAGGCAATACCATATAGCTAGCCTGCATGTGTAGTAGGCTAGATCATCTAGTATACTCTGTAATGTTCACACAATGATGAAGTTATGTAACACATTTATTAGAATGTTGTCCCAGGTGTTTAGTGACCCATGACTACATTAATACCACAGTCTCTCTTTCCTACTTCAAATTTGGCCTTTAACATACCAGCTTCAACTTGGGAACTTCTAATTATTTTTTAATAGATAAGTCCTCATCTTTATAAAACCCCAATTATAAATCCTCTGTGCTGATTACTTATTGATGTACTTTACAGTTAGGAAGGCCTTCTGTTTAGTATATACCCAGTACTGAAATAACCCATGTTTTGTAATGGTTACTTCTCTGGGGTCTCCATGCCAGATTGCTCTTCCTTATTATTGGTACCTGTTTTTTAGCAGTTATACTTTTTTGTCATAGTCATCTGTAATTGTGTGCTTATTTCCCCATGTTTGGATTAAAAGTTCCTTGAAATCATATATCATATGCCTTCTTTTCTTACATTGTAGGTTCTCCGTGGTCTAGAGGTCTTGGAAGGGGGAATTTTTTTTTCTTTATCGATTTGAGAGGGAGAAGGGGAGAGAGATAGAAACATCAATGAGAGAGAACATCAATTGCCCACCCCCTGCATGCCCCACACTGGGGTTTGGCCTACAACCTGGGAATGTGCCCTGACCCAGAATCAAACTGGCAACCTCTTGGTGCATGGGTCGACGCCCAACCAAACTTTTAGTTTTTTAACGTCTTTGAAACATTTGGTTTTTAACTTGTAAAAGTTATTTTGAAGTTGAAAGTTATCTCATCTGCTAGTTATACTACCCATCTATGTCCTTGCTTTTTGAAAAGATTTTGTCCTTCAAAGTATAATACTTCTATAACAGTACTATTGATAGTATTTTCATTTACTCCTAGAACTTACTTAATGGATCAGGTATTCAGAGCTCAGAGAAATTAAAGGCCTTCCCCAAAACACCAAGCTAGTAAGGGGCAGAGTTATTTAGGCTAATGTCTTACTCTTACTTAGGTGCCGTTTGGTACTGCCTTGTATAATTTGACTAATCATTACTGCCTTTGTAAATACATTGCTTGCCAAGATTTACATAACCACAAATTATATTGTGTTATACATTTTATAGTGGTACTCGGAATAACTCTAAGGGCATGTAATAGTCAAATATGAATTTTTAAAATGTTTTTGTATAGACTTTGCCTACCTGGTTTATTTCAACTGAGGATGTGGTTGGCAACTATAAGTGGGGGTTAGGAAAATGGAACTCCACTTGTGGCTCTGCTTTTCCTCACTGGGCTAAGACAAAGTGTAGGGAGAAGATACGGTGTGATGGTATTTCAGAAAGGTTATCCCAAACTGGCGCTTCAAATAAGTATAAGAGGGACTCTTACCTGGCTGGTGTGGCTCAGTGGTTGAGATTCAACCCATGCTCCAAGAAGTTGCTGGTTTGATTCTTTGTCAGGACACATGTTCAGGTTGTGGGCCTGATCCCCAGTGGGGTGCATGCAGGAGGCAGCCAATTGATGTTCTTTCTCATTGATGTCTCTGTCTCTCTCCCTCTCCCTTCTTCTCTAAAATCAATGGCGGGTGGGTGGGGGGAGCCCTGGCTGATTTTGCTCAGCGGTTAGAGCGTCAGCCTGTGGACCAAAAAGTTGTGGGTTTGATTCCTGGTCAAGAGCATGTAGGTGGGTTGCAGGTTCAGTCTTTGGCCCCAGTCGTGGTTATGTGGGAAGCAACAAATCAATGTGTGTCTCTCACATCTATCTTTCTTTCTCTCTCCCTGCTCCATCCCTTCCACTCTAAAGAGTAGTGAAAAAATACCCTTGGGTAAGGATTTTTTAAAAATATAAAAAGTAGCCCTGGCCCGTTTGGCTCAGAAGTTAGAGCGTCAGCCTGCGGTCCAGAGAGATCTGTGTTTGGTTCCTGCTAGGGGCATGTACCTCGGTTGCAAGTTCTCCCCAGCCCTGGTTGGGCCGAATGGGTGGCAACCACTCGATATGTCCCTTTACCGTCAATGTTTCTCTCTCTCTCCCTCCCACTCTATCTGAACAAAATATCAAAAATTGTCCTCGGGTGCAGATAAAAATATAAAAATAAAAATACAAAAAGTAAAAAGATTATTTGTCTTTAAAAGGTGGGGGGGGGAGCCCTGGCCGGTTTGGCTCAGCGGTTAGAGCATCGGCCTGCGGTCCTGAGAGGCCCGGTTTTGGTTCCCTCTAAGGGCACATACCTCGGTTGCAGTTTGTCCCCGGCCCTGGTAGGTCGTGCGGGTGGCAGCCACTCGATGTGTTCCTTTCACGTCGATGTTTCTCTCTCTCTCTCTCTGTTCCTCTCTCTCCCTCCCACTCTGTCTGAACAAAAAATGGAAAAATGTCCTCAGGTGAGGATTAAAAAGGGGGGGGGATTTTTAGTACCTAGTACATTGTGTACTTGGTATTGATTAAAATAGTAACTTAGGTTTTATTTATTCACACTTTTTTGGTCATTTAAATGAGGTTTGAACAACAAGTGTTGGCGAGGGTGTGGAGAAAAAGGGACTCTAGTACACTGGTGGTGGGAATGCAGACTGGTGCAGCCACTATGGAAAACAATATGGTGTTACCTCAAAAAATTAAAAATTGAACTTCCATTTGACTCAGTGATCCCACTTCTAGGAATATACCCTAAGAAGCCTGAAACACCAATCACAAACAATATATGTACCTCCATGTTTGTAGCAGCACTATTTACAATAGCTAAGATCTGGAAACAGCCCAGGTGTCCATCAGTAGATGAATGGATAAAAAAGCTGTGGTACATATACACAATGGAGTACTACGCAGCTGTAAGAAAGAAAGCTCTCTTATCCTTTGAGACTACATGGAGGGACCTGGAAAGTATCATCCTAAGTGAAACAAGCCAAACAGAGAAAGACAAGTATCATATGATCTCACTTATTTGTGGAATATAACGAACATAACAGTCTGAGGAATGGGGTAGTCCCAGAGACATGGAAGTGGGGTACATACTGACAATCCCCAGAAGAGGGGGTAGTGGGGAGAGATAAACCACAGAACTTATATGTATGTATGCATGAACAATGGACGAAAACAAAGCTGGGGACGGGGCAGGGGGGGGGGGGAATCAGTGGGGGGAAAAGGAGAAACATCTGTCACAAAAATTAATTTAAAAAAATGAGGTTTATCTTTAGATAGCATGGAGGGGAGGGAGTAAGAGAAAGAGAGAAACAAGGGAGTGAGAGAAACATTGATGTGAGAGAGACATGAATTGGTTGCCTCCCGCACGACCCCAACCATGGCCAGGGACAAACCGCAACCGAGGTACATGCCCTTGGCTGGAATCCAACCCACAACTCTTTGGTCCATGGGCTGATTGGTCCATGGGCTGATGCTCTAACCACAGAACAAACCACCAGGGCGAGAGAACCTACTTTTGAAGTAGAGTCCATAGTATTCCTTAATTTAATTTTAGATAGTAATATAATTTATTAGGAATATAACTACCTAGAGTGATTGTAGGTATAGCTGAAAGAGTTCTAGGCTAAGAATCAGAAAAATAGGAATTAAATTTAGGTTCTGCTATAGTCATTTCAACATGAACAATTGTAGGTACTCTGAATTTATTTTCCCTTGTAAACTTTGAGATAATAGCTGTCTTTCCTACTATGTAGGGATGTGGTTACCAAATAAAATAAGAGCCCGGCTGGTTTGGCTCAGTGGTTGAGCATTGACCCATGCACCGAGAGGTCGCTGGTTCGATTTCTGGTCAGGAAACATGCACAAGTTTAGGCCCAATCACCAGTGAAGGGCATGTAGGGGGCAGCCAGTTGATGTTCTCTCTCATTGATGTTTCTATCTCTCCCTCCCTCTTTCTCTCTCTCTGAAAATCAATAAAAAAGAAAATTTTAAAAAAATAAAATAAGAGGTGTGAAAGAACTTTGTGGTGCCTACAGATGTTTAGATTCCTTCTAGTATTATGCCAATTCACTGATAAAAAGCCTTGCCTGTGTAGTACTTTGACTTACATAGAGCAGCTCTTGCTTTGTCCTCATTTGCAATTTCTTATTTCCAGAATTTGGAGGTTTTGGCTCTGTTAGTGGAAAAATTGAAATAGAAATCAAGATTAACCATGAAGGAGAAGTAAACAGGGCACGTTATATGCCGCAAAATCCTTGCATCATCGCAACAAAGACTCCATCCAGTGATGTTCTTGTTTTTGACTATACAAAACATCCTTCCAAACCAGGTACCTGCCTTCTTCAATTTAAATACAAATAATGAGTCACTATGGATTACATTGCTCCACTCAGTCTTTTAGTTGCTTGTTATTCCTTGTGTAATTTATTGTTTTGTGATTTATATGGATATGTGTGAATATTCTTCATCTTTAGGTGAAAAAAGTGCTTCTTTATATAGAACAGAGTGATGGTGCAGCTTAAGCATTATATATTTGGTATTGCTTATGAATATTGAGAGCTTTAGACTTCTTAGTAAAAATTTCATTATGGCCCGGCTGGTGTGTCTCAGTGGTTGAGAGTCAATCCATGCACCAAAGGGTCACAGGATTGATTCCTGGTAAGGGCACATGCCCAGCTTGTGGGCTCAGTCCCCAGTGGGGGACATGCGGGAGATAGCCAGTCCATTTTCTCTCTCATCAATGTTTCTGTCTCTCTCTCCTCCCTTCTCTCTCTAAAATCAATGAAGAAATAAAATTTTAAAAAAATTTTTTTTATTATGCTCATTAGATCCAAAGAGGCAATGAAATGGATAGTTTTGATGTTTCTTTTACTTTGCAGATCCTTCTGGAGAATGCAACCCAGACTTGCGTCTTCGTGGACATCAGAAGGAAGGCTATGGGCTTTCTTGGAACCCAAATCTCAGTGGGCACTTACTTAGTGCTTCAGATGACCATGTGTGTATCCTTCCTGTTTTGAAGCAAATCTGGGCTTGGTATCAGTTTGTTTCTTTTCTGGGGTATGTGGGGAAGTGAGAGTCTTCCTTTTCTATAATAGTTAATTTTACATTTAAGACCATCTGCCTATGGGACATCAGTGCTGTTCCAAAGGAGGGAAAAGTTGTGGATGCGAAGACCATCTTTACAGGGCATACAGCAGTAGTAGAAGATGTTTCCTGGCATCTACTTCATGAGTCTCTGTTTGGGTCTGTTGCTGATGATCAGAAACTTATGATGTGAGTAGAGGACATTTTTAAAATTTTTCTTATAAATTATCCAAGTTATATTTAGTTCCCCATTTCAAGCTTTTTTTCCTGTTTTTCCTTTTTTCACTAAAGCTGGGATACTCGTTCAAACAATACTTCCAAACCAAGCCACTCGGTTGATGCTCACACTGCTGAAGTGAACTGCCTTTCTTTCAATCCTTACAGTGAATTCATTCTTGCCACAGGATCAGCTGATAAGGTTAGTTTGATTTATTTTAAAAGAAAACAGAGTGGATTTCTCTGGCATTCTTTTGAATGCACAGAGATCGTTTCCTTATGTGTTTTATTTTTCTTCTCATGAAAAAATGATTGATTATTTTTTCCTTTCTGTATATAGACTGTTGCCTTGTGGGATCTGAGAAATCTGAAACTTAAGTTGCATTCCTTTGAATCACATAAGGATGAAATATTCCAGGTAAGAGAAACTAAGGCTATTTTTTGTTTGTTAATCCCCACTCAAGGATATTTTTTCCATTGTTTTTTGTTTTTTTTTAGAGAGAGAGTGGAAAGATGAAGGGAGGGAGACAAGAAAGTGAGAGAGACAACATGGATTGGTTGCCTCCCGCATGTGCCCGATTCAGGGCTGGGGATCAAAACCAAGACCCTTCAGTGCGTGGACTGATGCTCTAACCACGGAGCCACACCAGCCAGGGCTAAGCTTTTTTTTTATTTGTTCCCCAGTTAGTATGGCATAGTGGTTGAGCATCGACCCATGCACCAAGAGGTTGCCAATTCAATTCCTGGTCAGGCACATGCTTAGGTTGTGGACCCAATTCCCAGTGGGGGGCATGCAGGAGGAGGCCAATCATGTTCTCTCTCTTCAGTGTGTCTATCTCTCCCTCCTTCTCCCTTCCTCTCTCAAATCAATAAAGAAAAAAATATATATGTTTTTATTGACTTTTTTTTTTAGAGAGGCAGGAAGGGAAATATAGGAACATCAGTGTGAGAGAGAAACATTGATTGGCTTCCTCCTGCTTGTCCCCCCACTGGGGATTGAGCCCACAACCCAGGCATGTGCCTTGACTGGGAATCAAACTAAAACCTCTCAGTCCATGGGACAAGGCTCAATTCACTGAGCTATACCAATTGGGCCTAAGTTCCTTTCTTGGCATGCAAAGCTCTCTGGCTCAATTCAAGAAATTGTTAGCCCTGGCTGGTTTGGCTCAGCGGTTAGAGCATCTGCCCGCAGACCAAAGAGTTGCGGGTTTGATCCTGATGAAGGGCACATACCTTGGCTGCAGTTTGGTCCCCGACCCTGCTTGGGGTCGTGCAGTAGGCAACCAGTAGATGTATTTATCTCTGATCTATGTTTCTCTCTCTCTCCCTTCCTCCCTCCCATTCACTGTATCTGAAAATCAATGGGAAAATATCCTTAGGTGAGGTTTTTAAAAAAAAAAGAAAAAGAATTGTTATATTAAAAGCTTATTTCAAGGGTACTATGAGAAATACGTTCTAGTCTTTGCTGTCAAAGAAGTTAAAATGTTATAGTGAGGAAAGATCCATTTAGTATCACTCTAATAAAACTGCTTTGGCCCTGGCCAGTGTGGTTCAGTTGTTTGAGCGTTGTCCCGTGCACCAGAAGGTGGTGGGTTCGATTCCCAGTCAGGGCACATGCCCGAGTTTCAGGTTTAATCCCCAGTAAAAGATGTGCAGGAGGCTGCTGATCAATGTTTCTCTATCTCTCTCTCCTCTAAAATCAGTAAAAACAAACAAACAAACAACAACATTAAAACAAAAGATTGTGTCCTGGCCAGTTTGGCTCAGCGGTTAGAGCGTCGGCCTGCGGTCTGGAGAGACCCGGGTTCGGTTCCCGCTAAGGGCGCGTACTTCGGTTGCAGTTTGTCCCCGGCCCTGGTTGGTCATGCGGGTGGCAGCCACTCGATGTGTCCCTTCACTTCGATGTTTCTCTCTCTCTCTCCCTTCCTCTCTCTCCCTCCCTCTCTATCTGTACAAAAAATGGAAAAATATCCTCGGGTGAGGATAAAAAAGAAAAAAAAACAAAAAAACAAAACATTGTTATGTCTAGTGTTAAGACCCTAAGGGTGGTCAGAATTAACTTTGGTGTATGAATGTGTTGTTCAAACGCAGCTCTATGTGAGCCATATTCTTACACACTTAGTCTCAACCTTATTTTCTCCAGTTTTCTTCAGTTTGCTCCAAGGAACATTTTGTCTTCACCCTATCTCTTTCTCCTTGCTTATAATGGTGGTGGTGCCTGGAGGGTATCCAAATTCTTTCCTAAAGACTTGTTGCTTATGCTCTCTTATTTGTACCATGAAGCTAGCACTCTGTTATAAAACGTTTACTTAGCCCTGGCCGGTTTGGCTCAGCGGTTAGAGCGTCGGCCTGCGGTCTGGAGAGACCCGGGTTCAGTTCCCGCTAAGGGCACGTACTTCGGTTGCAGTTTGTCCCCGGCCCTGGTTGGTCGTGCGGGTGGCAGCCACTCGATGTGTCCCTTTCACGTCGATGTTTCTCTCTCTCTCTCCCTCCCACTCTATCTGTACAAAAAAAAAAATGGAAAAATGCCCTCGGGTGAGGATAAAAAAATAAAAATAAAACGTTTACTTATTTATTTATTTATTTTTGTTACAGATGTTTCTCTTTTTTCCCCCCAGACACCCTCCTCCCTGTCCCACCCCCAGCCACCGCCATGCAGCCAAGCATTGTTGTCTATGTTCATTGGTTATGCATATAAGTTCTTTGATTTATTTTATCCCTCCCACCTGTCCCCACCTCTGAAGTTTGTCATTCTGAACCGTACTCCTTTCTGTGTCTCTGGGTCTATATTGTTCATCAGCTTTTTTTGTTCATTATATTCCAAAAATAGTGAGATCATTTGGTATTTGTCTTTCTCTGATTGGCTTGTTTTGCTTAGCATAGTACTCTTGAGGTCCCTCCATGTCATCTCAAAAGATAAGAGATCTTTTTTTCTTACAGCTGAATAGTGTTTCATTGTGTATATGCACCACAGCTATTTTGTTCAGATGGGGGGGGGGAACCATCAACGTGAAAGGGACACATCGAGTGGTTGCCACCCACACGACCCAACCAGGCCGGGGACAAACTGCAACTGAGGTACGTGCCCTTAGCGGGAACCGAACCTGGGTCTCTCCAGACCACAGGCCAAAGCTCTAACTGCTGAGCCAAACTGGCCAGGGCACACCACAGCTTTTTTATCTATTCATCTGTTGATGGATATTTCGACTGTTTCCAGATCTTATCAATTGTAAATAGTGCTGCTATGAACATAGAGGTACATATATTCTTTCTAATTGGTGTTTCAAACTTCTTAGGCTATATTCCTAGAAGTGGAATCACTGGGTCAAATGGCAGTTCAATTTTTAATTTTTTGAGGAAACACCATATTGTTTTCCATAGTGGCTGCACAAGTCTGCATTCCCACCAGTGTTATGCTAGAATCCCCTTTTCTCCGCACCCTCACCAGCATTTGTTGATGATTTGTTGATGGCAGCTTCTTACCAAACATTTTTAACAATTATATGATTGTAGTAGCTAACTTTAATAAAATTATAAGGAGCCCGGCTGGTGTGGCTCAGTGGTTGAACGTCGACCCATGCACCAAGAGGTCGCCAGTTTGATTCCCCAGTGGGGACCATGCAGGAGGAAGGCAGTCAGTGTTTTCTCTCATCGATGTTTCTATCTCTCTCCCCCTCTTCCTTTCTTTCTAAAAACCAATAAAAAAAAAATGGTTAAGTGAATAAATTTTAAAAAATAAAAAATTGGCCCTGGCTGGTTTTGCTCAGGGGTTAGAGCGTCGGCCTGCGGTCCAGAGAGACCCAGGTTCCGTTCCCACTAAGGGCATGTACCTCGGTTGCAGTTTGTCCCCACCCCTGGTTGGGTCGTGCGGGTGGCAACCACTTGATGTGTCCCTTTCACGTCCATGTTTCTCTCTCTCTCTCTCTCTCTCTCTCTCTCTCTCTCTCTCTCTCCCTCCCTCCCTCCCTCCCTCTCTCCTTCTCTTCCTCTCTTCCTCTCTCTCCCTCCCATTCTATCTGAACAAGAAATGGAAGAATGTCCTTGGGTGAGGATTTAAAAAAAAATTGGCCCTGGCCAGTTTGGCTCAGCGCTGAGAGCATCAACCTGGGGACCAGAAGATCCTGGGTTCAGTTTCTGCTAAGGGCATATTACCTTGGTTGCAGTTTGTCCCTGGCCCTGATTGGGGTTGTGTGGGTGGCAACCACTCGATGTGTCTCTTACATCGATGTTTCTCTCTCTCTCTCTTCTCCCCTCTCTCACTCTCACTCTGTCTGAAGATACATGCAAAAATGTCCTCGGGTGAGGATAAAAAAATAAAATTAAAATAAAGAAGACCTAAAATAAAAAATTGCCCTGGCCAGTTTGGTTCAGTGGTTAGAGCGTCGGCCTGCGGACCAGAGCATCCCAGGTTCGGTTTCTGCTAAGGGCACATATCATGGTTGCAGTTTGTTCCTGGCCCCGGTTGGGGTCGTGTGGGTGGCAACCACTCAAAGTTTCTCTCTCACATCAATGTTTCTCTCTCTTCCTCCCTCTCTCCCTCCCACTCTATCAGAAGATAAATGCAAAAAAATGTCCTCGGTTGGTGATAAAAAATAAAATAAAATTGTAAGGAGCCATTTTTAATCGATCTTATGTATAATACTGAATTCATAATAAGTATTTGGGAAATACTGTGTGTGATCTATACTATAGTTCTTAGGTCAGAATTTGATTTCATTTGGCTAGACACCAGAATTTCACAAGAATAAATAAAGCCTCAAAAATGTAAGATCAAATAAAAGGCGACATTTTTCTGTTTTCTTCATTCTTCTGTGTAGGTTCAGTGGTCGCCTCACAATGAGACTATTTTGGCTTCCAGCGGTACTGATCGTAGACTGAATGTCTGGGATTTAAGGTAAGTGGAATTTTTGTGGAATTGTTTTCTTTATTTGTACTTTCCAAAATTAGTTACTCAGGATAAATCTGTTTTAACTTTTAAAAATATTTTTGTGCTAGTAAAATTGGAGAGGAACAATCCCCGGAAGATGCAGAAGATGGGCCACCGGAGTTGTTGGTATGTTACAAACATTGAGCGGTTGAAATCATCTGTAATTTGGTATTCTCTATTTGCTTTTTATATCTTGTTTTCCTTCCTTCCTTCAGTTTATTCATGGTGGTCACACTGCCAAGATATCTGATTTCTCCTGGAATCCCAATGAACCTTGGGTGATCTGTTCTGTGTCAGAAGACAATATCATGCAGGTGTGGCAAATGGTATGTATTTAGTCATTTTGAGGAGGTTAAATAAAGGAGGTATAGTATCTTTTCCTATTTATATATTTCATGAATACAACTGGCATCTCTGTTTAGTGTACTCCTTAGTTTGACTTTAGTGCTTGCCTGTACATTATCACATCATTTTCATTTTCAATGTCATTTTCAACTACCTGCTCTTTACCTTTATCTGGTTATTCCACTGATATCTGAGATACAACTAAACTGAAATTCCTTCTTTTCCTATTCACCCTACTCCCCTTTCTTTCTGACTTTGCTGTTTTTTATATGGCTCTAGTGTTTCCCCATCCACCACACTTAACAATTCAAGAATTTTTGCCCTGGCTGGTTTGGCTCGGTGGTATGAGCATTGGCCTGCAGACCAGAGTCCCAGGTTCGGTTCCTGCTAGGGGCATGTACCAAAAAAAAAAATCAAGCCCTGGCCAGTTTGGCTCAGCGGTTAGAGCGTCGGCCTGCGGTCCGAAGAGACCCGGGTTCAGTTCCCGCTAAGGGCACATACTTCGGTTGCAGTTTGTCCCCGGCTCTGGTTGGTCGTGCGGGTGGCAGCCACTCGATGTGTCCCTTCACGTCGATATTTCTCTCTCTCTCTCCCTTCCTCTTTCTCCCTCCCACTCTATCTGTACAAAAAATGGAAAAATATCCTTGGGTGAGGATAAAAAAAAAAAAAAAAAAATCAAGAGTTTTCCTCCACTATCTGTTCACCTTTACACCTGGTTCACTTATCAGATTTGATGTTGTCTATTTCTGTGATGTTTCTCTAATCTGCACTCATCTTACAAATATAAACATACATATCCAACGTTCCTGTCTATTCCACACTCTAGTTTTTTGCTCGGGTTCTCATTACCACTTGCTGGACTATTGCAGTAGCCTCCTAATTGTTGGCTTGCCTCCTGTTTCTCCCACTTGTAGTAGTTGAATATCTAGGAATAGTCATTTCCTTGAAATAATCTATGAACAGTTCCTACGACAATGTATCAGTATCAAATACTACCGTTTCTGCCTGAAACTTTACTAGATTTCAGGAACATTCCTTGCCTTTATACTCCAAGTAGATATTATTGCCTTTCTTCAAAATTTTAAGAGTGCTTGAAATTTAATAGAGATAACTGTAATCTCTGGTATATTGAAAGAAAATAGTTGTATTCTGGATATGAATGGTGGTTACAGTTGCACACAGGTGAATGGACTTAATGCCTCTGGGTTGTATACTTAAAAATGGTTAAGATGGGAAATTTTATGTTTGTATTTTACCACAGTTAAAAAAAACCACACTATTGCCCCTGGCCGGTTTTGCTCAGTAGTTAGAGCACCAGCCCAGAGAGACCCGGGTTCAGTTCCCGCTAAGGGCGCGTACCTCGGTTGCAGTTTGTCCCCGGCCCTGGTTGATCATGTGGGTGGCAGCCACTCGATGTGTTCCTTTCACATCGATGTTTCTCTCTCTCTTCTTCTCTCTCTCTCTCTCCTACTCTACCTGAGCAAAAAAATGAAAAATGTAAAGTGAGGATTTAAAAAAAACACACACACACACTATTGCATACTTTTTCAATTGATGCTACCCTGATAAATGAAAAGAATTCCAAAGAAACTTTTGGTGTCTTGGGGTAGAGCTAGAGCCAGAGCCAGGATTAAACGCCAGGGGAGAGTTTTGGCTCAACATAGGAAAAATGTTTTAAAATTTGCCTGTAGAATAGCACTATTAATGAGAGTATTTGTGTCCTATGAGATTAACAAATTATATACTACATCCATACTTTGGAATGACATGCTATTAAGTAGAGAAAATGCAGGTTGCATCCCAGACAGTGTGTCTCAATGGATTGAGCATCATCCCATGGACTGAGAGTTCCTGGTTTGATTCCTCGTCAGGGTACATGCCTGGGTTGCTTGATTCCCAGTGAGAGGTGTACAGGAGGCAGCTGGTTGATATTTCTCTCTCACATTAATGTTTTATCTCTCTTCCTTCCTCTGTCTAAAAAAAAAAATCAATAAAAACATATTAAAAAATAAAATGCTTTTACAAAAGAAAAAGCAGGTTGCAGAACAGCATGGGTAGAATCCTTCATATTTAAAGTATGCGTGTGTGGTTTTATGTTTAAATACTTGTAAGTATTAATTTAGAAGTCTGTTTGCCAAAATATGGTTGGTACATTTAGGGAGTTCTTGATTTCTTTATATCCTTCAAGAATGTGATACATGTGTAAATGGAAAATCCACCTCACCCACAGAATATTAATATAAAAAGTTAAGAATTCTAACAGGAAGGTAAAATGGGCTGCCTGGGATAATCTTTCAATTTAAAGTATTTTAGTAGTTGCCATGGGAACATTGTAGGATGTTGAACTCCATTACCTTCAAGGTCATCAATTCCAGGCCATGTTGTTACTTTACTCAGTTTTTTTTTTTAAATCCTCACTGAGGGTATTTTTCTGTTTATCTTCAGGTAGAGTGGGAGGGAAGGGGAGAGAGAGAGAGAGAAACATCGTGTGAGAGAGACACATCTGCTGGCTGCCTCCCACACGACCCTGATCAGGGCTGTGGATGAACTGAAACGTACGTGCCCCTTGACCAAATCAAACCCGTGACTCATTGGTCCAAGGGTGGATACACTTAACCACTGAGCCAAACCGGCCAGGACTCTCATGCTATTTTTTAAAGAAATAACTTAAAGCCCTGGTTGGTTTGGCTCAGCGTTAGAGTGTCAGCCTGTAGACCAGAGAGTCCTGGGTTTGGTTCCTGCTAAGGGCATGTACCTCAGTTGCAGTTTGTCCCCAGCCCCACTGGGGTTGTGTGGATGGCAACCACTTGGTATATCTGTTTCCATTGATGTTTCTCTCTCCCTTCCTCCTTCCCACTCTATCTGAGGATAAATGCAAAAAAAAAAAATGTCCTCAGATGAGGATAAAAAATAATAATAACTTAAAAAATGTTTCAAGCCCTGGCCAGTTTGGCTCAGTAGTTAAAGCATTGGCTTGTGGACGAAAGAATCACGGGATCAATTCCGGTGGGCATATACCTCCTTTGCAGTTCGATTCCTCCACCCTGGTTAGGGTTGTGCAGAAGGCAACAAATCAATGTGTCTCTCTCACATTGATGTCTCTCTCTCTCTCTCTCTCTCTCTCTCTCTCTCTCTCTCTCACACACACCATCCCTCTCACTCTATCTTAAAATTAATGGGAAAATATCCTCAGGTGAGGATTTCAAAACTTAAAAATGGCCTAGCCAGTGAGCTCAATGGTTGAGCGTCAACCCATGCACCTAGAGGTCACCAGTTTGATTCCCTGTCAGGGCACATGCCCGGGTTGTGGGACAAATCCCCAGTGGGGAGCATGCAGGAGGCGGCCAGTCGATATTCTCTCTGATCAATGTCTCTGCCTTCCTCTCTCTCTGAAATCAATAAAGAAAAAAATATTTTTAAAATAATAATAAAAATGCTTCAATTATAGTTGACATACAATATTATATTAGTTTTAGGTATACAACATACTGATTAGACATTTATGTAACTGAAGACAGTGATATTCAGCCAGTGGGCCACAAGAATTTTTTTTTATCTTCACCCGAGTACATTTTTCCATTTTTATTCAGATAGAGTGGGGGGAAGAGAGAGAGAAACAGTGACATGAAGGGGATACATTGAGTGGCTGCCTCCCACACAACCTGACCAGGGCCGGGGATGAACCTCAACCGAGATACATGCCCTTGACTGGAATTGAGCCCATTACTCATTGATCCATGGGCCGATACTCTAACCGCTGAACCAAACCAGCCAGGGCTGCCACAAGAATTTTTCAGACATGCAGTACTTGACTATTTAGTCAGGGAACATTGACCTCTTTTCCCTTAGATTGTTGTTGTTGTTTTTTTCCTCACCCAAGGACACTTTTTTATTTTTTGTTCACATAGAGTGGGAGGGAGAGAGAAAGAGAGAGAGAAACATCGACATGAAAGGTACTCCTCGAGTGGCTACCACCCACACGACCCAACCAGGGCCGGGGACAAACTGCAACCAAGATACATGTCCTTAGCGGGAACTGAACCCGGGTCTCTCTGGACCGCAGGCCGATGCTCTAACCACTGAGCAAAACCGGTCAGGGCTGTTTTTTGTTTGTTTGTTTTTAATGACAGCCATCCAGTGTGAATGAATCAAAAAAAATTTTTTGTTGTTAGATTGGCAAAAAATATATTTCTTGATGTGCCGCAGAATTTTAGTAATTAGCTTATGTGTGCCATGAGATGGAAAAGGTTGAAAATTGCTGACCTAAGAATCACCCAGTAAGTCTAGTACCTATCCAACACCATACATAGTTATTAAAAGGAGTCTCTTGCTATTTATAAGGAGTCCCTGTTGGGCACACCTGAGTTTAGACTAAAGAAATGACTAAGGGACTCCCTAGATAGAGCCTCAGGATGGGGCTGGTCTCCAGAAAGACCCAACATTTGATTAGAGAGTTGGAACTTTCAGTTCTATTAACCCACAGATGGAGGATTGAGCTCTATAAAAACTCTTGGAAAAGCCCTATAAAAAGCTCTTGATCTGATGACCTTCCAAATTGATGAATATATTGATGCCACCCAGAGAATACAAAGCTCCATGCCCCTTCCTCACCTTGCCTTCTGCATCTCTTCCATGTGTCTGTTCCTGAGTTCTAGCCTTTATAATAAACCAGTAATAGTAAATAAAGCACTTGCCTGAACTCGGTGAGTCTTTCCAGCAAATTATCAAACCTGAGTAGGGGGTTGTGCTAATCCCCAAATTTATAGCCAATAAGCTGGACAGAAGTACTCAGCCTGGGCACTCAGAGCTTGTCACTGGCCTCTGAAGTGAGGACAGACTTGTGGGACTGAGCCCTTAGTTACATCCCTTAAACATTCATTGTTAAAAAACGTCGCCCAATTGTATACATTTCTCTGCATTCAGATCACAAACTCTTTGAAGACAAGGCTATCTTAATAGCGCCTAGCCTAGTAATTTGTGCATAAGAGGTGCTAAACTAAGAACAATAAATTTTGCCTGAATGAAAGTGGTTTCTGTATTTAACATTATGCCTTTGGAGGTATTTCATCAAGAAATAGAAGTAGACCCTGGCTGGTTTGGTTCAGTAGTTGGCCTGCGGACCAATGGGTCGCGAGTTCAATTTTGGTAAAGGCACATACCTCTATTACAGTTTGTCCCCTGGCCCTGGTCGATGTGGCTTGTCACATCGATGTTTCTCTCTGTCTCTCCCTCCCTCCTACTCTATCTGATAATAAGTAGAAAAATATCCTCAGGTGGGGGAATAAAAAAAAATTAAAGAAATAGTAGTACAGTTTTATACAAGAGCAATTTTCATTTAAAAATTACAAATTGCCTGGCCAGATTGGCTCAGCGGTTAGAGCGTCGGCCCATGGACCAGAGAGTCCTGGGTTCGGTTTTCGCTAAGGGCGTGTACCTCAGTTGCAGTTTGTCCCTGCCCCTGATTAGGGTCGTGTGGGTGGCAAGCATTCGATGTGTTTCTCTCACATCAATGTGTCTCTCTCTCTTCTCCCTCTCTCCCTCCTGCTCTATCTGAAGATAAATGCAAAAATGTCCTCTAGTGAGGATATATATATATATACACACACACACACACACACACACAAATTGAGATTTGGAACATAGTTTTGGTGGGGTGGGGTTTCTCTTTTTTTAAATACATAATTCAGTGATTTTTGAAATATATTCACAGAATTATGCAACCATTACCCCGGTCAGTTATGCCAGAAAGAAACCCCGTAATCACCCATATCCATTAGCCATTGCTTCCCATTTTCCTCCAATCCACCCAGCACTAGACATCCACCAATCTACTTCCTGTATGATTTGCCTATTCTGGACATTTAAAAATAATAATAAAATCATACAATAAGTGACTGGCTTCTTTTTTATTGCCAAATAATATTTCATTATATGGATATATATCATTTTATTTATCCATTCATCAGTCTATGGACATTTGTATTGTTTTTATCCTTTTAAAAATTGATTTGAGAGAGAGAGGAAGGGAAAAGAAATGAGAAACATCGATTGGCTGCCTCCTGTGTGCCCCATACTAAGGGTTGGGCCTGCAACCTGGACATGTGCCCTGACTGGAATTTAACTGGCAGCCTCTCAGTGCACAGGACAACACTCAGCCAACTGAGCCACACGAGCCAGGGCTGTTTCACTTTTTTTGTTGTTAATCCACAGCCAAGGACACTTTCCCATTAATTTTTAGAAAAAGTGGAAGGGGCCCTGGCCGGTTTGGTTCAGCGGTTAGAGCGTCAGCCTGCGGTCCTGAGAGACCCGGGTTCATTTTCCGCTAAGGGCACGTACCTCGGTTGCGGTTTGTCCCTGGCCCTGGTCGGTCGTGTGGGTGGCAGCCACTCGATGTGTTCCTTTCACATCGATGTTTCTCTCTCTCTCTCTGTTTCTCTCTCTCCCTCCCACTCTACCTGAACAAAAAATGGAAAAATGTCCTCGGGTGAGGATAAAAAAAAAGAAAAAGAAAAAGTGAAAGGGGCCCGGGCCAGTTTGCCAAAGCAGTTGAACATCGACCTGCGGACCAGAGAGTCCTGGGTTCAGTTTCTGCTAGGGGCACGTACTACCAAAAAAAAAAAAGAAGAGAAGTGGGGGGCGGTGAGAGAGAAACAAATAGACATTGATGTGAGAAAGACTATCTATTGATTGCCTCCTGCAGGACCCCAACCAGTACCAGAGATGAGACCTGTGATCCTTCAGTCCGAGGGCTGATGGTCTAGCTGCTGAGCCAAACTGGCCAAGGCTTTTTTTTACTTTTGGACTATTATGAATAACATCTGGCTGAAGGGCCCAAGAAGGTTAATTATCAGTACTTTCAGTAACCATACTTCAATTTTGTGGGAATGTCCTGATTGGTGGTGTTGACCTGTGGGCCAGCTGTCTGTTTTTATTGGAACAAAGACATACTCATTCATTTGTAGATTGCCCAGGCTGCTTTCATCCAAGAACTGTGTGATTGAATGGTTGCAACAGAGACTATATGACCATAACTTTTTACCTGGTCTAATCTATTTTTGAAACCTTAACTTTAAGAATTTGCCTTCATGTTTACTAAATACCCTTTTCTCTCCTTGTTTTTGGGCAGGCAGAGAACATTTATAATGATGAAGACCCTGAAGGAAGTGTGGATCCAGAAGGACAGGGATCTTAGATTCGTCTGCACTTGTAATTTTAGACTGCCCTTTTTTCCCTTTCAACCCTGATATTGATTTAACACTGGTTTTGAGACACAGACTTTGTTCCGCTATCCCTCTATAATAGGTACCATCAACAATGCTATTAGCCCAAACCAAGGGTGTTTTCTAAATATTAACTGGGGACTTGATTCAGCAAAGCCACAGACTTATATTTAAATTTTCTTCAGGAATTTTCTAGTAACAAAGATCTAAAGTAGCCACCAAAAGGCGAATACTGTGTATGGTTATTTTATTTTTCTTCTTATGCTCTATCCCCAAGTTCTTCAGGCTCATTTAAGTAAAGGCTAGAAGTAAGGAATAGAGCCAAGTGAGGTAGGTATGGGAGCCATGAAGTATAAGTACTGCAAGATGTCATTTTTTTTTTTCAGGAATTAGGGGAGATTCAAGTCGTATGAATTCCTACTCTGAAATCTTCACACCTGACTTTTCAAGATGCACATTTCCTATGTAGACCAGTCTCCTCTCAGTTTCTTGAGTTAAGACAAAACTACGTGTTCCTCTTTTCCATATATTTTTGCTTATTAGTGTATTTCTTGAGCTGTTTCCATATTATTTCTTTCCTTTCTGTGAAATGGTTTTTAAAAAAAACTTGGGACCACCAAGTTGTAAAGATGTATGTTTTTACCTGACAGTTATACCACAGGTAAACTGTCCAGTTAAGTTGAGAAGAGTGAATCAATAGCTTGTATTTGTTTTTAATATTAAATTAATCCTGGATAAGAGTTGCTTTTTTTTTTTAGGAGTTAGTCCTTGACCACTAGTTTGATACCATCTCTGTTTTGGGTGACCTGTTTCACCAGCAGGCCTGTTACTCTCCATGACTAACTGTGTAAGTGCTTATAATGGAATAAATTGCTTTTCTACATAACCCCATGCGGATGGGCTTTATTTAGCATATAATATCTATCAAACACCATTCTCTGGCTTCTAGAAAAATTCTTCAGATGACAGTTATTTTCTATGGTCTTTGACTTATCAAGAGCAGAATTATAATAGACCCAGAACTGTAGAAAAGAGCTTTACTCCTTTCCAGGGAAAGAGAAAGGTATAAAACACAGAATCATAGGTGCACAGATTAGTCTTTGATACAATAACATCTTTTTGAAGTGTATCCCTAGAGAACTGCATGGATTTGTAAGAATGTAAAAGGCAGTGTGGCAGAAAGATTTTAAGGCAAAATTTAAATTTGGCAAAGGTGTTCAATCCTTTTCTTAAGAGAGGTTGAATCTCCCCAGTATGTTTTTCACTGGGACCTGTACCTAGAGGTTAGAAATGATAGGCTTTTGAAAGCCTTTATAGCCAAGTGCCATAACCAGGTAAAATGCCTGATTCTTTGCAGTCACTCCGTTGAATAGATCACTCTGATCAAAAATCATTTTCATAAGGTATGATCTTTAGAGAAATTTGCTTATCTTTAACCTTTAGATTCAAATCTGGATTTGTTCCCTTTTCCAAGTCAATAGTTCTTTTCGAGTATAGTGAAAGTTATTGTGACACAATTAAGAGTAAACTATGTATCAGTGTAGACTTAAAGAAAAGTAAACTTTGTGAAAGGATTTGTTTAAAGTCCATCACTTGTGGCACAAAAGAATTCAAATTGCAAACCCATATAATGAAAATTGGCTGCCTTTTGACCCCACCTGTGCTCCAAAAAAATGTTTTTGGTTTAGGTCAACACAAGGCAAGATACATTCTGCACGAGATGGCAGGTGTGTGTACATTCATCCTTTACTCAATGTGCATGTTGCTGCTGGAGGAGAAGAGGCTCGTTTTTTCAGTTTCTCCGTGCATTGAAATCAGTACCAGTAGCCTAAGAAATAGAATCCAGCTAAGAACTGACTGATGTGTTCTGCCTCCAGCCAGTCCTAGAATCTTTTTAAACAGGTCAGCCAGTATTTGTAACTTTCCCAGGGTGTATTGCTTGTAAGTCCCTGGCATTTTCTTCTCTGTTTGGAAAAAAGTATGTCCAAAGGGTACTTAGTGATCCTTTGCTAAAAAGTTTTTTTGGTTGTTTCTGGGTTACAGATTCGGCCATACGTTTCTAAACAGCCCCTGTAAGGTTGAAAGAAAAAAGAATAAGTTTATACTTTCTGCAACTTGAAATAATACAGTATAAAGTTTATAACAGTGCGCTTCTGAAATTTAGTGCAGGCTATGTTGGGAAGAGCTTGCTAGACTGTGACTCACATAATACCAGAGATGACTTTCCCCTAGCAAATATTTAAGTGCCTCTTATTGCAAAATAATGAATGGTAATCTATGTGATGGGAGGAGGTAGCTAAAATTTTTCTCTTTTCAGGTTAAGTTTACATAGGTATTACAGTGACTGAAATTCTGTAGTTTTGTTTCTTTGAGTTAATCATTGCTTTTTCCCTATTGTACTTTTAATCTGATCCACACAAAGGTGTTTGGTAGATCATTTTCCTCAACTACAAGTTTCTAGTAATCTCCCAAACAATAAGCGTAATCAGTTATGCCTGGATAAAACACAGTAAAAGAAAATCCTAGTAAGTTAGGAAAAGTGTCAGTTACAGTAGTTATTTGTGAATTTGTATCCAAGCTGTAAGATTAACTAGGAAATTAGAAGTAAAATAAATGTATGGGCATCTAATATACACTTGACAGACCTTTTTTATCCAAGAGAATCTAAAACTTGAAGAATGAGAGCATATAGGTATATAGAGAAATTAATGGATGGGTGTGTTTCTTGTTTCACATACTAAGCAATAATCCTGTCCTTCAACCTGTAAACAACACACTTTTCAGCTTTTAAGTCATTAGTATTGTTAAGAAAGCAACAATGCAAACACCACTCTTGTAACCACAAGGATCACCTTGAGACTGTGTCTCGATTCCACCTGCCTGAGAAGTGGGAGCATTAGCCTGTTCCGGGCTCTTAGGTAACTTAGCCCTTTAAGAAGAAGGGAAAAAAAGCCATTTTCCATCTGTCAATAGATGAAATTATTTCCCAGATCATTTTTTTCCCCACTGTTCAGTGAAATTTCCCTTGAGCAACATCTACCCCCCACCACCACAATCCTTTCAGCCAGTGTTAGTTGAGATTTAGGTAGTAACAAAAACTAACTTGTAAGTTGAGAGCTCTTCAGCAAGGCTGATCCTTAACTGCTCCATCTCTTTGTTCTTCTGTTGCTGTAGTTGCACCCCACTTCTTAACTGCCTCTGTCGTTCCTCCATTTTCTCCATCTCTTCCTGCATGAAGAGAGCCAAGAGTATATCTTATGAGCCAAACCATAAAAATTTTACATTGTCCATTATAGTTTACAAGGCACTTTCTTGTATATTGTTTAATCTTCATAGAAGTATTGAGGTTGAAACAGATTCAAGAGGTTGTGTTTAATAAAGTGATACTCCATTTGAAGATGGTGACCTGAAAGGAGTCTTGTCTGTTAACCACAGCTTCTTAATAGAACTCTGCAATGGGCAGACAGGTACTAAGAGTGACTTCTGTTTTCACAATTTTAAGAATTGTTGGGGAGGATTTTGATCCTCTACTTGGTGAGCTGAGAATTTTATAGACCTGTTGCTCTATGTGCAAGTTTGTCTCCATTAAGACTGAATTAGTTTAAAAATATTAAGTTGGAAAAAGATGCTATACTCTGGGGGCCCTCAGGAACTTTCAGATAACTCTTTGTTTCCTATTCTGCCAACACCAGGCAGGATGCATTCCTCAGGTTAATGCCTGAGGAATGAGGTAAGGAGGATGTCAGCAAATCACTCTGGTGTTAGTTGCTAGCTGGCACGGATCCTTAGGAATCATGAAGGAGTTAGGAAAAAGTTGAAATTCGAAGACATTTTAAAAGGGGCAATGACTTCTCAAATTTGGAAGAACAGTAAGTTAGGAATCCCGTTTTGGTACATGCTATTATTAGAAGGATCTAAATAATTTGTTCTCTGAGTCATTCTTGATATACCTGTGGCACATCAATCTGCAATGGTTGATACTCTGGCTGAATCTCAGCTTACATAAACATTATCAAAAGGCCTTTTTTAGTACCCAGCCATGCTTTGGCACCACACAGAGATTCAGCCTTAACATGTAAGTGTGTCATCTGAAGGAAGCATCTGCATACCTCTGTGACCCGATTTCCCAAATCCCACTAGCAAACCTGTTTTTGACGAGGCACGAAATGTACATGCTTGAGCCTGGCTGGTGTGGCTCAGTGGTTGAGCGTTGACCAGTGCACCAAGAGGACGCCAGTTTGATTCCTGGTTAGGGCACATGCCCAGGTTGTGGGACAAATCCCCAGTGTGGGCATGCAGGAGGCAGCCAATCAATGTTTCTTTCTCTCCTTCTCCCTTCCCGTCTCTAGAATCAATAAGGGGTGGGGGAGTACATGCTTGAGAAGGCAGTGTGCACCATCAGTGCTCTAATAGGAACAGTGTCTCAGAGTGAAGGATGTATTGCTACAGTGACTGACATTAAGAACAATCTCCATCCTCTCTCTCCCATTTTTGGGGGGAGGCAACCTAATTTTTGGTGGCCTTGTTTTGACAAGGTTTAAGAGGGGAAGAAAGCAATCTCCAGTCTTAATCCTATGGAGCACCACTAGATTAACTTTCTAAAAACTGCTTTATGTCATTCTTTCAGAAGCTTCCCACTTTCTTTAGTCTGGCCTTCAGATGCCTTCCAGTTTGATCCGTACCTCTAACTAGAACCTCCATTACTCTTTCATATGAATATTTTTCCCTAGCTTGCACTGTCTGATATGGAAGTCACTAGCCGCATGTTGCTATTGAGTATGGTTTGTCCAAATTGAAATGTGCTATAAGTATAAGACTTGACACAAAAATAAAATACAGTCGGCCCTCATTTATCGCAGTTAATCAGTTCCAGACTCTACTGTGATAAATGAATTACCACAAAGTAGGATTTTTTATTTATACAGCCGTACCTCGCCACTTCGTGCTTGACGTTCACGGCTTCACTCTGTCAAAGTTTTTTCAAATATTTGAAAAACCACAATAGAGCGAAGCCTCGAATGTCAAAGCGCGAAGTGGCAAGGGATGACTGTGCCTCAAATTTTGATATCGATTACATGTTGAAATTATAATATTTTTATATGCTGGGTTACATAAAATATTAATTTTCTCCTGGTTTTTTTTGCATTTTTAAGTGTGGGCACTAGAAATTTTAAATGGCATCTGTGTCTTACGTGAGACTTGTATTTGACAGTGCTGCTGTAGCCTGACCAACTCAGATCTCTGCCTTTGCTCCTGCCACTTGTGTCACTTAGACAGCATCTGTTGATTTTGCTATTTATCTTTTAAATTTGTGTCTAACTCCCTATCAGATTGTAGGTTCCTGGTTCTTAGCACCCTACACATAATGCTTGTTGATGTGAAACTTGTAGATAGTAAGCATATTCTATATTTCAGTGTTAGTAACCTACCAATTTCCAGTTAAAAACAGATCATTCTCAGCAAATTCTTCACCGCACCCACTGTAGCCAGTTACTAAGTCTTACCCATTTTACTACACATATCTCACATTATGTCTCCCCCATAAGGTCTAAGTTGTCTTTCAGGCTTTTTCTTTTTTTTTTTTTCAGACAGAGTGGGAAGGAGAGGGCGGGGAAGAGAGAGAGAGAAACATCGACATGAGAGAGACACATCAAGTGGTCGCCACCTGCACAACCCCAGCCAAGGCCAGGGACAAACTGCAACCGAGGTACACGCTCCTAGCAGGAACTGAACCTGGGACTCTCTGGTCCATGGGCCAACGCCGCTGAGCCAAACTGGCCAGGGCTCTTTCGGGCTTTTTTAATCCACCTACCACACTTCCACTTAAGAGTATATACCTAGCCCTGGCCAGTTTGGCTCAGCAGTTAGAACATCAGCCTGTGGTCCAGAGAGACCTGGGTTCGGTTCCTGCTAAGGGCACATACCTGAGTTGCAGTTTGTCCCCTGGTTGGGTCATGTGGATGGCAACCACTCAATGTGTCCCTTTCACATCGATGTTTCTCTCTCTCTCTCTCCCTCCCACTCTATCTGAACAAAATACCGAAAAATGTTCTCAGGTGAGGATTAAAAAAAATGATAATAAGAGTACATACCTAGCCCGGCTGGTGTGGTTCAGTGGTTGCACCAAGAAGTTGCCAGTTTGGTTCCAAGCCAGGCCACATGCCCAGGTTGTGGGCCTAATTTCCAGTGGGGGGTTTTGCAGGAGGCAGCCAATCAGTGTTCTCTCTCATCTATGTTTCTTCTCTCTCCCTCTCCCTTCCTGTCTCTCTAAAATCAATAAAGAAAAAAAAGTACATACCTATGTGCCAGGCCAGTGTGGCTCAGTGGATTGAGCATCGTCCCATGGACTGAGAGGTCCTAGTTCGATTTCTGGTCAGGCACATACCCACTTTGCGGGCTTGATCCCCAGTCGGGGACATGTAGGAGACAGTTGATTGATGTATCTCTCTCTCATTGATATTTCTCTCTCTCACCTTCCTCTCTCTAAAAAAAAAAATCAGTAACATTTTTTAAAAAGTACATGCCCTATGTGCCAGGCACCATTACAAATGCTTTACAAATATTAACTGGTTCATTCCTTGCAAAAGTCCTAAGATGTATATTACATGTGAGGGAGCAGAGCCGCATGGACTAAGTAATTTATCCAAAGTTTTCCAGTTAGGAAGTGGTAGAACCAGAACTTGCCATTGGCTTGGAGCTCGTATTCTTAATGCTTTTTTGCCTACATATACATGGGCTCTTTAGTGATCTTTAAACTATTTCCCGTGAAACACCAGGAAGAAGCCAAAATATATCGTTGCCACTCTAATTAGAAAGCTCTACTTTGCCTGTTTTATATATTGGAATTCCATATAAAATTCTGTTCTGTGGAAAGGGTCTGTGGCTTTGGAGAAAACCTCTTTTTGAAAACTGCTTACCAAAGATTACATAAGTCCCTTTACATTCTGATCCCCATCTGCCTCTCCAGCCTCATCCCTCTACTCGCATTCCTTATGATCCAGCCACCCTCACTTTCTATAACATCTGTTTGTGTTTTCATGCTTTTGTATAAGCTGTTGCCTCTACTTGGAATGCCCTTTCTTTGTCTACCCCATGAATTAATTTATACAAACACCTTGTAATGGTTGACTATGGACTTGAGCTGGACTGCACAGGGTTATAGCCTTCCATCACATCCTAGCTGTATAACCGTGGACAAATGACTTCTCTGTCTCACCCGCTTTCTCATTCTTTACATGATGACAGTAATTCATACCTATCAGAGAAGCGAGGGTTAAATGAATTACCACATGTAAAGAACTTCAGGTATATGTCATGTACTAATCAATCCTCTTACAAAATTTCCAGGGCAGGGGTAATTATACCTGCTTCACTGGTACAATGCCTTAGTCCTATAACTATTATAGTGTTTATCACATTGAAGTCTATTATTTCATTGATTCTAAGGCTTTGACTTTTTTTATTTTTAATCTTCACCCGAGGATATTTTTCCATTTATCTTCAGATAGAGGGGGAGAAAGAGAGAGCGAAACATTGGTGTGAGAGAGACACATCGACTGGCTGCCTCCCACATGACCCTGACCAGGGCTAGGAATGAAACACAACTGAGGTACGTGCCCTTGACCAGAATCATCAACTCTTGGTCCTCGGGCCAACGCTAACCACAGATCCAAACCAGCCAAGGCAAAGGCTTGTGACATTCGAACAGATCAGAATGCATCTTAGAAACAAGTGTCTTAGCCCTGGTCTCTTTGGCTCAGTGGTTAGAGTGTTGGCCCAAGGACTGAAAAGTCTCAGGTTCAATTCCTGGTCAAGAGCACAAACCTCCAGTTGCGGGTTCAATCCTGGTCCCGTGTGGGAGGCAGCCGATTGATGTTTCTCTCTCTCTCCCTTCCCCTCCTCCCAGTCTATCTAAAAAATCAATGGAAAAATACCCTCGGGTGAGGATTTTTTTAAAAAGTCTTAGTTTTATGAAATATGTTCATTTTTGTATCTGGTATCCTTCCTGGACTGTAAACTGTTGGAATGCAGGAACTACTCCCCATTTTTCATTTCTTTTGTCGGCACATAGCTAGCTCACTGCCTGGCACATAGTAAGTAGGCACTTAGATAGTATCTGTTGAATGAACAGATGAAAGAGGCAGTGTTTACAATTTTAAGAGTGAAGTGTACCTTAGAAAAGTAATCAGGTGCCATAAATGACCTTTGGCAAACAGTTTAGGAAGCCATTTCAGAAAGATTAGCTCCTTCAGACCTTGATTCCTACTTTAATTATGGTAAAGCATTGGGAGACACTCATTAAGAATGTTTTCAGTCCTGGCCAGTTTGGCTCAGCGGTTAGAGCGTTGGCCTGCGGTCCGGAGAGACCCGGGTTCGGTTCCCTCTAGGGGCATGTACCTCGGTTGCAGTTTGTCCCCGGCCCTGGTTGGTCGTGCGGGTGGCAGCCACTCGATGTGCCCCTTTCGCATCCATGTTTCTCTCTCTCTCTTCCTCTCTCTCCCTCCCACTCTATCTGTACAAAAAATGGAAGAATGTCCTCGGGTGAGGATAAAAAATAAAAAAAATAAAAATAAATAAAAAGAATGTTTTCAGCCGACCAGTTTGGCTCAGCGGTTGAGCGTTGGCCTGCGGACCAAAGAGTCCCGGGTTCGGTTCCGGCTAGGGGCATGTACCACAAAAAAAATAGTGTTTTTCATAGAATGATCTTTGGAAAGTTTCAGAATCAACAAATCAAAATAAATCCTGTGATGGCCCTGGCTGGTTTTGCTCAGCGGTTAGAGCGTAGGCCTGCGGTCCTGAGAGACCCGGATTCGGTTCCCACTAAGGGCACGTACCTCGGTTGCAGTTTGTCCCCGGCCCTGGTCGGTTGTGCGGGTGGCAGCCACTCGATGTGTTCCTTTCACATCGATGTTTCTCTCTCTCTCTCTCTGTTCCTCTCTCTCCCTCCCACTCTACCTGAACAAAAAATGGAAAAATGTCCTCAGGTGAGGATAAAAAATAATAATAATAATAAAAATAAATAAATCCTGTGATGAAAATCACAGGGGAGAAAAATTCTACAACTCTAGTACTGTGTTAGAAAACAAATCCAGAGAATTCCCTGTTTACGGTACCACCATCCTAGTTAGCCTTGCCTGAAATCTCAGCATCCTCTCTGACTTCTCACCTCTCTGCCCCATTCAGTCAATGGCCAAGTTTCTTCCACATTTGTTCTTGCATCCATCCTCTTCCTTTATTCCCACTTATCATTGTTTCCTCTTACCTGCAGTAGCTTCCTAATTGATCTCCCTTGCCTCTGGGTCTCTAGCCCGTTTTACACACTTAAGCCAGTACTTTTTCTAAAATAGAGGGACAATCATATTAAATACTTCTATGTTTTTTATTTTTTAATTAAATTTATTGGGATATCATTGATTAAATACCTTTAATGATGCAACTGACTACTAAATAAAGTTTGGACTTATTTTTGGATTTCTAAGTCCAATGTGATCTTTCCCCAACCTACCTTTACAGTTAATTTACCTTCCAGTTTTCCACCTTTCACATGCAGCCAAGTTACTAATTATATTTTGGATATATTAGGCTAAATAAAATATATTAAAATTACCTTCATCTATTTCTCTTTTGTAATGTGGGTTTTAGAAAATTATATATATATAGCTTGCCTTATATTTCTTTTGTACAGCACTGGTCTAGATACCTAGTTCAAATAACACACTCTTTTTCCATGAAGAGTTCTCTGATTTAACCCGTGGCTAAAAGTAATCTCATTTTTCCATAGCACCTCCCCCCCTTTTTTTTATGCTTTTATTGATTTTTTAGAGAGAGAGGAAGGGAAAGAAACAAACACCAAAGTGAGAGAGCTACAGGGATCAGCGGCCTCCTGCACACCCCTTACTGGGGCTGGAGTCCAAAACCCAGGCGTGTGCCCTCACCCAGAATCTAATTGGGACTTCTCAGTCCATGGGATGACACTTAGTCCACTGAGCCACACTGGCCAGGCTTCCATAGCACTCTTACCTGCACCTCTCTTAAATCACACATTACTTTCTACCCTGGGTTACAATTAACGTAATGTCTGAGTATAAGCTATTAAAATAGGTGCCCTTTCACTAGATTGTAAACCAATAAAAAAGCGACGGAAGGGTTGAGGATACTACACATATGCGTAGTTTGAAAACATTCAATGTTATGACCAAAACACCCTACTCTTTATAATAAAAGCTACAGAAAGCTTGACATAATATTGAGTGAAGTGAGTGCAACCATTTTTAACAAAGGACATGTTCCCTTAAGTATGTATCAGTGTTTGAGAGGGAATAGAATGTTTAAGTGTATTCAAAGGAATGTGTTTCAGAAGACAAACTGTGACTCAGTGCTTGAGCGTGAACCCATGCACCAAGAGGTCACTGATTCAATTCCCCATCAGGGCACATGACCAAATTATGCGCCCAATCCCCAGTGTGAGGCATGCAGGAGGCGGCCAGTCGATGTTCTCTCTCATCGATGTTTCTTTCTCCCTCTCCCTTTTTCTCTTTAAAATCAATAAAGAAAAAGGGGGGGGGGGCACCACACTATAGTCTTCCCATAGTGCCCAGCAGCACTTAAATCAACATTTAACCGATGTGAACTCAGCCCAAGTGGCAGAGATAAGTAAAACACTCCCTACCTTATAAAAGCTCACAGCCTGTGGGAGAGACATTGCTTACTCACCAATATCTATATCCCACTGTTTCATAAAGGGATTAGAACCAGCCCACACTTAACCAGAAATAACTTGAAAGTAAGTGAAATGGTGACAAATGCACAAAAAAGGAAAATGAGAAATGGAGATTTATAGATTTCATACAAGTTTTAAGACTGGAAAATTTCAAGGCAGAGATCAGATAAATGGGACCTGAGGTTGCATATAGGAAGAAGGGAAAGAATTCCCACGTGCCTTGTTTTCCTCGTTCTCTGTAAGCCTAGGTATGACTCAGAATTGGGAAATTGTGCCATGGAAAGAAAACGTATATTGGGGTTGGTCAGACCAGGGTTCAAATTACTCTGACTTACTGAGCCTCAGTTTCCCCTATAAAAGAAAAGGACTTGGCCCTAGCCGATTTGGCTCAGCGGTTAGAGCATTGACCTGTGGTCCAGAGAGACCCGGGTTCGGTTCCGCTAAGGGCACGTACCTCGGTTGCAGTTTGTCCCCGGCCCTGGTTGGGTCGTGCAGGTGGCAACCACTCGATGTGTTCCTTTCACATCGATGTTTCTCTCTCTCTCTCTCTCTCTCCCTCCCACTCTATCTGAACAAAAAATGGAAAAATGTCCTTGGGTGAGGATAAAAACAAATAAATAAAAATAAAAACAAATAATACCCTTTAAATCTGTTCCCCAATAAATCCAATTTAAAAAAAAAAAAAGAAAAGGACTTGGGGGCCCTGGTTGGTATGGCTCAGTTGGTTGGGCATTGTCCTGTGCACCAGGAATTTGCTGGGGTGAAGGGAACATGCCTGGGTTTTGGGGCTCAATCCCTAGTGAGGGTTGTGCAGGAAGTAGCCAATCCATGTTGCACTCTCATATCAATGTTTCTGTCCCCCTTCCGTCCTCTCTAAAAATCAATGTACTACTCTTTTTTTTTTTAATCCTCACTCGAGTACATTTTTTCCATATTTTGTTCAGATAGAGTGGGAGGGAGAGAGAAAGAGAAACATCGACGTGAAAGGGACACATAGAGTGGTTGCCACCTGCACAACCCAACCAGGGCCGGGGACAAACTGCAACCGAGGTACATGCTCTTAGCGGGAACTGAACCCAGGTCTCTGGACCGCAGGCCAACGCTCTAGCTGCTGAGCCAAACCGGCCAGGGTGTACTACTCTTTTTTTTAAAATATGGACTTGGGGGATTAATGAGAGAATCAAATGAGCCCTGGCCAGTTTGGCTCAGCGGTTAGAGCATCAGCCTGCAGTCCAGAGAGACCCGGGTTCGGTTCCCACTAAGGGCACGTACCTCGGTTGCAGTTTGTCCCCGGCCCTGGTTGGGTCGTGCGGGTGGCAACCACTTGATGTGTCCCTTTCACATCGATGTTTCTCTCTCCTCCCACTCTATCTGAACAAAAAATTAAAAAAAAGAGAGAGAGAGATAATTGGTGTAAAAGTGTAACTAAGAATTCAGATCATTTTCAGCTCGTAGCACAGGCCTGATTGCGTGAAATGAAGAATGCAGTAAACATGAGAATGGCCCTGGCCAGTTTGGCTCAGCGGTTGAGCGTTGGCCCGCGGACCAGAGAGTCCCGGGTTCAGTTCCCACTAGGGGCATGTACCACCAAAAAATAAAGATGATAATGAATGGCCCTAAAGAATAAGTTGTTCACCCTGGCCAGTTTGGCTCAGTGGTTAGAGCATCAGCCTGCAGTTCAGAGAGACCCGGGTTCAGTTCCCACTAAGGGCATGTACCTCATTTGCAGTTTGTCCTCAGTCCTGGTTGGTCGTGCGGGTGGCAGCCACTCGATGTGTCCCTTTCACATTAATGTTTCTCTCTCTTCCTCTCTCCTTCCCATTCTATCTGAACAAAAAAAATTGGAAAAATGTTCTCGGGTGAGGATTAAAAAAAAAAAGAATAAGTTGTTCTTCCTATATAAGACAGTGTCCTTCAGCCCAAAAGATACTTGACTCTCATCGCCTTTTCCTTCCCCAGTCTAAAAGACCGAAATTCCTTTCATGCCAGATGGGCCTACCTTGTACTGCTGCAACTCCTCATCGCGTTTTTGCCTCACAAGTGTGATCTGGTCCTCCAGGTTCCTGTTTAGCAGGTGGAGCTGCTGGGCCTCTGCTTGCAGGGGCCTCAGAGCCTCCTTCATCTCCTGGATCTCCGCCTGGGTTTTCTGCAGGGCTTTGGCAGCAGCTTCTTTCCTCTCTAGGAGCCGCAGCAGCTGAGGCTCATACTCCTCCTCCAGGCCCTGGCGGCTCTCTGCCATGAGGTTCTCAAACTGGGCAGAGAGCCTCCGGCTCTCCTGCAGGAATTGCCCATCCCTCTGACTTGGAGGTGCTTCTAGTTGTTGCTGTAACTGCTCCTTCTGCTTCTGATAGGCATCCCGGAGCTGGGCCAGTTCCTCCGAGAGCTGGGCTGCCCGTGCAGTCAGTACTTCCCGGAAATCAGCAAACTGGGCCACGTCCTGCTGGCGGCACTCCAGCTGGTATTGGTAGGCCACACATTCCTTCGTCACCTTGAACAGCTTCTGTTTGACCAACCGGATCTCCTCTCTTAGCCCATCCCTCTCCAGCTCTGCTTGAGCTTGCAGTTTGTAGGCAGCCAGGATGTCTTGATGGACTTGTTGCACCTCCTGGAGAGCTGGTTCCCGGAGCAACACAAGTTCATGGATGAGCTGATCCCTCTCCTCTTCAAGCTGAGCCACAGCTTGGACACATTCCTGGAAACGCCCCTCAAGCAATTCCAGGTCCTCTATGCTCAGGCTGTCATCCGTGCTGGGACTAGGCCCAGCTCTGAGGCTCTCCTCAGAGTTAGGTTTCTCCTCATTTGTCACCATCTCTCCCCCATAAGCCATCTGCTTGGGGCTAGTCTTTTCTGGCTTCACAGGCTCCTCCACACACACTGTCTCCTCCGGCTTCACGGGCTCTTCCACACACACTGTCTCCTCCGGCTTCACGGGCTCCTCCACACACACTGTCTCCTCCGGCTTCACGGGCTCCTCCACGCACAGTGTCTCCTCCGGCTTCACGGGCTCCTCCACGCACAGTGTCTCCTCCGGCTTCACGGGCTCCTCCACGCACAGTGTCTCCTCCGGCTTCACGGGCTCCTCCACGCACAGTGTCTCCTCCGGCTTCACGGGCTCCTCCACGCACAGTGTCTCCTCCGGCTTCACGGGCTCCTCCACGCACAGTGTCTCCTCCGGCTTCACGGGCTCCTCCACGCACAGTGTCTCCTCCGGCTTCACGGGCTCCTCCACGCACAGTGTCTCCTCCGGCTTCACGGGCTCCTCCACGCACAGTGTCTCCTCCGGCTTCACGGGCTCCTCCACGCACAGTGTCTCCTCTGGCTTCTCAGTCTCTTCCACATACAGTGTGTCATCAAAGTCATCTGTGTCCCCCAGGTAGAGAATGTCCTCTAAATTCAAGGTCCCCTCCAAACATAGAGTATCATCCAGGGATTCAGAGTGCGCCTCCTCTTGAAAAGAATTGGCCTCTGCTCTTGTTTCCCTGCAAGAGAAATGACCTAAAGTGAGAAGGGCAGCCATGATCCCAGGATGGTTCGTGACTGGAGCCACAGACCTAGATTATATCAGGTTCTCGCATCTCAGCACTTGTCTGCTTCCTTCCCTCCACTGATCTATCCCCACGCAGCCCATTACTTAGATCCCCTGACAACATAACCAAGATGTCAATGTCTAGTCTCTGCTTACATACCTTCAAGGACAGGAAACACACACCTGAGCCACTACTATTTGTTTCATTACCATAAAATTCTAATGTTGAGGTAAAACCTTCCCTGCAGTTTATACTTGGAATTGATTCTTCTTTCTAGAATCAGGCAAATCTAACTTCTTTTCCATATAAGTTCTCTAAACACTTGAAGAGAACTAACTTGTCATTCAGTTATTCCATGAATGCCAAGGCTTCCAGTGCCCTCCTCATTTGGGTCACTTCTTTCTGACCAGGTTCCAAGTTGTCACTGTCCCTTGGGGATGGGTATTGGAGCAATACCAGGTATTTTCTGAGCACTAAACTGATGCAGTCAAGATTCCCTCAGCATATAGGGCAGCTCCATCATACTCATGACAAATGCTGAGTTTGACTAAAACCCTTAAGGCTTTTCCACAGCAAGTGCTTTTAAACCACATCTCTTGTTCCTGTAAAATGTCAATCATCTTGTTAGAATTGGTCCATCCTTCTAGCCTATAGGCTCTTAAATACAGATTCTGTGTGGTACATATATACAATGGAATACTATGCAACTGTAAGAAAGAAAAATCTTTTATCCTTTGAGACAACATGGAGGGACCTCAAGAGTATTATGCTAAGCAAAATAAGCCAATCAGAGAAAGACAAATACCACATGAACTCACTTATTTGTGGAATACAATGAACAAGGTGGGCTGATGAACGAAATAGACCCAGAGACAGGAGTATGGTTCAGACTTACAAACCTCAGAGTAGGGGGGCAAGGGGGATGGATGAGATGAGCCAAATAACTTATATGCATATATGCATAACCAATGGTCATAGACCACAATGCTAAGGAGTTGGGGGGGCAGGATGGGGAGGATGGGGGTCTAGGGGGAAAAAAGGAGAAACATCTGTAACAATAAATTAATAAAAATTGGGAAAATTAATTAATTTTTAAAAATACAGATTCTGTGATTCTAACAAATGAGCCCTGTAATCCAGGTGCCCATTGTCCAATCAGTTCCTGTCAAGAAATGCTCCCCTGCTGCTTTGGCCCTCAAGTGGTTTTGATCTTTCTTGTTTCAAATGCATCTATCTTACCTACCTTGGACCTCTAAGCAGTTCTTTGGAAATATAAAATACCATGTAAATAATAATTATAGAGGTCTTTATGTCTTATGTGTGCCAGAACCTATTCTAAATGCTTTATGTATGTCAACTCATTTAATCCTCATAACAATTATATGAGGTAGTACATTTATCCCCATTTTACAGATCAGGAAACAGGTTAAAAGAGATTAAGTCATTTGCTCAAGGAAACTCAGATATTTAATGTACATCAGTTATAAAACAGACTAAATTTGCCTGTAGCTTGCAAGAAACAGTTTTTTAGACATGAAGTATAAATAAAAAGCCCCAAATATTAAATAATTTGATTGATCTGTCTTGAAAAAAACTACTTGTGTCCAGGTTTTAAGATCTATATCTTAACTCCCAAGTGCCCAGTAAAGATTATGTTTACTCTAAATCATCCTGTACTCTGTCTTCTCTAACACCCTGGGAATCTCTGGCTGCCCTTTGTTTTCTCACATTAACTCTCTGGAAAGTACAAAAGTATAGCTTCATCAGACCCCAGACGTCATTGGCCTCCTCCAACCTACCACCCACACCAAAATCTAAAGTTTGAAGACAACTGCAACAGTTACCTAGTCCATTCACATCACTTTACCAGAGAGGAAGTGTTTCTTAGACATCTTTCCCAGATGTTACTTTGCACCTCAAATTCAACTGCCCTAAATTAGTCTCCCCAAGCTTGCTGTACCTGTCTGTATTCTCCAGCTCAGAAAAACACATCAGCATACACCAGGTTGATGAGGCAAGAAGTCTTGAATCTCCCTCGCTGGACAGCCTACTTACAAGAAACTGACCTTTCTGTCTCCGGTCTCCATCCACTGCCAGGGCCCTAGTCCTTGTCATCTCTCACCTGCACATTTGTACCAGCCTTCCAACAGGCCTTCCTTCTCATCCTAGTCTATGCTCTACAACCCCACAGCTGGCTATAGTATAAAGCAAATCATGTTGCCCCACTTCACCCATAGATAGCCACTGCTTAGCAGAGATTCAAGGCCCTTAAAGACGTGGTCTCAACCTACCTTTTCAGCCTCATCTCACATTACTCCCCCATAGCCTACCCAATGCTTGGCAATCTGGAACATGGATTAACTTTTTATACCTAGTCCTAGCCCACAACGTCTAAAGGATCCAGCTGAGAAAATATAGCTCTTTATACACCACCCCACTAGGAAACAGTCCTGGAAAGGTAGAGCTCCTAGTGCCAGGAAGGATGCACCTGCTCAGCCAGCCAGAACCCACCCTGATCCTCAACAGACAGCAGAGAGCCCTCACATCACTTTCCTGCTGAGTCCTCCACCCTGGAATGACTTAACTGTGTTCAAGGCAGTATTCTACACATTTTACACCAATATTCATTTACACGATGCTTATCTATTATCCTCATTTTATTTTTTTATATTTTTTATGACATCAAGGGATCAAAAAGCAATGTCACTATGAACGCTTGGCCGCCTAGATGAGGAAACCAAAGCATAAACAGAGTAAAGAACTCACTCGAGGTTCCTTCAGGGCCAGAGCGCCTTTTGACCACCCTCCTCTTAGAATAGGCATGAGGTCTAAAAGAGGTAAAATTTGGAAGGCAGGTACTCTAGAGCTTAGCACAAGCATTCAGAATGTATTTGTATATGTTTGCCTAACATTTCTACTCATCATTCAAGCCCTGCTAAAGTCCATCTTTGTGAAGTATTTCCCAGACCACCCCCATTCTTGTGTTTTCAAGGAACATTGTATGCAGTTTATCTTTGCACTTAGTGCTTTGTATTATAGAAGTGCATGTGTCTGTTGCCCCTGACAGTCAATTTCCTAAGGACAAGTATAGTTCTCATGCTCTCTAGATCCCAGGGTGGGGCTCTGTAGAAGGAAGACAGGCAGAAACCTACTGAGATCCAAGGAGGAAACTTGCCCAAGGTCGAGTGGCAAAGCTGGAAGTAGAACCCAGGCCTCCTGACTTCAAAGTGGTGCTGTTACCACACACCATGTTGCCTGAGTCGCCCCACCCACAGTGCCAGACCTCGGTTGGATTCTGTCCTCACACAGCTGCCTCTTGTCTAAGAAGCTGGGGGTGGGAGGTAGATTATGGGAGGCCCATGGGCAAGGGAGACAGCTCAGCTGGGGCCCTGACCTCAGACTGCCTTGGGCTCCAAACAGCCTGCCTCTGCCACTCTTATCAGGGCTCTGGCTAGAAGTGTTCGTGACACTGCAGGCATGAGTTGGTGTGTGTGTGGCTGTAGCTGTATGCCAGGCAGTACAGGTGAGTGTATGTGTAAGACTGTTCAGCTTTGTGCTGAGTGTGACAGTGAAGGGATGTCAGGTGTATGTATTTGCACCTCCACCTCTTGGTGCATTGGGAAGTCCAGGGCTACAGTCTGACCTGGGGCAGAAATACTCCCTGCTTACCCCAGATCCTCAGCCACAGGTCCCTGCCCCCTATCCTGTGGTAAGCTGACAGTGTGGACGGATGCTGGAGGGCCTCCACTCAAGGGCCCTCCTGCTGGTCTGGGATAGTAGACCCTGTCCCCGCTTTCCTGCCCCAGACAGCAGAGAACAAGCTGCCTGAACAGACTCTTAACTCCAAGCTGGCAGATGCCCAACCTTGCACCAAGTGTCTTCCACACAGCGAATTCAGCAACTGGAGGCCTCCATCTCCAGTTGTATTTGGGGTAAGGATTGAGAGAAACAGTAACTTCTTTGGCTACTATGGGCCAAATGGCATTTAACGGTTGAAAGGGTTAATTCTCACAGGGCTCATGGGAGGGGAGGGGGTATTATAAAAAGCCACAGACAAACGGAGGTGCCGGGACTCCCCCATCTCTCTTCCCTGGGTGGCTCCGCCCTTTGCCGCACCGCGGGCCCACTACCCCCTCAAGGCGAAAGGTGCTGGTGGGTGGGGGAAGGGAATCCATCCAGCCTCCCCTCCCCACAGAGGTGGCCACGCGGGCTCTGGACGATCCTACCTCGCGGCCTGGGTGGCGCCGTCCCCGCCGCGCCGGGGCTCCTGGCTGGCCATGGCTACGCGACCCCCGGCTGGGTGGCCGCGTTATTAATAGGCGGCCCAGCCGGCCGCCAGCTCCACGCCCGCTGCACTGACAGCTGCAGCCGACACCGGATCCCGGCCCCGGCGGGCGCGCCCACTTGGCCCGAGCTCCTGCTGGCGGGAGGAGGGAGCAGGCCACACGGCCAGAGGGCGGGGAGAAGCCGCCCCTTCTGGAATCAGCCAAGGGTGGGAGTGAGTGGGTGGGTGAGTGGGGGGCGTTATAGGCGTCTCCGAAACGAGCCAGCCTCAAGATCTTCCCGAACCTTCTTTCTCTCCACCCTTTCCCTCCAAGGGTCCCAGTTGCGGGCAATCAGGAGAGGAGGGTGGCTCTACAGCCCCAGGAGAGCACTTTCCCCGCCTGGCCGGTGGGGGAAAGGAGGCACGGTTTGGGGTGGGGGACTAAGAGGGACCAGCGTCCCCACCCTCTTGGGAATGTAGGCCGCAGTTGGGTGCCTTTCGGTCTCCACCTGCGCAAGGGAAGGAACGCGGCCCCGCAGCTGTCCTGGAGGACTGGAGGACGAGAGCTAACAAACCACACCACATGCATTTGGGGACAGTGGGGAGCCTGTGGTCAGGGTTAAGGAAGGACTGTGTAGCAGGAGTTTAAGCCTATAAGGTTGAGTCCATATTTAACACAGCTTTCAGCCTCCATGCTGCGCGAGGTTTTCTGGGGTCTCTCGTTTTGCTTCACTTGTCACCCCCACCCAGCCCTGCTTCTGTGCACTCCGAGGCATGCCCCTCCCCCAAGTCCTTAGCCCACCACTGTCAGGGTCAAACTTCCAACACTGAAGTCTTTCTCTTCCCCAGAGAAGCTGCCCATCCCTTCCCAGACCCGGGCCTCAGGCGTTCTCCCTTCTGATGCCTTTTTTCCACTTCACCCCTCTGTGTGGGGAGGTCTTTGACTCAATCGCTGAAGAATGCTATGCACTGTTACAAGCCTAGATTCTGGATGTGTGTTTAATTAAAGAGGCCTTGAGTGGGGTAATGGTGCGAATGTGTTGAATATATGTGGATTATGTGTTGGATCAATGTGCCCACTGCTAGCTGTATGGACACAACCTGGTTGTGTATGTGGAGTGCAGAGCAGGAGATTGTGGGATTGTGTGCCCATATGTGACTATTATGACTATGAGGCCTGCGTCTGTGTTCATTAATTCATGTATCTGAGTGTGCTGCCTGTGGCTGTATATTTATATATCTCTGTCTAATGCAAGGGGGTGGGAGATTAACACCCAAGGCAGCCAAATACACCCTTGTAAGGTATGTACAAGAAAAAGTTGTGTTTTGGAGCCTGCTGGTCATTTTCTGACTTACTCCTAAAATATTCCAGGGGAGGAGGTTGGCACCGCCTCAGCTGCTGGTCATTTGACAGCTGCTGCCAGTCAGAGGGGAGCCCAGGGAGCAAGGGTAAGGCCTGCCAGCAACACTGTTTGCAGTTGGTGCTAGGCAACGGGCAGGGCAGCAAGGGTGGCATTAAAAAGGTCATCCCTTCCCATCCAAACCCCTAGCCCAGGAGCTGGTCCAGAGCAGTCCCCAAGACTGAATTCCTTAACCCCTCCTAGTCTCCCTTGCTAAGCCCTTCTCTTTAGGCTGAAACACTGAATCCTTCAGGGTCCTAGAAACTGCTCCACCTCCAGGCTTTTGTTCTAGCTGTTCCCTCTACCTAGAACACCCTTTCCAACTATTCACATCCCACTTTCTACTCTTCTTCAGGTCTCACCTTATATGTCATGTCCTCAGAAAGGCCTTCCCTGATATGGCTCCTCCTCTCGTATGAATGTCCACCCACTTGCTGTTTATCCCATCACCTTGTTTATTTCCTGTACAGCACATATTACAACCTGCAATAACATTGTTTCTTTCAATTCCTCCTCTGCTTCCCCCACTAGAATGGAAGCCCCATCACTTTGTGTGTCTTGTTTACTGCCATGTCCCATGGCACAGCACAGGGCTTAGCATATAGTAGGACCTCAAAAAAAAAAAAAGTTGTATGAATGAAGGAAAGAAGGATGGTCCTACCTAGGCCAATTCAGGCAACATTTGATGTTTGCTATGTGCCAGTCAGAGGGGACTGAGCCCCAGGGTCCTTCACTATTCCTGCCCACATCTCTGGACCACTCACCACCAAGGAGTCCCAGTGTACTCAGGGAAACAGACACACATGTGCCCAGATCGTGTATACCAAGGCATTGTAAGGTGATGAGGCTGTAGGATTCAGTTCACTTGGCAAACATTGCCACTTGGTCTGTGCCAGATCCTATGTCAGAGCAAATGGCTTTATTTGGCTCAGACTCCTGCCTGCAAAAGAGCTCACAGGGTAGAGGATGCTAGAACTGTTTCCTGGGGAGACGAACCCATGCAGAGAATAATGTCAAATCACTGAACTGAGTGACGTGAGAACCAGGGAAGCCAGGGATGGGAGAGACTTCAGGACTGGGGACAGCCTCAGCCTCCTGGGCAAAGTAACTTGGTCCTGGAAAGATGAGAACAGGGGTTCTGTGACAGGTACAGACTGCTTTAAAAGACAAGCACAGCCATGGTCGGTCTCTCACCCCGTGCACAAAGTGGAGTCCAAGAAGAGAAGAGAAACTAGGCTAGCTACTCTCAGCCTGACCTCCGTTCTCCAAGCTTCTCTGCCCTGCTCTTTATCCTGGGGCTGACTCCTGCTGACAGTCTCACCTAGGCCCCCTTGCCTTATGGTTTCAGGTGGAGTTTGGCCAAAGGATACACTGGTAGATCAAAGGGAAGGAGGAGAGCGAGATCAGGATATTTATAATACTCTTCTTCCCCTGTGATTTTGATACCTCCACCCCGCAGTTTCTGTTGGTTGGCCTGCACCCATGGATACATCTCTCTCCAGGTTCATTAACAAGGCTTCTTCCTTTTGCCCCTCCTGGCCATGGGTTGTGGCTCCATTCCACTGTGGTGAGCCCCAGGGTGCTTCACTATTCCTGCCCACATCTCTGTGAACAGTCCCATCATTAAACCCTCTTCTGGCAAATACTCTGAGTGTTCCCGTTTCCTGCTAAGACCCCTAAGGTAAGAACCACACACAGAGAAAATGAGCACTTGGCAGAGAATTGAGGGGGGATACCCTCTTTAAAAACCACCAAACACCAGAATCAGAAAAGTTGTGAACAGATTAAAATCCCATCCTGGGTGAAAAGTGACCACTCCAGGCAGGGTCCCAGGAGGTCTCTCTTAGCTCACCTTACTCAGTTTTAGGCCTATAATTACCCTGTCCAGGAGAACGGCAGGGAGGGGTTATGAGAGTGAGGAGGGATGGGGGGATGACTGGCAGAGGGTGAGCTTGGAAGTAGGGAAGCACCAGAGGGCAGCAGTTTCCACCATACCCCAGAACCTGCCCTACATGACTTTTCGAAGCCAACCTTCCTGAACTTCAGTTCCAGGTCTGTGAAATGGGTGATTAATATTCTCTTCACAGGACTGTTGTGAAACAGTCACATGTGAGGCTCAGCACATGAGCAAGTGGAAGTGAGCCTGCTCCAAAAACTGAGAGTAGCACATTGCCCATTATTACTGGTGCAGGTGGAGGCCATTCTGCTGAGTTTCTGTGTGCCAAGAGCTCCAGCCAACCATCTAGAGGTGGCAGGAGGATGGTGAAAGATGCCCCAGCAGGGCCCTTCAGCCCATTGCTTCAAGGGAGCAAGAGTTCTAATCCAAGCTTTGGAGATGGCAGGCCTAAGCCTAAAACCTGCCACTGTACTTACTTACTGTGTGACCTTAGGAAAGTCCACCTCACAGATATTTTTTTCTTTGTAAAATTGGGTAACACTTTACCTTACAGGTTTGCTGTGAGGATGAGCTGAGACTACAAGAAGTATTTAGTTGCCCTGCTGGTGTGGCTCAGTGGATTGAGCCTCATCCCATGGACTGGAGGTCCTGGTTCAATTCCTGGTCAGGGCACATGCCCAGGTTTCGGGCTTGATCCGCAGTAGGGGGCGTACAGGAGGCAGCTGATCGATGTTTCTATCTCTTTCTCCCTCCCTCTCTCTATAAAAAAACAAAACAACAACAGAACAAAACAAAAAACAAAGAGCATTTAGTCCAGTACTGATGCATTGTGAGTGCCCAAGAAATATTAGCTATTGTATTTTTAAAAAAAATTTTTTTTTTTTTTACTCCTCTCCCGAGGACATGTTTCCATTTTTTTGTTCAGATAGAGTGGGAGGGAGAGAAAGAGAGAGAGAGACAGAAACATCAATGCGAAAGGGACACATCGAGTGGCCGCCACCCACACGACCCCAACCAGGGCTGGGGACAAACTGCTACTGAGGTACATGCCCCTAGTGGGAACCGAACCCGGGTCTCTCAGTACTGCAGGCCAATGATCCAACCGCTGAGCCAAACCAGCCAGGGCAAATTTTTTATATTTTTATTGATTTTTTAGAGAGAAACATCAAACATCGAAGTGAGAGAGAAACATTGATCAGCTGCCTCCTACACCCCCCCCCACTGGGTATCAAACCCACAACCGGGGCATGTATCCTGACCAGGAATTGAATGGGGACCTCTCAGTCCATGGGACAACACTCAGTCCACTGAACCACCCCAGCTGGGCTTAGCTATTATTTTTTAAAACTCCCTTTTCTCAAAAAACAAACAAACAAAAAAACTCCCTTTTCTCCTCTTACTCTCACTGAAACTGTAGCCACGAAATGACTTGCTGCAGTACATCTGTTCATTTATTCATTCATTTGTTCCTTTATGCATTCATTTCAACATATTTTAAGCTAATAATTTGCTACATCCTAGGAACACAGAGACTAGGAACTCATTAAAGCAAGAACAATATTTGTTTTTCTTCTTTGCTGTATCCTTGGCTCCTAGGTTTTCAATAAATAGTAGCTAAATGGGTAAATGATATTGGCTGTTTTCTCGAGCACCTACTACATGCTAGGTGCCAAGCTAAGCATTTTATCTGCATTATTGCAATAACCTAAGAACAGCTATAACCCTAACATAAGACCTTAAGAGCCCTGTTTTAAGACCTATGTGGCTCAGTGGATTGAGTGTTTTCCCCATGGACTGAGAGGTCCTGGTTCAATTCCTGGTCAGGGCACATGCCTGGGTTGCAAGCTCAATCCCCAGTAGGGGGCATGCAGGAGGCAGCCGATTGATGTGTCTCTCTCATATCGATGTTTCTCTCTCTCCCTTCTTCTCTCTCTAAAAAAATCAATAAAAACATATTTTTAAAAAAGACTTTACCCAGCCGTGGCCGTGTGGCTCACTGGTTGAATGTTGACCTGTGCACCAAGAGATCACCTGTTCGATTCCTGGTCAGGGCACATGCCCAGGTTGTGGGCCCAATCCCCAGTGCAGGACATGCAGGAGGCGGCCAATGGATGTTTTCTCTCATCGATGTTTCTTTTTTTTTTTTCTTAATATTTTTTTTCTTTATTGATTTTAGAGAGAGAAGAAGGGAGAGGGAGAGAGAGGGAAACATCAATTGGCCACCCCTGCATGCCTCCCACTGGGGATCAGGCCCACAACCTGGGCATGTGCCTTGACCAGGAATCAAACCGGTGACCTCCTGGTGCAGGGGTCAACGCTCAACCACTGAGCCACAATGGCCGGGCTCTCATCGATGTTTCTATCTCTCTCTCCCCTCTCCCTTCCTCTCCCTCTAAAATTAATAAAGATAAAGAATAAAAAAAAAAAGGCCTTAAGAAAGATCACTTACTGATGGTAAAATAGAGATTCAGAGAGGTTAAGCAACTTAGTTGGCCAAAGACACACATGCAGGAGATGGTGACACTCAAATTCCATACATGGCTTCCACTAGTGACTGGATTTTTTTTTTTTTTTAATCATCATCGTTATTTTCCCTGACCTCCAGAGGCTTATAGTTTAGTAAGGGTCCGGTGGCTATTTTCTCTTTAGACTTAGCTGGGTGGGGTCCTGGGCATGGCTGCAGACTTTGGTGGAGTTGTATTCAAATCCAGATCTGCATCTCTGAGTAAGTTACTTAACCTCCATGAACCTCAGCCTTCACTTCAAGGAAATGAGGTTGGCTGGGTGTTAAATGAGAAAATGTAAAGGAAATGCTCAGCACCTGAACAGTATACAAGAGTCGCGTGATAAGTATTTCTCTCTTTTCAAAAATCTTTATTGTTCAAAGTATTACAGATGTCCCCCCATTTTCCCCCATTAACCTCCTCCTCCCCGCTCCCCCCCCCCACACGTGTTATTCTCTTCATTTTCCCCATTCCTCCCGGCCAGCTGGGACCCTTGTCCAGGGACCTATGCCATTGCTGACCACCCTACAGAGGACCCGTGTTTGGGCTCTCGTGGCAGTGCCGAGCGCGGCCTCCAGGGGGAGCCACCACACCGACCCCGCGCCCCGGGGATTGTTGTTCCCACCGCGGCCGCGCGGGGCCGCCCGGGGCCGCCCGGGGCCGCCCGGGCCCGGAGCTTTACATGAGGGAGGCAGGGAGGTCCGAGCCGGAGCTGAATCAAGGATGTTTTCGGATCACCATGGTAATTAATAATAAACAACAATAGTAGTAGTAGCACTAGATCCTCCGGTAACCAACTTAAGAGGCGCATTCACGTGCTGGGAGCCAAGCTTAGTCTCAGACCGGGTTCCAATCCACACCGCTCACTCTCACGCTCTGCTCTGTAACCTCGGGCATTTCTGAACCTGGTTCCTTGGCTTAAAAATGGGAAACATAATAATATAGCTCTTGAGAGGAATAAATGAACTCGTAGAGGGCTCATTGGAGAGCAACTTGGGAAAGTGCATGTAATGTAATTCTCACCTCTACCCCGTGAGGGGGCCATTATTAAATTCCCTTTACAGCTGGGGACTTTTGGGGACCTTTTCCCAGGTTCCCCCACCTTCTCTGCGTCTCTCTCTCTCCTAACACAGCCCAGAGGCCAGTCCAGGAGCTCAGCCTCTAAACCCCACCATCCAGCAGCATCATCTCTCTCAAGTTGCTTTCACCCTCAGACCCTCTGGCTCCTCTGGACACTGTCCTTCCATTCCCAGGTACAGATTCAGGCGCGCAAACTCTGGCTATTTCACTACAACCCCCCCTCCCCAAAAAAACTGAAGCTATGCCCCTCTTCTTGCCTACCCACCTCTTCCCAAACCCCATCCAGTCAGCTCCTTCAGAAAACCTCTTCTGGGCTCTTTCCCCCCAGGGCACAGCCTCTGCACGCACCATGCACCGTTCTCTCTACCTGGAACACCTTTCCCCCAGCTCTAAAACCTATTACTTAGGGTACAGCTTAAATATCACCTCTTCCGCCCTGGCCAGTTTGGCTCAGCGGTTAGAGCCTCGACCTGCGGTCCGGAAAGACCCGGGTTTGGTTCCCGCTAAGGGCACGTACCTCGGTTGCAGTTTGTCCCCGGCCCTGGTTGGTTGTGCGGGTGGCAGCCACTCAATGTGTCCCTTCATGTCGATGTTTCTCCCTCTCTCTCCCTCCCATTCTATCTGTACAAAAAATGGAAAAATATCCTCGGGTGAGGATTAAAAAATATATATATATATATATATATATATATATATATATATATATCACCTCTTCCAGGAAGTCTCCCTCCCCTGTGTTCCAGCAGTCCTCGTGCTTGTTTAGTGCTTCATCTACCTGCATTACATAGTGATGTCCCTGAGAGCAGGAACCACTCCTGTTGAGGGCTCTGTGGTATTGTAGGGCTCAGTGACTGGAACAAAGTGAACACATATCCAATGAACGAGTGATTCAGCCCAGCTGGGTTCATTCACTGAGCTTTTGCAACAGCCCTCAGCTCAGAGGCCCATGCACAGTTACAGAAACAGAGGCACAGTCAGAGGCACAGTCACATACAGTCACATATTTGCATAGAGTCATAAACAGTCATATGCAAGAGGCACACACACAAAGCCAAATTCATCTGTGCTCATTTCTGCTTCTCTGTGTCTGGGTACCTGTGTGTCCAAGGTATGTATTCACTCTTTTCTTTTGTGACTTGGGGTCACTGAGACAAGTGTTGTATCTCCTTTACCAGCCTGGTAGGCCATAGACGATGAATTGCCCCATTAGACTGGGAACCCCAGGGGAAGTAGTATATCTCCCCAACTAGTTTAAGGGGCTGGGCCAGGAAACATCTTCCCCACCAGCCTGGGAGCTCTTGGCTTAGACTGTCTTCCATCAGACTTGGAGTCCTTGGGGCAGAGCTACAACTCCCCCACTAACTAGTCTTGGGGCCCCGAGGACAGAATGGCTCTGATTAAGCTGGTAACTCCAGGAGCGGAGCTGGATCTCCCCCATTAGACTGGTCATTCTCACAGGCATGGCTGTGTCTTCCTGACCCCTCTCTACCCCTGCCACCTGCCCACCAGCTAGGCCCTCCTCCCACCATGGTACAGAGATTAGGGGTGGCTGGGCTGCCAGGGCTTTGGAAGCAGCAACATACCTAATAGCAAACTATACTGCAAGAGGTAGGTCCTGTGGGATCTGCTAGGAGGGTAGGACCTGGTCCAACTCAGTATGTCTGGCAACTCATCTATATGTCTTTGATTCACTCATCAAACCTGTCTAGAGTCCCTGGGCATGGCCCTGCAGTACTCTACTTCTACTATGTTGTTTCATTCTTTCACCAATCCAATCTTGGGAGGTAAGTGTGATCATCACCCCATTTATAGATGAGGCAACTGAGGTCCAGAGAAAAGCAGTGACTTGCCCTAAGTCACATAGCTGGGAAGTAGCAGAGCTGGGCTGCCCAGCACAGGCTGCCTCCCACCCAGGTTTGAGAAACATTGGGGAGATAGGTTTGACAGGTTGCAGGGACTGGTCGTGTGTGTGTGTGTGTGTGTGTGTGTGTGTGTCACACACCCAGGTTTCTGGCCCAGGCCTTATGGTGTTTGCTATGGAGACACGGACTGCCGGAGGGTGGGAGTGCCTATGAGGAAGATTGGGAACAGTGAAAAGGAGCAGGTTCCACAGGCAGCCAGCCAGGGCAGGCAGAAGGTGAGCCGGGAACCCAGTCTTCCCCATTCACAGCACAAGCATCACCCCTCCCCACACTCTGCTCCTGGCACTGGAGTCCTGGGTTCAACTTCCATTCACCATCTAACCCCTCTCTGAGCCTCACTTTTCCCGTCTGCAAAACAAGAGCAGAGACCTAGTGAGGTCAGCGCTTGGGATTACTGCTCCTTTAAACCTTTCCCAGTGGAGGGTGAGGCCAGGCTGCAGGTGAGTGAGTTGCCACATCAGCAGAGTGAACCCCGCCCCTTCCCCTCCCCCAGCTCCAGTGGGAGGTCCCAGAGGCCCCAGAGGATGGTGGGAAGTGGGTGGGGAGAAAGAACTGAACCTAGTTGGCTGGAGAGCTGGGGATGCCTGCAGGGCTGGGTGAAGGAGAATGTGTAACTGAATGTCTGAATGTTCTAGAGTATACAGGAGTGTGCGCAAAATAAGTGTGTGCCTTTGACAGTGAGGATGTACTCAAGTGTGCAAGCTTGTGTGAATGTGTCTGAACACCTCTCTGGGTGTGCCTGTGTGTGTGCGGATGTCCTGGGTGTGAAGGAATGAGTATGGTTGTGTACCTGTTGGTGTCTGTGAATGTACTTGAGTGTACGAGTGTGTGTCTTTGTGTTTGCCCTTTTGTCTGTGTGGATGTTGTATACAGGAGCATGTGTGAATGTGTGCCTTTGTGTGGCTTATACTTGGGTGCAAAAATGCTTGTAAATGAGTTTGTGAATGTCTCTGAGTCTTTTTGTCTATGGGTGACTCTGGATGTCCCTGAGTGTAAGGAGTATGTGAATGTGTGTGTCCAGAGTGCCTTTGCGTGACCACATGAACAGTTGTGTGTGTGACTATGTGTCACTAGCAGAGTCCTCTCAGAATAAGTCTGAGCCTTTGTGAGTCCACATCCATCAAGCAGCTCCTCCAACTGACCCCCGCCTGGTGGAGGTACAAAGCCTGCCCCATCCTTCAGAAAAGCTCAGCAACGTGCTCCCTCCTGGTGACTCATCTCTTGCCATCCCTCCTCCTCCAGCCTCCTACCTTAAAGGGCAGTCCCTCTTTGCCCAGTTTGCCTTCTTCCCACCCAAAGGGAATCTCAGTCCCTTCCTGCATGCAATCTTCTGTGACCAGAGAAGGGGGCCCTAACATCAGCTAAGCCCCCACTTGATGAATGAAAACGGGAGGCTCAAAGGCCTGCAGTGCCCTGCTACAGGTGGTCAGTGGGCATGTATATTTGATCCCATGACTCCTAAAGCTCAGGCCAGCACCTCTGGCCTCCTCCAGCCCCTTCCATGCCTCTAGGGCAGGGCTTCAGACCTGGGAAGGAGAAAGGAAACTGACATTGGAGGAACCCTCAGCCACTTGCTTGTCCCTTCCCATGTTGTCGTTTCATTCACTGCCTTGCTCAGAGAGGCGACTTGTCCAGTGTCACGTAGTCAGAAAGTAGCCAAGTCAGGCCCTGGCTGGTTTGGCTCAGTGGTTCGAGTGTTGGCCTAAGGACCAAAGGGTCATGGGTTCAATTTCTGGTCAAGGGCATGTACCTGGGTCGCAGGTTTGATGACCAGGCCCAATCAAGTTTGTGCAGGAGGCAACCAATCAATGTGTCTCTCACATTGATGTTTCTCTCTTTCTCTTTCCCCCACCTTCCCTTCCACTCTATCTAAAAATTAATGGAAAAATATCCTCGGGTGAGGATTAACAAAAAAGAAAAAAGAAAGTAGCCAAGTCAGGATTTGAACCCAGAACTCATGCTACTAGGGGACTAGGGGCAGGGATGGGGTTGGGGTCAGACCAGAGCTGACTAGCCACTAGTCCTCAGGAGAAAGGCGGAAGAATGATGAGACACGGGTAGAAATGAGAAAGGGCGACTTGTGACAGTTCTCGTGGGACATCACATCCAGAGCTGGGGTGACACAGCCTCATGTGAGGCCCCACATCCTGACAGGACTTCCTGTTCTAATTGGAGCCCCGCTCCCCGCCCTGGGGTCCCCTCCCTGCCTCCCTGTGCTGAGGCACTGGGATGAGGGACAGTATGACTTAGTGGGCCCAGGCTCGAGCATCCTCTTCACCGACTGGCCACAGTATTTGAAATTCACTGTCCACTGACCTCTGTCCCCTCGAGGCTCTTCTTTTAGATCAGAGCCCAGGCTCCGGGGGAGGTATCTAGAGCCCCCAACCCAGCCTGAGGGAGTCTGGTTGGAGCAAGGATCCCAGACTAATGGAAGTTCAAGGTGCCCTTCTGGAGTAGGGGTGGAAGCAATGAAAATGGGAAGAGCCCTGGCCAGTTTGGCTCAGCCATTGGAGCATCGGCCTGCAGACCAGAGAGTTCTGAGTTTGGTTCCCGCTAGGGGCATGTACCAAAAAAATAAAAAAGAAGAAGAAAAGAAAAGAAAATGGGAAGAGAGGCCAGAGGGAGTGTGAAGGTGGACCCCTGGGGGAGTCTGTCTCATTTCACTCTCCCAACAGCCTCTGGGGCAACAGGCTTTCCTCCCCAATTCTTTCTTTCTTTCTTTCTTTTTTTTTTTTGTGGTATGTGCCCCTAGTGGGAACCAAATCCGGAACTCTCTGGTCCGCAGGCCGACGCTCAACCGCTGAGCCAAACTAGTGAGGGCTCTTTCTTTTTTTTAAATGCTTTTCTTTATTAATTTTAGAGAGAGGAAGGGAGTGGGGGAGAGAGAGATAGAAACATCGACGAGAGAGAACATCGATTGGCCACCTCCTGCATGTCCCCCACTGGGGATCGAGCCCACAACCTGGGCATGTGCCCTGACTAGGAATCAAACGGGCGACCTCTTTGTGCATCTCGGGTTGATGCTTAACCACTGAGCCACACCGGCCAGGCGTTCCCAACTTCTGATGAGGAAACAGAGGCTCTGAGAGGCAGATACATGGTGAAAGCAGGATTTAAATCTCATCTCTGGACTTCAGGTCCAGGGCTCTTGCTGCCCTGCATGGCTCCCTTGGGATCCCATGGTGGGCTTCTGCTGGGAGGAGGCCAGACAGGCAGGGATGTGAGAGGCAGGGTTTGTTTGGCTATTTTGGGCCACAAGGACCAGAGAAACGCTCACCCAAGTGCTTCAGGAGACAGGACTTGTTGCACGGCTCCATGGGGAGATAAGGAAGACAGGGAGGGTGCCCCTTACCTCCAGGCCCTGCGGCATCTCCAGGGATGTGCAGGAAGCAGGACAGCTCCACTGGCGTGGATGTCCCGTCTTTGACGCAGTGGCTTCCAAGTCTGACACTCAGTGGTCCCAGAGGCTCAGTCATTCTGGGCCTTGCTTCTGTTCTTCCTGTAAGACCTGCCTGCCTAGCATCCTTGCCCTGCTTGGCCCCTATGGCCTCTTGCTCCTGCTCACAGCTTTCTTTGGATTTCTGCCTTACTCCCCAACAGAGGGTCTACCTGGTTTAGTGAATCTGATTCCTGGAGGGCAGTTTCCAGCTGGACCACTTTATGGGCCTCTGGCCAACTGAGTGAAGGCCAGGCCCCCCTCTGGCCCAGGTAGTGGCAGAGCAATCGGGTCACTTGGTTCAGAGTATGGTGACATAAGAAACCAGCAGAGCCCAGCCGGTGTGGCTCACTGGTTGAGCGTCAACCCATGCACCAAGAGATCACCAGTTCGATTCCTGGTCAGGGCACATTCCCAGGTTGTGGGCCAAATCCCCAGTGAGGAGCATGCAGGAGGCAGCCAGTCGATGTTCTCTCTCATCGATGTTTCCATCTCTCTCTCCCTCTCCCTCTAAAATCAATAAAGGAAAATTTTTTTTAATTAAAATTTTTTTTAATTTTTAAAAATTTTTTAATTTTTAAATATTTTTTTAATAAATTATTTTAAAAATAAATAAAGAAAAGAAAAGAAACCAGCAGAAAGGACCATGGGCAAGGTAGGCACTTAGAATATAAATAGCCCCCTGGAATCCAGACCCTGATTTCAGCTGCTTCCATGAAGTTGGGGACAGTCGTCTTTTTTTATTTTAATTTTTTTTTTTAATCCTCACCCGAGGATGTTTTTCCATTTATCTTCAGAGCAGGAGGGAAGGAGAAAGAGAGAGAGAAACATTGATGTGAGAGAGACTCATCGGTTGGTTACTATTCGCACGATCCCAACAAGGGCTGGGGACCAACCGAAACAGAGGTACGTACCCTTGGCTGGAATCGAACCTGGGACTTTGGTCCGCGGGCCAACGCTCTAACTGCTGAGCCAAACCAGCCAAGGCAGGGGACAGTGTCTTTTTATCTTTTTATCTCTTTGCCCCTGTGCCAACACAAGGCTGGCAGAATTGAATTGCAATGATTGTGTTGATGAACAAGTGAGTGAAGTCAGCCAAGGAGTCTTGGGGCACTGATGAAGGCTATGGTTGTGCAATGGGGCTTGTGATTCCTGTGTCCTTGTCCTAGGCACTCCAGGGTCACCATCACCTGGAACCTCCCTGCTTCTGTAACTGGGGCCTTGGGTCTCCCTCACATGGGTCTGCATGTCTGTAGCCTGGAGATGCCTGGGACACCTAGTGGCCACCCCTGTCACTCCAGACTCAAGGGTGGATCACACAGCCTCTCTCTGCCTGCAGGTCTGACTGTATATCCCTGACCCTGGAACTCACAGCCTCTCTCCCTTGCTCCCTTGCTCCCATGCTGCCTGGGTGTCCTGTTTCTGGCCTCCATGGGTGGCCCTGCCTGACCCTGGCCTGGCCTGAGGGGGATGGGAGGGGTGTGCACAGTGCAGCTCTTGTTCAGGGGATCAGGGTGGGACCAATGTCTGCTCTTGTGTTTCAGCCCCTGGCTTAAGTCTGGGCAGACCAGGTGGGGAGCTGTCTCTGCCTGCAGCATCCTCTCAACATCCCTCTGCCTGGCAGAGCAGGCCCAGAGCCACCCTGGAAGCTGCCCAAGAAGTCCCTCAGCTGGGCTCTCCTTCCAGCCTGTTACTGATCCCTTTGCCACTGTCTCCTTCATCTCACACTCTGTGCCCTGGGCCTTGATGAAGACAAGGCTGTGGCTGGTATGGCTATGGCCAGAAACAGGGTGGGTACAACACTGGCCCCAGGGGCTCAGTGAGGGGAATAGGAGCTCAGAGAAGGGCTGGGGGTTGGGAGTGAGCCCTGGAAGCCAGTAAGAAGGGGGTCTGGCCTGGGGCCTGGAGGGCTAGGGAGCTTTTCCCAGGTTTTCTTATGTCCCAGGGGTTTCCTCCCACCTCTGGGGTCCTATCAGCTGGAGGGAGCTTCCAGCAAGGCGTTTGGAATCCTGGGATGGCCCTATCCAGGGATACTGGGGATGCCCCACTTGTTCCTTGGCCTCCAGGACCGGGTGGGAGAGAAAGGGATGGGCAGTGGGACCACACCTCAAATTCTTGAGACATCTCTCCCTCAGTGAACTCTTTCTTGCCTCCTCACCAGCACCCTCCTCATCACTGAGTCCCCATCTCTTTTACAGAGGACCTTGACTGAGCCCATCCCCATTCCTAGAGAGTCACTAGCTCAAGTCTCTGTCCCCTTACTAAGTCTAGGTCCCCCTCACTGAGCCTTCAGGACACTTTCTCACCTGCAGGGAGGGCTGTCTTGACTCTGGACCCATCCACTCAGGCTGGGACAAGGTCCTATTGCCCAAAGAACTGCAGGGGCTGCTAATGAGAGAGCAGGTGCTGATTTGCATTTATTTGCATGGTACCATTTAATATTCAAATGTCCTAGCTTGGGCTGGTAAGAAATGGCTGCTAGTATGCATGCTTTTTAGTTAAAGAAAACATTCAAACCCTCTCCCCTCCCTAGCTACCGTTTGGAGACTGAATTGAGGAGAGCCTGAGTTGAGCTCTGCTGAAACTGTACAACAGTGGAAGAACGCTAAATAGGAACTACTTTGGGTACTAGATCCCACGGGTATGCTGAGGACAAGCCTGAGGTAGGACAAGAGGCAAGGAAGGAGTCCTCCCCACTTCCCAGAGGAAGCCAGGATCCAGAACGGGGAGTAAGAAGCGGGAAAGGGTCTTCGAATATTAAAACCTGAAGTGGTTCTTAGGGATTCCTTAGACTCTTCCCAGTGGCAACACTGGATGCAAGTACTGCCCCTTTCTGCATCCATGGCAGGCCTGATGAATCGATCATGGCTCTCTGAGCAAGCCGGGAGCCACTTCATCCGAGGCAGCAGTTGGCATGTAAAATTAAATCGATTTGTCTTCACTGATTCGTTCAACCCTTTCCTTTCCAGGCAGGGAAGTGAGGTCCAGAGGGGATGCAGAAAATGCAGATTATATCCACCCCTAACCCTACCTGCCCTGCCTGGAAACACATGGCTCATTCCCCTGGAAGGTGAGGGTGGGCAATTCTACTCTGTGTAAGAAAATCATCACAAAAAGGTCCTTCTGGGTGGAATTACAGGTGATTTTTTTTTTTTTTGTATGTGCCCCTAGCGGGAACCGAACCCCCAAGACTCTCTAGTCCGCAGGCTGACGCTCCAACTGCTGAGCCAAACCGGCTGGGGGCAGGCAATTTTTGTTTATGACTTTGTGCTTTTCCGCATATCCCATAGTCTCGCTGAGTATGAATTTACTTTGTAATCAGAAACCGCTCAGTAAGAATACTAGCCTTTTATTTTTATTTTTTTTTAAACACTACGCGGTACCTGCTTTAGGCATTACCTAAATCAACCCTGACAACCACTCTGGGAGGTGGGTGGTATTACTGTTACTCCCATTTTCAAGAGGAAAATAACAAGATTTAGGGGAGTCCAAAAATTTGCCCCAAGGTCACACAGCAAGTGGCGCAGTTGTGACTCTAGCCACATTAAATATAATTAAACCAATCAGAAGTTCCTATCAGGGATGGTCTGGGCCTATAGAAGAATGCTGATGTGGATGTTCTGTATAATATGTATGGGAAGCTCCACTGCGGGGTGGGGTGTGTGACTTGCCCACGTTCACACTGGTTGTTGTGTGAGAAAACAGCCTGGGCATCAGCCTGGGGACAGACAGAGGCCTGGCATGATCCCCCCCATCGCCTCTCCCTGAGACCTGGACCCCTCCCTCTGCTCAGGACAATGGGAACACTGTGCTCCAGCAGCATGCAGGATGGAAGGCCGCCTCCTGCCAAGGCCCCTGCATGGAGGGGTGAGGAGAGGATGAAAGATGCTCTCAAAGGCCACTCAAAGCTGAGCCAACAACAGCTGGGGCAGAGCCGGGGTTGGGGAAGAAGGAGAGTCCCAGCTCCACTGGTACTTTGGGAAGGGACTCTATGGCAGCAGCATGGCCCAGTGCTCCCCCCACCCCAGTTTTGCAGTCATCACCCACTGGTATGCCTAAGCCCCTCAGTCCCTTTGTTCACTGTCTCCAAATATCATCCCCTCCTGTGTGCCCAGAGCATGGAATGGGGGCGCCAATGAACCAGCTCCCAAATACGTGTGATCTTGCCCAAGCCACTTGGTCTCTCTGAGTTTCCACACCTGGGAAATGGAGGTGACAACCTGTACTTTTCAGGGCTGCTCTGAACATTAAAGGCAATCACAGAAGCAAAGGATCCCAGTGAGAGTGGGTGAAGCAGCCCAGCGAAATGTGGTTGTTATGTGACAGGGACTCCCTTCTCCCAGCCTGCCTCACACAGCTGGTAATGTGAGGACTGGCCAGGAGAGCCTGTGGGGGAGGAGCCCTCTTCCTTCCTGCCCCTTCTAGCTGGGTATCAAGATCTGAGACCAGATGTGTGGCCGAGTGACTCAGCCCTTTCCTGCCTGGAAACTCCTCCCTGCCTGCTTCACCAGGCTGGGCCAGGCAGGGTGAGACAGCAGATTGGAGGTGGGGGTGGCTGGTCCTGAACAACCTTTGGGGAATGGTAGGGGCTGGGTGGGGCAGGGAAGGGAAAAGAGGAATGAGGATCGCTGGGTTGGCTTGCAAAATGGGAATGGGACAGAAGAGATTGAGGGTGTCCTTGAGTCAATTTGTAGTCACTGACCCAACCTAAAATGCTCTACTGCTTACCCTTCTGCCTCCCACCTGCCTGGATCCCTTCCCCAGTATCTCCAGGTCAGCCGGAACCCATTTGCCTGCCTTCCTAGGCCCGCATACCCATACCCAAGGGCCTGCTCTCTCCTTTCCCTGTTTTCTCTTCTTGCCAGCCAACCACCTCCACTTCCTCCTCTCCCACTCTGCAAGTCCTGTCCCTGGAAGGTTGCCTCTTAGCTGCCAAATCCCTCACCCAACCCAGCCTGATCTCTCAGGGACAACAGGCACTGCTGCCCAGGCTCATCCTGGGAGTCTTTTCTTCGCTTCGAACACCACCTCTGTCTTGGACAAATAGTTCCCCCTCTGAGCTCAGCTTCCTCTCTCCCCATTTAAGGTATGTGTTCTATGCCCTGGCCGGTTGCTAAATGGTTAGAGCGTCGGCCCGTGGACCAAAGAGTCCCGGGTTCGATTCTGACCAAGGGCATGTACCTCCGTTGTGGTTCGTCCCTGGCCCCGATTGGGGTCCTGTGGGAGGCAACCAGTTGATGTGTGTCTCTCTCACATTGATGTTTCTCTCTCTCTTCCTCCCACTCTACCTGAAGATAAATGGAAAAATATCCTCGGGTGAGGATTAAAAAAAAAAACTATGTGTTCTGTGAGCTCAGTCCTTCCTCATCTACTGTATGGAGGAGGAATTATAGGAATGGACTTTGGCATCACATGGACCTGGGTTTAAATCCCGATTGCTTTTTAATAGCTGTGTAACTTGGGACAATTTACTTTTCTGAGCCTCAACTTCCTCCTCCATCAAATGGGTTGAATTTATGTACCTCTTGGTGACTGGATGGGAAAATGCACATAAAGCTTTCAGCACTGGGTCTGACACATGGTAAGTTTCTATTAATATTCTTTCTTCCTGGTCAGTTTTCCTCCTTCCTCCAACCCCAACCCCTACCTACTGGGCATGTCTAGCCGGATGTCCTAGTGGCACCTCAGACTCCACACGGCCAAAAGCAAAATCCCACCGCTTCTCTTTCCTCCCAAACACTAGTTTCTCGTCCTGATGCCCCTATTTCTGCTACTGCCCCACCATCTTCCACCAGGCCTAGCCCCCGGGGATGTCATCCATAGTTTAACAAGTACTTACTGAGAATGTAAAGCTCTGAGCAGGGAAGACAAAGTTGAAAAGTCACTGCCTTTACCCTTAAGGAGCTCACAGTCTTGCGAGGGAGACACACGAACACTTAAATACAGTAAGATAACTGCTCTATTAGAGGTTTGTATGGAGGAAGCCAACCCGGGAAGCCTTCCTGGAGAAGGCAGCATTTGAGTTGGCACCTGTAGGCTGAGTAGGAGCTTGAAAGGTGAACAAGTCAGGGAGAGCTGAGGAGTCAGCCACGGGCAAAGGTGCGGCAGTGCGAGGTCCAGGAGGGCAGAGGCTGGCCTGTCTTTACAACTGGAAGCACACATTTGTGTTTTAGAGAGCTCCTTCTGGGCAGCATGGAGAACTACTGGGAGAGGATGGAAATGAGGAGAATTAGGGTTCAAAGTTTTCTTCTGCTTTGCTCTGCACAGGCTGTGCAACCTTGGGAAAATCACTTGACTTTACTGGGCTTCCATCCCTCATCTATCAAATGGAGCTAATAATAGGCACCCGAGGGGATGTTGGGCGGAATGAGCTAATGGCAGGGAAAGTGCTGGACAAATGCAAGCTGTTGTTGTTGTAGACAATTGGCCGAGGCGGCTGTGTTCTAGCTGCAGCCCCACCTCAAAAATGGCCTCCTTGCCTCTCTCCTGAGCCCGACCCACATCCTCCCCTGCTGGGGGGCAGGGTGCAGGATGCAGGGACCAGCATCTGTGTGTGCTAGGACCAGCGTGTTTCCCACTCGGAACCTCATTTCTTCAGCTGTAAAAATGGGGCTGGGAATCCAATCTACAGGAATAGCAGGTCGATGATGTGACACCTAGTAGGTGATCATTAACTATAAACAGTTCCCAAACAGCTCCCTGTCCCCGGCTTTCTGGTCTCCTCCTCCAGGGCCTGCCACTAAGCTGAGCAGAGTGGGAAATGGTAAATATTTAATAATAGATTGGCTGAGAGCTCCTGACCGACGGGACCTGTGAAGGAGCCAGAGGACACCTGCTCCCCCAGCAGGGTCTGCTAGGCCCCAGGGGCACCACAGACAGATCCCAAGGGAACTTTTGTCTTTAGTGACTTCCTGGGGAAACCCAGCTAGCAGGGGCTCTCTCAGGGTACCCCAGCCTCCCAACATGTCTCCTATCCTCTCTGATTCTGTCACTCACAGCTACAGGTCATGGATGGGTACCTCATTCAACAACCATTCACTGAACCTCTCCTCACTATGTGAAGCCTGTGCCAGCACCAGAGAGTCAGAGCTGAAGGAGGCCAGTCCCTGTTCTGAGGGCATCGACTCCAACTGCTGGGAGAGCGACGGGAACATGTATGCTCTAATGTGATTGAGGAAGGAAATTAACTTCTCGGGGCCTCCATTTAACCATCTGTAAAACGGGGACAATACTTGTCTCCTTAGGGCTTTTGTAATAATGGTTAGAAGTCTGGTGGTAGAAGTCCTGTGGGGCTGGTGGGGAGTGGGAGGAGGGAGGGGTTCTGCATGGGAAGTCGGGGAAACTCAGTAAGAGGAGTATTTGAGCTGATTATAAAGGAGAAGTGCCTTGCCAAATGGAAAAACAGGGAGAGGCAGGTCAGGTCGGAGAGTGAAGGACCCTGTGTGTCCAAGAGGCTGGTGTTTATCCTGGAGATAACAGGAAGGGATTTAAGCAGTGGAAGGACAAGGTCCCCATTTAGCCTTCGAAAGGGTCCCTCTGGGGCTCATAGAGAAAGGATTGACTGGGGAGGAAGGGTTAGGAGACTCGGGGAAGCTGATATGATAGTCCCAGGGGTTAGAGCTCTGAGTGTGTGTATCATTTAGTCACCTGCCATGTACTCACCTTAGGTCAATGATTCAAAGGTTCCAGTCCCAGGAATACGCCTGCCCCTTAACAGGAATTTACAGGGACACCGCCTTTAACCAGAGGAGCCACCCAAGGTACCCAGAGCAATCAGGCAGAGAGCCTACTGGGCCTCCCTTCCTTTCCAGCCTAGAGGTGCACCCCTCCCCCTGCCCCTGCCTCCCCTTTGTGAATTTGTGTCTGTGGTTGTCTGTGGGCTGAGACAGCAGAAAGAGTATTTTGGAGTGAGCCAGGGCTAAATCCAACTCCTGATTCTGCTACTAACTAGCTGCAGGATGAACATGGTCAAATTTCTTAACCTCTCTAGAGTTGGTTTGGTGGAAAATGTTCAAACTTGTAGCATCTTTATTTTTATTTTTTTATTTTATTTTGGTATGTGCCCCTAGTGGGAACCGAACCCGAGACTCTCTGGTCCACAGGCCAACACTCCAACCGCTGAGCCAAACCGGCCAGGGCCAAACTTGTAGCATCTTTAAATGTTTGTATGTAAATTCATAGAAAAAGTATATACTGCCCACTAATAATAGTGATTGGGGTGAGATGGGGAATGTGTTTAAAGAGGCACTTTCAGATTTTACAATTTACTTCAGCATTGTTTGGGCCTTTTTTGGGGAAAAAAATGTTTTTATTGATTTTTTAGAGAGAGAGGGAGGGAGAGATAGAAACATCAATGTGAGAGAAAAACGTAGATAAACTGTCTCCTGCACGCCCCCTACTGGGGATCGAGCCCACAACCCAGGCATGTGCCCTGACCAGGAATAGAACCAGTACCTCTGTCTGTGAGGTGATGCTCAATCCACTGAGCCACACTGGCCGGGCTGTTTGGGCCTTTTATAGGCATGTGTACTCTGTCTACATCCTCGAATTGCAAAAAGCAGGGCCAATATTACCATCTTCACAGATTGTTGAAAGGATTTTTTTTTTTTTAATGTTTTTATTGATTTTTAGAAAGAGAGAAAGGGAGAGGAAGAGAGAAAGAAACAACCATCAGCTGCCTCCTGCACATCCCAGACAGGGGATGCACCTGGGCATGCACCTCTATGGAAGTCGAACTGGACACCTCCTGGTGCATGGGACGACGCTCAATTGTCTGAGCCACGTGGGCTAGGCTGTTGGAAGGATTTTTAAAGAGATCCTACAGATAACAGTCCTTTCATACTGCCTTGAAGAGTTGACTCTCACCAAGTATTAGTTCCCTTCTCTTCTCTTCCCCTTCCCTGGATCTGTGTTGGGTATTTGTGTATCTGTGTTTCTACTTGTAACTCTGTTGTCTCTTTATATTTGTGTAACAAGCCTTTCTGTATATCTCTCTCTGGTTATGAGCCAGTGAGTATCCGTGTGTTTTTGTATCAATGGATGTCTGTGTATAAGGGTGTATGCATCTGGGAATGTGTGCGCTGGTATATCTATCAGCCTGTCTATGTATAATTGTGTTGTGGGGGGTTGCATCTGTGCATGAGTTTGTGTTTTTGTATGTTTCTGTATCTGTATGTATGTGTTTAGATGTCAGTCTGTCTGAGTGTACCTAAGTGTCTACAGTTACCTAGATGTGTCAGTGCATATCTGGCTTTGTTTTGTTGTGTGTATCTGTGAGCCATTGTGAACTGGTGTGCATGGGGGTGTGCCAACCTGTCTGTGTCTTAGTGGGTTTGTGTGGGACCCTGTGTGGATGGCGAGGGTTGTCTCTGAGAGTCCACGTCCAACTGTTTCATTCTGATCCTGGGCAGGGAGCTCTGCCCACACATCTTTACCCCTCCTCCAGCTTCCAGAAGGCCCTGGGTATGGGCGTTTCCCTCCTAGCCCTGCCCTTGGGCACAGGGCCAGTCTTGCTGCCCAGGACTGGTGGAGTGGGTGTCTGCAAACACCTTGAGGGCCCCAGCCCAGCAACCCCCTACATATCAGTTCACAGGCCAGACTGGTCATCCCCTTATTTTGGGGGTGAGAACTGAGCACTGCGTCCCTGTCCTTAGAGAGCAGTGAGCCCTGTGGGTCTTAGGGTCAGGAAATCCCTGCTCTCTCTGCCAAGGTCAGTGTCCATCTGGTCTTTTTTGTGCTTGTCAGATGCAGCCAGACAGTTGGGAAACAAAGCACGTCTCCATGGCAACCCACCTCTGACTTAGGACTTAGGCAGTTTAGTGGTTTTGTGGCCCCTTCTTCAGGCCCAGCACGGGGAGGGGGGTGGATGGTGAAGATGAGTAATGAGGCTTCTGCGTTAGTGCCCTGCACCCCACCCCCAGCACCACAGCACACTCAAACACCGCCACACTCTTCCTAGGTGAAATCATCAGAGGTTCAGATGGGGAAACTGGTGTCCAGAGAGGGCCAGTTTCTTGCCTAAGAACACCCAGCAAGTTAGTTGCAGGACTGAGGTGAGAACCAGCTTAGGCTAACTTTTTTTTATTATTTTTTATCCTCACTTGAGGACATTTTTTGATACTTTGTTCAGATAGAGTGGGAGGGGGAGGGGGGAGAGAGAGAGAGAGAGAGAAATATCGATGTGTCCTTTGTTGCCACTCGCACGACCCAACTAGGGTCCGAGACAAACTGCAACCAAGGTACGTGCCCTTAGTGGGAACCGAACCCGGGTCTCTCTGGACTACAGGCCAATGCTCTAACCGCTGTGCCAAACTGGCCAGGGCTTAGGCTAACTTTTGATAAGCCATTAAACTGAGCTGGCTGGATAACTCATTTCTGTGCAGATTTCAGGATAAAGCTTCTCCTGGCATTTCTGCCAAGTTGTTAAAACTCTTAATGTTTGCCCCTGCTTGTCGATGAAGCACAGTATTTTCTAATTACTGACTGAAACAAACTGCCGCAGAAATACACTGAATGCCGGCTCTCAGGTAAAACCATAACCATCACCTATAACTCAGGGCTTCAGAATTTTAGTCCATCAAAATGTCATCATTGTTCCTGCTGATTTACTTTGTAGTAAGTAAAGGTTATACGTTTTGAGTTATAAAATAAATTTGTACCTATAAAACATTTTTAAAATCCACTTTATCTTTCAGATAAAATTCAGGTAGCTTTTGTTTGAGGGTTTTGTCCAATGCTAAAAGAAAAAGTTTGAAAACCACTTTTCTTCATTGTGTATAGCTATGAGAGTGACAATCTGACCACAGGATCTGGTTGATCTGGAAACTTGGAGCACAGAGCGGGTCTCAGGAGGCTGGGCAACAGCTACTTTTCCTTTCTTATCTCCTTCCGGCTCTTCCACCTCTTCCCCTCCTCTCATCCCCTCCCTCCCTCCGCCTTCTAGGAGCCCACAACACAGTATAGATTCCAGCCAGACACCACTAACACCTTGGGGTTATTCACCTCTCAACCGAGCAGGAAAATGGGTGGAATCAGGCGTGGGGCCTGATTCTAAGAGATTCTGGGAGGATCAAAGAAGACCTCAGCAGGGAGGTTGTTTGAAACGTTAACACACTGCCACAGACGCCAGGACACAGGAATGCCCACTGTAGAGGTGGACTGCAGGGTTCTCCCCTCACCCTTGGGGCAGGGAGGAAAAGGGGGAGGTGCATCTAGTGCAAGGAGACCCTATCTTCTCCTCCAGCTAAAAAGGACCAAATGGGCCCTGGCTGGTGTGACTCAGTTGGCTGAGTGTTGTCCCATGCACTGAAGGGTGGATTCCAGGTGGGGGCACATACCCAGGTCCCCTGTCAGGGTGCATTCTCCCTCTCCCTTCCTCTCTCTAAAATCAATAAAAACATATATAATTTTAAAAAGGATCAAATGGTAGATCCTTAGATTTCATTCTGAAACAGCTGCAGAGCCTCTCGCCAGATAAATATAAGTGAATCAGAACACTTCTGGAGGTTTCCGGAGGCCCAGCTGTGGCCCCAGGGTAACTACTCTGCTTTTCCAGGGTCTTAACCACCAAAGCTGGAAAGCAGCTTCATGGGGTGGGGGAGGGTGCCTGACACAAAGCAGGTGCTCAGTCACAAACATATACACAAACACACGTGAACACAGAGCAGTTTTAAATTTCACCTCTGCCCGGAGGTGGCTGTGTGACTGCTGGCAAGTCACCCCACCTCTCCTTAGGCTTTCTTTTTCTTTTTTTTTTTCTTTATTGATATGAGAGAGAGAGAGGAAGGGAGAGGGAGAGAGAGATAGAAACATCAATGAGAGAGAACATCGATTGGCCACCTCCTACATGCCCCCTACTGGGGGATCAGGCCCACAACCTGGGCGTGTGCCTGGACCTGGGAATCCAACCTACAACCTCTTTGTGCATAGGTCCACGCTCAACCACGGAGCCCACCGGCCGGGCTCCTTAGGCTTTCTTGTCCATGGAATACTATTAATCTCTCAACATCTTCAATTTTGCAGAACTGCCCCCCCCCACTACAATTCCGGCCCTTCCAACTGGTCTAAGCACTGAGGGAAGCCACAGGCGTTCCCACTCCTGGCTGTGTGATTTACAGGCCCTTTCCCTTCCTGGTGTCCCTATAACACGAGGGAGGCTCAGCCACACTTTGGCCTGGCTGCCCAGAGCAGGGGACGTCTGTGGGGAGGAGACCAAGCCCCCCCCCTTCCCCCCCCGCCAAGGAACAACACTAGAGCCTTTGTCCCTTTGTGGGAGCAGGTCTCCCAAGGTGGAGGGTGAGGGAGGGTTGGTTGGGTTTGAGGGCAATATCTGGGTGGTCCTGGATTTTCCAAAACAGAGGGGGCAAAGCTAGAGGGCAGGGTTGGGGGACTACTGCCTCAAATCTGGTTGTTGTTGGTTCTACCCTGGGGACAGGCTGGTACTTCCTAGTCAGGTGACAGCCTGGCTCCAGGATGGACTTTGGTCCCAGCCCACAGGAATGCTGGGAAGTCAGTTTCCTTAACTGCTTGTAGGGCTAGCAAAGAAATTTCGCTAAGCTGAATAACCATGAATCCAGAGAACAGGGCTGCAGGCTAGCCCTCCCCACGCAAGACCTCTCTAGGTATCTTAGAAGCATGCCTATCCATTAGGTCAGGGGACAAGAGGGCAAGCTGGCAGATACTGGCCTGAAGTGATCCAGGTTGGAGATGGGAGGTGAGATTGAGTGTTGTAGTTAGGAACACTGAAGGGAATGGAACCTGGACCTCTTTCCATCTCTACCACCTTCCTCCACCTTCCTCTCCTAACCTCCAAATCAGGGGACCCAATTTATGGGTTAACTCCTGGGCATTCTGATTTGAGGTGAACCTTCAGTGAAAGAGTACATTAGCCACTGGCAGGGCCAATTTCATGGGTGTAGGCACACATTGTCCTGTTCCTGGAATGGTTCGTGTTTGGTTGAATGCTCTGCTGTTGCCCTCTTGAAACTTTTAATACTTTTTAAACAAAAGGCCCTGCATTTTCATTTTGTATTAAACTCTGCAAACTGGGAAGATGAGGGTGCTAGAAAGGTTGGTAGGGGCAAGACTAACCAATACTCCTCTCCTGACCACCCCTCCCAAAAGCCTTCCTCTCTCCTTTCCAGGTCTCAGCCCTGCCTGTAACACTTTTCCTTTGATATTCACCAACTGAGAGAGAGGCAGGGTCCTTAGAGCTAGTGTTGGGCTGGGTAGAGAGCATGAGGACAGGGCCATGTTGTCATTGCTGTGCATGATAGTGCTTGAGTCAGCTCTGGGATTGTGGGCTGGACCAGAATGAACGGCTATTAGATGGGAAACTAAGGCCCAGCAAAGACAGTTGTCTGCCGTAGGCCCCCCAGGTAGGAAGAGTGTCAGTGATGGCCCAGGTTTGCCACAGCTGAGTCCCTGAGGTCACTCAGAGGGCTAAGGCAGGTTAAGGAGCCACATTCTATACTCTAATCATCCTACAATATTATAGTGAGTGCTGTCTATACTATGCCAGGGCTGACTTGGCTGAGTGCCTCACACAAATGGGTCTTTGCCCTCCTTAGAGACCAGGACTAAGAGAAAGCTACCTGACCAGGGTCAGGTTGAGTGACTAAGACAAACTCTAACTGGTGGAGTGATGATGCCATTCTGGGGATCCAGGGAAGGGAGTCCAAGACCTCTGAACCCTAGGGTAATTTCTAGCCCCTGGGGACTAGGCACAGACAAGACCTAGATTGCTGGTCTTGGCTCCTCTGCTGCTAACCACTTCTGTGCTCTCAAAAAATCACTGTTCCCTCCTGGCCTCAGTTTCCCTCCTGTACTATAGGGAGTAACACTGCCTGCCCTGCTTCTCTCTTTGCTTGTTGTGGGATTAAGTGATATAAAAGAAATTGGTAGGCCATAACAAAGAGCCAGAGGCCTGGAGGAAATTAGACAGCCTTTTCTTGATTCTTTTCTTTTCTTTTATTATTATTATTATTATTATTATTATTTTTTATCCTCACCCGAGGGCCATTTTTTGTTCAGATAGAGTGGGAGAGAGAGAGAGAAACATTGATGCGAAAGGGACACACAGAGTGGCTGCCACCGGCACGACCAACCAGGGCCAGAGATAAACTGCAACCGAGGTAGGTGCCCTTAGCTGGAACTGAACCAGGGTCTCTGAACCGCAGGCCGATGCTCTAACCGCTGAGCCACACTGGCCAGGGCGATTCTTATAGGCTTTCTTCCCTACCAGTTTCCTCAGTCACTTCTCATCTACAGAGGATCTCAAAGCACTTCAGCATTGTTAGTTTATGAAGGCCCAGATGAGCCCAATCAGTGTAGAGCATCTCAGTGGGAAACCCAGACCCCGCAGGGCAGGGGTGTCTTCCGGTCTCACAGCCTAGCCCAAGTACAAACTGAGGCACTGTTCTCCTCATCCCCCTCCCCCAGGGGATTTGGATCCCAGCTCCACAATGAGAAGTGTGGGAAGCTGGGGAAAGGTGTGCTGAAGGCCAGGAAAGGGGCAAAGAGGTGAGTCCTAATGGGCACATGGGAGAGGAATGTCCATTGTCCACCACAGGCCTCAGGCGCTTCTGAATCCTCAGTCTCTAGAGCAAAACTTCCAATACTGTCTGGGTCCTGGAAAGAATTCTCAGAATTCCCTTATTCCAGGTTAAAAAATTCCAGAATCCCCCATCTCTTCCCAGACCAAACTCTAGGACACCGAGCTCTCCAGGGGTCCAGCCCCAGCCTCTCTCTTCCCTTTCCCTGAGCAACCCCAAACCTCCCACAACCGCCAGAGCCTCCCTCCAGAGAACAGAGCCCCCTGTAGTGGCCCCGCCGGGACAGAACCTCAGTACTGCCCCCTCCGGACCCGCCCGCGACCCCGCCCTCTCGGTCCTGGGCAGTTCGCGCGACCCCGGGGCTCTGCCGCCGCCCCTCGGCCCCAGACCTCGCCCTCCTCCAGCCCCGAAGCGCCCCGGCTGGAGCGGCGGGGAGGGGCTGCTGGCAGCACCGCTCCCGCCCCGCGGCCGCTCCCTCCCCAGGCTCCTTCCCTCCGGGCGCCCCCGCGCCCCGCCCGCCGCCGGCCGGCCGGCCCCTCCCGCTCGCTCCTCGCTCGCTCGGCCTCCGCCGCCCAAACTTTTCTCCCGGCGCGTCTCCCGCGGCAGCCGCCCGCCCCACGCATGGGCGCCCGGCCGCAGGGGGCCTGACCCGCCGCAGGTCCGCCCGCCGCGCCATGGCGGCCCGCGCGCCCCCCGCCGCACCTGCGGCCGACGAGCCGGGTGGCCCCGGCGGCCCCCCGCGCAGGAAGAAGTCCCGCTCCGGCGCGTCCGGCCTCCGCCGCGCCTTCAACTGGCTGCGGGGCAAGCGGCGCAAGAAGAAGGCGGCGGGGGCCGAGGGTGCCGAAGCGGCCGCCCCCCGGGCCAAGAAGGCGGACGACAAGGCCAGGAAGGCCAAGGGCAAAGGCCGAGGTAAGGCGCCGGGCACCTGGGCTGGGCGCTGGATGGCGTCCAGGTTGCGGCCAGGGTGTCTTCGCCGGGGGTCCGCGCCTGGTGGAGGCGGGTGAGCCCAGGCGCTGGGGCTGGGGCAGTGAAGGACCCAGGGCTCAGCCCAAGCCACCCCATTCTGCGCTGCCCCCGCAGCATTTTCTAGATTCAGCCTTGCCCCACTCTAAAGAGGGTGAGGGGGGACCCTCGGCTAGGGCAGGGATCTCTGGCTGAATCACAAAGCGCTGGCAGTCTGGCGCTTGGATCGGTGGGGCAACCCCCCATCCCCCAGGCTCACCCAGGTTCTGCCTTCTGCTGAGTCAGGGGTTCAGAGATTGAGTCTGGCCTGGGGCCAATAGGAGAGGCTAGTGGCCCTATAGCTTTGGGGTGGGGGGCGTCCCTCTGGCTCTGGAAGGTCAACTGCACTCAAAAAGTGTTTGAGCTGGCTAGGTGGATCTGGGTTTTCAGCCTCACAAAGGACCCATCGTGGAACATATGCTTTAGGTTCTTAAAAGCTAACAGTGTAGCTTTTCCCACCTAGTCCCTCTCACCATTCACCTGGGCCAAACCACACACATCCACTTTCTGGGGTGGTGAGCTGAGGATGTGAGCCAGTCGCCCCTCCCTTTTACTCCTTCCCTCAGCCCTGTTAGAAACATGCCTGTGTTGGATGTGTGCTTACAGATGGGGGGAAACTGAGGCCCAAGTCAACTGAGAGGCTGTACCTGGGCTGGGCTGGGTATCTAAAATACAACAGCTGATTCCCTGCCTCTGGGCTCCCTCTGCCTGATGAATGGGCAGCCAGAAGGGAGGCTGACCTGGCCCATCCTAGCTGGGGTCACTTTTCTTTTGGCCACTTGCTTGGTTCCTCATTTCCCCCTATGTTTTTGATCCTCGTTTGATGGGGAAGGCATGAGTCTCTGCAAGAGAGTGGGGTTCCCTTGGGGCTCGCCAGTCTAGCTTTACCTTGATTCTGCTGCTTTGCTGAAGGTGAGGAAATGGCGGTGTGTACGGCCCATCCCATTTTGCCCATGTTTACCCTCCCAGTGTCCTTTAACCATCTCCTCTGGAGGAGAATTAAAGGAACATTTTAGGGATCCGGAAGAGGGTTGAAAAGCCTCTTGTGTGATTGCATCTGGCCTGATCTTCCTTTTGGATGAGAGCCTGCTCCCCTGCAGCCCAGCCACAAGTAGAAGTCAGGGTGCTGGGGCTAGGATGGCTGGGCTAGGTTCTGAGGAAGGGCTTGATGAGGGGTGTTTTCAAGTGCTCTGCAGTTCCAACAGGACCAGGGGTTTGTCCCAGGGCTGCCCCACTGGGATTCAGTCTGAAGTCATCTCTGTCTCACTCAAGAGGCCATGGATCAGGCCAAGAGGCATGGATCAGAATTGCAACAGGATGGATTGTGGTCAGACTGTCAGTATTGGATCAGGCTAGTGGTATACCCCACGACAGTGGGCCCTTTTCAGGGAGGCCCGCCTGGAGGCAGAAGTTGGGAAAGCTGACCTGTAGGTCCCTGCTCCAACAGCTTGGGTTAAAGGTCATTGGGTCAGTGGCCAGGCTGCCCCCTGCCTTGTGTTTTGGTATCAGGTAGTACTGGGCTTTCCTGGCAGCTGGTCAGCTGATTTGAGCCCACGTGTAGGAAGCACCTCCCCTGTCCCTGGCTGTTGTTTCCACAGGTCTGGGGGTGGCCCCAGGTACAACTGGAAGAAGTCCTGCTCCTTTTTGCTCCAACCTTCTATTATTCCAGTTGTTTTCTTATCACCTGCCTGGCTCTACTTCTTTACTGTTTATTAAGAGAAATAAATCCGATCTTTCAAGTCTCCACTGGTCCGGAAGGGGAAGCCCAAAGAAGGCTTAACTCATAGGGGAAAATGTTCAAGTGGAGACTGGGGGAGATGGGGAGGAGGGATACACAAAAAATTCCTGGGACGTTGGCTTTTGCCGGGAAGGCCATTATCTCCCCTATTACATTCTCGGAACCAAGGACCCAGAGATGCAGGTCTTGGCTCCCCTAATCTGAGTCCCTTACTATAAAATGGGAAGACTGAGTTTGGAATAGAATTTTGAGCACCTGTCTTCCAGAACTTCCCTGCTTCCCTCACTGGCCTGCACAGACTTATAAAGAAAAGAGAGGAGCCCTGGCTAGTTTGGCTCAGCAGCTGAAGCGTCAGCCCGCAGACCAGAGAGTCCTAGGTTCAGTTCCCGCTAGGGACACGTACCAAAAAAAAAAGAAAAAAAGAAAGAAAGAAAAGAGAGGAAATCTGACATTTATTAGTTATTCTGAATGTGTCACGAGGCCTATATCCATTATCTCATTTGTAGATGAAAATTGAGACTCAGGGACAGTGAGTAATGATTTGTTTTAACCAGTGTGCCACAAGAATTTTTTTTCCTTATTGATCTTTAGAGAGACAGAAAGGGAGAGGGAGATAGGAACATCGATGAAAGAGAACATTGAGCCCTGGCCAGTTTGGCTCAGTGGCTGGAGCGTCGGCCTGTAGACCAGAGAGTCTTGGGTTCAGTTCCCGCTAGGTGCACATATCCAAAAAATAAAAATAAAATAAATAAATAAATAAATAAAATGAATGAATAAATAAATAAAACATCGATTGGCTGCCCCTCTGCATGCCCCCCACTGGGGATTAGGCCCACAACCTGGGCATGTGCCCTGACCAGGAATCAAACCGGTGACCTCTGGGTGCATGGGTCGATCAGTGCTCAACCACTGAGCCACACCAGCTGGGCTGCAAGAATATTTAAAACATGCAATATTCAGTCAGAGGCACTGACCTCTTTTCCCTTAGATTGTCAAATAAAAAAACTACAACAGCCAGCACAACAGTAGTTACCCTATGTGAGTGAATCAAAATTATACCTATTGTTTTGTCAGATTGCAAAACAATATATTTTTTGGTGTGCCGCAGAATTTTAGTAATTAGTGTGCCATGAGATAAACTAATTTTAGTAATTAGTTTATCGCTGGCCTAAACTAGGATTTGAACTCAACGCATCTGCCTCCCAAACTGGTACTGTTTCCATAACACTCTCAAGGACATGGACCAGTGGGTAAGGCTTAAAGATATTCTCACCCAACCCATTCTGCAGATAGGAAGGGCCCAGAGAGAAGTGAGGGAATCGATAGAGTGGGAAGAGTATCAGTTAGGCAAGTCCGAGTTCAAATTCTGGCTCGGCCACTAACAAGCCCCTTGACATAGGGCAAGCAACTTCTTTGTGGCCTCGCTGATTCTATTACTGTCTCAGGAAAGAGAGGGGATATTGCCTTGATGTAGCTATGACCTTTCTATTTCTCCAAGATTCTCACAAGAGTAGTTGTGAAGATTATATGAAAGTGAGGTCGCCATAGAAATGCAAGGGATTGCTATTATTGTGTTTATAAGTTTAATAACCTACAATCGGAGGACCCAGTCTGGAAGGAATGGGCTCTGGGGTTGATTGGACAACTCTGCTGCCTCGGTCTGCTCCCTCAGACACCCGGCAGGTTATTAACCCCTCCAAGCCTCAGTTTCCTTATCTTTAAAATAGAGATAATAAATCCTGGCATTGCAGGGCTGTTTCAAAGATCCAATTAGATAACAGACATGCAAGTGCTTTGTGAACAGTGGAGCATGGCCCAGACAGTAGCAGGTTTCTCTGGTTGTGATGCTGAGGACTTGGCATTAGCTAAGTTCATCCTGATCCATGTTTGGAAAACAACTCACTTGGTCACACCTCACATACCTGTGGTGATAATGATTACTGAGGGGGGATCCACAGAAGGTGGAGTCCTACCTTTGTCCAACAGGAGGATGCAGGCTCAGCAGTTAGAGCATTGGCCCAGGGATCAAAGAATCCCAGGTTCGATTCCAGTCAAGGGGTTCGTCCCTGGCCCTGGTTGGGGTAGTGTGGGAGGCAGCCAATCAATGTGTCTCTCTCATGTAGATGTTTCCCTCCCTCCCTCCTTCCCACTCTATCTGAAGATGGAAAAAAAGTTTCCTCTGGTGAGGATTTAAAAAAAAAAGGGTAAACAAACAGGAATCCATACTTTCCAGAAATATCTTCTGGTCTCTAGACAAGTGTAGGAAGGAAGTGTTTCTGGGTCAGATGTCAGAACTGGAGCCCAGTAATCAGGGGAGGCTTTCTGGAGGAGGTGAGCAGGGTGTGGAAGAAGGACAGGGTGCTGGCTAATTTGAAGAAGAGAAGTAACATGAAGGTTCTATGTGCTAGACACTCGCCAGGCATTTTCATGAATGTTTTTCCTGTCCTCAAAACAACCTGGGAGATAGGCATTTATTACTATTTATAGGTGAGGAAATAGGCCCAGAGGGGGAAAGTAAGTTGATTCAGGTCACTCAGCTTCATTCACTTGAAAAGACATATTCTTTACTAAATAGTGTTAAGCACTATTCAGGGTAATGTGAATACCTGGGCCAAGTCAGGCCAAGACACCTGCTTGGAAGTTATGTCACAGCATGGCAGTGACAGAAGCACTCATTCTGCTACCAGATGTTACGCTCTCCCAACAAAGCAATGTGAGGTTGGATGTGTTTTTGCTTCTGGAGAGGAGTAACCACTGTAGCGTCTTAGATAGGACCCACTTTGGGGAACGGAGTTTGCAGCACTCCTGAAGGTTTCGTTTGGGGAATGGGCAGTGGCTGGGGGTGGGAGTGGGATGGCTCCTGTACTGACAGTGAGAATTCAGGACCATCTTGCCAGGCCCAGCAGATTGAACCTGAGGCATTCTGGCCACTCTTGGAGAACTGCCCTTGGTGTGGGGTTGTGGAGACTCCTGAGGTTGAGTTCTGCTCTGCTGTATATGACCTGGGGCAAGTCATGCCGTGTCTTGAGAAAGATAGGGTCTTATGGCCTCTGAGATCCTTTGTAGTTCTAGAATTCTGTGGGTCCAAGAATGGGCTGAGGAGCAAGCTGGTAGGGTCTTGGGGGATGGGGGTGGGAACTATGCCCAAGAAAGGAGAGCCTACCTTTCTTTGGTCATGGACAAGTGATAGGGACACAGTGGCCCGGATGTCATAGGAAGGTGGGTAAGGAGAGTGCATTGTGATAATGCCACATCTCCCTGTTGAGGAAGGGGCCTGTGTATCATCCAGTGGGGGGAGTGACTTCCATAGAGGAGTCTGGGTTCATCTCCTCCAGACCACTGTGAAGGGATGGGCATCGTCTGCCTTGGGTCCAGATGGGAGTGGGAGCCTCACTGGTGTATTTCACAAATACTTATTAAGTATTTAATATTAGGTATAAGTACCTACTATGTGCCACTGTCTTGGGGATGAATGAAAGACAAGGTCTCAGTCCTCATGAACCTCACAATTTGAGGAGGGGCAGGAACCAGGGGCAAGGAGGCAATTAAGGGTCAAAAATTGTGACAAAAGAGGGAGTGCATTGATCCCAGGGGAGATCAGGGGTGGCTTCCCTGAGGAGGTGACATGTGAACTAAAATGAAAGGATGAGGAGAAGCTGGGTTTGAGGGATTTGCTGCACTGGAATAAGGCAAGGCACCTTCTGGGGATTGGGACCAGCTGGCTGTCTGGGTCCTGTGGGGTACAGAAATCATGCCTCACTGTTCTGAACACCCTGAGGGCAGGAGCTGGGTTGGCTGTCTTTTTCCTTTGTCCAGCACAGGGCCTGGCACTAAGTGGCTTTGGGTAATAGGTGGATGATCTGATATGGTCCCACAGTGCATGGGCATCTCTGGGTCCTAGATGTTCAGAATTGAGGGCCTGAGCTGTCACAGGGAGCCCTCATGGTGCATGCAGGGGGCAGCTGAAGCCCAGGGGAGGAAGTGACTTGCTCAAGGTCATAGAGCCAGCCAGCATTAGAGGCTGAACAGGAGTCTGCACCTGCCAGGCCGACCTCAGCTTTCCCACTTCTGTGTTCAGACTTCAAATGCAAAGTCCCATCCCAGAGAGGTGCTTCCAGCTGGGGTGGGATGAGAGGAGCAGGAAGCTGAGGCCAAGAAGGCCGCCATCCCCTCCCCTGCCTCCGACACCTTCCGGGGCCAGGCCGGTGGTTCCAGCTGCCTCTCCCTCCTTGTGGAGGCCCTGAATCTGCATCCGTGGCACACATCCCAGCATTCTCCTGGAAATCCCCTCAGGCTGGGGCTCCTCCCCCCACTATTCTCTTCTACTCTTGCCCCTGAAGCAGGGCTGCCCGGAAGGTTTGCTGAACTGGGGTGGCTAAATCCTATGACTAGAAAAATCTACATTCTGTTTTCAGCACAGGGTTTGAGAGGCAACCTCTCCTCACCACCTGCCCCCTGGAAATCCCCCTCTCCCTAAACCGTGAAAGCTGTCTCAGCTGCTCCTGGCCTGTCACATGCTGCCGAAAACTAATGAGAAGAGGCATTGTCTATTATGTGGGCCACAGTGAACTTAGTGGATGGTGAGGGAAGGTATACACACCTCTACTTTCCATCTGCAGACCCCTTCCCCATCTAGCCCTTTGGCTGCCTTGGGGAAGGAAGCAGGTAGAAACATTCCTTGGGCGGGAGGGGGAAATCTGTCCACTTCCCCAGTTATTACCTTCCACCGCAGTCTGTGTCCACTGTCCTTGGGGGCTGGTTCATCAAAGGCTATCAGCTCTACTCACGGGGTACCCGGCTCTGTGCTTGGCATGGTGTGCTGCAGAATTTTAGTAATTAGTTTATGTGTGCCATGGGACGGAAAAGGTAGAAAATTGCAAGGGTTTAAACCTCAAATCTTCTGGCAAAGTGCATGATTCCCAGGAGGCTACTGGTCAGGTCTCCAAGAAGGGCCTCCTGTCTGCTGAGGAAATCCTGTCCTCCAAGCCTTTAGCCAGGCGAGGCCTTCACCACCTCCAAGAGGGTCATGAAGCGCTCAGACTCACCGTTGTGTTTCCAGGAATTCTGCTTCGTATGCCTTCCATACTGTCTACTTCTTCCCACCAGTCCTATCCCAAGCTCTTGGCTATGGGCAGTACTCTTTCTGTAGGATCCTGGAGCAAGCACAGTCTTGTTTCTTTCCTTTTATCCTCACCTGAGGACATTTTTCCATTTTTTGTTCAGATAGAGTGGGAGGAAGGATAAGGGAGAGGGAGGGAGAAGGAGAGGAAGAGGGAGAAAGAGAGATCGACGTGAAAGGGACACATCGAGTGGCTGCCACCCGCACAACCGAACCAGGGCGAGGGCCAAACTGCAACCGAGGTACGGGCCCTTAGCGGGAACCGAACCCGGGTCTCTCTGGACCGCAGACCTATGCTCTAACCGCTGAGCCAGCAGGGCCAAGTATAGTCTTTATAGTGGAAGTACATCAGTCTGGGAGAGTGCCCTGGACTCCCCTGCCTGTGCCTCTTCACCTCCACCAGTAACTTAAGTGCCATCATTATTACCACCTTCACCAGTATGCAAGCCCCTCCATCTCCACCTTCTCCAGTTTCTGTTCAACACATATGACACACCTACTGGGTGCTAGACACTGGCTGAGCCTGGAGTTAGTAAGAGAAGTGAGACCATCACTGCCCTTGAGGAATTTGCTTTCTGGTTGAGACAGCTGCTGGGAAGTCCTGAGCTGTGATCAGGTCTATATCAACAGGCAGCACTAATGCCTGTGGGAGTACAGAGAACTGAACCGGGGGAGGAAGGTGTGCAAGGAAAACTTCATGGAGGAGTAGACTGTGGAGTGTGCCTGGAGGATAACAAGGAATCTTCCAGGCAAAGATGGAAGAGGAAGGACATGTGTGAAGGTCTGGAGGTGTGTACTAGCGAGGGGCAAGCAGTTTTGTGTAGCTGGAGTTCTGAGAATGAGAGGGGTGTGGTTGGAGATGAGGTTTAACTGGTGGGTGGGGGCAGCTCCTGCACAGCCTGCTGTGAAAGCCAAGGCACCTGCTACAAAAACATCTTTCAAGGCTCTTTGCATATCTGTCCTCACTCAATTCATGCTGAGGGATTTGTACTTTACCCTTATGTGTTCTCTCTGCTCCCCCACACCACTTTTCTCTTTATGGGCCTCAGTTGCCTCATAAGAAAGTTAAGGGATTGGACTAGCCAATCTCTGAGGTCTCTTCCAGCTTTGACACTAGGACCCTCTTCTCTCAAAGCAGGGAGCCTTGTGCACAAAACTTGGTATACAGTGTGTGCTCAATGAGTACTCTCTGGATGAATGAATAAAATACAGCCCCTCAGAGACTGCACTGTTGTCAGCCTCAGACTCGTGGCAAGAGATGGGCATGGGGGAGAGGGGGGGAACAGTTTTGACTCCCATTTTGCAGAGACAGGATGTTCTGGAGCCACTGGGCATAAGGGGCAGCATGGTGTAGTGGAGGGGTTAGCTCCGGTGGCAAAAAGGATGAGCCATGTGGGGATTAGAATGAGGGCTCTGGACTTCCAGCCTAGCATTCTCTCTGCTACACTATGCTGCCTCTAGTTGAAGAGACAGGGCAGAGTGATGGTAAAGCAGAGTTATTTCCCAGGCTGTGGTGCTCTGGACACAAGGGTACTTGTGAGGACACAAGGCTTTAAGAAGAGGTGAAGTTTGGCCTGGGGTTGAAAAACAAAGACCTGCATGAGGAGCACACAGCTCCACAAACATGGGTGGTTTCACATATGCCTACCTACTATACTCTCCATTACTTATACTTACGCAAATGTAGATGTGGGCATACAATATGTACATAATTATACAGTCATACCAATACACAAAAGCACATACAACTACACAATTTATAGATAAACATGTTTACACTTACATGCACACAGACAGGTTGTTACCCACTCAGATACATAAAACCAGTGATATCCAGCCACCTTGAGAGAATATCACAATTACATGGGCAGATACACAAAAATACACATCCAGACATTTGAAAACAGACTAAATGGTATAGATATAGGCACACAGTCACACACAGAGGATTACATAGGAAACCATATATTCAGGGTCACAGATATATACACAGGTACACAGCCATATTCAAGCACGCAGTTACAAATGCCCAATTACATGCCTTTCTGCAAGGTCATACAGGGCCATAGATAAACTGGAGGAGTGGTAGCATGGAGCAGTGGGCAGTGGAGTCAGTCTGGGTTTGAGTCCTAGCTCTGTAGCTTAATGCTGTTTGACTTTGGGCTAATCAGTTGACTTCATGGAACCTCAATTTCCCCATCTGTAAAATGGGAATGATAAAAGTACCTACCTTACACAATTATTTTGTAGATGAATGAAGTAATATGAAAGCGGTTACACAGTGCCTGGCACTTAGTACACACTATATAAAAGGGTTCTATTATTTTGAACACCATTACTACAGAAATACAGTCAGATAGATACATTTGTACACACAGGCACGAGGCACGGAGACCAGAGATACACAGCCACGTGACACTCAAGGTGTGGTGTTTGGTGGGCCTTAGCAGCAGGAGGGCTCCAGAACCCGCATGTCTGGAGCCCGGTTCCTCCTTATCTCCCTTCCATTGCAGTTCTCAGACTGGCGGCCCCTGGACTGGGAGAGTGAGCTACCTGCCTGCCTCACCTGGACTGGCCCAGCCTTTCCCGGAGCACTCTGGGCAGGGCGGCTCAGCTGGTCTCCCAGGTCCTGGGGGGCGGAGCCTAAGGGACACGCGCCAGGCCCCACCCCTCCGCCTGCCCCGTCCCTGGCACAGCCATTGGCCACAGGCCCCGGGGGCGTGGCCGAGCTGGGGCTGGGGGCGCCTGCAGTGGCTGCCCAGGAGTCTCTCTGCTTGTGTCCCGGGGCTGCGGCCCGGTGGCCCGGCTGGTTGGGCTGTGCTCGGGTTCCCGCGCCGGCTCCTGCACCCGCCATGGGCAACTCGTACCACAAGAGGAAGGCCCCCAGCGGTCCCCGGACCCGCAGCTTCTGGCGGTTCGGGCGGTCGGCGAAGTGGCCGGCAGGTAGGGGCCGGGGTGGGGGCGGGGCAGGCGGGGAGGAGGGTCTCCCTGCTGCAGGAGCCGCCACCGCTGCTGCCCCCTCCCGGGGCTTGGCGGGTGTGAGTGTGGGGGACCGGGTATTCCCCGCATTGACTCGACTCCTCACATGCACACAGAGACACATGTACACACGAATACCTCCAGGCAGGCACATGTACATGTTCACAATTTACACAGTCACACACACACAACATCCACTCAGATGCAGATGTATGGATGTACAGACATAAAACCACATACACATTTACACCCAAACCATCGCTGTAGGACGCACAGATCCTGAGACACAGGCACATACACCTATGCTTACGATTTGCACAGCCACATGAACTACATCACATCACAGATTCAGACATACAGTCGTACACACACATTAGTCATGTAGGTACAGTTGTTCAACGTGTTAGACACACAGATGTACCCACAGATTCAGAACTGCACAACCAACCAGACACTCAGGATTACAGACAGACCCTAAGGCACGCGCGCGCACACACACACACAAACACACACTTGTTTCTCAGGCTTTAGCCCCCAACAGGCTGAAAGTTTGCAGGATGGAGGGGAGACAAAGGTGAAGGGGAGAAGCAGGAAACCAGGGGCTGGAGGCTCCGGTCCACCTCCATCTGGCGTGATCAGGAGTCAGACTGGTTCTCTAGACTCCCTCCCCACCCCCACTCAAGCCGCAGCAGCCTTTCAGTTCTTGCCCCCCCCACCCCCCGCGGTCCCCATGGTCGCCGCTGCCGCATCTCCCCCCTTTCAGTGCAGCCACCGAGCTGGAACACAGCCTTTCCCAGCGTGCTGCGGGATCCCTCCGCGGGTCACATTCCAGCCTCCAAGTGAGGGGGAGGAGGGAAGAATGAGGAAGGCTGCCTAACCCAGAGCTGGGAGATGGGATTCCTGGTTTCCCTCAGTGGGTACCGCAGTTCAGGGTATCCCTCAGAGTCCCAAGGGGTCTGGAGGAAGGGCTGTCGAGGGAGTCTAGTTCCCCCACCTGGTGAATCCAGAGATGGGGTAGGGGTGGGACTGTGGATTCAACCCCCCACCCCAAGATAAGGGGTCTCCAGCAGATGTGGGTATCAGCTGGTCTTTGGGAGTGAGAGAATCCCGGAGATGGTGGGGTGGGGGCCCACTCTGCTGTGGTGGGAGAATCCACCCATGTTTTCCCAGGATGGCCCACATTCCTAGAAAATTCTGAACTGAACCTGATGATCTCATCCTTCCACGCAGGGAGTCATGAAAAGAGCCTGGGCTGGGAATTTGGGGTCTGGGTTCTCAGTGTGGCTCTGGTATGGGCTCGGGTGACCTTGATCAGATTGCTTTCACTTCTCTGGACCTACCTGACTCCTATGGGGGGATCTATATTTGAAATTCGGGGGGCTTAGCTTAGGTCATTTCTTGGGACGCTTATAGTGTGGCTAGCTATTTCATGGATAAAGAGACTGAGGTCTGGAGAGGATGGGCTTGTCCAAGGTCATTTGCCTGCTGTGGTTTGAAGACTAATCATGATAATCAAAATAATAGTAGGAAAATGGTTAATTTTTGGTAGGCTCTCTGAGGATTCCTCAGAAGATGGATTGATGAAAGACTCCAGGACTGTCCAGTAGACTCCCTGTTCCAGCTCTGTCCACCTGTCTCTCTCGAGCTTTGCATTGAGGGGGTGGGGCTGGGGCTCCTCATCTGCCCTCCCATGACCACTCTAAACTGATGGTTTCCTGCAAACCAACTGTAGGTCCAGACTTGTGACTATTTGTGGTGGGGAGAGAGAGATTAAGAGGGCTGTGTTTACAGTCTCCTGCCCACTGGCCCAGAAGGAAGAGGCCAGGGGCTTCTAGCAGCCCTTGTGCTCTTTGAGTTCCTGCTGTAGCTCAAGAGTCAACCAGGCTTCAAGGTGTTTCTATAAAACCAGTGCAATGTCAAGGCAATACAAAAATAAGTGTAGGGGCTGGGGAATATTCTAGGTTATATATCAAAAGGCTTTTGGGTTGGGGTCAGTTTTAGAAAACTAGGGAGATGATCATAATTTGGTCTTTGAAGTAACTGCAGGGTTGGAATTAGTCCTGAATTGTTGATTAAATGAGAGATACATTTCATCTCAGCTTTGATTGTGAACAAATGCATGGAGTTGAGACTGAGCATGGAGGTTGTAGAGAAAAGTAATTGAGGCTCTTTCCTTGTGCCTGGGAGAATTTCCATTGTGAATGCAAACTTCCGTCCCTTTGGTTTTACTTGTGCTGAGGATTTTAAGGCCTCCCTGGCCTTAGCCTCTACTGTCACAGGCCCATGTGTGGGACTGGGACTTGAGTACTTACCCATTTGATTAGTCTGTGAAAGGATGAAGGAAGGCAGGCAAGCAGAGAGGCCTGGAGTCCACCCCTACAGGCCACAGGGAGCAGTGAAGGTGCTTGAGCAAGGGAGGGGCCTATGAAAGTGGTGTGTTAGGAAGATGGCTCTGGGTGCTGGCAGGTGCAAGGCAGGGCAGGTTGGCGGGTGGGGTGGTGAGAGTAGAAGCTCCGAGAGCAGTCAGGAGGCTGTTGCAGTAATCCAGGGGAGAGGTGATGAGGTGAGGGTTAGGGACAGGGTGGGGGCTGTGGGAGTAGAGAGGAGTGGCAGCTGCAGAGACACTGCGGAGGAGGTGACAGAAGTGCTAGGACCTGGGATTCATCAGATGTTGGGAGTAAGGGCCAGAGAGGGCTGTGAAGGCTCTGTGCTTGAGGCTGCTTGGCTGGGGGATGGTAGCAGAGATAATAATGCAGAGATAAAAATGAGGCCCTGTGCTAAACCCTTCACATCATTCATCTGTCCTCTAGCAGTCTTACACACTAGAAGCTGTTATTCTCTCCATTTTACAGATGAGGAAGGTGGAGCTAAGAGAAGTGAAGTCATGTGCCCAAGGCCATTCAGCAAGGAGATGGCTGAATCACGATTCTAACCCAAGCCTGTCAGATTCCTAAACCTGTGCCCTTAATCTGGTTAGAGATGGATGGGTTTCCTTTTATGATTGAGGGATCTGCAAGTCCTGGTGGCAAAGAAAGCCTGAGGCCCAGGGGGGTTTGGACTCTGAAGAACCCAAGTGGAGGAAGTGCTGTGAGGGGGTTAAGGACTAAGCATGGAAGCCCCTAGGGTTCAGAGAAGAAGCAGGTGGAAAGTGTAGAGAAAATCCAAATTCCTGGAAGGGTTCCTTCCCTGGATCAAAGACCCTTGGACCATGGAGAAGAGTGAGAGTAAGGGTGGAGTGGAGGGGCCTCCTCACTGCTTGCAAGATACTATATCCTGCTGGAATTGTCTGACCCAACCCTCCCCTTGCCTCCCCAGGCCCTGGGCACTTGGTCCTGGACAGTTTGAGGGATTGGTGGAGGAATGGAATTGGGAGCCCAGGGAGCTTTCCCCCTTTCCCACTGCCCTCCTTTGCCCACGCATTGTCCTGTCAGGTATCTACATGGCCCTCCTCTTGGTAGGGTTTTTCATTCCCATTTTGCAGATGAGCTTGAGGGAATGACCAAGTCTTTGGTAGAGTCAGACCACCTGAAATTCTTTTCATCCCTGCCTCTGGACCAGGAGGACCAGGGGTCTTCAATAGGTTCCACACCTGGGAGAAGGCCAGTTTCTCTTACCTGCCTCCACTCCCCCCAGCTTCTCTCTGTATCCTCCCGTTTCCTGGGGGCAGACTTATGACCAGCTGTGTGTCTGAACTTGCATGTGGGAGCCCTGGGCTTCCCTCTCTGGTCCAAGGGGTCTGAGATAAGCTGAACCCCCTTGCTGCCCCAGGTCAAAGTAAGGGACCACCGCCTTCCTTCCAGGAGCAGAGCCATACATACTGTGGTCTCTTTAGAGAGCATTTCCCCAACCCTCTAGATGAAGAAACTGAGGCCCAGTAAAGGGTAGTGCCTGGCTCAGGACCATGCTGCAATTGAGGGGCAGTGAGAGTTCAAATCTAGGACTCCTGACTCCCAGAACAGGGCGATATCTGGTCTGGGTTTGAATCCCATTCCCTACCAAACAGGGATGTCAGGTCGGCCAGACAGGGCTAAGTCACTGAGGACCTGATAGGGAGCTTATGTTAAGTGTCCCTTATCAGACCTTATCTTAATGGTCCTTAACTCCACTTGAGATTTGAAGAGAGCTCTGGAAGTGGGTGGGAAAGGAGGCCTCTGAGAGCATGAGAATTTGAGTTTTCAGCCAGTCAGAGGGTTCACATCCTGACTCTGCCATTACTGGCTTTGTGACCTTGGGCAAGTCACTGACCCTTGGAGAGTGCCTCTGTATGAAGAGGATTTAGTGAGACTGCATGGGTCTCAATTAATTGGCACTCTATAATTGCTAGTTTATTATCTTTGTGTGTAGTGGAGAGGAAGAGGGGCCTAAGAGGGCCCTTTATCCCTCACCCTGAGAGGCAGAGGCTCCCTCGAATGACATTTTGTGTTTACACTTGGTTGCATGGCTTTAACTTTCCCAGGCACTATGTGAAGTGGCTTAATCCCACTTTACAGATGAGGAGACTGAGGCCCAGAGAAACTGATTTATTTGTCCAAGGCTTGTAATCCAGACCTCCTGACTCCCAAGCTTTTCCTCTCCTGACTTCATGGTGGCGGAATATAGGCCTCTCCAGCATTTATATGGGGATAATCATGCCTTGAAGGAACAAAGGAAAGGGCTTTGGAAAGTCAGAATTGCTCCTGGCCCAAAGAGATTATTATATCATTGTTGGGAGCAGATACTAACCTGGAAACTCATTATGACATTTATTAATATTATTGTAGCTAATTCCTCCCTGCACTACTGCTGTTCCCCAAGGCGCCTGTGGGATGGGATCTTCCCCTCCCTGTTCGGGGCACTCCCTGCCCCCCAATATTTACTTTAGAACCGGCCTGTCAGCTCTGCCCCTGCTGGGTGGGGCATTCCATTGGGAAGGAAGGAGGGGGATTTCCCTTCTGCAGAGGTAGGGTACAGAGCTCCCCCTTTTTGGACAAGGACCCATGCTGCAGCCCTGACCCCTTAACTCCCTTAGACTTAAGTCTGCTAAGGTGTTTCCAGTGAGACCCAGGTTCAAATGTGGGCTGGTCCACTTCCTGGTTGGGTGACCTTGAGCAAGTCACTTTCCCTGGTGCCTCCTTTTGCTCATTTGTAAAAAGGAAATGTCACAGGTACCTTTCAGGTTTCTTGTTAGGTGTACAAAACTGTAGAAGAGAAAGTGTTTTGAGAATTGTAAAAGTGCCTCCACCTGAAAGTTTTTATGTTCATTTCTCTTTGTCTTGCCTCTAAGAGAATAAAATCTACATATGCTCTGGGTTCTGTTCCCATGGGAAGGCCCAGCCCCCTTGGGCCTTGGTTTGTCCACAGGTACAGTGGTACAGTGATACAGCGAGGGGCTGCAATTTAGAGTCTCTGAACACTGAATCCTGGCTCCAGGGCTGGCCAGTGGCACAGTCAGAATGTGGGGGGGGGGGGGGTTGGAGGGGGCAAGGTCAGGCCTGGAGGGTTTTAGCTCCTGAGCGAGGCCACCTGGGCAGCTGTGCCCGCCCCCCTCATTCCTCTCCCCTGAGTCAGGCCTGGCTGCTGTGGGTGCGCCACCACCCCCACCCCTTGCTCTGGAATGGGGCAGGTTGAGGCCTCACCCCATGGAGGATGTTGCCAGGACAGTGAGCACACATGCGCACAATATTCATGTGGCCTTCCTCCCCCATCCCTCCCTGTCTCCAGGCTCAGGAAAGCCCCAGAGTGGTGGGTACGCGCACCTACCTTCCTGTACACAGAGTCACCTGGCAGGCCCTGTGCTAGTCTGCAGTCCAGCTCGTGTATAAAGAGGACATGGATAGGGGGTTTAGGTGTGCTTTGTGGATGTGGTGCTGAGAGCACCCACCTGTGGGATTGGCCCCAGTGGACATTTTGGAGGTGTGTGCCCACCTACCTCACTGGTAGACACAGACTTGCATGTGTGCTTCCTGGTGTGCCGCGGGGGCAGGCGTGTGTGGCCAGGAGCAAGGTGTCTTCCCAGATCCTGGAAGCCTCCCTCCTTCAGCAGATAGAGGAGGGGAGGATTAGGCTGTACCTCTGGACTCTTAGAGCAGAGGTCCTGGAACAGGTCCTTGGCAAAGGTCTTTCCACTCTCGGGGGCTGGATTTCTTTGTGAGGAACCTGCCCTCCACCTGAGATTCGGGTTGCTGAGCCCCGCCCCTAGCAAGCCACAGGTGTGTAGACCAGTGTTTGGAGTCTGGGATGGCTCAGAGAGGCCTCAGGCTCTGGCCAAGCTGTGGGTAGGTGAAGGGAGGGGTGTTGCTGGGGCAACCAGGCGTTATCAGGAGTGAGAGCCTTGGATCTGGCCGGGGAATTTGCAGCTGTGGCCCTGAATCTGCTGTGGGCCTGGGACCTTGAGGAGCTGATGTGCCCCCATCCCTGATTTAGTAGGAGCTTGGCCTTTGGTTTCCCTGGTTAGGGAGAAACCGAAGATGACTGTGTCCTGTATGGTTAAAGGCTCCAGTTTTGGAGCCAGCCAGAGATTGGGAAGTCACTTAGCTCTCTGAGTCTTACCGATCCATGATCAATTAATTTACCAGGCGAGTACCTGCCTGGAAAGGCTGTTGTTGTGAGATCCATGAGGGCAGAGACTGTTTGCTCTCCACCAGCACCTGGCATGAATTAATCACCCTGCAAGTGTTGGTCTACTGCTCTTTTCTGGTTGCGTGGGACTAATAAGGGGTGGATGGGAATGGCTTAAGAGAGGGGAGAGGGAAGAGGGAAATATATGGTCAAGAAACCTCGAATTTTTGGGGATGGGGTCCCCTCAGCCCTTCTGCAGAGAGAAGATCAGGTTTGTAGCTGACATAGTGGTCAGATAGATCATGGCTTTTGGATTCAAGTTATCCTGGGTGCAAAAGCGACCTTGCTGTTCACCAGCGTTATATGCTTGCCTTCTCTGGCCTTAATTTTCTCATCTGTAAAATGGGGATTAAAGTGTCAACTTCTTAGGATTGTTTACATTTCAGTGATTTGTGGAAATATACTCTCTAGCTCCATAGAGTTTGTTTTCCAGAGAGCGAAGGCTCAGCCTTCTGCTTGAGTGGTCTCTGAGAGGTGGGGCAGAAAAGGGGGAAGGGCTGCAGAGGGGTCTTGAGCATGGGAGCCATTGTGAATTCTTAGATCCCTGGGGACTCAGAGAGAAGTGGGCTATTTGAGAAGGATGTCCCCAGGCAAGTTTGGGGGGCAGCACTTTACAGTTCTTTCTCTTCTACAGTCTTAACTACACCTTTTGGAGTTGCCAGAGGGATGTATTTCTTTTGACTCGGTCATTACCCAGCTTAACCTTCATTTTTACTGACCAACCTCCTGGGGCTCTGAATAAAATTCAGGCCCTGCCAAGGCTTGTGGGGCCCCACCAGATCTGACTCCTGCCCTCCTCTCACCTCCTGCCATTCTCTCCCTGGCTCACTGTGTTCCTGGCCTCTGTTCCGGGAAACCCACCGCTCCAGCCTCAAGGTCTTTATACTTGCCGATGCCCCTGTCTAGAAGGCTCTGTACTTTTGCTGCCTGGCTCCTCATATTGTTTGTTTGTTTGTTTGTTTTAATTTTTTGTTTTAATTTTTTTTAGCAAAGTTGAATCTTAATCTTTTATTTTGTATAAATGGATGGACAGGGCGCACTACACCCGCAGAATAAGGAGTTCAGCCACAGGCTGGGAAATTTTCTTCACCCAGTCACAATTTCTAGGCTTTGATATTTTTCTCCAACACAGTTGAATTTCTACAATTCAGGTTGAGGATTTGGTGTCCACCCCCATCCTTCTTATTCTTGAGGTCTCAGTTCCAATGGTCTTTCCTTGATGTCCTCTAAAGGCACCCCCTTCCTGCCACAGCTCCTCAGTCTCCACTATCTAAAATTATATTGCTAGTTTACCTCATTCATGTAGTCATCAAATGTTTATTGAGCTCACGGCATGTACCAGGATTCAGGCACTGGGGATGTACTGGTGAACAAGATAAGTTTTCCATTAGATATAGGCCCCAGTACTAGCTTAATAAATATTTGCTGATTGAATGAATGGGTACAATAACTTTATAAAGAGGAGTTATTGACCTAGTTTCTAAATAAGGTCATGGCTTGTGTGTGATGGTGCTGGATTTGAACGTGGACCTGACTTCCCTCCAAGTACCGCGTCCCTTACTGCCCTCACCTGTAAGCTGTTTCTTGGCTAATTCTGTTCTCCATGCCTGGTGATCCAGCAGAGACACTGAGTCCCAGAGTGAGGCCTGTGGGAAGAATCCTGGGCTGGAGGAGCAGGTCTGTACTGAAGGCCTGTCGCTGCTGTGTGACCTTAGAGAGTTCCCAGTGCTTCTCTGGGCTGCTGATGTCACCTTACCAAAGTGGGAAGAAAGTCCTTTGGAAAGTATGAGGCTAGCCCTGGCCGGTTTGGCTCAGCGGTTAGAGCGGCAGCCTACAGTCCATAGAGACCCGGATTCAGTTCCTGCCTAAGGGCACGTACCTCGGTTGCAGTTTGTCCCCGGCCCTGGTTGGGTTGTGCGGGTGGCAGCCACTCGATGTGTCCCTTTCACATCGATGTTTCTCTCTCTCTCTCTCTTCTCTCTCCCTCCCACTCTACCTGAACAAAAAATGGAAAAATGTCCTCGGGTGAGGATTAAAAAAAAAAGTATGAGGCTGAGCATACACACGAGGGTTACCACCAGCCAATGTGATGCCACCCTGGGCAGCTCCTGGCTTCCCGCTACTGTGTCCTGGGCTGGCTCCCACCTCTAAAGGGGCCTCCATCATGGCCGCGCCATCCCCACAGGCGCCATCCCCACAGGCACTCTGGCCTTCTGCCTGGCTACTCCGTACTCTGCACTCCTTCCCCGGGGAATTACCCTCAGCAGCCAGGAGGGCCTGGGGTGGGCACCATGCCAAGTGTAATCTAGTGGCTCTTCTACCTACCAGCTGGCAGCTGGGAGCCCTGCCTTAGCTTTGGCTCCTGACTATTTAGAAAAGGACTTGGGGACAGGGTTAGTGGTTTGCTTCTGGAAGTGAGTGTCTTCAGCCCTCCTAGTAATACTGTCCACCAGAGCCCAGCACCCACAGGCTGCAGCCTTCAGTCGCTCCGTGAGCCTGAGAGGGTTCCTGCCCCTGCACTCTACTTTAGGGGCGGGGTCGGTAGAGGGGCGGGACCAGTGGCGAGGGTAGGAGGAGGACCTGGAGAGCAGCCCCTCCCCCCAGCCTGGATCTGGGGCTCTGCAGCTGGGCGGGCTGGCGGACAGGCATCCTTTAGTGCGGGGTTGTGGTGAAGGCGTCGCCTGGGGCTCTGGAGAGATCGGGATAGGCACTGTCTGAGTGGGACTTGCAGTCATGGTGGTGCTCCTGGGCCGCCACCTCCCAGCGCTCCTCGGGCTCTTTAAGAAGAAGGGTGAGTGGGTGTGGCTGGGTCGGGGGAGAGGAGGGCTTCCCGACACCTCTATTTGCCAGACCCTGATGTAGAATAGGGGAATCAAGACGGGGGAAGGAAAATGGATGGGGGGTGGGGGCCAGTAATGAGACCAGACTCCCCTGTCCACTGCCATGCCTTTGTCCAGCCACTTTGCTGCTGCCTTTGTCTGGGCTGTGCCTGTGTTTGGGAGGATGGATCCAGGTGTCTCTGACCTTGAAGCCTGCAGCCCAGGGGCGAGACCGCCTCCCCCGCAGGGGTACCCATGCTTTACTGGGTACATCCTAGTACCTCAGTGCCCAGAGCAAGGGCACCCCCTCCCATTAGTGTCTGGGAGGAAGGAATGTGGGGAGCAGAGTAGAGGGGGAAATAGTACCACTGGAAGTTGGGGAGCATGATCAATGAGATTCTGTTTAGAGGCCTGGGGGTGAAGTTTTGGAAGGAGGGACCTGTGCCCATTTACTTGTCCTAGGAACTGGGCTTTCAGGCCTGGATTAAGACGTGGGGACCAGAGTTTATTGGACTTTTTGGGGGGCCAGAGGACCCCCCAGTTTGAGTGTGACCCAGGAATCCCCTCTGGGAACCCGGAATTTAGTCCTGGAGTTTAATTTGGCTCTGATTTGCTGACCTTAAACAAGACCTTTCTTTTTTGAGCCTGTTTCCTGATGTATAAAATCGGGATTGGGATTAGGCGAAGGGATCTCTGAGAGGTGTAGCTCTGACCTTGGGATTCCTGTGGGTTCCCTGGGCAGGAGCTGGCTGTTGAAGAATGGGCTGGGGAAGGAGAGACGGGCAGGTGTCAACTAAAGACCCTCATTTCAGGGCGTGGCCTTTTCAGGGCTTGTTTTGTTCTTGCTGTTGTACAAGGTGCTGCCAAAGTCACATGACTCTCCCAGTGCTTTTGCTTGTATTGTGGGTTCCAGTTAAAGGGGGGGCTGGGGCTGCAAAATGCTGACACAGCCCCCCATTCCCAGGATTAGATGACCAATTTCCCAATGGGCGGGGCCTGTAACAAGATCATTTGTAATGGATCTCTGGCTCCTCTGTAGGGGGGAACTTCCAGGAGAGGGGAGTAACTGGGACTGTTCTCCCAAGAGAGGCTGGAGCTTCCTTTACTGGGGGTGTAGGGGCCTGGGTCCCTCTTTTCCTCTGCCCTGCTTATTCTTCTACTAAAGGACAGCCACATGGGTGAGTAGGGGAACCAAGAGGCCATATCCCTGGTTTGTCCCTCCCTCCAAGACTTCTTGGTAATCTGGTTATGACTCCTGCTAGCCCCCACCTCTTCCTAGTGTCCCATGGTCTCTTCTGCCTGGACCTGGGCCAAGGTGTTTACGAAAAGGGTATTTGTTTTTCCCCTATAAAGTGGAACTTGAGGTCTGGAGATCAGAGAAATTTGTATTTCCTATGGGCTGTATGTATACTCGGTGTCTTGCATGGGGCCCTTAGTGTCATGTGGATACGCAGCTGTGTCTGTGTTTGAGTGTTATTTGTATATGTTTAGAATGGAGACTGTGGGTGTTGCATTTATACATGGTGGCTAGGTGTGCTCTGTGGGCCCCTGTGTGCAATGTGTGTACACAGATGTATTTATACTTGGGTGCTTTGTTTGTATACATACTAAAGCCTGTGGGTGTTATGTAAATATACGATGGGCCTGTGTGCCCTGGTTGTGGTGCCTGTATGGGGCCCTTTGGGTAGTGTGAGTACTTAGATCTGTGTGCACTTGGGTGGTTTGTATTTGTACATGGGGCTGTGTGTGTATTGAGTACATACCCCTGAAGTGTGGGTTGTGTCTACAGATTGGCAGAAGTGGGCATTGCCTGTCTGTGTAGGGCTGTGTGCAGTCCGGGCACTGTGAGTGCCCTTGTGGTGGTGCCTGTGCACCTGAAGGCCCAGATGCCTCCGGGCCTCACTTCTCTTTCTCTCCATCCCCCCAGGCTCAGCCAAGGCTGAGAGCGACAAACGTCTGAGTGTAGGGCCCGGCCAGGGGCCAGGGTCTGTAGTGGATGAGCACCAGGACAATGTCTTCTTCCCCAGTGGGCGACCACCTCACCTGGAAGAGCTGCACACACAGGCCCAGGAGGGGCTCCGTTCCCTGCAGCACCAAGGTAACCTTCCCCTCTCTCCAGCACTACTCTCAGCTCACAGGGCGAGAGGCCTAGCCCAACACACCTTTCTGGTATCTTCCAGAAAAACAGAAGCTCAACAAGGGTGGCTGGGACCATGGAGACACCCAGAGCCTCCAGGTGAGCCCTGCCCCCAGTCTGACTCTTACTTCTTCCTCCCTGTTTGACCTCTGGCAGGTATGTCTCTGAACCTTTCTGAATTTCAGTTTCCTTCCTGTATCATGAAGGGCTAGACTAGATGAGGACCCCTGAGGGCTCGTCCAGCTGCTGTCTGCTCAGTGCTAGGTGATACGGGGGGCAAGCTGAGTCAGAAGTTCCAAGGGGGAACCCTGAAGGCAATAGTAAACCCCATCCAGGCTTCTGGGGTGGTCTTGGGTCTGAGGCCAGGGCCTGATCTCCTTTTTCCCTCAACAGTCCTCCAGGACCGGGCCAGATGAAGACAGCATCTCCTTCTGCAGCCAGACCACATCCTACACTGCTGAGAGCTCCACGGCGGAGGATGCTCTTTCCATCCGCACGGAGATGATTCAGCGCAAAGGTTGCTGCTCATCAGCTGGGGTTCTTGGACAGGGAGGGGGTGATGGGCACCATCTGAGTCCCTACACCTGCAGCCTCCTCTTTTCCTCCTAATCTAATATTTCTCAAGGCTCTGATTCAGTGAATTCAGGAAACACAGTACTCTGTGTGCTCTTGGAGAGTCATGATGCACATTAACTGCAAAGTAGAACAGTTAAGAGTTGGAAGCGGGTTTGAACCTGATATTGCTGCTTATCAGCTGTGTGCCCTTGGGTCAACCCTTAACCTCTCTGAGCTGTTTGATGTCCTATAAAAATGAAGACAAGGGTACTTATATTATTGGAACGAATGCCAAGTATTTAGCATGCTAACATAATAAGTCTTCACTAAATGGAAATTATCACTATTCACCTAGTAAATGGTAAAGCCTTCTAGAAAGAAGTCTTATAGAAAAGAAGCATCTAATTTTGTTTAACCTAGCTTTGCCCTACCTGCTATGGAAATCTTTTTTTACAGAGTTCTTACTAACGTTTTAACAAAAACGATTGTTCTGCAGAATGTCCTGAGACCTGCTCTAATGGTTTCTCTCCCCTGTACTGGCCCCCAGGCTCCACCTTCCGACCCCATGACTCATTTCCCAAATCATCAGGGAAGTCAGGGCGGCGGCGGCGGGAACGGCGGAGCACGGTGCTGGGGCTGCCGCAGCATGTGCAGAAGGAACTTGGTGAGCCCTGGATTAGGGGGGCAGCAGTGGTGTGGGGGGAGCCCCTGCCAGCCTCTCTGCTGACTCCCAAGTCCTTCCTGTCTGTCCCAGGCCTGCGGAATGAGCGTGAGGCACCAGGCACTCCTCGGCCTCCTGGTCCACGGGATGCTGTGCGAATCCCCACGGTGGATGGCCGCCCGGGGAGTCTGGCCTCAGGATCAGGATCCGGGGTCCGGGTGTCCCTGCAGGCACTGGAGGCGGAGGCGGAAGCTGGGGCCAAAGCAGAAGCCATGCTGCAGCGCCACATCAACCGTGTCTACCGGGATGACACCTTTGTTGGCCGGTCCACAGGGGCTCAGCCCCCGCCAATTCCACGGCCCATGTCCCTAGCAGTGCCCGGACTGACAGGAGGGGCAGGGCCTCCAGAGCCTCTGAGCCCGGCCATGTCCATCTCGCCCCAGGCCACCTACTTGTCGAAACTGATCCCACATGCTGTGCTGCCACCCACAGTGGATGTGGTGGCCCTGGGCCGCTGCAGCCTGCGCACCCTGAGCCGCTGCAGCCTGCTCTCCGCCAGCCCGGCCTCCGTCCGCTCATTTGGCCGCTTCTCCTCCGCCTCCAGCCCGCAGCCCCGTAGCCGCCACCCTTCCTCCTCCAGTGACACCTGGAGCCACTCTCAGTCCTCGGAGACCATTGTGTCTGACGGCTCCACCCTGTCTTCTAAGGGTGGCTCTGAGGGCCGGCCAGAGGGCTCTGTAGCTAGCAACAGTGTGGTGCTCCCTCCCCAGGGGGGCAGCGGGAGGGGCTCTCCCAGTGGGGGCAGCACTGCTGAGGCCTCAGACACTGTCAGCATTCGGAGCAGTGGGCAGTTGTCCGGCCGGAGTGTGTCCCTACGCAAGCTGAAGCGACCCCCTCAACCGCCCCGCCGGACCTACTCACTCCGTCAGCGGGGCTCGGCAGCCCCTGATGGGCCCTTGGGCTTGCCCCCCAAGCCAGAGCGGAAGCAGCAGCTACAGCTGCCTCGGCCACCCACCACTGGTGGGTCAGAAGGGACAGGGGCAGCACCCTGTCCATCCAACTCAGCAGGCAGCTGGGTGCCTGGCTTGTCTCCAGGTGGCTCCCGGCGCCCCCCACGCTCCCCAGAACGGACGCTCTCACCCTCCAGTGGATACTCGAGCCAAAGTGGTACCCCTACCCTGCCTCCCAAGGGTCTGGCTGGCGCCCCTGCGTCCCCAGGCAAGGTCCAACCCCCTAAACCAGAGCGAGTCACTTCCCTCCAGTCTCCTGGGGCCTCTGTCTCCTCCTCCCTCACATCTCTGTGCTCCTCCTTCTCTGACCCAGCCCCTTCAGATCGATCTGGTCCACAGATGTCAACTGCTCTTAGTGACAGGTTTGTCATACCTCCTCATCCCAAGGTGCTTGCTCCCTTCTCCCCACCTCCCTCCAAGCCCAAGAGTCCTAACCAAGCTGCCCCTGGACCCGTCTCTACCACTGATGTCAGTCCCGAGTCCCTTTCCACCCCCCAGACATCCCTGATCCCATCACAGGAATCTCCCATTGCCTCTAAAGACCAGTCGCCCCCACCATCCCCACCCCCATCTTATCATCCACCCCCACCACCCACTAAGAAGTTAGAGGTGGTTGAGGAGGCCCCATCTGCCCCAGAGACTGGTGAGGAGCCCCTCCAAGATCCCAGCTGGCCCCCACCCCCACCCCCTGCGCCTGAGGAGCAGGACCTGTCCATGGCTGACTTCCCCCCACCAGAGGAGGCCTTTTTCTCTATGGTTGGCCCTGAACCTGCAGGCCCTTCACACCCTCCAGCCCCTGTCAACTCCCTGGCTGCTTCACCCTCAGCTACTCTCTCTTCTCAGAGCCAGTCCCATGGTACCCCAGACCCTCCATCTCCGCCAGCGCCCCCTGCTGGTTCTGTCACAGGGCAGGGCAAGCTCCCTCGGAAAGAACCATTGGGCTGCAGCAAGGGCAATGGGGTACCTAGGGAGGATGCCGGTGCACCCCTGGTCACACCCTCACTCCTGCAGATGGTTCGACTGCGTTCTGTGGGTGCTCCCACAGTGGCTCCAACCCCAGCATCGGGGCCATCAGCCCCCCAGAAGCCACTACGAAGGGCCCTGTCAGGGCGGGCCAGCCCAGCACCTGCCCCCTCCCCAGGGCTCCATGCTGCTGTTCGACTCAAGGCCTCCAGTCTGGCTGCCAATGAGGGTCTTGTGAATGCCCAGCCCAATGGGCCACCTGAGGTGGAGCCACGGTCTCCTCAGTCCCCTGCCTCTATGGCTAGCTTCATCTTCTCCAAGGGCACTAAGAAGCTGCAGCTGGAGCGGCCTGTGTCCCCTGAGAACCAAGCTGACCTCCAGCGGAATCTGGTGGCTGAACTTCGGAGCATCTCAGAGCAGCGGCCACCCCAGGCCTCAAAGAAGTCACCTAAGGCTCCCCCACCTGTGGCCCGCAAGCCCTCTGTGGGAGTACCTGCACCCACCTCCCCCAGCTTTCCTCGGGCTGAGCCCCTTAATGCTCTTCCGACCAATGGGCTCCCTCATGCTGAGGGCAGGACTAAGGGGGAGCCAGCGGAGAATGGAGGCGTCGTGCAGCTGGTGGGCCCGGGGGAGAAGCTGGGTCCGCCTGGCTCAGGTACAGTGGGCAGTGGTGGTGTGTGGGTTCCGTTGCTGGGGCTAGGACGAGGTATCTTGCTCACCATTAGGGATTGCTCTTGGATCTTCAAGGTTGCAGGTCCCAGGATGCCTGCGAGGGTGGCCTGCACCCTTGAGCTCCAGGGAAGAAGCATGGTGTGTGGGGCGTTGGAATCCGAACTACTGAGTTTGAATTCCAACTTGGCCATTTTATCCACCCTTCCTAGCCTCAGGCTCCTCACTGTCAGGTTTGGGCAATGGTGCCTGCACTATAGAGATAATATTTATAAATGTTTTTTTTAACCCTCACCCGAGGATATTTTTTCTATTTATCTTCAGGTAGAGTGGGAGGGAGGGAGAAACATCGATGTGAGAGGGACACATCAACTGGTTGCTTCCCACATGAACCCGACCTGGGCTGGGGACGAACTGTAACTGCGGTATGTGACCCTGACTGGAATCGTACCTGCGACTCTTTGGTCCGCGGGCTGATGCTCTTAACTGCTGAGCCAAACCAGCCAGGGCAGTATTTGTCAAGTGTTGAGTGCAGTGCTGCTAGTATGGTCAGTAAATTGAGGGGGTGAGGTAGGAATGTGCCTTGGCTCTCTTCCAGAGCCAAGCGGGGTGCCCCTTGCTGAGTAACCCTTCTCTTTTCCCTACAGAGCCACAGAAGGAGCTGGTCTAACCACCAGGCATCTCACTGGCACTGCTGACCCATCCCAGGAATACAATCTCAGGGACCTGAGCAGCTCCAAGGATGAGAGGATACGGCAGACACTTACCCTGATGGAGAGGATGCCTGCAGCCTTAACCTCCACGGCCTTCAATATTTATGCAAGCCTGGTGTTGACCCTGTCCTCCAAGTCATCCAGCTCTCATGCCTTTTCCCGAATGGAGTCACCTCTGGCGGCTGCCACTTCTGTCTTGGCCTTAGCATCTCGAAGGAGGTAGCTGGTGGGAGTGGGCGGCTGTGCCCCATGCTGGCTCTGAGGCCAGAGTTGGGAGAACACCCCACTTGAGTTTCTTTTTTTTTTCATGTCCAAATCAAGCACACACTGTAGTCCAGAATCAAAGCACTTTTGAAAAGAGACTGCATGTCCATCCTCCAGGGCCCATGAAGCCACATTCCACGGGCCTGTTTACATGGCGGCAGCATCGATTGGTGGTAGCCAGCCATAGCTGGGACCACCCCCTCCCTCCCATCCAGTTTGCTCCTTTTCTTAGTTCTTGGAGGTGGGTGAGTCACTGTATTCCCCTAGGCTGGAGGCAGGAGTGAGGCTGTGGAATTCCAAAGCACAAAGGTGCAGCAAGGGTTAGCCTTCTGTGCCTCAACTTACCACCAACCCAACCACCCTCCTGCCTTCCAGTTATGCTTGGTGCTCCATGCAGGGAACAAGTGGGGAGCAGCCAGGGCCCGAATGGGTACGGAAAGAACTAGAGAGGAGGTCCACAGGCTCTGTCCTCAGAACAGAGTAGGGAGTCATCTCGGGGGACACTTGGCAATGCCAGGCATCTGTTCTTTGTTTCACCGATCAGGTTGTGGGGGGCAGGCGTAGCACTTCAGAGTGGGCTGTGGCAAAGCTGGGTTCCCTTTCAGCTGGGCAGTGGTAGTACTGAGGAGGTGGGTGGAGGGGAGGGTCTGGCAGGGGGAGAGCTTATTTGGGCAATGGGTCCCGCCCCAGATTTCATTCTCTGACCTTTCTTTCTTCGCCTGGGTGCATGTCCGCCGTGCAGCTGCTTTCAGCACAGGTGGTTCCACTGGGGGGACTGATGCTGAGTGACAAGCACGGGAAGCCAAAGGTGCATTCTATTCCAGACTCTTCCCTAGTCAATGGAGGGGGCACTCAGTGTTCTAAAGGAGCAGGCTGGGTGGTTGCCCTGTCTCCTCCAGGAATTCTAATGACCTTTCTGTTTTCAGCCTGTGCCACCTATCTAGGTAAGCTGGCTTCCCCACTGGCCCCTATGGCTCCACAGTGACCCAGGCTTGAGTCTGGCAAGGAACCTTGCCATTAGCTGTTATTTCCCATCAAGGAGAGACTGACCTCCTCCCAGAGCAAGAGCTGGGAACACAGGATGTGGTACGAGAGAGAGCCCAGGTTTCTCTGGCCCTCTCTCACCACTTCCTCCTGTAGCTGTAAACCAATGTTCTTCCCTTGCCCTTTGGGTAATGAAGAGCTGCTGTTGGGTACATGTTGTGCCTGCCCAGTGAGTTGGGAAAAGAAGGTGGTCAATAAGCATCGCTCTGCTCAGAGCTCCTGATCCAACCCCCCTGGAACCAGGACCGGGCCAAAGCTTCCTTGAAACCAGGTCCTGGCAGCAGCCTTGGAGCTGCTGAGGGTGGGAAGGTGCCCAAATTCTGTCTCTTTCCCTCTCTTCTCCTCTCAATGTTACTCAAGCTCCTTTTCCTCAGTTAGAATCTTCTGAGTTTATTTCCCCACTGGGTGGGACAGTACAAAGGAGAAGGGAGGATCTAGAAGTAACCCTTCTTTGTCCTCTGGGGTAAATGAGCTTGATCTAGTGCAAATGGAGAGACCAAAAGCCTCTGATTTTTATTTCCATAAAAATGTTAGAGAGAGAAATATATATATATTTCTTTAAATTTTTTCGTCTTTGATATGTCTGTACCAACAATCCATCCCCTCTGCCCTAAAGCCTGAATGAGACACATGAAAAAGCTGTGTTTCAAAGGTGTTAATTAAATGATTAAAACTTGGCTGCTCCTGCTGCTGTTTTTTTTTTCTTTCCGTTTATTTTCAGATAGAGTGGGAGGTGGGGGGAGGAAGAAACATTGATGTGAGAGAGACACATTGATGGGTTGCCTCCTGCACGGGCCGGGGACCAAACTGCAACCGAGGTACATGTCCCTGACCTGAATGAACCCACGACTCTTTGGTACACAGGCCGATGCTCTAAACGTTGAGCCAAACCACCAGGGCTGGCTGCTGCTTCTTAATGGGGTGGGGGAGGGGCAGGGTGGTGGTTGGGGCCCACATTTAGAAGGGAAAATGTTCTCCCTGCAAACATTGGACCTCTCAAAGTGGGCCTGCTCTGCTTAGCCAGCCAACGAGAATGTCAGGTGTTCACCCTCCATCCTCCAAACCTCCCTCCCTCCCTCACCTCACAGGGTCAAAAGTACAAGATACAAGCAGCTCCAGGCTGGGTGAGGGGCCCAGCAGCTGCTACACACTTGTGTTCCTCTCTCCTGAGATGGTTCCAGTTCACAGGCCTCATCCAGACACCCTTTTCCAGACATTTTATTTGAATTCATGACAGTGATAGTGATACCGACTCAGATGCCTTATGGAGAAGTACCCCACCCTCTATGAAGAAAGAATCAGGCCGTACCATCCGCCCCTACTTCTGACATTAACAACACAGCTGGTTTAGGGATTTTCCCAAACGAGCAGAGTTAAGGGAAATGCCAGGAGCCCAGGGCTGGCCCTGCCTCCAGTGCCAAGCCTTAGGGCTGGCAGGCACTGGCAAATGCTGCCAACCACGTGGTAGACCACTAGGTTCTGCTTCCCCTTCTCTTTTCAAATCCCACAATTTCCTGTTGGGGAGAAGCTGTAATTAATCCAGTTCAGGCACCAGATCCCAGGCAGAGGTACAGCTGCTGGGGTAACTCTAGGAAAACCTGGAAACCAGTATTTTCCCAATTAGAAGGACTGTGACATAAACATTTTCTGTGAGTTATATTAAAACCAGATTTCTCAACTCAGCTGCCAAGGGAAGAAGGTGACTCCCTGCTGCTGCCCAGCCCTCGTTACCACCTGGGAGGTCAGCCTCCCACCGTGGCCAGACTGCGACAATCCTGGGCCCCAGGGGTGGCTGAGCTGCCTCAGCAGTGCTGCAGCGAATAAAGTCCCAAACTTCCTGCTTCAGTGTCCTGGGAGGTGGGTAAATGGATGCTAGATGGAGCAAACTAAGGAGACAGATGACTTAGACCGATGGGAGAAGGGTGGAAGATGCCCGGTTAGCTAGCTGATGTTCCCCCCAGTCAGCGATTTACAGGAGATGTACCCCAGCTTGGTCATGAAGTTGGTTTGCTTCCACTGTGCGATGCACTCCTCAGAAATTTTAAAGTCAGCCTGGACAAAGAACAAAAAAGCGATTATAGTGACGGTGATGGCACGGCGACTCAACTTCTCTAAGAAAACAGTTTGTCAGAGGCTTCCACGTTCACATCTTTTGAATCAGGCAAGCCCAAAACCTTGCTGGAGGCAATGAATGACAAAACTGAAGCTGCCCTATTTGGGGCACATCACGAGAAGGCAGAGTTCCTTGGAAAAGACAAGGCAACAGGAAAAGAGGAAGCCCAAATGTGAGACGGACTGACTATAAAAAGCCAAAGACATACATCCATAGGAGCTGAGCAGGGCTATTATGAACAGGATACTGTGGACATCACTCATTCATAGGATCACCGGGAGTTGGAGCCAACTTATTGGCACAAAGATCATTTTAGGGACTTAGTTTAAGAAAATAATCATGGCCTGGCCAGTGTGGCTCAGTGGATTGAGTGTCATCCCATGGACTGAGGGGTGCCGGTATGATTCCCAGTCAAGGCACATGCCCGGATTGCAGGCTTGATCTCCAGTGGATCGCGTCGATATTTCTATCTCTCCCTAAAGAAAAAAGGAACTAGGTACCAGGACATTCTAATAGTGAAAAATAGAACAACTTCAATGTCTAGTAAGGGAAATAATTTGGTTAAAAAATGATAATTATGATATAATACTGTAAAATAAGATCCCCCCTTAATATTTAAGAAAATAGGGAAGTTTTCAGGCATAAAGTTAAAAAAAAAAAAAAAGGCATGATTCACACTGTAACTATGAAGGAAATAAATCACTAATGACATTTTCAGTGTCCAGGTGGTAGGACTATGGGTATTTTGTTTTCTTCATGTCCTATATATTTTTTTACATATTTACATCAAAAATTTATTTTATAACCAGAAAAAAAATCAGTGATTCATAAAACCATCCTGGAGAGCCAGGAAAGGAGGGAGGGGACAAAGCCATGTGGCACTTGCAGGAGAATGGAGAGGGAGAAACCATTAGGCATGCCCTCCAGAAACCCTCTGTCTAACTGAGGAAACAAGTTATCTCAGTACACGTGCTGCAAACAGTTAATTAACTAGCAACAGTTACTTTATTTTATTTTTTTTATCCTCACCCCAGGACATTTTTCCATTTTTTGTTCAAATAGAGTGGGAAGGAGAGAGAGGAAGAGAGAGAGAGAGAAACATCGACATGAAAGGGACACATTGCACGACCAACCAGGGCCGGGGACAAACTGCAACCGAGGTACATGCACTTAGCAGGAACCGAACCTGGATCTCTCTGGACCACAGGCCGACGCTCTAACCGCTGAGCCAAACCGGCCAGGGCTAGCAACAGTTATTAACTAGAAAAAGTCACACATGTAGTGGTAGTTCTATGAGGGGAAGGAATTTTCGCTGCTTTATTCACTGATGTTGCACCCAGAACTATGCCAGGCATATATATTAGGGACCCAGTATCTGCTGAGTGAATGAATTCCGGGGCACTGGGACAGGCTGAATATGAATCAGTGCCCCAGAGAAAGAAGGAAGAACGAGTGTTCCAAGATTAAGGAGGGCGACAGTGACCCCAGGAGGGTTTTGATCCTGGCTCCCCACTTCGGGTGACCCTGTGTGGCCTTGGCAGGTATCCTGCCAGGTAAAATGGGATCATCTATCAGACTAAAGAGCAAATGAGGAACTGTCTGAAGTCCCTCATGCAGAGCCCCAAGTAGCCTGGGGGTGCTCCGTGCATGTGAAGGCCCCGTGCTCCTTAGGCACCTCGTTCGGAAAGGTCTGAAATGAAGGAAGAGAGGCACTGGCAGAAAGGCCCAGCTGGGAAGAGGGCAGGTTTGGATTCATTAACAGTCTGGGGACACAGTGCAGACAGGCCAGGGAAGAGGTAAACAACTGCAGCTTTTTACCTGCAACTTCTCAAAGACTTTCTTCTTTGGCTTGAGCTCGTCATCTGGTTGGCCCTTCTCATAGCCCTTCACAAACACTCGCTCCCCAGGAGCAGAGCCTGCAGGAGGGTCCAGAGGCTCAACCTTGCGGCTGACCCCTTCTCTGGGAAGACACACAGGCCACGGAGAGTGAGGCTACCGGCTGCTTCCAGCTGCGCGGAGGCCAAATATTAGAGCCTCCGCATGGAGCCCCTGCTGGGGTGAGGTCACCCTTGTCACCAGGAGGCCCTCACGGCTATACGACATGTCAGAGCCTGACCAGGGTTAGATTAACCAGGGCTAAACTGAAATCCTATGTCAGGAGAGATACCAAAATCTGGGCGCTTAAGGGGGGAAGTACGATATAACAGAGAGAGCAAGTCCTTAACAGCTCATCAGAACTGGGTTTGAATCCTGGCTCCTCTTATGAGTGGTGAGAGGTGGGCATGTACGTACTGCTTTGAACCTTCAATGTCTGTTTTAATAAAGTTAACTGAAGGTAAAGTGCTTCATCCACAGTACTTGTACAGTAATTCCACCATGACCCACCTTTGGGCCAGGGTTCCCAGGGCTTCCACCTGGCACGTGGAGGGGCACCACATGGGCCAATTCCCCCGTTCTTTTGGCGTCCCCTGGTCCTGCGCTTCACCCCAAGCCCTTACTCACATAGAAGCACACAGAAGCATGCCTTGAGACTCGATTCCTCTCATCTTCTGGGGTTTCAGATTGCACAGCACCACCACCAGCCTGTCCTGCAGCTCCTCCTTGGACACAAACTGCACCAGGCCGCTCACCACAGTCCGTGGCTCAGCTTCCCCCACATCAATCTTCTCCACGTACAGGCTGTCTGCATCTGGGTGCTGCCAGCAAGAGATGTCAGTCCCAGAGAGTGTCACAATACAATAGATCATAGGTCCTGATGAACTCTGGCTCCAGGAAGGGGCAGCTGCTCCCTAGAGAAGCCCTCGAGGGACCCTCTGGAACGAATTCTCCTTCCAGGTCCCAGACAGCAGACAGTAGACCGGGCCTTGAAGGTACATTCTCCTCTCAACCAAGTGATGAGATTTGAGTAAAATGAGCCTAATTACTTGTGTAAGAGGTGGAAAGAACCTCTAAGAGAGATGAAATGGCCTGGACTCTCTGGGTGGCTGCCATGATGGCCACAGCTGCCCCGAATCAGTCCTAGGTGCAATGGAAGACGGAGGAGGACACCGCCAGGGTCGCCTTCTGAAAGCACCCTCAGCTCTCAAAGTAGTTTGGTGGTTTGGTCCATATACTGAAAACCCAATCAAGCTGGGAACAGAAAAAAAAGATAAAGCCCACAAAAATGGTCCCAGTCACTGGTTGCATAACCTTCTGTCTCTGGGAAAAAGGAAGTCCTTCTCCCTTCACCATTCTTTCTCTTTCTCTTTCTCTTTCTCTCTCTCTCTCTCTCTCTCTGTGTGCGCGCGTTGGGGGCTGAGGGGGTGTTGGTTTGGGAAATAAAGTGACCGATAAAAGATAAGGCCAGCAGCTTGTCCAGACAAGTTGGTGGAGACCAGGTGAGTCCATCAGATCAGATTTAACAGATAAACAAGTTCCCTTTGACTAACACCCCCCCTCCCCCCTCTGAGTTCCTGGCTATGTTTGGTTGCATAAGGCCCAGAGGCAGCAAAGGGAAAAGCCTGAGGCCTGGAATTAGACACCTGGATTCTGACTTGCAATATGACCTCAGGGATGTTACTTCCCATCCCAGGCCAGGTTTCCTCCAGATGGAAACAGACAAACCTGACCCCTATCTGCTTCTCTGGAATGTAGTGAAAATGAGTACCTTGTCCACACTGATGACTTTCCCCACACGGATATCCAGCCGGGATGGGATGACCTCCTCTGGTTCCGAATTCTTGGCAGGGCCTTTGGCAACTGGCTCTGTGAATGAGAACCCCAGGGGTCAGAACTGACCTTCCCCATGGTAGGTCAACTGCTGATCCCACCAAATGAAGACACTAGCAGGCTTTCATGCAGAATCACCGAATCTACCCACCAGTTATACCTTCGTTTATGTATCTGCCTACCTACCTACCCCATCTATCATCACCTAATCGTTCTTCTTTATTTAACTTTACTGGAAAGATTTACAGAATTATATATTAGTTATGTAGGATTTCATGGAAGTAGCAAACTGAGGACCTGAATAGAAACATCACTAATATTATTAAGTTTTATAGAATGTGGGAGTCCTGGCCTCTGTTTTACAGTGGCCTAGACTTTTCTTGACCAATTCAACTTTACCTTACCATGAATGCTACTTCTGAGTTACATCTTCTTTTTATTTTATTTATTTATTTATTTATTTATTTATTTATTTATATTTTTTGGTACGTGCCCCCAGCAGGAACCAAACCCAGGACTCTCTGGTCCGCAGGCCAATGCTCCAACTGCTGAGCCAAACCGGCCAGGGCTGATTTATATCTTCTTTAAAACAGGGCTGGCAACCTTTGAGAAGTGACACTAGATTGTCATCTATTCTTACTGAGCTATTAGGCTGGAGGGGAGGGGAGGGGAGGGGAGAGTCATAGCTCTCCCCTTAGGTGTTTCCATTCAGGTATTCCACATACTTACTGAGTCTTTTCTGGGAGGGGTGGTTGGCCAACTAAGAGCCAGTCAGAGGCACATAGAAGGAACTGGCAAACCTGAAGATGAGCTTCCTGAGAAGCTGTGTGTGCTCCGCCTGAGCAGTTGATTCACCCTCATGGTCTAACCCAACTGGTCTCCTTAGCTGAAGAGGATTTAGTGAAAGGATCCAAGCACATGTCCTACACCAGCATCTCCTGGCAGTGCTGGTACAATAGGATATAATCACTGCACGGTATCCACCAAACCGAAATCAAGTTCCATTTCAGGTGTCAAGGGGGTACACATTCTTGCACTTCAGACCCCTGGCTTCTTGGGCCCTCAGTTTAGGACAGACCTTTTTCTGAGGCACATGGACAGGTTATCTATCCAGATGATGTCACCCCCCCGTTCACCCCACCCCCCCACCCCCGACCTTACTCTGCTTTGAAGGATCTGGGTAGGCAGCACTGGACAGTTTCTTCAGTGCCGGGGTGTTAAACTTTTCCCGGATGGGATCCAGCAACTTGTTCAGAGCGACTTCAACTGAATTCTTTAGGTCTCCGGGGTGTACAACCTGCAAAAGTATACAAGGCCTGGTGAGATAAGGCCCTCAAACAGGCACAGGGCACCTGAACCTACTAAGAACAGTGTGCGTACAGGATGCAGGGTGTTTTCCCAGCAGTCAGAACCACCTCCTGGAGCTGGTAGAGCAGAGAAGGGGAAATAGGTTCGGAAAGGCTATCTGACTTGTCTGGGATCCAGGCCTTTTGACTGAATTCGATACTAACTTGAAGGTTTTAGAGGCTAAATGTTTTTATTAGTCAACATCTTCTAGCCCCTCCACTCATGCTGAGAGTGGTGGCATAAACCAGGTGTCATTTACAAGGAAACACTCACAAAGGTCACGGAAGGGCTAAAACCCAGAGGGGAAGCTGACTGAATAAGAAAGAACAAGGGCTCTGGAGTTAGACAGACTGAGGTCTGAGTCCCAGCTAGATGTATGACCCTGAACCAGGCACACTCTAAGTTCTGGATTCTTTGCTTAAAAAATGAAGATAACACCTTTATCTCATTGAGGCAAAGTCAGGATTAAATTACATAATGTGGGTGAAAATGGTCAGTAGTGCTAGTACACGAGAGTTCGGTAACTCAATTTCAATTAATTGGGATATAATTCACTTTTATATGCCAAACCTGGCCTGAAAGTATCCTCTATATTCATTCTGAGGGGATATCCCTTAGGTATGAGTACCTGTGATACAGCAATGCCTCTATTTTTGTCTCTGATGCTATTCTTTCATTTCCTTGGGAATGTTTAATGATATAAAAGCTTTAGACTTGCCCTGGCTGGTTTGGCTCAGCAGTTAGAGTGTTTGCCTGCAGTCCAGAGAGACCCGGGTTCGGTTCCTGCTAAGGGCACATATCTCGGTTGCAGTTTGTCCCCGGCTCTGGTTGGATCATGTGGGTGGCAGCCACTCGATATGTCCCTTTAATGTCGATGTTTTTCTCTCTCTCTTCATCTCCCTCCCACTCTATCTGAACAAAAAATGTCCTCGGGTGAGGATAAAAAAAAAAGCTTTAGACCTGTACTGTCAAATATGGTAGCCACTAGCTTCATGTGGATATTTAAATGTAAATGAAGCCCGCTGGTGTGGCTCACTGGTTGAGCACTGACCCATGCATCATGAGGTTGCCAGTTCAATTCCCAGTCAGGGCACATGCCCAGGTTGTGGGCACGATCCTTAGTCAGGGGCATGCAGGAGGTGGCCAATCGATGTTCTCTCTCATCGATGTTTCTCTCTCTCTCCCTCTTCCTTCCTCTCTCTCTAAAAATCAATAAAAAACATTTTTAAAAAATGTAAATGAAGATTCAGAGCCCTGGCCGGGTAGCTCAGTTGGTTAGTGTGTCATCCTGATACACCAAGATTGTAGGTCGATCCCCAGTCAGGGTACATAAAAGCAACAACCAATGCATGCATAAACAAGTGGAACAACAAAGCGATGTTTTTCTCTGCCTCCCTTCCTCTCTCTCTCTAAAATCAATCGTTTAAAAAAAAGATTCAGTCAACTCAGTTGCACTGGTCACATGTAAGTGCAGGTGGAACACACCCGCCCTCACAGAAAGTGCTATGGTTACCACTGTTCCAGGTTCTTTATTCAAAAGCATTTCTTCTCTTCCTTCTCATTATTCCCAAAGAGTACTGTTCACAGGGTGGAGGAGGGGATTGTGGGTTCTGTGGCCTGCCTCAGACTGCAGCTAGAAGGGTTTCAGAGCAACGGCTGTCAAATGTCCAAAAAATGGACTTCAAGGGCCCTCAGACCCCAGTGGTCACCGAGTCTTTTCCTCAGTTCGATGCCCAAACCTTTATACAACATTGCCTCCAGTGGTCTCCAGGCTGAACACTTCAGTGGTGGGGCATGGAAGGCCAAGTGAGGCAGCCCTGCCCATCAGCACATAATTGAGGTCATCAGACAGTTTTTCCTGAAGTTGAACTTAAGCAAGTCCCCTGTGGTCCCCACCCACAGTCCTGGTGCTAAACCCTCTGGCGCCACAAGAAGAAACCTAACCTTCTCCTGGGAGAGTCCTTCATGTATTTGAGGAGGACTGGACCCATACTCGCTTCTTGGCTAAGCATGCCCAGTTCCTTCAACTGTGCTTTTGTGACATGGTTTTGAGTCTGCTGCCTATAGTAGCAGCCTTCCTCTCCCCGCCAACACACCCAGCTTGTCAAATACACCTCATAAAATTGAAGTCCAGGGCTCCAGGCACAACCCCAAATGTAATCAGAACAATGCACAACTGAATGGACTATCAACTCCCTGGTTCCAGGACCTCTATTTCTGATGACTTGGGCCAAGACTTAATTGATATCTTTGACAGCTCTAACACACTGCAGACTCAACTCAAATTCAGAGTCAATCAAAACTCATCATTCCTCGTATGTGCTATTATTATATCTTCCCTTTATAATCTGGCCCTGCCTACATATCCCACAATGCCCCACCTCACCTTTTAGACTCTAGTGAGATCAAACCACTTGCAATTCCTTATATACCATGCTGATTCATCTTACCAAGTCTTTAAAAAAATTGTTTTTTCTTTATTGATTTTAGAGAGAGGAAGGGAGAGGGAGAGAGAGATAGAAACATTGATGAGAGAGAATACTGATTGGCTGCCTCCTACATGCCCCCGACTGGGGAACGGGCCCACAACCTGGGCATGTGCTCTGATCAGGAATTCAACTGGTGACCTCTATGGTACATGGGTCGACGCTCAACCACTGAGCCACACTGGCTGGGCTCATCTTACCAAGTCTTGGCACAATTTATTCCCTCACAGATTTCCTCATGAACTCCTGCTCCTCAGGTGAAACAGTGGATGCCGGCCCTTCTACAAGGCTTCCCAGAGAGTCGGTTAATCATTTCCTCCATTTTATTTCTAGACCATGCATATATCTTCATTGTGCAGTAAAACAAGAAATATTTGTTTATATGTCTGCTTCTCCTCCTGGATTATGAAATTCATGAGGATTTAGTCCTCTTTGTATTGCCAGCCCCTAACACGGTGCCTAACACATGGCCACTGAGTAAATCTTGTTAAACTGTTGGGTAAAATTAATAGTATCTTCTACTCTGTCCTTTTATATCTGTGTCTCTTTTTTGAACCCTGATTTTGCACCTGTCCTTGAAATGCTTCATTTTGGGTTGATCCTTCATTCCAGGTTACGTCCTTTGGAGAGCAATTAGGACACCAATATGTTAGTTTTGTGCCATTTGCCCTTCTAATCTGTGAACCATGTGAATATTCATCTAAGCCACTCACAAAATACAGAGCCCAGAAGAGTATCAAGTCAGAGCCCTGTGGTACATAACCAGAAACCCAGCTAGGACAAGACGGAGTGGTGTCAGAATAAGTTCTGTGGGGCCCTGGCTGGGTGGGTCAGTTGGTTAGAGTATCATCCTGTACACCAAAAGGTTACGGGTTCAATTCCCAGTCTGGACATGTATGGGAGGCAACCAATTGATGCTTCTCTCTCTCTCTCCTTTCCTCTCCCTAAAACATATCCTCAGGTGACGATTAAAAAAAAAATAAAAAAAGAATGAGTTCATGGGGTATTATGCCTCCTCTGGTATTACCTCATCAGCAAAGTCTTTTTCCAGGTCCAAGTAAGCTGTGTAGGTCTTGTTTCCACCCCATTTTTCATCCCGAAGGATCACAAACTCTGTAAGAAAAAGGATCCGTACCAACAAACTCACTGCTAAAGGCAGTTGGCATTCCTAGCACAACTACATGGGTATCTGTTGTTTCTGCCATATATGTATTTTGAACTTTATTATATGTTGTTGTTTTTTAAATTGGATGTGTGGCCATATTGTATATCCAGCTGGAATCTAAACTCAAGGGGGAGGATCGGTGTCTTACATTTCCTCTTATTCCTCTAGTTCATGTCTGCCCCCACCGTCATTTCTACCACTCCTGCCCACCCTGACACCCCACTTAGAACCTAACCTCGTAACACATGGACAACTAACTGGTATTTCAACTTCAATCCTTATTAATATGTACGAATTCAGAGCAGAGAATCAGGAAAGCCATCTCTGGAGGATGACTCACAAATCACAAGTATGATACAGTATATGATCTAAGTATTATCACTACTAGTTCTGCCATTTCAGCCTGGGCTCTGAAAAGAAAACAGGGAGTGTCTTACCAGACTTGAGGGGGAAAAGGACATGCTTGATGAAGGACAGAACCCCATTGTTCTCCACGTTCCCTGGCTCACAGAAGGCCTTCTTCAGTTTTTTCTTCACCTCCTCCTTCCGATCAAGGAGATCAATCTTGGACTCCTAGAAGCCATGGAGGGGAAGAGGACATCTTGTGGTTGAAAATGAGAATATGCTCAACTAATCTGTGCACAGCTGACCTTTGAACAACACAGGTTTGAACTGCGCAGGAGCACTCGTGATTTTTTTCAATATGCACAGTACTGTCAAGGTATTTTCTCTTCTTTTTTATCCTCACCCAAGGACATTTTTGCATTTATCTTCAGATGGAGTGGGAGGGAGAGAGGGAGGAAGAGAGAGAGAAACATCGATGTGAGAGAGACACATCGACTGGCTGCCACCCACATGACCCCAACTGGGGCCGCAGATAAACTGCAATTGAGGTATGTGCCCTTAGCGCAGTGGTTCTCAACCTGTGGGTTGCGACCCCTTTGGGGGTCAAACGACCCTTTCACAGGGGTTGCCTAAGATATAACAGTAGCAAAATTACAGTTATGAAGTAGCAACAAAAATAATTTTATGGTTGGGGGTCACCACCACATGAGGAACTGTATCAAAGGGTCGCGGCATTAGGAAGGTTGAGAACCACTGCCTTAGCGGGAACCGAACCCGGGACTCTCTGGCCCGTGGGCCGATGCTCTAACTGCTGAGCCAAACAGGCCAGGGCCCATCTCATTTTCTTAATAACATTTTCTTTTCTCTAACGTAATTTATTGTAAGAATAAAGTATCTATCATACATGTAACATACAAAATATGTGTTGATCGACTGTTTATGTTATCATATGGTCCCAGTCAACAGTAGACTATTAGTAGTTGTTTTTGGGGTCAAAGTTATATTTAGATTTTCAACTACATGTGGAGGGGGAAAGTTGGTGCCCCAAACCTTCACATGTTCAGAGGTCAACTGTATTTTAATCTTTTAAAACAAAGATTTAAACATTGAACAACTTTAACAAAAGTAAAATTAATCAGAGTGAAGTATCATTCACAGTATTGCCACCCAATAAATAAAACTATTTTCATTTTACTGTGTTCTTCCAAGACCTTGTCTATGGCATAGGAAATCATTAGAAATTTATGGTTAGAGAATAAATGTCCTGTGTTTTTTTTATTTGAGGCTATGTCATAAGTATTTCTGAGTGGCTACTTAGTATTAGGTTATAATTTTTATGCTGTATTGTATTCCCAATTATTAGTGACAACATAATTATATAACAATTTCTAAACTTTCAAATTATGTCCCAATTGTTACAAACTATATATCATGCTACAAGGAACATCCTAGCAAAAGTTCGTTTTTTTTTGCCTTCTCTAGGATTATTTTCTTTTTTTTTTATCCTCACCCGAGGACATTTTTCCATTTTTTGTTCAGGTAGAGTGGGAGGGAGAGAGAGGAACAGAGAGAGAGAGAGAAACATCGTTGTGAAAGGAACACACCGAGTGGCTGCCACCCGCACGACCCACCAGGGCCGAGGACAAACTGCAACCGAGGTACGTGCCCTTAACGGGAACCGAACCCGGGTTTCTCAGGACCACAGGCTGACGCTCTAACTGCTGAGCCAAACCGGCCAGGGCTAGGATTATTTTCTTAAACTACAAAAAATTTTGCCAGGCCCCAAACTGTTTTCTGAAAAGGGTACATAAATAATCGACATTGCCATCAGTAATGTGTGAGGATACTTGTTTCACACACCACCACCACCACCAGGTATCAAGAATTATCAGGAGCCCTGGCCGGTTTGGCTCAGCGGTTAGAGCGTCGGCCTGCGGTCCTGAGAGACCCGGTTCGGTTCCCGCTAAGGGCGCGTACCTCGGTTGCAGTTTGTCCCCGGCCCTGGTCGGTTGTGCAGGTGGCAGCCACTCAATGTGTTCCTTTCACATCGATGTTTCTCTCTCTCTCTCTGTTCCTCTCTCTCCCTCCCACTCTACCTGAACAAAAAATGGAAAAATGTCCTCGGTGAGGATAAAAAAAAAAAAAAAAAGAATTATCAGGAGCCATTTTTCCTTTTTAGGGCACAAAATTTGTTTCTTATTTTGAAGTCAGTGAGCTCATACTCATTTGAGTTCAGTGGTTACTAAATTCTGGTCCACATATGACTGTATATGAATCACCTGGGGTGCTTTTAAAAAAATAATAAATGATTGGGTTCCACTCAAACCTCATGAATCAAAATCTCCTGGTGTTGGGCCAGGTATTGTATTTTTAAAAAGGTTTCTGAGTAATTCTGATGCTTCATATTTGGGAACTGCTAATAAAACCAATTTCCAGGATTAAAATATGGTGATTATCACCAAATAGGATGAGAAACATGATACTTAGTCTCAGAAAAATAATTGAGATATGGAGTACCATAACTTGAGAGAAAAAGGAATGAGTATATTCTTTTAAAAATAACTAACAGTTTCTATGCATACATTTATTAATCTCTGACCAAAGATCAAGAAATCAGTCTTAAAGAACCAGACAAGTGCCCAAACATGACTTTAAACAGATTCAACTAGTAGGATTTGAAAAAAATACAGATTCCTGAGTTGTTTCCCAGAACCACTTTATCAGAACCTAAGGACAGGGTCTACTCAACTTAAAAAATATTTTCCTAGGTGATTCTGAAGGTCAGCCATGTTTGGGAGCCCTGAACTCAAATTTTCACATCTTTGGGTTCCACTAAGTCCTCTATTCTGTACCCGTAGTGAACAAAAGTGCACATTCCTTAGACAGGATTTATAAATGTTAAAAGATAGGATACATATTAGTTAAAGCAAACATCACCCTGAGAATCAAGATGCTAGTTGGTAAAATGCAAGCACAGCCTTCTCAGTAATGAGGTTGAATGTTATCACAGTTCTATGAATAAAGACATTACTTTTGCTTGTGCTTTATATCAGTAGCAGTAAAATGAAAATCATCAGGACTGCTTCTGGGTCCTTCAATACTCAAGAACCACTGGAATTAACTAAATTATTTAAGATTACTTATAACTCAAGGCAGAGTTGGCAACCTACCTCTTCCGAAGAACTCATTTTGCTACCAGTTAATCCTGGAACCATAGGATTCATCAGATGGACTCGTTTTGAGTAGCCAAGTGCAGGGAGATACTGAGGAGTTAGAAAGAAACACACAAAGCAGATATTAGTATAAATTCCTCCTTGGTACCCCAAGCTCAGCTAACTTGGCCAGCAACCTAATAGTTTCACGTATTCCTTCCAATCTCTCTCTCTCTCTCTCTCTCTTTTTTAACCAAATACATAACTTTCTTTTTAAGAAAAAAATTTTTTTCCCTTTATTGATTTTAGAGAGAGAGGAAAGGAGAGGGGGAGAGAGAGATAGAAACATCCATAAGAGAGAACGTCAATTGGCCACCTCCGGCTTGCCCTTCACTGGGGACTGGGCCCACAACCTGGGCATGTGTCCTGACCAGGAATCGAACCAGCGACTTCCTGGTGCATAGGTCGACACCCAAACCCTGAGCCACACTGGCCGGACCAAATACATAACTTTCGATGGTGATCATAATGTAAACAAAAATTCCCCCCCATCAAAGCTTTTTTATTAGTATTATATTGTGAGGCTACTGGATTTACCACCATAAACAACTATAAAATCTGGCAATACATAAAATAACCATTTGCATTGACAGCAACAGGTGGACAGCTATAAATCTTGAGAGAAGGGAAAGCAAAAGTGACCACACATTTACCCTGGCTTTCCCCTTGAGGGCATTTTTTTTTTTCCTCCAAAAAGGTGCTGAGAAAAAGACCAAGCAGAAAGCAGCAGTCTAACTAAGCAGACTGAAGTTAAGGGTTGTCAGGTGGCTAGGATTTGGGAAGGTTCTAGACAAAAGGGATCCCCTCCCCCCAAAAAAATCTAAGTCAAAATTCCCCACTGATTTAATAGCTGACTCATAGCTGTGCATGCATCCGAAGAGACTCCAGGAAGCTCAGCACAAAACAGGCTCTGGGAGGCTGAAGATCTGAGCAGAGATTTCAGAGGCTGCACAGTGCTGGGAGACAGAGGTTGAAATTTAAGTCCAATCAAAGTAGAGAGGGTTTTGTAAACACCTTGAAATTTCAGCATGAGACTCCAGGAAAGCCATAGCCTAAGAATAAAAACCACATCATGGGAACAAGGGCAAAACTGTAATAGACCTGTTCTAACAAAATCTAAAACCAACCCATGACAGGATCAAGGTAATAAATCAGTAATTTAACAACAGCCTACAGAAAACATAGCACTCTATAAACATAAGCCAGAGCCTCTATAACATATCTACGATGACTCTGATACATTAAAACACAGAAATGGAAAGCAGAAAAAAGTGACTGATAGTTAAAACAGACAACAAAAGCAGAGCCAGAAACCATTCAGGTATTGGAATAAGTAGATTTAGGGTATCAAAATAATTATGACTGGTGTGTTAAAAAGTGACTGGAGGAAAAGATGGAGGAGATGGATGAAAGATGAAGAACTGTAAACGAGAATTGGAATCTGTAAAAAAAGAATCAAATGGAAGTTCTAAAATGGCACAATACAGTCCTGGCCAATTTGGCTCAGCAGTTGGAGTGTCGGCCCGCGGACCAGAGAATCCAGAATTTGGTTCCCGCTAGGGGCACGTACCAAAAAAAACCCAAAAAGGCACAATACAATCCCAAATGGATTCAACAAAAGACAGGATTAATAAACCTGAAGAAAGGTCAATTGAGAATATCCACACTAAAGCACAGAGGGAACAAAGAAAGGAAACGACAACTGTAAGGGGTCTAACCTATATGTAATTAGGGTCCCAGGAGAATACAAAGAGATACGAGAGAAGCAATATTTAAGGAAATAATAGGGGACAATTTTCCAAATTTGATAAAAATATCAACCCACAGATTCAAGAAGCTCAGTAAAATCCAAGCAGGATAAATACAAAGAAAACTATTGCAGAAAACATATAGTGAAATTGTTGAAAATCAGAGACAAAGAGATAACCTTAAAAATAGCCAGAAAAAAGACATATCATCTACACAGGAGAAACAATAATACCTATGGGTGATTTTTCAGTGGAAACTATGGAAGCCAGAGGCAATGGGACAACTCTTCAAAATACTAAAAGAAAAATAATTGCCAATCTAGAACTTTATAACCCAGTGGAAGAAGAGACACAGAATTGCAGGAAGAAATCAAGAATATCAGAAAGGGTAAGTAATGATAAGTATGCATGAAAATTGTTTAAAAGACACATAGTAAATCTTTGGAATGTAAAATATATATAAAAGTGAAATATAGCCCATCCTGTGTGGCCCAGTGGTTAAGCATCGACCCATGCACCAAGAGGTCACTGGTTCGATTGCCAGTCAGGGCACATGCCCAGGTTGTAGGCCCAATTCCCAGTGGGGGGCGTGCAGGAGGCAGTCAATCGATGTTCTCTCTCATTAATGTTTCTATCTCTCTACCTCTCGCTTCTCTCTCTAAAATCAAAAAAGAAAAAAAAAGTGAAAAATATGACAACAATAGCATAAAGGGCAGGAGGGTATTAATTGAAGTATAATTGTAGGTTTTTGCATGGTTGGGAAATGGTAAAAATGTCTAACTTAAATTGTAATATATTACAAAAATACATGTCATCTCTAGGGAAGAGACGGGCAAAACTTTTTTGTAAATGGCAAGATAATAAATATTTTAGGATTAGTGAGCCACACATTTGGTCTCTCTTGCATACTTTTCATTTTTTTTTATAACCCTCAAAAATATAAAATCTGCCCTGGCCAGTGTGACTCAGTTGGTTAGAGCACTGTCCCATGCATTGAAGGGCCACGGGTTTGATTTCTGGTCAGGACACATACCAAGGTTTTGGGTTTGATCCCCAGTTGGGGTGTGGTCGATGTTTCTCTCTCACATCAATGTTTCTGTCTCTATTTCTCTCCCTTCCTTTTTCTCTAATAATCAATAATAAAAAACATAAATATAAAAAATTCACATTGTAGCCCTGGTTGGTGTGTCACATCGAAAGTTCATGGGTTCAATTCCTAGTCAGGGCACATGCCCAGGTTGTGGGGCATGTGAAGGAGGCAAATGATTGATGTTTCACTCTCACATCAATGTTTCTCTATCTCTCTCCTCTCCCTTTCTCTCTATAAAACAAAACAAAACATAAACATTATCTTTTTTTAAAGTGTTTTTATTGATTTTTTTTTTTAGAGAGAGAAATGGAGAGATAGAAACATCGATATAAGAAATACATCAATCAGCCCTGGACGGTTTGGCTCAGCGGTTAGAGCGTTGGCCTGCGGTCCTGAGAGACCCAGGTTCGGTTCCCGCTAAGGGCATGTACCTCGGTTGCAGTTTGTCCCCAGCCCTGGTTGGGTCGTGTGGGTGGCGACCACTCAACGTGTCCCTTTCACATCGATGTTTCTCTCTCCCCCTCCCTCCCACGCTCTATCTGAACAAAAAATAGAAAAAGTGTCCTCGGGTGAGGATAAAAAAAGAAAAAAAGAAATACATCAATCAACTGCCTCCTGCATGCCCCTTACCTGGGTATGTACCCTGACTGGGAAGCGAACTGGGACGTCTCAGTCCATGGGACTAAGCTTAATCCACTGAGCCAAACTGGCCAGGCAATAAAAATTATTTTTAAAAAATTACACTGTAAACATTTCCCCATTCACTAACTATATCCAAAACCCACTTAAAAATATTATATAATATTCTATTGTGAGGCTTTATCATAATGTATTTAACCAACCCCTTGTCATTTGATATGTTTATTTCTAGATTTTTGCTTTAAATTGATAATATAATAAATACTTTTATACATAATTCAAGTTGCACTTTTAAAATTATTTCCTTAGTACAAAGTTGTATAATTAGTAGGGCAAAGGGCAGAAACATTTTAGTGTTGTCAAACCACCCTCCAGTAATTTCCACTAGCAGTGTTTTCTCTCCACTTTTGCCAATATGAGGTTTTGAGACGCTTTCAAAAATGCCAACTGCTCCTCAAAAGCTCTTTTCAATTTACTCAAGTTCTTTCCCAGAAAAAAAAAAAAACCTATTATGGGCTTGTGCTAATTTCCTCCTTTAAACTCTGTTAAACCTCATCTTAGAGCTGAGTGGTTTATGTAAGATCCAGAGCAAACAGACTAAACGCTCTGGGAAAGAACAGCAGTGCCTTTCCCTGGAAACTGAGCTATCAGGAAAGGAGCAAATCAAACAGTTCTGGGCAGCCTCCTGGTGGAAGCAAAAGCATGAGCTTTTGAGTCAGACAGATCTGGGTGCTAATTCCTGCTTGGTGACTAACTGAGATACTGGACAACTTTCTTCCTCTTTCTATTCTGTTTTCTCATCTCCAAAACAAAGGAAAATAATTCTTACTATACAACATGGTTATGAGTGGTGGGACTGGCATTTTCAATAACCTTTCGTTGCATATCTCTGAGGCTCAAAAAAAAAAAAAAGATAGGAAAGAGGATACTAACCTTTTCTGCAAAGGTGAAAATCTTTCTTTGATCAACACCTCCAAATTGGGCATCTACTTTCAAATATTCTTCATCTAAGGCCTGTGGATAAAAACACACGAGAATAAACTCCTACTGTATTTCTTCTATATGCATCTTAGTAATCAGAAACTTTTGAAAATCACTACATTTTTCAGAAGGTAAGCTAGGAAGCAAATCAGCAGCATTCAGTCTCCATTTTGGCCTCAAGAGCTGCATAAACGTTTGCTGAGAGCCTGCAGTGAACAGTGCCTCCACGTGGATGTCATGGGGTAAAAAATAAGTCTCTGCCCTCAGGAAGCTCACAGTCCAGTGGGGAAGGGAGAAAAAAAGACAAAAAACCATAGTCATGTCAAAGGTACCCACTGAAGGAGACTTCTGGCCAAGATGGCAGCGTAGGTAAACGCGGTATCGTGTCCTCCCACAACCACATCAAAGTTACGACTAAACTACAGAACAACCATCATTCAAAACCACCTGAAATCAAGCTGAAGGAAGTCCTACAACTATGGAATTAAAGCAGCAGCCACATTGAGACTGGTAGGAGGGGCGGAGGTGGAGAGGCTGGTCCCACACTCACATGTGGTGGATAAAAATCAGGAGGCTACCTCGGCTGGGAAGGTCCTCCCTGAGGACTGAGGGGTCCCCGTCCCACACCAGGCGCCCCGCTCAGGGTTCCAGTGCCAGGAAGAGAATCCCCATCACTTCTGGCTGGAAAAACCAGCGGGAACTGAGGCTCAAGGAGGCTGAGGCGGCTGGAGCCCTAGGCAGCAACTCTTAAAGGGGCCGCGCACGGACTTCTCGGACTCTCTCCCTCTAAGCTAGAAGGGGAGGCAGCTCGAGGGGCGCCAGAGACATACAGGGAAGAACTGAGCTGTTTGGCACTGGAGCGAGGGCTGGAGAGGGGGGTTTCTCCGGGACAGACTGCTGTCAGAGGCCTTTGTTCCTTTGGTGAGCCCTTCCCTGGGGCGGCAGACAGCTGCCATATCTGGGACTCCAGCAACCTGGCTCACACTGGTTGCCCCACCCTGGTGATTCCCTGAGGCACCACCCCACCCAACTTTCAGGCCCACCCAAGCTATTGCCAATTGCTTAACCATAGGATTGGCCTGTCTTGGATCCTGCTTCAGGTTTTCCTAAATCCTTTCAAACAAGCAGCATCTGGTCTCAGCCAGTCCCATACATCTCATTAATACAAACACAGGGAGGCAGCCAAAATGAGACAAAGAAACAGGTCCCAAATGAAAGAATAGAACAGAACTCCAGGAAAAGAACTAGCGAAATGGAGATAAGCAACCTAACAGATGCTGAGTTCAAAATACTGCTTATAAGGATGCTCGATGAACTTAGTGAGAACCTCAGTGAACTTAGTGAGGGCCTTAAGAGCATAAAAAAGGACCAGTCAGAAATGAAGGAGGCACTAACTGAAATAAAGAATAATTTACACAGATTCAATAGTAGAGTAGGTAAAGTCAAGAACCAAACCATTGATTTGGAATATAAGGTAGCAAAAAACACCCAATCAGAACAGCAAAAAGAAAAAAGAATAAAAAAAAAATGAGGATAGTGTAAGTAGCCTGTGGACAACTTCAAGTGTGCCAACATTCGCATCTTGGGAGTGCCAGAAGAGAGAGAACAAGAAATCGAAAACCTATTTGAAACAATAATGGCAGAGCCCTGGCCAGTTTGGCTCAGCGGTTAGATCATCAGCCTGTGGTCTGGAGAGACCCGGGTTCGGTTCCCACTAAGGGCATGTACCTCGGTTGCAGTTTGTCCCCGGCCCTGGTTGGGTTGTGTGGGTGGCAGCTACTCGATGTGTCCCTTTCACATCGATGTTTCTCTCTCTCTCTTCCTCCAACTCTATCTCAACAAAGTGTTGAAAAATGTCCTCTGGTGAGGATTAAAAAAAAAAAAAAAAAAAAGAAAGAAACAATAATGGCAGAAAACTTCCCTAACTTGGTGAAGGAAACAGACATACAAGTCCAGGAAGCACAGAGAGTCCCAAACAAGATGAACCCCAAGAGGCCCACACCAAGACACATCATCATTAAAATGCAAAAGGTTCAAGACAAAGAGAGAATCTTACTTGCAGCAAGAGAAAAGCAGTTAGTTACCTACAAGGGAGTTCCCATAAGACTGTCAGCTGATTTCTCAAAAGAAACTTTGCAGGCCAGAAGGGAGTGGCAAGAAATATTTAGAGTGATGAAAAGCAAGAACCTACAACCAAGATTACTCTATCCTACAAAGCTGTCATTTAGAATCGATGGCCATATAAAGAGTTTCCCAGACAAGAAAAAATTAAAGGAGTTCATCACCACCAAACCATTATTATATGAAATGATGAAGGGTCTTTTTGAAGAAACAGATAAAATATATGAACAAACAAAATGGCAATGAATACATATCTATCGACAATTGAATCTACAAACAAAATGAACAGGCAGAACAGAAACATTCTCATAGATACAGAGAACATTTTGTTGGTTGCCAGATGGGAGGTGGGTTGGGGGAATGGGTGAAAAAGGTGAAGGGATTAAGAAATACAAATTGGCTGCTAGACTGACAAACCTCAAAGGGAAGGGGGTTGGGAAGAAATAAACCACGGAACTTATATGCATAACCAATGGACACAGACAACAGTGTGGGGAAAGGCGGGAGGGAGGTGGAAGGGGGGCGGGAGTGGGGAGAAGGGGGTCAATGGGGGGAAAATGAGGAACATCTGTAATATACTCAACAGTAAAGATGAAAAAAAAAAAAGGTGCCCACTGAAGAATGCAGCCTTTGAAAAATGTTAAATAACTGGCAGTAGAAGGTGCTGAGAGAACTCAGAGAAAAGGCAAGGCTAGACTAGTAAGCCAAGAGTTACTGTCACTTACTACATGCCAGGCCTATTGCCAGCCTCTGGATGCAGAGATGAATCGAACCCAGACTCTGCCTTCAAGAAACCAATTACCCAGTCTAGGTGAGAGACATATAAACAGATAACTTCAATACAGTGTGTTAAGGGCTAACCTAGATGTTCTTTTAAAGAACAGTGCTAAGGGGATGGGGAGGAGGGTGTCAATGGGGAAAAAAGGAGAAACATCTGTAACAAAAATAAATTAATAATAATAAAAAAAGAACAGTGCTAACACAAAGGAAGAAATTATTATCTCTAAACAGGATGCGAGAAGGCACAGAGGTGTGAAGTATTCAGGGAAATTATGACTGATGCAGTCTACAAAAGCACAACCTCAAGGGATGTGGAAAGTGTCAGTGATGATGTTAGAAACGTAGGTAAGGCCCCTGAATGTCATGCTAGGGTGCCTAGTATTATCCCAGTCAGTGAATGGTTTTATGGAGGGGAGAAACATGACCTGCACTGCAAAGGATCCCACCAGTAAGAGGGCAGAGCATGGAGTGGAGGCCTACCAGTTGGAGACAAAGAAAGTATCTGGAAGGCTGTGGTGATACAATGATGAAACAAGTTAGTGGGGATGTAGAGCAAGACTGAATTTAAGAGATTTTTAGGCAGTAGAATTGGTAAATTGAGTGTCTGATTGGATGGGGGGAAGAGGAAGAAGGCGAGGTAGAGAAAGATGCATGAACAGGAAGAATTTAGAACAGCACCGTGCAATAGAATGCACTGTGATGGTAAATACGTTCTATATCTGTGGTGTTCAACATGATAGCCACTGGCTACATGTGGTGCACGAGCAACTGAAATACAGCCAATATGACTGAAGAACTAAAATTTGACATTTTAATTATTTTTAAAAAAACATTATTATTATTTTGTAACCCTTACCTGAGGATACATTTTTTAAATTGATTTTTAGAGGTAGGAAAGGGGGGAGAGAGAGAGCAACATCGATGTGAGAAAGAAACATTCACCAGTTACCTCCCATATGCACCCTGACCAGGTATCAAACCTGTAACCTAGGGATGTGCCCTGACCAGGAATTGAACCCAAAACCTTTTGGTGTCCAGGATGATGCTTCAACCAACTGAGCCACCCGGCCGGGGCTAATTTTAATTACTTTTAATAGCCACATATGGCTATGACTAGAGGCTACCATAGTGGACAGTGTAGATCTAGAATGTCTCCAGGTTTAACCTTTGGAAAGATCACGTGGAGGTGACAAGGGAAGAATTTTCTTATACCAAACACTGTAGAAATCTAGAAAGAAAAAGTTAAGTCTATCCATATTGTCATCCTGCCTTCCTAAAGTAACCAGTATTACTAGCTTGGTCTATATTTTTCCATCTTTCTCCTTGCACACACACAAAATAGGATGTGCTTGTTTTGTTTAGTGGAAAATAGGATCATGCCTAAAATTTATTTTGCACACATTTCTGTGAAATTAATTTTCAGTGAAGAAATTGTGATCAACTTAAAGAAGGTTTGCAAGATGAGCAGTGTTTTAAAGGACAGACAGGTAGAGAGATTTGCAACAGAAAAAGTCAAAGAGGGTTCTAGGAAATGGAGGCAGGGGAGAAGGAGGGAGACAGGAAGGCCTGCAGCATGGTCAAGAAACAGCAAGTACATCAGTTAACTGGGCTGAGAGAGAGGTTTCAACCAGTGGTTAGAAACAGAACTAAAAGGTCACCGGGCAACCCCATCCTTGTAAATACCTGTAGTCCAGGGTACAGCAGACCACTGAGCAAAGGGTGCTCCACCTGCTTTACCACCTCAGCTCCAGCTTTTTTGGCATCGTGCTGTGTGACCACGGAGGAGAGTCTGTATACATCTAGTGTGTACTCTCTGAAGAAGAAAGTAAAAGGAGATAGCTAAGACTGAGCCCAGGCCTCAGTTTGATTCTAAGGCACATTCACTCTCCTAATTTTAAAACTTTTTTTTTTTGGTTAATCCTCACCTGAGGATATTTTCCATTGATTTTATCAGATAAAGTGGTAGGGAGGGAGGGAGAGAGGGGGGCAAAGAGAGAGAAACATGGTTGTGAGAGACACATTGATTGGTTGCCTCCTGCACGACCCCAACTGGGGCTAGGGATCAAACCTGCAACCCAGGTACAGGCCCTTGACCAGGAATCAAACCTGAGACCCTTTGGTCCTCAGGTTGACGCTCTTAACTGCTGAGCCAAACTGGCCAGGGCAAGACATTTCAAGAAAGCACTACCTACTAGCTTCTAAATGTGAGTGGCCCATCCTCTCATTCAAAATACTTCATTTTTAAAGATGGCTTTAATTAATCTTTTTCTTCACTTATCTCTTATCTCTTGAAATACTGCTTCTCTGCCATTCCCTTCCATTCTCTTCTTCTGGAATGCCTATTAAACACCAGAATTTCTCAATCTATCTTCCACGTCTTAAGAATAGTGTACCTAGCCCTGGCCAGTTTGGCTCAGCGGTTAGAGCGTCAGCCTGCGGTCCGGAGAGACCGGGGTTTGGTTCCCGCTAAGGGCATGTACTTTGGTTGTGGTTTGTCCCCGGCCCTGGTTGGTTGTGCGGGTGGCAGCCACTCGATGTGTCCCTTCACATTGATGTTTCTCTCTCTCTCTCCCTCCCACTCTATCTGTACAAAAAATGGAAAAATATCCTCGGGTGAGGATAAAAAAAAAAAAAAAGAATAGTGTACCTATAACTTAGTTTAAGGAAAAGGATCTAGTTACTTCTGAAGCTCCTGTATACCACTCTACGATCCTATCCCACTTCCTCCTCCTCCACAATAACCACTATCCTCAACCTTTGTCTTTTTCCAGTTTTATACTGCTTGTATCTCTAAACAATGTGTTGTGAACTTTCTTATATTCCTTCACATATGGCTAGGAGTAGAATTTCTGATCATAGAGGATTTGCATCTTGAACTTTAGTGGGTGATGCCAAACTATTTTCCAAAGTGGCTTTTATCAATTGTATTACTTAATGTTGTCATTGTTTTAAATTTTGTCAATTTGGTAAGCATGAGTGGCTTCTCACTGAAGTTTTTTTATTTTTTATTTTTTCATCCTCACCCGAGGACAATTTTGCACTTTATCTTGAGATATAGAGTGGGAGGGAGAAAAGGAAGAAGAGAGAGAAACATCAATGTGAGAGAGACACATCAAGTGGTCACCACCCACACGACCCCAACCGGGGCCAGGGACAAACTGCAACTGAGGTACGTGCCCTTAGTGGAAACCGAATCCAGGCCTCTCTGGTCCGCGGACCGAAGCTCTAACCGCTGAGCCCAACCTGCCAGAGCTCACTGCAGTTTTAATCTACATTTCTTTGAATAATAACCAAGGATGCTTATATGATTGATCATTTGGGTTCTTCTTTCTATTGGAATGACTCTTTTTTTTTTTTTTTTTTGGTACGTGCACCTAGTAGGAACCGAACCTAGGACTCTCTGGTCCACAGGCTGACGCTCCAACTGCTGAGCCAAACTGGCCAGGGCTGGAATGACTCATTTTTTGAGAGTGGATTTTGTAGTTTTTGACATATAATACTGGTTATTAATCCTATGCCAGTTACATGTGCCAGTTACATTAATCCTTCTCCCAGTTGGCAACTTGTCCTTATACTTTATTTACCTTTTGAAGGTCTTAATTTTAATGTAGTTGAATTCATCAATCTTTTCCTGTGATTTATGATTTTGGTGCATTTTGTTCAATTTTCCCTGCCCTGAGATCACAAGATCGTCTTATATATTGTCTTTTAAGTGTTTTGTAGTTTGGCCTTTACAATTAAATCTTTAATCCACTTGGAATGGAGGGATCACTTTTCCCCACATGGAAAACCAACTGCCTCTGCACCATTTTTCCTAAAAAGTTTATTCTTTCGCACTGGCAAGTTTGGCTCAGCAGTTAGAGCAGTGGGTACCTGGTTTGCAGGTTCGCTCCCTCACCCTCTCTCTAAGAAAAATCAATGGAAAAACATCAAGTGAGGATTAACAACAATAAAAAGTTTATTCTTTATTTTATTAATTTTTTAGTTTAGAGAAGAAGGGAGAGAGGGGGAGAGAGAGAGAGAGAAAAAACATTGATTGGTTGCCTCCTACACATGGCATGACCAGGGACCAAACTCACAACCCGGATATGTGCCCTGACTAGGAATCGAACCCACCACCTTTTGGTGTATGGGACGACGCGCCAACCAACTGAGCTACACCGGCCAAGGCTATTTCTAATTTGTTGATATGCAATGACAGCTCTGTTATATATCAATTTTCCATATTTGTGAATATCTATTTCCGAACTCTCTATTCTGCTCCAGTAGTTAATTCTTGATTTCCATGCTATACAAATGACAAAAGATCTGGTATCCAGAACACATAAGGAACTCCTGAAAAATACGTGCATAGACACTTGACAAAAGAAGGAACAGAAATGACCAATAAAAACATAAAAATAGTCCTGGGCGGTTTGGCTCAGCAGTTAGAGTGCTGGCCTATGGACCGAAGGGTCACAGGTTCATTTCCCAGTCTAGGGCATGAACCTGGGTTGCAGATTTGATCCCCAGCCCCAGTCAAGGTAGTTCGGAAGGCAACCAACTGATGAGTCTCTCTCACATCAATGTTTCTTTCTCTTTCTTTCTCTCCACCCCCTCCTTCCACTCTCTCTAAAAATCTGAAAAAATATCCTCTGGTGAGGACTAATAACAAAAACATGAAAATAAATTCTTCAGATATTTTATCCCTACAATTGAATGGGAGTTTGGGTAGACTTTTAAGTATAGACTTTTAGGTATAGACTTTTAAGTTGGAAACTCCTTTCCTTCAGAATTGTAAAGGCTTTGCTTTATTGCCTTTTGGTTTACAGTGTTCTTTTGAGAAATGTAAAACTGTTCTGATTCCTGGCATTTTAAAGTGACAAGGTTACCCTTTTGATTATTCAAATATTGGACCTCCTGCCCTGGCCGGTTTGGCTCAGCGGTTAGAGCGTCGGCCTGCGGTACAGAGAGACCCGGCTTCGGTTCCCGCTAAGGGCATGTACCTCGGTTGCAGTTTGTCCCCGGCCCTGGTTGGTTGTGCGGGTGGCAGCCACTCGATGTGTCCCTTCACATCGATGTTTCTCTCTCTCTCTCTTCCTCTCTCTCCCTCCCGCTCTATCTGAACAAAAAATGGAAAAATGTCCTCGGGTGAGGATAAAAAAGAAAAAAAATATATATTGGACCTCCTGAAGGTGCAAATAGCCTTCAGTATACTACTTACCATATATTTTAGATCTTTTTTTTTTTTTATCCTCACCTGAGGACATTTTTCCATTTTTTGTTCAGATAGAGTAGGAGGGAGAGAGAGAGAAACATCGATGTGAAAGGGACACATCGAGTGGCCACCACCCGCACAACCCAACCAGGGTCGGGGACAAACTGCAACGGAGGTACATGCCCGTAGCGGGAACTGAACCCGGGTCTCTCTGGACCGCAGGCCGAAGCTCTAACCGCTGAGCCAAACTGGCCAGGGCTATTTTAGATCTTAAGATGCTTATTTTTAAACATTTAACATCTCTTAAATCTAGATAAAGTCTTTTAAACAATGGCATACTATAGATTATAATTTTAATTGTTTAATAGTTTAAGTATTATTTTTAAGACATCTTAAATTAATTAAATATAATATCTCTTTATATTTTCACTTGGTTTCTGGCCACTGAGTACATATTCTTTTTTTTTTTTAAAAGGTTGTAGTCTTTTTATTTTAAATATGTTTTTATTGACTTTTAGAGAGAGGAAGGGAGAGGGAGAAAGAGATAGAAATATCGAAGAGAGAGAAACATTGATTGGCTGCCTCTTGCACAGCCCCTACCAGGGATTGAGCCCCAAAACCAGGCATATGCCCTGACCAGGAATCAAACTGGCAACCTCTTGGTGTATGGGAGGACACTCAACCAAGCCAAGAATATGAGTACATATTCTTGACTAATTTGAAGCATTTAGAAACATTTTATCCAGCATTTTTAGTTGTTTTCAGCGGAAAGTTGTTTTCAGACTGGACAGAGTACCTAGTTTGCCAGACTGCTGGAAACAAAAGTTCTTATCAACATCTCAAACATTTTTAGTTTTCTGTCCATTTCTCTGCACTGCATTCTGGGTGAATTTCTTAGAATTACCTTCCAAATTTCAAATATTCTCTTCAGCTGTGTCCAGGCTAGAGTTGACCCCATCTACTGGAGGTTTGTTTGTGGGTCTTTTGTTCCATTGTTTTTACTTAATGCCAAGGAATTGTACCCATTAAAAAAGGAAATTATAAAACAGAGACAGGAAGAAACATGAATACTTAAAAGTAAAAATAGCCCTGGCCTGTTTGTCTCAGTGATTAGAGCATCAGCCCACAGACCAGAGTCCCAGGGTTCAGTTCCCGGTAAGAGAACTTGTCTTTTTGGTAATATCAGGGATATAACACTTATATAAGTGATGGGCAGCTTGGTTCAATTACTGATAAAAGTCCCTAGGGACCCAGGCAGATGGCCAATAGTGCCCCATACCCTGACTCTATTTTCCATGAGGGGTAGGGGTGAGAATGGGAAAAGGGGAAAAGCCCTATTTTATCCACTGGTTGTAAGCAGCAAGCCTGGTTTGTCCCCACGGCCCCTTCCAGACTGGATTCCTGTGGACCTGTAACTTCAGCCCAGTTCACCAATTTGCATTTCAATCATTTCTCTTACCACAGAGATGTTCAGCTTGTTTTTGAACGTGGCTATGTCATTTGTTATTTTTTTTAATCTACTATTGCTGTGTTTGGAATAGAGGGAGTGCATCAAAGCGTGCACTTACAAAGCTATCTTCCTTTGAAGTCACTTTCATATATAGAAAAAGATCAAGTGACTTTGAAGCAAGATAATTTAATGTACCCTACCTTTACTCTAGAATAAAAACCTTACCTGAGTTATTGTAGATAACAGTATCTGGCATATACTAAGAACTCAGTAAAATATTTGCATGACTTGCTCTCTCACCTTTGTCAGATCTCTGTCTAGTGTCATCATATCACAGAGGTCTTCTCTAACCATTCTATTTAAATAGAAACCCCCCACTTACTGAGAACGTTCCTCCCATCTGCCTGCTTTGTAGCACCTGTCACCATATAGTAAGTGCTCCTTAAATATTTGTAGAATAGATGTAAAAATGAATGCAATCTCACACTCTACTGAGCCTGCAGATTCAAACACTTGCTTATATAAGGATGTTTATATGCTTTATTTAAAACTCTAAATGTCCAATAGTAGGGAATGGAAAAGAAACTTGTGTTAGATGAAATAAAAAAGAAATTAACTTCTAAGCAAGAGATCTGGGATCACATTCTGGCTCTTCTACTTATTAGCTGTATGAACTTAAGTTGGAATCTATTTCCTTATCTGTGAAATAGGATAAAACAATGCTTACTTTAAAAAGTTGTTCTCAGAGGCCCTGGCTGGTGTGGCTCAGCGGTTGGAGTGTTGGCCTGCGGACCAGAGAGTCCCAGGTTCGGTTCCCGCTAGGGGCACGTACCAATAAATAAATAAATAAATAAATAAATAAAAAGTTGTTCTCAGAGAAAATGACTGGTAGAGTGATACATGACTTATTGAAAGGTTTTAATAAAATATGTGGAGACTATGAGGCAGCAGGGGGGAATTACTTAGGAAATTGTTAAGTTAAAAAAAGTAGAACACACAAAATTATATGTATTCTAACATTACAAATAGAAATAAAACTGACAAAGAAGCAATAAAAATTGTTGGGGAGGTGATAAACAAGTGAAATATTTTTTTCTTTTTTAAAAATAATTTTTATTTATTGATTTGAGAGAGAGAGGAAGGGAGAGAGAGAGATAGAGACATCGATGAGAGAGAATATCAACTGGCCGCTTCCTGCATGCCCCCCTCTGGGGATTTGGCCCACAACCTGGGCATGTGCCCTGAGTGGGAATTGAACCGGCGACCTCTTGGTGCATGGGTTGACGCTCAACCACTGAGCCACACCGGCCAGGCAAGTAAATATTTTTCTTTCACAATTCTTTTTGTTTTGTTTTGTTTTTTTTATCCTCACCCGAGGACATTTTTTTATATTTTGTTCAGATAGAGTGAGAGGGAGAGAGAGAGAGAGAAACATCGACGTGAAAGGGACACATCGAGTGGTTGCCACCCACACGATCCAACCAGGGCCGGGGACAAACTGCAACCAAGGTACGTGCCTTTAGCGGGAACTGAACCCGGGTCTCTCCGGACCGCAGGCCGATGCTCTAACCGCTGAGCCAAACCGGCCAGGGCTTCTTTCACAATTCTTTTATCAACATTTGCTAAGGCTGGAAGGAGCAAGGGAGGCTGAACTCTTCATCATTGCTTTCCCACATGCTGTGAGCTCTGTAAGGCCAAGGACTTTGTTAAGATTACATTTATATCTCCAGCAAATAGGAGAGTACCTAGGCATTTACTAGTCAGTACATTTTTAATGGCTGAATTAAAAGGACAAAGGGTATACATTTTTTAATGGTTAACAGGTGGAGCCAAACAGCTTCTAATTCAAATTTACGAGTGCCTGGACTCCACAGATCTGTAATTAGCTAGAAGAACCAGAGCCAGGAGGAGGTGGACAATCAAGCACTTACTTGCTGAGCTGGTAATCAGTGCCTTTGATAAACTTGAGCTTCTCCAAGGGCACACCAATACTTTCCAGCATTGCCTTGATCACATTCTCATAGTAGCTGGTTCGGAGTTCTAGAAGTTCCCATGGAGCTTTCATGTTATCTAGGTACGCATGAAGGTCTGCAAACAGAATCGTTACCTGGACATAAAAGAAAAGGAGCCACCAAAATGTGAATTTGTCCAAGTACTTCCAAAATCCCCTCCCTGTCCCTGCCCTTTTTAAGTCTCTTTTGGCCATTCCCCAAGGGCAACTGCTTGGTTCAACACATTCCTTCTTACCTCACATCCTGCTTTCAGGAAGTCCGCGATCTTCGACATAGGCACAAAGTAAGCCACATGTGGCTTGCCTGTGGTTGCTGTTCCCCAGTAAACTTTAAGTTCTCGTTCCTTCAGTATCTCCTTTAGCTTCTCTTCCCCCAGAACTTCCTGTTATGGAAGCAGAAGACCTGGTTTAATGCTGGTGCCCCACCTTACTCATCCTTTACCCTGTGACAAGGAAAACAAAGGCATGTGTCACTGGGGATCCAGGCTCAGAGTCAGCAGGGGGCATCCAGCCGTGCTCTCAGCGCGGAGGAAGAGCTAATCTAAGTTGGTGTTATTACTAGTACCACTCCCGTGAAATGACTGATATTAGGGGAATGGGACATGTCCCTAATTGCATTTTCCCATCCAACTACCTCTAACTCATGCTCCTTTCTTTCAAAGCCAACTTCTTGAAATAGTTATCTTTTCTTCTGGTCTCCAGTCCTTATCTTCCATTCGAGTTTTAATTCCATATAGCATCACACCACTGAAAATGCTCTTACTAAGATCATAGATGGTCTCCACATTGCTAAATTCAACGAATTCTTTTAAATTCTCACACCCTGCCAACTCAGCCCTGGCCGGTTTGGCTCAGCGGTTGGAGCGTCGGCCTGCGGTACAGAGAGACCCGGGTTTGGTTCCTGCTAAGGGCACGTACCTCGGTTGCAGTTTGTCCCCAGCCCTGGTTGGTCGTGTGGGTGGCAGCCACTCGATGTGTCCCTTCGCATCGATGTTTCTCTCTCTCTCTCTTCCTCTCTCTCCCTCCCACTCTATCTGAACAAAAAATGTCCTCGGGTGAGGATTAAAAAAATAAAAATAAATAAATAAATAAGTAAATAAATAAATAAATTCTCACACCCTTCCTGAAACACTCTCCTCTATTTCATCCTCTTAGTTTTCCTCCTATTTCAGCTGCTGGGTCTCAGGTTTTTTTGCATCTATTCTTCTTCTCCCTAATCATTAAATATTAGCAATTCTTGCAGCCCTACCTCTTCTCACTCTGCGTTCTCCTGGATCCTCTTCAGTGGCTACTTATGCGCTAGTAACTCCCAAATCTCCTGCTCACATCCATGTATAGAACCATGTACTTGTTATCAATCCAGTTAATTCAAACTCAACATGTTCAAAATGAAAAACTCATGCTCTCACCTTTCTACCTTACTCCCCACCCATCTTTTTCACCCCTAGTTCAGTAAACAGTACTATCCATTCATCAAGTTGCATAAGTTACTCTGAAACAGCTCTTAAACCCTCCTACTTCTCTCCATCTCTGCACCACCGCCCTAGTCTAGGCCATCATTAGATTACACCAGGATTATTACTACAGCAGCCTAACAGGTCTCCTATGTCTACTCTTGCTCTCTCCAATCCATGCTCCAAAGGCAGCCAGAGATCTTGAAAACCCCAAATTTGATAAACTCATTTACCCATTTAAATACTTCAATAATTTCCTTTTGCCCTAAAACATATTGGGCCCTGGCTGGTTTGGCTCAGCGGTTAGAGCATCGGCCTATGGTCCAGAGAGACGCAGGTTCGGTTCCCGCTAAGGGCACGTACCTTGGTTGCAGTTTGTCCCTGGCCCTGGTTGGTTGTGCAGGTGGCAGCCGCTCGGCGTGTTCCTTTCACGTCGATGTTTCTCTCTCTCTCTCTCTTCCTCTCTCTCCCTCCCACTCTATCTGAACAAGAAATGGAAAAATGTCCTCGGGTGAGGATAAAAAAAAAAACATATTGGAAAAATCCTAATAGGCCAGTATGCTGCAGATAAAGAGATTATAGTGTTTCTCTTTTTTTAAATCTTCACCCAAGGATATTTTTCTATTTATCTTTAGGTAAACTGGAAGGAAGGGAGAGAGAAACATCGATGTGAGAGGAACACATCGACTGGTTGCCTCTCACATGACCCCGACCAGGGCCAGGGATGAACCGCAACCGAGGTACGTGCCCTTGACTGGGATTGAACCTGTGACTCTTTGGTCCCCTGGCCGACACTCTGCTAAGCCAAACAGGCCAGGGCGATTATAGTGTTTCTTCAAGTGATGGTTTGGGAGGCTGTTGGAAGGCATGGTGACAAAAATTGTTTTGTTGGACTGAATGATCCATTAGCAGGATATGTTAAAATTCTGTGTTCCCAGCTGGCTGGAGGTTGATCCTGCATCCTTCAGGCCCCTGACTATTTGGACACTTGGAGGGTTCTTACTACCCAAGGAAAAGTCATATCACTTACCCTTTAAAACCTGAGTAAGCCAATATCATTAGTTTTATATATCCTTTGTTCCCAACCAGCACTCTTTTATGGAAAGAGGCTAGGAAACAAAGGTTCTGGTTAAGGGGAAGCATGCAAGAATCTCTGGTTAAGATCAAGTTATGAGTGGAAATAACCTAAACGTCTATTAGCTGATAAATTGATAAACAATGGTTTATCCCTGTAATGGAATATTATTCAGTCATTAAAAAGGAATTAGGTTCTGACAGGTACAACATGGATTAACCTCGAAAACATTATGCTAAATGAAAGACGTCAAACCAAAGGCTATATATCGTATGATTCACCTTATGTGAAATGTCCAGAATAGGCAAATACATAGAGACAAAGTAGATTCGTGTTTCTCTAGAGTTGGGGAGAGGGGAGGAATGGGAAGTGATTGCTAAGGGGTATAGGTTTTTTTTTTTAATCCTCACTCGAGGATATTTTTCCATTCTTTGTTCAGATAGAGCAGGAGGGAGAGAGAGGAAGAGAGAGAGAGAAACATCGACGTGAAAGGGACACATCAAGTGGCTGCCACCCGCACAACCCAACCAGGGCCGGGGACAAACTGCAACCGAGGTACATGCCCTTGGCGGGAACTGAACCTGGGTCTCTCTGGACTGCAGGCCGATGCTCTAACCGCTAAGCCAAACCGGCTAGGGTGAGAGGTAGAGGTTTTTTTGAGAGTGATGAAATGTTCTGGAATTAGATAATGGTGATACTTGAACAACCTTGTAACAACAGTAAAACCTATGGAATTTTACACTTTAAAAGGGTGAAGTTTGCCCTGGCCGGTTTGGCTCAGCAGTTACAGCATCAGCCCGCGGACCAGAGTCCCAGGTTCAGTTCCGGACTAAGGGCACGTACCTCGGTTGCAGTTTGTCCCCGGCCCCTGTTGGGGTTGTGTGGGTGGCAACCGGTCGATGTTTCTCTCTCTCTTTTTCCTTCTCCCTCCCATTCTATCAGCTCTATCGAAAGATAAATGCAAAAATGTCCTTGGGTGAGGATTAAATAACGAAATAAATAAAAAACAAAAGGGTCAAGTTTATGGTATGTATATTATATCTCAAAAAAAGAGGAAAAAAGCTGTGGCCTAATTACTGCTTTTAGGATAAAACCCCAATTCTAAACAGCCTACAAAGCCCTGAAGACCCGATCCCTGCTACCTCTCCTAAACAAACAAGTAAAATGTATAGTATGTCAGATGGTGATAAATTCGATGAAGAAACAACAAAAGGCAGAACAAGGGATGAGCCAGTTCTCTGGCAGGGGATTTGTTATGTAAATAAAGTGGTTCAGGAAAGGCCTTCCTAATAAATGTGACAATAGTCAAAGGCCTGAATGAGGAGGCAAAGGAATGAGCAATATATATAATATTTATTAAGTTCTTGATCTACACTTTGCTCACTCTAGTCTTGTCCAGTGTTCTTTCTTCTCTCCTCTGGGTCTTTTAATCCTTACCTGAGGATATTCTTTTCCATTGATTTTCAGGGGAGAGGAGGAGAGGGAGAGGGAGAGAGAAGAGAAAGAAACATCGATGTGAGAGGCAACCGGGTAAAAATCGAACCGCCACTCCAGCCCTGCGCTCTAACCACTGAACAACAGGGCCAGGGCTTTCCTCTGGTTAACTTCCACTCCTGCTATTCCTGGAAACAGCAGGAACATATGTGGAGTGTGCTCCGTAGGCATCAAGAAGCAGTTTATTTAGTTGTTAATCCTCACCTGAAGATACTCTTTCGGTTGACTGTTTTTTAGAGTGAGTGGAAAAAAGGGGAGAGAGGGAGTAACATGGATGTGAGAGATACACATCCACTGGTTGCCTCCTGTATGCTCCCCCTCGGGGGCGGGGATCCAACCTGAAACTCAAGCACGTGCCCTTGACCGAGAATCGAACCCGCGACCCTTTGGTCTGCAAGCCCACGCTCTAACCGCTGAGCAAAATCCACCAGGACCAAGGCGCAGTTTAGAGGTCACTTTCTCAATCTTCCCTTACACTCACCCCAGCCCTTTCTAATTTCCTTTCAAAGTTTCAGGTATAGTAACTTTCAGTACTTTCTTCAACTGTAATTGGATTGCAGGTCATTTTTAACGTGATTCCCTCCAGACAAGCTCTGGGTAGGCAGGGCTTTGACGTATCCCAGCGCCTAGCACCGCGCCTGGCACATAATAGGGTGGGTGGGGTGGGAGTCCTGGATTCAAAGTCAGGTTCAACACAGGTAACTGCACACAGGAAGTAAGCCCAAAGTGGTTTCTATGGTACCTAGACAATTACTTTACTGACTGATGACTGACCGACCAGCAGTGAGGACTGCAGGCTCTCTCACAGCTGCCTTGGCACGGAGCTCCCACCCCATACACTTAAGATCCCGTGGTGGGGCTCAGGATCTCTGAACCTCGGGTCCCCAGTCCCCAGTAACGCGTTTCCAACTCCAGGGTCCGACCTGAAGGTTCCGGGTGATAAGGTGCAGCTTCTCTTCTGGGCTCGGAGCATCCCCCATGGCTCCGTCGCCCTTGTCTCCCCTGCTCAGTCCAGCACCTGCGCCCTTTCCACCGTCGCCGCCGCTGCGTGCCGGGAAATGCACTGCGGGTCCAGTCAGGTTGCATCAGCTGAGCTCGTCGCTCGGCTTGCTCGGCCTGGGCCCTTCGCCTGGAAGTGGTAGGAAGTCAGGAGCAGCAGAAAGTCGTGCGGGTCGATGAGACGGGAAAAGGTGGAGCCAGTAGTCAGGGTAGGCGGTGCGTAGGGCGGGGCTACGGCGCCTGCGTGTGGCTCCTCCTTCTAAGAGGCGGGGCGTTTTCCTGCCAATCACTGCCTGTTTGCCCTCCCCCTGGCGCTGCCCCGGCTGCCTCTGGGTGGGGGAGGTCGGGGAGAGGGGCGATAAAATGGCGCAGGGGGCGGAGTGAGGCGAGGTCTTTTGCCCGGCTTCGGCCCCGCTTCCGGAGGTGAAGAGCGGGAGGGGCGAGGAGGTCGTTATTCCCCGGCTGGGAGGAGGATGGGGTCGCCTGTTGCTTCTTCAGGGGACCGCGCACGCCGTCCGCCCCTTTGAGGGGTTGGGAGGCCCTCGCCCAGCTGGGAGACGGGCTCATTTTCGTTCCTGAGGTGATGGCGGCGGGAGGGGGGAGTGTCCCTGCCCCCATCTCCACGTCGGCGGGCTCTAAGTGTCCCTCACCCTGCTGAGGAAAAGGGAGCCGATTTGGCGGCCTGAGAGACGGGGAGCAACGTCGGTTCTCCCAGCCCAGTAGCGGCCGGGAGGGATGGAAGTGTAGGCGGGTGGGCGATGCCGCTGTGCGGCTGCCCCTACCCCGTCGTGGGGAGGGTGTAGCTAGGGAGGAGATCGTGGTCTCTGCCGCGCCTGGCCGGTGCGGGGAGGGGAGGACAACCTGCCCCTCGGGAGAGTGGGGGCCGTGGTCCCGCTGCGGGCGGTGCCGGTAGCCTTCCTCGGAAGAGGGCTGCCGCCGGGCAGGGTTTGCCCCTGCTGGGGGAGGGGCGGGGATCAAGCCCGCGATTCTCCCGCCTTCCGCGGGGTGGCGGGAATTCTTGGTCCTTGAGTAGGAGGGAGGAGGGAAGTGCGAAGGCCTTGCCCCGGGGGATGCTGTGCTGGCGGCGTTGGCATTTCTGAGGAGTGCAGGGAGAGGTCAAGCGCAACCTCCGAAGGGTGGACTTGGACCACCCTCCTCCTGGCTCCCAAGAACTGGAGGCGCCGCACCCGTTCCGTCCTGGCTGGAAGGAAGGCAGTTGGCACGTAGGGTGGGCCCTGGAGTGGGCCCAGAAAGTGATTGAATTGCCCACCTGCTGCCCCCACCTGACCTCCAGATTCCTATGGATGTATTAGAGGCTCCATCCTTTAGCAAACCTGTCTAAATTATTATTTTAAAAATTTCTTTTATAAAAAAGAAACCTGTTGCTGCAGTTTAGACATTTGGTCTCCCATGCCTGTGTGGGAGGAGAATCCTAGGGCTCTTATCTATCTGGTGAAATGTTACTTCAAGCAGTGATATCCAGCTCTGGGTTGTTTTTCTGCCCTGCAGCTTTTTCACTTACCTCAGAGGGAGTTGCACAATTCTTGCAGATAATTTCAGTTCACTCTGATTTTGTTTAAACGTTGTGACCCTTTCATGGAGTGATAAAACCTACTGGGTGCCTTTTGTGTAGTGCGCCTCACAGGGACTGCATATGGGGAAGGTTGGAAATCGCAGATCAGTGGGGAAATCCTATCCCTTGAAAATAATCCTTACCTTCCTCCATATCTGTCAGATTCAACTTGGTACTGCTCTGGTTTTAGAGCCTTGAAAGAGTTATATGGGGTTGTATCTGGTGTTGCAATTTTAATGGCCTGAATAAAGCCACTTTGTGTTCTAAGGCAGTAGGGTTCAGAGGTATGATAAAAATAGAAAGGGAACCAGTTTCTGAGGTTGCAACCAGGAGGTTTGAGAACAGCAAGGGTGGGCGTGGTACACTGAAGTGTGAAGAAGGGGGTGGACAAGTGAGAGACATGGAAGGACAGAATAGTGTCACAGAAGGGATGGGGAGCAGAGGAACTGAGAGGCTTGGGAGATGGGGAAAATATTCTTCCCTTACAAATAAAGAGATCCTCATATTTTTGCTGGAGGTTACAAAGTAAGTGCCAAGAAAGGCAGGTGATGGTAGAATTGGCAGACAGAGAAGTACTAAGACTGTCTTGTGGAACTTCACTTTAGAACTTCAATTTTATCTGAGATTCCCCCCCCCCCCGCAAATTAATTATCAACTTTCATTAGTATAGGGCTTTTAGGTTTAGAGTGCTCTCATAAACTTGCCCTCATTTAATCCTCGTAATAATCCGTGTTCAAAATTAACAGTGAATAATTCCCATTTTTCAGATTAGTGTTCTGATCTGATTTGAGGTTCAGAGACTTCAAGTGAATTGCTGAAGTTTCTGAATTTTAGTTTAGTTTTAATATACAAGATATTTCATTATTAATTTACAGAATATAGTTCAGATGCCCATGCAGCCTGGTCTTTACTTTAGTGACAAAATGGTTGAATACTGGGTTTGACTAGAAGAGATTAGCACATACTGGATAATTTCTTAACAAGTAAGGACTAGGGGAAGTTCCTCACCAGTTCACTCTTTTTTCCTACTATTCCTATGCTTCTCTTAAGACTGTTAGGGTTCAGAGAGGTGATGAGGATGGGGTGAAAAAATATCTGTAGCCCCTACTTATTTAGCTTTTATACTGTGCCTGTAGTATGCTAAGTGCTTTATACTCATGATCTCATTTAATTCTTCCAACAACCCCATGAGGTAGATATTATGATGGTCCCTAAATTACAGGAGAGGACATTTGAAACTTAAGAATGTAATCATTGTATCCCTACTGACTTCTAATTTTTATCCTCACCTGAGGACATTTTGTTTTTTGTTCAGATAGAGTGGGAGGGAGAGAGAGAGAGAGAGAGAGACCCAACCAGGGCCGGGGACAAACTGCAACCAAGATACGTGCCCTTAGTGGGAACCAAACCCGGGTCTCTCTGGACCGCAGGCCAACTCTCTAACCGCTGAGCAAAACCAGCCAGGGCCTGATTTCTAATTTTAAAGTGGTTTTATTATTAAATATTTTAAGCATATAAAGATTATAGAAATGAATACCAACAGTAATGAATACCATTATGTCCACCTTTCAACTTAATTTTATATTGCCATATTTGTTTTAGGTTGTTTGTTTATTTATTTTTATCCTCACCTGAGGACATTTTCCATTTTTTGTTCAGATAGAGTGGGGGGAGCCCTGGCCGGTTTGGCTCAGCGGTTAGAGCATCAGCCTGCGGTCCTGAGAGACCCGGGTTCGGTTCCCGCTAAGGGCACGTACCTCGGTTGCAGTTTGTCCCCGGCCCTGGTCGGTCGTGCGGGTGGCAGCCACTCGATGTATCCCTTTCACATCGATGTTTCTCTCTCTCTCTTTCTCTCTCTCTCTCTCTCTCTCTCTCTCTCTCTCTCTCTCTCCCTCCCACTCTACCTGAACAACAACAACAAAAAGATAGAGTGGGGGGAGAGAGAGGAGAAGAGAGAGAAACATCGACATGAAAGGGACACATCAAGTGGCTGCTTCCCGCACAACCCAACCAGAGCTGGGGACAAACTGCAACCGAGGTACGTGCCCTTAGTGGGAACTGAACCCGGGTCTCTCTGGACCATATGCCAACGCTCTAACCGCTGAGCCAAACCGGCCAGGGCTAGGTCTTTTTTTTAATAAAACATTATATATAGAATTGAAACTCTTATACCACATGCTATTCCTCTTCCCTTCCCACAACCAGAGGTAACCATTATCCTGAATTTGGTGTTTCTTGTTTCTATGTGTGTTTTTATAATTCAATGACATATGTATTTATGCATATACAGTTTATGGTATTGTTTCTTTAACAAATAAATTGCAAGAAAAAAGTGACGCCGTAGATGAAAATGTAAGACATCTCAGCCAGTTGCAATGTATGGACCTAATTTGGATACTGATTTTTGAAAATCTTAAAAAAGTATATGATATTTATCAAATAATTGGAAATCTGAACTGGATATTTTATGATAAGGAATTCTTGTTATTTACAAATGAAATGATGTGATGCCTGGGATTTGCTTGAAAATAATCCAGTAAAGGGGGTAGGTGGATGGGGTAAGATTAGTTATGGGTTGGTTGATGGTAGTTGTTGGGCCTGGGTGATGGGTGTATGTGGGATTCATTATGTATTATGTTATTTTTGTATATGTTTTAAAATGAGGAAATAAAATTATGAAGAGACTGATTTGTGCAAGTTAAAAATTATATGTATATAGTATTATTTTCATGCTTTTGCTCCCAGTCCTTTTGGAACATTATATGAGAGAAGCTCAGAAGAGCCAGCTCTGTGGCTCTGGATGTGGTGTGGCACAGGAATTGATGTTTTCAGTGGTTGTAAAGGCTATTGGTCCTATATGTGCACAGTAAAGTAATGATGGTTTTTTTCCTGTGAGGTTTGGCCACATTCAGGGGTATTTCTCATGTTCTTCCATTCCACCTGGAAAGTCAAGGGAAGCCTGTGCATAAAAGATGGCTTAAATTATTTTTGCCAAGGCACCAAAAACTCATTGGTGTCCATATCTTTCATGTATATTAGAGGCTGTAGTGAATTTAGAGGGTTCTGCCATTTCCTGACCATCCCTGGGCAAGTCTATTACAGGGGTGGTAGAAAAGGAAAAACACTGCCTTTGGAATTAGAGCTTAGTTTGGATTCTTGATCTAGCATTCTTAGTTCTGTGTACCTGGTTAAGTTACTTTATGTCTTTGAATTTTAGTTTCCCAAGAGTGAAAATCTATTGAACTCTTAATTTGGTCAAGCAGGTGCTTGGACTAGACCTCTTGGAAGGAGTTGGAGTAAGAGTGGGGGTAGGGGCTCAGAAAGGGCTTCTCAGAAATGTAGCTGCTTAACCCCATTGCCTGTGATACTTGTGCTTGACCACAAACTTTAAAAATTTCCAAAAGTCAACTGTTCTTCTGCCTAAAGAAATAACTTTATAAAAAAACTCAGTCACATGGCAGAGAAATTACGTTTCACAGAGGAACCCGCACCAGTGCCTGGAACTCTCACAACAATTGCTGGTAAAATAAGAGAAAAAGTCTTTGCAGTTCTCAGTTTAAATACAACAGAAACCTTAGTTTCTTTGATAAGATCTATTGTACAGAGTTAAGGGAGGGGTTAAATTAGAGTTGTAAAATGTCTCCCAGTGCCTAATTTATAATAGGTACTTAATACTTCTTTTCTTTCTGTTCCACCTCATTTTTTGTGTGTGTGGTACATGCCCCTAGGGGGAACCGAACCTGGGACCCTCTGGTCCACAGGCTGACACTCGACCACTGAGCAAACAGGCCAGGGCCTGTCCCACCTCATTTTTAAGAAGAGTATGTTTAACTAGGTTCCTTCTTTCTTTTATTTATTACACACACATTTTTTTTTTTTTTTTAGATCTTCACCAGAGGACATTTTTCTATTTATCTTCAGATAGAGTGGGAGGGAGGGGAGAGAGAAAGAAATATCAATGTGAGAGAGACACATCGACTGGTTGCTGACCCCAAGCAGGGTCAGGGAGGAACCCACCTGAAGTACATACCCTTGACCGGAATCAAACCTGAGACTCATTGGTCCGCGGGCTGATGCTCTAACCACTGAGAAAACCAGCCAGGGCCCAGTTTTATTGAGATATAGTTGACACATAACATTGTATTAGCTTAAGGTGTTCAACATAATGATTTGATATATGCACGTATTGCCATATGATTACCACAGAAAGTTTAGTTAACATACATTACCTCACATAGTTACAATTTTCTTCTTGTGGTGAGAACTATTAGTGTCTGTTCTCTTAGCAACTTCCAAGTATAAAATACAGTGTTGTTAACTATAATCACCATGGTGTACATTACATAGGTCCCTTTTAATTCTAAAATTCTGTAATTCCTTCCCTTCTAACTCTCTAGTACTTTATAACGTTTTATATTTTCTCATAGTGGTGTGTAATTATAAATGTTGTCTTCCCTGGCAAGATTATACATTCTTTGAGGGTGGAAATCATTTACCTTCATTTCTTAGAAGTTATATGGAGACATTTTATCTAGCTCAGTGCCATTTGATGATAGCAGCTCAGAAAATGTTTTCTGTAAGAATGCATGAACTAAAGCTAAAATTCCAAGTGATATGGAGGGAAGTAGAATAGGCAAAATTCAGTTAAAAGGCTATAATGGCCCAGCTGATATGGCTCAGTGGATTGAGTATCGCCCCATGGACTGAGAAATCCCAGTTCAATTCCAGGTCAGGGCTCAGTCACAACATGCCCAGGTTGTGGGCTCAGTCCCCAGTAGGGGGCTTGCAGAAGGGAGCAGATCAATGTTTCTATCTCTCCCTCTCCCTTCCTCTCTATCTAAAATAATCAGTAAAAACATATTTTTTGAAAAAGGCTATAATGAATTTTCCAGATTGAGTTTAGTGTTTATTTCTTACAGCTTTTCAGATGTCAACATGTAATATGTAAAATAATAGCTTACTATCATTTTTCCCACCTAGAAAATAATTATAGATCAAATCCATCATTAGCTGTTTAAAAACTAGGTTTTAGTTAAATGAGTAATGTGTAAATATTCAAGTGGAAAAGTAAAACGATACAAAAATGTTCCCTTGACCTCTCTTAGTTTCTGCACAGGTTATAGCAGTGATCAATTTTGTGTTTGTATTTTTTTTCCATCTTTGCATCTATGTATCTAATGAAAATGAGACTTTTATATGAGTGGTCATGATTAACTTTTAGGTCTTAGTGGAATTTTAGACATTGCCCAGTCCCCCTTTTCCATCCCTTCCCCATTTTATAAATGAGGAAACAAGTTCAAATGGTTAAGTGGCTTACCCAAATCATAGCTGGTTAGTGACAGAACCAGGACTATAACCCAGGTCTTTGGACTCCTAAGCCAGTATTTATCCTACTAGAGCAAATGATATCCTTAAGAAAGTACAGATTGTTGGAACAAAACTAGTTCTTTAGTTGCATAATTTTTCCTCTAAAGGTTTTTCTTTGATGATCTTGACTCAGAATTTAACTTTCTGGTATTTAAAAAAAAGTCAAGGTGAAAATTAATAGATGGAACACCTTAAAAGCATAATACAGTTGACTTTGTAATTAGCAGAGTTGAAAGTGATGAGAAGATCCTCTAATTTTCTTTGTACCTTCAGGAAGGTGGGAGTCAATCATTTTGACAAGTCCCCTGTAAGGAACAGATAGCAGGAGCTGAAACCTTTTCCCATTTGGTCTTGTGGCAAAGGCAGAGATCATGCCAGCAGCTCCACACAGTATGGAAGGCAGTTCTTATATTATTAAAGTTGTTTTTGTTTATTTATTTATTTATTTTTTTTAGTTTTAAAAGTAATATGTTTGGCCCAGTTGGTGTGGCTCAGTGGTTGAACGTTGACCCATGCACCAAGAGGTCGCCGGTTCGGTTCGCAGTCAGGGCACATGCCCAGGTTGTGGGCCTGATCCCCAGTGGGAGGGCATGCAGGAGATGGCCAATCGATGTCTTTCTCATCGTTGTTTCTATATCTCCCTCTCTCTCTGGGTATCAATAAAGGAAAACATATTGTTAAAATAAAAGTAATGTGTTTGGCTTTTAAAAAGTAAACTATAAAAATCCAAACATTTTAAATTATATATATTTGTTTTGTTTGTATGTTGTGGGTATTATTCCATGATAGTATATACAGATCTCACTGTGTTTTTTAAAAACAGTAGTCTCCACTTGTCCACACGGGATATGTTCCAAGACCCTCAGTGGATGCCTGAAACTGGAGTACTGAACCCTATATATACTAGGTTTTTTCCTATATGTGCATATATTTTCTTAATGGGAAGCACTTTTCAGCTTCAATTTGGCATATACGAATTGCCAGCATCATTACTCTTGCACTTGGGGGGTCATTATTATTTTTTTTTAATCCTCACCCGAGGACATTTTTCCATTTTTTTGTTCAGGTAGAGTGGGAGGGAGAGAGAGGAACAGAGAGAGAGAGAAAAACATCGACGTGAAAGGGACACATCGAGTGGCTGCCACCCGCACAACCGACCAGGGCCGGGGACAAACTGCAACCGAGGTACATGCCCTTAGCGGGAACCGAACCCAGGTCTCTCAGGACCGCAGGCCGACGCTCTAACCGCTGAGCCAAACCGGCCAGGGCGGGGCCATTATTAAATAAGGGTTATTTGAACATAAGCACTGCAATACCACTACAGTTGTTCTGATAACCAAGATGATTGGCTACTAAATGATCAACGAATGAGTAGTATAGTATATACAGTATGGATACACTAGACAAAGGATAATTCACGTCCTGGACAGGACTGAGTGGGAAGGAATGAGATTTTATCACACTACTCAGAATGGTATGTGATTTAAAACTTAAGAATTATTCCTGGAATTTTCCATTTAATATTTTTGAACCTTAGTTGACCTTGGGTAACAAATAACTGTGGAAAGTGAAACTGCAATAAGGAGGGACTACTGTAGTGTAAAATATTCCATAGCATGACGATACCATGATTTTCCTTAATTGTTCTGGTGATGGAGATAGAGATTGTTTCCTATATTTGACTATTTTCAATAATATTGCTTTGGACATCCTTGTAAATGTATCCATGTGTATTTGTATAGGTATTTCTGTAGGGTAAACTTCCAGAAGTGAAATATCTGGGTCAAATGGTATTGCCAAATTACTATCCACAAAATATTGTGCTGGCTTACACTCTCACTGATAGAGTGTGAGGGTGCTTTTTCTCATCCTCACCAACCTGGATTAATATGTCATCTTACTTTTTACCACTTTGATGGGGGAAAAAGTATCTCATTGTTCTAATATGTATTTCCATGATTTTGATGAAATTATCTTTTTCATATGCTTTTTTAAATTTTTTAGAGAGAAAGGAGGGGAGAGAGATACAGAAACATCACTGTGAGAGAAAACATCATCCTGCACGTCCCCTACTGGGATCGAGCCCAAAACCCAGGCATGTGCCCTGACCCAGAATTGAATTGGGACCTCTCAGTCCATGGGACAATGCTCAGTCCACTGAGCCACACCAGCTGGGCAAAGTTAAATATCTTTTTTTTTTAGCCTCACCCGAGGACATTTTTCTGTTTTTTGTTCAGATGGAGTGGGAGGGAGAGAGAGAGAGGAAGAGAACAGAGAGAGAGAAACATTGACATGAAAGAGACACATTGAGTGGCTGCCTCTTGCACGACCCAACCAGGGCCGGGGACAAACTGCAACCGAGGTACATGCCCTTAGCAGGAACCGAACCCGGGTCTCTCCAGACCACAGGCCAATGCTTTAACCGCTGAGCCAAATTGTCCAGGGCAAAGTTAAATATCTTAAAATTGTTTTTCATGTTACAAGTTACAGTGTAAAAAATTTGAAATGTTAGGACACCACCACTCTAGAGAGCAAATTGGAGTTGATATAAAGAGCATTTCCGGTTCCTCAATGAAACTTTTATTTCTCCAGGTATGATGTGTTCACTAGTGTCCTCCAGGGGTTCCTTGGATGAGGACGCATTGTCTGACTCCTTGTTGGACCTGAGTGAAGGAGAAGAAGATGATGGCCATTTCAGTCTCACAGAGGAAGAGATAGAGAAGTACTTGAAGGAGGATGATCTATTAGATGAGGAAGAGGAAAATTCATTGGACAGCAATGGACCGGTAGCTGAGACTCCTGGCCTTTCCGAATTACCTCAACTAAGTACATCAGTTGGTCAGGGACCAAGTCCTACGAAACCATTAAACAGACCCTTTGCACTAGAAAAGAATCTTGTAAAATTAACAGTTGTTGCACCATTTAATCCAACAGTTTGTGATGCTGTGCTTGATAAGGACAAGACTGATACATCCAAAGATATTGAAAAACCCTCTTCCCTTGGAGAAAAGATTAGAGAAGATGGGCTTAGTCCAAATAAGAGCAAACTTTGCACTAATTCTGAAGGGATCATCCCCAATAACTCTGCCTGGGATGGGCCCCCACTTCCTTCTCCTTCAAATAACTTCCAACAAACTGTCCCTGATAAAAGTATGCCTGACAGTAAGAAACCTACACCTATATTCTCTCAGATCTTGGACAATTCAGAGACTCCTCATATAGGGTCATCCTGGAGAAATGGATCCCATAAATCAAGTTGTGAAATGAGGTTTCCAGTTGTTTCCAGTTCATCAGACAAAGTAAGTATATTTTTTTCAAGGTAAAGAGAAAAATCTATTTTCATTCAGAAGCTGTATAGCAGAGCTTTGTGTTCAGACAAAGTGGGGTTTGAATCCTGTCTAGCACTGTGACCCTGGGCAGATTATGTAGCCTCTCTGTTCCCTCACATTTCTTATTTATAAGGTAGAGTAAATAATATTTCATGGTATAGTAAAGATGAATAAAATAGTGAATTTACAGTAATATACATGATATTAAATGGCCATTTATTGAATAATTAATAAGTTGAGGATGATTTTAAAGTTTTCCTTTCTTTGGGCTTTAGCCTAAGTCTCCGTCTTTGGTTACATTGCTATATTACCTACAGCACCAGCTCAGAGTCAGCCTTGGAAGAGCTGAAATATGTTGGACAATTTACTTAACCTCTTTGAGTCTGAATCCCTTTCTTCCAAATGGTTGTTTTGTTTTGTTTTCTTTAAAGAGAGAGGAAAGGAGAGGGAGAAACAGACAGAAACATTGATGAGAGAGAACATCAATTGGCCACCTCCTGCATACCCTCTACTGGGGATTGGGCCCACAACCTGGGCATGTGCCCTGACCAGGAATTGAACTGCAACCTCTTGGTGCATGGGTCAATGCTCAACCACTGAGCCACACCAGCTGGGCCCAAATAGGTTTAATAATCCCTGCTGCTTGGGGTTTTTGTGATTGTTAGTTTGTTTTTTCTTAAGATTGCAGTCACTATCTCATTTAAAGCAGCTATCATAGTGCCTGGTATACTGTGGGGTCAAGGATATGCTTCTGAGGCCTTTAGTTCTAGAATATTTCCATAAATAGTGTGCTCAGTTATTTTCTTATAACTAAGAATCATCTTTCCTTCTGCATTTCTTCTGTTCTGAAAAAAAAAAGGATATTCTTGACAAGGATTCTGGGAAGCTGAAAGTCCCTGAGAGAATAGGCAAAGTCATTCCTGTTCTGCAGGCCAAAACAAGGTAACAGTATAATGAAATATTGTTTTTTTTCCTCAGTTTCCTCATAGTGTGGAAAAAACACTGTCCCAGGAGTGAGCATACTTGAAGTTCTGGGACCTTCTATTGGTGTGACCTTGGGCAAGTCAAATAATCTCTGGCCTCTGCCAATAAAATCAGGCTAATGATGCCTTTTCCACTGCCTCACAGGATGATTTTGAAGAGTAAAAACAAGACATATTATTGAAAGCACTGTATAAATGTAAGATTTCTTTTCCTGTGTATGGGCAAGCCTGGTCACAGATATGGTAGAAGGTTAGAATTGATTTTTAACAAAAATGTTAAAATATAACTGTAGAAAATCATTTAGTCATCTCTCCTAACTTGCATACAACTGTCTTGGGGAAAAATTCTTATACAGGTTGCAGATTTGGGTCACCTTTCAATCTGTGCTCTTGTTTCCAGGAGATGGCAGTGTCTCCACATGGGCCTTTTTAATTAGTAAAGCTTTTTCAGTTGAGGCGCATTGGCTTCCTTACAGTGATTATTTATTTATTTATTTGTTAATCTTTACCCAAAGCTATTTTTCCATTGATTTTTTGTTTGTTTTTTAGAGAGAGTGGGAGGGAGGGTGGGAGTTGGAGGGAGAGAGATAAACATCAGTGTGAGAGAGACATATTGATTGACTGCCTCCTGCACAACCCCAACTAGGGCCAGGGATTGAACCTGCAACCCAGGTATGTGCCTTTGATCGAGAATTGAACTCAAGACCCTTTGGTCCGAGGGCCGACACTCTAATTGAGGAGTCAAGCCAGCCAGGGCTGAAAGTTAGTTGTTCTGATTGATCATCAGTATATGACTTCTGTCAACAAAACATTATACTCATGATTCTAATGGACTGTTTTCCTCCTGCTTTGTTCCAGGACTAACATTCCAACATTTTCACAATCAGATCTAGAACGGAAGAAGCAAACGTATGTTAGGAGTGTCTTTGCTCACATAAAAGACTCAGTGGACTCTAACCAAGGTAACGCAGTAACCAAAAATGGCATATAAAGATGTAACTTTTTTTCCTAGTGTAATATAGACTAAACTGAGATTGTTTTGAATGTTTTTAAATTGGTGAGAAAGATAACTTCCTTACCTCAGTATTTTCACTTCAAGAGATTGCCTAGCCAGATAATCCTCAAAATGGCTGAGCTAATCAGTATTAGAGAAGGTCCAAAGAGATTTATACCAGTATATGAATGAAAGTACCTTCCCTGTGGTGAGGACTCTAACCAGACTTGTACTTTTTGCCAGGGATTTTTTTTGGTCTGAAAAACAACAGAACCAGATGACCAGACACTGCTTAGTAATCATTAATTTTATTTGGAATTATTTGTTTTCCCTATTGCCTTTAGCATTTAAATGGTAAAAAGCAAGCATTTCAGATTACATCCTGCATCTTGCCATCTGAATAAAAGCTCTTGAAAGGCATTGACTACCTTCCAGATCCTTCAAGCTGAGTCATCTCTAGTTCATTAAAACCTATTGCAAACCAAAATGGCTAGACTCTTTCTCTTGCCCTCAAGAGACTATAGTTTGTGGTGTCATTCATCCTGAACTATTGGCTGATGGGGAAACTTGTGGGCTTTACTGAAGGTGCAGGGGTTAGAGAGGTTAGGTTTATAATATAAATCATCCTTCAACCCCTTATTCTAATTTAGTTCTAATCTCTTTTTAGTTTAGTGCCACCTGGTTCTTTAATAGTATTTACAAAGAAATACCAACCACTTTATGAAATCCCAGCTAATGGAAAACTTTATATGAAATTATAAATTCTTAGAGTAGAAAAGGACCATTAAGATATTCCTAATACTACATGATTCTGTTCTGTGTATCTTTGCCAAGTGACCATTCAGACTTTGCTTAGACCTCTAATAATGTAAAATTCATTACCTCATGAAGAAGGCCATTTATTGCTTTTAAAATTCTAATTGTGCCCTGGCCGGTTTGGCTCAGCGGTTAGAGCGTCGGCCTGCGGTCCCGAGAGACCCGGGTTTGGTTCCCGCTAAGGGCACGTACCTCGGTTGCAGTTTGTCCCCGGCCCTGGTTGGTTGTGCGGGTGGCAGCCACTCGATGTGTCCCTTTCACATTGATGTTTCTCTCTCCCTCTTTCTCCCTCCCGCTCTACCTGAACAACAACAAAAAAATGTCCTCGGGTGAGGATAAAAAACAAACAAACAAAAAAAAAACTTAAAATTCTAATTGTGAGAAAGTTATTCCTTACATTGAGTCAATTTCTGCCTGCCTTCCTATAATTTCCAGAGGTAGTTCCTAGTCTTGCCCTGTGGGATCACAAAAAAATAACTGCTCTCTTCCATTTATGTAAGGTATTTTAAGGACCTTTTAATGTTGAATATGTCAAATTAAGATTTCAAATGATTACAATATAGAATTTATTATTCTGTCTTGGATAATTAGATTATGTCTATTTTCATTAGTAATGCTGCAGGGAACATTCTGGTCAATAATTGTTTATGTACAACTCTAATTTCTATAGGATGAGTGCCTAGAAGTAGAATTGATGAGTAAAGTGCATAAATTTTTTTTTTTTTATTCCTCACCCGAAGATATTTTTCCATTTATCATTAAATAGAGTGGGAGGGAGGGAGAGAAAGAGACAAAGAGAAACATCGATGTGATAGAGCCACATCGACTGGTTGCCTCCCACACAACCCAACCAGGGCTAGGGACAAACCACAACCAAGGTATGTGCCCTTGACTGGAATTGAACCTACCACTCATTGGTCCACAGGCCAACGCTCTAACCGCTGAGCCAAACCGGCCAGGGCAACAATTTTTTTTTTTTTTATCCTCACCTGAGGACATTTGTTTTTGTTTTTTTTTTGCGTTTATCTTCAGATAGAATGAAAGGGAGTGTGGGAGGAAGAGAGAGAGAGAAACACCAATGTGAGAGAGACACATCGAGTGGTTGTCACCCATAAGACCCCAACTGAGGCCGGGAACGAACTGCAACCGAGGTACGTGCCCTTAGCAGGAACCAGACCCGGGACTCTCTGGTCTGTGGGCTGACGCTCTAACTGCTGAGCCAAACCGGCCAGGGCCCGGCAACAATTTTTAAACTTTTTTTTTTTTTTTTATTGATTTGTGAGAGAGAGGAAGAGAGAAGGAGAGAGAGAGAGAAACATCAATGAGATGTTTAAACATCGATTGGCTGCCCCCTGCATGCCCCCCACCGGGAATTGGGCCCAAAACCTAGGCATGTGCCCTGATTGGAAATCGAACTGGCGACTTCTTGGTACATGGGTCAATGCTCAACCACTGAGCAACACTGGCAGGGCCTTTTTTGTTGTTGTTATCCTCACCTGAGGACTTTTTTTTCCATTTTTTGTTCAGATAGAGTGGGAGGGAGAGAGAGAGAGAGAGAGAGAGAGAGAGAAACATTGACGTGAAAGGGACACATCGAGTGGCTGCCACCTGCACAACCAACCAGGGCTGGGAACAAACTGCAACCGAGGTACACGCCCTTAGCGGGAACCGAACCTGGGTTTCTCTGGACCACAGGTCGACACTCTAACCACTGAGCCAAACTGGCCAGGGCGTAACATCTTTTTTTTTTTTTGGTACGTGCCCCCAGCAGGAACCGAACCCTGGACTCTCTGGTCCACAGACCAACACTCCAACCGCTGAGCCAAACCTACCAGGGCTAGGCCATTTTTTTTTTTAAATCCTTACCTGAGGACACTTTTCCATTTTTTGTTCAGACAGAATGGGAGGGAGAGAGAGAGAGAAAAACATCGACATGGAAGGGACACATCGAGTGGTTGCTACCCGCACGACCCAGCCAGGGCCAGGGACAAACTGCAACCGAAGCACACGCCCCCAGCGGGAACCGAACCTGAGTCTCTCTGGACCGCAGGTCAACGCTCTAACCACTGAGCAAAACTGGCCATAGCAGGGTTGGGCCATTTTTAAAATTTTCGATACATGTTACCAGTTGTCCTATTTACACCCTCCAAATTGTATTTATTTTTATTGTCACCAATTTGATAGGTAAATTTTAACTTATTTTCATCCTCATCCAGGGATATTTTTCTATTTATCTTCAGATAGAGTGGGAGGGAGGGAGAGAAAGGGAGAAAGAGGGAGAAAGAGAAACATCAACGTGAGAGGGACACATTGACTGGTTGCCTCCAGCATTACCCTGACTAGGTCTTGAGACAAACCACAACCGAAGTATGTGCCCTTGACCGGAATCGAACCTGTGACTCATTGGTCTGTAGGCCGACATTCAGACTGCTGAGCCAGACTGTCCAGGGCTTAACATTTTGTTTTAATGATTAGTGAGCTTAAACTTTTTTTTCAATGTTTATTGGCAATTTATATTTAATCATAATTTCTTAAAATTATATAATATTCACACTTTATTCCAATTTCCTTAGTTTTTCCAAAAATGTCTCTTTAATTATCAAAACAGGATCTAATCAAGGTTTAACTGTTGTCTAGAACCCATGTGTACCACAATATACTGGACCAGCTTGGTGGTTGCCTATGCCAGCTGCTAGGTGAACTCAGAGAGGAATCTGTCTGGCATCGAGGCACAGGGCACATTGGTATTCATCATGAACATAGGCAAGAACTGGTACACAGGAACCAACATGCACATCTGTCTCTTTCCTTAGTCACTCTTAATCCATGTCACTTGTTTTGTAGATTGTCCCACATTCTGAATTATGTTTATTTCTTTTTTGTTGTCGTTTAACTTGTTCCTCCATCCCCTGTACTTCCTGCAAACTTGGGAAGTTGGGTCTAAAAGAGGGATTAGAGCCCAGCCCGTGTGGCTCAGTGGATTGAGTGTTGTCCCGTGGACTGAGAGGTCAAGGTTCCATTCCCAGTCAGGGTACATGCTGGGGTTGCAGGCTTGATCCCCAGTAAGGGGTGTGCTGGAGGCAGCCAATCCATGTTTCTATCTCTTCCTTCCTTTCTCTCTAAGAAAAATTAATAAAAACTATTTTAAAAAATAAATAAATAAAAGAGGGATTAGATTCAGATTAAGCATTTGTGGCTGGAGTAATTGACAGGTACTGTGATGTATCCGGTATCAAATTAGGAGGTACCACCTAATGACGGGTTATTCTACTAATAGTAGCGCTGAGTTTGATCACTTGGTTAAAGTGTTAATTGCCATATCCCTCCACTGTAAGGTACATTCCCCCTTTGTAATTAGTAAATCATCTGTGGAGTGATGCTTTGATACCATTGAAATACCCTGTTTCACAATTGTTCACCTAATGGTTTGATGATCCTTGCCTGAATCAGCTACTACACAGAGTTGGATAGAAAATGTTCATTTTATAAATATATCATTTTTCTACAATTATTAACTGGCAGTCTTCTCTCTATATTTTTTTATTTTTATGGGATGCTTCACGAATTTGTGTGTCATCCTTGCACAGGGGCCATGCTAATCTTCTATGTTGTTCCAATTTTAGCATGTGTACTGCCGAAGCGAGCACTATATAGATTTTTTTAATACCATTTTTACCTCATGGATTTTTTTTTTTCTGAAAAGGTTTTACACATAGAGGGGATGGGACTCGATTCTTGGCTGTAAGGGCATTGCTTAGCTCCTTTCTCTTCCTCTTGGCACAGTGTGTATCCCCATCCTTTTCTAGGTGAACTTCAGGGCCTGCTTGTCATTGGAGAACTTGAACAGCTTCACAGGGGGTTGTTTTTTTGTTTTGTTTTTTATTCCTCGCCTGAGGATATTTTTCTATTATTAGATAGAATGGGTGGGAGGGAGGGAGGAGGGAGTGACAGAGAGAAACATCGATGTGATAGAGCCACATCGACTGGTTGCGTCTGTGTCACACGACCCAACCAGGGCTGGGGACGAACCGAAACCGAGGTACGTGCCTTGACCGGAATTGAACCCACAACTCATTGGTCCTCGGGCTGACACTCTAACCACTGAGCCAAACTGACCAGGGCTATAGTGGGTTGTTAATAGGGGGCAAAGCTACACCCACCTCGGATCATGTCCCACACAAACTTGATGTGCTTGATGAGGAGCCTGCAGCAGCTGCTGTGCCTTGGCTTTTTCACGTTCTTGGTTACCTTGTAGCTATTTTGAGGCTCACTGCCATGGGGTGTCGCAGAGCCATGGCTGCTGCCCTTCAATGGCTGTTGCTAATGAAAGGCCAACAATGCACGGAACCCCGTATGGATTTTTTTTTTTTTTTTAATCCTCACCCGAGGACATTTGGACATTTTTTCCATCTTTTGTTCAGATAGAGTGGGAGGGAGAGAGAGAGAGAGAGAGAGAAACATCGACGTGAAAGGGACACATTGAGTGGCTGCCACCTGCACGACCAACCAGGGCCGGGGACAAACTGCAGCTGAGGTATGTGCCCTTAGTGGGAACCGAACCCAGGTCTCTCTGGACTGTGGGCCGATGCTCTAACCACTGAGCCAAACTGGCCAGGGCCCGTATGGATTTTTTTAAAACTCTGTTATAATCTACTATATTCATTATTTTTCTTTTTTATTTGTCCCAGATTTGACCAATAGGAACTCCTTCAAGTGGGTTTCTGTGTCTTCTGACATGACCCCATTAATCTTTTTTTTTAATTGTGGTAAGAAAACAACATTTAGCCCTGGCCAGTTTGGCTCAGCGGTTAGAGCGTCGGCCTGCGGTCTGGAGAGACCCGGGTTCGGTTCCCGCTAAGGGCACGTACTTCGGTTGCAGTTTGTCCCTGGCCCTGGTTGGTCGTGCGGGTGGCAGCCACTCGATGTGTCCCTTCACGTCGATGTTTCTCACTCTCTCTCCCTTCCTCTCTCTCCCTGCCATTCTATCTGTACAAAAAATGGAAAAATATCCTCGGGTGAGGATAAAAAAAAAGGAAACAACATTTACCATTTTAACCATTTTTAAGTATACAGTTCAGTAGTGTTGTGTTTATTGATGTTCCTGTGAAACATACCGAACATTTTTACCGTGCAAATCTCAAACTCTCTACCCATTAAAAATCAAGCCTCCCCACCCTCACCCCGGAAGCCCCTGGTAACGACCATTCTACTTTGCTTCTATGAATTTGATTATTCTAGGTATCTCATATAAATGGAATCATACAGTACTTGTCTTTTTGTGATTGACTTATTTCACTTAGCATAATGTCCTCAAGGTTCATCTGTGGTGTAGCATATGCCATAATTTTCTTCCATTTTACAGCAGAATATTCTGTTGTATGTATATTCCACATTATGTTTCCCATTAATCCTTCAGTGGACATTTAGATTGCTTTAACCTCTTGACTATTGTGAATAGTGCTGCTATGACATGGGTATACAGATATCTCCTGAAGATCCTGCTTTCAATTTCTTTTGGATATGCATCCAGATGTGGGATTGCTGGATCATATGGTAGTTCTGCTTTTGATTTTTTGAGGAGACTCCATACTGTTTAACATAGTGGTTGCACTATTTTATAACCCTACCAACAGTACACAAGGGTTCCAGAATCTCTACAGCCCCGCCAGCACTATTTTTATTTATTGATTGGTTTTCAGAGAGATAGAAACATCAAAGTGAGAGAGAAACATTGATGGGCTGCCTCCTGCACACCCCCTAGTGGGGTTTGAGCCAGCATCTAGGGCACGTGCCCTGACTGGAAATGGAACCTGGACCTCTCAGTCCATGCGACAACTCTCAATCCACTGAGCCATACCTGCTGGGCTGTACTTGTTTTTGTTTTTGTTTTTTTTTATTGCATGGCATAGAGACGTGATTGCCTTTAAGTAACTGAGTTTAAGGATTTACAGGGAAAAAATGAAGATTATTAGATGCTGAACAATATAGCCAGGCCTCATAGTAAAAAGAATCAGCCATAGAGCCAGACCCCCTCAGAAATGGGTGTCATTTTAGGTTTCCCCAGCTGGTTTAGTGCTTCTTTTGCTCTCTATTAGCTATCTCAAGGTCTGTTTCCTAGATCCCTGCCAGTGTGCTCTTCTCTGTTTTGTTCTCATTATGAAAGCTTACATTCACATTACAAAGGAGAGTATCTGATTGATTCACTTGATGACTTGTTGGTGCCAGGCCAGCTTGTAAATCATTAGCCAGCTGAGAGAGTCTCTGTTCTTGGATCATGTGTCACACTTGATGAGTAGGATCATGTGGTACAAAGTTTGGTGCCATATAAAACCTGTCCGAAGGGCCATTGACATAGCAAGACTCTGCATTAGCATTCTTCCTCCTCTATAACGATTGTTTCACTTTTAACTGATTCAGGACAGTTATTAGATTGGATTTCCCCCCAAAACTAGTCAGCTACATATTTATAGATTAAGGTTTAGATGAATTGCCAATTTCATTCCTGAAATTTTAAGGTTTTTTTCCTCCTAATTTCATTCTTAGGTGAATTTTCTTAGCCACAAAACAAAAGATCATTTTCACCACCTTTTAGCCACAATTTAAAATAAACCCATGGTACTAATTGTTGGTCCAAGAAAGCCCATCTGTTAGAGACTATGAAGGGAAGAGAAAATTCAAAACTTGAAACAAAAATATTTCTATTCTTGTTAGCATCTCTAAATTTGGAGGAAGAAGAGATTGAAGCTATGAGCTGAAATAAGGTTTTTGGATTACTAGCCCCACATGGGTTTGAATTCTGGCTTTCCCATTTACTAGATTAGAGATCACTATCTTTTCTAAGCTTCCATTTACTCATGAATAAAATGGAGATTATGGTATTTGCCTCATGTGGTTTATAGGATTAAATGATAGGATACATGCAAAGCAGTCAACAAAGTGCCTGGTACATAATAAGTGCTTGATAAGTGTTGGCTCCTATTATCTCTAGATCATTAAATCTTATTAATAATAAAGGTTACCATAGTCCATCAGCAAGTTCTTAGTGCTAATGAAAACTAACATTTTTGGGTGCGTGAACTGAGATCTAATTATTGAGCCCTGTTTACACAGCGCTGTGCCAGGTGACAACTGGGTATTTGAGACATATTGGCCCTGGCTGGTTTGGCTCACCAGCTTAGAGCATTGGCCTGTGGACTGAAGAGTCAAGGGTTTGATTCCTGGTTAAGGACATGTACCTGGGCTGCAGGTTTGATCCCTGGCCCTGGTCGGGGTTATGCGGGAGGCAACCAATCAATGTGTCTTTCTCACATCAATGTTTCTCCCTCTCTCTCCCTGCCTCTTTCCCACTGTGTCTGAAAAAAATCTATGGAAAAATATCCTTGGGTGAGGATTAAAAAAAGAGAGAGACATACTGTGTTATGTTTCTTGCTTTCTAATCCCCACTTTGAAATGTCAGTCCCAGGAACATTTGTAAGGAAACGCAATCCATGGTATTGTTGGAATTTGGAGTCTGTCACTAGTTGTGTAACCTTGGACAAATTGCTTCTCTGTGCCTCAGTTTCTTCATCTGTAAAATGGGGGAAATACCACATATTATTGTTATAAGGAATAAATGAGTTAATATGTATAAAATACATAGGACAGTGTCTGCTAAGTAGTAATTGCTATATATAAGTTGTTGCTGCTAGATTATGATGCCTAGCAGTTGAATACTTGAAGCCTCCTTGGGCCTAATTGACCAGTCTTTTTCTTTTAGTTGAAGCAGCGGTTCTCAACCTGTGGGTCATGACCCCTTTGGGGGTTGAACGACCCTTTCACAGGGGCCGCCTAAGACATAACAGTAGCAAAATTATAGTTATGAAGTAGCAACGAAAATAATGTTATGGTTGGGGGTCACCACAGCATGAGGAATTGTATTAAAGGGTTGCTGCATTAAGAAGGTTGAGAACCACCGCTCTTTAGTCTATCTGAAAAATATCCTCAAATGAGGATTAACAAAAATAAAAGTTACTTTCCATCTTAAGTGGGAAATTTGTTCCCAATTTATATTTTCTTATCAAGAAGTGAGATTAGCCCAGCTGGTGTGGCTCAGTGGTTGAGTGTCTACCCATGCACCAAGAGGTCACCAGTTCTATTCCCGGTCAGGGCACATATCCAGGTTGTAAGCCAAATCTCCATTGGGGAGCATGCAGGAGGCGGCCAATCAATGTTCTTTCTCATTGATATTTCTCTCTCTCCCTCTCCCTTCCTCTCTCTCTAAAATCAATAAAGGAAAATAAATTTTTGGAAAAAATTTTACAAAAGTGAGATTAATGTTTTCTTACCATATTAGTGAGACTGAATTTTTTTCCAAATCCTCACCCAAGGATAGAGTAGAAGGGAGGGAGAGACAGAGAGAGGAACATCGATGTGAGAGAGACACATCGATTGGTTGCCTCCTACACACGACCCTGACCATAGCAACCAAGGTATGTGCCCAACCAAGGTACGGAATTAAACCCATGACTCTGTTCTGGGGGCCAACATTCTAACCACTGGGCAAGACTGGCCAGGGCTTGAACATTTTTTTCATTATGTTTATTGATCACTTATATTACTTTTGTGAATTATCTATTCATGCCCTTGACCTTATTTGTTTAATGAGGAGACTTATGTTTGTAGAAAAAGGACATTAAACCTTTGCTGAATATATTTCAGATATATTTTTATTTTGTCAATTTTTTTTTACCAACTTGGTTGTGCTTTTTTATTTTAACTACACAGAACTTTTAATGTAATGAATCTATAAATTTTTCCTGAAAAGTATTATGTCATAGTTAGAGAATTTCTGCTGAGTGCTGCTGAGTGTCATAGTTGATATGTAGACTGATCCATTTAATAAGCATTTTTCTTTACAGATAGGTGATTGATTGTCATAGGATTTGAAGACTCATTGCAAACTAACATAGGCCAGAGGCTGTAACATCATAATAATAGCTACTACTTACTGTACATGGGCTGTGTGCCAGGCAGTATGCTAGGTCTTTTATGTACTATGTCCCTAATACTCAATTTCAACCTCAATATTACTGTCCACAGTTCTTTGATGAGTAAAGTGGGGCTAGAAGAAATGAAATGATTTGCCCAGAGTCAGAGAGCTAGTGACTGGATTAGAATTTTAATTTGTCTGCCTAACTGCAAAGTATATACTTTTCTACAAAGGTTGGCTTCTTGAGGCTTCAAATAAATTAAAGTGGTCCTAAAAGTTAAGTAAATATTTTTTATCAGAATTTAAAGAGATGGTCTGTAGCCTAGTTAGAGTGCCCTTGGTTCCTGAGAATATAGTAGATAAGATAATGAGATCTATATAAACTAGATGATAGAAAGATTTCCACTGACTAGGGCAGTGGTTTTCAACGTCTGATTCCCAGACAAGCAGCATCAACATTACTTGGGCATTTGTTAGAAATGCAAAATCTCAGCTCAGGGACCTACAGAATCAGAAACTGGGGTTGGGGTCTAGCAGTCTGGTTTATAACACCTCCAGCTGATTATGATGTATGTTAAAATTTGAGAGCCACTGGTCCAGGGAAATTGTGGTCTCCTTAATCATAATTTCTGCTTTTGTGAGCTTCAGTTTAAGTCTCAACCTTTAAGTGCAGAATTAGCATCATCGAATAGTGGCAAAAGCTGGAATCGAAGCAAGTAGTTTTGAGTCCAGTTTAATAAGCACTTATGGCAAGTCTACCTCCCTGAGCTATAGTTTTCCATCTCTAAAGTGATGTTAATAACATCTATCTCCATATATGACCTTTTTTTTTTAATTAACATGTGTCAAGTGCTTACTAGCACCTTTCCAGACACCCAGGTGTTTGAGAAATTGCTTCCAGCAATTTTTCTTTTTAAGCAAAGAGCCCCCAATGCCCTTCTATTCTCAATTTCCTACTTCTTTTTTTATCCTTACCCAAGGACATTTTTCCTTTTTTTTTCTTTGTTCAGATGGAGTGGGAGGGAGGGAGGGAGGGAGAGAGAAACATCGATGTGAATGGGACACATTGAGTGGCTGCCTCCCGCACAACCCAACCAGGGCTGGGGACAAACAGCAACTGAGGTATGTGTCCTTAGCGGGAATCGAACCCTGGTCTCTCTGGACCACAGGCCGACACTCTAACCACTGAACCAAACTGGCCAGGACAATTACTTATTTCTTTTTTTTTTTTTATCCTCACCCGAGGACATTTTCCCATTTTTTTTGTTCAGGTAGAGTGGGAGAGAGAGAGAGAGAAACATCAACGTGAAAGGAACACATCGAGTGGCTGCCACCCGCACAACCGACCAGGGCCGGGGACAAACTGCAACCGAGGTACGTGCCCTTAGCGGGAACTGAACCCGGGTCTCTCAGGACCGCAGGTCGACGCTCTAACCACTGAGCCAAACCGGCCAGGGCAATTACTTATTTCTTGAATGTATTTTGCTATCTTGTGTCTCTAGGCCTTTGTATTAGCTATTTCTCTTGGACACCCCCACCTCCCACCCTTCTTGATCTCACCAACTTCTTACATTTTAGATCCCTGCTTATAGTTTACTTCCCTTGGAGGGGACTTTCTCTGACCCCCACTCCCCAGTCTCTGTGTGTCAATGCACATATCATAAAATTTGGAATCACCTGAGGATAGGTACAGTGTTTTATATACCACCATGTTCTAGGGGACAATAAAGTTACTCACACATTGTAGGAGCTGATAAATGTTGAATGAATGAATGAATGAATGAATGGTAGCTGTCATTATTGTTTCTTCTTTGTCATTATGATCATCTCCAAGAGCAAGCTTGTAGTTTTTGTGCTGATTGTGATGATTATAAATAGATAGTATTAGGACCAGTGCCTGTTTTCTTTTTCTCTGAAAACTTTGACCTAGGCTGATATGGTAGTTCATTGAGCTGTTTCCTAACCACTGATCTCTCTGTATTACAGGTGCCTTGGTGGAACTGTGTTCTTTGATGGATCAAGTTCATCATGTGCATAACCATCCACATCCTTCGGACCTCACCATTCGGTGAGTGGGTGATTAGAAGGAGGAGGAAGAGGGTAGAATTTGACTATAGGAGGAGTATGGTGGGGGGTTGAGGTCATAATGTTGTTTAAAACCAGAGGTGGAAAAAGAAGGAATATAATGGAATAAGAACTGGACTGAAATGCCGGAAACCTGGATTCTGATACTAGCTATGCAGTTTTTCATTAGCTATATGATTTTGATCTAATCACTTCTCTGGTCCTTGCATCAGTAAAATTAAAATGTTGGACTAATTGATGTCAAAAGGCCTTTAAAAAAGTTTTTGCTCTTTGTTTCTTGCCACTTCTTGCTATTTGGCTGCACGCTCTCCACACCTTATAGCCATGCCTCACAAAATTGAGGAAATCAAGGACTTTCTACTCACAGCCAGGCGAAAGGATGCCAAATCTGTCAAGATCAAGAAAAATAAAGATAATGTGGAATTTAAAGTTCGATGCGGCAGATACCTTTATATCTTGGTTATCACAGACAAAGAGAAGGCTGAGCCCTGGCCGGTTTGGCTCAGCGGTTAGAGCATTGGCCTGCGAGAGACCCGAGTTCGGTTCCTACTAAGGGCATGTTTGCAGTTTGTCCCTGGCCCTGGTTGGTTGTGCGGGTGGCGACCACTCAATGTGTTCCTTTCGCGTCGATGTTTCTCTCTCTCTCTCTGTTCCTCTCTCTCCCTCCCACTCTACCTGAACAAAAAATGGAAAAATGTCCTCGGGTGACGATGATAAAAAAAAGAGAGAGAGAGAAGGCTGAGAAACTGAAGCAGTCCCTGCCCCTAGGTTTGGCAGTTGAGGACATGAAATGAACCAGACACGCCCATCTGTATTAACATGTTAAAAATTAAAAAAAAAAAAAAAAAGTTTTTACTTATTAGAGAGAGGGGGGAAGGAGGAGAGAGAGAGAGAGAAGCATCAGTCATCTACCTCCTGCACACCCCATACTGGGGATTGAGCCTATAACATAGGCATGTGCCCTGACTGGGAATCAAACCCATGACCTTTTTGGTGCCTGGGACGATGCTTAACCAATTGAGTCACACTGGCCAGGGTTTAAAGAGCCTTTCTAGTTCTGAAATCTTATGGATTCTTGATAAACTGTGTGATTTTATAGATTTATTCAGTTACTTTGATCCAGTTACCCAGAATCTTTGACTCCTTTTTCTCTTACCATATATTTAGTCAATTAGCAAATTCTATGAGCTCTACATACAAAATATATCCAAAACCTGACCATTTTGCATCATTTTTACCTGGATTTTTGCAAATCTAAATGATCTCCCTGCTTCTGCCCTTGCCTGTCTGCTGTTCTCAACTCAGCAGCCAAAGAGAATCTTTCCAAGCATTAGTCATAAGTCAGATTCTCTTCTTTGCTCAGAATTTTCCAGTAGCTTTTCATCTCACATCTTCCATCTTTACGATCTCCTTCATCTCCTATAAGGACCGTGGCCGAGGTTGACATAGTTAGCTCACCAACCTCATCTCCTACTACTCTGGGCTTTGTTTGCTGTAGTCACACTGACTTCCTTACTATTTTTCAACTATGTCAGACACTCTCCTACCTCAGCCTTTATTATTATTATTATTTTTTATTTTATTTTTTTTTAATCCTCACCCGAGGACATTTTTCCATTTTTTGCACAGATAGAGCGGGAGGGAGAGAGCGGAAGAGAGAGAGAGGGGAGAGAGCGGAAGAGAGAGAGAGAGGGAAACATTGATGTGAAAGGGACACATCGAGTGGCTGCCACCCACACGACCAACCAGGGCCAGGGACAAACTGCAACCGAGGTACATGCCCTTAGCGGGAACCGAACCCGGGTCTCTCCAGACCGCAGGCGGATGCTCTAACCGCTGAGCCAAACCGGCCAGGGCCTACCTCAGCCTTTACATTTATGTTTCCTCTGTAGTTATCAGAAAGACAGTTGCTGTAATGGTTATTAGATAAATTCTGGAGTCAGATGTGAATTCAAATCCAGGCTCTTCTACTTACTCCACTATATAATCTTGAGCAAGTTAGTTACCCTGAGGATCAGTTTCTGTACATGTACAAATTGTTAATGAGAGTGCTTTTCTCATAGTATTGTCATTAGCATTAAATGAGATGAGGTGAAAAATTCAGCAAGTGCTTGCATACAGGGCTAGGTAAATGTCAGGTATTGTTATAATTATTTTTAACCCTGGCTATTTCTCATAATCACCTGTGGAGATGTCTAAAAATATCGATGCTCAGGCTCTAAATCGTCTAGTCTGGGGGTGAGGAAGGGGCTAAGAATCTGTATCTTTTTTTTTTTTTTTTTTTATCCTCACCCGAGGATATTTTTCCATTTTTTGTACAGATAGAGTGTGAGGGAGAGAGAGTAAGGGAGAGAGAGAGAGAAACATCGACGTGAAGGGACACATCGAGTGGCTGCCACCGCACGACCAACCAGGGCCAGGGACAAACTGCAACCGAAGTACGTGCCCTTAGCGGGAACCGAACCCGGATCTCTCCGGACCGCAGGCTGACGCTCTAACCGCTGAGCCAAACTGGCCAGGGCAAGAATCTGTATCTTTAAAACGTTTCCCACGTAGGTTATTAGGAACGGCTGGAGTTGAGAATGAACTCAAATTATCTCAGTGGGTCAAGTTTAGAACCCTAGCCTAGCACATGACTAAAGGAGACTCTCAAGAAACTCTAAGTCTGTGCTATTAATTGTTCAGTTTCTAAACCTGCAGTGTGATACTCACATGATGATTTACCTTCTCTGGGATTTTGTTCTAATTTTAACTGCTATGTCCTGAGCAACCTTGAGCTGTGGCAGACAACGAGGTCCTGTTAGAAGTATAGCTGTGATGCAAGCAGTGAAATACAGATCCTGTTCTAAATGCATCTAGAGGGAAAAAAATATTTTTTCTACTTAATCATTATTATACATTGTACATTAGGTTTTCTTGGGACATTTGTGTATATGACACTTGTCACCATTATACCTGCCTGGGAATTAGGTGGCTTTGGAATTTGGAAGCAAATAGCAGTCATAATGTGACTTTCATATAAAATTTCTAAAATTGTGAGAATTTAAATATAAAATTAATATTTGATTTCTTAAAGATATTCTTAAAATAGTTATATACAAATAGCCATGCCAGCTGATACCTTCATCTTTTCTGTTTTTACTTTCCCTCTCTCCTAATAGAAACTATGCCCGGTTCCGACAGAAACCTCTGGAAAGATACAGTCTGACTCAGTGGGTTGACCGGAACAAGCGAAGCCACCAACGGTTCCAGAGTCTCTAAGATATCCAGTACAGTCCATGTGTCTCATCCCATTAGCAGTGAAAGTCCCTGTCCAGGGTCCTGTCCAGAGCAGCATCTCATCTGCTGTTTTGTGATTTGTAGATTTTGAATTTTATTTTTCACATATTTTTATTTAAAGAACTTTTTGCCTTTTGAAAATGTCCATTGCTGACTTGAAATTTTTGTATAAAACTGTGTGTGTGTGTGTGTGTGTGTGTTTAAGCAGTAAGTTGATAAAGTTTTTATTTTTTTCTTTAAATTGAAGGTGGCCACCTCCTTCATTAAGCCAAAACACCCAGGCTCAAGCAAAACACTCACCTTTTTGCAGAAGTAAAGTCTACTGGTGCCCAAAGAAATACTCATTTAATCTCCTGTAAGGAAGAGACTCTTTATCAGGCTGCCAGCTAATGTCAGTTATTGCTCATGACTTATAAATGGAGTCACTTTTAACATTCCCTCTTACTTTTTTACTTGAATCTTTAAATACCTGTCAAAATTTTAAAGTTGGTAATTCAAGATATTTGAAGTAGGATGGACATCCTGTTGAAAGGACAAATTAAAAGTGTAAATCTTATTTCCTTTTTGTACCTATTATTTGCCTTTTATCTTTTGGCTTTTATTTCCTTCTTCATCAAATTTACTTTGCACAATAGTGTTTGCAAATCTCATACATCTTAACTTTGACAAAAGACTGCTGACTAACCCATGTCGATTTGTGGTCTTATATCTGTCTTCTCTGCCTTTCTTCAAGGATTTGCTTTTTTTTTTTAATCCTCAACTGAGGATATTTTTCCATTGATTTTTAGATAAAGTGGGAGGGAGGGGGAGAGAGAGAGAGAGAGAGAAACATCGATGTCACATCGACTGATTGTCTCCTGTGCAACCCCGACTGAGGTGTGTACCCTTGACCAGAATTGAACCCACGACTCATTGGTCTGCCGGCTCTCTAACCACTGAGCCAAACCACCCAGGGCGGGGGCGTTTTAATTTTCCCAGCGACCACTGTGCTCTCTAGGGTTCGACCAGTATACTCCTGTTAGACATGGATATACCTCTTAAGTACAGTCTTCCTACTTTATTTATTGAAGAGCTGCTCACCTAGTGTCTTGATTCTAGGATTCTAGGACAGGACAGAAAGTTAGTGCTATTGAGGTGTCAGTTAGTCTTCAGTTTCATCTGCTGAACCTCCACCTTTAAGTATGAGGTCATGTGTTAGTGAGTCTCTGTCCTATGGGAGAGACTTTGGAGAAGGCCCTCTTTTGTCCATTGCTAGTCAACAAGAGGTGCCTTTAGACCCTGGATGTTATCATCTCATTTGGTCAGACCTTTGATGCACAGTTTCACAAAACTACTAACGTGGGTCTAACGTAGTTGTGATTAAGCCTGTACACAGAAAGATGACCTGATCTTAAGGTTTGGTATTCTAACCCAAGTTGACAGACTGTGCAGCCATCATAGATGTCTTAGGAGTTTGCCATTCTTTCTTCATAGACAGCTCTGGACATCTTTTGGGAAGATTTTGCGGTCTGGCATTCATGCTGCTGCTGTTCACTCTCTGTGAAGATTGTGCTTAGTTTCTGTAGCACAGCCTATGATACTGGGCTAGCTGCCTCCCTCTGGTTTTATTTCATCAGCCCCATCTTTGTATATGAGTAATCCATCTTAAACATCCTTCTCTGCTTGAGAAACTGACTTGGGGAAAAGCTTGGTCATTCAAGCCACCAATAAATTTAGATGGATGTCCCTAAGTATTGTTTTTTAGTTAAGGATTCTCTTTTCCCTGGACATTTTGGTTCAGTTCTGAGACCAAAATGCTAAAAAGTTCTGTTCAAAAGCAAGAGTCAAATCTTTTTTTCAGTTGTCATTTAGTACATCAGGCACTTCTCCAGGTTTCCCTAAATTAGCTTGATAGAATGAGACAAGCAACATCTACCTTTGGAACCACAGCATAGCTAAAATTAATTGTAGCTGGATAACTAGCATTGCAGCTGTCTAGTTCCCCATAGATAACCCAAGTTGTGAAGGGACAGTGTTTTGATTAGGCAAAACTCTAGGACTCGTGTTCCTGCCTTACTGGTACAAAAGGGTTTAAGTCTGAATGTGTAATGGGAGCATTGCCTTTGCCAAATCAAATGAGTGACAGGTTAACTATAAAATGTGACAATCACATTTCCTCTTTGCTCAAATAATTCTGTTTTTCCAAAGCTTTAGCAGCTTAATTAAATCTGTTGGATTGGAGGAGGATAGAACTGTTCTCTAGCAGTTAACATGATATTCTTTAAGGAGTAAAAAAACAAAGCCAAAGAAAATTTATTATCAAGCATGCCTGCCTTAAAGGTGGTAGTGGGTGAAATCTGGAGTTTTAATATGTTTTTAAAGATGTGTATCTCATATTCGGTGTTGGCCTCTAAGTCTAGTGTTTCATATGGAATTCTTACTGTATTTTACATTATGTACATTTAACTGCCTACCTAGCTTTCTTCATCCATGATGACATTCTCACCACAGGGTATTGATAAAGCAGAGTAAAAATGTGCTGTTTATATAGTTTACTTACAAGTAAAGAACCTGAAATAACCTGTAGTTTTGCATCTAATGCAGGCCCTGCTTTATTTGAGTTTTTGTCAGGATCAATTATGAAACAAGTTTGGTGCCTCCCCTTTATCATGTTTTTTCTCTTGTAGCAGTTGTGTTTAATGTCATTAAAAAGAAATAAAAGTTCTTATCAGTGGCATATGTACTGTGACCGTCTGTTGCAGGCTTTGAAGGAGGGTTACTTCCTCCTTTGCGTAGGTAAGTTAGTGGGGTATGGGAGGGGGTGGCAGTTAGAATGTGGTACTGGGAGGCGAGGATGCATGCTCCTTATTCTTTTCAGGGTAAATTACAGTGTTAACAAAGGCGTTTCAGCAGTTAAGAAATGTTGAAATTGATTGGGACTTGCAGCTACATATAGTGCATGTCAGGAGCCTGACACAGGGAGAGCCTGAAATATCACTGCTGCTGTTTTTGCAGAGGGGAAAGATGGCTCAGCCTGATCAGACAGGCATTGCCTTGCATTCCTTCCCATGTTTGTGTGATTGACCTCCGTGCCTCTGCTGCCTTTCCGGAGTTAGCCCTGATTAAGCAAGAAGCTGAGCATCCTGGGACATTCTCCCTTTGAAAGGGACATGAAATAGAACTTGTAGTACAAAACTGATGCTTGTTCTTCAGAAATTGCTCCTAGAATCTGGGGTACAGGTTGGATAACTATGGGTAGATGTGGGAGACAATGTTCCTTAGATCCCTTTTGTGAACCTAAGCTTCAACTTACCCCCAGGAACAAGGATGAAAGGGAAGGCAATAATAGCTCGGCACCTATATATATATTTTTTTTAATCCTCACCCGAGGATATTTTTTCATTGATTTTTTTAAAAAGAGGGAGAGGGAGGGAGGGAGAGAGATGTGAGAGAGACACATTGATTGGTTGCCTTCCAGAGGGCCCCAACCAGGGCCAGGGATTGAACCCGCAACCATGGTGTGTGCCCTTGACTGGGAATTGAACCCATCACTCTTAGTCTGTGGGCTGATGCTCTAACTGCTGAGCCAAACTGACCAGGGCTAGCCAGTGCTTTTTAAAACACAGCTCCTGCTGAGAAAATAAGTGGCAACATGTTTGACAGGCTTTTCTGTGCTGCTGCTCTATAAATTTTGTCTAGTATATTTTTTTACAGCCCAAGCAAAAGGTTCCATAAAACTTACTAAATACTCAGCTATTTGATATTCTTGTCTGAATCTGAGGTGCTTCTGACCTGTACATATCTATTTTGTTCCTGTCAGGTAGGTGGTCCTTTGTCCAGTAATTGCTCATTCCACTTTCAGCAAGGTGTGGCCATAGGCTTCACTTCAAAGGTTTCAGAGACAAGGCTGGATTCTCTGGAATGGTGGTATCCCTTACCCTTAGTTTGTTTCATGTTATAGAAAAGTGAGGAGAAGGAAAGGACCTTCTCTAAAAGGAATGAGATCATTCTTTAAAATATTTTCCTGTTTTAAACATTCTTCCTGTTAATACAGGAAGAAAAAACCCCAAGCACCTAAAACTAGAAAGCTGAGTTCTCCGCTCTTCTGAGAGAAAACAATTATTCCTAAACTAATTCTAAGGTATGTTTGCTTTGTATGCCAAAGCACCTGTCTGGGAAAAAATTTCCACTTGTCACAGGAAGTATCAAGTGGTCAGTGGTGGAATTCCTAAATGAACAAGCTCCTGTCTTGTCAATCCTCCCCACCTGTCCTCCCCCTATGACAACTGGAACATGCCATAGACAGAAAATCTGACCCTCCCTGGTACCCATTAAAAGGATGGAATGTAATCATTTGGACAATCTTCAAAGGAGTCCATGTGACAGTCCTGGAATGTATCATTAAGGAACTATTTGTATATGAAGATCTTCAATTTAGCGGCAAGTATCATTTGACAGTTTGGGAATATGGAACTGATGGAGTTTGGTGGGATTGGAGCTGGGGGGATGGTGTCCTATTTATGTAAACAATTTGTTCTTGGAGGCTACTTTTTTAAAAATATTTTTTTCTTTATTGATTTTAGAGAGAGAGGAAAGAAGAGAGAGATAGAAACATCAATGAGAGAGAACATTGATTGGCCACCTCCTACATGCCCCCCACTGGGGATTGGGCCCAAAACTTAGGCATGTGCCCTGACCAGGAATCGAACTGGCAGCCTCTTAGATGCTCAACCACTGAGCTGCACCAGCCAGGCTTGGAGCCTACTTTTTCTTTTTTTTATCCTCACCCGAGGACATTTTTCGATATTTCATTCAGATAGAGTGGGAGAGAGAGAGGAACATCGACGTGAAAGGGACACATCGAGTGGCCGCCACCCACACGACCCAACCAGGGCCGGGGACAAACTGCAACCAAGGTACATGCCCTTAGTGGGAACCAAACCCAGGTATCTCTGGACCGCAGGCCGACATTCCAACTGCTGAGCCAAACCAGCCAGGGCTGGAGTCTACTTCTTTTATTTATTTATTTTATCCTCACCCGAGGACATTTTTCCATTTTTTGTTCAGATAGAGTGGGAGGGAGAGAGAGAAAGAGAAATATCAATGTGAAAGGGACACATCGAGTGGTTGCCACCCGAGGGGACCAAACCCGGGTCTCTGTGGACCGCAGGCCAATGCTCTAACCGCTGAGCCAAACCGGCCAGGGCTGGAAGCTACTTCTTAAAAGCAAAATCCAAAAACTGTCACAAACAGGTGGAAAGAAAGTGAGAAAATAGAAGTCTGAAACATCACTTGATGTTTGGTGAACTATTACATATTTCTGTAAAGGGTTGAATTAGATCTTACAAGTGGGTTCTAGAGGAGCCTCATACTGAAAAGCTAGTGACTGAGGGGACAGGATTACAAAGAGAAAAGCGTTCCTGCCCCAGAAACACTCAGCCCTTCCCCAAACCCTGGGGTTTCCCTCTTGTTCCTGTGAGAAAGACCCTTGGCTCCCAGTCTAGGTGGTAGGTGGGGTCTGGGAATCTTCTGTTGTTACCCCTTTGTTTTTGACAGATGAGGAAACCATGTCCTCCTCTCTCCCACCCCTGAGTAACTGGCCTGAGGTGTTCTATGCATTACAAGGCAGGGTCTCCTGCCTCAGTCCAGCATTCCTCCCACAGGCCTGCTGTGGTCTGCCAGTCAGGTCTCAGTCTCAAAGAATTTGCCTGGGCCCCTCCCAGGCTGTGAGGAATCTGAGGATCTGAGTGAGTGGTGAAGAAGGACCACTTCCAAAGTCGTAGCTGTAGGGTTCTGTTGACTTCAGATGGTTCAGGAAAACTCCGTCGTTAAAGAACATGGGGATGTAGGGAGGTAGTTAAAGGCAATGGAGTTTAAGGCAAAAGTGTTGTTCACTCTTCTCCCTTCATACCCTCAGCTGCTGTACTATAGGCACAGATAAGGGGGAGACAGGAAACTCCCATTAGCAGTGCCTCCTGGACCCCACTGGCACTGTCCACACCTGATACTGACGAGGGGGCTTCTCCACCATTTGCACCGTGTGAGCACTGAGGACATGGGAAGTACCTCTTTGAGGTACAGTTTAGAGTTCTGTGTGCTGATTCCCACTCAGCCTCAAAGACCTGCCTGCCTTCTGCTCTCAGAACATCCCACAACAGCCTTCCCTAACCCACTCACCTGACTCTCTCCAAGCTCTGACTGAAGTGTTCGAGGTGCCCCACTTACTGGTTTGCTCATTGGCTAATGGTACCATTCCTCTACCTTCCGGCCTGCTGTGGGGACCATAGCGATGTTCCTTTAACAGCCCAGAACTGCATGCTGTGAACACTGAGCCGCAGCAAGCAGCCTCTGCAGTTCCTCTTCACTTCCCTCCGCACCCCTGGGGGAAACAGAACTGGATTCCTCTGGCCAGGGAAGGCACCCAGCCCCATTGAGGGGAAAACCCTTTGTTTTAAAAACTGAGCACCAGCCTGCATACCTATATGGTGAGGCAGCCCAAGCTTGGGTTAGGGTGCGGGGGTGGGGCTCAGTAATAGGATGATGGAGCAGCTCTTTTCTCCTCCTACACGTGCACCCCCATCTGTTCGAGATTTCCCTTCCAACTCCAGCTTGGTTGGCAGGCATGTCCCTAGGAAGCTGCAGGCCAAAATGGGGAGAGAACTGACTGGCTGCCAACTGCCAGAAAAAGAGGGCAACATTTGGGCATTTACCAGAAGACAAGGATGTGCCTTTTCATTTGTCTTTTTATTTTACATTTAAAAAGTGGTTATTGCTCTAACTGGATCAGAGGTAAGGACCTTTCCCCTAAGGAGCCTTGGCCTTGCAGCCCATTCAGCAGGGATGGAAGTCACAAGACAATGAGTGAAACCTCATGCCCTCCCATGAGGAAGCCCTTAGTATTGCTGACATCTGCCTTTTACCCGGTCTCTCCTCCCTCCCCATGTTCCACACTCAGGCAAAGCAGAGTGGTGGCTGACCCCGCCATGAGAGCTCTTGTAGACCGGAAGGAAGGGGTGGTCACTGGGTGATGGCTTTCAGCTCTCCGGCTTGGGGGCTATCGCTCTTCAGTTCAACAGGTATTCACTGAGCGCCTACTGTGGGCCAGGCTTGTGCTAGGTGCGGTCCTCCCATACGCGTGTCCTCAGCCACCACTGGAAGATGCAGAGGTCCATCTCTTCCGTGCAGGTATTCAGCAGCCACAACTTGTCAGTCCTAGAGAAGAATCTGCCTTCCCTTATCAAGCACCATTTTTTTTTTTTTTTAACCAGAAAGGGGCAGTGGAGAGAGACCTGTCACCTCACACCATACAGGCTTTAGGGAAGGACATGAAGACCCTGGGTAGCTTTCACAGAACCCTGGATGAGATGGTAAGATATGGAGACCCCAGAGGCCACGACTCCTGACTGAATGGCTCAGGCCTGCCTTCCAGCAGCTTCCACTACAGTGGTGATTTAGCAGCCCTCAGGATGTCCCAAGGAAACGTACCTTTTAGTGTCCAAGCCAACACTGTTACAATTCCAAGAGACTTTTCCTGAAGAAATGGGGCCAATACCTTCCAGGTGTCTTTCCTACTTTTTCTTCTTAAAACCCCAGACTGATGGTCTTACAGTCAAAATAAGGGCCAAAGAAATGAGAAGATGCAGGCAACCAGCTCGAGGAATCCCTCTGCCCTCTGGAGTGAAGCCCTTCAATTATGTTTTCCAAGAGACAAAACATAACATCTCTCACACACACACACACAAACACACACACACACAAGGTTGTGCATCACACCACAAACAAGTCCTTGATGGCTGGATCCAGAAAAGGCTCGATGGCAGCCATGTTCCTGCTCGGCCGGCAGCCCCATGGCTTCCCTGATGGTTCTTGGTCTGAAAGAGCTTAAGTCAGTCTAGATGCTTGTCGCCTCCCAGAAGCTCTGTGCATCTTCTCAGAGAGGAAGCCAGTCCAGGAGACCAGCCGAGGCATAAAGAAGGCTGCATCTCATGCAGCTTTGCCTTTTCCAGAATGGGGCCAGCCCTCAAGTTTTGTGGCTTATTTTTTGCAGAATTTGGGTTTGTAGTTCAGCCTCCTTCACCAGACTAGGACATCAGGGAAAGAGAGAACTGTGCAGCTAGCCGTGCCTCCCCCTCCACCGCTATCTTCCCTCTCCCTGTGCCCGTGGACCTGGGGACCAGCAGAAAAGAAAAATGAAATCCTTCTCCCTGCAGACAGGTAGTCACGCTTCGATGATGTTCACCGAGAGCTTGTTTGGAAACTGGGAGGAAAAAAGTGAGAGAAGCAGCCAGGGCTAATTGAATAGACCTCTTGCAAGGTTGGAAACAGAGGACACGAGAAGGAAGGGAGCAGCGGGGCTACAGCCTAAAAGCCGGGCTCTTGTCCCGTGTGGAAGGAAAGGAGTAGCCCTGCCTGGGAGTCTTGTCTCTGCCTTCTCAAACTCAGCCTTCGGCCTCACTCAGCTGAATGGCCAAGTCTGGGTCCTGGACTCACTGCCCCGGTACCCAATCCACCCCCAGCAGAGCCATCCGCTGGCTGGTTCTCACATCCTGCAGATCTGCCTCTCAGCGCAGCCTCGGCCACTGACATTGTTGAACTGCTTCTGGAGATGGGGGTTAATAGAGGCTTCAGGAAAGTGCGCCAGAGAGAGTGAAGCTAAGAGAGGACAGTAAGCCAGAGGATGTAAGGAGACGGAGGGAGAAGGAAATGTAGAGAGGCCAGATGTTTGTTGGATAATCATCGTCAGAACCATGAGATCCTCTCACATTCTCTACTGTCTTCTGAGCTGCTCAGAGCCAGCACTGAAAAGGTTTCATATCTGTTTTACACAAGAGGAAATGAAAGTACAGAGAGATGAAGCACCTGCCCAAGGTCACACAGCGCAGCAGGAGCAGAAATTAGCTCAGAAACCCCTCTCTTGTCTCACACCAGCTAAGTTCTGCCCTCCCCATTCACTGTCCCCCGCTTCTTCAGCCCCCACTGGCCCCTGGCACCCTGCAAAAGGAGAGGATCCAAAATCAATTTGCAGTGTCCCCTGGGTCACACAGGCAACAGCCAAGCTTGGCTCTGCCCAGCTGTAACCATGCCAGACCCTGAGCTGACCCCTTCTGCAGTCCAGAGACTCCCAGTGCATGAGCCATGGGGCTACCCACCCAGGTCCAAGTCCTGCCCTCACCTTGCTGCGGAGAAGACCTCCGCCTTGGTGCTCTGGTGTGCTCGTTTCTGACGCACTCTTGGTTTTTTCCTTGTTGTTATTGGGTTCGTTGTCCTTGATAATGTCATACTGGCGGCAGAAGAGGACAATGACGCCTAGGGGGACAAGGGAGAACAGTCAGAGTCCTTGCCCACCTGCTTCCTTCCCATGAGCACTTGCTGAGCTCCTGTTAGGTACTGAGCTCCAGATGGTCTCTCACCTGCACCCTGCCACAGCCTGCCTCTGGCTCTGGCTCCTGTGCCCACCTGCCCCCTTACCACTCATCCCCTTCACTGCTGCTGGGCTAGTCTTCCTACAACATGCCTTATGATCATGTCTCCTCCCTTCCCTTCTTTTAAACCTCTGAATCCTCCCCTTTTCCGTTAGGGGAAAATAGAAACAAGTGTGTTGACCATGTGCCAAGCTCTGTGCTGTGTGCTGACATATTCTAGCTCAATCCTCACAGCACATGAGGGTCCCTATTATCATCCCCAGGTTAGGAGTGAGGACACTGATGCAGAGCTTAGATAACTTACTCAAGGCCACTCAGGGGTTCAGCTGGGATGTGCACCCCAGAGCCTGCCCTCCGCTAAATGCTTATTGTTATTAAACTAATAATACATGAGCATAATAACTTTTGAAAGTTGGATGGTATTAAGGCAGCCAACTCCAGTTTTTGTGTTTTCCCCATTTTTACTTCTACACTTGATTTATAGTGGTTATTTCTTGACCTGTGTGTTTTAGATATTCACCATGTTAGTGTCAGTGGTGGTCAGGGTAGCCTCTGGCCAGAGATAGCCTGTGGCCAGAGACAGTATTCTGTGGCCTGTTCTTGTCTTCTTGCAGGAACAAATTCAAATAAGAGACAACAAACAGCAGCAAAAGCATTTTGCTGAGAATTTATTTGTAGAAAAGGAATACACTCAGATATAGTCTGAGTGGGCAACTCAGCTGGTTGAAACCAAGTGCCCCACTTAGTTGAGATTTGGGGTATTTATACCCTTAAGCTGAAGTGCCCCTAAGTAAGTCTCCCCCTCCCTTAATTCTAAAATATAAATATATATATATCTCTTCAAGCTATAAGGCTCCCTCACTCAGGTGTTATGCCACCAGTTTGACCACAGTCTAGAGCGACTCTAGATCTCTCCTCACACAGGGGTCTGCTCCCTCCACTGTCTAATTTCGGTTTGTTATGTCTCACACGTATCCCCTCCAAGCATTTCCCAGCTCCTATCTTCCTAGCTGCCTACTCTAACAGTAGATTAAGCCTAACAACTCCCCCTGCTTCCTTCCCCATCGTCCTAACAGAATTACATGATGATTTTGGGCTCATTCACTGTGTTCACATTGTTATGATTTATGTATATAGTATCCATGCCAAGTCTAATAATGCACCGTAAGCAAGTCTCCTCTTTTGTCCAGCCCTTTGTTTTTCCTGCTTTTTTCCAAGTGCCTGTTTTTCTATGTGCCTATGGAATATTTTTTTCCAAATTCTTCTACCTGAGACAGCCTGCCCCTCACCCACCATGCTACTACAGCTGTGGCGAGTCCAAGTCCCTCAAAGCAGACTCCAGTCCACAACCTCGCCATCCTTTGCTCCCCTACTTTCTATCTTCTTTCTTGGGTCACTGCTGTACTGAGCCGGACTGAGCTTAATTTGTTTCTTTTTCTTTTTTCCTTTTTTTTTCTTTATTGGTATCAGAGAGTGAGAGAGAGAGAGGAAAGGAGAAGCAGAGAGAGAGATAGAAACATTGACTGGCCGCCTCCTGCATGCCCCCCACTGGGGATCGGGCCCACAACCTGGGCATGTGCCCTGACCAGGAATCGAACCGGCAACCCCTCGGTGCATGGGTCGACACTCAACCACTGAGCCACACCAGCCGGGCTTAATTTGTTTCTTGAACATACTGTACTCAAAACACCCTTCCTTCCTTTTTTTGGCTGCCTGGTGAACTCCTATTCACCCTGCAAAGCTCAAGTCCCATGTTACTGCTCTTTGTGTTTTTCCTGTTTTCTACTCCTAGCCCCAGAATTAATTCCCTCTCCTCTGCTCCCATACGTAGTACCATTATAGCACTCATCTCACTGAATTATAGTTAAGTCGGGGCCTGGCTTCTCCCGGACGGAGCTGCTTGCGGGTCGAGGCTCTTAGTTGTGGCTGCAGCCCTCCCTGGAATGCGCTGTCTGGAATGTAGCACTATATGGAATGAAGTGACTGTTCGAAAAATGCTGGTTGAGTACAAAAATAAAATTTTATCTTTATCCTCAGGGAGCTTACAGATTAAGTGGGAAAAGACAGAGATATAAACCCAACTAACTTATCTAAGAAGGACTGAAGAGAGGGGCAAACAGTGTGCTGTGGAGGCATCGAGGCAGGAGTGACATTCTAGTGGGCGGACCGGGGAGGTTTTATGGAGGCGGTGTCAGAGCCGGTCCAGAAGGGTGAGCATGTCCCAAGCCTGAGCTGCCCAGGCCTGCAGCACCTGGAGGCACAGGAACCCACAGGAGGGAGGACAGGCTGCTGTGCTGTGGCCAGAAGGCAAAGGGGCTGTGGACGTGTCACCACCAGGAGCCTGAGGGAGGGGAAGAGAAAATACTCCTATAATCCTACAAGGCAGCTCTCAATATGCTATTTTATTTTTATTCATTTATTTTTTTGGTGAGGGCTATTAGAGAAGGGATCGGATCTGGTCCCTAGAGCTGTCCCAGGCAGAACTTAGAAAATCTGATTTCTTAGCTATCTCCAAGCCCCTTACCCTTCGTTTCTGTGACAGAGGGGTCTGGTCAGGGTCCTCCACTTCCCAGAGGTTAAGTGAAGAAGGGCTTGGAGGCCAGACTCACCGGCCCACATGAACAGGACCACAACGATGATCAGCACCTCGCCTGTCTGCAGCTGCTGGTTCCTCCCCATCTCCTTCATGGTCACCTCATCTGTGGGGACAGAAATGGTAGGTCTGGGTTCCTTTCCTCCCCCCGCCACTCTTCTGCGACCAAGCCCAAGATATCAGGTGCTTATTTCTAGAGGTGCCCACACATCTAACAAAAAGAGGTTCTAGAACGTGCTAACGGCTACTTGGACAATCCAAAATTAAGTGTTTACATACTCGCTGTATTGGGTCACTTGAGTGACCTCCTCTCTCTCAGGTACCACTTTACTTGACAGTGGAGGAGGGGTGGATAGAGGGAGGGGAAGATAGTGCTTTCCTCAACCTCCTACTGCTCTGGCCCCCACCAGCCCTTTCCCCACCCGCCCCTTCCTAACAGTGACCAGCCTGCCTTTGTTCTTGGAGGCCATCTTCTCGGCCTCGCGCGGTGTCTTGAAGAGCACCGGCTCGCTGGCTGGACTCTGGCCCTGAATGGAGATGGCTTGCACGTGCACGATGTATTCCGTGTCCTCCTCCAGGTCCCAGAGGGCGCATGAGCGGGTGGTGGTATTCACCTCCTGGATGAAGCGCAGCATCCGCACGTCCTTCTTCTGTGAAGGCAAGAGCCAGCCCACTGTTTTCAGTGCCCAGTCACCACCCCGCTCTGCCACCTCTCCAGTGGTACTAATGGGCTCACCTAGCTACCATGCTAAGCCCTTTGCATACATAGTCTTCCTTATGCATCCCATCATCTCTGCAGATATCATTCTTTCCACTTGACAGATGAGGAGACAGGTCAGAGGGATTAGGGAAGTTGCCCAAAGCCATACATTTTGTGAGAACTGGAGCCAAGTTCAAATCTCACACACTCCTAATTCCCAGGCTCCAGAGACCTCCCTCACTGCCTGAACCCCTCTGGGGCCCCCCTTTCAAGCCATATGTGCAACTTTCTGCCCCTCAGTCTTGCTCCTCAGTCCTTTCCCCTTCTCTTCCCCTACCCACCACTACTATCTTGAGGTGTTCTTCCCTCCCGGAGGGTTACCTGCTGAGAGATGGCAAATCCGATGACAACCTCATCCTCTAGGACATCCCAGCTCACCACTGCAGAGTTGGCCTTGAGGTGCCTGACAGTGACATTCACTGGGGCGGAGGGGCTGTCTGGGGGTGGGGAGGCACCTGAGCCTGAGCAACCCCTGCTGTGAGGCCCAGGCCCACTGCCTCATGAGAGGAAACCTAGGGAAGGCCATGCCATGGGGGAAGAAAAAACCAAGGCCTCCATGGGGGTGGCACAAGGACCTCAGTTCCTCAGTGGGTTGCAGGGCCAGGCTGGGAAGGCTCCAGGCTCCTGGTGTCCAGGGCGGGCACCCCAGATGGCCACAACAGGCCCTACCAGGGGTGCAAGCTAAAACTGAGCCAAGACCAGATTTAATGGCAGTGCGTTAAGAGGTGAGGGGACAGGCATGGGGGAGATAAAGGTGGCCAGGGTTCAGGAGCTGAAGGTTAGTCTGATGAAAAACAGGCCAAAGGAATCCCAATCCAGTGCTCTTTTACAGTACTGCACTGGCAAGTGCGTGACCTTGAGGAAAGGGGAAAGACCGAGAGGTCGAGAAGAACCAGGCTGGGGTGAGCCCTGGGATGGGAGTTAGGATCAAGGGAGAACCCCTTAGTATTGTGGTGACCCAGGCAGAAAGCAGACTGCGGAAGCTCCAAGAGGCAGGTGGGGAGGTGGTAGGGGAAGGTGGGGTCATTCAGAGCAGGGCCTCTCAGCTGAGAATCAAGAGTCCAGGGTAGGGCCTTCTGGATGTGGGAAGAGGATGAAAGGGGGAGTAGGAGGAAATGATGGGGGCGGTGGAGGCCAGGGAAGGAAGAACCTTCTAGCAGAGGGGCAGTGGTGTCTCTCAGCATCTGCATCTCACAAGGGGCAGGTGCTGATGGGAAGACCTGGGTCCGAGCCACACCCCTCACCCCACAGATGAGTGGACCCAAGGCCCAAGGGGAGACAAAGTCAGACGTGGACCAGAAGAGAGAGAGGGAGACACAGACAAGTAGTGGCAGACACAGATCCAGACAGCAGACAAGTGAGGTATCAGACAGACAGAGATGGGAGTAGCGAGAGGGACAGCAGGGAGCCACGGAGAGATGGATAGAGGCAGAGAGGAAGGAGGCAACAGCAGCCAGGATGAGGCCAGGCCCCACGGGACCGGCCAGACACTGACTGCACCGGGCTCAGGGGGCCACCTGCGCCCACCGGGTGCTGTCGGTGCCAGTCCCTATCTTCCTCACACGTGCTCACGCACAGTGGGGCCCCATCCGGCTCTGACCTGCAGAGTTGGCCTGCAGGGCTCCGGAGGGAGGCCCAAGCTGGGGGGGACTGGTGTCCTCAGCTGCTCCCCGGGCCAGAGAAGGGAGCTAGAGCACCTGAGGCAAAGGCCTGGGCTCAGGGCAATGGTGTGAGGGGAACGAGGGTCACAAGACCCTAGACCCCAGGACTGGGACGGCCCGAAGGGAACTGGGGCTTGGAGGAAGGGTCTGGGGGTCAAGAAGGCAGGGAAGAGGCTGGGGGTGGCGTTAGGGAGCAGTAAGGGACAGACACGGGTTCCCAGGGAGCAGGGGAGGGAACTGAGGACTCCCGCCGCCCGGCCCGCGCCGAGCCCCCGCCCGGGCCCCCTTACCCGCCTGCACCAGCGCGAGGCAGACGCAGCCCAGCCACAGGCGGAGCGCGGCGCGGGGCGGCCCGAGGGGCATGGCGGCGGCTCCCGCCGGCCGACCCGGGGCGGCGCAGGGGGACGCGGCTCCGGCGCCCGGCGGCCGCTGGCGCTCGCAATCCGGCCCGCGGCCCGCCCGGCCGGACCGCCCCGCGCCGCCCCGCGCCGCCTGCATGTCGGTTCCGCGGACAGCGACTCCCGCGCGGTGGCGGCGGCGGCCGCGGCCGCGTCCACGTCGGGCGCCCGGGGGGCGGGGCGCCCCCGCTGCGGGGAGAGGCGCGGGGCGGGGTGAGGGCCGAGGGCGCCCTCCGCCCCGGCTCCCCCCTCGGCTGGCCGCCAGGTCTGCGGGGCTCGTCGACTGGCCGCCCCCACCCTCTCGCGGGTGCAGGAGCGCAAACGGGGTTCTCTGCGCCCCACAGGGCTCAGCCCCAGGCTCGCTGCCCTTCTCCCCGCTGCACACAGCCCAGACCCACACCCCATTCCTGCCCTTTCCCAAGGGAGAAGGACAAGTGCTATAGAGATGCTCCTGTGTGCTGCTTTCACTCTTTGGCCTGGGGGGGTCCCACGGGAGGGTCCCACCCTCACTCCACCCCAGACCAGGAGGCCTTGCTAGCTGGGGCCGAAGTGAGCTGAGGGGAGTAATCACACCAGGGATGGGGTGCACAAAGAGTGCGGGCTAAGTGCTGAGTGCATACAGTAGGTGTTCAGTGTTTACCATGGGGTGGGGGAAGGGGGCTCTGACTCACTGGAGGGCCTAGCTCTGTGACCCCCCAGCCAATCCTTCCCTTTCTTTGGGCCTCCATTTTTATCTCCATGAGGAGAGTAACACTGAGCACCTACTAGGTGTCAGATACTGTGGGAAGGGCTTTACTTGCATTATGTCACTTACTTCTCACTTACAAGGCCTTGCTCTACTGTTGGAATTTTGCACAGGAGACTGCAGCTTGGAAAGGTTACTTGACTTGCCCCAGGACCCACAGCAGAGCCAGGATTTTAAAACACAGGCTGATTTGATTCTCAAACCTATGCTTGACACAGATGTCTCCCCACCTAAAATGAACTCAGTCACCCTAGGATCCCTGAGATCCTAGAATTTGCCTGTGCCTACCCAGAGAACAATCCTTTCTACCCAGAGAACAATCTGGAACAATCTCTTCCAAGAGCAGGGTGAGGGAGGAGTGGCTCCAGCCCGCCCCCCACCCCCCTTCACTCTGGCAGGCTGAACGCTGAAAGCGGTGAATGAGCTAATGACTGTCAAGTGCAGGGGCTTAGGAGCCAGGGCAAGCAGCGCAGTTAATAAAAGAGCTTGGATGACCCTTCCCTCATTACCCTGGGACATCCATATGCCTATTACTGTCCCTACCACAATCTCACACACCATCCTATCCAATTCACTTCTTTTCTGATCTTGGAGTGCCAGAGAAATGCATTCATCCTGTACCCAACCATCCTCTTCCAAATGAGGATCTCTGGAATACCAGACAGCTAGGGAAAACCCCCAACCCCACTCTGTGATACTCTCCACTCGGAGAACCTGAGAAACAGGTTGAGGAGAGAGGCACAGACCAGGGCCCGAGGGCCCCTGTCACAGAAGGGCCATCCATCTCTCCAAATGAACCCTTCTCCCTCCTGTCTGAAATTACACCATTATGGGGGCATTCCTTTGGACCTTAAAGGCCTTCTGGTCTTCCAGAGGCCCTTGGAAGGGCTAATTCTTTGCAAGGGGACACCTTGCAAAGTCCACTCACAGAACCATCTTCAAGATCTCCCACCTCCCCCTTTTAGATTAAGAAACTGAAGTCCAGAGATGGAAAGAGCTTAGTGCAAATTCACAGTGAGTCAAGAGCAGCAATAAAGCCCACATCTCTTAATGCTCATCCCAAGGACTCCTTGCACTGCCTCCCAAGTTTCTACTTGGTTTCCTTGGAAGAGGTGAGTTGGGAGGGGGCTCAGGGGTTCTTGCTGAGCAGCGGAATTTATCTGGCCAGCCCGTCGTCAGTACCCTCAGGCCTGCTCTGCTTAGCAGGACACTCCCCCAGCCCCATCGGTTTCCTCAGCCACATACCTTGTCCTGGGTAAGTCTCTGTTGGGACCCTGGTCCAGAGGGCAGTCCCCTGGTCAACCTGTTTGGGATAGGAGCCTGGGAACCAGAGCACCTCTCTCTGCCCTTTATCTCTTCTCTCTCTTTTTCGTTTTTCTTTCTCTCCCTTTCTCCTTTCTCTTTGCTCTTTCTCTGGCAGCTGCGTTCCGCCCCGCCCCGCCCCATTCGGCCCCGCCCCACCAGCTGCAGCTTGGCCCCTAGGGACCCCCTCACCCACCAGGCAGGAAAAGACAACCCAGGACCTGCAGGAGCAACTGGAGTCTCCTTAGGTCTCCTCTCAGGAGCCAACAGGAAAGAGAGGGATCATCTAGAGGTCACAGAACCCACTCCTGTCCCTGCTGGGAAGAAAAGGAGGGAGGGACAGGGTCCTCTGGGGTCTGGAGTCCAGTCCAGCGCTGGGGAAAAGAGAGCCTCAGCGCCACCTGCTGGGGTCTCCAGGTATAACCGCAGATAGATGTAGGGCATTGGGAGGGGCGAGAGGCTGTGTCTGAGAGTTTGAAAAGGATGGAGAAGAGTTGCTGGAGTTGGGACACAAAAGACAGGTAGGATGCTGTGGCCTAAGACTGACGTTCTCCATAGGATGTAATAGACACTCCATAGTGCTATGTTTTCCTGAGAAGATATAAGATTTAGCTACTCATCAATGATTAGTGAGGTGATTATTAGTAGTTAAATAAATGTTTAACTACTGTCTTCTCTCCTTTTTTAGAAAATAAATAAATGAATAAATAAAAGACGGGTAGGATTTGAAGAGTTGTGGATGTGGGGGTGCAACCTTCCCAAACCCCATAATGCATTACCTTGATTCTGGGAAAAGTCCTGATGCTTGGAGCCTGACGATCAGTGGAGGCTGGGTTGGGAGTAAGAAGAGCTAGAAGGATTTAGAGGCACCCTGGCTGATCTCAGGAAGGGGTTATCAAAGCCATTTACTTTGTGTATATCTCTTAACACAGAGCTAAGTGCAGTAGGCGCTCAGAAATGTTTGTTGAATGTATGGAACAGTTTTGTTCTCTCGACATACATTTTTGGAATACCTATTCTGGAAATACAGCAGTGGAAGAATGAATAAATACATGAACAAGGATCTGAGTGGGGATCCAGCTGCACTGATCTCATTTGGAGGACTCCACAGACATCTCCTAGGAGGCTGACTGGTCACTTACACATGGACACCTGGTGAGGACACGAGCAGTTGGATCCTCCTGCGTGTCTAGAGCTTCCCAGGGTCCCAGCACCTAACCCAGGCTGCAGGCACCTAAGCCAGATTCCAGCTAACCATGGGAAGGCTACTGTTTGGCGCCTAAAATGGGCATGACCCTATCTAGAGGGCCCCCTAGATACATACCTCCAAAACTACAGGAAGAATCAGGAGAAAGGCAGGACATTGCTTTGGAGATAAAGTAGTCAAGCATCCACTAAGAACTTGGCTGTTCGTCCATGAAATCTTGAGTCTTAGGCTATGTGTTATTAGCTCCCATTCCACATCAGGAAGCCGAGGCTCACAGATGTGTGGGGACATGCCCTGGGTCACACAGCCAGTGAATTACAGAGCCATGTCTCAAATTTGGCTATGTGGCTCCAAGTTTAGGGCTACCTCCTTTCTTCACCTCTAAGGGTGTCCCAGGACAGTGGGCCAGGGCCAGGTCTCACTAGAAGACATACATTTTCCTTCCCTGGAGGGCTTGAGGGGGCTTACTGCTCACAGAAGCAGTTGCTAAGCCCAGGGTCCAGACCACACCTGGGAAGGGACCCAACACTCCCCCAACCTTGTCCACATGCCGGCACATCACATATATCAGAGAAGCCTTTTTTTTTTTTTAATATGTTTTTATTGATTTTTTTTTTTTTTAGAGAGAGAGGGAGGGAGGGAGGGAGAGAGAGAGAGAGAGAGAGAGAATCAATGTGAAAGAGAAACATCAAACCATCGAGTCCTGGCTGGTTTTGCTCAGTGGTTAGAGCGTGGGCCTGTGGTCCAGAGTGACCCGGGGGTTCAGTTCCCGCTAAGGGCATGTACCTCGATTGCAGTTTGTCCCCGACCCTGGTTGGTTGTGTGGGTGACAGCCACTTTATGTGTCCTTTTCACGTCGATGTTTCTCTCTCTCTCTCCCTCCCACTCTGTCTGAATAAAAGAATGGAAAAGTGTCCTCAGGTGAGGATTAAAAAAAAAGGAAAGAGCCCTGGCCGGTTTGGTTCAGCGGTTAGAGCGTCGGCCTGCGGTCCTGAGAGACCCAGGTTCAATTCCCGCTAAGGGCACGTACCTCGGTTGCAGTTTGTCTCCGGCCCTGGTCAGTTGTGCGGGTGGCAGCCACTCGATGTGTCCCTTCACATCGATGTTTCTCTCTCTCTGTTCCTCTCTCTCCCTCCCACTCTACCTGAACAAAAAAAATGGAAAAATGTCCTCGGGTGAGGATTAAAAAAAAAAGAAAGAAAGAAAGAAAGAAAGAGAAACATCGATTGGCTGCCTCTTGCACGCCCCCTACTGGGGATCGAGCCCACAACCTGGGCACATGCTCCAACCAGGAATTGAACCGGGACCTCTCAGTCCATCTGGCAATGTTCAACCTGCTGAGCCGCATAGGCCAGGCCAGGGAAGCTTCTTGAATCCTCTCAACCCTGAGAAGTCTGGATTGTTATATCCATTTTACAGGTGAGGAAAATGTAGTTCAAAGAGAGGAAATGGCTTGCATGGGTCATATGGCTGGAAGACACTGGTCTGGCCTGTTTAATCCCCAAAGTCTCCCTCACAGCAGTGATGAGACCAGCCCAGCTCAATGCTCTCTGAGTACCTGTGCCCGGCCAGCCTGGAGATGAGTGCAGAGGACATAGTGATGCACCCGATTGGTCCTAGCCCTTGAGGACCTTCCATGGTACAGAAGGAGAGACACTCTTAAAATACAGGGTGGGGACTGGCCTCTGAACCAGAAGGCACCAAGGATCTCCAGGGGCCAGAAGTAAGCATTAAGTTGAGAGGAAAGCATGGAGGGCTTCTGGGAGAAAGTGTTGCCTAAACTAAATTACTTCTGACACGTGAGAATCAGTCAAATGAGGGGAAAAGGGCAGAGGAGAAAAAGAACAGTTGACCCTGAGGCCTGGGAGAGCAGTAATCACGTGAGAGGGAAGCAGGGGCACAGAGGAGGGTGTCAGGCTGGCTGTGAACATGGGAGTGGGAACCATAGGTCTGGTTTGACTGTTCCAAGCTTGCAAAAGAAGTCAAGGCTAAGAAGGGCTTTAGTCATTGAACAGATACTTACTGAACACCTACTAAGTGCCAGGCGCTATGCAAGGTCCTGGGGATACAGCTGTAAACCAAGGCCCTCATCCCCGTGGATTTCACATTCTAGTGGGAGAGACTCACAGGGGCTATGAAAAAAGAGGGTGATGAAAAAAGAGGGTGATGTGGTAGAGAATGGTTGGGGTAATGTTAGGTAGTGTGGTCTGAGGGGGTGACAACTGAGCTAAGACTTAAAGAAAGAAAAGGAGGCAGGCATAACACATAGGAAAGGTGCTCTAGCCACAGGAACCACAAGTGCAAAGGCCCTGGGGCAGGAATAAGTTTGTTATGTTCAGGAAACTTGAAGCCAGTGAGACTGGGACTTCATGAGCAGGAAGAAGGAAATAAAGGTGGCTGGGCAGATAGCACAGGACCTGGGGCAGGGAGGGTTGTAAGCATTTAGATTAATTACACTTGCAATGGGGAGCTTCAGAGAGATGTGATGTGATCTAATTTACATAAAATAAAAGGCTCACTGTGCCTGCTCCAGTGTGTGGACTGGACTACAGAAAACAGGGTCAGATGAACTGTGAGGAGGTGAGGGGGCTGCTACAGTCACCTGTCCAGAAATAATGGGTCTTGCCAGGTAGCTTCGTTGGTCAGAGTGTTGTCTGGTATGTCAAGGTTGCAGGTTTAATCCCCGGTCAGGCACATACAGAAATCAACCAATGAATGCATAAGTAAGTGGAAGAACAAAATCTCTCTCTCTCTCTCTCTCTCTCTTCCTCCTACCTCCCCCCCTCTAAAAAATTGTTAAATTAAAACATAAAGAAATGATGGGTCTTGGCCTGGGTGGTAGCCAAGGACAGGGAGAGAAGTTGATGAAGGCTTTGGGATACTTTTTGTAGGAGGAGCTGATGGGTGAGATGCAGTGAATGAGAAGAGAGAAGATGAAGAGGGAACAGGGCAGGGTAAGCTCTCCAAAGTCAGGATGCTAAGCCAGTGACACCTGGCTGGGTGTTACTCTACCTTGCTGAGCCTGAAATGCCTCCTCTTGAAAAGGAAGATAATAATAATAATATCCATACCACAGAGTGGTGGAAGTGGGGTATTGGGGGCTGGAAAAGAGGAGGAAGAGAGGAAGGGAGTAGAGGGAGGAAGGAGATGAGAAGGGAGAGGAAGGAGGCTGAGTACAGACCTTCCAATTGGGTGACGGAGATTTCCTCAAATTTCTTCAGTTCTTCAGAATCTATAAAGGAACAGAATTCCATCTGATAGCCCTCAGAAAGGTTGAGAATCTTTCCTAATGTCACACAGCCAGTCAGTGGTAGCTCCATGTCTCAAATTGCCTCGAGCCCTGGACCCCATCTTTGCTTTTGGAGACAGAATCTCGGCTACAAACCAGTCTCCAAGATCCCTCAAGAGCAGTGGGACCATCGGTCCTGTTTCAGATGTCGAAGGGGTGTGGCAGGAAGCGAGGGCAGCTGGAGCGAAACCTCCTCCCCACTAGGGAGGGGTGGAAGGCCAAGAGCCTGGGAATTAGACAGCCATTAGGCTCAAACCTCAGCCCCTGAGTGGCTGGGTGACCTCAGGTACCACCATCTGAAGTCAGGGTCCAAGGCTGAAAGGCCCGCCCAGCTCCTACATCCCAGGTACAAGAGGATTTCCCTCAGAAGGAACGTGGCTTTGCAGAGCCAGAACATGGCCAGCAGAGGGCGCCCGCCTTGGTCATAGTGAAGCCAATGTTGCCCAGAACAGGAAAGGCTCCAGGGACAGAGCACTCAGCTGGGAGAGGCTGCCCTGCCTCCTGCTTTGCTCCCTTGGCCTGGTCCCAGGTGGGCTGACCACAGACTCAGCAGCCAGGCAGAGCCTGAATCTTGCTGCTGCACTGTGCACAAGTCAGTGAACCTTTCAGAGCCTCAGTTTCCTCAGCTGTAAATGGGTCTAACAATCGTGTTATTCACAGAGTCCTGTGAGCAATCATTGAAGATCAACCGCATATGGGGCCCAATACATAGGAGCTGCTATTTTTGTTAGCAGTGGTGGCTGTTGTATCTTAAAGTGCCTGACACAGAGGGCGTCCAATCAGTGGTAGCTATGATGACAACGACAATGATGATGATAATGATGCAGACTCAATCACAGTTTATTTTGAATTTCTTAACCCAGCAGCGTCCAGGGCCTATTGACCTGGGATGCCTCCGGTGACAGGGAGCTCACTACCTTCCAGCAGCATGTTTTCACTGTCAGATCATCCTCTGGTGAAAGCTGCCTCCTGGAAGACATACCCCTGTCCACCTCCCTGCTCGGCCTAGCTTCTGGCTTCAGGCTCTGCCTGAAAGACCCATGAGCTTGAACCCCGACATCTGGATTCCTGCTTTTGCAGTAAGGGCAGGGAGCTCACAAGTGAACCCAGGTGGCTTCACCAGCAGGAGATTCCCAGTGGGTGGGTCTTGCTCTTGCTGTTCAAAGTTCCTTCTCGGCCAACTTGGAAGAAATAAGTGGAAGGAAAGCCCCTGCTGTCCTCTGGACCTCCCTTCACTCCTCAGTCTCAGGAATGGTAGGAGGCCGGAGAGAAAATCTGATGACCCAGAGTCACAAGTCCAGGAACCCAGGCATTCTAGTTGGGAGGCCGGAGCTCCGGGCCCACCTGCGCCAGGCCTCTCATCTGATGGTCCCAGGTGAGTGCTTATGGGTCTGGCATTGAAGGGTCTGGTGGAGAGAGCAGGAGCCAAACAGTCCTGGGCTCACATCTTGGCTTGGCCATGCCAACTGTGTGACCTGAGACAAACCACTCTACCTCTTTGAGTGTGTTTCCTCACTGGGCACTTATCTTAAAGTGGCATTGTGTTATATGTGGAAAGGAAATGCAGCCCTGGGCACGTAAGAAACATCTATCAATGTAACAGTGGATGTTATCATAAAGCGTAGTCCCTCATTTTCCCAAGACCTTTCCTACATCTGAGCAGCCAGGGTGGCTGTGGGAATGGGTCATGTCAGAAAGGATGATGTCCTGACCCACTTCTCATCATGCATGTGCAAGAGTGTGCATGTGTGTTCACAAGGGGGCGTGGGTGTGCACATACACATGCATTGGGCATGCACACATATGTAGAGGTGTTAGTGTGCTTGTATATGCATGCATGTACCTCATGCTGGCCATCCAGGGAATCCCTGGGCACATGCGTACTCGCAGGTCCCGGTGCGGTATTTCTGCACTGAGTCAGGAGGGCCCTGTGTTCACTGTTACTATGGAAACAAAGAGGCAATCCCCAGCCTCAGGGAGAACCTAAGGTGCCGGAAATGAGAAGCTGACCCAGTCTTCCCAGGCAAGAGAGAGAGATCAGAAGCATGAAGGCCCCGGGGATATGGCAACCTCGGCCCCTGGGGGTTAGGTTCTGGGACTCTGGGTCCCTCTGAACCCTCAGGGAAATCCTCACTTCTTCAAGGCTCCTGGCTCCCTGGAAAGGGCTCAAGAAATATCTGGGTCGCATCTTGGATCTGGCTCTAACCCCATGCAGTCTCAGGCAGGTAACTTGATCTCTGTGCCTCAGTTTCCCCCTCCGTAAAATGAGGATAAAGCGGGTGCCAGCAGAAGCCTTGAGCTAGGATGTTACCTTTCCTCTCCCTGGGGCACCTGCCCTCAAGGCTGTATGAGGGTCACCAAGCAGCCTCCTCCATGTGCACTATGCCCCATAGTGTCTTCCGGGGCGCCTCACAGCAGCCCTGGGAAGGAGGCATTTCACAGCAGAACTGAAGCTCTGGGAGGGCGTAGCTGGCCAGTGATGGGTCAGGTCTGCTGCCCCTCCCCCCGCCCAGCCCTGCACCACAGGAGCCCAGAGTGACTGGGGATTCCAACCACTGTTCTGGTTTGTGAGGAGCAAGTTGGGAGGAGAGTCACCTGGGGCCATGGGCACTGGCTGCCACTTTCACCCCCAGGGCAGAGCGGGGCTGCAAAAAGGCTTCTGGGAGGCAGGTCTCAGTTTAGGAAGAACTTCTTTTTTTTTTTATCCTCACCCGAGGACATTTTTTCTATTTTTTGTTCAGATAGAGTGTGGGAGGGAGAGAGAGAGAGAGAAACATCGACGTGAAAGGGACATGTCGAGTGGTTGCCACCCACACGACCCAACCAGGGCCGGGAACAAACTGCAACCGAGGCACGTGCCCTTAGCGGGAACTGAACCCGGGTCTCTCAGGACCGCAGGCCGACGCTCTAACCGCTGAGCCAAACCGGCCAGGGCAGGAAGAACTTCTTTATAAGGTCTTGACTCAAGTCTCAAATGTCCTGCATGCAGGCTGTAACCCATCCAGACAGAACTGTGTCTAAAGTTACAAGTGAAGCCTGGCCTGTGTGGCTCAGAGGATTGAGCGTCGCCCCAAGGACTGAAAGGTTCTTGGTCGGGGCACATGCCCGGGTTTCAGGCTCGATCCCCAGTAGGGGGCGTGCAGGAGGCAGCCGATGGATGTTTCTCATATTGATGTTTATGTCTCTCTCCCTTTCTCTCTCTAAAAATTCAATAAAAATATATTTAAAAAAAATAAAGTTACAAGTAAACACTCAGCCTCCTGCCCTTTGTTCCACTTCCATTTGCTGTGAACCCAGGAAAGATTGTAACCGGTCAGAGACAGACCAGGACAGACAGGAGCGAACCCCCCAGCAATGGGTCTGTGAAAGAAAGATCCAAATGCCTATCTGTCAGACGAGCTGCGGAGTGGTCACTTCTGATTAGGGGAAGGGATAAAAGAGTGAGCCTGGCTGGGCGACCTCAGGCAAGTCACTATCCCTCTCTGGCTGAGCCAGAGGCCCTTCCAGCTAAGAGTTGCTTTCACCAGCAGAGGGAAGAGGGATTCTTGTTGCAGGCAAGGGTTGGCTCAGACATGACTCCGGCTGCCTGCATCACGTACTACCCGCTCCAATTTAAAAGCCATACGCAAGGATATGAGGGTCAGGGAGCCCACTTTCCCCAGCCTTGGCCCCAGATCCCCCTTTCCAGTGTTGGAGAGATCCTGGCCATCTGGTCGAGGGAGGTGCTGGGCTGGTGGGGAGCTTAAGGGAAGGTGGAGGGTAAGACTGAGGTGGGAGGTGTGGGGTAGGACATGTCATCGAGAGCCTCAACTGTCCACTTACTCTGGTAGGCACTGGGGATCCATCGAAGGTTATTAAGCAGAGAAGAAGGGACTTGATTTAGAGACGCAGAAGGTGGGGGGGCCAGAGTGGCAGTACAGGGCCATCTGACAAGGCAGAGGGGCAGGGGAGGTGGTGGGGGGAGAACAGGGCAGGCCTGAGAGACATCCTCTAGCAAAAAGGGCTGACTGGGGAAAGAGGCGGGTGTGGAGGTGACGGACCCGGATTGGGTGGAGGCTTGGGCTTGACTGATGGATGGAGGAGGATCCAGGCACAGGGCAGGCTGGGGTGGGAGGTGATGAGTTGGATATTGACTGGATTTGGTCCAACGTGACTGTGGGCTTCTGGGAACAAGTCCAGGAAGCAGCTGGAAATGCGGACTTGATTGAGAAGGAGACAGAGGGTCAGAGGGGTTGTTTTTGCCTGTGTCTGCAAAGCTGGGAAGAAGCTGCCCCAGGATCTTAACCTGGGTCCGTGTCCTATAAAGCCTGTACTCTCATACAGAGGGACCAGCAACGATGCAGCCCTGTTCTCTCTTGGAATCTTGGCTTGGCAGAGAGATCAGCTGCTTTCTTGGGGATCAGTGCTCTTCCTGGGGGCATCGCATCCCTCCCTCTGCTCAGAGCCCGGCAGCTCCTGGGACTCTGCAAGCAGAATCTTCGAGCCCAAACTTCTGTTCTGTAGAGAGACCATCTCCAACCACCTTCCTGATCCCTCAGACTGTATGCAGGCCCTGTGTCGAACTTCACAGGTTTTCTCTCACTTAATCTTCCTTCACAACAACCCTTGGCGGGGGGCTTTTATTATCCTTTCCATGTTACAGATGAAGGAACCAACTGAATTTCCAGGGCCTTGCCCGTCTCCACCATGGGAGTGGGTGGTGGGTCAGGGTCTGCGCCCTTCCGTGGGAGCTACAGGGCCGCTGTGTGACCTGGGCAGGCACAGCAGCTCTGAGCCCCGTCTATAAACAAGATTCACCCAAGGGACCCCAGCTCCATCACAAGGCCCCTCTCACCCTGAAATTCAGGTCTGCAGTCCCGGCTCCCGGGACTTTCCCAGCACGCCCGCCCCCGCCCCCTTCTGTTCCTCCTGGCCCAGCTTCCTTGGGAACAGCCAGGCCCAGGCTGTGCTCCTGGCAGCTGTACCACCTGGGCTCTGGTCCGGGGGTGGTCCCCGGCGGCGGGGGGTGGGCAGAAGCTGGGATCAGTTGGGCTAAGATGCCAGGCATCCCGGAGACCCCAGGTCCTACCACAGGGCCCACTGTGTTCCAGGCTGGGGCAGGCGGGGCCCTTTGGAAAAGGATGGCTGGAGGCTTTAATCACTTTATCAGTGTTTGTTTTTGTAATTCAGCCCCGAGATGCTTTTCCCTCCATCTGTCCCCACCATCTGCTCCCATCAGGATTTTCCAAACCATTTGGGACCAAAGAGGGAGGGTGGGGGCTGGACCTCTGAGGGGATGAGGAGGGGCTACCTCCATCTACCTCACTGAGAGGCTTCTAGGGGGAGCCTGGGCTCCTGAGTCAGACAGACCTGGATTCAAATGCAGACACTGTTACTTTCTTGCAGTATTACCTTAGACAGGTGATTTCACTTCTCAGGAGCCTCAGTCTCCACATCTGTAAAATGGCAGTGATACTAGTGATTCCTCACGATTAGTGCCGATCAAATGAGGTAACACAAAGCACTCTGCATACAGTAAGTGCTCAGAGCTAAGGGGTCCTCTCTCCACTCATCCCCCCCTGCTTCTCTCTCTGGCATCCTGGGGGCTGGTCTGTTCCTCTTTAGGGCTAGGGGAGGGTAGCCACCCCTCACCACACTGGTCAGATGCTGGGAGGTGCCCTCCTCTGGACCTGCCCTCTCTTCTGTCTCCCACGGACCATGCCCACCGCTCAGTTCTCTTCACAACCACCCTCTACATCTACCCTAAGACGAGCCTCTTCTCCCTCCTAGATGCCTCAGTCTGGGGTGGGAGGGAGCTAAGCATCATCAGAAAAGACACCCCCATCCCCACCCCTGCAAAAGGCCTTCATAGAAGGCACATCGGCAGGGTTCCAGGGCCGCTGGGGCCTCATCTGTGTATGCCAGAGCTTCTTAGGCCCCTGGGAGGGGAGAGGCGGCTGCTGGGAGATAACCAGCTGCACCTACCAGGGCCCAAACTCTGCCTCCAGATCTACCTACTCATTTGAGGTGCAGGGACAGTCAAAGGGAGGGAGATGGGGTACACAGGGTGAGGAAAAGCCACGGTCCTGCCTTCAGGAGCTCCAGATGGGGAGGCAGGATGTAGACTGGGGGTCCTGAGGGCAGGGCTGCAATCACCCTCAGGAGAACAATGGGGCTAAGAGAAGTAGGTGCCTGAGGGGCTGAGCTGCGGAGTCAGCCTGGGCAAGATGAAGCTGGGGCAGGGAAGAGGGAGGATGCAGAGTGGCAGAGCAGGCCATGTGAGGGTAAACTGAGACCCATCTGATGGGGAAGAGGATCTAGAGCAGACTGGGGAGATTCTGGCTTCAGGCAGGCGGGAGAAAAAGGGGGAGGAGGAGGACGGCCTGAGGCAGTGAGGCAGGGCGGCCCCTCTCCCTGCCCCAGTACAGTAGGCCCTCCTGGCCTAGTGGGAGAGAGCTTGTCACTCAAGGGGCCTGAGGAGGGGCTGAGCAGTAAGTCTCTCCCCACTCCCAGGTCCTCACGCAGGAGGCAGCTGGGAACCACCCACGCATGTCTGGCGTCTCTCACGCCTCCACCAGGGGTCCCAACAGCAGCGCCAAGGCACACAGAGGAACTGGTGTTCTGGGGCCCGGCTGCCCTTCGTCTTCCACAGGCTGGCTCCCCAGCTCCTCTGCTTGAGACCTCCCCTCCCTGCTGGCCCTCAAGCAGGAGGGACTTAAGGAGACTTTGACCACCTGATCAGCTTGGTCTGGGAACCTGGAGATGGAGATTTGGTCTAAGCCCTGGGGAGCCAGGAGGGCCCCAGCTGCTGCCACAGAATTGGGAGGAGCTGTCCAGTCCGAAGACAGATGCAGTCCGCCCACCTTCAAAGTACCTCCGGAAGCCAGCTCCATCTATGCCACCCTGGTCATCTCTCACCCTGAGTTGGCCCCTTGCTCCCACGGTAGCCCCCAGTCCTCAAAGTCTGTTGACAGAATGCCTGAGTAAACTTTACCTGGGAGTCAGACCCTCTCACTCTGCTCAAAGCCCCAAGAATTTCCCATGTCACCTGGAATAAAACCTAAAGTCCTTGGCATGAAGCACTGCCTCCATCCCAACCTCTGCACGCCGATCTCAATTTAACACTTATCTAACCCGCTATAGATTTGACTTATATATTGTGTCCATTATTTACTGTCCACTCCTGTAACCCCACTGCTGAGAACAGTGCAGGGCACAGAACTAATGCTTGATAAATATGTGCAATGAATGGCTGAGGGCACAGGGATTCAACTCACTAGCTGTCAGACACTGAGACAATCATTTAACCCCATTTGAACCTGTTTCCTCATCTGTGAAGTGGGAACACTAAGGACCACCTCCTAGAGATGGAGGAAGGACAACATTCGAGCTCAGGATATGAGGATTGTTGCTGAGGTTGGGCCCATGCACCTCAGAAGCCCCCAGGCTGGAGATCGATGCTCCCCAGCCTTCACAGGCAGAGGCTGAGAGGGGGGCAGGGGTTTCCTTGATGGGGGAGCAGTGAGTGGGAGAGCACTTTAGATCAATGTTGGGAGGTGGGATTCCTTCTGAGAGGGGTCTCCCGAGTAAGATCCGGAGTGGCGGGCAGGGGATGGGGGTGTGCTCTGCTCTGTAAGGCGGAGGTGGGGTAGAGGGCGTGCCTAGCCCTGGAAGACCTCAAGGACTGCTAAAGTGGGCGCGGCCCCCTCTCCCAAGAACCTCAGCTCAGTTCCGGAATTGAGGCGCGGGGTCAGCGAGGGCAATTACCGCACCACAGGACCCAGATTCGACGTGCAGCTCCGCAGCCTGGTAGGGATGGGGAAGAAAGGCACTGAAGCGGCCCGGGGGGCGGGGTGGGGGGAGGGGGTAGGAGAAGGGAGGGGGCTGCCTGGCTTAGGAAAGGAATGTCTGGGCACTGACCTCCGGCCACCCCATTCAGGCTACCTGAGCTGAGATGCTAAAGAGATGGGACCCCGATCCTCCAAGCCCGGCAGGTGCTCCCTCGTGAGGGGGGCGGGGAAGTGAAGACGTCCCCTTCCCTCTCCCGGGCAGGGGCGGGGCGGAGCCTAGTTCATCGCTCCCCCCACCCCCAGGGCTGGAGGGGAAAGGGAGGAACCCGGACCCCTCCAGGGGAGGAACTCGAAGCGAACGCTGCGGGGCGTCTCCCTCGCAGTCCCTCCCCCCGCCCCCCGCCCGCCCCTCCAGCCGCCTCTGTCGCCGCGCGCCGCAGCAGCACCGTCGTCCCTGCGCAGTCGGTGTCTCCGCGTCGCTGGGTGAGTGGGGGCCGCTCTGGCCGGGGCTGGGGGATGCGGGGAGGGGGCATGCCGAAGGGAGAGGGCCACGTCCAGGGCTCTCCAACCCCGTCGCTCCCGCGCCTCCCGGGAATCCTCCCTCGCGGTGCGCAGGGAGTGGGGGCTCCACCGAGAAAACGCGCGGAGCTCTCCAGGGTCCTGACCTCCGAGTGGCCAGCCCGGAGGAGTCTTGCTTCGTCCGCCTCAGAGCGCCTCCTCCAGGAGGGGCCACTCACCCCGCGCTCTTCGGGTGCTGGAAGGATTGATTGAGGCGGGGGCTCAGGGCTAGAGGTAGGGAGAGGTTCAGGGAGGGTCTCCCAGGCAGGTTTCTCAGGTCAAGCTGTGTGTTCTTCTCACTTTGATGACTAGGGGGTCTTTGCAAGACAGCGGAATCTTCAACCACCCTCAGTTCCAAGTCTTCCAACCGGGAGGGGCAACTCTGAGGGTGGCAGGGAAGAAGGGGCACTGGAAGATCTCTCTTGCCCGGTGCATCTTTCTACCCCCGCCCTGATGACCCAGTTCCTTGGACCTTGAGGAAGGGACTAAGGGACACACTCTGTTACCCCAGCCCCACACATTTCCTCAGTCCCCTCCCACACACTTGTTCTGTGGGTTCTCAGCTTGGGGCAGAAGAGGCTGATTTAGAAAGAAGGGTGACCAACTTAAAGAAACATGCATATGAGACACTGCTGAGAACATGCACAGGTCCCCAATGGCCACACAGGCACATCCCCCTCATACTGTGATGGGTGCATACCTAGTCACATGCACAGATATGCACATGCATAGATATGTATTGAAACACGTAGGGAGACAAATGCAATGCTGAAACCAGGGACACATGCATGCATGAGCACATGCACTCACACACATGCTCACCCACATATGCACAGAGCTTTGTGCAAATGTACACACAAGGAACCCTCTCACCCTCACAGCCCCAAGCTGGGGAAGATTCACCAGCACACATCCCATATCATTGCTCAGAACTGCTTGGCTGTTCTCTCCTTGCCGCCCCCTTAGCCCTCCACACTCTAAGCTTCTGCACTGAGGGGACCTTTCTAGACTACAGGAAAGGTAAGTGTTGGGGATGAGTTGGCTGGCTGTAGGTCTTCCTGGAATAGGGACCCCTTGTAGGTCTAAGAAGGGCTGCAGCTCCCTTTCCTGGGACCTAGCAGCACCCCTGGGAAGAGAAAGACAGCAAGTGTGCCTGAGGGTCCCACATGCAGCTGGTCATGTGAGAAGTGTCAGCATGGGAGTTGGCTTATGATGACATGTGTAAGACATGTGGGGTCGTGGGCTGGTGTGTCTTGATGCACAGGGTATGGGAGTTCTGCGTGTGTGGTGCCTGTGTCCGTACATGTAAGTTGTAGAGCAAAGAGAATGTTGCCGTGTGTGAAGGCATGGTGACCCATGGGTGGGTGTGGGCTGGTGTGTGAGTGACATGGGACACCCATGTGGATTTGGTGAGCTGTGTAGCGTGTGTCAGTATGTATTTCTTTGTGCATTGTTGTGCATGAGTCTTGTGGCATCTAATACATGCAAATAATTTTTATTTATTTAACACTTATGTAACACTTATATATGCAGGCATCATTATAAATGCTTCACATGTATTAACTAATTTAATTCCACAACAATAATGAGGTAGGTACTATTATCCCCACTTTACAGATGAGGCAGAAAGAGTTTAAGGAAATTGACCAAGGTCACATAGCTGGTAAGAGGCAGAGCTGGGATTTAAACCCAGGTGGTCTGGCCGGGCCAGTGTGGCTCAGTGGATTGAGTGTTGTCCCATGCACCGAGAGGTTACAGGTCGATTCCTGGTCAGGGCACATCCCGGGGTTGTGGGCTCCACCCCCAGTAGGGAGCGTGCAGGAGGCAGCCTATCAATGTTTCTCTTTCATCAATGTTTCTCTCTCTCTCCCTCTCCCTTCCTCTCTATCTAGAAATCAATAAAAACATATTTTAAAAAACAGAAAGAAAGAAAAGAAACTCAGGTGGTCTGACTCTGGAGCCCAGGCCAAAATCTACCTTATGCAACCTCCTGTCAGGCACAAGTGTGTGGGAGAACAGGCCAATGAATGGGCTGCAGGGGTAGTTCGTGGTAATCAGGCATATGTGAGACAATGAGGGGGCAGTGGGTGGGAGGGAGGAGGGCCAGAAGGCCTTTCTGCGCCTCCCTAGGCAACTCTGGGAGTCAGTCCTGTCACCCCATGGCTGTATAACTTGAACCAGGTCACCTCACTTCCTTGATCCTGTCTTCTAGTCGGTAAAATGGGTCTAATCCCCAGGCTTCATTTTGTGAGGGTGAAATGGTGTATATCTGTGAAGGCTCAGTGGCTGGCCTTGAGAAGAGCCTTGGTAAATGTAAGCCCCTTCCCTTCCTCTGTCTTCAGGCCTTTCCTTGGGGAAGTGTAAGGTCTGGGGAAATGGCGTGGAGCCTGTCACAGAGGCAGGATGCCTGGGTGTGGGCTGCATGACCTTGGGCCACATCCTCTCTCTCACTGGATCAAAAGAAAGGCTGGGGTGGCTAGTGTCTGGGGGCCCTCCTGGAGTGGTGTCAAGGGACCAGGAGGGCCTGACCTCTCCTCTCCATCCCTTGACTCTCTTGGGGACCCAGGTAAGACTCAGCTCGGTGGCCATGGGCAAGCAGAACAGCAAGCTGCGGCCCGAGATGCTGCAGGACCTGCGGGAGAACACGGAGTTCTCGGAGCTGGAGCTGCAGGAGTGGTACAAGGGCTTCCTCAAGGACTGCCCCACAGGCATCCTCAACGTGGACGAGTTCAAGAAGATCTACGCCAACTTCTTCCCCTACGGTGACGCCTCCAAGTTCGCTGAGCACGTCTTCCGCACCTTCGACACCAACAGCGACGGCACCATCGACTTCCGGGAGTTCATCATCGCGCTGAGTGTGACCTCACGTGGCCGCCTGGAGCAGAAGCTCATGTGGGCCTTCAGCATGTATGACCTGGACGGCAACGGCTACATCAGCCGTGAGGAGATGCTCGAGATTGTGCAGGTGGGCCCCTGGGCCCCTGCGAATGCCAGGTGCAGGGCCCAGCAGCTTGCACGCACCATCCCTTTTTATCCTCTTGACAGCCCTTGTGGCTACGTAGGCAGTGGCAGGTGCTATTCTTACAGCCTATTTAAAAAACTCTTTATTAGGAAATACTTTCTAATTTAAAGAAAAGTTAAGTAAACCCTGGTATACCCTTTACCCAGATTCACCGATCAACACTGACCGCTTTTGCTTTATCATTATGTGTGTGTGTGTGTGTGTGTGTTTTGTTGTTCTGACCCTTTACCCCTGAATACATCAGGATATATTTCCTAAGAACAAGGACATTCTCTTACATAATCTATAATATGATTATCAAAGTCAGGACATTCAACATAGAAACAATGCTATTATCTAACTTAGAGATCATATTCCAGTTCTGCCAAATGTCTTCATAATGTTCTTTTTGCCCTGATCTAAGATCACGCATTGCATTTTGTTTTCATGTCTCTTTAGTCCCGTTTTGTCTGTAACAGTTCCTCAGTCTTTGTCTTTCAAGATTTGACATTTCTGCAGAGTGCAGGTCAGTTATGTTTTATTGATCCTCATTTACTCAAGAGAAAACAAATGCTCAGAGAGGTAAAGACATTTGCTCGCGGCCACACAGCCTGTGAGTGGGCCACCTGGATTCATGGTCCACATTCCATCTGGATACTCAGCCACATTCCAACTAATTAATTGAAGGCCCACTAAGAGCCTCATGCTGAGTGAGATGCTTATAGCCATGATCTCAGTGCATCTTTACAACAACCTCAAGAGGCTCAGAGAGGTGAAGTGACTTGTTCAAGGTCACACAGCATATAAGTGGGGTGAAGCTCAAGCACCACTCAGAGCTGCCTCTTGGCCTTAACTCTTAGATTGCTTACCTGAAAAAGAGGGATGGTGATTCTGATCATACAGGGAGATTTAAGGACCTGATATGAATACCATTTTAATACAAATTTAAGCATGACATGTTAGCTTTACCTCAAAAAGCTTCTAGAGTATCCATCCCCTCAGTCCAGCATTAAAGACCATCAAGGCTCTGGTTCTATTTCTACCTATCCAGTTCCTTGTTCACTATTTTCTTGAACTTTTATTTTTTCACCTGTAAAGTGAGGATGTTAACTCTCAAGGCTACTATAGATATAAAGTGGGATAGGCACTCTGGCAGCCCAGCATGTAACGGGTACTTGGTAACTGTTGTTATTCTCTCCCCGGCACATTCTTTGCTCTTGCCAGAATGGCCTTTTCAACATCCTTGGAATGTACCCTGAGTAACCGTCTGCCCAGCTCTGCGCAGCTCTTGCTCCCTTTCCTTCTGTCTCTCTGAACCCTTCCTCTTTTTATCCCTCAGCTCTGCTGATTGCTCCCCACTTCCAACTCATCTAGCCCCTACGGACTCTTTGGCTTCTCTGTCACTAAGGGTCTGGATCTACTCCCTCCAGCTAGAGTAGAATGGGCTGCCTTGCGATGTGGTGCCCTCTCTATGCCTGTCACGAGGGGAAAGCCTTTATGTTTGTCAATGACTCCCTTGGGCCAGGCATTGAATCTCTAGTTGATGGGTAGCAGGGAGTGCTGGGGGTTCTGCTGGAAGGATTGGGGTAGCCAGGGTGGTGGAGGATTACTCAGGGATTGGGCAGCAACTGGATACCAACCAGTGTGGAGGGGTGATCATGTTTTACCACTTAGTGTGGTTGCACTGGTATATACTGGTAAATTTCAGCCCTGCTGGAGGTGCCAGCCAGTCCCATTCCTTGGGCATCCTCGGGAACCCCTGGCTGGCCGCTGCTGTCTGGGGCCTGGTTTCCCTTACCACAGCCCATCAGTCAGTCCCAGACGGCGAGTGCAGACTGAGCTCTGCAAAACGCAGTGGCTGATTAATTACAAGTTGGCTCCAGTGAAACAATGAGTGAGCAGCAATTCCAGACAATTAATTAGGAGGCCCATGAGTTGAGTTGTCACAAGGGGAACATTCACTAAGTCACTGGCTCAATCCTTCTCAAGACCCTGCCTTGTGGCCAGGAGGTGAGCACACTAAAAGGGGAGAAACTACACCTTGGCTGCTTGGGGCTCCCACTCTGGTTGGCAGGCCACACTGACCAGCTTGGTGACAGAGGTATATATATGACACCTGGGAGTTCAGGGGACTGAAGGTTGGGGAAGAACTGAGGATGTGGTGGATGAGTAATAATTATTATACAAGCTGCTATTTATGGACTACTTACTCTAGCCAGTCACTGTTCTACACACATTATCTCATTTAATCTGCTAGACAATATCCTCATGAGGGAGATATGATTGCCCCCATTTTACAGAAGAGGAAACTGAGGCTCACAGAGGTTAAGTACTTGTCCAAAGCTATACAGGAAGTAATTACTGGAACTAGGATCCCACTCCACGTCCACCTTATTTCAAAGCCCCTTCTGCTCATCACCACTCCAAGAGGGAGTGAGTTCTAATCTAGTCTCTGCCATCAGTTCCCTTTCTGAACCTCTATTTCTTATCTGGAAAATGAGAATCATGATACATACTTTTCAGGGCTGTTGTGAGGTTTAGAAATAATGCATGTAAAGTACCTGACACACAGTAGGTGCCTAATAAATGGTAGCTAGTATTACTGTTCTAGGCAGAGGCTGTAAATGCCAGGAAACTTGAAAGGTGCAGGGGTGTTTAGTTGTGGCAGAATCACCTACCAGAAAGGACTGATAGCGTAGGGCTCAGAGGGACCAGAATGTGAAAACTTTGAGTGCCAGGGGCCAAGAGGTTTGGACTTGGTACAGAGATCAGTGGAAGGTGCCAATGGCTTTCAAAGGGAAGTTCCTGCCCGATGCCAGGCACTGTGCTAAGTTCTGGGGATATAGGCACTAACTAGATGTCCATTATCCTCATTTGTATGTTGGGGACTAGGGACAATCCAACAAAGGCGTAATTACTTCCAGAGAGGTGTCCCCAGAGGAAAAGCCCAGGAGGTTCTGTGCTAGCATATGGGCCCTGACCCAGCTTGGATCAGAGAAGGACTCCCTAAGAAAGCGCCATGTAAACTGAGCCACAGGGAGGAGCGGGAGGCAGCAGAAGAAGCGTGGGGCAGCATCCAGAAGGAACTGAGTGCCTGGCAGGTCTGGAGGGCGGGCTGTGTGGAGGGGGCGGCCCGCTGGGCTGTGGACGTGGTGGTGGAAATCTGTGTTTAGAAAGAGCTTTCAGAGGCGGCGTGGGGGACAGACCCATGAAAATGAGGCTGGAAGAGACCAGTGTGGAGGCTAAAGCCGGATCTGAGGCGGGGTACATTTATGGTATGGGAGAAGGGAAGCAGGTTTCTTGGAGGCGGTTTCAGAAGCAAAAAGCTGAAAGATTGAGAGGATCGGTCTGGTCCTTGAGCTCCAGGACCCAGCCTATCCCACTGGCCAAGCCCCACGTTCTCTGTGTACATTTAGCGCAAAAACCCTCCTTCGTGCCGCCTCCGGAGCTCCTGCACCTGGCGACTGCAGCCGTGGGCCCTGTAGAGCCCAGGTTGTCCCCACCCCGGCAGATGCTTATTTGCGTTTATTTGCATAACATTCCCCGCCCCCTCTGGACCCGGCAGTCTCGGGCCTTTCAGCCCTCAGTGCGGCCCGCGCCCCCTATCGGCCCACAGTAGCACTGCAGCTCAGTGCTAACCTCAGCTCAACTCCCTCGGTGGGTCACCGTGCGCTGGCCGCCTGGAGTTTCCGAGAAGCCCGCTAACCCCGTACTTACCTCGGAACCTACGACCCCGATGTCTTCCAACATCTCTATTCACCCCCTGCACTCAGCCACCCCCCAGTTTTCCGCGCCCACTCAGAGTTTCCCGCTGTGGGGCCTTCGTATACGCAGATCAGCAATTCCTTTCCCACCTAGCGCTGCCAGGGAACTTGGTCAGGGGCAACTCCAACAGCCTCTCCTCTGGGAAACCTTCCATGGCACTCCTTGGATCCCCCGCTTCCCTCCGCCTCTCCACCTCACCCTGGCGGGAGCCACAATCGTCGGCGTACCTGGGGGCGTTTGAAGGATGGGGTGCGGAGCTCAGGCAGCCCCCTCTCATTCCCTGCCTTCCCCTCCCGACCCCCAGGCCATTTACAAGATGGTTTCGTCTGTGATGAAGATGCCGGAGGACGAGTCGACCCCGGAAAAGAGGACTGAGAAAATCTTCCGCCAGATGGACACGAACAACGACGGTGAGGGGCAGGGGCGGGGCTGGGGGGGGCCCCACTCCCCTTCCCCTCCCGCCGCTCTGCTCCGCCTCCCTGCGCTTCACCGCCGCCTTCGCCCCGGTCACTGTTCCCCTCGCCCTGCAGGTAAGCTGTCCCTGGAGGAGTTCATCCGCGGGGCCAAAAGCGACCCGTCCATCGTGCGTCTGCTGCAGTGCGACCCCAGCAGCGCCTCCCAGTTCTGAGCGAGAGGAGCCAGGTCCCCCTCCTCCCTGTCTTCACTGGTCCTCTCCCGGCTCTCAGCTTCCTCTCCCTTGTGTCTATCCAGGCTGGGTTCAGGCTGAGCCTTCCCTCGGGGGCTGCGCTCTGCGGGGAGCCTATGGAACATGGAACCCTGCAGTCCCCCCAAGGCCCAGGCAAGCGGTTAGCACCCCCCAACCCAAGAGGCCCTATCTCCCTTGGGCAATGAGAGGGAGACAGGGGCTCTGGCTTGGTCCTCCCCTCAGAGTCGGTCTTCCCCTACCTAGATAGCAGAATTTCAACCATCCCCTCTCCCCGCCAACACGCACAGCCAGGAGGCCAGACTTCCCTCCCCCATCACGAGGCAAGCTACCCCACTCCCACCCTTGTAGATCTCAGCCTGGGTGGAGGCTAGGGGGAGACCAAGCCCAGGTGAGGAGCTAGTCCTTTTATTTGGTGGGGAGAGAAGGATTGGGGTGATGGGGGGGGGCTTCCTTGAGCCATCTTTCCCTGCAGGAGGGCCTAGACCCTTCCCGCTCCAGCATTTGTTGGCCTTGAGGCCACGCTGCAAAAGGAAACCTCCCAATTCCGCACCCAGTTGTGAGTCCCACGAACGCCCACCTGCCTTTCAGCACTTGGATGAACACAGACAGACCCACAGGCCCCTCTATGTTTTTGCATCCCTCAGACACACACACACAGGCCCACAGAGATGGGCCGACAGGGCTTGAGCCCCCCCCCCCCCCTGCATCATGGGTGGGAAAGCACAGGCCTCCCGGCCGAGCCCCTCCCCGCTGCATGCATCGCTGTGGAGCATCTCTGTTCTTTTTAATAACTTCAGAATAAAGTCTTGTTTCAGTGCAGTGGGTTGGGTGGTTGGGGGTGGAGTTTAAAATCCCCACCCAGGTTCCTGAATGGACATTGAGCCCTCATGGGCCAGCTCCAGGAATCCTGGCCCGACTTGGTTGCAGGGCCCCACTGGCCATGGGGTCTGGGTGAGGCATCAGCTGTCAGAGGGTCAGCGACACAGAGCTGGGGCAGCTCATCAGGTCATGGCCCTCCATGGCCTCTGGGCTCTCCTGCATCTGTGGAGACACAAAAGGCTGCCAGGCTGTGGGATCTGGGTCTGGGTCTCCTCCTCCAGGACACCCAGGGAAATGGGAGGATCTCTGAAGCAAAGGGGCATCACTGCATCCTCCACCAGGCAAGAGCCGGGCTATACCCTTGGAGTGCCCCCAATTCAAGCCCAGATAACCTTCCCCCTCCCTCGGATCCTGGGCCTTGGGTGAACCAGGTGTCAGCTGTGTGACTTAACTGGGAGATCTGACCTCTCTGAGCCTCCTAGCTTCTTCCTTTGGTTCTGGAGAGAAAACTATTGCCCCAGTTCTCAAATGGAAGCCCCATGCAGAGGGATGGGGGCTGCCCAGCAGGGGCTCCCAGAAAATTGGGAGAGTCAAGGCTATGGAGGGGGTGGCAGGCCTTACCATGTGGTGGCTGCTTTTCCCCCACCAGGGCCTCAGTTCCAGCAGCTGGTGGATGAGCCTGGCGCATCGTACAGCAAACACACTCTCTGCCACGCAGAACACAAGTGAGATACCCCAGAGGCACAGGCTGGAGCTCTGCAGGGACACAGAGGGCAGAGATAGCTGCAGGGGTTGGGGGTGGAAGGCAGGATCCCAAGAACCCTTCCCACCTCATGAGCACTGGATGACCCCCGCCCCAACCCAGGCCTGAGCACTCACATAAATGCGTGTGGGGTCGAAGGGACAGTCAGGCGCCAGCGCCAGTAGTTCAGGGCTCCTAAAAGTGCAGGCAGCCAGCAGTGCCCGTCCCTGGGTGGCAAAGGTCACGGCGATCGAGGCCAAGAGGCCGAGAGCACAGGTCAGAGAGAGAAAGGCACAGGCCACACTTGAGCTAAACACTGCCCAGCGCTGGATAGGAGAGGCCACTGGTCAGTGGATGTCAGGCTCGACCCCATGGGCAGCTCTGGCCCCCATGGGGTCAGCTCACCCCCTCCAATCAGGCAGGCCCTTCTTACCCCTCAGCCCCATCCCAGGAGGTGCCACATACCAGGGGGATGCTGGGGAGGTAGCGTGACAACACGATGGCTGTAGTGCCGGAGGTGATGACCTGTGGGGAGGCTCAAGTCAGCTCTGACCCTCCTGCTGGAGGACAGTGGGCAGTGAGGGTCAGGGCCACTCTCGGATAGGGATTCCACCAATGCCAACTGGAGCCCTCCAAGCCACCTCCTCCACCGTGACTTAGCCTTGGTCTGCACGGAGGTACTGCCTCCTCATGGTCCAGCCCCGGAGTGATGTCTCTAAAACACAATCACTTCCTGACTACAACCTTCCATGACTCCCCACTGCCTAAAGCTGTGTATCTCAAACAGGACCTGTGTATCCCAGGGCTGCAGGGGATGTACCAGGATATATATGATTTGCCTCCTGGAGTGGAAGAGATTTTTGGAAGAAACTAAGTAACTCGACTGACAAGGAACTAAAAACAAAATACACAAATCAGGACAATTTATGGAGTAGAATTAAAAATCTTAGGAGTAAATTAGCTCAGGCTCTCAGTGACCTGGCCTTAGTCCCATCAGCTTCTCAACCCCCCTTGGCCAGACTCTTCCTTCATTGCCCTGGATGTGGACACCCACACACAGCCTGCTCATGAAGCTGCCCACAGTGCCCTTCAGGAACACCCTTCCTGCTTCTCTTCACCTGCTTGGGTTCTTCCTGCAGGATCCCCTAACCACCCTCAGCCCTAAGAGGTGGCTATCTAACCCATCAGCTGCCCCCTGGACCTTTTGGGCTCCATTCAGCCAGGCTTCCCCTCTGAGCTCCCTCACTATATCAGGTATGGGCTGCACCCATAGGAGGCAGGTGGTGCGACAGGAACCCAGCAACATCTTTAATTCACTGTGCAGCTAGAGTAGGTGCCTTAACTTCTCTGGGCTAAGTCCTGTTCTGCAAGATGAGCTTATGGAAAAGACACTGGCTTTGGTGTCACACACAATCATTTCAAATCCAGCCTGGCTTCTTTGTTTTTTAAAATCCTCATCAAGGATAACTTTTTCTATTTTTATCTTCAGATAGAGTGGGAGAGAGAGAGAGAGAGAGAAACATCGACGTGTGAGAGACATGTCAATTGGTTGCTGCCTGCACATCCCTGACCAGGGCCAGGGTCTGAACCTGAACCGCAACCGAGGTACGTGCCCTTGTCCGGAATCGAACCCGTTTGGTCCGCGAGCGGACACTCACCGCTGAGTCCCTGAGTCTCGGTTTCCCTTGTAGGGATGATAATGGCCCCATGTTGCTGTGAACATTGAGAATTAAATGAGGAAATGAGAATAAAGCAGAAGTGGTCCAGCCTGGAGCACATCCCCAGCGGACCTCCTAACCTTGAGCTCCCTGCCTTCCCTGCCTTCTATCCAGGCTGGTGAGAGGAACAAACAACAGTCATAGCAACTCCAAAGGACAGCACACACATCTGCATGACACACCCTGTCCCACTGACTGAGGCGCTCCTGGTTGCTGGGGCCTGAGATGCTTCTTCATCCAAGCCTTGCCCAACAGGCAGAGGAGGGAACAGGCTTAGAGAGAGAAATAAGTCCCTCAGCCAGGAGGTGGCAGGGAAGGAACTCAGACATGGGTGTGCAGCGGCCACCTCTGTAACTAGGTGGGAAAGAACTTTATGGACTTGAGAATACTGGCTCCTTTATTCATGTACTCATCAAACAGGTACTGACATCCAGCCATAACCATGGCTACCATTTATTCAGTACTTACTGTAGACCAAGCCTAATCCTAAGCTGCTGATAAATTGTTTTTTTCAGTGTCTCCAGAACAGATCGCAGCCATTCCCACCTCCATACCTTTGCGTCTGCCATTCTCCATACTGGAATGCTATCCCCGCTTCCTCTACCACCAGTGGGCCCCAGCATGCCACATACCTGGGTTATGGGGATTACAGCTTGTCTTTGAATCCCTACTCACCCATCAGTACCCAGCTCATGGGCCTCTCTCTGTGAACCCGCCTGAACCCTCCCAAACTGAGCTGATGCTCCTTCCTTCCATCCAACAGCGCCTCGCTATTTCCCTATTACAATAACAATCCCAGCTCGCAATAGTGAGCCCTGAGCATGTGCCAGACACTGTGCCAAGTGCTTTATGTGGATGATCTCATTCAGCACTCCTCAGGACCCTCTGAGGCGGACACTGTTAATGATCCTCACTTTACAGATGAGGAAGCGGAGGCAAAGAGAGGTTGAGTGGCTCCTGCAGTTGGTAAGTGGTAGAGCAGTGGTTAGTGCTCAGGCTCTCTACTTGCCCATCCCAGGCTCTGGGTGGAGACTCATTCAAGACCTTTCAAGCCCCCTCCAGCCACCCCCCTCTCCCCCGCCTGGTCATACCACAATGGCGGAAGTGACAGAGAGGATGTTGACCACGCAGTACTGCAGAGCCACAGTGTCGTGGGGGGCAGCCACGTAGCGCAGCACAGTACCATGGAGTAAAGCTGCCGCGATGAAGCTCACGTGACCCAGAACCACCAGCACCAGCCCCGTCTTCATCAGCACCTTCCGGAAGTCACCCACACTCAGGCCACCTGTGGGGATAGCTGTGTCAGGCCATGGGTGGGTTTCATTCTGCCGGGCAGAGGAGACAACTGAGGCCATGGTTGGAGTTCTAAACATTTCTGGAGAACTCGGGATTATTAACTTGTCTTCTCTGAGCCTCAATTTCCTCATCTGCAAAAGGGGTTCACAATGTCTTCATGAGAGTACTTGGAATTCTAAGGTTGGAAAAGCATACAGGTGGTAATTAATAAAGGGTGGTAGTCCTTGTTAATGCTCCAGATCATGAGTGGCAGGGCTAGGATTTGAACCTGGGTCTCTAGCTCCAGACCCATAATCCTTCCCCTCAGCTCCCATTCACTGCTTTATTTATTCATGTGTTCATTACACAAATGTTCACCGAGTGCCTGCTCTGTGCCAGGCCCTGAGCTACCATGGTGAGCTTGATAGTCACGGTCCAGGCCTCAAGGAGCCCCTAGTTCATCAGGAAGGGATAGGTCCTGCTCAGGATTCAGTCTGGGAGAAAGGGTGTGGCACACAGTAGATACTGAGCTCACAACTGCTGAACTGAAGTGCCTAGAGGTGGGTGACTCAGGGCAAGAAGCTCAAGCCTCTGAGTCTCTATTTACCCATCTATGAAATGGAAAGAAAAAAACCTTGTCTCCTAGTGGGAAAGGATGGACATACCCTGGGGAGATGGATAGGAAAGTGGGGTATACCCTGGGGGTTCTGGGACAAACAAGTCCTTAGTCTAGGGGCACTGGGCAGGGAGAGGGCAAGTGATGGTGTGTTGGGGGCTGGGGTCCAAAGAACATCAGGGACTCAAGCAATTTCCCTGCAGCCAAATGGCTGTCCAGCCTCTGTCTGCACAACCCCAGGTGCAGGGAGCCCTCTTGCGTGGGCACCCTAGGCTGTTCCAGATCTGTTCTCTGGAATGTCCCCCATGGGTCCTGGCTCTACCCTTGGAGACACACACTGTGCTGGTCCCCTGGCCCTGGCGGCCCCTTCCTCTAGCCAGCTCTGTGACACTGGAAGGCCAGGTCCCCAGAACTAAACAGCTCCTTCTGCCTCTAGCTGCACCTGGTGGGAACTGACTGAGTCCCTTTCTAGACTGCAGTCTCCCCATCTGTGGATCAGAGTTCATATATGGGAGCTTTGCAGCTAAAAAAAAAAAAAGAAATCACTAGATTGAATGTTCTTGGGGACCCTGTACCAAGAGGCAGTTCCCAGGAATCAGAGAGGGATGGGGCCATCCAGTCACAGACACCCTGTGTGACCCGTAGCAGCACCTCTCCTTTCTGAGGCCAGTTCCTCCCGTGTAAAATGGGGAGGGTCTGATCTGGCTGTTCTGAGAACCCGAGCCTACAGGACCCTCTGGAGCTGGAGCTGGAGCAGAGGGAAGAGAATCAGAGGGCAGATGCAGGCTGGACAGGCATGTGGAACTGGAATGGCATCGTGAAGATTAACTGCTGGCCAAACAGGAAGGGGCACTGCAGCTTTGTTGCAGGGGCCTGGCCCACCTCACCCCATCCACCCACCTACCCGGCAACCCAGACACCACCCCGCTCAGGGCTGGCTGGGCTCATAAACAACAGCATCCCAGGCCCAAGACTTTGGTCAAACTGGAGGCACGGTTCCAGCATGGGGCTGTGCTTGGAGCGCTGGACGGGTCTGAGGGCAGTCTCTGGCTTCTTTGTTTCTAAGTCACCATTCTTGGAGCACTTAGCAGTGGGGTTGGCACCACAGTAAGCACTTCATTCTTAGAGCTAACCTTATCCTCATGGTAGTCCTAAGGGGGAGGGGCCACCACACCCATTTTACAGATGAGGAAACTGAGGCTTACAAGGTCTGGGACTCCCTAGGTTTGTCTGATGCCCAAGAGCAGCACCACTGAGCAGAGAGGGCGAGGGGAGAGGACACATCCATCCCACTCCTCGTCTGGACCTGTTTGCCAGTGGTTCTCCCCTCTCTGCCTGGTTGGGGAGTGGAGAGTATGGAAGCAAAGGTGCAAGACCAAGACAGCCAGCCTCTGGCTCAGAACTCCCTGGCTCAGAACTCCCTGGCCCTGAACTCCCGCTCCTCTGCTTTACCTTGTAAGCGAGGTGGGGGCTGCTCTCTACCGGTTCTTCCCTGGCCTGGGGTCCCACATCCTCAAGAAAGGCAAGTGGGGAAGAGGGGCCGGGAGGCATGGAGAAGACACCAGCAGCCCTCCTCCCTACACATCACTGCTGGCGAAACTGGGGCGAGAGGAAAGTGTTCTGCAAAGAAGGCGGCCTGGACCTCGGGGTTCCGGGCTCCCACCACAGTGCTCTGCCCCTGCCGGCAGAGTCGGGTGGGTTCGGGTCTCCTGGGGTGCACCCCTGGCTCACCAAGGCGCAGACACATCTCGGCTCCCGCGCGGGGTCTCCGCGGCCGGCTCAGTGGGGCTCCAGAGGCTGCGGGTGGCCTGGGGGCTCTGCTCCCATCCTGGTCGTCGGCCGCCAAGCGCCCCCGCAGCCGCCGCCGCGCCTACTTCCCACCCCGAGCCCGGGCTCCCGGCACCGGCCCGGCCTTCCTTCCCGTCACCCCCCGGGCGCCCTGCCCCTGGAGGGCCCTGGCGGCTCGCTTGGATCCCGGGCCAGTTAGACCGGCTGGGCAGCCCTTCCTGGCCCGCCCGGCTGAGTCACAGCGCTGGCCCCACCCTCCGCGCCAGCCTGGATCCTGGCTGGCACCAGGCCGTCCCGCACACTCCTAGCCCACCCCCACTTCAGTGAGGCCCATTTTACAGATGGAAACTGAAGTTCAAAGGAGCTAGGCAGTGGGGAGAGGCGGGGGTCGTATGCACATTAGCCGGGTTATTGTGACCTAGTGGGCCCCGGACGGAAGTCCCCAGGGCGGGAATCCACAGGGGTGGGGGGAGGGCAGTGCCTGGGGAACCAGGGTCTGTCCTTAACTTGCTGCGTGACCGCAGGCAAATTGCTTTATCTCCGGTTCCTGGCCTGAGCTTTACAAACTGCCTTGGGGGTCTCTGTTACCTCACTGGGAAATCAGGGATAATAATTTCTGCCCCCTAAGATCGTGGTGAGATAAAATAAGAAAATGCATTGAAAACTCTCTAGAGTATCTTTACAAAGTGTAGACATGGCAGGAGCACAGAATGGTTTTACTAATCCTGGCTATTGGTTACTGAGCCCTTTAGTGCGCCAGCATGGACTTGTGCCCTCCCTTGTGCCATCCTCAGCGCCCAGAAGTGGACTTGCCAGAGTGCTCAGCTGGAAGTGGTGGGATTCCCACCCAGACCTCCGTGCCTGTGTTCTTCAGCGTGTGCACCCTTCACCTCATCTGGGTGCTGAGCTGGAGCCTGACACACCAGATGTCCACTAAATGTGTGCCTTTCTCCACAACTGTATCCGTGCCTGTGGCACGTACTGTGTGTGGGTGCCTGGGTCAGCACACGCAGAGCCTCTGCAGTGTTAATGGAGCGCATTACCACCACAGGATGGAGTGGAGCCACCTGGAACTAGGCTGGAAGCCCCCTGTGACATCAGCAGACCATCACAGCCAGGCAGACTGGTCTAGTAACCTCTCAGCAGACATGCTTCCCTGTCATGTGCTGTCTGAAGGGCGACAACGCATGACAGGTGCAGGGCAGGAAGAAAAACGTGTAAGGTAAAAGGCAAGGTGGGTACTGTTCCTCAAGCCAGGGGGCTGGCACCTGAATGTTGATGTCCATCCATGTGGATAGCCTTTTAACAGGTAGGGTAATTGGGCAGGACTCATCTATATGGTAAATGGTCGAACACTTGTATTTGTGACTCAGCAATTCCATTTCTAGGTCTTTACCCTACACACCAAAGAGTACAAAGATACACGTGCCTTTAATGATGTTTACGGACGAGCTGTTTCTAATAGCAAGCAATAGCACTAAAATGACAACCGAGAGAGGTATGGCTAGAGGAGAGCAAGGGGAAGGCTTTGGTTTTTTTGTTTTACACATGGCTATATTACTGAAGTCTTACGATAAGTATTTATTCATGTCTTGCTTTTGTAAGAAAGGAAGAAAAGGCCCCCTCATAACCACTACCCTGCCCTTACTCCACCAACAACTTTATGGATGACAAAGGCCACCCTGGAGAGCACCTTTCGTCACTGCAAAGCTGATTTTAAATCTCATGTGTGTATATGCATGTGGCTTCTCCACCAGATACTCAGTGTCAGTTAGTCCCCTTGACACTGAGCCCATCTGGGGCCTTGTGGAATCAGGTTGAGGATCTGACCTTTTAAATGTCTCTGCTTTAAGACACATAGATGAGGATTCTTTTTTCCTTATTGATTTTAGAGTGAGAGGAAGGGAGAGGGAGAGATAGAAACATCAATGAGAGAGTACATTGATTGGCCGCCTCCTGCATGCCCCCCACTGAGGATTGGGCCCACAACCTCGGCATGTGCCCTGACTGGGAATTGAACCAGTGACTTCTTGGTGTATAGTTTGACACTCAACCACTGAGCCACAGTGGCTGGGCAGGATTCTCTCTTTTTATCCTTGGAACAATACTGAAAGTGGAAGATTATCGCCCCATTTTACAGATGAGAAAATTGAGGCAGAAAATAAGGAGCTCTTCAAAGATCACACAGCATGTATCAGTGGTAGAGCTGAGACTTGAATGAGGCCTGAGAAGGAGCCCTGACTTCTAGTGTGGTTGGGGACAGTGGCGAGTCACAGCCTGCTTTCTGGGGCCTCTGAGGAGGGAGAACTGCCCACCTGTTTCTCCCCAGACACAGTTTCCTTGCCAAGGCCCAGCCTCAGCAGCCTGAAGTTATGGCTGTTTCTCTTCCTTATTGCCAATTGGTCAAAGTCCATTAGTCCGAGCCACCCAGTGTCACTTGCCTCTGCCCCACCCCTCCACACACGGGCTTTAGGTTCCAGGAAGAACCCCAAGCCAGAGCTCTAGTTACTTGTCCTCCACCTACTCACTGTGACATGCTGGCAGCTCTCTGTCATTCCCTGGGCCTCAGTTTCTCCGTCTGTAAAATAGGGATAGTGATTATCTTTCCGGCTTCCCAGATTTCTGAGGCATAACTTACTTGAGGGATATGAGAGCGGGTTGAAACCTAGCCAGAGAAATACAAGCAGTAATTCTCTCTCTTCCTGGAACATTTAACAACCAGGTGTGGCACTAAATTGGAGGCTGGGTCTTCCCAGGGCTGCTCAGCTGGGTATGGCAATTCAGGCTTCTGTCTCTGTGCAACCACTCCTCACCTTAAAAAAGCCCCTCCGCCCCCCAGGCCAGCCGGTGTGGCTCCGTGGTTGAGCGTCAATCCATGCATCAAGAGGTCGCTGGTTTGATTCCCGGTCAGGGCACATGCCGGGGTTGTGGGCCCCACCCCCAGTGGGGGCATGCAGGAGGCAGCCAGTCGATGTTCTCTCTCATCGATGTTTCTTTCTCTCTCTTCCTCTCTCTCTCTCTCTAATATCAATAAAGAAAAAAAAAAAGCCCCCCAGCCGCCGATTACAAGAACAGTCCCGCCCTGGCTGGTTTGGCTCAGCGGTTAGAGCGTCGGCCTGCGGTCCTGAGAGACCCGGGTTCGGTTCCCGCTAAGGGCATGTACCTCGGTTGCAGTTTGTCCCCGGCCCTGGTTGCTTGTGTGGGTGGCAGCCACTCGATGTGTTCCTTTCACATCAATGTTTCTCTCTCTCTCTCTGTTCCTCTCTCTCCCTCCCACTCTACCTGAACAAAAAAATGGAAAAATGTCCTCGGGTGAGGATAAAAAAAAAAAAAAAGAACAGTCCCTCCACATAAATAAAACAATCACACACAAACCAACTGTGTTCTAACTTAGGTATATGTATACATGTATACAAATCTGAAAGCCAACTGATCATGCTTGTCTGAGGAAAGGAGGCAGTTAAAGGGGACTTTTGTTTCAATGACAAACTCTAGATGGTGTGAATGAAGGTGTTTATTATTCTTTGTATTTTTGTCTATCTTTTACATTTCTAAAAAAAAAAAGCTCATTGTAGAAAACTTGATGGACAAACAGGAAACTATAAAAGAAAATATCAGAACTACCCACAGTCCTCTCTGCCCTCACAGAAAATCACCATTCACCATTCACGTTTGGAAGGTTTTTCCTATGTGCATGTATCATTTTATTCTTCTTGAGACTCCTGCCACCTGGCTCTACTCTGCCACCCCTTGTCATCACCTGATGTGTCTCCCTCCCTGTCGCCCACCTCCATCCATCAGAATTGGGTTACCAGATTTCCATCAGGTAATCTGTGCTCAGGTCCTGCTCATCCATGTGAATGACCCTCCAATGCTCTTCCTTGACCTCCTCAGTGACCTTCATCATGACCCCAGCCATCCTCTCTGGGGCCTTGAACAACCCCCTCTGACATCCCAACCTCAAGCATCCTAAAGGTATAGCATGCCCATCTCCTGACTCCCTCTGCCTGTACTTCTGACTTCACAGAGGCCACTGGCCCATTCTGTTCTCTGTTGTTCAGTGAGCCCCCTGCTGGCCTCTTCACAACCAAACCTACACCACAAGGTTGAGCATCTGAAGGAAGTATAGGGGCCTTAAACTTGGACCAGGGTAGTGGCTATGGAGATGGAGAACAGAGGGGAGATTTGAGATATATGATTCTAATGCACATTAAAATGTGAAAAACACTATTCTAAACCCACTCACCTCCTTACTTCTCCCAGCTGCTCCTCCAGCCCCACATGGACACTACTCCATCCTGCATCCTTCCCCTTTCTTCTAAGTACTATAAACATGCCAGTCTCCTCATCCTGCAAAAACACATCCTCCCTCAACTCTCCCTTTACATTTTTCATTACTCCTTTTTCACTTCCTTCCCATTCCCCTCCAAACTTCCAGAGTGGATTATCTTTATGCTATCTCCATCTTCTCAACTCCCACCTCCTCCTCAGTCCACAGCAATGTGGTTCAGCCCTCTGCTAGATGAGTCCTTGTCTAGGTCACCAGTGACGTCTAACCGCTGAATCTAATGGAAGCATCTCCTTTCCTGGTTTTCTTCCTACCTCTCTAGTTGTCCCTTCTCAGTCTCCATTGTGGACCTTTTGTCATTAGCTTGACCTTTATTTTTATTTTTTAAATTTTTTTCCTTTATTGATTTTTAGAGAGAGATGAAGTGAGAGGGAAAGAGATATAGAAACATTCATGAGAGAGAACATCGATTGGCTGCCTTCTGCATGCCCCCCACTGGGGATCAGGCCCACAACCTGGGCATGTGTCCTGACCGGGAATTGAACCAGCAACCTCTTGGTGCCTGGGCTGACACTCAACCACTGAGCCACATCAGCCGGACTAGCTTGACCTTTAAACATTGGTATTCCTTTGCATCCTTTCTGCTTCTTTTATTGTTCCCATTGATTGGTTCATGCATTGTTGTGGTCCCCCTTTTATATGATGATTCTCAGATCACTGTCCCCAGACTAGACAGCTCCCCTGAGCATCAGACTCAAGTATCCAGTTACCTTATCTCTCCACCTATGTGTCCCACAGTCACCTCAAGCTCAACACATACCAATGGAGAGCTTCATCTTTTCTCCCAAACTGCTTCTCATGTATTTTCTGTCTCAGTTGGTGGCAAAACCTGGGGCCCATTTTTTACTCTTCCCTCTCTTTCTATATAAAGTTAATTGTAAGTCCTGCTGATTCACATCATAAATATTTATATAACCAGTGCCTTCCTCTTTGTCCCTGCTATCACTGCCCTTGTTCATGTAGCCTCTCTTGCCCCCGATTGTTTTTCTACACTACTAAGTAATCTTCCTACAGTATCAAACAAATCACATTACTCTTTCGCTTAACATCGAAAGTAACCCAAAGAAATTAAAGAAGACAAACAAATGAAAAGGTATCCAGGATCATGGATTATAGGGCTTAATATTGTTAGGATGACAATTCTTCCCAAATTGATCTACACATTCAATGCAAACCTTATCAAATTCCGAGATGTCTTTTTTATTTTATTTATTTTTTATTTTTATTTATTTATTTTTTATCCTCACCCGAGGATATTTTTCCATTTTTTTACAGATAGAGTGGGAGGGAGAGAGAGAGAGAAACATCAACGTGAAGGGACACATCGAGTGGCTGCCACCCGCACGACCAACCAGGGCCGGGGACAAACTGCAACCGAAGTACGTGCCCTTAGCGGGAACCGAACCCGGGTCTCTCCGGACCGCAGGCCGACGCTCTAACCGCTGAGCCAAACTGGCCAGGGCCCGAGATGTCTTTTTTTTTAAAATCCTTACCTGTGCCCTGGCCGGTTTGGCTCAGCGGTTAGAGCGTCCACCTGCGGTCCGGAGAGACCCGGGTTCGGTTCCCGCTAAGGGCACGTACTTCGGTTGCAGTTTGTCCCCGGCCCTGGTTGGTCGTGCGGGTGGCAGCCACTTGATGTGGCCCTTTCACATCAATGTTTCCCTCTCTCTCTCTTCCTCTCTCTCCATTCCACTCTGTCTGTACAAAAGATGGAAAAATGTCCTCGGATGAGGATAAAAAAAAAAAAAATCCTTACCTGAGGATATATTTGCATTTATTTTTAGATAGAGAGGGAGGGAGGAAGAGAGAGAGGGAAACATCGATGTGAGAGAGACACATCAACTGGTTGCCACCCACACGACCCCAACCGGGGCTGGGGTATGTGTCCTTAGTGGGAACCGAACCCAGGACTCTCTGGTTCACAGGCCAACACTCCAACCGCCGAGCCAAAGTGGCCAGGGCTGTCCTTTTTTTTTTTTTTTTTTTTAATAGAAATTGACAAGCTGATCCTAAAATTCATATGGAAATGAAAAAGATCCAGAATAGCCAAAATAACCTTAAAAAGAAACAATCACACTTCTCAATTTCAAAATGTACTACAGATTTATAGTAATCAAGACAATGTGGTACTGGCATAAGAACAGACATACAAATCAATGGAACAGAATTAAGAGTCCAAAAATAAAGAAATCAGAAATAAAAATACAACATGGTCAACTGATTTTTGACAAGGATACCAAGATGATTCAAGGGAGAAAAATAGTGTTTTCAACTAAGGTAGCTGGGACAACTAGGTAGTCACATGCAAAAGAATGAGGTTGGACCCCTACCTCAAACTATATACAAAAATTAACTCAAAATGGATCAAATACCTAAATGTAAGAAATAAAACTATAAAACTCTTAGAAGAAAACATGGGCATAAATCCTTGCCTTGGATTAAGCAATGGTTTCTTAGGTATGACACCAAAAATATAAGCAACCACAGATAAATTTGACTTCAACAAAATGAAAAACTTTTGTGCTGCAAAGAACATAACAAGAATACTAAGAACAGAGGCCTTAAGTATCTCATATATAGCTTGCCACTCAATATTCAGCACCTAGAACAGTCACATGGTAGGCGTTAACTGATGAATAAACATTAAATTGGTGGTTCTTTTTTTGGGGGGAGGAGTATGTGCCCCTAGCGGGAACTGAACCTGGGACTCTCTGGTCCGCAGGCCAAAGCTCCAATCGCTGAGCCAAACCGGCCAGGGCAAATTGGTGGTTCTTAAAGTGTGCTCTGGAAACCCACGAGTGTCCTCAAGACCTTTTCAGAGGATCTGTGAAGTCAAAACTATTTTCATAATCATACCTAGATGTTATTTTGCATTTTTGATGGTAGAAAGGCAATGGAGGGTAAAACAGCTGTCCCCTTAGCACAAAGTAAGGCAGTGACTCTAGGCTATACTTGTAGTCATTGTATTGTCACTGCCATGCGCACACAGTAAGAGAAATAAATATGCCAGTTTCACTTAAGAATGATTTGATGAAACGGTAAAAATGATGAACTCTATTAAATGTCTACCCTTGAGTATAACTTCTAAATATTTTGACAGAATGGGAAGCATTCTACTGGATGCCTCAGTACCATGGTTGTCTCCAGAAGCACCTGTGCCACTGAGTTGCAAGCTGAACTAACAGCTTCTTTTCATGAACACCATTTCTACTGATTGAAAGACACACTAGAGTTATGCAAATGTGGGTTTTCGCAGACATTTTCTCTAAAATGAAGGAAGTGAGCCTGTCAATTCAAGGGGAAAAATTGAAAATATTTGCTGCCAATGATACAATTTGAGCTTTTGAGTGAAAATAGACTTTTGGAAAATTCAACATTTGGAAGATCTGTACAAATCAGTGAACCAATTTCCAAGCGACCAATACACAGTGTTACAAAATTATTAATGAATAATGGATTCATTCAAAGTGCAAGATAGACCTATTTTAACTTAATGAAAAGTTGATTGATATGGCTTCAGGTTCCATACTGAAACTAAATTTTATAAAACTATCATTTGTCAAGTTTTGGTATGGTATCAAAGAGGAATATCCACAATTATCTGCAAAGGCTTTTAAAATGCTCCCCCTTTTTCCAATTATATATTTGTGTGAGGCTGAATATTTTTCATATACTTCAACCAAAACAACATATCTCAACAGATTAAATAAAGCAGCGAATGGGAATCTAGATGCTTTTCATAAATCCAGACATTAAAGTGATTTGCAAAAAAATCTCAATGTCATTCTTCTCACTACTTTGATTTAGAAAATGTAGTTATTTTTCATTGAAAAGTGTGTTATTTATGTTAACATTAGTGGGTTTAATTTTAAATAAATATTTAAAATATTTTAAATTCTAATTTCCAATATTGCAAGTATTGATAATGTAACCCACATACACAGAAGATCTTTCAGGCCTTTAATTTTTCAGAGTGTAAAGGGGTCCTGAGACCAAAAAGGTTAGGAAATACTGCTACAGATCAATAATAAAATTAATCAACCCCTAATAATTTGGTGCACTGGTGGAAGGAAAAACAAGGTAATTATAAATAAGCAACCCCATTTGGAGAAGCAGAGGAGTTGAAACGAGGCCCAGAGGTCTGCAGTGTGGTCAAGAACAGCAAGGAATGCCTGCTTTGGTAGAGTGAGGTCAGTCTGGCTGCTCTGTCGATCGGGGGGTCTCCCCATCCACTGTAACTTTGTGGCTACATCTTAGAAGGATTTTGAGGACTTCCTGTTAGTACTGTTTGGAGCCAAGACATTGTCTTAGGGGTTGATAATCGCAGGCTTCCATGTGCCAGGATTGGGGTTTCTCTGGCAAAACCACTCCCTTCGAAGATGGGTAAGATTTTTGACTATTCACATTTGGATAACTCCATGGGCTAATAATCAAGTCAGAAGAATTGTGAAATATGGTCCTTGCGTCTAGACCTCGATCTTGGTGTGCCAGGGAAAGGGAAGGAATCTCTCTTAGCAACAGGACCTCCCAGCCCTTGTCTCAGGGCCTCCACCTTCCCCTCTGCCTTGGAACATTTGTGAACACGGGGCATTGGGGGGAAGCACAGCTGGTTGCCCCTGACCACTAGGCTGCACCCCAGTGGAAGGCTCTTTACATAGGGTCCTCTTAGTGAGGACAGGTAGGAAGGACTTGGGAGGGGCTGTTTGCTGCCTCCCTGCCTTTGTTCTCACTTATTTAGTTTTAGTGTAAGAGATACTGCCATGCACGTCTTGACCATCAGACTCTGCATCAGCTTGGATTGCGGGCTACAGGCAGTCTCTTTTAGCAAAGCTGTAGGGGCCATGCTGCCTGATTCGTCATAGCTCTACCCCTGCCTAGCTTCGTGACCTTGGGAAAATTACTCTGCACCTCAGTTCCTCAAGCGTAAACTGGGGAATAACAACAGCACCCACTTCTTTGTGTTATTATGAATATTAATGACTTAATATGTGTAAAGCACTTAGAGCCTGGCCCATGTTGAGTGCCCAAGAAACATTAACTTTTATTATTCGTTATTCTCTCTGCAGAGTTGGTCTCTTTGACTCTGAAGACTTGGGGAAATAGGCAACACAACCTCCTGACATATTTCTACCTGGCCTGGATAGGGAAACCCTCGCCTTTCTGTGCTCCCCTCAACTCAGCCAATTGCACCTGTTAAGAGACATCACTAGCAATACCCCATGTTAGTTAGAACTTCTTCAATTACAGGTGACAGAATCCTGACATGGGCTTTGGGTAGTGGGGGGAGGGATTTGTTGGATTATGGGAAAGTTCAGGTTGTTCAGGCACAGTTAGCTCTTGGCATTAAAACCATGTCATCTGGTGTGTTCAAATGGTGTCTCTGTCCCTTGTTCTCCACTTCTCAGCTCTGCCCTCTTTTGTCTTGGTTTCAATATTAGTCGATCTCTGTCCACACGGTGGAAGATTCATGCTTATATTCCTGGTTTAGGAACTTCAGGAGAAAGCAGCCACTACTCCCTGAGACTTCAGAAAAGCTTGAATTGCCTTTAATTTCTCTAGCTCTAGCTGTATTCTTTAGCCTTGTGATATCCCAGAGTGACATCACATGTAGGCTCAGAGGACTGAAATTGCACAGCCAGGGAAGGGAGGAATAGATTGATCTTTACCAACCATCTGTTCTGTAGTAAGCATTTTATAACTTCTCATGGTGAAGATTATCCCCTTTGGGAAGGACACTAAATCTCATGGTCATCTCCACCTCCCTCCAAGCTGAGAGGGGAGGAGCTCTTCTTTCGTCCACTGCCTCCCCCTCTGCCATGCCCTTGATCCCATCCCTCTGCCTCCTTAGAGAACAATCACTATCAAGTCCCTTCCTCTCTCTCTCTCTCTCTCTTTTTTTTCTTTGTTCAGATAGGGTGGGAGGGAAAGAGAGAGAGAGAAACATCGATGTGAAAGGGACACATCGAGTGGCTGCCCAACTGCACAAAACCAACCAGGGCCGGGGACAAACTGCAACCAAGGTACGTGCCCTTAGCAGGAACCGAACCCGGGTCTCTCTGGACCGCAGGCTGACGCTCTAACTGCTGAGCCAAACTGGCCAGGGCCCTTCCTCTCCTTTATATTACCATTCTTCCCCTCTCTACTCCGATTTCTCCTGAGCCTCCAAACAGGCTTAAGTCTCTTCTACTGAAAAACAAATCTCCTGCCCTTCCTAGGAGAGAGTTGACTACCATCTCTGCCTCCTCACCTTTCACTCACACCTCAATGAAATGAAATCTGTTTTCTATTGCTGAAGTTGCTCTCTCAAAAGTTACCAATTACTTCCCCTGTGACAAATCCAGCCCTCGGCCAGCGTGACCTGTCTAACCAGGCTTTCCTTTCTGGATCCTCACCCCACCTGGCTTCCAGTGTTTTATTTACTCCTGGTTCTGCTCCCTTTCCTGGCTGCTCCTTTCCCTGCACTCATTGGTTAAAGGTTTATGAGAAGAGAAAGACGATTCTCCTTTCATCCATATCTATGGTTTCAAGGGCCATTTTTCCATTGATGATTCCACATCTCCATGGGTTGGGTCTGTCTCTGGGTGCCCGTTTCTGTGCCCCAGCACAGAGCCTGAAGACTGCAGCTGTTTATAGAGAGAGCCATGGATGGAGTTCCTCAAAGGCAAGTGCCTAAGGAATGGCACAGCAGTATCCAGATCTGAAACTATATCCCAAGCCACTCACAAAGGCAGACCACAAAGGTCACATTAAGAAGCATCTCCAATGCAGGTCAAGAGGAGGGACAGTTACCCTGCCCCTGCTGATCTTTCTGAGGACAACTCAGGCCTCAGAGTTCAAGCACCGGCGCCAGCAGTCCTCTCACTGTCCCCCCCCTCCCCCCTGCACGAAGCCCTCGCGTATCTGCATGTGAGCAGCCGCGTCAGAGGGGCGGAGCGTGATATGTGGAGTTCTAGACCTGGGTTTGCGGCCTGCTTCTGTTCGTGATCTGGCTGTGATCTCCAGGAACTCTGGCCATGTTTGGATAAGTTCATGAGCTTCTTAGGTGTGCAAGAAAGAGCCATGTTCAGATGACTTTTGGTAATGGGGGCTGTGGTGGGGACACAGAGGAAGTGAGCTTATCGGGGAAGCCCTCTCAACAGCCCCGAGCAGGTCCCTGGAGAACAAGAACATGATCTGGGTGTGCTCCTAGCACTTACGTCTCCCACACCAGACGTCTCGCATAGGCAGTTGCCCTCCATCACATCTAGGTTGTTCACAGCAGTGTTTGGTTTGGGCTCAAAATATGTGTCCAATCAGCTGCAGTAAGGTCGGCAGGACTGTCTTCGCTGGATTTACATGACCTAGATCACAGTGATTTCATGAAGATCAGTTCAGGTCCGCTGGCCTCAGGAGGCAGCTAAGGGGGTTGCGGGCACTCAGCTTCATGATTTTCTTTCTGTCTTCCTGGTTGTGTCTCAATTTCCTTCCTTCATTTCATGAAAGAAGGAGTTGGACCACTTGGTCTTCATAGGTCCAAACCTGACTTTCCAGGAATTTATTATTATTGTTTGGCTGCACATCAGCTCTAGCAAAATGCCATGTCATATCCTGGCTCAAAAATGTCAAGTTGCACCATTTCTCAGTCAGAGATCAGTCGTGGGGAACAGAAACCACTCTATTTTTAAGCAGAAAAGGACTTAATACGAGGAATCAGGTGTTTAAAAAATAGTTGGATGGGCTGGAGGAGTGGGATCTAGGATGGGCCTCCAAAAATGACTCTCAGAACAAGACCGCAGAACAGCCGCTAACTCTGACACTGCCATGCGCCAGGAGGCCACTGCTGGAATTCTGGCATTGAGGAACACACCACTGAAGAGACGACCAACGGAGTGGGAGGAGGTACTTGCAAATCATGTATCTGTTAAGGGACTTGTAACCAGAATATATGAAGAAGCCTCAACAATAAAAAAGACAAGCCCTGGCCGGTTTGGCTCAGTGGTTGGAGCGTCGGCCTGTGGACCAGAGAGTCCCGGGTTAGGTTCCCGCTAGGGGCACGTACCTAAATAAATAAAATAAATAAATAAAACAAATTTTTAAAAAAGACAAATAACCGAATTTAAAAATGAGCAAAAGGACTTCTGGTCAAGATGGCAGCATAGATAAGCGTGGTACTTGCCTCCTCCCACATCAAAATTACAACTAAATTACAGAACAACCATCATTCAAAACTACCTGAAATCAAGTGGAATGGAAGTCCTATAACTAAGAAATGAAAGGAGAAGCCATATGGAGACTGGTAGAAGGGGTGAAGGCAGGAGGGGTGAAGGCTCTGATGGGCTGGTCCCACACCCACCGTGTGGCAGATATAAATCAGGAGGACACCTTGGCTGGGAAGGTCCTCCCTGAGGAGTGAGGGGTCCCCATCCCACACCAGGCCCCCCAGATCAGGGTTCTAGTGCTAGGGAAAGAAGTCCGCATTATTTCTGGTTGTAAAAACCAGCGGGAATTGAGGCTGAGGGAAGCTTGAGGCTGCAGGAGCCCCAGGCAGCTCCTCGTAAAGGGCCTGCGCATAGCCCTGACCGGTTTGGCTCAGCGGTTGGACCGTCGGCCTGTGGACCAGAGAGTCCTGGGTTCGGTTTCCGCGAGGGGCACATACCAAAAAAAAAAGGGCCTGCGCACAGACTTACTTGGACTCACTCCAGCATTGGGGAGGCCGTTTGAGAGGCACCAGAGACATGGGGAAGAACTGAATTGTTTGACATCAGGGAGAAAGCTGAAGAGGCAGCTCTCTCCTGGACAAACGTGCTGGCAGAGCCCTTCTGCCATGAGGCAGGCAGATGGCCGCCATATCTTGGACTTCAGCAACATAGCTCACACTGTTTGCCCCTCCCCGGTGATTCCGAGGCCCTGCCCTACCCAACTTTTAGACTCACCTAAGCTGTTTCTAGTGGCTTTCCCATAGAAATGGCCTGTCTTGGCTCCTGTTTCAGATTTTCCTAAATTCTCTTAAAAAAGTAGCATTTGGTCCGGCCGGTGTGGCTCAGTGATTGAGCATCAACCCATGCACCAAAAGGCTGCCGGTTCGATTCCTGGTCAGGACACATGCCCAGGTTGTGGGCCCTATCCCCAGTGGGGAGCATGCAGGAGGCAGCCAATCGGTGTTTTCGTTCATGGATGTTTCTATCTCTCTCTTCCCCTCTCACTTCCTCTCTCTCTCAAATCAATAAAGAAAAAAAAAAAATAAAGCATCATTTGGCCTCAGAGAGCCCCATACCTCTCACTAACTGGCCCCAGGCCCGGCACTAGGAACAGCTAACCTTGGTTCACAACTTGGCTTTGCCTGGGCACCTCCAAACCCAGCACAAGAAGCTGCAATCTGCAGATCACTTGGTAGCGTATCCCTGGTAGACCCAGGTAGAACACAGGCAGTGGCTGACCTTGCCCCAGAGCAAGCACACCCAGTGGACAGCTTCAGACTATGGTGAAACACCACCACCCAACCACCTCCACAAGTGACACACTCAAGGAATAGACTTAGAGCCCTGCTGAAGTAAGTCTTGCTCTGTGTGGTGGGCCTCTGCACAGCTGGTCCTCCAAGGCAGTCAGAGGTCAGGGGTCAGTGGGCACAGCCAGTCCTTGCAGCTGATCAGCCTGAGTAAAACCCTCCCATTGACATGCTGACAGCAACAAAACTCTATTACAACAAAAGGACGTATAGTCCACATGAGGGGTGCACCTCAAGGGCAAAGCTAGGGTGATCAGGGAGGCTGTGTCATGGAACCCTACAGGACACCTACTATGATAGGGCTTGGAAGTCTAGGAGACATAGCAACTCTACCTAATACATAGAAATACACACAGGGAGGCAGCCTATATGAGGAGACAAGGAAACATATCCCAAATGAAAGAACAGAACAAAACTCCAGGAACAGAACTAAACGAAATGGAGATAAACAATCTAACAAATGCAAAGTTCAAAACACTGGTTATCAAGATGCTCAATGAACTTAGTGAGGGCCTCAGGAGCATAAAAAAAGACCAGTCAGAAATGAAGGAGGCACTAACTGAAATAAAGAATAATTTACAGGGAGTCAATGGTAGAGTATGTAAAGCCAAGAAGCAAACCATTGATTTGGAATATAAGGAAGCAAAAAACACCCAATCAGAACCGCAAAAAAAAAAAAAGAATCCCCCCCCCCTCCAAATGAGGATAGTGTAAGGAGCCTCTGGGACAACTTCAAGTGTGCCAACATTCAGATCATGGGGGTGTCAGAAGGAGAAGAAAGAAACAAGAAATTGAAAACCTATTTGAAAAAATGATAGAGAACTTCCCTAACTTGGTGAAGGAAACAGATATACAAGTCCAGGAAGCACAGACAGTCCCAAACAAGGTGAACCCCAAGTGGTCCTCACCAAGACACATTATCATCAAAATGCAAAAGGTTAAAGACAAAGAGAGAATTTTAAAAGCAAAGAAAAAGCAGTTAGTCACCTACAAGGGAGTTCCCATAAAACTGTCAGCTGATTTCACAAAAGAAACTTTGCAGGCCAGAAGGGAGTGGCAAGAGATATTCAAAGTGATGAAAAGCAAGAACCTACAACCAAGATTACTCTATCCTGCAAAGCTATCATTTAGAATCAATGGACATATAGTTTCTCAGACAAGAAAAAGCTAAAAGAGTTCATCACCACTAAACCAGTATTATATAAAATGTTGAAGGGTCTTCTAGAAGAAAAAGAAGATAAAAATATGAATAATAAAATGGCAATAAATACATATCTATCAACAATTGAACAAAATGAACAAGCAGAACAGAAATAGACTCATAGATACAGATAACTTTTTGTTGGTTGCCAGATGGGAGGGGGGTTGGGGAAATGGATGAAAAAGGTGAAGGAATTAAGAAGTACAAATTGGTTGTTAGACTGACAAACCTCAAAGGGAAGGGGGAGTGAGGGTGGGAAGAGATAAACCAAAGAACTTATATGTATACATGCATAACCAATGGACACAGACAATAATGTGGGGAATACAGGAGGGGGGTGGTAGTAGAGAAGAGGGGGTCAATGGGGTAAAAAGGAGGAACATTTGTAATACATTCAACACTAAAGATGTTTAAAAAAATACAAATAAGCAGAAGATTTGAACAGATATTTCTTGAAAGAAGATACACAAATAGCCAAGGAATACATGAAAAGATGCTCAACATCATTAGTCATTAGGGAAATGTAAATCAAAACCACAAAGAAGTACCACTTCATGGCCACTAGGATGGCTATAATGATAAAGACAGACAATAACAAGTGTTGGCAAGGATGTGGAGAAAGTGGAACCCCTGTGTATTGTTGGTGGGTAAAACAGTATAACCTCGGTGGAAACAGGATGGTAGCTCCTCAAAAAATTAAACACAGAATTTCCATATAATCCAGCAATTCTATTTCTGGGTATATACTCAAAAGAATTGAAAGCAGGGACTTGAATAGATATTTGTACACTAATATTCATAGTAGCATTATTCACAATAACCAAAAAGTAGAAAGAAACTTAACATTCACCAATTAATGAACAGATAAAGAAAATGTGGTATAGTCCTGGCTGACATGGCTCATTTGGTTGGGTGTTGTGCCTGCACCAAAAGGTAGCTGGCTCAATTCTGGTCAGGGCACATGCCCGGGTTTCAGGCTCAGTCCCCAGTAGGGTTGTACAGGAGGTAGTGGATCAATGTTTTTGCTCTTACATGGATATTTCTCTATCTCTCTCTCCCTCTCCTTTCCTCTCTCTCTAAAAAAAAGCAATAAAAAAATCTTTAAAAAACAAAACAAAACATGGTATATACATACAATATACAATGAAATATTATTTAGCCGTAAAATGGAATGAAGTATTGTTACATGCTACAATAAGGATGAAACTTGAAAAGCTTATGCTAAGTGAAAGAAGTCAGACACAAAAGGCTACATATTGTATGATTCCTCTTATATGAAATGTCCAGAATAGGCAAATTCATAGGGACAGAAATTAGATTAGTGGTTGCCAGGGCTAGGAGGAGGAGGGACTTGGGACTGACTGCTAATAGGTTTCTTTGGAGGTGATAGAAATGTAGAATTAGATAGTGGTGATAGTTGCACAACTTTGTGAATATATTTAAAATCTACTAAATTGTACAGTTTAAAATGATGAATTTTGTGTTATATCTCAATAAAAAAAAAACAGGATTGCCCTGGCCAGTTTGGCTCAGCAGTTAGAGCGTTGGCCTGCGGTCCGGAGAGACCCGGGTTCTGTTCCCGCTAAGGGCACGTACCTCGGTTGCAGTTTGTCCCTGGCCCTGGTTGGTTCATGTGGGTGGCAACCACTCCATGTGTCCATTTCACGTTGATGTTTCTCTCTTTCTCCCTCCCTCCCACTCTATCTGAACAAAATATCAAAAAATGTCCTCAGGTGAGGATAAAAAAATAAAAATAAAAATAAATAGGATGGTTAAAAAATACACACAGCATTGTAGCTGCAACCTGAGGATCTGAAGGCCATCTCTGCCACTGTTACCACTGCTTTTCAACGGCATGAAACCAGTGATTAGACACTGGAATGCTGCTGGGAGATGGCCTTGGTCTCACTTTCTCCTCCCAACTCTTATATAAATAGATGCCATTTATAGACACTAATTTGCATGCAGAATATTAACCGCAAGGGATTCTGGGAAACGGCGTTTAACTCTGCAGCCTTGGCAGTATGAGAAAGAGATTAGAATGGATGCTGACAGCCAATTATCCATAACTACACCAATTCATCCTTTGGCTTTTTAGGGATTTAAAACCCCTCCCTAGCCCTGGCCAGTTTGGCTCAGCGGTTGGAGCATCGACCTGTGGACCATAGACTCCTGGGTTCGGTTCCGCTAGGGGCACATACCAAAAAAAAAAAAAAAAATCCTCCTAGCATGCATCTATTTATGGGTGATGTCCAATCTAGTTTAGTCACAATTCTACCTCAACAACCTGTAACCTAAGGACTACATTATCAAGTTACCAACAATTAACACACCTTATAATATTAGGGAAAATGTGGGAAATGGGAAAGAAACAGGTTGATTGCTATAACATACACGGTACAGCAAGGAAAAAAAGGAAAGGCTAGTGTAGTCCTCATTTCTCAAGTTCTCATGAATTACAGGGGTGGGCAAAAGTAGGTTTGCTGTTGTTTGTATGGAAAAAGACATGCAGGTTATGATTATTACAATAGCTTTACTAATGCAAAAGAATGTCAAATGTAACTGCAAACCTACTTTTGCCCACCCTTGTACTTATATTCATAACTTTCTTTCTCCACTACCTATTCTAAGTTCCTTTTCTCCCAGCCAGTACCTCAGCTGGATGAGGTCTTTATCTGGTATGGTGACCCAAATCTTTATTCTTAAAGGAATTAAACCCTTAGTGGTCTAACTTTTTAGAACTTTTACTCCTAAATATGGTAGTACTAGAAGTAGCCCCAGCCCTGCCGGTGTGGCTCAGTGGATTGAGCATTGTCCTATGGACTGAGAGGTCCCAGTTCAATTCCTGGTTGGGGCACATGCCTGGGTTGTGGGCTTGATCCCCAGTGGGGGACATGCAGGAGGCAGTTGATTGATGTCTCTCTCACATCAATGTTTCTATTTCTCTCTCTAAAAAAATCAATAAAGACATGTTTAAAATAAAAAAAAAAGAAGTAGCCCAGAGGGTCTTTTAGATTCCAGGAATACCTCTTCCCATATCCCATTAAACAATCAGATCAATCACTCCACCTAACACAATTACCCCCTTTAGGCTATTGGTTCATTCAATGAGGAGCCCCAAATTGGCCAGAAAACTTCTAGTCAATGGATGGACTCACCATGTTCCCTGGTATTTCTCTTGTGGGTGTTAAGAATTGTGAACTATTTGTAAGCCATTTGACTATTCTGTAAGGCTGGCTGCTTTGGGATGATTCGTTAATCTTAGCCCCCTGCCTCATTGGATGAGAGGCAGTGTTGTGTGGGATACCACATGATGAATAAGGCATTCAGTAAATTTTTTTTTTTTTTTTGATATATGCCCCTAGCGGGAACTGAACCCGGGACTCTCTGTTCCGCAGGCCAATGCTCCAACCGCTAAGCCAAACTGGCCAGGGTGCATTCAGTAAATTTATAGATAATGATGATGATCATGATCATAATGAAAACGATACCAGCTAATACATATAGCACTTACTACAGGCCAGGCACTGTTATGTGTATTTCTTTAATGCTCACAGTCCCAAATGAAGAAACTGAAATAGAAAGGTTAAATAATTTGCCCAAAGTCATAAGATACTTAAAAAGTGGAGTTAGAATTCCTACCCAGGGGTTTTGGCTCTGGAGTCTATCCTCTTAGCCACTATGCTTCTCAATGTGAACATATAACCACATTTAGAGTAACAGGGGATGAGGGAAATGTCTGGTTTTATAATAATTGGGATTTTTCTCAGTTTAAAATTTCTTTGTGAATATTTTAGGCTTGGCATGCATGGAAACAATCCATATCTTGAATGCATGTCTTTTCCAGTGAGGATAAATTACTGCTTTCTCTATGATGGAAGGGATCTGATATAATCTAACTGCTATTAAGTGCCCAGCTGGTCCCCCAGAGCTTGGAGCAGGGCTCGGTAGTAAAAGAATAGCCATTGCCAAAAATAGTATGGCTTCACTCCAAAATCATAAGGCCCTGTGCTATGATTCTCTTATGGAAGTTTGCCACAATGTGAATTCTGTTTCCTCATTTGCCAAGGGACTTTGCTCACCACTGGATCTGCTAGATCATAAAACCAACTGCTTACATTGCAGCCTGTACCCACTGCCGACCATTCTCCTTTTTGGGGCCCGTCAAAGCTGGTAGCCTTATGGGTTACTTGGTAAACAGGTCAGTGAAGCATAACCAAATACGGTATGTTACTTCTAAAATCAAATGCTCAATTTTTAGTGGAGGAGTGTACAGTGCAACAGCGCATCTTTACTTTAGATTACCTGCCATGCTCCAGATGATTCCTCTGGATCCCTAAAACCTTCATGGAGGTGAAAGTGTTCTTAATTTCTACAGGATTATTGCCTATCCTCTAAAACACATGGTTTTTTTCTTACCAAGGCATTTACATACCTGTTATTTCTTATTAGGTCCAAAAAACGTGATGTCACCATGTTGAGTGATGTTCTGCTGAGAAATATGAGATGATTTAAGTGCCTGCAGACGAGATTTCAACAGAGCTGGAGGGCTGATATAACGCAGATGTAGGGCAGCAAGATGGACTGTTGACCCTGACAGGTGAAAGTAATCTGCTTTTCATGTTTTCTGCTCTTTGGGCTAGAGGGGGGGAAAAAGCATATTCCAGGTCAATAGTTGCATGGCTGCAGGTGCCAGGGGCAGGTGTTGATTTGCTTTATAAAGGGATATCTGAAATAACAGCTACCAGCCAAGTCCTGTACAAGGCAAATGATTTACATGTGAATAGATAGGGGTCAGCACTCCTGAAGTTCTCAGTCTTTGATGGTGGTGGTAATAGCTATCATTCCCTCAGGGATGCACTGTTGCCCTTGGTTTATGATTCTGGTAGGGGAAGAACAGTTCCAGGGGCTTTCCTTTGTTCTTGCAAAGCTTGCATGCTGTGTCAAAGTGAAGGTTTTGCCAGTTGCCAAGTATGTCTATTACAACTGTTGCGACAGGAACTGGGAAATAACCACAGGATGGATATGTGGCATAGACCCAAGCCAAAATTCCTTTTATTTTTTAACTCTCACCCGAGGATATTTAGGATATTTTTCTATTTATCTTCAGATAGAGTGGGAGGGAGAGAGAGAGAAAGATGGATGTGAGAGAGACACAATGACTGGTTGCCTCCCACATGACCCCGACCAGGGCCGGGGACAAACTGCAATCGAGGTATGTGCCCTTAACTGGAATCGAACCCGTGACTCATTGATCCATGGGCTGCCGCTGTACCGCTGAGCCAAATCGGCCAGGGGCCAAAATTCCTTTTAAATTACTTGACCCCAGCCTTGGCTGGTTTTGCTCAGTGGTTAGAGTGTCAGCCTGAGGACTGAAGGGTCTTGGATTTGATTCCCTGTCAAGGGCACTTACCTGGGTTGCAGGTTCAATTCCCAGCCCCGGTTGGAGTCATGCAGGAGGCAACCAATCAATGTCTCTCTCACATCAATGTTTCTCTCCCTCCCTCCCTCCTTTCCACTCAAAAAATAAATAACTTGACCCCATGTATTAATTTGCTAGGTATGCTGTAACAAAGCACCATAAATTGGGTGGTTTAAATGCTACTTTATTTTCTCAGTTCTGGAGGTTAGAAGTCTTGAGATCAAGGTGTCTGCAGGGTTGGTTCCTTCTGAGATCTACACGGGAGAGTCTGTTCCATGTGTCTCCCTAGCTTCTGGATGTTTCACAGGCAATTTTTGAAATGCCTTGGCTCCTGCTATATCATCCCAATCTCTGTCTTCATCTTCACATGGTGTTCTCTCTGGGAGTGTTTCCATGTCCAAATTCCCCCTTTTTATACAGCACCAATCATATTGGATTAGGGGCCTACCCTACTCCAGTATGACCTCATCTTAACCACATCTGCAACAATCCTATTTCCAAATAAGGTCACATTCTGAGGTATTGGGGATTAGGACTTCAATATATAAATTTGGGAAGGGAGACATGATTCAACCCATAATACTCCGTAAGCCTTTATTCTAACTAGTAGACCACAGAGACCTTTTAGGTCCCAGAAAGCACATTAGAAAGAAGCTAGAATAAATAAGTACCTATTTACCATATCCAATAGTTTCTTTTCATTGGCCCAAGTAGGACTTGTGATCAGACACACCCTTTCAGTGTTAGCCTCTTTGAAAGTTGATCGTAAGCACACATCTGTCTGGCTTTGAAAATGAGAGGAAACTAAAATGTCCTTGTCTTCAGAGCTGTTTTGCTAGTCCACACAATCTTGTTCCTAGCCACCTCTTCAACCTAATCTACTCCTCTCCTTGGTCCACTTTGTTCCAGCCATATAGGCCTGTGTGCTGTGTGTGTGTGTGTGTTTAAACAGACCAAGGATGCTCTACCAAAGGGCCTTTGTTCTTTTTTTTTTTTTTTAATCCTCATCCGAGGACATTTTTCCATTTTTTTGTACAGACAGAGTGGGAGGGAGAGAGAGGAAGAGAGAGAGAGGGAAACATCGATGTGAAAGGGCCACATCGAGTGGCTGCCACCCGCACGACCAACCAGGGCCGGGGACAAACTGCAACCGAGGTACGTGCCCTTAGCGGGAACCGAACCCGGGTCTCTCTGGACCGCAGGTGGACGCTCTAACCGCTGAGCCAAACCGGCCAGGGCGGGCCTTTGTTCTTTATTCCTCATGTCTGGTATCCCATGGTTCTCACTCCACTCAGGACTCTAATAAAATACTACCTTGTTGAAGAGACCTATACCATCCATCTAAAGTAATGCCATCTGCAACTCTCTTCACTTTCCCTGTTTTCTTTAGTGCACTTACCCTCATCCAGATTATGTACCCGATAACCTTTCCCACTATAATGTTAGTTCCACAGAGACAGGCATCCTATACCTGAAACATAGTAGGTATTTCAAAATGAATGAAAGCTCTACCAAGAGGAAATTAAAGTCTCCATATATTTAAATTTTTCTTTATTATTTTTAAAGAGAGAGGGGAGGGAGAAATATCGATGAGAGAGAGCATCAATTGGCCGCCTCCTGCATAGGGGCCAGGCCCACAACCTGGGCATGTGTCCTGACTGGGAATTGAACCAGTGACCTCTTGGTGCGTAGATTGACGCTCATCCACTGAGCCACAGAGGCCGGACCCCCATATTCTAAACTGACAAAGTTTTAGGTCGTGGCTGGGTTGCTTAGTTGGTTATGGCATCATCCCAATGTGCCAAGATTGTGGGTTTGATCCCCAGTCAGGGCAACAACAAATCAATGTTTGTCTCTCTCTCCCCCACTAAAATCAATAAAAATAAACAAATAAACTGACCAACTTTTCCAACGCATCTCCAGGTGGCGATGAAGGGCCTTTTATCTGCTAATGTGTAGGAGAGACAACAATAGTGATGCAAAGGATTAAAATAAATTTAGTTTTTCGTGGCCTCTGTTCTAGAGTTCTGGGCTTTACTTAGATGACACCCATAAATCTCCCTTTCCTTATTTCTTATTCCTGCAGAAAAAGAAAAAAAAAAAAGCCTTTACTAAAAGCATTTTCAGTACACCATCTCAATCTTTACAACCCCATAATTAGGGTCATTATTCTCATTTCAGCTAAGTGAAAACAGACTCGGAGTGAGTTGCACAAGTCTCACAGTAGTTAGAAGTGGAGCCTCCTTAAGAATGCAGGTTTGGCTACAAACTCCTGCCCCTCCAACAGACTTCCTTGATTTTATCTAAGTTAACTGCTCTCTTGAGCCTTCAAGAGAATTGCAAGTCTAGAGTTGGTAATTTGCATTTCAGAGATTTTCAGACTGTCTGCCCCTTTTCCCTTTTTCACATGTGGACACCCTCTAGGTGTCCTTTTACCAAAGCCCCACAGCCCACTAATAGCATTTCCTGTCCCACGTGCAGGGAAATGTGCTAAGTCTGGCTGCAGTGCCCAAGAGATAAGAATCTTCCAGGTTGGCTGTTGTCCAGACTCATCATCCTCACTGTAGAAAAGCACAGTCCAGGAAGACAAAGAGCAGGTGCATCTGTGAAAGAAAACAGAAAGCTATCTGGTCCTCAGGGAAAGTATGTTTTCAATTCTTCCTCTGGGCCCAGAGATAAGGTGATAGAGCAGCTTGGCACTAGAAGCTTTTTAAATGCTGTCTGACTTGGAGAAATTAAGAGCAGGAGAGTTAAATTAACTAACTCACACAATCACAAAGTAAGTTACTGCCAGATTTGGAATCTTACATCATGTCTCATGAATTGTTTACTTTTTCTGCTATACTGTGTATGAGTGAGTGTTCATTTCTTAGACCATTATTCTAGACAGAGCCAAAATCCCAAGTAGTACTAACAGCTCGATTCTGACAAATTTATCAGATCAGATAAAATTAAGTATGTTGAGATTTTGATGGCATTTTTTCTTTTTTCCTTCCATTACAAATTTTAGTCAGATTCCTTAGTCCCACTTAAACTAAATTGACAAAACTGAGAAAGCTTTTTGGAATAGGAAATGTGTACCTGATAGCATAACAAACACCCAGGTTACTTAGTGATTAGATTATGCTGAATCAGTACATTTGTTTGTCCAGAAAGAATACTGTTTCCCAATTTATAATCCTGCAACATTCCCTGGGATCACTTTAAACAGCCACTGAATTTCTACCCCTTCCTTCCCTCTTCTGGAAACACATTTCTAGTAGTGACTACAGTACCGAAAAGGGTAAATAAAGCTTTAATAGGAAAACTGCACAGCTGCCTCTAGAGGGCAAACAAGGTTCATTTTAATCTATAGCTTCTCTATTTGGCTGACTCAGCCAATTCTTCAGACTAACTGCATAGTCCAAAACAAGCCTGGCTTTGCTTCCTGTCATGCCAGGAATCCACGGTTTATACATAACTCAACTGCAGTCTGATTAGAATACAACCCTTCTTCCCTGAGATTAGGAACAGTCAGAGCTAGAGACTGTTAAAGACGTAGTTGTTTCAAACCCTTGGCTCTGGAGAACTACCCAAGCCAAGGAAAATGAGATGAGTTGAATTACAACAGAAATCTTTATTAAAATGTGTCCTTCAGTAATGTTAGCATACATACAATATACACACATACATCTGTACACTCTTTGACACACCTCACGGATTGCCACCATTAGTTTAACGAATAAATTAAAACTTAAAAAAGGGGGGAGGGTGGGGTGTGGGACTAAGGGCAAAACTTCCCACGTTTTATCTGTAAGAAATTGCAAATTTCTCAGAATTTCCCTGGGGAAAACCTGTGACCAGAGAATCTTTGAAATAAAATACATAAATCTCCACCCCCAACCCCCCCAAAAAAAGATTCCAAAAGATGCAGTTACAACAAGTGTGCTTCTCAGAACAGGAGCATTCATTCCACTTCATACTCTGGCTTCTGCACCTTCTGGCTTCAAGACAGTCTTCCCCTCAGCTTGAGCAGAGAGGTTCATATGGGCACTTGGGCTCGGTGCACCTTGGGCTCTAGGAGTCGAGGGGCAGGCTGCAGTATGGGAGCGAGGGGAGCCACACTCATCTGAAGTGATATCTGGCACATCATCTGACTGTGTATCTGAGCTCTCCAGGTCACTGCGGATGCTCTCGGGCTGGGCCAAGCTGATGTCCCAAGGTTTGCTGGCCAGGCAGTCTTTCTGTTCACAGCTTTGGTGTTTGCAGGAGAGATCCTCTTCATTGATGCCACTGCTGCCACCACCACCTTCTTCTTCATTCTCCACCATCTGACCATGAACATGGAGCGAGTCCTCTGTGCTGCTCCCACTTACCAGCTGATAGTGGCTTGGTTTGGCTTCAATGTCCACTTGGATTTCCATATTGTTGCATTCTCTGTGGAGACAAAATCCACTATGCTGAGTCATGCTATACCTGTTGGTAAAAGCAGTTTGTATGTTCAGGATTAAGAAGTCCAAAAACATAGGTAAACAAACTAGAGCTCACTTTAAGCAAAAATAAAAATTTAACCTAACACTCAAATAAGATGGAGAACAATTAGATCCTTTTTGTTGACTTAAAACACACACACACACCTCTGCCAATTTCTTTTTTTAAAAATAATTTTGTCATCACTCAGTTTTCTTTTTTTTATTGTATTAATTTTAGAGAGGGATGAAGAGAGAGAGAGAGATACATTGATCGGTTGCCTCCTGTACATGCCCCAAACAGGGATCAGACCTACAATCTAGCTATGTGCCCTGACCGGAAATGGAACCTGTGACCTTCTGGTGCACAGGACAACGCTCCAACCAACTGAGCCACACTGGCCAGGGCTCTGTCAATTTCTTTAAACTAATCAAGAACTTCCAAAATTCAACTGTGAGAGCTTCACACTATCTTACCCAAATATGAAAGTGACAGAAGATTCATAGCTCTTTACTATGGTGCCACAATCAGAAGAAACCAGAAACTCTCCAGAGGGAGTGCTGCAATCACACCACACCAGATACACTAGCTTCTCAAAAATAAAGAGAAATAGGCTATAGGAGCCACACCAAGCAAAGGGCAACTTGAGAGCACAAACCACAGACCCACAGACATCAATGAACACCAATCTATCTCTTAAAAGTTCCACATGAAAACTGCACTATTGCAAAAGCCAAGAAAAGAGTAAACAAAGAAAAAAGAAAAGGAAGAAAGAAAAAAAACCTTTAAAAATCAAGTGCTAACAAAAAAGAATCAATCAAGAGCTGCCAAGACCTTGCTCAATGAAGTCACAGGGTACACAAACTATTTATCCTACTAGAATCTAGAATGACTAGATGTATACAGAACTCTAACATAAGACTTTGAGCTTCTAAAGGCCTAGAACCTGACCCAAAAATGCAACCTCTCCTGGGTCACATACCTGTCCTGTGGGTTGTAGGAACTGATTATGGAACCGGCCATAGCACGAGTACTTGCGTTGTCACTAATTGCACCAAGACTGGCTGTGTCTTTGGGGAAAATTTCCTTTTGGACATCGGCTTGGACTTCTAACCTGTGTAAAGAGGGGGCGTTCAAGTTAATATGAGACCTGGGTATTCTGAGACAGTCTGCTTCCTGGCACACATCTCTTCCATTATTCTCTTACAAGTTGAGTCAATCTGATCTCCAATTGTCAAAGAGCTCAAAGTAAATGCCCACACATTTTCTCTCTTACATATCTATTGAAATTGTCCCTTCCTTTCTATCCCCACTGCTACTGCTTAACTTCAGGTCCTCAATATCTCCTGCTTGGATAAATGCAATTGGGTTCCTCTGCAGTAGCCCTAATTCCAAGTTCAAGTATTTTCAGATCAGTGCCAACATGGACAAAGATCTGATCACTCTTACAGTCCTCTGCTGGCTTCCTATTGACAACAGGCATTTAAGGTCTTCCAGATCTGCCTCCGAGCTCTCTCTCCAGTTCCTCTATCACCATAGGTCCTAAGTCATATCACTCTGAATTTTTTCTTTCCTTACACACCTATACACATTTTATACCTCCATGACTTTGCATACACTATTCATACTCTCTGGAAGTTTTCTTTCTCTAGATGACAAACTCATACTCAGTCCTTAACAAAGAAAGTATCATCTCCCCTCATTCTCCCAGCAAACCAGTCACTTCCTGCTAAGTGCTCCTACAGCCACTATCTATTTATTAATCAATTTATACCTCTCTCCCACTCATTTGTGAGCTCCAAAAAAGGAAAGACCACATCTCATTCACCTTACCCTCCATGTCTTACATACACTAGGAACTCAAACATTTAGCAATCAAATTACCCCAAGCTATGAGATTAAAGGACATACAGGAGCCAACCTCCTATAAGAGCAACAAACTTTTCCAATGGTGTCTCAGAGCTAAGAACCTATAACTATTTCCTTTCCTGGCTCCGACACCATTTTGTTGTACACTTAAATATTTCCTCATAATGGGTTTCACAGTCAAACCCATCTGACTAATCCACTTCCTATAGAAAGCTTTCACAGAACTGGAACAGCTGGACTGGCTAAGCTGCAATGTCAGCAAGTCAGTCTCCAATTATGTCTGTCTGCTTATTTACAGGAGTGTTGGTTTTAAGACGGCACAGCAGTAAATTCTCCAGAACGTGGGGGCGGGATCCCCTAACAAAGAGACAACCAGAGTCATAAGAGGCAGACAGGTCAGCAGCAGCCTGCAGCTGCACATTCAAACAACCTCCAGCCTGCTGCTTGCATCTTTGCTGTCCTGCTCTAGCCTCAGATGCCCTTCAACAATGTGCTGCAGCCCAGGAAAATGAGGCCGTGCAATGGAAAAGTTTCAGCTCTGCCACAGATTCACTCTCAACTGGAAGACGACTTTCACAAAGGCCATCTACTTAGGTGGTTCCCATCTATTAGATGCTCATTCATGCAATGACTATGAATCACTTGGGGAGCCTTTTCAAAATACAGATCCCCAAGTCCCACTCTAGGAGATTCTAATTTACTAACACTGTGACAGGGCTCTGAAATCTATTTTTAAGAGGCTCACAGGTGACTGACAAGCACTCAGGTGTGGGATCCAGTCCATTTGCCATCTGTTGCTTGACTCCTAATAGCCAAATGGCCATCTGGTCTCACTTTAGACACTTCCAAGGATAGGTAGCTGAGTATTTACTAAGGTAATCCATTCCTTCTTTGGATTTTATATAGATTTTTCCCTATATTCTCTATAATGAAACAAAATTGGTTTCCCTCTAGCCAAATCATCTTAATCTACCTCTTGGCATAAGTCAGAAGTTTAATTCTTTTTTCTAGTTCAAGGCCCTTCAGATGTCTGAAGGCAACCATCCCTCCCACCTCCCTAGCTTGTTTTGCCCCACCCCACTCCCAGCCCTACCAGGTCTCCCCAGGCTTCTGTCTCCAGTACATTCAACTAATTGCTTCTCACATTAACAGCTGTTAAGTTCCTCTAAATATGTTCTTGTCTAACAGATGAAATAACCAAGCAAGTCACAACTTTTTTTTTTAGTCATAAAGCTTTAGATATTCTCAACACAAATTCACAGAATTGATTTTCTTTATCTACCAAATGGGAATAGGAAAGTAATGAAGATGACAGCACCAATAAGCCAACAAGATATGGTATAAATGCTTTTCAACTGAAGGCCAGTGACAAGCCTAATGGAGAGCACAGCCTTGGAAATTCTACAAAAATGTGTGCTTTCCCTTTCTGAAGCAGGTAGCCTAATACAGTAAAGGGAGGGTCTAAATATTATTTTTTATATGAAACAGCAGAAAGAATACTGGACTTTGTGTAAGTCACTTAACCTTTCTGAGCCTGTTTTCTAACTGTAAAAGTAAAAAAAAAACATACAAAAACAAAAACCACTGATGATTAAATCAAAATAAGATGATACATGGGACATGCCTGGCACAGAGAAATGGCTCATACAGGTATGCTGTGTGTTATAATTCCAACTGGTTCTGTCAGAAATGATCTATTTGCTTACCTGCTATATTTTCCCTTGCCAGTGGAAAGAATGCCACCACTCAGAGTGCCCCCTGAGAGGGCTGCAAAGCTGGCTGTTTCACTGTATGGGCCCTGCATAACGCTGAGTCCATCTGTAGGGCTTCCACTGGTGCTCAAGACACTAGTCAGACCTTCAATGCTACTTTCTCCAATGCTGGGATTCTTAAGGGCTCGCCAGGCATCTGCCACTGGGAATAAAACAAACACCTCAAGTAAAGCTAGTGCAGCATCAAAACAGTCTAGCATTTTCCTGTAATGACTTTTTTTCTTAATCCTCACCCGAGGACATTTTTCCATTTTTTTGTTCAGACAGAGTGGGAGGGAGGGAGAGAGAGAAACACTGATGTGAAAGAGACACACTGAGTGGTTACCACCCGCACGACCAACCAGGGCCGGGGACAAACTGCAACCAAAGTACGTGCCCTTAGCGGGAACCGAACCCGGGTCTCTCTGGACTGCAGGCTGACGCTCTAACCGCTGAGCCAAACCGGCCAGGGCCTGCAATGACTCTTTAGAATGGAAAATATTCATATGGAAATATACTCATCTATTCAGTTAATGAACAGTTACTATATGCAGCCACTACGCATCAGGGGTTTTACCATATATTCGTATATAATCTTTCCAATAACTAGGCACTAAGGCCCCAATTTTAGGTGAGGAAACAAAAACTTAGAACTGGCCCCGGCCGGTTTGGCTCAGCGGTTAAGAGCGTCCACCTGTGGTCCGGAGAGACCCAGGTTCGGTTCCCGCTTAGGGCATGTTCCTTGGTTGCAGTTTGTCCCCGGCCCTGGTTGATTGTGCGGGTGGCAGCCACTCGATGTGTCCCTTTCACATCGATGGTTCCCTCTCTCTCTCTCTTCCTCTCGCTCCCTCCCACTCTGTCTGTACGAAGGATGGAAAAATGTCCTCAGGTGAGGATTAAAAAAAACAAACAAAACAACCTAGAACCAAATGACTTGTTCAAGTGATGGCTAATCAAAACAAAAATTGTGATTCCAAGCCCACTATTCTTTCCAGTACACCATAGATGCCATCTAATCAAATACGAAGATTTCAAAATACGAGTTAGGTCATGTGCTGATTCCAGTAGGAAGCTTGAAAAAACTTTGGAGATCTCTGTGCCCTAGATGATTAATATGATAAAGGAGAAAAAACATTAAAGTAGAAGTCAGAAGACTTGCTCTGGTCCCAGCCCTGCAGAAGCTCTAAAACCCATTTAACAGATATTGAGACATAAGCTTAAAGAAGTTCCCATTAAATGGGGAATAATAACAGACCCCACCTTTTCTCTTCAGAGAACAACTGTAAAAAAACAAGTGAGAGCCCAGACGGTGTAACTCAGTGGTTGAGCATTGACCCATGCACCAAGAGGTCGCCAGTTCAATTCCCAGTCAGGGCACATGCCCAGGTTGTGGGCTCAATGCCCAGTGGGGGGCATGCAGGAGGCGGCCAATCGATGTTCTCTCTCATCGATGTTTCTATCTCCCCCTCTTCTTTCCAATCTCTCTAAAATCAATAAAGAAAAAAATTAAAAAAAAAAAAAAAACCAAGCGAGGTAATAATTGTATAAAGTCCTCTGAAAATTATAAAGTACTGTGCAGATTTAAGACTTTATTATAATCACTACTATTACAGTGTACTTGGAATCCTACAAGTTTGTACCTGCCACACAGAGGCAAGTACCAGAGGAATTAACCTAATAACTCTAGAACAAAGAAATCAAAAGCTAAAAATACTTTACCCTCATAAAGCTCATTATCTGAAGTATTCCAATGGCAATCTTTCTGTAAAATGTATTAAATTTTACTGATTTCATTTTAATTAATTAATTTAGTTAGTGAGTTAATTCTCACACCTGAGGATATTTTCCCATTGATTTTAGCTAGAGTAGAAGAGAGGGAGGAAAAGAGAGACGGAGGGTGGGAGAGAGAGAGAGAGAGAGAGAGATACATACACACCCAGGTACATGCCCTTGACTGGGAATAAAACCCAAGACCCTTTAGTGTGCAGGCCAACACTCCAACCATGTAGCCACACCAGCCAAGGCAATTTTACTGACTTTTATTTCGTGTTCCATAAATTCCAAAGGAAATGACAATCCTCCTTTTACCTGTGATTGGGCCATCATCTTCATCAAATTCAATTTTCACTCCCTTTCCATTGGCCGTGCTAACTCCACAGCCACCTCCACGACAGAGAGAAATAGGCACAACCCCATAGACGTAAGCCAGCATAATAGGAACTCCAATACCTGGAAGAAGAGAGTGAAACATGTCAGGAGGCCATCAGGTTGCAACTCCTCTGAATTCTCCTTCCCAGCTTGTGTACAGACTAATCACTTTAGAAAGGGCCAAAGAAAGGCAGAAGAGCCCTGGCCAGTTTGGCTCAGCAGTTGGAACATTGGCCTGTGGACCAGAGTCCTGGGTTTGGTTCCCACTAGGGGCACATACCAAAAAAAAAAAAAAAAAGGGCAGAATATGGCTATTACAAAGAGGTAGACTGGTCCTAACAGAACGACAACTGGCCTTAGAAAGGCTTGGATTAAAATCCTGGCTCCAATTTACTAACCATATGACCTTGGACATACCTTACTAGGGTTGTCAATGATCAAAAAAGAATGTATATACAGTACCCAGCACAGTAAGTGCATGTTGCTTTAATTTCCTCCCTTCCTTCTCTCCTGAGGTGCTAATCCAAAAACAAATCAATAACCAAACATTGACCTTCTCGCAGGTCGAGCAACAAGGACTCTAGAGGGGGAGTGAGGATGAGGAGAGACAAGAGACACAAGAAATGGAGACAAGACAGTGCTCTGATCAAGTCTCGTTTATTTTGGGGAGATCCACAGTATATATAGGGCAAGAAGCAGAAAAACAAGAACATTTGTTGCCAAGCCATAAGTTTGTGATAACCACCCCAATCAATTTCAGGTAAATATCACGTAAATATCCCGGGTGGAACAAAAGATAAACAGAGCATAACTGGCTGAGTAAATGGTTACTTAAAGGAATGCAGAAACATTGTATATAGAGGTATCCTGCCTTGGGGCAGGAGATGGCAGAGCAGATTTTAGCAAAATGGATGCCATGCAAACAGTCTCCCACAAAACATTAAATTAAATAAGTGACTCCTGGGGTCAGGATCCCCCCAGAGTGTTAATTCCAAAATCTTACTGCTATGTGAGAAAGACTGGTTCAGTTGTTAAGAGCATAGGATCTAAAGTCAAGAGTGCCTTGCCTTGATTCATGTCCCAGCTAAGTGGCCTTGGGCAAATTACTACACTTCCTGTTAAAATTATGGAGTCGATCCATGTTTTGTGGGTTCCATTGCAAGTGGAGAAAAAAAGAAGATGAAGGTGAAAAACTAGACCTTAAAGTAATATATATATATTTTTTAATAATTTATTTATTTTTGGTACATGCCCCCAGCGGGAACCGAACCCAGGACACTCTGGTCCGCAGGCTGATGCTCCAACTTCTGAGCCAAACCGGCCAGGGCTAAAGTAATATTCTTTAATTCAACCTTCTCTGAAAGACTCCCTAACTCTGATCATTTAGAGTGGTTGATAATCATAATAATAGTACTTAACAGAGTTAACTCCCCAGGTGGGTTTGTTATAAAATACAGGGGCCTCCAGGGTGAAACATCTGGCCAGCTGGATAAACTGCTATAGTCAGAAAGCTAATGAGCAGGTAAGAAGAACGGAGAGAGGGAGGAGTGGAGTTGTGGTCCTGGCCAGCTTCTTACCAACACTAACTGCAGCAATAACTGGAGATGCAATGACTGACAAAGTCACTCCTCCTGTGATAGCCAAATTCCTCTTATGTTTGGAGGTTTTCCTTCCCTCATACCTGCTATGAATCTAAGAATAAGAAAAAAAAAAAATTCAGGTCAACAGGTTAGGGCATCAATCTTTTTGCCAAGGTAGTAAAAGGACAAGTAAATATCTCCTTGTAAATTATCTATATTAAAACATATCCTCCACCCCAAAGAAGTATCTTTCTCAAATTTTAACCTAATCAGACCAGGATGATATAAACTAATACAAAGAAAGTTAAACCAAGAAGAGAAGAGACCAAATAACTCAGGAAGGTAAAGTAAGCATTTCACCTTTAAGTCACTGACTGAGACAAACCAGGCCCAGGATGTTAATAATAAGAACTTTCAGATCTCTTGGGGGGTTTATGAAAATCCATTTAAGAAATTAAGGTTATTTTTATCCAAGAACCAGCTGGTTTTCAGGCAACTCTGAAATAAGCTCCTCCCCATTTCCTTCAAATCTTTACTAATAAACCTGAAAATGGAACATGCAGAGAATGCAATGTCTTACCTTCCTGCCAACATAAACAGGAATGCCGATGACCATGGCAGGAATGGCAATGCCAGCAATAAGGGAAATCCCCACTGGAGCACCAATCAATGTGCCCAGCTGCCAAAGAATTTTCTTCTTACGGCTCCATGGCTTCTTGCCCCAGAATGTGCAGCCAGAGGGGCTGCAGAGGAAACATGCTGAAGTTAATGTCAATGGTATAAATAAATACAGCTGTTGTCACAAGAGTGCTTGATAAGAGCAAGAGCCTTCTTTTCAATAGGAGTGATTAACAGTTACAAGAAGTTACAGGAAATGAATATATTACATGAGGGAAGCAAAGGACAAGGCCAGATTATTGGAGCTCTGGGCTCTTTACCTTTTTTTTGTAAAGGCAGACCTTTAGACTTGAAACCTCTTTTCTATTCTTTTTTTCTGAACTCTGTCCTCCCTAACCCACCAATACTGAGCCAGCTTCCTTGACTGATACTACTTGGGATCCTGCATAGCCTGCCTACACACTTGACACCTCATCCAAACTGCACTGTGCCTTGCAGCTGTTGAACACTCTAATTGCAAAGTTTCCTTGGCATATGTCCTACCACATCCGATAGATAACTGCAAACCATGTTCCTGGGAAAGGATATAAAAAGACTTTGTCACAGCCTTTATGTCAGTTTCATACTCTGAGTTTGGCTTTTACATACAGCCCTTTTGAGTCCAATTATTTTTGCTTACTCCCTTTGTCCTGTCTTCTCTACCAAATGGGAGAAGTGATTTTGAAACTAGAAATCTTATCTTATGCACCCCTGTAGCCCCATTAATTGGTAGACTGTAAGTATTCAAATGTTTGCTAAACTAGAAATTAAAGAGTGTCATCCACATGAGTATTAAGTTTGTAAATATTAACTCCTTCAGGACAATATTTTAAAATTTGTTCAATAAATTATTTGGAAACTCACTACATGCATGAACTGGAAAAAGGTAATTCTAGCCTTAAGAAACTTAAATAGTTGAGCAAAATTAGACATGTACACGAGTAAAAGTAATGATGACATTCATAAAGAAACATTTAAAGACTGTCAATGAAGAAAAATAACGAAGAAAAAGATGGGGAAGGCATCAGAGATGAAACAGCATTTAAGTGGCCCTTGAAGGGTAGGAATAAATGAACAGGTTGAGATAAAATAGGGTTGCTGGTGCCCTGGCCATTTTGGCTCAGTTGGTTCAGTGTCATCCCATGCACTGAAGGGTCGTGGATTCAATCCCAGTCAGGCACATGTCCAAATTGCTGGCCCAATCCCCAACTGGGGTGCATGTGGGAGGCAACCAATCGATGTTTCTTTCTCTCCCTCTCTAAAAAAAAAATCAATAAAAACGTATTTTTTAAAAAACAGGATTGCTGGCAGAGGTGATCAGAAAGCATTCCAAACAAAGTAAAGAAGTTGTAAACAAGTATGGAGGGGTAAGATAGCACAGAAAAGACATAGGGAACAGCAAGCCTAGATTATGTATCTGGAATACAGCATGTATAAAAGCAAAATGAAAAAGCTAGAAAAGTAGGTTAGGGTCAGACTGTGGAAAGCCTTAAAAGCCAAGCTAGGAAAATTAAACTCTATCTGGAAGGTAATGAAAACAGTCCCTGTAAGTTTGCTGAGCTGGCAAAAACATGATTGGAAGGGTGCTTCAGAGGAACTCTTTTATGGTTTCCTTATGCTGTAATGACAGGGCAGACAACTCTGTCTCTTTGACATCCTTTTGCCTCAATCAATAAGAGAGACTACAAAAGCAATGGACACATTTTCCAACTCACCTGAGGTAATGCAAGTCTGAGATCTCTTTCATACAAAGCCAACAGAATTCACAGCCACATACTGCACAGGTCATATGGTTACAGCTTCCATCATTCATCTTGATAATATAAGCACTGCATCGTGGGCATGGCTTGATGTCATCTGCTAAGGGGAGAAGGAAGAACAGGCAAAAAAAATGACTCCAGTTAAACCCTGTTAGATTTTATTAATCCTAGGAGTATATATAAAAAGTGAGGAGGCAGTAAAGAACTTGTAACTGAGAAATTCCAAATTGTGCAACCCACTTCCCTGGAAGGCTGGCTATGTCTAGACCTTAGGAAATTTCACAAAATGGATCCTGTCTCGTTTGTATCATGCTGCCTATCCCCAAAACTGAAATCTTACACACCACTTGAGCCACAAAGAGACTTTCCTAGAAAAAGATGGTTTCAAAAAAAATGGAATTTCATCAGCCAAAAGGCTGGCAGAATTAAAAGCAGAGTCCGGCAGGAAGGATAGTCTGCAGGCTGGAACTAGCTTTCAGTTTTAAAAAACTGTGGTTCAGGAAATTAATTTCTCAGGCTCAGCAAGTATCTTTGTGATTTGCTCTTTCTGCAAACTGTAGTCCCTTTCCAATATTCTTTCAAATTAAAAACCTAAAAACAATTGGGTATGCTATGCAGCATACACCTGGTAATCTTCACAGCAAGCTAGGAACTATCCTATTAAAATGACAATTTGAGATTATGCTGTGCCAGGAAAAAGTGAATGATAAAATCTTTCCAACTAGCCTCTCCCAAATGACGTCAGTGAAATAAGTACATTTATAAAAGGCAATAAACCCACTGACATTTTTAAATGTTTTCTCTGACTTGCAAAGGTTGGAACTGAATGTGTGATATTCCTACATTTAAGATTAATCATTAATCCATACTAATATTTCCTTTCCTAAAATCTGTACCCAACTTCCAAAAGTGTGATGCACTTAAAACTAGTAAAAAAAACAGTATAGATTAAAATACTAATTAATGTCATTCTGCTCACAAAGTTTTGAAAAAGGACCTAATTGCTCTCCAACCTGAGACATATTACTAAGAAGGCAGAAACCAGAGAATTCAATTTTGCTATAATCTGATTTTACCCAAGTTGGATAACCTATCATGGTCAGAGAGGGAAGCTACATATCAATTGTAATATTGAAAGTACTGCCAAATATTTTCTGATCTCTGATTCCGGAAAATTCTACATTATACAGTAATGTAATCTCTCTAAATTATGGGTTTACATTAAGTATAAAATAAAGAGACAAATGAGACAATGCCAATTTATACCTGGTCCCGATTCTTGCCCATAACTGAGACCTGAAGTGTGCTTGGTCCGTACTCGAAAAGTCTGCGCCCTCTGTTGACGGGCCATATCGCATGTCTGATTTGGATGCCATATTTGCTTGCAGTGGTAGCAGAACTCAGTCTGGCAGCCTTCTCTCTCACAGGTCAGCTTTGGACAGCTGGCACAGCCATAGGCAATAACAGCATAACTGGGTAAGAAAATAGGAAGAGACATCAGTAAGGTAAGAATGATCTAACCAAGACAGGCAGAGACATTCATCAGTTCCAGTGGGGTAACACTGTTTGGCACTCCCCACCACTACATATGATGTAGAGAAAAGAACACACACATAACACACATGCACCAGCGTGCCTAATAAACTGTAAAACATTCTGTGTGTGAAAGTAAATTTCTTCTTCAAATTCTAAAAATACAAATCATTTATTTCCTAATTAAAAAATAGGGAGAGCCCTGGCCGGTTTGGCTCAGCGGTTAGAGCGTCGGCCTGCGGTCCGGAGAGACCCGGGTTTGGTTCCTGCTAAGGCCACGTACCTTGGTTGCAGTTTGTCCCCAGCCCTGGTTGGGTCGTGTGGGTGGCAACCACTCGATGTGTCGCTTTCACGTCGATGTTTCTCTCTCTCTCTCTCCCTCTCACTCTATCTGACCAAAATATCGAAAAATGTCCTCGGGTGAGGATAAAAAAAAAAAAAAATAGGGAGAGGCCTGGCCGGTTTGGCTCAGCACTTGGAGCGTTGGCCTGCGGACCAGAGAGTCCAGGGTTTGGTTCCCCACTAGGGGCATGTACCAAAAAATAAAAATAAAAAATGAGCCCTGGCCGGTTTGGCTCAGCGGTTAGAGCATCAGCCTGCGGTCCTGAGAGGCCCGGGTTCGATTCCCGCTAAGGGCATGTACCTCGGTTGCAGTTTGTCCCCGGCCCTGGTCGGTCGTGTGGGTGGCAGCCACTCGATGTGTCCCTTTCACATCGATGTTTCTCTCTCTCTCTCTGTTCCTCTCTCTCCCTCCCGCTCTACCTGAACAAAAAAACAAAAAAAATGTCCTCGGGTGAGGATTAAAAAAAAATAATAATAAAAAATGAACCACTCAACAAAACTTTAAAAAAAAAGTAGGGAGAAATATATTTAGTCTGAATTTCTAGCATGTATTCAGTCATAGTTTAAGCTGCTTTAGAAGCAGTTTGCCACAGAAAGTTTCATAAATAACAATGTATAAAACGATTTCCTTCCTATGGGTTACTATATTTAGAGAGATTAGAATTTGTTTATATAAAGGACAGAATACTTGTAAAACAAAGAGCTATAGCAAAAACTAAAGCAAGTATACTTTTTCATTTTTAAATTTCACACAGAAGCTGGTCTGACCACAGCCTCAGAGACAATAGTCATAGATGGGATTCATGATCAACCTATGCTATTGAAAGCTCTTATTATCTTTCTATACCTTTTTTCTCCTTCTTCCCTCCCTCTCCTCTCTCTCTCACACATACACGTACCCCTCCTCTCTCAATTCAAATCTTTGCCTTGAAATATCTTTCTTTCTTGACAGCCTCCAGAATCCAAGATCACTTATCTACCTCATTTATTAATATAGAATTAAGGCCATATCTCCTCCCCTCTCTTCTGACCCATTTTCTCAGTAAAGATGGGCAATTCAGAATCTATCAGCACCAGCATCAAATTGTTTCTTTTTTTTTTATCCTGACCTGAGGACATTTTTCCATTTTTTGTTCAGATATAGTGGGAGGGAGAGAGGAAGAGAGAGAGAGAGAGAGAGAGAGAGAGAGAGAGACACCGATGTGAAAGGACACATCGAGTGGCTGCCACCCGCACAACCCACCCAGGGCCGGGGACAAACTGCAACCGAGGTACGTGCCCTTAGCGGAAACCGAACCCGGGATCTCTCTGGACTGCAGGCCGACGCTCTAACCAATGAGACAAACTGGCCAGGGCTCAAACTGTTTCTTTTTTCTTTTTTTAATCCTCACCTAGGACGTTTTTTTGATATTTTGTTCGGATAGAGTGGGAGGGAGAGAGAGCAAGGGAGAGAGAAACATCGACGTGAAAGGGACACATGGAGTGGTCGTCACCCACACAACCCAATCAGGGCCGGGGACAAACTGCAACCGAGGTACATGCCCTTAGCGGGAACCGAACCCAGGGTCTCTCCAGACCGCAGACCAATGCTCTAACCACTGAACCAAACCGGCCAGGGCTCAAACTGTTTCTTATAACTCATGTTTATTTACTGAGAATCACTCTCCCACAAGCAATCCAATATATTAACAACTATTAGCCTTTCTAACTAATTCTAAATGTCAACTCAGTGCTCAGATTATACTATCAATTAGACAATTGTTTAAATAAAAAATTTTAAAGTAATTTAAAGAAACAAATGAACAAGGGAAGACAGTTGTGAAGTTTCACACAATTTTTAGACAGGTCAATGACTGCAGGATTAGGTGTTACCATTTGCATTTTGTTGTCCCCTATTCCACACTTTCCTCCAATAAGCAAAAACCTCAAACACATATACAAAAGGCTAACAATGTTTTCTTGGATTTATCCTACGGTTTATTTGAATGTACATCAGATATTCATAAGAGCAACTCAGGTTCTCAGGCTTATCATAGATTCTCGAGTTGATTTGAGAATGATACTGAAAATATCGATGACAAGGTATATATGTTATATATAATCTATTAAAACTCTTCTCAGAAGGAGCAAAGTTAGAATAGGTCAATGCATGAGTATAAATGATTCATATCCTGTCGGAGTTCTGAGCAAATCTAGCTGCAAAATAACTACTAAAGATAAGCAATATTTCTCCTGAAGAAAGTGGCTTGCTTGCTATTGTATGTTTAATGGAAAAGGTACTGGATGATCTCATAAAAATATTAAGTCAACTTCTGATGATACAAATTAGATGGACTGCCAGTCAGGAAGCCTTGAATATTTCATGATCCATTCTTACCTTACATGGTGGGAGTAAATATTTATTAACAGATTACCCCAACCCTCACTTCTTGAAAAAATAAGCACATTTGCTAGGACTGACAATGTCAATTTTGGGTGTGGAATTTGGTTCCAAGCAAGTAAAATAAACCCAAATACTCATGAACCCAAAGCAATCTATTACCATGACAAAGAATTACTCAGCATGAGACCTGGCATTCCTGTTTTGGGGCGCTGGTCTGAGCTCCTTGCTCCTGATTCATACTGCAGGACACTGTGCTAGTTAAAATCTCCAAACCTTAGCTTCTATGCCCAAAACGGAGGTATAGGTGCTTGCAACCCTCAAGTGTTACTTAAACATGTTCTGAAACTGCATTTGAGATCTTGCTCTGATAGGAATGGTATAAAATCATAGTACTTTTTTGTCCTACTTCCTGGTCTTTGTATACTCTATTCCTTCTGCTTAGAAATGACCTTTCCTTACTTTTTGCCCTGGCAAATATTTATCCATGTAAGAACCAGCTCAAATGTCATCATCTCTGTAAAAATCTACTTAACTTCTCTAGGCAGCTAGCTGCCCACTTCATGCCTATGCACAATTACTTCTTGCCCCCATCACACACATACTACTGTACAACCCCCTTCAGAGCTCACAGTCCACAAGTAAGGAGGCTGGGCAATGGTTCGAGGCTGCAATTTACTCTGGCATGGGTACACTATAAAAGGCTCACAAAGAAACACAATTATTTTATAATAGTTATCACATTATATTGTAACCATCTGTTCATATGCATACTTCCCCAACCAAACTACACTCAAGGAAAATTACCATCCATTTTATTTATTTTTTGATTAATCCTCATCCAAGGATATTTTTTCCATTGCTTTTTAGAGAGAGTAAAAGGGGGTTAGGGAGGGGGAGGGAGAGAGAGGGAGAGGGGGAGAGAGAGAGGGAGAGGGGGAGAGGGAGAGGGAGGGAGGGGGGAGAGGGAGAGGGAGGGAGGGAGGGAGAGGGAGAGACATTGATGTGAGAGAGACACATGGATTGGTTGCCTCCCACATGCACCCTAACCAGGGCTGGGGATTGGACCTGCAACCTGGGCATGTGCCCTGACCAGAATTGAACCCAAGACCCTTTGGTGTGCAGTCCAATGCTCTAACCATTGAACAACACCAGCCAGGGCAAGTATCATCCAGTTTTTAATCTCCAGGGTCTAGCACACTAGTTTATGTTTAAAATATCTATGTTGAATGAATAATAGAGACTTTCTCCTACTTAGGTTTTTTTACTTTTCCCTAGGGCATTCTAGCTCTTCTCCTCAGCCATTACTCTGCCCTAAAGCAATCTTTTAAACTTATCCATGTACCTATTGGCTTACAATATATGTCAGGTACTATAATTTAATCCTAAAATTCTGTATAAGACCACTTTAGGGATACACTTCTAAATTCTAAATAGGGCAATCTTCTTCCCCAGGTAGTCGTAAAAAACCTCATTCTTGGGAGACCACATCTGCCTTGACCATCTTGGTTTTTTTTCCCCCATGCCTCACACTAGAACCTCTCCCCTACCCTGCTCTCTTAGCTTAGCCAAGCATTCAGGTTTGCTTAATTAGAAGCTGAATAGAAGATACAGAAAAGTACATATTGCTAAAGATACAGATGCATACTTTTTTTTTTATCCTCACCTGAGAACATTATTCCATTTTTTGTTTAGATAGAGGGGGGTGGGGGAGAAACATCGACGTGAAAGGGACACATCGAGTGGCTGCCACCCACACGACCAACCAGGGCCGGGGACAAACTGCAACCGAGGTACGTGCCCTTAGTGGGAACTGAACCCGGTCTCTCTGGACTACAGGCCGATGCTCTAACCACTGAGAAAACCGGCCAGGGCAGATGCATACTTTTTCCCCTTTAAATTCATACAACTTTTACTAATTTTGTTAATTTCCTAAGTCTTCAGAAACATCATAATATGTGTGACAGCCCAGATCAGAGTATTACCTAACTTTGGCCCTGGGTGGAAATCCCATTAGTATGAATTTGATTATGTTCCAACAGATCCTGGTAGTGAAAGAAATGTGGTCCTATATTATGTCTATACTTCCAATCTCCAGGCCAGGTAACTTCATTTACAAATCAACCCTGAGCATGTGTAAAGGTGGGAGACATGGGCCAAGTTGTCATGAGCTACTGTACCCTTACTATGTTTCTTTTTCCTGCCCTAGTTCAAACCCATGTCATCTCTTGGCCAGACAACTGCAAGAAACTACTATCTAGTCTCCCTATTTCCTACTCCTATCCAAATTCCAATTCTAAAAGGTTATCTATCGTATTACTCGCTTGCTTAAAATTCTTCAACAAAAAAGAAGAAAGTCCTTCAAACCTAAAAATCCTTGCATGGCATAAGACCAGCCTATCCACTTGAATCCAGTCTTTTTCAGATTGATCTCTAGTCACTTCCAAGATCATGCCTCCCATATTGCACATTCAGAAACTAATCAAACCAGACTCAAGATTTAGTCGTGTGTGTGTGTGTGTGTGTGTGTGTGTGTGAATCCCCACCAGAGGATATTTTGCCATTGATTTTTAGAATGGGGGGGGGTTAGTGAGGGGGAGACATCGGTGTGAGAGAGACACATGGATTGGTTGCCTCCTACATGACCCCCCGGGACCAGGAATTGAACCTGCAACCCAGGTATGTGCCCTTGACTGGGAATCAAACCAGTAATCCTTCAGTCCTTGAGCTGATGCTCTAACCACTTAGCGATCAGCCAGGGCTTAGTCTTGTATTTTTATACCTCCATGAATTTGCTCATAGCATTCTAATTTAAGATGCATTTTTCTCTACCATTTCTTTGTGATATAAATTCCTACTCGTATTTTTCAAGATCAAATATTGTCACTTCTGTGAAGTCTTTCTTGACATCATGCAAAACCTTTCACCTATCCTCTAAGAGAATTGATATTTTCCTTAGTATTTGTTACATTGCAGTTATAATCCCTGCCCCCTTTACCAGGTCAAACTCCCTGTCAAGAGGAGTCCTTTCGCCCTTTCTGTAATATCCAGTACTTACCTAAGGTTCAAACACTATAAATTCTCCAAAGTGTCTAGTGAATGATCACCTGTCTGTCCTCTTCTCACCTACCCTCCTATTATCTGTTTCTCCTCCAAAAACTGTGCTATTTGTATTCTTTATCTTTCTTATCAAAATTCAACTACTCATTCTATTCTTCTGGGAGCTAATTGAGAGATTCTGTTCACAGTGTTTTAGAAAAAGTTGGAATATAGACATCCTCATCTAGAAGAGCTCTCTATCTACTCAGAGATCAAAATTCACTGTTAAATAAGGACACTAACAGAAAGCAGAAATTACAAAACTGCAAATAGTCAGGGAAAGTTTCACTTACGCCTTAAAGATGCTATAGAAAAAACAAAAACATGTTTCCTGGTAATCTAAGTTTGGAAAAATTATACCAGATTGAAGATTTACACTGCATTATTAGTATTAACAAGATTTACATTGTATATTAGCATGTTTAAAGGGTCTAAAAAACTCAGAAAGCTCAGAAATAAATTTGCTTTATTTCGTTCAATCCAGTATTTCTCAAGATTATCTGATCACAAAACATTTCTCTTTCTAGTATTGCCTATAATATACTTTGGGATATATTGATATATATGACAAATAGAAAGTAAGATCAAAAGATGGTTGGACACTGTAAAGGGGCTGGATACATTAAATTATAAGGCTAGATCATATAAATAATAATTATTAAAGATATAAGAAGTCATTTTATAGGTCAGGTATGAACAGTTTTAAGCAGGGCAATGATATAAAATGTTCCACTATAGCCCGGTGGTTAGAACGTTGGCCTGCGCTCCAGAGAGACCCGGGGTTCAGTTCCCGCTAAGGGCACGTATCGGTTGCAGTTTGTCCCCAGCCCTGGTTGGGTCGTGTGGGTGACGGCCGCTCAATGTATATCTTTCACATTGATGTTTCTCTCTCTCTCTTCCTCTTTCAATCTCCCACTCTATCTGAGCAAAAAAATGAAAAAATGTCCTTGGGTGAGGATTAAATAAATAAATAAATAAATAACATGTTCCACTATAGAATGAGTACTTTGGCAAAAATGAAAGATGTATTGGGCTGATGTAGATGGTGGGGAAGAGGAGAAAACAAAGCAAAGAGTTGTGATATAGAAGGTATGGAGTAAATTAAGAGAAGAGGTCCAGGTCCAGGCAGGCTTCAGAGAGGAAAATTCCTCATTCACTGACTAAAAAAATCTGTCTTGCTCAGGGAGCTTGCTCTTCCCTTACAAATATGCCAGAGACAAACAGAAGTTTCCTGTTTATGGGACGGTACAGTCCAGTTGTCTAGGAAGGCCAATAACTGATACTACCTGCTATGATCATGTGGGAGGGGGGACTCTGCAATGAGAGGCTGAAGCAGTGGACCTGCACAAAGAATTCAGGTCAAGCCCTGGCCGGTTTGGCTCAGCGGTTAGAGCATCGGTCTGCGGTTCCCGTAAGGGCGTGTACCTCGGTTGCAGTTTGTCCCTGGCCCTGGTTGGGTTGTGCGGGAAGCAGCCACTCGATGTGTCCCTTTCACATCAATGTTTCTCTCTCTCTCTCTCTCCCTCCCACTCTGTCTGAACAAAAAATGGAAATATGTCCTTGGGTGAGGATAAAAAAAAAAAAGAAGAAGAATTTGGGTCAAGACAGCCTTATCTCCTATTCATTTGGAGGGAAGATCTGCCCTGTTGGCTCCTTTGCTCACCCCTCAGTCTTCTAGAGATTCTGCAAGGGTTCAAGGATTGACAAAAGGGCACTTGAGAGGAAAACATTAAACATTTATGATTTGTGGGTTTCTGAAAACACCTCATATTTAAGCAAACTCTAAGGGACAACAGATGAACTGCACCAGTTATTAGCTGTGAGACGCTGGATCCTGTACAAACTTCTCTGCACTGGTTTCCCCCTTATAAAATGAGTTTACCACCATCTACCTGTATGAAACGAAAATGCAATTATTTGTGAATGAGGTCAGAGTCTGAATATTATAAAGAACTATAAAAACGTCAGTTATTTCGCCCTGGCTGGTTTGGCTCAGCGGTTGGAGCGTCAACCTGCGGTACAGAGAGACCCGGGTTCGGTTTCCGCTAAGGGTACGTACCTCGGATGCAGTTTGTCCCCGGCCCTGGTTGGTCGTGTGGGTGGCAGCCACTTGATGTGTCCCTTCACATCAATGTTTCTCTCTCTCTCTCTACCTCTCTCTCCCTCCCGCTCTATCTGAACAAAAAATGGAAAAATGTCCTCGGGTGAGGATTTAAAAAAAAAAAAAAAAAAGTCAGTTATTTGTATTTTGAGTTAATTTTATCTCATTTAAAATTATGTTTTAAAGATTATACTTGGTGGTATTGTACTTAATAATATTAAATAATGTGAGCGTTTTCCCATTAAAACTGGTTCCCTTATTTACAACTAAAATAAAATTGTTTCAAGTATGGGAAAAGAAAAATTTGAAACTCTGCTTTGTTCTACAAATATTTTGTAAACAAATAATGAATCTTTTAATATACAGTGTTCTTATTATCATGAGTAATTCACAGTGAAACTAGTGATCAGAACTCTGTAAGATCACTTATATGCTCCACTTACCCTGCCAAACACACACACACAAGACACACAGAGCACGAAGGGAGGACTTGATAAATTTAGCTGATAAGAACTTGACCTGTGGACAGTTAAGATGGTCAGGTATGAGAAGAGAAAATTGGGGCTTAGGCTTCTGTTCTAGGGCTCATTCACAATTTTTACCAGACCCAAAAGAGTAGACCAGTTTGATTAAAAAACAAAACAAGCTAATTTTTTCCTAGCATTAAAAAGAGGCAATACCACTGGCCACATCCCCAGTGAACCCAGACATCTGTTTGGGAAGTGACAGAATTTTAAAATTACTCCCTGTTTATCTAACACCTTCAACTGAAAATCTCAAAACATTGTGCAAACATTAGTTAAGCCTCTCAAGAAAAGGTTAGGCTTATTTCAGATAAGAAAAATAAAGTAGGTAAGAGGCTGTTAAAAGAAAGAATCAGAAAATTGATTCTAGCATCCTTGGCTTTCTCAATGTTGTCCTTAGGCCACACTTGTTGAAATGACCCAAACAGCAGCATCTCCAATAATGCTGACAAGCCCACGCTTTTTTTTTTTTTTAATATTTTTTCTTTATTGATTTTTAGGGAGAGAGGAAGGGAGAGGGAGAAATAGAATTATCGATGAGCGAGAACATCGATTGGCCGCCTCCTGCATGACCCCCACTGGGGATTGAGCCCACAACCTGGGCATGTGCCTTGACCAGGAATCAAACGGATGACCTCTTGGTGCATGGGTCAATGCTCAATCACTGGGCCACACCGGCTGGGCAAGCCCTTGCTTTTTAAAACAGAGGTTAAGCCCTGGCCGGTTTGGCTCAGCGGTTGGAGCGTCAGCCTGTGGTCTGGAGAGACCCGGGTTTGGTTTCCGCTAAGGGCACGTACCTCGGTTGCAGTTTGTCCCCGGCCCTGATTGGGTCGTGTGAGCGACCACTCAATGTGTCCCTTTCACGTCGATGTCTCTCTCCCTCTCTCTCCCTCCCACTCTATCTAAAACAAAAATATCAAAAAAGTGTCCTCCGGTAAGGATAAAAAACAAACAAACAAACAAACAAACAAACAAAAAAAAAAACAGAGATTAAGAGGAAATAATAATGAATTTGGTTGGAGTTAAAACCAGTGTTTACACTAGTTACCTGACCCTAAACAAGTCACTCATTTTGTTTAAACTTTGGTTTCCTCACCTATAAGACTAGATCAAATTTATCTTATGTTGCCAGGATCAAATTAAATTATGTATGCTTGGCACATGGATACTTAGATGCCAGCTTGCTTGCTTTCCTCAGACTTTACCGTCTTTAAACCCACAGATAACACATTTTTTTAAATTATATATAAAACTGTTATACTTCTTTTAACTAATTAAAAAATATACTCTGGATAACTGATGCAATACTTGGCTAAAATAGAAAATGGCCTAATTTTTAAAAAATAACTTCCAAATCAGTAATGGTCTGAAGTTGTCATAAAGAGTGTAAATTAATTCCTGTTCATTTTTATTGATGTGAGCAAAGTAATGAGTTTGACTTTGGAGGAATAAAAAACAAAAAGGGAGCTTTTACAAAAAGATCATCAGTGGGGCCACATTTCTCAGTTAAAACTCAAGGAAACCCACATCTCAAAAAAGGAGTTAATATACTATTCCAAAATTAACAGTGTTCACTTAAATTCCCTTGGTTCTGAAAACAGATCAGTAGTGTCTGCAAAATGTGAATACCATATAAATTAACCTCTTAAGGCCAGTCAGATCACCAGATATAAGCAAGAATTTCTAAGGGCCTACATGGTTCTTTCAGATACTTATTAAATGAAAGTGAAAGTGATCTACCATAGATAAACAGTGCCTTTGACAACAACACTTCAAAGTAATTTAGAAACCCCATCTCAGTAAGGTTAAATAACACATCCATCTCTAAACAAGTCTGGCAGAATAGATAAATAGAAGAAGCTCTTTTTACTCCCCTAGATGAGTCTGTGTTGGCTTCTTCTAAAGGCGACAAACAGCATCATGGAAATCTTAAAACAGTCCTGATATACAGGCTACAATTAAAAGTCCTTCTAAACTCCTTTGAAGCAAAGATTATGAGTCTTTTTACTAGCATTACATTTACCCACTGCAAGGAGTCCCTTGCATCTTTCTGTCCCCAAAACATGACACACAAGAACAAAATGATCTGCCCAAGGTCAAAGAACAGGTACTGGCACAGTCTGACTCCCAACCACTAAGATGAGACCCTCTTTGCTGCATGCAACCATTCGTGGGACCTACTGACAGGAACACAATCAGATTTTTTTAAGTGGGGGAGGAGGGTCTCCACTGAATGCTCCAGATGGCTAAATCTGTTGGTATTCCGTCTCTGTTGTTTCGGCATATTTTCTCACTGACCTGAGAAAAATTCAACATATATGGTACATTAAAAAGACCCTCCTCAAGAACTCAGGATCAGAGAGGCTGGGAAACACACTTTCTCCTACCGTACCAACCTCTCCACCCCCTTCGGGGTGCCCTGCCCCACTGCTTCCTGGACAGAGTGCACTCCTCACCCTGCCCAAGGCGCCAGTGTAAGAACCCCAAGGGGCCTCCCAATAGCTTGGCACGGGTGCCCCCAGAGCTCTGCCAGTAGGCTGTCCTCTCCCCAGAGTGCCATTCTCGTCACCTCCATCCCAACTTTCAGCAGGGGTGGAAGGAAGCACGCCTTCTCCTGCAATGCTGCTAAGTCTGCCTCCAGCCAAATGGACACACCACTCCGAGCAGCCCCCTCACAATCACCTTCTTTTGCCATATGTCCCCTCGCGAGGAGATACCCCTTATACCTCTGGATAGAGGGACCTGCACCCGACAAAAAAACTGCCCTGCCTCCTGACTTGATAGCCCCCTCCCTCCGCGACTGTTCAGCCTCCACTTCAAGCTCCGGGGCGGGGTGGGGTGGTGGGCGCCCCCCGCACTCGCCTGGGCTGCCGGACGGTTAGCAGACAAACCCACCGCGGTCGCCGCCTCCCTCCCCTCCATGGGTCATCCCTCACCTCTCCCTCCACGCTGGGACACACACACGCACACGCTGTGTCGAGGGCCGCCTCCAGGGGCGGGCCACACGCAGGTCCAGTCCCCAGGCACCGGTCCGGGTCTCCTCGGCCGCGGCCCGCCACCCCCGGCGGCCACGCCCCCACTCTCACCCGCAGTCCGGGGCCGGGCACCAGCGGCAGTCGGGGTCCGAGGCCAGGTAGCGGCGCAGCATGAACTCCTCGTACTTGTGCATGAGCGGCGGGTCGGCGAGCAGCAGGCGGATGTCGTGCGGGTTGAGTCGCTCGCTGCATTCGGGGCAGCTGATGGGTACCCGGCTCTCGCTGATCTCCAGGCGCAGGTAGTGGCGGAGGCAGTCCCGGCACGAGCGGTGCGGACAGCTGAGCAGGCGCGGGGCCCGCTCGGGCGGCAGCCGCACCAGGCACAGCGGGCACTCCACCTCCTCCGGGCCCGCGCCGCCGCCCTCCGCCGCCTCCTCATCGTCGCACCCGGGCCCCGCCGCCGCCTCGGCCTCCTCCTCGGCCTCGGTGGCCGGATCAGCGGGCAGTGCCTCGGGCAGCGGGGCCTGGGCTGGGGCGGGGGCCGGGGCGGGCGGCAGCGGCGCGGCCGGGGGCGGCGGCTCGGCCTGCGGCTTGGCCCGGGCGCGGCGGCCGCGGGCCGAGGAGGAGAAGACGCTGTGGAAGGTGAGGCGCCGGCGCCGGCCGCCGCTGCGGCACTTGGGGTCCGGTGCGGCCGCGTGTAGGGATGTAGAGCGCGGCGACTCGGAGTCCTTCTCCGAGCCCATGGCCCCCAGAGGCCGAGGGGCGAGCGGCGCCCAGCGCCGCCGCAGCTCCCGCCTCAGCACCCCCTCAGCCGCCGCCCTCCCCGAGATAGAAACCGTGTAACGTCAACGAAGTGGTTATAAAGCCTCCGCCCCTCGCGCCGCTGCCCACTGCGCAGGCGCTTTGCTCAGACACCTCACAAGCCGCACTAGCTCGGGCGCTGGGGCGCTGGGCGGGGCCGGGCGGGGAGGGGCCGGGGTGCTGGGGCGGAGTTTCGCCTCCTGCCGGTCTTTTGGTTCCAGGACAGCCATCTTAAGGAGATACCAACCCAATGGCTTTTCTTGACCTCCCCCAATTCCTTCACCCCTACCCCCATCATCTCCAAGGTGGGAGTTTTCGGTTTGCCTCTCCTCGTGGATAGTGTGAATGCCACTGCCCGCAACGGGCGCTTCAGTTACTTCATCTGTAAAAAGCAGACAAGGGTAGATCAAAGGGTGATTCCCAACTGGTCTGCCTTCCAACTTTTCTTTTGTTATTGCTTATTAAGCAAACACCATTACTTAATAAAGACTGTAATCCTTTACTGAGCATCTACAAAGCAGAGGCATTACTGGAGAAGACAGACAGGGTCCCCCTATCTGCAAGGAACTTACAGAATAAAGTACACGTTCCTTAATCTAGCATTCAATGCTCTCTGCGAGCTAATAAACTTTATTTCTACGTCCACTTCCCATTCTATCCCCCTGGTAGCTTGGTTACTTACAATTTGTGGAAGGAGTCCCAGCATTTTTTTTTTTTTTTTTTTGGCCTGGAGGTGCATTTCTTCTGCTGGTTCTCCACTCCTCTGACTGGGGAAGGATCTGGACTCAGGCTTTGGAATGGGAGGCAAGCAAGCAACTTCAGCACAATGAGAATGTACCAGGATGAGGTTCAGTTGCAAATAACAAAAGAAAAAAAATGCGTTACAATAGAAAGTTATATTTCTCTTCAGAAAAGTAAGTCCAAAGGCATTTCAGGACTGCTCCACCATCCTCAGCACTTGGTTTCCGATCTTGATCTAAAGGTTACCTCATATAGCTCACATTCCAGCCAGTGAGGAGGAAAAGGGAAAGAAAGGCCCACCTTTTTCCTTTTAAGAAGGATGTCTTGGAAGTCCTATAAGTTTTTGCTTACATCCCATATGTTTTGATATATTCACATGGTCATACTGGGAAATGTAGTCTTTCAACTGGGCACAACAATGTGCCCTAAAATTAGGGGTTTGTTATTAATACAGAATGGTCAAATGAATATTAGAAAGTAACCAGCTGTCTTTTTCATGGATGGTATTTAAAACCATGAGAAAAGTCCCTAGGAATAAGCCCCGAAAAACTTCAAACTTTTAAGGTGAAACAAACGGTAGAAGAGACAGCAAAAACAAACAAACAAAAAAAAACAACTAAGAAGCAGGGGCTGTAAAATAAGAGAAAACCCAAGCAGGTATGATGTTATAGACTCCAAGGTAACATGTTTCCAAGGGGAGAGTGGTCAATTGTGACAAATGCTGCTGAGAAACCAAGAAAGATTAAAAACAAATTAGTGACCACTGGATCTGGCAATACCAGAGAGAGATAGAAGGAGGAAGAATGTTTCTCATTAAGGAGGAAGGAGGTCTGATGCTGGATGGCTAAAACAATTCATTTCTATATATTGATCAAAACAGGCTAGGCTGTGCTGTGGTAACAAGCAACCCACATATCTCAGTGGCTTAATATGACAATGGTATATTTTCCCCACTCATGCAATGGATCCAGGCACTTTTCAGGGTAGCTCTCCTCCACTCCACTGGGTAACTCAGAGATCCAGACCACTTCCATCCTGGGCTCCACCACCTCAGTATGAGGCTTTCAGGACTGCCTCAATAGGAAAGAGAGCTGGAGAGTTGTGCACTTTAATACTTCAGCGCAGAAACAGCACATGTTGCTTCTACTCACAGACTATTGGCCAGAACTTGTCATACAGGCCCAATTTCCCTATAGCCTTTTTGACTCTGTTCTCAGTGCCCAGTGTCCTGATCAACTGAAGAGCTCCCTTCTAGGGGATGTGTGCCTGTGGTGAGGATGAAGGATGGGGGAGAGGGCTGCCTTATTACTTGGATCAGATTGAGCCAAAGGAGATGGGGACCCCTGATTCTAGGCAGACCCAGATGGCTTTTAGATGCTTTTCCCTGAGGAGCTGACAGAAACAGCTGTCAGAATCCTAGCGTGCTGAAAAGCTCAACACACTGTTAGTTTTGGCTCTGGCTCTCAAACAAACTGCTCAGCTCAAAGCTGCCACCATCAGTGCTTTGGCAGAAAACTGACCTCTCATAAGTGCCACTAGACTTTGCAATGACCTCATTTCTACTGGGATTTCTTCTCTCCTGAATTCATCGCCCTTGAATCAAGGGACTAAAACAGTTCATCCTAGTTTTTCTTTTGTATCTCCACTTGATAGAAACCAAGTAGTGACTCAGGGAGATGGCATGAGAGAGAGAGAGACTCTTATTCATCTATTCGCTCATTTAGTAAACATTTATTATACTTTGTGCTAGGCCCCTTGCCAGGCACTGGGGTCACAGAGATGAAAAACATAGCTTAAGGGTTACAGACAATAAAGCAGATCATTGGAATACTAGATGAGGAGGCCAGGTACAAAAATCTGTGCCAGGGCATGGCAAGCCTTGCTCAGGGTGGTCAGGGATGGCTTTCCTGAGGAGGAGCTCTTTGAGTTGGGTCTCAAAGGATGAGTAGGAGTTGACAAATTATAAGACATTCCAAACTGAGGGAGTCTGGAGGGAAGGCATAGGGATATAAATACAGGATCAGCCTGAAGAAATGTGAACAGTGGTGTATGATGGGAGAAGAGAATGTCTGAAAGGATGCACAAGAGAATAGAGAATAAAATGGTTCTTTATTATGACTCCATTGGATTAAAGGAAAAGAAGCCCAGACATGGACTAGCGAAGGGGACTAAAGTTTTGTCACCTCAAAATATTCCTTTTGGCCCTGGCCGGTTTGGCTCAGCAGTTGGAGCATCGGCCTATGGACCAGAGAGTCCCGGGTTCGGTTTCCGCTAAGGGCACGTACCAACAAAAAAAAATTCTTCTTGCAATATCAATTTTTTTGTTGTGATATCAATTTTAAGCTTATATATTATTATTATTTTAAATCCTCACCTGAGAATATTTTTCCATTGATTTTCAGAGAGAGTGGGAGGGAGGAAGACGGAGAGGGAGAGGGAGAGAGAGAGAGAGATAAATATCCATGAGAGAGAACATTGATTGGCCGCCTCCTGCACGTCCACCACTGGGGGATTGAGCCCACAACCCGTGCATGCGCCCTGACTGGGAATCCAACTGGCAACCTTTTGGTTCATGGGACATTGCCCAACCAATTGAGCCACACCAGCCAGGGCCATTGGTGGGTTCTTTTATGTGCCCTGACTAGGGATCAAACCTACAATGTTGGTGTATCAGGATGATAAGCTAATCAACTAAGCTAACTGGCCAGAGAGTGGGTCTCATATTTTTATGGCACACTTGCATGTATATCTGTAATAAATTTTGGACATTTTTTTCCTATCAATCTGTCTCATATTAATTTCATTATTAGCCCAGCTACAAGAACTTAGAAGGTAGGAGGAAAGTAATTTCTTTTTACACCTCCCCACACTAGCCTAAGACAAAAGAGTGATTTTCAGCTCATGTAACCCCTGAGACAAGTACTATGGCAACTGGGCCTTTGGTCATGAAGATGGGAATGCCCTGACTGATAGTCCCCACCTGGACCATATGGTTGGAGCAGGAGCAGGAGCAATTCTTGTGCTTTCAGAGACAGGGAGGGGCCAAACATGAGTAGGTGAAATATAAATGTTCTGCAAGGATAAGTTGAGACCAGGTCACCAGGATCTTTGAGCACCAGGCTGAGGACCTCAGCCTTTATTGTTAGCCAGTTGGACATTGTGGGAACATTTTGCTCAAGGAGAGCCATATGTACAATGAAGTTGGCCTGCAAAACCTGTCTTTCTTTTCTTTTTATTTTTTTTTAATCCTCACTCGAGGATATTTTTCCATTTTTTGTACAGATAGAGTGGGAGGGAGAGAGAGAAGGGAGAGAGAGAGAGAGAGAAACATCGACGTGAAGGGACACATTGAGTGGCTGCCACCCGCACGACCAACCAGGGCTGGGGACAAACTGCAACCGAAGTACGTGCCCTTAGCGGGAACCGAACCCGGGTCTCTCTGGACCGCAGGTCAACGCTCTAACCGCTGAGCCAAACTGGCCAGGGCCTTTTTTTTTTTTTTTTTGTCTTTCTTTTTTTTAAAAAAAAAAAAAAACCTTTATTTTATTTATTATTATTATTCTTGCATTTTTATCTTCAGAGCAGGAGGGAGAGAGGGAGGAAGAGAGAGAGAAACATCGATGTGAGAGAGACACATCGACTAGCTGCCACCCACATGACCCCATCTGAGGCCAGGGATGAACTGCAACCGAGGTACGTGCTTTAGCGGGAACCAAACCCAGGACTCTCTGGTCCGTGGGCCAATGCTCTAACTGCTGAGCCAAACTGGCCAGGGCAAAAACCTCTCTTTCCTTACTTGCAGCTGTACTTTTGAGTTTTCTCTTGTCTTTCGAGGCTGCTCTTAGTGTTAACATGTTAACCGAGCGGGACGTATAAACAAATGTTGCATACAGTAAAAAGGGAATTCCCCGGTTAACAGGTTAATTTTAATCAGATGTTACCTGAATAGTAACTGGGCACCAGCTCCCACCTTAGGAGTGACCTCTACTTTTTTTCCCCTCTGGATCAGGAGTGGTGAATGCCACTGAGCCTAGTCAGTCTGATCTGAGTTGCCTCCCATCTCCTGGGTCTCCAGGCACTACTTCCTCCTTGTCACCTGCCTCAGTGAATAACCTCCCCATCCATCTGGAAGTCCTCCTGCCTCTGACCCCCAAATCCAAGTCCTTTTTCTCTCCAAAGTGCTTATAGAACCTCTCCCTAGTTTAGGCCTCTTTATCTCTTTTGTCTGGACTTGGCCCCAACTCCTCAAGTGGTCTGTTTGGTGAAGGCATCAGCTTGTGTCTACTCCTACTCAAAAAATGTCTACAGTTCCCACAGCCAGGCTCATGTCTTTCCAGACATCTTGGATCTGAGCCATTTGAGTTTCTTGATGTTATCTAAACATGCTCACAATTATCAGACCCGATTCTTTGCAAATGCTGATTTCTTTGCCTGTTAGGCCCTTCCAGTCCCCCTTTATTTGGTGTAATCCCATGCATACTTCCAGGCTCGTTTCCATGGTCACTGCCCCCCTTTTTACAGTCAGACCCACTTCTCTTCCTCTTTGGTGTTCCAAAGGCACTGTACATAACTCTAGTATTACACCTATTGCAAGGATGACTATATGATTTACTGTCCAAATCCAGGATACTCTTTGAGAATGAAAGGGAATTCTATTATTAATTGTTCTGGTTCGAAAGATACCAACTGATCTGTTCCAGGCAAACCAGAAGGTATGGTGGTATGGTCACCCATCTACATCCAACATTGTCATAAACCTGGCACTTTTTCATTTACCTCATCTATATCTTTCAGCCATTTGAGATAGAATTGTTATCTCCATTTTTAAGATAAGAAGATGGAGCTGATACCGTTGTAATCTAACCTAGTTATGAATAACTGGAAAGGAGCAAATAGTCATTTGTGCAGCTTTGCTAGGAAGCTGCAGTTTATCAATCCCTAGGAAGCCATTGGTCTGGACAAGGGGGGATATAGACACATGCCCAGTAAAATTTGGGTGACATAGGGAAGGCACTTGTCTGTCAGTCACACCTGGAAATAGGTCATTGACAGAGTAGGTGTGGCCACTGTAAGCGAGGAAAAATGTGAGATACTTAATCTCCTAAACAAAGGAATTTTTGCCCTGGCAGGTTTGGCTCAGCAGTTAGTCTGTCAGCCCTCGGACCAAAGAGTCACAGGTTTGATTCTGGTCATGGGCACGTGCCTCAGTTGAGGTTCAGTCCCCAGCCCTGGTCAGGGTTGTGCGGGAGACAACCAATCAATGTGTCTCTCTCACATTGATGTTTCTCTCTCTCTTTCTCTCTCTCTCTATAATCCCTCCCTCCCACTCTATCTGAAAACAAATGGAAAAATGTCCTTGGGTGAGGATTTTTAAAAAAAGGAATTTTTGCTCTCCTAGCCTACTTGGTTGCTTTTGGGACTCTTGTTGCAGGGGCGTACTCTCTTGGCTCCCCAGCATTCACCATGTGGACCCCGTCCAATGGACTGATAGACTGCAACTAGCCTAATGCTAAACTGGACCCAATTCCACCATGGAAAGGAAACTTTGGATGCTGGCTTTGCTTCTAGCTCCTCTGAATCCTTAGCTGCACATCTCCCAGGACTGGGTTAAGGGAAATGGGATTTTGGAAACCCAAGGATGTAATTGCATGCAAATAAAAATCACTCATTCTCCCATGTGGGTCTCAGAAAATTCTTTTTCTCAAGATAGCATAAGGACCTGACATCAGCACCCAGTGGGGAAGGGGATCCCCCACTTTCACTGATAACAGAGAGAGGATACTTGTGGTCACACAGCTAGAAGGTGTCAAAGCTAGTCTAGGAAGCCAGATAGATCATCGGGTTCCAAATCCTGAACTCTTTTTGACTCTAGCAGTTAGTATGTACTACCGTGGCTGATCTGTCCAATACCACAGAGTCTTATCTAGAGTCTAGGTTAGTCAAGTGTGCCCCACCCCACCCCAGATGAAGGGGGAAAGTAGAAATGGAGTCTTACTTATCTTGTACACTGGCCCCTACCAGGGCCTGGTGGAGAGAAGGCTCAGGGCATGTTGGTTGGATAGATGATTTCTTGAGGACAGAACTATGTCTTATCTTAACATCTGTGCCCCCTTCCTGCACTTAATATCTAGCACAGGACTTACTGTCCTTCATTCTTCAGTAATGCTTATTAAGCACCTACTATGTGCCTGGTAGTATGTTGGTGATACAGCAATGAACAAAGCAGACAAGGTCTCTACTCTCATGGAACTTATGGGGGGGGGGGTGGCATACAAAAAACAATCGCAGCCCAACTGGTGTGGTTCAGTGGACTGAGCATGGTCCCATGGACTCAGAGATCCTGGTTTGATTTCTGGTCAGGGCTCATGACCAGGTTGTGGGCCAAATCCCCAGTGGGTTGCATGCAGGAAGTGGCCAATCAATGGATGTTCTCTCTCTCTAAAATCAATAAAGAAAAAATAATAATTTAAGTATTAAAAAAAACAATCACAAATAAACACAATTACAAATAAAGATAAATATCAAGAAAAAAACGATACTGAAGTTTAAGAACTATTTTGAAGGTAAATTTAGTATGTTTTGGTCATAGATTTGATGACTCAGTTTTCTGTTTAAAACAGAGATGGGGCCCTGGCGGGCTTGGCTCAGTGGTTAGAGGGCTGGCACCTGGACCAAAGAGTCTCAGGTTTGGGCACGTGGGAAGCAACCAATCACTAATCAGTGTGTCTCTCTCACATGGATATCTTTCTCTCCCCCTTCCCCCCTTCCATTCTCTCTAAAAATCAATGGAAAAAATATCCTTGGGTGAGGATTTAAAATAATAATAATAATAATAATATAAACAGAGATGGGGACACAAAGGAGGAGCAGTTTGGGGAATAATAAGGTTGGTTTGGATGTGCTGGGCTTGAGGCATCTGTGGAATTTCTGCTTTAATCTTTCCCACCTCCAGCTAGGTTAATTTATTTGTTAAAAATTGCAAAATTGTGGCATGTAACAAACCTGCTTCAGCCAGACCAAACAAAGCTGGCCTCCCGGTAGCACGGTAGGAAAAGGGGCAGGTGGAAGAAGGCAGGGGAGAAGCAGACAAGGAATGTGTTCACGGAGACAATCAGACCTCCCAAGCTGCAGTGAGGACCATAGTGGGCAGCCAGGGACAGCCGTGTAGGTTGCAGAGAGAGCAAGCCCTCCTCCCCACCCAGCTCCGCGCTGGGCCAGCGCACTCCGCGGGGGGCGCCGGAGCGGGGGGTGGGGGCTGCTCTGTGCCTGGAAATCCCAGCAGCCCCGGGCTGCCTCCGCTGCGTGACTCGCCGATCGGGCTGCGCCACGTGACCAGCCTCCCCTCACCGGCCTTCTAGGGAAGACCGGCATCCCCACCACCCGCCCCCGCCCCTTGCGTACCGCGTGCGCTCGGGAGGGCGCTTCGCGAGTGGCGGGGATTCCGCCGCAGTCCGCCGCAGCGTGGGCGGGGGGAAGGAGAGCAAAGCGATTTGCAGCTGCAGCACCCGCAGTGTTTTGCATCAAGGTCAAGCACACCCACCCCCAGGCATGGCTGCCTCTGAATCCCTTGCCGTCCTCCCAGCCATTCCCACGATCGATGCCACGCGTCCGGCTGCAGCATTCTGGCCCTCCTGGCCCGCAGCCCTAGCCTCTCTTTGGGCTTCCTGCGGGGACAGTAGGGGATGGGAGGGTTCCAATCTATCCCGCCCCACGAGCTTCCCAGCTACTTTTCTCACGCTGTGTTGTGATGCTTTAAACCCCACACTGGCTCCCAGTGCCCCATAAGAGAGCATCAGTGTATTTCATAGCCCCAGTTTAACCGTTTCCAGCCCACCGCCTCCTTGCATCAGAGAGAGACTCAGACCCTCTGGATCCTTTACTCTTTCAAGAAAAGCCATCACTTGCATACTTAAGTGACTACTCTTTTTTGCTGTAACTTCTGCCTAGGGTGCCCTTTGTGAACTTCGCAAATTCATAGACCCAACTTCATTATAATAATGAAACGGAGGGTGGAAACTGGCACTGAAATGCCTCTTAGCAAAGGTCACAAAGCTGAAAGCCTACAGGGCTCAAGCAGGAGAAATAAGGACAGTGGGTAGGGGCATGAAGGACAGGGACCCTACTCTGCATTCAGGCCAACATGTCCCTTGGGGTAATGTGGGTCCTATGATGCCAGATATTTGAGTTCACAAGACAAGGCACAAATCCAGGTTTTTATGTGTAATCTCTCAATTTTACGTGTCGATTTGTCTTTTAAAACATCCCTGTGGGCCAGATGCAGGTCAGAGACCCTCTGTACATGATCTCTTCTCTTAGGGAAAAGGACTTTAATTGAGAAAAAAATTGAAAAACTGTTTAAGAGGAAGGAAGCTCCGAGAGGCAGCCGTTGTAGAGGCAACAAGGAAGAGGACTCAGATTTGGATGTTTTAATCTACAAAAGGACCGGAGAATCTACCAGAAACTAGAGGACTGGGTTTGGGAAATGGGCAGGAAAGAAGGGGTGGGGGGTGAGGAGTGGGAGTGGGGAGGTAGAGGAAGGCTCCAGGAAGCCAGCCAGTGTGGCACATCCACCAGCATTAACTACAGTAAATGATAACAAACATTCCTCCCATCCTTGTGGGGGCTTCATGAAGGCCTGAGAGGGGACCTGTAGTGCTTGGCCGGGTTGAGGGGGAGGGGAGGGAGGAGGGAGAGAGAGGAAGAGAAGCCAACACCAAAAATGGAATAATGCCTAGAGCGGACATTGAGAGCTCCTTAGGAAGTGATTGTGGAGACAATGGCCAAACAAAGGCAGATGTCTATTACCAGGAGACAAGACCTAGCCCAGGGCAGTGGGACTGGGGACTTCATAGAGAAAAACTAAAGAGCCAGCTGAGGCTGGATTGGGAACCAGGGTATTTTTAGTTCACCCTGAGGTTTTTTGTAGCTATGATGTTTGGCCTTCTGTCTGCCAACCCTGGAAATCTACAAAAAAGTCTCCTACATGCACTGAGGCTGCCCTGACTGGGGTGTTTGTGAAAATGGCTGAATGGGCCAGGTATTACATGTGTGTTGGTGCAGTGCTAACCAAAGACAGTACAGGCTGAAGTAGAAGCTGGACCAGGAGAAATAAAACCTCCCAGGAATATGCAATAATCTTGGAGAGGGTTTTGGAATAGGTGCTTGGGCTCATCCCATGACATCAAGGGGTGAGGAGGCCCCTGATTGACATCTAGGTTACAGTAATAATTTACTAAGTGCCTTCTTGTGCCAGATACTGTGCTACATGTATACATTATCTTTCTTATTCCCGCAGTGATTGTACAAGAGAGGTACTATTATAACCCCCGTTTTACAGATGAAGAAATTAATGCCCAGAAAGGGGAAGTGACTTGTTCAAAGCCATAGAGATAGAAAACAGTGGACTGCTCTCCAGCAGATTGCCCCCAGGAGAGGAAACTGTCGTCTTGTCTGGGGTTTTCATAGACAGCACTTACCATTCAGAATTGCAGGTATTGGTTGTTTTTTTTTTAAATTTCACCCGAGGATATTTTTCCATTTATTTTCAGATAGAGTGGGAGGGAGGGATAGAGAGAGAGAAACACCAGTGTGAGAGAGACACATCGATTGGTTGCCTCCCGCACAACCCTGACAAGGGCCCGGGACCCTTGACTGGAATTGAACCCATGACTCTGGTCTGTGGGCCCATGCTCCAACTGCTGAGCCAAACCGGCCAGGGCTATAGGTATTGTTTTTGATGTGCATGTCTGTCCTCCCCACTCATCTATAAGGGCACAGGAGAAAATTCTGAGCTGTCCTAAATGAAGGGGTCAGTAATGTTTTATTTATTTATTTATTTTGGCACGTGCCCCTAGCGGAAACCGAACCCGGGACTCTCCGGTCTGCAGGCCGACGCTCCAATCCCTGAGCCAAACCGGCCAGGGCGGGTCAGTAATGTTTTAAAGAGTAAAGGTAAAAACTTGCAAAAGGTGAAAACTGTGGACATTGTCTTGCTTGCATGACCTTGGCTCAGCCTTTTGTTGAGTTTGGATAAGGAATATCTGGATTATCCACAAGGCAGTGGATAACCCAGCAGATGCCGGACAAGATACCAGGCCAGTCTTACTGCAAAGTAGACAATAGACCAGACAAAGTACATCAGCAGGAACTCCCGGAAGCTAAAAGAGAGTATAAAACCAACACCCCAGCCCTGATTCGAGGCTGAACCCTTCTCAGCTTAGTCCGCCTGCACCCAGGCGCATGCAATAAAGACATTTTGCTCTACATTGGCCTGGTGTCGTGGATGTGATCTCCTGTGCCCCACCCCCCACCGGCTCAGACCTTTTACTAAATTAAATCACAGCAGGCCAGAGGGTGGAAGGCAGAGACAAAAAGGGGTTAATCGGTTAACAACTGCAGTATAAAACTAACAAAAGACTGCTCAAACTCCTTTGTGTATGTTGGAATTTACTTAACTTCCAGGTGGTTATTTCCCAGAGTATCTAAAAAGAGAATAGCCAGGTGCCCTTGAACTCCAGGAGCCTCTGCTTCTTGTTTACCAGAGCTGTGCAGACTCAGCTGTGGACTCTGCTGTGCCTATCCCAGAACTAGCCCCACTTCACCTTCAACCATCCCCTTTGTCTATAGCTAATGCAAATTATGTCAGATGGCTTACCTCCTTCTCCCCCACCTGATGTATAAAAAACGCTTGCAGCATTCCAGGACCAGGGACATGCATTTTTCCCTACCTAGCCAGGCTACTGGTAGTTTGAACTTCATGCTCCAAGACCAGTCTTCCTTTTTGCTAGAAATGGCCTAATAAACCCTTTCTTTTCAATGGTGAAAGTTAAGATTTTTGTTTAACGCTGCAAATTTTAAGTGCCTGGCACACAATGGGTGCGGAGTACATGTTAAATCAATTCCTTTAAGGAAAGCCAAAAGCAGTGCCCTCAAGTCTCAGATCTTTGTACCCTTGGGCAAGTCATTTACCCTCTGTGGGCCTCAATTTCCACATCTGTGAAATGGTGGTTATAATCTAGAACTCACAGGATTATTGTGAGATTTCAGTTATACCAGGCTATGGAATTCCTATACTTTGTCATACAACTGACAGCTGTTGCTGCTATAAGGATGATGATTATGATGGTGATGGTGGGGCCTGAAGATGGAACAGAAAAGAAAACCAGGATCTGGAAATTCCAGAACTATATTCATTCAGACTTGAAATGCTCAGGAGGCCCAGCCAGTTTGCAGTTTCCCAGACTACTGTCTTCATTCATTCCTGATTGCTGGAACACCTACTATGTGCCATTTCACTCAAAATTCTGTATAACAGATACCCAATTTATCTTCATTTTACAAGTGAGAAAAATAAAGTTAGAGAAATGATGAGACTTCTCCAAGGGAACACAGCTAGAAAGTGGCAGAGGCAGGATTTGTGTGGTTCTAAAACTCTTGTGAAGAGGACCAAAGTTTGCCACCCCAAAATATGCCTTTTGGGATACTGATTTTAAGCTGGTTATTATGAAACAAAAGAACCTGGAAGCCTCCCCCTTACCTGTTTAAAGGAATTCAGGTAGAAAAACCTGCTTAAAGAAAGGGAGCATCACCTTAGCATTGTTAGAGGCAGTTAAACAGACATGAACAGAGCAAGGACAAAGGGCCAAGGATAGAAACTCACCAGGGCAGAAAGCCCTGGATGCCTAGCAAGGGGCAAAACTGGGAAAACAAGAACCTCACTCCCAGAGTACCCTATCCTCCCCTAGCATATCTCTGGTCATGTGGTTTGGATCCCCTGACTTTTCATATCACTAGTCATGGGGTTTAGACCCTCTGACCCTTTCCTCCCTGAAGATAACATCTAGGCCTCAGTTGTATTTCAGCTCCAGGCCCAGAAAAGCAGCAAAACAAAACAAAACAAAACAAAACAAAACAAAACACAGGTGTCTGCCTCAGTACCAGCTGCACTGACTAATGACCCCCTGTCTTGGCGCCAACCAATCAGCAGAAACCACTGACCCTGAAAGAGCACACCTGAAAAGCTGATGAATAGTCTATCCAGACTCTCCCCTGAGACCTCCCCTAAGCTTCCCACCTGCAAGAGAGAAATAAATACCCTCAACACAGAGGACCCAGCATGAGCACTCTCCCAGGGGAGCACCACACACACCTGGGCCATTCCCTTCCCCTCTCTTCCTTCAAAGGGACCCCAGGAGACTTGCAACCAGGGGAGCAGTGGGCAGCAGCAGCTCATCCCAGGCTAACCCCCTGAACCTGTCTCAAAGGCCCCCTTCTCTCTGACTTCCCAGTGAGCCAAAGCAGCCCAATCTAGGCTCTCCTGTTGCTTCTTCTGTGCCCTCCCTCATTTCCTACGTGTGTTTTTGCTGCAGCCAATAAATTATTGTAGGCTTTGCTGCACTTCGTCTCTTTTTTTTTTATCCTCACCCAAGGACATTTTTCCATTTTTTGTTCAGATAGAGTGGGAGGGAGAGAGAGAGAGAAATATTGACATGAAAGGGACACATCGAGTGGTTGCCACCCACACGACCCAGCCAGGGCCGGGGACAAACTGAGGTACATGCCCTTAGCGAGAACCGAACCTGGATCTCTCTGGACCGCAGGCTAACACTCTAACCACTGAGCAACCGTCCAGGGCTGCACTTTGTCTCTTGATTGAATTTTTCCTTCAAGAAGATAAGAGGTCTTGTGGTCTCCCTGGTAACAGCATCATAATATAAACGGAATGTGGCAGGCAAGGAGAAATCTAGCAAAAGCTGTTTCCCGTTGTTTCTGGGTGGCCCAGCAAGAATTTATCACGTTTCCTTTTCCTTCTACCTGTAAATAATTTTCTGCTTTCTTTTCCTTGGAAATCCCAGACTCCTGCGTCCCTCTGCTTAGTCCAGATTAGCATATAAACCTCAACTCTCCAAAGCCTCCTGGGGTCTCATTCTTATGGCACCCTCGAATGTACATCCGTAATACATTTTTTAAAAATTTGTTTTTCTTTATTGATTTTAGAGGGAGAGAGAGATAGAAACATCGATGAGAGAGAACATCAATTGGCCGCCTCCTGAATGCCCCCCACTGGGCATCTGGCCCACAACCTGGGCATGTGCCCTGACCAGGAATGGAACTGGTGACCTCTTGGTGCATGGGTCGACGCTCAACCACTGAGCCAGGGCCGTAATACATTTTTGACATTTTCTCCTGCTAATCTGTCTCATGTCAATTAGATTATTAGCCCAACTAGAAGAATTTCAACCCCCCACACTTGTTCTTTCTGTTTTCTATTCTACAGCTTTTTAGTCTTCCCTTCATTGACCAGAACATTTATCAAGCATTGAGTAAGTGCTAGGCCTTCAGCAGGGGCAGGGGCGGGGGCAGGGGCTATAAGACCCAGACTAGTTGAAAGATTGTTTCAGGTTGAGCTGGGAAGGCAGACAATTCAATGGAAATGTACAATTCAGTATGGTAAGCTCTCTGCTGGGGAAAGTTGTGGGTGATAGAAGAGTGTCATTGCTTAGACTTCCCTTTCTCCTTGGTCCAGACCCCTGAGGCACATCTCAAACTCACCAAGTGCTTCCCTTCAAGCTCCCTACCCTAAAATGAGGAAGAGACACAACCTCACCCATCCTCTCTGGGTGTTGCAGTGGGGGCCAAATAATAACTAGCAATCCTCTCCAAAAGAATCCCTCCCAACCAGCCTCTCCTCTCTCTGTCTCTGCCACACACACACACTCCATGATAATCAGAGGTGGATAATGGGTTAATGCTGGTCCAACCAGTTTCTCCATTCTTCAGCTGGCCCTACTTGGGTGGTCCTTGGCATTCTTTGCTTAGCCCCAAAGCCAAAACCAAAGGAAACTTGCATTTAACATCCTGTTACACATGCATGAAAGAGAAATCAGGAAGGAAAGTCACCCAACTGTCAATAGTGATTATATCTCTGGGTGGTGAAATTTTGTGTAATCTCTATTTTCATCTTTATAATTTTGTGCTTAAATTTTTTTCTACCATGAATACATTACTTTTACAATGAGTAAAAAAATATAAATAAAATTATCTTCTATCAATTATTCGTGGCCTCACAGATGGAGGAGGTCTATTATTAGTGCTTCTCAACCTGTGGGTTACGACCCCTTTGGCGGTCCAACGACCCTTTCCCAGGGGTTGCCTAAGACATAACAGTAACAAAATTACTGTTATGAAGTAGCAACAAAAATAATTTTATGGTTGGGGGTCACCACAACATGAGGAACTGTATTAAAGGGTCACAGCATTAGGAAGGTTGAGAACCACTGGTCTACTAGAAGCAGTCTCAGAAGGGGCTTTGTCCTGAGCACAGCCAGGTCTGGACAATACAGCACAAGGGAGAGGAAGTGAGAGGTCATCCCTGAGAGCTTGCTCTGAGCTTAGGTTTTTCCTAGCCCTTGATGTATGTATTTCAGTTAATAATCAAAACCAGTTTAGGAGATAAGCTATTATTTCACAGCTGGGAAAACCAAGAATTCATTTTATTGGAAAAGAAACCAAGGCTCAGAGAGGTTCCATTACTTGCCCAGAGACACACAGCTAGAAAGAGGGGGGCAGGATTTAAATCCAGATCATTGTATGTTTAACTTTTGGATTTAGAGGCCATTCCCAGCCCTTCCAGTTAAACATGCTTACGTATTCCCAGCTCTTCACACACAGGCACTCATGGATACTATGAGTACTGTGCAGAGAAGCAGGCAAGGTGAGGATCAGTGTCCCATTTTCTACATGAGAAAATTAAGGCCAGAGAGGGGACTTGTTCTGTGCAGCCGGCTGAGCAGTGGTAGTATTATCAGCAAGACGACAAGACCTCGGTTCTTCTTGAAGGAAAGATTTCAATCAAGAAACAAAGTGCAGCAAAGCAAGCAAGAGTTTATTGGCAGCATGGAAACACTCAGACGGGACTGAGTGGGCACCTCTGAGAGTGCCCGATCAGTTACAGAGCTCAGTATTTATGTGCTTTGTCTTCCTGGACTTCTCTGCTGCCATCCCTTCAGCTCCCTCTTCTTGCCTATCCATCTGTGCACCTGCTACGCAACTGGAACTATGTGACTGAAGTGTTTTGAGATTAAATCAGAGATCTGATGATCGTAAGTCCAGGGATGGTGAAACCTGTTTTGGCTTAAAATTGTTACCTTAGGCCCTATAGACGTGCAGGAATGCACAAGGATTATCTACCCCTTTCTCTCCCTTTGCCTGCCCTGGCCCATGTCTCACTAGCTCTTATTCTAACCTTCCCCCCTCAAGAGAGTGGAACCCAAAAGTTTTTGAGAAGTTGAAGGGCAACGGTCTGGCTTCTGTAACTTCTTTCTGCTGTCAGTGGGCATAGACCGATGGGTCTCAGTCTCTTGCTGACTCTCCAGAACAGGTTTTGGTAGGACAAAACCGAATTCCCTCGCACCATCTAGGGACTGCTGGAGTTGTCTGGCAAGGGAATGGGTTGGAATTCCTGCATGGCCATCATCTGAAGTTGGGTTGGCTGAGTCCTGGAGGAGACAAAGTGAACAAGACAGTTAAGTATGCATGGGCTGAAAAGCAATAGGAGAAGGATCGCTGTTAAGGGACCTTGTAGTGGAAGGAACCAGGTCAGTTTGGGAAGCGTATTTTGTATAGAGTCCCAAACAGTGTTCTCAACGCTCTATTGGCTGACGATCTATAACCAATTAACCTGTTCCATTTTTTTCTTAGTGCTCTCCTCAGTTTGACCAGTAGTGTTTATATAAAAGCAGCAAGAGGTGTTTGCCATAGCACGAATTCCTCCTTGGGATGCCTGTGAGTAGTCTAATGCTATGTGGTTAGCTAATAGCATTTTGGGTAGCGAGTCTAGAGATTTTGAAAGTAGCTGGAAATCCTTCTTTGTCTCATGTGCAGTGACAGTCATGGATGCAGTTATTTTCTTTGCAGTTATGGCATTATAAGTTATCCCACCTGTAAGTCCTATGAGGCTGCCGATTAAGGGTACAATACCAGCAAGTCCAAGTGCACATTTCTTTCATTTGTGTATAGAATTAAAGACTTGAACATGCCCAGCTAGTGTGGCTCAGTGTTTGAGCATCGACCCACGCATCAGGAGGTTGCCGGTTCAATTCCCAGTTAGGGCACATGCCCAGGTTGTGGGCCAGATCCCCAGTGGGGGCATGCAGGAGGCGGCCAGTTGATGTGCTCTCTCATCAATGTTTCTATCTCTCTCTCCCTCTCCCTTCCTCTCTTTAAAAATCAATAAAGAAAAAAAAAGTCTTGAATATTTTTTTCCTGAGTGGGTAACATACCCTACTGTCCAGATCCCTAAAGTCTTTGTAGGGTTGAGGCATTGTGCAATGCCCCCTTGTGGGGTTTTGCCTAGGAACAGGAGGCCCTGTGGTAAGCATAAATATCCAGTTTGGCTTGGGGTCAATGTAGAATTAAGACTAGAGTGATTTAGCCACTTTAGGATAGGTACAATATGTAAGGGATGGTGGTTACAGTTAGCATACTCACTCTTTAGAATGATGTTGCCAACCAATCTGGTAATATTTATTTGCCAGTAGGTCATGTGCGGTGTCATTGCATACATTGATTACATTATTAAGTGGTCTTATAGTGCAATTGCTGGCATTTGGCCCAGTATTAATTTTCTTTCCATTACAGGATTCTTGAAATGATATCCTATTTTTGAAGTAGCAGGTGGCGTTTTGTTTTGGGCCACATGTATATCTGTAAGACCTCCTGCCAAACCCGACTATAATGAGTTTCTGTACACAATCAAAAACTCCATTGGAGGAAAAGTTAGCATATAGATTGATGTAGAACAGTGGTGCTCAACCTTCCTAATGCCGTGACCCTTTAATACAGTTCCTCATGTTGTGGTGACCCCCAACCATAAAATTATTTTTGTTGTTATTTCATAACTGTAATTTTGCTACTGTTATGTCTTAGGCGACCCCTGTGAAAAGGTCATTCGACCCCCAGGTTGAGAACCGCTGGTGTAGAGACTGGTGGTCATGGGTTCCAAGCACCAATGCTGAATGGAGTTAATTGGGACTGTAGAAACTTGAATAACTGCAGTAGGGGTAGATCAAGGAGCCCGATACAGGCTGTTTAGCAGGATATTAGTAGCATCAGCAGGTTGTTCTAATTTAGTATTCTGTGTTCCTGGAGTGGGCTGTTAGGGACATACCCAACAACTGGGTTTAGATATTTATGATAATATTTCTTGGTTCATTAGGGAGAGAGAATTATTATGCCAGATTATAGCTAGAGGTGGATAGCAGTAAGCAACAATTAGTAAAAGCATGTACATGTTAACTTGTCCCATCTTTAAACCCACTGGGGATAGAAATGTTCCTTCCCTGGAACCTGGGAATATTTGCAAGACAGTATAAAAATCATAAAACAACAGAAAATGGTCACAGTGGATCCTATCCACCACATGACTTACCTTGCACAGTGGTTCTGTTTTCCTTCTTTTTTTTTTTTTTTTTTTTTATCCTCACCCGAGGACATTTTTCCATTTTTTGTACAGATAGAATGGGAAGGAGAGAGAGGAAGTGAGAGAGAGAGGGAAACATCGATGTGAAAGGGACACATCAAATGGCTGCCACCCGCACGACCAACCAGGGCCGGGGACAAACTGCAACCGAGGTACATGCCCTTAGCGGGAACCGAACCCGGGTCTCTCCGGACCGCAGGCGGACGCTCTAACCGCTGAGCCAAACCGGCCAGGGCCTGTTTTCCTTCTTAAAAAGAAACTTAGGGCCCTGGCCAGTTTGGCTCAGCAGTTAGAGCGTCCGCCTGCGGTCCAGAGAGACCCGGGTTCGGTTCCAGCTGGGGGTGCGTGCCTCGGTTGCAGTTTGTGCCCGGTTCTGGTTGGAGTCGTGCAGGTGGCAGCCACTTGATATGTCCCTTTCATGTCGATGTTTCTCTCTTCCTTTCTCTCCCTCCCACCCTATCTGAACAAAAGATGGAAAAATGTTCTTGGGTAAGGATTAAAAAAAAAAAGGAAGAAACTCAGGTCCTCCAGGGGCTCACTGGTCCATTCAGTTTCTTCCTTGTTTCCCTTCTCCTCTGGCTCCGTTTTACAGTGGATTTTACTCTGGAATGATGTGTCCAGCTGGCAATTCCGGGTACTTTGATTGCTGTGGGGGTGGAAAGCAAGACGGGAAAGCCGTGGGGAAGGGCTTTGTGTGACTTTACAGTGTTCCTGGGTGCATGGACGTTGTCTTGCAGTCGGCGGGGTGCCTAGTGCAAACTTCCTGGGGCCATGACAGACTCATCCTGTCACGGGAATCTTCTAGGGGGAGAGAGAGAGAAAACCCCATGGCTGGAGGAAAAGATGCCAGGAGAAAAGAGAACATGTCCTTCAAGCCAAGGTGGCAAGGACAAGTGGCTTGAAGGATTGTGATAAAACAATCTGGGTCACAGCACCAAATATGTTACTGGCAAGATGATGAGACCTAGGTTCTTGTCTTCCCGAAAGAAAGATTTCAATCAAGAGACTAAGTGTAGCAAAGCAGGCAAGAGTTTATTGGCAGTACTGGAAATACACTCAGACGGGACTGACTGGGCACCTCAGAGTGAGAGTGCTGATCAGTTACAGAGCTCAGTATTTATGGGCTTTGTCTTCCTGGACTTCTCTGCTCCCGTCCCTTCAGCTCCCCACTCTTGCTTAACTGCCTGTGCACGGTGCTAGGTGACTGGAACTGGTGACCTATGTGGTTGAACAATATCCTGAGATCGAATCAGAGATCTGATGACCATAAGTCCACATAACATGAAGCCTCTTTTGGCTTTAAAGTGTTACTTTAGCCCTGGCCGGTTTGGCTCAGCAGTTAGAGCGTTGGCCTGCGGTCCAGAGAGACCCGGGTCGGTTCCTGCTGGGGGCATGTGCCTCAGATGCAGTTTGTCCCTGGCCCTGGTTGGGTCGTGGGGGTAGCAGCCACTCGATGTGTCCCTTTCACATTAATGTTTCTCTCTCTCTCTCTCTTCCTCTTTCTCCCTCCTGCTCTGTCTGAACAAAAAATGAAAAGGTGTCCTCGGGTGAGGATTTAAAAAAAAAAAGTGTTACTTTAGGCTCCATAGATGTGCAGGAGCGCAGAGATAGTCTACCCCTTTATTTCCCACTGCCTGTCCTGCTCATGTCTGACTAGCTCCCTATTCTAACAGTATTCCTTCCAGAATCCAGGCCTCCTTTGTCTCTCTTTTTTTTTTTCTTTCTTTCTTTTATTTTATTTTATTATTATTATTTTTTAATCCTCACCTGAGGACATTTTTCCATTTTTTGTTCAGGTAGAGTGGGAGGGAGAGAGAGGAAGAGAAACATCGACGTAAAAGGGACACATCGAGTGACTGCCACCTAGATAACCCAACCTGGGCCGGGGACAAACTGCAACCGAGGTACACGCCCCTAGCGGGAACCGAACCCCCATCTCTCCGAACCGCAGGCCGATGCTCTAACCGCTGAGCCAAACTGGCCAGGGCTTTCTTTATTGATTTTAGAGAGAGAGAAAAGGAAAGGGAGAGAGAGATAGAAACATCAATGAGAGAGAACATCGACTGGCCACCTCCTGCATGCCCCCCACTGGGGATCGGGCCCACAACCTGGGCATGTGCCCTGACCAGGAATCAAACCGGACACCTCTTGGAGCATGGGTCAACGCTCAACCACTGAGCCACACCAGCCGGGTCTCCTTTGTCTCTTGAGCAGCCTCTTCCTTCCATTACCTTCTGCCAACTTCCCAGGCTTCCTGCTCAAAACAAATGAGTTAAGGTAAATTGCTGGCTGACTTCCCCTTTCTCAAAACACAGGAAGTTGGTGTTGTTTGCAATTGTGGGAGAACAATTTTGGGTCATTTACAAAGTGCCTGAGGCCACATAAAGGGTCTTGTCCTGCAGCAGGCCCGGGCTCCCTGCAACCTGGGCTGCCCAGACACTTGCAATGTTCCTTCCTGAGAGTTATGTCACTGTGTCTGTTCAAGTCAGGCTTGAAGTTCCACCTCAAAGAACTGCCTGAACTATTATGGAATTTAGAAAAATGAGCCCAGGAGGAGAGAGGGACCTCCAATGATAATAGTAGTAGTAGTGATAATAATAATAACAACAACTCACATTTATGGTACATTATAATACCTTTGGACCAGGCACTGTTAAGTGGCTGACACACGTGAACTCATTGGTGCCTCATAGCAGCCCCAGGAAGAAGATTCTATGGCTTTGGGGCCAAATAAAATTGAATTCAAATCACAGCCCTGTTGCTTCTCAGCTGTGTGACTTTGGGAAAGTTATTTACATTCACTCAACAGATATTTTTGAGCACCTACTATGTGTCACACACTGTTCAGCGAACAGAACACAGATCCTTGCTCTTGTGGTTTCACAAGGAGAAGCATACGAGTAGTAAAGCCTCACAGAGAAGGTGATGTGTGTACAAAGCCCTAAGGAGGCGGGGGAGTTAGCCCTGTAGGTAACGGGAAGGGGGGGGGGATCTTTCCTGAGCAGAAGGAATAGCCAATGCAAAAGCCCTATTGTGCCTGGTGGTTTCAAAGACCAGCACGGAGACCAGTAAGGCTGGTTCAGAAGAGCGAGTCCTCCCTGCCCCCAACACTGCCCAAGTCATTCTCATACCATGCTTTGTGCTTCCTTCATCACTTTTATCATAATTTGTGATTATTTTCACCTCACACCCGTCAGAATGGCTGTCATCAATAAATCAACAAACATGTGTTGGTGAGGACATGGAGAAAAGGGAACCCTTGTGTACTGTTGGTGGGAATGCTGATTGGTGCAGCCACTGTGGAAAGCAGTATGGAGCCACCTTAAAAAATTAAAACTGTTCTTTATGACCCAGCCACTCCACTTTTGGGAATTTATCTGAAGAAACCTGAAACACTAATTAAAAATAATATATGCACCCTTATGTTCATAGCAGTGTTTTTTACAACAGCCAAGATTTGGAAGCAGCCCAAGTGTCCATCAGTAGATGAGTGGATAAAACAGCTGTGGTACATGTACACAATGGAATGCTACTCGGCCATAAAAAGGAAGGACATTTTACCCTTTGCGACTGCATGGATGGTCTGGAGAACATTATGCTAAGTGAAATAAGCCAGTAAGATAAAGACAAGTACCATATGACTCCACTCATATGTAGAATTTAATGAACAAACTGAACTAACAATAAAAATAGAGACAGACTCAGAGAGAGCAGGCAGACAGCTCTGATGGTAGTGAGGAGGCGGGGTGAAAGGATAAGCAAAAAATAAAAAGGGAAAGAACTCATGGACATGGATAACAGTGTGGTGACTGAGGGGGGTGGAGGTGGAAGAGGGTATATGGGGGATAAATGGTGATGGGAAAAAATAATAAAATAAAGGGAAAAATAATTTGTGATTATTTTATTTACATGGGTGTTTGCTTAATTCTTATTTGTTTCCTCCATAGTTCCTAAGCTTCTAGGCAGAAGCCAAATGAATCTTGTTCAGCACCGATCACAGAGAACATAGAACGTGCTTAAAACGAGTTGAATGAATGAATTAAATACATTCATCCATCCACCTAGTCATATTTATGATAGAACTGTGAAGGACAGACAATAGGGCAATAAAACAAAAGAACATACACCTAAAGTACTTTGAAAACTTGTGGTTAAAAATTTCCCACTTGGTAGACCTTGCCCTGGACCCTAAGAGGATTCCAGGGACCAGGTAGGAGGGGGACAGGCATCAGCCAGAGCTGACCACTGTATTGTGCAACAGAACTGCTTACCCCTCAGACATAATGGCTAACCGCGGATATTCGCTTCTGTACATGCTTGCTTGCTCGCAGACCCTTAGCCCAATTTATTTTTTCTTTTTCGGTGTTTAAAGGAACATTCACTTTATTTATTTATTTATTTATTTATTTATTTTTCTTTCTTTATTGATATATTAGACAGACAGAGGAAGGGAGAGGGAGAGAGATGGAAACATTGATGACAGAACATCAATTGGCTGCCTCCTGCATGCCGCCCACTGGGGATTTGGCCCACAACCTGGGCATGTGCCCTGACCGGAAATCGAACCGGCAGCCTCTTAGTGCATGAGTCGATGCTCAACCACTGAGCCACACTGGCTGGGCTAGCCCAATTTCTTAACAGGGGCTAAGGAAACTATATAAGCAACCCACCCCCTGAGCTCGGGGCTGCTCTCTCCCCTGCGTAGGATAGGACAGTCGTCGTGCAGCTAATAAAGCTCTCTCTCTTTTTTTTTTTTTTAAATCCTCATCCGAGGACATTTTTCCATTTTTTGTACAGACAGAGTGGGAGGGAGAGAGAGGAAGAGAGAGAGAGGGAAACATCGATGTGAAAGGGACACATCGAGTGGCTGCCAGGGACAAACTGCAACCGAGGTACATGCCCTTAGCGGGAACCGAACCCGGGTCTCTCCGGACCGCAGGCGGATGCTCTAACCGCTGAGCCAAACCGGCCAAGGCAAGCTCTCTTAATTTGAACCCAGTTCGGAGTCTGAGTCTGATCTGTCTTGTTGGTCTACAACAGAACTTGCCCATCACATGTAACACTATTTCTCAGGTAGCTCAATCTGAGTTCCAGTTCAGGTTAAAAACAGAGATAGTAGTTAAGAGAACAAGTTCTGGACTGGGACCGCTTGGCCAGTCCTGTTCTACTGAGAAGACAAGCCAGGTGCAGCCCCTTAGGCAGTGCAGAGATCCCGCCCCTGGCTTTTGTAATTCCCTTACATCACCAACCCACCAACCGCCTAAACTACAGTGGAACTAGAAAGCCCCCAAATGCCCCAAGGCTTATCATGTATAAAAGGCAGCTGGAACCGGACGGGCTCGGGGGCTGAGACTTTGGAGGTGACTCCGCTGGGCCAGTATCGGTGTGCATTAAATAGTCCTTTTCTAATCATCCCAAGGCATGCAGTCCATCTCTCCCTGCCAACCGAACTTCTGCCACAACACTACTTACTAGCTGTGTCATCTCAGGCAAGATAGGGGAACCTCTCAGTGCCTCAGTGTCCAAATCTATAAACTGGAATCATAATAGTATCCCTCTCCAAGGGTTGTAAAGCAGAGCTAGATGTACTAATACGTGTGCGGGCTATTAGTGCTTTCCCTCTGCAGTCCAGCCATGGGAGCCAGTGTGGGAGACTGTTTGCATGGCATCCATTTTGTTACAATCTGCTCTGCCATCTCCTGCCCCAAGGCAGGATACCTCTGTATACAATGTTTCTGCATTCCTTTAAGTAACCATTTACTCAGCCAGTTATGCTCTGTTTATCTTTTGTTCCACCCGGGATATTTACGTGATATTTACCTGAAATTGCTTCAGGGTGGTTACCACAAACTTATCACTTGGCAACAAATGTTCTTGTTTTTCTGCTTCTTGCCAGATATATTGTGGATCTCCCCAGAATAAACGAGACTTGATCAGAGCCCTCTCTTGTCTCCATTTCTCGTGTCTCTTGTCCCTCCTCATCCTCACTCCCCCTCTAGAGTCCTCGTTGCTCGACCTGCGGGACGGGCCAGGACCCGGCTTCTTCCCTCTTATACCAGAACCTGAAAGGGAAGTGAGAAGGCAAGGGGTTCCGTGGTGGAAGTGAGCCTGCAGAGCATTCCCGGTGCTGTGTGCTGGCGGCTGGGGGTGCTCTGGGGTCTCTACCAGAGTAGCATTCTGGGGATATTGTTCTTTGCTGTTTAGCCTCTCAGGCTGATTGTTTGGCCCTTTTTTTGCTAGACGACTTAGAGTGGACTCTTGTTTATAATTGAGAAAGCTAACGGATATCAGCCCAGGCATACTGCTGAGATATTGCAGGTTCTGTTCCAGAGTACTGCAACAAAGCCAGTTGTAATCTTTTTGATGGTGCAGGGTCTTGCCTCCAACTTGTAATAAACTCAACATCTGTGAAGCACAATAAAACGAGGTGTGCCTGTCTTGAGCACCTACTTCTATACCTAGTACTTTACATTCATTATTGCATTTAGTCCTACAGACCTGAGAGGCAGAGATAATTAACCTCATTCTATAGATGATGGAGCCAACTCAGAGAGGTGGAGTGACTTGATGAAGATTGCAGAGCCAATGGGTGGCAGAGCCAGGGTTCAGGCCAAGGTGTGACTCTAAATGCTCTCTTAAGGTACCTCTCAGGGGTGACTAAAAGGCCCTGGCAGGATTTTCTCCTCCAGCACTTGTCGTCTGTGATGAGAAGAGCCCACAGCTTAGCTCTGCCTGGAGAAGGAATCATGTGAGTCTGGCCCTAACCAGAAAGATTGATGAGTCTGGGCTGCCTGGGAGGAACTCTGAGACCCAGAGGGAACTGACTGTGCCTTGCCTGGGTCAGTGAACAGCAGAAGCCCTCTTCCCTACTGCCCCTTAAGCTAGGGACATTTTCATTCTGTAGTCTGAGGCAAGCCGTCACTGGGTGGCCTGATTCCCATGGAAATGTGGAGATAGAAAACACTTGGGGTTGCTGCGGTTGCCAGGCAACAACTACCTACTCATTCATTTGACAAAGTCAAGAAGGTTGCCTGATGTCAGAGATTCTTGGATCTGATTTCTGGAGATCCCAATTCTGGTTCTGATTTGCCGAGTGATCTTGGGCAAGTCCCTGCCCCTTTCTGGGACTCATTTTCCATCCCTTGTATAAAAATCAGTCAGACTGCCCTGGCCAGTTTGGCTCAGCGGTTAGAGCGTCGGCCTGCGGTACAGAGAGACCCGGGTTCGGTTCCCGCTAAAAATCAGTCAGACTGTCTAAGCTGCAAAATGAATAGGTACCAACCAGATGGCCAGAATCCGAGTAATGGTGGAGCAGGGCCTGAAGCCCAGGGGCCAGTCATGTGTGAGTGAAGACTCATTTTCCCTCCTCTCCATCCTGCCCGCCTTGTCCTGGTCCTGGTTACCAGCTGAGGGCAGGGATATTTTCTTTCCCACCCTGAGCTAATTTGGACCACCCAGACTCCATCCCAGGCCCACTCTTGCAGTTCAGTCTAACCCACTAACCCACATGGTAATGCAGCCACGGCCTTCCCAGCAGATTCTTCCCTATGGGGAATTTCCTCAGTTCCTGCCAAAAGGAAGCTATGAAGCTCTGGGTGTTTCCCTGAACACCCATCAGAGGACTTTCTGAGGCTATTTGCAGAGACCGCACTAATGGTAAACCCTGAGGGTGTGCCTTTCACGGCAATCAACAGAGATAGTGAGGTCCATTTCACAACCATTACAAAAAATGACAGTAGTTGCCATTTGCTGGGCTTGGCGCAGCTACAAATGCTTTCTGTCTGTGATCTCGCTTAATCCTCATATGGTCCGGAGGGGTGGGGGAAAGGCCCCTGTTTTACAAACAAGGGAACGGAACCTTAGAAAGGTGAATTGACTTGCCCAAGGTCCCAGTAAATGGAGTAAATGGAGTCAGGACTCACATTCAGAGCTAGTGCCACGGCCTGGGGTTTCAAAACACTGTAGGGGCTATTTCCCCAAGTCCCAGGACTGTGTTAGAGCTGGAAGGGCTCAACCTCCACCCAAATGCCACTTTACAGATGGATAAGTCAAGGCACAGAGAGAAGTGAGTGGCCTGAAGTCACACAGCAAATCACTGTTAGAGCAGATGCTGGGACCGCTGCTTCCCAAACCCGCCACACCATTCCAGGAAAACAGAAGTGTCCTGTGTGTACACAGGAAACTGTCTTGAGAAATCCCCAGCATTTGCTAGGCAGTGGAACAGGATTCACAACACAAGGATCTCTAGGGGTCTCAGGGTTAGGACAGAGAGTCTCAGAGTTCCTCTGGGCAGCAGGGGGACGGTGTCACTCATTTGGGCCTACAGCGGAGGCATCAACTCCAGATATTGGCTGAAGCGGTTTGTGTGCCCAGAACATTCCCCCCCATAGTCACCTTGCCTGGTTCATGCCCACCTGTGCCTCAGGTATTGGTTCAATATCACTTTCTCTGTGAAGGCCTCTGTGAGCCCCGGTGTTCCTCCAATCAGAGTCTCATGGATTCAGCTCTTCTCCATATCAGCACTGACCACGGTTTGCCCTGTGGACTCCCATCACAGGCACATTGAACTAACACCAACTTTAGAACTTATCCTCCAACCCCTGACCTCCAAAGATGCAACTCCAGAATTTGGCATAGTCTTCAAACAAACAAATGAAAGAAACTAACTAACTAACTAACTAACCAACCTTTTAACATGTGCTAAAATGATAGCTGCTTCATATAAAAGCAGATTGGAATCACCCTTGCAGCCGCCAGGAGCATCCCCAAATTCTCTGCCCAACATCAGTTCATCCCTAGAGATGGGGTCTTTTCCTTAAAGGCAGAGCAGCTTCAGTGTCCAGCTATCTCAAGACAACCTTTCTTTTAGTTAATTCCTTCAGTCTCATTGTCAGATCTAAGCATGCAAAAGAATTATTGTGCATTATAGGCAACTTAAGGACTTTACAATGTAATTTTGAATAATAGGCCCTTTCCCCCTGAGTGCTGGCTTTAAAACTGAAACCCTCTCAGAGACACCCTCACTATAATTATAAATGTGAAAGAATGACCTCCCCCTTCGCCAGAAGCCCCGCGATGATCTGTTTGGCTCATCGGTGTGCTGGACATACACAGGGCAGGTACTCAGTCAGTGTAATTAAAAGAATACATCACATCTGCTTACTTGTGGAAATAAGACCAGAGTAGTTTGTGTGGGTGTAGGTGGCTACAGGTGCTCCTACTCTTCAAGGTCGGAAGCCACCTAGTCTGTAAGCATCTGCTCCCCTGCAGGCACGAGGCCAGAAGCAGTGTGAGTGTGAATGTGGCTGGGTGTATTTTATCTGCACGCACAGTAATGTGCTGGCCAAAGGCGGTTTTCTATTTCTGGCAGTTATCTCTTATCAGTTTCCTATAGCTTCTGTAAAAAAAATGACAAATTGAGTGGCTAAAGCTAGACAACTTCATTGTCGTACAGTGGGGAGTCAGAAGTCCCAAATGCATCTTAAGGGGCTAACATCAAGGTATTGACAGGGCTTGCTTGCATTTCTTCTGGAAGTTCTAGGGAAGAATCGGTTTTCTTGCCTTTTCAGCTTCTACAGCTGTATTCCGTGGCTTGTGGCCTTTCCTCCATGTTCACATCCAGCAGCATAGCCTCTTCACATTTCTCTCTCCTTCTGTCTTCACACATTGCCTTCTCTCTTACAAGGACCCTTGTGATTGCATTGGGTCCACTCTGATAATCCAGGATGATCTCCCCATTTTAAGGTATTCAATTTAATCGCATCTTCTAAATCTCTTTTGACGCATAAGGTAGCATTCACAGGTTCTGGGGATTAGAACCTGATATCTCTGGGTGGCCATTTTTCAGCCTATCTTGCTCTGTGTGCAAGATGGCCATTACATGTTTGGTAAATTACATCATAAGAAAGGGAAGAACTACTGCCCTAGCAGAGAGTCCACAACATGAGATCCTGAAGGTGCAAGAGCTGAGAAATGTTGGGCATAATATAACTCAAAGCTTCTCCCAACATGGGCAGCAGCGGCTGAATTACTCCCTTGTCCCCCAAGGCATTGCTGTTTCTCTGCCCCTGGAATCACTCCTGCCCCAGCCTCTTCCAGGGATCAACATTTTGTTCTTATTTTATATCTCTTTTTAAAAAAATTTTTTTCTTTTCCTTTATTGATTAGAGAGAGAGAGAAAGTGAGAGGGAGAGAGAGATAGAAACATCGATGAGAGAGAACATCGACTGGCCGCCTCCTGCATGCCCCACACTGGGGATTGGGCCCACAACCTGGGCATGTGTCCTGACTGGGAATCGAACTGGCGACCTCTTGGTGCATGGATAGACACTCAACCACTGAGCCACACTGGCAGAACTTATTTTATATATATATATTTTTTTCTTTTTTATCCTCACCCAAGGACATTTTTTCATTTTTTATTCAGATAGAGTGGGAGGGAGAGAGGGAGAGAGAGAGAGAAACATCGACATGAAAGGGACACATCGAGTAGCTGCCACCCACATGACCCCAACCAGGGCCGGGGACAAACTGCAACCGAGGTACATGTCCTTAGTGGGAACCGAACCTGGGTCTCTCAGGACCGCAGGCTGACGTTCTAACCACTGAGCCAAACTGGCCAGGGCTTATTTTATATCTTGAAAAAAGAATGTACAGTCCGGCCGATGTGGCTCAGTGGTTGAGCGTCGACCCATGCACCAAGAGGTCACCAGTTCGATTCCTGGTCAGAACACATGCCTAGGTTGTGGGCCCAATCCCCAGTGGGGTGCATGTAGGAGGCGGCCAGTCGATGTTCTCTCTCATCGATGTTTCTATCTCTCTCTCCCTCTCACTTCCTCTCTCTCTATACTCAATAAAGGAAAAGAAAAAAATAAAAAATAAATAAAGAATGTATAAGTGTGTTAGCAACAAAAACTTGATTTTTATTTATCAATTCATTAAAAATAAAAACTGATTGTCCTGGCCGGTTTGGCTCAGCGGTTGGAACATCGACCTGCGGTCCAGAGAGACCCGGGTTCTGTTCCCGCTGGGGGCACGTGCCTCGGTTGCAGTTTGTCCCTGGCCCTGGTTGGTCATGCGGGTGGCAGCCACTTGACGTGTTCCTTTCGCATTGATGTTTCTCTCTCTCTCTCTCTGTTCCTCTCTTTCCCTCCCACTCTATATGAACAAGGGGTGGAAAATGTCCTCGGGTGAGGATAAAATAAATAAATAAATAAATAAAAAATTAAAAACTGATTGTTTTGGTTATGCATGAACTTTGGAGTCAGAAAGACCTGGACTCAAACCTCTGTGAGGAGCCCCAGATGATGTGTGTTTTGTTTTGTTTTGTTTTTTTTTATCCTCACCCGAGGACACTTTTTTTGATATTTTGTTCAGATAGAGTAGGAGGGAGAGAGAGAGAGAGAAACATCGACGTGAAAGGGACACATTGAGTGGTCGCCACCCAACCAAGGCCGGGGACAAACTGCAACCGAGGTATGCGCCCTTAGCGGGAACCGAACCCGGGTCTCTCTGGACCACAGGCCGACGCTCCAACCGCTGAACCAAACCAGCCAGGGCTGTTTTGTTTGTTTTTTGATTTGTAAAATGGGAATAATGACAGAACCTCTATCTTAAGGTGGTTGTGACAAATAAATAGGACAATGTACATTGTCGTTCTCAAAGTGTGGTTCTCAGACCAGTTGCATTAAAATCACCTGTGAATTAGCCTGACCTCTGGCATCCTGAATCAGAGATTCTTGGGGTGGGCCCAGCGGTCTGTCTTACAATGAGCTTTCCAGAGGATTCTGGAGTAGCTCCAGGTTGAAAGCCACTGTCACATATATCAGGTTCTTTATGCCTAGCACCATGTATATAAACCAAACTTTGAGAACCACAATGTATATTATCTTATTTATTTGTCACAACCACCTTAAGGTAGACACACACACACAGTATATATAATATACCATAATTATATAACACACCATATATTATGTAAAATATTTAACCTAATTAATATAATTATATAACATATAATATGCTAGGCTTTAAGGACCTGGCACACAATAAGCACTCAACAAATGACTCTCATTGTTATCGCCACTGTTTACTACTGATACTTCTAGCACGTTCCCTTTCAGATGTTGAGTTGGGTATGTATCTCTCCCCCCATGATATCCTACAAACACTATCTGGATTAAGAAGGTCTCCTTATGCAATCTATTACCCACACAGCTGCCCTTTAATGAAGTAGTCTTCCAGCCTCTCCTTGCTCACTGTTTCTCCAGGCAGGTCATGCCCCCTGGTCAAACTCTGCCCACACCTGCATGCAAACTGTGCATGCACTGTGAAGACCTCCCCCAGATATCTCTTTTGCAAGGTCCCTCAGCTGTGCTCAGGTCTCTCCCCAGCTGCAGGGCAGCTCCCCAGCATGCCTGAGCCTCAGATGAGGTCTGACCAGCTCTGAGGTACAGGGAAGTCTTCCTTCTCTAATCTGGGACTCTTGTCTCTACTTGTCTGCTTCTTGGCAGCTACTTCACCCGGATGACTCACTGCGGTCTGAAGTCAACCAAAACCCCCAGGCCTTTTTCTTGGGAACTGCTTGAGCTCTGGTTGGTTGGGTCACCCCAGTCTTTGATGTGTATAATTAGTTCTTCAAAATAACATTTACTTTCAAATTACAAAGGTTATACACTCAGCATAAAGGGGATAAAAAAAATCACTAGTAATGGGCATTTTTAAATGGACTGATTTTCAAAAAAATGATCTCATATTTTTGTAATCAAGAAAAAAATAACTCACACTTAAGCAGTTTCCATTTCTGGGGGAAGAAAAATAATCAGAGAAAGCAAAGTAAGTGTACCATAGGGATAATTGTACATTCTAATATATATAGATATCTCTTGTCTCATACAGAATTCAAATGTATGTCAACATATAACAATGTAAACTCATCTCCCATAGGCTACTATTGCTAATATTTTGGGTATGGCCTCTGGCCCTTTACAGTTAACATCTTGTATTTTTAAAATTAAATCTAGGTCTAAACTTAGCACTAGATTCGGAGATAGACAGGACCTGGTTCAAATTCTGGCTTTCTTGTTTATCGGTTGTATCACTCTGGGGTGATAATATCCTTCAATCCAATCCATCTCAGGATTGTGATAAAGATGAAAACAAAAGGAAATAAAGCACACAGAGCCTGCAAAGAGCTCATGTCTGGGTTGTTACTATAATTAACTCTTCACCTGGCCAACTGGGGCTCCCTTACTGATCCAGGTCAGATGCCACACCTTTGTAGCTTTTCCTGCTTCTCCCACATGTCAGGCTCTGGCTGTCTCAAGTCCATATTTTTGTTATAGCATCAGACACACACTACTGTGCCCCTCCACCCCCCACTCTTCAAGTCCTCCAGAGCAGAGACCATGTTCACCTTGTTCATTTCTGTGTCCCCGGTCCAGCAGTAGGGATAACCCACTGTGACTGTCAGGAAGTGCTGAGTGAGAGAATTATTAGGTGCTGGATAAGAATGTGTTGAAGGAATAGATGACTAAACCTCAGGGAGGTTGAATGAGTGAGTGGATGAATGTATTATGAGTCATTAGTAGCAGGTGTTGCTCAGGAGCCCCACTCTCTCCTAGAGGGAGACAACCCTCCATCTTTCAATCTTCCAAGGTGGGTCTTGTCAACTAGGGGAGCAGATCACCTGCTGGGCTAGGGCTGGGAGAGGCCCCGCCCCCTCACAGCGGGAGCATCGCTGGGGGCGGAGTCCCTCAAGGCCAAGACTGCAGGGTGTTAGGGGCGGGGCTGAAGGGGCCGAAATCTATGCACCCACTCCGCCAAATGAGTTCCAGGAAACGGAAACGCAACTCCCACAGGCTTCAGCCCCACCCGAGGCATGAACTCTGGAACCCTCCCCCCTAGATAGAGAAGAAACTGAGGCCTCAGGGATGGGAGGCAGTAGCCCGGGTGCCAGGATGCAAGCCTGAGATGGTTCCCACCACCGGGTGTGAACCCAGCCAGTTATTTCACTTGCTGTGTGACCTTCACTGAGACAGGTCCCCTTCCTCTCTTCACTTTCCCCATCCCGGGGACCCTTCTCTATTTGGCAGGATTAGGAGTCTTAACTCTTTCCCAGGCAATCTCCAAAGAAATCTCCAAAAGCAAAACAAAATAAAAAACCTGATACTTGACACCACTGAGCAGACCCTTAGGAGGAGCAGAGAGCTTCCAGGCAGATGGCAAAGCTGTGCTACCATCCTTCTCTGCCTTCAGCTTCCTTACCTGCAAAGTGACCATTGACAATAACGGTTCCCACCCCCACAGGGTGGCTGTGAGGATTAATCAGACTGTTGGAGGTAACTGCTTTGCAGTGTTGGGAGTGTGTTACTTTTACTCGTAGCACATAGTTTCAGGCCCAGCCAGCCCTTCCTCCTGCCAACCCCACACACACCCTCAGCTTGTGGCTGTGGCAGAAGGAGGAGGGCCTCCTGGGACATTCCTGGGCCTTCCTGGGCCTGGGGAAACCAGTCTGGGTCCCTGTGCTGAGAGCCTGGCTGATCTCAGGGCTTCGGGGAAGGGAGTTTTTAGAGAAGGAAATGGTTGCGGTGAGACAGAATGATGGAGCAACTTCTCGGAGATCTGGTTGGAAAGCCCCTTGCTCCTGGTGAGTTCTCATGGTGGGATGTGGGGCAGGTTCTGTGGCCCTGCCCATTTTCCATCACCCCCAGAAAGTACCTGGTGTCCACCAAGAGCTGCGACAGGGCAGCAACAGGTCTTAGCTTGTGGAGCCTCCAGCCAGCCACTTGCCGTCTCAGCCACAGACCCTCCCTCTCCCCTAGAGGTTTCCCAGGGTCACCCAGAGGTTGGTCTCACCAGTCAGGTCTGTATTCTGGTACTCTAAGGGACAGCTGGGGAAAACGGCTTTTGAAGTCAGCGCCTGGTTTGCTGTGTGTCAGGGGACATGGTTTCCCCTCCTTGCACCTCAGTACTGAGAGTGAAATTGCGTCTGGCTCAGCAGTGGCATGACTTTGAATGCAAGATACTGTGGTCAAGACAAGTATTCTGTAAACTCTGGGGTTGGTAAAAAGACCCAGTCCTGTGGGGAGATGAATAAACACCCAGGGCAGTTGGAAGACTTACTTGATTATTCATTGAAAGACTTGGAGAAGACCCAACCTTCCTCTGTTTCTACTTCCTCATCGGCAAAACTGGGACATTCCCCTTTGGGCTTCTCATTTCTTCTCTGTGAAATAGGAGGGGTCTGGGCTCCACGCCTGTGATTCCGCTTCCCAGCTGTGACCCTGGGCAAGCCACCTCAGCTCTCCGTGTCTTAGTTTCTCCATCTGCCCAGTGGGCATTTTACTCCTCCTCACTCTCAGGGTTGCTGAGCTTAAATGGGGTGAACAGGGAAGAAATGGACATTGATGTGGGCACAGCCTGCCTTCATCTCCCCCAGCTCCCTGAGGAATCTGGGGTGTGGTGTTCCCATGGGGTTTCCTGGGGGTGACCTTTGGGATAATCTCCCTGGGGATCTGCTTTAAGACTTTCTCCACTGCCCCAAAGGGATCAAAGACCAACCTCAGCTTCCGTTCAAACCCTCTACCACTCATATAATTCCTTCCATTCTCCAAGGCACACCGGGAACCTTCCTCAAACAAGCCTTGTACTTTTCCTCCTCCGGACCTTTACTCATGATTTCACGGTCCCAACTGTATTTGCCATCTTCCCTCCAGAGCTGCTCCTCTTCCAACTCTTTTCAAAATTAGAGAAGGATACTCCATGTGCCCAGGAGCTGAAGCCTGGAAACTGGCATGTATTATCCTCTACTCCTTTTCCCTCACTATTTGTACCAGCCCCAAGTCGTGAAGTTCTGTTCTTCGAGAATCCATCCTGTGTCTTTCCTATGTACACCAGGACCCCATGGAACATGTGGGGACATTATTGAATAGCCACACACCTTCCTGTCCTAGGCGCTGTTGTGACACTGGAGGCACAATCTTGAAAGCAATGATTCTGCAGGCCGGGAAGCAGGGGGAGAAGGAAGACAGGCATAGCTGCTCAGATGCCTAAGGAGGAGGAGGTCCTGCTTCTGCTGGGAAAACTGCAACTTCTCACCTCTCCTCCCAAGAGCAGTGTAAAGCCTCGTCTAAAACAGAGAGGCTGCTGTTAGCTCCTTGCCCACGCTCTGCTGGGCTTTCTGACTGGCCCACAGCCTAACCTGGCTGGGGACTGGCTGCTTCCTTCCAGGAGGCTAGGGAGCTGGAGTCCAGGCTGGCAAGGGAGAGCCTGGATCTCTGCCCAGTGACTGCAGCAGAGGGTTCTCCAGTTGGATAGACCTGGGTTCGAACCCCGGATCTGTGGCTTTTTAGCTGTGAGGCTATGGTAGTTAATTTTATATGCCAGTTTGACTGGTTCACAATGTTCTCAGACAGCTCTGGACGTGAACTGGAACTACACCATTGCCTCTCCTGGGTTTCCTGCTTGCCAGCTCACCCTGCAGCTCTCGGGACGTGCTGACCTTCATCAGCTGATTCATTTTTTTTTTTTGGTACATGCCCCTAGAGGGAACCAAACCCGGGACTCTCTGGTCTGCAGGCCGATGCTCCAACCGCTGAGCCAAATCAGGCATCAGCTGATTCTTTATAATAAATCTCTTCTAGATAGAATATTAAGTATAGTATATAAAATGTAAATATAAGTATATGTATAAATATATGCATGGAGATATTATTTATATACACTGAGATATAAATATGTGGGTGTGTATATATAAAATAGCCCCATGAGTTCTGTTTTCCTGACCAAGAAGACGCTTTGGGCAATTTGCTTGCTCACTCTTGAGCCTCTATTTTGAAATTTGTCAAAAATAGAAACAATTTCTTACACAAGGCCTACTTCCCTGCTTCAGATTTCTCATTTTTGACTGAAAAGAACTTGGAATCTTCTTGGCGAGCATTTCCGTGCTGTCCTCTGCCCTGGCCTGGCCAGAATGTTCCCCTTCGCTCACTCGAAGCTCGCTGGACACCACTTGCTTCCAGCCCTCCTGCCTTCACGCCAGCTGCTCCCGCCTTTGAAATGCAAGTCTTCTCTTCTGTCTGCTTGGTAAACTGTCACCCATCCCTCAGGGCCCCTCTCCGAGGTGTCCTCTTCTCAGGGCCTCCCCTGACCCCTTAGCTGTCGGTGCCCTCACAGGGCCTGGCTCACGCCTTGGCTGCCATGTTATCCATGCCATGTTGGGGTGGTGGGTCTGTGAGTCTGTCTTCCCAGACTGTGAGCCCCTTGGAGGCCTGACTCCAGATCACTTTCTCTGTCCGAAAGAGTGGTGGTTTCCCCTTCTTTGTGCTGGTTCAGCGATTTTCAGTTTATGAAGCACTTTTGGATCCACCATTTCACTTAAACTCACAGCAACGTAGGGAAGGAACAGAGCCAGGGTTAAAGCCCTCAGTTCACCCCCACACAGGACTTTTTCAGAAAGGCGAGCTCAGGTGGGGAGTGGGGTTGGTTCTTTGGCTTCTAAGGCCTGTAGCTCAGCAGGGGCTGAAAAAGCCAGGCCAGGCTGGGTTGGAGGAGGGTGGACCCCAGGCTGGCAGAGGGCGCAAGGGCAGATGGAGGCCACAGGAGGGGGTCAGGTCTGATTCCAGATGTTCTGTGGGGTTTGGGGCAGCTTGCCTCATTTCTCCATCTTCAATCTCTTTAGCTCCATAAAATGTAGCTGTGAGGGCCTGTGTGGAACACGTAGATAATCAGGGTATGAGTGCCCTGGGAATGAAATGGACTGAAGAAGCTCCATGGATACAACCCATGAACCCAAATATAGTCAAACATTTCAACTGTCCCCATCTTTCTGACAAGTGATCTGTTAGAATCCTCTCCGCAGGTCCACAGTATCCAAAGACTCCTTATCAGAACCCAAAGATCCTCTCCAAGGGGCCTAGAGAAACTTCCACTGAGATGCAGATGGCCCTGAATGGGGCTGAGACCCCCTTCGGGTCCAAAGATACTCATCCCGCCTCTGGGCTTGAGGGCCCAGTGCTCAAGGGCTTAGAGCTTCCTAGGGTTTATAGGTCCTTCTGATGGTGGTGCCACATCTCCTAGGCAGGCCGGGCCAGCCCTTGTGCGGGGCTTATGCTCCATTTCATTCAAAGGCAGTCCTGTTGCAACCTCAAAGGCAGAAAGAACTACAATCCAAATGTCTGCTCTGAGCTCCGAACTACCAGCAAGGAAAACTGCTTGGGCTCCTGGGCACCTTCAGGCTCAGCATGGGGCTGTCCCCAAGTTGAAAGTGTATCTTGCCCATCCAGGAAGTTGTTTCCCAGGAAAGTCCCTTGGGTTCCTGACATTCCAGGGATGGTCAGGCCCATGGCAGAGCTGGGAAAGACAGTGGCAATTTTCCTCCAGGATCTTACCAGATATCTCAGAGTCCAGAGACGTGGGTTCTGGTCTTGCATCTGATTTGCTGAGTCATTCAGACTTCCTGGGTTTCAGTTTGCCTCTGAATGGGGAACAGGGGCCCTGCCTCACAGAGGGTCCAGCCATATCGAAGATGCGGGAATTCTTTGCTGGTGACATTTGAATGATGGGTGAAGAATACCGATGGGAGGGGACGTGTGAAGCAGTGGGCCTGGAGTCACATCCCCTTGCTGGCCAGATGGACAAGTCATCTTGGACTTGGTAATACTCTTCCCCTCGCTGCTTCACTAAGACAGCTCATCTGCACCCTCAGGGTTGAACTGCAACGTCTCTCCCTTAGGACTACTTTCCCTGTCTGCCCAGCTCCCTGTTACAGAATCCTCTAGCTACCTCTATTTTTCTTATTCTATTCTATTTTTTATAATTTTTCTTTATTGATTTTAGAGAAAGGGAGAGAGATAGAAACATCGATGAGAGAGAACATCGACTGGCTGCCTCCTGCATGCCCCCCACTGGGGATCTGGCCCACAACCTGGGCATGTGCCCCGACCGGGAATCGAACTGGCGACCTTTTGGTGCATGGGTCGACGCTCAACCACTGAGCCACACCAGCCGGGCACTACCTCTATTTTTCGAAACAACCAACACAATAGTAAATAATCAATTATTAGCATGCTCATGTGCTTAGTGTCTGTTTTCTCAGCTAGACTGTGGGCTCCCCGAAGGGGTCCTGTCTGGTCTGTTCTCCAGGGGCCAACATGGGGCCCGACCCTTAGGTGCTCAACAACTGTTTCTGCCTCACCAGTTCTTTTGAGTCTCAGCTGCCTCCTGGTTGCTGGTGTTCCTGAAGATAGAGGATGAGGACTACACGTGTGAGGGGTCTGTGATGGATGGGCTGCTTCGTGAAGGACTTTATTTGAGATTGGAGGTGAGATGAGCCCCCTGGGCACCCCAGAGGCTCTGGACCCTCCCAGGTACCTGTGAGGCCTGTGCATGGACCCTGCTCTTTCCAGCCTCGGAGGCTTCAGCTGAGGCGCAGCAACAGGTGCTCAGTTCAGGCCCTTGCTGTCGCCACCTGCTGCTCCAGCCGCATCTCCTCTTACTCACACGTTCTCCTCTCCCCACCGCCTGCCACATGGAGCTGACCTTTTTTTCAACATGCCTGGTCTTTTCTGCCTTCAGGCCTTTGCACAGCTTGTTCCCTCAAAGGGATTGCACACCCCTTCTCTACCTGGAAGATGCAGGACACAGTTCAGCTCCACGCTCTTCCTGTGCCGAAGCCTCCAGGCCAGGGCAGGAAGGCAGCGGCTCCCTCCTGGGGGCCCACAGCGCCCTCTTCTCTGTCCTTTCTGTGCAGCGCAGCCCCTCCACTGGCTGTGCCTGATTTTCCTGTCAGCTCCCCAACCCCACAACTGACTGGGAACTACTTGAAGGCAGGGATCAGCTCAGCCCCACTCTGGAGCCCCAGTGTACAGCACAGGGCCTGCTCCCCAGGAGAGATCCTAAGTAGCCTGGGGCCTGGTTTTCCTGGCAGGAGAGACTGCGGTACACAGAGTGCCCCACCTATCATAGGCACGATGCAGGGAAAAGATCAAGGATAGAGGCAATCGAATCCACTCACCTTCCAGGAAATTGAGGGCCCTGGAGGAGTAGGGATTTGCCCAAGATCCCACAGTGTATCAGTGACCAAGCTGGGCCCAAACCCCAGGGGTCCTGATGCTTGGTCCCCAGCTCTGAGATGTAGTATCCTTACCCAGTGTCCCTGCATTAAGCCAGGGTAGCTGGAGGCCCCAGGGGCCCAGGCCCTGCAGCTGTTCACTCTACACTGGCTCTTGGCCAACTATAGCACGAGGCTCGGGCAGCCACTGCCAAAGGTCACTGTCAACAGTTTGGGGAGGTGGCCAGACTACTTCCCTCTGGGTGGCTCAGACACAGCAAAGCCTGGGACAGTGTCTCCACTGGACTCTGGGCCCTGGGGCTGGCCTTCCAGCTGGACAGTGTCCTTGCCAACCTGATTAGAACCCAATTAAACCTGAGGTAACAGTCTGAAGTGCAAGAGCTGAGCCTGGCATGGAACATGCACTCAACAAACACTCATTAGGATAACATCGTTATTATCACTGTGATGATGATGAGAACCCATATAACACCTTAACTGAAAGCACGGGCCCTGAGGTGGGCCAGCCAGGGTGCAGATCCAGGCTCCACCACTCACTGAGTAAAGCAAAATACTTCTTTATGCCTTCCTTAGTTTTTTGTTGTTGTTGTTTTTTTTTTTTGGTACGTGCCCTTAGTGGGAACTGAACCCAGGACTCTCTGGTCTGCAGGCCGACGCTCCAACTGCTGAGCCAAACCGGCCAGGGCTATGCCTCAGTTTTTGAATATGTAAAATAGGATCCTGAGACAATTAAATCAGTTAATGTGTACAAGGTAATAACTGTTGTTATTGCTATTAAGCGTCCTAAATCCAGGGACTGATGGAGCAGCCTCTGCCCTGGCCTCTCCACCCCAGCTCTCCTCATTAAAATGCAAACTGACCACATCATTTCTCCGGTTTGCAAAGCTTCAATCGCTGGCTCTAAGACATGTGCCCACCACCTTGGCATGGGGGCAAAGTCATCCCCTCCTTGGCCCTGCCTGCTTCCCAGCCTCATCTGCCAGCCCCTCATTCCTCCCATGCTCCAGCCATAACAAGCACTTGCTGTCCCTGGACTGTGCTGTGTCTTCCGTGCTTCCGCGCCTTGTACAAGCTGGAGTCTTTCCTTCTTTCACCACCGGGCAGTTCCCTGCTCTGCTTTCAAGGTCCAGTTCCGATGGTGATTCTTGCAAGCTTTCCCCAGTGCGCCCAAGTAGCTGCTCGTGTATCACCCCACACTGCAATGACCTGTTAGCATGGGAGTCTGTACCCCGAGCTCCTGTGTCCTCTGTGTCTGGCTCAGCACCAGGAGGCCAGAGGCGGAATTTTGCATGACGTTTGTTGAAGAAGTGAAGGACTTCCAACCAACCATCCAGAGATGCAGCTCCGGGTCAGCCCCTCAGCTAGGCACTGGGGGAGCAGAGGAGACTGGGACCTTCTCTTTGTCCTTGAAGAAGCCCTGATCATTTGGGGAAATAGGATGAGTCCATGTAGTTACAAATAGCAAGGTGCGCAGGTGGCTTGAGTGGGATGTGGGCCCAATCACGTTTCCAGGAGATGAACTGGAGTTGCCAGGTGGGCACGAAGAGGAGAGACTCAGGAGGAGAAACAGGGTGGTGCTGATTTCAGAGCTTCTAAGTGGTTGCTGTGCTAGAGTGTAAAATACAAGGGGAGACGAAGCGGGACAGGGTGATGTGAGGCAGGGCGATGAGTTTGACTTTACCCCTCAGCACCTGTTTTTTTTTTTTTAATAAAATGTTTTCCTCTTTATTGATTCTAGAGAGAGAGGAAGGAAAAGGGAGAGAGAGACAGAAACATCGATGAGAGAGAACACTGACCATCTGCCTTCAGCACGCCCCCAACTGGGGACAGGGCCCACAACCTGGGCGTGTGCCCTTACAGAGAAGTGAACTGGCGACCTCCTGGTGCATGGGTCGATGCTCAGCCACTGAGCCACACTGGCTGGGCAGCACACTGATACTGTTCATTGATAAATCCCTAACACCTAACATAGCGCTTGGTATGTAGCGGGGGCCTAATCAGCATTTAAGTGAATAAATACTCCTCTTGGTAAACAAATAGTTTAACTAGACAGTCTGAATCAGGGTGAATTTGGTGGCAAATAATAGAAAACTGGCTTAACCACAAAGGAAATTTGTTGGCCCATGCAACTGAAAAGTCTGGTGGAGCCTGGCAGTTAGGCATCGTTTGGTCAGGACTCCACTTCTCTGCCGGTCTCCTAGCTCTGCACCCTCAGTGTCATCCTCAGGCTGGCTTCTCTCACCGCAGCAAAATGGCTGCAGCTGTTCCAGACCTCACAGCTGCATGCCATACCATTTGGAGCCAGAGGGAGAATAGAGAGACTCTATATCCCAGAATTCCCAAGTCCTGAGATTCACTGTGGACTGAGTAAGGCCAGCTGCCCACCTGTGAATCAGCCATTAGAGACAGGGGTTGTTGTCCACAATCATCATGTGCCTCGCCCTCTGAATGGGACAGGAGAGAGAGGAAGCAGCTTCCCTGAAACTGTGTGGATTCCCAGTGGGAACTGAGCCTAGATCCTGGGGGGGGGGGTGACCAACAGGAATCTCAACTGAATACCCTGGACTGTGTGGCATAGACGAGGGCTGCAGGAGTCCAGTGAGGAGACGGTGAGGCGGGGCTGCAGCAGTCAGAGAAGGGAGGCTCCCTGGAGGAGGACAGAGGCTGACCTAAGCCCCGAGGTGACGTCAGAGTTAGGCAATGGGGAGTACGGGGTGGGTGGGTGGAGCAGACAAAGAATACTGATGCATCGAGCAGTTTCCATGTACCAAACTTCATGCTAAGCCTCCTGTATGTGTTATCTCAATGAATCCTGACAGCGACCTGGGAGGTTAACATTATCATCTTCATTTTACAGATGAGAAACTGAAACCCAGGGATCACAGAGTAAGTACTGAAGGTGGGACCTGGGCCCAGCCTGGCTGGCTCTGGAGCCTTGATGCCAGTGAGTGAAGAGGGGTTGCCTGGGAAGTTCGTGCACTAGTGGAGTGGCCTGACCTCAAAGGTCATCAGAGAGGTAGCTGAGCGTGAAGCTAGGTTCCCGAGTAGCGTCTCAGCACCCAGCCTGTGCTCATGAGGTCTCCTCTACCTGGAACTCCGTTTCCATCCACCTGATCCAAATCCTACCTCTTCACGGCCCCATTCCAGGCCTGAGCCCCGCAGACCATTACAACACCTGGCAGTATTGCATTGCCCATGGGATTGTCTTCCCGCTAGACTTCTGTGAGCTCCTTACGAAAGCTGCGCTTCATCTCTGTATCTTGGGGGCTTGACACCGTGAACTTCCCTTTAGAGTTGCCATGGTGATCTCCTCTGAGGGCTGGAGGGACAGCATAGACACAGAATGTTAGAGATTTACCTGGACTAATCCTCTCATTTCATAGGAGGGAAACTGAGGCCCAGAGAGGTGGATACTTGCTCAAGGAAGCAGCTGGGTCTAAAGCCCAGGGGTTTGGACTCCCCAAATTATGTGGTTAGAACATGGTTAGCTCTACAACCACACTGAGTTCAAATTCCAGCTTCCCTATGCCCTGGCTGTGTGACCTGGGCAAGTCACTTAACCTCTCTCAGCGTTATTTCCCTCGTTTGTGTAGCGGGATTGTAAGGGAGCCTACCTCCCGCGGCTGTCGTGAGAAATCAGTGAGTTAGCCCTGATAGAGCTCCCAGCACAGAACCTGGCAGATGATGGTTCTTCAGGAATCGAGAGCTTTTATTATCAGTATGACCTAGGAGACTTGGCGATGCCAGCCCTGCCCACAGGGCCTTTGGGGTCCCTTCCACTTCCACATCCCAGTCCACATGCCTTCCCTTCAGAGCACTGAGACAAAAAGGAAGTCACCGTGACCTTGGGGTAGGGGTAGGCAAGAGTCCCCTCCCTTGGGGTCCTGGCTTGGGCTAATAGGACTCCTATATAGGTCAGGGCACCCTCGCCCCACCCTGTGCCCCACTGGCCTGAGGCCACCAAGGCCAGGCTCTGAGTCTCCCCTGCTTCTGGCTCTGGCGGGCACAGGTGTAGGGAAGCTGCAGACCTGGGTGGTGCAGTCCTCACATCCTCTGGGCCAGACCAGGATAGCAGCGGGAGGGACAGCACTGGGCAGAATGCAAGTCCTGTGTCTTTGGGGTGAAGATGTCCCCGGGCCAGAGGGCACAATTCCAGGACTGGGCCCCAGGTGCCATCCAAAAGCCTTGCCAGCTTGTCCGCGTTGGAGAGTCCCCACCCAGCTGCTGCTCCTAAGCCCCTGACCCCCAGGTGTGAAGGCACCCAGGCTGGAGCTCAGATCCTAACCTGCTTCTTCCTGACTGGGGGACGCTGGACAGGTCACTCACTGCTGTGAGCTTCGGTTCTCTCCCCTGTACTGACGCCTTCTTCAGACAGACAGAGTGCTGTGTGTGAGAGTACCAGGTTAGCTGTCACACAGTCGGTGCCCAATGCTGCTCTCCTCTGCTTGCAGCGGTGCCATCGCCAGGGCAGCAGGGATCAGATCTGAGTCGGGATTCCTCTGAGAGTCTGCCAGGCTCTGCCCTGCGCCACCCAACAAGCCCTGCTCTTGTCTCCACCAGATGGACTCCCCAAACCGGGGCTGAGTCCTGGTTCTGCCCCGTACTAGGCGGCCTTGCATGTGTCACTCGCATTCTATGAGCCCGTTTTCTCATCTGCAAACTAGGTACACTAAACCTACCACATTTATTTATTTATTTATTTATTTATTTATTTATTTATTTATTTATTTATTATTATTTTTTTATCCTCACCTGAGGACATTTTTCCAATTTTTGTACAGATAGAGTGGGAGGGGGAGAGAGAGAGAGAGAGAGAGAGAGAGAGAGAGAAACATCGACGTGAAAGGGACACATCGAGTGGCTGCCACCCGCACGACCGACCAGGGCCGGGGACAAACTGCAACCGAGGTACATGCCCTTAGCGGGAACCGAACCCGGGTCTCTCCGGACCGCAGGCCAACGCTCCAACCGCTGAGCCAAACCGGCCAGGGCAACCTATCACATTTATTAATTAAATGTTTTTTAATTAATTTTTTTTGAGAGAGAGACATCCATTTGTTGTTCCACTTATGTGTTCATTGCTTGATTCTAGTATGTGCCCTGACTGGGGATTGAACCTGCTACCTTGGCGTACTGGACGACCTCTAATCAACTGAGCTACCCGGCCAGGGCCCTACCACATTTATTGATTCAACAAATGTATTCTGGTGTGTACTGGGCCCTGGAGGAACAAAGATGAATGGGACAGTGCCTGCCTTCAAGGACCTCCCACTCTGGGAGGGGAGACAAATGTAAAGTCAGACACAGAGCAGGGAGTGATGAACTTAGCTCAGGTGGGTGGGGGAAGGCTTCAGAGGAGGGGACATCTGAGCAACACCTTGAAAAATGACCAGGAATTTGCCAGGCAAGCCACTGGGGACAGTTTTTGTGTCAACTAAATGTTTTAAAAACTGAGCTGCCTTTACCTGCTAGGCTACCACCTGAGCCTGCCTGGCTCCTGTGGGAAACAAAGGAATGTTTGAGAAACCCATCCTCTGGCCAAGAGTTCCTATAGGGGGAGAGGGGGGTGGGAAACATTCTCCTGGGGTTCCTTGAGCTGAAGGAATGCTGCTAGTCTCTGAGAGTTGGTAGCAATAAACTTCTCTGATTTCACTCATTCACTCGGTCAGATCTCAGTGCCTCTCCCTGACCCTGTGCTTCAAGATGGGGAAAGAGAGATGAAGCAGACGTAGCCTCTCCTGGGCCCAGTTTACGGAGGACAAATGCATAAACAATCACAAGGCAGCGCAGCCATGCTAGGAGTAATTACAGAGGGCACCGGCTCAGCCTGAAGGCATTCGCTTGTTTTGTTAATTATGTGACACATTAAACAGAAAAATTAGAAGACCCAAGAAAAATTTAAAAATAAAATCTCCCCTAGTTTCACCACTCAGTTATGATCACACTTAATATTTCCGTCTATAATCTTCCAGGTGCTTTTCTATGTACATAAAGTTAAAAGCAAAAACAAAACAAAAAACAAAACAAAAAAACTCCCACAAAAATACTAAAGACAATGTGGGGTAGATCCTGGAACAGAGAAAAGAACATTAAAGGAAGAACTGGTAAAAACAAATCAAGTCCAGTGTTGTCTCTTAGTCTGACAAATGTGCCATAGTTATGGAAGATATTAACATTAGGGGAAGCTGGGAGAAGTGTACACAGAAAGTCTCTACTATCTTCAGCACTTTTTTATAAACTTAAAATTATTGTTTTTTATTTTTATTATTTTTTTATTTTTTACATTTTATCTTCAGACAGAGTGGGGGGGGAGAGAGAGAGAAACATCGATGTGAGAGAGACACATCAGTTGGTTGCCACCTGCACAACCCCAATCAGATTCGGAGCTGGGGAAAAACCGCAACTGAGGTACATGCCCTTGGCTGGAATCGAGCCTGGGATTCTTTGGTTCACAGGCCGACGCTCTAACTGCTGAGCCAAACTGGCCAGGGCTTATTATTGTTTTTTAAAATATGTTTTATTGATTTTTTTTTAGAGAGAAAAACATCAATGAGAGAGAACATTGATTGGCCACCTCCTGCATGCCTCCTACTGTGGATCGGGCCTGCAACGCAGGCATGTGCCCTGGCCGGGAATTGAACTGGCAACCTCTTGGTCCACTGAGCCATACCAGGTGGACTAAACTTAAAATTACTCAAAAATAAAAAGTTTACTTTTAAAAATACTCATTCTCCATTGTTTTATAACCTATTTCTTCACTCAGTAGTTAATCATGAAATTCTTGTGTCTCGAAATGATGTATTTCATTCCATCCCATGAATGAATCACAGCCAATGTCCCCCATTGCTGGAAATTTAGGTTGTTTCCAGTTCTTACCCTGTAATAAAATGTGCTGCTCATACTTAGTCATTTCCTTAGGATACACTGACCAAGTGGAATTGCTGAGCCAGAGCTGCTGCGGGGAGCATGTACTGAGCCATCGGGCCATCGCTGTGACAACCGCGAGGGAGAGGCGCTGCTCTCATCCCTTTACTACGGGGCGATTTCCAAAGATGAGCAGACAGATTCTCACCAGACTGTCAGCTCAGCCCAGCCCGCCCTGTCCCATCATGCTCTTCCGCACTCACTCCCATTTTGGCTGCAAGGAGGGTGGTTCCTGTAGCAGCCACTGGAGCGGTCTGTGTGGTTTCGGCAAGTACCCCAGTGAAAAGCAAACTGTTTGGTGCAGTATTCGCAGGGGGTTGGAGGTGGCATTGGGGAATAAGAATGAGTGAGAATACACATTCTGAAATACTTGGTAGTCACGGTAAGGTCCTTTTTCCCTTCGCAAGTGGCCAATGGGAAAGGAGGAAAAAAGCATTATTTATTGGACAGCCGTTTTTCAACTCATTTACTCAGCCACCCCTAGATGGGTGCTATGATCCTCATTTTACAGATAGTTCACTAGGCTTAGAAGTTAGGCGTCTCCCCAAGGCACACAGTAAGCTACTCTCAGCGCTAAGACCCTGGGCCTGCATCACTAGGCACATGACTGAACACAACCGACAAACACTGAGGGACTCCTCTCCTGAGTCTCACGGCAAAGGGTCCCCCAGTTCATGGTCAAGCACCGATGCAGTGTTTGGGAGAGGAGGGAAGGATGGCACCCAGGTGAGCCATCAACTCTGCGTGCACATATCCTTGTATCCTGCTTTTCTGGGCTCTCGACATTACTCTTGAGCTGAAAAATGTTTTGTTCTCCCGTAGGCTTTGTTTGAAAATTCTATTTCCAAGCAGATAGAGATTTCCTAAGAACTCTGGGGACTCACTAGGTTAAAGCAGCCCTGAGTGCCCATGCCCTCTGCCTGGAATGCCCTGTCCTCCACGTGGAGCCACCCAGACCCACCTCCTCCAGAAGCTACCCCTTCTCTGCAGTCCAGCCTCCTGCACCGCACGATTAGCCCTTTCTTTACACTGCTGGTTTTCCAAAATAGACTGAAGGCAGTTTACACACATCAGAGCACAAAAACACCAAACATAAGTCAAATGAGACTGGGTGAGGGGGGAAGGACTTTATTAAGAAACCTGGCAGAGGAAAGCATAGCAACTGAACACAAGGGGAATTTCCTCCGAGCCAGGGCAGAAAGGAAGACAGTGGGAAAGGAAGCACTGCTCCGCTAATAGAAGAATGCAGACCAGCTAAAAGGAAGCAAAATGATCGCCTAGCGTGAAGTTCCGAGATTTGTCCCCAAAGTTACCATCTAAGGGACAACATACAATGTAATGATTTTTCTCCACAGCGACCTTACCCAAAAGGGCAGATCTGTGTGAACTGAGGGTGACTCGGGCAGGGCCTGGGCCCAAGTCTTGCCCTCACCCGCTAGTACCTTTTTCTACTTCCAACTGTTCTCTCCTGGGGGCACCTCATCCGGACTGAGCACCTGACAGGGGCCTTTTGGGAGAGAAGCTCATCAGCCATTGCCTGGGGTGACTCTCAACACAGAGCGGCCGCATTCCCACATGAGGACAGCATTCCCTCTGCGGTGACAACGCAATGCCACCAGGTGGATGGAGAAGTAGAGCCAGCATGCACACCTCCCTGGTGTCACCCTTTCTGGAACCGACTCCTCTCTCCCAGTGACTCACCTCTGGCCCTTCTGGGATAGGGGTGGTTCCAAGAGCTTTGCAAACCCAGGACACTGGCGCTTTAGCGTCCACAGCAAGGGAGTAAGAAAGAACACCACACTGAAATAGAAAGAGGCCTTAACCCAAGGCAGCCCTGGGCTCGCTCTGGTTCTGCTACCCCTAGATGTGTGAACCTCAAAATGCCCATGCATAACATGGAGATAATAACAGTACTTACTTCCACAGGCTATTGAGTATAAACAATGTACGCAAAACCTAGGACACATTAAATACGTTGAATTATCGATTATGAAAATACAAAAATACAGAATTCTGCACACAATTTCAGAGGTCCATGAACTTCTAAGGGATCTTCAGGTTAAGAATCCTTAGCCCAGTTCCTAAGTCAGTGAGACAATAGGTCTTGTCAATGCCTACATTTTCTCTGTGAACTCCATCAGCATATACTGAGCACCAGCTGGAATCCCAGTCCATATGAGTAGATTGGTCACCAGTGTTGTCAGCCACTGGGGGGGCAGGGGCCATTTCCATTCAACGGATGAGGTGAGGTGACTTGCCCAAGGTGTCATGGTAGAGGATTTGCTGCTGAAATCTGCCTTCGACTCATTTAGCTGTCTTCCTGAGAAAGGACTGGGAGGCTTCCTGAGGACCAAGGCTGCTCCTCATCCCGCTCTGTTCTGTCTGCAACACTTTGTCCGCATGAGATCCTAAGACGCACACGCTGGGTCCTCAGACTGGCCGTGACTTCTTCAGAATCAGTTCTGGCAGGGTGTGTCCCTGAAAAAGAACTGTTATCCAGAGGGGCCCTTCCTGCTAGAGAGCCGTGCAAGTCACTAAATCACTTCAGCAACAAAATCACGGGGACAGTTTGAGTTCCGACTCTGCCCCTTGTGTGTGTGTGTGACCTCGAGAGTCTTACTGCCACTCTGAGTCTTGGTTTCCTCACCTGGAAGGGGAGGACAACAGTGCTGACACCTAGGGTGCTTCGTGAGGGTCAAGTGAGGTCGTGGGTGTGCTGCCATCGCGGTCCCTGGCACAATGGTCCTGCAGGATCAGCAGTGGTTCTCAGCTTATCCAATCTCGGTTTCCAGATGAGGAAACCAAGCCCAACGAAATGAACAAACAACAGCTCACTGGGTCTTTTCTCAGGTTATTCCTTCATCATACTGTGCAGACTCCCAGGCTGGATTGACAAATATTTCCCCCCATTGACTGCATGATGATCAAGAAAGGGAAGAACATTTTCATGGGGGCATTTAAATAGCTCAGGGAGCCCTGGCTGGTTTGGCTCAGAGGTTAGAGCGTGGGCCTGTGGTCCAGAGAGACCCTGGTTCGGTTCCCGCTAAGGGCATGTACCTCGGTTGCAGTTTGTCCCCGGCCCTGGTTGGGTGGTGTGGGTGGCAGCCACTCAATGTGTCCCTTTTACATCGATGTTTCTCTCTCTCTCCCAATCCATCTGAACAAAAAATGGAAAAATATCCTCGGATGAGGATAAAAAAAATATAAAAAAGCCCTGGCCAGTTTGGCTCAGTGGTTAGAGCGTCGGCCTGCGCTCCAGAGACTTGGGTTCGGTTCCCGCTAGGGGGGCGTACCTCGGTTGCAGTTTGTCCCCGGTCCAAGTTGGTTGTGCGGGTGGCAGCCACTCAATGTGTTCCTTTCACATCGATGTTTCTCTCTCTCTCTCTCTCTTCCTCTCCCTCCCGCTCTATCTGAACAAAAAATGGAAAAAAATGTCCTCAGATGAGGATAAAAAAATATATATATATATAAAATAAAATAAATAGCTCAGGGAATGAAAAGGCCAGAGCAAGTAAGTCACGTTGTTACTTGAAAATGACTACAGAGGTGGGGAAGTGGTGAGGCAGGAGAGGGAGGAGGCGGCCCAGGGAGCAGGATTAAACATGCCCAGTGACAACTCGGCTTTTCCCCAGAATGAGCCCGAGAGAAGAACCAGCTCCCCTGGTACAGGGAGTGCAGGCACTTCCCAGAAACCTCACCGCGCTGGCAGCCCTTCCAAAGAGCACAAGGGCTTCAGTCCGGACAAACAATTTAAGCTCATTTTTGTCAGGGAAGAAATGTATTTACAAAGAAGCAACCAAGGGTGTTCAAGAGGCACCTGGAAAGGCAGCCAAAAGTCTGGCTTAGGGATTAGAAGCACTGGCTTTCCGGGCTGCAGACCACTGTCCACTCAAGTTATCTAGCCTGGCAGGAAAGTTATTTTTCTGTGTATATTTGGATCCAACTAACACTTATCCCATGTCAGCTGCGTGCCAGGCAAAAAGCTTCTTATAACTTCATTTATTTTGAACAAGCCTGAGAAGGCAGCCTCACAGTCTCTTCAGACAAGAAAAACCGGAGCAGAGTCAATGACGGGCTGGGATTTGCTGTACATCCTGAGCTCCAAGCACAGCGCTGTCTCCGCTGGACCAAGCTGCCTTGTCCTCGGGGTCAAGAAAAGCCTGCATATGAGCTGAAGGTCAAGAGGGTGCAGGCTCATCTTATGAGCACACACTTGGACCTTCCCACCTCCCAGCTTCTAGTGACCACAAGAAAGGGTTTCCAAGCCAGACCCAGAATTCAAAGTCATTTTACTAGCCCGGATCCCCTCAAAAAAAGGTCACAACAGGGGATACAAACTTTTACATACTTTATTGATTTAGGGGCCAAACAAGGCAGCATTTGGCAGTTAAGAAAGGCACCTCATTGAAAATACATCACAGTGCTGTCGAGTGATCCCAGTCACAGGATTTGAGGACAGGAAGGACAATCTTTGGATGATGTTGCTTAGGACTCTTGCTCATTTATTTAAGGTCCCTTCACACATCATGGATGACAGAAGGCAAGAGCATAGGGCTGTGGTACACGCTGGCTGGTTGCTGAGCGCTCACCCGTGGGAGCAGGTGGACTGGGAAGTCAGTGGTAAGCCGGGAAGGGAGTGAGACAGGCCTGCCCCTCTCCCCATGACTCCTGTAAACTTGATTTGCTGAGCCACTGTCCCCATGAGCACACTCCGTATCCCTTTCCAACGTGGAGATGATTTTTTGATCTCAGGGTGTGGGGAACCAGCGTCAGTAGTCAAACCCTCCCTGTCCCAAGCTATAGGACAGACAGGACAACAGTTCGATTTCCTGCATTCCTGGGTGGCAAGCCATGAGGTTCTGAGATAACAGCTGAGGACTCAGGGTACTGGCTATAAAAAATATTGTCACCAGTCCAGAGTAAATGAAAACTTGATTCCTTGGAAATAGCACTGCACCTCCCTATTTCTACTTACATCCTCAATCAGTCTTTAAAAAATTAATTACTCATACTTTTTAAAATTCCTACTACATGTAAAAGAAATCACTACAACACTGTTGCTCTTCCAACATTTTTCTTGAGCCCCTCCCGCTCTTGACTCTCCATCCTTGCCCTGACCACCCCTCCCCTCTGCCCAGCACCTAAAGAGCAGGGATCACGCCGCGGGGTGATGAGCAGTGGTGCAGTCTCGCCTGGCCTTCTGTTACTAGGCTGAAATAGAGAGGAAAACAAGAGAGAACAAAATGGGTTTTTAAAAACCAAGTAAACATCAGAGAAGGCTGGCATGCACGCCCCAGCAACCAAACGCATTAAACACTGGACCTTTCTCTGCCCAGTGAAAGCTCTCATGCTTGCTGAGGTTAAGGCTCCAGAATTAAGTGAAGCAAAAACCGAATCCTAACCACCCTAAAAAGGCATGTGCATCCCCACATCTAGTTTTCACCCGCAGCCCAACTACCACATAAGTGTGGGTGCACATGAGCATGTACATGGCTGGATGGCACGTATTTTTCAGCAAGGGCCATGCACATTCCATTAGCAAAACATTCAAGGACCTCAACTTTGAGGCTAAGTGCCTGCAACTGTCCCCAAAGGGGAGTAGACTCTAAGATTCATGAGGCTACCTCATCCAGACAAGCACCCTGCAGACAGAGCTGACAGTTTTGGTTTCACTCCTTCTCTTTGCCCATTCCCAGAAGTCATGTGCTTCCCAGAAACAACCCACACCACAATGGGTGGAGTTAGTTTACAGCCAGGGAAACAAGGCAGAGGCGAGCCAGCAGACACTCACTTAAACCAGACAAAGAGAGAAGCAAGATGGCCACATACCCACTCCCAGCTTCCAGCAGGCAGAGGACAAGCCCTCTGGTAGTCCCACAGGCAGCAGGGGAGCTCAGGTCAGATGGGCTCTGGGCACTTGAGAGTCACTGCACTGAGTCAGCAGATTACACCAGGGCAGGAGGCATTATTTACTGGAACTGCCCCTGATTTTCTAATGGTTTTTCCAGAGGCTGCTGCTTTTGTGGTCCCTCACAGCAGCTTGTTCATTCATCCATTTGCCACGAATCATACCAGAGACCAAAAGGCACAGCATAGAACCCAGGAAATGCTTTATAGTTGGGGAGCTGAGGTTAGGCATACAAGCTGATTATTGTCATAGATGATTTTATTTTTGGGTGATCTTTTCTTGGGGAGTCTGTAGCCACCATCATCATGAAGTAAGGGGCAAACGATTGAATCTGGAAGGGAGAGGGTTTGAGTTTAAAAGGTATACATCTGATTTGGGCTTCATATCCTGGAAAGCGACTGGGTTTGAATAAATTCTAATCAAAATGAATCCAAGAATAGACTACCTCCAAATCACTGTTTTGTTCATCCTTGGAAACAGAGGCAAATATTAAAAATAAAAACAAAATCCACTTTGGGAAAGTGGACTGGGTGCTCTCAGATGCCCAGGCTGGATGTTCAGAAGACAGTCTGAATTTAAAAGGACCTTTCGTCTGGTTTAATTCTTCGGCCACAATTTGGTTTTCAAATACAGGTCCCAAATGACTCCTACTTTATAGAACCATGGTGCAGATCACAGAAATATTCCAGCTTGGCCTGGCTCTTTCTACAGTGATACTCTCTTCCAGTCATTCTGGAATCTGTAATGTAAGTAACTTCTGACTTCCACTTAGGGGGAAAAAAAGGTCAATGATCCCTGTCCATACATGGACTCCTGTGGCTTTTCACTGTGGGCTAGGAAACAAGCAGAATTCCCTGCCAACAATCTGCCAGCAGGAACTTTGGCCCTGCCTGACTGCACTTGACCCTGGACTTTTAATTAGCTGTTGGAGATAGAATAAATACCAGGGAATTGGGGTATTGGCAGATATCTCAGTTCATTTTAGTCAAAAAATAAAATCAAGAGTATGTCTAAAGAAGTAAACAGCTGATCAAGCAACCTCACCTATAACACAGAAAGTAGGAGAATATACACACATCTATACCCGCCCCCCCCCTCCACAGATGAGATGAGAGTTGCACATACACCAAAGATACATCAAGCAGGTGCTTTTTAATCAGTACATCAAATGATATTCTTGCCTGAGGAAGCTTCCTTCTGCCTGGTCTGCCATTCCCACCCACTCCCTCAACGGAGACAGGAAGAAGAAAGAAACTCCTTTTGGACCCAACATTAGATAAACATCACCAAGTCTTTACATGTGGCTTTGGAGAAGGCTGCTAGGATGCTCGCAAACACGACATCGGGGGTCTGGGATGCGTCAATGGCAGAGTGGATCCCCCGTTTCCTGTAGTACTCCAACAGCGGGGTAGTCTGCGTGTGGTAGGCCTCCAGGCGGATCTTCAAGGCCTTCTCATTATCATCTGATCGGCGGACCAAGGGTTCCCCAGTGACCTGAGAATAGGAAGAGGACAATGGAAGGCCAGGACTGTTAGCAAAGGGTCCTTATCTGATGCCACATGCAGATTTGAGATGCTGTCGGATCCCAAAGTCCACTGGAAGGAAAGACAGACAGTCTAGACCCTTTCCAATCAAGAGCTTTAAAGAACTTCACCACTGCCAGCAACTTGCTCCCAGGAGCAGAGCAACTGGTCTAGAGGTCAGGGAGCCTGAAACAGCAACCGCGAGGGAAGGGGCTTGTGACAGGAAGATGGGCAATGCCTTTCTCTCAGCTTTTGTTCAGGCTGCTCAGGTTCCAACATGACCTTTCTAGGTTCAGAAGCAAGAAGCCTCGACCAGGACAACACACGAAAATCAGATCTGCATTAGCAATCATAATCTTATTTGCCTAAGCATTTTGAGTTTTTACTAGGGTATAGCCATTGACATTCTGAAAGTAGCAAGTGAAGTGTTAAAGAACTCTGAATGGTAGAACTACTAACTTTGTGAAATGTGACTAAATTAGCAGGATGGCGCTGGAACCTGTATGACCTGATGAACTGGTCTCACAGACAAAGGTAAATCCAGGAGATTCTTACTATTGCCTGCACGCTCTAAAACCTATGGAATGGACTATGGCAAATGTTACAGTGAACATGTATGAGGTCCTCCCTTTTACACCTGCAATCAACTGAAGGCTGCCATAAGAATTTGGCACTGTTAATCTAGCCAAAATATTCCGAATCTGTAGGGCACAGGAGAGTCAGCAGAGAGAGTGGACATTCTCCTGAAGCAGACCAACAAACTTCTCTTCAGTACAATCTTCTCCACCCTGGCTCTAATTCTGGGATTCCAAGCAGCCTTCTCCTGATTAGTTGACCATTTAGGTTACCATGATGTCAGAAAGGGGCTGCTCTGGACAGAAGACAGGTACAACTGGGAACTGGGAAGCAGCTGGCACTGGTAGCCCCTCAAAGTCAAGCAATAAACCAGCTGGAGAGACATGGTAGAGATGAGCCATAGCCCATGTGATTTATGTAACAGTAATATTTCTCATGGTTAAGGTAGTAATACTGGTAGAAATAAAGGAAAAATGGAAAAAAACAAAAAACACAACAGAAAAAAGGAAGAAAAGGGAAGGAAAGAAAAGGAAACTTCGTGTCCTGAGTCTACATACGTCATCTTTCATGGGCTCCTTTGGGGGGTTGAACTCCTCGTGGTAGGAACGGCCACTCAGGGGGTGAATCAGCCTGAAAGACAGCAAATGAACACAAGTCAGGTGGCCTGAAAGTATCTCGACAGCAGAAGTCTCCCAGATGACCAGCAGAGACAGAGAAGCTAGATGCAAGGACCTCAACCCAGCAGAGAACCTATCTATAGGATCTCCTGCTTAAGAGGATAACTGGGCTCATGCCTGAGAATGTTTTCTATTTTGACCCAACTTTAAAATGAGTGTCTGGCTGATAAAACTACCTAATTGAGGACTTGAAGGAGGAACTCAAGTGCTGGTCTCACACAGCCATTCACTCTACTTATCCATTTATTCAACAAACATTTCCTAAGTGCCTCGTCCTATTCAGGCCTTAAGCTGAATCCAGGGGCTACAGAGCAGCGAGTCAAGTTCCCTGCTCACCAGCAGTGCTTAATTCAGTGGGGGAGACAAATGTGGAAATAAATTACTACAATAAATCTGGCAATCCTTTACTTATGATTTGTGCAAAATGCTACGGGGAACAGAGGACTGAGAAACTAACCTTATTTTCTAACCTAGTTTGGTTATAAACCCAGAAAGGTGCTATTGGTAAAACATGTCCAATGGATGCAAACACCACCAGATGATGCAGGGCCCATCTGCAATCACATCAATAAGAGGAGCCAGCAACCACTAAGTGGCAAAGTCAAGGCGCTGGGAAAAAGGACTTACTAAACAAGTCACGGAGTAAAGAGCCCAAGAAGAAGCACTTATTTGGCACTGGTAGCTGTGCCCCCTTAGGCAACAAGCCTGTGTTCCTGACTGGGTGACGCCATGCCATAGGAGCTCAGAAACCTAAGGGAAGGAGGCAGGCCAACCATGGCTCAGCAGCCAGGGCCCACTTGCTCAAGTTCGTGTGGCTTTCCAAATCTCTGCCAACCAAGCTCTGCCTATTTAATTGATGGCAGATCTCCTCAAGGTCTATTAGGCCAGAATGTTCCAACATTTTTCAGCTCTTGGCACGCACAGAAGTACAGTACTCAAGGCGCTTGCTCCTCCAGGGGAAGCATGGCCACCCCAGGCCTGCCCAGCTGCTCTGATGGCTGAAGGGATCAGTATCTCAGCTCATTGTCTAGGAAAGTCTGTGTTAGACTATCAAAGCCGCAACTGTGTCAAAAGCGATGCTGTGTTTCAGTGACTGTGTTTTTCAGGGTCAAGGGGTCAATTTATAGTGTATGGTGGTTCATTTACAGCACTGGGGAGGGGGTGAGATTATGGTGGAGCAAATTAGCCACACTGAGTGGGTCTGTGTCTGCAAGCATGTGAGGTGGGGAGGGGCCCTCCTTTATTTCAGCTGTTGGAGGGGTTCATCTAGTGTACCACTGAGAGACTGGGGGGGAGGGGGGGAGGCAGAGGCCCTTTGGGAAAGTGCAGGCATGAGATGTGGATCCATTTCTTCACTTTCTGGAAAGCCCAGGGCACACAGCAGCCAGATGGTAATGAACACAACTCTCCCCTCTCTACTCTCTACATCTCTTGCTCACTCCCACATTCCCTCAGCCCTCCAGTTAGACAACAATGCTCCTTTCCCACTCACAAACATCATTTTAAGAGGAATGCAAGGCTCATTCCTTAAAAGGACAAGGAAAAAAGAAAGCCCAATCTCCAAGTTTTCAAAATGGAATTGGTCTTAAATACTAACCAAAACAGCCCCATGAGTCACCGAGCCTCGCCTGGAGGTGGAGGTGAAGGTACGGAGGGACCAGGGCTGGGATCTGCAGCCACTGATACCCTGAGTGCGACACTGCAGACACCTCCATTCTCATCCACAGAATGGGTTGGTACGAGACATTAGGTTAATGATGCCAGAGGACCAACTGGTAGGATAATTAGGACACTAGAGAGCCAACACTGCATAGGTTAAAACCCCAAAACACCAATCATATTTATTCAAGAAATAAAATAATGACTCATAAAATTATTAGAAGTGATGTCTGCGCTAATTCAGAAGGAATCTACAGCGGGGTCCTTATCATGTCAGATTTAAATAAGATTCACATTAAACTGCGAGTTCCTGACCAGCAGTGGACTAGGAGGCAGAAAGCAGGCTGCCGGTGCCTGCTCTGTCTGACGTGCAGGGGGAATTGGAAAACACCAGTCCGGCTGTCCCATTTCCTCCACTACACCACTCACTTCCAAACCAAGGGAATGAGTCTTCTCTGTTTCGCCCTCTACAGCAATCCTGTACTTGGTTCTTCAGAATCTCTGTTCCCTACCAGCCAACCCCAGTTAAAAGCCTCCATCACTTCACATGTGGGTCAGTCAGGCTGCCAGGTGGGGTTCTTGTCTGTTTCTCCTTTCCCCCAATTTAGTCTGTATGCTAGGACCAAGCTAATGATCTTGGAATGTTGTTTATTGCCACAGTACCTAGTGGCTTAAGGACATGGCATGACTCCTGACTCCGTCACGTCTACCCTCTTCACCTTGGCAGACCTCCCCCATCTAGCCCCCATCCCACCTTCCCAATAGCACTCATTCTACTGCCCAGCCCCCCAGGCCATTCCTCCAACTCTAGACAGACGTCTTGCCACTGTGACAGCTAAAGCCCCTCCCCCACCCCATACGCATTCTGGCCTCTACTCCCTTCTGGGAAAGCCACCAAAATTCTCTCTATCCAGGAAGGTCAAGTTACATTACCCCTCTCCTAGGCAGCCTTCCCTCTCTCCCCGCAGAGTGTCTTCTTGGACTTCCTACTACACTAAACAGCTCAGGTTTCATGTATGGTTTGTGAACACTCTGAGGTCAGAGTTGGGCATCATATTGTTCTACATCCTCTCCTGCTCCCTGCCCCAGAGTCTGGCACTATGCTGAGCACAAAGCAGGCACTCGAGAAGCTGGGCCAACTGAATCGAAGGCCCTCACTGTCACCTAGTACTGTTAACGTCTGCTCTGTGCATCGGGGCCCCAGGCCTGGTGACGTCCCATCCTGTCAATCCTACCGCCACATCAACTTTGTCTACTCTGTACCAGCAGGGATGCAAAGAAAGAAAAGCTCCTGTATTGAAGGAGCCCATGGAATAGCTAGAAACATGAAACCTGGACACTTGGAAAAAATAAATGAATGTAAGATGATCCCACTGTACCTAATACAGCCTCACAGGAAAAGGCCGCTAACACTCACTCTGCTGCCTGTCCCGTGCCTGCCTCTCTCCCGGAAGATGTGGACTGCAGACACATGGAAGCAACGTCTGACCGCACGAGGAAATCACAGTAATACAATTTACAGTAAGAAAACAGTTTTCCTATACTTAAATCACAAACTGTACATGTATTATGATGGTCACAGCATCAATTTAACAGTGAACAACCGGAAGAAACAAATGCCAACAATAAGGGAACGCTTAAGTAATTAATGGTTCACCTGGGAAAAATCACACAGCAATTAAAAAAATGGTCATGGATGTCCAGTTCCATGACATAGAGTGACCTCATTCCTGAGATTCCATTAAATCGACCAAGGAATAAAAAAGCTAAAGCCCACAATAAAAAAGAGGATGGGAGGATCTATCAGTGGCTGAGAGCGTCCAACATACTTCTGGAATGCACAAGCAGACGCTAGAGTGGTTAGTAAAACAGGGCAGAGGTGATCTTTCAGAACAAAGTTGTTCTGATGCAGAAGCATTTCTGTGTTCAAAGTTGACTACAGAGAGAAACAAAAACTTTAAAACAAAACATGCAAAATAATAATAATAATAATAACAGTGGTTGTACCATAAGCAAGTTTTCCTTCATTTTCTAAACTTTGTGTAGATGGTCATATTATTTGTATAATAAAAAGCCTACAGCAAGGTAGAGCAACTCCAACTGAAATCAAATTTTAAAAAGCACTAAAACAGCCCGGCCAGTATGGCTCAGTGGATTGAGTGATGTCCCATGGACTGAGAGGTCCCAGTTCCATTTCCAGTCAGGGCACATGCCTGGTTTCGGGCTTAATCCCCAGTAGGGGGCGTGCAGGAGGCAGACAATGTATGTTTCTCTCGCGTTGATGTTTCTATCTCTCTCTCCCTTCCTCTCTCTCTAAAAAATCGATAGAAACATATTTAAAAAAAAAAAAAAGCACTAAAACAGAGACACGCATGTAAAGAATTTAACATCTCTTAAGCGCCTACTACAAGCAAGGCTCTGAATTATGCACTTTGTGTTATCTAACATGCACGACAGTTCCCCAAACAGGTATTATTAACCCTACTCTAAATATGAAGAAACAGCCTCAGAATGGTTAAGTCACTTGCGCAGAGTCAGCGTAAAAGGCGGCAGGACTGAGATGCTGACTTCAAATCCCTTGCTCTTTCCCCATCCCCATCCCACATTACCACTTCAGCAGATGTCACCAAATAAAACCAATCCATATTAAAACGGCACTAAACTTCATGACCGGGATTAGGCAAGAGTAGTTCCCATGGTCCAATTCATCTCTGAAGAAGAAAGAAAAGAAGGGACCTTCTGGGGACAAATACCTTCCTGTGATTCTCCGGATCAGCAGAGAGTCTGGGATGCGGAATTCAATCACAGAATCAAGCTTCTCTTTCCTCTTCTCCATGAGGTCATCAAGCTGTAAAAGAGTGTGCGTCCCGCCTAAGCTACTAGAGTTTAATCAGCCCCATTTCCCTCAAAGGAATTAAGAGATTAAGGGCCAGAGTTCATTATCATACAGTGGTGATACAAAACCAACCCACTCACCATTTCTGCTTGCCTCACAGTTCGAGGGAAGCCATCTAGCAGAAAACCATTTTTGCAGGGAGGGGTGTCCAAATTCTTCTCAATGAGCTCTACTACCATTTCATCGCTCACCTGGAAGTCAAGAACAAAACAGCCTTGGGTTTAAATCCATGAACAAGGTGCCATTAACCCAACTCCAAGGTCACAAGCCTGCGTCTGTACAGCCGAACTGCTGCAGGAGACAGTGGGGGTCGACCAGAATGCGAAGGCTCCGGCTTTCCCAGTTTCACAATTTTGAATAGGCTCACAGTGAAGTGACCCAGGCCACCCTGGACGTGAGGCAATAGAGAAGTTCACTGCATTGGCAAGATTGGGTTAGAACCAAAGAACTGAGGAGCCAGCCTGACACACCTCTGAGTCTCTCTGAAAACCCCAATGAGGACCCCTCCCAGCTTTCAAAAACTGCTCTTCCTCCTGGGCCTTCTGAGGAAGAGTTCCCTGCCAGTGTTACAGTGAAGGCTGCCCATCTTGGTAGAGCGAATGCTCTTATCTCCCGGGACCAGCTGGGAACTTGGGGACAAAGTATAAGCTCTACAACTAAGTGAAGGCTGGAGATAAGTAATCTCACTGCCACATCCCAACTTTTCCTCAGTACAGGATCTTCTGCCAAGACCCAAAGTCCAGACTATCTACTTTCTGGTTTGAGAAAGCCTCACGGACATGAAGGGAAAGCCAGAAGCCGACAGGCAGGTGGGCGGACAGGCTGGGTACCATTCCGTGCAGGTACTAAACCTCACAGCCTGACAGGAAGCATTAAGTCGGGAATGGAGGCAAAGCCCAGCACCTTCCCTAACCAGCATGCTAAGTAAGGCATAGAAAGACCAGAGGGCCAACCAAAAAAATGACATCCAAAGGTGATTTGCAGAGGTTACATCTCAGAATAACTCAGTTACAATTAAGCTCTGGCACTAATCAAAGAAGATTTAGTAGAAAATAGATTGTATTTGTCCAATCAGATTAACTGGACTAGAAACAAGAAAAAATACGATTACATCTCCCAAACAGGAAGGATCACGTCTATCAAAAGCAATTCCTCTGACGAAGACACAGAGCAGAGTCACAGCAGCCGATTAAAAACACTGTGGCTCCTGGAGTCCTCTCTCTAACAGACGCATCCTTGAGTTCTAGCCTGGGGATGGCAGTTTCATTTTTGGCTCTAAAAATTGGATGGATATATTACAAAATGCACCAGCACAGAGGAACCTCCAGGATACTGTGAATAAAGTAAGTGCCATAAATTCAGAACAAACCAAGTAACCTACTCCTCTAGAAGTTCATAACGTGCCAGTTTGTTCGAACACCCTGGAGCACAGCGCTGTCCAACAGAAACGTTCTACAGTTGTTCTGCTAGCAAACACCAGAAATGGGGCAAGTGAGACCAAAGAACTGAATTTCACATTAAATTGAATTTAAATGTTCAATAGCTCCACATGGCTGGTGGCTACCATATTAGGCAGGGCAGCTCTAGACTAGGAGGAATATCAACATTCACTGGTACCACCAAACCTACCAGTTTCCCGGCATCCATAGTTGCCTTCAGCTTTTTCCCCAGCTCTGAGCCAGAAGCCACCATGGCCCTTAGCATGTCCCCAGTAGCCAGATGGCAGACACAGAAGTTTTTGGCCAACTTGGGTGCCTGTGGATGGGAAAACAAAAACCAAGGTACAGTTACCACTGCAGGCCCTGGAGTCAGACTTCCTGGGTGTGAACCTGGCCCTGGGACTTATTGGCTGTGTGAATTTTGGCAAATGCCCATTTCCTTACCTGTAACAGGGGTAAAAGTACCTAATATTATATTTTAACATATAATGACCATAAGGTTATAGTAAGAATGACATGAGATAATACATGCAAAGCACTTAAAACAGTACGCTTAGCACAGAGGAAGCTGTCATAAATATTAGCTATTATCACTCCTTCCACATTAGTGACACACAAGCCTCAGTTTCCCTATGATAAACGGGAAGAAAAAAAACAGCAGTATCATCCAGCTGGTGTGGCTCAGTGGTTGAGCGTCAATCCATGCACCAAGAGGTCACCAGTTCAATTCCTGGGCAATTCCACATGCCCAGGTTGTGGGCCAAATCCCCAGTGGGGAGCATGCATGAGGCGGCCAATTGATGTTCTCTCTCATCAATGTTTCTATCTCTCTCTCCCTCTCCCTTCCTCTTTCTCTAAAATCAATAAAGAAAAAATATTTAGAAAAAACAAAAAACCCCAGCAGTATCAATACTTCATATGGTTGCTGTGATGTTTAAGTGAGTTCATGTATACAAAGCACAATGCCTGGCATGTAATGTGTTGAATGGACATCTGCCACAGGACTGAATGTGTGATTATCCAGTGCTGTGGCCACTGGCCTGAGAGGCAAGGTGAAGAACTCAGGTTTCCCGCAGGCAGACTAGGTAGCTGCGTTATCTTGGCCAAATCACTAACCTCTCAGAGGCTTGGTTTCCTCATCTGTTTAAAATGAAGGCAAAAAGGCTCCACCAAGGAAGGTAGCTGTGAGGATCAGATGAGATACATACGAAGGGCACTCGGCGAACAGTAAGCACTTATATTACTTGTAGGAGGCAGTACAGCCTTCAAAGAGCATGGGCTTGACAGTGAAACTGCCTGGGTTTCAGACTTCAGGTCTACCGATGACTAGAGAGGCATGTGTCTTAAGAAAAATTATATCACCTTTGTAAGTTTCAAATTTCCTCTAAGTAAAATGGAGACGGTTGATGAGATTATAAAGAATCAGCATACGCAGGACCAGGCACATAGTAAGTGCTCAGTGAACATTAGCTGTTACTAGAACCCCTGCCCTAAATCCATATTCATTCATACAGAAATGAATTTATTTATCCATCACACTGATGGCTCATCTAAGAACCCTCTTGGGATTTAGGGAAACTGACAAATAGGAGACAGAGATCCTGTCCTCTATGAGCTCATAGTTTGGTGGATTATATCTCAGAACAAAGACTAGAACAAGAAGAGACCCTGAACAGTTCAGCATTGGTTTTGTAATGGCAACCCCCACCTTCAAAACAAACAAAAAACCTTCAGAACTCCTGAGGAACAGAATCAGTTCAAGAAGCTTAATACTTAGCTTTCCGGCTCACTAGTTTTATTAAAAAAGTACAGTTGGATTCTTGTTCAAACCAGTTCATTGGGAGTTTTCTTAGGTGCACACAATAAAAACAGATGGGGCCCAACACAGCAAATTCTGATTTGTTGTTCATGGACAGATTCAGTTCAGGCAAAGAAATTATTTCATAGCAAAACAGCCCAGATGAGAAGGCATTAAAACTCCGGAAAACCAAAGGTCGTCAGGACCCTTTGGCAATGGTAAACCTTCCAGTCCTCCACACTGGCCCAGTGGCCACATACCCAGAGAACTGTGCTTTTCTGCCAATCTTTCTCCTTGGTTGTTGAAATTAACTTGGTGAAATTTTGGAGGTCAGGCTTGTTCAAGGGGAAAGGCTGACCAAAACACCAGAAAAGTGCTGTTAACAGCACGGAACCTATTTATATCGCCCTCCCCAAACTACAGGACTCTTCTGTGCTGTTCCAGGTGACTGGATTCCACAGCTACGCGGAAGAACGCTCCAACAGGGAAGAAGGGCATGGCAGAACACTAACTTCATTCACTGCTGGCTGCAAGGGAGTCCCAGTGACAGGCTGCAAAAAGTTCGGACTTTGAAGTCAGGCAGATTTGCACATGAATCCTATTGGGTGCTTTAATTCAATAGCTGTGTGACCTTGGGCTAGTCACTTAACTTCTCAGAATCTCAGTTTCCTCACCAAATAGGATAAAGGGATAAGTCTACTTCTTAAGGCTGTTGTGAGGATAAAATGAAATAAATTACCCAAAACATCGACACATAGTAGGCACTCAATAAACAAAAGACCTTTCGTGGTCTTTCTTTTTTGCATTACTAGTTACTTGCACACTACAGAAGAAGCTTGATGAAATAACTGTACTATATTCCCCTCACACTTTAAGCTCCAGGGCAGTGGTTTTCAACCTTCCTAATGCCGCAACCCTTTAATATAGTTCTTCATGTTGTGGTGACCCCCAACCATAAAATTATTTTTGTTGCTACTTCATAACTGTAATTTTGCTACTGTTATGAATCGCCATAGGAAATATGTGTTTTCTGATGGTCTTGGGCAACCCAGAGGTTAAGAACCACTGCTCTAGGGCAATGCTTCCACTCCTCCAAATCACGGGGAGGGGGGGGGGATGCTTTTAAAATGCAGATTCGATTCCACAGTATGGGGCCTGAGAACCTGTATTTTTCCAAACCCTCACCTGAGGACATTTTTTCCACTGATTTTCAGATAGAGCGAGAGGGAGGGAATGGAAGAGGGAGGGAAAGTGAGAGAGAAAGAGAGAAAATGCATGCACGAGCCGGGGATCTCACAACTGAGGTACATGACCATGACCAGAATTGAACCCATGACTCTTTGGTCCTTGGGCCAATGCTCTACCCGCTGAGCAAAACTGGCCAGGGCGAGAACCTGAACTTTTTCTTTTTTAATCCTCACCCAAGAACATTTTTCCATTTTTGTTCAGAGAGAGAAAGAGAAACATCAATGTGAAAGGGACACATCGAGTGGTTGCCTCCTGCACAACTCTGACCAGGGCTGGGGACAAACCACAACCGAGGTACATGCCCTTGGCTGGAACCGAACCCATGACTCCTTGGTCCACGGGCTGATGCTCTAACCACTGGGTCAAACCGGCCAGGGCAGAACCTGCATTTTATTTATTTTTTTATCCTCACCCAAGGACATTTTTCCATTTTTTGTTCAGATAGAGTGGGAGGGAGAGAGAGGAGAGAGAGAGAAACATCGACGTGAAAGGGACACATCGAGTGGCTGTCACCTGCTCGACCAATCAGGGCCGGGGACGAACTGCAACCGAGGTACACGCCCTTAGTGGGAACCGAGCCTGGGTCTCTCTGGACTGCAGGCTGACGCTTTAACTGCTGAGCCAAACCGGACAGGGCAGAACCTGCATTTTTAACAAGCTTCCAGGCCTGGCCCCTGGACATACTGTTGCTGCTGAAGCTCTGAGCCACTGTGTCTCACTAGCCACTGACCATTGCTAAGTCTGAGAAATAGGCTCTATAAGAGGAAATTGGATGGACTTTTTTGAGGGGTGAAGTAAGAATGGCTAAAACCAATGGGGAGACAGCAAGCTGGATTTAGTGTTCTCAAACTTCAGTGTGTTATCATGATCATCTGGGGCACTTGATAAAAATACACCAGGCCCTCCCTCAGTTTATGACTGAGTGGTGCTCAGGAAGGGCTCTGGGGTGCTGATGCGCAGTCTGCAAAGCCCTGGGACTGTGGGGGCAAGACTGGGCTTTGTAGTGGTGCAGCTGTGGGGTGGAAACATCACCTTGAACAAGTTATGCAGCCTTAAAGCCTCAGTTTCTTAATCCCTTGAGTATAGACAACCAAGTCCGTTTTCCAAGCTGTTGTGGGGATGTAATAAGATTATATATGCAAAAGTGTCCAGCATAGTGCCTGGCATTAGGGGAAATAAAGGGAAGCTATCAGTTGTTTAGATTTGATTTAAACTCAAACTCACTTGTTTTCTCACCTCGAAAACATCTTTCGGCATCTAGTCTTCCCAGCTCCCATCTCTAATGTTCCTGCATATGTAGCTAGAATCATTTCCTAAAATACTACTGGAAATGTTATCTCCTCCTCTCCCCCCAACACATACATTCAGGAGCCTTCAACATCTCCCCAGTGCAATGGGGAAGTCCAAATATCTTAGCCTAGCAATCAGTGTCCTCCACAATCAACCCTCTAAACCCCTCAAGCTCTTCAAACTTACCTCCACAAGTCCTTCTGTACACCCTGCACCTCTACAAACAGCTGCTCTATGTGTAATTCCCAAAGACATAAAATAAATCTCTCCATGGACCAGCTCAAAGCTCCTCTCTGTATAGGAATGTCCGCTCCCTTCCCCCTACTGGTCTAAGCTCTACCCCTCCCTGTAGTCAAATTCTGAGCTTATCTCTCCCACCCAATTATCCCTTCTTCCTCCAAGGAGAAAGTCATCAGTATCAGCTAACTCTGAGTGTTTGCAACATGCCAAAAAATTTTTCCATGTGTTATTTTAAGGTATGTAGTATCCATAATACATAAATCCATGAGGTAGGATATATATATATATATATATTTTTTGTTAATCCTCACCTGAAGGCATTTTTCCATTGATTTTTAGATAGAGTGGGGGGGGGGCGGGAGAAACAACTATGTGAGAGACACATTGATTGGTTGCCTCCCGCACAACCCCGACCAGAGCCGAGGATTGAATCTGCAACCTAGGTTTATATGCCCTTGACCAGGAATCAAACTTAGGACCCTTTGATCTATGGACCAATGCTCCAACCACTGAACCAAAACGGCCAGGGTGGCGTAGGAACTATTTTTATCTGCATTTTACAAATGAAATTCAGAGGCTAAGTTGCCCAAGATCACATAGCTGGTAACAGAGCTAGCTTCAGGACTGTTGAGCCCCAGCTCTTCACCATACCATATGGCAGTGATTTTCAACTGTTTTCATCTCATGGCACACATAAAATTGCTAAAATTCTGCAGCACACCAAAAAATGTGTAATATTTTTTGCTGATCTGACATTTACTTCATTCATACCGGACAGCTCTTGTTGCATTGGCTGTCATTTTTTATATGACAATCTAAGGCAGCGGTTCTCAACCTGTGGGTCGCGATCCCTTTGGGGGTCAAACAACCCTTTCACAGGGGTCGCCTAAGATCATCGGAGAACACATATTTCTGATGGCAATTCATAACAGTAGCAAAATTACAGTTATGAAGTAGCAACAAAAATAATTTTATGGTTGGCGGTCACCACAACATGAGGAACTGTATTAAAGGGTCGCGGCATTAGGAAGGTTGAGAACCACTAAAGATTCTAAGGGAAAAGAGGTTAGTACCCCTGACTAAATAGTCAGGTATTGCATATTTTAAAAATCCTTGCAGCACACGGATTGAAAGTTGCTGCTATATGGCTTTGTTAAATAACAACCCAGAGCCTTAGTGACTGTCCTTGGGAAATGTGTGTGTATGTGACTGCAACAGAGCACAGGAGGACTTCACAGTGCCAGCAATGTTCTGTTTCCCAATATGGGTGTAAGCTACACAAATGTGTTCATGCTGTAAATTTTCATCGAGCTGCTTGCTTATGATACTTGCACTCGTCTCTACATAATTCTTCAATGAAAGAGTTTTTAAAAAGCATAGAAACTTGTGTTTGAATTTCAGCTCTGCCTCTAAACTTACCATGTAACCTTAGGCCAGAGATTCTTTTAGACTGTCTCCTCATCTATAACTTTGGAATATTATTACCAAAATCACTGGGTGGGTGGGAGGAAGGACAGAAGACTGTCAACAAATTATAGTTCTTGATCTAATCCTGAACTACCCTAGCATGTGTCAGACACCCATCTGCCACTTCCCACGATACTCTGCACTAGCATGTCTTGTTTGCATGTGTATTCATTTCTGCCCCATACCTAGATTAATAGCAATAATGTAAAACAGTCATTCTGCTACTCAAGAAATCAGTCTGAGTTCAAATCCTGCCTTGGCTACTTTATGTGCATGCTGGGGCAAGATATAGCCTCTGGGCTTCAGTTTACCAGTAAAAAGGCATGGATAACGGGACCTACCTCCTAGGGTTGTAGGCTTAAATAAGAGGACATATGTAAAGTCTTTGGCTGGGGGTCTGTTACATAATTGAGCAAAGGGTGACTATTTTGCATATCACACCCCACTCTTCAAGGGCAAGGGCTGCTCTCTGCATCTCCAGCACTGAACTTACCAACAAAACATGCATACGGTAGGAGAAAAATCGAACCCAGGGCAGCAGATAGTGCAGAAAAAGCAGGAGCCATTTGAGTACAAGATCTGCGTTACTTGCAATGTAACCTAGAGAACAAGCTCTTTGAACTTGTTTATCTAACTGTAAAAGGGGGAATGAGAGTGTGGGTCCCACAAAGTTGTTTTGAGTGTCACTGCATTGACATAACAGACAGAGCCTGACCTGCAAGATGACAGCTAACTGCCTAAGTGTGCCTGGCCTTGAATTGGTATAGATTGGACACATGAAAGAAAACATGAAGAGGGGCTGGCAAAGAAAACACAAAAGCACACCTATGTTTTGGCCACACTGTAGGAATATCCAACTGCAAAAGGGAGACAGGGAAGTAAGGTCATTTAAATAAAATAATAAACGCACATATTCTAGATGTTTTCAGTATGCTGACAAAAAAACCAGGTGGTTTAAAAATGTTTAACTAGCCCTAGCCTATTTGGCTCAGCGGTTAGAGCATTGGACCGTAGACCAATGAGTCACGGGTTCAATTCCAGTCAAGGGCACGTACCTTGGCTGTGGTTCATTCCCGGTCCTGATCCGGTCGTGAGGGAGGCAGCTAGTCGATGTGTCTCTCTCACATTGATGTTTCTCTTCCTCTCTCTCCCTCTCTCTCTTATGATAAATAGAAAAAATATCCTTGGGTGAGGATAAAAATTAAATAAATAAATAAATAAAATATTTAACTAAACATTTTTAGTTAAAAACGAGAAGTTTTAATAGAAAACAGTCTTAATTTCAGTCGCACCAACATAAAATACTGAGTTATGCAGGTATAAAAAGGCAGACTAGTGGGAAAAAACAAACATTACTGAGCAGGTACTAGGCACAAACCTAGGTTAGGGATTTTATATCAAAGACTCAAACATTTACCCATTGGGGCCAGGCAGGCAATGCAAATGAATGAAGTAGGTCAAATGTAAGCAACAGGCAGCAAAGAAGGCTATGAAGGGGACAGGAGAGCACATGAGCCATCCAAAGTGGCCTCACCACACAACTGCCTGCCAGCCAGAATGGAGGCCAAGAGCCACTAGGTCGGACTTCTCAAGAGAAAACAGAGTTCTGGATTTTTAAGCGAAATTTCCCAACTGAAAACTCTGTGCGGTCAACTTATTATTATTTTATTATTAATTTTAGAAAGAGGAAGGGAGAGACAGAGACAGACAGACATCAATGTGAAAGAGAAACATCAATTGGCTGCCTCCTGCACACTCCCCTACAGGGAATCAAACCCACAACATGGGCATGTGCCCTGACCAGGAATCAAACCTGCTACCTTCTGCCATATGGGACAGTGCTCCAACCAACTGAACCACACTGGCCAGGGCTCAACTTATTATTTTGAAAGCTGACAAATAAAAGAAACAAATAAGAGTTCTGGCCAGGTAGCTCAGATAGAGCGTTTTTCTGATATGCCATGGTTGCGGGTTCCATCTCCGATCAGGGCACATACAAGCAGCTGCCAAGTGGAAGAACAAAGGGATGTTTCTCTCTCTTTCTAAAAATCAATAAATAAAAAGGGGGGGGGGACTAGGGGACATCTGTAATACTCTCAACAATAAAAATAATTTTTTTTTTTTAATTCTCACCCGAGGACATTTTTCCATTTTTTACTCAGATAGAGTGGGAAGGAGAGAGAGGAAGAGAGAGAAACATTGATGTGAAAGGAACACATTGAGTGGCCGCCACCCACACGACCCAACCAGGGCCAGGGACAAACTGCAGCCAAGGTACATGCCCTTAGCGGGAACCGAACCTGGGTCTCTGTGGACCGCAGGCTGACGCTCTAACCGCTGAGCCAAACCGGCCAGGGCAATAAAAATAAATTTAAAAAAAAGGAACATATCAAGCATTTATCCTGTCTTTTTTTTTTAAATCCTCACCTGAGAACATTTTTCGATATTTTGTTCAGATAGAGTGGGAGGGAGAGAGAGAGAGAGAAACATCAATGTGAAAGGGACACATCGAGTGGTTGCCACCTGCACGACCCAACCAGGGCCAGGGACAAACTGCAACCGAGGCACGTGCCCTTAGTGGGAACTGAACCCAGGTCTCTCTGGACCGTACGCCAATGCTGTAACCGCTGAGCCAAACTGGCCAGGGTTATCCCGTCTTTTCTATACAAACCATACCAAATAGCAGATGAAAAGTTTCTCTTTATAGAAATATTTCAGCAAATAAAACAAAAAGAGAATGATATAATTAGAATACCACCATTTTGCCACCCACATAAATTTAGGGACCAGGCACTGACCATCAGAGACAAGCAGACCTGTCGTGCCCCCTAATGGACAGCACTGCACCACCTGTGACATGGGTGGGCCACAAAATTGAACTCAGGTATGTTACGTGTATAAGCAAACTTCCAACTTACAAGAAATAGAGAAGAAAGGAGAAGGTGTTAAATACACCATGGAGATACAATAAAAAATTCCCAGAAAGAGAGACACTCCCAGGACCCAGTTTCTCCCCCACAAAAAACTGCAAGAAAAAAAAAGCTAGGAGAAAAGCTGTAAATTAAGACAATGACCACATTTGTGAGACAAAGGGAAATGTATACATTGACTACTATTAAAAATTGTCAATTATTTTAGGGGATATTGTGCTTGTTTACAAAAAATAATTTCTTTTAGAGATACACACTGAAATATTTACAAGTGAAACGTTACACTGTTTGGGTGCTGCTTTACAATAATTGGTAAAGGAAGAGTGAATGAGGAAGGAATGGCCACCAGCTGATGGATAGGGGCTCATTAAAACATCCTGTCTTCTTTTGTGTGTTCAAACTCTTCATAATAAAGTTAGGGAGCATAGGCAGCCTAAATGCTGCTGTAGGGTGCCACTCTGCAACCTCTGATTTATGAACACTTTTTTTTTTTAACCTATAAAACTACAACCACCAGTATTCCTATTGTTCTAATTATGAAAAGCTGCATAGAGGTTAAGTGACTTGTATAAATCTTATCCTTTCTTCAAGTCCAGCTCTAATTACATCTCCTCTATTTCTACAAAGCCTCTAACCAACTCCCACCATATCTGCACCCTTATAAATCACCTCATAATTCTCTTCAAATCTTTTGGACTACATCACCCTTTATACTGAAATATATCTAGGTTGGGAGGGTGGGGAGATGTGCTACTAAGATGGGGGAGTCAACAATTATTGAACACCTACTATGTGCCAGGTTGTCATCGAGGTACCTCCAAGTGCTTTACACACATATATATTATCTTCCAAGATCCTTGTGAACTTTTGATCTACATGGGCATTCTTTATCTGAATTAGTAACGTAGTAAGGTAGGGGACTACCTTACCCTGAATGAGTATGGTAGGGGACCTATTTTTCAGATGAGAACACTGGAGCTTGGAAATTACAAAGTTTGCTAGACTATAAAGCCATTGTCTCAGCACTGGGATGGGTTGTCCATTACATATTAACTTTAATATGAACTAAGACCAAAAAAAAAGTGCCTTTGAGCTACCCTGTTTATACTCACAGCAAAAATCTGCAGAGTCTAAAGCTGCAGGTTACCCAATAACTGAGGGTAGCAGCAACAGGAAAGAGGAGACTTCAGTGTTACTAAGGACAGGGGGATTAGGTAACAGAGAGCTCCATGGATGAATCAGCTCTGGCCAAAGAGAAAAAATGGGTAAGTGGGTCCTTCTTGACCTATTACCCAGAGCTAAAAAGCAAAATCACAGGAATGAAAGGAATCTCCCAGATGTCCCTGTTCATCAACCACATGAATCTGTATCCATCCATTTCCAGTAACCCCATCAAGTGCCAAGTAATGTGCTGGGGGCCCAAGCATGAGTAAGACAAGATGGTCTGTTTGCCCAGACTTGCAATCTTTGCAAGTGTAGGGAGAGAAGAGTGGGCACAGAGCAGTCCCCAGAACCCCACTCATTTAGTAGCTCAGACTTTCAGGAATCCCCTCTTTAGAATCTAACAAGCAAGTGCCTGGGGCGGGAGTGGAGGTGAGGTGGGTAATGCCAGGAATAGATGATAATCCAACCTGTGGGCTTCCAAATCCAGAATGAGATTATACATCCTAACCTTAATCTATGGGCCCATTCCATCCAAGTGAGGCCCCACAGTCTGCTAGGGCAGAAGGTAACGTCAGACTCCAATTACTTGGGCCCCATGGTTCCAACTTGGAGCCTCTTGAGGTTCCAGGCTCCATTAAGTCAATTTTGCTAACTTGGGAAAGCCATCTGACCCTCTCTGGGTTGTTTTCTTACCTGTAGATAGAGGTACTCTCTCCCATTCCCCCAGCTTAACTGGTTCACGCAGGTCTTACTTCTCTTCCTTAGCAGTATTACTCCCACTCTGCCCCAAGTGTTGGAGATGCTCCGCCACCTTCAATCATTAATTATGATAAGAAACGTTCCCCTACCCCGAGTGCCTGGAACGTAACCCTGGGCAGTTCACTCCCAAATAGCAGGGAATCTGGGGTCCCTGCCACCACTCAGCCTGTAATGTATAAAAACGTCTCAGCCCAGGGCTCACCCTACCCTTCAAAACAGCTCAGCTTCTAACTCCTTAACAGATCTAATCAGTCCTTTGGTCTTCTAACACGACACCTGAAGCGTGGATCGTTCAAAAACTCTAATCCTAACTCACACTTCCCCGACCCCCACTTTGGACCCTCCCCCAGACGCCTTGCCAGAACCTAGACGCGGGTCAGGGCACCCCTGGACTCAGCCCGCGGCCCCGCTCTGGGGCGATCTGGACCTCCAGCTGCCCTGACCTTGGGGTTCCATGGGCTCCGCCGTCAAGCCCGGCCCTGTAGCTCACCTGGGTACCCTTGCCGGCCCCGGGCGGTCCCAGTAGGACAGCCCGGATGCCTTTCGGACTCTCTGGGGCCGGTTCGGCCGCGGGAACGTTGGGAGCCATGGCCGCGGAAACCTCCCACTGCTCACCCGGCCTGCACACCTCTCAGGTCCAGCGCTTCCAGGCCAGCGCGCCACGCACGCACGCACGGCCCGCTCGCCGCTCACACTGGTCCGTCGCCACGTCTGTCAGTCCCATTTTCCCGCCCCTGAGCGCGACGGACACTTTAACTTACCAACCACGCGGCGGGAGTAAGGAAGGGGTGGGCCATCATAAACTGAAGGGGGGTGGGGCTCGCGGCGGGTGTGCGGATTGGGCGGGAAAAGGTGAAGCAAGACAAGAGGGCCTCTGGGAGTTCTAGTTGGACTTTTTGACAGTTAATGACACCGGCAACTCCCATGATTCCTTTGAAATTGCCCATGGATGTGAAAATGGGTGAAATCAGTTTTAGAAGACAAATTGGCAATATGTAACAAATATTTTTTGGTCCGGCAATTCCACTTCCAGGGACTTAAAGGACATAATCAAGGATTTGTGTAAAGACTTGTGTAACAAAGATATTAATTGTAGCAGTTATAACAACTCAAAAGCCCCAAACAAACAAACAAACAAACAAACCAAAAAACAAAAGGTAATATCCCAAATGTTCAACAATAAGAGGTTGGTTAAATATATGGTAACAAATTTGTATACTGGAATCTTCTGCCCTACCCAAGATATTTAATCAAATGGGAAGATGTTTGTCAAACAGGATACAAAATTGCAGTTATAACAAAACCCCAATTTTGTTTGATAGTTATGGTCTCTGTTTAGTGTCATTACATGAGCTTCTCCTCTTCTTAGTGCATTTTTATATTTTCAAAAAGTTCTATAATAAATTCTATAATAAACATATTATTATATTTTTTTATCCTCACCGGAGGACATTTTTCCATATTTTGTTCAGATAGAGTGGGAGAGAGAGAGAGAGAGAAACATCGACGTGAAAGAGACACATCGAGTGGTTGCCTCCTGCAACCAAGGTACGTGCCCCCAGCTCTCTCTGGACCGCAGGCTGACGCTCTAACCGCTGAGCCAAACAGGCCAGGGCAACATATTATTTTTATAATAAGAAAACGACCTTTGTAAGTCAGGAAAAGGTAGTTTTTCTCAAAAAAGATGACCATTCTTGGACGGGGAAATTATTTCTACAGATTTTTGGTGTAAGTTTCATCCACAGCCCCTATGAAGCAACCTCTGAAACTCTGGTAAGACCAGCCCCAAAGGCCCCTTTGGACCTCTAGTCCAGAGTGTGATGATGAAACAGTTATGTTTCCCCACAGGCTCATAGTAAATCATTTTCCACATCCTGGTAATTAACTTGGTCTCTTCTATTTTACCTCACAAAAGAAGTTAACATTCATTCCTCATCTCCACACTGTACTTCTATAAGGTGCCTGCCCTGGAAAGGGACAGGACTTGTTATGCCCATTTTTCAGGAAGATATGCAGCGACCAGCCCAAAGCCACACAGAAACAGTCATTAGACTGGAATGACAAGGCAATGCCCCAGCGAGCACAAGGTTCATGGGGGTGGGGGTGGGAAAGCAAGTATATATTCTCTGGAGGAAGCTTCTAAGTGGCCAACATTCACTTCAATCCAAGAAGACCAGAGTTTATCCAGGTTTGCTTAGGGCACCTGGAAAAGGGCATGGGGCATCCTTCTGTTTCTACCAGCAGTCCCTACAGTGATGCTGATCAGGCTGGACACCCCACTCAGGAGGAAAAGCAACTAAGACTACACATTAATACATAAAATATAAGGTTTATTTATTCAATTTTAAAACATGTTCTAGGCTTTGGGGCATACTAAGGACCATAAAGGGAATATTGAGAGCCCAGGGGAAGGAGGGACTACCTCATTCATTTATTCACTCAACTATTAATTTTTAATAACTGCTACCATCTACCTGTTATTGGGTACTGTGTGCCAGCACTGTGCTCAGCACTTTACACACATTGTCTCATCTAATTCTCACAACAAACTACATACGAGGTAATGACTTTATCATCTACATTTTTTTTTTTAATAGGGGAAAGAAAGGCACATTTGATTAGTCTGTGACTGAGCAAATTTGAGCTCAGGTCTGTCTGTTCGACTGGCTGGTGCCCAGCATTGCCAGGTAACAAGATAGGCAGTTTCTGCAGACATGGGACTCGCAGTGCGGCTGGGTTCCAGTAGGTTTCTGTAAAAGAGAAGGACCTTGAAGGATACAGAGGATTTGGCTTTGGGGTGTGGGACACTTCAGGCTGAGAGAACACTGGGAGCAAACCATCAGAGGTGAGAGAGAGCAGGGTGTGCTGTGGTTTTTATACAGTGGGCATTGGGGGAATCAAATAGCACAGGTTTACATTTTATAAAGATCACTCGCAGGACAGACTGGAGAGGGGAGAAAGAGATAAATCCAAATGAGCTAAGAATATTTTTGTTAGTGTTTTGTGGTAGGCAGAATAATGCCCCCCCCCAAGATGTCCACATCCTAATCCCCAGAATCTGTGACCATGTTACCTTGCATGGCAAAAGGGACTTTGCAGATGTGATTAAGTTAAGGATTTTGAGATGGAGAGATTATCCTGGATTATCGGGATTGCCCAATATAATCACAAAGGTCCTCATAAGGATATAAGGGAGGCGGAGAGCCAGAGAAGGAGATGTGATGACATCAGCAGAGATCAGAATAGTCAGATTGCCCGGCCAGTGTGACTCAGTGGTTGAGTGTCGACCCATGCACCGAGAGGTTGCTGGTTTGATTCCCGGTCAGGGCACATGCCCAGGTTATGGGCCTGATCCCCAGTGAGGGGCATGCAGGAGGCGGCCAGTTGATGTTCTCTCTCATTGACGTTTTTATCTCTCCCTCTCTCTTCCTATCTCTCTAAAATCAATAAAGAAAAAAAAAAAAAGAATAGTGGGATTGCTGGCTGGGGACCATAAATCAAGAATGATGGCTGCCTCTGAAGCTGGAAAGGCAAGGAAACAGATTCTCCACGAAAGCCTCCAGAAGGAACACACCTTCTGCTGACAACTCAATTTTAGCCCCATAGACCCCATTTTGGACTTCTGATCTCTGGAATTGTGAGATCAATTTCTCTTGTTCTAAGACACCGAATTTGTAGTAATCTGTTACAGCAGCAACAGGAAACTAATACATGTTCTTTGGATGCAAACAACAGAAATCTGGCTACGGTTAGCAAAATAGGAATTCACTGGGAAGGCACAGTTGTACAACTAGTGGCCTCAGAAATGATAGGAGCCAGGGTTGCTTTTCTGATCTAGAGAGCAGGAACAAGTGGACAGTGCTTGGGGGAAGTTTTATTCCCTCCTCCAGCTTTTTGCAAGTGGCGGAAACTCTTTTAGAGTAACACTCTTGCCTCTTGCCTCAACCCTTCACACATCCATACTCCCCAGAAGAGAAGGGATTATCTGATTGGTGAGTTTGAGGAGAATGAATGGAGTTCAACTCAGTTCTTCTTCCCTCTTTCTCCTTCAGATCTGCTTGCCCACAAGAGTGATGTTTTTTCCCCTCTGTTCCTCCATGCTCTAAATTTCCCAGCATCTGACCCTTACAGGGAAAACTATGATTTTTCCAGTACTGCTGGGACTAGGTGAAGATTAACTTTGGGGTTCAGGATTAGTAAGCTCACTTGCCTATTAGACTTAATGGTACATCTCCAACAGCTTTGTTAGAAATAAAGGTGATATTTTGATCGCCCTTTGTCTTACTTCTAGAGCTATCTCTCATTTGGGTGAGGCTACCCCCAAACCCAACAAACAGCTTCTCCTGAATGCTCTGATTGGAATGACTTAGCACAACTGTTTTCTATATCTGTTGTCATTCTACTCAAGATTCAAAGTACTGGTTTGGCTTGGATCCCATGTTCTCCCCTTGGCACAGGTGGGATTCCCTCAAGTCTGCTTGGAATGGGAGAAGTAGTTCCCCAAAAGCAAATGAGTTTCCAAAATAAGAGGGGGAGAATTGAGAGGAGGGTGTCAAAGGGGGGAAAAGGCATAACATCTGTAATAAAAAAATAAGGGGAAAGAGCTAACAGGTAGGAAGAAATGACATGTCCGGTGCGGGGAGCTAATACAAAGGTCCAGGAGAAAGGTAATGAGGGCCTGGACTATGGAGGCAGAATTAATGAAATGACACCAGACCAGATGGGGATAAGGCTATCTGAGTCTGGGGGACAGGTGACTGGGGGGATGGTGGTGCCATTAATAGTCATCTCATTCATTCTTTTTTTTGTTTATCCTCACCGGAGGACATTTTTGCATTTATCTTCAGATACAGTGGAAGAGAGAGAGGGGGGAAAAGAGAGAGAGAGAGAAACATCGATGTGAGAGACACATCGACTGGCTGCCACCCACACAACCCCAACCAGGGCTGGGGACAAACTGCAACCGAGGTATGTGCCCTTAGCGGGAACCGAACCTGGGATTCTCCGGTCCGCAGGCCGATGGTCTAACTGGCCAGTGCATCTCATTTATTCTTTAATTGAGTCATTCAACATACATTTATGTACCCAGGATCGTGCTTGGTGCTAGGGATCCTGAACAAGGAGGTCAGAGTCTGCACCCTGGTTGAATTTGCATCAAGTGAGGTAAAGAGACAAGTACATTGGCCCTTCCAGTCTGGTGCTGGAGGCTATGCTGCTGTGGGAACACAATGGAGGGGTACCCAGTCCAGATTTGAGGAAAGTGACATCTAAAAGAGATGAGGAGGATTTGCCTAAAGAAGAGGGAGAGGCCCTGGTGGGTGGCTCATTTGGTTGGAGCATCGTCCCGTGCACCAGAATGTTGTGGGTTTGATCCCCACTCCAGGCACGTGCGGGAGGCAGTGGATCAATGTTTCTCTCTCAGGAGAAACCCCGGTACTCAGCAGAGGAATGTCTCTCTTATGTTGTGAAACTCTTATACTGCAAAGGGCTTGGTGGATAAACAGCCACACTTCACACAGCAGAAGCTGAAAGGACAGAATCCTGCCTGCCTTCCTGGAAACTGGGGAGCGAGGGCCTGACCAGGCCTGACCAGTGGGATGTTCCTGCCCAGGACTTTGTCCTCTGAGGGAGAGAGCTGAAGTGGCAGGGCCAGTTCTTGGAGGGGAGAGTCCAGCAGCAGCGGTGGCCCGTGGCCAGAGGTGGCTGTCTAGCAAAGTTCCTGTGCCAGGTCTGGCCTGTGTTCTTAGCCTCATTGCTTTTGGTTCCCATCCATGTTTGAAATTTGTGAGCAACCCACGTTGCAGGTTTCCCTACCTATCTGAAAGTAAAAGGTTCACATGAAAACTTTTGTGAGTCAAAATGGCATACAGTGAAGAAACAGTTACCGATAATTTATACAAAAACTTTTGTGAGTGTTCCAGACCCCCAAAATGGGTCTCATAGATGCTCACAGAAAAGTTCAAAGCTCCAACGGCTTGATGCCCAGCGTGGTGCCGGGAAGGAGCTTGGCGGGGCTGCTCTCGCTGCCTGGGTGCTGGATGCCTCCCCAAAACTCACTGCAAAACAAGCACTCAACATTATTTCTACTTTTCACTATTTTTTCCCCCAATAAAAGTGAAAGTCCTCTTTGTATCTCTTTCCATTGGTGAAACAGGTACTTTCATAAAAATAAAGTGGTGGAATGTGAACTTTCAAAAACTGGAGGATACCTGTACTCAATAAACCTTTCACTGTTCAGGTTAGCCACCGAGAACCCTCGGCGCCGAGCTGGGAGACAGTCGGCCTGGCTGGAGTTTCAACTCCAGGGCAAGGGAAGAAGAAGAAGAAAAAGAAGAGACTGGGGAGGCTGAGACCATGGGGAATTTTCCTGGGGGCTCCTAGGGGGAGGTTTTCTCCTCTAATAAAAGGAGATGCCCAGGAGGAAAATCTCCCTCCTGCCTGCCTTTGGATGTTGAGGGAGGCTGCAATGTTCAGTCACTGTGTCATAGCCATCTGGAACCATGAGGGGAGAGCCGAGAGACTCAGAGAGAAGCTGCCCCGGAGCCTGGCATCACTGAGCTGCTGAATGAACCTGGTAACTACTGCCCAAGCCCCTCATGTGACACTGCAAGTCACCTGACCCCTCTGGGGCTCAGTTTCTCTTTGCAAAGTGAGGATGGTGCTACCTGCCACATAGGGTCACAGTGAATGGCGAGCGGAATGATGGATGTGAAGTAGTTAGCACATGCCTTACTCACGGCAAGCACTGTAGAGTTCACTCTTACTACCTGTGTCAAAACCACGGAGCAACTGAGTTCGTCCTCAGAAAGGGCAGAGAGAAGAGAAGGAGAATGGAAACGGAATCTGAGAAGCCAGCACTTGAGGGGAAAGAAGCGGTCAGCAAAGGAGTCAGAGAGTGATTAGAGAGCTGAGAGGAAAACTTGAAATTTAGAAATTTTCTTCTTTGTTGAATTTAGAGAGGAAGGGAGAGAGAGATAGAAACATCGTTGAGAGAGAACATCGATTGGCTGCCTCCTGCATGTCCCGCACTGGGGATCTGGCCCACAACCTGGGCATGTGCCCTGACCAGGAATTGAACTGGCGACCTCTTGGTGCATGGGTCAACGTTCAACCACTGAGCCACAGCGGTCGGGCGAAAACTTGAAATTTAATTCTACCCATCATACCCTTTTTCAGCTGAAAAACTCCCACTGATCCTTTCAAGTCCAGTTTAAATATCCTCTTCTCTATGAGGACTTCCTAGGTACTTGGCCCACAGCCTCACACTCCGAGTTAGTTGTTCTGATGTGCAGGCTCCCACAGCACACTCTTCTTCTTTCGTACGTCATGGTTTATCGTGATTTTATGCTTTTATATCTGTCTCCTACCCCAGACCATGAACGAGCCCCTGAGAACTGGGTGCCCTGAATGGATCTTCCATTCCTAGCGTGGGGCCTGGCACCTAGTGGTAATAATACAAGCTAACATTTGATGATCGATCACCCTGTACCAGGCACTGTGCTAAGTGCTTCACACATAGTGAATAACTTAATCCTCATGACAATTTTATGAGGTAGGTGCTATTATTTGTCCCATTTCACAGATGAGGAAATGGAAGAACTGAGAGATTAAGTAACTTGCCCAGGGTTATGGCTAATAAATGGCAGAGCTGGGCTCCAAACTCAGGTCTGGCGCTCTAGCCTGTACTATTAACCACTATAATACATTGTCTCTCATATGTAGTGGGCACTGATAAACGTGTGTTGATTGAAATGATAAGAAGTCTTACCAAAGACAGAGTTTTAAGTAGTATGTTAGTCAGCTTCAGCTAAGTTATGCTGCGGTGATAAATAACTCCAAAATATCAGCTTGCAGGGAAAGATGACATATTAATGGCAGGTCAGCTATATACAGCTACAATGGTTCTGCTATATACATTAGGCTGCTGGCTGAAGGAGCAGCTCCTAGCTAGGACAATGCTGTTCTCAGGGGAGAGGGAAAAGGTACGTGGGTTTTTCCCAATTGCATGCTCAATTATGTCACATTAACAGCTTCAAATCAGTCTTGGTGGGAGTATTTATTTTATGGAAATCAGTGAATACTTTTTCCCCTTGGAGAGCCTGTTGTTAAACACTTACCAGCACAGCATTGGAAAAGGACAATGATGTTAACCGTTAAAGCTCCTGCCAAGAAAGTGTACGGGTCGTGGAAATGCCACAGGTCGCAGGTACTTACATTTTATTTGCCAAAGCAAGTCTCACGACCAGACTGTAACCAATGGGACCAAGATTGTACTGCTCCCAGTGGGAGGGGCCCAGGGGAAGGAGCAGTGAACATTTCCGAACAATAATACAATCTGGAGTCAAACTGGACTGAGAATCCCCTTGGAATTTGTCCATGACCTTTAACAAGGGAGCTGTTTCAGCTGGAGGTTGAGGTGGGGGGAGGATTGACATGGGGGGTATATGAGTAGAGATCCCTCATTCTTGAGGCTGCTGAGGGGAAGGACGGAGACAGATGAGCTGGTAACCTGAGGGGTGGCCATGTGGAAGGCGAGGTCTTCCAGAAAGAGGCAGCCTATTTACAGGTGGGCTTGAATGTCATTTTTAGTGTTAACTAACCTCTTTCTGCAACTACTATTTTCCCACCTTCATGCCAGGGACGACCCTAGAGAAGCAAAGGACGGAAGAGAAAGAGTCTCCTTGGAGGGTTCCCGAGGCTGAGGTCCTTATCTAAGGAAAAGCAAAGCAGGAGAAGCAGTCAATTCCTGACTGACATAAAGGAAACATTTTTTTTCAGAGGGGAGAAGAGCCTGAAGCAAAGCTCTGAACTGCCACAGGTGACTGAGAAGGGGTCCTGGCGCTTGTCTCTCCCTGTCCTGAGGGCGAGCGGCATGTGACAGGATTCCCAGACAGGCACGGGACATCCTAGAAGAGGAGCTATCCCTTTTCTGGGGGCAGAAGGGTGGTGGGAGAGCCCAAGAAAGCAAGGATCTCAGAGACCCACCCCCACCTCACGGTGCTGGGCAAGGACCTGAGACACACCCGTGGGTCCCCTCTTGACCCAGTGTGCTGCAGCGGGCAGCAGAATGTCTTGCTGCCCGTTGTGGGTTGGGGGATTGTGGGCACCGGCGACCAGTGGACTGGAAGAGGCCTTGGGGGTGCGTGTGGACTGATGACTGGAGAGCAGATGGAACGCAGGACATCCTAGCAGGACCTCTTGGGAGGGGCCTAGTGCAATGGTCAGCTGCTGCCATTGCTCCAGGCCCACAGTCCCTTATCTCAGGCATAATTCAGAGCGAGGAGTTCTTTTGGACTTTAGACAAAGGTGACACAGGGCACCTGCATGCAGTGGGTCAGATATGATCCGGGAAGTACCACGGAATAAAAGACATTAATATTTCCGCGATAAAATGTATGGGATACATGAAGATTATAGAGTCTATATCTTTCTATTTGGAATGTCTTTCCGGTTAGATTTGCTGACAAGTTACTTTTGATGCCAAAAAAAAGAAGTCTTTCCTAGATCAGTCCTCTGAGTCAGCCTGACTCCTTCCTTTCCCTCCTTGCTCTCCCCCAGATCCACGTGGTCAGAGTCCCACCCGCCCGTATCTCTGTGGGACCTCTCGTGTTTGTTTCCTTCTTCCATCCCTCCTACTACGGCCCTGGCTGGGGCCACCTTCCCCTCTCACCAGGAGTATCACAGCCTGCTCCTGGCTGACCTGCCTCCTCGGGGTTCTCCATACTGTCCCCAGAGGAGTTCCTCTGGAATACAAACTTTTCACTTGGCCTGGTGTCGAATCAGGATGGCAATGTGATGAACTGAGAGACACCTGCAGAATTAAAGAATGGCCCTGTACTTCTCTGTGTGCTCCCAGGAGGAAGGACAGGCGGCTCAGGCCTTCCCAAGTTCCAAACAGACATACACGCTTCCGCGGCCCCACCGAAGGAAGGTCCTGCTGGGTGTGAGGAGCCTGGTTCCCTCCTGCCTCCTTCCAACTGCTCAGGCCGGAGCTGGTTATGTGCCTGCCTGCTCATCAGGTACAAGTAATTAGTGCAAAATATACACCCCAGAGTTGACTTCTCAGGCACAGAAGGATGAGTTTCAGTCTGCCTGAGAGTTCTCCTTGAACCCCCAAATCCAATGCTGACCTCCAGAGAGCCTGGCTGGCCACGTTCCTGGCTCTGTTTTATAGGCTACTCTGGCCTTGGCTGTCAAGAACCAAAGCAGGCTAGAAGGTCAGCTCTGTCTGTTTGTGCCCAGCAAAATCCCTGGCCTGAGAAGCAACCCTGACCTCAGCGTCTGCGTGCATGAGAGAGAAAGCAAGAGAAACGGCAGCTCCAGGGTTCTTACTGTTCGGGCCCTAATGAAGGAAGCAGCCACGGGGCTCCCATTTTACTCTTGCCTTTTGGTAATCAAGGTGATTCATAATTTAATTTTTAGAAAGTTACCACTTCTTGCCCTGGCCGGTGTGGCTCAGTTGTTTGGAGCATCGTCTCCGTACACCAAAATGTCACAGGTTCAATTCCCGGTCATGGTGCATAGGTCAGGATGTGTACAGGAGGCAACCCAGTGAAGTTTCTCTCCCTCTCTCTTCCTCTCCCTTCCTCTCTTTCTAAAATCAATAATAATAAAAAAAAAACCACACCCATATCCTCAGGTGAGGATAAAAAAAAAAGAATAATATTTCCCTCCGAAAGTTACCACATATTGAGCAACTACTTATACCACGCCCTGTGTTCCGCTTTCTACGTGTAATCTCACTGAGTCCTCACAATACTCTTGCTTCGTCAGAACTATTATTACCCCTGTGTTCTGGATGGGAAAACAGACCAGCGTGGTTAATTGGCTTGGTGAAATCATACAGTTAGTGGAAGCTCCCACCACACAGTATTTTCTTTTGTGGTTGACTGTACTGTTTCTCGCAGATACTTGATGTCCCTTTCCCTCACATAACCTTGCCTTGTGGAACTTAGGCAAGAACATATGACTTGCTTTGGCCAATGCAATGAGAGTAGAAGTGACTCATGCCACTCAGGCCAGAAGCTTTTGACAAACAGGGCAGGATTCATACATTCTTTTTCTCCTGCCTCTGCAGTCATGGAACCCTGTGTTGAGGCCAAGCCTCCATTGCCCAAGGGCTCTAAGAGCTTTCCTTGACCAGAGACACCCCCCCCCCCAGTTGATTTAAATGAGCATATTGTATGGGCATGAAATTTATTTTGATGTTTTAAGCTGCTGAGATTTTCCAAGTTGTTTGTTACTGTAGCAAAACTTTGCCCGTCCTAACTGATCTATCTCTCAGTGGGGTCAGAAGAAAGAGGCTGGACAGGAGCCTCTCGCCAAGTGGGCCAAGACCTACTTACCACAGACTTTGAGTTCCGGGTACCTACATAGACCAACCACCCCCACCTGCAGAGCACACCTCTTCTGTGCCCTTCTGGGGCTTCACCACCCCAAATGACCTAGAACCCACTTCCTAATCTCTTTAACATGCTTCCTGTTCCTTTAACACCCAAACCACAACACTGAGATGTGGTTTTCAGAAGAACTGGCTAAGCTCAAGCCACCTGAATAAGCAGAATATTTCAGCCACTACTGTGAGGTCACTGTGGCCAAATGTTGATTTTCATAAAATCCACTAGATTTCGAAGAAAAGGTTTATGATGTCAACAGCAACAAATACACACTTTGTTGGGAAATGTTGCATGTTGGACACCATGAGAATACCCGTATGGGATGAACCAGAAGTTCTAATAGAAAATGATGATACAGATTAGAGGGCACTGGGTTGAAAGAGCTCCTAGAACAACAGTTATTGAGCACCTACTACGCCTGGCAGTCAGCACTCTGTGGTCCCTGTGTCAGGGAACCCCGATGATGGTGGAGGCAGACAGCTGAGTGAGCAGAGGGTGATAATACAGTGTGATGAATGAGGTTGGTTGGTCTACTGAGTCACTCATTCATCTGATGCACATTTGTTGAGCTCTCCTGGGAAGCCAGGGACTGGACATTTAGTGTCGACACGACGGGGATTATTCTCGTCCTCCTGAAGTTTATAGTCTAGCAGACACCAGTGAAATAGCCACAAAGTGCTAAGGGAGTGGTTAGCAGGGGCACACAGCTTAATCTGGGGTGAAGGGGCACGGGGTTTGAGGACGACTTTATAAAGGGTGTGACTCCAGAACTGAGTCCCGGAGAGTGAGCAGGAAGGAGACAGTCAAGAAGAAGGGGTGGGGGATGGTACTCCAGGCAGAGGGAACTGGAAGCGTGAATGAGCTTAGTGCATTTGGTAAGTGCAAGTAGTTTGGCAGGACTAAAGCACAGGGTTTAAACTAAAGAGAAATAAGAGATTAGGCCAACAGAAGCCACATCTCAAAGGGTCTTAGGTACTGGGTTTAGGTGCTTGGACTTTACTGAAGGCAGTAGAAGCCATTGGAAGAGTTTTGAGTTACAGTGTTTATTCGTTAGAAAGCAGGCTCAGCTACTATAACGAAGACTCCAAAATAACAATGACTTAAACAAGATAGATGTTCACTTCTCACTTATGAAAGAACCCACGTAGGCAAGCTGGAGTGGGCATGGTGGTTTCACAATCATCAGGAGCCGTGGCTCCTTCTGGCATGTTGCTCTGACGTATCACTTCTGTCTTGTGTCTTGTGGTCCAAAAGGATGTCTCCAGCGTCTACCATCACTTCTGCATTTCAGCCAGCAGAGGGGAGTAAAAGGGTCATGGAAAACACCTCTTCCCTTTAAAGGCATAACCTAGCACTTGCACTCATCTCTTCCTTTTTTAAAAAAAATGTTCTTTTAAATTGACTATTTTTAGATAGAGAGGAAGAGAGAGAGACATAGAAACATTGATGTGAGAGAGAAACATTGATATGCTGCCTCCTGCACACCCCACACTGGGGACCGAGCAGGAAACCCAGGCATGTGCCCTGACTGGGAATTGAACCAGGACCTCTAAGTCCATGGGATGACACTCAATCCACTGAGCCACACCAGCCTGGATCCTTCCTTTCTTTAAAAAAAAAATTTTTTTTCTTTATTGATTTTAGAGAAAGAGAGAGGAAGGAGGAGGAGAGAGAGAGAAACATCGATGAGAGAGAACATTAATTGGCTGCCTCCTGCATGTCCACCCCTGGGGATTGAGCCCACAACCTGGGCATGTGTCCTGACTGGGAATCGAACTGGCGACCTCTTGGTGCATGGGTTGACGCTCAACCGCTGAGCCACACCAGCTGGGCTCATTCCTTTTTTTAAATTGCATTCATCACTTCCATTAACGTTGCATTGTCCAGAATTAAGTCACATGGTCATCACTAGCAGCTAGGGTGCTGGAAAATGTAATTTTTATTCTGGACAGACATATGCCAAAATGTAGAGGCTCTATTACTAAAGGCAGGATGGATGCTGGGGGACAACTAGTCATCTTCAACAGGGAGGGACAATCCTGTTTGCATTTTGGAAAGATCTCTCTTGAAAAGAGTGGAGAATGGACTGGATAGTAAGAGGGCAGAGCCAAGGAAAACATCCAAACGAGAGTTCCTGAGGCCTGAACCAAGGAAGAGACATTTGGGATAGGGGAAGTAAACAAAGGCTTAGGAAATATTTGGAAGTTGAATGGACAGGACATGATGACCAATTGACTGCACTCAAATTTATTGTGCTTAACACTGTGCTTGGCATACAGGAAGTGACTACGAGTGAATGAATATATGATATGAAAGAGGAGTGAATGAGTGAGATAAAATACGGAGAACCAAGGATAACGACAATGATAATGATAATAATAATAATAATAATAACAGCTCCTGGAGCTCATTTGATTGAGAAATATCAACATTTAAAGGTAAATATCAAATAATCTTTAAAAACATAATATCAAATAATCTTTAAAAATATAACTTCTACCAACGATAATCTGTCATTCTCCTTTTCCTAACTGGCATTCGGCCCCTTTGATGACATCCCCACCTGGTTCCCTAACTCAGTCATGTTTAGTTATTAATGAAGTCTCTGGTTTTGGGCATCCACTTCATCTTTTCATTTGCAAAGGTCAATCGCTATTGGATTCGAAGTCCCAGCAGGCGGACTTGTGGAGGAGAGGAGATGGGTGTGGTTTGCTTCCCTGTGGGAAGGATAGAAAAGGGAGAAAAGGACTTGTTTCCTTAGGCAGCCCCTGCTGGCCCTTGGCTGACACCCTCTTTACAGCTTGTAATGCGACTGTGTTCCTGTCCTTTTGGTCATCACAGCTGCTCAGCTCATTAGCTACAGACATGGTGTGTGGGGGCGTGGGGGCCTCACAGGCCATGCTGATGAAGGGCTCGGTGCCACCAGCTCCCCTCTGCTGGTGGCTGTGGGCTCACCCTTCACCGCTCTCTGTGCCCCCAGCAGGCCCCATCACTTTTACCCTCTGCAGTCCCAAGGCCTGTGGACATGGGCAGACTCCATCTTTCTTCCCCTTCTTGCTCACTCGCCACCTGGTCACATCCTTGGTCTTCTCTCTCCCGTGTCCTTTCCCTTATTTCAGTAGCAGCAGGGCCATGGGGCAGGTGCAGTGGCTCAACTGACAACCACCCAGAATGAGAGGTCAGGCGCCATCTGGTGGCAAACTGGATGAATTAATTCCTTGACTCTATTCCAGTTACCCACTGCTGTGAAACAGATCACAGCCTAAAACCACCACCGTTTTATCGCGCTCATGGATCCCGTGGGTCAGGAATTAGACAGGGCACAGGGGGGATGGCTGGGCTCTGCTTGCGGTAGGCAGCCTCCAAGATAGCTTCTAATGACCCAACATCCCAGTATTCACGCCCTTGAATAGCCCTCCCGCTTTGTTTCGGGGTTGGTCTAGGTGGCCAACAGAATATGGCAGAAGAGATAGTATGTCACTTTCGAGTCTAGGTTATGAAAGATTTTGTGGTTTTTGCCCCTCTGTCTTTTGGATCACCTACTCTGGGGGAAGCCAGCTGCCATGTCTGGAAGACTCTTGTGTAAGGAGAGGCCCATCTGGAAAGGAACTGAGGTCTCCTTCCAACTGCCACCTGAATGAGCTTAGAAGGGGATCCTCTAGCCCCAGAGAAAGTCTTAACTGACTGCAGCCCTGGCGGACAGCTTGACTACAATTTCATGAAAGGCTGACCCTGTGTCAGAACCACCCAGATATGCTGCTCCCAGATTCCTGACTGTCAGAAACGTTATGAGTTGATAAATGTTTGTTGTTGTAAGCTGCTATATTTGGGAGTAATTTGTTATGCAGCAACAGAAAACTAATACACTGCTCCCTGATGTCCAGCCGTTAGCTAGCGAGACTTGAATGGCTGGGGCTAAAATCCCCCGGGGGCTGCTTCATTCACGTGGCTGGTACCTGAGCTGGGATGACTTGAGGTCCAACTGGCACTCATCTGGAGCACCTACACGTGGCCTGGCCACGTGGCTTGGCTTCTCACTCATAGCAGCTGGGCTCTGAGCGGAAATGTGTCAAGACAGAGTGTCTATCAAGTGAGCTGTCCAAGAGACAAGGAAGGAATTGCAAAGTTCCTTTTGGCCTCACCTCAGAAGTCACAGGAAGTCACATGGGGTAACTTCTGCTGCATTCTGTTGTTACAGGTGAGTCACCAAGGCCAGCCCCAGTTCAAAGGGAGGGAATTTGACTGGCCCTCTTGATGGAGAAGTGTTAGGGTCACGTTGCAGAGGAGCAGGTGAAAGGGTGTCTATGTTGGCAAAATACAGCTGGATATGCCTGACCTGGTCCGGAAGAGGAAACAATCCATGGCTGCTGCTCTGCCCCTCAGGGACAGAGGGACAGGTGGCTTCTGTTCATACCTCCAGCCCTGTGAGTAGTGCTGATTCTGCTGCCATGTCCCTCCAATCAAGCACTGAGCGGAGCCAGTGTTCTCTGCCCTTCATGCTTTTGTTCTCCCCTCCAAATTCTGGTGCTAATTCTACCTTTCTGGGTTATAAAAAGGTCCAACTGACACCTTGGACCACCAAGGCACATCACCCTTTCTCTGCCAGCTGCTGTGCTTAGCACTTGACCTTGGTTTGTCCTGCACTCACCCTAGCAGCTAAGAATTATGCTCCCATTTTACAGAGGAGGAGGTCACTTGGCCAAGGTCATATAGCCAGAGGCAGAACAGGGACTTGGCACCCTGAGCCCTAAATCTATGCTCTAGGGGACCTGGGATTCCAGAAAACCTACTGGGCGTTGGAGCCTTAGCCCTGGTCTCCCCAGGGCCTGCCAAGGGTGAGGCCAGTGTGAGCAGTGTGAGCCGGAGGGGTTGGGGGGAGGTACTCACATGAGGTCAGGGCTTCAAACCCCTGCCGGAGAGTTAGGGCTAGTTGTCTTGTGTTTGGGTGAAAGGGGAGGATGAACAAGAGAGGGAAAATCCATTTTTACTTTCTTTGCAGGCCTGTCCCCAGTTAATGAGCTTCTCAGTGATCAGAGGGTGACCTCCAAGGCGACAGTTCTAGACTCACTGCCTCTCAGTGTTTGTCAGAATGAAACCCCCTCTTTGTCCAGGAAACTGATTGGAGAGCCCTCTGAGCTCCTGGGGTCTGTGGACGCTGGGTCCTGGAGTGATTTCTGGCCCCAGTGAACAGGTTGGGCCAGTGTCCGGCCTGCCCCCTGTCTTCTGCCCACCACTACTTCCCATCATGCCACACTTCCAAGTCCCAGATGTGCCTGCTCCCAGCACCTTCTGCCTGCCAGTCACTGAGTTCATGTTGGGGACTCTAAAATAGATGAGATACAGCCGCTATCCTCAAGCAGGTCACAGTCCAGTAGAAGGAGAAACATGAGGAGTTAATTGCCAGATGTTGTATTAAAGGCACATTGAATGAAGGTCAGAATCATAGAAGTGAGAAGGTCTAACTCAGCAATAAAAAGGAAGAAACCATTGATACACGCAACAGCATGGATGAATCTCAGAATCATCACGCAAAACAAAGAAACCAGACACAAAAGGGTATAGTCTGTTTGATTCCATTTTTATGAAGTTCTAGACCAGGCAAAACTGTGGATTCTGTACAGATAGAAATAAGATCAGTAGTTGCTTGGGATGAGGGGGATGGACTGGGAAGGGACATGAGGTGATGGATGTTCTGAGCATGAGGAATATTCTGAGGTGATGAAAATGTTCTAAACCTGGATAGGAGTGTGGGTTACACAAGAATATTCGATAGTTACAACTGACCGAACTGTACACCTAAGATCTATGAATTTCACTATATGTAAATTATATCTGTGATGGGCAGCATTCAAAATAGTCCTTAGCAAGCCCTGCCTCCTGGTGTGCTCACCCTGGTGCAGTAACCTCCCTCGTTCCCCCGCCCCCCACACACACTGTATCAGGCTGGTCTGTGTGGCTCCTAGAGTATGCAGAAGTGGAGGGACATCACTGCTGAGATTAGTTACACAGGATACTGTTCCATCTTGGTCTTTCTCTCTCGGATTGCTTGCTCTGGAAGAGGCCATGTGTTGAGCATCCCTATGAAGAAATACACGCAGCGAGGAACTGGAGCCTCCCGCCAGCAGCTATGTGAGGGAGCGCACAGAAAGTGGACGCTTCAGTCCCAGCGAGCGCCTTCCGAGGTCTGCAGCCGTGGCTGACTGCTGGACCACAAACTCATGAGAGACCTTCCGCCAGGCCACCCAGCTAAGCTGTTTCCTGATTCCTGACCCTCAGAGACTGTGTGAGAGAATATATGCGTGTTGTTTTAAGCCATTCACTTTTGGGAATTATTTCTTTTGCAGCTATAAATGATGAATACAACCTTTCAATAAACTGAACATGTGGGGAAAACATCTTCTAAGTGCTCCCGGTCCAGATGGCTTTCCCAGGGATCTTCAAGTGCTTTCTGTGACTCAGACTCCTGGGATCAGTCTTCAAAAGGGGGAGATGAGGGCCTGGAGCTCTGTCTAAAAGTCAGGAGCTGGTGTCTCCTAAATATCCATAGTCCCGCAACAGTCACACACACACTGGCCAGGCCCACACCGGCTGTGCAGAGAGGACTCCAGAAATGCCCCCAACCCCTGCCCACGTGTACCTGCAGACACCCACTCAGGACTCAGAAGCTAACAACAGCTGCTGTTTTGGGAACACTTTCCATGTGTTAGGTGATAAGCAAAGTGCTCTGTGTGCATTTTGTAATTAATTCTTCCCAACAACCCCCCGAAGAAGAAGATAGTACTGAACCTATATTATAGGGCAGAAAACTGAGACTCAGAACACAGAGGCCAACTGCCAGGATCACAGAGCTACGAGGGTGTGGAGCTTTAGTCAAGCCCAGATTTGTCTAATTCCCAAATGGAGAGGCAGGCAAGCATAAACCCCAGACCTGAGAAGACTCTTCTCATCTATTCCCTGTGAGAACAAGCCACACCTTCTGCCATCAGAGAAAAGGCCACAGTCTCAACCCAGACTCCCTAGGTTGATGATATAAGGAGACTGGAGGATGATATCCAAGCCACCAAGAGTCTCAGAGATCATGGGAATCACAGAAGAGAGAGCTGAGACGCAGAGAGGGAAGTGACTTTTCCAAGGACTCCCATCTAGTGCTCTTCACACCACATTGCCCTGTCTCTAAAGGAAAGCTCTGGGTTAGGGGAAGGAGAGAAGAGGGGAAGTCAAAGGTAACAATGACAACATTGAGATCTCATAATTTGGGTCAACCCCACAATGGGTAGGGTCTACATAAACCAGTATCACGTAGATGGTCCCAGTAAGAGCCTAGGCAGCCCCAGGAACCTCACAGAAAAGCTCTGAGAGCAGTGCCTGGCCTGTAGCAGGGCCTGATGAAAAGCACTTTGCCATTCATTTGCTATGACCTTGGGTTGCCTCATTCATTCATTCATTCACTCATTCATTCATTCACTCATTCATTCATTCACTCATTCATTCACGCATTCATTCATTCATTCATTCATTTGATAAGTATTTATTGACCATCTGCTATGTGTGATGTGCTGTTCTAGGAGTTTGGGATATTTCACTGAATACAAGATCCTTGTGCTTATGCTTAAAATACATAGATTTCATATATAACTTCTAAAGTATCTTAGAAAGTGGAAGGTGCTGTAAGACAAGAAAAGATAAAGTGGGATAGCCCTGGCCGGTTTGGCTCAGCGGTTAGAGCGTCGGCCTGCGGTCCTGAGAGACCCGGGTTCGGTTCCCGCTAAGGGCGCGTACCTCGGTTGCAGTTTGTCCCCGGCCATGGTCGGTCGTGCGGGTGGCAGCCACTCGATGTGTCCCTTTCACATCGATGTTTCTCTCTCTGTTCCTGTCTCTCCCTCCCACTCTACCAGAACAAAAAATGGAAAAATGTCCTCCAGTGAGGATAAAAAAAAAAAAAAAGAAAGAAAAGAAAAGGATTTAAAAAAAAAAAAAGATAAAGCGGGATAAGAGGACCAACAGTGACAAAAATGTGTATGGAGGGGGTGGGATGAAATTTTAAAAGGGTGATCAGGTAGGCCTCCTTGAGAATGTTTCTTCTGAATGAGACTTGAAGGAGGTGAGGGTGCTATGTCCAAAGTGAGCCATGCGGGTGTCTGGAGGAGAGACGGTCCAGGTAAAATACACACTGATGCATGTACTAGGAGTAAAGGGGAATCATGTCTGCAACTTACTCTAACAGTTGAGAAAAAATAAATTATATAGATATAGATAGAGATATTACATATGTATATATAGACATATGTAAATATACATGTACAGAGAGAAAAAGAATGATAAAGCTAACAGTGTTCAAATGTTAACATTTGGGGAGTCTGGGTGAAGGGTAGGTACAATGTTCAGAACTTTTCTGTATGAAATTTCAAAATAAAATGTTTTTTGAGATGATTTATATTATCATTACTTTTTAATTGATTTTTTAGAGAGAGAAGAGGAAAGAGAGAGAAATATCGATTCCAGAGAGAAACATTGATGGGCTGCCTCCTGCACGCCCCCTACTGGGGATTGAGCCCACAACTCAGGCATGTGGCCTGATTGGGAATTGAGTTCATGGGATGACACTCAATCCACTGAGCCACTCTGGGCATGGATTTATATTAAAAACAACAACAACAACAACAACAACAAAACAATAAAAACCTTCCAGGCAGAGGCACAGCCTGTGCAAAGATCCTCAGGCAGGAGAGTGCCTGGGTGTGTGAAGTAAATGTGTGAAGTAAATGTTCAGGGTGCTGGCGAGGAGAATAAAGGGAATGCTTTGGTCTTTTTTACCTGCCTACCATGCACCCCCCTTCTTCAGGTAACAATACCCCATTTTTCCTTTGGGGAACCACCCCTCACCCACTCTCCTTTCTTACCGATCCCATCTCGCAGCTGGGGAGGGGGTGGCTGGAGACCCAGGCCTGGCCAATCACAGGTGTGCATGTCAAGCAACAGGGCCAAGCAGACACAGTCAGAGGTCCGGGGCTGCCTGAGGAGGAAGCCCACCCTGTGGAACACAGAGCAGAGACTTGAAGCAAAGTCTGTGTCTGAAGTTCGATCCCTCAGTGGCTTCTTTACACAAGGCAATACATTCACTTTGTGCTAGAGCTGGTTTGAGCTGGATTTTCTCTTACTCCCAACAAAAAAATGTGTTGACTAATCCAAAGCGTCAAGACAGCATCTCTGAGGAGAGGACATTTAAGCAGAGACCTGAAGGACGAGTAGCAGATGGGTCAGGTGAAGAGGCTAAAGGACCAGCAGATGGGAAGTTCCCAGGAAAGGAAAGAGTGTGGCAGGTGCTAGGAGCTGCAGGAAGGCCCGATGGTGGGGGTAGGGAGAGTGGGGAGTCCACGGAGATCAAGCTGGATCTGGGTCTGATGGAGGGCCTCACAGGCTTTTTAAGAATCCGGGACTTCATCCCAAGAGCAATTGGAAGTCACTGCAGGGTTTTAAATAGGGATCGACTGAATTTGCATTTGGATATTATTTGCATTTTAATAAGAACACTGATGATAGTGTGGGGACTAAACTGGCAAGAGGTAAGAGTCATGCAAGGGATTACCTGGAAAATTACTGCAGACCTGGGGGTTAGAAATGATAATGATGATTTAGTTAGAAGGGGCACAGTGGATGTGTAGAGATTGAATGGATTTTGTGGTAGCTGGTTTCCAATGATGTACCCCGATGGGCCATGGCTCCCAATATTCATGACTTGTGTGGTGCCATCCCACACTAAATCTGAGACCATTCTGTGACTGCTTTAATCAACAGAATGCAGAGGAAGTGCTGCTGTGCCTTCCAAAGGCAGGAGGCCTGGTGTCCATGTGACTGAGGACTCTGCCTTGTGGCCTATGAAGGGGCTCACTCGAAGGACCCAGGGTCTGTCAAACATCAGGAGATGCTGGAAGCCTCAGAGGCAGAGGCAAACACTCTTTGGTTCCCTCTGGAGTGGATTCCACTCACCTTGGCTCTGACTTATCACCCAACCACAGTCTGTGTGTCTCTGGTCAGTTCACTGGAGGTACACGGGTGCCCTATGGTTCAATCGGCTGTGGGGGGAAGGGAGTGGAGAGCTTGGAGGTACAGACATGGCTGCCTGGCTCCATTTTTCATTGGGGTGAATGAACAGTTTTCGAGAGGAGACCATGACTACTATAGCAATTTCGAAAGCGGCCTAGCGTGGGTCAGGCTTAAGCACATTGGCCTCTGCCCCTTTGAAAACCCACAGGAACGAAATGGAATTCCACCACCCACCCTCTCATACCACACTGACCCTCTCTCTTCCTGAGCCTCTGACCCCTGCTGGGTGTTCCTCAGTTCAGGTTCCCAAACCTCCCTGTGTGGCTGCTTCTCCCATCCTTCCTCAGCAGTATCCCAGAACCTATTGCTGGATTTTCTCCTCTGGCCCCCTGCACCCCTGGCTCAGGGTAATAATACCAACAGCGACTGCTTAGAATGCGTTTACTAATATGTGTGCCAAGCAGTAGGCAAGAGCTTTCACATGCTCATGGACTCCTTACACCAGTTCTAGAAAGTAGGCACTCTTTTTATGCCCATTGTACAGATGCATAAAGTGAGGCTCACACAAGATAAGTAATTTAGCCAAGGTCACACAGCCAGTGAGGGTTGCCTCAGGAGAAGAACTGAAGTTTATATACCCCTGAAGTCTGTTCTCTTGTAATCTAGAGACAGGACAGCCATCCAGCCAAGGGGGGCTTTTGCCTCATCCTAACTCCCTGCAAGAGAGGGGAGTTAGGAGCCTGATGCTTTCTTGTAAGGGTACACAGCTTTGACCTCTTTGTCTGCTGTGCTTCAAGTTCATTTAGGCCAGGGGTTCTCAAAGTGTGGTTCCTGGGCCAGCAGCATTAGCATCACCTGGGAATTTGTCAGAAATGCATATTCTTAGGCTTACTGAATCGGAAACTCTGGGGTGGGGCCCAGAACTCTGTTTTAGCTAGCCTGCCAGGTGATTCTGATGCCCACCCATCTGAGAACCACTGGACAACGCAGAAGAGTTAACAACCTTTTCCAGGTGGCTCTGAAGACAGCAGCTGGAGAAAGTGAGAATTTTCAGCTATTTTGTTTTTTATTTGGTGGTGGTGGTTATAGTCTCATCACATTTGTTAGAAATGACTCAGGTCTGGCTTGAGAGAGAAAGTGTGTGTATTCCTTAATTGTTGCACACTATTATTTTTTCACATTTGCATTCAGCCTAAAAGAGAGTGAAAATAAACAGAAAGAAATCCAAACTACTCAATTCAGCAATTTAGCGTCTTGTCTGTCTAGAGAAGGATGTGACTGTAATCCCACATTCAGTCCACACATGAGTTTCGTCAGAGGCTCAGCTTGGTGACAGGTCCTGGGCTAGGTTCTGAGGCATAGACCAGGCCTCTGTCCTGTCTGCCTTTGTGTCGGGGGACAGAAACCTTACCAATAACTAGAATTTGGGGTTCCAAGGGTTGGGGTCCAGGATCTGCTCCAACATGATCCTGTCCTGCACCATTTCAATTTCTTTGCCAGTGCACAGCCCTGAGCTTGAGTCCTGGCTGTGTGATCTTGGGCAAATAACTTGTCCTCTCTTGGCCTCACATTCCTGAATTGTGAAATTAGAGTAATAATTTCCACTTTGCAGGCTTTTGGTGAGGATGGAGGAAATGTACGTAGCATAGAGGTGCCATTTACTAGCTGTGTGACCTTGAGCAGGTTAGTTAGCCTCTCTAGCTGGTTTCCTCTCTTGTAATATTAATAGCACAAACCTAATAGGATTGTTGCGAGGTTAAAGGTTATATAAATTTTACAAGGCTGAGTGATAATAAGTACTATCGTAATGTAAGCTATTAATGTTAAACACACAATACAGTTTCTGGAGCATAGTAGATGCTCAATATATGGTAGCTGTTATTATTATTAGCTTCCGTCCTTAATTTAAAGACAGCTCTAAGTTTACTATGCCTAAGGCTGCTTTCAGCTTCTGGCTTTGGTTATTTCAGGGTCTTCCATCTCATTAATGCCTTCAGGGAGTTCGCAGTACTGACTTCAGGTTGATGCTCTTTCTGCCTGTTCATCTGGTGTCTCACTCTGAGTTCCAGCCCCTCTCATGTCTCCTGCTGTTTGCTGTTGGCCTGATCTCAGCAGTCTTTGTTCTGGCTTTATCCCCCATTCCCAGGGCCCATTTCACAGGCATAAGTTTCAGACCAGAGTTAAATTCCAGCTCTGTTGCACACTAGCTGTGTAATATTGGACAAAGGATTTAACATCAGTTTTCTCATCTGTGAAATGGGACTAATTATGCCTATATTACAGGGTTGTATAAAGATTAAATACAACCATGTATTTGTAAACATTCATCATGGTGCCTGTCACACAATAGGTGCTTAATGTTGATTTACTTCTCTGTCCACCTCTCCTTATGGAATATATCCCATAGTCATTCTAACTGTAAAAGGGGAAATAACCTTTTACTTGTGGCAGAGACTGCCAGTCTTCACCCAATATCCAGTCTTCCTTTCTTCTTTCGTATTTTGACTTTATTGGATGTGGGAGGAAGCAACAATGTACCCATCTACTGACTACATCTTCCTGCCTCCCTTGCAGCTAGGTGGCACTGTATATCCATGTTTTGGTCAATTATATGAAAGGAAGTGTTGGTTATTGTTATGGGTTGAATGGCGGCCCCCCAAAAGATATGTTAAAGTTCTAACCCCAGTACCACAGCACATGACCTAATTTGAAAACAGAGTCTTTACATAATCAGGTTAAAATGAGGTCATTTGGGTGGGTCCTAAGTCAGAATGACTGGAGTCCTTATTAAAAGGGGAAATTTGGGCACAGAGACAGACATATACACAGGGAAGATAATGCAAAGACACAGAGGGAGAAGGTAGCCATATGATGGGGTGATACACCTATAAGCCTAGGAATGCCAAGGAACACCAAAGATTGTCAGTAAACACCAGAAGCAAGAAGCAGCAAGGACTCTCCCCTAGAACCATGAGAGAGAGCATGGCACTGCTGACACTTTGATTTGGAACTTCTAGCTTCCAGAACTGTGAGACAATAAATATCTGGTACTTTTTTTTTTTTTTACAGCAGCCCCAGAAAATTGACAGGTGGAATTTGAGGATGGCTGCTTAAAAGGAGGCTTCCGGATGTCTGGAATGTACAGGGTTGATGTTTAAAATATTTAATAATTAGTAAGGATATGGGCACTAATCAATTAAAAAAAACATGGGTGCCCTGGCCGGTTTGGCTCCATAGTTAGAGCGCCGGCCTGTGGTCCGGAGACCCGGGTTCGGTTCCCGCTAAGGTCACGTACCTCAGTTGCAGTTTGTCCCCGGCCCTGGTTGGGTTGTGCGGGTGGCAGCCACTCGATGTGTCCCTTTCGTGTCAATGTTTCTCTCTCTCTGTCTCTCCCGCCCACTCTATCTGAACAAAAAACAAAAAGAACATGAACCATGAGCAATTTATCTAGTCATGCTTGTGTATACTGGTTAAATATTAGCCCTGGGAATGTGACTGCAGCTCCAGCAGCCATTTTGGACCATGAGGCTAGAAGCTAGGATCTGAGCAGAATTAAGGGGAGGTGCCTTGGTTCCCGATGACTTTGTGGGGCTGCCACACCAGACTTAGACTGCTTACCTCCAGTGTTACATACTACATACTTAGTAAAATAAACCTATGTTTGTTTATGGCTCTGTTATTTTTGGCTTTTCTATTTTCCTCAGTCAGACCTAAATTTAACCAACATCCAATCCCCTGCAATATTGGGAATCCTGAATGAAATGATCAACAGGAAAGTATTTTGCAAACCCTCCAGCTAGGCACATATAAAACATTTTTCTTATTGCAGTGTTTGTGACTATTATTATGATTGGTTTAGAAAGAATAGGTTGAAATTGACTGACATGATCCTGGCCAGAGATCAGAGGCTCTTTGTCCTGTTTCAGCAACATATTCTTGAGGGCTCTGCACAGCATCTATGCATAACAGTGACATGAGAGACTGGCAGGAGAGGGGCTGCCAACCTTTGGGCTGAATTGCCAGCAGGATAACTGGGTGATTTTTGTTGAGCTGGGGCCAGAATGCTCAAACACTGGTTGGCAGTTAATCATAAAGTGAAGAGTCAGAACAGAAGGTTTAAATCCAGGCTCCACCCTTACTTGCTGTGTGATCCCTGGCAAATTACTGAAATTCTCTGAGTCTCAGATTTTTCGTTTGTAAAATGGGAACAATTATAGCCCCTGTGACATAGGGTTGTCATGGAGATTTAGTGATATAACATACCCAGTAGGGAAAAAGAAAAATCCAGTTTATCTGTGTCCAGTCCACTAACCCTTGACAGATAACAAATGGATAGACTGCATTCTGGTTTGTTCCTTATTACCTTTATCGATTCATTAAATAAGCATACTGAATGTGCCTGCTATATGCCTCCTCTGTACCAGGGGATGAAAAGAACTAGTGACGTAGACTTAGACCATGGCAGCCAAATACAGCTAGCTTAAAAAAAAAAAAAAAAGGTTTAAAAAAAGTAGAACCAAAGTTTGTTTGGGTGTCCCTCCCCTCCTCTTACTATCATCTTTTCTTGAGGCTTCTCTTTGAGGTTTCATTCATGGCTCCTGGTCTACCTCCTCACAGTCAGTAGATGCTCGTTCTCAGGACCTCTGTCACTAATTCATACTATGATACAAATGACTACAAATCTCTCAAAGCAGGGACCTGCAAATTATCCCACCTGTAAAGCTGACTGCCTCCTGTAAGGCTGTTCCTATGCATAGGAAGCAAGAAGGTTCCAGGTAGAAGGGCACTGAGAAATCATTCAGCCAGGCAGAAGTGACTGTCTAAGCAGAATGACCCCAAAAAGGACACTCAGCAGTCACGTGGCAAGGCTGGGTGGGGAGCAGAAAATGGCTCTTCCAGACTCCATGGTCACTGCTTTACATCATCTGTGCATGTTCTGATTAGGTTGTGCAGAGTGCCCTAGGCAGATACTGAGGCAGGACTAAAATTGCCTGTGTCTTTAAGAAGCCTACAGCCTGACAAGAGACATGAACACATATATTAGACCAAAAGCCCTTTGACCACTGATTTGAAATGCCGTCTTCATTGTGCACATTCTTCCTTATGCACAAGACTATTCTAGACTCTGTTCTGTGCTACTGCTGTCTTTCTGCACCACCGCTATGCTGTTTCAAAGGCTATTCTTTTATAAAATAATTTGCTATCTGGTAGAGGAAGTCCTCATTCTTTTTCAAGAACGTCTTAGCTGTTCTCATATGATTAATATTCCAGATGGACTTTTAAATTAGGTTTTGAGTAACACAGACATTGAGTCCTCTTCAGCACTCTTATTTATGCCAGGCACTGGGCACTCAGAGGAGCCAGGCACTCGGTTCCTGCCCTTGGAAGCTCACAAATTCACTGGGAAGTGTAACCAAACAAAAAGTGTAGAACATCATCAGGAATCTCACCCTGTGGGTAACCAGAGCCCATGGAGTGAGGAGTCAGTACAGATATGTGTTGTGAGTTCCACTGCTCCTCTAGACTAGAAAAGTGGGAGCCCTGGCCGGTTTGGCTCAGCGGTTAGAGCATCGACCTGCGGTCCTGAGAGTCCCGGGTTCGGTTCCCGCTAAGGGCACGTACCTCGGTTGCAGTTTGTCCCTGGCCCTGGTTGGTCCTGCGGGTGGCAGCCACTCGATGTGTTCCTTTCACATCGATGTTTCTCTCTCTCTCTCTCTGTTCCTCTCTCTCCCTCCCACTCTACCTGAACAAAAAAATGGGAAGATGTCCTCGGGTGAGGATAAAAAAAAAAAAAAGAAAAGTCGTGGGAGACTCAACAGGGGAGGTGACATACTGGACCTAGATGGAATAGTAGGAGTTTTTCAAGTATAGAAGAGAAGAAATGCTTTGAATGGGGAAGTCAGAGAACGCTTACCTTCTCTGAAGGAGACACATTTCATTTGAGAGTTGGTAGGTGTTTACCCGATTCAGAGGATGAAATGAAGGGAGGGATTGCCCTGGGCAGGGAAAATCTCAAGGAGGCTTTCTGAAGACATTTTGACTGGGTTTGAATTGGAGGAATCAGAGAAGATGCTGGAAGGGGTAATTAAATAAAACGGATTTTATTAGAAAATAATACAAGATGACTTTTGACTTGGACTTCGAGGGAGGAGCGAGACAGAGGAGAGGAGGTGATAACATAAAAGTCTTCCCAGGAGCAAATAGGAAATCTCCTGCCTAGCTTTCTGTCCCCTTTCTAAATGCCAAGATCTAGGAACTAAGAGTCCTACTGCATAGACGCTGGTAATTCTGAGGTAGTGACTCTGCAGTTCCGAATTTCAGGCGTGGGGTAGCCGAGGATAGGGGATCAGCCAGGAGGACCGAGGCTCAGGTTTGCGGAGCCGGCTTGCTGAACTGAATGCTTTATGTCAGAATTGACCAATGGGATGACGGCACCCGGTTGCCAGGGCTACAGTAGGAGCGGAGGCGGGGTCTGAGCGACAGGGGCGGGGTCAGGGCGGGGCTTATATAGGCAGGCAGTGGGAGGAAGGCGGAGCGTGAGGTCGGTGGCTGCTGGGCGGGCGGGGCGCAGGCCGCAGGGCCGGATCCCGGGGGAGCGAGGGAGCGGAGGCGCGGAGGCGCGGTGGATCCGATTTACTCGCTGGGGAGATCTATGGGCCGAAGCCGTGTAAATGCGTTTTAAGGCGAGTGCGGGGAGTGGCTCTGGGAGCCTCGGGGCGGGCGCCCTCGGCTTCAGTGCTGACGTGCCCCTGGCCCCTCTTGCCTCCTTTCAGCAGGGGCCTCGGCTCCGCAACTGCCACTCCTCCTCGGGGTGTTGCACAAGTTTCGAGGTCACCGGCGACCCCCCCTAGCAGTGCGCCTGGCTCTGGCCCCTGCGAAGGAGGACGGGGCTTGGTAAGGGTGTGTGTGTGTTTTTGGGGGGGGGGCGGGAGGACCTCGGCCCTGCACTCGGGAGGGCTCACTCGGGCACAACCTGCCTTTGGTTCTTGCCGCTGGAGCCCGCATGGCGCCCCAGAGCACACTTAGAATCCCAGCACTCCAGGACCAGCCGGTCCTTGTTTACAAACGGTGAAACTGAGGCAGTGAGGGGGCCGGGGCCTACCCAAGGTCACTCAGCGGAGAGCGCACGCAGACTGAGCTCCGGCTCTGGGGCTGAGACTCCTTGGCAGAGCCATTTGCAGCCTCTTCAGGTGGGCGTGGTCAGGACCCGGGCCACGCTGGGAACTTGGCCACCCGAGATATTCGGCTTTCCTGCTCCCTTTCTTTCTTTCTTTTTTTTTTTTAAAACTAAAACCCGAATTTCAGAACTGGAAAGGATCCCCAAAACAATCCATCCACTTTACAGATAAGGAAACTGAGGCTCGGAGAGGCAGTGACATCTAGGCATCTAATGCCTTGTCCTAGTCCAGGACTCCCGATTGTCTCTACCCTTCCCAGTGAACCTAAGCTCCTCAGGCTTGTGCTAGGGGTGTGGCGGGGTGTGTCAGGACTGGGCACCCTGGCTTGGGGAAGTGAGGGGTCAGCGAAGGCCAGCGCCCCCCGCCCCCAGTTGACACCCAGGCCAGCAGCCCCCTCACTCTGCCCCCGCAGTGTGTTGCATACTTTCTAAGGCGGCGGCGCGGCGGCGGCGGCGGCGGCGGCGGCGGCGGCGGCAGCAGCAGCAGCAGCAGCAGCGGTAGCGGCGGCGGCTCCATCCAGCCCATCGGCATGGCTGGCTACCTGAGGGAAACGGACTTTGTGATGGTGGAGGAGGGCTTCAGCACCCGAGACCTGCTGGAGGAACTCACTCTGGGGGCCTCACAGGCCACCACGGTGAGGGGCTGTGGGTGGGGGTGGGTCCCCTGTTATTGGTGCTGGACCCACTGCCTCCTCAGAAAGGGCCCCTGAGACCCGCATCTTATTCTTTCTTTCACTTATATGCTATTCAATCCTTGCGATTTGCAAATGACAGGCTCATTTTGTTCCCAGTTCCTGGTCCTTGCCCCCAAACCTGCCCCTCCCATTCCCTGCCTTCATAACAGCACCACTATCATCTGCCTAGCCTTAGATCTAGGTCAAAAACCTGGGAGCCCCTTCTTCTCTCCCCCCCACCCCACCCCATCTAGGCATCACCAAACTCCGTGAGTTCAGCCTCCTTAAAATACCCTCCAGTGAGCTCCTCCAGAACTTCTCTTTTGTAGTTTAGGCCTCATCTCTCTAAAGATCCCCCAACCTCTTCCCTGCCTCACCCCCCTCACACACACACACACACACACACACACACACACAATTTTATCACAGCCCTGCCCAAAATCAGAATTTTTTTGTCAATTCCCAATTGCTTATACTATAGGATCAAGTCAGAACCTCTCTGCCTTCATAGCCCATTTCCGGCTTCTCCCATGGTCTATATCCTGGTCCATCAGTGCTGAACTGCTCCGCTCATATGTCCTGATGATGCCACGTGTCCTATTATCACTCCTTTGCCTAGAACACCCTTCTCCTGGCCTCTCTCCCTTTTACCCATTTCTACTCATTCCTTATTACTCCTCAGTGCCACCATTTCCTGATTGCCCAGGTGGATTTTGTATATTTTCTCATGGCCCCACTGCATTGTGCAGAAACTCCCAATTTAGCATTTATTGAATGCACTTGTAATTATGTAAGGAATTTGCTCTCTTCCAGACCCAGTTCCCTTCAGGGCTAGAGCCCTGTCTTGTCATCTCTGTCCCTTAGCATAATGTCCGACACCAAGTGGGCATCAGTAAAAAAAAAAAAGTAAAGTGTTGCATAAAGGGAAACTGAGTCCTAGGGAAGGTTTCAGTAATGTGGTCTCACCCATAGCCTTATATGTGTTCAGCCCTCAGCAAGTCTGTGATGGCCACTTGTCCACAGGCATGGGTTGCAGTGGCAGTGGGACTACCTCAAGGCTTCATTGAGCACCAATATGTGAAAAGCAATGGGCTGTGGGCCAGAGCTTTGGCCTTTTTCTGGAGAAGACAGATGCATACACAGTTCTTGGAAATAAGTGCAAAATGTAGTGGGAGTATTAAAGGCAGAGTTGCCTTTTTGGTTTGAGGGAGGTGGTGTTCGAGGTGAAAATTGAAGGTAGATCAGGAATTTGTCAGACACAAGTGGGGGAAGGGTATTCTATGTGGAGGGCAGGGTGGGAACAGAGGCTGGCAGGAGGGAATATAAATAATCCAGTCTGCAGGTGGAGTTTAAACTGCAGTGAAGGGAGGGACTAGGGCTGGATCATAGATCCTTGAATGCCAGGCTGGGGAGTTTGCCTTCTGTTCTGTAGACGTGGGCAGCCCCAGAGAATTTAGAACAGAGTGGCTTTGTGGCCACAGCCGAGCTTGGGGCAGATACTCGGGGGGACCAGGGATGGCATGCACAAGGAGGGAGCTCGGTGGGGTCTCACATTCACCTATCTTGTTGTGCAGGGTGAGGTCACTGCCTTCTTCGTGGCCGACCTGGGTGCGGTAGTGAGGAAGCACTTTTGCTTTCTGAAGTGCCTGCCTAGAGTCCAGCCCTTTTACGCTGTCAAGTGCAACAGCAGCCTGGGTGTGCTGAAGGTCCTGGCTGAGCTGGGGCTGGGCTTCAGCTGTGCCAACAAGGTGAGCCCCTGCCCCCACCAGCACACTGACCCTCACTACCTACTGAGCACACACATGGCCCCAACTGCTCTGGGTGGGCCCTGGGGAGGCAACAGTGATCTGCAGTTGGCCCCTGCCCTCTGGGAAGGGGCTTTAAGGGACAAGGGAGGGAAAAACAAGCATGGAATCCGCCAAATTAGAACCTTGTGTGTCCCTAGGGTAGATGGGTAACCTCTTTTAATGGAGGCTTTCAAACTTCTTGGCATAGAGCTATACATGATATTCCTTTGATGAAAACAAAACAAAAACACCCATTTATTATTGGTTTTCTTTTCTTTTTCCTGTTATAATCTTAATAATGTGTGACTACATTTTCTTAATCTTTTTATTTTATTATTTTTTAATCCTCACCTGAGGATATTTTTCAGACAGAGTGGGAGGGAGAGAGAGAAACATCTATGTGACAGAGACACATCTACTGGCTGCCTCCTGCATGACCCTGAGCAGGGCCAGGGACAAATTGCAACCGAGGTATGTGCCCTTGACTGGAATCAAAACCACTTTGGTCCATGAGCCAATGCTCTAGCCAGGGCGATTTTCTTAAACCTTTTAAAGTTTTGTTATTATTACCAATTCTATTGTCCTTCTACTTTTATTATTTTATTTTTATTTATTTATAAATATGTTGTTTTTTTTTTTAAAGAGAGAGGAAGGGAGAGATGGAAACATCGATGTGAGAGAGAAACATGGATTGGCTGCCTTCTGCATGACCCCCACTGGGGATTGAGCCTGCAACCCGTGCATGTGCCCTGACTGGGAATCGTACTGGGACCTCTCAGTCCATGGCATGACCCTCAATCCACTGAGCCACACCAGCTGGGCACCCTTCTAATTTTATTAATGCTGTTGTCTTAATTCTCTCCTGGCTCAGTTTAGATTTACTTTGCTTATTTGCTATTATTCTTTATTCACTGAGCTCCTACAGTGTGCTAGTAAGTAGGGATGGCAGTAGAGTGTTTAGTAAGACAGATTCTGTTGTCCTTGAATTAAATGCTTAGCCTACCTATTTTCATTCTTACTTGAGAAAAGGCTTTAAACTATAAAGTTTCCCTAGAATACAGCTTTGGATATTTATTCAGCAGACATTTATTAAGCATCTACTATGGTGTCAAGTACTATTCTAGATGGAAATTTAGCAACTGAACAAAATAAAACAACAACAACAAAAGGCCCTTTTTCATGGAATTGGCTTTTTAAAATAAGTAATGAAAATCAATATTATTTTAGATGATAAATTTAATATAATGGAGAAAATTAAAGTGGGAAAGGGAAGTAGGGAATGCTGGGAGAAAAGATGGCACTTTTAGATAGTTTGGCCAGGGAAGGCTTTGCTGAAATTTGAATACAGACCTGAAGAAAGCAAAGGATCAAGCCAGTGGATAACTAGGGGAAGAGCATTCTAGGCAGAGGGAACAGCAATTGCAAGGGCCCTGAGGTGCCTGGTGGGCATTGGTTTGTGATATTGTCATTACCGTTATGTTTTGTAATGGTTAGTAATGATTGTTTTGAGGGGAACCCCTTTAAAAAAAACCCTTTTAAGCCCCTTATGGGCAGCAATATGACTGGGTGTTGTGAGGAGAGTTTTAGAAGGGGTTCCTGGGAGAGAAAGGAGAAGAGCTTGCCTGGGCAGGATGGCAGGGCTGGTGGGATTCCAGAGGGAGACAGATGTGCACCAGGGTGGGGTGGTCATAACGAGCAGGTTAACCTTTTCCAGAGACTAATGTTAATGCTGTTATTGATAGTACCTCTCTCCCTTTTGTCACCCGCAAAGCCCCCTTGCATTAGCTCTTGCTCTGTGCACCTGGTTGTGTGTGTGTGTCGCATAAAGCCCTGTGAGGGGCATAGGGAGAGAGATTGCCATCTTACAGTTGAGGAAACTGGGACCAATGTACACAGCTTGCTCACAACAGGGCCCCTGCACACGCTGGGCCTCTGCTCTGGGCGAGAGGATGGGGATCCTTTTCCAGCCCCCTTGGTCTAGCGGTGAAGAAGAACAGGACTGAACACCACTAACTAGAGTCCTCTGCTTCTGGAAACCCAGAGGTGGGGTCCTTGGCCCTCTCGCCTCAAAGGGTGTTAGGGCTTAGAAGGACCTTGAAGTCAGTGGGGACTTTAAAAGCATCTACTATTTGCTGAGTGCTCCTGTTGTGCCAGGCGCTTTGCCAAGCGTTTTCTGTATGTGATCTCATTTTATTCTCGCTACAACCGTGTGAGGTAATTATTATTACCCTGATTCTGACCACAGTCCTGTGAGGAAGCCTTTGGTGTATAAGGAAAGGAAGCACAAAAGTTGAGTGACTCACTGGGAAGTGGCCGCTTGTGTATAGCAAGGGGGGTCTCTGATTCTATAGCTGCTGTCTTTTTCAGGATCCTAGGGAGGGGATGGCTGAGCTGGGACTAAGCTGGTGACAGATGCTAACCGGAGGGCTAGGAGAGGCCAAGAACCCCTCCTGGTGGGTAGGATCACACAGACCTTTGGGTGCATTTACTGAGAGGCGGCTGTGGGCCACCAAGATTTTAATAGAAGTCCACGGCTGCCCTCTTCTGGTCAACTATAGCTGGTGGCCACACTTGGCACATGCCTTGGGTCCACATTGATTGAGAACTTCACAGTGAGCTGGGGGCTGGGTGTACACATTTGCATTGGAGGGCTCCAGGGTAAAGGGCACACGCCTTGCATGGGACTCTGGTTCACCCACCTTCCTAAAGACCCTATGTCATCTCTCCTGATTCCATCTCTTGCCCTCTCTTGCTGTCTCCCTTGGCATATTTCCATTTTACAAAGCCTTTCCTGGATATCACATCATCCCCCACCCTGATCCCTTGCTCCTTCTTCATGGCCAAACAGGTTGGCTACACTCACATGTCTGCACTCACTTGTCACTTTCCATTAGCACCCACTCCTTATGTGATTGCTTTCCGACCTCCACTCCCTACTCCAAGGAGCCTCCTCTTACCAACGTCCCCAGGGATCTCCAGGATGCAGTGAGCACTTTATTTTAAACCTTCATTTTGAATTATTCAAATAATATATGTTTTTTTCTTTTATTCCTCACCCGAAAATATTTTTCTACTTGTTATCAGATAGAGTGGGGGTGGGGAGAGAGAGACAGAAAGAAACATCAATGTGATAGAGCCACATCGACTGGTTGCCTCCCACACGACCTGACCAGGCTGGGGACAAACCGCAACTGACATACGTGCACGGGACTGGAATCGATCTTGCGACTCATTGGTTTGCAAGCAGACGCTTCAACTGCTGAGCTAATCCGGCCAGGGCAAATAATATATGTATTCATTGACACACACATACACATACATGCACACATATACAGGACATCAGCTTTATGTTTTCAGAGATCATCGCCATCACTAATATGAGTTTGGTGGGTACTTGGCCTGTGTAGCTAAGTTGGTTGAGCATCGTCCCTGCACCAAAAGGTCGCTGGTTTGATTCCCCATCAGGGCACATGCCCAGGTTGTGGACTTGATCCCTGGTGGGGGGTGTGCAGAAGGCAGCCAGCTCATCCATGTTTCTTTCTCATGTTTCTCTCCCTCTGTCTTGAAAATCAATAAAAACATATTCAATATGACCTATAGGAAATATACACACTGTCTTGTGATTTGCAATACAATATAAAAGGTGGTCACGTGGTACACACTGTTTGGCAGTAGTTTTCAACTCGGCAGGTTTGGAGGTCTGTCCATGCTGATGCATTTCAACCTTGTTGGGGACACTTTTTGGTCCTTTTATTATTTGACCTCTCAGCATATTCAATGCAGGGGCTTTTTGTTTTTTGTTTGGTAAGAACATTTAACATGAGACCTATGTGCTTAACAAGGTTTTAAGTACAATGTGGTTAACTGTAGGCACATGTTGTACAGCAGATCTCTAGAACTTACTCATCTTGCAGAACTGAAATCTGATTTCCATTGAGTAGCCAGTTTCCATTTAATCACAGTCTTTTAAAAAACATCCTCTCCCAAGGATATTTTTTTCATTGATTTTCAGATAGAGTGGGAAGGAGGGAGAGAGAAAGAGAGAAACATCGATGTGAGAGACATACCAATTGGTTGCCTCCTGCATGACCCCAACCAGGGCCGGGGATCAAATCACAACCGAGGTTCATGCCCTTGACTAGAATTGAACCTGAGACTCTTTGGTCCGAGGGCCATCACTCTTACTGCTGAGCCAAACCAGTTAGGGCTAACGACAGTCTTTTAAAAAATACTCAACAATAACACATGCTCCTCCTTTTAAAGACTTCGGAAGTATGTGAGAAGAGCATGAATGCTGCTCTGCCCTGCCCCGCCCTCCTCAGGTGCCCTGCGAGCTGAGACACTGAGACACGGCCTTCCACACACACAGGTTGTGGGACAGGCTTTGCTTGGACAGGAATGGCGTTGTAATCTCTCTCGTTCTGCCTCTTCTGGAGACATCCCCTCTCCTCACCTCTCTGCGTCACGTGAGTGCCAGCTTCCCCTCATCTGCTCTCGGGGAGCGTGCCTCTGGGTTCCACCTCAGGCTCCCTTCTCGTGTAAGCTCTCCCTCTGCTTAGGGACTTTCATCTCCTCCCATGGCTTTAAATGCCATCAACACGCCACCACCTCCCACGTTTTGATCTCCTTCCCAGACCTATCTCACCAGCTGCTGGCTTGATAATGACACAGGATGCCTGGAATCCATGTGTGCAAATCACGATTCCTCCAGAAGGGTCCCTTGGTCTGCTGGGCATGAGGTCCCCCTCGGACATCCTCACCCTGCGTCCCCACGTGTAAACCGCCACCAACCTTGCCAGCCCCTCTTCCAGAACACATCTCCCCTTGCCTTTCTAGTTATCTCTGCCAGGGTGACTGTGGCCAGTCTCCCCACAGTCCCCTCAGGCCATTTAGGGTAGCCAGAGGGATGGGCGTGTAGACCTTGTGTTTAAAATGCCAATCTGAGCATATAATTTTCCTCTTGAAACCCTTCAGACTGTTTTTCATCACTTGAGGATAAAATATGAACCCACATCAGTTTCCCATTGGCTCTGCCCACCTCCCTCCAACCTCATCTTCCTCCCTGCGCACACCCGGCCACTCCACCATCCTCTGAATCAAGCTGAGCACCTGCCTCAGAACCTTTGCACAGGCACTACCTCCACCAGAAACCTTTCCTTCCTTCCGTCTTGGCCTGCCACAGGCCTCCGGTGGGTCTCAGCTTAAATTTCTGATCTTGAGCCCTACACTCAGGGCTCCCCATTCTCATGCTCTTCAGTATCCTGTACTTTTTCTTCATGGCTCTTATCCATGTGTAATTCCATCATTACTCAGTGTCCACTCATTCCTGCCTGTCTTCCCCACCAGCTGAGAGGACCACAGGTCAGAGGCCCTGTCTGCTTTACTTACCACCTCCTTTCATTAGCACCTAGCACGGAGCCTGGCAACTCAGCAGAGCCCCCCAGAAATACTCGTCAGCTCAGGATCGAGGTTGACTTCTCCACTGTACTGTGGTCAAGAGCCGGTGTGCTCCAGTCTGACAGCTCTGGGTTAGGATTCCAGCTGTGTCGCTTATCAACTGTGTTACTTTGGACAAGTCACTTAACCTCTCTAAGCCTCCGTTTCCTATCTCATAAGATTATTATAAAGATTAAATAAGAATGTAAATAAAGTATTTGATGCGGCGGCTGGCATTCCGTTATTTTTTCCTTTTTGTTTTTATTTTTTAATCCTCACCTGCAGATATTTTTCCATTTATCTTCAGATAGAGTGGGAGTGGGAGAGAGAGAGAGAGAGAAACATCAATGTGAGAGAGACATATCGATCGGCTGCCTCCTGCATGACCCTGACCAGGGCCGGGGACTGAACCGCAACCAAGGTACGTGCCCTTGACCAGAATTGAACCCATGACTCCTTGGTCCACAGGCCGACGCTCTAACCGCTGAGCCAAACTGGCCAGGGCTATTTTTACCTTTTTAAATGATTTATTTAAAAATTATAGATGACATGCAATATACTAGTTTCAGGTGTACAACAGTGATTAGACATTTATACACCTTACACAGTAATCATCACGATAAGTCTAGTAATTATCTGTCACCACATATAGTTATTATGATATTATTGACCGTATTCTCTGTGCTGTACATTACATTCCCATGACTTAAGTGTGTTTTTTTCATCCCTCACCCGAGAATATGTTTATTGATTTTAGAGAGAGAGGAAGGGAGAGAGAGTGAGAGGAGGAGAGAGAAAGATCAATGTGAGGGAGAAACAAACATCTATCAGTTGCCTCCTGTACTCGCCCTGATTGAAAATGGAAAGGGTGACATTCCAACCAACTGAGCCACCTGGCCAGGGTGACTTAAGTATTTAAAAAAAATTTTTTTTTCTATATTGATTTTAGAGACAGAGGAAGGGAGAAGGAGAGAGAGAAACATCGATGAGAGAGAGCATTGATTGGCTGCCTCCTGCATGCCCCCCACTGGGAATCGGGCTCACAACCTGGGCATGTGTCCTGACCGGGAATTGAACTGGTGACCTCCTGGTGCATGGGTCAATGCTCAGCCACTGAGCCACACTGGCTGGGCACGACTTATGTTATTTTATAACTGGAAATTTGTACCTCTTATTCACCTTCAACTTTTTTGCCCTTCCTCCAACTCCCTTTCCCTGTGGTAACCATGATCTGTATCTATGAGTCTTTTTTGTTTTATTTTGTTTATTTTTTTAGGTTCCACATGTAAGTGAAATCATACAGTATTTGCCTTTCTCTGTCAGATTTATTTTACTTAGCATAATACCTTCTAGGTCCACTCATTGTATTGCAAATGGCAAGATTTCATTCTTTTTTTGTGGCCATTGTATATGTATACCACATCTTTTTTTTTTTTTTTTTTTTTAATCCATACGTCTATTGATGCACAACTGGTTGCTTCTGTATCTTGGTTATTGTAAATACTGCTGCAGTGACTATGGGGTGCATATATCTTTTTGAATTAGTGTTTTTGATTTCTTTGAATAAATACCCAGAAGTGGGATTGCTGGATCATATGATAGTTCTATTTTTCACTTTTTGAAAAACCACCATATTGTTTTCCATAGTGGCTGCACCAGTTTTTATTCCCACCAAGAGTGCATGAGGGTTCCCTTTTCTCCACATCCTTGACAATGCTTTTTGATGATAGCCATTCTGACAGGTGTGAGATGATACTTCAGTGTGGTTTTGATTTGCATTTTTTGATGATGACAGCAACGGTTATTCTTTAAATATTTACAGTCAAAGCTAAACCCTCAGGTCCCCAAAGTTCTAGCACTGGTTCTTTTTCTCACCTCATGTGGTGAAGTGAAGATTAAAATAGCTTCCCAGCCCTGGCTGGTTTTGCTCAGTGTTTAGAGCATTGGCCCATAGACCAGAGCGTCCTGGGTTCGGTTCCTGCTAAGGGCACGTACCTCGGTTGTGGTTTGTCCCCAGCCCTGGTTGGGGTTGTGTGGGTGGCAACCACTCGATGTGTCTCTCTTACATCGATGTTTCTCTCTTTCTCTTCTTCCCTCTCTCCCTTCTGCTCTGTCTGAAGATGAATGCAAAAATGTCCTCGGGTGAGGATAAAAAAATAAAATAAAATAGCTTCCCAGCCACTTAGACCCGGGGTCTTTGGAAGCAAGCTGGGATGGCAGCAATGCCAGCTCTGGACTTGGACCTTTGTGTCCTGCTCTGCCGCATACTGGCTGTGCTACCACAGGCAGGTGGACCTCTCTGTCCTCTGTTAAATAAATATTTCACAGATAGTTATAGGCATCACCTGAGATAATGCACATAAACCTTGTGCTGAAAAGGTCTTATTACAAACTCAGGATGGCTAAAAGGGCCCTCTGTCTCCTACCATGCTTCTAAACAGACTTCCTTCCCTTGATCATGGAGAGTCAGACCTGAGCTTGAAAGTCGGTTCTGCCACCTACTTGCCACATGGCCTCTCTGAGCATCAGTTTCCTTCTCTGTCGAATGGGGTTATTGTAAGGAGTAAATAAGCCAGTTAATCTACAGCAAGGGTCGACAAGCTGTGGATAGTGGGCCAAGTCCAGCCCATTGCTGATTTTGTGAAGTTTTATTGGATCCCAGCCTGGCTCATTCACGCATGCAGTGTCCGTGGCTGTTTTGATGTTACAGCGGCAGTGGAGTTGTTGTGGCGGAAGTAGTATGGCCAACAAAGCCTAAACTATTTACTCTCTGGCCCTTTGCAGAAAAGTCTGCCAACACCTGATATAATAAGCATCTCATTGGGTGCCTGCTTGTGGTAGGTGCTCAATGACTATGGTTGCTGTCATTGTCACCATCACTGTCTGTATCATTAATGCAGTCACCAGGTGGAGCAGTGTTCTGTACAGGCGAGGAAGAGGAGGCCCTGGGGGGAGAAGGGCTCGCTGGAGTCACCCAGCACAGTGCCACCCACACAGCAGGCCTGTGTCAGAAAGACTCCTGGTGTGCGCTTTCCAATACATCGACCAATATTCTCCAAGCACTTAAACCTGCCAGGAAAATGTGTCAGAAGTCTGTTGTCAGGGCCACCATGAGTCCATATAATGCCTTTATGTGAATTAGAAAATGTACCCCTTCTTTAAGGCATTCAATTTTACAATCAACATACTGATTTTGTTAGAAATTTGCTTTACTGCCTGAAAGCTGTACTAAATGTACAAATCTACCGTGTATTCTTTGTCAATGGGCCCCCCAGGACCGTGCGGTGCGTCACTGCGCAGCCGTGCCTGGCAGCCCGCCTGTCAAACAATATGAGCCAGCAGGAGTCTGGTTTATACCTGTTGCTGAAAGCAAAGCCCACTTCTTATGGACCTCTGCATGCGTAGCTATTTGCCCTTCATCTGTGTTTCCTTGGCTTCTGCGGATCCAGCAGGCCCTGGAGCCTCCTCACCACCACCTTTGGGACCCCACAGGCAGAGATGGAGTTGGTCCAGTGTCTTGGCATCCCTGCCAGTAAGATCATCTACGCCAATCCCTGCAAACAAATTGCACAGATCAAGTATGCTGCCAAGCATGGGGTCCAGCTGCTGAGCTTTGACAATGACATGGAGCTGGCAAAAGTGGTGAAGAACCACCCCAGTGCCAAGTAAGCTGAGAGCCACTCGTGTGGGAGGCGGGAGGGGTGGGAAGAGTGGTGTTGGAGCAAAGGACCCTGCCCTGGACCCAGCCATAGACACCCTTGGACTGGACCCAGGTTGCCAGGGCCTGACTCAGACAAAGGCAGAAATGACTGATTACAGCCCATGGTGTTATGGAGGTCAAAGTCACGGCTGAGAGGGGGTGGTTGGGGAAGGTTCATGAAGGAAGTGGCATTTCAGGTGGGCCTTGAGTGGTGAATCAAATTTGGGGAGGGCCCAACACTGTACCAGAGCAAACTGCATAAGCAAGTGTATGGAGGTCAGACGTAGCACGGGTCATCTGAGGGCTAAGCAGACACTTTGTGTAACTGAACACGCCACGTGCGAGGGGCGAGGGAGACAGACGTGAATGATGCTGGTCGCCGGGCAGGGACCCGATGCATGTGGGCTTTGCGAGGGGTCAGGGCTGGACGTCTTGCTCAGGCTCAGGCTGGCGTCCTAGGGGTTCCAGGGAGGGGCCTTGGGGTGAAGGGGAAGCCAGGGGGTGGGCTGCTCTGGTTCACCCAAAGCAGCTTCCATTTCGTCTGTTACACATGACATTGGGATTCTCAGTAAGACTGTGTTTGAAAACTAGAATGGTTTCCCTCACACAAGAAGAGTTGGAAAAGCCTGGCTGGTATAGTGGCTGATTCAGAGGAAGAGGAGATGCTGGGAGAACCGGAGAGGTTGCGACCAGGGCAGGGACTGCAGGGAAGGGCCCAGGGATGTTTAGGGAATGGAAGGGACAGGACCTGGAGTCTGACTGGCTGTGCAGGGAAGGAAGGGGTCTGGGGGCCTGTGGCGCTGGGTGGCTCTGAGTCGCAGGGGTTCACACCCCTTGACTCAGAGAAGTGGTTGGGGTGGGGAGGCGGGGTGCATCGGCAGAGGCGCTGTGTGTCTCCTCAGGCTGCTTCTGTGCATCGCCAACGATGACTCCCACTCCCTGAGCTGCCTCAGCCTCAAGTTTGGAGCACTGCTGAAATCCTGTAGACCCCTGCTTCAAACCGCCAAGGAGAGCCACGTAGAGGTGGTGGGGGTGAGGTGAGTGTCTGGAAGCCCCACCACCTCCACCTCCACCTGGCCCACTGCCTCTTTCCCAGGAACTAACCAATTCTGTAGGAGACCTTCCCAAGGTCCTCCAGGAGGGCCTGTCCTGGGGCTGGGATTCTGCCATTTGAGAGTCCCTCTCTTTGGAAAGAAGGCTTGGCATGTCCTGCTGCCCCAACCCCACAGTCCCCAGGTCTTATCGCAAGAGGTCCCAGGAGAGACCTGGCTTTGCAAGAGTTATACCAGCCTGCAGGCCACACCTTTGCAATGACTTAACAACACAGCTTTCATTTATTCTGTACATAGGACACTCCAGGCCCTGTGCTGAATGTTTCATGTACGTTATCCCAGTCTGTGGGGTCCTGGTCCCGCTTGACAGAGGGGGAGCTAAAGCCCAGGCAGGCCACACAGCTGACGGAGGGGCACATCCAGACCTGGCTGACACCTCAGAAAGCCCAGCCCTTGGGCAGAATGGAGGGATGGCAGGGGCACCGAGTGCCAAGTCTCCTGCCTACTTCTCACTTGCCACATGGCCCTCAACAACTCATTTAACCTCTTAGGCCCTTAGTCATTACATCTGTCAAATGGGCACCATGTCCAATGTGCCTTCCTGGCTGGGGCTGCGGTGGTGGCACGGGGCCCTGCGTGCAAGCCAAGGCTTTTCCTCCTTTCCCAGCTTTCACGTTGGCAGTGGCTGTCCTGACCCTCGGGCCTATGCTCAGTTCATCGCAGATGCCCGGCTTGTGTTTGAAATGGGCGCAGAGCTGGGTCACAGGATGCACATCCTGGACCTTGGTGGCAGCTTCCCGGGAGTGGAGGGGGCCAAAGTGAGATTCGAAGAGGTAACCCTGGGGTCGCTAGTGTCACCCTGGGCTCTGTGGGGGTGGGGGCGGCGGGGAGGGTTATAATGCCGGTAGGTAGCCCACTGTGAGCAGATCCTGTGTGCTAAGTGCTGTGCTTGGTTCTTTACCTGGATCTTATTATTAACCTTGTGTTACTGCTCAGCAGATGAGGCTCATAGAAATGATGTCACTTCCTGAGTCCTCGGTAGAGCTGGCTGCACACCTAGCTCTGCCTGACTCCAGCCCAGGCACATATTTGAGGCTCAACCAGGTCAAATTTGTATAAGTCATAAAAATTTCTGAAGGTCTGGGCTGATGAGAAATTAAATAAGAGGGCAGGAAAAAGAAAGCAGACCTGTCCACCTTCCCATCTGTGAGATGAAATCAAGAAAAATGTGTCATCTCAATCCCCACCCCAACCTCTAGGGGTCGCTTCTCCTTAGTTGTAAGAGCTTCATTGGGGAATACCCACATCTAGGACCTGACCCTAAGAAAATAATGCACTATAGATGCAAAGAATTGGCCTCACAGATGAGCATTGCAGCACTGTATGTCACAGTATTACCCTGGACTTCCCTCGTCCATCTAACACTGGGGGATTGGTTAAATTATGAAACGTTCTTATGAAGAAAACATTTAGTCATATGAAGAGATCATTCACAGTCTATTGAGTAAAACAGGTTATAAAAAACATGTGTATAACCCTATCTTGTTTAGCATAAAAATAGTGTTTGTATAAAAAAAAAATTAAAGAAGCTACTACAAAAAATTAATAATGATTAGGTTAATCTGGATAATAGAATTAGGAATGATTTAAAAATTTTTTATTTTTTTAAATTAATTTATTTTTTATCCTCGCCCAAGGACATTTTTGCATTTATCTTCAGGTAGAGCGGGAGGGAGAGAGGGAGGAAGAGAGAGAGAAACATTGATGTGAGACACATTGAGTGGTTGTCACCCACACGACCCCAACCGGGGCCAGGGACAAACTGCAACTGAGGTACGTGCCCCTAGCAGAAACTGAACCCAGGACTCCCTGGTCTGCGGGCCGATGCTCTAACTGCTGAGCCAGACCGGCCAGGGCAAAAAAAAAGAATTTTAAATACAGTTCACATTCAGTATTATTTTGTATTAGTTTCAGGTGTATAGCATCGTGGTTAGACAATCATATACTTTACAAAGTGATCTCACCGATATTTCCAGTACTATTTTGTAACTACCAATCTACACTTCTTAATCCCTTCACCTTTTTTACCCAGTCCCCCAACCCCCTTCCCCTCTAGCAACCATCAGTCTGTTCTCTGTGTCTGAATCTGTTTCAATTTTGTTTGTTCATTATTTTGTTCTTTAGATCCCACATATAAGTGAAATTATATGGTATTTCTCTGACATTTATTTCACTTAGCATCATACCCTCTAGATCCATCTATGCTGAAATTAGGGGCCGTTTCTCTCTCTTTATCTTCTTTCTATTTTCTGTAAAAAAATGTGTCATTTAACAGATTGGTTATTTATGAAAGAAAAATCCACATCAGGGCTTCTGAGTACCAGGTGTTAGTTTAAGAGTGCCTCCTCCCACTGTGGGCTTGACCCAGCTCTGTATTCCACCTACCTTCTCGGCCAGCTGTCTGCGGCTACCAGCTGGGGCCTTAGCAGCTGCCTAGCCCTTCTTTCTGAAATCAAAGAAGCTTTCAAGAAGTAGACTTGGGCCCTGGCCAGTTTGGCTCAGCGGTTAGAGCGTCGGCCTGCGGTCCGGAGAGACCCGGGTTCGGTTCCCGCTAAGGGCACGTACTTCAGTTGTAGTTTGTCCCCGGCCTTGGTTGGTCGTGCGGGTGGCAGCCACTCGATGTGTCCCTTCACGTCGATGTTTCTCTCTCTCTCTCCCTTCCTCTCTCTCCCTCCCACTCTATCTGTACAAAAAAATGGAAAAAATATCCTCGGGTGAGGATTAAAAAAAAAAAAAAAGTAGACTTGGAGCTGAAGCAAGTTTTCAGCAGAAACCCCACATTTCAAACATGTAACTGTCCACCCTCCATCCTCCTACCACTAGATTGCATCTGTGATCAACTCAGCCTTGGACCTGTACTTCCCGGAGGGCTGTGGTGTGGACATCCTTGCCAAGCTGGGGCGCTACTATGTCACCTCGGCCTTCACCTTGGCAGTCAGCATCATCGCCAAGAAGGAGGTTCTTCTGGACCAGCCTGGCAGGGAGGGTAGGTGTCAGGTGGGCAGCTGAGCCCCTTCTTCCCTAAAGCTAGGGACTGGCTGACTGAGCAGGGTATGGTTTTAGGGAGTGGGGGAATCTAGAGACTGGGTCCTTGCTTTAGGGAAATTTGCAGTCAAGTCCCTTTCACTCCCAAGACAGGTATTTAGCATCTTTTTCTTCTATGCATGTCCATATTTTATGAAGGTTAAGATCACAACCACCTTAGGTAGAATAAATACTTTATTAACTATATTATACAAATGAGAACATTGAGAACAAAAGAAAATACAAGTGAATTGTTTAATAACGAGTAAGAGGTAAAGCCTGCATCTGATCTCATGTTTGTCTCCTAAGTGCAGGCTCTTACTCACTGCATCTCATAACATAATGAAACTAATGAATGACAATTTATATTTGTCTAAGGCCACTTGACAGCTATGCATGGAGAGGTTGAGTCACTAGCCCAAGGTCACACAGCAGATAAGGGGCAGTGCTGAGATTCAAATTCAGGCTGGGCTGACTCAAGGCGTCTCTGTCTACACTGCTAACATCAGTCCTCTTCCCCACACTTCCAGACATATTAGTCCTCTTGGCAGCCCCACACGAGAATCCATATGGAGGGGTCGTGGGCTTCAGGTAGAATGTCGTATGTGTTGTGTGTGCGTGCATGTGCATGTGTGTGTGGCATTCTTCTGACTGCCTTTATAGATCTGGGGGACTGTCCTATCTAGTCCCACCAGGAGACCTGGCTTCTCATTCCAGTTCATGCACTGCCCCAGTCATGTGCCTCTGAGCAAGTGCCTTAACCTCTTGGAGTCTTGAGTTTAGCTGGGTTGCTCTTCTGCCTTAGCTGGGGCATCGAGGGGCTCAGTTGCAGGCAAGGCAAATGTCTTGGGCAGGGTTGCTCAGTTACAAGGGTGAGTGTTTCCAACAAGGCAGCGAACCTCACGTCACACGCAGGAGGAGGCGGGAGCCAGCCCATACCTGAGCCCTTTCACTTCAGTAGCCCATCATCCTTGTGGAGCCCACCATGTGCCAGCTCCCTACTCCCGCCCCCTCATCCTGCTGCTTACCCTGCCCCTGACCTCTCCCGTCCCTGCAGAGGAGACTGATTCTGCCCCTAAGACCATCACGTACCACCTCGATGAGGGCATCTATGGAATCTTCAACTCAGTCCTGTTTGACAACACCTGCCCAACCCCTGTCCTGCAGAAGGTGAGCTTCTTGGGCCTGTTTTCAATTGTGTGGATGTGTTTAAATTACATTTTTTTTGTGTTATTTAATTTTTAAAAAGTAGAACATATTCATTGTAGAAAATAGACAAGGATGAAGAAGGTTATCACCCATACTCTCACCCCATAGAGATTCTTTGAACATTAGATTTCTTTTAGGTTATTATTATTATTATTATTTTAATTATTTTGTTTTTTGTTACAGATGTTTCTCCTTTATTCCCCATTGACACCCTCCTCCCCATCCCCCCCCACCCCATCCCCGGCTTTGTTGTCCATGTCCATTGGTTATACATACATGCATATAAGTTCTGTGGTTTATCTCTTCCCTCTCCCTACCACCCCCTCTTCTGAGGGTTGTCAGTCTGTACCCTACTTCTGTGTCTCTGGGTCTACCCTATTCCTCACACTGTTATGTCTTTTCTGTTTTAAAAAAAAAGTATTATATATTTTTTCCCATAAGGTTGGGGTCATATTGCTTTGTAACCTGCTTTTTTTCACTTAATATAGGGTGTAGCTCTTTCCAAGCCAATAACTAATCCCTGACAGTGAGCTTTTTGATGACTGCAGAATATTTTAACTGATCTAACTTCAGTGGTTGGCCATTAGTTGCCTGTTTTTGAGCACTGTGAGCATACCTTGACATCATCTCTGATGGATATCAAAAGAATCAGAAGTAAAAAAAAACAGCACCTCTTTATTGGGTTTTTCCATGTTAACAGGGAACAGGAATTGGCAAAACATTCCTATTGGCCTGTGAATGCAGCCCAGGGTCTCCGATAGCTTCGTGGGCATCTTTAAAGGGAAAGAAAGTCAGATACACCCTTGTATTTTCACATCTCCAGGCCTTTGTGGGTCCCATTTCTGGAAGGAAACCTAAGTGACTAACCAGCACCTATACCATCACGAGCTTCAATATGTGTGCTTTTTTCTTTTCCTCTTCATTCTTTCTAATTTTTCAAGGCCCAGTCAAATGTCAGCTCCTCTTTGTAGCTCTTCCTGCCCCTTATCTGCGGCAGGTAGAGGGAGCCCGCTCCTCCTCCAGGCATCCATGACTTGATGGGCCTTCATTCTATAGTTGTGTTTTTTTTTTTGTACAGATAGAGTGGGAGGGAGAGAGAGAGAGAGAGAAAGAGAGAGAGAGATTGAGAGAGAGAAACATCGACGTGAAAGGGACACATCGAGTGGCTGCCACCTGCATGACCAACCAGGGCCGGGGACAAACTGCAACCGAAGTACGTGCCCTTGGCGGGAACTGAACCCGGGTCTCTCCGGACCGCAGGCCGACGCTCTAACCGCTGAGCCAAACCAGCCAGGGCTATAGTTGTGTTTTTGTTGTTGTTTTTTTTTAATCCTCACTCGAAGACATTTTTCCATATTTTGTTCAGATAGAGTGGGAGGGAGAGAGAGGAACAGAGAGAAAGACATGGACATGAAAGGGACACGAGTGGCTACCTCCTGCACAACCCAACCAGGACTGGGGATGAATCACAACCAATGTACATGCCTTTGACAGGAATCAAATCTGTGACTTATTGGTCTGTGGGCTGACGCTCTAACCACTGACCAGGGCCCAATTAGTTTTTGGATAAAAATGCTTCATGGGCCCGGCCGGTGTGGCTCAGTGGTTGAGCATCGACCCGTGCACCAAGAGGTTGCCAGTTTGATTCCTGGTCAGGGCTCATGCCCAGGTTGTGGGCCCAATCCCCAGTAGGGGGCATGCAGGAGGCAGCCAATAGATGTTCTCTCTCATCGATGTTTCTATCTCTCTCTCCCTCTTCCTTCCTCTCTCTATAAGATCAATAAAGAAAAAAATGCTACCCTAGCTGGTTTGGCTCAGCGGTTAGAGCATCGGCCTGCGGTCCAGAGAGACCTGGGTTCGGTTCCGGCTAAGGGCGCGTACCTCAGTTGCGGTTTGTCCCTGGCCCTGGTTGGTCATGCGGGTGGCAGCCACTCGATGTATCCCTTTCACATCTATGTTTTTCTCTCTCCCTCCCACTCTATCTGAACAAAAAATGGAAAAATGCCCTCGGGTGAGGATAAAAAAAAATTAAAAAAATGCTTCATGGGAGGTCTTGGCTTTGCTTTCTTTGTAGTGTAATAAACATCCTTATCATTCACCCCCCCATCCCTCTGTCTCTTCCTGAGCAAAATAACTATTATTTTGACTTGTGTTATTTTTTCATATAGGGTTTTTCTTTTTTCCACATACAATTTTTTTTTTTTTGGTGGTAAGAATACTTTCTATGAAATCTACCCTTGTAACAGGTTTTTATGTGTATAATACGGTATTATCATCCATAAAAACCTCTACGAAGGTAGACACCCACCCGGCCAGGGCAGATTAAGAGCCATGCGCACAGGCACACAGCCAGCAAGTGTTGGAGTCTCCATTTGACACCAGGCGTTGTGGCTTCAGTCTAAGAGGCAAGAAATGCAGAGAAGTGGGAGGGCTTTAAATGCTAGGCTAGGAGTCCATCCAGTCTATCCGACTGGCTATTGGAGCCATTGAAGGCTTTTGTAGGGAGGAATGATAAGGCTGTGGACAGTATGCCCAGGAAAGCTGAATGTGGTCATCCCTCTGTCCTGCAGAAACCACCCACAGAGCAGCCCTGGTACAGCAGCAGCCTGTGGGGCCCGGCGGCTGACGGCTGTGACTGTGTAGCTGAGGGCCTGTGGCTGCCGCAACTACATGTAGGGGACTGGCTGGTCTTTGAGAACATGGGCGCCTACACCGTGGGCATGGGTTCCCTCTTCAGAGGGACTCAGACCTGCCGCATCACCTACGCCATGTCCCGAGTGGCCTGGTAAGGGGGCCCTGCTGGGAAACGGAGTGGGGGTGGGCTGGGGCGGAGAAAGAACAGGATGGAGCAGAAGCAGTGAGGGGGACCTGAGATTGGAAACTTTGTATCTGTGAAATCTAATTTGACAAGTAGCTCTTGGCTGCTGATTCCAAGTGAGGCCTGTGCTTGGCACCCAGCTGACTTGCTGGATGAATGAGACTGCACTTCCCTGGAGGAGCTCAGAGCCTGGGAGAGACACAGAGAAGCAGACAGTCTTCCTGGTGATTCTGTGCTGATGGAGAGGGCAGGCTGCAGAGGCCGAGGTTCCTTCCTGGGGCCCAGATCCACCCAGGAAGGGAAGATGAAGTAAAGCCTGGGAGATGAGAGGGAGTTGGGCAGCCCGGAGGGGAAGGAGGGGTTCCAGGGAGAGAGAGCAGGGAGTGGGCATTCTGCCTGCATGAGCTAGCGAAGTTGGTCGTGGCTGGGAAGGGAGCAGGGCTGCGTTTGAGAAGGGCCTTGATGACTGCGGGAAGGGCTTTGAGCAGCACGGGGAAGCATGGATTGGCCTGGAGAGGGGAGTCCCATGGTTTGACTTGGATTCTTAGGCCTCTCGCTGCTATGTGGATTAAGAGAGGACCAGGTTGAGTGCAGACAGAGCTGACCAGCTGAGTGGCTGCTCTGTGACCCAGCAAAGACTGGCGCTCGCTCAGCCTCCGTCTTCCCATCTAGAAACGGGCCTGACACCGGCCCGCTTCTGCACCAGGCCCGCGTTGGGATCCATTGAGGCCCGGTGAGCAAGATGGGAGGAAAGTTGACTTTGTGGAACTCTTCTGTCTGGCTTTATGATTATTTCCTTTCAACCACACGAAACTCTGTGGCATGAGTATTATCACAAACAGACAGGTCACTTGCTTGAGGTCACACAGCTGGTTGGCAGTGGAGAGTCCCCCTTCTGGGGCTGGGGAGAAGGCTGCGGAGGGTAGGAGCGGCCACCCCCTCCACTGAGGACGAGTTTACTCTGTGCCAGCGTGCCGCTGGGGGCACCGGGACTAACTCCCTGCCCTGCTGTGGTTGAAGGGATGTCACAGAAGCAGATATTGGGCCCTATTGTTATCCAGGAGAAGTGCACTGTGCTATGGGATTCAGGGAAGTCTTCCCCGAGATGCAGTCACTGAAGCTGAGACCTGAAGACCGAGGAGGAATTAGTCAGGGTTGACGATGCAGGTGGAGGCACAAGTACATGCTCAGGCCCGGGATGGGGCACGTGTGAGCCTGAAAGGTGGCCGCTGTGGATGGCACACGGGAGGTGAGGATGGGCATGGTTGGAGAGGCCAGCTGGGGCAGATCATGGGGCCTGAGAGCGGAGAAAGCTGCTGGCAACTCAAGAGCAGGGATTTACTGTTTGGAAAGATGGCTCTGGGTCAGAAATGCCTGGAGGAGGCCGGAGCAGAGGGGGAGACTGTGCGTCCCGGGCGAGAGATGGTGGTGGCGGTGGGGATGGAGAGAGGTGTGCACCTGTGAGGAGGTCCAGGAGCTGGGCTCAGCAGGGATCGACTGGGTGTGGGGACGAGATTCCCAACTCATGGCTGATCAGATGGTGAAGCTGTGTGTCAGCGTGGGTAGGTAAGAGGAGAAACAGTTGGTGGTGTTTTCTGAATGGGGCAGGAGAGAACCCAAGCCTGGAGGATGAAGCATGTGGGAGTGAGAGTTGGATGCAATCCTAGTCCTACCACTGTCTAGAGAGGTGACCTTGGGCAGGTCACTTCTCTCTGTCTCTACTTCCTCATCAGTAAAATGGGGATGATAATGCTGCCCTTACAGGGTTCCTTTCCTTCTTGGGGGGGTTGGACTACAAGAAGGGGGGAAGAGGGGTCAAAAAGCCTTCCCCTGCCCTAGGCTGGGCTCTGGGCTTCAGGTGAGACCCCCATACCCAATGGGGCCAGGTCTTCCGGTGCAGGGCCATCAGGAGTCCCCAGCCTGCGGGTCCCATGCTGGTGGCTCCAGTTCCTGTCTCTCATCCTCAGGAAGGCGCTGCGAGAGCAGCTGTTGCCTGCAGAGCAGGATGAAGATGCTGAGGGCGTGTGCAAGCCTCTGTCCTGCGGCTGGGAGATCACTGACACCTTGTGCGTGGGCCCTGTCTTCACCCCTGCGAGCATCATGTGAGCAGGCCCCGTTCCCCCTGGAGAAGCCCAGCGGGGCCACAGAGATGCCTCTGGGAGAGGTGGGGAAGGTGGCCGGCGGGGCACCCTCTGACCAGGACTCTGGTGCTCGCTCTGCTGCTCCCCCCACTCCACCTGTAGTGTTTCTGCCCTGTAAATAGGACCAGTCTTACACTCGCTGTAGTTCAAGTATGCAACATAAATCCTGTTCCTTCCAGCTGTGTCCGCCTCCTCTGCAGTGCAAGGGTCTGGTCACCAGGTGTGGGGTGTTCTTGGGGTCTCCCTTGGTCTCTTTCCCACTTTTGTAAATATGGAGCAAATAAATATTTAGGTTTTTAAATATTCTGGTGGAATCCAGCAGTTCAATTCCCAAAGTAGCCTGGCTAGGCCAGCAGCGAGATTTCCCAGCCTGCACCGGGACCCTACGGCCTCTGCCTCAGTCCTGCCCTGGCTGCAGTGTGGGCATCTCCTGCTGGCACCAGCTGCTCTGACTCATCTCTCCCCTCTCCACAGGCCCCCATGCCTGGTGGCATGAGGAAGGGTGAGCTGTCAGGGCTGGAGGTGGGGTCAGAGTTGCTTCCCTTCAGCCCTGGAGCTCAGCTCATGACTGAGAGGGGCCTCTGTGTGAACCGAACACCCAGCCTGAGGCCTGACCCAAAGTGGGGACAACCAAGTATTTGACACAGCTGTGGAAATTCATACCAAAGACAAAGAGCAGAGAGATGGGTTTTGAGGAGACAGTGCACCCTCACTCTCCTTGCAGGTCGGAGGCAATACAAGTGATGCCAGTATGTGGTGGGTGGTGGTGCTGATTGAGGCAGTAACTATTAGACAGGGTTGGTCATAGACACTGCCATGTTCAGTGCAGGGGCACCAATGTTGATGTCTCCTCAGGCTAGGACAAAGGATCCTTCACACCGTTAGGATCTCAGGCTGTACTACCAGGGAGTTCAGATTTTAGAGTCCCCCCTGCTGCAACAGGTGACCCCAAAGACTTTTCTTCTGCATTAAAAAAAATTGAGATATAACTCACATACCTTACAATTCACCCTTTCAAAGTGTAAAATTTGGTGGTTTTTATTTTGTAATTATTTTTATCCTTACCTGAGGATAGGTTTTTATTTATTTTAGAGAGAGTGAAATTGAGAGCATGAGAGAAACATCGATGTGAGAGAGAAACATCAATTGGTTGCCTGCCACATGCATCTAGACCAGGGACTGATCCCACAACCTTCTGGTGTACAGGATGATACTCTAACCAATTGAGCCACCCGGCAAGGGAAAATTTGGTGGTTTTTAGTATATCCACAGAGTTTGTACAACCATCACTGCTATCTCATTCTAGAACATGTTCTCGCCTCAAAAAGAAACCCATCAGCAGTTACTCTCCATTTTCCCCTTCCCCATCCCCTGGCAACCACTAATCTACTTTCCATCTCCATGGATTTGCCTATTCTGGACATTCTGTTTAGATTTCTTATACATTCACTTGAACTTCTCTCTGGGTAAGGCTTGTACAATGTGTGTTTTTTCCCCACACCACCAAGTAATCCTCCAACACCAGCTAGGTGTATTACAGTTTCACTCAATTCCAATACTATCCACCTGGAGATAGCTTCAGATCCCACAGATGAAGGGTTCCGTCCTCCAAGACTGCCCCTCCGCCGACTTCAGAGGCTAATCACCAAGTCCAGGTTGTCACCTGTGCTTCTGATCGACTGGCTATAATAGGTCAGTGGTTCTGACAACCCCTTTTTTGGGTTCAATTAATCTGCTACAGGGGCTCACAGAACTCAGAAAGACATTTTACTTACTAGATTACTGGTTTATTATAAAAGGAATCAATTCAGGAACAGCCAGATGGCAGGGATGCATAGGGCAAGATATGGAGAAAGGGCACGAGCTTCCACGTTCTCCCCACTGTCCCAGTGTCCCAGCAGCTCCGTGTGCTCACCCACCTGGGAGCGCTCCGAATCCTGTCTTTTTCAGGTTTTATGGAGGCTTCACTACATAGGCATGAAAGATGTAAGTCACTGGCCATTGGTGAGTGAACTCAATCTCCAGCCCCTCTCCCCTCCCCAGAGTTGGATGTGGGGTGGGACATAACAAGACACCTTCATCACTTAGGAAACTACAAGAATTTTAGGAGCTCTGTGCCAGGAATGAGGATGAAGACCCCAAAATGCATTTATTTTATTTTATTTTATTTTTATGAATTTTTATTTATTTTTTTGTTACAGATATTTTACCTTTTTACCTCATTGGCACCCCCAACCCCCCCCCCCCTCCACCCTGTCCCTGGCTTAGTTGTCCATGTCCATTGGTCATGCATACATGCATATAAGTTCTGTGGTTTATCTCTTCGCACCCCCCCCCCCCCCCCATCCCCTCTTCTGAGGGATGTCAGTCTGTGCCCTACTTCCATGTGTCTGGGTCTACTGTATTCCTCAGACTGTTATGTTCATTATATTCCGTATATAAGTGAGATCATGTGGTATTTGTCTTTTTCTGCTTGGCTTCTTTCACTTAGGATAATACTTTCCAGGTCCCTCCATGTCGTCTCAAAGGATAAGAGATCTTTCTTTCTTACCGCTGCATAGTACTCCATGGTGTATATGTACCACTGCTTTTTTATCCATTCGTCTACTGGTGGACACTTGGGCTGTTTCCAGATCTTAGCTATTGTAAATAGTGCTGCTATGAACATGGGGGTACATATATTCTTCCTGATTGGTGTTTCAGGCTTCTTAGGGTATATTCCCAGCAGTGGGATCACTGGGTCAAATGGAAGTTCAATTTTTAATTTTTTGAGGTAGCACCATATTGTTTTCCATAGCGGCTGCACCAGTCTGCATTCCCACCAGCAGTGTATTAGAGTCCCCTTTTCTCCACACCCTCGCCAACACTTGTTGTTTGATGATTTGTTGATGGCGGCCATTCTGACAGGTGTGAGGTGATACCTCATTGTTGTTTTAATTTGCATCTCTCTGATGATTAGTGATGTTGAGCATTTCTTCATATGTCTCTTGGCCATTTGTATGTCCTGTTTGGAGAGGTGTCTATTCAGCTCCTCTGCCCATTTTTTAATTGGGTTCTTTGTCTTCCTTTTGTGGAGTTGTATGAGCACTCTATATATATTGGAAATTAACCCCTTATCTGATACATCATTGGCAATGATGTTCTCCCATACAGTGGGTTGTCTTTCCATTTTGATGATTGTTTCTTTTGCTGTGCAGAAGCTTTTTAGTTTGATGTAGTCCCATGTGTTCATTTTCTCCTTTATTTCTGTTGCCTTAGGTGATGTATCAGTGAAAATTCTGCTGCGTATGATGTCTGAAATTTTGTTGCCTACATTTTCTTCTAGAATTTTTATGGATTCACGGGTCACATTTAAGTCTTTTATCCATTTTGAGTTTATTTTTGTGTATGGTGTAAGTTGATGGTCTAGTTTCATTTTTTTGCATGTAGCTGTCCAATTTTCCCAACACCATTTATTAAAGAGGCTGTCTTTACTCCACTGTATGCTCTTGCCACCTTTGTCAAATATTAATTGAGCGTATTGCCTTGGGTCCATTTCTGGGTTTTCAGTTCTGTTCCACTGGTCTATATGCCTGTTCTTGTGCCAGTACCAGGCTGTTTTGGTTATAGTCGCTTTGTAGTATAACCTGATATCTGGTATTGTGATCCCACCTACTTTGTTCTTCTTTTTCAAGATTGCTGTGGCTATTTGGGGTCTTTTTTGGTTCCATATGAAGTTTTGAAGTATTTGTTCTAGTTCTATGAAATATGTCGTTGGTATTTTGATGGGGATTCAAAATGCATTTCTTATTATCAGAGTATCATTCCTGGACATCTGTTTCAGCATCTCAGCCAGCCCTGGTCCTGTCTATGGCTGAGGTCATGTAATGGGGCAACGTGTTCTGGGTAAGGTGCTTGCCGAAAGCAGAGGTGTCTCCCATTTCCAGGCTGGGGCTAGTCTTTGCTGCTTTGACAATAACTAGGCTGAAATCTCAGGACACCAAGAGACCCAGAGAGCAATCAGAGTTACTCTACTGCTCTTCTGTTCTTCATCCAAAGCCATGTTTCACATATTCCATGCTGGGCTCAGCCCTCCTCTATGAAATTATTTCTGAGACTTCTTCTGTTCTGATGTCCAAACAGATCTGGACCCACTCATGCTTTTGAGGGGGTGGAGGTGGGGTGGGAAGAGGGCAAACACAGGTTTTTCTGCTAGAACCAGGCATCTGCTTCCACGGGTGGCAGGTGCCCTGCTGAGACAGCGGCTGCAGTGAGATCCAGGGGTAACTCAGTTCCTTGTCTGAGGCAGGCGCACGGGGGAGAGCTCTGTGGCCTTTACAGTGACAGCAGCTGGCACAGAGTTTGAGCAGAATCTCACTGGAGCCTTTCAAGTGTTTCATGTTCCATTTACTGCAAGAATGTGAAAATTACTTTACTGAGAAAGATATACACAGAACTCAATGTGCCTTACTTGAGAATAATAAAGTCATTTCTTTTCAGTTATTTGTGTTCCTTCCATCTTTTTTGAAAAAGAAAGAAGAAAGCATGAAACGTGGAAAATGTTAATGGGCTTCAGGCCTATACAGGGGAACCTGACCAGAGACCTGGAATCCTACCTGCACTGACCTTTGCCTTGAGCACCCCCCAAGCAGTCCCCTGACAGTGAACTGCATGCCAGTCTGGCTGCCCCAGAAGTCACTTTCTTGTTGGCCTCTCACAGACTCATCCTGGCCTGGGACCTCACCTCCGGGACATCCTCCTCCCAACCCTTCCCCACAACCCAACTGTGCCTCCAGAAGCTCCTGGGGCACTCATTCACTCTGCGATGCTACCAGATCTGCCACTGCCCCAGAACAAGCCGCCATCCTCCCCCAGGGGCTGGTGCTCCTTCCCCTCCCATCCACTCCACTCAGCAGCCTGATCGGGTCACCCCCATTACTCCCATTTCACCAAGAATAAAATGTAAAGTCCTGACTAAATTACCTCTCCGACTCCCTCCCTCCACTCCCACTCACCACCCGGGGGCAGCGTGGCCTCTCTATTCCTCAAACATACCATACATACAAGGCACCCTGCTGGGCCTGCATATACTGTCCCATCTCTTTGGAATGATCTTCCCAGGTTACCTGTGGGGTTCACTCACTTCATTCAGGTTCTACTCAAATGTGTGTGTGTGTGTGTGTGTGTGTGTGTGTTTAAAGAAAGCTTATTTATTTATATTGATTTTAGAGAGGAAGGAGGAGAGAGAGAGAAACACCGATTTGTTGTTCCACCTATTTATGCATTCATCGGCTGATTCTTTTTTTTTTTTTTTTTTTTATCCTCACCCGAGGATATTTTTCCATTTTTTGTACAGACAGAGTGGGAGGGAGAGAGAGGAAGAGAGAGAGAGAGAAACATTGATGTGAAAGGTACACATCGAGTGGCTGCCACCCGCACGACCAACCAGGGCCGGGGACAAACTGCAACCAAGGTACATGCCCTTAGCGGGAACCGAATCCGGGTCTCTCCGGACCGCAGGCGGGCGCTCTAACCGCTGAGCCAAACCGGCCAGGGCCATCGGCTGATTCTTGTATGTGCCCTGACTGAGGATCGAACTAAAACCTTGGTGTACCAGGACAATGCTCTAACCAATAAGTTACCTGGCCAGGGCCTCGGATGTTTTCCTTAGGTGAGGTGTTCTCTGATCACCCTGTAGAAAACAGCACCTTCCGGTCTCTCTCTTCTCCCTTAACTGGTTTTCTTTTTCTTCACAGCACTGATCACCACACTGCATATTTGTCTATCATCTGTCAGCCCCTCTAGAATGTGAGCTCATTGGTTGCAGGAAAAGTTATTTTTTTTCACTGCTATGTTCTCATTACCTAGAACAAAGTGGGCACTTAAAAAGTGTATGTCAAATGGACAAATGAGTAAACACAGCATTTAGCCTGTCAATCTGTTTACTCATTTGTAAAGTGTGGCTGCTAAAAATACTTCTCTCAGAGGGTTACTGTGAGGATTAAATAAGAAAATGGTATAAAGTACGCAGTCCGGGGCCTAGCATATCATTAGGTGCTCAATAAATGATCTTGAAAGGTAATTCCTTGAGCATCTGTTGATCACTTACTGTGGCCAGGCTCTGTGGTAGACATGGTGATGTAGAAATGCGTTGTTGTGAGTCAAGGAACTCACAGTGGAGTGCACTCATAGAGGGCCTTGAATAACAGAGCCAGGAATCTGAACTTAATTCTGCAGAAAGTAGGGAGCCCTACTGCTTCTGAAACAGAAGTATGAGAGGACCTTTGAGAAAATAACTGAAATTGTATTTATTTATTTATTTATTTTATTTTTATATTTTAATCCTCTCCTGAGGACATTTTTCCATTTTTTGTTCAGATAGAGTGGGAGGGAGAGAGAGGAAGAGAGAGAGAGAGAGAAACATCGATGTGAAAGGGACACATCAAGTGGCTGCCACCCGCACGACCAACCAGGGCCGGGGACAAACTGCAGCAAAGGTACGTGCCCTTAGCGGGAACCGAACGCGGGTCTCTCGGGACCGCAGGCTGACACTCTAACCGCTGAGCCAAACCGGCCAGGGCTGAAAGTGTATTTAAAAGGGGCAGAGGGCCCTGGCCAGTTTGGCTCAGCAGTCAGAGTGTTGGCCCACAGACTGGAGAGTCTTGGGTTCGGTTCCTGCTAGGGGCACATACCTCGGTTGCAGTTTGTCTCTGTCCTGGTTGGGGTCGTGTGGGTGGCAGCCACTCGATGTGTCTCTCTCACATTGTTTTTTTTCTCTCTCTCTCTTCCCCCCTTTCTCCCTCCCGCTCTATCTGAAGATAAATGCAAAAATATCCTCAGGTGAGGTTAAAAAAAGGGGGGGGTGCAGAGGGAGGAGAACTGGTGGGCTGGTGGTAGCATGCACTGCCTTCACCCCAGCCTGGTTAAGGAGGGGCTGGCCAGGTTGCCTGACGGGGGTCTGAGGAACACAGGTTGTCATCACCTCTGCTCAGGAGGGAGATGGTGGCTCTGTGGGTCGGTGTCATCACTCCCCTAGGAAACCCACCTGCCCACGCCAGTTCACTCCAGTTGTAAAGGGACCACAAGGGAATAAATTCAACCAGCAAAATTATCCAAATAGGCCTCCTGGCAGTCAGAGGGATCTTTCAGGAAACATGAATTCTATTGTGTCAGTCTTCTACTGAATACCCTTCATTGATTCCTGCTGCGATGCCCATAAAAGCTAAATTGCTTGAGACCTCTGCCCACCTCTCCAGTCTTATCTCATGCTACTTTTTCTCACACTCAACCAGCTCCTTCCTGCCTCCAGACCTTTGCCCCGGGGGCTGTTCTCTCTGCCTAAATAGCTCTTCTTCCAGCTTCCCCAGGGCTGGCTCATGCGCATCATAAAGGCCACAGATTAAATGTCACCTTCTTAGGGAAGTCTGAACACCCTATTCAAAGTGGCTCCCCACCTAGTTATATGGAACTACATTGAACAGGAGTTAGATTCTAAAGATAATATTTAAGGCAAGAGACACATTGTCAAAAGGATCACTAAAAATCCCTTAATGCTGTCATATTGGAGGTAGTATGTCACTTTCTGTTCCTCTAACATGTCAGGCACATTTCCTTATAACCCCAAACACCCTCATGATTTCTCCCCCTCACCCCTTCAAGTCTTTGCTCAATGTCGCCTCAGTGAGGCTTTTCCCACCATCCTCTTTAAAACGAACTGTTATGCTCCCATCCCAGCATTCCTCCCCTTAGTAGCCTTAATCACCCCCCGCCCCCAGATCACCATCTGACATACATTTTATTCAGAATTAAGCTCTTAAGGGCAGACATTTGTTTTGCCCTATGTCCCTGGTGCCTAGGACACTGCCCTGCATACAGATGTTCAATAATTAACTGCTGAATGAATCTTTCAGGTCTCAGCTGGAGTGTGTCTACCTCTTCTCTTGGTTAAGTATTTATTGCTTCTCTGGGCTTTCATAGCACTCTGCATTTATCCACATTAAAGAACTGTTGATCACAACAAATAATTTTTCTACTTGTCTTCCTGCAAATCTGTTAATTCTAAAAAGGGAGCTTTTCCTCCTTGCCAGGGCCATCTGGAGCCTGGGCTTTTGCTTGGAACAAAGTAAGTGCTCAGTGTCTTAAATAAACTAGCGTTGGAGGGTGGGTGGGGGTACCCCTGAATCGCAAGGGTGTTTCTCCTCAGCTCCTGAACAGCAGCAGAGATCCTGCGGAGGGCAGCCCACTGCCCGGAAGGGGCCGTGGTCCCTGCAGGACACCCCAGAGTTACATGGAGGGGGAGCGCGGGTGCACATACGAGGGAGCCCTGGGTGGGAAGGCGCAGAGGGTGTATCAAGAGCTCTTTCTGCTCTTCCACTCGGCTGCGTGGCCTTGGCCTAGGGATGCCGCGTAAAATGCAGGGCGCACATTTAAATCTGAATTTAGATGAACGACGAGTAAGTGTTTTAGTAAACGTATGTCTTGTGCAATATTTGGGATATTCTAGACTACACCATTGTTGTTGACCTGAAATTCAACTTGAACTGGACGCCCTGCATTTTATTTGCTAAATCTGGCAACCCTGGCTACCCTGCAAGTCCCTGTCTCTCTCCGGGTTTTGTTGTCCCCATCTGTGGACCAGGAGTATTTCTTGGGACTTGCCTCAGGGGCTCCTCTGCTCCGAGGAGTCGTGCAAGCGCGACTCACTGAATATGCCCAAGCCCTTTCCGCTAGCAATGTTTCCTCGTCTGAGCAAGGGAGAACGTCAGGGGCGGAAACGATACTCTCTTAACTACAGCTTCCGGCAACCTCGATCACTCGACTTCCCACCGCCGGAACCCTTCCTCAGACCCCACGGCGGCGGACTTCCGGTGGCGTGACGTCACTTCCGCGCCCGAGTGCCTCTTAGGTTTTGAGCCACAAGCTCTCGCGCCCTCTGCCGGCCCGGAGGAGGCTCTGCCTTTACCAAATAGCGAAAAAAGCGGAATCCATTGGTTAAAAGACGGAGACGCAGCTCCCAGCCTCCACCAGTGGAAAACCGAACCTTCGCGGAGGGCGGGACTCCCACGAGAGAAAGGTCAGTGCACAGCGCGAGTGGCGTAGGAAGGGATGGCTCGGCGGCCCCCGCCCGGCTAGAAAGGCCCGAAGTGACACCGGAAGTCGGCTCTTTCTCCACCAGCTACTTCCGCCTCCACTTACCCCAGCAGGAGGATCCTAGAGAGAAAGGCCGGCCGTGCGGATCTAGGGTGGCTCGTCCCCGCTGTGTCCCTCACCCATCCATGTCATCCGAGAGGAGAGTCTGATGAGTTCACGCAGGATAACGGGGGCTTTGAACGAATTCTTGACCTGGAGGCCAAGCGGTTTTGTATTTTAAAATCGAGTACTTGCCGTGTGCCCTGCCCTCGCCCTTCATTCGAATTACCTTACCAGTTCACACAAGTCTGAAGGGGATTTTATGACAGATTCCGACCCCTCCCTGCCTGCGCTGGGATCCTGTGTTTCCTGCAGCGGTTTCTGCATTTGTAAAATGAAGCAATAGTACCTACTTCTTACTGTTGTCCCAAGGATTACATAAGTTAACATATTTAGAGAGGTTAGAACAGCACCTGACACATGTTGCCCATAGTAACCACTTAAATGATTTCTATTTACAAATTAGGAAACAGGCTTAAATATGAAGCAACTTACCTGGAATAGATAGATAGTAACTAGTGGAGGCAGGTTACTTTTTTTGGTTGCCAGAGAAGAAAGAGAAGATATTTGGAATGGGGTGGTGGAAGGGCGGGTAGATGGGAAATGGCTTGGGGGGGGGGGGGCAACGATGATGATTAGATTTGTTGCTTCTGCCTCCTAGGCATCTCTTGACTTCAAGTGCTTCTCTATATCTCAGCTGCCACTGCTAAACTCCTTCATCATCATCTCTCTTCTACTTGGATTACTTCGACTCCTCCCAACTGATCTCAACTCTAGTTTCAATTCTTGTCCAGTCCATTCTTTAAGTGGAAGTCAGTGTGATCGTCCTAATATAACATTTTTATCATGTTACTTCCTGGAATGATTCTCTTCAAGGGATGCCCACTTTATTCAGAATGAAGCTACAACTTTTTTTTTTAATGGTAAAGGAAATGACAAATCCTTTTATTTAAAAAATTTTCTCCTCGAGCTGGCCGGTTTGGCTCAGCGGTTAGAGCGTCAACCTGTGGTCCAGAGAGATCTGGGTTCGGTTCCCAATAAGGACATGTACCTCGGTTGCAGTTTGTCCCCGGTTCTCGTTGGGTTGTGCGGGTGGCAGCCACTCAATGTGTCCCTTTCACATCGATGTTTTTCTCTCTCTCTCCCTCCCACTCTATATGAACAAAAAATGGAAAAATGTCCTCGGGTGAGGATAAAAAAAAAATTTTTTTTCTCCTTAAAAAAATTGTTGGCACTATTATAGATGTTCCCATGACATTTTAGCCAGGGCCTCCACGGCCCTGAGTGTCTAAATCTGTGCTGTTCATTGTGTGCTGTTCACTGTGGCTGTGGGGCACTGGAAATGAGGCTAGTTTGATTTGAGATGTGCTACAAGTGTAAAATACACCTCAGATTTCAAAGATGTAGTTCAAAGAGAAGAATGTAAAATAACACATTAACATTTAATAATTTAAAAATATGGATTACATACTGAAATGATAATAATTTGTATATATTGGGTCAAATATATTATTAAAATTAATTTTACCCATTTACTTTAATGTTTAAAATGTGGCTACTTGGCTACTAGAAAATGTAAAATTATTTATGGCTCATGTTATCCTTAAATTGGACCATGCTGACTAGCCTGTATACTCTGCCAGCTACATCTCCATGCCCTTAAAGTGTGTGTGTGTGTGTGTGTGTGTTTTAATTACAAGTAACAGAAACTGACTTTGAAGGAAAATTAAAATAAAAAATTTGAGGGATTGATTACAAGGGCCTTCTGAATCAAATGAATTGTTGATTAACCAGTTTAGAGGCCTCAGCAGCAGAGGTTCACGGACACTACTGTGAACTCGACTCCATTTCTGGGTCCTTTGTTCCATATTTTAAATTCCTAGGAAGAGAGAATCTGATCAGGTCAACCTAAATCAGGTGTGTTTACTCCTGGCTCAGCCCACTGTGGCCACGGGAGGAAGAACTCATTGTGAGCTGCCTCTGCTCTTTCCCCACTGTCCCTGCAGCCACAATGGTCCTAAAAGGCAACATAAGCTCTCTAACCTCTAGGAGTCAGCAAACTTTTTCTGCCAAGGGCCAGGTAGTAAATATTTCATGCATTTCCCCCTGGCCTGTTTGGCTCAGTGGTTGCAGTGTCGGCCCGAGGTCCAGAGAGATCCGGGTTCGGTTCCCGCTAAGGACACGTACCTCAGTTGCAGTTTGTCCCCAGCCCCGGTTGGGGTTGTGTGGGTGGCGACCAGTCGACATGTCTCTCTCACATCGATGTTTCTCTCTCTCTCTTTCTCCCTCTCTCCCACTCTATCAAGATAAATGCAAAATAAACATATATATCTATTTCATGCGTTGCAAACCATTGCCTTTCTGTCAAAACAATTCCACTCTGCTGTGTAGGGCGAAAGCTGCCAGAGACAATATATACGTGAATGTACTGACTTATGTATTGACACACCTAGGTTTCAATAAAACTTTATAAAACCAGGAAGTGGACCAGAGTTTGCCAACCCCTACACTGTACTGTCTGTTTTCTCTGACTGGATGGTCTTCCCCACCTTCCTTCTGGTAAGCTCCTAGTCATCCTTCAGGTCTCGGTTTAGGTGTCGCTTCTTGGAAGGTTTCTTTAACGCTCCTCTCCTGGCTGTTTAGTGGCCTCTTCTCTATGCTGCAAAGACTCTGTACCTCAACCAAGTGCTTCTCACTTGGTTGAGGTACAGCATGAGCTGGTCCTGCTTTCCCTCCAGCTTCATCACCCCACCCCCAACCCCGCCCTGCCTCACATTCAACCCTCAGCCACATGACCTCACTTCCAGCCTCCTGTCTATCCTTTGCACATGCTGTTTCCTTCTCCTGAAACACTTTGCCCAACTTTTACTCCTCCTGCAGGTCTTAGCTTCAGCAGTACCTCCTCCAGCTGGCCCCTCTTCTCTGAGTCCCTGTGATGCCACTCTTGTCCTAGCCTAGCCCACAGCACATGTGCTGTGACTGCCTGGTTACGGTCAACTCCTTGATAGAGACTTGCAATACATTTGTCATTGCTTATCTGAGTAAGTGAGTGATTTGTTGGGTCCGTGATTAGATGAGAGAGTAGAGTGGAGCTGTCTTGGAGGAGAATGGAGAAGAGGGGGGACTCCTTTGGCTCAGCCCTCCCCCACCCCTTTTCATCCTATGGGACTTGCTCAAAGTCAACACTTCCCTGAACTGAGCTGGGGAAGGGTGGATCCAGGCTGGGTTGAACAAACAAAGCCTTCCCCACTTGACCGCCCCACCCCTGTTCAGTTCTGGGCACTTGAATGCAGCTCAAGAGCTGTTTCTGGTTCATCAACTTCTGTCTTTGAAAACTAGCCAGTGCTGCTCTGCCATGAACTTGCTGTGTGACCTTGAGGAATTCGCCTCCCTTCTGTGACCTCAGTTTCTTCAACTGTAGCAAAGGAAGAATGATCTCGCACACATCACTGAGTGGTATGGGGATGGGTGGATAAGGAGCATGGATTTGGGAATCACAGCCCTGGGTTAAATGTGAGCTCTACCATTTAACTGGAAAACACCTTAACTCTCCAGATGTAATGTTCTCATCTGGAAAATGGGGATAAAAGTGGTACCTCCTCTCAGACTTGTGAGGATTAAATGAGATGATAGCTAATAATAATTATGTTAATGCCTCAAGCAAAGCCTGGTACACAATTGAATTTAACAAATCATACGGTGTGCAGGGACCTCGAGAGAAAGGACCGCATTTGAAAACATGGGTTCAAATTGGGCTGTAGAATTCCAGAGCTGGGAAGGTGCCATAGGAACCATGTGGTATTGAGATTCCGCCAAAGTGGAGGAGGGTCTTGCCCCAGATTACACTTAATTCCATACTATTTGACCAGTAAATTTCTGTGGCAGAGCTGGCGTAGACTGGGAAGTTGGGTATTTGTTTTGGGAGCCAGAAAGCTTTTGAGTAGCTCAGCCCACTCCCTGCCACTCCTGGTCTTGCCTGCCCAGTGCCTTCCTCGGTGTCATCAGTATGAGGGAAAGCTGGCTGAAGTACAAGGGGAAGTGGCATCTCCACCCTAACTGGAGTCATTAAGCCCTCTCCTGCCACCTAAGCTCCCCACACCTCTTCCATTCTGGAGCCCAGGGTTCAGGGAAGTGGCAGAAGAAAGGGTCAGGTGTCTACCTACTGCACCAGTGGGCAGCAGAGGAGTTGCAGGGGCACTGTGTGCCCATCAGTGGGATGTCAGGCCTCAGCTCAGGAGGGGTCCAGGCAGCAGGTGCTCAAGGCCTTCCCTTTCTGAAAGGAAGCGCCTGGAGCAGCGGATTCCAGCCAAATGTTGCCTGTAGGCTCTGTATTCGAATGGGGGTCAGGACCAGCAGGCTGTCAGGGGCCCTGAGGTCACACGTTCCTTATCATACTAAATTGAAGCCATGGGAAAATGCTAAAATGTGTTATTAAGTGTCAAGACAACAACAAAAAGAAAAAGCAGGCTATGGAACAATGGCAGAGTGTGTTCTGATTTTTGTAAATAAACATACTCACCAGAGAAAAAGGGCTGTAAACCTTACCACCAAATCGCTAGCAGTGGTGATCTCTGACCAGTGGCTGATGGGTAGTTTATATTTTGTGTCTTAACTGTATTTTCCAAATTGTCTTCAATGAGCATGTTATAAGGAAAGAAACTGACTTAGGAAATCAACACATTTTAAACGAACAAGCTTTCTTCTTTTACTCCTCACCTGAGGCTATGTTTTTATTGACTTTTATAGAGAGAGGAAGCGGTAGAGAGAGAGAAAAAAAACAGACCAGCCCTGGCTGGTTTGGCTCAGTGGTTAGAGCATTGGCCTGTGGTCCAGAGAGACCCGGGTTCGGTTTCCGCTAAGGGCATGTACCTTGGTTGCAGTTTGTCCCCGGCCCTGGTTGGTCGTGTGGGTGGCAGCCAATCGATGTGTCCCTTTCATGTTGATATTTCTCTCTCTCTCTTCCTCTCTCTCCCTCCCATTCTATCTGAACAAAAAATGGAAAAATGTCCTCGAGTGAGGATAAAAAAAAACAAAACAAAAAAACCCCACATCAGTGTGAGAGAGAAACATTGATTGGCTGCCTCCTGTATGCACCCCAAGCAGGGATCGAACCTGCAACCTGGGCATGTGTCCTGACCAGGAATTGAGCCCACAACCTTTTGGTGTACAGGATGATGCTCCAATCAACTGAGCCACCTGGCCAGGGCTTAATGAACAAGACTACATTCCTACAAATGGAATTGGTCAAAAGGCTTGTTCATTTAAACATATCATAAACAGAAAGTTCTGTGTGTGTTTGTGTATAAGCAGACATGCCCATAAGGACCTGCACCAAACTGTTCACAGCTGCTGACTTCTGGGAGCCGAATGAGGGGACTCTCAGCTTGATAGTCTTATGTTTATTTGAAAATTTAAAGTAATTAACATTTTATAATTATTTTATAAAATGATTATAGTTATAATAACATTTTATAGTTATTCTATAATTTAAAAAATGGTGAACAGTCCAACACCATTCCCAGTGTTTGTCGGCTTCCTGGTTCTCCCTGTGCAGAATCTGGCTGGGGTGGTCAGTGGGCTCACCCTGCGGGCTCAGCATCCATCCCAGCATCTTTAGGAAGGAGCTGTCTCTGGTCTCTAAGATCTCTCCCATCTTGGGGATGGGGTGGTTTCGAGATGCCAGCTTTGACACCAGCCAGTAAACATTGTCTGAGGCCCTTTCTGCACCCTGGGGGCACCAACTGGCTTTGTCCTGGAGGAGGGGCCTTTGGGGTCCAGGCCGGCCCTCCCTTCTCCTTGGGGAGGATGGTGGAGGGAGGCAGACAGCTCTTGGTGCCTGGAGCTGCGGGGGCCCTGGCTACCCCTCTTCTCCTTTTACTTAGGCTCCGGGTTCCAGGGGGTGCCATCCCAGGGGGAGGATGCCCCAGAATCCATGGGGGGAGATTAAAGGCTGAATGAAAAGAGTGGATGGCTGGGGGCTGGGAGACCTGGGTTGGGCCTGGCTATGCCCTGCAGGCTGTTGTCTTCCCATTTGGATCTCAGGTTTTTTTGTTTTTGTTTTTTTCCATTTATTTATTTATTTTTTAGAGATATCGGAGGGGAGGGAGGTAGAGAGAGAGAGAGAGAGAGAGAGAGAGAGAGAGAGAGAGAGAGCACAACATCAATGTTGAGAGAGACACATCAATTGGTTGCCTCCCATGCAGCCCTGGTCAGGGCTGGGAAAACCTGCAACCCAGGCACATGCCCTTGAGCGGAATCAAACCTGTGACCCTTCAGTCCATAGGGCCTATGCTCTAACCACTGAGAAAACCAGCCAGGTCTCAGTTTTCTTATCTGTAAAATGACAGAGTTTGGATTAGTGGTCTCCCAGCAGCCGTCCTGGAGTCTGTGATTCTGGTCGGCATGCTCAGCTGGGCTGTCTCCACCCTAGAAAGAACCTCCCGACTCTGACCTCTGAGCTGCAGTCCCTGATTCTGAGGGCACCCCACACATCCTGCTGACCTTCTTAAACACGGGGCTTCTCTCCTCTGAGCACCTCCCTCCTCAGCCCTGCCCTGTGCTCCTTCACTTTGCCTGGGCAGGGCCCTCTCAGCTGGCTCTTCTCCCTCCCCGTATGCTGGCTGGGAGCCAGGAAACCTAGGTTTTAACCCTGGCTCTGCCATGTGGCATATGACCTTGAGCTAGAAACCAACCCTCTCTGGGCCTCAGCAGTGGGCTGGAAGGTCCATCAGGCTCCTCCAGCATCAGACTTGATCACATCCCGGCCCACAGTGTTGGGGAGTTCATCAGGACCTGGGGTTTGTGCCTCGATTCCAGCTCTTGAAAGACCCTTCCTTGCCCCTGGGCCTTCATCTAATTCCTAGGGTGAGTGGGGAGCATTTTGTGATAGTAAGAAATATAGGAGAACCATCAAAATTTTGAAAGAAGATATGTGCAGAGTAAAGCCCACAAAATTTCATCCAGGTGAAAGGAAAAACAATGAATAATGAACACATTTCAAAATCAAAGTATTTTCTTCTTTCCTGCTATTATTTTGAAGGTTGTGCCTTCTGACCACATCCCCTACCCCCTGCCCCCAATGTTTCTGCTCAGCTTCCCATCACTACCTTTCCTTATGTGGTTCAGGATTCCCAGGGAACTGGAGAGAATCATGGGTGTCCCTGAGAAAGGAGAAATAACCATGCCCCAGTGGGCAATGATGATTCAGCACCTTGGCCAGCACCTTACCCCCTCCTCCTAATCCCCACCCGTAGCGCCCTGCATTTAAACCTGTGACATGGTCCTTTGCAACTGACCTCCTGGTGGAGCATTTGGGGACAGTGAACAGAGGCTGGGCCCAGACAGGAGAGGAGGAAGCTGGGAATGCTGCTCAGGCAGGAGGAAGGCTAGTCCCCAGAGCCCCTGAGCCAAGCTCTGTGCCCGTAAGAGACCTTACCTCTGTTTTCTGTTCCTGCTGCCACCCCAGAGAGAGGAATCCAGAGTTAATGGCCTTGTTAGGTGCTGAGCAGGCCAAGCCCTGAGACTAACATTAGACGTATAGAATCCTGACCATCAGAGCCAGGACCTTGGCTATCAACTAGATCCCTAGTCCCTCCCCAATAGGGGGGGGGGGCACTCAACTTCACATAGTACCTTCATGAGTCCACCCCTGACCCCTGGAGACACAAGAGGCTTGGCTCACAGCTGCACAGTTCCACAGTGGTGTGGAGTCTGGACTAAGCTCCCACTTGGCATCCAGGGAGATCACGGTTCTGGGGCTGCTTCCCGTCACTACAGCAGCCCTCGCAGTTGAGAAGCATGTCCAGGGAGGTCCAGTGAAGAGTTTGGCTTTAGCTGTGCATAGGCCTGGGTCTGACTTCCAGCTCTGCTGAACACTGGCTGTGGGTCCCCTGGGAAGTAATGTTTCTCCGTTCAGATGCGGAGATGATGATACCAGCTTCATGGGCTTGTCCTAAAAAGTACCAGCACTTTACCTGCTGACCACAAATGGGGATCCGAATGGGGTTGCTGTTGTTCTGTCAAGTGGGTAAGATCTTTGCTGATCCCTCCTTTCTCCCCAAGGTCGGGCTGCCTTTGCCTCTTCCCTTCACTTACCTGTGTTAAATGTGGGGTTTGGCCCCATAACCCCAGATGCCTTCATTCAGGAATTCTCAGGATACTTCAGACCTCTTGGAGGTGCTCTGATTTCCAGAAGTCCCTTGTTGGGTGTGCAAATTAGGCTCCTACAGTTACCACCAGACTCCCGGAAACTGGGAGGGAAGACTGGGAAGTGACCAGCATTTCTTGGACCTGGTGTGGAGGCTGAGTGGGGGGAAGGGCAGGAAGGACTGTGTGGGGGGGTGCTTCTTCCCCACTGGACAGATGCACTGAGCAAAGATGGAGGGGTGTAGCTCTGGAGGAGTCACAGGGATCTGGGAGCACGGGGTAGGGTGGGGGAGATTGGGGATACTTATCTCAGAATCAGCCCCCCAATCTTTCAGCCCCTGCTAACAGCCCCTTCCAATCCTTGTTCATGCAGCTCTTTCTAGACTCCCACCTGCAGGTATTGGTGAAGATCTACCTGGTGCCTCACAGAGCACCCAGTCTAACCTCCCTCGCTCTGCAGGTGAGGAGACAGAAAAGGGCCTTCAGGGTACAGAGTGGGTCAGCACAGAGTAAGAGTCAGCCTAGGACTCCTGTTCGCAGACTGCTGCACAGCTCAGCTGCAGGGGTCCAGTGGCCTTTCCCCTTGGCGTGCACAGCCTGTGTCCCCATGCAGGGCTCTTCCCCGTCAGTCAGAGGCAGAATGCATCTGCTTCTACACAGCAGACCTGGGGACGTTCTGGCCTAGGGGGTCCCACACCCCACATAAGGCACAAGCAGGAAAATAGGCACTTTAGGGTCAGAGCCAGCCCAGGGATTCAGAAAACTCAGTTCCAGGCACCGGCTCCGGGAGGGAGCTGGAGTGAGACAAGGCCTCCCTAAGTGCACTGCACTTCGCGGCTTACTGATAAACCATGTGAAATTGGGTTATTATCCCCATTTTCCATGTGGGAAAAGTGAGGCCCAGAGAGGTTGAAATCAGTTCTCTAAAGTCACAGTGATGGAGCCTGGATTCAAGCCAGGTCTGTGGGATTCCAGAGACCAGGTTCTTGTCACTGTCTCATGATCCACTCTGCTCCCAAGGCTACCCCCACCTCCTTCCCGGCCAAGACTGCCAGTCTCCCCCGTGGTTCATGTGATGTGAGTAGTGGCTTCAGACCTCAGTTCTAATCCATGCTCATCGCTTACTTACCTGCGTGGGACATGGCACTGTAGGCGAGTCCCGTCCTTTCTTAACCTCATTTTCCCACTTCTGTAACGTGGGCAGACTGCTGTCTACCCAGCAGGGTGCTTTGTGGATTAGCCATGCTAATGTATGTAGACTGCCTGAGACACAATAGGTCGGCCTTTCTGTTTTTCAAAATGAATGAAAGTGACCACTGGTATTCTGTAACTTTAATTTAATACAAACTTATCATAACTCACAAAATGGGCAACATTTGAAATAAAAACACTGCTGGGGTGGCCCAGATTCCAGTAGATGAAGGGGTGTGGTGAGACTGAGGATTCCTCCTGCCCAAGGGAGGCCCCACTGGGCAGCAGTTGTGAGGTGAGAGCTCCCCAGGTTCAGCTAGTCTGGGTCCTTTGGGATGGGTCTGGTCAGAGGTGCCAAGTTCAGAATCTAGGCCCCAAGACTAGAAAGAAAAGTCAAGGCTGGAGAGAGATTTCAGTTGGTCCCGCAGGCTCATCCTTTGGGCTCCTGCCCCTGGGCAGGGACAGAGCCTCGGAGCAGGAAACCTGGAGGCTCTGCTTGTTCAAAGCCAAGGCCTGGAGGTAGACTCCAGTGACAAAACCACGGATGGGCCGTGGCTGGTTTGGCTGGGCTGTTAGAGCGTCAGCCCGCGGACCAGTGAGTAGCGGGCTTGATTCCGGTCAAGGGCACGTACCTCGGTTGCGGTTCATCCTCAGCCTTGGTTGGGGTCGTGTGGAAGCAACCAGTTGATGTGTCTCTCTCACACTGATGTTTCTCTCTCTCTCCCCCTCCCTCCCTCCTTCCCACAATATCTGAAGATAAATGGAAAAATGTTCTCAGGTGAGGATAAAAAACCAAAAACCATGGATGGGCTCATTCAACATCCATTTTAACTTCCTTCTAGCGGATCTTTTTGTATGGCTGAGGCTGGAAAGAAGAAAACTACACTTTCCAGACTCCCCTGTGGCCAAGGTTCTGGGTCTGATTTACAGTTCCCCAAACAGAATCCCTCAGAGAGACTCGGATTGGGAACTGCATGAGTGGGAGACAGGCGGGCCTCGGGACATCCAGCTGCGGGCGTGAGGCGCGGCGGGAGCACAGTTCCGCAGTCGGCCTTCCTGAGGCGGTGCTGCCGGCCCCGGGAGCAGCGTGCCCAGGAGCAGCGTGCCCGGTCGGGAGAGACATGACGAATCTGGCAGCTGGAGCTGTTTTTGGAAATTCAGCAAAGAGTCTGCTCCTCCAGCCCTTCCAATGATTTTGCAAAGCCACCAGGGACCCGGTAATAAATCCTGTCTAATTAAACGAGCTACAGCAGCTCTTGTTTTCTACAACAGGATCTTAACGGAGATGGATGCAAAGCCTGATGAGAGGTCCCAGCCCACAGCCCATTCCAGGACTCAAGTCCTGCCGAAAACACTGCTCCCCGCAGCCTCCCCCACACCCTAGCCAGGTCACCGGTCTGGGGGACCTGCGTCCAAGCCTCATTGTTAAGTGATGCTGGTCCTGCAGCTGCCTTTGGGCTACTGGGCTCTGCATCGGCCTTGGGGGTGTGTCGTCGTCCTGCCTGTAGACCTGCGGGCAGGAAGGTGGTGGCATAGCGGCTGCAACATGTGGCTTCAGTGACCTGGTGCCTTCCACAGGCCACAGCACCGCTCTACCTGTAGGGAGGGAGGCGGGAACGTAGAGCTCTTGGTCCTTGGACGGAGAGGGTGGTTCTCAGGCCGTGCTAGGTCCAGCCACTGCCTGTGTCCACGGTGGGCTGGGGTCAGGGTAAAGTGGCCCATTACAGGCTTGGTCAGGGGCAGTCTCAGGTCTGGGAGCCTAAGAAAGTTCTGAGTATCTTTCGAGCTGCCAACTGCTGGCAACACACTCTGACGTATCCTGAGGTCAGGGCGTGTGGGCAGGAAGGAGGGAGGTATAGGGAGACAGTCTCCTGCCCCAGAGAATGGGGATGAGGGTTGGGCAGGGGCTGCCCTGAGGAGAACCGTGTTACACTCGTGGACCAAAGATGCATCCCCGTCAAGGTCAGAGCTGAGAACATCAATGCTGGAAGGGGGCGTAGGAATTACAGGGCACAGCCTCCATTTCACAGACACGAAAGGGAGGCTGAAGGGCAGACCACCCTAGGCTGGCCCAGCGGGGCCGCAGTCCAGGCCTCCTGTCTCTGGGCAGGGCTCTTGCTGGTGGCCGTGGCCCTGGTGCCTGCGGTTCCTTCCACTGCTTTAGATGCGGACGGTGTTGATCCGCAAGGGCTGCACGTTCTTGCCATTGGCATGGCTCTGGCCGGGGCTGAAGTAGGAGCAGAGCTTGCCAGGGAACTTCTCGCGGAAGGTGTAGAGCCAGGACATGTCGTCGGCGTTGTAGAAGATGAGCAGGCCTTGGTCGTAGTCCAGGAAGACGCCCACCTTGTCGAGCTTGTCTCGGACGTTGAGCCGCGTCCAGGGCTCGGTGCAGGCGCTGTACTGGTTGCCGTCGTGCATGACGATGCAGTAGAAGCCGCGGCTCGGCTGGATCTGGATGCTGCCCTTGCGGCTTGCGGCCTCGTGTGCCAGCCCGATCACCCACTGGGTCTTCTCAGCCACCACCACCTCCCAGTAGTGGACGCCGCCGCTGAAGGCCTCGGAGCCCAGCACTGACACCTCCACATCGAAGCGCTTGGGCGAGTCCTGCAGAGGCTGTGGGTGCAGGTTGCCGTAGGCTACGATGGTGCAGTCGTCGGACAGAATCAGGCGCTGGTGGGCGGTGCCCGGGTCCAGGGTCAGAGCAGCTGGCACTGCAAGGGATGGAGGAGGGAGACATGAGTGGAGAGAAGACTGCAGACCCATTCTGCAGTACCTCCCTGAGGGTCGTGTTCTGGTTGGTCCCCAGGAGGCTGTGTGATGCTAAATACAAGCCTCTCCGGGCCTCAGCTTCCTCTTCTGTAAAATGGAAGGGTGAAGGCTGAGGTCCTTCCAGATTTCAACTTGGCTCAGGGCAGCAGGAGTTGTGGCTGCTTGTTCGTGGCTGATGTCTGGGGCAAGGCATGTGGTGGGCACCCCATAAAAGTTTGTTGAATGTACCAGAATGAAGTCCTGAATTAGAGAATTTCCAAGCTGGGAGGGAGCGTAAAGATTATCCAAGGGCTGGATAATCCCCCTGGGGGTCATTTGGAAATTTGTGGGAGGTGTTTGGAATGTCTCAAAGATGGGGTGCAGGGATGTTAAATGTCCTGAATAAAATGCACAGGGCAGCCCTGGCCAGTTTTGCACAGTGGTTAGAGCGTCAGACCACAGACCAAAGAGTCTCGGGTTTGATTCTGGTCAAGGATACCTCGGTTGTGGTTGGGTTGTTTGGGAGGCAACCATTCGATGTGTCTCACATCGATGTTTCTCTCTCTCTCCCTCCCTCCCTCCCTCCTACTTTATCTGATGATAAATAGAAAAATATCCTCGGATGAGGATTAAAAAATAAAATAAATAAAATAAAATAATAAAGTAAAATAAAATAAATAATAAAATAAAATAAAATAAAATGCATAGGGCAGTCCCAGGCCACCCCACCAATGATTTTCAAATGTTCCCTCACACAATACTTTTTATATGGTTTCCATATATACTAAGTATTTTGGAAGGTAACTACCATGCAAACTGAGGAAAGACTACATTTGTTTTGATTGGACTTCACTGAGAATTGTTCACATTTTTGGAAACTACATCTCTAAGAACAATGCCACCAACCGAAACAACCTACCTGTTCTGGGCTGCATTTGAGGCAGAGTGTGCTTTACCCGACTCCCTGATTGTTTTCTAGTGTGGGGGTGAGTGAGCATCTACACAATGACATATGTAATGTACATATACTTTTAATCCTTACCTGAGGATATATATTTTTTTCCATTTATTTTTAGGTAGAGTGGGAGAGAGGGAGGAGAGAGAGAGAAAGAGAGACACATCAACTGGCTGCCTCCCACACGACCCTGACCAGGGCCGGGGACCGAACCAAAACCAAGGTACATGCTCTTCACCGGAATCGAACCTGCGACTCTTTGGTCCTCGGCTCTAACCGCTGAACCAAACCGACCAGGGCGCAATATTTTATTATAAATAATTTCCTTCTGCTTTCCTTTATATTACAGCCAGAGCGATACATGTAGGTATATGTATATATGTTATATATTTGCTTGACATTGTTAAAAGGTCATTCTGTCTTTGAAACATTAAAAATGATTTGTTATGAGAAGTAGATAATGAGTCTGAAAAAGCTGAAAAACTACTGGTTCTAGGCCAACTCTCCCATTTGACAAACGAGGAAATGGAAACCCACAGAAGAGACATGACTGGTCTCTGGTGACTCAGCAAAGCCGGGACTAATCAAGGCCACGCGCATCCAGCCCCAGCCACTCTTCCAGTCTGCCACTTCCCATCCCCTCAGCCCCAAAGCCCTCACTCTGACTGTTCCTCTAGCGCCTCCTCTCTGCTTGTTGTAAGCAACCCCCACAAGGCTCCACTCCAGGGCTGATCCTCTGGGAAGCTTCCTGGTTACCCAGGTGTGCTCGCTTTCCTCGGAGATTCTTTAACTGTGTGCCCTCTCCCAATATAGGGTACAGACTTCTGTGCCCACATCTTCCCAGGAGGGCAAGGCTGTGTATTATCCAACTAGCCTCTCCCTCGTGCGCCCAGTGCATGGGGAAGATTTCTGGAAAGACTCAAATGAAACGGACCGGCGTGTGTTACTCTTTGGGCAGGCAGCAGAGGCGGGGTCACCTGGCTCTCAGTCCTCTAACTCTAGTCTGTTTACCCTTTCCTCCCTGAGGGAGCTGATGCAGTCGAAAGAAGGGGGACCCTGGAAGTGACCCTTCTGAGTGTGGGTGAACATTTCCAGGCCTTAGCAAGGCAGAGGGCAGGAAAGGTGGGAAGGAGGAATCTGTCACCACCTCCTTGGGGCAAAGGAAGGACTGCATCTGGCTCTCTGGCACTTTCTTGTTTTTTTGTTAATCCTCACCCGAGGATATTTTTTTCCATTGATTTCAAGAGAGTGGAAGGGAGCAGGGAGGGAGAGGGAGAGGGAGAGAGAGAAACATTGATGTGAGAGAGACACATCGATTGGTTGCTTCCCACACGTGCCCCAACTGGGGCTGGGAAAGTGAACCGGCAACCCAGGCACATGCCCTTGCCAGGGAATCGAACCTGTGACCCTGTGATGCTTGGGCTGACTCTCCAACCACTGAGCCACACCAGCCAGGGCTGGCACTTTCCTTATCAGTGAAGCAGGGACATGGTTACACTTGGCTGGAGCATTACCCCTACTTCAGTCACCTCTGTTGGCTGTGTACATGCAGAAATAAAATGCCTCAATGGTGGCAACTGTCTCCAACAGACGGCAACAGACAGCCCTGAACTGTTTCTGTCCACACATCCACTAACAGCTGCCACATTTAGCCCCTTCTGTGAGCTCTATCAGGAGTGAATTCAGTTTTTCATTTTACACTTTTCTTTCCTGTTCTTAGAATTCAGAGGGCTGCCTGGAAACCATTAGCCCTGTGAATAGAGGGGTCAGTGGAAACAGTTCTCTATCCAGGGACATTGAGGAGGGATGCCACAAGAAAGACGATGCGGAACCAGAGTTACCCTGTCATCTGACTGGTCACCGTGCAGCCTGTCAGAACCACAAGCTCCTGCCACATGGCATGTAGGAATTCCCAGCGGGGTCAGGAGGTGGGGTGGAGAGGGGTGTAGGAAGCATGTGCATGTGTATGGTGGGTGGGGAGCTAGGGAGAGAATCTAATCAGATGGGGCCGCTCCTCCTGGCTGTGGAATGTGGGTCATATTCAGGTGTCTATTGAATGGGGTCAGAGCAGGCACAATGCCAAGGTCTGGGCAGCAGGAGTTACCCTTGCATCTGAGGTGCCCAGGATGATTTTAGGAGACCAGCGATAGGCAGAAACTGTGGCTCAGGGCAGAAGGACCAGGACACTAGCACACAGGCAGGAGGGCTCAGCCCCAGGCATTTAAGCCTATGCAGAACAGTGCAGGCCACTTTAGGTGCCACTGTGAGTGGGGAGGCCGCTCCAGGACGCAGCCACGTGGGCGGTCAGTGGTTCCAAGATGGGGCTGACAGGTGAGCTTACAGGAAGGAGGAAATCCTGCACCGAGTGCCAGGTTTAGGGCATAGAAGCCCAGGGGTCTGGATGAGGGCAGGGCCCACCACTCACTAGGTGGGCCTAGGGACTAGCGATGGGGTCAGCCGTTCATTGGGCATTGCTGGTAATAGAGGCAGGACTAAGGGGCGGGGTCTGACAACAGGGGGCAGGACCCTACATCTCAGGGCAGGGCTGGGGGTAGGGGACTGGGGTTATTGGACAGAAGGCATGGCCTGACTCTTAGGAGGCTTTTACACCCAAAGGGTGGGCTGAGGGCTGCCTCTAGGGCCTCCCATCTCATCATAAACAGAGGGTCCTGCCTTGCAGGCCTCCCCCTCACCTTCCCTGAGGCTAGGGCTGGCTAACAGCCTTCAGATCAGAGAGAGACCCAGAAGGCCCTTCTAGAAGTCAGGCAACCCCTCCACCCATCCTTCATCCTCAGGAGAGGGGACAGACTGAGGGCAACACATCTCGTCCCCTGGAGTTTCCTGTTTTACAGGGCTCCTTCCTACGTCCCAGGACACTGTTTTATAAAAACAAAAAGCAGCCCTGGCCAGATTGACTCAGCGGTTAGAGCACTGGTCTGTGCACTGAAGGGTCGCGGATTCGATTCCTGGTCAAGGGCACGTACTTGGGTTGCAGGTTTGATCCTGTGGCCCTGGTCATGTGGGAGGCAACCAATTGATGTGTCTCTTTCATATGGATCTCTCTCTCTCTCTCCCCCTTTCTCTCCCTCTTTCTCTCCCTCTCTTCCTTCCTCCCTTCCTCCCTTCCACTCTACTTAAAATAATCAATGGAAAAATATCCCTGGATGAGGATTAACAACAATGACAAAAAAAAAAAAAAAAAAAAAGCAGGCAGCCTGCCTGGCCTCCAGGTAGGTTCTTGGTCCATTAAAGCCACTCTGAGACCTTGAGGTCAAAATGCTTTCGGGAAGGAGCTTGGATTGTGGCGGCCCCAGGAAATGTCTCCGGGCCATCTCTAACCACACACTACAGCAGCGCAAGAGGCAGAGAAACCCCACAGCCCAGCACCCTCGCTTGGCAGTGAGTAGCTTGTGCCTCTTTGTTCTCAAGGACAGTGGCTTTGAGCTTGCATAGACCTGACAGGACAGGAGACACCATCAGCTCTCTCCTCTGGCCAGGCCTTTGGAATAGCTGGCCCCTCAGTCCCCCACCTGCTCAGGCCCTCAGTTGCACAGTGCTGGCATTCAAAACCCATTTCACACCCACTAGCTGATGGAATACCACAGCAGCCCAGGAGCACACATTACTGTACCCATTTTTCAGAAGAGGAGACTGAGGCTCCGGAGACTTCTCTAAGTTCAGTGGCTTGCTCAAGTTGCCACTTCGGGTGGAAATAGCATTGGAACATGAGTTAAGGTCTTTCCACACATGTTCTTTTCTTTATGTGGCCCCAGAAAGCCTGTTCAGCAAGACTGAGGAACCATCTGATGTTCATGGTAATAAAGACAAGCAGGTTCCAAGCGTTTACTAAGTTCCAGGTTATTATCACAAAGAAATGGTTTTATTTAACTCTCACACCTTCCCTGGGAGATAAATCACACTCTCCCGATCCCTGTTTTACAGATGAAGAAACAGGCTCAGAGAGGGCAGCGATTTGCCCTGGTCACACAGCTAGGGAGGCAGAGAACGTGCTAGAACCCAAAATGACTGAATTCAGATAAACGGAGAGGAAAGAACAGGTCAGGAGAGGGAGGTGGTAGGAAAAAAGGGAGCAGTGTCTGGTGTCCTTGGGACAATGGCCACCTGGCCTGGCTGGGGAAGAAGCTGATGTCTGGGAGCTGGGACAACCAGCCCAAGCAGTTGGAGGAGGTTTTCAATGTCAGCTGAGGGGTGGGACGGGGAGTGGGTGGCAGTAGAGTGTGGAGGTTCCAGAGCAGGGGATGGAGGGATGAGGAGGAGTGACAGGTGCTAGAGAGAGTTCTCAGGTGAGCCAATAGGAAGCTTGAGCTGCAAGGGGGGGAATGCAGGAAGCTGCTGGAATCCATGCGCTAGGTCCCTGGGGGCACCTGCCCCTCCCATCTGGACACAAGGGCGTTGGAGCTGGCAGAGGAGCCAGAATGACTTCACAGGCCCTACAGACAAAGGAAGGGGCCTGGCTAACCAGGTCACTGTTCTCTGAACTCCCCAGGGGCCTCTGTCCTTGGCAGGATGTTCAGGGCACACATTACCCTGCTCCCTCGGGCAGCTTTCTCTGGGGCAGTGGCTCTCAACTGGGCCATCTGCCTCGAGGAGGACCTAGGGCGCACTGGAGACGTTTTTGGTTTACTACAACGGGGCGGGGAATGGTGCAGCATCTCATGTAGAGACTAGGGATGCTGCTAAACATCTGACCATGCACAGGGCAGCCCCCTACAACAAGGAACGATCCATCCCCAAATGTCAATGGGACTGAGGCTGAGAAACCTTGCTCTGGGACAAGCAGAGTTCCCATGACCATGCACTCTCTTGGGAGGGAGTCGAGAAGGGAACACTAGCATCCCTACTTTACAGAGGAGGAAGAGCTTATTGGAGGGTGTGTGGCATTGCCCTGACCGGTTTGTCTCAGTGGTTAGAGCGTCGGCCTGCAGTCCAGAGTCGTGGGTTTGATTCCGATCAAGGGCCCAGACCTTGGTTCGGTCCCCTGCCCTGGTCGTGGTCATGTGGGAGGCAGCCAATTGATGTGTCTCTTTCACATCGATGTTTCTCTCTCTCTCTCTCTCCCCCCCCCCTCCATCCCTCCCTCACAGTGTATCTGAAGATAAATGGAAAAATATCCTTGGGTGAGGATTTAAAAAAAAGAAGAATGTGTGGCAAGTTCCTTTAGTCAACAAGTATTTATTGAGTATGTACTTCATGACAGGGACTATTCTAATTGCAGAACTGAGACTAGGACTCATGTTCTATTCATTCATCAGTAGACATGTACAGTACTGGCTGCTGGGTATATGTAGTGATGAATTAGACCCAGCTCACAGTCTACTGAGAGAGACAGCCACACAGACACTGACAAAACAGTGAGACCAGGCAAGCCCAGGACTACCTGGAGAAATCCAGGAAGGCTTCCTAGAGGAGGCGTTTACAAACTAAGATGTGAAGGAGGTAGTAGTTGGCCATCAAAGGTTTGCACAGAGGGTTCCAGGCTAGGGAACAGCATGTGTAGAAGTCTGGAGGAGGGGGAATATGGCTCACAGGTCCTTGATTGGCAGGCTGAGATGCCCAGATTGCCTCTGGGAGCTGTGACAGGGATGCAGCAGCACAGAGCTCTGAGCCCAACTGCCCGAAGGCTTCCCTGGTGAGTGGCTGGGGCAGGAACAGGACCCTCGGACATGCTTCTTGCCTCCTTGTGTTATGCTGATTCACCCATTAGTGGTCCTCACCCTGCTGGGTCCCACTGTGGAGGTCCCTCCAAAGGTAGGAACACATAGAGACCGCTGCCTCAGGAGGATAACCCAGAGTCCCACCCAGTCTGGAAAATGGGCTCTTCTCCCAACTACTGCCCCCGTTGTGAACGAGGCCCTAGAGCACTAGGAGGTGTCTTTTCACTTCTGTGAAATCACTAATCACGTCAAATGAGGCCTTCAGTCACCTAGAGGGAGCCCCATCTCTGTCTGGCATTCATAGGCTCAGTGACTGGCCTCAGTCCCTTTCTCTCTCTACCCAGAAGGCCCAACTGGTAACATCCTGGGATCACCCACCGCTTTTGCCTATGCAGTTCAACCCCAGGGACTGGTGGAGGCACCTCCAAGCCCCATCTTTCTTGAGTGGCCCGGCCCTCAGCTTTCAGCACTCTGTTCAAACACTCTGTTCAGTGATGTCCAACATCCCCCGGCCCCTCCCCTGCGCCATCCACAGCCTCCTGTTGCCCCCTCTGGGCTCCCACAGCACTGAGTCCCTTGTCATACACAGTCCTTATTCTGCTGGACTGTCACAGTCTGTTTGCCCATTTGTCTCCACTGACCCCTGGCCTCAGGGGACTTTCGGTGTTTGTAGATCAAAAGAAGGAAGGCAGACAGGTGGAAAGAGCTCTGACTGCTGTGTGACCTTGGGAATCGGTGAGCCTCTCTGAGCCTCAGCAACCTTCCTAGGTTGGTGTGAGGAAGAGAATGGCAAGTTAGCTTAGTGGGTAAGGACATGGGCTCTGGGGTCAGACAGATGAATCCTGGCTGTACCATTTATAGGTTGTGGCCATGGACAAGTTCCTAATAGCTCTGTGCCTCAGTTTCCTCACCTGAAAACATAAGGATAGTCAGAATGCCTGCCTCTTAGGGAGAAGTCCCCCCTATGTCCTTGTCTTGCCTCTAAAGGACACTGTGCCTGACGCAGGAACACACGTTTCCCTGCTGTCAGAAGGCTGGACTCTGCTGCCCTTGTGGGCTGTGTGACTTCAGGAAGGCCCGGATCTGCTAGCTGCTAGAAACTGTTCAGACCTTCCCTCTCTTGGCAAACCTCCCATGACCTCCGTTTGCCCATCATCTCCGACGACGACTTTGCTTCCTACCTCACTGGGGAAGGTGAAGCCGCCAGTGGGGAATTCCCACGAGCCCCCCACTGCCGCTCTGCTCGTGCCCATTATTCTACCTTCTCTGGGCTCCCTGGCTGACACTGCAGCACTTCTCCCTCCTTCGTCTTCAGTTCTGCCTTCTTCTCCCGGCTCTTTCTCATCACCCACATACATGTTGTTATTTTTTCTGTCTTAAACAAACAGCTGCTGCCACACTCGCTCTCCTCCCCTTAAATAAAACTTGAAAGCATTGTCTCCACTTCCTCTCCTCCCAGTCTCTCTTGGACGACCTCCAATCAGGCTTTGACCCTACTGTTGCACCAAAATAGCTCTTGTTAGTCACCAAAGACCCCCACGTCGCTAGGCCCTCGGGTTCCCCCACACCTGGTGGAGCAGCCTTTGCCACCACTGGCCACTCTCCTCCTGGAACCACTCTCTCCACGTGGCCTCCAGGGCATCCCAGGGTCCCCCTACTTCTCTGGCAGCTCCTTCTCAGTCTCCTTGGCTGGGTCCCCCTTCTGTCCCTGAGTGCCCCAGGACTCCAAGTGTTAGAGTGGCCCTCTCCCTCTTCCATCTACCCTTACTTCCTAGGTGATCTCATCCGGCTCACTCAATACTGCCCACATGCCGCGGGTGCCCATCTGCCCTTCTCCTGTGTGACAGACGTGCCACTCCACCCGCCTTCTCCACATCAGTACTGACACATCTGACTGGCACCACACACCTCATGCTCCCAGCTCCATCCTTCCGATCACCTCTGCCAAAATCACTGCAGGCTTCCTTGTCTTCTTTCTCTCACATGTGAGACCCAATCCATTAGCACATCCTGTTGGCTCTCCCTTCACAGTACATCCTAAGTCCAATCACTCCTCACTACCGTCATTGTCACCACCCTGCTCCGAGCTGCCATCCTCACCTGGATTATAGTAGCAGAAGTCTTCTAACCACATTCCAAGCCTCCACCCTTTACCCTCTTCAGTCTGTTCTCAACCCCGTGGCCAGAGGGATCCTTTACAAACGTCAGCCAGCTCATGTCACCTTACCGCCCCAAACCCTCCGATGGCTCCCATCCCACTCAGCATAAAATTTAAAGTTCTCACACTGGCCTACAGGCCCTCAGGTCTGGCCACTGCTCCATCCCTGACCTCCTCACCTCAACTTCCCTTCTCGCTCCTTCCACTCCAGCCACACTAGCCTCTTTATTGTTCTTTGAACATGCTAGGCTTGCCCCTGCCTCAGGGCCTTTGCACTTGCTATTCCTGTTGCCAGAAACATTCTTTCCTTGGATGACTACACGGCTCACTCTCCTTCCTTCAGGTCTTTACTCCCGTGCCTCCTTCTCAGTATGGTCTTCTAACAGGACCCCCTATCTAAAATCTCTATTCTACCTCAGCATCCCCAAGTCCCCTTCCTTATTTGTTATCATTATCTAATACACTATGTATTTTATTTATTTACTTTTGTTTCTTTCTCACTCAAACCCTAGGATGTAAGATCCATGAGGGCAGGGATTTATATTTTTTTGCCTGTTTTGCTCATTGCTATATCTCTAACACCTAGAATAGTGCCTGGTGTGAGGTAGGTGCTTTTTTATACACTGTCCTTACAGAATGAGTGAATGAACTGCCCAGGGCCGTAGTCTCTTCATCTGGAGAATGGGTATACTAACAGAACCTATCTCCTGGGGTGGTATGAGATTCACTGAGCCAAGTGACAGTGCAGGTGTCCAGCACAGGCTTGGGAACACAGCAGGTGCTCAGTGAGGTGCACTTTTCACCCCTCTGCCCTGCCCCCTGCTGTGTTTAGGGGGCTGGGCTGGATGTACCCCATCTAGCTTCAGCCCATGATGATCCTTGTCTCATCCTGGGCTCCTGTTGAGAGGCAGGCAGGGCCTTACCTGGGTGGATGTCCTGGAACAGGGACTTCCAGATGGTGTACTGCAGGGGGCCTGTGTACTTGGAGGTTGGAAAGTCTTCGTATGTCAGATTGGTCTCATGGACTTTCCCTTTGAGCCTGGAAGGAGAGCAGGAGAGCAGGTTGCACTGGGGGCTGGATTCCTGTCCTAACACTGGGGCCTTACAACCACCTTCAAGGCAGCTGACATAGGGTGAGGTCATGTGTGTGAAGTCGGCTGGACCCAGATTCAAGTGCCTGTTTGTACCACTTCCTACCTCTCTAGCTATCAGCCTCAGTTTCCTCATCTTTAAAATGGGTACTGTAGCCTGGCTAGTGTGGCTCAGTGGACTGAGCTTCATCCCATGGACTGAGAGGTGCCAGTTTGATTCCCGGTCAGGGCACATGCCTAGGTTGCAGGGGGTGTGCAGGAGGCAGCCAATCGATGTTTCTCTATCACATCAATGTTTCTATCTCTCTCTCTCTAAAAAAATCAATAAAAACATATTTTTAAAAATAAATAAATAAAATGGTACTGTAATAGCACATGCTTTCTAGGTTGTAAGAATTACATGGCATAACATATATAAAATGTAGAACACAGTGTTTGGCTCATGTCAACACCAAGTACCTGATGTTAGCTATCAGTACTGATCATCAACAAACTAATAATTAAGTGCTATTACTATTAAAGGTGGCAGTGGGACCAGCGAGACCTGGGGTTGAATCCTGGCTCCTCCACACACTAGGTGAGGAGCTTTAGGCCACTGATCTAGCTTCCCTGTGCCTCAGTTTCTACATGTGTGAAATGGGGATGATGGTGGTAACTACCTTCAAGGGGGCTATTTATTATACATAATATCCATGTTATTATAAGTAATATGTAAACCTCTAATATAACATACATATAATATGCTATATTATGTATAGGTAAGCCTTTAGCACAGGCTCTGGCACACAACAGGTGTCCTATACATTTGATAAGGATCTGAATGAATGGATTCTCTGCTAACCACCCTGTCTGCCTCCATTCCCACCACCCCGCATGGGGTGGGAGGGGTACCCATCTTGGGCAGGTCCGGATAGGTGGGCCCTGACTTACCTCTCGGACAGTGAGGCCACCCCGGCCAGGAAGGTATGCCGGTCGGTTTCCGCCAGGCGCTCCTGCAGGATCTGGGCCCCCTCCTGCACCTTGCGCAGCTGCTGGCTGTAGCGCTGGACTTTCTGCTCAATGTCGGTCAGCGTGCGTGCTGTGTCGGCCTCCAGCTCCTCCAGCATGGCTTTCTGCCGCTCGCGCAGCAGCCGGTGCAGCCGTTCGAAGGCCTCGCCGATAGTGGTCCGCAGGCTTTTGGTAGAAGACTGGGGGGACAGTCATCAGGGGTTATGTTAGGGAGAGGAGATGGGGTGATCCCTGGGTGAGAGGAGGAAACAGAGAGCCTTGGCATGTAGAGAGGAAAGGGAAGGGGAACCCTGGTGGTCACTCACCCTGTCCTGCCGCCCCGAGACCCTCTGGCCAAGGAACAAGAGCTGGAGGTTACGGCCATTATCAGAGGAGGCAAGTATGGACTTCCATGGTCCTCTGCCCCCACGGGCATGCCAGGCCCAGGAGGGGGTTGAGTGATGAAGGGCACAGGCTTTTGTGCCCAAAAATCTGGGTAAGGATCCTAGCTCTGGGTCTTCAGTATGGCAACCTCAGTTGCCTGATGTCTATGAACCTTAGTTTTCTTATCTGTGAAAATGGTGACACAACTACACTGCAGGGTTATGGTGACGATTACATGAGGGAATGTTCAAAAATGATGCATGGCATTGTTCGAGGTCCAGAGAAAGAGCCTGGTTATTACAAAGGCGTCGGTTCTAACAGACACGTCCTAGAAGCCTTCACTGAGAGATGGCTTCTGAGCTGCGGCCTGAAGCATAAGCGGATGTTACCCGCGGGTGAGGAGAACAGGAAGAGGGAGCAGCAGAGTCAGGATGACACACACGGCACAGAAGTGCGGCCAGGCTGCCGCAGTGTGTGGGGCCTGCCTCTGCGATTTTACTTTGTGGGATTCTGGCTGGGAGTTCACAGAGTCAGGGACCCTGCTGTGTGCCGTGTCCAGGGCTCTGTGGGAGGCTTGACAAAGGCTCAATTAGGGCCAGTTCCCTCTGTGTCCCAGCTGCCTGCCTGCAGGAAGAACTGCTGGCAGTGGGCCAGCCTCCCTGCGCATGCCCACCCAGAGCGCCAGACAGACAAAGGGTTGGAGGGAGGCTGGGGGCCAACAGCTGAGCTGCCTGAGGCCTCTCTAGCCCCTCACCGAGGGAGGGCAGAGGCGTCCTCAGTGGCAGGTCACAGATGGAGAAGATGGGGCCTGTCCTTCCTGCACTATCTGCCACTGCCCTCCAAAGGTCCCCAAACCCCATGGCCACCCCTTCTAGTTCCTCCTCAACCACTCTGCAGCATTTGGCCCACTGGCCACCCTCTACTAATGGCAAGTCTGGTTTGCCTCCCACCTCTGGCTGCTCCCTCTTTGCCACCCGTGTTCCTTAGGGCTTGTCCAGGCCAGCTCCTCCCATTCTCCTCCTACATGCCCTCCATCATCTCCCGCTCTCCCTGCTTTGAGGATGGCTCCCCATCCTTATCGGGGGCATTGCATATATCGGGAGCACCACATTCATCTTTCCACCTGCCTCTTCCACACATACCCCTGGGACCCCACAGGCCCTCCGACTCACGCGGTCCAAAGTCAACTCTGAGTCTTGGCCAACAAACTGGCTGCCAGAGTGATCCTTCTGATGTGTAAACTGGGCCACAGCCAATCCTGCGTTTAGGAACCTTTCTTGGTTCCTTGGTGACTAGTGAAATGCTAAATTCCTTAGCCTGGCATTCAAAATCCTCAGTTCATCCCAGCTTACCTCTCTGGTGCCATTGCATTGCGATTCCACCTGGCTAGAATAAACAGATCGTTTATTCCTGGCAAACTCCTACTTACTCTACAAGACCCAGATCAAAAGCTATCTCTTCTGTGATACCTTCCTTAACTTTTTCAGGCAGTTAGCTAAATGTCCCCAGAGCATTTCGTAAATACTTCTTGATGCACTGTCCCACATTTTATGTAGGTCCCAGAGTAGATCAACCCCCTACCCCATGGGAATGATGTCTTCCTTAGCTCTGACCCCCACTCCTCCTCCCCCATGTCCATCCCAGGGCCTGGCACAAGGCTGGTGGCAGTTAGGACCTGCCTGAGAGGTGAAGGAGGGAAGGGTCTTGCCCAAGATTGCTCTGCAAAGGTGGGTGCAGACCCCATCTTACTTCTAGACTGGGAGCCCAGTGTCCCCAGGATAAGAGAGGATGGGTAGAGAAAGGGGGAGAGGCAAGGAGAAGGCAGCTCAGAAGTGGAACATCAGAGTGCCAGCCACCCCAGGGGACAAATATGTTTCCTGACCTACCTGGCTTGCTGACCACAAAGCCAGAGATCTTGCTGAGGACACCCCAGCATGAGGCTGGAATATGCACTAGGCTCCGACAGAACTGGACAGTAAGTTCCCAGTTGGCCACTTACTAGCTCTGGGGCCTCAGGTCAGTCCCTCAACCTCTTTGTGTCTCAGTTTCCTTGCTGATAACATGGAGATAACAGTTCCTACCTCAAAAGGTGTCCCCCCCCATTTGTTCTACAATTATTTACTGTATGAGAGGCACTGTGCTAGGTTTGGGGAGTCCTGCTGTCATGGAGGTGACATTCTGTGGGGCTCAGTAAGACAATGAGTGGGAAACAATTTCTAGCAGAGAAAGGTTTAGCTTAACTGATGTGTCCTGGTTACTTTGGTTTTTTTCTACAGCAGAGCCGCCCCCACCTCACCCCCAATCCCTGTGGTGCTGTGGCTGGGAAAGCAGCCCCCACCCCAGCCCACCACATCCCTGGGAACACACTGGGGCTCAGAGGAGCTGGGGCCATTTCAGAAAAACAGCCTGCCAAGAATGCATCACTCAGTCAGGGCCGACCAAGGAAAACACTGGGCCTGGGGAGAGAGGTCAGACAGGCCCTCAGGCTGGGCCATTGGAGGAGCAGGCGCCGCAGGAAAGCCGAGTCAGGCACCAGGTGAAATATGACCTCCAAAGCATCCATAGGCATTTCTTGTATAAACACCCTAGTCCAGACAGGAAGCAGGGCTGGGGAACTGGAGGGGAAGGTGGCCCCGCAGGACCCCCCAGAGGTAGACAGATGGACAGGAAATCAGTGGGAGAAGAGGTCAGGGGAGAAAAACAATGGGGGGCGGGGGGCTGGAGAGAAGAAGAGAATGCTGGGGAGAAGAAACAGACCATAAAATTCCCCCCTCATCCAGATGGAGGCTTCCATTTGCTTCTCTTTCCTGAGAGGTATATAATCACCAGGCAGATGGGGAAACTGAGGTGTAAGAAGCAAACAGGTCAGAGTCCTGTGACTGTTTCTCATCTGTTGCCCGCAGAGGGTCCTGACCAGAGGCCCTCTGGAAAGTTCTCTGAAGAAATGTTTGAGACCCACAGCAGGTTGCCAAGCTGGGACACAGATCTGGGTCTCCAGCGGCCTTTCGGGGCCCCAGTGTGACCTCCGAGGCCCAGAGCACATTCCCAAGGCGCTGCTCCAGCTGCTGCTGGCAGTGGCACCCCTGCTGCGGAGGGGAGCCAGACTGAAACCCCCCGAGAGCTCGGCAGCCGGGCCTGGGACCCCAGTTCTTGGTCCCAGAAAGACAGGGCAGCAAGCACAGCAAGCCTTCATCAGTTAATGAGCTATTTGTGAGGGGAACTCCAGAACTTAAGGGCTGGAAGGAGCCTGGCAGAGTCCCCACTGTACGGATAGGAACTCCAGGGCCCCCAAAATATGCAGTTTACTCAAAGTCATACAGTGAGTTAGTGGCTGCACCAGAATTCACATCCCTCCTCTCAGGTCAAGGAAAAAGGCTTTTCATTGTAGCTAGAGACTGCAAGGTTTGACCCCATTGTGTGTGTGTGTGTGTGTGTGTGTGTGTGTGTGTGTTTAGTATTCTATTAGTTTAACTTTTTTTTTTTTATCCTCACCCGAGGACATTTTTGCCATTTTTTGTTCAGATAGAGTGGGAGGGAGAGAGAGGGAGAGAGAGAGAGAGAGAGAAACATCGATGAGAAAGGGACACATCGCGTGGCTGCCACCCGCACAACCAACCAGGGCCGGGGACAAACTGCAACCGAGGTACATGCCCTTAGCGGGAACCGAACCCGGGTCTCTCTGGACCGCAGGTCGAAGCTCTAACCGCTGAGCCAAATCGGCCAGGGCTGACCCCATTTTTCGCAGTCCATGATCCCATGGCCTGAGTTTGAGAGGGGAGATGATACCAGGGCTGGCCCACAAATCCTCAGGAGCCCTTCAAGGGAAGATGCTCAGGGTAGGGTCCTTAGGCAATGGGCGTTTTAGTAACGCAGGAGAGAAAAAGACCCTGCAGGGAACCAGGGTTTTTCCTGAGGGTCCCTAGTCTCACCTCAGCCTCCACCCAAAGCAGGGAGAAAGGGACCGTCCCCCCCTTAATCCACGCACTAACCAAATGCTTGCCCTCAGTCACCCTGGGGTAAGGCTTACCCCATATACCTTTGCTGAAGCCTCAACCTGGGTTCCGCCCCCACAGCCCCGCCCCTCCACGTGGAGTTTGGGCCCCCTAAGTCCCGCCCCCACAGCAGGCCCGAGTCTCCGCCCCCTCCGTCCTCTCTGGCCCCGCCCCCGAGAAGCCCCGCCCAACCGGCCCCCTCCGCCTCCGCGTCCAGGCCAGGTTCACCTTGGTCTCGGCCAGCTGTCGCTTGAGCAGCTGCAGCGCCTCTGTGTGCTCCCGCTCGCTATCCTGAAGGGCCTGAAGCTGCTCCTTCAGCTCCCTCTAGGGAAAGAAAAGAGTCCCAATGTACAGTGTTTGCCAGTTTCTGTGATGTAAACGCTCCCACCAAAGCCCATTTCAAGCGATCAGTGTGCGGGCACAGGACCCGGAGCTGCGAAGGGGTTTGCAGTCAGCTCTGGGAACCGGTGCAAGCTGCCTCCAGCACACTGCCCTGCGGTCCTTCTCTGTAGACCTGTGTTTCACACACCCTCATCTATCTCATTTCAGCTCCTCAGTCAGGTCTGTGTTGCTTCTAGCGAAAGCCATTCCTAGTGAATCCCTGCGCATGCGGGTCGTTGGAGCAGAGGGGCCCATTCACCTGAGTGCAGAACTGCTCCGCAGGCCCACCCTGACGGCTTGGATCTGTCCAGCTCACATGGTCTGGCAGAGACACAGACGTCTGAGGAGTTGGGCCAAGTGCTACAATCCTCCCCCTTGGTGGTCCTCATGGGTCCACAAATGACCCAGCCACCCAGGCCGCTCTTCAGAGTCTCTGAGAAAACTGCCCCGGAGGCTGTGTTCTGAACATTGCTCAGGGCACCCGAGGGACTTGGACAACTTCCTTCCTGCCTTCAGGGCGAGGAACAAGGACAGCAGGCCTGTCCCTCCTCCTGGACCCCAGGAGCAACAGAACACTCGTTTGTCCATTCCACAGACACACGCTAAGGCTTTTTTGGGCCCCACAGGGTGCTGTGTCAGCAACAGGGAGAGCGATAAGGGACACGTTTCACCCCATGATGCCTCAGGACGGGGGCAGATGAATTGGGAAGACAGGGACACAGACATTAACATCACAGTGAACGCTGGAAGTATTAGGGGACCCCAATCTGCTCCTTCTCCCGTGTTCCCCATCTAAATGAAGGGTACACCATCCCCCACAGCCAGTGAAGCCAGAAATCTGGGAGTCATCCTTGACACTGTTCACTCACCAATCCAGTCTTCAAGTTCTGTCCTCTACACCTCCTGTCATCACCCCCGCCCCAGCCCCTCCAGGCTCCTGGGTTGTAGCCCCAGGCTCCTCCCTGCCCCCTCCCACTGCCCCACAGAGCAGCTGGAGTCACTGTTGTAAACGACAGATGTGTCCATGTTTCTCCCCCCACACCCTCTGCGAGATTTCCATGTTGTCTGGGAAGAAGGGCACCAAGTCCGAACAAGGCAATGAAGGCATCGAAGGCATCCACCACCAGCGCCAAGTTTCTTCTCCAGCACTGCAATATGGTAGCCACTAGCCACATGTGGCTACTTAAATTAAAATGAAACAAAAATTAAATAAAATGTAAAAGTCTGTTCCTCATTTGCACTGGGGCGCACACTTCAAATGCTCAACAGCCACATGTGATTAGTGGCTACTGTGTCAGACAGCACAGATGCACGACACTTCCATTATTCTAGAAAGTTCTGTTGGGCCGTGCTGCTCTAGATGCACTAAGCACCCTCGTGCTGTCCCTCAGGCCTTTGCACCTGATGTTCCCTCTGTCTAGGATGCTCGCTCACATTTTTCTCCACTTGTTAGACTCAGACTCATCTCTCAAGACCTAGATCCAATGTCACCTCCACTGAGAATCCATCTCAAACCCTTCCTAGTGTCCGCAGACACTCCTCTCTGGGCAGTGCCCTTCAGCGCACCATCATGGTGCACACGGCATATTAACTGCAAAGTTACCTGCCAAAGTTACCTACTAGAACGTGGGCTCTCCAGGGTAGGGACCAGGAATGATAGATTGTCACACTCTCAGTACCTAGGACAGGGCCAGGCACAAAGTGACTTTGGTATGAATCCGCCCTGGGAAGGGTTCAGAGCTCCCCTCTGAAAGGGTGGGAGGGGAGAGAGCGCCCCAAGCAGGCAGCTCTCCCCAGGAGGGCTACAGAGCCTGAGGGAGCAGCTAACTTAGGAAGACCAAACCCTGGAACTCACATGGCAGGACTGGGAGGCAGTCTGAACCCTCCTTCCCCCTTCTTGTGGCTCCTTCTAGGCATCAGACCTGGTTAGGAGGCTGGCTCTGCCATACACTAGCTGTGTGACCTTGGGCATGTACCCTAACTTCTCTGTGCCCCAGTCCCTCATCTATGAAATGGGGGTAATAATACCTTCTAGGGTTGGGCGAAATGAGATAATAGTGAGAAGTGTTTAGCCTCATAGGAAATCACAAGCCAGGCATGTTTTTTAAAAAAATATGAAGTAATATGTTTATCCAACTGTGTTTCATTAATTCAGTTTCTAGTTAAAATATTATAGAGGGAAAAATAAGAGAATTTGTACTGCTGTGAGGACACAGACATAGCAGAGCTTGGCATACACTGTGCTCGGGAGATGGAGCGGTTACCACGTCCCACATGAGGCTTCTCGGTCACTTCTCCATGTCCTCACCCCTTGCTGTGTTCAGGTCTACCCAGTCAGAGCAGGAGGGGCCCCAGGGATCATTTGACCCACAGCCACATGGATTGACACAGGAGAACCAACTGGACTCCCGCAGAGGTCAGACAGGAAACCTGAAGCTATTGATAAGCCCTAAGTGACAGCCCTACCTGGGAGGAAGGGCACTGGCAACGCCAGAGCTCAGGACCAGCAGGCTGGGGGTGGCGTGATTTGGGTTTGGATTTCACAGGCGGTGTGTCACCTAATTCTCACAACAAGCTCACAAGGTTAGTGCCTTATCACCTCCATCTCACAGAGGGAGAAATGGAGGCTCAGAGAGGTCAGGCAGCTGCCCTACGGCCACACAGCTTGTAAGGGGCTCTGAGTGACTCCAAACCCGTGCTGGACACCCTCGGCCGCTCTGTCTCCCACTCAGTTCCATACAGCCATCGTGTCTGTTCACCCGCGGTCAGGCTTAGGACCAGTCCCTCGGGGGCTCCTTGAGGAGTCTGCAGTTAGTTGGGGAGGCAGAAACTAACAAGGGAGAACAGAATAAACAGAGGGACCACCTAGGAACCAACTGAGCTGGCTGCCAGCGCCTGTGTCTGTGACACCCTCCCTCCACCTCAGCACAGGCTCTGTGGTGTGAAAGATTAGATGACTTAATTCATGACCTGACTCGAAGCCTAGGATGTGCTCTGTCACTTAGCTGTTGTCATTATCATCATAATAATTACAATTATGTGTTAAACAGACACTCAGACCTGGGGAGTTTCCAGGAGAGTTTATTTCTGATGGACAGATGGACAGGGTTCCTTCAAGTCTCCAGGGTGGGGCCCGAACATTTCGGGTGGAGAGAACTAATCAAGCAGGGGCACACCTGGTGTGTGCAGGCAGTGGGGGCAGTAGGGATGGCTGGAGACACGTACGTGGCAGGGGGGCGGAGTCACAAGCTAAAAAGGCTATGGGGCTAGCTCGGGTGAGGGTGCAGGGTGGAGAAGGCCTTGAAGGTCTGCCTGGGGGACCTGGACTCTGCAGGGGCCGCTCAGAGCCAGGGCAAAAGGAGGGGACAAGCGGAGGGCAGAGCCACAGCTCTCCAGGTCATCTTCCTCTGGAGAGGGGGCAGGGGCAGGGCTAGTGCAGACCTGAGTGCACAACTATGCAAATATGTCAGCGGAGAGGCTCTGGGGCTCCCATAGGTTTTTAGGGGCCAGGACTGGGACTGCAGCGGTGGGGAGGACAGAGAGCCAGGGCTCACATGTCCTCGAGGCCAGACCCCCTCTCCAGAGTGGCCACCCCTCTCCCAGCCCAGAGGACAAAGCTGCCCCAGGAGTCCATCTCCGCTTGACTTCGGACCTTTCTCAGCCCCCTCACTGTTCAGTGCAGCCCATTGGGGACCACATGAACTCTGGCATTAGGACACCTGGGTTTAAATCCTGGCTGCACCCCTTCCTCTCAGAGCCTGATCTGTCAAGTGGGGAGAAGAGCCACTCACAGGCTGTGACGAGGACGGTGCCTACGAAAGGGCCAGCATGGTGCTGGCACAGCGTAGGTGCTCAAGGCCTTCTCCCCTCCTCTGTGCCCTGGGGCTGCTCTCTGCCCTCTCGGACCCAAGGGTGTCGGAAATCTCGGCAAGGCAAACCGAACTTGCCTCTTCGATGCCCAGTACTCCTGGTGCTCCTGCTCGCCCCGCCCGCCCTGAGTTCCCGTGCATCTTGTCTTCGAGCCCCACCCTCCTGTCCACTCCGGCTCTCCCACCACCCCCTGAGCGGGTCGGACCGGGACACACCTGCCTGCTCGAACCCATTCCTGGCTCCCCAGACCCTCTAGGATCCAATCCCAGCGCCTTGGGCTGGGAATGGTGTATTCAAGGCCATTCTTGAGCTGGCCAAGCGTCACTTCCCCCCTATTCCCTCCCCACCAGCCATAACAAGCCACCTGGACATGTGCTCCCCTCCGTGCCTGTCCCGTGCCAGTCAGACTCAGACAACCTCTACGTCCTCCACCCCCGCCCAGGGGCCAAGCAGATTTGAAGGTAAACGATGCTGTGCAAACACCGCTGGATGAGAGTTCATAGAGTTGAGTTCTGGTCTAACCTTGGGCAAGTCCCTTCACCCATCTGGAGAGTGGGGAGAGGGTGGAACTCATGGCTCCTGAGCTCCCTCCCCGAGGCAGTTGGAATAGTGGTGGGAGGCGGGGTTCTGAGCCAGACAGACCCTAGTCGGAGTCCCTGCTCTGCTTCCCACTTGCAGTGTGATCTTGGGCAAGTGACGACCTCTCGGCCTCAGTGTCTTCATCTGTGCGGTGGTGCCGGGTCCCACTCAGGGAGCAGGGAGAGAATAAAGGGCTGTTGTGAGAACTCGATGCCAGCACCTGGCACACAGCAAGTGCCCAATAAACTTTGGCCAGCGTTTATTCAGTTATTATTTCTGTTGTCACTCCACACCAGATCCTTTTCTCTCTATAAATAAATGTCAAGTCTAAGTTTCTATACTGCAGCCTGTGCTTACCCAAGGTCCTGGATGAACAGGGCATTGGTGGCTGCCCAAAGACACCTGTGAAGAGGGAAGTGGAGATGCCAACAGCTAGCTCTGGGTTTGACTCACTGCCAGCCTCGCCCCCAGGAAGGCAGCTGTTTGTACATAAATCCTGCCCTCTCCTGGGAAAAGTAACAGCAGAGGCTGCCTCCCTGTCCTTTGTATCTGTTATGTCTTTGGATAGGCAGCAACTCTCTCTCCCTCTTTACACATTAAGTGGACAGTCTTGTTCCTACTTCCACTTCCCAGATTGGGAAAGGGTGCAGAGAAGGCAGTGTCTTCCATTCAGATGGAGGAAGCCACAACCAGGATTCGAACCCAGTCCCCTGACCCCATTCTTTCTCTGTGTGGCTGCCTCAGTGTCTCTGGATCACCATGCCCAGTTTTTCAAGGCTCCTATCCAAGGTCGATCCACTGCTGTCTCCCTGGGCATGAAGGAGGCCTTGGGAAAAGCTCCCATGATCACATGAGGCCCTAGGGGGTGGCTGGGACTGAATCCCATCCTCTCTCTGGAGGTTAGGAAGCTGAGATGGCCAGACAGCTGGATACCATGCCTGACCAAGATGACATCCAGCCACCTGCCCTCAGTACATCAGCTGGGACAGACTGTGTCCTTAGCCTGACCCGGTGCCGAGTACTTGAAATACAAAGACAGGCAGGATTGGGTGGGGAGGTGGCAAGACAACTACGCGGCTCTCAGGCAGCTCGGAGGCTATGAGAGGCCCAGTCGGACTGGCTTCAAATCCTGCTCCTGATATTTGCTAGCTGGGTGACTGAACAAGTCACTGCATTCCTGCGCCTCTGTTTCCTTATCTGTAAAGGGAGCAAATTACAATACCCACTGGACAGGGTGTTACGAAGATTAAATGAGGTGATACCAGAAAAGCGCTTAGTACAGCCTCAGGCTTTAGGCTAGAGCTCAGGAAGTATTGGTGGAGTCCCAAACCCTGCTGAGACGGGGTCCCTCCCTCCCCTTTGCTCTGCGGTCTAGTGCTCAACAGTGATAAAAAAGGGAAGGTGGATGAGCATGCATGTGCGCGCACACAGACTCACACACACACTCACATGCTATTTACACAAATGTTCTCTACAACTAGAAAGCAATTCTAAGCAGGTTTTTCTGTGGGGTGGGACTATTAAGGAACTTTAACTTTTACATTATAGAGCTCTGTTTATTATGTTAACTCTATAATATGGGGGAAAAGATATTTAAGAATTGTTGTGCGCTACTCTGTGCCAACCTCAGGCACTTTTGACACAGCATCCGTCGCCTTGACAACATCTCTCACCCATGTTCCAGATGAACAGGTGGAAACCTAGAGAAGTGAAGTGACCTGACCAAGGACACACAGCTTCTCAGTGATGATGCCAGGATCTGACCCCAGTATTGGAGTCTGGACAGTACAAAGCAATTCTGCTTGGCAGGTCCGGGAAAGCTTCACGGGGCAAGTGTTATCTGAGCCGAGTCTGGACAGCTGAGTAGGACTTCTTCAGGCCTGGGTTCTCAACCAGGGGTGATTTCCACCCCAGGGGACACGTGATGAAGACTGGAGACATTTTTGGTCATCACAGCTTGTGGGGAGGGGTGCTACTGGCATCTAGTAGGTAAGGAGAGGCCGAGGATGCTGCTGGACATACAGTGCACAGGACTGCCTTGCACAACAAGGACTTGTCTGATCCTAAATGTCAACAGTGCGGAGATGATGTAATATCCTGGAGCTGTTATTGTTTATTAAGTGCTTACAATGTACCAAGTACAGTACTAAGTTCTTGCAGATGTCATCCAGTTTAATCCAACACCATTACTCCATGCTGTCAATGAGGAATGTGAGGTTCAGAGATGATAAGTAACTTTCCTAAGATCACACAGCCAGAAAATGTGTTCTGCCTGAACACAAAGCCAGATCTCTGAACCTTCCTGGTTTGCTGCCTCCGGGATTTATAATAAATGTAAAAGCCCCAGACCAACTGTTAGGCGGGGTGTGTGGGGATCTCGGACTGAGCCTAGGCCCAGCCTCCTCTGGCCTTGAGGCCTTGTGCAAGCACCACCTCTCTGCCCCTGCCTGCCATTCCCATCTGTCAAGTGAAGGTTGCACCAGGCGATCTCCAAGGCCCTGCCAGCTCTAAGTCTGTTGTCTTTAGGAGAGGGGCCCAATCCCGGGCCCCAGGAGCCTGCAGCTGGGAGAGGAAGGCGTGTGATGGACAGGCTCAGCCTCATTCCTAGTGCATAAAGAGCTAGTAACTGAACCCTGCTTCCCCACCAGGAGAGAGATGCAGGTAGGGGTTGGAGTGGCGTGAACCTCACCCAGGAGCTTACCCCTCCAGTGGGGAGGCATGTTTCTCTGCCACCTTCTTGCCAAGCCCAAGGAGGCACCAAAGCCAGGCCTCCTCAGGCAAGAGAGGCAGGTCTTGGCATTCCCCCAGCTGGGCATACGAGTTCTCACAGGTAGGAGAAAGAACGGGAGTGTGTGCTGACCCAGCTCCCACTATGTGCCAAGAATCTCTAATAGTAGGTTCATCTCAGGTCAGCCTCATGAAAATGCTGGGAGAAATGAATCATCCTGACCCCAGTTTGCAGAAGGGAGCATCAAGGCTTACATGGAGTGACTTGGCTGAGTTGCACAGATGGTGCTGAAGGAAGGTTTGGAATGCAAGTGCTGACCCAGGGCAACACTCTAGAAGGTAAGTGAGTGCAGTCCTGCCTGTCTTTTCACCCAAGAATGAAAATGTTTCAATAACATTTGGATGTTCAACTTCTCCTGTATTCGTCAGGACACAGAATGGACTACAAAAAAACCTAAAGACAGTAATTCTGATTTTCTGGTTTACCAAAAGGGTTCTGAGGGCAGAGGCCTCTCCAACTAGAAAGTCAGACAGGGAAAGGAAGGGATGAGAGGCAGGGGAGGGATCTGGCCCAGGTCAGACTTTGCTTTCTGGCCCAGATCTCTCATTGTCTAGCAGTGTGGCTTTGGGTAAGTCACATCACCTGTCTGGACCTCAGTCTCCACATCTATATAATGAAGAGGTTGGACAGATGGTTTCAGACAGACTCCCTTCAAACTCTTACAACCTGCACCCAGTCCTGTCCAAGGTTCTTTCTTCTTCCCAGTTTATGTGACTTCACAGACAGGCAGATGGGGACACCAGTGCTTAGGACAAGGAACTCTGGAGGTTGGGGGCCAATACTAGCCTTGTGCAAGCTCCCAGAATTCCCAGCTCTTGCTCTCCATCCTCAAAGAGCCCAACTGGAAGGGATGAAAGGGACAGGGAGGGGGTAATGGTGAATATGAGCCACTTCTCCTGGGGCCAACGCTCATCTCCATGAGTATCTGCTAGGTGCAGGCTGACTTGTAGGGACTCATGTATAAGGGGGTGGGGGAACCCCCTACAACATGGGGCAAAGTAGTTATTTATCTCATGCATTAGCATCTTGAGGGCCAGAGAGCTCCCTCTCTCCCAAGTTAGCCCACTGCATTTCCAGAAAATGTTTGCATCAAAAACTTTCTGCTTGCAAAGGCTCCATCAGCTCTGGTCAAGGTTGGTCATTCATTCCTTCACCCTTTACTGATATGTACTGTTGGCCAGGCCTTGTGCCAGGCTTTGGGGCCATAGATATGATGAATAAGAGACTGTCCCTGTTCTTGGGGAACTGTGTGCTAGCCTGGTATGCCAAGGCCAGAGACATGAGGCTGCTGGATTTAAATGGTTTAGCTTGAGAAAAAGATTCCAGGCTTCAATAAGCTTGGGAACCATTTTATTAAATACAGTAAAATGAGTTTCTTTGTTATAAGGTTTCTCCAAGCCTTTAATATGCAAATGTACAGAGGATCCTTCAAGGGGTGTATAGAGAATACACTATATTTCCCAAATATAGCTAATCTGGAACACTACTTTTTTAAAAAAATTATGTTTATTTTTTTTATTCCTCATCCAAAGATACTTTTCTATTTATCATCAGATAGAGTGGGAGGGAGGGAGGGAGAGAGACAGAGAGAAACATTGATGTGATAGAGCCACATTGATGGGATGCCTCCCGCACGACCCCAACCAGGGCCAGTGAGGAATCGCAAGCGAGGTACGTGCCCTTGACTTGGAATCGAACCCGCGACTCATTGGTCCACGGGCTGACGCTCTAATTGCTGATCCAAACTGGCCAGGGCTGGAACACTACTTTTTAAAGCATCATACTTATTAACCGAGAACATTAGGGGAAATGCAGCTCTAATGCTAGTTGTTTTGGCCAGTGGAGCTTGGGGAAGGCTTACATAGAGAGAATGTTTGAGCAGGGCTTTGAGAACTAAGTAGGAGTTAGTGAAGATGGGAAGGTTTAAGGGAGACCATTACAGTCCTAGGCTGATTATGCTCAGGTTACCGTGCATGTACTGGTTCATTTAGTCCTCAAAGGTCCTGATGTGGGTGACAGAGCCAAAGAGGTTATCAAAAGCCTCTGGAGACTCCTACAGGTCCACACCCTACCTCTCAAATCACTTCACCTCAGGGCCTCATTCTCCAAATCTTGAGTCCTCAAGTCCTGTCCCCACTCTCAACCTGAGGCTCTATTCTGTTCTAAACCCAAATGGTTCTTACAGTATCTGGACTGAATCACAGCCTTAACCCCTCACACACCTCGGCCTGGCCCTTGGTGCCCAAACCCTCCCTCTCAGCACTTTGCTGACCCTATCTTAAACCCCCTCTTAGACTTAGAGCCCTGACCTGCCTAGTTTGGATACTGCCCCATTGGTCCTGACTGAGGTCTGTCCCATCGGGCCCCCACACCTGTGCTCAGCTTCTCCATATAATCCTGACCCATCCTGAGAGGCAGTTCCATCCCCTGTCTAGCCCTGAGTGTGTTCCCATTCTCATCTGTCTGTCCCCCGTTCTGTCCTGAACCATTCTTATGTGGGCCCAGTCTCCAGGTCCAGCCCCCATGAAACTTGACAGTGGCCCTACTCTTGCCCAGATCGGATTCAGCCTATCCCCAACCCTGGCCCAGCCTGTAGTTGGCCCAGTTTTTATCTCATTTGTTCCTCCCCAACTCCATTGGTGACCTCTCCCCAACCACCGACCTGCCCCAACTTCAGTCAAGATCAGACCCCGCCCAACACCCCGCCTCTCTCCGCAGCCCGGCCCAGGCCCCGCCCCGTGCCAATTCTGATAGGGCCATGACCCTGCCGGCGGCCCCGCCCCGTGACAATTCTGACTGGGCCCGGCCCTCGGTCCAGCCCTGACCCCGCCCCCAGGGCGCCCCGCCTCTGTCCCCGGCCCTCCAACCTGCTCACCTGCAACTCTTCGAAGGCATCGTCAATGCCGGTGACTTGGTGCTGCTCGTGCAGCGCCGGCTCGTCGCAGAAGAAGCAGAGCAGTGCGCGGTCTGTGAGGCAGAAGAGCTTGACCTTGTCGTGCGCCTGGCAGGGTCGCGCGGCGCGGCGCGCACTGAGGATGGCGTCCAGCGGGAAGGCGCTGTAGCGCTCCACGATGTTGGCCAGCTTGAGGCTGGGTGCGAACGCGGGCTCGGCGAACGTTCGCCGGCACTCGGGGCAGTCGCGGGCGCCCTGCGCCTCCTGCCTCACCCAGTGCTCGGTGATGCAGCGGCGGCAGAAGTAGTGCTCGCAGCCCAGGCTCACCGGGTCTTGGTAGATGCTCAGACAGATGGAGCAGAGCAGCTCGTCCTTGAGGCTGCACGCCATGGCGCCGGGGGCGGCGGAGACGGGGGCCTGGGATGCAGGGGGCTGCCGGGGAGCGCGGCGTGGTCGGGGACAGCACCGAGGCACGAGTGCGGGGAGCAGGCCAGGAGAGGGAGGAGTAGGCGTTACAGAAGGAAGGAGGGCTGTTCGGGAGGCGGGTAACGCGAGGAAAGGGTGTGGAGTAGAGACTACCCGAGATGCGAGCCTAGGAAGGTGGTCTCGAGGCAGTGGGTGACCTGGAGCGATGCGTGCTGGAGGGAAGGGGCCATGGGTGTCTGAAGGGAGGGACTCCTGGCAAGAAGGTTCTAGGGTAAGGGACAGTCCGAAGGGATGGGTGATGGGAGAAGGGGATCCTGGAGGGGACGGAGGTCTTGGGGGGGTTGGAATCTCGGGATGGGGGCGATGGGGGAGGGGGAGAAGCTGAGGATAGGGAATTCTGGGGGAGGGAGAAGCCAAGCGGAGCCGCTCCACGGCTGTGCTTGGCAGAGGGAAAGGAGGAGTGAGAGCACGTTCAGCAGCCGGATCCCGGCCCCGAGACCCAACCCGGCGCGTATCCTTACCCCGCCGGCTCAGCGACCACTGCTCTGGTCCCAGCGCAGCCTCTCAACCCGGAACCAGCCGAGCCGGAGCGGCCGACAGTCGAGACTCTCTCCCCGCCCCGGCGGGCTGGACCCAGGCGACTCCGCCCTCCCGGCGGGCGGGGGAGGGAAGGGGCGGGGCCTAGCCTCCAGCCGGTGGACCCCCTCACCACCCCCACCATTCTCCTGCCCCAGATGGAGCGAAACCCAGCTGTTCCTTCAGGGTTTGCACTTGGAACAATATCCAGGTCTTGCTTAGGGTCCCTGCGAGAATGAGGGCAGGGGACAGCTGATTTGAGAGCCTGAGTAAAGGAGGAACATCTTTTTGGATCATCAATTTGAAGATTTGGGAAAAACGATATCTTGTATTAAAACAAACAAGGATGTGTGTGTGTAATCTGCATAGAATACAACTTTTGCATAATATATAAAGATAAAACTCGAGAAATACCCTGCTCGCTTAGAGCAAGTTCGAGACCCTCACATTCCTAAGCCCTGGGGTCCCATTTCCTTTTTCCTTTCTTAAGGAGAGCTTAGGGAAGAGGTTTGGAAAGTCCTGGCCTTGGAATGTCTGATCCAAGGAGTTGCCTCCATTCAGCAAACATTTCTGGAGTGCCATCTTTGTGTGAGCATGTGTGTGGAGCAGGAGAAAGAGTAATAGGAGACCTTGTCTTGTATGCCAGGTGGAGAGGTATGCTAGGCAGAAGGGACAGTGTGTGCAAACGCGTAGAGGCGTGAAAGGGGAAGGCACCTTTGGGGGAAGTGCAAGTTGTTCTGTACTATTGGGGGTAGGGGCTTGGGTGAGGTGGGGGGTGTTGAGGGTCATGGTAAAGGATTTCCTGAAGGCAGGGGCTTTGAGCAGGGGAATGACCTGGTCTGATGTGGATTTCAGGAAGTCAAGAAGATGCTCATTATACCATCAGCAAGATGAAGGCAGAGGTCCTTTCTGATGTGTCTGCATATATGCAGTGCTCCCTACACAGTAAAGATGTGGAGCTGAATAACAGCAGCAAAGATGTGGATTGCAGAAGGAGAACCTGGGCACCAGTTAGATCACTGTCGTCAGAGCGCGGGTAGGACATGAGACCTGCACTGGGACCGTGGCATGGGTAAGGGGAGAACACTAGTGTACTGAAAGTATAGACACTGTGAATTTGTAATAGATTGAATATGGGGTGAGAGAGGAGGCATTGAAGGTGGCTCCCCAGCTTGATTCCTCCAGCAATGTCTTCACTGGAATTAAACTTTATTAAGGTACTATGTAAGAAACAGCTTGAAGTTTACTCCTCTGCTGTTTATGTGTCCTTCATCCATCAACACCATGACCTGGTCCCATGTCTGTCATTGACAGAAACAAGTTGGTTGCTCATGCAGCAGTGACTCCTCAACTTTTCCTTACAGTCGGTGCCCTGATTTTGTTCAGGTGGTTCCTTTCCCCATGTGACCAAGGGAAGGCTGACCCCAGCCCTGTCCAGGAGTGAGTCCCGTTTGGTTCAAGTCCATTGTGGTGGCCACATACCTCTTGCCAGTGATGATTTGGGCTTGGACACAGTATGGCCTGAAAAACTAGAGGGGGAGCCTATAGTGGGGAGAGAGCTTCTGGAAAGGATCACTTCATGTTAAAAGATCTGTCTACCCTCTTTACTGGGTGTGGATGTCATTGGTAGTGATGCTTGGAATGGCAGCAGCCATCTCGTCCCCAGTCTGAGGATGCAGCCAATACCTGACTGAGTCCAAGAGAGAGCCGGAGAAGGGGAGCCGGTGCTCTGACGCAGAGCCTAGACTTGGACATGTGAGGTCATCCATGCGATTGCTTAAGCAAGTTTAATAGACTGTGCTGTCACTTGACAACCCAAAGAATCCCAAATGATACACTGATATGCATCCCCATTTTTTCTTGTAAGGAGGGCATGGTCTAAATTACTGAATTATTTGAAGTGAAATTTGAAAATTTCATTTATTCAACATGTAATCCATCTTGATCTTCTATAGCAACAAAGTAGCTGGAAAAATAGCTGGTCAGCTAGAGACCCCACTTTTCAGCTGCTCTTGCAGCTGAGTGTGGCGTCAGTGGGATGTAAATAAAATAGTCCTTAAAGGATCAGGCTTTGGCTCTTTCACGCTCTGTTTCCTCGTCCCTTACATTGGAACACAGATGTGCCAGGGACCCGGCTTCAATAATGTTTGAAAGGGGACAAAGGAACCTGGGGCGGGTTTTTTGGTTTTTTTTGTTTTTTAATCCTCACCCGAGGACATTTTTCCATTTCTGCTCAGGCAGGGTGGGAGGGAGAGAGAGGAAGAGAGAAACATCGACATGAAAGGGACACATCGAGTGGCTGCCTCCCACACAACCCCAACTGGGATCAGGGACAAACTGCAACCGAGGTACATGCCCTTAGCAGGAACCAACCCGGGTCTCTCTGGACCGAGGGCCCATGCTCTAACTGCTGAGCAAAACTGGCCAGGGAGGAACCTGGGTTCTTGAATGAGTATATGGAGTGGAGCCAACTACCAATGTGGGCTAGAGTGTGAGAAATAAACTTCCATTTTCTTTCTTTTTTTTCTTTTAATCATCACCCCAGGATATTTTTCCATTTATCTTCAGATAGAGTGGGAGGGGGAGACAGAGAGAAACATGGATGTGAGAGAGACACATCAATTGGTTGCCCCCAACCAGGGCGGGGGATGAACCACAATCAAGGTATGTGCCCTTGGCTGGAATTGACCCTGGGACTCCTTGGTCCGTGGGCCGACACTCTAACCGCTGAGCCAAACCGTCTACGACACTCCAAGATATTTTTCCATTAATCTTCAGATAGAACGAGAGAGAGAGAGAGAGAGAGAGAGAGAGAGAGAGAGAGAGACATTGATATGAGAGAGACACAGCGATTGGCTGTCTCTCGCACAACCCCAACCAGGCCTGGGGATCGAACCGCAACCGAGGTACATGCCCTTGACTGGAATCGAACCTGCGACTTTATGGTCTCCCGACCAATGCTGTAACCGCTGAGCCAAACCGTCCAGGGCTAAACTTCCATTTTCTGTAAGACATTGTATTTGGGGTCTTTGTTGCAGCAGTTGACATTCCCAGTGCTATTCTATATCTGTTTTGAGAAGAGGCTCTGGTACTATTTAATGCTATTGTCTAAAACCTTACAGTAGGTAAGTTCCTCTTAGTATCTAGCTCCAATCTCTTCCCAGGTGTATGCAATATGGTTGCCTCTTTGACCTTTCACGGCACTTTCCAGCTTTAGTCTTTTCACCCTTCGAGCTGTTCTTCTCCTGATCTTGAGCCGTCTCCATTGTTAACAAACAAACAAACAAAAACAGGCCCAAAATGGCATCACTCGTGCTAAAAGCTTATGATACCAAACTTAGATTTTATACCTGATCTAACTGCAGTTTCACCCTTTCCCAGAAGCAGAATCTTATTCAATCTGTCTGGAATTTTCTGGTCAAGCACCAGTAAGGCAATCTGTCTCATAACCCTTTCCATCCCTCTTAGAAAGAGGAGGCAATGACATAATAACCCTTTCCCTTCTCTTCCAACAAAGAAAAGATGTCCAGGTCCCCAAATAATCCTTTTTCTTTCACGAAGAAAAACAAATCCCCCATGCCCCTCCCTTCTTTCTACAAAATCCTCGGAGCACCCTTCCAGTTGCTGGGTGGGATGCTGTCCTATTCGTGAATCATTTAATAAAGCCAATGAGATGCTCAAATGTACTCAGTTGAATTGTGTTTTTAACACAGTCAAGATGCACTCAAACAGTTGGTTATATTGAAGTTTGTCAAGTTATTGTTCTTTTGGGATCTCTGTTTCTCCAACCTGACGCGGTTGAGGGGTCTAAGACTTGGAGATCCCGACTGAGGTACATGCCACCTGCTTCCATTCACACTCTAAAAAATTACACCAGGAATTTTTTTTTGAAAAACAATCCAAGAGATATTAGTGAATAAAAAACCAAAACAAAAATCAAAAAACAATAATAAAAGGAAGACCCCCCCACACACACACCCAGTCACAAACACACACAGTCATGCACATGTGCATGATACACATAGCAAAAATCTATAGAACTCTAGCAATTTTAAATGTGTTTATCTATAGGCTAGGATTATTAGGGGGGACTGTATATCTCTGTTTATTATGCAATTTTATAATCAGAAAAAAAAGACACAATGGAGTTTCATTTATTCATGGATTTCATATTTGCAAATCCCCCTACTCCTAAAATTTACTTGTAATCCCCCAAATCAAGAGTAGACGTGCTTTCAGAGTCATGTGTGGACACGCGCAAGCACAGAGTGGTGAAAATTTTGAGTTGCCCAACATCCATGTTCCCAGCTGAGGTCGGACAGGGTGGCCTCTGCCCTCTTGTCTCAGCTCTTTGATTGTAAACAAATACCCTTTTTGTGGTCTATTCACTGTCATGCTTTTTTTCATTTTTGTGTTTTTCTGGTTGGTGACTTTGCTATTTAAAATAGCCCTCAGCCCTGGCCAGTTTAGCTCAGCAGTTAAGAGTGTCGGCCTCTTGGGCTGAAGGATCTCGGGTTTGATTTCCGGTCAAGGACACATACCTGGGTTGCAGGTTTGATCCCCAGCCCTGGTTGGGGTTGTGCGGGAGACAACCAATCGATGTGTCTCTCTCATATCGATGTTCTCTCTCTCACCCTGCCATTTCATCTAAAAATCAATGGAAAAATATCCTCAGGTGAGGATTAATAACAACAAAAAAATCCACTCTTTCTAAAAAAAAAATCAATGGAAAAATATCCTTGGGTGAGGATTAAAAAAAAAGACCCCAACTGAAGTGCTGAAGCGTTGCCTAGCGTTCCTACCACAAGAAAGCTGTGATGTGCCTTGGGGAGAAAATATGTGTGTTGGATGAGCTTCATTCAGGCATGAATTATAGTGCTGTTGGCCACAAATTCAATGTTAATGAATCAACAATATATACTAAATAAGGTGTTTTTAAATAGAAACACACATGAAACAAGGTTGTGTATTGACTGGTTTGTGAAAACATGGCTAGAGGCTTGCAGGAACCTGACCCTGTCTTTCCTTAAGGGGCAATGATTCACTATTTGCTATTTCAGTCTTTGGGACAACTTTATAGAACAGAACTACTGTGAGTAATGAGAGTCGACTGCATTGAAAATTTGTCTACCAGCCCCCACCAATACAAGGTACCAACACCCACGTCCCTTTGCAGCCAGGTGACATTGGCTCAGACCTGCTCAGAGTGGGAGGGCAAGAAAATGAATATTGGGCCACTCCTGTGTGCCAGGCACTGTGCTAGGGGCTTGTGTCCATTTTGTGTGTAATCCTCACAACAGCCCTGCAGGCTTGACATTTTTCTTCCCGTTTGCAGATGAAGAAACTGCCACTCAGAGCAAGGCTTCTCCACCCCAAGATGCTGGAGGAGAGTCCACAGTTGGGTGATGGGCCCCCCAGTCCATCCAATGTTCTTTATAAATGGACCCCCTGGGCCCCATTGTAGATCTTTGCTTATCTCCTCAAACACCATAGACACACCCTTCTCCTTTCTCAGTGGGGTACCTTGCCTCCCACTCATGGAGAAAGCAGAGCCCCTGGATGGGGCGGGGCATACTTCTCAAATTCCAGTTTCCTTCAGCTGATCAACTTCCATAGAAACAGCTCAAGTCTGCTGTGCAATGAGGCAGTGTAAAATAAACAAACGGATCAAGTCAACGCATTTCCAGCTTGGTTCATCTTCACCCCTTTCCTCTAGTCTGAGGATGAAGTGTGCCTTCTGTTCAAAACTAATTCCTCCCCCTGGGCCCTGGTCTAATCCCCTCCGGCCTCCTCTGGGACCCGATTCCTTCAATTATCCCCTTCTCCACTCCTAATTTGTGTCTCCTTCCTCAGCATTGGTTCCTTTTCCTCCGCCTATAAACATGTTCAAGTTGCACTGAAAAAGCACTCCCTACAGTTCCCCCACCTTTACCTCCCACCTCATTTCTTCCTCGGCATACCCTCCCCTGCCTTTCCTCAGGCACAGCAGTCTGGCTCTGCTCCTCCACCCCCCTGCACTCACTAATAATCTCCTGATTGCCAATTAAAGATAGCTGCTAATACACAGTTGCTGCTGCAGAAAAACAAAATACAGGGAAACGTTCAAAAGAAATTGGAAACATTCATGATCCTACCACCTAGAGAGAACTATTGTTAGTACTTGGTTTATATCCTTACAGACCTTTTTTACATATTATACATGCTTGCATGCACACACAGACACACACATACACAGACACACACACAAAGAGGGAGGAGGGAAAGGGGGAAGAGGGAGGGGGAGAGGGAGAGGGGAAGATTTTCTAAAAATGGAAATGAATTCACTCCCTAAATCATTGCTTCTCAAAGCATGGTCCTTGAACCACATGTGTCTTAGCGTAGCTTCTTCCAAGGGCTGACCTTGAGATAAGAACTGGAGTGAAAAGAGTGTGTTTGGGAAGTGTCAGTAACATTACTGGGGCGGGGGCGGGGCCGGGGGCGGGTGGGTGGGAGAGGGTGACACAGGGAAGTGGAGGCGCTGCTAAGGCAGCACTGTTACCCAGCAAGCACAGAGGGCACCTACCTGCAGAGTTCTCCTGCAGGGAAACTAGGAAATGGTGTGAAACACAGGCCTCAGAAACGATGCCACCCAAAGGGCAAGGGAGCTGGTCATTCATACGCCACCGCTGAGTGTTGAGCCTCTTCCCCGCACTTGTGACCCTTGCTGTGTGCAGTCATGTTTCTGCAGTTCTAGGGGAGAGCTCCCTTGGCCATGATGCAGATGCTGGCAGCTGGAGGGATTGGAGCACCTGGCTGCTCTGAGGGGCAAGGGCAGTGTCCGTTACAGCCCGGCCCTTCCAGCAGCTCAGATCAGGGACACACCTCCCTGCCATTGCTTCCTCGAGGTAGCGGCCAGCCGGTTTATTTTACAAAGAAGAGGAAGAATGCCCTGGCTGGTGTGGCTCAGCGGTTGGAGTGCCGGCCCTCAGACCGAAGGGTCACGGGTTCGATTCCTGGTCAAGGGCACATACCTGGGTGGCAGGTTCAGTCCCTAGCCATGGTCGGGGTCTTGTGGAGGCAACCAATCAATGTGTCTCTCACAGACACATCAATGTTTCTCTCTCTGTCTCGCCCTCCCTCCCTTCCACTCTATCTAAAAATCAATGGAAAAATATCCTTAGGTGAGGATTAACAACAATAAAATAAAAATAAAAAAGGAGGAAAAAAACAATAGGAAGGGCAGTGGAAGAAGCTCCAGACCCCAGGCTGTAGTTGGTCCTGAGACTAACCGGTGCTCATCCTCTTTCTTCGCCACCACCCATCCTAAACGCCCCTCCCCCGGCCAGCGGGCATCACTTATTCCTGCCGGTTCAGTGACTCCTTTCCTTGCCTCCCGGTCTACCGGCACGAAAAGCTCAAAATTGTCAGGGGACAGATATAATTGTAATTTTAGTAGAACTGATACTAAGTCCTTTAGTAGAAGTGGTTTCCCCTTAACCTCTGGGAACGAGAATCTCTAGTCCAGCAGAGCCTAAGGCTTTGGGAATAAAGAGCATGAATTTACCAAGCGAATCACTGGGAATAAAAATCAGAGGAACCGCCCAGCCAGTGTGGCTCAGTGGTTGAGTGTCGACCCATGCATCAAGAGGTCGCTGGTTCGATTACCGGTCAGGACACATGCCCACATTGTGGGCCCGATCCCCAGTGAGGGGCATGCAGGAGGCGGCCAATCGATGTTCTCTCTAATTGATGTTTCTGTCTTTCTCTCCTTCTCCCTTCCTCTCTCTAAAAAAAATAAAATAAATAAAAAAAGAAAGAAAGAAAGAAAGAAAGAAAGAAAGAAAGAAAGAAAAAGAAGTCAGAGGAACCATTTCCCTGGTTCCCAGACCTGTGTATTTTACTGATCATGGATACCATACATGTATAATGACTATTTGCTTAAGGTATATAAATATATCTTAAGGACAGCACCCCAACCATTTCTTCAAGCTGATGCCTTAGTCATACCTCTAAGTGATTATTACAACATTTTCTCAGGATGGTTGATATGGTATATAGTAGGACCAATGGGTACTATGGGTATGTACCCACTTCCTCCAGGATCATGTTATGGGAGAATCCCATGATGATGAATTGGATACTCTAGGAACCCTGAGATAGTGATGTAGTGGGGACACTGTAGACTGAGAAGGCAATCCTGTATCAATCCCATGAAGTTATGGAGGAATCATGGCCCCTCTAGGATGGTTGGGTTCACTGTAATCAACCTGTCACCATGTGGCTGGGTGCTGTCCCTGCGGGATGGTACCGTATCAAGAGCTCAGCATCAGTCTTTGCTGTGACAGACTGGACACTTAGTAGTAGTAATACTTAGGTCAGCTTGGCTTGAGAGGAGCCCCGCTGTTGGATCATGCATGGCTTCCATCCTTGCTACCCAGGCTGCTCGGCTCACTGGCCCGTCGTGCATGCTCGTAGAGGCAGAGGTGAGAGGATGGCTCATCTCCATGGAATGACTTGTCCTATCCACCTGGTTGCTCAGTGCCTCCTCTGCCATGGGAACTCTGGTAGACACTGAAATGAGACCGAGATCCATACGTTTTATATCTTCTCTGAGATCAATCCACAAGCTTCTTCTCCAGATTTCCTTAACTCTGATTTTTCAGTCTTGCCCTTTGCAGGCTCCTGGTTAACCAGCCAAACCATTCACCACTGCCCAGGGCCTTCCTTAGGCCACTTCTCCATTTGAACCCAGTTGAGGACTTAATGCACAGCTTGAAGTTCTGCCTCCCGGGAGAACTTCTCCTTTCCACGATCGTACAGGACGCTCCTATTGTGCCGACCTGTCCCTAAACCAGGTCCAAGCATTTTCCTCTTTGGCAGCTGGTCACAAGGAATCCTCCACGAGATGCGAGCTGAGGGGGGGGGGGGCTCCAGTGAAAACAGGGGTGATAACAGGGGGCCCGGCCTGCGTGTGTAGTTCATTTGTGACCTCTGGTTCTGTTCAGGCCTGATCTCGAGTGTCTCCTTTCTGCCCTACGCTGGCTTGCTGGTGCACCTGTCTCTCTTTATGATTTGGTGGAACTGACAGTACACAACTTACAATGGGAAACTCTGGTCACGTGGTCAGTTGATTTCCTGTGGTCAATTGCTCAGTCTCTGTTAGGACACAGTAGCTCACCAGGTGCTGGTTTTCAAATACTGAAGGCTTTCCTGCAGGAGAAAGCATGCCCTGGCTACAGAATCCTAGAGGCCGGCACTGAAACCCTCCTTCTGGGTCTGGCCGAAGGTTCCATGTGTGTCCTGACCTGCTATGAAAACGTCTCTCACCATGGCATCCGACCATTGGATTGGAGCAGTATCCGCACTTGAGATGTATGCTGTCTCCAAAATCCAGAGGTCTACTGAGTGCCTCTTTCTTGTTGGTAAGAGTCACAAGGTACAATGACTTGCTCATTACTTTGGAAAGGATGTCTCTGCCTGTCTTAGATCATGTCCTTCAAACTTGTGGTGTTGTGTCAGATTCCTGAATCGTTTTATCTCCTACCCTCTTGTGCATGTGTCTGAGAGGACATCCAGAGCACTTGCCACTTCCTCTTCCCCAGGTTTGGTTACCATGATCTCATCAAGAGAGTATTCTTCAAAGCCAGGGTGACGTTCTGAGGAATGGCAGGTACTGTGTTGTGGCAGAGTGGGAAATTATAGCCCTGGGGCAAGACCATGAACAACCACTGCTGTTCATTCCAGGTGAATGCAAATTGCTTCTGATCTTCCTCCCTGAAAATGACTAGGGAGGTATGTGTGTGTGGGTGTGGGGGTGGGGGTGGGGGGAGGTGGAAAACACATTTGCCAGAACAATTGCTACGTACCAAGTTCCAGAGGTTCTCTTGGCCTGTTTTAGTAAAGATAGCACATTTGGCACAGAAACTGCAATTGAGGCTACTCCTTGGTTAAGTTTATGGTAGTACAATATCCCCTACAAAGATCTTTTGAAAAAAACTTTTAATTTTTGCAGTGGCCAGTCTGGCGAATTAAATGAGAATATCAGGGGAACTACCACTCCTGCATTCTTTAAGTCTCTCTTTTTTTAAATCCTCACCGAGGATATTTTTCTATTTATCTTCAGATAAAGTGGGAGGGAGGGAGGGAGGGAGGGAGGGAGGTAGAGAGAGAGAGAGAGAGAGAGAAAGAGAGAGAGAGAGAGAGAGAAACATTGACATGAGAGAGACACATAGATTGGACTGGTTGCCTCCACAGAACCCCAACCAGGGCTGAGGACTGAACCACAACTGAGGTACATACCCTTGACCAGAATTGAACCTGAGACTCTTTGGTCCAAGGGTGGATGCTCACCTGCTAAGCCAAACCAGCCAGGGCAGCATTCTTTAAGTCTTTAAGGGCAGTGATGATCTCTGCAATTCACCACAGAGTGCAGTATTACTTCTAATTTACTGTCTTGGGTGTGTGTGTGTGTGTGCACGCACACACAATTTTAGATGCTTCTGTGTGGCCATCCTACCATTATGGATCTTTCTGTATAAATTAAGAAACCAATGTGAGGTTTCTACAAGCTGCTAAGTTTATTTATCCTGATTAAATACTTAGGGATGAGGAAATGATCACAGGAAGGTCTGAAGAGCCAGCGGATCCACTGTGAGATGAGCTTTGGTCAAGACTCTGTCATCTTGCCTCAGTATGTCCCTACTTTAACAGGAGGGATCAGAGTGGCATTTTGGATGCCTTGATATTAATATCAGGACAGACCTTGTATACAAAAACTGCAGGTTTTATTATCTGAGTGTTCTTCACTCCCCAATGTACAGTTTCTTTGGGAAAGAGTAGAGGAATCCTGTATGTGCTTAATGCGGCATTGCATAGTCCTTTCTCAAAGGAACTCAGTCTTTCCTTCAAACAGTGGGCTCTTGGTCTAAAACTAGCTTAAGCAGGGGAAATAGGTGAGGGATAGTGATTCTGCATTGTGATGACTCACATCAGCCTTCAGAGCAATGCTCTCGATCGGTTTTGATTATATTGGTCAATAGTACCCTTGTTGGTTGCGCATTGATTTGGCCCTTGGGAACTCCAAGCCCTATTAGCTATCCCTCCGGCCCTGTGGGTAAGGGCTCCTTGGTGGCTTTCCGCCCACCTTCCTCTGATGGTTAAGTGCTGTCACCTGGCCTCTGCTGTCCTGATATTCTCTTGTCACCACTAACAACTGCTAGGGAGTCCAGTTCCACAGCAGCCTCCCCAAGTACCCACTTAGCTTAGAAAGGACAGCCACTGAACGAAGGTGGCAATGATCTCACCATATACGTAAGTCAAGCCATGATGCTACACACCTGAAACGTGTACAGTGCTGTATGTCAACTACATCCCAATAAAACGGGGGCGGGAGACCCAGAAAAGTAAATAAATAAAATTGAGGCAAGTATCTCATAACTCACTCAAAGATTTTTTTTTTTCAGATATATGCTTCACTTTGACAACGAGGAATATCCTATAGGGTTCCCTATGAAATGTAATTTCAACTGTAAGCCTTACTTCTCCAGGCAGGCAGAATCCTGGTATCATAATAGAAATTTAGAGTAAAATTTCATTTATTGCATTCTCGTTACTCATAGTCACTGCCCTTGTTCTGGTCTCATTGCGAAGCATGGGGAGCGTGCATGTTTGTCTTGGGGCCAAGGAAGAGCGGGGAAGGGTGGGAGTGGGAAGGGCCTGGGCGATGGAGGAGGAAACCCTAGGATATCTGTGAAATCTCCACGAAAAGATGAAGGTTTGAAGAATAGTTTGGCTAAAATTTGCAATCAGATCAACTAATAAAAATGGTTAAAAAGGGGGAGCTCCCTTCTCATTGCTAGATGGGATGCTGCCTGACTCATGACTAGCTCAGTAGAACCAATTAGATCTTCAGATTAAAAAAGATAGAAAGGAAGGACAGCCAGCACTGAGCTGCTCCGTGATGCGTGTCCCCTTCAGGAGCTCCTTTCTGTTCTTTTCTTTTTTTTATCCTCACCGGAGGATATTTTTCCATTTTTTGTTCAGATAGAGTGGGAGGGAGAGAGAGAGGGAGAGAGAGAGAGAGAGACATCGATGTGAAAAGGACACATCAAATGGCTGCCACCCGCACGACCAACCAGGGCCGGGGACAAACTGCAACCGAGGTACGCGCCCTTAGCGGGAACCGAACCCAGAACCCAGGTCTCTCTAGACTGCAGGCCGACGCTCTAACCGCTGAGCCAAACCGGCCAGGGCACAAGCTCCTTTCTTGTGTCTCCAGTGACAGAGCATCCTGAGAACACATTCAGCCAAAGGGTCGTCCGGTTTCAGGTGATGCATTCATTACTTCATGTGGGCCCACCTTCCCAAACCTTTCGATTGGTTCGCGCGGTGCTGGCAGTTCATGCAATTCTACATTGTTCATTGTAGCTGTTCTCTCTACTCGTTAAGTTACGGCCTCCATGCCAAAGCCACCCTTCTATACCCTGTTGCTTAATGCCAGGGCCAGGACTCAAAAAAAATCACACGTTATCATTTCCAGTTGCTCCGTGTTTTGCCCTGCCCAGGAGAAGTGCAGGGTAATCGGCAGGAGGGACTGGCTTCTTCCTATTGACTTCCTGTTCCTCCCAGCACCACCCTAGCAAAAATTCTCCACCCTTAGCAGCAGCTGAATCTGGTTTGCAGTTTTCCCAACACTTTGTGGCACCAGTTTCCAATGCTTCGGTGCCCCTGCCCGGAGGTCTGAGCTTCAGTTTCTTGGAATTCCTCCTCTAAGCTTTTCAGTTGTGGTCACGTTACCCTCTCACCTTATTTCACCCGCCCCGGACATAGCAGCTGCTCCTGTACTTGCTACCTTTGTGATCACTTAGAGCTCGTTTTCTTTTTTTTTTTTTACCTTTTCAATGACCGAATTATACCTACGGACAATACATTACATTAGGTTCTAGTTACATTAGTGCTATTGTCTCTTGATTGAACACTGATCATTATTTTCTCTTCTAAGCTCCAAGTGCCCTTGCGAGGATGTGAAACCCAGAGGTCCTTGTCAGGAGGGTGCCTCTGTATCAACAGACTCCTCTCTGATCCAGCCTTATGTTCCATTTCCGTCCTGACTCAACACCCTCAATATCTGTTCACAGACACGTTCTCCAGCTTTCTGTTGGTAGCTGTTAGCCAGATCCTGCAGTCTCTCTGTAACACTCCCATTTCTTTGAGCAGAGAGTACTTTCTCAGTGGTGCCATGCTGAGACTGGACCTTAGTGATTGGCCAAGAAGTCAAAGAGGAAGTAGGAGCAGGTCTTAAAGAGGGAACGCATCCTCTCGCAAGGTATCTGCCCAGGCAGGGAGGAGGAGCCTGCTGTGCTCCAGCGAAAGGGAGTGGGGCACTTCTGCCCCTCTTATCACTGAGTCCTGGACATGGTTTTCAGCCCTATCTTCCCTCCAGCTGCAGGAGATTAGGAGATTTTCAAATGCTGTCCTAGAGGTTTCTGCTTTCATGCCCTAGATTGGTAGCTGGCTAGTTTGAGCCTGTCATTGCCTTCTTTCATCACATCAATTATACTTGACAACAACCAACAAACTCCACCGTTCTTTTCATTACCATTGTCCATACCTCTCTTAAATGTTCAAGAGCCCATAGAAACCACGCATCCTGGCCCCAACTTCACCATAAGTGCGCGTCCTTACAGCGGGGCTTCTGCAACATGCCAAGGACTACTAACAAGGGTGTCTTGTTGCCATGACTAGCAATCCTCGAATTCTATCCTAAGATCTGCTTCCTAGCACCACTTCTGGTACACGCTGTCTTAGTTTAGGAGGCTAGAAGCAGACTGTGAGGCAAGGACTTGCGTTAAATTAGCTTATTTGGGAAGTGTCAGCTATACTGGTAGAGAAGTGGGAGGTGATACAGGAAAGAGAGGCGGCCAAGAGGGCACTGTCGAGCCAGCAAAGCTTAACCCGGCAGCGTCACTCTGAGAATGGGTGCACAACACTGTCTCAGAAATAACCCATGTGAAGGGCGAGGGAGCTGGGTGTTGATATAACAACTGAGTCATTGGTTAGGGGCGGATGCTAGCAGTTGGCAGGAAAGGTCCAAGGGTGGGAAACTGGCAGCGTCTGCAAGAAACTGCATCTATATTTGAGTCACCTCGTTACTTGCTTAAAATGCAGATTTGTGATGGGGGGAAACTACACCTTCCTGAGCATCTATAATTATTTTTAAATGAAAAGTTTAAAATAATAGAATGACCAAGGAAACCAAGTGTATGAAAATGCAGTTAACAGAATATTTATACTTAATGTAGATTCTAGGGCTTACTTTCAGTAAGTATAGGGTACTACAGTGAGGCCAGTAGCTCCTTTCAACTCCTACTGTAAGCAAATAGAAATGATGGATAAAATGTAACAAATGTATTTTTATCCTCTCCCGAGGACATTTTTTTTCTCCATTTTTTGTTCAGATAGAATGGGAGGGGGAGAGAGAGAGAGAGAGAGAAACATCGACGTGAAAGGGACACATTGAGTGGTTGCCACCCACACACCCCAGCCAGGGCCGGAGACAAACTGCAACCAAGGTACGTGCCCTTAGCAGGAACTGAACCCGGGTCTCTCTGGACCGCAGGCCGATGCTCTAACTGCTGAGCCAAACTGGCCAGGGTTACAAACAAATGTATTTTTAATATATAGCTGAGCTCAAAAGCTGTAGGTAGAAAAGAGTCACCTGGGAGCAGTTGTGATCACAGCCTGAATTAGTGTGGGTGTGAGGATTAAGTTTGCAATAACAATACAATGATAATGGTGGTGGTTGGGGGAACTCTTAGCCTAGAAATTGAAATAAAATTTGTAATAGAGCTTTTTTTGTGAAACTACCCATGGCACTCCTCCACAATCTAGGGCACGTGGGACTTTTATAGAAATCAACCCCCACTGGTAAAAACACTACAAAGTATGGGAAGAGAAAGACTTCTAAGAGATAAAGTCAGAAACAACTTGATACTGTCTTAGTTGGGTGCTCCAGAAAGTTAGTGTGGGGATGGAGCAGGAGTACGGGGGTACTGAGGGGAATGCCCGGGAAAGAGAGAAGCAGAGGAAGCAAGATGGGGCGGGGAGAGCCTCAGGTATGATGCAGACCAGACAAAGTCTTGGCTCACCCAGAGGGGAATTATAGCAGAGATTGCCCGTTAGAGGAGTCTCACGTTGAGCAGACATTGCAAGACACTAGTACCCATTCATAACCCATCATTGCTTAGGGACTGACAGGGAAGAGAATGAATGGCCTCAGCTCATAGCAGGAGCAGATCCCGAAGGCACAACAGCTGGTGGTTGTCAGCTAACTGCATTCCCTGTGGCTGAATGACAATCTTTTTTTAATTTTTTTTTACTGAAGGAAGATCTGAGCAGTGCTTATGCCCAAAATTAGGATAATAAGACAATATAAAAGATTTTAATGTAACTATTTTACAGGAGATATAATTAGGAATAGAAGGCATAAGATAAGGAGAAGCACTTATGAAAAAAGAACCAAATGGAAAGAGTAGAAATGAACTCTTAAAATTTTTTTGAAAAGTAGACTAGACACAGGCAGGAGATAGGATTAGTAAACTCAAATTAATCTAAAGAAACCACCCAGGATGCAATACGTAAAGGAGCACAAAAGATGGGATGACGGTGGACAGTGTAGCATAGCAGTGGAATGCATGGGCTCTGCAGCCACACACCTGGGATTAAATGTCGACTCTGCTTCTTACTGGTTAGAAGGTCTCAAGCACGGTTCTGAAGTTCTTTGTGCTTCAGTTTTCTCATCTATAAAATGGAAACATACTAGTGCCTACCTTGTGATGTTGCTGTTAGGATCAAATGAGTTAATAGTTCTTATCAATGAGTTATAGTTCCTACAGCATATAGTAAGGGCTCAGTGAATATTAGGCAATATTATAGAGGAATGGAAAATATGAAAGATAAATTTAAAATTATGGAGGAGAAAATGAGACATTCCAGTGTTTATCACATAGTAGTTCCAGAAGGAGAAAATAAAGAAGTAGCATTTGAAGAAATAATGGTAGAGAATTTTCTATACATGAGAAAAAAAATGAGCCCTAAATTGAAAAAGCACAGAGTTCTGAGGAAGATAAAAAATTTCCATTCCTAGACATGTTCTAGAGAAATTAAAAACCAATAAAGATAAATAAAAAAATTGAAAAACTACCAGAGAGGAAACATTATCCACAAGTAAATGACATTCTGCCTGAAGCCAATTTCTCAGCAGCAACAACAGATGCCAATGGAATAGTAGCTTCAGAGTGATGAGAAACAACAATTAGAATCCTACATTGAGCTAACCAGCATTTAACAGTAAATGTAAAATAAAGAAAATTTCAGATATACACAGTCTGAAAGATAAGGCAATCTTTTCTCAAATTTTTGCTTAAAGAATTTATGAAGGATGAACTTCAGCAAGAAAAAAAAATTAAATTCAGAAAGGCCTTCTCTTCCAAACAGACAAAACATCAAGAACCAGATTTACATTCCCACCTAGAACAACTAAAAATGGGGCAAAATACATAAAACAGTGTGTCCTAAGGCAGTGAACAGCAGGAAACAAAAGGCAGTGATCTCAGTGATAGGAAATGAGTAAGGTGGGCCCCAGCTTACCACCTAGAGAAAGTTTCCAGATCACAGGGAAGGCAAGGGGAACCCAGGCAAACACTAGAGGTCTTCCTGAGATAAGGAGACAAATCTAGGAGTCCGAGAAGACCAAAGAAGCTAGATCTTGCAAGACAGAATTACCAGCGAGGGGGAGCTGCACAGTACTGAATACTGATCACTGCATTCATGCAAGGATATGACCCAAGGCAAGGGAAAGAACTTCCCAAAAGAATTAAAGGGAAAAATCCTCAGAGTTCACATAGAGCCAAGAATAGTGCCATTCCCACCAGTTAGAATGGAAAATATCATAATTCTTGGAGCCCCAAGTGCTCAAAAGGGTTTTGCATCTATAATGAGGAACATGATCTTTAGACTAAATGCTATTCTGACCCTGCCCAAAAAGTTTAAAAGCAAGACCTAAAAAGATCACATTATTTTCAAGTAACTTAACCATATCCAGAACAAAGCTAAAGAATATTTGTAAGAATACAAAAATCATCTGGCACCCAACAAGGTAAAATTCACAATGCCTAGCACCCAATAAAAAATTACCAGGCATTTAAAGAGGTAGGAAAATACTACTTATAAGAAAGAAAAAATTACTCAATCAAAAGTAATCCAGAAATGCTACATAATGGACTTGGAGACAAAGATATTAAAATACCTATAATAACTAAATTCCACATGTTCAAGAAGCTAGAAGATTAAAGATATTGAGTCATGGAAGACATTAAAAAAGACCCAAATCAAACTTCTAGAGATGAAAAATATATTGGATGGGATTAATGACAGTTTAGACATTGCAGAAGAAAAGGTTTGTGAACTTGAAGACATAGCAATAGAAACCATCCAAAATAAAACACTAAAAGAAAAGTGACTGAAACAAATGAAAAGAGCATCAGTGAGCCAGGGGATAACTTAAATCAGCCTAATATATGTGTGTTTGGAGTTCCTGAAGGAGAGAAGAGAGAGAGGGACAGAAGAAAATGGGAAAAAATGTTTGAAAAATTTCCAAATCTGATGAAATGCATTGTTGTGGGATTATAACATAAATAGAAGCAAAATATATGACACAGTAGCACAAGGGCCAGAAGGGGCTAAATGAAATTATACTCCATGTGAAGTGTTGTAATGCCACTTGAAGGTAAAGAGTAGTAAATGAAAGATATGTACTATGAATGCTACAGCAACTACTAAAATAACAATAAATTATTATAAGTGGGACAAATTGAAATAAAATAGCCATATTTAAACCCATCCATATTAATAGTCACATTTAATATAAAAGGTCTAACTACCCCAATAAAAAAGCAGAGATCTTTATGTTTCATAATGATAAAGGGGTCACTTCATCAGGAGGACATAGCCATCCTAAACATTTCTGCACTTAATAATATTACTTTGAAATATATTTTTATGGGATAAATTGTTACCCCCAAATTTATATGTTGAACTCCTAATCTCCCAGTCCCTCAGAATGTGACTGCATTTGGAGATAGAATCCTTGAAGAGATAATTAGGTTAAAGTGAGGTCATTAGGGTGGGCCCCCATCCAGTATGACTGGTGTTCTTATAAGAAGAAATTTGGACACAGACACACACAGAAGAAAGACCTTTGAAGACACAGGGAGAAGATGGCTAAGCACAAGTCAAGGAGAGAGGCCTCAAACCCTGCTGACACCCAGATCTTAAACTTCTAGCCTTCAGAACTGCATGGAAATAAATTGCTGTTATTTAAGCTACCCGACCTGTGGTATTTTGTTATGGAAGCCCTAGCAAACTAATACATACATAAAGCAAAAACTGAGAGAACTCCAAGCAGAAATGGACAAATCCATAATTATAGTACAAGGTCCCAGCACACTTCTATCAGAAGTTGACAGAAAAAGTAAACACACATCAGTAAGAATATAGATTTGAACAATATTATCAACCAACTTGACATAATAGACATTTATAGAAATACATCATCCAATGTCAGCAGAGTGTACATTCTTTTTACTTTATATAGAACATTTACCAAGATAGAACATAGAAAACAGTGTAAATAAATTTAAAATATTTTGTCTTTATTGATTCTAGAAGGAGAAGAAGGGAGAAGGAGAGAGAGAGAAACATCAATGAGAGCATTGATTGGCCTCCTCCTGCATGACCCCCACTGGGGATCTGGCCCACAACCTGGGCATGTGCCCCATCCGGGGATGGAACTGGTGACCTCCTGGTACACGGGTTGATGCTCATTCACTGAGCCACATCAGCCGGGCCAAGTGTCAATAAATTTTAACAGACTAATTCATATAAAGCATATTTTTGACAACAATGTAACAAATAAAAGACAATAATAGAAACATTTCAAATATTCAGAAACTAAATACCACATTTCTAAACAACCCATGAGCTAAAGAATAAATCAAAAGGCAAGTTGAAAACTATTTTAAATGGAATGAAAATGATAACACAACATATTAAAATTTATAGGATGCTGCTAAAGTAGTATGTAGAGGGAAAGTTATAGCACTAAATGCCTATATTAGGAAAGAAGAAAGCCATCAAAGGCCTCAGTTTTATCCTTAAAAAATTAGAAAAAGAGCCCTGGCCGGTTTGGCTCAGTGGTTAGGGTGTCAGCCTGCGGACCAGAGAGTCCCAGGTTCAGTTCCCACTAAGGGCATGTACTTCAGTTGCGGTTTGTCCCTGGCCTCGATTGAGGTGGTGTGGGTGGCAGTCACTCGATGTGTCTCTCTTGCATCGATGTTTCCCTCTCTCTTCCTCCCTCTCTCCCTCCCGCTCTGTCTGACAATAAATGCAAAAATGTCCTCAGGTGAGGATTAAAAAAAAAAAAAAAACTGGAAAAAGAGAAAATTAAACCTAACGTATGCAGAAGAAAGAAAATAATAAAGATTGGACCAAAATTCAGTGAAATAGAAAACAAAATCAATATAGAAAATGAATGAAACAAAAGCTCATTGGAAAGATCAATAAAATCAACAAATGTCTATCCAGACTGATGAAGGAAAAAAAGAGAGAAGTCACAAATTATCAATACCAGGACTGGTAGAGGTGACATCACTAATTCTAAATATGTTTACAGATTTTAAATGTGTCAAGAAATAATAAGGGAATAGTATAAGCAACATTATGCCAATAAGTTTAATAACTTAGGTGAAATGGACAAATTTCTTGAAAGATACTAATTACCAATGTTCACTCAAGAAGAAATAAATAACTTGAATAGTCCCACAGATATTAAATAAATTGAATTTATAGTTTAAAACCTTTCAACAAAGAAAACTCTAGGTCCAGATGGTTTCACTGAGAAATTTTTCCAAACATATAAGGAAGAAACAACACCAAGTTTACACAAAATCTTTCATAAAATTGAAGAGGTAGGAATATTTCCAATTCATTTTATGAAGCCATCAAAGTTAATTCAACATTATGGTCAAAAGGATAATACACACTAGAAATGTAATCAGTATAATTCATCATATTAACAGACTGAGGAAGAAGAGCCATGTGATGTTTTAATAGAACAGGAGAAAATGTTCACAAAAGCCAACATCCATTCTTGATTAAAACTCTCAATGCACTAGGAGTAGTAGGGCACACCCTCACCTAAATGAAGGGCACTTATGAAAACCTACACTTTACATCATATTTCATGGTGAAAGACTGAATGCTTTTGTGTGCGATCAGAATCAAAGCAAGGATTCAACACTCATCCGTTTTAGTCAACATTGCTTGTGCTATTGGAACTAATAAGTGAGTTTAGTATGGTTGCAGGATACAAGATTAATATTTAAGAATTACTTGTATTTCTATATACTAGCAGCTAAATAATCATGAATTAAAATTTAAATAATCATTTACAATAGTACAAAACACATGAAATCCTTAGGGATGAATATGACAAAGAATGTGTAAGACCTATACACTGAACGAGACAAAGAGATGTTAAGAGAAGTGCAAGAAGACCAGAATAAATGGGAAGATATACCACGTTCTTAGATTAGAAGATGCAATATTGTTAAGATAGCGGTTCTCCTGAAATAATTCATCTGTTGAGTCAACAGAATCCTAATGAAAACCCCAGCAGGTGTGTGTTTGTGTGTGTGTGTAGACATTGCCAACTTAATTCGGAAATTTATATAAAAACGTAGAAAACCTAAAACAGCAAAAACAACTTTGAAAAAGAAGAGGAAAGTTGAAGGACTTAAACTACTTGACTTCAAGACAAATAAAGCTGCAGTAATCGAGACAGTGTGGTATTCAGATAATTTCACTTATATGTGGAATATAGAAAACAAAGTAAATGAACAAACTCATAGTTGCAGAAAACAAATTGATGGTGGCCAGATGGAAGGGGGTTAGGAGGTGGAGTGAAAAAGGAGAAAGAGATTAAGAAGTACAAATTGCCAGTTATAAAAATAGTCACAGGGATGTAAAGTACAGCATAGGGAATATAGTCAATAACATTATAACCGTGTATGATGCCAGATGGGTACTAGACTAATCAAGGGGATCACTTTGTAAGGTATAAATATCTAATCACTATGTTGTATGCCTGAAACTAATATAACATTGTATGTCAACCATAATTGAAAAATAAATTTTAAAAAAGACAGTGCGGTATTGATTTTAATATAGACAAATAGGTCAATGGAGTAGAATAGACACCCACACTTACATGGTCAATTGATTTTTGACAAAAACGTGAAGGCAATTCAGTTGAGACAGCATAATCTTTTCAAGAAATAGTACTGGAACAATTAGATATCTGTAGGCAAAAATAAAATAAGACTCAAAATGAATCATAGGCCTAAATGTACAACTAAAACTATAAAACAGAAGAAATTCTTTTTGGGACTGTTTTAAGCAAAGATTTCTTGAATGCAACAGTGAATTAAAAAGGTTGAATATAACACACACACAAAAATTGATGAACTGAATTTTATCAAAATTAAGGAAAAATCTATTCTTTGAAAGACACTGTTACAAAAGTGAAAAGACAAGCCACAGAGTGGGAGAAAATATTTGCAGATATAAAGAACTCTGGAAACTCGATAATAAGAAGACAAAATTCTCTCCAAAATAGGCAAAAGATCTGCACAGCCACTTCACTGAGGAATATACGTGGGTGGCAAATAATCATATAAAAAGGTATGCGACATCAGTAGGCATCATTAAATGCTAATGGAAACTGCAATAAGTTATGCTCATGTGCCCGCAGACCAGAGAGGCCGGGTTCGGGTCCCGCTAAGGGCATGTACCTCGGTTGCAGTTTGTCCCCGGCCCTGATTGGGGTCATGTGGGTGGTGACTACTTGATGTGTCTCTCTATGTCGATGTTTCTCTCTCTCTCTTCCTCCCTCTCTCCCTCCCGCTCAATCTGAAGATAAATACAAAAAGTGTCCTAGGTGAGGATAAAAAAAAAAAAATGCTCATGCACCTGTGGGACACTCTAAGCCCATGCTAAATGCTGGTGAGGATGTGGAGCAACTAACGCTTCTTCCATTGCTTGTGGAAATGTCAAATGTACAACCATGTTGGAAAATAGCTCAGCAGTTTCTTAAAAAGTTAAACCTACACCCACCTTGTAACACAGTCAGTGCACTCCTAGGTATCCAACAGCGATGAGAGCATTTGTCGTACAAAGATTCATACACAAACGTTCATTGCTGCTTTATTTATAAACTAGAAATAACCCAAATGTCCCAAATCAACAAGTAAATGGATAAGTATAATCTGGCTTATCCATACAATAAATTACTCCTCAGCAATAAAAGAATAAATAAACTATTTATATATCAACATGGCTGCATATCACAATAATTTTGCTTAGTGAGTGAATGAAGACAGACTCAAAAAGAGTACACATCATACAATTTCATTCATATAAAATTCTAGAAAATGAAAACTAATTTATGGTAACAGCAGATCGGTGGTTGCCTAGGGATGGGGTGGGGCAGGGATTGGAGGGAGGGAGAGAGAAATTACAGAGTCGAAGGAAAACTCTTGGGGGTGATGTTCATTATCTTGATTGTGGTAATGACTTCACAGGTGTATTCATATGTCAACGCTTATCAAAATTGTTCACTTTCAACACGTGCAGTTTCCTGTATGCCAATTATGTCTCAGTAAGGCTGTTAGAAAAATATCCCAGAAGGAAAGCGTGAGAAGCAAGAACTAATGGTGAACAAAGACACTGGCAAATGTACTGGTGAATCTAAATAAGTGAGGGTAACTCATAGGGATAATGACAATAATTACAAGATGGATTGAAAACACCTGATTCTGTACTGATTGGCAGAAAGAAGGTGAGGGTTTTACTCAACTCTAGATTTTAAGTGTGTGTTGTGTATACTTCCTTGCTAGCTGAAGGAGCAAAGGAAAGGGATTTTTAAACAATCAATTCAAGTCCGGCCAGGGTGGCTCAGTGGTTGAGCATCAACCCATGCACCAAGAGGTTCTATTCCCGGTCAGGACACAGGCCCAGGTTGTGGGCCCAATCCCCAGTGGGGGGCATGCAGGAGGCAGCCAATCAATGTTCTCTCTCATCGATGTTTCTCTCTCTCTCTCTCTCTCTTTCTCCCTTCTTCCTTCTTTAAAATTAATAATGGAAAAAATTTTTTTAAAGTCAATTCAAAAGAAGATGTGAAATAAGAAAAATGAAGCAAAGAAAAAAGATGTAGTAACTGAAGTCATGGGAAAGCAGGTAGGAATAGTTTAACGCATCACTTTAAAAATTCATGTGGGAGTCAAGGAAGACTTCCTGGAGGAGGGAGCATTTATTTAAGTTTTTTTTTTTTCTTTATTAATTTTAGAGAGAGAGGAGGGGAGGAGAGAGAGATAGAAACATTGATGAGTGAGAACATCAGTTGGCCGCCTCCTGCATGCCCCCTACTGGGGGATGGGGCCAATAACCTGGGCATGTGCCCTGATGGAATAGAATCGGCGACCTCTTGAAGAATGGGTTGACGCTCAACTACTGAGCCACACCGGCCAGACTTAAGATGGTTTTAAAGAATGAATGCCCAGTCTGGCCAGTGTGGCTCACTGGCTGAGCATCAACCCATGCACCAAGAGGTCGCCAGTTCGATTCTCAGTCAAGACACATGCCCAGGTTGTGGGCCAAATCCCCAGTGGGAGGCATGCAGGATCTCTCTCTCTCTCTCTCTCTCTCTCTCTCTCTCTCTCTCTCTCTTCCTCTCTAAAATCAATAGAGGAAAAAAAAAAAAAAAGAATGAATGCCTACTTAGAGACGGCAGGAATATTATAATAAGTAGAAGGGTTGCATGAGCAAATGCCCAGGGAGGTAAAGACGTGCTAGGGGCAGCACCTAGAATATGACCCCAGTGGAAGCAGCTGGAAGGGTGGGAGGGAGGCTGCAAAATAAAAGTTGGAGCTGCACCACTGAAGACAATGGGAAACCACAGAAAGTGGGCAATGGGAAACCACAGAAAGCTTTTCCAAGCAGAGCTGATAGTCAGAGTGATGTTAAAAGCACCTGGTGAGGGTGGTGGACAGTCCTGGCGGCAGGGAGAACAGGAGGAGGGTTGAGGGGAGGCCCTGGGGACAGAGAGGAGGCCACCACCCACTTCCGTACACCCCAGCCTCCTGGTCAGCATCAGTGACAGGCCAGTCGGCACACAGGTGTTCTGGGGAGCTGTGACTTCCTGGCTCAGAAATGAGGAGACCGAGTTGGATGGAATTGTTCTCACAGCAGATTGGTGGCAGTACCATGTCTGTGGAAACACACTGTTTAAAAGCGACTTTCTGACCTTCAGACCCACCTTATCATGAAAGGAGAGCAGCGAGGAAAAAGCCCTGGCCTTGGGTCTGAAGGCCTGGGTTCCAGTGCCGGATTTAGCGTTGGCTCACTGTGCAACCTCAGCCAAGTTCCTTGCCCTCTCTGAGCCACCGTCTCATCTATCCCTCCTGCCTCGAAGCGAGGGCATTAGACAAGCAGGCCCTCTCGTCTGACAGGCAGGACTTGCTCCTGACAACTTCACAATGGGCTAGCAGATCCAACCCCAGCTCTCCGTGTCCCCCCTAATGTCCCTGCCTGCTAGCATGACCTCCTGGTAGGTCACCCCCTAATTCCCACCACAGAGCTCCACCCCCTGGGGAAACAAGACCTTCTGTTTGCTTTCTTTCTTCAAAATGAAAATAGCTTTATTGTTTCCATTATAAATATAAAATGAGCTCATCCTTAAAAAATAAATCATAAGAGAAGTGTAAAAGAAAAAGTAAAATTCAAGTGCAATTCTATTATACAAAGGTAGTCACTGGTAAGATTTTGGCAATGGTCTTCCAGACAACTCTCTATGCTCTTACACACACACACACACACACACACACACACACACTTCAAATCCTCACACATAACTTTGTGTAAATGAAACTGTAGTATTGTACTTGTGTTGCAAACTAAGAATTTTTTACTCAATAATGTGTCACAGATATCTATGTAAAAATACTTGCCTTGTTATTTAAAGGTTTTTATTACATAATCACATACAAACACACCATTTACACAAATGTATAAATATGATCAGCATGAACATAAGTAAACCCTAGCCACTGCTTTATTTCAGTGGTTCCCTGTTTTTCTGTATAAATAAGTGAACTATAAACACTGCTGCAAGGAACATCTTTAAACATATATCCTTTTGCATTTTTAGGATACATTTCCAGATGTGGAATTGTTGGGTCAAAAATGTGAACATTAGCCCTGGCCGGTCTGGCTCAGCTGTTAGAGCGTCAGCATGCAAACAATGAGTCGCGGGTTTGATTTCCATCAAGGGCACGTACCTCCGTTGCAGTTCGTCCCAGCCCTGGTTGGGGTCGCGTGGTAGGCAAGCAGTTGATGTGTTTCTCTCACATCAATGTTTCTCTCTCTCTCCCTCCCACTCTGAACAAAAATGGAAAAATATCCTTGAGTGAAGATTTAAAAAAAGTGTGAACGTTAAAATGTTTTATAGATACTTTCCAACTGTCTTTCAAAAAATCAGTACCAAATCTCACTTCTACCAACAATATGAGTGCCCATTCTTTTTTTTTTTTTCATTTTTTGTTCAGATAGAGTGGGACGGAGAGAGAGGAAGAGAGAGAGAGAGAGAAACATCGATGTGAAAGGGACACATCGAGTGGTTGCCACCCGCATGACCAACCAGGGCTGGGGACAAACTGCAACTGAGGTACGTGCCCTTAGTGGGAACCGAACCCGGGTCTCTCTGGACCGCAGGCCGACGCTCTAACCGCTGAGCCAAACCAGCCAGGGCTGAGTGCCCATTCTTAACATCCTTTCTAACAGAAAGCATGATCAATTTCTAATCTAATAGTGAACATGTCATCTCATTTCTTTGGTTATTAGTGAAATTGGTCATCTGCTATTGGGATGTTCTCTTTTGTGATTGGCCTGTTTATATCCTTTGTCTGTATTTATGTTGGGTATGTTTGTTGGTTTCTTATTGCTTTTTAAGAGCTCTTTGTGTATTAAGGATGTAACCTCGGACCATGTGGTTTCTCAGGGTCTCTGGAGTTGGGCAATGTGGTTCCCTGGAAATCAGATTCCCAAGAGGCTGGAACAGTTCTGCCTCTGGTCAGTGGGGGGCAGCAATGGGCAAGATTCACTTTCAGGTAGGACACAGGTGACTGGACACACACACACACACACACACACTCCCACAAAGACCCTTCCAGAGAGCTTCTCAGGAAACCAGTTAGTTCACTACCCTTAAAGTCTTCCCAACAGAGATGATTTTCCCATAGTTTCTAGAAATACTTGTAAACAGTGAAGAGAATCAGGCTCTAAAGTCTTACTAGAATTCAAAATCCAGCTCTGTTACCTCCCGGCTGTAGGTTGGGCACCCGTCCTGACCACCCAACCTGTCATCTGTAAAACGGGTCCAGCGACACCCACGGTCACCGGGTGTGGTGAGGAAGGTGAACTGAGGAGGGTCCTAGCCTGGCATGGGTCTGGACTGGGGTCTGCCCACCCCCACCCCGTCACTCACTGGTGAACTGAGAGAAGCATCGACTCTGCTGTCCCAGCTGGCTTTGCTCCCCACAGCCTGCCCCAAGCTGGGTCAGTTCTCGGTCCAGGGAAGGTCCCCTTTGGGCTGGCTGCTGGGAGGGAGATTGCAGGGGAGGGGCCGGGCGAGGAGGGAGGGAGCGGAGGACCCACACCAGGGCTTGGAGAAAGACTTGTGGGCAGCAGGGACCCCTGAGAGACATGCAGAAAAGGCCAGCACCTATCAACGGGTAGGATGCTCTTGGGTCAGAGGGGTGGGACTGCATGGACCACCAGGGAGGTGCAGTTTGGTCACAGAGGAGACAAGTTCTGCTTGCATTGTGCTGAGTTCGAGGTGCTAGAGGATCTTCTGGACCCTCCAGCAGTGGGAAATCATGGTCCTAGCCTGACCTCTCCCCCGCCCCCTGTCCCCCTGTCCCCCCAGGGATCAGAGCTGCTCTAGACCTGATTCAGGCCAGGAGAGGGGCCTCCTCTTGCTTCCTTGACTCCTCCTTGCTTCCTCTCTTACGTCCCTCACTCCCCCAGTAACCCCTTGGTCCCAGGTCTGGGAGGGGGACAAGGGGAAGACCATATTTCCCCCACTCGGGGCCCCACACCACTCTCTGATGCTAGGAGCAAGGCAGGGCCCAGGGGGCCCCGGCTCAGGAAGGGAAACCGGAAAAATGGGTTTCTGATAGGCATGACTATGGCCTGGGGGCCGGATGAATCATCAGAGTCAGCAGCAGGCAGAGAGCGGGGAGCGGGCCGGCTCAGGCTGTGGGGAGGGAGAGGCAGGCAGATAGAAGGCGGCCAGGTCCTGGGATTCCGCGGTGGTGGTAGGTGGAGGGTGCCTCTGAGTTTCCTTCCGGCTCCAGCCCGAGGGAGCTAAGGCAGGGCTAAGGCAGGATGGCTGACTTTTATCCCTTTATATTAATGAGAGCAATAACAGGTCTGTTTAAAGATTGCTTATTACACATGTCAGGCTTCCTGCTAACTCTTTATAAGCACTACTTTATCTAATCCTCACCTTACCACCCATCTCCGGTTTATAGATGAGGTCACAGAAACGCAGAGAGGTTAGACCACTGGCCCCAGGTCACAGTGAGAAGTCAGGACAGAGCCTCCGTTCCCCCAGCTCCCACAGTCATGGCTGGACTGTGTTCTGCACCCAAGATCAGTGGTTTCCCTCCAGGGGGCCCAGGTACCCAGAGCCTTGGAGCTATAACCAAGGTGGAGATGCCCAGAGGATGGCAGGCACATCCACCCACCATGGGGTTCCCTAGCCCCAGTGTCCCTAACGCCCAAGGATTCTAAGCACTTTATTTATTTATATTTATTTATTTATTTATTTATTAATTTGTGGGCTCCATGGGGAGGCAAGGATTGAAGCTGGTTCTTGCTCAGTGGGGACATGCTGGGGTCTCCACCAGATTGGCAGAGCCCTGGTCATGTAAAGGAGGGTGCCGGGGGCTCCCTAGAGGTCCTTAGAGCTGTGCCATTCTGTGTTTGTATACGGGCGGGGTGCTGGCAGTCAGCCCCTGCTGTGCGGAGGGGGAAGGTCTAGTGATCCCCTCCTATCGGCTCCAGGTAGGCCATGTGTGGTGGCTATGGCTGCTGGAATCTCATCAATCCCTCAGGAATGTATGTGTTTCTAGCAAACCCCATCGGCAGGCAGAAGAGTGGGGTACAAGCCGGGGCCTGTCCTGGCTGTGGGTGCGGACCCTGGAGAGGGCCCCACCAGGCAGGCTTGGGCTGAGGCCAGGTTTGGGGTGGGGCTGGCTAAGGAAACTGCACCGTGATCCAAGGAGCACCGGGCATCCCGCGCCTGCCCGGGCTGCTTTCGTCCCTGCTTCCCTGCAGCGTTACCCTCCGCCGCCTCTCCAGGTCGGACCCGCCTCATCCCAGCGCGGCGCCTGAGCTGTACCAGCTCGCATTTCTCCTCAGATCTCATTTAATCCTCTTAACCTACCCACTTATGTATTTCTTTTTTAAAAAATATGTTTTTATTGATTTTTTAGAGAGAGAGCGAAACATCAATGTGAGAGAGAAACATGGACTGGCTGCCTCCTGCAGGCCCCCTACTGGGGATCGAGCCTGCAACTCGGGCATGTGCCCTGACCAGGAATTGAACGGGGATCTCTCAGACCATGGGACGACGCTCAATCCACTGAGCCACACCAGTCAGGCGTATTTCTTTTCTTTCTTTCTTTCTTTTTTTTTGTTAATCCTCACACGAGGATATTTTTCCATTGATTTTGAGAGAGAGAGAGAGAGATTGATTCGTTGCCTCCAGCATGGCCCTGACCAGGGCTGGGGTACAAACCTGCAATCCAGGTACATGCCTTTGACCGGGAATCAAACCCAAGACCCCTTCAGTCTGTGGACGGACACTCTCACTGCTGAGCAAAATCAGCCAGGGCCCAATTATATATTTCTAATTACTAATTTATAGATTAGAAAACATAAGTCTCTAGAGGTTAGTTGACTTGTCCAAGGTCACACAGCTACTAAATGTCAGAGCCTGGTAGAATCTAGGTTTCTGACTCTAAAGCCCATTCCATTTTCACTTCACTGAGCTAGGTGTGCAGAGGGAGTCAGATCTGTCCAGAGTGTTCCTAGGAGGACAGACAGCACCAGTGGCGGGAGCAGAACGCCGTGATAGGAGCCCTGGCTGTGGGGTGCCTGCCTTTTCTCTTGCTGCAGATAGTTTCCTCGGAGAGAAGGGCATCCACCCGCTCACTCAAGCCCTCTCACCCCACCCCAAGTCTAATGCAGCATAAACTCGTTCAATCCCACCTCCCAAATATTTCTCAAATCCATCTTTCTTTCTTTGTACTGCCAACCTAGTCCAGCCCATCTTCATCCCTCACCTGGTCCCTCTGCTTCGGTTCTTGTTGCCTGCAACAAATATTTCTTCACATAGCAGTCAGAGTAATCTTTGGAAAACATCATGTCACTCCCTTGCACAAAATTCTTCGATGATTTCCCACTGCACTTGGAATGAAATCTACACTCTTCGCCAGGGCTTCCAATATCTGGCGTTCATCTCTCTTGTAATGTCACTCTGTCTTCTGTCTGGAAGAATCCACATCTTCATATGGCTGTTTGCTTCTCATCATTCAGGTTGGGCCTCAAGGGTTCCCTGTCTCAGACTTCTCTGAGCACCGCAGCTAAAGCAGAATCTGCTCCTCACTCCCACTCCCATCACTCTCTGTTCTGCCACTCTGTTGACCTCCTTCATAGCGCTTTTCAGAGTTTGTAGTGTCGAGTGGATCAGAAATGAACCAGCCATCAGAAACACCAAGAAAGACCAGCTTTGGATCAGCTCGATCCCTGACTGCATTAAGATGATCTGCCTCTAATACCTGTTGAAAGTGGATGTAGATCCTTTCTTTTTTTTTTCTTTTTAAATTTTTTTCTCTTTATTGATTTTAGAGAGAGAGGAAGGGAGAGAGATAGAAACATCGATGAGAGAGAACATCGATTGGCCACCTCCTGCATGCCTCCCACCAGGGATCAGGCCCACACCCTGGGCATGTGCCCTGACCGGGAATCAAACCAGCGACCTTGGTGCATGGGTCGACGCTCAACCACTGAGCCAACCAGCCGGGCGAAGTGGATTCTTTCTTAAGGAACAGAACATGAGCCAGAGCTTCAAATGATCTCTACATGTTTCATATACAATGCTAATATTTAATGAAAAGTGACCAAACATACAAAGAGACATGAATTAATAAAAAAATAAATAAATAAGATAAAAAGTATGTCATAGAAAGGGATTCACAGGAGACCCAGTTATTGGCATTATCAGAGTTCTCACTACAGTAATTAATATGATCAACAAATTAAATGAAGAGATGGAGAATTTCAACAGAGAACTGGAAACTGAAAATTACTAAAAGTAAATTCTATAGCCGTGGCCAGAATGGCTTAGTGGTTGGAGTGTTGGCCTGTGGACCAAAGGATCTCGGGTTTGATTCCTGGTCAAGGGCACATGCCTGGGTTGCAGGGTTGATTCCCCAGCCCTGGTCGGGGTGTGTGTGGGAGGCAACCAATCTATGTATTTCTCTCACATTAATGCCCCCCCCTTCCACTCTCTCTAAAAATCAATGGAAAAAATATCCTTGGATGAGAATTATTTTTTTTTTAAAACTAAATTCTATAACTAAAAAATATAAAAATTGAAATTAAGAACTCAGTAGGTGGGTTACAGCAGATTAGATGCAACTAAACAGAAAATTAGCAGACCGGAAATAGGCTAAAAGAAAACATCCAGACCAAAGTAAGAAAGACTAAAAGATGAAAAAGTACAGAAGAGAATGTAAGAGACATGAAACACAATGAAATTATGTGTCATTGAGTCTCAGAAAGAAAGGAAAGAGAAAATAGGGCAGATGCAGTATTCAAAGTTGATGGTTGAAAATTTCTAAAACCAAAGACATTAAGTCATAGGATACATGAAGCACTATGAACCCTAGACAGAGTGAATACAAAGATTAACAAATTCAGATGTACAATAGCAAAAACTTCTGAAAACCAGAGACAAAGAGAAACCTTGCAAAGCAGCCAGAGGAGAAAAAGATGTATCTTCAGACTATGTAACAGGTCTGGCAGTGGACTTCTGCACAGATACCGTGGACGCCAGAAGACAAGGGAATGAATGATCATCTCAAATGGCTGAAAGAAAATACTCAGATCTGGAATTCTACATCGATCGATACTGTGACCTCATCTTCTACCCTCCCATTCACTCACTTAGTTCGTCATGTTGCCTTCTTGGTTACTCCTTGTGCATTCCAGACATGTTCACGCCATAGGCTCTTCGCACTGACTATTTCCTTTACTTGATTCATTCTTCTGCTAGATATTCCAATGGCTATTGCCCTCATCACTTTCAGGTCTTGTCTCAAATGTCACCATTTCAACAAAGTCTACCTTGAACACCTTATTGAAAATAGTAACCCACTTATTCCTAATTCCTCTTCCCCCAATTATTTTTCTCTATACATTATTACCTGCTGACATATTATATATTTTTTGCATTGCCCTTGATGTAAATATAAGCTGATAAATGCAACTGAATAATTTAAAAGTACATATTTAAAATAACTTGAGCTGCCTGGTCGGTTGCTCAGTGGTTAGAGCATCGGCCTGCAGCTCAATGAGTCATGGGTTCGATTCGGGTCAAGGGCATGTACCTTGGTTGTGGTTTGTCCCCGGCCCTGGTCAGGCTGTACGGGAGGCAACCAGTCGATGTGTCTCTCTCACATTGATGGTTCTCTCTCTCCCTCTCTCCCTTCCTCCTACTCTATCTGATGATAAATGAAAAAATATCCTCAGGTGAGGATTAAAAAAAAGAAAAAGAAAAAAAAGAAAATAACGAGCTGTTTTTTTACTTTATTAAAAATTTTTTTTCTTTATTGATTTTTAGAGAGAGAGGAATGGAGAGGGAGAGAGAGATAGACATAAAAACATCAATGAGAGTGAACATTGATTGGCTGCCTCCTGCATGCCACCCACTGGGGATCAGGCCCACAACCTGGGCATGTGCCCTGACCGGGAACTGAACCAGCGACCTCTTGGTGCATGGGTCGACACTCAACCATTGAGCCATACTGGCCAGGCTGTTTTTTGTTGTTGTTTTTTAAATCAGGAAGGTCATTAAGAGTAGTTAATATGCCATGATGTCATACTTGTTTACCCTTGCCCTGATTTTTCCCTGTGCAATTTATTGTAGGATAAGCCTAATCCTCTCTGGGAGTATCCGGGAGAGATAAGAGAAACCAATATGTGTATAAGTATGGGCACTTTCAGCTGTAATAAATGGAAAACCCAATAAGGTGACTTAAGGAATACAAATCTTTTTCTCACAAGAGTCATCCAGAGGCAAGGCTTCCCCAGTGCTAGCTCAACGCTGACATCACTTTGCTTTGCATTTTCACATCTCATCACACTTAGCGGGCTGATGGCCACGCAGTTTCACAGGAAGACCTGAAAATATCCCGATAAAGAAGAATGGTTTCTTCTTTGCTCCCCTTTTGAAGGGCTAAGAAGCGCATTTTCTTCAGTACACTCAGCAGACCTCCCTGTCTCATTGACCAGGTTACATCACTGGGCCATTCCAAAATCCTTTACAGGAAAGGACAGTGGGTTCTTGTGACTGGCTTAGACTGAGCATGACGTGTGTGCTGTGGTGAGAGGGGCTCAGACCCATGAAGCAGGTGGCCGCTTGATACCTAACGGAAATCAGCGTTCTGTTACCAAGAAAAGGAGTGCCGTCGGGTGGGCAACCGTAGTATCTTTTACACAGCATTTCTCACCTTCTTGAGCTCACAGATCTTCACCTGTCCGGGGCTATTTTACATCTTGGTTTGCAGATGAAGCTCAGAAATGTTGGGTGAGTTGCCGAAGGTCACAGAAACAAGATATGTTATGATCCTGTTTGGGATCCACCATCCTCGGATGTCCTGCCCATGAATCAGTGATGGTTTAAAAAACTGGCCACAGGAGTTGTAAGTGAATGTTCACAGCAGTATTATGTATAAGAGGTGAAAGGTAGAAACAATCCAAACATCTATCAACTGATAAATGGAAATCACACAATGCAATATTATTAGGTCATAAAAAGAAACGAAGCTCTGATACGTGCTTCAACTGCATGAACCTTGGAAAGATTATGCTAAGAAAAAGAAGTCGGTCACAGCCCTGACCAGTTTGGCTCAGCAGTAGAGTGTTGGTCTGTGGACCAGTGAGTCTCGGGTTCGATTTCGGTCAAGGGCACGTACCTCGCTTGCGGTTTGTCCCTGTCTTTGGTTGGGTCATGCGGGAGGCAACCAGTCGATGTGTCTCTCTCATGTCAATGTTTCTCTCTCTCCCCTCTCTCCCACTCTATCTGATGATAAATGGAAAAAAATATCCTCAGGTGAGAATTAGAAAAAAAAAATAGAAGTCAGTCACAAAAGACCACATACATGATTCTATTTCTATAAAATGTCCAGAAAAAGCAAATCCGTAGAGACCGGAAGTAGAGTAGCGGTTGGCAGGGGCTAGTGGACGGATAGGAATACTGGGGACAGTGATAACTAAAGGGTACAGGGTGATTTGAACGTTCTAAAATGGATAGTGGTGATGGGTTGCACAATTCTTTGAATAGAATCATTAAACTGTATATTTTAAATGAGTGAATTGTATGATATGTGAATTATATCTCAATAAAATTGTTACTAAAATATGACTGCAAATTATTTGAAAAGTCCCCCTGTAGTAAGGTGGGGTCTATGTCCCCTCCTCTTGACGATGAGTGAGCTTGTGACTGCTTTGACCTGCAGAGTATAATGGAAGGGACATATGACTTCCGCCTGTGTCTCTCTAGATGTTGGTTCTTGGGACATTCTCTCTCAGAACCCAGCTGCCACGCTGTGAGAAGCCCAATAATCTGATTCTCCAGATCAATGCTCTACTTTGGGGGAAAAAAATAACAACAATAATCACAGCAGCAAATGTTTGAATTTACTGTGTAACTTAAAGCACTCTATTTAACCTCTCTTGTGCCTTCATTTCCTCACCTGTAACATGGGGATGCAACCTACCTCATCAGGAGGTTGTAAGGATTAAATGTGGAAAGAGACGGGGTAAGTGCTCCTTGTAAGTGTTAGCTATTATTATTATCGTTGTTGTTTCTGAGCGCTTACCCTGTACCGGGCGCCATTCCCAACGCATTCTGTGCACTGACTCACGTCGGCCTCACCACCACCCTGCAAAGTAGGTGTGGTTATAATTTAACACGGTTTCCTAACGAGGCTTCAGTGGTTTCACAAAGGGAAGGGAAAGCAAGCTGGCCATGGCTGTCTCCAGCTTGCCAGGCTCCGATGCTCCCACCATCTGGAGGATACATAATATCCAAGACAATAGCTGGTGTTCCCCGAACACTCAACATCCGCTGGGCCCAGTGCTGAGTGTTTGCACGCGTAGGCATTCCTCCCACAGCGCCAGTTTTCATAACCTGAACTGTGCCTAGCTTGATGGATCAATTAGGGAACACAATTTGCATCCTGCGGCTTGCGATTGGTTCGACAGCGCTGCAAGCTGGAAGCAGCCCGGAAGGAAGCGGAGGATGGGCTGCGGTGTGGCTGCTGGCTGGGTCTTGCTTTGTTTATCCTAACAATGGTTGCTTCTCAAGGTGTGTTATTGATGGTGCTGGAGGTGATAGAAGTAGGCAGGCCAGTACTCCAGAGGAAAGGCTGGGTGTAATCAAAACCCAGGAATGCTCAGGGATGTTTAACATTCATAGCTGTACGCATATTGGTCTGACAAATACCTTCATTAAAATACCAGCAAGAAAAATGACTTTGCTATTGCTGAATTGACTGAAAATCTCTAATCCGGATCTGTTTTCACATTTGTTTTTATGATTAATTTCAAAGCAACACATAATAATGACCTTCGTTAACGTTTATTGAGCTTACTGCGTGTCAGACCCTGTGCGAAGAGCTTTATATACACGACCCATTTAATCTTTACAACAGCTCTATTTGTTATTGGCTCCATTTCACAGATGTGGAAACTGAGGCATAGAGAGATGAGACAATTGCTCAATGTTACACAGCTAGAAGGGGGCAGAGCTGGGCTTCAAACCCCTACAGTCTGGCTCGAGCCAGAAGCCTTAACCACTGTGCTATACCACTGGGCTGTTGAGAGCATGTGGTTTCCACATTATCTCATTTAGTTTTCCTACCAATCCCAGAGACAGTTACCATTATTTTTGCTGTTTCCCAATGAAGACCAAGGCGTGGAGAAATGTCTTAAACAAATTGCTTTTTTAAAAGTCACACAGGCAGTAAGAAACTGAGTCTGGGCTCAAAATGACAAGTGCCAAACCCAAAGTCCTTGAGCTCCCTGCTGGGTCAAATCTCCTGCTATTTCCTCTCATAGCATCATGTGCCCATCAGTCCACAATTGACCATGGTTGTCATTTGACACATACCTGCGTGGTTATTGATTTTCACCCCAACTAGGAGGTAAGCCCTGTGAGTGTGGGGTCCATGTTGAAGTTTGTTCATTGTTTGTCCCCCAACAAATGCCCAATTAATACTTGTAGATTGAGTGAATAAATGATGGACCCTGCCAGAGTCACCGAGATAGACCCAGGGGCACAGGGGACACACTCCAACTCCCTCAGCCCCATTGAGGCGATGTTTAAGGCTTTGGGCTTTGGGCTTAGCCTGTCCTGACCTCCAAGGTCATAGAATTTCAGCCCTTGAGCCCACCAGCAGGTGGGAAACAGAATTACCTTTATTTTTCAGAGATTGAATTCAGGTCCTTGGGGTCACAGATAATGCTAATGGCCTAGCCAAATCTATCCCCCTTTCTTCCTTGCTAGAAAGACCTGTTTTATTTGGTTCTGCCCCCTTGAAGCCAGCAATCAGGACACAATCTCATCCTCAGTCATGGGAGGTGAATCATGATGGGCCTAAGCCTGTCACTGTCATTATAATGCCTTTGCCAGTACTGGTTTAGTGGAAGGTTTGTGATCCAATCTTAGCCAATGGGACCTGAAGGGAAGTCTGATGAAGAGGCTTCCAATAGAGGTTTTCTTCCTTTAACGATGGATAAGAGGAAATGCTTCTTCACTGAACACTGTCATGCCTGCATCCATCTTGCAACCGTGGGGCAAGCCACTGCCAACATGGGAAGGAGGCCGACACCTCTTTGAAGACAACATCGAGCCACCGAATTTCCAAACTCTAGAACTGTTCTCCCTTGTTTGTAAGAAAATGAATTTCTTATGGCTTATCCCATCTTTAGTTGGAGTTTCTGTACCTTGCTGCTCAAAGCCTCCTGCTGGGGCCCTGGCCAGTTTGGCTCAGCGGTTAGAGCGTCGGCCTGCGGTCCTGAGAGACCCGGGTTCGGTTCCCACTAAGGGCGCGTACCTCGGTTGCAGTTTGTCCCCGGCCCTGGTTGGTCGTGCGGGTGGCAGCCACTCGATGTGTTCCTTCACGTCGATGTTTCTCTCTCTCTCTCTCTCTCTCTCTCTCCCTCCCACTCTATAAAAAAAAAAAAAAAAAAAAAGCCTCCTGCTGGGCACACAGAGCCTCTGGCTCCTGTAGCATTTGTCTAGCGGTTCAGCTGCCTCTGCATTTTGGTTCCTCATTTGGGGATGGGGGTACTGGGAACTAACATGTGTGAGCTTCCTACTACAAATGCATTGTCTCATTTCTTCTACTGAATAATGATGGCCATGTAAAGTAGGTTTTTCTACTCCCAATTTACTGATAAGGAAACTGAAGTGCAATCAGGTAAAGTGACTTGTCCAGGGGCCCCTAGCTAGGCTCCCCAGTGCCCACAGGACAGAACCCAGACTTCTAACCCTGGCACGCAGTGCCCTTCAGGACCCCGGGTTCCTTCCACCTCTGCAGCTTCAAGTCTACCTATCAGCACTCTCCACTTCCCTTCAAGCTCTCGCCAGACGAAAACTTCCTTCAGCTCCCTGGTGTGCCCTTCGCACAAGTTGCTTCCTCTGCCTGGGGCAGCCCGTTTCCTTTCTGTCTGCCTCTTCACGCTGTGGGCACTGGTTTTGCTGTCACATCCTCTCTGAAGTTTTTCCTGACCACCCAAGCTGGCTTCGGCCTGCCCTTTCTCTGCACACCGGCAATGTCCTGTATTCACCTCTCTCGCTTTATTATGGAGTCCTGCAGGTGAGGTTCTGGAAGTTCAATAGGCAGTGATCCAGAGCATGGACTCTGGTACCAGAGTTTGACTGCTGGCTTCATCCCTCCAGCTGTGGGACTATGGTTCATCCTTTCCTCTCTCTATGCCTCAGTTTCACTCCCCATAAGATGGGGATAGGTTCAACCTTAGACGATTGTTGTGAGGATTAAATGAATTCATTCACATAATATACTTAGAACGGCTCTTGGCACATCGCAAGGACTCAGTGAATCTTGTCTATTTTTATTATCCTTGTTCTCAAAGCACTTGGCATCTACCAGACATTCAGCAAGTATTTGTTGGGTGAATTAGTGGAGCAGTTGTGATGGTTAACGTGGTGTTAACTTGACTGGGCAATGAGATGCCCAGATAACTAGTTAAGCATTATTCTGGGTGTGTGTGTGAGGGTGTCCCAAGAAGAGTGTTTCAGTTGTTGGACTGAGTGAAGTAGGCTGCCCTCTCCAGTGTGGGCATCGTCCAATCTACAGAGGATCGGAATAGAATAAACAGGCAGAGACAGGGTGAATGAGCTCTGTGCCTGCTGGGATTTCGGTCTTCTTTGCACTCAGACAGGGACTGGTCGTTGGCTCTCCTGGATCTTGGGCCTTTAGGCTTGGACTAGAACGATACCTCAGCTTCCCTGGATCTCCAGGAGATCGTGGGATATCTCAGCCCCACAATCCCATAATGAGCCAACTCATTATCTATCTATCTATCTATCTATCTATCTATCTATCTATCTATATCTATCATCTATCTATCTACCTATCTATCATCTATCTATCTATCTATCTATCTATCTATCTACCTATCTATCATCTATCTATCTATCTATCTATCTATCTATCTATCTATCATCTAACTATCTATCTATCATCTGTCTATCATCAGCTATCAGTTGGTTCTGTTCCTCTTTTTTTTTTTTTTTAATCCTCACCCGAAGACATTTTTCCATTTTTTGTTCAGGTAGAGTGGGAGGGAGAGAGAGGAACAGAGAGACAGAGAGAGAAACATCGATGTGAAAGGAACACATCGAGTGGTTGCCACCCGCACGACGGACCAGGGCCGGGGAAAAACTGCAACCAAGGTACATGCCCTTAGCGGGAACCGAACCCGGGTCTCTCAGGACCGCAGGCCGACGCTCCAACCGCTGAGCCAAACTGGCCAGGGCGGTTCTGTTCCTCTTGAGAACCCGGACTAATACCGTGGTGGGTTACCTACAACACAACCCTCGGCTACCGATGTGGCCTGAGCTTAAACACTGTTAAGGCTCATGAATCAGACATGCTTGGGCTCAAATCCTAGCTGTGTGACCTTGAGCAAGTGACTTCCCCTCCTGTGCCTCCATGTTCTCATCTGTAAACTGAGGAAAACAATCTCTACTTGGAAAGATTGTTATGTCTGTAAAGATTGGCCTGGCACAGAGCCCAGCATATTATAGGGGCTCAAATCCCTTACGTTTCCTTATCCCCACCCCGTGTCATAATCTTTGCCAAGGGCCACATCAGAAGAAAGGATGTTAGAAAATTGGCTTCCGTCCACTTAAAATCTCAAAGGATAAAGTAGTCTTTGTGATTGAAGGACCTACTCCCTACCCTGTGCTGTCCAGGTTCCCCTCCTCCCCACTGCAGGGCCTTTGAACTTACTCGGCTTTGGCAGGAAATGGATCCCCCACAGCAGAGAGATCGGAAAGAGCAGACCCTCCCTGCTAGCTTCCCACTGAGTGAAGGGAAACTGGAGGAGCACTGAGGAGTGGGGGGGCCCTGGATAAGCACTGCTGCCTGGACACTGGTCCCGACTTGCCCGCCGGCTCCTGTCTGACCTTGAGCGGGCTCTGTGCCTCTCAGGGCTCCCTTGGCCCCTTCTGGCCAATGGGGTTGGGCTCTGTGACCTCTGAGGTTCTTCTGGAGCAGGCATTCTGGGATACAGGAAGTGGGACCCCTGGGCTGCCATGGAGATCAAAGGGTAGCTTCCCAGAGGGGCCTCCCAGCTGCCTGCCCCTGGAGCAGCTCTGGGCTTCCGGCTCTGCTGGAGCCCGCTGTGCAGCTCTGGGAACAGTGGAGGCCTCAGCCGAGGTCAGACACGGCTTCCTCACTCTCCCCCCGGCCTGAGTCGTAGGTTTGAGATACTTGATTCCACTTTCTTCTGTTAGCCACCTGGTATGGAGGCCACCTGGGACGAAAGAACACCATGCTGTGCATTCTTCACGTTTAATTCACAGGAAATGACTGTCTGTGTCTTCAGACACTGGGGAACTTCCCACTTGGCCCTTCCAAGACCTCCCAGGATTTTGCATGGTTAATGGACCCCATCTGCATTCTTCATAGAAACTGTGAGGCCGGTGACACCTCCTTTGCCTGACCTTCCATCCTCTGGTTCTGTCTGGTTGGCGTCTCTTTGCTCTGCTCAATGCCATCTCCACACCTGGGCAGGTGCTGTCCCCTCCCCTCCCTCATCCAGGTACTCACAGCCGGGCCCAGGATTGGCACTTTCCCAGGTCATCTCTCTTCTTCCTGGCAAAGTCTCTACGGAAGACATTATTGCCATGTTTGTTTTCCAAGAGGAGGAAACAGACGCAGAGAGGTGAGAGATGCCCTGTTGAAAGTCGCTGGGCAACTCCAGGCCGAGCCCGGTCCAAGACCCAGTCTCCTTCCTTTCTTCACATCCCCTGCCCTGTCCATGCTCTCTGCCTCTGCTTCCATCAGCGAGGACTCTTGGGTTTGCACCATGCAGAAATCCAACTGGAAGAAGCTTACGCCAAAAAGGAAGTGACTGATATATAGCAGGATGTTAGGGTAGATTTTAGAGCCGGACCCGGTAGCCAAGCCATGAGGTGCAAATGCTGACTGTGCCAATTCTGAACTGCAGCCCACAAACGGGGTCGCTTCCTGGAGCTTCAGGTCCCCTACCAATAGGACGGAGCTGATAACACCCCCTTCACTGGGCTGCGCGAAGGATCAATGAATTAGGGCGGTGACTGCAGTTAAAAAATAAATAAAATAAAATAAAATAAAATAAATATGTATTTAATCCTCACCCCAGGATATGTTTTATTGTTGTTAATCCTTGCCTGAAGATATTTTTTTCCATTGATTTTTAAAATGTTTTTATTTTTTAGAGAGAGTGGAAGGAAGGGAGTGAGGGGCAGAGAGAGAGAAACATTGATATGAGAGAGACATGCGCCCCCCCTGGGCCCAGGAATTGAACCTGCCACCCTTCAATGTCTGGGCCAACACTCTAACCACTGAGTCACAACAGCCAGGGCAAGAATATGTTTTATTTATTTATTTATTTATTTATTTATTTATTTATTTGTTTGTTTGTTTTTTATCCTCACCCGAGGACACTTTTGCATTTATCTTCAGATAGAGCGGGAAGGAGAGAGGGAGGAAGAGAGAGAGGGAAACATCGATGTGAGAGAGACATATCGAGTGGCTGCCACCCACACAACCCCAACGAGGACTGGGGACAAACTGCAACCGAGGTACGTGCCCTTAGCGGAAACCAAACTCGGGACTCTCTGGTCTATGGGCCAATGCTCTAACTGCTGAGCCAAACCAGCCAGGGCAAGAATTTTTTTTAATTGATTTGTTTTAGAGAGGAAGGGGGTGAGGAGAGAGACAGAAACATTGATGTGTGAGAGAGAGACATTGATTGGTTTCCTCTCATAAGTGCCCCAACCAGGCACTGAACCCACAACCTAGGTATGTGCCTGACTGGGAATCGAACCTGCAACCTTTTGGTGTATGGAATGATGCTCAACCAACTGAGCCACCTGGCTAGGGCTTAAGGTATTTTATATCATGACCAGTACACACGTAATCTAAAACAAAAGCCCATAAAACAAAATTTGCTATTATTAGGTGCGCTATACTCTGATGTTTTCTGATGTAGTTTAGTCTACTTTTATTCTAGTTTAGTCTATTTTGTTCATTAAAAAAATATTGGTATCAACTTCTTAAAACAATTTTGTGACCCACCTCTCTGCCATGGGTTGTGGCTTGAGTTTAACAATTGTTAATTTCTGTTACGAGCTTAGCAAAGCACCTGGCACATAACATAACCTCAGTAATTGTTAGCTGCTATTATTGGTGTTATTAATTACAGACAGATCAAGACTAGAGGAGGACGGGTTTGATTGCAGCAGGCACTTTGGTACACTCCTCTCTGAGTGCCAGCATCTCATCCTTGCACTGGCCTTTACCGCTCTGTAGAAGCCTCGCTGCGGGCTGCTCTCAGCTGACATCAGCATGGCTTCACTACCCAAAAGGAAAAAAGGTCGCTTTCCTTTCTCCTCTCCAGCTTCCAAAATCATTATAGCTAACATTTAAGGAGTGCTTATGAGGACCACTGTTTTAAGTCTTTACAGTTTTCTCTCACACAGTTCTCAAGATAATCTGGAGTCAACGAGAGAGAACGGCTGGATCCTCCTCAGATCCATTTCCCCTTCCTGGACGCACAAGGGAACCACATTCCCAGACTCCTCGCCTCTGGGTGGGGCCATGTGACTGGTTCTTGCCTGTGCGATGTGAGTGGCAGTGACCTAGGTATGGTCCAAGGCGGTTAAGAGTGACTGCTCCTGCTCTGTGCTCTGTCTTTCCTCGATCTGCGAGTGGGCTGCGAACAGGGCAACCATGAAGCCATGTGTTAACGGCGGTGAAACCACATGGGAGAAGGCGTGGGTCTCTGAATGACTTCACAGAGCAGAGCGGATACCCCTGTGCCGCCCACCTGACAGTCAGCCGCGGAGTGTGACGGCTAAGAAACAACTTTTTGTTGTGCTAAGTCACTGAGCTGTCAGGGTTATCATAGCAGGTAGAACTGCCCAGCCTGATTAATACAACATCACCTTTGTTTATATTTTGCAAATAAGGAAACCGAGGCACCGAGATGTTAAATAGTATACATTTCGTTTCAAAGCTAACAGGAGATGAAGCCACAATTTGAATGGGGAAAGCCATATAATAAGCCCACATTTTATCCATTATTTTATGCTATAGATGAGGGTCAGCAAACTCTAGCCCACCACTGACCAAATCCGGCCAAGCCTATTCCTTTACGGATCGTCTTTGGCTGCTTTCATCTGCAAGGGCAGAGTTTAGCACAGAACTGAGCGTTGCAAAAGAGACCATGTCCCCTTTCCCCCCAGGCTAAAATATTTACTATCCAGCCTTATATTTTTATTTATTTATTTTTTAATAAATTGAAAAATTAATTCCCTTGGAAAGACAATTTGAGTCATATGATCTCAGCTGGACCAATCACCATAGCTGAGGAGAGTGAGGTGCAGTGATTGGCCAAGCTTCAGTCAGGTGCTCATTCCTCAGCCAATCAGTGCAGCCAGGAAGGCAGGACCACATAAAAACATACTTAGCCAGAGCAAAGAGAGGTGTTAGGGACTGTACTGTGTCCCCCTAAAACTCATCTGTTGTAACTCTAACCTCCAATATGACTGCATTTAGAGATAGGCTCTTTAAGGAAGTAATAAAGGTTAAATAAGACCATAAGGGTGGGGCCCTAATCCCATAGGGCTGGTGTCCTTTTTTTAAATCCTCACCCGAGGACATTTTTCCATTTTTTGTTCAGATAGAGTGGGAGGGAGAGAGAGGAAGAGAGAGAGAGAAAAACATCAACGTGAAAGGAACACATTGAGTGGCTGCCACCCACACGACCCAACCAGGGCCGGGGACAAACTGCCACCGAGGTACATGCCCTTAGCGGGAACAGAACCCCGGTCTCTCCAGACCGCAGGCCCATGCTCTAACCGCTGAGCAAAACCGGCCAGGGCAGGGCTGATGCCCTTAAAGAAGAGGAACAGACAGCAGGACTTGCTCTGTCTGCATGTCCCAGCAAAGAGAAAAGGCCATGTGAAGATACAGTGAGAAGGTGCTGTCTGCAAACAGAAAAGAGAGGTCTCACCAGAAACCAACCCTCTGGCATCTTGATTTTGGACTTCTAGCCTCTAGAATTGTGAGAAAATAAATTCCTGCTGTCTAGTATTTTATTATGACAGTCTGAGTAGACAAATACAAGAGGAATGGTTTTCCAAACGATGTGTGTTGCTTGTGTGTGTGTGTGTGTGGGGGGGGGTGGTGTCATGGGGAATACAGATGCAGTGAATTAGCACTGGGAGAACCACTGTGAGCCAGGTAACACCCACTTCATCCTCTAATTTGCATATGTGGCACTGTTATCAAATACTATTGACAATAGAGTTCTACAAACCAGGGTAATTATACCATCACACAAGACAGTAGCAGCAAACTCACTCTGGTGAGGGTTTGCAGACAAAATTGAAAGTGACCACAGATTTGCTCTCTCCTGCTCCAGTGTTTTTGGCCAGACCCCACAATAGGCCTCAATGGAGACCAGCAACCTTCCCTCTGGGGTCTCTTAGGTCCTTTTCCTGATATTCATATACACATTGGTACTTAGACACATACCGGTGTACAGACACATACTGGTATGCATGATACACACTGATACACATCAGCAAGTAAGGAAGTGCTCAAAAAAAATTATGGGACATGTCAAAAGGACATACGTCCTAACTTGAAGAGGCTCCCACTGGCCAAATCAGGAACAATTTGAAAACCAAAATTATAAAAGATAGTATTGGATCATAACCCATTGAATAAAAGAACAATCTACAAGTCCATATTGATATAGATAAATGATAAATAGATAGATAGATGATAGATAGATAGATATGAAAGAAGATAATGCTTTTTCCTAACTACAGAATGCCAGTTAGTAAATTTGAGAAAATTTGGGAGTTAGAAAATCATCAAAGGATGGTAGAACTAGGATGTGGAAGCCAGATGAGGAACAGGATATTAATCAGATCCCTGACTATCTCCTCTCTATTACTTATTAGTTACAAAGGGACACGTGGTAACTTTGCAGAGGCCTCTATCTTCAGCGAGTGATGGAAGCAAGCACCATCAATACCGGCTGAGCTGACATGTGAGTTTCCTGATATGATGCACTGGACTAGGGGCCAACCAAGGGCGGGGCCCTGTGGTGGTGGGGTCAACTGCCCTGGGTGCAGGCAGTAGGGGGTGAGTTGTACTTCTAAAGAATTTAAAAATAATAAAACTAACACTGATTTGCTCTCTGTTATCACCACATGCCAGCAATTTGGTGATAAACTAGTCCTTCCTGAAAACATCTAAGCAATTGCTGCCATTATGTTTGAGTTTTAATCTTATCTTTAACTATATATTAGTGTATGCTCAATTATATGTATACACATACACGTATACACCACACACATATATATGCTTCAAGTTAGCATATTTTAATTATACTCATCTTTTAAGAAACGATAGGTTCAAAGCGAATATTTATTTGGAAAATTCCCGGTTATCTAGTTGGCCTTGGCATATGTGGACTCGGAAAGATGTTAGTTTGTTTTTCCAGAATCAGTTAATTTTAGTTCTTAACTGTTCAAGCCAACTTGGGTGCAGTTTGTGCTTGTGTTTAAACAGTGGACTCAAAATAAGCAATACTGGCAGAGTGATGGTGAGGAAAATTGAACTTGACATTCTATGTGACCACCTGGAGCTTCTCCCCCGTGTGTGACATTTTTGGAACTTCAGAAAAAAGGTAATCATTCTTTTCAGGGTCGCTTCATGGGTGGAAAATGCTGCAGAATGAAGTACCGCGAAAGGGCTTCCCCAGACAAAACCATCGCCTCACCTGCAGCTGTGCATGAAGTCGAGACAACGTTTGAAAAGTTAACCCCAGCCCCGGAAAAGCTGTGTGATCCAAAGGGGGGGTCCATGCGGATTTTGCTCTCTGCTGCCTGTGAGAATTTCCCCCTGACTTGCCTTTGATCAAGTGTGAAATTTGCAGTGAGGTCAATCAGACACAAAAATATTTGAACCAGCTGGAATCAGCCTTGCTCACGGCACAGTAAAACATCAAGCTTTCGAATTGCTTCTTGCAGGTCGGTGAACAGAAATTGCGGAGAAGGTCACTAACGATGCAACAACGCAGGTAAGGAAGTGGACATTTACGCAGGAAAAATAAGCACGTTTCCAAGAGGAGAGCTGGGGGAACAACAGGAGATGCTGGCCTTCCTCTGCCAGGAGAAATAAAGGGGAAACGTTTGAAAGCCACAGCCATTTATTTTCACCAGGAACTGGATACTCTTGAAAGACACTGGATCAAATAATGTCAATTTTCAGCCATTTTGTCTGTTTTTGCAAAAGAAGAAAAACTTTGAAAGTTGTTTTTCTTGACCAAGTATATTAGAAATGTTTGATGAATTTTCTGGTGAATATAATTTAGTGGAACATTGTTTTGATTGTGGAGATGTTTCAATCTATCAATCTTAAAGACACAAAGCCAGGAACAGCACTGCAGTTTCTTGGACTTAGTGTGAAAGGGGATTTTGATGAGTCCCTCCCAAATTTACCCTTATGTTTATGACTTTTTCTAACTATGTATCTATTTGTTGATTCACATGAAAGAAAATTTTCTAAATTAAGATGAATAAAAAGTATTCTTTGATCAACTATTGAGTGAAGGCAGATTTACAAATCTGGCTACATTTTCTATTGAACAAGAACATATACATGAGATAAATTCTGACGAAGGCTTGAGAACTGTACAGCGGTTAAGGCACAAAAGCAGAGTGTACAGTTATTCTGCATTTCTGTGACAAACCAATACGTAGGTAAACGTTATCTCTCCCATCTTCTAAAATGACACTATGTAATGAAAAATCATCCTTTTTTTCCTTTTGTGCCCTATCATATTTTTAAAAATATTTTGTTTTTCTTTTAATTTTTTTCCTTCATTGATTTTAGAGAGAGAGGAAGGGAGAAGGAGAGATATAGAAACATCAATGAGAGAGAACATCGATTGGCTGCCTCCTGCATGCCCCCCATTGGGGATCAGGCCTACAACCTGGGCATGTGCCCTGACCAGGAATCGAACCGGCCACCTCTTGGTGCATGGGTCGATGCTCAACCACTGAGCCACACCGGCTGGGACTATCATATTTTTTAATATTTGATTTTCTCATAATTTTGCTGGCATTTCTGTGTTTCTTTTCTGGGCCATCATTATCATTCATACCATTGCATGATTATTTCTGAAAATAATTGTGTCATATAGAAGAAGGAAGTGTTAATTTTAAAAAATCTGTTCTGGGTATCGAACGCCCTAGGTAAGACATGGAGAAGGATACAGCCTTCGACAGTGTTCCCACCAAAATGTATAATCTGATCCCAAAATGAGGAAACATCAGACAAACAGAAATTGAAAGACATTTTATGACCTGACCGGTTTGGCTCAGTGGGTAGAGCATGGGCCCACCGACCAAAGGATGGTAGAGTTCGTTCCTGGTCAAGAGCATGTACATGGGTTGCAGGTTTGATCCCTGGCCCAGTCAGGGGCATGTGGGAGGCAACCAATCGATGTGTCTTTTTTATATCTATGTTTCTTTCTCTCTGTCTCTCCCCTTCCTTCCCTCCCTTCCACTCTATCTTAAAAAAGAAAAAAAAAATCAATGGAAAAATATCCTTGGGTGAGGATTAACAACAAAAAACAAAACAAAAAAGAAATTGAAAGACATTTACAAAGTAACTTGTCCATGAATCTTCAAAAATGTCAAGGTTAAGCCCTGGCTGGGTGGTGTGGTTGGTTGGGAGTGTCGTCCTGTGCACCAAAAAGGTTTCAGGTTCGATTCCTCGTGGGCACATGCCTAGGTTGCAGGCTTGATTCCTGGTTGGGGAGCATAACAGAGGCAACCGATCGATGTTTCTCTCTCTCTCTCCCAATATCAATAAAAACATATCCTCGGGTGAGGATTTAAAAAAAATCAATACAAAAACTGCACGTTTTTAGAAAATGACTGGGCAGGAGGTGGAAGGGGGCATCTGGGGTTGCACTGCATCTGAACTGGGGGTTCTGGTTAGTATTTCTTTTTTCCCCCTCTTTACCCCCCTTTTCTTTATGTATTAATTTCATTTATTATAAGAAAAAAGATATAGTCAAATAATTATATGTAAGTTTGTATATTACTAGGTGAACACATTTGGTAAAATTGCCTTTGTAAATATGCCTTCCTCCCCCCGCCCCCGCCAAAAAAAATTGGGAGGGAATACATCAAGCTATTAGTTATCACTAGGTCATGGGCCCAAAGGCGGTTTTCCCGTTTTCTTGGAATTTTATGTATTTCAAATGTTTCTATCATGAGCATGCATTGCTTTTGTAATGGAAAACGTAAATGCAATTTTTTTAAAAAAGGAAAAGAAAGACCAAAAATTGTCCTTGGATTTGGAGATCAGTGAAAAAATTGTCAGTTGAAGGATGGGGTAAGGGAAGCAGGGATGCAATTCCTATGAATAATTGCTGACATTTCTAGAGCACTTTCTGTTTTGCAAAGTGCTTTTACAAACACCATCTCATTTTGCAGACTTTGCAGGGTAGAGGGGACCCAGGGTCATGAACTCTAACACGGTAGCACTTGGGAGACCGCCCTTGGGGGTCTCCCAGCTTCCAGTGGGCCCCAGTTGTGCTCGGAGGAGGGTAATCAAGGGAGCTCCGGCCAGGAAAAATCCTCCCTACAAGTGTTCCCAGCTGGTTTTGTAGTAGGTGCAGTCCAGCTCGTGTATTGATAACAATAACCACTGAAGTGACCAACATGCCTGGCAAGCAGCTCCTCCTCATATTTCCCACGAAGTGAGAAATATTATTCAGTCACCTTCATGTTATAGATGAGGAAACTGGCACAGAGAGGTTAGGAGACTCCCCTAGCTCCCACAGAAGCAGGATTAGAACTCGGACAGTGTGGCTCCTCGGCTCCTCGCAGCCTGTGCGCGAAGCCTCAGTAAGGCCTGCCTCCCAGCCCCTCCCGGTGCCCTTCCCAGCCACACCCCACTCCCGGGTGTGCAGGGGCAGTCCCGAGGCTGTCTCAGGTGTCTGTCTAGACACACCGGCAGGTATTTCCTTCCCACCTGCACCTCGCAGAGTACCAAAAGAACATGAGTTCTTTGTTATCTGTGTTATTATGCCATTTGTTCTCCGAGGCACAAACCACAGGAATGCCCCCGCTAACTGAATCCATTCATTTGACAAATATTTATTGCCAGTTGTGTGCCAGGCACTATTTTAGCCACCAGGCACATAACTGTGACTCAAAGTCTGGTGGAGGAAGAACTGAGTCTTCTTCAGTCTTCAAAGGTATGTTGTGTGCGACAAGGGCATTTTGTGTGTGGGGGGAACCCCTCATTTAATATTGCACACCTCATTTAATACGCCCTGGCCAGTTTGGCTCAGCGGTTGGAGCATCGACCTGTGGACCAGAGAGTCCCGGGTTCAATTCCTGCTAAGGGCACGTATCAAAAAAAAAAAAAAAGTATTAAAAAATATTGCAGAATACTATCTCATCATGCTTCTAAGCACCCTGATGCCACTCTGTGTGGGGAGCAGACACTCACGGGGCAGTGAGCATTGCTGAGGCACCATGATGGAGTTGGATAAGGCCCCACAACTCACTTGCTGTGTGGTCCAAGGCCTCAGCATGTCTCTGAGCCTCAGCAACTTTGTTTAATGGGGGTCACCTGAGCTGCCTCACCAGATGGTGGAGGGGAGAAAAGGAGGAGTCAAGGGTCTGAGTGTGGGCCTGGCAGAGTGTGGAGGAGACACCCAGTAGGGAACAGCTGCCAGTATTGTGGTTTTTCTATCTCTGTGCTTTTCCTCTGTGACTATGAACCTCATTCAGATTCTCATCCTCTTCAAAGTCTGATGGACTTGGCTCTAGTCCTCAGCTGGTTTTGTCAGATTCAAAGGATCATCCATTTAGGAACCTGAAGAATGAACTAGTTGTCAAGTGGCCCATTCATAAACAGGGCACTCCTTCGCAGTGATCCCAGTGCTCACCACCATCAGGGTTCCTACGGAGTGTGAACTGTGAAGTCTGACCTGTGATATTTTATGTAATCCACACAATATTCCTTTGGATAGATGGTATTAGCCCCATGCCGATAGGTAGAACATAAACACTGAGGCTCAGAGAGGGATCATATTCCTTGGAAGAAGTTGGAATTAGGTATTTTAAAAAAAATGTTTAGAGTGGACAAAAAAGCTGTGGTACATATATACAATGGAGTACTATGCAGCTATAAGAAAGAAAGATCTCTTATCCTTTGAGATGACATGGAGGGACCTGGAGAGTATTGTGCTCAGTGAAATAAGCCAGTCAGAGAAAGACAAATACCACATGATCTCACTTATTTGTGGAATATAATGAACAAAATAAGTTGATGGACAAAATAGATCCAGAGACATAGAAGTAGGAATCAGACTGACAAACTTCAGAGGAAGGGGGTGGGGGGAGGGTGGGAAGAGATAAACCAAAGGACTTATATGCATATATGCATAACCAACAGACATAAGACTACAATGCTGTGAAGGAGGGACGGGAGCAGGGAGGAGGGTGTCAATGGGGGGAAAAGGAGAAACATTTGTAACAAAAATAAATAAATAAATAAATAAATAAAGCAAGCAGCAGCCCTCAATTTTGTTGGTCTTCAGACCATTTTACTCTGGGGCCCGGTTGAGAACCCCAAAGGGCTTCTGTGTATGTGAATTATACCTATCAAGATCATATTGAAAATTAAAACTGAGAATTTAAAAAATACTGGCCTATTATTTAATTTCAGGATACTAGTAATGAAGAAATGGCCTGTGTCTATAAATAGCATCTCAGAATTATAAGGAAATTTGCTTCGATCTTGTGGATCCCCTGAGATCTGTCCTAAAGTGTCAGGTTGCTTCAGAATATGAAAAAGGACAATGGAAGCAAAAACTCAAAAATGTAAATTCTATTTGCCTTTGTTGATACACCTAAATCTGAAAAGAAATTATGAAAGACATTAAAATCTTAGTAAAGTTTGCTCTCTTTTGACGGGTTTGCTTCCCTGGTTTACTGATGAATGCCTTTATTTATAATAGGAATGGTGATTTTTTTACTTTCTGTGTAAAATGCCTAGAGAAAAAAGATTCCATGTCTTATTAGAATAATTTTTGTGCTTTATGTTGACTTTGTGATGTTCTTGATTATTTGAGGGGGGGAAAAGAACAAAGACATTTATGAAAGGGGTAATGTTCTTTCCAATTGCATTATCATTGATGTGTTTTTTTTATCCTCACCTGAGGACATTTTTACATTTTTCTTCAGATAGAGTGGGAGGGAGAGAGGGAGATAGAGAGAGAGAGAAACATCAACATGAGAGAGACACATCGAGTGGCTGCCACCCACATGACCCCAACCAGGGCCGGGGACAAACTGCCACTGAGGTACATGCCCTAAGAGGGAACAGAACCCGGGACTCTCTGGTCTGCAGGTCGACGCTCTAACCACTGAACCAAACCAGCCAGGGCTTGATGTGTATTTTTTAATGTTTTATTGTCACTTTGATCAAATAGGTAATAAATAAATAAATATTGTGTCTCAGGCAAACAGATATATATGTTTAGAGTCCAGGACCAGAATATGAGGGGAGGACTAACCCCAATACATTTATGAGGGGAGTTCTTTCAGTTACAAGGACATAAACTTGCTGTAGGGGGTTAAACGGTAGTGCCCCCCCCCCCCAATATGTCCATAGATTAACCTCAGAACCTGTAAATATGACCTTACTTGGAAAAATAATCTTTGCAGATGTAATAAAGTTAAGGATCTTGAGATAAGATTATTCTGGAGTACCTGGCCGGTCCTAAATCCAGTGACAAGTGCCCCATACAAGACAGAAGGAGAAGAAGACCACGTGAAGATGAAGGCAGAGATCAGGGTGATGCCAACACAAGCCACGGAATGCCTGGAGCCACCAGAAGCTGGAAGGGGCTAGGAAAGACCCTCCCCTAGAAACTTAGAAGGGGTGTGGCCCTGCTCACATCGTGGTTTGAGACTTCTGGCCTCTAGAACTCTGAGAGAATACATTCCTGTTGTTCAAAGCCACCGAATTTGTGGAACTTGTTACAGCAGCTCTAGGAAACGAATACATCTGCCCGCGGAGAGGGACTGTGACCGGCTCATTGTAGCACCAAGGGAGAGGCTTGCTTGCAGTGGGCTGAACCCTGAGGGTGGGGGCTGGTCCAGGCACAGGGACGCTGCCAGGGCCTTCTTCTCTGGACTCCGCCCCTCTCAGCTCAGGCTTTCTATTTTCTGGGGTGGCTTCTTCTGGGACCATGGCCTTAGGTGCCCAAGGAAAGGCCAGGAGAAGGATTCTGATTGTCCTGGCTTGGTCAAGTGACCCTCTCGTCCCCACTAGAACTACCTGGTTGGAATAGGAGGCACAGCAGTTCCTTCAAAGCGGGGGGCTGCTGCCGCCAGGGGAAGGGCAGCGCCGGTCGATGTCCACTCACAGGGTACTTCGCCCAGGCCACGGAGAAGCCTGGAAACCGCTGCTCCCCAGGCTGGTGAAGGGGTGTGAAGTCAGACCTGTAGGCTCTCCTCTTCCCCCAGCTGGGCGAGCCTCTGGTATTTCCGCATGGACACCACTGCTTGGTTTGATGGCACTTTACACTCTCCTACAGGCCACAGAGAGGCATTTTGTTTTAGGGAATGACTATTACTTCGCCGGCCTAGTGCCCTCTGTTTCTTTGGGCCCTTGCCCCTTCTCTTACTCCACCTCTAACATTTCCATGGGCGATACAGACCCTGCCCCACGGGCTGCAGTTGATTGGCCCAGGAATGGCCACCTTGACTCTAGCAGAGCCAATCAGAGCAGACTCTACGGCGGCTGGAGCTCTGAACCTCTGGTTAGGGGCAGCTGTAGGTGCCCATGTTTCTTGCACTCCGGAGAGAGGTGGAGAAAGAATAACGCTGATATTCCACCGAGGCAGAGAGGAGGGAGGCCTGAGGTGTCCTAGTCCCTGGTTTGATTCTTCCCGCGACCCCTGCTTCTTCCACAGCTTGGCTGTTCAAACTTTTTTTTGGATACTGTGAGCTGGCAACCTCTTTTTCTGCTTATTTGCTAGCCTGAGATGGACTTCTGTCTCTGCAACCCGAAATGTGCAAAAATAATTGCTAAATATCATGTGTGAACAGGATAAAGCCCAGAACAATAGAAACCTGTCGGGTTGGCTCCACCTCATTTTACACACGGGAAAACTGAAGCCCAGAGAGGGAGGCGAGCCATCCACAGCCGCACAGCATGTGAGCGATGGAGACAAGACCCAAAACACAGGCCGCCAGCTGTCTGCCGCTCTGAGTCACATCTTTAAGGATCCTTCCATGATCTGGCGCCCTGAATTGTCTGGGCTTGGGCGGCTGGCCTTATTCCTTTCCTTGCCTCTATTTCCCCATGCTGTCCCTGTGGGCACACAATTCCAGGCAGATAGAAGGGAACCAGATGTTATCTATGTGGGCTGCTTGGAGTTCTCAGGGCCTACAAAAGGCTATTATTATTTAATTACCGCAAATGGTAATTATAAGGGAAGGTAATTGTCTGCCCTTTTCCTCTGGCAGCCCCCTCCTTCCCCGCCAGCCAGTCGTAAAGGAGAACTGGGTCTAGAGATGCTGTTACAGCCCAGCACTGGACCATCTTCTAGACCAGCTAGGAGGAAGGACTGGAAATAGTTACTGCCATCACTTTCTGAAGGTGATTTGTGGATGATAAAGCGCTTCCATGCCCATGAACTCCTTAGATCCTGTAGGAAAAGAGGAATGGACACTCCCTGAGCACTGGCCAGATTCTGGACGCTGTGTGGGGCACCCTACCTTCTCCAGGTGGGATCATGCCTGTAAAAAGCCCAGCGAGATGCCTCACTTACAGTAAATGGTGGTGTATACAATTTCTAATCCTGACTCACTGCCCTGTGAAATGAGAATTCTTCTCCTCATTTTGTAAATGAGAACATGGAGATGCCCTCAGGTTTTAAAGCTAGTGGGAGCCGGTATTTGAACCCTGTGCGTCTGATCTCAAAACACTCATGCTTTTCACCGATAACTTGCCACCGGATACTATTGGCCCATTTCACAGTTGAAGAAATTGAGGCCCGGAGATGCAACATGGCTGACTCCAGCTCACTGAGGTTATTTAGTAAAGTTCGAATCTGAATAAAACATGTCTGCCCTGCCTGGTTGGGGCTCTGTCTTGCCGCTGGCTCTGCTCTGCTCCTCTGCCCTTCCCTCTGCCACCTCCCCGCATCCCACAACCCCCAGCTCACTACTAGTGATGACTAAGACATAGTCTTGACCCTCTGGCTAAGCAAACACTAAGCTAAATGGCAGACCCAGGAGTTCCTGAATAAGGCTGGCCTATGTAACCAGCTGTCACTGTCCATGACAGACACTGATATTCATGCACAACATCCTTCCTGTTTAAAGCCCAGATTCCTAGGCCTTTGAGATGTAAATAAAAATCGACTGGACTTTCCTACCTCACGTTTTGTAGAACTCCGATGATGTTTCTAAGATTTCTTCAAATCCAGTGACTTACAGAGTCCTCATCACTTCTAGCTCCAAGTGTCTACTTCTAGTGTATCTTTGCTCTCCTCTGCCTGTCTTTCCTGTCTGCTCAGTGCCAATCCAGGCAACCCAGTGCCAACCTCCCATTCAGCGTGCAGCTCCTTTTACCGAAGGCTTAAGAAACAGTGGGGGTTGCATCGTAGCAATGCAAAGGGCAGAAAGATGAATAATATTATCCCTGTTTTATAAATCCTGTAGCCACCTGTCCACTGGCCACCTGTCTCCTCAAGCCCTCCCATTTTACTGACTACCCCCACGGTTCAAGACAATGCTCACATTATTTCCTCTAGTTTACTTGCTGAGTCCCTTCACTTTCAAACATTCAAACCCCATCATTTTTTATTGGATGAATAAATGAACACATAGGTATGTATTTGTACCCAGTTTACACTCTGGTGTCAAATCATGGGATTCGAAATCTGAATGTAGAATCACAGCTGGGGTAAGTATGAAGACAAGGAGAAGTCTGTGGAGCCGTGAGAACATCCTGAGGATAACAGAAGGCCACCCTCAGGATGTGGCTATGAGCCCTGACGTTTTGGGTGAGTAGTTCATTAGGTGATGGTGGGACATGTTGGGTGTGGTCAGGTGGAGGAGCACATGCCAAGAGGAGGAGACTGGCCCTGTGGCAAAAGAAAGCAGCCTGCCTTCCAAGAACTCCGAGGAGGCCTTTGCGGCTGGAGCACAGTGGCCAAGGGGGAAAGTGGTCCTGGTTGAGGATGGAGGGTTTGGGCAGGGGCCAGGCTATGCAGAGACTTGGGGGGCATAATCCCCATCATTTTATCACATGGAGCAATTTAGGCCGCCATCTCCTGCTCAGCTATGAACAGCTTTGATATAGGACAAACTATACCCTACATTCCATTAATATCTCTGCTAACAGGGGGCCAAATACTCAGTATTCCCAGAGGAGGCGGCAAGAGTTTTTTATTTCCCACCATAGCCCCAAAAAAGTGGAAAGGAGAGCACAGACAGATTCTGTTTCATACTGAGATGAATTAGGCCACCACCTTAAGAAGGCAGAGAGGCCAGTTTGGGATTTAAATGACACCCCCACCCCACCCCGTGTGTTATAACTTGGACGGCGCAGATGAGAAGGGTTTGAAGTTGCTGTTGGGGCTGGGGGAATGTGGGCTGGTGTTCTCAGGGAAGATTTTTCCAGGGAGGTGAGATGGGAGTGAGTCCCTGAAGAACAAGCACCCAACGGTGCAATAGCCGAGCTCATATACGATTTTATTTAGTACTTGTCTTATTTAATGAAGTAGGCATCATGCTCAATTTGCACATGAGAAAACTGAGGCCAGAGGGAGGGAGAAACTTGCCTAAGATCATTAGCCTATAAGTGACAAAGCAGTGTGCAAACACAGCAGTATGGGACTCCTACACCTAATCTGTTAACTCCAAACTTTAAGACCTTGAAGGCAACCATGAGCCAAGGTCAAGGGGGTGCATGGCAGAGAACTCACACGCTCTGTCATTCATTCCCTCAGCTAATGCCAGTAGCACCCTCCATGTACTGAGCACTGGAGTGGAAGGAGCTCTGGACCAGGAGTTGGAGGACCTCAGTTGGAGGCCTGGCCCCAGGACTTAGCTAATCATTTTCCTTCATTGGGCTTCATTTTCCCACTTGTGAAATGGGGGCTAATATCCCTGCCAGCCTCCCTCCCAGGGCTCCTGTGGGGGTCCAATTAGAAAGTACGTAGGTTGAAGCTCAAGATGGTTTTAGCTCTGATGGAAGGTACACCCCAGTTTGAGGGTTAAGAAGGCAGCAAGGTTGAGTAGAGGGTGAGGAGAGGAAGATGAAACTCTTTGGGCATCGAGGTCCCCCTGGGAACAGGCTGCAGACACAGTGCTATGAAGCCAGCCTTGTGTTTGCCACGATGGGGGCTGCAGAACCTGGGGGTCACCTAGACACCTGCTTTCTCACACCCCACATCTATCAGTCACTATGTCCTGGTGACACTGAATCCTTAAATGTCCCACATTTGTCCACTTCTTTCCACCTCTGCTAGTTCCACCCTGGTCCAAGCCATCACCATTGTTCACCTGGAAGACTTTGAACGTCTTCCTTCTGGCCTTCCTGCTTTGCCCCATTCCAGCCCATCCGTTCCCCAGCGGCCACAGGGACTTTTAGAAAATAGTTCTGACCACATCATTTCTCTGCTTAATGCCCACCTCCCCAGGACTTCCTGTTGCTCTTAAGCTAAAACCCTAATTCCTTGCCAGGGCCCACCTAGGACATCCAGCCCTCAGTGTCATTTTGTAACCTCCACCTCGTTCCACTCGAGCTCCATTTTCCTTTCTGGCCCTTCTTATGGCAAGCACCTCCTTGCCTCAGGACCTTTACACACTGTTCTTTCTGCCAGAAATGCTCTTTTTTGGTTATTGTTAATCCTCACCCGAGGATATTTTTCTATTGATTTTTAGATAGAGTGGAAGGGAGGGAGGGAAGGAGGAAGGGGGAGAGAGAGAAACATCAATGTGAGAGAGACACATTGATTGGCTGCCTCCCACAGGACCCCGACCAGGGCTGGAGATCGAACCTGCAACCCAGGTACATGCCCTTGACCAGGAATTGAACCTGAGACTCTTCAGTCTGAGGGCTGGAACTCTAACCGCTGAGCCAAACTGGCCAAAGCCAGAAACACTCTTTTCTCGTCTCTCCCCTGGTCTCGGCTTAAATGTCGCTTCTTCTGGGCAATTTTCCTTAGTCTTCACTTACCCACACCCCCGACACCTCAAACCTGTCCTTTGTAGCTCTTAGGAGACTAATCACACAATTATTTGATTATTTTTTGAAATTCTGTCTCCTGGAATGGACTGGGGAGAGTTCACCAATGTCCACTTCTCTTCCCCTTCCAGAGGAGCATTGTACTTCCCAGCTTCCCTTGCAGCTGGGCAGGACCATGTGACTAGTCTTGGCCAATGGATGGTGAGGAAAAGAATGTGTGTCCCCTCCTGGCTGAAATAGTGTAAAACCCATGCACGATTTTCCAGTTTATCTTCGCCTGCCATGGTAACTAAGAAAGTCACATGTTCCAGTGGGTGCAGCTTCAAGATGATAAGGATCCTCAGTCTAGGGCTCTGGGTGACTAGAGCTGAGAACCCAGGATGGGCGTGGGGTACAAGTGAAATACAAGCCAGTCTTGTGTTCTGTCACTGAGGTTTCAGAGTTCTTTGTTACTGCAGCATGGTCTGGTTTATCCTGACTATTTATCCTAACTAGTGCTTTATCAGAGCAGGGCCTGTGTCTTATTCACTGCCTTTCCAGAGCCTGAGACTAACTGCAACATAGAAGTAGGTGCTTTGTAAATACTTGCTGAATGAGTGAAAAAAAAAAACAGCACATATATAACATAATCCCTTCCTCAAATAATTTATGTAATCCATGGGACAAATAGTTATATGCACAACAGTTAGAATATAATCAGGGGCTGAATTGTAAAAGTTAAAGAAGAGGGAGGGAGTTGATGGGTTGGAGCAGTCATGGAGGGCTTGGAGAACAGGAAGATTTGAAGAATTGGAGAGGATGAGAGTGGGCTTGCCGTCTACCCCATCGTTTGTTCATCCATTCAGCAAACACTTATTCTAATGCACCCTGATAAGTGCTTGCCAACAGTGTGGCCAGAGAAACAGGTGCCCTTGGGAATTGAAGGAAAGTGCCTCTCCCCATATGAGAACCTAGAATGGCTTCACAGAGGAGGTGATGTGTAAGCTGAGCCTTGATAAGTAGGTGTTTGCCAGAGATGAGATGGGGAGAAAAGGTCTAAGGATCCCCAGCAGAGGGAACAGCGTGAGCAGAGGCTTGGAGACACAGAGGTACACGGTGTGCTCAGGGAAGGGGCAACATCTGGTGTGACTCGGTTTGGGGGAGAGGAGTCTGGGTGCCAGTAGCAGAGGTGAGCTCAGTTCCTCCATCTCTGGCTTCTTGCTTCTCAGCTCACACTGACTCCATCCATTCAGGCCATATTAAAAGTATCTTGGCTGGTCCAGGAACACATTAAGAGAGCATCTAAGTTAAGATCTGAAGGATGACTTGAAGGTGACCAGGAAAGGTGGGATGAAAGGACAAGTAAGGGTGTTCCAGGCAGAGGAAGCAGCATGTTCAAAGACCTTAGAAGAGAGATGGCGAGGCCTGAGATGGCAGCTTTGCCTGGCGAGAGCATAGCTTCCCAGGTGGTTAGACAGGAGGCTCTAGTGAGGTGGATGGGCCAGATCATGTTACCCTCCCCCCCACAATTCCCCTTCCCCCATAGTTCCCTATCAAGACCTCATCTCAGCAATCAAAGCCTTCATGATTCCGTCTGCCTTTTCCTCTCTACTCTAAACCCTGTGCCTTTGCACATGCTATTCTAAGTGCCTAGAGTTACAATGAGGATGATAATAATAACGCAATAACATTTGTTGGGCCCTTTACAGTATGTTAGGCGCCATGTCAGGCATTATTTCACTGACTAACAATGACATTGGCAATGGCATGGGTTGGCACATTTTTAAAGGATTTTTTTTCTTATTGGACTTTATTTTATAGAATAGATTTCAATTTACAAAAAAATTGAGAAGATATTACAGGGAGTTCCCATATACCCCACCCAGTTTTCTTTATTAGTAACATCTTTTGTTAGTATATTTGTTATAATATTTTATCATTATTTATTGATAGATGCTTTTATTAATATGTTAATTGAATTCTATAGTTTATTAAGATTTCCTTAGTTTTTACCTAATGTCTTTTTTGTGTTCTAGGATCCTATCTAGGGTTCCATGTTACATGTATTTGTTATGTCTCTTTAGTCTCCTCTGGGCAGTAACAGTTTTCCAGACTTTCCTTGTTTTTGATGACCTTGACAGTTTTGAGGAGTACCAGTCAGCTATTTTTAGGATACCCATGGTTTGAGTTTGGTGTATTTCTCATGACAAGAATGGGGTTATAGGTTACTGGGAGGACGTCCACAGAGGTAAAGTGCCATTTTCGTTGCATTTTGAGCATACATACTAGTAACATGGTTTGTGACTGTTGATGTGGGCCATGGTCACCTGGCTGAGGTAGTAGTTGTTTCGCTCTCCCACTGTGAACTTACTTTCCCCACCTTTTTCATACTGTACACTTGGGAAGTTGCAATGCACAGCTCACACTTAAGGAGTGGAGAGTTATGCTCCAACTCCTCGACTAGCTACATGCATTATTTGGACTTCTTCTGCATGAGAGATTTGTCTCTTCTCTCCATTTTTAAATGTATTATCTCACTGAACTTCCCAACAACGGGTTGATACTTATCACTCCCATTTTTCTGGAAACTGGAAGACCCTCCATACTTCCTCATCTGGCTCACACCAGATCGAATTTCGGAAGACCTTCTCTACCTCCTTGAGAAAAAGAGTGGCCTCGCCTGTGTTCTCCTCCCCGTCTTTGTAGTTCCAACTAATTCATGCCACATACACCTGTTGTGCTCTGCTCTGTGCCAGGCACTCTGTTTGGGACTTGGGCTTGAAAACAAATGGCCTATGCGTGTCCTGTCCTCCCGCTGCTCACAGCCTTGACAGCCAGACTGGAAGTGCCATGAGGGCAGGCACTTTGTCCAACTTGTTCTGAGCTGTTTCCAGCCAACGGGTAGATCATCTGATAGCAGATCCTCAGTACTATTTACAAACTGGGAAATGCTTCCTGGAGGATGGCAAATGGTGCAGGACTGGGTGCGTACCCTCTCCCCGCGGACTGGGTGCTCCCTGAGGGCAGGGTCAGCCTTGATTCATCCTGGTCCAGAGGCTGGGTGGCAGTGAATGCCACAGAAGTCTCAGCTGGGGAAAGGACCCAGGGATTGGCTACCTCAGGTAAAAGTGAAGTTTGGAAGCTGACACAACCCTGGAGGCCGAATCCGGAGGACTTGGTGGTGACTGATTGGCTGGGGAGGGTGAGGCGGGAGGAGGAGTCACACACAGATGGCTCTGAGGTCTGGAGCTGGGGACAGCCGGTGCCACCTCTGATAGATTCTGCGAGGAGACGCTGACAGCCTCGGGCGGCCCCACCCTTTGGGGGCTCGGGCCTAGAGCCAGGGAGGGTCGGAGCCTGCAGAGGGAGGGGTGGCCTGTCCTGTCCAAACTTCTGACCCCCAACCCCATGCCCTCGTCTTAAAAACAAACAAACATCTCAGCCTGGATTTTGAGCACGATCGTTGGTTCTCAGGTGTGGGGGCCCATTCTGGGGGTCCCCTTCTGCCAGCGTCTGCGAAGGAGACCCCCAGGGGCAGCCTGCCTCCGCGCGGGGTCGCCCTGATCAGGGCCATGGCTCGCCAGGCCCAGGTCCCCATCGCCGGGGAGGGGGCGGCGAGGCGGCGGCCCAGCCAGGGCGGGACAATGGCCGCGGCCGCCGGGGCCCCGGGAGCCCCCGCGCTGGGGAAGGGGCTGGCCTAGGGCCGGGCGCCGGTGCCCTCCCCGCGCGGCTCGGGCGGGCGGAGGGGGGCGAGGAGTTCCTTTGTGGCTCTGCCTCCGGCGCGGCGCGGACGGTGGGAGCCGCGCAACTTTGCGAGGCGGCGGCGGCTGCGGCGGCGGCGAGAGCCAGACGAGGCCCCGGGGCCCGAGCGGGGCCCCCAGCGCGCGGCCCGCCCCCGCCCCCTGCCCGGCCCCCTCCCTTCGCGCGCCGTCGCCCGCGCCCGGCGCTGCCCACTCGCGGGAGCCCCCGGGGCCGGACGGGCTGCGCAGCCGGAGAGGCGGGGGCCCGACGCGGCCCCCCCCGGAGCCGGGCGCCTGGCGCGGGGGCTCGCCGAGAACACGGGGGGCCGCGCGGCGCTGCAGACCCAGCCTCCCGCCGCCGCCGCCGCCGCCTCGGCGCTTGCAGAACCCAGAAGTGAACAGCAGGCGACCCGGAAGGTTTGCGCGCGGCTCCGCACCTAGCCGGAGCCCGGAGCCGGAGCCCCAGCCCGGCCCTGCTCGGGCCGCCGGGCGCGGGGCTGCGGCCGCGTGCCGGAGCCGCCGCCAGCACAGCCAGGTCCGTGCGGGCCCGGGGCGCGGGGGGAGCGGGCTCCGTGGCGGCGGGTGCCCGCTCGAGCGCCCGCCCGCGGGAAAGTTGCGCGGAGTTGCGGGCGGGGGTGCGGGCCGGGGCGCGGGCGCTGTCAGCGCGGGCCGGGCGCCCCGAGGGCCCGGGGCCGCCCGCGCCTGCGGCCGGGCCCGGAGCGGCGGCGGCGCGCGGGGTAGGAAGTATCTCCGGCGGCGTGTCTGGGTCTGCGCCGAGTGTGTGTGCGTGTGTGTGTGCGCGCGTGTGAGTGTGTGTGTGTGTGTGTGTGTGTGTGTGTGTTTTCTTAAGCCGGGCTATTCAAACCTGCTGCAATTCTCCGGTAAACAATGATTCATGGGACTTAATGCAAATAAACGGATTGCAAACGGCGCGGTTCGCGCACTTTGCAGCCGGCCGGGTGGAGCGGCCAGTGCCGGATTTCTCCCTTTTTTTGCAGATCTGCAGAATATGGCGTCCCTGTCCTGTTTTAAAAATAAGCCAGGCTGCCATTTTTGTTTTTCTTTTGTCTGAAAATTTTAATAAAACTGTCTGAGAATGTGGGAGAGGCGGCTGGAAGCAGAGGGGGCACCCGAAGGGTTGGCTTTTTTTCCTTTTCTTTGGCGAGAGCCGCGAGCCTTTCGGGGAGGTGAGACACAATGCAATTGCACTTTAAAGAAAAAAAAAAAGGAAGCCGCTGGGCGATTTGGGGGGTAGGGCTGGGAATTTAAAGTTAACTCCGAAAGTTTTCTTTCTTTCTTTCTTTCTTTTTTTTAAGCTCTCTCTCTGTCTCTCTGTCTCTGTCTCTGTCTCCCCCCCCCCTTTTTTTTTGAAGATGGTGAAATGCCGCGAAAGTATCTTGGGGTCCATTTCTCTCCCCAGACAGTCGCCTTTGCAGGAATTTTGGGAAAAAGTTAACTGCCGGTTTCCTCAGAGCTGCGGGAGGCATGTGGAGGGCTGGGGACAGGGGTTTGGGGGGACCAGGAAACGTCTTTGGGAAGAGGCTGTATAAAATGGTATTGCGAGGAACTATACTCTCAGATTTGAGGGAGAATGCTGGCAGTAGGGGCTCCGAGTGGGCCCCGGGTTTCTGACTGGGGATCCTGGCAAGAGGAAATAAACCTGCTTTCCAGCACCTTGCCCTCTAGCAGTGTGTGGGGAGTGGGCCTGTCCCCACGGGAGGCAGAGGGGCCTCCCTTCTAGTCCAGAATCCTGCCCTGGGTGCCAAGGGTGGCTCCCAGAGCGGCTACTAGAGCCCTCTGGCAAGTGTGCTTGGTTGGCAGTTGGAGAGCCCCTTCCCCAACCTGCTAGGCTTCCTGCTCCAGGAGTTGGCATCTGGTTGTGAATGCCCCCAGGGGTGGGCTCTTGGCTGGGTGCAAGCCTGCAGCCCCAGCAGGTCCTGTCTGAGAGGTTGTCTGGTGGTGGGGACCTCTGCTGGTTTGCTAGTGGGGGTTGTCTGAGCCTCTCCCCTGCGGTGGCTCCCACCCCTTTTTGCCACCCCTGCCAGCACCCTGGAGGCTCTCTGTTGGAGGCAGTGAAGTTCCTGAGGTATCTCACTGGACAGATCAGGGCCTGCTGGCTTTGCACGCTGCAGAGCAGGTCTGAAGTCCAGGTCTGGGTGGCTGGTGCTGTCCAAGGCACCAGGGCTCCTTGGGCCTGGTCTTTCCTCTGTTGGGACAGTATCTGTCCTGGGAGGACCCTGAGCCCTTCTGTCCCCTGCCCTAGTGTTTCCTGGAGGAGACACTTGTAATCTTATTCCTGGTCTGTGTCTTGGCTCCACAGGGCAGTGTGAGCTCCCTGAGGGCAGAGTCAGGGGTTGGAGGTAGGGGTTTGGAGTTCAGGACTGTAGAACTCGGCATGCCTGGGCCAGAGGTACCAAGGCAGGCATTTTTCAGATGAAGAAACTGAAGTCCAGAGAGGGGAAAGTGACTTGCCCAAAGTCACATTGCCAGTTAGGATAGCTACATCAGGGACCCGATGTTCAGGCTCCCACTTCTGGGCTCTCTCCACTGATCTCTGGCCCTGACCCCTGAGAGGGTCGTTTTGGAAAGAACTAGACTAGAATGTGACAGCATGTTTCCCTTCACTGGCCCCCCCCACTCCAACCATAATAATCCTTCATGAATGAATGGAATTTGCAGTTTGTACAGTATAGTGCATGGTTGTTAACACAAGAACTCTGTTGGGGTGAAATTGTCAAGGTAAGGATACTTAACCTCATCTTAAAATTTAGGAAATTTAGCCTTAGAGAGGTTGAGCAGTGGCAGAGGCTTCCAGAGGCTCCTTGTCACGGCGTGGGGGGTTGGGGGAGGGGTGGGTTGGGGGTGGCTTGTCCTAGGTGGACTTGGGTGCTCATGGACAGGATTCTCTCTCCTTCTAGTTTTTGATCTCTCAACTTCTGCTGACCCAATGGCTGTGTAAAAAATCTAGAGACCTACCCCCTATAGACTGTCAGAGCTGAAAAGGCCCTGAGAGGTCACCTGGGCTCAGAGACAGGAAGCCACTGGGTGAAGTCACCCAGCAATTTGGGGTCCAGCTAGGACCAGAGCCCTGGTTTCCTGTTTCCCTTCCTCTGTGAAACACTCAGAGGGAGAGTGAACCACTCTACCCACGCCAAACTCCCCTGGGTTCAGGAGAGCTGGTTGTGCTGGTGGGCACTATGATGGCCAACACTTAGAGACATGATCTGTCCCGGGGCGGAGGAATAGGCTCTCTGAGTTCTTGGGGAATGGAAGCAAGCGACCTCAGGTGGAGAGGAAGCTGGTATGTGGGTGAGGTGTCAGCTGGGTCTGAATAGCCCGGCTTCAGCCCTTTCCTGGGCAGGCACCTCTCTGTAAAGTGAGAGTTGTTCCTTCCTTCCTTCATCTCCCATCTATTAGTTTATCCATTTATCCTTTTTAAAAAAATGTATGTTTTTATTGATTTTTTTAGAGAGAGAGGAAGGGAGAGAGAGATAGAAACATCGATGTGAGAAAGAAACATCAATCGGCTGCCTCCTGCATACCCCTACTGGGGCTCGAGCCCACAACCCGGGCATATGCCCTGACCAGGAATCATGTGCCCTGACCAGGAATCGAACTGGGACCTCTCAGTCCATGGGACGATGCTCAGTCCACTGAGCCACACTGGCCGGGCTTATCCTTTATTCTTTTATTTTTATCCTTTATTCTTTTATTTTATCCTTTATTGTTTCATTCATTAGTTTGTTGGTTAGTCATTTCATTAATCCCCCCACTGACTGTCTATCCATCTGTCTGTCCATTTGTCTGTCCGTCCGTCCACCCACCCAATCCCCAGCATGCCTAGCCTAGGTTGGACAGCCATGTGAGATACAAGTACAGCCCTCTGGGGCTCTAAAGTCAGCAGGGAAAAAGGTGTGAGACTGCAGGTGTGTAAAGCACTAGCCAGGGCAGTATTCAGGGGTGTCTACTTGAGCCCTCAGGGAAGGTCTCTAGAAGAGGAGGCTTAAAAATACCAAAGGAGTTCCACAGACCATGGCGATGGTGGATCTGATCTGGTTCCTAGCACCAAGTTCCATTTGTGTATTGAACTTTATAGCTTGCACAGTGTGATGCATGGTTTGTGTGACCTTGGGCACATACTTCTCCTCTCTGAGCCTCAGTTTCTTGATCTTAAAGTGGGGCATTCTCTGTGAAACTCTCATGAGTTGTTGGGAGTGATAACAAGTGTGTGTGCAGTGTCTCCCAGCCCTGGCCAGGCATGTGGTAGGTGCTCAGTGTACACCAACTGACTTATAAGTATTGTTGCTTCCCAGCCTAGGCTCTGCCATGATTTTGAAAACTTGTGATGTTTTCAGAATGAACCAAATGATCTGCTCTGCCTTGTCATTCCAATGCTGAAACTTTTCTAATGTTTCCTAGGCATTTAGAAGAACAAAAATCCCAAGTTCTGCAAGGAACTGCGGGCCTACAAGGCCCTTCAGGCCTGGGCCTGCCCACCCCTCAACTTCAGCTCCCCTGTCCCCTGCCCCTCCCCACCCCTATCTCTGCTCTCACCATCTCCAGCCACACTGGCTTCTTTCTGTACCTTGAATTTACAAAGCCTGTTGGCAGGGCCTTTGCACACCCCCCACCTAAATGTTTTCATGGCCAGCACCTCCTTGTTTCACAGCTTCCGACTCATTGTCACCTCCTCAGAGGGGCTTCCCTGACCACCTGCTCTGTAATAGCTTCCCACTGTCACTCTCGGTCATGTCACAGCCCCTTTTTATTTTTTCTTGTGGCTCTTACCAGTATCCCAAACTTTCTCATTCATTTGTTCTATTTGCACTTCTTGTCTGTCTACACTGCCGGAACATGCTTAAACCCCATGCAGGCCAGTGGGCAGATGGTTCCAGCACATGCCACTGGGGCTTTTGTGGAGACCCAGGTGTGGCGGCTGTCCCGGCGGCGGCTGGAACCTGAAGTGACACCGAGCTCTGTCCTCTCCTCGCCTGGGAGGCTCCAGGCTGTTGCTAGGAAATAATGAGATGATTAAGTCACGGGATCTAAGAATCCCAGTCTCTTCCAGTCTCAGAATCTTAGCATCGGGAAGCTCTCTGCCTCAGAACCTTGGACGCGTGGAGTGTTCGCATGATCCCATCTGGGGTTTAGAATCTTACGAAGGGGACTCTCTCTCTGCCTCACTTTCACTGAGAGTCAGGCCGTGTTATAAAAGGCAGTCTCAGTGTTAATGGATTTAACCCTCGTTTTACAGATGAGGAAATCGAGGCACTGAGACTAAGTCATTTGCCAGAGTCTACAGAGCTTGTTAAGGGCATTGTGGGATTTGAACCCAGCACTTTGGGGCTCCTCCTTAGAATCCCACAGCTGTTGAGGAGAAGCCCAACTTCACCAACCCGTGCCCAGAGCTGGAACCTCCTTCCCACATCTGACCTCTGCTCGAGTAGCGGGGTCTCCTTCCTCACCAGCTCCTCCCATTCTCCCCTTGGCAGACAGTTGTTGCTGGAAAGATTTTCCTTATAAAGTGTTATGGTTTCCCAGTGCTTTTGTCCTTGTGGTTTTGTGACTTCAGTAGTTTCTTTCTCCCCACTGGGTTGTGAGTTCCTTGAAGGCAGGCAGCTTTGGTGCATGGTGTTGAATGAATGAATGTATGAATGAATGTATGAGTGAATGAATGAATGAATGAATGGTGTGTGTAAAGAATGCATCCTGAGCTCCTGTCTCTGCAGCACTGTGCTAGGCACCTGTTCCAGGGTATTGGGCAGGCTTGATGTACTTAGGGAAAGAAGACAGTTACCTCTCTACATAGCCCCAAGAAGTCTGCATCGATGATGTTTATAACCCCTATTCTTGGAGAACCATCTGAAATCTAAAGTCGCACACTAATTGGAGAGAGGTAGATTCATAGATGATCCAGTCGAACCTCATTTTGTCCACTGTGGAGATAAAGTGGGAGGGGAGGGGAGTAGAGCGCGTCCAAGGACACTCACATCTCGAGATGCTTTACCTGGTGGGCTTTCTGCTCCCCGGGTGCTGACCGGCTGCCACACTATGTGCCAGGTTCAAAGGCAGGGACAGACCTCTGGAGAAGCTCCCTCTGTGGCCCCAGCCTTCTCACCTCCCCAGTGGGGGCCACATTCCTGATGCTCAGGACTGTACGAGGGCCCAGCACCGCCTGGCACTTGGGCGGGATTGAGGAAGTGGGCATGGTGGAAATGGGTTGGGGGCTCTGGGGATGGCTTCCTGGGACCTGGGGCTAGGGTAGGATTTGGGGAGGGGCCTGAGTGGTGTTTTAGTGGATAAAGTGTTGGGGGAATGCCCAGGTATTTGACTCTGGGGCCCTTGTTCCTACCTCATTTATGTGGCCACAGGATTTCCTTGGTGGGGGGTCCCCACCATCTAGGTTCTTTTCTGAGCTTTGGGCAAAGGCTTCATGCTCCTTGAGGGGATAGTGAAGCGATTTCAGGTTCTGGGGTTCAATGGGAGAAAGCTGGCTGGGGCGGGCACCCCCTCTGAAAACCACACATTCACATTATCAGCCATCCACTACCACCTTGACCCTACCCTCCTTTGTCAATTTGGGGTGCTCCCGTGCTATTTCCGAAACACCACCAGAGATGCCTGAACTGGGCCACGGGAGCCAGGAGTTCAGGAGGCATGGCTGCTGGAGTGCGGTCCACACACGACACATCACATGGGGACACTGCCACCTGCAAACACCTGAGTGCACCTTCCCAGGAAATGACAGCCAGCCACCTGGCTGCCCCTCCTCATGTATGTTCACATGCATGGTACGTGCCAAGTTTATCATCCGCACTCAGGCATACTCATATATATGTGTGTTGTTACATGTAGGTGTGTCTTTTTTGTTAATCCTCACTCAAGGATATTTTTTCAATTGATTTTTTTTAGAGAGTGGAAGGGAGGGAGGGAAGTGGGGGTGGGGAGAGAGAGAAACATCAATGTGAGAGAGACACATGGATTGGTTGCCTCCCTACACACCCCAACCAGGGTCGGGGATTGAATCTGCAACCCAGGTAGTGCCCTTGACTGGGAATCCATCCGGTGACCCTCAGTGTGTGGGTCGGCTCTCTAACCAGTGGGCCACACTGGCCAGGGCACATGTAGGTGTATGCCTGTTCATTTATACCTTGAGGGTGTAGCCTCACATTCTGCGCTGTGCACACGGTCTCTCATGCACTCACGTATGTGCCCACGCCCTGAATGGATCTGCTTACAGAGGGGGAGCAGGCAGCTCGTTTCCATCTCCCACATTCATTCAGCAGTATTCCTGAGCATTTACCACATACCAAGCCGTGTGCTAGGTGCTGGTGATAGAGGTGAGGAAACCTGACACAGATCCTGTCCTGGGCGGGGGGGACAGACATTATACAAAGGAGTACACAAATGATGATGTGATTATAGATTTTGGTAAATGCTGGGAAGGAACTCCTTTTTTCTGATGTGGGCTTTCCTATAGCTTTGTACGTGTACATTTACTGTGAGTGACAGTTATGATGCATGTAGGGGGAGGTGCTTCTGGGAGGAAGTGACGTCTGAACTGTGGCCAGAAGTTTCCCAGGTGATGGCACAGAGGCAAAGGGAGCAGCCTGGGCAAAGGCCCTGAGGGGAAATCAAGGAACATGGAGAAGTTGGTAGCTCCTAGACAACACCTGAGCAAGGGTGTAATAGACCAGGAGGCGGGCAGGGTCTGGACTGGCAGGACCTGGAGTAGGTCTTCTCTGACCTCTACCCCTCTCACGGGTCCACCCCAGGCACTCCCCACCCAGTCTCTGACCAGTCCAGTCCTCCCTTTGCTGCCTTGCCCTGCTGCTCAGGGCCCACCGTCTGCTGCCTTCACCCAGGCCTGAGCCCTGTCTGACCTGCCCCACAGGCCGCCTGTCCCCAGGGGTCTGGCCGTCTGCCAGGGGTTCCCTGCCTACAACCGCTAGGGCCTGTTAGAAAGTTCCTGGGGGCCAGGCCACAGCCAGGCTTCAGCAGCTGGCTGTCCTGCTCTGAGGTGATCCCAGACGTGTCTCCAGGTCAGCAGAGCAGCCCCTCTGGGTCCTGAGAGGTCCCAGGGCTGCCGCACTGCCCACCGGGCCCAGGTAACAGCACTGCCTGGTCAGCTTCATGTGGGTCTTTGGAATGTTGGGAGAGGTTCCCTATGCCTTTGAGAACCTAATAACAAAACATCAGTTGCTGATACGGATTTCTTACTATGTACCAGGCACGCTTTAAAAACTTTACCCGTATTAACTCATTTACTCTTCACAAAAATACTGTGGAGATACCATTATCTTCCCCAGTTTGGTAACCCTGGGGCCTCCACCACACTATCTTGTTCCAGAATCTGTACTGTTGACCTGTCGGGTGCCACACTGCCCCTCAGAGGGTCCAGGAACCCAGCTGTGACTTAGTTTTATAGAGGAAGGAACGAAGGCCCAGAAAGGAAATGGACTTGACAAAGGTCACACAGTCATCGATGGTGGAGGGTTCCAGCTACATGACCATGGGCAGGTCACACAATTCTCTGAGCCGTATTCCTGCCCCCCAGCAGGAAAAGATTAGCATAGAAGCCAGGAGGGTGGGAACTTTGGGGTTTGTAAGCAAGGGGACTGCCACTGAGAAGGGACATGGAGTGGGGGCTTCTTGGGTGCCCTGGGTGTGCGCTTTATAACAAGTCACCAAGCTGTTCGTTTTGTTTTAAGCATCCTCCTGAACGTGTGTTGTATTTAGAAATGTTCGCAGCATCTACTTCACAGGGTCATTCGGAGGCTGAATGAGAAATGCTTGTAAAGCATCTAATAGCACCTGACATGGAAGAAGTGCTCAGTGACCACTAGTGTCGTTGTTATTGTTATTGGCATTTTCTGGCGGCAGAAGGAGTTCCCTGTGGGGAGGGAGCTGGGGATCCCCAGGGGAAATGGAAGGAGAAGGGCTGTGCTCAAAGGCTGCCGAAGTCTCTCAGCCCTGGGGGACAGCCATGGCCCATCTCCCAAGGGGGCACCGAGGCTCCCAGAGGGTGAGAGTCACTAGTGGCCCTGGGGGCTCTGGGTGGCTGGCGGTGGGATGGGAGGGGCACAGAGGAGGTGTAGCATTCCAGCTCCCATTGACAGGGCACAGACAGCAGCCCCTCCTGCTCTGGTCAGCCCACCGTCACAATGGAAACAGTCCTTCCCAACACACAGGGCTGTGGAAACCCAGCCTAATTGGACCCAGGGCCCTTGGGAGCCTGTTCCTCACAGGAAGTTCCCAGGAGCAAGCTTTTGAGGCTGGCCTGGGTCTCGGGGGTGGGTGGGGTGCAGCAGCTGGGGCTCAGGGCTCTGAGCTGCATGGAGTGGGGCACGTGGAGGGCAGAGCAGTCACGGTCTCAAGGCCCTGGGAAGATGGGAACCCTCAACGTGTCTGTCCTGGACCTGCTCGTCCTTTCCAGGCCGTCATCTGGCCCCACAATGGCCTCTCCACTGAAAACCTTGACCTAGAACCCTGGTCCTTTATGAATTTCCACTTTTCCCCCTTTCTCTGTGAATTGCTACTCTGTACCCACAGCAGATCAAACATGACTCCTGTGCTTTCCTGCCTCTGGGCCTTTGCACTGCAGTCCTTTCCACCCGGCTTGCCCTTCCCTGGCCTCTCTTGACATCTCCCTTCATGAAATCTTCATTCAGATGGGCTCATCTTCCCAGGAACACCCCACCCCCTGGCCCAGCCATACCCCCAACAGTAGCTTGCTGCCTCTTTGGGGCAGGAGTGTGTTTGAGAACCCTTTGCACCCTCACGAGCTAGTTTTCCATGCCTTTGCACACGCTGCCCCTCTGCTCAGAAGGCTCTCTCCACCCTCACTCTCCTGGCAAACCTCACTCTTCCAGGTCCGCACGGACAGACTCCCTCTCATTGATTCTCTCAGTGAACATTTATTAGGCACCTTGTGTGAACTAGGCACTTGAGCACCTCCTTGTGGCCAGCACCTGACTCTGGGCCCACAGCAGTGGCTCCATTTTTGTGGGTCAGGACTGGAGGGAGTATTCAGAGATGTGATACAAAGGTGGGGTAGGGAGCAGTGGGTGTCTATAACAGGGTGGCCCAATTCCTGTTGGGGAGAAGGTCAGAAAGTGACTTTTAAGGAAGAGCCTGGTGGGGCCGAGTCGGGGTACGGGGTTGTAACCAAGAACCAGACCCAAGCTCTCCTTGGGGAGCTCCCAGCTATTTGGGGACTGGGCAGACAGTAACCAGACAAGTTCTAGGACAATGGGATCAGTGACTTGGTGGGGGAAACCCCAGCAGCTGTGGGAGCTCAGAGGAAAAGCTGCAGATGTAGCCTTGGAGGGGGTGGCAATCAGGAAGGTTTTCCCAAGGCAGTGACACTGAGCTGCCGTTTATTGGTTGATGGGAACCCGGCAGGGTTTCGGCTGGGTGATGCCCCCCAGATGGAAGGAAGGGCACAGCCGGTGCAAAGGCACAGTGGCACAAGAAAGCAACTAGTTTCGGAGGAACCTGCAGGCAGTGAGGCTGGAGAGAGGGAGGTGCCTGTCGAGATGCATGTGGCCAGCAGGGTCTCCTTGGGAAAGGCCCCTGGGTGCCATGCTGGGGGGTTTGAACTGTACCCCAAAGTGATGGGAACACAAGTGGGATTTAAGCAGGAGAGTGAGGGCCCTGGGCAGTCTTTCCTTGGTTTTGGCCTGGTCCTCCTCCCTGAAGCCCCCAGATAGGATGGGGGTGGGGGTGGGGGTGGGGGAGTCCCTGGCTGGGGTCTGGGCTAGGTGCAAGGCTCCCTGTGCGACTTAGAGCAAACCACTGGTCTTCTCAGCCCCTCTCTCCTGGGTAGACCTGCAGGGCATGAGGCCAGAATCCACATGGGGCTGTGTGTGGCTTGGGGTGTTTTTGCTTGGACAAAGCTTGCTGAACCTTTAGTTTTATTAAAAATATTCCTTAAATAAAAGTCACGTAAATACCCTACAGAAAAATCAGAGTAGCCCAAAATACCACCGCTATTAGCATTTTTGTGTTTCCTTCCCCGCTTTTCTCTCGTGCCTCGTTTTTATATAGATGTGATTGCTCTAGCATATAATTTTTAAAACTTCCCTCCCACCACCCCCGACTAATGTATCACAAGTATTTTCTGAATGACTGCGGGGTGGTTTTAATCCTTTCCAACAGATCCAGTGTCAGGGTGGAAGGTGTGGGCTCTGGAGTCCAACTTTGTAGGTTCAGATCAGACGCGGACTGCTTGGCTTCGGGCAAGAGACCTAATCTCTGGGCCTCAGTTCCTTTTCAGGCTGATAGGAGTGCTAAGTCATTACAAAGCCAGCAAACACTGTTACTAATGGCTGTAGACTGTGTCGCTGTTTAACATGATTTATAGGGCCATCCCTGTCATGTTTAAAATTTCAGATGGTCCAGGTTTTTGCTATTGTAAGAAACCACTGAAGCAAACAGCTTTGTGCCTAAAACTTTGTCTGTGCTGGGGATATTTTCTAGGGACAGATGACCGAGAATGGGATTGCTAGGCCAGGAAGTCTGAAAATTTTTAGAGCTTATGACACATTATTGCCAGATTGCCTTCAAAAATGATTGTTCTAGTTTACACTCCCAGCAATAATGGGAGTGCCAATTTCTTTTCTTTTCATTAATCCTCACCCGAGGATATTTTCCCACTGATTTTTAGAGAGAGTGGAAGGAAGGGAGGGAGGGAGAGAAAGAAACATCGATGAGAGAGAGAGACATATTGATAGGTTGCCTCCCTCACGACCCTGACAGGGGCCAGGGATCGAACCTGCAACCCAGTTATATGCCCTTGACCTGGAATTGAACACGCGGCCCTTTGGTCCACGGGCCGATGCTCTAACCGCTGAGCCAAACTGGCCAGGGTGGGAATGCCAATTTCACCATAGGCTTGCCAGCATTGTGTATTATCATTTTCTTATTTCTGTTTGCTATTTTAACAGGTGAAGCACATTTAATTTTCACTGCTAGGGAAGCAGAACCATTTTCTGTGGTCAGCTGTTAACATCCTTTGGGTGTGCCAGTCATAACAGCACACAACCGCTTCTCAGATCAGTTAGGAAGATAGGGCTTAGACACAGGAAATAGGGAACACAGGAAATAGGGAACACCGGAACACAGAGTGTCCGGGTGAGTGGAAGGGACCCAGAGGAAGGAGAGGGGACTTTCTCTACCTGGACCATGGCACTTTCAGTTCCTCCGCCTACCATTCATTCATTCAAACATTTATCAGGTACTGTGTTGGGCTTGAAAGGTAACCGACTCATCCCGGATTCTGCCCTAGCAGAGAGCATGCCCAGTGGCAGGGATGGATGGGAAAACAGGCAGAAAACGGAGCCATGAGTCTGATGATGGAAATGCAGGACACAAAGGGAGCAGAGAGGAGAGGCACCGGACACAGCCTGGCGAGTGGAAGTAGAGGGTCCCAGAAGGCTTTCAGGAGGAAATAGCCTGTAAGCTGGGGCCTGAGGAACAGCTGTAGTTAGCCAGTGAAATGGGCAGGGCAGAGGGCTCCGGGAGGGGCAGCCTGGTGGAGGGGAGGCAGTGAGAGGGGAAGTGGGCTGGGGGACTCCCAGTCTGGCAGGGGCGTGTGAGGCAGGGACTAGCCAGGGAGGCAAAGAGGTCAGCAGGGCTGAATATGTAAGGACTAAGGAATCGAGACCCTGTCTGCAGGGAAGTGGGGAGCCAGGGAAGGTTGAGGAGAGTGTTGTGATCGGATGTATATTTTACAGTTTGAAATGTCAAGGTCACTACTATGGGAGACTGGAATTAGGGATGTGGGTGGCAGTGGGGACATCTGTGAGGAGACTCTTGCAGTAGCCGAAGGGGGGCCTGGACCAAAGCAGGGAAAGGGGTAGAGACACTCTTCTCCCCACCTGGCGGAATCCTAACCAGCTTCAAAGTGAAGCTTGCCTGTCACCTTGTCAGCTAGCCCTTACTGACATTTGCTGTCCCCTACCCAGGTCACGGGTACCTGGAGGATGGGGGCTGTGCAGGGCCTGGCAGGTAACTCAACCGACCGTCCACCATGAGCTGACCTTGACCTCTCCCTGCTGCCTCCATCTGTTCCTCCTCCTCCCCCACCCCTCTGCCAACCTTTCTTTCTTTCTTTTTTTTCTTTCTTTGTATTTCTCTTTCAGTTTTTAAAGAATAAATTTATTGTTTTCAATATGAAAGCAACCGAACAATATTACGGAGGATCTGGAAATCTGAGAAACAAAGACAAAAGTCAGATCAGCTCCAGCCGCCTCCCCAGCACTCCCAGCCTCCCTCTGGGCGTGGTCCCTGCTGCTTGCTTTTTCTGACGCAGGTTTTTATTTTTGCCTCCTTGTAATCATAGTGTCCGGGCAGTTTTGGGTCCTGCTCCCTCCCATTGGCTTTGTGGCCGCAGGGTCTGGGCAATTCTCATTTTTTAATGTCTGTGGGATGGGCTGGGGGTGGGGGTGGGACATTCATTGCTTAACCGCACCCCCTGCCCTTCCTGCAGTGGGCAGGGCTCGTCACATCCTACCATCCTCACTGTGCTTGTTTGTCTAGGCCGCAGCCTCCCTGGGTGGCAGGGCCTGGCACCTGGTGTACCCCTTCTGCGGTACCCCTCCCCGGTTCCCCCTTGTGGAGCTTGCTAGGCTGGCCTCAGGGGCCACCCTCCTGGGACAGAGTGATGGACAGACCTGGTTTCAAATCCAGACTGGGCTCTGTGACCTCAGACAAGTTACTTAACCTCCCTGTAACTCGGTTTCCTTATAAAGGATCTATTACAACAGTAAAATAATGGCTGTAAAATGCCCCGACACAGTTCCTAGCCCATTGTAAGTGCTCAAGAAAAGGCAGTCGATATGATTATACTTTTTCATTCTATGAAGAGTTTCTGAGACCACAATGGGCTAGATGCTGGAATGGCAGAGGTGAATGAGCACCACCCCTACCTGGGAGAGCTCATAATCTGGCAGGGAAGTCACCCAGGGAAGCCGAGCGCCACACCAGGGTATGATTGTCCCTGTAGTGCCGGGTGGTGTCCTTACTCCATCACTTGCTAGCTGTGTGACTTTGGGCAAGTTGGTCAACTTCTCTGAGCTGCTGTTTCCGCTTCTGTTAAATACACATTTCACAGGGTCATGGGAAGATTCAGTGACATGATGCAAATGACAAAGCACAGTGTCTGGCACATAACAGGTGTTGAAATCAACGGTAGCTGCCATTTTATTATTGTTATTGTTATTCTCATATACAAGGTGCTGTTGGGAACACAGAGGAAGTGACTGACTGGGGGTTCAGGGAAAGCTCCGTAGAAGAGGGAACACTTGAGCTGGGTCTTGAAGGATGAGTAGAAGTTCACCAAGTGGGAAAGGACACTCTAGGTAAGCAGCCTGTGATTCCAGGTTGAAATCTGTCAATGAGGGGTTTGTTCTTTGGGGGATTAAGCCATTGTGTTCATCCCAGCTTCCCTGAGCACCCCTCACTGCCTCCCTCGGGGTCTGCACCGAGGCCGTATGCACGCACCCACTTCAACAGCATCCCCCGTGACTCTGTGTCCTGTTGCTGTGGGTTTCTGTTCCTGGGAGTGGCTGTGTCCCCATCTGTCCATGTTTGGGGCTACATGTCTGTGTCTGTTACGTGTGTCTGAGTTTGGTGCTGTCTGTCTGCATGTTCCTGTGGCCATGTTTGTCTACATCACTATCCGGAGCAGGCCACACCATGGGCAGCAACCTGCACATACTTCCTTGGCCTCCAGCTCAAACAACCAGGCCTCCTTGGGCACACTCCTGCCTGGCCCAGGTTTGGCCCCTGCCCGTCACCTCCATTCCCCGGGGGCCTCCTAATGGGTTTTCTCTCACTGCCTCCACTTCTGACCTCTCCAGTCCTGTCCGCACTCAGCAGTCAGGGGGGTCTTTCCAAACCACAGATTCTGTCTCGTCACCCACTGCTTCAAATCCAGACTCTAGGACTAGGGTTCAGGAATTGCCCTTCTGGGTCTGGCCCTGGCTGAAGGCTCCAGCCTCGTGTTCTGTCTCTCAGTCCACACTGGAATGCTTCAGGCCCCTTCACATGTCGTGTTGCTTCTCACCTCTGAGCCTTTGCTCAGCTACTGCTTCTGCCAGAAATGTTTCCCAGTCCTTCTTTGTCTGGCTAACTCGCACTCATCCTTTAAGACCCAAAGCAGGCATCACCTCCCCTGGGAAGTCCTCCCTGATCCTTTCTTTCCATCCTGGGTCGGGTCCCTGGCTCTGGGCTGCTCATTCCTTGCTTGGGGGGCTGAAGCAAGTGACTTGCCCAAGATCACACAGTTGGTGAGTTGGAGCCAAGATTTGAACCTGGGTGCGTTGGGCTCCAAGCAAAGCAGGCTGCTCCGTGGGCCCGGTGAGGTAGCTAGGACTTGTGGAAAGAAGTGAGCATCCTGAGGACGTGGCTGTTGGTGGATCTGAACTGGGAAGGGAGGGAAAGGATGTGTTGTGGATCAGCGTATGTATGTGGCAAGAGCATTTGGGCAGATGGAGATACCCTCTCGGAGTTGGGAATGGCTAGAGGAGGTGTCCTTCTTAGGGGAAGGCCAAGTCCAGCGTAGGCCTGCCGAGTCAGAGGCTCTGGGACAGCCAGAGGGGTGTGTCAGGAGGCAGCTGGGCCTGGAGCTCCAGGGAGAGGCCTGGGCTGCAGGCGGACACCTGAGGGTTGGCTGGTATTTAGAGTAGATGGGCCACCCAGGTACTGAGGTCCGTGGGAGAGAGGAAGCTCCTGTCCTATCCTAAGCAGCCCAGTGGGGAGAGGGGCCTGTGTAAGAGACTGGGATGAGGGACACATGGGTCACAGCACACAGATCTTCCCAAAGGGCCTAGGTGGTAGGGAGGCCATGTAGGACTCGAAGGTGGCCTGTCGCCTTTGACCACATGGAGGTCCTTAGAGGTACCTAGTAGGTTTCATAGGCAGTTCTTTTTTGCAGAAACTTGGGTCACTTGCCTGCTTCCTCCACTTAGCTTGCGGCTCCTGGAGGGCAGGGCTCTTCTGTTTGCCTCGGTCCCCCAGCCCTGGTTCCCTGTTGGCCCATAGGATGTATCAGAACAAATGGAGGTATTGATGGACAGATGGTGGGTGGGCCAGCTGCCATCAGGATGCTGTTTTCAGAGGCAGATCTAGGAGGTATTTCATTCATCACCCAACCAACTTTTCCCCCTTTTGGAACAAAACAACATGACAGCTTGCTTGTCCCACTGCAAGGGTCAGTGTTGTGCGTCCCAGGACTCAGTACAGAGTCTAGGCTTCTGTTGGGCTTGAAGCCCAGGCCACATGCCCTGCCCGACCACCAGCATGTCCCCTCTGCCTGTTCTGCACGGACATTCAGCCCCAGCCCACCCAGTCTGCTCTGCCTTCATTCCCTCTGCCCCCAGCACGGCCCTCAGGCTTCTCCCTCTGACCTTGGTCCCCTTAGATTCATCGCTCCCCCGGCCAAGCGCACTTCCTGATGCCTTCTCGCCAACAGCATCCACCTCTACACCTTAGCATAGCGTTCAAGGCCCTGCCAACTGGCCTGTGTCTCTCACGCCCTCGCCACGCTCCATGCCAGTAGGTGGCTGCCCAAACCTGCCCTCTTCTGTCATGCCTTGATGCCTCTGCTGTGAATGCCCTCTGCCATGTCCACCTGACCTAAACACACACCTGACCAGTCTCTCTCCAGCTTAGAACCCTCCCTCAAGACAAGGTCTGAGCGGCTTAGCCAGGCTCTGGCCATCTTCCTTCCTGGCCCCTTGCCAGGGTCCCCTCGTGTCACACAGGTCCTGAGGTTGCACAGGTGGACCCACCTCCCAGCCTGCTGGGGAGCTCCCATGAGATACTCTTGGTGCACACCTAGTGATGTGTCTGACACTCAGTAGGAGCTCAGCAAGTGTTGTCCCCAGCTGGCCTTCCCTGCATCTGACACACAGTGGGTATACACCAGGGCCAAGGGTCACGGGCTGAATCATTGAATTATTTCAGACCAGCTAGGGAAGGATGCAGACATTAGCAGAGGCCGTACAGATTCGAGTAAATGACTCAGGGCAGAGCCTTCCCCTCTGTGGGCCCGCTTCCCCCACCAGGGTGAGGGGTGCTCCCTGCCTGGCCGGGAGCCTGATAAGTGGCAGAGAAGATGCTGTTGCAGCTATGGACCCTAGGCAAACCACCCCTTTCCCCATACCTTTCTGATCAGGGTCGGGCTCTGGGAAGCTTGAGCTTGGCATTGAATTGAAGAGGAGGAGGAGGAGAAGGAGAAGACAGCTTCCCCCAGAACGGAGGGACAGCTGGGTGCAGTGGGCAGAGCCCTGGGTCAGGACTGTTTCATCCCATTTTACAGATGAGGAAAACTGAGAGCTGATACCCACCATTGCAGCCCAGTGCTTCCTCCTGTCTCCCCATGTGTGGCCTGGAGCAAAGTGCTTCGCTGCTAGTGTCCTAGTCTCTTCCTCTGTGAAGTGGACGTGAAAATTCTTCCCTGCTTCCCAGGACTCTGATGAGAATTCCATGGGGTACAGAAGAGCTTTGTAAACTGCATGCAGTGCTAGATAATTGTGTGGGGTTGTCTTTAAAATAACCTTGATTGTTAGTTCTTCATTTATTCCTTTTGTCATGCAGCCCATGTTACTAATAACCTGTGGGTCAGAACAGCTCAGGGACTGAGGAGCTGGACTGAGGAGTCAGGCAGTTTAGAGAGGGAATCTCAGCCCTCCGCTTACTTGCTGTGTGACCTTGACCAAGTCATTCCACCTCTTTGATCTTCAGTTTCCTCAGTTGTAAAACGTGGGTGATGAGAGTACCTGCCTTTCAGTGTTAGTGTGCCTGGCATAAGGTAGGCATTTGATAAATGGCAGCCTCCTCACTGTTATTATTGTTTTGAGGTCTTTCTGAGAGAGCAGTCCCAGGGATGGGGAGCATTCAGGGCGAACTCTGGGCAGGAAGTGCTTCTTGTTTGGGACTGTGAGGGATGGGTAGCGGGAAGGGAGCCTGGTGTCTGTGGGTGGTGGGAGCAGGAGGCTGTTAGTGGCAGGGGCTGCCCTGACCACCCCAGAGGAAGATACTCTGATCCCCAGGCTGGAAGTGAGGCCAGGATTTTTGCATATAGGTATTGAGTTGATGTGGATATTTGCCCAACTTAGGATGGGAGTTTGCAATGCAAATTCCCCAGAGGAACCAATTTGTGAAAATGTGATTCCAGTCTTGATCTGGAAACTAGCCCTGTGGTCTAATGGTCCCTTCTCTCCAGGCCTCAGTTCCTTCACCTGTAATATGGGGTTATAATACCTCCTGTGCCTTCCTCTCAAGTAAAGATCATGAGATAACTCACATAAAAGATCTTTCTCAAAGTGTTGAGATTAGATGATAACCTTATTGAGGGATTTCTCCTGAAACCCTCTGTCTGCAATTCCAGTAGGGGCTTCTCTAGGACCAGGAAAAGAGGTTGAAGATACTTCATTTTGGCCTTGCCTACCAAAATAAGTTCATTTAAGCAATAGTATCAGTCAGGTATTTAGTCAGTAATTTCTGTGAGAGAGAGAGATAAATAAGAGAAATTGGATGGGACCATTCTGTTCAGCATGGTCCCTGTGTCACTTCTTGACTTACTGTAGGGTCACAGGAAGACTGCGACCCCCAGGAAGACTAAGATAGCTCTGAAGGCCCATCCTTCAGTCTCCCCTGTTGGGAAAGGCCTTCTAACTGCCATAGGACCTGTGGCGCAAGGGCCACTGGACAGACTGTCACATACTTCTACTGAAGAGCCCCCAACGGCCCTAGCCTCAGGCCTTCTCAGCCCCCTTCTATGCATAGTGTTCTGACACATTCTTGTAGGTAACGTGTTGCCCATGGCCATGCTTGTTTCCTAAAGGTAACTTTCCAGGGGTTACAATTTCTTGGGTCAAAGGCTAATAATCATTTGGGTCTTTGTAAGTCGTCCTGCCAAATTGCCTTTCACAAAGATTATGTCTGATGACAGGTTGTCCCCTGTGTTCTGATGAAGGTATCTGTTCTAGAGGGGCCATAGGTCGTAAGCAGGGATGAGGGATGGGCAGTTGTCTCTGATCTGTGGCCATTTACAGAGTTGCCCCAGGACTCCTGTTTTTCTTTGAATGGGGTGTGGAGGGGGCTTCAGCCGAATCCATGGGTCCTTGGGGTTGGCTCTGCAGCTTAACGTCCTTCTGGGGGATGGGGATTGGTCTGGGGCCTGGGAGCACGCTGGTCTGGATGTGACCTTTGTCCTCCGGGCCCACTGAAGGAGGCACTGAATTCCAGACCTTTCAGCCCTGGTAGGAGGCCTGCTCTGCTGAGGGGTGAGGGTCCCAGAGGGACGGAATCCCAGACACTGGCCCAGACTTGGTTCACCCCATGCTGGTGGGGAAGATCCTCTTCCCTGTGACAGTCGCTCTCTCCCTGCAGGATGGCCGAGCCTCGATTTAACAACCCCTACTTCTGGCCCCCGCCTCCCACCATGCCCAGCCAGGTAAGACGGAGCATCACCCCTCCGCCCACCCTCCCCCCTTACTGCTTTGCTTTGCTGGGAGCTTGGCTGCAGCCTGCGGGGCGAGGGGAGAGGGGCCAGGGGCCAGGAGCTTGCCGGTGGACTGGCGGCCCAGGGAAGAGGCCAGGTGCTGCCCAGGCCCCATAGGCCCCTCTCGTCTCCCGCCGGCAGCTGGACAACCTGGTCCTGATTAACAAGATCAAGGAGCAGCTGATGGCGGAGAAGATCCGGCCGCCTCACCTGCCGCCCACGTCGGCCTCGTCGCAGCAGCCGCTGCTCGTGCCGCCGGCGCCGGCCGAGAGCAGCCAGGCGGTCATGTCGCTGCCCAAGCTGCAGCAGGTGCCAGGGCTGCACCCGCAGTCCGTGCCGCAGCCCGACGTGGCGCTGCACGCGCGGCCCGCCACCAGCACGGTCACAGGTACTGCGTGGGCGGGGCCGGGGTGGGCGGGCCGGGGCGGGGCCGGGGTGGGCGGGGCCGGGGCGGGGCCAGGTGGCTTACAGCTCCTGAGGGCAGAGCCGTGGGGCGTGGGGGTTGAAGTCCCGATGGCGATGGCGATGGCGGGGCTCGTCCCACCAGCCAGTCGCCAGACTTCCTCCGACCCAGAACTGGGAGGACCCACCCCAGGAAATCGCCAGGATGAGGACGCCCCATCTGGAAGTGAAGTCACTTTAAAGAACTTAAGAATCCAGAGAAGAACCCTGACCAGACCTGGGGCAGGATGGAGGTGGGGGTTTGGGGGTGGGGTGGAGATTTTGAGGAGAGAGATGCAAGGAGAGGTTGGCAGTTAACTGGAGAATGGAGCAGCCAGAGGGAACAGCATGTGCAAAGTGAGCGTGTGTGTAGAAAGCAGGAGTAAGAGCCTGGGTGGGAGGCGCCAGGAGGTGATGGTGGTGATGAACGTACTGTGGCAGCTGTCTCCACTTGATCACCTGTATAAATTCACTGGTGCCCACTTGATCACTCCCAGCAGCCCTGTGAGGTGGCTGCTGTTGGTGTTAGGTTGAGCAATGGCCTGTTTTGACGGACAAAAACAGCAGTGTTGTGCTTCACTCTCCTGTTTCCATATGATAGATGAGACTGAGACCCAGTTTCAGTCAGGAAGAGGCAGGCACTGTGGTTCTAGAGCCCTTGTGCTAATCCTTTTGCTGTGTCAGGTTGTGCTGAGGTTAGACAGGAAGCAGGCACCAGATTGTGAGGGGTCCTGTGGCCATCTGTGCAGCTTGGACTTGACCCCCGGGCAGTGGGGAGCCATGGAAGGTTTTTAAGTAGGGGAGGGAAATGCTCAGGTTTGGGTTACAAAGCTGGGTCTTGCTGCAAGATGGAAACTGGCCTGGTGGGAGGCAAGCATGGAGGCAGAGAGATGCAGGAGAGGATGGGGGTCCCAGTAAGGCGATGGGACAGAGAAGTGGACAGATCTAATTACATGGAGAAGAGTGCATTGGGCTGGTTGCTGGATTGGATGGAGGGGTGAGGAGTGGGAGGAGGCACTGCTAGTGGGATGGAACCGTATGGGGAGGAGTGGGTGGTATAGGTCAGTCTTGGACAGGGTGCTAGGGAGACATCCTGGTGGTGTCACAGGGCTGGGGATGCCTGGTGGACATACTTTCTCTGGTGGCCACTGAGGCTGGGCCTTTGTTCTTCTCCAGCTCACCCCTGCCAGGCACCCCTACCTTTCTCCCTTCTCCCTCTTCCTCTCAGAGGCACCCACGAATTATGGGGCCCTCTGGACCTCCCCCAGGCCCTAGCCACACTCTGCACATTCCCCCATTATTATGATTTTATTAAATTTATTTTTTTCATTATAAAAGTAATATTAAAAAAGTAATATAAGCATATTAAGGGAAATTTGGAAAACAGAGAAACTGGAAAAAAAAAATCACTCATAATACCCCAGCTCCTAATCCAGCAGCTTAGAGAGCCTTTTGGTCTGTTTCCTTCCTTTTTCATCTTTTTTGTTTGCTTTTTAATGTGCATGTGTGTTTTGCTGAGCTTATGATAGGGCTGTCCCCATGAATTTAAGTTGCTTTCCCTTCTTGCTATTCTATTATAAACACATTGAGTGCATTTTTTATTATAAAAGTGATACGTAGTATTATAGAAAGTTTAGGAATTGAAGACAAGCTGAGAGGAGAAAGTTAGTCCTGGTCCTACTGGTGTTAGCATTTCATTGTTTTCTCTATAATTTATTTTATTTTATCTTTTAATCACAGATGTAAAAAATGGATGAATTCACCAGGTAAAAAACTCAAATAATATAGAAGCAAATAGTCAAAGTATGAAGATTTCCTTTTACCAATAAATTCTTTCTCCTGAGAGAGCACCACAGTGTACATGCAGTTTAGTTTGGTGTGTCTCTTCTCATATCCACTCCTGTGCACTTACACATGTATATGTTTTCTCTTTATAATACGTACATAGTTTGGGTGTGTGTTTTAAAAATGGATGGGTTCATACTGTCTGTGGTTTCCTTTTTCACCTGACAGTACATTTTGGCCTTCTTTCTATGTCACTAGGTGACATCTGTCTTGTTGTCTTGACTGTCCAGTCCTCCATAATGAGGATGGACCTCATCTCTTTACACGACCCCTACTGAGGACAAACAGGTTGTATCCAGTTTGTTCAACCACAGTTTTGTATGGAAGGTCCATGTGTACAGTCTGTGTGTTCATGTGCAAATATTTCTTTAGGGTGATTTCTGGAAGTAGACTTGCTTGGTCAAAAGTTATGTAAATTTGAGCTGTTTCTAGATCTTAGCTATTGCAAATAGTGCTGCTGTGAACATAAGAGTGAGTATATATTTTTTCTGATGGGCGTTTCAGGCTTCTTAGGATATATTCCCAGAAGTGGGATCACTGGGTCAATTGGCAGTTCCATTTTTAATTTTTGAGGAAACATCGTATTGTTTTCTCTATTGGCTGCACCAGTCTGCATTCCCACCAGTGGTATACTAGAGTCCCCTTTTCTTTACACCCTTGCCAGAACTTGTTTGAAGATTTGCTAATAAATAAAAAAGAAAAGAAAAGTTACGCACATTTAACATTTAAGGGTTACTGCCACGCAGCCCTCCACTGAAGTTGATGCACACTCCCAGCTGCGTGTGTGACTCAGACAGGCGTGTGTCAGCTCTGGGTGTTATCTTTTCAATGTACAGGAAGATAAAAAAAGCATATTTTCACCTCATGATACCATTTTCTTTTTGTCTGCTTAACCTGATACTGTAAATGTTTCCCCTCATTTTAGAAAGAGTAACTTTTATTACAGAAGTAAACAAAAAAAGTTATTGTCAAAGAGTCAGAAGGCATAGTTAAACCAAAAAAAATTTTTTAATTACTCTTAAATTTAGCATTCACATCACATTTCAGTACATCTCCTCCTGCTTGCTTTTTCTATGCATACATGTGCCTTTAAAAAATTTTTTTTTCTTTATTGATTTTTAAAGAAAGAGGAAGGGAGAGGGAGAGAGAGATGGAAATATCGATGAGAGAGAACATCTATTGGCCGCCTCCTGCATGCCCCGCACTAGGGATTTGGCTCACAACCTGGGTATGTGCCCTGACCAGGAATTGAACTGGCGACCTCTGGTGCATGGGTCAATGCTCAACCACTGAACCACACTGGCTGGGCTGCATACATATGCCTTTAACACTTTTTCTTTTGGCCCTGGTTGGGTTAGAGCATTTTCTCCATAAGCCAAGGTTGTGGATTTGAACCCTGGTCAGGGCACATACAAGAATCAACCAATGAATGCATAAATAAATGGAACAACAAATTGATCTCTCTCTTCTTCCCTTCTTCTCTCTCTAAAACCAATCAATAATTAAAAAATTAAAAAAATTTTTTTTTTTTTACAAACATAACCTTGTTTCTAATGGGCAGTAATGTTTAGTAGAGGATATTGATCAAAATTCATTGACTCCTTCCTTCCCTGATGTTGCATATTTCAGTTGTCTCTAACTTACACTGTTATAGCTAACACAGTAGTGAACATCTTTGTATCTCGGTTTTTTCCTGTGGTTTGAATGATTTCCAAAGTGCCTGCTATCTGAGGCACCTTACACATACAAAGCTCTCGTTTAGTTACTCCTGGCCAATAACTTACAAAGGGAAGGGAGGCTCAGAAAGGCAAGTAACCTGCCAAAGTCACACCGCTGGGTGGCCAGGGCTGTGCTGGCCTCTGCAGCCGCCACTCACCCCTGCCCCACCTCCATGTCTTCGCAGGTCTGGGGCTCTCCTCTCGGACCCCGGCTGTGAGCACTTCAGAGTCCAGCGCGGGCACAGGCACCAGCACCCCATCCACACCCACCACCACCAGCCAGAGCCGCCTCATCGCCTCGTCCCCCACCCTCATCTCAGGGATCACCAGCCCCCCCCTCCTGGACTCCATCAAGACAATCCAGGGCCATGGCCTGCTTGGCCCTCCCAAGTCCGAGCGTGGCCGCAAAAAGATCAAGGCGGAGAACCCAGGGGGCCCGCCTGTCCTCGTAGTCCCTTACCCCATCCTGGCCTCAGGCGAGACTGCCAAGGAGGGCAAGACATACAGGTGGGGCTCTGGCCAGAGGGTCCAGGTGGGCTTGGGGCAGAGGCGCTCGCAAATGGCTGTTCCCAGGAGCACGGCAATGGGGGGCTGGAAAGAGGGGCCCCAGGGGCTGAGGGTGGGGGCTAAGGTCCAGGGGGCAGGGGCACCTGACATGCTGCACCCACATCCTTTCAGAGGCGGTGTGTGGTACCACAGCCTTGGGTCATGGGAGTCTGTTTCCTCCTCTCTTCAACCCTGAATGTTAGAATCACCTGGGGGGCGTGGGGAGTTCAACAAAAGCCAAACCAGGGCCATACCTCCCAAAATTCTACTTTAATTTGTTAGGTGGGGACATGCTGAGGGCCAGCCGTCAGCCCTCCCTAAAGCCCCCCCCCCCCCAGGAGGATTCTAAGATGCAGCCTAGTTGAGTCCCTCCCCCAGAACTGTGGGTCGTGGGTCTGAGCAAACCTCCATCAGGATCATGAGACCCCTGTGATGTGTATGTGTACACCTGCTCTCCAGGCTGTTGGAAATGTGCCCCCAAGTGGAAGAGCTTCCTCCTCTAGATTGGAGGTTGTCCAGGCCCGGGGCCTGCCCCCCATCTTCCCTAGGTGGGCCTGTGCCCTGGAGACTCCTCACAGGAAAGCTCTGTCCCAGGTGCACTGTCTCTCTGATGCAGAGGTCTCCCCTGAGCTGTGCAGGCAGAGGGGTCTTCCCAGGTGTGAACCTGCCTCTTGCCCACAGGTGTAAGGTATGCCCGCTGACCTTCTTCACCAAGTCCGAGATGCAGATCCACTCCAAGTCGCACACAGAGGCCAAGCCCCACAAGTGCCCGCACTGCTCCAAGTCCTTTGCCAACGCCTCCTACCTGGCCCAGCACCTGCGCATCCACCTGGGCGTGAAGCCCTACCACTGCTCCTACTGCGATAAGTCCTTCCGCCAGCTCTCCCACCTCCAGCAGCACACCAGGTGAGTGGCCCGCCTGGTGCCGCCCGACTGCAGCCAGTTTCAGTTCAGTGCCCGTGCCTGTGCCTGGACCTGGTCCAGGAGGGGCAGGGCCTTCCCTAGGTGCCCATTGCCCTCAGGGTCAAGGCCAAATTCCTTTGCTTGGTATTGAGGGAGGCCTTTTATGATACGGCCTTCGTGGACCTCACTGGTCTCAGCTCACACTCGTACGCCATCCTTCCCATTGTTGCTCACCTGCAGGTCTTTGCACATGCTGTGTCCTTTACGTGAAACACCCTCCCCTCCTTACCTTGTTTCTCTGGTCCTCTTCTATCCACTTCTCAGTCCAGCTTCCTCCAGGAAGTCCTCCCGGGACCCCCTGAGCTGGCTCCGCAGGCCCTGTGCCTCCCCATCACACCAGTGGTAGGCTGTCTTGTACTTGTCTGGTTATTTGCCCACCACCCCCAATATTGGGAGTTCTTGAAGGCCCGGGCTCTGTCTCCTCCATTTCTACATCCCCAGTGTGTGCCACACGCATCTAAGCATGTGTTTAATATTTATGGGATGACGAGAACTAGCTTTTATAGGGCCATTTAACAAATAATGACAGAGCCTCTTCTATAAGCAGACGTGCTTCTAGGTGCTGGGAATACAGCAAGGAACAAAACAGACAAAATCCCTGCCCTCGTGGGGCTTGCATTCTGGTCCATTGTGTAACGGAGATTCAGAGATAAAAATGCTTTTAGGAAAGAAAAGTTTCTGCAGGGGAGTACAGACAAGACTGACTCACTGCCCTGGCCTGTGTGGCTCAGTGATTAGAGTGTGACTCTGTAGACCGAAGGGTTGCATGTTCGATCCCCAGCTCGGGTGCCTGTGGGAGGCCACCAGTCGATGTTTCTCTCTCTCTCCTTCCCCCTCCTTCCCTTCCACTCTCTGAAAATCAATGGAAAAAATATCCTCAGATTAGGATTAAAAAAGAAATAGACTGGCTCGCCAAATAAAAATACCATGGAAATTTAAAGAAACAAACCCAAGGTTTCCAAGATCTCAGTTTATCTCTTCAGGGGGCAAAACACATAGCACTCTGCTCAGGCTGATGAGATCTGTGAGCATTGCTGTGTGTGCCAGTTGTGTGTGCGAGCACCAGCGTTCCACAGTCAGGGATAGAGCTGTTTTTGCTGTGGAGTTTGTAACTTACAGAAACCACTCAAGGTTGTCTCTGTTTTGGGGACAAATGCTAGACAGAGGGACCCTTATGTCTTATTTGTTTTGTCATTATTCATCCATTTATCTCTACTGTCTTTGTGCACTTTACCCCAGGGTGCAGCACGCCTTGTCTGTCTGTCTCGGACTTCGGGGCATGATGTGTAGGCGGGACAGTAAGAAACATGGCAGAACGGCAACAGGACAAGTCAGTCTTCTGCTTTGCTTATTCCCACCCTCCTGTCGTGGTTTTAGTCCCATAAGTTTGTCTCAGGCATTTTCTGATTTTTATCATTACTTTTTTAAAAAAAGTTTGGCCAGTTTTATGTACATAGAAGTATACGTATGAGGTGTTGATTAATCAAGCCCCCCTGGTTGTATGGTTAGTAAAATTAGAGCATTGATGTGAAGAGTTGAAGTTAACTTCTGTCAGGAGACTCTGTGAAGCCCGTGGGTCATAATTTTAACCTGCGTGTATGAAGATTTCTTACCTTATTATCTAAGGTCAGGAGCCTAGAACCCTCCACTTCACCCGTCACGTTTGCCTCTACATCCTGTAACAGTAGGATACCGTCTGTTTGGAGACTCCCCAAGTTTGCCACCTTCCTGGGCTGTCAGGAATGACTCTTTCTATAGCCTTAAAGACTGCAACTTCATGGTGTGGAGCTGATCCGGTCCAGTTTCCTTGAGGCCCAGGGAAGCCACCTGTGAAGTCCAGTTCCCATTGCTTTAAAAATTTTTTTTCTTTATTGATTTTTAGAGAGAGAGGAAGGGAGAGGGAAAGAGAAACAGAAACATCAATGAGTGAGAACATCGATTGGCTGCCTCCTGCATGCCCCCCACTGGGGACCGGGCCCACAACCTGTGCATGTGCCCTGACCGGGAATTGAACCGGCGACCTCTTGGTGCACAGGTAGATGCTCAAGCACTGAGCCACTCTGGCCAGGCTAGTCCCCGTTTCTTACTATCAGGCTTGTCGTGCCCAATTAAATGACATTTGTCTTTACATGTGACATTTGTGGCATGGTCATGGTTACAAACTTGATTTACCCAGTTATACCCTGTTAGGAAGGAGGACAGAATCGTACTGAACCTACTTATAGACCGGTAATGATCACCAAAGAGAAGGGTCTCAGTAAAGGCATTTTGAATGCTTTTTAGTCATTGTTCTGAGAGTTGTAGACAAGACCAATTGCCTACGTGGTTTTCAATACTGTTATTTTTTAATTTCCCTGATCATTCATTAGTTTTTATCCATGTTAAATTTTTATAGTGTTTTCCCTCCAGAATTCTGAAGGATTAGTTGGAACAAGGTACCATTTAAGGAATATTTTATTCTAGTTTGTACAGATATAGCCTCCTAAACTGAGAATTAGGGATCAATCAAAGAAAAAAGGGTTTTCTAGCCCTGGTTGGTTTAGCTCAGCGGTTAGAGCATCGGCCTGTGGACCAGAGAGTCCCGGGTTCAGTTCCTGCTAAGGGAACGTACCTCGGTTGCAGTTTGTTCCCGGCCCCGGTTGGGGTTGTGTGGGTGGCAGCCACTGGATGTGTCTCTCTCACATCGATGTTTCTCTCTCTCTTCCTCCCTCTCTCCCTCACACTCTATCTGAAGATGAATGCAAAAATGTCCTCGGGTGAGAATTTAAGAAAAAAAAAAGGGTTTTCTCACTTGCCCGTTAGAAAGTAACATGAACCGGAATGAAATCACTTCCATCCAGCGCGAGGCCATGATTCCTGTTCTGCTGATATGGGTAGTTAGTCTGCTTTGCGAAGTTGTTCACTTGTGGACTAAAGCCCCTGGATGCTGCCTTGGCCCTGGGCAATGTCTGGTGATGGATGGTCGTGGTGATCGTGTCAGCTGGGAAGCCAGTGCCCATTTGTCCATCCCCTGAAGTCTAAAGAGCCAAGTATGTGGGGCATGGTCCCTGACTGGGGCCGCCCTCTCTTGATGTTTCTTTCAGAAGACTTAGTAGTTTGCAACCCGCAGCTCGGAGCAGAGGCCTTTCGGCAAGTGTGAGGGGGCAACCAGACCTGTGGATAAGACTACATGACCCTGGTCTGTTTGTTATGATAGCAGTATCAGGACGGAGGGGAATGCGGTCCTCTGCTAAGGCGTAATGCACAGTCATTTTTTCAGATTAAAAACTTAGGCAGCCAGGGCATTGGCCCATCTTCAGGGTCTTTTCATTTGTCTCATAAAGCACGTGTTATGATTGCCACTAGTTGATAAGTGTAGTTAAAGCTAAAAAAAATCTTTTTAAGATGTCTCTCTGGATACTTATTCTGCAAGTCTGTACATGTAAACTTGTTGGGTTTTGGTTTTTTTCATCCATCTTAAAAAATATGCAAATATAAGCGAGCCTGGCCAGTGTGGCTCAGTGCTTGAGCATTGACCCATGTGCCAAGAGGTCGTCGGTTCGATTCCCGGTCAGGGCACATGCCCAGGTTGTGGGCCCGATCCCCAGTGGGAGGGTATGCAGGAGGCGGCTGGTCGATGTTCTCTCTCATCGATGTTTCTCTCTCTCTCTCTCTCCCCCTTCCTGTCTCTAAAATCAATAAAGAAAAAAAATATAGATATATACACACAAATATAATTAGGAGGAGGGTGTCAATGGGGGAAAAAGGAATAACATCTGTAACAAAAATAAATTAATAAAAAACCCAAATATATAAATACATTTATATTTAATGATATGGGGAATATATTTACATTACATATAATTATATAGTGTATATAATTATATATGATTACATGTTACATACGATTGTATTATATATGATATTACTATAATATGTATATAAATTACATGTAATTACAAATATTTGTACAATTAACTCAGGGAACTTGAGCTCCTCTTCTCTTGCTTTGCCAACTTCCTTGCTGGGAATGTCCCAGGATAGCTCTCACTCCAGTGCTCTGCTGATTAAATATATGGTAATGAAGAAAAACCTCCCACCTATTCGGATGAGCCCTCTTTAGAGAAGGGAGGAGGGACTCTGCGGTGCCGCCTTCGGCCAGCAGGAAACACCTGTGGGTGTGGAAGACGCCTCGGTCGTCCATGCTCCGGGTCAGGAAGGCCAAGGCAGCGGCAGCTACGCGAGGTCTGCCCGTCAGTCTAGTGGGAAATGCACACAGTAGCAAGCAGTGATAATTATTAAGAATCCAAGTTTTTTCAAATGTAGACATTTGTTTAAAAATATTACTTAAGACTCCAACAAAATAAACAACAAGAAATGGACAGGCCCCAAAGGACAGTATTTCGTCAGAATGTTCCTTGACCATGGGATTGCTCTCCATTCCTGAAGGTACAGTTTTGTTTTTTCTTTTTCTTTTTTTATCCTCACCCGAGGATATTTTTTCCATTTTTTGTACAGATAGAGTGGGAGGGAGAGAGAGGAAGGGAGAGAGAGTGAGAAACATCGACGTGAAGGGACACATCGAGTGGCTGCCACCCGCACGACCAACCAGGGCCGGGGACAAACTGCAACCGAAGTACGTGCCCTTAGCGGGAACCGAACCCGGGTCTCTCCGGACCGCAGGCCGACGCTCTAACCGCTGAGCCAAACCGGCCAGGGCGGCAGTAGCACATATTAAACCAGTGTGTCCTAACCCAGTGACAGAGGTGGGGGTCTCAAATGCCTACAAGTCCCAGAATCTTTAGACAAACAAACAAAATAAAGCCAAACATAAAGAAGCAACCGGATTTCTGGTTCTCTGTTTTCTATCATCCCTATTTTCTGCCCAACAACCAGGGCATGTAATCAAACCATCTTCACAGTGTTATTGCCAGTAGTGAAGGGAATTAAAAAAAAAAGAAATTCTATCCAAAATTGAACCTGTCCTGGTCAAGGAATAGAGGTAGAGTTAGAAATGGGTTGAGCAAGACTCACGCTGATGATTGAGAAAGATGTGCCTGGGGGCATTTGGTGGGTAAAGTAGTTTGGTGGCGCTGGTGACCCTGGAGCATCTTGGTGGGACCTCCAGCTGTAGGAAACGCACAAGGAAAGAAAAGGAGGTGACACGGAATTTCAGAAGTCCCAGCTCAGTAAACAATGGATACCACATGCATTTAAAGAGAAAATAGCCCTGGCGGGTTTGACTCAGTGGTAGATGGTTGGCCTGTGACCAATGAGTTGCGGGTTTGATTCCGGTCAAGGGCTCGTACCTCGGTTGCAGTTTGTACCCAGCCCTGGTTGGGTTGTGTGGTAGGCAACCAGTTGATGTGGCTCTATCACATCGATGTTTCTCTCTGTCTCCCTCTCTCTCCCTCTCTTTCTTTCCCTCCCTCTCTAGCTGATAATAGAAAAATAGCCCTGGCCTGTTTGCTCAGTGGTTAGAGCATCAGCCTGCGGACCAGAGAGTCCCGGGTTCAGTTCCCGCTAAGGGCACGTACCTCGGTTGCAGTTTGTCCATAGCCCCGGTTGGGGTCATGTGGGTGGCAGCCAGTCGATGTGTGTCTCTCACATCGATGTTTCTCTCTCTCGCTTCCTTCCTTGCTCCTTCCCACTCTATCTGAAGATAAATGCAAAAATGTCCTTGGGTGAGGATAAAAAAAAATAGATGGAAAAATATCTTTGGGTGAGGAATAAAAATAAATAAAGAAAGAAAATAAACAACTTTGTAGCGAGTCTGTTCTTGGTAAAAAAAACAAACAGCTGTGGTCCCTTGCAGTTAGCGGATTGTAAGGTCACATGTCTGCAGATCACGATGCAGAAGTCAGGGAGAACGTTGTCTCGTTAGGGTGTTAGGTACAGAGAGGGCTCCAAGTTTTATTTTGGGGAGGGGGACTCATGCTACACAGAGTGAGTCTGGGTAGGTTGGTTTATTTATTCAGACTGCAGAGTGTTTTTGCCATTTTCTCTTATCCTGGCTGTGATGTTTTGTGTGTAATGCTGAGCGTGATGGGCAGGTGTCATTTTTCCTCAAGTCTGATGATAGTAATGGCAATAAAATCATCACAACTATGTAGTCCTTGTCAGAAAGCTCCCGTGTGCCTGGCTCTGCACAGGTGTTTGTATAAGAGATGTCCATGAAGTCCTTGTACAGTGTGAGTTTAAGACACAGCGAGTCTGAAAAATGCCCTGGAGAGGGGTTAACTTTCCAGTAGTGAACGAAGGACCTGTTGCTGCCGTTGTTCAGTTACAGATCGCAGCTCGACGGAGCCCTTCTGTGTAATGTGCCACTTATTACCTGGGAAATGAAAGATCAATAACTGAGGAATCCGTAATAATTTTATTTAAACATTGAATATACTCCCTTTTTGTTGTTTTTCGTAAACTTTATCTTAACTAGAAATGAACATATTGAAAACTAACACCGCAAAAATATTTTATGAACACCTTTTATATAAGTCATTTAATCCTACCGGTCTTTACGATCCTTATTATTATCCCTGTTTCATTTATTTATTTATTTATTTATTTATTTATTTATTTATATATGGGAAAACGTTTCTTTTACTGCTTTTACTTAAAAAAAATTTTTTTTTCTTTATTGATTTTTTTTTTAGAGAGAGAGGAAGAGGGAGAGAGAGAGAGAAACATCGATTGGCTGCCTCCTGCATGCCCCCTACTGGGGATTGGGCCCACAACCTGGGTATGTGCCCTGACTGGGAATCGAACCAGTGACCTTTTGGTGCATGGGTTGATGCTCAACCACGGAGCCACGCTGGGCGGGCATTATCTCTATTTTAGAGGCGAGGAAATGGGCTCCGGGAGGCAAAGTCACCTGCCCAGGGTCACCCCGCTAAGAGAAGGCAGAAGTGATTCGGGCCCAGAGCACTGGGAGCAGCTCATGCCTTGGAGGAGGGAGGGGCTGGGACGCCAGGCTGTAGAAGAAGCTCAAGTGGGGGTGGAGGTACCAGGCAGGCGAGCAGAGCATCCTTGGGGCGTGGGGATGGGCTGGCGCAGTGGGGGTGGAAGGGCAGTTGAAGGGCGCCCATTTCCGCTCCGCTTCCCTGTGACACATGTGCTCGGAGTCAGCGGTGAACTTCCGTCACCACCGGTGAGGGAGCCAGTGCCGGGCGCTCCCCACTGAGAAGATGCCCCACAAAGAGAGGGTTCTGGCGTTGCAATCGAAGGTTTGCCCTGACTTGAAACTCAGGGACCGAAGAGCTTTGGGGCCAGTTATCAGTGAGAACAGGCAGCCTGGTTTTTCATTCATCCAACAGCTGCTCCCTGAGGCCCCTGCTGAGCCAGCCCAGGGCTGGGTGCCACACACACGGACAGTCAGTGGTCACAGGTGGCTGCAGCCCAGAGGAACACCCGCTGCAGCCTGGGAGGCTGGTGGATGTGGAAGCCTCATGAGAGGGAAGTGCACGGTGGGCCGGGTGTCGAAGGGCACAGAGCCCTCCCTGGTGGGAGTGGAGGTGTTCCCGGCAGGGGACCAGCATGAGCAAAGGCTCAGGGGCCTGCTGGGCAGTAGGTCTGTGTGTATGTTGAGGGAGATGGGTAAGCTGCCCCTCTGGGGAGAGCAGCGGCAGAGGGGAGGCTTTGGGAACGAAGGCCTCGACTGCTCCCGGGAGTGTGGGCTCTGGCCTGGAGAGAGGGAAGCCTGGGATGCCGCGCAGAGTGTGGGCTCTGGCCTGGAGAGAGGGGAGCCTGGGATGCCGCGCAGAGTGTGGGCTCTGGCCTGGAGAGAGGGGAGCCTGGGATGCCACGCAGAGTGTGGGCTCTGGCCTGGAGAGAGGGGAGCCTGGGATGCCGCGCAGGGACGTGGCAGGTCAGATCCTGTGCCGCGGCTCTGCAGCAGCCACTACAGGATAGGCGGGGGCACTTGAGGAGGAGGCCAGAGCGGGAGTTTCCTGGTCAAGAGGACTTGGCTGGGTCCCTGAGGAAGGACCTAAAGTCCCCAGAGGACCGTCGATTAGTTGGTCAATAAACACTTGTGAAATACACCTGCGGAATGGATGTTGTTGATTACATTGAGCACATTGCTGTCAGGGCCTGACTTCGTTCATTCAGTGACTCTGTATCGAGTCCTCTCTGCGGAGCCTGGGCCAGGCCCTGGGGGACGGTGGTGAATGAGACCAAGGGAGCGCTTGCCCTCAGGAAATCAGTGACTAAAAGTGACAGCACAGACTTCTGCTTGGGGCTGGGCTGTGGGGCCAGGCCTAGGCTGGGGTGTCAGGAAGGCTGCCTCGAACAAGGGGCTTTCCCCCGAGAGCAGGGGTGCCGGGTTTAGGCAGGTATTCGCTGAGGGAACGGTGTGGCTGGAAGAGGGACCAGCCTGGAGGAAGGGCCGGAGGTAGGAAGGAACTCGGAATGCTAGCGGGGCAGGAGGGAGGCCTCACGTGAGCAGTAGTGGGAGGCGAGGACTCTGGGGTGGGTATTGTGGGGTTTAAAGCAAAATCAGCACATGTCCTGGGGTCCCTTAGTCCCCTCTGCTCTGGACCTCTTGCTGAACGAATCCCACAGCCTGGAGGGGAGTGAAGGTGGGGGAGGCGGGGGGATTCTGGCATCAGGGGGAGTCAGTCCTGATGTCTCTGAAGTTCCTTCCATTGTAGAGAAAGGGTGCAGTAGCCTGGGATGATGTCCCCAAACACCTGATACCCAGAAATGTAAAGGCAGAATAGGGGTTCTCAAAACTGGCCAGCCCAGCCCCACTTGACCTTGCACCTGAGACCGTGCTGTCCCTGCCCTTCGGATCCCAGTCTAACGGGGAAGACAGGAGGGGAAGCCTCCCTGCTGAGGACACAGCCCGGGCACAGGGCTGGCCAGCAGAGTCATCAATGAGATGTGGTTGCCAGATGGGAAACTGTTCTCTGACTGGATGTGGGGCGCAAAGGAGCAGAGGACCACATGGCAAAGGGCCTTGAACGACTGAAGAATTTGGACTCGAGCCTGTCCAGCCGGGGTCTGGCCGGAGGGGCCTCAGTTTGTTTGATGAGTGTTGACAGGCAGAGCAAACCCAGTCAGTGAGGTGGGCCAGGGCTTAGGGGAAGGAGCCGACACCAGGTGGCCGAGCTGGATTCTCCCTCCACCTAATGCTCATTTGTAAATGATGCAAACGAGGTTCCGACCCAGTCAGCATTTCCCTCCTCACCTGCTTGGCACAGAGGATGCTTGAAGACAAGTCTGGGTGATAGGAGAGCAGGGAGGGCTCCCACCTGTGTGTGCCCAGCTCCTGGGCCCCACTTACCAACCTCACCTCATCCGCCTCCGTCCTCCACAGACTCCTGGGAATACGGCCATCAGTGTGCAAGACCCTGCTCCAAACGCACCTTCTCGAGGAAGCCCCACCCTATTTAACCCCGCACCGGTCCCTCCCACGTGACTTGTGTTTTGCTGATTCTTTCCACAAGGCGGTGTTTTTGTCCGTACTGTTCACTGAGACATTCCAAGTACGGAGCATGGTGCCTGGCACCCGGGCACCTATGTAGTAGTGACTGTCCAGTGAATGGGTGATGCTGCAGGTGTACCGAGTGCTCACTCTGCCAGCCATACTTGGCTAAGCCCCGCACGAGGCCCAGTGAGGGAGGCCTGTTTTATACCTGTTTTGCAGATGAGGATAACAAGGCTCAGTGATTTGCCCAAGGTCACCCAGCTAGTAAGTGGTGGAGCCAGGGTGAGAACCCAGGAGTGGCGGAGGCAGGGGGCAGAAGGGACTCCCAGGAAAGACACAGAGGGGCCGAGCTCCAGGGCCACCCTGTCCTGCATTTTCTCAGCAGCTGGGGTGACCATGTAGCCATCATAGACATGTGCCTGACATGGGGAAGGGGTCCGGAGATAGAAGTGGGGGGCCAATGAGAGGGAGATGTCTTCTTTCCCTGAGGGAAAGGGGCAGGTGGACAGGGAGGGTCATGGCAAAGCCGTGAGTCTGTGCTATTTCCAGCGGGTGGTCTGCAGCCTGCAGTGGGATGGCAGAGAAAGGAGAGGGGCTGGCTGTGAAGACCCAGCTCTTGCCTGGGGCTCACTCCGGGGAGTTTGTGTAGTGGAGCCTGGGAGACACGGGGCCGGGGCTGGCCTGGGGTGTCTGGCAGGGACTCCACCTCACTGGGCTGCCCATTGCAGAATCCACACAGGAGACAGACCCTACAAGTGCCCGCATCCTGGCTGCGAAAAGGCTTTCACTCAGCTTTCTAATCTCCAGGTAAGTGGCCGCCAGGGGCACAGCTGCCTTCTGGAAAAGGCGGCATACGAAGGGGGTGGGGCTGGGAGTGGCCTGCTGGCCCCTGATTCCCTCCTGTGCTCCCCACAGTCTCACCAGCGCCAGCACAACAAGGACAAGCCCTACAAGTGTCCCAACTGCTACCGGGCCTACTCGGACTCCGCCTCCCTGCAGATCCACCTGTCCGCGCACGCCATCAAGCACGCCAAGGCCTACTGCTGCAGCATGTGCGGGCGGGCCTACACCTCGGTGAGTGCCGGGCCTCCGCGGCCGCCTCCGCCTCCGCCCTGACTCTCCATTTCCACACGAGGAAACAGGCCCAGAGAGGGAAGTGACTCCTTAAGATCACTGTGCGTGGGGGAGCCGTGGTTTCTGCTGCCCAGTTCTTTTAAGCCGCCCCAGGCCAAGCTCCCCGCTCCTGGGAAGCCTTTAGGGTTCCAAGGTGTGGTTCCCCCTAGGCCTGGGAATACTCCAGGCAGTGGTGGGGGACTTGGCACCCTGCCTTCCAGAGTCAGGGAGGAAGGCCTTCTTCCTCTGGGGAAGCTGCAACCCCATCATGGCCACAAGGTGGCGTAGCGACTTTGCCCAGAGCCACCCTCACGTCTCAGGAAAGGCCTGACGGTGCCAGAGAGTCACTGCCTCCAGCACTCTGTCCCTGGGTTTGAATTTCCCTAAACAAGGGCCTTTCGGAGCCCAGAAGAGGGAGTCCAGGTGAGTCACTTGTGGGTGTGCTTCTGGCCAGTCAAATATTCTGGGTAACAGACCCCTGAGGCAGAGATCACTGAGCCTCAATTTTCTCATCTGTAAGTGGAGGAGGGGATAGTTCTTAACCTGCAGGGCCGTTGGCTGGCAGTCAGTGCCCGAGCCACCTTCGCTAACATTTATTCACTCCGTGTTTACTGACCACTGCCAGCCCTCGGGAGCCAGGATGAACCAGAGATATTCGTGGCCCCCAGGGAGGTTAGAGTCTATGGATGGAGACTTATTAAATAAGTAACCACACAAATCAACATGTAATGACAGGTTGTGGAAGTTGCCCCAAGCAGGGTTTCTCAGCCGCGGCCCATGTTGGCCTTTGGTCAGGACCTTTTTGCTGGGGAGCTGTCCTGTGTGTTGTAAGATGTTTAGCAACATTCTTGGCCTCTGCTCACCAGCACCCCTCGCCTTAAGCTGTGACAACCCAAGATGCCTCCAAACTTTGACAAATGTCCAGGGCGGGGGTATCATCATTACCTCTGATTGAGAAGGAAAGTATGTTTTCAAAGACAACAGGAGGCAGGACACAATGGAGTTGGCAAAGAGAGGCCAGGGTAGGCTGTCTGAGGAAGGGACATTCAGCCGCAGCCTTGAGGGAGAATGAGCCAGGTGAGCAGGAGGATGGGGAAGTCCATGCAGGGGAACAGCCAGTGCGAGCCTCCTGAGGTAGAACAAGCACCATGTGTTCCAGGAACTGAGAGAATGAGGTCACACGGGGCTGTGGGGCCTGTGAGGGAGTCTGGCTGTTTTCTCAAGGGGATGGGAAGCCACCGGGAGGGGCCCGTCTGGGAGAGTGTTTTTGGGTCACTCTGGCTGGCAAGGATGGCGGGCAGGATGGTCAGCAGCGTGTCAGGTGCCAGCCAGGGCTGTCGCGTGCGGAGTGCGTGGCACTTGTCCTTCCCTTCGTTCAAACTTGCAGGAATCAGGGCCTAAGGGTATATGTGGGGAGCCCCAGTCATCTGACCTTCCGTCAGCCCCAGCCCCAAGTTTTGACCCTCCTCTACACGCCGTCAGCGTGCGCGGCTGTGGTTCTCAGAGGGGATCTGCCTGGACTGGGGGGGGAGGGGAGCCAGCTCTCACCTGGCCTGAGGCCCTGACCTGAACTGGGTCTAACTGGTCTCCACAGAACAGGAATAACTACCTTTTTTAAAAAAGTTTTTTTAATGGATTGCTTTTTAAACTACTTTAATACATAAAAGGAACATTTTAGAATCGTGAACCCTCATGTTCCCGTCAGCCCCCAGAACCATCAACCAATTCTGCTTCATCATAGTCCTGGTTCTTGAAGTAACACCAACATCATATCGTTTCATCGGAAAATTTTCACTTAGTGTCTCTAAACATAAGGACTTTTTAAAACACAGCCACAATAATACTATAAAGTAGCTCACTCTTAGTCCTTAACATTATCCAGTACCCAGTAAGCATTCCCATTTTCATTTGTTCCGTGAATGCCATAATTTTATTTACTTAGAACTTTGTTAATCAGGGTCCAGGTAAGATTTCTACATTGCACCGAATCCGTGTATCTTTCGGTCTGTTGGACCCCCCTGACCCCCGCCTTTTTTCCTTTGCAGTTTAGTCCCTGGGGAGTAGTTTTCTAGTTTGGATTTTGCTGACTGCTTCCCTCTGATGTTGTTTGCTAGTGTGTGGCCACCACATTTGGGGGCTTCCTCTGCCGGATTCCGAGCAGATTGAGGAATGAGGCCAAGGAGTGGTAGGTGGGAACTGGAGCGTCACCCTGCAGTTGTGTGAGGGCCTGTGCACCTGCAGTTAGCCCTTTGGTCACCTTGCCACCCGTTCTTGGGTGCCTCCAGTCAGATTTAGCAGAGCCTGTTGGGGATGCTCAAGGAACAAGCTGAGCATGCCCAGTTTATGCTTCCAAAGCCACCAATCAGATCAGGCCCCACTTCTCCCCAAGGGAGGATCGAGTCAGGGTGCAGAGGTTGGGGCTCCCACCACCACCTGGAATGAAATGCAAAGATTGGGGAAGGAATGGTTTCCTGAACCCTTACTGTGCTGCTAAGAGCTTTATCCACATCACCCTGGCAACCCTTTGAGTGTTCCTGCCCCATCCCTGCTTGCAGAGGAGGAAACTGAGGCTTGCAGGAGGGAGATGACTTGTCCAGAACTAGGCTCAAACCCAGGCCTGCTGCTCTGCCTTCAATGGGAGGACCAGCCAGCAGACTCCCCTACAGCCAGCTGGTAAATAGCATCTGGCCTGGCCCTAGGCAGTTCCAGGTGCGCAGTGGAAGGATGAGCCTGATGCCCGCTGGCTCTCCAGCCAACACGCCATTGGCTCAGACTCTGGTCAGCGAGCCAGCCCCCAGGCCTGCGGATGCAGCATCCTAGCACCTATGTGGGATGCTCATTTGCCCCCAAAGCTGTGGCTGCGCACGACTAGCTGGCCCACCTGCCACGGAGCCTCCAGTGGCCACTTTGGGGACTGCAGCCTCTTGCGACTCCCCTGCCAGCTGTTGGTTTTATGTTGTGGATCTCATCCCTGCCCACAGGAGACCTACCTGATGAAGCACATGTCCAAACACACGGTGGTGGAGCACCTGGTGAGCCATCACTCGCCCCAGAGGACAGAGTCCCCTGGCATCCCGGTGCGAATTTCCCTCATCTGAGCCGACCCCAGACACCGTCCTGCCCATTGGCAGACACAGACCCAGGCAGCACCAGGCCCTGCCTCCCTCCGGGGCCCTCCAGGAACAGCCGAGCTCTCTCATGACCATCCTGACCTTCCAGAAAGCCTGGGCCGCAGAACCCTGCCCGTTCAGCTCCGGGGGTGGCCAGGCCAACTGCAAGATTCTGGACTGTTTGGTGGCATCCAAAGACGATCTCAGAGCACTTTGAACCTCTCTCTGTTGGGTTTTCTTTACCCCCACCCTTCACTTGCTTCACTGTTTTTAGTTTTTGTTTTAAGTTGTTTTGGAAATAACGAAAAAGATATTTATTGGTCAAGAAGTTGGTGCTGCTAAGACCGAGAAATTAAGAGTTGGACAGATGGACACAGAGAACCAGAGGGCACCGTGGGACCTTCTTTTGCCATGGCCTTAGGTCTTGAGGGAAAGCTCAGGCCTGGGTTTCTGGACTGCAAAGGGGGCCCCTGGTGGGAGGGGGCGGAGGCAGCTAGAGTGAGTCACTCACCATGGGTGCCCAGCTCGGGCCTCGAGCTGCGCCCTGGGCATCACTGACCAGAGGGAGGTGGCAGCTACCAGAGCTGCCCAGGCTTCAGGAGGCAAAGTGAGAGGGGCCAGGAGATCCGAAGGACCAAAGGGTGCAGCGTTGGGCTGGGCTGGGTGCCAGCCCAGGGAAATGGGGTAGGGGTGGGCTGGGTAAGACCTGGACCCCCAATGCCCTTAAGACCACCCCAGTCTACCTCGGTGCTGGCCAGGAAACCTATTGGCTACCTCTCCTGCCATCCCAGACTGTGGGCAGGGGGATGGGGAGGGAGTGGGTCTGGGGCTAGGACCCCCCCCTCCATAATTTCCTCCAGATGGGGCAGTACCCAGGGAGGGGTTATTTGTCTTCCCTGCCATGGAGGGGGAACCCCAGCCCAGGCCCTAGGCCCCTGGGCAGGGAAGGGATCCTCAGAAAGGAGGGTCCCAGGAGCAGCCCCTGCCCTTAGCCCCCACAGACACACCCCAATCTGAAAGCCATGCGTGTCCATGTATATAGGAACTATGTACAGAGACTGGAGAAGCCCCACTCCATCCCCCGGGAAAAAAAAAAAACTAGACAGAAACTCATCTATATATTCTGTATCTGGAGTTCCGTTTTGAATATTAACTGTGTTATTTTTATACACTTTTTAAGCCTTAACTCACCATTGATTTACCAGTTTAACGTTTCCTGGGGTTTCTTTTCCCACGGGGTTCTCTGCCCCCACCCCCACCCCTTTGTTTGACTTGCGTCGTCTGATACTCAGTATTGTAGCTTTTGTCCGCATGTTACTACCCTGTAAATACGCTGTTATACATACTGTTAACACCCTTTGCTTTTTCTATGGGACCTCCAGGCCACCGTATTTAGAACTAGTTACCTTATTAAAAAAGAAAAAACAGTTTGTTGGCTTCTCAGTCTGCATCTTGGTGGCAGGGAGGTGAGGGCAAGCGCTCCTCAATGCTTCAGGAAAGAAGTTTGCATTATATTTCAGAAAAGGGGTGGGGAGAAAAAAATCAGATGTGGGGGAAAACACTAAAGGGGGCAAGACACAAAAGAATTCTCAACCTCTGCTCTTTGTATTTCTCTGTTGTGAAGAATAAACCGTACCTGCACCTGGGTGGCAGTGGTGTGTGGTGTGCTCTGTGCGAGGGCGGGGCTGGGGGGCACCTTTCCACTGCTCCTCTCCCCTCCCCCGCCCCCAGACTGGGCGAGAAGGGAACCGGTGTTGATGACCTCACCACCCCATGAAGTGGGCAGCAGACTGAGGTGCATTGCTGAGGCTCATCAGGGGGCATACATTTCACCCAGGTCTATCCAGTCCTGAAGTCTTTGTAGAGGCATGCAGTCCCCCAGTGAGGTTCACTGCCGCTACTCCCAGAGGGATAGCCACATCCAGTTACCCCACCCCATTTGGGGGACCAGCCTAAGTTGAATTGTGGAATCTATTCCAGTGATTGAGAGAATCAAGAAGTCCGTTTCGCATGTTTGCCCCATGGAGGTCAATGCTTTGATTGCCTGGGAGGAAAATGCAGGAATTCCCTCCAAGTTTGCCAAGGCGGGCTCTGTGCTAGGCATTATGGGAGCGACAAGTGACTCAGCCCTGAGTCACCATGGAGCTCACCATCCTCCTCAGCCCTCACAGTCCTCATGTATGAGACATGGCTGAAAGGTGTAGAAAGTCCAAAGCAAACAAGGATTTATTGGCTTACAGAACGACATTGCAGGGCCAGGTCAGCTGCAGGGCTCAATGATGTGTCTCTTCACTTGGCTTTGTGCCCAGTGCGTCACCCTGGGCTCCTGTGGAGTCCGCAGCTCCAGCCTCACAGCCCCCAGGTTCCAGCAGTCAAGCCTCGGGCTCTCCCAGAAGTCCCAGCAGACGGCTGATTGGGTCTTCTGGCTTGAACCGGTGAAGCGCCAGCCCCGAACCAGTCACTGCCCAGCATGTCTGTACTAAGCCTGGAGCAAGGGGAGTTGCCCGTCTGAAGCACATCTCCCCACGAGGAAACCAGAATGTGTTCCATCAGAAGGGGAAATGGAGGCGGGACCAAGACCATGTTTTAAGTAATCTCACAGGGCTCATCTTTTTCTCTGAAACTGCCCTCCCACAGCGAGCTATGAGTGAAGGGGTGGGCTCTGGCCGTATTGTCACATGACCCTAAGCCAGCTACAGCTGATTGGCCAGGGGTGGCCACCTGACTCAGTGACTGGATTCCTGGATTCCAAAGTGGTACCAGTGGTGTGTACAGTGAAGTCCTCACTTAAGGTCGTGGTATGTTCCGTGACTAAGCGAAACGATGTATAATGAAACCAGTTTACCACAGACTGATATAAATGAGTTAAGTTCCTGTTGCGTCTCACCAATGCTTTAAGGGAACAACGTGGAGCAAAGCAGCATTTTCGAGGACCTGCTGCCCTGGCTCGGGGGAGTCGCTTGTGTACACCTACATTCAGTGGGAATTTTGAAATCAGCCACGGTGGGATTGAGGTGGTGGTGTGAATCCCCACAGATTGGGGCTTTCTTTTCCTCAAAGAGCCGGTTGCTGAACACCAGCACAGCACTGGCTGCCTCTCCCATCAGATTCTCCATTCCATGAGTTAGGCACAAGTTAGGGGACGGTGGACAACTGAACAGGCACAGCCTGTGGACTAGGGGTTGGGTGGCTGTGTTGGGCCAGACATAAGCAGAAGGACAGAGGAGACAGAAAGAAGCAGTGATGGCCAGAGGAGACCCAGAGCCAGTGACAACCTCGTTCCCCATTTTCAGTCTCCCCTCTGGCCAAAGTTAACTTCCTGCTTGTTCTCACATCAAAGAATGTAGTTGCTAGTGGTGTAACGCTGGGTAAGTACTTAATCTTTCTGTGCAGATTTTCTCATACTTAAATTGAGGGCTGTAATAGTAACCAATTTATAGGATAGATGTGAGGATTAAATAAATCAATACATGTCTAATGCTTAGAACTGTGCCCCGAACTTAGTAAGTACCCAATAAATGTTAGTTGTTACAATTTGATGTAGCCCTGGTGGATCTGTGTCCCTTCTGACAGTGAACCCGACTGGACAGCTGAAGATGGGAATTTCTGGAGGCAGCATCTGACGGCCCAGCAGGGTGGGGCGGCTGGGACAGGTGAAGACTGCGGTAGCAGTGACACTCAATGGGAGTCTGATTTTCACCTGCTCACCTGGAGGTTCTCAGGAGCTCCCACTGTGCCTGAGGGCCCGAGCACGCTCCTTGAGGCCAGTGTTGATGGCCAGGAAAGTAGCTGCAGAAGGAACTTTAGCCCCTGCTTCAGCCCAGTCCCCTCTACTGTCCCCATCCCCACCTTAGGCCTCTGCATAAGACAAGGAGGGAGCTGTTCCCAAGAAGTTGTCCACTGTCCCATCCTGTAGCTTCCTTGACCCCCCCCCCCCCCCCTCAGGAAGATCTTCACCCACAGCACCTACTGCTGGGCTTGCCTGGGCCCAGCACCTAGAAACCCCTCACTTTGCCATCATTTTCTCTTTAAAATAGAAAATGATGTTCTTTGGTGAATTCTTTGCACTCTGTGAACCTGCTGGAGAAGGGGCAGGCAGAGAGGGAGAAGGCAAGTTATGTTTTCTGGGGCATCACCTGCAGGGAGGGCCACTGGCACCCTCACTTTACATGTGAGAAGACTGAGACTCAGCAAAGGTAAGGAATTTGTCCATAGTCACACACACAGAAGAGCAGTTGATTCCCATCCAGGTCTTACCTGCTCATACTCAGGTCTCTAGTTCCCTAGGATCGTGTATGTGACCCTTAGTGATAAGATAGGGAACCTGGTCCCAGAGGAAGGGATGTACTTGATCATAGTGACCAAACAATCACCTGTTCTTAGGCACACCTAGCTTGTTCTCTAATCTATTGCTAATGTAGTGGCAAAAGGACATCTGTATTTTGCTTATCTAGTTCAGGGAGGAGGCACTAGGGAACTTTGAACTGCTTTTGAGAGGAGAGATAGATCTTGTATTTCACGTGATCAGTAACTGCAACTTGCTTATTAAAGTTACCAGATTATATACACTGGAATTTCTGTCCTATCTGGGAACAGTAGAGGCTGTTAAAACCGCAAGTCTATGAGAACACTACATAAAGGGTTCAGGAGACCTGGAGTGAAAGCCCACCCTTGCAGGGCCTCAGTGTTCCCAACTGTCAGACAATAGCTCAGGGTTACCTTTCCCGTCGCCTTGGCTCTGTGATCATCTTTCCTGGAGGACCTGATGACTTCATGCTCCTATTCAGAGCCTGTGTTTTTCCCTGTTGCAGATGAAGAGTCTGGACAGCAGTCGTGGGTGAGGAAACTTTTCTCCTAGATACTGTGGCCAAACAGACCTACGAGCCCCAGAACAAGGAAATGTAATTTTTGGGAACTTGGACTCTCCAGGAAAAAGGACCATAAAGACAATTTTGGAATAATTTATTTTATCGTAATGTCAGCATAAGAACTCCCAGCATATAGAAGTCTTATGAGAGTTTATTTGAGCCAAATTTTGAGGACATGCCTGGAAGCAAAATCTAAAGGATTGAGAAAATGCTCTGGAGAAAGGCAGTTTTGCAGTTCCTTTTATGCATTTAGAATTAAAGGGGAAAACATAAAGAGGATGCATGCAATCCACCAGTGGTAGAATTAGGGAAGTGAGAGAAAGCAAAGTGGGGAAATCTCTAGGATTGGATAAAAAGCAAAATGGAGGAACAGGTACTCTTACACTGGTGGGTACAGAATAGTTGGTAGTTAACATTTACAGCACACAGAGATGGTAAGCAGCAGAGGAGATAACAATGAGGGGTTCTGGTAGTCTTGTGCTCTTGTGCCCTTGAGGGGTCTAGAAGAGATTATTCTGCCATTTCAAAGGTGTTAGCCTAGATGCATAAGAACAGTGGACAGGGCTCACTTGAGGTAAAGAATGACCTTTGCACCCTGGCCAGTTTGGCTCAGTGGTTAGGAGTTTTGGCCCTCGGACTGAAGGGTCTAAGGTTCCTGGTCAAGAGCATGTAGGTACCTGGGTTACAGGTTCAATCCCTGGCCCTGGTTGGGGTCATGCGGGAGGCAACCAATTGATGTGTCTCTGTCTCTCTCTCTCCCCCTCCTTCCCTACCACTCTATCTAAAAAAAAATCAATGGAAAAATGTCCTCAGGTGAGGATTAACAACAACAACAAAAAGATTGACCTTTGCTAAGGATGCTATAGGCCTGGGACATGACTACCCACCATGGCCTGCCGAGTTAGGGATTTATGATCAGACCATCCTATGTGACTGCTGAGCTTGTCAGGTTTATTTCATAGCCCCTTTTTTGTTCACAGTATTACTTACATATGTACAAACTATGCTTTAGGGTGGGGGAGGTGAAAAGTCAAAGCCAAGGAGCTGGATGCACTGGCATCTAGTCTCCTCATTTAAAAAGGGGGTAGGGTCCGGCCAGGGTTGAGCACTGACCCATGCACCAAGAGGTCGCCGGTTCGATTCCCAGTCAGGACACATGCCCAGGTTGTGGGCCCAATCCCCAGTGGGGGGCTTGCAGGAGGTGGTCAATGTTCTCTCTCATCGATGTTTCTCTCTCTAAAATCAATAAAGGAAAAAAAATTAAAAATAAATAAAAAGGGGGGGTTACTGATGGGGGCTAAAACATCTCAGGTGGCACTGAATTCAGTAAGGTCTATGTGCCTCACTCCCTCTTGAAAGTGAGGAAAAGAGATCTTACAAATGAGAAGCTCCCGACCTAACAGTTTCTTTTCCTTTTTGTAATGCAAGTGCCTGATTTAAGATTTGATTGCCAAGGCATTCACTTCAAAGAGAGCCACCTCCAATACACACTGCCCCCCAGGAGGAAGGAACCAGGTCGCATCCCCCACTGAGGCTCCTTTGTTTCAGAGATCTTGGTTGATTTTTTTCCCCTTCTTCCTATGCTTTAAATTCCTGCTCCTGTATTTTGAACTCGCCGCAGAGTGAGTTCACGAAACCCGTATTCTCTTCAGCATCCTGATGGTTTCGCTCAAGAGCCACGTGCGCGGGTCCAACCACAACACTGTTCATAGTCTGGGACCAGCACAAAACACTCTCAAAGGCCAGGGCGTCCTCCTCCCACCTCCTGTCTGGGCACATGCAGGAGGTGGTAGAGCCGTTTCCGTCCCATCTCGCCCAGTCCTCCAAAGCGCCATGCTACTTCCAGAAGGGCCCACCATGGCTTCAGCGTCTCTCCTCGCCGTCCCGCCCACTCCGCATCCTCCCAGTGCCCAAGGGGTCCCGCAGGCGCGGCTCGGGCTCGGGCTCGGGCTCGGGCTCCGGCTCCTAGCCGCGCACCACGGCGTACTCCTTGGGCGCCCAGAGCAGGCGCGGGTGGCGGATCTCGGCTCGCGGGCCGATTTCCGGGCTCCAGCAGAACTCGGGCGACAGCACCTTGGCGGGCTTGTGCAGCCAGAAGTACTTGTTGAGGTGGCTCTCGTCGTGCCAGCGCGCCTCGAGGCCGCGCAGGCGGTCCTGCTGCTGGCCCCGCGTGCAGTGCGCCGTCAGCCGGCGCAGCGCCTCCACCTTGCCCCCGAACAGGGCCGCGTGGTAGTAGAAGTCGCCCTCGTCCGGCGCCAGTGCGGCGGCCGAGCGCGCGTCGCGCTCATAGGGTAGCAGCCGCCGCGGCCAGTGGTAGTGCCAGGCGTGCATCTGCGCCACCGAGTCGGCCAGCGTCTCGGGCCCGAAGGCGCCGCTGAAGTGCTGGTCCACGTCCATGCAGAACACGAAGTGCGCCTCGCGGCCCAGCCGGCCGGCCAGCGCCGCGTGCAGCGTGCGCATGCGCGCCATCGACACGTCCTGCCAGCGCCGCTCACGGAGCACGCGCTCCACGCGCAGCTGGCGGCCCGGGCCGAGCGGCGGGCGGGGCACGGCGTCCGGGCGCTCGGTGAACACGTAGTAGACCACGCGCTGGCCCACCATGAAGTACTGCTCGGCCGACTCCAGGAAGCGCGCCAGGTACTTCTCCAGGTACCTGTAGGGCGGGGCGGGGCGGGGCGGGGCTCCGAGTCAGTCTGGACGGGGCCTTGGCCGCCCTTCTCGTCGCCTCGCCCCTTCTCTCCCCTCCCCGACTACAGCATCCTGCTCCTCCGCATTCCGGCCCTCCTTATCTTGCAGCCTTAGTCCCTGGAGCTCCTGAACCCTCCAATCCCAAACTCGTGCAAACGGATGAAAGATTATTGCAGTTTGCCACTCCTGTCCTCGAGGGCCCTGCCTGGAACATGGGCTCTCCCTGACTGCTTTGAGTACCAGGGAAGTGGAGCTGTGCTGGCCTTTGACAGGCTGGCAGCGTTAGTTAGCCTTTGCCTCTAGGGCTCTGAGCCTTCGCTTAATAAGTCCCAGAATTTGGATGTTGCAGCGATGTGCAGAAGCCCAAACTAGCCACGCAGAGAGGCTTTGTGGAGAGAGGTGTCCCACCAGTCTTTAGCAGTCAGCTATCCCAGTGGAGACCCAGACATTGGGGAGCAGTGAGGAATGCTTCCTTTGGAGCCCTGTTGGAATTCCTGGACCACAAAATCACGAGCTACTGTTAAATAGTTGTTTTAAGTCCCTGAGTTTGTGGTGATTCCTTACATAGATAACCTGAACGTTTGTAATATTGGAGACTTTGGGATCCCAGGGTTCTGAAATAATAGTAATAATGCCTAATATCTTTGAACATTTATCATGTGGCAAACAGTGTTCCAAGTCAGTGTGTATTGTCGCAGTTAATCCTCACCATTTATTATTATCTCTATTTTTCAGGTGAGGAAACAGAGCCACAAAGAGCTTTAGTAAGGGGTGCGGGCATACACACAGTTGGTAAGTTGTAGAGCTGTGATCTGAACCCAGCTTGACATTGGATCCAAAACTTTTACCTGCACTTGCTTTATTCCTGGTAGATCTATGAGAAATTGGAGTCAGAGACTTGGAATGCTCAGCATCCCAGGGGGTTAGACTTACAAAACCTTGAAATTCAGGGCCCTCCTGCCTGTTTCTCCTTTCTAGAGTGTGGAGGGTCAGAGTTGGAGGAGTTCTGGGGTATCTGATGACCGAATTCCTTCCCCACATGTTCAAAATCTCTTCCTGGATGCAAAATTCTTACTACCTCCCCAAAGCAGTCTGTTCCATTATTACACAATCTTCCTTTAACTGACCTGAACTCTGCCTCTGTGTACCTTACTTAGGGTTACAGGATCTGATTGCCACTCTCAGCTAGGAGTCCCCTTTGCATCTGGAAAGTGGACACCCTGCTTGGACGCGCCTGCCAACCGCAATGTGGATGTCAAGTGCCCCTCGGCTTTCTTCTCCACCTACCACTCTGACTCCTCTCTATCTGGGAGCCACTCATTTCCGCGATTGGATGCCTCTCCTACAGTGATTCATTCTGACCTCTGCCCTCCTCAACCACCTGCCCCATGTCTATTTGGCCTGGTCATCATCAGTCTGACCTACTTTGTGACTGTGTCCCCCCCCCCCCCATCATTATAGCTTCCTGTGATACCCTCCCCCACAGAGTGCTCAGGTTTGGACCCCTTTCTCAGCATCCCCCTCCTCTTCACTTCCCTTTTACCCAGCTCAAAATTCACTCCCTTGCAGAAACCCTCAGCTCCCCAACCCCTTTCCCTCCATCAGGTTTACGTGGTCAGACCCCCACTTCCCCTTATTGTGTGCCTGCATCTGAACATTTATCATGTGGCAAACAGTGTTCCAGGGGGCACTTAACTGCGGCCAGGCCATTTCCTCTCTTCACCTAATTGCTCTCCCCTTGTCTCACCATCCTCACCTGAAAGACGCCATCATTTTCTCAGCACACACCCAATGACTCCAAATGGATCACCAGCCCCTGGGTAGGTTCTTTCTAGGACATGGCTTTGAGCCCCTGGTTGCCTGTGCTGGGTGGGCTGTACAGTGTTGGTGTCCAGGAAGGGGAAGGACGGTCCCGCCCTCACCCTGGGATAGGGGTGCTGTCTTTGCCTTCCGCATCACTTTGGGATCCTTTGGCACAGGGAATAGGGTACCACACTACCTATATCATATGCATACCCTCCCACCCCGATTGGACAGCACTGCTCCCCTCCCCAGGCCTTACCTGCCTACAGCAAAGACAGTCAGCCCAATGGTGAGGTTCTGCTGTTTAGCCTCTTGCTGGGCCACATCTGGATCAAAAGTGCCATCCCAAATAATGGGGGCCCCCCAGGATGTACAGGTCAGGACTTCAGGTCGGGCCCTGGCCAGGGCAGGGATGAGAGATAGGTCCATTCATCAACCCACTTGGCAGTGCTCATTGCCATTACCCCATGCTGGGCTGTAGGGACCCCCAAGTGGGGCATATCCAGTCCCTAGCTCAGAACCAGCACAGGCAGAGGATCTGGAGATGGACCCGCTGAGCCACTGGTGGAGTGCTTGGCTCTGCCAGAGTGGGGGATGTGAAGAGGGCAGGGGCGCTGGAGCACATACTGTGGAGGGTATGGGCCATCTCAGAGTGGGAGGGATGGTATCGCCTTACCAGAGATGCAGATCTGTGAAGTTGTCTCTTAGCAGGGACATTCTGGCCAAAGGGCAGGTGCCCATGGGGATGAAGACTTCCAGGTGCCTGTTGGGCAGAGGCAGCAGTGAGGGGCATGCCAGCCTCTCAGGAGCCCTGTCGCTCTGCTCCTTACAAGGAAGGACAGCCCACAGGACAATTGTGTGGGCTGGGATAGTCACCACCCTCCATCCCTCAAGTAGACACTTGGAAAGATCCACTTGAATCTTGCCCCCGTGGGCCCCACCTGGAGTGCTGGGGAGAGGCCGTTGTACCTGACTGTAGGGACCCCATATAGGAGCAGCCCTGAGAAGCCAACTGTAAGCAGGATCAGCCACCAGAAGATTCTCTTCCAGGCCCTGAGGGATGGGGAGGGGCATCAGCAACATCCTATTTATATTTGTTTATGTTTATATTTATATTATATTTATACACAGATATCTATACACACGTGAGAAATCATTTGTGCAATTTAATATTTCATTTGTTTTTTTAAAATACAAATATATTATCTTCACATGGTACATTCAAAGACACAAGAATATATACAGTGCAAGGTCTTTCCTGTTTGCAGACACCCAAGTCCTCTGCATGGAAGCAGCTGGTGTCACCAGTGTCCTGTGTATCCTGCCAGAGTCTATGTACAGACAGGCAGTATGGTAAATATAGTACAAATTCTCCCTTCTACCCTATGTCCCTCCCCCTTTCTTGTTCTTTTTTTAACCTTGTAATTTTTTTTTTTTTTTTATCCTCACCCGAGGACATTTTTCCATTTTTTGTACAGATAGAGTGGGAGGGAGAGAGAGGAAGAGAGAGAGAGAGGGAAACATCGATGTGAAAGGGACACATCGAGTGGTTGCCCCCGCACGACCAACCAGGGCCAGGGACAAACTGCAACCGAGGTACATGCCCTTAGTGGGAACCGAACCCGGGTCTCTCCGGACTGCAGGCCAACGCTCTAACCGCTGAGCCAAACCGGCCAGGGCTAACCTTATAATGGTTTTTATCTCCCCCCCTCATTGTCCCCAAAGATGGTAGCACAGTAGGTAGGTCATTCTGCACCTTGCACTGACCGTTATATCTTGGAGGGTATTTCATCCATCTCAGTACTTACCATGATTTCTTACCCTTTTTTCCATTGATTGGCAATAGCATGATTTACCTGACAGGTTCTTTCTGATGAGCATTTAGATGTATATATCTCCTTTGCTTTTCCCAGCAGTGCTGGGGGGCATGGCCTTGGGCAGGTTTGGGGACTGCTGACATTAGGTGTGAGGTGCTTAGTCTGGGAAGTGGCTGGGACTGATCTTGGATGGGAGGAAGTCTGGGAAGGGAGACAGAAGTTTGTGGCTTGGTGGCTGGAGGTGAGAGCTGTCTGGGACTTAGGGGTGAGTTGCCGAGCTGCATGGAGGGCAGCTGTGGTCAGAGACCTTGTGTCTGTTGTGGCTCCAGTCACTGGGCTGGACTCCACCAGCAGAGCCCAGCAGCCCAGTTCTGGCTCAGAGGAGGTGAGCTCTGGGATTTGTCCATGGATGGTTGTTTTCCAGGAAGGGCGCCAAAAGTTGAGAATCTTATTAAGCTCCTGGGGGTCTCATCTGGCTCTCCACATCCCTGCGCTGTGCCCCTGTCTCTGGAGAGGCTGGACCCATGTGGTGAGGAGCACAGACACCGGGGCCAGCTCCCTATCAGCCGTCTGAGCACGGGCTAGGCTTTGGACGACTGTACTTTATAGCTTCCTCATCTATAAAATGCGGATGATGAGCATACCTACCTCAGAGGGCTCTCATGGTTATAAGTGATGAGAACACGGCCTCACACATCGTAGTAGTTCAATAAGCTTTGGCTATTATGATTATTCCTGAACAGAGATACTACTGCTATTATTCCCCTCTGCCCTTCCTGCTCCTCCAGCCCCCACAGTGGCCCTGCCTGCTCGTCCCTCACCAGGACCGTCCAGCAGCACCCTCTGTGCTTCCAGCTGTCCCTGCACAGTCCCATTACACCTCATTCAACGCCAACCTGCCTTACCAGTTTCCACATCACGTGACCAGGTAAATCCTCAAAGAAGAAATGCATTTAGTAGTCAAACCTGGAAGAATATTCACCCTCACTAGTAATCAAAGACATACAAATTAGAATAAGGTGGTTCGTTTTGCCTATAAAATGAGCACATTTTAAAAAGAAATAAAACTAGCCACGCAGCAAGAAGACAGTGAGGTAGGCACCCTTGCACTTGCTGGTGGGAGTGTAGAATGACGCAGCTCTGTGGGAAAACTACTTAGCTATGGGAACTGACGCTTTCAGTCTTCATCCCCTTTAATCCAATAACCTCAGCTTCTGGGAATCTGTTCAAAGGAGATAATCTTCAGTGTGAAGTAAGTTTATGCATCAAGACGTTCACTAGTTTCTGTTCATTCATGCATTCAACCTGTATTTATGGGGCACAGGCTCAGAATCAAGCACTGTGCTAGGTCAAGGTTTCAGAGGGGAGCAAGACATGGACCTGTCCTCAGGGAGTGGAGTCAGGAAGATGTGGTGGCCTGGGGAGAGGGAACGGGTCAGCCGACAGCAACAAACAATGAATGGAACACAGCACAGTGAAGGCTGTGATCAGTATAAGTAGAAGATGCTATGGGGGCAGCCCTGGCCGGTTTGGGTCAGCAGTTAGAGTATCCGCCCAAAGACCAAAGAGTTGTGGGTTCGATTTCGGTCAAGGTACACGTACCTTGGTTGCGGTTCATTCCCCGGCCCTGGTCAGGATTGTGCGGGAGACAACCAATTGATGTGCCTCTTTCACATCAATATTTCACTCTCTCTCTCTCCCTTCTTCCCACACTATCTGAAAATCAATGGAAAAATAACTTTGGGTGAGGATTATTTAAAAAAAAAAAAGTTCTGAGGGCAAACTGGAGAATGGTACCCGAGCCTCGAGAGGTGGGGCGTGAGGGGCGCTTTCTGGAGGAGGCGACCTCTGAGCTAGGACCTGAGGAAGTAGCAGGGATCCCAGCAAAGGGAGTGGAGGGCAAGGGAGGCCAGGAAAGGAAACAACAATGTGCAAAAGTGACCCAGTGTCTTTCTTAAGATACCACACCTACCTGGAAGTCGGGTAGGGGCCGAATCATGGCCAGAGCCTCTGGTAGACTGATCTGGGCATCTTTGGTACAGTGACAGAGGACACCTGGGGGCATTAGTGCCACCTGATCTGTCCGCTTGGATATCTCACAAACATCTCAAACTTACACGGCCAGAAAGGGACTCTCGATTTTCCTCAGAAACCTGCTCCCCACTCAAGTCTCCTGCGTCCTGGGAAATAACAGTGCGACGATATGCCCCGTTTCTCAAACTGAGGCCGAGGAGCCCTCCTCGAGTGCCACCATCTCGCCTGCCCCACGGGCAGTCTACCAGCAAGCCCTGTGGACTCCCACAGACACGCCGCCCTCCACCCGCCTGCCTGCCTGGCTGGCTGACTTCATAGCGCCCTTTCCACCCTCCCTGCTTCTTCTCTTACCGCCCAGCAGTCCATCCTCCAGAAGGAACTTGCAGAAACATTAACACACATCTCTCCCCCTTTCCAGACTTTCCAACAACTTCTTACTGCTCTTAGAACAAAACCCACCCGGGGTCCGGCTGCTGGGATCTCTTGTGCTCCGCTCCTGTGCCCCTGCCCCTCAGCCTTCGTCACCTTTGCCCTTCTTGTCATTTGGAACCCAGTTAGGATCCCCTGTGTGCCCTCTTTCACCCCTTGGCTTCTCTCTGCCAGTGATTCTGAAGTGTGTCCAGCCCAGCCCCTCACGAGCACTGGACTCAGGCGTGTCTCTGGCTGCTGTGTCTGCCTGGGTGTCCCACAGCACCTCAAACTCAGGGCTCCTCAAGCTGCATTTTTGCATTTCCCTTGATCTCTTCTTCCTTCTGTGTTCTCCATGACTGGTCGCAGTTGCCCAAGTGGGACCCCTTCTAGCCATTTAGTCACCATGTTCCATTGCATTTGCCTCCCCATAGAGCCCTGAGCTGCCTCCTTTCCACCCCACTGAACTCTTCACACCTTATTGTCTCTCATCCAGCCAAATCCCTGCAACTGTTTCCTCTCTTGCACCCCCACCCTGTCTCCATCCTGTGAAGTTTTGCCGTGACTCCCACCTCCACACCTCTGCCCAGATTGCTCTTTTCCTGCCAACCACCAAGCTCCCGATCATTCCTCAACACCCAGCTTCCTCCTTGAACCTTCCCCTCCAACACCCAGTCCCCCAAGAGCTCCTCCGGTGCAAACCTTTACTCTAGCACCTGCCAGACTAGATTGTCACTGTCCGCCCCATAGGCCAAGCATTTCCTTGTTGTGTTAGACTTTGGCTTCTCAGTGCCAAATCTGAGAGCCTGCTTCCTAGTTGGCAGTATTAAAAGTTATGTGTTCAGTAAATGAATGAGATCACCAATGGGTTCTTTATCTTCATTCTCTTTCCTAAACTGACAGTTACTCCTTTGCTTAAAGCTCCATTTTCTTTAGGATCAGCTCCACACTCTTTATGAATAATTCTAGAAATGTACCAAGGCAGGCAGGCAGGCAGGCACCTTGCTGAATTTTATGTCCCTCTCTCATGGAAGTCTGATCACGATCCCCTGAAGATGCTGTGATTCCCTCCACCTATAAATGAGGGAACTGTGGCTCAGGAAGGTTACATAACTTGCTCAGGCTCACACAGCTGGTAAGTGTTGGAGCTGAGGTTTGAACTTAGGTCTGTCTGACTCCCAGGCCAGACCGTGGCATTTGGGGCTTTTTATGACCTGGCCCCAGCTCTACTCTGAGGCTTGTCTTCCAAGGGTCCTTGTTATCATTCCCCACAGGCTTCTCCCAAGGCTCCTCCGTTCTCTGCAAGTCAGTGTCTCTCCTGCAAGAAGCCTTTCTCTCTCCTCCCTCTCCAGCTCCATGCCGAGCCGGGAGGGCTGCCTTCCGGCTCTAGAAGCGCAGCTGCCCAGGTACACAACGGGTGGTACCCTGTGAGGCAGGGCCGGAAATGGCGGGAGGGGGCCTCTCTCTGCTCTCACTGCTGTCCCGACCCTGAGCCAGCCCCTCCCAACCAGGGTAGGGCAAGCTGATGCTTTTCTTGGGCACTCGGCCTCAGCTCGGGCAGCCATGCAGACCTGGCCCCAAGTGGGCGCTGTCAGGTCTGGAGGGTGCTGAGACCCAGGTCTGCGGTAGGCACCTGCCAGCTCCTGCCACCCTTCCCATGCCCCAGCCTGGGAGCTGGGAGCCCTTAATCTGTAAGGCCACTGTCTGACCCATTCCTCCGCATTCCTTTCTCAGGTATTTTCAAAAGGACTCCCTCCACCCCATTTCCACCTGCAGAAGGTGGTCCCTCAAGCCCACCCCATGCCCTGTTCCCTGTACCCTTCTTCCTTTCACGAAGAGGTGAAAGATCAGTCATTCGTTCTTGAGTGGGAGCAAGCTTCCAATCCTGGGAGTCACTCCCAAGGAAATAGAGAGCTCTGTGACAGCAGTGGGCAGCTCTAGGCCTCTGTCCCTCTGTCCCGCAAGGGCTCCGAGTTCCGGGAAGCAAGAGGGTTTGCCCAGCTCCTCCCAGGCTCCAGGGTCTCCCAGATCCCCTGCTGCCTCTACCTCCTGGGCCATGTTCCTTCTTAGAGTCACCTTCTTCCAGGACAGCCTTGGCGCCTCCTTGGCTGTTCTAGACTCCTCGGGCCAGCTGCCCCAGCTCCCCGTGCACACTGGCAGTGCCCCACTCACCTGAGTCCCTCTTTGACAGCCATGGCGAGAAGCTGGGGGACAGCCTCCCAGGCACTCTCTCAGCTCAGAGTCGGGAAGCAAATGACCTGTTCTTGGTGACTGGAACAAAGCAGTTACAGGCCATCTGGGACCACACCCACAGGAGCAAGCAGGGATGAACTGCCTGGAGTGGGCCTTGATTAGGAGCGGCACCTGCTGGAGGAAGCCTGCCCCAGGGTGGGGTGGGGCGAGGAACCCCCTTGGGGCCGACCTTCTGGAGAAGAGTGGACCTGAGTAAGGCCAGCTCTGATTGGCCAGAAGCTCTGAGCTGTTTTGTAGTGACTCCTCGTTCCTCTCCAGAGCTCCTTGTACCTCTCCCAGTGCCTTCTGCTCTGGTCAGGGAAAGGCCCACAGGGCCCGGCTATCCAGGGGAACCCTGTTCTGCACAGAGCTTCGGCCAGAGGCCCAGGGCACTGGTCTCCTGATTGTGATCTTGGACAATTGGCCCCAAAGAGGCCTTTACCTTTTCAGGGAAGTGGGGACTAGTCACCCAGGACAGTGTAAGAGCCACACGAGATGGTGGGTATGGGAGTTCTGGAAAGCTTACCCTGGGCTGGGCTTTGAAATGCAGGCTGTGATCCATCCCAGGGGATGAAATCAGTTTCATGGATCATGACCCAGATGTTAAAAGTGTGAACAAGAAGAGAATGGAGAAGGCGATGCCAGAATGCATTATACATAAAGGTAGGAATTGTTTTGTGAAATTTTTGTTTTAATTATATCTATTTAAGTATGTATACAAGGGCTGGAAACATTTTTTAAACTGTGGATCATAAAAGGCTTGAAAAATTCTGTGTAAATTGTAAACAGTAACAAAACTATATTTAAGGATGCACCCTTCAAATTTATGATAGATTGGAGCCTGCCACCCAAAGTAAACAAAATGGTGCCAGTATTTTCCTGTTGAAGTCAGTTCTCTCGAATTCACCATGCCCCTTCTGGGAGGTTGGGTTTCCTCCCTTTCCATCTGTAAATAAAAAGCAGCTCAGATAGGGCCCGGCTTTCAGTCTTCCAGGAAGGGGGATGTCCAGAGTGCAGACTTGCCCGGGCTTCCCAGGCCACAGCGCCCGGCCCACACGGCTGGCAGCGGAGGGGCAGGGCAGAGGACCTTCCCCGGGTGTCCGCTCCCCTGGGTGCCCTCCCACAGTCCCCTCAGCTCAGGGGCTAGGCTGGCTCCCTGTCCTGCTAGCCGTTCCGTCTCCTGAAACAACCAGACTTTCCAGTCCCGGCTCCGCCCTCTGGCTGTCAGGGCAGCCGCACCACAAGAGAGCAAACCGCAGTAAAGCCAGTCACTTGACTTGGCTTCCCAGTACATAGAAGAGTCATGTTTACACAATACTGTAGTCTTTTAAGTACGCAATAACATTGTGTCTAAAATAATGTACATACCTTAGTTTAAAAGTACTTTATTGCTAAAAATGCTATCACCTGAGCCTTCAGCAAGTGGAATTTTTGCCGGTGGAGGTCCTGCCTTTGTGTTGAAGGCTACTGACTGATCAGGGTGTTTGTTGCTGAAGGTCGGAGTAACAATTTTTTAAAACAACAATGAAGTTTGCTGCATGAACTGACTCTTCCTTTAATGACCAATTTCTCTGTGGCATATGTTGCTGTTCGGTAGCATTTTACCCACAGGAGAATGTCTTTCAAAATGGGAAATCTCAAATCCTCTCAAACCCTGCTGCTTTGTCAGCTCAGTTTATGTAATAGTCTAAGTCCTTTGTTGTCATGCCATCAATTTCCACAGCATCTTCCACAGACACACGAAGTGAGCAAATGCTGTTGGAAAAACGCTCAAGGCACGGTTGCCACAAACCTTTCATTTGTAAAAAGAAGAAAAAAGAAAAGCTGTATTTGTGAACTGCAATAAAGCGCAAAAACATGATGTGTGCCTGTACTCAGTTTTTCTCTTCCTCTTCCAGGTAGTACATATATATTTTTAAATTAATTTGAAAGAGAAAGAAACATCGATTTGCTGTCCCACTCACCTATACATACTCATTGGTTGATTCTTGTATGTACCCTGACCGGGAATCAAATCCACAACCTTGGTGTATTGGGACAATGCTCTAACCAACTGAGCTACCCGGCCACGGCAGTAGTTTATATGTATTTTTAATTTTTTTTTCCTTTATTGATTTTAGAGAGAGAAGTGAAAAGGAGAGAGAAACATCGATGAGACAGAACATCGATTGACCACCTCCCGCATGCCCCCCACTGGGGATCGGGCCCACAATCTGGGCATGTGTCCTGGCCGGGAATTGAACCGGTGACCATTTGATGCATGGGTCAATGGTCAACCACTGAGCCACACCGGCTGAACAGTAGTTATATTTTAACAGGCTTTCCAGAGAGGTGTTATCAAGATGTGGGTGTGGTATTGACTCTTTATGTGGGCTTGGTCTTCCAGGCTCCACCCTTAGATTCTCTGATTCAGTAGGCTGGGGCCTGGGCCTCACCTGAAGGAAAACCTAGATAAGCGTGAGGAGCAGGAGCCCACGCTGCCCTCCTCTTCCCTTCCCTGCAGGGAGATTTTTAAGCTTCAAGCAAGCAGGGCACAGTGGTGTGGTGTTCACCGCCGAGGCCTCGTTTCCAGTCCAAGGCCTGGTTCACCGGCACAGGTTAGCCGCACAGCCGTCCACCCGCCCACACCCTGCTGGTCTGCACTCCCTGCTCATGCCTTTGGGTGAGCTGCCTGGGTCTGGAATGCCCTTTATTCTCATCCAAGACTTGGCTGTTACCTCCTGGGGGACAGTGACTTTCTAATAATTTGCTATTCCAGCATCCAAAAAATGCTCAGAAAGTGCTGAGTGAACCGAAGACAATCCTAGGGCTATTTTGGACACTCATTGGGACACACAGGGAAAATCAAAGATGTTTGCTAGCGGGTGCGAGTCGAGTCCTGCTTCAGGTGTTCTAGATAGTCCTGGCCCGGGGTTCTCGTCTCCCCAGTGGCAGTGGTGGGTGGGGGCTGACAGCTCAAGGGGCTCAGGGACCCCCGTGTGAAGAGCTCTCCTGTGAGAAGGGAGTGAGGGTGCCCTCAATGACTCAGCCCCAGCAAAGTGCGGAGGAGACGCTGTCCCAGCCCGGGGGCCCGCCCCTCTCCTTATGGATGGAAGGAGCCACTCAGGACCTGTAGCTGCGGAGACAGGCAGCCCCAGGAAAGAAAGGCACAGCAGAAACAGATTTTACAGATTTATTTTTAAAAAACAAAAACAAAAGGTTAAAAAAGTCCTTCATTTCCAACCCTGCCTGGGGTGAGAGTGGGGAATAGAACAAGCTGAGAAAGGTGGCCACCCTCTTCCGGGGAGAGGCCCACTCTCTCTCCCGGAGCCGGGAGAGGACAGGGCCGGTCAGAGGCAGGCCCTCCCCTTCGCCCTGCCTCCTCCGCAGCCGCTCGGGCTGCCGCGACCAGTTCCAGAGGCAGAGGGAGTGGGAGGCCAGGGGCTGCCTTCTTCACGTCAGTGGTCACTCCAGCTCCTCTCTCCCCTCAGCGTTGTCTGGGCCTCACCACGGGGGCTCCCAGGGCAGGGGGGCACCAGAACCATGTGACCCAGCCCACCAGCAGCTTCCTTAATGTTTGTGACACAGCAGGGCAGTCAGGGGGACTTCACAGTGTGGGGAAGGGGCTTTAGAGACATCGTGACCAGTCTGGAGAGGACATCTGACCTTCACTGCTCCCTGATCTTGCCTCTGCACTGGGGCTGCCCCTCTTTCTACTCCCCATCCTGAGGCTGAGTGGAGTCCAGGACAAAGCACTAAGTGGCTGTTCGCTACAAAACACCTGGAGACGCCAGAGGGTGGCTCTGGGCCTATCTGTCAGTCCAGGCTCCACACACACAGTCACACACACAGCGTTTAAGGCGTCTGTGCCAGCAGGCATGGCCAAACTGGGCCCAGCTTCTCTCTCTCCACCTGCACAGGGTGAAGGGGGAAAACACCTGGCTGCTTCTGGAACAAGCTGAAGGGGGAGAAGCTGGCATCAGGAGAGTTAGCCAGGCCTGGAGAAAGAAGTGGGAGGAAGGCAGGCAAGGGCTTTCAAGGCCTTCATCCAGGCCTGGCGGCTGCCCTTGGAAGTAAGTAACCCAACTCAGGTTGGGGAGCCCTGACCATATACCCCCTGGAAAATGGGGGTCCGAGAGAGGGGAAGAGAGCGGGGCTAGAGTATTGGGACTTTGGAGGAAGCCAGTGCTATCAATATTTACAAGCATAAAGCCCCATCTTCTGCGCCACCTACCTCTCTGCCCCTCCCACAGAAAGAAAGGCCCCTGAGAGCCACTGGGAGGTGCTGTGTAACACCTCCCCATCAGCCACGCCCCATAGGGACAGCCCCTACCCTCGGACTGGCCCCAGTTCTGGGCCCCTCAGGAATGTCTGTCTGGCTCTGCTCAGCTGGGAGGAGGCGTCCTGGGCCAGAACCGTGGCTGCCCGGCCAGCCCTAGGAGTCCTTGAGCATGCTGATGCGAGCATAGATCTTCAGGGCAGGCCCCAGTTTGATGTTCATAGCACTCATCAGGTGGTCCTCCTTGAGCAGCAGCAGGGCCTGCCCATCGATTTCCTGGGCACGGAATTCCTCTGCTATCTCCTGGCATCCTGATGGGGACATCACCACAGATTGTCAATCAGAGCTACCGGTGTTCGTTCTTGGCAGTCACACTGCACTATACACATCATTTTATTTAATCCTCACAACCACACGTGAAGGAAGATGCTGCTGTCCTTATTTTATAGCTTGAAATGCTAAGTGACTTGCCCAAGGTACTGGATTCTGGGATGGTCCCCAGAGATCTGTGCCTCCTTATTCACACACGTGGTTGTTCAGGGCCTCTCCCCTCAGTGAGCTGGCTGACCAGTAAGGTGTGCGCAAGTGATGGCACGTGATTTCTGAGGCCAGACATAAAGGGCACAGCAGCTTCCACCGTGCTCTTCGGATCATTTATTTTGGACTAAGCTAGCTACCATGTGAGGACACTCCAACAGCCCTCTGGGGAGGCCCATGTGGAGAGGAACCGAGGCCTCTTGCCCAGAGCCAGCGTCCCATGCCATGTGAGTGAGGCACTGAGAGTGAATTCTCCAGCTCCAAACCTCACACAACTGCAGCCACTCCGGCTGACATCTCACCGCGACGTCATGAGAGCCCATCCAGAACTGCCCAGCTAAGCCGCTCCATGTTCCTGACCCACAGAAACCTTGAGATAATTACTGTTCTAGGTCGCCAAGTTTTGGGGTAGTCTGTTTCACAATAAAGATAACTAATGCAAGTTTGGGTACTTAGAAGAGAGCTGCAGCTGCAACAAAACCCTAAGCCTGTGGGCGTGGCCTTAGGAGCGCCAGGGCTGGAGCTGGAAGACTGAGGAGAGTGTTGGTGAATGGCGGAGGTGCTTTCACAACACTAGAAATCTGATGGCCTTTGACAAAACCCTGGAGGCTTAAAGGAAAGTGAGGAAACTTGCTGGAAACTGGAAGAAACGGATTCTTATCATGAAATAGAAAAGTCAGCCACCTGTTGCTGGAGGTAACAGGTAAGATTAATTACCGAATGAACTGAGTGTCTAGCTAACATTTTTGGGCAGAATGTTGAAGGTGTTGCCTGGCTTCTCATTGCTGCTTACAACGTAAGGAGAGGAGAGTGGTATGGTAAAGGACAACTGTTAAACATGAAGGAGCCAGGATTTGCTGGTTTTGAACATCCCTAGCCTCTCCAGATGGCAGATGATGCTAAAATTAAGAAACGGTTTCTAGGCAAAGATCAAATACAGGCATGGTCAAGAAAACATGGTCTACAGATGAAAATGAGGGTGCGACTTTAATTTTTTGTTAAGACCTTACGGAGAGCTAAGGTGCTGCCTCTGAGAACTGTTCAATCAAAAGGATTCTAAGGGAGTACCTCTCAGACCCTCTGTATTCAAGGCAGGGCTTCTACAATGACTGAGGGCTCTATCCCTCAGCTTCAGAAGAAGCCAATGTTGAGAAAGGTTCATCTTGAAGACGTGTGTGTGTATGTTTTTTGTCTTATGAAGTGAGCCCCTAAAAAGATTCACGTGAAGCCCACAAAGATCTCAAGAGAACTGTACTGGCAGAAGTGCTGCTGTTCGAACTGAAAGGGTCAAAGCACCACCACCTGAAAGCCGCAGGAAGCAGGCCGAGAACCGCTCACTGGACCCAGGCTGGCTCCCCAGGAGAGGAGGGTGGTTCCAGAGCGGAACCAGAGCTGATGAGAACCACTCCCAGGCTGCGAGTCCTAACCAAGGAAATGCCAACATGTGCCTGCTGGCTTGTAGAGCTGGTGTGGCTCAGTGACTGCCGCACCGTTTTCCCTGTGGAAGGGGCATGTCCAGGTGCTGTCCTATACCTATCCCACCCACACATCTTTGATTCGTGGAGGAAAATGGCTAACATGTAACCCTCCAGTTCTCAGGTCTTCAAATTGAGAGGAATCGTTATTTATATGAGGAGCTGGACCCAAGGAGACTCATTTGTGCCTGGACCTGAGTTAGATGACGAGATCCTGGATTTCAAACTGTTGCTCTAACGGGATGAGACTCAAGAGGACATCAGTAGGGGCTGAGAATGTTTCCGCATGAGGGAGGAACATGCATCACTGGGGAACTCTGTAAGCAGCCTCCAAACAGCTCCCAACAATTGCTTCTTCCCTTTCATGTTCTCTTGAATTCCCTCACAAAATGAGGAGGGTGGACCTGGGCGACTAGTGAGATACTGTGAAAGTGACAGTACGTATGTGATTCTGAGCCTAGATCATAAAGGCACAGTGGCTTCCACCCTGCTCTCCTGGATCGACACCTGTGGCCAATACGGATGCCACATCATGAGAAGACTCAAGCACGAATGCTCTGAAGAGTCCATGTGGAGAACCGGGCCTCTTGCCAACAGCCATACCCTCGTTGAGAATCATGTGGAAGAGGGTCCTACGGCCCCAGTCAAACCTTTAGATGCCCTTAGCCTTGACTAACATCTTAATCAGAATCTTATAAGGGACCCTGTGGCAGAACTGCCATGGTAACTGTGCTACAAATTCTGGGGATGCAGCAATAGATAATACACGGGATTGACTGGCAGGGCCAGGATTTTAGCCAAGTTGTGTCTGACTCAGAAGTCTGTGTTCCTAACCACTGTACTCCACTCCAGTCTCCAAGAAACAGGCTTGTGGTTGCCGTCAGTACCGACCTGGTCAGTGGCCACATGAGACTGGCAGAAAAACAGCAGAGAAGCTTTGGAGTCCCACCCAAAGCATCTGTGAATGATGTGAGGTTTGTCTTTCAAGGTTCATGGCTGGACTCAACCCTGGAAACCACTTGTGCTCCACCAGAGGGGCATGTGGGTCCCCGCTACGCCGCCATGTCCTGCACTTCCATGGCTTCATGCCTCAAGCTGCTCCCTGATGTGGTCCTTTCACCTGGCAAGGGCCTACTGTCCATCGTCATTCATAGTTTACATGTCTTCACTGTTGATGTCTCTGAAAGACTTCTCCACTCCCACTGACTCCCCCCGCCAACCTGCTATAGGAGACACAGGGTTCATTATCACCTCTGCATCTCACACACGCTTAGCATGCCAGTCTATGCAGAATTATAGCTCTGAAATATTATTTACAGTTTGGTGCTAGAATGTAAGCTCTGACAGGCAGAAACCTCGTTGTATTCATCTTTGCACTCTAGTTCCTGAACCTGAGTCATTAAGTGAACTGCCTAATGTTTCCTGGTGGTGGGAGGTGGGTCTCTCACCCCCTACTCCCTGCTATCCCAGGCAGGCAGGGAGCTTCCAAGGCCTTACCTGGCAGAGAGCGGATGAATTCGTAGACATCTTCTACATTCCACTTGGTGGGCTCACTTGGCAGGAAGTGGTGTCCCATGCCTACCAGGTCCCGCATGTGCATGTCAGGGAGCTCCAGGTCCCGCTGGCCTTGTCGCCGGCGGGAGGTAGATGAGCTGGCTGAGATGGGTGACAGGGGTTCCTCATAGCTTGAGTTATCTGAGCAACGGCTGGAGTCCTCCTGGCTGTGTGTTAGCTGCAATGCAGCAGTGACTGAAAGGGGTACAGTGCCTGTTGGCTGGGAGCAGAGAGAGTTGTCTTCAGAATGGGGGAATAAGCCATCTCTAGCAATGGGCAAAGGCACTTATATTTTCCCTGTTCTACTTGGTCTACTACTGCCTATCTCTGAATTCCAAAAAAGCATGTTCTGTGCTGTCCTCTCTCTGACCCGAAGAGTAAGTCCCTCCCAGTACCGGAGCATGTACCACACCTCAGGTCGATCACCTGACTATATGCTATGCTCCTTCTACATGTGGAGTTTTAAACCAGGGCTCTATGGGCTTTAGGGGGAGGTCAATGAACCACCACCAACAGCATGTGAAATTTCTCATGTATGTACATTTGGATATAGCTCTCATCAGATTCTTAAGGAGGTTTATGACCAAATAATAACAAGCAGCAGCAAAACACCCTAGGCCGTGAGTTCCTCTAGGGCAACTTACAGCCTCGGTGCCTGACCGAGCTCCTGGCACACAGCGGTACTAAAAAACATTTAATGTTCCTGCTGGAGACCTGCAAGAACTCAGTGCTCTCCAGTGCACGGAGGCAACACAGTGGAAAAGGTCAAGGGTGCATCACCCAGCCCTCTGTGTGAGAGGGGGTGACGGGAATAGCCAGGTAGGGCAGACCTCAGTTCCATGGGTGCAGATGTCATGGAGGGAGGCAAACAGCATGGGAGGGGTGATGTCAAGGCAAGGTCACTGAAAAGGGAGTCACCTCATAAACATCCACGGTCTGAATGAAGGGGCGTGGGGAAGGCTTGATCTGCCAGATTATGAGAAATGGGAACCTGACAGAACATGCTGACAGCGGCTGCGGAAAGGGAGTGTCCTGGGTCATGGTGAAAAGGGGAGTTGTAGTTGGTGGGGACTCGTGAGGATGAGCTTCGGGCTCTGCCAGCCCTCTCACCTGCTTCTTGGTATCCTTGGTGAGAGGTGGCAGACTGGCTTTGCTGGCCCGACGGCGATTGTGGGTCGTGGCTCCTGCCTTCTGCAGCTTGCTCCGGTCCGAGTGGAAAAGGCCCACTCGTTTGGTGCATCCCACATTGTACCTGCCAGAGTCAGGGGACACAGGAAGTCGAAGCAGTCGTAGGGTGTAAGGGCCTTGGGCAGAACAAGGGCAGCTGAGCTCTCTGGCAAAACCTGAGTCCGTCTGTTCATTCTCATCCTAAACCCCTCACTTGACACAACAACTAGGACCACAGTGAGAACTCTGCAGACCCATTCTACTATGAACATGACCTGGCTCAGACACTACTGCCACGGCCCTGCTGAAGGGTAGCGTGGCAAAGCTTCACAAAGGCGCCCTGATTAGCTCCAGACCCTGAGGGCTGAACACAGCCTTATTCTAGCCGCTGCACAGAGGAGTGCCTGGGGCCTAAAGATTTCTTCTCTTTGGGGGGCCCAGAGCTTCAAGGCCAGCCGCTTCGTTCCCCGCCCCCACCTTGGTACAAAGACCACATAGGGCTTCAGAGTCAGGCGAGTCTAAAGCCCCAGCTCTAAGACTTCAGGCACAATTACTTATCCTCATGTGTATAAAGAAGACAATGGCAACACCTGCTTCAGAGTTATTCTGAAGATCAGATGACAGTGCGTACGACTGCCTCATACACGCAGGCTCTCAATGAACAGCGCTGGGTGTCGCTGTGACCGTCAGCCTTCCCAGCTGGTGAGAGCTCATGCAGGAACCACTGTCATGAAGCAGTGCTCTGGGCAAGCTCCCTGGGGAGGGCGTACCCTAGGAGATGGGCAGGAAGAGAGGCTGGGTGCCAGTGGGACCCAGCAGGGCAGCCAAGCTGGAGCCCTGCTTCCTTTCCTGGACTCTGTGCTGTCTCTGATCTGCTCGTGGGAATTCTTTGGTGCATTAGTGACATGACGCTGCTTCCCGGCAGGTCAAGGAATAGGGAGTTGGATAAATCACCCCAGGCCTCTTGGGGTGGACTCTAGCTGAAAGGAGATGGGACACAGGAGCGGGACACAGGAGCAGGACACAAAGGTGCAATCCTGAGGAAAGGGACGGCTGGGCAAAGCAGGGGTGGGGGCTGAGGCCACTCACCTTTTTGCACAAGCCATGGAACAGAAGCGCTTGGAACGCTTGAACTTGTAGGCAAAGTCCACCCGGCCACAGAGCTCACACTTGAGTTTGAGGGGCGTACCCTCCTCTTTGGATTCTGAAACGTATGAAAATTTGCGAGTATGAAGAATGAGCAATTCCACATGCTGTCGGCAGCCCATCACAGGAGCCTACCTACTCTGTTCTGCCTCCTCCTCATGTTCCCACAGCTCTGACACACAGCAGCCCTCTAGCTTGGAAAATGCCAAGCCTCTTTCACCACTGTTTTTGGAAGGCTGTTTCCCTCCCTAAAAAGTACTCAAAGGCTTGCCCTGGCCAGTTTTGCTCAGCAGTTAGAGCGTCGGCCTGCGGTCCAGAGAGACCTGGGTTCGGTTCCCACTAAGGGCACGTATCTCGGTTGCAGTTTGTTCCCAGCCCTGGTTGGGTCGTGCAGGTGGCAACCACTCGATGTGTCCCTTTCACGTCGATGTTTCTCTCTCTCTCTCCCTCCCTCCCTCCCACTCTATCTGAACAAAAAATGGAAAAATGTCCTCGGGTGAGGATAAAAAAAGAAGAAAAAAAAAAGTACTCGAAGGTGTCTGAGGCTGCCTGTGACACTGACAGGTCTTTCTTGTAAGTGTGATGAGCCTAAGGCACCCACAGGTGAAGCTGTATCAGCACCCCTCCTCCTGATCCTGGGAGAGGAGGGGGCTTGGAGGGAGTGCTCTGGATGCCACAACTGAGCTGAGACTCTCCTCCCCCAGACCTGTCTAGTTGGCTGCTGACTTGGATAACAGAACCAGGAGTTTTGTAATCTACGCAGGCCCCTCCTTCCATTTAGTCAGTGGCTCAAGTGACAAGTGCAGTCCTCGTTTGGCTGCACTGAGCGTCAGAGCTGGCCTGTCCTGAATGCATGCTCTGGGGCAGTGAAGGACGGGCACAACTAGACTGGTGCTGCTCCTGCAGTCCTACAACTTGCCAATGACTCACGGAGGAGGAGAGGAGGGGAGAAACAGTTCCCCAAGGGCAGGGACTTCTCCTGTCTCTGTTTCCTAGGGATAGGGGCTGGGAAGGCACTGGGGGAAATGTTCAATAAGCTGAAATGTTTACTACATTCCCTGGCTCTGAATTCCTCCATGGATACCAAGGAAGGAAGTGTAGAAGGGCCTGCCTTTCCAGATTTGCCTACTTCCTGTTTGGCCAAACCGGAAGGCCTTAGCATTCAGGGTTTGAGATGCTTACCTTGTAGATAGGGCTCCTCCATCTCGGAGTCAGTGGTGGTGGTATGATCCTGCTGTGGAAGTTTCTCAGGCAAAAACCCCTGTGCATACTTCTTCTTGAGATTCCCCACCAGCAGGGACGAGCGTCCCACCTAGAGGACATGATGACATGGAGGCATGAGGGTTAGGTGGGAGATGCTTCCTTGCTATCCAGCCTCATCAAAATTACATGTATAAAGCATCCAGGCACAGATGCCAGCCCCTATATCATCATCCAAGCATGCCCTGCTCAAGGCTTATTTTGCTGGTTAGCTCATGAGGCAAGATGCCAATGGACACCGAAGTACAGGGATGGCTTTAATCCAGGACCAATGGGAGGCTCAGGAGGTTAGGAAAATATCTACCCTTCCAAGTGTCTAAGGGGCAGAAATGGAGGCAGAGCTCAGGTTTCCCACACTGCCAGAACAGGTTCCAGGACCCAGGGCTCATACATCGCCAGACAGGAATACAGCCGAGGCTGTGTGTATGAGTGTATGGATGAGACAGAGAGACTCAGTAACCATTTTTTAAATTTCTTACTGTTCTCTGCTCTACCAGCCAGAGGTACATGCAGCCATGGAAGACAGTAGAAAATGGACTCTCGGCTACAGAGCAAAAATGTCCTCTGTGGTTGCAAGGATCACAGATTGGCTAATTCTTTCTTCTGGTCCCCCCATAGTTGCCTCTGTTCAGGTAGCCTGGTGGTCAGATTGCTAGAGCAATGCTGGGGGTGTTACTGAATCTGCATCTACCCCGACACACCAGTTGGTTTCTGGTGTTTCTACAGGAGGCCAAGGGGAAGATACTATCTAATGAGGGAAGAGATGTGACAGGCTTAGAGCAACCTATAGCTCAGTGCTCCAGGTGGATTTCTTTGCCACAGGCCTTGAATGACCTCAGAGAAAGAGGACAGCATCTACCCATGCTTCTTTGGCATTTTAGACAGGTGTGTCACCCTTCTCAGTAAGTCAAGCTTCATCTCCTGCCAATTCAAATCACTTGTGGATACAAAGAATGAGTAAAAGGCAGATGGCATCCCATGAGGGTCATGTATCTCTAAGGTAATTTTTTCACGAGAGGGGATATGTACACCTGTCTCCAGGCTCCTCCCTCCCACTGTCAGAGCAGTACCATCGGTCCTCACCCGTCCACAATGAGCAGAACCAGCTCTGGCCGCTTTGTTCTAATAAGCCATTTTCTTTATCCCTTTATACTTCCTTTTGGTCTTATGCTTTAATTGGAGACACTTGACGGTGCCCCTTCTGAAGTGCCCCTCACTCGCATTCACTTCCCTTGACAGGCTGTCCCCAGGTCACAACCCCGTTCTCTCCATTTCAGATATATCTCAAGAATTCTCTTCTGTAGAGGTTCCTTTTGTTCCCTAAGTGGCCAAAGTTTTGCCACTCAGAGGTTTTGGCATTCAAAACTGAATGGGGTCTCATTTCCCAAAGTCCACCAAACATGCCAAAGTGAATTCCCTTCTAACCAAGGGGGGTCACACATCACCAGGCGGGACAAAGCTGAGTGTGTGTGTGGAAACTTCTAAACAAGAGGTCTTGCCAATTATTCCTAATCAGAGACCCCTTGTGGACCTTAGGAAGATGCTCAATCCTAGAAAGAAAATGGCTCTGACATTCCTTTGGGGGAAAATTATCAGGGAAAGAACAACTTTTTCACATTTTTGGAAATTTTACATGGAAACGTAAAATATTCTAATACACATCCAAATCATACTTAAAAAAAAAACACAAAAAACAAAAAAGAAAGAAAAGAAAAAAGAGGGGAAAAGAAGTAGTCCGTACCGGGAAAGGCTCCGCCCCCTCCTGGATCACAAACCCTTCGATAACATGCGTCAGGATTTGGGGTTTCACAATGGCCTGTGGTGGTTTATTCTCACCATTCTGGGGGGCAGTGCCGGTGATGCTGGAGGCAGAATTTCCGTTCCCTGAGGTCATGCCGGGGCTGCTGAGGTCGGTCAGTGCATGAACAATGCCCTGCCCTGTCTCTGCACAGGGGAAAGGAGGGAAACACAAGCAGGGGAGGTCAGAGCCTGGTCCAGGCCAGGACAGCAGGGACTCAACGTAGGCCTGGCGTTTTCCGTGGAGCCAAACGACAACGCAAATCGAGCAGTCCCCTCCCTCAACCATCTATTTAATGATGGTGTCAAGGGACACAGTACCAGGTGTGACTATAATTAGTTGTGCAACAATGCAACTAATCAGCTAGCAATTTCCCAATGGTGTTAAGAAGAGTTCAACCAGGTTAAACAGACAAGATTCCTGCCTTTGAGGTGTTAAGAACTTGGTCAATATTGATACAGAGAAGTAAAGTAACATTCAGTTCAAAGGAGAAAATGTATTCAAGCTATCTGAAACCAGAATGAAAAGCTGAACTAGGTAGAGGGCTAAGGGTAGGGGTATAATGGGGTTTGAGGGAGAGAGGTTAAGTGACCCTTCTATGAGGTTCCTTGGAAAGGATTAGATTTCAAGTGTCCTGTGAAATGTCAAAGTACTGAATGCCAGAAATCAATGCAAAGGGAATCTGGGGGCTGAGCCCCAAGTAAACACGGTAACACAGATCGGACTATTCAGGGACTGTTATTTAGGGTCACTGTGTTCTAGTTCTCCACCAAAGAGGCTGTGAGGCAGAGCCGAGGTTTTCCATGCCGTTTCTGCTGGTCCTGTGCTCTCAATCCAGCCTCTTGCCCTGTTCGCAGCTCCATATCTGAGCTAGTACTTAGCCAACCGACTCCTTCCCTCCATCCCTCTGTGGACAACCTTCCCGAGTTCTCCTTCTCCATGGACCCACTGGCCTTCCTCTGAAAAACCTAAGAGTGCTCCAGAAAGTATGACGAGATGTCTACAGAAACACACCGCAATGGGCCTCCTCTTCTCCACTTCCAACAGCACCTCTCAGGAGTTGTCCCCCGGGAGTTGTTTTAGAGATGCAAGACTTCGTCACCTCACTTCTGAAACTACCCCCTTCTCAGGACCATTCTCTACCACCACCAGCTGCCCAGTGAACTGAAGCTGCCTTTAACCTGGATCTTCCTAAAAAAAGGGGAAGGAGGGCATTTCTTTATTGCAACAGCCTATTAAGTATAACCCAGTGTGTGTTTGTGTGTTATATACTTTAAAAACAATTTCAGTAAATTTATAAGCTAAGTAATTTCTGCACAAAACTTATTTCATGTTAAAGACCCAAAATCCCATCATGGAACAGGAATTCATAGGGTCTAATTATGTAGCATGGAGAAATCAAAACAAAGTCATTTTAGAAAGGGTTTATAACTGGTTCATTTTCTTACCAGTAGCCCTAATGTTCAATAAGCCAGGATAAATCGTTTTGGTGAGAAAGAGTTGGCGGCTATGCCACACGCCTCAGTACTCAGACAGACTCCATCATCCAACTACAAGAACTTCAGAGCTGAGCAGAGTCATCCAAGAGATGTACTTGATGAGATTTTTAAAAAATGATTCTTGGTCGTGACAATCACACTAGCTTAAGTATTTATAGCTTTGGCTTTTTTTAAAAGACATAAAATTTCTCAGTTGTAAAGGTGTTTGGGAACTGAAAAAAATCTTTCCTTAGCAAACCATAAATAACTAGGTAGACTGAGTTAATTATATAATCAATCAAGTTACCTTTCTCTCCTTTTAAATTTTAAATATTTAAGTCTGCGCTGACATAATTACATTTTCTCTGCTTTAAAAATGTTTAAAACATTTAAATTAAGTACATATTTTATAAGGAATGATGAATAAGTGATAAATAGAAAGCTTACTATTTAAGTTAAATTTTTATTTTTAAATGATGGCTGCTATTTCTTTCTCATTAGAGCCTAGTAAAATATTCCCTGATTATTCTAATGAACTACAAATTATAGAATCAAGATTAGGAAGTCTGGCTTCACCTCTTACTAATGCTTGGACCTGCTCTGTAACACCCCCACCCTATGGTTTTCTGGCATCCGTTTAAATACCTTTTGTGACCAAGGAACTCACTACCTCTGAAGTAGTTTGTTTCCACCTTGGGCAATTTGGTGAAAAAGTTTTTCCTTATAATGAGCCAAAAATCTATCTTCTGTTCATTTCTGCCCATTTATCCTAAGACCACAAAGAACAAGGCTAATCATATTTGTTCATAGGGCAAAAACATAGGCTTAGGCCTATCTTAGAGACTGGTCTCTATCTCTAAAGTGAATTAGTGGCAAATTCTCATTATTTCCTGAGCCTCCGTTTCACTGGCTGTAATATAAGGACAATAACAATACTTACCTTACAGTGTTGCTGTGAGGACTAAATGAGATAATGAATGAATAGCAATGCAGCGCTAGCACACGAAGAAATGCTCAGGGTGTCATGAAGAATGTCACTCAGGGTCCCAGAATATTTCTCTCCTCCAGGCCAAACTCCCTCTGCTCTTTCAACTGTTTCATATTTAAAAAAGGATTCAAGTTCATCATCATCCTAGGTCTTCTTTGCCTGCATCTTTTAAAGTCTACCCAGCCAGTGCTAACATAATCAAGTGTATTGGTCTAGGAGATCAGGGTGGTAAGGTTTTTGTTTTGTTGAGAGCACAGGTGAAGGGAAATGAGTGACTTCCTTGTTTTCATTTATAATTCCTTTATGGAATTAATCCCTTCTTCCCTGACTTCTGGAATCACTCCCAATTCCTGTTCTTTTCACTGCTACTCATCACCCGACAGCCTCTGATACCTTGTCTCCTTTCATGGGATCTCTCTGTCCCTGCTCGATGGCTCTCCTCCCCCCTTCATCCCTTCCCTCCCATCTCAGATCTATTAATGTACACTGTAAGGCAGGATAACTCTTTCGAGGTCAGATTCTTTCCTCGTGCCAAATACAGTAGTGAACAGATACAGTCACCGGCTCAGGGGTAAGAGAGCCACCAAAGGATAGACTCTTTCACCATAACATTAGACACAATCGCTCCCATTATAACTGGGGTGGGTTACAGGACAGACAGAATCCAAGGGATAGAAGAGAGTGTTTTATGAAGATATGTACAAAGGTTTACAGACATTGTGCTTTGCATTCGTCTTGTAGCAAATACCTTCTCATCTGCTTTAGTAACAAAGGAGTTTGGGCTATTTCTGGAATGACCAAACACAGCCTCACCCCTGCCAGGCTCAACACACTGCGATTAATTTAATCTGCTTCCCCGCTCTCCCAGACTGCTCTGCAGCCTGCTTGGGGGAAAGCAGCTTAATAGGGAAGCTTGCAGAAACCTGCCCTGCTGGCCCTGAGGCCAGATAAAAGACTGACACGAAGCAAGCAATACTCTACCTTTTGGAAGTCTTTTCTCAGTTCTCTCGATCTAGGCTGTAAAGGATGCCTGGGATTCCCAGGGGCCTCAAATGCCTTTATACAGAGTTAGGCACCTGAAATCCGAAAGGTGAAGGCCAGGGCACCATGAGTTCGGGAGGCTGTGGGAGGGCAGTAGAGCCAAGCTACAGTGGTGCCGGGAAGGTGGAATCTAGCCTTTCACTGAAGCTGACCACAAAAGGCCAAGTATTCAGATCAGAATGAACGGAACAGTATGCTCTGGGGGAATCGTTACATAATGTCTCAACCTCTAGGCTGCTTCTCAATTCTGGTCTCACTCATAAGCTCTGGCAGAAACAGCCCTTATAGGGGCAGGCTAAAATAGAAAGGACCACAATGGCCCTGTTTGTGGAATGACATGCTTCAGGGTTGGTCCCCTTCACCAGGCAGGTTTCTTTAGGCAGGGGGCTATGTCTTGGTCACCTGTATCTTCAGGGACTAACCCAATGTCCCATATATGATAGATTCTTTTTTTTTTTTTTTGCTCAGGTAGAGTGGGAGGGAGAGAGAGGAACAGAGAGAGAGAGAGAAACATCGATGTGAAAGGAACACATCGAGTGGCTGCCACCCGCACAACCGACCAGGGCTGGGGACAAACTGCAACCGAGGTACGCGCCCTTAGCGGGAACCGAACCCGGGTCTCTCAGGACCGCAGGCCGACGCTCTAACCGCTGAACCAAACCGGCCAGGGCATGATAGATTCTTAATGTCTGCTAAGCTGAAATGTATGAACCCATGGTCTCAGTCTGCACTGTTGCCGTAAACAGTACAGGTCTCCCTAGTCTCAAGACAAGCAACTTGCCAGCAGCTGAGAATTGTAAATTACTTTCTGAGGCTACAATGATTTGAAAACAGCAGGCTGGCGCCTGTCTATAAGAGTGGCATTTCTGGGTGCCTGTCCATAAGGAGGCATAAGAGATGTTCCTTGGCCATCTTTCTGTTAAGGCAGGGAAACATTTACTCCAGCTCCAGGCACTTGGAAAGGCATGGTGACCTCTAGGGGCAGAGGCAGGGAGGTGCTTATAAAAATAGCCTGGTCTCAGTACCCACAGGTAGGTGTCCAGAGAGGCTGAGCTGCCCTGCCCTCAGAAGACAGAGGTCATGTGAGCCCCAGCTATGTAAAGCCTGGACCGCTTAAGAACCAGTTCTGATGCTCTTTACATGCACAGATAAGCCAAAAACCATCAGTTATTCTGGAACAGGTTTAGTACTACTATTTACTGTGGGTATTTCAGATGGCCTGGCCACTCATTCTATTTGCCTTGAAGACCTGACTTCAGAGGAGAGGGGGCGGGTGGTGGAGCACAGCTTCTCCTTCCACCCCCTCGGCTTGGCCAACACTGTTTCCTACTTTCTCTAGACACGAAGAGAGGGAGTGTTTTAATCTACAAGACTTCTAACAACCCTTGCTGGGCTGTAGCAGGAGTAAGCCAGAGCTAATGGAGTTAAAGAATTCAAGAAAGCAGAACATGTGAAAACATGGGTCATTTGCCTGCAGCAAATTCTTCTGGGTCAATGAGAAAACAAGGCTCCCTGTACCACACAGAACGTCCTCTCCAGGCCCCTTCCTGGCTCTGAAGTCCTGCTCACTGTGCCTTGGCTTGGCGGGCCAGCTACGAGGCCTGGATGGGCGACAGCAGGATTCCTAAGAACTGCTTGCTCTGGGGAGAGTCTGCGTGGAGCACCTGCAAAGTGACCCCTGGGGAAAGCACATCCCGAAGGCGGAGAGCAGCTGACGCAGACTGTACCTGGTCTGAGCAATGGGCAGATGGCACAGTCCTTGTGGAGAGGTCTGTGGGCCACCCTTTAGGATCTTAGTTATATTTGGGTCCCTAAAGAAATTAGTGTCATTGTGAAAGTGAGGGTGGTAAGATGTTTCATAAGCACGGATCTTGGCACTCCTCCCCTTGTCCCCGAGGGGAGGGGAGGAAAATGAAGTGGGGGGTCGGCACTAGTGCATTGTGGGGAAGAGGGAGGGAGGGAGGGAGGAGTGGGGGCTCTATCCTGGGATCCTGACAGAGTCCATCAATTAAAGAGATTGATTTTGGTAACAACCTTCTTTAAAATGCAAATATACACCTGCGGTCATTCACACCTCACTGTGAATCACTTAGATAAGCAGATAGCTTTCTTCCCAGTTTAGGGACAGAAGGTTTAGTGGGAGGGGTGGGGTGGAGAGTGATCACTTTGGATCCTGGGTGCTAGATTATAGATGATTAGAGTTAGAAGGGCCCCAGTATATAACCTCTTAATTTTCCAGACGAAGAAAAAATGTGCATAGTTAACTGTGTATTTTAGAATCAAGGCAAGAGTAGATGCAATTTATTTGGAAAACGGTATCTTCTAAACACACAAAAGGAGCTCTTAGTGGTGGGAAAATTGCAGGCCCCTTCTCACCCTGGGGTCCCTTCTCACCCTGGGGTCCCCTGAGTACTGGGAGGCAGGAGGAACCAAGGCCAAATGTTTGTAGCTTTTTCAATCTGGCTAAGGATGGAGCTGTCAGACACATAAGACGTCCTTGCCTTGAGGACACACAGCAGGCTCTCTCACACAGATGCCACCACCATTCTGCTCCTCAGGGCACCCTCCTTGGCTCTGCAAACAAGAGCAGCCTGACCTGAAGCATCTCTCCGGAGAGGGAAGTAATGCGACAGGAGGACCCTTTCAGGGCACTTTACTGAGTCAGGGGTGAGCTTTTCTGTCACAGGAGCTGGCCAGAAGAATGAAAGGGAGTCCGAGCCAGGTGGCCCCAGACCTGCCCTCAATGTCACTGCACAATGACCTTGTTGAGTCTGGGTTAAGAGGATTGGAGAGCAGACATGCTTCTCGAATCTTAAGCATCTGGGCTGAGCAACTCTGGTTAAGGCATCTGTTAGGGAGGGCTCCTCCTCCTCACTGGCAACCATTACCATACAGCTGACTTTCATGCTGTCTCTTAGGACACGGGCAAAGAGAGCGGCCCTTCTGACTCACCCACAATCCTCAGCTAAAGTGTACATAAGCTGAATTGTAAACAGCTGAACGTTTTCCAAGCTGCCACCCCCAGCTATGAAGGAAGGAATCAATGAAGCGAACAGCCACCCTCCCCCATGAGGGTCAGGACAACGGGAGCTGTGGGGGATTTCCAGACAGCTGCAGGAGCTGCTTCCCAGCCCACAGGCGGGCGCTGCAACTCAACAACCAGATCAAACTCAGTAGCACCTGCAAGACCATCAGGTGACATCCAATAGGACAGGTCAATATACCAGGAATAACAGCTAACTGACTGCAGGGAGTCAGGGAGAGTTCTCAAAAAGAGTTCTACTCAAATGGGGATGGTCCTATAGGATCCCATGCCAAGGTGGAGGGTCCCACATATCCTCATGTCACAGTGCTCTGACTGATGCCTTGATTTCAAAGGAAATGTCTGCAAGCAATGGGAGAGACATCACCATCACAGGAGATGAAAGGAGAGTGGAGAGAGCACTGGGTCTGGTCAGATTTGGGTTCATAGTCTGGCTCTATCTTGGATCACCTGTGCAGCTTCAAGCATTTGGTACCTGCTCTGAACCTGTTTTCCCATCTATAAAAATGAGGACATACTGCCTATCTTGCAAGGTTACAGTAAATATTAAGATTATAAGAAAAACACCTGGCACTGATTACCTTTAGAAGCTGTGCTACATGGCAGTTAAGACGTTGTGATCAGAAAGACTCTAGGTTTAAATCTTAGTCTGTAATCCTGGACAAGGTACTTTAGACCTGTTTCCTCATCTACAAAATGGGGTCTAATTTCTGTCTCACATGGCTGCGATGAGGATTAAGATACTGCAGGTACAACGGCTTGACTTGGCCATAGGAAGGATGACATCTCTGAGATCTGAGAGGTTAGGAAACCAGCCTCTTAGAGCTAAAGATAAAATCATGGAAGATGGATTTATAACAGTGTACCAAAAAAACACACAAAAACTAGAAATGTTTAGTAAATTCCTTATTATTTTCAGGGTGATAACGAGAAAAGGCAACCATGTTGCCGGGTATGCCTTATCTATTTATTTGGTTACCAGCTGTGGGATCACTAGTATTCTTAGATCAATGGTTTTGGGGTGGGGGGGTGAGGGGGTTAGGAAAACACTAAGCCTCGGTTGTCCTGTCTATATAATGGGCTGTATCTTGCAAATGAATCCTCCTGATAATTTCTGTCCTTGGAAAACACTAACCCCCTTCTTTCCTGTAACCATAGTCTAAGCTTTCCCTCACTCTACTTTGCTACCAATCAACCGATAGACTAGATTAATGCTGGTCACTAGAACCCTGGAAATGTGGACTTAATTCATTTTAAAAGTATTTGATTTACATTTATTTTGTATTCAATTAAAGTTTCATTTGCTTTGTTTAAAAATGTCTTAATATAGCTGGTGTGGATTTGGACCACGTATGGATGGTTTCAAACATGCTAAAGATATCACTAACCAGGAGTAATTATATAGTATTTGAGACAAAACAGTCATGCAGCTAAAACTTAAAAAATAACTCGAAGTAGTCATGAACTCTCATTTTCTTGCCCACAAACTCAATATTCAGTGTCAGGTCCTCCTAATGTACTGGAGAAGAGCTAGTTATGGAATGGCATCTAAAACACATCTTATCTTAAAAGGAAGCATAATCACTTTTACTGTGAAAAAGAAAACCACTCCAGAAACAGATATTTGCTTTAAAGAAAATCATAACAGCAAACGGGGACTCTTTGCAACATCTGGACCCATCTTAGAACACTGACGATGCCTGTTTAATAGCAGTCATTTCTTTAGCAGATGTAGGAAGAATGTTCTCGTCTTTTGGACTTATCTAAACTAAAAACAAATCATCTGGAGATTCAAAGAATAAGAAAGCACATCCTTTTTTCACTAACTATAAATAATTTGGAAAGGGAAGAAAAAAATATTAAATTTACTATGCCGGCCTAGATGGTCTTACAATGAATCACAGAGCAACAATTTATTATTTAAATTAATGCTATGTTTCTTACTATACATTTTATCTTCAAAATCTAACCATTTTTAATTGCATAACTATTGATAAACTAGAAAACAGTCCATTTCTCAACCATGTCAATTACATTCTGCTGTTGTTACTGTTGGGGGAAAGTGTCCAGAATCTGTAAGACTGCTGTCTTGGAGAAACAACTGATTCATTATTTCCCTAACAATTCCCCAAATGCCAGGAAGTTGAATTAAAGATGACTTGCCTCTTGAGTATTTTTACATATCAAATCAGTGATCTAACGTAACTAGTAATTCAAACTGAAATTTTAAAATAAGTCGATGCTTAAAATGAAACCTGCACTGATTTAAGTGGTGAATAAGTAGTTATTTTAAAAAGGCACTTTTCAATTTAACAGATTCAGTCTTTGTAATTGGTGACTCTCATTATGGTTTAAACCATTCCATAAAAACATTTAAAACATAAATCTACATATGTTCAGACCTCTACCTTGAGGGACAGTCCAGCTTTGATATCACCATCAAATCAGTTGCTAAACCACCTCGGAGAGAGTCATTTCTGTGACCAGCACAAAGGACTCATCAGAGCTGACTGCATAAGCAGCTAGTCCTCACCCTGCTCTTCCATGGGGGCAGAACACACAAAAGCATCTCTCTACAACCACTTTTGTGAGATCCCTCCTGAGCACAGAAAATCATCTTCATCTTCCAGTTAAAAAATGGCATAACAGGCCCTGGCCAGTTTGGCTCAGCAGTTAGAGCATCAGCCTGCGGTCCAGAGAGACCCAGGTTTGGTTCCCACTAAGGGCACATATCTCGGTTGCAGTTTGTCCCTGGCCTTGGTTGGGTCGTGCGGGTGGCAGCCACTTAATGTGTACCTTTCATGGCGATGTTTCTCTCTCTCTCTCTTTCTCTCTCTCCCTCTCACTCTTTCTGAACAAAAAATGAAAAAAAAATTTCCTCAGGTGAGGATAAAAAAAAAAAATGGTGTAACAGGAATAAAAGAGAAACTATCATTTATGAAGACTCACTTCCCTACTCTCATCTTAGTAGATGTATATTTTTGGAAGAGAATCTTTTTGTGGGCGGGACCAAATCTATTTGGAGATTAAGTGGCATTGAATAGCTGGGAGAACTTTAATATAAACTTGGACTCTCTCAAGAAGAGGGGAAAAAAAAACCCTTGGTAAACAGCATATTAATATGGAACAGTATTACTAGAACTGGAACCACCATCCTATTCCCTAGTCATTGTTTTTATCCTCACCTGAGGACATTTTTGCATTTATCTTCGGATAGAGCGGGAGGGAGAGAGGGAGGAAGAGAGAGAAATATTGATATGAGAGAGACACATGGAGTGGCCACCACCCACACAACCCCAACCCAGGCAGGGGACAAACTACAACCGAGGTACGTGCCCCCAGCGGGAACCGAACCCGGGACTCTCTGGACCGTGGGCCGACTGGCCAGGGCTAGTTGTTTTTTTTCATTTTCATTTTATTTTGGCTTACTGTTCCTTGCTACCTATAAGTGAAGGACTTTCATAGGAAGTGGGTGAACTTTATTCAGCAAATGGTTACCGAATGCCTAGCATGAGGTCCACAGATCAAAGAAGGGTAAAGACTTAAAGGAAGAGTCTAAAGCAGTCATACATTCACAAAAGGAAAAAATAAAGAGACATTCATGAACTCTTGATTCAGAGACAGTAACTAGTTTTTGTTTTTCTTAAATAAGAAAACCCAGGAAGAGAACAAACTAGGTTGTGAGAGCATGCAAGACCAGAGGCAAGAACAGTAATTTTGTAAGATGACTTATCCATTTATTCCTCTTCTTTGAGTCTATTCTCTCTCCCTCTGAAAAATCAGAACCAAGGGATCTGAGACAGGAAATGAGTAAGGCAGGAAAAAGGATGTGGTCTGAAAAAGGGTGGATTCTGAGGCTGAGCCAGAGCAAGTAACAGGCATAGGGTCATAGATGGGGGAAGGGGTCTTGGTGGCAGGAAGAGAAGTCTCAGGGTCAATTGGTTCAGACTAGAAAGCTAGTGACAGAGGAGGTATGTCTGGAGAAGCATTAAAAACACCTTCCTAAAAGGTTACCCACCACTGAAATGCAGAGAAAAGATGGCTGAAGAGACCTACAGCCAGGAGAATCATTACCCGGACAGAAAGAAGAACAGGAATTTCCTTTCCTCCTTACTTGCAGGGGTGGGGAAAGTTTCTTCTGCCAAGGGCCATTTGGATATTTATAACATCATTCTTGGGCCATACAAAATTATCAACTTAAAAATTAGTGTGCTATATCTGGTCAGGCTAATTTGGTGAGGCGTATGATGTTAGCTGGTATTGATTTCGTGGACCTTATACAGCCCGCGGGCCAGACATCCCCCACCTCTGCTTTAAGGAACGTGGAAATAATATATATTGAGTGCACTGGACAAGGTAAATCAGAAATTAAGCCAGGTCCTGGAAGAGAAGTGAAAAGAGCTGGGAGGTGAGTACATAAGGAAATGCCAGTATTCATTAAGCATCTATGTACCACATATCAGTAAAACAACAGCTTTAAAAAAGAAGAATAAATAAAGAAGGGGGTGAGAACAGGACAGACTGCTCATGAAAATGCAGTTGGGTGGAGTGTCATCCCATACACCAAAAGGTTGCAGGTTTGATTTGATTCCCAGTCAGGGAGTGTGCAGGAGGCTACTGATAGATGTTTCTCGTTCACATCAATGTTTCTCTCTCTCTCTCTCTCTTGCTTCCTCTCCCTCTAAAAATCAATAAAACATAGCCTTGGGTGAGGATTAAAAAAACACAGTGCAATTGGATAACTGCAAAAATAACTCAAGAACAACATAAAAGTGGACTAAGAAATTGCCTACTTTCTCAAGATTAAGTCTGGAGAAAAAAGACATCTATTTCCCCCAGTGTGTATGGAAACAGATCGTGGGTGGGCTGAGAGGCAGAACTCGAGTGATGAAGGGTGCCTGGAAAGGGCAGGTGCCAAACGAGCACCACTACCCATCTGCTGGACCCTCCGTGAAACAAGCCAGCCCTTGTGAATGAGCCAAACCAGAAGCTCTGGTTCCCGCCTTGCAGGGTCTGAAACTTAGGTCAGAAACAGTGGAAAACAGTTTATCAGCTGATTCAAAAGAGTGGGTATTTCCAAATGTAAATCCAGATGTTGGGGACTGTGTAAGAAAATCACTTTTATATTTTCCACAGTGCCTAGGACAGAGCTTTCTTTATGTGAAGCAGAAGCCTAATAGAGGTGTATTAAATCTAACCGAATGAAACCAAAACTACTTAGCTGTGCAGGTATCTTAAGACAGAACCTCTTGCCCTATAACCAATACAGTAAGTTACTTTCTATTCTAGAGTCAAAATGATATAAAGTCCTACATCCCTTGTGACCTAAACTAAACCTAAGCCTTAATCAATAGACACTACCATGGGTCCGCGGCCCTATACCGGTATAAAAGATGGGGAGGGCAGGGGGGCAGAAATAAAGGAGTAAGAAGGCATTTCCTTGCCTCATTAGCCAGCAGTATTCAGATTCACCCAGAAATTCTGGCAGCTGCAACATTTGGGTTGACTCAGAGGGGAAGAAAAATCCCAGGTGAATGATAATTGGATTACCCAGTTATGCCCCAGAGCCAAATGGCTGGAAAAGGCCAGGACAGCAGGGTAGATACAGTTAAAGTGACCATTTTCTAAACCAAAATTGAGACATACAGGCTTATAGATAATAGATGGAATATTGTAAGTTGGGGCTGTCCTAGAAAAATACAGGAGGTATGGTGGATTTAGGTCAGTGGCTTATCTCTCTACAGGGATCCTCTGGGTCCAATATGCTATCAGGAGGGAGCAGAGATCCAGGATGGGAGATACAAGGGGAAAGCTGTCACTGATTTGTAAAGCAGGAAAAAGAATAAAAGTGTGTGTCTGTAGACAGCACAGGAAGAAGATAAACATGCTAAGTATGGAGCAGGAAGAAAAGGAAGGTTGATCAGAACTGTAGGTATGTCAGTTATGTCCGTGAAGTCTGTCCAGGTATCAAAGGCGGGGCGGGGGAGGGATGGTGAGGGTATCACTGGCCCAGACTGCTATCAGTTCAGACCGCAGCTTCACCATTAGTTTGCAACCTGACCTTGGGCAAATTATTCCCTCTCTGAGCACTTCAATTTATTTTATTTATTTATTTATTTTTAAATAAAGCACATTTATTGACAGTAATGTGCACTTCCATTTAAATAGAGAATCTCACAAATCCCGATTTTGGTGTAAAGGATCAGTAAAATTAGTATACCTTCATCTGCTACGAGGAGGAGAGAAAATGCTCTTCTAAAAATGGAAGAGAGGATTCAGAACAGCTTGTTCCTTTCCATCCAATTAAAAACCTCGTGAGACCGAACTACATTAAAAACAAAACTCTCCAGCGAAGCCTCAGGCCCTCCCAGACAGAACCCCCTACCGACGGAGTCCTCCGGGTGCCAGCAGCCTTGCCCCTCGCGGACCGTCCATCCCCCAGTTCATCGCGGTCGGCGGGCGGGGGCGGGAGTGTGCGGGGACTGAGGGCAGGGACGCGGACACACGGAAGCGTTGGGCACGCCAGGCTGACACACAGGCTTCCGGGCAGTGCGGGAAAGGCAGGGTCCCGGCCGAGGGGGGGAGGAGCAGGACACCCCCGGGCGCACAGAGGGCGAGAGTCGAGAGCTGGCACGGCCTGGCAGCCGAACAGGCCCGGGCCGGGAGTGGCACCGGAGGGCGGTGCCCGGTTTCCAGCGCGACAAGAGCGGGCTGGGACCCCCATCTGACAAGAACCCCTCCCCCGCACCGGCACTGACCTGTCCAGGGCCCGGCTGGGCCTGGCCGGGCGGGGCCTACGCAGCCCCTCGGCCGGGCGCCGCCTCGCGCGGGGTCCCGGGCCCGGGCGAGCCTCCTCCTCTCCGCCGGGAGCCTCCGAGCCGGGGCCCGGGGCTGCCGCGGCGCATCCGACCTCACCGGCTTGGCCGGCGTCAACAAAGGGCGGCGGGGGCGCGAGGCCGGGGCGGGGGCGCGGGCAACGGCCGGATTGCGCGCGCGCGGCGGGCGCTGGAGGGCTGCAGCCGCCGCGGAGACAATGCGGCGCGTCCCGGCAGGGCTCCGACGGCCGCCTCCGCCGGGGGCGGGGTGAGACGCGGGGCGGGGCCTGGGCTGCGCGGGGCGGGGCCCCCGGGAGGCGGGGCGCCAGCGCGGAAGCCAAGCCGCGCGCTTCCTTTGTGCGGCCCCCTGGCCCCGCCCCGCGCCCTCCCGAAGATGCGGCCTGGCCCGCCGCCGGTTAGGGACGTCAGGTTTCGGTTTGGGGCGGTGAGCGCGCCGCTACAAGGACGTCTGCCCTCGCCCGGTCAAAAGTCCCCAGTGGCGTGGTGGCCTGGGACTCCCGCCTCGGCCAGCACGGAGGCAATAATAATAACTCTCAGTAACTGCTGCTTCAATGTGCAAAGCCCTGCATGCCCGCCCTCGGTGTTCTCAGCAACCCTACAAGTAGTCATTACCCTGCCCCCTGGGAACTGAGGATCAGATCAGAGAGGTTAAGTGATCACCCAAGTGACCAAGCTACACCTCCATAAACGGGCAGAATGCCTGTTCTTTAGACTTACTGTGAAGGTTAACTGAGGACATTTATACAAATTGTCAGCAGTGCCTGGCACACAGTTGGAGCTCAATAAATGTTACTTCTCTTTCTAAACCAGGCTGGTTTACACTGAAATGTCTGACAAAGAACATTGATTCAGTAGGTGTGCTAGGAGCTGTAGGAGATAGAAAAGACATATGTGAATCACATGTTTCACTCCCCCTCCCAGCTTTGTGCTGAGGAGACAACAGGAGTTTCTCCACATCCACTTCTCTCTATTCCCAACATTTCCCCATTTTCTTGCCTTTTTTTTTTTAATTTTAGCATTCATATTCCCTGTCTTTTCCCTTCAGGTCTCTCACATCCCATTTTCTTTGTTTTCACGTTATACATTTACTTTATGTTCCCTGATGGTTTACTTCACTCCCATTCTCTTTTCCCCATTCCCGTTCTTTCTCCTCTAGTATTTTTCAAATTTTAAAAGCCCGCTTTCATTAGCGTTCACATTTCTGCCTTTACATTTCTTACTTGTTATTTTGTTTTATAAACAAAGGTAACATAGGATCAAATACACAACTTCTCTCTATTCTCTAAACATGCCCACACCTTCCTGACCCCTCCTGGGATGCCCCTTCCTCAACTCTGCATGTCCAGATCCTGTCTACCCTTCAAGGTCAAGACTCAAGAACAGTGGCCAACAAACTTCTTCTGTAAGGGACCATGTGGTAAATATTTCAGACTTTTGCAGGCCATACAGTTTCTGCTGCAACTACTCAGCTCTGCTGTTGTAGCAGGAAAGCAACCACAGACAATATGTCCATGAATACATGTGGCTGTGTTCCAATAAAACTTTATTTATGGACACTGAAATTTGGATTTCATATAATTTTCATGTATCACAAATTACTATTCTTTTTATTCTTAAACATCTTAAAATATAAAAGCCATCAATAACTTGTGGGCTGTACAAAGCTGGTGATGTGCCAGGTTAGAGTGGCTCAGTTGGTTGGGCATCATCCTGTGTACCTAAAGGTTGCCAGTTCCATTCTTGGTCAGGGCACATACCCAGGCGGTGGGTTTGATTGCTGGTTGGGGCATGTGTGGAAGGCAACCAATTGATGTTTCTCATCTCTTCTCTTCTCTCTCTCTCTCTCTCTCCCGTCTCTCCCCCTGTCCTCAGGTGCGGATTAAAAACAAACAAACAAACAAACAAACAAATAAACAAACACCAAACTGGTGATGTGATGGATTTGACCCTTGGGGTGTAGTTTGCTAACCCCTGCTCTAGATCTAGAACAATGTCACTTCCCCTCTGCAGTCTATCCTGGTCATCTGTACTTGGTAGTAACTTTTCCCTCTTATAGCACTTACCTATAATCTGTCTATGGCATTGATCACATTTCAGTGTTTATTGTATATTTTTTCCCCTGTGTGTTTATCATCTTTCCCAGCAGACCTCAAACTCCTTGAAGGTAGGGTACTGATCTTTTTTCTCTCTGTATTACCTCCCATCCCTCAGTGCTTTGCCCAGAGAAGGCCTTCAAACACATGCAGAATGGATATACAGTTAAATATCTGGTGGTTGACAGTTGTTTCCACTGTGCAAAGCTTACTTCTCTCATTAGGTAGTACCTCTGGAGCAGGATGCCTATTATGTGTATATTATCTTGATTAGATTACAGAAGGAGATTTCTGAGAGCTTTGTAGACAAGATGGAAGGTAGGCAAATGTCAGTTCATTTAGGGGTTGTTGAGTAACAAATACTTGAACAAAGAATGTTGATTATCACCAACCTGTAGACAGGACATGTGTCCTCAGTCAGGTCCTATTCAATATTTCTATCAGCAAATTGGTTAAAGACAAAGAAAACATGCTATATAATTTACAGATGGCAAAGTTAAGCAAAGGGGTTAGTATAATGAATAACAAAAATCAGACACAAAACATTTCTGCCCCGCCCGGGCCGGTTTGGCTCAGCGGTTAGAGCATCGGCCTGCGGTCTAAAGAGACCCGGGTTCAGTTCCCGCTAAGGGCACGTACCTCAGTTGCAGTTTGTCCCCGGCCCTGGTTGGGTCGTGTGGGTGGCGACCACTCGATGTGTCCCTTTCACATCGATGTTTCTCTCCCTCTCTCTCTCCCCCTCCCACTCTATCTGAACAAAATATGGAAAAATGTCCTCAGGTGAGGATAAAAAAAAAAAAATTTCTGCCCCACCACACATTCTGTGCCTCAGTTTTCTTATCTTTAAAATGGCGATGATAAAAGTCCCTGCTTCACAGGGTTACTATCAGGATTCAATAAGGAAATTCATGTAAAGCCTGGCAGAGAAACCCCAGCAAATATTAGCTATTAACTATTACAATTTTCTTGCTAGGCTGCACCTATGGGCTAAATTCACAAGATAACATTTAACACATATAGTTAACTTACTTTGGCTAAAAATAGAAATTGTACAAGTTTGAGACTGGGGAGACCTATGGGAAATGACAGTCATCCTTGTAAAAAGAAACCTCAAAAACAAAAACAGAAACAGAGAGCAGACCCAACCCTCTGGAATTCAGGTGACACAGCACTCTGACCCAGCACTATCACTGGAGCAGTTCATGTGGGGCCCTGGGTGCAACGTCCTGATGAGGAAGGTAAGGGAATTACATTCGGAGCCAGAGTCATGGGGCTGCCCTTTCTTAGCCGTGTGACCTGGAGCCTTTCAAGCTGTTGTTTCCTCCTCTGAATAATGGGGACAATGGTATTTCTCTCTCAGAGTTACTATCATGGCTAAAGGAAAACTTAGAACAGTACTTGGCACATAGTAGGTATTCAACAAACTTTAGTTCCTCCCTATACCATGCAGATCTAGAAAACAGTCCTGTTCCTTGAATGGCTTATACAGCTAGATCCAGGTGCCAACCTATGGTGACTAGTAGCTTTTTTTTTTTTTATCCTCACCCAATGACATTTTTCCACTTTTTGTTCAGATAGAGTGGGAGGGAGAGAGAGGAAGAGAGAGAGAGAGAGAGAGAGAGAGAGAGAGAGAGAGAGAGACATTGACGTGAAAGGGACACATCGAGTGGCTGCCACCCACACGACCAACCAGGGCCAGGGACAAACTGCAACCGAGGTACATGCCCTTAGTGGGAACCGAACCCGGGTCTCTCTGGACCGCAGGCCGACGCTCTAACAACTGAGCCAAACCGGCCAGGGCACTAGTAGCTTTTTATATTTGGGATTATGGTGCTTAATTTTGGGAATCACACTTTAGGAGAATTAATGAAAAGGTAGAAAGGGCCTAAACAAGAATGACAAGAAGAGTAGGAATGGGAGGTCTTGACACGTAATAGGTAAAACAGTGAAAACAAGTCTTAGCCCTTACCCTGGAGATTTTCTCCCTTTTTAATGGGAGGGAGAAGAAAGAGACATGATCACTGTCTACAGACACTGCAGAGATGGACCCTGTTACAATTCACAAGACAGAACCACAATAAGTGGTGGAAGTTCCAGGGGAGCAGATTTGGGCTTAATTTGAAGAGTGACTTTCTGATAATTACAATGGAATGGCTGCTTTTCAAAATGATGAACCTCTTATCTTGCAAGTGTGCCAAGAGAGCAATGACCTCCTTCATGTCTTTTAATTTTTCTAACGTTCTTTCTCCACATTGTTTTGCTTTCCTTTTCCTTGATCCCTCCTTTATTCATTATAGGACATTTATAACCTTTTCCCCCTACTTTGTCCTAAAGGACTAGTCTTCTCATTTCTCCTTCTTCAGTTTCCAAACTCTCTTTCTGTTGGCTCTCTCCACCCCCACCCCAGCACACAGTCCAACGACCAGAACTGCCTCCCTGAGTGGTCGGCAGCAAGAGGCTCAGAATGTCACTGAAATCTGGGCCAAGATTGCTGTGCACCTGGCAGAGAGGGCAGGCAAATAAAGGGATCGCTGTAGAGCCACGGCTCTGACTCTCCCATCAGGGTAGAGGGATCCAAGAGAGTCTCTTGAAACCCAGGTCATGGAAAAGTCCGCTTGTTACTGGGCACTAACAGGCAGACAGATGGAGACCTCAGAACTGAGCATTATTCCTTCAAAGGTGGTTTCCATGAGCTGAACTCATTCTGAATCCCCTTCTAGCTCCCCCTAGGCATTTACTTCTCTTATTTTTGAGCTACGCAGCCATCTAGTCATATTTCCAAGTTCAAGAACTTCCTTTCATACCAAATGAAGCAGAGACCTGAGACAACTGGATACCTACCTGAACTCCCCAACCGGCATCTGGATGTGCACACACCTGACACCAATGCCACGTGGGCCTCAGTCTGTACCTAAAGCGTCCACCTCTCCTTCCTCTATTCTTTTACCCATATACCCTCTGGGTCCCCTTTCTTTATCCTTGGCTCATCTCTTCTCCCCACTTTCACCTACCCAGCTGTCTTGTTGCCTCTTGGGGCTTGTGGTAGTTTCCCCTTCCATTCCAAATGCACCGGTGTAGCGTGCAGGGATGGCAAGGAAGGCCAACTCTCCTCCTCCCCCAGGGGTCCCCTACACTGCATACCGTGAGCTGGGGGCTGCTGGATGTTAGGGCTCTTGGGTACAGGCAGGCCACTGGGCAGGGCAGTGATGATGGCTTGCTGATGTGGTGATGGGCCAGACCGAGCCTCAGGCATGCTCTTCTCCCCAGGTACCACTTCCTTCCAGTCATCTGGGCTGCACTGCTGGGGCTGTTAGGGATAGGACAGAGATGATCTTCTCATGAACTGCCTTCACATTCTGGCCACTTCCCCTGTTTCTGTGGAGCTTGCGTAGAAGGCAAGGGCATTCAGATTTAGCCAGCCCCACATTAGAGAGAGGCCCCTCTTCTTTCTTGGAATACCCAGAGAGCACCACACCACTCAGCCCACCCCGAAACACATCCAAATGGGGGCTGTGGGATTACCTGAGCTGTGTACCCGTTTGTCCCTCGGGGCTTGGGAGTGTCTTACTCACCACTGGTGAAGCAGGCTGTAGCTGTAAGATGACAGCGGAGGCGTGCTGGAACCTGCGCGGAGGGGCGTGGGACAGGCCCTCTGGATATCCATTGTGAGGCCCAGCATCTGGCGTGGGAGGGTGGCAATGCTGAGTGCTGCCAGGCTTGTGCAGGTTGGCAGTGGAACACTGGAGAGGCAGGGTGGATGAAACCGCGCCTAGAGGCATGGCATGGGCTTCGGGGCTGGGCTGCAGGGCCAGGCTCGGCGGGACTGAGGTGAGCTGGGGGTGGGACTGGGCTTGGAGTGCAGGCCGCGATTGCTGGGGCTGCTGCTGCTGTGCTGGTTGCTGTGGCTGCTGCTGGATCACAAACTGGGGCTGCAGGTGCTTTGGAGACGGCTGTGAGAGGAGCTGGTGTGGCTGCAGCTGGGCGTAGGCTGAAGGGGGAAGATCCAGGGTAGGTGGCGTGGCGCGAACGCGCCTTCTGCTAGGTCCCCCAACTGCGCCTCCTCCCACTTCCATATAAAGAAGACTTCCAAACTCAGTGTCGCTTGCTTTCACCTTTCACCTGGAGCCTGGCTTGGTTGTTGTCATGGCTCCATCTCTCTCTGTGTTCTTGCTTTCCTCCTATGCTGAAACACTGGACCCTTGGCTGTCCCTCAAAGCCCAATGCAAACCTCACCTGCTCTGTGAAGACTTCTATGATCATTCCAGCTGTTCAGAGAAACACTGGACTCTCTATGTGCCACGTTCTCTCTCTCCTCCATGCCCCTCGCCTGCTTTTTCCCATGCCTTCAGTACATGCAGCCTCCCGTCACCCAACCCAGCTCTGTCTGGCTAGTTCCTCTTCACCCTCTGGCTCTGCTCGGGCTGCCCTCCTCCAGGAAGCGCCAGTTGCACACAGTGGTCCTCAGATGGTGGCAGGAGGCAGACCAGGGCTGGGCCACCAGGTCCTTCTGTCACACACTATGGGACCTTGGACTAGGTGCTTAGCCCCTGTAGGCCTCAGCTTCCTTGCCTAAAAATTAGAAATCAAAATAGTTCCTACCCAGAAAGTTGTTGTAAGGATGAATTAAAAAAAAAACACAAACCACCACTGTCTGAATAAAATGAGAGAAAGTGACACGATGTGCACAGTATAGTTCCTGGCACCCGGTCCTGCTCAACTGTTTCTAATGATAATTAAAATTATTATTGCAGTCCTGGCTTGGATTCTCACAGTATCTTGGGCTAACCTCTATCATAATACACTGTATTACAGTGGGCTATAACTGCTTTTTAGCTCTCTTCCTTTCCAAATCACGAACCCCTGGAGTCAAAATTGTCCAGTCCCTTCCTCTAGAACCTCGCATAGTACTCGGCATTAGATGGGGTAAGTAAACTCATTGTCCTAGAGTGGAGATCGCTGGTTGCCATTTGCTGCTGGCCTGTTCTTCCTCCATTTTTTTTTTATTTTTTATCCTCACCCGAGGATATTTTTCCTTTTTTTTTTTTTTTTTTTTGTACAGATAGAGTGGGAGGAAGAGAGAGGAAGGGGGAGAGAGAGAGAAACATCGACGTGAAGGGACACATCGAGTGGCTGCCACCCGCACGACCAACCAGGGCCGGGGACAAACTGCAACTGAAGTACGTGCCCTTAGCGGGAACCGAACCCGGGTCTCTCCGGACTGCAGGCCGACGCTCTAACCGCTGAGCCAAACTGGCCAGGGCTCTTCCTCCATTTTAACCAGGCTGTTTGAAGTGAGGATTCTTACACTTTTCAGTAATCCCTTCAATGTCTAGGTCATGCCTTGTATATAGTAGGGTTTCGGGAAATTCAGTTCAGAAATCGACTGTCCTCATGCTGCCTGCTCTCTGTCTAGTGGCATCTGGTCCAGTTTAGCATGAGGGTAGCTCAGCTGAATCTGTCCTCCTAAAAGTGGCTCTGCACAGAGGCTGCCACAGCTGGAGAGCCAGCAGAGACAGGCTGCGCATGCAAGCCCAGAGGGCCACAGCTGGACGCTCACAAATGGAGTTTTACAACCAAACGCTCCCAGCCAATGAGGATGAAGGCAAATTCTGGGTCCTGTGCTGCTTATAGATGCAAAGTAAGCAGATTTCAAACTGGGTTAGGGAGGTACCTTTTTCTTGAATTTTGTCTATATACATGCACGTTTCCAACTACCCCATCACAGCCCAGCATAGAGTTCCAAGCAGAACGCAGTGTGCACGGAAAGGAAAGGCCAGGAACAAGAGGTGTTAAGGAAGAACAAAGTGGTCCTTGGTGACTGACTGTTGTAGGCAGAGAGGGAATATGGATGGCCCATAAGGCTACAGGCTGTATGTCAGTCAAGGATGAAAGAGGGAAACTCCAATAATGGTGATGAGGTTTTGAGAGAAATGTGTTGGGCTTGAGGTGATGGTAGAAAGTCCAAATGGAAATTGCCAGCAGGCATTTGGTGATGATAAGCTGTCCCTGACCCCAACCGAAGCCTTGTCACCTAATTCCACACTGAATAGTTCAAAACTTAACAATCAGGAAAAGCTTGCTGAAATTTTTAAGATGACGATAAGGCGCCTAAGATACTGTAGATGCCAGGCTGTGCCCTGTTAGGCTCTGGCAGCCACACCAATCTGCAGAGTGATGCTCATCCTCACTGAAAACCCTTTTCTCTCTTACTATAAAATCATGAGTCCCTGGCTGTGGAACAGTCACTGGAGGGCTGCCCATCTGAGCTGAGAGCGGATGGAGACGGTGCAGGTCAGAGAAGCTAAGAGGATCGCGGCCCGTCCCACGACTCCCTGGCCGTGTGGCCCCAGATGGGTCCCTTTCCTTCTCAGGGCTTCAGAGTTTTACCTGTGAAGCATGAGGCTTGAACTAGGTGATCACACAAGGCCCTTCCAGTTTTACAGTTTGATGGGGGTGGCTATCACAGGAAAATAGTTTAAAATTCAGGATTTGTAAGGTGGAAAAAAAAAGGTTAGCGAGAAGAAAGATCCTAGATCTATAGAGCATAATTGTATAATTGGGGAATTAGGGACAACACGTTTGTTTACCGAGACCGGGAAAGGTGGCTGCTGGCCTCTCGGCCCTCCACTCCTGGGCTTCCCCTCCGATCCCCCTCGCTCCGGCACCCCGCGCTGCCCGTGGAAAACCGGAGGCAATGGTTTTGAAATAAATTATGTTAGTATATGCCAAGGCTGTAAACAAGGCTCATGAAAACTTAGATAAGTTCACAGGTCAAAGACCCTAACGTATTCTGGTGGAGTGCATATCCTTTTGAGGTTAATAAAAAACATATACCACGAATTAACTGCAGCATTATGCTGGCCAAAAATCCTTTTATCTTGAGTGTTGCAATAACCTTCTAATGGGTCTTTCTGATTCTAATTTCTTCTCTCCATAGCCCACCTTACAGATGATTGAAAATTAATCTTCCTAGTACACAGATCTGATCCTCGAATGGAAGCCACCAGGGGCCGTCCTTTGTTGGCAGCTGTCTAAAGCCCCTGATGTTCAAGATCTTTTTATAACAAAAACTAACCTTTTAATTCTCATTTCTTTGATCTTACTTCTTAAAGCAGTCTTTATTGCTCACTGCCCCCATATGGAGTTTACGTCTTGTTTCATACCGCCCGGAGGGCCACAGACCACGTCCTTGTCATCCTTTCCCTGCAGCCGACGGGGCTCTCCCCTTCCTGGCTGCTGGGGGGTCTCTGCCTTGCACTGCCCTCAGAGACAGTGTTTCCAGCACTGTGGGCTGCTGGGTCGAAATGCTTGGATTTGAACCCTAGCTCATGCCAGTGGCATGCTGGCAAGTTACTTGACCTCTCTGTACCTCTGTGTCATCATCTTTAGAATGGGGGCAATGATAACACCTATCTCATAGTAATGTTAGTAAACAACTATCTCCTTAAGGAGGCAGAATCAACATCATTTGTTTCCTCCAAAGCACCTTGAATTTAGCAGATGCTCAATCAGTATTGCTGAATGAATGAATGAATGAATGAATGAATGAATGAATGATAAATATAGTGGGCTCCAGGTGGTTTGTCCCACAAAACTTGTCCTCTCCAGAGCCAGAACACGCATGAGATGGGAGTAACCCTGCAGACCATTTCAGTTTTATCAGCATTCTGGTTTATGGAAGACTTTCCTCTTGCCCAACCTCTGCTCACTACCTTCCTGTGCTAACCTTCAACCCACCCTGATGGCTCTGCTCGTCGTCCATAAAGCATCACACCCCTTGTGCCTTTTTGGCCTCAGTTTCGATGCTTCCATCTTCTGGAGTGCCCTCCTGCTCCAGTGACCCAAGGCATACGCTTCTTTGGCCCAGGCTCAGCTTTTTCTCCGTCCTTGCCTTAACACTCCATTGTGAGTTTTCCCTCAGAGTTCCTGAGTGCTTTTATTGTTTGCTTGTTTGATTCACTTGTGATATAACGTGTACTATCTTATATATGTATTTCATTAATTCTTAAAATTAGTTGTCTCCCCACCTCTCATTTTAGTGTCTTTTGAATTGGGTACATATACAGTCGAGGGTGTTGGTTTAATTGGCAGTGCTTTTCTTTCTTAGAGTTAAAAAAAATAACGCATCTTACAGTCAGTGGTGTTTTAGATTAAATTAGACGGCAATACTTTCATTCTTTAGTGTGTTCATTTTCTATCCATCCAACCAGATTGCATGGTTTTCCAGTCAAAGATGTCTTATGTTCCTTTTTTAAAAATTAAAAATGGCTTTAATTCAACTAGAAGGTTTTTATGTTTCTTTCATCTTCCACATTGTCTGATGCGTACTCTACACATTTGTAGATGATTAGCAAATGTTCGCTGCTGATCATGGTAAGATCAATGCATTCTCTCCTCCCAGCCCTCCCAGCTGAGTTTGGGGCGAAGGAGGGCATTTCCCATGGAAGCCACGATGCCAGAGGAGGCCATGTCACTCTTCCCTACAGCTAGAATGGGCATATCCGTTTGTGAAATTAATGCACAGAAATCTCTCTAGACCTTCCTTCTTATTTTTCCCTAATGTTCAATAGTTTCATTTCTCCCCTTCACCCATTTTGGCTCCCTCCCCCCATGTTGCTGGAAAGTTCATCCCTTCCAAGGATCAAAGGGTTGGTTCTGTGGGACCTCAAGCACAGCTTTGGAAGGCTCACCAGCCCTTTCTGTTATGGAGCAGGGGAGGGCTGGCCTCAGGCCTGCACAAATGAGGGCCCAGTGAAAAGGAGACTCTAGGGAAGGGTCTGGTGCTCTAACCTTGAGCAGCCTCCTTAGAATCTGAAGAGGCCAATTCACTGTTCCTACACCTCGGGTTGTTAGCAACAAAAGGATTAAGGTCCTCCAGGCAGGAGGGCCGACTGTTGACTGTGAGGGATTACTGGCCGCCCCTTCACTGCATCCACTGTCAATTTATCAATAATGGATCGCTATTGATCCCAAGGCTTCAAGTATGAAGGAGACAGCCGACAGTCCCAGAAATGCTGGGACTCCTGTCCCAAAGTAGATGAGTGCTGGAAGCATCCCAGTCAGTAGTTGGTAGAGTTTGGAGCCACGGGAATATTGCGAGGGGAGGTGCCTGTGAGGGAGGACTGGCATAACTTTGACCACCCATTACTGGTCCGGGTTTAGAAAGTTGAATGAAAAGATACTTTCAACCACTCAGTCACTCAACAAACATTACTGAGCACCCACCACAGACCAAGTACTGTGTTTGGTGTTGACTAAAACTTGTTCCCTAGAATAGATAACAGTTTAGTGAAAGAGACCACCAATAAAAAGGTCCTCTCAGCATAACTTGGTAAATGTTATGATAGGAGATAGCACAGGATGCTGAGAACACAGAAAGGGATTCCGCTTGGGAAGGGGAGCAAAGACTTCCCAGATGAAGAAAGTGTTTAGCACCATTCAGAGTTAGGAGGATGACAAAAGGAACAGCGTCTAGGAAGACTTGGCGGTATAAAATACCGTGGCACATTTAGGAACCTTTAGGACACCCTGCACAGCTGAACCCCGGGTGTCTACGGGTGAAAACCCAGAAGAGGAGGCAATTTTAGGTCAGGTCTAAAACGATGCTGGCACCCTCAGGAGGCTGTTCATCTCCAAAGATGTCTCATGTAATCAGGCCGCAAGGAGTAACTGAGACTGAGGTAGACTTTAGAGGTCAGAGTCTGACACCCATAGACAAGCTCCTTCTAGGACAACTGAAAGCAGTGGCCACGTGAATGTTCTATGATGCAGTCCCTCTGAGCTGAGGGTTAGGAGGAATGTGGGAGAGGAAGTAGAGTGGAGGGAAGTTTCCCTGTAAGAGGAAATTGGGTTATAAAAACAGGGTTGCCAACTGCAGGGTGCTCTGGGTGGTCCACCTCCGTGTTCATTCATGTCTTGGGTCCTGCTCTGCGACTACCTGGCAGAACCTCTAAATAGCCTCAGTGAGCGGGATTCCTTATTAGGCAGCTTGGAGCATTAAAAAGAAACTACCCCATCCTTGGCAGAGGGATGATAGGTAGTGCAGAATAAGTAGCTAAAGGCACAGGTTTCAGAGTCAGACAGATCTGCTTTGACTCTTGGTTCTACCACCTACAGGCTGTGCAGCCTTAGACAAACTGCCTAACCTCTCTGAGGTTGATTTCCTGTTCTGTAAATGGTGATATATACTACGTAGAGAAGTTAGAATCAAATGGAATATGTTTAAACCACAAAGAAGTTTATGTCCTTTGTTTATACCTAGTAGATGTTCAATAAGTAGTAGCTATTCTTCAAACAGTACCTGCTATTTGTATGTTGCTTTGAATTCCTCAAAGCATTTTTAGCATTTGAGTTTCATGGATCCTTATAATAAACCTCTGAGGCAAACGGGCAGTGTTCCCATTTTACAAGCAAAAGCCCAGAATAGTTTCCAAGTGACTTCTACAATGCAGTCGGTTAGGGGAAAACCGACTGCACACAACAGACGAGGCACCTAGCATATAACAAATGCTTGAAGAAAGTTGCTGGGTGAGTGAATGATACCAGCCAGGAGCACAGATGAAAATGGCAGGCCTTAGAGGATTCGCTGGAGGCTGTTGAGAACTTTCAAGGTAATCTTGGAGGGATGGACAATGAGAGGGGAGTATTATGCCAGAAGGTGCAAGGTGAAAGGTATACAACAGGTCAAATAAATGATCAAGGAATGGGAGCGGGGAAGATGGGGCAGAAGATCTGTGTGAGAGAGCCATGGGCAAATAGAGTAGCGCCATGGGCAAATAGAGTGGTGCAATGGGCAATGTGGGAAGCACCTGGAAGGGCCCCCCAGAGTCAGAGTCAGGCTATTAGAAGCCATTACATGCGATTTATTGAGTCCCTTCTATAGTCTAGACATTGCAGCTGATAAAGTAGGAACTAGAGACACAGTGAAGGGTTTCTAACCAAGAAAGAGATAATGCCTCTGAGGAAGATGATTCTAGCAGCAGTGAGCAGGACGTCCTGGCAACCAGCCGAGCCTGCTCTGTGGTGCACACCTTTGCAGGCCATCACATTCACTTTTATGGCCCATGGTAAAGACAATCATCTTTGTTTTATCAATGAAGAAATTGATGTTTGCAGAGATTCAGCAACTCGATGATGTTCATAAAACTAGTAAGTGATAAAGAGCTGGGGGCCTGAAACCAGGTCTAAGTGCAAAGCCTGTGTTTTTCTCATTATAACACCCCCCACCCCCAAACCTTGTGAAAGAAAATGAAGTCAAAACAAGCCTGAGATTGTGAGCTTGGGTATAGGAATACTTCACGACTGTGGGCAGTGGGCAGGAACTGGGAAAGGGAACCTTTCCGTAGAGGAAGACTTCTGGGTTTTTTGGTTTTGTTTATTAATTCTCCAAATCTTAAATGTGTATTCAGTGGGTTGGTATCCAAGTGAGAATATCCTGTCTATGGCTGGCAAACTGCAGGGAGAGCGGGTGAAGGCAGGATGGATGCATATTGGGAAACCATCTGCGAACAGTTGGTAGGGTTTTGGAACGTAAGAACAGACAAGCTCCTCTAGGGGCTAAGTGTTGGAATACAACACAAGGGGGACAGGGACAAAGGTCTTTTGGGTGTCCCACAGCGAATGGCAGTGGGGCAGAGAAAGGGGAGGAACAGGTCCCACCTACATGAACAGATGGTCACAGGCACACAAGGCCTCTCTGGGTGTAGGTACTGCCCAGTGCCAGCTGAGATAATTCTCCTTCTGTTCAGTTCTTGAAACTTACTCATTTTTCAAGGTGCAACTCAAATTTCCACAACCCCTATTGGAACTTAAACTTGCTCATCTCTGTAACTCTCATATGGTTAGCACTATGTTCGGCACATAATAGATGCTAAATGAATATTTGCTGAGCTGAACTAAACAATGAAAGAGAAAGTATTTGGTGACAACAGTTACTCTTTCTGAACCATATCTTCTTCATTTGTGACATGAAACAATCACTCCTAGGATTAAATGAGATATGTGGGTAAGGCATTTAGTACAGTGCCTGGAATATGATCAATCATTAACTGTAATTACTATGATTATCTGGCAGTGACCATGGAAGTAATGTGCACAATAGGAGCTTAGGGTGAAGAATGTCAGGAAAAAAGGAACGCTCAAGAGTTCCAAGGTGTTCTGTGGGTCATAGTTCTCTCTCTCTCTTGCACTCATGGTGGGGGATGTTATTAACAAAATACAAAATTCGACTGATATCCCGTGGATTTCCCCCCCAAATATATGGAGATTCTTAATAATCTAAATTTGGTCTTACAGTGGATAGTTGAAATGACCTTCAAGGATACTTGCATGATTCTAATATAAAAATTGTTGGGAATTTTGATTCCAGCCGGATAACAGGCCCACTTGCATGGTTCGGTTGTTATTGGATTCCCTAAGTAAAGGTGTGTGTACCCGGCAGTTTGGCAGCTGCTTTGGGAGGGAAATGTGGTACCCAAGAGTCCTGGAATCAGCAAGCATGCCATTGTCCAGCCTATCACAGCAGAAACCAAGACTCCCAGACACAAACCGTCCCTGTGATCAACAAAGCCGTAAATGGCAGGCCTTTCCAACAGAGAATTCTCCCGAGACCCGAGGAGGGACAAGGAGGCGGGACAAAGACCGGCATCTGCGGCACAATTGTGTGAAAAGGGACCTGGATTTTCAATGATCAGACAGTTCCCCTTTGTCACAGCGTCTCCCTCCCGGTGAGCAACTTTTTCCTCACCTTTGGGCCTGCCTGTGCACCCAAGGCCTTGAGTTTATCCACTAAAATGAGGACTCCAAGAACCGAGCCTCCTACGGAGAGCTGTAGCCCAGCTCCCTTAGGACGGGCTTCCCTGGAGGTCGGCCCAGTGGCCTCGTCGCGGCCCCTCTTCTGCCCTCCGTTGTTCAGTCCTCTTGTCAACGAGAAGCCCAACCTCTTAGGCTGTGCTCTCCGCCCCTTGCTCCCCTCCCCCATCCGCCAACCACCCCTTTTCATGGCTTAAGGGACCTTTTCTATTTGCAGAGCCTAAAGAAGCTGGTTGCCAAGGTGACAGGAGCAGGAACAGCAGGGAGCTTGCCATGGGGGAGGGGCTTTGCCCCCAAACAGCTGTCAGTGGGAGCAGTCCCAGCTGGGACTAGAGCGTTTGCCTGCTCTGGTAGGAAACAGCCCCCAGGAGAACACATTCCCCTCTGCTGTACTCCCCCCACGGCCTCCTCCCCACCGCAAGTCTCCACTGGTTACTTTCCCTGGGGGCAGCCAGCCAGCCAGCTCAAAAAATGCTCCAATAACAAACAAAAAACACTCTGCGCCACCGCCCCCCCCGCCCCCTCCCCCCGCAACACGCATGCGCAGACTCTGATCATTCCATTCACAGTGGGTTGGCTGGGCAGGAGGCCAGGAGTTACCTCCGCCTGGGGAACTGTGGAGGCCTAGGCAGGTGCTGCTCCAGGCTGCCCCACACCCCCGCATCAGGTCATAAGGGCTATTTCAGTCTTTCTGTTTGTTTGTTTGTTCCAGGGGCCCTGAGAGAAACTGCAGCGTCCCAAACCTCCCGCTGTCATCCGTTTGGGAGGTGGGGGTGGGGGAGTGGAACCATGGGGTTTACAGAGAGGAAGGGAATGGGAGAAGAAAGGAAGAATAGGAGGGGACGGTGGGAGGCAGGAACAATGCAAAGCCTACGGATTTTTGTCTCTGGGGAGAGGGTCTTTGTGGTCTGCAGCTCACAGCTGCTCCATAGAAAGTTCCGTGGAACCACTGCATGCTGCCACATATTGTTAGTCCCGGGTCTCACCTGCGTTCACCCTGACCAGGCTCAAGGGTGGAGAGCCCTCCACTAGACTCTGTAAACCCCAGGACAATCGTAGAATCCTCAGGCTCTTTGAGCTTTGTGTCAGAGACAGGAAAGGCATAGGAATCTCCAAATTATTGTAAGAATTGAGAGAGGCAAACATGGCTTGATGATTAAGAACCAGGATCTGACTCAGCCAGACGTGGATCTGGTTCCCAGTTCTGCTCTAGGTTTGCACTCCGAATGAGTAGGTAGAAGAAATGCTAACTTGCGGCGCCTGCTCTAGTCCAAGCTGCTATCAGGTCACTGTAAGAACCCCTGTCTTGACCCTCTGAGTCTCAGTTTCTTTCTCCATGAAAGGAAGACTGGACTAATCTCTGGAGGAAGCAATGCCAGGCAGAGAGAAACGCCTGGAGCCACAGGGCAGTAAGGACTCTATAGGCTCTGTAGTGACCACTGGAAGGCGGAGACCACTCCCTTGTCCTTGAAACCTCAAAAAGGCGAATAGAGACTTTAATTCAGATTCTTCCCAGCTCACTGTCACAATGCTCGATTTGTGCTTTCCTGTCTTGAATACCTTCATCCACGTTGTCTGCTGGGTAAACTGTTCATGCTTAGAGATCGTGTGCCGTTCCACCTGACCACCCTGCCTGGTGCTGGATGACCATCTGTGCTCTGGGCCCACTTACCTCATACATATTCCTAGAATAGAACTTATGAAATGGAAATAGGTAAGGAATCATATTTTGATCATCTTGGCTCATTAATAACAAACATATAGGAGGCTCTCAAGAAAAAAAAAATAGATTGGATGAGGCCTGGGGGTCAGTGGTTGTCCTAGGGATATGACCAGGGTGAATCTCCCTTTCATGCAAAGCCATGTGGTCAACCACTATATTTATTTCTGTGCTATAAAAGCTTGGTCTTGTTCCCTAGACTGACAAGTCAGGCTTCTAGGGCTTCTGGCAGGTTTTCTCATTAGAGATGGCTGACAACAGGCAGTTCTGGGAGGATTTTAGCAGGCTGGGAAAGGAGTCCGGCCCCAGGGAAGACTGATTCACCACCTTCAGAGAACTTGCCTCACAAGTAACCTGCTAGATTATATATTTTTAATCTGCTACATTAATTCTCAATTGTGACCCTCACTGGTAGCCTTTCTCGGCCCTTCTATCCAAAGATAAATAGTGTCTCTGTGTTCCTACAGTGCTTAGAGCTCATCACACTACACTGCACTGTACTTGTCTGTCTCTCCAGACTATTGAGGGCAGGTCCAGTCTCCTTTATCTCTGCATAACCAGAACTGCCTCTGTAACTGGCAAATATTAGTCAACAAAAGTCTGAGGAATGATGAGAAAACGAACTTCCTACTTCCTCATCTCCCCCGTGTTCTTACATGCCTTTGGCTGGCCCCTGTCCTTTCTGCTGACTCTTAGAGAATTTAGAAATAGTCCCACTGCCAACCTCCGCCCACTCAAGGTTAGGAGCTAGGATTGCATACTCTGAGATTCACCATTGTGCCCATTGTGAAGGACTCATTTACTCCAATGGGTGTGGCTTCCTTCTTTAAAGCTGGATTAGAAGCATGAAACAGAATCAGGAGCTGATGAACATCTCAAGGTTGGAAGAGGGGAGAGAGACACACGACTAGCATGTGCATGGGAAAAAGGAAAGTCTGAAAGTTTCCCCTGACCCATAGTCCTCCAGAGTTTTCTGGGATAGGATCCTTCTTCCTGGAGCCCTTACCTGGTGCAATGAGGGGATGGGCAGCAACAGCGGGCACCATCCGGGTGAGCCCAGCCCGGCCCTCCAAGCTCCCTGGCACACTGCTGTTGCCATCTCCTTTCTTGAGTGGCTCCACCACACTGTCAGTTAGGCCACACTTGGTACCTGCGGGGGAACCCTGAGCAGTGTTTCTGCCCTGTGATGGGGTAGGCAGAGGCTGGCTACCACCTGGCGTGGGTTTCAGGGCCAAGCTGGGCAGGACAGGCTGAGTGGGGGTAGGGCCCGAAGCTGCTGCAGCTGGTGTCTGTTGTGTTCGGAGGGTCAAGTTCTGTACCTGGAAAAGAGGGGTCTACAGGAGTCCAGAGAATGTGGGTAGGAGCAATGCCAACACACAACTAAGATAGGGAAGGAGTTAGAGACGCATCAGGAATGGCTGAACAGGATAGTGGGTTATAAAATCAGAGAGAGAAAGAGAGAGAGAATGAGTTAGGGACTGAAAGAGAAACTAGGAGCAGGTAGAGTTGCTAAAGAGGACAAGAAAGAGTGCTAGGATTGGATCTATCAGCAGAAGAAATGGAATTCTGAGAAGGGAAGACGGCCCAGTTTGGGCAGGCCCGGGCAGGCAGGCCAGGCTCTCTCCCTTCTGTGAACTCCCGCCTCCACACTATCAGGATGGGGTACATACCACTTAGAAAGAATTCCCAGTAACAGCAACACTGGAAAAGGCCAGGGCAAAACTGAAAGTTAATTGGCCAGCAAGGCCACCAGGCAAAGGATTATCTTGTCCTCCAAATAAGGTGTACACCGGGCTGGGCCTGCTTATTCAACCTGGTCCCTGGTGCCCTCTGCTGGACACACAGAGGCTGTGCCAGACTCGCATCTGACAAATCCCATAATCTTGCCACCAAGTGCTCTCCATGTGGTCCCCATTCTGTTGTTGGGGATGGGGAAGATGGGAGTGGGAGGGCGTTCCTTGCCCCCACTACCCATAATCTTTACAGCCTAGCAGTGTCTGTGTGCTCCCAGCAGAGGGTGGGGGACCCAGGACTCGTCTTCGCTCCCTCTCCCATGCCATTTTCCCTGATTCCTAGAGGTGCTAGTGTGTGAAACCAAAGTGGGATTTTCCGCTTAAAAAGCAACTACAGCAGCAGAAGTTACACTGGGGGGGGGGGGGGTGTGTGCAAAGTCCGAAGGTGGCGAAGACCACTGTTCATTGTGAGTAGCCACGCTTCCTCAGCACGCTGCTCTGGCTCCTGACCTGAGTCAGGAGTAGCTGAGGCCTTCTCAACGGGGAGCGAAGGTGGGCCGCCCTGTCTCCACCTGCTTTCCTAGGAGATCCCAGCCTTTCCAGAGTCAAAGCTCCACAGGGCTTGGGCCCATCCCCAGTATCAGTACCCCTCTACGGGGTGCCCACCCCCTGCCCTCCCATAAGCATGGAATCCTCACCTGGGCGGGGGTGGGGGGCCGGGCGGGGGAGCCAGTGCCGAGCTCAGGCTGCACAGTAGCGACGGTGGCCGTGGGCGTGAAGATGAGCTGAGGGGACAAAGGAACAGTGCCGCCTAGGCTCCTAGCTACCTGCACCAGGTTACCTGGCTGGGCCTGGAATCACAGGAAACGAGGTGCCTTTTACCTGCCCACTGTGGGCTCAGCCACAGGACAGAACAGTTTGACCAGGGAGCAGATATGGGGAAATAGGGAGGCAAGAAAGGGAAGGAGTCCAAGGGGATCCCCTGAAAATCTCAAGAGGCTGGTGGCATCCTGACCTCAGCTGGGCAGTGAAGGGGTGGTGGGGGAGAGCATTCTGGGGCTGTACCCAAGTGAGGTTTGCTGCAGAAGCCTCGCTGAGGAGTTCATCCTAGATGGGACGACATTGGCAGCATCCCAGGAAGCAGGGACCCTGGGCTGAGACAGATGCCCTAGGACCACTGTCTAGGTCTAACCCACTCCTGACCCCAGGTTGGGGTCAGAACAAGACTCAGCTCCAGAGGGGTGATTTGCCAATTTTTCAGTCGAGTTTACGGTCGTCTGTGGAAGCAGAGTGCCCGGAGCTGTGCTCGCGTCTGCTTCTCCCTCCACGGGGCGCAGGCTGTGTGATGGTCTCTCCTGACACTTCCACCCCTGCAAGTCTAATGTGGTGTCCGTGTGGACATGCTGGGGTCTGGAGAGTGTGCTTTCCCCAGGACTCCGTGAGGCTCCTGTGCTTGCTGCCCTGTGTGGGGAGGCCCTGCTTTGGGGAGGGAGGCCGCAGGCTTCGGGACTCCAGTCGGGCAGTTGTGCAGGGCAAGGGAGTGAGTACACGGAAGACAAGGCAGGTTTGGGAAGGTCACAATGTGGCAGACTTTCCCCCGGGGAAATGAAGTCTATTCTATGCTGTGTAGCTAAGAGGCTAGTCCCTGGAGATGGAGCTGCACCTCAAACAATGAACTTGGAGCCAGGGACGGAAGTGTAGGAGCAAGATGGAAAAGCTCCGAGTGTCCGATTCTGGCCACAGGAGCAAGGGAGGTAGGACGCACTGTGCTCAGGCTCGTATGTCAAGGAGCTTGGGAGAGACCTTCAGAATGGGAGAGATGAGGCTGGACTGAGCCCAGCATAGAGCCTTTAGCTGCTATTTTCCCAGGAAATTCTTTTCACTCTTCAGAACCTCTTGAGTTCCTAAGGACCTCTGCACCCCTCAGGACAGGTATAAAGGAGAGATTTTTAGGTATGTGTCCAGGGCTGATGCCATCCTAAGTACATGTGACTCAAACAAACCCACCAGATTAACAATGGATGGGGGGTGACCCTGATTAGAATGGGGACCAGCTGGGAGGGCAGTGGAGGCAGCGGCATGTCCTGAAGCTGCCACCTTCACCATCTGAGCCGGAATGCACCTATGGCCCTGGAGCACCAGCAAGGACTGTCACGGTGAGGGAAGGCCGAGTTCCCCATTTCTGTGTGTGTGTGTGTGTGTGTGTGTGTGTGTGTGTGTGTGTGTATCGATGTTTCTGTGCTTGCTTATCTTGTGTGCCTGAGTGTACAGACCATTTGGGCAAGGGCTCCTGCATTTTCTACCCTAATTAATTTCAGGGAGTGGTTTCTGATAAGAAGAGGACAATTCTGTTTCACTCTAGGAGGGGAAGGAAAGGAGGCATCATGGGTAACTTTATTTCAGCCTGGAACCCCACCTGCCCTTGTGTCATTGAGCCTGTGCAAAAGCTCTCACTCGGTCTTCCAGGTCCCCCTTCTTTATTCCACCCTTATGTCTTGTCAGCTGTCTCCTAGGCTTCTTCCCCACCCTTCTCTAATCTCCCAGCTCTCCAATTCTCTGCCTGTTTCCCCTGGCCCACCGAGCCGTGGCCCAGGCTGGGTACTCACCATCTGTGCCCTCAGATACATCTGAGCTTGGCTTGCAGTCAGGGCCGGGGAAGCTGTGTTGCCCAAGAGCACAGCCTGCTGGGCGATGCCCGAGGCTGTTGCTGAGTTGACACCCTGAGCCCGGTTGATGAGCTGGGCTGCTGCTGGGGAGGCTGCCAGACTGATCTGCAGAGAGACACAGGCAGTAGGAATGAGGCGGTTCTGTTGGTTAGCTCCATGCCCGGCATCGGTCTCTTTCTCTCCCCCTCTTCTGGCCCTTGGTGGATCCAGCCTTCTTTAAAACCATCTCTGGTCCTCGGCCCTGTATCTTCCCGCAGCACAGCCGCATCTCTGGCCTGCGTGCAGAGCTGCCGGGAGGATCCAATGGCGAGAGAACTGAGCTACGGACAGAGAGCCTTGGCACTGGAAAGATGACAGGGACTTACTACATGTAAGGATTAGGAAGAGACATGTACTTTATTTCTGGCAAGAGTAACAGATTCCTGCCAGGATTCTCCATGGCTAAGGATGCACCACAACTGGGTCTTTGGCAAGAAGGAAGGAGCTGGTCCTAGAGCTGTGGGCTCTGCCCGCTGCACCCCATCCTACTCACCGAGGACGACTGGGCTGGGGCCTGTGCGGACACACTGCTGCCCGAAGTGCTCCCTTGTCTGTTGGCCACCAGGCTTGCCTAGAAAAGAACAGTTCTAATCACCAGAGTCCCAGATCTCCCCTCATCACACCCCAGGCCCTCAGCTGCCACGGGAGTACTACAGGGCAGTGGTATGGAGTCCACCCCCCATTCTGTCTCATCTGTGTGACCTTAAGCAAGTGCCTCAGTATCCTCTTTAATAAAGTGGGGATAATAACAGTGTCTGCCTTGTAGGACTGCTAAAAGGACTGCACAAGGCAAAGCATATACATGCAAGCATTTACATTTTCTTTCTTTTTTTGTTTTTGGTATGTGCCCCTAGTGGGAACTGAACCCAGGACTCTCTGGTCCGCAGGCCGACGCTCAACTGCTGAGCCAAACTGGCCAGGGCAGCATTAACATTTTCAGCTATGGTTATTAGCAGGTTCCCAGCTCTCTTAGCCCTCCATTCCTCCCCTCTATCATATCTGGCCCCATGTGGAGCAGCCACACTGTCTGGGATGTGGAGCCTACCCTCTCCCCTTGGCCAGCTCCTGCCACCCTTCAAGTGTAGCATCAATGTTACTCCAGCAGAGAGGTCTTCCTTGGCCACCCAATCTAAGGTCTTCCTTGCTATTCACTCATAGCGGTCTGCTCTTCTCTTTCACAGAGCTTATCACAACTGAGATGTTTCCATATTTTGTTTCCTTGTCTGTTGGGGTTTCAGTTTACTGGCTGTCTCCCCAGTATAAGCTCTAAGAAGATAGGGTCCACAGTACACTCAGGGCTTGACATAACTTTGGCATATAGTAGGTGCATTCAAATTCGTGTTGAATGAATGAATGAATGAATGATGAGTTTTTCTCAGGCACTGATGGCAGACAGGCAAGCTGAGTGGGCAATGGCCTTTGAGGACCTCTTTGATCCTCAGTCCTGTCCCTGAGGTGCAGTGGCATGGTGAGGAAGGCCCCCTCCAGCTGCTCTGCTCATGAGCTGTGTGACCTTGGGCCAGGTGTGCAGAACCTCTTTCCTCATCTGTCAGAGGATGCCGATGACACTCGCACCTACTTCACAGGGTTCTGTGAGGGTCAGGGAGAGAATGCACAGAGCACGCGTGCAGGGCCCGCTTCTCTTACTTCCGCAGCTACCGCGACCCAGGGTGGCACCAGAGGTGCCCCACCCTCTCATGCTTACCTGCTGCACAGCCGCCAGGCTCTGGAGCTGGGCGCTGCTGAGGTGCTGCTGCTGCAGTGCGGCCGTCTGCAGCATGAGGTGCTGCTGCTGCGCGGCGTACATCTGCTGCAGGTACTGGGCCGCCGTGCCGGGCTGCCTGTGCAGGGCCTGCTGGATCACCTGCGGGGGTGGGGGGTGGGGGCAGTGCTCTCAGCAGCCATGCCACTCACCTGCTGCAGACCCACCCCTTCTGCAACACCATCTTCCCCCTATGGCTCAGAGGACACCAGGTCTGCGACCCCACCACACCCATCACCTCGCAGGGAGGCGAGGAAGGCATCTGTGCCTTGTCTACTTTGCATCTCTTCAGCACGCATGCTCAGAACCGTCTGCCCTGTGTTGGCTGCCCCCCTGACGTCAAGGCAGCCCACCACCGCTATGACTCACTCTCAGGGTGGTGGGGAGGCTGAGGGAGACAGAAGTCCTTTGAGTCTCCAGTGACACTGTGTCCCATGCCAATGACACTCCCCTTCCCGCCATTCTTCAGCCTCAGATTAGGGTGACTGGAACACGGGGAAGATGATGGCAGGGGGAACCCAAGCTCAACAAGGCAGAGAGAGGGAAAGGGGTGGGAAGAAAAAGACAGCTCACTCACAAGGTGGGGGTGCTATTGCAGCTTAGGCAACACACCAGCCAACTCAAACCCCACCCTGCGGGGCGGGGGCAGACTTGAACTGCCTCTGAGGGCCTGCTCCTAGCTGTCTGGAAAGTCCGACCAGTCCCTTTGAAGAAGGCCCCCTGGGGCTTGTAGAGCAGGCCAATGCCACAGGGGTGATGCATTTCTCTCTTCTTCCTCCCCTCCCTCTCTCCATCGCTCCCTCTGAGCCACCGGCTCCCACTGCCTGGCCTTACTGCCATTCCCTTTCCCGGACGGGACTTGGGAAACAACAAAAGGCTACTCTGTTTCCCTCCTACTCTTCACTCTGTCCCTCAACACCTGTCCCCACCCCTTGGAACAAAGAAAAGCATGCTTCCCCCAGCCCTGAATCCTCTGTCTTCTCATGAGCCGCAGAAACGTTTCTTTTCCCTCTCTTCACCTGGTCACCCTCCCTCCATCTCCTCCCAACTTGAGCTCTGGCCAGGCCTTGGCCCACTTCCTGCCCTCAGTCTGCTGAATCCCTGGCCGCAGGGCTGCTCCCGACCCTGGGTCCTGCGCCCAGCAAGGGGGCCTCCAGCCTGGACTTCTCCACGTCTCGTGGTTTCTAGGCCTGGTGGTCTAGTGCAAAACAATTGCTGGGCTCAGATTCAGGGTTCTGTGAAAACTGGCGACTTCACAGATTCTGCCTGGGCTCTGGGGTCTCCCCAGATAGCCCGACCCCATCCAGGGCTTCCACACCCTTTCTTCTGAGCACCCTCCCCTTGGAAGGGCCCGGTTTACATGAGCTCAGTTCTCTTTATTCCCGTTCTCCCCAGAATCCTTTCCTCTTATTCTCTTTACCTAAGCCTCTTTGTTTTCCTTAGGCTCAAGAAAGCACCTCCCAGCAGTCCCAGCAGACTCTTCCTCCCCAGCGGATGTCAGCGGGGAAGTGGCTTTGGCACAGAACACAACCGTGGCTCATGCCATCTGCCAGAGCAGAAACCCCAAATCCCTGTTGCCGAGAGTTGTGCTGAGGGGCAGAAGGAGGGCACATCCTAATGTCAGCTGCTAGAAACTAGAGCTAAAATACTCCTGTGCCAAGGGACCAGGGGAAGAGGCTGGGCAGCAAGGATGGGTACAGAAAACATGATTTGAAGTGTGAAGCATCCTCCTGGCGAGGCCTGGAGCTGGTCAAGGATTCAATCTGAGCTCAGCTGACTCTCACCTGCACGGTCTGCCGGTCAGGAATGCCACTGTACACAGAAATCTGGGGCCCAGAGGGGCGACCACTTCCACCATTGCTGCTACTGACCCCGCTGGCACTGCTGGTGACACTGGCGCTGCTAGATGTGTGGGGGACCGGCAGCTCATTCTCCATGGCCTGGAGGGTGGCCCAGCTGGGTTCAGATGGCAGAAGAGCAGGCAGATGCTGGGAGGGAAAGGGCAGAAGTGAGAGGCTGGAACACTTACTAGAGCAGGCGCACATGTGCAAGAGTTTCCGCTCAGCCTGTGGGGGACGACTTCTGAACTGAGCCCGGGCATAGCTGTCATCAGGAGGACAGGGCAGGTGTGTTCACTAGGTGAGATCTGAAATCAGGTCTGCCTGATCCTAAAGTCTGTGACCTGTTCATTCTGCTCGAGGAAGTAACACTGGCAGAGGAGGCGAATTTCCTAGGACGGTCTTATTGGGATCCGCTCTCACTCCATCCACCTTTTTATCCTCGGGATGGAGATACCGAACATCAGAGAACTAGTCATTTATCTCTGTTTATACAGCAGGCCATTGAAAGAAATGGGATTAAAAATCTAGACAGAACAGAATGAAAGAAAGAGTCAAATAAGGAGGCAAGAAAATAAACTGAAGTGTTGACTTGTTTTGAAAGCCGGAAGAGCTTGGAGTATGTTTAGAGTCTCTGTTTTCTTTATGAAGTACTTGCTGAGTGCTCTCTGATCATTTGAGTAGGGCTGAGTAGGGCACTAGGTTGAGTAATTTGGTTAAAATCACAGGCTTTGGAATGAGAAAGACTTGGGTTTGCATCCTGGCTCTGCCACTCACTAGCTGGGAGACCTTGGCCTGTCACACGTCTCTAACCTTCTGTCTCTTAACTGTGAGGTGCAAGATCGTATGGATTATTGGGAGAATAAAGCAAAATAATGATGCAAAGTGCTTAGCAGAGGGTCAGGATTATACCAATTGCGTCAGAAGCACTGGCTGTTGTGTGGTTGGTTCCCACTAGCCAGTTCTAACCAATTCTCTCCCACCGTGGCAATGGCAGAGCTCCGTGGCATCTTGCACAGTCACTAAGGAGTGCCAGAAATTCCTCAGGGCCATCCTGTGGTCTGGATCCAGACTGGAGATCACACAGTCCTGTGAGGCAATGATTGGCTTTGGAGAGGGGCTGGGGGGAAGGAAGGGGAGATGAGAAAGCATACCCAGGTCTGAGTTCAAGTTCCTCTTTTTTTCTTCTTTCAAGCTATTTCTAAAATCCTCATTTCCATATGTAAGCTTTCTTCCTACCTATTCCTTCCTTCATCAGAAAACAACACTGTCACCCTGGCCAGTGTGGCACAGTTGGTTGGAGCATCGTCCCGTGCACCAAAAGGTCGTGGGTTCGATTCCCAGTCAGGGCACATGCTCAGGTTGTGGGTTTGATCCCTGGTCAGGGTGCATATGGGAGGTAACCAATCGATGTTTCATTCACATCAATGTTTCTCTCTCTCTCCCTCTTTCCCTCTCCCTTCCTTTCTCTCTAAAACCAAGAAAAACATATCCTAAAAAATGAACAAACAAAAAAATCACGTCATCGCATCACACACATCAGTTCACTTCCTGTAGGTTATACCAATTCAATAAATGAAGAAAATAATATGATTTTTTTCACACTAATGAGAACATTGATTAGGCAGCGGTTCTCAAACTGTGGGTCATGACCCCTTTGAGGGTCAAACGACCCTTTCACAGGGGTCGCCTAAGACTATCGGAAAACACATATTTCCGATGGTCTTAGGAACGGAGACACCGCTCCTCAATCCGTCTCCAGGCGGGTCCGCCCACGTGTAGATCTGCCCACATACAACATGAGGAGCTGTATTAAAGGGTCGCAGCATTAGGAAGGTTGAGAACCACTGGATTAGTGCAAAGAACTAATGTCATTCATGTTCTGTGGTCATCTCCCCAAAGCTGCTCAGTTTGGAGTTGTCAACCTTCATCAAGGCTACCTTCTTCAGACTGGGTGGATTTCAGCTTGGGCTAAAGTGTGGATGAAGATCAAAAGACAGAAATGCTGGGGTAGGGACCTCTGGGCCACTCCCAGCTGGCCGTCGGCAAGTTGAAGTTCAGAGGCCTGTGGCCTCCCAGGCAGCACCCCAGCTTGTGAAGGGCGCTCACGACCCGGTCCCTCGGTGGTTTCCCTCACGTTTGTATTTCTGCTTTCACTGCCGCAGGGCAGGGCCCTTGTCCTGGAGTGCACCCCGTTCTGGGCCTCACTGTGGTGACTCACTTGCTAAGGGTTCTGAAGGTGATAATGATGATGCCGGAATCGATGAAACATGCTAAAATCCACCTCATCTTATGTTCTAGGGAGGGGAGGGGAGGTTGGATAGAAAGTGGTAGAAGGCATGACTCCAGACCTTGCAGAATGGCCAAATTAGTTGGAGAGATGAGGCTCAGCGGAAGTGTTAAGTATCACTAGGCAACGCGTCTGTAAATGCAAGTTATGTTCAAACATGGAATCCCCAGGGTCTCCTGTGCGTTAAATGTCTTGCCTCTGTTTCCCAAAATGCTGACCAGAATTGGGGTTCAGTACTTGCTCTCATCCCACCCTAGGAAATCTTAACTGAAGTGCGTGGACTCTCCTCCAGGGGCATGAACACCAAGGCGCCCTCGGAAACCTACTGGACACGTGGTTTAGCCAACCGGGGGCTGAGGTTTGCCCTGAGGAGGAATTTGAAGCTGCCATACGTGACTTCTCACTGATCTCCCAGGGGAAGGAAACTTGGGTAGAAAAAGAATTAGGAAGCATGGAGATATATATATAATATATATCAGCTTCAAATGTTTTCCAGTACAGTTCCCCTCTTTGAACCAAGCGTTCAGGCCCCTCACTCCCACCTTCCATCTGCCTCACAGCTCTGGTCTGGGAGGGTTGGGAGCCTCCGTGAGGGCTACTGAGGAATCTGCGGCCTCTCATTATGCCCTAACCCTGTGTCCCCACATTAGAAAGTCTGAACCCTTCAACTTTCTTAGTGTCTAGGCTGCAAGCATTTTACACACCTCTTTTCAATTTCCTTTTAATTCCCACTCTTACTCCTCCCTTCTCCTCCTAACAAGTTCCTTATTTCCTCCCCAAGGCCACCCATCCCTGCGGACTCCCACTATGAACCACAGCCAAATCTGATTAATGGCTAACATCCCGAACTGGAAATCTGCTTTTCTCCGGGTTCCAGCTCACTGTGTGGTTTTGTGTGAGGCCAGGCTCTGAAGGCTGTGATTCTGACTTGAGTCAATTTCCCCTCCCAGTCGCAGGGGACCACTCTGAATGATGTGCTGACTGTAACCGGCTTGGCTAGTGATCTTATTACAGGTCTCTGCCGCCCACAGGGCCTGAGACCGGCAGCTGGAGGAATGCTGATGGTTCTGCCCTCCCAGGAGCCGCCAAGTCTAGGGAACACTAGGCCTTTGTCCCAGGGTCAGGGAAATCCATTTGCTGCGGATTACAGCTGTGACAGAGGTTCCAGGGAAGCAAAGACACTGAAAACAGAGCTCTCCAAATGGGCTTAAAGCCCTGGAGTGAAGCGGGGTGGGGTTCTTCCTAATGCAATGGGAGACTGACAGGAAATGAGGTCTAGTCTGCCCCGCAGGGCTGCGGGTACTGTCATCCCTGCAGTGGCGTGCCCATGGAGACCGGAAAGGCAGGGTGATGGGGTTGCTTTGCCATGGCCCTGCCTCTCCTCTTGGTTGCTTCTCTGTCCAAGGTTTACGTCAAATAACAGTAGTGTTCAGACTCCCTAGGCTTAGAGGCCAGAGGGGAGACCACCGTACACCCTCAGTTGCTGGACAAACACAAGTATCCTGATTTGCTCCGATCGAATTGTGCCTTTGGCAGCTGTCTGAGGCTACAGACACACTGGGAACAGTCCAACTGGATTCAGCTCAAACCCCCTCAAAAAGTTCACCCTTTCCCCAATCCTCTGCTTGTTGCCTCTTTTAGTGTCATTAGAAACCAAAGTAAACAGACGAGGGCCAACAAAGACAGAGATGAAGGAAGAGAAGTTAAAACTGACCGCGCAGTCCTACCAGTCAACATGGATCGATTTCATTGGGAATAGAACGCCACACGTTTACATGGATGAACTTTTTCTGAAACCTCCTTGTTTTCTTCGTAATTTATAGAAGGCAGTTTCTATAAACTGGTTGCTGGTTGGTTGAAGAATGTGGAGAGGAAGAAGGAGGCCTTGATCCCTTTTGGCAGGAACATCTAGGTAAAGCCATGTCATGCAAATGTGGAGGGTTTAGGGACTGGGACTCGGCGGCTTTGGTCTCATTGCTCTGGGACAGCACAACTATACAGTCTGTCTTTCTCTAAAAGGGCCAGATAGAAAATATTTTGGGCTTTGCAAGCATATGGTCTCTGCCATGACTACTCAACTCTGCTGGGCAAACATAACCATAAACAAGTCTTAAGTGGGGTGTGGCTGTGTTTCAATAAAACATGAGTTACAAAAAAACACGGTTGGCTGGTTTTGGCCCGTGGGCTGTAGTTTACCGGACCCCTGTCTGCGGCAAGCCCATTTTTACACATCAGCCACATGGCTGACTGTGTACCTACAGCTTATTAGCAGCAAGGGCTTTTGTGTTATAAAGACCTGGGTTCAAATTCTAACGACTAGCTGAGTTTCCTTGAGCAAATTATGTTCTTTTGGGCTCAGTTTCTTCAGCAGTAAAATGAGATCCCATCTCCCTCGAGGTGGGGGTGGGGGAGTTCTATGGATTGAATGAGATGTCTGTGGAGCACTGAGGACAACACTTAGCAAATAGCAAGCATGTGATAAATGGCAAGGGTGTGAGTCCAGTCTGGGATTTAGAAAATGATTCCTCTAACCACAGTAAATAGTGAGGATCCTATAAGTTATTTTTCAACATTGGTCACAGTCACACTTAAAAATATTTTTATACAGATCCGTTGTCTGTTTTACCTATCTAAATTTTGGTCTTTTTTTTTCCCAGGGCCAGCTTTTCCAGAAGGCCCTTTAGGAACATAAGATTTAAGGAGAGTCAGTCTCTAGACAGTGATGAAGATGCTCCCGAGCCAAACTGCCTGGGCTCAAACCTCAGCTTCCTCGTTTTGTGACTCTGAGCGAGTTACTAAATCTCTAGGCTTCGGTCTCCTTAACCGTGAAACTAGGGCAATCGTAGCATCTTGTAGATGAGTTAATATATGGAAGGCAGTGAGAACCGTGCCTGGCACTTGCTAAATACTTAATAAATGTCAACTGCTACTGTTATTAGGATCCTAAATATTACTGACATTATTAAAGACTCTATAGAAAGAACGTTTACTTTGGGGCTTAAAGAGGGAGCTAATCTACTGGTTTCCCACACACTTGGATCCTGTCATTATGTGAAGTTGGTGTCTCGTGTTAAGATATTCATTGCTTCAATCTCCCAGCTGCTCATCACATGCTATATCCGTGGCTGTTTTACTTCCATTTCAAATACTGCCTGTTATGGACTAAGCTGTGTTCCCTCAAAAAGATGTTCAAGCCCTAACCCCCAGCACCTCAGCATGTGACTTCATTTGGATTTAGGGTCATTGCAGATATAATTAGTTAAGATGAGGACATATTGGTGTAGGTGGACCCCTAATCCAACATGACTGATGTCCTTATAAAAGAACACCTACACAGGGAGGAGACAGGGAAGGACTTGGAGTTAAATTTCTGCAAACCAAGGAACACCTAGCCAGAAGCTAGGAAGAGACCAGAAAGGATTTCTGCTCACACCTTGATTTCGGACTTCTAGTCTCCAGAACAGTTCTTACGCCATCCAGTTTGTGGCACAGACTGGAAACAGAGTAGGTGGGGGTAGGGTAGAAGAAGAATTAAGTTCCAGAGAAAAATACCTTTATTTCCATTAATCATCTCAAAGTTAGAAAAATCTTTTTTATTTTTTGTGTCTAGTGACAGTATATTCTTCATGCTATGATTTCAGTCAATTCCTCCTTATTTATTTTTTAGTAGAGCTATGTATTCCTGGAATTTGTACACAGTAATCTCAGAAGCCAAAGCTATAGAAAAGACCTCTATAAAAATCCCTCCAAAGGGACAAACTCCAAGTTATAAAATAAATCCTGGGGATTTATGGTAACTATAGTTAACAATACTGTATTGCACATTTGAAAGTTGGCAAGAGAGTAGGTCTTAACATTTTTCACCAAAAGAAAAAAAATTCTGTGACCATGTGTGATGATGGTCATTTTGCAATATATACAAATAACAAATCATTATGTTGTATACCTGACACTAATATAATGTTGTACATTAATTATACCTCAACAGAAATCGCCACAACTAAGTCTCTCCACAAAGCATGCCTATATATGTGTGCACACCCTCCTGCCCCCACGCTGTTTCTAGAGCTTATCATTGCTGCCACTCTCTCTCAGCCTTGAACTGGCCTGATGCTGAGTTATACCATAGTTGGCTACTCTCTCTGCCACTGCTATTTCTTGACAGGTATAAATGAGCCAGGACAGGGATCATGGGAAAAGCCAGGCTGCAAAATCCATTCAAGGGCATGGCAATGTATCTATAAATTCTTCACCAGCCTTCTTTCCTTTTCTTCTTGTTCTATCCCTTCAAACTGGGATATACCTCAGACCCACCGGGGGCTCTGTAGGAATCATTGACCTCTGCAGCACTTGGGGTTAAGGAGTTTGCTCACTTTTATGGACACTAGCTGAGAGGGCCCTGCAGAAGGAGGGGCTACACTGGGTGCCCTCTGTTCCTGCTCCCACCTGAGCATGCTCCCCACAGAGCTTATTCCAAAGGGGCAGCTTTCCTCCTTTCGAGTCTCCCTTTCCATCCCTTATGAGATTAGGGAATGGGGTTTTACAGATTTTGATAGATTAGAAAGAGACAGATGGCCTGGGATAGAAGTCTCCTGTCCTGAAGACGTCTGTTCTGTAAGTGATCTTTTAGCCATGAAAAAGCCTGGTGCTGGCAAAGGATAATTCTTGCCATTTATGGGGAATTTGCTCGGGGCAAGGGTATTTCATAGACATGGTCTCATTTATTTCTCAAAACAACCCTATGATACAGGAATTATTTCCTTATTTTTCCCACAAGAAAACTGAGGTTCAGAGAGGTCCAGTAACTTATCGGAGGCCATGGAGCTGGCAAATGGCAGGCATAGGATCTGAAACCAGGGCTGCAAGTCCAGGCACAAGAGCCAGAGTTACTAGTCCTCACTCTAGTCTGGGCCTCTCCGGCCTAGTGAGTTCTTAACGCGGGTCGCTTGGCTCCTATGGCCTCTGTCTGGCAGACAGTCTCACAAGAGTGATCTCAAACAGGGGGTCAGTCCATGGAAAACCTGTCAAATGTTACTCTCCCAGGGCTGCCTGTGTTCCAGAAATCACACTTGGAATATTTACTGGGACGTGTCTAGTATGTGTAGGCCTTTCCAGTTATTAGTATTTTCACATATCTATTTCTTCAATATTATTCTATATTGGTTTCACACAGCACAGTGGTTAGACAATCATATACTTTACAAAGTGTTCCCCCTGATATTTCCAGTACCCACCTGGCACCGTACATAATTATTACGGTATCACTGACTGTATTCCCTACGCTGCACTTTACATCCCCCTGACTGTTTCTGTCTTTTTTTAATCCTCACCTGCTGGTATTTTTCCACTGTTTTCTAGACAGAGTGGAAGGAAGAGAGGGAGAGAGAAACACTGATGTGAGAGAGACACGTCGATTGGTTGCCTCCCGAACAACCCCCACTGGAGCTGGGGATCAAACCTGCAACCCAGGTATGTGCCCTTGACTGGGAATCAAACCTTCTGTCTGCAGGCTGATGCTCTAACTGCTGGGCCAAACTGGCCAGGGCCTCCATTTCTTTTTTTTAATACATATTTTTTCTTTATTGATTCTAGAGAGAAGGAGAGGGAGAGATAGAAACATCGATGAGAGAGAACATTGATTCGCTGCCTCCTGCATGCCCCTCACTGGGGATCAGGCCCACAACCTGGGCATGTGCCCTGACCGGGAATCAAACTGGTGACCTCTTGGTGCATGGGTCGACGCTCAACCACTGAGCCACACAGGTCAGACCAGGGCCCCCATTTCTGTTTTGTAACTACCACTTTGTACTTCTTAATCCCGTCACCTCTTTCACCCACCCCTTAACCCCCCCAGCCCTCTGGCAATCACCAGCCTGGTCTTTATGGCTATGAGTCTGTTTCAATTTTGTTTGTTTATTTTATTTTTTAGATTCCACATATAAGTGAAATCACACGGTATTTGTCTTTCTCTGATTGACTTATTTCATGAGCATTACACCCTCTAGGTCCATCCATGCTGTCACAAATCAGATTTCATTCTTTGTTATGGCCGAGTAGTATGCCACTGTGTATACATACCACAACTTTTTTATCCCCTTATCTATTGATGAACACTTGGGTTGCTTCCATATCTTGGCTATTGTAAATAATGCTGCAATGAACATAGAGGTGCATATATTCTTTCAAATTAGTATTTTGGGTTTCTTTGGATAAATCCCCAGAAGTGGAATTGCTGGGTCATAGGCAGTTCTATTTTTAATTTTTTTGAGGAGCCTCCATATTGTTTTCCACAGTGGCTGCACCAATCTGCATTCCCACCAACACTGCATGATTCCCTTTTCTCCACATCCTTGCCAACATGTTATTTGTGAATTTATTGATGACAGTCATTCTAACTGGTATGACATGATATCTCATTGCAATTTTAATTTACATTTCTCTGACAATTAGGGACACTGTGCATCTTTTCATAGGTTGGCCATCTGCCTGTCCTCTTTGGAGAAGTGTCTGTTCAGGCTCTCTGCCCATTTTAATTGGATTATTTATTTTTTGGGTGTTGAGTAGCATGAGTTCTTTACAAATTTTGGATATTAAACCCTAGTATTTTCACATATCTTATCTACATATGAGGTTGGTCCTGTCAACAGGGTTTATAAAATCATTTTTAACTATTTAATTGAAAAGCAATACAAGACAAAAGCAACTATCCCAGAGTCCTTTGAAGAGAACAGACCAGGACATCTACCTTTCCTGAATGCCCACTATGTGCTGGGGACAGTCTCAGGGAGGTAGCGTAATTTAAATGAAAGAGGAGAAGCTTTGTATTCAGAGACAGCTGTTTTGATTCCTGCCTCTGCCCCAGTTGGGAGATCTCAGGCAGGTTACTTATCCTCTGTGAGCCTTGGTTTCCTCATCTGTAAACAGTGTTAATACTATAGATTTTTAAGAGTTGTTGAAAAAAGTAAATAAGAAAATGCTAACAAAACACCTGGCACAGTGTGCAGCATGGAACAGGCATTTAATAATTATCAACCTCCTTTTGCCTGATTAACCCTCCTAGCATTGTTTTGGACTTGATGAGGAAGTGGGTTCTAAGTGGTAATCTGCCCACGATCATAAAGCTATTGAGTTGTTAAACTGGACGAGTCGGAATCAATGCAGAACTCACGTCCTCCTTGTAACATGAGAGTGCCTTGAGTGTACAGGAAGGAAGACAAAAATGTGGGCTTTCAATCCTGTATGATTTTGAACATACCCTTAGTTCAGGCTTGATTATAAGGTTTTCACCAGAGTTTAAAAAGCCCCATTCTCAAATCTTAGGAATTTTCTTCCCAAGAAAGAAAAAACAAAACAAAAAGACACCTACAGGCAAAATTGAAGAAGTGATAACCAGATTAGACTTAACCATGGTGTGCGTGTGCGTGTGTGTGTGTATGAGGGGGGTATTCATACATGTGTACTCTATTTTTTTTTATCCTCACCCAAGGACATTTTTGCATTTATCTTCAGACAGAGCGGGAGGAAGAGAGGGAGGAAGAGAGAGAGAGAAACATCGATGTGAGAGAGACACATTGAGTGGCTGCCACCCGCACGACCCCAACTGGGGCCGGGGACAAACTGCAACCGAGGTACGTGCCCTCAGTGGGAACTGAACCCAGGTCTCTCTGGTCCACGGGCCGACACTCTAACCGCTGACCCAAACCGACCAGGGCACATGTGTACTCTTGTACTTATGTGTGTTGGGAAGGGAGAGGGAGAGCAAGAGACTAGAAGCTAGTCAGCGACTGCTATTGCTCGATTAAATTCCCCATGTAATTCCAAGCTCCATGCAGTACAAGGGCTTTAGAAATCCAGAAGGTAAGTGATCAACAAACATTCTTCCTGGAGCTATTTTTCATGTAATGATTGATTTATCAGTTCTCAAAGTGTTTGGATTAATAATAAGACTAACTGCATTTTGAACAGGTGTACAGTTTGAGACTTCAGCTTGCTTGCCCCCCGCCCCCCACCTTCTCTGGGGCAGTTCCCTCCTTGGGCCCTCACTGCTTTGGCCCAGCCCACCATTTAGAGGACTCAGCCATTCCTAAGAGGCTTTCTCGGGCTCTGCTTCTGCCCTAGCAACTTGTCAAGGCAGCTGTTTCAGAGCTTCGGAATCACAAAGCAATTCCAGAGTCCTCTCGGCCCAGCTCTGGGGCCTTCTTTCCCTCATTTGTCCCAGATAATGGCCTCTAATTGTGATTAACATTCCTCTGTGGCAGAAACATGCTGCATGTCTGTGGTCAGCCTCTGATCTGCTGTGACCACCACCGGCCTTTTGCTTCCTATTGCATTTGGAATGCGATGTTTGATTCCACTTCATATCCCTACATTTGCTTTTCCTCTCTTAGCGTACCTGTTGGCTTTTAACTTGTTGTACTTCTAACCCATTCTGTTATTGTTTGCAGGGGAAAACAATCTAAATGGGGTAGATCCCCTTTAATCTTCCACTCTTTCCAGGCAAGTATAAGTTTACCCTACTTATTTTCTCATATTTATAAAACTTAGGTAGCTAATTTTGATAGCTAGAATAGGCCAAAGTAGGACTACAGAGTGGAAACTGTAAGGAGATAGATTTCAACTCAAAAGAAACATCCTTACTAACAACTGGAGCAGTTGAAAGGTGGAGTGGGCTGCTTTGTGAAGCCAGCTTCATGTCGGTGGGGGCATCTGAGCAGAGGCGTGACTCGCAGCGCTGCCCCAGGGTCTCTTTAACACGGGTAGTATGTAGTTCTATGAAATTCTTACTGGACGCCACAAATCCAACTTAGATTTTAAACTTTTTGCTCATTTTAAAACGAATACACTTAAGCATTCTAAATGCTCATCCTGTTTTTCAAGTTGTAGCACAGCTCCAACTGTCTTCATCATTCTAGTAACTAACAAAAAGAGTAAATTTCATTAGTATGAACTTCCTGATTCTCATCATCTACTCAAAGTGGAGGAAACTATTGTTCTTATTTCCTGGATGGGGTGGCTACAAAGTGGCTAAGTAGAAAAGCTGATCTCTTTTGGACTCCCAGAACACTGGTTACCCACCCAAACCAGCCACCATCCACCCATCCACCCACCCACTTATCCATCCATCCATCCATCCATCCACCCATCCATCAGTCTGTACATTCATCCATCCATCCACCCACCCACCCATCCATCCATCCACCCATCCATCAATCCGTACATCCATCCATCCATCCATCAGCCTTTCCATATTTATTGAACAGTTATTATGTGCTTGGCATTGAATGGAACACAAAAATGATTCAAATATTAACTCTATTCTTAAAAAGTTAACAGTTTAAAAGAAGAAATAAGAAAAGTACATAAAGAAATATAACAGGAGTCAGCAAACTTTTTCTGTAAAGGGCCAGATAGTAAATCATTCAGGCTTTGCAAACCACATATGGTCTCTGCTGCATATCCTTAGTTGATCATCCCCCTCCTAATCATTTAAAGATGTAAAAGCCATCAGCTCCAGGACTTGCCATAAACAAGCTGTGGGCTGGATTTGGCCTCTGGGCCCTAGTTCTCTGACCCCGAAAATGTAATAAGGTATAAAATGATAATCTTTGGTTGAATCAGCTGGAAGTTTCATTTGGGGTGGGTCTTTAAACATGAGTTTGATTGGGACTTTGGAAATGGGGAGAGGGTATTCTAGGTGGAAGGACAATTATACATTGTCCCCCATATTCTACTCAGAGCAGAGGTTTTCAAAGAGTGGTATCACCTGGGAACTTATTAAAGATACAATTTTTCAGGTCTACAGTGGTTGTCAAAACTGATGTCTGGGCTCCAGCCCTAGGTTTATGATGCTGCTGGTCCGGGGACTGTGCTCTGGGAACCCGTCGTGAAAACCCTCTGCTATACCTGTACCCAGGGCGCAGATGCGCTGCAGGGCACCGGGCTCACTCCATTTAGTGCGCGTGCTCAAAAAGGGGCTCTGGGCCACTGTAAGTTGGTGATGACTTTTTCCTCCAGGGCAGGAGCTTCTAGGCTCACCAACAGAGGCAGCAAGTCATTGTCGGGGGGCTGTATATTTGGGAGGACATTCCCTTCTGAGTCTTGGTTATTGGCACACATTCTGTCTTGCTCCTGATACCTTCAGACTCATTCATTTATTCACCCTCACTTGGCGTCATTTTCATATATTAATTAACATGCTTTGCTCCTGGTATGTATTTTTACCACTGCTACAAAATGGTCCCCTCTGCATTATGTCAGGGATGATCTCCTTGATCAAGAAAAAAAAAGACAGTGTTTCTATTTTACCCTTTGAATGAAATGACTTCTAAAAACTCAGATGTGGAGCTCAGAGAGGCTGAGTGGAGGAGGGGTAGAAAGGAGAGAGTACACAGAGCAATCTTGGAGGAGGCTACAGGCAACCAGACACAGGAGTCGTTAATCTGGCAGACAATGAATGGCAAAGGCAATTAGCTTGCCGGGGGTTGTAGCAAGCCAATGAAGTATGCAGTATGGTAACTGAGGGTCTAGTGTAAGGGCAGGGTCATTGCTAGGGAACTCAAAAGGAGGACACGATAACGGAGGTTAGAGGTGGGAAAGCCATCTGGGTCTAACAGGAAGGGAAGGGAAAGTGCCCATGATCTCATGGATGCTAATTAGCCAGTGGAAGTGTCCAGGTGTAGCTGTTTGTTCTCCCCCCACCCCCATTACTCTTACTCTTCATCCATCTGCCAAGTCTAACCAGGCAGAAAGGCAGGCTGAGGATTGCCTGGCTGAATAACAGTAGGACCACATGCCTAAACATTGGCAGACGCAATTCTGAACTTCAGTTTAGGGGCCTTCCTTCCATATCTGAAAGCATGCTTGTTCTCTGTCACGTGCCTCTTCCCACGCGCACCCTCACACTCCGCTCCTCTCGGGCACTCTGCAACCACGCTAATGGAGTCTTATCTGCCCGGACACGTTCTCCAGACACATTCATTTATTCATCCTCACTTGAATTCATTCTCATATATTAAGCACTACCTTCTGCTTCTAAACATCACTTCAAATGTCAAAGTTGCTGCCATAGCTTCTGTTCCTGCTGTCTGCAGGAAGTACTAGCTTTGTCATTCTTATAAAAAAGGAAAATGTACCAATACTGGCTTGACTGAGTAAAGAGCCCAACCCAAAGCAGATTGTCCTACCGTGGGATGCAGGTTTGTGGCTGTGGCGTCCCCGCCTTCAAGACCATCCCATTTATCTCTCTTTGTTCCACTCCCTCTCTCTTCCTGCACAACGCTGCTGCAATCACAGACATACTCTGAGGTGGAAAAAAAAAAGGACAGCCTAATTTCCTGATGATTATGTTGTTACCTAGCAACAGCCAATCAGGGGCTGGGCTTTTTGCCTGCAGTATTTCATGCAAATAGTTTGGAGAAATTGCAGGGTAACCCAGGCTGCTGAGTCTGTCTTCTCAGGGGACACATTACAGAATAAAACCAACCTAAAAGGGGACGATTGAAGCCAGGCACGTGTCTCAGAGAGCAGGCCACCTGATCTCTTTCCCTCGGTCCCTCTGCCCCATACCCCTTAACAAAAGCATGAGGGTTCCACAGACAGACACTTGGGGAGGCCAAATAGTTGAAAAGAGGCTCTTGGCAGCCATTCTTCACCTTGGATCTCTGTACTGGTAATTGGAGCCCAGAGAAACCTCTGAGACGCTGGAAGTCCTACATTCCCCCAAAGGCAAAGAACGCTGAATTCTCAGTGGTTGTCTGTGGACGATGTGGAAGAGAATCCTCCACAGCCATTCTGTCCAGAAAGAAGCTAACATCTGGCACTTCTGGCCTGATTTAAGAGTCTTATCTATGCCCATGCTGGCCTGTCTCACACAGGGAAACCCATTGTCTACAACTGCATTCTTCTTGGTGCCAACTGGCAGATCCTCATTCAAATGGCTGAATAATGAGAGAAGCCACAAAACTCATAAGACCCCTTAAGAGATGTTGTTTTCCCAACAAGTATTGAGCATGTGATGTAAAACACTGCCAGGAGCCACACATACCAATGTTCTGTAAGGCCCAGAGGGCGGTTCGCTCAGATCTGGACTGGTACCCTAAGAGGTGGACTCAGAAGGCACAGGGTCCAGGTCTGTTTCCTCTGTGGGCATGGCCAGGCTTCAGATGGTAGGCATCAGACAGTAGCTTGTTTTGTTGTTGACTTTGCTCAGTCATCCAGCACCATGGCAAGAAAAGACTGTGGCTCAGCTGCTGGATAGCTCCTCACTCTCCTATTAATACTGACTCAAGCCTCAGTTATGCAAAGGTGTGTTGTGGTTACTTGGGGACAGTAAATAGACCCCTATCCTACTGACTTGTAGTCCTGACATATTGGTAAGACAAGAGGTAATTAGAGTCCAATCACTGCAGGAAGGTGCTGACAGCTCTTCCGCCTCTGACAGTCACAGCCTCACCATCCAGAGCTGTATTATGGGACATAAGAAAGGAAATGCCAACCTGCTTTGTTCAGAAAGGCAGGGTTAAGGAATCCCATCCTCTGGAGGGCTGCGTAACTCCATTTCCACCCTGGTCCCATGGTACATTCAGAGAATTCTTTGCGTCAGGCACTTTTAGCTCTGTAACCTTGGAATGCACACTGTAAACCCCATTTTACAGCACTGGTGAAAAACATGCTCAGGTTATACAAAGTGGCAAAACTGGGATTAAAAAGCAGGTACTTTTATTCTAAAGTTTGCACTGTGATATCCAGATTACCCTAGACTGTGCCCAAGTCTTTAGAGCAGTAAGAAGAAAAAGGGGACAGTATCAGAAAGCCATTTTTGCAGTAAAAAAATAAAAAGGACAAAAAAAGCCCAACCTTTTTCTTTTTATCCTCACCCAAGGACATTTTTTCTTTCTTTCTTTTTCTTTTTTTTTGTTAAGATAGAGTGGGAGGGAGGGAGAGAGAGAGAAACATCGATGTGAAAGGTACACAGCAAGTGGCTGCCACCCGCACGACCAGCCAGGGCTGGGGACAAACTGCAACCAAGGTACATGCCCTTAGCGGGAACTGAACCTGGGTCTCTCTGGACGGCAGGCCTACGCTCTAACCGCTGAGCCAAACCGGCTAGGGCAAGCCCAACCTTTTGCATTTATTATTGTTACCCAAATGTCTTTCATCTGGAGTTAAATGTTAAACCTCAAGTGACTCTTACATCTGGCTGCACATTACAGCCACCAGATGAGCATGTCAGTAATTAGTCATTTCTGGGGTGAGCAGGGAGGCGGTGTTTTTTAAAAGCTTCCCAAGAAGAGCACAGCAACTTTGGAATATGATCTGGCCGTTTCTTTTAAAGCTGTACACCTACCCTGTAGCTCAGAAATCCCATTCCTAGGGATTTCTTCAAGTGAAATGAAAACAGATCCATAAAAAGTCTTGCACTGACACGTTCTTAGCAGCTTTATTTATAGTAGTTAAGGAACTATGGTATATCTGGAATACTACTCAACAATTAAAAGGAACCAACTATTGATATATACAACAATGTGGATCAGTCTCAAAAATGCTATGTTGGGTGAAAAAAAAAACATTACACAGAGTACAAACTGAATGGCTCCATTTATATGAAGATCTAGGAATAGAAAAAGTTAATCTGTGGTGGAAAAAATCAGAGCAATGGCTGCCTCTGGAAATGGGGAGTGGGCCGGGGAGTGACTTGGCAGGGGGCATGAGGGAACATCTGGGGTGATGGCAATATTCTAAATGTCGATAGGGGTTTATATCACACTGGTGTATGCATCTGTCACATGTGAATGGTGTGCTTCAGACTTGTACATTTCATCATATGTAGTTAGTTAGTGATATGCACGCGGATGTGTTTAGGGGTGAAATATGCGGATGCCTGCAACTTTCTTTGAAATGCATACAAAATAAATGAGATGGACTAGTGAATGGATAGAGGGATGGATAGTTGGACAGATACGTGATAAGGTCAAATGTTAATTGTAGAATCTAGATAAGAAACATGTAATATTCACTGCCTAATATTTTCAACTTTTTGGTATGTTTAAAAATTTTAATAACATTTTGGGGAAAAGCTCTTCAGGTGATTCCCATGAGCAGATATTGGGATAAAAGATAAATTTCAGTGATCTCAGTTGAAAAGTATAAAATGAATAATGCTGTGCCCTTAACCTTCAGAGATGATTGCCATTACTACCCCCAACACAGACACACACACACACACACACACACACACACACACACAGAAAAGGAAAGATTCTAAAACCCTGGAATAAATGTCCAGGTTGAAACAAAACTTCCTAGAGTTAGGCTAAATCTTGTGGCCACACTATGGCCTACGTCACACTGGATGTATATAGGACCCATCATTTGACATATGGTCTGATGGGACAAAATATGTGAAATCAGGACAGTTCTGGAAAATCTGGGCAACATGGTAATTATACAATAGTCTTCTCAGACTCTGTAATTTTCTCTAGCTCAATTTCTCCCTGGCAGACCACAGGTCCACAGGGATAATGCAAGTCTCTAAATACATAAGGGAGCTGGTGTGTGGTGCCCCAAAGGACCTGAATGGACAGTGGGTTTCAAGGGGGTGGGAAGAATGAGGGGCGGAGGAAAGGGAAATAATGCAGTCAAGTGCAATATGGAGCCCTATTCCCCCAGCTGCCCCATTTATTCTGTGCAACTGCTTCATTTCCATGGCAGTGCATCTCAAAATGAATTTCATTACCGGTGCCTTGGATATCATATTGATTACCAGTTCCATCGATTCTTATCTTGCTAATTAGCATATAAATTAGCCATTTGGGGGAGGCATTAGGCAAAATTGAATTTTCTCCGTAATCTTCTCTCAGAAAGTAAATGAAAATGGATGTGGCCTGTTAAGACCCATGGCCTTCCTAGGACACAATCTAAGTGCTGTTCCCAGCCAAGAACCCCGTTGTCAAGAGAGAGAGAAGGCTCATGGAAGAAACCTTCCTGCCCCATGACTGATATTGCTGCAGTCAGACCCCGTAAGAGTTATCCAGACAATCTGAGGCGGAGGACAGGTTTGCAAGCTGTGCTGAGCTGTGCTCCCTTGGAGGAAACGCGCAGAGCTGAGGGACAGCAGTGTCCTCCCACATGCACAGAAGAGGAGGCCTTGCGATGCAGCGACCTCTGTGGTGCTCTTTCCAAGGCCGGGGCCGAGAATGCCGTTCTGCTCTTTGGCTTAGTGTGAGACGAGGGGTCTGGAATCGGATGAGCTGGAGTGCCTGGCGCACAATAGGGCTCACAGAAGTTAGCATTCCTTAGCACAGAGTGGGAGCTGCTCAGCTTTAAAGTAACCATTACTCTAAACTCCCAGGTGCTTAGTCTCTGGAGCCAGTCAGAGGCCTTTGGTCAGGCCAGCTCCATCCCTGCCTCTCAAGACAAGGGCATCGGAGCAGCAGGATCACATCAGCTGGGAGCAGGTGGAAAATGAAGAATCCTGGGCCCTACCCTACATCTGCTGAATCAGAATTTGCAGTGTAACAGATTCCCGAGTGATTCATTAGCAAATTAAAACTTGAGATGCACTGTTTTAAGTTATCTCCTGTTATGCAGTGAATGTTTATATGCCCCCAACTTTTTATGTTGAAATCTACCCCCCATTGTGACGGTAATAGGAAGTGGGGCCTTTGGGAAGTGATTAGGATTAGATGAAGTCATAATCTCCTAAGTGGGATTAGTGCCCCTATTAGAGCTATGTGAGGACACAAGAAGAAGCTGGCGTCTCTGACCCTCATCAGAACACAACCATGCGGGCAGGCTGATCTCAGACTTCCAGCCTCTAGACCATGAGCAATACATTTCTGTTGATTCTAAACCACCAGTTTATGGTATTTTGTTATAGCAGCCTAAGCTCAGACATCCCCTTCATTAAAATCTCACATGGTTTTCAAAGAATTTACATGCATATGTGCATAATCAATGGACACAGACCACAATGCTGTGAAGGGGGGAATGGGAGTGGGGTCAGGAGGGTGTCAATGGGGGGAAACAAAAAAAACACCTGTAACGAAAATAAATAAATCAAAATTGGTAAAAAAAAAAAAAAAAGCCCAGCTGGTGTGGCCCAGTGGTTGAGCGTCGACCCATGCACCAAGGGGTCGCTGGTTCGATTCCCAGTCAGGGCACATGCCCAGATTGTGGGCCAAAACCCCAGTGGGGGGTGTGCAGGAGGCGGCCAATCGATGTTGTGTCTCATGGATGTTTCTATCTCTCCCTCTCCCTTCCTCTCTAAAAATCAATAAAGAAAAAAAAATTTTAAAGAAAAAAAGATCACATGGTTTGAGAAGGAAGGAACATGGAAATGACCTTGTCAAAAACTGAGCTTAGAAAGGTGAAGTCACTTGCCTACAGTCAGTCCACGGCACAGGAGTAGTTCAGATGGAGAAGGAGTACCCTTTTCCTGAGATTTTAACTTTTCACTTGTGTTTTGTGTGAAGAATATTGTGGTGTTTAACCCAGATACTTTTCAAAACAGAAAATTTAGAAAATAAAGAAAACCCAAAATGAGAAAATGAAAAGCACCAATGTGTTAATAATGGTGCTCTGGGTGGTATGGTTGCTGCTGAACAACCCCTGGTCGTTCGGAAGCTGGTGGCATTCCTGGTTTCCTGAACACATAACCTGATGGACCCAGGGACTACTTGGTATTTTTCAGAGCTAGAAAGCACACAAAGATGAAGGCACCAGATTCCTAGGATTGTCCTCAGCAGAGTCCAACTTCTGATACTGACCATGACGTGTTCTGGGAGCAGGCCATTAAATCCAGTTCACCCTGTCGGCCTGCGTTAGTGCTGCTTGGATGATAGGTGAGAGACAGTTTCTGCCTTCAAGGACTTTGACAATATTGTAAGGACGATAGAAGTAGATACAAGGAACTATAATGCGAGGCAGAATAAGGAAAATTCTACCACAGACACACAAAGTGAACAGTGGAGCAAGACAGTGTGGAGCAGTGGCTTTGGGGTTACTCAGGCTGCGACGGCATCCACCTCTGTCATCTACTACGAGCGTGACCTGGACAGGGGGCTGCACCTCATGGTGTCACTACTTCCTCATCTAGAAAATGGAGACAGCAACCCTTGAAGGGAGACTGTGGGATATAGACAGGCTGCCTGGCAAACTTCCAGAACAGCACTCACACAGTACGCCATCACAAAAGGTACTGCAATTATTTTTACTATGGACACTGAGCTGACAAGAGCCATGAAGCAACGTACAGTCTCATTACCAACATCACTGTCCCATTTAGAAAAACTCCCATGGAGCCATACAATTACAGGTGAATGCACACCAAACAGCTCACTTATTGGTTCCAAGTTGTCCTGCTGATGCCACACAACCAGGCCCACCTTTTTATTTGCTGATAGACTTAAACATGCTTGTCTTTAAACATGAAGAGCCTGCTTAGCCTGTTGGAAAACTTTTGTTTTCCAAGCCTTACATGACCCAACAGGTGGTTTATGTCTTAGGACTGTGACTCAGTCTGCTCTTTTGAAATTTCTATAGCAAGTCCCCTCTACCACTGAACATGGCAAAGAAGCAGGTGCTACTGGGGGAGTAGGGGGCAGGGGAGAATGAAGGAATAGACGTCACTACCCTATCCCCAAGGAATTTTAGGTAGGGGTGCTTAGGATATATGTGGGAGGTGATGGTGGGTAGGAAGGAAATTTTAAAATATTTATAACACTGAATATAACTAATCCACAGTTACACCTAATTTTCCCAGCAGCTCTATTTCTGAAAATTGATGTCTCAATATTTTTATTTATAAGGGCCAGGGGGTCTCATAGTAATCAATAAGGAAAAAAAATATACTATAACTTAGTAGGAAAATAGGCAAATGATAGGAACAAGCAGTTCATCATTTGTTAAAAAAATTACAAGTGATAAACTTATAAAAGGATGATTAATCTCACTAATATTTAAAGAGGTGCAAATCAAAACACTACCTATAAGTATGTTTATTCTTCCAATGCATGAACACAAAACATCTTTCCATTTCACTGTGTCTTTCAGTCTCTTTTAATAATGCTCTGTAGTTTTCAGTGTATCAGTCCTTCACTTCCTTTGTTAAGTCTATTCCTAGGTATTTCATTCTTTTTGTTGCAATTGCAAAAAGAATTATTTTTTTTCCTTTTCATTTCTTTTTCTTAAATTTCATTGTTAGTATATAAAAATGCAGTAAATTTTTGTACATTGATTTTGTATCCTGAAACTTGACTGTATTTGTTACTGTTTTGAATAGTTTTTTTTGGTGGAGTCTTTAGGGTTTTTTATATAAAGAATCATGTCATCTGCAAAAAGTGACACTTTTATGTCTTCATTCACAATTTGGATGACTTTTATTTCCTTCTATTGCCAGACTGCTCTGGCTAGGACTTCCAGTGCTATGTTGAATAAGAGTGGTGAGAGTGGATATCCTTGTTTTGGTCCTGATCTTAGAGGACAAGCTTTCAGTTTTAAAAAATGTTTTTATTGATTTTTTAGAGAGAGAAGAAGGGAGAGAGAAACATTGATGTGAGAAACACTGGTTGGCTGCCTCCTGTCCGGGCATGTGCCCTGACCGGGAATCCTAACGGGAATCTCTCGGTCCATGGGACGATGCTCAATCCACTGAGCCACACAGGCTGGGCAAGCCTTCAGTTTTTCACCACTGACTATGAAAATAGCTGAGGGTTTAGCATATGTGGCCTTTATTAGTTGAGGTACGTTCCTTCTATACCCATTTTACTGAGTGTTTTAATCATAAATGGATGTTGTATTTATCAAATGCTTTTTCTGCATCTATTGATAAGATCAGGGGATGGTAAAGGGTAAAGGGGTAAAATATATGGTGACAGAAGATTTGACTTTGGGTGATGGGCACACAATGCAATATATAGATCATGTATCATAGAAATGTACACCTGAAACCTATATAATCTCATTAACCAACATCACCCCAATGCATTTTATTTTAAAATGTCCATAAGGCTGTCAAACATTTAGAAATTTGATAATACCCAGAGTTGATATAAAGTGGGCAAATACCTTTCTTATACTGCTGGTGGGAATGTAACTTGGAAAATTCTCTTTGGAAAGCAATTTGGCAATAGATATCATCATTTTGAAGCATATCTCATTTGACCCAACAACTCTGCTTATAGGAATTTACCCACAAGGATATATTTCCCCAACATATTTTACGATATATGTATTAGGATGTTTACTGTTTGACACAGCAAACACCTGGAATTAAAGCAAATATTCATCAGCAGTGTCACTGAAAGAATAATAAAGAATACCACCAATGATAGGAATAAAAAGAGTAGCAGTTAATATTTATTGAGCATTTACTAGGTGGCAGGCAGGTTCTGATGCTTTACATTCATTATCTCATTTAATCTTCACACCAGCTCTGAGGTAGGTAATTTTATTTTCCCATTTTATAAATGAGAATAATGAGGCTCATAGAGGTTAAGAAACTTGTTTAAAGTCACACAGCAGACTGCAGAGCAGGGTTTGGAGATAGCAGTCTGGCTCCAGAGGTCTTGCTCTTAACCACTGACACACACACACACACACACACACACACACACACACACACATGAAAACACTCTGAATCAATGAAACACATGAGCTAGAATTGCACATGTTGATATAGAAAAATCTCTAAGGTATATTACTAACTGAAAAGATCCTGCTTGGAAAAATGTGCTTTTTTTGTGTTAATGGAAAGGAGATATCGCAATGGATCATAATATCATTCTTTTTTATATATGAAAAATAATAAATAAATAAAAGCATTGGGAATTCTTTGAAAATGAAAGAACTGCAGTAAAATATACATTCTTTTGTAATGTAAAAGTTACAGCTATTTCATTGAGGAAGAGGGCTGGCTGGTCGACATAAATTTTAATAGTGAGTTTTTTTTCTAAACTATTTTCTTAGTATAGTGAAAAAATAAAAATTGAAAGAATGGGGGCAAGGATTGATGATAAGAGAATTGGTATTGAATCTTGAAGGCCAAACTAAGGTCTATATTTAAAGTGAAACACAGAGTCACTATAGCTTTTTTATAAAAAGAAGTGATCGATATGATTACATTTTTTGAGGAAGATTGTTCCAGTGGCTGTGTGTGGAACAGAACAAGCTGCAGAAACATAGATTATAATAGCGATGCGAATATGAGGTAGATAGTCTAGACCCGTCTGCAGGGGGTATGTCAAACTACAGGAATTAAGGAAGTTTGATATTAGCGTTGGAATAAATCCTGTTCTTGAGGACAATTGTTAGCATCTCTTCGCAACTTTGCATTACATGTCATCATATTAGTAGCTTGAAACTGGTCATGGAGAGTATTTATACCACACAAATCAGCAAATGCTACAGATCGGGGCTTTTTGTGTGTATGAAGAGGAGAGGGAGGAGCTGGTTGCTAAACATTTACCAGCACATAGCACTAAATGAGACCAGCTACGGATGCCCACAGCAGATGCACACACTGATGCATACTTGCCAGTGACAGATGGATGCATCCACTCAGTGGAGAAGGGCTGGAATTTCATCAAGTGCTGGGAATATCAGGTGTCTATATGGAAAAATTGAAACTGAATCCTCACCTTACACCAAACCCCCAAATTAATCTTAGGTCGGTTAAACATTTAAGAGGAAAAGGCAAAAATATAAGCATTTTAGAAAAAAATCTGGGAGAAAAGCATGATGACTTCAGAGTAGAAAAGATAGTTTTAAACAAAAAAAAAATTGATGTTTGACTGCATTAAAATAAAATAAAAAGTCTGTTAGTTAAAAAGCATCATCAAGAAAGTGGAATTCAAGTCCTGGCCAGTGTGGCTCATGGTTGGCTGGGGCATCATACCATGCACTGAAGGGTCACGGGTTCAATTTCTGGTCAGGGCAAATACCCAGGTTGCAGGTTTGATCCCCAGTTGGGACATGTACGGGAGGCAACTGATTGATGTTTCTCTCTCATGTCAATGTTTCTCTCTCTCTGTCCCTCTCCCTCTAAAAAAAATAATAATAATTAAATAAAAATATTTTAAGAAAATGAAGTGAAATTCAAGCCTTACACTGAAAAAAATATTTTCAACATATGTAACCAAACTACTAAAGAATACTTATCAATGGGTAAGAAAAAGATACAACAGAAAAATAGAATAGAATTTTCTTTCTTTGTAAAATACCATATGGCCCAAAAACATACAAAAATTTTCACCTTATTAATATTAAAACCACAATAAGATAAAATTTCAGACTGGCAGCAGTTTTAGAGTCTGACGACAGCAAACATTGGGGAGGATCTGGAGTAGTGGTAATCTCGTAAGAGACGGTAACTCCATATAGCCACGTTAGAAAACAGTTTGACACTTCACAATGCAGTTGAGCATACCCGCATTCTATGATCCAGCAATTCTATTCCTATGTGTATATCCATCCTAGGAAAACTCATACATAAGTTTGTGAAGCAACTTGTATGATCATGTCCATGGTATGTTGCTTGTTGTAGCAAAAACTGGAAATGGCCCTGGCTGGTTTGGCTGAGCAGCAGAGCATTGGCCTTCAGACCAATGAGTCCTGGGTTCAATTCCAGCCAAGGGCACCTCCCTCGGCTGCAGTTCATCCCTGGTCTTGGTTGGGGTTGTGCAGGAGGCAACCAGTCGCTGTGTCCCTCTCACGTTGATGTTTCTCTCTCCCTCTCTTTCTACCTGAAGATAAACAGAAAAATATCCTCGGGTGAGAATTAAAAAAACAAAACAAAAAACAACTGGAAATGACCCAACTATCCATCAAAAGCAGAATATAAAAATAAATGGTGCAATGGTGAAAATGGCGGCGGAGTGAATGGAAGCTACACAGACCATCTCCCAGGACCAAACTGGAATTACAATGAAAATAAAGACAAATCGTCAGGAAGGGGCAACCGAAAGGCAGCTTGGAGGACCACATAACCAGGGACACTGACTCAATCCTGGCTTGCGAGGACGCAAGAGGGGGCCGGGAGCCCATGGTCCGCAGTGGTCTGGGCTGGGACCAGTGGACTCGGCTGGAAGCTGCACCCTCGGCTGGGTCCTGTGGCCTCGGCTGGGTCCTGTGACCTCGGCTGGGTGCTACTCCCTCGGCTGGGACCAGCGGCCTCAGCTGGAAGCTGTGCCCTCGGCTGGGTCCTGCGACCTCGGCTGGGTGCTACGCCCTCGGCTACCGGGGCCGCCCTTACCTGGGAGCAGCGCTCTTGGGTTAAAGTCCCAGGCAGCTCCATGGCCCAGAGCCTGGACAGAGACTAAATTGGCAGCAGCCACTCACCTTGGGCTCCGGCAGAGGGAAGGCAGACTGGACTGGAACTGTGCGGGTACACTTGGGATTTGGAGAGTGCTCAGAGCTTTTGCTGAGTGCAGCCACGCAGGATTGTGGTCATATTACTCCTTCCCAGGGCCCTGGGGAGAGGTGGCGGCCCCTCCCTCAGAGATTCAACCCCACCTGGTGGCCAATGAAATGCTAATTGAGGCCCATTAACAACCAGCAGCTGCCCCACCCTCGGGAAATCCTCTTACACTGAGCACCTGAGGGAGTTTTTCAGTCAACTCAGAAACCAAGGTTCTTCAGGTGACCGCTACTAATAGCCTCCAGGCAAAAAAGCTAGAGGATAACTACCATTCCCTGGGCTAGCAACTCTAATCAGGAAAGTTAAGACTTGACAGTGGTGTTTAAAGTGGGTCCTCCCTGCCTCATTCAAACCCAGGAGAGGGAGCCACAAACAGCAGAACACCAACACCCACAGGGAAAATTTGGCAGACTCCAAAGCCCACTGTGATAGCCAAAATGGTGAAAAACAGAAACAAAAGCCAAATGAAAGAATAAGAGACCTCTACCGAAGATGAGATAAATGAGGTGCAGTTAAGCAAGTTAACAGAACCAGAATTCAGAGCCATGATCTTGAGGAAACTCAACAGCATGTGTAAGGACATAAGCACCATGAGTAAAGACATAGAAATGTTGAAAATCAACCAGTTGGAAATTAAAAACCACCCAGAAGAAATAAAGAATGACTTATCAGAAATAAAAAACACATTGGAAAGTCTAAATAGCAGAGAAGAGGAAGCTGAGGACCGGATCAGTGAATTAGAAGAGAGGGTAAAAAAAAATCAACCAATCAGAAAACCAAAAGGAAAAAATAATTACAAAACAGGAAAACAGCTTAAGAGAACTGTGGGACAACTGGAAATGTAATTAACATTCGCATCATAGGAGTCCCCAAAGAAGAAGAAAATGAGCAAGGGTTAGAGAATATATTTGAAGAAATAGTGATGGAAATCTTCCCTAATTTGGTGAAGGAAGAAGGTATTCAAGTTCAAGAAGCAAAGAGAGCCCCAAGTAAGAAGAATCCAAACAAGCCCACACCAAAACACATAGTAATCAAAGTGCCAAAAATTTAAGACAAAGAGAGAATCCTAAAAGCAGCAAGAGAGGAGCAACAGGTTACCTACAAAGGAAACCCCATAAGGTTCTCAGCTGACTTCTCAACAGAAACACTACAGGCCAGAAGGGAATGGCATGAGGTAATCAAGGTCATGAAAAACATGAATCTGAATCCAAGACTACCCTACCCAGCAAGGCTATCATTCAAAATAGAAGGTCAAATAAAGAGCTTCTCAGACAAAAAGGCTAAGGGAATACATTAGCACCAAACCAATGCTGCAAGAAATGTTAAAATAACTGCTGTGATTAGCAGGAGAAATGGGAAGAAAAATAGAACCACACTAAACAAAAATGGCAATAAGTAAGTACATATCAATAATCACCTTAAATGTAAATGGATTGAATGCTCCCATAAAAAGACACAGAGTAGCTGATTGGATAAAAGAGCATGACTCATCTCTATGTTGTTTACAAGAGACCCACCTCACAACAAAAGACTCACATAGGTTGAAGGTGAAGGGATGGAAAAAAATCTTCCAAGCAAACGGAAAGGAAAAAAAAGCTGGGGTAGCAATACTCAAATCTGATAAAATAGATTTCAAAATGAAGGCCATAACTAGAGACAAAGAAGGCCACTACATAATATTGAAAGCATCTAACCAACAGGAAGATATAACCTTGATAAACATATATGCACCCAATATAGGAGCACCAAAATATATTAAAAATCTTCTGGAGGACTTCAAAGGAGAAATCGATAGCAATACAATCATAGCAGGGGACTTCAACAGCCCGCTGACATCACTGGATAGATCCTCTAGACAAAAAATTAGCAAGGAAACAGAGACTCTAAATGAAGCATTAGACCAAATGGATTTAATAGATATCTACAGAGAATTACACTCAAAACTACAGAATTCACATTCTTCTCAAGTGCACATGGGACATTCTCAAAGATAGACCACATGTTAGGGCACAAACTAAGTCTCTACAAGTTCAAGAAGACTGAAATCATATCAAGCATCTTCTCAGATCACAATGGCATGAAGCTAGAAATCAATTGCAAGAAGAACATACAAAGACATTTGAACACATGGAAGCTAAATACCATGCTATTAAACTATGAATTGGCTACTGAGGAGATCAAGGAAGAAATTAAAAACTTCCTGGAAACCAATGAAATCTATGGGATGGTTTGGCTCAGCAGTTAGAGTGTCGGTCTGCGGACCAGAGAGACCCGGGTTCGGTTCCCGCTAAGGGCATGTACGTCGGTTGCCATTTGTCCCCGGCCCTGGTTGGGTCGTGTGGGTGGCAACCACTTGATGTGTCCCTTTCTCATCGATGTTTCTCTCTCTCTCTCCCTCCGACTCTATCTGAACAAAATATGAAAAAATGTCCTTGGGTGAGGATTAAGAAAGAAAAAAAACAAAGAACTAGAGAGCAAACAAAAAGAAAACCCCGGAGCAAGTAGAAGGAAGGAAATAGTAAAGATCAGAGCAGAAATAAACGACATAGAGACCAAAAAAACAATTCAAAGGATCAATGAAACAAAGAGCTGGTTTTTCGAAAAGATAAACAAGATTGATGGACCCTTAGCTAGACTAACCAAGAAACAAAGAGAGAGAACCCAAATACACAAAATCAGAAATGAAAGAGGAGAAGTAATAACTGACACCACAGAAATACAAAAGATCGTTAACAACTACTATGAACAATTATATGGCAACAAATTCGACAATTTAAGCAAAATGGAAAAATTTCTAGAAAAACATAGTCTCCCAAAACTGGACCAGGAAGAGATAGAAAACTTGAACAGACCAATAACAACAGAAGAAATTGAAGATGTAATCAAGACTCTTCCAGCAAACAAAAGCCCAGGCCCAGATGGCGTCATGGGAGAATTTTACCAAACATTCAAAGAAGAACTAACACCCATTCTCCTCAAACTATTCAAGAAGAAGAAAGACTTCCAAACTCGTTTTATGAAGCCAGCATAATTCTAATTCCAAAACCAGAAAAAGACACTACAAAGAAAGAAAGCTACAGACCAATATCCCTGATGAACATAGATGCCAAAATCCTGAACAAAATACTAGCATATCGGATCCAGCAATACACCAAAAAAATTAAATTATCCACCATGACCAAGTGGGATTCATCCCAGCGATGCAAGGCTGGTACAATATTCACAAATAAATAAACGTGATACACCACATAAATAAAATGAAGAATAAAGACCACATGATCATATCAATAGATGCCGAAAAAGCCTTCGACAAAATCCAGCGTCCATTTCTGACAAAAATACTCAGCAATGTGGGAATAGAGGGATCATATCTCGACATAATAAAGGCCATATGTGAAAGACCTACAGCCAACATCATACTCAATGGGCAAAAACTAAAAGCACTTTCCTTAAGAACAGGAACAAGGCAAGGATGCCCACTTTTGCCACTTTTATTTAACATAGTATTGAAAGTCTTAGCCACAGCAATCAGACAAGAAGAAAAAATAAAAGGGATCCAAATTGGAAAGGAGGAAGTGAAACTGTCATTATTTGCAGATGACATGATACTATATGTAGAAAACCCCAAAGACTCCATCAAGAATTTACTTGACTTAATAAATGAATTTAGAAAAGTATCAGGATACAAAATTAACGTCAAGAAATCGATGGCATTCTTATACACCAATGATGAACTCACAGAAAGAAAAACTAAGAAAATAATCCCATTTACCATTGTGGCAAAAAAGTTAAGATACCTAGGAATAAACTTAACCAAAGAAATAAAGGACTTATTCACAGAAAACTACAGGTCATTGAAAAAAGAAATAGAGGAAGATATAAAAAAGTGGAAGCACATACCCTGTTCATAGATTGGAAGAATTAACATCATTAAAATGTCCATATTACCCAAAGCAATCTATAGATTCAATGCAATCCCCATCAAAATACCAACGGCATACTTCACAGAATTAGAACAAGTACTTCAAAAGTTCATATGGAACCAAAAAAGACCTCGAATAGCCACAGCAATCTTGAAAAAGAAGAACAAAGTTGGAGGGATCACATTACCAGATTTCAGGTTATACTACAAAGCCACTGTAATCAAAACAGCCTGGTACTGGCATAAGAACAGGCATATAGACCAGTGGAACAGAACAGAGAACCCAGAAATGGACCCAAGGCAATATGCTCAATTAATATTTGACAAAGGTGGCAAGAGCATACAGTGGAGTAAGGACAGCCTCTTTAATAAATGGTGTTGGGAAAATTGGACAGCTACATGCAGAAAAATGAAACTAGACCATCAACTTACACCCTACACAGAATAAACTCAAAATGGATAAAAGACTTAAATGTGACTCATGAATCCACAAAAATCCTAGAAGAAACTATAGGCAACAAAATTTCAGACATTATACACAGCAGAATTTTCACTGATACATCACCTAAGGCAACAGAAACAAAGGAGAAAATGAACACATGGGACTACATCAAACTCAAAAGCTTCTGCACAGCAAAAGATACAATCATCAAATGGAAAGGCTACCCACTGTATGGGAGAGCATAATTGCCAATGATATATCAGATAAGGGGTTAATTTCCAATATATATAGTGCTCATACAACTCAACAAAAGGAAGACAAAGAACCCAATTAAAAAATGGGCAGAGGAACTAAATAAACACCTCTCCAAACAGGACATACAAATGGCTAAGAGACATATGAAGAAATGCTCAACATCACTAATCATCAGAGAGATGTAAATTAAAACAACAATGAGGCATCACCTCACACCTGTCAGAATGGCCACCATCAACAAATCATTAAACAACAAGTGTTGGCGAGGGTATGGAGAAAAGGGGACTCTAGTACACTGCTGGTGGGAATGCACACTGGTGCAGGCACTATGGAAAACAATATGGTGTTACCTCAAAAAATTAAAAATTGAACTGCCATTTGACCCAGTGATCCCACTTCTAGGAATATACCCTACGAAGCCTGAAACACCAATCAGAAAGAATATATGCATCCCCATGTTTACAATAGCTAAGATCTGGAAACAGCCCAAGTGTCCATCAGTAGACGAATGGATGAAAAAGCTGTGGTACATATTCACAATGGAGTACTATGCAGCTGTAAGTAAGAAAGATCTCTTATCCTTTGAGACGACATGGAGGGACCTGGAAAGTATCATCCTGAGTGAAACAAGCCAAACAGAGAAACACAAGTATCATATGATCTCACTTATTTGTGGAATATAATGAACATAACAGTCTGAGGAATGGGGTAGTCCCAGAGACGTGGAAGTGGAGTACAGACTGACAATCCCCAGAAGAGGGGGTGGTGGGGGAGAAATAAACCACAGAATTTATATGCATGTATGCATGAACAATGGACATGGACAACAAAGTTGGGGACAGGGTGAGGAGAGAGGGGGAGGGGGGAATCAGTGGGGGGAAAAAGGAGAAACATCTGTAACAAAAATTAATAAAAAAATAAATGGTGCTATAGTTCAACAGAATCCTCGAAAACAGTGAAAATGAATGATGTACAGTCTCATGTATTACCAGACAAATCTGAAAAACAATGTTGAGCAACAGCAGAAAGACTCAGAAGAATGGATACAGTATGATTCCATTCATACAGAATTCAAAAACAGTCAAAACTAAAAAGTATATTGTAAAAATAATAGTATATTGTTTAGGGAATCACTCATATCTAGAGAAAAGCAAGGGAATCGTTATTACAACAGTTGGCAGAGCCTGGCCGGTGTAGCTCACTGGTTGAGCATTGACCCATGCACCAAGAGGTCACAGGTTCGATTCCCGGTCAGGGCACATGCCCAGGTTGTGGGCCCACTCTCCGGTGGGGAGCATGCAGGAGGTAGACAATCAATGTTCTCTCTCATTGATGTTTCTCTCTCTCTCTTCTTTCCTCTCTTTCTCTAAAAAAAAAAAAAAATCAATAAAAATATTTAAAAACAAACAAACAAGCAAACAAAAAGAACAGTTGATAGAAAGATATCTCTGGATGGACAAAGAAGGTAGATGCAACCAGGAAGGTGTCTTCTAAGGGTCTATTAACTTGGGTGATCAGTAAATGTTGTTCACTTCATAATTATTACTTAAATTGTACATATGCATACTATACATTTTTCTGCATAAACATTTCACAGTAAAACCAATGAAAAAATATATTAAGTGTCTACCTGCGCAAAGGCACCGTAGATGCAGAGCTGAGACTGGTTCGGATTCTATTCCCACTCCGTTAAACTTACACTGATGTCAAAGACTGTAATGTCACTAAATATAAAAAACATCTTAATTCCTTATTTTCCTTGACATCTCAGCATCATTCAACAATGCTCACTATCCTCTCTCCTTGAGAAAGTGTCTTACTTTGGCTTTCATTAAACCATATTCTCCTGGTCATTCCGTCTCAATCTCCTTCAAAGGCTTGTCTCCCAATACCTAACCATTAAATGTCGGAGTTTCTCAAGACTCATCCCTGGAACCTTGTTTTTTCATACTTTATTCACTCTCCTTAGACATTGATAGCGACACTCATGACTTCAATTACCATTTGTACATCAATGATTTAGGTCTCCCGCTCAGACCTCTAGGCTGATGCACCCCATTATCTAGTCAATCTCTCTACTTGGATGTTTCAAAAGCCTCTAAATCTTAACCTGTTAAAAATGAAACCCATAATTTCCATCCCAAATGGGTTTTCTAATATTCTCCCTCAGAGAATGGCACTGCCAGCAGTTCTAGACAAATATTACTCCATGAAAGCAAATTGCCTTCCCGCCCTCCTTTTACAGAATGAAAAAATTCACTCTCTTTTCTTCCTGGGAAAGGGTTGAAAACAAGGAAAAATATTTTAGTTACAGCTCTAAGTAGGAATGAAACCTTTCAGAACACCCAATATCACCTGGCAATTCAGACTTCCTACACAGAGGGAGCTCAATACAGTTCGTTCTTTTCCTTCTAATTAAGTTTCACTGAACCACAACAGTATTACTATATATTTTCCTCACTCTTCCTTTTAACCCATTCTACACATTTTCTTGTTTCTTTCTTCCTTTTATTTATACTATATATTTTTGTATACAATACATTCTTAAAGAGTTTTATTTTTCTTCATTTTCTGTTTCAACTTTTCTCATTTCCGTCAGCTCACCTCTCCATGACTCACTCCGAAGATGGTATTTCAATCAACAAATATTTACTGTGTGTACCCTGGGACAGAGTGTTGAGCAAGACAAAGTTCCTACTTTCATGTGTTTTCTATCTGGAGCAGGGAGAAGACAAGTAAAAAGTCAGACAGTCACATGTGCTAATTAGGACATTGAAACTGGGAAATGTAATGGAGAATGACTGGTGGCTACTTTAGGTTGGTGGTCAGGAAAGGCCTTGCTGAGGATGTTATGGTTAAAATTGAGATCAAACTATGAGGAGACAGTCATTACATCCCAGAAAAAAGTGACCAGTCAGTGCAAAGCCCCTAAATTAGAAACAAACATGGCATGTTTGATGGTCGCATAGTGGAAAAGAAAGCAAGTGGTATCAAACAAGAAAAATGCAGGGAGTAGGTCACCCAGGGTAAGAAGCTGGAGTTCGCTCTTTTAGAAGTGTGCTCTTTTTAATGTCTTCTTTTTCTTTCTTGATATTGGTTATCTGTCTTTTTCCCCTTGTTATAAAGATTTATAATCTTAGTCTTTACCAAGAACTAACTTTTGGCTTTACTGATCTATGAATGTTTTTTATTTCATGAATTTCTATTCTTGTCTTTCTTATTCCTTCCCTCTACTTTCTTCGGGTTGAATAGAAGGGTTATACAGAGGTGTACTGCTTAATTTCTATGTGCTTCGGGCAGAGTGTGTGTTTCCAGTCACTTATATCTTACTAACATAATTACATAATTACATTGTGGTCAGAGAGCATAATTATGTGTGATTTTAATCTTGTGGAATTTGTTGAAACTAGCTCTATGGTCTGGTCTATGGTTAACTTTTATAATTGTTCCATGTGTGCTTGAAAAGAAAATGAATCCAGCACTTGTTAGATATGCTGTTCCATATGCCCATCAGTGAAATTTGTTCATTATTATTCAAATCTTATATATTCTTACTGGAATTTTTTTTGACTGCTTATAATAGCAAATAGTTTGAGAAATGTAAACATAAAACACCTTGATTGTAAAGTTGTCTTTGTCCTCAGAGTTCTGCATATTTTTGTTTTATGTATTTTGATGCCATTTTATTGGGTGCATATAATTTTAAAATTCTAGTATCTTCCTGATAAATGGAGACTTTTATTCTTTTGAACTAACACCTTTTATCTCTAGAAATGTTACCTGAATTAAGATAGTTTTGCCTATCATTCATATAGCCATATCAGCTTTCTTTCAGTGTGTATTTTCATGGTCTTTTTTTTTTTTTTTTACCATTTTAAAAAATTTCAAACATTCTGTTTACTTATATCAGAGTTTCTCAATTTTGACCCTATTGCCATTTTGGGCCAGACAATTCTCTGTTGTAGGGGGCAGTCCTGTGCATTGTAATTTAGCAACATCCCAGGCTACTGGATGCCAATAGGACACCGGTTTTGACAACCAAAAAAATCTCCAGGCACAGTCAAATGTTCCTTCGGGGGCAAAACCACCCCCAGTTGAAAACCACTGGCTTATATTTTAGGTGTGTCTTCTGTAAATAGCAGACAAGTGAATTATTATGCATTGTGACAATCTCTTTTAATGGAAACATTAAATCTATTTACATTTTATATAATCATGACAAACTCTGTTTTTGCTTGCCTCAAAATGGCTTTAATTTTCCTTCTGGGAAATCCATCTAAGCTCTGTTTTCCTCTGACTGGGCCCACTGATGGGAAGAACAGAAAGAATGTAAACTTCAAAACTAGTAGAGACACACTGAAGTCATTTTACTCTTTTCTACATAACTATTGCTAGCTTGTCTGGTTATTTCAAGCAAATTAAAACAGGGCACCTTCTCTGGGCAGATGCTACCCCACAGGCACATGTCTTAGCAAGTGGAAGGCATTTTGTGGGATTAGAAAAAGGCACCGCTTTCTCCAGCAAGCAGCCCCGGAGCCTTGCACAGCTTTAGGCTCTACTCACCCTTGGCAGGAGGTCCTTGTAAAACAAATAATTTGTAGCAAACATTTGTGGAAGCCTTGGTCTTCAGGCTTCCCTTTTTGCTACTGAGAAGTTAGCCATCAGCCTGTGTGCTACCTCTTTGTAGGTAATGTGTTTATTTATTAAAGATTTATCTGTAGTTTCACTATGCTGTATGGATTTTTCACTTATCATTTTAGGACTCGTTAGACTTCTTGAGTCTGTGGACTGGTGTTTTATGTTTGAAAAAATTCCCAGCTGTCATCTCTTCAAATATGCCTGTCACACACTGCTGCTCCTCACCTTCTGGGACTCTCATTAAAAGCACGTCAGGTCTTCTTATTCTGTCCTTTATGTCTCTTATCCTGTCTTATAGATGTCCTATCATTTTCTCTTCTTTGCTGTGTTCTGGACAATTTCTTCAGCTCAATCTTTCTTTTCTCTCCTCAGCTGTGTATAATCTGCTAAATAAATATGCTCACTGAGTTCTTAAATTGGGTCATTGTATATTTCAGTTTTAGAAGTTCTATTTAGTTCTTGTTTTTGTTTTGTTGTTGTTAATCCTCACTTGAGGAGGATATTTTTCCACTTTTTTTTTTTTTTTTAAGATACAGTGGAAGGGAGGTAGGGAGGGAGAGAGGAAGAGAGAGAGAGAGAGAGAGAGAGAGAGAGAGAGAGAGAGAGAGAAAGAAATATCGATGTGAGAGAGGTACATGGATATTTAAAATCTCTTTGACCTAGCTGCTTTGGCTTAATGGTTAGAGCATCAGCCTGAGGATCAAAGAGTCTCTGGTTTGATTCCTAGTGAAGGGCATGTACCTCGGTTGCAGGTTCAATCCCCGGTCCTGGCCATATCCAATCAGTCCTGGCCACATCTAATCATTGTGTCTCTCTCACATCAATGTTTTTTGTTTTTGTTTTTCCCTCTCCTTTCCTTCCTCCCACTCTATCTAAAAATCAATGGAAAAATATCCTTGGGTCAGAATTTAAAAAAAAATTTCTTACAATACTTTTTATATATTCCTGTTCCTATAGATATTTTCAAGGTCATTAAAAAAAAAACCCAAAACCTCTTCAATGTAGTCAGTACAGCTGTTTTATAGTCTGTCTCATAATTGCAATATCTGAAGTTTTTTGTGGGACTTTGTGTTGTCTGCTATATCTGTTGGTTATTACTCAGGGTATCTTGTTATTTTGTAGAACTGATTATCTTTGAATGTTGGTCATTATACTTGAAAAATTATTTTAAAGATGAATCTTTGTGAACACCCATGATTATTTTTAAGACAAATTCATAAACATGGAGTTACTAGATCAAAAGGTGTATTAAATGCTATGATTTGAGTCCTAGGACAATGGCACCATCCTCTAGAAAGGATATTCCTTTGCTTCTGCCAGACACCAGGGGATACTGCTAGCATGGAGCCATTCTGGTCCGAGTGAAGTTTGATATTCCTGGACCACCTAAGCAATGCACCTTTGAACAGCCCAGGGCTGGTTCACTTCCAGTTTACCCTCACTCTGAAGGCGTAGCTCGTTAGAGTCCTAGCTTGAAGAAGGGAAGGGTTTATTCGATTTCTTACCTAGGTTAGGTTCTAGGTTTTGTTTCCTATCTTCTTTGCCCTGTAAAGCCACCAAAAATTCAGTCTGATTTCACAGGTATTTCTTCCAGTCCAGCAAATATATTTAGAGAAAAGATGCTTTGAGTGCTCAGCCTACGCTCTGGGTTCTTGCTTTACCCTTGATTTTGGTCCAGTACTATTTTACTGTTTTGTTAGCTTTTCAACACATTTACGAAAATTAAAAAGACTAGTTCTCTCCACTTTTCTAGCTGTCCTCAGTGGTCTCAATTAGCCCACTATTACCAGAAATGAAAGCTCCTAGATCAAGAGTGATAGGAAGCCAACAGATGACTGAAACAGGGGAGAGAAGTAATCAACTATCTACTTTGGCTGCATTCTGTCAGACTCTGTTTATAAGCAAAGGAATAACATATTTCAAACATTAACAATGTCAAAAATAACAGTTTGAATTATGAGAATTTGTTTTTTGCATGATGTCTGCTTTACACAGATGTGTGTTTGCTCTTTTGCTCTCTCCTGACCAGACAGAAGCTCCTGAAGACTAGAGACCAAGAGAGAAATGCCAGTCTTGTGTCATCCTCCTGGGACTCAGGGCACCTGAGAAGAACTAGGGTCTCAGGTGTCATCTCTCCTTCATCGCCCACCTCCCTGTGGTAGGACATTAGCTGAGTACTGAGAGCAATGAAGACTATCCACGTCAAGTTTGAGGATTTAATCAGAGTGCTAGGATGTATGAGGAGGTAGATACAAGTACAGAGTGCAGTCCTGTTCACTAACGTCTAGCTTAAGACGTCAAACTTTCCTCATTGTCCCACCGCTGACAGATGTATGAATTGGGGGGAAATTTTAAAAACATGCATCAAGAATCATAGCATTTAACACACCTTTTGATCTAGTAATTCCACGTTTATAAATTTGTCTTAAAAATAATCATGGGTGTTCACAAATATTCAGCCACCTGAATGGCCATCATAAGAGGGAACATTGAAAACTTAAGATGCCATCAGAGGGGATAGGTGCCTTTACCTTTATAAAGTAGAATACTCTATTTAAGGACACAAAAATGCTCACAATATGGCGACGAAAACTGTTTATGAAACAACATATGTGGGATTATTTTTTGTAAAAAATACATATGTACTCATAAAAACTAGAAAGATCTAAAACGAAATGTTTAGTAGCATTACTTTGGGGTGGTGAGATAATGGTCCTCCCCCCTTGGCTTTAATACTTCCTCCCCCCAAATCTTCTATAGTGAAAACATATTATTTGTATAATAAGAAAAATTGATTATTATAAAATAAACTAGAGTTCCTTTCCCTATGGATACAGCTCATTGGCCATCTCAGACCAGCCATTTCCAGGTTCAATCCATCTGTCAGTGATCAGCAGAGAAGTCTATATTATCCTAATGCCATCCCCCTCTCCACGCCGGTCCATGGACAGCTTTTCTTAGCCTTTCAGCCAGCCTGAATAGAGTAACACTCATCCATTGCAGTGGGTAGGTGGCTCATAATGTATATTTGTTGAACTGAATTGACAGCTAAAAGCCAGAAGTTTAATGGCAACAGAAGGTCACATACTTAAAATGTGATTGTTTTCTTTCAAATAATCTCCATTTTAAACTATTGTTATGGCATTATAGTAGCTCTCACAACCAAACTAAATAAAAGTATTTTGAGAGAATGCCCAAAGGGGAAGTTATTATTATTGACTCTGTGTATTTTCCTGGAAGGTCTGTCTGGTGTATATTTAGTGGTTCTGTGCAGTGCTGGTCAATAAGGCTTAATTGCCTCTGCCGCTGAATTGTCTCCGTTGCATGGAGAGAATCAGACCTGCCCCCACTCCTCTATAGAAAAAAATAAATGCCTGGAATGAGCTGGAATTTCCAGGAAAAACATAGCAGCTCAATTCAAGTCCCCGTGGGATTACTGCACTGATGTCATTTTTAGTATGCTTTACTCTTCCCTTCTGGCTGGCACGATTCGTCATCTCCTTCCTCACTGGTTGCCTGCTTTTCCTTAGAGAGCAGGCTGTCTTTGTGAATGACTAGCTCAGACAGAATGTGCAAGACAAACCCAGTGCCTCACTCCATGGGAACAGACGAGAAGATAAAGAATGGGCTGCAAGCGGCAGCTGAACGGAGCAGGTCATGCTGCTTCTCGAAGCTGAAAAGGCCAACTCTGTAAAAGAGTAGATGAGAGCACCTAATTGGGTTTGACCCCACAGACTGTGTGTGCAGAGAGGGCTGGGAAACACAGCTTTGCACACGAGAAGGATAGTGAGATTTCAGGGCTGCTATCCAGACACACTTATTCACTCAGCGGCTTGATTCTATTTTATTTGTACAAAAGGTCTATTGAGGCAATAGGCAGAGTAAACCTTGAGAGATCATGGGCTGTGCAAATAGAACCTCAATGGAAGATTAAATCCGCTGATGTGCCCCTCAGTGTTATTTCCACTTGTAGGGATGAAATGCACAATAGGGAGGATGGATCACTCTTACTATATTTAAATCCCCTTCTACAAAAATGCAGTCACTATAATAAAGCAGGCCCAGTAATATCCAGTAACAAACAATAAAAATAGCTTTCTATAAAGAGAATGAATGTCATATTATGGTCACCATAATCATGGTGGAATAGTCAAGCAAGATAACCAGGGCACCAACTAATGGGTGCCTCCTTTTCTTTATCACCAGATGAAGGACCAAGCCTTTCTTCATCTGGAAACTTCTCTTTACTATGATTACTACTCTAAAATAATTTCTAAACATGCAGTGAGCTACTTCTCAACAACTGTGTATTACCTATCTAGCTTCATTATCTAGTACATTCATTTCTTAAAATTTAAGATTTCAGAAGAACTAAGATTATTATTTTGTGTGTTATGGGAAAAGTAAATGATAAGGAAGCTGATATAAATACTGCATTCTGCTTGCACTGGTTCAGATTTCACTAAAATATATTTAAATCACTAATCATGAAGATTCAATATAATCATTTGTTTCCCCTAAAATATACATTATTGTTGATTATTATGTCTTTAACATACAGTTTTATAATTGAGAGACAACTAGAGAATAAGCCTAGAAATTTTAAACTACCTTAAGATATTGTCTGTCTCCAAAAAAAAATTACACAGAAATATGTACTTGAATATCTATATGTCCTTGTCATTATATTAAGAAAAAACTTAACATTTAAAAGTCAATCAATATAAATCACCATAATAACAGAATAAAGATAATGATCAAATGGTTGTCCTCATAGATGAAGGAAAAGCATTTGACAAAATTCAACACCCAATCATAACAACTCTAAGCAAACCAAGAACAGAAGAAAACTGGCTCAATTTGACAAAGGATTTGTAACAAAAACCTATAACTAACATCATGTTTATTTAGTGGAAGACCGAATGCTTTCCCTCTAAGATTGGGAACAACAATTCAATTGTGTATTCAATATTATACTGGAGGTTCTACATAAGCCAGGGGAAAAAAGGCATCAAGAAAGATCGGAAAGAATGAAGTAAGATTGTATTTATTTGCAGATAACATAATTGTGTTTGTAGAAAATCCCAAGGGATGTACCAAAACGCTACTAGAACTAAGGCAAATTCATCAAAGTCACAGGATACAACGACAGAAAGAGGTAAAGTAACTTGCCAAGGCAATTCTAAAAGTAATTAGAGGAGCCAGAATTCAAACCCAAGCAGCCTGGCCCTGGAGCCTTCCTCTTAACTATTACTTACACAACCATTTAATAATCAATGTGTCATTATATACATAAATGCAAACAACAACATCATTTCCCTTCTATTCAGTTACCACTAGCTTCATCCTAAGTTTTGGTGAGGGGGAGGAAAAAAACAAGATGTGAATTCTGACTATTGATTGCCTAATAAAATCATAGTTGTAGATTTAGGCTAGCACATTTCACATTGGAAAAACCCTCACTAATATAGCCAGACAGATGTACCCTACCTAACCCCTACCCAGATAAATGGCAAATGCTCAAGGTCAGTGCAACTTATCTCTAATACTAGAAAATAAGACTGAAAAGGTTACTGATGATACATCAGGACCATCATTCTTGTATATGAAAGATAGCATTTTTATTAATAAATTAAAAAACAGAAATTAAAAAATAGTGTGGACTCCAAAAGCAAGGATATTAAAAGTAAAGGCCAGCAGCGATTGTCTTTGTAGAAGAAATTCAGGGTTATAATAAAAAACTTTACATATGGGTTTTAAGTAGTTATAATCAAGGTTGTACCAGAAATAACATGAATAATAAGATAACTATTATTCATTGCAAAATAACTATTGTAGCACTGCAAAATTAACAAGTATTTATTGAGCCTTTTATTGAATACTGAAGTCTTGAAATTCAGCCAGTCCACCAACAGCGGACAGGGCATAGACAGAGAAAAATCACAGCAGGAGCCTGAGGTAGCTTCATCATGATTGGCTAAATCAAGGGAACTGCTAGCAAAGTAGATAAAATTATATGACTTTGATGTAGGACCTTATACAGCATGGCACAGCTGGAAAACAACCACAGAGAAATCATTCCATGGTAGGACTCTCAGATGTAAACGTTCTTTAAAAAGGTCATACGTTTAAAAGACAGAGTTGCAAACACTGTTAGACTTTGCTAATAGTGACTACAACTTCAAATGAAAAGTCTGTCTTTGAACGACAGGTGGTGTGGGGACATATCAGTCTTTTTCAGTAAAACTGGCCTGTACAGATAATAATGTACTGTCCTCACTGCTTTGTTGTTATCTGGATCCATCTATGTAAATTATGAACTTCGAATTCTTTTTCTAATAAAGATACTGTGATTATCTAACCAGCTTTGTCTTTCAATGCCTCTTGTGACCCAGAATACCTGACTGCAAGATGAGTGGCCCAAGGTTGTGTGTATGGCCTACTAACAACTGAATTATAGTGCTACTCAGGGCAATGCAGTATGGCATTGTGAGAGGTAGCATGGTGTAGTGGAAAAACTTGAGCAAGTCATTTGGTATCTATGGGTCTCAGCCTTTGCACCAAATACCTAATATGTAATACATACCTAAAAACAATTTATAGGGTTATTACAAAGATTAAATGAGATGCCTGGCACATATAAGATGCTAAATAAATATGTGAGCATGCATACTTGCATATGTATTCTCTCTCTGTCTCTGTCTCTGTCTCTCTCTCTCACACACACACATGCACAAATGCACACAAAAGGTTAATAGTTGAGGTTGATTTATTGGCCTCCCACCCCTAACCTGTCACAAGGATAGATCGTTTAATTGGCCTCATGTATTTTCAGTGGCCAGCAGGGACATGGAGAAAAATACTAATTCTGGAGTTAGACAGTCAGTAGTTGGTGGAGGGTTCCACAGTTTAAATACTGTTAACATTTTCTTTGTTTGACCTTCTCACTGCAGTTTTGATCTTTATCTCAATGGTGTTGAGTGTTTTAATTCTTGTTTGAATATTGGGACAAAGCATCAAACTAGACATTTAAATACTGAAGACCATTGACATAGAAGGAATTTAAATAGATAGTAGGGCAGTTAAAGGGCTTAGAGCCAAGACTCAGTAACTGGTCATCACTCTGTATGACCATGAAATCTCAGTAAATCACTATCTGGGCAGCCTTAGCCCTATTTAGGAATTCCTTTTCGACCTCTGACATTTTAATAGCAATAAAGTAGTCTCTAACTCTCCTATACCCTATTTTTATTTACCTAGATGTATGGCTTTGTTACTTAAAATTCAGATCTACTTTTTAAATATTCAAAAGCTATGTGTAAAGTGACACAGTTTCTTTAAAGCACCTATATAGTTTCTTCAAAGAACCTACTATCAACATGGAAAGTCCCTAGAAAAGATATTAGAGACTTCCACTTAAAAATGGAGAAAGCAGGACCAGATATACCCTCCTGCCTTAAAGAACTAACAAACTGAACAACATACAAAAAGCAATGTCTTTCAGACACTGGTTGACAGACAATGCAGGCCTATGATTTCTGAGAAAAGAGAAAAAATAAAGCGAGCCCTATGATTATACCAGCATATTGAGGAGACTGAGATTAGAGATCCAGGAGGGCAAAGGGGCTAGAATTTGTGGGACAGAGAATCAGTAAGGAGGATGCTTCAGTGAGAGAGAGAGTGAGAGTGAGAGTGAGAGTGAGAGAGTGAGAGTGAGAGTGAGAGTGAGAGACAGACGCACTACATAGATGTATCTACAGACATGCCCTCCTGCCCTCCTGCCCTCCTGGAGTCTTTGGCTGAGTATGGATTTGCATATGCATGAGAGGAGACTACTCAAGACTACTGGAAAGGAGTAAGCAGAAAAATTCTCAGAGTTCATATAGGGTTAGGAACGGTTTGTGTTCACATCAGTCAGAGTAGAAAGACCTTGTAATACACAGGAATTAGACAGAATCCTCAGAAGGGTACTGTCAGAGTGGTGGGGGCTAAATTAGTCCTAGAATAAACACTGCTGTGTACACACCATAATAAAGCCTACTAAAAGCAATCCCTGAAAGGATCAAATGGATTCCAGGTTATTTAACTATAATCCAAAGGAAAATCTAGCAACAAAGAATATAAAATGAACAATATACCGTATCCAATAAAAAGTTATCAGGCAAACAAAGACACTTAACAAGTAAAAAACAATATAAATAAAAGCATACCCAAAACGATGAGCATGAAATAACTAGTGACAAGGATATTAAAATACCTTTAACAAATACATTCCACAAGTTCAAGAAGTAGAGGAAAACATTAACATGAGAACAAGAGAAAGGAGATGTAAAATAACCTGTAAACATCTAGAGACTAAAAATAACATCTGAAATATTAAAGAAATTGAATTAAATTAACAATAGATTAGGAACTTCAGAAGAAAAGATCAGTGAACTTGAAGACATAACATTAGAAACTATCCAAAATGAAGCACAGAGAAACAGAGGATAGAATAAAAATGAACAGAGCATCTGTGACCTGTGGGACAATATCAAACAATCTAACATTCATGAATTTGGAGTTGAGGAAAATTTGTGGAGAAAGGGGATGGAAAAAATATTGAAAAAACAATGGGCCTATACATTTTCCAAAGTGGACAAAATCTATAAACCCACAGATCCAAGGAACCCAAATCCAAATAGAATAAATATAAATAAAACGATTCCAAGGTACATCATAATAAAATTGCTCAAGTGATCAAAAAAAATCTTAAAAGCAGTCAGAGAAAAAAGAGACATTACAGAGGACCAAAGGCAAGAATTATAGCAGATTTCTTATCATAAACTATTTAAGTCAGTGGGCAATGAACAGGCATCTTTAAAACACATGAAGAAGCCCAGCTGGTGTGACTCAGTGGTTGAATGTCGACCCATGCACCAAGAGGTCACTGGTTTGATTCCAAGTTGGGGCACATGCCCATGTTGTAGGTCAAATCCCCAGTGGGGGGCATGCAGGAGGTAGCCAATTGATGTTCTCTCTCATTGATATTTCTGTCTCTCTCTCCCTTCCCCTCTCTAAAAGCAATAAAGAAAATATAATTTAAAACACTTGAGCCCTGGCCGGTTTGGCTCAGCAGTTAGAGCGTCGGCCTGCGGTCCTAAGAGACCCGGGTTCGGTTCCCGCTAAGGGCGCGTACCTCGGTTGCAGTTTGTCCCCGGCCCTGGTCGGTTGTGCGGGTGGCAGCCACTTGATGTGTCCCTTTCACATCGATGTTTCTCTCTCTCTCTCTGTTCCTCTCTCTCCCCCCCACTCTACCTGAACAAAAAAACACACAAAAAAAACACTTGAAGAAGAAAAAAAAACCTGTCAATCTAGAATTCTTTACCCAGTAAAAATCTCTCAAAATGAAGGTAAAATAGAACTTTTCTTTTTTAAAAAAAAATATTTCATTAATTTTTTTTAGAGAGGAAAGGAGAGAGAGATAGAAACGTCGACGTGAGAGAGAAACATCGATAGGCTGCCTCTTGCATACCCTCTACTGGGGATCAAGGCCGCAATCTGGGCATATGCCCTGACAGGGAATTGAACCAGGACCTCTCAGTCCATGGGAGGATGCTCAATCCACTGAGCCACACCAGCCAAGCTAAAATAGAACTTTTTAAACCGAAAAATGTTGAAAGAATTAATTCCAGCATACCTGCATTACCAAAAATATTAAAGAAATTTCTTTAGATAAAAGGAAATTGAAAAAAAAAAAGATAAAAATACAAAGGAATAAAAAGTGTCCAAACGGCAAATACATGGGTAAATATAAAAGTCATGTTTTCTTATTTTAAAATACCTTGCAAAAGATAATTAAATATTTTAAACAATAACGTATTCAATAATATATATGATAATAGCACAAAGAACAAGAAGGGAGAACTATAAGTATATAATTTAAAATTTTTTTTCTTTATTGACTTTAGAGAGAGAGAGAGACAGAAACAGTGATAAGAGAGAACATCGATCGGCCACCTCCTGCATGTCCCCCACTGGGAATCAGGCCCACAACCTGGTCATGTGCCCTGACTAGGAATCAAACCAGTGACTTCTTGGTGCATGGGTTGATGCTCAACCACTGAACCACACCAGCCAGGCTAGACGTATATAATTTTAAAGTTCTTAAACTACTGTTGGGGGAGGTCACTGAGAAGCCATGAGTGCCAGTTGACCCATAATCTGGACTCAGGCAATTGGAGGCTCCACACCTCACCCATATCCTTGAAATGTTTGTTCCACTTGCCTTCCCCATTCCTAGAATATGCCCCAAGGATACAGCCTTGAGATAAAACAAAGACATATAGGCAATAAGCCAATAATAAACACGAGATGAAATAATAAGAAACTTGAATAATCCAATTTTGGGCAAAAAAGGAACAAAAAACAGATAGGTTAATAGAAAACAAATAGCAAGATGGTCAATTTAAACCCAATCATATCAATAATTACAATAAATGAAAATTGTTTAAACATTCCAATTAAAAGGAAGAAAATTTCATATTGGATTAAAAAGTAAGACCCAACTATATGCTTTCTTTAAGAAACCCATTTTAAAAATAAAGATGTACACAGGTTAAAAGTAAAAAAAATGGAAAAGATATACCATGTAAGCAATAACCATATGAAAGCTGTAGTGACCATATTAATATCAAGAAAAGTAGACTTCAGAACAAGAAATATTAACAAGGAAAAAGAAGATCGTTTAATAGTGAAAAAAGAATCAATTCATCAAGAGGACATACAATCAGTACATACAAAGCAGTACTTAGAGAAAAAATTATAGCATTAAAACACCTATATTAGAAAAAAAAAAATCCCAAATCATTAACCTTAGCTTCTACCTTAAGAAGCTATAAAAAGAAGAGCAAATGAAGTCAAATAAGTATAGGAAAATAATAAAAATGAGAATGGAAATCAATGAAATAGAAAGCAGAAAAACCATGAAGTCAATGAAATGAAAAGCTGATTCTTTGAAAAGAACCACAAAATTGATAAAGCTCTCATTAGATTGATCAGAAAAAAAAGGAAGACACAATTTACCAGTAATAGGAATGAAATGGATATTATTACAGACATTAAATGGATAATAAGGTAACATTATGAATAACTTTATGCCAATAAAGTAAACAACTTAGATGAAATGGACAATTTCCTTGAAAGACACAAGCTATCTGAGCTCACTCATGAAGAAAGAGATTAACTTGAATAGCGTTTTATCTATTAAAGAACTTGAATTCCTGGTTTAAAACCTTGCCACAGAGAGAAAACTCAAGGCTCAGATGGTGAATTCCACTAAAGTTTCAAGAAATAAATAATACCAATGTTATATAGACTCCTCCAGAAAATAGAAAAAACTCTTACCTACTCATTTTATGAGACAAGAATTACTCTGATACCAAAATCACACAAAGATATTAAATAAAGATATTAAAGATAAAGGACAACAAATAGAAGACAAATGCAGTGAACACAGCAGCAAACATGAAGAGGAAGTGGCCAGAGGCTTGCAAAGATTTTAGATGTTGTCACAGTGTCCTTTGTTGAATTTCCCCTAGGTGCAAAGCCCTGTGTGGCATGGTGTTTAATAGCATGGGCTTTTTGAGCCGGTCCTGACTCCACTGCTTACTAGTTACATAACTTTGGCCAAGTTACCTAACTTCTCTGTGCTTCAAAGTTCCCATTTATAAATGGAGATATAATAGAACTCCCTCATCTGGTTGTTATGAACACTGAATGAGTAAATATATTTCAAATGCTTAACAGTGCCTGGCACACTGTAAGCACTACACAAGTGTTGGCTGAAATTATTATTATTATACATGTTGTATTAGTTTGTTGCCACCTTTATTGTCATGGTATTTGCCCTTAAAATGAAATAAGCACTATAAGAAGTGACTATTCTCGCTGTATTAGTTCTCTGTGGCTGACATAACAAATTACCACAAACTTCATGGCTTAATACAACAGAAATTTATTCTCTTACAGTCCTGGGGACCAGAAGGTTGCCATCGGTTTCACGGGGCTGGGGTTGGCACTGCTTCATTTCCTCTGGAGTTTCTTGGGAAGCAACTGTTCCTGGACTCTTCTGTGTCCTGGTGGCTGCCAACATTCCTTTGCTTGTGGCTGCATCACTCTAATCTCTGGTCACACTGCCTCCTCCTCTTCTGTGTGTATCAAATCTCCCTCTGCTTCTCTCTTCTAAAGATATTTGTGATTGGATTTGGGGCCTACCCAGATCTCCCTATGTCAACATTCTTAACTTCATCACATCTGCAAATACTTTTTTTCCTTATAGAGTAATATTTACAGGTCCTAGGAGTTAGGAACTAATTATCTCTGGGTAGTCATTATTCAGTCTACCACACATATCAATAGGAGTAGATTAACCTTGTGTGGAAATTAAACATAAACAACATTTTTATAGGATATACAACCACATTACAAGGCACAATCTAGTCACTTGAAGGTAGCTCCCCAAACTGTAAGCACAGCATCCACAAGGAACTATGACACCTCTATAGGGCTAACATGCAAACTCAAGTCTACAAAATAATGACAAACATCACACACTTTGGGGGAGGTGTTACTAAAAACTTACTATGTCTTCTTGTGATCCAAATAAAATAACTTTTAAAAATGATTAGCAAGCCCTGACCGGTTTGGCTCAGAGGTTAGAGTGTCGGTCTGTGGACCAGAGAGACCCGGGTTCAGTTCTTGCTAAGGGCACGTACCTCGGTTGCAGTTTGTCCCCGGCCCCGGTTAGGGTCATGTGGATGGCAACCACTCGATCTCTCTCTCTCTCATGTCAGTGTTTCTCTCTCTCTTCCTTCCTCTCTCCCTCCCACTCTATGCGATAAATGCAAAAATGTCCTTGGATGAGGATTAAAAAATAAAATAAAATAAAAAAAACTAAAAATAAAAACTAAAACGACTAGCAAGAATCAAGAAAATTGGGAGGAAATAGATTTAATAACGGCAGTTATGACTAAAGGAAGGTTGAAAATAAATGGCTCACTCTTAGTGACCACAGGTACCTGCACTCAGACCCTGCATATCTACCCTGCTTCACTTCTGGAATCGGACAGTCCTGAGTCCAAGGTCTGACTCTACTATGTCTTAGGATTATGATCTTGGCCAAATTATTTCATGCCTTTGAGCCTGTTTCTTCATTTGTACAACAGGAATACGAGTACTTACCTCACGAGTTTCTGTGAGGATTAAAGAAGAACTTATATAACGTTTAGCATGGCAATTAGCATATATAGAAAGTGCTCAACAAACTATTTGCACTTTATTATACGTAATAAATACTACTATTTCTAATAAAATTCTGCAATCTATTCTATTGCAGTAGAACTATTGTCTCATCTTCGATTTCTCTATTTTCAGGGTGGAAGAGTTTTTCCTTTGGGGATTATGATCTCATGGGTGAAAGGCATTAACACCATATAGAAAAGCAAAGAAAATAATGCAGTCTGCAATTCTGGTATGTAAATCTTTGGGGAAATAAGAAAAAAGAATAAGGAAAGTGAGGGGTTTATAAGCTTGTAAAAGACAGGAAGTAGGACCCAAAGAGTTCAATGTGTGACCAAGGGTGCTAACAGACAGCCCTTGAGGTTTGGGGGAAAAGAGAGAACATTTTAGCTAAAGTCTAAACAAGGGGTGTAATAGACTCATTCTCTGTAGGGATTCATTAAATGATTAGAATTTTGCACTTTGGAGAGATGAAGGAGTTATGACAGGGACAGTAAAATCATGAAGAATACAGACAAGGTAAAGACAAACTAGCTCATTTTTACGTGTTAGAATACAGGTGCTGGGACTGAGATAAAGTAGAAGATAGACAAGGAAGCTGAAAACTCAAGACAGCTTTCATTTAGGACAAATAAAACACTGCAAGCAACTCCAAGATATGGTGGTGTGTTGTTTCTTGTAGTATTTCCAGTAGTTAGCCCAGTACCTGGCATGTCATCAATAAATACACTGGTTTGAGTGAACAAATATACAGGATGGGGCAAAAGCAGGTTTACAGTTGTGAGTATGTGAAACACAGAGTATATTCTATTATTATTTATTAATTATTGTATTATTTTCCATATAAACAACACTAAACCTACTTTGCCCCACCCTAAGCACACTATCTGCCTTAACAACACCTTATCTTTCAGTTGTCATCTCAAATGTCACTTTCTCTAGGTGACATTTCTAAGCATAATTAAGTGATCCCTCCTCTAAGTTTTCAAAATACCGTGTCCCTACTTCTATTATGACACTAAGTACAATAGCAAAATCAATGTTTCCATGTCTGTCCTCCTTTACAAACGTCTGGGGTGCCAGGATTGGGTTCCACTTATCTTTGCATCCCTAGCTACAAGGGTGCAGAGGCTTTAACACTGTTTTTTTGTTTTTTTAAATAAATGAACAGATTTAAAGGCCAAATAGAAATAAAGCTTGAATACTTGGGTGAATAAGACATAGTAGGATACTAAAAGACAGGGACGGCCCACCCTTCTTATTGGAAGATTTTGTCATAGATGGCTGCTACCATACTCCCCTCCCATTGTCCCTTGTTGTCATGGTCAGAGACAGAATGCTGGGCTGGATATAATACTGGCCTGAGCCAGTACGACAATCCCTGTCTTGTTTCATTCCCAGCCCTTCCTCACACTCATCTTGCCTTCAAAAAAGCAATTCTGTTTTCATGTACTTTAGTGTTGCTATCTTTTGTGAAGTGACCCCTATTTTAAAATGCACCAAAGGCCGAGTTCCTCTCTCTTACTCTAATTCTCATTTTCTCTCTCTGTTACTAAGTAGAATGAAAAACTATGGTGCTAAATGAAGGATGAAACTAATCTGAGTCCAAAATTAGTGTACAACTTTAGGGAAGTTATTATACCTCTATACATCTCAACAGTCTTCCCTACCATCCAGGGGGTCACAGGAAAGAATAAAAGGTAAAACGTATCTAGTACTTACTATGCACGCACATGTATTAACCTGTTCAGTTCTCTAATTCTTCGAGGTAGGTACCATTATTACCCCCACTATGCACAAGAAGACTGGGGCACAGAGAGAGTGAAGAATGCAGAGGGCTGTGAAGATCACAGGAATGAGTGGTAGAGACAGGGTTGGAACTCAAGCAGTTTGGCTCCGGCGTTCATGCTGTTAACAGTACCCTCTGCTACCTCTCTGCAGGCCAGTGGAAGTCACCATGCACAGTACAAAACTCCAGTACGAAATTAGAGTACGAAAGGAGACTCTGAATGGTAGGACTCAGATATGGGACACTGTTCTACATTTCAATCCAAACGAATTTTACAGCCAAGATTTTAGATCTCAAATCACCCATCATTTATAGCTAAAATATGAAGGGTCGCTTATGATTTTAGCCATCAACGAGGTAGATTTGTCCTTCACTGATTCTACACCTACAATTTGGATGACACTGTCACTAAATGAACATATACCTTGGGGTGTGGCTTTATGAATCAACGAGTTAGGTTTCTCTCTGGAGTGATGACACCTAAGAATAGAAATATGGCAGAAGGCACAGTTGCGTTTATGCTTTTTCTACAGAAACAATATTAAAAACCATTAAATATCTAAGTCTGTATCACCCTCTACCCAAAAATTAATTTAAATAAAATTTAAGGAGTAGCCACTAGATGTAATATAGTACCTTCAAACTGTTATTGATCTCTTATAATACTATTTTCTTTTTGGCAATGGGCCATTTAGAAAGTGCTGCACAACTGTTTGTTAAGTGAATAAATACGCTTTCAGAGATGCATTCAGAAAAGCTCCGTGTTTCCAGATGTTTCCGCAGAAGGAATGGCGCCTCATATTTGCCCTGGAGAACTCTACCATTCCGTCCCACTTCCAGATGGAGAACTTGCTCCCCAGTCTCTAGAAAAGTCTGAAGCCACCTTTATCTGTACCCATGGTTTCCATGTCATTGAATTCCCTCATCAGAAAGAGAACAGAGAAAGATCGGGTTACATTGCTTTCTTGGGCCTGTATACGTTTCTGTGAGGTTCTCTCTTCTGTCAGGTAAAATTTCCCTGGCAACCATATTTATACACTCACTTAATTCTCTCCCCTCCTTTGATCTGCTGGTTGATATAAAAATTAATTTACATTGAATTGCTGAAGCTTACAAGTTAATCAATTTAACAGAGTCACAAAATTTTAGAATACTTGGTTTTTGGCCAAAACTCATTTCTTAAGGGGCCTGTCCCCTTTCTTTTGCAGTTTGAATGTAATTCTCTTCAGTTAAAATATTTTAAGACACATTTAATATGTATGCTGGATGTTTCTGGCTATAGGTAGAGAAAAGAATATTCTCCTAAGGGCATTTGGCCTTATTAGTTAGGAAGATCAAGAGGGAAGAGGTATCTGAGGAAGCAAGGAGTCAAATCCCAAAAATGAGCTATGGTAAGAAGTTGGAAGAGAGAAGTCAAAGACCAAGACAAAAAGTCTGGGTGGCATGAAATGATGAACTCAGGCCTAACATTCTGGGTGATCAGAACTCAAGACCTGGACAACAGATATGGGACATGAATACTAACAATGGAATGTCATTAATTTATTCACTAAATGTTTATTAAGCATCTAATGGTGCTTCATGCTGGGAGTATGACAGTGTTTAAGCCAGACTCAGGTCCTCCCCTTCATAAAGATTATAGTCAAATATTTAAATAGTGAAAGAGTGCTGGCTTTGTATTGAACCAAGTATCTTTGGGATAGGGGCTCATTATATGATTTCTTACAAGGGCCAGAACTTCAGAGTATAGGTGAAGCAGAGACTTACAGAAAGAAACAAGTTCAAGAAGTCCTCCCCGGAGTAGGTGAGTTGGCAAGTCAAGAATTCTTTGACATCCACAATGGCTTCTTTACATCTTCAACAGCAATGATACATAAGCTGCTACACAGGGAGATGAAGAAGGGTCTATTTATCATAGGGCACAAGGCTAGATACTTTTCAGTATTCATAAGATTTCTAAAGTATAGAGTATAAAGAATATAAAGGTACAAGCTATTCTTAAGCATATTTAATGACCATTAATGAGCATCTATTATGTTCAAGGAGTAGTTTTAGGAATTGAAGCTATGAATATAAAAAAGACACAGTCCCTAGCAATTACAACAATGTGGTAAGTGCTATAATAAGATGTCAACGTACAAAGGAAGATCAGAGAGGAAAGATACTAATTCATTAAAAGCAAGTTGGGAAATGCTTCTGAGATGTAATGCTTGAATTGAATCTTAAAAAATAGAGGAGTTTGTTGTTTGAAGCTAGTACATTTAGGGGTAATCTTTTACATGATAGATACTTGCTATAGTGCCTATGGAGACTATACCAACAGCACAAACAGAAGACCATGAGAACATGGGCCTTATAAACTTTGTTTTGTGACATAAACCATAGGTTACACTCTAAATCTCTTCATATGTTTAACGTCACATATTCTTAGACTCACCTGGTCCATGTTGGGGGTAGAAAGGGAAAACAAACATACTAAACTGGAATGACCTAGATAATGGGAGGAAGCAACACCATCTTAGTTTTGTCTGATGTCCTCCACAAAGGATTCCAGGTTGACTGGTACTAGGACTTGATCAAGAGGTCAACTAGTACTAAGTGGTGTCAGGACATGGTTAGTACCTGGTCAAAAGATTACTCAGAGAGACCAGGAGTGAGAGGAGCAAGAGGATGAGTGAAAGTTGTTTCTGAGAGGACAATAACTATGAAAACCAGAAAAACTTAATTTTTTGTTGTTGGTTACAGGCAGTGATTGTAAAGCCAAAAAAATGAGAGACAATATATAAAAATTAAGTTTTTCTGGTTTTCATGATTCATATAGTTAGATTAGGAATAGATCAAGAAACAAAGGCAAGAATAGAACACAAGCATTCAAGACAAATGTGGTAATGAGGGCCACGTGGTTCAAAGCTGCTGGGTGGTCCTTGGTATGGCGCTGAAGGGGTGGTGTCAGCCTGCTAAAAAGGCACCAGAGCAGGGCAGACAAGATGTGTTACACCTGTTCAACCCTGAGTTCTGTTTCAGTAGGTTGACAATGGTCTCCATAGCTTCCCACAAGCAAATGGAAATATATGACTACAAAAGAAATAGAAGTGAACTAATTTCTTATTTAAATTGGGAGTAACAATGGCATCAGGATTGTAACTCCATCCAGTAATACTTTCAAGATATGATGCATGCATTTCTAAAAGCCATTTTGGGTGAATAACTCCTTGCCTCTCTATTCTCTATTCTCTTCATACTGGGTATCTAATGATCTTCAAAATATCTCCCTTTTGCCCTTTGTACCAGGAGTCCAAAATGAGAGGACCAGAGAAAATGTGACCATGTACCATGACACAGCAAGGACATAAGGCTCTGAAACCAAAACAAAGGATACTGCACAAAATGTTTTCTCAGCTTACTTTAGGCTGAACAAGTTCCATAATTTTGGGGGACCAGTGCAGAATGAAAATACAGGGCCCTTGTTAAAAAATTATTCAGAATATCAAGACAGCAACAACAGAGCATTAACCCAAGTATGGGGCCCTTCTAAATGCGGGGCTCTGGGAGACTGCACAGGTCACACAACCATGGAGCTTTTCCAATTCTCAGGGAGTATAGCATGACCCTTTAGAAGAGCTATAGAGTCAAAGCTGGATCCAAATCCCATCTTCATCACTCATTAATCACGTCATATAGGCAATTTATTTAGTCTCTCCATGCTTCTAAGAGATTGTGTGACTGACTGCAATCCAGTATTTTGAGGATTAAATGGGATAATGAATAGGTATATAGAAAGTGCTTAGCACGTGGTAAACCCTCAATAAATGGTAGCTATACTATTATTGTTCAATGAAATGTACAGGTGATAATCAAAGCAGGAAGTTTAAGAAATGAATTACTGAAGTGCTATTCAGGATGTGAAAGAATGAGAATGATATTTTAGGACAACTAAAATAATGAAGCAGACAGGGAAGATAAAATCTTTAGCTTGACTCTTCTGCCTTCTGTAACCACTTTCTTATTTCTCTTCTTCCTTTTATTGCCAAACATACAAAGGGCAATCTACATGCTATCTTCCTTTCTTATCAGCATCTCCTGCCACAATCTTCTTTAATCTGGCGTTTAATATCCCCATGGCCATCCCCTGCTGAATTGAAGCTATTCTTTTCAAAAGATTACTAAAACTCACTGTTTACTAAATATAATCGATATTTCCCACTTTTCCTGTACAATTTCACACTGCTGACCAATTCCTCCAGCTTGAAACCCCCTCTTCTCTCAACTGATAAGATGCTACACCTTCATGGCTAATGGCATGTTTAATTAGGTGCATAAATGATTATGAAGAGAATGCATTTGCTGAGTGAATAAATTAGATTCTTTTGCTTCTCTGATTATTTATTTTCTACCATACTGGCCCCATTTCTTCTCCCTGTCTCCCTAAATAAATGTGGGCAATCTCCAAACTTCAGACCTTGGTCCTCTATACTTCTATTTCTATGCTGTTACCACTGGTGAACAAAGCTAATCATATGGCTTCAATTATCACCTTCTATATATATGACTCCCTGACTTCTCTCCTTGAACATTAGCCCCCACTTCCAAACACTTATGGGATGTGTCCACTTACAAGTTCCTGCATCACCTCAAGCTATCTAGCACTTAGCTTCTCCTCTTCTGGCTTTCCTTTCTGTCTGTCCTATTTCTGTTAATCTTATCACCAATGTTCAAGGCTACAGTTGATTCTTTCTTATTTCTTGTCCTCCATATCCAATTAGTCCTGTTTCCTTTGAACCCATCCCTTTTTATTTTCACTGTCATCACCCTAATTCAATTCCGTAGTCTCACACCTAGACTATTTTAATAACTACTAACTGATTGTACAGTTCTCTTTATACCTCTCTGGTGTTGAGAATCTTAAAATATTACTTTCATGACCTCACATTTCCCTTACCAAAAATTTTCAGACTTTCCATTATACAGGATAACTCCTAAAGTCCTAACTCTAGTTCAGCACCAGTGCCTGTTAAAATCTGGCTTTGACCAACCCTTCCAATCCTACAACTTCTGATCTTGTCAGATTGGTTAATCTGATCAGTTGGCTCCTGAAAACTTTCTTTCATATCCTGGCCCTATGTTTTATGAATGTTATTTTTCCTGTCTGAAGATCCCGTCCACCTTCATTCACTTTATATAATAAAATTCACCACGCGTCTAGAAAAAGACTTCCTTGATAATCATAGTCCATAATGACCTTTCTCTTTTTTCAACTCCTATAATACCACAGTTAGGACTTTGAAAATTTACTGAATTACTGCTTAACATGTGTGATTTCATTCAATCTTCACAACTATAGGAGAGGTAGCTAGCACTAGTACATATGAAAAAATGAGGTCAAATAACTTGTCCAAGTCACATAGCAGGTAACTGGTAGAACCAGGATCTGAATCCTTATTTAGTTGAGAATAATCCCCAGACGACACCACCTCTCTTATTTTCCTGTTTCTTCCAAAGCACAAATACATCATGGTATGTGCACACAAGCAGGTGCATGGTAAAGCTGTTGATTGAGGAGAGTGCTTAAATAGCACCCCTGATTCTCTAGCACTTACAGAATTGTCAATCATAGTGGTGCACATGATGTAATTGCCCCAGGGTCACCTTCTTTACATGGCTTGATCTGTAACATAGTCCAAGACAGGAGATTTGCCAAGAAGTCACCACAATCCTTTCTAAAAATAAATGTTGGTTTAAGCAAAGCTAAAAGGTCTTTATCTGGTTCAAACATTGAGTTTGGGGGGTAAGGTCCACTTTACTACCTCTGGATCCATCCATGCTCTATTTGCAAATGATCAGAAAGTAAAAACAGGCTGGCTAGTTGATGGCTTATAGGGTAAATGGACTATTTATAGTTCTAGAGGTGGATTCTAAGGCAGCACAACAGGATTTTCTTGGCTCTGGTAGCTAAAGACCTTAGTAAAAGAAGCCCAATAAAAGTGAATCATTGGTGGAAACATCAAAAGAGGATACGAGTAAGCAGGGAGAGAGAACAGAAATACTGAAAATACTCTGTAGAAGAGGTGGCGCTGTTCTTTTCTGCACAGCTGCCTGAGGCTGTCAGATCCAGCCCTGCCCTACATGGCTGGCACCACGTTACAGCGAGCTCTGTCATTTCTGCCTGATTCCTGATGTCAGTTCTGACTGCTTGCTCTGACCCACATCACTGTCCAGAACTTCTCTTGCTCATGATTCTTCTAGCTTTTGATCTAATTACTTCCTTCCCCAGGTCTCACTATTTGACCAAATGCAGATTTCACATTCAGCACTGCCTCCCTGGTTATGACAGTTATTTTCCTTGTACTGTATCATTTAAATTGTCCTAAGGGATGATGCCTGTCGTGGCACACATTCTGCCCTGTTTTCAGGTCCTCTACCTTGGAGCTTCTTCAAACCATTCCTTTCCCATGTCCATATGTTGGTCCCTTATTTGGAAAGATAGGAGTGACAAAGACCAGGAGAGAGGCTCAGAAAAACTAATGAGGGGAAAAAGTGGAAACGAATAATAAAGAAAACATTACTGGAAAATTGTGATGGGAATTATAAATTCTAGGTTACTTTTTGAAAAGTTACTTTATCGAGAAAGGAAAGAAGTCATGGCTGCAATATAACAGCATTGCCTAGAGATACCACTCTTTAAGTGTTTGTATTCAATGTTTTCTCTGCTTAGGCTGCCCTTCCTGTCCTTCCCAATTTTCTCTGACAGGCAAACTCCTATTCATCCTTCAAGACCTTGCTTAACCATGTTCTTCTCTGGACAGCCTTCCTGGACCCTTTCTGACAGCTAATTGTCCCATCCTCTGTGCTCCCACAGCTCTTTATTTACACATCTATCATGCTGTTATTATTTTTACTGGCAATTTTATTTGTCTCTACCATTATTTCTTTGAAGACAAGGATAAATGATCTCATTCATCTTTGCATCCCCAAGACATAGAGTGCCTGGCATTTAGGTAGTGTTTGTTGTGTGATAAAAGAGCGACATGGAAGTGCAATTTGCATTGGTTCCTGGTACTTTTCATGTGTGACCACGTTTTTCTTTGATTTAAAAGAGAGGACTTTAGACTCATAAAGGAAATTCTATTGCTATCAGTGGCACACTAGCCAGTTTCTCATCAGAACTTGCGATAGAAACATTTCGCCCTCATACTTCCGAGGAGCTCTCAGAGCAAGCTTAATATTAGTAGCACATGGCCCATCCCACCGTTTCTATTGTAGAGAAAGCTAAATTACACTGTGTGCCTAAAGCTGCCACCAATCTCAGGGAACTGGGCTGGTGGTGGCAGTCGGGGGTGGGGGTGGGGGCCTGCAGACGGATCATGAAAAGAACAAACACACTTCTGTAGCAGACCTAAGAGGAAGGTGAGGAGTAAGATGAATTTAAACCTTGCCTTATAAAAAATTTGTCAGTAACTCACTCAAAACAGATGTTTCTTCTGGACACGACAGACCCGATCCAGGTGTCCAGCAGTGACCTTTTCCCATGAATGTCACCCAGCACAGAAAACAAGGGGCCGGTGCCTGTCTTGGGCATCCCTCCTTCTCAAACCCGGCAAATCTAGGGGCCTGCTTTTCCTTTAGGGGATTGTCCTCTCCTTCCAGCAACGACAGTCCTTTTCTAGGCTGGTATCACCCCCGCTCCTTCCAGCACCAATCTTGCCCTCATCCTAGAGGGGCCCAGCCTGACTCCGGGTCAAAAGTGCCAGCGGCTGGGCTGTCAGGCCGCGGCTGCCGAGGTCAGGCCGACCCGGGGTCTCCTCGCACTTCGCGGGACGAGAGGAGAGGCAGGCCGCGCCAGGCCACGGGCTGCTGAGGCGCGGCCTCCGCGAGAGAGGGGCTCGGTGCCCCCCGAGAGACCGCTCGAGTACCGGCACTGCAGCCGGTTCCCGCAGCCTCCCGCGAGCCTCGGCCCCGGAGCGAACCCCGCACCCCCGCCGCGGCTGGGTCCCCGCCCCGGGCGCAGGGCGGCCCGTCTGTCCGCCGGCCCGGACTGCTCGCTCCCCGCGCGGGCCGCACGCCCCGACCCCCGGGTCAGGCCGCCCGCCCCCTGCTTGCCCGTGCCCACGGCGAGGTCTCGCCCCGCGCGGCTCGGCGGGGGTCGTCGTCCCCGGCCCGGCCGTGACAGCTGGGTGCCTAAAGGGTTAAGCCGGCAGCGCGGCGGCCCGAGTCCCCTTCGCGCTGCCGGTCCGCCGCGAGCCAGCCTCAGCGCGCACGCGCCCGCCCGTTACCTGCGGTCGCGTTCGCGCTCCTCCTCCACCTGGCTGCTCTCTCCCGGGGGCCGCCCCTCAGCCCGCCCCCTCGGCTCGGCGCCGCGCACCCTGCTGGCTACTCGGACACTGTCCGGGGAGGAGGGGCGTGGGCAATTACCATATATTAGCATACCCATGAACGTCACGTGGCTTCTTCAGCCAATGGTCACTCTGGAAGGGCGGGGATTGGGCTGAACACGCCTAGGTGCTGCTCCGGGCCTGAACCGGTGGCCATGGCAACGGCGGGGGGCGGAGGAGTGGAGAGGCACTGGAGCCCAGTAGAGCATCCCTACCTGACTGAAATCCACGGGGAGACGCTGCGCGCTGTTGCCGTCCCGCGGAAGAAGACAGACTGGATTTGACTGAGCGCTGCAAACATTTACTGAATGCTCACCACGTGCCTAACACTTTTCTGCAGAATATGATCCTCGGGATAACCCAATGACGTCGCGGCTCTTAACCCCATTTGATAGAAGGAAAAGAGGAAGCTCAGAGAGGTTAGATCACTCACTCAAAGTCACACAGCCACACTAAAGGGCAATGTGGAAATCTGAGCCCATTTCTGAGTTCAGGCTCAGGACTCCCTTGAGTTATTTTTTCCACCAGGGGTCTCCCAGCACCTCTTCACAATTCCAGGTGTACTAAGCAGCGGAGAAAATCTTCTTACAAACTTTGTACAGTGCTTTAGTGTTTCTTTATAATGACCTTTGAGGTTAGCAGGCAGAAAAGTTATACCCATATTTCAGATTCAGAGAAATGAGATTCAGAGAAATGGGGTGACCTGTCTTGTGTCAAACAGCTATTAAGAGTTAGTGCTTAATAACTATAATTTATATATATTCAAGTTCACTACTTTGTAAACTTTTAAAATAATCTCAACATGGTGGTCTAAGCAACCAAGGCTTTGGGAAGTTAAACAAATTGTCCAAGGTTACACAGCTAATAAGTAGCAGATTTAGTGTTCAAATCCAGGTTTATCTGGCTCCAAAGCTAGTCTCGTGGTGTCTCATTGTACCATGTTCATTTAATTTAGGCTTGGAATTTAGAACCCCTTCTCTAACAGAAGTTTCTCCCCTCTCCTCTTAAATGTAAATATGTTTTCTCTTAATCCAGCAAAATACCACGTGATGATTGATATGTGTTAAGGTCACGGAGGCTAACTATTAAAAAGGTGGGTAAGGACATCCTATAATTCTCTGCCTCTTCATTTGATCCCTTAGGGATTTGATAGCTCTCCTGAAAGGAGAGTAGCCTAAAAGCATATGCATCTGCACATGGACTTTCCTTCTTCTCCTGTCTTTAGTTTAGCTCAGGGGTTCTCTAAATATTGGATAAGGCCATATGCCTCAAACCAAATGTACTAAATTTTATAGGTATTTTAAGGGATTATCAAAGGTAATTTTGAATATGTGTGCATTTTAATTTATCGGGTTGACTTAAAATTCAATTTCCTCCAAAGCTCTGAGTTTGGTGTTCAAGATCACAAATGTGGAGGCATACCTACTTGGGTTAAAAACCTGACTTAACTACTCGTTAATGTGTGACCTTGGCAAGTTAACTTCTGTATGCCTCAATTTTCTCATTTATAAAATAGGATAGGAATGGTGTGATAATTAAATTAATTAATGTACACAAAGCATTTAGCACAAGCCCTGTGGTTCAGCGATAAAACCCCCATGATAGTTAACTCTTATTGGTCCGGGAGCTTTCATAGGAACAGACAACCTACATGTACAGAATCTCTCAAGGTTACCTAGCTGATTTTGGAATTCTGAAGCTGCCTTCTATCCCGCGTGGCATATTAAACAGCCCGTTGTGCTGGTGAAGGCTTGTTATCTCTCCAAATGACATTCGCTCTTCCTAGGATCATAAATAATTCCTGGACTCAAAGGAGTTGGTTTCCCCTGCACATCTCCTCACACCAAATTACCAGAGTGGCTCCTTGCAGAAGGGGATCTTGACAAACAGCGGAGCCATAAGTCAGGCTCCTTGAAACACTTTTATGAGCGTCTTAATGAGGGAGATGAGCTGTCATCAGGAACTCCTCCATCCACAGGAAATGAGCTCTTTGTGCTCAAAGAGTTTCCAAAGCTGAGGCGCAAAAGTTTTCAGGAAGTGGCCCAGGGATGAGAAGCTGTTGACTCAGAGAATCCCAGGGCTAAACAGCCCCTATCCTGCCATTCTCCTTATAGGGTCAAATTCCTCAAGCTCTTATTGCAGCAATAGCACCAAAGGATGGCTTGCATGTGGGGTGTTAATCCTCCCTTCTTCCCCCATATACACGCTTCAACAGCCAACCCACCACCACCCCAAAAGATAATGCAGTATAGAACAGTGGTTAAGAGCATTGTCGCTGGAGTCAAAGAAGCAAGTGTGAATCTTACTTCCACTACTTACTATCTGTGTGACCTTGGGAAAGTTGCTTAACTTCTCTATGTCTCAATTTCCACATCTGCAAAATGGGGATAATACAGTGCCCATCTTATAGACTCCTGTGAAGATAAATGAGTTATTAACATAAAGTGTTTAGAATACCTTATAGTGTATAGGTATGTATTTGCTAATTAAACAAAATAAACACGGAAGTCCAATATAATGTACTTCCTATAGAGGTAGCCAGAGCCTTGAGAGAAGTGCTTCAGGCCCTCTCGCAACCACATTGCTGCCCACCCCCCACACTGGCTTGCAAATAAGTGTTATCCAGAAATAGGAAGAATATATGCTTGGGAGCTCTAGTTTGAACCCTGACTCTGTCATATTCCTTGTTCTGTGAGCTTGGCCAAGTTATTCTACACCCCTGAACCATAGTTACATTATTTGTAAAATGAGACTAACTTCCTTTTGGAGTTGTTCTAAGCATTTAATCAGTGTCCAACAAGAGGTGACGAAGGCCTGAACTGGACAGAGGTCCTGTTTGATCATAATCACCTTGCTCTTTCTTTTTTTTTAATCCTCACCCGAGGACATTTTTACACTTATCTTCAGATAGAGCAGGAGGGAGAGAGGGGGAAAGAGAGAGAGAGAGAGAAACATCGATGTGAGAGAGACACACTGACTGGTTGCCACCCACAGGACCCCATCCAGGGCGGGGACAAACTGCAACCGAGGTACATGCCCTTAGCGGGAACCGAACCTGGGGTTCTCTGGTCTGCAGGGTGACGCTCCAACTGCTGAGCCAAACTGGCCAGGGCCACCTTGCTCTTTTACTGAGCTGTTTCTGGTAAACATTTTTGTTCTCCAATAATGAAAATAACTAACATTTATTGAGCACTTACCCTGTGCTATATCCATCATCTTATTTATTTATTTATCCTCACCCGAGGATATTTTTCTATTTTTTGTTCAGATAGAGTGGGAGGGAGAGAGAAGAAGAGAGAGAGAGAGAAACATCGATGTGAAAGGGACACATTGAGTGGCTGCCACCCGCATGACCCAACCAGGGCCGGGGACAAACTGCAGCCGAGGTACATGCCCTTAGCGGGAACTGAACCCAGGTGTCTCTGGACTGCAGCTGACACTCTAACTGCTGAACCAAACCGGCCAGGGCCATCATCTTATTTAAATATTCACAATAAGGTGAAGGCCCACAGGGATTAAGTAACCTGTTCAAGATCATAGTGGAAGTCAGTAGTAGAGCCAGGATTTAAACTGTCTGATTCCCAAGTCCACGCCAAAGGTCTCCAACTCCAGCCTGGCTCATGGAACTCAGGGAATATGTGTTATATTCCTTCAGCATTCCTCCCCATCCACACACACATGCTCTCCATCAGCCCCCAGCAGTGTCCAGCACAGTAAATGCTGCACGTATATTTACTGAAAGTGAAAGCAAATGGCTGTGACATCTTTTTATAGTGATGAAAGCCCCCTTTTTTTCTCTTGGGCTGTCCCCAGTGGGAAATAAAAGCAGCTGGACACCCTGTTCCCCACCCCCTAGCATCCTCGTCCTGCTAAACGATCTCTTGTGGAAGGCCTTCCTCCTTTCCCGATGGGGAGTCAGGCTTCTTGGTTTCAGAGACCCACAGTAAGCATAGTGATGACTCATCTTCAGTGAACATTTGGAGAAATGTCAGGACCACTGGTGCTTTTTAGGGCTCTGTTAACATACTTCAGTGTGGGGCTTTCCAAATAATGGCCTTGGATAGTCGACCCTTGAACAGTGCAGGTTTGAACCATGCCAGTTCACTTTTTTCCATGTCTAAGTTCAAGGGTCAACTGTATTTCCCATCCTCCTTTGGGATTCTGCATATGCAGAGGGCTGACAAGTTATTTGTGGATTTTTGACTGTGAGAGTGATCAATGCTGTTTACCCCCACATTGCTGGCTCAAGGTTCAATTGTATAGTTTCCTAGAGCTGCTATAATAAAATACCACAAACTGGGTGGCTTAAAACAATACAAATTTATTCTCTCATGATTCAGGGGGCCTGACATCCAAAATCAAGGTGTCAGCAGGGCTGGTTCCTTCTTGAGGGCTCAGAAGGGGAATCTATTCAGTGCCTCTCTCCGGGCTTCTGGTGATTGTCAGCAGTCCTTGGTGCTCCTTGGCTGTGACAGCATCACTCCAACCTCTGCCTCCATCATCCCATGGCATTCTCCCTATGTGTATGTATTCAGATCTCCCTCTTCTTATAGGGACAGTAGTCCTGTTAGAGTGGGGCCCACCCTAATCCAGTACGACCTCTTCTTAACTTGATTACATCTACAAAGACCCTATTTCCAAATAGGATCACATTCACAAATATTGGCGATTAGGACTTGAACATATATATACATATTTATCCTCACCTGAGGACATTTTTTCCATTTTTTGTTTAGATAGAGTGGGAGGGAGAGCGAGGAAGAGAGAGAGAAAGAAAGAGAGAGAGAGGGAGAGAGAGAGAGGGAGAGAGAGAGAGAGAGAGAGAGAGAGAGAAACATCTATGTGAAGAGAACACATCGAGTGGTTGCCACTCGCACAACCCAACCAGAGCCAGGGACAAACTGCAACTGAGGTACGTGCCCTTAGCAGGAACTGAACTGGGTTTCTCTGGACCGCAGGTCGAAGCTCTAACCGGCCAGGGCAGACTTGAACATATCTTTTCTGTGGGGGACACAGTGCAACCCACAATAACATGTTTAGGGTAGAAGGGAGTACAGAGGAGATGGAAAATGAAGGGAGTGGATGAAGAGAAAGGAAAGGTGATCCATAAGGTGATCCGTAAGATCACACATGCATAAAGGAAAGGTGATCCAGAAGGTGATCCATAAGATCACACATGCATAATGAAGGGTGACCCAGGGTCCCTTGAGAATGGAACTAAACTTTTTCTTTCTGGCCAATATCATTCTTTCCCAAAGATGTCTCCAGTTCATAGATTCACAATATCAGGGCTGGAAAGGACTTCCTCTCCCGATGGGGAGGATTTCAGAGGAATCATTCATTCAACAAATATTTATCAAACACTCTTTGAGGAGCTGGGCATTCAGAGAAGAAGAAGAAGAAAAAAAAAGATCTGAGAAAAATGAGGCCCAGAGAGGGAATGCGAATTGTCTAAAATCATACATCGGATGAGAATACAGGCAGGGAGAATGGGGAATGGGATATCCCAAGTTCCAACCCTGAGCCCTTTTGATGCCTACTGGGAAGGCCTGGGCCTGAACCTCTGGTGTACAGCCAGATCTAGTTGTTGTTGTTTTTTAAGGGGTTTGTGTCCTGAGGATGATTACCAGCTCCCCCAATCTTCCATAGGTCAGTTCAGTATCTGAGGGACTTTAGAACCTTGGACAAAGCTAGAGCCATCCCGTTTCTGAAAATGCAATCCTGCAGCCTTTCTTCTCTGTGGTCCAACACCTTCTGGGCACCTTCTCTGGGCGCCACAGCAGAACTGGGCATGAGGGAACTCCTTGGGGGGCAGAGACAATGTCTTGTTCACCTCTTTTGCCCTCAGTGCTAACACAGAAACCGTCATGGTATCGGCTCTCAATAACTGTTTGTTCAATGAATGGAAGAGTGTTGCTCCAGTTAGTATCAAGGACGATTCCTCACTGTTTCGAAATCCCACGTTCTGTGATGGTTGCAGAGCTGGTTTAAGATACCCGAATTCTACTCGGAAAGTCACAGGTCTTTTGACACGTCCATTTGTCACTACCTTATTAGAAGAGATGTCTTGCTCCCATAATCACTGGCTGATACAAATATTGTCCTGCTTGGAGCTGTTACCATGTGAGATACCAGCCTAGAGCGGTGAGGCTGAAAACTGGGGCAGGCTGGGGTCAGAGATGGGGTCAACCCAGCAGGAGTTGTCAGATCAGAGCAGGGGTGAGAAGGAGGTCAGATGGGAGATCAAAGTCCAGGAACTAGGCAGGTACACAGTGAGTCCAGGCTTTCCCAGCACAGTGGCCTGTGGTTGGAGTCCCTCAGGCAAATGTCTCATAAGCAGGTCCCCTGAGATGGCCTTCTGCTTGCAGGTCCCCAGAGGATTCTTTGTAACTGATCTGAGTTTGGGTTCCCTCCTCACAAAGGGGATACAATTGGTCAACATTATTTGCTGAACCTTATGTTCACACGATCAGATAAACTTGAAAATCCTGGAAGCAGCCTGTTCTAGTAGCATGGCTCCAGGCTTACTGCTAATTTTTAGATTCAGTTTTAGGTCTAATTCTGGCTTTGCATCAGAATCACCTGTGAAACTTGTTTAAATACAGATTCCAGGGTCCCACCCCCAGAGATTCCAGTTCTCTAAGTCTGGGTGGACTGCTGATGTCAGAGGCCGTATGGTCGAGTGTGGGGGCCTTGGAGCCCAGCTGCTTAGATTTGCAATGGTTCTGCCACTAACCCAGCAAACTTGGGCAAATTTTTTAACCTTTCTATGCCTCAGTATCTTATCTATAAAAGGTAATAGTAATATTCAGCACATTGATTTGATTAGTGATTTAATAAATGCAAAATCTTAGAATACTGAGTGCTCAATAAATGTTACTTACTATTGTTATCTTTCTTTTTCCCAAGCTCTGTAAGTGAGTTAGAAGCACATTTATTCGGTAATGACCAGGTACTCCATCTCCCAGGACCCATACAGACACACACAGTCCTCCTCGGCTTATAGTTTAGCAGGGAAGCCAGGAATGCGAAACACGTTCCACTCACTGCCTTCAGCTCTCTGAACCCTCACTGGAATCTGAGGCTCTGGGCTTCACCTCTGGTGCCCCTCTAACACATGACCACAATTTTATGATCCTGAAATAGTGCAAAATGGAAAGAACGTAAGAGTCATTTTGACTTCACATGCCATTTTCCAGCTGAGTGACACTGGACAAATCACATGTAGAAGGTACCTTCTCTCTACTGCCTGCCTGGTATCTCAGTTCTAGAGACGGCCTCACCCCTCTTGTATCCATGGGGCAAGAGAAGAGCCCAACACACCTGTGATCCCCCACCTTCTGCAGGCCACAGAGGATTGGTTAGGATGGGCACCTGACCCAAGCTGAGCCAATCACACCCCATCTCCGGGATCCTGGAATGGGGGGAGCTGAAGCCTTACTTCCTGATCCTGGATGCTCTCTTGAATGTGGGGCACTGGAAGGTGAAGTGCAGCCGTTCCTGTCCTAGGGTTTTTTAAACTTTTGGTGTTTCCTTTACTTCATGTCCCAGAGCTGATCGATTTTACCTCTCCCACCATCCCTTCTGATCAGCTAAGTTCCTTCATTTTATAGATAGGAAAGACGTTTAGCTGGTTTACACTAGGAAAACCTCATATGCTTGTTAATGTAGTGAATTTTTAAAAAAATGGTTGCTGCTTCAAGTCCCCTCAGTGCCTCTCCAGCTCCCTTTTGCTCCCATTTCTTCCCTGGGTCCCCCCAGACTCTGTATCATCCAGCAACTAAAAGGCTACCACCCAGCGCGGCAGGGCCTCTGGCTCCCTCACAGCCCTAGAACATTGGCTCAAACACCCTGCCTCAGTAGTTAGATATTTTAAATATCCTCCTGTTTTCTTTTACTCATTCATTTATTTAGCACATTTGTATTGAATGGCAGCTTTGTGCCAGGCTTGGGCTCAGTGCTAAGGATATAATGCTGAACAAAACTAATACAGAGTGTCCAATTATTGCAGAGACATAAAAAATCTAGGGGGTCAGTAGATTAATATATAACAGAAACCCGACTACTGCTAAATAGTGAAAGACAAGTGCCGTGAGAGAGAATCATGCAGTGACTGCTTTTTGATGGGAGGCCTCAGAAGGACTTAAGGTGTTAATGAGACAGAGAGGGAAGAACTGTTCAGGCTCAGAAGGCGCAGTGTTTGTGGAGAACATGGTGTTGGGTGAACTTGCCCAAGGTCACCAAGGGGCAGGGCTGGGTCCTGTCTGACTCTGGAGTCTGTGTTCTTTCTTTCCTCTTGGATTGTCTTGCCCTCATTCACCCAGCCACCTTTCCTAGGTCTTTGGTGTAGACCTCAGGTCTCCAGTAAATCACTGCTGCCCTCCCTAGACCACGAAATACCACCTTTGTGATAAAGGGCACAGCCAAGCCTCAGCAAGTACACCTTTTACTAAACGGGGCCATCTAATCACAAGAGGAATGCTGGAAATGTGGAGATGGATGCACAACCTTATGACTGTGTTTGGTACCGTGGCAGGGTACACATAAGACGGTTAAGATGGTAAGTGTTATGTTACATGTATTTCACCACAATAAAAAAATTCTGAAGGAATACTGGAAACACTGCATAAAGAGTCTTCTACAGGCTGAACTCTGTGGTGGGGGTAGAAACAGAGCTTTCACTTCTCAGCTGCATACGGTGTCTGCCTCTGGTGCCAGTCCTGCCCACAGCCCCCTGAAGCTCCGTGCATGACCCCCAGCCAGCTCCTCCACCCTTGGACATAGCTGAGTAGCCCAAGTGTGGGCATCTGGCCCAGGGCAGGATACCTAGAGCAAGAACAGATGAGCTGCACTCACACATTTGAGCCAAGGAGGACTTCTCGAGGGGCAGAAGGCGAGGAAGCTGCGCAGGAGCGAGAGAAAGCAGCAGAGACACTAAGAAAATGTGGCCTGATTGCAGCAGAGACTGCAAATTGCTCCCAGTACCCATCCCTCAGTGCTGGCCAATGTTTAACACTGGTTCCCTGGCTGGTTGGGATGGGGATGTGGGGAGTCCAGATCTGTAGTGTTTGCCAATTTCTGTGGTGTAAATACTCCCACTGAGGCCAATTTCAAGCCATATCAATGAACATGGAATTGGGGGAAAATACATGCAATTGGCTCTCATGAGCCTATGTGAACCACCACCGAATTATGCCCCTTTTCCTTTTACTAATAGGAAGTCCCCTCTGCATTTCATCAGGGCACATAGCCACCTGGTGAGAAACTACTTTCCCAGCCTCCTTATATTAGCTTATGGCTGTTTAAGTAAGATCTGGTCAACGGACTGTGAGTGGTGTGGGCAAGTTCTCTGCACATCCTTTAAAGGAACACTGGCTGTCCCTCCTCTCTCTCCTCCTTCCTGCAGGCTGCAATGTGGACATGGTGCAGAGAAGGTAACACCACAGAGGAAAGCAGGAGCAGCAAGATGGAAGGAACCTGGGCCTTTGGGGAACCTCATGGAGCTGAGCTAACACCCTGGTCCGTCACTTACCTCTGCACTGTTTTATGAGAGAAGTAAATGTGTATCTTCTTTAAGACTAGTATTTTGGAGTCTCTTTATTATGGCAGCTTCCCCTGACCACTAACTAACACTTAGCCCTGAGATGACCTGGGATTTGATGCATTTTGTGGATATCCTTACCACAAAACCCATCCTCCCCTTTAAGGTGTCCCAGATGAGTCTGTCTATATTATAAGCCACACGTTATGAGTCAGTATAGGTTAGGCTAGGCAGCAAAAATCACCCCTATAATCTCAACAGCTGCCAACAATGCCAACAACAAAGATTTATTTCTCACGCTACATGATCGCTGCAGGTCGTCTGAGCTTCTGTTCTGTCTTCACAGTCTGTCTCAGATGGAAGGAGCAGCTCTTGCATCAGTCTAGAGATGGAAGGAAAAATGCTATGGTTGAACCTTGCAATGACTCTTAAAGCTTCTGCTGAGATGTGGCATATGCCACTTCTATTTACATTCCATTGGCCAAAGGAAAACAATGACCTAGGCTGACACCAAGGGGGCAGTGAGGCGTCCCCGCCCTTTCCAGAGAGGCACTGCAGATCTCATTGCAATGGGCAGAGAGGAGGAATCCTTTACTGAGAGTCCAGCAAATGGTTGGAGTAATAATACAAGCTGCCACAAGAGCCGAAAGACAAAAACATGCATCATGTCCAGGCAGGTGCTATTATTACTCTCACTTTGCAGATGAGGACACCAAGGCTTAGGGAGGACAAGGACCACGCAGTCATATTTTCTACATTTGCTCTTAGAACCGGACGTTTCTGAGAACCTAAGTCAGTTTTTCTATGAATCATGTTGTTGTTAATAAACCTTGTAGACAGTCTAGAATACCCTCTGCCTACTGTTTGAGAAACCAAGCTTGGGGACACGTGAGGAGCTTGCTTAAGCTCAGCATGAAGGAAGAGAGGAAAAGTCTGCCCATGAACGTCAGGAGGTTTGGGGTTGGTCCAGAGGCTCTGCCACTAAATCACTGTTTAGCTTCAGAAAGTTACCTAACCTCTTTCGGTCTCAGTTGTCTGTATGTGGAAGAGCTCCAAATCGGCAATTGATATGGTTAATCTGACTCTGAGATGCTACCATCTAATTTTACTATTCCCAGTGGAACTTGAAGTGGTCCTCTTAAGAAGCCCTGTTCTTTATTTAAAAACTACCTTGAATGGCACCCATTTATGTTCATTTATTTGTTCATTCACCCACCCATTCACTCATTCATTCATTAAAGGTTTATGGCACGCCCTTGGCACCAGGCTCTGCTCGAGGCACGGTGGGTGCAGAGATGAATCAGGCCCAGTGTTTTGTCTCTAGGAGTCTATGGTCTATTGGAGGAGACAGCCAGAGCTACAGATAATGATAAAACCTGTGAGAAGATGTCTTAACTACCTCTGAGCTATAAAGGAAGTATACAAAGATGCTGCGCCAGGCCAGGGAGGGAGCCGCAGAGAGAACAGGATGAGCTAGACGGGGGCCCATGAGACCTGCAGGAGGAAGATAGTGGGGCCTGAGACTGGGGGGAGCTGGAGGTTCCGGGTGTGATTTGGAGGTCATTCACAGCAGATGGCCACTGAAGCCTGGGAGCACCTGAGATTGTGATTTTCCTTCCGTACACTATCCCTGAACACCCAGTGGCCTGACCGCACTGGGTGGCCATGCACACCCACCTTTCCCAGGGAGGGTCCTGCCGGGGATTGACCTAAGCTGGGTGCACCAGTGTACGTGTTGGCCCTGATGGGAACAAACGTGCAGCCCCAATTCTGTTTTATGGCCTTGTCTGCTGCTGGAACACGTAGAGAGGGCACCGGGTCATCCTCGGTACAGCCGGGACATAAATCAGCCAGCAGCCTGCTTCCTGAGGCCCCAGCCGAGGAGGACAGGGCCTGCCCAGCCCTAACTGGGATCAATTACAGGCCATCCCCCCGCCAGCCCGAGTTTCCTTCACAGACGCGTGCAGGCCTGGCCCCAGGGGGCCCTGTGGAGAAGCAGCTCTTAGGCTGTGTCTGCGACGCAGAGCTGTGACCTGGACAGGGCAAAGGAGGGAGAGCTGTTTGAAGAAGGTAATACTGATGACAGTGAAGCAACAGTGTCTACCCGCACTGGGGGCCCTGGGCCAGGCACCGTGACGAGCACGTATGTACATTCTTTCATTTTAACGTCACAACGTTCCGAGGCTGGGGACCCACCTCATTTCACAGATGAGGAAAGTGAGGCTCAGTGGGACTGAGTGACTTGCTTAAGGCCACCCACTGAGGAAGTGTTGGGGCCCTGAATTCAAACCCAAGTCTGTCTGCCCCCAGAAGATGAGTTCTAAAGAATGGCAAAGAGATGACCTGTTCTTTTGTTTTTCTTTTTTGGTGGTACATGCTCCTAGCGGGAACTGAACCCAGGAGTCTCTGGTCCGCAGGCCGACGCTCAGCCGCTGAGCCAAACTGGCCAGGGCGAGACAGCCTGTTCTTTAGAGTCAAATAGGCTTGGGATCAAATCCTGGCTCTGCCATGTCCTAACTATGTGACCTGAAGCAAGTAGATACACTTCTGAAGCCTTGGTTTTCTCATCGATAAAACGGAAAACAGAATACGCCTTACAACAGATTAAGAATAATATATATAAAGTACGTACAAGTGCTCACCAAGCGGCAGTGTTATTGTCATCATCATCCCCCCTCATCTTTGCCCCTTAGCTTTGCTCACCGCACTCAAGTGGCTGCAGGAGCACGTGCAATGGCTCAGAGCAGCGCTGGGAGACCTGGAAGTGATCAGATATGGTGCAAAGTGAAGGGAGGGGCAAAATAACTGGGGAGGGAGGTTCGAAAAGACAGAGGCTGGATCATGCAAGGTTGCCTCAGAAACCGGTATAAGGATTTAGGGCTTTATTCTGAGGTCAATTAGACACAGTGCACAGGTGCACTCTGCCTGCATCTCACCTACCTGCGTCCTTCCCGCACGGGCTCTCCCTACACTGTGAACTTTCCATCCTAGAGTTTTTCGGTAAGTGGCTAGTTACTTGTTTCTTAATTCAAACTATAAGAGAGAGACTCTGATTGGCCTAAGCATGAAACTGAATGAGGAAGGCATGAGTACCTGAATGAAAACAAGATCCTGTGCAACAGAAAGGAAGGAGGGGAGAGAGCTGTGGGGAAGGCAATCAGTAGTGACTACTACATTACACAGATACTTACTTAATCACAAATTGTGATATGTGCTTTGCAGGAGAAGTATAGTTGCTAAGAGAGTGTAACAGGAGGACCAAAATCAGATTGAGAGTGAGAGACATTTTCTTTTTTTTACAGAGAGAAATATCTGTTTGTTGTTCCACTTATGTATACATTCATTGGTTGATTTTTGTATGTGCCCTGACTGGGGACTGAACTTGCAACCTTGGAGTATTGGTATGACGTTCTAACCAACTGAACGACCAGGGTGGGAGTGGGGTAGGTTTTATTTTTAAAATATGTTTTTATTGATATTTTAGAGAGAAAAGAAGAGAGAGAGACAGAAACATTGATGAAAGAGACACTGATCAGCTGCCTCCTGTACACCCCGTACTGAGGATCGAGCCCACAACCCAGGCATGTGCCCTGAACAGGAATCGAACTGGGACCTCTCAGTCCATGGGACGATGCTCAATCCACTGAGCCACACTGGCCGGGCGAGAATGGGGTAGGTTTTAAAAGGCCTATGGATAGCCTGAGCTTTAGTCAACGCTATATTACTTAGAGCACAGGCTCAGCCACTGCCATAACAAAAAGTTCCAAAATACAACAGCTTAAATGAGATATGCTTATTTTTTCTCGCATGAAAAGCCCATGCGTGAGTAGTCCATGGCTAGCAGGTCAGCTCTGCTCCAAGGAGTTGTCTGGGCCCAGGTTGGCGGGCTGATGCTACCGTCTTCAAACGAGACTCCCATTTTTAGTCCACAGCACCAAGGGTAAGACCAAGTAGTTGCTACATCATTTCTGCTCACGTCCTGCTGGCAAGAACTCAGAGTGCCACAGCTCACTGCAGGGACGCTGGGGACAGGGGAGTCCAGTGGGAAGCCATGTCTTCTGTTACAGCTCTGCAGGGTGTTAAAAAAAGAAAAGAGAAAAAAGAAAGGACCGCACAGAGGGCAAGTCACAGTCTCTGCTTCGGGTACCCTGACCTGGGGGAGGAGATGGAGGACTCAAGGGGTGCTGAGTAGGTCAGTGCAGTAGGGAAGTCCAGTAAGATGAGGGGCCCACTGGATTTAGCATTTTAAAAGTTCCTATGGCCCCAGAAGGGCAGGAGTCAAACTGTAGTGGGCTGAGGATTCGAGTGAGGACATGGAGCCAAAGTTACTTGGAGGAGAAAGGAACAGAAGAGGCAGAAACAGTCAAATCTAGAACAAGAGAGAGTTGGTTTTTTTTGTTTTTGTTTTTAAGTTGGTAGAACTTTGAGAATATTTATAGGCAAAGAGAACTATTTTAGCAGAGGAGAGTTTGAAGATGTGGTAAAGAGGAGTTTGCACCCTGTACTAGATAGAAACAGCTCTCAGAGCAGATGGGTGTGGGGGACCAAGAGCAAAGACGCCCTTGAGCAGAAAGGGAACATCTCTTCTGAGATGAGAGGAAGGCAGTAAGGATGAATGGTGAGCGGTTATTTTTGTGGGTGTGGGGTAGGGTGAGGAGTCAAGCAGTTCCTGTCTAATGGCTCCATTTTCTCAGAAAACCAGGGGGAAAGGGTTCCTGGCACAGAAGGGGTGTTGGCAGATCAGGAAAGAAGGAACCTCTGTACCCATGTGTAGATTAAGTCAGTTCTGGGTCACAAGGCTCATTCCAATACAGATTCCCTGAAGCCTTCTGGCTTTTCTTCTCATAGGCCAGGCACAGGCTCACCTCAGGGCCTTTGCATTTGCTCTTTCTTCTCCTCGAGCGCTCTTCTCCAGATGGTTTCATGGTTTTCTCATGGCCTACAGGCTCCAGTTCAAATGTCACCTTATTAGAAAGGTCTTCCTGGACCATGCTACTTAAAATTGCAACTCCACCTCTACCCCTGGTTCTCTCCAATACCACTCGTTGCTTTATTTTCTCCATAGAACTCGTTATTATAATGCATATTATATATTTACTTAAAAACTGTCTTTTCTCCCCTATTAGAAGTAAGTTCCACAGCTCAGAGACTTTACATGTTTTGTTTACTGCTTGTTCCCTATCACTTAGAACAATGCCTACATAGTAGGCTATCATTTATCGATATATATATGAACATTTTCATTGTTCTTCCAGCAACTTCTCCCTCTTTCTGGAAGCCTTGGTTTGTGTGCTTCATTGCTCTGGTAATATAGCTTGTATTATTTCAACATGACCCTCTTTAATCTGACTTGATGATTTAGTCTTAAATTCTATTTCATTTTCTTCCTCCCGTCTTCCTCCCCTCCCCCCCCCACCCCCTACTTCTTACCAAGTTACGGCCCTTTTTTTCTTTGCTGGAGAGACTTCAAACCGTTTTGTGTTAGGTTCTAAGTCATAGTGTCCTCTGAGGAAATAGGATGGGAGAAATGGCCTAGAAAGATTATTTGTGTCGGGAAGGAAGTTCTGGAAGTGGCACCCCTGTGCAAAGCCATTAGCTTTGTAGCACATTAACTCGTGATTAATAAAAATAGACCGACACAAATCTACAAAGCAGCCTTCCAACACTCTCTCTCTCTCTCTCTCTCTCTCTCTCTTTCTCCCCCCCGCCCCCTTAGGGCTGGTTAGAGCTTACAAGGCATAGGGAATAGCCTTTGCTAAGGCCTTTGGGTGAAGGTGGGCCTGGCCCTTCTGATGAACAGAGAAGGCCAAGTGTGGCTGGGCGAGGAAGAGAGAGAACGTGAGAATGAGAGGGAAAGAGAGAGAGAAAAGAAAGAGAGAGAGATGGATGGTATTTGATGATGGCAGAGAGGTAGGCAGGGACTAACTCAGGGAGGGAATTGTAGGTCAGAGTGAGAAATTAAGTTTTATTCTAAATGTGATGGGAAGCCATTGAAAGGCTTAAGCAGGAGAGTGATATGATCTAGTTTGTGTTTTAAAAATCTCACTCTGAATTCTGTCTGGAAAATGGATTGCAGTGGGCAAGAAAGAAGGCAGACAGACAAGTCAGGACACCACTGCCATCACTGGGCAAGGGAAGGTGGTCTCGGAGCCCACAGGTGAGATGGAGCGAAGTGGGCAGATTCAGGAGGGCTCAGGTGTGGCATCAGGGCTCACTGCAGGGGTGAGCAAGAGAAGAATCAGGAATGCCTTTCAGGTGTGTAGCTTGAACAACTAAGTGAATAGTGTCACGCTGTGTACTGGAATGTCCCTGAAACAGAGACACTTGGAGCGGAGCGGGTTGGGGCGGGCACGGCAGGGCAGGACATCGGGAGTTTGTTCTGGCTCAGTTAGGTTTCAACGGCCTATTTGGCCTCCACGTGAAGATAATGAATAGGCAGTTGGATACGAGAGTCTGGAGCTCAGGAGAGGAGTCAGTGGTGGTGATAAGGATTAGTAAAATCATTGACAGACAGATGGTATTTAAAAGCCATGAGACCAATGAGATACGTGGGGAGACGGTGCAGGGAAGAAATGGGAGCCCGGGGTTCCCTGGGAACATGGCTTTGTTAGACAAAGTTGTATGGGAAGAAGGAGTCTGGGGAGGGCATGCCCTGCCGAGGTCCAGACCAGGGATCCAGCAGGGCAGACAGAGGTGACAGGTGACAACCATAAATAAGACATGTAAGACTTCTCAGAGAGCCTTGGGAAAGGAAACCTGGCAAGAGGATTCCCTGAAGTCTCGGAGACTGAGGGTTCTGGTTATTGCTGCGGTGACGGGAAGTGATGCCTGCTAGCAGAAGACACAAGGGTACATCCAGGTCACTCCTCTTCATGGGTTTATGTCCCCCACCTACCACGAGTCTCCCAAGGGCAGGGACTCTGCCTCCTTGGCCTCTGTACTCTGTGCTCAGCTCAGAATAACTGTGGCATGAGTGAGGGAATAGAATAAATATCTAACAAGCCTTGTACACATTGGTTTTTTTTTGGGGGTTTTTTTTTTTTTTTAAAAAAAGACAGTCTAAATAATAAAATCTGCAGGCCAAAAGGAAAGGGGACACTGAGAAATCAGGACCAAATGGCTAACAGCCCAACCGGCAAGCCCTCTTCGGGGATGTAACAGCTGCTGCTCTGAGCGAGAGAACATTTTGCTTCTCTCCCAGAAGTGTGCAAAAGCCCACACATCCCCAAGCAGAGCATCCCGCAAGCTCACAGCATAGATGGGGAACCATAAGGAAAGGGATTTCTCAGAAGTCCCCAAGGAAGGAAGATGCTGGTTTCTCCTTCCCCTGAGCTTCCTCCGTGGATCCCCGGTGGGGGTGGAGAGAGAGCATCAAAGCAGCAGGGAAGGAGGGACCTGGAGCAGATGTGGTGGGTGGTGGGAGGGGTGGACCTTCCAAGGCTGGCCTGGTGTTCCCTCGGGAGGGGGGCATAGCAAGCCAGGAGAATGCAGAAGCAGAGACGGCTGTCCGGACAGAGGGGAAGTTGAAGCACAGGTGGAGACAGGCACGATGGCGGGTCTCTGCCTGCCCCACAGCCTGGCTTCAGTCCTCCCCTAGGCCCAGCTGACACGGGCTTCCGAGAGCTCCCTCAGTGTCCTCCGACAGGTTGTGGCTGGGATAGTCTGAGTTGATTTCTGTTCCTCATCACAGAAAGAACCTCAACGAAGACAATGGAGAAGCCCAGGCCATGGTGGCCCCGGCCTCTTTAACTTCCCTGCGGGGCTGTCTCAGCAGGACCACAGGGCTGGGGGGGGGGCAGGACCACAGGGCTATGGGGGGGGCAGGACCACAGGGCTATGGGGGGGCAGGACCACAGAGCTAGGGGGGGGCAGGACCACAGGGCTATGGGGGGGGCAGGACCACAGGGCTACGGGAGGGGGCAGGACCACAGGGCTGGGGGGGGGGCAGGACCACAGGGCTCCGGGGGGCAGGACCTCAGGGCTGGGGGGGGGCAGGACCACAGGGCTGGGGGGGCAGGACCACAGGGCTCCGGGGGGGGGCAGGACCACAGGGCTCGGGGGGGGGCAGGACCACAGGGCTCCGGGGGGCAGGACCACAGGGCTAGGGGGGCAGGACCACAGGGCTCCGGGGGGCAGGACCACAGGGCTACGGGGGGGGGGCAGGACCACAGGGCTGGGGGGGACAGGACCACAGGGCTAGGGGGGCAGGACCACAGGGCTCCGGGGAGCAGGACCACAGGGCTACGGGGGGGGGGCAGGACCACAGGGCTAGGAGGGCAGGACCACAGGGCTCGGGGGGGGGGGCAGGACCACAGGGCTATGGGTGGGGCAGGACCACAGGGCTACGGGGAGGGGGGGGACAGGACCACAGGACTATGGGGAGCTCTTCTCAGAAAGCTCTGCCCCGCCTTGGGCTGGATTCGCATTTGTTCTGAGTCTCGGTGAAAATACATGCTCGCCCTTGTTCAGACTCTGTGCTTGTTGATGTTTGACATAACAGGAAACAAGGGCATCCCCCACTCAGGGCTGCCTGGCATTAACCTGCAACCCCAAGCCAGGAGGCAGTACAAGGAAGGACCGCACAGTCAAACCCCAACTGTCCCCTGGAAGTCTGGATGGGGATAGCCAGGGCATTGTGACCTTTTACAGAGGAAGAAAGTAAAGACCTCGGGGACCTCAGGCCACGGACTTCCCTGGGCCGGTTCTGCTTCTGGAGAATGTGTGTGTGTCGTGAAGGGAACACACGGAAACTGGGCCATTAGAGTGAAAAGAGAGCATATGTCCGGCACATAGCATGTTCTCAAATGTCAGGGCTTTTTTTTTTTTTTTTTTGCATTCATCTTCAGATAGAGCGGGAGGGAGAGAGGGAGGAAGAGAGAGAGAGAAGCTGTTTTTATTATTAAAAGGAATTCTGGCTGCCCCCCCAAAGGAATTCTGGGAAATAAAACATGCTGGGCTTGCACGGTTGAAAGTGCTTCTCGGGATGCCTGGGACAGAGGAGGTGTAAGAAATGGGAGTCACAGGAGAAATGTTTAATGCTGGCACAAGAACTGAAGCAAACTTAGTTGATCAAAGCCATTGCTTCTGGTGGTGGTGGAGCTGTGGGTCAAACGTTTCTGCTTTTTATTGAGAATTTTCGTGGTGTTGTCCGAATGCTGTTGAAATCACTGATGCCTTGTTTGATTAAAGATTATTATTTGCTGACCAGTTAAAAATTCACAGAGAAGGTGATTGCCTAGTTTGGGGAAGAAAAGGAGGTGGTGGGGACAGGGGACCAAGAGGAAGTGTGGGGGGAAAGGGTCTGGGGAGCATGGAGGCAGGAGAGATGGTGAACAGAGAGAGGAAGAAGAGAGACCCTCCAGAAAGTGGCCCCTGACCAAAGCCAGGGTATCTACTTCATTTCATGTATTCTTTTATTTATTTGCAAAGCTGGTTTCTTTTTTTATTAATTAATTAATTTATTTTTGTTACAGATGTTTCTCCTTTTCCCCCCACTGATTCCCCCCTCCCCCTCCCTCCTCACCCTGTCCCCAGCTTTGTTGTCCATGTCCATTGTTCATGCATATAAGTTCTGTGGTTTATCTCTCCCCCACCACCCCCTCTTCTGGGAATTGTCAGTCTGTACCCCACTTCCACATCTCTGGGACTACCCCATTCCTCAGACTGTTATGTTCATTATATTCCACAAATAAGTGAGATCATACGATACTTGTCTTTCTCTGTTTGGCTTGTTTCGCTTAGGATAATAATTTCCAGGTCCCTCCATGTCGTCTCAAAGGATAAGAAATCTTTCTTTCTTACATCTGCATAGTACTCCATTGTGTATATGTACCACTGCTTTTTTATCCATTCGTCTACTGATGGACATTTGGGCTGTTTTCAGATCTTAGCTATTGTAATTAATGCTGCTACGAACATGGGGGTACATATGTTCTTTCTGATTGCTGTTTCAGGCTTCGTAGGGTATATTCCTAGAAGTGGGATCACTGGGTCAAATGGCAGTTCAATTTTTAATTTTTTGAGGTAACACCATATTGTTTTCCATAGTGGCTGCACCAGTCTGCATTCCCACCAGTAGTGTAGTAGAGTCCCCTTTTCTCCACACCCTCGCCAACACTTGTTGTTTGATGATTTGTTGATGGCGGCCATTCTGACAAGTGTGAGGTGATACCTCATTGTTGTTTTAATTTGCATCTCTCTGATTAGTGTGTTGAGCATTTCTTCATATGTCTCTTAGCCATTTGTATGTCCTGTTTGGAGAGGTGTCTATTTAGTTCCTCTGCCCATTTTTTAATTGGGTTCTTTGTCTTCCTTTTGTTGAGTTGTATGAGCACTCTATATATATTGGAAATTAACCCCTTATCTGATATATCATTGGCAATTATGCTCTTCCATACAGTGGGTTGCCTTTCCCTTTTGATGATTATATCTTTTGCTGTGCAGAAGCTTTTTAGTTTGATGTAGTCCCATGTGTTCATTTTCTCCTTTGTTTCTGTTGCCTTAGGTGATGTATCAGTGAAAATTCTGCTGTGTATAATGTCTGAATTTTTGTTGCCTACAGTTTCTTCTTGGATTTTTATGGATTCATGAGTCACATTTAAGTCTTTTATCCATTTTGAGTTATTGTTGTGTATGGTGTAAGTTGATGGTCTGGTTTCATTTTTTTTTTTTTTTTGCATGTAGCTGTCCAATTTACCCAACACCATTTATTAAAGAGGCTGTTTTTACTCCACTGTATGCTCTTGCCACCTTTGTCAAATATTAATTGAGCATATTGCCTTGGGTCCATTTCTGGGTTCTCTGTTCTGTTCCACTGGTCTATATGCCTGTTCTTGTGCCAGTATCAGGCTGTTTTGATTACAGTGGCTTTGTAGTATAACCTGAAATCTGGTAATGTGATCCCTCCAACTTTGTTCTTCTTTTTCAAGATTGCTTTGGCTATTCGAGGTCTTTTTTTGTTTCATATGAACTTTTGAAGTATTTGTTCTAGTTCTGTGAAGTATGTCGTTGGTATTTTGATGGGGATTGCATTGAATCTATAGATTGCTTAGGGTAATATGGACATTTTAATTATGTTAATTCTTCCAATCCATGAACAAGGTATGTGCTTCCACTTTTTTATATCTTCCTCTATTTCTTTTTTCAATGACCTGTAGTTTTCTGCGAATAGGTCCTTTATTTCTTTGGTTAAGTTTATTCCTAGGTATCTTAATTTTTTTGCAGCGATGGTAAATGGGATTGTTTTTTTAGTTTCTCTTTCTGTGAGTTTATCATTGGTATATAAGAATGCCACTGATTTCTTGACATTAATTTTGTATCCTGCTACTTTGCCAAATTCATTTATTAAGTCTAGTAAATTTTGATGGGATCTTTGGAGTTTTCTACGTATAGTATCATGTCATCTGCAAATAATGACAGTTTCACTTCCTCTTTTCCAATTTGGATCCCTTTTATTTTTTCTTCCTGTCTGATTGCTGTGGCTAAGACTTCCAGTACAATGTTAAATAGGAGTGGTGAAAGTGAGCATCCTTGTCTTGTTCCTGTTCTTAAGGGAAATGCTTTTAGTTTTTGCCCATTGAGTATGATGTTGGCTGTAGGTCTTTCACATATGGCCTTTATTATATTGAGATATGATCCCTCTATTCCAATATTGCTGAGTGTTTTTATCAGAAATGGGTGCTGGATTGTGTCAAATGCTTTTTCAGCGTCTATTGATATGATCATATAATTTTTATATTTCATTTTGTTTATGTGGTATATAACATTTATTGATTTGTGAATATTGTACCAGCCTTGCATCCTCGGGATGAATCCCACTTGGTTATGATGAATAATTTTTTTGATGTATTGCTGGATTCGATTTGCTAGTATTTTGTTCAGGATTTTGGCATCTATGTTCATCAGGGTTATTGGTCTGTAGTTTTCTTTCTTTGTAGTGTCTTTTTCTAGTTTTGGAATTAGAATTATGCTGGCCTCATAAAACAAGTTTGGAAGTCTTCCTTCTCCTTAAATTATTTGAAATAGTTTGAGGAGAATGGGTATTAGTTCTTCTTTGAATGTTCGGTAAAATTCCCCCATGAAGCCGTCTGGGCCTGGGCTTTTGTTTGCTGGGAGAGTCTTGATTACATCTTCAATTTCTTTTGTTGTTATTAGTCTGTTCAAGTTTTCTCTCTCTTCTCGGGTCAATTTTGGGAGACTATGTGTTTCTAGAAATTTGTCCATTTCGCTTAGATTGTCGAATTTGTTGCCGTATAATTATTCATAATATTTGTTAACAATCCTTTGTATTTCTGTAGTGTCAGTTATTATTTCTCCTCTTTCATTTCTGATTTTGTGTATTTGGGTTCTCTCTCTTTGTTTCTTGGTGAGTCTAGCTAAGGGTCCATCGCTCTTGTTTATCTTTTCAAAGAACTAGCTGTTTCATTGATCCTTTGAACTGTTATTTTGGTCTCCATGTCATTTATTTCTGCTCTGATCTTTACTACTTCCTTTTTTCTACTTGTTCTGGGGTTTTCTTTTTGTTTGCTTTCTAGTTCTTTTAGTTGTGAGGTTAGATAGTCTATTAGAAATTTTTCTTGCTTCTTGAGGTAGACCTGTAGTGCTATGAACTTTCCTCTCAGAACTGCTTTCACTGCATCCCCTAGATTTTGTGTTGTTGTGTGTTCGTTTTCATTGGTTTCCAGGAAGTATTTAATTTCTTCCTTGATCTCCATTGTAACCCATTCATTGTTCAATAATATGCTATTTAGCCTCCTTGTTTTCAAATGTCTTTGCATGTTCCTGTTGCAATTGATTTCTAGTTGCATGCCATTGTGACCTGAGAAGATGCTTGATATGATTTCAACCTTCTTGAACTTGTAGAGACTTACTTTGTACCCTAACATGTGGTCTATCTTTGAGAATGTCCCATGTGAACTTGAGAAGAATATGAATTCTGCAGTTTTGGGGTGTAATTCTCTGTAGATATCTATTAAATCCATTTGATCTAGCGCTTCATTTAGAGTCTCTGTTTCCTTGTTAATTTTTTGTCTAGAAGATCTATCCAGTGATATCAGTGGGGTATTGAAGTCCCCTGCTATGATTGTATTGCTGTTGATTTCTCCTTTGAAGTCCTCCAAAAGATTTTTAATATATCTTGGTGCTCCTAAATTGGGTGCATATATGTTTACCAAGGTTATATCTTCCTTTCAATATTATGTAGTGGCCTTCTTTGTCTCTAGTTATGGCCTTCATTTTGAAATCTACTTTATCAGATATGAGTATTGCTACCCCAGTTTTTTTTTTGTTTTCCATTTGCTTGAAAGATTTTTTTCCATCCCTTCACTTTCAACCTATGTGAATCTTTTGTTGTGAGGTGGGTCTCTTGTAAACAACATATATGTGAGTCATGCTTTCTTATCCAGTCAGCTACTCTGTGTCTTTTTATCGGAGCATTCAAACCATTCACATTTAAGGTGATAATTGATATGTACTTATTTATTGCCATTTTTGTTTAGTGTGGTTCTATTTTTCTTCCTATTTCTTCTACTAATTACAGCAGTCCTTTTAGCATATCTTGCAGTGCTGGTTTGGTGTTAATATATTCCCTTAGCCTTTTTTTGTCTGGAAAGCTCTTTATTTGACCTTCTATTTTGAATGATAGCCTTGCTGGATAGAGTAGTCTTGGATTCAAATCCTTGTTTTTCATGACCTTGATTACTTCATGCCACTTTTTTCTGGCCTGTAGTGTTTCTGTTGAGAAGTCAGCTGAGAACCTTATGGGGTTTCCTTTGTAGGTAACCTGTTGCTTATATCTTGCTGCCTTTAGCATTCTCTCTTTGTCTTTAATTTTTGGCATTTTAATTACTATGTGTCTTGGTGTCGGCCTGTTTGGGTTCTTCTTACTTGGGGCTCTCTGTGCTTCTTGAATCTGAATGCCTTCTTCCTTCACCAAGTTAGGAAAGTTTTCTGTTACTATTTCTTCAAATATATTCTCTAACCCTTGCCCATTTTCTTATTTTTCGGGGACTCCTATGATGCGAATGTTACTATGTTTCCAGTTGTCCCACAGTTCTTTTAAGCTGTCTTCCTGTTTTTTAATTGTTTTTTCCTTTTGGTTTTCTGATTGGTGGATTTTTTCTACTCTGTCTTCTAATTCACTGATCCAGTCCTCAGCTTCCTCTACTCTGCGGGTTAGTCCTTCCAATGTGTTCTTAATTTCTGCTATGTCATTCTTCATTTCCACTTGGTTGGTTTTCATTGTTTCTATATCTTTACTCATGGTGCTGATGTCCTTACTCATGCTGTTGAGCTTCCTCAAGATCATGGCTCTGAACTCCACCTCTGATAATTTGCTTAGCTGTATTTCATTTATCTCATCTTTGATAGAGTTCTCTTGTTCTTTCATTTGGGATTTGTTTCTTTGTTTCACCATTTTGGCTATCTCAGTGGGTTTTGGAGCCTGCCAAATTTTCCCTGTGGGTGTTGGTGTTCTGCTGTTTGTGGCTCCATCTACTGGGTTTGGATGAGCCTGGGTGGGCCCACGTTAAATACCACTGTCAAGTCTTACTTTCCTGGGTAGATTTGCAAGCCCAGAAAATGTTCAGTTATCCTCTAGCTTTTTCTTGGTGGCTAGTAGTCTCAGTTACTCAGTGCCTTGGAATGTAGCCCTGGTGTTCTGCATAAGAGGATTTCCAGAGGGTGGGATAGATGCTGGTTATTAATGAGCCTCAGTTTTTATTTCTTTACCTCACCTGGGAAAGACTGAATCTCTGAGGAAGGTGGGGGGGGGGGGCTGCTGCTTTTCCCCACAGCTCGGGGAAGGAGCACACTGGCCACTGTCCTTTGTGGCCACAACTCAGCAAAAACTCTGAGTGCCCTCCAAATCCCAAGTGTCCCCACAGAGTTCCAGCCCAGTCTGCCCTCCCTCTGCTGTAGCCCGCAGGTGAGTGGCTGTGACTATTTTAGTGCTCTGTCCTGGCTATCTGTGCTGTGGAGTGGGCTTGGTCTTTATTCCCCAAGGGCGCTGCTCACAGCTAAGACTGCTGCTGTCCGTGGGCTCCCAGCCTGCCACCCTCTTGCACCTCCGAGGATCCTACCAGTGTCCCTGGTTATATGGTCCTGTCCTGCTGCTTTTCTGTTGCTTTTTTCCGAGGATATGTCTATATTTTAGTTGTAATTCTTGTTTGGTCCTGGGAGATCGTCTGTATAGCTTTTATTCACTCTGCCTCCTTTTTCACATCCTCTATTCCTATCTTGTGTGCAGCTGGGTCTCACAGGCCTTCCTGTTGCCCCCACATCCTGCAGGTCCTGTGGGTAACTGGATTGCACAGTCCCTTTGTGGACCCGGCTCTATGCCTATGTTATGGGCTGCTGGGTCGCACAGGCTTCTCTGGTGCTTCAGCACCCCACAGGTCCCGTGGTAACTGGATGGCACAGTCCTTGCTGGGTTGCACAGGCCTCTCTGGTGCCCCTGCACCCTGCAGTTCCCACGGGCAGGCAGCTGGATCACACCAGCCCCTCTCAGGCTCAGGCTCCCCACCACTCTTGTGAGCTACTGGACCGCACAGGCCTCGGTGGAGCCCCAGGTCCCGCTGCTGGTGGTTGGGGAGTGCTGCCGCCCCGTGGGGCTCAAATCCAGCTTTTGCTGTAGATTTCGGGGATAGGTCTCAGCTGCTGGTCCGTGCTTCTGTTGCCTGGGGATGGATGTCTGCTCCCCAGCCTCTGTTGCTGGGGTTATATCTGGACTCTGATTGGACTGCTACTATAGGGGATGGTGCTGGGCTCCGGGCTGTCTGCGGCTTCCCCAACCGGCACCTTGGCAGCTCCCCTACTGTGCACGGGCCTGTGTTGACACAGAGTGTCCACTGGTCAGATGGTGCCAGGTGTGCTGGTGGGCTCAGGTTGCTGGGCCCTAGCTGCTCCCACTGCCTCCTCCCAGGGAAGACCCGGGACCTTCCAAAACGGTGGGACCTCCCTGTGGCACAGGGAGAAGCCCCTGAAGGGCCGCTCACCACGGTAGCCGGCTGCTCCGTCCACAGCACAGGACCTTCTGCTCCGCAGCTCAGCACTGCTTGGGTTTGGTCGTCCACCTTCACGTCCACTCACACTCTCACACACTCGCTCACTCTCTCACACACTCGCCCTCCCTCCGGTCCTGCCCGCTGCCATCTTCGCTCGCAAAGCTGGTTTCTCAGTCATTTTTCTTTCCAGGGCAGTTCTTGGCACCCCTGACCAGACCACGGCTAAGACTTGTTCTGACTTCAGCCTCCTTCCACAAACTCCTCACGGGGAGGGGATGGTGAGACCTCTGTCTTCTGAATGAATGTGTGTGGGGTGCAGTGGGCTAGGAGGTGACAGGAGGGGTCCTCTGGGCTCTAAGAGCTTCTGTGCACTTCCTATAGTTGACAGCGGAGGCTACTTGTCGCCACCAACGCTCCACCCCCACTGGCCTGACCATGACCGTGAGTCCTGACCCCAGCTTTGCCATCCACCCTCTGCCTGGCCCTGGAAAATCCCTTTCTTCTCTCTGGGTCTCAGTTTCCCCATCTGAAAGGGCAAGTGTTGGATCAGACAAACCCAGAGGGCCTTTCTAGCTCAGGCAGTCTGCGAGTCTCCGAGGTCCCTGAGCGACTGGGGAAAGGAGACAGACGGGGCAAGAATCCCAGGGTTTTCCATGCAACCCCCCACTAGCGGAAGGAATTATGGGAAAGGGAAGCGAGGCAGCCCCGTTCTAGTATTTTCTTCCTTTCTGCCAGACTGCAGATTCCACTCTTCTCTCTCTTAAATAAGTAAAAGCCAGATAGGCAATCACCACAAGGGTCAAGTCTACAGTTTGTATCTTTACCTAGATGCTCTGGGTTACATCCCAGGCAATGACCCAGTCAGCCACGAACTCCGGAGTCATACTGTGCCATCATGGCCTGTTATGTATCCCTCTCCCTCGAGACCCACGGCCCTCCAAGGGCCGAGGCTAAGTCACACTTAGCTGCAGAACACTAATACATGTTAGAGGGTTGAGGGGGCTCCTTTTCATCCTGACTTGTGAACCAGTTGATACAGCTGCCAAAGCATAAACTCTCACTGTTACTACTGTACAGCGGACAGGGCTTAGAGACCTTTGGCTTAGAGCCAGAGCAGAGAGGAGGGGAAAACATAGTCTGGCTTTTCTCTCTCCGGCTTCAATCTCACACAGAAGGCAGAAATATAACCTGCAGGCACCGGCTTACCTGTGACATGGAGCAGAGGAAGGGGAAGGAGAGGCATGGATCTGAGAAACAGGCACAAATGGAAAAACATCTTGCCCGGAGTCCAGAGATACAAAACTATCACACGATTCCAGTACACCCAGCAGGCAATTACAAAGGCAGACCCAAGAGGAGAGGCCAATAAGGGTACAGTTTTGCTCATTTAAATTGGCAAAAATCTAAAGAATACACATGGAAATCGCCCCTGACGGGGCTACAACAAGGAGGAGGTAGGGACATACTTTCAGATTGTACTGAATACACTGGGGCAGGTAGTTATTTGTGGGTTGCCTTGATAATTTCGAGACTTGCTTTTAAGCCTATGTTTTAGGCTACTTTCTCCCTGTGACTAAGGTGTCACTTGACTGGGTTCTCTACTGTGTACCCTGTGTAATCTGTCTCTCAAAGTATAGCCGTCTTGACCTTCTGTTTTCTCAGCTCACAACAATTGCCGGGGCGATACGTGGGCTCCCTCTTCCTATCTGTGCTGTGGTTCAGCAAATGTCTGCAGGTAGAAAGACAGGGCAGCTGCAGGGTTTGCCTCGCTTGGTTCCCTTCTCGGCAGCGATCACCATCCTATCTCGCCAGTTTGCCTAATATCTGAAAACAGTTGCTTTGTATATTTGGTCCAGTTTGATACATATGTAGTTGTTCATGGTAGAAGAGCTCATCTGCTACCAGCTATTCCATAATGGAGGAAGTGCGAGGTTGTATTTATTTATTTTTATTGTATTTAAAAAATATATTTCATTGATTTTAGAGAGGAAGGAAGAGAGAGACAGAAACATTGATGAGAGAGAGCATGGATTGGCTGCCTCCTGCATGCCCCCCACTGGGGATCGGGCCCACAACCTGGGCATGTGCCCTGACCAGGAATCGAACCGGCGACCTCTGATGCATGGGTCAACGCTCAACCACTGAGCCACACCGGCTGGGCATGAGGTTTTACTTTTGAACTGTTCCTTTTCTAACTTTTTGAAGTTGTTGCCCGACCCACCGATAGTCAGATTTCGTTGTTCATTTCCTAACAGACATTTAAGGCTGTACGTCTCCCACAAATACTACTTTGGCTTTATCCTGCAAGTTTTGATATGTAGTATTTTGGTATTGTTTAATTAAAACATTTTAAAATTTTCATTATGGTTCCTTCTTTGGCCCGTGGGTTATTCCAAATAATTATGTTTATTACATTCCATAATTACTAGTGTTTTTTTTGACACATGTATTACAGAGAACTTGTCCAGGTGTGTGGGTTATTTTACTTTCTTTGTCTATCTTTTAATGAACAGAATCCCTGAGCTTTGGTGAAGTCAAATATATGGGGAAAAAATGGCTAATTTTGTATGGTCTATTTAGGAAAACTTTGCTTATCCCAAGACTATGAATATATTTTCCTATGTTTTCTTCTAAAAGATTTATTGTTTGTTTTTCACACTTCGGCTTATGATGCATCTGAAGTTATCCTTTGTGATGATAAACGGAACGATACCTTCTTATAAATCAGGTAACTACACATGATTAGGCCTGTTTGTGGACCCCATCTTGTTCCTCTGATCTATACATCCTTGTGCCTTATTATTTTAAATGTTTTCTCAACGCACATTTTCTAATTGTCGATGGTTGGGCTGCATTTCTTCCGAATGACCCTCCACAACTGCCTGCCCTTTTCCATCTTGCTTTTTGCTCAGGAGAGCTGACCTGAAGGGCATTTTCCCATTAACGCCCTCTCCCCTGCCACTCGGATTCCAGGACCCACGGGAAATCTTGGAGATCAGAGGGAGGGGGGAGGGAGATCAGGGAATTGTATCCCTGGTTCCCTTCCTGTGAGGTCCCCTTAGGTTGGATTTGCAACTTGACCAAATGTCATTGCTTCTTTCAAGGCAGCTGGCCCTGCAAAAACACTCTATCCTTCCATGTTCTGGTCAGTTTTCTGAGTCCTCATTCTTTTAGTTCTAGGAGTGTCGCCAGCTCCTTCACTTGCTGGCTCTGGGTTCCAGCACTGTCCCTTGTGGTTCCCCTAAGTCCTTCTAACACCTTTGCAACTAGTTGCAACCTCTTAGGGAAATCCTAATTCTTATGTGCTGTTTCCTGTCGAGACTCTGACCGACACACCGGTGTATTAGAAAGTGTTTTAAAGAGTATGTTGTATCCAGCATCTTTGTTAAACATTCTTTAGTGTTAATAGTTTTGTCTAGAAATTCTTGGGATTCCTATGTAGAAAATCATAGCATCTTACCAATGTGGACCCTTCTGTTTCTTAAAATACTGATAGCCCTATAATTCTAATTCCTGTTCTTTTTCCTATTCTCCCGACTAAAGCCTCCATTATAATGTTGAATGCAAGTGACTGCAGTTGTCTCGTTCTTGGCTTTAAATGGAATGCAATGAGTGACTCGCCATGAAGAATTTTATTTATTGTAGATCTGGGGTAGATATCCTCTTACGAGTCAAGGCATTTTTCTTCTCTCTGAGTTTATAATTTTTTTTAAAATCACGATCAGATATTGAATTGAATGGTTCACTGCATTGAGATAATGCTAAAGCTCGCTTTTGTTTCTCTTTCTGCTCTCCCGTGGGGTCCTGGCTCCATCCTGGTGATCACGTCAAGGCCAGGGCCATGGAGACCATTCTTCCTAGCCTCGTGCTGGAAGGGCAGGAACAGAGCCTGCTGGTCCTCTTGGGTAAATCTTGGCCGTTTTGGAATATTCCCCGTGGAACATTACAAGATGTCCATTAAGGCATCATTTTGATGTACTGTTCTGCTTCTAAAACATCTGCTTTTTAAAAATCCTGATTTACTCAAGACCTCCTTTCTAAAGTGAGGAGAAGAAGTAGTAAAGGGGACGATAAGGAGAGAACCCTCATTCTGACACTTGTATGTGATGTGCAGCAATCCCATGAAGCAGGTATTGGCACGCTTGGCTTACAGACGAGGTTGCGGAAGCTCAGAGAGGTGAAGACACTGCTCAGGACAATGGCAGAGTAGGATCCTGGGCTTTTGGCCCCAAACCGTGTGCTCAGAAACGCTTGCTTCCTCACAACAGAGAAGTGAAACCTGGGTCTCTTGTCCACGAGAGTACTTGTGCCTTTCCCTGACTCTCGGGGCCTCCACTCTAAGCATCTTGGTCTGGTTCCACCCTCGCAGCAATTCTATAGTTTGGAAGCACTGTGGCCCCCAGACCCTGTGTCCAGACCCTCCTGGGTACACAGGGGACTGTGTATCCTGTCTGTGCTGTGAGTATTGTTGTGTACATGTGTGTGAATGGGGAAGAAGGGGTTTGGGTTCCTCTCTGGAAAAGGCAAGGGAGCAGAGGGTGAGGTTCTAATTCTGCTTGTCTACAGACCAGTCGTGGTGCTGAGATGGGCAGATATTTGCTGCTACCTTGTCTGCTCCTGTCCCTTCCTCTGACCACGAGCTAGATCATTTCCAACTGCTTAGTGACCGAAGGCTCCAGGCTGCATCTGGTCTCCCGTTTCTTCCTCTGCCGCTTGGACTCCAACCTTGCCCTCCTTGCAACATGCTCCAGGGTGGCCAACCTGACAACGGCCTTGGAGGCTGTGCCACAGAGTGTGGAGGGGCTCTGTCTCAGCGGTTCCACTTCGGTTCTGCCCACGGATGCCTTCTCCAACTTCCCTGGCCTCAAGGTCCTGTGGCTGAACCTGTGTCTCACCCAGCTTCTGCCAGGAGCCTTCCAGGACTTGGGACAGCTGCAGAAGCTGTCTTTCATGCAACACCCTGTCAGTGTCCTCTTGCTACCCGCTGCTGCCTTTGGCAGCCTGAGCTCCCTCCAGGATCTATCTTTCTGGGGTTTTTGCCTGGATGGGAACTCGGGTGTCCGGTTGCCTCCCAGTCTATGGAGGCTGACCATCAATTTTAGTTGCCTTCAGCCCTGGCCGGTTTGGCTCAGCGGTTAGAGCGTTGGCCTGCGGTCCTGAGAGACCCGGGTTTGGTTCCCGCTAAGGGCACGTACCTCGGTTGCAGTTTGTCCCCGGCCCTGGTCGGTTGTGCGGGTGGCAGCCACTCGATGTGTTCCTTTCACATCAATGTTTCTCTCTCTCTCTCTCTGTTCCTCTCTCTCCCTCCCACTCTACCTGAACAAAAAATGGAAAAATGTCCTCGGGTGAGGATTAAAAAAAAAAAATTTTAGTTGCCTTTCAGAATGTGGGGAAGCTGGCTGACATCTTCCCAGACCTGGTGCTTGGTCCCTTCTCTGGTGATGCTTGGATTCTGGACATGCTGAACCTGTCGTTCAACAAGCAGCTGAAGATGGCCAGTTCTGGGGCCCTCCAGGGCCTCATGCTGGGGACTCTGAATCTGGAGCACACGAAGATGAAGGCAGCTGCCATAATGGGACTGGGGCTGCAGAGGCTGGATGCCCTGTCTATGATGCATACTGACAAGGCCGAGCTGCCTTCTGGGACAGTTGCGCACTTTGAGCTGCAAGAACTGAATTTGGGATGGACGCGGATAGGGCACATAGCTCTGGAGGCCCTGGCTTCCTGACAAAGCCGGAAGAGCTTGGGTCTTAAGCAAAGTGGCCTGACCAACCTGCCACCAGGCTTTCTGGCTGCCCTGCCCAGACTTCAGAGACTGAACCTGGCTAACAACCAACTGCAGAATGCCGCACTGTGCACAAATGTGACAGGGGCTGTGTCAGGACTGCAGGTCCTACATCTGTCCTACAATGCGCTGCACAGCCTGCCACCAGCCACCTTCTCCTGTTTGCCTCACCTGCGGGAGCTGCTACTTCAGGGAAACCAGCTGGTTTGGCTGGAGGGCCAGGTATTCCAGGGCTTAAGGAGGCTGGAGATGTTGGACTTGGGTAAAAATCCACTGGTGGCCCTGGGCGAGGGCTGGTTGGCTCCTTTGCCTGCACTGACCACCCTGAACCTGCTGAATACCCAAATTGTGCTGAGCTCTGCCTGGGACTTCTGGGGCCCAGAGAGTTTGCGCAACCTGAGACTACAGTTCCCCTCTGGCTCTTCCCGGGCAGCACTGTCTGCCCACGAGGCTGACCAGCTTGGAGCTTCATGCAGTGCCAGGCAGGAGGCTTTGGAAGCTGGCTTCTCCTGTCTTTCCAGTCCTGCAGACCCTGACTCTAAATGGCTGGGAATGCAGCCGGAGACCCAGAATGTCTCCAAGATCTTCCCTGCCCTTCTCCAACTCATCTTGCTTGGCAATAGCTCGGAGGCCCTCTGCTCCCAGGACACCTCCAGCTTCTTCCTCTGGCTCCCCAGGTTCCAGTATCTGAGGGTAGAGGGGAATGGGCACAGCTCCAGGCCCTGCTGCATCACTGGACTGCCCAGCCTGCTGGAGCTGAAGCTGCAGAGACTGCAGTCCCGAGCGCAGCCCCGCCCAGTGCAGCTCGAGGAGCTGGTGGGTGAGCTGCCCAGGCTCCAGGTGCTGCAGCTGGTCAAAACCGGGTTGGAGGCACTGTCTGCTGTTGCTTTCCAGGGCCTGGGAAGTCTCCAGGTCTTAGTGCTAGACTGGGAGACAGGCCTCGTGCTGGATGGCAGCCTCCAGGAGCACAGTCCCCAGATGTCACAGTACATGTATGTTCTGAGTTCGTCCTTGGCCTGCCAGTGTGCCAATGCCTGGGTGGAGCCTTGGCTTGAGCGGTCCCCCAGAACATACGTGCATATCGTACCACGCCAGCTGTGCCAGCCAGAAGCTGGGGGCCACTCCAAGAATCCCCACTTCCCCTTTCTCTGGAGCCACTGCCCCAACACTTTGGGTTTGGAATTCTGTTTGGGCAGTTCCGCCCTGCTGTTTCTGCTGATCTCTTTGCCCCTCCTCAAAGAGGCCAGGAACTCCTGGACCCTCTGTCTCCAGGCCTTGTTCAGGGCTTGGCTCCAGGATCTGAGGGGTCGGGAGGGTGAGGGCAAGAGGTTCCTCTATGCCGTCTTTGTGTCCCACTGTAGGCAAGACCAGGCCTGGGTGGTGCAGGAGCTGCTGCCTACCTTGGAAGGGCGGGGGCTGCGCCTCTGCCTCCCTGAGCGGGATTTTGAGCCAGGCAAGGATGTGGCTGAGAATGTGGCAGAGAACATGGCAAGCGGCCGGGTCACGCTCTGCGTGCTGAGTTGCCGGGCTCTGCGTACCCCACACTGCGGCCTGGAGCTCCACCTGGCCACCTCCTTTCTGCTGACTGTCCCCTGCCCTCCAGTGCTGCTGCTGGTCTTCCTGGAGCCTGTCTCTCGTCACCGGCTCCCTCGCTACCATAGACTGGCCTGGCTGCTCCGTAGAGGAGACGATTGTGTGTGGCCCAAGGAAGATGAAAGAAAGGACCACTTCTGGGTGTGGCTGCGGAGCAGGCTGGGGCAGGCTGGGTTGGGCTAGAGTGAGTGCACGCACGTTGGAAGGGGGGATAGGGAAGGAGGGCCAGCCTGACAGGGAGATAGCGGGCATGTGTCAGGGAGACTGGACTGAGCTTCTGGGGTGGGGGCTGTGCATGTAGGGAGGATCAACTGTTGGCTTTGGGAAGACTCTGGAGGCTGAACAAGAAAATTTAAGGGATGACAGATGGCCATGAGGCATGTGATGTGATATCAAGATGTCTGGATCCTCGGTAAATTTACTAAATACATGAAATGATCGGCTTAATTGGACTTTTTGTTTTTTGATAGAAACCCACATAAGAAAGAGGGTGAAGGGGTTGGGGTCATGGAAACTAGCCTGGAGGAAATAAAGTGGGGACATTCAGGGAGACTATGGGAAAGAAAGGAAGGCTCTGAGCCCTCCTAAGCTATGGAATGGGGTCCAGGCCAAGTCCAGCTAGATCTTCAAGGGGCAGAGCAGCCCCCTTTGCCTTCTGGGTTATTGAGGAATTGGCAGCTGAGGACCAAAAAGCTGGGATGTTGCCCAGCAGGCAGCAGACTGATTGTCTATTTCCTCAATGAAAACACAAAGGCATGCTTATAGCATCTCGTTTGAACCTTACAGCAACACTGGGAGGGGAACCCACCTCCTTGGCACTCTGTGCTTCAGCCATGCTAAGCTACACACAGTTCCCAGGACACCATGCACTGCTCTCTCTGGGCCTTTGCATGTGCTATTCCTTCCTCCCAGCTTATTTCTTCTGGGGAACTACTATGTATCCTTTAAGATTCAGTTCAGCCATCACTTTCTCCAGAAGCCATCCCTGACCTCCCAGCCTCTGGGTTCCCACAACTTCCGGCACTTCCCTTTCTCAAAGCACCGATCACAGTGTACCAGCCCTCCCAGGTCTAGGAGCCCCCAGAGCAGTGGTCACCAAAGGGCGGTACACAAGATGAACCACTGGGGTTCAGGCAGAAAAATTTAAAACTTCTTTTTGTATTTTTTCACATCTCACTTTATTCTGAAGCTAGCCTGCCTACTTTTTAGCCACATGGCTTTCTTATGCTGGTTAACCTCTGCACCTCAGTTTTCTCTTCTGTAATATGGGTTATCATTATACCCTCCCTCAAAGGGTTTTGTGAGGATTAAATGAGTTAATATGTACATAGCACTGAGAGCAGGACCTAATAATACATTGTAAATGTTCAATAAAAGTTAGCTTTTCATGCAATTATATATGTACTATGTGCAAATCATTTATAAGTTAATAAATACACATACTGGGAGTGTATGCTCAAAAATGTCTTACTAGTAGGAAACATTACTAATTTACTAATAAAAAAACTTGATGAGGAAAGTTTGGATATCAGACACGGGACGGAGACCAGGCTTGATTAATCTCTGCATCCTTAGAGCTTAGTGCTGGCCCAGCACAGAGAGAGTCTTGGTAGACAACTATGGACAGTAAAAAATCTTGATGGATGCTGAAGCAGAGAACTGGGGTCTGGTTCAGGCTCTGATGTTTATTTCTATATGACACTGGGCCAGGGACCCTAGCCTCTTGGGGCTTTAATTTTCCTCTTCTGTACAATGCCAGGCTTTAAATAGACAAAGGCTAAAAGAAACCTTAGAACAATTCCAGGCTGGGCTTAGGGTGAGGGGCGCCCTCTAGTGCCCCAATGATGTCTTTCTCTCTGTGCATTCTCACCTCCTTTCCTTCTTTCTCTTTAGGGCATATGATCCTGAAATAAATGTCCTTGCCTGACCCTGCAAAGTTGCCTTTCCAGCTTCAGATCTTGACACTCTCTCAAATGTCTTTAGCCCTTCCAGCACCTCACACTGCAGAACGGTCTCTCTCTCCACTCACTCTACCCCTCCCCTCCATTGGTGATCTTTTCCTTATGCAGTGTGGGGCTGAGAAGGAACTTTTGGGGTCACATTCCCTGGTTCAAATCCCAGGTCTGGCACTTATTGGCTATGTGATCTTGAGCAGGTCACTTCATCTGTCTAAGCCCCCATTTTCTCCTTGTAAATTGGGGGTAATAATACCCACCTCTTAGGGCTGTCAGACTTCAATAACAAGAAGTGCTTACAGGTTGCTACTCCTTTCACTGAGTAAAACCACATGAGCTATTACTATAAATAAACTGGAACATGTTTCACAGAGGAGAAGGACTTTGAACTAGGTCTTTAAAACTAAGACATAGAATTCCCCAAATTTTAACATGTATTGAGCATTCGGCCATATGCCAGGTACTGTCAGGTTCCCCAAATTCTTGTAACCATTAGTAAAAATAATAATAGCTAATAATTATTAAACTCCTCCTGCTAGCCATGTGCAAGCTCTTTATATACTTTTCTCCATTTATTTCTCACAAACCCTAACAGGTAGATGCCATTGCTTTAATTCCTATTTTATAGATGAAACTGAAGCATACATAGGTGAAACAATTTGTCCAATGTTTCACAAGCAGTGAGTGGCAAGGCCTACATCTTACATTTGAAAATAAGTTTGACACAAGCAACTTGACTCCAGAGTCCATGCTTTACCTGAATTATCTCATTTAATCTTCATAACACCTGCAATATAGGGTCTACTATATTAGTTGCTTTTTAAAGATGAGAAAACCCAGAAAAAAGAGATGTAGTAATTTGTGTAAGGCCACTCAACTGGGAAGTAGGCTAGAATCAGGATCCATGTCTGAATACAAATCCACAATCTCAACCCCATATTAGATTGCTCATACCCCAAAGTACAAAGCAACTGCCTTTATATTAAAATTGTTTCGATCATCATTATTATTATTATTCTAATAATGATGAACACTTTCCAACACCCACGAAAGTAACATTCGCTGTATATTTTTAGGCCCCAGGCCCTGAGTTAATCGTCATGTGTATTATCCATCGAAACCTCACAAAAACCTATAGACTCAGATGCTATTATTATTCTCGCTTTATGGGTGAAGAAAGCGATGTTCACAATTCATCCAAAGTCACGCATTATAACTGTGAGCTGTAAACTGAACCACAACTGTCCAACTCTTTCCTGCCCACCACTCTGGTCATCTCTAGTCCCCCTTCTTATTTCTTATTGTTTCTGCTTTGATCTCTCTCGTCCCTCCAACAGGCACCGCCCCTTCAGCTTGAGTGCCCGCCCACTAGGCGGTGCCATTTCCCAGAGCCAGTGGAAAGAACCAGGATCGCAACAGGTCCCGCCCTCACGCTTAGAACCTGTTCCGATTGGTTCCGGTGCCGGGGACCGGGAGAAGGCGACACATCTATTGGCTGACGACATCTTAAAGGCAAGTAAGCGGAGGAGGCCGCTCACCAGCTTTCGCGCGGTCTCTTCTGGGAGTTGTAGTCTCAGCCGCTGCATTCGTGGGGTGGCGCCGGTCGGACTCCGCATCCCAGCATTCCCTGCGCGAACCCAGGAGCACTTCCGCCCCGTGGTGAAGTGGGTGTCTCGGTGGGTGAGTCCGGGTGGCGGGGCGTGGGCAGCTGAGACTCAGGCTCTGGGCTGGAGACTTAGGAGGTGATGGTGTCTCAGGGGGCCGGGGAAGGTGAGAGGGGAGAAAGAAGCTTTTATGTGGGTGGGGGTGAGGGGCGGTCAGGGGATGAAGCGTCCGGAGATGGGAAGGATCATAGAGGGGTTGGGGATGAGGAGGGAGCTAGAGGGCCCTGGGAGTGAGGACGGTTTTAGGTCTGTAGGTGAGGACACAGGGAGGTTCTGGAGATGGGAGAGTCGTAGAAGGGTCAGGAGACCACACAGGGAAGGAGTGAGGGTTCTGGGGCTCTGGAAAGCAGATAAGAGGGCCTGAGCTTGAAGCCCAACCTTAAACATAGTGTATCAGCCTCGACCTGCCCCTCTAGAACAGACATCGGAATTGATACCCCCTTACACTTTCTCCCATGGCTGTGACTTCTGGATCCCAGTGGGTGGGACTGGCTATTGTGTGCAGCCCCAAAGCTGCACCTCTTTCCTTATGCCTGATGAAGTGAATGGCACCCTCGTCCAGTGTACCCGGGTGCCCTCTGGTTTCTCTTGCATTCTTCCACGTCCAGGGAATCTTCAGATCTTTCAGTTTCCTTAATGTGTCTTGAACCTGCCCTTTCCTTTTCAGGGTTTTTGCGGAAGCCTCCATCTTTTCACCTCCCAGCCTGGACAAACACAATGTAGCTAGTGTGATCTGTTTAACCCACACATCTGGTTCATGCCTTCTGCTTCAAAAACCTTCATGGGCACTCATCACTGATAGAATTAAGTCCAAACACCTCAGCCTGATATTCAAGACCCTTCATAAATGACCTTGTAGCCTACTCTTCATGTACCCCACACTCCAGGGCTGCCAAGGTTTTCCTCATTTCTTGGGGAGGCCGTTTGATTTCCCACCATTAGATGTGCTGATCTCTCTGTTTAGAATACACTCGCTCCCCTCCCATTCTCTGCCAACAGAACTTTCCTCAGGAACCAACTCAAATGTTACGTCCTTCAATTGCCTTAAGCAGAAAAGGTTGCCCTCCACCCCCAGCTCCCACAGAACTCTTTTGCTGCATTTCCCACATTGGGTTCTTATTATCTGTGACTTTTTTGGGTCTCTTCCACTAGACTGTAAGCATCTCCAGGACAGGAACAACTTCTGAATCACCTCTGTTTCTCCATTGCCCAATAAATACTTGATGAATGTGTGACTAAAGCCATCCAGGGTGAGCTTTGCTGTACCAGGCTCGAAAGGCTACTTCCGGTGGATTTCCAGGGGCATGAGTTTTAGTCTTCTGCCTATTCAGGCTGTGTTTGCTGGAAGTTGCTTCAGTGCCTATGGGAGTTTAAGCCAGTGGTGGCAAATACAAGGAGTGTGTGCTGCCACTTCTCCTTCCTATGTCTGGCAGACGGAGCTCATTGGTCGCAGCACATATTCCCATGGGACTCAGAGTCCTTGGCACAGTTGAATGAAGTTGGTGCTTGAAATTTCCCTGGTTTATGCCTTAAGTGTGAGGTCAGGCTGCTTAAGCAATAGCTTGGACCATCAGCCAAATGAGCTAGAAAGCCTTGAGAACTTACCCCCCCCCCCCTTTTTTTTCTTTTTGGAGGTAACAGACCAGTTTTGGCCTTTCCCATGAGACTGGGGCAGGTCTCTTCCCATCCCACTGTTTACTGGGTGGGTTCTTCATGCCCATATCCATACTTGCTGTCCCAGAAGCCAGGATGCCTTCAGCTTCCCTGTATGTGTAAAGGGATCCTGATTTTGACAGCAGCCAACACCTATCCCTCATTACGTAGGGGGATCTGTACCCTTTCTAGGTCTTCCAGGAGATTGGAAGAGACCTTCCAGATCACTCAGCAGAAAGGTGGCAAAATGACAGCCCATACTGAAGGAAGCCTACCATCACACTCTATTGAACCCTCAGGGTGTTTGAAATAATTTTGAGTGGGTTGCCAACATTTAAAAATCTAGAGTTCCAGCTTCTCTTAGAAAAACGAGAAGGCCTGTGGACACTGGGCCAGTGGTCTCTTTGGTGCTCTGTAGTAGCCACAGTCCCATTCCGCTATTTACTCAGTCTCGCTGTCCCTTTGCCCTGTTCTCGGCATACTAATCGGGGAACCTGGGGCAACCTAGAGTAGGGCAGACTGTAAGCTGCAGTCTAGAGAGGCTGCAGAAGCCACGTGACCTGTCTAAAGTCACACAGCTGATAAGCGGCAGGAGTGGAAATAGAACCCAGATTTGCTCACTTCTGCCTCAGTGTTCTTTCCGCTCTCTATACCATCTTCTCAGGACTTTGGATGACTGGGAGACCTAGAGCAGGCTGTGTAGTGTGGTTTGAAAAAAAATGACTGGAGAAAATGAATCTGGGCTTAGATTCCAGCACTACCACTTGCTAGTTGGGTAACCGCAAGTCCTTTTTATAGAAGCTCAGTTCCCTCCCTGTGAAAATTGGAGATATAGTGGATTCATACCTCACAGGATAAAGATATTCTAAAGGCAGAATGTAAGGCGGTGATCACATTTAGCCAGAAATCACAGTTAGCGTGAAAATCCTTTGGCAAGGAACCATTTAGAAACCAACATGCTGTCTTTTCAAGAAGCTAACCAGATTAGTTGGTTTTGTTGTTGAACACTAGGTGAAAGAGTTGCTTGTGTTTAGGGAACATGCTGTAGAAAGACACTCTGCTCATGCTCAGTGGGAAGAGAGGCTGAAGGGAACTCAGAGCAACCCAGGGACCAGCAGGGTCATGGGTGTCATCACCACATGCTCACTCTGGAATAGAGACATCGTGGATGGAACGGGTGCAGTATTTAAATCATGTCCTTTCTTTCCCTGGTGTTTGTATGTAGCCTAATCTGTGTAAGTTACAGATCAGTGGAAGGCAGCTCAGCACTAATGGTTCTTCACTTGCCTGCCTGGAGGATTCACTGAGGTTATGAATGTCCCGCACTTAGCACCGGCCTAGCACCGCGGACACTCAGTCAGTAGGGACGCTGAGGTTGTTGATTCTAGTGAGGACCTAGAGATTCCTGGTAGTCTCAGGATGGAGGAATGCCCTTGTCCATTTTTTTCCTGCCTTTTCTGTGTGAAGTCACCCTGCTGTTGGCCGACTGTTGACCTCCCTCCGTGGATAGGCTGCTGTTCGTATGTAAGAGAGTAGCAGAAAAACCTGCAGGTTTGATTTGAAAATGACCTTTGGGACTTTCAAGTCTTCGCAGAAGAAAATACCTGTTATTTGAGACTCTGGGCTTTGGGCCTGGTGGGACTGCTAACTGCCTGTGTTGTAGTGTTCTCTCTGTGCAGGAGCACACACTTGGCTTGTTAGACTGTAACTTTGACGAAGGTAGAGACTATCCTAGTGACTGTCGGCTCTCTAGCTCCTAGTACAGTGCAGCGTACATCGTGGGATTGTGTGGAGGATTGGTGAATTAGGTCTCGTGTGAGAGAGGGACACAAATGTGTTTGGACTAGTGTATGGTTAAGGCTGTGGTTAAAAAATTTTTTCATGAAAGGTTAATTCTTTAATATAAATTATGGATCTTCCACAGCCCATTAGGTTTTTAATGTACCAGCTTTGAAGTTCCAATAAAAGGCAACAAACCTTGTGGCAATGCTGTTTATCAGACACTGGGTTGGGCACTGGACACAGAAATGAGTAAGATATGGTACTGGCCCTAGTAATGCAATTGGATGAGGGGCGGTCAGATGTAAGAACAAGTAACTACAATGATACAGGGTAACGTGTGTTTTAGAGGTATGTTCGTGCCAATTGCTTAGGGAACACATGACTGGGGAACTGATTATTGGAGAGCAGGGATGGGGGCGGGGCACGATAAGAGCATGTTGAGGAAGTCTTAACAGATGAGGTGACGTTGAGGTGATAGCTGAAGGACTAGCAGGAAGTTGCCAGGTTGTCATGAGTTGTGTTCCTAGTCTCTCCCTATGTGGCGGTGTTTAGGACAAGCCTTTGTTTTTCATCATCCTTGCCTTATTTTTATTTATTTATTTATTTATTTATTTATTTATTTATTTTTTATCCTCACCCGAGGACACTTTTCCATTCTTTGTTCAGATAGAGCGGGAGGGAGAGAGAGGAAGAGAGAGAGAGAGAAACATCGACGTGAAGGGACACATCGAGTGGCTGCCACCCGCACGACCAACCAGGGCCGGAGACAAACTGCAACAGAGGTACATGCCCTTAGCGGGAACCGAACCCGGGTCTCTCTGTACCGCAGGCCGACGCTCTAACCGCTGAGCCAAACCGGCCAGGGCTCCTTGCCTTATTTTTAGACAGTCCAGTCAGATGGCCTCAAGTCAGAATACCTCCCTCCGTCCATTCTCAATTCAGCCGTGTCATGCCCCCGTGGAAGCAGCTGATAGCCTCCTTTGAGTAGGCATTTTTTATGTCATCTAGATTTGTTGGGAATGACACAAAGAACTCAGCTCATTTTCCCAGATAACCCAGCGTGAGTGTGGTCAGAGTTTTCATTGTGTAAAAGCAGCAGCCCCAGGCGTTCACTCAACAGGCATTTACTGAGAGCCTTCGTGTGTAGGGCATCCTGCTGCCTGTGGGTGTGAGGGAAGGAAGGGTGTGAAAAGAAAAGTAAGGTATATTCCTCGCCCCCAGCGAGGCTGTAATCTCTGGGGACACACATATGTACACACACACCCCTCTGATACAGCCCAGAAAGTGGCAAGTGTTATAGTGATGGAAATAAAGACAAGAGAATTCCTTCTGGCATGAGTAAGGTCATTCTCTTTTTGTCTAGTTTGCATAGAAAGGGCTTAATTATAATCCTTGCTTCATGATACATCCCCATCATTAGTGGGCCATTATCTCAGTGTTTATTGAGTGCTTCCTGTGTGTGCTGAGCTCTGTGCCAGGTCCCCGAGGAAGCCTGTGATCTAGTGGGTGGATAATTATAAAGTGTGATCTGGTAACGATGCAGAGGACAAGGTGGCATGGAAGCTTGTGCCCGAGGACTGAATCTGGGCAAAGCGGAGGCCTAACTCGGTGAAGAAAGGGAAGAGACTGTTCTCAGAGGAGACCCCAGTGTGTGGGAGGGTTCAGAAGGCAGCAGGACACAGGAGCTGCAGGTGGTGCAGCTGAAACACCATGACTGGGGGGGGCACGGTAAAGAAAGGAGGTTTGGGCAAGGTTTGTACTTGGTCCTGAGGGAAATGGGAGGTCACTGAAGGGTGTTTAGCAGGGAAGTGACATGGTCAGATCTTGATCTAGTCTGGTGGTTGTGCAAAGAATAGGCCAGGGGTCAGGGTGAGGGGAGTGGAGGCAGGGACATGAGCCAAGATGCTGATCATGTGATAGAAGTGATGATTCTCTGGACTGAGGTGGAGGCCTAGGGGAGGTATTTGGTTAGAAGGCCAAGTGGACACGGTTTGGTGATGAATTGGGTGTGGGGGGTCTTAGGGAACGGTGACGGCTTCTGGCGTGCGTGAGCCGGTGGAAGGTGGTGCCTGTATCGGATGGAGAGATCCCGAAGAGACAGGCTTGCAGGAGAAAATGGTGAATTCAGTTTTTGACCCACTGAGGTGTCTAAGAGACAGTCCAGTGTAAATTGTCTGAAAGGTGGTTGGATCGTGGGGTCTGGAGGTCTGGAGACAGGGCCTGGTGGCATCTGGGGAGTCGTAGAGATGGTGAAAGTGCCAGACAAGTAAATGACAAGGAGCATAGAGTGAAAGGGGGCTTGGCAGGGGAGTGCCGTCAGGCCCAGGAGGGAAGGCCTGCAGGGGTGATGTCTGAATCCCAGCTGGAGGGACGGCCAGACTTTGGGATGTGTAGAGGGCAAAGGCTGTGCTGGGCCAGGTCACGGAGGCCTCGATGCCAGGCTAAGGCATTTAGCGTGTCCCCGAGGAGTTAACGCTGTGCGTCTTCCTCCGGTGTGCTGGCTGCTGGTATCGGTGCCAGATTGCGGTCTGATTTTCTGCTTAAGGGACAGGGGCTCCACTTGTCACCCCCACCCCATACAGTGGCAGTGGTGTGTATGGGGAAGTGAGGAAGGTGAGGCTCCTGGGTCCTCTTGCTCACTGTCCTTTGTCTTTCTGCCTTTAGAGCCTTGGAAAGCGTTTCCTCTCCCGGGAGCCCCTTGAAGGACACATTGTAGATGTAGAAAGACGTTGGATGAGGACAGCCCAGCTGCAGTGAGGTGTCTAGGACAGAGCATGGCTGTAGCCCTGGAATCCCGGGCCCAGGCCTCTCCCCCACCAGAGCTGGAAGAACTCCTGATTGTGAAACTGGAGGAGGACGCGTGGAGATCAGAATCCAGACCTCAGGAGAAAGACCATGACCCTGTCCCTGGCCCCGAGGCCTCCCGCCAGCGCTTCAGGCAGTTCCAGTACAGGGATGCGTCTGGACCCCACGAGGCCTTCAGCCAGCTCTGGGCGCTCTGCTGTCGCTGGCTGAGGCCAGAGGTCCGTGTCAAAGAGCAGATCCTGGAGCTGCTGGTGCTGGAGCAGTTCCTGACTATCTTGCCCAGGGAGGTCCAGGCCTGGGTGCAGGCGCGCCACCCTGAGAGCGGTGAGGAGGCGGTGGCCCTGGTGGAGGACTGGCACCGAGAGGCCCGGGCCGCAGGACAGCGGGTGAGGCAAATGGTCTGTTCCCCAAAAGTGGGTCAGGCAAGGCAGTGGGCTGTGACTAGGTTAATCAGCACTAAAATAATAATTGTTATTGTTTATTGAGCACGCTTGTGTACCAGGCATTGTTCTAAGTGCTTTCCATGTATTAACGTATGTAATCCTGCCAGCAGTTTAATGAGATAGGTACTATTACCCTAGTTTTACCAATGAGGAAATGGAGGCAAAGAAAAGATGGGTAATTGGCTCTTGGGCACACAGTTGGCAGAGCCAGGATTTGAACTCAGGCCATCTGACACTAACGCTAGCATTCATAACCACTACTCTAAACTGCCGCCCAGTACTGTATTTACGGTACTGTTGATTTGTATTGTGTTTTATACTTAACAGAATCTTTTTACATATGTGATTGCTTTGGATGCTTATAGCGGTGATGTAGGTAGACAGAAATAGTGTTATTGTCCCCAAAATTTATAGATTAAACTAAGTCCCTAAAAGTCAGGTTGTTCACAAAGCTCGGTCAATATGAACCATATCCTGAACCAAGATCCTTAGGTTCCAAGTTCATCCTTCTTTCTACTACATGACAGATGCCTCATCTGGAAACCATAAGAGTTAAAATACCCGTGAGTCACGAGGCTAAAATGAAATCTTAACTGACATTTATTGAGCACTCACTGTGTGTCAGACACTGTTCTAAGCTGTTGTTATGTATTGCTCATCTAATCCACCCAGCAACCCAATAAGGTAGGTACTGTTACCATCGCCATTTTTCAGATGGGTGAACAGAGACTTGGAGAGGTAAGTAACTTGTCCAAATTTATATCGAAATGAAAGTATTATGGATTTAACTCACAGTCTCAGCAATTTGCAAGAGACCCTCAAGGCCCATGATATAACTTATGATTTTGCTACAACACAAATTTTGAAGTCTGCCTTGAAGCTGGTGTATGTAAACAAGCCCTTTGGCTGCAGGCTGAGCCAGCGCCTAGAACCTTCATCTCAACCTGCCCCTGCTGCTTTCACCTGTTGTGTTCACTTGTTACATCACAAGTACGTGTATTACACTTAATCACATTTTGTTGGGGGAAATTAGAGCTTTGAGGATATATCCCTTGCAAATCGCAGGGGGTTTCTGTACCTCATAAAATATACAGATGTGAGATTAGAAGAAGGAAGGTTAAAATAAGATCTGTGGGTTTGCTTTTTGGATTCCTTTACAAACTGATTGAAGATATAGAGAACATACTTTTTAAAATTATAGAACTATACCTTATTTTAATATACCACCCTACCTTCCCATGTTATTTTTTTTCTTTAAAGAAACCATTGGTGAAGGTGTGTGGGAGACAGGAGTGGGGAGGAGGGTGTACAATGGGGAAAAAGGAGGGGCATCTATAACAAAAAGTAATAAATAAATTTAATTAAAAAAAAGAAAAAGAAAAAGAAACCAGCTGCCCTGGCTGGTGTGGCTCAGTTGGTTGGGTGTTGTCCTGTGCACCGAAAGGTTGCCGGTTTGATTCCCGGTCCAGGCACATGCCCAGGTTTCAGGCTTGATCCCCAGTAGGGAGCCTGTAGGAGGAAATGATTGATACATCTTTTTAAAACCAGCTATTTGTCTTAAGTGGCAGTGAAGAAACAAATGGAAGTCCTAGGATTTCAGGGCTGGAAGATGAAGAACTTGAGACTCAGAGATGAGAATTGTCTCAAATCAAGGTCTTTATGATTCTTCTGTAAAATGAGAGTGTTGGACTAGACCAAAAATTCTCAAATTATACCTACTGTGAACTGAAAATTGGAGAAAAAAAATGAAACCTTCTCTGTAATGTGTTTTTTCCTGTGACTTCTATTTTTTAACTGTCCCACCTGCTTCTTAGTGTTCACAAATGTCAAAACAAATGGACACGTAGCTTGTTTCCCCCCATACTCGTATGTTGTAGCTTGTGATCTTACATTGCAAGGTGCATAACTCAGCTGCACAGCTTCCTTCATTATCAGCATCCCATGTGAGAGTGGTGTATTTGTTACAGTTGATGAACCTGAATTGACACATCATTATTACCCAGAGTCCATAGCTTGCATTAGGGCTCACTCTTGGTGTTGTGCATTCTGTATAATGACTTGTATCCAGCATTATAGATAGTATCATACAGATTAGTTTCACTGCCATAAAAATCTTCTGTGCTCTGCATATTTATCTCGCCCTCCCCTCAACCCCTGGCAGCCACTGATCTTTTCACTGTCTTCATAGCTTTGCCTTTTCCAGAATGTCATATAATTGGAATCATACAGAATGTAGCCTTTTCAGAGTGACTTCTTTCACTTACTAACATGCATTTAAATTTCCTCCTTGCCCCCTCTCCCCCTTTTTTTTAAGCACAGAATAACATTCCACTATCTGGATGTACCACAGTTTATCTGTTCACCTACTGAAGGACATCTGGGATTTTTCCAGTGTTGGCAATTACAAATACAGCCACTATAAACATCTGTGTGCAGGCTTTTGTGTGGAGCATTAGTATTTTTTTTTTGTTAATCCTCACACAAGGATATTTTTTCATTGATTTTCAGATAGAGTGGGAGGGAGGGAGAGGGAAAGAGAGAGAGAAAGATAGAGAGAAACATTGGTGTGAGAGAGAAATGTTGATTGGTTGCCTCCCGCACGACCCTGACTGGGGCCGTGGATGGAACCTGCAACCCTTTGGTCCATGGGCTGATGCTCTAACCCCTGAGAAACTGGCTAGGGTGAGCACAGGCATTTGTGATAGATTCTTTCTTCATCTCCACCCCAGTTAGTATCCTACTGATTTTTCCTCCTCATTGTCAGTTGCATCTGCTTCTTTCTGTGTCCACTGTTCCAACCCATGGAATCAAGATCTTTGCTCAGCATGGCAGTAGTTGAAGAAGCTAGGGCTGAGAGTGAGGATTATAATGGAGTCTTGTCACACAATTCCTCTGTAGGTTGTAAGATTATTAAGTATAACAGTGAGTTGATAAGCAGAGTGTTGATAAGCAGATGTTTTCTACCTGTGAAACAGAGGACATTGGTCGATCTCCTCATTTGGAATGGCTTTTGATTCTCATGGCCCATTCCTATATATCTTCATTTTTGAAAAAAGATTATTTATTCATTTATTTTTTAGAGAGAGAGGAAGGGCGAGGGAGAGACAAACATTGATGTGAGAGGGAAACATACTTTGAGCCATCTTTGGGTCTTACAAAGGGCTTATTAAGCTCTGGATCCTAGCTGTGCTCAAAAGAACATTTCCCTCCCTACCAGAAGTGGTGTCACTGAGCTGACGATGGGGAACTTGGACTGTGTGTGCAGGGACTGGGGTCGTGTGGAAAGGAGACGAGGTCCGCAGAGGCACCGCGGGAGTCCCGGAGCTTTCAGCGGCCGCCAGTGGACCGCTGGCCCAAGCCGCAGCCCCAGACGCAGTGGGTGAGAGACCCGTGCCCTGACCTTCCCAAGCATCTGGACACCAAGACGCCACCCCAGGCCCTGAAAGAGAGTGGTGAGTACCAAGAATCAGGGAACATCAAGGAGGAGGGGTGAGCGGGGTGGAAAGGAAGGGTCCATGGGGAGGAGGGATGTACTGAGTCCAAGGCACGGGGAGAACGGTGTCTGATGGACAAGTGAGAAGTAAGGCAGGTAAGCGAGCATTGCAGAGGGAGATGGCGTGCCCAGTGACGTCAGCGCGTCCTCTCGAGAGCCGAGTCGCGCAGCAGGTCCAGGCTGGGGCAGGCCGAGGTGGTCACAGGGGCTCTGGGCTGGCATCTACACAGGGCACCTCACTCAGGGCAGCTTCAGAGCTGGAACTCCAGAAGGGCAGGCAGAGGGGAGATGAGCACTGGCTGCGGGGTAGTCTCAGCCTGACCCAGGCTTGGCTTTAGGAAAGCTGGACCTGAGGGGCTGGTTGTCTGGATACCAGAGCTTGGGTTTCAGAGACTTTTTCTTCTCCTCAGCTGTCCTCACTCCCCGAGTCCCTACTCTCCCAAAGATGGGGAGCGTTGGAGATTGGGAGGTGACAGCTGAGTCCCAGGTAAGCTGCTCTTCGTTCTCCCTTTCCCATCATTGCTGCTCCAATACTTTTGCCTCTTTGCTCCAGTTCTTTCTCTCTGGCCTCCTCTCCGCAAAGGGCCACCGGTGCAGGGTGTCAGTCCCTGCCCCTCGCCCCCTCGGCTGGCCTCTCCTTGACCATGCTGCTCCTCTCGATGCTCAGCTCACACACAGTGTCTCCTTGTGTTCCCGTTATTTTTCCTGGGGCCCCGTAGGGTTCCTAGGCTGTGTTCAAGGGTCAGTAACATTTGAGGTCTTCTTTTGTACTTGTCACAGGAAGCCCTGGGCCCCGGCAGACATGCTGAGAAGGAGTTCCACAAAGCGCCCCCAGGAGAAAACTGTGGGAACGGCGTGCCCCTGGGTAAGGAACTGGTGCCTCTGAAGAAGATGGGTTTCTGTTCACTCAGCTCCCAAAGAGCGTTTCAGCACGCCCTGAGACTCGAGTCTCAGAAGTCCGTGCAGCTTCAGACACGGGAAGAACACAAGCTCTTTGTAGTCACCCCTGTGGTGGTGGCAGGAATGGCGTGTGGGCAGCGGAGGCTGGCAGGTTGGCTTCGAAGAGCCTGCTGTCTCAGGGCTCATTGCCTTCGTTTCCTCAGTACGTTCTCCGTGGTGCAGGAGCTGGGCCCTGCCTGCTGTCGCAGAAATCCCGGCTTTTCAGCATCAGACAGGATCTGTCTCTTAGGGGCGGACTGAGTGAACGAAGCCCGGGAGACTGATGCCCTAAACCACAACGAGAATAAATCTCACAGGGCTCAAAATGCTTGAAGCCCGTATGACCAGCAGACTCTTTTCTCTGTGGGCACACCTGCACAGGAAGCCCGCTAATGACCTGGTTCTCACTGGAGCTCAGGAGTTAGACACGCGAGTGGGATAGAGTAGAAGAGACAGCGATAGGTCCGACTCATTCATGTCAGTAAGGGGACATGGAGCTTGTTGGCTACTCATTTCACAGTGTGACCCCCCCATTCCCTTTACATGTGACATCTGGTGAAAAGAGCATTCAAAGGATCAAACTTTAGGATATGCTGAACGAGATAATTATCCTTAGGCCTCTTTGAGCTCTAAACTTTTTTTCTAGTTGTCTCCAAATATTTACATAATTAAAGGCTTTCTATTTTGTTAGGATTGGTGTTGGGACAGCAGTCCTTTTTTTTTAATCCTCACCCGAGGACATTTTTGCATTTATCTTCAGATAGAGCAGGAGGGAGAGAGGTGGGAAGAGAGAGAGAGAAACATGGACGTGAGAGAGACACATTGAGTGGTTGCCACCCACACGACCCCAACAAGGGCCGGGGACAAACTGCAACCGAGGTACGTGCCCTTAGCAGGAACCGAACCCGGGATTCTCCGGTCCACAGGCCAACGCTCTAACCTCTGAGCCAAACTGGCCAGGGCGGGACAGCAGTCCTTTAAATGTAGCTAAGTGTTATACAAAATAAGGGAATTTATTTTCTCACACTTGGCAGTCTAGAGGAGGGCATGCTGCAACCACAGCACAGATCGGCCCAGCCGCGTCCTAAGTTCTTCCTTTCTCTCTGCTCTGCTGTCCTCACTCTCAGCTTTATAGTATTATTATTATTATTTTTTTTTATCCTCACCCGAGGACATTTTTCGATATTTTGTTCAGATAGAGGGAGAGGGGGAGAGAGAGAGAGAAACATCGACGTGAAAGCGACACATCGAGTGGTTGCCACCCACACGACCCAACCAGGGCTGGGGACAAACTGCAACCAAGGTACGTGCCCTTAGCGGAAACCGAACCCCGGTCTCTCCGGACCGCAGGCCGACGCTCTAACCGCTGAGCCAAACCGGCCAGGGCTCAGCTTTATAGTAAAGCTATTGTGTGTCAGAGTCGAGATCGATGTCAACAGCGTCCACAAGTTTCCTCGTAAGAGAGACACACCACACACACACACACACACACAGACCTATTCTCCAACCATTGACTTCATTCTGATTGGGCCAGTTTAAATTGTATACTCTTCTGTGGACCAATGGCAGTGGTGTTTTGTATGATGCAACAACAAAAAGCAAATTAACAAAGCAAATAGGTCAGTGAACATTTCTGGTGAAGTGATCCTGTTACCTCTAGTTACCTCTCCCCAAGCCCAGACATCTGATGGGATTAGCATGGGAGTTTCTCTTGAGCCTCTTGTAGGGAAATGTTTCAGGGACATTTTGGACAGTCTGCTCAACAATCATTTCTATCACTTCTCTCCTTTTTATGTAGGAGTTCTAGTTTCAAAACCAAATATCGTCTCCCAGCGGGAGCAAGGACCAGAATTTTGGGGTCTGAATCTTATGAATTCTGGAAAAAGGAACACTGCAGATTATAGCCTGGATAATGAGCAAGTAAAACCAGCGCCAGCGTTGACCTGGAGGGACTCAAAGGCCTGGGAAGAACAATACCAGTGGGACGTGGAGGACATGAAGGTGTCAGGTGTGCACTGGGGCTATGAGGAAACCAAGACTTTCCTGGCAATTTTGAGTGAGTCTCCCTTCTCTGAGAAGCTCCGGACTTGTCACCAGAACCGCCAGGTGTACCGGGCCATTGCAGAGCGGCTGAGGGCACGGGGCTTCCTGCGGACACTGGAGCAGTGTCGCTACAGGGTCAAAAACCTCCTGCGGAATTATCGGAAGGCCAAGAGCAGCCACCCACCGGGGACCTGTCCCTTCTACGAGGAGCTGGAGGCCCTGGTGAGGGCTCGGACAGCCATCAGAGCTACAGATGGCCCAGGAGAGGCTGTGGCTCTCCCCAGGCTGGGGGATAGTGATGCAGAGATGGAAGAGCAAGAGGAAGGGAGCTGGGAACCGGAGGAAACAGCAGAAGACTGTAACGGTGATGACCTGGCCACTGGCGAGTCCGTTCCGGGGCCCAGGATTCCAGGGGGTCCAACTCTGTTCCATAGCCGTATCGGTAAGAACACAGGCTTTAAATCTGATCCAGATTCCAACCCTCCTACTAGCCAAACCTGTGTTCCCTGAGTTCAGGGCACAGAAGTCTAGGTGGATGCTGTTGGAGTAAGGCACTAAGTTCCTTTGGTCATCCTCAGACTCATCCTCTCCTCTCCTATGACCAGTTCTCAGTGCACAAGTTTTCTTAGCTATTGAAACAGCCACTTTTAAAATCCTAAGGGACCTTAAAGAGCTAATTCAGTATTTCTCAAAGTGTATATGGGAATAATCATAGGTGTTGCATGAGTAAACTTAATGTGTATGAACACATCAGCTGTGATTTCACAGATAGTAAGTTTAAGTAAAGAAAGATACTAAGTGAAATATTTAACAAACAGAGCAGAAATCAGGACAGTGTACAGTTGGAATAATCGGTGTTTGAGAACCACCCAAGTGATTGCAAACGCGGGAGCACTGAAGCCTGAGAGACGCAGTGTCTTATCTCAGGATCTAAGCGACGCAGGGGCAGAGGAAGGGTCAGAGCCCAGGGCTCCAGCTCCTTTTATGTGGCGTTTCGTCCCCCACGCTGCCTCCTTGGCGGCGTCATGTACCTGCAGAGGAACTGAACAGACCGCTTTCCTTTCCTCTTCCACAAAAGAGGAAAGGGGGTTCTCAGTTCCCATATTTGTTAAAAGGAAAATTCATGGAAGTACAGGACATGTATTGAATGGATACAGAGTCTCTTGTGTCTCAATTACAAGCCTTTCCCTGAACCAGTCAGCTGAAGCCAGGGGAGTGGGGTCACCTGATATAGTACAGCCACCTAAGTCCTCCCCTTTAGCCAAGACTCTTAAGTGCTAATAAAATCTCTTAGAAGGGGTGGGGTGGGAAGCTCTGGCACAGCCCTGAGAGGCAGGGGTATATTCCTTGTTGGTGCCCCAGGTACCTGGACAATTTCTGAGGTGCCTGTGTTCTAGGCATTTAGCAGGGCAGGGGACCCTGATCCTTGAAGACCTAGGCATGTCTCATTAAATCTCACAATTCTGAACTCTTCACTCCTGACAGCAGGTGTGCACTGGGGCTACGAGGAGACCAAGGCCTTCCTGACAATTCTCAGTGAGTCCCCATTCTCTGAAAAGCTTCGCACCTGTCACCAGAACAGCCAGGTGTACCGGGCCATTGCGGAGCGGCTGTGTGCACAGGGCTTCCTGCGGACACTGGAGCAGTGTCGCTACAGATTTAAAAACCTCCTTCGAAGCTACCGGAAAGCCAAGAGCAGGCACCCACCAGGGACATGCCCCTTCTATGAGGAGCTGGACTCGCTGGTCAGGGCGCGGACTGCGGTTAGAGCTATGGGGACCATCAGAGAGGCAGCGGGTCTCCCTATGTCTGGGCGGAGCAGTGCAGAGGCTGATGACCAGGAGGCCTGGGATGAGATGGCAGATGAAGATGTCATCAAACCTCCAACCCCATGTCCTAAAACCCCAGACACTGGTAAGCATGGAGTAATTGGATGTCCACAAAATCTGTAAGCATGCAGACAGAGCGAGGGAGCCAGGCTTGTTATCATGTCTCTGGACTAAAACAGAGAATGGAATTGAATAGGAGAAAGATTTGTGCTTTGTTCAGATTATGTCTAGTTTAGAGTATAATTCCCTAAATGAGACAAGCAGTCAGGTCTAGATTTTACTGGGATTTGTTTGAGCAATTATATATAGAATTTAATCAGTCTCATATGACACTGATTGTACTAGAAGGTGTTCATTATCAAGTAGTGGGATAAGGGAGTTGGCCAGGGAGACTGGCTGGCTATTTGGTTGGGGTCATGGCTGCCTTGGTGGGGTCACCAGGTCCCAGACTCTGTTCCTCAACTTTGCAGGTCAGAAATGCATGTATGCACCAAAACTTGACCAGTTTTATATTAATCACATTTGTAAGAGGTGACATAAAATATAAGATATAAATTCATGTTAGCTAAATTCACAAGACACAAGATACAGATATATAAATAGATATTAACTAACGAATGAATAAAACTACATTTCTGTCCATTCTTTCAGGTTTTGAGATGAGGCATGAGGATGAAGACCAGAGTTCAGAGCAGGATATTTTTGAGGATTTGCCTGGAGCATTATCAAAGTGTACTACAGAAGTTGTTTGCCACTCTCACGACTGGGGGGAAGACAGTGAAAATGAAAATGAAGGTGAAGAGCGGTCAGGAAATCCACCCCAGGAACAGTGGGAAGAATGTTCTTCTGAAGAGGACTTAGAAAAACTTATTGACCATCAAGGCCTGTACCTTGCAGAGAAACCCTACAAGTGTGATACATGCGTGAAAAGCTTCAGTCGGACCTCCCACTTCATTGCTCACCAGCGGACACACACAGGTGAGAAGCCCTACAAATGCCTCAAATGTGGGAAAAGCTTCAGTGACCGCTCCAACCTCAATACCCACCAGAGAATTCACACTGGAGAGAAGCCCTACAAATGTCTCGAATGTGGGAAAAGCTTTAGTGACCACTCCAATCTTGTCACCCACCAGAGAATCCACACAGGGGTAAAGCCCTATAAATGTGGAGAATGTTGGAAAAGCTTCAACCAGAGTTCAAACCTTCTGAAACATCAGAGAATCCACTTGGGAGGAAAGCTTGACCATTGTAGTGAGTCTGGGGAAAACTTTGGCCAAAGTCCATCCTTTAGTGCTCACTGGAGGGACTTGGCAGAGGAGACATCTCCTGAACAACCTCACAGTGCGAGTAAGAACTTGAATTCTCCTGGGCTGCACAGCACCAACTCAGGGGAGAAACTTTATCAGTGTTCTGAATGTGGAAGAACCTTCTCCAAGAGCTCTGCCCTCATCAGTCACCAAAGAATTCATACGGGAGAGAAACCATATGAATGTGCTGAATGTGGGAAAAGCTTCAGTAAGAGCTCCACGTTGGCTAACCACCAGCGAACCCACACTGGGGAGAAGCCGTATAAGTGCCCGGACTGTGGGAAGTGCTTCAGTGAACGCTCCAAGCTCATCACACACCAGAGAGTGCACACAGGAGAGAAGCCCTACAAATGCCTCGAGTGTGGAAAATTCTTCCGTGACCGTTCTAATCTCATTACTCACCAGAGGATTCACACAGGAGAGAAGCCTTATAAGTGCAGAGAGTGTGGGAAATGCTTCAATCAGAGCTCTAGTCTTATTATTCACCAGAGAATCCACACTGGGGAAAAACCCTACAAGTGCTTGGAGTGTGGCAAAGACTTCAACAATAGCTCCCACTTCAGTGCCCACCGGAGAACCCATGCAGGAGGGAAAACATCATAGGAAACAACTCCTCCCACAACAAAAGAGATACATGTGTATTTAAACCTCCCAAGATTATAAGGTGTATGGGAGAAGGGAACATTCCCTGTTGTTAAGCTTGGTGTATACCCAGGGAAGTTACCTTAATGTAATCCAGGTAATGTGGAAGGGAATTACAAATGTTCAGGATCCAGATTTGAAGGCATTTTTCTTCAGTGTGCTTTGTTTTTCTCCTGTTAAAAATCTCCACTCAGTCCTCAGGCTGTCCTTCCGTTTGCTGTCGGTTAAGGGCTTTGTCAGTGTTTGAGCCAAACTGATAGCTTAGGGGACTAGAGGCAAATCAGTGGTCCTGAGTAGTGATTTCAAACCTTGCTGTGCCTTCACATCATCTGTGTGTTTCCACACCCCGTCAGTACACGTCACAGAATGTCCTGTATGCAGTTTTTAGTGGGGTGTATCCTCAGAGGAGAATGTGGAGACTGATGAGAGGGGCATACTTGAGAGTCTGGCTTAGAGCAGGCCACTGTGAGCTCAGCGAAAAGTAGGAACAGTTACATATTACTTAGGCTCTGTGCTAAGCACTTTATACACATGATCTCATTTAATCCTCACAACAGCCCTAGGAAGTAGGTACTAATATTTCCCCTATTTCCCAGAAAAGAAAAGCTAGGCTTAGGAAACTGAAGTCACTTGCTTGGGTCACACCCCTGAAAATGGCAGAGGCAGAATTCAACCGGACCTGTCCGTCCAGAGCCTGAGGTGTTACCACCACAGCGAATCCCCACTCACATTAGGGCATGTAAGTCAGGCCAGGATCTCAAAGCACTTTGTAGAGCACACGTCCTGTTGAAATTCCTCTCTGAATTCTCCCCAAGGTGAGAGGTCTTGGGATATTGAGAACAGTCAATGTGCGTTGAGCAAGGATGAATGATTGCCACAGCACGAGATGTGAATTTCCATCTGTACAATAACACGGGTGGGAGATACAGGTGGGTTGAGATTGGGGAAACACATGTAGCCAAAGTGATGTTTCTTCCAATGAGATACTGCTTTGGCTAGGGGAAGAGGGCTTAAAGATTTCCCTTTTTTCAGAGGGTCAGTCCTGCTTCTTGTTACTTTTGGGTAAGTCGAGTTAAACCTTGCAGGAACCTGGGCTTCTTCACCAGTGTTCATTCATCCCTGTTTACTTGCCTCCCTGGCCCTTCCCTCTTGGCAGGGCAGAAGCTTTGCTGCCGATCCCCAGGCCAAGGCTGAGGCTGAAGGGAGGTGTCAGGAGTGGGTGTGTGTGCGAGATGCTACTGAGAGGGCTTTGAATACTGTCCCACCTGAGCCATCGTGTCCCAAGGCGACCCCATGCTTGCTAAATGTTGACCATTAAGACCAGCCTCCTACACAGACAGGCTAAAGCTGAAGGTTCACTCAAAGAATAGTTTTCTACTTTTCAGCATTTAGACGTCCAGAGTTTCTCCTTAGGAGGGTTTAAAAATACTGACCAAGGACTCTGGTTTCCGTAGGATTTTAAAAGTCCCTCTCCTGACGTCTGCCTATGACACTGGGGTGCCTTTCATACCCTGGTTATTTCATGAACTTGGGAGATACCTATCAGCAGATGTGATGGAACCTTCAAGAGTAGAATTTTCTGTTCACGTGAGAGGAAGTCAGTGGAGAGACTCGCACTCCCATTCTGTGGAGATCACTCCTTAACCCTGTCTGCTTCCCCAAAACCAGTTCACCTGGGGTCACGGCCTGTCAACTCCGTCCCAGCTTCCCTTTCTTGCTTCACATGATCTCCAAGGGGCAGGGGTCATGTGTGAGGCCTGGACAGGAACTAGCAGATGTCAGTAACTGCAGTAATAATAGGGAGCCGTGTGAGCTAGGAAGGGTCCCAAAGGAGGGGAAGGATGGGGGTTCCAGGGAACGCTTAGTGGTGTGAAACACCACGGATTCACGCTGAGGGTGGGAGCTTAGTTCTTTGCACTATTGGAGTATAAGATGGGAGAAGGGAAGTGTGGGTCAGGGTCATGGAGGAGCTCGTGTCTGAGTGGAACTTGGACACTAGGCTGCTGGTGACGAGGTCAGAGGATGATGTCAAAATCTAATAGCTGAAAGGAGCTTGGATATGCTGTAGTTAGGACGATCTGTTGGAACATTATTGCAATATTCCAGTTAAAAGGGAGGGTCTGAACTAGAGCAGTGATCGGGTTTGAGAAGGGGATGGATTTGAGAGGTTTCTGACAGCAGGGGCAAGCTGGAGGGCCTTGGCGACGGGTACAGCGTGTCGTTCAGAGTGGGAGCACAAGAAGGAGATGCATATGGGACATGAGGCCAGATTGTAAGTTTGGTTTGTGACATTTTGAACTTGGGGTGCCTAGAGGAGATCCGTGTAGCAGTATGCAGTATGCATTTGGATACCTGGGCCTGAGCGAGGGGAGAGGACAGAACCAGAGAGTTATCTGTGTCTGTGTGGTAGTCAAACTCATGAGAAAGGGAATGTGTTCAATCAGATTTAGGGGCTAGGACAGAAGTTGAGAAGCACCAAATGGAGAGGAAGATGCCCCGTAGACCACTCTTCCCTCCTGCCTTCTGCCCACTCCTGTCATCTTTTGGCTGCTGCCTCTGTTGCTGCTAACGCCCTAATTCTCAGTATAGTCCTGAGTCTTCTGGCGTGTCCTGGGGGAAAGAAACAAGTCAGGGAAGCTAGATTTAGGCTTCTGACCATGGAATTAAAATGGGTTAAATTTCGACTATGAGGGCTCAGAAATTTAAGGTCCAGTTCTAAAAACAGATCAGCTCTCTTGGTCTGCAATTTGTGCGTCAGTCCCTGGCCTCGGTTTATTTGGCTTTGTTTTCACTTCCTTTCCCTTATTTCCTATGGCATTATGTACATCTCTTAAAGCTCGTCAAAGCCTATCTTGGGATGATACCTGGTAATTAAATTATACCAATTAAAATGCAAAAAAACACACACAAAACCGTGTTTTGGATTCTCTGGCATCTTCCTGGTTACACCAAAAGCATGGAGAAGAGGAGGACAAATTAGTGAGACACAGTGAGGCTGTCAGGGAGGACGGAGCCCTGGATCTCAACGCCCCTCGTGTTGAACTGCCGTCTGCCTTTCCCTGTTCTCTGGTTCTTCAGACGTGGCTGGATGTGCATGACCCATGAGTCACTGCTCTGTGCCTGTAACAGTTGGCTTGTCTGCTGGCCTTCTCTGCACATCTACTTTGATATGTCCCCCAGAGTCTTTGTACTAGGAACTCTGAGATATCTGGGACCTAAATACCATCAGGAGGATTATGGATAAAAGGAAAGGAAGGTGTTCCCAGAAGGCCGGATTTTTCTGGGCTCTTCTCATGTGCCTCGCAGTTCGGGAACAGAGCTGATACACTTTGTACTTGAGAAAGTGGGGAGAGGTGGGGTCCTTTATGGGGACTCTCTCCCTTTCTTCCTCCACCCATTCCCTTTAGGTAACACCCAGAAGACTTTGTAGCTCAAAGTTGAAGTTTTCTAATAAACTTTGACTCTATATCCTTGTTGAATGGGGTATAGGTAACTTTTTGCCTCTTAGACTGTTACCCTTGAATTCTGATTGTGAATTGGGAGATAGATAGATCAGAGTTGGACATAATTTTGATCAGATCCACTGTAAAATTTCTATAGCAACCAGAATCCCAGGTGTAGGTTGTACTACTGTAGTAGTGGTTAGAGTGCACCAATGTTCTGCACATCTTGGGACAAAGATGACATCTGGGAGGAAATGAGTCATGGTCTCCCTGAAGGAGGAGCTGTGGGACTCTGTTTACATGTTTTCATGTAACTTGTATGTAGCAATTGCTTCAATGGTGACCAGATCCACAGGGCCTGCCTTCCTGGAAGACAGAACAGGCCATAGACGACAGCTCGTCATACTCTCTACTAGCCAAGGTTTGCTCACAGGTACAGCAGGGCCCAGAGGTCACTTACAAATGATCATCTCAAATGTTGAGGATGAGCAACCAGCCCAGGCAGGAATAGTCCAGATAGCCAGGCAGCTGGCTGAGACCAGTACAACTGAGAATGTATTAGCAGGAGAAAAACCCTACCTGGGGGTGTGCCTTGTGGCCTGGGGCTGGCCATCTGTTGGCCCCCATGTCAATAAGCCACTGGGACCCGCTCATGCTGCCAGAGATCTGGGCTGGACCAGGAATCTGGCAGGAGCACCTAGGCCCCAGGTAGTTAGTGGGAATCACCAGATTAGCTCTGGGTATCCTTGGAGTTGAGGTCTGAAGAGAAGGTGTTAGACCTGATAGTTACAGGGCTAGAGAAGCCTGAGGAAGGAGCCAGGTCAGGGCGAAGGAAGGATTAAGAGAGAAAGGGCAGTTCAGACAGGATGGTGGGTGAATGAAAGGGCAGAGAGACAAAAGGGAAGAGAAGGAGCAAAGAACAGGCAGTGGAGGAGGCAACCAAGATTGGGAGATAGGAAGGGTAGAGCTAGAAATAGGGGTCAGCTGCCCTGGTGGCCAGTGCGTGGGGTGGCGGAGGGCAGGCAGAACTGAACCAGGGACAGCAGGAACGAGCATGTGGAGGGGAGGGGAGCAGGGAAACGCGAGGCAGCTTTTTCATGGTTCCAAGTTAGAAATGGAGGTCTGGGCTGCCTGGGTCAATATTCTATATTCTTTCCCTGTTCCATTCTCTGCTCAGACTCCATAATAACCAAGATTTCTGAAGCCTGCCCTTGCTGGAAGGACCCCGTGTCCAGGCCCTCTCTGCCAGAGGCTGCTCGCTGGCTCATGGCGCAGTCCTCTCGGTGGGAAAGCAGGGCTCCCCACTCACTCTGCTGCTTCCACATCATCACTCCTTTTCCTTCCTTATTCATGTGACCAATAGCTGAGAGCTAGTAGCTGTAAAGGCTCACATTTACTAAGTACCCGAAGACCGGGCACTCTGTTAACTACACATGCCGCTGTTTCAGCCTCACCACAGCTCCAGGAGATCCTGTTGTGATCATCTCGTTTGGGGGCCACAGTTGATAACTTGTCTTGGGTCACATGGCCAGTTATGTGACAAAGGACAGACTCCAACTCTGGGAATTGGCTCTAGGGCCTGCACTCTTACCCATTAGGTCATTTGAAAGCTAGCTCCTTTGACGCTAATCCCACTTACCTGTATCACCTCTCCCTGTGTGTGTGAGCCCCCACCTCTTGAACATGCTCTTGCATTCACTGAAGACTTCCTGCCCTGGCTGGTCTCTTCTTTTGCACCCCAATTCTTGTTAACACCGTGGGTGACTCAGCCATCTACAAGAGGGCCATACAGTCTTTGACCTCATGGGTGCCCATGCCATTCCGTCTCAGCCACATTTGTCCTAGAAGCGCTCCCCCCCCACACACACACACAACCACACCTTTCATATTTTCAATTCAACTAATCCAGACACTGATCTCTTCTGAGTTCCAGATTTGCATAACTAAGTGCTCAGCAGCTTCTCTGGGACTCAGCAGGTCCATGTTGATTTCCCCCCCGAGTTGGCTCCCCAGTCCTCCATTCCTTTCTTCTTCATCCTGGGCAAGAGTATCATCATCCATCTAGTTGCCTAGGCATTTAGAGTCACCTCAAATCTTTTCTCTCCTTTGCCTTGATGTCCAACCACCAAGGCATGTGAAATAAATCTACAAAAGATATCTTGAATCCACCCATTTTGATCAATTTCCATTGCTACTGTCTTCAACCAGGCTAGCATCACCCCCACCTGGTTGACTAGTTAGCAGCTACCTCCTAATCCTAACTAGTATTCCTACTTCCACTCTTGACCCTCTTCAACCCAAGTTCCAAAAGTTGCACATTAACTTCTGGTCAAGATGGTGGTGTAGGTAAATGCGATACATGAATCAAAATTACAACTAAAGTACAGAACAACCATTATTCAGAACCACCTGAAATTGAGCTGAATGGAAGACTATCACTAAGGATTTACAGAAGAAGCCACACTGAGATGGTTAGAGGGATGGAGATACAGAAGGGGCAGGTCCCACACCTATGTGTGGTGATTAAAAATCAGGAGGGATATCTTCAATGCAGAGGTGCCCCCCTGAGGATTGAGGGGTCCCAGCCCCACACCAGGCCCCCCAGCCTGGGATTCCAGTGCCAGGAAGAGAAATCCCCATAACTTCTGGCTGTGAAAACCAGCAGGGATTGTAGCTGGAGGCTGAGGCTTCTAGAGTCCCAGGCAGCTCCTCTTAAAGGACCCACACAGACTTACCCAGACTTGCTGGCTCTGAGCTCCAGCACTGGGGCAGCAGCTTGGAAGAAACCAGAAACATTCGAGGGAAAACTGAATTGTCTGTTGTCAGGGTGAGAGCTGGAGGGGCAGCTTCCTCGGAGACAGAAGTGCTGGCAGAGGCCATTGGTCCTTTTCTGAGCCTTTCCCCCACCGAGCCTGCAGGTGAGCGCCATCTTTGAGCCTCCATCAGCCTGGCTCACACTGTTAGCCCCGCCCCGAGAGTCCTTGAAATCCCACCCCACCCAACTGTGGGCCCGCCCAAGCACTTTCCGGTGGATTTTCCATACAAATGGCCTGTCTTGGCTCATGGTTTGAACTCTACTAAAATCTCTCAAACAAGCAGAATCTGGCCTAGGCGTGCCTTGTACCTCTTGCTAAGCGGCCCCAGGCATGGCACTGGTGGCAGCTGGTTTGTAGGTTGGCCTCTTCTGGGCACCCCCAAGACCAGCCCAAGTAGCAGCCATCTGCAGATCACTTTGTAGCTCCTGCTGGGTGGGTCCATGCAGGGCACAGGTGGTGGCTGACCTTGACCTGCCCCACCCGGGAGGCCCCAGAGCCAGAGCCTCTGGTGGACAGTTTCAGGTCACATCAAAGCACCACCAGACCACCTCCACAAGGGACTCATCCAAGGGGCGGACTCAGTGGGCACCAGAGCCCACTGTTGAAGTAAGTTCTGCTTGGTGGGATCAGCCCCTGCACAGGTGACCCTCCACAGTAGTTTCAGATGCTGATACTTGAATTCTGTTATTATTCATTTACTAGCTAGGATACTTGTATAAAGAGAAACACCCCCTCCTTAACTATTTGATTACTCTGAAGTACATTGCATACAAGAAAAGCGAGATAAATGATTGTTTTATTCCCCTTATATTTCTTGGTTATCAAAACAATGAGCTGGTTCCTTAGTAGTTTTCATAGGTGACCAATGAGTTTTTAAAAAATGTGCCCTGGCCGGTTTGGCTCAGTGGTTGGAGCGTCAGCCTACAGACCAGAGAGTCCTGGGTTCGGTTTCCGCTAGGGGCACGTACTAAAAAAAAATGTTGTATGTTCTCATGAATCAAACATATTTACAATGTTTCCTTCCATTGCCTTTATTGATATTATTACTATTGTTGTTTTTATTACTGATGATGCTCAAATTGTCCCATTGGGACCCATTTGTCCATTGGGAGCCTTTTGAAGTTGGCTCTTGTCTTCCCTTGACAGGGCAAGAGTAGTCTTGAGTAGCTTTCGTGTTTTCTGCAATGACGAGATTTTCCAGGTTCATTTTATAATTTTCCTGCCCCCAGGCCTGGAATCAGCTGTTTCTCCAAAGAGCCCTGGTTCCTACTATTGAAAACATAATATTTAGAAACTACAATCTGAGCATTAAGCATGCTCAGTACAAACTGAATTGCTCATCACCTCTAGGCCTTTTCAGTAGAGGGACCTAGGGTATCCATACAGGGTTGGACAAAAGAAGGGTTACAGTTGTTCGTATGGAAAATAATGTAATAATTAATAAATAATAATACAAGGATAAACTGTGTTTTACGTACTCACAGCTGTAAACCTACTTTTGCCCCACCCTGTCTATACCTATGTACATACATACATATATATGAACATACATACACATGTACATGTATTTTATAAAATACATCATGAGATTATAGTGATATTTCCAATTCAAATTCAGGACTAAACGGTTTTACTTAATTTCATCTAACACATGACTCCTTTCTTCCCTGAGGAAAATTCTGGTTCCCTATGACACTAACAAAATTATTCATATGCTTTTTCTCAAAATACACAAAACAGTATCAAAATAAAATACTAATACTATCACCATCAATGTGATTTCTGAAAACATTTAGTTTTTGCAGATTTTTTTTTTTGGTCTTTAGTTGTATCCTGCTAGAGTGATACAGTTAAATTACTGTATTTTGAAAATCATTCCTCTCGTGATTATTTCAACTTCATAAGAAGGTGTATTTATTTTATTTTGCTTTGAATGTGTAAACGTAGTCCTTTTCTTTATTACACAGAGTCCCGGAACATGCACTCTTCTGCACTTAGTCTTTCCCATATATTTTCTGTTGAAAACCCTTCCATACTAGCTCTAGGGAGTCGCCTCACCGGTTTTGCACACTGTAGAACTGTTGCATGTACCCTGGTTTATAGTCTTCTATTGCCAGACACCGAGATGGTTTCTAGTCTCTTATTTTTACAAACAATGCTGTGTGAGTAACCCAGTGCATACGTTATTTTATATTTGAGAAGGTATATTTTCAGAAAAATCCCTGCAAGTAGGATTACTGGGTCAAAAGGTAAATACTTGTGAAGTTTTGTTATATATTGTCAAGTCCTCCTCCACAGGAGTTGGACCAGTGCTGCTTCCTCCCCCCTCCCCCCCCCGCCCCCCGTCAACAGCGTGCTGTCTAGCTTCCGAATGTTTGCTGAGCTGAGGGGTAAGAAGTGGTACCTCCGAGGAGTGGAAATGAGCACCTCTTCTTACAGTTAAGAATCTTGGTACATGTTTCTTTTCATAGTTTTGGACTATTTGCTTATGGTGCTTTTAGCTTTTTTTTCTTTCTGTTTTTAAGAGTTCTTTACATATGAGGGTTTTACTTAACTTTTTTACACATTTGCATGAATGTGTCGTCTGCTCCAAAAGGAAGCACATTCTCTAATATTGGGTTGCAGAGTTTGATGCATATTCATAAAAACTTCTTTTTTTTTTTTATCCTCCCCCGAGGACATTTTTCCATTTTTTGTTCAGATAGAGTGGGAGGGAGAGAGAGAAGGAGAGAGAGAGAGAGAAACATCGACTTGAAAGGGACACGTCGAGTGGCTGCCACCCACACGACCCAACCAGGGCCGGGGACAAACTGCAACCGAGGTACGTGCCCTTAGTGGGAACTGAACCCGGGTCTCTCCAGACCACAGGCCAACGCTCTAACCGCTGAGCCAAACCGGCCAGGGCCATAAAAACTTCTTAATGAGCATTTTGCTCATGTCTTCTACAACCTTCATTTTTTCTGTTCCTGTGCCCTCTCGTGGGCGGAGGGTGGTGAGTTCAAGCTCCTATCATTGGTGTTTTTATTTCTCTTTGCATCTCCCAGTTCCTGCTTTGTGAAAGTGGATGCTTCTTGTCTGGTGAATAGGTAATAACTGCTACAGTTTATCGAGTGTCCTTCTTTGTCTCATTCAACGGCTTTGGGCCTGAATTTGGACTTGTCTGATACCAAGATGGTGATCCCTGGTTCCTTGTTTGCATGTACCTGTTCCTTTGCACATTCCTCTGTTGGTGATGATTCTTCCTCTTGGACAACTAACATGAACAACTGAAGCTACTAAGTTTCTTTACGTTAGCTGCAAGACATCCATCTGGTACTGTCTGTCTGCTTGGCTGTAGGAGCCCAGCACGCTCACATGTGGCCCCAGAGTGTGGGGATGAGAGCTTCTCCCTCTCCTCCCCTCCCCTGCTCATGGTCCAGTTGTCCAGAACGGGGGCATGTTTGGAACCATGCAGAAGAGATGCTTGTTCCCTTGTTTTTAGCTGTTTTGAATCACTGTGTTTTAGGAATACCTCTTGTTATAGCACTGAATTGAGTTTAACTTTGTGACTTCATCTGAAAATCTTTTTCTTTAACAGGTGAATTAAACCTAATTACATTAAATGATATAATGGCTGTATTTGTTTTTAGATCTGTCATTTTACTGTTCTACTTTTTGTTCCTATGAGTTTGACTACACTACATACCTCATGTAGGTGGAGTCATACAGTGTTTGTCTTGTTGCGAGTGGCATATTTTACTTAATGTTCTTCAAGTTCACCCATGGTGCAGTTTGTGTGGGAATTTTCTTCCTTTTTAAGGCTGCATAATACTCCGTTTATGTATATACCAAATGTTGTTTATCCATCTGTCAACTGACATTTGGGTTGATTCCACCTCTCACTATTGAGCATAATGTGGCTAAACATAGGTGGACAAATATCTTTGTGATTCTGCTTTTAATTCTTTTGGATATATACTAAGAGGAACTGTTGGATCATTCATATATATATATATGAATATATATATTTAATTTTTAAATTTTGAGGACCCTTCACACTGTGTTCCACAGTGGCCATACCATTTTACATTCCTACATCCTAACACTTTTTCTTTTTGATAGTAAAGATTCTAACTGGTGTCAGGTGTTGTCTCACTGTGGTTTTGACTTGCATTTCCCTAATTATTAGTGATGTTGAGCATCTTTTCATGTGCCTATTGGCCATTTGTATATTTTCTTTGAAGAAATGTCTGTTCAAGTCCTTTGCCTACTTTTTAATAGGGTTGTTTTTCTGTTAAGTTCTAGAAGTTCGTATAGATCCCTGATATTAATCCCTTATCAGATATAATTGCAATACTTCCCCCCACTCCTCAGGTGGCCTTTCACTCTGTTGGTCGTGTCTTTGATGTAGAGAAGTTTTAAACTTTAACAGCGTCCAATTTATCCGCTTTTTCTTTTCTTGCTTGTACTTTTGGTGAAGAGAAATCTAATGTCATGAAGCTCCCCCCTGATGTTTTCTTGTAAGAATTTTATAATTTTAGGTCTTATGTTTAGGTACTTGATCCATCTTGAGTTAATTTTTGTGTGTGGTGCACCCACTATCGTTTTTGCCAGGAGTTCCCAACACATCCCAGAGGCAACACGAGCAGTTTAAGAAAGAGATTTCCACAGTTGCCTTTCAGCCCCAAATATGTCTTTCCTTCCCTTCCCCAACACACACTTGTCTCTAGCCATAAAAAAAGACATAATCATGTAAGAAAACAAATGCAAAAATTTATATTTTATTTGAATTCAAAAAATTTAAAATTGCTTTCAAATTCAGGAAAGTACCATAATGCAGGACCCAGGGGGAAGCCTCATATACAGAGACAGATAAATTAAATGTATATACTGCAGACAAGCCAAGGAGGTGTGTAGATTACATATTTACAGCACTTGATGTTTTCTGAAAACCATATTTATACATTTTATTACATTTACAAAAAAGGCTTCCACTACTGTTTACCTACAATAATGAAAAAAAATGTACACCTTTTTTCCTTTCTTTTTTGGTACTGTACAAACTTTGTATAATAAAAATATATCTCTGTACAAAAGATTTTTTTGTTTGTTTTTGTTTTACTTTTTTTTTTTTTTCCCCTCATAGGATGGTGATGGGTGTGAATGGTGGGTGAAGGGTGTGGTCTGCCCTGGTCCCTTCCCAGCCTCTGGAGGCGGAGAGAAAATGCCAGAAGTGGGAAGGGCAATGCACGGCAGGGTGCTGGGTGCCTGGCATCTCCTGGGACTTCACAAGGGGACAGGGGAGGGGGCAGAGGCAGGGCTGGAGGAATCCACCGGCTGGTCTGAAAGGATAAGAACGGGGGAGGGAGCAGCCTAACAGCTTCCTGCATTTGTTTCTAGGGCGAGAGAGATGAGCCTGCGAGCGTGTCTGTGGACTGGTCCTCTCCCACCAGGCCGAAGGATGCTGTGGCCAGGGCGGGTGTGGGCAGCACTGGGCTCCTTCCTGCCACTGCCAGTCCCAGCTGCATCTGCTGGAAATTCACTTCTCACTTTAGCCAACCTTCACGTTAGTCAGATCTTTTCACTGTTTTGACCCAGAATTTGCTTAAGAACCAGGTGTCCCAGTTACTCCACTCTCACGCGTTTCTATTTATCACTTCAAAGTGTGGAGCGGACATCTGAGGCCAGCATGTCACACATGTGCACGTGCTTAAGCCCATGGGGACCTCCCCAAGGACAGAGAAAGTGGCTCTTAATGTCACAGTTTGATTCCTAAACTCGTTAGATTCCCAGCAATACTTATACAGAACTCATTAATGACCCACGTACAATGAAACTCGAAATAAATAAAACGCACATGCAAGGAGCAGGAGAGAATGGGCCTCATCCACTCCGTTCTTCTGCTTTAGGAGCGCCCAAGTCCATCGTCAGCCTTGGCAAGGGGCTGCTGGGAGCCAAGGGGCCAGCACCAGCTCCAGGAGGCAGGGACCGGGTCCTCGTCCTGATGCTGCCCAGGTGGAGAGAACAGAACCCAGAGAGGACACACGGTTCCCCTGCGTGGCCCAGCAGCCCTGGCCACAGTTCTGCTGTAGACAGTCACCTACTGCACCTGTCTGGCGCTCCACCTAGACCTGGGTTTCCGGCAGCCGGTGTGGTGGACTTTGGAGTTAGAGCCATCTGGGTGCGCATGCCGACTCCATGCTTTCCTGGGGCTTACATCTCTTCACCTTTCTGGGCTTCTCTAATTCTTATGTTTTGGGTTGTTGTAGGTCTAGAAATGGAATACCTGGTGTCAGGCACAGAGATCATTACACTGTAGCTGTTATTTTCTGGCCACTGGGGTAGGCTTGCTCTCGTCCCTTCCAGCACCTCCCTGATGCCTGCAGACTTGGCACCCATCTGGGTCACAGACTTGTTTCTCTTCTTTGTCAACTGACAGCTGGACTTGACCTTGGGCGCATGCCCAGATTCCTTGCCCTTCTTTCCAACACTGCCTGGAACCCGGAATAACTTTTTAATTAACTGGGTTTAGAATGCAAGAAAATTATGCTGCAAAAATAAACTGATTTCCAAACTATTTCTTAAGATGTTTTTCTGTCCTTGGGGTAATCCGTGCTGTCATTCTGCAGCTGGGACCGGTCATTTGCAGATGGCTGGTCTCTGCGTACAGACCACCGCAGATGCATCCGGATGATATATTCACTGGGTCCTGACAAACGGGGTGGCGCGTGTTGGTTTTAACGTTGTCGGTGACCCCTCCTCTTCACCTCTTCTCTTTGTTTGTGGGGAGCAGGGCATAGGACATCATTCACACCCATTTCTCTTTTCTAAGGTTCTGTGGTATCTTCCATAGACTCAAATGAAGGAGGTGCATGTGTGTGCGTGTGCACACGCGTGCTCAGGCCTGTACACACACGCGCACATCCACAGGCTGCTCTGCTACTGGAAATCCACTGGCTCCTTCCTCTGTCTCAGCCCCTGTTCCTCTACTGCCCACGTCAGGCCCGTGGGAGTCCTCTCCAGGGCGGCGGGTGCAGGGCGCGGCAGGGCACGGGCCCAAGTCCCAGCAGTAGCAGACACGGGCAGAGGGACAGACGAAGATGGGCACTGGGCACTGTGCTCAGGGGAGCTACTTCCTGTCCCCCGGAGAACTGGGAACAAACAGATCAACCAGGGTTTGTCAGACAAGAGAGGCAGTGGTTGGGGAGGGGAGGGGAGCAAAAATAAAGAGCAAAGCAAAGAAAGAATAAAGGGGAAAGAATGAAAGGAAATTAGTTATCTTGATCCTTGATCCTTATTTTTGAATTTTAATCTTCTTAAATTGAGGGTGGGATGTAGGGGTCCCTCCTCCCCACAGCAGAACACATATTTTTCCAGATGTTGTCTTTTTCCCTGGCAGGGCTGTATCCAAGGCCTGGGAGACCCAGGGTTAGGGGCCACTGTGCTTTTCGGGACCAGGGAAACATTTCAATTTTCGCTTCTTTCAAAATCATAAGGAAAAATGAATATAATAATAATAATAATAAAGAGGTAATGATGAATCCTGCTTAGATTATACTAATCTTTCTAAGAATTATAAAGTATCCTTTTTCGTCTGTGTACTTGTAAACAGAGGAAGGGGTCCATGAAGGCCATGACACAGCCCTGCCCCCTTGCTACTCACTGACCCCACAGGCCTCAATGACTTCCCTGTGTTGTGGGGTTGTTATTGTAATTTCAGCTGTTCTTGTTAGACATCATCTGAATTTATGACCTCACCATTCATTGTATGTGTGTCTGTTCAAGGTGGTTTTTATGTCCCCAGTCCCTGAGCCAAGCAGCATCTTCTCTGTTCCAGTGCTGGGCTGGCCCAGTGTGGGCGGCCAAATGTTCCTAGGCCGGGACACTCATGAGCCGCAGTCCTGGGGGCCTCCTAGCCTGGACACCACCAACCCCCAGGTCACCCAGATGGCCCACAGGCACCTGAAACCCATCGAACCCCAGATGTGGAAGGAAGGTGGGGTGTGTGCAGGTCATGGGACATTCTTGTTTCTTTCCTATACTGTTCAATAATTCTGCCCCTCAAAGTTCGGAGTCATTACTGATCACCTGTAAGACCCAATTTATGTCATCACAGATTTACAAATGGAAAGCAAAGATACATAAATAGAGTTCTGAGTGGGAAAACGTCAGGATGGAGCTTAGAGATGAAAGGACTCTGGCACGGTAGGCATCCTGCTGGAATACTTCTCCTTGGTTAGGTATTTCTCTAGGACAGGTGTTAGAGGGTGGTGCCCAGGTCCCGCCCACAGGTCCCGCCCACACCCTCTCACCGGCTGCTGGGGGCGGGGCTCTCGGTGGCGGCGGTGGCGGCAGCCAGGCCTGGCGGCTATACCGCCGTACACACCGTGCTGACTGTGAACTCCGCCTCGGTGGCCATGATGTCGGTGGGCTGGATGTTGCGGTCGTACATTGGGTTCTCGAATGTGGCCCGAACATTTGTGTTCTCGTGGCCAGCATAGCCATTGAACGGAACTTTGGGTCTTCTCCTGGGAATAAGAGCGGGAATGACCAAGACACAGAAAGAGGGCGGACTAAGGGTCTGAAGTGGGACAGAGGGAGAGGGAGGCGGCGGGCAGCGGAGGGAGGTTTCAGAAGATCACAGCTGTCCTGAGCCAGGGAGGCTGCGGGCAGGCTGGGCCGGGTCTTGGCACCCTCCCGCCCCCATGCCTCGCTTCTTCCCCGTACCTGTGTTTGTAGAGATAGAGCACAAAGCCTGCAATGATGAGGGCGATGAAAGGCACCAGGATTGCGGCTGCCACCGAGCTGCTGTTGGAAGCAAAGTGGCGGCCGATGGACTCGGGGTCTGATTCCAGTAGCCTGAGGTCTGCAAGTCCCAAAGCAAAAACCTCAGGTCACGGAGACACAGTCTGAGCGTGCGGCCCCTAGCGGTCACTGTTGGGAAGTGCGGCTGAGGCTTGGGATGGTACCTGCCCCGGCTCAGCAGGGAGAGGCCCAGGTGCTCAGAGCCCACCAGCCTGCCTTCCACACACAGCCAGACCTTCCCAGGGCCAGCCTGCCTTCCACACACAGCCAGACTTTCCCAGGGCCAGCCTGCCTTCCACACACACCCAGACCTTCCCAGGGCCAGCCTGCCTTCCACACACAGCCAGACCTTCCCAGGGCCAGTCTGCCTTCCACACACAGCCAGACCTTCCCAGGGCCAGCCTGCCTTCCACACACCGCCAGACCTTCCCAGGGCCAGCCTGCCTTCCACACACAGCCAGACCTTCCCAGGGCCAGCCTGCCTTCCACACACAGCCAGACCTTCCCAGGGAGAAGGGGCCCTCGGGCACCAGACTGTGTGCAGGGGCAGCGTTCAGTCCTGGAGAAACCAATGTGCGGGAGAACCTGAAACTATATTGCAGAATAAAATCTTAAAACAGTGCTTCCCTTTAGAAGGTCCTAAACTTCTTTGGGCCATAGAAGCTTTTTATCACGTGGAACCTTACAAGGAAGCCACAATATGAAGCGGGTGCATGTGGACCTGCTCTGGTGGAAGTAGGAGAGGGCGCACTGAGGTTTCCGCCTCTGGAGGGTCTCTTCTCTTTTGGCTGCCCCTCTCCCCACGAGATTGGGGGGTTCAGAAGAACACAGTGGGACACCATTGCCCCTGTGATATTCCCCACCTAACTGAGGGGGCTGAGACTCCGAGAGGGGTGCGTCCTTCTCAGGGGACAGGGAGTCAGCGGTGAAGCCAGAATAGGACCTTGGGTTTCCTGAGGTCTCTCCAGTGTTTTAGGCTGAGGGGTCAGGTACTTGAAGAGAGAGGGGTCTTACTAGGTGTGGCTCACAAGGTCAGAGCTAAGAACGACTCTTGGGGAGGAGCAGGGTGGAGCGGGCATCACAGGGAAGCCAATTTCCACTTAAGACAAGGAGAAGCTTCCTGAAGGTCAGAGCTGTGAGAACAAGGGCTACCTTGGCAGGCAGGGAACTCTGGAGATGCACTGTGACTGCCTCCTGTCTCGCCCTGCATGAGTCCCAAGAAACCAGGGCCCCTTCTCCCATCAGAGCCGGATGCTTGGTGCCCAGAGGCTCTGGGTCAAGGCCAGTCTCTGGAGTGAGCATACTGGGCACTGATGTGGAGCATGCTGGGTAAAGACGACAGGGGGCACAAGGGAGGGAAGTCCTGCTGACACTCAGTCTTCTCATCTGTAGGAGGACTGCAATACCAATGTCTGGGACACATGGGGAGGAAAGGACTACAGGGACAAAGGCACCCCAGAGGACCCAATGTCTTAATGCTTAGGGATGTCTAGGTGATGCTTGAGGGCTGACAGCCCTGCAGGGGGCTGTCCCTGAGAACCAATGCCCCTTAAGCTGTTGGCTCTCAGCTCAAAAGCTGAACACGAAGCTGGCAAAGATGGAGTGTATTACACGTTGTGCTTATTTCTGGAGAGGTATTCCACCACTTTTCTCAGAATTTCAAAGGCATCTCTGATCCCAAAGAGGTTAAGACGGGTTGTCACCAATCCCCTGTCCTCCACACCCACGAGCTCCTGCTCCCAGGGGACAAATGCTAGTTACCAAGTCTTTGAAAGCCAAACTGCCCAAAGCCGTGGCCCTTGACGGAACCTTGGTAGATGAAGGTGCCTCCAGAAAACTCCGAGGAGACCTGCGATGGTGGGAGCAGAGAGAGTAAGCTGCAGGCATTCTAGAGAGAGATGGAGGCCAGGCCAGAGGTGCACGTTGCCAGACCTGCTGGTTTCACCCTCCCGCCTTTGCGGGACGGGGATGGCGACTCCGCCCACACGCAGGGAGGGCGGAGCTTGGCCGAGGTGCGGGGGCGGGGCAGGGCGCCAGCTGCTCCTGAGAGGCAGGGAGACGTCTTTATCTCCCACTGATCAAATCGTTTAGTCTGTCTTCGCTTCAGTTTCTCATTTGTAAAACAGGAATAATAGCAGTCCCTATGTCTTAGGGTGGTTGTGAAGATTAAATGAGTGAATATAGATGAAGCACTTACACCACTTAACAGGCCCTAGATAAGTGTTAGCTGTTATTACTATGATGAAAAACAGACTTTTAGAGCACCCTGGAACAAACCGAACCATGATTAAAATGTACCTAGTGGATTTTACATACTTTGGAGAGCTCAGCACAGTTCCATTAGCTATAATTTTTGGGGTCGTAATGGGGGACATAACTCCTTGCTCCCTCTGCCACTTGCCTCCACGATGCTTGTGCAACAGGCACAGACACTCCAACAGGCTGGCTGTGGACTGCTCGGCAGAGGGCGTGCTCTGAGGGTGCTGGTTCGGCTGGTGTATCTCCCAGCTCATGCTCCTTCCCCAGGGTGGAGCCCTCTGTCTCGGATGCTCTAGGCTGACCCCCTCGCCTGTCCCCTCGAACACGCTGGGTGACACAGAAGTGGACCGATGGCTGGCTGTCATCCTAGGCAGTTGCTCCAGCTGCTCCTGGCCCTCCAGAGCTCCATTCCTGTCTAGCCCGACCTGCCCTCCTGGCTCCATCTCCCAGCTCTGACCTTGTCCTCTCACGTCCCGCACTCCTCCCAGCCTGGTGCAGTCTGTTGTCCTGGCCAGCTTCTGGACGACTACTACTGAATGAAGCCAGTCAGGACTTGGATACCCAAGGGACACTCTCAAGAATAGCGAGGAACTAGCTTTCTGTGCCAGCCCCTGGAGAAGCCACTTGCGTCTCCTCATGTGTTTATAAAGTAAGGTCACTAAAGGTACAGTCCTCCACCAGCTCGTCTTGTCCAGGAGGATGTACCCTGACTCCTCCTCTCTCTGCTACCCTGACCACCATCCCTCTCCCTCCTTCCCACTCTTCTTCTAGCTTCAACAATCTGGAACGGGGAAGCCGAGGATGCGAGGCGACACTATGCTCAACTCCGCTGCCAGTAAAGCGGGAAGGTATGGGCAGAGGAGCATCACTGGGGACCTGGCTTCCGTCTCAAGAACGCCCTAGAATGTAACAAGTCTGTCCCACAAGGGAATGCAAGGAAGCTGTGTTCCCTCCCGTGTCCCAGTCTCCTGGCTGTGTGGAATTATCCACCATCACATCCTTAAATGTGAGCAGATGTCAGAGGTTCTCATCTGGGATTCACCACCGCCTCCCAGCTCCCACCACCACACCATGACCTTTAACTGGCTGAATTCACTCGTATATTGCTGACCTCCAATTCTTTGCTTTTGGCTCTAACATCAGAACACACTCCATCTTGCTCAGATGTGCTGACCCTCTGGACTCTCAGCCTCCTGGCTCTTTTTATCTTTTCTTTGCCTATTTTACTAACTGGTGAGGACTCCCTTGCTCCCAGCTGGCCCTACAGAAAAGCTCTTCCCAAGTTTCCACATGGATCCCAGAATTTCCACTCGCTCCTCCCCTCCTCTTCCCTGCCAGTGATTTGGGAATCAGATGGGCCAGGGGCCCAGGGAGTTCAGGACAGAATGAGATTTGCTCCACTTACATGCCCATCTAGAGCCCAGTGATCATCTTTGAACTTATTCACAAAGATCTCCACCGGCCCTGTAATCTGGTAAACCTGGAGTAGGAGATGGAAATCTTCTTTCTTGTAAATTCCTGGGAAAAGAAAGTTCAGAGGGTACACTTGAAACACCTGGGAAAACTTCAGAACCCCAGTTTGTGGGCATGCAGGTATGAGCGTCTGAGTGGGATTTCACATGTTGATGTTGACTGAAACACTCCATGAATAATTAACTGTAAGTCGGTAAGTATGGTGCTGCTGGCGAGTTTGTGTTAGCTGGCTATATGTGCAAGAATGTGCATGCGTGTTAATAAACAGTGGTCTACTAGCCTGTGGTTGGGACCCTGTTTACACATGCAGGTGTGAGAATAAAGTGAATATAGTTTTGTATCCGTGAATGTGCCAGTTAATGTGTGGGTGTGCTTACAGTTCAGGGCGTGCAGGAATGCATGACTGGTGTACCCGAGAGTATGTGAATGTGTTTAGGGCTCTCTTAGAGCAAAAGAGGGAAATGTGCACATTCGCCTGTGTTTGTGTGTGCATGAATGGGTGTGAGCACTTGTAGGCTTGTGTATTAATGTGTGTACTCCTTAACTCATACATTCATTTATCCATCCATCTGTTCAATAGACATCTTTTTCTACATATTTAGTTTTTATGATTGTAGAAGGATTGAAAATTGGGGAAATTTAGGAAAATGCAGAGATGTATGAAGGAAAAAAAATCACTCTCGATCTCATTACTAAGAAATAAGCACTGTCAACATTTGGTGTAATTACTTCCAGTTTTCTTTCTTATAAATATATATATTTTTTCTTTTAAAAACTGGAGCCACATTTTATTAAAAATTTTTTTTTCTTTATTGATTTTAATTTTCTTTCTAAAAATTTTTCCCCCTTTATTGATTTTAGAGAGAGAAAAAGGGAGACAGAGAGAGAGATAGAAACATCGATGAGAGAACATTGACTGGATGCCTCCTGCATGCCCCCCAGTGGGAATCAGGCCCACAACCTGGGCATGTGCCCTGACCAGGAATTGAACTAGCAACCTTTTGGTGCATGGGTCGACGCTCAACCACTGAGCCACACCAGCCGGGAATGGAGTCACATTTTAAATGCATTATCATGGATATATTTCTTCCAAAATTCATGTACTATTTTATCCAGCAGATATGTTATAATTAATATATCCCTTTATTTTTAGATATTTCCACTTATGTAATATAAATAGGCCTGTAATGTTTGACTCCACCCATAAGTATTTCTTATGATAAAAATCCTTAATTAATGGGTCCAATCATTTTCAAGGATCTGGATACAAACTGCCAACCTGTTTTCCAGAACTGCACTGTTTTCTACTTTGGCCAGCACTGTATTGGTGCCTTCACGCAACCTTGACCAGCACTAAAATTTATTACTTAAAAAAAAAAAATCTTAGTGGGAACATTAGAAAAATGACATTTTGTGTTTACTTTTTTTTTTATTATTACTGATAAAAAATATTTTTCTCTTGTTTATTGACTGCCTGTACTTTGGCTTCTGGGGTTCTCAGCCCCATTTCTAGTTCAGTTTTAAGGATACATGTCTCTTTCCTCTATTTCTCAGCATCCTTTATGTTCATTATTTATGTTTGTCATCTAGCTGTTTCCCTTTAGTCCCTGGTGTTTTCATCATGTAAACAAAGATGAATAGACACTTCCTCCTCCCCCTCCCACCAGACAGGTCTCAGCCTCCCATGACAGTACAATGTAATGACAGTAGTCTCATCCTTGCGAAGGGCATGTGCCCATCCACCCTTAGTAACCCTCGCTTCACGGAGGTGACCTGCTCCTCACCAGCCAAGTGCAACTCCACGCCGCTGTGGTCAATCATGGTGGCGTTGACCTTGCTGCTGCCAGCCTGGAAGCCAGTCACTCTGAGCATGGCCGGCTGCTTCTTCCCCTGGTACTCATAGGCCCCTTTCCATAGGGAATTCTTGGCAAAAACATCCCCAGGAACTAGAGGAATTGAGAAACAGACGTGAGAGGGACTTCAATGTGCGCTGGTAGAATCGAGGCCACTTGCTGACTGATCCCAGCTCAGTCATGAGGTTGTGTTCCCACCTCTACCGTGGGCGAGGACGGCGGGATGCGCTGGCCCTCCTGTGATCCTCTCGGCTCTCAGGGTGAATGAATGGAGGGAGAGGGAGAGGAGGTGGATCAGAAAAAAGGAGAAAACAAATAAGGAAGAGAGAGACGGGGGGACCTAGAGAGAAAGAGGAGGGAGAAGGTTGAAAAGATGAAGAAAGGCAAAAAGAGAAGAGAGAGAACAGTATGTCAGTATCGTGTGGCAGATGGGACGTGGGCTAATGGAGTCAGACACATCTGGATTCTCCCCTTGGCTGCAACTGATCAGTTGTTTGGTCAAGTGCAAGAGCCTCACCTTCCTCACCTGGAGGCCACACCTGTAGGTCTGTAAATGGGGGCCATCCACCTACCTCAGCAGAGTTACTGCAGGAGTCCAGTGATCTAATGTTGCAAATTGTACATCACACAATGTCAGGCACGTACAAGCACCTAATGAGTGACAGCTACTAACATTGTTATCTATCCTTATAATAATTCTCTGTAATCCCCTTTTCACCAAGATGTAAACTGAAGCTCAAGAAGTGACATTCATTTGCCCAAGGACACAGTTGGTTGGTGACCAAAATGGAATTTGGACTGAGTTTATGACGCTGAATCTAGTCTTATGTCCTGTATAATGCACATACTAATAAAGCTGCAGGGTTCAAAACAGGATATGACAGTACGTGATACTTTAGTATTGGCCAGGCAGACCTGCAGTTCTGTGTCCAGTTCTGGTCATCACACTTTGAAAGAATCAATACCCGTCTGAAAAATGTAACCGTTTCCAGGAGGCTCCCGAGGCAGGACCTGGGTCTGTGCCTGTGTGACCACACACTGGCTGTGGCTGTGCTTGGGGGCGGGGGTTGGTAATCGAAGGCTCCAGAGCTCGAAGCCCTGGACATGTGTTTGGAAAACCTTGGACCCTCCTTCGGGATTCGATCTTTGCTTCCTTCAGGCTCACTTCCTCCTGAAGTCTGCCTGGGGTTGAGAGGCGGAGGGGGGAACCTGTTTGGCTCTATAGGTCGGGTTCGTGTCCTTCCATTGGCTACTCAGAGACTCATGCACATGTTTCCGGAAACGAGGTGAAGGATCCGAAGTGTTTCTGGAACCAAAATTCAGGTCCGCCCCTTACCCGAGGCGTGGCTGAGTGGCGGCTCCCGCGCAGGGTTGGTGGGTCTTCCGCTGGGCCGGACCTCTGCTGGGGAGAGAATGGGGAAAACGGTCAGCCTCAGGCCCACATTCTGTTGGAAAGATAGTGGCCACCGCTCTGCCATTAGGCCGATGGCTTCTTTGAGATCTTGCTTTGGACTTCTCCTCTTAGACCAGGAGATGGGCCGCTTTGATGGTCTGGTGATGCTCTGGATTCCGTCCGAATGATAAAACATAAACTTACAAAGGAACTCCATTATATCAGTGATAGTCATAGTAAACAAGGAGTCGGGATATAATTACATATAATTCTTGATTACTGTATTAAATAACAGGATCTAGCGGCAGGTCCAGTGACTACCATAATCTGGAACTAGTCGGGAACATCAACAGTATTTTGTAATATCAGGAACAACTGTAATATAATATGAAGATCTGCAGTTTCTACAATGTCTACATTCTAAATGAAAGGAAATGCTACACTTCAGTAAGAGGTAAAGGAATATAAAGATGTCTGATGTTCCACCCTACTACACAGGTGCCCTGAATGCCCCTAATTGAGGATCCTGTGCTGGAAAGCCCTGTCCCGGACCCTGCTCTCCTCCAAGATGACTGCACAAAGGAGTAAAAGTACGTTTCCTGGGCCCTGGTGAGCTTTCAGAGGCGTGGCTTCCTCCTTGGAGTGGTGCTATTAAGAATGAGAAGCCCTCGCCAGCAAAGGCAAGGGCATGAGCTCTGGGCCTGAGCTAGAGAGCTGAGGTTCAGATCCCAGCAGTACAACTTAATGACCGTGCAACCTTGACTAGTCAATTCACCACCCAGAGTCATCTCCTCCTGCTCAAATACACCTCGCAGTCTATGCCGGATGCATGAGGCTATGAACGTAACAGTCATGGTCAATAAGTGGTAATGTCTTGCCTTCTTTTGCAAAGAAACAAGAGAAAAATCTGCTTTGTCGCCAAGTAAGGACAAACACCCCCCACTGTCTCCTGTGGAAGGCCACACAATTTTGGCACACCCTTTCCATTTCTGAGGGTCAGTTTCTCTTCAGGTATGCAGACAGCTGCAGAGAAAATGTCCACAGTGACTCAGTGAAGGTACACTTCTGAGCAAAATACTTTCATCGTCTTAGGCTATATGAGATGAAGGGAACAAAGAGGGAGGAAGCATTTTCTGTGCCAGGCACCGTTCTAGGCTCTTTATGCATGTGGTTTCATTTATTCCTCTTGAAACTATGAGGTAGAGATTATTGTCTCCATTTTACAGAAGGAAAACTTGTTAAGAGGCAGAGGGATGAAGGGACTTGCCCAAGAGCATACAGTAAAGGGTTGAATTGAGATTTAACTGCATCTAATGCATTCTGTAATTTAAAATACAAGTACCTGTAATAGTATCAAAAAGAATAATTTTTTTTTTAATCCTCACCCGAGGACATTTTTCCATTTTTTGTTCAGGTAGAGTGGGAGGGAGAGAGAGGAACAGAGAGAGAGAGAGAAACATCGATGTGAAAGGGACACATCGAGTGGCTGTCACCCGCACAACCGACCAGGGCTGGGGACAAACTGCAACCGAGGTACGCGCCCTTAGCGGGAACCAAACCCGGGTCTCCCGGGACCGCAGGCCGATGCTCTAACTGCTGAGCCAAACCGGCCAGGGCAAAAAAAGAATAAAATTTTTAAAAATAGATGTAAACAAGAAAGTTCAAGACTTGTAGCATACACTGAAATCTAGAAACTGTCATAGAAATAAATTAAAGTTCTAAATAAATGGAAAGACATCCCATGCTCATGGACTGAAAGACTTACTGTTCAGAGAGCAATAATCCCAAAATTGGTCTTCGGAGTCAACACGATCCTTATCAAAGTGCCAGCTGTTTGTTTTGCAGAAACTGACAGTCTAATTCTAAAATTCATATGAAAATGAAAGGGGCCCCGAATAGCCAAAACAATCTTGAAAAAGAACAAAAAGGAAAACTTATGCTTTCCAATGTTAAAACTTAGTACAAAGTTATAGCAATCAGGGCTGTGGGGAATAAAGGCAGTCTAATGGAACAGAACTGGGGATCCAGATATAAGCTTATATACATATGGTCCAATGATCTTTGACAAGGGTGCTCAGACAATTCAACAAGAAAAGATCTGTCTTTTCAACAGATGGTTCTAGGACAACCAGAGAGCTACAAGCAAAAGCATGAACTTGGACCCCAAACCAACACCATAAAACACAAAATCAAAATGAATCAAAGACCTAAAAGTAAGAGCTAAAACTATAAAATTCTTAGAAGAAAACATAGGTATAAATCTTTGTGACTATGGGTTAGACAATGGTTTCTTAGATACGATATGAAAGCAAAAACAAGCAAAAAAATATACATAAATTAGAATTCATCAAGATGAAACACTTTCATGCTTAAAAGGACACCAACAAGAAAGTGAAAAGATCAAAACTCACAAAATTGTATGCATTAAACATGTAGTTTATGTATATCTATGATATCTCGATAAGGCTGTGGAAAAATCTGAAAAATTTAACACAGGGCCAAATTGGAGCTTAAAAGGTGACAGCCTAATTTCATTTTAGGTGATGAATGAAATAAAGGAGAAAGTACCATAAATTAAAAAGAAAGAAGAAAGAAAGAAAGAAAGAAAGAAAGAAAGAAAGAAAGAAAGAGCAAGCAGGCAATTCACAAAATGGAGAAAATATCTGCAAATCATGTTTCTAATAAGGGTCTTATATTCTAGATATACCATAAAGAACCCTTGAAGAAACTCCAGACCAAAATGGTAATATGGGAGTCTCCTATATTGCTGTTCTCCTACATTGAATGTACAGCTACACAAGGGTAAGTTCCCTCTGAGAGAAACCCAGAGATTAGCTGAGTGATTCCTACACATCAGATAACTAAGAAAATACCCACATAGAAATGGGTCAGAAAGGCTGAGACACATTCTTGCCACACACCCAATTCCTGGCAGAGCCCCATATAATCAGGAGGAAACTCCCAGCTTCTCCCTGAAGAATGAAGGGTTTGGACTACACATCTAGCACCCCGAGTTTTGAGGCTGCCACCTGCTACCCAAAGCAATCTACATAAAAAATTCCAATGGTGATTTTAACAGAAATAGAACAATTCTAAAATTTGAATGGAGTCAGAAAAGACCCCCAAATAGTCAAAGCAATCTTGAGAAAAAACAAAGCTGAAGGAACCATATTTCCTGGTTTCAAACTATATCAGAAAGCTATAGTAATCAAAACAGTATGGCATTGGCATTAAAACCAGACAAACAGACTGATAGAACAGAATACAGAGACCAGAAATAAACCCATGCAATCAATTTTCAACCAAAGGGCCAAGAATATCCAATGGAAGAAAGCATAGTCTCTAATAAATGGTGTTGGGAAACACATGCAAAGACTAAACTGGACCCTATCTTGCACCATACACAGAAATCAAATAAAAATGTAGTAGGCTTGAGGGTGAAACCTGCAACCAAAACAGGGGGTAAGCTTCTTGACATTGGTCTTGGCAATGATATTTTTGGATTTGACACCAAAAGCAAAGGTAACAAAAACAAAATACGCAGGTGGAACTACATAAAGCTAAAAAGCTTCTGCATAGTAAAGGAAACCATCAACAAAATGAAAAGGCAACCTATGGAATGGGAGAAAATATTTGCAAACCACATATCTAGTAAGGGGTTAATATCCAAACTACACGAGGAATTCATACAACTCAATGGAAAAACAAACAAACAAAAAACAATTAAAAAATGGACTAAGGACCTGAATAGACTTTTTTTTTTTTTTTTTTATCCTCACCCGAGGACATTTTTCCATTTTTTGTTCAGGTAGAGTGGGAGGGAGAGAGAGGAACAGAGAGAAGGAGAGAAACATCGATGTGAAGGGACACATCGAGTGGCTGCCACCCGCACAACCAACCAGGGCCGGGGACAAACTGCAACCGAGATACGTGCCCTTAGCGGGAACCGAACCCGGGTCTCTCCGGACCGCAGGCCGATGCTCTAACCGCTGAGCCAAACCGGCCAGGGCTGAATAGACATTTTTAGACAGAAGACACACTAATGGCTAACAGGTACATGAAAAGATGTCAACACCACTCATTATTAGAGAAATGAATATCAAAACCATAGTGACATATCACCTCACACTTGTTAGGATGTCTATTATCAAAAAGATAAGAGCTAACAAATGCTGGTGAGGATGTGGAGAAAAGGGGACCCTTATACACTGTTGGTGGGAATGTAAACTGGTATAGTCACTATGGAAAACAGAATGAAGGTTCCTAAAGAAATTGAAAATAGGACTAACTTGTGATCCAGCAATCCCACTTCTGTGTGTCTCTATCTGAAGGAAATGAATCCTAGAAGAGAGAGCTGTACTCCATGCTTTTTGCAGTATTATTCACAGTTGCCAACGTATGGAAACAACCTAAGTGTCCCCCAATGGATGAATGGATAGAGAAAATGTGGTGTATATATAGACAATGGAATATTATTCAGCCTCAAAAAAGAAGGAAATCCTGACATTTGCAACAGCATGGATGAATCTGGAGGACATCATGCTAAATGAAGTAAGACAGAGAAAGACAAATACTTATATGGTACCACTTACATGTGGAATCTAAAGAGAAAAATGTCAAACTCATAGAAACAAAGAGTGGAATGGTGGTTGCCAGGGGCTTGGCAGGAGGGTGATATAGGGAGAGGTTGGTAAAAGGGTACAAACTTTCAATGATAAGATGAATAAGGTGTGAGGATTTAATGTATAACATGGTAACGATAGTTGATAATACTGCACTGTATAATTAAAATTTGCTGAGAGTCAAACTTATGCATTCTCACCAAAAACAAACAAAAACCAAGGTAAATATGTGAGATGATGGATGTGTTAACTTGATGGTGGAAATCCTTTCACAATGTGTACGTATATCAATTATCATGCTGTGAACTTTAAATATAATTTTGTCAATTATATATCAATAAAGCTGGAAAAACAAATCAAAAGAATTTAAAATAACTCTTACAACTCAATAATAAAAAGACAAATAGCCCAATTAAAAAAGGGACAAAGGATTTGATTAGACATTTCTCCAAAGAAGCTACACAAATGGCCAATAAACACATGAAAAGATGCTTAACACCATTAGCCATTAGGGAGATGTAAACCAAAACCACAGTGAGATACCACTTTACACCCACTGAGGATGGCTGCCAAAAAGATGGACAACAACACGTGCTGGCAAGGGTATAGAGGAATTGGAACCCCGATGCATGGTTGGTGGGAATATAAAATGGTACAGGCACTTTGAAAACCTGTTTGATAGTTTCTCAAAAATGTTCAGCAGAGAGTTGTCATTTTACTCCTAGATGTACACCCAAGAGAATGAAACACATAGGTCCGTATAAAATATATACATTTATGTTCACTGCATGATTCATAATAGACAAAAAGTGGAAACAACCCAAATGCCCATTAGTGGATAAAGGGATAAACAAAATGTGGTCTATCCATGGAGGGAATATTCACTGAAGGAATATTGATGGCCTAACAAGGAATGATGTTCTGACACATGCTGTATCATGGATACACCTTGAACACATTATGCTAAGTGAATTAATACAGATACAAAAGGACAAATATTAGCCCTGGTCGGTTTGGCTCAGCAGTTAAAGCATTGGCCAGTGGTCCAGAGAGACCTGGGTTTGGTTCCCGCTAAGGGCGTGTACCTCGGTTGCAGTTTGTCCCCGGCCCTGGTTGGGTTGTGTGGGTGGTAACCACTTGATGTGTCCCTTTCACGTCGATGTTTCTCTCTTTCTCTCTCTCCCTCCCACTATATCTGAACAAAAAAGGGAAAAATATCATCGGGTGAGGATAAAAAAACCCCACAAAAAACCCCAAAAGGACAAATATTAGATGATTCCACTAACACGAGGTACCTAGAACGGGCAAATTCATAGAGCTAGAAAGTATAACAGGGGTTATTAGGGGCTTTAGGGAAAATGATTGTTTATGGAGTTCTGTTTGGGATGATGAAAAATTCTGGAAATGGGTAACAGCGGTGGTTGTACAATATTGTAAATGTACTTCATGCCGCTGAGTTGTACACTTGCTAGTAGTTAAAAGGGTAAATTTTATATTATGTATATTTTACCACGTGAAAAGCTTAAATAAATGTACTCTAAAACTGACACCTTGTTTTATTATCATACGTGGAAAAACTATTACTTTCTGTAAATAAAAGAAATTTACAACAATTTATATGATGAAAGTACAAGACGGTTGTTAAATCCCAGCTCTCATAAAGGCTCTGGACTCGAGTCCCCTCGCTCTCGGAGACACAGCAACCCAGTACGTAAGAGCTCGGGTTCTGAACTCAGATCTTCAGGGTTTGAATCTCAGCTCTTTCCTTCCCTATACCGGCTGGCGACCGCAGGCAAGTTACTTGGCATCTCTGTGCCATGGTTTCTTCATAGATGAAATGGGGATATAACATTTATATGTCAGGGATAGCACCTACCTCATGATGTGAGGAATAAATGAGTTAGTACAACCAGAGTACTTAGAATAAGGCCTGGCATATGGCGAGTTCCTCACCTGTGAGAATTTCATGCCATTCTGGCACCAAACTGTTTATCCTTGCTGGACTCGTAAGACTGGATGCAGACTGCCTTCTCCAGGAAGCCTTCCTGGACTTCTCCCCTCCCCCTCCTACACTGAATTAGTGTCCTTCCCCTGCATCCCCACAGCAGTCAGCCCATCTCTGTTTCCGAAGGTACTGTTATATCTGATAACGTGTCTGTCTTCTGTGGCTAAATGTGAGCTCCTCTAGGGCAGGGTTTCTGTCTTTTACCTCCGAATTCTCCATGCCCAGCACAGGTATGCACAGTGATAATGCTCAATAAATAGAGAACGAACACATTCGGCAAAGGGGCAGGGAGGTCTGTGACGGTCTGTGACCTCTGGGTAACCCCGAGGGATCTGCGGGGTGCTGTTTTATCAAGGTTATGTAACGCGTTATTCTAGTGTGGGGAAACAGAGGTTTTCTCTGACTGACGACAGGATACTCCTGGGAGAGTGTTTCAGCTCAGGCAGAAGGTAGCAAAAGAAAACCTGGGATGGCTTTGCTATGTGCCTCTTTAGACTGTCCTGGTTTCATCTCCTAGAGACTCAGTCCCTCAGAGAGTCGGAAGCAGGGTCCAGCTCCTGGGAATTGTGTTTCTTCCTCCTCTTTTGCCCTCTTTCCCTCGCGCTCAGCTGTCACCTTGGCCTCCCACCCTGGGGATGTTCACCAGTGGGCACACTTACCCAGGCAGATGGGTGGTTTGCCCGTCCAGCTGCCATCTGCTTTGCAGGTGCGGTGCTCGGAGCCACCCTTGAGGGAGAAGCCCTCCTGGCAGGAGTAGATGAGTGTGTAGCCCATGGAGGGCAGGTCCAGGGCCCCGACGTTGGCATGGGTGGGCGTCTCTGGCTGCCTGCAGTGGTGGGCTGGAGAGGAGGAAAGACATCGTTGGACCGGGAGAGCAGGGCCATCAGGAACCCTTCCGGCCAGCCCCGTTTCCGGAAGGACATCCCCTTCTTTTCCCTGTGGGGCCCTCTCATGTCCAGCATCCCCTCCCCATGTCTCTGCCCACCTCCCAGCCCTGAGGGGTACAGGAATGGCCAAGGTGGAGATCCCACGGACACTGGCTGACCAGCCCTGGGCCTTATCCTAGGAAAGAGGAATAGTTATGGTCGAAAGCCTGCAATCTTCCATCTTGAGGGCTTTGGTAGTTGCTAGTTTTTGCTGCCACTGGAAAGTTCTTTCCTCGCTAATAAGGCATGGGAATTGCCTTCAAAGATCAGAAAGGCTTTTGTGTGAAAATGTTTTCCGCGAGTCCCCAAGGGGTGACGGTGACAGAGACTAATATCGATCCCGAGGAGAAGCGCGAGGTCCCTGTCATTCCGAGCGTTCCCGCGTGCCCTGGCTGCCCAGCCGGGGGTGCCCAGCGGAGCTGTGCTGGGATGCGGGAGCCGCGGCACTCACGGACACAGTCGGGTGGGGTTCCGCTCCAGGTCAGGTTGGGGAGGCAGGTCCTGGTGGTGGAGCCTTGCAGCAGGTAACCTTTCTGACAGCGGAAGATCACTGTGCTTCCGACCTGTGGTGAGGATGGAAGGCCCCGCGATCACCTTCCAGTCGCCTGGTCACTGACTCTCCCATGACCCAACTCCTACCCCCGCGGGGCCTCTGCCCGAAACACCCTTCTTCTGCTTCTCTGCCTGGTTATTTCTTATTTATCTTTGAGATAGCGTATACTATCCCTCTTCTACATGGCCTCTCCCAACACTCCAACTAGATCAATGCTGTTATGGGACATTCTCTACTCTGCCACTGTGGACAGCTGTCTGACTTGGAGTCAGAAGCCCCCATCTCAGTTCTGGCTTCTCCTGACTGACAGGCTACACACAACTCTACACCGTAGTCTTCCTCTGTGGGGTGGGGCTGGCCAGCCCTGCGCAGCTGCGCTGGGAAGCTGAGACATGAATGCGACAGTGGGTTTGGAAGCATTTTATAAAATAAGAAGAACTGCACAAGATAGAATTATTACTTTTGTATGTATCTCTTTCTTCTATGAAACAGTAAGTTCCTTTAGGATGAGACTTGTCTACCTTACAGACATGTCCCGTGCTTTGTAAATCTCTGCAGAGCAGACAGCTGCCCTCCCTCCTTCTCAGCTGTCTTCTCCACGCTCACCCTCCACGCGCCCCCTGCCGTCTGACTTGACACCCCAGCTCCATCTCTCCCTGTCCAATCCATGCGGCACGAGGCTGCCCATCAGCTTCCTAAACTGCTAATCGATTGCACTAGTTCCCAGCTCAAAACACTTACGTGTTTCTATTACCTATAAGAGCCGATTCTAACACTAAATGAAACTCGTCATGTCCACTCCTCTCCTCCACGCCCAACCTGTTTGTCTTTTGTATTTCATCATCTCATTCAGCAAGTGGTGCCTTTATCCACCTCGTTGTGCAAATCAGAAACCTCACGTCACCCGATTCCTCTCTTTCCTTCAACCCTCGGTCCAATCCATCAGCAAGACCTCTTGCTTCTATCTACAAAATACATTCTTACCCCTTCACTTCTCTCCGCGATCACTGTCACTACCCTTGCCCCGTCCTACCCTCCTCCCGAGCTATGGCAATAGTGTCCTTCTTATCTAGTCTCTATTCTTTTTTTTTCCAATTGGTTTTTTTTTTTCTTAGAGAGAGAGATGTGAGAAAGAAACATCGATTGGTTGCCTCCCGTATGCACTCAAACCGGGGATCTGACCCACAACCTTGGTATGTGCCCTGACTGGGAATGGAGCTGGTGACCCTTTGGTGCATGGGATCAATGCTCCAACCAACTGAGCCACACCAGCCATAGCTAGCCTCTATTCCTAACCCCGTGACAGTTCAAATGGTGGATGAGATCGTGTCACCTTCAAATGGGTCCCACGGCATTTAGAATAAAATCATGGCCTCAAGGCCCTACATACCCAGCCTGTAATTTTCTCTCTTCCAAAGTTTTTATGTGATATTTGACGCACACAAAAAATACATGAAACCCGTGTAGACATGAATTGTAAAAATAAAATGGACACTTTAGGTCGAGCCCACTGCTCAGCTAAAGAGCTCCAGCGTTATCGACAAGGGTGTAACGGTGTGTTCCTTCCCTGCCCCATTCCTCAGCTCCCTCAGTGGTAACCAAAGCCTCACATTTTGTGTTTTTAATTTCCTTGCTTTGTTAAAAAATAATTCTATCACATACACGTACATATATCTCTAAGCAATGTATGTTTTCCTTGGTTTTAATCTTGATAGACATAGTATCGTCCAGCTGGTGTGGCTCAGTGGTTGAGCGTCGACACATGCATCAAGAAGTCGCCGGTTCGATTCCCAGTCAGGGCATGTGCCCAGGTTGTGGGCCAAATCCCCAGTGGGGGACATGCAGGAAGCGGCCAATTGATGTTCTCACTCTTTGATGTTTCTATCTCTCTCTCCCTCTCCCTTCCTCTCTCTCTAAAATCAATAAAGGAAAAAAAACACAAGAAATAGTATCATACCAGCTTTGTCATCTAATATTGTGCTACCAAGATTCATCCACACTGGGCAAGGCTGCAGTTGACTCACTTCACTGTTGTGTAAGAGCCACTGTGTGACTATACCACAATTTTCCCACTTCTTGGTAACATGTACAAGGGTGACTCTGGGGTTGGTTTCTAGCACTGGAAATTGCGGGTCCTAGAACGTGTGAATATTTAACTTTACAGGACAGGGCCAAGTTGTTTTCCAGCGTAGCCTAGCTCTTTGGCCTCGCTCCTCCTCTTCCACGTGCTCCTGACTCCTGGCTGGCCTGCTCTCTGGTCCTCCGGTCTGCTCAGTGCTCCTTCACCCTGGCCGCTCCATCCGCCAGGAATGCCCGCTCGCTCAGCCCAGGGCTGGCCCTTCTCATCCTGGGGCCACAGCTCGGGTTAGGAGGGTTCCTTCCTCACTACGCTTCCCAGAACAGGAGCCCCTTACATCACACTGTGAGTGCCCATGGTGCTCACAGGTTGTCTTGTTAACTGTCACCAGCCAGGGAGCTCCCTCAGATCTAAGCAGGCACGTGGCCGGTTTTGTTCCCACTGGGTCCTAGCATCTAGAATAGGCCACGGCAGTAAATACTGAGTAAATCAACCCCATCCCTTGGCTAGATCCCAACTTGTCATTTCCAGGTTAGCCCCTCATTTTCCCCTGGGCCCATCTTGGGCTCTAGTGAACAGTCTGGCCTTGAACACACCCTTACTTTCCAGCTTCCTATCCAGATTGCCTCATCCCGGGCTGACCAGGTCCCCTCCTTCTCCTGAGGCTCACTGTGAGCTGTGTCCATGAAGCCTGCACCCTACTGGGACAAGCCCACTGGGCAGGGGCCTGCCTCCCTGTGGCTCTGCTCCCTCCCGACCCCTGTCTGAGCCTAGTACGGGCACCTTGAGGACACAAGGTCCGCATGTCTCACTCATTTCTGTATTTCCACCAACTCCCCGGCCTGTTGACACGGGGTTGCTGGGAGTGTTTGCGAAGCTGCGTGTGCGTCTGTCCGCATCAGCTTCTGGGACTGGTGCGACTCCTTCCCTTCCCTGCGGGGAGTCCCGTGCAGCTCAGTTCAAACAGGCAGAATGCTGCTTTTCTCCAGCTTCCAAGGTCTTGTCCCCACTGGTGCTATTCCGAGTAAGGTCCCCAGGCCCTCTGAGGCCGACAGTGCCAGGAAGGGGCAGGAGCAGGAGGCCCGATCTTGGCTGACCCCATTACCTGGTAGCCCTGGGAATTGTTCTGTATCCCAAACTGCGGCATGCCGGGGTCTGCGCAGGTGGTCAGCGTCGGGTCTGGATCGCAAAACAAAGAAACAGACCACACGGTCACTGAAGCGTCATCACCTCCGCTGACTCTGAGAAACAGATGTAGAGAGGAAAACGGAGCCAGGTCCTGGTGTCCCTGCCTCTTGATACTTCCGCTCGAGTCAGGCCCTGGCTGACTGCCCGGTGCCCTGGAGCACACTGACTGGCCCTTTCATATCCTGCTCTAAGGAGCTCAGAGGGGGACTTGCCACCTTTCGCAGACGACACCCTTAAGCACAGGAAAGGAAAGTATCGTCATGGGCTCAAAGGAGGGATGCCCGCAGCTGGGGCACTCTGCCCCAGACCACCCCTCACCTATGCAGCTGGGCTGGGTCCCACTCCACGTCCCATCTGACTGGCAGAATCTCCGTGGAGAGCCCACCAGCACCAGAGGGGGCTGGCAGGAGAAGGAGACAGACGACCTGTAGGAGAAGCCTCGGTCCTCTCTCCTCCCACGGGGCGGGACGCCAGGATCTCCGCAGAACACAGCTGGGGAGATGAAGGGAGAAAGGCAGGTCCAAGTTGCTTTCCAGAACCCAGGGTGCGATCCCAGGGTCCCCACCCCTACCCGGCCTTTGTACTGCTTTCGCCGGGGTTCCACTCGAACTCCGGAAACGGGGGCCGCCCTGGGTACATGATGACACCTGCCACGTGGCTGCTGCCGTCTCCTCTCCTGCCCACATTCTAAGTGCTAATCAATAATCATCCAAGTAACGGAGAAACACTACAGGAACTCGAGAACAAATAACCATCAGCCACTACCCAGAACTGTTTCCTCCCCCTTTCATGCTCATTCTCTTGTTTTGTTTTTGTTTTTTTGAGTTGTAGCTAAATGTGTGTGTGGCTGCAAACCCAATGTCCAAATGTTGTTAACCTTGCTTTGTTCACTCAATACGCTGTGAACACGTCCCAGGTTTGTGACATCCTTATGATTATTGGCTACATAATTTTGCTATGACAGGCTGTACCATGATTACAGTTTATCATAGCCTTTATATTAGGCACTTTCTATTATTATAAAGCTACCTATGGCATTTTTTTTACTTGTATTGCTTTCTCAGGGGAAATTCTCTAGGAGTGGACTTATCTTTAAAGGGTTGAGTGTGTTCACAGCTCTTGATGTGTAGTACGGACACCTGTCTTTCCAAAGGCTGAGCGTTTACACTGTAGTGTGTGGAGTGTGCACACTTCAGTCAGATCTTCAGAGTATCATTAAAAATTGACTACCAAAGGCAAAGTTCCCCAAGACATCACTTCAATCATGAAGAACATTCTTCAGGCTGTGGCGTGAGTGTGTGTATGTACATAGAGTCATGAGGTTCATAATAACATGCAAATAAGCCCGGCCTGTGTGGCTCAGTGGCTGAGCATTGGCCCACGCACCAAGAGGTCACTGGTTCGATTCCTGGTCAGAGCACACGCCCAGGTTGTGGGCCAGACCCCCAGTGGGAGCGTGCAGGAGGCGGCCAATCGATGTTCTCTCTCATTGATGTTTCTCTCTCTCCCTCTCCCTTCCTCTCTCTCTCTCTCAAATCAATAATAAAAAAAAAAAGCAAATAAAACAGAAGCCTGTGCCCTGGAAGCTGGGGAGTCTAGACCTGACTAATCAGAAATCAAAGGGCGAGTTGATCAGAAGTCACCATAGCTAGAAAAAGGCGACTCAAAAGATACAAAATACTAATGGATGACAAATAAAGGGCAACTCAGTCTTGCTAATAAGCAATGTAGTGCCAATTAAAATAATGAGATGTCTTTTTAAACTCCTCAGCCTGGGAAATATTTTTAAAAAATGGGAAAATCAATTGGTAATGAGGGTATGAGTCAAGAAATATTCTCACAGCCCTGGCTGGTTTTGCTCAGCGGTTGGAGCATTGGACTGTGGACCAAAGAGTCATGGGTTCAATTCTGGTCAAGGGCACGTACCTCAGTTGCGGTTCATCTGTGGCCCTGGTCGGGGTCGTGTGGGAGGCAACCGGTCAATGTGTCTCTTTCACATCGATGTTTCTTTTTCTCTCTTTCCCTCCCTCCCACTCTGAGGATGAATGAAAAAATATCCTCGGGTGAGAATTAAAAAAAAAAAAAAGAAATAATCTCATAAACTGGTGGAGGACATTGCGCGTTGGGACACTCTTTCTAGAAGACAGTTTGCCAAACACAGAGTGCATGTCTGATGACCAGTCTCACTCCCAGGACTTTATCTTAGGGTAAAGACATGCTATTTTCAGGGCTATTTCTGGCAGAATTGCTTCAGACAGGATTAAGTTGGAGAAACCTAAATTCCTCAGCAGTAGGAGAAGATTAGACACATTGTGGCATCTACAGCAAGGAAATCCTTTAAACCATAAAAAATGATGTTGTGGCGATCAGTATGTACTGACAGAGAAAGGTGTGTTGGCCCATCCACGAACACAAGTCATACAGTAGTATGTACCGCACGAGTCAATACCGCCGAGAGAAAATCATGTTCGTATTGATATAAATGCAAAAAACACAGGGTGACTGGAGTGGAGGCACAGCTGTGGCCGTCCTTGGCAACTGAGTATCAGCTGATCGCTCCGTCCTTCTTTGTATGTTCAGCCATCACACACATGTTTTTTTTTTTTTTGATGATAACTGTAATTCATTGCTGAAAAGCGATTCAGCGATTTCTCAAGAAGGAAAGCACGAGACTCAACCCTGAGACGTGCGGCGTTCCTTCTGTTGCCCTGAAGGTGTGCGGAGGTCTGAGGGGTGGACCACGCATCCAGGACTGCCTCTCCTGGGCCCACTGAGCTGCTGGCCCTGGTCTCTGCTGGAATTTCCCAAGTGGAAGCAAATTGTCAGCGGTACCCAAACAGTGTCATGAGCACGTTGATCGTTTTCTGCAGCATTAGACAAATGCCAAGTAGAAAGAAGAACTAGGTCCTACTCTTTGTCCAAAGCACAGGTGCTGAGAAAGCGCCCAGAGCCAATTCATGGGCTGTGACAAGAATAAGCAACCGGGACCCTGCCTCTCCGGGGGACTCCCGAAGAAACGAGCCCTGAAATGGACGTGGGGCTCTTTGGGATATAATAGCACCCGGCCCCTGGATCTCCAGGTACTACTCGAGCTAGTTAACAACCTTTCAGGTTAAGAAACCCTTCCTTCATCCCTGGCTTAATTTCTTACCACTGTGACTCCACACAAAATCTGTAGCCAGGGTTCAATTTATTCTCATTTTCTTTCTTTAAACGTCCTCCCTTCTTTAACAGTGTCTGACAAAGGGCCTCCCTGAGTTGGGGGCAGCAGAGCTCTGTGGGAAGGGGACGAAGCCGGCAGGCAGGATGGACTCAAGGGCCCGGGAGCAACTTACGGAAACACTGAGGCAGCTCTCCGGTCCAGGATCCGTTCCCCTCACAGGTGAGCACCGCGGGCAGGGAGAGCTGGTACCCCTCCAGGCAGGCATACGTCACGCTTGAGCCCCACATGAAGTTGGACCCCACCACTTTCCCGTTGGGGACGAGCTGAGGCGGCTTGCACATGATGGCTGCGGGGAGACCAAAGTGGCTGAGCTCTGGTGCTGCTCCCGGGAAACCAGGCCCCAGTCACCGGCACTGATGTCACTGGCTACCCTGCTCCTGGCGGGAGTCTGAGCTGAGCAGGGGTAGTCGGGGTGACCCCTCTTACTTAGGGGTTCTGCTCCTGACCACGTGCGACAACCCGCTCCTTTCTGCACGGCTCTCTCCTCGACGCTCAAAGCCCAGCCTTGCCTGGGTTCCCTCCGACTCCCTCCTTGCAGATGGTCAGGGACCAGTCCTCACCCCACACACCCTGGTTCAGATGTCAGGGCTCTGCCTCGTCACCCTCCCTTCTGGATGTCCACGGCCCACGTCTCACTTTTGTATCTTCTTTGGCCCTCTGTCCACGTCTGCCGCCCTCGGACGCACCTTTGCAGACTGGCTTGGTACCATTCCACGTCCGGTCCTTGGTGCAGCTCAGCACAGACACCCTGTGAGACTCCATCATGTAGCCAGGGACGCACTGGTATGTCACAGTTTTGTTGTACCTGAAGTCATTGCCCAGCCGGAGGCCATTGGCCGGAACACCGGGATCACCACACTGTATGACTAGGATGGGGAGACACAGCCCTGTCACTCCCGGCCCACACCCCTTCTCCCCAGCATTCCAACGCCACCCCGTCACCCCCTACACACATCCAGGAAGGACACCTGTCCGATCAGGAAGCCCTGCCCCTCCCGGGCTCCCAGGTGGGCACTGCCCAGTCTCCCTGCGAGGGTTCTCCTGCACCCCACTCTCCTAGCCCACATCATCCTAATGCACCCCAGAAACTTGGGCTATGAAGACCATCCTTCTTATTCAAAGCCCACCCCTGTAAGAGGAAGTACCGAGAGGGCTCAGCTCCTAAACGAGGCTGGGACCTGGGGAGAGGGAGGTCTCCAGGTTGGAGAGCCTAAGGTGTGTGAGTGAACCACACGGACAGCTCGTCGGCCGGGGTGCATCTTACCACCTGTTATCCTGCCTCTGAGGCCTCTGTAGGCCCAGAGGCCTAGAAGCAGGGTCTTATGACCGATGCACTGGTCATGCCTATGTTATGGTATCAAGAGAGGCTGGGGTTGGTGAGCTCTGGACGCGGAACCGAAGTGAACTCGACATGGGATTTCAGATGGAGCCTGAAGTCAAAGACTAGGACTTGGAGAGGGAGAATGTTGTCAGATTCCCTTGTCTTATTGCTTCCCTCCAGCTGGGCCCCACCGTCACTTGCTTTCCATGGAAAAGGGTCAGGGGCTGCCCTGGAGAGAAGCAAGAAAGGGGAGCAGCGGGGTGACACGATGCATGAGAGCCAGGCCGGGGCAGGGAGAGAGGAGCGACCAGGACAGTGGGCAGTGGCGTGTCAGAGTGGAAGAAATCAGGCTGGGCACTGGGGTTTGCTCTGCAAGAGAAGAATAAAGCCCAGGGAACTGGCCAGAGCCTGAGAAACAGCAAATCAGTCTCTCCAAACCTCTCTGAGCCCATCATCTCCTATGTAAAGTGGGGCTAATAGCAGCTACTTCATGGGGTTGTGGTGAGCATCAAATGACATAATGTGTATAAAAGAAAGCACTTAGCTTAGCGGCTGTCACAGAGTACGCGCTCAATAAATAGATGCTACCTGTGTGAATCTCATTCAGGGGCAAGTCCCACTTCAGCCAGCCTTCCCGTCTCCCACGGACAGCCTTCGTCCTTGACACGGAGCTCAGAGGGCCTGGGTCCTCACCTGTGCACTCCGGGTCACTGCCTGTCCAGGTGCCATTGACGGAGCAGTGCCGGCTGAGCAGGCCTGTGGCGTAGTAACCTTCCCGACACTCATAGACGATGGAGCTGGAGAAAACCAGGCCATCACTGAACATGACTCGGGCATTGCTTGGAGTCCCGGGGTTCCCACAAGAGATCACTAGGAAGCCAAAAGAGCACATTATTCACCAGCACACGGGCAAGGCGTCCCCTGGGGGACCGAGAACTGCCCAGAGAGGAAGCCATGTGCGACATACGGACCCTGCGATGGAAATGCCTCTCACGTCTGATCACCTCGCCCTCAGAAGGGAAGGACAGACCTGTATGATTTTTTTCTAATTTCTAAAACAGAAGGACTATCTGTTCTATCATCACACCTAACAATTTAAACAATTCCTTAATGTCTCGCAATATCCAATTTGTGCTTCATTTTTCTCAACGGTCTCTCTCTCTCATTTGTTTTTCACAGTTGATTTGTTTGCATCACAATCTAAACAAGGTTCGCATATGACGTTCGGTTGTTACCTCTCTAAGACTCCTGGGATCCAGAGATGACTGCTCCCTCTCCTGTAATTTATCGGTTACAGAAACCAGGGTACTGCACAGGGGGTTGGCATGATAACGTTCCCAACAGTTCCTCACTTAATGGTTTTAGCAGCAACTGATGACTGTTGACTAGGTTCGCTATTTTATTAGGGGCGAGAAAACGGTGGTATTCTAATTCCATAATTCTTTCTGCATTTGCTAGACTTCTTTGATAAAGAACATGCCCGTCATCAAATGTCTGCTTACCCCGAAATACAGTTCATACAGGAAGGCTGCATAACACTTGATTCGTTTTTTAATCAGACCACAGAACAGTAAGGGGGTTCCCTAGCAAGCTTTAAAGGTGACCGACAGTCATCTGAACTCGTGGATTTAAACTTATTTACTATGTGCCATCCATTGCCACGATAATTCTTATTGGTGCTCAGATGATCCCATGTTTGGCCAGTGGGAGCCTTTTCATGACTCCATGGTCTTTGGTAGATTCCTTGCTGGAGAGACGAGCTGTCCCAAGTTCACTTTCTATTTCCTGCCCCAGTCCCGGAGCAGCCATTTCTCCGAAGGGCGCTGGCTGCTTTCAGAGAGTGGGGTGAGACGCCGCAATCTCGGGTTAAGGATGCTCTTTGATTCTAGACTTTTAGAGTGGACACAGCTGGGAAAATGACTTTTCAAACCGAAAATACACTATGAGCTTATACTGATATTACCAATTCACATTTAGAATAAGGAGTTTCTCACTAACTTAAAAATTTTTATATCATATAACTTTTATGCTGAAAATTTTGGTTCTTCATGACAATAGTTTTAATTTGTTTTATCCACATATACTACAGTATTATATATGTAAAAGTTTCAAATAGTGATAGCAATATTATTACTTAACAATATGATTGCTAGAAGCGAAGATTTCACGGCCGCCCTCCCCGTCCTTAGGGTAAGCAGACATAGTCAGGCTTCCTTTTTCTCAAGTCGGTCGAAGTAATTCTCTGGGTTATTAAATCATCAACTTGCTACATAGTTAAATTCATTAGTTTCCTTTTTGATTTTGATATTTAGAGATTACTTGTTTTAATCTTTGGTTTAATTTTATTTTGTAAGTATGTACAACGTCTATGTGACCCTAAAGTTAAACCTACAAAATAATTCCCATATAATCAGCACAACAGATAGGCCCTGACATCCATTCATTCAGCAAGTATTTGTGTGGCCTAGGTCCCAGGGATTCAATGACGACCAAGTTAAGTCTTCTGCCTTGAGGAGCTCAGGATATCTTAAAAAACTACCGATACACAGATGAATTAAAATATGATGTGATAAGTGTTATACTTGATGGGAAGAAAAGCACTAATAAGAGAGCATTTTATTGGGGCTGGAGATACGAATTTGAGCAGAGCCTTGAAGGACAAGGGGAAGCTTGTCAAGAGATGTCATAAAGAGCTGTGTACACGCTACACACACACACACACACACACACACATTCAACATTCACTTCCAGGCCAAACTCTTAGCCATAACTTTCTGTTCCTCTGAATAGGCCTGACATATTGGCTAACTCGACCCTGGGATCTGAGTGGCATGAAAGGGGACCTGGGTCACAGTGAATATTGGAGAATATACTAAATTCCCTCTTTGACTCTCTGACTCCCACAATCCTGCCTTACTACATCTAAAAAGTCCTATAGACACTAACGTTGCACTCCAGAAAGGCAGGACTGTGGGCAGACAAATGGGAGGACAGACTGCTGTCCTCACTGCCCGGGCAGGTGTCCTCGGACCACGGGCCAGAACTGCGTGTGCTCCGCAGGGCCACTGCACAGCCTCACCTTCAGACAGCCTATTCTCCGACTCTGTCTCTGTCTCGTCCGCTCACTGCCTCCAGGATTCATTCTCCGGTCATTTCTTGGTCCTCTTGGCACCTGTAACCCACTGATCCTATCACTTTTTTCACTGCTTCTTAGTCCACACATAACACACTCCCTCCCCCAGCTTCAATGCCAAGATCGTCATAATCAAGGCTTGGTGCACACCCTCATGCCCCCTGCCACTCTCCTCTAATGTCTTAGTTGCTCGATAAAAGCCCATCCCTACACCTAATGCCTCACCGCTCTGTGCCTGCACCTACGTGGCAGTAAGTAGTTGCCCAAAAACCCAGACCAGTGTTGACGACTCTCACTTTAAATTAATGGCCTCTTTCCTTCAGCGATCCCCAGGTGCTACCTGGCAATAACATATTTCCCTAGCCCATTCCCACGTCTCCCTGGAGAGATGAGCATTTCATGTCGCTCCTTCCTCTTCCGACATCTCAGCCCGCCGCACCTCAGCTGGTCAGCTGCTCCCCGACTGGGACAGCGCCACGCGGGCTGAGTTTTGGAGGCAGAGGGGTGGGGGAGCAGCTACGAAAAGTTGGACTCTCAGAGTCCTTTCAGGAATGTAGGGGTGTGTGGAGAAATATAATTGCTCCCACTGGGGCTACCTCAGGGAACAACATTAAGAGTTTGTATCACTTTTAATGGGTTTTTAAACATTGGATTTCTAGTTCTTTGGGCGCTTTGGATGCTTGTTTAATAGGGTCTCGTCCCTTCAACTGTAAGGGGCAGGAGGGCAAAGTGTGTCTGTCTCCGTCCCCATTGTGTCCCCAGCACATGTGACAGTATCTGACACATGTTGTTGAATGAAACTCTGTAGGGAATACATGAATCAATGGGTAAACCGAGTTTCTTCCCTTAGGTGAGGGTGGGAAATCCGTTTGCCTTTAGATTGCTAATGAGGATGAACGTGAGCTATCTGTTGATGTCCACGCTCCACGAGGCCAAGGGTTCCGACGGGCCGTGGGTTTTACCTGTGAGCGAGAGCAGGTGCCGGGGGTGGGCAAACCCGGGGGAAGCAGAATGGCCACATACGTTACCTCCACACTCAGGCTGCGTGCCGCTCCACGAGCCGCTGGCTTGGCAGGTTCGCTCCGACGACCCCCGGAGCGCGTGGCCAGCCTCACAGCTGAAGCGCATCAGGCTTCCGGGGGCAAAGCTGTCCCCCAAACGGATGCCGTGTGCCGGGATCCCAGGGTCACCGCAAAGTCCCACGCTGGTGCCTACGGACCGGAAGCAAACCAACACCACTGTCTCTGGCAGGGGAGGAAAGGAGTGGAGGACGGGGGGAGAAAGACACTGGGCCACCGTTAAGGGGAGGCAGTGGGGCTCCCGCATGAGGGGGTGAAACTGACTGTGTCTAGCCCAAGTTACCTAAACAGGCTCCTGCCTCACTACTCAGTGGCCAAAGAGCAGAAAGGTCTGAGGGCATGGGTGAGTCCCTGGACCACCCGGCAAGGGAGGAAGAAGGCGGAGGGAAGGCTCTTCGGTGGCTTGTGCCTCCGAGCCTTGGCCTGTGCCAGTGTGGAATGGCAGTGGTCCAGGCTGGCTGCACCTCCTCTCCCCCCTTCTCCCTTCCCACCAATATGTGCTGATTCCAGAGTCCCCTCCCCTTCCTGGTCCACTGTCTCAGTTCAGACACTCAGCCTTCTCTCGCCTGAACGATGGGAAGAGCCTAACAAATGTCTTAAACTCTCCCTCTCACGCATCTTCCATTTATCCTCGGATCTTAACAATGAACCACCACCAGTCACCTGACCTTGTTTCTTTTCTGCTGAAACATCTCCACGGGCTTCCCGTTGCCTGTAGGATCAAGTCCCAACTCCTTAGCACAGCTTCATCTTCTCAACAGCCCAGCTTGACTCCTGATCCTTTAATTGAGGGTTCCCCATCCCCAAATTACACAGTACAGGTGAGCTCCGGATTAACGATCTTAGAAGCCCTCAGCTCATTCTTTCTTTGCCTCCTGCCTCCTGCTCTATTTCTGCATTGATCTGGGTTCTGATACTGCACAAACCCACCCCAGAGGTGGAGGAGGGTAGAAAATAGGAGACAAAGCCATACGGTCGAGCGGCTGTGGGAGTTAACTCATCTCCTAGTACAGACATGTGGAAGAGACATCTGGCTCAGAACAGGCCACAGTTAGGACGAGGAAGGAAGAGGGAAATTAAGGACTAAATTGCAACTGATGTGGATTGTTCTTCTGCATAAACCCACACATGTGGGCATCACACGATAACATCTGAGTGACCACATTTAGTTTGTTGGAGTAAAGAAATGTTTTTAGACTTTTTTTTGTTTTTTTTTTTTGGTACGTGCCCCTAGCGGGAACTGAACCCCGGACTCTCTGGTCTGCAGGCCGATGCTCCAACCGCTGAGCCAAACAGGTCAGGGCTGTGTGTTGAAATGTTTAAATCATGTATAACCCACCATGTACCATTTTTGTCTCTTCCTCTCAATCCTGGAATTATGAAAATACCATGTTCCTCCTTCTGTTCCCTACCAAGCAAGGAGGATTCATCCAATCTTCAAGCCAGACATTTGAAAAAACAGGGCCCATCACACGTGGCCAGGTTGCCTTATCTTCTGAAGTTTTCCAGGATGTAGCTCATGGCCGGACCGGGCCCCTGCAGGGCAGCTGTAATGGTGAGTATCTCACTCCCACACCGGCTAGCTGACCTCAGCTGGAGCCGGCACCATCGTGCAACAGGCCTGAGGATGGGGCTCTCCAGTCCTGGGGGCTTAGCTGACAGAATGGCCCCCACTGCAGGGTTTGGTGTTTCTGGGTCAATGCTATACGGGAGCCTGGGACAGATACTGTATCACGGGGCAGACGGCAAAGGGAGGCTCTTTTATGGAAGAAGCATATCAGCAAGATGATGGCCCTTCGGAGGTGGGCAATGAACTTCCCAAACTATGACTCCAATGCCGGGAATCTCTGCATGTCCCTGATGGCCCAGGGACTTGTGTCTCAAGGGCTCAGGACATTTTGTAATACATTACCTGGGTGCACTGACTATACAGAATGAGGTTCAAAAATGTGACCCTGGAACTCTTGCATGTGTATTTCTTAGGCCTGGCAGGAGACGCTGTTGCAAAAGGTGACATCTGTAGGTTTCAGGAAGGGAGGGGCTGCATTCTGCTCAGTGCCGCACACCTCGCCTCGCCTCCCCGTCTCCTGTTCTTCTCGTCTCTTATCCTCTCCTCGAAGGCTATCGTTCCTCAGCCTCAGCATTCAGAGAATCCCTCTAACCCTGTCCTTGGCGGCCTACAGGACAGCTCCGCCTGTGACCGGTGGCCCAAGTGCCTGTCATCCTCGATGGGTGCGCAGGAGGAACGAGACTGCTAAGTAGGCCTCAGGGTATTCAGGCTCAGCAGCTGAGCGCAGTGGCTCCCCAGTGAGCGGGTCCATGTCGTCTGAAGGTTCTTTTCTCGCTCTGCTTTTTCACGTTCCCAAGGTGTCTGCTGTTTCTGTGTCTCCCCTATTAACCTTGATGTGGCCAAGGAAGAGTCCCTTTTTCCACATACAGGACCAGTACTTCGGAAGTCACCAGATTATGAAATCTCAGGGTGGAAAAAGTTTTTGGAGGTTGTCTGGCTTACTGTTCTACTCCAGACAAGAACTGTTTCTGTAATATTTCCAGCAGCTCATTCTCCAGCCTCTGCTCACCAACTTCAAAGAAGGGGAATTCGAGTTTGGGTGCAAAGGCTTGGGATTCCGAGCCACGGGCCAGGAGGGCGGCTGTGTGGTCGAGTCACACATGCCAGTGGGGAGGAGATGCTCAGGGCTGTCTCCTGGGTTCTTCCTTCTCTGCCCGGCACTTCCCTTTCCAGTGGAGAACAAGGGTCCCCTAACTAGGTCAAACGGTCTTTAAGAGCGCTGTCAGCCCAATGTCCTAGAGAAGCATCCAGAGTGGGGAGCTTTATGCAGAGATTCTTCCCAGAAGAGACTGGAGCAAAAGCTTGGAAGGGCGCTGGATGGGACAGGTGTGCCCTTCCTCTTTGGAATGCTTCCTCCTCTTGACACTTGCTCTGTGGGCAACTCCAGAGGCCTCAATATACTGGGCCCTTGTCCTCCCCATGCTACCCTCCCAAGTCACTTCCCCCAGAATGTCAAACATAATGAAGTCAGGGAGGGACCCAGATCACTGGCCTCTCTCTAGTCCAGGTTCAATGAGTCCTGGTGGCTCAAACGCAGTCCTGCCCAGTTCATGAACTGGGTGATTAATGAGACTTACAGAGGCGAGGGGCTGACGTCCTGGTGGTGATAGAGTGATGTGTCTGGCATCGCCCTGGCCAGCCAATAGCCCTTTGAAACAGTGCCTCCGTGCTTTGAGAATTTCTTTTCTGGGGAGCCCTAACTAACACCTGGTTCAGTATTCTGGAAGTGTCATAATTTGGGGAGACAGGGTCATCTGGGAACCTCAAACTGTAAGAATAGCTGTATCCTCCCTGGTCGGCAATCTCTTGGCTGCACGAACTTGGCCAGAGCTGACTGATGGGATAAACTGGGCGCAGACCACACGGGCTGAGGTCCAGACAGGACCTCTGATAGCTGTGCTCTCTCTGCCTGTTAGAGATGAGATGAGGGTTCGGAGGTCTGCGTTCCTCCCACCCTCCTGCCACACTCACGCTTGGGAGCTTGTGCACCTCCCATGAGCCAACTGTTCCCTTGGGCCCCCTCCCCCATGCCAGGCCCCATACCTGAGCAGTGGGGCAGGGAGCCTGTCCAGTTTCCGTCCAGCCCACACATGCGGGTGGCATTTCCCACCAGAGTCCGCTTGCCGGTGCAACTGTAACGCACGACCGCCCCCACGGTGTAGTTGTCCCCAGACATCTGGGAATGGGGTGGGGAGCCCGGATGGCCACAGGACACCACTGTGGAGAAGAGCAAACATCTCAGCAACTCTGCCCAGGGAGAGATCGTCATCTCAGGACACACACTGGGCTCTCTGTAGTGACAGGCAGACAGGAAGCACACTTCCTGCTGGCACACCCAGCTGGCACCAGCAGACAATGCCCACCCACCTTGTCGTACAGTTTCCGTATCAGGGAAGTGAAGAGTGATACCTTTGTTTTAAGTTGAAGAGAGAGCACATGTGAAACTCTCGGCAGGCAGTAAGAATGCAGTCCTGTTTGTTCCTAGTCTTTCTTGCCTCTTGTAACACCCTCTCCCTAGTTCCTCACTGCTGGCGGACATAGCCAAGACGTCTTTGGCACATAGTATACGTAGTGGGCAATCGTGGTCCCAGGACTGTCTGGCTACAGGTTCCAGAGTGAGGGCCAGTTATAGTCCCTTCCCAACTGCGTCTTACAGTTGTCCATACCCACTGCCCCCAACTTGACACCTTCAGTCTGCAAGTTCCCTTTCCCGAAACATCAGTGTCTGTGAGAACCAGTGACGAGGCTGGAGCTGAAGCACACAGGCTCCGGCGGGGCGATGCTGTCAGGCCCCTGCGCTTTGCCTTCCCATTGCTCTTGCCGCAGGTGGGCCTCAGGCTCGCTCACCCACTCAACACCTGTTTACTGAGTGCCTCCTGGGGGCGGGCACTGTTCCGCGTGTTTGGGAGAATAAAGGTCACGCTCGTGTGGAGCTTCTATTCTAGCGGGAAAAGGAGACTACAAATAACCAAATAAATAGCTAATTCTAGGGGGTGCCATGTAGGAAAATTATAGTATGAGATTTCAACACCCCACTTTAAATATGGACAGAACATCTGGAAAGAGATCAACAAGGAAATACAATGAACAGCACTACAAGCCAACTAGATGTAACAATCATCTACAGAACACTCTCAATAACAGCACATACTTTTCTCAAGTGCACATGGAACATTCTCTAGGACAGACCACAGGTTAGGCCATGAAGGCGGGTGGGTGAGAGTGGGGAGGAGGGTGTCCATCAGGGGAAAAAGGAGGAACATCTGTAATACTTTCATTAATAAAGATAAAAACAAAACAAAAAAAGTGGAATATCTAAATAGAGTTATAACAAATAAATAGAATCAATCAATAATCAAAAACTTTTATCACAGAAAAGCCCCGGACCAGTTGACTTCACTGCTGAATTCTACCAAATTTCTAAAGAAGAAATAGCACCAATTTTTCTCAAACTACTCCTAAAACTAGAACAGAGGACACTCTCAAACTCATTCTATGAGGTCCGTATTACCCTGATACCAAAACCAGATCACAAGGAAGAACTACAGACCAATAGCCTTTATGAACCTAGTTGTAAAAATCCTCCAGAAAATACTAGCAAACCAAATCCAGAAGCATAATAAAAGGGTTATACACTGTGACCAAGTCTGATTTCTTCCAGGAACACAAGAGTGGTTCACCATATGAAAATCAATCAGTGTAATACACCATATTAATGGACTGGTGGGGGGTGGAGGGAACCCCACACGATCACCCCAATATTCAGAAAAGTCATTTGACAAAAATCCAACACCCTTTCATGATAAAAATGTTCAACATGCTAGGAATAGAAGGGAACTTCCCCAATCGAATCGAGGGAATCTATCAAACCCCGCAGCTGATGGCATACGTAATCGCTAAGGATGGAGAGCTTGCTCTCCCCTCTCGGCCAGGAACACAACAACAATGTCTGTGCTTGCCACTTCTGTTCAACCTGTCCTGGAAGTTCTGACCAGGAATGAGGTAGGGAAAGAAGTACCAGGCATCCAGTTTGGAAAGGAATAGGTAAAACTATGCTTGGTCACAGATGACATTGGATTAGGCCAGTGATTTTCAACCGGTGTGCTGCAAGAATTTTGAAAATATTCAATCCCCGACTATTTAGTCAGGGGCACTGACCTCTTTTCCCTTAGACTGTCAAATAAAAAGAAATGACAACAGCCAATACAACAATAGCTGTCTGGTGTGAATGGATAAAAATTATACCTACTTTTTTGTCATATCGGCAAAAAAATATATATGTATTTTTTGGTGTGCTGCAGAGTTTTGGTAATTAGTTTATGTGTGACAGGAGATAGAAAAGGTTGAAAATTGCTGGCTTAGGCGATGGTTTCTCAAATATTCCACCAAAAGCACAAGCAACGAGAAAAAGAGTAGATAAAGGACATTATCCAGAAAGTGAAAAGATGGTTCACAAAATGGGAGAAAATGTTTGCAAATCTTGTATCTGGTCTGAGTATCGTATCTAGAATATATAAAGAACTGTTAAAACTCAACGATACAAAGACAAACAACTCAGTTAAAAAATGGACAAGTAACTTGACTAGACATTTGTTTAAAGAAGAGATACTGAAGGCCAATAAGCACATAAAAAGATGCTCAACAACATAAGTCGTTAGGGAAATGGACATCAAAACCACAATGAGATCCCACGTCACACCCACTAGAACGGCTATCATGACAAGGATGAACAATGTATAAGTAAGAATGTGGAGAAACTGGAACCCTCATAAGCTGCTGGTAACAATGTAAAATGGTGCAGCCACTTTGGAAAATGATTGTCTTCAAAACGTTAAAAATAAAGTCACCACATAACCCAGCACCTCCACTCCTAGGTATTTATCCAAGAGAACTGACAACATATGTTGACACAAAAACTTGTACAGGAATGTTCATAGCAGCATTATTCATCAGAGCCAAAAAGTGGAAACAGCTCAAATGTCTTGTCAGCTGAGGAACGGATAAACAAAATGTGGTGTATCTACAACAAAATAATATTTGGCCACAAAAGGGAATGAAGTATTGATAAATGCTACAACAAGAATGACCTTGGAAAACCTTATGCTAAGTAAAAGAAGCCAGTTTCCAAAGGCCACATATATAATTCCATTTATATAAAATGTCCAGAATAGGCCAATTCATAGACAGAAAGTGGTGAGCATTGCACAACTTTGTGAATATATTAAAATCACTCAATGATAGACTTCAGAAGAGTGAGTTTTATGGTATATGAATTATATTTCACTAAAAAAAGGAAAAAGTGTAAATCGATTAAACCTTCCCAAAGAAGCTGGTTATTAATCCAAATCCAGTTTGGTCTGCCTCAAGAGTCTGGAATTTTTACGTCAGTCCTTCACAGCAAGAACTTGTTGTTTTTCTGGAAAAAGCGAGGGAGGGGTAAAATAGGAGACAGTGTTCCACACAGCAGCCAGTTCTAGAGGAAGAGAACACTGAAGGCTGAAGAAGCTGGTGGCAGGTACTAGAAAGGGAACAGGCCTCCAGACAGGAAGAAAGGGAGCACAAGAAATGGTGCAGCACCTAACCCAATAGGGGCCCAAGAAGGGCTCTGACATCCAAGAAGCAGCCAGAGTGACCATCATTGTGAGGTAACACACACACACACACACACACACACACACACACACACGAGCACAGTTCTTTGACATGGCCCATCCCGTCAGCCTGTACAGGTGATCATTTGGAGTAGATGACATCTACTTACAGAGACACTGGGGGCGGGGCCGGTCCCATGTGCTATCTCCCTGGCAGCTGAGCACCGGGGTGCCCAGGAGGTAGAAGCCGTGGTTGCATTGGTAAGACACTGTGGTGCCATAGCTGAACTTGTGCGGGCCGCTGGCATGGACTTGACGGACGCTGTTTTCTTGGTGCCCAGGGTCTGTGCAGTTGATGACTGCAATGGAACGGGAAAAATTAGACGCAGACTAAATACATATTCATCTGATTTTACATGAGAATTCAGAAGCCCAAACAGGCATGGAACCCCAGCATAGCAAAATTTCTAGACTAAAGCAGGCAACACAAAGCAGATACCGCCTGGGAGTGTGATCTGGTCCCGAGGCTGGTGCTTCTTCCTGCACTTTGACCACCTGGCTAAGGGACTCGTTCTCACGTGTCCAGCTAGACATCACCTCCCTCGAGAAGCCTTCCCACCTCTTCTCAGACTGGCTAACCTCTCCCTCCTCCGTGCTCCCTTGCATGAAGTTGACTGTAGATTGGATCGGCCTAGGCTGATTTGTTTGAACACCCGAGTCCCCCGAGGGCAGGACTGCCTCCATCTGTGTGCCTATCCCAGCCCCGTGTGTCTCCTGCAGCAAAGCTCATCAGTTGCAAACCCATGCATCTGAGCTGACTTGAACAGGGGCCGGGCTCTTTTGGGAAGTGTTTTAATCACTTTTATGAGTATTCTCAGGAAAGATTAATATCCTGGGGGACAGATTTGACTTTTAAATGGTAAAGTGTTTCCAAAGCAGCTTAACTCAAAATCAGAGGGCAATTTCAGAGTAATGGCAATATCCTTTGTAACTCATCTTGTGTACTTTTGCCCTCAAAACACTTCTGCTGCCATTATCCTGCCAGCGTCTCTCGGGCATCAGGGCAGGTATTTTAAATCTTTGATAAGCTTTTAAGGTATAAGGTATTTGTACCTTGATGAGCCTCTCTGAGGCTCAGAGAAGTTGGCATCACAGAACAAGTGGGCGGTAACTATTCCCTCACAATCTTTATGGCGGTATACTGAGTGCCAAGCGCTGTGCTGGGCAGTGAGGGCACCACAGAACTGACCATCGAGAGTGGAACTCCTCCACCTCGGCACTGTGGGCATTTGGGGCTGATAATTCTGTGTTGTGGGGGCGGTCCTGTTCATAGCAGGATGTTTAACAGCATCCCCAGCCTCTACCCACCAGACGCCAATAGGAATCCTCCAGTGTGACAACCCAAAACGTCGCCAGACATCGGTCCCCTGTTGGGGCAGGAGGATGGGTAAATCATCCCCAGTTGAGAACTGCTGGTCTAGAGAGAAGGGCAAACAAGCGACTGTCCTGTTTGCTAAGCGCTCTGATAGGGGCAGCAGCGAATGTGCTGGAAGCACGAAGCAGAGCGTCAGAGCAGGGAGTAGACCAGGAAAGCCCGGGGCAGGGGGTGGAGCCGGCAGCTTCCCAGGAGAAGTGACCTTTCAGCCGGCTCCTGACGGCTGGGCAGAAGTCACCCGGACAGAGCGGGGGTGCTGAGGGGGACAGAGAAGAAAGACTGCACTTGAGGAAACTGGCCGGAAGTGCCCTGGGGGTGCATGGGCACAGGGCACGTGTAAGGAAACAGCAGGTTCCGTGTGGCTGGAACCCGGTGCAGAAGCGAGGCTGGGGGCAGGCGAGTGAGGAAGGAGGCTGGCCGGGCGGCTGGGCCAGGTCCCTTGGGCTGTGGAAACCGATGGGGAGAGAACATTCTCCTAAGGGCCGGGGAAGTCTGGGAAGGGGTTTTAAACAGGGAGTGACCGGGTCAGATTTGCATTTTAGGCAGATCAGGGGAGAGAGAGAATGGACTGGTGGGGGCAGGACCGGAGGCCATGGTTTCTAAGGTCTTCCAGAGGCGGGGGCGGGGGCGGCGCTGGGAGGTGTAGCGGAAGGTACAGGAGGATTTGTGTTTTGTGTTGGGGGATGAAGCAGTTCTTGGGGAGAAGGGAACATGGGATGGCACCCCAAAGCCTCAGTTCTCAGCTCTTCCTGCCTGAGTAGATGACCGAAGGAAGGTGCAAAACAAAGTCTTGCTAATCTTCCTCCGAGGTCTCTAGAACCTTCTCTCACTCAAAATGGCACCTTGGAATGTTAAGGGAAGGATGTGCTCTTAGGATTAGTTGTGAATGTATCTTAATTAATTTATTTTTTTAATTACTTGGCCCTTGCTGGTTTGGCTCAGTGGTTAGAGTGTCGGCTTGCAGACCTGGTCAAGGGCATGTGCCTCAGGTTTGGTTCTATTCCCCGGCCCTGGTCAGGGTCATGTGGGAGGCGACCAGTCAATGTGTCTCTCTCACATCGATGTTTCTCTCTCTCTATCCCTCCTCCCCACTCTATCTGAAGATAAATGGAAAAATATCCTCAGGTGAGGATTAAAAACAAAAATTATTTGAAAGTTTTGGCCCTCTGATATCAGTTACAGTGAGCTGTGTCACATCACACAGCCACCCACCCGGACCCCAAACCCTGCGAGGAGGAGCCATTGTCCAGGGGATCTCAGCCCCTCGCTGAGGAGCTGGTCAACCTCCAGGCCGGGGCCGGGCTCTCGCCTTCCGCTCACTCCGGCTCTGCACTTCCACGTCACCGAGCTGGCCCGGCTCTGCACTTCCATGTCACCGAGCTGGCCCGGCCGTTTTTGGTGAGGGGCAGAAACCCCGTGTCCCCTTCCCCGCTGCGCACAGCCTTCAGAGCCTTCGGGGCGGCTCCCCAACAGTCCGGAGGCAGCCGGGCTAGCCTCGATGCAGTCTGCCTCTGGGGTCCTGGGTTTCTTCTCTTCCCTCCCCCGTCACCAGGCCCTAGACTGTTCGCTTTCTATTTTTCATTCGAACTTCTCTGCTTTTTTAAAAAAAAATGGGGCTCTGTGGGATGAATTACTGGTTTACAAAACGTGAACAAAAAGATCGTTTTCAACTTCTGTTTTGACAGATGAAACTTGCGCTTTTTTTTTTTTTTTAAATGTAACCAACACTTAAATTTTACATGGCTATGTGTAGGGGTTGAGAAAGTCCCCATTTATGACCCTCCTCTGTCCCAGTCTTCCCTATCTGAGTCAAAATAACGCCAGGACCGCATGGAAGGGCGTGCTCGCGGCTATGGAGCCGCCGGCGGCGGAGTGGGAGGAGAAGGGACTCACTTCTGCAGGTGGGCAGCGTGTCGCTCCACTGCCCGCTGGCCAGGCACTGCGACCCAGCTGCGCCCTCAGACACATATCCAGGGTTGCAGACGAACTTGACCACATCGTTGAGGTTGAACTGGTTGCCCTGAGTGAGGCCATTGATCGGATTGCCTGGGTGTCCACAGGTAATTGCTGTAACCAGAACAGGAGAGAGGTTAAGTCCTCCTGTCCTTCCACACCCCAAAAAGTTCACCCTCCTCTCACCTGGCATGTCTATGCCCATCAGTGAAGTTCAGCCGTAAGTCTAACTGTAGTCTCTTCTGTTGCAAAACCTTTATCTCCTGAAATCCTCGTGGGGACATTCCCTCCCCCTTGAAGGCATGTCCATAGTTTGCACAACTGGACAGAAACCATTCTATGACTCCCCACAGGGCATTAGGCCTGGACTGTAGCTCTCTGTTATCCAGCAACACAGTCATGCCTCTGAGCCCTGAGGCCCCCCAGTTCTACTCTTCATTGCTAGATACACTGATGACTGCCGCTCAGATGACTGATACGCATCCCAGTTCTTGGGCCAATCCTGACAGAGCCAGAGTCAATAGTAACCAAGCCTGAATGGAGGGATTGGTCCTCTTGCCAGACCAGTGGCCGAGGCCAACCCCAGGGAACCAGAGTTGTTAGGAGATGGTGGGAGAGTGGAGATAAGCCTCATGGGGTCTGTGAACCCACTGGAATGATATGCAAAATACTGGGTGCATGCAGTCAGCTTGGGAGAGAACCCATCTTTCTCCCCGGGTTCACAAAGGGCCAGGCCCCCCTCCTCAAGGTTAAAAAGCACTCGTACACAGTGAGAGATGAGTACCGAGGCAGAAAACCTTTGGGAGGACCACCTTTCAAAGGGCAGAGCCACCAAAGTGCCTGCAAAAGAAACTGAGGGGTCATCAGCAAAGCAGAAAATAGAGCTGGACAGGAGGTAGGAGTGTCACAGGAACCAGGGGGAGACTCAAGAAACGTCAGACACCCCAGGTAGGTCTGGTTCCCTGCAGAACCCAGGCTGCGGAGGGGAGAGGGACAAACCTCATGAGGAAGGAAACTAGGGGTCCTCAGGAGGCTTGCACACTTAACTGGGGCTTGAGTACATGGACCACTAGACCCAAGGGTCCTGAGCACAGAGACCATGACACATTCGATTCCTCTGTGTCCACAACATCGCGCCTGGCACAGAGCGGGTACTACAGAAACGTTTACTGAACATGGCCGTACAGGCCGAGGGAAAGGAGTAGAAAGGGAGGGTCAGCAGTTCGGAGGAGAGAGTGAGAAACAGACCAAGCTCACTAAGGAGGCAGAAGGAAAGAAGATCCGGAGACTCGGTAGAGGGCTGAGCCTGGGGCCTGGAGAGAGGCTTCCCCCGAGGCAAGAGGGAAGGGGCCTGGCTGAATGCCGACAAGGACAGGTGTGGGTGGGGAAGCAGTGCGGGAGGAATTATTGTCTGATGGCTTCCATCATTTCTGCACAAGAGAAAGTGAGATTATATCATTGGCTAATAGTTACTGGGGTTTACATATATTATTTCATTGAATCCCTACAGCCCGGTGAGGTAGGTACCATCATTCTCCTCGAGGGGAAACAGAAGGGCCAGTTTCCAAGTGGTTCATCTGAGTTTTCTCCAGCTTCTCTGATTCCAGGCCATCTCAACGATCTGTTTTGCTGTCTGCTGAGAATATGGGTGATGGGGATGGAGTATGGGTCTTCAGAAAAGAGGTGAAGTTGTAAAATAGCTGTGTGGGGCGGGCAAGAGCGCTGGCTCAGGAAATGCAGAGGACTTGCAGGAACTTTGGTGATGGCCGATACTGGGTGTACATGTAGTGATGGCTAACACGGCTACCCCGGGTAACCCTTATAAATGTCTGTTCCTCGACTCTTGCCTTCTTGCTCCAGATACTCTGGGAGAGAAGGGGGTTTGGGACATAAGATCCTGGATTCAGTGACGTGACAGGTGGTGGCATTATCACCATCATCGTTGTCATCGTCACCACAGCAACAGCAGCATCTGTTTGACGTGTGTATCAGGCACTGTTCTAATAATTTTATTTTATTTATTTATGTTTTTACTGTTCTGACCATTTCATCTGTATTAATTTATTTGATCCTCTTAATACTCTTTGAAGTATCTCCATTTTATAGACGAGAAAACTGAGACCCCGTGAGGTAAACTAAGTCATCTAAGGTCACAGACATATGACATATAGTAGTAGATCTGGGATTTGAACCCAGACATCTAAAATGTCTTTAGGTCAGGCAGACAGTCTCCATCTAATTCTAGACTCCAGAATCCCCTATTCTTTATAGCCCAATCTATTCACACACATTCTGTGCCAATTGCCTGAAGGCATTTGAATTTGTGTCTCCTGGATGAAACCGAATATATTTTCTTTATAACATCTGCAAGACAAATGACTATAGATGGGTCTTGCTTTAGGTGAACGTCATACTTTAGAAGCTATTAAGATCTATTTCCACGGATTGCTTGTTGAGTAAGTCGCATTATTTATTGCTCCATCTCATATACAAAAAGCCGAATGAAGAAAAAGAATTATAAACAAAAACTGGCCTTCACAAAAACTAAGAACAAAACCCTGAACTCTACACAAAGGTTTACTTTAGGGAGCATTAAAAAGTGAAGAGTTTTTCAAATGAACGCCGGGCAGCTGGGAATAATGGTGGTCGTCTAACCCCCAGAATGCAGATGAACAAGCACACAGGGGAAATCCCGGCCCGCAGCATAACTAGGGGACAGAGAATGCTATAGACTTCACATGAGGCGTGAGGAGGAGAACAAGCACTCGGCAGAACTGCCCCTCCCGCTCCCTGCAAGCCTGTGGACCGCGAGACCGCGAGACCGCGAGACTGCGCGGGACGAGAAGAGAGAAGGAGACGGGCCAACACTGATCGGAAATCACTGCTGGAAAGAGAACTCTCATCTTCAGTGTGACATGCTGGAGAAGGTTCTGGTGTGTCAGGAGGCACCGGCTGCAGGAAAGGGACGTGACAGTGTGTGTGATTCTCCTCACTGCCTCCAGACGAAAAGAAAGGTAAACAAATAAAGGAAGGAAGGAAATGAGAGAAGAAGGGAAGGGGAGGGAGATAGAGAGATCCTCCAGAGATCGGGTAACACAGGAAAAATATACAAAAGGAGAAATTTAGGGTTCTGAAATGACAAAGGAGAAACAAACAAAATGGAGGAGAAATAACTTTCTCTTACCTTATACAAGAAAACATTTTATTAAAAAGCAAAACATCCCCTATGTTCATAGCAGCACTATTTACAATAGCTAAGATCTGGAAATAACCAAGTGTCCACCAGCAGATATGAATGGATAAAAAAGCTGTGGTAATTCACCCAATGGAATACTATGCAGCTGCAAGAAATAGAGGTCTCTTATCCTTTGAGATGACATGGAGGGACCTGGAGAGCATTATGCTGAGCAAAATAAGCCAGTAAGAGAAAGATAAGTCCTACATGATCTCACTTATTTGTGAAACATAATGAACAAAATAAGCAGTGGACCAAAAGAGATCCGGAGTCATGGAAGTAGGGAACAGACTGACAAAACTCTGAGGGATGGGGGGGTGGAAGGGGTGGGAAGAGATAAACCAAAAAACTTACATACATATATGCACAACCAATCAACAAGGACATTAGGCTAGGAAAGGCAGGAGGGGGGTGGGAGAGGGAAGGAGAGGGTCAATGGGGAAAAAAGGGGGACATCGATAATACTTTCAACAATTAAAAAACAAAACCAACAAACCAACCAAACAAAAACAGACTTTCTGGCTGGTTTGGCTCAGTGGTAAGAGCGTCAGCCCACAGACCAGAGTCTTGGGTTTGATTCCTAGTCAAGGGTACATACCTGGGTTGCAGGTTCAATTCCTGGCCCCGGTTGGGGTTGTTCAGGAGGCAACCAATCAATGTCTCTCTCTCACATTGCTGTCTCTCTCTCCCTGCCTCCCTCTCTCCCTCCCTTCCACTCTATCTAAAAATCAATAGAAAAATATCCTCAGGTGAGGATTAACAACCCCTATCCCCCAAACAAAACAAAACATGTATTTGTCCAGTTTATCCAACATCATTTGTTGAAAATACTGCCATTACTCCAGAGTATATTTTTACCTTCTTTGTCATAGATTAGTTGACCATATAAATGAGGGTTTATTTCTGGGCTCACTATTCTGTTCCATTGATCTTTGTGTCTGTTTTTGTGCTAGTATCATACTGTTTTGATTATTATAGCTTTGTAGTATAGTTGAAATCAGGGAGCATGATATCTTCAACTTTGTTCTTTCTAGTTGGAGTCTTTTGTGGTTCCATATAAATTATATGATCATTTGATCCAGTTCTGAGAAGAATGATGTTGGTATTTTGATAGGAACTGCATTGAGATATGGAAGCATCCTAGGTGTCCTTTGATAGATGATTGGATAAAGGAGATGTGAGATATATCTATCTATCTCATGGACTATTACACAGCAATAAAAAAGAATGAAATCTTGCCATTTGTGACAACATGAATGGAACTAGAAGGTATTATGCTAAATGAAATAAGTCAGGCAGAGAAAGACAAGTACCATGTAGTTTCATTTGTATGTAAAATCTAAAAGCAAAACACCAAAACAAACAAACAAACAAACAAACAAGAAAAACAAAACAGAAGTGGACTCACAGATACAGAGACCAAAGGAATGGTTACCAGAAAGGAGGAGGGTATGGGTGAACAGGGAAGGGAAATATTGTGATAAGTTTACATGGTGACAGATGATTACTAGAATTAGTGGAGTGATCACACTGTAAAATATAAAAATGTTGAACCACTATGTTGTACACCTGAAACTAATATAACCAACATATGATTGTATACCAACTACACCTAAATAAAAAATAAATTTAAAACAAAACAATTGTATTTTGCTACACTGACAGGAAGGGGTACTCTTGTAAACCCTCCTAAAGCCACAAAATGAATAGAACACATCAGCCTAAGTCTATATAAAGAAAATAGAAAGGAATCAAAACGTTTCAGCTGATCAAAATAAAACACATGAAACATAAGAAGACTGTAAAAACACTCTAAACTGAATTAAATATTAACACATGAGTATTTGGAGGTATGAAAAACCATCCTGAGAATCAGAAGATAAAAAACTAAAGACATGGAGAAAATGTGGGAGAATAGGAAAAGGTAATTGATGACATGCAGGGAAGAACTGAAGAGAAAGACAAAATTACCTCAGAAATACAGACTAAATTCTAAGAGGGAGAACATTATCAAATGGTAATTTACCAACAGGCATTGAAGAAAGTCAGGCAAATCACCAAGGGAATGAAAATACGATGAAGTAAAAATGACCACAGACAAAGAGACTGAAACAGAAGACAGGCAAAAAAATTCAACATACACGGAACTGGAGCTGATTTATAAGAAAAACAGAACAGTGGGCTTGAATCAGTGTTTAAAACTATAATTCAAGAACATGTCTCAGAAATAAAACTTGAATCTACATATTCAAAGGTCCACAGTGTAACTAGGGAAATTGTCATGGAGCATATCCTGGAAAAAATATTAGACTTCAAAAATAAAGAAAAAACAATCATCAGGGCCCCAAGAAAAGCCACTGAGTAACTTAGAAGGACAAACAGAATGAAGCTAATGTTTGAGTTCTTCAGAGTAGCATGCAAAGCAAACTAATGATGGGAGAGTATTTTAAAGAAAGTCAAAGAAAGAGTGACCAAGGGTTTTATATCCAATCCAGCTATCCGTCTAATTCTAAATTCAGATACACAGTTTTAAACATGCAAGAACTCGGGGAACATCTTGCAGAGGAGGCATTATTGAGGAATCTACCAGAGACTGAGCTTCACCAACTAAGAGGTAACTGGGAAAACTTCAGCAGCATTGGTGAGCTTTTAACATATTTAATGTTAGATCTAGGAGTAAAATAAAAGTAGGGAAAAGGGTACAGTAATATTACAGAAACACCATAATAAACATTTTATGTTCTGACACAGTAGAAATAATGCAGCTAAAAACGGGAGGAGAAGGGAGTAAGGCAAGGGGAGCAGAACAGGTTCGTTGACTGCTGTACAGTCAAAACATGAAAGCCAACGGATTAAAAACGGATGAACTACATAATAAATGGTTAAATATGAAAACGGGGGTGGCCACTAGCATTAAACTGTTATAAAAACAAAATGCTGTTTCTGATGTTAAGGATGAAAGGAAGGATTGTAAGCCTAATATCAGGCACAGTACAATTCAAGTGAAAAAATATTAAAAGTGACAGGAAAGGCATTTTCAAAGGCGAAAACCACAATCTGCAATGTAGAGATAATAGTTATGAATATCTAGGCATCAAATAACACAGCGGCTACCTATATGTAGCAGAAACCACAGGAAATGCAAGGGAAAGTAGAAGCACACGAATGATAGAAAAATTTACAACACACCTCTCAGAACAAAGCAGGTCAAGCAGACAACAAAATAAATAAGTGTACACAGGCATAAACAACATAACCAACAAGGCACATCTCATGACTATACACAGAACTTTACCCCCAACACCTTTTCTTCTCAAATGCACATGGAACACACGTAACAGCTGATCAAATACTAAGCCACAGAGAGACCATCAGTAAATTCTAAGTAGAAATGTTATATACAATGCAATAAAATTAGAAATAAATAACAAGATAAAAATTAAAAAGGCCCTTCACCTGAAATTTTAAAAAATACTCTTCTATTTAAAAACTTCTGGGTGAAAGGGGAAATTAATACCAAAATTGCAGAATTTCTTGTAAATAATAAAACAAATGATTATCATCGGTGGGATACAATTAGAGTAGTGAGCAGAAGAAATTTCATAGTCTTAAATACTTATATCCATGACAATCAAGAAAAAGGAAAGAATAAAAATAAGTTAAATTCCCAACTCAACAGGTAGAAAATGAACTAAAAAGTTAACCAAAAGACGTCACAAGGAAATAAATAATAAAGATGAAAGCAATAATTAGTGATATGCAGAAATTAAAAACAACAGATAAAACACTTGCATCTTTGCAAAAAGTATGCAAAAGCCTCCAGCTAACCTAATCTAGAGAACAAGGGAGAAAGTCCATGTTGACTCTGAGCCCATGACTAGGGAGAGTGGGTAACATACTTACGCACACAGAAAGGGGTCTTGCCCGACCAGTGATGATCCTGCTGGCAGATGCGCACGGACATGCCAATCAGGCGGAAGCCGGCGTTGCACTGATACACCACGCTGCCCCGGTAGTTGTAGTTGTCCCCATTGATGTGTCCATTGACAATGGGCTCAGGAGTCCCGCAGTGTCCGGCTTTGATGGGGGATGGGAAAAGAGTGTAAATCAGAGAGGAGCTTACAGGAAATGAGGTGGGGCTTGTTCAGGGTAGGGGGAGACAGGAATGGGAGAAAAGGACCAAGTACCCAACCTCCCCTGGAGAGTAGCCATCCAGGAGTGACTACATCAGGAACTCTAGACATGATAGAAAAGGTGTTGAAGACTTGGCAACACCAAATTTCAAGTGTGCATCCCATATGACCATCCATCCCTGACCTTTAGTTTCTGTGTCTATATGCAGGTGAGAAATGATCACTGTTACCTCCTGCACACACCCCCACCCCATTTTTTCTCATCAACCAGCATTTCCTGAGCATCTACTACGTCTATAGTAAGGCCGTCAAAGCCTAGTTGTGTTGAAAATAACAGGTGGTCTGCTCAATTTATCCTTCCTCCCCTTGAGGGCCAAGGCACAGAGACGATGTACCCAGGTGAGTTATGGGGTTTGGGTGGAGCATGGTCCTAGCATTTCCTCCAGCATCCTTTGGCTTTGTGAACTCAACAGGGGCCTGAGACAGTGGGAGGGCAGCCCTGTGCCCTCTGGAACAGATCATCCAATCTATGCTATTAGGTTTGTGTAGCTGGGACCCTCCTTTGCACTTGAGGGATTCGAGAAGGCGTGAGAGGAGCAAGGACCTTAGTATCTAAGGTCTAGGCAGGGGATGAATGAACCGTGGGGGAATAATAACTGTTCATTTTTTTATGAGTTTGTCCTAGCTTATTATATATATATATTTAATAAAATAAAGAAGTGCCGAAAATTATTTCTATATTATAGTTGTAAAATTTGCTAATATACAATATAAAAGGTATTTTGGGTGTGTCATAGGAATGTGTCTGTACACCGCCCCACAGGTGGAGGCTGGGGCTCCACCCATCACTCAGGGGCCCATAAGAAGGGGCTGTCTGTTTGATCAGAATGAGAACCCCTCAAAGGTTTGTCTCATCAGACTTCAAGTTGTCCTCATTCCTTTGGGTTCCCCAAGAAAAGCCAGTTCAGGGTTTTAGTCATGGCAGATGCCCAAGAGCTGGTGCTTGGATTAAGCATTTTATGAAAGAAGATACAATGGCACTGCTCTAAGATTTCACTTTGGAAACAGCCAACCTCTCCCAGGGGGGCAACACGGGGAGAGGCCGGGGAGGTCCCTTACCGAGGCAGCGGACCTCAGAGCCGCTCCAGAGCCCGTTGGCCATGCACTCCCGCACCCGGGAGCCCACCAGCGTGTATCCGGAATTGCAGGAGAAGATGGCAGTTGCCCCGTAGATGGACAGTGTTCCGATGCGGTGCCCGTTGGGTGGGATGGGCAGCTCTCCACAGGAGATGACTACAAAGACAACAGGATGCTCAGTGCGCCAGCCCCAGAGGAGGGACACGCTGCCTCTGACCAGCGACAGGATGACCACAGTGGGATCTGTGTAACCTTACTCTGCTGGGGCCCAGGACCAGAAGACGGGTGGTGACAGGGACTTGTGTGATGTGACACCAGAGCAGCGATTCTCAACGGGAGGAGTCGCTAGAGGTGCCCGAGGAGCTTGACAAATGTCCAGGCTGCGCTCTGGACCCGTGACTCACAATCTATGGCTCAGGCACATGGAGTTTTAAAAAGTCAGGTGGTTGAGAGGTGCACCCTGCTAAGGATCCACCTGCCCAGAGACATGGCAATGCAGTGGCGTGCTCCTTGGTGTTCCGAGCAGGCGCTGCAAATCGATGTCCTGTAACTTCAGCTGAGCGCAGCAGCCCACACTCCTCAGCAGAGCACTGCGGGGAGCCCCTGGCCCACAGATGGGGTGAGGCCCAGCAGCCAAGGCTGCGCAGACATGGGAGCCCCTTCACGGTAACAGTGGGTTCATGCTGGGGACTCCCACGGGTCTCTCCCCCCGTGGAGTCTGCACTTGGATGATCAGACAACAGGGTCTGGGATCACCGGTGTTAGGAAGGCTCCACTCCTCCCAGCAGTCTCAAACTTCCCACAGCTCACCTCCTTCTGTTCCTCTAGCACACGGCCCTATTGATTAGCTACATGTTATGAGTATATGCTATTGCAGTGGATGCTGAGGTGAGCCACTCAGACCCCCACTTAGGACGAAGGGACGTACTGCCCCAGCTGCTGGCGGAGGACCCTCAGCTGCAGCCCTCTTCAGCCTGCCTCGGTTCAAGGGTCCTCCCATCCGAAGACGCGCTCTCTCCTGGGGAGCCTGCGCCCAATGTTCGGTGAGTACGGAGGTGTAAAGGCTCCTTGAGACAACTTGTGCTCACTCTGAAAGGCCACCCCGGCTTCAGGGCTCCCCGCAGGATCGGCTGAGGCTGCTACTGCTACAGCATCAGAGCCCGACTTCGCCTCCTTCCCATCCCTGTTTCCTTCCCTCCCCTCCCTCCACAGGGAGATCCCAGGGGCTCGCCCTAGGAAACCGCTGTCTGAGATGGCTCCCCAGGGACCCTGAAATGCCAACTATCAGGAAGAACCAAGGAAAACCCGTTTGCAATGGAGAAGGCGAGGCAGACACACCCAGTGGCCCGTCCCTTGTGCTCTGCCCATTCCTCCGGCACACACGGCCATCACAGGCCTCGTCACACCCCGTTCTCACTGTGTGCTTATTTGTCTGCCTCGCCAGGAGACTACACGCTCCTTGTGGGCAACCACAGACGTTTACCTTCAGCACTGTATAATACTTGGCATGAAGGTTGAATAAATACAATTGTGGATGCTCAACTTGGACAAATAAAATGACAAGATGCTAAGAAGTACTTCCTTAAAGTAGTAAGCCTCTCCCCAGCTCCTGGTTCTAGGCGTGTGTTAAGAGAGGTACACTGTAATCCCAGGTGATGGCCCCCCGCCCCCACGTATGAGACAGTTCAGGTAAAAGGCGCTGAGACCAACTTGCCCACCCTGCCCTCCTGGGCTCACTTTGGCAGGTGGGCATTGAGTTCCCGAGGCTCCATTTGCCATTGGCCTGACAGCGGATGACCCTCTGTCCCGTGTAGTAGTAGCCAGGGTCGCAGATGAGCATCAGCTGGGCCTGGAACTGGTACTGCGTCTCAAAGATGAGCCTCCACCGGCCGTGTTCCACACCGATGCTGCTGACATCGGGACAGGTCACAGCTGGGCGGACAGGAGCGGGGAGGAGGACTGATTAATTAATTACGGAAGACACTGGCAAGAGTCCCGAGCTGGGACCGGCAGACTGATGATGAAACCGAGTGTTCGGTCTGCAGGCAGGCCTGGTAATGAATGAAGTGGGCTGGGTGGAGAATGCAGCAGGCTCGGGCGGCAGATCCGCAGCCCCACCGAAAAAGAGAGGTGGTACTCAGTCAGCTTGATGGTTGGATGTGAGGCTGCAAGTTCTAGTTGGTCAGATCTTCATTGTCAAGAAAAGCTAGAAATGTGGATTTTTATATGCAATGCTCTGATTTTAAAATGTTGGAAGGCAATCAAGAATTGTTATAAATTGCCCTGGCCCGTTTGGCTCAGCGGTTGGAGCACTGGCCCGTCGACCGAAGAGTCGTGGGTTTGATTCTGGTCAAGAGCACATGCCTTGGTTGCGGTTCGATCCCTGGCCCTGGTCGGGTTTGTTTGGGAGGCAGCCCATTGATGTGTCTCTCTTACATCGATGTTTCTCTCTCTCCCTCCCACTCTATCTGAAAATCAATGGAAGAATATTCTCGGGTGAGGATTAAAAAAAAAGAATTGTTATAAATCATACTGTAGGCCACAGAAACAGAGCAAAACGAAAGAAAAACACAAAGCCCTGTATCTTCAGATTGAATGTGGCCTGTCGCTAGGTTGTGACTTTGTGACTTTGGCCTTCAACTTGAACCGCGCCTCTGCCACTTTAGAGGTTTGTGACCAAAGGACATTCGTGCACATGTCGTGAAGTGGAACGGCTCATTCCTAAGTTCTATGCCGCTTTGTGGAGACAGCTTGGGTGCAATGGTTACCAGTGATCTGAGAGCAATTTCAAGTGGGAAGCTAAGTGAGTACATGACACTGCTCACCGGTCTCTGCTCCCTGAACCCCCACCCTCCACTCACGTGCTCTCCCATCGCTGGGTTTAGCTCACTCCTTGCAGGAATCTTTTCAGCTCTTCCCCAGCCCCTCCTTACACCCGCCTCCCCCGCCCAAGGACTCACGGACACACTGGGGAGGGACGTTGCGGTTGCTCCACAGGCCTGTCTCCAGGCACTCCGCTGTGGCCTCGGCACCCGTCTGCAGGTGGTAGCCTTCGCTGCAGCTGTACACAGCCTTGGTCCCCACGGTGTACTCCTTGCCAAACACCATTCCGTTCCCGGGAGCCTCGGGGAGCCCACAGGACAGAGCTGGCGAAGGGAAAGCCATGAGCATGTCTGCTTCAGGTGCCGTTCTGAGAACATCGTTTTATCCTTCCTCTCCCCCAATTCCCGAATAAAATGATAGTAAGTACTAACGAAAGGAAATAACAACAACAACAAAATATGAAGATCACCAGCAGAGGAAAGTTCAAAGGGAAAAGCTTCGGAAGACAAAATGTAGATAGAAGTGTCTCGGTGCATTAAATGGTACCAAGAAGCTGCAGACGAAATAAGTACATGGGAGGGAGCTGTGGGGAGAGACCGGAACTCTGTCCCTCCCACAGGTATAGTGTAGAGACGGCCAGGCATGTGTTCTTCAAACTAAACAGAGAGGGTTTTCTTTCCCATTTGAGGGACAAACAAAAACAGAAACAGAAACCCTAAAAACAAAAATTCCCTTGAGAGAATGAAGGCTGTGAGGTGTGAGCCGGCAGCCCAGAGCCTCAGAGCCTCTAGCTGCCGCCTGCCAGCCCGTCTCTGGAGTGCACTCAACTCAACTTCCTGTTCACAGGGGAGGCCTGGGGGGCACAGACACCCATGTGTAATAACAAGAGGCAACTGACATCTGCCACCTGAACGAAATCAACCCAGCTTTGACTTAAAATATGAATAAATATAAAATTAAAAACGGGAAAATGTCTCCTTTAGAAGACAGAGCTAACTTAGGAAACTGAAGATATATAATCTTTAAATTTCTGATTAGTGGTATCTTGAGAAAATCAAGGTGACATTTTTCTTTTTCTGAATGTAGTATCAAACGTTGAGAAAGCGGAGGAAAAGACAACTTTGAGGAGGGCAATCAATACGTATCAAACACTGCAGATTTTGCATAGGTTAGGATTCAACAATCTTGATTTTGGGAATCCATTTTAAGAAATAAATATGAATGCTCATAACAATGGGATTATAAAAATTTTAAAAGCCCTGTTTACAGTAGCAAAAATATAGACATTCTAATGACCAACAACAGAATGAGACTGGAATAAATGAGTTTCCCACAGTGCTCTGCAACCACTGAGAATAATGGCGAGGAAGTATATTTGAGTTTATGATAGATGTTACTATCGAGAGTTTGGGATCTCAATGATACCATTTTTGTAAACAATATATAAAGACTAAAGGAAACGTGTTAAGTGTTAACAATGGTGATCTTAACTGATGCCATTATAGGCCATTTTCACTTTTTTCTTTGGTATTGTCTATAGTTGTTTTTTTTTCCAGATTACTAGTCTGAAGGTATGTTCCTTTAAGGGAAACACAAACCCCATGTATTATCAAAGGCAATGCATGCAGACCGCCTGGTGCGCACCACAGGCCTGACTGCTGGCAACAGGATGGTGACACCACTGTCCCCAGGCTCCCTCCACCCCCTTCTCCTCCCACCTGGCGCTCCAGCCAGCCCGAATTACTTCGAGGGTCCCGTTTCTCTCTCCGTTCTGTGTTTTCACAAACGCTCTTGCTGTTGCCTAGAATGTTCTCCTTGCCAATGCCTGGTCCCAAACCCTGCTGGCTTCTTCTGGAAGCCCCCCCCCCCCAGCTGTCCAGAAGGAGGGAGGTCCCTTCTCACCCCTGGGCTCAAACAACATGGTTTATACTCTTGACACAGCCCTTCCTGCCTCTGTTATTTTGCATTTATGTGGCAAGTATCCATCTCCCCCCTTGCTCTGAAGACACTGAGTTTTCTGCATATGGATATCCACCGGGCTAAAGCTGTACGTCCTCAGTCTATGCTTCCTGAAGGAGTGAATTAATTATCAGTCAGGAAACCCATACTCGGAAGTGATTGGTCCTGGGACAAACCCACGATGTGAGTAGGAACTGAGCCACCCGGAACCCTTCCCACCTGCTTCTCACCTTGACAGAGAGGAATGGCCTCACTCCACAGGTAGTAGCCCTGGGGGTGCCGGGTGCAAATGGCCATGCTGTGTCCCACCAAGCGGTAGCCGGCGTTGCAGCCAAAGTGGACGGAGCCTCCAGGCTGCGTGCTGGTCTGGCCCAGAAGGAAGCCATGGAGTGGAGCCCTGGGCAGGCTGCAGTAGGGAGCTGGACAACACAGTGAGTGAGGTCAGTGTCCATGCACGGGCGGGAAGACAGACACGCCCTGCCCCCATGCTCCCCATTTCCTTGTCTTCCCCATTGCCAGGCCTGCTGCTATTTAGGAAGGTCTGAGTGGCTGATACTGAGTGGCTGATACAGACAGTTTAGTAAAACCAAAGGAGAGGAAGGAAAACCACATGAAGCACTGGTTCCCTTGCTGGCAGCCAAGTTCAGGTTCAGGCTCTCGAATCCTGTCAGCTCCCAAAGAGGCACAGGACACAGACCCAATGGAGTCGGTTGGAGCTGCACCCGAGCCCTGTTCCTGACTCTCCAGGTCTGAGACTCGGACACATCCTGGAAGCTCACTCAGCTGTCTCCTCACCTGTCTATTGGGATGGGTGACATTTACCTCGTAGGTTTTCGGGCCATTTAAATAGGATTGTGTTTGTAAAAGACCCCAGCCTAGCCCAGGACACTCAGTGCTCAATAAATGGCCCTTCTCTCTGTCCTAGAGGTTGGAGGGAGAGGGAGCTGTGGCAACCCAGCACGTAGACTCCAGTCCCAACTCCACTCAGTGTCTAGCTTGAACTCGCTTCATTCACTAATGCAACAAGTGAGTGTGTAGTGTCCATTATGTGCCTGGTGCTATTCTAAGAGCTGGAAACAAAACAATGAAGAAACAGACAAAAATCCCAACTGCAGAGAACTTGCAATAAAAATCCCTGCCAAGCCCTGGCCAGTTTGGCTCAGCGGTTAGAGTGTCCGCCCGTGAAGCAGAGAGTCCTGGGTTCGGTTCCTGCTAAGGGCATGTACCTTGGTTGCAGATTGTCCCCGGCCCCAACGGGGCCATGTGGGTGGCAGCCAGTCGATGTGTCTCTCTGACATTGACGTTTCTCTCTCTCTCTCCCCCTCCTCTCCCTTCCTCTGAAGATGAATGCAAAAATGTCCTCGGGTGAGGATTAAAAAAAAAAAAATCCCTGCCAAGGCCCGGCCTTTGTGGCTCAGTGGTTGAGCGTGGACCCATGCACCAAGAGGTCACCAGTTCGATTCCTGGTCAGGGCACATGCCCAGGTTGTGGGCCCGATCTCCAGTGGGGGGCATGCAGGAGGCAGCCAATCATTGTTCTCTCTCATCGATGTTTCTATCTCTCCTCCCTTCCTCTCTCTGAAGCTCAATAAAGAAAAAAAAAATCCCTGCCAAGGGATCCAGGGAAGTTCTGTGAGGCTGGGAAAGAAGGGCAGAGCACGCCCTTGGTTGCTCTGAGGGTCCTGGCTGGGTCTCCTGGGCAGGGGTGGGCTAAGGGGGCACCAGGGTGTCAGGTCTTTCCCACATCCTCCCATGGGGAGGTTCTCACATCCCTCTGCTGGCGAAATGCGTTTTAAATCCCACCCTGCTTCCAAGCCAGATGTCTCCTGGCTGCCGCTGCCACCTGCGCCCTGTGTACAATATTTACGTGTCTACCTTAGTCAAGAACAAGCCTCTCAGTTATAAAATAGACTTAATCACAGTGATAGAGGCATTTGCAAATTACACAAGTCTACTGTATTTTAATTAAGTGCTAATTGCTTCACTGTGTGATTAATTCATTTCGTACTCGGCGTATGTATTGTAATTACAACTGACTCATTACCCTTAAACATGTGGTTAGTCTTTAAAGACACCGTGGAAAGGGCAACTCTTTAATGGCTTTCAGTTCCTAGTTTAGCAACCAGCATAATGAAATGCTGCTGAACAGCTCTGTTTCCCTCGCGTGAGCAGCTGCTAGCAACTCAGCTGGCATCTCCCTGGGAGGAACCTGAAGGTTTCGTTTTCATCAGGAGGAAACTGAGGCCTGGAGAGGTTAAGTGACTTATTTAATAATCACTCAGCTCGTTAGTGACAGCGCTGATCACGGACCTGGGGAGGCACAGGGCCACCCGCCCTCTTGCGTACATGGGGAAAGAAAGTTAGGGTCAACGTTGCAGAGGCGTGAAGACACTTCCCCTCCCAGGCTCCCCTGTTTCACCTGGCTTGCTCGTCCCTGAAGCCATGCCCCGGAGTCCTGTGAGACTCCCCGTGGCCCACTAAGTTTGGGCTGGCCTTCAAGTAGGTGGCCCATGAGAAGAGATGGGCTAAGACAAGTGGTAACTCAGGCAGGCTGCAATCTGACATCCTTTCTAACCAATATTCCTTATGAACTTGTCCAAAGTTTATTTGGAAGGCAGGCAAATGCAGGCAGGAGAAGCCTGCCGTGGGGATCTGCTCCCCGGGGGAACTCCCACAGTCTTAAGTAATTCCTCTCTGCCTCCAAGTCCACAGAACCCTGCCAGCAGCTCACTGGGCCCCCCTCCCCTTCAGAATGGTGGGCAAGTAACTCATCAAGTTTTCTTTCCAGCTGCAGACAGTAATCCCACACTGGGAGTTCAGAGAGATCGATTTTCCCCGTCTCCTCACATTCCCAGGGATGTTTCCATGGCCCCCGCAGACGGCTGCTCCGGTTGGCCGGCCGACTGCGCGGCCTTGGCTCTCCCTCTACCCAGACGATACGGCTCGCAGAGCAGAACAGAGGCCTCTGGGCTAAAACACAGCCCATCTCTGGGCTGCCTGGATAACGTCTGCCAGTTGGGTTTTTCAGTTTTAAGGATATTTCATTAACATTTCAACAGGGGTAGGGCTGGGATCACCTTTTGGCATTATTAAATCAGATACGTGTAATAAGCTTTTCCAAAGACACAGGCTGGCAGTACGAGCAGAAGTGGGGAAGAGGTTGAAAGCGGGGAAAGGGGTAGAACAGGGGAGGTGGGAACGTGGGAGTTACAGGTCCAGGAGACTCGGAGGAAGAGAAGGTGGCCAGCCCCATAGGAGCTCAGCTGTCGGCGAAGCCACGGCCGTGGCTCGCGTGGGTGTTTGGGGTGAGAGACTTAAGAGGCTCGTGGGCGTTGGCCCTTCTCGCGAGTCCTTCTGTTCTACTCACCTGAATACCGAATCTTAAAGCCCTTCCGGTTGTAGGCGTGGTCCGACGACCAGCGCAGGTACACAGAGTTGCTCGTGCTGGTGACAATCAGGGGAGCCGAGTAATTCCCACTGAGAGCTTTCAGCAGAGGACTCTGTCCGGAGGGACCTGGGATGAGAGTACAGGACACAGGATTACAGAGCAGCTCAGCCATCAGAGATACTGGAGTTGATCCCTTTGAGGGAACCTCCTCCTATTTCCCCTCCTCAGGTGAAGGCACAAAGGCTTGGAATGGTGGGGTGACTTGGTCAGTGCCAGCTCACTCATTTGTCCTTCCATGACCTCTGCACCCACAGGTTCCCTTCCCTCCTGAGCCCCAACACAGTGCTCTGGAGAGCCACCGATGATCCACAGAGGTTGGCAGTGGAGACAATATCTATTGGCCATCTTGGGACTCGCCCAAGGTCAAGCCGCTGTTAATGGAAGAGCTGGGAACTTCTACCCTGCCATACTACTTCTCTTGTGCATACTAAAAACAGCTCAGTGCCTGCCATGTAGAAAAAAGATGTGTGGATGGATATATAACAATCAACCTAGAGGAAAACATCGGGTCTCAATGTCACAAATCACACAGCTCCCCACCTTCCTTTCCAAGGCTCTTCCAGGAAGGCCTCCCTCTTCTGGTTCCTACCGTAAGCACCTGGGAGTGCACCCTGAGGGGCTGGTGCAAGGAGGCAGAACATGAAGCTGCAGAATCCCTGACACAGGATTTATCACCCTGGAAAGAGCCCCGACTGATGGTTCTCGCATGCTGCTGAGACAGCTCTTGGAAGCTTGGTGCAAGTAATGGACCACATTAACCAAAGCGGAGCCATCAGAACAGCTGGGACAAACCGTGAAGGAAGAACTCAGAAGGCCCAGAGAGGTGGCATGCCAGGAGAGCTCGGCTGCGTTACCAGAACACCCGCCAGCTGACCAGCTTCCTCAGGAGGACCTGGAGGACATGCCAGGACCCGGAGCAACAAGGAACACACTGGTGAAGGTGAGCACCAGCGCCATCGACAACCGAGTAATGGCTGTCCTCTGCAGGCCACAGCTGATGGGAGGAGATGCTGTCACAGACCCCGGCTTCCTACTGTGAATGGGGATAAGAAGGTTCTAGAACACAGAGGCCATGTGGAAGCACTTCACAGTCAGAAGCAGGGTTGGCATAATTACCAAAAGGGACAGCGAGGGTTGGAAAGGCAGTTGGGAGGACCCGACCTGCAGGGTCTCTGGGGATGGCTCACAGAACATGGGATTCCCAAGGGTAGATTGGTGGGTGGCCAAAATAAACGAATATATGAACAAAACAGACCATAAAGATACGATCCAAAGGGAGAGGAAACCTAATCCCAGTGGAAAGTTCCAATCTCCCAATTTGGAGACTTGAGCCGGGTTTCATTTCTTCCTCCTTTGGCTGAAGAAGAGGCTGGGCACCTGTGATAAAGGAGCCTACAAAGCAACATCAATTGCATCCAGTGGTGATTTTCTCAGTTCTTCCCCAAAAAAGACCTACCACTATTTACTCAGGTAACTGAGTACTGGAGAAAAGTATTGGAGAAACGTTGAGATATTTCGAACGCTTTTGGATACAGAACTTGACTTGAAGCTGATACCTGGGGACCCAAGCACTATCCTGTCTCCTCTGTTAGAGCAGGGAGTCTGAGGGGTGGGGGCTGGTAATAAGTGGAGTCCCGGCCCAGGTGCATCTCACGTACAACCCTAATCAAGCAGTAGCCTCAACGGCAGTAGCTGCACCAGAGGTACTGCCTTCCTTACAGCAGATTAACGTAGCCTGGCTTACATGGAATGTAGTCATCGATATAGCAATGTATTCTTTTTTGTTGTTGTTATTAATGCTCACCCGAGGATATCTTTCCATTGATTTTTTAAGATAGAGTGGAAGGGAGGGAGGTGGGGGGGGGGAGAGAGAGAGAGAGAGGGAGAGAGAGAGAGAGAGACACATAGATGTGTCCACATCAATTGGTTGCCTCCAGCAAGACTCTGGGGTCGGGGATCAAATCTGCAACTCAGGTACATGCCCTTGACCAGGAATCGAACCTGCAACCCTTGGGTCTGCAGGCTAATGCTCTAACTGCTGAGCCAAACCAATCAGGGCTAACAGTACATTCTTTCCCACACCCATCAGAAAGAAGGATCATAGGCAATTTGTATTCATGGGCAATAGACTATACACTCATGATCTCGCCTCGGAGTTCTGTTAATTCTCCTGCTCTCTGACATAATTAAGCACGAAGAGATGTGGACCATCTGGACATCCTGCAGAAAAGAACATGTTGCTTCTCTAAATTGATGGCGTTGTATTAATTGGATCTGATGAGCCTGAAGGGACAATTAGTGCAGATGCCTTTGCAAGACACATAGGCTCTAGAGGGTAAGAGATCAATCCTACAAAGTTTCAGGTGACATTTTTAGGGTCCAGGGGTCTGGGGCATGCTGAGACATTTTCTCCAAATTAGAGAGCATGTGTTGCGCCTTTTCCCTCCTACCACAATGTTTGGTCGACTTCTTTGGGGGTTTGCAGGTAGCGTATTCTTCCCTTGGTGGCACTGCTATGACCCATTCATAGGTCGACATTCAAGGTGTTAGCTTTGAGTGTGGGCTAGACTAAGAAAGGATGCTAGCGCAGGTCCAGGAGGCAGTCTAAGCAACCCTGCTGCTTGGACCGAACAACCCATCAGCTTCCATGGTATTGAGGTTTCTGTGGTAGAGAAGACATTTCATGGAGCCCCTGGGAAGCTCTCACCGGGAGGGTGAAGCATATACCTCCAGGGTCCAAAGCAAGTCTGTGCCATCTGCAGCAGGGCGTGATACAGTATCTGACTTACCATCAAAGATCTCGAACTCATCGTATTGCTTCTCACTGAGGAAGTACTCCACGGTGATGGAGACGTTGTATCTGGGCTCCACTCTCACCAGCCAAGAGCAGGTCTGGAACTGGGGATAGCTTCCAGGGTAGCTCTGACTCAGAATCACACCTGTGGAGTCTGTCAGAAGCTCATTTGTGGGGCAGTGCACTTGGAGAAAGAGAGACACATACCAGGTACATGAGATGGAGAAGGAACTAGCCCAACACACATGCTCTTCCCTGGTGCAATAGATAACCACGGGAGAGCCAGTGTTTGAGCACATTCAAGCAAGACCCCAGCACCCATCATTATACCCCTTCATGGCCTGGGGTGACCTCAGATGCTGGCTCAATGTTAGCATACTGCTGAGACGCAGGCCTGGCCCATTGGAGCAAATCAAAGAGGTTCTGGAATAGGATGAAGGCTAACATTCACTTTTATGAGGGGCTGATTGTTTTGGGGGTGGCTGGGTCAGCTCAGCTAAAATAGACAGCTACTGAATGTCTCACTGCAGTGCCAGGGCAGCCTCATTCTGGGGTGTATGGTTCCTCTCTTCCTCACTAGTAGTCCACTTTGCAGTTTATCCTTGTTCTTGCTGTCCTGGAGGTAGGGGAGACGCTGACTTGTTTCTCCACAGGCTACTAAATATCTGTTGGTAGCAACAGTACTAAAAACATCAGCAGTAATTATAATAATGGCCAGCACTGAGCAGTTACTATGGGCAAGTGAGTTGGGATACATTAGTGGAGCAAATGATCTTCTGTCCAGGCATCACACTGGAGGGAAGACGACCATGGTCCCTCAGTTGCCCAGTTCAACACAGGACCTTGAGCACAACTGCAGTCCCGCAGGGCAGGCCTGGTGTGTGAACACACCCTGCCCAATGTCCCAGAACTTCCTCCTTCCCCAGAACGGCGATGACCAGTGCGCCATTTCCAGCGAACGTCAGTTAGTCAAAAAGAAGACAGAAGGAAAAAATGTTGGCCATCACCCAGCCGTGTGGCTCAGTGGACTGAGCATTGTTCCATGCACCAAGAGGTCAGGGGTTTGATTCCTGGTCAGGGCACGGGCTGGGGTTGCAGGCTTGACCCCCAGTAGGGCGTGTGCAGGAGGCAGACAACTGATGTTCTCTCATCGATGTCTGTATCTCTCTCTCCCTCTCTAAAAAAAGAAAAAAATCAATAAAAATATATTTAAAAAAAAAATTGTGGCCGCTATGGCCAATTCCTTGCCCTGGACCTAGGAGCAGGGCAGAGAAACTATCTGGAACAATCACTCACTCACTCACTCAGTCATTCAAATGAACGTTCACCATGGGACCTCCTCCTTCCTGGGCAGGGACAGGGACTGTTGCGAGGAGTCCCTGTGCTGGAGGAGCCCAGACCCATGAAGGCATGGCTCAGAGCAGTTACCTTCACATATTGGAGGCGGGCCTTCAAACTGCAGGTAGGTTCCAAGTTTGCAGGTCAGGATTTCACTCCCCACCAAGGTAAAGCCAGGGAGGCACTTGTAGCGTACGATGTCACCTGGCAAAGAGAGAGTCAAAGGAGGATGCCCCAAGAGGTCCGGGCAGGCTGAGCAGTACCCCTTAGTTCCTCGAACCCACTCACAGGCATCAGTGGTGGGTCGTGTTCTGTTCAGGATTAAATTACGAGCTCAGCTCCAGCCAGATGACCCAGACCCCTGCTGCCCTCTCCCAGCCCAGCCTTGCGGAGCCTAAGAATGTTCCAACATTGAAGGAACTTCTTATGGTGTCTTGCACGGATCTATTTCTCAAAAACATACTGACCGAAATCACAGTAAAAACCAGCTCTCCTAGCTCCTCTGCCCAAGTGAGGCTAAAAGGGAGAGTGAGTAAATGTGGCGCACTCAGCTGATGGGATACCAACTCTCTTGCACGGGGGCTATCATTTCCCTCCATGGGTAGGAGGGAGAGATGAGCCCCACTGGCCAGCCCCCACCTCTCCCTGGCCCCTCCTCGGTGGTGTGGGACGTGGTACCTATGTTGAATTCTTCATTCTCTGTGACGACTTCAGCATTGGGGAGGATGGTGGGAGGAGGGCATTTGGTGAGTGGATAAGCTGAAAAACAAAAGCAGCAGAGCCGGTGTTAGAACATCATTCCTGGGGCACGCAGACTTTCAGTGCTTCTCACTCATTCACGGACACAGCAGATAGTAATGAGGATTTATGTGTACACAGGGCAAGTTGAACCAAGTACTATTTTGCCTAAATGCTAAGACTAACAGTGAAGGGCAGAGACCCGGGAAGGCAGTGGCAGTCACTAGCACTGAAGGGGAGATGAGCATTTCCCGAGCACCAACTGTGTGTCAGCAACTCTCGCACACCGTCACCTTTGATCCGCACAATACTGGACCCCCTGCCAGGAAGCTGAGATTACACAGGAAGCGAGTGGCACAGGCAGGATGTGAATCCAGGTCTGGCTGCTCCCAAATCCCATATTCTTTCCACTAATCAGGATGTAGAGACTGTGTGTGGCTTATGTGAGTGCCCAGTGAAGTCAGCTTGTTTATCTTCTGAGCTTGGCCTAAACATGTGTGGCGTCAGCGGGTTTTTTAAACTGGAAACCTTCCCTCTGGCCAGAGACTGGACTGTGAGTGAATGGTGTCACTAAGGCCAAGTCCAGCGTGGGTTCGTGACTCGTTTTTCATTCATTACCTGGCACAGTGTTAGGTGCCATGTACATGTTAGCTGTTGCTGCTGCTACTGCTGTTATCATTTCCAAAGTCACTTCAACCTGTTGTGTTTCTTAAAAATACCGTTCTTTTTAGCCCTGGCTGGTTTGGCACAGTGGCTAGAGTGTTGGTCCATGGACCAAAGAGTTGAGGGTTCGATTCTGGTCAAGGGCATGTGCCTCAGTTTTGGTTCGGACCCCGGCCCTGGTGCGGGAGGCAGCCAATTGATGTCTCTCTCACACAGATGTTTTCTTTTTCTCTCTCTCCCTCCCTCCCCTCCCACTCTATCTGAAGATCAAATGGAAAAATATCTTTGGGTGAGGATTAAAAAAAATAGCATTCCTTTTAAATAATTACAAATATAATACACTGTCATTAAAGAAAGTAGGAGATTTCCTATGAAAACAGTAGGAAGAAAATTAAACTCATCCATTGCCCTCTCAGAGATAACCACTGTTAATCCTTTACTGAAAGTTCTTAGAGTATTTATTCTCTGTGTATATAAACATTTTCTCTTACATAATTTGCATCATGGCATGTACTCTGTGTTGATCTCTGTGTGCTTATAACAAAGAATTTCCCCATGTAATTAAATTTCTTCAAAAACATGATTGAAATGATTTCACAGCATTTAGTTATAAAACCTACTAGAATTTATTTAACAGATACTCTATTGTTAACCATTTAGGTTTCCAAAGTTTTGCCAGTTAAAATAAAGCTGTGATGAACATTTTTCTATATAAGCATCTTTTGTGATTTTTTTTTAAAACTAAGAATGATTAAATTGTATGACCTTTTTAAAGTACAGGCATCTCCTATTTTAAATAATAATCCATTCCTGAAAATCAGACCTTCTGTGCAAAGATGCTAATTAAGAGCCTATTTTCCATTATTTTAATGGGGAAAAAATTATAACTCATAACTCCAAATCCAAAATGTATTTAAAATGAAAAAATACATATACATGCATAAATATGCAATAAACCATTGTACTAGAAGTTAAATTATTTTTTTCTTCTTTAAAAACTTTTTTTATTGATTTTTAGAAAGAGAGAAACATCAGTGTGAGAGGGAAACATCCATTGGCTGCCTCTTGCATGGGATCAAGCCTGAGACTCAGGTATGTGCCCTGACCAGGAATCGAACCAGCGACCTTTCCGTGCACGGGACACTGCCCAACCAACTGAGCCACACTGTCCAAGGCTAGAAGTTAAATTCTTTTTTTTTTTTTTTTTTGTATCCTCACCCGAGGACATTTTTCCATTTTTTGTTCAGAAAGAGCGGGAGGGAGAGAGAGGAAGAGAGAGAGAGAGAGAAACATCGATGTGAAGGGACACATCGAGTGGCTGCCACCCGCACGACCAACCAGGGCCGTGGACAAACTGCAACCAAGGTACGTGCCCTTAGCGGGAACCGAACCCAGGTCTCTCTGGACCGCAGGCCGATGCTCTAACCGCTGAGCCAAACTGGCCAGGGCCAGTTTTTTTTCAACTGTCATATCATGTTCTGAGGATTTAACTTTAAATTTTTTCTACAGACATGTCAGCTGAAAACTGTTGTATTGGGTAATGCATAAGCTTTATGAAGTGTGGTTACTGAAACCAAGAGACACTTAGGGTGATCAAGCAGGTTTAACCTGGATTTAACATAAACCAGGGAGGACCATGACTGCATCTGATGCACGCTTCCATTTTTCTCTCCAGGAAAATTGCTCTAATAGGCACCGTCAACAGAGCATCAGTCTCTCCAACAGTGGGTGCTATTTTTCTTCTTTCATCCTATTCATTTAATGATCTTCTATCAGGGCTCACCCTGGGTCGGACCCTGTGTTAGCTGTTGAGGATGCAAGAGTAAACAGACACAGGCCTTGCTCTCACAGAAGTTAGGGCCCTTTAGGGGAACAGTAATCGATCTTAACATTTGTCAACTTGATAAACAATAAAAAGAATAGTATTTCTTTTCTTTTAGTGGGCATTTGGTAACTGGTCAGGTTAAACATTTTTCATATATTAACAGATTAATTGCATGTCTATTTTAACTCTCTATTCATGTCTTTTGCCCTTAGTTTTCTTAAAAGTTTGAAGAATTGATGTATTTTTTTTTTAATCCTCACCCGAGGACATTTTTGCATTTATCTTCAGACAGAGTGGAATGGAGAGAGGTAGGGTGAGAGAGAGAAACATTGATGTGAGAGAGACACATCGACTGGCTGCCACCCCCATGACCCCAACTGGGGCTGGGGACAAACTGCAACAGAAGCAAATGCCTCTATCAGGAACCGAATCCGGGTCTCTCCAGTCTGTGGGCCAACACTCTAACTGCTGAGCCAAACTGGCCAGGGCTGAACTTGATGTATTTTTAAGATGGACTTTTGCCTGTTAAATGTATTTTCCCAATTAACTGCTTATATTTATTTAAGGTACTCTTTTGATTTGTAGAAATATTAATTTTTCTTAGTCAGTTCTCAATATTTTAAAAATATTTAATACTTTTCATTCTCAGCCTCATGCTTACCTTAAAAAACAAAAACCAAAACGACCCCAAAGAGGCCCACACCAAGGCACATCATAATTAAATTGAGTAAGGTTAAAGACAAAGAGAGACTCTTAAAAGCAACAAGAGAAAAGCAGTTAGTTATCTACAAGGGAGCTCCCATAAGGCTGTCATCTGATTTCTCAGTGGAAACTTTGCAGGCCAGAAGAGGTTGGCAAGCAATATTCAAAGTGATGAAAAGCAAGAACACAATCAAGATTACTCTACCCAGCAAAGCTATGACGGAGAATCAAAGGACAGATAAAGAACTTCCCAGACAAGAAAAAATTAAAGGAGTTCATCACCACCAAATCATTATAACATGAAATGTTAAAGGGTCTTTTTTAAGAAGATAAAAGATAAAAAAATATGAACAATAAAATGGCAATAAGTACATATCTATCAACAGTTGAATCTAAAAAACAAAGACAAGCAGAATAGAAACAGACTCATAGATACAGGGAACATTTTGACAGTTGCCAAATGGGAGGAGGCTTGGGGGGACGGGTGAAAAAGGTGAAGGGATTAAGAAGCACACATTGATAGCATTTGGGTGTATGACCTTCGATCTTTTACAGACAACCCCCTCCCCCCAACACACACTGTATCAGCCACACTACTGCTGCAGAACTCCAGGGCAGGGGGACAGTCGTTTCTTCTTGTCCCTGTCCCCCCGCTCCTGCTCGGGTTGAGGCACTGTTCCAGCTTAGAGGCCCCAGCACACGCTAAGGTGCGGAATGAGGGGGTGGGCTCACTGCTTCGTGCCAGGAAGCAGGCAGCTCGGCAGCCACCGCAGGCCATGGCACTCTGTACTCTATCTTACTGACCCTGGGCGGGCTCTGCTGCACGCTGATGGCTGTGTGGACTGCGTGAAGCTATAAAGCCAAATTAGCTGAGAAGGAAAATATGGTCCGCAGGGTTCAGTTGACCAGATGACTCAAGGCCCTGCACTTGGGTAATGTTAGAATGTCTTCCTTTACCATGGCTTCTGTATCTCTCTCGACTCTCACAAAAAGGGTTGGCTGCAGTCTAGGTTAGGGGTCCATAATCATTACATCCTTTAATTACACCATCACCTGAGCCCCTCAAAAAGTATTTTATTTTTATTTTTTATTTTTTTACGGAATACAAACATTTCCCTTAAGCAACGGAACGTATCCTCTCCAGATGATTTTTAATGACTCTCTTTCTCCATTTGTGTGTGTGTGTGTATCTCATAATTTGCACACCCAATCTCCTATGACCTTGCATTTGCACTGATTCTAATCTACCTGCTGTAAATAACATTTTAAGGAACATCTCTACACACACACATATCTGCACAGTTCTCAGAAGCAGGACAGGTGGCTCCAGCCCGCAGTCAGTTAGGAACCGTGGGTGACAGTAACACAGCCCAGCTCGGGGTAGGAAAACAAAGCTCCACAGGGAAGAGAACCAGGGTGGACCTTAGCCAGACGCCACGAAGGGAGAGGAAAGGAACTGAAGGGCCACTGGGAACCAGGACACTTCCCCAGGGTCTTAGTTCAGGCTCGTCTGATTCCTCCCGATCAGATTCTGGGCATCTTTAACCAGATGGCCACAGACATGATGCTGGGCTCTTCTCATGTCCTATCAGGTGGGGGATGGTTTCAGCTTGTCCCGTGACTGACGAGGCTCACGTGGGCCACCGGGGAAGGTGGTGGCCTCAGGGCTTCTCCACTATAAAGCTCTTCTTTGTCCCCTTTGTAGTCACTGTGAGGAGGTGGCCTGAGGCTAAGATCCCATTCCTCATACATTTTAAATTAACTAATTCATTAGTTAAGACGTATGGATATACATGGTGTCCTGGTTTATTCAACAGGTTACCCATTTGTTAACAACAGTAATTACTTCGATGCTCAAATCATCCCCATTATGGGCAGTGGGAGCCTCCCCAAGCCAGACCCAACCCTCTGGAGTGTCTCCCTCAATCCCTGAGCACTTCCTCGCTTTCTGCCATAGAATGTTCTAGGCATATCTTGTATTTCCTCTGCTCTAGTCCTGGAATCAGCCATTCCTTCAAGGAGCCCTGGTTCAGTTCCGTGGGAAATGGTTTCCAGGACCTGCGTCATGTTCCCCTTGGGCCATAGCTGCCTGGGAACAGCGGTGGTCAGAGCTATGCTATGGCTACGGTGGCCGATGCTCTTAACACGCTTGCTTCTCTATGTCTCTTTCTGTCTCTCTGTCACTACCTCGTCCAAGGGCTTGGGGCTAAATGTGTTCCAGTTTCTATGAACGCATGTATGATGCAACGACACAGCACAGTCCCACCAGAGCAGACGGTGCAGAACTCAAAGACCGGGACAGAACTGGGATCCCAGTGTGTGGTTTGGGCAAGTCCTCAAGCCTTCCTTGTCCCTCACCTCTTCATCTGTAAAGTGAGGGCAACAATCTCTGCCTTACTGCCTCACAGAATTCTTTCAAACCACACACGCCAAGCCCCTCATTCCACAGCGGAAGCATCTGAGACCTCCAGTTGGGAAGAGACTTGCACCAGGCCACACACCTGGCTTGCGGCGGAGCCAGGCATACAGTCAAGCTTTCCTGATTTCCAGTTCAAATACTCGTCACGCTCGGAAAGTTACAAACACGGAGGGTTATTCCCCAGATGGGTGCAAGCCCACCGAGAACTTGCTATGTGTTTTCCTATGCTGTGTCCACTAGAACAAAAGTGAGGAAATATCCAGATCCAAAACTCTGGACTCTGAAAGACAAACACACGCCGAATCATTCACGCTTCTCCTGCTGGGATTCTCCACGACTACTTCCCGTGAAGTCAGCAGGGCCCTGGATTCCTTTGGAGTGGGACGGCCCTCTAGGAGGGGCGAAGGGATAAGCTGGGGCACAGGTAGGCGAACAACCAGCCAGTGAGTGGCTGTGAACAAGTGGGATGAGAAGCCCCCTCTGCTGCCTCTAAGCTCGAATTGGGCACCAAGGATCAATGTCAAGTGCTTCTCTGACCTAGACGAGTGGAGGAGGAAGAAACCTTACATTATGGAGCCCTGTGCTGGGAGGTTTCACTCAGGCCAACACATTAAATGCTCATAACTTTGTGGACACTGAGGCCAAGAAGCTATGTAAGTCATCCAAAGCCACACGACTGGGAATGGTGGAGTCAGAGCTCAAGCTCAGCCTCGACTCGAGAACCTGGCCCTTCCCACCAGGCCCGGCTTCATACTGACCGGAGAAGGCGATGGCGAAGATCCCACCCATGGCCGCATCGCGGTGGAACTTGAGCAGAACCTGGTTGGTTGAGCTATGCACGGTTTTCTTGGCCAAGCTCCTGGTGAAAACTCCAAGCTGTGGAGCTGTCTGCTGTGGCCCATCCCTGCAGGAGGAAAGATGGTCCTGGCATGTCACGAGTCACGATGGCTGCCTACTCTACCTGGTACCATCAATGACCTTAAGAGAGACCTGCGGTGGACGGCTGTGACTTTCCTTGCACTCAACCCTGTCTTTCCTTGATGCCTAAACACCTGTCCCCACTTGGTCTCCCAACAAAGCCGACAGAGCTGGTGAAGCCCGCATTGAGCCCTCATTCACCTGATTCTTCACCAGCCCATCCGCTTTAACGGGCTCTTGGGGCAACACCCTCCCCGAGCAGCAGGAGCCACGGAGCGAGGCAGCGCTGGAGCAGGGCCACGGAAGCCGTGCGGGGAGCTCGTGCTGCGGCTCTGCCCGCCCCGCTTCCGTGTCCGCCAGCAGAGAGACGGAACCACGTCGCCCTCTGGGCAAAGGATTTCTCTCCTGGAAACGTGTCCAGTCCCTTCCATCTGTTCTTAGCCATTTCCTGGAAATTAATCCAGGGCGGTTCTGGCGACAGTCAGCTCTCTCTGGGAATTTGATTCTCGGAATGGCAGTGACCTTCAAAACCAAAAGGCATTTCAAAAGGATGTCTGTGTCCAAAAATCTAGTGGTTTGAAGAAAAAGACGGTGCAGGAAACGAATAATTTGTTCCTATTTTAAAATTAACTCGAGATAGTCTAACTGCACAACTCAAAGCTGAGCTGGTCACTGGTGAGCGCGTGGCCACCCGATGAGTGAAAATGAAACGAAGTGTCGAAGCCTCAGTGCCCGCAGCCCCCCCCCCCCGGCACCCCAGCACTCGCAGGGAGCGTGCCGCGCTGGCCAGCACTGCGTGGGGCCTTTCCGTCACCGTGGAAAGTTCTGGATGGTGCTGGCTCTGCAGGAGGCTCCCCGGTATTTCGCTACAGCTCTTTCATTAGCCCGGGTAGCTTATTTTAGGTAAACTGGGATTTTTGACAGACTCTGGAAATACTGAGAAAAGTCTGCCTCTCCAGGCCACTACCACGGGCACTGTCACGGACCCCTGGCAGGACCCCAGGTTGGAACTGCCGCCCTCCATTACTCTCCCTTCAATAGTCAGAGGGGCTCACTGAAGCTGGGCCCCATTCCACGGTGCTTAACTGAAACCCGGGAGGCCACAGCCACACACATCCGTTCAGCCCTTGCCGAGCATGCGGATGGGTCATCCCACCCAGAGCCCAGCGAACGCCCTGTTCTTCCTGGCTGTCGGCACGGCGGCTGGCCCTACCAGACGGTGATGTAGTCTCCGGAGGGCTCTGTCTGCAGCAGGCTCAGGTTGAGGTGGATGCCATGGCCAATGGGCACGGTGATCAGCCAGACACAGTCCTGGGAGCTGGAGTACGGACTGGGGAAGCCGGGGGAGTACACAGTGCCGTTGGAAGAGGTGATGTTCCCACCGCAGGGGACTGCAGAGAGGGAACACGGACACAGTGAGTGCTGGAGATCACCTGAGAACTCAGACGACCTCCCAACGAAGTCCCAGCTCCCAGCACAAACCTCCTGTTCAAGGGGGTGGGGAGGGATGGGGAGAGGAGATGGGGCTGAGGCTGGCCGGGCCTGGCTTCCCAACCTGGGCCCCGTCTTCGGTCCATGTGCCTGTGTGGGTCTGCTCCGGCCTCCGCCTCCCTCTCTCTCTCTCTCTCATGGATGACATCTGTCCAGGAAGAAGGACAGACTACACAACCCCCTCTCCTCTCCTAGAAATGGAAGGCAGATGTTCATGCTGTTGCTGAGAAGAGCTAAGAAAATTACGAAGGTGGAACTTTATCTTATCATTTGCTTTAAGAGTCTTAGAAGGGTTCTTTTGGTCTTGACTGAAGAGTTGAGGATGCTCGTGGTGAGGTTAAGGTTGGGTTCAAATGATGGCTCAACTATCAGTTGACTAGGTGACCTCTGACAAGAAGTTTAGATTTTTCCCTTCACCCATAAAACGGGACTGAAACTACACCCCTCATGAGATTCTGTCAGGTGACCTGATACACGAACCACGTTCAGCCAGTCCCTAGATCACAGAGAAGGTATTTGCTACATGGATATGGTTCTCTCTCCCTATCTTCCTGTCTCCCCAAAGTGACACCCAGTTTTAGACTCACTCTGACCTAGGATTTTGGTAGGGGAATGAAGAGGTCCTAAAGTCTCTGCAGATTCAGCTTTAGGGAGCTCTCCCAGGTTAGGAGAATAAGAACGTGATTCTGGGCAGAGAAAACCTGGTTCAAAATCACGAGTGCACTCGGCTGGCACGGAACCTCGAGCAGACAGGCGGGGAGAGCCTAGCACATGCCTCGAAGCAGAGGGAGAGGCCCTGCAGGTGCAAACGTGTCCTGACAGTGGTGCACGGACACTCCGCTCCTCCCACAGGGACTGAACCCCCCTTGCCGCCGGGCCTGGCCTGTGGGACACAACGGGGAGCCAGGATGCCACACGCATGGTTCTGTTCACGGCCGCACAGTCCCCGGGGCCACAGCCAGGTGCACGGGCACCCGCAGCACAGGGGAGCATGCCACCAGCGTGGAGTGCCACGGGGACATTTCGGGGAGCCCCTTGTCTGGTCTGGTGAGTGTGAGTGAGGAGGGAGTCCTGGGAGAATTCGCGTCAAGCCTCACGCCTGAGGGATGACAAAGGGCTAAGCAGGCAAAGCCGGGGAGGAGAGCAACGTTCTCGGGAGGGACGGCAGGCGAGGAGAGCAACGTTCTTGAGGGACGGCAGGCGCTAAGAACAGAGGTAAGAGGACCCGGCGGTGGGACACTGGAAATGCTTCAGCAGAGCCGGAGCAGAGTCCGTGAGTGGGGGCAGGGCCAGCAGAGAGCAGGTCCTCCGTCAAGGGAATTACTCCTGGGGGATGGGACGCCTGGATGGCTTCTGGGCGCGGGTGGTGTCTGGACTGTGTTGATGGTTTTGAAGACTCACGTTAGCTACATGTGGAAAACGGACTGAGGAGTGCAAGACGGAAGGTGGGAGACCAGTGGGGAGCCTCACCTAAGAGGTGGCCTGGATGAAGGTCCAGGCAGTGGGCAGAGAGAAGTGGATGCCTTTGGAAGAAACGCAGGAGGCAGAGTTAGGGAGGCCTGGTGGACACGGCAGACGGGTGAGGGGGCAGTGCCACAGGGAGGGCGGGGTAGCCAGGTGACTAGAGGTTTCCTTCACCAGATGAGGATTTCGGTCTGATGGCAGAAAGACGGTGAGTTCACTTTTGAACATGTGGGGATTTAGATGCCTCAGGAAATGTAAAGAAAAATATGACCAAAGAGGGGGCGCAGGCAGAAAGGGAACTGGACAAACGAGAGAATCAAAGAAGCATCAAGGAAGCCGAGGGAAGGGCTTTCTCAGGCGGGGGAAGGGCGCTGGCTCCAGACGCCCCCCGGCACCCCGTCTCTCCCGCAGCACCATAAACAGACGCACAGATGTAAAAAGAAACCAAGGAAGAGTCCACAGTGACGCTGGTCACGTAGCACGTGATGCTTCTCACCGGGACCGTTCTGAAAGTCTGAACGCAAACTGGGGGATGAAGAGTCTTGGAAATTACGACCTTACATTCCAGCCCAGCACAGCTCGGTTCTGCAGACAAGGTGTTTCTCTTCGGGGTTACTGTGCGGCGCACCCCCCGAGTCACCTTGACACCTCCCAGAGCTAACGAAGCAGAGGTGAGGACCCCCGTTGTTTGAAGGAAGAAACGGAGGTTCAGAGAGGCGAAGTGGTTCAGGGATGGAGCCCGGGAGCTCGGACCCTGGAGGGGGGCACTTTCTCCTAGACTAGGCTGTCCCCCCCGCCAAGCTTTCCCCTCCCAAGACAAATCCCAGCTTTTCCTCCAGGAAGATGCTCAGTCCCCCGGGTGAAAACTGAAGGAAAATGGAACTGAGGTGAGCAGATGGGGTGGAGGCAGCACAACCCTAGGTCTTCTTTCATCCAGGTCTGGCTGCTGAAGACCCAGGAGAGCGCCGCCTCCAGCTCCCTTAGAGGATCAGCTCCAATCTCCCCAGGCGCCTGCAGGAGAAAGACCCTAAGGGGGGGGGGCATGTGGGGAGGGGAACAAGAAGGCTCCTCTTTCCAGGCTTTATTCTCTCCTCCCTTTGGGAAGGTGCCATGATTAACTCTACTTTCTACGTCTCAGCTCACATCTGTTCCTACGCCCTCATGCAGAGTCTTCCCTTCTGCAGGGGACCTGAACCCATCCGGCTGGATGATCCCAAGCGCTGAGTGTGAGTGTGTTTTCCCTCGGCTGCGATCCAATCTGCTCCAGGTCTCCCTAGTGTGGGTCCAGAGCTCTGTCCCCAGGGTCCCTCCCTGGAGAGGCTGGGTCTCATTCATGGGACAAGGTCTGCCAGGACTGCCCAGCACGGGTGATCCCATGGAGCAGGCAAGCAGACACAGGACTGCTCAGCATCAATCTCCCTAAGAAAAATACCAAGGGACGAGAGAGGGACATACCTTCACACCCGGGCAGGGGGTGGTCCCAGTTCCGGTTGGCACCATGCTGACACGTGAGGACAGGCTGGCCCGTCAGTTGATATCCTGGGAGGCACTCGAAGGTCACTGATTGCCCGACATTGTAGCCAGCGCCCCTCACAATGCCATTGGCAAAGGGCTCTGGGTCTGGGCACTCCTGAAGTTCATAGGCTGGAAAAGATCGGGAGAGAAGGTTCCTTTATTCTCGCTGGGCATTTTCTCGCCAGCTGGACCACAGGAGCCGCAGAGTTCTCATAGTGGTGAAGCACCAGGACTTGGACTCAGGGAGAGCGTAGTCATTGATTACTCATGGGCTTTGGGAAAGTTGTTTAACTTCTCTGCGCCTCAGTTTCCCTACTTAGAAAATGGGTACTGTGGGGTTAAGTAGGGTGATATGCTCCTAGCTCTGTGCATAGTACTGGCACGTGGTAAAAGCTCCATGAATGTTACCTCTCAATGTTTCCATGGGCAAAGGAGGCTCACGGAAGATAACCCTAGACTGAGCCATTATGTCTGAACACCTCCTTGTTGACCTCGGTTCTTTTATGCTGCTTATCTCATGTAACCAGGACGACAATGATCAAGATAAAAAACACAGGAAGCAGTCTGGTGAGGACCTGGGTGGGGTCTTTCCAACTCTAAGACACCTGTGAGGAGGGAAGGGACTTGGTGAGAGTAGACCACACCTGTGGCAAGGAGAGAAGCTCTTCCGAGGGAATAGCTGGGTTCAGAGGACTGTGGGACTGTCATACGAGGAAGTCCCTCTGCAGAGCAAGAAGGCTGCTTTCCTGAGAACAGGGGGCCTGACCCAAAGCCAGGCACCCCCATGGACGTAGCTGAGGCCTGCCCAACAGGGAGAGGCCACTGAGGGATTGGCTGAGCATCAGGCCCACAAGACAAGGGATGGCCTCTGTGGCAGGCAGTGACTGGGCCCTCCCTCCCTCCACGGGAAGTAGATGACACATTCCTAGGGTGGACATTCTCAGTGGAAATACCGGAAACTGGATTGACGCTCCGTGGACGTGGACGTGGACGTGGACGTGTCCACCACGTGTAGTAACGATATAGGTGGCTCTGCAGTGCCATCAGAACTGAGACCCACGGCAGGTGACAGACGGAAGCCTCAGGGAAATGCCCAGGTGGGTCATGGAGGTAAAACGTGAGCAGGAGAAGGTGGGCCCACAGAGGGGGCCCCAGGGGCTGCTGTTGGGCCTCTAACACCGTGGGGCCGATTCCCGGTGGAGTGCTGGGCCTCTGGAGGCATCTGCGGAACCTGCCTTGTTCCCTGGCCCCTCCCGCACCCCCAGGAACAGTCCTGGGAGGGCTGGCCCTCTGAACATGGGGGCATATGAGCAGGTCAGAGAGGAGCACTGACCCAGAGCTGGCCTGTCACCCCGGCGGCCTCAGTGCAGGGCCCTTGCACAGGGCAGCCTCGGGAGGGGTCCGTCTCAAACGTGGAGGATGGTGAGCATGGGAGGGGCTGAGCCTGAATCTCGGCTCCTTGGGAGAAGGTAGGTCTCTTCTATGGGGGGAGTCGATGGAGTCTGAGGGACTCAGAGGGACAGCGTGACAAGGACTGGGCTTACTGCTGACTCAGTGGGCAGGGCTGTTCCCATCACAGGGGCCAAGGCGGTGTGTGTGGGTAGGCCCCAGAGCCACGGTCACGTCACAATGGTGGCATCATCTTGCATTACCCAAGAGAAGCCGCCATGAGGAGAGCATGGGGCCTTGTGTGCAATGTGTCCCCCGATTCCTATGTTGATGCCCTACCCCCAGTGCTTCCAATGTGGCCTTATTTGGAGATCAGGCCTTTCCATAACTTTACCTAAATTACAAGGAGATCATTAGGGCGGGTCCTAATCCAAAACAACCGGTGTCTTTATGCAAAGGGGAACTTTGAGAGAGAAGACGGACAGACACGCAGGGAGAAAACCACGGGAAGAAGCAGCCAGGGAGGGGGAGGTGCTTCGACAAGCCAAGGAAAGATGGCCAGCAAGCAGCGGATGCTGGGGCCGGGCCTGGAACACCCTCCCCTGCAGCCTCAGAAGAAACCTTGATCTCGAAACATCCAGCCTCCAGAACTGGGAGACAAGAAACTTCTGTTGTCGAGGCCACTGGGTCTGTGGCACTTGGTAGAGCTGCCCTAGCACACTCACACAGGGAGGCCGGGAGGCACCTGCTCCGACAGGAGGCTGAGCACGTACTCAGGCCCAAGTCACTCCTGTGATGGGCTGTGGCCGGCCCGTCTGACAGCCCCACACCACCAGCCCAGCCAGGCAGGCGCCCCTGACAGGCTCAGGCGGACTTGGGGCCCCTCTGTGACAGCCCGCACAGAGCTCCCCTGCATGCAGACTGAAGACCACGGGTCCCTCCTGGCTGAGAGATGCAGCTTCTCGCTGCAGCTTCACTGGTGGGGTGGGCCTGGCTCCTCCCACGAGGCTCCCCTGTGGTGACAAGCCCAGTCGCGGTCACTGGGTTCCCTCTGAGACAGACATGGTGCCCGAGGAGGCAGGTCTGTGCAGCTGGTCCAACGGTGCCCACCTCCTGGAACACCCTTACGGCCTTCCCTAAACGACATGCCCACAGCCACACCAGTGTTCACCTCTGACGGGGTGAGGGAGCCAAATGTCGGAACATTAGGTATGCAGAATATTCTGCATTTACACGGAACACACAGCCCCCAAATTCACGACGTCACATATTTTTCACAGGTACATAGAACATGTATGTCAACACATGGAAAAAGATCTGAATGATCACATCAAAGCAGAGTGGTTGCCGCCGCGGATAATACTGTATTTGGAGGCTGTGGACAGAGGTCCTGGGTTTACCTGTAATAATTTCCTTATTTCTCATCCTCTTTCTTTTTTAACAAGATCAGTGTGTTTGTAAATTGTGCAATAAAAAATTAACGTTAATAAAGCAAACTGCCACCCTGGCTGGTTTGGCTCAGCAGTTAGAGCATCAGCTCTTGGACCAAAGAGTTGAGGGTTTGATTCTGGTCAAGGGCACGTACCTCCGTTGAGGTTCGGTCTCTGGCCCTGGTCGGGGTCATGCGGGAGGCAGCCAACCGATGTGTCTCTCTCACATTGATGTCTCTCTCTCCCTCCCTCCCTTTTCTTCCCTCCCTCCCACGCTGTCAGAAGTTAAAGGGAAAAATATCCTTGGGTGAGGATTAAAAAAAAAAAAGCAAATTGCCAAACAGTACTTATAGTCTGATCCAATTTTAGTTTAGACAGAATAGTATAATTACATCAATATATGTAGAGAAAAAACCCAGAAAAATCAAACTGTTGAAAGGTGAAATTTCTGCATAAAATGGGTTGGAAATGGGATTATGGGAGAGTTTTGATTTTCTATTGTGCCCTCACAAAACATCTGTAATGTTTTAATTTTTAAATAATTGTGCATTAGTATTAGGAAAAAAAAACACAAAAATGTGAAAAAACAAAAAAAGAAACCCAAAAAAACCTATCTGTGGAAAAGCCTGGGACAGTAGGTTAGAACCAATGGCTCAGGGGAGACCTCGAGAGAGTCCGCCCGTCCAGGCCGCGTGACAGCTGCACACAGCTGCCCAGGCCGGGCAAGATCTGCAGAGCCGCGGGTGTGGCGCCTCAAGGGGAGCGGGGCTGGGGTGGACGAGGCTCGTTTCAGGGAAGGGGTGCCGGGGGAGTGGGTGGCATCTGGCACAGGGTTTCACTTCGGGAAGAAGCGCTGTGCAGCGAGCGTGGCTGGCCTTGTGGGGAGACCTGGGGAGCAGTCAAGGGGCCTAGCTCCTTGCGAAGGCTCCGTGGGCTCTCCCGGGATCATTACTGAAATCCTCCGTATGTCCCAGTTCGCTGAGCGTAGCGGGCCTGACCCAGGAGGACCAGAGGGAGTCGGGAGCCTGTCCAGGGAAGCGGCTGGCTGCACAGCCAGGGCTGCCCGAGGGGAGCGGATGGAGCTCTTGCTCAGGGACAGTGCCGGCCACCAGGCCTGGACAGAAATTGACCCTCCGAGGGTGCCGTTGGGTCTGCCACCCTGGAAAAGGCTAATCGAATGGGGTTAGACAGCCTTAGCTGGGCCAGAGAGATGCCACCGACAGAAAGGCTCCATGGGCAGCCGCCCCCGCCCCCAGCCCTTCCTGTGTTCTCTATTCCCCTGCGCGGGAGGCTGAGAGACGGGGATGGACAGAGGAGCACAGGGGGCCCTCCTTGTCCTCACCTTGATACTCCAGCTTGAATCCTGGACGGTTCTGGGAGTGGTCGCTGTGAAAATACACAGTGGTCTCGTGGGACGTGGAGAGCAGGGAGCTTGGAAGCTCACTTCCACTGAATCTGCCCATCATGCGGCTGGTCTCGTAGGGGCCGTTCCGGATCTCAATGAAGTCATGGTTGGGCTCGGTGGAGAAGTTCAGGAACTGGATGTGAGCTCCTGGGAGCAAGACAGAGGCAGACAGTGCCCAAAGCAGCACAGTCCTGCCTCAAATGGGCCGCCTTGTGAAAGCACTTCCCGCCCAGCCTACTGCTGACTTCCCGCTGGGCGGGCGAGGATTCGCACAGCAGACTTGGGGGCCGCCAGTCCCCGCTCTTGCCTTCGGGCAGGACTGAGCTGCAAGGAGCATTGTTCATTCGAAGGGAGAGGCACGGCCATGCGGAGCTCTCCCTCGAGTTCACGTCATTGAAGACGAAGGTCAAGATCAACACTTGGTTTAATGTGGGATTCTTACGTCTTATATCAGTATAAAGACAGCTTTGCTGAAATAAACATTTTACTTAAAAATCGTATTCCCCCACACCCAATGGAAAGACGTGAACTTCCACTCTGGTGTTTTCTAGAGCACTGGTGATAATTCAGAAATAGAATACATTGTCCTGTCTGTTCCACTAAGAAGCCAAGTGGAATGCATATTTTGGGGTCTAATTGGACTAGTCGAGATCTCCTCGCAACTTGACAGGTTAAATAGCTAATTAAGTCCTTAACTTACATATTAATATATTCTTTGGAGAATGGAGGTGGGACTATCGATATTTGTTAATGACAAGATTTCTCAAAATTAGATTACTACTAAAAATGATATTAAAGAAATGTATTTACTGAGCATAGAAAAATGTCCACAATGTTAATTGTGAAAATCTGACTGAAAAATAGGTTATATAAAATTCTCATTTTTGTAGTGAAAAACTACAAGAATGTCCATTGACTCAGTAACAATACTGATTGCCCCAGGGCTGTGGAAGGCACTGTCCAGGGATGGACACTTTGTGGGGGTTACCTTTTATAATGGGAGGACTAACTAAGCTGTTAATGATTGCACGGTGGTATCACAGATAATTTTAATTTTAAAAATTTGCTCATGTGCACTTTATAATTTCTTAGAATGAGCTCAGGTGTGTGGTTTTTTTTCTTCTTTTTTTTTTTGCATCTGCTTATTTAAAGAATAAAGTAAAACCTGACATGCAGTGTTGAAGACCATCATGTCTCCTACCCTATCTCATTCCCCACCTCCCTCCACACGGGCAGTCACAGTCATGAATTGGACGATACCTTCCAGTTCATGTTTTTAGGTTCTTAACTATATATGTGGGTTTGTTTTCAACATATACACAGATGACATTATACTTTATATACAGTTTTGTAAACTTTTTATTCCATTTTGTGTTTCTCAAAGCCTATCCTTGATATAAAGATCTAGGTCACTGATTGTCAACAACATATTCGTTCATCCCATTTTATGAATTATCCACCCACACCGTTCACTGCCCTGCTGATGGACGTGAAGACTGTTTCTGAATTGTGGGTAATTTTGCAGTGAACACTTCTGCACACGTCACCTGCGGGACCTACGCTTCCACTGCACGGCCCCCTCGTCACCCCAGCTGCGGCTGCACCTCCAAGAGGCTCTGAAATGAGCTGCCTGGGAAGACCATGATGTGACCACTGTCATCTAGTGGCAGCTGCTTGTCAGTGCAGTGGCTCTTTACACACCTGAGCTGCGTTGGGGACTATCTGGGAGCCCAGCATTCACTTGAAAGCAAGGGATCCTGGTCTCCTGCAATTGGACCCTGCAGGAGGCTTATTCCCCAGGGGCTGAATAGGCACCAGGACTTACAGAGAGAGAACTCAGGTGGCCGAGCATTAGGGCTCAGAGGGAACAGTGACACACCTCCCATTTAAAGGTCTGTTTTCCCTTGGATGTTGCCCTCCCCCACCACCCCTCCACCCTCTGAGGTTCTTCTGGCTCATTCCTGGATGCAGAGCTACAGGGCATCCTGGCTCCTCTCTCCCCAGAGTCTCAAAATCTGGGAGTTTCCCAAGGCCACCTGCGGCCATCATTCTGCAGCCTGATCATCTGTCCCTGGTTTCCTTCGGAAGGTGGTTCTACACATCCGACTCCATCCTCTGGAGGGTCTCCAGACTCTCTCCTTTCCTCAGAATGGACTTAAAGAAGGCCTGTTTAGATTGCCTTCTCCCGAAAGCCCTTTCTCCATCAGAAGACCCACTTGAGGCTGAATTAAGGCCAAAGTGGGTGGTCATCATTCCTGAGGTCGCAGACTGGGAGATCCCAGGCCCGTGCAGGAAATATCCCCTCGGGACATTTCGTTCCCGGAGCAGAGCAGTGACTGGGCAGGATGACCTATGTGGACAGCCCATCGGTTCCCCGTCAATGCAAGTCCTTTTCTCTTCAGCAGATTTATCTAGAGTTAAATTATATTCCCAGTACACAATACAAGATGAATCATCGGCAATTAAATTCTGTACCCAGATCACTGTCCTCCCTACTGGCTGACTACGTCTCCAGGAAAAAACATCTCCCAATCTCCAAGGCTAGCCAGAAGGGGCCTAGGAAGAATGCAAACTCCACTTCACCTTGATCTTGGCGCAATTTAAATTGGATAAAAAATTGGATACTGCCCTGGCCGGTTTGGCTCGGCGGTTAGAGCGTCCGCCTGCGGTCCTGAGAGACCCGGGTTCGGTTCCCACTAAGGGCACGTACTTCGGTTGCAGTTTGTCCCCGGCCCTGGTTGGTCGTGCGGGTGGCAGCCACTCGATGTGTCCCTTTCACGTCGATGTTTCTCTCTCTCTCTCTCCCTCCCACTCTATCTGTACCAAAAAAATGGAAAAATGTCCTCAGGTGAGGATAAAAAAAAAAAAAAAAAATTGGATACTATAGTTAACACCACAATTTGAGGTCCAGTCTCTGTAAAATAGATTACTTTTAAAATTTTTTTTAACCACTCCTCAGTGATTTCTCACTCCACATTCCTGGGTTTTAGCTTGCTACTCAAATAATAATAATAGTAATAATAATAATAATAATAATAACGGCAACTCCTAGGGTTTCCCCCACTCTCACTACGTTTAACGCTTCCAAAACATTCATCTCTACCATTCAGTGGACCTTCACGATCGCACAGGTCAACAGGTGAGGGAATGGGGAGGCAGAGGCTCAGCTGCCTCAGCCGAGGTTATGCTGAGCGATCCGAGCCGACAGCTGCCTTAAGCAGAGACCCGGGCGTGAAGACTTACCAAAGCCCACGGGCAGCGCTATTTTCCATGAGCAGTCCATGTTGCTGGGGTAGTTGCCTGGGAAGCCGGGGCTCAGGATCACGCCCTCGATCTCCTCCACGGCTCCCCCACACTGCGCTGTGACAGAGACCAGAGGGTCAGGACAGCACGATGCCACGTCTGGACGCTCCCTTGGAGCAGCGGCATTTAACCTTTCCTAGGTCATCAACCCCTTTGAGAAACAAAAGGAACCTAGAGTTCGTCTCCCTAATTAACTGCTCAGAGCAAGCAAATTCAGGAAGGGCTGCCCAGCATCCTCGGACCTCCAGCAGTCTGTCCACAAACCCAAGTTGCAGACCCTTGACCTTCGGCATGTCTTTTGCAGGTCAATTCCCTTAGTGAACTCCTACGGCAAAAGCGGCCTGCTCCAATGGACATATTTCCATTTCTCACATTATCCCCTAAATCTCCCTCTTCTCATTTTCCAACCAGCTCTTCCAAGAAGGATGAAGGAAGGGGACTGGCATGCACTGAGTCCCCACTCTGTGCTTGGCACCGCGCAGACTCTTTATAATGTATATTCCAAGGGGCTGGGTGGTCAATAGATGAGGCTCTCCATGAACCAGCCCCCAGACTCTGGTGTATGCCCAGCCAAGTGCCTGTGCTGAGCATTCCCTGGGGAGCCAGCCACCGGGCTGGGCACCTGAGACTCCAACCGAGGTGCTTTCCGAGTCACCTTAGGCTGCAACGCTACTACCGCCTGGTCAGCTGCCAACAATTCTTTCCTTTCACATCTTACTAGGAAAAGGCTGCGTGAGCAGAAAGGGGTTAGTCAACCATGGAAGCGAGGAGAAAGGAGCAAGGGCAGGGCTCTGCGGTGTCCAGGCAAACGCCTCTGGGGGGAGGTTCTGTTTGGTTCCGAACAGAATAGGGCCCGGGTTCAGAGTGGAGCTCTGGCACTGACCACCTGGGTCACAATTCCAATGCTCCCTCGTCCTGTGTGCTTCGGGTACATTCTACACCCCTCCACGCCCAGTGTCCCCCACTGTGAAGCAGCTAACAGCAGCACCACGTCACAGGTGCGTAGGAGGCTACAAGAGGAACTCTGAGCGTCACTTGGGCAGAAGCTGCCATGCACAGTGAACCCTCGCCCAGCGGCAGCTCCTGTCAACGTGAGTGGTTCCTCAGCAGGGCTTTCGTGTTATACCATAGAGGCAAGAGCCGTGGGCCGACTAGCACGTTCTGGACTGCGTGGCGGACCGCCAGGCCCTGTACCTGGTGAGATCCCAGGGGAAGCTACCATTATGCCCAACTGACACGCCTTCAACTCACCTTGCTCCCTATCCCAAGGTCAGCCTGGAGGGACCGTCTAGTTGCCTGGGCTTCAGAGACACCTAGGTTTCCATCCTGACCCCAGCGCTTTCTTTTCAACCTTGAAAGCCTTAGTTTTCCTATTTGCAAAGCTGAGAATAACGATACCCTCTGAAGAAGCGCATCACTCTGTGTCTTGCACACAGGAGACACTCCCTGCCCCAACCTGACTGGGAATTTCTGAGGGTGAAGACCCTGTATCTTTTCGTGTATCCACCGATCTCTTTACACTGCTCAGTGTGGGGTAAGAAACCAAGCCAAGCCAAGTCCTCATTTCACATGTAACCCTCAGCCTTTCTCTGTCGGCGGATTTGATCTGTCTGTGCCGTGGGAAGTCATAGGGAAAGCCCGAGTGCCGACGAGTTCCGTCTGGGGTCTGGTTGGTTATCTGGAGGGAGAATGGCCAGCATCGCCTTCCCAGATGGGCAAGGCTCCTGTACTTTTCCACTCGGTGGGCGAAGGCTTCCAAAGGCCATGGCCGCCTTCCGTGACAGTCAAAGCTTGCAGAAGCCTCAGCCTGAGACCACTGCCCGTGAACAAACCCAGAACGTCAAGCTGCCTTTCGATACGTTTCTCAGCTCAAATCCCTGGTGGAAAAAGGATCCGAAGGAACTGGAAGCGTCTGAGCTCTCTTACCAATACAGAGCGGAGGCGGGTAGTTCCAGCGCCGCACGGTCCCAGGCATGCAGGAGATGTGGGCGTGGCCCTGGAGGAATCAGGAACAGGGGTGGGCTGGCGGCCCCACCAGCGCACGTGTACGCACAACCCAGAACAGGGGGCTCGATGGGGGCCTTGTGTTAGGGAACAAGATACATAAGTCCACTGTGGGACGGGGAGCGAGTCGGAGGGAGAAAGATTTGGGGAAAGATGCTTATAACAGCGATTACTAGAGAATCCACATTACTTAAGCTTCCTTGTGAGCCTCCTTTAATTACAAGATTCCCTAATGGCCTTCAAAAAGAAAATTAAATTTTCCTAACATCTAATCAAACCGAAACTTTGCAGGAACACATTCGAGGCTGGCTCGTGCTAAAGTCAGCAAAGTTTGTCTGTGGCCTGAACGACTCCAGGAGGGGATAATAGTCCCTCGGGGGAGGGGGGGTGTTGGGGGGGCTGCTCCCTGTTCTTGGGGGACTGCAGCTCTGCTGGTGCAAGGCTGGCCAAGCACATCTCAAGGGACACCTGTTCCCTGCCCTGGGTGTCACGGGGAGGTACCTGGAGGGCATATCCCGGCTCGCACTGGAAAGAGACCACATCATTCACCAAGTAGCGCTCGCCAGTCTTCACCCCATTACTGGGCACAGCAGGTTCTGGGCAACTACTCAGGCCCACCGCTGGGGAAGACAGAGACAGATGGAAAGGACAATGAACAGGTCAGTGCTGGGGGCAAGACTGGCAGCGGGGGTGGGGTGGGGGGCAGGGTGCCTCCATGTTGGGCTTTCTCTACTTCCAGCTCGAGGCCAGTGCTTCCCAATCCTTTCATTGCCCGGTGCACAGAGAAAATCCAAATATTTACAGGGCACAGCGGCGCCATGGACCGTGGCTCCTTGGGGCAGGTGGTATCACCTCGGAACTCTGGCTGCCCACCTGCCCCCGGGCTCCCCAGAGGCCTTTGGAGCAGGAGAGCCAGGGAGCACCCCAGCTCTGGCTCCAAGTCCCCAGGTCCCTCTGCACGAACTCTCCCCACACCACTCCTGCCCTGGACTCCCAACTTCTCCCCTTTCCTCGTCCTCGAAAGACAACTCCTGTAGGCTAAGAAATCAGGAGAGAGGAAAATGGAAGGCAGGAAGGAAAGCAAGCAGTGATCAGAGGACAGCGCAGCGATGCCTGGGGCTCAGGGCCCCTCTCCAGGACAGACTGTGGAGAAAAGCTGGCCAGCGAATGAGCCCCCCACTCCTTCTCTCTCCTGCTCCCTTTTCAGGTCAGGCCAGCTCCTTTCCGGGAGCAGCGCGGGCTCCTGGCCCTGCACCTCCCCCTGCAGCTCTGGTCCTCACTCCCTGCCGGATCCCACAGCCTCGTCTCTCATCGCCCACCCCCCTCAAGCCATTCTGCGCCCGTCCACCCTGTGCTCACAGGCACTTGATGGTCTCAATTTCTTTCCTTGAATCCCGGGACTTCCTTGTTCCGCAATCTGAAGAGGGTCCCCATCACCTGTTATATGGAATCTCAAATTCTCATGCTGACATTCTCGGACCTTTGTCCCTTGCCCTGGTCCTTTTCAAAATCTCTACAGGTTCTCAAATGCTCCCGCTACACTCTCCTTCCTTGACTTTTCAAATCCAGTCTGTGTTCGTCGAGTCCGTATTCTATCCCAGCACTGTACCCAGAGCTTTGCTAGGGCACCCCTCTTCATCTTCCCCCTCCCCTCCTCCTCCTGCCCACCCGACAGCACCGTGCCTGTAGCACCCCCGGGCACTGCCCATGAGCGAGGCTGCGGTGAGTGTGTGGCACACTGTCTCGTCCACTTGAAGGTCTTCACATCCCACTTCACTGGTGAGGATGTTAGGACCTGCTGCCCTTAGCAAGCCCCAGAGCTGGGACACAAATCGAACCCAGTCTGACTCCAGGTCTGCCCAGGCCGGGGCCAAATTCTGAGGCCACATGAGCTCACGTCGACCCTGGCCCTGCTCTCCGTCTCCCCTCCTGAAAACCATGCTTATCCTCTTTGAACCCCTTCCTGGCGGACTCCCACAGCAAACGGGACTGCGGCATCTCCGCGTGGAGGGCTTCAGGCCTGTCCTGTGCCCACAGGAGCCCATCTGCAGGTGCGGCGCCTGAATGCGAGAAACAAATCCCCACGTCTGTACTGAAGGATGGGACACGGAGTGCGCCTCTCCAGGGCGGGGCTGCAAGAACCACGGGGAGGCAAAGGGGGCTGGAAGCGAGTTCTCAGCCTACTCCAAAGAGGTCCTTCCCCCAGGGGGGCAGAAGGAGAGGAGGGTGTTTGAGCTAAGAAGCTTTGTGGTTTGGTCTACCCCTGGCACTTATGTGGTCCGGAGGGTTTGGGAGACGGCAGCCTCAGCCCTCCTGGTAGATCTCTGGTGGACAGGCCTCCTGGTAGATCCCAGACCCCTTGGGAGATACTGCTCCTTGGAGACCCCAGTGAATGCAGTGCCCGCTCTTGTGGAAAAGGAATGGGAAGAGCTGTCTAGGCCAGGCCACCCAGTCCTGTCTTCTCGTGCAGCTGGTGCGTCCTCATTCCACATCCAGAGCTCCCAGTCCACAGGGGCAGGAGACAACTACGTGTGCTTTCCCTCCGAGGGAAATTTACACAGAATGGAACGCACACGTGGAAGGTGCACCTTTGCTGAGTCAGCACCTGTGCAAGTCACCCCCCCCACAAAACTACAGGACATCGCTGTCACTCTAGAAAGTTCCTCATGCCCTTCCCAGGCAACTGCTGTCCTACATGTGCTTTTACAATGTGAACAGGATGCTTGGAAATGGAGGCTGTTTGGGTCTATGGCCACAGATCTCAGCAGCAGCGACAAAAGACCTTCAGGACAGAATTAAAACCATCACTAAACGGACTTTGATGGAATTCATTTGGCGGTCACCCTGTCTGCTCCTCCCCACTCCTGCCTGCACGCCCAGTAGAATACAACTCAGTGTTTAGTGGGGGTGACTGCAACGTAGTACCTGGAGACCGACTTACTGGGAAGGCAGTGAGAGACCGAAGGAGGAGGAGCAGCGGAGAGAGAGAGAGAGAGAGAGAGAGAGAGAGAGAGAGAGAGAGAGAGAGAGAAAGAGAGAGAGAGAGAGAGAGAGAGAGAGAGAGAGAGAGAGAGAAAGCCAGAGCAAGAGAGTGAGGTGGGGAAAAGGTGAGGCCTGAGAGAGAGAAGCAGGGAGACAGAGGGAAATCCATTCCAGGTTCTCTTAGTTGCACATCTTGCTTTTATTGAAGCCATGCTCCCAACGAAGGAAACACTGTTTTCGAATCACATGCAATGTATTACTTCTGAAAGCATGTTGCTCTACTCTCATTTCCATGAAATAAACATGAAATATGAGTCATAGCAGTAAACAGGACTTTTCACTACCCTTCCAAACCATTTGCCTGTACAATGGATTCTCCCCTTCTGCAACCCTGGACATTATCTATAAAACAAAAATATAACTACAGGGTCTTGGTCCTTAGGAATTTCGTTCTCTAAGTACTAATGGGAACGTCTGTTTCTCCCAGCTTTTCCCACCATGGGAAACATCAGTGACTGAGAAAACTACCAGTTCCCTCGGGGAAAAAAAAATTAAGAAGAGGTGAATTCTTCCTGTACATGAGGCAGTAGAATGACAGAGAGATTTAGGAAGAAAGCATATCTCTGGAAAAAGAAAATAAAGAGAAGATTCTCAGGAACATCTAAGGACTCAAATTCAAACACTGGATAAGGATTCAAAATTGCAAAGAACAGAGAAAGGAGGGTAAAAGAAAAAAAATATGGACTACTTAAGGGACCTGGGATACTTCACTCCACCAGCTGAGTGAAGCCTTGGAGGTCTGCAGAGGGAGGTCTCTGAGGTCCCCGCCTATCCTCTATGCCTCATGGCCTCTGCTCCAAGCTGTCCCATGTCCCTCCGACTAGGTATGCTCTTCAGTTCTCTCAGGCCAGGAGCATTCTGGGATCCAGCTAGACTCTCCCAACTACCTGCAGAAAGCTCGTTTGTTTTGGAGGCCAGCTGGGCATCTGCATGATACCCAGTGCTGACCCTATCAGGCCTCTAGCACCAGCTGGGCTTCCATCTGCACAGGCCCCTGCTATCAAACACAGTCAAGCCAACCGTGCCTTCCCACGTTTCCAAAGACAACTGCATCACAGGACCAACGGGTTGGAGAGGCTAGCTTTTTTAGGATTGGAGGAAAAAATCACCTCTATTTTCTCAGATCCCAGATTATATACTGGGCCCATGCCCATGACCAGGCCCCTTCCCATTCCCGGTGTGGACACAGAGGAAGCACACGGGTTTCTGAGTAACGGACATTTGGGTGAGAATCCCGCCTCCACTGGCTGTGCAGCCTGGAGGAGGTTTCGAACCTTCCCTGAGTGTTAGGCATCTCATGTAGGTCCGTGATAAGGCTTAATTAAGTGGGATGGAGAAAATACAGCCCATTATGATCCCTACCTATTCATCCTGGGTATTCGGTCCCCGTCAGCGCCCACCCCGACCCCACACACAGCTGAGACTCTGGATCCTCACTTTTGTACTCCAAGTGGAAGCCGGCCGCCGACACGCTGATATCCGAGTAGAAATGAAGGTAGAGCTGGTTGGAGGTGCTGTTCAGAAGGGCAGGCACGGTTGTTCCTAGGGCAAGAGACAGGGACCACTCAGCTTCGCCTCCCCGGCCCCCGGGCTCCTCCCTCTCTCTCTTGCTTTTGCAACCTGAAGATGTTCTGCTCCCGAGGCCAGTAAATGTTCCCAGTTATCACACTCACTACAAGACACATTAGCACCCCTCGGAGTGCTGGGTCCCCAGCGTCCAAGGAAGCAGGGAGACAAACGACTTTCTGCAAAATGAGCAGAGGCAGAGCCCCCTGCTGGCAGCACGGTGAGTTTCTCAGGTGGCCTACAAGTTTGGTTCCCTTCCAGCCATCGTCCAAATGACTCTGACATGTCTCATGCGGGCAATACAGGCGGCGTAGACAGTTTATCTGGGCCACAGGACTCCTTCTGACATCTTGGAGACATGGGTTCTGGGGTCTAGAAGACCCAAGTAATTGACCTGGTCACCGGGCTCAACCACACATCACATTCTCAGAAGTCCACCACCAGAATGGAAAATGGTGTGGCTGCTTTGGAAGAAAGTCTGTCACTCCCTCCAGAAAGTCACACGTAGAATGACCAAGTGACCCAGGGACTCCACTCCTAGGCACACACCCAGGAGGACTGAAAACACACATCCCCATAGAAACGTGTGGCTGTTCACAGCAGTATTGTTCATAATCAGCTGACCAGTGGCAAGATACAGACCCCCATCCGTGGATGAACGCGGACATGAACGGGTCTGTCGTACGATCAAGTGTTCCCTGTGCTACAGCACGGTGACGAGTGACAGAAGCCGGACACAGAGGCCATGGATGGTAGGACTCCATGCATACAAAATGTCCATAGCGGTGGAAAGTCGGTTAGTGGCTGCCAGGGGATAGGGGCCGGGTCAATGAGGAACAAATGGGGACCTGGTTTCTTTTTGGGGTGAGAAAACGTTCTGGGATTAGAGAGTGGTGATGGTTGTAGAACCTTGTGAACACACTAAAACTCACCAACTGTACTCTAAAATGGTGAACTTTAGCCTGGCCGGAGTGGCTCAGCTGGTTGTGCATAACCCTGCGCACTGAGAAGTTGCGGGTCTGGTTCCCGGTCAGGGCACATGCCTGGGATGCAAGCTCAGCTCCGGTCCGGGCGCACACAGAAGGCCACCCATCAATGTTTCTCTCTCACACTGATGTTTCTCTCCCCCCCATCCTTCCTCTCTCTAAGTATGTCCCCCAGTGAGGGTTAAAAATAAAATAAAATAAAATAAAATAAAATAAAATAAAATAAAATAAAATAAAATGGTGAATCTTATGGTCATGTGAATTATATCTCAAAGAAAGGATAAATGTGTTGGAAGGAGACCTGCCTTGGGGTGGTGAACACACAGTAGAACAGGCAGACAATGTACTGTAGAATTGTACACCTGAAACCTATATAATGTTATTAGTCAATGTCACCCCAATAACTTTAGTTAAAAAAATAACAAAGCCCACTACTGCCCTCTTAGCTGAGGTCCCTGGGTCCCACCTCACCTGAGAAACTCCCCAGCATAGTCACAGTGTTGTCGGCGCCGTCAAACACTTCCAGGGAGTCCCAATTCTGCTCTGTGACGAAGCTGATGACTTGGATCTGGGAAGGCAGAGGGATTGGACTGCTGGTTAGACAGCCGGTACCCTCCCTCCCTTCGGATCATTCATTCCGTGACTGCGCACGTACTCCAGGCCTACATTGTGCTGGGTCCTTCCAACAAGAGTAAGACGAAGTCTCTACCCTTGGGGGGCTCTCTGTCCAGTGGGGGAGACACATGGGAAAGAAACGATCATAAGGCAGTGGACGGGGGAAGAAAATGCCAGGGCGTGGGAATACATCTGTGTGACTGGCCCTCTCTGTGTCTCTCGAACATTGCCTGGGTTTGCCCACTTTCCCGTTGGGGTTGTGCAGACATCCTGCCACGATGAGCCAGTGACCCAGTCTTTGCTGGACCCGTCACCTGAAGTCCCTGCGTGCTGCCTACCCGCTGGCCTCTTCCACGCCCCCACACCAGTTCTGCAGCCTCCTCCACTTGGCTTTGATCGTGGGGCACCTGTTATGGCCCTAATTCTGTTCCTATGGTTTGGGCAGCAAGTGTGACACCCGAGGAGCGTGCCTGGAGTTTTGTCTGTGCTTCTTGGTTTGCTCCTTCCCCTTACCTGCAATGCCCTCTCTTTTATCCTCCACACTCAAGAAAAAAACACACGAACCACCCTGGCTGGTGTGATCAGTGGTTAGAGCGTTGGCCCATGGACCAAAGGGTCACAGGTTTGATTCCTGGTCGAGGGCACTTATCTGGGTTGTGGGTTCAATTCCCGGCCTGGCTGGGGTCGTTGGGGAGGCAGCCGATTGATGTCTCTCTCTCACATCAATGTCTCTCTCGCTCCCCCTCCCTCCACTCTCTCTAAGAATCAATGGAAAAATATCCTCAGGTGAGGATTAACAACAACAGAAACAAAACAACACAACACAACACACAACCAACCCTTCAAGCCATTTGAAAAATACTCCCTATGACGCCCCCCCAATCTCTGCATTCCAGCTCCTGGCCCACCGCCATCTCCGGCCTGCCCGGGGGCCGAGCCAGGGACCAGCCTCCTCCGTGCTGAGTTACCTGGCTCTCTCCTCAGGCCCTCGAAGCTCCTGGGCCACGAGCTATTTGCGTTTCTGTTTGGGGGCTCAGTCCCACACTCGGCCTGGAGGGCAGGCTCAGGGCTATGTCTCTTCCCCCGCCTGCCTCTCGTCCATACCTGGATGCCAGCGCCTTCGGGAACCACGATCTTCCACACGCAGTTGAGGCTGTTGAGGTAGGGCTCGGGGAAGCCGGGGGACAGGATGGTACCCCTGCGCTCCGTGAGGTTGCCTCCGCAGGGCACTGCGGGGGGCAGCCCCGGTCAGCCGATCGCCAGGGAACCTCCCCTACCCTCCTTTCTCAGGGCTCCCCAGCAGCGCGGACTGCTGCCCCTGCTCTCCCCGACGCCTCCCCGTGCGACCCTCCTCAGGGGCCTGGACCCATGCACCTCCCTTCGGACATGTTCCCCCAACCCCAGCAGCCCCCCTCCAGTGGCTTCACTAACCCCCTACACAGGTTAGGCTGGCAGGCAGGGGCTGCTGTGTGTCCGGGGGCTGCCGGGTCTTGCTGCCCCCCCAGGGAGAAGGGGAGTTTGCCGGCACCCCTCCCCCAGTCCTGGCTGGTAGGTACTCACCCACACACGTGGGCGCGGAGACATTCCACTGGGCCAGGGCCCCGGGGACAGGGAGGCACTCGATCTCTGGCGACCCCTGCAGGGCATAGCCGGAACTGCACTCGAAGCGGACGACGGCCCCCACCGAGAAGTCGCTGCCCAGTCTCTTGCCATAGCGGGGTTCCGGCACCGAGCTGCACTGCGTGGCGCTGGTTCGGGGCACCGCTGCAGGGCACAAGGGCACTGAGGGGCAGGCCTGTCCCCTCTAGAAACCGGCCTGGGCATGGACGGACACACCGGGCTGGACTGACAGCCTGGAGGGGCCCTGAGAGGCTCCGGGCACTTTCCGTGAGGGCCGGGCAGGGCCCCGGGACGAGACCGGCTGGCTGAGATAAAGAGGGACCTGCAGCACACCTTCTGGACACCCCGGGGCAGCGGGAGCCCCGGCCCAGGCTTCAGGCCTAGCTGTGGTCCGGGCCTTCCCAGCCATCAGGGTGCCACGTGCCCTCCTTCCTCCCTTTCAGGGCCTTCACCCTGCTTTCGGCCTCTTCTCCCAGGTGCTGTAAGACCTCCCAGCGCTGTGATCTCCCTGACCTGGTGTCCTCTCCCCCTACCCGCATGGCAGACAGGACCTTGTAACCCAGGCCCCAGATCCGCGCCGGCCGAGGCAGGACTCCCCCTGCACAGGGAATGTGCTCTTGGGCAGTGGATGAGAAAACCACACGTAGACCGGGCCCTACAAAGTGGGCATTGGCCCGGGCAAGGAGAGGCTGGGCCTGCAGGCGAAGGGCAGGATGCGCCAGGACTGCCTCTCGGGGCCAGTACCAAGGAGCAAACGCTGCCGACCTGCTTGCTGCCAGCCCCTCTGACTCTGAGTAGTGTGACCCTCGCTGAACAGGGCCGCACCCTGGGGCTCAGAGTGCGTGTCTGCGCCCAGGTGGAAAGTGGCAGAGCCGGCATCCAAGCCCATGCCCCTCACGCCAGGCCTGTGTCTCCCCCACACCTCTCCTGGGCCCTATGGCCAAGCTCCACAGCGGACGGATGGCCAAGGAAAGGGGCGGGGCGCTGGGCTGTGGCAGACAGTGTGGGGACAGAATTCCTTTCTCATGTCTGATTTCTCCCCTCAGTCAACATGCTGTTGGGTCCAAGAACTGTCTGTTGACTAAATAAATGTATACAATTCAACTGAATTTCAAGGAAGTGCCCCACAAACTGGTAACTACCCCACATACCCTGAGGAGGAAGCTCAGACTAAGGGCAAAGGTCGCTGTTCCTTCGGTCACGGTCACCGAGTCACAGACACACTGAGCCGGCCGTGGCCCCGCCCGTGCCCACATCCCGCATACCTTGGTAGACAAAGTGGAAGCCTCTGGCTGGTGCTTGGCCTTTGGCACTGAACTTAATGAGGACTTGATTGGAGGTGGCCAAGGGCAGCGATTCCCCTGCCGAGATAAGGGGTGAGGAGGAGAGGAAGACAGTGAGGCCAGCGGTTGGGCCCTGTGGCTAAAATCCCGGCCAGGAAGGAGGGGCTGCCCGCACCTCTCAGCTTTCCCTCCACATCCCCGGTCCTCCTGAAATGAATCCGCACATTTTTACTGCACCTTTCAGTCTGAAGTTGGCAGAAGGCTTTAGCATCCAGGGTCTTATCTTGACCCACAGTCAGTGCGAGGTTGGCATGACAAGAGTTCAGTACTCCCAGTTAACAGATCAGGAAAGCGAGGGTCAGGATGATTAAATGACCTGCCTCGAGAGGCAAAGCTTCTGGAGGGCGGTGGCCCCAGGGATGAGGACAAGGGCCATCACCAAACCGACTGCTTCCTGGGAAAGCTGCCCTGGGCCCGCCAGAAGCGGCAGCACCAGCTTCGGGGAAGGAGGGCGCTGGGATCTTTTGAGAGGAACGGGCCTTTCCCAGATGCTCTGTGAAAGGGTCAGTAGCCAGAGAGATCGTAGCCTTTATTGCTCACACTAGGACACTTCTGAGACGAAAAGGGCATGCTATTAATAATTATGCTGGGACAACCAAGTGACAGCTGGGACCGTCCCGGGCAAAGCAGGGCATATTGTCACCTAACCAATAACACACAGACTGTGAAAACCTGGGTGGGCATAGGGCAGCCTGACAGCCTTTCTATCAGAGGAGTCAGGTGTCTCTGCTGCTCGATGTGGTCCACGTGGGAGTCAAGACAGCGCCACCGGACCTGCGCCAGGAAGCGCAGTCTCAGCCATCATCACCTTCCTGCGGAAGCCGAGGGAACAGGGGGTGGGGGGTGGCAGGCTTGGCAGAGCCACTCGGCATGGCGCCCTCTGAAGCCTGAGGGCCCCTGAGAATGGCTGCTTACTCCACCAACAGGAGGAACGTGGGGTGATGGAAAGCCAGGCTACATTTCCATGACAGTGAGGGTTGGGGTAGGAATCAGCCCAGAAGCCATAGGAGGCCACCCGGGGCCCACCCGTGCCTGCAGAAAGCCGACGGGATGCTGCTGGCCACGGGGAGTGGACAGCCTTTTGCACAGCACACTTAGGCTTACGTGGGTCCCAGATGGCTGAGCCCGCTAGGAGCCACTGCCCCAGCTAACTCTTGGCTGCCACAGCAAAAAACAAAACTCACAAAGACAAAGCATCTCCTTGTTATCTCTACCCCTCCTCTCAATGGATTGAGCAGAACAAAACTCAACTTTCCTTCCTCCTATCATCTCTCCTGACATATGTGGGTGCGGACCCCGTAACCTCCTGCAGAACCTGTCTGCTCTTCCATTCTGGGACACACGCAGACCCCCTCTCCATGGCTAAGTAAGACCGTAGTAAAATCACTGGGCATAAGAAAAATTTTCAAAGTTTTAAGGGAGGAAACCACTCTGAGAAACCAAGGCAAACATGTGTATGTGAACTGCAGCAGGGAGCAGGCAAAATCTCAGAAGGCTGTCAATCATGACCGCCACAAGATTAAATCCAACACTGCACCTCTGATGTCAGAGGAGGGAGGCATGTCAAAGGCAAGAGCCGAGATTAATAAAGGCTTCAAAGAGATGAGAAGTGCTCGTATATGGCAGCTGGATTCTGCAGAAATTGAACAGTGACATTGAGATTAAATTTGGGAAATTCTCCCGGAATCCACAGGAAAAGGATAAAGAAATTAAAATAATGAGAGAAATGATGAGTGACATGGAAGACAGATGAAAAAACTTCAATATGCATATGTCAAGAATTCTAGAGAGAGAGAGAAATTGAAGGAGAAAAAAATAACTTAGGAAGGTCATCTTCTTTCTTAAGCTTCAGAGAGACATACGGCTCAGACTGAATTGGTTCATAAAGTACCAGATCTAATGAATGGGAGCAGTTTCCACCACAACACATCCCGGTCGGCCTTTTGATTTTACAGATTAGGAAACAATATGAAAGTCATTTAGAGAGAAAAGCACAGGTTACCTACAAGATAAAGAATCAGTTGGACTCTGACTCGTCTGTAATAGTAGCTGTTGGAATAGAGGGAAACAGATACTCCAGTTTTGAAAGAAAATGTTTGTGACCCATAACTTGATTTACAATCAAGCTCCCATTTATATAAGATGTCAAAGGAAATTCATTCTCATACATGCAAGGTGACTGAAAGTACTGCAGTTATGAGCCCTACTAAAAACGATGAATGAAAGGAAGGAAATCAAACACTTTCAGGGATAGAGACCACCTGGAAGGTATAATAAAACCCAAATAGTTATTGTGAATAGGTAACGAAACTAAATGCAAATGTAAAAACTTGTTCTTGGGGAAGAAGTCCACAACTTAGAAATAACTACTAATAACATGAGTAGAAAAGTCCAAATATATATATCCCATGGAAATTACAGCCAGGCCTGGTATGAAGAGAAAAGGGAGGAGGCAAAATCAAAGCAAAAACAAATAGAAACCCAGAAAGAACAAAACAAGTTGACAGGTTGCAGATCAGATGTTTCACTTATAAAATCAGTAAGCAAACTTCCTCCTAAAAGGAAGGCTCTCAGAGAAAATGAAGAAAGATCATTGGGCAAACACAGATCCAAAAATTGTTGGGAACACAAGAAGACAACAAAATGTCACAACGGTACGGGAGATACTTTCACAGGACCTTCTCAATCACTGCTGTGTCAACGAGAGAGACAAAATGAAGATTGCTGAGTAGTGGTCCTTAAGCTTTCTCCCGCCTCAGTACACATGAGGGACTGGGACACACTTCAGTCCCATCAGCACCAGTGGCTCATCATCAATGTTTCTCCAAATGAGGATTAAGATATGATCTGAGTATACTGATGCTGATATCTATAGGTCCTATCTATCATCTATCTATCTATCTATCATCTATCTATCTATCTATCTATCTATCTATCTATCTATCATCTATCTATCCTGTTTCTATTGGTCCTATATATCTACATCTACAACCATATCTATATCCATATTTACATCTGTAAGTTCTAAATGTATATATGCCTATTTCTCTCTACCTGTACCTATACATATACTTCTATACCTGTTTATACCTTTATCTATCTGTCTATCTAACTATCTATTTATCTATAAAGAGATTTTGAGAAAGAATCCTACCTCAAGAGATACTGACTTCCACTTGCAGTTGGGTGTGAATGTGTGGGGTGGTGGTGCAGAAAAATCATCTATTGGAAAACCATTGACATAATGGATTTGAAATATAAAATTGAGTAAGACTGATTTAATTGCTATTACAAAGCTCATTTAATCCCAATAATAACACTAGGAGGTAGAACTTTTACTCTCTGCATTTTACAGATGAGGAAACAAACTGAAGCTCAGAGTGGTCAAGTGTTGTGCTTGTAGGCACCTCGGAGGAAGTGGGAAAGCTCAGGTGAGGGAGCAGGAGGAGAGGGTGCAGGGGAGCTCAGGTGAGAGAGCAGGAGGAGAGGGTGCAGGGGAGCTCAGGTGAGAGAACAGGAGGAGAGGGTGCAGGGGAGCTCAGGTGAGAGCAGGAGGAGAGGGTGCAGGGGAGCTCAGGTGAGGGAGCAGGAGGAGAGGGTGCAGGGGAGCTCAGGTGAGGGAGCAGGAGGAGAGGGTGCAGGGGAGCTCAGGTGAGAGAGCAGGAGGAGAGGGTGCAGGGGAGCTCAGGTGAGAGAACAGGAGGAGAGGGTGCAGGGGAGCTCAGGTGAGAGCAGGAGGAGAGGGTGCAGGGGAGCTCAGGTGAGGGAGCAGGAGGAGAGGGTGCAGGGGAGCTCAGGTGAGGGAGCAGGAGGAGAGGGTGCAGGGGAGCTCAGGTGAGAGCAGGGGGAGAGGGTGCAGGGGAGCTCAGGTGAGGGAGCAGGGGGAGAGGGTGCAGGGGAGCTCAGGTGAGGGAGCAGGAGGAGAGGGTGCAGGGGGGCTCAGGTGAGGGAGCAGGAGGAGAGGGTGCAGGGGGGCTCAGGTGAGGGAGCAGGAGGAGAGGGTGCAGGGGGGCTCAGGTGAGGGAGCAGGAGGAGAGGGTGCAGGGGAGCTCAGGTGAGAGAGCAGGAGGAGAGGGTGCAGGGAGGCTCAGGTGAGAGCAGACGGAGAGGGTGCAGGGGGGGCTCAGGTGAGAGCAGGAGGAGAGGGTGCAGGGGAGCTCAGGTGAGAGAGCAGGAGGAGAGGGTGCAGGGAGGCTCAGGTGAGAGCAGACGGAGAGGGTGCAGGGGGGCTCAGGTGAGAGCAGGAGGAGAGGGTGCAGGGGGGCTCAGGTGAGAGAGCAGGAGGAGAGGGTGCAGGGAAGCTCAGGTGAGAGAGCAGGAGGAGAGGGTGCAGGGAGGCTCAGGTGAGAGCAGACGGAGAGGGTGCAGGGGGGCTCAGGTGAGAGCAGGAGGAGAGGGTGCAGGGGAGCTCAGGTCAGAAGGAGGATAAGCTGCAGGGGAGCTCAGGTGAGAGCTGAGGAGAGGGTGCAGGGGAGCTCAGGTGAGGGAGCAGGAGGAGAGGGTGCAGGGGAGCTCAGGTGAGAGAGCAGGAGGAGAGGGTGCAGGGAAGCTCAGGTGAGAGAGCAGGAGGAGAGGGTGCAGGGGAGCTCAGGTGAGAGAGCAGGAGGAGAGGGTGCAGGGGAGCTCAGGTGAGAGCAGGAGGAGAGGGTGCAGGGGGGCTCAGGTGAGAGAGCAGGAGGAGAGGGTGCAGGAGAGCTCAGGTCAGAAGGAGGATAAGCTGCAGGGGAGCTCAGGTGAGAGCTGAGGAGAGGGTGCAGGGGAGCTCAGGTGAGGGAGCAGGAGGAGAGGGTGCAGGGGAGCTCAGGTGAGAGCAGGAGGAGAGGGTGCAGGGGAGCTCAGGTGAGAGCAGGAGGAGAGGGTGCAGGGGAGCTCAGGTGAGAGCAGGAGGAGAGGGTGCAGGGGAGCTCAGGTGAGAGAGCAGGAGGAGAGGGTGCAGGGAGGCTCAGGTGAGAGCAGACGGAGAGGGTGCAGGGGGGCTCAGGTGAGAGCAGGAGGAGAGGGTGCAGGGGGGCTCAGGTGAGAGAGCAGGAGGAGAGGGTGCAGGAGAGCTCAGGTCAGAAGGAGGATAAGCTGCAGGGGAGCTCAGGTGAGAGCTGAGGAGAGGGTGCAGGGGAGCTCAGGTGAGAGAGCAGGAGGAGAGGGTGCAGGGAAGCTCAGGTGAGAGAGCAGGAGGAGAGGGTGCAGGGAAGCTCAGGTGAGAGAGCAGGAGGAGAGGGTGCAGGGAGGCTCAGGTGAGAGCAGACGGAGAGGGTGCAGGGGGGCTCAGGTGAGAGCAGGAGGAGAGGGTGCAGGGGAGCTCAGGTCAGAAGGAGGATAAGCTGCAGGGGAGCTCAGGTGAGAGCTGAGGAGAGGGTGCAGGGGAGCTCAGGTGAGGGAGCAGGAGGAGAGGGTGCAGGGGAGCTCAGGTGAGAGAGCAGGAGGAGAGGGTGCAGGGAAGCTCAGGTGAGAGAGCAGGAGGAGAGGGTGCAGGGGAGCTCAGGTGAGAGAGCAGGAGGAGAGGGTGCAGGGGAGCTCAGGTGAGAGCAGGAGGAGAGGGTGCAGGGGGGCTCAGGTGAGAGAGCAGGAGGAGAGGGTGCAGGAGAGCTCAGGTCAGAAGGAGGATAAGCTGCAGGGGAGCTCAGGTGAGAGCTGAGGAGAGGGTGCAGGGGAGCTCAGGTGAGGGAGCAGGAGGAGAGGGTGCAGGGGAGCTCAGGTGAGAGCAGGAGGAGAGGGTGCAGGGGAGCTCAGGTGAGAGCAGGAGGAGAGGGTGCAGGGGAGCTCAGGTGAGAGCAGGAGGAGAGGGTGCAGGGGAGCTCAGGTGAGAGAGCAGGAGGAGAGGGTGCAGGGAGGCTCAGGTGAGAGCAGACGGAGAGGGTGCAGGGGAGCTCAGGTGAGGGAGCAGGAGGAGAGGGTGCAGGGGGGCTCAGGTGAGAGAGCAGGAGGAGAGGGTGCAGGGGAGCTCAGGTCAGAAGGAGGATAAGCTGCAGGGGAGCTCAGGTGAGAGCTGAGGAGAGGGTGCAGGGGAGCTCAGGTGAGAGAGCAGGAGGAGAGGGTGCAGGGAAGCTCAGGTGAGAGAGCAGGAGGAGAGGGTGCAGGGGAGCTCAGGTGAGAGCAGGAGGAGAGGGTGCAGGGGGCTCAGGTGAGAGAGCAGGAGGAGAGGGTGCAGGAGAGCTCAGGTCAGAAGGAGGATAAGCTGCAGGGGAGCTCAGGTGAGAGCTGAGGAGAGGGTGCAGGGGAGCTCAGGTGAGAGAGCAGGAGGAGAGGGTGCAGGGGAGCTCAGGTCAGAAGGAGGATAAGCTGCAGGGGGAGCTCAGGTGAGAGCAGGAGGAGAGGGTGCAGGGGAGCTCAGGTCAGAAGGAGGATAAGCTGCAGGGGGAGCTCAGGTGAGAGCAGGAGGAGAGGGTGCAGGGGAGCTCAGGTGAGAGAGCAGGAGGAGAGGGTGCAGGGGAGCTCAGGTGAGAGCAGGAGGAGAGGGTGCAGGGCCTGAGCTTGCCCTTCTCTGACAGGCATCTGGACCCTGCAGAGAACCTGCATTCTTCTCAGACACTGGGGGGAATTTAAAAACATGTCCTTGGCTACTGAGAGGATCTCATTTAATCCCCAAAGTACAAACTACATTCTCTAACCACATGACAAAAAAACAGAAAACAACAGAAATGTAACAAGAACAAAATCCAGCAGCGGTAGCGGGGAGGGAGAAACATTCTTAAACAACTCCTGGGAAAAAAGAGTAAAACTGGATCATGAATTATTTAGAAAGTAATGACGATGAAAACAGTACATATCACAATTGATGACTTGAAACCAGAACTACGCTCAGAGGTGACTGTGTCGCTGTAAACATGCTCTTTCTTACACAGAGAAAACAAACACAGCTCTCAGTTCAAGACTCAGACCAAGAAGAAATGATCTGAAGCAACAAAGGGGGGAGACATCATGAAGCAAAGGCAGAGGTTAATTAATTAGGAAATAATAAACCCAGCAGAAGAATGGGGAAGTAGTGTAGTAAAAAATAAAATGAAACAAAACAATCACTGAACCTCTGGTCCCGCCGAGTAAAAGGGGGAACATGGACACAGCATTCCCCACCGCAAGGGCAGGAGACAGAACCAGGAACAGAAAGGAGATTAAGTAACATCAAAGTACATTATAATATAAGCAATGTTGCTAAATTTAAAATAATTACAAAATGGATTTTTTTACTAACATATAAAACATCAGCATTAATAACAAAGTAAGCTACTGGAACAGACCCATAACCAGGGGAGAAAGTAAGAGAAAAACCACTGAAAAGGAAGAAATGAAATAATGAGACAAGTTTATCTGCAGACAATATTACTTCTTGCCTAAAGGACCCAGGAAAATCAGCGGACGGTTGGCATTGTTTTGGAGGGCTCAATGACTTTACAAAATGAACACACCAAAAACGCCAGTCTTCTAACACACTGGCAAAGACCAACTAGAAAATATAACATGGGGAGTCCCATTTACAGTAGCAACAAAAATGCCATGACATATCTAGGGAAAAATTTAACAAAGAATGTGTACGGCCTAAATGAAAATTATAGCACCTTCCCAAAGGTTACAAGAGATAAATAAATGCAGACACCCATCTTGTTCCTGAATGGGAAGAATTCCTATTATAAAGATGAGTTCTCTGATTAATCTGTAAGTGAAATGGATTCCAATGAAAATTCCAGTGCAGTTTTTAAAAACTTGATATTTCTAAAATTTATCTGGAGGCAAAAATTAAGCAAGAAAAGTTAATAAAAATTCAAAACAAAGAAGGTCTGTGGGGACTTATCTTACCTCATGTTTAAAATCATGATAGCATGAAACATTCTTGTAATGTTACAATAATTAAAGCTTTTTGATATTGATCTAAGAATAAACAGACACTTAGAGGAAATAGATAAAAAGTCTAGAAACATACCCTTTCCTTCATAAAAATGTAGTACATGTAAATTTGGCATTTTGAAAATTCTGTCGGGACACCTGATTAACTAAATTTGAAAGAGTATGATTATATTTCCTATATCAAATAATATGTGAAAATAAAGTCCAAAGTTAATAAAGCAAAACAACAAAACTGAAAAGTAAAAGAAAACCCAGAGGAATATTTATTTCATCAGCATGGAAGTAAAGAAGGAAATCATGAAAGAAAAACACTGATAGATTTTATATCATAGGAAGTTAAAATTTTCTGACATTAAAACACACCCTGAAGAAAATTAAATGGCAAATGAAAGGGGAAGGCTTTTCATAGCATATGATATAGACAAAAGGTTTTTTATAGCATATACTATACATAGCTTATAATAATATGGTGCTCTACTAAATAAAAGACAATAAATGCCAAGAGAAAAATTAATTCACAAGCAGATTCACAAATAAAAAATGAATGGGCCAATAATTTCATTATAAAAATGTTCACCTAACTAATAATATAAAAGGCAAATTAAAAAAATGGATACCATTTTCACTTTTCAAACTGATAACGCTTTTATTTTTTAATTACCTAATTTTGTGAGGATAAAACACACCCTCTTGCCCCGCCCGGTTTGGCTCAGCGGTTAGAGCGTCGGCCTGTGGTCCCGAGAGACCGTTAGGTTCCCGCTAAGGGCACATACCTTGGTTGCAGTTTGTCCCCGGCCCTGGTTGGGTCGTGTGGGTGGCAGCCACTCGATGTGTCCCTTTCACATTGATGTTTCTCTCTCTCTCTCTCTCTCTCCCTCCCACTCTATCTGAACAAAAAATGGAAAAATGTCCTCGGGTGAGGATAAAAAACAAAAACCAAAAACATGCCCTCTTATGCATTGTTGGTGAACAAAGTGGCAAGAACTCTCTGGGGCATAGGGAGGAGGGTGTCAGGGTGGAAAAAGAAGAAAGAACGAGGGGCTCAGCTCGGGCTGGTTCGGGTCAGCGGTTAGAGCATTGGCCAGCGGACCAATGAGCTGCGGGTTTGATTCCGGTCAGGGACATGTACCTTGGTTATGGTTCTTCCCCGGCCCTGGTCGGGGTCGTGCAGGAGGTAACCAGTTGATGTGTCCCTCTCACGTCAATGTTTCTCTCTCTCTCTCCTTCCCACTCTATCTGATGATAAATAGAAAAATATCCTCGGGTGAGGAATACAAAAAAAAATAGAATGAAGGGTCTCACATATCCTTTACCTTGGTATTTCTATTTCCAGATATTCTAAGGCAAGAGAGATACATATAATGACATGTATAGTACCCTGAAATTCTATTCATAAGAGTGAAAAATTAGAAACAATCTCAATGTTCAACAATAGGGAATTCATTACATAAATTTTAAATAACTACATGATAGACTATTATGCAGCATTTAAGAATCCTATTATAGAATAAAATAATGACAGAGAAATGCTCACAATGAATATTTCAATAAAAATATGTATATTGCTTTGTTCAGTAAAATATGTAAAAGATTAAGTCTAAGTAGGTATAAAGATGGGAAGGAAATACACTATCTTTTCAGGGGTCCTTTCTGGGTGGCTTTTATTGTAATTCTCTCTCTAATTATTTTCTTGTTGGCTCTAAGTTTTCTACAACGAAAATGCAATATGTTTATAATTAGAAAAACTTGTTGGGGCTAAATACAAAACAACTGGGATGTTATGCCCCCGGGGGTAGTGCAGACAGCTTGGGGTGACGGCAGTTTCTGGAGCCCCCTCCGGGTTGGGCGATCAGCAGGTGACTCGTGTGGTAGAGGGCTCTAGCTCACGACAGACACAGAACTGGGGGGCCCCACCTGTAGCCAGGCTTATAGGGCCTGTTTCCTCTGAGCTGGCCCCTGGTACCCACGACCCACCGCATCCCCCTCGCTGGCCGAGCCCTGGGTACCTGTGTGCGTGCCCGACAGGGAGCTGAGGAGCCGGGAGAGCTGGCTGTGGCCATCATGCACCTCCACCACGTCGTTGAGGGCCGTGTGGAAGAAGGCGAACTGTCCAAATACCACTGTGGAGGAGACAGGTGTGGTGGTCTCAGTGTGGATGGCCGTGTGGCCATGGGGGAAGGATGGGAGGTCTGGGGGACCCCGGGCCAGGAAGGGGGAACCCTCAGAAGAAGTTGTTGGTTCACGGGCTCACCCCTTGCTGAGCCTTTTGAATGGCTGATTAGCACCCTGGCCAGACCCTAGGCACAGGGCCTCAGGGAGCTGGGAAGGGCTGGATGGCATTCTACATGGGTCACGATGACACGGGGAACTGCACTCATGGTCAGGCTGGTGGAGGTGGCACTGAGTTAATCGTATTCCTTTCCCAGAGGACAGCCACAGCCACGACTCAAGGACATCAAAGGGCTTTGGGTAACACCCCCATTTTCCATGCAATCTCAGGACTTGTCCCCAGTAGGTGCTTAATAAAAGTTTGGCAAATGACAGCGGACCTTGCCCTGGGTCCACTCTATCCTCTCTCTTGGGACTAAGCAGCCAGCTCTCTGCGGGTTGCCCCGTCCGTCTCCTAGGCGGTCGGGATATATTGATGCCCTTTGCCCCATCCAACACCAACTGTGTTCAGAAAATAGTTCCTCCTCCTACTACAAAGAGGAGATTCATGGAGAAAGCAGCCGGGCCGGTCACCTGATGACCCAGGTACAACTGGTCAGGAACTTCCTGAGTTCTCCAGGGTTGGCAGGACTCCTGACTCTCCCCACTGCCAACCAGGTGACAAACCTGGCTTCTTTTTACGGTGGATTCTTGGAACCCGGAGGTTTCTCTGTCTTCTCAGGACGTGGACCTGCTCCTCACTCTTTTCCTGCACATCCTACTGACAGCTGCTGGACCAGGCTCCATCTCAGAGCAAGAGCGGGTGATGCGGCTCCAGCTCCCTCACCTGCCCTTGCCAGCCCGGCCCATTCCACTCCTCCCCTCTTCCTGTCGCCTGACTACTGTCCCCAGGTTCCCATCCACCTGGATCTGCAGCACCTCTGTTCAGACCTGGGCCCTGCTGGGAGCCAGTGGCCCCTGCCTCCCTCGTTCCTGCCTAGTCTTCACCACCCGTGCCCGGTTCGTCTTGACTTGTGCCCTTCCCCCTCATGTGTTAGGAGTGTATCCTACAGCCCCCTTCATGGCACCCGCACCCAGATGTCCTGCCCGGGACACTGTTCTGCCCGTTCCCACCAAGGGAGTGGATACAACTGGGAAGGAAGGACCCGAGGAGTTGAGAGAAGTTAGAAAACATGTAAACAAACATATAAAAACCGATACCATAATCCTTGGGCACAGTGACAAAATACAGGCAGATTTGTCCGCTGGTGTAGTTCTGGGGGTAGTTGGGGGACAAGACAACTCCATCTGAACCCACATACTGTCCTCCGCAGGGGGCTGGAAGAGAAATCAGATGGAGGGCCTCTCTTCAGCTGTCTATTCTCTGCTCTGTCACTCCAGCTTGAGCTCTGGACCCTGGGGGGCTGCCATGAGGTACAGAGGCACCAGATGGAGAAGGGTTCTGAGCATACTGCCCCCCCTGCCCCAGCACGTCCACCTCTGGACTGGCACATGGCCTGGAACCCACCCCGATGCTATCACGGGCCCTCCTGAGCACGTCAATCCTGGCCCTCTAACTATTAGCGCAGGCATTGGTCCCTAGAAGTACAGCCTTGAGGAGCATTTTAGGAGCCTCTTCTGCTTACAAGTAGAACCAGAACTAATCTGCTGCTCCCTGAGTGGTTAGTGTCTGCATGAGTAGACAGCTATGGCTGCCCCAGACTAGTCCCACTACGAGAGGCCAGCCCATATGACCCAGGCACCTTCTGCTCCCATCCCTGGCACCCTATGGCACAGGGGGTGGACCTCAGAGCCATGCTCTTCACCTGGGCAGAGGGGTCTCCTTGCCGTTCAGCACAGGTGGCCACCCTGTCTGCTAGGACCCATGGCTAACCCAGATCCCTGAGTCAGCTCCCCCCTCCCCCCCTCGCACCTCTCAGAGACGTTTCCTAAAAGCCGGTCACCTTTAAACTCCCTCCTCTCTGCTAGGAGCTACTGCAAGTCTGGGGGCCAATGGTGAAGACATCTATCTGAGTGTGGGTGGGGACACTGTGACCTCAGAGAGATGACATACTGACCGGGACTAGTACACCTGGTGAATGATCAGCCATTTTCATTCACAGTGAACCCAAGGAGCCCCCCCTCTGAGGACCTGTCCTCCTCCCCCGCGCCCTTGCCCTCCCTCCCTCCTTCCCCGCCCCACGCTGGCTCGGCCACCTGTGCACACTGGCCGGGGGTTGCTCCACACAGGCTTGCCGTCGGGCCCCAGGACGCAGCTCAGGGTGGAGGGGCCCTCCACCTCGTAGCCCCCATGGCAGTAGTAGGTGATGGAGGAGCCCAGCTTTAGGTCAGACCCCACTCGTGTGCCGTTCTTGACTGAACCAGGATCGAAACATGACTCTCGTGGGTTTTCTGGAAAAAAGGAAAACAAACATACACACACACACACTCAGGACCCCTTAGTGGCCTCCTTCCAAGAAGATGGGAACTCCAGCCACAGAGCCCACGGGGACGGGGGGCTGCTGGCCCTCTTCCCACCAGGTCCGGAAACTTCTCTGAATTTGGTTAGAAATCCAGGGCTGGGCATCATCTTGGAGAGTGAAATTTCACCTCCTCGCCCCACATTCTTGCCTTGACCCACAAAGGAGGGCAATGCAGGTAAACCTTTGGGGTGCCCCCTCATCCCTTAGCCCACTCTCCCAGGGGAGGTGCTCGATGCTCTGAGTGGCAAGAGCCGAGGGTCCCAGGTCATGTCCCAGGTGGGGACAGGTCGCTGCGGTAATGGTCAGTGCACAGGCACAGTCCACCCCTTGGCGCATCTTTGCCGGCCCACACTCAGCACGGCAGGCCTCCTCCACCTCCTGTCCCCGCGGGGGAGCAGGGCCCGCCTTCGGAGGCTGCTTGCTTTTCTTCTTTCTTCTGCCTGCAGCTGTGCTGTCGGCCAGGAGGTGGAGCTGGTCTTGGCTGTGCAGGTGTCACAGCCACACCTTACAGGCACTGCTGAGCACCCGGGGGTGAATACTTAGATTTAGGAAGAAAGGAGAAAACCCCACTTTAGCCTCTGGGATAAGTCCCGGTCCCCAACACAGTTTTCCAGGGCTTTGCAATGGGGCACTGGGTGCTGGCCAGTTCATCAGAACAGCAGTGTTTTTCCGTTTGGCTACTATGCTTATATGTCTTCCCACAGATGGGCCTCACAGGCACCCATTTTGTCCCTCTGCACTGGACCAGAGTGAACTTGATGCTGCTGGGCAATAAACAGGACTAGACAGGGCCCTGAACCGCCCTCCACAGCGCCCCGACCAGCAGCTGGACTCCTGGGCCACGGGCCCGGCCATGCACCGCCGCCTTTCCTTGTCGTCCTTGTTCCAGGACCACTGGTGGTCCAGAGCCCTGTCCTCAGGGCTGGGCGGCGTCAGGACACCAGCAAGGCTGGTCAGAATTAGGAACCTGCACCTGATCTCAGGGTTCCCTCGCCGCCCTGGAGGCTATGCTACCAGAGGTGTGGAGACCGAAGCTCACAAAGAGGCCAGCAGCCCTTGGGGAGGACTTAGCCATTCAAAGAGCGGATTTAAGGAGGACAGAGCCAGAATCAAAGGGGTCAGAGTTCAGAGATGAATGGCTCAGGAGGAAATTTGCTGATGGCTGTCATTGTCACCTGAGTGCTTTTAAGCTACATATACCAGAGGCAACTGTGGCTGGAGAGTGCGTCATTCAGCTGCCACTCAGCCTGTCGACTGGCGGAATGGGGCTCGGAGGGTGTGTGATTCTGCTGAGTCCAGCCAGTCTTGCCCTGGGGCCCGTAGAGGGCCCGGCTCTTTGTCTTTGCCCAAGAGGTGGAGCCATCCCAGATATGCCAGTAACTTCAAACTCAAGTGGCACCTAGGAAATGGTCTTCACCTACAGGATGACCCCTTGGTGTTTTCCGTGGGTGCCCTGTGGTGGGTCTCCTTGACTCCAAGATCAAATCTGTTTTCCCCTTAAACTGGGTGGCTCTGGCAAGAATACAGCTGGCCATTGGGTGACTCACATGTCAATTACAGAGATACAGAATGGTCGCCAGGCCTTATGTTTCATCTGTCCTTTTTATAAATTCAAAGTGGGTCAAATCTTATTTGAAGTTCAGAGAAATTAAGTAACTTGGGACCAAATTCACACAGCTCATTAGTGGCAAAACCAGCTGTGGCATCCAATATCCATTCCCCACCTTCATCCTGAAATAAAGGAACCCAGATTTTATGCAGGGTATCAAGGCACCAGCTAAAATCTACACTTCCCAGACTCCTGGACAGCTAGATCTGGCCAAAGAGATCTAAACACAGTCTGGTCAAATAATAGCCTACTGTCCCATTAAGAGTAAAAGCCAAAATCCCTGTAAGCCTACACTGTCCTGCGTATTCTCCTCCGATCCTCCCCTCTGTGAGCTCAACTCTCAGTGTTCCTTTGCCAACTCTGCTCCACCATATTGGCCTCTGCGTACAGAATGTTCTCCCATCTGCATGGCTCTTTGTCTCACTTCTTTGAGGGTTAAACTCGATGTCCGAATTTGGTTAGAAATCCAGGGCTGGAAATCATCTTGGAGAGTGACACCTTCCTGACCAGCTATTTAACATGTCAATATTCCTTTCCCCAGACTCCCCACCATCCTTCTCTGCTTTCCCCCTCTGCACTGAGGTCGACACTGCCTCATGTATTACATGTTTACCTTACTTCGCTGTCTCCCTCCACTACAACGCAGGTTTCACGAGGACAGTTTTCTAGTGTTCTCACTGCGGTAGTCCAGGGCCTGGCACATGGCAGGCGCCCGATGTGTTTTTCTTTTTTTTTTTTTTTTCTTTTTTTTTAATCCTCAACCGAGGACATTTTTCCATTTTTTGTACAGATAGAGTGGGAGGGAGAGAGAGGAAGGGAGAGAGAGCGAGAAACATCGACGTGAAGGGACACATCGAGTGGCTCCACCCGCACGACCAACCAGGGCTGGGGACAAACTGCAACCGAGGTACATGCCCTTAGCGGGAACCGAACCCGGGTCTCTCCGGACCGCAGGCTGACGCTCTAACCGCTGAGCCAAACTGGCCAGGGCCGATATGTTTTTCTTAAATGGCTAAGTGTGGGATTTCTAGAAGGGCTGCTTACGGGAAGGGGACAGCTGAGAGCATGCTCTTTGGCCCTTCCTTCTTCCTTCCCTCCCTCCTCCCCGAGGACTGGGACTCGGACATCGTGGTTGGAGCTCCCTCTTGGATCCCGCGATGACCTTGGAGATGGGAGCCATGCACTAGCAGGTGGAGAGGAAGACCAAAGGAACCTGGCCCTGCATGACTTCTTTTACAGGAAGGAGGATAGACTTCGACCTCCTAAGAGTAACTGTGCTTTTCGGTAGCTGCTGCCCTGGCTTTGGGCCCCAGAACGATGCACCGTGTCCGGAAGCCCTGTCCTCCGTCGTCTGTGCGGCAAACACCTACGCTTTTCAACGCCACCCTCTCTCGAGCGAGGTTCTGGCCTTGGTCTTCTCTCTGGCAGATTCCGTTTTTCTTTTCTTGCCTACAGCACGCATGGCATTATCTTGTAATTTGAGAAGGTATGTTTCTTTGCAGTGGGTTCTGGACTCACAGAGGACAGAGACCATCACCTATTCTCTTATTTCCAGCAGCTGGCACAGAACTGGGCACTAGGCCGCATTTGACACATAATAGAGGCTTAATAAACGGATGCGGAATTGATTGGCTGAACACCTCGGGGCTTGGAAAGTCAACAACCACATCAACGATCCCACTACAGACTCTGCTCCATAGTCACTGCGTGTCAGAGCGCGAGGAGCTCATCCTCCCAATGGTATCCCGTCAACAGTAACGATTAGGATAAGGACAATGGTGATAGCCTCTGATACCGCTCTACAATGTTCCAAGCACTCTCCACTCTGTTATCTCGTTTGTACATCACAGTGGTCTCTGCAGCAGGCAGGGCCTGGCACCCCCCTGTCCGGGTTATAGATGGGGAACGTGGTGATCAGACAGGCGAAATACGTTTCCAACCCATTCAGCTACTAAGAGGCAGAATTAAGACCAGAATTCAGTCTTAGGCCTGCCAAACCAGGGCTCAGCTGCGAATGATAAAACTAAATGACTAAAACATCATCATGATAATAAATAAAACCCAGGCCCTCCAAAAAGGGAAAATTAAATGAACCAGTTTCTTCTTCTTCTTTTTTTTTCTTTGTTAATCCTTACCCAAGGATATTTTTCCATTTTTTTTTTTTTTTTTAGAGACAGTGGAAGGGAGGGAGGAACGGGGAGAGAGAGAGAGAAACATCGATGTGAGAGAGACACATCAGCTGACTCCTACACGACCTCAACTGAGGCCAGGGATTGAACCCAAAACCCAGGTATGTACCCTTGACTGGAAATCGAACCCGAGACCTTTTGGGCCTCAGTCCGATGCTCCAACCACTGAGCCACACCAGCCAGGGTAGAACCTGCTTCTTTTTGTCCTAGTAGGGAAGGGCCATTTCCAAACACTCTAATAGTAAGGCAAACAAACAAACGAAAGACACACATACACACACAAAGACAACAACAACGGAAATACTCAACATAGTAAAGAACTAGTATTTAAAAAGGTGGAATTAAAGCCATCCACGGAAATATAAGCAGCCTTTAAAAAGAATACTGGAAGTCTTTGAATACTGATATGGAAAGATGTCCAAGATCGATATCGCTGGGGGTTGAGGAGGGCACACACAAAAAAACAGAAACAAAGCAAAGCAAAAACAAAACCCCTCCACATTACAGATTAGTACGCACGGTGTGATCCCATGCACATAGAACTGGGACCAGCAAGCCACAATTCACAGGCTCCCTACCTGTTTCTGTAAATAAAGTTTTATTGGTACACAGCTACGCCCATTTGTTTACACAGTGTCTACAGCTGTTTTGACACTGTAACAGCAGAATTGAGCAGATGCAACAGGGACCATCTGGCCTGCTAAGCCTAAAATATTTACTCTCTTGCCTTTTACAGAGAAAGTTTGCCAACCCCTGGTCTAGAGTTTACATTACTTTATAGACAATATCTGGAATGAGATAATAAACCATGAATAATGTTACGCAGGGGATGGTAGTAGCAGAGGATGTTAAGTTTTGGAGTACATCTTACATGCTTCTGTATTGTTTGAATTTTTCCTGCAAGCAGATGTTACTTTAAAAATAGGCAGAACTGAAGAGCTCTCCACTCGGAATTCAGAAAGGCGGCCCATGGCAGCGGTGGGTGGTGGTGCTGCTGCTGGTGGGAGCAGGTGTGGAAAGCTACAACGACTCCTTGGCTCACTGTGTGACTCCCAAGGGCTTGAAAGAGAACACAGGTCATTTTCAGTACCTTCTGGTAAAGGCTGATTCGGCTGGGCCTTTCCTGACTCTTTCAGATTCTCTAACACCCACTTGGACTCCTCGTCTCTGTGTCTGGAACACCAGCCCAGCCTGCTCTTCTCGAACTTGTTTAGTTCTCTGTTTCTTTCTGTCTTTTTTACATATGGATCCCAGAATTAATTAATTTCTTTATTAATTTTAGAGAGAGAGGATGGGAGAGGGAGAGGGAGATAGAAACATCAATGAGAGTGAATATTGATTGGCCGCCTCCTGCGTCCCCCCACTGGGAATCGGGCCCACAAGCTGGGCATGCGCCCTGACCAGCAATCGAATTGGCGACCTCTTGGTGCATGGGTCGGTGCTCAACCACTGAGCCACACCTGCCGGGCTTTAGTTATCTGCTTCAAGGTCACCTGCTTGGTGAGGCCTTCGCCTTGACCGTCTACCATTCTGAAGTGGGCTCCTCATTTCTTTCTCAGAGTAGCCTGTTCTTCTCTAACTTCCAGATTGTCTACTTCTTTATTGTCTGTCTCCCTCGCCCACCACTACCTCCCTCAGAGGGGGAACCATGACCATTTTGCTCACTAGTGTACCTCCCATACCCAGCACAGGGCATGGCATGAAGTAGAGGCTCAATAAACAATTGTCAAGTGAATGAATGGTCTGTACTCTTGTATGAATGTCCACTTCCTGCCCAGGAAGAGGCCACCACACCTGTTAGAAGATGAGAATAAAGCCTGCCCCCCCCCCCCCATTCTTCCGATTTCACTGGCCTGGAGAAAGACAATAACCTCCCTGGGACTAATTTTTAAAAACTGTATCCAACAGAGAGGACCCTCCTCATCTCCTTTGTTTCCTTAGAGGAGGGTAAAAGCTCCCCAGGAGGCTGAATGAGGATAAGAAGTGCCTCAGAGCAGTCTCAGAAATCCACAACTGACATGGTTGTATTCAGAATCATCCCCCAGGGGGCCCGTCCAGAGCTGGCTGAGACACCACGGCCACCCTCTATTAGCAACTGAACAGACACAGAGGAACGACCCATTTCTGCCCCATGACTGGGGGACTGCCAATGCCAGCTTCTCACCTGGCACAGAAACATCTGTCAGTCCAGGACGTGAACTCCACGGAGGCAGGGGCTTTGCTCTGTCCTAGCAGTGTCCGGAGCAGAGTAGGTTCTCACTAACTATTTACTGAGTGAACAAATGAATGAAAATGTCTGATCTATCGTAGCTCCCTGAAAAAAGCCTAATCCGCCCAGCTGAGGTGGCTCAGTGGTTGAGCACTGACCCAGGCACCAAGAGGTCGCCGGTTTGATTCCCAGTCAGGGCACATGCCCAGGTTGTGGGCCGGATCCCCCGTGGGGGGCATGCAGGCAGTGGCCAATCATTGTGCTCTCTCATCAGTGTTTCTCCCTCTCTCTCCTTCTCCCTTCCTCTATCTAAAATCAATAAAGAAAAAACAAAGCCTAACCCTACGACACTGCTCAGTGGACACCCGACTTAGGCCTGGTCAGTCTGATGGTCCTCTGGGATTCGGAACTGGGATGCGGACTCGGGGGTGATTCAAAGGGTGAGGCAGCCACACCTGTCTTAGGAAAATGGAGAAGCAATGAACCCTGACCTGCAGAGAGGTGAGCACGTGGCGAGTACTCAGAAAGGAGCGGGGAGGAGCCGAGGGGCCCCGAGACGGGAGGGTGGTCTCCCCTCCGACTCTGCCAGGCTGATGGCCATCCCTTCCACCTCCTGCCCCAAGGCTCCTGTATTCCAAAGATATATTCCCCTCCGGTGTTCAGTTCTCGTCAGTTCTCGTTCTCCGCATTGTTAAAACACAGAACCCTTTTTAGCTTAAATTAGTTTGGCCATTAGTTATTTTCCTTATAATAGTATATTTTTTTGTCTCAAGTTGGTTGAGTTCTGTTTTTTTGCAGTTTATAAAAAATAAATTACCCTCTTTTTTTTTGCTTGCTTAAGTTGGTCTGAATGGGTTTCTCGATTTGAAACTAAATGATCCCTGACTAAGATGCAACCTGACTGTTCCTGCTTCCCACTTGGGAAGGTGGTGGGATGTGGGAAGACTCCTGGTCTACCTGCCCTGGGGTGGGGTTTGACCTCAGAGAGTGGTTTTCATTGGACTGAGGCCAAATGAGTCCACAATCTCTCTCCATGTGGCTCTTCTCACCTCCCAGAGCAAAACCCTTGCAGCCACATCCCTCAGGAAACCCAGGTCCTCAGCATCCGCAGAGCCCTGGACCTGTCGGCAAGACGGGAGTCTGCCTTGGGGTAGAACGATGGCTCCCAGGTGGAGGAAGCCACTGCTCCTCTTCCCAGGATCCAGACCTGACTCAGCAGGTCCTCACTGGATTATCCTCCTACCTGGAGTGCCCTACGGACTCGCGGAGTGTAGCGTGTCTCAGTTCTTTGCTAAGGACTGGAGCCGCATCCAGGACACACACACGTTATCACAGATATTCACGTTATACATACAGGCGTACCTCATGTCACTGCGCTTCACTGGACTGGGCTTTGCGGATACTGTGCTTTTCATGAACTGAAGCTTTGCGACAACCCTCCGTCAAGCAAGGCTATCAGCACCATTTCCAACAGCATTTGCTCACTTCGTGTGTCTGCTCATTTTGGTAATCCTCACCATGTTCCCAGGAGTTGCCAAAAATATTTTGTTAAAAAGCACTTGGACAGGTTGCTGAGGTCCTCCATTACATGGGTGGGAGACATGAGCCAGAAACTTCTCATTTGTAACTGGTAATGTCCTCCTCCATTTGCACACCCAGGCTGGCCAGGCCTGGGTGCACGCGGGTTACAGTAACAATCACACAATCGATCATCTCTAGAGTATCTGTAGGGTCTTCAGTGCATACTGCATGTTTTACTCAGACACATGTAAGTATACAGTATCTTTTCATTTGATCCTACTGAAACATAATTAGATAGGCGGAGATACAAGAAATGGGTTCCGAGAGATAATAACATGCCATGCTCACAAACTAAGCAAGAAATGGAGCTAGGATTTGGATAATGGTGTCTGGGATGATTAGAGAAGAAGAAGAGGTCAACAAGAGAGTAGGAGAAAGGGGGTCCTTGAGAGCCTGTCACTGTCCCTGTGACCGTGACTACACCCATCTGAACAATGCGGCTGGATCTGGGCCAGGCGCCGTGCCAAGAGCTCTGATGAATGAACTCATTGATCTTTACATTTCTGTGAGAGAGGAATTATTCTGCCATCATTTCATAGTTGAGGAAATGGAGTTTTCAAGAGGTTAAATGAACTTACCCAAGTCTACACAACGGCTTAATGGTAACTATGAGCCTTGTACCTGGTCAGGCTGATAGTCTTGACCAGGCTGGGCTGTGGCCTGGTCTTATAAGTGGACTTCTACTGGAACACAGCCACGCCCATTCCTGTGTGCTGTCGTCGGCGGCTTTACTGCTACAACGGCAGAGCTGAGTGGTTGTGATGGAGATGATGTGACTCGGAGCCCAAAATGTTTACTGTTTGGTTCTTTAAGGAAAAATCTGCTGACCCCTCTCCTGACTCTTACGCTATTGAACTTGTCTTAATTCACCCAAAAGTGCAATGAGAATAAGCGAATGGGGGAACTGGAGGGATGAGAAGGTGTGATCAGGAAGCATCGGAAAGTGTCCAGTCTACGGCAAGGTGCCAGAGAGTCCCCGGGACAGAGGGCCAGGCACCGTGCCCCCAGGAGTTCGATGAGCTGTCCATATGCACCGAAGCTATGCAGGATGGTGGGAGGCGGTGGGGTGGAGGGGAGATGGAGCCTTCGATCAGAATCCTCAGCAAATGCAGGGAGTGACCGGGCAGTGGATGTGTGGGCTGAGGCTGAGGGACTGGAGAGCCAGGAAGATCCTCAGAGAAAAAGGAGGGAGGAGGAGAGCTGATGTGAAAATAGAAACGAGGGGTAGAAAGAATGCTGGCCTCTCCCCCAGGCCCGGGGCCAGTGGCCGGGGAAGGCTGTCACCTGGAGAGCCTAGAGGAGGCAGGTCCTCCGCGGGTGGAGCGGTGTCCTTGGGGCGGCGCCCTGGGACTCAGCCCACTGCTCTCACCACCTGGGGACTTTCCCTCCGGCAGGTGGACGGGCCCTGCCCTCAGCCACCTCTGCCAGCAGGGCCCTTACCTGTGTAGTCGATGACGAAGCCAGCGTTGCTCACCGACGCGTCGCTGCGGAAGGCAAGGAAGAGGCTGTTGCTGCTGCTCTCGATGCGGCCGGGGAGCTGGGAGCCGTAGAAGCTCCCGATGAGAGGGCTGAGGGAGTCCCGCCCGTCGTAGACGTGGAGGAAGTCGTAGCCGGGCTCCAGGTTAAAGCTGCGGAACAAGAACACCCACCCCGCCCCACCAAGGTCAAACAGAGGCTTGTACTGGGCACAGCCGAAGTTGGTGTAACAGCTACAATTCAACTTCTGTACCGGTATCATAGAATAAAAGACAAAACCACACGATCATCTCACTGTCCCTTGGTATCTGTGGGGGGCTGGTTCCAGGCCTCTCGGCAGCAAGTCCACCCTCCGATGCCCCGCCCGAGGCTTGCTGGTGGGGTGGGGGAGGATGCAGCCCCAGTGACCCCCAGTCACAGTGGACGAGGTGGAAGAAGCAGGTGGGGCAGAGGAGGCTGACTTCAGAGTCAGCATCCAGAAAACCGGAGCTAAAACCGAACATCCTCTTTTTAAATAAATACATGTTTTCTGGTTAATCCTCACCTGAGGATATTTTTCCATTGATTTTTAGATCGAGTAGGAGGGCGGGAGAGAGAGGGAGAGAAACAGCGATGTGAGAGAGACACATCAATGTTTCCTCCCACATGCGCCCTGACAGGCCCGGGATCGAACCGCCATTCTGGTCCCTTGACTGGGAACTGAGCCCAAGACCCTTCGTCTGTGGGCCGACGCTCTAACTGCTGAGCTACACTGGCCAGGACGAGAAAAACGTTTTAATTGAAATGTATTTGACATACACCGTGTGTAAGTTCAAGGCATACAGCAAGCTGACTGGATACATTTACAGATGCAATACGAAGTGATGATAATCAGCACCTCTATTACCTCGCATAATGATCATTTCTTTTTAGTGGTTGGAATAATTCAGATCGAGTCTCTCAACGAGTTTGGTGATTATAGCCCAGGATTGTCTCTATTCACTATGCTGTGCACAGAAGGGAAAATGAGTTACCAAGTCCACACACCCAGGGGTCAGCCAGAGCAGGTCCAGAACCCCGGCCTCCTCCGGCCTCTGTGCCTTGCTGGGCCTTCTTTTCCCAGGGGAGAGAGCCACTGAGTGAGCCGTTTGCGGGCAGGAAGGGGCATTTTCCCATCAGGACCTTGGCTCCTCCCCGGTCCCTGAGCCCCTCTCAGCTCCCCTGAAGGTCTGCCACCCACTCCTGCACCCACAGCTCTGCCTCTTTCTTAGCTTTCCTGGCCGTAGTGTGGGGAAAAAAATCTATTTCAAAATTGCCTTAGTTTAGTAAATTGAATATTAGAGTTTGTTGTTGTTGTTGTTGTTAATCCTCACTGGAGGATGTTTCTTCCACTGATTTTCAGAGAGATAGAAGGGAGGGGGAGAGGGAGGGAGAGAGAGGGAAGGAGAGATTGACACACACACACTGACTGATTGCTTCCTGCACACACACCCTGGAACCTGCAACCCAGGTATGTGCCCTTAACTGGGAATGGTACCTGAGACCTTCAGTATGCGGGTTGAAACTCTAACCACTGAGCAACACCAGCCAGGGCGAATATTAGCTCTTGATTGGGTAGAGTGAAAATGATGGAAAAATCCAAGGACTGGCAAGAATGTGGAGCCACCAGAGCTTGTATACCCCACTGGGTTCAACCACTTTGGAAAACTTTTACAATATCTACTAGATCTGAACATATACCCTGTGATGCTATGCTAACACTCTTGGGTATATATCCAACAAAGGCAATTGCTACTGATCAAGTATGCAAAGGCGAAAACAACAGAATGAAAGAAAATGAGTTTGCAGAAAACAGATTTCTGATGCAAGCTCATTCATAGCCCAGTCACAGGCTGGAATGAGAACAAAATGCAGTCCACCCTTTAGCGAAGACGCGCGGCAGAGAGAGGGGACCATGCACCTCTAGGACAGAGGGTGGGGCCGGCAGAGAGAAGGGAGGAGGGGTAGAGCCCGATGTGCCCCGGCCTCCTTCCCGCATGGCACCCTCTCACACTGGTGTAGCTGCAGGGTCACCCCACCACTGCTGGGCAGTATGGTCTTCTTGCCCCTAATTCAGCCTCCGCCTGTCCGTTCTTCTAAGTCATTCGGGAAGGGATTTGGAGCTGGTCGGTCTTGGTCACAAATTATGGCTCCACCACATTCGAACTGCCTTCCTCTGTCCCTGCTCTCCTTCAGTCATTTGTTTTGGTCAGAGTACCCCCAGTATGCCAGGCACGGTGCAAGGCACCCAGGACCTGGGGTATGTCAGACACCACCTTTCTTCAAGGTGGTGCTGGGGCTGAAGGAAGTGATGAATGTGAGGATGATACAGCAGAAGTTTTTTATTTATTTTATTATGTTTTTAATCTTCACCCAAGGATATTTTTCTATTTACCTTTAGATAGAGTGGGAGGGAGGGGGAGAGAGAAGCATCGACGTGAGAGGGACACGTCGATTGGTTGCCTCCCACAAGACCTTGACCAGGGCTGGGGATGAACTACAACCGAGGTACGTGCCCTTGACCGGAATCGAACCCACAGCTCTCTGGTCCATGGGCCGATGCTCTAACCGCTGAGCCAAACTGGCCAGGGCGAAAATGAAGTTTGGCTAAGCTGTAGCTGAGTCTAGTGAGATGCAAAGACCCTCAGCAGCTGGATAAGGAAGGAGAGGGTGTCCCTGTGAAGGGAGAAGCAGAGGCTTGGAAACTACTTCAGTCTGGCTGGAGCCGGGGATCGGGTGGGTGGGGTTAGAATGCGGGGGCGGGGGCACTGAAGGGCGAGGTAGGCAGGGGCCAGATCCTTAGGTTGAAACTCAAGAGTTTGGACTTAGAGGGAAGAAAAAGCCATGTAGGATTTTAAAATAAAGGATCTATTTGTTGCTTGTTCTAAATGAAATGTAACTGACACACCATGAAATGATCATCTCTCACGTGTACCACTCGACAAGTTTCGACCCATGCATATCAAGACCCAGAATATTCCCACCGTCCCAAGTTCCCAGGGGCCCCCACCCAGTCCATCTTCCTCACCCCCAGACACCACCACTGCACAGATTTTTATCACCACCCATCAGCTTTGCCAGGCCTAGAACTTTACAGAAGTGGAATCACACGCTGTGCACTTCGGTGTGTGTCTGCCTTCTTTTGCTCGGTGTGACAGTGTTGAGGTCCATCCACATTGCACGTATCAGTCCTTCCTGGTTGCTGAGCAGTATCACCACGCGTTACAATGGAACAGGGTGGTTCCCGCAGCATTTCATGCGGCAGGATCACCCGGTCAGCTAGTAAAGGACTGGACGGAAGGCACGGTGGGCAGAGGAACTGCCAGGAGAGGGTGGCGGTAACTGAGAGGGGAAATAACAGGACTTCCACTGAGACCGCAGCTGGGAGGATGGACAAGAGGGAAGACGGGGGCATCAAGGCAGCAGGGGCTCCACGCCTCGGGCACTCTCGGAAGGAGCAGTGACGGTGGGTGATGGGCCAGTCCCCAGGTTCAGAACGGAGCTCGCCGGGAGCCTCAATACGTATGTGTTGCAGAGGAGGCTCCCACAGAGACACCCCCCAGTTACCTACGGGAGTCTGCAACTCAGCAGGAAGTCTGGGGGAGCAGCAGAGGGGAGCTCGCAGTTCCTGGGGGGAAGCCACGGGTGTGGGTGAGCTTGTCCAGGAAGGAGGTGTGGGTGGGAAGAGAAAGGGCCTGTGATGCTGCCTGGCCAAGGAAGAGGGGCTGGAATGGAGGCGGAGCGCTCAGGGAAGCTGGAGAGCTGGAGCCTGAGCTTCCTGAAGCCCAAGGGGAAGAAGCACAGTAGGGATGGAGGGAGCGATCAAGAGGTGCAGGGGATGAAACACAGAAAGTCCTGTTGGGTTTAGCAAGCAGGGCCTGGACGGCGCCTTTTCCAGAGGAGTTGCTGGTGGACCGTGGAGGCAGAGGCCAGCTGTCAGTGGCTTTGGAGTGGACAGGAGGGGAGGAAGGAGAGAAAAGCAGACAAGACTCTTCTGAGGAGGCTGCCTCTCAAAGGAATGAAGGAGACAGTGGGGGAGCCACGTGGGGAGCCCCCGAGAATAGCCTGAGCCTGTTGGGAAGCCGGGGAGCATGCTGAACGGAGCCAGGAGGGAGGAGGGAAACACGGCAGGGCAGAGACAAGAATCCAGCAGGGCGCTACTTTCTGCACCTCAACAGCTTCAGCGGTAAAAAAATAAACAGAGAAATAAAATAATAGTAGCTGCTTCATAAATGATAGAGATTAAACAGGAATATGTGTGAAACCACACAGGCGATGTTCCATAAATGCCAGGGTCTCTTTCACCCTCCCCTGGGACGCAGAAATCGGCTCACAGCGGACGTGTGTACTGACCCAGGTCTGAACCCCTCCGTCTCCCACCCGGGGGGGAAGGTACATACATGTTAAATACCAGGGCGATGACGTAGTCTGGCGAGACGGTCACTTTCCAGTCGCACTCCTTGCCTGGGGGGTAGGGTTCCGGGTAGTTCGGAGACAGGATGACTCCAGATGGTCCCGTCAGGTCTCCCCCGCAGGGAGCTGAGGAGAGAAGACAGGGTAAGACTGTCCCCTTCACCGGGTCCTATGTTAGTGGGTATTCGTGGGCACAGTAGAGGAAGGGTTGAGTCTGATACACCTACGTTGACACCTGGCTCTCACTAGAGGTGGTGTTTGCACAACATTGTGAATGTACTGAAGTCATTCATTTTCCAGTGGCTAATTTTATGTCATGTGAATTTCACCTCATGGAATTATTCAAAACAAAATCCCTGGCGCTGCCAGCTCCTGGCTGTGTGACCTTAGAGAACTGGCCTAACCTCTCTGTGTCTATTAATCTCTCCTTCACGGAGTGGCTGCAGAGATTTCGGCGATGTCTGTTAAAGCACTTGGCATGCCCTGAGCGGTAAACACAGAGCCGTCAGGGGTCTTCCAGACCAGGAAACACTGTCTCCTCCCACTGCCTCGCATCCACCTCCGGGGAGCCCTGTGGGTATTATTTAACAAGAGCCGGTGCAGCTGATGTCAGGGGGAGTGGCAAACATTATCATGTTCGCCTGCCAAGCGTGCCCGCCTCCTGCACTGCCAGTGCTTTCGGCATCTGCCTGGGGCTGCGAATCCCTTCCAATTTGCCAGAAGACCTTGTCCAAGACAGCATGTGTGCCTCAGTTGTATCCCCAAGTAGTCCCCAAATCCCCACGGTGGTCTCCCTGCCCTGGGATGACAAGCCTTCCCAGCGGGCGGGAGAGGAAGGTGGCCAGTGACACAGCGGGCTGCCCACCTGAGACCCCCAGGGCCCTTCCCGGACCCCGGACCAAGTTCTGGGCGAACTGGCCGTTACTACCCTGCGGCAGGAGTGTCTGATCAAGTGGAGGCTGGGAGGGGCATGGGACCATTACCAGGAAAAGGCGGCCAAGCCCATGACCGTGGCTAGGTTGGGAAACCACAGTGCACCTCGGAGGATATTCTGTGAAGCGGGCAAACATCGAGCGCACAGGAGCGTGGAGAGGCGTCAAGCGGAGGCCGGAACACCCACGGCTGGACCTGGGGCAGGAGCCGAGGGTGCGTCCAGGAAGACCGAGCCGAGGAGAGGCCAGCCGCTCGCTGCAGGGACGAGCGGTCTTTACTGCCTCGCAGCGCCGCTTTCACTCAGAGCAGCGCTTAAAGGGCTGGGCCAAGCCCCCAAAAGGTCTCTTTAAAAACGGTAGGTCTCCAAGCCAGGCCATAAAAGTCCTACCACGGTGGAACAGAAAGCCCGAGTGGTCATGAGTAGTGGTTTGTTTCCGTGGAAAATATATCTCAAATACCAACTTGAGTAGCAGAAACACTCAAGTGGGCACCTATTAAATGCCAGACATGAGCCAGAGCATTTTCGGGGCCTTATCTCACTGATGTCTCCTAGCAGCTCAGTGGCACGGACACCCTTCCTGACTTGGGGAGGAGGAGCCAGGCTCAGCGCGGTGAAGTCACTCTGTCTGGCTGCGGAGCCCGCCCTTCCCCGGTCTGCTCTGCCACCTGGAACTGCAGGTGCAGGTGGCAGCGGGAGGAGAGAGGACGCCCCTCCCCTCGGGCCGGCAGGGGACAGCCTGGGTCCGAGACTGTCTGTGAGTGAGGATGCTTCTTTGAGTCAGGCCTGCCTGGCATTTCGCTTCTTCTCCCTGAGCCTGCTCTAGGGAGGGTGGGGAGATGCACGGGATGGACTAGAGGACTGGATGATCGAAGTAGAACGGAACAAAGCAAGACACAACATCTAGTCCGCAGAGAGTGGTCCTACCCAGAGACAGTGACGGAGCCAGTGGGAGGAGCAAACCCTTGTCACGTGAGCTCCCAGCCCTGGGGGATCTTCCCGAGGGGGCACGATGATGCCTCCACTTGGGCCAGGACCACCAGGCCTCGCCTTCCTTCGCAGCTCAGCCATCTGCGCATCTCTGAAACAGCCTGCTTTCCTTCTGCCCCCTCAGGCTTGGCAGACCATTCCAGGATGGCTGAGGGGTGGGCAGGTTGTACTGAGGGGTGCGAGGGGTGGGAAGGGCCCTCTGTTTTGACGATGCCACTCACCAGCTGTGAGTTTGGGCTGGTCATCCCACCTCTCTGAGCCTCCTCCTCTGCGACACACAGAAAGAACGAGGATGGCGATGGCTTCTGCTGTGTGCGGTGTTTACCAGGAACCGGGGCGAGGTTCGAAGAGCTTTACACGACTACCTTCCTCAGTCCTCCAAACAGCCCTGCGAGGTCGGGCCTTTTGTTTTCCCCATTCTAAGGGGAGGGAGGCGAGGCACAGCGGGGTGGAGTGATTGCGGAAGGCCACGCAGCCTGTGGTGAAGCCGGACTGGAGCCAGGTCGCTGGAACCCAGAACCCGAGCTCTCAACCTACCACGCGGTGGTTCCCTTCGTGACCACGTAGCTACAATGTCCAGCCCGGTGCCTATCAGGGGGACGACTTGCAACAAACACTTGTTTTCTTCCTTTGCTTCCTCCCTAGGATGAAGGATGTCAAGGCCAGCCGGGCCCGTCCTGGCGGACGGCCAAGGGAGCTGGAAATTAGGGGCTTGTCACTGGGACTGCCAGACTGTTTGAGAAAAGAGGCCAAGACATTCACTTTGTTGCCTGAGAAACATTCCTCAGCCTCAGGGCGCAAAGAATGGGTAATAAAAGCTGAATTAACCTCTTGGCCCTGCTGGCTGCCCATTTACTGCTCGCCCGGCTTAACAGAGTGCGCCCTCCTCCCCGTCTGGGCCGGTCGCGTCTCGGGACCTGCTCTTCTGCGAGCGAAGCCTAGGGAACCACGGCCGCACCGGCTGCCGCATGCAGGGGGCCGTGAATGCACCCGATTCCCTCCAGGGCCTCGCGGGGATTCCCTGACCAGGTGGGATTCTGGTTCAGGGAAGGAAAGTGAGTCCGAGAGCTGGAAAGAAGAAAACGGGGGAAGAAGGAAGAACAGAGGGAGGAAGGAGGGAAGGAGAGAAACTGGTCTTTCCTGAGCTTGGGGTGAGGTGTGAGCTCACCCCACGATGCTATGAGGAAGTATGTGTACTTTCACTGTACAGATGAGGAAACTGAGGCTCAGAGAGTCAAAGCCATTTCCCCACGGCCACTGAACTAGCAGGGGGCAGAGCCAGGGCCTGAATGGGGGTCTGTCTCCTTCACTGTCCCACATGCTTTGCCATGAATCACGACATGTAGTTGCGAACTGAGCGGATTCTGCGACCCGGACCTTCCCTTCCTGTCCCTGTACAGGCGCCAGGCTCCTGCCACATACCCAGGTGACTCCGCATTACCACCGAGGGACAGGGCTGAGGGTCTCATCTTCAACGCCAGGCCTCAGAGCATGACCAGCCAAGGCCAGTCTTCAGATGCCGGGGTTGAGCCTGTGTGGAAAGGGGCGCGGGGTATCGCCAGCGGGGGGCACTGCAGGGCCTGAGTCTCCAGGAGCCCCCTGAACCCATCTCCAGCGTGGGAGCTGGGTGGGCGGAAGGAAAGGGAAGGTCCGCATTCGGACGGATCTGGGCTTCAGCGTTCGCTCCGCCTTGTCCTAGCTCTGTGATTTGGGGCAAGATATCCGAATGCGTCCAAGTTTCTGGTTCCTCGACTGGAAAACGAGGGAATGGTGCTCATTACAGACAGCTGTAGGGGCAGTTAAATGAGGCTGTATAAATAAATGTCCACTATGGGGCTGGCACACAGTAAGGACTTGGTGACTGCGGTTCCCTTCTATCATCCATTGTTGACACCACGGGAAATACATTCAGCATCTTGCCTGAGAAAAAGGGCCACGGGGAAGTGAACACATTGATTGCTTCTTTCTATCTCTCTTTCTTTCCTGTCCCCCTCTCCCTTCAAGGTCCCTCCTCCTCAGTCTGAACTTGCTATAAGCAGAATTATTCCAGCCCAACCCCTACAGACTGCGTGGCCTTGGACATGCCTCAGAGCCTCCAGTTCTTCAGCCATCAAATGGGGAGATTTTAAGACTAAGGGCAGATCTAGAGAACCAACAGTTTCCTCGGAAAGAGGGAGAACAGGGTTCCTTCCTCTGCACCTTGAGCCGGGGAGTTCTAGTGCTTCAGGTAGTGCAAGGGTCATTGCGGAACCTGCTGACTGACTACTGGACACAGCCCATTGTCCCCTTCCAACCTGTACATCCTGGGCCAGGAGAAAAGGAACAGACACGCCTGGCTTAGAAACCTTTGGGACCATTTTGGACAGTGAAGAATTTGTAGCGTGTAGAGGGTAACCGTGTGAGTGTATGTGTGTGTGTGTGTGTGTGTGCACACATGTGTGTGCAAAGCAAACTGGGTTTTCTGCAACCTTTAGCTGTTCTGAGTCTCCTGGCCAGACTCAAGACGCAGCTGTCACGCGTGTAGAAGGGGGGTCTGGAGCACCACGTGCAGGGCGGGTACACGCTGCAGGGGCTCTGTACCGATGCACGTCGGCGGGCTGGGCTGCCAGAAGAATCTGTTCTCGATCTTCACACAGCTGATCTCGGCGCTGCCCTGCAGGGCGTAGCCCGGGTCACACTGGAACACCGTGGAGTCGCCAGCCTCCCAACTGTTACCACTCCGGCTCCCGTTCTGCGGGACCCCTGGGTCATTGCAGGATGTTGCTGTGGACACTGGGACAAGAAAACAGAGGAGGAAGTGGGGTTGCCTAGGTGTCAGCCACACAGTGAGTCTCCCAGAGCATCACCCTCACTGACCCCATCACGTCCGTCCACGGTGCCACTGCCCTGATCTCCGTCACCTCCCCACAGTGTCACCGCCTGTGGCAAAGGGCCACCATCTCTGTTCTCACCCCCATTACTGTCACTCCCTCCACCACCACTGTGACCGCCACCCACTCTCCCAGCATCCTCATCATCCTCGTCATGAGAAACGGGGTTTAGTGATCACCCTGCTATGACTGTAGGACTCAGCTCAGTTTGATTTAACGATACAAGACTGCTACAGAGATAAGCTTTGCAGTTTTGTCTAATGCAGGTAACATGATCTGTATAAAGGAGTGACAAGATAATAAGTATAAACTCCAAATCCAATCAGAAGGGGCTGCCAAGGCGTCCGGGGTCGGCTGCCCGAGCACGGAGCAGCGGCTGTGAAGGTGCGTGGATTACTCAGCGGGGGAAAGCCACGCTCTCTCTCGTGTGGCAAATAACCAAGCACTCATCAGACTGGAACCAAAGAAAAATCTGATATTTGTAACAAAGCAGAGCTCAAAACAGGCCTAAGGAGCTGAGATGTATTAAAAATGTAAAGAACTCAGGTATCTGGGAGCTGTGCATTGTCTAATACCTAAGCTCGTGTAATATGGAGCAGATGTTTTAAATATTTTTTTTCTTTATTAATTTTAAAGAGAGAAGAAGGGAGAGAGAGATAGAAACATCAATGAGCCCTGGCCGGTTTGGCTCAGTGGTTGAAGCCTCTGCCTGTGGTCCAGAGAGACCCGGGTTCGGTTCCCGCTGAGGGCACGTAGTACCTTGACTGCGGTTTGTCCCTGGCCCCAGTTGGGGTTGTGTGGGAGGTGGCCACTCGATGTGTCCCTTTCATGTCGATGTTTCTCTCTCTCTCTCCCCCTCCTACTCTATCTGAACAAAAATGGAAAAATGTCTTCGGGAGAGAATAAAATAAAAAGAAACACCAATGAGAGAGAACATCAATTGGCTGCCTCCTGCACACCCCCTACTGGGGATCTGGCCCACAACCTGGGCATGTGCCCTGACAGGGAATCGAACCGGCAACCTCTTGGTGCATGAGTTGATGCTCAACCACTGAGCCACACCAGCCGGACCGGAGCAGATGTTTTAAAAGTGAATGCCAAATGAATGATGGAAGGGAGGGATAAATGATAAGCGAATGAGCGAGTTAATGAAGCATGAGAAAGGGCACCAGAGGGAATAGTGAAGGAGCAAGTCTGGAGGAGGGACCCTGGGGCCGCTGCAACACCCAGCTGCCTGCACGGTCCCCTCGTCGTTCACAGACTGGTCAGCAGGCCCCAGGGACCGGAGCCTCTGGAGACCACGGGATCAGTACCACCCACGTTCTTGGAGGGTCTGTTTTTCTTTAAAATGGGGGAGGGAAACAACTTTTACACTAAAACAAGTGCATTTATTATGGAGTAGAATGTAAACTTCAACTTCGTTCTTAAGCACAAACATGAAACCTCAAAGAGAGTTTATGCTTCCTACACCCTCCAGATGTTCTGAGAACAGGCATTTACTCTCTTCTGCTCGTAGGAGGACTTCAGGGGAAAGCTCAAGAGGGACCAGCCCAGGGCAACTGTACACACTCATATTACTGATGATAAGACGCAGGATTGTGTGGATGAGTCTGGAGTTACAGTATTTAACACCTCATTCCCAATAACACCTAAGGCAGTCTACAGCCTACGAGGCCCACAGCTGGATCTGGCTCCTCGCCTGTTCTTGCCAGTGACGTTGAACTGGAACACAGACCTCTTGTCTGTGGCTGCCTTTGTGCTAGCAGGCAGAGCTGAGGTGTTATGTCACATGGCCTGCAAAGCCTGAAATGGGTACTATCTGGTTTTTTACAGAACAAGTGTGCTGACTACTGGTATATGGTACCCTATCTAGGCCCTCCCCTTTTCAGATCACATTTGAAAAACCTATCCTTTGCTTTTAGCCAGTTTTAATTATGAACAACGTTGATGATCCGCTGTCACTGTAAAATCTTCTTCCAACACATCAGTCTCAGTCCCCTCCCCCACTCGCCCCAGGGCCTTTGCACTGGCTGATCCTTCTACCTGGAATGATCTTGCCACAGATCCTTTGCCAGCTCCACCTTGTCATCCAGTTTTCAGCTCCAATGTCACCTCCTCAGACAGGTTTGTTTGATCACCTTCTTCTTGGCTCATTCTTTACCCCTCTTCCATCAATTTTATCACATTGCCCTGTTTTGGTCTTTTCATGGCACAACCTGTAGTAATCTTGCTAATTTATTTGTTTGCCTCTTTATTGCATAGCACCTGTGCATCTCTATGGGCATAGAGACCTTGGCTGTTTGGCTTCCAACCGTATCCCCGGGGCCTAGAATGGTACGCAGCACACAGTGGTGCTCAGTAGAAACAGCCTTAGCTTTCCAGTGCCCTGTACACACGTAAATGATTCCTTGGAAAGAAACAGCTCACAGTTCTGACCATTCTCAGAAAGATGATTCACCTGCAACAGAGCGCAGTGATTGGGAGCCTGGGCCTGGGACTCAGACGCAGGGCACTGGTCCAGGCCAGACGACCTGCACGGGAAATGCTCCTGGGCCTCAGAGCCCATGTCTGCAGCATGGATCAGTGACGGTGCCCAACCTGCAGGTCTCTGTGAACACTGCGGGGGAGAATGGGGTAGAGAACCTAGCGTGGTGCCCCCTCAATGGATGGCAGTGATTATCTTCCCTCTCCTCAGTGCCTCCTCACCTTTCTTGGTCCTCACTTTCTCTCTTTAATGCTCCTGAGTTTGAGCTGCTTGGCACAGCCCTGGGAAAGGCTGGGCCCACGTGGCACAGACAGGATGCTGGATGTTACACAGTCGTGTTTACTTGACAAAGCCAAGCCGGCACTAATCGTCCCTGGCATTTCTGTAAATCCCCTGTCAAACATACACTATGAAGTTAACACGGGGAGAGCTAGTCTCCCTTCCCCAGAGTCATCCTGGTATTTGCTCACCAGTGACAGCTACAGGGAAGGTGACCTTTCCTGAACCTTGTCTACACCCAGAACACTGGCCTTTCTGGAGTCCAGGCGAGGTAGCTTTGCCCACTGCCCTCTCTGTGGACCTAAGCAATGCCCAGGGTGGCCTGCCCCACCGAGGAGACCCTTGTGTGTGAGAAAAAACGTCCACGTGTTTGTTCACGTCTTCCCGAGCCCACTGTCCGGCCAGCAGGAGCGAGCGCCTGCTGCGTGCGCTCCCCTCGGAGGCTCTGACGTGGCCCGGCCCCTGTGGGATGGCAAGCAGGTGGCCAGCTCCAGCAGGAAGCAGGTGCCTGGAACGGAAGATGTGCCGAGCACACAGAAGCGCTGAAGGTGCTGTTGTCTACAGCAAGGTATCCTGAATGGGGAGGCGAGAAAGAAGTGGCATCTGAGGAGGAGAAGTATTTCTAGGAGCTGGGCAGTGCCTGAGAACGTCCCCGGAGCTGCCGGCGAGGGCACGGTGCGTGGGCGCGCCCGGGGACTCTGTCCCCCGTGGTACTGCCGAGGACACAGTGGAGGTCAGATAATGCAGATCCAAGAGGAATTTGTCAGTACAATTAAGGGTTTTTTTTTTTTTTTAAAGCCATGCTCATTGGTTTGAGCAGAGCCAGAGAAAATACATGTCCCGTTTAATTATTCATAATATGCCCGTTCCCGGAGAGTGCTCCGAGCCGTCCGTCTCTGTAGCATTCTGCTCTCTCGGCTGGGAGATCCTTCCGGTGCTTACTCCAGCCATTTCCAAAGCCTGTGTCATGAAATGCTAGTCACTTGAGATGGTTAGAAAAAAGCCATCCATGGCCAAGTACATTTGGGACTTGTGAACTTATTTGCATTATCAGACCGGAGGTTCTGAGAGGTGCCAAATGAGACCACGTCTTTAGGGCTGCCTCCGCCTACAGCCCTTCCCAACATTACTTGATCGTGGGGACTCCTCTTCCCTGCAATACCAATGAACAGTCCCTGGAACTCCGGGGAGCAGATGCTGGGAGACGCCAATCTAAAGGGCTCCCCTGTTGTGCCACGCTGGGACCCAAACCTCAGAAATGTTCGGTGTTGCTCAGCGGTCTCCAGGGACTCTCTCCATGATGTCAAGAAAGAAGTCTCCCAGTGAGCCCAGCAAGGAGCTATTGTCGGAAGCCTGCCTTAGTGTTAGGTGGGCAAATGAGTGAGGACCAAGGATCCTGATGCTGGAGACTCACCTGCCCCACACACCGCCACATGCTCATCTCCACGGAGGAGATGGTCCTAGATGAGCGAGAAGTGGGGTGCAACCCCATTCCAGCCTCACCGGTGCAAAAAATATACCCACCACCCTGAGCCGATACACCACCTGGGTGAGAGTGCAGAGGCAACCCACGGCACAGGTGCCTCCCAGACCGCTCCGGAGTCACCATGGAAACCCCTCGCACAGACAGACAGTGGGGTAAGGAGATGGTAATGAAGACAGCTGCTGTATAATACACGTGAGCGCCAGCCGGGTTAAGTCACTTGTGCAGGGAGATGAGCAAGCAGAGAGGCACTTCAGAGGAGACGAGATGATGCATCCCAGGGAGAGGCAGGGCCCAACGTACACATTATCTAATACTGGGGCTTGGTGTCTGAGCATTGCCCATACTCGGTCGCTCTTTGTCATGCTCCTCCATAACTGGCTACGGCAGTACATAATTAACTGAATTCAGATTACTCACATTTGGCTTCCAGACCTTCACTAAACCAAGAACCAGAATGTGCGCCACGTCAGATCAGCGATTCCATAACTGTACCCCAAATCACTGTGGACTCAGCCTCCCCTGCACCCCTCTGTGCTCCTGGGGTCCAGCCACAGGGACATGCCTCTGCTTCTGCACCCGTTCTCCTGCCCCTGCACTGAGGAAGCCTTTTCTCTCTTTTTCATCGAATGGGGGTCCACGCGTGCTCCAAAGTCCAGCTCGGTGGCAAGACCAACCCCATGTCATAGTTGACTACTCCCCGCTTGAAACACTATCTTTTCTCCTGTGACTGCTACTCACCGTCCCGTCTGAGTGTGGGCACTCTGTTTCCTGGAACACCTTCATGGCTTAGACTTCTCCTCCGGATGTGTATTAAAGTGTATGCAAGAGTCTAGTGACCCGCCTGGCTCCCCGCCTCCCCACACTGAGGACGCACAGCATGGATACCTGAACAAGCTAACCGTGTCCCAGGCACACAGCAGGTGCTCAGTAAACACCTCAGCGAGTGGAGCGCTGGAGGGAAAGAAGCGCCCGAGGGAGGCGGGGAGGTGGCGGCGGGACAGCAGGAGAGGGGGCGGTGGCAGGCAGGCACAGACCTGAGAACTGGATGGCGAAGCCCTGCTTGCTGGTGAAGAAGTCGGTGCTGAACTGCAGAACGACCGAGTTGAAGGTGCTGTGCAGGTCCTTGGGCAGGGCCGGGCCGCTGAGCTCCTTCAGCAGGACCCCGCTCTCCACGGGCCCGTCCCAGATACGCAGCACGTCGTGGACCTCCTCCGTGTCGAACACCAGGAAGTGGAGCCTGAGCAGCGAGAAGAGGCAGCAGTCAGGGGGTGCTCAGCCCCTGCGGCCCGGGCCTTCCCTAACTGGGAAGACCCTAAGCCTCGCAGAGACTTGCGGGAAGGAGGAGAAGGCAGCGTCTGGCAGCTGGCGCCAACCCCGGAGTCACCAGCGATGGGGACAAGGGTGAGGGCGTAGATTTTGAGCATCTTGTTCGTTAGGATGAGCTCCGTGTGGCCTTATCAACCCCAGCTGCCCCCTCAGTTCTACACAGCAGCTCCCGGCCCCACTCCCGAGGCCATGTCCACGTCACGCTAGGTTGTGAGGGGATGCCGAGAACGTAAGGTCTAGGTGGGATAAAGGACATAGGTGAAAAACAATGAAAATCCCAGCAAGCTGTTCTGTGGATACAGACAAACCGATGGTGGAGTTTGAGTGGACAGGTGAAGACCTGGAACTGCCCACGCAGTCCTGAAGCAGGGAGAAGTCGGAGGGCGGCCACCACCCGTGGGAGACTTACGGTCAAGCCAAGTCGTCCAGACAGTGCGGGGAAACACAGACAGACAGGTCAGTGGCACAGATTAGACACAGAAACAGACGCACGTGTGGTCAACTGATCTCTGACAAAGGAGCAAAGGCAACTCGGTGGAGCAAAGGGTTTCTTCAACAAATGGTGCTGAGACCACTGGCATCCACATGAGTCTAGACACAGACCTTACACTCTTCACAAGAGTGAACTAAAATAATCACAGACCTACCCGTAAACATAAAATGAAAACTCCCAGAAGACGACGCAGGGGAACACCTAACGACCCCGGGCATGGTGCAACTCATTAGACATAACACCGGAGGCACCATCTACGAAGAAACAACTGATAAGCTGGAAGGCATTGATGTGAAAGCCTTCTGCTCTGCAAGAGACCATGTCAAGGGAATCAGGAGATAAGCCACAGACTGGGAGAAAATGCCTGCAAAAGACACAGCTGGTAAAGGACTTTTATCCAAAACATACACAGACCTCTAAAAACTCAACAGTAAGAAAACAAAAATCCTGAGTCACCAAAGAAGATACACAAATAGAAAGTACACACATGCAAAGACGCTCCACATTCTACGTCATCAGGGAAATGCCAAGGGAAGTAGTGATGAGACACCACCATGCCTCTATTAGAACGGCCAGAGTCTGAAACACGGACACCAGAAGCCGGCCAGGCTGGGAAACATAGGGACTCTCACCCGTTGCTGGTGGGATGCAAAATGATACAGCCACTTTGAAAAACAGCTTGACAGTTTGTTACAAAACCAAACACACTCTTAACGTACAATTCGGCAATCACATTAGCCAAATGAATTGAAAACCAGGTCCACCCAAAAACCTGAATTTGGATGTGTATCATGTTTTACTCATAACTGCCCAAACTTGGAAGCCATCAAGGTATCCTCTAGTGAGTGAGTAAATGAATAAACCATAGTGCATCCAAAGAATGGAATATTATTCAGCACTAAAAAGCAATGAGCTATCAAGCCATGAAAAGACAGAGAGGAGCCTTAAATGCACACTGCCAAGTGAAAGCAAGCATTCTGAAAAAGCTGCATGATTCCAACTCTACGACACTCTGAAAAAAGGCAAAACTGGAGACAGTAAAAAGATCAGTGGTTGACCGGGACCGATGGAGGGAGGGATGAGTAAGTGGAGTACAAAGGATTTTTAGGGAGGTGGAAATACTCTTATGATACTATAATGGTGACTACATTATACATTTGTCCAAATCCACAGAATGTACAACATCGGTGGAAAGTATGGACCCCGGGTGATAATGAGTCAACGCAGCTTCATCGCCTGTAATACATGTTGATAATGCGGGAGGCTCACAAATGTGAGGGCAGCGGCTTATCTGGGAAATCTCTGCGCCTTCTTCTCAGTCGGCTATGAACCGAAATCTCTAAAAAACGAAGTCTTGAAAAGAAGGAGGGGTGATAACGGGCAGGGGTTGCTGTGAGAGTCCGGGCAGCTGGCCCAGAGGTGGCAGGGCGAGGGTGAGCCTACACCTTGGTTCCCAGAGCAGAACTCGGGAGTGAGCTCCGCAGTGGTTTCCCGCAGCGAGGCCCTGTCAGCCTGGGTCGGCCAGGCAGGCTCCCCATGTACGGGGTCCCCACTGGCCCGGTAGGGATCTGAGATCTTCCAGAACAAAATGGTTCCAGCTGCCGAAGCTGCCTTGGACGAGCCTGTGTGTCCCTCTCGTCTAATCAATTCGTATTTTGGAATAATTTCAGACTTACATACAGTTGTAAAGACAATCCGGAGAATTTCTATAGACTCCCCCACCCCCTTTTCTTCCCTGGTTAGCACCTCACATTTCCCTGGTCCGCTTGCCAGAACTAGGAAACCAACCTCGGTACATGACTTCGAACTCAACTCCAGACTTTATTTGGATTTCCCCAGTTTTTTCCACAGATATCCTTTTTTTTTTTAAAAAAATTCCAGGCTCCAACCCATTCATCACAATCTCCTTTTAAAAATAGCTTTTTAAATTATAAAAATAAGATGGGCTCAAGGCAGGAAAAGGCAAACAACAGACAGATGTATTGCATTTTTTTAAAAGTCTCTCACACAAACCGATCTCTTTTTCCAGAGCTTTTTACTTGGAATTAGTCTTGGTGCACAGCCTTCAGAGTTTTTTCAGTGTGCACAAATCCCCCCAATGGAACCATATTTTACTTTTTTATTTTTGTAACTTTCTTTCTTCACTGAATAAAATATTATGGACATATACATTTATTTTCTTCTACAGAAAAGAACATTGTTATATTTCAGTATTGTTTTAGCATTATATTTTATATAACTCTGCAAGGAACACTCCATCTTTGTGTAGCTTTGCACATTTCTGTTAATATATCAGTTGACTTTGTGGAAATACTCTTTTGGGGGGAATGGTATATGCTTTTAAAATGTTGATAAATACAGCTAACTTATTCTCTTAAGTGATGATATCCATTTACATTCCCACTAAACAGTATATTTTTTAATATCTTCTCCTAGCATCTGGCGTCTTTTTCTTTTAAATTTTATTTTGTCTACTTTGGCATAGAAGCCACTCATCTTATGTAACCAACCCTGCTCATCTTTTCCTTTAAGGGCACTGGGTGTCATATTATACTTGGGAAAACCCTCTTCTCCCCCAAATGATTTAAAAGCAAAACTTTAATACTTTCCCAGAACTTGTATAGTTTCATATTTTGGAGGTTTATGGGTTCATTATTTTTCCAAACGGACTCTCTTGTCCCAACACCTCTGTAAGTTGCCTCTTCGTGTTTGGACGATAAAGCACCCCGTGTGCTTCCTCCTGTGTCTCTCACAGCTGACACCTCACTGATTGCGTGCTCGCTGCCTGTCTCCCCAGCCAGCAGAGGGTTTTCCTGAGGGCCAGCCCAGCCTTGTTCACGCTGGCAGCCCCCGTGCCCAGACGTGCCCAACACTCTGGACGGTGCCCAGAAGTACTGTGGAGTGAGGACGCTAATGACTGAGCAGTGTAGGTCTCTCACGGGTTTCAAAGGTCGCCTCGGCTATGGGTCCGATTTTCGACTCCTGAGCTCCAGGGCTCCCTCCTTGGCCTGACTGCATTATGTCTGCGAGACCACGAACGCAGCTACTCAGTGTGCTTTGGTTTCACATTCTCACACTTCGATATTGTTACAGGGCACTTTCCCTTTCGTGTTTTCTCCCCCAAATGTTTTAGCTAATTTCCCCAATTTTTCCTTTCAGATGAACTTTATCATTATCAAATTCCAAAATATCCCACCGATCTTTTAATTGGAACTGAACACATTTATTGATTAACTGGGGCAAACGGATACCTTTGTGTTACTTATTTTCCCCAGCCAGGAACACTGTAGATATCTTAACTTATTTAGGGCTTAGTGTACATACTTTGGTGGTTTTCTGGTTGTCTTCTTTGTTACATTTCTTATTAAATTCTTTTTTTTTTTGTTTGTTTGGCTTCATTGTGAAAAGGATTTAATGTTTTGTTACATAGTTATTGTTGCATATATGTGTGTGTGTGTATGTGTGTTTATTTTCAGCCACCAGTTAGTTCTACTAGGACTCAAGTGAATCTCAGATTTCCTAGATGACTCATTATAGCTACAGATGGAGATCCCCGGTATCAGAAGCTGTGTGGGTTTTTCAACGGTCCTGTTCTAGTCCCCTGGCAGGCCTCCCCTCTGAGGGGTTCCCACAGAGTGAAGACAGATGGGCTTCTCTTCAAGGCGTGCACAGGGCACAGACTGGCAGACCAGGCCCCACGGCGTGGGGGCAGGGAGGTCCGCAGGAAGCAGAGCAAACAGGAGCACCCTCTCCTGCCCGGGGCATGCCCCTCACCCTGCTTCCTCCACGCTACCCGTGCACTGAGCCAGGAACCGCCGTGGGAGCAGAGCAAACAGGAGCACCCTCTCCTGCCCGGGGCATGCCCCTCACCCTGCTTCCTCCACGCTATCCATGCACTGAGCCGGGAGCCCGCTGTGGGAGCAGAGCAAACAGGAGCACCCTCTCCTGCCCGGGGCATGCCCCTCACCCTGCTTCCTCCACGCTACCCGTGCACTGAGCCGGGAGCCCACTGTGGGAGCAGAGCAAACAGGAGCACCCTCTCCTGCTTGGGGTATGCCCTTCACCCTGCTTCCTCCACGCTATCCATGCACTGAGCCAGGAGCCTGCTGTGGGAGCAGAGCAAACAGGAGCACCCTCTCCTGCTTGGGGTATGCCCTTCACCCTGCTTCCTCCACGCTATCCATGCACTGAGCCAGGAGCCTGCTGTGGGAGCAGAGCAAACAGGAGCACCCTCTCCTGCTTGGGGTATGCCCTTCACCCTGCTTCCTCCACGCTACCCGTGCACTGAGCCAGGAGCCCACTGTGGGAGCAGAGCAAACAGGAGCACCCTCTCCTGCCCGGGGCATGCCCCTCACCCTGCTTCCTCCACGCTACCCCATGCACTGAGCCAGGAGCCGCCGTGGGAGCAGACCCAGTGGTTGGCTGCGCACTGAGGCTGTACTGTGCTCAGAAAAGACGGGCTCAGCGGGCTGGACTTGTCAGGGAAGGACGCAGGAAACGAGACTGGAATTTTGGGTGGCATGAAAGGGAGCGTATTTTCTTTGGATTCAATGACATGAGACAAGACACGGAGGCAGAGCGGAGGTTAAGGTGCCCGGGAGGAAAGGCGACCCCCCCAACTGGAATTCAGGTGTTGTTAGGGTGCCACTGGGAACAGAGCTGGACTGAGAGAGGACGACGAGGGCCTGAGAATTAGCTGGAAGAGCTGGGCTTCACCTCCCTCCCATTAGAGAGGGACTAAAATCCCTGGGTGAGTAACCGAGTGAAGGAGTGAGTGCATCGATGAATGAATGGAGGCGGCCTGGGCGCAGCAGCCCGATGGGAAGCTGGGGAGAGAAAGGATATGGAGATGGAGTGGAAACGAAAGGAAACGTGTGAGGACACAAGCACCGTGTACGAGCCACCCACACTGCTCACTTCATCCTTACAACATCTGTATGTTGTAGGTGGCATTGTCCCTATCTTTAAGAGTGAGGCTGAATAACTTGCCTGAGGTCAGGGCTGGTTAGGAACTGAACCAGAATTACATTATAAAATTATCGTCCAGGTCAGACTTTAATGGTTCCCCGCTTCCCCCTGATCATACTGCTCACGCCTCCGGAAGAAGGAGGCTGTGGCCGGGGGCCAGGCATGCACTGGAGAGGCCCCAGCAGTAATCAATAGTTTACATGTGAATCATACACAAGGGTAAAGGGCTGACATTCAAGACCATGAATTAAAAATGCCAGTCCATTGCATTCAGCTTAGCTGATCTGAGAACCAGACACAGGCAAAGGCTTGGCCCTGGGGAGGTCAGGAGAAGTGGCAGGAGGAGGCGGCAGGAGGCAGGAGGGGGCGGGGGGAGGGAGCCCAGGCCCTCTGCAGAAACAATGCCACTTGGCAAGGGAAAGACTCAAGACTGCAGCTCCAGGCCTCTTACTGCATTCATTTATTTAAACACCTCCTGTGTGCTGGGTGCGGGGAGATAACGGTGAAGATGACAGGCAGGGTGTCATTCTCCATTTGTTTCTGGAGACAAGCAATACTCCCGCATACACAAGGCCATTAAGAGATCATCGGCTGTGGCAAACGCGGCGAAGGAAACGGCACAGTGCTTAGGCGGAGTGACTGCTTTAGGCGGAGTGGCCGGGGAAGACCTCTCCAAGAAGGTGACATTTGAGCAAGACGAGAGGCTCAAAGCGAGCCTGCCAATGGAAGGGGCGTGCAGGGTAAGGGGGAGGCGGCTCTCTGTGAGTCAAGGGCAGCATGTGCAAAGGCCCCGCAAGGGAACCAGCTCGGAGCGTTTGAGCCACGGAAAGGCCACGGAGGCTGGTGCTGGGCCAAGAGAGTCAGGCCGGGGCCAGGTCAGGCGGGGCCCCCTGGGTCGGGGGAAAGTTTGGGCTTCATTCTACAGGCTACGGAAAGTAAATCATTAAAGAATTTTAAGCTGGGGCCTGATAGGAGCCGATGCACATTTCATGGTCACTTGAGCTGCTCAGATGAGAAGAGACTGGCAAGGACAAGGATGGACTGGAGGGACATTAGCTGGGGGCTGCCGCGGGAATCTAGTGACCCCTTATTATAAATCCTTGAAGATGGCCAGTGGTGACGCTTTGCCAAACCAGCCGCATTTATGAGGGCTTTTATTCTCTTATAGAAATCAGAGGGAGTGAAATGCTAGTTAGAGGTTCTGGTCCATAGAGATGATTGTGGGCCCAAACAGACATCCTGGTTTGCCTGAGCGGCCCCCTGCAGGTGCATCTGGAACGCGGCTTGAGGGCCCGCCCACCACGCAGGACCAGGCGTTCCTGCACGGTGAGGCCTCGCTCGGACGTGTGCTGGTTCCTTTGAGCCACAGGCACACGCGGGCCTGGGGGAGGGCTGGCGTGTGCGTGTGAAGCTGTGTTGAGAGCTGAGGAAGTGGGAAGACTCTGTTTCTGCTCTGGAGGCTGCTGCTTGTGGAAAGAGACAAACACCACATACTACTATGCGCGACAGGCCCTGACGGAGTGGGAAGGTGCTGTCCAAATGACGGGGAGGAAGGAAACCAAGGTTTGCAGAAATATCTATGCGCCAAGTACTTGATGTCTGTTGTCTAATATCCTTGTAAAACCCCATGCAGTTTAGAGTCTGTTTCCCCTTCTTGCCGGCTGGGGAGCTGAAGTCCTCTGAGGTCAACGTGGGCAACTCGCAGGGAGTGGGCTGGGGGTGGTCAATAGCTAGTTAGGGTCAGAGGCAGTATTCAAACCACATCTGTCTGGTACCAAAGGCCTTTCATTCTTTTTTTTTTTTATCCTCACCCGAGGACATTTTTTTTTTCTCATTTTTTGTTCAGGTAGAGTGGGAGGGAGAGAGAGGAACAGAGAGAGAGAGAGAAACATCGATGTGAAAGGAACACATCGAGTGGCTGCCACCCGCACAACCAACCAGGGCCGGGGACAAACTGCAACCGAGGTACGCGCCCTTAGCGGGAACCGAACCCGGGTCTCTCAGGACCGCAGGCCGACGCTCTAACCGCTGAGCCAAACCGGCCAGGGCGGCCTTTCATTCTTTTTTAGTGTTTTTTCCCTCACTGATAATATTTTTCCAGTGCTTCTTAGAGTGGAAGGGTGGGAGAGAGAAAGAGAAATATCGATGTGTGAGAGACACATCAACAGTTTGCCTTCTGCACAATCCCAACCAGGGCCAGGAACTGAACCTGCAACCCAGGTATGTACCTTTGACTGGGAATCGAACCTGTGACCCTTCGGTCCACAGACTGACGCTCTAACCACTGAACAAAACAGGCCAGGGCCCAGAGGGCCTTTTTTTTATAAAATCTTCTAATTGATAGAGGCAAGGAAAACGTCACTGAGGAGGTGTCTGAGCGGTTTTGAAGAAAGAACAGCACAAGAAAATTGAGGAAGGAAGGAGACCGCAAGGGGGGTCCAGCATGATAGCGGCATCAAAAGCCTTCGCGCATTCCTTTGTATTCTCTGGCGTTGGGGACTGCCCTGTGCCCTGAAGGTCCCTGCCCTTCTCACGCGCCGATACCACCTGCACTGGGTTGACATGCCCCCCCACCCCCCGAAGTGAGTGCACTTCTGAATGTGTAGATGAAATCAAATTCAGATGAGGTCCTACTGGATTAGGTGGGCTCACAATCCAAGGACTGAGGTCTTTGTAAGAGAAAAGGGAAGAGGTATTTGGATACAGAGGCTCTCAGGAGACTCAGGGAAGAAGACCATGGAGGGAGACAGCAGAGTGATGTGCCTACAAGCCAAAGAACGTGGAGGGCTGCTGGCAGCCCCCAGAGGCCAGGATGGAGACATGAAACAGATTCCTCCCCAGTCTTCCTAGGCAGCATGGCCCTACTGACACCTAGATTCTGGGCTCCCGGCTCTAGAACTGTGAGAAAATAAACTTGTTATCTTAAACCATTCGGTTTGTACCAGCAGCCCCAGTAAATTAGTGCACCACCTGGTTAGATCTAACGGCCAAGGGAGCTCTGGACTCTCATTGGAGGAGCCCGCACCTCCCCAGGGCTGCCCACACGAAACGTGCATCTGGGGCTCCGGTCCTCAGTTCACATTGGGTATTTCCTGGAGACTGCCCCCCGCAGGCTTACAGGAGTCTCACCTGCATCCACTGTAAACATATGCAAACACGAGAATAGAAACATCGTGGCATCTTGCCACGTTGACTTCCCTTTCTTCTGCCTGGGCCCCAGCACATGGAAGGGCTTGGGGTGCTCCCAAGCAACTGTCACCACCGCATGAACGCAGGGATCCTGCGCCGAAGGAGACCCCACGGCGGGTCTTCACGCCAGGGGGAGGTGGCACGCGAGCGAACAGCGGCTGCAGGGGGAGGAGGGCCACCATCACTCCTGTCCCCGCGCGACCATGCAGCTTCAATTATCCTCGGTGACATTGGAAATGACAATAAGAGAATAATCCTTGTTTTAGAAAATGCCCCCCTCTGAGCCATGGAGCCGCAATCCAACCATTAAACCACGATCATCATAATAGCAGACAATAATAATTAAAGCGTCGTGCTAGCCGTCCTATCCAGAAAACAAAAACGAAGAAGACAGACCAAAGCCCAAAGCAAGTATTGTTGTCGAAAGCAAAATCAGAGGCTCTTCTTTCCCAGGGCCAGCTGGTATTCAGTAGGAAAAAATAAAGACTCTTTTGTTATTTTTATAAGGGAAGGAATGGACCTGGCTTCAGGTCCCTGAAGAATCTGCAGCGGCCGGCGTTCTGGGAGGTCAAGGCGGGGCACGAACACAAGACGTAGGCCATGGCCTGGTGTGGCACTCGAACCGGCTGGGTGCCCTTGGACCCTGTAAACGACCACTCTGTGACTGCCTGTTGTTAGCCAGAGCCTGCACAGGAAGTGTCAGGGACTGTGAGAGGGGCAGATGTCTCTCTGTCCTTCTTGGAGGGAATGTTTTCCATACAGCGAAAGGCTCCTCCTGAAGAGGCTTTGGAACAAAGTGGAAAAAACCAGCAGCTGAGGAGGCAAAGATCGGGGTTCAGATACTGGTTCTGTGATAGCTAACTGGGGAACCCAGCAGAGCCTCAGTTTACTCCTCTGAAAAATGGCAGTGACATCATCGATTCAGCAATGTTCCCACGAGGATTCTGCAAATGAAATCACATATAAACTGCCCACCACTGACCCTGATACACAGTATAAAATCAGTAAATGGTAAAATCATCTAAAACAAGTCCCATGTCTACTCTATTTATTTTTGCTCCCTCGCTGCCCACAGGTCGGTCAGAAATTGTGCCACATGTAACCGCAGAGACGCTCCCTTCCTGTACTCCACCATCTCGGGGATGCCCCCACGTCATTCCGTCCACCCCTTCCCCACACCTGCCGCGCAGCATCTGAGTCCTGCCCTCTGCTCTCCCACCTGACCGTGGTTCTTTGCTGATCCTTCAACCAGGTCTAAGGCGATAGCTCCTCTTTGCTCTAGACCCGAGATCCACGGGCTGTCCCGCTGCCTGGCCCGTCCTGAGCTCCTGTACCTTGGCCTCTCCAGGGGCTGCCTCTCCTCCTCCTATTCCCTTCTATGTCACACAGTGGTGGCCAGACGGAAGTCAGTTCCACTTATCAGAACGGATATGCTTGCTCGTGGTGGCAGCAACAATGCCGTGTGCTCACGGACTCGTGTTCTCTGTCTCCGAGGCACGGCCCCCTTAGAAGTAGGGGAGCTCTGCTCGTGGGGTGTGGGGAGGCCTGGCTCCTAGAAAGCTCGGTTCCACTCCCCATGCTGTCTCTCTCCCCTCCTCCTGGCCCTGGAGGATGGCGAGGCTCTCACGTGGGAGGGCCTGGAGCCTTGGGTTACTCCGTGGAGGAGGCACCCCCACCCCACGCCCAGGGCCCTGCCCCGCTGCAGATAGGCACTGGACTGCAGAGTCAGTGAAAAATGAAGCTGTACTGTGTTAAAACAGAGATTTGGGGGGTTATTTGTTGCATCAGTTCACAGTGATTGCTAGTGGAAGCTTATTTCCATCATACTGTTTCTATGCTTTTGTTTATTATATTTCTTTGCTATTTCCCTTTTTGTAATATTTCTTCGTTTTCACACTTTCCTCAGTGATTTGCAAACCATACATTTTGTTTTTATTATTATTTTTAATCCCCACCTGAGGATATTTTTTCTATTTATCTTCAGACAGAGTGGGAGGGAGAGAGAGAAACATCAACGTGAGAGGGACACATCGACTGGTTGCCTCCTGCATGACCCCAACCAGGGCCGGGGATGAACCGCAACCGAGGTACATGCCCTTGGCTGGAATCGAACCTGTGATTCATTGGTCCATGGGCTGATGTTCTACCACTGAACCAAACCGGTCAGGGCTATACCTTTTGTTTTTAATTCTACTTTAAGCATCTTCATTTATTTATTTATTTTTTATCCTCACCCAAGGACATTTTTTTTCCATTTTTTTGTTCAGATAGAGTGGGAGGGAGAGAGAGGAAGAGAGAGAGAGAGAGAGAAACATCGATGTGAAAGGGACACATCAAGTGGCTGCCACCCACACGACCAACCAGGGCCGGGGACAAACTGCAACCGAGGTACATGCCCTTAGCGGGAACCGAACCCGGGTCTCTCTGGACCACAGGCCGACGTTCTAACCGCTGAGCTAAACCGGCCAGGGCTACTTTAAGCATCTTTAAACATCTTAAAAATACTCCTAAATGTACATTTTCTCAAATTATCAAATTTAAGAAAAACAATATACCATTTCATGCTCCCTTATGTAAGCCAGGAAACTTTTTAAGATTTTACATTCTCTGATATCAAACCACTGACAATATAATCAGGGACCACAGACTCAAATTAAATATCATCTTTCATGGTCATCATTCTTACTACAGTCTTTTCCTGAACGTCCCAGTAGGTTCAAAATGATACGTCTGTTTTAGTTCGCTGTGGCTGTTGTAACCAAGTACCGCGAACTTAGGGACTTGAAACGACAGAAACGTATTCTTTGACTGTTCTGGAGGTGAGATGTCTGAAGTCAGTATTGCTGTGCTGAAGTGCGGCTCCCGGCAGGGCTGCGCTCTGTCGGGGGTCATGTCTGTGCTGTGCCTCTGCCAACCTCCCGTGGCTCCTGGAATCCCTGGGCCTGTGGCTGCATCACCCCAATGTCTGTGTCTGTCTTCACATCACCGTCTCCCCTCTAAGCATAAAATCTCCCCCTGGTTCCCTCTCATAAGGACACGTGTGAGTGCATTTAGGACCCACCAGGATAATCTAGCAAAATCCCTAATTTAATCCCATTTTGCAAAGATCCTTTAAACTGAGGAACATTCATAGGCTCCAGGCATTGGGACCTGATACCTTCCGGGGTCACCCTTCAGCCTCCTGCGAGGTCTTCAAGGGGCCTGAGTGGCAATTCTCTGTGGCCTTTGTGCGTGTCGTATCCCGGCTGAATCAGTGGTGGTTGAGTCTCACACCATCGCCGGCTCTGGCGCTTGAGATCATGGAGAGTAACTCACAGGAGGGCTGGATTAGTTGTGCTTCTTGTTTTTCGTGAGTTTCATCTGATAAAGGCTGGTTGTGTGCTTACCGGTGTGAGTGTGTTTTGCCAAGTGCTTTCAGGGATTTTGATTACCCTGGGAGCCGTTTCGTTTTCATTAACTTATATCTATATCACTTTGCCTGGACCGAGAACGCAGGGAGTTTTCTCAGTCCACCAAGGACGCTTTAGCACTCGTCAATCCGTCCTCCCCCGCCCCCGTTCTCGGGGCATCAGCTGACATTGTGCATTTTATTCTAACTTCAGCTCCATTTGCTCATTGTTCCCCTTCGTTTAGTTATCTGCCTGGATAGGTACTACCTTCCACACTTGGCAACTTTTCTTCCATTACTCCCATGACTTCATACGTTTTCCCTGCAGCCTCAGAGAGATTCTCCAGCGAGCTCCCCGCTTCAATGCTCGTATTTCTTCCCGGGCACATGCCGGCTCATGGGTTTGAACTGTTACTGTGTATTTAGTTTCTTTGTGTTGTTTACTTGTTTCCATCGCTGTCTATTTCAGGAGTCCCCCTCACCTATCTCCTCATCCATCTTCTGCTACTTATCATCCCTATGTCTTATATTTGAATGAGATTAGTATCTATCCACCCATTTGCATTTCTTTCTGTCTACTATTGTAAAATCTTTGCAGAAAATAGGTTTCTATTTCTTTAGGGAAATGGTTCTTGTTTTCGACAATGGGATGTTCACCACCAGCTTATTTTATTTTAGTTTTGCTTGTTCGTTTACTTATCTTTTAGGAGGGAGGGATCTCTGCTGGTCCAGAGTGGCTCACCCACACTCTGCACTTCTTCGGTTGAACTGTTTATTTTCTGCTGAGAGATGTGGGGATTCATTCCCGGGACCAGAGATGTGGGGATTCATTCCCGGGACCGTGAACTGGTGGCCGAGTTGACGTGTAGCCCATGCGACTGTCCAGTGCAGCTCAGCTGGATTATTCTTCTGGGATAATTTGAAGTGCTGCGTGTTTCTTTTTCTAGAGGTCATCCGTGAAAAACGAAACCACTCTTAAAGCTACACTTGTATCTACCAGATTATCCACATCCTCGCCTTCAAAAGCCTTTTGAGCTCTTTTGGACTCTTCCCCGATTTGCTGAGACCTCTGATCTGTCAGAGGAATACCGCACCGGTACGGGCTTGCCGCTCAGTTCCTCCAGGAGGGCAGCACGCACAGCGCAGGCGCACGGACATTCTCTGCTTAGGGTTTAACTCGCTGCCTCTGCTCACACATAAACCTTCTGGAAGCTGCTCACCTGTGGCCACGATTCCTGGCAAGAGCTGTGAACAGAAGCTTCACTCCTGGTGCCTTCTGCCTCCACGGGCCAGCTGCCTACTTGCTGGTTGGAGGGAAGCAGCATTGGCCACAGTGGGCACCGGTGGCCTGTGGCTGATCTGGGACGGCAGCGGGGGAATCTGGGCTGCGGCACAGCCAGATGTTGTGTCTCGTCCAGCACCCTCGCGGGAAGACAAGCTCCACTGGGCAGGGGTTCTGGTTAATCAAAACTGTGCCTCACTCTCTTCGTAATTCTACTGCTGTGTGACCAAGAGCCAAGAATGAAGTTTCCAGGTTGCTCTCTGCATTAATCCCTGTGATTGAAAAATCAACCAACTAGGACTATTCGCTAAAATGAGCTTTATGACTACATGGGTGTTAGGAGCAGAATTCAGAGCTCCCAGGAACAATAGGCTCTCCATCCCCCATGGGCCCCAGGTCTCTTCAGGGGAAGCACACCTGCCAAGGACGGTCCCTTCCCCCTCCCTCCTGCCTCCTCCAGGTAGGAAGACACGCAGAGATTTCAACCCCAGTGCAACTGGTACTCAAGAAACAAAACCTGGTTCTTCTGAATGTTCCCAGGACCCCTCGAACAGTTATACTAGATTCCTCTTGGGCTTCACAGCCAATTTATTCTCTGCGTTGCTGCCCCAGATCTTCCTGAAGCAGAGATACTGAGTCACGCCAGACCAGGGCCTCCAGCAGCAGCTGCGTCTACTACACCGTCCCGTCTTTCACAGGTTTGGACGGTCCTTACCTCCACCCCGCACGGTGAGCTTAGATGCAGCTGGGCCAGTACTTCCCTCAGCTGCCACCGGAATTATGGACTGTCCTTGCAAATGCTTTTCTGTTGCGTCCTAAACATACATCCGCTATAGCATTTATCACAATATATGAGAATCGGTAGGACACACTTATCCGTACTCCATTTCCAAAACTCTCATCTGTCCATCCTGCCGCAACTCTATAAGCAAAACAAAATTGATTTCCTGCTTTCCCTCAGTCAGGCATGACAAGTTCCGACCAGCGAGATGTGGGATGATTTCTCTAAGGAGAGGGGTTCCTCCCGAATGAAGACGCAAACTCTCCTCTTTCCTCTTCTGTGAAACTGGAGCACAGACACAATGCCTGGAGCTGCAGCAGCTGACTGGGTGACCACGAGGCTGAAAGCCTAAGGGTGGCGGAGTGGGACCAAAGGCAGCGCATCCTGCGACAAGGCCTGGATGGCCTGCGGGTGCCTGTCTGGGAGAGGAGTGAACCTCCGTCTGTTGACGCCGCTACCGTCTGTCTGTCCATTTCCATTCCTAACTCACAGAACGTCGGGCTGCACGACTGAGGTCTTCAAGGGGAAAGACGGTTTCTTATTCCTATTTATATGCTCAGAGCCCGGCACAATGCCTGGCACTGAGTGAATGCTCTGGAATTTTCAATTGAACTGTGTGTCATTACTGTCTTCTAAATATTCCAGTGGGTCCTCATTATAGTGGGAAATCCACACAGAGACCCTTTTTTACCCAAGAAACCCTATATACCCGCGTCCAGCCCGCACCCGACGTGGGCTCCAGCCACACCACATGAGGACTGGCTCATGGACAGACCCTAACTTTCCCCTATGTTCCTGCCTTTACTCCCCTCCCCTCAATCAGAATGCTCACCTCTGCACCTCCGGGCAGGACTTCTCTGTCTCTTCTGTCACTGAACTTGACTTGCACTTGTTTATAGTACCTGTCCCTTTCCTCCCAAGCACGTGAGCCTCTGGAAGACAAGGCCTGGCCGTGGGCTGCTGACCAGCACGCACAGTTCGGCACAGAGAGGATGTGCAAGGTGCTCACGTTCTGTTACATGGAACTACACCGGGGTCAGAACAGCAGACTAGGAGGAAAAGAGAGAAGAGCTGGACAGAACCGGATGGAACACCACCCCACCGGGTCACCGTGAGACAGGCGTCCTCTCCGGGCCTCCAGGAGCTCATTTATAACACGGGTGCAATAATAACCGGTCTAGAACCTAGCAGGCTGGAGGTGTTTGTTAGGTGGAGCGCAGGACCACGAGCAAAGGCTTTGTTTCCCTCTCTTCTCCAGTTTGCACCTGAGCTGGCCCGCCAATTATAAAAAAGAAAACTCCAGCCCAACGCTGGAAATGGAGAAGAGGTCTCATCCATGAGGGATGAAACTTCATGTTCTACGTCCTGGCAACACTAGTCTGCTCTCCTGCTGTTAGACTGAGGAACTCTCCCGGGCGGAGTTCACCAACCCGCCTGTCCCGTTCTTGGGTCAGCCTGACCACTCATCCCTGCAGCCACCCTCTGCCCTCCTGGGCACTCCTGGAAGGGGCCTATCCTTGCCCAGCTTGCCGGGTTGAGGTTGACCACAAATCCTTCTGGTCACCCCCAATACTTGGTTGGGGCTGGGTCAGAGTGGGGAGAGGCACCCCCAAGCTTTCTCTTGTCTGTGCTCCTGGGAACAGTCTCATGGGCTGGCCTGAGGGCTGTCTCATACCCCCCTCCATCTGGCACAACTAAGGGAAAGCCTGCTTGGCACATGCTCCTGCCAATAGCCTGGCACCCGCCACCTGCAGCTGAGTGGTAAACCATCCCCACTGCGCTCAGGGGCTGTCTTGACAGCCACCTGTCTGGTTCCCGGAGAGCCTGCTCATCATGTGGGAATCACACGCCCCGTGCTGTCCTTAAGTCACTTAGCCCTCACAGCAAACAGGAGGCAGGGACTATTTTAAACCCCCATTTTGCAGATGAGAGAACTGAGTCTCAGAGTGCTGGCTGGAGAACCTCCTAAGCTACGCAGCTCGTAGGGGTGGCAGGTGCCTGGTGCCAGAGCCCAGGTCTTAGCTACAAACTGACGCTGAATGAATGACCAAGCTCGGGGGTGTGAAGAGACGAGCTCTTCAGAGGACTCCAGCTGCACAGGCCGTCCAGCTGGAAACTGCAGCCCGTGCGGGACAAGCAGGGGGGACAAGCAGGGGGCAGCTGGTGCGGGACAAACAGGAGGCAGCGCGAAACAAACAGCGTGCTCAGAGGCGGAGGGGGGCACCCACTGACAACAACGGGAGCGTATCAAGAGCAACCTGAAAACAAAACAAAAAAGGCGGTTTCTTCGAGACAGAAACAAATATGAAAACCAGATTTCCAAAATAAAGAGGGAGAAACAACAGGATAAATACTGTTGAAAACGGAATGAACGGAAACACAAGATCACTGGCAGAATAAACATAGGAAATGAGTTAAATCACTAGAGGGAAAACAACGCCGATGGAACCGAGTCAGCTCCGACAGGAAGAGCTGGGAGAGAGGGGAACAGCAGAAAAAGCACACCACGTTTGTTTGAAGGAGAGCGGACTACATGGATGCAAAAGAAACGCATGGAGCCCTGCAGTCTCCTCTTTTCACTTTCTTCAGACATTCGGAGAACATAAATAAGACAAAAATTCAAAATGCAAAAAGGGCACAATGCAGTAGAAATAAAAACAATAAAAAAGATCATACAAATATATATATATATATATATATATATATATATATATATATCATATACATAACTACTTAGTAACTTCTAAAAAATTCTTAAGTATTCAGGTGAAAAAGAAATCTAAACTGAAATGATAGACTACTTAGACATGAACCAAGTTGAACACTCTATCTGAAAAACATAAACTCCCCAAAGGAAAATATACAAAGAACTTGAAGCAGCAAAGGCAATTTAGTATCATTTTGTCCGTCAAGCCAGCGAGCGCCGACGGGATTAGCAACATCAGCGACGCTGCGTGGGAAGCGGGCTTCTGCCGGAGTGGAAATTGTTGCACCAACTAGAGGGACATTTGAGGTCATGCATCTTGTATTTGTCTTCCAAGAATATATCCTAAGAAAATAATTGGACAACTGTTCAAAGAGTCATGTGTAAGGCTATTTAGTGGAGTGAAAAACGGAAAATATTCACTTTACCGACAGGGGAGTCGTTAAATAAATTACGGGTGTGCATACACCAGAATTCCCCGCAGCCATCCACAGGAAGAGGCAGATCTATACATATTGACGTGCTAAGACGGGATACGTGATTCAGTCGTGAAACAAAAGGCGAGCGAGGGAGCCTCGCGTGGAGAGATCGCGGTGGACGCGTGTCTTCTGCTTTTGCCCCGAGTGATGTTGGCACACGGAGCGGACGGATATCGACGGCGCGGGGAGGGGCGCGGAGGGAGATTACGGGGACTTCGGATTTCTAGTTTGTAAATGTCTTTCTTGTTTGCATTTTGAATTTTTTACAAAGAGCATCGATTTTTATATCAAAATCTATAAAGATATTCACATTTACAAAATCATCACTAAATCTTACTCTGAGTAGGGACTCGAACACACAAGGGGCTTTCTGGGTTTGTCTGAATTCAGTCTAATTATGAATCTCCTTAAGTTTGTTGCTGGTTATTCAAGTGAGGGGTGTGTGGGGAGGGCAGGAGAGAGGGGGACAGACTGGGAGAGAGAGAGAGGGTGAGTGGAAGAGAGAAGGCAGGAGAGGGAGAGAGAAGAGGAAGAGAGAGGGAGGGAGGAGAGAGAGGGAGAGGAGGACAGGGAACACGGCTGAGCACAAGGTGCCCATATGCTGCCTGCCCTGGGACAGCCCGCTGGGGGGGACCTGCACGAGGAAGGGGAAGGAGACCTGTCACGTCTCCATCTTTCAGCAGCTCTCCTCTGCTCACCTGGCCCTGGAGCACTGACCTGTCCTCACCTTCCCCCTGCAGGCCCCACCTTGGGGTCCTCCCGCACACTCAGCATGCCCGTGACCTTACAGGGGAGGACACCGCCTGTCTCTCCTCTCCTCTCTCCCGGGCAGCTGGGAAGGGGTCCTTGGTCTCCCCAGCCCACCCCTCGCCCCCCGTTCCTGCAAGTGATCACGGTCCTCCTGCCCAGAGAGCCCATCACTGGTTTCCTGCGCTGTCCCTGTCAGTGGCTCCCATCTGCTCTGCCCTCCTCCAACCCGTCCTCCACCTCAGCGCCAGGAAATGACTGCTGCCGGCCTTGGTGTGCTAAGGTCACTGTCGCGGAGGCGTGCACCCTTCTCTTTAGAAGTTGTCTGCCAGGTACTTAGGAATGACAGGTCATGATGTCCACAATGTACTTTTGAGTGACTCAGAAAAAAAGAAAAAGAAAGGATGAACAGACAAGGAAAATGAGAGAAAGCAAATATGGCAAAATATTCACAACAGTTGAGTCTAGGGGGTAGGTTTGCGGGTGCTGGTGCACTGTTCTTTGCACTGGTCTACACCGTTCACGGTGTGTGTCACACGATGAAAACGGGGACACAGAGGAGAAGCCTCAACGTCATGCTCTGAGCAGAGACCAGCGGTGCGGCGGCTCACACACATTCCGGATGCACCCCCTCTGCTCCATCCCCACAGCCGTGGCCGAGCTTCAGCCTCTTCCCCCCTCGTTCTGGGGGCAGTTTCCTCACCGGCTCCCAGACACAGGCCACAAGGCTGCCACGGCAGGTCCCAACCCAGCGTCAGCCCCGAGCCCCACTGTGCGCTGGCCACGCAGCTCCACCAGCTTCCCCTCCCACAGCCACCGCCCCTCCACGTGGACACACTTCCAGCTCACGCCCGACCGCCTGGCTCACTTCCTCTCCCTAGGCCTTCCCCTCCCACTAACCTTCCTCCTTGGCGGGCAGGCAGGCAGGGAGGGAGGGGGAGGGGGAGGGAGGGAGGGGAGGGGGAGGGAGGGAGGGAGGGGAAGAAAGAGGGAGGGAGGGGGAGGGGGAGGGAAGAGGGAGGGAGAGAGGGGGAGGGGGAGGGAGGGAGCTTGGTTCAGGTGTAAAGGTAGTTATACGACTCATACATCCATGATAGTCTCTCAGTAAATATTAAGCGAACAGTGAATGAACCGAGAGCATAACAACCCTTTAGTGTTCAGGTATGTAAATCAGGAGGCGGTCTTCCCCCTTGTCTACTCCGGAGCATCACTGATTCACGCATTCACTTCATTCTTTCAGGTAACAATCGTCTGTCGGCTTAACACCTGGCAGTGCCTGTGTGAGGTGCTGACATTGTACGGATGAATGAGACCCTGTTGCCGTTCACAAAGAGGAGACATGTGTAGGCACAGAGTGGGGGGGCATGAGGAGGAAGGGGGATGGAAGGCAGGTGAGGAGGAGACTGGAGATGCTGTCCTGGGAGAGGTGACACTGGGACTGTCCTGAAGGACGAAGAGGGGTTGCCAGGTGGCCAAGGAGGAATGTGCGAGTCGTATAACTACCTTTATGCCTGAACCAAGCTTCCTTCCTTCCTTCCCTCCCTCCCATCCTTTGTTACTTCAACAAGTGACCCTGGTCGGACCTCTCCTGGCGCCGCAGGCAGTGTGCTGAGAGCTGGGCAGCTTGCAGAGATGAATGGGGCAGAGACCACAGCTCTGGTCGAAGGTGAGGCAGGAGCATCAACAAAGGGGAGAGCAGTCAGCGGCACTAGGGAAATGCAGGCCATGGTGGTGGGAACTCAGACGAGGAGAAATGACTCCTAAGAGTCCCCAGAAGAGGGGCTGGGGGAAGACCTCCTGGGGGCACTGATACCTGCACCTGATTTTGAGGGATGGGGATTTCAGGCACAAGCTTCTAGAGGTAGGAGGGCATCCCAGGGAGGGCAGCGTGGAAACAGAGGCACAGAGAGAGGCCCTGAGCATACACACAGAGGTCAGCAGTGATCTGGCTTGGCCAGAATGTCACTGGAGAGATGGTGGAAAATAAGACGGGGAGGTAAAGGTAGGTTGAGGTCGAGTTGGCCTTGCAAACCAGGATCAGGCACTTAGCTGCTGTGAGCTTGGGGTGCCATGGAAGGTTTCTAATTAGAGGGTTGATGGGGCGTGCTTCCCGCGGGAGTGTGCAGGAAGGGTCTGTGTGTTCGCCTTGAGCCCGAATGCTGCAAAAACCTTGGAGCTTTGCTGACTTCATTTTGCACAGGGCTTAGCTCCAAAACTTGCATATAGCAAACATCGAATACGTTTCTTTAATTTTAACTGGACTGAGTCTGAGGACACGTGGACATCAGTGACTATACGAACATCTCCATCTCTTTCAGTTCCCCTTGGTTGAGAACTCTGCCGGGCAGGGACCTCCTGGGCACACTTCTGCTCCTTGTGGTGGCTTCTCGCTCTCCCAAAGCCTTAGCACCTCATTCTCACCACGGCAACCCACTCCCACAGGCTTTCCTCCCACGAGCTCCCTCCACTGTGAATAGCCCTGGTGGGGCACCCCTGCTCCAAAGCCTGTCGTGGCTCCCTCTTGTTCATTGGCATTTGAGATCCTCCGTGACCAGGTCACATTCCAACCCTCCCTAGTTCCCATTTTGTCCGCACGTAGCCCCCACTCCAGCCAGACTTGTTGGATCCTCCTTCCGCCTCCATCCATCCTGCCGCCCCAAGCTGCTCTTTCCCTCCCAGCCCATCTGAACAGCAGCTCCGGCCCAGCCAGGCCAGCAGTGTGGACCGGCTCGCACCCCAGCTTCCTGACCCAGGATGCAATCTTTTGGAACCTCAGTTTTTTCATCGATAAAATGGGAATGATAACACAGTAGACCACCTTATCCCCGGGGTGTGCGTTCCGAGACCCCCATGGATGCCTGAAACCACAGATAGCACCTGATCCATACATACTCCACCTTTCCTTACACAGACACACCTATGATGAAGTTCAGTTTAGAAACTAGGCACAGCAAGAGATGAACAACCATAATGAAATAGAACAATTAGAACAAGATATCTCTCTTTCAAATACCTCATTGTACTGTGCTCACCCTTCTTCCTGTGATGACGTGTAAGGACACACGCAGGCGAGAGCAGGCGAAGGGAGGGGACCGACACAGGCGACGTGCAGTGTCAGGCCCCTGCTGAGCTCCGTGTCTCCCACCCACACCTCTAATGCCTGTTCCATCGTAAGCACTTAGATGCCGAGGCCGTGGCCGCTGCAGTTTGAGGTCCAGCGGCAGAACCAGCACGCATTCCTCCGTCTCCACAATTCCACAGACCGAAGGTCGTTCTGACCACAGATCGGAGCCACCTCCGCGTGTGACTTTTTCTCTTTCCTTATTAAGTCAAGAACTTTCACCTTTCACTTCAAGGAAGCACCCTCCGGCTTCGGTTTGGCCTGAGTCGCCAGCCTCACGACTCTTGTGCTTTGGGCCATTTGAAGGAAAAGAAGGGTCACCTGAACTCACACTGCCATCGCATGGCCGTCGGTCTGACAGCGGGGGCGGCCACCAAGTGACTAGCGGTGGGGAGTGTGTGAAGCGTGGATGCGCTGGACAGAGCGAGGGTTCACGTCCGGGGTGAAACAGGGTGGGACGGTGTGAGATTTCATCATGCTACTCTGAATGGTGCACAATTTAAAACTCATACATCATTTATTTCTGGAATTTTCCATTTAACGTGTTTGGAATGCGGCTGACCATGGGTATCTGAGACTGCGGAAAGAGGAGCCTCAGATAAAGGGGGGGCTACATTATTTATTACTATAACTAATAAATAAAGAATAAATACGTCTGTATGTCATTAGGGCTTACTGTCGGCATGAACAGGGCTATTGGGAAGAGTTAACAGGACGAGACACTGTCCTGCATACATGGGGACGCGCCTTCTCTGACTCCGGGGAACTGCAGGAGGGAACTCCTGTTCCCCCGCGGTGTATATGGAAAGAAAGTTGTATTTTGAGGGGCTATGGCGTGCCAGGCACTGCTGGACTTCTGTAACTCTCTGCACAACCCTAAACCGTAAGAATTTTGTCCTCATTTTACGGATGAGGAAACTCAGGCAGAAAGGGAAGCAGTCTGGGCTCACACAGCTATAAGCGACCCTTACTGATGTCAGAGAAATAACCAGAAAGCCAGGTGCACAGAACCGTTGGTAAACATTTGCTATGACCCAAGTACATGTTGAGCACACTGCATGCTATGTCTCTGAAGTGCTGTACCCAGAGAAGCCATGTCGAAACCCACAATCCAGGCGGAGACAGGAAGGATAAAGGGTTAGCCAAGGTCCTGCAAATAGTAGATGGCAGGGCTGGAATCCAACTGGGGTCCATGTGACGTCAAGCCCCTGCCCTCAGCTACTCTGCGGTAACAGTGCCATCCAGGCCAGAGACTTGTGTGAACTTGGATTCAGCCCTGTGAGGCTGAGGCTGGCCTGTCCAGGTTCTCCCGGGCCCCAGCCCAAGCCTGGGGTCATAACGGCCACTGCTGATGGCAGGGCCCCCAGGGGAGGTGGGCAGGGCCAGCTACTAGCGGGGTAGCCTGGTGATAACTGCCCTGAACAAGTGGCTGTGTTCACTTTGCCGGCCCCAACACTTACCCGATGGTGCAGCCGGCGTCCGCCTCGATGGTCCAGATGCAGTTGAGATTGTGCTCATAGGGAGCGGGATACCCGGGTGACAGCACCTGCCCCGACACTTCTCCTCTCACTGTCCCTCCACACTCAGCTGAAAGAAACCCCAAGAGAGTGAGCTTCGCGGGGTGGCCTGTGCTGCCAGCAAGGACGCGGTGCTTCCTCTTGTCTGTGTCCCCGAGTCCCCCTCCTTCATTCCAGGTGACTGAGCACAGCACAGAGGATGTCCCTGGATAGGACTTGGTATTCAGAATCTACAAAGAACCCCTGCAACTCAACAATGAGAAGACAAACCATCCAATTTAAAAACAGGCAAAGGATTTGAATAGACATTTAAGCGAAGAACACAGTGAAGAGGTATTTATCATCAGCAGTCATCGGGGACAGGCAAATTAGAATCACAATGAGATACCACTTCACACCTACAAGGATGGCTGAAGTAAAGACACTACCAAGTGTAGGTGAGGATGAGGAGAAACTAGAACCCTCATCCACTGCTGGTGAGAGTGCAAAATGGTGCAGCCACGTTGGAAAGCAGTTTCTCAGTCCCTCAAAATGCTGAGCATAGTTACCAGATGACCTAGCCATGCTGCTCTTAGGTACAGACCCGAGAGAAATGAAAACATACATTCACACCAAAACTTGGACCCAAATGATTGCAGCAGCATTACTCATAACAACTCCAAATTGGAAACAACCCACATGTCCATCAGCTGATCAGTGGATAAACACATGGTAAATGCACACGGTGCAAACAGACTTTATCACACCACCGCGCTATCATCATGTTTATCTGCCTCACAAGACTATAAAAAGCCCCTCGGCCACAGAAGCCTCATCTTACTCATATTTTCACGTCAAGTGCCTAGTATAGTGTCTGGCACATGATGGATGTTTTAATAAATGTTTATCAAATGAATAGATGGGTGGATCATCAAATGAATGACAGAAGCTTACTGCTTCCCAGGCAAACGACTATAAAAGTCTGAATCAAGGGAGCACGAAAATGAAGGGAGGAGATTTACTGCAAAGTGTTTTAGGAAAAGGAATGACTGAAGAACAAGACCCTGGAAGAAATGGGGGGAGATGGGATCAAAGTCACAAAGGGAAGCCTGACCTTCACCTGTTGCTGCAGAGGACCTGTTAACACCTCTAGGCACCATGGCTTGACCCGGGACCACTGAGCCAGCATTGGCCAGGAAGCCTGCTCGTGAGACCAGATTCTCCGCTCAAGCCTCACTGTGGGTCCTCCTCTGTGGTGCTGTGGGAGATGCCAACATGACTGCTCCCTTTGGGCTGTAGGATACACTCATCAATGAAGAAAACATCTGGATGTTTAAGTTACAGTACTCGTCGTTGGCAGACCGTGATAAAGTCTCCAACAACACGACATGTGTAAAAACATATACCCGTAATCCCAAACACGCAGCCTCCCTCCCCTGAGTGGGGCCCGAGGGCATCTCAGTGGGCAGGCCTCTAAGTTTCAGAGTATACCTATTCTTACGAGCACTGCTTGAGTGGGTCCTCAAAGTTCAGTCCAACTGGCAAATTTGATATTCAAAAGAACCTTCCAGGGAATCCTTTCTGCAAAGCAGCACTTGTCTGATGATGGGAATCATCATCTCTCCTTCACATTTCGTGTTTCTCGCTCACCAGTGACATTCTACTGGTGTCTGTCTGTGCACCTGTCTCCCTCGCTGGCCTGGGACCCGCTCTCCTGTTTCCCAGGGCCTAGCACAGGGCCTGGCACGTGAGTGGGAGAATGGGATGAAAACAGGGAAGCAGGAAGAAAGGGAGGGGGTATGACTGCAGACGGAGTCAGCCTCAAACACAGGGAGGAAGACTAGAGGCTACCGTGGCCTCCAGACGCAAAATCCTGCCTTCAGATGCTGCTGTCTAACCGTGTTGAAGGCCCTGTTAAATGTAATTGTGTAGCCCTGGCCGGTTTGGCTCAGCGGTTAGAGCGTCGGCCTGTGGTCCAGAGAGACCTGGGTTCAGTTCCCGCTAAGGGCATGTACCTCAGTTGCAGTTTGTCCCCGGCCCTGGTTGGGTCATGCGGGTGGCAGCCACTCGATGTGTCCCTTTCACGTCGATGTTTCTCTCTCTCTCCCTCTCTCTCTCTCTCTCTCTTCCTCTCTCTCCCTCCCACTCTATCTGAACAAAAAATGGAAAAATGTCCTCGGGTGAGGATAAAACGTGTCTAGGGGAAGAGAATAATGGCTGTTAACACTTCCCACCATGCTGGTTCACACCTGAGCCCTCGCCCACGCTCTGCCCCCTGCTCCTGTTGGTGAATTCTTACCCATCTCTCAGAGTCTCAGCTGAAACAGTAGCTCCTATGCAAACCTTCCTCATGTCCTCCAACACTGAACTCTCCTTACAGTGTTTATCTTAGATTATTCAGGACCTGCTCATGCGCCTGTTCTTGCTAGAGCTCGGGCTCCCTGAGGGCAGGGAGATGCCTCTCTCTGTTGTGTTTCTCTGCCTCCGCACGCACCCCAACATCCCCGGTACCAGTTCTGTCACCCAGCACTCGGGAGGGCTGAAGTGCTTGCCCAGCGGGTGTTGTGTTCTTATGAAGCGAGCCGGTGCTGCAGACACGCTGAGAATGTGGACATGGGATGGGGGTGGAGAGAGGGGCCGCCTGGTGGTTGGGGTGGGGAGCAGGACACAGCCGTGTGTGGGAATCCCGCTCAGCAGGGTGGGTAGTACACGCAGGGAGCTGGGTGGGAAAGGTGCAAGGCCGGATGGACAGAATGACACGTTTTGCCAGTTTCACACTTCTGCCTCGGATCGGATGTCTCTTGTCCTGGAGCACGTGGATGAAGCTTCCTGAGCCTCCGCTGACACTCTGGACGCGCCACAGGCTGGAGGAGATGCTAGTTCATGTCTGTTCTTTCTCAGGAGTGAGACAGACAGTTCACGAGCTAACCCTTTCTTTCCCCAGAAAACGGAGCACAAGCCCCTTTTGCCAACAAAGACACCGAGGCCCAGAGGGAGCCGGAGACTCATCTGAGTCTTGGTGTTGCAGGAAGCCCTGGAGCCCCGGGACAGCCCCACCTCCTCCTTTCAACTGCCTCTCCTACGCTTCTCTGTCCCCAGCAGTACAATTCTGAGGGCGTGTCCTGGCTCTGGTCCCACTTGCTAACGTGACAACAGCAAGCAAGAGGCCTCCTACCGACACAGGTGGGGAGAGGCCGGTCCCAGGTCCTGCGCTCCCCACTCAGACACAGCAGCTCCTCGCTGCCCCGCAGGCTGTATCCAGGGTCACAGCTGAAGGACACAGAGCTCCCTGCAAAATGGCCTCCGTCATGCACCTTGTAACCAAACTGGGGGGTTCCTGGGTCCTCACATTTGATGAGTTCAAAACCTGGTGGAGAGAGAAAAGACAGGGTGAGCGAGACCTGTCGTGGCAGAAACCACAGTCCTCTGGAGCCCACGTCCTGGAGGTTCTGATGGACTCGCTGCTCGGGGCCGTCACGCTGCTGTGCCCAGGGAGGCTGTGTCACGAAGTATTCGTTCACCTGATGCTGTATGTAAATGATTTTAGTTATTTCTCCCAGGATGGCTTTGAAGAATTTTCAGGCACAGGGTTTGAATTTTCTATTTCTTTGGTTTGACGCCCCTAGCATTTCGCTAGTGGGAGCTGTCCTTTCAATTTTGCTCACCGAGACGTTCGGAGGGATGGTACAATATGGAACAGTCACTTTAAGTGTGTGTTCCACGCCTCAATGATGTCCTGCTTGAATACGCTCTAGCGAAGGCTGGAGAAGGAAACCTCATCAGAGCTCCTACGACACGGGGCCTCACGTGGGCTCTCTCCGTTATCAACGGGAGTCTCCCAGGAAGGTATAATTATGCGCATTTCACAGCTGAGACCATTGACGTAGGAAGGGTAAGTAGCTGTTCCAGAGCCACACCCTCTAGAATCTAGAGGATAGAAATGGAGCTCGGATACGACTCCGCTTGATCCCCTCCCACGATGCACCTGCTGCCACCACAGAGCCCACCGCCGCGCCGAGAGCCGGTGACAGGGCCCTCGAGGAGATGCTTGACGTGTTTCCTCTAAACATCCACCCCTGTAACGTGTCCAGCGGGGTGTCTTCGAGTTGTGCACCTACCAGACAGTCAACCACGGGACATGTTCACCCCATTTCTCCTCAAGTCCCTCAGCCCCAGGCAACCCCGATTTTCTCTCTGTCTCTCTCTGTGGCTTCATTTATCCTGGGCAGTTCCTGTGAGTGGGGCGTGTCACACGTGGCCTTTGGTGACTGGCTACTGTCACCGAGCCTGCCATTTTCGAGGTTCTTCCGCACCGAAGCGGGATTCAGTACCATACATTCCATGACATTTGTGCATTCACGCCTCAGCAGATGGATACTCGCTGGGTCTTAAAATAAACGAATAAAATGGCAGGGAAACCAAAGTGTGGGGATGTGACCCCCAATTCTCCGGGGCTGCGCAAAAACCTGGGTGCTTTCCATTTCCAAAATCCCAGGAGTGAAGAAGAAAGTTAACATCACGAAGAAAGAGGGACAGAATCAAGACTCAGCTCTGCAGGGCGTCATCAAAACCAACGTAAGTGTACCTTCATGTTGACGTCTTTTCACACCTGGCTGTAGCTGAATATTCTTTTATAAATGCCGTGATTAGCAAAGGCTATCTCTGCTGGCTTTAATTAAAAGGCTCCATGTTTATTGTTGTCAAAGTATCAGTGGCTAAAATGTATGCTCTCAACTCAGTTAATCACCTGTTTAAAACATGGAGCTGTGGTTTAAAAAGGGGCAGCATTTCCAGATCCCGGGCACAGTGCCTTAGAATCAAGCACGACAGCACGCGCCAGTTAGAGCAAAGCAAACCTAACATGCGATGGTCCATGACCCAGAGTCCAGCCTCCCAACCAGGGAAAGCCCGGCTTACCGTCCACTCGGAGGTGAGAGAGACTTACTGGAAAACTGCAGCTCAAAGCCCTTGCTGGTGTTCTCGGTGTCAGTGATGAAGTCGAGCCACAGGCTGCTGGATGTGCTGTTTAAAGTCACCCCCATCATCTCAGAGCGGCTGAACACCCCCAGCAGACGGGCGGAGTTGTTGCTGCCATCATAGACCTGGACAGAGGAGAGACCCCGACCCAGCATCCTCAGCGTGACCTTATTGCGCACGACAGCTTCTCGCCCCACAGCCCACATTCCCAGAGTCCAGCACTGATGACTGTCAGAGGGGCAGTGAGGCACCTGCCTCAAGGGAGATGGCAGAGTGGAGCCACCGCCGAGCGCGTCATGGGCCCCGTGTGACTCCACCTGGTGCCAGTTCTGGGCCCGGCCCATCTCCGTGTGAATCCAGTCTCTAGGAACTAATTGCTGTTCTAACCTTTCCAGTGGAGACCTGTTCTTGCCCCCCCCCCCCCAGCCCCCATATGGCACCAGCTTCATCTCCAGCAGCCTGGGGAGGCCAGGTTGGGGCTGGCTGACTGCCTAAGCCATCTGTTTCTGCAGACAGGCGTGCTGAAAACACTGGGCATCTCTGCCTTGCGAGGCACCGGATCCTGTTCTTTCAGGAGAGGAGACAACTGTCCTCCTGCCTGACCCCACCCACGGCAGCAGTGGCCTCAGTCTTGACCACTTTGCTGGACATGGCCCCTGGGAACCGGGCAGGATGGAGTTAAGGTGACCAGTGTGTCATGGTGCCTTCCCCCAAGCTCAGACTCTGCTCCTTTTCTCCTAAAAGAAAGGCTCAGCGAGGGCCTGCTGGGCTTGCAGGGGTGGGATCGCGTAGGCATCTGGCTTCCCTGACTCCCGTCTGTCCCCTGAACTCCTGAGCACCAGCAAAGTCAACAATCATCCGAATAATGAACTGGCTTCCCAGGTGCCGAGGTTGCTGCTCCTTTCCAGATAATTGTACAAATAACAACAGAAGTTGTGATTGAGTGAAGGACCCCCCAGCGCTTTGGTAAATATCAAAGATGGGATCTATGGGTGGGCGATGACTATTTGTGCATGGCGCAGGATGTGGTACCAGCTGCCAGCAAATTGGAACAATATTTCCATTCTACTATTTATGAAGCAGAGCTTTCTAAAAGAAGCCATCCTTCAAGCCAACAGTGCTGCATGTTACAGAGACTTGTTTAGGCCCCCGGGAGCCCCGAGTCTGTTTCCAGGTCCTGTGTGCAATGGCTTTTTATCACTGACAGACGGGGAGAGTCCCGGCGTTCCAGCAGACACACAGATGGCAGCAGTTCGAAGAGGTTAGCCCACTGCTGCGGCCTCAGCTTAGAAAAGTATTTTTATCCGCTGAAACATACATGGGAGTGAATTGATCAAGGCATGTATCCTCCATACTTGCTAACATCACAAGAAGAGAGACAACCAGACATCATGCATTTCTTGATGGAACACACACCACAACCTGTGGAGTCACTTTGTTGGGAAAAAAGTCAAACCTGAATCAGATCAAACCACAGGGTCAGAGGAAGGTATGAAATGATACTCGGGGGATGAGGTCAGCAAATCTAGAACGTGAACAGTTCCACCGGACAAATGATCTGACTTCCTCACAAATGAATTACAAATTGGGGGGGAAAGAGATGGAGGTAGAAACCTATAGATTAAAAAACACATGAGGCAACTAATCCAATGTGTGGATTTTATTTGGAATCTAATTCAAATAAACTGTAAATTCAAAAATTATGATGACATTTATGAGATAATTGGAAACTTGAACACTCACTGGATATATGATGGTATTAAGAAATTGTGGTTAATTAATAAAAGTGTAATGGGAACAGGATTTTTTCCTTAATTTCAAAGCATGATTCATCCTAATTCATTAAGAACAAAAATGTTCTTACTAAGTGCCATTATGAGAAAATATTCACTGCAGAAAACTTATAAAACAGAAAAGCACAAAGAAAAGAAAAGCATCTCTCAGCACTCACACATTTTGGTGACTGTCTTTTTGGGCTTTGTTCTATGTATATCTTTCCTTATGCATATTTATTTCCTTATTTTTTAATAAATACAAGACCAAACTACAGATGATACATGGCAACTGCTCTTTCGCTTAATATAACATACATAATTTTCAAATCATTACATATTTTTTTTCCCCAACAGCATCTAAATAGCTGCAGACATTTCCATCATAAAATTAACCCAACTCCCAATATCATTATTCATATATCACCGTCCAGAATGTGTGCTCTGGCACAAAGTGACACTCAATAAAAGTATGATAAATAAACCAACGTGTTCCCTAGATCTATTTTGGCATATAAGATAAGGTAAGATTCCACCTTTTTTCCTGGTTGATTAGTCATTTAACTAAACCCTGCTTGTAAGTATTTCACCCACTACCCATTCTAGACGTACCATTATCACATACATCGTTACATAAATTTGGTTTTGTTTGTCAACTTTCTAGTCTATTGCATTAGTCTATTTGTCTGTTCCTGTGCATAACCCATACTGTTTTAATTACTGTAGTTTTATAATGTAACTAGTAGGGCAAGTGCCCTCCTTCGTCTTCTTTTAACTTAAAAATATATTCTCCCATATTTCTAGATACACTAAAAAATATTCTCAAATTAAAAACAAAACCCTCCTTACAAAAGAAAAACAACAACCAAACAACTTGTATAATTCCAATGAACATTAAATATATGAACTGATTAGAGAAAAAAAAACCATTTATATGGTACTAAATCTTCCCAGCCATGTACACAGAGTCTGGCTCCACTTAATCCAATTTTCTTTTATATCTCTCTATAAAATTCTGTATTTATTCCTAGATACTTTTATTTCTTATCCTTACCCGAGGACAGTTTTGCATTTATCTTCAGATAGAGCAGGAGGGATAAAGGGAGAAAGAGAGAGAGAGAAACATCGATGTGAGAGAGACACATAGAGTGGTTGCCACCCACATGACCCCAACAGGGGCCGGGGACAAACTGCAACTGAAGTACGTGCCCTTCGTAGGAACCAAACCCAGGTCTCTCTGGTCTTCGGGCCGATGCTCTAACTGCTGAGCCAAACCAGCCAGGGCTATATTTTTATATTTTTTATTGCCACTGGGAATTGGGTCTCTGTATACATTTATTTCCTAACCGAATACTGCTTATTTATAAGAAAATGACTTCGATGGTCCAGTCCATCATTATGCACAGGTGATAGGAACAACCCTTGAGAAATCAGGAGAATCTGCACATCTGTTACATTTTACCTTCTTTCTTCCCCTCTACTAGATGTTTTTATTTTTCAGCTTTCTTGAGGTATAAGAGCAAATGAAAAGTGTATATAATTAAGGTACACAACTTGATGATTTGATATACATATATCCGTTCCATGTGACAGTTCGGCAAGACGGCTTAAAAGTAAATGTGCTCAGTGGATAGCTCTTCACGGTGACAATGCGAACGCTGCTGACTGCTTGCACTCACCCGTTTGAGTTTCTCTAGGACATCCGTCTAGAACAGAGATGCTGAGTGCAGGGACGGCACCTCTTCAGCCTCGTTAGATACGGCCAGACTGCTTTCGGAAGAGTAATACCAATGTTATCTCACGCGCAACACACGGCAGTTTCATTGCTCAGTATCCTTGCCGGCACTTAGTTTCTGGTTTTGTAATTTTCCAATCTGATGGGTGTGAAATGGTACCTTGTTTTAATTTGCATGTACCTCATGAACACTGAGGCTGAGCGTCTTTTCATAAGTTTATCAACAGTTGTACTCTCCTCTTCTGGGAATTGCCTGTTCATACCTTTTGTTCATCTGTGAACCTGGAACCTCCCTGCATTTATTTTTATGGTCTTCAGAATAAAGTTTTATTTTCTCAGTAAAGAGTACGCACATTTTTTGTTAGGCTTATTCTTAGGCGTCTTACGGTTTTGTTTCTATTATGAGCCCCCCCAATTATGTTTTAATTGGTTGTACAAACACTAGCAGCTTTGCTGAATTGTCTTATTCAGTCTGATAATTTATCAGTTGATTCTTTCATATTTTTGGAATAAGAAACATTTTATATATTCCTTTCTAATTTTTATAGCTTCTTTATTTTGTCTTCTTGTGGGGTGGAGTATATTTATAGTGGCTTGGAGAGGCAGTATAATGTTGAATACTATTGATGATAAAAGGACTAATTTAGTCCTGCTTTTTATTTTTAGGAAGTTTTGGCATTAAGAATAATGTTTTCTGTAGGTACTGGTAGAAACTTTTTAACCGATTAAGAAAGTTCTGTCCCTTGTTGTATGAGATATTTTTAAAAATCATGGATGACATATAATTTCATTACCTCATATTTTGGGGGCATGGATTGGCAGGATCATGTATTTTTCTCTTCTGTTTATTGGATATTAGGTTGAACCGTGTGCATGAAATTGCCAATATTCAATCAGTTTTGACCTACAAAAAAGGCAATTTCATAGGGTTTGCCCAATAAATAACATTATGAGCTTTTCTAATGACACATCCTCACATTCCTGGAATCAATTCCACTCAGTCGGTTTTGCTTTAATATCCAGCTAGATTCAATATAATGTAGTTAGGGTTTTTAGATTTATGATCATGGGCGAGACTCTTCCTGTTTTTATACTGCCCTTATTCAGGTTGATGTCTACATTCCCACTTGCTCCACATTTATTTATTTATCAAAATTGTTTTTCTTTATTGATTGTAGAGAGAGAGGAAGGGAGAGGGAGAGAGATAGAAACATTGATGAGAGAGAACACTGACTGGCCGCTTCTTGCAAGCCCCCCACTGGGGATTTGAACCACAACCTGGGCATGTGCCCTGACCGGGAGTCGAACCAGCGACCTCTTGGTGCCTGGGTCGATGCTCAACCACTGAGCCACACCGGCCGGGCTCCACTTGCTCCTCATTTAAAAAAAATTAATTGGAAGATGGATCCTAATGGTGTCCTCTTCTGAGACAGTTTGGTTATTTCAGAGATTAATTGTTCCTTAAAGTTGTTAGCTGCAAAACGGCCTTCGAGGGAGGTTATGGGGGAATTTCAGTTATTTGGTTTACTCAAATTTTTTTCCTGATGTTTTAGTAGTTTGTTTTTTTGTATATGCCCCTAGCGTATCTAAACAATTTAGATAAATGATTTTTCATCTAAAAAACAATTCCAGCCCTGGCCGGTTTGGCTCAGCGGTTAGAGCGTCGGCCTGCAGTCCAGAGAGACCCGGGTTCGGTTCCCACTAAGGGCACGTACCTTGGTTGCAGTTTGTCCCCCGCCCTGGTTGGGTCGTAGGGGTGGCGACCACTCGATGTGTCCCTTTCACATCGATGTTTCTCTTTCTCTCTCCCCCTCCCACTCTATCTGAACAAAATATCGAAAAATGTCCTCGGGTGAGCATAAAAAAACAAAACAAAACAAAACAAAACAATTCCATTTCATCTGAGCTTTCAGATATCCTGGGCTTATAGTTGTTCCTAAATATTTTCTTATCATTTCCATACCCACTACTATATCTATGACTACGTTACTTTCCTCTTCCTTAATATTACATGCTTGTGACTTCATTCCTCGATCTGTCCTGCCAGGCTTGTCTGTTTCATTAACGTCTTCAAAGAAACAGGTGGTTTTGTTGATAATTGCTATTTTTTTTTTCTTTTTTAGTCAATTTGCCTTTATCTTTAAAGTTTTTCTCCTACTTTCTTTGGATTTATTCTGTTACATTATTCAAGCTAACAAAATCCTTTCTTATTTTCAACCTCGGTGATATGCCAGAGAGTGAGAGAGGTATATTAAAATCTCCCATGGTGACTGGGACTTTATTAAAATTGTTTACATTTCTGTAGTTTTTATTTAATTTATTCATGCTATGTTATTTGGCACATAAAGTTTTACCGTGGATTGATTATACATTTTATTAATATAAAAGAATTTTCTTTCTTATTTCCTTATGAGATGTGGAAGAGTCTCTCTAATTTATCTTATAGTAAACTAATTTCATTTTTCTGTGGTTTACCATTTTCTGTTCATTGCCTCCATTCCATTTTTTAATTGGATGATCATGTTTTCATCTCTATTCAATCTTTTCTCATCTCAGATTGCTGTTTTCATTATTGCCTGTTTTTGTGTCATAAATATAATATTCTCTCAAATCTTGTTAAGAATACAAATTAGGAGCTTTTACAGTTTTTTTTTCCCCCTTTGTTGCCTACAGAGGGGCGATTAGCTCTGACCAGAGAGGTCCCCTTCTTCCGACCTACTGGATATTTACACATATCCAGTTAATTTTCCTGTTGGCACCATTGCAGAAGGAGAATAACACAGAGAAGGGAAATAGCCAGTAGTCTGCACGGGTGAACAGAAGAGTTAAACCAAAGGAGGTTTGGCAGGAGCTCCTCCTGCTCCTGGTGCTGAAGTGTGTGTGTGTGTGTGTGGAGAGAGAGAGAGAGAGAGAGAGAGAGAGAGAGAGAGAGAGAGAGACAGAGAGAGACCATGGCAGCCTCTATTCTAATGAGCCTGACCACTCTTGCTAGGTACCAGCATGGCACTGCCCTGCTTTATCTGGCCTGTCAGCAGAAGACAAATGAAATGCAGAATGTCACGCTGAGAGGGCATCGGCTCTGTATGGTCTCAGACCTAGTACACTTCCGGAGGAGCTGGTGGGATGGAGGGCTGGCCCCTGCCACAGTCCCACGGTGTGTCCTCTGAGCTGGTGGGATGGAGGGCTGGCCCCTGCCACAGTCCCACGGTGTGTCCTCTGAGCTGGTGGGGTGGAGGGCTGGCCCCTGCCACAGTCCCACGGTGTGTCCTCTGAGCTGGTGGGGTGGAGGGCTGGCCCCTGCCACAGTCCCACGGTGTGTCCTCTGAGCTGGTGGGGTGGAGGGCTGGCCCCTGCCACAGTCCCACGGTGTGTCCTCTGAGCTGGTGGGGTGGAGGGCTGGCCCCTGCACAGTCCCACGGTGTGTCCTCTGAGCTGTTGACCTTCGACATGATTTTCCTTCAGGTTTCTCACACTAGTCCACAGGTGGGATTTCACGTGACTTGTGTGAAATGCAGTTCAGTTGGGCCTGTTCTCAGTCTGGACCCTGTTTTGGGTCCATGTGCCAGAAACGGCTTAGAGTTGTGCCTGAGCGTCTTCCTTGCCTCATCCGGCGCTGAGCCCAATGCCGCGCTTATGTCCCTGTGGTCACTCTGGTGGAGCCTGTAGAAGATGCAGCTACATACACGTGCCTCAAGGACACACATGTGTAGTTGTTAATCTATACGACAGCTCTTACAGGTCCTTCCTGTCTTGCCGACGTTAGGGGCTGGAGTGAAAGGAACAGTGGGAGACAGTGCGTGTGGGTGAGGGTTAGGACAGCTGTCGTAACCACAAGTAAGGAACAGGTCAGGGGTCACAATGCAAGACAACAGTCATTTCATGGGTCAGAAAGAGAAGACCATGGAGAAGTTTTGGAGGGGTGGTCAGATACGCCAACACTGTATCTGGGGCAACACATGGGGGGAAGGGGAGCAGGAACCCCTTGGTCAGGAATTCAGGTGACCACTGGGGCTCCTCTGGAGGGAGAGGCAAGTCCTCAGGTTAAGAATTCGCCAGGGTTCTGGCAGACGGGCCAGTGACCCCGGGGCAGAGGCCGGATGCTCCCGGAGGTGACAGGCGCTCTGGGCTCCTCCTGTGCACATTTGGTCGCGGTCCCAGCGTGACAGGTTCGAACAGCTGGACAGACACAGCTGGTGGTGGTTGCTGGGTGGTTCTGAATCCTTCTGAGAGACTGACTGGGAGTTTCTTTCACTTTCAGAACAGTTCTGCACCTACGCGTGTCCCGGGCTCTCCCTAGGAGGGCCAGGGGCTCCGAGGAGAGTTAGAACAGGAAGGGGTACACGATACCCCCGGGTCTCCCAGGGCACCTTGCTCCCCTCTCCCAAGGGCCTGGTTCTATAGAAGTTCTGGGGATCACAGGGTCCCCGGAACAGCTGTTCAGCCAGGTCAGAGCCACAGCCCAACCTTCTGAGGAGGACACAGAGGCCTTGACACAGAAAAAAGAGCTTCTTCACCAAGAAGGTCGAGACCAGTTTTTGAAGGCTGCCGTCTGGGACGGTCTCTTAAAACACAGAAGTTCATACCCCTTTTCCTAGGGCCCTGCAGGAGTACCTAAGGTCCTGCTACCTGCACGGGTCCTCCTTGACCTCTGACCCGGGCTTTATGCCCCTAGCTCCTCGTTCTTAGTCTGAACGTCTTGGGGAGTCCCTCTCCTGTCTGTGGTGAAGCTGCTCCCTTGATCCCAGGGCAACCGGACAGTGTGGCTGGGTGTGCACACCTGTCGACTGTGTCTTGGGTGCTTCGCTGGGTCTGTACCACCCTAGAGAGCAAGCCCGGCACTGGCCGTGCTCTGTGTGACCCCAGCGACCGAGGCGCCCTCTGCGGGTCCTCTCAGGGCTCGTGCACGGAACCGCTGCCCATACTCCCTTCACAGCCTGGAAACGTAAGTTATGCCTCAGAATGACCTTGCTCCCTGCAGGGTTAACAACAGCGTCACCCCACAAAGCCTCTGCATTGTCCAGTGTCACCAATTCCACTGTAGCACTGAAGAGGGGGTCACGGCGGCCCTGCTGCCCGGCTGTAGCCTCTGCGGCTCTGATGGTGAACAAGAGGAAGGTGGGGTGAAGGGGCCTCGGAGAGTCAAGTCCTGACAGTTCTCCAGGGAGATGCACACTGGTTTTTGGAGTCTGAGGAGCTCAGATGTTGAAGAGCTTAAGAAGCCACAGGCAGGACCTCGATCCCCAGTGAGCCTCTTTGCCACGATCTGTTCTATTTCAGGCACGCCCTGTCCCAAAGGATCACCTCCTGGGCACATCCACTTGGGTTCAAGGATAATTAGGCAGGAGTGAGAAATGCCTTCGGAACACACACTCCAGAGAACAATGCCCCGGAGGTGGGTCGGCAGTATCATCTGCGCATGAGGAGAACAGTGCATTCATCTCCTCGGCCAGAATCCTAAGGGAGGGGCGTACTGAATGCTTTCTCTTTGGATTTTCTAGCCTGCTAACCTCTTGTTGTTTCTAAAGCCAAGACTTCTCTGGCTACTGGGAATAAAGCCTTATTAGAACAAGCTAACGAAAAAAATGTGTTGGCCTAGGATGAAAATGGAGACTCTGTGTGAGATTTCCCTAATAATCCACTCTAACTAAGGTGGCTCTTTGATAAATTCTCCTGTCAACTCAACATACACACACACACCACACGTTATAAGAGATATACTCTTAAACACACACACACACACACACACACACACACACAGAGAAATACAAGCCATACACATGCTCAGTGTCTTAACAATTTCTTCTCTATAACCCTCTCTATAATCCAAGTCCTATCATTTCCTTCTCTTACATATATCTTGAATCTACTTTCTTTAACCCCACTGCCACACACAGGCCATCATCATGACACACGGAAGCTACTGAAATAGCCTACGAGTGAACCAAACATATACGCACAGCATATACACAAGGGCACACACCGTCCACTGAGACAAGTGTGCACAGACACAGGTACCTCAAACCCACAGACACAGATTCACACACACGTGGAAACACGTATATATGTACTTATAGCCACACATATATCTACACCAGTGCACACGCACAGGCACACACACGTATTCTACAAGCTCATTATCCAGGTCGATGGTCAGAGTTCACAATGGAATACGAGATCCATTGCCCGCTCCAACTGCATCTCCTGTTCTTATCATGTGGTCAACCCATAATCAATCACATATGTGGGCGAGAGCAGTCAGCTCCTAAGCAAACTCTAAAGCCACATTCTGGGCTACTCACATACCCTTCCCGTTCAGGTTCTCACCTTTCCCCCGGTGACTGGGGGTAATACCGTGGGACTCAGGAGGGAAAAAGCAAAGTCTGGGTCATTCACACAGAGATGAATGAGTGTGTGCTGACCACACTCCTGCGCACTACCACACGCACGCTCTAAGAGGTCTACCAGCGTACCTTGAGGACGTCTCCTTCGGAGAGCTCAAATGTCCTGGCTTTAAGCTGAATCCCCTTCCCCGGCTGGGTCTGGATGGAGTAGATGCATTCGTGGTTGTTGTTGTAGTTCACAGGAAAGTTGGGGGACAGCAAAGTGCCGTGAGTGCCCGTGACTGCATTCCCACACTCGGCTGGAGAGAGAATCACAACAGCCACAGATTAACTCCCATCACCTACAACCAGAACGCAACTCGCAGTGCTGGGGGACCTCACGAAGGTGACAAACTGTTGCCTCGCTCCCTGCCAGAACGCTCATCGATCTGTCCATTTGTCTGCTTCTCAGGGCTTTCTTTGTCAACACCTGCCCACCTGCGGTCCTGCCTGGTTTCTTTCTCTCTCACTCTGTTTGTCTATCTCTCTTCTGCAGAAACAGAAACAAGCCCGTCAGACCCCCTTTACTTCCACAGTGTTGTGGAGCAGCCCGTGCCCACACCTGCTCACATGGTATCATAGCAACAGGAATGACTGAGGGGGACGTCAGGCGAGGATGGCGCCAGCCAAGTGAGGCGAGATGGAGCCCTTCTGTACTGGAGGATAGAAACTGAGCGAGGACAAGATCGAATAATAATTGCGAGCATCCTCTGAGCTTCGCAAGGATCATTTCAGTCATTAGTCACAACAAGCACCTCCAGAAGGGAGGCGTGATTACCATCCCTGTTTTAAAGATAAAGAACCTGGTACTTTGCCATTGAGATCAAGTCTCTCAATTCGCGAAGAAGAGGTTGGCTGAGAACTCAACCCTGTGGGTCATGGAATTGAGGGACCCCGAGGCTGACCCACCGAAATCCTGTTTTCCTTCAACAGGTTAATGAATTCACTCCCTCTTCTCAAAACCTGTTTCTTCTCCTCCAGAATCCGTCATTATTTCTGCATTGTTCCCAATACTTTATTTATAGCAGTGATCACATTTTACTTGACTTATTTCTGTCTCTCTCACCACACTGAGGATCTTTGAGGGCTCGGTCACAGCTCTGTGTCCCCAACACCCACTCCATGCCTGGGCAGGTGGCCAGAGGCACGCAGTAGGGGAAGGGAGCAGCTCAGCGGCAGGGCATGCGCTGAAGAGCCCTGCAGGGGGCTTCCTAGGGTCTTCGGTCACTTAGCCTCTCCCTGCTCTTCCACGAATCACAGCCTCCACAATACTGCACCCTGGCTGCTTGTTCCTGGCCTGGACCCCCCCCCCCCCAAACCACAAGTTACTGAGGGCTAGGGCCATGCTTAATGAATCTATGCATTTCTAAGGCTTAGCCCAGATCATCCTTAAAATAAGTATTTGTCAGATGAATGAATGAATGAATATGGACTACAGTGACCTCAGAAGATGTATAGTCCTAGAAATAATTAGGTTCAGAGGAATGTTAAAATACAAAGCCAGATGGCAGGTCCATTTTTCGTCTGGACATATGGGCGATTTGGAGCATTTGTTGAATCTCTGAAGCTGATGGAACAAGTCAGCTTCCTCTAAATCCCCCCCCCCCCCGTCCCTTTTCTAGACATAATCCTCGGCAGGAAGCACCCAGAGGTCCACCAATGGGCCACTGATTTGACCAGATATTCAACCCCGGTGACCTGAGCCTAGAGTACTAGGCCAAGGTCCTGCAGATGGAGCAAGTCATAGGGGGACACTCAGAGCTGAGCCTCTCCCGAGCCCAGTTATGCCCTGTGTGTTCTCGGGTCCCTGACATGGCTCCTCAGACCTTTCAGGACAGCGACTGCGCCAAGTCCCTGCTTCTTCGATGGGCCCCAACCCCTGGGCTCTTTCCAGTTCATGACTGGCTTCAGCTTTATGTAAGTCATTACTTTGGACTGAATGTTTGTGTTTCACCTCAAACCTGTATGTTGGAGCCCTAGTCCCCAGGGTGCAAACTTGGCGAGGTAATTAGGTTAGACGAGGTCCTGACGGTACAGCCCTCACGGCAGCTCGGTGTCCTTGCGAGCAGAGGGCCAGTCCCGGGCCCTCGGAGCCGAGCGAGGACACAGCAAGAAGGCTGCCATCCGCACACCCAGGCACCAGGTCTGCCAGCACCTTGACCCTGGACTTCCCAGCCTCCAGAACGGCGAGCGACACAGGCGGGTTCAGCCACCCCATCCACGGTATTTTCTTAGAGTAGCCCAGACCGCCCGGGATGTGCATGTTGGCGGAGAAGAAAAATCTAGCTTTCTGGTCCTCTAAACTCAGCCTGTTTGCAAACAGACCGAATGCATGGTGAAAGGGTGGGCTGGGGCAGAAAACTAGATGGACGGGTGGACGGGCACCCTGGAGGCTGCCGACAACTTAGGTAGATAGGTTTCTGGGGTTGTAAGTTTTCTGGGTGCTGTCAGAGGCAGGTGGGGGATTGGGGAGGGAGTGATGAGGGCTACGTACATTCAGACGTTGACCACTCAGTCACATCACCCTTCCGTCATCGCTGGGGACACGGCCCATCTCCCTCCCTCTGGGGAGAGGTGCGCAGTGTATAGATTAGAGTGGAGTTTGGAGGCAGACAGACAACGTAAATCAAATCTGAACTCCCCTTCCTCTGTGCAATGATGCCACCCTCATAGGACGATAGAAAATAAATGCATGAGACTTGATGGCAAAGCAGGTGAACACAGGGGGAGCGGTTAGCAGACAGGACGCCCTAACCGGCTTATTCCTCCTCTCCTTCCTCACTGATCGCAGCGAGTCTATGCACCTTACCTGCTTCCATCTGGAGGCCTAACTTCCCGTGCGTGGGGACAGGCAGAAGCCCTAAGGCATGTCTTGGGCAGCGTGGGCACCTTCCCTGTTTCTGAGGCCTCTCGCCTTCCACTTATTTCCTGAAAGCTGCCTTCTCTTAAACATGGGCGTTGGCATGTCAGTGGGCCCCTTCCTGGCCCTGGCTTCCGGCACAGTGGCTGTAGGCCCGCCTCTGCCAGCAGAGCCCTCTCCTCCTGCCTACATGCCCAACACCTTCATCAGGAGGGGAGCAGGGCCAATTCTCGGCCAACCACCAGGCCCCGATCTCCCCCAGGGCCTTTCCTGGGCACCAGGGAGGGCACAGGAGGGTAGAGGGCCTTGGCACTTGCTTCTGGGAGTTTTCAAAAAGCAGGGGAGGTGAGCGAGCAGATGCACTGAAATCCAGGCACCAACATAAGTGGAAACAAATAAATGTTGCAGAGAAACAAGCAGTCACATGCCCGGGAAAGTGCAGCTGCTGGCCCCGCATCTGTGACTTCTGTCAGAAGAGGTCTCTCTAAGGGCAGGGCTGTGTCTGAGCCATCAGTCTAGGGCACCTGAGGCACAGGGTTAGGTCTTCTCCATCACACGGGCACTCCCAAGGACGGGGTCATGCTCTCTGAGGCAGACTGGGTCCCTGGGGTCAGCACTGTCTCTTCCACATCAAGTTCAGGGGTCCCTGAATTAGAGCCCAGGGCTGCTCATCTCCTTTGCCGGAAGTGCTCCTGGACCGCGGTGTGGGCTGAGTCATTCAGCTTCCACCTACAGTGACGGGCGGCTGGGAGCCTCCGCGGCGGGCATTCCCGGGACCCTCCAGCCAGAGCGATGTGGGGGGCTGCTGGCTCTCAGAGGTGACTGCGATTGCTGTGTGTTATTAATAACACGTGAAACAGAAGAGGATGTAATAATGGAAGCATTGTGAGGTGTCACGAACAAATAGTAATCGGAACAATAAGTTAAAGAATGAGTCTGTGCAATGAGATCAGGGGCAAACGCTGAAGGAGGGTGCGCATTTGGAGTCCGGGATAATCCTGTTCAAGAAAAATTTCCCCCAGAACCACTGAGCTGAGGATATTTTTCCCAGAGAAGAACGGAGCTGCTAACAGCCAGACCCAAGCGAACCTGCACAGGGGCAGATAGGTGTGTGTCTGAGTGGGCGCCCGGCTCAGGCTGGTGGATGCTCTGAGGGACGGATACAGGAGAAAGGATCAGCTCTGGGCTTGTTTGATTGGTCAAAAGTAGAATTCAGCATCTGTTTGCATTAATGTTTCCTTTCTGAGATTATGAAAGGTTATTGGATGTTGGTTATCAATAAATAATGATAAAAAGGTTATTGGCAAAACGATGATAATTACAGGGCACCTCATGGCTTATGTAAATTGTGCCGTCTAATCTGGAATGCACCTGTGAGTTGGATATTGCTCTCTCCGGCTGGGGCTGAGCCTTGCTGGCCTCCCCAAGATCTAACAGCTGGTAGGCGGCAGAGCCCCGATTCGACCTGGCGCCTGGAAGCTGAGCGGCCTGGGCCCAGCCCGTTCTGCCCGTCTCTTTGCAGCTGCCTTCTGCAGAGCCCCAGGGCTCCACGGAGCTGTCTGCGGCAGGGCTGACCTCCTGGGCCCTCAAGACGCCAGCCTGTTCCAGCCAGTGTAGTGTTGCTTTTATCTGTTTGGCATATTGGGGTTTCATGTACTGTGTCATTCTAAGCGTGAGTTCCACACGGCTAAGAGCCAGCGTGAGAGGCACTGCGCTAATCCTGCCTGTGTTCCATGCAGCCCCTGCCATCAGCCTTGTAAAGGACGGACAGCCGGTGGGCCCTGCTCCCTGCGATCGCCCTGTGTCTCCCCCACCTCAGAGCTCTGGCGGGAGGCGGCAGGGCCTTGCTCAGACTCCTGGTTCCGACTCGCTAACCTCACCATCTCCCTGGTGCTTGCTCTGGACTGGCCTCCAAGCTGCTCCTCAAGGCGCAGGGCCTGGCTCCTCCGTTCCATCTTCTCCAGATACGGGAGTGATTAGCTTCTTGGATTCCCTGGGATCTACAATGTCAGCTGATCAGGGAGGCCTCTGCTGACCACTCTCTTTAAAAGAGCCACCTCCAGCGCTTTGTAAGCTGACTTAATTGATCTGCAGAACCCTCAACGCTGCCTGACGTCTGACATATCTGTGGACGTGTAGCTTATCTCCTCCATCAGGATGTGAGACCGTGAGGGGAGACGTCTCTGTTTTGTTCACCTCTGTATCCCCAGCGCCTAGAACCCGACTCTTGCTCCCTCGAATGCAGGGTCTTTCTGGGGACTCTCAGAAGCTGGCATCCCCACCAGATTGGGCCTCTCCATGGGCAAAGGTCAGACTTCCTTCCTGCAGGTCCCCCTGCCCCAAGGCTCTACCCAGAATTCTCTGCACAAGGCATCCTAAGCCGTGGGATGTGTTACGGATGGAGGGAAAATATCAAAATCCATTTCATTTAAGTGCCTTAGTGGATCCCCCTTGCAAAGGTCGGTCAGGCTGCGGAACAGCCCCCGAGGCAGGTGTTGCCATCCCCGCGCAGGTGAGGAGGCTGGTGCGGAAGGTTAGGCCACCCAGGCCCCACTGTGCTACGGCCGTCCTCAAACCCAGGCCTGCTGGCTGCTTGGCCCACGTGGCTAAAGCTTGCCCCCCACCCCCATTAGTGAAGCAAAATGAAAGCACGTGACCACCTACCAACACACCTTGGCAGGGGCGAACTCCACAGGCGCCGTCTGCCCCCCAGGCACGTGATGCGGGCCGTGCCCTCCAGTCGGTACCCGGGGAAGCAGGAGAAGGTCAAGGTGTCACCTACGCCGAACTGCAAGCCCTTCCGGATGCTGTAGGCGGGGACCTCGGGCTCCTCGCAGGGCTCCAGGTCGTATTCTGGAAAGGCGGCAGGAGAGCCGGAGTCAGAGACAGAAGAGGGGACCCGGGGGAAACACCAGGGAGGGAAGGCCCAGAGCTCACGTCAGCCGGAGGCACAGAGCACACGCACTGACCCACAGAAGGCCCAGGGCCGAGAGGAGGGAGCTGAGAGGGGAGGCTGACAGCCCGGCGGCGGGGTGAGGGGCGGGGTGCGTGCTATGCTTTGGGGCACCTGGACGCCTCACAGGCGTGACCGGGGTTGGAAACATGCTTCCCGGGAGTCTTTCTGAGGTTCCTCTGACTTGACTCTCCCCTCCTCTTTCCCTTCATCTCCATATGAACCTCAAGACTCTCCTGCCTCTCTCCTGAACGACATACTGACCAGATGGATCCAATCACCTGGCTCGAGAGGGGCAGAGGTGTGACCCAGCGGAGGGAAGCCTCCCCTGGGAAAGGCTCCAAACGCTTCACCGGAAGCTGCCTCGGTGATGCTGGCACTTGAGGCAAACGGCAATTGTGACAGGGTGGCATTTATGGGCCAGGGACCTGCCTGGTGCCTCCAGTGATGGCCTAGAAGTGACCATCCCTCGTCCCCAAGGGCATCTCCTTCTGGGACACATTCCTGGAGGGTCTGTGTGGTGAGCAGAGGGAGGGTCTGTCTCAGACAGATGAGGTGCAGTGGCTGGACAGGTCTCACCCAGAGGCCAGCCCAGGCACACGGCAGGCAGCTTCTGCCAGGGGGACCGCAGGGGCTGAGCTGGGCCATGTCCACTTCCTAGAGGCCAGACATCTCTTGCCCGTCCAGGTGGAGTCCATGTGCTATCTCTGCTCCTGGCTGGGAAGGGGGGACCCTGGGGCAATGGGGTAAGAGCTGCAGGGGGACTTGGGACCAGAGGAAGGAGGGGTCCACTCTTCTCCCTGAACACCAAATAAAATGTTTTCTTTTCAGGGTTCCTAAACACAGAGATGCATATCTATTACTAAGTTAGCATTGCTGAAGAAGCCCCAAATAAGACTAAAATACTCTAACATGTTAACTCCAACCCTCCTTCTTCTCTTTTCTAAATTGCTGGGGTTATAAATAGCAGACATGGAATCAGGAGAAGCATCTGGAATTACTAGGGCAGGAAGGGACTTCTGCGACTTCCTCTAGCTCAGCCAGTTGGGTAAGTCCTGTTCAGAGGGAAATCTAGACACCCCCTGAGAAGGAGATTCCCCAGTACCTTCTAACTCCTTGCAAGCCCATTATAGGGAAGTTCACCCTTGTGTCTAACTCAGCTCTCTTGTGCTGCAGCAGTGAGGTCCTTCTCCCAGAGACCGGAGAGGGCAGCAATATCGATATGCTAGGAAGACGAGGGGATGGCAGCGGAGGGAGAGACAGGGTTCCCTTCCCCCAGGGACCCTCACAGGCGTTACCTGAGAAGGTAATGTTGAATCCTTCATAAGACATGGAGAAGTCGGAAATGAAGCGGACCTGGGCAGTGAAGTTGCCATAGAGACCAGCGCTGATGGGAGCTGGCAGCCGCGAGCCGGTTAGCTGCCTCAGGGGCTGGGTGAAGCTGCCGTTCTCGGTGATGAGGAGGTAGTCGTGGCCGCTCTCCAGGTGGAAGGTGTGGAAAGTAAAGAACACACCTGCCAAGAGACCGGAGGGGTCAGGGTGACGACGGTGAGATGGCTGAAGCAGCCCAGCTGCAAGACAGGACCTGCACAAACACTTCCAATCTGTTAAAGTCTGTGGGTGTGCAGGAGTCTAAGCATGAATTGATGAATCCCTACGGGTGAACCGGAACGGACTGGCCCACAGGTCGGGCCAGGGAGAAGCACACTGCTTCACAGTTGTCAGGGAGATTTATGGCTAGTTCTATGAGAATGCTTCACAGCCATTCATTCATTCATTTATTCATTCATGCATTCATTCATTCAGAAGTAGTTGCACATTTGTTGAGTGCTTCCTATGGGCTAGGATCCAGGCCAAGGTAGGTGCAAGGGGATATATAAGACACTAAACAAATGGCAATCGTAACCCTACGGTAGAGAGCCAGGGGGTGGGGTGGGCTGCAGAGCGGGAAACACTTTGCAGCAGGAAGGGGGTGTAGGACAGCCTCACTAAGGAGTACACATCTGATTTGGTTCTCAAGAGGATGCATAGGGATCAACTTGGTAGGAGGGGAAAGGGTGTCCCAGGCTGGGGCCTGGTGTGTGCGAAGGAGCCGTGGATTCCAGGGCTCAGTGAGCCACACTGTGTGGCTGGACACACTCAGCAGGAAAACTCAGGAATAGAGGCTGGAAAGGCAGGCTGGGCTGGGCCAGATATTTTTCCGGGGGCAATGAGCAGCCATCCTATCCAGAGTGGATCAGATTTCAGACTCAGCAAGATGTGGATGGCTGCGAGGAGGACCAAGTGGGGGGCGAGGAGGCCGAGAGGAGAGCTGGAGTGGCGGCAGCCATGCCCGGGGCAAGAGGCTGGGGAGCGGCAGAGGGGCCGAGGGCGGGCAGTGGACCCCAGACCTCGGGAGGGAGCGTGGCTGGGAACCAGCCCAGCTGCAAAGGAGAAGTGAGAGGATGACTGAGCGTCCTGACCTGCAGGAAGGCGACGTCTTTCGCACCTGGGGCGGGACATTCAGGGGAAGGGGAGCAGGTGGCAGGAGGGTAATGCACTTAGAGTGGAACACCCCGTGCTTTCAGCATCCGGCACTGACAGCTGGTGGCACCTGGAGTATGGATCTGGGGTTTAGGACTAAGGCAGGACTACAGCAGTGGGGTCTGAACTGAGGTGACCCGACTGCAGAGGCTGCACAATGACGCTGCTTCTCACATGACAGAGACCAGGTAGTAGGAAGGGTCGAGTGGCCAAGAGGTTACAAAGCAGCAGGATCTCAACACCCGAAGCAACTCTTGAACTTGTCCAGATAGCAGCTGCCTGGGTGTGCATACATGTACATGCATGCCCACAAGCCAGTGTGTGTGTACATGGGAGCACACGCCACGGATGTGCTAGGGCAGGAACTTGGGTAGACTAGGGGTGGGTGCTAGACCCACTTACTATTCAGAGTCCATGAACCGGCAGCACAGGCTCCGCCAGGGAGCTCGTCAGAAATGCAGAACCTCGGCCTCCGCCACAGACCTTCTGCATCAGAATCTGCCTGCTTGCAAGACCCCCGGTGATTTGTAGGCACATAAAAGTTTGAGAAATACGTCTCTAGATAATTACTGACACGTTTTTGATAAATGACAGTGGGATCCAAGCTCTTCACGCTAAAGCGTTTTAGATGTTTTCATATTCTTGCCTCTGTTGGTGGAAGCTGGTGAGCCTGAGGTATTTGGGATTCTGTGGGTGGGGGTTGGGGAAAAATGCAAATGGCCTGTGCCCAGGCAAACGAGATGCATCCATTTATCTGTTCAAACAGATCCTAAGCACGTACTAAGAGCCAGGCCTGTGCTAAATAAGCACCTTGAAAAATCTGCCAGTTTAGTGGAGGAGACAGACCATCAATAGGGAGAATCCAGACCGGGGGCACAGGAAGAGTGGGCAACGGTGCCTCGGGGGTTGGGAAGGCTTCACGGGGGCTGCAGTCCTTGACATGACGAATGTGAGCATGCTTGGAGACCCACAGGTATGTGTGCTCACATGCCCCCCGTCCTCCTGACACACAAACACGTGTGCAAAGGAGAAACCGGTTCTCAGCCTGCAGAGCCTGGGAAAAGGCCCTGTGGACTCGAGGCCCTTCCCCTCCGAGCTGGAACTCAGGGCTGGGTGGACAGGGGGCCAGACCCAGTCACAGGGGAAACGGAGGAAGAGACACTTCCCTCTGCCTTGCACTTTATTCTCCTGCGTGCAAACACAGCCCCTCCAGAGGAGGGGACGTCAGCACACCTTGAGTTTGAGTTTCCTCCACTACAACGTGCGGATGACAGGTCACCCTCTCAGGTGACACCTGATCCTTGGAGTGAGGAACGACTGGATAACGTACGCAAAGCGCAATGCCCGGCACACAGCTGGTGTTCTCTTTGCTCAGCTCATCTAACTCCCAGGCAACCTTGGGGCTTTTATAAGATGTCAGTCCGGGGGTCTCAGCAAGGACACATTCTCTGGACTCCTGGCTGGCCATTCCCTTGAGCTGGCGGTGTGTCAAACTGAATAATTCTGAATCTCCCAGAGTTCTGAGTTTCCCCTGGCATCCTTCTGCCTGTTAGGGAGCAAACAATTAGTAGTAGCCTTAATAGGTCTATTCACCTGAAATACTCTTACGAGCAGTGCCGCCTGGAGAAGGGTCTGGTTCAATTTAATTCAATTCATGTAAATGTTTCTGGAGTAGCGAATGTGCCAGGCACAGAGCCAGAGCGGGGGCAATGGCAGGAAACAAGACAGATACGGCGCTCAAAGAACTTAGAGTCTGTGGGGAGAGAGGATGAACATGCAAGTTCTGTACAGCGGGGCCAAGTCTGGGACCGGATGGTGCAGGATCACGGGGGGCCCACCGAGGAGAGCCCAACCCAGACTGAGGCGGGGGAAGACTCACTAGAGGAGGTGGGTTCAGGAGGATGAGGAGCCGGCCACACAAGGGGAGTAGTGAAGATGATAGGGAGAAAGAAGTGTCGCAGAGAGAAAGCAATCATCCCACTGTGCAAAGCTCAGAGGACAGAGAAAGCCCGGGAGGTTCTGGGAACGGCAGGTCCCGTGTAGTTAGAGCTCAGTGTTTACAGGGCGCAGGGTGAGGCTGAGAAGGGTAATCAAGGGCCAGGCGAGCTATTTTACAGTTCCGTAAAGGTGACACTTCTAGACGGCTCTACGGAAGTGACCTGCTCGTACATCGCTGACCTCTTGCTGATTCTGGCTAATTCCTGTCCATCCTTGAAGAATGGCTTAAGGCTCAGCTCCATGTTCAGGACACCTGCTTAACCCTGGGCTGGCCTTTCGATGTTTCCCCACCTCCACCTGCTCTATCTCAGCATCGGCTGTGCTCTATTGAGAAATGTCAGGCTTTCTATCTCTACCACTAGACTGTAAACTTCCTGAAGGCGGGCAACGCACGCACAGTGGCTGAGTTTTCCTGGCACCCAGGAGAAACGTGCAAGTACAGAAGATATATGTATTTGTTAAGTATTTGTTGAACTGTGTTGACTCCAGGCAGACGCATAGAGAGGCGTAGAGAAACACACCCCCTGCAATGAGAGACGCACAGACACGGAGCAATCATGCCCGCAGAAGCTGTTCCCCTAGGGGCGGGAAGGGCTGCCTTCCTTTCCTCTTGACACCAGAGTGGCTTCCGGCTCCTGCAAGGGCCACCTCTGGCCCCGGCTTGGTGGAAAGCCCCGCAGGATGGTCAAGGACGCTGTCCCGGTCCCTCTCCTCGGGAACAGTGCTGTGGGGAGAAGGGAGCAACTGGCGTTGTCCTGGTGACCTGGGGCCTGCCTTGCCCGAGAGGCTCCGTCAGGGCCATTGAAGGCAAAATTGAAAGCGCTTAAGTTCATAGATGGGCCTATCTGTTGACTGTTCTTTCACATTTTCTTTTTTTTTGGTACAAATAGTGTACTTTACAAGCAATGTATGGTTGTGCCATATGTTTCTTTAAAAAAAATTTTTTTTTTCCCTTTATTGATTATAGAGAGAGAAGGGAGAGGGAGAAAGAGAAAGAGATAGAAACATTGATGAGAGAGAACATCGACTGGCCTCCCCCTGCGTGCCCCCTACTGGGGATCGAGCCAACAACCTGGGCATGTGTCCCGACCGGGAGTCCAACCAGGACCTCTCAGTCCCCTGCACAGCGCTCAGTCCACTGAGCCACACCGGCCAGGCAGTTCCCTTCCCTTTTCCCCAAATGTTTAAGCCCACTTTTCACAACCATTTATTAAATAATCCATCCTCTCTTTAGTGGACTAGAAATGACACTTTAATCACATATTAAAGACAGTCTCCCTCTCTCTGTCTCACACACATACACACACCATCTATTTCTGGATCTCTCTTCTCCCCCATGATTTGTGTGTCCTACACTTATACCAAACTGTAACGTTCTTTTAGCCCATAACATTTTAATATCTGGAACAGTTACTCTTCTTTAAAAACTTTTTTTCTTGGCTTTTCTACACGTTCATTCTTCTAGAGCAGAGGTTCTTACGTAAGGGAATGCATCAGAATTAACAGTGAGTCTTCTGAAAACACAGAAGGCTAGTTTCCACTGCAGCGTAGAAGTCCGAGACCTCTCGGTGTGAGCCCGCGCTGAGGAGTTTGCCGAAGTGCACAGGGGTCGGGACCTCGGTCTAGATGAACTTCAGAACAAGCGTCCGAGGGCAGAGGCCAGATTCGCTCGGTGACTGTTTATTCCCAGACCCGGGATCTGGCACACAGGTCCACCCAATCAATATTTGTTGAACAAAAGAGTGTATTAATTAATGTTTGTCTTGGAACCAGCACCTTTCCTTGGCTCTCGGACTCCCAAAGATCATTTGTGTGAGTCAGTGGTGCAGCCTGTGAGGGGCAGCTGTGGGGTGCGTGAAGTGGATGTGGGTCCAGCATCAGGCGGGTGCACATGAGGAAGAGGGAGCAGACGCACCCTACTTCCCCGAGGACACAGAGTAAGGAAAGATGTTTCAGGGGTGCCTAAGAGGCTATCAGGAGGGATCAGATCTACAGAAAAATAACAGGTGCTCGTTGGCTGAATGAGTTGGCCGGTTCCCCACCACTGGGCACGTTTAGACAGTTCCGGCAGGGGGTGTGCCATCTCCCGGGGAGCAGCTCAGAGGAGACTGCTGCGCTAAGGATTTGAGATCTGGTACGATCTCTAAGCTCTCTTCCAGCATGGAGATTTTGATTCTTAAAAATACTTACTTTTGCCCTGGCCGATTCGGCTTAGCGGTTAGAGCGTCGGCCTGCGGTCCAGAGAGACCCGGGTTTGGTTCCCACTAAGGGCACGTGCCTCGGTTGCAGTTTGTCCCCGGCCCTGGTTGGTCGTGCGGGTGGCAGCCACTCGATGTGTCCCTTTCACGTCGATGTTTCTCTCTTTCTCTCTCCCTCCCACTCTATCTGAACAAAAATGGAAAAATGTCCTCGGGTGAGGATAAAAAAAACCCAAAACTTACTTTTAAAGATTCTGTTTGTGAGTTCTGTGCTCAAAGAGAAAGGTTCTGGGACCTATCTTGGTGAGGAAAACTCAGACTAAGCCCAGAGGTCACTATACAGGGAGATCCTTACTGTGGAATGTGGGGTCCTGCCCATGTCACACCCCAATGCCTGTGACAGGCCTAAAACACTCACCCTTGCCATGCGACGTTTCGATAATCCAGGTGCAGTTCAGGTTGTTGGGGTAGAAGTCAGGGAACCCTGGTGACAGGATGGTCCCGCTGGAGCCTTGGATGAAGCCACCACAGAGCGCTACAGGAGTGAAGAGGGCAGTGACAGACTGGAGGCTCAAGGAACCCCCGCAATCCTCCTGGGAACTGTCCCCCTCCTTCCAGACCCACCACCCTGTCTGACGGTGGGAGAGCCAGTGCCCTCAAGCTCCTGGTTTTACGTGGCAGGACAGAAACCCGCCACGTGAGTGCCCTTGCGCGTGCCTCACCTTCACAGCTGGGCAGGGCGCGGCTCCACTGGAAGTTGGGCTCACACTCCAGGGGCTCCCCGTCACTCAGTGTGTAGCCCGAGTCACAGCTGAAAGTCACCAGAGCGCCCACATAGAAGTCATTTCCATGGCGCTGCCCGTTTACGGGGATCCCCGGATCCAGACAGTGGTCTGACTGCAGTGCTATAGCTGGAAAGAGAGCGCACCATCACCTCAGAGGGACCCTGGCTGCCTCCCACATGGAGGGAGGAGGGAGCCCTGTTTACAGAAGGCTTCAGCTGTCATTTACCCACTCATCAAATGTGGCTGTCAATATCTGCTGAGAGTATCTGAAGACCGATCAGAGCAAACGAGTTGGCTGGATCGATCGATCGATCATTCATTCATTCATTCATTCAATAAACATAGTTGAGTGTCTGCTAAGGCTTAGACACCATGCTAAGGCTTGTGCATATAAACCCGTGTAGGAACATGACCCTGTCCCGATGGTGCTTTCAGTCATAACTTTCCACAGTGGTCTATAAAACGGAATTGACATCTATCTCTAAATGGAGGCAGCGGCAATGAATTCACAGGGTGACGAGAGAGGGTGAGCGGGTGGGAGATGCACCTCACTTCAACTTCACGATCTGTCAAGTACTCTGTCCCCAGAGTGCCCAACACGGTGCCACCCCGTTGTCCGCACACGGAAGAGGCCTTACGTGTGCCCGCGAGGAACAGGTGGGCAGGCCATCAGCGTCCAATGCTTCTGAAGGCTCAACCCTTTCTAAAGGTTCTTTAGAAAGAAACTTCCATTCTCTCTGAAGGTTGAGCTCTGAGAGATGCCGAGAGCAAGGGAGGGTCTCCCGGGGGCACAGCCTTGAGACGCCATGGGGACGGGGCCAGGCGGGGAGCCTGCTGGCAGAGCAGAGTCCTGGGCCTTCCGCCCACCCGGGCCAACCTGCCGCCTGCCTCCCCGAGACTCACTCTCATAGCGGAGCTGGAATCCGATCTCCGAGTGACTCTTGTCGGTGGAGAAGAGGAGGTAGAGGTAGTTGCTGGTGCTGATGAGGAACTGGGGGACCTGGGTCCCATGGTACACCCCGATCAACGGCGCGGAGTATGTCCGTCCATCTCGCACTTCCAGGGTGTCATAGTTCACCTCGGTTTTAAATCTGCCAGAGACAGAGATGAAGACTTCTTGAGAAACCCAAGGCTTATTAATTCGCAGATGACAGAAGACCCCGTCTGACCCCGAGCTTCAGAACAATCAGATTTTGGCAGGCTGGGAGATTTTAATATAATTCGCACACACTCGCTGGTGACGTGGAGACCTTCTCTGCCATGTTCAAGCCCTTCCCCCCCACAGTGCACTACTCTCTGTCCTCTCTGTGGCCCAGGCCACGGCCGTCTTACGGCCTCGAGGCACAGTGATAGTCTCACGGGTCAGAACCGGTCCAGGCTCTATCGGCTGACGACAGGCCAGGGCCAAAGCTGGCCTACAGGCTGTTTGTGTATGGTCTGAGAGCAAAGAATGCTTTTTACATTTATAAAGGGCATTTTTTTTTAAAGTGAAGAAGACGTAAGAGAAACCCACAAGGGTCCACAGATCCTAAAGCAGCATTGGCCCCCCACAGACAGTCTGGGGACTGCTGCTCCTGCCCAGCATGCTCTATGGGGATGTGTGTGTTCCTGTGCGGGTGGCTTCTTTCCCCACCCAAGGGGCACAGCCGGGGTGGGAGCTGGAAGTGGGCCTGGAGCAGGACTCGGGTCAGAGGGCAGGAAGGCCGCCCGTATCGGACATTTCAGGGTTATGCTCCGCAGGTGCTAATGCCTCCTTCAGCATCCCATGGTGTCTATCTGCCCTCTCCCCATCCTCTGACACCCCCCAGCCTTCTCCTCACCCCTCCAGACAGAGCCCCTTAAACAGCACAAACCCCACTCCTGGGGTGGATGAAGGCCAAGGGCAAAGCCAATGCCGCCTGCCCCGCCCAGGGCAGTCTGTTCCAGTGTTCTCGGACCTTGCTGACCGTGCAGGTCAGTGCTGGCCCCCCACTCACTGCAGCCCCCCCCCCCCAGAGATCACCTGTCCCCTCCCCCAGGCTGTGGTTACAAGCACCTGTCGAAGGTGACTTTGATGGGGTAGCCCGGCTGGGCCTCAATCACCCAGGCACAGCTCAGGGCGTCCTTGTAGAAGCCAGGCCAGCCCGGAGACAGGATGGTGCCGCTGGGCGAAGTCAGGTGACCGCCGCAGGGAGCTGGGGACAGAGGGACAGAGAAACAAATAAAACTCTCTATAAAATGTGTCCTCCAACAAGTGTTGTTTTTGTTTTTATGGGCAATTATGTAAACGATGAGTTCTGTCTATTGGGACCCTTATGGGTACATTCAGTTGTGTCATTAGGTGTTTTATTAAAGACCAGAGGGGAGAAATGAAAAGGATCCTTCAAACAAAGTCCTCTGCCGTTCCAGAAGGGCTGAGCACAGCTAACATGTGGGTCACACTGGTCTTTTCTTTGCTCCTCACTGAGCTGTCAGGCCTGTGGCCAGGCAGAGATCCCCCCCAACAACACACACCCAACATCAGTGCTCTGGCGCTGAGAACAGGCAGGGCCGGCTGCTCACAGCCCAGTGGGACCCGCTCCGCTGGGAGCTCCCTGAGGGCAGGGACCCTACTGTCTGACACGACTCAGCATCCCCAGCATTTAGCCCAGAGCTTGGCACAGTTGTCCCTCTGTGCCAACAGCTGTGCTTGTTGCCTGGAAGAATCGATGAATGGGTGGGAGGGTAAATGAGTGCCATCTACGTCAGTGCCCCCCCGACACTGGCTGGTCTGGGTCTACCTCTGATCTCGCCAAGCCTGTTGTTAGCCCCTTGGTCTCCCTGCCCATTCTTCCCATCCCTTCGCTTCCCATCCTCACCCACGGCTTTCCCATCCTTCTTGCCTCTTCCTACAACCAGACCCTTGGCCTGATGGTCACGAGAGCTCCTCCAGGGCACGGTCCACCTCACCGTGGAAGTTACGCTAGACTGTGTCACTGCCTCGACCAAGAGAATGAGGGTGATGTCACGTCCGTGTGGAAACTTGAAGAGCCAGGGCCTGGTCTGTGGCGTGTTCGGCCTCGGCGATTGTGGACAAGCGTGGAGATGCAAGTTCTGTCTGCCGGGGCCCTGGAGTGAGTCTGAGGCGCGGAGCCCCTGATGACCATGTTGTACTCCTGTGTGGAAGCCCCCGAGGTCTGGGGGTGTTGTCAACACCGTCTAACCCCGGCCATCCTGACTAGTCCACCTCCCTCCCCGCCCCAGTGCCGCTGTCGTCACCACCCCACCGAGGACAGGGAGCCCCGAGGCCAGGCCCAGCTTCACAGCAATAACCGTGTGCTCTCTGCACAGAACGCGGACCTTGGAGGGCTGCTATTATTCGCTCCGCCTTACAGCTAAGGGAGCTGATGCCACGGAGGTTGGGAGACCAGTGCTGCGTTAGCACGCAGCGGCGCCTGGACAGATCTAGGAAGGCGGCATACACCAGAGGGCTTAAGCTAAGCAGCCTCCAGTCTTGAAGGAACCCCTGCTTCCTTGGGGTTTCCTTACTGTGGGGCTACCAGGGGCCCCAAGCGCCCTGACCAAGACCGGGACGGGGACAAGGAGCTGCAGAGCCCGTCCACCTCTGCAAACGTTTGTGACTGCCTCCAGGGAGTCCGTTTCACAAAATACCGCCGGATGGGAGGGACCTGGGGAGCATTATCCTGAGCGAAACAAACCAATCACAGAAAGACAAATATCACATGATCTCACTTTTTGGTGGAATATAATGAACAAAATAAACTGATGAACAAAATAGACCCAGAGACACAGAAGTAGGGTTTAGACTGACAAACCTCAGAGGAGGGGGGCGGTGTCAGGGGAGGGAAGGGATAAACCAAAGAACTTACATGCATGTATGCGCAACCAATGGACACAGACAGCAATGCTGGGGGGGTGGGGCAGGAGGAGGGTGTCAATGGGGGAAAAAGGAGAAACATCTGTAACAAAAATAAATGAATAAAAAACAAACAGCAAAATAAAATACAGCCGAATGTAGCAGATCTTTCCTCTGTCAGTTCAGGAAACTTCTCGGCAGTGCCTAGAATCACTGTCAAGCATCCTTACTAGAAAGTTACAATAGGAAGTTTAGTTAACAGAAAACAGTAACAACGGTGATACTAGTAGGTCACTCATACTGATGACACGACACGGCTTTATTATCCCCATTTTACAGAGGAGAACGCTGAGGCTAAGTAGGCTAAGAGATTAGATGGAGAGCTAGTGAAGTCAGAGTTGAGATTTAACCTCCAGACCTCGGTCTCCAAATCCCCCCACAGCACATATCGGTTCTGCAACGGCCGGCAGTAATGAGCTCATGGGTGCTAAGAGCTTCTACATGTCAGGGCGTATGGATTACCCTGTGACAACTGCACCATGAAAAGGCAGATACTGTTACTATCCTCACCTCATAGGCAGGGGTTACTACTTCTCAGTAAGCCAAGGCCTGGAGAAACACCAATCACACAGCAACTGTATCAAACATTGAGAGTAATTGCAAATGGGTATTATCACTTCCTGGATAAGCCTCGTTTTCACAACCTATCCATCCATCTCTCCGAAACGACGAAAGCTTTCCTCCGCTGCTCCAATGGACACGTGAGACCTTGTGGGGGGGGAGGGCCGTGCCGACCCTTCCGTCCCTGGGTCCCCATGCAGGCACTGACCCTGAGCAGAAGTAGGGACTCTCTCTGGGTCCAACTCAACACAGGCCCAGCCTCTTTGGTTGCAGGACTGTGATATCCTCTCTCACTCTGCAGGAAGCCATAGATCACAGTCACTTCCCTGCCTCGGCTACTCTCCGTTCAGTACATATTTATCAACAAAACCCCGTCTAAAATCTCCAGCGAGGGCAACCCAATCCCACTTTTGGTAGTCGCTGTTCTGTCTTCTTTCTCTGCTGTATCACTTTATCGCCTTGGCCAGTTCATCTCTTCGCCTGCTCATGGGATGGTCTGATGGCCTCTCTATTCATTCGGCCCTTCACTCTCTCTAGCTCATTGTCATGTCTCAGGTGGCAGCTGTCAGGCAGGGGGAAGGAGGGCAGGAGTCCTAAACGTATGTCTCCTTAACATCTGAAAAGAGGCTCAGCCTCACTCTCTCTAAGAAAATACACATTAAAACTACAATGAGAAATGGTTTCTCATCAGGTAGGCAAAACCCAGAGGTGGATGACATGTGCCGCTAGGGGAAAGCAGGTATTCTAGGAGCTTGCTGGTGGAAACGCACGACGACACAACCCCTGTGAAGGAAAACGCGGGAATATCCAGCAAAATCCATATACATTTGCTCTACGACCCAGCAATTCTATTTGCAGAATTCTATCCTCAAGACATGCTAGCAAAATGACAAATCATCCATCCATCCATCCATCCATCCGTCCGTCCATCCGTCCGTCCGTCCATCCATCCATCCATCCATCCATCCACCCACCCACCCATCCATCCATCCATGCATCCATCCATCCATCCATCCATCCATCCATCCATCCATCCATCCATGCATCCATCCACGCATCCATCCATCCATCCATCCATCCATCCATCCATCCATCCATCCATGCATCCATCCATCCATCCATCCATCCATCCATCCATCCATGCATCCATCCATCCATCCATCCATGCATGCATCCATCCATCCATCCATCCATCCATCCATCCATGCATCCATCCATCCATCCATCCATCCATCCATCCATGCATCCATCCATCCATCCATGCATCCATCCATCCATCCATCCATCCATCCATCCATCTGAGGCTATACAAGGCAGCACTATTTGTAATAGCAAAAAAAACTGAAAGCAGCCCAAACAGCCAGCAGTGGGGAGCTGAGTGAATGAACCGGGGTAATCAACAAAATGTACTATTTATGCAGCTATAAAGTAAGAAGGACGAATAGTTTATATGTCATGGAGGGGTCCCTAGAATATATTATTAAGTAAATAGAAGCAAGGTAGATAAGTATAAAGTAAGGGTATATAGTAGGATTCCATGTCTAAGAAAAGCGTGGGAGACACTCACACTTATTTACTCACACTAACAATTAGTGAATGAGGAACCCCAGGTCTCAACATTACCTATGGAAAGACGGGGTGAACAGGGTAGAGAGGGTAGGGATAGAAGCTAGACTTTCTCAGTACACACCTTCTTTTAGAAGTTTAACTTTGGAACTTTGTTATTTTGCATAATCAAAAAGAAATATTGAAATTTAATAAGTCATTTCTCAAAACGAAAAAAGCATAGGAAAGAAATGACTACGATCCTGTGTCAGTTAGTGGGAAATCACACATGAAGAAACTGGTGAAAAAACTTAAAACACTAGCTTGATCGCCCACCCCTAGTAGGGTGTGGGGATAAGAAGACTGGAAGGAAAAGCAACTTCAACTATTTCCCGTGATCATAGTGTAGGTAGTCCTGGTATCACAGTTCTGGGGTGCTCGGGCATCGTGGGGTGCTGGGGGCTGGGATTTTCAGCAAGAGTAAAAGGAGATACAGATATGACTTCAAGGAATTTAAGTAAAAAGTGTTCTTACGTTGGAAATAAAATAAACCCATGATGCGTTTTATCCTTAAAAAATGATTTCTTAGATCTGTTCATTGAAAAGACTTTGAGAAAAAGACCTACTCAACAGTAATACACACCTCCAGACTCTAAATATCATTTTTCACTTAAAAACCAATCCATACACCAAAAGCCGGGGCTCCCAGAGGAAACAGCTGCTTCTCAGCCAGGGACAGAAACGTGCAAGATGAGGCTGGGCTAATTTCCAAAGCTCCCACTGGCCAACGGGACAGTTGAGAGTTGATGAGAATAATAATGACAGTGGATTTAAATACATAAAATGTGTTTCAATACCTTGGACTTTCATACTATTTGAAAACGTTCAGCTTTGGAAGGTGTTAGGGAATTGACTCATTAATATGAAAACTGGTGAATAAAAGAAAACAATGAACTCTTTCTCCTGCCTTTCCTTGAGGAACTATACCTCGGGGTAACCAAGCAGTCGATGAGGGCGAGTTTTCTTTAAATAGTCCAGCTTACGAAAGGAGAAGAAATGATAGCATGTGGCCAGTGGCAATCCCTAGACTGGGATCGTTGATCATTCCCAACGTCCCCAGAGGAGAGACAAGCAGACACTGTGTACCTCTGAGGGAGGCACGGAGCCTGCCTACTAGATATTCTGGCCCAAAAAATGGAACCTAAACCTGGTTAGGTGTCGAGTCTCACTGCCAATGAAGACGATATGGGATAGAGACGATCGTGTTGAACAGCCTCCCGGGGACGTTGCTGGCAAACCCCAGGGTGCAAGAGACCCCTCAGGATGAAGGACCTGGCTTCTTTAACAAACACTTCAAGGGGTGAGGGGAGACACCTGTCGATTAAAGAGGACTTTAGATGTATAAGCCGACCGTAATGTGGAAACCTAACTATGATTCCAATTTCTTTTTCTTTTTTTTTACCCTCACATGAGGACATTTTTCCATTTTTTGTTCAGATAGAGTAGGAGGGACGGAGGGAGGGAGGGAGGAAGGGAGGGAGGGAGGGAGAGAAACATTGACGTGAAAGGGACACATCGAGTGGCTGCCACCCGCATGACCAACCAGGGCTGGGGACAACCTGTAACCGAGGTACGTGCCCTTAGCAGGAACCGAACCTGGGTCTCTCTGGACCGCGGGCCGATGCTCTAACCGCTGAGCCAAACCGGCCAGGGCAGGATTCCAATTTCTTTAAAAATACTATAAAAGAAAGGATTCAATCATCGTGGAAATTTGAGTATATTAAGTGGTTATTACGTTTTTTAAAATAATGGTGTTGTGGGTATGTTTTAAAGAGTTCTTTTTATCTGTTAGGAATACACATGAAACTGTTGTGGATGAAATATTTTGCCTGCAATTTGCTTCTCACGAATCCCAGAGCAGGGTGATGGTGGGTGGAGGTGTAAAATCAGACAAAACAGGCCACGAGTTTGTAACTGTGGAAGCTGAGTGATGGCTACACAAAAGTTCACTATACTATTCTCTCTGCTTGAAATTTTGTTTAAAACGTGGGGCAGAGAGAGGAGTGAAAGCAGTGGCTGAAGCAGCTGTCTGTCAGGAGCTAGGAGGTGGGTGCAGCCCGCAGTGTCTGCTGATGGGTGGATGAATACACCAAACCAAATGTGTTCTACACATAAGCGCAATGCTTTTTCAGCCTTAAAGAGGAAAGGCATTCTGACATAGGCAACAGCACAGATGAACCTTGAGGACATTATGCTAAGTGAGAGAAGCCACTCACAAAAGGACAAACACTGTATGAGGGCACTTACCCAACTGGTAGGAAGTAGACGGTGTTGCCAGAGGTTGGGGGAAGAGGGAAAGGGGAGTTGGTATTTCAGTGGGCACAGAGTTTCTCAGTTTTGAGAGATGAAAAAAATTCTAAAGAGGATGGTGGTGATGGTTACACAACATGAATATACCAAGTACCACTGAACTGTACACCTCAAATTGGTTAAGATGTGTGGTGTGTATGTTACTAATAAAAAAAATTGGAAGAGAATTGTGTTGGGGTAAAAAACAAAACATACACACACACAACACAACACACAGATACACACAACACACAGAGATACACACACAACACACAGACACACACACAAAGACACAGACACAGATACACACACAACACACTGACACACACAAGACACTGACACACACACAACACACACAGATACACACACAAAGACATAGACACAGATATACACACACAACACACTGACACACACACACAGAGAAAAGGAAAAATAAAAGAGGACAGGGGTCCAGCCTCGATGGGAAAGAAGAGCTCAGGGATATGACAAGAGACCCTGTGCCTGACCCAGTGCCTGAGACACGGTCGGTGCTCAATCAGTGTTTTCTTTCGAAGGGATGAAATACTGATTGAAAGGCAGAGGAACTCGGTGCCATGACTGAACTGAGTCCCTCCAGATTCAGAGGTTGAAGTCCTAGCCCCAGTGTGACTGTTTCTGGAGATGGGGCCTTTCAGGAGGTGATTAAGGTTAAATGAGGCCATAGGGTGGACTGGTGTCCCTGTAAGAGGAAGACATACTGGCGTGCGTGGCCCCACAGGAAAGGCTGTGTGAGGACCCAGCAAGGAGGTGACCATCCGCCACCCAGGGACAGAGGCTTCCAGAGAAACCACCCTGCGTCTTGACCTTGGACGTCTAGCCTCAAGAACTCAAATTTCTGCTGTTTCCGCCACCGCTCTGTCCCGCTCTGTCCTGGCGGCACGAGATGATCAATACCGGAGCTCCTGATGGGGGCCGGTGACCCACCTCTCCCGTCCTCTGAGGCCACAGCTGTGCAAGGCCATGGTGACACGATGGGCGGATACAAAGAACTAGTGATGAGTGAGTGCCTTCTCTTTCCCTGTACGTTCACCCTCACGACAACCTAAAAGGGGCTCCCGGCGTTAGCCTCATTTCACAGTTGAGGAAACAGGTGCAGAGAAGGTAGGTATTCGGTCCAGAAACACACAGCGAGGAAGTGGCAGAGCCAGGGTTTCAACGCGGGCGGCTGACACCAGAGTCTGCACTTCTAAGCCCTGCGGGGGACTGGGAATGCCCGCCCCGCTCCTGCCCTCCCCAGACCACCGCTGACTCAGCTGCAGTGTGCGTGAGCAGAGGCAGGGACAGCCTTCCTCTGCCTTCTCCTCCGTCTAGCTCCGCCTCTCCGCCACCACCCCTCACCACCCATCCTCGGCCACTTTGTAGGGGAATGAAGGGGAATGAACTTTGGAGTCACACAGACATCATTTGGTGATTAAGGGATGGTTCTGGAATCGGAATATCTGCATTTGAATCCTGACTGTCCCATCCACTCAGCTGTGTGATCTTGGGCAAGTTACTTAACCACTCTGGGCTCCAGTTTCCTCCTCTGCGAAGTGAGGATCATGACAGTACCCACCTCACAGGGTCATCAGGAGGCTTCCAGAGGACTGTGCATGCAAAGCACGTGGGCCTCCGGATTAGCACGTGGTAACTGCTCAGTTATTCTAGCTGGGTGATCTCAGGCAGTCCATGCATCTCCCTGCCTCCCACAGGTCTCGTGGACAGAGCATGATCCTATCTTTCTCCTAAGAGTGACAAGAAGATTGAACAAGGTACTGTTAGGAACTCCATAACTACCCTCACTTCTCCCTTGGAGGCCTACCTGAGCTAGTCATCACTCAGATTCCTCTCATGGGAGTGGGGAGAATCGACCTTCTTCCATTTTATAGAGCTTAAAATTGTTCTGATTATAAAAGTAACACATTTGGTATACACACAGCGAAACAAAAAATGTACGTATGTTTATACCAGACGGTTAAAAGTATTTTCCTCTGGGGAGCGAGACTGGGAAATGAGCGTTTTCACGTTGAACTTGATCGCTCATGTGCACTGTTTAAATATTTTACAATCACCAAGTATGACTTTCCAAATGAAAAGACATACTCACTGTAGATTATTTATCTCTTGTTTTTTTTTTTTTTTCATGTATTTCTTGTAAGTAACATTAAAAAAAATCCAGCTTGGGTCTTTGTCTTTGAATAAGGAGTTTAATTACCTTTATTGTCATAGTGATGTTTGTCTTACTGCTGTCATTTTGTTTCATGCGTCAATTTCTGGTGCTTCCATGGGGTGTCCTGTCTTTGTCGTTCACGACAGACAATATGTCTCCTCTTGTTTTAATTTTCTACTGGGATATGGAAAGTAGAAAACCTGCTTTTCATCCTATTTGTGGGTGATTTTTAGGCTTCCACAAACATGTTTGAAATTATATTCTCTCCAGTGGCACAATTCAAGAAAAATACAGCAACTGTGTAGCCAGGAGTCTGGGTTTGGATTCTGTCACTTACTGGCTGGGAGAAAGCAGGCAAGTGACAACCTCTCTGTGCCCAGTGGGGACAGTAACTACACCTGCTTCCCAGACAGGTGCACAGCTGAAATGAATGACTGAGACACTTGTCACAGTGGGACAAAATTCACCGCTTCTTCTGTAAAAGAGACAAGGAAGAGAGGAACGTGGGGAGAGAGAACTGTGCAGTCCTTTGTAGATGCCTTCACTTCTGGGAAGCCTTTCTTAGGAAATGTCTGATTTTTAAAAAAAATCCTTACCCAAGGGCATGATTAGAGAGAGAAAGGGAGAGAGAGGGAGAGACAGAGAGAGAGAGAGAGAGAAAGAGAGAGAGAGAAACATCGATTGGCTGCCTTCTATACGCTCCAAATGGGGATCAAACCAGCAAGCCAGGTATGTGCCCTGATCAGGAATTGAACCGGCAACCTTTGGGTGCACAGGACAGCAGTCAACCAACTGAGCCACTCCAGCCAGGCAAGACATTTCTGATTTTAAACATATGAATCCCTTATGTTCTCTAGATCAGGGATCATCAAAGTCCAGCCCAGGGGCCAAAGCAGCCCGCTTACGTGTGTTGTCTCAGGCTGTTCTCACGTAACGATGGACACGATGAACGGAGACTGTGTGGCCTGCAAAGCCAGAGACACTTCCAGGCGGGCCCTTTAAGAAAAGTTTGCTGACTGCTGCATTACATCAGCCAGATAATCATCCTTCTTTCTAAATTTAGGAGAAGAAGCCATTTTCTCCCTCGTCCCATTGCAGCCTCTCAGAAACTAAGTGGCTCTTAGCATATATTAAAAGATTTTTTAAAAGACCGTTAGCTTCTGCATTTAATTGTCCACAAGGTGGGGATACTTAATCAAAAACGAAAATTGAAAAAGATGAAGATGCTGATGACAAAGCAGGGTTCTCCCAAGGCTGGGGACAAGGGGAAAAGGGCCACAGAGGGGCCAGGTCCCCAGGGGCTTCTCCACCTGCCCTGCCCTACAGCTTCAGGGCTGGATTGGCCACCCTGTGGCATCTCTCCGCCTCTGATGTGCTGCTGCATGTCCCCGAAAACCAGGGTGGCAGCAAACGTCCCCCCACTGAGAAAAGTGAGCAGGCTCTTCTTCCCTGTTCCACACCAGGGTCTAATAGGCTGCCCCTTGTTTTTGGTCGCCTCCTGTCCCCTAGGGACAGAATGAAAGAGGCAGTTTTAATTTCTAAATCAGGACCTTGCCTATGAACAGTGAGCACTGATAAGGTCAGATTCTCACCCGCATCAGCATGGGGGTCTCACGCACGGGCAGGTCAGTGGTTGAGCCAGGAGGGCAGTGGTGAAGGAAGAGGAGGGTTCTGCAGGCACCCAGTTCTGATGCCTCCTCAGGGGGTCAACTTCACTGGGACGGAGCCCGAGCAGGCTCCGAGGCACTGGCGCCTGCGCTTCTGGCTGGAGGTGGGGGGCATCGTGGTGGGAAGGTAGGATGAAGGCCCACGGAATTGGTAAAGAAAAATTAATAGTGGTGACACTAAGTGTTCATCAGAGTTGTCTGGTGGTGGCCCACGAGGAAAAGGAATTCGGGGAAAGGAGAGATCAGGTGAGTAAGCGACAGCAGGGAATTGTCCTGGACGAGACGGACGCGCACGCGGAAAACCGAAGATGTCAGAGGAGACTGAGGAGCATGAGGGAAAAGGAGAGGCCAGCCCAGGACCGGCAAACGACCACCGACTGGCCGTCTCCAGACCTGGGTCACCTGCTTCACCCACGAACAATCCCATCGGACAGGCATGGTTATCCCCCGTGCCAACCAGGAATTACCTCCTCTACCGGTCCCACAGCTGGGTGGGGGGGGGAGGGGAGCGGGGGCCTCACAGGATTCCTCTGATACTACAGCTCCTGTGATTCCCCAGGTGCGCTCGCGGGGGGATGGCAGGCGAGGCCCTGACCTCACGGCGGGGCCCTGGAGGGCAGAGAGCAGTCTGCTCACAGCATAGTACGGGGCAGACACCTGGGAGGATGGAAACGTACACTAGACCCCCAAGTGCAGAGATACCCATCTGACTGGTCCAATGAGGAAATGATTAAAATCCGGTTACAAGGATGCTTACGGCCAGCACACGCTGCAGGCTGCCTCTGACAGGCGCTGCTCACGACACCCCGGGAGGAGGCTCCTGTTACAACCACACTGCACAGACAGGTGACCGAGGCACAGACAGGGCACTCACTGGCCCCGGGTGACTCAGCTGGGGCACAACAAAAGGTGATCTGGGGGGAGTCAGGCCCTGGAGCCCACGAAAGAGGCTCGGACCTAGTTAAACACTCACTCACTCATTCACTCGCTCGATCAGTGATTCATCAACCAGTGCGGACTGAGCATCGAGGTGCCAAACAACAGGTCAGTTGTGTTAATACAGCCAAGGATGACTCCCTACTTCACAGAGTTCACAAACCAGTGGTCACACAGCTCACACTTTTGAGGATTTACTTTAAGGCAGGAACTGCCCTTCACAAATACATTTTATCATTATCACCCCTCCCCTTTCTCAGCTGAAAAAACAGAGGCTCAGAGGGTAAAAATGATGTGCCAGGAGTCCAGCCCAGGCCCTGACTCCAAAGCCCACAGGGCCTCTGGCATGTGCACTGTGCTCTCGGTGGTCTCTCTTGTCCCCCCACCTGTGAGCCCGGGCATGCTCCCTCAGGGACCCTGCTTGTTCTCCTGTCCTCCACCTGTGAGCCCGGGCATGCTCCCTCAGGGACCCTGCTTGTTCTCTTGTCCCCCACCTGTGAGCCCTGGACATGCTCCCTCAGGGTCCCTGCTTGTTCTCCTGTCCCCACCTGTGAGCCCTGGACATGCTCCCTCAGGGACCCTGCTTGTTCTCCTGTCCCCACCTGTGAGCCCTGGACATGCTCCCTCAGGGACCCTGCTGGTTCTCCTGTCCCCCCACCTGTGAGCCCTGGACATGCTCCCTCAGGGACCCTGCTTGTTCTCCTGTCCCCACCTGTGAGCCCTGGACATGCTCCCTCAGGGTCCCTGCCTGTTCTCCTGTCCCCACCTGTGAGCCCTGGACATGCTCCCTCAGGGACCCTGCTTGTTCTCCTGTCCCCACCTGTGAGCCCTGGACATGCTCCCTCAGGGACCCTGCTTGTTCTCCTGTCCCCACCTGTGAGCCCTGGGCAGTGCTCCCTCAGGGACCCTGTTTGTTCTCCTGTCCCCACCTGTGAGCCCTGGACATGCTCCCTCAGGGACCCTGCTTGTTCTCCTGTCCCCACCTGTGAGCCCTGGACATGCTCCCTCAGGGACCCTGCTTGTTCTCCTGTCCCCACCTGTGAGCCCGGACATGCTCCCTTAGGGACCCTGCTTGTCCTCCTGTCCCCACCTGTGAGCCCTGGGCAGTGCTCCCTCAGGGACCCTGCTTGTTCTCCTGTCCCCCCCACCTGTGAGCCCTGGGCGGTGCTCCCTCAGGGACCCTGCTTGTTCTCCTGTCCCCCCACCTGTGAGCCCTGGGCGGTGCTCCCTCAGGGACCCTGCTTGTTCTCCTGTCCCCACCTGTGAGCCCTGGACATGCTCCCTCAGGGACCCTGCTTGTTCTCCTGTCCCCCCCACCTGTGAGCCCTGGGCAGTGCTCCCTCAGGGACCCTGCTTGTTCTCCTGTCCCCACCTGTGAGCCCTGGGCAGTGCTCCCTCAGGGACCCTGCTTGTTCTCCTGTCCCCCCATCTGTGAGCCCGGGCATGCTCCCTCAGGGACCCTGCTTGTTCTCCTGTCCCCACCTGTGAGCCCTGGACATGCTCCCTCAGGGACCCTGCTTGTTCTCCTGTCCCCCCACCTGTGAGCCCTGGACATGCTCCCTCAGGGACCCTACTTGTTCTCCTGTCCCCACCTGTGAGCCCTGGGCGGTGCTCCCTCAGGGACCCTCTTGTTCTCCTGTCCCCACCTGTGAGCCCTGGGCAGTGCTCCCTCAGGGACCCTGCTTGTTCTCCTGTCCCCACCTGTGAGCCCTGGACATGCTCCCTCAGGGACCCTGCTTGTTCTCTTGTCCTTGCCACCTGCTGACCGGGTGCTCAGTTTTGGGTTTGGGAACTGGGTGTGAAGAGAGGTCTCTTAGGTCTTTACCCACTGTCCATCAAGGGAGACGAGGAGAAGATGCTTTCTAGCTCCCAACTGGAGAGAGCCACAGCCTCTGCCCCCTTGGACACTGTGACCGCTGCCAGGGGCCCATGGGACACACATAGTTCATCTGTTATTTGCAAATATTTCCTGAGGGCCTTTTCTGCGCCAGGCACTGTGCTGGGTACACGGATTTGATGTGACCCTGCCCTCAAGAAGCTCAATCTGTGTTTTTTTTTATCCTCACCCGAGGACATTTTTGCATTTATCTGCAGATAGAGCTGGAGGGAGAGAGGGAGGAAGAGAGAGAAAGAAACATTGATATGAGAGAGACACACCGAGTGGTTGCCACCCACACGACCCCATCCGGGGCCGGGGACAAACTGCAACTGTGGTACGTGCCCTTAGTGGGAACTGAGCCCGGGACACTCCAGTCCACGGGTTGACACTGTAACTGCTGAGCCAGACCGGCCAGGGCTCAATCTGTTTTAAATGCCTGCAGTTTGGTGGACCACAGGCTGGTCTCTGAAATGGAGCCAAGCCTATTGTATGTGCCAAGGAGGACCCAGGAGATGCCATGGTAGCCCCTGGCTTGCATCAGCCCGCGTTCCTCCTGCGGGTCTGCTGGAGACGACTGACTGCAAGGATAACAGCCAGTTTACAGGGGCACAAAGGCCGGGGGCTGTCCCGGGCCCTGGGGAAATCAACGTGTGGAGAAGAAAGTGTGGCAGGAGCCGGAAGACTTGAAACCGCACAGCACCGCCGAGGCTGCTCCGCGGGTGAGGCTGCTCCGCGGGTGAGCTGCCCGGGGCGGGACCAGGGAGGGGGCTCCCGGTGGTGTGATTCCCAGAGCTCCCAGCTGAGAGGTGTTTGATGCCTGCCAGTCCAGCACCAGTGTTTCTCCAGTTTAATCTCTGGTTACAAATAAAATTTCTGTGCAGAGTGGCCCTCCAAGCCCCTGGCGCCCCAGCGCGAGGGCGAGAAGGCGGCCCGAGCCCTGGGGGAGGAGGGAGGACTCAGGCCCGGCCCCTCCGCAGCCCCGCCGGCAGGCCCGTACCTTCGCACCGCAGCACGGCGCTGTTCCAGACCACGCTGCCCTCCTTCAGGATGCAGGTGATGGTCTCGGAGCCCTGCGTCCCCAGGAAGCCTTCGTCACAGAGGAAGGAGATGGAGCTCCCCAGCTGGAGGCTGTCCCCGAATCGTTTGCCGTTCACCGGAACGCCGGGATCAGGGCACTCGTTGTGTCGGAAGGCTGTGGATGGGGCCAAGCATGTGATTAGGCGGAGCTGGTGGGCAGACGGCCCCACAGAAAACCAGCTCCATGATGGTGGTCCACCCCAGCCCTCCCCCAGTTCCCTAAGGACCCGCCATGCTGGAGGGAGAGCCAGATGCCCTCGAACCAGGGGCTCACGTGCCGCCCTGGACGTCAAGCAGGTGAGTGTCAAACCTAGTCCCCTGCCTTCCCGAGCACCTAATCCGATTTCATTCTGATGAACATTTCTAGATCAGGCAGTGGGCTAAGTATTTCTCATATTCGCTCACTTACATCATACGATTGCACAAAGTACATATTGTTGTCCCAGTTTGCAAATGAGGAAATTGAGGCTTAAGGAGCGGATCTGCCTCCTCAACGTCAAGTCCATCCATGCTTCCCTAACTTCAGACAGTGATGGGACCACTTACGGTGCAGGTGAGCTGAGCTCTAGATCCTGTGACACTAATGGACACTAAGCATCAGGAGGCGGGGCCCGGGAATCAGCCCTGTCTGAACCCATTTCCTTCACTCCCTTGCCTCTGTCAGGCTGCCTGGTCCTCTCCCGGGCCCGGCGGGGGGAGGAAAAAGTCAGAAGACTTTTGGGTTTAATCGAGCTTTGCCTCTTGTTAGCTCCGTGGTCCCAGGAAACTTATGCAATCTTGCTGAGCCTGTTTCCTGACCTATAAAATGAGATCATACTTCACTCGCAGGGTCATTCTGGGATAGAAATAAAATGAAAGTTGATATGAATAGGAAAGTGGAGAATATTTGGTACAGCCCCTGATAGACGATACGTGCTCCTCAAGGATGAGTTCCCTTCCTTCCTGCTGTTCCCCTCTGTCTCCAGCAAGCATATTCCCAGCCTTCCTCCATCAGGGACACCACAGGCTCCCACTCATGTCTCTGAAGCCACGCCCTGTTTGCAGCCCTGCTGTTCGAAGGATGGTGGCTTTGCCGCGGAGACCGGGCTCCATGGCTGCACTTGCACCGCTTTAAAAAACTCCGTTTGCAGCTTCGAAATCCCTGGGGAGGGAAACAGCTGCACGGTCAGAAACAGGCAGCCCGCCTTGGAGGCTGCTGGAGGCAAGAGGCCCGGAGACCGGCATCCTTCCAGGGGAAGGCACGCTGCGGGGGTGACATGCAGAGGAGCGGGGTGAGCCCTGCAGGGCTTCCACGAAGCCCCCAGCACCTTTCGCTCTGACAGGCAAAGCCTAGCTCAGCCCAGACTGTCTTCCAGCCTCTCTTTGTCAGGGACTATGACCGTGGGGTTGTCCTGATTTCAACATAAGTGGTGCCTGATGGCAGAAGTCCAGGAGTTAACCCTATCGGTCACACTCATACACATACACACACACGCTCACAGAAGATCCAGATAGGGAGCTGTTTTCAACATCTGGGAGTAAAAGCTCTAAGTCAAGGATTTAAACACTGCCCAGTTCTACCTAGGTATCTTTTCCAACCTGTCTCCTGCCTACAGATGGAAAGGAACAGACCTCAGCCTACAAGTCTCTGGTGTGGGGGTGGTGCTGACTGTGAGTGCTCACACCGTAGGTGCTCAGTAAACAGCCACTGCATCATTGCCGAAGATGTGCCATGTGGAAGAAGGATTGGGTTTCCTCCCAGGAGCTCGAGGGGTGGCAAAGGATCACAGGTCCTTGTTATAGGGACACATTTCAAGTCACCACGAGGGGAAGCTCCTGCTATGGAGACAGCTGTCTGGGGAGGTGAGCTCCCTGACACAGGGCGAATTCTAGCTCCGCCTGGATGATCATCAGTTGGGATGTGACCAGGAGACAACTGTCCTGCGGGGGGACTCTGCTACTTCCCAAACACTTGTCCATGGACTACTGCTCACCAGCTGTATCGGAACCACCTCAGAAGCCTCTTAAAAAGTAGATGCTAGGCCTCAGCCTCTTGGAGATTCTGATTCAGCAGATCTGGGATGGGGCCCAGATTAAAAAAAAATATTTCTACTTATCCATCCAACTGCCTATCTGTGAACGCACAGAAAATATCTTATGTCTGCAAGTGTTCACCAAATGTTGTCAAGAACCACTTCTGATGGGGGGATCTGGGGTGTAGTTAGCATTTCCTCTGTGGCCTGTTCTCTTTGACGCCTTGGCCGTGCCATTCTTCCGGTGGTGGGGAACCCTGGAGAGGAATGCGAGGGGGGAGCTCGTCCTCGGGTCTGGTCCGCCGCCTTTTGCCTCTTCCTCTGCGGACCCAGCATTTGCTCCTTTCTAGGACTCGGTTTTCCTGGGAGACTAAAGCATGCAGCTTTGCTTTGGGTGCCCCATCCGTGTCCACACTGCCTTTGATCTTGCAGAGTTCCCTGCCGTCACCATCCTGGACACGTGGGCTTCCCTGGGGAACTCGGCCTTCTTCCCGCTTCACCGGGGCAGTCAGAGCACTGAGCCATTCACGGATCTTCCCAGTCCATAAACGCTGACTGAGCCTCACCGCGTGCCAGACCCTGTGCTGGGCAGCTAGTTAATCCTCCCCCTACCTGTCCAGAACTTGGGGTCTCGTGGGAAAGCAGGAGTGAGCTATAAGCTACGAGCTGCATTGCTAGACTGGGAAGACCAGGGGAGACCGACTGGGCTCTGCCTCCTGCTGCCCATGGGCGCGTGAGCAGGAGCACCCCGGAGGGGCATCTCGGAGAAGGCTGGTTGTTTCCAGCTAAAGGGGAGACCGACTGGGCTCTGCCTCCTGCTGCCCATGGGCGCACGAGCAGGAGCACCCCGGAGGGGCATCTCGGAGAAGGCTGGTTGTTTCCAGCTAAAGGGGAGACCGACTGGGCTCTGCCTCCTGCTGTCCATGGGCGCGAGCAGGAGCACCCCGGAGGGGCATCTCGGAGAAGGCTGGTTGTTTCCAGCTAAAGGGGAGACCGACTGGGCTCTGCCTCCTGCTGCCCATGGGCGCACGAGCAGGAGCACCCCGGAGGGGCATCTCGGAGAAGGCTGGTTGTTTCCAGCTAAAGGGGAGACCGACTGGGCTCTGCCTCCTGCTGTCCATGGGCGCGAGCAGGAGCACCCCGGAGGGGCATCTCGGAGAAGTCTGGTTGTTTCCAGCTAAAGGGGAGACCGACTGGGCTCTGCCTCCTGCTGTCCATGGGCGCGCGAGCAGGAGCACCCCGGAGGGGCATCTCGGAGAAGGCTGGTTGTTTCCAGCTAGTCTGGTGTCCCGGGGAGGGTGCTGAGGGGAATGTCAAGGAAGGGTTTTAGTTAAGGTGGCCCCTTGGAATCTGGGGTCCCCAGTGACTGGCCATTTGACACCTCTTGTCTTCAGCTAAACTAGACCCCAAGGACAGGTGGGACAAGGAAACAAGACCTCTGCCATGGGTGGGGGAGGGGCCGGGAGAAGATCAGCTCATTTTTTTTTCTTTTTTCTTTTATTAGAGAGGCTTGTGCTTTAATGGCAACTGGGGCAAAGGGGAAGAAACATGAATTTCAGGGGTACAGAGGGCAGGCAGCCAGGCCAGCTGGGTCTGGAGATCAGTTCTGTGAAAAGCATGGTAGGGACCACTTTGTGTGTATTTGTGTGTGTAGGGTGGGGCTTGGGCTGGGTGCTGGCATTTCACAAGCAGCCTCTGGGTAAGATCTGGTTAATTGCTCAAGCAGACCCAGCTTTAGCCCTGTTGGACTATTTGTCATCCGCCAAGGTCATGGGTCTGCAGCTTATTATACCCTGACAAGTACTTCTCACTGCCTTTGGCGGCTCGCTATTTCCAGTCTCTCCGACTCTGCCCCACCCCACCCCCACTAGAACCCCATGAGACACAGAAATGAACATAATCACCGCCGAGCTAGCTTCAGGTTGCTTCTAGAAGGGGCCCAGGATTGGAACCGGAGGGGCCACTTCTGGACTGTGGCCCTGGGGCGCACGATGAGGAAGTGCCCCAGAGTTGGCTCTGACACAGTGTTGGAGCCAAGGAGAGACGGCACTCCAGACTCCGGTTCCCATGTGACTGTGGGCACGGGGACCGGGCAAGGCCCAGCGAGAGCAGCCCCACCGGGCACCTGCAGTCCGCGGCCAGCCAGTGTTCAAGACCACAGGGCAGCACATCAGGGAGGGGCCAGGAGCTAATGAGGGGGTGACAGAGGCTTCTCTCCCTTGGGCCTTCCCAGTTCTAGCTGCACCTTCCAGGAGGCAGGGGGTGGGAGGGAGCAGGGAGGTCCCAGGCTCTTTTTGCAGCATATACAGGAAATAAGTGCTCGGAAGAGACGGACTCCACAGAGATGAGCACCCTGCCTGCAGCCAGGCCTGGGCATTACAGCCCTTGGAGCTGGCCCCCCCATATCAACCCAACTCTTCCACGGGCGCACCCTCTCCCGGCCGCAGAGGGACGGTCAGCTGGGGGCAGGGAGGACTCACTGGTAAAGGTAATGTTGAAGCCCCGCTTCCCCGTGGAGTGGTCAGTCTGGAACTCGAGACGGGCCACGTGGCCACTGCTGGTGATGGAGGAGGGGAGCTGGTTTCCTGAGAAGGTGCCCAGGACAGGGGCCTCAGCAGTGGCCCCGTCCTTGATGACCAGGAAGTCGAACTGGGGCTCCACGTCGATGTCGTTGAAGGCCAGGTGGATGCGGCTCTCGGGCCGGGCCAGGATGAGCCAGACGCAGTGGAGGTGGTTGCCGTAGTCCTCTGGGTAGTTGGGCGACAGGACGACCCCAGAGGGGCTGGTGAAATTGAAGAAGCAGGAAACTGCAAGAGAAGAGCGGTGGCGGTGAGTGAGCAGCCCTGGCACCTGCGTGGGCCACGGAGGGCTGGCGGGGTGCTCCCTCGTCTGGAGAGCAGCAGGCAGAAAGGCTGACACAGGGCTGGGCTGGACTGGCCGGGCTCTGAGCTCGAGGCGGGAGACACGCCGGGCTCCACGCTGGGCATGGTGCTGGGAAGGGTCCCTCTGGCAAAGTGCAGACAGGGGGAGGGGCTCTTCTCTTGGCCCCACCCTCTCTGTCAGTGTTTCCCTAGTAGTGTTTCATGCTTGTCCCTTGTGTGGGGGCAAACCGTCACTCAAGCTAAGGTGTCCTCAGGGTGCCCAGCTCAGCTTAGCGGGGGGTGATCTCTCAGGGGGTAACCAGGGTGGAGACATTCCAAGTCCATTTCTCTCCTTCAAACATTTTGGTGGGGAAGTGACAGGTGTGCCCTGAGACTCTGACAACCTCATAGCTACAAAACTATGCTAAGGAGGTGCCAGGTAAGCGCCCTCTTCCAGAGAGGAAAACATGGGAAGGAACTGGGGAGGAAGTAACAGTGTCTCATCTGTTGCCCCGCCCATTTCTGCCACCTCTCCTACTTCACCCTAAGGTCCACTCTGCCGAAACCCCTTATTTAAAACCCTTTCATGCCAGTGATTAACAGATCCTAGAAGGACGTTGAAGCAGGAAAAGTGCTGTAAATAGGGAAAACAAAAGCAAAAACAAATACACTAAACCAAAATTAAAAAGAAAAATAATAGTATGTAAAAAAAATAACTGTAACAAATGTGCCAAAGGGCAACTCCCAGCATCGAATGAGAGCGTTTTAATTCTCTGAGGGTATCACCAAGCTGAGCGAAGCGTATGCTCAGAGGACTCATATGAGAAAAAATAGAACTACTATGAGAACACAGTCCAGTTCTCTAGAAAAAAAAAACATACAACCCAATATTGCTGAGGCTTCGTGGAAATTCATATGTATTTATGGCCAGTTGGATGTAAAGTTGATATAATCCTTTTGGAAGGAAGTATATGAATTCTTATCAACAACCAAAACAACAACAACAACAACAACAACAATAACTCTGTTCAGTAATCTCTAGGAATTAATTCAAAAGACAAAGAGCCACATGGACAAAGATGTTCATAGTGACATAATTTCATTACAGAGAAAAAATGTGAACGACCTCTATGTCAGTTCAATAAGGTGAGGTGTTATAACCTTTAATGCGATGCAGTTTGAACACAATTATTAAAATGATAAATACGACCCTGTAGAAAGGAGAATGTTAAACATCACTTTAAGTGTAACGATAGATCATAAAATTATATGTATACTTTTGATTATAGCTCTTGAATATTTATTTATATATAGATAAAGACTGGGCATGAACCCTAAATAAAAACTGTATTAGAATAATGGGTTTGTGGGTGATATTTTTTCAAAATAAAAACAATACTTAATTTTCCTGACTGCAAAAATGATACAGCCTTATGCTAAACATTTTTAATATAAAAACGTATAAATAAGGTAAAAACTAATAGGAACAAACATTTAAATCCCATTATAACATTTATATTGCTGTCTGGTGTTAATAATATCAAAACTTAAGTAAATTAAATATTTGATGGATTAATTATAATAAAGTTAAGGTGAAAAAATAAAATCATGTTTGCAAAAAAAGAAAAACACAAAACAAAGAAATGTTTGACTCCTATCTTGAGTTTCTCCTTCCTCTCCCTCACTCCACCCATCCCCCCACTGCCTGCATCAGGTTAAACTGATTCAGCAAAGTGAACCTGGTCCCTAGACACATGCAGTCTTACCCTTGTAATCTCTGCATTTATAACTATAGAAAGAGTTTGAGCCAAAGGGAAAGAGGAATGGAAAATCTTTAAGGCAACACAATATATAGTTAATAGTAATTATTATTACATGTTATTTGGGGGTTTATAAAGCAGGCAATGTGTTAAGAACTTGCATCAATCACTCTATCACAATAACACTATGAGGTGGGTCCTGTTATTAACCCTATTTAAAGATGAAGACACTGAGGCACCGGGGGTTAAGTAACTTGCCAGGGCTGAGCATCCAGTCAATGGTAACAGCAAATTCAAATCTATGCAAATTCATGCAAGTTAAAACCCATCTGACTCCAGGGGCCAAGCTCTTAGCTGCCCCTCAACACTGTCTCCCAGCATGAGAAGAGTACTGCTCGTTGGGCCTACGTCTAACACTGGAGTCCCTGGGGTATTCTTAGAACCTTTGAAGGTCCAGCGATCGACCTCAACCATGACATCTGCACTGAATGGGGGCTCGTGGGTGGACATGAGTGCCCTCACGCAGCTCTCTTATCACCAGCTTTGAGGTCATCCAGCTGGGGGCACAATGCAAATGACAAGGTACCCTAACCTAACAGAGCCAACTGCCCTGAAGACAGAAGGGACAATCAGGAGGGCTGCCTCCAGAGAACACAATGAGCTGAAGGCAAAGAAGGCGCTGTGATTTCGGAGGGAAGATCATCAGGGGAACCGTAAGCATGTGAACAAATGGATTTGCTGCACAGGAGAGTTTAGTTAACAGCACTTGATTCTCCATCCCCACTCCAGCACGCCATCACTTAATTCTCCTTACTTTAGACCCTCTATCCATGTTGTAAGCTCCAGGGGTACCCTCTGGAGCAGCTCTGTACAACAGCTCTACCTACCACTCTGCAAAATTATCTTATTCACTCTGTGTTTATGGTCTGTCCCTCTCCCCCCCCACCCCACTCCATGACAGCAGAAATCTTTTCTGATTCCTTGGGGTCCCAATGGCTGCCACAACGCCCGGCACATTGTAGGTGCTCAATCAATGTTTGCTGAATGAGTCAATGAGTATTTAATGGTTGGTGACGCCTGAAAAGATGGTGACATGAATACATGTGCCTTATATCTTCATCCTGTTCCAAGACCCAACCAACAGAATTGACCAAGGTCTGTAAAATTAGGTGGAGACCTGGATCAACTCTGAAAACCAGGGGAAAATATTGTGGTATGGTCCTCAATGCATGTCTCTAACACACAGTGCAGATCTCTCCCTACACAGTTTACAGTAGGAAACAGTATGACCCAGCCAAGTTGTTACGCCACAAAGATAAGAGCTCCCAATATCAAAGACTTCAAAAATATATTATTCACATAACACTCATAAAAAGCCACTTGAAAGTGTTTTCTACGGAACCAAGAGATGAATCAAAATGAAGAACTCAAGGATGGGAAAGTTATGGTTAATAAAAATAAAAAAAAGCGTCGGCAACAAGCAAATGAGCCATACAGTAAAGAATCTAAACAACTGCTATAAACATAGTTATAAAGCAGAATGCAAGTGTAACCATTACTCTTTGGAAGAGAAGATATAAGATCGCACTCCTGTCAAACCCCAGGGTAAAATACTGCAGATTATATTGATATAAACAGTAAAGAGGGAGGAAGGAGATATGCTCATTTCCTCATCTTAGAATAAATTCCACTACATAGTTTTTGTGGTTAATTTGAGAAATATAGGTTAAAGCATGTTTTAATTAAGTGTAATTAGTAATAAACTATAAAGTGGCTTATCTTCAAAATTACCAAAAGGGAAAAACTATAGCTGTCAATGTAGCAAAAGTTAAAAAAAAATTAATAAAATGAAAAGGAATTCAAAGGAAACACTAAGGAAGTATAAAGAGAGGAAGTGTAAAGTAAGATGCTAGAAACAGAAAAAAAAAGTATTTATAATAGTAACTGTATACAGGATAATCTATCCTAGTAAAACATGACCCTCATTTTAGGACAGGACAGAAGGCTTAAGCGAAGTGACTCAGAATAGTCAAAAGTAAGGGGATGCACCAGGACAGCTCACACTTCACTTTGGGAGAATGTTACCATCTACCAATGCCCAGGCCATTGCAGAGGCTAAAAGCTTCCCCAGTGATTCTAAGGAGTAGCCAGGGTTTCAGAACTATTGGTGGAGACAAATGCAAACTAAAGAATAAAGGTGTTTTAATATATCAGACACTTGGATAATATCAAACTCTTGGATGACCCTTTTCTCAGGCCAAGAGTCCTCTCCATAGATATCAAGAAACATTTATTTTTGCACCTAGAAAGAGATAGGGCTGATAAACTGACACTAATAGAAACAAAACACGGCCCTACAAAGCTGGGTCCTCCATCCCAAGAGATAACGCAGACTTGTTGCAACAAGGGCAGGAGAAGGGAGTGCGCATTGTGTTACAAAGGCCTCTCACTGCAAAATTAGGTTTCCATGTTACAATGGAATGTTTCTGTTAGAGAATTGAATCTACTTCTCAGTGTCACAAATAAGAAAATATGTTGTGATTGGATCTCATCACTATCCATCACCCAGGTTAAAAAAGGGAAATGAGGTAGGTGCCTTTCCCCTCTGGAAGTAGTTACCACGTTGTGCAAATGGATCTTGACCTTGGATAAACCTTGAAATTAGAGGGCTCTCACATGGCTCAGAATTTTGAAAAAATAATAAAGGTAGAAAACTCATTAACAAGTAGATGCACAATTGTGCATAATATCAGGTTATAATTTAATATGATCGTGAGTAGAAAATAAAAGGAGCATTTTGAAAAATCATCTTTATCTTTCCTTCTGGTGTTATCACTGCTAGCCCCACTGCTTTCAGAATGATAATTCAATTTCTAGGGGACTGACAAAGCAAAACACAATCCAAAGAGGATGTCTGAAAAATGGACGGTGATCACGTTCCAAAATGAAGATATGATAGTTACGATACATTATGCCAAATGCACTGAAACAAACTGAACTATATAAAAATATATAAGAATTGAAAAAAATATACTCATCTGAAGGCAAAAGTAAATAAATATAGAGAGGATCTGTTAAATACTATGCGTATATAAGACTCTGTAACTTTACATAAAGAACAGCGGTTTATTTACAAGTGCCCATGAAATATTACAGAAACGGACTTTATATTAGGTTGCAAGAAAATCTCCATAAATTCCTCCACAAAGCAAAAAATGTTGGAACACATTTTCTGTTCACAGTGCAAATAAACTAGAAATCAATAATAAAATAATAGAGAAAAATCCTAATCACTTGAAAATTCATGAAACCTTTTCCTAAAAAGTTCCTGAATTCAAAGAGGAAATAAAAGTAGCCAGTACAGAGTACTTTTAATAATGATGATGATGATAGGCCAAAGCTGTATGTAAGAGCAAATTCATATCTCTGCTCATTATTAAACAATTAAATAAAATAAATGAAATGAATGGTTAAACTCAAAAAGTTACAAAGAGAACAACTAAACAATATTAAGGAGAGAAGAGAGAATAAACTTAGTGAAGATAAAAGCAGAAAAAAAATAACTGAAGAGATCAATAAAAGATAAACTCATTGGTCTACTCAAGGAATAAAAACAGAGAAGATATAGAAACATAGATAAGATAATAAATTAAGAAGATAAGCCAATTATGAAATAACAATATATATCTTATACTAGTAAATTTGAAATATTGACAAAATAGAGAATCTTCCAGGAAATTTGCAATTACCAAAATTGTGAGAAGAAAAAAACCTAAGAAAATTGTAAAATACTTAGGGGGTAAATGGTTTCATGGCTAAAACTTTAACATTTTAAACAAACTATAATAGCAATGCCATTGAAATTAATCCTCACACAAATAACCCTACAAAAAGTATGCATAATACACATATTCACACCCACCTACTCAGGCATCAACATACTCTCAGTGTAAAACAACAACAACAACACAAAACCTATATGCAAAGTGCAAGCAGATCAAGTTCAACCCTAAAACAATAAATGAACACAACCCATATAATGAAAACAGTGTTTTATGGACAGGTGAAAAAGAAAATTTAAAAATGAGAGATAAACTTTTCCTGATGATGACTTGATATTGTTAGGATGACACTAATCCTCAAATCATTGTATATATATAACAATTCCAGGCAAGATTCATGCCATCCCACACCCCCTGCCTGGAACTTTAAGCAATTGGTAGATCCAGCTGTTGGAATAAATAGGTGAAAATAGTCAAGCTTTCATTGAGAGAAATTAGAAATAATAACATATGACCATTCCAAGAGCACAGTCTGCCTTAACTCGTTAACTCTCACAGCAGCCCTCTGAGATGGATACTATTATTATCCCCATTTTACAGATGCAGAAGCTGAGTCCAGGTTCAAGCAAATTTGCACACAGTCACACAACATGTAAGTGATAGAGTTGGGATATGAACCCAGTCTAGCTGGTTCCAGAGCCCAAGCTCTCAACAATGAGACCTACTTTCTTATAGTGAAAGGAAGACTTACCAGCTCAGATATAAAAACATATTCTAAAGCTGCAATAATAAAATCTGTATCATATTAACTTCATACAAGAGATCAATGGAACCAAAAAAGGAAGTTCAGAAACAGAAACAGATACCTAAAATTTTAGTATACAATAAAGAGGGCTTTTCAAATGAGCAGGGTGATGGTTACTTGATTAATAAAAAATGCTTGGACAAATGGCTAACCAGTTGTAGAAAAATTAGATTCACACCTTGCTAAAGGTACCACAGAAATACTAGAGGAAAATATGGGGAATATTTGTATAATCTCAGAGGTAGGGAACGTCTGCAGGACTTTCTTAGCATTAAACCCAAGTTAGAAATCATAAGGGAAACAATATTTTTAATTACAGAAATAAAAAACATTCGGAGAGAAGTATTTGCAAGTTATTACAGTTAAATATTTACTATGTTTACCATATAACAAACCACAACTCAGTACAAAGAAAAGCACAGAATAGAAATCTGGGCCAAGGAAATGAAGAGGTGACTAACAAAAGAATAAGGTTGGTCGATAAAGATGTAGGAAAATGTACAGTATATTAGAAAACAAAGACTTCGAATAACAGAGCTACCAAGTTGGCAGCAATACTGCATAGACACTTGCAAACGAACAGAGAAGCTGGCAGAGCAGGTGGAGACAGAGCAGCCAGGAGGTAGGAGGAAAAACAGATGAGTGCTTTGCAGAAGGAGGAAGGGCTATCTGTTCGGAAGGACAACAGCATCTGTGTATGATGAGGATGGAAAACAACCCATTGGATTTTTGCAACAAGAGGCTCATCGGCGACCTCGGTGAGAGCAGTTTCCAGGGTGGTGGACACTGAGGTCAAAATGGATGGGGTGACAAGGCGCTGGGAGGCAAGGAATGGACACAGCAAGGGAAGACATCCTGTCAAAAAAGTCTGAATGTGACGAAGAATTGTAGAGAATGGGCAAGGAGAAGTGGGGTGTGAAGAAAGATCGTTACTTTTAAGATAAGAGAGACCTGAGGAAAAAAAAAAAAAAGTTTTATTGATGAGAGAGAGAGAGAGAGAGAGAGAGAGAGAGGGGCATACATTGATTTGTTGTTCCATTAATGTATGCATTCATTGGTTGCTCCCTGCATGTGCCCCGATGGGAAATCAAACCTGCAACCTTGGCATCAGGATGATGCTCTAACCAACTGAGCTACCCGGGGCCAGACCTGAGAAAATTTAAATGTTGATGACAAGGACTTGGCAGAAGCAGAAAGGCTGAAGAGACAGACGCAGGATGAATTCACAAGGCATACGGTTCCAAGCAGGCGGGAGGTGAGGGAGAATCCATAGCAAAATTTTTGAAATAGTGGGTTGCAGCCCATTCACAATTGGTCATGAAAAGATGTGATGGATCAGGAACTGAATGCTAACAGAGAAAAGAAAAAAGCAGAAACAACACAAGCAGAAGGAAGAGAATGGAAAATAGTTGAGTGAATCATAGGTCGTAAAAGGTAAGTATGTTTGTGAATCGTATATTTCAATTCTGGGCGAGGGTTTACGGTGTTGCACTTTTTACCGTGAATTAAAGGTATATGAAGGTCACGGATCGAAAGCCTAAAAGGGATGCACAGTCTATGGGGGGGGGGGGGCTGGTTTTTTATGGGAAGCGGGGAGAGGGGAATGAGCATCTCTGATATAAAAGGTGGAAAGGACAGGGACAGGGGCAATTGGCAGGCTTGGTGTCTTTGATATTTGAAAGTTAAGGATGTTGCCTGCGAGGGGGGAGACAAGGTCGTTCTCCAGTGCAAGGTGAGGAGAGGGGGCTGTTCCCGAGCTAGGGAGTGGAGAATGTGTGAGATGGTTCCCATGGAGAGAGAATACACTGGCCTGAGAAACACAGATGGATGGCCAGGCGTTGCTGCAGGCTCGATGGAGACGGGTGACCGTGAATTTGTAGCAGCGCCAATTTGCCTGCTTGGGTGGTTTTCTCCAGCAGTGCTCACTCAAGCAGGAGAGGCCCCGTTAGATTTTTCTTGCTTCGTGGTGAGTCGCTGAAGAAGTAAACTGAGGCAGTTCTGCTTATTAATGCTCTAGCTGCGCGGCAAGCACAGGCTTTACAAACGCACCTTGAATTTTTTACACCCCTGTCTGCTCAGAAGCTCAGTTATGTTCATTTTCCTCTGCATTATCTTAACATTGTCTCGGGCCCTGGAGCTGCTGAAAGGTATCATCTCACTTCGTGGGGCCCACGGAAGTTGAGAGAGGTTCTCTCTCTCTATTTTTTTCCTTTATTGATTTTAGAGAGAGAGGATGTGAGGGAGAGAGAGAGATAGAAACATCAATGAGAGAGAACATTGATTGGCTGCCTCCTGCACGCCCCCCACTGGGGATCGGGCCCACAACCTGGGCATGTGCCCTGACCGGGAGTCGAACCGGCGACCTCTTGGTGCAGGGGTCGACGCTCAACCACTGAACCACACAGGCCGGACTGTGCGAGGTTCTCAAGGTCACATGCATGAGGGGTGAAAGTGATCACCCAGCTGGGCTCATCCTTATCACAAATCAGGTAAGTTAAGGCCTGGTTCTCCTTGAGGAGAACACTGAGAATGCCTTCTAGAATCTCACACACATTCCACACCTCAGGAAGAAGTGGGCCATGCCGGCCACGAACGTCCTAAGCACACAGTGTGTCCCCTTACTGGATTACAGAGCCATGCACTGTGCTCAAGCATCTGCATCCCTTTCTTTTTTGGGGGTGTCCAATCTGACCACCCAGGCAGGACGGTGCGGGGGCTGCTGTCCTGAGTCCTATTAGCAGGGTGTGCATCAGAGCTGATCCCCCCCCGCGTCCCCGGAGCACATTCATTCTGCATCCCAGATTTCTGCCTGTCTTCTCTAGCTGCCCCTTCACAGTCATTTCAAAGCTTCCCTCTTCCACCCGGCTTTTACGTTTTGGGATATGAAGGATCTGTTTTGGGGTCATCTCTGCACATCACAAGCTCTCTAGAGTACCCCGCCCCACACAAGACCCCTAACGTACACCTCCAGGACAGGCCTTTTTTCAAGCTGCGGATGTATATATCCAGTGGTCTTTGACATATCACCTAGCTCAAGTTTTAACGGGGTACCTGCTGTGTGCCAGTCACAGCTCTAGGTATGGGCTGGCAACCAACACAAAGATAAGCAAGTCTTCGGCCCCCAAGAAGCTTACATTCCAATGGGTGACAAGGGACGTAAGACAGGGCAGAGGCAAAAAAAGTGAATAGAGTGGGGTGGCCTACTATCAATAAGGGGTGTCTGAGGAGTGGCCTGCTAAGGAGCCAGCCATCCTAGGGGAGACAAGGGCAAAGCCCTGAGGGGGAAATGAGCTTGGAGGATGTGAAGTGTGGCAGGGAGGCCAATGTGACGTAAGCCAGGGTGAACCATGGCGCCAGGAACGAGGGATGGATTGGACAGGAAAGTCTTTCAGACAATGAGAAGGAGTATGGATTTTATCACAGCAATTAAACTAAATATGTCCCCAAACTGAATGCCTAGTCTTCTTCCCCCAGCGTGGTTCTCCTAGATTCTGGGATCTAAAATGTTCCCGGGCATCAGCGAATGATTCAGACGGGCCATCGCCGAGTCACGGCCTTTCCCTTTGCCCCACCCCCACTCCCCAGCTCCTGCGTGCCGCCGCCTCTCAAAGACACACCAGCAGCCCACTCCCCTGCACATCCAGACTTGATCTGAAATGGAGGGACATCTCCACCGGCACCTCAAGTGCATGTCCAAACCGGAACGCTTCCTCTATTTCCCTAAGCCGCCTTCATTCCTGACCACGAATGACCACGGCCAGGTGCTTGAGGACGATCTATCAACTCCTTTCCCTCAGCCCCCTAGCCAACCATCACTGCCTTCTGCTGATTCTAACCCTTCAACATCCCCTGGACTCGCTGCATCCTCACTGCCCCTGTCAGGTTGAGGCCTCTCCCTACTGCAATCCTCTCCCCGCTTCCCGGCTTTAAATCCCATTCCTTTTGAATCCACCCTCCACACTGACTTCAGAGTGAATTTTGAAAATCACACATTTGCATGATATCACATCCTTGCTTGGAACTCTTTACAGACTCCCTATTGCACAGAAGGCAAAGCCCAAGCTCCCCAAAAGGGCACAAAAGACCCCCCTGGCCAATCTCTTCAATCTTTATGTTTCCACCCCTTCCTGCCCCCTACATTCCAGCCATATCAGACTACTTATAGCTCTAAAATGTGCAAGGGTAACCCCATGTCTTGGCGAGGCTATTTGCTCTTTCTAGAATGTTCTCTCCTCCTGGATTGACAAACAGCACTTAGTAGGCGCTCACCACGATCAAAGGAAGTATGTCTGGGTCTCCTTCCCGGGCATCCAGCCACAGTTCACTGGAGAGAGCTACCTTCAAGGCCATGGTGGTGCCTCACCCGACCGCCGGAGCAAGGTGGGAGTTGGCCAGGCAGCAGCCCTCTTCCTGAGCCCGTCTCCCGAGCCCCTGGAGACTGCCTTTGTACAGAGGGGATGGAGGAAGAGCCCAAAATCCCAAGTGGCATCTCCCAGGGTCTCCCGGAAAGCCAATCCCTTGAGAAGGTGAGCAGTGCCTCCCCCAGGAGCCACAGAGCCCAAGGAGCCACAGCGGCCGCACGGTCTGGCCAAGGGAGATGACAAAACGTGCCCCAGGCTCACAGACCGGGGAATGGGTACGGAGCCAGAAGCTGCGCACACAGGTCCTGGTTGGCAGAACCCTGGACAGCTCTCTGAGCCAGACGCTGCAGGGCACAGTGGGAAGGCACTGTTGAGGCCCTGGGACACCCTTGGCGTGCACAAAATTTTGATAAATTTACAGAGAGAAAGGACTAGTTTGTTCCTATCCCAAGGATCTTCCAAGAAATCTATGAATCCTGCAGCTGGGATATATTTCCCTTCCTTTATATCCTGGTAGCACTTTGTGGCTACATTGATCACTGCGGTCATTCAAAGGCTGCTTTACAATAAAAGTACATGCTTGCCCCACTCACTAGACTATGAGTTCTCGGAAGCAAGAACCCTGCGAGAACCGTGTCTGTCCCTCTCGCAAGGCTGAGGACAGGGCCAGGTGTACAGCAGCGCCTGCCCTTCACAGACTGCTGCATTCAAATGGAATGAAGGGCAGGCCTTCAACATCACGTTACGTCAGAGTCCAACCAACGTGGAGGTCGACGTGGACAGCAGGAGGCTGCCGCCATCATAACAATGGAGTCATGGCAGCCCCAGCCTGGCCAGCCTCATGGCAATGACATCACCACAGGCACCCCTGACTCGTGCCTCAAGGAGATGCCCTCTTGTCAGGGGACGAAACCCCTCAGGAACGACCCCAGACTCCACGACAAGCCCCTGGCATGCAGTATGTGTTCTATCTCGGTGGTTAGCAAATGTGGTCTGGCATCTAGATCACCTAGGAAGACTTTAGAAGGACCATTCCTGGGCCTTATCCCAGACCTGCTGAATCAGAACTTCTGACGATGAGGCCAGAATTCTGCATTTTCAAAAGTGATTTGAATGATTAGCTGGGTTTGGGTCCATTTTAGACTGGGCATGACCACCAAAGACACCCATTTCCCCTGTAAAGGACCTGCCTGTTTAAAAATAAAAGTGACAACTGGCGTAAGTGACCCCCACTGGCCTGGCAGACGGGTGTGGGGTCTACTTCCTCGGATGTGCCGCAGCCTCCTTGGCGGGCCACCCCTGCATCAGTCTTTGCCTGATCGAGGCTGCCCACACTGAAGACCTTCATTCCACGGGCTCACCTCCTACAGCAGATCCTGAGCCCAGCCCAGCCAGCCCCTTCGTGGGGGAGTTTCATCCCCATACACCAGTGCGGTGGGGGTGTATGTCTCTGCGGGGTCAGCATCTGTGAGCTTGAGGAGCCCACACACCCACAGGCCACATTTCAGAGCCCTCCCCGTCGGCCACACCTGCCCCCCTACGTGTGCTCAGCCTAAGGAAGGACTTCTGCTCCGTTTCTTTTTTTTCCTATCCTCACCCAAGGATATTCCCCCATCTATCTTCACATAGAGTAAAAGGGAGGGAGAGACAGGGAGAGAGAGAGAGAAACATCGATGTGAGAGAGACACACTGACTGATTGCCTCCCACACAACCCTGACCAGGGCTGGGGATGAACTGCAACCGAGGTATATGCCCTTGACTGGAATTGAACTTGCAACTCATTGGTCTGCGGGCTGACGCTCTAACCGCTGAGCCAAACCGGCCAAGGCTGCTCCGTTTCTTGACTTCCTCTCCAGTCCCCGCTGTGAGTGAAGCTCCTTCTGAAACCGCAGTCCCTGGTCGGGCAAGGAGAGCCTGCGAGGGCAGACCCAGTTCCCCTGGACGAGCGTCAAGTTCCACCCAGGAGCTGCCCTCCCTCATAGGCTATCTGCCTACTTAAGAATGAACGTAAACAAGTGACAGATGACCCCCGCTGGCCTGGTAGGGCAAATGCCGACTCTACCTCTTTGGGCATTCTGTTAGGAGATGATGACAGCCACCCCTGTGAGCCATCCCTTCAGCCAGGGCCAGTGCTCCCAGCCCGCCCCCCTCAGCTTGGCTTACCCTTCCCAGGGCGCCCTGCAGTGCCCCGTCCCCAGCACGGGAGGGAGCCACACCCTGCCCAGCTCTGGCCACCGCCATGGGCTTTCTGCTTATGAAGCAACCCCTCTGGATTACTGGGGACCCTTCTACAGAGCACCACGCCACCCCTTCCCCAACTCTGCACAGCACTAGCACAGTGAGGCCACAGGTCTCGTGTCCAGGTTCTTTTTTATTTTTATCCTCACCCAAGGACATTTTTTTTTTTTTGCATTTATCTTCAGATAGAGCAAGAGGGAGGTGGGGAAGGAAGAGAGAGAGAGAAACATTGATGTGAGAGAGACACATTGACTGGTTGCCACCCACACGACCCCAACCGGGGCCGGGGACAAACCACAACCAAGATACGTGCCCTTCGCGGGAACCAAACCCGAGACTCTCTGGTTCACAGGCCGACGCTCTAACCGCTGAGCCAAACCGGCCAGGGCAGTGTCCAGGTTCTTGAGGGCTGGGTAACAGGGGAAGGGGCCCCAGAACTACACATACTAGTTTTCAAATTCCATGAACTGGCCTGAAATATAAAATTTGACCAAAGCAATGCCCAGTTTCCCTGTTTCTCTCCTGGGCCACCTGCGGGTCCATGGGAACCACAGTGAAGTCCAGAGACTTGAGGAGAACGTCACAGCGGAGGAGGCTCCAGCAGCCTTGCGACGGCCTGGCCCCGGTCACGAGGAGTCCCCCACACCGAGGCTGAGGTTTTCAAACCTCAGCTGATCCCACTTCTGGCTCCGAACAGTGGAAGCAAAGCAATAGCCAAGGACTCTAGCTATTGTGATCATCTTTCCTGGGCCAAAAGAAAGGCTGCTTGAAGTTGCACTTGTCCCGGAAAATCTGGGAGTGTAATATCTCCAGGAAATGCCAGGGTTCGGCCATGGAGAGGAGAGAAAACAGGAGGCTTCACCTGTGCGCAGGGCTTGGAGGTCACGGTGGGAGGAAGCAAAAAAGTACCTGCTCGTTTAAAAATAAAGGTGGCCAGTGATGTATGTGACCTATATGAGGGAAACCACAAAGCTGTTCTATTTAGAAAAATGAAAGTCGATGAACAAAAAGAGTGGTAAGCAATGTTTCTGGACGGGAAGGCTGTGTATTATAAAATGCCTATTTTCTTCAAGTTAATTTATAGTTTAATAGGAGCGCACTTACAAAATCCCAATAGGATCTTTTTTTCCCTTCTTACAAAATGATTCTAAAATTAATCTTGAACAACAAACAGATGAGAATAACAATGAATGTTCTGAAAGAGAAAATAATTAAGGGAGGAAGGAGTAGTTCCCAGCTCTGCCAGACATTAGAACATATTCTAAAACAACAATTAAAATTATTCAATCCCAGTGCTAAGATAGAAATAGAGCAGCAGAGCAAAGTGGTGACTCAAGGAATAGACTTAACTACATTCGAGGATTCGGTATGTGATAAAACAATTCATTTCCCTCAAATCAAAAGGGAAACGAATTACTTAATAAACTGTGTTGAAAAACCACATAATAGTTGGCACAATATTATAAATTCATCTAAATAAAATCCAGATGGATTAACAAAATATATTTTTTAAAAAAATCAAGTTGCCGAGAAATAACAAAAAAATAGAACAAACTGTTTCTCAGATCAGTGGCAGAATGATAACTTTGTCAGCTATGAGAAGAAATTTAAAAAAATATTGAGAGAGTTGTCTACATTACAATGTAAAATGACCGTACAATGCAAACTAGCGAAAGAAGGAAAAGAAGAGATTGGGAAAGTATGTATATCAAATACCACAAAGGGTTTCTACCCACAATGCAGAAATAGCAGCACCTTCAAATTGGAAAGGAAAATGCCAACAACATTCTCAAAGCCGCAGTCGGTACAGACGGTTGTTACGCTGGTACCACCGGACAGAGCTGGACCCAGACAAGCAGGAGAAGGGCCAGGACTGGAGTCTCTGTCCAGGGTCCTGAGATGAAAAGCCTGACACTCGTCACACCTCTCGCAGCAACAGGGCCATGCCTCTGCCCATGGGTGCCCAGCCGTCTCTCTGGAGCCTGCTGCCACGGACCCACCTCCCTTCTTTCATCATGTACATTTGGCATCGGCTAACCCTTTAGGAAGCACTGTAAACCAAATATCCAGACTGGCGGTGCATGTGTGTGCACACGTGTGCACATACATGTGTTTGTGTGTGTCTACAGAGCCCCCTTCTGCACAGGCCCAAAGCCCCTGGCTTCTCTCAGAGCCCAGCACTGCCACTTGGATGTCTCCTCTTTCCCCAGGGCCCCGACTCTGTCCTCCCACCTGTCAGGCTCAGCTCTCCTGACAGCGATGACATCTGTCTACGCTCTATGAGAAGAGGGGCTGCTGCCTCGCGCACACTCGGTGAATATGTTACATAACAGGATGAGTCTTCACCTGCACCCAGTGCTTTCCAGTGGAAAAACTACAGGTTGAACCACAAGAGCCCACTCTAATTTACATAATGATGCCTATCTTCATGTCGGAGCGAGCTCTTTGAGGTCCAGAACCGTGCCCAGATCATCTCCGAGTCTGCAGCACTTACAGCACTTGGCACTTTGCAGAGGTCGACGGGGCTACGCTGTAGGGATACATGCAACTCACACCTAGTAAAAATTTAAAAGGCCACACACATACTTGAGGTTTGGCGATGCTGCTAAAGGTTACAAGTGATACATAAGAACTCAATGAAGAAAACCGCAAGGTTGCTATATGTAGAAAGTAGACGAACACAAAAGAGAAATCGGCCATGTTTCTGAATGGGTAGGGCACATGTTATATGAATCTGTTGTTGTTTTTTTTTATCCTCACCTGAGGACATTTTTTCATTTATTTTCAGATAGAGCGAGGGCGGGAGAAGAGAGAGAGAGAAACATTGATGTGTCTCACATCGACTGGCCATCACCCACACGACCCCAACCGGGGCCGGGGACAAAATGCAACTGAGGTACATGCCCTTATGATGAGATTGGACGCATTCAGGGTGGTATGGCCGTAGACGAGGTACATGCTCTTAGTGGAAACTGAACCTGATCCGCAGGCCGACGCTCTAACTGCTGAGCCAAACCGGCCAGGGTGCATGAATCTATTCTTAACTGCAAAGCTTTTGGCACCGTAAACTGGCATAACACTACTGGGGAGCAGTATGACTGACAGCTGTCAGAGGGGAGGGCTTTGGAGGGCTGAATGAAAAAGGTGAATGGATTAAGCAACCCCCCCGCCCCCAAAAACTCCAAACACCTCATAGACACAGACAACAGCACGGTGATTACCAGAGGGAAAGGGGGTGGGAGAGGTAGACAAGGGTAAAGGGGCACAGGTGGTGGAAGGAGACTTGACTTTGGGTGGTGATCACACAATATAATATACAGGTGATGTATTATAGACTTGTACACCTGAAACCTATATAACTTTATTAACCAATGTCACCCCAATAAATTAAAAAGAAAATAAACCAGAGCAGTCATTCCAGAGGGGAAGAAATAGTATACACAGCAAGAATGATTAAAATGTTCCTACCTTGGACCAACAACCTCATTCATAGAAATAATTCAAGAAGAAAAAGCCACATGCATGAGGATGGTCATCACAGCCCCACAGAGCACAACTGAACATAATTAGTTGACTAAGTGATGGTCCATTCACTACACAGAATAGTCCATAGGTATGTGATAACTATGAAGGACGTACTGTAGCACAGCAGGATACGCCACCTGATGTGAACCTTAACACAGAACACAAGATGGCATGTTTACTTTGATTAAAACCACAGGGACTATGCATGTGCACAGGTGAGAATCCAAAAAGAATGGCCAAACTGGAAGCTGGTTTTGGTCTAAGGAAGTGAAATTAAGAGTATTTTATTTATCTAACCCTTTGAATTTACTTAAACTTTTAAATAATAGAATGTACCGCAAGCCCTTGAGTTCCACGCACTTTGTGAAATAGTTATACACACTGTACAGGACATAATGCTAAGAAATTCCCCTTCAAGCCCTGGCCAGTTTGGCTCAGCGGTTAGAGCGTCGGCCTGCGGTCCGGAGAGACCCGGGTTCGGTTCCCGCTAAGGGCACGTACTTCGGTTGCAGTTTGTCCCCGGCCCTGGTTGGTCGTGCGGGTGGCAGCCACTCGATGTGTCCCTTCACGTCGATGTTTCTCACTCTCTCTCCCTTCCTCTCTCTCCCTCCCATTCTATCTGTACAAAAAATGGAAAAATATCCTCGGGTGAGGATTAAAAAAAAAAAAGAAATTCCCCTTCAAGCTCCCTAAGCAGGATCATCCCCAGAGGTCCTCTAGTTTAGAATTTGAATGGGAAGATTTGTATCCTCTTACCCAGTTGACTCTGTACATTGTAGGTGCTCAATAAATCAAAGACAAATGGATAAATGGATGCTTAGAAGGAATGAGAAAAAATAACTAGGAAAGGCTTCTACACTGGGGTAGCAAATGGTTTATGTACACAACGCCGGTATACTTCCGACAGAGGTCACGGAGCCCTCATGGATTTAAGTCTTGTCATCTCTGTTACTTCATGAGAGTACCTCAGCCAAAGATGTGCTTCTGTACTCTGGCCTGGTACTGCTGTCCCCTGGCTTCCTGTCCTTCCTGCTGCCGATGACCCCTGGAGTCTGGAGATCGGTGCGATGGAGAGACGGCAGGGTTGGGAGTGGAAGCCTGCTCAGTCATTAGCATCGCTTAATGGCTCCATAACCTCTGAGCTAGTTATCGTGTCCCCTGAACATTATTTCATCCATCAAATGAGAGAATAGATATTCCATTAAGCTATAGGGAAGCGTCGTATCTTCCCAATGACATAAAGCATTTAATACATATCAGCATCTTCCCTTACTCCACACTTTCTCGCTGTCACAATTCTGTAGGCCCTTGAGTCTGGTCATCACCTCACTTAAAATGGAAACACTCAGGCCCAGATGGTGTGGCTCAGAGGACTGAGCATCGTCCCTTGGACTGAGAGGTCCCGGCCTGATTCCTGGTCGGGGCACATGCCTGGGTTGCAGGCTTTAAGGGGAATTTCTTAGCCCCCAGTAGGGGGCGTGCAGGAGGCAGCTGATCGATGTTTCTTCCTCACATTGATGTTTCTATCTCTCTCTCCCTTCCTCTCTCTCTAAAAAAATCAATAAAAACATACTTTTTTAAAAAAGCAAACACTTAGATTTTTCATATTAGAATGTGATAAGACTAAATCATCCTAGGCCGGTGGTCCCGAATCTCGGGTGGTGTTTTCCCAGGGCTGTCACAACTGCCGGCGGGGTGTGTGTGTGGTGGAGGGATATGAGTGTCCCCAAAGAGTGGTCTGGCCCCAAATGTCAGTGGTAATGAGGTTGGGAATCCTGCCGCCCCTAGGGCCCAGCGATGTGTGTGCATGTGTTGGGAGGAGGGAATGGTCAGGAGGGTACTAGGAGAGGACATTTCCACAGCATCTCTGTGTAGAACGCCTTCCTTGACCCACCCACCTCCCAGCCCTGCAAGGCCCAGCTCATGCCCTGCACCTTCCGTGACATTTTCTTCCAGCACCCAAGGACCACTTCTCCCTCCTGGCCTCTCCAGGTTCAGCTGCTGATTGGTGGCTTTCACTGCCTACCCCGGGAGGCTGCCCTCACCCTTCCCACACATGCCAGAAGCTTCCCGCCTTCTCCAAGGTCTGCAAGATGGTGAGGGTCAGCCCGCTGTCTGCAGTCCTGGCACATCTCTGGTGAAGGCAGTTTCGTAACTGCATTTGAGAATGCCTGCTAATGGACTGATAATTGGTTTCCTGGCTTTTCTTATGTAGTGTGAAGCATTCTGCTAGCCCGTCAACAACGCGTCAAGTATTGTGCAAATCACCCACCATCAGAGTTATTCGTATCCTCGGTATTGTATCTCTGGTGGAGGAATGGGGACATTTGCATTGGAAAGGCTGTCTATTCCTTTGTAAGAAAGGGGGTGAAATGTCAGAGCTCAGGAGGGTGAAGAGAAAGTGCACCCTGGTTAGAGCTTTCTCCCCAGACAAGCTGAGCACATTCCCTAGGCAGAGACTCAGTGGCGGTGAACCCAGTGCCTGGCGCTTGGCACAGGACAGACACTCAGCAAATACGATGGAATGGATGGAGGGTGGCGCTACTTCCAACTGAGTGAGCAGTGATCCCCGGAGAAGTGAAGTGAGTTAACCGGGGAGGAAGACGGAGTACGAGGGAAAAAACGGGCTCCATCTCTTCTTTCAACATGCTTTTCACTGCGAGAAACATCATCTTCTTTAAAACCTAGTTGAAAAAGACCATCTACTGAGCATCTACCACTGTGAGGGCAACTCAAAAGCCAAGGCAATTATTCTGAAGTCTCCGCTGGCTACAGAAAACGTTCTGCAACACGGAGGAAGGAGTGCATTTGTGTAGTCTCGGCAGGGCGACTCCCTGGAAAGGAGTTGTTTTGAAGAAAATGTTTCAAGAGAAGAACAATGCACTTTTGGTGGACAACTGTTCAAGGAAACTGGAGCCATCAAAATATTTCCCAATCCCCGTCTTAATGTCCAGAAGAAAAGAGCAGTATTGTTTGCTAAGTCTTGCATTAATATTTATTGTGACGGATGCCTGGTAAAACCGAGGATACTTTAGCTGATGTTTGCTTAGAGGTGCTTTTGTATTTACATTTATGACCGCTTTATGAAACACGGAGAGCGACTGTACTATTTTATACGTTTATAGATGCTTACAGATGTCCCTGTTCTACTGATCACACACTATCATATATGTGATCTGGGGTCAGGAACAGAGCACCAAAGGTCACCATTATCCCTCAGTACGGCCGTGCCGAGTGAACGACCCGTTCTAGGAAGTGGTCTCCAAGCACTTACTGTGGGAAATGCGAGAGCCGGTCATATCATGGTTCTTTTCCCTGTAAATATAATCACAGAGGCTTAGAGTTTTCTGAGCCAGAATGAAGTGCTACCCTCTCGGATAGATTAGTAAACCAGATCCAGAGAGAAGGTATCCTGGCCACGGTCACGCAGCTGAGCCAGGACGAAGGAAAACGTCTCCAGACTTTGAATTCAAGCTTTTCTCAGAACCTCCTCGTCACTGTCCCTTCACCATTCATTAGACTGTGAGTCCCCCAAGGGCAGGCCTGGCGGCTGTGGAAGCGGGGTGCAGGGCTGGGCGCTCAGCAGGCCTGCCCGCGGGCACTCACGCACTCACGCGCTCTCAGGACACACGGATGCGACCCCTCTGTGTGGCGCGAAGGCAGCGCCCGGCTGGCTCTCTCTGGCCTCCGCCCCTGCACCGGCATCCCCAAGATGCGCTGTGTTCTGTTCCATCCACATGACCAGGAAACCTGCGTGCCGGGCGTGCCGTGGGGATGCCACCCCCTTCTGTCCCAGTCTCCCCGAAGAAGTGCCATGCTGGCCCGGGCGCCTGCCTGCTCCCCAGTTCTCAACAAGCCCTGGCCCTCTTCCTCATTTAACCCCGAGGGCCTTGCCAGGCCTGCCCTGTCCCCTTCTTCTCGGTGTCTGGAAGCAAAGGCTGGCTCCCCGGAAGCTGCTGGTCTCACTCCTGGAACTAAGGGTCCTCTGATCTTACTGAAGGTTCTAGAAAGTCCTCCTAAAACTACTTCTAAGAGCCAAGGGTCCAGTAAATCCTGGGAGGATTGGTGACAGCCCCCCTCCCCTCCAGGTAGCATTCTGCTACCTGCATCTCTCCAGGTGCAGGGCCAGGAACTTGCTCGTGCTCCGAAGCAGCTGGCTGGCTCCCCACTTTCAATGAAGGATGCCCGGCCCTTTCCAGTTCCCCCTGCTGTGTTTTAAGTACTTGGATTTCAGAGCGGAAGCCGCAGCCTGGGACTCCCATAGCCTGTGCTTTTATCTTCTGAGGCCGGCCTCTGACCTGCCTGCAGGGCTCCGCTCCAGTCGCCCACCCCGCCTGGTTCGTCTCCATGACGGCCAGGCCCCTGGCTCCCTGTGCCCCGAGCTGCTCCCTGCTCCCTGCCTGCCCTCCAGGCCCCCCGGCATGCCATGTGCAATGAGGCGAGCAGTCAGGGACTATAGTCTAACCAGGTCAGGTCTCGGAGATGGGCAGATTCTATGCAATTTTGTTAGTTTCAATGAGAGTGATTTGTTGAATGTGTATCTAAGAGTGATTTGATCTTCAAACCTCTGCAAGAATTTTTACATAAACTTACAAGTCATTAAAAATGCTTTGTTCAACCACATACAGTGATTTTTTTTTTTTTTGAAAAGTATAATCACCCTGGTGTGACCCAAGTCACCAACTCATATACCAAACTCTGTCAGCATGGATGTTCCCTTCATGCCCTCCCCAGTCCCGAGGGGCCACTCTTCCCTAGCGTTCGGCACCCAGAGGCCCCGAGAAGTCGCTGAGGTGAGAGAGGTGAGCAGAAGGTCAGGCTGTCTGCCCTTCCCCGAGAGAAGCAGATCAAAAGAGATGGAGAAAGTTGGGGGGTAAGGGTTGGAAGAAGAAGAGGTAACAGCCCCGAAAAGCTGGATCCTTTGACTTCTCAACAGAGACCAAGAGTGCCCCACCATTAGCTATACACAGCCCCTCACCCTTGCCAAACCCACTGGGACCCTGCACTTCACGTATTATTTGCACCGAAGGAAAGCCCATTCCACCCAAGAGGAAGGAAGATGAGCCTCCTCAGGATCTCCGTAGAATGGAGCACTCAACGCCACCCTGATGCCAAAAGATCAACAGTCCGAAGACAGCTGGATCCCCACCCCTTCCTAAATCCAGTCCAGGAGAAAGCAGTTTGAGGAACCTCCCCGTGTCCTGGCAAGGCCGTGGTTCCCTACAGTAGCCAGAGGCTGGTACAGAGTCTACAGTCTTACGGACTTGCCAAGAAACCCCACCCCCCACCCCGGGCTTGACCGCCTGGTGTTGCTGTGGCAACAGGTTGAGGCGATGTCTGGGTCTGAGCCTGGCGGGCTGAGCCCCAGTGGCCTCCACCTTGCCCCAGGACCACCAGTGAGGGTAGATGGCATTGAACAAGGTCCCCAAGTGTCAAGGGCAACCCTTCTCAATGCTACGCTACAGTCTACGTCGCTGCCAGGATGAGGACCCAGCCTGCGTGCCTCGAGGGACAGACGTGACCTTATGACGACTGGCCAGGTCCCAAGGACGGGCCGGAGTAGCTGGGCAGGGCCCCTGCTCTGGGCGGAGACCCCACCGGACCTCCTGCAGCTCACTTACACACGCAGCCTGGCTTCTTAGCCGACCACTGGTTATTCTTTTGGCAGGTGATTGCCTTCTGCCCCACCAGCTCGAAGGCAGGCTGGCACTCAAACTTGAGCGTGTCGCCGTGGCGGAAGCGAGCGCCTTCCCTCTGGCCGTAGGCAGGTACGCCAGGATCGCCGCAGCTGCCCTGCTCGATCTCTGAAAGACAGGAAGACAAGAAGACAGAGACAAGAGGTGACTTCACTCCTCTGGGGCGGAGGGCCGTGTGCCGTGCTCTGCAGCCCCTGCGCCCGAGGCCAGCGCGCAGAGTGGCACGGGCGGATCTCAGTGGGCAGCCCTACGTCTGGGCCTCCCAGCGGTCACAGGCCCCAGCTCCGGGTCCACAGGAAGGGCTCGTTTTCGTTCCGGAAGGTGGATCTAGGTACTTAGTGGGATGCCTGTACCCCCGCTAACACGTCCCCAGGTTTGGAGACGCCCCCACTGAAGGCGCCTTTGCACTGTGTCACTAACCTGCCCGACAGATCCCGAGGGCAGCCCATCCCCAGGGCAGAGGCGGGCACAGGAGGGAGGCCGCTGAGGCTGGGCTGCCGCCTTCCCCAATCCAGACATCGAGAATCGATATTCGCTGCTTTCTGATACAAAAGCACTTCCATGAAGACATTTTTTAAAACTTCGATTTGAGATGGTAGCAAGTAAAAGGAAACAAATGACCTGTTAAGTACGCTTTTAAGTCCACTTGATTCAACAGTGGCGAGTCAGACTGAGTGGGTTCCCCGAGACAGCTCTGGGGCCTGGACTCAGGGGGCGCAACGGGCTGAGTCCATCAGGACCCAGATGCTTCAGAGAAGAAATCTGTCCTGGCCAAGTCCTTGGAGTTTCCTCCAGAGGGCCCCCCCCCCCCCCCCCGGCTTTGTGTGTGTAGTAGTGAGAGATGAGGGGGAGGAGGCAGGAGGGGAGGGTGGAGGATAGAGATGGGGGAGGGGGGGCGGGAGGACACAGATGTGGGAAGGAGGCAGGAGGGGAGGGTGGAGGATAGAGATGGGGGAGGGGGGGCAGGAGGACACAGATGGGGGAGGAGGCAGGAGGGGAGGGTGGAGGATAGAGATGAGGGGAGGGGGGGCGGGAGGACACAGATGGGGGAGGAGGCAGGAGGGGAGGGTGGAGGATAGAGATGGGGGGGAGGAAACTCCCTTCCCAGGGAGGAAGCGAAGGTGAGGACCAGAAGAGTCCCATGACTTGGGAGAGAGAAGGCTGGAGTAATGGGTGGTTTCTGGACACCTTCCCTGGCTTGTCAGGCCAAAGGGACCTGGCTTTTCTATAGACACCATTATGGGCTGTCAGGAGTCACAGTCCCCAGAGGCACCATGTGACCTAGCCGGAACGGTTCTGTTGGGCTTCCGTGGGCCCGCTCGGCAAGCCCTGTGCACTGTCCTATATGGACACATTCATGTTGTCCCCCAAACCAGGGCCTCCAGCGCCTGGGGGGAGCTGGCAGAACCAGGCTCTCTATGGCTGGGATTGTGTGTGTTTGTGGTCCCATTCAAACATCTAGGGTCCTCGGGTGTGAGGGGATGGGGGAGGGGTCGGTGTCTGCGGACTTAAGGAGAGGTCAGCTCACCCACTTCTCATCTCACGGGTCCTCGTGGCCTCACCCGCCACGCACACCTGCTGAAAGCACAACCGACCCCCTGGAGGCCGGCTCCCCTGTGCCAGGGCGGGGAGGGGACACACGGACATCCTGGGAAGGTGGCCCCCTTGCTCCAGGTCCCAGAGCTCCAGGGCCTCGAAAGGAAGGGAAGAAGGGCCCCTGTGACAAGTCCGTCTGGAGAGACAAGCAGCAAGGCCCCCCTTCTCCCAGGTGTCCCCAGACACGCTCTCTCTGGGGCGTGAGGCCCTGGCAAGGATGGTCACTGCAGGCATTCTGAGACCTGACGGACGTCACCCAGCATCTGAAGACAGAGCCGAATCCTACTCCCCAAGATAGGACCCAGACTCAAGGGTCTTTAGTGAGGTCCCACCATGTTTTAGAAGATACAGATGTGGGGTACACCCTCCTATGCCCCCGCCAACATCAGCCAGTCTGAGTGGGATCAGCTCAAGAGAAGCAGTGTCCTTCGAGGGGAGGAACCTGCCAGCCCCTGGTGCAGGCATGGTCCTCCCCACATGCCCACAGCCTCCATTTCTCCCCTGGTGCAGGCATGGTCCTCCCCCACGTGGCCCACAGGACACCGTTTCTCCCTGGACGCATGGCCCCATGGTCCTCCGCACATGGCCCACAGCCTCACGTTTCTCCCCTGGTGCAGGGCATGGTCCACCCCACGATGCCCACAGACCACGTTTCTCCCCTGGTGCAGGCCTGGTCCTCCGACATGCCCACAGACCACCGTTTCTCCCTGGTGCAGGCATGGCTCCCCCCACGTGCCCACAGCCAGTTTCTCCCCTGGTGCAGGCCTGGTCATTCCGCACGTGCCCACCAGACACCGGTTTCTCCCCTGGTGCAGGCATGGTCCCCGCAACATGCCCACAGACACCGTTTTCTCCCCTGGTGCAGGCATGGTCCTCCCCACGTGCCCACACAGACACCGTTTTCTCCCTGGTGCAGGCATGGTCCTCCCCCGTGCCAACAGACACCGTTTCCCCCTGGTGCAGCATGGTTCATCCCCACGCTGCCCACAAGACACCGTTTCTCCCCTGGTGCAGGCAGGTCCTCCCCACGTGCCCACAGACATCCGTTTCTCCCCTGGTGCAGGCATGGTCCTCCGCATGCCCACAGCAACCGTTTTCTCCCCTGGTGCAGGCATGGTCCTCCCCACATGCCCACAGCCTCCGTTTCTCCCCTGGTGCAGGCATGGTCCTCCCCACGTGCCCACAGACACCGTTTCTCCCCTGGTGCAGGCATGGTCCTCCGCACATGCCCACAGACACCGTTTCTCCCCTGGTGCAGGCATGGTCCTCCCCACGTGCCCACAGACACCGTTTCTCCCCTGGTGCAGGCATGGTCCTCCCCACGTGCCCACAGACACCGTTTCTCCCCTGGTGCAGGCATGGTCCTCCGCACGTGCCCACAGACACCGTTTCTCCCCTGGTGCAGGCATGGTCCTCCCCACGTGCCCACAGCCACCGTTTCTCCCCTGGTGCAGGCATGGTCCTCCGCACATGCCCACAGACACCGTTTCTCCTGCTGCCAGTGTGGCTACGGCCCGTAATGCACCTGCCCTGTGCCAGTCCCTGCGCCAGCGACCAGAGATCTCTATGGGCCCCGCTGTCCATGGCCCAAAGCCAGGTGGGGCACGGCCAGGGCCGAGGGATTTATGACACAGGGTGGTCTGTGCCGTGGAAGCACCCAGAGGACACGTAACTCGAATTGGAAGGGTGGGGCTGAAAACAGGATGTGGGGAGCGAGGCACTAACCCTGGGCACAACATTTTAGGGGGCACCAGGAACTCAGGAATCAACACGAATGATATCTTAGTGCTGTATGTTTTTAGGACATCAAAATGAATGCCCATAAATCCAACCCAACACACAGAAAAGTACCAAGACCTAAACTGAAGACCAGATCCGACCTTGCACTTGGATGACTCACCTCGTTGGTCTCACCCTCTGCTGACCACCAGGGCCTGTTGTTAGTTCCAATGTTGGTGTGTTTAATCATAGACATTTTACATTAATCTTGATTTTTAAAATTAGATTAAAATATCTGTCTTAATTACCAAGTCTTCGGCATCCTCCACCTCTTTTAAATTTTGTGCCCAGGGTGAGTGCCTTGCTCCCCTCACCCCAGTCCCAGCCTGGTATCAGGGAAGGCTTCTTGGAAGAGGTGGTATCTAAGCGGAGGCCCGAAGTCTGTGCAGGAGTCAGCAGGTGCAAAGACAAGGGGAGTCAGTGCAGCATTATTTACAACAGCAAAGACATGAAAACAGCCTATGTGTCCATGAGTGGATGAATGAGTAAGGAAATGTAGTACACACACACACACACACACACACACACACACACACACACTCACACACTCACACAGAGGAATATTATTCACCCATAAACAAAAAAATAAATCTTGCCATTTGTGACAACATGGTTGACATTTGAGGGCATTATGCTCTGTGATGTCAGCCAGACTGTCTGATGTCACTTGTGTGTGGAGTGTAACAAATCCAAACTCATAGAAACAGAGTAGAGTAGTGGTTGTCAGGGCTGGGGGGTGGGGATGGGGAGATGTTGGTCAAAGGGTACAAACCCCGTTAGAAGATGAACACGGCAGGGAGTGTCACGCACAGCATGCTGACTATGGCCAACAGTCCTGTACTGTACACTTGCAAGCTGCTAAGAGAGTTGATCGTAACAGTTCTCATCACACACACACATTGTAACTACGCGAGATGATGGCTGTGTTAACTACCAATATTGCGGTAACCGTTTCACAGTGCGTACCCATATCAAATCATCACGTTGTACACCCTAAACGTACACAAGGCCCTCCGTCAATTATATTGCCATGAAGCTGGGGGAAAAGGGAGGAAGGGGCGGGAGAGGAGGGGGAAGACGCACCCTTCAGCTGGAGGCAGACCCGTGCAGTCTGAGGTGAGACTGTAGGGGGCAGTGACAGCAGGGCAATGACTAACTAGTAGTCACTGTAACTAACCTGAGTCCTATAACTAGTACCTCTAGTGCTGATTACGTGCCAGCAGCCACGCGGAGCACTTTTGGTGCGTGGACTCAATTCACCTCATACTAACCCAGAGAGCTAGGTACGCTCAGAGCCGTCCTGCGGTTACCCCAGGTCGCAGAGTAGGAAGTGGTGGGCCGGTGACCCGCACTCGGGTTGTGTGGTCCTCGGGCCCCCACCAGCGCGCACACTGCCTCCCTGCAGGCGAGGCGCTGTCACAGGTGGTGAGGTGGGGCTGGGGAAGGGCCGAGCGACCTGCCGGCAGGACTGGCCACAGGGAGCCCAGGATTCCACTGCGCGTCTCACGTCGTGTGTCCTGAATGAAAGAGCACCCTGACTGTCGTCTGGGGCGTGGGCAGGGAGGCAGTGCGCGTCCATGCACTTAGCAAACGTTTGAGTGTCTGCACAGGGAGCCGCTGCGCGGAGCCGGGGGTTCGGCCGAGAACGCGGCAGACACAGCCTTGCCTCTGTGGAGCTTCATGTGGTGGGAGGCCCACAGTCATCTGGGAGATGCTCGGATGGCATCCTGGACTGGGCAGGGGCAGAGGGGTGGGGAGAGACAGGTTTGGGAGCCTAGGGCTGGAAGAGGCCATAGGCCACGATGAGTGAGGCGACAGGGGACAGGGGACAGGGAGAAGCAGGCGTCTCCAACGCCTGGAGGTTTGGCCTTGGACCTTGATGTGCTCTCACTAAGACAAGAATGCAGGAGGCGGGGCAGGACGGGAGGGTCAACGGCAGGGCACGCTGAGTTCTGGGGTGCCTGTCGTACCCAAGAGGACACAGCAAATAGAAAGTGGCCACGTGGGTCTTGAGTTCAGGAGAAGTCTGGTCTAGAAATCCAGATGTGGGATTCAGCTTGGAGGTGATACGAGAAGCCACGGGCAGGATGGGCCCACCCGAGGAGACGGAGGAGAGCTGCCAGGCCCGGGAAATAGTACTGCAGGGACCGTGCGGGACTGACCCTGGGTGCGGGGTCACAGACGCGGAGGAGGAGCTCCAGGGGCGCGCAGCACCCGCTGCGGGGAGCTCAGGTGGGACTGACAAGCGGGGTGAAGGGCAGTGGCGGGGTAGACTGAGTGGCCGGAAGATGATTCAGGAGGAGCAGAGGCCTCTTCAAGATGGCAGTTCTTGGATATGAGAGGACAGAGGGGAGGCAGGTGGGGCCCATGAGGGGTGTGGCCTTGAGGGAGGTGGTTTGACTCTTTTTAAGATGGGAGAAGCCTGACCATGTTTAAACCCTGGGGAAGGAGAGAGCGGGAGAGGGAGAGACTGAGAGACACTACATGAGTGACTAAAGAAGTGGGGGCGGGGTACGGGGAACAAGAACATGAGACTGTAGAGAAGGCAGGAGGCACGGGACCCAGAGCTCTGGGGGGCTGGCCTGGGAGACTGGGGACCCTAGGGGGAAGAGGCGGTCACAGGAGCACGGAGGTAGGATGCAGAAGTCTGGAGACCCGGGCTGACAACAGGCTCTCTTTCTCAGTAGAGGAAGGTGACTGACCAGTCCTGGGGAGAAGGGCTCAGTCCCGACAAGCATGTCTGAAGCAGTCACCCTGGAGAAGAGAAAGTCACGGCCAGACCGACTGCCATCAGCTCCGGGCCCGGGGGCAGGGCTGTGTGCCTTGCCCCGGAAACCACGGTGCGGAGGTTCGCTGAAGTGGAGGAAGGGGCGGCAGGACCGAGTGGGGGCGGGGTTGCATTTGGAGAACTGGAGGGACAGCGGACCAGGAGCTGGCAGGGGTGTTGCGAGAACGGCTGACCTGCTATCCGAGGGCGTAGGCTAGAGGGAGCAGGAGGGGAAGGAGAATCGAGAGGTCGGGGGAAGGATGCCGAACGGGAGCAGGGGAGCAACTAGTGGAAATGCTGAAGGGACAAAGGGCCCCGGGGCAGCCGGACAAAGTGAAGGTTTCAGAGGTGCTGGGGTCGAGGTCCTGCTGCAGCCAGAGTGGATGCACAGAAAGGACATGAGAAGGTCAAGAAACCGAGAGGAAGGTGATAACAAGAGTGGAGAGGAAGAGACGGATGCCACCGACAGGAGGGTGGAGGGGCACAGGCGGGGACGCACGAGGTCAAAGGAGAAGGGTGCACACACAGGTGGACTAAACTGGAGAGGGAGCAGGTGAGCCCACCCCTCACACGGAAGCTCACGGGGTCTGGGACGTGAGCGGCTTACACCGCAGAGGGCTACAGGGTAGTGACGACCCCGAGGGGAAGTCAGGTTTAAGGGAGCATTTGGCAAAGAGGTCCAAGGCACTGGAGAGGGGGACACGAAGACTACAGAACAGGACTGGGTGGAGGGGAGGACGAACAGCAGTTTGGGAGCTCCTTCCAGAAAGGCAGAGGGAGCTGGTGGCTGGCCTTGTTCCTCCAACACCCCTTGTCCTGGCTGGGCCTTCCCTCCAAGCCCAGCACCAACCCTGCTGGCCACACAGGGACCGAGGCTCCTGCCTGTCTTCAGAGGGCTCCCGTGCTCCCCTGCCCTGCCTGAAAGGCGCTTGACCTTGACCTTCCCGGTCAGGGGCTGACCGAGCCTGATGTCGGGGCCCAGAACTGCAAATGGATAAACCGAATTCTGACTTGGAGAAAATCAGGCATGCAATTCCGTTATCTGGCTTAATGCAATTCCGTTTTATAATGTTTATCTCTCTCTCTGCCTCTGCCTACCAAAAGCAAGCCGGAAACGCGAGATGCCCGCTTCAAAGCCGCCTCCGAATCCCATCACGACCAGGCTCTGCGCTCGGGCCATTTGCTCTCCCCTTCTGGTCGGCGCACTCACTATCGTCCGTGATCAACCTCAGTCCTCTCCCCGGGATTTTCAATTTCTGATACCAAATTGCAATCCTCTTTTATGACAATGTCTGGACAGAGGAAACTGCATCCTGCGTCTATAAATTCACTGTTCGATGTTCTCCGGGGAGGGCAGCTCCACCTGGAGGACAGAGGGGGCGGCCCGAGCTTGGGCTGCGGTTCTGCTGCCTGTCCAAATGGGTGGACTCCATTTGTTCCTTCGCTTTGTCACTGCTTTCTCAGCCGGGCATGCTCCCCCACCTCCCCCTTCACAGGCCGGCTCCCACGCTGCAGACGGGGGCAGAGGGTCTCCTCAAGGACGCTTCCCTGCCCCCGCGGCTTAGCTACCCCGTTTCCTTTCCTCTCTGCGCCCATCCTCTTCCTTCACAGCTCTACTGGCCTTTGTAAGTGTCCGCCTATTTATTTTATTAGTGACTCTTCTAGACTCTGGGGGCATAGTGGTGGGGGGGAAAGGACAAAAATCTCCACCCCCACTGCCTCAGCCCGTTTGTCCCCCTCTGGCTGCCAGGCTGACCTGGTCCGGGTGCCCCACCCCGTGTGCGTCCTGTGAGGCAGGCACCGGCTCTGTACTGCTGATCATTCTGCACCCAGCACGCACCACAGAGCCTGGGGCACAGAATATTCTGTCCAGTGTGTGAGCTCAGCTCATGGTTAGTGCATGTACTGCCCGATGGTCAGAGTAAAGACACAGCAGCCTGACTGTGGCCCTGCCCTTGGAGAACCCCAGCAGATGGGTACGGACTTAATTACCACATAATGACGAGGGCAAGGGAGGAGGTGTGGGCCTGACCACACCGCCTTGGGGGAGCAGAGGAGGCTGCGCAGGCCTGGGCTGGGGAAGGGCGGAGGCTTCAGGGAGGTTGCCCAAGCCAGACAGGAATCAGCCTGCATCCCGCCCTCCCCTCCCACCCAGTCCTGATGAACCACCTCATGTGGCTCCTCCTCCTCCCACCCATCCCGCCTCTCTGCTCCCCACCCCTCTCCTCTCCACGGTAGCCTAACCTCCCAGTTTCTGGATGGCACCAGGCACCAGCAGGTCCCCTGCCTCTTCCCTCTACTCTACTATGAGGAGCAGCATGAGCTCGCTCAGAAATAAAAATCCATTTACCACCATGTCCTGCTCATTGATTCTTTCCCAGCTCCCTAAAACCCACAGATTAGAACCCTAACTCCTTGGCACGGCAGGACCTTTGCCTGTGCCCTCCCACCCCGGCCTCGTCTTTGGCCACCCCTGACCTTGAGATTCGTACACGGCAAAGCTGAGCGACCCATAGGAAGGCGGGGTGGTGTGACCATGACGAGCGAGGGTTCTGGTGGCAAGTGCTGGACCCAAATCCCAGCTCTGCACTGAGGAGCAGACCCAAAACACACTGCTCACTCCTTCTGCGCCCCAGTTTCATCCTCTGTAGAATGGAAATGGTGGTAAGACACCCACCTTGCGGGTTGTTCTGAGGATTTAACGAGCCTGCGTACACGAGACCAGTTAGAATGTCTGGCACGCGGCACGTAACCAGTCACCAGCGGTGCTACCTCCCTGTCGGGCCTGTCCCGTCATGGCAGGGCCCTGCCGGTCTCTCTCTGCTCCCGAGTGAACACCCCGCTTGTCTGCCAGACGAGCATCATCCCTCGGTGTCAGTTCAAGCGCCTCCCGAGTGAGGTGGGCCCTGGGGCTGTCCCCCCGTCCTCTGCCTCCCAGCCCCGGGGAGAACGGTCTGTTACAGCGGCGGCTCTGGCTGACGTCTCTCCCTGGTAAACTACGAGTTTCTTGAGGACTGAGAGGGTGTTCCTGAAGTGTCTGCGTCCAGCTTCTACTAGGGGCAAGGCACAGAGGAGACAGTCAGTGAACGTTCCAGGGAGGATGGCGGGGTGGGGGAAGGAGGCGGGAAGCAGGACTGGAGGGAGAGAGCGCGGTGTCTGGAGTACCGTCCGACTGTCAGCGCGGCAGGAAGTGGTAGTGAAGAGGGCCGAGGCCAGGGGGTCTGGGGGAGCCCACGAGGCCAGGGGGTGTGGGGGAGCCCAAGAGCCTGGTTCCGGGACTGAGAAGTCGTTTATGCTTTGTCGTGCGTGGAGTTGGCGCCTCAAGGCTGGGGGTTCGATGATGCTCTCTCGAGAGCAGGAGGAATGTGCCCCTGCGAGAGCAAGGAATGTGCCCCTGCGACCACACACAGTCTTCTGCCTGCGGAGCCCCGCAGACCCACTGCTCAATCAGCACAGTCCTGGTGCGCGGCCAGGACATCTCTGGTGCGCTACGACCACCTCTGGGTGTCCCTGGATCTCACGGGTTTACTGAGAACCACAGCCCTCTCCACTCTTCTCCTGATGACGAAAAGGGTGCCAGGAGGCAGGAGACACAGAGCACCTGCCCTGTTCTCCGGGGTATGTGTGCACCTCTCTCTGCACATGACTTTCACAAACAGGATGGAGGTGTGGGTGCACGAGGGGGCAGACCTTCTTCCTCCTCACCTCCTTCCCCCACCGCACTGTTCTGGGTATGCCACAGGCTGAAGGAGGCTGAGAAAGGGTGAATGTGGACATGTAGAACATCTAGGCTGCCTCGAAGCTGTCCGCACTCCCCAAGCTGGAGCTTGCCATTTGCCAAAGCCCATGCACTTGGCAATTACATCCCACTGACAAATTATTTCCTGTCAAATCTTAATGCTGCAGCATCCTCTCAGCGGTCTGTCTCCCCGCCTCCAGGAGCTGGGACAGATGGGCACGGCACAGGTCCCTCTGGGCTTTCCCGAGAGGAGGCAGCTGCTACCTGGATCTAGGTGGTCTTCAGCTCTCAGTGCCTGGGAAAGTTTACCACAGAAACCCAGTGAGTGTCTTAGGAACATGGCTGGTGCCATCCCTGGCTGGAGTAAGCAAGTCTGGTCCTCTGCGTTTATGGGGACAAGACAAGAAGAAGCAGAGGTGTCCTGGAACTAGCAGATTTGAGCTGAACGTGGTCACGTGCCTGCTGTTCCACTAGGAGGAAAGGCAGTGTCTGGGAAGGACAGGAGTCGAGGGTGCTGATCTGCTCCCCGGGCCGCTCTTCCAGCCAGGCTCCAGCACCGCCTGTCCGGAGGCTCTGCTGTACCCACCAGCAGGAGGTGAGGGCCCTCTGGCAGAGGGCTAGTGCTGGCCACCCTTCCCTACGTGATCTGAAGCTTTATTTCTGCCCAAGCATCAGCGTCCACCCTATGCACAGGTCAGCTCCCTAAGCCGGCCTGCTCTCTTTCTGGGATGTCCCACCAGCTCCTTTCATCCTTCCAGACACAGCTCCTCCAGGAAGCCCTGGCTGATGCCCTCAAGCAAGGTTAGCTGCCCCTCCCTGAGATTTCCCATCTTCTCACACTTCCCCCACTCCAGTGAAGACAGACTACGACTTAGGGGGAAGGCACAGGCTGTCTTGTTGTCCCTGTGGCCCTGAGGTCTTGAACAGTGTCTGCGACACACAATAGGGGCCTAGATAGTGTTGAATTCCCAGGGAATCTCATTTCCAACATGAGTTCCTGGACCGTTGGGCATCCTTTCTGCATAACCTCTCCTCTCTGACTCCTTCCTACCTCCAGAGTCAGGGTCCCACTCCTTCCTCCTGAGCCGGACCCTCCCAGGTTCAGCACCAGGCTGCCCGGGCCAGGCTCCAAGTCAGGATGCAAAGAGACTTCCAGACTGATGCTGAAACTTGTTAGCAAGTTGTATGTAATTTTATAATGTTTCTGGCAAATGCTAATTGCCTGCTCCTTAAATATTTCTTGTTCTATTGGGAAGCAAAGCAATTGCAACTATGAATGCATTTCCTACAGCTGGCTGTCCCTATGGAGGGGGCTGAGTTTCCAGGCTCAGAGTCGTCAGATATTGATGGAGCCTGAGTCCCCGCCCCCACCCGATCCTGAGATTGTGGCAAGCAGAGCTGGAAGAATTTGGGGGAAATAAATCTACCAATTTTCCCACTCAGGGGCTCACACTTTTAACAAGGGGGTGGGGGTGATACTCCAGTGATACCTGCCTGCCCCCAAGGAAGCTTCTCTCTACCTGAACTGGGGCAGAGGGGGTATTGATGATGGGGCCAGGGATGCCTGGGGAGCTGTCTTACCTCAGGGGCTTCATGCCACCTGCAGAACCTCTGCAGCCCGGCTACCCTCCCGTCCCCGAGCCAAGATGTCTGTGCTGTGTGGAACTTGCCAGACGGTGGGGTACAAGGAGAGGCAAGATGGGGCGAAAGTAATTCTGAGGCTTTAGGCCATGGGTGCAGCTTGGGAGAAGAGATGCAGGGGAGGGGAGCAGGCCTTTAACTGAGTGTTTGCTAAATGCCAGGCCCTCCGCCGGGCGCTTCACCACACTGCGTCCTCGTAGGACCTGTGAGAGAAACGTCTATCAGCCTCTTCCCAGATGAGAGAGCCCCGGTCAGAGGCGAGGCGGGACAGGCTGAAGATCACGCACAGAGCCAGTGGCGGAACTCGGTTAGAAGCTGGGTTTGTTTGACCCCAAAGCCTGGGGGACAGTGGAGATGGTGGGCTCTCAGGCCTGAGTTCCGGGAGATGGTAAAGCGGTGAAGGTGCGGAGGAAGGGTGCCCGACTGAGCCAGCTTGTCTGAGCACACGCTGTGTGCCGGGCACCGGGCTAGGCCCTGTGGACGCAGAGGCCAGTACACTGGATACTGCCTAGGACGGAATGTGGCTCGGAATGACCAACATGGAGAGCCCTGGGTGCCAGGTGAATGGTGGCACCTCACTCTACAGCACCGGGAAGCTGTGAGGTTCTGTAAGTAGGAGGAAACCGTGCCAGACCTGGGTTCAGGACGCCTGCTGCAGGTGGCAGGTGGGCGGGGCTGGGGAGAGGCCTGGGGCCAGGGTAGGAGGACTGCGCTGTCACTCACGTGAGAGGCGATGAGGGCCGCAAAGACAGGGGAGCTGGGACGCTGCAGAGGGAGAACCGACAGAATGGGGGGGCCAGGGCCAGAGGTGGGAGAGGGAGAAGGAGGGGTGGAAACAGACCTAGTGATGGCCTGGATGAGGGCGTGTACATCATGATGGAGACTGGGGGCAGGGGGCGTGGGGGTGGAGATGAAAGCTTTGTTTGGAGGGTGTTATGGACTGAATGTTTGTGGCACCCCCCTTGTTTGTTGAAGGTCTAGCTCCCAGTGTGGCTGCATTTGGACATGGGGGCTCCAAGGATGTAATCAAGGCTGAATGGGGTCCTGAGGGTGGGCCCTGCTCCCACAGAATGAGCGGTTCCATGTGCGGAGGCAGCCAGCCATCTGCAAGCCAGAAGGAGCCCGGACCCAACACCAGGTCCGCCAGAGCCTCGCGCTCGGACTCCTGGCCTGGAATCGTGAGAAAATACTTCTGTCGAAGCCGCCCGGCCTGTGCGTTCTGTGATGAGCAGACTGATACAGCCGGGTGAGGGCTGAGGTGTCTGAGGGAGAAGCTGTATGAAACGTGTCACGGGTGGGTAAGTGGGGAACAGATTTGGAAGTCATCGGTGCTTAGGTTGAGGCTGGAGCCATGAGGGTGGATGGGATCGACAGTGGAAGGTTCTGGAAAGAGAGGACAGAAGGCTAAGGACAGACACTGAGGGCCGTGAGCAGGCTGCAGAAGCGGCGAGGGAGCAGCCAGAGCAGGGGAGAAGCTGGCGGCGGCAGGGGGAGGAAGCCCAGGAGCAGGTGCGGGCTGCCGGCAGAGCAGATCCAGGGACTCAGCCACCCAGCTCCGTCACCGCGGAGGGGGCTCCTCACCATGAAGGTGTGAGCGCCACAGGCTTCCCCTCACAGTTTTCAGGGCGAGGCAGGCCCATCCCGACATCTGGTCCTTCAGCGGCTCTTCTTCCCGCCGGACAAGCTGCCAACCCTGTCCGGCCTCCAGGCTCTCCGTGCCCCATCTGCCTCCGGCCACTTCTGCCTCCACGCCCCACACCGTGGCCAGAGGGGAGCACCTCGTTTCTCAGACAGTCTGAGAGTGAGGGCCTCGGGAGGGAGCGCAGGTGAGGCTGGGACCTAGAACTGGGCCCATCCCAGCAACCTCAGGCCATCTGCAGGGTGGCAAGGAGCCTGGGTCCCCGAGCAGAGTGGGCCCCCCGGGTGGACCGCAGCGGCGATAGTGGAAGGTTTGGGTGGGACTCCAGGGCCCCCGGGGGAAGGTGCGTCTGTGCCAGGCACTGTTGCAGGGAGCTTTCTGTGACCTCATTTCACTTTCTTAAGATGCTATGAGGTGGTCGTTATTGTCTCTATTTCATGAGTGGGGAAACTGAGGCTCAGAGATACCATATGACTTGCCCAAGGTCATACAGCTGGGACCACGCTGGATTCAGCAGGTTGGGCTCAATTTCAGGATCTGTTTTATCTTCACAGAACCTGCTGCCTTTGTGCACGGAACCCCTGTCGTCCCCACGTGTTAGCAATGTCTCTGAACACCCAGACTCTCTTCCGAATGTGCACAGGTCCAAGGAGAAGGCCTGCCGACCCCTGGCCTGTGACCAGTAGTCACAGGGTGTGTTTCAGATGGCCTCTATGTTGCTTGCTGTCACCCAGCCCTCAGCATCGCGCCAGTCATGTGACAGGAGCGTAATGTACACGGCTGAGTGAAACGGACAAGAACTAAGGAACCAAACCCCAACCTCCGTAACAAGGAATCTGGGGCCGAGATAGATGGCCCATTTGATCGGGACAGAGCTTGGACGTCTAGATTTTATAGGAATGAATTGTTGCCCCTTTGGGAGCTCTCGGTATAGGGGGAGGATCATGGGCTTTGAAGCCAGAGAGACACGGGGTGGAATCTGCCAGGTCCCTGACTTCTGTGTGACTCGGGCAGGTGACGTCACCCTCTGAGTCTCCAGTTCTTTATCGGTGACAGAGATCCATCGCACAGCTGTGGTGCTGAATGAGACGGAGTGTGCTTTCCAAACGAGGGCACACGTGCACACCTCCTCTTCTAAGGTTTCCAGGAACAGGGGAGGACAGAGAAGAAACGGAGGCAGGGTCGGGCCCTCCCTGCTAGGCACCCCCTATCCCACCGTGGTGGTCCCTGACGGTACCCAAGTCTTTGTATGACACCAAAAACCCCGAGGCCATGAACATAAAGCTTCTGGCACGCGGTAGGCTCTCAACAGATGGTCTCTTTCCCTGTCAACGACATCACACCAAACATGTCTAACTCCTCCTTCCCATGTCACAACCCTTCAAACACCTAGACACAGCTCTCAGGCCTCCCCTGAGCCTACTGCCTCCCCGAGTGAACAGTCAGCGGGTTGTGCACCTTGCTCATTGGGTTTGACTCATGACCTCTCCTTGTCCACCTCGAGCCATGGTCCCCACATCTAAGTTCGGTTCTCTGATGTCTGACCAGAACAGAGTAAAGCACACTAACTCCCTGGGCTCCTTCCTAGTAGCTAATTATTTTGAACCTTAAAACACACTTGATATTTATCCCTGCTTCATCGGATCGCGGTAATGTAGCCCACAGCTGCTCCCAAGGAGACTTCCGCATGCTGATGGGGCCTCTCTTTCAAGCGCGTGCTATTCATGTCTAATCCAATCTGACAGAACATGGGCCCATTAAGGGCCCCTGGGTGAAGTGTTGTTTCCCACCTTGGGAAACATTCACTGCAGAACATCCACAGAAGTTTAGAAGTGGGGGACCCTTGGCAACTTCGGGTCCAAGTTCATTTCCATTTTCTTTTCTTTTTTTTTTTATTCTCACCTGAGGACATTTTTGCATTGATCTTCAGAGAGAGCGGGAGGGAGAGAGGGGAGAAGAGAGAGAGAGAAACATCGATGTGAGAGAGACACATCGACTGGCTGCCACCCACACGACCCCAACTGGGGCCAGGGACAAACTGCAACTGAGGTAGGTGTCCTTAGTGGGAGCTGAACCCAGGACTCTCTGGTCCGTGGGCCTATGCTCTAACCGCCGAGCCAAACCGGCCAGGGCTCATTCCCATTTTCAAAGTCGTGAGTGTCAGAGCTTGGCCCTGAACCTGGATCTCCCGGTTTCTCGTCTGGCCCACAGCTGCTGTGTGTACGTTCATGTACCAGAAGCGCCCATTCCGTTAACTCCCTGGGGACCACTCATTAGTTCCTCGCTCTCGGCGCTGCAGTGTGCAACTTCTCACCTCTTTATCTAAATGTCGTCTACGCAGTAGCCCTGTGACCTAGGTTGCATTATCATCTCCACTTCACAGCTGAAGAAATGGAGCCCTAGGGAGGCTCCCTGACTTGCCAGGGAGCTAGAAAGGGAGAGAACCAGGATCTGAACTAAGCACGTGTCCCCCAGGAGATCTTTGCCTGCGTCTGTCTCACCCAGACAGCGCTTCCAGACCTGGGACCCGTGCAGTCACCATCCTCACCCCAGGGGGGCGCTGTGGTACGACAGTGTCAGCACAGGGACAGGCTGGCCTCCTGGCAGGGTTTGGATGGTTTTCCCCCCAAAATAGGTTGACCGCTAACCCCTGGTAACTGTGAATGTGGCTTTATTTGGGCATAGGCTCTTTGCTGAAGTAATCCAGTGAATAGGAGGTCGTACTGGAGTAGGCGGGCCCTTTATCCAATACGACTGGTGTCTTCTAAGAGGGGAAGGGAGACACACAGGGACGTGTGTGGTGACAGCAGAGACCGAGTGCTACAGCTACAAGCCAAAGAGCACCAAGGACTGCCGGAGGGGTCACCATGGAAGCTAGGAAGAGGCAAGGGGGGATTCTACCCATTGTCTCACAGACAGCCCGCCCCCGACACCTTGAACTGTGTGAGAACACATTTCTGATGAACTGAGCCGTCCCGGCTGTGATTCTTGCGAGGGCAGCCCGAGGGACTCATACATGTCCTGCGAATCCAGTTTGGAGGCAGAGTCCAGGTGTGGCACAGAAGGACCCTTGGACCACTGAGGGCATGAGGCACACGGAGCAGATGAGTCCCTTGGCACTGCCCCCCCAAACAGTCTCCTGCAGAGCGATCAGGTCTGAGTGGGGTACAGGAAGGACACCTCTCCCTCCAGTCTCCTCACTGCCACCTGGGCATTTTAAAGCCTTTCCTGATGCCGCCGGCAGGATGCTGCCCTTCTCCGCGCCCCTGGGCTCGCCGCCACACCTCCCTGACTGTCACAGCTCCTCTGCTTTGGTCATCTCAGCGCGAGTGCCGCCCCGTGCAAGGGCCTGGAGCCGGGAGCCTGCTGGCCGGGGGCTGGACACCTGGCAGGGCCTAACAAATCCCGGGGACGGCTCCTGCCCCCTTTCTGTGGGGACTGGCATTAGCACTCACTGGCCAACAGGAGGTTTGCAAGTGCATGGAAGGGTGATGGCTGGCATCTCTCAGGCCTCAGAGTCTGCCATTCCCTTCATGCCTGTTTCCATCAAGAGATGAAGGTCACCCCCTCTGTATACCCGAGGTCATCGGTGTGTGTCTGAATCTAGCCCTGTGTACAGTCACTCATCACAACACCGCCCCGGTAGGGTAGCTTGGGAAGCTCCTATCTGCAGTCCAAAGACAGAAAATAACCAGGGCCCAGCAAGTGCGCAGGGCCTTTGAAAGGCCCACACACGCCACGTATGAGTTGGGGATGGAACTGATGTACGTGCCCAGCGCTGTGTGCCCAGTATAACAGTGATTTATCTCAGATAACCCTCAAAACAACCCAGGAGACCCGCTGGGCTAGGACGGAAGCTGGGCTCGGGACACTGTGAACTCCAATGGGCCCCAGGAGGAAGCCTGTGCAGAGCCGAGCCAGGATGCACACCCAGGGGCGCTGGCTCCAAGCCCAGACCCCAGGCCCCAGGCTCTGACCCGGGCGGGGGCTCCCCAGCAGTTACCTTCATAAGAAGCCTTGAATCCCAGGGAGCTGCCACTGCCGTCGGTCTGGAAGAGGAGCCACATCTGGTGGTTGGTGCTGACAATGAGGTCTGGGACCGACGTGCCTGTCAGGCTGTCAGGAGACAGAGATTCAGAGGTGTGTGTCTCGCCGCGGCACCCCAACAGGATGACTGCCCGGCAATGACCCCTGAAGGAGCGGAACGTGCAGGGGCCAGGCCCACCCGGGCACACGCTGAGCTCCACAGGGGCATGCGCCCCGCTTGCCGGGAGACTCGGCGCCTCTCCCCTCGGCCACAGCCGAAGCTTGACTCTCAACCTGTGCTTCCTCACCCAGACCCTGGGCTCACAAGAGAAATCTGTCCTCGCTGGCCCGGTGGACAGGGCTAGCTGGAACCAGATCTAATCCAGGGGTGTCTGCACTCCTGGAACCTCCGATCTCCCGTGTGACCTATACTGCAGAAGAGACAGACAGACCCCCTTTCCCTGGCTGGGTCCCAGGCATTCCTTTCAATGAGACACGTCCCCCCTTTCCAGTGTAAGGGAGGCTTCAAGCATGGCCATCACCCCAGGGCCACATTTTTCTGAAGAATTTGAGCACATGTAAGTTTCTGATTCAACTCACATTTCCCAGGTACCTGCCCAGGTGAGACAACTTTGCATCCGTTAGTTCATGGCCATTATCTCATTTAATGCCCCCAGTGGCCCAGGGAGGTTATTTATCCCCACCGGGCAGACGAGAAGACAAAGGTGCAAAATGGGCAATGGCTTTCCTGGTCAGCGTGCTGGAGGGTGGCGGGGCCAGCGCCCACCGCTCAGGCTGGGGTTCCCAGAACAGAGCTGGCTTCCTCGCACTGTGGAGACAAATCACCAGCACAGATGCGGCTGGGGGTGTGTGTGTGTGTGTGTGGACGGGGACTGCATGAATGGGTCTGCTCCTCCTTGGGTCGCAAGGCTGGGTGGGGCGTTGAGTGGGCTGCAGAGATGTTCTGCACACCCTGAGTGCCATGGGGGTGAAGCTGGGACAGACCAGCCCGGCCTGTGCAACACCCCTGATCTGGGGCCTCTCGCATGCTGTGATGAGTAAGGATTGAGACCAGGCCGGGGTTGGCTTCTGGCTCCGGGATGGCAGTAAACAAGACAGAAGGCCAAGGCCTCTGTTTTTCCTGTTTGACCCAATTGGGACAGCAAAGGAGCCAATTTTGCCTGCGTTTCCCTGAGGTTTGAGATTGACATTGGCCTAAAGAGACCTGGAGGTGGTGGGTGAGTCCCCTGGGCTGCTACAGAGCTTGTTGGGAGCTCACTAGACTGGTCCAAAGGTCTGGGTATAAGCTCTGGCTCGGCCATTCTTTGCTGTGGGGCCTAGGGCAAGTGGCTGGGCCTCTCTAGGCTTTTTTACTCCATGATAAACGAGGGGATTGGGTTGTATGATCCCCAAGAGTCTTTTCAGCTCTGCTGTTCTTTTTTTTATTTTTTTAAATTTTCACCCGAGGACATTTTTCAATATTTTGTTGAGATAGTGTGGGAGGAAGAGAGAGAGAGAGAAACATTGACATGAAAGGGACACATTGAGTGGCCGCCACCCACATGACCCAACCAGGGCTGGGGACAAACTGCAACCGAGGTACATGCCCCTAGTGGGAACCGAACCCGGGTCTCTCTGGACCACAGGCCGACGATCCAACCACTGAGCCAAACCGGCCAGGGCCGCTCTGCTGTTCTAAGGTCTCTCTATAGAAAGGCACACTGGGGTCGTGGGAGGAGACAGCAATGGTGTCCTTGCCTCTTGGGCACACTGAGCTGATGCACCATATAGGCCAGCCATCCAGGGCAGGTGAGTGATGGGGACACACCAAGAGGAGGGGACAAATGGATGGGATGACTACTTGATGTGCCAATTGGCCTGGGCCCTGAGGTACCCAGATATCTGGCCAAATATTATTTCAGGTGTGTCTGTACTACTGGATGAGATTAACATTTCAATTAATAGATGGAATAAGCAGACTGCCCTTCCCCAGTGTGGGTGGGCCTCATCCAATCAGTTGAAGGCCTGAACTGAACAACAAAGGCTGACCATCCCCTGAGTGAAAGAGGATTTTTCCTGTCTGCCTTAATTCCAGCTGAGACATTTCTTTCCCCCCTGACTTGGAATTGGACCGAAACAGCTCTCTCTGGGTCTGGAGCCTGCTGGCCTTCACACTAGAATTACATCATCCCTCTGCTGGGTCTCCAACTTGCCGACTCACCCTGCAGCTCTTGAGACTTGTCAGCCCCCATAACTGTGTGAGCCAGTTCCTTACAATACACCCTGTCCCCTCTCTGTACATCCTATTGGTTCTGTTCCTCTGGAGAACCCTGACGAACACAGTGGACTAGGCAGGGGTGGATGCCCTTCAGGCTCACATCCCAGCCCCTCCTCCCGGGACCGCACATCTCTGCCCTGTCACCGGACTCATGGGCAACATCCTGAATCCTTCAACGGACTGGTAGGATCTTCTCCGGGTAGGTACGAAGAAGGTGAGGGGTGTTCTCAGAACAGAACGGCTCCTGGACCAGCTATCACTGAGCAGCTGTCCTTCATTCATCATGAAAGCCAGAGGCTATTAGCTTGGAGCTGGCCTGGCTGGGAGGGCTGTCCACTGAAATCAAAAGGCAGGAACTCAGGTGCCGATTCTGCCACCAACCATGTCTGCAACCACTGGGCCCCAGTTTTCCCACCTGTTAAATGGGAATAACAACACCTTTCTCACAGGGCTGCTTTGGGAATTAAATGAGATCGCCGAAGTGAAGGTTCCCGGCACAGTGCCAGGCACACAGTAGGTGCTCACGCCTGTGGAATCCCCCTCCTGTTTGGCAGGGCCAATGGATGAGGCCGGGTCTGTCTGTCTCCAAAGCTGGACCACATGCACCAAACAAGAGCATTTTCCGCCTTCATGTCCGGCTACTGGTGGCGGGCAGAGGAGGAGCCAAGACCCAGTGTCAGGAGATCCCAGGACGGCCTGGGGTTATCCTCTCCCTTCAGCATGTCATATTAGCCTTTCTGAGCCCCCTAAATGTGTATGTCCATGTGGTCCTAATTCTCTGCACTCACCCATTCCCCAGATAGCTAAGAGCATGCAGGGAGGTTAGCAAAACGCTTTCATTGTCTCTGTCTGAAGTCAGCCCACCACGGAGGTGCTTAGCCTCGAGGAAAAACTGTTGGGTGGCAGAAGGAGGGTCTGTGCAGAAGCAGACAGCCACCCAAAACCTGTCTGCCTGTTCCCCAAGAGACTGCTCACTGTGTACACGTTCCCTGTGAACTCCTGGTGAGAACGAGGCCCGGGGCTGTTTCCCTCGGTTGGAGCAAAGGGAGGAAGAGGACCGTTGCTGAAGCTGGGAGCACTACCGGACACCTGTCCTGGTGGCAGGCCGGGGCGGGGACCAGGCAGGACCAGAAAGCCCATCCCACTCCCTCAGCCAAGGTCGGCATGCTCCCGCCCCCTCGCCTGCACTCCGCTTCACTTACATGTACAGAACTGTTTTCTGGTCCCCGTCCTGCCCACCGTCCCCGACTGTCAGGGTGTCATAGCCTCTCTCCAGGTCGAACTCCTCGAAGGCGAGCTTGATCACCTAGGGATGGAGCATGGCGTTAGGGAGCAGGCAGGGGCAGCCGGGGGCACTTTCAGAGCCTGTGGGACAGTGAGGAGTTTCCTCGTTATGCCGAGACCCTGGGACACCATCCTACCCGACCCTCAACCCAAACTGAGCATTTCCATGCCGGCTCTTTGAGTGTGAACTATTTGTCTCCAGGCCATCCAGTCTCTGGGGTCCCCTGATGTTTTCCACAGACGTTCATGGCACCTCTGCCCAGTGCTGGGGGCTGTCATGGCAACACCAGGCACATCTGGCCGACTCCGAGATGATCAGACTCTCTCTTCATGCTTTAATGCTTCGACACCCCCTGGGCTCCGTGGCAATTTTTCAGGCCACGTGTGGCAGCTCAGCCATCTTGACCCCAGGGACCTGCAGACTTCTCTCCCAGCCTCTCCTCGGCCTGCTTTTCTCCGGCCTCTTTGTTTGCTTATTTGTTGAATAAATAAATGTTCCAGGAAGGAGATTTCGACAAGATTCTTCTCTCTTAACCTGTGTTAGTCTTGCCTTCCACAAATATTGACTCAGCACTCACCGTAGCCAGGCTAGGAGACAGGGCCTCAGCAGGGGCCGTCCCACGCGGTCCCTGTCCCCGCGAGCGAGGGAGACAGGAAAGCGAACCGATAACCATGACACGGTGACGGGCACTAGGGGAGGGCCAGGGGCACGCGGGGGGCCTGGCCCACTGTCCTGCGTGGAGCAGGAGGGGCTCTTCGTGATGGCCGGGCTCTGGGAATCCTGGAGGCTATGAAGACCGGCTGACGGGGGACACTGGGAGAGGGAGGGAGCTTCTGAGGAGTCAGTGCACAAGGCCGAAGCTGCGGCAGACATGGAACATTCCAGAACAAGTCTTCAGCGTCTGTCAGGGGCGGTCCACCAGCTGAGCACACCTGCTGGCTGCCTGGCTTGGGAGGGGGGACAATGTAGTTGGGCCTTCAATGCAAAGAGGTGACTCAACAAGGGCCCACACTAGAGATGTCTGCTTGGAGCTAGGTCCAAGCGTCTCGTGACCTCCCCTGCCCTGAAGAGTCGGGGTTCATTCTGACGGAGGAAGAGCTCTAACGGTGGGTGGCGGGGACCCCAGGTGGTGGAAGAAGCAGCAGTCTGGCTGCTCGTGCGGAGACCGGTGTGGCAGGAGGGAGGCCCGAGGTGGTGAGGGTGCCTCCGGGCCTCCCTGGGGGGTCTAGGTGAGGATGGAGGAGGGGCGGGCAGGACAGAGACCAGGTCCCAGCAGCGCCAAGGGCTTGGGGACTGCATGAGTGTGGGGGCTGAGGCAAGGGAGGGGTTTGGGATGACTCGCAGGTTTCTGGTTTGGGCGACGGGGCGGTGGTGCTGTCACGAAGACAGGACACCCAGGGCCACCACTGCTGATGTCGCCCGGGTCCCCTGCTGCCCTGGCAAGCTGGTTCCAAGCCGGTGGCGATCTTCAGTGTCCCGGGGGGATGCTGCTCCATCGTTCTCTGAACTGAGGGGCAGAGAATTCCTACGGGACTTTCCCTCAGGGTGCGGGTCTCCTCTGTCCGACAAACGGCCCAGCAGCGGCATAACGCCAGGGAGCGGGCAGAGCCGTGCCACGGTGCCCGCAGGTGCACTCGTTTGTGAGCCCGGGTACCCTGACACGGCGCCCTCGCACCGGCCTGGAGCCAGGGGGAGAGGCATGTCTGTAAGAACGTCCTGCGCATGGACAGACAGGACGGACGAGGAGGTGAGGGCCACTGGCGGGCTGAGTCTGGGAGAGGAACTGAATCCAGTAAGTGGACAAGGAAGGGAAGGGTTGGTAGAGGGAGGAGCGTGACTGGCTAAGGGGGGAATGAGGACTTGTCCAGAGACTCCCGGTTCCCCTGGAGTTGTTTAACTGGGGGGGGGGGGGGGGGGCGCAGAGAAGTGGGAGGAGCCAGGTCAGGATGGGCTGTCTGGCTGTCTGTCCTGCTAAGGAGTTGGGCTTTGTCCCAAAGACCAGGGAGAGTTTCGGAAGAGCCGTAGCGAAGGTATGGAGTGGAATTGTTGTTTAGGAGAGACAGCACTGAGGGGTGTCGGGGAACCAGAAGACTGATCTCAGGGTGACAGCGATACTGTGGGCGAGGGGGTGTGGGCCGGAGCAGGCAGCAGTTGGGGTCCTTAGAAAAGGGGAAGGAACGTAGCTGTTGTAGTGAGTGGGACTGGGCCCCTCTGGTTGTCCCATCGAGCAGACAGACAAGCCCCTGTTTCCCTGATGGCTAATGTCATCATCATGGGACCATCTGCTCAGGCAGAATCTCCTGCTCATTTCTCACCCTCCCAGTCCTGCCTACAGAATGACGTCCCCATATCCTGACCCCACACAGGGAGGAGCCCGGGGCATCTGCTCCCTGCTGTCCTCCTGTGTGGCTCCTGAGCCCCTGGGCACCCTGTTCTGTTGGTGCCCTCTCCTCTGGCCCCTCTGTTTCCCATGTGCTCCCTGAGGCACCCCCACCTGTGTCAGTACTTACCTGCAGTCCTGAGACTGACCTGTCTGCCTGGCCTCCACCACACCAGGGACTTCCTGGAGGGCAGGGGCCATGTCCCACTCTGTCTACTGCCAGTGCCAGGCACATGCCAGGGGCTCAGACAGTGTTGGGTGGGAGGACATTTTGCAAACTTTCCTGATTCTCCGGCAGGGACTGACTGCCAGGTTCTCAGGTCCCTCCCAGGAGTTATCATCTAGAACAAAGGTGGGCAAGCTGTTCCGGTAAAGGGCCAGACGGTACAAATTTTCCCCTGTGCAGACCAAATGTCTCTTGGAGAGTGGATGCAGCCATACGCAAGATGTACACAAATGGGCGTGGCTGTTCCAATAAAACTTCATTTACAAAAACAAGCAACGCACTGGATTGGGCCCATAAGCAGCAGTTTGCTGACTCCTGGTCTAGAAGATACTTTGAGACACTTAATCGCAGTTTCGATCATCTTCTCTTGTGGGATCTCTTCACCTACAAGAGCTCACGCCTACAGTGTGCTTGACTGTGTTCTGATCTGTGCACTCACGTCAGCTCATGTAAGACTTACGAAAGCTACTAGGAACACCTCCGTTTCACTAAGGGGACAGCTCAGGCCACTTGCCCGAGATCACACTGCCCAGTGGTGGACCCTGGACTCACCGGGCAGCCAGAGGCCAGGCTCTTTGCCGCTCTCTGCTACTGCCTCAGTGTCCCCGCGAGGTCCTGGCCCACGAGAAGGGAGCTGGACTCCTCTCAAACCTTCCCTAAACTGAGCCCTTCACCTGGATCCCGCAGCTCAGCAGACTCGCGGCACAGAACCTACAATGAGGCGGCCGTGCCTTCTGCAGGAGGGGCCCGGCCTCTGCGGGCGCAGGGTCCCGGCTGCACTTTCTCAACACCACCACCCCTTCCTGCCAGCTCTGGGCAGAGGGCACCGGCTCACCATGACACTCCCAAAAAGGGAGCCTATGATTACTAGGTCTATAATGGAAAAACATGGCTGTGAAGGCCAGAACCCAGAGCCACAGAATGAGTCACCTCACTGGTCAGAGCGGCCGTTGATGTGCACGGCATTTCTGAACATCTGACCCTGGCACAGGAGCTAATCACAGCAAGCGGACAGTGCGACACTCGGGCACTGCGCTGCGGGATGGGTCCCAGTGCACGGTGTCCGACGCTCTCAGTTTTTCCACCCCACCTCCTTGGCCTTTGTTTAAACACGGGACCCTATAATGACTCATTAACTCACGTGCAGTTATTAAGCTCACAAAAAGCCTTTCTGAGGCGGGAGAGCGGCAGCACATGAAATGGGCTTGATCAAAGAGGTACAATGGTACACAGCTCAGACGCGCACCTGACACCCGCCAGGTAAATGAACACAGGAGCCCATCACCTCGGACACGTTACTGAGCACCTGCTACGTGCCAAGCTCCGCGCCAGCTGCTTCCCCTCCGCTGCCTGACAACTGAATGCAGAGTCTACATGCCCAGGGCACGGCAGACAGAGAGTGCTGGAGGGTCGCGAAGGGAGAGATGGAAGGTGGTCGCGGGCAGGAGGGGGCGCGCCAGGCCTGCGGGGTGGAGAAGGACTCGGACTCTGTTCAGGAAGTGCTGTGAGCGTGAACAGAGGGCCCGGGAGCAGGGAGGGCAGCCGAGGGGCGGGGGGCAGCCTGCACGAGTCTGCAGCTGGCTTTGCCTGGCAGGTCGGAGCAAGCAGTGTGGACTTGATGGTGAAGATGAGGGGAGGCTGTAACTCAGCACGAGGGGCTGGAGCAGAGCAGCCTGCCAGGAGCAGGTGCAGGGCCCAGAAGTGGGAGGGGGGCTTAGGGGAGCCTGGAGGTGGGGAGAGAGTCCTGAAGACGACACCCCTCAGCACACAGCCACCTTTTCTGAGAACTGGGGTGGGAGGGGGACCACGGAGGATGCCCACCCTGGGTCCCAGAGGACATCCCTCACTTCCTGAGCCTTGTCCAGGACCAGCCAAAGGACGGGGTCCCGGGCTTGCCAGCTCAAGGGCATTTGGAGGAAGCCGAAGCCTCCAGAGATCTTCACTGAGGCTGTTCTGTCCAATGACCGCATTTCCGCAACAGCCTCCTGGCTGGTCCCTGCCTCTGCTGCCTGCCCTTCCCTCTGGGCCTCGACCTCTGGGCCCACCGCCCCTCCCCAGGCACTGGGGAGCTATGGCTCTGGGGCCAAATCCGGCCTCTGGCCTGTTTTTGTATTGCCCCTTGAATTAAGAAATATATATATATATATATTTATTAATACACACACACACACACACACACACACACACACACACACACACACGCTTACCCGAGAACACGTTTTACTGATTTTTTTTGGGGGGGGAGAGGGAGAAGAAGAGAGAGAGGGAGAGAAACATCGATCAGTTGCCTCCTGTACGTGCCTGGACCAGGTATCCAGCCTGTAATCTAGGTATGTACCCTGACCAAGTATTGAGCCTGCAACCTTGTGGTGTATGGATGACACTCCAACTGAGCCACCTGGCCAGGACAAGAAGTGTTCTTATCTTTTTAAAGAGTTAAAAAAAATAAAGCACTACACAGAAGAATGTGCGACACAAACCTCAAAGTCTAAACTACTTATTACCTGGTTCTTTGCAAAGAAAGCTTCCTGACCTCTGTCCTAGAGCAATGGTTTTCAGACTGGGTTCCCAGGCACCCCAGGGTCTCATAAAGGTACTTCAGGGGTCACAAGAAAAGGTGAAGAAGGAGCCAGAGTGGGCAGGGCCCTGCACCAACTCAAGCAGCTCCTTCTGAGCTGGTTCATGTTGTGGGAGTCTGTGACAGACACGGATAGTGGTTTACCAAATGTACCTCCCTCTCTTTATCCATTCTTAACAGAACCCCGACCTGTTTGAAGTGGGGCAATGTGCCTAGCTAACCTCAGAGCTAAGGATGTCTGGCTCAGTGACAGGATTCCAGGCAAGGAGATATGAGCTAAGTCCTCAGGGCATTTTCCTGCCTTTCTCCTTGCTTTCCTGGAATGCTGATGTGAGAACAGAGGTGGGCAGCCTTCCTGTGGTCATGAGGACATGAGTCACACACACAAAAACAGCAGAGGGAAAAGAAGAAGGTGCTCAACATGCTTGAGGAAACTCAAACCAGCCTCGACTCTCCACCTCTGGGTCTCTGCTATGTGGGGAAAAGAAACTGTGTTTTCTTTAAGCTTCTGTGGAGTTTTCCACAACTCACAGCCAACTGCAACCCAGTGACTATAGGTCTAAAGGAAGGCTTTGGTCACCACAGAAAAGTCTGCCACCTCTTTGTTCTCAGGAGAAAGTTCAGCATCCTGGGAACCTGAGACCCTGCCCCTTTCCGGCTAGAGCCCCCCCAAATGCCCTGCTCAGTCCTACTCCCCTGTTCCTCCTCACCGCACTTCTCTGAGCTCCTGAAGGCTGACCTTGGCCCACCCAGCTTGGATTACCAATGCTGCTGTCACTCTGACTATCCGCTCGCGAAAGGAAGGGAGCTCCCTTTTCCGGGGCATGGTCTGCACGGTGAGCTCTGCTCGGGTCTTGCTGAGGGCCCAGGGTAGGGCTCAGGAACTGGCTTTGGGGGGCAGGGGGAGGGCCGGTGGGAAGGCTGACCAGGAGTTCAAACAGATCGGCCTCTGGAATCTTTGAGAAAGGCTTTGTAGAAAAAAATGAGCATAACTGATATATAAACATACACTGGTTTCAGATGTACAACATAATGATTCCATATTTGTACGCACAGTGAAATGATCACCACGATATGTCTGGTTTCCCCATCACCACACAATGCTACAGAATATGCAATACAATATTACTGACTACAGTCACCATGCTGTACAGTACATCCCCATGACTTACTCATTTTATGACTGGAAATTTGTACCTCTTGACCCCCTTCACCCATTATGCCCCCCTGGCAACCACAAATCTGTTATTTGCATCTATACATTTTGTTTTGTTCTTTAGATTCTACATATAAACGAAATAAGATGGTATTTTTTGTTCTCTAATTTCCTTTAGCATAATACCCTGAAGGCCCATTTATGTTGTTGCAAATGGCAAGACTGCATTCTTTTTCATGGCTGAGTAGTATTCCATAGATCACATCACATCTTCTTCGTCCACTCATCTATTGATGGACACTTAGTTGCTTCCAAATGTTGCCTATTGTGAATAACATTTAATGAACACAGAGGTGCATATGTTTTTTTGAATTAGTGTTTTAGTTTTCTTCAGATAAATACCCCAAAGTGGAATTGGTGGGTCATATGGTAGTTCTATTTTTAGTTTTTTTGAGGAAACTCCACAGTTTTCCATGTTGGCTGCATCAATTTACATTCTCACCAACAATGCACCAAATTTCCCTTTTCTCTGTGTCCTCATCAACACTTGTTACTTCTCTCCTTTTTGATGATAGCCATTCTAACAGGTGTGCGGTGACTGCTGTGTTTTGCTTTGCATGGCCCGGATGGGAGTGATGTTGAGCATCTTTTCATGTGCCTGTTGGCCATTGGTATGTCTTCTCCGGAAAATGTCTATTCAGAGCCTCTGCACGCTTTCAAGTTGGATTCTCTGCTTCTTTGAAATTGAGCTGTACACATTCCTTGTATATTTTGGATGAGGAGGTTGGGAAAGAAAGCCCAGGGACAGACACAGAGAACTTTCAGAGGTTCTGAAACTTTGGTCATTACCTCTGTTTAATTTTGGTGGCTCTGAGAGTAGTAAACCCTTTCACCCATTTATGACTCAGTCACTCACTGATTGATGGATTCATTCATTCATTCATTCATTCATTCGCTCGTTTGTTCGTTCATTCATTCAATAGTTAATATGCACTTGCTAGGTGATAGGCTTCGGGGAGGCAACGGCAGGTAAGATGAACACGGCCGCTGCCCTGAGCGCGTGCAGTCGAGAAGAGACCTACGAGTACACGGAAACCACCACCCGGTGTGACGAGTGCTGGAATCAGGGAAGCAAGGGTATGGGCAAATATGAGGGGCACAAAATCCCGGCTAGACGAGGGGCAGGGCTCATGTTCGAGAAGAGAGGAGGGTGTGCAGGGACACCATGGCCACAGCCAGTTCTAGGGGAACAGGAATGCCAAGATCTGATGGGAGGTGAAGAAACTGTAGAAAGGAAAGGGATCAAGTTTAGGACTTGGAGGAGACTGGAGCTGCCCGGTCATGAAAAATGGCCTGTGGGGGCCCTTGGCCTCTCTGAGGGCCAGCATCTTGCACGGAGCCCAGCACAGAGCGGGGAGGAGTGGATGCTTGCTGAATGAGTCAGTGAACAAATGGGCCAGCAGATGTGTTCCTGACATTTGCACTACTGAGTGATCACTTGCCTGGAGAGTTATTTCTTGGTTCTTCGGGTCCACAAAGGGAAGAGTGACGCCAATAATCCTCAAGGAGTGAATGATCACCACACCATCATCTTTGGCTTTGAGGTTCATGAATGAGCTTTCCTTTCTTCTTCCATGCACCCGCTTCTCCCGTCCACCCTCATCCCTCCTTATCCCTGCCTCTCCCGTCTCTCTTCCTCTCCAGCCTCACTTCTACTTCGTTTTTAACAAAGGTGGATTAACTTTCCCGATCAAACCCACTGAAGTTCATATGCAAATTGAATCATGTGTCTGGAGTTCATACCGAGAAGCTTCGCACGAAAGGCAGATGTGTGCAGGCGGGGGCACGGACACAGGTCTGGGTTTCAGTCCTGACCACGGAAATTTCATCAGCCAAGTCTGGCATGAGGTTGAACGGAAAGGTCCTAACAGGAGGTGGCCCTTGGGCCAAGCATGGGTGGGGCCACCGCTGAGGAGCCACCGGACTGACACAGGTCTCCTCCATCACTTATGAACCCAGTCAAACATCTGCCGAGCTCCTCTGTACGAGTGATACTATGCAAAATTCCCCCTGCCTTCAGGGCATGTCTCAACTATGGGAGAAAGAGATTCTAAACCCAGCACAACGTGATGTACACACAAACAAGGACATGTCGGAACAAGGGGAGGAGCAAGACCTCTTGGCATTAGGAAGGTTTCTCAGAAAACACGCATTGGACTGTGTCTCAAAGGGATAAGGAATTGGCCTGGAGGAGAAGGGAAGGCACCCTGGCACAGGATGTGCCTGGACAGTGGTCTAAAAGGGCCAGGCGCGTCTACGAACCAGGAGTTTGGTGTGGCAGAAGCTGGGGCTGCTTGAGCAGGTGGGCGTGGGCCCTATGTGCTTGGCTGGAGGGAAGAGTTGCTATTTATCACATATGCTCGGCTGGTCACAACCACCAGGGTGTTCTTTAAAAATATAGGTTTCAGGCACCTACCCCAGATCCACTGAATCAGACATTTGAGGAAAGAGCTTTGACATTTTTGTCTTTAAAGTCTCTCCAGGTCTTTGTGATGATTAACCAATTTGGGGAAAGAGTAGTGTGGGCAGATGGCCCTCGGGGCTGACACAGCCCGAATGGCTAAAGTGGGGTTCACACTTCCCGAGGAACTCCCAGTCCGGGTAAGGATGTGAGGCTGCAGGGGGGCCGGCCAGCACCTAGCTCTGAGCCTCTCTTCCCTGCATTATTCGCAGCGTGTTGGGTAGAGACACCCCTTCACCTGCCTCCCCGGAAGCCCTGTTCCCACGGTGTAGGACCACACTGCTGCGCCTTGACAGGTCCTGGCCATTCCCACACCAGAACATTTTGTTTCTCTTTGGACTTTCTTATTGCGCTTGGGGGTGGGGAGGGGAGGATGTCATCAGTGGAACATTCCCAGCTCCCTCTCAAGCTCAGGCAGCAGAGGCCCCTCAAGGGGGATGGAATTTGAGGAAGGTCCTCAAGTCCACCCATGTACAGGTGCCTGAGATACGTCATCATTCCCTGGCGATGAGGAGACCGAGGGACATGTGTCCTGGTCTACACTCCTGCAGGCAGAACTCTCAGCCCCTTCTCAGAATAGCACCTGTCTTCACTCCTTGCAAAGGGAGCCCCTGGATTCCCAGCCCCACCGGCCCGTCCCTGACTCCAGAACCCCCTTCCCACGCCATCCTCCTCCTCCTGCATCCTCGCTCTCTTCGTCTTCCATGCTCTGCCCTCCGCTGCAGTTTCCAGCGTCTTCACCAAATAAACACCCTAAGGAACCCGAAACCTTCTCTCCACCCCACTCCTTCACACATCCTTGCCTCCCTCCCTCACCGTGGAACTTGCCAAAGGGCTGTCCACACGCTGGCTTCTAGAGCCCCCCCACCCCGTTGCTATTTCTGCCCCCAGAGTCCCACCGAAAAGCCTTCTTTTAAGGCCGAAGCCAATGGCCTCTTCAGTTCCTCTCCAGCAAGACCTTTCTCATCCTTGCCACCGTCAGACGCGCCCTGGGCAGAAACTGCCTGCCTTTGGAGCCCGCTTCTCCCCCCACGGCTTAGGTTAGCCTGTTTCTTCCACTGGCTTTCATCTGCACGGTGGTGCTCCCGGACCCCTGCGGAACCCCCTACCCTCTCTGCTCTTTCCAGGAAGGCTGTGTGTTCCCTGGGCTCTTTGCCACATAAGTGGTTGGTGATGAGCCCAGAGTCATCTAGCGTCTGACCAGGTGCCCCAATGCCACGGGAGGGACCACGGGCACTGACACGCACCGTCTCCCCCTCCGGACGGCTGCAACACCACCTCCTCCTCTAGTGTTTCCTTTGAAAGTCCCCCATTGGTCCACGTCAGGAAGCACTGAGCCGTCATCACTTTGTTCACTGAATGAATGTTCACTGAGTGACTGCTATGTGCCAGGCCCAGTGCTGGTCACCTGGGACACCATATTGAATAAGAACCTCCTTCTCCCTCAGTCCTCATGTGCACTCAGTCACCGAGTCCCGCACCTTCCCCTGAATACCTCTCAACTCTGTCTCCCCTCCGCATTTCCAAAGTCTTGTTGATGCCCCAACTTTTTTTTTTTGCAACTGAGTAACTGTTTCAGTCTCCTAACTGGTCTCGCTCCCTCCGGTATCCCTCTACAACCCTGTGGGTCGCGACCCCTTGGGCGTCAAATGACCCTTTCACAGGGGTCGCCTACGACCATGGAAAACACATATTTCCACTGGTGATTCATAACAGTAGCAAAATTACAGTTATGAAGTAGCAACAAAAATAATTTTATGGTTGGGGGTCACCACAACATGAGGAACTGCATTAAAGAGTCGCGGCATTAGGAAGGTTGAGAACCCTGTTCTATAACCTTCTTTACTCCTGCTAGAGTATCTTCCCAAAACTCACACTTCCTGCTATTGCTCTAGTGCAGGAGAGGGTGACCCCAGGGGTGACCCCAGGGCCGCCGGCCCCGCCCTCAGCAGCACAGCAAGTGCACGCGCAACAGAACCAGAGAGACTGGGTTTAAATCCCGCAGCGGCCACTTACCGTTACGGGAAATTTTACAGCCTTTCACCTATTAGGATTAAGTTTTCTCATTCATCAGATGGGTCTGTTGAAACCTAATTAATTTTGCTATTATGAGAATGAAATAAAACCATTTATGTAGAGGGCTTAGCTCAGCGCTCGGCACATAATAGGTAATAAAAGTGAGCTGCCATCGTTATTAACAGCAGTCTAACACTTCTACCCTTCAAAATCTGTTTCAGGGTAAAACCCAAGCCCCTCGGGCAAGCATGTGGGTTCACCATGATCTCGATCCTGCTAACCTTTCCATCCTCATCGTGATTGGGGCATGTGGCATTACTTTCAGTTCTGAGAGGCTGTTCTAAACCTCAGTGCCTTTGCACATGCGTCCACTCTGAGCCTACTGAGTTCCAAGCCTACTCATTCGTCACCTCCTTCGTGAAAACTTCCCTGCCCTTCCAGTTAGCGGCTTCTCCCTAGGTCTTCCCTTAGCACTCTGGACACACCTCCCCGAGCATTTATGTGTTCGCTGGTTTTTTATTTATGTGCGTGTCTTCTCTTCGTATGTGCACGTTCCTCAAGGGCTGAGATTGAACCTCAGTGAATGAATGAATGCCCATCTCACAGAACATATTGTGGGCTTGGAGAGGCTGTGGTTTTTGCTGAAGGAGATGCCCAAAGGTGGCTGGACAGGCAGTCCTTGAACACGCGTGTCTGTCCTGTGGGCTAGTGAACAGGGTTAGGAATGCACGACCCATACCCCCACCTGCTGCCTGCAGGAAGGTTGCCCCGATTGTTCAGTCTTAGACTTTGCTTTTCCACACTTACACCCTACTTTCTGCATTGTAGGCTCTGTGGCTCTTCTCTCGCATGTTGCCAGGAAGGGGTACCCTTCAGCCTTTCTGGGTTCCCCCAGGACTACTTGAAGCTCACTAAGAACCTGTGGAGATGCCAGGAAAACCCTTCTGCACAGCCGGACTCTGAGGGCATGCCCTGCAGAGGGGCTGGCTTCAGGAACCCAGGCTGGTGTGACGTCCTGCAGGACATGCTGGGCCACTGACCCCTACTCCCCAGCCAAGGGCAGGCCTTCTGGGGATGAATCAAATTGTTTCTCAGAAAATTATCAGGCCTTACCAACAATTCTTCGGGTTCAAAAGAAAACCGAGATAAGCATCTTTAACAATGCCCAAGAAAGAGCCTTCCAGTCAACAACTTAATGGCAGTAAGTCCTTCTTCTTGTCTAACCTCCATCCTCAGCCCCACATGGCTGAAGCATCCTTCCCCTTTGACTATGTTTACCATCAAATGTTTTGATAAAATGTGAAATTTTCTTTGCAAAATGCTTTGCAGAGGAAATCTGTATCCATCGTTCCCAGCATAGTGGTCCTGGGTTCCTTGAGCAAACAATTTAAAAACGCTGAGTAAAATTCAAAAAGAAAAAAAGTAAGTTTTTTACAAGTTAGTAAGTGTTATATATCAAATTATATCCCCCTAAAATCCCTATGTTGAAATTCTAACCCCCAATGTGATAGTATTCAGAGATGGTGCCTTTAGAGAGGTAATTAAGGTTAAATGAGGTCATAAGGGTGGGTCCCTAAACCAATGGGGTTGGCGTCCTTATCAGAGGAAGGGGAGCCGTCAGGGAGTCTCTGTGTGTGCACAGAGGAAAGGCCAAGAGAGGACACAGTGAGAAGGACACCTGCAGGCTAGGAAGAGTCCTTCCTCCCCAGACACCGAACTTCCTAGCATTTTGATTGTAGCCTTCTAGCTTCTAGAGCTGTGAGAAAATAAATATCTCTCGTTTAAGCCACCCAGTCTGTTCTATTTTGTTATGGCAGCCAGAGAAGACTAACAGGGTAACACCCAGAGTCCCAGACCCAATGACTACAGGGGCCCAGATGTGACTCGGAGCATGAAGCTGGTTTTGTCCTTGAGTGCATTTTTTAAAACTGGTAAAGCAAAGCTTCGGTTTTCAGGGCCTTTGTGGAAAGGAGGGAATACGAAACAAAGGTCAGAGCCCACCAAGGTGGGGGACTCTAACATGACACCCCGGAATAAAGCTGCGCTAGTCAAAGCTGCATCCTTAGTGTGGAGCTAGAAGTAAGCCTGTCTTTTGTCTCATCAGCTACTACTACCCTCTGGGTGGATCCAGACCTTGACACTGAGGAGACAGCAAACAGAAAACTTCTCCTGAGAGTCCATCACAGTAAGTGCACCTTCGCCTGAGTTTCAGCCTTCACTTTACTTGGGTTGTTTGAAGTCTTCCTACTGGGAATGTATTCTGAAGATGTTTCTTGCTGCCACCAGGCAGAAACAAATGGAAACTCTCTCAGGAAGAAACTACCTTCTACCCAAGTCTCAAATAATTCCCACAAAGTTTATGCCTAGCCCACAGTGAAAAGTTAGAAAACAAAGAAGGAAATATGGTTCTGAGGGCAAGAGGCAAAAAATAACAGACAACAGAATCAAACTTATATAGATTCAGGTTATTGGGATTAACAGGCACAAAACATAAAATAAATGTCTAACATCTTTAAAGAATGAGAGAAAGATCTAAACATAGTAGTAAGGAGCAAGAGATTATAAAATAGAATCAGAAACATTTGAAAAAGAGCCAAATAAAACCTCATTAAAAGAAAAAAATATATTTAAAATGAAAACAAATATTCAGTGAATGAATTCAATAGAGATTAGACACAGCTGAACAGAGAATTAGTGAATAGAATTAAAAAGAAAAAATATGTGGAAGTTAAGAGACAGAAGAGAGTGTGGGAAAGATTAACAGGCCATGCCAGGCTTCCAGAGCAGAAAAGAGAAAGAATAAAGGAGAGGCAACAGTTGGAAATATAATGGCTGAAAATTTCCCCAAATTGATGGAAGATAACATGCATAGATTTGAGAAGCTTAGAGAAATCAAGCAGGATAAATACCAAAATATCCAAATGATAGTGAAACTACAGAACACAAAGAAACAAGCAAAAGACCATAAAAGCATCCGGAAGACTGTCATAGCAATACACTTACGGCAACATTGGGAGCTAGAAGACATTGGAACGATATTTCCATGTGCAGATAGTCTGTAATTGTCAACCAAGAACCAGATATCTAGTAAAAACCAATGTTCTTATGAGACGAAAGTGGAACCAGATATTTTAAGACAAATAAAAACTAAAAAAGCTTGTCACCGAGAGGAAGATACATTACATTGGAAAGCATGCACTTTGGACAGAAAGAAAGTAATTACAAAGAGAAGAAAGGATATGCAAGAAGGAATTGTAAACAAAGTAGCAGTAAATACGTCGGTAAATCTAAATGGACGTTGGTTTTATCAAACAATAACAATAATGACTTGTGAACATACATGAAAATGCACACATCACAGAGTATAAATCAGGAGAGATTAAAGCCATAGTGTTCCAAGACCTCTGATTTTCAGGGAGAACATAAAATTACTATTTATATTAGACTTTATTAAGTATGCATATGAATATTTCAGGTTAACCCTAAAAGAATAGACATGATTGTATAATTTTAATGGTCTGACTCTTCTAGTTACAAGATAGATTGTGAGAATGGGTTTTTAAAAAATCCAGCTACACACAAGACATGTAAAGTATTAGGAAGTAGAAAGGTTTGAGGCAAGAAGGAACGATTTATTAGACAAAAAAACAAAAGAAAGCTGATGTAATAGCTGGGGGAAAACTTTAAGATCAAAACATAACTATAGATCAGAGAGTCATTACATGACTATTTTTGAAAAATTTCAATTCACCAGCAAGATATATAATTCTCAACTTGCACGATCTAGTAACATAGTCTCAAAATATATAAAGCAAAAATCAAGAGAACCTAAGAAATAGTAGGCAAAGCCACCATCATAGTGGGAGCTTTTAATATGCCTTGCTCTCCAGGTGACTGATCAAGAAAACAAAATCTATAAAGATATCAAGGATACACGCACAACCAACAAGCTTGATGTAATGGAACACAAAAACTACAAAATATACTTTATTTTTTCAAGCACACACAGAATATATGTGAAAATAATCATTTCTGGTCCAAAAAGCAAGTCTCAACAAATTTCAAATGATTCAAATACAATGTTCTCTGACCACAAGCTTTAGAACCAGTAACAAAAAAGACCAGAAAAGTCTTTTGTTTGAAAATTAAGAAATACTTCTAAATAAGTTGTGGTGGAAAGATGAAAGAATGATGGCAATTGGAAAATATTCTGAATGAAATTATAACAGATATACTGCGCATAAAAACCTGTGGGGAAGTAGCCAAAACAGTTCTTAGAAGGCAGTTTATAGCATTCAACACTTAAATAGGATTGAAAAATAATAAATTAAGCTTCAAAATTAAGATGCCAGAAAAAGAATAACAGAATAAATCCAAATATAATAGAAAGAAGAAAAAGATGAGCAGAAAATAATGAAATAGAAAATAAATATATCAAAAGAAGTATTAAGAAAATCAAAATTGGCTGTTTGCAAAGAATAGTGAAATGTAAAACCTCTGGCAATATTGATAAAAAAGATACAAAATAAGAAATGAAAAGGGGAATAAAATGTGTAATAAAAGATAGAATATACAACTTTATACTCAATACATTTGAAAACCTAATAAAATAGCCTCAAGAAAAAAAAACCCACAGATAATCTAAACAATCCTTTAGTCATAAAAATATTAAATCTGTAATTTAAAATCTTTCAACAGAGGAATAGCAAACCCAGATAGTTTTGCTGAAAAGTTCCATGAAACTTTCAAAGTGAAAGTTATTACTATCTTCTACTTATAACTCCATAGAATAGAAAAAAAGAAAACAATCTCTACATCATTTTATTAGTTAGCAATATCTTGACAAAAATATCTGGCAAGGGTACTAAGGAAAAAAAGGCCAATTCACTAACAACAAAACAGAAGAAAATTACTAAAAAAATATTAGCAAGTCAATTATAGGCATGTATAAAATTGATAATAATAAATGACCAAGTTGGGTTTATAATGTGAGGTTGGTTTAACATTAGAAAAATCAACCAATGTAATTCACCACACTAAGAAAATAAAAGATCAAATCATATCATTATATCAAAAGATATACAAAAGTGCTTGATAAAAGTCAACATCCATTCATCATCAAAGTTCTTATCAAACCAAGATTAGAAAAAATAAATTTAAAAAAAGCTTCAGCAAATATCATAATGATGAAGAAGTAAAAGTATTCTACTTAACATTGAACAGTAACAAGCATGCCCACCATCATCACAGAGACTTGACATTATATTTGAGGTTTAAGTCAGAACATTGGGGCAAGAAGAGGGATGAAGAGAAGGTGTAAGGATTGCAAAGAAAGCCATCATATTTTGAAGATGATGATTGTCTTATGTAGAAAACCTCAAATAATTCACAGATAAATTATTAAAAGAGAGTTGCTATATACAAAGGTCAAATAATAAAAATTAATTTTATCTCTAAACACCAGCACGAAATAGGTAGGAAATAAACTTTTAAAAGATATGATTTATAACAGCAACAACAAATTTAACATATCCAGGGGGTAAATATATTAAGAAATGTACAAGATCTGTAATGTAAAAATTCCAAAAGTTTATCAAAAGCCATTAAAGAAGCCCTAAGTAAATAGAGAGATATACCATACTCATGGAGCGGGAGACTCAGTGTTACAGATATAACAGTTCTTCACCAAATGATCTACAGTTTTGGTAAAATTAAAGATTCCAACAGGTTATTCTGTGGGTCTTGGCAAGATTTATGAAGGAACAAAGTCACCAAAAAACAAATTACTAAATGTGAAACAAATATGTGAAAAGGTATGCACAGCAGTGCAAAACTGCACACAACAACATAGATAAGTCTTAGGGACCTAATTCTGAGTGAAGTTGATTAAGAATATATACAACATGATTATGTTTATATGAAGTTCAAATGCTGGCTTTTAAATAATGTATTTCTAAGGATACACATTTACGTGTACATTATCAAGAAGAGGAATTGTGAGCACACAATCAAGGCTGAGTTCACCTGGGGATAGGGATGCGATGGGAGGGGGGAGGGATACCCATCACCAAGGGAACTGATTTGGTTATGCAAATGTCTGTTGTATTGATGTTCTTTCTATCTGATATTTTATAAATATGCTTTTTATCTACTCGATATTTAATAAAAACCTTTTTTATGAATTTCCTAAAAAGAACCGGCCACAACCAAGCTCTGCGTTTGAAACCCTGGTAGACGGCTTGTCTCCACCCCAGCCCTGCCCACAGGACACGCCCACGCTCGCTGAGAAACGTACCTTGGCAGGGTTGAGTGCTGTGATGATCCACACGCAGTGTGCGTTGTTGTCATACTGAATGGGGAAATTGGGGGAAGTGATGATGCCCGAGGGGCCTCGAAGGTGGGCATCACACATGCGGGCTGCAGAGAGAAGTGGAAGTTTAGTTTCGACCAGGTCCAGTTCCCATCCCCACCTCTCACACTCAGCCCAGGGGAGGTGGAAATCAGCCCAGACATAGCCTTCTGCTTCCTGTCTCCTTCCCTCATGGTTCTCAGTGGGTTTGAAGTGTCAGTTCCCGGATCACTGGGGCAGGGCCAGGCCTCACAGGCCCTGCCTAGCCTGCTGCTTCTATGGTCAAGCTAAGCCAGCTCGGACCCCAACTCCACCATGATCAGCAGCTCAACTCCACCGAGAGGGTGTGGCCTAGTGCTCCTCACACTGACCCGAGTCTAGGTCAGCCCCAGACAGCTGTGGGCCTGCTGAGGCGCCCACTTGCTCTGCTGACCGGTCTGTGCTTCCCCATTTGCTCTCAGGCCTCCTGAAACAGAATCTCAGGATGTCCTTGTCAAGGCCACCTCATTAGGTCTCAGAATGTCCGCGCCCAAGGACTCTGCCAAGGCCCCCCGCTCAGCCCAGGACCAGGCACCCAGAATGATCCCCTCCCCACACTCAGCACATGCCTAAGACAGGCTTTTGACTGGAAGCATAGAGATTCAAGGTGAAATTAGAAGAAGTGCTCTACTCAAGTAGATATAAAGTGTTATCAATCACAGCTTAATCTAATTAAGCCCTTTAAAATAGCTTCTGAGCTAATTAGATTAAGTAGTGATTGATAGCAGTTAAGGTACTACATTGTACCTAGGTGTTTGCCTTCTTTGAAGACGTGTTCTTTGGTTCTAGTCACTTCATTCTTCAGTGTTAGTGCTCAGCTATTTTAATAAAGAGTTCTATGAGCCTGTTCCGTTGTTGCCCACAAGGCAATTTATCCTAATTGTAGGCAAAGTGCCTAACAGTGAAGAAATAGTGAGCAAATGCAACATGCCTAAGTATATAAAATGAAAGTGGTGTCAAGCCCGGTTTCCCCTGATGGAGCAAAATATCCCGAGCTCCTCTCTGCGTGTGGCTGGGGCCATGGTCAACCTTTCCCAGGACCGGCTTCCCGGGGGGTCTGGGAAGCAGTTTCCATGGCTCCCGGATACAGTTCGTCTCTTCTCAGGACCGCAGGCCGACGCTCTAACCGCTGAGCCAAACCAGCCAGGGCCAGTTCGTCTCTTCTCATTTCAGGCGCTCATCCCTGCACTCGCTCATTCCGTTTACTGAGTGCCTCTTCGGGGCCGGGCAGAGTGTGGGAGAAGAGAGCTAAGACACAGCCCTCCTCTCCGCAGGGCTAGCGCAGGAGGAGGAAACAGGCATGACAACAGAACCAGGTACGGCTGTCCGAGGGTCATCCGCAAGAAGCCGCCGGGTCAGAACCGCTCCTTCTCCTCGTCACCGTCAGTGAGGAAAGTCCTGGAGGCTCGCCCCAGCCCTGCCCCTCCAGGATCTTCTCCCTCATCCTGAGCTCAAATGTCCATCAAATCAAGTTTGAACACAACCCGGAGAACCCTCTACTCCACTCCCCTTGCGGGCATCCACCTGCTTCTGTAATTATGTGCCGAGAAACACTTCAGTTCGCAGACTGTGCTGGGTACACCTGGGCCTGAAGGCAGACGCCGGGTGCGGAGAGTGTGGGCCGCGAGGGCTGCCGACAGCCTCTGGGTGTTAAATCTACCTGCTGGTTGTTTAAGCCCCGGTAAGACAGACAACTTCTCTGACTCGCTCTTCACCTGTAAACCGGGGCTAGTGCTATCACCCTAGAGGCGTGGTGAGGATGAAGTTGCAGGAGATAATGGATGTCAAGGCTCATCCAGGACCCGGGGCGTTGTTGTCAGAATTCGACAGTGGGGAGCTGAGCCTGCCGGACTCCCGTTGTCTTGCTCACTCCCTTTCACTGCCCACGGTTTCTCTCAAGGCCCAAGTGCTTTTTTCTACCCTTCCCGAAGTTTCTTTACATAGGCTTTTCACCCTCTTGAACACACTGGTGGCTGACAACTTGACTACACAGATTAGAATGAGATCATCAAAACACGAGCCACAACCCCAGCCCAGGTGGGCAGCGGAGCCGGGGACGGCCAGCCCTGTGGGAGCCCTTCCACCCCCCCGGCAGCAGCACCGTACACCTCTGCCGGAAAGCCAGGTTTTGCTGCCTTAAGAGCCCTCAGCTTCAGACTCAATTTATCCTGCACTTGTTTCCAAAAATTAGATGGTATTTGTAGTCGGTTGAAATATGCTGAAGGTAATTAGAGAGAACAGGTCAAAAAGGCATTTACCACTTTAAGAGCTTAGAGGGAATTAATTAAAACATTACAGTCTGCAGATATTTAGCATGGAGCACCTTAAAATAGGTTCAGAATGGAGCATCAGCTACTTTTTCCCTCTGCTGTCTGGGTCAGGTCAGGGAGGGGTCTGCAGACAGACTTCCTCCTGAACAGCCAGCCCCTGGGATCCCACCAACAGATGGACAGCTCACGACTGCAACCCACACGGGCTGGCGAAACGGTAGATGCTCAGACACGGTCTGAGTAAATGAATAAACACATGTTTATGTTTCTCTTTTTGTCTTTTCCCATCAAATTTTCTGCTGGACAGCTTTCAGGAGACTTCTGGGGACCTTCCATGCCTGACCTCTGCAACCCCGCTCTTCCTCTGGACCTCACCACCCCTGTAACAGGGTCAGTATTCCAGGGGACTCTAGGGGGACACCACCTGGACCCACAGCCAGTTCTGGCACTGAAACAACTTGGCACCAAAAAGGAAACTGCTTCCGATGCAAATGCCTGTGTTCTGTCTTCTCCCCAGAGCTGATTCCCACACCATTGCCTGCTGCCCTCCCTGCTTCTCCTGCGGACCTGCCTCCTCATCCCCCCCACAGTCCTCCGGAACCACGTCCCCACCACCAAGTCTACGGCCAACAAACCTGCTGCGTCTGCAACACCTTTCAGTCCCTCCAGCTCCTGCCTCGATCGCAGCCCGTCCCCCGCCCCAGTCCTCTGCAGCGCTCCATCGTGGAGAATTTCTCCGACCCTCCCGTAGGTCGCCCCGCAAACATGTGCTGAGCCCTGGAGGAAGGCTTCTTTGACCTTGCTTTAGGTCTCATTCCACTGACACCAACATGTTCTCTCTACCCATCAGCTCCCTGCCTTCCCTTCTGTGCTAACCCAGTGCAGAGCCCAAGGTCCTCCATGGTGATCATTTTCTTGCAAATCCACCCAAGTCCTTGCTCCTTTTTCCCTTAATCAGTTGCCTGAAAGGCATCAATTATAGATGAACCTCTCCACCTACATTCTCTAGCTCTGCCCCCATACAGTCGAGCTTTTCTGGAGAAAAATCGCCTGAGTAGAAAGATTGATGTCACTATAAATACATGATTATTCACCTTAAAAAATCCTACATAGTGCCCGGCAACTCTGCCATTTAGCTCTACGAAGCTCATTTTCCTGCTCTGCGCAAAGACCCCTTCGTGCCGTCTACGTGCCCCTCAGACCTCCCGCCCTCCCCTTGCCTCCCTTACTCAGCGGATGACCTGCTTCAGTCTTTGAGGGTGAAACAGACGAGCTCTGTCAGGCACACACCCTCTCACCCCCGTTCTGCGATCCCGTCCGCTGATGTGCGCATCGTCTTCCCTCTAGTTGCTTTGCCAGCCTCCTCTTCATGAGTCCTGGTGCCCCTGCCCAAGGTCAACCATGTCCATGGCCGTACCCAGGATTTGCTGTTCTGGGCCCCAAGAGTTCATCTGTGAGATCCTAAACTCCCATCATCCCATTCTTTGCCCTGCTGCCTATGATCTGGAGGTACCTGCTATCCTAAATCATAGGCCCCTCCAGCCTCTGGCTGCTTCGTTTCTCCTCACCTATTAATCCCCTGCTGACCCTTCTTCGTTCACTAGTCTGGACCTCAGGACCCTCACCAATGGCTCCCTCAACACTTCCATGTCTGCCTTGGATGAATTCTACCGTCCACCTTCCCTATTCCTACTCCTGGTGCCAGGGTGCCACGTGGAGAACCCTGATACCAGCAGACTCATGATGTGCCCTTGCAATGGAAGCACGGGCTCGAGCTAGGCTTTCCCTCTCCCTTGTCTTTGCCTAGTTTCCTCAACAATTTCTTACAAGAAGAAGGTCAGCCAGTGGCCACTCAGATGAGCCAGGGAACCGCAGTGGACCTCTCTGGAGGATCTGACCTCCTGACCCTTCTCTCTTGGTGAAACTGGCACCCACTGACTTCCAGAATGCCTGTGGGTCTTCTCCTCCCTCTCTGACGGGCCCTTCCCAGCCTCTTTCTCGGCCACTGACTCCTTAAGAGAAGTTGTTTAGATCTAGGTAGGGAGCACAGAGGAGTTCTTTGCACACTTCCTGCGAATTTTCCATGAGTGTACAATTTTAAACCAAAATAAAAGTTACCAAAAAGTGGGGGAGTGAGAGTTGTTCTGGGTGGTTCCATCCAGTATACTGACTCCAAAGGATGCCCAGGTGCAAATCTCAAGAAGTGCAGGATGCAGCCTTTGGAGTCAGGGTTTGACTAGCTTTGTGCCCTTGGGCGAACTGGCCTAACGCACCAAGCCGGAGCTACACGTAAAATATGATATCGTAATGTTCTTCATAAAGAAATGATGAACAATGCCTACTACAATGCTTCATACAAGTATAAACAGCTCGATAAACGGGAGCTTTGTTGTGAGCCCGTGCATCGACATCGGTAAGCGGCTCCGGGAGCAGCGGGACGTGTGTTCCTGCCCAGTCAGTGAGCACGCGGAGGGATTCACTCCGGAGAGCAGAGGAGGTGCATGCATGGTGCAGGTGTGGGGGAGGGCGGGGAGGAGGGTGCAAACCAAACTTTGAACGATAGTGTTTAAGGAGCAGGTGCAGGAAGCCCATCCAGTGAAGGTCACCAGGAAGGAAGACAGCCACCTGCAATTTTCATGGCCTTTAATTTAGCTGTTTTGTGCCGTATTTCCCACATTTCACTCCCATCCTATGGGAGTGAGGGAGAAGGCTCAGAGCAGTTCAGTAACTTGCCCTGTGCTATACGGCATGTGAAGAGCAAGGCTGGAACTTGAACTTGGGTCTCAGAGTCCCGAGTCAGGTGTTCTAGTCCCCAACACGGCCTTTCTTCTAAACGGATACATAAATGTGCATATATGAAATATGTATAAATAAATATACATACGCATCTATTAATGCAGCAAATAGTAGGTTTTCCACAAAGGGAAAAATTAACGTCCTGTTGTTTTCTGTTGATTATCCATTCTGTGACTCAGTAACTGCAGGTATCTGACCTGGACAGAGAAAGTCCCCATTCTCTGTCAACCCCAATTTGTGGTCACAAGAAACCGGGTTTCCAGGTTGTCAATGTGGTCTTCTTTATTCTATCAGTGGTTTATAAACAGTGTTCCCTGGAGCTTCAGGGTTTCTCTAAGGTGGCTTCCGGGCTGCTGAGCCTGGTGAGGAGGGGGTGAATCCAAACCCCCCACCCCCACTTCAGTGGGAGACCTCCCACCTGCACCTTATATAAAATATGTCTAACAAATCCTATATCATACTGTTTTGCCTCCTCTGGGGCTGAATAAAATTCGTATAACAGTGTTTCAGTTGCCCTCAATCTCCTTTGGATGATCAAAATTTTCTAGACGTGGTTTCTTCGGGTGGAGGGACACAAAAGGAAGGCCCGAGAATGCCTGATGTCAGACTCTGAAATGAGGGCACAGTGCCACACTGTTCATTCATTTCAATCACCGACTCACGCAGGTCGTCTCAAAACATTGTGGCGAACCTATTATTTGCCAGGTCTCATGTGTTAGTGTAATTAACTGTGTGGAGAATGAATATTTAAAATCAAATCACAATTTAAATGCATTAGGGGAAAATAATACCATCACGTGTGTGGTGGTGAATCCTTTATAGAGTGCAACCTTTCGGCGACCTGCTTATTAGTGCAGCTCTCTGGGAATTCAAAGAGTTCTGTCCCTTTTGAAAGAGGTTTACTCAAACGCAAAACAAGAGATTTTAAAAGGAAAACTTTCCAAAACGGCCGAAATAAAAGGACCCTTGAACCTAACATCCATCTCAGCCCCGGGTCTTCAGGGTTGCCTGGGACAGATGGCCCAAGTTCAAACCCAGGAGCCTCTGCCTTCTCTCTTCCTCCCTCACAAGGACCTATGGGAGAGGGACAGGGAGGGAGAGGTGGCAGGAGGGTGCAGCTGTGTGAGAACCCCGCTCCCCCGCCGTCAGCGCCGGTGACTATCACATGGCTTATTGAAATTTGGCCATCAGTGAGCAGGGGACGTTTTGTTTTCCCAGTTCACAATGAGGGCCCTGTGGCTAAAAAAAAAAGATGAAGGAACTTGCCCAGGGCCAGCAAGCTAACGGGGGGCAGAGTTGTGATCCAGATCAAAGTCTGTGTGCCTCCCAAACTGTGCGACTGCAATGTCATTGGGCAAGACAGCGAGGGACAGGCTTTTCAAAGGACCCGTGGCCGCCAGAGGCTGGGGTGGGCTCCCGGCTTGGGGAAGCTATATCCCGGCAGTGCTGAGCAGTTTAAACCAAACGTGTTCACGAAGGCCTCACGGACACACTGGGATGTTTGAACATGAACACGTCCAGGTCCCCTGCCTCGGCGGGTCCTCACCGTAAGGTCACAAAGTAAGGTTCTGTTACCTGCCTTTCAGCAGGAAAAAAGAGATTCAGAGAGGTAAAGAAACTGGCCCAAGGACAACTAACAGCGGTGACGGCCGCGTCTGAACCCCGTTCCGCGGGGCTCTGCGTCTATGCTTCCTCCCAGCGCCAAGTGGCAGAGCGTACTGTGACTATGGGGAAGCTCAGCCCCTCGCCTAGTTAACAGTGGAGTTCAGAGTTGTGTCCACTGGGTCAGAACCACTGCAGGGACTTTAGTGGGGCACACAACACATCTGGAGGAAAAGATGAGCATGTTACTCAGTGGTGAACTTCCTTCCAAAACACCAGCCCTTGCCCACCCTGGGCATATTCATGGAAGCAACCACCATTACCAACAGAACAACCTTCCTTCTGTGAAATGATCTTGGTGAGAGATCAGATCTCCCCTCTGCCTAAAGGCATCGTTATTCTGGCCCCTCAAAAGGAATTATAAAACAACAGGTTGCTACAGGGTCCCTTGGTCCTCTATGCCTCTCTACACGGCTGGTGTCTGGCTCCTTGGAACCGGAGTGGTGTGCTCTTCAATCATTCATTCATTCAGTCATCCATTCAAGACATCACTGAACACCTACTAAGTGCCAGGCTCTGTTCTGTGAACAACACAAAGTCCTTGCCCTGCAGACCTTGTAATCTAGCATGAGGATATTTATTTTCTTGTCTAGCACTCCCCAGTGTATAAGGTGTTTCCATATTCAAAGCTCCATTTCACCTTCACATTAACACAAGATGAGGTAGAGCAGGTACCGTGACCTACCTTTCCAGGTAAGAAAAATAAGCCCTGAAAAAATTGCTGATTTGCCAAATTGCCCATGGCCAGCTGGTGGCAAAGCCAAGAGTTCTAACCAAGAATTCTTCTTTGTGTTTGATTTTTAAAAAATATTAGCTAAGAGGAATCTTTGAAATCACATAGCTAAAATGAATGGGAACTCAACATACATTATAAATTGTGGATCATGGCCACCTTGAAATTGCGTGAGAATGAATAAATCTAAGGCTCATTTGAAAAATATGTTCAGGACCCTCCTCCAGATGACTCATCAACACATTAAAAAGGGGGTGTGTCTCAGCACCACTGGTCCCCTCCTCCGTGAAATGATCTTGGTCCCCATCAGAGTTCTTTCCTCCTGGACTCCTTACTCTGCACGGATTTCATGGTGATGCATTTGCTTGCAGAGAGGCAAAAAAACCCCTCCTTCTTAAACCTGGAGAATCCAGAAGGTGACCTTATTGTTGGCGACACACCTTCTCTTCCAAAGGGGCACTCGAAAGAGCACCTGCTGGCTTTGCACACAGACGCGAGTGAGTGATGACTCGGGCACCAAGACAGTCCTGTCACGTGCGCAGACGGAGGAAGCAGAGAGATGCGCAGAGTGGAGGAAATTAAAAGCCGTCTCCTGGTGCCCTGGGGACTGAGGCCAGCGGCTTCTCTACCGCAGACGCAGCGGCTGCCCTGTCCTCACAGCGGAACACGCTCAGTCTGCTATCGTAAGGTCAGCGGGATGAGGGCTCGGCCAGCCCAGCTTCGGGACAGGTGATGTCTGGGGACGTGAGTAAGGCCCTTGAGAACAGGTGCCCAGGGGTGGGGTTAGAATAGAGGAGCCCCTGCGACCAGGCTCACATTCTTCTGTTTAGCTACGAGCATCTTCAGAAACAGGTCTGTTTACGGTGAGTGTACGGAGAGGAACGGGGCACTGAGATTCGGGTCTGGGAGGTGTTATAGCGGAGGGCTTCACAGTGACGTCATACGGGTGACTTCCCTTCCTATCTAGATGCAGGGGGAACGTCTAGCAATGAGCTACAAACTGCTCCATGCATGGCCCCCACGAGACTGACAGTTCCATGTATCTCTTCCCTACTCCTGGGTCTCCTCATCCTAGTATAGACCCTGATGCAGAGAAGGTGCTAAATAAGTGTAAGTGAATTGGCAAATGAATGCAGAATCCCAGGCCGGCGGAGCAGCGAGAATGGGCGGAGCCAGTCTGGCTGCGGCCCGGACCTCAGGTGCTAGGAGCTGGGCCCCATCCTCCACGCCCAGCCCAGCTTCCTGGCCAGCCTCCCTTCCCCAGGGCAGCCTCACCTCGGCAGACGGGCCTGTGGTCGCTCCAGGCCGCGAACATGTCGCTCACTTTCATACAGGTGATCCGCTTGGAGCCTTGCAGGTCATAGCCCTCGTTGCAGGTGAACTGGACGCTGGATCCTAACCTGGGAGACAAGGGGTGTCTGTGAGCTCAATCCCTGGGCCTTCCAGGCCCACCCCCAGCGCTTCCTGATTCCACAAAGAACCACACTAACTTCATTTCTCCTCTGGCCCTTAATCTCTACCATTTTATCACTTAAAACCTCCATTGGAAGGGGCTTTAATCAAAATGGGGAATGATGGGAAGAGGCCTTGATAGAAACTTTGCAGAATGCACCATCTCGGGGCCCTGGGGTCTCCCAGATTATCAGAGGCGTGAGCTGCATCACTGCTGCTGACGACAACCCTCTGTACCCTAGGTGCAGGTTTGCTGGGTGACACTGGCTGTCTACAGCCCCCCCTCCCCTTAAAGCATGGACACTATTCCCAGAACTGGGCCAGGAAAGAATGTCCAAGGCCATAGCTCTTGCCCAGAAAGTGTCTGTTCCTGTATCCACACTGTCCTCTGAACTCCGCCTCCAGGAAGGCCAGCCAGACCCTCTCCTCCCCCTGCAGCCCATCCCACTCTCCTTGAGTCAGGAAGTTCCCAAACAGATCTTACCTGAAATCCGAGCCTAGTCTTTTGCCCCTTTCGGGTATACCAGGGTCTGGACACATATTATGCCCTTGGGACACACCAATCTGAGTTACTACAAGGCAAAAAACAGCACATACAGAGACGGGTGACCACAGGCAGGCGCTGTCAGGCAGTGTCTCGGGGGGAGGTGGACCCGGAGACAGAATGAGGCCCTGCTCCGGTGGGGCTGTGTAGGGTGGCTGGGGTCCACTGGGCTTGGGTTTCCTGAGTGTGCAGGTGGAGAGATGCTTTTGACAAATTCCTTTGCGAGCAGAGTCCAAGTAAAATTCATCAAGAGCATGTGGGCTTAGAGGCAGGTACTCCATAAACAACCGCCCCGTTCCCTCACCCACACCAGCGGCCAGAGGTGGACGGTCTGCAGTCCCCAGTCCCTCCCCACCCTGAGCTTCCCATCCGGGCATGGCGACTCTGGATGAGATGAGTCCCCCAACCTCAGCCCCACATGGAGAAATGACTCAAAGAAAGTTAAATAAAAGGTGGATGCGTGATCAGAAACGGTAAAGAATGTAAGAGAAAGCTGCAGTCTGAAATTCAAAGCAGGGACTTGAGCTCAAACACGGATATTTCTGCTGGGAAACCTCTGCCCATCAGACTCTTCTCGAGCCAGGGGGAGCAGTAACCGGAGCACCCGCCTCCCCACGGCCCAGCGCCTCTGGCCAAGGGCGCCGAGCAGACACGGCACCTGTGGCGGTTCTGCCAGGCGGTGCGATGCCCTCACACGTGCCAACATGAGTCCTGTTTACAAAACGCAGTCATCTTAGCGACAGGAGAAGCTCGATCGGGGCGGCGCACACCACGTTCGTTTTGTCCTGTTCCCACTGGGGCGGGCGGAAACCCGCTGGCCCCTGCCGGTTGACTGTTCTCGAGATGCTCTTACTCATGAGGCTGGAACCCCTCACGCCCCTGGACTCTTGGCTTTGGGGATGACCCAGAGCGGGGGCCAGGCAGACAGCCTGGCCAGAGGAGTTCCACTCAAGGTGTCCCTAGTCCCATGACCCCAACAGCACCCTTGAGACCAGGGACAACAGGACGTCTGGAACGTTCCCTGAGTTGGCCCATTTCTGTCCCACACACTCAATGTCCCACAGTATGAGCAACATGCTCCATCACTCACTCACTCACTCACTCACTCACTCTCTCTCATTCCCGCACATGAGCACACACAAGGCGGTAACTGAGCACCTACGGTGTACACGGCCCTATCGTATATACCATGGGAGATGTCAATGTTAGATATGACCTGCCCTCAAGGAGCTCCCAGTCGAGTGGAGACAGAAAACGTGGAAACTGAAACCGCATGAGGAGCTGATGACAGAGACAGCTACAGGGAGATGCAGAGGGAGGACCCCTCTCAGTACTGAGAGAAGCAAGAAGGGCTGCCTGGAGGAGGTGGTGCTGAACAAAGACCTGGAGACAGTGGGATTTGGATGCACGGTGAGAGCGAGGGCAGTTCGTCAGACAGCCCGGCATGGAGAGTGAGGCAGGAACGTGGAGACAGAACTGAGGTGGTGCGGTGTGGCCAGAAGAGGAGGGAGGGGTTTGAGTCTGATCCTGAAAATGACGGGGAGCCGCTGAGGAGTCCTGAGTTGGGGAAGGGCACGGGGTATCTGGATGGCTCATGAGGTGGCCGGTTAGGGCAGGATGAGTTAGGACAACGAGAGCCTGGCCGTGGTGACGTGAGAAGCTTCATTTAAACTGACTGAGCCTGAAGCTCATTTCCACAGTGAGAAGCCTGGTGTAGACCCTCTTCAAATCTCCAGGTACCCCAGGGTGCGGTTGGCCAAGGGACCCAGGATTTGGACAGATTGTGTGCTCACACAGGACACCTGGCCCCGAGCTCACCGCCCCTTGGGTAGCCCCTTTTCTCCACTGTCCCACATCGCCAGGTTAAATCCAATGGACCCTCATCCTCTCCTCTCTCCCCTTGCTTGCCAAGCCTCTACTTCCAAAGCTTTCGCCCCCTTGCCCTAGCACCATCCCGGGCCCCCCAGCCCGGGCCCCCCGGGAGAGATGGAAGAGCTGTCTCTGCAGGCAGCGCGCTCCTGCCTCCCGGAGCCTCGGTGTTCGGCTAGCAATGGAAGGGAGGAGAGAGCGGGCCTCAGCATCCCGGGGCGGGAAGGGGAGAGGAGGCTCTGTTCTAAGAAGAGGGTTCATCTGTTGTCAGCCAGCCTCGCGTGGTCCAGGCGTACTGAGGACTTCTCAGCTAAGCTTCTACTTCTTTGGGCCCTGACTACTCAACCCGGCCACGGACCACACCCGTCCCAGAGTCCCTGCCGACCACCACACCGGAACCCACAGCCAGCTGGCTGCACGTTAACGCTGGACAGCAACGCCCTGCCCCCCTCCTGCCCTCTTGTTCTGTACGGACACCACGCAGTAAGCAGACAGAGCGAAGGCTAACCGATGAAGGTGCTTCTGGACCAGAGAGGAGACCATGGCACAGCCCGCCCACCGAGCCACAGCCTGACATACGGAGCGAGCCGGCTGCCTGCGGCTCCATCAGCCAGCCTGAAGCGAGGCCCAGGCGCCGTCCAGCACGTCACAGCCCAGCGGCGAGCCACTCACACCCCACTGGTGCCCTGTCTCCTGGGAGGACCGAGCGGACGACAGCAGCCCCATGTGGACCTTAAGGCTCCCAGGCAACCAGCAAACGTAAGTCCAGGGAGCAGGTTACGGCCTGGGTTACAGAGGCGAGAGGCTTCCCCTTTCTCCATCCCAGCCTCCCCTGCCTGGCCCAAGCCAGCACCGATGTCTGCAGCATCAGCTCGCTGTTGGCGACAGAGGGCAGGAAGAGAAGGCAAGGGGACCTTACCCCCACCCCATGAGGATCCCTGTGGTGAGGAAGAAGCTGGAACACGCTCAGCAAGGCAGAGTGGAGGGAGGCACGGGCATGTGGGGGTCAGAACCGACGGCCGGGGTCCACGGTACCCACGGACTGGCTGGTGAAGGCAGCAAGTAGGGTCTAGGCTCTGTAAGTGGGGGACACTCCTCCTCCAAAGCTCAGGACATCTGTCCACAGGGCATCTGTCCAGAGCACAGAGGGCCAGACACCTGCTGCCTCGGCGGCTTGAGTCGCGACTGTCCCTTTCCGAGGGACTCTCAGAACCAAGACCAGTACCTAGTTACAGATATATATATATATATATAAAATTTTATATATATATAAAATTTTAATTTTTTGCAATATTTCATTAGACTAAGGTTATTCATCTTTCCAAGGGCGTTCTGGACACCTCTGAGCAGCCAATGGACACCATGGGCCCTCTCTCCCACAAAGGCACCCACAGCACCACACGTACTGGTCGGCCAGTTCGTGGGCCTCCTGAAGTCCTAGGTCAGGAGAGAAGAAGGTTTGTATCCCCACTTTACAGATGTGGGAACTGAGACATTAGTGCCTGGGGTAACACGGTTACCTGAAGACACGCGGGGATAAAAACTTGCTCTCCCCAGTCTGGGCCATTTCCTGAAAGTTCGCCTGTGGCCCCAGGACCAACTCTGACATCGAACAGTGTCTGCCTCCGTTCATCGGGGCCCTGTGTGCAGGGCCACGGTTCGAGCCTTCTCTGCAGACGCCTGGCCTAACCCTCAGCTCTCCTGGCTCCCTGCTTCTTCCCCTGGCCCCCAGTCAGGCACTAGGGTAAGGCCCCCTGCTATCCAAGCCCCTCCCGATGTGGTGACCAGAGACCATGGTCTCCAGAGACGGGGGAGTTGTGCCCCTTCTTGATTGGAGGACGTGAAAGACCAGAGAAAATCCCACACCCAGGCTCAGCCCCCCGGGGACCTCAGAACTGCACTGCCTGCCTGTTAGCCCTGCTCCCCACACCCGGCACAGGCTCTGGAACCTTCGGGGCTGCTCCCGTCTCCCCCAGGAAGTACTGCCAGCACCCCGAGAGCTGTGAGCTCGTGGACGATGTGACAGAGGAGAGTCGGGAGGCAGGAGAGAAACAAAGAGGAGAAAGCAGAGACGGTGAGGAGGAGGGTGGGGAGCACGGAGGGCGAAGGAGGAAGGGAGGGGACAGTAAACCCGAAGGTCAGTCGTCTGGGGACCATGGAAGGCTCCCCATTGTACCTTCACAATGAAAACCGAGGGATTCTTGGAAAAATCTCTGTTTTCAAGACCAGCCTTCTGGGGTGGCCCAGAACCTTCCCAAACCCCTTTCTGTGCTCTAGCCCCAAAGCCCCATGGCACAGGTTCCAGTCAGGTATTTCTGGGGTGAACTGTAGCCCACTCCCCAGCACTGGATGCCCCCCTTTACATATTCCAGACATCAATAAGCAACATGTTCCACAGACACAATCCTCCCCGTGCCCAAGCGGAGAGCCCGCTGCTCCCTGCTCGCCAAGGGCAGGACCCCACCCTCGAGACCACTCTGCCCAGCCAGGTCCAGGGACCCTGCGGGAGCTGACTTGGCATCTGCCTCTCTCCCCATCCCGGTCTTGCCCTGGGAGCTGGAACTGGGGCCCTGCAGCCTCCGAGGTCCCAGCCGGAGGTTACCGACTCCTAGAGGAGTCAGAACAAGGACGTCTCAGCAGGTGGAAGTGATTCAAAAGGAAAAACAAAGAGAGAAATGGAGCAGTAATGACTCCCTGGACTGCAGTTAGAATGGGAAGTGAGGGAGGACGAGGACAGAGAGGGGAGGTGGGGGCAAGGACAGGCCCTCGCTGCTCGCTGGCCACCAGGTCAGTGTCTCGCGCGCAGAGCCCGGGATGGAGGGAGGCGGGATTGAAGGGAAGTCATCCCAGCGTCATCTGGCTCCCCGACAGCCACAGCACCGGCGGGTCTGACCTCAAGCAAGCGGCCCGGCAGGCGGGCCAGCGGGTGGACACTCACACACAGATGTCTTCCGACTGCTGTCTTTGCTGGGCATCAGTTTCACGCCTCGAGACTTCAGCTCAATCTGCTTCTTGACTAGAGAGGAGGTAAGAGAGAAAATGGTTTCAGTTTTTTTCTGTGACTGGGGATGGGGTCCCTCCAGACTGATCCCTTTCTTGGCTTGGGACATTCCACGGTGGGTCAACGCTAGAAGCCGTCTGGCGAGGACAAGTCCGAGGGTGGCATTCGAGTGTGGCAGGCCCTCCGACAGGGAGAGAGGCTGCTGTCAAGGCTGGTCCTCCGGGGCAGGCAGACACGGTGACCTGCCGTCCACACACGAAGCCCTGCCCAGGCTCTGAACCAGCCCTGACCGGGTGTGTTAGATGGAATGATGGCCCCACATTGTCACCCTGAGCCACACCCTTTGCAAGGTGGACGCCTTCCCGTTGAAGGGGTGGACAGTATTTCCTCACCCTTGTCTTTGGGTTTGGGCAACGGACTTTTAGAGGCCTTGACATGTCCAAAGGCTTGAGAAGTGCCTGTTGGATTAGTCCTGCCTCTCGCATCTCTGCTGTCAATGGGAGAAGAAAGACCTGGCTGGTCTCAGGAGGACGAGGAACCCGTGGAGCCAATCAGCGCAGCCCACGCCAGCCTACGGGCAGGAGAAGCTGGGTCCCGGAGGCCTGTGGGGATGGTGCCTGGCTCAGGTGCTGGCCTGGTGGATGGAAGTGGGTTCTGAGCCGTCACTGAGTCCAGCTCATGGCTCGTCAGGACTCTGCCAAATAACACAGCAAGGGCACCAGAGCCAGAACCAGAACCAGAACTCCACAGTTCCAAAGGCCGTTCCTCTGAATCCATCGACCTTCTTGGGTCTGACTGCCCCAGGTCCCCAGGCTCTCTGCTGGCCGTCAAGGGCTTCATCCTGTCTCTGGTTATGAGGCTTGGGGTATCTATCCAATCCCAGAGCCCCGTGGCGTCTCACAGCTGGCCCCAGCGGGTGACTCGGCCCCACTCAGACTGCTACCCAGCTGTGGCAGCAACCCCTGTGACCAGGGCTTCCTGTGGCCCAGGCCCTGGAGCTCAGTGCCTTACAAGTTCTTCACGTACACCAGCGTCCTCGACTCCTTCCGTCCTCACACCCACACACGCCGCGTCTGCAGAGCCTCCCAAATACACCCAAATGCAGTTCCTGTGTCTGTCACCCTGGTCCACCTCCCCACTGCTCTCCCTGTTGCCATGGCCACCCACCTTCCCTCCTTGCCCCGGTTATAATCTGTTCTCAACACAAGAGCCAAAGGGATCTGTTTAAAGCATAAGTCAGACCGTATTATATCTCTGCTCAAAACTCTCTGCGTCTCCTAAGGTCAAAGCCAAAGTCTTTCAAACGGCCCGCACGGGCTCAGCTGTCCTCCCTGCGACCTCGCTCCCCCCCAACCCCAGGCCTCCCCGTTGCTCCTACAGTATTCCAGATGTGTTCCCGGTTCCACCTGCCAGGTCCCCACAGCGCTCCCCCAAGTCCTCAGGACTCGCTCCCTTTCCCCCTTGACGTACTTGTGCAAACAGCACTTCCTCTTGGCGGCCTTGTCCGACCGACTGACTGCTCCACCTGAAGGGGTACCCCCAACCCCAGCGGCCCTCCCCTCCCCTGCCACATCTCCCTGACTTTCTGCCACGTGGTGGGTTTCGTCAGCCCGCACTGACTGTAAGCTCCATGAAGGCAGGGCCGCTGGGCTCCTGTCCACTGCTGTGTCCTCGATGCCTAGAAGCGTGCCCGGTACACATTGGGCCTCAGTAAGCGTTTCATCTGCTCCTTACTCACTCAACAACCTTGACCAGTAGTTACGATGCCACCTGACAGATAACAAAGTCAGGGTTCAAAGCGGTTCAAGTGATTTGCTGCGGGTCACGGCACCTCAGACCTTCTCGTGACCTGCTCCAGGGCAAACCGGGGCGCCGTGCACCTTCACAGCATCTTCCCCTCCCAGCTCGGCCCTGACAACCCAGGCACTGGCTCTGCACTTGCAGGAACAGCCAATCCCAAAACCAGAGCCCCCAGCCATCAGGTGCGCCAGGGGCCGGCCCCCGCGCCCCGCCCCCGCCCGCTGTGCCTACATCCACAAGCTCCCCAAGGATTTGACCCCAGCAAGGTGCTGTCGACGCTGAACACCTGCCGGAGCTCGGTTTCCAGCAGTCGCTGCTTTCCCAGGTGCGTTCAAACCCTTTTATAAATGTGCGTCACTGTCCGTGTGTATCGAGCAGGAAAATTCCCAATGAATACCAACACGGGCCGTCATCGAACAGAGGGTGTTAGGAGGCGAACATGCATTATTCATGCCCCCAGCTGACAGAGTGCAGCAGGGAAAACATTCCTCGGATTTGGTCATCCCCGGGGAGCACGAGTGGTCCCTGCACCAGGGGAACTGCTGGAGCCCAGCTCCCCGATGCCCAGCAAAGGGGTGGGTGGGGGGAGGGGTCTCTACCCCCCAGTGCAGCCCCGTGAGCTCAGGTCTGTGGAGATGGCTCAGGGCACCTGGCCAAGGAGGAGGAGGTGAGTCATTCCCCCCATCTCCCTGTCTGCGGTTGTAGTGTCCACCGGGGGAGAGGGGTGGGCAGGGGGCCTGTGCACCATGGACGCCCTCCCCCGGGCACATGCTGCTGGGCTTTTCCTGAAGCTGCTGGAGGGGGACTGTGAGGTGCAGGAGGCCATGAGGGGGTGGCTAAGAGGGAGCCCTACTTCCTCTCTTCTCCAGGTTGCATTAAGGAAGAGGCTCCTGCTCTTCTCCCCGCTCGGGACCTCAGAAAGAATCCTGCCGATTTCTGTGTCCATCCTGTGCACTCTTCCTCCCCAGAAGGACTGGCCACGTGGAGGGATCAGTGCTAATACTCCGTGGGCCACTTTTAGTAGTGGGCGACAGTGTCACATCTCCCAGACAGGAAGTGGCATCTGTTCTCCTCTGCTTCCTGCCAGTTACCGCAGGGTGGAGTTTGTTAAGGTGATGAGAGGAGCTGAACAAGAAGGAACACGGAGAGCTACAGGGGGCTCCTTGATGACATAAACTTTGTGACTCTTTGCTCCTGTGAGCTGGGTCAGAGGTCACGTCACCATGTCATCTGTGAGCATCACGCGTTGGCCTGGGGAATGCAGGGCGCCGCTCTGCGGGCCGGGGTTCCTCCCCCCAACCACATGTCTCTAAGAGGTGCGTGTTCAGGCCCCGCTGGCCCGGGCCCTCACTGCTGCTGGAGCTGGTGCGTGGGTCAGGAAGGCGTCCGGGGCTGGGAGGTAAGCTCTTGGCCCCAAGGACATTCGTGTCAAGAAACCACCGCCAGCCCTGGCCGGTTTGGCTCAGCGGTTAGAGCACTGACCCTGGAACCGTCTTGGGTTTAATTCCTGGTCACGGCACAGACCTTGGTTGCAGGTTTGATCTCTGGCCCAGATCAGGGTCCTGCAGGAGGCAACCAATCAATGTGTCTCTCTTAGAGGGAAAAATACCCTCAGGTGAGGATTAAAAGAGAAAAAAAAAACATCACCACATGCTGGGGCCTCTGTTTCTGAGCAACTCCAGGGAAGAGGTCACACCCCGAATTATATCCATTTAATTTGTCTTATTTTTTTATCCTCACCTGAGGACATTTTTGCATTTATCTTCAGATACAGTGGGAGGGAGAGAGGGAGGAAGAGAGAGAGAGAAACATTGTTGTGAGAGAAACACATCAACTGGCTTCCACCCACACAACCCCAACCAGGGCCGGAGAGAAACTGCAACCGAGGTACGTGCCCTTAGTGGGAACCGAACCTGGACTCTCTGGTCTGTGGGCCGACGCTCTAACCGCTGAGCAAAACCGGCCATGGCCAGTTAATTTGTCTTTTAAACAGTCTGATCAAGTGGGTGGCGGGCGGTCAGGGAACATGGAGCACCATGGGAAACCAGCCACAAGAGGAGCTTCTTGCTGACCGAGCTCCACGGACCAGGGCAGACCGGGTGCGAAGGCCCAGGGAACACGGGCACGTCTCCCTCTAGACCTCCACAGGGCACCCCTGGCAGACCCAATCCAAATGAAGGGCAAACGGCAAGGACCTAGAGAATTCCGGGGACGTGCTCGCTTGTGCTGTTCGTACATTGTTCCTTCGGGCACCGTCGTGCCAGCGACACTGCGCTGAAGCACCGTCTCCAGAGAGGATGCCGTAGCCGCCGACGCGGCAGAGAGAAAATGGACCTGGGCTGGCTCCACAGCTCCGGCTACACTGGAAGGCACACCTCCCAATGCTCATAGGCATGTGCATGCGTCCGTGCACACATCCACACGCGTGTCCACAGCCAGCACAGCCACGAGCACACACCTGAGCACTGGCGAGCCCATGCCTATCAATACTCACATACAAAATAACACTCCCACTTCCACAGGCTTTCGTGCCGTGTGTGAACACAGCCGGGACTCCCAGGAGAAGAGCGCGGGCCTAACCGGTTGATGGAGATCGTACTGGGTGCATTCATCTCCTCCGAATGATAATGACTACAGGAGACTGCCAGGCCGCGCCGTTCATCCTTTATATTCTGGTTAATTACAAGACATTTCCCCGCTGCTGTAAAGGTTAGCAGGACACACGGCACGCATTTAGCTAGGAGAATCTGGCAATACAAATGCCTCTCCAGCCTGCAGCGTGAGTTATTGGGCTGAGCTAGCAGGAGACAAGGACCTGTCAGTAGAGAGGAGAGGGAGGTGTGATCTGTCTCCAAGGCTGTGGGAATCAAGATCGGTGGAACCTGCAACTTCTGCTCTTCCCAGCGGACTCCGACTTCCCTCCGCACGGGTGAGCCCCTGCGCTAACCTTGATCACCCCTCTCCCCACCGCTCGGGACGTCCTGCTGGCCGGAACATCCCTTCATCTCCCTCCACACCTGCTCCTTCACCAAATCCAACTCATTCAACCTTAAAAAGATGCTCCAATGTTCTAAACCACTCCTGCCCCAAACTCGTCTTATTTTTTTTTTTTTTGCTTGGATTTTGTTCACCAATTTACTCTCGCTATATATTCATTTAAAAAATGTTGCCGAGCTTGAGTTTTTCAACACTGAAATCGGATCTCCCCTTGGAAGGCGTGTTGGCTATGCATCCTGCACCGTCCCCTGTCACGCGCCCGCCTGGCCGCCTGCCACCGGCCCTGCAGAAACGCTCATCACTCACAGGCCTGCGCTGGAGAGAGCCGACCGCTAGCACACTGGCTGCTCATCTCACTCAGATTTATGCCAAAGATGTGAAATCTGGTGCAGATGCTACGACCCGATGCTTCCAGGCTCAGGCCTCCCGGCAGACACCGCCGCCCTCACCATGGAGGAGAACTGTGGGAAGGGCAGTCATCATGCAGCAGCTGCTGCCTCAGCGCAACAGACAGTACGGTGTCTGGTGCCAGGTCAGCTGACGTACAGGTACATATAAAACCATCACAGCAGGTTTGATCAGGATGTCACCAACACAGAAACGAGGAGGCTGTGGCGGCACCACCACGGCTATGCCCTGGGACGTCCGATGGCCGGGAAGGCTTCATCCCGGGGAGGTCAGGAAAGGTGACGCTGCCCGTCGATGCTGTAACTACGAACTTAGGAGGCAACCTAAACCCATGCTAACGAATCCCTTTGCCACCATTTCTGCAAATGGAGACAGAGAAATCAGCAACGTCATTTCTGATGGAATCACAAAGATTTGAAGAGTGTCCTCACGTCACAGGACAGTAAAACATTCAATGATGAACTAGAAGTTGAAGGCAAGAATTCAATTAGATTCCATATTCCCCTAGCCAAACAATCCACGAAAACACTCAGAAATGGGAAATCTGGGATACTTAGGATTTCCTGTGTCCAGTCCACTGCACCTGGCCCAGAAACTGCCAAGGCCCAGTGAGAGTCTTTGGTTGTAATTGCGGAGGACGCTCAGTACACTCACTTTGAACAGGATGAACGTTGCTGGTTACAGCACTTCGAGCTCCAGGTTCCAATGTCACAGAAAAGAAGCAAGCACGCTGGTGCCGCTGATGGTGTGGCATCAGGAAACGAGAGCGGAGCCCTCAATCTGTGGACGTTTCGCTTCATAACTCGGAAAAAGTTGGAGAGGTTACAGTGACCCAAGATGATGCCACCTTCTTTTTTTTTTTATCCTCACCCGAGGATATTTTTCCATTTTTTGTTCAGACGGGGGGGGGGGAGGGCATCGATGTGAAAGGGACACATCGAGTTGTTGCCACCCACACGATGCAACCAGGGCCAGGGACAAACTGCAACCGAGGTACGTGCCCTTAGTGGGAACCGAACCCGGGTCTCTCTGGGCTGCAAGCTGATGCTCTAACCACTGAGCCAAACTGGCCAGGGCGATGATGCCACATTCTTACAAGGAAAAGGTGACAAGATTCAAGTTGAGAAACATATTTAAGAAACCAGAGTAGCTAGAACGTCACTACAGCTGACAGTGACAAAAAACAACAAAATGAACATCTGGCAAAACTCCGGAGAGGCACTGTGCTGGAGACTGGGGACGAGTGGCGCGGGGGAGAAGGAAGGAGTCGAGGTGCGCTCGCTGCCTGCTCCGAGAGCCGGTGGGAGAGGCCTCTCTGGGTGCTCTGCGTTAGTGCACTCCAGGCTCGGAGCTGCTCCACGGTGTGGAAATCGTTAAAAGATCATGTGCATTCTGCCCATGACCACTGCTAAGCGTGCAGGGGTAGGATTACTGACAGTTAAGAAATACATGCAAAGTTCCTCAGAAGCTGGTTATGTACCACGCTGGGTGATTTTGTTTTTTTTTAAATAGGGAGGGAAAAGGAACCATCGACCCAGCTGAGGCTGTAAGAAGTGCCCTGTTGGGTGCTGCTGCTGTGACTTCTTGGTTAACCACAGCAACACTTGCTGCTACCGGAATCCCTAAGGAAGAGAAGGGCCCTGGCGTGGAAGATGGGAGGCAGCCGGGGGTGGAAGGTTCTAGTTCCCAGACTAGTGCTTTGTCCTTATTAGTGGGCTGGGCAGTGTCTTCGCAGACAACTTCCGAGAAGTCAGCTGGAGAAAAGGACGGGAGGAAAGATGTTTCAGGGCGTCACTGTGGCCATTGGCTACTGGTTTCAGATGCCTCTGCAATGCGGTTCTCTCTCCCTGAAACCTCCTTTCCCCTCTTGGCGACCTGTTGGTCAAGGCCTCGCTCACGGGCTACCTGCTCGGTGTGGCTGTCGGTGCATCTCAGGGAGGTCAGCGCCTCTCAAGCCTGCACTCAGACCACGGAAACCCTAGCGGGCTGCAATGTGTCTTGCTCTCCTGCCAATTTGTCCCATGAGCTCCCGTGTCTGCACCCTGTGACCGACACACAGCCAGACACACAGGTTTCCGACGGTGGTCTGATGACCAGATGGGCGAATGGTAGTTTTGGAAGAGCGTGTGCTTTGAATTCGTTTCCTGGCCGAGGAATGGGCTCTGCTCTGGTGAGGGGGGAGCACTGCATCTGTGCCGATGCTCACTGTTCAGCTCAGGCTCACCGACTGTGTTCAAAAGCCTGGTTTCGTGGGTTCCCACGCCAGGTAGCCACCCAGACATTTGTGCCAAGGTCCCCGGAGACCCAGGACTTGCAAATGACACTGGCAAGGGTTCGGCAACTCAGCAGGCGAACAGAAGAGGACAGAAGAGTCGGAGCTTGGACGACGGGATGCCCGAGGCACTTTCCGCTCTGGTCCGAGACTGCGGATCAGTCACGTGTGAGCAAGAACACAACAGGTTCAAGTGAAAAACAGGATCTTCGGCCTGTTATATAAACAGCCTCGAGCACCGCAGCAAATGCAAACTGTTTGCAAATGGAAAAGTTTATTCTGCAGACAATGGAGTTTGCAGGACTTAGAGAAAGTCCGGGAGCCGATGGCTTTCAGTGCAGAACACCTTCCATCTCCTGGTCACCAGCATGGAATTGACGAGAGGGGCGGTGAGTGGGACAACAGGGCCAGGCGGGGGTTTAGCCGAACGGAGGGATAGGCACTCCAGACCGTCATCAGGTCAGAGGGACAGGCAAAGGCAACGCCTCCAAGGAGGAGCCAGAGCCGCCAGCTGGCTTTCGCTGCCCTGGGTCCCCGCACTGCGGCCTCGAGGTAACAGGTGGGGTAGGAGGCCTCAAGGCCCCATTCCCTGAGCATCTGCCATGTCCCAGATGTTCAACAGGGTCTCTTTGAACTTCCAACGCCCTCCTTCCAGGTGAGGAGGTCCTCACCAGTTGTCCTCATTCGCCCCTGGGGGCATTCAAGGGAAGTCCTCACGGATGCCCTGAAGTCTTGAAAACAACACGAAAGCTGCGAACCCCGAGGACTGGAAATGATCCTGGGGGCAGAGGGGCCGATGCCACCACCTCGGTGGTCTTTCAGGACTGGAAGGAACCCTACGGAGCTTCAGGTCCTGGGGTTCCCAAGGTGAGGGACAGGGACCTGTCATTTCTGTAGGTAAATGCCTGCTACACAGAGGAGGTCAAAGAGGAACTGCTCTGCTCGAGGCTGGGGTGCAAGCCTGGAGTCCCACTCAGCCCCTATCAGAACAGCTGCTGCGAGAACCCCGGGCCTCCAAGGAACCCACTCTGCAAACCCACCCTCTGGCCCCTCCTCTCATGTTACGTGCATGGGGAGGACTTTTCTCGAAGAGGGGACAGGTGGCCCCCGCCTCTATTTTGCCTTGAACCTTTCACATCTCTGTCTCTGACCCAGATCCTTTTTGAGCTACATACTGGCGGAATAGCCAAGTGCCTACTAGAGAGTCCCCCGACCCTGATATCCCAATACTACCCAAGAATCAATGTGTCCCAAGGTAAATCCATCACCACCCCCACCTCTTCCCAGAACCGTCCTGGTTAATATAATCACTGTCGACCCCCTTCCTCAAGTCAGAAACCTACGATTCATCCCTGACGCCTCCATCTCCTCCCCCACCCCCTCTCACTCCCAAAGCTAACTGGTCGTGAGTCCAGTGTGGGGTACCATGGGGAGAGCCCGTCTGGTCGGTCTCCTCCTCCCCACCTCCACTGCTTCAGCCTAAACCCTGGTCCTCGTCATCTTCTGATCCTCAAAGTCTCCTCACTGCCCCCCTCCCCATTTTCATTCTACTCCAGTAATCAAAGAGCCCTGTAAGATGAGAATGCGAACCCATCTCCCTCTTGTTAAAACTTCTGATCACCTCTCATCCCCCGTGGGGTCGAGACCAGCTTTAATGCAGCTTTTCATCTCCTGGGCCCTACCTGACTTCCCGGCCCCAGGCCTCGCTACCCCCACCCTGGCCTCTGCACCAGACTGCGGACTTTGTGACTCCGCGGATGTTTCTGTGGAAGGCGTGGGAGTAGACGTGCCAGGCTGTGGGCCTCCTGCTCAATGGGTGCCGCTCAGCTCTGCCCAGGGAGTGCCCAGGCGGCCAGAGACAATCCTCAGATCAGCGCGCGACGCTGTGTTCCAACAAACCCTCATTTATGGGCATGAAAATGTACATTTCACACAGTGTTCACGTGACATGAAACCTCCTTCTTTCGACTGTTTTCTTCAACTGTTTAAAAATGTAAAACCTATTCTCAGCTAGACGGGCAGAGGGCTGCGTCCGGCCTGCGGGCTGCGGTGTGCCCGGCTCACTCTAGAGACACGCGTATCTGTGGTTCTTTCGACTGAACACGTTCGTGCCTTCTTGCCTGAGTTCTACCTGGAACAGTCTTTCTATTGTCTCTGTCTCTGTCACCTTTTTTTTTATCCTCACCTGAGGACATTTTTCCTTTTTTTTTGTTCAGATAGAGTGGGAGGGAGAGAGAGAAACTTCGACATGAGAGAGACACTGAGTGGCTGCCACCCACACGACCCAACCAGGGCCGGGGACAAACTGCAACCGAGGTACATGCCCTTAGCGGGAACCGAACCCGGGTCTCTTGGGACCGCAGGCGGACGCTCTGACTGCTGAGCCAAACCGGCCAGGGCTGTCTGGCATTGTTTTGAGACCCATGCTGAAGTCATTGCCACTTTTGTGTGCATTTTACCCCTAGGTGTGTGGCTTCTCTTCAGTGGGTGCTGCAGAGCAAATCGCTCCTTTACCTCTGGCCCTGGGCCTTTGCCGGCCACGATGATTGCTCTAATCGTGCCACCAGAAGTTATGGATCCGTCTGTCCCCCTCTGTACTTAACCTGTCTGCTTGAGAGTGGACACCGGTCTGCCTGTGTTGTCTTCCTGAGCTGTCACGTGGCCATGTCACAGAAAACGCGTGTTAAATGACATGCAGCTGCCCACTTCCGGCCGCTGGCTCCAGGCAGAGCCAGACCGGAGCTCAGACGTCGGACGCCCCGTGGTACTAGTTAACATTGTGTCTGGCCACAAATAACCCTAACTTCTGACTGGGCTGGGGCAGGAATGGAACATGTTGTGTTGTGGGTTATTTATGAGTTTGATGTATTGTTGTCTTTCTCTGGGGTAATGTACTCATCAGTACAATTAGGAGCTGCTAACTGTCGGCTCAGAAGGGCCGTGCATCAGAACGCCGAGATGCTGGGCACGGGGAACCTGACCCTGTGCTGGGGACGCCCAGGTGATTGCTCACATGTCTCTGTCCTGCTCCGCGTCCCCAGAGGCTGACCTCTGTGCTGGGCTAGAGGACAGGGAGCGTACTGGTGAAGCAGGGCAGCCTCCCCGGGCACAGAGCAGGCCAGAGCAGGGCATCCGGGCCCTCGCTCCAGGCTTCCTGTTGGGGTGGCAGGCGGGAGGCACAGCGATGGGAGGGAGGGAGGAGGCAGAAGTCTGGTCCTTGGCTCCAGGGGCTCCCCTGCACTGCAGATAGGCGTGGCCAGCCTCCTGAGTTCTGCCAAGCGGCCTCTCCTTGGTGGCTCCAGCCCCTAGTCCCCCCTCTCCCCCGGACCCTTTCCCTAGCATGGTGAAGGCGTCCTGTCGTTTCGCCTCTGGGGACCTCATCAGCCTGTGGATCCCTTTAATCCCACCCTCACCTCTGTCACTGGCCCCTCACCAAACCTTCGGTTTAACCGTGCAGTCTGCCTTCTGTCTCCTGCTGGCCCCCGACGGAGACCTATCTTTGCCACTCTTTTGGAGTGAATTTGCAAACAGGAATACTTAGTTTGGTCTTTAGCGGTTCCAAACTTTTCACTCCTTTAGGGCAGAGATTCTCCATCAGGAGTAGCTTTGCACACGGGGACATTTGGCAAAGTCTGCAGACGTTCAGTTGTCACGATTGTGTGTCTGTGCACGGGGCACACCACTGGCACCTAGCACAGGGGGTCGCAGCCAGAGATGCTGCGGAGCATGCTGCAAGGCAAGGACAGTCCCCGCAGCAGAATTATCCAGGCCACAGCATCCACAGTGCTGAGAAGCCCTGCTTGATGGAGTCCCCGACTGAATTACTACAAGCTCAGTGTACCCCAGCCTGGAAAACACAAGCACAAGAAGGTCCCAGGAGAATCCTTTGTTCCCACAAGCAGCACACAGCTCCGTGTGTAAGCAGCCGGATCCAGGTGAGCCCGGCCGGCGGGGGAGACCTTGAGCCAGCCACGTACCCTCTCTGCACCGCTCATCCCTCGCCTATAAAATGGGGCTGATGGTCTTCTCTACTTTATAGTTGCTGCAAGGACTGAATGAAGCAAGAAATGCCAAGTGCCTGGAACCCGGGAAGGATGCTCTTTGGAAACACTGACACACTCAAAAGGACAAACCGTCCGGGCTGCACTCAGGGAGACAGAGGATCAGACGGGGCCTACTTCTAAGAGGTTCATAGGGAAACATTTTTGCAGATTGTAGGTTGTTCCCTGCTACAGACTTGTGAGATTGTTTCAGAGGTTGCAACTAACATTAAAAATTGGGAAAGAAATTTTCAGGGTAAATACCACTTGGTGACATTTTCCTTTCAGTTAGTTATACAGATAGATGTGTGTACTGGCTTGTGATGGAAAATGTATTTTTTCTTTTTTTTTACAGTGGAGCGAGCTTAACAAAACAAAGTTTAAAAGCCACCAGTCAAACAGGAAAGGTAAGACACCCGCAGCGTGGTGAGAGAAGGCCCTGTGGTTTGCAGAGAACACACGCAGGCCTGCGAAGTCAAGTTTCGCCACCTACAGGCTGTGTGACCCTCGTGTGCTGGGCTAGTTACACAGCCTCTCTGAGCCTCGGCTTCCTGGGCTGAGAAACAGGATTGAAAACACACGTGCCGCTGTGTCAGGGGGACGCCCAAAGGAGCGATGCGCACGTGGTGCCTCCTGCAGGGCCTGGCACACAGTAGGTGTGCCCTCCCTGTGTGTTCCCGACCTCCTAGAGCCTTCCCGGTCTGGTCTCTGCCCACCATCGGCCGTCAAACTGAACCATGAGAAACACCTGCACCTACGCAGTCAGACGAAGTGACCACATTCAGCTGTGCTCGCCTGCTTGGGAAACCACGGGGAGAAGTCCAGACGGGCGCTCCCGCCCACAAAGGCCCACCCTCGGCCGTGGACAATCAGGAAGGCTCTCGGAGCCGGCTCTGGGAAGCCTGTCAGAATGGGGGCTTTCTTGTTTATTTATTTTTTAACTATTTAAAGGTGTCCTGCTCCCTGAGGCTGAGGAAGTGAGGCCGCTCTTGAGAGGTCCAGCTGTCCAAGGCAAAGCTTCTGCCTCCAGGGCTGCTCTGGCCCCCGTTTCCAGCCAGAAAACCTGCCCCAGGGCCTCCTGGGGTGCTCCACGCTGCCTGGCCACCTCTGGGGGTGGCCAGGGTGCTGCATTGTGTGGCCTGAGCCTCTGAGTCCCTGGGGTGGGGCCGGGGTGGGGCCGGGAGAGACAAGCTGCCAAGATCTGCACTCAGAATTAGTGCCCCCCCAGCACGCCCTCGGCAGGGGCAGTGACCACAGTCCACGTTCACGCTTCCCGCAGGCCCCAGGTGTGGTCACTGTCTGTGTGCTGATTTATCTCCCTCGCTCCCCAGCCCCCCATCACTCGGTCCCTTGTCACTCACTCACTCACAGTGTAAACCCTCTTTTTATTCCCCAGAGCCTCCTACAGGGCCTGGTACCTAATAGGTGCGCAATCCAAGTTCATTATCAAATCAATTAGAACCAACATCAATTTGTAATTGGTAACAGTTAAGGGCTTAATGAGCAGGTTATGAAGCAAACCACTGGTGTTTATCTCTGGAAATTTTGTGTACTTTGAATAAACTCAAGGTTGAAGAGGAATGTCGTCCCATCCACCCCTTGGAGTTGGGCTTCCCTCGGTTGTGGAGAGCTCCCCATGGTGGGGTTCCCCCACTCCTTTCTATACGTGACTCTTGGGGTTAGGAAATTCTTCGTGATTGGAGCAGAAATCTGTTTACCTGCAATTTCCACCTGCCATTCCTGGTCTGATCTCTTGCGGCTGGACACCTCTCCACTGACTTGAGCCTCTAAGTGGAAGGGGTTCCCTAAGTTATTCTGCCTGCATTTGTAATGCCTTGGGCTCTCCGTAAACTGAAAGAGCTTTGAAATGGGGCTGTTCTCCCACTTTCTATCGGGATAGGCTAACCTCTGCTGGTTAAGAGGATGAACTCTATACTATTTAAAAGGCAGTTCAGCCCTGGCCAATTTGGCTTGGCGGTTAGAGCACTGGCCCGCGGACCAGAGAGTCCCGGGTTCGGTTCCTGCTAAGGGCACGTGCTTCAGTTGCAGTTTGTCCCTGACCCCGGTTCGAGTCATGTGGATGGCAACCAGTTGATGTGTCTCTCTCACATCGATGTTTCTCTCTCTATCTTCCTCTCTCTTTCCCTCCCGCTCTATCTAAAGATGAATGCAAAAATGTCCTCGGGTGAGGATAAAAAAATAAGGCAGTTCAGATGGCCTTGGGAAACGGGCTGGAAACGGGCTTCAATGCTCTGTGCCTGTTTCCTTGCCCACAACATGGGAATGATGCCAGTATTTACTCTGCAGGGTAGTGACGAGGATTACATGTGATGATGCTTAGCAAGTGCCCGGCATGACATGAACTGGTATGATTAGCCCGAGGGGCAGCTGGGCCACACAATTCGAGAAATGCCACTCCCTTGGGCAACAGACCACAACGGCAGAGGAGAGATGCAGGCATGCAGATCTCTGGGTCTGCAAATATATCAGGGCCTCGGCCCTGGCCAGGTGCTCAGTTGGTTAGAGCGTCATCCCGTACACCGAAAGGCTGCAGGTTTGATTCCCCACCAGGGCACGTACCTAGGTTGCCAGTTAGATCCCTGGTTGGGGTGCATGCAGAAGGCAATCGATCGAGGTTCTCTCTCACACTGATGTTTCTCTCTCTCCACCACCCTCTCTCTAAAATCAATAAGCATATCATTGGGTGAGGATTGAAAAAGAAAGATCAGGGCCCCAGAGGCCGCCCCGAAGCCACACCAGACCTAGGTGGGGACACGCTGAGCTCCCGAGTGCCACCTGTGCGGCCCCCTGGAAGCACGGCAGCCGGGACTGCCTACCTTGGTACTGGGCGCTGAAGCCGCGCTGCCGGTGGTTACCGTCGGAGGTGAAGTGCAGCCGCAGCCAGTTCTTGCTGCTGATGACAGGAGCTGGGAGGCTGGCTCCGGTGAACCTGTGGGGAGAGGAAGGCGGCAGGGTCAGGGACCACCGATGGTATGGAGAGGGGCAGGGGCATGCAGGAGTCTCCCCACTTCCCATGCCTGCTAGGGCCTGCGCCCGAGCCCAGAGCAAGAAGGGAGGGCTGTGCTGGCCCAGCGCCCTTTGGTCGTCTGGGGCCTGAGCCGCTGAGGCGGCTCCTCCAGGGGCCCTCCCCACCGCTGGGTTTCCCTGGGGTGTCTCACGGAGGCGCAGGTCTTCGGGTCTGGAGCCGAGGTCCAGCTCCCCGGCAGAGGTCTGGCCCTACCCCCAGGAGAGAGGTCCAGCCTCCCAGCATAGTGCCCCCCAGCAGATGTCCACACCACCCTCAGGAGAGGTGCAGACCCCCGAGTGCAAGGTTCAGCCCCATATAAGGCCAGTGTCCAGCCCTCCGGCAGAGGCTCAGCGCCCCGTCCCAGGCAGAGGATCGACTACCCCGACAAGCTCCCTCGGGACCTCAAAGGAGTCAAGACGAAGATGGGCAGATACTGTGCAGGGTGGCCCTTCACAAGTGTGAGAGCCCATTTTGGGGTCACTCACTAGGCCCTGGGTCTCCTCTGATTCCTCTCCCTGTCCCTGCTGGCTTGTCCCTCCTCCCTTAGGTCAGCCTCCTTGGGTTCCAGCCGGTCCAGCTCCGTGGGTGGGACAGCAGGGTATCTCCCACAGTCCTGGTCACTGCCCCAGGCACCTGACTGCTGTCCCGAACCAACGTCCAGGTCAGTCGGATCTTTCCTCTAAGTTACTCAGAGCACTAGAACCTTCAGTGGCTCCCCAGTGTCTACACAAGACTGGCCTTCCCAACCTCCCACCTGGTCCTCTGCCTGAAGCGGCCTCTGCCCAGCGCTGGCCGTCTCCACCACCCTGGCCTCAGCCCTTGACACCCTCCTGGCTCTGCTGATCCCCTGCTCCCCAGAAATGCCCTGTCTTCTCTCCTCTGCCCTACAGCCCCAGTCAGCCAGATGCTCAGCATCTCCCCTCTGTTCCTCCTGTGTGTCACCAGGCACGGGCCTCCTGATGGCACCACCAGCCCTCACTCAGTCGGCTCCCACTCCTGAGCCTTCCACAATCCTCCTTTCCACATCTTCGCCTTTTCTGCCTGGGGGACACCCCATCACCCTCACCTGCGCCACACGGCCCTGAGACATCACATCCCCAGGAAAGCCTGCCGTCCTGTCCTTGGCTTTGAAGCCCACAGAGGGCGGAGCGAGCCCAGGTTTCACGGCTGACTACCAATGTGACGAAGACCAGCTACCTATCCTTTCTGAAAATGAGATTCGTAACACCAGCCCCCGGGGCTTTGTGGGAATAAACGGGAGGCCGACCTTATGGGTAAAGAACCCGCCAGTACCTGACACGTATTCGCTCAGTCGATGGAATGTTCCTTGCCCCTCCTCTGGGCTGCCACCGTATTCTCTTTAAACTATAATCATTTCAGGTGTGTGTCTGCCGTAGCTAACTCCTCAGAGATGGAAGCAGCCTTGTGCTAAAGTAGCTTGGGTTCTGGAGGGATCCACTGTGCGAGCCCACAAAAATTACATACGCTCTCTGTGACGTTTATAAAATGAGGATACTATAGCCCCTCCCTCGAAGGGTGGCAAGGATTAAATGAGCTATTATACAGAAAGACCTTGGCATGGTCCCTGACAAGTAAAGAGCTCTTGGTAAGTGGCAGCTGCCATTTGCTTCTTGGTCCTTTTCATCCTTCATCTTTGTATGGAGCACCTAACAGGATGCTCGGTACAACGCAGGTGCGCCAGGATCCCAGCAGAAAACAGCTGGCAAGGTCCTGTGAGAATAATTACAGGAGTCTAATGGGTTCTTTACCTTCCACAGAGCACATGGTTATCCCTGAAGGAGAGAGCTGCATGGACCCAGAACTTCAGTTGGGACTACAGCCAATTTCTGCAAATCGCACCAGGAGGAGCAAGGAATGAATACTTGGAACTCACTCTCCTCCCTCCCCTCCTCCAATCTCCTGCTGATGCTTCTGTTGATCTTGCCCAACTGGAAGCTGGAGGGCAAGGGAGCATACTGATGCGGCCTGGGTAAGCCTTCCAGGCCTGGAACAAGATGCATGAGGGAGGGGCGAGGGTCTGGAGGAGCAAACAGAAGAGATCGAGCATGGTGGGTCTCTATTAATAGGTGTTAAACAAGAGAACTAACCAACGAGCTTCACACCCTGCAACACTGAGTTTTTACTATAATGGAAATGCTGACACACACTAAACTCCAGGAATATAACCCACAATTGTTATGGTAAGAGCTATTATAGAAACCAATTACTGTATTTCACCAGATCTCATTTAAAATAGTTTATTACAGGCTGAGTCGTTTAAGTTTTCCAAGGAGCCACAAACGGTCTTGCGGGTTGTGTTTTTTTCCCCAGGCCAAATTCAATTCTATCTCAATGACAAAGCTTAGAGGCTATTTACATAAAGGAAGTAAAAAGAGGGAGAAATTACCTGAATAATTCAAAACTAAAAGCTGTTCATTGCAAAACGAAATGAAGGGAGGGTGATGGGGTCACAGGAGCAATGATCAAGCCCTTGGTACCCAGAATTCAGCCTGGGATCTGCTTTAATGCGTAGCTGGACAGCCTGGCGAAGCCCGGAGGGCCGTCCCCTACTCCCCTTTCTCCTGCACCTGCTGCCAGGCATCCCCTTCACGGTCGGTTCCCGCGGCTTCACCTCGCAGGGCCCTGAGCTGCTCACGCATCCCTGCTCTGCCCTGCTCCTGCCTCCTTGGAGATGATGTTGCACATTTGAGAGTTTTCTTGGCATCTCTCAAAGAACCGGGGCTTCCACGCTGGGATCCTCAGCACTCTGCTGTGGAGACGGCGTCGTGCCTTACTCACGACCCTCCGATAAGAAGTGCTGACACACGGACCACGGGGGTGGCTCTCCAGAGCATTGCGCGGAGTGATAGGAGAGTATAGACGGTGCAGGCCCATGTACACCAAACTCTGGGAAAGCAGACTGAGGATTACAGGGGGGACTGCCCGGGAAAGGGTCCAGGGAACCTCCTTGAACCAGGTGCTAGTTACATGGGATGTACAAATCCCAAGATGGCTGCAGAGTAGGTGGAAGCCACACTCTCCTCCTCCCGGCACCAAACCAGATTTACAGCTAAATTACAGAGCAATCAACCTGGAGAACCAACGGAAGGCTGGCTGAACTGAAGTATTATAACCGGGGATTTATAGCAGAAGCCGCATGGAGGCTGGTAAGAGGGCGAGGATGCGGAAAGGGCCGCCCCGCCCCCACACATGTGCAGTGACTGAGAAGCCAGGGTGATATCTCTGCAGACCTCCCTCCCCCAGGAGCGTGGGGGCTCCAGGTTCAGGGCTCCCCAGTCCAGAGCAAAGGAGACAGGAGGAGGAGCCCACACAGCATCTAGTGGTGAAAGTCAGTGGGGATTCGGTCTGCCCGGGAGAGAAGGGAATCTGCTAGAGACCCAGACACCATCTTCCCAGGGTGGAGCACTCCTGCTGTTACGGCACCAGTTGGGGGAGTGCACTGCCCAGTTCTCCAATGGCTGGCGACACCATTCTGCCATGCTCGAGTCCAGCAGAGGGGCTGGCTGCACCCAGAAGGGACCTTTGTGGCACTCTTTTTCTGGAGAAGCTCTTGGTAGGAACTCAGATAGTAATTGAAAGTGTAGCTTTTGAAAGGGGACCATTCTTCTCCACCTCCATGGAGCAGCCCCCCTCCCCCCCCGTTGACCTGTGGATCACTTGGCCTGCCCTTTACCCCCTGTGGCCCTGCCCTGCTGCATTCAGTCCTGCAGGGGTTCCGAGTGCCTGGCAGAGCGGGGACCTTTGGAGCACATCTCCCTGGGAGGTTTATGACTGAGAATCACATAAGCAGGTGCTGAGTTGTGTGGCTACCGCACAGGGGTTCACTTCTGTCTCCCCTGTGAGCTCATCCCATGCGATTCCCCCAATGGGAGACTCATCTGACCTGCCTTTCTGCAGCTGGGGGCCCACCCTGCTGAGCTCAGCCCAGTGGGAGGACTGGAGAGCTGCCCAGGGAGCTTAGGGAAGAGTGGATACTCTCAGTGGGGATGTAAATAACGACATAGTAAGCAGTAAAAAGGACACAGAGTCCTGGCCGATTTGGGTTAGTGGTTAGAGCATCGGCCTGCAGATCAATGAGTCACAGGTACGATTCCAGCCAAGGGCATGTACCTTGGTTGCAGTTTGTCCCTGGCCCTGGTCGGGGTCATGTGGGAGGCAACCAGTGGGTGTGTCTCTCTCACATCGATGTCTCTCTCTCTCTCCCTCGCTCTCCTTGCCTCCCACTCTCTCTGAAGAAAAATAGAAAAATATTCTCAGGTGAAGATTAATAAATAAATAAATACATAAAGGACATAGAAACCATTAAAAAGAACCAGTCATAAATGAAGAATACACTAGAAGAAATTTACAGCAGGCCAGATGAAGCAGAAGACCAAATCAGAGATTTATGTGATGCACACATTTGACAAAGCTCTGAGTGCTGGACGAGTAAAATGAGTAATTTTAGTTTATGTACATTGTACCTTAACAGAAGGGAAGTGAAGAAAACAAACCAATCTTTTACTCTGCGTTTCCAATCCTCAGAGTAAAATACCTGACTATGGCCAACAAAGAAACCAGTGTGCCTTCCCTCTCCTGTCTCCTCCTCTCCTCCTCTCTTTATTCTTTATGCCCAGCCACAGGATCTCCTTGCTGTTCAAAACTGGCCAGGCCCGCTCCTGCCTCAGGGCATTTGCACTTGACATTCCCTGTCTGCTGCCTAGCTCTTCTCCCAGACCTCCACCTGGCTCACCCCCTCACTTCCTCAAAACCTTTGATCACAGGTCACTTTCCCAGTGAAGAATTCCTGGTCTGACTCCCACCTGGCTGCCCTCCCTGAGCATGTACACACACACACACACGCACACACACACACACACGCACACACACCATTCTCCAAACAGAAGACCTTATGTGAAGTGGAACACACGTTGCTATTTCTTTTTTAGCTATTCTGCTTTTGTACTTGCTTTTTATGCCCTTCGCATTCGGCTGCCCAGAGAGGTTACGTGCATTGCTCAAGGTCACACAGTTATCAATCGCCAGAGGTGGGATTCAAACCCAGGCCATCGCACTCAGAGCGGAAGCTCGGCCACGGCACTGTTCCGATACAGCACGCAGGCCTGAAGGCGGGCAGCGGAGCTCAGGCCGAACCCCACCCTGCTCCTGTGACTCCCTCCCTCCTCCCCGCCGGATCCGCTTTCATTTTGCTCCCTCTTAGAATCATAATTAAAGGAGAGAAACACAAAGAGAGATTCTCCCCTTCAAACCTTTCTGTCCACATTCATTTCACGATGGGGGGCCTGGGGAATTCCAAGTTCACCCAGGAAATTGCTATTGCGGTACAACATAAAATGTATTTAAGCAATTACACTCCATTTTTTTTCCTTCTTTTTGGTAAATTGACTTCCGTTAAATGGGGCTTCATTAATGGAATCTGGCTTGGGAGGATTAGAAAAAAAAAATCACTCCCTTTAATGCATGTGGCTGATTATGGGAAAGTAGCTTTGGGCTCCTCTGCAGAATGCCCCAGGCTTCCGCTAACGAAGGGCTTGGAGCGGACTTCGTGCAAAGCATTTCTTCCTAAGAAGCCTCTCCTACAGGCAGGGTGTTGGGGTGCTGCAAGCCACCTCCACAAGATGACAGTGGCTACTCTGCAAGGGAACACCGCCTGGCTGTAAACTGAGGCAGAAGAGTGTTAGGAGACCTTGGTTTAAATCTGTGTTCCTGAAAACTGACACCCCCTGGAGGTCATTCACTCATTCATGCAAGTACTCACCAACTGTATATCATGTTCAAGGCACTGTGTTTGCCAGTGGGTGCCACTCCCACTGTGGTTCTCTAGACGTGGGGAATCTCTACTAGGCCCTGTAACCTACAGGGTTCACAGCAACACCCCCGCCCCCCACAGCCTCCACTCCTGGTCAACACAGCGGCTGTGGTCTGTGCTCCCAGGGCACCTGCTGTGGGCTTAATCTCTTAACTAAGTGCACTGCCTGGATCTGACTCGGAGCTAAAGCACCTCTGTGCCCCAGGGCCAAGCATAAACCAGGCCTCCATCCCCAAGGCTGTCCGGGGAGAACGTGAAATGCAGGAGGTATTCGCTGCTCTGTCCCCTCTCCCAAGCCCTCTTTCCTTCCCATCTGCCCACTGTACTCCTCCCTGGGGGCTGGAAGGGACACTATGATGCAACCAGGCAAATCCTTCCGGAAGTGTCCTGGTGATGGCAAAGGACACCAAGGCCCTGGCTGGAGGCCCGACTCCTGCTCCCTGACACCCAAGCGACCTCTCCTCCCCGAGGTGAGCCTTTAGTGACTCAGCCCTGACACCTGTTCCATCACAAGTGATTTCCATATCCGTTTTCATTTAGCCAAATTCCTAGGACTCTTTGTTATGTCGAGATAAACTTTTTCACAAGACAAACCGGCGACGGCATGTATTTTTCAGGAACTGGGTGAATGCCTGGGATGAAAGCAAGGCTTCTTTGAATATGGGCTGTTGGAGTTGCCCCGTCTCTGGCCCCATCTTTGGAAAGCGGCCTTTTGGCTGCTCAGGGCTCTTGTTCCCAGAAGTGCCTGCCCACCCCACTTGGGCAGACAGCTCCAAGAGGCCTGAGCCAGCCTACTTACATGTGCTCGGGGCGTGTGCTCTGCTCTGAACAAACCACAGCGTCCCCAAACCATTCCTGCTCCTGGTGCTCCCTGGCCCCCTAATCCTCACCATCCCCCCGTCACCCAGCCCAGGCATCATCCTGAGCTCCTCCCTGCCCTTCACCCCCTTGCCAACTGTGGCCAAGTCTTCTCCACCTGATCACATCTCATCATTTCTCTCCTGGACTATATATAGCAACAGCCTTCTGACCTCCCCTCCGCCTCCAATCCCTCTTCCATACTCAGAGATTTGACCACGTCCCTGCCTTGCTGGGAACCAGCAGTGAAGGACCCTGGCTCCAGGATCAAGTCCAAACTTTCCAATGCCTCCCCTCTCCAACCACACCCACCCTGACTCCAGCTACTTTCATGTCTCCACGCGTCTGCGTACGCTCTTCCCTGCGCCTGCAATGCCCTTCCTGCTGTTCCACCTGGCCACCTGGGCAGAGGTCACTGATCTCATAACCCTACCCAAACGCCTTCTTTCCTGCACCTCTCCCTCTCCGTGCCCTACAGGAGGAGCAGTAACCTGCACAGGGTCCCCTCTGCATCACGGACATGCCCCTGCCCTTCTACTGCGCACGTCACATCGTGATCATCTTTCCACTTGACCATCTCCCTGTCTAGATGGCAAACTCCATAACGGCAGGGACAGGACCTTCCTTCTCTTGCTATGCCCGGCAACACACACAGTGCCTGGCACACAGAGCAAGTCACTTCCACAGGGGTTGGCTAATTATAGTGCGCTGGCTGTTTTGTTGTTGTTTTTTAACATCTTTGTATTGATTTTTTAGAGAGAGAGAAAGGGAGAGGTAGAGGGAGACCAAAACATCGATGAGAGAGAAGCATTGATTGGCCGCCTCCTGCATGCCCCCCACTGGGGATCAGACCCGCAACACGGACATGTGTCCTGACCAGGGGATGACGCTCAACCACTAAGCCACACCGGCCAATAAATAAAGTTTTACTGGATCACAACCATGCTCATTCATTTACATATTGTCTGCTTTCATGCTACAATGGCAGAGTGGAGTAGTTGTGACAGAAACTATAATTTACAAAGCCAGAAATATTCATCTTGTCCTTGACGGAAAGATTTTATGAACACTTACCACAGAAGCCTTGCTGATGATGTAGCTGATTGGCAAACAAAAATTTTTTTAAGTAGGGGGTACTAAAAGAATGCATACATAGCTTAAACATTTCATTATAATATCATATACTTAGATGCATGCCCTGGCTGGTGTGGCTCCGCTGGTTGGGCGTCGCCCTGTGCACTAGGAGGGTGCTGGTTTGACCCTCTCCCCCTTGGAGGTGTGCAGCGGGCCGGTGATTGATGTTGGGCTCTTGCATAGACGTTTCTCTCTTTCTCTTCCTCAAAACCAATAAACAATTCTTTTAAAAAAACACAAAACTTAAATGTACGTTTACTTGCCAATCCATTTAGTGTGGGGTGGAGGCCTGTCCTTTACCTGGGGGCTCATTCTCTGCACGGAATCTCACATACACCCCACCCAGAGTGCATCCTCCACCATTTCCAGGTTTGCTACAGCTCGTCCAGTGCAGCAGTCAGTGAGCACCAACGACGTGCAGGTGCTGTGCTCAGCGCTGGGTGCGGGCTGGACCAGGCGGGCCTGGACCCTGTCCCGACGGAACGACGGTGGGTGCAGCCGTCCTGCTCACGCACACCTCACATTAAGGAAGCATTTTTTTTTAAGAGCTTCCCCTTCATGGAGCGATTCCAAAGCATTCAATTTAGTTTCTATAGATGCAACTGTATTTCCTTTCACACTCATATTTCATCAGTTTATGTGATGTTTAATTTAAATCACATAATTACAATAACAAGTATGACTGGCACTGAGAGAGTTGGCAACAAACCCATCTGATTCTCAGAACGAGCAAGACTCAGCTGGGAGCAGGGAGCACACGGCGCTGAGGGTGGGCGTGGGAGGCAGCTGCAGGCAGCTGGGCCGAGGGCACCGCAGGCACGGGTCAGGACAGTCTGTCCAGGCCACCGGCTGCCAGCTACTCCAGGGAGCTGCTCTGGTGGAGACGGTTAAGCGTACACATGCTTCTGAATGAATGATGAATGAATGAACAAATGAACGAAGGAAGGAACAGACAAACAGCACTCTCTTGCTTTCAAAGGTGGGGCACCTTTTCTGATTTGCGATCAGGAGAGAAGAAACCCTAAAATCTTATTTGAGAAGGCCCCCGAGCTCTAGGTTTAATGCCCAGCTATGTAAGAATCCTAACTACAGCATTCTTGACAAAGGGTCCGTCAAGATGTTTTGAATGTCTCCAAAGATCAAGCTCACCTCCTTGCCAAACCCTCCCTGTGCACATCCACCCTTTCCCCAGCGCCTTCCTGCTCGTCCTCAGGCGTCACCTCACAGCCCATCAGCCCCAGGAAGTTGGCTTCTTCCGTGTACCTCTGGACACCGTGCCCGTCTCCACCACAGTGCTTTGGCTCGGTTGTTCAGGGGTCTGTCTCACACACTACATTCTGAGCTTCCTGAAGACAGGAGCTGTTTCTTTCTTGTTCGGTTCTTTTGTTAGTTCGCTGCGGAGTGCATGATACAAAAGAAGGGGCTCAGTAGACACTGCTCACCGGAAGGCGGAATGTTTGAATGAGATCTGGCTGGTGGGAGCACAGGGCACACGTGGGGGAAGGCAGCGGAGGAGGCAGGTGAGCCTGAAGACAGTAGGCAGGGCCTGGAGTCCACGCTGGGTTCCGCCTGAGTCTCCCAGGAAGACATGCTGCCCCACCCCCTCAGTCCCTCAACCCTCATTGGGCTCTCCATTCACGTGGCAGCTGCTGGAACCTTTTGGGGAGGACTCTGCTCATGGTGACATATCCCTCGTAAAGCGCCAGTGGAGTATGGTAATCAACACGAACAAATGTTCCTTTTCCCCAGCAGCAACTCAATAAACTCAACAAATTATCAGGGCTCTTCCCTGTGCAGTTAATTGCTAGCTCCAGGGAACACACACCGGCTACAGCAGGCACATGCTTTTCCCTCCAGATGCCCCCAGAGGCACGTGTCTGAGCCTGGGGGAGCTGAGCGACCGGGCTGCTGGCTGCTTGCTGTCGGGAAGGATGAGGGCGTCATCACCCGTGTCCTGGGGATGTTACTTGGAGGTCTGGGGTGGCCTGAGGTGTCAGCTCCTTCCATGACCAGCTCAGCTGCCCTTCTGGCAGGGCTGAGGGTGAGGCGTTCCCTGACTTGGGGAGAGGCTGTGCCCACGATGCCGGAGTGAACCAAACAGGTTGCCGTGCTTGGGGTGAGGAGGCTTGTGGTGGATCTCCAGCAACCTGTCAGGGTACACCCAGCTCTCTCCTCTTCTGGCTCTGGGTCTAGATCGGGTGCTTCTACTCTTTCTTGGGAGCTAGAAGCCTTAGAAGGTCAGTCTCCCTTTGCCTGAACCCAGAGCTCCCGAAACCCTTAGGACACAGCTGACTGGACCAGGGGCAGCAGGGGCGGGGTGTAGGTGGGGGTGGGGTGGTGTGTGTGTGTGTGTATGTACGTACCAAGCTGGGCCAACCAGCCAATAGGCTGTGTACCGGCTTTATGAAGAGAAGGCCCCACAGGCTCAAAGGAGATTTGCAGAAAGGGTGTCCCAGCATCATTTCTTCCACTTCTCCTTCATTCTTATACGCTGCCCTGTGCCCTGCCCATCCGTCCTCCTCCAGGACCTGCTCCAGTCTGACCGGCACAGAATCTAAGAGCAGCCTCAGCCCCGAGCAGCTGCTGGGCCCCAGCTGCCCATTCCCTGGGCCGAGTCTCCGTTACTGCAGACTGGACCTGAGATCCAGCCTGGAGACGTGATGGTCCCTGTGTCCTAGATCCTTAGAGCCCCCCTCCAGGTTACAGTCTACCTGCCGGGCTCGGGGTGTCCTGTGAATGGGGATAACTTGTCCAGATCCACCTGGAATGAGGATCAACCCAGAGGAGGAAAGACTCCCCTGAATCCCTAAGTGTTGAGATTTGGACACCACACTCTCCTCCTGCCTGCTTCCTCCTGCAGCACTCGGCCATGCCCCTTCCCGGCCTCCTCCTCTCCCTGACCCCGCCCAGCGTGTTCCCAGACTACCAGGACAGGCTGAGCACATGGCCTCAGCCGGACCAACCTCAGTCCGAGGCCTGTCTCGGCCACTCACTACTGTGTGGCCTTCGGCAAGTTAATGTCTCTCTCGAGGCTTCCAGAGATGATAAGCCTAAAGCATTATCATCATTTTTATTGTGGTCACAATACATGGATACGATATCATGGTCACAGCTGAGTAACAGTGCTTGGCATGAGGACAGTGCCACAGAGCCTACATCTGGCTGTTTACGACCCTGCCTTCCCCACCGGGAGGGCCAGGCTTCAGGAAATTTCAGATGCCTGTCTCTAGTCCCACCTTCCTTTCGAAGACACTTCCACGGGCCATCAGCCACACTGCTCCGGGAACTCACAGCTATTTATTGTGTGTGTGTGTGCGTGCGTGTGTGTACCTGTGTGTAAATGAGTGGTGAATTAGTGAACAAACAGAAAGAATATATAAATGAATGAATTGGCAAGCAAATGAGTTAGTGACATAATGAGTCGGCGAGTGAGTGAAACGTGCGTAAAATTGAATAGATCATGTTCCCGCCCCTCTCGACTAATCCGATAAGCAGTGGTGTAAACTTTCCATCTTTACTAACATAAGCAGGGATTAAGAATAAAAAGAGTTCCAGACCACTAATCGAATGAGAAAGATAGTGTGTTCGCTTCCTATGGCCACTTTAACAAATTGCTACAAATTGAGTGGCTTGGAAAAACAGACTTATTATATTTCTGGGGTCAGAGGTCCTAAATGGGTATCACGAGGCCAAGGTCAAAGTGTCGGCAGGGCTGCGCTCCCTCTGGAGGCAGAAGGGACAATCTGTTTGCTGGCCTTTCCCTGCATCTAGCCACAGCCTCATTTCTTGGCTTATGGTCTTTCCCTCTTCAAAGCCAGCAGGGCAACCCCTCCAAGTCTCCTTCAGACTCTGTCCTTCTGCATCCACCATCACACCTCCGTCTTTGACTGACACTCCTGCGTCCTCTCCCAAGGGCCCACGAGCTTACAGCAGGCCCCCTGGGCAATCCAGGACACTCTTCGGTCTCAAAATCCTTACCATCGTCCCACGTGAAAAGTTCCTTCTGCCGTGGAAGGTGACCTGCGCAGGCGTCCGGGTTTGGGACGTGGACGTCTCTGCAAGTCCTTCTCCCGGCCACAGCACCGCGCTCGGAGGCAGTGCAGCCCGCGTCCAACCCCGCGGGAGCAGCAGCGGGGGTGGAGGGGACACCTGTTTATCACGTGCCGGTGCCAGGTCTTTTTGCTCCTGTTGTTGCTATGGCCTGAGCACCAGGATTTAAAAAATCTCAGGTGGTTCCAACATGCCGACAAATGTGAGAAACACTGTGACAGACAGAGCATGCGTTACTGCGATCGAGGGTAAAATCTGCACGGTGCACCCCAACGAAGGTCAAGAGCAGGCTGTCTCAACCCTGGGTGCACAGTACTGCCAGCTGGGGAGATTTTATTTTTTAAATTCTCCCCCGAGGATGTGTTTTTATTGATTTTAGAGAGAGGGGAAGGAGGAGGGGAGAGAGAGAGAGGAAATAAAAACATGGGTTGTCTCCTGCACTTGTCCTGACTGGGGATTGAAACTGTAACCCTGGTGTACGCCCTGACCAGGAATTGAATCTGCAACCTTTTGTTGTACAGGATGATGCTCTAACCAACTGAGCCACACTACCAGGGCCGGGGAGATTATTATTACTTTTTTAATCCTCACCTGAGGATACTTTTTCCCATTTATCTTCAGATAGAGTTTGGGGGAGAGAGAGAGAAACATCGACTTGAGAGAGACACATCGATTGGTTGCCTCCTGCATGACCCTGACCAGGGCTGGGGACCATACTGCAACGCAGGTACGTGCCCCTTGACTGGAATTGAACCCGTGACTCTTTGGTCCATGGGCTGACACTGTACTGCTGAGCCAAACTGGCCAGGGTGGGAGTTTTTTTGTTGTTGTTTTTATTTTGAAATGAGAACAGAGTTGCAAAGATCAGACAGACATTTCCTGAACACCTAGCACCCAGCTAGCTTCCCCTAGCATTAGCATCTTATACAACCATGGTGCGTGTATCAAAACGGAGAAATCAACATTGCTACAGTACTGTTAGCTGCACGGAAACCTTTACAGATTCCCCAGTTTTCCCATTAACTCCCCCCTGTTCCAGGAACCAGTCCAGAATTCCTAACTGTATTTAGTCATCATGTCTACTGAATCTCCTCCAATATGTGTCCATTTCTCAGCCTTTTCTTGTTTTCTCAAGACTTGGACACTTTTGAAGAGGACTAGTCCAGTATTTTCCAGAATGTCCCTTAACTTGGGCTTGTCTAATATTTCCTCATAATTAGACCAGGGGTCATGGATTTGGGGGAAGAATACAATTTGTCTCTTTCCATATTCATTTGAAGCAAGACCCTAATCCAGCCCCTACTGCGGGGGGGAGGAGGAGAGACGGTGGCAGGGGCTTCTATTCCCACCATTTCAATGAACTAATCCTTGCTTTTATTGGATAAGGCTGTAGTGAGCTAGACCTGCCCCAAATAACCCAACTAGCAAGTGGTGAAGCTGGAATTGGAACCCGCGACTGTCTGGCTCCGAAGGCCATGTTCTGCTTTTCATTTCATTTGAACACCAAGCTCCCCTCCCAGCTTGCCTAGACAGTGTTTTTCAAATTGTGACCCATTAAGGAGGCATGAGGTCAGTCTGTGGGTTGTATTTTATTTTATTTTATCCTCACCTGAGGACATTTTTTGCATTTATCTTCAGGTAGAGCGGGAGGGAGAGAGAGAGAGGAAGAGAGAGAGAGAAACATCAATGTGAGAGATACATATCGACTGGTTGCCATGTGGGTTGTATTTTAAATAACAAAATAAAGCCCTGGCCGTTTGGCATCAGCCTGTGGACCAATGAGTCACAGGTTCAATTCCGGTCAAGGGCACGTACCTCGGTTGTGGTTCATCCCTGGCCCTGGTTGGGGTCATGCAGGAGGCAACCAGTCGATGTGTCCCTCTCATGTCAATGTTTTTTTTTTCTCTCTCCCTCCTTCCCACTCTATCTGAAAATAAATAAGAAAAAAAAAAATCTTCAAGTGAGGATCGAAAAAAATAACAAAATAAAGCCGAGGAGACTATAACAGAACAGAAGAGAAAAGAGAACGAAGGTTGGGAAAAACTTTTGTTTCTGCGCACTCTCTGTGCTTAGAAACCTTCATCTTTACGACGGGAAGAGAAAGAGCACCCCATCCAGAGGGCTCAGTCGATAGAGGTAAAGTGCTTAGAACAGAGGCTGACACAAATTAGGCATTATGCAAATGTTATTATTATGAAGTATGCATATGCATAAATGGGTCATAATGTAAAATGTATTTCTTATTGCAGACTGCTATCAGAGAGTTTGAGAATACAGAACTCCCATCTCTGTGCTGGGCTTGGCAGGCCTATGGTCTCCGCCCACTGTCTGTTTTTACTGGGCCACCGCCACACCTGTTCATTACACATTACCTCTCTATGGCTATCTGGGCGCTCAAGGGCAGAGTTGGGTACTTGCAACTGAAACTGTGTGGCCTGCAAAACCTAAAATATTTACTCTCTGGCCCTCGAGACCAGTGCCCCTGCCTAGAGGTCATCTCATCATACAAAGGATATCAGACACTTCTTCCTGGGCCCAGTGGCTTTGTCCTGCCAGTGACCTGGCAGGTGCTCTGGCCCATGCAGACCACTCCAGGTGGTGTGACTGCCCAGCTCCTGGGTGTGCAGAAGCTCGATACCCTCCTACCTTGGACTGACGCCCACGCTTTATTTATCCACCTCCACGGCTGTTCGTGGTGGAAGGCTGGAAACATGGTGCATTGATCAGGGTCCCAGCAGAAAACAGATGGCCACTCAAATCAGATTAATTCAAAGAGTGTTTAATAAAGAGGCTATTTACAAAGGGAAAGGCAAGGTGTCGGAAAGACACAAGGGATAGCGAGTCCTCTGGGCCTGGTTAGAGAGAGCTCTTACTGCCCTTGGCAGGAGGGGCGAGGAGAGGGGGCAGTTCCTGAGCCTGGAAGGAGCCAGCCATTGAGAGAGGATGATTTAAGAGGAAGCCGAGGCACTCAGTCCGGGGCTGGAGAACCAGCTCCAGCTGAGCCCCAGGGAGCGAGCCGGAAATAAACGACTTGCTCTCACCTCCTGCCCTCCCTCGTCTCCTGTTGGGGCCCCTACTGGCCAAACAAATGAAGTCAGAGGACACAGGGTCCACTGATGGGGTCTGTGTGGGTCAGCTCACAGTCAGAGAGCAGGACGCAGAGGCTGGAAAGGGGGTGAGGGGCAGACCTCAGATTCCAGCACACACAACCCTGATATAGAAAGCCAGGTCTATTTACCCTCCCGCCTCTGCAGAGGAAGAATTCCCCGCGAAGCCTGATGCCAGGAATGTGACCCGAATAGCAAAGGACCGGACTACATCGCTTTTACCTCTTCCTGCCTTCTCTTCCTAGATCTGTTGGGCTCCAGATGGTTATCATGGGGTTGATCTTCCTGGATCTATCACTGTGACGGGGGTGAAGGTCATGAACAGAAGAGCAGAGGCACAGAGAAGCTGCTGGGTGTTTCTGGGAGTCTGGGCAGGGCCTGATTCACATGCGGAGATGATTAGCCAGGTTTCCTCTCACATCCTTATCCGGAAGAAGCTGTGTCCCATTCACCTCTGCAGCCCCACTCAGGTCTAACACACAGGTGAGCCAGCCTCTGGCCCCACGGGAGAAAGAACCAGAGTGGGAACGCCACCTGGGCTCATGAACGTTCTCACATGGAGCCCCCTCTCCCCTCCCACTAGCCCGGACTCCTTGACTGGCTTCTGGTATCTCATAGGCCCTCAATCCAGCCGCAAAGTGACACTGATCCTACACTGCAGAAATCACAGCTCACGGTCAGAAAGGGGCTGGCATGCTAATCGGTCTCCATCTTTCTCTCACATGAGACGGAAGCGGAAGTCCATCCTGGAGCCCTGGGAATGGACTTGGCAAACATTCTAAATGTGGTCTCGTCTTAGTCACATTTCCTCGTCAAGCTCAGCCACTGAGACCACACTCCTGGACCCTCAGCCCCACATGGGCAGGAGGAAGCCCAGGCTGGAGTCAGGCAAGTGAGTCCCAGGCCACACTCCCACCTATTCGTGGCCGTTTCACGTTAAACAGGTTAATTTTTATGTTAATGAAGCTCCATGTTCTAGTCCTGACAATTCGGAGCTATCATCCACCACTGAGTTGTATTAACTCCACCATCACACAAGCACGTATCCCACGGTGTCCAAAAATAAATGACACTTTGTTGTTTCTTTTTCTTCCAGTCGGAAGATCGGTGGGATACTTACAGCCGTTTGTACAAAAGGCCGGAGGCCAACTCATTTGACTGTAGCTGTTAGGCCTTTGCGGGCTAACCCCAAGAAATGGGGACGCCTGAGAGGCGGCCTCCTGATACACCAAGGATCAGATCTGTTCATGCACGCCAGGGTAATTAGCAAAATCTCAAGGTTCTCTCCCCTTCTCCCCTCCCCCCTCCACTTTCTTCAGAGAAAGAAGAGTTTAGACTTACAGTCCAAGTGCTCGGGTCTAAATCAGACAGTGTGGTCTGGCAGGAACCGAGTCACAGCTGTCCCGCCTCTGTGTTTAGTTCACTGCTGAACTCTCTGCGCGGCATGTGCCCACTGCTCAGGGCGACTGGAAAGACTCCCGTCTCGCCAGGACTGCGCGCACTATCTCCAGCCCGTCTTCGTAAGGGATGTGGCATCTGGACAATCCTACGGCCGGCCACGGTTGGCGGCTGCATCTGAGGAAGGTCCGCAAGCGGAGCAAAGCCCACCGCCTCCAGGAAGCCCAGGAGAAATATTCCAGGGGAAGGAGGTGCTCCAGAGCCGACTCCAGAAGAACCTCTACTGTTCCTGAGAAACACCAACGTGACTGTAGGCAGCCAGCCAATGAGAGTCCCTCTATGCAAATTTGAGGAGGGGCCAGCACTGGTTGACTTCACAGTCCCCTCCTGTGATCTAATAATGTCACTCCCCCTGAAAAAGCCCAGCCTGGCACCCACTCCCACACAGAGAAAAATTCACCGCAAGCAGAGCACCTTCCGGATTGCTCCTGGAGTGTGGGGACAGCTGCCTCTGCTGTCCACGTTACTGAATCCCGAAAAAAAATGATCTTATGAACATGGCAAAAGACATCCAGCTAAGGCCCAAGGTCAATGTCTCTTCTTACATCCACTTTTTACTGAATTACAGAAACAAGTTTAAGGAGCAGCAGCCACATACCTTCTTCGGCTTTAAGGAGTTCTCTAGAAAGTGTTCGGAAAAATGGAGGTCCATCTCAAAGCACGAAAAGTCCAAGTACGAAGCCCTGGCCAAGCTCGACAAAGCCCGGTACCAGGAAGAGATGCTGCATTACGTCGGCAGCAAGAGGAGGCGGAGAAAGCGGGACCCCCACGCACCCAGGCGGCCTCCCTCGTCCTTCCTGCTCTTCTGTCAGGACCACTACGCCGAGCTGAAGAGGGAGAACCCGGCCTGGTCGGTGGTGCAGGTGGCCAAGGCCTCGGGGAAGATGTGGTCGGCCAAACCGGACGCCGAGAAGCAGCTGTATGAGCAGAGAGCGGCCCTGCTGAGAGCGAAGTACCACGAGGAGCTGCAGGTCTACCGTGCGCAGCGTAGGGCCGGGAAGAAGGGTGTCCAGGAGTCGGCGAAGAACCCGTGCAGAGGGTGTGGGCAAGTGGAGTCCGTGGAAGCTGGTGGATCCAATGAGAAATAAAATCCCATTCAACCGTGCCGCCATCCCTGGTCTCCTGCGTGGCGTGAGAACGGCCCCGGCTGCTTGGGGGCAGGGGCTAGCGTGGAGATGAGATGGGGGTTTGGAAACTGCTCCTGGGGAGGGGCCGGCTTTGAGAGAACTGGCAACAGTGTCCAAAGGGATGTGTGGTCAGTACCGCAAGGCTTGGTTTGGGCCAGCGGGGTCGTCTCCAGGTAGAAAACAGCTCAACCTCCACCCTCTCATTTTCCGCTTCACTGAGAAGATGGAGAGCATCAGGCACGAGCGTTCCCAGTCTTCTTCTTCCTCAGAGTGTAACCCACACCCACCCTCTCCTGGTCTCACGGAGAGAGCTGTACCTGTCAGGCTGCCTCTTCCCCGGTCTCCCCCAGGCCCTGCTCCTCACTCTGAAGATGCTGACCCTTCCCCTCTAAGCTTGCCCAGGTCAGTTCGGCGTCATGATACAAGCCGCTCCTATCTGAACCTGCACAGGACTTGGGCACATTCTCATGCCTCCGTGTCTCAGGTGTTTCATCTCTGCAATACGACGATGCCCGCCTCACAGATTTAGTGATTAAATGACGTACCATATGCACAAGCATTTGCCATAGTCCTGAACACATAACAGGGACTGTGATGGACACCCTAGAGGGTGTCCTCTCCTGTGGCTCCCCTTCTCCACACCCCACTGTATAACCCCTTCCCATGAACTGTGCAAAGTAAGCGGCAAGGCTGGGGAAGCCCACGTGGCAAGGAACTATGGGAAGTCTCTAGGAGGTGAGGGTGGCCCCAGACCAACAGCCAGCAAAACGGAAGGTCTCGGTCCTGCAACCACAGTGACCACTCGAGTGGGGAAGTGGGTCCTTCCCCGCGGAGGCCCAGAGGAGGCCTTGGCCCAGGCTGGTATCTTCATTTCAGCCTTGAGACCTCGAGCAATGGACCCAGAGAGCCCAGGATTACTGGATTCTCGACCCCCAGAAACAGTGAGATCATGTGTGTTGTTTGAAGCCAATATGTTTGGGGTCATTTGCTACCTAGCAATAGATAACTAATACAAAGCTCATTAAATGCCAGCCTCCTTATACTTCCAGAGGAAACTGTCTTTAACACATCTCCCCCTCTGCCCCCCCCCCCACCTGTTTCCTTTCCTTTCCTCTGCCACCCACTGCCTGAGGTTAGAGGCGGCCGGGTGCTAACAGACCCCGACTGGCACTGCTTAGTAGTGGTCCCAGTTGTGTTGTCTTGTTCCCAACCTGAGCTGTGGATCTTGGTGGCGGCGGCTGTTACAGACACGCCTCTCTGGGAAGAGGGCTCACACAGCTGGGCCCCAGCCCTCCCGTGTCCCCTTTCTGGTTTCTTGTGTGATTATGTGAATGTGGGTGGCCAGGTCAGTTTGGACAACAGACTGCAGTGCCCCAGCTGAAAAATAACTCCATTAACATTTCTTTATGAAAAAGCCCACAAGAGCCCTGGCCAGTTTGGCTCAGCAGTTAGAGCGTCGGCCTGAGGTCCAGAGAGACCCGGGTTCGGTTCCCGCTAAGGGCACGTACTTTGGTTGCAGTTTGTCCCTGGCCCTGGTTGGTCGTGCGGGTGGCAGCCACTCGATGTGTCCCATTCACGTCGATGTTTCTCTCTCTCTCTCTCTCTCTCTCTCTCTCTCTCTCTCTCTCTCTTCCTCCTTCCCTCCCTCCTTCCCACTCTATCTGAACAGAAAATGGAAAAATGTCCTCAGGTGAGGATAAAAAAGAAAAAGCCCACAAGAGGGTGTGAATCTGCGGGCTTCTAATGAGTGTAATGTAAGGACCGTGAAGGGGGCAGCAAAGGGGGAGGAGAGGAAGGGGGGCCTACGCTTAAGATAATGGGTGACAGGGAAGGCGGGGGGGAAGTCCGGTGTGGTGCAGCATTCAGACCTGCTCGGCTGGGCTCAGGTGCCCTGCCCTTGGGAGGAGGAAGGCAGAGTTTGGGCCCATCACCCTCTTGTGGAAGACTGAATCACACCACTCTGATCCTTCTCACCTAGAGCCTTTTCCCGTGTTCCTTAATTCATTCATCTATTCATCTATTCAACAAATATTTATGTGAATCTTCGGTCTGCAATATACCAGGAACTGTTTTGGTGCTATGGATACAGCAAGGTCCCTGATCTCTGGCAATAAATAAGTCAACAAATAAACACACCAGACCACTTTTGGAAAGTGTCAAGTGTTCTGAGGAAATAAACCAGGGCAATGAGCTAGACAAGGGTAAGTGGGGTTGAGGGCACCTTACATGGGTGGTCAGAGATGACGTTGGGTTTGAATTTAGAGGACAAGAAGCAGCCAGGCATCTCAGAGTCTGAGGAAAGACAGCAAGTGCAAAGGTCCTGAGGCAGGAACAAGTTTGGCATATTAAAGGGACAGAAGGGAGGCCAGAGTGACTGGAGGTGTGAGATGAGGCTGGAGAGGGGCAGGCCTTGTCAAGGAGTTTGAAATCTAAGTGCGAAGGGGTGCCCCAGAGCATGAATAGCCATATGCTTCCATCTTGACTTCCGGTTACTGGTGATTCTCGAGTATTCAGTGACTATCAAATGCCAACCGGGGGATGCTAGTCCTTCCCAGGTGTGTGTGAGAGAGAGATGTGGCTAGCAAAGACCAAACCCCTGACGTGTTTCCCTGTCGGAGAGGAGACTCCTCTTGGTATTCCTTGGAGCAGGTGTAAGCTAAAATCCTCAATGGAACGTCTTCCCGTGATCCATTTTCCCAGGAATGAGAGGAAAGGTGCACGTGGCCGGCAGAATATTCCAGGGCAACATTTCTTCCTGAGTGTCCTATTTCCCTGTGGAATAGCTGCCACTGGACCTGCAGTTCTCAACTTTGACCCTGCACTGGCCTCCCCTCCGAGCTCAGTGAAGCAGACTGCAGGGCCCCACGCCTAGCTGGTTCCACTTTCCTGGGAGCTGCACCTCTACTCGGCATGTCACAAAGGCCCAGGTGGTCCTGAAGCTCCTGGTCCCCGGCCCACAGAGGATCTCTGCTCCTGCAGCCGGGGCCTTCACTCCGAAGAGGCGACCTGACTTGTCTGCTGGTGAGTTTGGAAGGAGGGACCATGTTCCTCTGTCTTCCCACCCGCCCCTCGCGGAAGCATGTGTTCGAGTCTGCCCTCCAATTGCTTCGTCCCTAGGAAAGGTGACAGGCTGATCCTCATCTGTCTCTCTCCTGTTCCTGCCAGCGGATTTGGGACTCGACAGGGAAAGGAGTATATTTATTTACTGGGGTTCCCTCAAATCCCAACAGGGAAGTTGATCCCAGCTGCAAACAATCAGTTCGTGTTGGTCGCACAACAACACTGGGAGCTGATTTCAGCCTCCACTAAAGGCTGGGGAGCAGGTACCTGCGTGGAGGCGGTGAGGTCCTCAGGGTGATGTCACAAAGGCACTGGCGCCCTTCGGTCCTGCCAGGCAGCTCTGATCACACTCCCACAACCCGTACCTGCTCCAGGAGTTGGGAGAATAAATGCCACGCCTGGACCGCACTGTAGATGAAGTGCCCTGTGAGTCGGGGCGCCTGCCCTGGATTGCAAGGATGGTTGAAAGAAGGAGAGAACACGCAAAAAGCAGCTGGAACAGAGAAAGAGCATGGCCAGAGCCCCGAGGGGCCCACTTGACGCCCAGACGGGCCTTGACCTCTGGGTCAGACCAGCAGTGACAAGAAGCGCAGTCTCGTGTGGCCATCCTCTGGTGACAATGTCCTTGCTGCAGCTCTCCTACTGGCCGCTCCCTCTCCGACCCCTTCTCTGCTCGGGCTGCTGAGTGACGTCTCAAGGCTCCTCCCCTTCACAGCGGAGCGTTTCCATGGCGGCCGTCACCTGTGGGAGTCTGACCCGGCGTCATCAGGCCGTGCTGCCTCCCAGTTGCACTGTTGGCGACGCTCAGCCTCTGGAAAGGCTCCCAGGGATCCCCAGTTCCCGGCTGGCACACCCTTCTGAAATGCCTTTGCGTGAGGGTGGACCTAGGGACTCATTTTAATGGACAGAATAGGGCAAAGGTGAAGGGCTGTCTCCTTCCGAAGTGACGAGGCTATAGAAGCCTCTCGTTCTCTCTCGCTCTAAGCAATGTGACATGTTGAAAGCTGCCCTGCGGAGAGGCCTGGACCCGAGGGTGGCTTCTGGCCAAGGCGCAGCCCCTCTGTCAAAGCGCCGGCAAGGAGCCGAATCTCGCCGACAGCCGGGAGTAAGCGGGAGGCGCCCCCTGCCCAGCTCCACGGACACCTCCCTGCAGCCTGACACGGCCCAGCCCACTCCCGGCCCGCAGAATCGAACCCAGTTGTTTCACGCCACACTAAGTTTTAGGGTAACTAGCGACAAACCGAAATAGATGATGAACACACGTTTTGGTACCAGGAGGAAGTGTGTCATGAAAAATACCTACAGGTGTGAGATGGCTTTGGAGCCAGGCAGTGGGGAGAGGCTGCGGGTGTCCCGAGGTGCTTTTAGACAAATCTGGACTTGAGGGGTGCCGCCAGCGAGGTGCAGGGAGGCGGGGCCTGCCCCTGCAGCTGCAGGAAGGGACCCTTGTTTCGCGGTGGCAGAAAGCCTAGCGACACCGCTGTCCACAAAGCAGGGCGTGTGCCTAATGAACGCGGTGATGTAGCTAGGGACAGTCCAAGCTGCGAAATGCTAAAGGTACTGTCAGGTTTCTTCTTGTTGCTTGTGTGCAAAGAGATAGGAAATGAGGGAAGACTGTGAATGAAAAAGGAGCCAGGACTTGCTGTTTTTGAAAATCCTCAGTCTCCCAAGACAGTAAAAAAAAAAAGCTAAAATTTTAGAAGGGGGGTTTTGAGCACTGTCAGGAACAGCGGATGGAGATAAGGCTGAGGGGATGTCACTGCGCTTGGTGAAGACCTTAGGAGGATCCAGGAATCATGGTATTATCAGTCACACAAAGGCCCTTTACAGAGATTAGGGGGCCTCACAAATCCTCCTGACCACACAATAGGGTTTCTGGGGAGCCGAAGAGCACTGGCCCCTGGCCATCTTAGCAGAAGGCCAAGGTAGACCAGAGTTTAGTTCAGAGAAGTCTGGGGGTGTGGCTTTTGTGTAAGAGAGTGACTCTCAATACGCTGTCTAGAGGACCCACAAAGCTTTGAGAAACCCTGTTATCAGAAGAAACACTGCAGCCTTAGCCTGACAGGGACAGGGACAGTGCAGGATAAAAAGAGGTCATCGGACACCCAAAGCTGTCGGTAGGATGCAGACTGAGGAAAGGTCAGCTTCAAACATGCCTTTCCGTTCAAGAGAAAAGAAGGATGGCTCAGAGAGAGGAGCCAGCTCAGAAGGTGGGGCTAAGACTCCGAGAACTACTTCCAGGTTTTGAAACGGATCAAAACACTTCCAGGATTTTCCTGGATGGCTTCAGAGTTGCTATGGGTCAGAGACTCTTTAGGCCTCTCATTCCCCCCTTTGGAGTAGCAATGGGACACCACTGCCTCTGTACATACAATGTGTACCCCAGCTCTGTACATACAGCTATGTGGGGCATACGCCTCTCTCCAGCTTCACGGACCTACCGACCCGGAGGAACAGTGTCCTAGAGCCTGTACTTAAGAAACCATACCAAGACCTCATCCACATCCGAACCCGATTTGGATAATGAGACTCTGGACTTTGAGCTGCCACTGTCATCGGATGAGACTTTGGGGGACCCTGGGAACAGATGGCTGTATTTTGAATGGTGAAGGGACATGAATTGTTGGGGGCCTGAGGACAAGTTGTGGTAGACATCTTCAGAAATGACAGGATGATCTGTGTCTCGGGCCCTTGTACGCCCTGCCCTGCCCTCCCCTTGTGCGTGGGCAGGATTTAGTGACTTGCTCCTACCAAACAGAATACAGCCAAAGGGACGGCTGTCACTCTGAGGTCAGGTCGGACAAGGCTGTGACTCCTGTCTCATTGCCCCTCTCTGGCTCGCTCTGCAGAACTGAACAGCCGTGTTGAAAGTGGCCCTATGCAAAGGAACTGGGCAGTGGCCCTGAGGAGCTCAGCCCTTCGAGCCATGTGAATGAGCAAACCCTCTCCCCGGCTGAGCTCTGAGACGGGTGCAGCCCTGGAGACACCTTGATCCCAGCCTGGGAGAAACCCTAAGCCACAGAACCCAGCTAAGCTACACCCAGACCCCAACACAAGGGAAATGTAACATGAACGTTTCAAGCCATTCATTTTGGGGGTAATTGATTACATAGCAATAGATACTTAACACACCCACCCTAAGGTCCTGCTACACCGAAACCATACTCTAACCTCTCCTCAGTGTCTCTGCACATGCTACCCCAGGCTGGGCTCAAACTTCCACTGCCTGCAGGACTCAGGTGAGGTGTCCCTTCCTCCAGGACGTCTCTCTCCACCCTCCCACACCCTCTCTGTGCTCCCTCAAGCATTGCCATCCACTGAATATCACATTCTAATCATTGCTGATCACCCCAACTTGTGGAGGAGGGCAGGGACCTTGCCTTATTTGTCCCAGCAGCCTTAAAATCAAATATAATGCTTGACACAAACTAAAATAATAATACAGTAGCCACCCACCCCCTCACCCCTTATCCACAGGGGGTACATTCTAAGAACCCCAGTGGGCGCCTGAAACCTCAGAGAGTACTGAATTCTATATATACTGTGTTTTTTCTATATATACATACCTGTAATAACATTAATTTATAAATTAAGCACAGTAAAAGATGAACCACAACTCATAATAAACAAAACAATTGTAGCAATGAACTGCAGTAAATGTTACGTGAATGTGGTCTCTCCCTCTCTCTCAAAATATCTTGTTGCATGGAACTCACCCCCTCGTGATAATGTAAGACAGTAAAATGCCCACGGAATGAGAGGAAGTGAGTCAAACGGCACGGGCACTGTGCCACAGCATCAGGCTCCTACTGACCTGCTCACAAGATCTGACAAGCCCTCTCCGGCTTCTCTTTGGCATGTCCGAATCGCAGTGTGACTACCCTTGCACTTCGGGGCCATCAGCCAGTAAAACAGAAGGGTTGCTTGAACCCAGGCACCGCGGCACTGAGACAGCCGGTCTGATAACCAAGGGGCCGTGAAGTGACTACCAGGCAGGGAGTGTGTACCGTGTGCGGACGCCGGACAACGGGATTCACATCCCGGGCGGGACGGAACGGGACAGCGTGAGATTTCATCATGCTACTCAGAATGGTGCGCAGTTTCTAACTTAAGAGTTGTTTATTTCTGGAATTTTCCGTGTCATATTTTTAGGCCCTAGTGGGTGACTGAAACCCCAGAAAGCAAAACTGTGGCTAAAGAGAGGTTGCTGCAGCGAACTTTTATTGAATGCCTGTCCCTTGCCTGGTATGGTTTCAGGCGATTTACATGCAACTATCTTATCTAATAAGGAGCCCAGTGAGGCACGGACTTTTGCAGAGCAGGAGCGGAGGCGAGGCTGGGCGCTGGCTGCTCAGCGCATGCTCGCTAGAAAGGGACGGGCATGCTGCTCCTCCGGCCCTGCACCTGGCAGTCCGCCCCCTCTCCTCGGGCACTCTGCAGAGTTGGGCCAAAGGATTCCGGGGCACCTAGACACACACTGTGCCTGCCTGCCCATGTAATTTGGTATTTCCAGAGAAATACTGGACCTGTCCCTTGGCACTGCCGAGGAAGGGCTTGGCTGGCAACCAGAGAATGTACTGGGGGCCTGAAACTACACCTCAGACTCTGCTCACAGCCGTGCCTCTGGCCCGCAGACAGAATGAGCCTCTTCCCCTTCACATCCTGTCATTATAAGCCACATACATTCCTCGATACTCGTGCCGCAAGGAGCAGATGCGGCTGTGTATCTGCGGCGCTTTATCTGCAATTAGCAGCAGTGGGCACGGAGACCCGCGGCCCCTGGGGCTGCCCTCGCCGTGCAGCTGCGAGGCATTTGGGGGAGAGTCTGGCCAGGCTCCTCTGGCCCACGCAGCTCTGGCAAGCGCATGAGGGAACTTCTCTTTGCAGTGTCTGCTCTGCCAGGAAGTGGGGAGGGGTGCTGAGCCCGACTGTTGCTCCTCTGCTGACCTGGCCTCTCGTCCACCTTCCATGCTACCTAGACACCTGGAGAGAATGTCCCCCAAGGGGACCCCAAGGGGCACACTGCAGGCCTGTGTCCGTGATAAAGCTCTTCATGGGCGTGGGGTCTGCGGGGTGGAGTAAAGGTCTGTGAAATGCAAGGGGGCACACTGCCGTGCCCGGGGCACACCTACGAGGCGTCTGCATGGACTCCAGGAAGGAAGAGGGCTGGCCAGGGAGAGTTAGTGGGTGCATACCAGCTCTGGCCAAAGGATACGGACATTGTTTTGGTAATAAATATAATGCCAGTAACTAGCATGTATGGGCACTTACGATGTACCAGGCCCCATTTCTAAGTGCTCACCAGGCATCATCAGGTTTCATTCCAGAAGGCAGTGAAACAGCCGCCCGGCCCTCCCAGCCAAGGCCCACCAGGAGCCCAGCTGCAGCTGAGCAAAGTTGGGATTATTGGCTCCTGGCGATGAGGGAGGGTGCACACTGCCAGCAACGGCAGGCGGCTCGGAGGCTTCGGAGAGAACTTACTGTAGGGTTTGGGCTGAGTCAGGTGATTTGGGGCGGGGTTCAAGGAAGACGAGCTTTGCTCTGGATTGGATGCTGTCGGGACATGGGGCATTCTCTGATTGGGTACTTCATACGTTCTATCCAGAAGGTGGGGGGATAAAGCAAGAGTCAAGTTATAATCGGTAAAGAACAGTTGTCTTTCCTCTTAACCAAGATGAAGACGGAGGAAGGTTGGGGGAGGCTTGTGTTTTGGAAATGTTCTTGATTTTGTCTGAGTTCAGGCATGATTATGAAGTGGTCTTGTTTGTCCTTAATCCACCACGGTCACAGCGGGCTTTGCCTGGTGTTGGTTATGCTCAGCAGGAGGGCACCCAGGTCCGGTGGGGGTGCCAGGCCAGCTCCCTGCCATGCGGAGGCCGACCTGATGGTGCTGGGCCGTGTTCGGCCTCCAGGCCGTGCTCTTAGTCAGCAGGCCCATCACTGGGATGGGGCACAGGAGCGCAATGGGGGCTCAGAGAAGAGTCATGGTACTGCGACTCCAGGGTAGTGGGAACTCGGGTGCGGGTGGAGGGGCTCGGCAGGGGGCTGAGGGCAGGGGTATGATTCCAGGAAGCCAGGCTGACCACCAGGGTTCTGGCCATGACAGCAAAGTAGAGACAACATGGGACTAGGGGTCAGTGATCTCCACTTTAGAAATCGGTCCCTGCCACTTACCAGCTGCAATGTCCTGGACAATTTATTGAACACCAGAGACTCAGTGTCTCCTTCTACATAACAGGAATACAAAAATCTGTTTCCCGGGGATATTGGGAGAATAAAAATTGAATATTTTTTCTTTATTGATTTTAGAGAGAGAGGGAGGGAGAGGGAGAGAAAGAAACATCAAGGAGAGAGAGCATCGATTGGCTGTCTCCTGCATGCTCCCCACTGGGGATTGGGCCCACAACCTGGGCATGTGCCCTGACCAGGAATCGAACCGGCAACTTCTTAGTGCATGGGTTGACGCTCAACCAGTGAGCCACACCGGCCGGGTGAGAATAAAATTAAAAGACGCAGTATAGAGCACCTGGGAACAACAGATAGCACACTAAGCACTTACTGTACGCCAGCCACTGTTCTGAGTATCTCACATGTACTGACTCATCTAATACAGCAGGCGAGGAGACAGAGGCACAGAGAAGTTGAGCAACTTATCTAAAGTCACACAGCTACAAGTAGCAGAACTCAGGCATTCTGGCTCTAGCACCTTCATCCACCACCTCTCATGGTCGCTGCTGGATCATGGCTCCTTCCCCTCCCTTGCTGCAAGGGCTTCAACATGAGTCATATTCTGACGGCGATTTAATGCCCTGGAACTCCCTGGTCCCAGACCTTTGCTTGTGGAAGGGCCTAAGCTGCTTGCTTGGCTCTGGTTTAGAAAGCACCCATTTCCTTCTCAAAGGTCAAATCATTCTTGGCATGACAGATAATACAGATTCAGGTCACTGTGGTCAATAGATCAAGTCAAACGTAGTATTGCCTTACTGGTATTTCCGTGCCTTTTAGTAGGTACTGTAGTCAGAGGAATACACTGGGAAATGAGTAAAAACTGACGGGGGTGGGGGAAGGACCCACGGCTGCAGCAAAAGCCAGCCCTCTTGCGGTGAGACCCAGGGGTGGGCAGAAGGCTAACGGCTGCCCCAGAGGAAAGGGACCAGCGGTGGTCAGCCTCCTGCACTCCTAACCGCAGAGGGCTGTTCAAGTTGGCCACAGCATGGCCCAGGCTGCTCAGGGCTGCCTCGTCCTACCCTGATGAGTGGGAGTGGGCTTACCAGTTGTTTCACCAGTCCTGGGAGGCAAGGGCTCCTGGGCCCAGGGACTCCAGTAACCGAGGTCCTTCAGCCACTGACCACCCCGCTCCCAAGGTCACATCCCGCCCCCACCAGGGAGCGGAGTGCTGGAACTCACGCCGACAGTCTCTGTGCTGATACAAGCCCAGATCATCTCGTCGACCTTCCTGAGGCTCATCTGTTCTTCATTATATCTCTAAATCCCAAGGCACTACAACTCTGAGAATTTGGGAAATTTAGCTGCTTAGAGGATTTGTAATAATCACAGTAATCCTTGGTATTTACAGAGCTTCCTTCTGCAGACTGAAATCCAGACAGACACTATTGTAGGGGGGGACACCCTGAAATTGCTCTCGAGTTCTCTTCACAGAGTACCAGGCCCTCAGCCTGTCTTACTTGGTTTAGCTCAAGGAGGTAGAACGAGAGTTCTCCCCCTTACCTCCTGAGGGAGAGCAGGGGAGGGAAAGTCCACCCGCTGCAGCAGATGAACCTTGGGTCGCCTGCCCAGCCCAGCCCCACCACTGCAGGGACGGCCGCAGCCACGCTGTACCAGCTGGGAGTGACCCCTCTCAGGACCAGCCGATTGGACATGGGGTTGACGTTTGACTGATGAACTGAGCCAATCAGATTCTCTCTCTTGATAGCTTCAGTCAAGAGATTTAGAAACTGGGAGTCAGTCGGGGCCCTAGAGCCAGAAGGTGAGTCAGAGTCAAGGGGGGGAGTGGCCGTTCGGGACCATGTGCCCCGATTAACGAGCAGGGAGCAGGAGAATAAACAGCACCTGATCAAGCTGCTCTGCAGCACTTTCTGTAATTTTTCAATAACCCTTTGGATTCCTAGGCCAAGAGCCTCCACGAGACCACCACCGCGTGCAGGTCGGTGTCGGAGGTGACCGACACTCCTGCTTTGTTTTCCCAGCACCGCCTGCCTTTCTTCGCTTCAGCGGAAGAGGGGCCAAGCCCCATGGGCTCCGTGCATACCACCCAGGAGCTACCGCTTTCCCTTGATCGGGACAGAGCAGACGACACCTAGGCGAGTGGGCACCAGCCGGTGGAGCATACTGAGACCCCGCTGACTTTTATCAGAACCAACCCAGGCCTCCCCAGAGCTTTGGGGTATGGGGCACAGTGGCCCCTGACCTCTCCAGCTTAAAGGAGAAGGCCCGAGAAAAGTCTCTGCAGAGGGGCCACTGTGAGGACACAGCACCGCCATCTGGTCCCCCCATCGATCTGACAGTGGCAGCAGGGGCGGAGGCGGCAGACACAGCAGCCCTGGGCGCAGGATTCCATGCACAGCCCTGACTGATCCGCCGACCTGCCGGATGGCTGGCCGGACTCCATGTTTGAAAGAGACCCGCGGAAGATCAGAGCTGGAAGAGGGAGGCCCCAGGACAGCCCAGGACTGTCGCACATCGGAAACGCCAGCCCCAAAGGCACTACCGAGATGTGACCTTTCAATCCAGAGGACTCCAAGTAGCTCCCATTGTTTATGGGCGGTGTTGGAGGTGGGGGTGGGTATCGCTGTGCTCTGTAGCCCTGTGCTCCCCATAGAGAGGAAAGCAAAGAGAATCTGTTTACGTGGAGTCTGTAACTGAATGATAAGCTCCTGGATGAAAAGAAAAAGCACCTTCTTACCACCAAGCAGTGTGTCGTCACTAATTCAGAGCCCCCTCACCCCCGCTCCACGGGACACCGACCAGCACAATCAGACTTTTCTGGGCTGCAGGTCCCAGGTGGACAATGTGAGCCAGTGGCTTTGCGATGCCAGCTTTTGCCCAGCCTGTGCTCAGCCACGTACTCAGGTTCAACCTGCCCTGTCCCTTCAGTGAGTCCCCAGCTTGCAGTTCATCAGGAGCCCCTCCCCTTTTCATCTAGAGGATTTGTAAATAGTTCTGTTGCCTGTCCCCCTCCCCCATCCAGGGTGCCATGTGCCCTCTGGGAGACCCTGCAGGCTCTCTAGTTAACCATGCCATCAATGTGCCTGGCTGGCCCCTCCGCCCGGCTGTTCTGCTCAGTCTCTGGTCCCTCCTCCAGCTCCCTCATAGGCTGGGAGCCTGGTGCAACTCTGGATGGCTTGGGTTTGGTCCCATTCTCCCGAGGTTGGGATTTATCCTCCCATCTCCATCAACCCACAAGTGTCTCTGACCTAAAATTCATACAAGCACCTGGGTCATGTGCCCATCCCATTACCTCAGCATTTGTCTTTTCAAAAATGCCAGCCCAGATGAGGGTAGAATTTGACTTATTACCTTGATCGTTGGTCTGGACACTTGGTCTGTTTTCAAATCGTGCTCTAACCAGCATCACCATAATTCTGAGCATTGGTTTTTAGAGTAAAAAGAGCTGGCCCTGGATTCTGTCCACACTACTGACCAACTGTATGAATTTGGGCAAGTTAACTAACTTAATTCTTTTCAGCCTCATTTTCTTCACCTATGTATCCTACATGACTGGTGTGGAGTAAATGAGAGCATAAATGAAATAATGGATATAAAGAACTTAGCATAATGTACCATACAAAATACTAACATATATCATTCACTGAGAGCTCATACTATGTTAAATTCCGTGCAAAGTGCTTTGCAAGCATTACCTTAATTTGCACAGTAATCTTGTGAGATCCTATTATCCCACATTTTTAAATGAGAAATCTGAGGCTTGAGTGGTTAAGTCAATTGCCCTAGGTCAACAGCTGGTCAGTGGAGCAAGCACTGATTGTGGTCTAGAGAAGATCAAAGATTGTGACTTATAGTTAGTGTCTTAGTACAGTGCCTAATATACAGTAGGCATTCAAAAAATGTGTGATGAATTAACGCATGGCTCCCAAATCAGTGTTCCTTTGCATAACTGGATGAGAACTCAGCTCTACCAACTTATTCTCATTCTCTCTCTCTCTTTGCAGTGGGGAGGGGCAGGCAGTAAACTGTGCATTGGTGTTCTATTTCCACTAGTGTTTGTGTCTTTATCCCCAGTAGGGTTATTACTGGATGTCTGAAGACATTCAAACCTTCTATCCGCATGGATACCTAATTTCCAAACCACGTACTCTTACTCAGAGAGCGCTCACAGATTCAGCACGTTGGACAGAGCTAGGATTTTTCTGGCTAATACCTAGTCAGTACTGGATTTGCATTTAAACACTGTTTACATCAACGTGTGACCCACATACGAGGAGAAAATACTGCATTCCCCACTTCTAGCTCGGTGGTTCTGGCTCTCTCTTTCTTCTTACAGTCTACAAGATGAGAAAAGATTGCCATAAAGATTTTATGAGTCCAAGAGAAACATTACTCATTAAATAGGATTTATTTTAAAGGCATCATTCTGGTTCGTTCTTTTTTTTTTTTTTTTTTTTTTTTAAAGGGGAAGCAAAGCTGCATTTTTGTCCTCAGATGACGTCCAAATGTTGCAGGAGATGCTCTTAATGCCCACCAGGTGAGCAACCTCTTCAATTTGGTTAAAATCAACAGACAATCCACAGAGCATTTTCAGTATCTCTGAGCCTGCACGTATAGCCAGTGATTGGAGGCAAGAATATGATCTTTTCCCAGTTTGCAGTAAGGCAAGGAGAAAGGTAATTCCTGAATCGGTAATTTCGGACCTTCATAATTTGGGACAGAAATGTATTTATGATGCCCAGCATGTGTCAGGCCCTGTGCTGAACACTGCAAGAAAAACAAGGCACAGTTTCTGCCTTCAAGGACCTACTGTTTGGCGGGGGACAGACGCGTACCCCTCTGCAGCACACTATGCTGAGATGAGGGTTATGACAGAAACAGGTACAGGAACCTTGAAGCAGGGAGCCGGCTCCAGAATTGTGTGGGGTGTTCGTTGTCTAACCAACAAACTCCTGTTCATTCTCCAAGGACCCGAAGAATGCCCCCTCTCTGTGAACCTTTCCTGACTCTCCGAGACAGAGTTGGCCTCCCCTCCTTGGCATTCCCGCAACATTTTGAGGAAAAAGAAAGTGGAGAAGAAAGACACTAAATAGTAACTATATAAGTATATATAAAAACTATACAGGGGCAAAGAGCAGGAAGTAATTAATTATCAAGGAAGGAGTAAAGATACTTGAATGGGTTCTTGAAAAATGTGGAAAAGGTCATTCCAGGTGGAGAACACAGGAAGACTAAAGGGGTGACATGATGAATAGTTATGATGTACTTACAGAAGGGCAAGTAGTTGTGAGTGGCTGCCGCTAGGCACGTGGGAACGGTGTGGGGAGCTGCCGTGATAGTAGTGGATGAAGATGAGGTTGCTGTGTGAGGACGGGCTCAGACTATGAAAATCCTGTTAAGAAGTTTGTTCTTTATCCTGTATGTGGTGGGAGCTATTAAAGTGTATGTTAACTTTTACTGATTTTTCTGCACCCAGAAAGTCATCTATGCTTGTAAAACTTTTAGAGAAAATAAAAGAACATAAAAAATACATTAATACTATTTGGAGCTCATGGTGTTAACATTTTTCTTGTCTTTTTTTTTTTTTTTAAATGACTATTGTGTGTGTGTGTGTAAAAATTTTAGCTCATACTATATATTCATTTTGTATGTTGATTTGGGTCACTTAATATCATCTCAAGCATTTTCCAGTTTCTTTGAACTGTTTTGGACATTAATTGCTACGTGTTTCATCGGCTCCGTGGACCACAGTTACTGAACCATGTATATTGAACATATATCGTTCCCTTTTCGCCACTCGAATAAATTATACTGCAAGGAACATCCTTGTATATATCATTTTACACTAACCTCTCACTATTTCCTTGGGGTAAATACCTAAAAGAGGTACATACCTTTTATATTTTCTTTTTTAAATCCTCACCTGAGGATATTTTTCCATTTATTTTCAGACAGAGTGGGAGGAAGAAAAGGAGGGAGGGGCAGAGAGAGAGAGAGAGACATTGATGGGAAAGAGACAACATCAATTGGTTGCCTCTCGCACGACCTGGACCAGGGCCAGGGACCAAACTGCAACCGAGGTACACGCCCCTGACCGGAATTGAACCCGCTGCTCTTTGGTCCGTGGGCTGATGCTCTAAGCACTGAGCCAAACTGGTCAGGGCAATACACCTATCACATTTTAATCACTTCTGCCAAACTACCTTCCAAAAAGGTTGTGCCAATTTATAATCCCACCAACAGGGCATGAGGCTCAAAGAGGTTGAATGACTTGCCTAAGATGAAACAGCTTGTGAGTGGAGGGCTGGGGTTCAAATGTGGACACTGGCTTCCACGGGGCTACGGCAGAACCCTGGTGGGGAGATGGGGAAGGGGGCCAGAGGTAATTGAGTCAGGAGGACTGAAACGTACTCAGGTGAAGATGGTGTAATGAGACGCTTCAAAAGACAAGCTGTTCCGTGGACAGCGCTTGTAATTCCACACTCTCCCAGTGCTGCCTGGGTCAGGACCTCCTCACCTGAGGGGTTCAGACCAAAGAGAAAGGAAATACATCTACCTTTCTCTTCACCGCTCTTCCCTTTGACCCAGGGCTAGTGCTGGCATCGGGGGGGATGGCACAGGAGGAAACTCGCCAGGTCCTCTGCAGGTTGATTCGGGGAGGAGCCTCATTAAAGCCCTGGGCACCGAACAAGACAACACTGGGAACACCCTTCAATCAGCACAAGGAAATCAAGAGGTGCTCATCTCTCTGGGGCCACAGCGTGTCTTCTCAGTCGTCTCATAATTAAATTACTCAGTGAGGAGTAAGATTCAGCATCCTTAACTCTCTTAATCCTCATACCTTCAACTACTAGGTTATTTCCTCCCTTCTCCCTCCCTCCCTCCCTCCCTCCCCTCCCTCCATGACCACGAATGCAATTAACCCGAGTCCAGGGCGAACATGAGGACCAAACTCAGGGAGTTATCTTATCCAAACATCGTATATTACACATTGCAGGCTTGAAAAGGATTCAAAGTCACCCTCCAGCCTACTCCATGAACCCCTCCAGCACGTGCCCAGCACCTACTTAACTCCTGGGGTCTCCTGCAGAAAGCTATTCTGTCCTATTCGACCTCACGCTGAGTCAAGGTTGTTTCAGTTCCTACCAATCATCTAAACTTTCTTCCACATGACAGGGGGACACTGAAGTACCGAAAGCAGGTGCCATTTTCCTCTCAGGACGTGATGGGTTGGGGAATAAAGGTCTCAGGCTTTGGAGTCAGACAGATCTGGGGTCCCACTTCGGATTCTGCTAGCAACCAGCTGGGCGTCTTTGGGCAAGTAGCTAAACATCTCTGCGCCTCAAATGACCTCTTGGACCATAGAGGGTGATGCAGTGACCGGAGAGCAGTGAGGAATAGATGAAATGTCAATAGTATGGCAGATGGTGGGTGGTTGTCAGATGCTGGGTCCCCTCACAACTGTCGTTTTCTAAAGTCTGTCTTGCTCCAAGGTCCTCTCTGATCCGATCCTCAAGTTGGTCTAGGGTGCGTATTTATGTTGCAGGTTTCTGCGTCACAGACCTAATTTACCAAGTCACATTCTGTGAGAGTGAAGTCTAGAAACTTCTATTTGTCTAGTTGTATCCATGTGTCAAGACGTTGGAAGGCGCTGCGCACATATGGGAGCTCTCCAAAGCTCCTTGGGGGTTCCCTTCACGGGCCTGTCTGATCCTTGGGTGAGGTGCCCCAAACAGGACACATGCCTCTGGACTGGAAGACATCCCCTTTTCAGGGTGTCTCCGATGCAGGCTTCCCCTCTAGTGTGGGGTTTAGACTGCAGAAGTGGGGGGGTATTGGGAAAGATGCTACCGTGTAGAGCAGAGTTTAAACTATTTCTATAATCTTCATAGAGCTAGAAAGAGAGGACAGACCCTCGGGAAGGGGAGAGGGCTCACGGGCCAGGTCAACACATTGACCTTCGGGGCACCCTCTATCTCCCTGCAGGGTCTCCCGTGACCACAGCAGGCACACGGAGCGCAGCAGAACGCCCAGGCCCTCCCCTGACACTGTGGACGGCACTGGACCCAACTCGAGACGCATCCTCAGCTGGAGCTGGGGCCCCCGTGAGTCCTGGGGACTCCCCTCCTTCCAGGGTCCCTGGGTCGCCGGTTTCCTGAAGATCATGCTTCTGCCCACCCGCCTCTGCCCTTCCCTGCTGCCGCCACCCCCATCCAATGGAGCACAGACAGGAGAGAGGGCGCGAAGAGCAGTAACTGTAAGTATTGGCAAAACTGGCGAGCTCTGTCCTGGCTGGTTTGGCTCAGCAGTTAGAGCGTCGGACGGCGGTCCAGAAGGACTTGGGTTTGGTTTCCGCTAAGGGCGCGTACCTTGGTTGCAGTTTGTCCCTGGCCCTGGTTGGGTCGTGCAGGTGGCAACCACTGGATGTGTCCCCTGCACATCGATGTTTCTTGCTCTCTCTCTCCCTCCCACTCTATCTGAATAAAATATCAAAAAATGTCCTTGGGTGAGGATAAAAAAACAAATAACAACAACAAAAAAACTGGCGAGCTCTTACCATGCACAGGGCGTAGTAAGAATCTCACATTCAATTCCTCATTTTAATCCCCACAATATCCCCACGGGACAGAGACAGATGAGGACGCAGAGACTCAGAGAGGATGATACCTTGCCCATGATCACACAGCAGCATGAGTGGTACAGAAGATTCCTAAGGCCACACTGTCTGACTTCCGAGGCACCTCAGAAAACGGCATCGGAGAACGTGTACACCTCGGGTCCATGTCCAGTGGTCTATGCAGAAAAGCTACCCTGTCTGAACAGAGCCCCCTTAAGATACTCTTTCCTCACACACTGCTGCCCAGCCAGACTTACGGAGGAGGCAGTGGTATCTACCAAAGGTCATCAGCACGACAACGACCTGAAACCCAGCCGTGGCGGGGCAGTAGCTGCTTCTGACTCAGTCTGGTTCCATCCAATCCAGATGGCTCAGTGCAGCTGTCGAGCACGCGCTCTGCACCCCGCACCCTGCACCCCGCACCCTGCACCCCGCAAGGCCTGGCTATGGAAGGTCCAGAGATACAGGCAGAGGCCCCTCCTGGGAAATCGTCACTCACCCAGGCACGGGTGCCGCCTGCGGAGGCAGGAGTTGGGGTGCTGGGGACCGGGGTTCAGTACGGAGTCTAAGCCTGGAGCACTTAGGAGGTGGAGGATTTGCCAAGCCCTTTTGCTGGTCCCTGGTCAGTGGCGAGTGCTGTAATTTTGCTGAGTACAATTGTGAATTCTCTGCCCACGTGTCCCACGAGATAACGTGAGAAGACCACCCATTCAGTTGAATAGGAATTCTCCGGCAGGAGACACACGAACGGACTTGGGGTAGCTGAGTGGCTGAGGGCGTGGGCTCTGGCGACAGAGACCCGGCTCAGTTACCTCCCAGCAGAGCCGTCTGGGGCACCCTGTGTTAACTTCCCGGGCCTCAGCTTCCTGTCTGTAAAAAGGGGAACGCAAATACCTGCCTCCTACGGTTATTGAAAGGGTTAAGAGATCACACATATAAAGTGCTCAGCACAGCACCAAGTGCCTCAAAAGAGTGCAAAAGCATTCACCAAGGCGAGTCTTATTCTGGACGGGTTAGTTTGAAACAAATCCTACAGACACGTGCTGCTTGTGATGAGGCCGTGTTCTGAGAAATGTGTCGTCAGGCAATGTCACCCCCTCGTGGACCTCACGACCTGCACCTGCACAGCCCCGGAGCGCCGAGCCCACGACTCGCCGGGGCTCGATGGTCTGGCCGGTGGCTCCTGGGCTACAAGCCTGTACAGCATGTGACTGCCCAGAACAACATGAGATTAAATCAAGCGCAGGAGAAAATGATGCCATCAGTGACTGTTTGACAGCACACTTTTTTTAGAAGTAGAAAGAGCACACTGCAGATAACGACAAACAATGTAGTGCAGTGGCCACGCGAAGCAGTAACGCGATGTTTAGTATCAGTAGGGAGCAGGAGGTACCGCACTCATGGGGCTGGCTGTGCAGGGGGCCGTGCTCACCAGCATCGCCACAGACACGCAGGGAGTGACTTGCACTGCGTCACTACGGCAGCTCTCACGCCACCAGGTGATAAGAAGGTGTCAGCTCCGTTGTTATCTTACGGGCCCACCATGGCACAGGCGGTCCTGTTGACGGACCGTCGCTGTGTGGCGCACGATGGTGCAACTCCAACGCCTCGCCGGGCCCCTGGAACTTGACACATGTCTTGAATACACACATGTATGACCGGAATACACAACTACGGAGCTACAGCCAGCTGGAGGGTGCCCTGGGGGCTAAGTGAGGGTGTGAACTATGAACCTCGGGGGTGACCACCACCCACGGAGGGGCCTCGGCAGGGAAGCATGAGGCCGGATGCGGGCTCACGCTGGGCAGAAGCCAGGGCCCGCGGGAAGGAGCAACTGCGCAGCCGCGTAGGTGTGAGCCCCCGAAGGAGGTCGGGGTGCTGGCGCTGCAGAGAAAGGGACACACCGGAAGGTATCTAGGAGGTAGAACTGACAGAGCTTGGCAACCGAGACACGTAAGCAGATGAAAACGACTGCTCTGAGTGAGAGCCATGGAGGGAATCCAGTTACTGAATCGGGAGGAGCTGTGGCCTGTCTGGGACCCGGGCCACCAGGGCCGCGGCCGTGCTGCTCCTGTCCCCGGGCTCAGGAGGCCCGACGGCCCATCCACAGAGCGGGCCACGGCGGGAAGCCCACAGATTTCTTCCACATAGCAGGCCTCGGAGCTCAGAGCTGGGGCCGCAGCCAGCCCTGGGGAAGAGGTTCCCCTGGCACACAGGCCTCGGCTAAGGGACAGAAGTCGCTCTCCTCGTTTTACAACATGCTTCTCAGGGCAAGTCTCCAAAACCGGCCAGAAAGTTAAACCTCGGAAAACAGTCCAAACGAAAGGACGGTGACTCTCATTGCTTTATCGCTGCTCTGTGCCAGGTACCACCCCCTACTTGTTCTCCTTCAGCCTTCGGCCTGATGGCAGACAGAAGTGGCCACTAACTTCACAGACAGAGAAGCTGAGGCTCAGAGAAGGTGTGAAAAGGAAAATCTGACTCTGTCTGTCTGTAGAGGCACCAGGATTCAAATCCAACTGCCTGACTGCAGAACCCATTCTCTCTCCCTACAACATATTTCATAATCTTTAATTTTCAAAGTCCCATTTCTTCAGACGTTCGCACTCTGCCGGTGGCAGAGTGAAATGATTGAATGCTTTCGGAAAGCAATTTGGCAATAAGAATCAAGAGTCTTAAAAAATATTCATTCTGGGAATCGCTCCTAAAGAAATAATCATAAATCCAGAAGGAAAAAAAAAAAAAAGAAGCTTTATACACAACAATGTTCTTCACAGGAAAATGTAGAATATGAACAACTAGAGTGGATCTAAATGTCAGCATAGAGAGGGGTGGTTAAATAAGTTGAGACCTATCCACTGAACGTAATATTTGGGGGCCGAGGTGTATAATGACATAGGAAATGCCAACGACAGGAGCACAAAGCATCAGGAGGCAGGACCGTGTGTGACGTCCTCCAGGATGGTGTGGAGAGCCACTCGGGGGGCTGTGTTTGGACCTCCTCCTCCAGTTGCCATCAGCTCCTTCTGAATCACTCTAGGTTCTAAAAAACAACAACATTACCCACTATGGACAGCACATAATTTTGCAGTCTTATATAAAAGGGGAATAAAAACATCGTTAGCAAATCTGTCATTTTTTACTGATGTGTGTTACAGAATTTAGTGGAAACTGGGCTCGCCTTTAAGCCTCTCCTGTGCGGGAATCACGGGACTGCTACACCTCTCCTATCATTTCCCTTTCCTACAGTGTGTATTAAAAAGGGAGAAGCAGCCCGGCTGGTGTGGCTCAGTGGGTAGAGTGTCCTGAGAGATCCCGGTTGGATTCCCAGTCAGGGCACATGCCTGGATTGAGGGCTTGCTTGATCCCCAGTAGGGGGCACGCAGGAGGCAGCTGATGGATGTTTCTCTTTCACATCAATGAAAACATTTTTTTTTAAAAAAAAAAGCTTATAAAAATAAATAAATAAAAAGGAAGGAAGAAACAAAATTACATTACTTGCAGCTAATATGACTGTCTAACGTAGGAAATCTAAAATAACCAGCTTTAAAACTATTAGAGCTAATGAGAGAGTTCAATAAGATGGCTGGTTACAAGAGAAATATACAAAAATCAATAACTTTCTTATTTAACAGCAACAAACAATTAGAAAATGCAATGGCAATATGATACTATTCACAATAATAATAAAAAACTATACAACTACCTAGAAATAAACCGAACATGAAAGTTACTAGGTCTAAATGATGAAAACTATAAAGTTTTATTAAAGGACATAAACAAAGATCTGAAAAATGAGAGGCACGCCTTGGCCCTGTAAAAGCAGATTCCTAAAAATGTCAGTTCTCTCCAAATCAACCTACAAATGCAGGAAATTTTTAGCTAACATCGCAATGGAATTTCTGGGGGAAATCTGAAAACCTTCTTCTGAAATTTATCTGAAAAAGTAAATACACAAGAATCGGCAATAAAAATGTTTTAAAAAATAACAATGAAGGAGACGTTTTATGCTAAAAAGCGAAAGGCTCTGGTAATTGAAATTATGTGATCCTGGCACATACACAGGATAACAGGTAAATGAAACAGATGAAATGTACCCGGATGCAGGATGCCGAATAGTGTGAACTCTGTTTATGATGAAAGGGCCATTTCAAGTCAGAAAGCACAGGGATACCTCATTATCGCGTTGGAACTAAAAGTTAGCTCTACATCTCACACCTGGTACAAAATACAATCCAGGTGGATTAGGGAGCTGACTGAACTATAACCTGGAGAGAGTTGCAGCAGAAACAGAGAAGACGATTCCTATAATCCCCGAGCTGTTCTGAGCCAAGACAGAACTCAGGGGTCACAAAGGAGAAGTTCAGCTGAATGGATCACATAAAAGCGGAGAATGTCTGTTGTGAGGAGGAATAAAGCAAGGGTAAGACACAAGTTACGACTGCTAGAAAGTTTTTCCACGTACAGGACAGATGGCTGCTGCATGTTTGGGTCCCCCCACCCCCCCCGAATTTACAGGTTGAAACCTAACCTCAGCGTCATAGTATTTGGAGGGAGGGTCTTTGAGAGGTAGTCAGGTCATGAGGGTGAAGCCCCCGTGAATGGGATTAGATCCCTTTTAAAAAAGACCCCGCATGCCCTGGCCGGTTTGGCTCAGCGGTTAGAGCATTGGCCTGCGGTCCTGAGAGACCCGGGTTCCTGCTAAGGGCACGTACCTCGGTTGCAGTTTGTCCCCGGCCCTGGTCGGTTGTGCGGGTGGCAGCCACTCGATGTGTTCCTTTCACGTCGATGTTTCTCTCTCTCTCTCTTCCTCTCTCTCCCTCCCTCTCCCTCCCACTCTACCTGAACAAAAGATGGAAAAATGTCCTCCAGTGAGGATTAAAAAAAAAAAGACCCCGCAGAGGTCCCTGCCCCTCCCCCATGTGAGGGCACAGCAAGAAGACAGCTGCGTGTGAACAGGACACAGGCTCTCACCACACCCTGATCTTGGACTTCCCAGCCTCTAGAACCCAGACAAGTGACTTTCTGTTGTTTATAAGCCATCCAGATTGTGGTATTTATGCTATAACAGCCTGGATGAACTCTGACACAGACACAGAATTAATATTCAAAATATACAAAGAGCTCCCAAAAATCAATAGGAAAAACACATTCAACCCAATTTTAAAAAATGAGTAAAGAATAAAAACAGGCATTTCAGAAAACAAGAATGACCATAACCCCCTGCGAAGAGGATGAACTACAACTAATCGAAGGAGTGGAAATTGAAAGAAGAACGAGGCGGTATTTTTCACCCACGGAGAGAGATCAAACAAAACTTTAATTTGAGAAGAATTCAGGGAAATAGCCAGTCTCATGTATGGTTGATGGAAACATCACACTGGCACAGCTTCTTAGGAGTATACACGGGCAGAATCTAAATTAAAACCAAACAGACGAAACGCTTTGCCCCAGCAATCCCACCCTAAGGAGGCTGTCCTATAGATGCTCCAACATACGTACCAAAAGGCACGCGCAAAAGTTTTAACCGCAGCTTTATTTGAAATGCTGAAAAATGCAGTATCGGGCAATTGTCCCCCCCCAAATGAGGCACTATAGACACTGACATGGAAAAATTTCTACTATCTAGGCTTAAGAAAATAAAAACGAGCGGCGAAGTAACATGTCCACGTTTCACTCCGAAGGGCGTGTCTGAATTTCAGGTCCCACAGACGTGTACTGACTTGTCTGGGATGTTTGCCTCTGGGGAGGAGGGCCCGGTTAGGGCAGGGGGGCTTGAACATTTTATTCTGTACTCTCGGGTATGTTTTGAATTTTTCACAATGAGCATAAATTGCTTTGGTAAATAATAAAAAGGGATATAAACTCCAAGAACATGGCTCTTCAAATTAAAAACAAAGCCATGCCTAAGAAAAACGGAAGGGAATACATCAAAATGTTCATGTAGAGGAGTTGTTATTTATCTAGCATTTCTCTATTTTCTAAATTTTCTTTAATGACCATGTGTTACATTTACAGCAGGAATAAAAAACTAATAGTTTCTTTTTAAATGGTTTCCTTTTTGCTGAAACGCGATTCAGTAAAATAATTGGTCTTTCCCTCTCTCCCATTGAGGCTGGTTGGGTGATTGTGAAGCAGAAAGTGGTTAATATACAAAATATATAAAGAACTCATACAATTCGACACCAAACTAACAATCCAACCTAAAAAAATGGGCAGAGGACCTGAACAGACACTTCTCCCAAAAAAGACATACAAACGGCCCACAGATATTTGAGAAGATGCTCAACTTCACGAGCTGTGAGGGAAATACAAACCCACACCACAGTGAGATACCACCTCACACCTGCTGGCTACCATCAACCAGCCAGGTGATGACAAGTCCTGGAGAGGGTGTGGAGAAAGGGAGCCCTCTTCACTGCTGGTGGGAATGTAAGCTGGTGTAGCCACTATGGAAAACAGCATGGAGGTGCCTCAAAAATTTAACAGTAGAGTCACCGTATGACCCAGCAACCCCTCTTCTGGGTATCCCTGAAAACATTTGAAAACATTTATTCACAAAGATATATGCACACCTCTGTTCATTGCAGAATTGTTCATGGTGGCCAAGACATGGAAGCAGTCAGGGGTCCTCACACAGATGATTACATAGCGAATATGTGGTACGACACACAAAGGAACACTACTCAGCCGTAAGAACAGGTGAAATACTGCCGTTTGCAACAACATGGTGGGTCTTGAGACTACCATGCTCAGCAAATTAAGTCAGACAGAAAAAGCTAAGAACGTGTGATTCCACTCACATGTGGGGTATAAAACTGAAAGCAACAAATGAACAAACGAGAAAAGCAAACAAAAACGCTTAGGCACAGACAATAGCGCAGTGGTTACCAAAGGGAAGGGGGCTTGGGTTTGGGGGTGAGCAAAGACTAAAGGGGGTCAAGTACATGGTGACGGTGACAGAGGAGGACTTTACCTTGGGCGGTGGGCACACAGTGCAATATACAGATGATGTATCATAGTACTATACAGTCAAAACCAATTAATTTTATTAACCAATGCCACCCCGACACATTTCATTCAAAAGGGGAAAAAAGACAGTGGGGGCTCAGCTTTCCTGGGCCCCAAGCCCAGACCGGAAAGCACTTGTAGGAGGTGAGTGACCAAAATTAAATGGGAACCAAAGCAAACGGGTCTGGTGAGAGGGTTTCTGTTATTCCCTTGAAAAAGATGAATGGGATGTTCTGCGGTAGGTGTACAAGCCAACGATGTGCACGTATTGTGGTTATGAATGGATCGTCACGCTGTTGCTCCTTACGCTCCCCCATCAATAGAAGCACCCGGTCATCTCTGCCTGGCACAGCCGGGACGGCCGAGGAAGGGAGAGGAGGCATCAAAGCAGAGAGAGCGAACATGACCCACAAGAAAGGAAGGAGGACCGGTGGAACTTCTTGGGCGTCCATCACGTCCCTCTTTCCCCTTGGGTGCCCTGTGTGGCGCGAAGAGGTGCACCTTGCAGACGGGGACTCCGCAGAGGCTGCCCCGGGGAGCTGCTTTCCTGACTCCAGGTCCCAGGCCGTCTCTCAGGGCCGCTCGGGCAGGAGAGGCGGAAGGAGGCGGAAAGCCAGCACGTAGGAGCTTTCGCCCACATACTTTAGGGAAAAAAGAATAAATGGGTCATAAACGTGTTTGAACTCTGAGCCTTTCTCCTTCTCCCCCAGCTGAGTTCTGAGGCCTCTCCTGACGGTTCCAGAGATGAGGCTGGGGCGTGTCTATATAAAGCCCCCGAGTGGGCGTGCCCGCCCCACTGCGCACAGGCTCTGACTTCAGCCCTGATGCCCACTGCTCCAGGAATAAACATGACTTCACTCAACGCGCAGCCGGAAAAAGCAACGCTTTCCAAAAATACTTGAATGTTGACAGAAGACTCTCGCAATCCAGTGAATAATCGGTCTGTGTGACTGTGCGTGTGTGTGTGTGACCTAAATCCACAGAACTTGCCATTCTGTAACTACAGAATAGGTTTTGTGTCCTGATTTTCCAAATGTCAGTGGCTAACTGCCAGGCTAGCTGGCAGCCCACCTTTCCCCGGGACCCTAGGGGTGGTTGATGGTCCCAGAAGTGGTCCTCTTGCTTGCTGGCTGGAAGGACGGGAGATCCAAACACACCTCACGTTGGGTCCACACCTCCTCCTGTCCTGGGAAGGCTCCAGGCTGTTGTCCGATTGCGGGGAGGGGGGAAAGGCTTCGTGTCACAGCCAGGGGGCTCCCTGGATGACAGAGGCCCGCTGTCCTCTGTCCCTGCTCAGCAGAGCCACTGTCCCTTCCACAGATTTCTGAGGATCTTCCCAATTCTCAGTGGCTCCTCAAAGCTTAGGGGAAGATGCTCCTTGCCCAAGGTCATGTCCAGTGAGCTGGGTCCCACCACAAAGCTGCCTAGGCCTGTGTTACAACTCTTCGGTTCACCTCCAAACTGCCATTTCATACATTTACACCCATGGCAGGTGCTCTGAGCACTGTGACCTTCAGGGTAGGCCGCCTGACTGCCGTCTGCCAGCATGGGGACCCCAGTGACTGAGGGTATTTCTCCCCATGCAAGGCCATGGGCACAGCAGGCTGGAAGGACCGGCGGCAGCCCTGGGCCGGTGACTCCCAGAGCTAGGTGCATACCTGGCCCGCTCCCTCATACCTGCAGTGAGATGGATCCCTGTGAGCTGGGTCCGCAGACCTGGGTTCCCAGTGCCTCCCTGTGGGAGTATGTCCCAGGCCCCTGCCACGGTGGGTGTGATCACACACCCTTTCTCAGCGGCTGTCCCTTTCCTGTATCTCATGCCCCTTCTCTGCTGGTGGCACCTGCATCTCCCAATCAGCTACTTGTCCTTGAACCCTGGCCTCAGATCTGCTTTGGGGAAAACCCGAACTCGGACAATAACCTAGTCCGAGGGGACAGGATTCCAGCATGGGACACGGAGTGTGGCAAGGAGCAGCCGCTGCTGGCACCTCCGTCTTGCTGGGCCGTCCAGCTCACTGACTGTGTCCCCCTCTCCTGCAGGGCAGGTCTCCCCTTGAAAACTCCCACCTTCCGCCAGGTCCCAAGCCCTTTTCTCCCACGGAGCTCCTGGCACTTCCGTGGAGAAGCAGTGCCGCCTTGCTTCTCAACCACATCCCGCCTCGGTGTCCGCGAGCTGCCATCTCATCAGAGGACTGGGCCAGCCCGCCTCAGTCGGCGGAGTGAAGAACGCTGGCTCGTGCTGCCGAGTGTCACCTGCCCGCCAGGCGTGCGGCTCACCGGAAACTCACAGCAGCCCTGAGCAGTGCTGGCTGTTGTTCCTCACCGCCCCATTTCAAAGATGAAGAACAGAGGCTCAGCCCTGGCCGGTTTGGCTCAGCGGTTAGAGCATCAGCCCGTGGACCAGAGAGTCCTGGGTTCAGTTCCTGCTAAGGGCACGTACCTTGGTTGCAGTTTGTCCCTGGCCCTGGTTGGGGTCGTGTGGGTGGCAACCACTTGATGTGTCTCTCTCGCATCGATGTTTCTCTCTCTCTCTCCCTCCCTCTCTCCCTCCTGCTCTATCAGAAGATAAATGCAAAGATGTCCTCTGGTGAGGATTAAAAAAAATAAATATATATATATAGGCTCAGAGAGCTAGAACACCTTGCCCAAATCCTGCTCTGAGGTGTGAGGCCACGCCTGACGCCAGGCACACAGCCTCTCGTGGAGGCACCTGGCAGGATGCCATGGTGTGCGGGTGGAGGTGTGAGTTTGTGGGTCGGGGAGGAGGGAGGCTGAGATGGGTAGAGGTGGCCTTACCTGGGGGTAGGCAGCGGTAGTCTGAGGCTGGAAGCATGGACCAAAACGGGCCCATCCTGGGCCCCGGCAGAATGTGGTGGTGGAGGGGCGGGGATGGCTGGTGGCGAGGCGAGCGGGCTGGGTGGCTGCATCTGCAGTGGAAGGCGTCCTATACAGCACAGGAGCCGAGCAGCAGGGCCGGCCCCAGAGCTGAGGCTGTGGAAGGCGTGCTCCAGGCCGCTGAGCGCGAGCCCTCCTCCCGCGGAGGCCTGGGCCGGCTTCCACGGCCTCGGCAGAAAGGTGGCAGGGCTCATGGCTGCGCCCCAGAGACGGCCCCACGGCAGCTGCTGCCTCTCCTCCAGCTCCCCAGCCGGAGGGTGCGGGCTGTTCTCAGCCCCCACAAGTTTGTGGGTTTGTGAATACCGAGCAGCTTTGCGTCCAGGGCTTTCTGGGTGATGAGACAGCGGGTCTGAGGCTGCGGTCTGTCATCACAGGCCCTGCCCCCGAGAGGCCCATGTCCTCGCCGAGGTGCCCGGCGGCACTTTGTCCCCATCCCTGATGAGCTGCTCGGCCACCCCCAACACAGAGCCGGCTCCCACACTCTCTAGAACCCCAGATGGTGGGAGACACATGGGTCCCTAAGACGGAGCTGGGTTTTCTCTTGTTAAGTCACCGGATAAAACACTTTACATATTAATCAGGTTAGGAATCTGAGAGCACGTATCAAGGGATTGAAATATGTAGATTTTGATGATGAATTCATGCTCATCAGAAAACCAATGAATCATCCTAACTTCATTATTAGGAATTATCTGATGGGGAATTGGCAGGGGGTGGGAGGGGGCTGGGGAGAGGAGGGCTGAGGGGAGAGGAGTTCTTGGTCCTCAGCCCAGACTGCATTCTCTTCCAGCAACACAATTTTATAGCAGAGCAATTTGTTTCTTTGATGTGGGTCTCGAACGGGACCACATCCCAGAGGCCTTGGTGGATGCCTTCCAGGGCATCACCTCGGGAAGCCAGGCTGAGGCCCATCGCAAACCCCGGAGACAGCCCCGAAGACCCCGAGGACACATGACCTTCACAGCTGGTTTAGGATCATCCAGCACAGTCCCTCCTGTGACACTCCCTGGGTGTCTCTGGGTAAGCCACAGGCCGCAGCCCCATGCCTGTGTCCTCATCTGGAGAGAACAATGATGGCTGTTGAGCAACAGAGATTCCAGGGATGGAACCAGGACAGGGCTAGACCCCCCACACTTCAGGCTCCTTTTGTGCCAGGTACTCTTAGGTGTGAGGATCCAGCTGAGAAAAAAACAAACATATAGGGCCGTTCTAAAGCATGGAAGAGACACTTGTCCTTTGAAATAGATGGTCAGGAAAGTCCTTGTTGAGAATGTGACCTTACAGGTAACACCCGAAAGAGGTGAGGGAGAGAGTTATGTGGACGTCTGGGAGGAAGAACATTCGAGGTGGAGGGGACAGCGAGTGCAAAGGCCCTGCGGTGGGACGAGCATGCCTGGTGCCTCGGGGTCCGCAAGGAGGCCGTGCGGCTGCAGAAGTGGGTGAGAGAGAAAGAAGCAAAGAACCGGAGGAGGTAAGGCCAGAGGTAATGAGGGAGGGAGCAGGGTCAGAGGGTGCGGGGGCTTTAAAAGGAAGTGTTGAGGTCAGGGGGGTTGTGAGGGAGGTCCGGACAAGCAGACAGGAGAGGGATATGGTGTGAAGTAGTCTGTGTGGATCCAGGTCTTCAGGAGACCATGCTGCAGCAACCCTCCCACATGACGTCTGGCCAAGGCCGGTCCAAAATCAGGCAGCGCAGAAACGTCCGAGGTGGTGGAAACAGGGCCGGCCACCTCGCAGAGCCTGGCTTGCACCCTGGCTCCGCCACACCCTTGCCGAGTGATCGGGGCTCGGTGTCCTTAGCTGTGCAATGAGGCAGCAGGGCACCCACACTTTCTACACTGCTCTGGGAACCCCCAGTTCTGGTATTCCCCCCGTCTTCTCTTCCCTGGAATACCCGAACTTCAGCCACTCTCTTGAACAGTGAAAAGAAAAATGTGTGGGCCTGGCTGGGGTGGCTCAGTGGTTGAGTGTCGACCCATGCACCAAGAGGTCACTGGTTTGATTCCCGGTCAGGGCACATGCCCAGGTTGTGGGCCTGATCCCCAGTGGAGAGCATGCAGGAGGCGGCCAATTGATGTTCTCTCTCATCGATGTTTCTATCTCTCTCTCCCTCTCTATAAAATTAATAAAGAAAAAAAAAAAATGTGTGGAGTTTCCACGGAGCGTGTCCACTCTTATGGTCCTGTGGGTCTTCGGGCATCGGGCCCAGAGTCAGAGGGCAAAGTAGGACACCAAGAGGTGACCCCTCCCTCCCGCACTGCTTCCTGGAGCCATGGAGGACACAGCATGTCAATCAGCGGCGCTCGGGCGAGGGAGAGCCGGTGGCAGTCTCCGTCCGACTGGGTCAACTGCAGAATCACCCCGGGAGCTCGCCCGCAGGCCCGCCGCAGGCGCAAAGTGAGCTCAGTTCTCTCGGGGTGGGGAGCAGGAACAGCGCTCTCCAGGGGTCCTCACTGGGCTCTTCCAGGGAAACCCAAAAGGAATCATTGATTCAGGTTTGACAACCATGTATTAGGTGGCCCCCAGGCATGGTGCTTCCGCCTGTCCTCGAATTTAATCCACCCAGAGCCCTGGGGGAGGGACTTCCTCCCGTTTTGCAGATGAGGAAATCAAGGCTCGGAGAGGTTTATGAGTCCAAGGACCCCTGGCTTGTCCATGCTGATGTTAAGTCATCTGTCCAGAGCCTGGTTCTTACCCACCTTCTGCCATTGCACCACCTTACTCCTGTTTCTCCCTCAGCCCCGGGAGATTGAGGTGGAGAGGACGAAGTAGGCTCAGAGAGGTCATGTGCCTTGCCCAAGGTCACAGGGCAGAGCCGGCCTCTCCTGCCAGCCCATGAATCAGGTTTCTAAGAAATGCGCTTTCCTTTGCGGTCCTCCTAATCAGACATCACACTCCCCAGTACCCATCTGGGGCTGAGGTTCTCGCTAAGGGGATGGAGTGGAATCATTACCAGGCTCTGAAGAGATAAAACATTGCAAATTGAATGAGAAAATCTATTTTCACATCCTGATGAAGACGTAACTGACGCTGAAAGAGCGAATTGTTTTAGAAGAAAACACAGCCTCTGGTTTTCTCATTTTTTTAAAATCTTGGAGTTATAGCTTTAGAAAAATAGGAGCAGCTGACTATCACAGATAAAAATGCCCCTTTGCCTAATTGGATCTTTAATAAGGAATCCTAATTAATTCCCCTGAATGGAGAACTTTCACACTGGTCTTATCTCCGTCCTGAGCTGATGGGCCTGCTTATTTCCAGCTACAGAATAATGAATCTTTTCCAGCCGGGTTAGAAGTCGCCAGAGACTTGTCAACTGCCCTGTGAAGGTAATTACTTGCCAAGGCACCAGGAGGAGGTGGAGCTGGGGGAGGGCAGTTATAAGCAGAGACTGGGGGCATGTCGAGGGGATCTGCGGAGGCATCACTGGGCAAGGGCGTGCAGAAGATGGGTGACTGTGGAGAAAGCTGCTGGTGGAAGGACAGAGGCCACATTAGCATGCAGGATGTCATCCCTGCTCACAGCGAGGCCCAGGGGACACTTGCCTTTATGCGAAAAGCGTCCCTTGATGGAGCTCGACAGATTCTGATCACCGTGAGAGCTGGATGGGCAGCACACGGAATATCTCTGCCTGGTGGGGGCAGAGGCTGGGCTGTGGCTGCCAGGGGCCCTTCATGGCACCCATAAAGACAACACTAAATGAAAAGGATTATCTGGACAACTCAGGCCACAGACCAGCAATGAGAAGGATGTGGCTGAATGACATGGACCATTTGTCTGCAGCGACAGGGCTCTCCTGCAGGGGAAGGCTGCTGGCAGTCTGTCCTGTGCTTGCGGGGTGTCTTCTAGGGAGCTGGCAGCTCATGGCATGGGGCCTCCGTGAGCCTGGCTGCCTGAGAAGCCAGCCCGCAGCTCCACCCAAACCCAGCTCAAAGGACAAAAGCAGCACAAGGTGGAGAGAGCAAGAGCTGAGGGACCCCCAGAGTCTCTTCGCACCCCCATCTAGTGGGACAGAAAGAGCCAAAGGCTGGGAGGCACAGGGTCCTGGCTTCCGTCTGCAACTTCCTAGCTCTGTGACCTTGGGCACATGACCTCGCTGGGCCTGTTTCTTCCTGTTACTGGAAGATGCAAAGGAAATCATAAATACAACTGCCTGGCATGTAGTTGGCACTCTACAAAGAGTACAGCTGACCCTCGAACAACATGCATTTGAACTTCACGGGTCCACTCACGTGTGGATTTTTTCAATAAATATAAAGCCAGCCCCCTGTACCCCTGGGTTTCCTATCCACGGACTCCACCACACATGGATGGAAAACAGTATTTTCTAGCCAAGGCTGGGAATCAGTGTATATGAAGGACCAAAGTGAGTAAGTTACACTCGATTTTAGACTGAGGAGGTGGTGCCCCTACCCGCTCCCCACGTCGGCATTCCTTCCTCAACACAGTTCCTGAAAAGTCCTGAGATGCACCCTGCGGGGGGGAATGTGCGGGGCTGAGTTTCCACGCGGAGCAGGATGTCTCTGTGCACGGCGTCCTGTGCTCGAGGCGGCTGGGAGGCAGGCAGGGGGAGGCAGGGAGGACCCGTCACTCGCCTATGCAACGGGGCAGCTGCAGCTTCGCGCTGAGTGCCCGGCTCGGACAGAAGAGTGCACGCCACGTGTGCCACCCTGTCTTTCTCTCTGTGCCCTTGGGGTGAAGGCTAATGGCCCTGGGATCTCAGAGCTGCTGGGCCCCGAGGGCCCTGATGACCTCCTGCGGGGACCCCCTGCTCGGGCCAGCCCACAGCGACCTCCCTGACTGCCCGGCGGCGACGCTGAGACCCACAGCACCTCGAGCCCCGGAGGCTCTGGAGAGGGCCGCAGGGGCAGGTGGACGGGGCGGCTGGGGGTGGCAGGGAGCCCTGCCGGGCGCTTCGGCCGTGCAGGGTCAGAGGAAGGTCACACACAGGATGGAAAGTGGGAAGGTGGGCCGGCCCAAAGCCCTTCACAGCGAACATTTCTCGTAACTCTGTGTGAGGCCCCGAAAGGGTGAGTTAACCGAGGCCACACTATTAGTCGGATCAGAGATGACATTTGAACCCAACGTTAACTCCTAAAGCCACGTTCCGTCCTTACTCCACACTGCCTTCCGTGAGGTTCGGGGGAGCCTTCCCAGGAGGCTGGAGGGGAGACCCCGACAGGTTGTCCCGCTCCCAGCAAGTCAGCAGACCTGGGCTCAGGGACGAGACCTGGAGGCAGAACAGGCCACGCCCTGCCACCTCCCCACTAGGGCACGAGGCATCATGGCACATCCACGTATCTGTGGGCACCCACATGGGAGGATCAAGCGTACTGGGGACCCAGCCAGGGGCTGGGGTGGTCAGCATCCAGCTTGGGGGTTAGCAGCCCAGGTTTCCACCAACCAGAATTCTCCAAGGAGGCCTCACAGAGCTGGCAATAAACCAGGAGAGGGAACTGGGAGGGGGAGAGGCATCGGGCAGGGGCCTATTATCCCAGCCCCCTGTGTGAGGAGCACCCTACGAATTTCAATGGCTATCACAGGAACAGAGCAGGGCTCCTATCTAACTCTAGGCGAAACTAAATGCTGGATTCAAGAGCCGGGGACTCGCTGCAAGACGGGTCAGAGATGTCATCCTGGAGACACCATGGGGCACCGTGGGTAGGGGCTGCCCTCTGCTGGCTGGGACCCTGGCATGACCACCACAGGACTAAGGCTAAAGGACAGAGAGGACAGGAGACTCCAGAAGAGAGAACCAAAGTCCCATGAACGATGGTGTCAGGGCAGAAAACGAACAGGAGCTCAGAGAAGCAAAATAGATGAGGGTTTAGAGTCCAGAGAACAGGGTCCGACTCCTAGCTCTGGCACTTAACTGGCCTGTGTTTAATTGTTTATTTATCTTGACATTGGTCCTGTTGCCACAGGGCTCAGAGACCCGGCAAGGTGACGCCAAGAACCACAGTCCTTTCTTTTTGGTGGTGGGGAGATGCAGCAGCAAGGAGGGGCCGAGATCGCAGAGGCTTTATCTGTTCAGCAAACTGTAAGCAAATCCTCAGGCCAGGACTTCGGCCGGGCACTGAGCGCGCGGAGAGGAGGCGGCGCCTTCGTGCTCCGCAGGAGCTCATGTTGGGAGAAGGACGCTGGAGGAACCGAGGGGCGAGTGGTGTGAGGGAGGGCAGAGATGCCGCCACGTCTCCAGGCTTCAGAGACGCCCGCTTTTCTCAGGCCCACCCCAGGGGAGGCCAGAATGGAGAGCTAGGGCATCGGGACTTTCTAGTTCAGCACCGTAGTCACAGGACTGATCACGGAACCTGGCACGGCATAGGCAGGCAGAAAGCATTTGTTAAGTAAATTAATAAAGCCCGTTAGGAACCGGTATGCTTCATTTTCTGTAATAGATGTGCTTACCCAAACTTGTGCACAAACCATGACCAGGCATATCAGTCAAACAGAACCCAGGAGCTTCTATGCCAAGAAATTCAATAATGGGCCCATTCATAAGAAAGCGGATCATTTCATAATGAGCAGACGTCTCCCCTCTATGTCACTCTCTGGAAAGCGTTCTGTTCAGGCCAGGGTGGCTCTCAAACTTTAATGTGCTTCAGAACACCGGGGAAATGGTTAAAAATACTGAATGTGGACCCAATCCTCAGAAATTCCCAGGAGGGCCCAGGAGGCCACTTTCTAAAACACCTTCCAGGTGAGTCTTCCCGAGCAGGGAGCTGGGCAGTGCACCGCGATTTCAGAAACAGGGTTGAGTAATGCAGAGTATTTTTAAAGTGGGGGACGTAAATGGAGAGATCAGAAGCTAGGGGGTTCTCGAAGCTGCCAGGTCTACCTGCCTCTTCTCTCCTCACCCTGCCTGTCACAAGACAGACAGACAGATGGCCCTCCATTTCTGGGGAAGACAGTCACCTCCTGAAAAGCCCATTCCCTCCTCCCCTCTTTGATGTCCTTCATGACCTCCTTCTCGAAAGCCTACCACACCCCGTCAGCTCATGGTCCTCCCCCTGGGTGCACACTGGGATCCCACGGGGACCTGAACATATACTGATGGCTGGTCCCATCCCTGGGCACGCGACATAGTTGGCCTGGGGTGTCACCTTGCCGTCACTGTGGTTCTAACGGACATCAGGGTTGCACTAACTCCTACACCCCCCAGCCCAGCCCATGCATCAGTGTCCACGGACACCTCTGCTTTCTGTGGGCCTCCTATCGGCCATATCTCCAGTGGCCAGAAGAGGAATCTGGACAAGAAAGCTGAAACCTTATGCGGGCCAGCGCGTGAGGGTGGAGGCCGGAGTCAGGATTGGCAGGGGCCCCGGGCAGTCGCTGAGTTCACTCCTAGCAACGGGAAGTCTGTCCATTGCCCTCTGGCTGTCTTTTCTCCTGTCTCCCTGGGTTTGTAGGCAGGAGACAAAGGTCACTCTAAGGGCCGCTGGTGGCCAGCAAACTGATTCCTCCCAACGGTGCCCATCAAATCTCTCACCTCCGCTTGCAGGCCCGTGGCTGCAGCTCAGAGGAAGGAAGGGCTGGGACTCACGGTGGCAACTGACATGGGTGCCAGACAGGCACTTGCTTAACTAACTGGCTAATTTTAACCTCTGTCTCCCAGACCAAAACTCTTCTGAAGGGAAGGCGCTAAAAAGAAAGTGATACTTAACACATTTCTATTTCTGTGCTACACAGTCTCTCTCTGAGGTTGCAAGTTGGAGCCTAATTGATTTCTTAGTCAAAAGACAAAAAGGAAAAACAAACAACCGCGAAACCTCACCCCTCACGTCGCAATCAAACCTCTCCAGTTCCACTGACTGCTGAGCTTTTTATTTTTTTAAGACTGGCCAAGTGACTTGCATAATTTGAGATCCTTTCTAGCACTGATCAGCCGGCTCTGGCCAAGCAGTTTGCTGATTAATTATTAATCAGAATGAGTTTAGGATGAGTAATCAGCAAGAGTCAGGGCTAATTTGCAAATGTCCCCCAGGAAGGTTATTACTTAAAATACTTGGTGGAGAGGCTCCACCTTACCCTTTGCAATTAGCCACAGGCCGTTGTCACCGGCCAGGCAGAAGCAGGTGTCTCCTCCAAACCAGCCAGCCTTGGACACCCACTAGGTGCCAGACTCCGTTTGGGGCCCCTCAAGGTTCTGCAGGCAGTGGTGGGGCAGGGGAAAGGCACAGAAGAAATAAAGACAAAGACATAAGTAAGCAAGGAAACAGCAGGTGCTGACCAAGGCCTGGGACGAAACATGGCTGTGATGGAGAGTGAGGGGCGACTTCGCGGGGAGTCCATGGACGCGAAGCCTTTCCTCAGGAGGGGAGATTTGAACTGAGCTCTGCACATCAAAAAAGCCAGGTGTTGTCTGTTCATTTGTTTGTTTGTTTTTAAAAAGACTTTAAAGAAAGAGGATCTTGAGCCCTGGGAGCAGCTGGTGCCGACGCCCTAAGAGGGAAGCTGCTTATTCGCCCACCCAAGGGACAGGAGGAGGGCAAATGTCGCTGAGGCACAGAGAGTGGCCGGAGCGGTGGGAGGGGGTCACAGAGGCGGGTGTGACGCCACAGTCTTGTAGGATGTGATCCTGCGTGTGACGGGAAGCCATGGGCAAGCCTTCCCTGCGGGAGACACGATCTGATGTATGAACATCCGTCAGCCCGGCTGCGGTCCTACATGGAGAGAGGACCAGAAGGGGCGGGAGCGGGCAGCCTAGGCCACTGAGCGGTCGGAGAGGCTGGTGGCATCGAAAGGGCAGAAGCAGTTCCCTCCTGGGAGTGGACGGAGGTGGAGAAGGCTGGGGGACGAGGAGATTGAGGGTAAAGAGGGGACAAGAAACAACCCAACGTCCATGAACACATGAATGGATGAAAAAATGTGGTATACACATATGATGGGATATTATTCAGCCTTCAAAGGGGATTCTGACACATGCTATCATATGAATGCATCGTAAAAACATTATGCTAAGTGAAATGGGCCAAACAGAGAACAAATCTGTGCGATTCCACGGACATGGGTACCTAGAGTAGTCAAACTCAGAGACAGCAGAGCAGTGTTACCGGAGGTGGTGGGGGGGGTATTATCTGATGGGCGTGGAGACACGGTTGGGGAAGGTGACGAGAGTTCCCGAGACAGAGGGTGATGCTGGGTGCACAGCACTGTGAACGCCTCAGTTCCGCCAAACTGTGCACTTGACGATGGTTAAGACAGTAATGTTTACATTATATTCATTTTACCACAATAAAAAAAAAAAAAGTCTGCTTGGAAGATTTCCTGCTTCGATTCCTATTTATATATGTGGAGCCCCCCAAAGTCCATCAGGGTTGGACATTTCAGTTGAGAGCCACTGGCATACAGATGATATTGAAAGTCAACCTGTGATTAGCTGAGGTTCCCTGGGTCAGAAGGCAGGTGGGGAAGAGCAGGTCCCAGGACCCCCGGGGCAGCCCACATTCAAGGCTGGACAGGTGGAGCCGGGCAGAGGCTGAGAAGGAACCGCCACAGGTAGCTAGCTCCGTGGTTTCAAGTTAGTCAAGAGAAGGAAACAGTCCAAGAAGGTCTAGATGACCAGCGTCACGTGTTACCCAGAGGCCAAATCACAGAAAGACAGAGAAGCGACACTGGGTTTGGCAACCTGGAGGTCACTGGCGCTCTCAGCAAGGTCGGCTTTAGTGGCAGGCAGGGAGAACTGAGAAGGGGACCTGTCTCAGCAACTGCTAGCCGAGCGGGCTGAGTAACGGGGGAGCTGGGTGCATGCTGTTTTAATTTCGATTTTAGATGGCAGATATTAGGACTTGTCTTTACGCTGTTAACAATGCTCAAGAGAGAAGGAAAAAAATTAACGAATGCACAAAAATAGATGAATGTAGTAGGGAAGTCTGTGGGGACAGTGACATCGGGAGCATAAAGGGAGGGGCTGGCCTTTGACAGGAGCCAGGACATCTTGTCTACATGAGGTATGGCCAAGATATTGGCTCACCAGGCATTTCATCTGTTCACCACGTTTCCTGGCTCCCCTGTGGCTATGCTGGACCATGTGGCTATTTCTGGGCAATGAAATGTGAGTTGGAAGTGGTGGATCATATCTGGGCTGGGGCAGTGACAAGCCCAAGCTAGATTCTCCACTGCCTGTCCCTGTCCTGGGACTGGAGAAGGCCACATATCCCGGTGGTGCAGCTACACGACGGTGAAACCCCACTGAGCCTGGGTACACACCTGCATGACTGTGCTGACTGGAGCACTTCCAGTGACCCACGCCAGGCACGCAGCGTGAGCAGAAACGGGCCCTCTGTTGTCTTGTGCCACTGAATTTCAGGGTTTGTGAGAGTTCAAAGAAGGAAGGGGCAAGAGATGAGGCTGGGTGGTGGGCAAGGGTTGGATCAAGAGAAGCCTCTCCGGTCGACCCAGGACTGAAACTTGATTCTGTAGGCAGTGAAAGATGATGGAAAGCGTTAGCCTGGGGCGTAGCATGCTAGATATGCATTTTAATTAAACCGTCTGGTAGCAGTAGGGAGGCTAAGGGGAGAGTGCCAAGGAGCCGGGAGCTCAGTATGGAGGCTGTTGTAACCCACAAAGAAGATGAGAGGATGGGATGAGCAGGGGGAGTAAAGAAGCAAAGCGATGTTCCAGGCAGTGCGCTGGAAGAATTCAGCAACTGATGGAGTGGGGCTGGTGAGGGAGGGGCCGACCCAGAGACGGTTCCCAGATTTTTGGGTAACTAGGTAGAGGGAGGTGCCATAAACTAAGAAACGAAACACACGGATCATTTTAGGAGTCTATTATGAGTGAAGTTGGGACATGTTGAGCTGGAGATGTTGGGGGGACCTCAAGGTGAGGCCTGACAAGTAGTCAGCTCTACAGCTGGAGGCTCAGTGGAGAGGCTGGGCTAGGGAGGCAGACTTGGGAATGACAAACGAAGAGGAGGCCCCTCAAAGCAAGAAAGTAGGTAAAAATGACCAAGGGAGGAGGTGTGGAGTGGGCACAGCAGTAGGGCAAGAACTGACGTCAAAGGAAACAGAGGAGGAAAGGCCAGAGAGGTCCAAGAAGAACCCGAGAGCGTGACGCGCAGGCAAAGAGGAAGGACGGTTCCAAAGGACAACAGCCAGCCGGGGAGGAACGCAGCGTGTCCAGTGCGGTGAGACCGAACCTGGCACCAGGAGACGCAGTGTTGGGTGGAGGATGGTTTTCTGAGGATGGTTTTAATGTGAATGATTTCAAGGGAAGGCTGGAGGGAGAAGACGGGGTGAAGGGGGTGAAGAATTCAGGGAGACAGAAGACGGAGACGCAGCCAGGATAGACCACTCTCCGAGAACTTGGATGAGATGTTCACAGAGATGCTAGGAGTGTATTCCTCCACGAAGCCTCCCGGTTTTGTTCAACTCAACACTGCCCTCTAGGTTCCCAAATGGCGAACTCTGTTGAGCTCAACAGTGATCATGTTGCTGTGTCATCAGGTTGTCAAATGCTAGTTTTCTGCGTGAACCCCGCTTCCTGGGCGAGTCTGTAGGAGCCATGTACCACTGGATGAGGAGAAACTGGGCTTGGAAGACGTATGGGCTCAGAGTTAGAGCCAAGGGCTTAGGTCATCTTAGGAAGCCAGAAGAGGTTGTAGGAGCAAGAGATATGCCAGACCAGCATGAAACATAGGATCAGGGAAGGCAAATGTGAATGGAACAAACATTTATGACCAAGAGTAAAATGAAGACCAGGACTGGGCCCTTGAACGTTCTGAACAAACTAATATCCCTCGGGAAGGCAGGTCTTGCCAGAATGCGGGGTCTCTGGAAGGGCCCAGAAGAAGCTCCTTCCACCTGTCTTAGCGGCACCACCAGGCAGCTGGTGGCTCCCCAAGAGAAGTCGAGGGGAGCATCTTGTTGTCTGCTGCCTTTCGTGGTCCTGGCATGGCCCCTGCACAGACGGTGCATTTCGTCCAAACCTGTTGCATGCAGTCAGACCCACGGGGGGCCCGACCCCAGCTTCCCACGCGTTGAACTTCGCCAGACCACCAGCTCCCAGCAGAGCCGCTGTGCAGAGAGCGGACAACCCAGCTCACTTCCTACTCCTCCCGGCGGCAGCTTTTGTTCTCTTTCTGAGAGCAAGTTCTCACAGGTGGAAGCATGGAAGCCACGGCGATGCTCCACGGAGCGTGCAGGAGCCCTCGCCCTGGCTCTCCAGACCTGTTTGTACCCGCGGCATGTGGGGCACTAATCCTTTCCTACCGCTCGGCTGCGGACCTTGTAATGCTATTTCCAACTCTGAGAGATAGGGGAGATGAGATTTTAAAAGGCTCGTTATTTATGGCCGGGCTCCTGATGTCTATAACAGATGCAATTTCATGGGCTCCATCAGAAGAGAACAGCTTCTTGGGGTGGCTTAAAGCACTGTGATGCGGCAGAGGAGGCGAGGGGAGCGAGGCAACCCCAGGACCCTGGGACGGCAGGAGGTGCCGAGCCTTGGCTGGAGTAGATCCTCCTCTTACCAGTTCAAGGTGCCGCTGGGTTCAGCAGCCTGTCATGCCCCGTCTCAGCTGAGCCCTTGACCTTGCCTTGCCCAGAGGACAGGCATTCAGCTTATGCCACTTCCGTGGGTGAAGTTCAAGGGCACAGAGGGGCACTGTGACGATAGGGCTTCGCGTGTGTGATTCCCTCCGCCTGGAATGCCGACCCAAGTGCTTCCCAAGGCAGCTCCTGCTCAACAGTCCGATCTCAGCTCAAATCCTTCAGCCTGAGAGAGGCTTCCCTTGACCCCTTGACCTTAACAGGGTTCCCGCCGCTATTATTCCTCATCCTGCTCACTTCCTTCACGGCACTCATCACAAGTGTATTTTACTTCTGTGACGTGGTTTTTGTATTAACGCCAGCCCCCACAGATAGACCAGAAGTCCACAGAGACAGAGGTGCTGTCTCCTCGGACGCCGTATCCCCACTGCCAAACCCGATGTCAGACAGCAGAAGGGCCTAAATAGTGTGTGTGAATGGCTGAGTGATAATGGAAACCTGTTGGTAACAGACAGAGATGGTGAGGCTGACCGCGATGGTGGAGATGCTGCTGAGAAAGATGATGCTGGCGCGGATCCTGAAGATGACTTCTCAAGGCCCCAGCAGAGTCTTTACCTAAACACCAACCTTTGCAGGCTTAGCTACTGATCTCCTGACCATCTCTCCATCTTATCTCAGAGACTGTGGATCAACAATCAAGGGAAGCTGTGTCCCTATGTCTAGGCTCATCTCCTTCCCCGCTGTGGCCCCGACTTCCCTCTCTGTGCCCATATTGTGCTGAGGAGCCCCCCCATCCTGCTCCTTCCTCTGTGTTCCTCTGTTTGGTAAAAGATCCTACCACCCAGAAACTTAGAAATCACCCCAGATTCCTTCCCTGCCTTTGCTCCTCCCTTCTAATGAACCCCCCCAAAGTAGCTGATTGTGCCAGAGACGTTTCTTGATGTCACCCCCTCCTCTCCATCCCTTCATAGCTGCCATAATTCAAGGCTGGATTCTCTTGCCAGAGTGGTCACCAAAAAGCTTTACAGCTGGGTTTCCCAGTCTTCTAGTGGGACCCAGTACACCGCAGAGGAATGATGTTACTTCTCTGCTTAAAACACGTCAGCAGCTTTCTACAGTCTGTGGAAACTCTCCTAGTTTATGAACATGGCTCTTCATGACCCATGCTCATTTAAGGCCTCATTCCTGCCCTTGCTCTCTTGCACCCCGAACCCCACTAGCAGTGCTGAGACACATGGAGGCTCTTACTCACCCCCAGTTCAACTGAAAAGTCGCCCCATCTAGGACTCGTTGATCTGAGTCCTCCCCTCCAACATGACAGAAAGACCAACTTTTTGGAGGACATCCTGCACTCTTTTCTCCCAGGGACCCGGCTTCCCTCTGGTGAATCAACCTTCCTCCACTCGAAACATGAGGCTGGCCAAGGTAGAGAGCTACGTGGCCTGGGCCTGGCCCTGAGCACACCGTCTGGCTGCACTGGTACTAAGGGCTGGACCCATGACTCAAGCTAGTCCAGTCAAAGTTCATCAGGGGGCTTTTGTGGGAACCATCAGGAAAGAGATGGTTCGTTTCTCCTGGGATTGCTAAACCAGTGGAGGGAGCTGGTGGTGGTCACCTTTGCTGCCACATGGGAAAAACGTGCCTGAAAATGAAGCCAACACACAGACAAGCAAAGCTCTGGGAGGGAGGGAAACAGATTCAGATGACATTATCTGTGTACCTTGATCCAGCCATGCCTGAAGGTGATCCCTAGACTTAGAAGCCAACACATTCCCTTTTGAGCTTCAGTCAGCTGGAGGTGAGTTTCTAGTTCATGAACCACACGAATCCTAGCTATCACATTTCTCTTTTCAGTTCCTAAGGCAATTTCTTTATACCTCACAGAAAAGCACCTACCACGTGATACTGTAAAGCATTTAATTATGTTCTACCTGTTCACCCGGACTGTGAGCTCCAGGGGCCAGCACAGTGCATGGCTATTACATAACATGTGTGGCGTGAATAAACAAACCTTGGGAATGCGGCCATGTCTTCGTCTCCTCCGCACGTGGGAGGGCCTAGTTCACAGAAGTCTCTTAACACGTGATTACCGAAAATAATTAGGGGGAAAGCAGCAAAGGGTAAACGTGATCTAAACCAACAGTCTGATAAAGTATATGTGAATGAAAAAATAAAAATAAGTGAATAGTTGTTATGAACAAATCCCCATTGGCATGTTGTTCTCGTTCTAATTATATCCGAATCTAATGGCTCTGAACGAAATATCTAGTTAAAAGTCACTGAGATCAAACGGTTCTAGTTGGCTCCAGTTCCTTGTATAAAATGCTTAATTATTAAAATGAGGTCTTTTGAAAGGAGAAAGTGTTGCTAGCAAAAGTTTCAGACTGACCGTCTGTAAAGTGGATGAGAGTGGTGTCCCCCCGCCTAAAACAAGAGCAAGCAAATGAAGGGGACAAAGGAGAGACAACCCGCAAAGCCGGATCCAGAGAGCAGGTTGGGCTGCTTTCTAGGGAAATTCTCTTTCCAAATGCAGCGAAGTCTCTCGGGCGGCCCCTGCGGGCAGCACCAGGGAGATCCAGACAGCAGAGAAGACGAGAGTCTATTCGTACCCATGGAGGGGGTAGCCGAGGCTCAGAGGTGGTTGGCAGAGCCCTGGTGGTGATGGGGGTGGGGGAGAGCATGGTGGAGAGAATCGTCCCTAAAGAATCCTGGGACCACTGCCTGGACCTGTGTCTCAGGGCTCGGGCAGCCCCACTTTGTGCAAGGGGCCTAGTGTGCAGCCCTAGAATGATGCCCTCCCTGGCCCATTATCTCCCACATCAACAGTGCCACCCTTCGAGGCCTGTCTCAGATGCTGCCTCCCTCTGTCGTGAGCCCTGGTCTCTGCCCTAGGACCCAGGCCCCCTCTCTGGGACCCAGGCCCCCTCTGAAAACCTGGAGAGGGCTCCTGGGCACAGGTCTGTGTTGGCCTGCCCTCCCTTCTACAGGAAGAAAGTGCCACTGGAGGAAGAAGGAGAGAAACAGAGAGAGAAGGAAGGAGAGAGGACAGCATGACCGCTCTGCAGCCTTGCTGGCCAGAGCCGGCCAGAGGCCAGGCAGAGACGTCTTCGCCTGTCTCGGAGGGTGGTCTCCTTCACTGGCTCTCCGCACGCCCCTTCTCCCTGCTGGGGGGGCCCCTCGGGGTGGGGTCTCCCCAGCTGCCAGCCCTGCACAGAGCGGCCAGGGCTGGCTGAAGGGACTGGAGCCTCTTCGGTTTTGCTAACAAAGCATCTAGTTGGCCACTCTGGGGCTGGGCCAGCAGAGAAGAGGGGATGCCGCCCACAGTGCTCACACAGTGAAGCTCTGGGGAGACAGAGTCACTGTCCCTCTGACCTCTGCACGGCATCCTCTCGTCTGGTCCAGGGCGCTCTCCAGTCCCCTCCCCTGGGTGCTGCGTCAGAGTCGCCGGGCTGTGCCTGTCCGCCTGATGAGAGGCCACTGGGCTGGCAGGCTGGGAAGCCGGCCTCAGTGGAGGCCCCAAGAAGGGTTGGTGACAGGGCTCCGAGTTGCTGGAGATGCCTTGTCTTACCTTTTCCCTTCAAAGAGTGAGCCCCTGACTCCGATCCCACCCCGGGAGCATTATACTGACCATGAGCCAGGTAGCAGTTTACATATTTAGTCCTTTCCACCGGCTTTGTAGGTTAAATGATGAGCCCATTTTTCAGATGTGGCAACTGAGGCTCAGAGAGGCTAGTAACTACCCCAAGACCACACACCATTAAGAGGTGGATCTGGGTCTTGAGCCCAAGGCCATCCCGAGCTGGCTCTCTCCCCGGTTAGGCACCAAGATGCAGGCTCCAGGTCTAATCCTAGAAGGACGACACGGACCCCCATTCTCGGAGAGGATGTCTGGCTTTCTCTCCTTCCCTGCAGCCCAGAGGAAGGGTCTGCAGAGATGCAAATGGAGCACGTAGAGCACCAGGCAGAGGAGGAGAGGAGAGATTCCGGGTCTAACAGCTTCGCGGTGGACTTGCATTCACCGATGTTTCCCCACAGTGGAGGGGCTGGCTCTGTAACGGGCCGGCGATCGCTCCTCCTCATTACAACAGCACGATCCTGACATGCTCCAGGCACCTCCAGGCTCCAGGGGCCCAGAACCCGGGGTTTAAAGGGGTCTCTGCATCCCTCAGCCCCAGCCCTCTGGCGTCCAGAGGTCTCATAAGGAAGGAGATAGAGCACTTCCTAGAACTTGGTGGGAAGGACGGGGCTCCACGAAGGTCAGAGCCAACTGAAGGTCAGAGCAGAACAAGACTCGCCTCCCAAGAAGGATCAGTGAGAGAAATCCAGCCCCTGAATGAAGCCCAGTGACTGGAGGTGCAGTGTGTGTAGGGGGCTGACTTGATGAGGAGTATGTGGCAGGGGTGTGGAGGAGGGATGTGTGTCAGGGCTGATTCGGCTATGTGCATGTGTGAGTGCATGTGTGTATGTGTGCGTGCGTGTATGTGCACGTGTGTGTACATGCGTGTGCGCACGCGTGTATATGTGTGTGTGATGAGGAAATTATACCAAATATACTGTCTGGATTGTAACTCTCAGTCAATTCAAACCCAGCTTTCATTCATGAGCAATCACCAAAAAAAGCAATTAACTAAAGGGAGAATAAGTCTAAAATATTTAGGAATATCTCAGCATGTCAGTGACAGGGTTCAGTGCTCACCCTCACAGCCTTTCCCTGTTCAAAGCACGTCCTGCAGGATTCCCGGAGGCCGCACGGGCTCAGGACAGGAAGCAGCCGTCCACTGACCAACGCACACGGATCACGAGAGTCTGGTTACGGGCTCACACTGCTACGTAGGTGAGCCCTCTGTCCCCCCGACACGGTGTCAGCACCAGGCTGCCGATGGAGTACATCTGCCACATTTTTGGCTTTGAATTGTCCTTTGTTTTATGAAATCATGTTCTGGGGGGCTGGCAGATTTTTCTCTAATATCCTTACTTGACAAAATAAAAAAATTCAGCAACCTGTGTTTCCCTAACTGTTTGGAAATGTTACTGGTCTGTGAAATTCAAACAACCCGAAGCCTAATTAAAACTCTCGTGTTGCCGTCCCACCTAGGGGAGGAGAGGCGCGTGGAGACAGAGCCACGACAGCCCACGCCGCCCAGTGGGAGCCTGCTATCCAGGGAGGGAGGTGGTGTTGTCTCTCAGAGGCGTCTCTGTGGTCTTGCTGGGTGAGCTGTTCAAATCCATCTTTTCTACAGGAGCCGCTGTCTCTCTATGCCTGGGTGCGGAGCTCAAGAGAACATCCTACAATCTTAATGTAAGCTGATAAAAGCAATGCACTCATAAACCGGCGTGTTCCACTTTCACAAGAACCCAGGGATCCACAAAGGAGCGGCCGGAGAGCGCGGGTCCCCCGCACAGACGCCCCGCGCCTCCCCGTTCGGTCCTCCGCCATTGCATACCAGGGTACACGAGAGCAAGGGCTGCACCCTGCCTGGCAGGGGTGATGCCCACCCTGTAAATAATTATAATTTAATCTCGTGGCAAAGAGTTCTGAAGACTCCCCTAGCGATTTCCTCTGCTTAATTCCTTCCCCACTGAGTGGCTTAATAGGAAAAGGAATACTCTTTCAGATTTGTTTCACTCCAGAAGTTTGGACAATGCGTAGAGCCACACCTGGGGAGCAGAAGCCGCGGGACACTGCTTGGCCCGTGGATAAACACGCGTGCCCAGGAGGCCTCCGGACTGGAAGAGAGGGGACCGACGGGAATATTCGTCTCAGCGTCTGTTTACAGGAGTGAAAACTTGGGAACCACCGAACGGGAGAGCTGGTCAAGGACCCACAGTCTGCCGAGGCAATGCCATGGGGCCATGACAGTCCTTCGGGGTTGTCATGGGAACATGGGCTTGCGAGGCCGACTAAGCTGGGACTCCTAGCTCTTCCCTTTACTTGCTGTGTGATTTCAAGCATGTCACACAACCTCTCGGGGCCTCATTTTCCTCATCTGTAAAAGGAGGAAAATTATGCTACCCACTTGATAGAATTTTTATAAAGCTGAAATGAAATTATAGCCTTTAGAGCTTAGCCTGACACATGCTGATAACAAATGCTCGGTACATGATATTATCCTGCCTATTATATTTTAGAAGCAACTGTAATAATATCAGAAGATTTCCATGATCTGATGCTAAGTTCAAAGTACATAATGACAGGTATACTAACATCCACAGTTTGTAATATGAAAATATAGTTAAGTAGCCAGCTAGCTTAATCTAGGCAAAGCAAAAAGCCGGAGGAGAATACATCAAAATTTTATTATCTGTCATTCATTTCTCTATAACGTTTTATATTTTTCATGTTTTCTATAAGGAGCATATGTATTACATTCATAATTAGAAAAACAGGTATTTTGAAAAAAGCAGCAGGGGGACAGAGGTCTTCAGACTGGGCAGGTCCCTGGGGTTGCAGTCCAGTGGAGGGTCACCTGGACCTTCCACCCTCCTCCTAGTTCCCAATGTCTGGCCGTTGCCCCTGGACTAGGTCATCGACCTCCACAGAGCAACCGAACTCTTCAGCTCACAGGTGCTTCTCCCAACACCCACCCAGGGTAGTAAATGACCCGGCCAAGTTCACCAACAAGCTATGCCAGCAAGGTCTCCTGACTCCCTGGTCAGGTTGCCTTCCTCAGCACCAGGAAAGTTCTCCGGGCTACACTGGTCCCCACATTTCAGAGTCAGCATTTGGGAGGCGTCCATTTCAACTTTATCCCTTTCAGAGAGTCACACTTGGCTCCTACCATGGGCTTGCTGGATTCTCTCACCCTCAAAGGACCACATCTTACTCAGCTGGTGTTTCTATCACAGCACAACACCTGGGACAAAAGAGGTGTCCGATGAATGTGCCTCTGCCTCCTGTTTCCTTCCTCCCCCTTCTTCCTGCTCCACCCGGAGTCCGTGGGCACCGTGCCTGCCTTCCCCTGACCTGTGGGGCCACGAAGGCTGCAGAGACGCCCGTCTCATCTGAAGCAATCTGGTCGCGCCCTCTTACTGGCTCCTGATATGCTGCCGCAGGTCCCCAGAAGCCCTGATAAACACAGCCACGCAGACAACACGAGACAGAGTATGAAACGCCACACCATCACGCCAGGCTTGTCACCCAAACAGGAAGCAGGACCCTTCCTAAAGCCAACCTCGGATTAGGCCCGGCCGGCCGATCCAAATCTAAAAGACTACAAGCAGCTGAGGCCAGCGAGTCTCCAGTGCCCCTGCCCCCCGAGCCTGTCGGTGTCGAGCCAGCCCAGCTGGTGGCAGATTTCAGTAAACCCAGAATGGTGGCGGGAGCAGAGCGGGCCTTCCCTCCAGAAACCCCCCCATAATGCCTTTCCTGTCGCAGGCCCGGGAAGTGGGAAAAGCAATCACCACTTAAGGTTCTATTCCCTTTGTTGGATGCTATTCATATGTCTTCCGGAAATGGAATGGTATTTCGAATCATTTCACGGGGACCCTGCCCACGTCCCGAGACCAGAACATTTCTAGTCTTAATGCAGGTTACTCAACCAAAACCCATCATGAAATTCCTCAGCAAGGACATGCTTCAAATCAGATACCAAAATCACTGTAAAAATGTACCCGGCTCTAAAAATACGCAGCGAGGTCTCACTGGGAGGAGGGAAGCTCTCCAGCCACGGGTGCAGGAAGTGGCAGAGGAGCCCGCATCCCAGGGAGGCACAGTTCCAGGGGGCGGGGGCGGGGGCGGGGGCGGGGGCGGCGTGGGGAGCCTTACCAGAGGGAGGAGCCTTCGGTCCCCGTGACTTCCAGAAAGTCGTAACCATCCTCCAGCTGGAAGTCAATGAAGACCAGAGCGATAGTGTCCCCCAGCTCAGCCAGGATGGTCCAGGTGCAGTCGGCATTGTTGTGGTACTCCGAGGGGAAGTGGGGGCTGGAGATGACGCCGCTCTGGCCCCGCAGGGTCCCGCCACAGGCGTCGTCCGCTGTGGGCGAGAGACAAGAGGCTCATGTGAGTTGGTCCTGTTTGCAGGCCCTGGTACTCACTGTGCACTTAACCTACGAGAAGCGGAGAGGGTCCTGAAGCCTGATGCACAGACAGGATGGGCCCAGAGTCCAGTCTGAAGTGGTCTAATCACGATACCAACACTTCCATAGCCCTCACCACATGCCAGGCGCTGTTCTGAGAATTTTAGATGTTATTGTTCTGACTGAACAGATGGAAAAAAACAAGGCACAGAGAGGTTACGTAACCTGTCTGTGGTCACACAGCCAATGAGCTGGAATTTGAACTCAGCCCTTCAGAGCACATTCTTCACTACTACAACACACTGCTGCACCTGAACAGGAAGGATGGCGAAATCAGCGTCCCGTTTATTTCTCCATTCACAACTGTGGGGCCTGGGGCGGTTCTTCCCTGCAGATCATAGTCAACCTCAGATGTAACGGAACAAAACTAAAGCTCAGCCCTCCTCCTTGGGGCAGAAGTCCCAGGGCGTCCCAGGCCCGTCTGCACCCGGCCGGACTTCTGCCATCTTCCCTCCTGCCCCTTGTCCGCAGGTCAGCGCTGTGTACATCTGGACCTTCTGCCCTTCGCTCCTACCATCCCTCTGCCTGGGTGCCCTCTGTCCAGAGCCACACTTCTTAGGCCTTGAGACCCGACTGCAATGCCACCTCTTAGAGGGCCTCGCATCCCCAAGCTCTGAGAAACTGCTCTCTCCTCTGGGCTCCCTCGGCAATGTGTCCGAATTCAGACACGGCCTCGCTCTGTTTGAATGACCTGTCCACCCATCTGTCTTCTGCCCTCAGTTCTGAGCTCTGCTAGGAGGCCCCAAGGGCGGGGACCATGTGTGACTCATCCCTGCAGCATAACCTGGCATGGTCTTGCTGCTCCCCACTGAGCTTGCTACTCAGAAAAAAAGATCCGAGGGACATGTCCTCATGTATGATAGGTAGGAGCTCTGGCTCTGAATGATTGTAGACCTCCGTCTGAATCTCCCCCGCTGCTGACTAGCGGGGCCCCCTGCCCTCCGGGAGCCTGTAGGGAAGGGATTATAATACACTTAGCACAGGCTGTTAGAGACAGGGACTAAACGGCAAGAAAGGAAAGGGCAGCGTCAGGGTTCGAATGGGTATCGGAGGCAGCAGGATAACAATAATAAAAGCTGATGTTTGCTGAGCACAAACCACAGCAGGGCCTATTCTAACTACTCTGTGTATTTCATAGTAATCCTCACTACGACCCTGTAGAGTATCATTCCCATTTCACAGGTAAGGAAACCAAGGCACAAAGGGACTCGGTTGTTTGCCAAAGGTGACACAGCTCACAGTGATGAAAGGAGCTGGGATCCTAAAAGTCTGATTCCAGGGCCTGGGCTCTTAACCAATATACTCTTCTGTCTCCCAGGAGTACAATTCACACTGTGGGGGCACAGGTAAAGCAACAATTACTTTGTTTGGGTAAGTCGGTTTGGGACAGCCTAACAAAGATGATGCTGTAAGAGTTGGGTTTTGAAGGATGAATAAGAGTTCACTAGACAGAGAAGAAAGGGTAAGCACAGAAGCATGAAATCACAAAGCACATCTAAGATAAGTAGCCCTAGAAGGCTTATCACAGGGAGAAATGATGGGTCGTGGTACCGGAAATGTTGAGCAACCCGACAAAGAACACTGGGCCAAAAGGATTTGGAATTGGAATGGTACTTTGGAAAGAAAATGGATTTTAAGGTCAAGAGCTCTAGATCTGAACTCAGGCTCCACCATGCATGGAGAAACAAAGGACGCTTCGGGAAATAAACTGCCCAGGGTTACATGGCGGGGAAGTGGTGGAGCCTGAGTTCAACGAGAGAATGAATGGGACAGTACCTAGCATTCACCGTGACTGGCACATGGGAGATGCCCAGCGAATGCTAGGTTCTCCTGTTCACTCCACTTCAGCGTAAGGATCAAAGGTAGTGAAGAAATACGACTGAATTCGCACTTTAGAAAGACCACTGTGGCTGTGGCACAGAGGAGGTCTGAGTCGGGGGAGCGGGCAGGATGCCTGGGTCGGCCACAGTCACCTAAGTCCCGGTGAGGTCAGGTGAGGTGTGAGCTGAGGTCACGAGGTGGGCAGGAGAGGACTTATTTGAGAGCTATTTAGGAAGAAAAGTGTCCAGGGACGAACTCCAGGTTTCTGTCATGACGGATGGATGAAAGGGGCCACCTGCTGTGGGAAGGGCCCCGGGGGGAACACGTCGTGGTGAGGAGGGCCACCAGGAGCGCAGTTTTGGACCCCAGTGCTGGGTGTCAGTGGGACGCCCTGGTGGGGAGCTTGGTGACAGCTGGACATCCAGGACCAGGGTGAGCTGGAGCTCAGGGGACCGAATTCCTATTACTGCACTCTCCAGGATCAAGGTCTGAGCCTGGAGAAGGGCCCATTTCCAAACTGCAGCCCTCAGGTGTGTGAGTACAGACACGAAGGGCCTCGCGCAGTCGGTGCTCATGGATCCCCACCCCATTAACAGAGCACCTGCTGTGTGCCAAGCACTGGGCTTGTGCCAGCACCCCATGGTGGAAACCTCGATTCATCTCTGCCCCCAGAAGCTTCTCAGAGCGGGGCACCAGGTGAGCACGCGTGGCTGCTGGACCTGCCGTAACTGTGGTCTCAGAGCATCGTGCCAGCATGTGGCACTCAGGGAGGGCTTCACAGAGGAGGCAACACTTGTGCGGAGACACTCACTGCAGGGTTTACTGAGCGCCTACTACGTGCCAGGTACTATTCTAGGTGCTGGGAATTTATCTGCAAATCAAATAAATGAACGCCCCTCCCCTCGTGGGGCTTACGGTGTAGTCCGAGGGAAACAGGCAATACCAAGATGAAGACTGGAACCCGAGGGTGAGTGAGGTGGTGATTAGGCAGGAGGGTGGGGAGTGGGGCAGGGACGTTTCAGAAAGGGCCTCGCTGAGAAGGTGACATTTGAGCAGAGACCTGAAGGATTTCTGGGGGAAGAGCATTCCGGACGGAACAGCAGGTGCAAAGTCCACAGTGCGGAGAGGCACTGGCCAAGGGCCTCACGGGACCCGAGGGGTCGGAGTAGTGGAAGCAAAGGAGGATGCAGGGAACGAGGCCCCACAGAGAGCCTCTGTAAGGGTCTGGGCTTTTCACTGAAACGAGAAGCCGGTGAGGGTTCTGAGCAGAGGACATGGTCTGATTTGTGTATGAACAGGACCCTCCAGCTGCTTGTAGCAACATGAAGGAGTAGGCAGAGGGTGGGCCTGTAAGGTGACTGACGGTCCGGGTGAGAGACGGTGGAGGCTGGGACCGGGTGGTTCTGGTGAGACGTAGGCAGAGCCTGGCTGTGTTCTGAAGGTCAACCTGACAGGACATCGTTCAGCTGAGATCTGGCCGCCTGGCAGGCTCTGGGAGAGGTGCCCTGGTTGCCCGAGGCAGCTGAAATGGGCGAGCGTGTGCAGGGACTTCCTAGTCAGCGCTGTCTGAACACCGACGGGGCGGCAGAGCGGGCCGGGCAGGGAGCTAAGGGTTGCGCTGCGAAGGCCTTGGGCTGGTCTCCTCTTCCTCCCTGCCTCCGCAGCTACCCCGATCTAGCCTCCCAGGCCGCGGGAAGGAGGGGGGCAGGGGAAGGCAGACTGGCCTGTCTCCACATCCACTTTGCGGGTGCTGTTCCTTTGTTGTGCGAAGGTGCACGGTATTTCCACCCTGGGTGCCTCTCTGGGGCGAGGCTGTGACGTCTGCCGTCTGAGGCAGCCTCAGAGTCTCCTTCTGATGTAATAGCTTCACCGTGACCACTGCGGGGAGATGAGCTATGGGAGCCGGTCAGCAAGTGGGACGTTTGTCAGGCCGATCCCAGCAACGGGCCTGCCAGTCCCCAACAGCCCTGCCCCGGCCCAGTCTCCGCCAGGTGACACGTCTACCCCTCTAGCCACAGTGGCTTCATCTTGACTGCACTGGACGAGAGGAAGGTCAGGTGAGAGAAGGACTCAGCCTGGACCCGAGAAAGGGGTCGGAGTGTGATGGAGTGGGGAAGGAAAGGGGTCCCGGCAGAGGACTGGGGCACTGGAAGGCAAGGAGCCGCTGGGTGTGGCGTGCCCGGGACGGCTGGGTTTCCTGCACCGCGGACGCGCAGACGGGCGAGGGAGCTGGGGCGACACGGAAAGGGAAGCCGAGTCGGCTCAGAAAGGCCCACGGATCTGGTGGGGGGTTAACCCCGCCAGGAGCCTCTGGGGTCTTCAGCAGGGAGTCCAAGCCCAGGTCTCTTTTCGGGAGATGACTCTGGTCCTCACATGATGAACGCGAGCTGTGACGGGAGGTGACGAGGGTGGCGGTGGGGAGGCAGCAGCAAGAACAGTGACCAGGGTGCTCCGGTCATCCACGACGAGGGAGGGAACCAGTGGCGATGGCGGGGGGTGGGGGTGGCAGAAGCCATTCCAGGGTCAGGCTGCAGGGGAGGCAGGGGACGCGGTCTCCACTGGGCGGGGCAGTGAGGGGGAGGAGGCCGGGGAGAGGGTGGCGAGGTCACTGACAGGGCCGTGGGCGGATGGCAGTGAGGACGGCGATGAGCATGCAGGAGAGCGACGGCCCCTCTCCTCTGCCCCCATGCGAGTGTGAGCTCCCGAGGGATGGCCATGCCGGGGCCGGGGCCTGCAAGGCGGGGAGTCCGCGGCACAGCGGGAACTGACTTCCTGGGAGTGGAGAATGCCGGAAATAGAAGTGACATTTGATGGGCAGCTGGCAGAAGCAAGGGCACCTGGGAGGAGGCTGAGGAGGAGCAGTCGGGGGGAGGGAGTCCCCGAGAGAAGAGGCCCAGAAGGTGGTGTCAGAGGAGCAGACCCTGAGCCACTGCAGACTGCGCAGGCAGCCCCCGCGTGGAGTCACAGCCTGGCCCGGGCCGCAGTGCTGCCCCCAGGAGGACAACGCCGCCGCGGGGAAGCGGGAGGGCAGCCGGTCTTGGGGTGGAGATGCTGGCCCCACGGTCTCCTGCCTAGTTCCGGTCTTGGGGACCCGCGGGGTGTCCCACGGCGTTCTCACCCTCCACCCCACCACGCCGCCTTCGTCCTCTCTGCTCACTAGCCCAGCCTTCCTCCGGAGGCTCCTGTCAAGACCCTTAGCCCTGTCCATCCAGGGCCTTCCTGCCAGAGCTGGGGGACAGCCTCAACTCCCCCAGACCCCACCAGCGACCACGTCCTGCCCGTCCTTCTAAGGGTCTCCTTGCTCATCACCGTCCTCACTGCTGCTCTACCCTAAGCCCCTGAGCTCCTGTCCCCCCCAGGCCACCTCCCTCCTGCTCTAGCGCGTTCCCCTCAGGGGCCCGAAAGCACACACCTGCTGCCCCCATCCTGCCTGCACCACCTTCGGGCTCCGGCTGTCGCTCAGGATAGAGTATCCCGGGCCGATAAGGGCCCAGGAGGCCTCGCCTCATCCCAACCACCCCCACCTCCTCCTGGCTCTTCCGAGGCGCTGAGCATCCCCCTGCTCGAGGGCCTCGTTGGGCCTGGCTGGCCCCTCTCAGCCTCAAGGTACTACTCGAATTGCCAGTCCTCCAGGATTTTTTCAGGAGCAGAATATCCCTTCCCCATCGTACACTTTCAGAGCACCACATACTTTCCCATAATTAATTAATCAACTGTGTCATTTCTTTAGTGTCTAGACACTAAACTCCATGAGGCAAGGGCCATGTCTGTTGTGTCCCCAGTACCTACCACGTTGCCTGGTGTCTAGCAGGCAGCCAATCAAATATCTTCTGAACAAATGACTGAAGCTCAGAGAGGTTAAGCAACTCCCCTAAGGTCACACAGCAGGTGGCCAAGTCAGGACTCCAGTTGAGTCTCTGTGGCCCCAGAACTGGGGTCTCCTCTACCACACCACACCTCCCTGCTTGGTAAGCCATTCTCAGGTCTGCAAACTTCCCAGATTTAGAGATGACTCCCAGAGCATGCTGGAGCTGAGGGCTCGGGAAATGACACCTCGGTGTCCCCTGAAGGTGGCACCTGCGCGGGGGAGTCATCCCCGCTCTCCTGCTCCTCCGGCTCCCTTGCTCCTGCTCTGTCCTGTGTTGATTGACGATGCTGTGCAAGTTGCTTGGAGGTTTCCTCACACTTTAAATAAGGCCTCATATTTCATGGTTACAACCTCGGAGTCATAAACTACAACCTCCAGCTGACACCTGGGTCCTGAAGCACTGACCGCACGTCCTCCCCCCGAGGCAGTGGGCTTCCCGACGGCCGAGCCGTGTGTCCTGAGGGCGGGTGTGCCCAGCTGCTCGTTTCCCTTCCGAGTGTGTGACTACTTATGGTCGGCTTTGCGTTTCACCGACGGCTCTTCAATTAACTATGATTGTAGACAACTGTCCCTCCGCCCCCTTCGACATCTGTGGATGCTGTAACGACTCACAAATCCCAGGTAAGGTGGAAGACCCCGAGTCCATTTCCCCCACCGCCAACTCCAGAGCACACCTGGATGCCTGGAAGCGTCGAGGTCCTCGGCCCCGCTTCTGTCCACAGCCCCCTCCTCAGGGCTACCCGGCCCCTGAGCAAATAAAAATCCCATCAGGCCCTGGGGATGTGTTTGAAGCCACCACTGACCACTCAAGTTCAAGACCGACGGAGCTTGGGTGTGAGGCCCCAAAGCTACCGTGTTCCAATGACCTGCTCACCCCTGTCAGTCCCCTCTTTGGGGGGCTCTGGCTTTGTCCCTCTATCCGTGGTTCTATCAAGGACTCCTGCTCTTAAAATTAAGAAACTGCCGTTGTCCTGAAAGCATCACTATTTTTGCCAGCACCAGGCTCCTTCTACAGACACTGTCGTCCCCCCTTATCCGTGGGGGATACGTTCCAAGACCCCCAGTGGGTGCCTGAACTGTATATATATACGCTGCTATTTCCTGTACATTCGTACCTATGACAAAGTTTAATTTATAAATTAGGCACAGTAAGAGATTAACGATAATTAATAATAAAACGGAACATTTACCACAATGCACTGTAATAAAGTTACGTGGACGTGGTCCCTCCTCAGAGGCCCCCGGCACGGCACACGCCCCTCTCCCTCCTGTGACGAGGTGGGGGCTGAGCCTGTGACAAGGGCAGTGAGGTAGGTACTCCGCAGGCATCCAATTTAAAACATGAACTGTTTATTTCTGTATTTCCCACTCACCGTTTTCAGACTGTGGTTGACCACAGGTGACCGAAACAGGTGAAAGCAAAACTGCCCATTAGGCCCTGGCCAGTTTGGCTTAGCAGTTAGAGCGTTGGCCGGCGGACCAGAGAGTCCCGGGTTCGGTTCCCGCTAAGGGCACGTACCTTGGCTGCCGTTCAATCCGGGTCCCAGTGGGGTCGTGTGGGTGGCAGCCAGTTGATGTGTCTCTCGCACATGGATGTTTCTCTCTCTCTCCCTCCCGCTCTATCTGAAGATAAATGCAAAAATGTCTTCAGGTGAGGATTAAAAAAAAATTGGAGAATTCTTATGTACTTAAAATGACTGGTTAACATAAGGATTCCACCTCATCAGAAAAAACAAACAAAACAAAACCTGCGCATTAGGGGGGCACGGCACCGCCACCCCAGGCAGCCTTCGGAGGGGTGAACCGAGACAGGACCTGGCACTCAGGTACGTAGCTATGCGCTGAGCTTCCGTCATAGGCCAGGTTTAGTGCTAAATGCTTCACCTGCATTCTCTCATTCCACCCTCAAACTGCTTGAGAGACAGGTATTATAGCGCCCACACATGACATATGGGGAAACCTGACTGTGGTCACACAGCTGCTGGAGCCAGGATTTGAATCCAGGACACTGACTCCAGACCCACAGTGTCACCCACCACCTGCTACCTCTTGGCCTCGGCCGCTGCACTGCGGTTCCGGATGGGAGCTGCAGCCGGCTCTTGGGAGCACGGGGCCTGGACGAGGGGTTTTCCAGGTGTGAGAGGCTCCCCTGCTCCTCCTCTGCCCGGGGGGCCTGAGGAAGGGGCTCTGTGCTACCTCTGCAGCGCAGGCCCAGCTAGCCACGCTCGGGTGGAGGTGGGCGAGTCCTGGGTTAGAATCCATCCTCCCTCCCTCCCTTCCTCCCTTCCTTCCCCTTCCTTTAGAGAGAGAGGAAGTGAGAGGGAGAGAGAGATAGAAACATCGATGAGAGAGAACACTGACTGGCCGCCTCCTGCATGCCCCCCACTGGGGATCAGGCCCACAGCCTGGGCATGTGCCCTGACCGGGAATCGAACGGGCCCAATCCCTGAGCCACACCGGCTGGGCTAGAATTCTTTCTACGAATGAGAGGCGCCCCTGGCAGACGCTGGCCCCACTGTGAAGCAGCCTCTGCCCAGCAGAACAAGCTCAGGCCCTTCCTCTGAGGTTTCCCTCCCACCGAGCTCAGGGGGCAAGTTAAAGAGAAGGTCAAGGGGGTAACCACGGGAGACCAGGAAGTCCCTGACCTGCTGGACCCATGCAGGGGCAGCACCGACCGAGGGCACATGCTCCAGGCCTTGGCGGTCACTGGGAGCAGCTCCAGAAGCAGTGGTGCCATCACGAGTCTCCTGCCACAGGCACGGCCATGGTGACTGCCTGCCACGGACAGTGGTGGCCAAGGTCACAGCTGACGGGCACACGGACCGGGGTGAGGCCTGGCTCCACTACCTGCAGCCGTGTGATCACAGGCACCGTACTTCACCTGTGGTGACCTCCCAGGGTTTTGGTAAGAACTAAATGAGGTCATGCAAGGTCTGGCACACAGCTAGTGTCTGATGGGTGCCGGCCAGTAGTGGCTGTGGCTGTCAGAGCCACAGAGCTACCTCTCATTGAGTCGCTACCGTGAACAAGGCTCTCTGCTGTGTGCCAGCATTTATCAACTCAAGCCTCACCGCCACCTTCTGAGCTCAGTGCTCATATTATTCTCATCTATGGAAGAGAAAACCAGGGCCCAGAGAGGTTGAGTAACTAGCCCAAAGTCACTCAGCAGGTGGGTGTGAGTGACAAGGCCAGGATTTGAATCCAGGTGATCGGATTCCAGAGCCATGTTCGGAATGGTTCTGCTCCAGTAACGGTGATGGCAAGGGTGAGAGAAGGACTAGTGACCCCCCCGGGGAGCCATGGTCCCCCGAGGCCCGGCGCTCAAGGTCCACACTGCACCTGGCGTGGTGTTCAGTGCTTTTTGCATGCTCTATAATTTGAGCAGCACAATGGGGCCCCGCGTGCAGTGCCCAGCCCCTCTTCACGACCTGCATCGCCACCTGGGGCCTCCTAGCCCCCTCCCGATCTCTTTCTAGCTCAGAACTGCCCCCAGCCACCGTATTAATGCCCCCCCTTGGATGTCTCACAGGCATCTCAAACTTCAGCTGGACAAAGGAGCACTCCCGATTCTCCTTCTGGCTCACGCCTCCTGCTCCCTGTCCCGGCTGTCCCCATCCTGGTCACTGGCATCCCCTCCCGCCAGCCTCCAGAAAGAGCCTAGGAGTCAACCTTGACCCTCTGCTCCATTAGCACCTACATCTAATCCATCAGCAAGACTGTCGGCTGCGCCCCCAAACTACGGCCTCGATCCAGCCTTCTGTGCATCTCTGCCACGGCCCCCCTCCACCAACGTGCATCATCTCAGCCAGCACGCCCGCGCTAGCTGCCTCCTAACTGGTCTCTGGCTGTGCCTCTTGCGAATGACAGCCCTTCTTCCTTCTAACATCCAACGCGATCCTTAAAAAATTAAGTTAAGCCCTGGCCGGTTTGGCTCAGCGGTTAGAGCGTCGGCCTGCGGTCCCAGGAGACCCGGGTTCGGTTCCCGCTAAGGGCATGTACCTCGGTTGCAGTTTGTCCCCGGCCCTGGTCGGTTGTGCGGGTGGCAGCCACTCGATGTGTCCCTTTCACATCGATGTTTCTCTCTCTCTCTCTGTTCCTCTCTCTCCCTCCCACTCTACCTGAACAAAAAGTGGAAAAATGTCCTCGGGTGAGGATAAAAAAAAAAAAAAAAAAAAATTAAGTTAAATTGTACTATAGCTCTTCTTAAAACTCTCCCCTGACTCCTCCTGAACTTAGAACCAAACCCCAAATCTTCTTGCCCTGCTTCACCACAGCCCTGCCCTCTCCCCTGCTCGCTCTACTTTGCCACACGGGCCTGTTTTCTATTCCTCTAACTTGTCAGGCTCTTTTCTGCCTCAGGGCCTTTGCATCTGCTGTTCCTTTTGTCAGGACTGCCCTTCCCACGGTCTTCACATAACAAGCTCCCTCTTATCATTCAGAAGAATTCAGTTCAACTGTCACCTCCTCAGAGTCCTTTCCTGACAGTGCCATCGACAGAGGCCTTCCTCCTCACAACTTCGCCTTCCTCGTAGCTCCCATCATGATCTGCCTTTTGGCTTTAGTCTGTTCACTTGGCTTTAGTCTGTCTCTGCCTCCCAGCTGCAAGAAAGCAAACTCCGTGCGGCCATGGGATTTGGCCCGGCTTGTTGAACACTGCAAGTCTGTTATCTTCAACAATATCTGGCACTTAATAGGCGGTCGTTACATAGTGAATAAATCGATGGCTGTCTGGCGCGTAGTAGGCACTCAATGAAACATTGTTGCCTCCCGAGTGAGGGAATGAGCATGATGTCAGCACTGGAAGGCCATGACTCATGTCCCCACTTTAAAGCTCAGTGAGGGTCTAGCAGCACAGTGGCAGCCCCTGCTCTGAGCTGGCATAGCCAGGGTTGAACTTGGGCCTGTCTGACGCCCAGCTCTTCCAGGCCCGCGCACTGCTTCTGCTTCGCGATCCACAGGCTCCTGGGGCAGGAGCTCGGGCATGCAGCTCAGCACCTGCAGCCCAGACTTCTGCAGACCGAAGGCCCGTCTCCTGGCCGGGCGGCAGCCTGCCCTGTTTGGCGTGAGCCTCAGAGGCCAAGCATTTCTCGCTCGGGAGTTTTCCCCACCACCTGCCTCAGCCTCCAGCACACCGGAACCCTGCTCCTTCCTCCTGTGGTCTTCTTTGATCCAGGGCCAAGGCCTCCACAAGCCAAGAGGCCGGTTGCTGGAATCCAGGTGGTCTTCCTGCTAGTGGATCAAAGAGGTTCCGCGGAGCTCAGGGCCTCCCAGGACCTAAGCCTTTGACGAGGTACAGACAGTGACACGGAGGGAGGTCCTGGGCCCTGCCTCCTTCCCTCCATAGGCCTTGGGATGCGCCTCCCTGGAGGTCAGCCTCACACCTACTCTGCCCCACCCGGCTAGTCTCTATCCCCGTAGTCTGAGCGGTGTCCCCCGCCCAAGCCCACCGTCCAGCTGGGCACACGGCGTGTCCTATACGAAGCAGGGGTACCGCCCTCCCACCTGCTCCTGGAAGCCTGACTCCAAGGCCTCGTGTCGCTCAGAGCTGGGCAGCTGGGCTACCCCGGGCCAGTAATGTCCCTTTGGGGCCAGTAGCCTGCATGATCCTGCTGGTGAATGACACCCCAGCCCTCCGTTCCTGCAGCAAACATTTACGGCCCACGGCCCAGTGGATGAGGGTTATCCACTCACAGATGCCAGCCCTTGAGAGTGCTACATGGGAGGGAGGAAGGCCAAAGGCTCTAATCCTTCCTGAGTAGCACCCTGCTAACTCTGGCATGACCGCAGCGCCTGGCACGGCGCAGCGCCCGGCGAGCACCCCGGCTCTGTTCGGCTCAGCTCCTGCGGAAGGGCAGTCCACAAAACCACTTTCAGGGAATAAATCATGGACATTACTGAGGGTGCTTCTAGGCCATTCTTGCAGCTTGTGGTGAATTAAAATAGAGAAATGGACCTGAAGCACAGCTGTGGGGCGGTGCTGGGGGACCCGAGGGTGGGAGAGCCACATCTCAGCCCCTCAGGCACCAAGGGGTCTCCAGGCTCGAAGCCCCTCTAAAGCAAGATGTGGCATCCTCGGCTGGCTTCCCGGGTGGGTCCCAGAAGGGAGCATTCTCCGTTGTGGCTGAAGTTATTCGGGGGGGACTCAGGAAGGCAGGCCTGAGGGTCTTTCCAGAAGGGCCTTGTGCCCCAAGCTGAGGAATCTGAACTTGACCCCGTCAGTGATGGAGACCCCCTGGCAGGATTCTAAGCAACAAGCGATTCTGTCAGATCCGTGTCTTAGAAAGTTCGCTCGGCAGCAGAGAATGGGCTGGGATATGTGTGGTGAGACTGGAGGGCGGCTGCCCAAAGGTGGACACTTGGCCGTGAGAGCTGAGAGGTCCTGGGTCGCCAGCAGCCAGGGCCCCTGAACAGCGGCGGAGGCGGGAGGAGAGGGCCAGTGAGGGGGGGATTCGCCAGGACAAGCAGGGAGCCACGGTGAGGGGTGTAAGGTGCCACTGGGGGTCTGGCTGGGCCACCTTGACACTCTTCCCAAGCTGGGAAGGCAGCACAAACAGCAGGTTTGGGAGAACAGAAAGAGTGGGTTTGGGACACGCCCCATTTGAGGTGTACTCTGGGGAGGGTTTGGTGGCCTTTGATCCCTGCATGGGCCTGGCGCTTAGGACAGGGGCAGGGTTGGAGGTAGAGATCAAAGAGTCGCCCCCAAGCAATAATCAGAAGCCATGCAGGGGCTGAGCAATTCCAAGAGGGGCAAAACGTTTGTGAGAAGAAGCCTCACATTTAAGAAGATTCATCATTGTCTGAGAGGCCAAAAGAGAATCAGGGGAGCCCTGGCCGGTTTGGTTCAGCAGTTAGAGCATTGGCCTGCGGTCTGGAGAGACCCAGGTTCGGTTCCCGCTAAGGGCACGTACCTCGGTTGCAGTTTGTCCCCGGCCCTGGTTGGGTCGTGTGGGTGGCGACCACTCGATGTGTCCCTTTCACATCGATGTTTCTCTCTCTCTCTCTCCCTCCCTCCCACTCTATCTGAACAAAAATATCGAAAAATGTCCTCGGGTGAGGATAAAAAAAAATAGAAGACTCAATTCGCCCTGGCCGGTTTGGCTCAGCGGTTAGAGCATCAGCCTGCGGTCCTGAGAATCAGGGGAGGCTTGGGGGAAAGAATGTCGTCTGCCACCAAAAGGGGCCCCTGCCCACAAGTCGCTGCTGTGCTGTGGCTGCTGGGGGAGCAGCTCACCCCAGCTCACTCCGCCCCCTGAAAGGCCCCGGGGCCTGGGTGCCCAGACACCCGGGAAGGAAGACCTCCGAGAGACGGCCCTCCTCACTGGTCTTTCTCTAGTGAGTTCACATAGAGGCTCTTTTAACGCCAGCCCCAGCGTGTCATCCCGGTGAAAGCACTCTTTGTGCAGAAAAACACCACCCTAACCCTAAACAGCTTGGGTGGGGAAGAGAGGCCTCCGCCCGCAAGGAGATGGTAAAGCCAAGGGGCAACCGGGCCCCTGTGTCTAAGAGTCAGAGGAGGTCCCGAGACGGGGCCAAGGTCGGGAGGCTGCACGTGGAGGAGGCTGGAGAGAGGGGACATGGTGTGACTCACACCACAGGGGCGCCACAGCTGATGACAGAGGCCAGGGAGCCGCCCAGGGGCCGGGCTCCTGCCTGCCCAGACCTTCACTGTGAGCCATTCGGGCCACTGCCAGGCCAGGTGCCGCCACTGCCACAACCTCAGCGAAGGCGGCGCCACACGAACACCTGTGCTCGCGGTTTGGGTTTTCCGTGTTTATTTTCGTTTGATTTTCTTTGGGAAGGGGATCATAAAATGGGCCAAGTTCCTGACCGAAGTTGGCAAAGCAGAGCCCAGGGAGGCGAGTTCAAGGCCCAGGGGCAGCTCAAGTGGACACAGCCTCCGAAGGCTGCGAGGACAGGGGTTTGCACCCCTGGGATGGGACTGACGCGGGTCACACTTCCCAGGAGCCCTGCAGCCCCTCTGCCTCCCACGCTCGCGCTCCCTGTTTTCCGTGTCCGCGGGGACTAACCGTGTGTGTGTGTGTGTGTGTGTGTGCGTGTGCGTGTGCGTGCGTGGTGCTGGGAAGGGAGCGGAATGGTAGGTTTCTGCTTCACAACCTAAGCGTTCACTTCCTATCATGTTTTCTATTTTCACGTCACAGCTCTGACTCCCCTCCTTGGAAGGAGGGTCAGTGTGCTAAACGGTGACAGCCCCTGGGCAGGGGGCGCCCCGGATGCTGAAGGAAGGGGGTGCGGTCGCTTCCGGCCATGGCTGCCACTCAGGGCCACGCCCAGGGGCCTGACCGGTCTGGCCTTCCCTGATACCGAGCACATGAAGACAGGTGCCCCACGCGAGAAGCGGGCCTGAGAGGAAGGGGCTTAGGAAGGCAAGAAAGGAGGCCCCAGTCCCCTTGGGCTCCACCAAGGAAGACCCGTGAGGCGGGCCGATCCAGTTGGTTGAGGGGCTAAGCCAGCGGCAGCTCGGACTGACTGGCTGCGGCTGGCCTGGAGGAAAGGCCTCGGGGCCGTGTCCGGACCCCAGCAGGAGGGTGTGCTGGTCAGTTATTCTGCCTGCCATCGGAGTGGGAAGAATGGGGACGATGTGTGTGCCAAGAATCTTCCATCCTGGGGCCGATGGTAGAAAGGGTGTGTGCCCGGGGTGGGAGCAATTACAGAGAATCCTCCTCTACGTGAAAGTAAAACCGGAGCCCAAGGAGAGCTCCTTCCAATCACTGCTCAGCTCCTTGAGCCGATCCCACGTCCTGTATCTGGGGTCTGGGGTCCACAGAACTTAAGGATGAGAATGTCAAGAAGAGAAGAGTGGTCAGTAGTGCAAAGGCTGTGGAGAGGTCAAAGAAAATTAGGGCCAACACAATTCCCATGTGACTGGGCCATGAGCTGCAGAACGCTGGGGGCGGGGCCTGCGGGGAGTCCGGAGGTGAGGAGAGACAGGCCGCGGGCCTTCAAGATGCTGGCGTTTCTGGTGGTGCAGGGAAGCCCAGTGGTCACTCTCAGTTTTTAAAAGGTGGCTTAAAAATAGGTACCTGCATTATAATCTTAGTGATGCAGATATTCATGATATACGCATATATGGCGTATGTACTATAAGAAAATGGGAAGGAAATACGTGAACATCGTGGTTAAAACAGATACATTTTGTTTCTTTATTCTTCTCTGCTATTATCTAAGATCAATGAAAAATGATCATGTGTTATTTTTATCATCAGATAAGAAGCAGATAAGAGCTAAAAATGACCAAGTCCCAGCAAACCAGGACCAGTTGGTCACCCAGGTGGGGGCGGAGGCAGCTGGAGCATTGGGGGGAGTGGGGGTGACTATTGGGGTGAAGACGGTTTGAGCATATTTGCAGACTGAGAGGATCCATTCAGGAAAGAGAAAAGCTAAGTGGCAGGGTGCGGTCCACAGGAGAGCAGCTGGGAGAGCCACACACCAGGGGAGGTGTTCGTGCGGCAGAGGAACATGCTTCTCTGAGACGGGCAGGCAGGGGTGAGGGCAGCCTGGAGGTGCAGATATAGGGGAAGGAGACTGAGAGAGAACACACCCGAGGGCGAGGCGGTCAGGTGAGGTTGAGAAGACCCTAGGATACCTAGGGACTCTGAGGACCCTCGGTGTCCTCCAGACGTGGTCTCCCCACAGTGAGTACCCCACACCCTGCTGGAGTGGAGGTGCTGCATCCCCACTGGAGATGGGGTCCCACTGAAAGCTCCAGCATTCCCTCCCAATCACCATCCACCCACCCACAGGACCCTGTCTGGCCACCCACCTCTGCAGGAGGGCAGGGGGAAGTCCCACGTGGCACTGTTCTCGGAGCCGGCGTGGCAGGTGAGCACGGCGTGGCCCTCCAGGAAGAAGCCGGGGTTGCAGCTGTAGCGGACCTTGTCGCCCAGGTTGAAGGTTGAGCCCTGCTGGACGCCATTGGGCAACCTCCCAGGGTTCCCGCACGTGTGACTCGGGAGCACTGTAAGGAGAGGGAGAGACACGCAGCTCTAAGCGCAAGCCCTGTACTCTGCTTCGGCAGCACCTCCCTGGGCACGCCCCCTCCGTCTCTTCTGGGAGGAGGTTGGCTGCCTAGCCCCGAATACACGCAGGTCTCTGCTCAGGAGCCACACCCAGTGATTTCTACCACCTTTTCTCTGCACAGCCTGGGTGTGGATGACCTCCACCCCCTCACTCAAGATGCCCCAAGAAAATCACTGAAATCTCTTGGGTTTTTCTGCCCTGGTGTCAGACTCCACGCTCCTCACAGACACCATGGAAGGGGCACGGAGCATGGCATGGAGTAGGTGCTCATTAAACCAACGTGCTTCCCTTCATGTGTCGGCCCTGGCAGCCGGAGGGGTACTTTGGCCCCATAGGTTGGGAAGTTGAAGGAGCCACTAGTGCATAGGCAGTGAGGTGGGAAGACAGGAGCCTCGAGTTCGGATCTGACTGACCCGTTTGAAGGAGAAAACGGGGAGCTGGAGAATTCGGTGTAGTGTGTGGCCTGAGACAAAAGCATCGCGGCCAGCTGCGCGAGTGCTCTCATTGTCCGGGGGACACAGTCTTGGTGAGGTGCAGGAGCATCATGCCCCACCGGTCAGGAGGGAGGGAGTGCCCAGCTCCTTTGTGCCCCAGTCACCCTTCAACTTCACCCAGCTCCCCCTACTCTCTGCCTTCCTCCCCAGAGCTGGAATTGCCTGTGCCCTGAAGGTCACACCTCCCACCATTCCAGGACGTCCCCAAGGGGTGAGGATGAGGAGTCCCAGCCGCACCCAGACTCCCAGCCAAACACCTCTCCATTAATTCCCCTGCGATGATTTACTGAGGCTGGAGTTCAGGCTTGAGAGCCGCAGTGCCGAGGTTTACATCCCTGCCCGACAGCTTACTACCTGCGGGGCCTTGAGCAAGTCTCTCAGTTTCTCTGTGTCTCAGTCTCATTTGTAGGACAGTGATCACAACAGTACCTTCCTCCCTCCTGGGGTGGTTGTGAGAGCTAAATGAGTTAAGGTATGAAAAGTGCATGGGACAGTGTGTGGCATACAGTAAATACAATATAAGTGAACCTATACTCCCAGTTTGGTGGAAGATGTGCGTGAATAAAGGTATGCTACCAGGCGGGGACCAAACCAGTGTGAGTGGTTCAGAGATGGCTTCCTGGAAGAGGTGACAATTATGCTGAACCCTGAGGGAATTACTAGCTAGTCCAAAGAGTGTTTCAGGAAGCAGGAATGTCATGTGCAAAGGCCCTGAGGCTAGCTAACCTAGGCGCTCAGGGAGCCTGGAGTGAGAGGCAGGATGGGGAATAATGAGGAATAAAGATGAAGTGGAGGTGGCCAGCCTGGATTCTAGAGGGCTTCCCAGGCCCTTGCAGTACCTCCTCCTGCCCATGTTGCCAGGAATACCCTGGCAGGATCCCCTCTGCCAGCCCTGGTGGTCTCAGAACCCGCAAAGAAGGCTTTCCCTCCTCCTCCACCTCTTCTCCTTCCAGGAGGAGCTAGGTAGGTGCAGGGGGAAAGGACAGACTTTGGGCCAACTTGATCTGTGTCTGAAACCAGGCGCTGTCACTGCCTTGAGTCCTGTGACCTCTCTGAGAAAGGAGGACAGTAGTATCTAGTGGTTGGGATGGTTACTGATAATAAATGATGAATGCCTGGCACCATGTCCAGCACATAACAGATGCTCAAAAAATGGCAGATGCTATCGTTTCCCTGGGCTACAGAGCCAGTGGGCAGGGTCCTGGCTGGTCTCCGGGGGTCGAACACTGTGCCTGGCACTTGTAGGGACATATTTGTGTGTTCACTAATTAGTCGTTTGGGAGAGTTCCTCTTCATATAGTAATTCCTTCATGCAACAAAAATGTATGGTGGGCCTACTGTGCTTGGAGCAACTATAGCGGTGAATTAGGCCCTCAAGAGGCTTATGTTTTCATGAGTCATCTTAAGGAAGGAACAGCTCTTCCTCCGACAAGTGAGATGACCCAGACGAAAGAATGTACCTCCATCAGCCTGTCCACTAACCCAGCTTAGCATTTCCCATAATCCCGCACTGCTGGTTTCCTTGGCATTTCCCATAATTGGCTGCTGGCTTCCTTAATGTTTCCCATGAGCCCATGCTGCTGGATAGCTCGGCATTACCCATGATCCTCCTGTTGGCTTCCAAGGCTTTCCCATGCTGCTCTTGCTCGCTCAGATGGCATTTCCCATGATTCTGTGCTACTGGCTTGCAGCAGAGGCAGTGGCGTGTGCGTGTGTGTGTGTGTGTGTGTGTGTGTGTGTGTGTGTTGGGGGTGGGAGGGGCAGGCCAGGTAAACATTTGGAGAAGAAAGCAAGCTAGGGTGAGGGGAGGAAGCCAACCAGAGGAAACGGGCTGAGAACTGGAGCAGAACTAACGGTTCATTTTCCGCAACGGGACGCAAAGACCCAATTTAATTAAATTACTAATGTCAAATTTTTAATGAACCTACTTCTGCTTTGGGCTTTCTTCCTTCAAAATTAATGACTGGAACGTCACTATAAATAAAAATCGATTCTTTTAAAAAAGTCACTCTCAAACACTCACTGCTCTTTACTTAATGAACTGTTCATAATCAGGCCACTCCACCGGGCACCTCCACTGGGACTTGGGTGTGAGGAATGGGGGCCGTTTCCCACCTCGCCGCCCTTTCCTTCTGGAGCTCTGCTCCCGAGAGGCCACCGGGGGTCAGAGAGACGGCAGACGCTGGGCCCAGAGAGGCCAGCTCCTCCACCTAAAGCTGAGTGATCTTGAGATGTAAACTTGACCTCTCTGGGCTTCAATTCCTCCTCTAAAAATAAGGGCATTTTTATTCCAATGGTGGGGGTGTGTTAGTTTGCTAGGGCTGCTGAAACAAAGTATCACAAACTGGCTGGCATAACACAGCAGATACTTCTGTCTCACAGCCATGGAGGGCAGACGCCCCAAATCCCCAAATCGAGGTGTGGGCAGGGCCAGGGCCTCTCTGAAACTTGGAGGGGAGCCCTTCCTTGTGTCTTCTTAGCTTCTGGTGTTTTTCTAGCGATCTTTGGCATTCTTTGGCTGGTAGATGCACCATCCAACCCTTCATCATCACATGGCATTCTCCCTCCATGTCCCAATTTCACCTTTTTAGAAGAAAACCAGTCACGTTGGATCAGGACACACCCGACTGGTCTCACCCTAACTTCATCAACTGGAAAGACTTTATTTCCAAATAAGATCACATTCATAGGTACTGGGGGTTAAGACACCCTTTCACAGGGCTACTGTGCAGATTAAATAAAGATCAAAATCATCCTGTGGGATACCTATTATCCTTATTGTACAGGTGGAAAAACGGAGGCACAGAGAGCTTATGTAAGTTGCCCAAGGCCACACAGCTTAAAACGGAAGAGCTAGGCTGTGACTCTAGGTCTTCCTGGCTCCATGGTTCAGCACTCCTAATGGGCATGTGATGCTGCTTCTGACAAGAGACAAAGAGCCCGGCACATAGTGGGTGCTTAATAAGCCCGGCACATAGTGGGTGCTTAATAAGCCCGAGCTCCTTTCTTCCCTTTATAATTCCAGACACTGTGAGCAGGCGAAGGGTGATTATCTGAGTGTCCAGATTTCAGTCTGGTTTGATTTTCTCTCGTCTGATTTGCCAATCCTGTACTTTTTAATAATGTCAAGGGCAACATTTAAAGTGTGGTCTTTTGTAATGTGTCTGATGCGCAACTTGCTGGACAGACGGGGGAGATTGAAGATAAGCCACAAAGCGAAGCCTTTCTAAGGCACAGTGTTCTTTGATTTTTCGATTTTGCTCATGTGTTTCTTGACACAGATATTATAACCGTTCCTGCTCTCCCATCTATAAAACTTCCCTTTGATTGCTTGCAAAACGAAGAGTGGGGTATTTACATCCAACGCAGCCCAGAACAATATTATTAAAGCGGTGCCTGGCACTGAACAATTCCACTGTAGATTAGCAGTGGGGAATTTTGTCCTTTCTACAAAGCCGGGCTCTTGCCAATCAACATAATATCCTCAGTGATTGTATGACAATGAAGTCCTCTGTGGCTGGAGTGCGGCAAAAGCTACATCCTGCCTTCCTTTATTTTTAATTTGAGACTTTAGTTCCCATACTATAATGAAGAGCCGTTTATGCTCTCTGGACAAGCACCCTCCATATGTCTTGATTTCTTATCTCCATCAAGTAACTTGTTTCATCTCCATGGCCGCCCAGTTGATACAAAGTTGCAGGATGGCCGGGAAGAAGGATTCAGGGAGAAGGATTTAGGATTCAGGGAGAAGGATTTAGCCGGCTACAACTCTGAGCAGGGAAAGAGAAGATAGTGCTACCTGTGGGCCAGGTGTGTGTGCGCACGTGTGTGCTTGTGTGACTGAGGGGCAATGGGCGTGGTCATAGGAGAAGCAACAGAAACCACTATCTTCTGGGTACCTATCTGGGACAGGTACATCACACACTGCCTTAGCTAATCTTGGTCAATCCCTTCCTCTTTGGCTGTCCGGCCTTGTAAACATAATTTATCACACATCCTAGGTGTCGAGTACTTTGTACATATATCCATCCCCAAAGAGTTGTCTATACCTTCTGTCTCCACTTCCTCTCCTCCCATCTGACATATTATACGTTTGATACATTCATTTGTTTATGTTTCTCTCACCCTGCTACAATGGAAGCTCCATGAGAACAGATCTATTTTGTTCATTTCTGTGTCCCACCTCCTAGAAGAGTGCCTGATGTATAATAATACCTTGATTTAAATTATTGATGTATTGAATGACTTAATGATCTTAATTAATCCTCCCAACAACCCACGGAGAGAAGCCATTATTATCCCTTGTTGAGATCAGCATGATTGATTGCAGGAGAGGTTGGGGCATTTACCCAAGGCTGCACCGCTCTTTGGGGCGCACAGCTGGGTTTCCACAGCACTGCCTGGATGCTGAGCCCATGTACTTGCCGCTGGCACTGGGCCATTCTTGCATTGACCACTCCACATAGTGTCTGTGGGGACTGGTGTACCTTACAACACCCCCATAAGGGAGTTACACTCGTTCTCCTTGGGGGGACCATTTAGGGTGACAACCAGGCAAGTCGACACGTAAGTTATCCCATTAGCCCAGTTGGCTTTATCTCCTGAGCTGTGTACTGGTCACTCTCCAGGGCCTTTCCTGTTGCAAGGCTTTGGCTGCGGGGGCTAGTCTCGCCCTTGAACTTCCCTGCCCCCCATAAGTCACACCCGCCTATCCTTCCTTCTCATTTGAAGACCCTGGTCACCTCTCCCCTGGACTTCTGCGCCCAACTTCGAATTCCCTGCTGCTGGCCTTCCCCAGCGAGGCCAGAGCGAGTGTTCAGGAAGATACATTCACCACGGCCCCGCCCTGCTCACCTGTCAGGCACACACATGCCCAGGGGGTTCCCTAGCACTAAGGCACACGCAAAAGCAGGCCCTCTGATCTTTTGCATGATTCATACAAGAATCAATAATGATTTGAAAGATTAATACAAATTAAAGGAAAGCAAAAAAAAACACCTCGAGAGCCTTCCCAGTGCTGTCAGGATGAATCAAATGTTGGGCTCCCAGAGCCCCATCCTTCTGTGGTCTGACCCCTCTGACATTTTCCGTTGTATCCCCCGCTTCTGCGTTCTTTCCCCTCCACCACTGCTATTAGAAACCACGGGATCCCCAAGCACACCTGGCTCCATCTCAAATTCCCCACCTGGCAAACTCCTACTCATCCCTCAAGGCCACACCTAAATGTCACTATCTCTGTGAAGCCCCTGGCATCCGGTATAAACTATAAAGTCCCACAGTGACACATTCGGACAGAATGTACATCTGGGAATAACGTGATTGACAGCTCACTCCCAGGTCCTGGAACTCCCAGCCATTAACCAAACAAGGGCTCTGGTTGTTTCATTGATTCTGCAACCTCACAAGCCCATGTCTTACATTGGGTTTGGGGGACCCCACTTATGGAGTTGTATTGGGGTTCCACTTGCACTTCAGTTCCTGCTCTTGACATACAAGAGTGCAGTCCATCCATCTGTTACTTTGTAACACCCTGCCTTTCCAACCGGAGCTGAGCCTGCATGTGCCTGTTTGTTCAGGTGTCTATTTTCATCTCTGCACTCCCGAGGGGCAGCAATGACATCGCCTTCTTCATAGATCCGTTCTGATTGAACGCCTGGCAGGAAGAGCGTGCTCTGTTGGGATGTGTTCAGTAAGATATATATATGCAGTTAACTAGTGCAGGGTCGGCAAATGTTTTCTGTGAAAGACCAGAGAGCAAATACTTTGGGCCTCGTGCGCCAAACGGTCTCTGTTCCAGTGGCTCAACTTTTCCGGTGACTCAATTATGGTGCAAAAGCACCGAAGACAATACGTGTTCCATAAAACGTGACTTATAAAATAGCAGCCGGCCTGTGGGCCACAGCTGGGCAGCCCTGAATTAGTATGAGAGCATGTATTCATCTCTGAGTACTATTTAGATCTCAGGAACCTCCCGTCTCCCCGTCATAAAGATTCTTTTTGCTGGAGGACAAGGATGGGTAGAGGCTGTGGGGACAGTGGACTGCACGGGCGAGGCAGGCAGGGGGCAGGGAAATGGGGGCAGTTGGCACCTGAGGGCTGAGATCAAAGCCAGGTCTGCTTCCCCTACAATCTGGCCCTGCCGGCTGCAGGGAAGGGCTCTATGTTTAGTCTCGGCTCTCCCATTAACACGGATTTATTTCAGTCCTCATAGCCACTCTCTCGGTTGGTATTTATAAAGCCCATTTTACCAAAATGAGATGAATTTAGAGCACTGAAGAGTCACACAGCTCGTAGCAGTAATAATAATAGTCACTTTTGGGGGTTTAATATGAGCCAGGTGCTCCGCTCAGCACTTTATCTGGGCTCTTCTAGTTCATCTTACCCTGGCAGAGGTACTGTGATGGCCCCCTTGGTATTGGACAGGGATGGGGGATAAGGAACAGCAAGAATAACTCAGACCCAGAGTCACACCACTGGTTGCGATCAGGGCCCCCTGACTGCACTGCCTGTGTCCTGTCAGGTGGTAGCCTTGACCTCCCAGACTTCCAGGTCTGTGATCATCTGGCTGCTTTCCCAGCACGGAGTCAGTGCTCTGGGCCCTGCACGGCCCACTCCCTTCCAGACAACAGCATGCCCAACCCGCATGCAGTTTGACCCCTGGGGTCCCCTTTCCCCCACCCTGACCAGCTGGGGCTGCACAGACATCCCTCACCCACCAGCAGGGGCCACAGTGGGGCTGTCAGCATGGGATGCTCCTGACCCTTCATAACCACAGCGGCCTGTGGCCTCCTCTCTTTCACCTGTGATTCTTTTTTTTTTTTTAATCCTCGCCCGAGGACATTCTTCCACTTTTTGTTCAGATAGAGTGGGAGGGAGGGAGAGAAGAGAGAGAGAGAGAGAAACATCGATGAGAAAGGGACACATCGAGTGGCTGTCACCCGCATGACCAACCAGGGTTGGGGACAAACTGCAACCGAGGTACGTGCCCTTAGAGGGAACCGAACCGGGTCTCTCTGGACCACAGGCTGATGCTCTAACCGCTGAGCCAAACTGGCCAGGGCTCACCTGTGATTCTTTAGAAGCAGCACCCAAAAGGCAACATCCTAGGACCCAGAATAGAGTTAGCAGTGAAAATACAGGTTGCCCAGTTAACTCTGAATTTCAGAGAAACACAAATACATTTCTAGCATAAGTATATCCCATGCAATATTTTGGATATACTTATACTAAAAATTATTTGTAATTTAAAATTCAGTGGGCATCGTCTATTTTAATTTTCCAATTTGGACAACCTTGCCCCAGGGAGGAGTCTCCTCTTCATCAATGACTTCGGCTTCTTAAAAAACTGGAGATTTCTCTGGGGACTGGGGAAGCTAGTCCTGCCTCTCCGGAATACAACCTTGAGGCAGAGGAGAGGGGCAGCTTCAGAGCCCACCAGGGTGCAGCCGTGGAGGTGTGGGGTGCAGCAGGACTCCGGGGGAGCAGCAGGCTGTGCTGCCGCCCCCTCCCCCTTCCTCCAGGCACTCTCCAAGGGAACCTCAGTATGCTTCTGTGCCAACATGCCTCTCGCCTGTTCCAGGAGACTGTGGCATGCCTCAGCCCCTCCGAGGGGGCTGGCACGAGGTCCTCCATGGTGCAGTCTCTGCTGACCCCTCCATCTGCTCCCCACTAGGCCCTCCCTGCCCCGCCACACCCTCGTACAGGATTCTCCCATTTGTCTAGACAGAGCAATGCGCGGAGAACCTGCGGTGCCCCATGGGGAAACTTTGCAAGATACTCAGTGTGAGGCTTAGAATAGCTAAATATGCAATTGGGGGCTAACTCTGAGTAATTGCAGAATGAAGCCGGGAAATGTTTTCCAAAGTATGTCCATAAAATACTGGCTGGGAAATAAGTTCCACGAGGAAAACATTCAGTGGGTCAAGTCATTCTGAAAACTGCTGCAGACGCTCCCTCCTCAAGGAGACCGAAACTCGGAGGGGAGTTTATCTGTGAGGGTCTGCTGGGGAGAGACCGACTTAACCCCGGACTCCAGAAGCTCCAAACCCTGAGCTACAGCACCTCCCCTCTTCTTCCCCCCTTAGGCGTAACTATTCACTTCTGAGCTGTTCTGTGGAACCACTTTGGGAATTGCTAGCTTCTCGGGTAAGACAAACCCGGGTTGCTTTGTTTTCCTTATTAATTCTTCGTCATCATCGTCATCATCAAACAACCGTAGCAAGGATAGTTGACGTTTACATAGAACATCCCAGGTTCACATGTGTAGATTTTACAAGGACAACACCCCTTTGGCACATACAAACTTATGTTTTTCTGGGAGCAGGAATGGCCGGGGTCTCCCTGGCCCCTGGTCAGTAGCGCTGGGGAGTGGGATCAATTCTTACTAAAGAGGTCAACTCAGCCTGTCAGGTGATCGCAGCATATACCACAGAGGGGAAAGGGTCCCCCTTGTCACCTGACAACATATAGCTGGGCCTATTCCCTGCCTGGCTGGGCAGAATGGCCCCTGGCCTGGTGGGCCTGGACCTCCAGGGGTGTGTGGCCAGGGCCAGCCATGTTTGGTCCTCAGCCCTGCCCAGCTGCACACAGGACTCAATCCTGCCAAAGGAGCTGAGAAAGGAGGTGTCTCTGACCTGGCTTGGCAGAGGGTCCTGACCTGAGCCTGGGACTGGTAACCCTGAGGGAGGCTGCCCGCAGGGAAGGCCATCCCGGCCCTTGCTGGGCTGTCCCACCAGGTTCCACCAATGGCCCTGCTTTCCCCTTGACCTCTCCCAGGGCGGGAGCCCTGCTCTGGACCCAGTCGAGGCTTCGCAGTCCCCTCCCCAAGGCTGGGACGTAGAGCTCCTGTCCCACTGGCTAACGGAAACGTGCTGCCTCTGAGCACTGGCACCATTTGGGATGCCGATGGGGACACCCCACCCTCCAACTCCAGCCCGGAGCCAACAGAGTCCAGAGTCCCCATTTCCTCCACTCGGCTCCCAGTCCAGGGCCCAGAGTCCCCAGCATTCCTCACAGCCAACTCTCTTCTTAAAGCGAAGACAGTTGAGCCCGCATCCCACTGGAACCTGCATCCCACTGGAATCTACATCCCTCTGGAATCTACATCCCTCTGGAGCCTGCATCCCACTGGAGCCCGCATCCCACTGGAGCCCGCATCCCACTGGAACCTGCATCCCACTGGAACCTGCATCCCACTGGAATCTACATCCCTCTGGAGCCCACAACCCTCTGGAGCCCGCATCCCACTGGAGCCCACAACCCTCTGGAGCCCGCATCCCTCTGGAGCCCGCATCCCACTGGAACCTGCATCCCACTGGAATCTACATCCCTCTGGAGCCTGCATCCCACTGGAGCCCGCATCCCACTGGAGCCCGCATCCCACTGGAACCTGCATCCCACTGGAACCTGCATCCCACTGGAATCTACATCCCTCTGGAGCCCACAACCCTCTGGAGCCCGCATCCCACTGGAGCCCACAACCCTCTGGAGCCCGCATCCCTCTGGAGCCCGCATCCCTCTGGAATCTACATCCCACTGGAGCCCACAACCCTCTGGAGCCCGCATCCCACTGGAGCCCGCATCCCTCTGGAATCTACATTCCACTGGAGCCCGCATCCCACTGGAACCTGCATCCCACTGGAGCCCGCATCCCACTGGAACCTGCATCCCACTGGAGCCTGCATCCCTCTGGAACCTGCATCCCACTGGAGCCCGCATCCCTCTGGAGCCCGCATCCCACTGGAACCTGCATCCCACTGGAGCCTGCATCCCTCTGGAACCTGCATCCCACTGGAGCCCGCATCCCTCTGGAGCCCGCATCCCACTGGAGCCCGCATCCCACTGGAGCCCGCATCCCTCTGGAGCCCGCATCCCACTGGAGCCCGCATCCCACTGGAGCCCGCATCCCTCTGGAGCCCGCATCCCTCTGGAGCCCGCATCCCACTGGAGCCCGCATCCCACTGGAGCCCGCATCCCTCTGGAGCCCGCATCCCACTGGAGCCCGCATCCCACTGGAGCCCGCATCCCTCTGGAGCCCGCATCCCTCTGGAGCCCGCATCCCTCTGGAACCTGCATCCCACTGGAGCCCACAACCCTCTGGAGCCCGCATCCCTCTGGAGCCCGCATCCCACTGGAGCCCGCATCCCTCTGGAGCCCGCATCCCTCTGGAGCCCGCATCCCTCTGGAGCCCGCATCCCTCTGGAGCCCGCATCCCTCTGGAGCCCGCATCCCTCTGGAGCCCGCATCCCACTGGAGCCCGCATCCCACTGGAGCCCGCATCCCACTGGAGCCCGCATCCCTCTGGAGCCCGCATCCCTCTGGAGCCCGCATCCCCTGGAGCCCGCAGCCCACTGGAGCCCGCATCCCTCTGGAGCCCGCATCCCTCTGGAGCCCGCATCCCTCTGGAGCCCGCATCCCTCTGGAGCCCGCATCCCTCTGGAGCCCGCATCCCACTGGAGCCCGCATCCCACTGGAGCCCGCATCCACTGGAGCCCGCATCCCTCTGGAGGCCCGCTCCCACTGGAGCCCGCATCCCTCTGGAGCCCGCATCCCACTGGAGCCCGCATCCCACTGGAGCCCGCATCCCTCTGGAGCCCGCATCCCACTGGAGCCCGCATCCCTCTGGAGCCCGCATCCCTCTGGAGCCCGCATCCCTCTGGAGCCCGCATCCCACTGGAGCCCGCATCCCTCTGGAGCCCGCATCCCTCTGGAGCCCGCATCCCACTGGAGCCCGCATCCCTCTGGAGCCCGCATCCCACTGGAGCCCGCATCCCCTGGAGCCGCATCCCACTGGAGCCCGCATTCCCTCTGGAGCCGCATCCCACTGGAGCCCGCATCCCTCTGGAGCCCGCATCCCTCTGGAGCCCGCATCCCACTGGAGCCCGCATCCCACTGAGCCCGCATCCCTCTGGAGCCCGCATCCCACTGGAGCCCGCATCCCTCTGGAGCCCGCATCCTCCCCCCATCCTCTGGAGCCCGCATCCCACTGGGCCAGCATCCCTCTGGAGCCCGCATCCCTCTGGAGCCCGCATCCCTCTGGAGCCCGCATCCCACTGGAGCCCGCATCCCACTGGAGCCCGCATCCCTCTGGAGCCCGCATCCCACTGGAGCCCGCATCCCACTGGAGCCCGCATCCCTCTGGAGCCCGCATCCCTCTGGAGCCCGCATCCCACTGGAGCCCGCATCCCTCTGGAGCCCGCATCCACTGGAGCCGCATCCCTCTGGAGCCGCATCCCACTGGAGCCCGCATCCCTCTGGAGCCCGCATCCAATGGAGCCCGCATCCCAATGGAGCCCGCATCCCTCTGGAGCCCGCATCCCACGGGAGCCCGCATCCCTCTGGAGCCCGCATCCCACTGGAGCCCGCATCCCACTGGAGCCCGCATCCCATGGAGCCCGCATCCCTCTGGAGCCCGCATCCCTCTGAGCCCGCATCCACTGGAGCCCGCATCCCTCTGGAGCCCGCATCCCACTGGAGCCCGCATCCCACTGGAGCCCGCATCCCACTGGAGCCCGCATCCCACTGGAGCCCGCATCCCTCTGGAGCCCGCATCCCACTGGAGCCCGCATCCCACTGGAGCCCGCATCCCTCTGGAGCCCGCATCCCACTGGAGCCCGCATCCCACTGGAGCCCGCATCCCTCTGGAGCCCGCATCCCACTGGAGCCCGCATCCCTCTGGAGCCCGCATCCCTCTGGAGCCTGCATCCCACTGGAAGCAGCACAGTATTCCACAGGCTCGACCCCTTGGCTCTCTCTCTAGAAGAATCAGACAGAGGGGCCTGGAGAGCAACTGAGAAGTCAGGCTTCCAGCCAACATCATCCCTTTGCTTCTTGTACCTTTTACAAAGGACGGTGGATACAGTGACTACAAAAGACACTGATTTAAAAAGTGCATTTGAGTAGGATCCCTGTGAATCTTCCTGCTCCTCACCTTCTTCCCCATCAGCTCCACTGCTTGCTGACCACTTGTACGGACTGACTTTATATTGAATTCTGTCTCATTCAATCCTCATAACAACACTGTGAGGTGTGTACCATCCCTATTTCACAGGTAAGGTGGCTGAGGTTCAGAAAGATGAAGCTGCTCACATTCCCACGACCAGGAACTGGGGGAGCTGACTTTGCACCTTCTTTCTTAGCTACTGCGTGTCAGTGAAGAGGCGGAGGACAGTGGTGAGGCACAAGGCTCTCTCGCTGGCTGAGATGTCGGCTCCGGGGCTCCATTTCCCATGCTCCTACCCCCCAACTCAGCCAAAGACGGTGCCTTGTGAGCATTCTGCAGAATCAGGGCCAGTGGGGAAGGTAGGTCCTGACTCTTGCATGCCATTCAGTTTTACTCATCTCTGGAGCACCAAGTCCAAGGCTTCATGGAGGCCCCTATGCAGGTGGAGACCATCTGTCCAGGTCCTTCAGGGTCAAGAGTCAGGGGATAGAGCTGGGTCTGACTTGGAGAAGCTCCCTCCTTGGCAGATCCCACAATCTTACACATATCACAGGCACCAATGTACCTTCACATCCAGTATGGGCATCCAGCACGCACAAATCCATCCATGCAGATGCCGTTGTTGACACACGCATGTGCCTGCCCCCCTCTCTCATACGTCCTCATACACACACGCGCGTATATGAAAACAGACAAAGCCAGGATGCACCTGTCATGGCCCTTGTACTCATAGATATAAAAACAGACACACTCGCCCCATATACAAATAAACCATATGTCTGTGTATCAGAATAAGGATCCTCACACGGGCTAATGACCCGCCCTCACAGGCCTCCTCCTCTAGCCAGAGCACCCTGGGGGCAGTGCACTGGCCGCACACCCACAGGGCCTGCCTGGCACCTGTGCGTCAGCTCGTGTGGCCCAGCCCAGCACGGCACGCAGGGGTGGAGGCTGGGGTGCTTCAGCAGCTGTTGGCTCAGTGATCTGGGAGGTGGGCAGCAAGGCTCTCGGGGTCTGGGAGGCTCAGAGCACCGTGGTTCGGAGCATGGCTCTGGTGTCCCACAGACCTAGGTCTGAGTTCCACCCACGCCGCTCTTTGCTGTGGGTCCGCAGTTAGCAGAGTGCGGTGGTTAGGAGAGACGTCTCTGGAGGCAGATGGCCCAGGTTCAAGTCCCAGCTGTTACTTAACCGTCACGGGGTTTCACCTCCCTGCACTTGCTCCTCGCCAGGAAAATGGGGGCAATGACCACCCAGCTCAGAGGGCTGTTGAGGACTAAGAAAGGGCAACAGTGCAGAGTGCTTACCTCCGTGTCTGGCACATAGTAAATGCTCGATAAATTTGGGATATGATTACATATAGGTCCCTGGAGCCCCCTGGAAGAAGATGCCAGAGCAGCGAAAGAGAGGCCAGGGCAGAAATAAAGAGAAGCCGGAACAGTCGCTGGAGAGAGCAGATGGGCCCCAGGACGCCATGCCCGCACCTGCCAGGCAGGTGGCATCACTTGGACGCCTATCACTTCATGGAGCCAGGCAGGAGCCTGCTACTTCCGGCCTGAAAGGCCTCCCCTAGACCTAGCAGAGTAACTTATGTGTGGCCCTACCTGTTCCCAAACTAACTAGGGAAATGCAGACGACAGAGGCCCAGGCCCGGGTCCACTCCCCACCTTCCCCTCCACCGCCCGGTGCTGCCCTGGCCCACCGGTCAGTGGCACACAGCCTCAGGCCTGACGGGAAGGGACAATTCGAAGAAGTTTCCTGGAAGAAGCATTCAATATAGTCTTGGCAGAGAAGGGAGGACATTCCAGGTAGCATTGCTGGCACACGCCCAAGCACATGCAGCCTCCACGCGTGCTCTAGTTTTCCAGGTTTCTGTCCCGTGCTACTGATTTTTAAATCCATCTGCAGCCAAAGTGCCAGCCCAGACCTTCCTCCGTCTTACTGCCCGTGGCCCGCTGAACGCCTGCCCTGGCCCACCCGCCTCTTCTCCTGGGTTCCTTGCTCTAGGCCTGGCCTGTGGTCTGTTCAGCCACCCACGCGGCTGAACAGTCTCAGGTCCAGTCTCAAGTCAGCCTCCTTTCGTCGCTCCTATCCGGCCCCCTCTCCAACCGCACCAATGCCCCAGGGCCCTTACTGTCACACCTCCTCCTTGGACTGGAGACAGTCCCCTCCTCCCTGTTCTGCCTTTAGACTTGCCCTGGTCCATCCCATTCTCTAAACAGCTAACAGGACCACACTGCTTCCCTCTGAAAGCCCTCTGGGGCTCCCCATCACTTACAGGTGGAATTCAAACTCCACTGAATGTCACTCAAGGTCCTCCACTAGCTGGCCCCGCCCACATCTCCAACCTCAGCCCCTGCTGTCTCCCCTCATAGCCAATGTTCCAGAAACACCAAACTCCTTGTACGTCTTCCAGTACAGTGTATATGTGTGTGCATGTGTGTATTGATAGGGACATGAATCTCTATAGTCACTCCATTGTATTTGTGTTATGTGTGCATATGTTTGTGTGTGTGTGTGTACACATATAAGTATATATTATTATATACTATATGACTATACTATATAATGTGTGCATATATAAATACATTATGAATACTATATAATAATATATCTATCTGTGTGTCGTGTATATGTATGTGGAGAGCCAAGGAAAACAGTGTTGGGAAGCCAGCAGTTGGCACCGTTGGGCAAGACTTGGTGTTTGTAGCAAAGCCAGGCTGCAGATATCCCCAGGGAACCAGGGCCCGAGAACCAGGACTCACCAGCCCCCACCCTTCCCCAAATGAAATCAAGGTTGCTGCACCTCCCTCCAGACCTGGGGCGCAGGCCCCGTGCATGGAGACGAGCCTTCCGTCGCCATGACCTAGCCTGCCACGCCCCGTGCTCTGACCTGACCATCCCACGGACAGGACCAGCTTCTCTCACATGACCCTGAGTCCTGGCTGGTCCCGCTGTCCCACAGCCATACCTGTGCTGACCTGCCTTGTTTCCTCCATGACTGCAGCCTGCCTGACCCAGGGGCTTACCCCTCCCTGAGCTTTTCGCGTAACAATCTGTTTTGGGGTCAGGGACCTTTTGAGAACTGATAAAACGCAGGGATCCTCTTCCCGGGAAGACAAGATTCACAGGTCCCCCAGCTCAGGCATGGCTTCCTAGTGCGTCTGCAGGCCTGGCAAACCTGTCAGCCAGGCCCCACGTTCAAACTGCTTGCCCAAACAAGGACCTTGCTGTGAGGGCCGGCTCTGCTCCCTGGGGAAGACGGACCGGTCTCATCAGCTCAGGAGCTGGCTATGGCCATGTCCAAAGTTTATCCACTGGTCCCCATTTGCTAGGCACCTGGGGACCAGACCCCAAGCAAGGTGCCTTCCAAGCCCAGCATCACCTGTTATGGGTAAGGGGCCTCTCTGAGACTCAGTTTCTTCATCTAGAAAGCATATAACTTTGTAGTTATACTAACTTTATACCAACTAAAGGCATAAGTACTTCTCAGGGCAGTTGTGAGGATCAAGTTGGATACTCCATGCCAAGCCCCTGGTAGATACCTGGCACAGAAGGAGGTCTCGTATTGCCTCCTGCAACCCCTGCCCTGAGCTGATCCTCATTGGGTCCCCGTGTACAGGTGAAGAAACGGAGACCATGGACATGAAATAACTTGCCGGAAGTCACCAAGATGCTAAGTGACACAGCATGGACTCAAACCAATATACTTGACCAGCTTTCGCAGCTGACGGCCCCAGGGATGCTGTGGGGTGAGGGATCTGTGGGGGCACTGTGCAGGGCGGCAGTCCTGTGGTGATGCCGACATGGCCTAGCCACCCGAATACCACGATCATACACAGTCAGGGTCAAGCCCGGGAGAGAAAAGGGCATGTTCCTGGCAGGATTAGCCACTGTGGCCAAAAAGTGGAAGCAACCCACATGCCGTCGACGAATGAAGGGTAAACAAATGTAGCATATCCATACAACGGAATATTACTCAGCCTTTCAAAACAGAAGGCAGCCCTAGCCGGTCTGGCTCAGCAGAAGGGTCAAGAGCATGTAGCTGGGTTGCAGGTTTCATCCCTGGCCCTGGTCAGAGTCGTGTGGGAGGCAACCAATCACTGTCTCTCTCTCCTCCTCCCTCCCTTCCACTCTATGTAAAAAATCAATGGAGCCCAGCCAGTGTGGCTCAGTGGTTGAGCGTCAACCCATGCATCTAAAGGTCGCCGGTTTGATTCCCAGTCAGGGCACATGCCCAGGTTGTGGGCCCGATCCCCTGTGGGGGGCATTCAGGAGGCGGCCAATCGATGTTGTCTCTATCGATGTTTCTATCTTTCTCTCCCTCTCCCTTCCTCTCTCTGTAAATCAATAAAGAAAAAACAATTTAAAAAAATCAATGGAAAAATATCCTTGGGTGAGAATTAACAAAATAAATAAATAAAATAAATGAAAGGAAGGCAATTCTGATGCCCACTATAACCCAGATGAACCTTGAGGACATCGTGCTGAGTGAGATAAGTCGGCCACAAGAGGATAAATATTGTGCGATTCTAACAGAGGAGGCACCTAACTGTCAAATTCCAGAGGCAGAACGTGGACGGGAGGTGGTGGGGCCGGGCAGGGACGAAAGGGGATGGCACGTATTGGGTAGTGTGCCAGTCGGGGAACATGGCAAGTGCTGGAGATGGGTGGTGGCGATGGCCGCACAGCATTGTGGGTGTGCTCAGTGCCAGGGAAATGTACACCCGGAAATGGGGAAGAGGTCAACTTGTTATGCGTATTTAACTATGATGAAAAAGAATAATCCTTTTTTAAAGGAGGCGGAGGCGGAGGTGCCCGCTCACCCTGTGGCCCTGCAGCACTCCCAGAGAGGAGGAGCCGCAGGAGAAACGCCCGCCTCACTGCCCAGACCACCACCGCCGCCCCCACCCCCACGCCAGTCCCAGAGGTATGATCATCAAGGCTGCGGAGATGGCATGTGAATGAGGCGCTCAGCTTGACTGTTTTATCTCGTCTTCCGCAGGGAGGTGCCGCCTGAGCGGGGCGGGGCGGAGTGTGCCCAGCCTTGTTGTGACTTGTCGCCAAGCGAAGGCGACGGCAGCTTCCACGCGGGAGGCGGCGTGTGAAGCATCCGGGCCCGTGCAGATGATCTTTCCAGGAAATCATTACCGTATCCCTTTAAGTTGGCCCAAAAGTCAGAACACCGAGAATCCCAAAGCTAATGCCTCCTTAATCAGTCCCCTCATTTAACCTGGACCATTACTGGAAAGACATCTGGAGACAGGCAGGCCAGGCTTTGAAGTTTCAGTCCACTCGCTGACGAGTGGTCTGAGCCAGTCTCCTAACGTCACCAGCCTCCGTCGTCCCATCTGGAGGACAGGGATTCTGAAAGGACTACGCTGTGGGGCTCCGGCGAGGAATGATAAAATGTTGTATGTAAAGGGTTTAGCATGCATATGTCCTTGTGTGGAAGCTGACATGTTCATCATTTTGTCATGAGTGGTGTTATCATTGTCATTATCATCATCATCATTTCTAATGGGCTGCTTTCTATTACCAGACACAATGAAGTACAAGGGTTCGGTCTGCTTTGTACTGTCCCCCTCTCCATTCAAAAGCCCCCAAGCAGGTGCCAGGCCAGCCACACACGGGTTGGCGTCCTCCCTGGGTGCACAGTGCGGGCGGGCGGATCCTCACCCTGGTAGGGAGCACGGCCCGGCCCTGTGTGCCTGCAGGCAGGGTTACCGTAGTTCAAGTCACCGGATCTGGAGGGCACCAGGCCCAGTGAGACCCTGGCTTGACCTCCTAACACCCACATGATCCCAGGCTGCTTTTCTTCTTCCTTTTTAAGAACTATATTCAGTTGCACAGAAGACAAATTTCCCACTGTAACTGTTTTTCAGTGCACAGCCCAGGACATCAGGTACAGTCACACCATGCCATCCTCACCCCTCTGCACCCCAGAACGCCTTTCATCTTGTGAAACGGAAACTGTAACCATGAAACACGGACTCCCCACAGCGCCTGGCAACTGCTACTCTACTCTCTGTCTCTGTGGATTCGAGGACTTATCATCACTTGGCATGATGTCTCCAGGTTCACGCCTGTTGCAGCGTCAATCAGTCGAATGTAGGCCTGCTTTTCAGCTGATGAAATGCAGGTAACAGATACACCTTGGGGTTGTTGTAAGGAGAGAACCTCTATCTGCACTTTGGCTCAGACCGAAAACATAGGAATGTGCCAGAATCCTTTCCCCACTCCCACCTGCAAACCAGCAGGCAGCCCGGCCAACCACACCCAGTCCACGCCCTCCGCTCCAGCTGTGGTGCCACCGCTGTGGCCCGAGGCGCCAGCACCCTTCACCCAGCCCCTGCAGAGGCCTACGGACCGGACTCCGGGTTCCAGTCTTATCCCCACACAGCAGCCAGAGTGATCTTTCCAAACACACGCCAGAGCATGCACCTCCCCTGCTGAAAGCGGTAATGGCTTCTCACCTCTCTTCACATGAGCCCCGTACCCCTCACCCGGAGCTACAAAGTCTACGTGGCCAACTTCTGCACATACCCTCCATTCCTTCCTCACCATGCTCCAGCCACACTGGCCCTTCCTTCTGTTCCTGAGCCTCACAAAGTCTGTTTCTACCTCAGGGTCTTTGCATTAGCTGTACCTTCTCCCTGGACAGCTTTTCACTCTACTGTCTGCTGATCGATCACTTCCTCAGGGAGCAAAGAAGCCCCCAGGCCCCAACCACACTTCTGTTCTCATGCTTTGCATGACACTTACCACAATGGACCAGGTTTCCCCTTTGTTTTGCGGTCTCCCTCCCCCCCTGGAATGTAAGCTCCACGTCTCACGCTTCACCAGGGCATCCCCGAGCCTGGCAGCGTCACTGCTCAACAAACACGTGCTGGGTGCACGACCGACGAGGCACAATGTACGTGAAGAGCTTTGTGTGGGGCCTGGCAGGAAGTCACATGAGATGGCAGTCACTAGGATCACCGCTGTCGTCATGATTATCACCCTGGACTGCCTGCTTCAAGCTTCCGCAAGGCCAGGCCTAGTTTTAAGATTTGGGACGAGAGCAGTCAACATGCACGACTTTCTGTGTCATGATGGGAGCAGGTTTTGGGCTTTCCCGGGCCCATGGTCCAGGTTGGATTCCCATTATTCCACGCTGTCCTGGTCCTCTTCCTGCGTGGGCAAAGGCACCCAGGGCAGGCCCGGGGAGGGGAGGGCTGGGAGCGTAGGCTCAGTGAAAGAAGAGAGATGTACCTTTCTGGTAACTGGGAGACAGTCCCTCTGAGCCCACAGTGAGTGACAATGGCCAGCACTGTGACCAACAGGGCCTGAACATTCCCCAGACCTGGGCTTCCTGCAGCAGAGACAAGAGCAGGCCCGGAGGGTGCCAGTGAGCATATTCACTTATCAGGGACCTGCCAGACCTCCTGCCATGTGCCCACCCCAGACCCATCCGCGTGGCCGTGTGTGCACCTGTGCTGCTGCCGCCATGTACCAAAATAATCAAATGGCCCTTTAAGTGGTGCTTCATGCGAGGTTTCCATGGCAACGCTTTACGAAACAGCAGTGGGAACTTTCGTGGGCTCCCCTCGCTCCCCCTGCCCTGATTGCCACAGGATCCGGCTCCAGAAGGCTGTACCTTGCTGAGCACCGGCTCCCCCCAGCTGGAGGACACTGGGCTCAATACCCTCTCCCTGCCTCAGCTTACTCATTTGTAAAATGGGGACAAGAGCAGTCTCTATCTCGTGGGATTGTTCTGTGAATTAAGTGAGCCAGTGCAGGTGAAGCACTTCTTACATAGCTGGTATGGTCAGCAGAATCTGAAGATGGCTCTAATGGTCCCACGCCTCGGCCCCAGCCCCAGGACCCCCTCCCCTTGGGTGTGGGGAGGACTGAGGAATACGACGCGATGTCACTCCCATGACTGGATAGTTATTTGCAAAAGTGAATTTTTTATTTTATTTTACAGGTGTAATTAAAGCCCCCATCAGTTGACTTCGAATCAATTAAAAAGGAAAGTACTCTGGGTGGGGCCTCATCAAGTCAGGTGACTGAGGATTTGGCTGGCAGTGACACAAAGCAACAGATGCCTCTGCTGATCTCAGAGGAGCAGACAGTTCGCAAAGAAACGAATCCTCCCAGCAGCCACGTGAGCTTGAGCAAGGTCCCCAAGCCGGTGAAAGACCCCAGCCTCAGCTGACTCCTTGATGGTAGCTTTGTGAAACCCCGAGGGAGAATCCAGTCGGGCCCAAACCGCTGACCCACAGACACAGTGAGACAACAGAAGGCGTCATAAGCGGCTATGTTTGTGACAACTTGTTACGCAGCAACGGGAAGCTGACACGCTAGTGTTTGGTAGATGTGTGCTGCGGAGCATCGATGTGACACCTCCCGCCCTCGCCACCGTGCTGCGTTGAGACTACCCGCAGGTCTGTGCCTTCCCAGCTGCCCTGTGACCTTCCAACTCCGGTGTGCAAAGTGAGCCAGTGTTCAATTTTCAGGGTGACCTGGGCTGCACCCGAAGATCAGATAACATGCATGTCTCTCTCTCATCATGAAAGGAGGCCTGGAAATAGCGTCCTGCGGGTCTGGATGGAGAAGAAAAGCACCTGTTCCGATGGCCACGGACGCTGTTCTGTTCTCCTTGAGCAGGGGTGGAACACGCAAAGCGAAGGTGAGTGGCGAGTGACCACCTCAACGGCCGATATCACAGCCCCAAACTGCGCAGGCAGGTGCTGGGTGCCTCATCCTTGCTCCCGCCCAGCACAGGGCCAGGCGGAGGCAGCATTCGGAGGGGTTTAAGTCACAAATAAGTTGCCCGCCCTTCCCATCAAACGTGTAATAAGACACAACCCCCCATGGCTTCAGAGGTGGCCCTCCATGTTCCGGCCTGGCCCCTCTGGTCACAGGCCCTACCAACTTAGCCCCAGATTGCCTGGGACATTTCCAGGTTTAGTACCAGAAGTCCTGTGCCCCGGGAACCCCTTGGTCAGGGCACAGTGGCACAACTGGTCACGCACCCCTGGACCCCAAGCTCCCAGGCAGCTCCTCAAAGGTGTGAGCCTCACTCACATCTCCCAGATGTCCCTGGAGTGTCACCTCCTCGAGGAAGGGCTCTCGAAACCATCGAAACCCCCCGTCAAAACCACCTCAAATCACCGCTCTCCTCACCTGGCCTTGCTGGTGCTTCTGTGCATCCCTTTTCCCAATGGAGCCTCATCTTCTGCCTGGACTTTCGGCCCCTTTCCAAATCCTGGCCCCACAGGACAGCAGCCCCCAGGTCCTCGGCCCACTTCTGTCATCCCTGGTGCTCTCAGCACTGGGCGCCCTGTCCACCTTCCTCCACCCAGAGCCGGGCCCCTCCAGCCACCCCTTCCTCCTCCCAGCCAGCCTCTGGGAGCCCCAGAGGACGAACCCCCAACATAGGTCTGGGCCTCGCATCCTCCTTGTGGGAAACTGTTTTCCATTTGTCGGGTGTGAGGAGTCTCAGCCCTGCTCCGCCTCTGGAATTCAACACTCAGTTATTCAGCACCGAGCCCGGGGACCCAGGCTCCCCCTCACGGCCCTTATCGGTCCCCTGCCTCAGAATCTCGGCGCTCTCTGGCAGCCATTTCTTCCTAATTATTCGTGAATTTATTGTATAACTGCAGAGCAGCCTGCGCCAGGCAGTGGGATGGGAACGGGGATCAGACACAGACTCCGCCTACCAGGGGCCCTTGGCCTTGTGGGGGAGACAGATGTGTAAGCGAATAATTATAGGGGGAGGAGAGGTGCTGGACCAGAGGCTTCCCCGGTGTCTGGGGAGCTCGGGGGCCACGTGTGCCTCCCATGGAAACAGAAACTCTCATTCGCCAACCTTTCTAAGCTCGCGAATCAGATACTTCCTCTCCCAGACAACAGGATCCCTGGAAGGGCAGCATTTGGCATTTTTTTCCTTGGTGTTTTGCAGAAGTCTAGGCATATGATTTGCTTAGAAAGCACCCACTGATGGGGGACCAACCTGGTTTGCAGGCGACTCTGGAATTAGGGAGGTATGGGGAGGCAGCGCTCCGGGGAACACACCTCTGGGGGGCAGGGGCAGGAGTGGGCTGGACCTACCATCCTTTTTCTGATCCCTGTGTTGGTCCAGAGGACCCAGGGTCAGTGTTCCTGACCCCATCTCCTATCCTTCTCTCCCATTCCCAGCTTGCACTAGACCTTGAACTAAATCCAGTCTACCAGTGTGACAGAGTATCAGCTCCTCCCCTGCCCACCCATCACAGCAGCTGGAGTCCCCTTCCAAAGGACAGAGCACCCAGGACTTCCTGCCTGCCCGGTCTCACCCACCGTCTCTGACGTAACAGGGGCGGTCTGGGCTCTGCAGCGGTGGTGCTCCTGGGCACCCTCATTAGGGTCTACAGTCGGCCAGTTCTCCCAGTTCAATTCCAGCCTGGTCCCAAATCTCACCCCCTCCCCACTTCCTGTCACCAATGTCCCATGATGCCATGGTCGGAGGGCTGGAGAACCATGCTCTCTGGGAACGGGGTCTCCTGGCCCAGCATACCCTGCCCTGTTTAGGAGGCTGAGGCTGTGACTGCCAATATTTTAGTGACAGCTGGCAGAGGGGTGGTGACGTCACACTCATAGTGGATCCACGCATGGTTGTGGAGTCAGACAGACCTAGGTTCCTACTTTAGCCGTGTGACTGACACACGACACCTCTCTCACCCCTAGGTGCCTCGTCTGTGAAATGGGAGTTATCGGGACTCAGAGGTATTGCGAGAATGAAATGAGTTAGGTCGTGGAGAGCACGAAGCACAGATCCTGGCACATAATAAGTGCTCAGTAAATGGAATACAGCTGTCTAGGCTGGAATGGAAGTCCTTCCGGCAACCTCAGTGGCTTGGGCTCCTCTGTTCTGCAGCTCTGACTGCAGGGCTGTGGTCTCACTCTCCAACTGACGTCTTCTTTGTAGGTTTCCTTCCCTCTCTGCAGGTCTCATCCACTTTTCATGAAGGTGAGCAGATCCGCGGGGAAGCAGTCACCAGGGAGGAAGAGCCGGCTTTGTTGGTGGGCAGTGTTGCTATGGGGGGCTTGCTCTCTCACCCAGAAGGGTTTTGAGGGTCACCCAAAGATTTAATTTTGAAATGCACATCTCTGCAAATGCTCCGGGGGAACCAGCCACCAGCAAGCACGAACTGTCAGGTCAGCCTGGGTCCTCGTCGGGGATTACGAGCTGGATTCATTTGGCAAACATCTGATTTACAAACAACCCTGCAGGAATGGATTTATTACTACATCTCTGCTCAAATGCTCCGAAGCTTCGCCTGCTCACTCACAGTAAATGCCAGTCCTTGCAAAGACCTGCAAGGCCCCACAGGAACAGTTCCTTCTCTGTCCTCCCCTCTCCCACTCTGCCCCGGTACCCCTTCCTGCCTCAGGGCCTTTTCACTCGGCCTGGAATGGCCTTTCTTCTAAAGATCAGCAAGGTCCAGTCCCTCACCTCTTTCAGGCAGTTCCTCAAATGTCGGCTAGTCAGTGAGATCCTTCCTGACCACCCCATTTGACATTGCAAGCCCTGCCCCTTCCTCGCCCTTCCCCATCTCTGTTCCCTGCTTTTTCCTCCTCAATAGCATTTGTAGGCATCTAACATTCCATAGTGACTTAGTTACATTGTTTACATTCTCCGGAATGCAAGCTCCGCCCCTGTCTGTCAGTTTCATTCCTTCTTATCCTCAGCACATGCAACAGTGTCTGCACAGACTCGCCCTCAGTCAGTATCTGCTAAATGAATGGATACGTGAAGGAAGGAAGGCAGAGCAGTGCCAGCCGCCTAAGAATGGATCCTGCTGTCAGAGGACCAAGAGTCCAAACCCTGCCCTCTGCCTTCCTCACCCTGGCCCCCAGGGTGGTCTCTCTCCTGTGCCCCTGACCATATATTTCACTCTCCCCGGTAAAGTCCCTTATGGAGCCCCTCACCCAATAGTCTGCTCTGCACTCAAGCCTTCAGTACAGGGACGGCCATGTCTGGGAACGGGGAGTGTCATCAGTTGATGGACTTTCTCCCTCATCCTCACAGGGACCTTCAGGACAAAGCAGACTCCTCTGCAGCGCCATGGCCTGCCTCTGTTGGCACTATTTGCCTTACACTCCCGAGCTGCAGGCGACGGGCTGCCATGCTGGTCCCGCTCAGAGGCCCTTCACTCTGTCTTCTGTGCCGTTGACCTTGGTGCTGCCCATTCAGCCTGCACCAACCTCCCTGGCCTCTCTCACCCTCTCTGCCCTGGGAAGCTCCCATTCAGCCTTCTCAGCTGTCACCTTGCTGGGACAACTCCCCGTGCACAGGCCGGGTTCGATGGCCCTGCTCTAAGCACACCTCTCTCAGAGCATCTACCACCTACTCACGCACCTGTCTTCCCCCGATATCGATGCTTCTTCGCCTTGGAAGCCCATTGGAATCTCTGGGGAGCTTTAAAAATACTGATGTCTGGGTTCTACTCCCCAAGACGGATTCATTTGTTTTGAGATCTGGTCTGAGCATGGGTGTTCATGCGTTATGTCTCTTTTTACAGCTTTGTAGAGATATAATCGACACACAGTGAGCTGCGCATATTGAAGGTACCCACTTTGGTCCATTTAAACCTGTGTAGATTCCTGTTAAATCATCACCACAATCAGGATAATGAAGCTATCGGTGAGCCCTGAGAGTCCCCAGTGACCCTCTGTGGTCTCTGTCGAGGCCCCCTACCTCCTCCCCAGGCCCCCCCTGAGCTGCTCTCCCTCACTCTAGAGCAGTTTACAAGTCCTAGACATCTCTGGAAACGGAATCACACAGCACACACCGTCGATGTCTGGCTTCTTCCACTCAGGAACGTTCTCTATAGACGCGCCCGTGTTGTCTGTCTCAGTAGTTCATTCTGTTTGTCGCTGAGTAGTATTCCACGGGATGGGTGTGCCAAGGCGTGTTTATCACTCCCTCCTGGTGGAAGTTTGTGGTATTGCCAGTGTGGGGTTCTCAGGAATACAGCCACTACAGACATCTGGGCACACGTTTCCGTGTCAGCAGGTGTCCTTATTTTTCTTGGGGTGACACCTGGGAGTGGCATGGCTGGGTCCTATGGCAGGTGTATGCTGAACTTTCTCAGAAACTGCCAAACGTGTTTTCCAGGGTGGTTGCATTTTGCATCCTCGCCTGCAGCATGTGAGAGTCTCGGGAGCGTGGGGTTTAGAAAGCTCTCCCTGGGTGGTCCCGACGTGCGCCTGGGTTTGGACAGCTGCTCTGAGCAGACCGAACAGTGCTGGAAACGGAGGTGGCTCGGGAGCAAGATTGCTCGGGTTCGAATCCCAGCTCGGCCACTAACCTGCTACAGCTCTCGCCCTCTCTGGGCCTCAATTTGTTCACTTAGGAAATAAAGTAACAGCACCTGCCTCAAAGTTACTGCGAAGACACCCATGTACTGTGCTTAAAGCGAACCCTGGAACATAGCACTTCATAAATGTTTGCCGTTACCGTCTCGTCTCGGCACCTCTGCTACCTAGTGGACCCTCTGGGAATGACTGCAGGATGGACAAGTAAGCAACTGGACTGGGTCGATGCCAAAGGTTCGAGAATCCTCCAGGCTCTCACATCCCAGGTCTGATGCCCTTTGAGATAATTCCGGGACTCCTCCCTCCTGCTCCCATCTAGACTCCTGCTTTTTTGTTTTTATCCTTGAGGTTGGGGGACACAAACCTCTTCTCTCCTCTGGCTCTGTCCAGGGGGACTGATGCACGATCAGTCCTCCTCACGGGGAAGCTCTCCCAGCCCCCAGAGCCCGTAGGGGCAGAACAGTCGCTTCCTGGCCCCCTGGGCGAGGGGCAGTGAGGCACAGTGCTAGGGATTCAGGTTTCAGCACCAAGTCTGCATCCTTGCTCTGACCCTACCTAGCTGGTGACCAGTCATCAGACCTCTTCGTGCTCAGTGTCCTTGTTTATAAAACGGAGCTCTTAACAGCTCCCTGGTGGGATCGGAGAGGGGCGAATGAGAACTTACACGGCACGCATTCGGCATGTGACAAGCGGCACCAGGAAAGCAGTCAGGAAATGTCTGCTCTCATTGTTTACACCTCGAAGGGACGGAGGCAGAGGGCTGCTCTGCCTTGGCACCTGTCCCCGAGGTCGTGCGCCCTCTGCCCCCAGAGGTCGTGCTCCCAGGAAGCTGGCTCTGGGTGCAGGGAGCTCCCTGAAGGGCACATCCTCTCCACGAACCACGGAGCAACAAGTGCAGGGTGCGCTGGGGGGCAGGGAGGACAGTCCTTGCCTTCAGGAGTTCCCAGGCTCAGGCGGTGTGAAGAAAGGTCAGCAGGTATGTACAGCGCAGAGCAGTAGACCCCCGGGCTCACACACGGCGGGGAGGGTGGGTGGACCCCATGGAGTCAGCTGTCCTGCTCCGAGGAGGCACGGGGAGGTCAGGGACGGCTTCCATGAAGAAGTTACCCAAGATCTAAATTTTATAGGACTGGAAACCAGGCTTCCTGAACTCCCAGGGAGCTGATCCATGGAGTCCAGCCTTGAGCCTCTTTGGTCTTGACCCCAGGTTCTACCAGCCCGCCAGCAGGGAACCTTTCCCAACCACTCCTGAACCCGCCTGCACATCTCCGACCGTGGCCATGCAAGTGTGCCCTACGGTTGCAAATCCCTGAAGGCCCCGCGGACACAGGGGACCGTTGGCCCGGGCCGTGCTTCCTCATTATGCTGAGGCTGAGAGCAGACCCACGGTGCGGCAGGCTGGCAGGTGAGGCAGAGCCGGGGCCAGGGAGCCCACCTCGCTGACCACTCGCCATCTCCGGGTCCACGGGCTTCCTGTGGAGTGCCGAAAAATCTCGATTTCATTGTGAAAAATCATTTCCCAAAATAGAGCTAACTGCCCGGGGTGGTAATGGAAGCGAAAAGTGCTGGAGTCTAAGAAAGTAATGATGTTTAGCTAGAAAACAGAAGCTGGGGGTGAATTAAGCAGTGCATGTGGAATTGGATGGTGGCTCTGATTTGCGAGTGTTTGAAAACAAGAAAAAGATGATTTATGAAATCGTTTCAGTAAGTGCTTCAGCCAGGGCAAAAAATGCTCATTGAGCCAGAATGAACACTTCGGTGACAGCTCAGAAAGGCGGTGGAGAAGGCTGTGAGTTTGTCCAGGGAACCCACATACAGCAGGGAACCCCTAAATACGGCGGTGGAGCGGCAGGAGGCGCGGGCCAAGCTGCGGCCGCCCCGACTGATCTGTGAGCACAGGGACAGGGTTAAACATCTCAGTGTTTTCTGGGGCCTCAGAAGCCAACGGGCGTGGCATCATTATTCAGCAGGTCCCATTTCAGCCTGGAAGCTTCACTTAAACCCCGCATGAATGTTAGTCAAATAATGACAGAGACCATGTGGAGGGGGGTGTTTATTTTCGTGGAGAATTGATTTTAATATTTTATAAATGGCATTGGTCTTATATTTGTGGAATCACTAGAGGTCTGAAGAGGTCACCAAAATGTTTTGTTTTGTTTTTCCCAAGTACACACTTTACTGATTTTTTTCTTAATAGAAGAAATCTGTTCTAGATATTTGAGGACTTGGGAATGTCAAGTTGTCAGCTGACACCCTACTGAATTTCAAGGATCTACACACACAGGCACACACACCCCAGTGGAACACACACAGGTATGCTCAGTCACTTAGCACACCTGTGCTCACAGGTGCACACCTCCCTCTCCATTACTACTGGGGTATCTCTGCTGACTCTTTCTCTTTCTACTTCCTCTCTCTATTCCCCGGGATTCCTGACATCCTGGCCAAAGGTCCATAAAGTCACTCAGAAGGGTATTCTAGAGGTACCAGGAAAACACATGAACTCTTTACTACCCTCCCCCCCCCCAACATATTAACCAGGTAGTTGGGACTTCCCCTTGGGGGAGAAATGTCCCCATAGAGCCTTCCCCATGAGCTCAGAGCCTATTGGTTTGAGGCCGCCTGAGGCACACGCCTCGCTAGGGGCAGTGGGTCCCCAGGTCCCACTGTTTCATTCCTGCTCCACTATCAGACCTCTGGTCTGGGAAGAAGGACCTTTGTTGAGAAGAATAAACCTTGAGGTAGAAGAAGGAGGGCCGACTGGAAGGGCCCCATCCTCTAGCAGCAAAGACACTCAGGACACCAGGTCTTCCTTGGATGCTTTCCCAGGAGGACGTCAGAAACCACAGGTGAGGGACGACCCGCTGGAGCACTCTCAGATGCTCAGGCATGGGGACGTCCCGTCTGCTGCTCTCTCCACCCCTGGCCTACGGTCACACGCAAGGCGAATGTAATGGGACATGTTCTCAGTGCACCTGTGGCTGGTTCTGCATGTTCATACTCTCCAGCCACTCAGGTAACCGTCTCTGCTAAACTTTCCCGCAGGCAAGAAGAGCAGGGAGAGAGCTTCAGCTGCTCTGCGTTCGCCCCTCAGTCTGTGGTTGGCACAACGGAATGGGAGGGGGACCAGGCGGGGAAAACGTGGACTCGGGGCCCAGCGGTGCAACCTGTCCGCAAGGTCACTTCACTGCTCAGAGCGTCCTCTTCCTCACTGCTCAGATAGGCACAGTGGCCCCTGGCCTGACTGTTGTCACCAAGACTCAGGTGTCCGTGAACGTGACGGTGCAGGGGTCTGGCGGTTCAGCGCGCACGTTAGGCCTTGGTACCTGGCAGGGGGCCTGCCCTTCCCCCTGCTTCCCGTCATTCTAATTTCCTTTCACCCCTGTGGAGGGCAGGACCCTTGTGGCCTCTTCTCCCTCAAGGAAGGAGCAGCTCAATGAGGCTTGCGAGTCTAAATCTGTCAGGCCGATTCCCGGGGGCGGGGCCACGGCACAAGGGCTGCTGCTGCTCTGAATGAGCCTGCCTTCCAGAGGGGAGCACCCGCTGCTCCTCCCGGTTCACGTTTTCCTTGTGTGGCCGGGTGGGCAAGTCTGGGCAGCCCCGCCCCTGGGCCTGCTGCCTTGGCTTCTCTTTGGGATGATGGCCAGCCCCACGGGCCAGACCCACGGGACCTGCCAATCCAGACCTACCGAATTCCCACACTTCGGGGGTCTTGTCCAGAAATGAATAAAGCTGGTTCTTGGATTCCTATCTGGTAAGGTATCCTCGCACCCCTCCTTTCTTGGGCAGGGAGAGTCTTTCTGCGGCCACCCTCTGCCCACTTCTCCACCCCTGGGGCAGTCACAAGAGTTGCCAAACCACAAGTGGCCGTCAGGACCTTTACGATGTTTTACCTCCGAGGCAGCACGTGGTCGCACCCAGACCGGCTTTCCTAGCCAGGGTCCTGACATAAATGTAGACATTACAGGTACTGTCTCCCGCTGGAAGGAGTATGAAGCTGTGACTGGTCTGGTCGGTGGTGCTGCCTCTCTCTGGCCCATCCAAATCCTCGGGAGAAGTCCTCACCAACCTCCAGGGCTCCTGGGACCTCCGGGACAGGCGGAAGGTGAGTAGGTCGGAGTTGGGCTCCTCGGGAACACTCTCCCTCACCTTCTCCCCAAACAGACCCTGACCTACCCTCCTGAGGACACTTGAACGATCCCACGCGGCCTTCTCAAAGCGTCCAGAAAAGCAATCAGCCTCCTGTCCACCGCACGGGGAGACCCTTCACACAATGTATCTCACAGAGCTGCCTGGAAGCCGGGGACTTTGCTGCCCGCCCACACTCACAGCAGAAAGGGCCCTGGGATGTGTCTGGTGTCACGAAAGCTGAAGGATGGGGATCAGGGACACAGCCCGAGCAGGCAGACCGCTCACAGCAGCCCTGCAGACCTCCCCTCTGCGTGCGGCATCAGGGCTGGCTCGGTGGCTGTCACGTCCTCAGCTGGGAGAGAGGGCGAGAGCATCCACGTTCATGTGGCCACCTGTGGCAGCTCACCCACGTGCACGGGGCTCTGGAGGCTACCCTGGTGGGGCCCTCAGGGAGGACAACTGCTGATACTCATGCCCTGCATGCTAATCTCCAGCCACGCTCTCTAGAAAGGTGTCCTTGGCTGTGCAGAAGCCTTGGAGGAGACCCTCTGAACCGCCAGTGACTTCCGCACAGTCCCGCGCAGACACCACAGGGCACCATAAGGATGAGGACTCTGATCACAGCTGCACTCGTCTACACAGTGTTTATGCTGGGCGGGCGCCGCGCTAAGCTCCTTACGCAAATTATCCCAGTGAATCTTTCCAGAGCCTGATCACCATCACTCCGATTTCACGGATGAGGAAACTGAGGCTCAGAACGCAGATAGTTGTCGCGTGGACAGTTGCCAGGCAGGGCAGGGAGCAGGGTGTGCTCGCGGAGTCTACAGACCTGCCCGCTCCCCGTGCCAGGCGAGCTCAGCCTCTGATGCCATCAGATTTCGCCTCGATTCCACAGAGCTGGCCCCCTGGAAGCAGGGACCAGGGCGGGATCTAGGATGATGGCTGATCGATGCCTGCAGATACAGGAGGGGAGGGAGGGGCGGGTGGGCCCTCGGGGCCATTTCCGCAGCCTGTGCCCCGAGAACCTGGGCAGGCGCTGAGATCACATCACCGTCACGGCCTCAGACACCCGCACTTGCTCCTCAGGCCCTCGCTCCTCCGTTCGTCTAGGAGCCACACGGCGGGGGCCACTGGCACGGCACCGCTCTGAGTCTGGTGGACCTGGCTTCGAATTCCTGCCTCTTCATTATTCTCAGTGTGATCTTGGGAAAGTCACGTGACCTCCCAGAACCTCCACTTTCCCATTTGTAAAATGGAAAGAACAATACCTAACTTACAGGGTTACAAGAAGGACAGATGACAGTGTCATAGGTCAGTTACCACGGTGCCCCACACCAGTAAATGCTCAACAAGTAACTTCAAAATCTCTACATCCATCTATCTATCTATCTATCTATCTATCTATCTATCTATCTATCTATCTGATCTCCTTCTAGTGAAAATATCATGCAGACCTCAAATGTGAGTCATGCATTCATTTTAAATTTGTGGTAGCCATATTTAAAAAGCAAAAAGAGCCCAGCCGGTGTGGCTCAGTGGCTGAGCATCGACCCATGCACCAAGAAGTCGCCAGTTTGATTCCTGGTCAGGGCACATGCCCAGGTTGTGGGCCCGATCCCCAGTGGGGGGGTGGTGCAGGAGGCGGCCAATGGATGTTCTCTCTCATCGACATGTCTTTTCTCTCTCCCTCTCCCTTCCTCTCTCTAAAATTAATAAAGGAATATTTAAAAAAATAAGAGAGAGAGAGAGAGGCATGCCAGTGCCAGCAAGGGAGAGGGTTCGCAGTTAGCACAGGCCTAAGAAAGTGGCCTGAGGATGGTAACGTCCCAGCAGAAGCTTCGTGATGTAATCGTCACAAGTATCAGCGATCACAGTGACAGATTATCATAATTATAAGATGATCACAAATTAGCAGCCTAAAGCAGTGACATTTATTGTCTCACCATCAATAACGCAGCTGTCTCGTGGTCAGACGCCTGGGCGTGGGCCAGCCTGCTCCTCGGCTCCGGCTCTCACCGGCGGCCGGAAGTGCTGCCTGGGCTGCATTCTCATCTGGAGGCCAGGTGAGGACGGATACGTTTCCCTTCCCACCAGCTGTATCACTGAAGGCCCCAGCTTTCTGTGGGGTGTCAGCTGGGTGCTGCCTGCGGGATCTGGAGGGAGCCCTTGGGCCCTAGAGGTCAGCTCCAGTGCCCTGCCCCATGGCTTCCCCAACACGGCCACGCAGTTCACGAAGCCTGCAAGGGGGCCCACCTCCGGCTGCTGCGGCAGAGTCTTGTACACATTCATCACCTCTGCCATATTAGAGCAACTCCCAGGCCCATCCCCAAGGGGAGAGGACTACACAGAGGCATGAATTCCAGAAGGCAGGGAAGTTTGGGGGGGTCACCTTGGGCTCCTGGGGTTTATGAAAAACTGTAAAGATGAGTAATGAGTCAGAGGGCTGAAGAGATTCCTCCTTTCACTTGAGTTCTAAGGGGACGTCGCCCTGGCCAGTTTGGCTCAGCGGTTAGAGCGTTGGCCTGCGGTCCGGAGTTCTAAGGGGACGTCCAGATGGCAGACGGGGCAGTGAGAACTGACAGGACTTGAGAGAAAGGGGGGGTGTGGCTCAGCCCTCACTGCCCCCCAGGCTAAGCCAGGTCCCCGTTACATGTCCCACAGCCGAGTGCTGCTTGGATGATTATCGATTACTCGCTTTATAGTCTATCATGCTCTGGCAGACTGGACAATGCCCCCTCCCCTGCCCAAAGACACCCATGTCCTAATTCCAACATCTGTGCCTATGTTACCTGGTGTGGTGAGAGGGACTCTGCAGCCGTGAGGACGTCAGGGGGTTTGAGATGGGAAGTTACCTCGAAGGGGGTGGGGTGGAATGAAATCACAGAGGGGGGTCAGCTCCAGTGCCCTGCCCCAAGGCTTCCCCAGCACCGCCGCTCAGTTCGCGAGGAGGGCCCTCCTCCAGCGGCCGAGGCAGAGTCTTGTACAGGAAAGGTGACCAGGAAGCAAGAGGCTGGAGTGATTCAAGGACAAGGCCACAGACCAGCATTCAGAAGCTAAAAAAGGCTAGAAAATGGATTCTCCCCTGGAGCCCACAGAAGAAACCAGCCCTGCCGACACCTTGGCTTGAGCCCAGCGATTCTGGGTTTCTGACCTCTGAACTGTATGAGAATAAACTTGTGTCGTCTTAAGCCACTAGATTTGCAGTGATTTGTCACAACGGCAACAGGACGCCAATATGTAGGCTCAGGGACCTACCGGAGCAGGAGAACAAGCCCCAGAGCTAGTAGACTGAGAGTCTCCATTCAGACTTCTCCCTCGAAGACTGAGAGAAAGCTGAGGTTCAGAGAGGGCAAGCATCCATCCGAGACTGCACAGCTGTAAGTCCTTCCTGGCTTCAAGTTCCAGCCCCCGGCCACGCATGCTGACCCAGGCCACGCCAGATGCAGCCCTGCTGGGCCACACCCTGGCCACACTGTCTGCCTTAGGATGCGCTGGGCCTACTGCCTGTCACCCTGGCACGGCCCCAGTCTTTATAGCCAAGGGCGCCAAGCTGTCTCTGCAGCAGAAAGAACCTCAATGCCAGCCCGTAGGCAGACCCGGAGGAGGAGGCAGTGCAGCCGGGACACCCTGCTCCCCCAGGAGGCCGGGGGCACTTCCTGACAAAGGAGGTGGGGTCTGCAGTGGCTAGAGGCTCAGCTAGAAGGCAGAACCTGGTCCTCACCATTCATTCATTCATTCATTCATTCACTCCACAAACTTCCCCAGGCTCTGAGGCCTGAGAGGGTCCCGGGTGGAATGAGACAAGGTTCCTGCCCCCAGAGACTCGCAGGTCAGTTGAGGTGGTGGCCAGTGTCTGAAGACCGTCCCCCACCCCCTCTAACAGCCCCCTCTTGCAGCCCATTGCGGGCAGGAACCTGCGCTCAGCGTTCTGAGCAAGGGCCCTGTGCCCTGCGCTTTCAGAGCTGGGGAGACAGGCTCTCCCATGGCGGCAGAGCAGGGTGCAGACACCCCCACAGATGTACCCAGCACAGGGACAGGGTAGTGACCAGGGCAGACGTCAAGGGAAAGGCTGGGTCTCAGCTGAGAGGAGCAAGAACAGACCGGAGATGGCTCAGAATCGGGGCTGCGGCGGCTGCAGCACAGAGCCGCCCGTGCCTATCTGTGCCTACCACGGCCACCCCCTCCTGTGTCCCCACCCCCGTGACGGGCCACCGGGAGCTGGCAGCCCTGAGCAATGGCCGGGATGCTGCAAACACCCATCATTCATTTGCCTACCTTAAGGGCGGCTTGTAAGTCTTTCTTTGTGTGTGTTTTCATCAAGAAGTAATCTTTACAACCACGAAAAATGTCCAATAACATTTCTCTCCCTTGGCAAACATCCCCCGTATATCAAAGGCTCAAATAACACAATGCAGAGGCTGGCGGGGCAGGTGTTGGCGGAGCTTTGCAGCGGCCCGGGGGCTGTCTGGGCGGTCACATGCGCTCCCACCAATCTCACGTGGCTCCGGAATCTGGGAACCTGCCTACGGGAAGGGGGCCCTCCTGCCTGCTTCCGGGAAGGCTTCTCTGGGCCCTGCACCGGGGACACAGGTACGAAAAAGTCGGGAGGCTTGTCTCTAAGGACGTAGTTTTACGTACGCTGTTCTCGGCTTTGTGTGCTGTAGCTTGTTCCATTCTTGCAAAAGCACCGGGGGGGACTCTGACATAGCCCCCTTTGACAGATGAGGAAACTGAGACCCAAGCAAGTTAAGTAAGTTGCTCAAGGTCACAGGGCTGGTCAGTGGCCGAGCTGTTTGCTGTGCATTTCTTCCACTGGGCAGTGAGCCTCCCAAGGTCACGGCTGAGCGTTGATCATTTCAGCACAAGGTTTACTACAAAGCAGCCTTCAGGAAAATACTGGTAAATATATGAGCATAAACGTGAGAGCCAGAAGGGCCCATAGGCCCCTCTCAGAACCCAACTCCTACTGTTCACAGTGAAGCCACTGAGTCCCAGAGAGTGGGGCCTCCTGACCCTTTCACAATAGCACACTTTGATGCACCCACACTTTGTATCTGTGAGTGTCCCTAATGAGCCAAAGGAGGGGGCACTCTATGGACGGAGCAGGCGCCAGGAGCCAGACACGATGCCCAATGCTTGATGTGTCCACCTGCCTCACCTCTCGGGAAGGAGGGGCTGGATCAGCCCAGCCCTTGGGACTCTGGTACATTCCACTGCATGGAGCCTGCCCCTGGCTCAGCAAGCTCCACCCTCTCCTCAGGAGCCAGACACCGGGGAGGTGCAAGAGGAAGGGTGGGGTCTTTGTGTCTCTCTGGAGCCATCCCCATCATCAGTGGGAGGCATCCAGCTCACCCCAGACTTGCTCCGCAAGGTTCAGTGGGATCCAGGAACGGCCTTCACATCCACTTACTGCTGCAAGGGCTTCTGGGGGTTCAGGCTCATGCACCCAGCCACACCACCATCCACGCTTCTCTGCGCTCCCCACCAAGCCTTACTCTTCACGTCACGCAGAACCACCAGACACGTGCTGATGTTCAGGCGTGTATTCACTTTCTGCCTCCTGGGTTAGAGCGTAGACGGGCTTTGTTTTGTTCGCTGCTGTATCCCCAGTGCCTACCGAGCAGGGTCAGAGACAGTCACTGTTTGAAGGGTTAAAACATAAATCAATCACTGGATCCCTTTGAGAATTCGAAGAAATTTAATAGATCTATGGATCCTCCCCCTTCCAGGTGTACACACACACACACACACACACACACAGGGCAGCAGAAATATCTAAGGCCTGTGAATTAGGGAAGTCCACACAATGTTTCATCATCCAGTTTCCTTCCTGAGAAAATTCCCAGTGCCACAGTCTGGTTTTCTCCAAGCAGAGACGATGCCACACCGATGTCACCTCTCAAGGAACCCCCTGGGGGTTCTTCTCCCCAGTGGGCCAAAGACATTTTGAGGCCATTTGGACCCCTCCCCTGCCCCACGATGCCCCCCGGGTGCTCTCCCTGGCGCCTGGCCACGGCCCTGCCGAGCGGGCTGAGCCCTGCTTCCCTCCTGATGAGCCAGGCTGGTGGAGTGGTGCTCCTCTCCCCCGCCGCTGCCTCAAGCATGACTAATGAGCACGCTTGACCTCACACACTCACCCCGGCAGCTCCGCAAATGTCACTCAGGATCCCTCCTGACACCCAAATGCAGAGGGCACAGCATTTTAAATTAAAAGTTATATCCTCACACATTTCGTTTCTCTACTCTTTCAAAAGCAACTTGCTGGTAATTCTGGGCCCTTTGATGCCGAGCCAAGGGGCCAAGGTCTCTTTCTCACCTGAGCAGAATGCACCGATTTCACTCGCGAGGGAGCTCAGGGTGTGGACGGCTAGGGCTTCCACGGGCCGCGGGGCATGGACACGCACGGGGACAGAGGCAGAAGCTGACTGAGGGTATGCTGACAGGAACCCCAATGCAGGATCTGGGGAAACGGGGTCTCAGGACCCACCAGGGGTCCCCTGGTAGAGGGGGTAGCCTCAGCCCCACAGCTCATCTCCGGGACCTGGCCTCCAGCCTCACTTCTGCTCCAACACCACCTTCCCAGCTGTGCTTGAGCCGACGCTCATCCTGCCTCACGGTGCCGTCTGGCCCGGAGGACTGGGCCAAGTCGGCCCCAGGCCCAGGGCAGGGCTGCGATCGGGGAACCCTGACCCGAGGCTGAGGGATGGCGGCCTCAGCACCGGGGTGGGATGTGTGTGGTCTGGGAAGGTCTCTGCTCCAGAATCTCTGCCCACTGCCCCTTCCTAATGCCTGAAGTCCCACCGCTGCGGACCCTTTGGATGAGGCCCCTGTCCCTGCCCTAATGTGACACGCGGCAGCTCTGAACTGCTCTGATCCTCATGACATTAACACCTACCTCCTCGGGTTGATTTAAAATTAACGAATGAATCCACGTCAAGCTCCTAGCATAGTTCTTGGCGTATAAAAGGGGCTCAGCTGACACCGGTTCTTTCAACCCTTCCTTTATTTTCTTCAAGTGTCATGGAGTTCAGAGATTTTCTGGCAAAAAAGTGGCAGACGATGAGGTGGGGAGGGGCAGGGGACACAGATAAGAGAAATCAGCTCATAGCCTCAACCATTCCATGGGGGAAAGGTAGACAGGGAGGAAGTCGGTAAGGGGGTGAGCTAGGAGCTGGGAGAAGAGGAGTTGGAAGTCGGAAAGAAAGGAGGAAGGAAGGAAACCCGCCAGGGCTCCGGGCCAGGCCCTGTCCAGGGTGCGGCGGGTAGAGACAGGGGGAAGACTGCAGAGCGAAAGGGGCTGCTGGGGGCAGACAGGGTTCCCAGAACAGGCAGGGCGGGCGCCGAGTGCAGCAGCGAGTCCATGATGACCAGGACTTACTCAGGGCTCGCGCCACGTCACTTATGTGCATTAGCTTGTCCGTTTTCCCACCAACTCTTATTTCTCCCATTCTGTGAATGAGGAGCCTTGATGAACAGAAAGGTCAAGTGACTTCCCCAAGGTCACAGAGGTACTGAGGAAGGAGACGGATTAAAGCTCAGGAAGTCTAAATCCAGAGCCTGTGCTCGGGACCACATCGCACGCAGTATCTCAGTGTGACTTCACGGCGCCAAGTGTCAAATGTGGTCTTCAACAGGCCCTCAGCTTTGACGGGACAAGACTCGCTCTCCGACAGACCACCCGCCTTTCATTCATTCCCAGCACACTCAGCACCCGCTGCGGGAATGAGTCCAGAGAACCGGGGAAGAGCGCTTGATGGAGGGGCACAGCCTGTGCAAAGGCCAAGAGGGGGCAGCGCGACCAAGGACCGGAGGCGCAGAGTTAAGTACCCTGCCCAAAGCCACACAGTGCGGAGTGAGGATCAAGCCGGCTATCCCCACCCTCCTGCCCCACTGTGGGCACCATCGTCTCAGGCACATGCCCTTTCCTGGAAATCCCAGACTTGGTCCCCACATTTCCGTTGCTCTGGGCACTGTCTGGGGTGCTCCCTTCCTTCCTGAGGGTTTGCTCTGGAACGCCACAGCTCTGCTCAGGTTCTGCCCGCCGCACCCCTCATCTTCTGCAGGTGAGAGGGCCCAGGTCGGCTGTGCCGGGCAGGTCCCGGCCCCCATGGCTGTCTGAGTTCCCTTCCTTGCTGTGTCAGCCGCCCGGTGGAGGAGGGGCAGCGCGGTGGCCGAGCACAGCCGGGCCCACTTTGTTTTTCCCCTGATAGATTTTCTGTGGTATCTTTGAATTAATGGGTGGAGATAAAGGAGGCAAGTCGGCTACCATCCAAAGCAGCTGTCAAGCCAGGCCGGGGGCGTGCTGAGAAGGAGCCCTGTCCTGGTCTCCCCACCCCCTGTGGTGCGAGTATCCCAGGGAACCAGGCTCAGTGCTTCCCGAGCCCCGTTCCCAGCCTGGCTGGCAGAGACCGGAAGGCCGGTCCATCTGAGAGCGACCCCGTGGGGAGCGGAGACCCTTTCCCGGCTGGTGCGGAGCTGCGAGCCGGCAGTGCCCAAGTGTGCTTCGGGGGGGGTGGGGGGACGAGAACTGTGGCCGTCCCGCTGGCTTAGCGGAAAAGCCCGGGTGTGCGTGTGGGGGGCTTTCGGGGAGCCTAGGTGTCTGGTGGTGGGTGTGTCTGAGTGCCTCAGACTCTGAAGCAGGGGTGGAGAGCAGGGCTCAGGCCCAGCAGGTGAGCTCAGTGGTTGAACATCGACCCATGCACTGAGGTCAGCAGTTCAATTCTCGGTCAGGACACATGTCCAGGTTGTGGGCCAAATTCTCAATGGAGGGCATGCAGGAGGCGGCCAATCAATGTTCTCTCTTGTCGATGTTTCCATCTCTCTCTCCCTCTCCCTTCCTCTCTCTCTAAAGGATAAAGAAAGAAAGAGAAAGAAATAAATAAAAGAGCATGGCTCCGGAGCCCACTGCTTCAGTGTAGAGCCCAGCCCTGCCACATACTAGCTGTGTGACCGTGGGCAAGTTCCTTACCTCTCTGAGCATCCGTTTAGAGCCTCTAGCCAGTGCTTTAAGGGCTGGCTATTACTATTACTCGGGGTCTCTTGGTGTGCCTGCATGAGTCTGGGTCTGTGCCTGCTTATGGATCTACGAGACTCTTGTAGGCAATTCAGTGGACGAAACATGTGACCTGGAGCCAGGGGAGAGCCTTCAGTCTGGACCCTTTCCAGGCCAAGGCATCGGGGACAGACCTCTTGATGCTGGTCAGGGGGTTAACACTTTTGGGAGGGCCTGGCTGGTCCTGGAATAGAAATGCAAGGAGCTCTGTGAGAAGTCAGTCCCAGGCTCAGACAATCACACCTGGCGCGGTCCTCAGCCATCACCTAGGAGCCGGCTGTTAAAGGTGGGGAACCTGGACCTGGGCGGTTGGTGTCTTCCTTGCCGTGTCTGAAGCAGGTGCAGGAATGAGTGGCTGTCAGTGCGGAGCCCCAATGGGCCTGTTTTGTTCTCTCCTAACAGATTTCCTGAGAGGCCAGGGAGCCAAGGTGGGGACCGAGGTCTCCCGACTCCAGAGAAACGAAACGTGGTTTGGTCTGTGCATCCAGGCACATCACCTAGAGCAGGATAACTTACCGAGGCCAGGTATGCAGCAGGCACTCAATAAGGACAGTTGTGTGTTTTCTTAGCCCTGCCTTCTGGACCTCTCCAGCCCCTCCCAGCCCCCGCCTCAGTTCCTCCACCACCCTCCCACCGTCTCACAGCTATGAGCACCTGCCGTGTGCCCAGCTCAGGGTGAGCTGCTGAGCAATGGTGAGTCTCATCATGGCCTGTGCCCTCCAACCCCTCCCAGCCCTCGCCTCAGTTCCTCCACCACCCTCCCACCTTCTCACAGCTATGAGCACCTGCCGTGTGCCCAGCTCAGGGTGAGCTGCTGAGCAATGGTGAGTCTCAGCATGGCCTGTGCCCTCCAGACACTCCCAGTCTAGCAGGGGAGATGGGCGTTAATCAGAGCACCCTACAGATTGATGTGAATAACGAACAATAAGCCCTGTTCTCGAGGAGGAAGAACTGAACGAACATGGAGGGGGAGAGTCTGATCTAGTCCTTCTGATAAAGTGATATTAGAATTGGCTCTGAAGGATGGGGTGTGGGCTTGCGGGAGGAAAGACAGGCACATGCAAAGGCCGGGGGCAGGAGGAAGCACAGTGTGTCTGAGAAGGAGGTGCGCCTGGAGCAGGGGAGAAATAGAGAGAAGTCACCCCAGTGACCTGACCGAGACGGTGGACCAGATTGGTTTGTGGCTCATGAGAAACACCATCTGGGGTCCACTGTGTTGGGAGAGGAGGATGTGCAGGGCTGGGGTCCGGCAGGGGTCTGGGGTCGGTGTGGAGAGAACTGGCCGCACCCAGCACACGTGTGCCTGTCAGTACGCTGTTCTCTGCCCAGCTGGTCGCAGCCTCCTCTCCAGCTGTTTGCTATTCTTACTCCCAGTTGTTTGCAGTTCAACACCCCAGCTATTCGCAGTCACTACCTACTTGTTTGCAGCCGCCCCCGGCTGTTCACAGTCATCACCGATATTTGCAGTCACCACCCCAGCTGCTCACGGTCACCTCCCCAGCTGTCTGCAGCTGCCACCCTCCGATCTCTGTAATCTCTCTCCAGCTGTGTGCAGTCACCGCCCCAGCTGTGTGCATTGCCATCCCCTTCTGGGCGTCAGGTAAGGCTTGCTCAAGACTAGTTCTAACAACAATTACTATTGGCCAATAAAGAGTGCCTGTTTCATGCTCGGGACAGCCCACGTGCTTTTACATGCACTCTGGTTCGATCTCACCGCAGCCCCTTCATTTGTCACGAGATTTTTCTATGTGCCCACTCCACATCGGGCACTGCCAGGCGCTGGGCGAACAGTGGAGGCCAGGACTGGACACGTCGCCGCCCCCTGGAGCTTTCAGCCTCACGAAGCGGCAACACCAGGGAGTGCGAAGCCGTGGAGCGAGGCGGTCCCACGAAGAGGGCAAAGGCGCTGGGTGAACGGTGATCAGAGGAGGTCGTCGGGGGAGGGGTCTTGAGCTGAGAGCTGAAGCATGGGCACGGCAGATGTGCCTGGGGTGGGGTGGGGTGGGGTGAGGGGAGCCTCCAGGCACATGGCTGACATGTGTAGAAGCTCGGGGCTGACAAATGGCCAAATGGCAGATACGAACAGTGGGCGGCACATGGGCCAGCGGAGCCAGGCTGGGGTGACCTGGGCAGCCTGGCTGGGAGTCTGTGGTTTCTGAGAGGACTGGATCGTGGGGGGAGGAGTAAGCCCAGCGATGGCACTATTGCAGTCCAGGTGAGACACGAGGGCACCCGGACTCCGAGGCGGCAAGGGACCGGAGAGACTGCTGAGAGATGTTAGCAGGCAGACAGACAGGGCTGGGTGATGGACAGGGCGGAGGCTCAAACACCTGGCAGGTTTCTGATTGGGCTGCTGGGCGACCACTGGCTCTTCCGTGAGCTGGGAGCACGGGAAGAGGGCCAGGGCCAGGGGCCAGGGCTGGGGGGATGGGAGGTGGGGGACACTGAAGAGGCCTTGGGAACAGGGCTGCACAGGGGCGTCGTGCCTCAGCCTCCGGCTCCCAGCTGGACGCTGCACTCAAACTCTAGCCCTCTTCCTTCCGGGGGTTTCTTCTGAGCAGGTCACTTCCCCAGTCTGTGCCTCGGCTTCCGCATCTGTGATGTGCGTGTGTGTGTGTGTGGGGGGGGCTATCCTGAAGCCATTCGTCTACACCCTTTAAATTAGCTGCCTGCAGTTTATACTCCAGCTCAGTGTCTGGCACGTGACAGGAACGTCCTGAACTCTCACTGAGCAACTGAATGAATGGTGGGCCGACGGGGCCCTCCTGGGATGTGTGTGGACCTGGCAGTGGGTGGAGGAAAGGGTGTCCCTGGCTCAGGGAGCAGCGAGTGCACAGGCAAAGGCCCAGAAGGCCGTGGTCACGCAAGGCCTCAGACACAGGTGGTCCTGGTGGAGCACAAGGCACACGGAGGCCAGAGGCGGGCGGGCAGAGGGGTAGGCCGAGCTGGGCCACCAGGCCCTGGAAGTCCTGCTGGTGTCTGCACCAAACCCCGAGAGTCCCAGGGAGCCACAGGGGACGCAGAGCAGGAAATGGCAGGACCTAGGGGCCTGGCTGAGGGCGGGGGCCCGTGAGAAGGCTCCTGCAGCAATCCTGGTGAGGGGCGGTCTTTATTTTTAATCCCACGAGTCTTTCTGAGCACTTAGCAGGTGCCAAGAAGGTATTCAGGGCCTCATCCTCAGACCAGGCTGTGGATAGGGTGGGTCATTCAGCGTGTCTGACCACCTGTCCCCTCCTCCTTGCCGCCTCCCTCAGCGCATCACCTCTCTTCCCGGGGACACTTTTCTGTGTGGGAAGGTCTAGGCAGGACAGGAAGGGCATCAACCCCTTGGGGCGTGGTTATGTAGGAAGTGATTTGGAAAAGTCTGCAGATCTGGTCTGGGACCATGGCTGCCTCCTCTTGGGGACAGGCCTGGTTCCCAGAGTGGTCACTGCCTTGGTTCCTCCCTCCCCACAGCTGAGGGGTGTCTCCGTGGTCAAGGCCAAAGGGAGAACATGTGAATCTATGGGTCCCCCGCAGACTGAGCATGTAGAAGCTGTCATCCACCCCATACCCCTGGGGTCAGGGACCTCAAGGGAGAATGTCCTGGGTTCTGGCCAGCATGCCTGCCTGATGCTGTTAGCACAGTGCGAACGCGGCCATGTCGGGGAGACTGAGGGTTGCCCAGAGCCAGGGTGCTCCAGCACAGGCAGACGACCAGGGCCTTCCCCTGGCCGGGTCAGACCCTCACGGAGGAGGCCGGGGCGTCCACGTTGCCCGGCTCCCAGCTGACGCAGCGCTTCTCCACGGATCTCACAGAGCGAACGCTCTGGTTCTCTTGGTCTGGACCAGGGCACCCCAGTGATGCCCCTCCGCCTGGTCCACGGACCACACTCTGAGCGGCAGGGCACAAAAGGCCGAAGCTTCTGGTTTCCAAACTGTTTAAAAGGAACACACGCCCCCTCACGAGAGCTCCAGGGTCGCAAACGGCGAGGCCAGCACAAACGCCCCGTCCCACGCACGCGCGTGACGCTGCTTGCTACTAAGCCTGTCCGCGGAAACCAGGCGGCCGGACGAAGACAGAAGTCTGGGGGAAGATTTCTATGGCGATTTGACATAAACCTCAACACCCATCGTATTCAAACCGCACACGTGCAGCGGCCCCAAGGCCACCGCGACGCGGCTGCACCTGAGGATGGTGGAGACAGGCGCCCTGCTGCCCCCATGCAGACTCAGCTCCACAGCTCGGACGTAGCCTGCCCTCCCTTCTCCACCCACCCAGCCCCTCCCTGCCAAGGAGCCGCTGCTAAATATAGCTGAGATGCCACGCCAGGCTTTCCGGGGAGGCGCCAGTGAGAGGGAAGCTGGGAAGAACAATTGCTAGTGCACACTGGAGGCCACGATGCCAGGCCCACTAATTAGGGGTTTGCCAGCTGGGGCGGACAGGCGGGACTGCGGTGGGCCAGGCCCCGTGGCTCTCTGGGCTTCTCTGAAGGAAGGCAGGGCGCCGCCGCGTCTGCAGGCCTTGGCAGAGACTTGAGAGTGGCCATCTGCTGGGAAGGCTCGAGGCTGGCGGGAGGAGCCTGTGGGAAGATCAGGCCCGGGCAGCCAGAAGGAGCCCCGTGGGAACTTGGGTGGTGCGACTTGCTCACTCTGTAGCACTAGGTAAGTTGCTTGACCTCTCTGGGCTTCTGACAAAAAGGGACACTGTACATTAGGGGGGTAAGCGGCAGGAATGAGGTTGGTAAGAGTCCCTGCTCCTCAGTAGATCTGGTGTCCTTGTTTTACCCCAGCCCGAGGTCAGGTTCTCAAGGCACTGCCCAGCGTAGTCCTGCTGGTCTGAACCTGGGCTCCCTTCCAGCATCGTCCACCTAGCCTCCCGATCCCCCACCCTCAGAGGAACACAGGGTCCCAGTCCACTCACCAGCTGCCTGCCAGGCCACAACAATCCTGAGTCTGACTGTCCCACCCCTGGGAGGTTCCCTGAGGGCAGAGGAGGCACCAGCCAGGATGTACGGAATGGCAGTTGCCAGTTCCTTCCCTCTTTGTACACACACGCCCATACACCGTCCATCCCAGAGCCCTCCACACAGCTACGGCCAGGGGCTGCAAGACTCCTGTTCTTTTATTTTTAATTTATTTTTTTTACTTATTTTTTTCTGGTACATGCCCCTAGAGGGAACTGAACCCGGGACTCTCTGGTCCGCAGGCCAACACTCTAACCGCTGAGCCAAACCGGCCAGGGCAAGACTCCTATTCTTGCAGCAACACTCTCCTCCCTCTGCTCTTCCAATCCAGCCCTTCCTTGCCCCCCAAATACTGCTAAGGCGTGCCCTCTGTGGGACGTCTTCTCTCCCCGAGGCCCAGGGGCAAGGGAAGGGAGCTACTATCTAACTCCCCTCCACTGCAGGGAGTTGTCCCAACAACACTCAAGGGGACATATCAAGGTCATACCCACTTCAGAGTTGAGGAAACTGAGGCTCAGGGAAGCAGGTCTTGTGATTGAGCAGGTAAGGAGGGTCAGTCTCCCTGCCCAGGGCCGGCTGCCTGCCTGCTTCCCCGCCGGGCCGTGACTCAGCCGCTCCTCGGCCCTGGCTCCTGTCAGAAGTCCTAGCCTCTTCCTGGGCTTTATTTGCTAAAAGCCTCAAGTCCTTCCAAGTCTACTCTCCTGGCTCCAGTCCTGGGTGCCACACTCTCTCAGCCATGGCTCGGACTAGGTCTCTTCTCCAAGTCGGGCCCCTGGAGCTTAACGCAGGGCCCCAGGTGCATGACACAGACTTTTCAGCAGACTCAGAAGCTCCTCTCTCCCTCTGCCCTGAGTCCGAGGTAGGGTACACACAGTATCTGCCTCAGACTCAGCAGGTACACCATGCCACAAAGCGCCAGAGACTGTCCAGGGTAGTGTGCACACAAGTCTCATGTGAGAGAGTCAGGCTATCAGAGCTAAGAGTGCCCAGAGGAAGAGGGCTCTAGGGAACTGAGGTAGTCATGGAAGGCTTCCTGGGAGAGGTGGCAGGATCTGGATCCTGAAGAACAGGAGGCGAGCAGAAGAAGTAGGAAAGATAGTGTCCTACTCCTGCATGCAGAGGCCCGCAGGCTGGTCTGCTGGGTATTCTGGCCCAGGCTGGGGGTGGGACGGAGCCGGCGATGGCGGATGCTGGCATAGTGGTGAGGGGGCTCCACCAAGCGTCAGAAGCCCCTGCTCAAAGGGCTGCTGCGTTAGTCAACAAGCCGATGCATGCTCAGGGCTCTTGCCACAACTGGAGACAAGTCTCGAGTGGTAGACTCGGGACACACAGACCGGGGCTCAAGTTCTGGTTCTTCTAGTTCCTGAGCCCAGGGCCCTGGGAACAGACCTGGCAGGCCCTGGGTTCCCCGTCTGCAAGATGGGCCCTGGTGGTTCCTAGTTCACAGGTGTGTTGTCAGAATCGAAGGGCATTATGATTAACTAATATATATTGATCACAAAATACAATATTGTTTGAAGTGCAACGCGTATTCTAAATGCAACCCTTGTGATACCCCCAAGGTAAATGTAGGACCATCACCATGCTGGGGACAAAGAAGCAGAGGCGTGGCGCAGTGACGCGAGCGGCTAACACGAGGGAAAGCGGGGATTTGAACCCAGGGGGGGGTGGGTGTCAGAGCCCAATGTTGTAACCACTACACCAGCCATTTAACAAGGTGCTGGTGCAGAGCCTGGCACAGTATTTGCTGAGATCCCCCGCGGAGCATCTCATCCAGCTCCGGCATCACCCGTGACCTCTCTGCGGGTGACTCCCAAGGCCTGACCTCCAGCCGTACCTCCTTCGTGACCTTCAGACCTTCAAGTGCAATTAAGTCCTAGCGATTTCTACCTGGCGCACCTTACTGCTAACATGAGCTCATCACCACCCCACCGGGCCCCGCCCCTTCCAAACCCGCTCCCCCTCCTGCGGTCCCTAAGGAAGCCCATGGCACTGCCAGTCCCCTGTGTTCCAATGAGAAACCTGGCGTCACCTGGCAGTCTTCCTGTCCCCCACTGCCATCTCCACTGCTTTCATTCATACCTGCAGCATGTCCTGCCTGACCTCCTGTGTCTCCTGGGCACAGCCTTACTGCCCCCCAGACCCCCCCAAACAATCCAGTGGCTGCACAGCAGCAGGGGCGGTCATTGCCTCAGCCGTGTCCCGGTGCCCCCTGCCTGCAGAGGACAGACCTAATGTACTAAGTGCATCTGCGAGGCTTCTTGAGCCGGCTCCTGCTGAAGCCGTAACTCAGGCCCATTTCCCAGCCCTCTCCCATTTATTGGTTCATCTCTGTCTCCCCAGAGACAATTTCAGTGCCAAGCACACTTAGTGTCCTTAATTTATAGCCTTTGAAGAAATGAATGAAGGAGTGAAGTCAGCTGAGGTCGTTTCCAGCGGACCTGCAGCAGCATCGCAGCTGTAAAATACAGCTCTGAGCGGCTGGAGCAGCCAGGGCACGAGGAGGCCTCGTCTGCCAGGTGATAACTCAAAGGACTCCGCAGAGGGACCTGCTACAACAATGCAACCTAAGGGGTTTCTGAGACGCTGAGCTGGCTGTGGGGGAGTGTGTCTGGAATGAGGCTTTTTCCCTAAGTGCCCGTCTGCAGAGAGCTGGGTCCCTGCTCTCTCCGCCTTGCTGGCCTCTGCCCTCTGTCTCAGCCAGCATGCCCTGCCGCTCTCTGATCCTTAACCCTATTTGCTTTTTCTTCCTGGTGCCTGGTCTACTATTATTATTTTGGGTTCAGTTGTTGATTGTCTGGCTCCCGCTGCTAGACTTCGACCTCCACGAGAGCTGGGAATGTTCTGCCTTGTTCACTGCTGATGCTCAGCACGCAACACAACACAACACAACACATACCAAAAACTCATATTTGCTGATGAAAAAAAGGCAAACAAATAAGAGAGCTGGTAGGGAATTAATCACTGCATCTTGATCAAAATATGATCTGACAGTCTTTTCAACCATTGGTGCTAAAACAGCTACACATCCATATGGGAAAAAATGAACCTCAACTCTCTCTCTCTGCCTGTGTGTGTGTTTGTATATGTACATATAAATATCTGTGTGTATTTATATATGTATATGTAAATGTATATATATGTATGAAATCTTACAACTCCCTCATAAGAAAACAAGTAACTCAACAATTCAAAAAATAAGCAGAAGGCTTATTTTCCAAATAGCCAATGAACACACGAAAAGATGTTTATCACTGGCCATCAGGTAACTGCAAATCCAAACCACAATGAGATACTGCTACACACCTATTAGAATGATTACAATTCAAAAAGCAGAGGACACCAGGTTTCAGCAAGAGGCTGTCCGTCACCAGCTGCCGACGGGAATGTCACACGGGGCCACCTCTCTGGAAAACAGTCGGGCCATTTTTCATGAAGCTAAACACACTCCTACCACACAACCCAGCGATCTCATTCCTAGGTGTTTACTTAAGAGAAAGAAAAGCACACGCCCACGCCAAGACTTGTATTCAACATTTCATTCATCAGCGCTTTCTTGATAATGGCCCCAAACTTGAAATAGACCATATTTCTGCCAACAGGTGAATGTATAAGCAAATTAGGCTATATTAATTAGTACGACTGAATATTACTCAGCAGCAAAAATGAATGAAATACTGATACATCCAAACAGCAGGGATCCATTGCACAGTCATCACACTGAAAGGAGCCAGGCACGGAAGAGTGTAAGTCGTACGGTTAGACTGCATGACTCTACTGGAAGAGACAAATCTAATGTGACCCAACAGAGAGCAGATCAGTTACCTGGAGGATGAAGACGGGACAGAAAGAACTTACGGGAGTCGCAGAAATGTGGCAGTCAGGCGAATGCATAAACTTATCAAAACTCATCCAATTGTACGCTTAAGATTGGCGCATTTTATGTTAGTTATACTTCAATAAACGTGATTTTTTAAAAAGCAGATTTAGAACAGGTATCCAAAAAGTGATGAGATGTGTAGTAATGTAAAATATTCAATAACCAGAGGCCCCACGATGCACACTTGGGCTGTGAACTCACTCCTGGAGATGGAGTTAAAGCCAATTAAACAGTTATTTAATTTGAATTAATGTGGATTCACTCCATTTAAGGTGATGAGAGTCTTGCAGAAAACACACATTACTCTCTCTCCATCAGTCCCCTCAGCCCACGCTCCTCTACATGGGAAGCCCCTGTTTTAATGGGTCTGTCTCCTCTCACCCTTCACTGCTCTGGGCCTTCCTCAGCATGGTGCAGAGTCATCAAGAGAGAGGTGGCCTCCCCAAATTCAGGGCACATGAGGGAAACCATGGGCTCTGCTCTCAGAAACATCTTGATCCAAATCCTAGCTCTGTCCAGTCACTTGATCTCTTTGCACCTTTAATTTTCTAAATCTAAAAATCGAAGGCATGTAAAGCGTCCCCCTTGGGTTCAGGCGGGGGGCGGCAGGGAAGGGATCCTGAGCCCACTCAGTTGCCCCCCCTTTCCCACCTCTCCCAGGTTAGGACTGCCAGCTAAAACACATGAATGAGTTTCCAGTGTAAATCAGCATTGCAAGGGGCATAGTTATACTAGACTATTACCCAGGATATACTTTGACTTAAAAAAAAGTATTTGTTGTTAATGTGAAATTCAAACTTCACTGGTGTGTTATTATTTCTGTTGGTGAAATCTGACAACCCTCTTCCAGGAGGCCTTCGTACGCAAACCCGGAACCTCGGGGCTCCATAGAACACAGTCTGCAAACCTCTAATTTACAGCAGCAGGGCTCAGCCAGCAGGCGCGGGGGGCTGGCAAACCTCCGACAGTCTTGCATTGGAATGGAGGTGCTAGCTAGATGAGGTGGAGCAGAACTGAGCGGGAACCCCCGTGGGTCTCTCCACCTTAGCCAGCAGCAGCTGGAGCAACTCGGGCTCACTCCAAGGTGTGTGTTCATTTTCACAAACCCCCCTGAACGGGAGCCAGAGGAGGACACAGCCTTGCTGTTCTGCAGGGAAGAAATGCAGCTCTAGGCAAGTCATTTAAGACAGCTCTCTCTCTGACTTAGTTCCTTCATCTGTAAAATGGACCTCCGAACAAAGCTGAAATACAAGTTACAGAAGAGTCGGAGACAAAAAGTCACAGTGTGGATAACGGACAGAACAGTGATGCTCAGAATACATTAAGAGCTCCCAGGAAAATAAGCCACAGGAAAAGAGTGGGCAGGAGTTATGTACAGGTAATTCACTGGGACAATAAAAAATAAAAAAAGGAGGCTAAGCATCTGAAAAGAGATGCCTCATTCATAATCAGGAACATGCCAATCAAAACAACAAGACAGCATTGTTGACCATCAGACTGGCAGAAGTAAAAAAGACTGATAAAATGTAGTGTTGAGCGTGGGTAAGGAAATCGACTTAGCTTGTTGGTGTAAAGGTAAATTAATATGGCTTCCAGGGAGAATTAAACATATAAAATTTATAGCCTGCAAGGGCTCTGACTTGGCAATTCTGCTTCTAGCTTTCAAGTGACCGTCATTCTTACCTATGCGCACAAACGCAGGGACAGCGGCCCTCACTGCAACACTGCTTTTCACAGAGATCACCGCGGGCAACTTATAAAAAATGTGTTCTCTTGATTTTAGAGAGAGAAGAAGGGAGAGGGAGAGAGAGACAGTAACATCAACATCGATCTGCTGCCTCCTGCATGCCCCTGCTGGTGAGCGAGCCTGCAACACACGCCAGGAATCAAACCCGCGACCCCTTGGTGCATCGATGCTCAACCACTGAGCCATACCGGCAGGGCAACTGTAAGTAAAATTAACATCCAGCAGTAAAATAGATAACATGGCACCGAAATCCACAGAGTCACTAAGAAGAAGGAATATGAACATAGAAAGAGCCCCAAAGATACATGACATATTCTTAAAAGAGCGATGCTTCACAACAGTACATTTTGTTTATACTATCTACACTAAAAAGTACAGTGATATTTGTGTGTGTGTGTCTATGTACATATACGCAGCTAAGAAGTAGTTCTGTAGTCTCCCATCAGTCCTGAGCACACGAGGCGCTTGGTACCTGTATTCTCGACGATGCAGAGAAAGAGGGAAGCGTTCTCTAGGACCGGAAGTTCTCACCCCGGATCCAGGCAGACTCCCCAGAAGTTCACACCTGGATAATTCTGTGCTGTCTTGGCTTCTCACAGAACAACCGCCCCAAGTTATTCACACATGGGGGGGCCCTCTGGCTTTACCAAAGCTGCAACTATGCACTTAAATGCACAACTGCAGGCCCGCTGTGCGGTCACCACCAGAAGCTGTCCAGTGGTGACTCAGGCAGGGCTGTCCCGAGTCCCCTTCTATGCCATTTCTTTCTTTTTTTTTTTTAATTCCTCACCTGAGGATATTTTTCTATTTATCTTCAGATAGAGTGGGAGGGGGGGGAGAGAGAGAGTGAGAGAGAAATGTTGATGTGAGAGAGACACATTGAGTGGTTGCCTCCCGCAAGACCAGCGTCGGGACGAACCACAACCAAGGTACACGCCCTTGACCGGAATCGAGCCCGAGAGTCATTGGTCCACAGGCTGACGCTCTAACTGCTGAGCCAAACTGGCCAGGACTTGGACGCCCTTTTTGCCAGCCTTTAATCTAAAACAAAAGCCACGGCCAGCCTCCTGTTCTGGGATTTTGTGTGTAATTGGCCTTTTGATCAAATCTTTGGGCCTATGCAGAACCTTCACATCCCCAAAGTCCTTGGGTCAAGCTTAGCTCTCAGGAATTAGAAAAACACGATGGTGTCTCCCGAGCCCCCATTCCTGGATTATCCTCTTGAGCATTTTGTTCAAACTCAGTCCCCAGTCACGACCGGGCTGTGGGATGAGCCCGTCCTGCCTCAGCTTGCTTCTCACTGGGGAAAGAGACCAACTGCAAACAGGGAAAGCAATGCTTTGAAAATCCCAGAGTCCAGTTGTGCTAATATCCAAGATCCTGGAGCCAAGGTCCATCCGAGTGTTTCTGCTGACGCACACCTGACAGTTCTCATTCCCAGGTGCGACCCCACCATCTGTAACTGCGGACACCTGGAGTGGCGGCCGCCTCGCGAGGTCAGCCGGGGTGAAGTGCAAGGAGAAAACATAACTGACAAAGCAGGACCGGCAGCCAACCAACGGGGAGAAAATATGCGCAATTACATAACAAACAGAGAATGAATGCTTAAGTATTATTAAGAGCGCCTGCAAATTAGTGGAAAGTAAGAAAAATTCAAATGACCCAAGAAAACAGGCAAAGCCTATGCACAGACAATCAGAGAAAGGAACACACACATGGCCAGTAACCGGAAAGAGACTCAGGCTCACTGATGGCCAGAGCAACATGCAGTGACCATGCCCTCTGGCCAGACCGTCACCCTGCCCCGCCCGCATCCAGGACACACAGTACCTTCCCAAATGAACTTGGCATGGAGGGATGAGAGAACGCCAAAGGACAATGAGACGCCACACTCTATCAAGCTTTGACTTCCTGTCACCTTGCTTGTGGCTCTTCTACAGAAACCTCCTTGCCCACGACCCTGGCACAGGTGTGTAGACTCTGTACTGATCAGCTCCCCGGGCACAACATGCAGGGAGCACACAGAATGTGTTGGCAGCAGCGGGTGCTCCTCGTCCTGGGGCTACTGACACCAGGCAGACAAGAGGGCTGAGCCCAGCACCCACTCACACTGGAAGGAGAGGGGTGCGCACCCCAAGGGGCTGCTCCAGGAAGAAGACTGGAGTCTCCCAAGGGTGCCATCTCTGGGGACAATGGGTTTTGTGCACCTCCCCTGGAAGATCAAATTAGAGAAATTATGGAATCAATTTTATGAATCAATTTAGAGAAAACTGGAACTGATTTCATGAATCAGAAAAGAAAAAAAGAGAAGAAAGAGGAAGGGAGGGCTGGAGGGAGGGAGGAGGGCAGAAGGAAATCACAGCCAGTATTCATCGTTAGCTGGCACTGTGCTTTGCATGTAGTATCTCATCTAATCGAGAGACCATCCCTTTGAGGGAGCTATTGTTCACACCTGCAGAAACGCAGGTCCAGCGAGATCAAGTCCCTTTCCCAAGGTCGTGTGCTGGGTCAGTGATGGTGCCGGTTCATCAGACTTCAGGTCCTGTGCTCCGAGCCCTCAGGTCACACTGCCTCTCTCTGAAGCATGGATGTGTGCAGGGCTCCACCCAGACACCAAAGGGGCAGTGAAGATTTGCAGTTGGATTTACTGCTTATTGGTGCGGGTTCCAACAGGAAGGACCTGGATGGCTGGCAACGCAAGGGCCATTTGATAAATTGGGACCTGGCCAAAGGGCTGGGAGGGAAGCCACATCATGACCCATAGCCCAAAGATGATTTCCAGTCCAAGTCCGGTTTCTGTGCGTCCCTGTGGGTGCCTGTATGTCCTTAGTAACAACATTATTATTCTCCTCTTTCTGCGTCTGCTCTGATTAATCTAATTTGCACATGTGAACGAGAAGCTGGTCTGATCCATTTAATATGTTGGGATCGTATCCCAGCTCATTTGCATGGTGGGTCTGGCCAACAGAGGTATCTCCTGGTCCCTGCCTTCCGCCCCTCCCACATCCCGCTCTCCCACTAGGCAAATTCTTGCTGAGCAGGCAAATGGTGATCCGTGCTGTTGCTTTTAAGTCTTAAAACCCATTAGGAGTGTATTAGCAGACGTGCTGAGAGCTCATTTGAGTAATAAAAATCTTTTTTTGTGCGGCTAATAAAACAGAAGGAAGAAAAGGGAGAAAGAGAGAGACTTGGGCAGGGAGACAGAGGGAAGCCATCTTCCAGCCCGTCAGGATGGGATGCTGAAATGTGTCTGCACAGTGATTGGAACTGGGCTCTTTTGCTTTGGTGATGCTGCTGGTGATGGGAGGAAAATGGAGTGAAAACCTAAGGAATGTCTTCTTTCTAGCAGTCTCCATCAGTCAGTGGGCTGCGGTCCAGGAAGGCAGGATGGGCATCTCATCCGCCCCTGATGTGCAGCCTGCAGACCCCCAGTGGCTGGACTTTGCCCTTACGACCAGTTGTGGCTACAGGCCCAGAGGACAGTCACCTTGTCCAGGTGTCCCTCCGTCCGCACAGCTGCATTAGTCTGGTGGCTGCTTTCATGCCAGGCTCTGACTGCAGCCCACAGGATTTGAAGACTCTCAACCTGGCAGCTCTCAGACCCAGTTCTGCCCCCCACCCCCACCCCCCGACAGCCTCAGCTCGCCCCGGTGAAAGAGCTCAGTGCTGCATCTGGCACCTGAAGGACCAGCTGCATGACGAGTATCCACTGCAAAGTGAAGATTCAGGGACCCTTGTTCCAACATGATGAAGAATGTCAAGAGGGCAGCAGCAGAGCGTTAAGCCGAGCTCGGGCCCTTCCAAGTGCAGGGCCCCACGCCCCGGACAGGACGCAGGCCTATGAAGCCAGCCCTGGGACATGCTAAGTACTCAGTTACTTGTCATTTGTGTACGAATGCCACCAAAGAGTTGATCCTCAATTTAAGGAAGTCCAAATATCTGGGTAGAATAAACAGCCCAGACTCCTGAAGTCCACCTCTCAAGAGAACATTGAAGAAGGGGCTTTGGAAGGCCCTCTGTAGGCATGTCCCGAGCTCCCCGACACTCCCTCGGGTTACAGCTGGCCCCAGATGCTCCAGGCTCCCCTAATGGCCCATTAAGGCCCCCGAAGACAAGCCTTATCTAAGTCCTTTTGTGTGACTCCAAAAGAAATGCAGCATAGAAATCCTCTTATAGCTAATCCCTCTGAGAACAGGGGCTAAATCCACAAGAATGCAAAGCTGGAGGAGGAGACAGCAAATCTCCAGAGAACAGGCAGTGGGAAGGGTCTTTCCAGGGAGGAACAGAAATGCAGGCTTGTGGCAGGCTGGACGGCTTTGAAACGCAGTATCCAAGACGGGCTTGCGTTCACAGGTGTGCTAGTAACCAGATTCTTGACCTTGGCAAACTCCTTACCTTCTCTGAGATTCCCTCCAGTTCTTTAAAATGGAGGTGAGAGCAACCGGACAAACATCCAAGGATATTCATCATAGCAATGTTCATGTTCGTCGGGGGGTTGGGGTGGAGGAGGAAGCATAGTTGTCTTTCAGCAGAGAATTTTAGTAAGTTCCATGTTGTTATTGGTACAATGCAACCATTTAACAATGATGCCACAAAAGACTGCTTTGTTAAGAAGTCAAGTTACACTTTGTATTTTTCCTGAAATCCACTGACAACAGTAACAAAAAGAACAAAAATACAAAGAAGAAAAAATTGCATCTTCAGTGAAACAAGGAAATAGTCCAACCCCAAGCCATTAAGCATATTCATCAAATACTACAAAACTGGAACCTAAACCAGGAGGAAGGTTGAGTGCATCCTTGGACCTTCAGCAAAATGCAGATTTTCTTAAAGTAAAGTATCTAAGCCCCAGAAAGCTTTGACGGACTTCGAATGAGAGCGACAGAAGCTCAGAATGTGGACCAGCCACGGGAGCACTGGGTGTGTCCTGCAGGGATCCATCAGTGCTACAGGTGGGACAGGAGGTGAGGAGGGTCAAGGAGAGGCCATCCTGCCTTTCTACGTGAGTGATCTACGGCCCTGCCTCTATCCTGGGCAGGCTGCAGAGTAAGGCAGTGGACGAGCGAGCCATCCATCTCCAAACCACCACACAGAGGCGTGTTGGCATGGAGTGGACAGAAATGCCGGATTTAGCAAGAGGACCTCCCAGCCGTAAAACCTGACATGCAGAGCAGAACCGCTCTGTTCGTAATCCCTCATTTCCCAGGCCCCGGAGTTCTGCACACTATTCTGTTAGCAAATATTTGATCCGATTCAAAAAAACACAGAGATAATTAGTAGGGAACCACTCGGTGAAGTACAAGTAGAAATCACAAAATTAAAAAAAGAAAAACTAATAAAGTCAAAGGCTGTGGGAAACATCTCAGAAGAAATCAAAGGAAACAATATGAGTTCCGAAAAAATGTGGTTCTCTAGACGCAAAGAAATGATAGATTTAAAAAAAAAAAAAGAAAGAAATTGAAAGAAGAGTTTTGAGAATCTAAAAGGGAAATTGCAAGATGAAGACAGAAAGGTGAGCTCGTAGAGCAGGGTAAGGAAAAAAGAAAGATCACAGTGATGGCAATTGAAGGAGGAGGAGAAGGAGACGGAGGAGGACGAGGAATGAATTAATAAGCACGTCTGAAAACCCATATAAAAAACTTGGCAGGCAAGTTGGAGAAATTAAACAACCAAATGGAAAAGATAAAACACCTAAACATGATTATAGAGAAGATCACAGAATACTGACAAAAAAGATCCCACACATCCACAGAGAAAAATATACCAAGATATGATCAGTGAAAACCTCCTGAAATAGGGGAAGTTGAATCTGAAGATCTAAAGGACACCTGATGTCTCTATGACTTTTCTATATAGCAATCACCTGAAAGACATTCTGGAGAAGTTACAACATTTCAAGGAAAACGTTTGAATCGTGTGGGCATCCAGGCAGAAGACCCCAGCTCAACCACAGAGAGGTCGATCTGGTTAGCTCTAGATCAATCCAGTTGAGCTCTCAGGAGAGTTATAGTTTAAGGATTGTATACTCAGTGAAGTTGGCATTTAAGTATTTACACAACAGGCAGATTCTCTTGAGCATGTAGGAGTTCAGAGAATTCAACACCCATGAGCCATCTGTGTTAAAAGTGTTTGATAGTGCATTTCAGCAAACCAGGAGCTCAATCGAACACACAGACCACTGGAACATAAAATATGCGGTAAGTAGATTGGTGGTCATGGTTAAATCCTTTTATAAATAGGAAGCCAAAATAACACAACTGTGAGAAGGTACAGACAGTATAGAGTTACAGACTTCGCCAGGTAAAAATGTTAAAAAATAATTTTAACCAGGAAAAAGAGATTGAGGAAATGAGAGCAAGTATAAATACATTAACCTCCTCATCTTTCCAGGATAATAAATAATGCAAAAACAATAACAGGAAGAAGAAGAAGAATGACCGAAATTCCTCAATGTGTGTCTTTTAATCTTTGTTTTTCGCTTTGGCAGAACAGTTGAGGAAGTAATGTGGATGTATCTGAAGTTTAATAATTCCTTCCGTTTATACCATCTGTTAAAATCCACGTAAAATGTTCCAAAAGTAAAAATAAAGCGGAGAGCACGCAGCAATTCCATTTCTTTTTTCTAAAACTCTTTCTTTCCCGCGGTCTCATTAGCTTGTTATCTCCCTAGGTAGCTAGATGGCAATGTTAACAGTGATTTACTTTTGGTTTGGTGAGATGTTGTGCGATTACAAAGCGTTTTGTACGTACAACAGTGCTGTATCTCTTTAACGTGTATAACAGACACGAATCGTTTAAAAAGAATAAAATCATGATTCCTTTTCACATGCTCATGCGGGGGCTCCAGACCAGGCCCCACCTGACAGCAACGGCAGGCGCCAGCTCCGTCAGACCATCTGGGTTCGACCCCCGCCCCCGCCCCGTCTATTAATCCCTGGGTGCCTCAGTTTCCTCTCCTGTAATATGAGGACAGTAACCGTGGGTAGCACTTAGCTTAGAGGATAGTTAGGAAGAGTAAGATAATGATCATAAGTGCCATGCAAGGTAAGTGCTTAATAAATGTTATGTTCAGAGGCTACAGTCTCGCTGCATGCTGATCAGAAGTAATTTGTATGCTCCCTCCTCTTCTCCACATAAATTTAAAGTGTCCCCATGTTCTTCGGGGAGCAGGGGCTGATTGCTGTTTTTAGGTCTCGGACTGTTGTTAGGCAGAGCTGTTATTAAACAAGTAATTAGCAAAGGGCCTAATCTCATGCATGGGGATTCTGCGGCCACTCGGAACTGCTACGTGAGTGTCGCCACATAAATGTGTTCTTGCTACATCTGTTAGCTGGAAAAAAAAAAAATTAAAATACTTAAGTAGTTGTAAAATATAATAGTATATGTCCCTTGATGGCAATGGGTAACTGACCACAGTTTTGTGAAATGGGTCCCCGGGGGCCAGCAGTGGGCAAGGTGAGGCAGCAGAAAGCAGGTCTGGCTGGGAGGGGGTACAGGAAAGTGGGGAGTGGTCAGGGTGGGCCAGCCTCTCCCACCTATAGAAACACCACCTGTGGGTCTTCGCCCTGAACCTGTAAAGGTAGAAAAGTTGGGGCCAAGGCTTAAGTGAGCTCCAAGGAAACGCTCCTGCCTTTCCACACCGACCCCCTCCGTCTCGGCTCCCATTCCCAGGCAACCTCTCCCCAAACACGCACGCGCCTGCGCACGAACACGGCCCTCCTCCCAGGTACTTAGGGACCGGAGAAGAATTATCCTAAAAGCAGCGCTGAGACCTGTGGGAATTACATCTCCTTCCTCCCCTTTAGATCTTAACAGAGGAATTGAATTTAATCTCTGAGAGCAAGTGCTCTTGTTTCCTGGTGGAAAAACAGAAGCTTTGATTTCCACGAGATAAGATCCCTCTGCGGTAACATAGTTTTGTGCCTTTCTGTCATTGCTTTTTACAAGGTGACTAATAAATAATCCCCATTACACAAACACAGCCTGCATCCATCATGCCCAGACTGCAGGCGCTGAGGGATGATCCCTAATGGCTAATAATAATAGCTACCATTTATTGATTGGGCGCTGGGTGCCGGGCACCGAGCTAAGCAGCCCCATGCATTATCTTCACAAAGGATGCGCTCTCTCTTCCGCCTCTTCCTTCCTTGTGGGTGCGGCTTAGGCTGCCCTAAGCCTCTCCAGCTATTTTGGTTCTACTCTGTAGGCACTCATGCTCCCTCTGTGGGGAAATGCCCAGAGGCAGCCCCTGAGCTGGGGGACTCGCTGCAGCTACCAGGCACTGGACAGGGCTACACTCTGCCTCTTCCTCTGCTTGTCCTCTGTCATTCCCATGGGCTATTCCAGATGGCTTTTCCTCAACCAGAACGGTACGAGTCAAGCCTCAGATTCAACTGTGAGTCAAAGAACTCTGATTCTAGGCCCTTCAGGCTGACCCAAGAGTGGACAGCTATAGCTTTTATTAGCCCAGCGCTGCTCTCTTCCCTTTGGAGAACTGCCCTCCTTCCGCCCCACGTGGCTCTATGCAGACTGTCGATCAAACCACTGCCTTGCCTGCCTTCTAGCTCAGCAATGTGGCATTTCATCCCCAGCCCACTGTGACTTCTTTTGGGGGCAGTACATACACCAAGTAAGGCCAATAACAGTGTTCCCATATAGATTCCATCTGGATGTTGGGAGAAATAGGATCTCTCTCTCTTTCCAAGATCATGTAAGCCCCAAACTCCCAGGACCCATCTTGTTGCCACAGCAGAGAGATAAAGTAGAGACTCAAAGATGGAGACAGCCTCAGTGATACTGGATCCAGCTGTTCCTGAAGCCATCCACACTTTGGACTTCCTTGGAACCTAAGCCAATAAAACCCCTTTGGTGTTCAAGTTTCTTTGAGTTGGCTTTCTCTCATGTACCACCAAAAGAACTGTGGAAGCAAATGAATTAAAAACATTGTCCTTGGCATCCAGCCAGCTCCCAGAACATTCAGAGCCACAGCTTTACCTCGTACCCAGGGCTCCTCTGCCAGCTTCATTCTTTGTATGTACACCGTTGTCCCTCAATTCAAGCGCGCCATCGGCAATGACACACACTGTCAATTTAATTGGCGCTTTGGAAGAAGAAAGACTACAGCATGAACTGCGTTTGTTGACTGTTTTAAGATTTGTCTATCTCAGAGGGTTAAACAATTGGGTGGTGTGCAGGAGGGCACAGAGTGCATGTTGAAATCAAAGAGATATGGAGCTTTCTTAGGGGCTTTTCAGGAAGGGGTGGTCGGAGACAGGGTCCAGGTAGTATTATGACCTGAGCAAATACCATCTTAATTCCATTCAATTCTATGATTTCCAACTCTCTCCTCCATCTGAAAGCTTGATGTCATTCTCAGAGAGGTTCCCTACCTGGTTCTGGATTGACCACGCCTTACTCTCCCTCCTTCCGCCCCAGCAAATACTTCTGCCTCAGTCTTGGCTGGGCTGGGCTACTGCACGCAGCGGCCACACTGAGGACAGTGCGCACGGAGGGGCTGCAGCAGGACACACTCCTACCATTTCCCGTCTGCGGCTCTCCCTGCTGACACGGGCAACCATGCTCCGAGCCTCTGTTTAGGAAAAACAGTCTCTCAATCGCGAAGCTCATCGGATCTGAGAGGGAAAAATCTTCCCAAAGAAATACAAAGAGCCCCAACAGAAGTACTTTCATCTAGGGGTGCCCTCTCTGCCTTGGCCAAGAGGCTGAGGGACGGTGAGCAATCTACTTCCTAGACAGCGATGGGTCATGAGCCATTTCTGGCCTGGGGACCTCAGGGGGCCACCTCTGATAGTGGAAGTCCATGTAGGAGAGGATATCAAGGGGCTGGGGTGGGGAGCCTTTTATTTTATTTTATTTTTTATCCTCACCCGAGGATATTTTTCCATTTTTTGTACAGATAGAGTGGGAGGGAGAGAGAGGAAGGGAGAGAGAGTGAGAAACATCGATGTGAAGGGACACATCGAGTGGCTGCCACCTGCACGACCAACCAGGGCCGGGGACAAACTGCAACCGAAGTACGTGCCCTTAGCGGGAACCGAACCCGGGTCTCTCCGGACCGTAGGCCGACGCTCTAACCGCTGAGCCAAACTGGCCAGGGCGGTGGGGAGCCTTTTAAATGCTCCTAAAACCTCACTTTCCAGGTACCCTCCTTCCCCTACATATGGCTGATTCGTGACATATTGATGATTAGGTGTAATCCACACAGCCCCCATGGCTTGATCTTGCCCAGGTCCACCCAGGTCCTATTTGGTCCTAAATAGGGCAGGGAGGTCACTTGAAGGTAGAGTACAAATTAGCTATGTGACCCCTGGTCCAATAGCATGAACCAAGGAGAGGCCACTGAACTGGGGCCTCCCTTGCACTCACAAGGTGACTAGGTTCCTGCCTCAATTTCCCTGTCAGCTCCCCTAAAACTGGAATCTGGTCACCAAGGCTGGGACGCTGATGCTCCTGATGCACCATTGAGTTCGACAGTCTTTCTTTTCTTTTTTTTTTTTTATTTCAGTAGTTTATTTTGGAGACCAAACAGTGCAAGAGGCAGGCCGGTCACGCTTTCCTGCGTCCCCAGGCTCAGGTGAGCCGAGGAAAGGTGACGTATAGACATTATAATCGGGTTTAACACTCAAGTCACGTAAATGTGGTTAGTCAGCGGGCAGGTCTGATGGCAACCACCACTCACCCAAGACCCAAAGGTGGGCAACCCTGCTCCCCACTGAGCCAGGCCTGGAGGTACCTCCAGGCGCCCAGCTCAGCAGCCTCTCTCGGGCCGTCCTTCTCGGGCCATCCTCTCCCGACATGCAGGACAGCCCAGAGGCCTTTTCCTCTCTCAAAGTCAACTGGTATCTTAAGACCTAAGGTCATGTTCAGCGGTCCTGTGCATCTCCCAAGGCTCCCATTGTCCCAGGACAAAGTCCCGCACCGGCCCCTTCTCTGAGGAGCAGCTGCCAGCCTGCCGGACCTTGGGGTGTGACTACCAGCTGGTGGTCAGTCTGTTGTCACCAGGGGCTGGGGTGACTCTAACTGGGGAGGGAGTATTATGATTCCTCACCTCGGGGGCTGCCGCTCCCTCACACCTGGCTGGCTCAGCGCTTGGGGCTTGCAGTGAATACAGGGAGGAGGGGAGGGGCCAGCTGGGTCAGGGTGGAACAAGCGGATATGAACAGGACTGAAGCCTATGGATGGCCTCCTCTTGCCTGGGACCCCCCATCAACTCGATGCCAAGGGGAGGCTCACCAGGTTCACTTCTTAGAAAGCAGGCTGCATGGCAGGGGCTGGGGCGACAAGCCCACCCTTTAGAGTTCTGGTCTCGACTGAGGTCGACAGTCTTTCTTCTGTGGGTGGCTCCTCTGGCACCGGTGAGGCCTACACTTCTGCCCAGGAGAAGCAGAAACCGCGCACAGCATCGGGAGGGAGCCCTCCTGGCCAGTCAGCAGTGGCTCCTGTGATGCCTGAGATCAGCGATGACAAATGGTGAACGTGCTCCCGCCGCTCACTTCCACCGCCATGCAGACATCACTAACGGATCTCCGCACTGTTCTCAGTGGATCTACGGCAGCCTCAACCCGAGGTCCTTGGCAGCCACAATCACCTGATGCATACTGGCGCTCAAGCGGAGACGCATTTGCACATTCTCCCAGGAGGGGAGCCCCGAATCGTCTGCGGCCACTAGCCCTTACTCACACTGGCTCTTACTGTTCCAGGAGCTTCGACCAAGGGTTGTTGATAGGTCCAGTGCTTATATCCCACCCACCCTGCCCTGGGTCTCATGACCTGACTCCAGCTCACCATCCCACAGCGCTTCCGGAGGAATTTGTGCTAAATTACAAATAGCACATGAAGATAGGTGAGCAGCCTGGGCTTTCGGAGTCTCCGGAAGCAATTGTTCTGGGCCTTATCTTCACCCTGGAGTGCGATTGCTGCTTTATGGGCTTGTCTGTCTTACTTGGTTGTGAGCCCCTGGAGGCACCCAAGGACCTGGGCTTGTTCAGCTTCATTTTTCTCCTGGTAGCACGAGGTAAGACAGCATGAATACACGAACGAGCCACTGTTCTTTCTTGGGTACCCACTCAGGAAGTTCATGCTCTGTACCTCCTCTGCTCCCACGGGCCTCCAGCCATGGCCAGGGTGGACACACGGCATTTCCAGGTGGCAGAGAGTGGCAGCCCCCGGGGATTAGTAAGGAAGCACTGATGAGGAGGTCAGTGAGCATCCTCCAGGGGCCTGAGCATTCTGGAGTCCAAGTGGAGCCCACAACAGGGGCCTAGCATCTGAGACCAGAAGTGCAGTCAAGCTGAAATGCAGGGGGTGGTCTGCTCTCTCCTGTCCTCCGCCCCGAGTGCCCACTCAGACTAACGCAGAGGCCCCCACTCCGTCCTTGCTGAATCGGGGGCAGGCCTGGGCAGTGGCCCTGGAACGAGCTTCTGAGAAACACGTTCTGCTGTGATTCCCACAGCTGCTGGGGTCCTGGCGACCCCTCAGGACGGGCACCTGTTGGTGAACCATCTTTTGCCTATCCAGGTGGTGAAGCGTTGTTTGAAAATGTTAATATTCAGAGTTGGGAGGGTGCGAGGAGATGGGTCTACAATGCCGACAAGAATATAAATCTTTCTGGAAAGCAATTTGAAACCACCCACCAAAAGTCTCTGAAATGGCCATGCCCTCATGGATTTATTCTAAAGAAATAATCAGATGCACCCAGTGATTTATGTACCGGAATGTTTCATTGCGGCATTATCTATCACGGGGAACGTGGAAACAAAACACAGGGGATTGGTTAAATAATTACAGCAATACAAATACTGCTATACATCATTCCGAGTTTGTGCACACACACACACACACACACACACCGTCTGGAAGGATAAATACCGAGATATTAACTGTAGTCACATCTAGGGGGTCGGATCACAGTTGATTGTAATTGTCTTTGTGCTTTTGTGCATTTCGTCCATTTTCTCCCCTGAACCTGTGCTACTCCTATACTAGGTAAAAGCAAGACATGCGGTCTTGAAAAAAAGATGAGCATCTCCAGGTCTGGCTGTCGAGCTGCAGTTGGAGTATAAATTGTCTGACTCTTTGAAAAAACCCAGAGATCGCGCTTAAACCAACAAACAATTACGCTTTATAAAGCACGCCAACCAACTCGGGATTCTGAACCATGCCGCGGTCCTCTGCCCTCATCAGTCAGCGGCTCCTACTCCAGGAGGGCTGGGGGGACCTGGCACCGCAGCTGTGCGCAGCATTTCCCTTCAACCAGCCTTCTTTCCACAGGATCTTTAGTTTAACCTTCCCAGCCACGGTCTTCCTGAAGAAGGCATGGCAGCTATTAGCGTTAACCCCATTCTTACAGAGGAGGAAATGCAGGTCCTGCAAGGTTAAATGTCAAATTCAAACTTATCCCTCCCGGAGGAGCCAGGCGAAGGCCCCAAGAACCTTCATTCCAGCTTTCTGACTCCGGCTCCCAGAATCCCCAGCTGCGCTGAGCTGCCTCTTGTCGTCTGGGGCACTGTGGACGAGCAGAAGGTCCTGTCAGTCACAAAGGAGCGATGCTGGACTTCAGCACTCGGAAAATGACCTCGATTGAGTGGCTGGACTGCAGGCAGTCTCCAGGGGTCTGCCACGGGGCTCTGCCACTGTCCTGGTCTGTTCAACTGGAGAGCTGAGCAGAACAACAGGCTAGGTACAAAAAAAATCTTTCTCAACCAACCACACAGGACTTTGTCATCCCTTCTCTGCCTTCCCAGTTTTTGTTGTTGTTCTTTTTTATCCTCACCCGAGGACATTTTTTCATTTATCTTCAGATAGAGAGGAGGGAGAGAGGGAGGAAGAGAGAGAGAGAAACATCGATGTGAGAGAGACACATCGACTGGCTGCCACCCATACGATCCCAACCGGGGCCAGAGACAAACTGCAACCGAGGTACATGCCCTTAGCGGGAACTGAACCCGGGTCTCTGGTGGGCAGGCCGATGCTCTAACCGCTGAGCCAAACCAGCCAGGGCTGCCTTCTCAGTTTTTAAATGCACACATGTCTCTCCTACGGGAAAACAAAGCCACACAATCCCCACACCTCACTTGGATCCACATCTACCCTTTTCATTCAGTGGCTCCAAAGAGGCGTCTAGACACTCATCTCTGCTTCCTCCCCTCCCATTCACGCCTCCACGCCCTGCCGTGGGGCGAGGGAGCCCTCCAGGCTCACTCCTCCCCGGGGGCAGAACCCAGCGGATACTGTGCAGTCCGGTCTTCCTGGAAGCCCAGCTTCTTACCTCTTCCTCTCCCCTGCCTCCTAGAGGCCCTGATCCCCGGGAATTGTGCCCCTTACTCCGGACTCTCCTAGGGCCTCACGGATGGTCTCCCCGTGTAAGCGTCTTCTTCTCCCTGACCCCAGGGGCTCCCAGGCCTCCAGGACTGCTCACTGCACATCCCACTGGGACTACCTATCCCTGTGTGACTCACCCTTTCGTGTCACTAACTACCACGACGTGATGGTTCATGTTACCTGTCAACTCGACTGGCCACGGGGGCCCAGACTACACACTCTTCCTGGATGGGTCTGTGAGGGCCTTTCTAGATGAGGTCAGCACTGGCATCGGGGAGCAGATGGCCCTCCTCAGTACGGGTCCGCATCACCCAATCCGCTGGAGGCCTGACGAGAACGGAGGGGGAGAGAGGAGGAATTTGCCTCTTTCTCCTGCCTCCACGCCGCCCTGAAACGTCTCTTCTCGTCTCCTGCCTTTGGACCGAGATCTACGCCATCGGCTCCCTGCTTCTCAGGCCTTTGGATTCAGATGGAATCACACGACCAGCTCTCCTGGGTCTCCAGCCTGCAGACAGTTGACCAGGGGACTTCTCAGCTTCCATAATCAGGTAAGCCAGTTCTCATTTTATTATACACACCTACACACAGTGGACCTTGAACAACACGGGGGGCTAGGGGGGCTGAAAATCTGAGCATAACTTAAATTGGCCTCTGAATATATAGATTCCCAACTGCAGACAGAAAACACAGTGGACCCTTGAAGAAGGCAGGTCCACTTATATGTGAACCCCTGCATATGAGTGGACCTGTGCAATTCAAACCGCATGTTTAAGGGTCCACTGTATGCACACAAATGCACGCACGAGTGCGCCTGTGCGTACACACACACACACACACTCTCTCTCTCTCTCTCTCTTGTTTCTTTTTCTCTGGAACCCTGACTGAAACACACAAATAAGCCATTCATTCCTAAATCCATTAGGAGCGTCTTTCCTAAAACTGCTTGACCTGAGACATTCTAGCTCTTCCTTCTCTTTCATTGGCTCCCTCCACCCCCCACAGTGAAAATGTCTTAAGTCCTGCGGATGTCCCTCCCGAGTGACTCAGCCTCTGCTCTGCGTCCCCACCGCCAACGCCGTTATCCCAGCTCAGGCCTCGTCAGCTCGCATCTCCCACTTCGAAGCCTTCACCCCATCCGCTCCTCCGCAGCCCGTGATCTTCCGAAACATCGGATCGTGCCTCTTCCTAGCTTCTAAGAGCCCTTCCGTGGCTTCTCCATTGTCTACAAGGTCCAGATGCCTCCCATTCATGCAGGGTCTGGGCTCAGACCCTGCCCATGCTCATAGTGTCATCTTACCCCTGCCTCGCCTTCTAATTAGTATTAATTAACCATCAATGCCCAGCCGCACGGAGCTCTTCACTCTCCCCAAGTGGCCTTGGCTCCCAGTCCCGGCGCAGGCTGTCCTTGCTGCCTGGGAGGCCTTTCTCTCAGCTTCTTTACTCCTCCCTTGCCCGCTGGCCCTCCTCCCTTAAGACTCGGCACTGCGGCCCCACCTCTGGGAGAGCCTGGCGGAGTGAGGGTCCACGGCACCCTACCACACTGGAGTCTAAGGCGGAGATCTGCCATCTACTGTGCATTTCCAATGGGCTCAGTTCTCCTGCTTTCTCCTAGTGTATCCTCAATACAACTCTGTACGGTAAGTTGCCCTGAGACCCCATCCTATCAATGAGGTGACTTCCCCAAGGTCACAACGTCTATAACCGACAGGGCTAGATCTGAATCCAGGCTGATAAACGCCAGAGGCTGCCACGCTGACTCTCTCAACGATTTGTTTCTGTGCCCCCCACTGCCCAGGCAGCTCCTCTCATCCTTCAGTCTCCGATCCCTCTAGGAGGCCTTCCCTAACCCACGCACCGTAAATCTGGTTCGGACACCCATCCTCTGCACCCCACAGCCCCCGTCAACTCCATCACTGCCCCGGTCACTATGCCGCGATGACTGGCCTGTCCGCCAGCTGGGCTGGGAGCTCCATGAGGGCTCAGGCAAAGGCGACTTTTAATCACCAGCGAATTCCCCTGCCTTTCACGATGCCAGTAATTCCCGATAAACACTGCATGCTTCACTTCCTTCCCCTCCGGAGGCTGAGCCCTGGTCTAATAACCCTGCCTAATAACTTCCCGATGTAAAGGTGGGTGGAAACTGTCCGAAGTCCAGAAATCAGCTTGGTAAACTGGGCATTAGAAGTCCCAATTTCCACAGCTCTGGGGCGATGTTTTCCAGTACTGTCAACCAAACAAAAAATTAAAATGTTGTCTATGAGCTCCTTCTCCTAAGAGTCCCTCCTTTCTCCACCCTACTTCTCGGGACCTTTCCCCTAGTTTTGTTTACTTGTTATCGCCAATAGCGAGTGAAATGTCTATAGACATGTTCTGACTGACTAAATGAGTTGAATGAAAAGGGATCATGTGGATGGCGGGGACCTGAGTGTTAGAACCTGGTCGGACACGGCCAGTGAGGCTATAGACAAACCACTTTGCCTGGCTGGGTCATTTTCCTCATCTGAAAAATTGGGAATGTAGGCTGAATTGTTCAGAGTTTTCTCCTAGCTCAAAAACAGTCTCTCAGAGCCTATGTCATCTGGCCCGGTGGCCCCTCTGATTATGCCTCCTCTTCATGTCACCCCCACTCATCCCCTCCAGCCACCCTGACTCCCTAATGCGCCCTGAACATGTCAAGCCCACCTCAGGGCCTTTGCACGTGCTATTATTCCTGCTGCCTGGAACAGTGTTTTTCCAGACACCCTCTTGGCTCACTCCTTCACCTCCTTCAGATTTTCATACAAACACCACCTTCTTAAGAAGGCCTCCCCGACTACCCAATCTAAAATTGTGGCCTCCTTACCCTGGACCCATCCTCTCCTCTTCCTCGCTTTTACTCTACTTTGCACTCATTAAGATCTACATACTGTATATTTCACTCATTTAGTTTGTCTGTTATCTGCTCCACATACTAGAATATAAGCTCCATAAGGGCACTTATTCTGTTCATTGCTTTAAAGGCCAGAACTTCAAGCTGTGCCTGGCACATAGTAGTTGCTCAGTAAAGACTTGTTGACTAAATGAACGTGTCTCCATCAAGAACACACAGTCCCATAAATGAAGCTAGTAGAAGATTGCCAAATCCCAAACAGCTCTTGCCTAATAGCCGGCAGGGCTTGGGGACAGAGGCAGTCTGCCTCTCCCCGAGCGTGTCTGCCTTTCCCTGGAACCAAAACCAGCCCTGGCTGTCCTGGAGCCCACACACCACATGTCTGTCTCGCTTTAAGCCCCGTGCCGGGCCCATGCCACAGGTTCGCAGATTGTCCTCTGTGTGCTGACAGGGACATCTCCAAAGGCACAGCTACGGGAACCGGCTCAGATCGACATTCTGGGGAGTGCTGCTTTGAAAGCAGACATTGCGGGCTTCCTTTCAAGTATTATCACTCGCTGCCATGCCTGTTATGGATTTTTCAATCCATAGTTCCCTGGGCAGGGGCACCTGCGAGGCAGAGATGAGCTTCTGCTCCCTGCGCTGCGGGTGGGTTCTGGGCACCCACACCACCTGCCGAGCTGCTCAGAGGGGCGTCTCTCAGCAACACAGGCCTTCTTTTGTTTCTCTTAGGACCCTGAGGTCGAACCACCAGCCCTCCCACGGTTCCAAAGCCTTGGTCTCTCTGCTCAGCCAACACCTCCCGAGCTCTGGCTGGTACCTGCTTGGGGAAGACAGGAAGGGGGCGGGTAAGCCCCGCGGGGCAGGGACCGGTCTCCTTTGCCAGGCCCAGCGCTGTCCTGCAGGCCGGCTGCCCTCTCCTAGGCCTGTGGAAGGAACTGGGAAACAGGCTTACCTGGTTCCCAGAGGCAGACCTGCACAAAAGGGCGAAGGGCCTTCTCTGAACACCTCAGGCACATGCAGCATTTGGGAGTTAGAAAGGACCTCTCTTTCCATCTCTCCCCCTGCTCGAAGTCATCTCATCTAAACTGATGGCTTCATGCCTAGAAGGCCCTCAGGCAGTGTCTCTCCACCAGGTCCTCCCGAGGCGTCCCCACCTAGCGGTCCCCGCGGGGCTCCTGATCTCTGCACTCCCAAGCCCCTTCCACCAGGGGCTTCCCTGTCTCAGTCAACGGCGGCTCCACGCAGCTAGTGTTCCATCCTCATTGGAGCCACCCTTGACCTCTCTCCAGCACGGCACATCCGATCTGTCAGCCGATTCTGTTGGCTCCACCGTCAACATCCACCTGGAGCAAAGCCACGTCTCAGCCCCTCCACTGACAGCCCTGGTCTGAGCCTCCTCGCCTCTCCCCTGCATCACCGCAGTGTCTGCTGGCCAGTCTCCCTGCCCCGCCGGGCCCTCCTTCAATAGCAGCAGAGACAGCAGCTGTTTCAAGGAAGGTCAGATCAGCCACCCTCTGCTCAGGATCCACCAACGGGCCCCACTGCGCTCAGAGCAAAGCCAAGTCCTCGCACAGTGTAAAGGCTGTGTCTGACTCGGTCCCTTCTTCCCTCGGACTTTATCACTGCCTACCACCCCCCATCACTCACTACTCTAGCCACACTGGCTCATCTCTGCTCTCCCAGTGTGCCAGGCACACTCCCACCTTGGGGAGTCGGGGTTGCTGCTGACTCAGCTGGAGATTCCCCAGTCGACAGTGGTTTGGACCCCAGAGTCCATCCAGGGAGCTCTTTCCCTGGGCCTAAGCCGTGGATCGCCATGCCCTGTGCCCTCCTCTCTCGAGTCGCCTCACACTGCCTCACGGCTATCGGATTTCTCATCTGTCTTCCCACCTAGATCGTGACTGTCCAAGGTCAAGGACTGTGTCACACTCATTGTGTGCTCCCAGGCCCCGTTCGGAGTAGGTATTCAAGGCATGTGCATGGATGGATGGGTGCACGGACGGATGAATAGATTGCTGCACAACAGCAACCAAAAAAACAGGCTTTCATAACCTTGCAGTGCTTGGGACGTTTTCCCCTGTTTGTGCTTGATTGGACAGCGAGAAACCAAGGAGCAGACTCTGTGTCTCAGGAGGCCTCGCCAGAAGCCGGCCAGTCCATGCTGCCTCCAAGCAGGTCCGTGCTGTTCTCCAAGACAGCAGGGTGGGCGGCACAGGAAAGAGCGTGCTCTCCCTGGCTTGTGCAGGGCGCAGCTGCCGCAGCCAGTCGTCAGACGTTATTCCCGGAGAAAGGGAGGGCACCTTCCCCCACGTCACCCTCCTTTTGAGATAGACACGGAAGAGTCTCCTGTGGTCCCGGAGCAAGAAGGGATCTCGGGAGAGGAAGCAGACTCGATCCCACTGGGCACAGCCAGGAGCGAACTTTGCTGTTGCCTCACTGTACTCAGGCAGGCATCAGCTCCATTTTGCAGCTGAGGAAACGGAGGCACAGAGATCGTGTGGTGTATTCTCCAGACAACACGTAGTGAATGGCCGGTTAACCCAGGGACTATCTGGTTTCAAACCATAAGCTCACTCTACTATCTTGGCTGCCTGCAGCAGAGGGTGAGAGACTAGAGAGCTGAGATGCACGAGGGGGCACTGTGGGCACGGGGTCTAGGCATACCTGGGCCTGAGGAAGTATAATGTCCCAGGTGAGGCACCATACCTTCTCAGACCCTCCACAGCTCCCTGTTTGGGTCACAAAAGGGCTGAATGTGGGTCAGGGTGGGGGAGAGGGGGGATGGTTATGTGTCAGTCTTAGCACTAATAAGGCTTGATAGGCAGGGCCTAGGCCAATACTAGTGATTAGAAAAACACTTTAGAATCAAAGTCAATCAAGTTGATGAATGGGGAGTTACTGATTTAAAGTAGTGAGTTACAGAATCACAGAGCCATTGAATTAGCAACCGAGATTTGCCATGAATTTTTGAAGGCACCTAGGGAGCCCCTCCCCCATCCAGTTCAGCCCATCTCACATCAAAGAAATCCTCTGCAGAAAGTGTGTGTGTGTGCATGCGCACACTCACACCTGGGGTCTGGGGGCTCAAGCTAGTGTGGCCAGCCACCAGCAGGATGCAGGACCTGTCTCTGATATTTTCTGCTCTGTCTTTTAAAAAGCTCCCATTTGCATTTCTCTCTCTCTCTCTCTCTCTCTCTCTCTCTCTCTCTCTCTCTCTCCCCCCCTCCTCTCCCTGTTCCTATCCCTCTGTGCTTGTGTGTGTGTGTATTTGCTTTCATACTATACCCCTGTTAGGACTGGAAAATGCACCATGTTTAGCCTATAGACTTGTACACTCAAAACACACCATGTATCCCCGCCCCCAGGCTATCTAGTATTTCACTGACTGTTGTGTTTTTTTTTTTTTTTTTCACATTTAGCATTTAAATAGCTCAGAAATTGAGATGAGTCCTGCAACCAAGAATGTGTCCTAGTTTAACCCGCAGTGTTTTTCTTTCTTTGTAGTACATGAAATAATGGTGCGTCTTATAGTCGATGGATGTTAATTAATAAAACGCAGTCCAGGCACCACTCTGAGCAGCATGCGACGGCATCGGTGGCTGAGCCTGGCCCATCAGACCCCTGCCTGAGCATCTCAGACGGGAAGCACGCTACTTCACGAGGCGGCCTGCTTCAGCTTATGACAATTAAAGCTAAGTAAAGTCTCTTCTTGATTCGAGGTTGAAATTCACCTGTATCTAATCTCTATGCCTTGGACAATGTTCTGCCCTCTGGAGCAACCCAGAATAAACATTTATTTGTCTTCTTTGTGACAAATCCTCATCACTTGCAGGCCTTTCCTTTAATTGTTTTTTGTGAGATCGTTACTTCTCTTGTTCATTATCCCCAACACCTACTCTGTGCTAGGTCTTACACTGGAGATACAACCCATGACCCTCAAAAACACCTTGCTACTGATTATTGCTTTATTATGTGGGTTTCTTTCCTCTGAATGCACCTACCTCCCGAGATCTGGAGTCTATACTTCTATTAATATAGCCATGTGACCTTTGGCTCACAGTCAACTGAAACCTCTTTGCAGTTTTCACATAAGCCAGGACTTCATTGTTGATCTTAGTTTACTCTTTGATTTTGGATTTTCTCCTATTTGTTCTTTGTTAAAAAGTCAACACAAGAGCAGCCATAAAGAGAAACTAGTTAAAAAAATTACCCACTTGTCCTGGCCATTTGGCTCAGCAGTTGGAGCATCGGCCTGCGGACCAGAGAGTCCTGGATTTGGTTCCTGCTAAGGGCACGTACCAAAAAAAATTTTTTTTAAATACCCACAATCTCACTGTCCTCTCATATAAATTGTTACCTTTTTTATTTCTGTGCAGTCCTAGTCCCTATAAGACCTACTTTATATGGTTGTCATAAATACGGGGACACACTTTTGCATTCCGCTTTTTTCAATGAAAAGAATATCATAAACATCTTCCTGTAGAACTAAATCATGCTTTTATAATTTTAAATGGCTACATAAATCCATTAGGTCGATATACCATAATTTTCCTAGTCATTCCCCTATTGTTGGACATTTTTACAGTTTCCAATTTTTCATCATTATAAATAATGCTGAAACCAACACTTTCATGCTATAACTTTCTCCTTCTGTTGACTTATATTCCCAGGAGGGGAATTACTGGGTCAAATGACATGATCATTTTATGACTCTTCTACATGTGACCAAGCTGCCTTCCCAAAGGACCACTTCACAGGGACGTGGGACTGCCCGCTTCTGCCACTGCGCTCGCGCTCGGCCGGGTCCTCCGAGCCTCTGCCACCGATCGGGGAGGACGTGTCCTTTTGCCGTTTTAATTGACATTACTTTGAGTACTAGCCAGGCTGAACAGCTTTCCTGCGTGTTCACTTGCTGACTCTATTTCTCTGGTGTGAACTCCAGGTAGCTTTCCTACTACTTTCTGTGGGATCCGTGTGTCCCGTGGAGAGGAACCCTTTCCTGCCCTGTCTGGACTAACGGTGCTCAGAGGCCGGTTTTCCTTTCCCTCCTGGATGGTTGCTATTGGGCAGAAGATTCGCATTTGAATATGGTCAGACTTGTGTGCATCTTTGCCTTTCGTTAGACTCTTTAAAGTCCGAAGCAAGGCACTGTTCTGTTCCAGTGGAATGTTTAATTTGGATCTAACAGGCTGTGTGGGATTCTTCTATTCTCTTTTTGCAGGCGCCAGTCCAACCGCCTGGGCTCAAACCCACATCCTACCGCTTACTAGCTGTGTGACCTCAAGCAAGTTACTTAACCTATCTGTGCCTCTTCAGTAAAACTGGGATCCTGACAGTGCCCACCTCGTAGGGCTGCTGTGAGGATTACATGTTGAAACGCAAGGCCCTGTAAGAGCGGACGCAGTGTTTGCTTTCATTATCATCCTTCCGATCACTGTCCAATGTGTTTACTCTTGGTTCTCTACGAAATGTCCAAGTGTGATCGCTAGGGCTTCATCCACATCACTTATAACTGGACACCCCAGCACTTGAACATTTATCTGTTCCTCGGAACCCTTCAGGTGACCTGATGCAGGCCATTACGGCCATGTCCAAATGTCCGTAGGACGGACAGTAACACGAAGATTTTTGTTTACACCACTGGGAAAGCCAAGCTGCTCCACAAGCAGGGTGTCCTGTGCCAGCAGCTAGGCTACCCATCCACAGAAGCTGGGCAGTGCCGTGTGAGCCCCAGCCTAGGTCTCCCCTCTTCCTGGCACCGCCCCCCCCAGTGCTGATGTGGGCCCTGGAACGTTCTGTGCTGGGCGACAGTGCCCCCCACATCGGCCCCCTGGCCTCCAGGCTGCCCCGTGTCCCCCTCACCATCTCTGAAGCACAAATCTCACTGAGTCACTGCCCTGCCTAACACCCTTTGGCAATCGCCTCTCTCTGCAAATAAAGCCCGAACTCCTCCCCATGGCCTCCCAGCCTCCTGAGCTGGCCCGACCCTCACCCAGCTCCTGCTACTCCTCTTCTCATGTTCTCCACACCCCCCGCGGCACTTCTTGCAAGTGCCCATACACACGCTCGTTCTCTCTTCCGGCCTTTGATTTCATTCATTCATTCACCAAATATTTACTGAGCACCTAACACATGCCAGGACCTATTCTAGGAGCTGAGGATTCAGCGAAGAACAACAATGACCAAGCAAAAAGACAATGGACCTGACCCCAGGAACTCATATTCCGGCAGGGGGACAGATTGATAAGCAAGGAAGCAATAATTGCACCAAATGTCAGGGGACGGTAGGGAGCGATGGGGGGGAGCCTCTCTTATACAGTGTGGTCAGGAATGGCCTCTCTGATAAGGGGATGTCTGAGCAGAGACCTGAACCAAATGAGGAGAGAGCTCCGGGGCCTCCGGGGGACAGCAGCGCAGGCAAAGGGAACAGAGTGCACAGAGACCCCGCGACTGCACCGTGCCTGGCTTTCCCATTCCTCTGACCCCTTGGCTTCACGACTGAAGTCCTGGTCATTGAATTCAATACCAAGCCTGATCCGCGCTTCTCCTGAAATGAGGCTGGATAAAGGCCTTGAGGGAGGCGCAGGCCACAGAAAGATAGACGGGAGGGTTTAAAGCAGGAAAGCAGAGCCATCACCCACAAGACGGGGTCTCAGGCAGCAAGGGTGCCCTCAGTAAGGCCGAGCCAGGGGTGCGGCCCACCTGACTCTCAGGCCCCTTCCTTTCTGTGAGGTCCGGGCAGGTGGGAGGGGCGGGCTTAGAAAACTGCATGGGGCTTATTTTGAGAGGCAGCACCACGTGGAGAGGGGGCTCTGGAATCCAAGAGACTCGCGCTGTGCATGACCCTCAGGTGCTGTACAGCCTCAACAGCTAACCTCTCCGAACCTCCACTTCCTTATCTGTAAACTGGGGATCCTGAGGCCTTGCTCATGAGGTGGTGGGTGATGAGTCCGGGAAGCTCGCAGCGCCGGGCCGGGCGTGCTGACGGTGCTCAGCAAGTGTGGTTCCCCGGCCTTCCTCGTCTCAGGGGCCTGGGCGTGTGCCCCCGGGGTCTGTGTGAAGACAGGACCGTGGAACAACTCCTGTCGTTTACTGGGACCATTTAAAGGGGAAGGACAGAGATCCAGTCTGTCCAACGCCAGACCTCCAAATCAGCGCCTCCCACCTAAGGCGGCTCGTGCTTTCCTCGCCCGCTGTTAAAACGAAGTGCCAAGGCTTCAACCCTCCGCCATCCCCACTAATGAAGGGGAAGGCTGGAGAGAATAATCCCAAACGGTAGCTAATCACTCTCAAATTATCAATTAATGGGAAGAGGTGGTATTGGACATTCAATCTGATATTTCTATTTGGGATCGTTTCTCCCTCCGCTGATGCTCAGCTCATGGGGTGGGAGCTAAGTCACCCCAAGGAAGAAAGACATGTGTCCCCTGGACCTCCAGGGCTGAAGTCAGTGGCAGAAGCTCTGACAGGGTCACCAGGTCACAGGAGGGAGACAGCTGTGTGGCCAGCTGTAGCCACTGCCAGGGCAGGGGTTGACAGCTGGCCCTCCACCCGCCCCGCCCCAATGGGAGGGGTCACTTTCAGGTCCCCACCTAGTGGTGTTCCCATACCCAGGTGGATTCTGGGAGAGGCTGGGAGAGGACAGCAGTGGCCCCGAGTGAGCTGTGTTCCGTGAGCTCCCTGCCTTGGGCACAGGGCGGGGGGGAGGGTCAAGGCTGGGGCATCCTGCTGCCTCCCGTGAAAAGGGCATTTATCAGATGAAGACCTGTGCTAATAGGTGTTAAATAGAGTTCAATGCAGAAAATTGAGAAGTAATGAGACTTGGAGCTGAAAGAATAAATTAAGAGGTGATCACATGGCTGGCATGAGCCACCACATGAATGCTGAAAAGAAGGAGCCCTGACAACTGGGGAGCCCTGGGTCCGAGAAGGGGTCAGATGGATGATCCCACCCCAAATGAGGCTGAGGGGTGGTCAAAACCAATTAAGCAGTTAGCATATTTCATCGGTTCACTTTTCCATAATGTAATACCTTTGAAATTAGGATGTGTCTTATAGCCGATGGCATGTCCCAGTTCGACTGGCAGCATTTTTTCTCTCAGTGGGACATCGAATACAGTGGAGCATCTTATAACTGAGGGCATCTTGGAGTCAATGAGAATACGGTCCAGGGACCTTGAGCCAATCTCTTTGCCTGTCTGGGTCTTCTACGTTAGATCGCTCACCCACTCACTCCTTGAATCGTTATTTATTGAGCATCTACCATGTGTCTGATCCTGAGCTGGAGCCCACATGGTTGCCTTTTGTGTGTGTATTCCACGCCAGGCACTGTCGGGAACCCGACAGGTGTTGCCTTTTTTGCTCCCGGTGGTAATCCCATGAAGGAGACTACTGTTACGAGTGTCTCACTGCAACAGGGAGGCCAAAGGAGGTCAAGTCCCGCGCTGGCTACTGACAGGCTGACCCGGGAGTCGACTCTCCCTCCAGGCCCTGAGCTTGTGATCCTGGTGGGCTGCTGTGTGTCCGGCTGTCCAGAAGCACACACAGGAGTGGGGAAGGCGCACGAGGAACAGGAAATACACAGGTGACGCACGGGAGGGAAGGAGAACGGAAAGGGAGTGCCGTGCACCAGGGCAGACGCCTGGATTTGGTTTAAATCGAGACTGGAAGAGAAAAAGAGGAAGGAAGAGTGGCGGGGTGGCAGAGGGGAGGTTCAGGGGAGGGGATTCCACGTGTCCATGGAATGAGTGGGGAGATGTGCCGTCTGAAGACTGGACCAAGTCCATTTGGCTGGAGGAGGGAGGGCTCGGGGCGGGCTGGTGCCCAGGGCTGGCAGCCAGGTAAGGAGTGTGTACTCCAGCATGGAAGCAGTTAGCGGGCTTTGAGTGAAAGCTCCCCAAGACCCTCGCGCCAGCCTCTAGCGACTCTGAATCTTCCGTCGACTCCTGAGAGGAAGGCTCTGGAGCGAGGCCGCCAGGCGCAGGTGCTCTGGCTGAGGACTGCAAAAGGGTGTCCACGCAGAGCGGTGGGAGAATGAGAGCCCAGCCGCAGCTCCGGCCACTGGGCCAGGGCTGGCAGGGCTGGCACCCCGGAGCGGCCACCTGTGCTCATCGGCACAAGAGCCCAATACGAGCTAGCAGGGATGCAGGCTAGGAGAGGCAAACACTAGCTACTACTGCAGTATCCCTCCAGGTGCCCCTGTGTGCCACGCCCTGGACTAAGGCGCCATCGTGAAAGAACACAAGGGGTGACAGCCCTTGCTCTTCGAGAGCCACAGTCTTGACCAAAGGTTTTGTCATGGGAAAGAATTTTTTCCCCTCCCGCAAAACACAGCAGCCCCTGTTACAATAGCTTCCTTTCATCGAGTGCCTACTATGTGCCAAATGTCATGCCAGGTGCGTCCCAGACCTCATCACTAATGCTCACACCCCCTAGAAAGGAGGAGGGTTATCCCGTTCTCCACAGGAGGAGGCAAACAGTCAGAGCCTTGTCCGAGCTTGCACAGCGGGGGCAGGGCAGAGCTCAGACTTAGTCCGCAGGGAACCAGCGAGGCAGCACAGCCTTCGCCCCGTGGCGGGAGGGGAGGCGGTGTTTACTGGAGAGTCTGTGCCCCGGTTCCCCACGCAGGAACTCTTTCCGTCCTCATTACAGCCCATTTGCAGAAAAAAGTGAGCCCCAGACTTGACTTGCCCAATTCTCATAGCTAGCCAGGGTTTGAAGCCACCTCTTTCTGACCCCTGCTCCTCTGCTCTTACTCCGCTCCAACAATTTTAGGTCTCAGAGATCCTTGAAGGTAGGTGTCACTTCTTCTTCATTCCTAGTCCTTAAAGTCTGCCTTGGGACCTGGCATAGGGCAGGTGTGCAGTACATATTTGCTGAGTGAATGAATGAATGAATGAATCAACGAACGAACGAATGAGCAAACAGGGACAGAAGAAGTAAAGTCGATGTACACCTTACCTGCAGGTAATCCAACAACCTGAAAGGGCCCCTTCCCCTTCATCCCTGTGTCTCTGGACACCCCGATGTGAGGAGGTTCGGGGCGCTGGAGTTTGGTGTGATATCATCTTCAAGATATGTTAATACCATTCCCCAAAGGGGAGAATATCACTATGCATGATGAACTGTTTGTGGGATTATTGAAGACGTGATATGAAATTCATCCTGATTCCCCACTTATTGGGAAGTGCTGTCCAATTTGTCTCAAATGTCACATCTCTATGTATTAATTTGCTCCTCCACAGTACTGATTAAGAGGAATATTCTCCAACTCCCAAGGCAGTGCCATCGGAAATGGAGGCAGTTCACTCAGGAAGCACACACCGTCCCTCCTGGGCACAGGAAATGAGCGTTGGTTGCCTCCTGCCCTCAAGGGGGGCGTCTTGCCAGGCCTGCTGGGCTAGCCCGCAGAGGCCTGAATGGTGCAAATGACACATCCAGTATGTATGTGTGTGTGTATGTATGTATGTATGTATGTGTATATATATTTATATTTATTTATTTATTTATTTGAATAGCTTCCATTAGCCCAACATTGAGATGTCTGCATAATGTCCCGGAATTGGGGAACTTTCAGAATGCGGAAATCAGCGGAGGCTGAGACTGGGAGAGGGGAATCGGCAGATCTAATTGCAGGAAGGAACAAGTCAGAAAGGCCATGTGTGGGCCCGTTTCCTGGTGTGCACAGTGGCAGGATCACCGTGCACCCGGCCTCCACCTGCAGAAGCCAGGACACCCCACTCTGTCCTGAAGCGCGCTCCACACCTGCCTCTCCTGGTGCAGCAACAACAGCTCCGTTTTCGTCTGCCTGTCCCTCACAGGTGTGTGTCTGACCCTGTGTCACCGTGCTGTGGTCCTTATGCCGAGATGACATCACTGACCTTCCACCGGTGGCAAAAGCACACCAAGGTGCCCTGTTCTGTTCCTCTTTGGAGATGTGGGGGAATGGGGAGAGAGGGGACAATAGTAGCTGTGAAAATGAGGCTTGGGTGAAAAATCAGGGACTGCATACAGTAGGTGCTCAGCAAACATTAGCTTAATGAAGGAAGAATCTCTACCATGAACTGTATGTGTGGCATCCGTCTCTCTGGGCTCAGTGTCTCAAGTGAACTAGGGGATCCTGGGTGGGCTTGGGGACACCTGAATCATATGGAAAGAGATGGAAAAGGGTTGTGTTTATGTGTCTGTGCATGCGTGTGTGTGTGTGTGTCTGTCTGTCTGGAAAGACAAAGTTTAGGGCCTACTGAATGTGTTACTAGCATCTTTAGCTCTAATGCCAACATCTCTCTAATACAAAGAAAAGAGGCCTTACCCTGGCTGGGTTTCTCAGTGGTTAGAGTGCGGCCTGAGGACTGAAAGGTTTGATTCCCAGTCAAGGGCATGTACCTGGGTTGTAGGTTCAATCCCCGGCTGAGTCAGGGTCATGTGGGAGGCAACCCAATCCATGTGTCTCTCTCGCATTAATGTTTCTTTCTTTCTCTCACTCGCTCTCTCTCTCTCCCTCCCTCCTTCCTTCCCTTCCACTCTATCTAAAAATCAATGAAAGAATAGCCTCAGGTGAGGACTAACCAAAAAAAGGAGAAAACAAAAAAAAGGAAAGAAAAAAGAGACCACGAAAAGACCTCATCAGCTCCAGGCCACCAGGTGACAGGTGACAGGGCCGAGAACTCATCCCCATCAGTCAGGTACTCTCTCAGGCAGTGCTGGGCTCATGGATATGCAGAATTCTCTGGTCCTTCCCCAAGAAGCCACAGGCTGTTTGTAAGACTAGACACACCATGCACAGTCAGATGAGGATTCTACGAAAACTCAGGAGTCTGGGGCTGGGACGGTGACCTGTGGACTTGATATATCTTCCCTTCCATCTCCTGAAGACTCTCACTCAAGTAAGGTCAGGATGAGGGTGACTTCATTAACTAGCTGACATTTATAGAGCTCTGGCAATTTGCCAGGCCCCACACTGAGCACATCACGTGTCCTGTGTGTTGTCTTCTTTGATTGTCACACAACTCTATGGAGAATTATTCTTACCCTGAGTTTACACATGTGGGGGCCGGAGCTCATAGAAACAACACAACTTGCCCAATGTCACACAGCAAGTGAGGGGCGGGGCAGAGATGGGACTGGATTCCAGATATGTTTAAACCAGAAGCTGAAGTCTTAATCATTGTATTCAGTCACCTCTCCCCTAATGGTTACCAGAGAGTTTGCAAAACTAAGGTTCTTCATCCTTCCAGAGTCTATGTGGACATGGTAAGTGACCTAGAACAGGTCTGCTATTTAAGACAGCCTGCTGTATTCTGATAGTAAGATGCCAAGATGACGGATTTAGCTAAACAGTGATGCCTGTGTTTAGATGTCAATGATTAAGTAGGTCTACCTGACTGAGACCCAGCACTCAGAGATGGGTTCTCCTTCATGACCGTGTCACAGTGACGGCTCAATATTAATGCTGCTAAACTGCAAAGGTGCAGCCAGGATTAGGCATTAAATCCTGCAGAGACTCTTAATCTAACTGAGATTTTCTGATCTGCTTATGATTCTTGTGCACCTGCTGATCAGTCTGCAATAGACAGAAACAATCCCGTACACTCTTTGGGAGTTGCGTGTGGTGAAGGGGAAGCTAGGGGACAGAATGGGAGACATTGTGTCCAAACAGCCGCAAGGCTAGAAACATCAGGGAGAGACGCAAGGAGGGCGAGTGGGAAGAGGCTTCCACGCACTCAGAGAGAGAGACAGGAGGACACACAGCGAGTGCAAGAGAGTCAGAGACAGTAAGACACAGAAACCAAGATAAACACAACTGAGTTCCAAGGGGAATTTAAAGTGAAATGTAACAATACAACTCTGAAATAACAGGATGAACATTTAAATGAATATTCATCTGATCCTGGCATAGAAAAGATCTTTCCAAGCATGACACCAAAGATAAACTGTAGCCCTGGCCAGTGCAGTTCAGTGGTTAGAGTGCCAGTCCACCCACTGAAGGGTCAAGGGTTCGATTTCCGGTCAAGGGCATGTACCTGGGTTGTAGGTTCCAGCTGGGGTCGTGCAGGAGGCAGCCAATCAACATGTCTCTCTCACATCAATATTTCTCTCTCTCTCTCTTTCTTTCCCCTCCCTCCCTCCCTTCTGCTCTCTCTTAAAAAGCAATGGAAGAAATATCCATTGGGGGAGGATTAAAAAAAAAAAGGTAGATGTAAAATAAAAATTAAAGTTTTAAATTTCTGGCATAAAAATTAAAACTGCTGCACATCAAAAGGAAACTTGTAACATTAAGTCTTTAATATGCAAAACCACTTACAGAAAAAGATAAGAAAAAATCCTAACACCCCAAAAGAAAAGTAGGCAGAGACCGGGACAGGCAATTTACAAAATGATCTACAAATGACCAGTAAGTGATGACAGGTGCTCAACGTTCTCTATCATCAAGGAGAGGCAAATTATAACCACACATGAGACTGCATTTTTCACCCACTTGCATCAATGAAACTGATTTGAAACTTACCAACATGCCGTGTAAATCAAGCAGGGGAACGGGCCCTCTCCTGTACTGTTGGTGGACGTGTGCACCAATGTGACCTTTTTAAAAACACTGTGCAATTATGTACTAAAACATAAAATCTGCACAGTCTTTGACCCAGCAACTGCACTTCCAAGAATTTATTCTAAGAAGATAATTAGATGAGGATTTAAGTTGTATGTACAAGGATATGCTTCACCTCAATGTCCACAGAAGGTGACTGGTTAAATAATTGTGGTATATGCAAACCACAACGGCTCCCTCACTGGTAGTCATTAGGAAGGACAAAGCAAGACTGCTTTTGTTAACACAGAAAAACGCCGGCCTCATTGATCAGATTACAGAACTGCACACCTAGCACAACCCGGAGTGCGCCCGGAGCTGAGCCTGTGTGCATGTGTGTGTGTGCCCGCGGAGAGCTGTCTACATGTGCACCCCCTGGGCTGGCAGAGGTGTGGCCAGACCCTTTGAGGTTAGATGGGCAGCCCCAGCTGGGCAAAGCAGGACGGGGGGCAGATGTGGGAGTCAGGAGCACAGGTGAGTGGGGTGAGGGACCCTGGGGAATCAGTGCGGAGACTGTGGTCATCAGATCTAGCAAATAACAATACAGGATGCTCTGTTACATTTAAATTTCAAATGAACACGAATCATTTTCTTTTTAGTATAAGTATGTCCCAGCAATATTTGGGATGTACTTTAAAAAAAAAATCAAATTTAAAAAATTTGAATAATTTAAAATTCACATGAACGAGGCACCTTGTACTTTCTCCAGCAACCCTGACTGAGCTGCTCTGCCACATGTCTCTTGCGCTTCCCTGGAAGGACCTAGGCCACCCTGTGTCCTTTCCCTGCCTCTGACTTAGCCCTGGTTCACGGCCTGTGAAACCGAGTCGCGCGTCCCTGCCCTACTCCAGGAGGGCTGCACGGAGGTCAGGGTAAGGGAAGGTGTGACCTTCAGTGCCAGAAGGGCCGCTCCTGCCATCAAGTAGCCTTAAGCTGAACACAAAACTCCTGAATGCCAGCTCGTGCATCTGTAAGACGGAGACAGCAATGCCTGTCCACCGGTTGTCACAGGATTAAATGAGATAATGTATGTAAAGAGCCTGGCATACAGTCAGTGCTTGATACAAGCGGACCCCCTTCCCGCCCGCCCACGGCTGCAGCCCACGCTCTTGCCCCCCGGGGTTACAGATCAAGCCTTGCCTGTTGTCCCCGGGCTTGAGGACTGGTCTTTTTGATCTTTTCCTCGAAGCAGCAGCAGCTGTGAGCTGACACCCTTCGGCTGACTTCACCTTTCTCTAAAATCCCCAGCAGCAGTTCAGTTCCTTATCTGCTCTCTTCACTCTCCCGAGCAGGGTGGAGGAGGATCAAACTCGCTTTGATAGTGGACTATCAAGGATGTCAGCCATGGGGGCCACCGAGAGCAGGGCCTGGTGTCATTTTGAAGTGGACATGGTGACACCCTGAATAGAGACTCTGAGGACGCTGTCCCGTGTGGGGGCAGCCCAGGCTAGTAGGGGGCGCCCTCTATGGAGCCCATCTGCCTCCCTGTTTGCTGTTGAGCAGCACAAAAGACTAAGGTGAACCCTGCAGTGGAAGGCAGGGTTGACTTCCTTCCCTGAAAGCCAGATTTTCATAGTCCTTTTGACTGCTGGATCTCCCTATTCCCTCTAATAAGGCCCAGAGAGTTTTGATAAATCTGCCCAAGGTCCGTTAGTCAGTTATAGGCTCAAGAAGCTAGTGTTTATCAGTAAATCCCCAAACAGGGGATGACCTGGAGTCCTACTGCTGAGGGCAATGATAACAAGGGCCCAGGCCACCACGGTGGGTGACGATTCTCACGCTAGACTCCCACAGTGGCTGCCCCCCTGGCTTCTCCCACCTTCCCTCCTTGCCACTCCATTTCATGTGTTCCAAACGTCGGTGCAACTCACACGTTTCCGGATGCACGAATGGCCCCATGGTCCAGTCCTAAGCATGGGGCTGGGTGATAACCCTCACCCTGGCTTCCCCGCGCCTGGCTTTGGTGTCAGCACAGACATCTGTGACCCACTCTGCTGGTCAGCACAAAGACAGCAGCCACACAGACTGCAGAGTTGGCAGAAACCCTGCACAGGTGACTGCACAGGGAGCCACTCAGCTGCAGCCACCTGTTTGCACTGTGCCCCGCCTGCAAGGCTTTGTCAGCTTTGCGCTGGTGTCTTGGAGACCTGACCCCACTGTGTGCGGAGGCAGGGCAGGCCCCTCCTTCTGCCCCGTCCTGCTGCGGAATGCAGAGCCAGGCAGGGGGGAGGAAGGGACCATCGGCTGCTACTTTATCCTAAGGTTCTGCAACCTTGTTTGAATCTCAGCCCCTTTGTGAGGCTGATGGGAGCTCTCGCTCAGCTCTGTCCGGTACCAATGACAGACACGTTCTCTATCTAGGCTAGTAGGGTAGCCACATGCCACATGCGACTACTAAACACTTGATATGAGGCTAGTATGACTGAGAAACGGATCTTTAAATCTTATTTCATCTTCATTAATCTAAATGCAAATAGTCTCAGGTGGTTAATGGCTACAGTGTTACATAGCACAGCCCCGGACGCGGGGTCAGGAAAAGGCCAGGTGGTAAATATTTAAGATTTTGCAGGCCGTATGTTCTCTGTGGCAATAACTCAGCTCTGAAGTTGTAATGCATGCAAACAGTCACAGACAAAATGTCAACAAATGGGCTTGTCTGTGTTCTAATAAAAGTGTATTTACAAAAACCAGCCAGGACTGGATGAAGCCCCGGGTGGAGTGGGGAGTGGGGGCTAATTTGTTGATCCCTGGACTCAGCTCTTCCTAGGAAAAAATACATATATCCTTATACCTTTGGAATTTTGTCTCTATTTACAAGGGGTCTACAGACCTCTGATGCCCAACTACGGACGCTGCCCATGAACCCCGGCTAGAAGCTCTGACTGAAAGGGCTGTGTGACTGTATGGGCATCTGCCTGTGTGCAGAGACGTGTTGACATGTCCCCCGGAGGGGCCAGTGCAGGTAGCCATCAATGGGACACTCTTTCTTAAAGCCTCACGAGAGTCCAGACCTCAGACGAATATCTGGAGGGGAGCTTGAAGGAGGACACCACGGGGCTCAGCACACAGGGTCCCTGCAGGTACCAACTCTGGGGTCATGACTCATCGCCCGGCCGGCCCCAAACACAGTCCGTCCTCCCAAGGCCAACAGAGTGTGGACCAAGCTCATGGTCAGAGAGGCCATTAGAAGCCTCAGAAGGGACCGTAAGGAAGTTGTAGCTCACACTTGGAGAGAATTGGTTTGGGTTCAGGCCAGAGGTTCAGGGTAAAGATGTAACCAGGATAACCAATCACAGGCTAGACACTGGGAGGAACTGATTGTTTTGTCAAAAGAAGTTCGGCTATCTCAGGAGACCTCACTTTAAAGACAGGTGGGATTTTTCAGGAAACCTTTGGTAAAGGTGACTGGGATGACATCAGGAGCCCTCAGGTAAAGGTGACTGGGATGACGTCAGAAGGCCTCAGGTAAAGGTGACTGGGATGACGTCAGAAGGCCTCAGGTAAAGATGACTGGGATGACGTCAGGAGCCCCCAGGTAAAGGTGACTGGGATGACGTCAGGAGCCCTCAGGTAAAGGTGACTGGGATGACGTCAGGAGCCCACAGGTAAAGGTGACTGGGATGACGTCAGGAGGCCTCAGGTAAAGGTGACTGGGATGACGTCAGAAGGCCTCAGGTAAAGGTGACTGGGATGACGTCAGGAGCCCACAGGTAAAGGTGACTGGGATGACGTCAGGAGCCCACAGGTAAAGGTGACTGGGATGACGTCAGGAGCCCTCAGGTAAAGGTGACTGGGATGACGTCAGGAGCCCTCAGGTAAAGGTGACTGGGATGACGTCAGGAGGCCTCAGGTAAAGGTGACTGGGATGATGTCAGGAGCCCTCAGGTAAAGGTGACTGGGATGACGTCAGGAGCCCTCAGGTAAAGGTGACTGGGATGACGTCAGGAGCCCACAGGTAGAGGTGACTGGGATGATGTCAGGAGCCCTCAGGTAGAGGTGACTGGGATGACGTCAGGAGCCCTCAGGTAGAGGTGACTGGGATGACGTCAGGAGGCCTCAGGTAAAGGTGACTGGGATGATGTCAGGAGCCCTCAGGTAAAGGTGACTGGGATGACGTCAGGAGCCCTCAGGTAAAGGTGACTGGGATGACGTCAGGAGCCCTCAGGTAAAGGTGACTGGGATGACGTCAGGAGCCCTCAGGTAAAGGTGACTGGGATGACGTCAGGAGCCCTCAGGTAAAGGTGACTGGGATGATGTCAGGAGCCCACAGGTAAAGGTGACTGGGATGACGTCAGGAGCCCACAGGTAAAGGTGACTGGGATGACGTCAGGAGCCCTCAGGTAAAGGTGACTGGGATGACGTCAGGAGCCCACAGGTAAAGGTGACTGGGATGACGTCAGGAGCCCACAGGTAAAGGTGACTGGGATGACGTCAGGAGCCCACAGGTAAAGGTGACTGGGATGACATCAGGAGCCCACAGGTAAAGGTGACTGGGATGACGTCAGGAGCCCTCAGGTAAAGGTGACTGGGATGACGTCAGGAGCCCACAGGTAAAGGTGACTGGGATGACGTCAGGAGCCCACAGGTAAAGGTGACTGGGATGACGTCAGGAGGCCTCAGGTAAAGGTGACTGGGATGACGTCAGGAGGCCTCAGGTAAAGGTGACTGGGATGACGTCAGGAGCCCACAGGTAAAGGTGACTGGGATGACGTCAGGAGCCGTCAGGTAAAGGTGACTGGGATGACGTCAGGAGCCCTCAGGTAAAGGTGACTGGGATGACGTCAGGAGCCCTCAGGTAAAGGTGACTGGGATGACGTCAGGAGCCCTCAGGTAAAGGTGACTGGGATGACGTCAGGCGGCCTCAGGTAAAGGTGACTGGGATGACGTCAGGAGCCCACAGGTAAAGGTGACTGGGATGACGTCAGGAGCCCTCAGGTAAAGGTGACTGCGATGACGTCAGGAGGCCTCAGGTAAAGGTGACTGGGATGACGTCAGGAGCCCACAGGTAAAGGTGACTGGGATGACGTCAGGAGCCCACAGGTAAAGGTGACTGGGATGACGTCAGGAGGCCTCAGGTAAAGGTGACTGGGATGACGTCAGGAGCCCACAGGTAAAGGTGACTGGGATGACGTCAGGAGCCCACAGGTAAAGGTGACTGGGATGACGTCAGGAGGCCTCAGGTAAAGGTGACTGGGATGACGTCAGGAGCCCTCAGGTAAAGGTGACTGGGATGACGTCAGGAGCCCACAGGTAAAGGTGACTGGGATGACATCAGGAGCCCACAGGTAAAGGTGATTGGTATGACGTCAGGAGCCCACAGGTAAAGGTGACTGGGATGACGTCAGGAGGCCTCAGGTAAAGGTGACTGGGATGACGTCAGGAGCCCACAGGTAAAGGTGACTGGGATGACGTCAGGAGCCCACAGGTAAAGGTGACTGGGATGACATCAGGAGCCCACAGGTAAAGGTGATTGGTATGACGTCAGGAGCCCACAGGTAAAGGTGACTGGGATGACGTCAGGAGCCCACAGGTAAAGGTGACTGGGATGACGTCAGGAGCCCACAGGTAAAGGCATGTGGAATTTTCTCTGGCGCCTTCTCAGGAAGCTTCATTTAAAAATAACTAAGACCATCTCAGGAGCCCTCAACTGCTCAGGTTAAAGCATCACGTTGTGTCCCACACACCACTAGGAGTGGATTTTACCTAGAAGGTAGGATCTTCCCTCTTTTGGTGGTATATTCCTGCCAAGACAAAGGTAGACTCTATGTCCATACAGTCGTCCCTCGCCACTTCACGCTTTGACTTCCGCGGCTTCCCTCTATCGCGTTTTTTTCAAATATATTCATTAAAAAATTGATCGAGACAGTGAAAATAATACAGCATGTGCTTGATTGTCTGAGTCAATTATATACCCCTGTATTATAATTAAAATTACTGTACGTATGGACTGTAGGCCTAAGTATTCGAGCACCCCAGGAACCCTTCAATGCAACCGCTAGAGTCTGGAACGATTGACCGCAATAAACGAGGGACGGCTATTGCTATAGAATACAGATGCTGTTCAAGAAAGCATCGCGTTTTTTTCAAATTATAAGGGAAAGTTGACTTCGAAAGTTACAGAGGTCGCAGAGGTGAGCCGGTGGGGCTGCGCAGGCTCAGGAACCGAGTTCCCGAGGCAGAAGGGCCTGGGGGCTCAGGAGAGAGAAGGCAAGGGTGAGGCCCGAGCGAGAAGGGGGAGGCAGACGTGCTCCGGAGGGACAGCGCGCCAGCATCTCTCATTTTTCAAGTTCTTGGAGGCGAGGGGAAGAAAGCTTTAGAATAACTGGCATGCTTTACTAGGGTATTATGTCATTACTGTTATTAATTATCATTAACAGTCTTAAAATATGCCCATTAATGATCTCAACACAAAATAGCCGTGTGGGTCTTAGCCAAGAGCAGCATAATTACCTATTAATGAGATGAAAATTTCCCAGGGAAATGACAGAGATCTAGAAGTACCACCTTCTGAACGAACATAATAAAGTTAATAATAATAATAGTGTATAATCTGAAGATATTAGTGTTAATTTGAATGCTAACACCATATTTAAACAGGCTGAGAGAAGTGGAAATTATTTGCATGACTCAAACCAAGAAACCTAATCCATGCTATTAAGGAAAAAGTAGTCATTGTTCTCCTCTGAATGATGGAAAACTGACTCTTTACAGTCACTGTATTGAGCAGAATTTTTTTCCAGTACCTTACTTCACTGCTTTTACTTAGGGTTTATAGCGCTCTTGTTGCCAAAACCAAGCTGAGGTACCTTATACAATTAAGTCCAACAGAAAATAGAATTAAAAAAATAAAAACACATCAAAACCCAGTTAAAGGTACAGAGAAGTAGATGTTACTAGGCCCTCAGGACAAACTCTTGCGGCTCAGCTCTGATTTCTATCCTCAGCTTCCTATAAATGCAGCAGGGACACTGGAAGTCACTGAGGCACTGGTCAGTGACTAGCCTCCTAGGGCAGGGGCAGGCTCCGACTCTGAAGCAGCCCTCCCTGCAGCCAGAGCATCACGGCCCGGCCTGTGGCCACCGGGACCTTGCCCGCCAGGCCCCCGGCCAGGGCTGGGGGCACCTACCTTCATAGGTGGCGTGGAAGCCCTGCGCACTGACCGCGTAGTCACTGATGAGGTGCAGAGACAGGGTGGTGGCCGTGCTGACGATGGTGGCTGGCAGCTGAAAGCCCGTGAGCCTGAAAGACAAAGAAGGAGCGATTTAGGGAGAATAACCCCGTGGGCACTGCTCACCCAGTAAGCATTTATTGAGCGCCTACTGGATGCAAAATGTTGAAGTAGGCACAGGGAGGAATAGAAAAGAGCCTAACACCAGTCATGTGCAAGGTGTGCAAAGACACAGTAGCAACGGAAACCAGGGGTCTTCTGCCACAGAAACATGGGGGGCTACTCCCCTGAAGCCCTCCCTTGTGTATGTCTCTTTTCTTTTCTCCTCATTGGCTATCATCTGCCTGTCTCCACCTTTTCTGGTTGAGGTCCTTTGAGGCTCTGGGTAGATTTCACCACAAATGTACAACTAATGATTGCCAATAGACAATATTTTTTCAGATATTGAGAAAGATACAGCCAACTCTAAGGAGCAGAATGTGGATGCTTCTTATCATGCATACACTTTATTATTTAAAAGGAATAAGCCTACTGCTTTTATAGAAATGATAAGTGCTTATTACTTTTAAAGATGAAAGCAAACTAGGAAAACCCAGTGCAATCTAGAAATGATCATCGTGACAGCTGGCACACAAAGAGATGGACGGGATCAATAGACAGGATAAGAGTCAGTGAAATAGTTTTATACAAATGGGATCATACTGTACTTGCTTTTAAAATTAAAATGCTTACTTTTCCCCCCTGCAAGTTAAGTGAAGAAAAAAAAAAGTGGTTGAAATGAAAGGAATTGTTGAACGCAAGGTAGTGTTTTTAGCACAAGAGAACTATTTTAAAAAGATTCTTCTAATGTTAAAGAGATAAAATAATGAAGCTTTCAATGAGCCCTTGGGCACACACTTCAGGAAAGAAGCTGTCCGTTGCTGGGCATGCACACGTGCTGACCACAGGTGGCCTGACTGTGCACACAGGTGGTGGAGAGGTGGCAGTCGCCTGTCCACCTGCGTCCTTTGTTCCCTGTCTTAGGCTCACCCTGCCTCCCCTGACCCCCATCAGGGAGGAAATTCAAGGTTTACCCTTCCCCACATTTGTAAGTAGTCTGGGATATATGTGGGGCCCCTGGTTCCCTCTCTGTACTTCCAATGCTAAGAGTATCTGGATGCCCACATGTCCCCTGGAGACCATGAGTACTGGGTTCAACAAGTTAAATTACATATTTATTCATGCTCACTGTGAAAAGCCCTGTGCTAGATGAACCCCTTGCCCTTCCCACCTTCCTAATCCTACAGGACTTGTGTTAATGCAGTACAAATGTGAGGAAAAGAGAAAAGAAAGTGATCCAACTGTGAAATGGGTGTCCCAGTGACTTCCAAGGTCATCTTCTCTTCAGGTATAAAAACAACCAGCAAAGGATCCCTACCTCACACCATGTTCTTGCCCCTTCTCTGTCTGTTCCTCTGTTTCCCTCACTTTCTCACATGGGTCAAAAATTGTATTTAAAATAATGAAACCATATATATTAGAAGGAAACCGTATTTTTAAATCACCAGACACTGGAGAAGATCTTTCTGAGGGTGACATAGTTAGAGGACGGCTTTGGTTGCTACCTGCCCATCATTCTTCTGGGGAGCTGTAGTTGCATGGGGTTCTGACACCTGCTCATGAGCCACAGAACTGGACAAATGGCCAACTGTGGCACATCACTCATCTCTATGGACTGGTTCAAGGCAAGAAGAAGAGGAAAGAGGGCACATCATCCAAGTAGGGTCATTCTGAGTCTTTCCGTGGGATATGACATACAGACTCTGTGAGTCTTATTTTTAGATGCTAAATCATTAGAATGAAAGGCTGGGGCTGCCAGCAGCCTTTTTATCATTACACAGAGCCTATCTGCTTTAGAAAAAAATAATATCCCACATAGATATAGACAAAGCTGAACAGTGAGATGAGACCTGATGATATGCTGTTCAGATGCTTGATCCAGCCATGCAGAGATCTGTCTCTACAGTGCCCAGTTACATGAACAACCTTCTTTCCTTTCTTTCTTCTTCCCTCCCTCCCTCCCTCCCTCCCTCCCTCCCTCCCTTTCTTCCTTCCTCCCTTCCTTCCTTCCTTCCTTCCTTCCTTCCTTCCTTCCTTCCTTCCTTCCTTCCTTCCTTGTTTCCTCCCCCTTCCTCCCTCCCTTCCTTTTTATGTTCAAGCTAGTTTGATTTGAGTTCTATCTCTTGAAATTGATTGAGTACAAATTAATACAGTGTGAAACCCCAGAGGTTTTAAAGGAAAATATTGATTGATTTCATTATGTGAAGATTAAAAGCATGTATAATGAGCAAAATAAACTGTAAAGAAAAAAAAACTGGGAAGATTATGTATTATATATGACAAGAAGAAGGTTAATATTCAGAATCTATAAAGAACACTTACAAATCAATATGAAAGAGATGCTCAGGTAAGAGAAAAAAGCACAAAGATACAAATAAACAAAAACAGAAAGATGATCCACCTAATTAATATAAAAAATATGAAAACTGAATCCACAAGACTTATTTTTCACCTATCAGACTGGCAAGTCTCCAGCGTTAAGGAAAACAGAGATAATAGTTATCAAAAGGATAATAAGACCCAGCCCCAAGGGCTCAGTTGGTTGAGCATAGTCCTGTGCACCAAAAGGTTGCTGGTCTGATTTCCAGTCAGGGCACATGCCTGGGCTGTGGGTTCCCTCTCTGCTCAGGGAGCATATAGAAGGCAACTGATTGACGGTTCCCTCTTACATCGATGTTTCTCTCAATATAGTTCTCTCTCTCTTCCTCTGTCTAAGCATGTCCTCAGATGAAGGTTAAAAAAATAAGATAATAGAGAAGTTCTAAATATCACAGACACACTTGACAGCTTAGATGAGACTGACCAGCTTCATGAAAAGTACAAACTAGCATTACTTTTTCCTATAAAATAGATAATTTAAGTAGCACTGGAACTATTAAAGAAATTGAATTAGTAATTTAAAATATTCCCACTCCTCCCCCAACCCCCCCCAAATACACAGGCCCAGATGGTTCACTGGAGAATTCTATCAGATGTATAAAGAAGAATTAACAATAATTCTACCCAATTTCTTCCAGAAAATAAAGGAGCACTTTGTAAATGCATTTCATGAGATCACTATTACCCTAATACCAAATCCAAAGATTGTACGACTAAAGAAAACTAAAGATCAATCTCCTACATAAATATAAACACAAAATCCTTAACAAAATATCAGCAATGAGGATTCATCAATATATAAAAATAATTATACACTATAGCCAAGTGGGGTTTATTCAAATGACACAAGGCTGGTTTGATATTTAAAAATCAATCTATGTAATTCACTATATTAACAGGCCAAAAGTAAAAAATATCACATGACCACATCAATTGATACAGAAAAAGCACTTGACAAAATTCAATATTCACTCATGATTAAAAAAATAAAAACTTTCAGGAAACTAAGAATGAAGGGAAACTTCACCAACTTGATAAAGAGCACCTACAGAAATCCTGTAGCTAATACTGCAATCAATGGTGATAAACAATACTTTTTCCCTAAGACTGACAATGAGGCAAGGATCCAACAATCTGATTAGAAAATCAGCAAAAGACACAAAGAGACATTTTACTAAAGAAGATACAAGGTTGGAAAGATAAGTGCATGAAAAACATTCAACATCACTGGTCATCAGGACAATGCAAAATAAGACCAGGCTGAGAGATTTATCAATGAGATACATATCATTAGAAGAGATAAAATAAAAATTGTGACAACACCTAGTGCTGGCAATGATGTGGAGCCTCTGGGTCTCTCGTCCATTGCTGGTAGAATAGAAAATGGCACAGACCCTTGGAAAATAGGCAGTTTTCTTTTAAAAAGTCCACACGTACACTACACTACAACTCAGCAATTACACTCCATTATCCCAAAGAAATGAAAACGGTGTCCACACAACAACCTGTCCATGGTTGTTCATGCCAGGTGTTTTTTTTGTTTTCGTTTTTTGTAACAGTCAAAAAATGGAATGACCAAAATGCCCTACAATAACAGGTGAATGACTAAACAAACTGTGGTATATCCATTCCGTGAAATATTACTCAGCCATAAAAAGGAATGGGCTACTGATACCTATAACAGCTTGGATGGATCTCAAGGGCACTATGCTGAGTGAAAAAAGTTCATCCCAAAAGAATGACATGCCAGGTGATTCCATTCATATACCATTTTTGAAATGACAACATTAAAGAGGTGGAAGACAGATTTGTGGCTGCCGGGGCTCAGGGATGGTGAGAGGAACGGAAGTGGGGTGACTGTGAAGGAGTGGCACCAGAGAGGTGATGATGGTACAGTTCTGCATCTTGACTGCGTGATGGTGACATGAACGTCTGACACACATGATAAAATGACAGGGATATATACACACCCAATGCACCAATGTCAATGTCCTGGTTTTGATATCGTACTATAGTGACATTCGGTTTACCCCCTGGGGGAAACCGGGAGAGCACATGGAACCTCTCTGTACTGTCCTTGCAACTTTCTGTGAATCTATAATTATTTCAAAATTAAAAGTTTAAGAAAATTATATATATGGCCCACACTGTGTTTCTACCGGACAGCACCTCCATCCTCCATCAGACCTGACCTAAACTCAGTCTACCTCGATTGAGCCTTGAGCTCCCACTTGGCTCTTGTTGGGACTGTCCCGTCAGCTGCCTCCTACTCATTCCAACTCCTACATTGACCCTTTCCCCACACACAGTGCTGGCTGGGTCCTTGGAAATGGACTGACCACCAGAACCAGAACCCCAGCCCCAAGGCCACCACTTGCCTGTCCCTCGGCTTCCTGTCAACGTGTCGTCCATGCACCAGATACCCTTCCCCCACCCCCAAATATTTATGTCTGCTTATGCCAGACTGCTGCTCCCAATGGATCCTGGCATTAAAATACCAAATTGGTCCCCACTGGGGCCAGACCTCTATCTGGACCTGATCTCTAGGCTCCATCCTGGCTGACCTTGGTGGTCTCTGTCTCCAGGTGGGCCCGATTCAGGGAGCTGCGACTTGCCTCTTACCCACGTCCACCAGAATATGCCCTTGGGTGCCGTCCTGCACAGTCTGGGGCGTGGCCTTTCCTCCAAACCCACAGAGCTTCGAGGAGGAATCTCGCACCCCAAGGCTTCCCATGAAGTCATCGCTGGGAATGGCTCTCTTCCCGCTGGGTGGAGCCTGTTGATTTCATTCCCCTAGTCAGTTCCACCACATTTCTGAGCTGCCATGGAAGATTTCTAAACTCTGGCTTCTTGGTACTATATTGACACAAGCTGTGAAGAGCTAATGTACACTGTCAACAAACAATTCCATTTTTATCACTTGCAATCTATGGAATTGCAGCTCACTAGGCATTTTCTCTAATCAGGTATTTACCGCTGCTCTGCTCTTTCCCAGGCGTGGCAGGTCAATTCTGACATGGAGGTGTCCTCAGAGACACTCGGCGTGCGTGGGGGGGGGGGGCGGTGATAGCGTGGTCTCTCCGTCTGCGCACCGAGTCCCCATCCCCGTTCCACAGCGCCTTCTTCCCTTGGCCACACAGTATTACTGAGTCCAGTTCAGACCAGCTGATGACCCACAAGTCGGGAGGAGTGACCACGCTTGCCTGTCGGAATGAGCCAATAAAACTTTCAGACCGCCTCGTCGTTGATCTGACACGCCTCAATAATGCCATATTGAAACGAGTGAGGTACCATTCGATAGCAGAATCCAGACTTGTTAGGGAAACGGGTAAAATGATGGCAGGAACGGCAAGACGCTGGCACCGCTGTTGGTTATCTCCCTGGTGAATCTCATGCGTGCAAACAGGTGCCCTGGCCACAGGTGTGAACTAATGCTCACCTTCCGCTTTATCAAGGCTCTTGTCCTTCCTAGTTCCCCCAGAACCTTGCCTTTGCTTTTGCCTCTGTGCCTAGAGTACCCCAGGGTCTTGGAAACTGGTGATGTCCGGGACTCCAAACTTCCCACTCTCCCGGTTCAGAAGCCACGAAGCCCACTGTTTTTAGGATTAAGGCCAAAATCTCTCATGAGTTCCACAAAGCCTGCATGACCTGACCCTGCCCGGTTCTCTGTCCTATATCCTGCCTGGCTCCAGCCTCTCCAGTCTTCTTCAGTCAAAGGGAGGGGTAATGGTCAGCCCGGAGTGCAGGTAGTAAGGGGTGTACTCCCTGGGGAATTTGAAAACAATAATAAAATGGACTTGAAAAGGCCACTTACTATCATTATGATTCTGCACTCCAAAATGTCCAATAAAATATTCTTCCTCAGCCCTGGCCAGTGTGGCTTAGGGGTTAGAGTGTTAGCCCATGGACAGAAAGGTCACGGGTTCAATTCTCAATCAAGGGCATGTAGCTGGGTTGCAGGTTCCATCCCCAGTTCAGGTCAGGGTTGTGCAGAAGGCAAGCAATCAATGTGTCTCTCTCACATCAGTGTTTCTCTCTCTCTGTCTCCCCTACTCTCCCTTCCACTCTCTAAAAATCAATGGAGAAATATCCTCCCACGAGGATCAACAACAACAACAACAAAGATACCCTTCCCTGCCTTTCTCCCCGCCCTCCTCTCTGGTACACTGCTGGCTTCCGCTACTTCAATCTGCCACCCCCACCCCATCCGCAGGGTCTCTGCACATGCTGTTTCTTTTTTAGAACACTTTCCCACATCCCCTTCTAATTATTCATCATTCAAATCTCATTGCAATCGTCTCAACAGTATCCTCAGAAAGATACATTCCAGACTGCCCAGACCAGGCACTCTCACGGGTGCCTGTGGGAGTCACTGGTGGGCGTGTATCTCCAGCTTTCCCTCCAGACACATGGCGCCTCCCCACCGTGCTGAGGTCACTGGCTTTGCCAAGGACACGTGGCTGGCAGTGAAATGCACCGTTCCTGGGAGGGAGCCTTGAGGAGCCTGGGCACCTTTTGCCGAGTTCCCCTGCTTCAGGGATCCTGGGTCTCTGTCAGCAGGGGTCCCTGAGTGGCTCCACTAAGCAGAGGGACCTGCAAACTGCTTTTGAACATGCAATTTTGCAAGAAATAAAATGTTGGTGAGTTCAGCCATTGAGATTGGAGGGGTGTTTGTTACCCAGTGTTTTACAATGTAGATTTTATGGTGAGGCCAATAGATCAGAAGACAGTTGCCACAGAAAAGACTGTTACTTGCAGTTCCCAAGAGGAGGGGACACGCCAGGACACCGGAGCCACATGGGTAAGCACTGGGGTAATTCAGGTGGAAGAGCAGGAGAAAGATGTGGGCAAGAGCCTTTGCTGGGGTTTTCACAGGGGAAGGAAAGGATGAGGCAGGGGAGCAGGCTGGCCGGGTTTAGGGCTGACTAGTTTGAATAATTTCATAGGGCTCCAGGGTGTAGGGACTGCCCTTAGTTGTCTGACTCCTGCCCGGGGTGATTGGGACAAGGGGGTAGTAGTTTAATAAGTAAAGGTCAGTAAAAGGAGGTGGGTCAGCTCTGGACTGGTTGGTTTGCAATGAAAGGATCACTCCCAGGAGAGAAGTTTGCCATCTCCTAGAATTAGCTGGGCGGGGCTGTCTCCTGTTCAGCAAGGTTCCCAGGTGTCAAGGCATCAGAAAACACAGAAAACAAAAACACGGTGAACACCCACAGCACAGCATGGCCTATCCTGATGAACACCCCTTTTTTCCTTGCTAGCCTTCATCATAGTCCTAATTAGATGTTTACTGGGTAAGTATTCACATTATTTTTGTGGTTATTTTCTGAAGGTCGACAGAAAGCCCACGAAGCAGTGGCTGCGGGTGTGGAGCCCTCCTGAATGGGGTCACTGCCCTCCCAGGGCCTGCGAGAGAGCCCGCTTCCAGGCTGTGCCACCTCCCACGTGAGGGTGCGAAGAGAAGTCGGCAGGCTGCAACCCAGAAACCCAGAAGCTGGCTCCCACCAGGGCCTCGCCATGCTGGCACCCTGGCCTGGGCCTCGGGGCCTCCGAAATCATAGGAAATAAATCCCTGCCACCGTTTATAAGCCACCGAGGTCATGGAATTTTTGCTACAGAAGCCCAGACTGATGAAGACAAATGCAGGATGGACGAATGACTGGATGGATGGATATTCCACTATCAGAGAGTGGACAGAAAAGGCCTGGATGTTGTCCTTGGAAAGAGCAGCTTGTCAGGTTGGCCTGTGGCTGGCATCTGGGAATGCGAATGTCAGGAGGGACCCCACCATTCCCAGAACGGAGAGGAGCAGCCTAAGCTATTTGTTCAAACACGGTGGTTCACAGTGAACACCTGCTTTCCCTCTAGGAGTCTGGACCACTGGAGCCCGTCAGGCAGAGGCCTGTGTAATCTGCCCCCAATAACAACTTCGGCCACCGAGTCTCCAGTGAGCCTCCCTGCGTGGCAACAGTTCATGTTGCTGGGGGGCAAGCACGGCCTGGGACTCCCCGGGAGAGGACTCCGGAAGCTTGCGCCTGGTGTCCCCCACGCTCCCTCCCCCGCACGGCTCCCTTTGCCCTTTTGCTCTGCACCCTTCACGATAAAAACCGCAGCCATGAGTGCACTCAGCTGCGGGCCGAGTCCGGGAGTCCTCCTGGCCAATCACCGAACCCGAGGGTGCTGTGGGGACCCCAACACGGGGGACAAAGGAACGCAACCCAGTTCTTCTGGAAAGTACAAATACTAGATTATTCTCCAAAGGCTAGTCTAGGCTGTTTGTGGTTAAACACAACTGAGAAAGTCTGTGTTAAACAAGGTCAAGAAATTATCAGAAAATAAAGCGTTTATGGGGTTTTCAATAAGCTAATAAACTTCCAAGGCAGGAATAGAGTATGTAACAGCTCCCCAACCCATTTTAGCATAGATTCTTTTCTTTTGAGAGCAGCGTATGGGCTGGGGCTCTGGGGAACCCTCTCTGGGAAATGACACGCCCAGAGCAGGCAGGTGGCAGAGCTCAGGCCATGGCTATGTTGGCCTTGAGGCTGCTGACACGCCCGTCTCAGCCGCCCTGAGGACCTATGGAAACTAAAAGGCTTAAGAGGTGGTCCCTGGGCTGCCCCATAGTCTGGAAATCCTCGTGCTAAATCCCCATTTCTGAGGGTAATCCATGCATGTTTCTTCCCTGCAATCTCAAAGAGCTCAGCTCATATAGAATTATCCAGGAATAAATAGTAATGTAGCAAATTGGACCTTTATTGAATGGCTCTCATTTAAGGCTCTTAGCACATCAAACAGTGATATTAAAAAAGACATGTCAATTGACCTTGGAAATAAAAGAGTCAATGTAAGCAACATTTGTCACACTGACAGGCTTGGCAAATAGTGTTTTCATCCGCTAGCAGCCCTACTCCAGACAGCAGCCACTAGTTAGATACATAAACCATTAAGCTAAAAACAGAACTATCATTACTGGCAACATCTAGTAATTTGCAGGTAATTGACGGACATTAGTCATAATCACACAATACACAGAAACACACATACACCCTGCAGACTCTCGGGTAATTCCCATTTGCCTTTCATCAAGAGCTTCTAAAACTGGGACACTGGGAAAAACTGGGCTTTCTGTGATTTCAAGGATGTGTCTATAACCTCTGCCTTTCTTAGCGCACCCTGTGGGCGGGAGTTCCGTGGAACATTCTGGGAAATGAAATGCCCAGAGGGCAGGTCCTGGAGCTCACGCTGTTGCTACACTGGTTACGAGGGTGCTGACGTTCCTGGTCTCAGAAGCCCTGAAACCCACAGTAACCGAACATCAGCAGAGATGGTTCTTGAGCTGCCTCAGGATCTCCATGTGTACTTTCTAGGAGGCATCTGGGCTTCAGAAGCAAGGTCTGCAGTGAAAGCAGGCTCACCTGCTGGGGGCCTACAAATAGACAAGCAGCACTCTGCCGGAACGCAGGCCCTCCAGGCACACTCACTGTCAACACCCAGGAGTATTTCCCACAGAACTGCAGCAAGGAGTTCTGGGTATTCTCTCTTTATGCTCTGACCCAACAGTTCCCGAAACATGTTCCACGGAACACCGTCCAGTGTTACGTTAGATATGCCTGGGAAAATGCACACATAATTTTGGGAAATGCTACATACAAACTGGTGCACACAAACATACAAACTAGTTCTCAATCTGTGGACCATGGTACCCTAGGGTGCCACAAGGATCGATCCAGAGCACTGAGGGATATTTTATATTTTCAAGGGAAATTGTGATACTTAATATCTGTTGGACACACAAAGTATTAGCTCCAGGTATTCAAGTTTCAGCAAGAAGCTATATTCCATTAGATGACATCCTATCTTTACAAAGCTGGGTGTTTGGAGGCTGGTGTGATACAAAGTGGCACTGTGTGAAAATCAATGTGGAGTAAGAGTTGAAGGTGGTGGTGTCCAATTTGATTCCACAGTTTGAAAAGCTGTGCAGAGCCCAATTAGTACACACATTACATTAGTAAGTAATTGTGGTTATTTAAAGAGAAAATAAAAACATTATTTTTTTCTTTCAATTTACAGTCATTATTTTTTCAAACAGCTACAGTGCTGTTAAGGTGTAAATTAGTTGTTCAGCTATTCAGATCTTACTACTTAATAAATGGGGCTGAGAGGTACTTCTTTTACCCATGGAGCATTATGCAAACATTACTGATGCCCTTACAGCACCCCAAACTAAGAAATGTTGGGAACCTGTGCATTACTGTATTAAAGGCTCTGAGAAGTCCTGCAGCAAGAAAAATAGACAAACACAGTTGAAGCCAACATGCTGCACACTCTTGGTTCAGTACAGCCATGAACAGCATTCTTTATGACATCAGATTGGGTAATCTGGGTAAATATTACCCAGGATTTGCTCTATCATCTGACAGGTTAAAAAGAAGACCAGAGGCTGACTTATTTGTATGATTAATATTAAAAAATTATTTCTCATCTATCATTCATTCAACAAATATTAAATGTGTGCAACAAATATTAAATATTAAATTTAATATTAAATATTAAAGTTGATATTAAATATTAAATTTAATATTAAATATTAAATAAAATCTAATATTATTTAAGTATTATTTAAATAATATTAAATTATTTCTCATCTATTATTCATTAAACAAGTATTAAATGTGTCACTACTATGCCTGGTTCTAAGGTCAAAAATTTATAAGACGTGGACCTGACCCCCCAAGGAGTTCAACCTCAAAAGGAGGTGTTTACATGAACTTATCTGGAAATTCGGCCAGTCCTCATCACCTTCATTACTACCATCCTGGTTCGGGCCACCTCCAGCTCTTGAATTGGTTATTGCACTAACCTCCTAACTGGCCTCCCTACTTGCCCCTTGTCCTCCTACAGACCATTCTCAACACAGCAGCTGGCATGATCATTTTATCTATTTATTTATTTTAATCCTCACCCGAGGACGTTTTTCCATTTTTTGTTCAGATAGAGTGGGAGGAAGGGAGAGAGGGGGGGAGAGAGAGAGAGAGATAGATAGATAGAGAGAAACATCGACGTGAAAGGGACACATCGAGTGGTCGTCACCCACACAACCCAATCAGGGCCGGGGACAAACTGAACCGAGGCACGGGCCCTTAGCGGGAACCGAACCCGGGTCTCTCTGGACTGCAGACCGATGCTCTAACCGCTGAGCCTGGCATGATCATTTTAAGTGAGACTATGTCACTTCTCTGTTTAGAATTCTTCTAAAGCTGTCCCACTTGGTTTAAGACAAAGCTAAGGTCTTCATAACGACCTAACGGCTCTGAGCAATCCTCTGCCTCCCTTTCGCACTCCGGCTCCAGTACCTCTCGCTTTCTCACCAGTCCGCCTCCCCCAGCTCCTCGCTTCAGCCATAGGGCCCCGGCTGCTCCTCGAACACACCTGGCGAGCTCTGACACGGGGACCGCAGGTGCTCTTCCCTCGGCTTTCCCCAGCTGTCCCGGCTCCTCCGCCACCTGTGCAGGACTGGTCCCTCGTCCTTCTCAGGCTCTTGCTCACACGTCACCCTTACTGCGAGGACGTCAATGACACTCTCATTAAGACCGCAACCCTCTCCCCAGTCCGGCCTCAATTCCTGGCTCCTGATCTCTCTGTTTTGCATTCTCTCCATAATACTTATCACCACTAACATACTAAATATTTGATTAATCCTTATTTCGTCAGTCTACCTTTCCCAACTGGCATGTGCATTCCATGAGGGCAGGAATTTTCATCCAGTTGGTTCCCTGGTCTATGTCCAGCTTCAGAGAATGGTGCCAGGCACACAGTAAGAGTAATGACTATTATTATCACTGCAGACAGAATGATAATGCAATACAGTAAGTGTGGTGACAGAGAGGTGCCCGGGGAGTTTGATGCACCAGCCTGAGCTGATCTTAGAAGACAGACTGGTAGCCAACCACCCATAGGGCACAGAAGGCAGTGGGAAGTCAGGGAGGTCATTTCAAGCAAAGGGGATGGCATGAGCAGAGAGACAAAGTCCAACTTTGCATGTAATTTATGAAACTGCTCTCCCCCCATGGCAGGAGGACAAATGGAAGCAACCAGCTGTTCATCCTCCGTGTGTTTGCCATGACTGCTTAATTACCATCTCCCCAAGATGGGAATTTTTTGGAGGTTGCTCAGCCTTCTAGCAGGTGCAGACTTGATTTGCTTCCACAGGGTCCTGGAAAACCCTGACCCCGCTTGGTCAGAGGCTGCAGCCTCCAGCACTGTGGGTCAGGGGGGTTGGCAGGATGGAAATGGCGAAGGGGGCTTTGACGAAGAGAGGCCATCATGCTCCGGAAGACTTCTGCCTCTGTACCTACCTCCCCCAAGTCAGGCCAGTGCGCTCCCCGACTTGGGGACGGGAGCTGCTCTCCTTCTGTGAAGGCTGCCCTGAGTCCGAACCGCCACAGGGGTGCCCACGGAGCAGCTGGGACCTAAGAGCCTCCGATGGTGCCATCCTCAGATCAGCACTACCCGGAAGAGCTCTGCACTGTCCGTTCTTCTCACACCAGGACAGCAAGCAGCAGTCGTCCGAAAGTGCGTGAGTGGCCAGGGGTGTGTCCCTGGAGCTTCCCTATGCTGAGGTCTTGTGCCCACCCAGCCTCTGACAGCTGCTGAGGCCGCCTTGGGAAGGGGGCAGGTGGCGCCTCTGAGAGGCTCAAGGTGCTGAAAGTGTCTTCGAGAGGGTGGGGAGGCTGCACCAGGAGAATGGGGTGGCCCACCCCTACCTGCTCCTGCACCAGGGTGCCTTCTTGTTGGCCACCAGAGCCTGTTCTGAGCATGGTACCTGGTCTGAAGAGTCTGGGTCTCCCTATTGGCGACAGCATTTTACAGTGTGCAGTACCTGTGCCCAGGTGAATGACAGCTGTCATCATGACCGGCAGGGGCACGCCTCCGAGAGGTGCTGGATGCCAAGCAGGGAGCTTAGGCCCTATCCTTGGAAATAAGGCAGCAATGCCTCTCGGACAAGGCTGGAGGACAGAGCCAGGCCCAGGACACACAGAGCTCCACGCCCACTGCTTTCCCAGCTCCAGGGAACTGGGACGAACAGAAGCTTCCAGAACCACGGCCTCAGGGAGGCCGTGTGCAATTCCCCTCTGAACAATGGCTGATGGGTTTGGCTCAGGCTGGCTTTCCAGGGCTGGGCTGGGCTGTGGAAACAGGGCCAGCAAGGCCCATATCTGCAGAGTGGAGCACGGTCCCGCAGGCCAGGTCACAGATGACCAGTGACAGTGGGTGGGAGCAGCAGAGGTTCGATTATTGCGTCCAAACAAGAGCCACGTGTACGTGGCAGTGCAGAGCCTTTGGGGGTTTTTGTTTTTGTTTTTTTTCTCCTTACCCGAGGACATTTTTGCATTTATCTTCAGATAAAGTGGGAGGGAGAGAGGGGGTAAGAGAGAGAGAAAGAAACATCGATGCGAGAGAGACACCATCGACAGGCTGCCACCCACATGACCCCAACCGGGGCCAGGGACAAACCACAACCAAGGTACAGGCCCTTAGCGGGAACCGAACCCGGGACTCTCTGGTCCGCGGGCCGATGCTCTAACCACTGAGCAAAACTGGGCAGGGCTGGTCGCCTGGGATTTTAGGCAGGGGTTTGGGGACTCTCTCGGGCTCTGTTTCCCAGCACCTGAATCTCTGAGTCTGGTCTGCTTCCAGAATTTCTCAGGGCCACCAGGCTGCACAGCGCCAGGGGCGGGGCCTTCACATCCCAGTCGATGACCCTGGATTTGGAACTGTCGCCTGGCTCCTGAATTCTGTCCCTCTGCCTGAAGACTCAGAATAAGGCAACTGTCAGCTTGAATTTAGAACTGAGGTCTGCCCCTCGGACACCATCTTTTCAGTCATCTCTGGTGCCACACTTCGCAAAGCAGGGACCGATCCAGCTCAGTCCCTTAATCCCCCAAATCCTGCCCAAGTCTGTGTCATTCTCTGAGGCAGCACAGAGACGGGCAGCCTGGAGACAGCAGCAAGTTTCACGGGGCTGATGTAAGAGCGACGGGCCACCACATCCACCGAGGCTCCCACTGATCACACCGGCCACCACACTCCAGCAGACACTCGACTCGATTCCTCGTCACACTGAGTGGCCTACCTATGTGTATTTATTGGCTAATTGCCTACTCCCTCTGCTCGATTATAAGCCCATTCGGAGCAAGGACTTGGTCCATCTCGGTTACCTTTGCCCATTCAGTGCCAGCACAATGCCCGGCACAGCAGATGCCCAATCAATAGGTGTGCCATGGAATGAATGAGTGAGCAGTTGGTGGGATCAGAGAAGCTAGAAAAAGAAAGCGTTTTAAGAAGAATGAGGTCAGACCTGGCCAGTTTGGCTCAGCGGTTAGAACGTTGGCCCTCGGACAGAAAAGTTGCGGGTTCGATTCCAGTAAAGGGCACGTACTTCAGTTGCGGTTTGGTCCCCTGCCCAGGATGGGGTCGTGCGGGACGCAACCAGTCAATGTGTCTCTCTCACATCAACATGCCCCCCCCATCTGAAGATAAATGGAAAAAATATCCTTGAATGAGGACTAAAAAAAAAGTATGAGAAACCTTAAAAAAATAATAAGAAGAATGAGGTGAACTCAGTAGCAGCAAACACTTTGGCAGGTTACTAAGGGCAGTGGGTGTGGCGACCCCGCCCAGCAGACTGGGGGCCACTGTGACTAGGAAGGGAGGCAGGACGCAGAGCGGAGACAGTGCCGCTGAAGTGCTGTAAGAGGGTCGACAACACAGCTGCTTCTGAACAAAAGCCCCTTTTGCCCCTAGTCAGAGAATGTTCACTGCTACCTTTCTCTCCTGCCCTGCCCTTCCTGTGGCTTCTCTCAGGGCGCACACCATTAATCATCTCTCATTACTTTATTTTTTTAATAGAGTAAGCAAGTTCCTGGGCATTTGTTTCAGTCTGATATTCGTTCCCTTGGCAGGATGATAATTGATACCTTAAGTGACCTCATTAATCAGCAGGGACAATTAGAACGACGTAAGTGGAGGACAACTGGCCGTGTCGCCTGTCTAGGGAGGACGGAAAGGCCCCCTGACTCTAGGTCAGGATGGGACACGGCCATGGGCGACGGACTCCTCATTAGGCCCCCTCCTGGGTCCCTCTGAGCAAAGTGGGGACAGGACATCTCCCAGGACGTTGAAGATTTGGTGTCCCCTGGAGGGTCACCGTGGTTCTGTTTGCATGGCTAGGCTCGGCCACCTTCATCCCGTCTTTCTTTCTGGGGGAAAAACAGGTCTGCTTTGCTTTTAGAGATTTCCGAAAAACAAATAAAAATACAACTTGAATAGATGAACTGCTTAGAATGTGTCGGAAAGCTTGCCGTTCCAAGAACACCTCGGTGAATCCTGATCAAAAGGAATGCTCCCTGCAACGCGAGCCACCTCCGCTCCCTTTGAACGCGTCACCGGGAGGAGAAGCCAGGGAAATCGGTGGAATATCGGGTTCCAAAGAGGCTTTTATAAACGCACGACGGTGCACTGAGACCTTATCACAAGGAGCCAGGCCCTGCACAGATGTCACCTGGCTTGGTGACAGAGCCCAACCCCCAGTCCTGCCCTGCCGACCACAGTTTGTTTATAAATTCCAACACTGGAATAACGTGAGATTTACAGAAAAGTTTCGAAGAACCAACAGAGAGTCCCCGTGCACCTTACAACCGATTTCTCCCAATGTTAACACCTTCCAGAACCACGGTCACGGTCAAATCGAAGAGGTGAACGCTGGCATTTTACTATTAACTAAATTACAGCCTTATTTGGATTTCACCAGTTTTCCCACAAATGTCCTTTTTCTGTTCCAAGATCCAATCTAGCAGACCATACTGCAGTTAGCGCTGGGATTTTATTTATTTTATTATTATTTTTTCTTTATTGATTTAGAGAGAGAAGGAAGGGAGAGGGAGAGAGAGAGAAACATCGATGAGAGAGAACATTGATTGGCCGCCTCCTGTTTGCCCCCCACTGGGGTCTGGGCCCACAACCTGAGCATGTGCCCTGACCGAAAATCGAACCAGTGACCTCTTGGTGCATGGGTTGAGGCTCAACCACTGAGCCACACCGGCTGGGCAAGTGCTGTGATTTTAATGTCTTATCTAGGATCGTAGATGGCATGCTGGTCAACTGATCACTGGTATGACCAAGACCCAATTCAAAGGGCCACTGGGCTGGACTAGAGGACTTGTGTTGAAGACAGACAAGAATCAACTCCCGTCCTTGGTCCTAGACTCAAACTGTCAAAGCAGCTGCCAAGCACTCGGAGCTCAGAGCTCACTGACTGTGTGCCTGGGTGCCAAGAACGCTTGTGAGGTTTGTCAGTCTGGCAAACCTCGGAGGAGGGGGCAGGGGACGGGAAGAGATAAACCAAAGAACTTACATGCACGTATGCACAGCCAGTGGACACAGACAACAGTGAGATAAAGGCGGCTTGGGGAGCGGGGAGCAGGGGGAAGGGTGTCAATGGGGGGGGGGGGAGACATCTGTAATGCTTTCAATGATAAAGATAAATTTTAAAACAAGGGAAAGAACAAAGAAAGCTTATGAGACCTGGGGGCACCTTCCCAGGACTACAGAGTCTATAGGAAGAGCGCAATGGTTCTGGGCGGTGGTCTATCTGTGTGGGTTTGTTTACCTCCTAACTGCTTTCATTTTTCTAAATCGTTTTTAAAAATAAGAATCTTTCAGAAGCACAAGAAAGGCTAGAGTGGAATGTAATGAGCACCCGCGTACCCAGCACCTGCTAAGGAAATGGAGCACTGTGAACACAGTCGGGCCCCCCGGGAGCCCCCCCTCCCCTTCGCACGGTGACAGGCCCTCCTAATCCAGCCTCTGCCTCGGCTCCAGTCAGTCATCAGCCCTCACCTCCAACAACAACAACAACACACAAACAAGCAAAAGGCCGACTCACCCCCAGCTCTCCAGCCACATGGGATCTCAGGAGATTCCCTGAATGTCGCCAGGTGCATGTCCTCCAGCCCCCATGCCTGTTCTCTTCCCACCCACCCATCCGTCTTCCAATCCCAATTTCTTCTTTACGACTGTTCAAGGGGCACCTCCTTTGTAGTGTCTGCCCCGATTCCTCCATGGGAGATGCTTCTAAAAACTCTCCTTGCTCGGGACACGTCTCCAAACTGAACTGACTTGTCTGTTCCCTTTATGTTTCTGCCTGACCATCTCAAGCTTTCCAAGGTCAGGGCCCAGCCTATGCATCTCTGGATCCCAAGGTCCAAACAGAAGGCTGGAGTGAAGAGGTGTCTGGGGAACATCCGAACAGCCTGCAGTTCCGTGTAGTGATTAAGAAAACAGTCTCTAACGCTCGTCGTACGGGGGTTTTCATCCTGGCTCTGCTACTCACTAGCGGTGTGACCTTGGTTAGACTCCTTAAGGGCTCTGTGCCTCCTTCTCCCCTTCATAAATGGGGGATTAAGAATGGCATTTCCCTCACAGAGGATTGGGATGATACAATGTGTTTACTTAAGTGAAATATTTAGAATAGGGCTTGGCACATAGTAAGCACTTAGTAGCTATTGTTGCAATTATTTCTATCAACGTGTTTAGCACCTGGTAGCTGGAGTCACCTGGGCTGGGATTCCACAAAAGTAGGACCCAGGTTCAGGATTTGGGTGCACAGTGAGTTTATTTGTGGACTGATCCCACGAAATACAGTGAGGGAGAGAGGAAATGAGACAGGAAAGGGAGGGCGACCCCTAGGGGTCCTCGTCACCTACGATGCCACTGACAGGAAAGGAGGTGACATCCCGGGGCTCTGGGAGTGGGCGGAGAACGTGTCACTCAGTTATCCTACTGAAGAGAGAGGCCTCCCTCCGCTGGTCCTGGGACGTTAGCTCTAACCAGTGAGCTCTGCCGGGCACACCTGGGTCTCTCCACTCCCGTGAGATACTTGAGCACAGGGTCTGGGTGGAGAGTGGGGGGCAAATGCCCAAACAGGACCTCTGACTACGCCCCCGATGCCTGGTTTCCTGCTCTCCTCAAGTCCCTTGAGTGTGGCGGGCCCCCGCCCCATCCGTGTCCGTGACCCCACCCTGATCACAGCGTCCCAAGGGCTGGCAGACATGCCACAGTGCTGCAAGTGACCGGGGTGCTGGCCAGCAGGCTGTGGCATCTTCAGCACCCAGCTGATGGCTGGCAGAAAGCGTCCTTTCTCCCTCTCCTAGACCCCTCACCCCCTGCGCCTCCCTCACCGGTCCCCTTCTGACATTTTCTGTTTTCTCAGCTGACGGCCGAGAGACATCCTGGTACACCGGCAGGACCCACAGCCACACATACAGCCATCAGAGTGATGTGTGGCTGGTCCCACCCCCAGCAGGCGGCTCAGAGGCTGAGCCAGAGGGAGGTGGGCGGAGAGAGGACCCAGCTGCCCACTCTGCCCTCTGCCCCACCTCCAGCTCCTGCTGCGGGGTCTCTCCTCCCTCCCACAGCCCGGGTTGTTGGTCCCCGGTGCCTGGTAATTAGGCTGTGTTTATTAAACCGTGGGCTCGGGCTCTGCTCACCTGGACTCTGCTCACCATAGATTTTCCTGCGAGGACTGCAGAGATCGTAAAAACAACATCCCACCTTGTCTCTCCTGCTTATTTACTAACTTGGCCATAAATAACCAGAGCGATTTGCATCTCACTATTTGGCTTTTGTTAGCGCCGCACTTCTGAGCCTGGCAGTCAGGCTGGGGCTGGGGCCCATGAGCCCTGCTCTGGGCTGGCAGCGGCCCTGCCAGGGGCTTCCCCTTTAACCAGAGCGCCCCGCAGGCTTGTCCTGAGGCAGCAGAGGGACCCAGCGTGGGCCCTGGGGGAGCGGGAGGCGGGGAGCCAGGCACAGCCCTGGTCAGGAGCAGAGGTGAGCACAGCTTAGCTGTCCCTTTGCAAAGGATGGCCCTTGTGCGGGGGAGCGGCACCACCCCTCCCCAGGGTCCCGCCTCCTTGGGAGCTGGTCTGCAGAGCGCTCTACACCGGGCAGGCGCTGAGCATGATGCCGCACACAGGAAGCAGTTGATAAGATGATGATGCTATGAAAACAAATCCTTTACGTTCTGTTCCTATAGCTATCAAGCAAAATTTATGAAGAAAAATAAACCCAGACTCACTCTACGCACAGAGAAGGCGTGAGCTGTCAGGCCACAGTCTGAAAGGCTGTGAGATCAGAGGAGAAATAGGCGGAGGGCCCACCGCAGCAGCAGGACAAGGAGCAGGGGGGTTCAGAGCCAGCACCCACCTGTGCCTGCTGTCTGTGGTTGCAGGCAGGTATGGGTGGGTGTCAGCTTTCAGGGTCCACAGGAGCCCCCAGGGCCGCCGCGCCCTGCCCGGTTCCCAATGCACACACCCGGCCTTCAGCCCCGCTCACCCTGCATTACTGAGCTCTGGTCAGTCCCTTTCCCCAGGACACTGGACCCTACTCTGCACACCCCAGCCTTAAATTGCATTTTTACTCTATGCTCTGCAAGACATGAAGCATTTTCACAAGCTGGAAAGCCTTGGATGCTACATTCTTAGATTCCAAATTGCTTTCAACCTCAGTGGGGGTGGAGCTGAAGGGGGAGAACCTCACCCTGAACCAGCTTTAGACCCATTTGGGCACTGGTCAGTAAATGTCCCCGGCAGTGAAACTGAGCCCTGGTCCCCCACTCCTGGAGACGGGGCTCCTTGCTATGTCTCCTGGGACCAAAGCAGGAAGGGTCAGGAAAGAAGTGAGCAATGACCAGAGTAATGGGCTCTGCTTGAGACATGAGAGATCGAGGACTCATGACATTGTGACCATAAGGTCTCTCGCTGCTACACTGCAAAAGGAGAAAAGGGACGAAGCTGTCAGTATCAGCAGGAGTCAAGGTGCTTCCAGCCACCAGCAATGGCTGAGCCTGGGTGGCTGGATAGGCCAGCAGGGACTGCCTTCTGTGCCTGGGAAGGCCACCCCGTTCTTGGCTCAGTGCCTTGTGCCAGGTATGCCTTTGCTGGGCACCCTCTCCCATCTGCTCTGCCCATCACCCTCTGCTCTGCCCATCACCCTCTCCCCCTGCTCTGCCCATCACCCTCTCCCCCTGCTCTGCCCATCACCCTCTCCCCTCTGCTCTGCCCATCACCCTCTCCCCCTGCTCAGCCCATCACCCTCTCCCCCTGCTCTGCCCATCACCCTCTCCACCTGCTCTGCCCATCACCCTCTCCCCTCTGCTCTGCCCATCACCCTCTCCCCCTGCTCTGCCCATCACCCTCTCCCCCTGCTCAGCCCACCACCCTCTCCCCCTGCTCAGCCCACCACCCTCTCCCCCTGCTCTGCCCATCACCCTCTCCCCTCTGCTCTGCCCATCACCCTCTCCCCCTGCTCTGCCCATCACCCTCTCCCCCTGCTCTGCCCATCACCCTCTCCCCCTGCTCTGCCCATCACCCTCTCCCCCTGCTCTGCCCATCACCCTCTCCCACTGCTCAGCCCATCACCCTCTCCCCCTGCTCTGCCCATCACCCTCTCCCCCTGCTCTGCCCATCACCCTCTCCCACTGCTCAGCCCATCACCCTCTCCCCTCTGCTCTGCCCATCACCCTCTCCCCTCTGCTCTGCCCATCACCCTCTCCCCCTGCTCTGCTTGGCATTCTCTCCTTGACTCTACCTCCTGTAGCCCTCAAATCCCTGGGGGCCCTTCTATGAATACTCACGTCAGTCTCCCCCCCGAGGCAGTCTCTCTTCTAGCTCCCTATTTATTTCCATCAGAAAGCTTATGAAACGCTGTAATCAATTTGTTTAGTTTCTTCATTTACTTATCAGTCTCTCCTACTAGAGGCTAGACTGGGGAGAGATGGAAACGTATGTGCTCTGTTCCCCCACTCTGTTCCCAATACCTTGGTCCCCCTGCAGAATGACCACACGGCCCAGTATAATTCGTACACACGGAGTGGCCCTCAGCGCCTGGCCCCACGTGCTCCGTGACTATCTGGGGATGACTGACGGCGTGGACACAGGAAGTCCACTGTGGTCACTGCAGCAACCGGTCCCAGTTTCCCTAACCCTGCCCCATCCCTGTGGGCTGACTCCTTATCAGGCGCCACCCTGGGACTCCTCCCCACCTGTGTTATCAGACGCCCACCCCCCACCCTTCCCATGCTGGACCATCAGGCCATCCTCGCAGGGCCCCCCGGCTGCCAGGAGCCACAGGCGTGGCTGGAACAGACCCCTGCGTCCACCACACCTGTGAGGCGAAGAAGAGGCGGAAGGAGGAAGGCAGGAAAGCACAGGGCCCTGAGCCACAGGCGAGGACCAGGACGCGAAGGCCAGGGGCGTGAACACCCTGTGCAGGGATCTCCAGCGGGGGCTCAGAAACAAGAGGGCAGGAAGTACTGACAACACAGAGGCTTCCCAGGGAGGTGGAGGGAGGAGAGAGTGTGTGCAGGGGGGAGGGGAGGGGTGGATGGGGAGGTATGCGAGGCGAATTCTGTCACTTGCTTTGGAAGAATGATGGTAACCAAGCCTGGGCGTAGCTACGGTGAAGGAGCAGGGCAGAGGGCGGGTGAGGGCGGTGCAGGCCCAGACAATGAGCGGGGAAGGGTCTAGTGGGAACGGACCTGAGAGCCAGGCGAAGGGCAGCCTCCGAGAGGGAGCGATGGAAACCCGGCAGGTCTCGGAGGCAGAGGGGTCCTCCGCGAACACCTCAGGAAAATGAGAAGGGAGGCCTTCTGCTGTGTGTAGGACCAGCCCCAGGATGGGAAGGGCCCCAGGCAAAATGAAAACGCAGGCCCCTTGTTCAAACCTATTGGACATTTCCAGAGAGTGGCAGCAGGGTGCTAACCCGTGTGGGCCCCTCCCGAGCACAGGCCCTCACAGTGCACACAGATGGGGAGGCTGGGTATGTCAGGAGACCAGAGAGGTCTGGAGAGGCCGGCAGAGGCACGTGATCCTGGATGCAGGATGGAGGAACCGGGTGGTCCGGACTACAGGGAGGGCCATGGTAGCCACAGCAAGACCGAAACGGCCCTGCCCAGCACACGCCTGCAGCTCCGGGCACCCCAGTGGGAGTATCGGAGACTCAGGCCAAGGCCTTTCCCCTCCAGCCCATCCGGACCAGCTCCACCCCACTTCCCCGATCAGGGCTTTCTATGGCTCGCAGTGCCTCCAGGAAAATCCAACTCCTCCACGAGCTGGTTAAACCCTAAAACTGTTCATCCTCAAGGTGCTCAGCAGGATCAAGGGCTTGTTTCACGCAAGCACCAAGCCTCACTTCTCGAGGTCCCCCCAACACGCCTGGCCCTCCCCCAGCCATGGCTCGCACTGTGCCCCTCCCCGGAGGGCCCTCCCTTGTCCAGCCTTCCAGCCCAGCCTGACTGGTGATTTGATTATTTGGGTCCTTCCAGGTAAGAGACTGCCTTGTGGCAGCTCTCAGCCCATCCTGGGCCTGCGACCCTCCACCGCCTGTGCGTGCTCAGAGGGAGGGTGGAGAGGGTGGGGGACCTCTGCCTCCACAGCACCGAGCGCGGACACCCGTGCCGCTGTCCCCTGCTGAAAGGATGAGGGGCGGGGGCCCCAGAGAGGCTGGATTCGTCCACTGGTCTGGGACCAACGAAGTGGGGAGAAGAAGGCAGGGACAGAGCAGGATGGATAGTAGGGTCCAATTTTGGTAAACTCAGTGTGTGGGGTGTCTTATCAGTGGTTGTTTTGAGTTCTTCATAATAGTCTGATTTTCCAAGATTTCTATAATTAGAACATATTTATATGATGAAAGCATCCGCGTCAAAGCAAGGGAAGGAGAAGGATGGAGAGGCCAAGGGCGGGAGGCCCCTGGGGTGGCACCCCTGCCCGCCCCCAGTGCCCCCACCCCGCGCCCTGGAATTCCGCCTCCTCTGGAAGCCACGCTGCCCAGCTCCCAGCATCCAAGCGGGGTTTGTGCAAGTCACAGGGCTCCCTGCTTCTATTTTCTCTCGCTCTCTTCCACTTCATATTCTGTAAGAATCTAATTTTAAACTCTCCAGATGCCATATTTTTGATCTTTTCAATTGATTCTTTGCGGAAATGGAGTCACAGAAGGGCTGTGGATCTTGTTAATGGGCTGGGATAAGAAGGCCGTGCAGGCTTGGGAAGCAGCCACTGTCCAGCCCCGAGGGCCAGGCCTCACCTGCGCGCCCCACGCCTGTTTCCGCCAGGGTGCTGACGTGCACAAGGCCCACCCGCCCGCATCCCCGCGGCTGGGAAAGCCAGCTCTTTGCTGCACCGGAGGCCGCCGTTGCACAGGAGACTAACGGGTGGACATGAGACCTGGGACAGGTCTGCTAACCCTACAGCCGTGGTCTGGAGGCGATCTCTCCCCGCCAGGGACACTGGGCGGTGTCTGGAGACCGTTTTTGACTTCTGCAATGGGGAAGGGATGCCAGGGATGCTGCTAAAAGTATCCCACACTATGGAGGACAGCCCCCCGTCACAAAGAACTACCCAGCCCCAAATACCAGGAGACCCGCGTGAGAAAGACTGCCAGGCTCCTGCGTCGTCTCCCGATGACAGCAAGGCGGCCTCCGACCATGACCCATCCTTAAGTTAGCGGGACACCCATCAGGGCGCTGACACAGCCCTGGCTTCCCCTCAGCACAGGGGGCCACCCCCACTCTTCCTGCCCATCTCACAGTTAAGAGCGGGGCTCAGGGGTCTACCTGCCCAAATTCAAATCCAAGCACCACCACTTACAAGTCACTTACTCTCCCTGAGCCTCAGCTTGCTCATCTGTACAATGGGGACGCCTACGTCATAGAGTTTGACACAAGGCTTCAGAATTCAGACACGTCGAGTGCTTAGAGCGGGGCCTGGCACATATGCTCAGTAGATAGTGGGCATCAGTATTCGCCAGGGGAGTGAAATGGATCCCTGCACACCCAGACTCCCCATAACTGCTCTGGGTCCCCACCGCCACACACGGGGCGCACACACGTCAGTTCTGCGCACAGGACCTCTCCGAGCCCGGAGACGGTTGCTGTCATCGCCATCCACGTGCACGGCCACTAGGTCAGAGCGATGGAGCCGGTTTTCCCCGTGAGGAGCGTGTGGCTCAGCTGGGCGAGGGGACTTGCTTCAGGCCTCTCCATTTCTGGGGGTGGGATCAGGCTGGGGATTCTCCTCCAGCAGGGAGTTAAGCCGCACAGCTGGGGCTCTTGGGACCCTCAACGCCTTGTTGAATCTGAAGTCACCCGGAGCATATTCTATGGGGCCTTTGACCTCACGGGGACCCGGGAGCTGGGACGAGGTCAGAATTCGATGGGACGAGCGCCCCCCAGGGACTGTGCACGGGCATCTTGAGGCGGCAACATTTGGACCCAGACTAAAAATAAACCCTTATACCGTCAGCTATTTGATTCCCAGTACATGTCACTGACATCTACCGGGTGTCTGTGGCACACTGTCTGGTAACAAGGGGCCGCGTATCCTGACTCTGTCACTTTCATGTGAATCGAAGCCCCGCGTCCTGCTGGGCCATGTTTCCAGGGCGATGTCTGAGCTGGCCATGCTGAAAACTGGGGACACAGAGGATGGAAGGTGGTGAAGGCTGGGTGGGGGCAGGACATGGACCTGAGGACAGAGCATGAGAACCCATCCCAGAGAGCAGGGCAGCGGGGTGGGAGGCCGGCCCAGGGCTCCGTCCAGACCTGGCTCTGCTGCGGCCTGTCCTGCTCCCTTACCCCAGCCCACCCTTGCTTCTGCAGGTCTCTAAGGCCCTGTTCTGTGACCCCACCACTGACAGTCCCTGCAGAAGCAAAGAGCCAAAACTGACTGCAAAGCCCAATGCCCAAACCCTACTCTGCAAGAGGCCACTCTCCAAAACACCCCACTTTCCAGTGGCCTCCTGTCCCTCCCTCCGGCGTGATGTTCTCGTGGCTCCGAGAACGTCTTCCAGGTTTCCTGGAACACGCCGTCCTCCTCCCTCCCAGGCACAGTTGTGCCTTCAGGTTTCCCAGCCGTTTCCTCCTTCCCCCTGCTATCTTCCTGCTCTCAAAGACGGGAGAACTCCGCGGGATGGGCACAGAGCCCGCAATGCCAACCAGCAGGCTCCATCGCCTGGGCTGGGGTCCAGGTCTCCAAGGAGCACCCATTAGAAGCCATTCCCCACATCTCTGCTGTTCTCCTCCGGCTGGCCCAGGTACAAGGGCGCCACCCTGCGCCCTGCTGGGCGGCTGCAGAACGTCCAGGGCACCGGCTCCGCCGTCAGCAGACCTGGGTTTCAGTCCATCTAGGGCTTAGTAGCTGCCTGAGCTTGGGACAGTGACTTGACCTCTGCTAACTCCCATTTACTTACCTGTACAATGAGGGTGATAATGCCTAACTCATGGAATTATGGGGGGTAATGAGATAATTCACAGATAGCCTGGAGCACTGTGCCCAGAACATAAATGCTCAACAAAGTGTAAGTTTCTGTTACTACTATTGGCCAGCCTCTAAAGCAGGAGCTCTGGACCTGGTCTCCAACATGGTCCCAACCGGTTTATGTAGGAATCTCTCAAAATCAAATGCACATTTAAAAATGGTTGTGTATAGCTCTGGTCCATTTGGCTCAGCGATTAGAGCGTTAGCCCTGGGACCAAAGGGTCTCGAGTTTGATTCCTGATCAAAGGCAAGTACCTGGGTTGCAGATTCGATCCAGAGTCATGCGGGAGGCAACCAATTCTCTCTCTCTCTCTCCTCCTCCCTCCCTATCTCCTTTCCACTCTCTAAAAAAATCAATGGAAAAATATCCTCGGGTGAGGATTAACAACAAAATTTAAAAAAATACAAATGGTTGTGTGGAGATTTGCAGGAGAGTCCATGGTGATCTTAGAATCCAGGCAAGTCCAGACGCCACCCTGCCCAAGTCAGGAACTGGGGGCGACACCGCGCAGTGGCGGAGACTGAGTTCTGAAGTCTGACGCCTGAGTCCACGTTCTGTCTCCGCCACCTACTAGCTGCGTGACCTCGGCAATCACTTCACTACGCCTTGCTTCCGTTTCCATCCATGACATGGGGATAGTAATAATCCCACCTCACAGGCTGCTGAGAGCATTAATCCACATGCATGTGATATGATGTGTGTGCATATTACACGAAAACACACATACATGTCATTATATATACGCAATCGTGTAAGTGCTCAATTTTATTCTCAGGAATCACTGTTCCAAAGCCTGCTTGTGACTTGTCCCACCCTCCCCCTTGCTCACTGCCTCCTCTTCCCCTCTCGACCTTGGAACTGCCTCTCCCTCAGCATCCCCTGCTCACTGGCATCATGAAACACCCTCTAAGTCAGAGGAGGGAAGCAGCAGAGGTGGAAGGGAGGGGGAAGAACCAAAGTTCGGGGTTCAGCATCCAGCTTGGGGGAGTGGGGTATGCAGCTGGAGGCTCAAGGCCTAAGGGTTGGTGGGGCTTGGGGGTCTGACTTGGAGTCAGGAGTCAGGAGCAGAGTCAGCTGCTGGGAGAAGTGGGTTAGTGAGACTCAAGTGGCATCCAGGCCTGGCCGAGGGAGCCAGAGCTCAGAGCCAGCTGGGGCCCGCAGGGCAGGGACCAGCCAGGGGACTGGGCACGCCACAGCACAGCAGGCACCTTAGTGTCCGGGGTGCCCGCATCCTGGCCCGGGATGCTAAGCCCTGAGCCACCTCTGCACAGTCGGGTAGGCAGGACGCGCGAGGGGTCTAAGGGGCAGCACGGTCTGCAGCTGGGCGGGAGTGGGCGGTGGACAGTGATGCTCAGCAATCGGATTATAAACATCACACGTCCCTGGAAATGAGAGGGGACAACTCTGCTCTGAAGGGGCGGCAGTCAATGGTGCTGGCAGGCCCACTGTGCCCAGGTAGAGTCATAGGTCGTGCGGCGCCCCCGGCCGGCAGAGAGGCACACTCGGAGGCTCCAGGCTCGCGCGCCAGGCCCGGAGCGGCCGCAGAGGACACTGTGTCAGGGCATGGACTCCAGGAATGACCCTCCTCCCTCACACATGATTTCCTTCAATGATTCACAGCCCCGGGGAGCGCGTAGAAGGAAAACACTGAGAAATATATGTTTACCCACATATAGGCTTGATCGGAATGAAACACACATCATTAGCCATAAAGGCAGGATGAAGACAACAGAGCACTATTTGCAAATGATCAACGGCCCTAGGCACGAAGATAAACATGCGCAGGAGAGGTAAATCTGAACAATGAATGCCTCGTCCTATTTCCACGGAAACACGGTTCTTAAGTCCTCTGGCTCATCCACACCTGGGTCTTCACTCTTACTTGGTTCCCTCCACTGAGCAGTCTCTACAAAGGATGGACCAAGGACCTGTACATAAGCAACCAACATTCCGCCATTCCCGAGAGCCAGGGCCCGGGGCTGCGGAGAAGGTGTCGGGTCATCTTGACTCGCCTGATGGCGCTGTCAGCACCAGGGAGCTTGCTGGAAAGGCGGAGTGCTGGGCTCCCCCAGATCCGCGGAGCCTGCACTGCACTCACAAAATCCCCAGGGAACCTGCCTGCCCATCAGAGTTTGCAAAGCACCCAGCTAGACTATAGTCAAGCTTCTAAAACCCGGGGCCCCTGGAATCCACTTCCTTCTTGAATGTGCTTTACATTTTCTAAAATGAGGCTGGAAACGAATCAAAGCAATGGTTACTATGAATTGCTCGTGGACCGCCCTCGTACCTAGAATATTTGATGTGAAGTCACTCCCCAGACTCCAGGGGTCCGGGCGAGGGGCGGTATGGCCCCAGGCGAAGAATCACTGATCTACAGAGAACAGCCTCACCTTACAGGTGCGGTGTCTATGGACCAGGGAGGCGCAGCCCTAGAGGTTCCAATTTCTGCACTGATTCTTCCAGACAGGAAGTGCAGTGCCTCCTGAGGAAGGGAACCCCAATTCCAGACAGACAGTGTCAGGAGTGACTTAAAATTTGCTCCCCTGTCACTTGCCTTTCACAGGCTGAGTGTCACCATCTGATGTCAGCTGCTGTTTTTGTTTTTTTGTTTTTAATTCATTTGTTTTAATATGTTTTCATTGATTTCAGAGAGGAAGGGAGAGGGAAAGATAGAAACATCAATTGGCCGCCTCCTGCACGCCCCCTGCTGGGGATGGGGCGGACAACCTGGGCATGAGCCCAGGAACAGGCGACCTCCTGGTGCCTAGGATGACGCTCAGTCCACCGAGCCACACCGGCCAGGCTGGGCTGATGTCAGCTTCTGAGGCCTCTCCCAGGCCTTTGACATTTCCTTTAAGAGTCCCCTTTCCCCAGGTAAACCCCAAAGTCCTTCAACTTCCATCTTGCAATAAATAAATAAATCCTTCTTCGTCCTGGTCCTTCTCCTGCGGACCCACTTCAGTTTTCACTGTCCTTCAGTGAGTACGGAGGGGGAGGAAAACAAGTGTTTTCCTTGCCATTACCTTTAACTTTGCATTCATTAAACATGCATTCTTATTGTAAGAAGAGCACAGCCTTGTGACAAAACATATTTTAATAAAGAAGATAAAAAAGTCCCTCCAAATCCAGCCATCCCAATACCGCTCTTATCAGCATGCTGCTGTATTTCCCCCGGCCTTTCTCACCCGGTGCATGTTCTGACCCAGTGATGTACCCAACGCACAGGCAATTGTATTTCTTAACGCAAACGCCTTGTTGTCTTCACACAGACGTATTTCTATGCTGCCACGGTCTTGACGATTGTCCCGAGCATCCCCTCCAGTGAATGACTGAGAGGTTCTCAGTCTCCCGAGGCGATCTGACCAGTTCAAAAAAGATAACAGCTTCCCCCACGGGTGCTTTCCACTGGCGGACCCCTCCACGCTGCCCATCCTGTGCCCAATGGGCTTCATGAATGCAGCCACCTCTTTCAGCCTGTACTGGACTCACCCACTTTGGGGGCACCTACACACCCAGGAATTCATTTGCTCATCCACTGGAGAAAGGTTTGTTGAGACCCGCCAGGTACCGAGCAGTGCACCAGGGGCTATCCGGAACGGTGAGCAAGGTGGTCTCGTGAGCTCGCGGAACTTTCACGCGTGGTGACCTCACTGCGGCCACCGAGCACCGGAAGGGGGACAGACACTCAGTGACGACCCGTAACAGGCTGGACAACTGATACACACAGATCAGTTCATGGGGTTCTCCCAGTGATGCTCCCCCTTCGCAGGTGAGGGGAAGGAAGAGGCCCCTGCCCAAGGTCGCAGAGCTACGGTCCACACCCCGGACTGCCTGACTGCAAAACCCCTCTGGGTTTGTTCATTTACTATGGAGAACAGCCTGATGCTCAACAGGTGGGAGGGGGGCTGGGGGGACGGGTGGAATGGGTGAAAGGAGTTAAGAGGTATAAATTGCCGGTTATAAATATAGTCACGGGGATGTACAGTACAGTATAGCAAATGCAGTCGGTGATGTTGTAATAACTGTCCACGGTGTCAGATGGGTACTGGCTTAACTGACGTGATCACTTCAGAAGGTCTAAAAATGTCTGATCGTCATGCTGTACACCTGCAACTAATATAATACTGTATGTCAACGGTGATGGAAAAAAATGGAAAAACAACATTCCTTCTGAGTTCCCTAAACTCACACTGCGCTCCTGAGAGGCTGTCTTTCTCTCCAGACCCTCCGTGGGCTCCAGCAATTTCAAAGGCCATCAGGGGACACGCTCAACAATGTACTTCAATTATTTTACCAAAGAAAGACAAAAATAACAAGTGCCGCCTGATTTCGGGGAGGTGATCACATTTGGACACAGGAGGGAAAAGGGAACTTGTCTACAGAAACACAGCAGCCAGGAGCACGATTTAGACAAAAGTGTGATTTAGACACCTTATTCTTCGCTTGACCAGCTAACAAACCTACGTGCGACTTAAACCTTTCCAGACTCCGTTCTGACAACCCGGCACCCAGGAAATGCGTCGGTCTGCCTCGTATCACCACCAGACTTTGAAAACACCACCTCCCCCTTCATAATTACCCCAGGCAATCAGCACCAACTGATCAATCAAACAAAGAAAATTGCAGGTTTGAAGCTTTAATTAAATCTATCCGGCACTATCTAATTAAAGAAAATCTTTACTCTTCTACATACTCCAAAATAGAAGGAACCGGCTCCTCCGGGGTCCTGCCAGTGATCTGCCATGTCGCGGTCTTCACCAGCTCCGGGTGGATGACAGTTACTCCATTCACCTCTCCTTTTTGCCCAAGTTCAGGTTATTCCCAGTGTTGGGGGTGGGGTGTGGAAAAGGAATCACATCTCTGGCAGGGTCCCTCGCGTCCACAGAAGCCCGTTCGGACCAGTGGCTCCCCGTCCGGGCTGCCTCCCTCTGTCCGTCACGGGGTCAGCAGCCCCGCTCACAGCAGGGACCAGTGTGTCTGGGAAGCTTCACGATCAAACAGAATCGGGAGAAGCGCCGGTGGGCAGTTCAAAGGTGGAGCCCTGCCGCTGGTGGATGCTTCTAGACCCAGCTGGGTCTGGAGAAGCCCTCCCGCCGTCCGTCTCCCACCTACCAGGAGCCCTCACAGCTCTCTCCCTTTCTGAAGGTACTGATGGCCGGGGCTGAGCCCTGCTGTGACTGAAACACAGCTGGAGCCCTGGAGCTGGGACCCGTCACCCTTCCCCTTTGCTGCTCAGAGTTCAGGCAAGTCTAAGACCCACCCTGTCGGCAATGTGTGGCTACGGGGCACAGCCGATGGCCAGGGCATCACAAAGCCCCCAGGCCACTAGCTGAGAGCCCTTTGGGGCCAAATCAGATCGGGAAGGTGCGGCCAGACCTGTGGACTTCCTTCCTTGTTAGGGCTGCGGGATCAGGCTGTCACTGACGACGAAGGGCCCTAAGTGGCCATGGGGATGGGGCGGTGAGCCAGGAGGGAAGGGAGAGCCCTCGCCAGGTGCAGAGAAGCTCGCCTGCGGAGACCCGCGGAGACACCGCTCCTCCGAGCAGGACGGACAGCCTGTGCTGCCAGCCTCCAGGGCGCGCAGGGCCATCGTGAGTGAGGTCAGAGGTCACTTCCATGGCTTCACCACCCAGACCACCTGATGTATCTTCACTGCCTTCCTCATGCTCCTGGGGGACGGGCGCCAAGCGCATGCCTGAGGGTCCACCATTCCTTAACGTCACCCATGGCCTTGAGAAAGAAAACACACGGAAGACACACAGCCACCATGACAGGTGCCCTGGAGCCACCGGGAGACAGGCGGAGATGCCAGACTCACCTTGCTTCAGTTTTCACTCAAAGGGCACCTTCCTTGTGACAGCTTCCCAGGCACCTGCAAAATCTCAGCGCTGTCACACCAGCCCCTCCCGGCCGCGTGTTTTCTCCACAGTGCTCGTCTGGGGCACTTCCCCGGAGGTCCGCTGGGAGGCGGCAGGGAGAGGAACCGCGCAGAATCCCTGCTCCCTGGTCACAGGCGCCCCCCACTGGGGCACAGCTCAACTCTACGCACATCCCGGACTCGAATACTCAGGAGATGGGTGGTGGATGGTGGACCGGTTCCCGTGCTGCAGTGGAAGGTTCCAGATAAACGAGGGAGGAGGCCAGAATGAGGCATGTGGTAATGGGTCAGAGCTGGGGACTTCAGCGTGAACTCGTGTTTAGCTGATACAGACAGAAGGTACAGCTGAAACACTTACAGGTGTGTGTCAACACATGGGTTGGCACATACACATCTATTTCCTACTCTGTCGGCTGAGAGCGTCTAGCAGCAATAGCATCTCGATAGTAATGAGTACACCCAGTGCCACACCTTGGTTTTTAAGACCATTTTTCGGTGAAAGGAACCAAAGCTCATGGGTCCAAAGAGCTGTTGAAACAACAGCAGCAATAACATCTTCAGTATCAAAGGCTGACAGTGAAGGGACATGTCAAAGGCCCACGAGCCAGGTCAAGAGTTTCAGTGGCTAAAGCTGCAACAATTTGAGCGACAAAATGAATAAACTAGCATTGGATTATAACCCAAAGTGTAAAATAGATACCCATGAATCCATAGTGATGTCAATAAATCAATAAATGGCCCTGCCGGTGTGGCTTAGTGGTTGAGCATCGACCCATACACTAAGAGGTCGCAGGTTTGATTCCCGGTCAAGACACATGCCCAGGTTGTGGGCCCAAACCCCAGTGGGGGGCATGCAGGAGGCTGCCAATCGATGTTCTCTCTCTCTCCCTTCCTCTCTCTCTAAAATCAATGAAGAAAAAAAATTAACCAAAAAAAAAAAATCAATAAATGGAGGAAAACAGACAGATTTCTCCTGCAGAAGAATTCCAAATAATGTATGTAGATACTCTACCCGACAGAGGCAGCACAACACTGCTCCGCGGGTGTGGGCTGCACACAGTGGCGTCCTCCCAAAGAGGACAGTGTGGAGAGGGCAGCACCTACAGTGGGACCAAACGACCTCAGCCAGGCGATCAAGGTCAACATCAACAGGGATAAGCCATGCTGATCGTGTGTATCGTTGCTATGATGTGATAAAAATGTGGTCTTCCTTCCAAAAGCTCATCACTCCAATCTAATCATGAGAAAGACAGCAGACAAATCCCAAACGGAAGGACATTATGCAGCACACCTGACCAGCACGCCTCAACACTGCCTGTGATCAAGACCGAGGAACGTCTGGGAAACCGTTCCCAGCTAATGGAGCCTCGGGAGACATGACGGCTGAACACAGGGGATCCTACCACAGAGGAAGGACATTTGGTCAAAACTAAGGAAGTCGGAATACAGCGTGGACTTGAGTTAATAACAATGTATCGAGGCTTGTTTGTGAACTGGACAAACGTACCCTACAAAGGTCAGATGGTAATAATAGGGGAACCTGAGGGGTATATAGACACTCTCTACCATCTTCACAACTTTTCTGTAAATCCTAAACAACGTGTATTTATTGTAATGAAAACTGTACTGTTCAAAAAGGAAAAGATCCCTGTAGTCCCGTTTTAAGGACGGGCTGAAGGTGACAAAGGCAATAGCAGGAGACCAGGAGGGGGACTGTTGTGACAGTTGAGACAAGAGGTGGTGGTGGCTTGAACCAGAGTGGAGGTGGCTGGAAGAGGTGAGCTTTGGACAGGACAATAATCATAAAACAAAAACAAAACAGCAAAAAACAACAACGACTAACGTTTGCTGAGTGCTTGCCACGTGCCCAGCACCTGCACACGCCTCATGCCTTGTACGGGGTTGAATCTTTACATGGGAGGCGCTACTCTCGTCCCAGGCTGTGCTGGAGAGACTGAGACGTCCCCAAAGCCACACAGCCAGCAGGGGCAGAGCGAGGACTGGCCCCAGCCGCTGGCTCCCAGCGGCTCTCCCAACCACCACCCCGCCCCCGTGCTCATCTGGGGCCGCAGGGCATGAGCTGGGGCGCAGGACTGCAACCGGAACCGCGTTCTGGTGCCAAAACGCATCCACCGAAAGTCAGGAGCATACAAATTGCTTTAAAATGTATCATACCGACTGGGTGATGGCCTACGTTTTAGGCACAAAGGTCAGACCATCCAGGACCACCCAGCAGCCTCACCTCCCCCAAAGCAAATCAGACCAAGTGTCAGCTCTGGAAAGGGAACATTCTGCTACCTGGAATCCTCGCCTCCTTCTAGGTTCTACAATAAATTCGTGAACACCGGCACTCGGAGTTTGCAATGGCCAGATGGCTAAGAGACGCTAGCTACAAGACATGAGGCCTGGGCTCTCAGAAGTCTAAGTTTGTGTATGAGTATATGTCTCACTTCTGAAAAACCCAGCCTGTCCCAGTCAGTGTAGCTCAGTGGTTGAGCATGGACCCATGCACCAAGAGGTCGCAGGTTCGATTCCCGGTCAGGGCACATGCCCAGGTTGTGGGCCCGATCCCCAGTGGGGGGCATGCAGAAGGCAGCCCATCGATGTTCTCTCTCATCGATGTCTCTCTCTCTCCCTCTCCCTTCTTCTCTCTCTAAAATCAATAAAGAAACAAAATAAATAGATAAATAAATAAATAACTAAATAAATAAATGAAAAACCCAGCCCATCAGCAGCAGGTGGGGGATGGGAGCGGGTTCTACTGCATAGTCACCCAGGTGTCCAGGCTTCTTACATTTCCTGTGTCCAGGGAGAGAGACAGAGAAGAAGATCTCAGGGGAGCCTTTCTGGGCCAGGCCTGGGAGGGGTGGACACTACCTCCGTCCACTTTCTGCTGACCTCTAATCGACACAGCCCCACCTCAGTGCAAGGGGGAGGGGCCGGGAACTTCCACCCTGGCTGGGCAGCTGCTTCCCGGGGCAACTCCGCACGCCGGGGGAGGAGCGAGGATGGTGGCGGGCGGACAGTGAGCGTCCTCGGCCAGAATGCTTAACGGGCCACTAGAAAGTGAACCCTGATGCCGGAGACACAGGCAACTGCCGAAAGAGCTGGGGCCGCCGGTGGGCCAGGCTCCTCGAGATCAGGAGAGCTTCAGAGCTTCCGCGCGTGGCCGGCCTCACGCCACCCTCTGAGCTGGGGGGAGCTCGGGCGCCACTGAACTGAGGTTCTCCACTTGCAAGTCGGGAGAGGCTGCTGGCCCCAGGGCACAGGACTTGGTGACAGTCACGAGCAGACCAGTGGCCACGCTGGGACCGAGCCCAGACTCCTGCACGGGCCTGGCTGGGCACCCACCTGTGGCCGCTCAGACCCACCCAAGGAAGAAAGAGCTTGGCTCTTGGTTCAGTTAAAAGCTGAGAATTGGTTTTCTTGTCTATTTACGTCCATTCTAAGGGAAGCGAGAGCTCAATACCTGGGAGGTATTTGTTGGGTACCATGTCTGCTGATAAAGAAACAGAGCAAATTCTGGAATTACATGGCACCCTGCACCATGAGGACAACATCCTGGTTACAAGAGTCCCTTACATAGTGCTTTCTGATGTCCCCAAGGTTCAGGGAACAGGGTGGAGGATAAAGGAGGGGACACTTTCTTATCTCAGCAACAACCCTATTGGCCACCACTTGCAACAAGGGTCATGCAGTGGCCAACTCCATTCTGGGGGAAAGTCGCATCTCTGACCAACACCCGTGACACTGTGGGCAGGACCCATCGTGGGGAGGGGTGTAGGCAGCACAGCATTTGGCCTGAGACGCAGGCCCCAAGGGGCCTTACACTTTGGTTGCTATTAACTAGCAGACTTGGCGAACGAGCCACATAAGGTTTTACTACAGAAATGGCCTCTGACCTTGAGCCATAGGGTCCTACTGTGAATGGAGAGATTGCTCAGGATCTCAACACCACTGCCCACCAGGCTTTGCATATCACCAGCTGCCAACCCCCACTGCATGTCTGCCATGCCCAGCCTTGGCATTAGGTGATGGAGCACAGGGCTACCCCCTGGGTCACTGCAGGTGGTGTCCCAAGCTCCAAGCCAGGCAGACCCTCCTCCTCCCCTTCCGCAACCCTTTCTGCCCTGATGGTGCTGTGCTGACCCACGTGAACCTAGGTGACGAGCAGAATCGGGGAGCTTGAATACGGCTGCCCCAAGGTGTGCGGCTTCTTAGAGACTCCGTTTGCTTAGCAATCGAAATGGAGGTAATAATTCCTACCTCTGGGAAAACGTGCAGATTAAAAGATATGGTCCATAAAGCACCTGCTGCGCAACAGGTACATGCTCATTCCACCCCCGACCCTTCTCTAGGTCCATCTGAACCATCACAGCTCACGGTGCAGGGGGCTACACAGAATGTTCCCTGCAAAGTGGTGTTTCCTGGCCCCGCATGATTCCTCGGTGCTGTGGGCGTCCGTGATCTCACTGGGAACCTCAGTGAACCCCACAAAGCTCGCCTGGCGAAAGGTCACGAATAAAGCCAACGGTGGTAAGCTAGGCAGCGCTGGCTGGCCGGTTTCAGCCTCTCCACTCTTCAGCTGACTCTTTATTAATCATAGATAACTTTCCTGATTAAATACAAAGCACCTACCAATAGGTTTGCCTCCGGATGGCAAATCTGCCGGCATTTAGGATGAATCAAACATATTTACTTTTCAGATGTTAGGGGTTTGATAAAATCCATAATGCCTTTGGCCTCAAGCCCTCTTCCCATTAATTATTAAACCCTTGTGTGTTTCGAGGGTAATTGAATCCATGTTTCTAATTAGTTTACACTTAATTCATCAGAACAATTTTTAAAGGGCTGATGGATGTCCTAGGAAGCCTCATGGGCAGTTTAATGAATCTGTAGTTAAAAAGAAATTGGACACACACCAAACTGTTCACAGGGGTTCCCTCCAGGGAGCAGGGCTGGGACAGGGAGGCCCTTGTGTTCTGTAGATACCCTGCTGCACTGTGTGACTTTTTTTTTAATCCTCACCAGAGGACTTTTTTTTTTTTTTTCCCATTTATCTTCAGATAGAGCGGGAGGGAGAGAAGGAGGAAGTGAGAGAGAGAAACATCAGTGGGAGAGAGACACATTGAGTGGTTGCCACCCACACGACCCCAACTGGGGCCAGGGAAAAACTGCAACTGAGGTACACGCCCTTAGCCGGAACCGAACCCGGGACTCTCCGGTCTGTGCTGAAGCTCTAACCGCTGAGCCAACCGGCCAGGGCACTGCATGACTTTTTAAAAGTAGTGCGTTCCTGTTACTTTTACTATTTTAGAGAAACTGCTTAATGAGGAAAATGCAACGAATGTTTTAAAAGGAAATGGGATGAATGCAAACGGCCCCAAGCAGTGAGTGGGCTTCGCGGTGGGGGCGGAACGCCTCCATTAGCCACTCAGCAGCTTAGAGAACTCAGAAGCTTCCTGAAGCCCTGAAAAGAACATTAATACCAGGTAACATGTAATGCCCAATAAGAATATTTGGCATGTCTCCATCCCCCTTAGGATACATCACAACCTCCCCCAGCATGGCACCTAGGACCCCTGGTGATCTGGCCCAGCCACGCCCCCACCTCCCGCTACCCCCACCCACACTGAACCCACTGTCACTGAGCATCGGCCTTTCTCTCGTTCTGCCTGGACCTGTGCATACGCTACTGTCTTGGCCTGCAGCCCTCTCCTCATGCCTCCTCCGTGCCCCATCCGGGGTCCCTTCCTCCAGAGAGCATCCATCCTTTCACTCCATTGCCTTTGTTGAGCACCTACTATGGACCAGGTCCTGGGGATACGATGCAGAGAAAAACAGAAACAGTCCCTGCAGTCACGGAGTTTGCAGTCTTGTGGGAAATGAGCGTGCATCAAATTATCACGTACACGCACATGTACAACCACGAAGGATGGATGTAGGGAATGAGGGTTGTCACCCCAGGAGGGTTTGACCAGGTTGAAAAGTGGGGGTGTCTCAGAGGGCTCCCTGTGTGAGGAAGACACAAGTGAGTTGAGATGTGAAGAATGATAAATAAACAAAGGGGCAGGTGGAGGGAAGACATCCCAGGCCCACAGGTCAGAATGGACAGAGATCCCCTCCCAGCTAGGTCAGGTTCCCCAGGCACAGCATTCTGCACTACCTGTGCCTCTTCGCTTATCTGTCTCCTTTAAGAGATTGGCCCGGCCGGTGTGGCTCAGTGGCTGAGTGTCGACCCATGCACCAAGAGGTTGCCGGTTCGATTCCTGGTCAGAGCACATGCCCAGGTTGTGGGCCTGATCCCCAGTGCGGGGAGTGAAGGAGACAGCCAATTGCTGTTCTCCCTCATCAATGTTTCTATCTCTCTCCCCCTTTCCCTTCCTCTCTCTCTAAAAATCAATAAAGAAAAAAAAAAAAAAAAAGAGAGATCATAACTGCCCTGAAATCACTGGCTCTCTTGGTAACTGTTGTATCCCCAGCACTTGGCGGTCCTGGTAGGCGTTCAATAAATGTTGGATAAACAACAGTGAATGAATGAAGGTCTCCAGCATGATGGCTGACCCGCTACAGGTGTCCAGTGTCCTCATTTCTTCCTTCCCCGCTCCAAGGTCCTCTCTCGGCTTCAGTCCTACCCAAAGGTGCTCCCTCATCCCCATGGGGCCTTCCCATTACTTCCCACCCACAAGAGCTCATTCTCAGGGAATTCTGGGGAGAGGACCCTCCAAGGACATCCCCACTGAGGTTCAATGCACACTTTTCAAGGAATCCGACAGACAGGTTCTCTGGGGGCCTCTGCTGTGATACATATTCATAAGAAGACGGTAAATCTGGCAAATTGGTGATTTTTTTACAACTTCCAAACAGGTGGCTAACGCCAGTAGAGTGAAATCTGCAACCAACGCTAAATGACTGACTGCATTCCACCTTAGGCTGATGACAGAATGTGTATTGCCAGTAATTGAGGGAACGAGTTGCAGTGTTTCCCATAACTTGAGCCCAAATGTCTAAATTAAGGGATGCTTAGCTGTGCTTAACTGGTGCAGTCATCACCAGCGCCCTATAAACCCTCCACTATACAGAGATGCACTTTATTAGCGATGTCTCCATAGATTATGTTCGCCTGTGTTCCATTAGAAAACTTCATTCCACATTAAACTGCAATGCAATCAGACGTCTGCCAGCACAGGAAGGCCATCTAATTGTGCGAAAGCTGGGACGTGGGGGCCGTTTCAGGAATTCACCCAGGCGGGGCTGACACTGCTTTCTCGGGAAGACTCTTTGTTCTCTCCCCGCTCGCTCGTTCCCAAACTCCTACGGGCTCCCCAGCCCTCAGGACCAGCTCCTACTCCCATTCCCTGCTCCCCCCCCCCCATCCATTATGAGACGAATCTGATCAGCTTCTATTGTAAATTTAATTTCAAGCAACCAGACGCTGCCTCCTGGCACCCTGGGACGCGGCTGCTTGTGAATAGCTCTAGATGAAATGTGAGACACATTCGAGAAGATGGCTGTGAACTCCTGGTGGAGGGAGGAAGTCGCTGGGAGGGGAGCGGCGTCCTCCTACAGAACAAGCCGTGTGCCGTGTGCCTGTCGGCACCCCTTCCCGAGCAGTGCCAGGGGCCGGATTCGGCACCTAGCATCACTGAGAGCTCCCCCTTTCCCAGAGGAAGAAACTGAGGCACAGACGGGCTGGCTCATTCGTCCAGGGTCACTGACACGGAAATGAGATCAGAAGCCATGTGTGTGGAGGCTCAAGGCCTTCACTCCCCAGTCGTCTACCTTGGGATCCCTCAACCTCAGCACACCACTGGCCTTCGTGGTGGGCGCTGTCCCGTGCACGGCAGGGGGCTCAGCAGCATCCCTGCCTCCACCCACCACAAGCCATAGCCCCTCTCCAGTCTGACAGCACTACTGTCCCCTGGGGCTCAAAATCGCCTTCAGCTGAGAACCACTGCTCTACCTCATGACTTATAAATATGCTGAGTGTGTGTGTGTGAATGTGTGTGTGTGTCTTTTTGCTTAGTTGTTTTTTCTATTCTTTCTACAAATATAGAAGTATTCCTGTTGTTTACGTCTCATCACAATTCAAAGCAGTTTACACACATTATTTAATGTAATCCCCACCAACCAGCCTATGCGGTAAATACTGATATACCCACTTCACAGATGAGGCTACTGAGTGAGGGTAAGAGTCGGAGTGACCTGCCCGTGCCAAGTGGCTGGGCAGGAGCTGGAACTCAAACTCGTGTCCTGCACCTGCAAGGTGCCTCCTTCGCTCAGGGCTCTGCCACAGCAACACGTGGTAGAAGGCTTGACCGCCAGCCTCAAGGAGCTTAGACTGACCAACACAACCCATGAGCAAGCAGCTGGAGAAAGGGGAGGGGAAGGGGGTTGGGAGCTGGGCTGGGGGTGACCCCTCCACCTTATGCTGGAATGCAACAGTGATGAAGCTCAGTGCTGGAACAGGGGAGGAAAGGTAAATGCATCACAAATGTACAGACCGAGGGTTGCAAAGCGTACGCGTGTCACGCTGTCAACAGTAAACACAGAAGCCCGTGTGATGCGAGCCGAGAAAGCCGAGGCAGGTTTCCTGGTGGTTGTGCGCCACCGTTGGGCTCCCACGGGATCCGTAAGGCCACCCACTGGGAGCGACTCCCCATGAGCTGTCCTTCACGTCTGCAGCTCTCTGATCTACAACGCCTGCTGGCTGAGCCACAGAAGAAGTGTCGAGAGGCAGAACAGTCCACCGAGGGGTCTGCAGCAGGTGGCTTACCTTCCACCGCTCTGTAAGGCAGGTGGGTGTCACCTCTACTTTACAGAAGAGGTTTAGAGGGGCCAAACCTTGCACAGGTCACAGCGCAAATCAATGCAGAACCGAGCCGGGTATAAACACAGGCCTGTCCCCACTGCACCCGACTGTCTCCCAGGAACACACTGCGAGAGGAGGGGACCTGCTTGTTCCGCTGTGAATGAAGGACAGTTAGTGCGGCCAACACCCTGGTGGCCTGGAGTCTAGACCCACTGGGCCAGTCGGGCTTGTGTTCTGCTCCCAAATCAGACGCTGCGGAGCCGCCACCACCCCTTCCCTGTTCTTATTGCCACTGCGCAGTCCCTATAAACCCACCCTTAACCCCAGGGACAGCAGTTCCCATAACAGCACGCAGGTCCACAGCACCATCTCTCCCCGCTGCTCCGGCTCAGGCCATCGCCACCTCTGGCCTGGCCTGGCCTGGCCTGGCAGTCACCAGTCTGGCCCCCACCCAGTGCCTTGTCCACACAGCAGCCAGATTGTGCCAAAATCCTCCACTTGAAAATCATCATTGGAAGGGCACCTGGCAAACACGTGCAGCTAACAGCATACTTCATGGGAAAGATGAACTGTTTAAAGATCGGGAACCAGACAAGAGTGTCCACTCTCACCTTCCGTTCGGTACTGTCCTGAAGGATTTATCCAGTGCATTTAGGCAAAAGCAAAAAAAAAAAAAAAAAAAAATTAAACTACAGGCAACTAGATGAGAAAACAACTAAAACTTTTTATTCGCAGACACAGACACGACTAGAACTGTTAATAGCAAGTTCACCGAGGTCACTGGATACAAGATCAACATACAAAAATAAATTGTATTTCTAGATACTACCAATGAATAATTCAAAAATAAAATGAAATTAAAAACAATCCTATTCACAATAGCCTCAAAAACAGTAAAAATCTTAAGAGAAAGGTCCGGCTCAAATTGGAGAGGCAAGACCATGTGTTCAGCTCCCCTTCAGTCTAACCCCCTAAATGCTCATGGAATGACCTCAGGTACATAAGAGGGACTCTATGTCCCCTTTGGAAGCCAGGAAGGAAGAGGCGCCTACGTGCCGTGATCACTGAGGCTCTGGAAGGCGCATCTGGCGAGACCCAAGGAGGAGAGGGGCTGAGATGGTGACTGAGAAACACAGTTTAAAATGTATTCTGAAGAACACACTAGCAGAATAAACACCACAGAAAAGGCAAAGAAAACTTACACAGAGAAGAGGAAATAATAATAAGGGAGCTTAAAAACACAAAGTATTAAATATTATACAAACATTACACAAAAGAGCAAACATATCAGTTATCACCAAAAGACGTGAGTGAATTAAACTCCCCTGTTAAAAAATAAAGGGTCTCAGGAAAGAGTTAAAAAAAAAAAAAAAAGTCCAGCCAGTGTGGCTCAGTGGTTGAGCGTTGACTCATGCACTGAGGTCTCCAGTTCGATTCCCTGTCCCGGCACATGCCCAGGTTGTGGGCCAAACCCCCAATGAGGGGCATGTAGGAGGCAGCCAATCAATGTTCTGTCTCGTTGATATTTCTCTCTCTCTCTCCCTCTCACTTCCTCGCTCTCTAAAATAAAAAAAATTAATAATTAAATAAATAAATAAAAATCCAGCTATATCTTGTACTAAGAGTTACACCTAAAACAATGACATAAAAATATTAAAAACAGAGATATTGGCAAAGAGCAACTCAAATGCAAACCTAAAAGAAAACAAAGGCAGTAAAATCAGTATAAAAGTAGATGTTAAGGCAAAAAAACATGGGGATAAACATAATTTTTATCTTAAAGAAAATATATAATTCACTCTGAAGATCTAACATTTAAAAATACATGTGATGCCCTGGCCGGTTTGGTTCAGCGGTTAGAGCGTCGGCCTGCGGTCCTGAGAGACCCGGGTTCGGTTCCCGCTAAGGGCACGTACTTCGGTTGCAGTTTGTCCCCGGCCCTGGTCGGTTGTGCGGGTGGCAGCCACTCGGTGTGTTCCTTTCACATCGATGTTTCTCTCTCTCTCTGTTCCACTCTCTCCCTCCCACTCTACCTGAACAAAAAATGGAAAAATGTCCTCGGGTGAGGATAAAAAAAAAATAAATAAAAATAAAAATACATGTGATGAGTACAGCATCAAAATATATAAAATAAAAACTTAGAAATAAAAGGAGAAATGGACAATAACAGCCATGAAAATGTAAAAACAACACAATGCTTATCCTCAACAAATTAGACAATAAAGAAGAAACAAGAAAAATTAAATAATACTAACAATAACTTTACCCTTCAACCAAAGAATCTGTGTTACTAACAATAACTTTACCCTTCAACCAAAGAATCTGTGTTTTAAAATACTCACAGAACATTTACATAAACATGATCTCACACTGAAAATAAAGACAACAAATTCTCCAAAGTAGAAATCCAATCTGATCATAATGCAATTCAACTGAATAATAATTTTTTAAGTATAAAAAAGTTTACTGGAAAGTTTGGGGGGGGAAACCCCTAGAGTCAAGGAAAAAACAAAATTGCAATTACAAATTCTTTCTACAGTAATAACTATCCATCAAAATTAATGGGATATAGTCAAAGTTGTACTGAGGGGAAAATGCTTCTTAATGTTTTTATTATCAAACAAGAAGTAATGGAACTAATTCAATTCACAAAATCAACAAAAGAGCAATATCAGCCTAAGGTGAGTGGGAGAAAGAACAGATAAAGATAAAAACGGGAATCAATAAGTTAGATAATAAGGAAGGAATAAAATTGATAGCCCTGGAGTTGGAACTTTAAAAAGACCAATAAAACAGGCAAACTTCCAGCAAGCGAGACTGAACAAAGGCAAAAACACAAATGCACAGAGCAGGTGTGAGGAAGAGGGTGTGGTCCCACACACTGGGGGGACAGAAATGTTTTGTGACAAAACTATATGCAACTCCACACTGATACCTTTGACGACCTCCATAAAATAGATGATTCCCTAGACAAACATACATACAGAAAATGATTCATGAGTAAAAAAAAAACAAACTGAGATTAATAACCATGCGAGAACACAAGAAATTTCACAAAGACCTGAGTCCCCACCGAACCCACTAGCCATCCCCTCTATACCCCCGAAGGAGTGTTATTCCAAACCCTTCAAGGAGCACATTACCCGTGCCATTTGCAGTGTGCCCCAAGGCGTGAGCTCCTGGCCAGGGGTGCTGGGAGCAGAGCACTCTCTCCAGCCTCCGCCTGGGCTGAGCCCGAATGCCCTTGGCTACTTCTGAAATGACCTGACAAGAGCAGATCAGGAGGATGACAGAGGAGGAACCTGCAAGGATGACCCAGTGACCATGCAAACCTGGGAGCCGCCTCCTCAGATACGGCTGCTTGGCCAGAGTGAGCTGTGCGGAGGCCAGGGTACAATCCAGGGCCTCCCCTGCCAGGACCACCTTCCTAGGTCACGAAACCCCACCCTTCCAGGCGAGAACAATCCCCACCTCCGGAGAGTCTTCCAACACGTCACTCAGAGCCGGTAAGCCCGAACGCCAGGAAACGGACGTCTGACCATTCGTGTGTGGGCTCTGCCTTAAGAGCAAGGGGAGCTGGCATAACCCCACTAGGCAGACTTGGAAAGTTTGCCTCCAGCATCCACACCCCAACCAAGCACCCCAGTAGCCTGATCAGACGTCTTCATCCTTCAGCATTCATCAAAAGTCAATGCAGCCTGGCTGGTTTGGCTCAGTGGTTAGAGCGTCGGCCTGTGGTACAGAGAGACCCGGGTTCGGTTCCCGCTAAGGGCATGTACCTCGGTTGCAGTTTGTCCCCGGCTCAGGATGGGTTGTGTGGGTGGCAACCACTCGATGTGTCCCTTTCACGTGAATGTTTCTCTCTCTCTCTCTCTCCCTCCCACTCTATCTGAACAAAAAATGGAAAAATGTCCTCAGGTGAGGATAAAAAAAAAAGTCAATGCAGGTGGCCTACATGGTGTCACCTTAGCTCAACATCTGGGACTCGCCCCCTGGGCCCTCATCCAGTGCCATGGACTTAAGAACTATCCAGTCCCAATCTCCCAGTTCACTAGCTCTGGCCATGATGTCCCTGGACTCTAAACTCATATATTCAAGCCCACGCCTGTCTCTCCCATTGGCATATAACCCTATGAAGACAGGGGCTTTGTCTTGCTCACCGCTATATCCCTAGCTCCCCGGCCAGTGTCTGGAACATAACGGGTGCTCATCAACTCTGTGTGGAACGAATGAGGGAAGGGGATTCCGGTCCCTCCATCCAAGTTGCACTGAACACCTGCTGTGTGCCAAACCCTACTGAGCATCGGGAGACGGATAAGCCCAGCCTTGTCTAAAAGAAACTACTAGTCAGGGGGCGCCCGACATCCCCCCTCTGCTGCAGCCTCACCAGCCTCACCTCTGCACTGCCTGGAGAGGGCAGGCTGCCGGAGAGAGGGGCCAGGGCTGAATCGGCAATGTTGTTTGTGACCCTGCTCCTGGCACCTTGAACAAAGCCTTCGGGTTAAGGGCTTGGCAGGGACCCTCTCAATAGTATATCATTAATTAACACCCTGAGCTCCCCAGGACTTGGCTGGTAAGCCCTTAGCCCTTTGGTTTCCTGGGGAGCCCAAAGCCTGGCTGGCAGGACCCTGACAAAGCTTGCAATGGAGCCAGGCAGGCCACTGAGCGATGCCTCAGAGCGATGCCTCTGGAGCCCTGACTGTGCCCCAGAAAAGTCTGCACTTTCTGAGGACGCGGCGGCTTCCATCCCTGTCTCCCTCCTCCAAGCGAACCCTGGCTTAGGAGGCAGCGCAGGGCAACAGGAAGGCAGGCTCACCTTCTCCCTGGTTTCCTCTTCCGCCAACTGCAAGGGGGTTGAGAGAGTGGGACTGTCCCCTCATTTCTGATTCTACACCCACACAGTGCAAGGCAGATGCCAACAGAGTATTCATGGCTTTTGATCACGGGATGCCAGACACAGCCACTACCGTTAGCCTTCAACTCATATCTGCTGCGTCCAAGGGGAGAAAATTAATTTCTGTGTGTGCAAAGACTATACACCAGCAGGTATTCACACCTACACCCGTATGCACACAAAACCAGTTTTCAATAGAAAAACCTAAATTTCTCTATAGCCCTTTTACGTCTTCTGTCGAGTCTTTCCAAATATCCAACTCATCAACCCTGCCTCTTGGGTACTTCTAAGCAAGAGAAAGGAACTGGGAAATGTACAGAAAGCAGAGGCGTGAAGGGCGGGCCCGTAAAACAGGGGTCTTTGCTGACGACCATAAATCTTTCACCCCAGTGGGTTCTCCCTCTCAGCAAGCTGGCTTGGGGCCCAGCCACTTGCTGGGGGAAGCGGCAGGGGGTACCTGGTCCGCAGGTTCTCTGGCTGAGGTGGGCCATCAAACACTGACAGAACATCGAAGTCTTCTTCCAGGGCGAAGGACTGGAAGACGAGCTGGATCCGGTGCTGGTCCTCGGCCGTGATGGTCCACGTGCAGTTGGCGTAGTTGGGGTAGCCGTACGGGAACCCTGGGCTCTCCACCGTCCCATTGGGGCCCTGCAGTTGGAACGTGCAGTTCTGGCCTGGGAGAGAGAAAGGGAGCGGTTCAGTGTGGCCAGAGGAACTCCTAGAAGCTCCCAGGGAGACAGGAGCAATGAGTGAGGGAATCACGAACCCACTCTTCCAAGGGCTTCGCTGGGCCAGCCCCAGTCACGAAGAGGCAAGATGGGTGACTGGCACTGAGTGCCAGCCGGCGGTGCTGTGTGCTGTGCAGGCGATACAATGCGCATCGTAGTAGCCAAGCCTCGGAACAACTCTCGGGGGTAGGACACAGGCTCAGAGACAGTGAACAAAAAGGCAACCAGACCAGGCAGAACGTGGGCTTCCTATTCACACGAGATGCCAGAGTGACGATCGCAAACCTTCTCCGCCATCCACAGCCTCCTCCCTCTCCAGGCCCCTGGTCTCAGCTACTGTCCTCTCCTCCCCTCCTCACAGAAAACAAAACCCACCAGCGGGGATCCCTTGTCTTCCCACTTCCAAACCCATCTGGCCTGCCCCATGCTGTCTTCCTTCCTCCTACAGAGAAACCACCTCTCCTTCCATCTTAACATTATGGACCAAAAAAAAAGGAGGGGGTTCTGTAGAAAGTAACCTCACAGGGCAATTTGATAATAAATTCCTAAATGAGCAGGTTATGTTGGGTAGTCATGCCCCAGGCATGTACCTTCTTTAATCAAAGGTTTTCCTTTGCCTTAAGCAAGCCTGGTGCATTGTTTCTATGCATCTAGGTTAACACACCTTTGAAAAGCCTCTTTTCAGACCCCTCAGAAGAAAAACCACCCTCCCGAGAGCACTGTCTCATTATCCAGTCACCCCGTCCCGCCTTCTTTCTCCTGCCTGCATGCAGTCTTCCTTGAGTTCCCGCCTCAGTTCCAAATGCATAAAAGAAACTGCAAACTGTCATTCTAGGGAGCATTTTCTACGCCTGTTGAGCTCTTTCTTCAAGGCATATCCTCTGGCACAAATACATTTTTGAAAAAAAATTATCTATAGGTTTGGACGTTCCTCTGTCGACAACATAATCCTACCCTGTGCCCTCTGGACCCCACCCCACCCCTTCACAGGCCTTGCACACGCTTCTCTCTCCTGGAGGACACGCATGTGTAAGCGATTCCCCTCCACTAGAACCTCCCCAGTGCCACGTGCTCAAGACTCTATCACTGAGAAAACAGTTCCCTACTCTGCTCATCTCCCTCAGCCTTATCTGTCTTCCTCTTCGCAGCCAAATTTCTAGAAAACGCAACCTTTTCTTCCAAGTGTTGTCTGCACTGTCTTACTTCCCACTCCCTCTCCAGCCCCATCGCTTCTGCCTTCTGGCCCCAGTGACCTACCCAAACAGGTCTACTGAGTTCACGATGGGGCCAGCAGGTGTTTTCAGTCTTCATTTAACAGAGCCCTCTCGGCTGCCTCTGACCTGTTGCTCGCATGCGCCCTCCTCTGGAAACGTTCCTCCCAGGCCAGGAGTCTCAGACTCCGCCGTGCACACACAGTGCCGGGGACAAGGCTGAAGCGTGGATTCTGATGCACAGCACCTGGGAGGGGCCAAGTGTCTGCTGCTCTCCCCCACTCCCTGGTGACACAGTGATGCTGCTGCGCGGGAACCTCCTCATTGCTCTTCAATTGAAAACATCATTTAAGTCTGTGAGGGTCTCCGGCCCCTAGTAACTCTCGCCTTGTGTCCACTAGGTTCCAGTCAAACCCTGCCCTTCTCAGTCCTTTGTACCTGCCATGTTCTCTTAGTGCACAGCCACAGGACCTTTGCACAGACTGTCTTCTTTGCCTAAAACACACTTCCCTCCCTTCTTGGCATATTTATCTTTCAGATCACAGTCAAGTGTCTCTCCTTGACTAGGACAGACCCACTACTATATGCTCTCATGACACCATAACCTCTCCTTGGTAGCACTTATCACAGAAACAAATTTCCATGCTTCCATGTGATTCGTTCATAATTATCTGTCTCCTTGCCAGGCTGTAAGCTGCATGGGAAAGTAGCCCGTATGTGAGTTCTCCCACTTTTAAAGCCCCACACCAAGCTCAGTACCAGGCACATTGTAAGTTCTCAATCATCGAACATACTGTTTATATTTGGTGAGTGTCTGGTCCAGTTCTCAACCTTCCTAATGCCGTGGCCCTTTAACACAGCTCCTCGTGTGGTGGTGACCCCCAACCATAAAATTATTTTTGTTGCTATTTCATAACTGTAATTTTGCTACTGCTATGTCTTAGGCGACCCCTGTGAAAGGGTTGTTCGACTCCCAAAGGGGTTGCGACCCACAGGTTGAGAACCGCTGGGTTAGACATTCTTCTAACAACTCGACATATCTTGACTTGTTTAATCCTCACAACAGCCCTATAAGGTGGACGTTATCAAAATCATCTCCATTTTACCAATGGAAAACTAAGGCAAAGAGAAGTCCAAGGAGGGGGCCCAGGTCACAGAGTTACTCAGAGATGGAATTCATCATGAGCCACCCACCGCAGATCCGCCTTCTTAACTATGATGCTAATACACTGGCTCAACACTAATGTTTTTAAAGCCCACATTAGGGACTAACCAACAAAGGACAGTTAATCTCTAAAATGACTAATAGTAGGAAAAAAAACAAAAAAACACAAAACAAACAAACGCCTTAACACAAAGTATCCCAGTAAAAAAGCAAGAAGTTCAGATCTTCTGAATAAATGCTAAATGGGCATTTCATAAAATACGGCTTGTAAACCTAGTTAAAATAAGCATCCGGGACTAGAAGGAAGACTGTTCCCTTAACTGTGATAGAGCATCATTTTAGAATAATTACCTCCATCATACTTATGGTGAAAACCTGATTAAGATCAGGAATGAGACAGAAATGCTACTGTCACCTCTGAGAATTCACACCTCATTGGAGGAGCCGGCCCACGCTACACCAGGAAAGGAAATGAGAAAGAAGCAAACATATGGTTTGCAGATGATATGTTAATACACCCAAAACACCCAGGAGAATCAATTATAAAGTTATTAGAACTAATAAGAAATTTCAGTTAAGTAGCCAAATGCGAAATAAATATACAAAATCAATGCCAGAGACTGATGAAAATATAAAGAAAAACACATAATAAAAACATATAGCAATGCATATAATAAATGGAAATAAACTTAATTAAGGAATGTGTAGGCACTGTATGAAAATAACTATGATAGAGGGATGAAGTTTTTGAATAATTGAAGAGACACCGCATAATCTTGAATGGAAAAACTACTGAAAGGTTAATTTAGAATATTAACCTTTTGAAAAGTTAATTTATAAGCTTACTGCAATTCTGACCAAAAGCCCAATGACCTGTTTCAAATTTGGTAAGACGATACCTAGGTTTAACTGGAAAAATAGGCAGTTACAGTGCAAAAATTTTAAAAGGTGGTCAACGTAGTTACCCTACAAGATACTAAACACAATCATCAAATGATACTTAAGAAAACAGCGTGGAGGTAGCCTGAGAGTGGACAGGCAGAACATGAAATTATATTGCAGAAACAGCCTTAATACACATAAACACTGAAATATGTGTATGACAACATTAGGAAAATCAATGAGAAAATGAAAACATTTTTGCAGTGTCAACTAATTAACTGTTTAGGAAAAGAATGATCTCCTCAACTCACACCACACACTAAACAAATTCCAGATAGAATAGGGTCACAAAAAAATCAAGCCAAAAACATAATTAGAAGAAACTATAGGCGAATAATGACCTAACTGTGATTTTCTGAACATAAAAGTTGTGGAAGATACTAAAAGATTGATAGTTTTATACAAAAAGTACTAATGGTTGTGTGTCAAAAATAGAATCAAAATCGAAAGGCATACAAAAACATTAGGTAAAAAATAATATCCTTAATATAGAAAGAAATTAGATGAATCGATAGAAAAACAACAAGCACTATAATTGAAAAATTGGACAGGGTCTTGAACAAATTAGTTCACAAAAGAAGAAACTAGAAAAATATTCAACCACAATAACAATGAAATAAAGCTTCTATCTCCACAACTTCCAAAGGAGTCCCCTAGTTCACGTCCCTAAAGTTCCCCTCACTGGCAGTGACCCCAGATCTTCTTGGCTCATGTTCTAAAACCTGCCGAGTGATGTCACTTTATCATGTCATTCATTCATTCATTCATTCATTCATTCATTCATTCATTCCTCTAGGACAGACCCTGTGATGGGCCATGGGGCTCAGATCATAGACTAAACAGCAAATCCAGGTACACATGTACCCCTTTAGCAGCACCCTACTAAAGGGATGCACAGAGCGATTCTGGAGTACAGATCCCACAAGAGCCACCCCTTCTGGGCTCCCCTCATCATGTCCTGGACAACCGCTGATACCAACATTCACCACCCCCCCAGCTCCCAGACTGCTGTTTGGCTCAGACTAGCACCGTTCTGCAGCTGCTGATTCGGAATCTGGGTACGAACGGTGAAGAAACAGGTGAAGGGGGTTCAGAACAGAGCCCCAGAGAACACTTTCCATGCAAAGGACAAGAAAGGTGACAGACAGAATGGTGGGAGGGGAACCAGAGGGCAGTTCGATACCGGAGAAGGTGACTCGATGTCTAAAGAGTCCCTCTGGAAGTAAGAATGCCGAGAGTGGGAACTCTGTCCTGGTTCCTACTTCACCACAGCGCCTGGAATTCAGGATTTGCTGAATGGATACATGAATTCTAGCAAGGGCAGGCGGCAGGTGGCAAGGTGAACAGAGGCCAGATTATAACAGGTAAAGGCAAGACTGGCTGGGGAGAAGGGGGAGGCCACTCTCTTTCAAACTGTAATTTCCAGTTTCTCTTATTTTAGAAAATTTGGAAAATATAGGCAAGAATATAAAAGGAGGAAGCATTATAATGTCACCTTCCATCCAGAGGCAACTGCTGTTAATATTTTCATTTATTTTTTTTCTAATTGTCTTCATGCATATTTCACACTGGTGAGATAATGTGCAGATAATTTGGTGTTCTCTTTTTTCAATAAGTTATTCTCCAGTCAAATCACAGAAGAATAGCTGTGATTTGGGCACTTGTGATATGCATAGATGCACATTTATGCAACACAAAGAAAAATTAAACTCTCGTCTCTCTCCCTTCCAGCCAATCCAAAGTAATCAGAGTTAACAGGCGGGTAGGTATGCGTCCTCCAGCCTTCTCCTCTCTCCTGCAAATAAATGGACACAGTACCGGAGAATTTTTATTAACTTGTTTCAAAAATGAAATTGGAGTTTAGCTCATTTCTCTGCAACTTGTTTTCTCACTTAACAATCCATCAGGGACACCTTCCAGGTCAGCAGATACATCTGTAACTTGTTTTTTATAGAAATGTGTAATATTCCAAGGCGGGGATGTAGCTCAATGTATTCAACCACTCCCCTGCTGATGGCCATTCAGGTCATTTCTTGGTTTTCTTTTGCAACAATTCAGTAAACATTATAACATGAGCTTTTCCCCTGAGATATTGAATCGGTTCCTAAACAGCATTTTAAATGGATACACAATATCCCAATATATGGTTATCCTAGAATTTACTCAACCTTCCCCTATTGTCAGTCATTTCAATTGTTTCTGGACTTTTTTATCCCCGTTATAAATAAGACCTGGACTCTTACGAAGGTCTAAGTGACAGAATGCTGGTCAGTGCAGTGGAAAATGCTTTTCCATGGCCAGAGTCCCAGAACAAATGTTCACTTTTGCAGAAGTGGCCGCCAGCTTGGCTTTGGGGGAGGGAGGTGGTGTCCATGTCGTTTGGGTTGGCTGACCTCTGTGACAGGCATTGTCGGAGGTGGCCAGATAGGGCCGAGGCCTGACTCCTCTGGAAGTCTCCTGAAATCAAATGCATGTCAGTGAGTTAAGAAAGGTACAACCCAGAGCAGCCACTCCAGGCTAACATGCTAACAGAGTGGAAGCCCACGCCAAAGTGGCTAAAGGTCCTTTCATGCCTATGAAATGCTGAGTTTCTTCCAAGAGAAAAGCTACCTGTGCCTCCCTTCTAGTGACCAGCTTGCTGTCCAGCAGACAGGAATGCTGCTGTAGACTTTCCTCTGAGGGTGCCTTGTATGTCTTTCTCAGCACCCGGGTGTCTGCCTTCTCTCGCCCATACCTCTACGTCAATGCAGCTACCAAATACGACCCATTTCAAGCTCAAGAACAATCCTGGTGAACTAGACTCTTCACGTTGTTGTTCACGTATTTGTTTTTGGATGATTTCTTTTAGGACAGACTTCCAACAGTGCCGGTGACTGAGTCAAACGACACGATTTTTCTGACACTTTGGCTCTGGATCACCCATTTGGTTCATTTCTTTCCAGAAAATGTGCACCAATTACATCCTCAACAGCCCTGGGCAGGAATACCCATCTCAAGACATCATCACCAGCACTGTCTATTACCTTATTGACAAGGTTTTGCCTACTTGATAGGCGCAAAAAACAATGCTACTTATTTTATCTAGCATCTCTTTGTGACTCAGATTCAACATTTTATCAATGTTTCCCTAACGATTGTAATTCCTCCTTTGGGGAACTATCTGGTGAACTCTTTGGCTCATTTTTCAATGTGGTTTTTATTTATTTTTGTACTGATTCACATGTCTGTATCCTCTGTGCGTCATATATGGTACGTATGTACATTCTGCAGTCATTTTGGCTTTTTATGCTGTTTGACATAGAGGTTTCTCAATTTTATGTACTTAAGTCTTCTATAAGCTCTTCTATTTTTCTTATCAATGTGTACTAAGTCTTTATAGAATCAGGATTCCACTCCTGTGTCATCTTTGCTGCAAACACTGTTTTCCACCTGGTCGTGTGCTTCCGTTTTGTTTAGATTTTTCACGGAGATTACAGTGTTCAGGCTGTACCGGCAGTCACATTTACCTGTCTATTCTTGGTAATTTATTTCCCTTTTGGCTGTTTAGAAAGACTTCACTCTGGCTTCTCGTCTCACTCAACAGAAAAGCCCCAAGTCCTTGCTGTGTCTCAGAAGCCCGACCTGAGTGGACACCGGCTGCCCCTTGACCCCTCCCCTGCCATCACCCTGCTGCCTCCTGGCTGTCCCTTAAGCCCATCCCCCGCCCGCCCTGGGACCCTGCTCAGCACTCAGCCCAGAAAGCTCTTCCCCTGATGCTGTGAGACCCACTCCCTCACTTCCTTCAGTCTGGGTCACATACCACCTCCTCAGGACCCCCCCTCTCACACCAGGAGCTCCGGGTCCCTGTTTCACTTCTCTCCTCAGCACTTAGCACCCTCTGGCATATATGTTCCTGCCCCCCCCCCCATTAGGATGCAATCTCAGGAGAGTGGGGGCAGGGTAGGTTGCTCTCTGCTCTCTCCCATATGCAGTCTGTACTTCTACCCAGCAGATGTGCAGACAAGAGCTGCTGGGTAAATGAATGAATTTGTGGATAGTAATTGCCCGTCCAGCTCTCTGTGCTGGGAATGCTCTCTCTCTAGTTCCTTCACCCAGCTAACTGCAGGACTTGAACACTGGCTGCCTCCTCCAGGAAGCCTTCTGGGAACCCTCAAGACAACGGCACATCTTCTTCCTTTGCCGACTCATCCTTGGTGAATGAATTAATGACTAGCACTGTCAGCGTGATATGTTTGCGTGGCTTCTCCAGCAGCCTCCTTGAGATGTTCTTGTATCTTGATCTCTAGCACCTCGCCCAGTATTTGCCCACAGTAGACACTCGGTACATATTTTTGGAATGAATGAATGAATGAGTGAAACAAATGATTATTATACTCAGATAACACCTACCAGCTTCATTTGTCTGTGTATTTATAGTTCTGGAGGTGGCTTCATAAAAAGGTTACAAAGTCTCAGGTTCAAATGTCCATTAAGCCACTTACTACACGGTGGACAATTTATATGAAACTCCTTAAACCTTAGTTTCAATTTCTTTAAAATTAGCCCCCACTTCTCAGACAGCTGTACAGATTAATGTGATAATATCTGTAAGCTGCAAGTGATCAATAAATATCAGCTGATCTTTCAGAAAAGGCTTACACTTTTTAAGTAGGTTCCAGTCACATTTTGTTAAGGTTATTCCCAGACATGTTGTGCTCTTTCTGTTGCTCCAGCGAATGACGATTTTTCCCATTATTTTTTTTTCCCCCTAGCTGGTTATTACTGATACACAGAAAATCTATTGATTTTTATACATTCCTCTTGCATCCAACTGGGTTTCTGAACTCTTATTAATTCTAAAGATTTCTTCGTTGATTCCCTTGGGTGTTTTAGGTACACAATCATGTTGTCTACAAATCATGATAATTTTGAGGAGATAACTCTTTTGAGAAGTTTGGCAGGAAAATTCAATTCAATTCTGCAAATATTTATTGACTGCTGAGGTCAATTTTAGACAAACTCAGTCGAAGATGCCAGTGGGGATGGCCAGAAGGCAATTAGGTCTGTGGACGGGAATTTGGGAGCACAGTCTGGGCTGGAGATATGGATTTGTCAACGCTGTGCAATTAATGCAACCGGCCTAGGCGGTGACGCAGAAGACAGCTGCAGATGCGGGGGAGTCATCACACCGGCCAGAGACGTCTCCTGCCACAGGAGCCACCTGTGCCCCCCGAGGCCACAGGAGGATGCTGGCCCAGCTCCACGCGTGCCTTCCGGAGGGGTGCCTTGTCTGCACAGATGGCAGAAGCAGGGGTCAAACGGTGTGGCCCTCCGCCCTGACCCTTCAGGAGTGGACCAGAGGCCACAGTTGCAGAGAGGCTGGCACCGAGCCTCACCAGCCCCTCCCCCCTCCACATTGTGCTTCAGTCACACCACATAGCTCATCGTCCACTACACTCCAGGCCCTTTCAGGCCTTTCCAATGCTGGCCCTTCCCGGGGATGCTCTTTCCCTGCCTCCTCCACCCAGCCAACCTCACCCACTGCAACAGATGCAGCTCACAGAGCGTCTCCGTGGTTTCCGGCAGCTACGTTCTCTCTCTCTCTCTCTCTCTCTCTGCCATCCAACAAATCACAGGCCTCTTCCTCCCCAATCTGTGCATTTCAAAACAAAAACAAAAATGGCATACCACTTAAAACCCCTCAATGGCTCCTCCAGATAAAGCCCCGGGTCCTAACTGTGGCACACAAGAGCCCCGTGGCTGGCCCTGCTCCTTTGCCAGGCTTCCCTTCTTGCCACTCTTTCTGTTTGAGGACACTCCGGCCCAGCCAGGCTCCATTTGGTGCCTTTAATGTTCCACATTCTTTTGCGCAGTCTAAGTCCTCAAATGTGCTGTACCCTCCGACTGAAGCATCCCTTCCCCATCCTCTGGTCGGACCAACTCCTAGTCATCTTTTAGGTTGCATCTTCAACTTCACCACCCCCAGGAGAACTTACAGTCTGCTATGCTAAGGAGTACAGCACACCCAGGCACACATGCAATGACACGCCACTGCACGTCACTGCGTGTCCTCACAGTGCCCTGCGTCTCCATCGTCCTACGCAGCACACATCAGAGCACCGCTCAGTGTCTGTCTTCCCTAGGAGCTGCGGATCCCTTGGAGCAGAAACCACGTTCTGTCACGTTCACACTGATCCCCAGCACGTTGCCTGGACAACAGGTGTCCCATGGAGATTTGCATAATGACTGCACCCTACATGCAGCTCTCCTAGGTCACCCATCCCACTGAACTGCAGGCCCAGGGATCCTCCAGAGTCCTGCCCCTCTCTGCAGTCCCAGCTCCAAGCTCCAGGCATGGATTGTGGATGTGCATTGAGTTTTGGATGAGAGAATTGTCACAGGTGTTTCTAATGAAGTTGTACATTGATTTTTTTTCCCCCCTAGCAGAGTTAACAATCAAAGAAATTTCCATTAATGTGTGAGTCTAGTCCAGGGTTTCTGAACCTCAGCACTATTGACATTTTGGGCAGGATAACTGTTTTTTTGTGGGGGACAGTCTTGTGCATATGAGATGTTTAGCAGCATCCCTGGCCTCTACCCAGTGAATGCCAAGTAGCACTTCCGAGCTGTGACAACCAAAAATGACTGCAGACATTGCCGAATCTCAGCTAGGAAGGAAAATCACCCCTCGTTGAGAATCACTGGTGTAATTCTTAGCTATTCTGGAGTTCTTAATGAAAGCTAGAAGTAATCTCCTTAGAATAATACATATAAGAATCTAACCTCCCACCTTTTTCATTCATTTCAGACTCAAGAAGCCGACCCATGGTCTCCCAGACCAAAGACTCTTCACCTTTGTTGTGCCATGGTCCACTCTGGCAACCTAGCAAAACCTCAAACAATGTTTTTAAATGCATAAAACCAAATATATAGAATTCTACTGATATATAGTTTTCAAAATATTCTGAAAGTTCACCATCAGTAACCTAGGTGCTCCTTTATTAATGCATTCGATCAAGCCAGATGAAGCGGCGGGCCTGGCACATCTGTGGTCTGAAGCAGGGATGCTGTGTCTAGACAGTCGTGACAACTGTAACGTTCTGTGAAAACGGCTGTGATTGCATCAGTGACAGAGTCAGAGGTACCACCAACACTGCAACACTCTGTTGCCTGTGCTCACGACCGGTAGAAATGCTAAGTCTCAAGAGCAGATTAATGAACAAAGATGCAATTCTCCCCATTTATGTTAGGGACCCCCTAGATTCTATCAAGAACCCAGATGTCCAAGCCAAATTCAATCTTCCATCCAGCGAGTCCAAGGGGGGCTGCTTAGCTCCAGGCAGTATGTGTATGGGGGAGGGGAGCAGTGAGGGGTGAATCTGGGTATTGTCCATGCCCCGAAGGAGTTCACAGTGGAGTATAGAGACAGACAGACATAGCCCATTTTACTATGTCTCCACTGGACGAGTGGTTCAGGGACACTCACTGTTGGGTCCCAGGGGACAGCAGAGAGCAATACCAGACACCAGGAAGACAGGTGCTTTTGTGCCGGTCTGAGAAGGGGACCAACATTTATCCACATGCTTCACTAACACCATCTCCTTAGTATGTGCGATGACCCCCTTGAACGGCTCTAATGCCCCCACCCCTACCACTTTCCACATGAAGAAACTGGCGCTCCTCAAGGTCACAGAACACACTCAAGGTCACACAGGTAGCAGTGGAAGAGCTGGGATTCAAACCCAGATCTGTGGGAAAGCAAAACTCAGTCCCCTCCCCGTACAGGGCTCTAAGGATCCCTCCACACACCATCTGGGGGCACCCTTCCCAAGCGGAGGTCCTGTTTCCACTCTGCGCCGGCGCTGGGGGCAGAGCCTGGGATTTGTCGGAAGGAGCTCAACAGTTGCTGTGACTCAGGGGCTGGAAACACAGCAGCAGCGTCTCCTTCTTCCTCTCAAGCCGGGGATGCACGCAGACAAAACAGCGGGTGGAGGACAGGGTGAGGCAGCGAGCCTGTCCCTGTACCACATCCAACTGCTCTGTGGAAAGAAGCCCAGCTGCTCAGCGTCCTACTTCTAACTCGGGGCTGAGTCTCCTCCACACGCTGAACACAGAAGCCACCACTGTGGCCCAAACATGATTTTCCCTGCCTGGCGATACAGACGCAGCTCATTTGTCATTGTTTTGAGCCAACACCAGCCAGGGGCTGTTTATTATGTTGACGGGGACTCCTGGGCCAGCGCAGGCATTCACTAAGTTGTGCCACACCCCTGGATCGGCACTGAGAGCAGGGGCCAGGTGTCTGGGGACAGCTGCTTCTGCCAAGCTGCTCCCGGCTGGGTCTTTCAGAATGAACATAGGGAGCTACCACTGAGTGCTCAGGGGAGAAGATGCCTGAACTGTGGCTTTGGTCCAGGAGACCAGCTGAGCACAGGGGCTGACACACAGAAGTGTGGGGCTTAGCAAATGCTTGATTCGTGCATTTGCGACTCATTTAGGAGTCAGTACTGAGCATCCATGTCTCAGGGACTGTTCCCTTTCCTCCCACAGGCCTCAGGGCCTTTGCATTTGCTCTTTCCTCTTCTGCAGAGTTCTTTTCCCCCAGACATGGCAAAGTCCTTCTCCTCCTTTAAGTCTTAGCTCAACATTGCCTTCCCAGTGAGGTCTACCCGGACCACCCTTGATAAGTCACAACCCCACTCCTAGCTTCTTTCCTGGCACCTCCGATCTCCTTCACCTGTTCGGTGTCTTCTCCCTCCCATACCATGTGCCATTCTACAGCAGCGGTGTCCAACCTGGGTGCCCGTGGCACCCTGGTGTGCCACAAGAATGTCTGAAAAATGCAGTACCTGCCTATTTAGTCAGGGGCACGGACCTCTTGTTCCTTAGATTGTCAAATAATAAAATGACAAGAGGCATCCGGTGTAAATGAATCAAAAGTATACCTATTTTTTTTGTCACATCGGCAAAAGATCTATCTTCTGGTGTGCCACAGAGTTATAAGTTTATGTGTGCCATGAGATGAGAAAGGTTGGAAACACTGCCCTAGGGAACCCTATGTCGTTTACCTATACATTGTGCTTGTTGTCAAGATCTGCTTCCTTCTGCTAGAAGATTCCATTTATAAGGGCAAGGCCTTTGTATCACTTACTGATAAATCTCAAGTGCTTACAAGAGTGCCTGGCACGGAGCAGCTGCCGAGTGAAAGGTCACTGGATGAAGGAACTATGACCCAGTATGGTCACAAATAGACAACTCATGGAGACCTGTCTCCTTAAGGACTAGAAAGCCAGACCAGCTGGTGTGGCTCCGTCTGAGAACGTTTGGGAAGGAAAAATCCCATCCCACAGATCCAGAGCCCAGGGGAATGAGACCTGGGGAGGGGGACCCTGGGTGCCATTGCCCACTGCGCCCGCGGCCACCACACAGAGCTCCCCGAGGGCAAGGAGCACGGTCTGCTTCTTCACCGGTAGATCCCAGAGGGCCCAGCACAGGGCTCCGGAAGGAAGCGCGTGTGCACGCAGACGGCTGCAGTGCTGGGCCCTCGTTCCCACTGTCCTTCCACACCATCCAACCCGGAGGGATTCTTTTTGACCCTGTTAAACAAATGGGATTTAGGCTGAGTGATGTGCCCAAGTTTACACACAGAATAATAGATGGCAGAGCGGAGGTTCAAACACAGGCTTGTCTGACTCCTGACTGAGATCTGAAAGGATGTTCTCTGCATGAACAGTGGGACCAATGGTGGGGCGGGGGGAGAAGGATGATGGAAGGTGGAGGGGAGGAAGGAAGGGAGGGAAGGAGGGTGGGAAGGAGGAAGGAAGGGAGAACAGAAGGATGATGGATAGATGGATGGATGGATGGATGGAAGGAAGGAAGGGAAGGAGGGTGGGAGGGAGGAAAGAAGAGAACGATGGTGGAAGGAAGGAAGGAAGGAAGGAAGGAAGGAAGGAAGGAAGGAAGGAAGGAAGGAAGGAGATGGATGGAAGGAAGATGGATGGAAGGGAGAGAGGGAGATGAAGAAGATGGGGAGGAAGGAGGGAAAGAAGGATAATGGAAGGAGGAGGGAAAGAAGGAAGGAAGGGAAGGGGAGAGGAGAGAGGAAGAGAAAGATTATGGAAGGAGGAAGGAAGGAAGGGAGAGAGGGAGATGAAGCAAACGGGGAGGAGAACGGCAGGGAGGGAGGGAGATGTTATCCTAGAAGAGACTTTATTTTCATCAATTCTTTTAAATTTTTAAATTGCAGTCTCTCTCTCTCTCTCTCTCTCAGCTTGAATGAACTGAGTAAACAGAAAATCTAAAAATTGCGTCAGGGGGAAGTGGAGAAATGTACTTCCTCTAAAAATCTCTATAAAAAGAAAGCATCACAGCTCCATGTTACCCACACCCACACGCGGGCCCACTGTGGTGAACAACGCAGTTGGCCGGGCACGTGAAGGTGTCGGGTTCCGAACCTGCTCCACCAACCTGACCTCTGCTTAGAAGACATGCTGGTCGTTTCCCCAGACGCCCAGAGCTGGCCTTCGGGGCCGGCAATCACCCCGGCCTCCTCAACCTGCCAGTCACAGCCCTGCCTATACGCCTGCCTGCTGTCCCGGTGGCCTCCTGGGTCCCGCAGAGGGCTCCGGGCACAGGCACTCAGCCCATGAGTGACTGACAGGCTTCCCAGAGAGCTGCGGTGCAGAGGTCCGTGACTGAGAGCCGGGACCCAGCGGGCCTCCAGGAATCCCGCCAATGCTCCCTCCTTTCTCCTGGTGCCACCACGTGGGAGACGGGGCAGGAATTACCAAGGCCATCTGCTGAGTGGCTGGAGAAAAATCAAATGTATATGTTGAAGGAAGGAAGGAAGGAAGGAAGGAAAGAAGGGAGGGAGGGAGGGAGGGAGGGAGGGAGGGAGGGAGGGAGAAAGGGAGGGAGGGGAGGGAGGGAGGGAGGGAGGAAGGGAGGAAGGAAGGAAGGAAGGAAGGAAGGAAGGAAGGAAGGAAGGAAGGAAGGAAGGAAGGAAGGAAGAAAGAAAGAAAGAAAGAAAGAAAGAAAGAAAGAAAGAAAGAATTGGACTTCTAATGGGAGACCAGTAAAGGGGGAAGTCTAGTAGGGGCCTATAGAATCTAATTAATCCCAATGATGGAAATTTGGGCAGAAAAAAAAAAAAATCACCAGCTTGAGAAGGAGCACAGAGCTGTGGAAAGAACAGAAGTCAAGCCGATTCAATGGATATTTACTAGGGCCTCCTACAAAACAGGAGGACCCTATTCTGACTGTGCTTATGGTTGAGGGACAGCTGGAAAGCAGGAGTATAACAGGGAAGGCAGTTTATGAAAGAAGGAAAAGGTACAGAGGAAGAAGGGACCCTGTTCCCCTCCTCCAGAGTGAGCTAAGCTCCGCCACTGGCTGGGCCGCCCTTCACTCAGACTCTGAGCTTAGGCTGGGAGCCTGTTCTGAGCCCACTTCCTTCCCATGTGGATTCTTAGGATCTGGAGGTGCCCATTCTCGTGCCTCCCAAGAGGGAGGCGTGGGTCTGATCATGCACAACAAGGAGGGAGAAGGATGGAATGGAATTCCAGCATTCCTGCTTTTGGGGGAACTGCCCAAGGGACTGATTTCTGTCTCTCCGGTCTTAAAGTGCAAACAGGTAACCAGCATACCTTAAAAACAACCAAAAAAAATTTATTTGAGAGAGAAAAAGAGAGAAAGGAAGGAAAGGAGGGAGGGAGACATTGATTTGTTGTTCCACTTATTTACGTACTCATTGGTTGATTCTTGTACGAGCCTTGACTGGGAATCAAACCTGCAACCCTGGTGTATCTGAATGACTCTAAACAATTGAGTTACCTAGCCAGGGCTGATCCAGCAAACTTCGGATGCATGAGGGAGCTCTGGAGAACATGAGAGCTCAGTGCTTCTTGCACCAGAAAACCCGCAGTGCCAGAGACAGACACCAGAGGGAGCAAGAAATTACAAGCTCCCGAAAAAGAAAGAAAATGGCAAAACTGAGAAACTACAGGCACAAGCCCAGATAAAACACAATCCTGGATGAGGTTTGACAGCCTCCAGAAGCTCTAGCCAGGCTCATTGGTGAAGGTCTTCCCCTGTGTGAAGCCAGTCCATAAAGACAGGAGAGATGGCTGTTTCTTCAAATGCACAAATCACTGCAAAAAAAGTTAAGGCAAATGGAGGAACAGACAAACACAGCCCAATCACAGGAACAAAACAAATCTCTGGAAACTGACACTAAAGAAATGAGTTCTGTGAATTATTGACAAAGGATTCAAAATAATTATGTTAAGGAAACCAATGCACTACAAGAGAATGCAGACAACTAAACAATATCAGAAAAACAATGCCTGAATAAAATAAGAATATCAACAGAAATAGAAATTATATAAAAAAGAGTCAAATAGAAACTTGGAATCTGAAGAATATAATAACTGAATTGAAAAATTCACTAGAGGGGTCCAACAGCAGGCTTGAGCAAGCAGAAGAAAATATCAGTGACCTCAAATACAGGTCCTTTTAAATGATCAAGTCAGAGGAATGAACAAGAAACAAAAATGTAGAGAGTAGAGAAAGCCTAAGGGACTTAGGAAATACCCTCAAGAGGACCAGTATGCATATTATAGGAGTCCCAGAAGGAAGAGAAAGAGACAAGGGAGCAGAGAGCTTACTTAAAAAAAATAATGGCAAAAACTTTCCAAATCTGAGGAAGGAAATGCATAACCAAATTCAGGAAGCTCAAAAAACTCCAACTAGAATGAACCCAAAGAGACCCACACTGAGGCACATTATAATCAAACTGCCAAAAATCAAATACCAAAAGAGAGTCCCAAAAGAAACAAGAGAAAAATCTATTTGTGACATACAATGGAACTCTCATAAAAGTATCAGTGGATTTCTCAGCAGAAACCTTGTATGCCAGCAGAGAGTGGAAAGATATACTCCAAGTGCTGAAAGAATAAAATGGCCAACCAAGAATATTATATCTAGCAAAACTGTTCTTCAAAGAATTAAGGAGAAATAAGGAACTTCCCAGGTAAACAATCGCTGAAGAAGTTCATCACCACTAGATCTGCCGTACAAGAATTGCTAAAGGGAGTTCTTCTAGTTGAAATGAAAAAATACCACAAAGTAACATGAAAGCATACAGACACACACACACACACACACACACACTTCTCTGGTAAAGGTAAATATATAGAAAGTAAAAAAATCCTGTAATACTGTAATGTTGGTACAAAAGTCACTTTTAAATCTGGTATAAAATTTGAAAGCTAAATCCATAATAATAAGTCTAACTATAAAACTATGTTAATGAATACAAAATATAAATAGATATGTTTTGTGACACTGACAACATAAATTGGGGGGAAGGAGATGTAAAGGAATAGAGTTTTTTAATGTGATTAAAGTTACGTTGTTATCAGTTTGAAACATTGTTTTAAGTATCTGTAGAAATTCACAAAAGAAAGTAAGGAAGGAATCAAAGCTGGTCACTACAAAAAAAAAAAAAAAAAAATAAAACAATGAAACACAAAGAAAGGCAGCAAGAAAGGAAAAGAGAAACAAAATAACCATAGGGCATACAGAAAACAATTGGCAAAATGGTAACAGTTAAGTCCTTCTCTATCAGCAATTGCTTTAACTGTAAATGGATTAAACTCCCAGTCAAAAAAACAGAGTGGCTGAATAGTAAAATAAGCTCTAACTCTATGCTTGCTGTGGGACTTACTATAGATTTAAGGTAAAAACTGACAAATCTTCAGCTTGAATAACTAAGAAAAAAAGCAAAACTCAAGTAACAAAAATCAGAACTAAACGAGGAGATATGACAACTGATGCCACAGAACAAAGAGGATCCAAAGAGAGTGTTAACAATTATATGCCAGCATATTAGATAACCTAGAAGAAACGAACACATTTCCAGAGTCTTACAACCTACCGAGACGGAATCATGAAGAAATGAAAAAAATCTAAGTAGACTTATAACTAGTAAGGAGATTGAATCAGTAATCAAAAACTTCCCAACAAAGAAAAAAACCCAGTACCAGATGGCTTCTCTGGAGAATTCTATCAAACATTTAAATAATAATTAACAACAATCCTTCTCAAACTCTTCCAAAATATTGAAGAGAGAACACTTCCAAATTCACGTTATGAGGCCAGAGTTATAATTTTGATATGACACCAAAATCAGACAAAGAAACTACAAAAATAAAATAAAAATAAAAAACTACAAACCAATATCCCTGATGAATACTGATCCAAAGTGCTCAACAAAATACTAGCAAACTGAATTCAATAACACATTAAAAGGGTTATAACCATGACCAGTGGGATTCATGCCTGGAATGCAAGACTGGTTGAACATATAAAACTATATGAATGTAATACACCATATTAATGAAATGAAGGTTAAAAAGAAAAAAAAACAAAAACAAAAACGCCCTGGCCAGTTTGGCTCGGTGGTTAGAGCATCAACCCTCAGACCAAAGAGTCTCGGGTTTGATTCTGGTCAAAGGCACATACCTTGGTTGTGGTTTCATCGCCGGCCCTGGTCAGGGTCGTGCAGGAGGCCACCAGTTGATGTGTCCCACTGGCATCAATATTTCTCTCTCTCTCTCCCTCCCTCCTTCCCTCCCACTCTATCTGAAAATCAAGGGAAAAATACCATGGAGTGAAGATTTAAAAAAAACCCACATGCTCACTTCAATTATTCAAGTAAAAGTATTTGACAAAATCCAACAAACTTTTATGATAAAAAATTCAACTGATTAGAAATATAAGGAAATGACATCAATGTAATAAAGCCATATATGAAAAGTCCACAGCTAACATCATAGTCAGTGGTGAAAAACAAAAAGTGTTTCCTCTAAGATCAGAAGCACAGGCAGGGATGCTCTCTCGGCATTTCTATTCACTGTAGTACTAGAAGTCCCAGTCGGAGCACTTAGGCGAGAGTATGAAATAAAAGGCATCCACCTTGAAAAGGAGGAAGCAAATTTATCTCTATTCACAGATGATATGATCTTACATGTACCAAACTCTAGAGCCTTCACACACACACACACACACACACACACACACACACACAATGTTAGAATTAACAAATTCAGTAAAGTCGCAGGATACAAAATCAACACACAAAAATCAGTTGTTTTATATGCTAACAATAACAATTTCAAAAGGAAATTAAAAAAACAATCTCAATCATAATAGCACCAAAAATAATAAAATTCTTAGGAATACATGTAACCAAGGATGCAAAAGACTTATACACTAAAAACTACCAAAAAAGAAAAAATGCTGAAAAAATTTTAAAAAGACATGATGAATGAAAAAAAAAAAAAATCCCATGTTCATAGATTAGAATAATTAATATTGTTAAAATGTCCACACTACCTAAGGTGATCTACAGATTCAATACAATCTCTATCAAAAATCCCAATGGTAGTTTTTACAAATATAGGTAAAAACATCCTAAAACTCATATGGTATCTCAAAGGACACCATAGCAAGAAAAAAAAAAGTGAGAAATAAAAACAAAACTAGAAGTCTCATATTTCCTGATTTCAAAACATATTTCAGCATTACAGTAATAAAGACAGCATGGCACTGGCTCAGAGATACGCAAGTAGATCACTGGAATAGTATAGGGAGCCCAGAAATCAATTCATATATCTGGTCAAGAGATTTTTGACAGGCATGCCAAGGCTACACAATAGAAAGAATGAAGTCTCTTCAACAAATGGTGCTGGGAAAACTGGATATTTAAATGCAAAAATTAAAATTAAAAAAAAAAAAAAAAAGCTGGGACCCTTACCATCCACCATAGACAAAATTTAACTCAAAATAAATTAAAGATCTAAATATAAGCATGAAACTACAAAACTCTTAGAAGGAAACAAAGAGGGAAAGCTTCATGGCATTGGATTTGGCAATGCCGACTTGCATAGGTCACCACAGACACAGCAAACACAAGAAAAAATAGACAAATGGAACAACCTCAAACATAAAACCTTCTGCACAGCAAAGGAAACAATCAACAGAATCAAAAGGCAACCTACAAAAGTGGGAGAAAACATCTGCAAACCATGTATCTGATAAGGGGTGATTATCTAGAATATATAAAGAACTCCTACAACTCAACAACCCAAAACCAATCATTTGTTTTAAATGGGCAGTGAAGGTACACAAAGTGTCAACAAACATACGAAAAGATGTTCAAGATCACGAATCATCAAAATGAGGTATCATATCACACCTGTTAGGATGGCCACTAGAGAAAAAAAGACAGCAATTATTGGTGAGGATGTGGAGAAACTGGAATTCTTGTACACTGTTGGTGAGAATGTAAAATGGTGTAGCCACTAATGAAAACAATATGAGGTCCCCCAAATAATTAAATACAAAATGACCACATAAGCCAATAATTCCACTTTGGGGTATATATCCAAAACACACAAAAAACCTGAAAATAGAATCCTGAAGCGTAGCTGCATATCTATGTTCACTGCAGCATCAATCACAATAGCCAAGAAGTGGAAGCAACCTAAGAGCCCATTAACAAATGAAAGGATGAACAAAACGGACCATACACCTACAGTGAAATATTACTCAGCCTTAAAAAAGACAAAACTCCCATAATATGCTACAATATCAATGAACCTTGAGGACATTAAGCTATGTCAAATAAGCTCATCACACAGAGACAAATATTGTATGATTTCACTCTTAAGTATTCAAACTCTGAGAAACAGAAGTAGAATGGGGGTTGCCAGGGGCTGGGGGAGTGGGGAAAGGGGAGTTGTCGCATGGTTATCGAGTTTCCGTTTTGCAAGATGGAAAAGTTCCAGAGAGCTGCTGCACAGCGGGGTGCCTGAGTTTAATACTACAGTACTGGACACTGAAAATGGTTAAGATGGTCAGTTGTATGCACTATGTTTTTACAATAAAGAAGAGAGGAGGCTTGGGAGTTTGGGTGTGATTTACAGAGAGCAATGAGAAGACAGCACAACCACCACCTGGTGACTAATTTCACCCCTTCCAACTAGAGGGGGGGGGAATCTCTGCTTCCATATGCTCAGAGAGGCCTTTCCAACCTCCCTTTGCCTGATTTATTTTTCTTCAGAGCACTTATCCCCACCCAACGTGTTATATATTTACTTACTTAGCTGTTTATTGTCTGCAAATAACCAGAAATGCAAGCTCCCTAAGGGTAGAGAATTGTTTTATGGCTTGCTTTCTTATTACCGAATCCTCCGATTCTGGACGAGGATGTGGCCTGTGGTGATGTGCAATGAATATCTGAGGGGTGAGTGAACGAATGAATGAATGATTGAAGGAGGAGCTGGGGAGAGCTGTGATGGGGCCTGAAGCCGGGGCTTCCCTCCTGTGTGCCCAGTAAAGAGACAGAAGAGGAGAAGGGGGAAGACAAGAACGAGTAGGATGAGCAGATGTCTTTTGGTTGGGCTTGGGGGAGCAGTCAGATCAGCTTCTGGTGTCGGGGGGGTGGGTAAAACTCGTCCACCAGAGGGTCTCTGCCCCTGGTGCCTTCAGGTTCAGCAAAAGAACAGAGACTCTGCCCATTAGCTCTTGCTAGTTTGATGTAGCTCGTTTCCCTTAAGGCTACGGAAGCAACACATTCCACCTGTCAGACTGAAAGATCCCCAGTTCTTCCCACTTTTCATATCCCCAATCGGTGCTTCTCAAACTTTCGTGGGTACCAATCTCCTGGGCGTTCACCAGATCTGGATGGGGCCCAAGGATCTGCGTTTCTAACAAGCATCCAGGCGGTGCCAGCGCACAGCCTTGCTTACAGAGGCTTGTGCTCAACCTTGTGGCACTTGGGAAGCTTTGTAGACTCTCAGTGCCCAGGCCTCCACCGAAAGCAACGCAAACAGGTCTGAGAGCAGGACCTTACTGGTGGGGCCAAGGCTGAGAACTGGGCTCCAAGGGCTCTCCAGGGCACTAACTCTCAAGGATGCAAAACCACAGCTTTGGAGCCTGCCGTCCCTCTCGCCCAGCTGTGCCCATGCGCGCCAGCCTCGGGGCTGCTGGAACTTCGCTGTGGCTGCTGGGAGCCATGTGCTGACACTGCCCACCTGGACCTGGGACGCGGGAAAGCGTTACAGCCCCTGGACAGCTGCAGGAACGTTCCTGCTCTCCACCTCCTGGCTCCCACTTCTCCGTCCTCGCTCCAGCCAGCAGGGAGCTGACACCCCTTCCAGTCCAGTGCAACAATGGTTTTCAACCAGGGGGTTTCTCCCGCCACCCCACAGGACGTGTGGCACTGTCTGGAGACATATTTGATTCTCTTTGATCCAGAAACCCTGCTTTTTCCTGACCCTCAGGCTATGAAGCCTGGTCCGGTCTGTCCCTCATCCACGGTGAATTTCCTCTCCGAGCCATGTTGTCTCACCCAGCATTTTCATTCTCGTGGATCCCCCACCCATGAGAGAGGTCTACACATTTCCAAACTCCCTCTGTGCTCAAGATTCAAGTTCTTCCTCACAAAACTCCTAAACCCCATGCAAACCAGGGAGTGGCCAGTCACCCCAAAAGTTCTGTGGGAGGTAAGGAGATACCTGACCAGGAGACAGAGAAGCCCACCAGAGAGGGTATAGCCTGATTCCTAAATGCCTTCATCCCTGAATCTCAGCATCCCTGAATCTCCTGTCATACATGTCCTGGGCACATGCTGTACACCGGGCCCTGCTTTCTCATGTACTCCTCCCAACAGCCCTGGGAGGGAGGTGCCGCTGTTATCATCGTGTACAGAGGAGAAGACTGTGCACAGACAAGTAAGTTGCCCAAGGTCACAGCTAGAAAGCAGCTGAGTGAGGTTGTGAACCCAGGCAGTTCGGGTCCAGAGCCTACAGGTTTAACCACTACACTCTATGGTCCATGTACATTTCACCTCCACAACCACCCAGGCAGGCTTGGGTTCTGTTCTTGATATTACAGAGGGAAACCAGATTCTCAGCAAAATAATCTCCCAAAATCACTCAGCTAGTTAGCCGTGGATCAAGGATTCAAATCCAGGACGGACTTAAAACTCCATGCTCAGGTCAAGGAAGAAGATCAGGACACAGGAGATGGAAGCTTCATTCACTCATCTGTTCGTCCATTCATCGCACACACGGCACCTCGAACCGATGTTTCTTGAGGGCCAGGCCTATGCTGCATGCTAAGGGTCCAGAGAGAAACCATCCATGACACATCTGTTAAAAGCCCACGTCAACTTTTGGAGACAAGCTGCAGGCTGCTGGGCCTGCAGGCCTGGGGAGGAAAGAGAGAGTACAGGAGGGCAGGGTGTTATTGAGATTTATCCTCTGCGAAGCTAAGCAACTGTGGGGAGGAAGTCTGAGAAAGTCCAAGTGGGCACTGTTCATGTCCTCAGGTGGTCACCTGGGTCAGGGTGATCCAGGTGACACGCCTCCCCCCCCACCACACACACTCACTTGCACACATTCATGTTGCCTTATTTCCTCTCCATGTGTCCTCCCCCTGACTGGCTCAGAACTTCAAATTCTCAAACCATAGCACAGGAGAAGCTAAAAGGGACTGTGTGCTCCCCCAATGGATCAATACAACGGTGGCATCCCAACTTATCATCCCAAGGTTCCACACAGAAACCAAATTGTAACTGTCAGAAACACAACAGAACTGTCAAAAGCAGACAAAATCAGGCACGTAAATTGTGAAACCGAAGTCACAGTTCTATTTGTTCTGCAAGAATGAACATCTCACTTTTTCTTTTTTGTCGAGATGGAAAATAAAAACAAAGCCTGACTAGGGGCCTCACAAGGGTTTCATCTTCGTGGATAAACCCACCAAGTCTCACACACACACACACCCCATAAACCTATATCACTGCCATTACCAGAGGAAGTCTTCGGATGGGAGCAGGTGGGTGCTCCATCAGAAACCGTGATGACTCAGTCCCTGCCTTTAAGGAAAGGATGGTCTCTTGGTCAAAAGACAATTCTATATTCAGCTAACAGAATTAGAATATAGTGCCAGACCAGACAAAATGGAACAGGAAAACAACTCAGGGAGTGACTAATTCCACTACAGCAGGACAGAGTAGGCTTCTTGGAAGAGGTAACATCTGTGAGGCCTCGAAGGATAAATAAATTTTACCTGATGAAAAAGGAAGGGAAGGGAACTCCAGAGACGGGGGAAGGCGAATGTAAATGCAGAGGCTGGTAGAGAAAGGCACCCAGGATCCGAGATCCTTCCGAAGTCAAATCTCCATTCTGTGCGACAACCCAGCTGGTGGAAGGGTGAGTCCTGCCAGCCATACGGAGCCATCGGGGGTCCCGGACGCCCAGGTTGGGGAGTGGGTGCAGCCCTCCCGGTGCTCCCAGATACACGCACGTGGGCTGTGCACACACGCTGCACACTTCCATCACCCTCATCTTGCCCGTGCGTGCACCTGTGCTCATGCACGCGTGTGCGTGCGCGCGTGCGAGCATGCGCGTTGGAGGCGATCGGGCAGGCCGTTTTGCAGAAGCCCTGCAGCACTGTTGCTTGCCGCTCACCGAAATAGCATCGAGCAATTTAGGTCAGGAAGTAAGAACTGTGTTATTATTACTAGTTACTGGTGAAGTTATTTAATAAGAATGTCACATCCAATTGAGACCATGGTGGGAATTGTCAGCAGGAAGAATGTAATTACACTAACTGGAGGCGCTCCAGGCCCCGCCGCTCGCACACCTCCACAGATCCGCTCGGAGACGGCCTCTCCCAGCCCCACCGCCTCCGAAGGCACCTCCTCCCACGGGGCCGAGCCCGGCCAGGCCCCAGGACAGGTTCTCGAGGGGACATCTCCAGGACCCACCGAGATCCCCTTAGTCACACCACCCAGGGCCAGACACCCAAGTGAAGGTAGAAGGAAACAACGGAGAAATCCCGGGACTCAAAGAAAACCCAGGCAGAAGAGAGATGGGCAGGAGGAAAAATGACACAGAGGCAGACACTGCACGAGACTGCAAAAAAGAGAGAAGGAGACAAAAGAGGAGAGAAAACGAAAATAAGGGACAGAGTGACAGACAGACAGACAATGCAGAGCTAGCCCAAACTGGGGCAGAAAAGGCAACAGCCGAGGGGGGTGTAGAGAGAGACAGGAGGAGCCGCAAGGTCCCCACGGCCTCACGCCAGGAGCTGTTGTGTCACCTGTCACAGAGGCCCCGTGTGACTTACTGGGAAGAAATGAGACTGCAGAGAGGCCACTGGGAGCAGCTGAGCTTTAAGGGGACAGGGCAGGAGCCAGGGGGGTTCAGGGCCCAAAGAGAACCCCCTTTTCTTCTGAGCGTGTTTTAAACGTGAAAGCGAAGCGGTGGCAAAGGAGAATGAAATGGGAGAGGTGAAGGAGAGAGATGCGCCCAACACCAGAAGTGAGAGAAAATGGGACCCAGGCTCAGGGAACCAGGAACTGCGGGAGGGACCCCACCACGTCTATGGGGAGTTGTGGGCAGGGAGGAGGGCTGAGGTGCAGGTAACAGGCAGGAAGCGTGGCGGGATGTGGGACAAGCCCGTTCTGGATGGTCTGGGTGTCCTCCACTGGCCAGGTCACCTTGTGATGGGCCCAGGAATCTGTGTCTTGGAATAGCCAGTCGGGATTACAGCAGGGAGCTGACCAGGTGGCTGACAGGAAGAGGCTAAGCTGTGCCGGGCTCAGAACACTGTGACAGCAGGATGCACAGCCCAGGGGACAGGCAGAGAGCTGGCGGGGAGCTGACCAGGGCACAGCATGGAGAGCAGGGCCGGAGAGGGCTAGAGGGGGAGGGTCCCAATGTCCGTCAGCCGTGGGGTGGACAGTGGAGACTGGCCGGCCTTGGTAATGAGAGGAAGCAGCTGGGAGAAGCGGCCTGAGAGAGCGGAGCTGCTGCGGGGCTGCGGGCCTCCTTCTTCCCACACTGCTCTCTGAGCTCAGTCCACGCTGGCTGGAGGGCTTCTCTGCTCTGCATCGGTGTGATAGCTCCGAGGCAAGGTGTCTCCGGCAGCACCCCCTGCCTGGTCTACCCACCCCAGCCCTGGACGCTCTGAGGCTCCTCCACAGAGCACCTGAAGACTCGTGGGAAGACACTGAGACAGAAAACCTCGTGGGCTATAGAAACTTTGGGGAATCGCATCTCTTCCAAACTGCACCCACAGGAGTCTGAGGGTGTGTCTCTCCCCACCCAGCCCCCCTCAGAAAACAGGGCCTCCAAGCCAGCAGGTTCTCAGAGAGGCGCAGGCCCGCCCTGGGTGCGAGGAGGCCTGAAGATCAGGCGGAGGCGCAGACCCCACCCTGCTGAGCTCGGAGCACCGGGCAGGGCCTCCCCACATGGCCCGCAGGCTCTGTGCAGCTGCCGGCCTGGCTGGGCCCTGGCGGTTGCCAGGCATTGTTGCCAAGCACAGACTCACATCCTGGGTCCTAAGAAAGCTGCCTGAAGAGGGAGAAACAGCCCTCAAGTGGCCGGGGAGGGGTCTGGCATGTAAACTCGGCTAGCTCAAAAGGACAGTGGCTTGGGGAGGGGGACTTCAAGGCCAACGCCTGATCCACCCTGGGGCTGGGAGCTGGGGCCCAGGCTAATCAAGATGCTCACAATGCCCAGTTCCTGGCACACAGAGTTAAAATGCACACGCACATCGGCAGCTCCAGACACATATGTCCACGTCCACTCCATGCCTGCATGCGCTTTGTACACACAGTCCTAGCACGTGCACACAGCTCTGTAATACAGGGTACACACTCCACACTCCCATGCTACTGCTCCACCATCCTGGGTGGAGGGCTCAGCGGGTCCTCTTGCTGCTCCCCTCCCTCCACACGACCCCAAGGCCTTCCTGGAGAATCTGTGCAAACTCTAGGTGTCTTCCCCTGGTGGTGTGCGTATCTGGTGAAATTGTGTGCGTGTGAACATATGTGTGAGTAGAAGCCTGGGTATGCACATGTGCTTACCTACATAGGTTAGAATACATAGAATTATGGAGGGAATTTAAAGAGCCCATGATAACTACAATTTAATCTGCCCTGCCCCCCACGATCACAGACATGCACGCACTCTGGGGCATCAGCCACCAGGCCGCTCACTGCTCTGAGCAGACACCCCAAGTATCCCACAGCACAGCAGGGAGGAGCCAGCCTGGCCTACAGTCAGACACACCTGAATGCACAATCCACTCTGCCACTTGCTCGCTGTGTGACCTGGGGCACCCTGCTTACCCTCTCTGAACCTCAGCTTCCTCATCTATAAAGCAAGGATAATAACATTTATTATAATAACAGGCATGCTGGGAAGATTAAATGAGATTAGGCATGTGAAACACCAGGCACAGGGAACTCAATAAACATTAATTACCACTCATTCTCTCCCTTCCACCCACCCTGTGCCTTTCATTCACACAGATGATGAGTATGTATTGAGTGTTAACTGTATGTCAAGCCTGCCTCAGGCATTGGAGGTGCCAATCCTCTTTGTTCATCATCACACAGCTTGGTTTCTAGTGGGGGAGACAGAGGATAAGCAAGTAAACAGCAAGCAAATAATATAATCAGCTCCAGCAGAGCCACAGAGAAGGTGCCGCGGTGGGGCTCCATCTGAGGCAGTCCAGACTGACAGTGTCAGTCTGGAGCAGAGAGCTGAAGGAGGAGTAGGAGTGAGCCAAGGAGGACTGGAGGGGGAGAGCGTGCCAAGCAGAGAGAACAGGCGTAAATGCCTAGAGGCAGGAACAAGGAGCTAATAGCAAGAAGGCCAGCACTCCTAGGGTGCAGAGAATGCGGAGGGAGAGGTGGGAGAAGAGATGGGGACAGATGGGCAGTCTATGAGCACGTGGGGGAGGGGACCCAGTCTGAACCTAATGTTTTTGGATCTCTGTCTGGTCGCTGTGGGGAGAATGAGTGTAGGTGAGCACAGGGATGCAGGCAGACCAGTCAGGGACCTGTTGCTTTAAGGACTCATCCTGCCCCTGTCTCCCCCACCCCCAAAGCTCTTTTTTTTTTCCTTATAAGTGAGAGGGAGAGAAAGATAGAAACATGGATGAGAGAGAACATTGACTGGCTGCCTCTTGCATGCTCCCCACTGGGGATCTGGCCCACAACCCAGGCATGTATCCTGACTGGAAATCGAACCGGCGACCTCTTGGTGCATGGGTCGATGCTCAACCACTGTGTCACACCAGCTGGACCCCAAAGCTCTTTCTGCATCCCCACCATCTCCCGCCTTCCCCCACCCTCAGACCCCTCTCAAGATGCCTTCTCTGATGACTCCAGTCTACAGAGGTTACTTTCCCACTCTTTGTGAGCATGTTTTCAAAGGTCGCCTCCTTGTGAGACATTCCCTGGTCCCCACCTCTGCGCGTCCACAGCTCTTGTTTCCTGGTTTAAAGGACAGACCAGTGCCATCCTACCTAGGACTCGAGCACAGACCTGGCACCTGATTCTTCTCCCTGTACCTACCCATGAGGTATATAGCACATAATAAGTGCTCAATAAATGTATCCTTTCCAGGCATAAATGTCCTTCTGATTTTCACAGGGCTCACACACTTGACTTACAGGGAGGAAGAGAAATAGATGGGGAGGACCCTCCTCTAGAGCACAGACCCACGTGAAGGTCGGGCAGATCGCCATGGCCCAGCACACACCTCACAGAGAGACCTGTGCCACCCGTCTTGATGACTCTGACTTTCCCTATAAAGCCTACACCTTCACCCTCACCATGTGACACACAGAATTCATCCTAAGCCCTGGTGAGCAGCAGGCGGCATCCAAAGAGACCTATCTTGCTTGTGACCCACTTCTCTATGTGACTTTTCTTCCTGTTAAGACTCCAGTGCCCCTCCTCTGTTACTTCCCCAGGCAGAGTTCCTCAGTCCCTCCGAAACTCATTTATTCAATCGGCGAACGATGGTTGATCACCTAAATGTCAGTTTCTGTGATAGGTCCTAGGACAGAATGGTGGATAAGACATGGTCCCAGACCTGTTACAATCTAGTATCTTCTAATAATACCTCTCTCCCTTATTAAAAATATCACTTCTTACCATACCTAGTTGTCCACCAGACCTCCAGTTCCTCCAAGGCCGGTACAGCGGCTTAAGGATGTTGGACCAAAACCTAGCACAGAACCTAGCAAAGCGGTTTGAATAACAGGAAAGGCAAGCTTTCAAAAGCAAGATGGGTCCCTTAGTTCAGCCAGTCCATATTTGTGGAAACATATATTGTTACAGGCTGTGCAACGGGCAGTGTTTGATGACTCCCCGTTCCCGGTCCACTTTTCCCATGGCCGCCTTGCAGCTCAGGGGAGGAGAGCGTGCCTGGGAACCCGAGTGTGCAAGTGAAAGCCAGACTGGCAGGAGGGAGGGAGCTTCTGGGCACTATGCTGCCTCATGCCAGTGTCTCCATCACTTTAGAAACATCTGTTTGCCTCAAAACAGCCTCCATACTTTGCCCTCAAACTTCAAACTCTCTCTCTCTTTTTTAAATCTCAACTCATCACAGCAATAGCCTGAAGAGGGGGAAACATCAAACGGGAGTTTCTTTTCTCTTTTACAGGCCCAAGGGAGGAAGAGGCTGAAAAGCTCCCTTCAGGTTAATTCAGAAATGTGACAATTTCACATTTTCATTTTCAATGAAGTAATTACTACATTGCCATAGTAACACTTGCTGCCCTATTTTAGATTAGAAGGAAAACACAAACATTAACACACATTCCTTATTAACTTTTTTTATAATCTAGAGTGAGAATGACCTTTCTCTATGTATAACACAAAATTGGAAAGCCAAAACGTGAACAAATTGTGTAAAGTTGTAGAACCTCTCTGTGCATGTATAAATAAATAAATAAGCCAATCAACCAACCAACCAGAGTCTAAAAACAGGCTCCAAACTTGAGGAGAAATTTACCACACTGCTACAGATAAAGAATCAATGTCTTTCATATGCAAAAAGTTCTTACAAATCAATAAGAAAAAAATCAAACAATGCCATTGAAAATGAGCAAAGTACATGAACAGTTTGAAGGAAAAGGGATACAGATGACTAAGAAACATGAGAAGATGCTTGATTTCATTTCTAATTAAAGAAGTGCAATAATGAGATACCTTTCTGACGCATCAGATTGCTAAGTTTTTAAAAAGTTTCTGGGAAGGTGCACAGCAGTGGCTCCTGAACCAGCACATCAGCATCACCTGGCAATTTGTTAGACATGCTAATTCTCAGTCCCATCCCCGACCTGCTCCACCTCAGACTTACTGAGTCGGGAACACTTGGTTCCAGAAATGTGTACTTTAACAAGTCCTGCAGGTGATTCTCAAGCATTCGAACACGTAGAGAACTCTTAAGTACGTTAGGCAGTATTTAAATTGATGTCCTTTGGCACTTTTATCAGCATGAATGCATTACCATGACAATAAATCCATAAATCCATTCTATAGACTAGTTCATTTACGTTGAAATCACTCCCAAACACCACACACACACACACACACACACACACACACACACACATTGTGGTATTGTTTGGGATAGCCAAACTAGAAAAAGCCTAAATAAAGGATTCATTGCATCATTTAGGGTAATGTATGGAATCCTATGTAATCATGAGGAAGAATGAGATCAATCGATATATGCCTACCCAGAGAGATGTACAAGATTGTTAAGAAAAAAAAAAGCATATTATGGAATAGTATATTTGATGTATCTAGAATGATGTCATTTGTGTGAGATACAAAGAATGTGTGTTATATTTCTACTTTCTTATGCTTTGAAATTTTCTGGAGTAATTCAGAAGAAACTATGAATAAGTGGGACTAAGGATCTGCAGTGGGGAGGTGTTTTATCACCATGTGCCCTCTATGTTGCTTGAATTTTCGCTCTGAGTAGATATTACTTTTATAGTAGTTGAAAATTAAGTTAGAATTAATTAACTGAAAAAAAAAGAGAAAAAGCCAGCGAGCGAGGGAGGCATGGCTAGAAGGAGAGGAAAGTCAGGTCACTTAAGAAACTGCATTCTGAGACTATTCAGGCCCCAGCTGAGAAGCTCAGCGACCTCCTCGGTGCTCTACCTCCAGCCTCCCAAGTTGATAAAGAACAACTCCTCGAGCCTCCGGAGGCCCCTTCCTGGGGCGCACCCCACCTAAAGGCCCGGCTGTGGACTCTTAGCAGCTGAGTCGCATTTGGCTTCCAGCAGAGTGCAAACAGGTGGTCTCCATCACAAATTCCATATGAGAGTAAACCCCAGTGCAGACATCTCTCAGATTTGCCAGTCAGAGTCAATAAAGACTATGTTTGTACAATAGAGTAGACACAGTCTGTTTTCAGAGGCGTGTGAACATGGTCTGTGATGGTGTTCTAGGGCTGATACAGCAAGCATTTTCACTAAGAACAGCATGGGAACTGACAGAATGATGCAAAGGAGCCCGGGTTCCTATCCCCAGCAGGCCCGCTAACAGCCATTAGATTGTATTCTCCCACTCAGCCTTCATCTCCACTTCAGACGAGCCAGCCCACAAATGGCTTTGCTTGGACAATAAATTCGAAAACCCTGATCCACCCATTAGTTAATCATCCTTCCATCCACCCATCCTTAGGTTCTATTTCCATTCATCTATCAGAATACTCATAAGTCTACTCACTCCATGAATCTACTTATTGTTCATTCCCTCAAACCTTCCAGTCAGCTATCCCGTTTCATCCGCATAGTCCACCAAGCCAATCCTTCCATCTATCCATGCATCCCTCCACTCATCCATTCCATTCATCCATCCTCTCTCTCATATACCCTTCCATTTGACCAACTTATCAATCAACCCATATTTTTCTATACTAGCCACTCATGTATTTATCCATACTACTCTCCATAGAATAGCCCACCCATCTGTACATCCATCCCAAATATCCAGCAACCCCATCCAGCTATCCATCCCATCCACCCATTCATCCTTCCATCACCTACTATCTATCATATTCATCTATCCAACCGTCCATCTGCCATTCATCCACCTTCACTCATCAATTGTATCTCTTCATCCCACCTCATAGCCTGGACCTGGTCATGCCTCTGGAGGTGAAGGGACTGGGACAACCAAGATCAAATGACATCATAAGAAGGAAAAAAAATGTGATTGGATCCCTGTTCTTTTCTCTCAGACCTACTAAGCTCTTTTCACCCAGGACATATCTGGGCACTCTCAAGAGCAAGTCTTTATCCAAACTTCACATCCCTCCTCCTTCTTTCATGCCCAGACTTACCCACTTGGTCTCTGATTATCTGTGAGTTCTAGGTACAAACAAGAGGAAAACGTCAGACTCAAAATCTGCCGGTAATCTCTAGTGCCCATCCTTGACCCAAGTAACCACATGTTTCTTTCCCTCCTACCTCAGCCCGACTTGGAACTCTAGCCTTGGGTGAAGTGCCAGCCATGATATAGTATGTATGCCCCTCGCCCAGCTTACATCCTGGTCTGGCCTGGTCCAACATGGCCCCAAACTACTCCCAATCCAGTGCCACTCTGCACGGTTTCCACTGAAGAGTGCCCCCCAATTAGGAAGGCAAGCAACCTAACATTTAAGAAACATCGACTACAAGGCAGGAACAATCTTAGGCACTTTCTGTTTGACATCGAATTCCATCTTCACTGCAGTTCTCTGATTCAGGCAAAGAGGCTCAGAGAGGTTAGGTAATTTGTCTAGAATCACACAGCTGCTGCATTCAAACCCAGACCTGACTCCAAAGCATTGGCTCTTTCCAACGTTCACAAGCTGCCACCGAGAGGACAATTTCCAAGCTAATCCACAGAGAGAAAATCAGAATGAATGACACATGATGGTATATCCTGAGTGCAAACTGTGTCAGGCGCTGGCTCAAGGCTTTCTATATATTATTTCATTAAAAAAAAGAAACGTCACTTTGATGATCCTTCCAGGGGTCCCTCCACACACTGTGGTTGAGCAGGTCCCAGGCAAGGTTTCAAGGGTTTGGGCAATGACAATTTCCTCCAGAAGAACAACAACTGACATTCACCGTATTCACATGCTCATCCGTAAGGTAGGAATTCCTGAGTTTTTGCAAATATGTAGGGTTCAAATCCTGATCCACTTGCTTGCCATGTGACTACAGCCCACCTCCGCCACCTTCGTGAACCTGTTTTGGTAAGAGGACTCATGTCTGCAGGGCTGTCATGACACTGCAGTTTATTTTCTGATGTAACACTTTGACCTTTCTCTTATTATTAACTATTAAGTTTCCTTCCACTTCTCCCTCTATTATAAATAATGCATCTTACCGCGTAAGTGGTTGCCTGCAGCTCTGATTATTTCTTCGGGGTCAATTCTTTGAAGTGGAATACTGAGTCCAAACAGACGAATCTTTGTGCGGCTGTTGATCATGGACTGCCAAAATGCTTTCCAGAAAGTGTGGAACAATTTACACTCCTCCAGGCAGTTTATGGAAGCGCCCGTCACACCGCACCCTTGTCAGCATTTAGCGCTTTTCCCTGGAACACTTTTCATATCTCTTTATACCATACACATTCACATATCATGCATGAGTACATAAGTATGATCTTGTTATGCACATTGGGTGTTTAGTGCAATTTTGCTTTTTGCTTGTCTCTACTTCCGCTGGCTCGCTCTCCCCCCTCCCCAGCCTCACCTAGCCACCGGCCAGCACGCGCCCCTCGGCAACCCACACCAACCACCTTGTTTGCATCTTTCCATCTATTTATTCTTGCTCATTAAACCATAAACAAACATAAACGTACACACTCCCATATACACATTTACATATATAGTAGGGGTTTGACAGTGTTTATCTTTTTTAAATTGGATCATATTATACACACTTCTCAGCATCTTGTTTTTCTCACTCAGTAATAATGACGTTTCAGTTAAATGAAGTAATGTCTACAGAGTACTTATCATAGTGACTGGAGCGCTGAGGATGTGTTATTTATTATTGTTGTTGTTATATAAAGAAGAGGAAAAAAAAAAAAAGAACTGGCATTCCTCCTAACGCCGAGAGGCCCACAGCCAGGGCGCCACCCGGTCTTCCCGGGCTTGTTTGGGAAGGACAAGGCAAGGTCACTACCGCTGTGCCTGTCACGTCCATCGTCCCTGAGTCATTCTTCATGTTAACTGAGAGCCTACTATTTGCCAGGGACCACGGTGGTCCAGAGACAGGATGATCAGCCAACCCACACAGTCCCTGTCTTCCTAAGCTGACAATCCTGTGAGGGAAAGTGATAATGATAAATGAATGACTCCAACGGACATATAATTATCACCTGAGATAAGTTATCTGAGGGCAAGGAATACAATTTTAGGAGAAAAATCTAGATGGACTGTCCAGGAGGAAAAAGTGAACCTTGAGCCAAGATGTGACAGATGAGCTGCGATTAACGGTGTGAGAGGGGTCAGGACACTCCAGACAGAGGAATCAGCTTGTGCAAAGGCCCAGCGGCAGGAGGGAGCAGGCCCTCTAGAGGGACCTGAAGGCAGGTGTGGGCGGGAGTGCAGGTCTCTGAGCAAAGGCATGGCCCTCGCATAAGTGCCAGTGAACGTCTGGAGAATACCTGTGGCCCCACCAAGAGCTAAAAAGGCAAGTTTTCTCTCAAAGCTCCTGATCCCACTGAATTCAGCAGGCCTTGTTGCCTTGGCAACCATGACCCAGAACCAGGCCAGGCCTAAGTGCTTCATGTACATCTCAGTGCTTATAAAGATTCTGTGAATTAGGGATTACTATTCTCGTTTTAGAGATGGGAACTGAAGCCAAAAGAGATTAAGTCTCTTACGCAGGCTAGTACCCAGCAGGACCAGGATTTAAGCCTGGGTCTCTCCGAAGCTCCATGATGTACTCCTGAGAATGCCCAGACTGTTCTCCGAGCTCCCGAGCGATGATTTAATAGCACCTCAGATTGTGACTTATGAGTTTTCCCTGCAGGGCTGGGATGTGAACCCAGCTGGGCTAGAGACCAGGCTCAAAATCAATCCACGGGGATCGGCCACACTGTCCCTCCTCTTCCACTGCCCCCCACCCCAAGCCTGATTGCACCACCCCGGCCACAGCACAGGATGCCCTCCCCCCACATGGAACTTCTCTGCTCCTGTCAGCACAGGCCCTTCAAGATCTGGGTCACTTCCCCTTCTTTCTTTCCCTGAAGATCGTCTGCTCCACCTAAACATCGGACCTCACACGTCACCTCGCCCAACAGCGAGCCCCTCACCCCCAGACACTACGGTTGTTTGCTGCCTCTGCTGGGCTTCCATCTCTCCATCCACGCATTCAATGCTCATCAGATAGTCCCTGAGCTCCTGCTATGTGGAAGACACTGTTCTGGAAGTGGGTGCTATTCCGACCACAGAGGACAACCTCTTTCATCTGATGGAGTTTACTGGAGGAGACAGACAGTAAATGGGGGGCAAACACGCATCCAGTGTGGAAAAGAACCATGAGGAAATCTAACGCAGAGTAAGTGAAGGAGGGCGGAGCTGTGGATACGGGAGTTGGGGCTTCTCCAAGGAGGTGACATCTCAGCAAGAGTGAGCGATGGGCTGAGCCTGTGGCTGTCTGGAGGACAGGGGGACATTAAGCCCACGACCTACTTGAAGCAGAGCTGGGCAGGTGTCTGAGAAGCAGAGGACAGCCCCTGGCCAGAGCAGGTGAGCTGGCAAGTGTTAGGGGAGATGAGTTCAGAGGGAACCCAGGGACAAGAACATGGAAAGGACCTTGACTAAAAGCAATGGCGGTCACCGGAGGATCTGAGCAGGGGAATGAATGACCTGACCGACGCTGGTCAAAGCTCTCCGGCGCTGGGCTGGCAAGAAGCAAGAAGGGAGGGAAGGAAGCCGAAGACAGGTGTCTGCGGAGTCCAGGCAAAGGAGATGCCGGCGGACTCCCACGGCGATGGAGGTGCTGGGGAGGGGTGGACCCTGGAGACGTGAAGGTAGAGCCCACGGGGGCATCGAGATGACTGCCAGGCCTCTGGGCTCACACTGCTGTTTCCTTCCACACGTGCCTCCCCCACGGGAGTGGGGACTCCTCAAGGCAACCGCACAGAGCCAGGCCCAGGAACGTCCGCCGAGTGCCTGAGTCCTGCAGGGTCCCCAAGCAGCCGGCTTCCCTGGGCCTTCCCTTGGGCTGCCGTGGTCACTAGGAGACAGGGGTCATCCTGTCCCAGCTGCCCCCTCAGTCTCCGAAGAGGCTCTCCTCCTTCCACATCTGGTATGGACATCCAAGAAACAATGGATTTAAACGATCAGATCAGACAACGAATGTGTCCCTGGAGCCGAGGCCTGCAACTGGCTCCTCTCTGCCCCTCAGTCTCCGCTCGGACAGACTCCCGGCCCTCGGGGGGTGAGAGCCCTGAAGTTCAGTGGCAAGTGCCTTACAGGCCCAGGGAAATCTGGCCTCTGCAAGGCCCTGGTGAACCCACCGCTGTCTCTGTTCAAAGCAGGCAGGATAGCTGTCCCCATTATACAGATGGGAAACTGAGGCCTGGACAGTGTCAGGAACATGTGCAGGGAGTGAAGGTGCAAGATGAAAATGGCCCCTTCTCCCTGTTTTCTTGTGGAAAATTGTAGACGAAAACGTGAGCAATGTTCTGCTCAGCAGCATGAGCTCTGGGGTCGAGCAGCCATCGGTTCTAATTTAGCTCCAACATGGACCGTGCATGACCTTGAGCCGTTAGTTAAGTTCCCTGAGCCTCCGTGTGCCCACCTGCAGGACGGGGACAATGAGACCATCTATCTTACAGGCCTGCTGTAAGGCTTTATAAAATGCTTGAAACAGTAGCTCATCACAGGAGCTCCATCCACGAGGATAATGCTGAGGCTGCTACTGTAGAAACGGCCGGTGATGCGCGCCAGTGCAGGACTGACAGGGACCCTGGGTTGTGTGTGGTGGTGGAAACAGCTGTAGAAACACCATCAAGACAACCAGCGTGGTGGTGAGTCACAGCTCCATTCCGTACCTGCTTTGCGATCCTTGGCCAAGTCATTTCATTCTTCCAAACCTCAGTTTCTGTGTCTACGAAATGGGAATAACTGCTACCAACCTCAGCAGGATCTCGTGACCGCTGACTATGATAATACACATTAGGCATCGGGCACCGTGTCTGGGTACAGTGATGTGCTCAACGGAGTCAGAATCAGAACTGGACGACATCCAATCAGATAAGCACGCTCATCCCAGAGAAGCAGCCTCCAGGCTGCTAAGTAACGAAGCTGTGGCTTACTCTTCTCAGTCCTCCCTAGACTAACATCTGCTGGACCCTTGGCAACACCTTCCAGATATATCCAGCAAGTCATCCCTGATAGCCCCTGGCTGGGTTCCTGCCCTTTCCCTGGGCCCACAGCCCCCGCCCATACTGAACTCTATTGTGATACTTATCACACCGCACTTGAATGACCTGTTTACTTATCTGTCCACCCCAGGCGGAGACATGAGCAAGAATGAAAGCTTAGGGGGCCGGGGAGGTGGTGGAGGGACCGATGCCCTGCATATCATCAACTCCATATCCCAGAGCCCCATAGAGCACCCAGCACAAAGTGAGAGTCAATGCAGCTTCATTAAATGGATGCATGATGGCTGGATGCACAGAAGGAAGGAGAAAAGAAGAAAGAGAGAGGGAGGGAGGGAGGCTGGGAAAGAGGACGGAAGGCAAGAGGCCGGGCATTGCTACTACTTCCTACTAGAGAGCTAGTAACTTTCTCTGTCTCCCCACCCCCACCCCGCCTGCCCCTCTTGCCTTGGATCTGTCATTCCACTCAATCTGGGTTCTTCTTTTGCAAAGCAAATGCATGGTGCCTGGCCTCCATCAGACATCCGTTCCTATCAAGGAGTTAACCAAGGAAGAGTCAGGCCTGACTCTGAACAGATGCATTTTAAACAGCGGTCCCATTTCCCAACAGTTCACCTGGATGAACATTCTCCATTTACTCTTCCAGGGAACAATGAGGGGAGAAGAAAAACGAACAATGTATTTTCTTATTTAAACATGTCACAGAGATAAGCGAGCCAGATGATCAACGTCTCAGTCAACATCTCCTGGCGGTCTGGGTAAGGGCTTTGAGATCCTCCAAGGTTGGCTGGCACCTACAGCTGCACCCCAGGTGGGAGGTGCTCCGACCATTCCCCTGGGTGGGTGGGCGGGACCGGTCCTGCCTACCCAGGCTCCTCTCAGCGGCAGGTGACGCTGACCTGCTCAGGCCCAGATCCACCCTGGCTGGGCTGGAGAACACACACACCTCACCCCTGTCTCCACAGAGGGGAGAGTCCCGACCCCATCCCCACCGGCAAAGCGCCTCACACACACACTTTTCCAGTCTCACTCTGACCCCTCACTCTCTCCCCCTGCTGGGGGTGGGCGGGGACTTGTCTAAACAGTGCGGCTGGGGGAGCCCTTGGGGCTCAGCTCAGCCCCAGCTGCCTCTCACCGCCCTCAACGTGTCTGCGTCCGGCAGGCTGGGCCCGTGGGGAAGGCCCGAGGCTGTCACCTTGTGCCCATTCCGAAGTGATGTACCAACAAGCCAATCTGGCTGCATGTCCAAGGCCACGTTCTCTAGTCAGACATCGGTAAAGAAGCTGACTTCTGACCTCTCCATTGGACACCCTTGTGTTTTTCAGCTGGTCCCAAACCCGAGAGGGGAAGAAGGGTGTGGTGGGGGGGTGTGGAAGTGGGAGTGGACCAGTGCTCCCTGCCGGGATTCCCAGACCCCGACAGGTCTCCAGAGGCATTCACCTGAGCTAGTGAGCCATCTCCGGTCACGCAAAGAGCCTAAGGGAAACGGCATGTGTTCACAATCGAAAGTCACTGACCAAACAAATGTCAAGTGCCACTTCGGGCTGGAACCTTTCCCAGCCAGTGAGGTCACACTGCCCTTGGTCCACTCTGACTGGAGGGACCCAGCCACCACCCTCCGGGGACCCCAGAGGCTTGACAGTGAAGGGATGTTGGGTTCCCCGACCCCTCTGCTTACTGCATGGAAAAGCTTCGCCCCTCGGCAGGGTCGTCTGCTGCTTTGAAAGGGGAACTGTGATGGGTGCATTGCAGGGGCGAATGGGGCAGTCTCAACCTTAGATACAGGGGCTAAGCATGAGTCCCAAGAAAGTGTCTTTTCCTGGGGCCACAGACTAGAACCACGCGAGTGAGGAGACGGGCTATCAGGGCCCCACTCGCGCAGTGTACGGCAGAGAAAGGAAGGCCAAGGCCGTGGGAGGCGGGAGGGGCTGCAGGCCCAACGGCAGAGCGGAGAGGTGGATAGGAGGCCGCGCGTCTGCTCCGCCTGAGGACGCGGCTTTGTCCTCCTCAGTCTGCAGGCGGGTCTGACGCAGCTGGGACGTCCAGTGGACTTGTCCCCGTCTCCTGCCACAGTCTCCCTGGAACTGTTGTGGGGTGGGTGGGATCTGGGGAGAGCGCTGATCAGCGCCAACACACCTGAAAACAACTGACAGTTAGGCATGTCCGTGAGGGATGGCAACGGGAGAACACCAGTGCCCTTCCTCACTGACGCCGCCTGGTGGACCGGGCGCCCAAGCTCCCGGGAGGAAGCAGTGGACTGGAGAGGTCCTCAGTCATAACCAAGTCGGGGTGTGTTGAGGGCAGAAGAGACATTGAAGAGCCTTACACCCACCCAGCCCCACTTGGCAGTCTCAGTGCACAAAGGAGGGGGAACAAGCCCCGATGTCCGTCTGGCCTGGCCAACCGAGGGGGGCAGGGAAGGCTTTCTTGCCTCTTGCTCCCTCCTCCTCACCCCTCATTGTGCCAAGTCTTACAGGGACAGGGGCCCTGAACTGAAAGGCAAAGTGTGCCCACCAGACTCCCCACGTTCTGCCTAAAAACAAAGGTGAGAGCAAGCCCGTCACTGTCCTGCCCAGAGCTGAGTGTGTTCTGCAGACCCTGTCCCAGCCCCAAATTCCGCAGATGCTCCTGGGTGCTCAGTTCCCAAGGTGTACACCCAGCGTGGGAGGTGGGAGCTCCCTTACACTCAGGCCTGATTCCGTGTAGTCACCTACATGGTCTGCACACGTGTGCCCAAAGGCCTGTGCCTTGAGGGGCATCTACTGGGCACGAGCCAGTACTTCCTCTTCTTTCAACTAGGGTTTCTCGTCCTTAGACCCATCAGTGGTAACCCCAGAAGAGACGAGGTGCCGGAGGCAGGTGTTAGCAGCACACCAGCTTAAACTCCTTGCAGGCTCACTCTCGGGAGCTTCAGTCTTGGCCCCTCCAAGGGTGCAGCTTCTCTCTGACCTCACTGCCCCGCCCCTCTGTCCTAGCGCCTCTGACCGAAGCGGGCACCATCCACTGGAGGAAGACAAGAATGGACGTGGATGACTACACAGAATCCGAGAGCTGAGTGCCACTCAAGTGGGACTCAAGTGTCCAAGAGGGTGAGGCCACAGCGGCAAGCCTGAGGGTGGGGAGCCTCCGCTATCTGGGAGGCAGGAGCCACAGAACGTGATTCGTGAAAGGCAGTGGGCGGGAATGGAACTCAAGGATGCCTCCCAGGTCTCGGTGTCAGAAGCTGCATGGCGAGCAGAGCCGTCCGTGGAGGGGGGACACGTGGGATGGTAAGACTGCTGGGGTGAGTCGTGATCCAGGCGGCAGGAGGAGAAAAGAATTCGGTATGATGCATGATGAACGTGGGACGAGGAGCACGGGGGGCTGTGTGGATCTGGGGTTCAGGGGCAAGGTCTTCAGTAAAGACCTGCAGGTGGAAGGTGGGCGTGATCAGTGTTTGGAGAGCGGTGTTCAAGCCACAGGAAGGGATGAAATACAGAACAGAAAGAGGAGCCGGTGGAGACCGAAGATCGAGAAGCAGCAGTATGAAAGCAGATTGCCTGGGAGGGAGTGATGCGCAGACTGAGCTACTGGAGGGGGAAGGACAGGCGGAAGGTCAGGAGGCAGGCTGTGGCCAGACTGGGAGAGGTCCAGAAGCCAAGAGAGACGCTTGGATTTGGGCAGCAGGAAGTCATGTGGTGCCCTGGGCTGGAGCGCTTCCCCTGGAGGGGGAGGGGAGCCAGAGGACATGGCGCTGAGAAATGAATTGGCAGACACCCTCTGGGAAGTGTGGCTGGGAAGGAAGGAGACAGACAAGGTGACAGCCAAAAGGGGGTGTGAAGTCAAGGAAGGGGTGTTGTTTAGTGTGTGTAGAGGTGGAAACGAAGTGTGTTTCCGGGCTAATGGGAAGCAAACAGAGGGAGGGGGGTTAGAGAAATGAGGAGCAGGGACGTGAGTGGCAGTAGTGACCTCCCGGGGTGCACTTTCCTACCCAAACTCAGCGGCAAGGTTCATGCAGTGGTTTCCCTTCGTGTCCATTTTTGTGTGATGGAAGAAACAAGGTTGTGAGTGGGCGAGACTGCCCCACAGATGAGAATGGTCCCCGGATGGATGGGGCTGAGGTTCCGAGTGGCACAGAGCCCAGGACCGCATGTCTCAGGGGCGGATCCTGTGTTGCGAGAGGAAAAAGGAGCAGCACTGGGTCAGATTAACTTCTAGGTTCAGAATCTGAGGCCTGGGGACATCGGTGGGTTCAGATACACACACCTCTACCCTTTACCACCCTACCTGACCTTAGTCTCTCCAACGGATAGGCTCATTTTTACTAATGGCTAACATTTGTCAAAATATTTCATTTTAACAGCGGCTATCAACTCAAAGGTTTCAGCAACAACAGGATCTTCCTGGAACACAGGCTGACGGAGCAGCTATCTCCTCGCTCCACACCAGTGAGAACCTGCCACACGACAGACCACAGGAAGGAGAACCTCACTGCGTCTTCGCCAATCCAGAGAGCAGCCTCCAGGGTGTGTGACCCGACAACCACTCGGTGAGCGTTCATTCATTCGGCACACACGGGCTGGGCACCTGCCACGCTCCAGGCACTGTCCTGTGTGCCAGGGACACCAGGCGAACGAAAGAACCCAAACCCCTGGTCACTGGGGCAGGAGAGATGTGTGCTCGGAGCCAGGTGCTCTGCAAACATGGACCTTCACAGGCCAGACTCGTTTTACTCATGTGGCAACTGAGAATGAACTAGAGCCAGGACCTGCCCCGGGCTGGCCTTACTCTATAGTCTGTGCTCAGAACGTGTCCAGTAGGGCTTCGCAGACCCTCTGGGGCACAGAAGTCTCCTACTATCCTGTTCAAATGCAGATCCTGATTCAACAGGTGGGCTGTGGAGCCTAAGAAGCTGCACTTCTGCCCGGCCAGTGTGGCTCAGTGGTTGAGCGTCGACCCATGCACCAAGAGGTCGCCGGTTCCACTCCCGGTCAGGGCACATGCCCAGGTCGTGGGCCTGATCCCCAGTGGGGAGCACGCAGGGGGCAGCCAATCGATGTTCTCTCTCATCGATATTTCTATCTCTCTCTCCCACTCCCTTCCTCGCTCTCTAAAATCAATAAAGAAATTTAAAAAAAAAAAACCAGAAGCTGTACTCCTAACAGACTTCCTGGCAAGGCCTTGAACCACACACTGGAAGCCAAGGCCTAGTGAGTCCCAAACTCATCTGAACATGAAATCATCTCACAGCCCGACCTCACTTCCTAAAAGCCAGGAATTGTCTGGCTGGCTGGATGAATGAACAAATGCACCCCTGAGCCTCGCAGCATCTCTGTACTTCCTGGCATCCCTAATTGCACACCTGGCCCTTTGCCTCAGTTTACTGGCTGGGCCCCTGGCTCCGCACTGGGAGGGCAGACTCACTGAAGGCCCCTCTTGGGGAGGGGGGCTGGGGGCTGCTCCAGCCCAGAACAAAGTGAAGGAGGAACCTGGACTCCTGGGCTCCATCCTTGGTTCCTCCCCAGTCTGTCCTGAGCCCGGTGGGCCTGCCGTTCCTTCCTGAAACGCCCGCTGCTGCTCACCAACAGGCCCTGGGAAGTGCATGTCAGTGCTTCGTGTCTGCTCCTCGGTGAGTATTAAATCAGGAATAACAGGAATTAGTACGAGGAGGAAGTGGAGGATAAGACTCCCCTGAGTGCCGTCACCTAACAAATCAGGGGCTGGTAGAAGGACTTGGCGATTCAGGAGCTCCAAGCTGCAGGCCGATCCTCAATGAAAGGCCTTTTGTGAAGTGTGCTAAGCAGTTTAGGAATGTGAATGCAAGGCTGTGGGGCTGCTGTGGTCCCCAGTCCCCTCTGGGGGCTTCCTAATCTCCTCAGCACGAATCTGGTTACCTCAAGGCGCCGCAGCCTCACGGAACATAGCCTGGCTCTCCCAGGGCTGGAAACAGAGTGGTGGTGGGGGCAGTGCAGCCTGGGCTCCAGACCCACCCAGGCCCCGAGGCCCTGCCTCTGGAACAAGTCTTGGGTGCAGTCAAGACCAGGGTCATGGAAGGTGTGCGGAGGATGGCTGAGGCCCATCTCCTGTGAGCTCCACCTTCAGACCTGGGGCGCAGTATACCTAAGAGGTTCCAGACACACTTAGTCTGATCATCATCATCATCACGGGAACTTGTTCCAGAGGCAGACTGCACACCTGCTCCTAGATACTCTGACTCCAAAGACCAGGGAGGGCCTGGAATCTGGTTTGTAACTGGGTGCCCTGGTTCAGTCTGTGGGCTCCAGAATCGGACTCGCTGTGTGTTCTTGGGCGAGTAACTAAACCTCCTTAAATGTCACTTCCCTCAACTGCAAAATGACTGACATTTTAGAAGTGTCCTAAGGTTTAAGAAGAGGAAGGTGCCGCTCCCAGCTCGGGTTTGGAGTGTCCCCCAAAAGGACTGCTTCCGCTTCCATGACAACGATGGTGGTGCTGATGCAGGGGGATGCAAACTTGACATCCTGCAAATGCAGCGTGCTGCCCTCAGCCTGTGTCCAGGCTGCTCCCTCCGCCTGGGACCTCTCACCCCATGTTACCTCCTCCAAGGGCCCTCCAAGGGCTCGCTCCTGGAGAGCCTGCTCGAACCTCTGGGTGAAGGCTGCCCTGCTACCCCCACCCCTCCTCTGCTCAGTGCCCTGGGCTGTTGGGAGCTTATAACTCACTGTCCTTGGGGGAAGGCACCTGGTTTTCAATGGTGTTTGTGCCCATGACCCCCAGCCCAGGACCACTGCACTAAGTACTGGGTAGATGCTCAAAGGACCCAGGCCACTGCAGCCTAGCAGGTGGGAACATCCAAAGGCCTTAAAACTCCTCCTCATTGATGGAGCTGCTGGGCTGAGCCTGGCTACAGGAAAGGCCTTGAAGAAGGAGGGTCCTGGGCAAGGCAGTGCCTGAAGGCAACGAGGTCAAAGGTCAAGAGGAAGCTCAAACGGATGGTGAGGTTGGTATAAAGAGGGGGAAGCAACGGGACCAGGGAAAAGGAGGGAGATACGTGAAGGAGGTTGGAAGAGAAGATGAGAGGGGACAAGCAAGGCAGAATGGCCACAATACTGAGGGGCACGCATAGCTTGGACAAGGTGGAACCCGTAGGTCTCCCCGTCAGACAGGATGCTGAAATGGCATGCCGAATCAGCCCCAAGCAGGTGGATGTCCTATTGGTTGGTCCTTCCTTCCTTCCTTCCCTCCTTCCTTCCCTCCTTCCTTCCTTCCTTCCTTCCTTCCTTCCTTCCTTCCTTCCTTCCTTCCTTCCTTCCTTCCTTCCTCCCTTCCTTCCTTCCTCCCTTCCTCCCTCTTTGCCTCCCTCCCTCCCTCCTTACTAGAAAATACTTTCCATTTATTTTCAGATAGAGTGGGAGGGAGAGAGAGAGAGCGAGAGAGACAAATATCGATGTGAGAGAGACACATTGATTGGTTGCCTCCCTCACAACTCCAACCAACCAGAGCTGGGATGGAACCGCACCCAAGGTACATGCCCTTGACCAGAATCGAACCAGAGACTCTTTGGCCTCTGGGTCAATGCTCTAACTGCTGAGCCAAAACAGCCAGAGCTTGTTTTCTGTCTCGATGCACGTTTTGGGATGTTCTCACTGAGGCAGGATTCACAGAACTGTGATTTACGACCCACAATGTGTGGGGTGAGTTTCATGGACTTTGGACAGTTTATCAGATGTCTGCCCTCTCCAGATAGGTGGGAACAGGGTGGAGGAAAACCCAGAAGGAAAAGGATTCCGTCGTCCCCTCCTTGCTGACCTCTCCTGGCGGGGCCCCCGAGCCCACACCAACACCCGTCTTCCCCAGCAGTGCCTGAAGCCCTCCGCCCCTCAGAGACCTGGCCGCCACCAAGCCAATCGGGCCACGCCCCACTCACAGCCCTCCAGACCCCTCATTGCCCTCGTTCAGTCAGCAGCCCCTCACTCCACGCCGAACCTCTCCCAGACCTTGAACATGACTTGCTCCCACTCAACCGGAACCCACGCAGCTAGGTTTCCACTGTCGACATACCTCCCCACACTTCCCTCCGTCTGCTCTCTGCTGTCCGTCCTGCCAGTCTCAGCTTAAAGGTCGCTGCTCAGGGCCGTCCTGGACCCCTCAAGTCTGGATAGCTACCCCACTTTACTTTTAATTGTGGAAAAATATATGTAACATAAAAGTTATATTAGCCCAGCCGGTGTGGCTCAGTGGTTGAGCGTCAACCCATGCACCAAGAGGTCACGGTTCGATTCCCGGTCAGGCACATGCCCAGGTTGTGGGCCCGATCCCCAGTGAGAGGTGTGCAGGAGGTGGCCAATCGATGTTCTCTCTTATTATGTTTCTATCTCTCTCCCTCTTTCTAAAATCAATAAAGAAATTTTTTTTTTAATGTTATCATGTTAACCATCTTTAAAGTGTCCAGTTCAGTGGCACTGAGTACATTCACATTGCTGTGTGACCATCACCACCATCCATCCACAGAACTCTCTTCATCTGGCAAAACGAGAGCTCCGTCCCCATGAAACAACAACTCCCACTTCCCCCTCCCCCCAGCCCCTGGCGACCGCAGTTCCACTTCCTGTGTCCACGGACTTGACTACTCTCAGTATCTCACACAGTGGAGTCGTATAGTATTTGTCCTTTTGTAACTGGCTCATTTCACTTAACACAATGTGTTCCGGGTTCATCCATGCTGTAGCATGGAGAATATCCTTCCTTTTAAAGGCTGAGTAATATTTTACTGTACGTGTATGCTATATTTTGTTTATCCATCTTCCATTGATGGGTACTGGGTTTGCTTCCACCTTTTAGATGTCATGAGTGATGGTTCTGTGAACATATGTGTAGTTGCCTCTCTTATGTACCCTTACCTATGAAACTTGTCTGTGTCCCCAGGGCATCTGAGCTCAGGCACCGCTCAGAACCTCAATTAGCACCTGCTGTGGGCGGAGTAACCCCTCACACTTGCTAAGTGTGGTGCTCATCAAATACCTGATTTGAACTTTAACTGGTACCTTCAGGAAACACAGAGCCTTCAGCCAAAAGAGAGACCTCCTGTACAATTTGGGAGCCCAGAGTGGACAGGAAGGTTCTGGGACGATCCGGAGCCCTCCACACAGAGTCAGACTTGCAGGAGGGTGAACCACGTGGCCTGAGAACCTGCCCTGGCCCCCAGCTCATGGTCCCCAGACATGAGAGACATTCCCACATGTCTCAGCTCCTGTTCTGCACAAAACATTGCTGGATCTGACTACGTTTAAAAGGAAGTATTGCTGCCCAGAGAAAGACACCATAAACAGACAGGTGGAAGAATGAGTGAGGTTATCTCTGACCTCTCAAAGTGGCAAAGGACAAGATCTGGAACATATGAAAAACAACTTCTACAAATCAACCAAAAATTCTCTAAATTAAGGCAGGAAAGTCCAATTTACAAATAGGCAAAGATTATCCATAGGCAATAAACAAAAAGAGAAATGCAAACAACTAACAAGCATATAAGATATTCACACTTATTGCCAGGCTGGTGTGGCTCAGTGGTTGAGCACTGACCCATGCACCAAGAGGTCACTGGTTTGATTTCTGATCAGGACACGTGCCCAGGTTTCGAGCTTGATCCCCAGTAGGGGGTGTGCAGGAGGCAGCCAATCGACGTTCCTCTCCTATCAATGTTTCTATCTCTCTCTCTGTCTCCCTTCCTCTTTCTCTCTAAAAATCAATAAAAATATATTTTAAAGAAGGTATTCACACTTACTAGTAATCAGAGAAATGTCCATTACAATGATGTGATGGCACTTTAAACTCACCGGAAGGCAAACATCAGAAAGGTGGGTAACGTTAGGTGTTGGTGATGACACGGGAGACTAGCTCTCGTCTCGGTGGAAATGTGCCGGGGCACGGCTGTTTTAGGAAGCATGATGGCAGAACACAGCGAGCTCAGGGACCCCAGCCTTCCATGTGTATAGCCCAAAGTTCTTCTCACTCAGGGTCCCAAGAGAACAGGTACAAGGATGTTCTGCAGAACCGCACGTGTGGCCAGGGGGAGTTCCAGACAGGCCAGAGTCTGTCCCCAGGGGAATGGCTACATGGAATGTGATGGTGTACAATACAGAATGCCCACAGCAGTTAGAAACCACACGCAGGGAGAGGGCTAGACCTTGACAGTGTTGTGTAAATACAGTAAGAAACGTATCGCTCACTTTTATGTAAATTGAAAATGCATGTGCACACAAACAACCCTACATATTTTATAAGAACCCATGCATATTTAAAGACATATCAAATACATCAGCATGGGTACTGATGGGGTAGGACAACCATGCCTTAGGACTGGGGATAAAGGGGGGGAAAATGTTTCAATAAAACAAGAGAGGAGTCCGGCATAGATGACATAAAGTGTCACGGTCTGTTATGCACCTGGGCTAAAACAAAAACAACAAAAAATACTCCACTGTGTCATCTGCATGACTCAGGAACTATCCTTGTAATGTTCTCTTTCCATGCTGCCTGGGACAAAATGTCACAAGGTGTGAGGCTCCGGCAGTCCTTGATTACGGAGAATTTTCGTCTCGCTGGAGTCGAAGGCCTCCGCGCAGACCTGTCCCAGGTGAGTGGTGAGCGCAAGCGAAGCCTCCACGGGCACCTCTCCCAGACCGACTCACAGGGATGCTGCCCGGGGTGCCCGGGGGAGGCTGTGGCAGACGTCTGACGGGCGACGATGGGAACTGCCTGTGTCCTCCCTTTCAAGTTCTCAGGAGCAGCTACACACTGGAGGGTAGGAATGGATCAGGGCCAGGAAGCTCAGCAAGCTCACCCTCCTTCTCCCCCACACCCCTGCGTCCGGAAGGCCCAGCAGGCTCACTACAGGGGTAGTGAGTTGCACGTCCCTGGAAAACCAAGCTGGCCCGGCCACTGGGCAGGACCCCCCAGAGGATGAGGCTTAGACTAGTGACCTGCTCTACTATCTCCAGATCATTTTTGTTTTGTTGATTAAAGAGCTTCCAAGTCCAGCCTTACATAGACAGGGTAGGTGTCATCACCCCCATTTTACAGGTGAGGGAGTGGAGACCCAGGAAGATGAAATAATTCCCTCATGGTCACATACGCGGCAGAGGCACCACCAAATCTGGATGGCTAGTTTCCTGACTCTCAGGCCAAATGTCAAGACACCCATCAAATATATCAGAATGTCTTCCTCCCAGCCGTGATCTGCTGCGTCAGCCCTTCTGGGGCTGCACACACGACGAGGACCAGGGCGCACAAGTCCCTAGGAGGAGGAGACGCCACCCTTGAGGCAGCTGTCTTCATGCAAGAAATATTTTAACACGGGTTGAAAATAAATCATGCAATTTTCACCTCCCTCTTATCACCAAGTAACGTGCTGAAGCCCACACATCATCACTGAGCCCCATCCAGCCTCCGAGCCTTTCTGTATCCTTGACCCCAGCCCTGACACGGCGACGGAGAGGCCATGAGGTGCAGTAGGTGGCGGGTGACACTCGGCCTGGGCTGGAGCAGAGTCGGGCAGCCAGCACGTCGAAAAGCCTCCCGAGGCCTGGGTCGGCTCCACCACACTCGCTCATCTCAGCAAGGCCCATCAATCATCCCCACGAAATGCCTGCGCATTCCCTGATAATGCACTTGTATCTCCAATGGTCTAGATTTCAAAGTCTCTGCATTCTCCTTTTAAAGTTATATCCGTCACACTCGCTCATTCTCACTCAGTAAATACATGTAGCTACTTAATAATGCAACTTCCTCTCCCTCCTGTTTGAAAACCTAAAAGATGGACACGTCGTTTTTTTGGAGGTATCTGGATTATAATTGCACTTAATTGAGTATAAATTAGACATTGGCAGAGAGAAAGGCTATTTGTGCCGCAATAGGAGCCCTTATTTTCTGCTCCAGGCCACAAGGGAGATGCTCAAAGAAATTTCTAAGAGTCGTCTCGGAGCTCTCGGTAATTTAACTATACATACATTATTTTTAGCATCACAAGGGTTCCTTATAATGAAGATTTTCCAGGATAGGACTGATACCCTCTTAGAGATCAATTCAGTTTAAAATTTTCCAACAATGCAGAAACAAACAGGTGGAGTGTGAAAGGCGATTTCCAGTGGCACAATGCCCCCAAAGAGGAGGGCCAGAGGGGAGTCCTACACCCTCCAGGACGTTGCTTTCTGTGGGTACAGCACCCTCCTAGCTGTAGGGTGGGCACAAACCCTCCTCTGCTGTAGGGTTGACGTGGGCTGCCCCGGGGCTCCTGGCATGTGCCTGGCACAGTTCTCTGGTAGGGTTTGTGGCGGCCAACAGGACTCCCGCCATCCCCCTGAAGAATGACCCCTGACAGCAGGACTGTGCCTGCTGCACCGTGGATGCCAAGCCAGCATGGGAGCAAGTGCTGAGGGGCTTTCTGCTGCCCAAAATTTCACAGTTCAGGCAAATAAGAAACCAGGGATTCTGGGGAGAAAAATGAAGATGAAGAAACTACAGTAATGGGAAGTAAGCTGTTTCTGGTGCCCTCACTCACTTCCATTTCCTCAATGTGCCCCCTCAGTTGTCTACAGAACCCACCACGTCTCCCGTATCCCATCCCAATCATCCACGCAAGCCCCCCAGTCCATCCTGACTCACCCCCATCTCACCCCGTCCCACTATGACACTCACCTCTAGTCCATTATATCCCCACTGTCCCCTTCCACCTCTAACTCCACCAGTCCCCTCCTGTCCCATCCCATCCCAATCCAGTCTAACCCCTCCCCATGCCCTCCACCCCATCCCATCAATCAATCCCCTGAATACTCTATATCCCACCCTTTCAGTCCCTCCCCAAACCATAATATTACACTCAACCCTGCTCCACCACCCACCCCAGCCCCTCCCAATTCATTCTATCCACCCCGTCCCAACGCCTCCTAGTCCACTCTTGACCCTACCCCAATCCTTCCAACTTAATCTCAGCCCGTCTCAAATTGCTCTATTTCTCCAATCCTACCCCATCATATTCCATTACATTCCTTCCCCTCTTTTATTATTTTATTTTATTATTATTTTTTTTAATCCTCACCTGAGGATATTTTTCCAGTTATCTTCAGACAGTGGGGAGGGGGGGAGGAGAGAGAGAGAGAGAGAGAGAGAGAGAGAGAGAGAGAGAGAGAGACATCGATGTGAGAGAGATACATCAATTGGTTGCCTCCCACACGACCCCAACCAGAGCCAGGGACCGAACAACAACCAAGGCATGTGCCCTTGACCAGAATCGAACCCAAGACTCTTTGGTCCAAGGGCTGATGCTCTAGGCATTGAACAAAACTGGCCAGGGCGTTCCCTCCCCTTTTATCTCCTGCTTGGCCAGAGTTCTCATTTGTGATTTACACGGGAGCATGGCCATGCGTCATAGTCCATGAGGCTACATGAGAAAGCCAAAGGGTCTTGTTCTCCCCCAAAGATCTAAGAGTTAAGTGTGCGCTTGGGTAGGAGAGGAGAAAAAAGACACAGAATCTTCTCTTTAAAGGAGCGGTATGAAAAGATAATCCAGAGGGCTGAGCTCTCAAGAGTCAAGAAAGAAAATAAATATAATTTTCCTTTGCCTCTCTTAACATACAAGAGCCAGAAAATACCTCTAAGAACTGCATCATCATTTTCAAGTTGAGAAACTCACAATGCATGGCCCACCTTTTGCTTTCTGTGGGTCAAAGGAGACCCAAGTTCTATTCAAAGCCAGGGAAGCCTGAGATGGTGTCTCCCTGAGACAGAGAACTCTGAAATAATTCTCCATGTTCAGGTTCACCCAGATGTTCTCCTGTTATAGTGGGAAATCTCTGCAGGTAAAGAGGGGGTGGTTGGGAGGCCACATCCCACTCAAGGAGTAAAATCTGGAGAGGGCTGTGTCAGTGGCATTCTCCAACCTCTAGGGGGAGATAGAGGTTCCTCCGCCTTGACCACTCTGGGAAGAGAAGTGGCCACGTGGGCTGATGGGTTGGGTAAGTCAGCCAGCATCTAAGGACTGTGCTTTCAGTGGGAGAAGCGAGCAGGAAAGATTCTTGCTGGTGCATCTAGTGAGTGGCATAGTGTTAGAACTGTTTCTCTTGCGATTCTAAGAGGCTGGTGCAGACAGCAAGTTGACTATAGCAGTAGAGGGAGCATCTAACATACACTGATGCTAACAACGGTCCGGCACTGTGACAAATGCTTGCCGTGAATTAAGAGGATGGGCCCTAGAGTCAGGTGGCCCGAGGTTCAGTCCTGCCTCCTTTACCTGTCTGCTCTACTACCTTAGCCAAATTGTTTATTTTGGAGCCTTGGTCTCTTCAAACATGATGCTATAGTGGCTGGATTGTTGTGTGAATCAAATAGTAATGTCTATAAAATGTTAGCCAGCTACTGTTAGTAAGATGCAGAAGGGCGCAGACTATCTCTCCCTTGGGGATGTCCCCTCACCTCTCTGCACTCCTCCAAACCCTCAGCCTTGGGAATGTCCAACAGGGCTGAGGGACAGGCAGCCTTGGCTCCCAGAGAACCGGCTGCCGGTCCTCTCAGCGGGTGTTCACTGAGTCTTCTGTGTGCTGTGATCTGGGCTACACTGCCCGGCCTGAGTTCACAGACCTCAGGGGATAAAGACAGACATCAGCTCATTAAACAAGACATCCCGGTATATCCTGATATTTTACAGCAGGGGAAACTTGAGGAGTTGAGGGCTCACAACAGAGTTCAGTCTAGGTGGGTGTCTGGACTAGAGGCAAACCAAGGATGACTTTGCAGTCACCTGCCAAGAGCTATAGTGGAGACGGAGGGGCCATGGCTGCTGGAGGAGCTGGAGGTTGGGATCCAGGCCTCGGGTGCCAAGGCAGCCAGCAAAGCTGAGGTGGGGGCACTGGGAAGAGCAGGGCAGGGCTGGACGCCTGGGCAGAGGACTCCAGGGCTATCGCGCCAGCGGGGTCCCCTCGGCAGTCAGACAGCAGTGTGGTTATGAGCAAAGGGTTTGGAGTCAGGCAGAGTGGGTTCAGACCCTGGCTTGGCCATCGACTTGTGTGGATAAGTTTCATGTATAAAATGGGGGAAATAATGTCGCCAGCCTCACAGGGTTGCTGTGAGATCTGCGACACTCGCAAGTGCTTGGGGCGATGTCGGCACATGGTGGGGACTCAGGAAACGCCAGCTACTAGCATGACTCCCCTGAGTGCCCAGACGGCTTTCTGAGTAGGGAGGGTGGGGGAGGGTGTGTGAGGGCACCAGACTTCCTGACCAAGTCCTCCGTCCTCAGTGTCCCTGGTTCAGCCCCTGTTTCCACTGCAAGGGCACCTTCGATGAGGTACGTGCTGGGCCTCTTGCAGCTCTGATTTCTAATCCTTCCCACGACACAGGAATGACTTGTCCCTTTTGCAGATGGGGAACCCGGGCCTTGGAAAGGTCTGAGGACCAGCTAGTTCTCCAACAAGGAACACCGGGCTCTGCTGAGCAATGAGATTCCCTTAATCTGCTGGAGTGACAGTGATGGCGAAACAGGCAGGTCAGACACAGGAATCAAGGTGGTGCAGCCGAGGCCACCCGCCGGACTCCTCGGGACAAACCCAACCTTGCAGTGTCCAAGTTCCCACCATCTGCTTCTCCAGTCCCCTTGCCACGTGCTTCTAGCCTCACCTGCAACAAAGCCACACACTCACCAGCCTGAGATGTGGTCAACACTGTCTGCTGTCGTCAGCTTCTTTTTTAAACCCGTAAACCCACAGCTCAATTACAAATGGAATTGCCAATCCATAGGTTGGTGCCGAAATGCCTCTCCTTTGGGGGGGGGGGGGGTAAGGGCTTGTTGTTGTAATGGTTCTAGAATATAAAGAGCTATCTTACCAAACCTTAGTTCTGGAGAGAGGGGCCACGGGACACCAGGTGTCACTGTTATCTCTGGTTTCCTTGACCCTTAACACTCTATCATTATTGGTTCCTAAAAAATGGTCCGAAAGTATTTTAAAATCATCTGCTGCTTTAACAACCATCAGACCCAGTTCTGTGCCAGGCTCTGAGCTGGGTGCTGGGGATACAAGAGAAGCACCGCCCCTGCCTTCAGGAAGCTCAGAGTTCAACACGCGAGGCAGATAAATCAACACTCTGAACACAGTTCAGTCGGCACTGTAATCAAACGCAGTCTGCAAGAGGCCTCTGAAACAAGCACTTGGGGAACAAACAATGTAGGGAGAATTAAAAAATAATAATGATTTGGTATTTGAATTCTTTTTTTTTTTTTTTCTTCCTCACCCGAGGACATTTTTCCATTTTTTGCACAGATAGAGTGGGAGGGAGAGAGAGGAAGAGAGAAAGAGAGAGGGAAACATCGATGTGAAAGGGACACATCGAGTGGCTGCCACCCGCACGACCAACCAGGGCCGGGGACAAACTGCAACCGAGGTACATGCCCTTAGCGGGAACCGAACCCGGGTCTCTCCAGACCGCAGGTGGATGCTTTAACCACTGAGCCAAACCGGCCAGGGCTGGTATTTGAATTCTTTAAAGCAATGAAGTGGTTAGCATAGGAAAATATCACAACTTTGTTGGAATTCCTTGAACCTATAGTTTAATATCACTTTTGTTTTGAATTACTTATTAAGGGGAGGGGAGGCATTCCAGCCTTTTCAAGGCTCGGAGCCTCTGAATCCAGAGAAAAGAAGCGATGTTTGCGAACAATTGAGGGTTTGAAACTTATGGAACTTGACAGCCACCTCATAAGGAAGGAGCTGGGGGTGATACTCAGGTTTCGGGGCTGGGTACCTGGGAGGCTGCAGGTATTATCAGCCTACATAGGGAATCTTGGAGGCTCAGGAGAGGAGCTAATGAATTTGGTTTGGAAAAGAAACATCTAGGTGAAAACGTCCAAAAGTCAGCCAGGTATATGGGCTGTCTAGACCCAGAGTTTCCATGCGCGACAAAGCCAATAGACACACATCAGGAGGAGCGTCTTGGTAGGAGATCCGTCTGGAAGCGGCAGAGTGTGGTGGTGGAAGGGATGGACCAGGATGAGCTCACCAGGGAGGGGTGAAAGAACATGAGCAGAAGCACAGGAATGGAACCCTGCAGGAAACCACACTTCCAGGAGGGAAATTAAGGGCTACCATAGAGACCGGGGAGGAACAACCGAGAGTTTGGAAACAAGCCAGCAAAACGGTGCCCAAGAAGCTCAAGGGAGTGAAGTTTTTAAAAGGAGGAATGCAAAGCATTCAAAGTCACAGATAGACAAAGGAAGATAAAGATGGATGGAAGGAAGGAAAGAGAAAAGAAACAGAGGGAGGGAGGGAAAAAAGAAAAGAAAAATGAAAACCAAGCCACAGAAGGCAGACTGCAGGGAGTGGCTGGTATTAGGGGAAGTGAGTGAAGACCCCTTTGAAGAAAGCTGACTTGTAAAAGAGAGAGATGGGATGGTTAGTGAAAGGTCAGTAGAACCAAGAAGTTTGGTTAGCTCATTTCATGTTAAAGATTAAAGCTGTTTATAGGCCAAGAGGAAACATAAGGAAGAGTAACTGATTGATAGTAGGGAGAGGCAGTCACTGACAGATCTCCAGGGAGGCTGGGAGCAGGGGGAGGGGAAGGGGGAAGCCAGGCACAGGTGCGAGGTGTTGCATGAGGGTCACAGGTGAAGGTGGATGAGGAGGCTCTCCTTGTCAAATCCTTTATTCATTTTATCCAGTCATCGCTGGGCTAGGAAAGGAGATGGTTCAGTCCTGAGTGTCTTTTAAAGTCAACAATGTGAAGAGAACACAAAATGAATGTGCCTTCCCCTCTAATGTGCCAAATCCTGCAATCATCTGTCACCAAGTCCATTTCCAAATCTTTGTTGCTTGCAAGGCCAAACAGCGCATCTAAATGCGGGAAAGGTTTAAAAAGAAATGCATTGAAAGCACTGGAAGCCAGAGCAGGGCTGCCAGAGAGTAAGCACCCCTCCCCCAAACCATTCACCAACACCACCCCAACTTCTCTACTGACCAAAGAGCTGCTGGCAGATGGAGCTCTGCAAGGCAGGATTCCGGCAGCGCCCAGCAGTGTGCAAGCTCCTGTAAGTGGGCCTTTCTCTTTCCCCAGGGGCATGCCATACCCTGGGGGCTGGGACAAATCTAGCCAGAAAAACAGCTGGATCACATAAAGGGCCCTCTCAGGCCGCCTAAGCCTGGGCGGGGCCACACCTGGACAAAGGGCTGAAAGGCTTGATGGCTGGTAGCAGCGGTCCCCTCGCCGCCCCTGTGGCAAGTCTGGATGGGTGACCAGCGGCGTCGTTATGAACAGCACAGCCACCAAGTGGGTGTGGGTGTACGCGAGGCTTAGCTCCTAGGCACGCGCACCTCGGGCGCCCCTCTCTGGGTGTCGGCGGCTATGACTCCTAGAAGAGCCCAACAAAGTCCGATCAAGTAGGGGTGGGAGAGCTGGGCAGGCTCTGGCGCCCTCCCTGACCAGCAACCCTAACATTCCCGGCCAAGGAGCTGGCGACACGGTCTTCGAGGACCCACTCACAAAATATGGAGCGTAGAGTGGGTCGGAGAGCTTGCCAGAGAAGGGGCGCACTTTCCAAGAAGAGACCACTGGGATGCTGAGGTGGCCAAGGCGAAGTCTTCAGAGGTTCAATTGGTGGTTTTCAACAAAACAATGCCAAAAAAAATCTAACAGGGCTCCAGGCCGGAGGTGCCATGAGTCCAGGCCTGGGCAGCAGGTGTTAAGGGTGTCAGCCTCCTGGCTAAATGGAAATTCGGCTCCAGACATCGCCCGTTGGACCCGTCCCCACCTGGGCACACGGAACTTTCTAGGCTATTGCTAGAGCTGAACCTCAGAGGGGTGCAGGGGATAAAATGGGAAGGCACCAGTCGAGGCCAGTAGACCCCACTCGGGGACCCGGTTCTCCCTCGTGCCTTCCCAGGTCCACAAACTGCAGCCAGACACCCGAGAAGTTCCGGGACTCGCCTCACCCGCCAGGTCTGCGCCCCTCCCGGACTCGCTCGCGGGGAGCAGGTCCCGGCGTCCGTGCCGCCGCTGCCGCAACCCCGGAGCTCGGCTGCAGCAGGGCGCGGGAAAGGGCACTTTGGCGTGGAGTGGGAACCGATGGGAATGTGGTGGCGCGGAGCCTGGCGGCGACACTCCCTCCCCAGCCCCCGGGCACAACCCCCCACCCCAGCCTCCACGTCGCTCAGCACTCCCAGCCCCCACCTGAGTAATCCAGCAAAGCGTGCTCGGGACCCTCGCCCGGGGCCCGCGCCCACCGGACCCCCCTCCACGCCCAGAGCGCTGAGGGCGGACTCATGGGGAAGGGGATGGCGGCCGTGGTCTCAGGGTGGCTAGGGCGGGGGCGCGGGCTTCATTGGCGAGAAAATGGGCGGGGGCAGGGCAGACCCTGCAGGCCCCCGGACGGGTGTGCCTACCAGAATGGGGAGGTAGAGGGAGGGCTCCAGGAAAGTTTATCGCGGAAAAGCCTGGCATCTTGGGGGCTGGGAGGCTGGAGAAACTGAAGCCACGGTCCGGGTGCCCGCAACCCCAGGAAGGGATGTCAGTTTCCCAGGCCCCCACCCCGGCTGGATCCGGCCAAGTTGCGGCTGGGTTTGGGGATAGCAGTGGGGGTGAGGGTGGAGGTGAGGACACTGTTGGGGGTAAGGGGAGGGGGAGGTTGGGGCTGAGCGCGAGGGTGGGCGCCTGGGAGGGTGGAAGGTGAAGAGGGAGAGCAGGGAAAGGGACGGGGACCGGGTCGGGGCTCGGGTGGGGCGCGCGGCGGCCACCAGCTCCCCAGCGCGGCCGGACTCACCCGCGGCGGCCGAGGCGCTGAGCAGCCCCCAGCTCAGCAGCAGCAGCAGCGGCGGTGGCGTTGGTGGCGGCGGCGGGCGGCCCCAGCGGCTCCCCACGCCCGGCACGAGCACCGAAATCCCGGCTTCGCTGCGAGCCCTCCCCGCGGGGCAGCCGCAGCGCCCCTGCTTCCGTCCCGGCGAGCGCGGCATGGCTCGGCCCGCAGCGCCGAGGGAGAGGCTCCGCTCGCCGCTGAGGAGAAAGGAGGTCAGGAGAGCTCTGGAGCTTTTTCTGTTCGGAAAAAATCCCGGTACGCGGGAGCCCTGAGCTTCTGCGGCTGGAATGAACCAAGTGTCCGCCCGGCCGGGGAGAGGCGCGCTGCGCTCTCGGAAATGACTCCCTCCAATCCCGCTTCGCGGGGTGCGCGCTGGGGGGCGGGGGCTGAATTATCCCCGGATTAATCACTCCCGAGCCGCTTCTCCGCCGCTCCAAACACTGGGGGTGGAGGCGCAGCAAAAAAAAAAAAAAAATTATATCTATCTACATTGGGGGGTGGGTATTCCTCTTCAGCGCCACCTCCACCTCCAGACAAGCCACAAATTACATCTTAAGGGTTGTTTATTCCTTGTTTGTTTTACAATTGACCAGTTTCTTTTAAGTTCAGTTCTCCCATTTTCATGTATAAGATCACCCATTAATATAACCCCCATACACACGCGCGCACACAGTGGCACGGACACACACGCACTCACACACAGGCGGCGCGCGCACACATACACACACGCCTCTTCCACGTTTGCAAATTGGAATACTGTCTGGGAAAAGGTAACCAAAGAAGGGCGCGGATCCCCAAGTCCCTGCTTTTACAAGCTGATCTTGGGAGGTGGCTTTGAACTCACAATCTAGGACTGTGGGCGATATTTCGGGGCCCGGCTCTCAGTAGCTCCCTACCCCGTTCCAGAAGATGGGTGTGTGCGCGTAGACCCACGGGTTAAAATTGGAGGGAGGGGATGGGGTTGAGGACCCCTTCATTTGGGGTCCGAATGGTCCCACCCGTACCCTAAGACAAAATCTCAGAATGGAGAGAGAAGTGCAAGTGTGCGCCAGGGAAAAGGGGGCGGCGGAGGTAGGTTGTGGAAGGTTGGTGCAAGAGTTACTTGTACAATTTGTCTTTAAAATTAAATAACCGAACCCTGCGTCTTCTCACGCTCCCAGCCTTGGCCCCACACCAAACGAGTTTCTCCCAATGGCGTGAGCAGCTCTCCACATCTCCGCCTCGCCGCTGCCCTGCCCCAAGAGCTCAGCGTCGGTCCCCAGCCCATCCCCCAACCCCAGTGGGTCTCCTTCTCAGTCTGGTCTCCCCTAGGCTCCTCAGTCAGTCAGGATGGCTCCCTCGCTATCTATGCCAAACTCTCAGCTGCCCAAGGGAAGAGACCCTGGGCGGGGAGCAGGGGTGGGGTGACAGAGGGGCAAGACCAGCAGAATAGCACTGGCTGGTGAGCACCTCACCCGCTTGGCCAGTGCCACGCGAGAAAGGCAGCGCTGGGGGCTTCGGGGTTTGGCCAAGCCAGAGCTCTTGGAGCCCAGGGGGCAGGAATGGGTTGCTTAGCCCAAGTCAGGAAGATGATGGGCAGGATCTGAAAAGTGAATACTTGCCCTAGCTCCCCAGGGCCACTATCTCCCAGCTCCCTTGATGCCTGTCTCCCTCCTCTAGCCCGAGATGTTCCATGGCCCCCGTGAGCTCATCCCACAGTTGGGGGGGCCAGCTGAGTGGCCCCTGGGGTCAACTTCCTCAGAAACGCAGCCCCATCCCCACCCCCAACACACTTGCTTTCCCACCCCTCCTGATGCTGCCTCTCTGGGTGCCAAGAATCAACCAAAGCAGCCAGAACTCCACTGTGAAAGGCCTGCTTTATGTCCCTGGGGCAGCAGGGAGGGGGCTTGTCCTTTCCGTTTTCCAGGCCCAGCCCCCAAAGAGAGGGCTCAGCCAGCCACGACTGGCCATGGCCCTACCAGACCTGAAGAGGAGGGAGGGACAGAGGGATGGGCTGGGTGGCGCTCTGGGGGGACTGTTGGCAGCATCTTCCCTGGGATGGGCCCCATGGCTCCTAAGCTTGGGCCTTCCCCCTCTCCTGAAGGCGGGGTTCTCCTCCAGAGAAAGGAGCTGGCAAAGACACTGGCCCTCCCCTGCAGCCCACAGCTGGGCAGAAGAGTCTGGGCTGCTCTATCATTCTGAGGCTCAAGGCCAGTGGATTTCCCCCACCCCCTTCTCAGCCCCAGAACTTTGTTCTATGGCTGCAACTTGCAGCTGACGTTTACCCCACGACCCTCCCTAGCAAAAGGAGCATTTGTCATCTTTCTTTCTGGGGGGTGTGGAGGCCAGGGGTGCCCCATTTTACCCCTGTAACCAGCCCGGTTACTTAATTCCCCCACCATTCATCCCTCTGATCTTGCTGGGTCCAAATACCTTTACTGAGGCCTCCTGGGCTCTGGGCCCTCTGCCAGCCTGTGCTGTGGACAATGCAGAGATGCACACTGTGTGGTCTGGCCTGGCAGGATGCAGGGCAGAGGCAGAAACCCCCACAACCCATACAGTCTGGCAGTGGTCATCACCATGACAGCCAGGGCAGGTTACAGAGACACATCAGACCGTAAGCTTTTCCTCGCCTTGAGGATCAGTGGGCTCATTTAAGGAGGGAAGTGGGATTTTGGCTGGACCCTGAGGCCTGGATAGAGACTTTGACAAGGTGAAGATTGATTTACACAACAAATATTTATTCAGATCATTACATGCCGGACACTGTGCTAGATAATGAATATACACCCCAGTGAATAGTCCCTGCTTGTGAAGGTTGGCAATAAATAAACAAATATATATAAAGTTACTAATTAAGAATGCCAGGGAGGCCAGTTTGGCTCAGCGGTTAGAGCGTCGGCCTGCGGTCCGGAGAGACCCGGGTTCGGTTCCCGCTAAGGGCACGTACTTCGGTTGCAGTTTGTCCCCGGCCCTGGTTGGGTTGTGCGGGTGGCAGCCACTCGATGTGTCCCTTCACATCGATGTTTCTCTCTCTCTCTCCCCTCCTCTCTCTCCCTCCCACTCTATCTGTACAAAAAATGGAAAAATATCCTCGGGTGAGGATAAAAAAAAAAAAAAAAAAAGAATGCCAGGGAGGGAAAGTTCATGGTGCTCGGAGAAAGAATGGTGGGCAAGGGGAGCTTACCTTAAATACCTGACCTGGAAAGGCCTCTGTGAGGTGGTGACCTTGAAGGTAGGATTGAAAATCAAGCAAGACAGCCTGGCCAGTGTGGCACAGTGGATTGAGCATCATTCCAGGAACTAAGAGGTCCCGGTTCGATTTCCAATCAGGGCACTTTCCCGGGTTACAGGCTCCATCCCCAGTGCGGGGTGTGCAGCCGATTGATGTTCTCTCTCATTGATGTTTCTATTTCTTTTTCTTTCTCCCTTCCTCTCTCTCTAAAATCAATAAAGAAAAATATGTTTAAAAAAGAAAAGAAAATCAAGCAAGACAGCCATGCAAAGAGCTGGGAAAGGGGCTTTGGGGACGGAAAGCAAGGGCACGGGCCTGGAAAGGGGAGAGGAAGCCCAGGGATGAAGATAGGGCCCAAACCTATCATGAGGGACTCACAGGGGATGGGGAGGGGTTGGAAGTAGGCACTGGGAACCGAACCGGCGCGTGAGTTTGTTAGGGGTGCCGTTGCAAACTACCACGCACGGGAACGCCTGAACAACAGACACATTTCCTCACAGTCCTGGAGGCCAGAAGCCCGAGGTCAAGGTGTTGTCAGGGCTGGTTCCTTCTGAGGCCTTCTGCTTTCCTTGTAGATGACCATCTTCTCCCTGTGTCTTCACGGGGACCCCTCTGTGCATGTCTGTGTCCAAATTTCCTCTTTTGTTAAGGACAGCCGTCGTATCGGATTCGAGTCCACCCTAATCTCATTTCAACGTGATTACCTCTTTAAAACCTGGTTTCCGAATACAGTCACGTTCTGGATTAGGACTTCAACATATGAATCTTTTGGATGGGGACCCAAGTCAGTCCATACAGAGGGGAGGACTTTTTAGGTGGAGGAGAGAGAGCAAATGGGTGATAGTCAGAATATATATTTAAAGAGATATCCATTCAGGCTGTGTAGAGCGTGACTGCGTTAGCTCTGAACACCAGAGAGGTGGATTTTTCATTTCTAGGAAATAGGAGCCTGGCATGTACTCTGCCTTCTCTGTGGGGCATACACAGGAAAGCAGGGAGCAGGGAAAAGGGAGATTACTTGGGAGGTTACTGCAGTAGTCTGAGCTGGAAGCCATGTGGGCAAAGGCAGAGACGAAGGCCCTGGACATTTTTTGCAGGAGAGGCAGGAGCCCAGGAGATGATAACCTTGCCGAGGAGAACGTGGCTCTCAGCCCAGCCCCAGAGCTGGCTTGCTGCCTGCCCCTTCTGCTCTCCCCAGGAGCAATGGGCAGCCACGGGGCAGGGTCACACCACACTGTCACACTGGGAGAAAAAGCCCAGTGAGGTATAGTGGCTCACCAAGATAAGCCTAATATCCAGATAAGATCAGAGTTCATTTCAGAAAGAAAACAGGCCCTGCCGCTCTGGAGGACTTTGATTCAGGTAGGGGCTGTAGGCCTGATGCCTTGGGATTTTCATTCTGACCCAAGAAGAAAACAAACACTTTCTGAAGGAGAGAGGGGAGAGAGAGAGAGAGAGAGAGAGAGAGAGAGAGAGAGAGAGAGAGAGAGATAGATCAGCAAATGGGATGCTCTAGCAATGAGGGCGAGAAGGGAGCCTGGGGGCCAAGCAGCAGTGCAGAGAAGGGTTACAGAGCAAAGGCAGGGGCTCAGAGGAGTAGCCAGGGTCTGGGTAGAAGGTAGAGATTTTAAATCACAATCAAGATTAGACAGAAGCTAGCATTTCCCAAGGGCAAGGCTGTCACCATAGAGATGACAGTGATCCGCTTCCTAAGGAAAGGTGACAGAAGGGTTGCGGGGGGGGGGGGGGGGCAAAACCAACTCTGGGGAGGCTGTGGGCCTCAACAATCAGGAGGGACAAGTGAGAAGGACCCACCATCTGAGCCTTTCCTTCCACGCTACCAAATGTCGGGGCCATCCAGTTGTGATATTTATTGCAGAAAAGTCTCTATCTGTGCAACAAGGAAAAAGGACAGAGCTCATGTCTGTGGCAGAAGAGGTCACATTTTTCTGCTACTTGTTGCAGGCCATAATCTGCAGGAGAGGGTCTCTTCCAGGCTCTCGTGTCTACTTGAAATTCCTCCAATCAGCTACACCATCCTGCCTCCTCTCCGACTCAGGCTCTTTCCTCTGACTGCAAAACCATCCCCTCCTCGCCGTGTGGAATAAATGATCCTAATCATCAGTCGGCTCAGATGCCACCTCCCCTAAGTGTTACCTCTCCCTGGTAGCCTTTCTAACCCCCCCCCCACGCCCCTGCTGGTTAGATGCCCTTTGCAGCTTGGACAGCTAAGTGGACATCAAGAAGGTACGATTCCCCTTCCATGCTATAGAGCGATGATCCCCAGCCAGGGGTGATGTTGCCCTCCACAGGACAGTTGGCAGTGTCTGCAGGCATTTTTGCTCATCACCACTGGATCTAGGGGGGCAGAGGTCAGGGATGCTGCTGAACATTCTACAATGCCCAGGGAAGTTTCCTTCTCCCCCCCAAAATTATTTGGCCAAATAAATCTTGATAGTGCTGAACTGTCACTGAAAAGTGGCTGCCCGGCCAGGACTGCATCTTCCAGCCCCCTTTGCAGTAGGGTGCAACCTGAAAACAAGGTTTTAGCCAAGGGACTGTCAGCAGAATTGGTGTGTGTCCCTTCAAGGCTTATCCCATAAAACCCTCCCCCCTTACTCCATCTGTGGGCTGCATACCGAGCATTTGGGTCCCTCCGAGATGGCAGAGCCGCAAGATGGAATAAGCCCGGATCCCAAATCACCTCGTGGAGGAAAGTCACCCACCAACCAGGGACCAGTGCATTGGCCCCTTACATGAGCAATGACCTTTCACACCACTGAAATATCGGGGTGTGTTACAGCAGCTGGCAATACCTGCGTACACCCCTCAGCGTAGTATCCTGTGGGTCGTTCACGGACTCCTCACTCATTCATTCGTTTGTTCGTGCCACCAGCATTAGCCCGCATGCCAGGCTCTGTGCTAGGTGCGGAGGAAACAAATATAAAGAGCAAGTTGTTACCAGCAGTCCCTGCCTCGGGCCTGTTAGTTATGGGGGAGATTAATTACTCTGGGAGAAATGCAGGATGTGATGGGAATGAGAAGGGCCCCTTGCTCAGCCTGGGGAGAGGGCGGCGAGACGTGGAATGGTCCAGGAAGAGAGCAGTGTGGTCAGACAGGGAGGTAGACAGCGTGAAGGACCTGCGCGCCCCGGCGGGGCTCTGTTCTCTGATCCTCCAGTATCTTTGTAATCGTGGGCTTTCTCACTCGTCTCCCCAAAGTGGACTGGGAGCTCCTGAAATGGCAGGAAACGTCCAAGGAGTCTCCTGCATCCCAGCGCCTGTGTTGTGTCCGGCATTCCCTCCGCGTGGGTGTCCACTCATCCCTGAACTCACCCACCTCTAACCTGCACCGCAACCTGCCTCTCGGCTCAGTCCCCCATCTCAGAATACGATTGGTTTCCATGTCCACCCAGTTCCTGAGCCAGAAACCTAGGGGTCTCAGACTCCCCTCTCACTCAGCCCCCACATCCAGGCAGTCCCCAAGTTCGGCCTCCTTCACATCTCCCAGGTCCTCGCCAGGGCCCCCACTGTCTCTCTGGTTCCTCGTAACAGCTGCAGAACAAGCACCCAGCTCTGCTCTTGGCCCATTCAAGTTATCTTCCTCTTTGCCAGCAGTTTATCTTTTAAAACACGAACCTGGTTTCACAGCCCCTGTGCCCTCCCCAGCCGTTTCCCCATGGCCTGCAGGGGCAAACCCAAGCTCCCTCCAGACCCTCCCGAGGACAGCCACCATGGCCTGGCTCTGCCTGCCCAGTCTCCACACTCCCCGGCCCCTGGGCTCCGGGCACTGGGAGGCCCTTATGCTCCTGCAGTGAGCCCTTCGTTCTCTCTCCTGTGCCTCTGGGCCTCTGTGCCTGCTGCTCCCTCTTCCCGGAATACTCTTCTCCTCCTGTGTCTGGCATGTTCCTATTTGTCCTTCACAACTCAGTCCAGGTGTCAGCTCCTACAAGCAACCTTCACCAGTGCCATGCACAGTGCCTGGTACATGGTGGGCATTCAGTGGGGCTCGGCTGGCTGGCGGGACGGATGGATGGATGGATGGATGCTTGAGTAGGTGCTCAGCAATGTTTGTGGAATGAACCCAAAGGTGTCTCTTTTAAACTTCATTATCTGAGTTCCTTACAGAAATGCCTTCTCTGAGTTATGATTTAACGTTATGCTGTCTTCAGAGAACCCTAATGTGAGAAACTGACCAACTTAACGGCATTTCTGTCTTTATGAAAACAGAATTGAATATACTGCCCACTATGTCACTCAGTGTCCTTTATAAAAGGACTCATGATAAATTCATGCTTGGGGTTATTTCCAGGAAACATTTTGTCTCTGCAGATGAAGATGTGTATTTTCTGCCGTCAGAAAATAAAATCTCTGTCTTCCGATGTGTTTCCATTCTTGCTGTAGCTGACAAATAGGGTTGCCCAGTTTTATTACCTTATTACCTCCACGTGTTCTGACCAATTCAGGTGCCTGAAAGTAGCGACTCTTTCTGCTTTCTTTAGATGGAGGCAGTTCTTGCTTGATTCTTTGATGCTGTCATTTTTACCTTTAAATCTGAAAGCTGCCTCAAATCACCTCAGCAGTCAGCTGGTATAAATCTTCAAGAAATGCATATTGGTGACCAACGTCCCAGCATGGAAGTTATGGAAGGAGAGACAGACTGCACACCAAACTTCTAGTTGAGAGGGGCCCCAGATAGAGCCTCTCCAGGAGTTTGGGGGGCAGCTGTCATGACAGGGGTCTGACAGGAAGGCCAAAGGAGGAAGCGAAGGGCCAACTGGATTCTGACTCTGTGGCCACATTTCTGGGGCTCCACTGACAAACTGTATTCTTTTCCTGCTCCAAGCATGGCTTTCCTTTTCCCTAACTTTAAATGGAGAGCTCAGAGGCTGCCATTTCCTATTAATAGCTAATAATAACAACAATCAGTGTCTTTTATTGAAGGCACCCTGTGAGCCAGGCGCTGTGCTGAGACTGGATGTCCCTGTTTGAACCTCTCCCTCTCTGAACCTGTCTATTGTTTTTTTTATCTTTCTGCAGATGATGAAATGCTGGAGAAGTTAAGCATGTGCAAAGCTACCTTTTAGCGAGTAGCAAAGCAGGAATTCAAAGTCAAGTGTGTCAGATGCTACCGCCCAATTCTTCACCATGTCCTCCCACGTGGACAACAAATGAAGGCACCGATAAGGGGTGAGATCCCTGGGGAGATGATGAAATGGTTGATGCTGTTGCCAGGCGAGAGGAGCCACGGAGTCACAGCTTGGCTTCCAGAACAGTGGTGTCTTTTTCAAAGTCCCGGGAGAGGGCCGGCCACTCTGAAACGGTGTCCAGTTGCTGGGACACCATCCAGGGGACACCCCCTCCCATGGCTGCACCCTTCTCTCCCTCCAGCTCCAATATTTTGTCCCTCAAGAACAGTTGCCTGAAATCTTCCTGTGCACAGCCCCTGGGCAGTTTGACCCGTTAGGCATCACCTGCGTGGTAACAAGGGGTCTCTGTGGTTTTCAGGGACCTACCAAAAGACGGAGGCCTGAAGACGTGATTGTTAGCAAGAAAACCGCAACGTTGAAATCAGTAAATATTTCATTAAATGCAAATGTAACATTATGTCAACTTCATTAACTGTTGGATTTAATCATCATAAAAATTTTATTGCGTTTGATGACAATTTGTAGGTTGGTGTTTGCTCGCTGTGCCAGGGTTCCCGGGGAAGCACCAAGATCGGTGAGAAATCACTGCGGACCGCACGCTAAATAAATTACTCACGGTCAAAGGTTTCCCTAAGCAAGATGGCAATTTCCTTTGATGAAGCCAGGTGGGTGGAGGCTCTGGCTGGAGAACAGGTGGGGAGAACTGACTTCTCCTCTGGCTTTCCTGGTTCCAGAGCAGAAGAGCAAGAATCCCAGAACCCTAAACAATGTAGCTGATGTTCAATGGGCACGTAGCATGGACCAGACGAGCTACTGTAAGCACTGTATGTGTGTCTCAGTGGTCCCAAACAACTCCATAAGGTCAACATTTTATTGTCCCTATTTCACAAATGAGCAAAGTGAAGTCTGAGAGTTTGTACAACCTGCCCAGGGCAATGGGGGGGGGGGGGTAATTTGAGAATTTTTCCGAATTAAAAATAATTTATAGGTGAAATGGTGTCCATGACCATTTCAAGCTCTAAAATAGGCAGGGACCAGGCCTATTTTCATTACTGTTCTGTCTTCAGAACCTCGAACACTACTGGGCACGTAGATATGTATGGGCTGGAGGGACATAACTACATGTTGAATGGAGACTGGGCTAAGTGCAGTTTTCCCTACACCTGCTGTGTGCCAGGCACCTATGGGATGCTTTGCTGTCCTCACTGGCCTGTGACAATGTCTAGGCTACAGGTCTTATTCATCTCCCAGGCCCACACCTTGTGCAATCTTGGCCCATGAAAAGGCTTAGTTGATGATTTCAGTTCATTCCTTCACAGAGCAATTTCGGAGTATAGCTGAAGGTCTTCCTTCCTATGCATAGCACAAAATTTGTTATTTAAAAACTCCAGTGGTACGCATTTCAATGTGATCAAGAAAACGAATAAACAGCCTTTTTTTTTTTTTTTTTTATGTGCTAGGTGTGGTTCTTGGAACTTTCCACATGTTAAGTAATTACTTAATAACAAAGCATGTACAACAATTCTACAAAATGGGTGGTTTTTAAATTATCCTCCCATTTTACAGATGAGAGGACCCAGTGTTATGAGGACCCAGTGTCTCCTCCCAAATTCCTATGTTGTAGTCCTAAAGCCCAGTACCTCAGAATGTGACTATTTAGAGAGAGGACCTTTAAGGAGTGGTTTTAAGGTAAAATGAGGTCATCAGAGTGGGCGCTAATCCAATACCAGTGTCCTTATAAGAAGAGAAGAGGACACAGACATGCACAGAAGGAAGACCATGTGAAGACACAGGGAGACGACAGCGGTGATAAGCCGGTAGAATTGCTGACACTTGATCTTGGACTCCCAGCCCCCAGAACTGTGAGGAAATCCATCTCTGTGGTTCAAGCGCCCATCTGTAGGACCCTGTTGTGGCTGCCCTAGCAAACTGATCACCAAGGCATAGAGGAACTTGCCCAAGACTGCATTGCCAGGAAACATGAACTCAGAATTTGAACCCAGGTAGTCTGGTTCTAAAGTCTGTTTGGTTTGTGATCATAAAACTATTCTCTGTACTGGCCAGTAGGATCGCCAGAAGCCACATGTGGTCCTTCAAATGTGGTGGATGTCACCAAGGAACTGAAATTTTAATCTAATGTACATTAAAATAAAATAAAAAATAAGTAGCCACAGTGGCTAGTGGTGACCGTATTGGGCATAACTTTTTACTATTTCTAAGCACATAATTTATTTTTTTTGCAGAATCTTCTAGAAACCTCTCCTGTGTGCTCCAAAAACCATGCCCCTATCTTTGTCCCCATCCCCGCTGTATGTTATCGTGAGCTGGCTAATTTTCCAGAATCTCGTGTCCGGGTGGTGCGGGGATGCTGGAGTTCGCTCCAGACACGGGTGTTAGCCAACCAAATGCCAAGCAGCACAAACACGCAGTGACATTTTCCGAACTATTAATATTTCATCAGAAATGATCACTTTTCCTTTAAATACACTATTTTAAAAGGTTTTTCTACATTCTTAACTATAATTTTATTCAGTCTAGGTCCTTGGAATTTTCCCCAAAGGAACACATCTTCAGTTTTATAATGAAAATCAAAGGGGAATGAAGCTCGAATTTCAAAATTTAGTCAACATTTCTAGGAACGTCGGCCTTCTGTAGAGAGCGAGATTGTGTATTGGGCACCTACTGTATGCCCAGTACTTTCTATACAGCACCCTACTAATTTATCCAACACATGTATTGAGTGCCCCATAGATGCCATAAGTGTGATCTTTATAGTAATGTATTAATACCATTTTAGAGAAGAGAATTCCTCTCATCCTTCTATTTCCTCTCCAATGTTGTTGCCTCCTCTAAGAAGCCTGCCTGGACCACCACCTAAAGTTGCCACGATTCCTCTCCCCGTTGCCCCGCTTTGGCTGTGAGTTTCTACCACAGCCCTTATGGCATCTGTAATTACTGCTAAATTACTTGCTTTGTGATCCACCTCCCTGCACTGGAATATAGGCTCCATGAGAGCAGGGACAACACCGGTTTTGTCCACCTCCGCTTCCTAGGTGCCCAGCAGCGCACCTGGCACAGAGGAAGGGCTGTGCCAGTATTTGGGGAATGGACGAAGGAGGGTGGGAGAAGTGGAGAAAGTGGTGAGTCACACAGGTAGGAGGAAGTGGAGTGTCAGATTCAACCCTGCATCCACAGGCGCCACCTCCTCTATTCACATCTGTTTTCCTGCCCACCCTCTGGCTCTTCCTTTATTGGGGAAATACTGAGGGCACAGCAGGGGCTCCTGGAGCCCAGGATCCCCAGCATCCCGCAGGAAGACCTGCTGTCAGCTCTGAGTTTAACTCCTTCAGAGAGGGCAGGAGCCCACTGAGCCCACTGAACTTAGGGTTTCTTGCTGCACCTCCATGTGGGATCCCCACTCCCAGCGGCTCACTGCCCACCTACCGCTGGGGCCCCTGAACCCAGAGCAGGAGGGAATGGTCTCTCTCGGTGGCTGAGAGCCTGGGGTCTGGCGGGGGTGCGGTGTGGGGGCCTGGGGAGGGGCCTGGGTTTGGATCAGCTCCTCCCTTCTGGTGGGCCTTGGACACACCCCTTTATCACGTGGATACTGTTTCCTCAAATGTAGACCGATAAAAAGCAATGGTACTAACTTCATGAGCTTGTTTTGATTGAATATGACACACAGAAAGCCCGGCGCGTGGCACACAGTCAGCGCCAATGCAAATGGCAGTTAAGGGGAAAACCGGGCGATCGAGGGGCAGGGCCCCGGCAGGCAGGTTTGTGCGGAGGGGCAGGGCAGGCCGGGTTCGGTACTTTCGCCTTCCAGGAGGGGAAAGCGCTCCGGGGTCCTCTGGGCCCCCACCTCGCCCCCATCCCTCTGGAGGGCCTGGGACGCTGAACCGGCGCCCGCGCACGGAGCCGTTGCGTTGAAGCCCGCAGAGGAGTTCCAGCGCCGGACGAGCGGAAGGTGTGGGGGCCGCCGGCGCGCCAGACTGCTCCCTTTTCAGGGCGTGGCCGCGGGGCGCGGCAGGTGTCTGCTGGGGGCGCCGGCCTGGGCGGGCTGTGGGCCCTGGACACTGGGACGCTTTCCCGCCAGGAGCCAAAGAGGGGGCCAGGAGGAGAGAGAGCAGGGCGAGCGAGGCAGGGCTGGGCCGGCAAGGGAGAGGCAGTTGGCCCTGGGGGGTGCGCAGGGGGTCCCTAGGAAGGCCTGTGTGAGAGCCCAATGGAGGGCTCCTGCCCTCAAGGTGCCTAGCACGGTGCCTGGCCCTCATCCAGTCGCCCTCGAGGTTTAGCGGGTGAGAATGGGCTGAGCCCCAGGCGCTGCAAGGTGTCGCAGGTGTGTGGCAACTGGGGTGTGCCAGGGATTGTGGGAGAGCCAGCCCTCCCCTTCCAGCTGTTCCCAGATGTCATTCTGCCCACCCAGGCACCTGAATCCTGATTTCAGGGGTATCCCAAGGTTACTAAGCTACTGGTTTTTGTTGACTTTTAAATATTTTCTTCTCAGGGAGAGGGGGAGAGGGACAAAAGTCAGAAAAGAGCAAATAAAAACAAATCAAAATAAGCTCCCCCTCCCCAAGAGAAAGCCGACCTCCATCCACCACTGGTACACATATCGGAGGCCTCTGAACACGGTCACCTTGCTGGAGCCTCAGGAGACAGAACTGAACTGCTCTGGCCCATCCCCCTCCCCCTTTCTGGTGAATGAAGGGCGGTGGTGGATGGTCCCCCTGTCTTAGAGCCCTGGGTGGACAAAGGGGCTTCCAGAAAGACAGGAGCAGGATGGCCAGTGGAAATGGGCTTCCCTCGTCCTCCACCCTGGTGGCCAAGCGCCCCTCCGCCCTGGGACCGTTTCCCAGATACATCTGGATTCACCAGGACACCCCCCAAGACAGCCTAGACAAGGCCTGCCATGAGATCTGGAAGAGGGTTCAGGGCCTGCCCGAGGCCTTGCAGCCCTCGACCTTGAAGGAGCAGCGCTCTGCCCCCCTGGCCGGAACTCCAACAGACAACGGGCTCAGCTTCCAAGAAGAGTGAGTGTCCCCTACACGGCTGGTACCACGGGAGGAGGGTGGAGATGAGGTCAGACCTCCCGGGGGAATGTTCTGGCTCATTCTTCAGTTTGGTTAAACTCTACAGGCCGTTCACCCCCTCCCCCATAGTCCTTTGTCCAGTGTTTGTAGGAGAGCTTAACTGGGGTCCCGAAGCTACCTGGGGGAAGGCCAGGCCAAGGCTCTCTTTCTACTGCCTCTTCACTAGCCCACCGAGGGCATAAGTCTCATCCTACAGGCATGAACAACCAGATGTGAATCTGAGGACCTTGAAAAACCCGCCTAGCCAGGGCCAAGGGTCAGGTGCCCATGCTTTGCCCAAAGGCAGCTGGAAGATTCCTCCTCCCTCCCGCCTCCAAAGGCGAGGCATTGGTGGTTTTAAACCACATCTGGAACTCCCTAACACAGGGAGCAGCTGTCCCATTCAGACTCCACGGAAGCTGCTGCAAGAGCGTACATCAAAATATTTACTGGGAAGGCATTGACATACTCAGAGGACATAATAGAAAATTAAAGTGTGGGGAGATGGCTGGAAATAGCCCGATTCCTGGATGGGAAATCCTGCGCCTGGGAAACACGGAGCTAAATGGTTCTCCACCAGGGCAAAGTTGAGCAGATATTATGGGGGATGGATATTCACAAGGAGAGGAAGGGGGACCTGGTTAGGAAAAGCAAGTCAGTTTGCTGTGGTTATCAGTGCCACTGTTGAGCACCTGCTCAGTGCTTTGCATCTTCAAAGTGGGCCGCGAACATTAATTAATCCTCCCAGAGCCCCTATGAGACAGGTATTAGTGTCCCCATTTTACAGATGGATTAAGTGTTAATAATTAAGTGCTAATTAATGACTAAGTGATAATGAAGTGTTGCCTGTTCCAACACATGCTCTGGCTCAGTGCAGAGATGCGCTGGAGTGGGGGAACCATGCAGGCAATTATCGGATGCGTCGGCTTGCGGGGTTTCTAGGCAAGAGCTCAGAAGAAAGGCGACGTGTGACTGCCGCCCAGCTCTGCCCTACCTGCCGCCCCTTTTTGGCTGTTACTGCTTTCGCTGCCCTGAGCTCAGCACGACATGGCTGGGATGAGAACGGCTTGACTGCCACCAAAATCTTGCTGTCCGGCTCTACAGTGGCACCGGACATCTCTCCCCTGCCCATTGCCGTCTGCTCCGGGACAGGGTCTTGGCAGGGGACCCCTGGGGCTGTGATCAGGCTCTCAGTGGTCAGGGAGCTGATTGTCCACTTGGTGAACCAGGGTCAGTGGCAATTTCCAGTAGATGGCACCCTCTCTGCCAGGTCACACCTAGTTAATGGAGACAGACTCTATTTCCTGTCTGCACTTGGCCGAAAAGTGAACTGGCGCACCTTTGGCCAGTCACTTAATTCCATTTGGCCTTGTTTTTCTCATCTGCAAATTGAGGATGATATGCCCTCCCTTGTCCACCTCAGAGCTGATAATGAGGATCAGATGTGATGGGAGACGGGAGACTGAAAACTGCATTATACTGCATTATACAAATGAGGCGCTCCTTAAGAGTAATTCTCGGGATTCAGGTTTTCTTGTTGTTGGCTTCCATCTGGAATTCTCACGCTATGCTCCTGGACCCTAGGGTGCTGCAGGGGTCACCCGGAGTCAAGTGGCCTGGTGGCTGGGTCCCAATGCCCCCTTCAGCCAGAGCTGTTCTGCATGTGTAGCTTTTACTTGCTGGAGTTCTGAGTAAAGACTGCATTTGAAAAAAAGTGTTCTGCTACTGAGAAAAGAGCTGGGAAACCACTGACTTGGATGAATAAATGATATCACAGTCGTGTGGCTGGATATCAACCAAGTAGAGCACAATGAGCTCTTGAAAGAAAGGCAGCTGCCAGGGTGGAGCAGGACACCTGTTTTAGATGGCCCTGCAGCCCTGGGCCAGCTGCGGGATCGGTCTAACGTGCCTGGGCTTCGGTCTCTTCATCTGCCAAGCGGAGGTGATTACTGTGCATTTCATAGGGTTGTGGGGAGGATTCAATCGGATATTTAAACATTCCTGGTAATAACTAAGACTGGCAAAAATTCCTCGTCATGATGATGATGATGATGATTTCCTCAAGCCCTACCAGTATTATATATGAGGTAGGGACTATTTTACACCCCCCCCCTCTTTTTACTTTTTATTATGCAAATCTTCAAGCATATCAAAATCGCAAAGTGAATGTCCTTGTGTCTGTCACTGAATTTCATGATCAAATGTGTGCCATTCTTGTTTCAATTTCTCCTTTCCCTGTTTTGAAGTGAAATCCCTTTCACACCTGAGATAACACGTTTGGAGGGGTTAATTTCTTTGCCTGAGGCCCGACAGTTAGGAAGTGGTGGGGTGTCAGAAAGCACACCCAGGACCGTCTTAGGCACCACATGGTAGTATTGACTATCTTCCCCTAGAAATTGAAGCATCTGTTTGGATAGTCAACATATTTGGTAGTCCCATACTTGAGTGATCACACATAGATACCAGGTTTCAAATCCAGGGAGCTGTCCAGCGTGGTTTAGGATGGCTTCAGGCCCTTAAGACCCCTCTGAGCTAGTCTTCCTCCTGCTTAATCTGTAGGCCTGGTTTTGGTGGTGTTTTCTGCTATGGGACAGCTAGATAAGTATGTTCTAGAGCTATTGTTAGCCAGACTTTTTTTTTTCTCGACTATGTCACTATGTATTTCAGAAACGCAGACATCTCAAGTTTGAAAGGGATCTTGGAGATCATCATCTGCTGCTTGAGTCCCTCCTCAACATCCTTGCCAAGTGCCTATCCACTTTTACACTTCCTTCGATGGGGAGCTCACCACTTCCTAGAGTAGTCCTTCCCCTTGTTGTGGACCCTGACTGTCAAAAGACCACTTTCTTCTTGCACTGAAATCTGTCTCTATCAGACTAACACCCATTGATCTGGATTCTGCCCTAAGGCTTCCAAACCAAGTTAATCCCCTATTTTTCTCAATAGCTCTTTAGATGTTAAAAGAAGGCAACACTATTTCTCCTAGGATTTTATGTTTTTACAAGCTGAATTTCTCTGGTTTTCTAAGTCTCCCGTCACGTGCCAGCTTGGTCAGTTTCCTGCCCACACAGCTGGCTGGCCCTGTGGCGGTGCAGCGGTCAGAACCAGGTACAGTAATCCAAGCATGAGCCCATCTGTGCAGGCTGAATCCTCCCTGCTAACAGTCTGTATTCGTGGCGATGGTGATTAATGCCAGGCGTTTCTCCCCAAGCCAACTTCACTCTGTGGGCACATTTTGAGTTTATTCATTCAATTATTTATTCAGCAAATATTACTAAGCATCTACTCTGTGCCTGGCACAGTGCTAAGAGCTGGTGGGATAGAGCTGTGAACCAGGTGGGGCCCTGCCTTCCTACTTCCATTCAAGTAGGGGAGAAACAGAAAACAGGTAACTGACAGACTCAGATAACTTCAGATGTAAAAAGAACTAATGTTCTAGTTGGAGGTAACCAATAATAAACATATAAGAATAACCCAAATGATTTCAGACAGTGATGAGTGCGCTGATAGAAATAAAACCACATAAAGTACTAGGGAGAGTGTCTTAGAGGTCGTGGTCAGGGAATGGCTCTCTGAGAAGAGCAAGTCATTTGAGCCGAGACCTGGATACCCAGAAGGAGCCAGTCAGGTGAAGATCTGGGGAACGAAGTCCAGGCAGAAAGAAGAGCAACTGCAGAACCCTGAGGTGGGAGCAGCTTAAAGAGGGACAGCATGGCTGAGGTGTATGGAGTGATGGGACATGGGACAAGGTGATATCAGCAACAAGCATGCAAAGTCTTAGAAAGCCTGGAAGATCACTGTAAGGAGTTTATATTTGATTCTCCATGCTATGGACACCCGTTGGAGGTTAGGGGGAAGGGAGTGTATTTTGATCAGATTTATTCATTTTTAAAGACCTCTCCAGCTGCTACATGGAGAGGGTCTGCAGGCAGGTGAGAGAGGAAGTTGGGAGACCTCTGGGAAGATACTTCACTAAACCAGGAGAGGTAGTTGGCAGTGCCTGGGTCAGAGACTGCAGTGGGGATGGGAAAAGTGGGGGACTCGGTGTGCATTTTGAGAGGGACCAACAGATCCGCTGATGGTTTGGGGTACACAAACAGATATCAGGTCTGACTTGAGGGTTTTGCCTTGAGCCTCTGATTGGATAATGGTGCCATTTATGGAGGTGGAGAAGAACCAGGAAGAAATTGGCTTTTGGTAAGAAATCAATAGTTTTGTCTATTGTCAATTAAACTCCAGAATTGTGTTCAGTTATCTTTTAATTAGTCTTAAATTCGGGCTTAGAGAATTGTGGCCAGCCACTCCCTGACTCATATTCTAGGATTCCTTATTCATTCATTCCTCCTCATCACTACAACTGCACAGCCTCAGTAGATGGCTTTGGATTTGCTGTTGACTCCATTGCCCTTGGTATTTTTTCATTCCCTCATTTAAGGCTTCATTCAACAAACACTCACAGTTGCCTTCTCAGTGCCAGGGAACAAGCCAATCCTCTGTGCTGCTGTTATTTAAACAATCCCATGTATCCTATTTTTTTTCTAGAAAAGTTGCTTGGAATATACCCCAACTTTTATTTATTATTATTATTTTTTTAAAAGCCTAACACCTGGTGATGAGAGTGATAAGACTCACAGTTGGAAACGTAGACTGATGCTGTAGAGCAGAAGCCAGCTCTGAGCCCAGAGCTCTAGGCTTGTGTTTTCTCCCCTCGAGGGGTTACACACTTCAATGGGAATCTGGAACGCTGCTACGTACCCTTATGCCTGAAACACATCTTCGTATCCCTCAACATTTTTTGAATGACTTCCAAGACCCCCTGGGACCCAGGTTTGAATCCTTTTCTCTTGGACCCAACACTTAAGTGTCATCATCCCCCTGAGCTTCCCTGGACCGAGTCTCAGCCTTTGCTTTGACCCCAATCACACTGACATCAATGCACCCCCATCCCGGTTGTCAAGCGAATTAGTGGATGTAATGGTGCTATCAGACAGAGGTCCAGGGCTCTCCAACCCTTCCCTCATTCATTCTCCTCACACATCCTGCAGTCACCTTCACGACTGTCTTTGACTTCTGGTTTCTCTGCTCATCTCTCTTCTGCCATGGTTACATCATCTCATCTCATTGTGTCTTGTTCCTTTTCCTCCTGGGTGTCCTTCCCCCTTGCCAGCTTTATCTTCCTAAGGCACATCAACAGTGTGGGTCAGGCATCTTCTGTGGCTCCCTCACTGTCTTCTGAATCCCTTGGTCTGGTTTCAAGGGTCTCAGTAGTTGGCCCTACCGACATCTCTAGATGTACATTTTGCTGCTCTTCTCTACAATCTCTCTAACCAAGATGAGCTACGATCAGGTGCACTTCTTGCCTTTGTTCTGGTTATTTCACCACCAAGAATGCCTTTCGTCTATATCTCTGTCTATTGAAATCCTACCCACCCTTAATGACCTAGTATATCATCCTTTGAATTTTTCATTGCTCATCCCATTCAACAATTTTTTTCCTCCCTCTTTCATGTTCCTCTTTTCAGTTTAAACAAACAGTTATATTCCTTCTCTTTCCTAAGGGTTTAAAGGTGATAAGAATATCAATATCAGATAACAATAAAATAGACAGGTGGATTTGAATCCTAGCATACTCATTAGTTGTAAGCAAGTTACTCAAACTTTCTGTGCCCCATTTTCCCCATCTGAAAAATGAAAAAAGGCATAGTGACCACCTTAGAGGATTATTGTGGAAGTTAATAAAATAAGTTTTGTAAAGTTCACACAGTACCTGGCATAAGACAAGGACTCCAGGTTCATCATCAGCATCAGCATCATCACCATCACATCATTGCCATTATCATCATCTGCACCATCATCATCATCATCATCATCATCACTATCAGCATCGTCACCATCACCAGTATCACCACCAGAATCATCACAGTCAGCATCACTATTAGCAGCAGCAGCAGCAGCAGCAGCACTGTCAGCATCATCACCATCACCATCATCACCACCATTATCACCATCATTATTGTTCTTATCAAAGATAAAATGACAGGGGTTGAGTAATCAAGAATGGTATGGGGAAGAAGATTTATATACCAGAAAATCTAAGCTAAGGGAAACTACTCAACTGAGGACAGCATTTTGCTTTGCAATTCTTGATGGCTAGGGCAAAAGGGGACATAACAGTTGATTTCCATAACTCATATTATCTAATAAGAGAAAGCAAGTGAGCTCATCAGGAGAGACCGAATGAAGGGGTCTTGCTATGAGGATGATGGAATCAAGAGTCAGTTTAGAACCAGCTCTCTAGTTGACCGTTGGCCAGAGGTGAGGACACATCCTCCCTTTTGGATTTGCTGATGCATTTCCGGCATGGGACTTCTGCTAAGGTGGTCACCTGGCACAAACTGCACGCTGACTTGTGACAACAACACTTCACCCTCACCTGACCATGGTTCCTTAAGGGCAAGGGCAGTGTCTTACTCATCTTTGTCTCCCCAGCACCCAGCTGAGTTCCTGGCATTTGATGACTATGCAGTGTATATGAATGAATGAGGAAGTGAATGATGGATGAACCATAAAAGTGCCACTGCAAGGAGGGTGAGTGAGGCCCAGAGGTGGCCAGGATCCAAGCAAGGAGTCACGATCATCAGAGGAAGCATTGAGTGACATAGGGACAGAATATCAATAAGCCAAGACATGGCAGGGCTTTGCCCCCACCTGCCTTAGGCTGCGGAGAAGGGAAATGACCTTTTCTTGAGCACCTGATATGTGCCAGTCTCTGAATTTTAATTTTATTTTTATCTCGTTGTCTTGTCAACGCTCTCCGGTAGATGGTCCATATTACTCTCCTTTTACAGATGAGGAAGCTGAGGCTCCAGAAGTTAAGCAACTTGCCCAGAGTCATCCAGCTCAAATGGGGTGGAGCAGGAATAGGACCTGGTGCAGCTTCAAGGCCCGAGCTCTTTCTCAGACATCAGGAGACCTTTGGAATAGCCCCTCCGTGTCTGCTTAGCACTAGGAACCATGAGTGATGAAGGGAAGAGGAATCATGATTAACGTCCCATGTCCCGTGTCCCCCTTTTTAATTTAATTTGATGGTCTGGGGACTTGTGTGGCAGGTTGTGGGCGCCTACAGAGATGGGCCACTAGTGGTTTGGTTTAATCCCCTTTTTAATATCTTTGTTGCAACATTATTTCCAATTCAGCTCCCAAGTCACATTAAAAAAATACCTCTTCCTTAGGGTAAGCCTTCTCTTATTAAACAGATTCAAATGAAAAGTTTTAAAGATAATTTGAACAATAAGAATCACTCCGTAGCTCCCAGCCGAAGCTCCTTTATTGCTGTATTTATTCCTCAGTATTTCCTGCCTCATTCCCCAGCTCACTGAATCCCTCATCCCTCCAACCCTTCCAGCCCTTGACCCAACTCAGGCCTGAGCCCTGTTTTCTCAGCTTCTCCTTTCCCCTCCTGTTGCTGGAGGGTCAAGGAAGAGTTGGGGTGAGAGGTGTCTCATTTCCACCTGCCTATCAGGATAGAGCTGGAGAGAGGAGGGAATTTTGCACCTGGCTTTGTGCCTCCCTGTACATCATTTGCAGCAAAACCTTGGGAGAGGGGGGCAGAGAGTAGAGCATAGATAGCTGCTAGAATGCAGATACCTGGGCCCATTCTGGGCCAACTGAACTGCCACTGCCCAGGAGTGCCCAGGAATCTGCATTTGAAACGAGCCCTGCAGGTGGCGCCCGTGCCAATACTTAGGGGTCAAAAATGATGTAACCCCAGGCTTCACAGGGACACTGCTTTGAGAAGGAGGTGTTCCAAAGAGAAGCGTGTAGGAAGGAGACTGACCTTTACTGAGTTCTAAGTGTGTGCCAGGGACATTGTGAAAATGACTCCACTCTGTGTAAAGGCCTTTGCTAAGAAATGAGAGCAACGCAAAGTCCAGGCTTGGCACTGGGGCAGCTGAGGGACTGCACAGTGTTACCTCCTTTAACCCCAGCCCGGGTGGTGTCACCACCCCCAGGAGGTTTCAGAGCTTCCCCGACTTCCCCGACTTGCCGCCCACAGACCCTGGGCTGTGAAGGGTCAGCGGGGCTCCAGACCTGCTGCCCAGCCAGGCTCCCCCACATCGCGGGCTCTCAGTCGGAGCTGCTAACATTTGCATAGTGCTGTTACAGTTTACCAAGTGCTTTCACATTCACCCGCTCCCTTAATCCCCACCACAGCCCTGAGAGTGGAGGAGGGGCTGGGCCGCCAGGCCCCAGTGCTCCGAAGCCTCCTGCCCTCCCCCGCCCCCACCAGAGAGGTCCCTGCAGACAGAGCTCAGTGGGTTTCCAGGCACCTTTGGGACACAGATGGGTGGGCCCTAGGATGGCAGGCCCAAGCCCCTCAGGTCGTTAGAGAGGTGGAGTCCACCCTTTTCCCTGGTTCCTTTTCTTCTGCTGGTTTTTTACAAGGCGAATGGTGGTGGTGGTGGTGTGTGTGTGTGTGCACACGTGGTTGTATACGTCTGGTTGTAGGGTGTGTACACGGCTGTGTTGTGTGTGCATGTGTATTCATATCTGTGGTGTATGTGTGTGTGCATGGCTGTGGTGTGTGTGCACATAATTGCTATGTGTGTAGACATGGCTGTGCTGTATGTGCACGCATGGATATTGTGTATGTTCAGGAGTGTGGTGTGTGTACATGGCTGTGCTGTGTGGGCGTGTGCATGGGTGTGGTGTGTGTATGGGAGGGAGACCCAGGGCAGTTCAGTGAATCCTGGGTTTGGAGGAGAGGGAAGATGGAGGAAGACACAAAGCAGCTTTGACAGAGATGGCTGTGTCCCTTCCCTCCACAATGAGCAGGGGCCACCCTGGGTGCTGTGACATAGGCACCAGGGGAATGTCTGCTCGCCCAGGTCAAGTGAGGGTGGGGGCCCACCGGGGCTGGTGCCAGGCTGGACACCAGGGCTCTGCCTCCATGATGAAGGCCTCTGCTTGCCTGGGGCCCTTGGGTGCCTCCTAGCCACCCCCACTCCCAGCCCTGGCTCCTTCAACCCCCTGCACTGGACACCCATCTGCCCACCAAGTTCTGCCTCCTGCTGTCTCATCCTCAGAGTTCCTGGCTGGCTCCTGGCCTTTGGCCCTCCTACAACTGAGACTCAGAGAAGGGAAGTGAATTGAGGTCACCCCATCAGAAAGGACAGAACTGGGGTGAATGCAGGTCTCCCGACTGCAAAGGCCTCGCTCTTTCTCCTTCTCCTGTTTGGGGAGGTGTAGGGTTGTGCTGAGGGTAGCTGGAGGCTTGGAGCCACGAAGACTTGGTTCCCAGACCTGCTCCCGCACTTCCTCTCTTGGGTGAACTTGAATCCCTTGTTCAATGCCTGAGCCTCAGTTTCCTCTTTCTAACCTGGAGATAAATATGCTCCCTATTCCTCATGGCTGCTGGGGAGTCAAGTGCCAAGCCTAACACCTGGCGCCCAGCGGACCCAGCACAGGTCGTGGCTCAGGTTCAGTCCCCTCCTGCCACTCCTATGGACTGCTCCCTGGAGGAAACCAGAGCTGACACTTCCCTGCTGAAACCTCTCCCGTGGCTTTCCTGCTCCTTTAGAACAGAATCTTTCAGCATCACTCCCAAACCTGGAAGGTTCTGACTCCTACCGTCTCTAACGTCACCGCCAGCGACCTCCGGCCTTCCAGTCAATGCATCCCTCCCACTTGAGCAACATCCCACGAATGCGCCAAGCTCTTGCGTACCGCGTGATCGTCACAGGTGCTGTCCCCTGTGTCTGGAAAGCTCTTCCCTGCTTTCTTCCTTTACCTGCTAGACGCATATTATCCAGTAGGCCCCAGACAAAACGACAGTTCCTCGGAGAGCCCTTCCGCACTCTCCTCACGGGTATGTGCCCTCGGGATGCTCCCGCCCAGCGCGTCACGTTGGTGTTCAGAGCAGCCTCGTGGTGAAGACAGCAGCTCTGAGGCGGATGGCCTCCATCCACCACTGCATCCCTGCTTGATTCTGCGACCTCGGAAACATCCCCTGACTGTTCTGTCCCTTGGTTTCTTCATTTTAAAAATTGGGATAACTGCATCTCTTTGTATCAGTTAGCTTTTGATAATTAACAGCCAACCCCAAAGCTTAGCAGCTCAAAACAACAGCTTTTTTACTCAGCTCACACTTCTGTAGCTCAGCAGTCTGGGCTGGGTTCAGCCAGGTGGTTCTTCTGGTGGGGGCTGGGCACAGAGGCTGATCACCCAACCTCTGCAGGCCAGTTGAATCTAGCCAGCTACTGGGGTTTGCCTCTGTGGGATATTTCATGCTTCAGCAGGCTCTCCTGGGCTTGTTCATCTGGAGGTGGCCAAGTCCCCAAAGAAACAAGGGGCTGAGCCTAATGCCAAGTGCTTCATTGTTTGAATCAAGATGGGCAGGAATTACCAAAGAACCTGGATTCAGGACATCGACAGTGTGATACAGTGGGGCCATTATTGGCATCAGTCTACCACACCAGCCCATGGCTGTCGTGGGGATTAAAACGAGAGTTTTGCAAGGAACGTGCTTAGCACGGCACCTGGCTGGTTGGTTAGGGCTCCAGACAGGCGAATCCTCCTTCCTACTTCGTGACCTAGGACCTGATGCAGCTTGCTTAGGTCTGGCCTCCACTGAGGGGTGGGGATTTGGGTCCTGTCTCTGCTTCCCTCTGGAGACTCAGTTCATAGTCAATAAGCTCTGCTGCTCAGCCCACGCAGACACGCAGAGGAGTCGGGGTCTCAGCCACAGTCAGGAGGGCAGTGTGCAGGACCCGGAGCCGTCCCCCTCTTCCTTCAGCCATGTTGCCTGGGCAGCGGGTCTGGGTACCCTGCTTGTGGATGGTCTAAAATGCCATAGCGAGAAGAAAATATTTGTTTTGATGTCCTCTTCCAGCACTAACCATTTTCTGCTTGCATTTTCCTGTTGTTTGGCTCAGCTGAATAGCAGTTTTCATCTTTGCTCTGTGTTATCATGTACACAGAACTGCTGTCGGGGAGCTAGCAGCATGCTTGCTTAGTCATTATTCTGGGAAGGGGTGCCAGCCAGTCAATAGCCTTTATTTTCATTTAACGCTGCACACTGCGAATGCAGAAACAATGCACAGCGTCCGTGCACAGAGCCTCCGTCAGACACCGATGGTTTCTGGAGGTGGGCAAAGCAGAGGTGGTGGCGGCAGCTGGAGCCCCGGCACCAGTTTGGATTCTTGCTCCCTTTGTCAGCACTCGGGAGCTGGGTTAACCTTCCTGAATGATTCACTGTGATCGTCTGTGGCGGATTTTATGGGTTTTCTTTTTTTTTTTTCCCCAACTCAAAGGAGAAAGCAAATAGCACGGGAGAAGTGCCAACATCGGCAAAACTTCTTAGGAAGAGAGGAAAAAAAGATAGAGCCCAGAAATGCAGACAAGCAGGCTTCATGTTGAACCCAGCAAAGTTGTAAGGAGAATGAAACATCTTTCTGTGAGCCCCGCGGTGGTTGCTGAGAGGCGGGTTCTGTGTGGGATCTGCCTGGCAGAGGCCGGGGGTTCGTAGGACTGGACCTAACAGGGGGTTAGTGAATAGCTCACAGGGATGCCAGGCCAGAGATGGGACGATTTCAAGAGCTTCAAGAAAGGGCAAGTGTAAAGACAAGATCATGAGCTAGTTCATTCATTCATTCAACAAATCCTTACTGAACTGAAGTCATGTGCCAGGCACTGTTCTAGTCCCCCAGGCCTCTGTGATGAAGACTAGTTGCTGCCCTCGGGGAGGATATGTTGTTGTGGGGAGTGAGGACATAAAAAAGATACTGTATGGTGGTGATAAATACCAGGAGGAGAATAGGCAACTTGATGGAGCAGAGAATGCCTAGCAAGGCGGGGCAGGTAGGTATAATAACACTTTCAGGAAAGGCTACTTTGAGAGTATACAACTTGAACCAAGGCAGAAATGATGAGAAGGAGTCATTCAGGGAATGATCTGGCATTTCACAGGACATGCAAAGGCCCTGGAGCTGGAATGAACGTGGCATGTCAAGACATATTTATAAGGCCAGAGTGGCTGGGAGAAGGGGGAGTCGAAGCAGGAGGGGGATGATGGTGCCCTGGGGTCCGAAGGGAGTCTGAATTTTATTCATGTGTAATGAGAATCCACATGAAGGTTTAAACAAGAGAATGTTTTGATCCGAGTTCTGAGATTGGCCTAGCTCTGCAGACATGCGCTTTTCTAGAACAAACAAGAACAAACGAATCTTCTCTTTATGGGGGTGCAGGGGACAGGTCGAGAGACCTTGGTCAGGGATTTGTAACTGCACTGAATCTTCATTGCAGCGAGGTGTTAGACAAAGGTTGCCTTGGAGAAATGGAGATGGGACGGTAGTGACCAGATCGATTGATTGATTCTCTCAAAGTGTTGATCCAGGATTACTGTCAGGCTGTGGAGAGGGTCTCCAGTGGTGTCCCTAAGGCTCAGCCCCGGAGTCTCTGCCTTGCAACATTTTTATCCACAAGTTGGCTGGAGACCCAGAAAAGGTGCTCATCAGACATGCAGCTTGACAGGCAGCTGTGAGGGACAGCTAGTGCCAGGATGACAGGCTCAGGATCCTCCACAACGATCCTCCACAGGCCAGAGTGATGCGATGAGCCCAGCGATACCCCTGACTGCATGCAGATTGGGGGCCAAAGCCCAGCCTTGGAGCAGAGCTGGGAGACCTCGCTGGGGAACAACCCTGGAGAGGAGGCAGGCCGGACGGGAGGAGGTGATGATGGCAGCCAGACCCAATAGCATCCCCACACCAGCCTCTCTGTTCTCCACGACAGGGTCCTTAGCCTCGTTCAAGCTCACTTTCCCCATCTGTGGAGTGGGGATGATACTGTCTATTGCCCAGGGGTGTGGAGAGGATTAAATCTGAGCATATAGGTGGATACCTGGCTTCCTGGCTATGGTGGGTTCGTGTCAGACGCAAGCGGCTGTCCCGGGTGGGCAGGTGCTCTGGGCAGCCTTTCAGGGACACACCCAGGCCCCACAGCCAGGGTGGCCCCTCTGTTGTCACTGCACTGCTCCTTCTGGAAATGCCAGCTTCCTGAGAGGCCCACTGACCCCTGTGATGTGTCCAGGGGAGAATGACTGGGCATATGAGCAGGGTCATACTCAGCCCTGCGGCTGCTTCTCCGCCAGCCTGGCTCCTCGGTGGGGGAGGGTGGGGTGTCCTCTCAGGAGCTGAGCGGGGGACCTCCTATGGGCGTTTTTCTGGTACAGGGACCTTGAGCCCTGTGGGTCTTTCAGAAGTTGCTTTGACTTCTCCTTAGAGCTGATGCTTCAAAAGTTTCAGTGGTGAGACTTCTGCGTGCTCATGAGTCGTGTAACATTTTTAATAGAAAGTAACAACCAGAAACCAAACACAAAAGTAGAGGGAATCGTGTGTGATGTACCCATCACACGGCTTCACCGATGCTCAACACAGGGCCAGTCTTGTTTCGCCTATTGCCCCCTTTCTCCCTTCCCCTCCCCCTGCTGGATTATGTTTAAAACAAACCCCAGACATCGTATCTGCAAATGCTTCCATATAGATCGCTAAGAGATAAGGACTCTTTTTTGGTTAGCTAAGTAATACCATTATCATTTAAAAAATTAACACAATTGGCCCTGGCCGGTTTGGCTCAGCGGTTAGAGCGTCGGCCTGTGGTCCGGAGAGACCCGGGTTCGGTTCCCGCTAAGGGCATGTACCTCGGTTGCAGTTTGTCCCCGGCCCTGGTTGGTCGTGCGGGTGGCAGCCACTCGATGTGTCCCTTTCACATCGATGTTTCCCTCTCTCTCTCTTCCTCTCTCTCCCTCCCACTCTGTCTGTACAAAAAATGGAAAAATGTCCTCGGATGAGGATTAAAAAAAAAAAAAAAATTAACACAATTGTAGTAAGTCTAATTCAGAAAAAATCTCTCTCTCTCTCTCTCTCTCTCTCTCTATATATATATATATATATATAACATATGGCTTGTTTTGTAAGTTTTTTGGGGGGCAAGGGGGGCACTCTGGTTTCTGTGACTCCAGATTCACCTGTGCCCTTTGAGGAGGAGGAGGATGAAGAGGAAGGGGATCTAAAACTTGGGACCATGGATTGGCAACTTCTTTATTCCAGTTGTTCCCGTGGCCACAGGGGTGAGAGAGGGGCCTATTTATAGACCGAGTCTAGACGTGGGAAGGGGGAAAGAAAGGGAACAGGAGAGAGGACAGGGAAGAGGGAGAGAAGAGAGAGACTGGAGGGAAGAGGACAGTGGCATTGAAGCTGGCCTTGCCCCACCGCAGCCTTGCTGCCTCCAGGGCTCCAGGGCCAGTGCACCCCTCTGAGGCCCCAGGCCAGAGCACCCCGCTGAGGTCCAGGGCCAGGGCACCCCGCTGAGGTCCCAGACCAGGGCACCCTGCTGAGGTCCAGGGCCAGGGCACCCCACTGATGCCCCAAGCCAGAGCACCCCGCTGAGGCCCAGGGCCAGCACACCCCAGGGCACCCGGCTGAGGCCCAGGGCCAGGGCACCCCGCTGAGGTCCAGGGCCAGTGCACCCCACTGAGGCCCAGGGCCAAGGCACCCCGCTGAGGCCCCAGGCCAGGGCACCCCTATGAGGCCCAGGGCCAGGGCACCCCAGTGAGGCTCCGGGCCAGGGCACCCTGCTGAGGCCGTGGGCCAGGGCACCCTGCTGATAGCCCAGGGCCAGTGTACTGTGCGCCAGGCACCCGGCTGAGGCCCAGGCCAGGGCACCCCTATGAGGCCGTGGGCCAGGGCACCCCAGTGAGGCTCCGGGCCAGGGCACCCTGCTGAGGCCGTGGGCCAGGGCACCCTGCTGAGGCCCAGGGCCAGTGTACTGTGCGCCGGAACCTGCGTTGTGTGTGCACACGGTTATCTCAAGTTCTCACGCCGCCCACGTGGGTGGGTGCTGTTGGCACCAGACCCACGTTGCAGGGAGTCCCTGAGGTTCTAGGACATGACCTGAAATAAGGGGTGGTGCCCGATTCTGAACCAGGTCCATTTGGCTGGCGTCTGCTTTCTCCTGCAGCGCCCCCTGCCTCCAGACCTGGGAGGCCACAGGCAGGAGGCACAGTTGAATCACTTGTTATAGGGGCAACCCATTCCCGCTTCTTCAGCTCTTCCGCCTGCACCCAAGTGCCCTGGCCACCCAGCCCCTTCCACAGGAGCCCTGAGCCTCCTCAGGACTCGGTCACTGCGGGGTGAATGCCCAGCACAGCGGAAGCCTCTGGGACTGTAGCCTGTGCCCGTTCTGATTGGTTGTCAGATGCAGTGACTCTGCTCCCAGGCTGGGTTCTTTGTGTAGTGACATGTGAGTCCCTGTGTGCCCCCACAAGTGTGCACACCAAATGCGTGTGTGTGTGCACGCGTCGGTGTGCGCATGTGAGTGTGCATGTGCTCAGGCGCACAGCGCGTTCCCGGGAAGGCACGGTTTCACTCTGCAGCCAGTCGGCGGGACCCCTGGGGCCTTGCCACGGGCCGGCTGGCAGCGCGTCTGCCAGGCCTCCCAGCTGCAGAGCTCCCCTGGCGGGCACATTCGTTTCCCCTCTGATCTCCTCTTCACTCCCTTCGCCACCTCCTTCCAGCGCCCACGCACGAACAGTTTTCAGAACGGCCTGTGCAGACCACCTCATCCGCCCCCCACAGGAGCCCGCAGAGCAGGGGTAGCAGATGGTTTTGAACTGGGTGGTGGTGACTCTCCTGGAAGTGCCAGGGAGGAAAGTGTCCCCTTGAGAAGGACACTGGTGGGGCACGTTGGGCCAGGAGCCAGGCCAGCAGGGTGACCACACCTGGAGAGAGCCAGCAACCAGGAGCCTAGAGTGCATGGGACCATCAAGCCCCATTGAGCTGATGCCAGCTGCCAAGGGTCCAGCTGGGGCCAGGGTCTGAGGTGCAGGTGGAAGCCTGTTTCGACCCAGGTAAGTGCTCGTGAGTCCCGGTAGGGAGTAACCAACTGCTGGTGCTCCCAGGAAGCGGGCCCCGGTCCAGAGGCCTTATTGTGGGCAGAGGGCCATGCCAGCCAGGGTGGACCGGGCCACAGTGTGGAATCGAGGATTCAGGTGCCCAGCCAGGCTGAACAGGTGTAGACATACTAGTAGTTGACATTTGTGTTCCCCTCACTCTGTGCCAGACACTGTCCGAAGCGCTCTGCAGTCTCTGGTATTCCTGTGAACCAGGTCAGGAAACGGGTACTGAGATGCTCCGCAGCCTGCCAGGTCACGCAGCGGGGAGGTGACGGGGCAGGGCGTGAGCTCCCTCTGTCCTCTTCACGGTTTCTCCTGTCACTCGGCCACTCTGCAGCGAGTCCCCAGGGCTTCCCAGGGCTCGGCCTCAGCATCTGGCCCCGGGCTCAGAACTGCTGGCTCACCCCTGACCTTCTTTTAAAAATATATGTTTTTATTGATTTTTTAGAGAGAGAGAAAGGGAGAGAGAGATAGAAACATCGATGTGAGAGAGAACAACAATCGTCTGCCTCCTGCGCGCCCTCTGCTGGGGATCGAGCCCACAACCTGGGCATGTGCCCCGACTGGAAATCGAACTGGGACCTCTCAGTTCATGGGACGATGCTCAATCTACTGAGACACACTGGCCGGGCTCACCGCTGACTCTTTCGTTGCTGCCTTGTTTGCTTCAGGTCCTGGGCACAACTGAACAGGGAGCGGGGGAGGGTGGTGGGGGGGGTGGATTGAAATTGAAGCTGAGTTCACTCAGCAAGGCGTAGTCTCAGGAAAGGACCTGGGTGTCCCCATTCCCAGAACCACACTCTCGGTACTGGGCCCGCTGGCATGGTGTAGAGACCTCTTCTTGGGAGTCCACTGCTGGTCCATGCTCTCTGGAGAAAGCAGTCTGTTTCTCTCACCTTCTCTGCCTGCTTCCCCTGGGGCCTGGCCCTGCTCAGAGCCAGCCTTCCTGAGCTGACAGTGACCCATCTGTCTTTCTGGCCTGTTTGCAGAGCTCTGGAGTTCAGCAGTGGCAAAGACGAGATCTCCCTGCTGGTGGAGCAGGAGTTCTTGAACCTGACCAAAGAGCACCTCATCCTGGTCACAGAAAGCGCGAGGGAGCTGGAAGCCCCCGGCAGCTCTCCGGAGGGGCCTGGACAGCCAGCGCCCTGCCTCCTCACGCCTCCTCTGGTGGCAGGCAGCAGGGAGCCTCCGCAAGCCTCTGCCATTGCCGGCGACAAGCTTCTGGAGCCCAAGGTGGCCATGTCCATTTTCGGCAGCAGGCAGGACTGCGATTCTGCCATGACTACGGTCACGGGCATCCTACGTGCTGCCAAAGTCAAGCGTGCCAAGGGGACAGATGACGGGGACCACAACCTGGGTGCCTCCAACTCGGAGATCAGCAAGCTCCTGGCCCAGTTCCCCCTGAAGTCCAAAGAAACATCCAAGGCCCCCGACAACAAGGTGATGCTGGAGGAGACCCGTGTCATCAAGGATTTCCTGCAGAACAGCATGTTCAGTGGCCCCCTACCCAGGGAACCCACGGGGCTCCGCCCGTTCCTGCTGCCGCCACCCTCGCCGCCTCCTGCGCCCACCGACAAGCTCCTCGAGCTCCCTGTTCAGAAGAGGCAGCTCCCAGTGTTTGCCAAGATCTGCTCCAAGCCTGAGGCGGACCCCAACTTGGAGGGGCACCACTTAATGGGTGAGTGGGGCCGACAGCAGGGCTGGCAGGTGGGCCGCAAGGAGGAGAGACCCTCCAGGCAGATGCTGCGGCAGTGCCCACAGCATCTTGGTGCCGAGTAGGGCGGACGAGGTGGCCTCTCGGGTGGACACAGCCTCCAGGGGCAGTGTTTGCAGTGCCCATGGGCCCCTGGGCTGAATGCCCATGTACAGGGCACAGCTAATTCCAACGTGCTTTGAGAAGAGGGACAGGCACAAATGACACCCAGCTCGTTTTGCAGTCCACCGGGTATCCAGAGTACACTGACGGGGCGCTTACCCAGCTGAGTCCTGGGGGGACTGCAGAGCAGGGACTGGGAGCAGGCAGGAGGGAGGCGTCACTGGCGGCTGGAGCCGTTTGGCTCCCGATGCAGGTGCCCGTTCTGACAATGAGGCCTGGTCTTCTCTCTGGCGCAGGGGGTCAGTGTGTCAACTCTCCAGGCTCAGTTGAGACTGTTGGCCCTGGGATTTGTTCCCAGCACCCCCAGGGCCTTAGAAAAGGGCATTTCCGTCCCCTAACTGAGGAGGCCACATCCTTCCCTGGAGGTGCAGCCCCTCCCGAGTTCCCCTTCCCACTCCCTGGTCCTACGCTTTGTGCCTCTTCTAAGCCAGCGGCTCAGACTGGACGGCTCCCAGGAGGCAGACTGACGGCAGGGCGCTCGCCTGTGGTCGGTGGTCCCTGGGAGAAAACCAAGAGAGAATGTAGCCCTAGTCTGTGAGCGTGAGCGGCTACGGGGAGACATCTGTATTGGGAGGGCCCAAATCTGGGTTGCAAAGGACACAGGAACGTGGTACCGGCGAGGACATTCTGTGTGCTGGAGCACCGTGGGAAGGCCAAGGGGTCAGAGCTGTGGACAGCAAGCTGGACTCTGGGTCTGCACAGGCCTCCAGGAGCCAGGGGCTCGTTGGGGACGCCAGGCAGTATGTGGGGGAGGCCTAGCCCTGCCTGGAGGGGCGCTTTCCCCCCAGCTCCCTCTCCAGGGGGCTCGCGTGGACATCTCTCCGCCCACCTCCCCACCGTTTCTGTGTTCTGTGTGCACAAACGTGTGGGCAAAGGGAACTTGGCAGGTGTTAGTGTGTTTGTTACAGAAAATGCAGGTGCGGCTGCATCTGAGTGTGTCTATGTGTACGTGTTCGTGTGTGTCCGTCTGCGAGTGTAGTTGTGTCCACGTGAGTGAGTCGGGAGTGGCAGGCAGGAATGTGTGCGTGTCTGGGTACACGGACGCTGGGAGAGGGGCTCTGGAGGGGACTGAGCCACCAACATGTTTAAAGCGACTGGAGGTGTGTGAGAGACTGCAGGTGTGTGGGCCTCTGGGGACAGGCTGTTATTATTAGTGGGTACTGTTATTTCAGTGCGCTAGCTGGGGGCTGAACTGAGCAACCAGAGAAACTCTCAGAAGGGACTCTAGGGGCATGTTTTCTAAAAATGTCATTTTTCTCCTAAATTGAGTCGGGCTAGAGCAGCTCTCTCCTCGGCCGGGATGGCGTCAGCAGGACAGGCCCAGTCCTGCCCAGACTTAGCTCCAAGGCCTTGGGCTGGGCAGGAGCGAGAGCAGGAGCTGGGGGAGCAGGCCCACTCCCAGCAGGTGACAGCGGACACACGTTCCTCTGCTCCGGCAGCGACTGGAACGATCCGAGGTGCCTGTGGTGTGCTCAGCGCCATTGCCCAGCCCAGCTCCATGGGGACCATGGAGACCAGGGCCACGGCCTCTTCCCAGCTTCAACCAAACGATGGCATTTTAATTTGGTTTGAAGAAAGAGGCCCACTGCTAAAAAGGAAATGGGGTGACAGCCACTGCTGCGGAGGTCCCACGATGGCTCAGAAAGTGTCTTCCCCTGGGGGACCTCTTGATCTATTTGGAGAGAGACCTGAGCCTGGCACTGACCGATCTCGTGACTCCTCTGCCTCTCTGCTGACTCCTGGCCCTGGCCTGCAGCCGCCATTCATTGCCTGCTGCGCCCCCTCCCTCAGACCCCCGGATGCACGGCCTCGCTCAAGGGCCACTTCCTTCTAGAAGCCTCTGACCTCAGTCAGAAGCTTTCTCGGCCACCCTCTTCCCCCACTGTGTCCCTCTGTCACCTCACAGCCCCCATCTGCTTTGTCCCAGAGCTATTTCTGGGTCTGTCTCTCTCCCTCCTTGTTGTGAGCTCCAAGGCTGAGCCTGGCTCTGACTCATCAGCGTCCCCAGTACTCAGGTCAGGGCCTGGCGCTGACGAGTGAGCCGAACCACCTGTGAGCATCAGAGCAGGAGCAGAGTCCGTGATGAGGGGCCCGGCTGTGGCTTAGACCACGTGCCTGTGGGAATGGGTGTCTCCCCACTAACTGGATGCTCCCCGAGGGCAAGAGCTATGTCCAAATTTGTTCTTACCTGGAACCTGGCACTATGGAGGGTTAGAAGGAAGGAGGGGAGGAAGAAAGGAGGGAGAGTGGAAAGAAAATAGGTAAAAAGAAAAGGAGGGAAGGAGGGGTGGAAGGAAGGAAGGAAGGAAGGAAGGGAGGGAGGGAGGGAGGGAGGAAGGGAAGGAGGGAGGGAGGGAGGGAGGAGGGAAGGGAGGGAGGGAGGGAGGGAGGATGGAAGGAACTAAAAAGAAGTTCATGAGTGGTAAGACCAGCATGGGTGTGGGCAGTGAAGGCCTCAGGAGGGGTTGGAACTGGACTTGGCTGGGAGGGAGACCCCGAGGGGTCTGGACCTGGGGTGTGTGCTCTGGAGGACCCATTGCTTCGTCTGCAGAAGGTGCCTCCCGCTTCATCTAGCTCTTGGCCTTCTGGAACCATTGACTCCGTTTCCCTCCTACTGTAGAACGGAGCTCAGGCACCAAGGAGCCAGCCAAGGGTCGAGAGAGCCTCTTTCTCAGCCGGTGGCCCCCGAGCCAGAAGGACACCTGTGGCGAGGAGGGCTGCAGTGAGCCCGTGGGCTCCATGTCCGTGGCCCTGCCAGCCAAGAAGTCTGCGTGGCCCACTGAGAAGAAGACTCTGCTCTACGAGTTCCTGGGGGCCGCCAAGAGCCCAGGCGGGCCCCTGAGGCTGCGCAGCAGAGAGGCGGACGGGCTGGAGCTGAAATGTAAGCTGCGCTGCCTGGGGGAGGGGCGGAGGGGCCAGAGACTCTCCAGGCCCGGGGTGGCTGCCATCCAGTGTCTGTCTCAGGCAGGGGCGAGTCCTGTCTTTCTCCAGGCACCAGTTTTTAAACCGATAGAATGGGGGAAATGACCTTCTCTCCGTGTCTGTTGTCGGGACTACAATGGCTAGAGAAATGCTGTTGGCTTTGAGGGGTCACGTGGGCATTATTGGGGGCCAATTCCAACACAGACCTGCCTAAGTATATTCTCTCAAGTTGCCCAAGCCAAAGAAAGGTCCCTGCTTCAGATTATTTGTATGTTGAGATTAGTTATGTCCCTGCTTTCCCTCCCTTGCCCTCTAACAACTGTTTTAGTCCAACTTCCTTTTCTAAAATGGACGCCACTCAGGGGAAACTGAGGCCCCACCTCCGAGTCCACACGCCCACAAGACTTACTGTTGAGGGAGAGAGTTCGGGACTCCTATTCTGAAACAGCTCAGCCACATCGCATTCACTCAGACTAATCTGGGGTCCTACCATAGTGAACTATATAACGCTCTTAAATATTAAAAACAAAAGCAAAAACAATTCCAATAGGGATAGAATGCGCTGTCCAAGGTCCTAAGGAAGGGGCTACTTCAGTAATTTTATAGAAGTGATTTCCAATGGCAAAGCACTTGCTTGTAGGAAAGGTGTTTGCAAAGCACCCGGAGGAACTCGGTTGGCAGTAGGTGAGCACTAGGCCGAGCAGTCTGGTTGGTTTACTGTGGGCAGGCCGGGCACTGCCTCCTTTACCGGTGACTGGTGCAGAGGGTCTCCAAGGCAGACCCCACGGCCAGTTTCGGCCCCTCCAAATCGGCGAGGTGTGAATCGGTGATGTTTTTCTATAGTTGGAAATTCACTGGAACTTAAAGAACCAAGAGGAGCTGAACCGATCTGACCTCTGAGAACAGTCATCCGAGGGTTAACGCTGAGCCTGGCTCTGACTCATCCGTGTCCCCAGTACTCAGGTCAGGGCCTGAGGGTGTCCTGGCCTCTCCCTCCCTCGGTTTCTGAAACACTCTCCCTCTCCCGTGACTTACAGTTAACCCACCTGTGACAACGGCAGACAAGAACAACCTCAAGTACACAGGGAACGTCTACCCCCCACGCTTTGCCACCACCATGACCTCAGCGTCCCTGAACCAGCCACTCTGGCTGAACGTGAACTACCCACCTCCGCCAGCGTTCACCAATCACTCCACCTTCCCACAGTATCAGGTGAGCAGGCGGGGGCTGGGCCCGGCGTCCCAGGCGGCCGTCCCTGCAGGTTCCCGCACGGAGGCCCTTCGGGCCGGCCCAGATCGCAGACGCCTTCACACCAGTTACCTCTCCACTGTGACCGCCTCTGACGGACGACGTGGCACACAGGCTCCAGGGGCGCGCTCACGGATATGCGCATATATTCCTTGTTTCCTTTGAATCCCAGGTCACTCTGGGCTGTGCATTCCAGGGCTGCAGGGCTGCTTCTGGCCTGTAAGAGCCCGGGCTCCCAGGATGGGGCGACAGCATCGTCCTCCCCTGCCCACTTCCTGTGACGTCCTTTATAGCGGATGACAGGCGTCCTCTATTACTGGGACAGTCCGGTTTAGGTCCTTTGTCTCAGAATAATTATTAATAGCGCCCCTTCCACTCTCAAGTGTCCTGGTGTGGGTGACAAGTTATTTGGCCACTTCATTTACATGTCACCCGAGTGGACTCCCCTAAGGTGGCTCACACGCCTGGTCTCGGGCTCAGAGCTGAAATGAAATCAGCAGCCAGTCGGACACAAAGGGAGGGTGAACTATTCGTAGCAGCGTTGGACACGTTCCTCGCAGAACTTATTTATGCAAGGAAAATGTAGTTTCTGTAGTTTGTCTATTTCACTTAATCTCCCTTTAAAAGCTGCTGCCCACTGGGTAGAAGGAGGGAACAAAATCAAATAAATGTCCACTCTGGTTTAAACCATCGTCCAGTCCAATAGCTTAACGGTCCCTTCAGGTAGTGCTCAGCGTGGCCCGGGAAGCTGTCTTCCGTCCGCTCCCTGGCTCCTCCCCAGGGCTTGCCGGTGTGCGGGTGTGTGGGAGAGCGGGACTATGCCCACCAACCTGGGGGGCCAGGTGCTCCGGAATCCGCTGCCCCGGCTGGCCCAGCAAAGCCGGCAGAGAGCAAACAGAGAAGACAGTGGGCTCCAAAGTCTTCTGGTCCCCATCTCTGCACCCCCTCTTCCCACATCCCTGGTCCCTGTCATTTCCTCCTTGACAACAGAGGGCCAGCGGCCATCTCTACCCCATACAAAGCCTCTCTGAGCTGGTCCAGTAGGCTTAGCCCCTGAATCTTCAACAAGAGCTAAAGGGGTTTCACGAAATCTCTTTTCCTCTCCAAAGTTTTGTTTTCAAGACTCTTTTTTGTTGTTGTTTGCTTAACAGGACAGTGCCCACCTTCTCCTCGCCCCACCCTCGAGGGGAGAGGTCAAAGGAGATCCAGGGGGAAATCAAAGCGTGTCCCTTCCACACAAATAATACCCGTCCCTGCACAGGTCCCTGTGTGTGCTCATTGAGTCAGCAACTCCATCACCGGGTTTCGTCCACCCGTGCATGGCTGTGTGCTCATTCACCACTCATCTCTCCACCCACCCACCCACGCGCTCATTATTTATTTATTTACTCATTCATGTAAATCATCTAAAAACAACCTCTGCACTGACTGCAGGCCAGCAATGGCAAGGGGAGGGTGACAGAGGTGACCGAGAAGCGTAAAGTCCAGGACCAGCCAGGAACCACCCACACCCCAGCACTGTGTGCACCCCCACTCAGACAGAGACCACTGCACACTTTCCTTTAGTGTAAGCCCATTCCCCCTGACACGCACTCTTGGGGCTCACCGTGGGAAGGGGATTCACCGTGGGTTGCTTTTCAAGTGCAGGTAATCTCTCTTGCTGTGCTGACTTCTTCTGACTTGACTTTTTGCAGGGGTGAGATTTAGACGTATACATTTTAAAGTGAATGTACTGGAGCAACACGGGCTAATGACCTTATGGACGTTGCAAGTGTGCAGTCGTATAGTACACCAGCAGTATATTGCATGGTGCTTACCACCGGAAATCTAGTCTCCTCCTGTCACCACAGATTCGACCCCTTTATCCTCTTCATCTTTACCCCACCCTCCCTCCTCTGGTCATCACCATACGATTGTCTATGAGTTTGTTTGGTTTGTTCATTCGGTGCTTCCGGTTTTATATCCCGCCGATGAGTGAAATCATACGGTGCTTTTAAGCATAAATGAAGGCCCTTTGTCTTAGGAGACGCGTGTTTGTATTGCAAGGCTGGCTCCCAGGTTCCCTGGCTCTGGGCTCAAGTGGTTCAGAGCCCTGGCTGGTAGGACCCCTGGGCCCTGCAAGGCAGTGTAGGTGCTGACTGAGCCCTGTTGACTCTACAAGTTGACCCCCAGGTGGTAAAGAAGGGCAGCATGATTTACCTTCTCCCAGCTCCCCATGGTCAAGGGGCCTGCGATAATAAAAATAAGGCAGGTTTCGCCATCGCAATCGGCAGACCTGCGTTTAAAGGGATTCTGCTGTTTCCAAGCTGTGTGGCCTTGGGCATGTTAGGCAAATGCTCTGAGCTCCGGTTTCCTCACTTATTTATTGTAATTACGGCCGCAGCAGCAGCAGCCATTTGATTTGGTTGTCAGGGTAATTGAGTCCAAGGATGGGAAAGATCGCTGTAAAACCTAATGTATGACACAGGTGTAGGTTTTTATTATTATTCAGCCCTGATCTTCCTAGGAAACAGGGTCAGAGAGCTTGTGGACCTTGAGGAGACAGAGAGGAGAAGGAGGAACAGTTTATCCTCGTGTCTTTCCCTGCTCGGCATAAGGAATAAAGATGAGGTCCCACCTCCAGTTTGCGCTGCGCTCCTCTGTGGAGGGTGCAAGCCTGGAAGCCTGCGTGGCCAGGGCCGCGTAGCTCCAGGCGCCCTGGGCTGCTGGCGTGAAGGAACTCTGCTCCCGGTTAAGGAGGGAGGACTATTGGAAGAGGCCACGGCCTCAAGCAAGGAAGAATAAAGGTTTATTTACCCTTGCTTGTGATTTTACAGGATTGCAGTTCAAACTAGAAATGTCCTTCAAGTCGTGCAGTGTTGCTTATGCTAATGAATGTGACATCGAGTCCTGAAAGTTTGCCGGGGACAGAGCAGGGATGGGCAGCTGTTCTCGCACAGATCCTAGGCTGGCCGAGCCCTGGCCGGCCTGGGCGGGTGGCGGCCGGGGCATTGGCTGTGCGGGCAGAGCTGAGTGCTGATGGGGTGCAGGCGATGTAGGAGGGAGTGAAACAGGAGGGCACTGAGACCCCGGCCTGGAGCTCACTGAGGGCTGGGAACAGGCGGGCAGCCCATCTGTCTGACCCCTCTGTCCAGGCTCAGGCCACAGTCAGGGTGCAGGGACCAGGCTTTGGTCGCGGTGGTGAGTGGGGCTGCCCTGGGCAACGGGGCTTGGAGCAAAAAGGAGCTCAGCTCGTGCACTGGCTTCAGGCCAGGGGTTGGTGGCAGTGGGAGGGGCCCCACCAGGGTCAAGTGTCAGGTGCCCTGCAGCAGAGAGCAAGGGGGGCCTCCACGGGGGTGTGTGCTCTCAGGGACCTGGAGGTGGGCCAGAGGGGAGTGGGAGGCTTTCCCCAGAACCCCCATCAGGACCCCATGGCTCGGAGGAAGTCGTCAAGGGCACAGTCAGCCATCGACACTTTGATAACTGGCACGAGGTGAGCCCAGAATGAAGGCAGCATCGGCGTGCAGAATCTTCTGGAACGACGTCCTCGTCTAGGAATGCTTCGAATGTTGAGCTGAATCTTAGGAGGAGGCTCGGGATTGGCAGGGAGAGGCAGTCTGAGGCTCACTCGAGGGGTCCTGGGCTGCCCACCCACAGCAGCTGTTCTGCTGTGTGTGTGTGTGTGTGTGTGTGTGCAGGGGGTTACAGTGAGAGATGCTTAACAATACCTAACACATGCAGGTTCCTTACTGTGTACCGGGCACTGTTCTGAGCCCTTTAAACGCGTAGCTCATTCATCATCACACCAGTCCTCACCATAAGGGACGGATACAGTGTGTGTGGCCATGTAGCCACGCGGCAGCAGAGGCCCAGACTAACACACCGAGGTTCACGGTAGCACATTTGTACGTGGAACATACAGCTGCAAACACAAAAGGGAGTACACATGCAGGCATGCTTAAATAAGCGGGTGCAAACCACCACACACACACGCACGCACGCACGCACACAGATGTACGTGGACACCTCGTGTCTTGGGCAGGAAAGGGGTTTGGGGAAAGGAACTTAGAAAAGGGGCGTAGACAACAATAAAGAGAATTTGGCTACCTTCACAGGCTTTACGGTCTTGCACACACGTAATTGTGTAGACAAGGGTAAAGAGGTTCAGAGAGGTGAAGTGACTTGCCCAAGGTCACACAGCCACTAAGGGGCAGAACTGGGATTTAAGAGGCAGGCAGGGTCTTGAAGCTCTTATCTTAAACACTGACCCAAAAGGCTGTGAACCCTGCTAACCAGGGCTCCTTGTGGTGCGAGTTGTGCAGGCCTGGCCTGGTGCCAGCGGGACCTGGCATCTGGTAGGTCTGGCTGGCAGTGCAGTGGGGTGAAAACTGAGTCGAGTGGCTGCCTTTTGACTGGGGGCCCCTTGCCCCACGGCACTGAGCCTCTCCTTCTCTCCCCAGGGCCTGTACCCACAGCGGGCAGCCAGGATGCCCTATCAGCAGACCCTGCACCCCCAGCTGGGGTGTTACCCCCGACAGGTGAGTAGATGACCTTCGCACCCCTGTCCCAGCTCCACGAAGGCCCTCAGGTCAGAAAGACCTTTCTCCCTTGACCTGGTCACCAGCCATACTTTTTGGCCCAGAATACCCACAATACCAACATGCGGGTGGAAACAGACAGCGCCCCCCAGGTGGTGATAACAGTTGGCTCTTACAGAGCCCTCACTGGGTACCAGGCCCTTCTCTAAGGTCTTCACCTGCATTAATCAATTTAACCGTCAACACCTCCCTATAAGGTAGGTTAGAGATGAGGAAACTGAGGCACAAAGATTAAATAACTTGCTCAAGGTCATAAAGTTGACATATAAGTTTGCTGTGGCAAAAATGGCCTCAATATCTCATAGGCTTTCAACAATAAATATTTTCACTCATGGTCTACGGATTGGCCGAGCTGGGCTGGGATTGGATTCAAGCCTGCTCCACACATTCTCCTTTGGGTGTGTGCTGACGATACAGTAGCTTCCGTTCCGGCCACAGCGATGATGGGGTGCAGGAGGGTGGGCAGAAGCACCCAGGGCCCTGCCGCCGCCGCTCAGAGCTGGTACCTGGTGACAGGTGCCCGCCTTCCACTGGCCAGGGCAAATCACATCAGCAGGGCTGCGGAGTCATGTTCCTCCCCTGGCAGTCTGCCAGGTGAAATACCAGACTCCTAGTTAAATTCAGACTTTAGATAAGCAGTGGATAAAGTTTGGGTATCGGTATGTCCCAAATATTGCACGAGCCATACTTATACAAAAATCTTATTCGCTGTTAATTAATTCATTTGAGATGAAATGATAGGAAATTTGAATTGAACTTGATGTCCTGTATTTTTGTTTGCTAAATTGGGCACCCCTACTCCCATGGGAAGGTCGGGGGTGAATATCTGCTGGGCAGTATCACAGTGGCAGAACTGGGGTTTAACCGTGGGCAGTTTGGCTTCAGGGTCCATGATCCCAATCTCCCCGGTGTACTGCCTCTTATACATAGAATAAACCCCATGCCGGCAAGATGGGTGTGCAGCATGCAGGCACACCAAACACAGAGCAGCGTGCTCAGAGATGTTAGTGTCTAGGGGCGGGGTGGGGGTGTGAGGGAGGGGCTGGGACCCTGCTTCATCCTCCGGCTGGCCTGGCGCCCTCACACACGGGCAGACTGGCTCCACACTTGAACTCAGACCCCCCGGCCTCTTCTCCCTCCCCAACGAGCCCCGTCTTTCTCTGCCGACTGCACCTCTGCCCTGAAGTGTGTTAGAATGTCCCGGAGGGTAGAGAAGGGACTGCAGGGAGAGATGACTTTACCCCGCGGGCCGGGCCCACCGCTCTTTCAGCGGCGGGAGCTGCGCATCCTGAGACGGACGGACGAGAGGCAGTCTGGCCCACGGAATCAGCCACGCCACCTCCACCCCACGAGCAGCGACACCACCCACCTTGTTCCAAGGAGAACGCTTTTAGACAAAGCTGTGTATGCGCATATGCCGGAGAGAGTGATACGAGAACACGCCTCCTAGAGGTGGTCACCGTTACTGGTTCCCCGGGTATTTTTCTGGCGACATCTGTGGACACAGACATTTTCAGACAAACGAGGCACCCTGAGCACACGGTTCCATCACTGCTCTTGTCAGCAAGGGTCTGCCCTGGGGATGGTACAGGGCAGTGTACACAGCTCTATTTTATGGTTTTCATCAGTTACATGTCATTGGGGGCACGTATTTGAATAAAGCTTGACTCTCATGTCAGCCTCCTCCCAGGTCCACCTTCTCCCCTCTACTGCAAAAACCAGGGGCCTTTTCTGCCATGCTGACCTGGAAGGTGCCTTCCTGGGGTCACTCTGTAAGCTCTTGGATCTTTCTGACCTTGAGCTCATCATCTTGGGGTTTCGGCACCTGTGTTCAGCTTCCCCAGACCCTATACCCCCACTGGGGGAAATATGGGAGGGCTGGGGACAGGGTAGGGGCTCAGGCCCCCAGAGGGAGCAAGCACAGAGGAATGGAACTCTAAGCAAGCCGCTTACCTTCTCTGAACCCCAGTTTCCTCACCTCTGAGATGGGAATGCGAATGGTCCGACCCCGCAGGGCTGTTTAAATGAGAGAATCCACATGAAGGGCACACCCTCAGCACTCAGTAAGCGCTAGCCTCTGTGAATGTCCTATTAGGTAACATGGGCAGGGCGAGAGAGGGCTGTCAGCATGCTGAACCCCTGAACCACTGGGACCCCAGACTCTTGCTATTAAAGTGGAGATCTAGAAACTTCCCCAGTTTTGACGGAAACTTGCCTGGTGCACAGGAGGATGTCCGCTCCTACAGGAGAGGGCTCTCTGCCATTCGGAGCAGTCAGTGGTGAAATACCATGCTCACGATGTAATGAGCTCCATGTCGTCCTAAGTATTCAAGCAGACACTGAATGGGCTCTACTTTCCTCCTTCCACTTCCTCGCTCTTCCTTTCTTGCATTCACTCAACATATGTTTATTGAGCAGCTACTGTGTGCCAGGCACTATCTTTGGACTGAAACTATATCAGTCAGTGAGACAGATGGGGTTCCTGCCTTGCCAAGGGACATGCTTGTAGGAGCTCTGGTTTTAGGTGGGAGTATGATCCAGGTGGTCTCTAAAACCCCACTGAGTTCCTCTTTGTCTCTAGGGTCCGAGCTGAATTCTGTTGTCCTTGTTTGGCCCTTCTCCAAGACCCACACTGCCCAGTACTGTACCCGCTAGCCATGTGTAGCCATTTATACTTAAGCCAATGAAAATGGAGTAAAATGAAAAACTCAGGTCCTCATTCACATGCTGCATTTCGAGTGCCCTGTAGGCACACGTGGCTGGCGGCTGGCGTTGGGCAGTGCAAATACAGGACATTTCCACCTTCCATCATAGGAGTTCCCACTGGCCAAGGCTGTTCCGTACTTGGAACCTGTTGCGATCCCGAGATAGAAGCCGAAGGTGCTTCAATCTCAACAGCCTTTTTTTTTTGAGATAGTTGAAGACTTAAAGATGAATAAGGGGCTTTGAGGATGGTTATTGACAGAGGGAAAAGAGGCAATAGGGAAGAGGATGGAAATCTTTGCTATTTATTATGTCTCAGACGCTTAACGTTCATCAGCTTACTCAGTCCCCGTACAACGGAGATGGTGTTGGCCCACTTTACAGACGAGGAAACGGACGCTCAGTTAAATTTAGTCACTTGCCTTCTATGTGCTCCACAGTGGCTGAGGGGCACAGGGCTGAGGGTTGGGGCACGTGAGGTCTGGAAGCAGTGGGCTCTGCTGGACCTCACCCCTCTCTCCTCCCTGACCTGCAGGTGACGCCGTACAACCCACTGCAGATGGGACAGCAGATTTTCCGCTCTTCCTACACCCCTCTGCTGAGCTACATCCCCTTCGTCCAGCCCAACTATCCGTACCCTCAGAGGACACCTCCGAAGCTGTCCACCAACCCCAGAGACCCTTCCCCCATGGCAGGAGATGGGCCGCAGTTCCTGTTCCCCCCGCCATACGGGTGAGTCCTTGGCCCCCACTGGACGTCCAGCTGATCGCTAGAAAGCTGCTGGAGAGGGGGTGCGCTGACTTCACTGCTGTGGGCGGGAGGGCTGTGCTGCACCTGGGCGCGTGTGGGTTCCGGATGGACCCGGTGTGGAGGTGAGCAGGCTCCGGGGCTGGCGGGCCTTCTGTCGGCCCATTTCGGGGCTGCAACGGCTGGGTTCATAGTGATGGCACCCAGCACAGCAGGTGGCAGGTGGTGAGCATGGCGCATCTGCCTTTACCTGTTGGCTTGGTTTACAACAAGGCGTGGCCAGGTCATCTTCTTACAGCTCTGCCCCACTCGCTGCACTCTGAGCTCCTCGACTGCTAATCTCCTGAACGTCCCACTGACGTCGAGGCAGGTCCTGCTGCAGGACTTCTGCTGCCTGTTAGGGCTGCCCACGCTTTCCCACCAGCTGCCCCAACGGCGAGGAGAGGGGCTGGGCAGCGGGCAGCCAACACAGACGCCACGGTTAGCCGAAATTCCGCACCAATGGCACGTGCTGGTTAGGTCATCAACGTGTGTTTGCTGTTTTAATGTAACAACACAGCCGCTCATTCCCACTCGACAAGTCTTCACGGGACGTGGACGCTGAGAGGCAGGAGGCTGCGCCCGTGACGCCCAGTGTCCCCGGCACACGCTGGGACACGCGCCCGGTGCGAGAAGCTCGGTTACAGGATCAGGGTCAAACTCGCCAACCCCACCCCGACTCCCCACCTCCTCCTCATCACAGGGCTTCACTGCAGGGCTGACACGTGTCCCCAGACCCTCATTCTTTCAAATCAGCGTTTCCCCGGGCGCCTGGCGGAAAGGAATAAACACCAGCAAGGTTTCCGTCGTCAGGTCTGTTTGGGAAAAACTGCGAAACAAGGAGAAACACGCTTCTTAACTGTTGGAATTCTCCAATCTTTAAGGTCCAAGGGTGCGTGAAGAATGTCCAAAAGGGGGATCAACAACGCTATTTGAACCCCAAACCCACAACCGTGTTTTTTTCTTGCTCCCTTTTTTTTCTTTTATCTCCCCTCTCTCCTCCTCCTCCTTCCTCCTACCCTTCCTCCTTCCCTCTCTCTTGTCCCTTCCTTTTCCTTGTGGGGCGCATCACAAAGCACTCATTAATCCACACAGCTCCTGTGAATTTAGCTGCGCGAGGGGTAGGTGATGGGGACCTAGTCCCTCCCTCTGGAGAGCTGGGAGTGAGTGAAATGTGGGCCCGGTGACGTTAGAGCTGTGACAAAGTGAGGACAGCAAGTGGCCCGAGGGCAGAGGAAGCATCTTTGCTGGGCAGACAGCGCGGGCACCGCCTGAGCAGGCCTGGAGCGGGCGCTCGGGCGCTGGAAGTGAGGCCCCGCATCGCAAGGCGTGTGGCAAGCTCGAGGCCTGGGCAATAAAGCCTTCTGGTTCGATGACGAGATGCATCCCTGAAAAAGTGGGAAATAGGATTGGAAAAGGGAGGCTGGGACTTCATTCCTAAAGGCTTCTGGCTGCCCCACCTGGGGATGTAATGCCGATCTATCCGTGCACATTCTTGCGAGCTGGTGGGCTGCAGGGGAGGGAAACAGGAGAGCGGGCGGGCGCCGTCTGGAGGTGACCACAGGGGTCCGGAGGTGAGCGGAGATGAGCCTGCAGAGTTATCCAGACAGACTCCCGGCAGGCCAGCACGCTCGCCACGTTCCGTGCTGAGACTCTGGGCTCGAGGAAGGAGACTCACTGTGCAACTGGCTGTATGTACTTGGGAGGGAACGTGACCCCGAGGTCTCACTAGCCAGCAGTTGGGGAGCAGCGATTGGAAGCAGTAAGGACAGAGGGTTGAGGCCCGGTCGCTGGCTGTCCGTAGGGTCTGGGAGAAGAAACGGAGCAAGCAGGAGACTAAGGAAGACGCAGTGGGAGGGAGCCTGGGGCCAGGTGGACACATCGTGGGCAAAGGTGGAGAGAACAGCGGGGTCAGCGGGGGGGAACGGTGGCCGCAGAGCGGGGAGGACATGGAAAGTGAGGCCAGAAAACCAAAGCAAGGGGTGTAGGCCTGTGTCCCCAGAAAAAACCATCTGTTCATTCAAAAACTATTGATTGAGCCCTGCCCGGTGCCTCAGTTGGCTGAGCGTCATCCCATGCACATAGAGGTAGTTGTTCCATTTCCTGCCAGGACACGTGCTCAGGTTGTGGGTTCGATCCCCAGTAGGGGGTGTGCAGGAGGCAGCCCATCAAAGCTTCTCTCTCACAGATCTCTCTCTAAACTCATTAAAAACATATTTAAAAACAATATATATGGCAGCTTCCCTCTGCCTGGCACTACTGGAATGAACAAGACCAAGCTTTCCTTCTCTCCTTCCGAGGGCAGAGACAGACCAGGATATAAACAGGCAGCGCGGAGGCCGGCGGCCGGGTTGAGGGGAGGGAGTGCGGGGAGTCCCCTGAGCTGAGATCTAAATGAAGTGAGAGCAGGAACCAGGCACACACGTGGGCGATGCGCGCTCTGGGCAGAACGGGGGGAAGTGCAGCCGCCCCCCAGGGGAGATGTAGCTGGAGCACAGCGCGTGGGGAGAGAGTGGGTGGAATTGGAATCAGAGGAGAAGCCAGGGCCAGACTGCCTAGGACCTGGTGGGCACGGAACGGAGGCGTTTTAAAAGCAGTGGGAAGCCATTAAAACGACGTTCGAACGAGTGAGGACATGTTCTAATTTTTTATCTAGAGGAGATGACGTGGGCCGAGGTATGAGAAGTGGGCAGTAGGGTCGGAGCCGTGCAGGGGTGCAGGGCTGGAGCTCCTGTAGCCGGCTCAGCAAGAGGAGCTGGTGGCACGGCCTCAGGCAGCGACAGCGGGACAGGGGCACGCGGACTGTCTGGAGTCTTCAGTGTCTTGGTAGAGGACTTAGTGATGGCTGGATGTGGAATGGAAAAGCGGGACTCGCGCGTCATCTTAGGGTTTTGACTTGAGCAACTCGGTGAGTGGGACTCGGGGACGCGAAGGTCAGGGCTAGAGCGAAGGTGTGCTGATCAGGCGTCTGGTTTGGGGTCTCTAGAATCTGAGGGGGGAGTGGAGCTGAGAGAGGCAGGTGGCCGTGAGGTCTGGGGCTCAGGCAGAAGTCGGGGCTGATTACAGGAACCTGGGAGCCATGAACATATAGATGATATTAGAGGCCTGGGAGGGGAGGAGACAGTCCAGGGAGTGCGTGTACACAGAGAAGAGAGGAGGCCCCGGGACTGAGCCCTGGGTCTTCGGCAGGTGGAGAGGTTGGGGAGATGGGAGGAACCAGCAAAGGGTCTAAGAAGGAGCCGCGTGAGGTGGGAGAGAATATGGAGGAGAGTGTGGCGTGCAGGAAGCCAGCGGAGGAAATGAGGTCCTGGAGGAGAAAAGGGTGGTGAACAGAAAACCCAGGCAGCGTGGGATGGAGCACCGAGCTCAGCCGTGGTGTTGGGTGGGGGTTACCAGGGTCCGGGTGGAGCAGGGTCTTGGAGAGGCTGCCCTGGGCAGGGAAGGATACAGGACCTAGGCGGAGAGTCTAGTCTCGGGGACATAGAGGGTCAGCGCTTCCTTTGGGTCAGGAGCAAAGGAGAGAACCAAGAGACTAAACCACAGGCAGAGGGAGAGGAAGGAGCTGGGGAGCCCGCCTTCCCTCTGCCAAGTCAGTTTGCGCGCGCGCATCAGCGTACAATCACCGTACGACGTATCTTCCAAACGTCTCTACGGAGGTAAAAAGGGCACACGTAATAATTACACTGGCAATGCCAGTGTAGAAACTGTCCCAGGCAGAGTAGGGACAGGTCACCGTGCCCAAGAGGCAGTTTGAGCTCTGCCTTCTTCCTGCGGGAAGTATTCCTTGATGACCGCCGTCCACATGGGGCACCTGTCCTCCTGTCCTCTAGTGTGCATCGGGTCCAGACCCTGCTCTTGGCAGTTGATCTGATCAGAAGACCTCAACATGAGAAGGGCGTGGGATGGGGTGATCCTATGGGAGGGGGCTGCCCCGAGAGATTTGTTACTGGGATTTATTAAATATGAAGTATTGGTTATTTTATAAATCAGAGTAGAATGCAGGGTGTCTCTGTAAGAACATCACTTGCAATCATTTATACTCCAATAGGTTTTTTGAAAGAGAGAAAGCGGGGGGGTGGGGGGGTGACTGCTGGCATTAGTTGCTTATAGGCACTTACCTCGGGCCAGGCCCTGGACTGGGCGCGGGGTGTGAAGCGGTGCGCTGTCCGGATAATGTCCCTGCTCTCGTGGAACCTGTGTTAGTGGGAAGGGAATTCAACACGTTCGAAACGGAGCCTGTCCACGGGCACTCAGCGGGTGAGCGATACCGCTGCCAGCTAAGGCATCACAACGTAAGGTGGTGGTTTGTTCCACTGCTTCTTGCCCCCCACCCCCCGCCCGTGTCGTCTTATCAGTTCACGGAAGGGTGCCATGCACATGAACGTCTTCCTAATACGCATCTGCCCAGCTGAAAAGGGACCGAGAATCCCCGGCTCGGACTAAATCTATTGGTCTGCGGCAGTTCGCACCGAGCTCTGCTCCGGTTCATTCACAGCGTCCGAGCGGGTGGGGGACGAGGTTGCGGCAGGACCCAGAAGTGAGAGTAAATGGCTCCATCGCGAGCGGTCAGGGAAGGATGCACAGAGGAGGTGGCTTTTGAACTCTCTTTTGAGATGTGAACAGGAGTGTGCCTGGGAGACAAGGCAGAGGGTGCGACTTTCTGCTCCCGGAGGGGGAGGCTCCCATCTTCTCGGCTCTTCCTTCTCCAAGGGTCTAGCAAACGCCCAGGTGCACGGTGAAGTCTCGGTGCTTGCTTCTGGAGCTCGTGCTGGAACCAAGAGCCCAGGTAGCTTGGGCTGGTCAGGGGAGGAGCCCGGGATTGTGGACTCCCGGATCTCACTCTGGGACACGGCCTGAATGCTCTGTTGTTGTGGAGTTTTCCAAGGGACACCCCTGGTAAAGTGCTCAGGACCACAGGTGAGGTGCTTGGATCCGCAGAGGCCCCCTGCTTTGTAGTCGTGGACACGGTGTAGACTCCATAGAAATAATGCCGACAGACTGCTGGGGGCTTCCGGACCCAAGCACGTGGCAGACAGAGCTCTTTATGGCCCTGCAATTGTATCATTTCAGCATATTATTTTCCCAGCACCAGAGCATTTTTATTCTTCTAGAGCTTTTAGCCTCCAAGCCTGTCACGATCATGACAGTCTTTGACAGCCACAAAATTAAAATATTACTTTGCCTTATATCTCCGCCAACATTAAGAATTTCATCATGACATCCATCATCTTTCTCTTCCAGGTTCGGCTCGTCGTCAGGTGGGCCCCTGCTGAACAGCCCCTATTTCCCCTCCAGTGGGAATGGCATCAATTTTTAGGTCTCCTCCTCCTCCCTTAGCGCCCAGATGGGGGCGCGGGGCTCTGGAATTCTGGATGCCGCAACAGCTCGGTAGGCAGTTTGGAAAAGCCAAGGTTGCGACCAGGTCGCAGACGGACGACAGCAAGACCAGACGCATCCGTGGACCGGCACTCACACCCTCACGACCCACACCACTCCCTGCCCCTCAGCGTCATGCTCACGTGCTCATCTACTTATGCACCTGTATTTAGCTACCATGACTGGTTTTTGTTTTTGTTGTTGTTGGTAAAATAGAAGTAAGACACTTAATTTTAGAAAGTTTGTATTTTATGATAAAGGTATGAGCTGCTTGAAATAGAGTGTGCCTGGTTTGGTTTTGTTTTTGGTTTGCTACTGTTCCGTTCTGCGTCATCTTCACTGCTCATCTTCCCCACGAGACTCGTCATTGACTCGGAACACAAAGAGAGACCACGGCAGGAGGCCTCTGGTCGCTAAATGCGGGACCCCAGAGGCCCTGCAGTTGAGGGCTTGTCTCTTATCTTCTGTAATCCCTTCGTTTCTAAACATCCTGGTTTATGTACCTCAGGAATGGACGGAAAAGGGATGCACCCTCCTCTGTCCTCTCCAGGTGACAGTTATACAGAAAAAAAAACAAACAAACCTCTCTGGACACAAGGTGGGAAAATGTGTCTTGGAAATTAATTCCAAAAATAATCCTAAATGTGATGTGCTATATCCATGTAGTGTTTGTATATCAATGCCAAGCTCCAGGTCAGTCTCAATCAATTTTTTTTTTTTCCCTAATCCTCTCCCGAGAATATTTTTTAAATAGATTTTTGAGAGAGAGAGAGAGAGAGAGAGAGAGAGAGAGAGAGACATCGATGTGAGAGAGAAAGATTAATCAGTTGCCTCCCATACGCACCCCTACTGGGGATTGAACCCGCAACTGTTTGGTGTGGGGACAACGCTCCGACCAACTGAGCCACCCGGCCAGGGCTGTCTCAGTCAACTCTTATCAGTGACTTGAGTAAGGACACCGAGAGCATCCCGATCACATTCATGGAGGACACGACTCTGGGAAGGGATGAGCTGAACCAGCTACACGCATGTCCTTGCACCCCCTGTTCCCCACCCGGGGCAGGCGTCACTAAGCAACCGTTCCCCTGAGCCTGGACCAAGCCACAGCCTCATTCTCTTCACAGTGGTCCAGGAGCTGTCATGGATCAAGGCTGATCCATGAAATGAAATCCATGTGCCATTCTCTGGCAAACTGTAACAGGATGAAATTAAAGAGGGGACCTACTTTTGGGTCTGAAAAATAAACTATGAATGTACAGATAGCCAGACATGGTCAGTTCTAGGTTGTTCCATTCCCAACTCTGCCGGTCAGCTGAAAGCTCAGTCCCCCCTGGCCGAGGGGAGGGCCCGGCTGGGCAGTCAGGAGCCGCGATCCAGGCAGCAGTGACAAGCTGGCATCTGGAGGTCACCCGTCTTGGCATGGGTGCAAGCCCAGTGCCCATGGGAGCATCTCTCACCCTCAGTGTGACGCCATTAGCCTCACTGGCCTTTCTGTCTGGGCCCCTGAAAACCAATTTCTCTCCCAGGTTTTCCTAGGACGTATGCCTCCTCCATAGTCTGGGATGCCCCTCAGTCCTCCAGCCCTCTCCAAGGCTGATCCTACTTTTTTTTTTTTAACTTTTTTTTCTTTATTTATTTTAGAGGGAGAGAGAGACAGAAACATCGATGAGAGAGAACATCAACTGGCCACCTCCTGCATGCCGCCCACTGGGGATCAGGCCCACAACCGGGGCATGTGCCCTGACCGGGAATCGAACCGACGACTTCTTGGTGCATGGGTCGATGCTCAACCACTGAGCCACACCGGCGGGGCCTGATCCTACTTTTAGTACGTCATTTGTTGTGTCCTCAGTGCAGTCTAGATTCTCCATGGACTCGGAGAGACACCAGTCCCCTAGAAATCCTCACAAATGCAGGAGCTCCTGGCTTCCCTGACGGGCTTTCTCACATTGTACCTCCGGGTATTCAACAGTGTGCCACTCTCTCTTGGTCTCAAAGTGTTTGAAGGCAAAAGAGAGAAAGGGAAGAGCATGGATTTGCCCTTGGCCAGACCTGGGTTCTTAGCCACTTCCCAACTTGACCTTGGGCTGAACCTCAGTTCCACTAATGGCAATGTTAATTGTGAGGATTAAAAGATAATGTAGGCTTAAGACAGACTTAATGCCCACTTAATGTATTCTTGTGGTTTTAAGATGGTAGAATAATTACGTTTCTGTGTCTCCTCTCTGGAAATTTACCTTCAAATAACAAGGAGAGCAAGAGAAGCCACGGAAACTTCATTCTCAATGCAACTAGGAGGCGGCAGCAATCCCATCCGCTCTGTACAAAGGCAGACATGGGATGGAGAAGTGGTAAATAAATGCCTTGGAAGACCAGGGGAAGATCACGTTGACGTGCTGGCTGAGGGAGACATAACAACATACGACAAATCATCTTCCCATGCAGAGTCCTGAAGGTCTCGAACTGGAGGTGCCAGGCTCTAGGCACCACGAAAGGTGGTGTGGGAGAGAGATGACACGGAGGGGCCGATGTGAGAGGTAGCTCCTATCCGGGCCCCGCAAAGCCAGGGGCCACAAAGAGTTCTATAGGAGACAGGACGTATTTTCTCTGGGGCAACCTTACAGACCACGCGGAAGGACTGTGGAGAGGACGGCTCATGTGGAAAACAGAGATGGAGTGAAATACACACACATCCAATGACAAGCTAGACTTTAACCAAGAGGCAGGAGTTTGGAGGGTCCTCCAAAGAAACTGAACGCACTTGGAGGTACCAATGAAAATTACCGTATGATTATGCCCTTCCGCAAAGAGCTTCCAGTCAACTTTTGGGGACCTGATGCTGAATCAGAATGGACACTCTCCAACAAGAAACAGGTAAAAACAAACGCAAGAGGTAACTAAGAAAAGAGACAGACCATAATATCCTCAGGGAGATAAGATAGTGCTCTTTAAAAATAAGGGCAACATGTTATATGCTTATTTTAAAAAGTCAGAACAAGAAAGCGCTTTTGAAATTAGAACAGTGATAGCTGACTTTTTTTCCCTTTCTTTTCAGTGAGAAGGGTTGGAAGCTAACATCAGAGAGATCTCATGGAAAGGAAAATTTTTAAAAGACAGGGGGTAGATTATGAGATAAAAGATAAGAAAATAAGAGGACTAGTCCAGGAGGCCAAATATCTGGCTAACGGGAGTTCTAACCAGAACAGTGAAAAGAGAGGGGGCAGGAAGTATTGGCAGAAAAACACAAGGACTTTTCCCAGATTGGATGGCCCAGACCCCTGCTCTGCAAAATGCATGAAAAAGCCACATCAAGACATATTGCTGTGCAATTTCTGAACGTCAGGGATAAAGGCAAGATTGCAAGCCTTTCAGAAACACCACATACAAATGTTCAAGAATCAGAATAGCATCAGATTTCTCAACAGTAACAGGGGAGCCTAGAAGATCCCGGGACAGAACTGTCATTGCTTGAAGTGGAAACAAGTTTCAACCTAGAATGAAGATGCTTTCAGTTATGCAAAGTCTCAAGGAATGTACCTCCTTGCACCTTTGTCGGGAAGCTAAGGGAGGATGCGCTCTACGAAGACAAGGAGAGCAAGACAGAGGAAGTGGGGTCCAGGAAATAGGTGCTCCATGGGACGTCGGTGGGAGGGAGGTGGATGGGATTCCTGAGGGGTGCAAGGGGACATCCTCAGCTCCAGCACAGAACCGTGCAGCAGGCCCTGGGAAGCCAGCTCTGCAGCCCAGCTGGAGCAGGAAGTTGGAGACCTCAGATAAGAGGTGTGTTCACGAGGACTGGGAAGGGCTGGAGAAACAGAAACTGATGCTGATTCTGACAGACTGGACTGTGGAAAATTCAAACTTTGTACTAAGGGTTGTTTTACAGTGGCTGGTGGGGGGTGGGAAGATTTGGCGATAAATTCAAATTTTTTAAAAAATGTAACAGTTATTATGAACTCGGTGGTGAACAATATGTATGTGGTCATAATAATAAAAAGCCCAAATACGGATTTCACCTAAATTGTGTTGTGATGATTGTGGGAGGATGGAGATGGAAAGAGGGGTGTGAATAGAGGTAAATCTTCATTGATCATCATAGGAAGTAAGTACATAATATCTACAATGAATTGAGAGGGAGTGGAATTCCCCAAATTATTGAGAAATCTGGGGGTACATCTCGAATACAGAGCCAAGAGTGTCGAAGGAGTCGTCTGTGAGAACCGTGGTTTTGGAGGAGTTGTGGTGCCGGCATCGCTGCGTTCTTCCTCAGCCTTTGAGTATTAGTTGGCTTTTAAGCCATGTGCTTGTATTACTTTAACACAAATAAACATTTATTTAAAAAAGATTGCACATAGAACACTGCCTATCATGGTGTCAAAGATGCTTGAAGAGTTTCCTGAGCTGCCCTGGGACACACCGAGAGCCCCCTCCTGGGATGTCTGAGACTCGGATTCCCAGAAGCCTCTATGAATTTCCCCCCTAAACAATTCCTCAGGAGGAACCTTAGTTAAGGGAGGACCAGAGCCGATGCCCACCTCTCTGGGAGCAGTGGAAACAGAAAACTCCCAGCTCTTCCCTGGGCCTCTTCCAGCCACCTCACCAGCCCATTCATTCAGTGTACATTTGATCCTGAACCGTCCCCCAAAATTCAGGTCCCTGTGCCCTGTGCGCCAGTCAGCCCAAACCCCGAGGCACAGGTGCTTCGAGATAAAGGTTTATTCGATTTGGCCGAAGCGAAAGGACAGAACAGGTCTCTCAAATCCACCCTCTTCCTTCTTGACAAAGAAACAAGTTTCTAGGCGCCAGAACCAAGATTCTGCAAAATACCGTGCATCGGGGACTTGGCCTTTAAAAAAAAATATTTACTTTAGGGTTTTTAAAATGATGTTATTATTATTATTATTATTATTTATCCTCACCCGAGGACATTTTTCCATTTTTTGTTTAGATAGAGTGGGAGGGAGGGAGAGGAAGAGAGAGAGAGAGAGAAACATAGAACACATGGAGTGGCTTCCACCCCCCACGACCAACCAGGGCTGGGGACAAACTGCAACAGAGGCACATGCCCTTAGCGGGAACCGAACCCGGGTCTCTCTGGACCGCAGGCTGACGCTCTAACCGCTGAGCCAAACCGTCCAGGGCAAACTGATGTTATCTTTAAAGTGAAAAGGAGAAATGCGACACCTTGTGACTGTTGTCATTGTTTAAGCTATCATTGTTTGTTATAGCTTCACTGGCTGTATTTTTCTATTAGTTCAGCAGGAGTGTACTTTTCGGCATTTCTCCTGAAACTTGCTTCCCAGGCAGGCCTTCAGAACACCACTAACACTCTTTCTTAAGCTGTGACTATAAGCTTCATGACAACCGAAGCAATTGAAACGTTTAGCTAAAGCCTAGACCCAGATCTCTGGACTCTCCCATCCAATGCCTAAACCTGTTTACGGTTAGCTGTCGGTTTCAGATTCACTGACACTCATCCTCTGGGACACGGCAGTGGGCAAGACAGACACAGTGCCTGCCCCCACGCATTTCAGCTTCAGACATTAAGTCCTACTTAAATGACAGGTGATGAGGTCGGGAAAGGGGCGTATGAGCACATAGCACAATGCCCACCCCTGTTCAGTGTCAGATGAATGATGTCTGCTCCTGCAACATTCTCGGTCCCTGCACGTAATTCTAACCCGAAGTGTTCATGTTGCAGCTACTGCGTCTCCTCCCTCAGAACATACTTTTATCTGCAAATTAAAACTAATGAAAGTCCGTGCATGATGTAAGTAACAAAACCGAGGAGTTGCATGTCTTTGCAGGTTCCAGAAATAGTTAATAAATGAATAGCTGCGAATCACCGAGTCTTATGATAGAACAGCCGTAGTGCTGTATACATCACCTTTGTTACCTAGTGTTCACAATAACTCTGTGCTAAGCAGACTGATTCGGTGTCTTACTTAAGGTCGCATGGCAAGTGACTCAAAGTCAACATTCTTACCTACTTTTCCTCCCACTTCCCTCTTTCTCGTAACACAGCCCAGAGTGAATGAATCTTGTTGAAACTTACACTGTATGGTTAATCACTATTACATTTTCAGGCCACTAAGACCTCTCAGTCATTGTCTAGTGCCAAGCCACTGTCACAAGCAATGGGAGGCAGGGGCTGAGGACTCATTTCTGTGCTACTTCATGTTGGCACCAAACATGCATTTCCCCCTTTTCCCAGTTTTCAGGTTGGCACACAACTACCGAGAATATGCGGCTTCGTACTGGCCCGATGAGATTCAGGCAGAAGAGATTTCTGCACTTTCTGAGGTCGAAGCTACGTCATGAGGTTGGTCGAGCACCGAGATGGACGGAGCTGAGCCTGACGGGTGTGCCCTGGAGCGCCTGTCCTCAGGCTGTGCTTCTGTGAGAGGAGAGAGAACTGCTTTTCAAGGCCATTGTTATTTGTGTTTCTTTCACAAATAGCCAAACCTAATCCTAATTGACATACTGTACTCAAAAATGGAGTAGTACCATTCCTTCGAGAAGCCTTTCTTCTTACTACTAGATGTTCTTGCGAGCAGGTAACATCGCTCCATCCACCCATCCCTCATGCATCCTTTTTTCCATTTATTCATCCATCACTTAGACATTTATCGAATACTTCTCCTGCAGCAGGCATGGTGCCAGGTCCTGAGTTATATAGTTGAACAATCATATGCTCTTCCCTCACAGAGTTATCCGTTTATAAAGAAAGACAACTTTTTGCCCAGCTGGTGCGGCTCAGTGGTTGAGCATTGACCCATGCACCAAGGGGTCGCCGGTTTGATTCCCAGTCAGGGCAGATGCCCAGGCTGTGGGCCTGATCCCCAGTGGGGGGCATGTAGGAGGTGGCTAATCGATGTTCTCTCTCATCGATGTTTCTCTCTCTCTTCCCCTCTCCCCGCCTCTCTCTCTAAAATCAGTAAAGGGAAAATAAATAAATAAAAAGAAAGAAAACTTTTCAACAGGGAAGATTTTCCCTGCCACAACTACACAGCCTGACCGTTACTAAGAGAAGGACAACACTGGCTCGGTGGGGTCAGTCTCATCCATGAAACGTGTTTTCCATTTGATTCACTTCACAGTGAGAGAAATAGGCCTAGAGAATTCAAAAGTGGCCTGTCTACATTTGGGGGGAATGCATCTCTCAAATGAGTGGAGCCAAGTCCACACTGTCAGTTGGGGTCCAAGCAGAAGAAAGAACCACTTCAGTTATTTTGACCAAAAAAAAAAAAAATTAATATAAATAAATGTTAACTCTATATTGAAAAACTGAAAAGGCAAAGAATTCTAAGGGGGACACGGGAGTCGCAGCGGTAGAAAGAAGCTGCCATCCAGAGAGAAGAAAGTGGAATTGTTAAATTTAGAATCCTGGTGGAGTGATGCTGAGGAGCGGAAAGTCGGGCATATCTGGGGAGCAGGGACTGTTTGGCTGGTGTTCGTGTCTGAGCTCAGAGGAGAAGCTCCATGGGGAAGGGACCCAAACGTCTAAGGAGGGGACACCGGCCTACTGGTGTTGGTATTCTAAGTAGGCACAGTGGATGTAGATGCTGTTGTTGGCAAACACTGGCATTGTGGGGACGGTGCTGGCCAGACCAGGAGCCAAACAGGGATGAGCAAGTCCCTCTTCCCGCTCCAGCCTTGGGTCTCCCTCCGGTGACCCTATTGGCAGAGCCCAGCAGAGGACCGATAGGCAGAGCAGGACTGTGTCCGGCCACGCAGAGTTGTCAGATCAGCCGGAGTGGGTTTGAACCCAGGGAACAAAGGCCTAGTAATTGGAACATTCTTGTTATAGACTGAATGTTTTCCCCCCCACCCCAAATTCATAGGTTGAAGCCCTAACTCTTTATTAAATAAAAACATGTTTTTATTGTTTTTTGTTTTTTAGAGAGAAAGAAGGGAGAGAGCGATAGAAACATCTATGTGAGAAAGAAACATGGATCAGCTGCCTCCTGCATGCCCCCTAGTGGGGATCGAGCCCACAACCTGGGCATGTGCCCCGACTGGGAATTGAACCGGGACCTCTCAGTCCATGGGACAAGGCTTAATCCACTGAGCCACACCAGTCAGAAGCCCTAACTCTTAATGTTATGGTATTTGAGAATGAGATGTTGGGAAGTAATCAAGATTAGATGAGGTCATGAGGGTGGGACGGTCGTGATGGGATTAGTGCACTTACGACGAGAGGCCCCAGAGAGCTCTCTCTTCGCATGCACAACAAGAAGAGGTCATACAGAGAAAACAGCAAGCTGGTGGTGACTTACAAGTCAAGAAAAGAGGACTCAGAATGAAACCCACCTTGCTGGCACCTTGATCTTGGACATTTCTGTTGTTTAAGCCACCTAAATAAACTCTGCTGTTTTGTAATGGCAGCCCTCCAAGGGCCCTGACATGGAAAATGTTCAAGATCGGTGAAGTGCTCTGAGGTTGTCAAATATGAAAGTGACGACCTCCAGAGTTATCGTCTGAGACTCACCTCAACCAGTTCACCAGCACCCCAAGTCTTAGAGAAGAGTGTGTACGTCTTCTTAGAGAATGAACTTCCTTAGACAAGACACTTTCACAGAACGTTTCTCCTAATCTTCATTCTTCCGAAATCACCAGTTGTCCTTCAGGAACCATCGCAGGGAGCGGGGGGGCGGGGGGGAGACGATCAGAAACTATTAATCAACAGGCAAGCCGTCGCCTTGCTGCATCATAAAGTCTCAAGGCTTAGCTTCAGCAGTTTATTAAATTACCAGAACGCCAAGAAAAATAGCTTTAATAACACATTTCTGCCGATCTATTATTTTTTTATAACCCAGAGTGGAGAATTAAAAGGCTCCCTACCATTTAAAATAGCATTTTTAAAATTAAAATGAACATGTTAGAGGGATCTTTTTTCTCTCTTAACTCAAAAAAGAAGCCGTTGATTCAGGATGTGATTACTCTAAGCCGAAATTTTATGGCTAAATCTTTGTTTGGTGTAAAGAAAGGAGGAGGAATGGTTTTCCTGGCGAGGTTTAAAAGTATATTAATTAGGACAGGCAGAGGGGCAGGTCACTTTGTCCTTTCAAGTGGCTTAGTGCTACAAACAGTAGATTCAAGAATTATGATGTTGAACAAGCTGAGAGAAATGTTGTCCAGGGGACCATCTGGCCACCCAGATGGGGCCTCGGCGGGGCAGGGGTGGAGGCAGGATGATGGTGAAGTGTTCCCTGTTCAGGCTCTGCTTCTGAGGTTTGCAAATTCACGACCACCACCAGTGTCCTTAGACCTGACCACATTCATAGGCTGATGTATAAAACCCAGCTACAATGTAGACCTAATGAGGTACTCCTTGACAATGTCGAAGTCACTTTTTGATCTCCAACTATGAAGCAGGCACTGTGTTCTGAACCATTGATAAAACAGTAAACAGATCTCAGCTCACGCCCATGATGATCTTATAGTGCAGGTGACAAAGAGTGTGGAAAATACAGATAAACATAACGCGAATGTTTCTGTAATAGTAGGACGTAGCTGTGAGATACAGAGGGTTGTAGTATGAGTTGCCATGTAACCAACTATTCCAAAACACAGTGACTTCAAATATCTATTGTCTCAGTTTCTGAGGGTCGAGCACTTGGGCGTGGCTCACGGGGTCCTGTGCTTCAGGGCTCTCACAGGCTGCAGTCTCATCGGAAGGCTCATCTGGGGAGGGTCCACTTCCAAGGGACTCCTCATGTGTTTGTCGGCAAGATTCAAGTCCTTGCAGCTACTGCCTGGAGGCCTCCCTCGGTTCCTTGCCGCATGGGCCTCTCCATAGAGCATCTCACAACGTGGGAGCCGGCAAGTCAGAAGGCAGGAAAAAGTGTCAGCAAGAGTCCACTGGCGAGATGGAAGAGCACGGTCATCTTGTAACCAGCCTAGTCATGGAGGTGCCACCACTGCTGCCACATTTTACTCATCAGCAGTGAGTTACAAGGTCCAGCCTGTCCCCAAGCAGGGGGACATGGAGTATACAGAGGCCCGGGGGGCTTCCTGGAACAACAGAGCCAGTAGAACATAGTAGTTAGTATTTCCAGAAGCACTGTGCCCGGATTCCAAACCCACAACCTTTCCTAAGTGTCTTCTCTAAAATGGGTATGTTTCACCCGGCCGGTGTGGCTCAGTGGTTGAGCATCGACCCATGCACCAAGAGGTTGCTGGTTCGATTCCCAGTCAGGGCATATGCCCAGGTTGTGGGCCAAATCCCCAGTGGGGGGGGCATGCAGGAGGCGGCCAATCGATGTTCTCTCTCATCGATGTTTCTATTTCTCTCTCCCTTCCTCTCTCTCTAAGAAAAGAAAATCAATAAAGAAAAAAAATTAAAATGGATATGTTTCTTTCCACACATATTTATTGCAGACCTACGATGTGCCAACGACTACAGAAAGAGACGAGCGTCAGCAGGGAGCAGTCCCTGCTCCCGTGGGATCTGCAGTCTAGTGAGGGAAGAAGTGAGCACCGCTACTACCACCGTGGCATCTGAGTGGAGACCGGAGAAAGCAAGGGAGTAACATGCAGATACCCGAGCAAGAAAGCCTTCCCGGCAGAGGGAATTGTAATGGCCAAGCATGACAGCAGAACCTCGTTCCAGTGGTGGTTGTGAGAGTTAAGTAAAACACATGTCATAACTCCTAGCAACAAGGGCCATATAGAAAAGCAAAACAGAGTAAGGAATAAAGAGTAGGCCAGTACACTGCTTTCCTTGCATTTTCTTTTTGGTAAATTTTATCTTGAAACCATTTCAAATGCCCAGGAAAGTTGCGAGAAGAGTACAAAGAACACCAGTAGACTTTCCACTCGGGTCCCCTGACTGCTGACATGTCACCACCTCTGCTTCATCTACTTGACAGTAAGTGGCCGTGATGCTCCTTCCTTCCTCAGCACCTCGATGTGTGTGTTCTGAGAGCCACAGTACAGGGAGCAAAATCAGGAAATTAGCTCAATACTATTATCTGTTCTGCAGACCTTATTAAAATTGTAACAGCTATACCAACAATGTCGTTTAGACTTAAAAATAAAAGCTTTCTTTCCAGGAGCCAGTCCAGGATCACACGTTCCATCTACTTGTCACGTCCCTAATCGGAAATCGTTGTTCAGCTGGGCTTTTGTCTTGACGTTTTTGAAGAGCATGGGCTGGCTATTTTGTAGCGTGATCCCTCAATTTGGACATATCCGGTAAGACAGGAGATCCACAAAAGTAATGGGTCCTCAGGCCGTCATATTAGGAGGCACCTGAGGTAGCTTTATCTCATTACTGGTGATAGGAACTTGGAGCCTTCAGTTAAGGTGACGCTTGCCAGCTTTCTCCATCATAAAGCCACTATTTTTCCTTTTTATTTTTTTATTAATCCTCACCTGAGGGTATTTTTCCACTGATTTTTTTTTTTAGATAGAGTGGAAGGGAGGGAAGGAGAGAAAAATATCAATGTGAGAGAGACACATCAATTGGTTGCCTCTGCACAACCCTGACCAGGGCCAGGGATCGAGCCTGCAACCCAGGTATGTGTTCTTTTTCTTATCCTCACCCGAGGACATTTTTTCCCATTTTTTGCACAGATAGAGTGGGAGGGAGAGAGAGGAAGAGAGAGAGAGAGAGAGAAACATCGACGTGAAAGGGACACATCGAGTGGCTGCCACCCGCACGACCAACCAGGGCCGGGGACAAACCGCAACCGAGGTACATGCCTCTAGCGGGAACCGAACCCGAGTCTCTCCGGACCGCAGGTCGATGCTCTAACTGCTGAGCCAAACCGGCCAGGGCCAGGTATGTGTTCTTGACCAGGAATTGAACCCAAGATCCTTCGGACCACAGGCCGACAAACGCTCTAACCACTAAACAAACCAGTGAGGGCCGCTGCTTTTCCTTTATAATTCACAATATTTTGGGGGAAGATGATCTGTAAGAGTGCTAGGCACAGGGAAGGCTAAGTGCAAAGAATAAGAATCGTATCTACTTTAGCTGGTTAGGAAAAGTCAGTACAATACCACATGTAATGGGTAGTTCATGGCTTGTAGAAATAACTGGAGAAAAGTAAACTACTTTTGTTATTAAATGGTGGTACCTAAGGAGACCTAAAAGACAAGAGGGCTGGGTAGTGAGGCTGCCGAGGGGTCGGGGAGAGTGGGGAATGCAAGTGTGATGGGCAGGACCCTCAGATGATCTCCAAAGGCCCACACCCGGTATAATTCCCTCAGTTCCCTGGTCTATTCCATACTTTGGATACGTGTGGGGCATAGTTGACTAAGAAAGGAAGATTATCCTCAGAGAGACTAATGTAATCACGAGCCCTTAAAAGGAACAAGGTCCTTCCTGGAGAAAGCCAGAGAGATCCCTAGCACGAGGGGGATTTGATGTGTGAGAAGTTCTCCATCGCTGGCTTTGACGGTGGAGTTGTCCCTGTGACAAGGACAAGAGAGTGGCCTCTCAGTCCTGGACAGCTGGCCAGGAACTGAATTCTGCTAGTAGCCAGAATGAGCTCGGACGAAGACCCCCGCGCTCCCCAGGAGAACGTAGCCAGCTGACACCGTGACCTCAGACTTGTGGGAACCTGGGCAGAGAGCCCAGGCACTTTTGCCCCGCAGAGATCCTGTTTTAAGTTGCTGTATGTGTAGCAATGTGCCGTGCGTCAGTGGAACACTAGCACACCCAGGGAACAACATTAAGAAAGATGTTAAAGAGAAAGCAGGCACGAGGGCACCAGGGGGACCAGACAGGTCGGCACGGCTGAAACAGTGGTGGATGCAGGGCTGGGCTGCGGAGGTGGTTGGTGAGTTCAGCCAGCCAAGATGTTCGGGTCACTCCAGCTCAATCTTTTCTGAGGACCTCGGTGCCAGGCCTTGTGCCCTGACAGGCTGGAGACCCAGAGGTAAATAAGACACAATTCTGCTGTCAGGAGCTCACAGTCTGATAAAAAATCAGCTCAGTGGTCACCAGAGGCCTGCAGACCAGTAGCTCCATGAGAGCAGGCCTCTTCGTCTGTTTTCTTTCCTGTAGATCCCAAGCCCTTGCCCCAGGGTGTTATACATGCAGGTAATAATAGCCATGTGTTGCGTTGAATGAAATTAAAACGATATTTTATCTCAGCTGATGGTTTTCAACCAGGGGCAACTTTACGCCCCAGGTTAAGGGCCAGTGCCTGCAGACGTGTTTGATTGTCTCCACTGCAGAGGTGCCATGGGCATCCAGTCCGGGGACGCTGCTCAACATCCTGCTCTGCACAGGACAGCCCCCGCCACTAAGAATCACCTGGTCCCAAACAGTGCCAAGATTGAGAGACGGATCTAGGCAATGGTGAGATCTGAGGAAACCTTTGCTCTCCCCAGCACACCGTGACTCTCTGACACTCCTTCCTCCCAGTCTCCCAGCGTCCTCTCGCTCGGGTGGCATTGGATAATCAGGGAAAGTCCCCTTTGGGGGATCCTCCCAGGGCTTCTGAAGTCCAGCTTCTGCCATTGCTTTCCTTGGTTAGGACCCGATGACCTCTTATGCTAATCCCGGCTTTGGTTTGGGAGGTACCAAGTGGTGTGCTGGTCAGTGTTTAACAACAGGCTCTCAAAAAAGTGTGTCTGCCCTGTACACATGTCCATCATTTTGTTAAAACTTCACTGATAAGATATGTGGCACACGGTTTGGAAAGCGTAAACTCCGCCTAGCCAGCTGCTCCTCGAGGAGCGTTTTCACTGATTTTTGCTGAACACTTGTATCTACAGCCAACCTGAGGAAGCAACTGGTGAGTGAGTGTAGTTCTGCCAGCAGTGCCGGCTGATCTTGTCCTTTGCACCGACAAGTCCAATAAAAGTGAGACGGCGCAGGCATGCCGGAACGCCCCTCGCGCAGCCGTCATGTGAGGCACTGATTTGCTGAACCAGATAATAGTTTTCAAATACTGGAAGAGTGTTTCCTCAATTTCGGGGCCATTCACAATGCAACCCTTACAGACACGACAGGTTTTTAAGTTTAATTTGCATCATTAACATTTTCTCTATCACTTTCTCGGGTCTAGACCATCAACAAAACAATACATCAAGCCCCGATTTGTAATGTCTTCTGATTTCCACAGTATAAATTGCCAATGTCAAGCCACCCACGTGGGCACTGAGCGGCGAGGTGGGAGGAGGTGCACAGGAGCACATAGTATTTCCACCACACACATGGAATAGAAGCAGGTAACCTCGAGAGCACAGAGAGTAGTAAAACACCATAACTGATTAGGAAGTGATGAGCTTTGAGTATGTTATATAGGTTTTAATGCAATTTACTTTAGTTGTAGGTTCAAACCGTAATTTTTTTAATCCTCACCCGAAGATATTTTTCCATTTATCTTCAGATAGAGTGGGAGAGGGACAAAAAGAGAAAAAGAGACAGAGAGAGAGACACACACAGAGAGAGAGAGAGAAACATCGACCTGAGAGGGACACATCGACTGGTTGCCTGCCACACAACCCTGACCAGGACCGGTGCCCAAACCGCAACCGAGGTACGCATCCTTGACCAGAATCGAACCCGAGACTCTGGTCTGTGGGCTGACTCTTTAAGTGCTGAGCCAAACCATCCAGGGCCAAACCGGAATTTTTAATAATGTCTGTGTTTAACGAGTGGTTCACAAAAGTTCAGAAAACTTAGCAATAACAATGGCTTGTGGAAACTGAGATGAGCTGGCTCCAGACTTACTCCGTTGGGACCTTGAGCTGATGGTTAGACTTCGTCTTTAGCTGATGCTTTTAATATCTTCCCTTTTTTTTTTTTTGATCCTCACCCAAGGACATGTTTAGAGAAAGGAAGGCAGGGGGGGGGGAGAGAGAGAGAGAGAGAGAGAGAGAGAGAGAGAGAGAGAGAACAGAGAAATATTGACCAGTTACCTCCTGTACGTGCCCGACCAGGGATTGAACCTAGGTATGTGCCCTGACCAGGAATCAAAACTGCAGCCTTTCGGTGTACAGGACGACGTTCCAACCTGAGCCGTGCAGCCAGGGCATTGACACTTCTAACAGACCCACTCACAAAGAGTCGTCTCCTCAGTTCTGCGTGTATGTACTGGTCACATCAGAGCCCATCCTGTCAACCTCTCCTGTCTCCCAACCCTGTTGGGCTCATCAGCATAATGGGAAGAGGACATGGGCCTTAGGGTCTGGTGGAGACTACTGACTCTTCCTTGCCCTGCTCCCTGCGGGGTTCCTTCCACGCAGCAGAGGTGGGGAGCGAGGCTGGGGAAGGACTGTGTCTTCACACATCCTGAACTGCCACGGCTGCCACGTGGTGCAGGAGGAACGTGCAGGGAGGTAAGTTGCTCAGGACGCCCTCCCACACACAGGCTCAGCCTCACCCTTTCTTAATCACCCCGAAGGGTCATCCCCACCTGAGGTCACATTTCAGCCTCTCCCCAAACCCCTTCTCTTTCTACCCAGTTCCTCTCCAAACTGGAGCTCGCTTGACTCCGTGTTGTACAAGCCCGTGGGCAGGCCAGGTTTCGGGTTCTGGCGTGATTCCATGCCACGTGCTTCCGCCTTTGCGGGACCCTGTTTCCTACTACGTCCAGCCGTGACCAGGACTTACATCGCTCGAGTGGTCTCAAGGAGGTGCACAGTGAGCATCCTCTGAGTTATCCTGCCCGTTTGTCCAGTGTCTTAACTCTTCATGAATCCCCCAACTTAACATATATATTTTTTATTTTCCACCAACTGCACCTCTTATCAAATGTAGTCAATAGACTTAACGCTTAACCTGCAAGCTCTCCTCTTCTAATGCAATGTGTTTCTCTTTTGGTCAATTTTAGACATTAAGAACAGTACTTGCTTTCTGGAAAGCATTTAATGTTGCTTTTTAACAAACAGGAGTGAGTGCCAGGCTCCGTGCTAATTGTTGGGGAAATGTCAGAGAGTAAGAAAGAAAAGCTGTTCCCTCCTCCAATGAGGCTTTAGTCTGATGGAGAAAGACATTAAGCAAACACACACACAAATATATATATATAGTTTAAACCATGAAAAGTGCTGTAAAAGGCAAACAATGGGCCTAAGATGAGGATGCACACTTTGTTCTGGGGGCCAGGGAGGGCATGACCGCAGGATGACAGAGACGGAGCAGGGCGGGGGTGACGGCTCCCGGGATGGGAGCTCCTGACCCAGGTCACCAGGAAGAACGAGACGTCTGCAGCCCAGGGATGGAGGCGGTGGATGGGATGAGGTAGGGTGAGAGACGGAGGCCGGTGGAGATGACACACCCAGGTAGGCCTTGCTGGAGTTTCTCTTCCACCCCCAATAAACCATGTCTTAATGCGGAGGAGTGAGTGTTCCAAGTCACCTTCTACAGACATCACTGGATGACGGTGGGAAGTGGGGAGCGAGGGCAGCAGGGGACGCGGCACCGACAGGAGGCAGTTGTCCGAAGGGAGAAGTGGTGGAGTGAGCTGCCGTGATGGCTCTGGAGAGGGGCACAGGTGGGCAGAGCTGGGAGCAGATGGAGGAGTGGAAATGTCTGACCGCGCTGGAGGAATCGCGCTGAAGGGGATGAGTGACGAGGACACATCGCGGGTAGAGCCAGGGTTCTGCCTGGGCAGAGGAGGGGTCTTTCTTCGAGAAGACCACGTGGACACCAGCTCAGAAGGACAATGTCTGACAGAGAGGAGGGCAGCTCAGTGGGGAGCAAGGAGAGAACCAAGATGACTTAAGCTAACTCCCTTTGTGGCCCATCAGAAAGAACCGACTGGACAGAGGTGGTGTTCTATGGACAGAATCTGCTGACTCTTTTACCTTCCCTCCCTAATAACCAACTAGTCCTCAGCCTGGCTCCCGGTGGCTAGCCATGAAACCATGTTGACCAGATTTAGACACTCCGAGAGAGTGTTCCTTAAAGTGTCGCGCAGGTAGCGCTCGCGGGACACCAGATGATTGCAAGAGGCATGGAAAATGGCTTTTCCATGCTGTATGAATATGGCTTCACATCACATTGAATTACATAGTGAGAAAGTAATTTCCTTTTCAATTCTTTCTTAGACCTTCTGATTACATCTGGGAGAAAGGCTCCGTTTGGTGTTAGCATGTCTTTACACCTCTCTAACACTTGATAATCTCTCTTTCTAACCAAGAGAGAGCAAGGCCGCAGTCTCGGGCTGGGGCAGGACACTGCCTCTAGCTGGAATACAATGACACTGCTTTGTTTTCATCGTAAAGAAAAAAAAAATTAAGGGTACCTCCTGTTTATGGCAAGCAATATTGGTTTTTCATTTAGAGCAGTGATATAAATAAATTGATTTTAAAATAAAGCTCTAAGGACAAAAAGGGAGTGGTGACCATGTTAATTAAATAATAACACGTGTGGTACCTGAACAAGACAAGTATCCTGCAGGAGGAGCACAATGATCAAAGTCCCGAAACATGGCAGGACAATGAAGCGGACATTTGTTTTTCCTGCGTCTGCTTTCCCTTCTTGGATGACATTTCCTGATTTGTCCTGGCGAATCATGTTTTCCCCACTCTCTGCCCATCCTGCTCCCGGTAAAGCTGATTTCACTTTTGAGCTCCAGGGGGCAGCACTGAGTATTCCATCACCTTGGCCAGTGATTAGCTTATGGATGGACACATGATCCAAACCAGGCCAACCAGGCTCAGAGCTGAGATTTGAACCCAGATCTCAGCTCAAAAGTCAGAGTATATGGGAGGAAGGGGAGTGCAGCCTACAGCATTGCCCCCCCTCTTCTCTCCCATATACTCTGGCTTTTGAGCTGAGATCTGGGGGATGAAGGGCAGAGTTAAGTGAGGAGGTGAAGGAGGGCTGATGCCATGAAGCTCCAGCCAGGGACCAGAACATAGACAGCCCTATAGACCTTGGTAAGAACTTCCTTTGGAACACATCCTAAGAGCAATGGAAAATCCTTGGCTGGTTTTTAGCAGGAAAGTGGCAGACCTAGATTTGAATTTTTAAAGACCACTATGGTTTTCTAAAGCACTTATCATGGAGTCTGGGACCTAGTCAATGTAAGTATTAAATTGGAGAATGCCCAGTGTTTGCAGGGTACACAATTGGGGCCCAGTACATGTGCAATCCCCACCCCCTTCCCCTCCTCTGGTTCCTGAGGTTGCTTCTGTCAGAAAGAGCCTCCGGGGAAAGTAGAGTCTTAAATAGGACGTAGCCTTGCCCAAGGGCACTGGAGTCTAGATGGAGCCGGTTGGCTGAGGCCAAAGGCAGGAAGCAAAGGGTTAGTGCCCCAGGTACTTTTAAACTTTGGTAGTCACTGAATTGCTACAGTTAATAAAAAAGTGGGGCCCTAGAGTGAAGAGTTAAGGCCAATAGAAAATTTTTAAAAAGACAGAAAAAGCAGAACCAGTGACTGATGGTCTGACTTAACACACTTTACTAGACTCAGAAAGAGCTCCTTTTCTGGGTCACGGCCAACATGCAGACACATGCTTCGCCTACAGGAAACAAGGCTTGTCGGCTTACGGTCCTTGTTTGCACGTGGGAATGAATGCGGAGCTACAGGAGGAAGATGAGTGTAATGTGGAGATAGAAGCAGTCAAAGGAATTCAACTGAGAAATAACATCCTGGCACAAACTTAAGACATAAAAACAAAATCAATTTCACAAGACTCAGAAAGCCCGATTCTTGTACAGTCTCCTATTAGCTCTGGCACCTTCAGTCTCCTAGCCCCTCCCACCAAGGCACGTTTGCTGCAGCCCCGATGGAAAATTTCAATTCCTCAGTCCCTCACCTGCCTCTGTACAGAGGGGTCTGCACCCGTTATTCCTGCTGCTGCCCCCTTCCCATTCCAGGCCTGATGGATTCGGAGGACCACACAGACCCACCTCACTTCCCTGGCCTCTTGACTCTGAACCTGTTCTGGCTTCACCATTGCCCCTGCTACGTGGACTCCTTCTCATGTCAGAGCAGTATGCTCAGTAGTTAAAGCACAGTGACTCAATCAGTCTCTAAAGTTGGACGGACTGACTGGGGTATTGAGCGGTGGCCAAGAGAGCAAGCTTTGGTGCCATGCTGCTGGGATCCAATTCCTGACTTCCCAGTGTGCTATCTGGAATAGGTTATTTAGCCTTTGTGGCCTCAGTTTTTCTCATCTGTGAAATGGGAATAATAACATTACCTGTCTCACAGAACTAGGATGTTTAGTACGTGAATTTATATGTTATGGACTGAGAACAGTTTTTAATACACAGAAGTGCTCAGGATGTGTTAGATATGATTTGAATCCTCTCTCTGCCACGTACCAGCTGTGAAACCTTGTGTATGTGATTTAATCGAAGTCCTAGCTTCAAAACTATCTCCTGGTCACCCTGCACCAGCGTATTCATTCCTACGAGCAAATAGGAGTGGTTAACAGACAAGCCTTGTCACTTCTAAGGTCAGAGTGTTTTCTGCTTGTTCAGCCATGACCCAGATAATGACCACTCACCTGTATTTAGTAACTTGTGTCACTCGGTCTCTTCTCTCCCTTAAGGATTCGTCAGTAGCCGCATCTTTTTATTTCATTCCTTTTGTCTTCTCCTGTATCAAACACTTGGTCAGGTTTCATGCCTTTTTTAAAAAACAAAACAAAAATGCAGAGCTTAGTTATTTCCAAATGCAAAGCCGAGGCCATCTCAAGAATGGAGTTAATCATAGGATCACAGGAGATATTGTAGGCGGCCTTGGTGAATGGCCTCAGCAACTGTCCAAGACAGAAACCTGGAGCCACCCTGGACTCCTTTGTCCCCTTTACCGCCAACGTCTCCTTGGTCACTAAGATTCATCAATGCTGCTTTGTTATTATTATTACTATGATTGGTATAGTAGTAGTAGTAAAGACAATTTTTAGAGAATTTTAGGTTCCCAGCAATACTGAGAGGAAGGTACAGATATTTCCCATATCTTCCTTGCCCCCACACATGAACAGCCGTCCCTGTTATTAACAGCCAGCACCAGAGTGGTACATTGGTTACAACTGATAAGCCTACATTGACACATCAAAATCACCCAACATCCATGGTTTGCCTCAGGGTTCACTCGAGTGGTGTGCATGCTGTGGGTTTGAACAAATGCATGGTGCCCTGGCTGGTTTGGCTCAGCGGTTGGAGCATCGGCCTGAAGACCAGAGACTCTTGGGTTCGGTTCCCACTAGGGGCAAGTACCAAAAACAAAAACAAAAACAAAATGCGTGGTGACATATAGTCATCATCATATTATCACATAAGAGTGTTGTCACTGCCTCTGTGTTCTGACTGTTCTTCCCTCCCACTACCACTTGGAAACCATTGATCATTTTACTGTCTCCACAGTTTTGCCTTTTCCAGAATGTCCTATAGTTGGAATTATACAGTTTGAAGAATTCCCAAATTGTCTCTTTTCACTTTGTAATATGCTTTTAAGTTTTCTTCATGTCTTTCCAGGTCATGTGATTTTTATCTTTTATTCTGTTAGTGTGATGTAATGATTGAGTTGTGTTTGTTGAACTATCCTTATATCCCAGGGATAAATCCCTGGTCATGGTGTATGATCTTTCAAATGTGCTATTGAATTTGGTTTGCAAATATTTTGCTGATAATTTTTACATCCATGTTCACCAGGGATACTGGCCTGTAGTTTTCTTTTCTTGGGATGTCTTTTTCTGGCTTTATCCGGGCCTCATGCTGGCCTCATAAATTGAGTTTGGAAGTGTTCCCTTTTCTATTTTTCAGAAGAGTTTAAGAAGGATATGTATTAATTCTTTTTCAAATGCCTGGTAGAATTGACCTATGAAGCCATCTGGTTCTAGGCTTTTCTTTGTTGAGAGGTTTTTGATTACTGATTCAATCTCTTTATCTGTTGTTGGTGCGTACAGGTTTTCGATATCCTCTTGATTCAATCTTGATATGTTGTATGCTTTTACTCATTTCTTCCAGGTTATCCGATTTGTTGGTGTATAATTGTTCCAAGCAGTATCTTATGTTCCTTTATATTTCTGTAGTATTAGTTGAATGTCTTCTTTCATTTCTGATTTTGAGTGTTCTCTTTTTTCCTTTGTCTAGCTAAAGTTAGTTGATTTGTTTATCTTCTCAAAAATCAACTCTTATTGCCCTGGACAGTTTGGCTCAGCAGTTGAGCATCAGTCTGCGGACCAGAGAGTCCTGGGTTTGGTTCCCACTAGGGGCACGTACTGCAAAAAAAAAAAAAAAAATCAACTCTTATTTTTATCGATGTTTTTCTATCATTTTTCTATTCTTTATTTTATTTATTGCTGCTCCAATCTTAATTATTTCCTCCCTTGTGGTAACTTTGGGCTCAGTTTATTCTTTTTCTTCCAGTTCCTTGAGGTGTAAAGTTAGGTTGACTTGAGGTCTTTCCTTTTTTCTAAGGTAGATTGTTATTGCTATAATTTTCTTCTTAGTACTACTTTCTTTGTATCCCATAAGTTTTGGTGTATTGTGTTTTGTTTCGTTTGTCTCAAGGTATTTTCTCATTTTTCTCTCGATTTTTTCTTTGACTCTATGGTTGTTCAAGAGTGTGTTGTTTAATTTTCATGTATTTGCGAGTTTTTCCTTTCGTTTTGGTTTCTAGTTTTATTCCATTGTGGTTGGGAAAGACTTGGAATGCTCTCAGTCTTCTTAATTTGGCTAAGACTTCTTTTGTGACCTAGCATGTGACCTATTCAGAAGAAACTTTCTGTGAGCACTTGAGAAGAATGTATATACTGCTGCTATTGGGTTAAATGTTCTGTTTATGTCTTTTAGGTCCCCTTGGTCTACAGTATTGTTCAACCCTGCTGTTTCCTTATTGATTTTCTGTCTGGGTGATCTATCCATTATTAAAAGAAGGGTGTTGAAGTTGCCTACTATTACTGTATTGCTGTCTATTTCTCCCTTCGGATATGTCGATGTTTGCTTTATGTATTCAGGCACTCTGATGTTGGGTGTATAAATATTTGTAAGTTTTACATCTTCCTGTTGAATTCAGTTTTCTATCACTATGTAAAGACCTTTGTCTTTCGTGACAGTTTTTTACTTAAAGTTTGTTTTGTCTGATATAGTATAGTCTCCCCTGCTCTCTCTTGGTTACCATTTGCATGGACTATCTTTTTTCCATCCCTCCACTATCTGCTATGTGTACCCTTAAATCTAAGGTGAGTCTCTTACAGTCAGCATATAGTTGGATCTTTCTTTAAAAATCCATTCAGCCACTCTGTATCTGTTGAATGGCTTAGTTCATTTAAATTTAAAGTAATTATTGATAGATGAGAACTTACTGCTGCCATTTTGTTCATTGTTTTCTGTCTGTTTTGCAATTCTTTAGTTTCTCTCTTGCTGTCTTTCTTTGTGATGTGATTGCTTTTATATTAATGTACTTTAGTTCTTTTCTTTGTATTAATATTTTTTTGTATCTATTATAGGTTTTTGTCTTTGTGGTTATGAAGTTTGCATAAAATTTCTTATAGTTATAACAATCTATATTAAGCTGATAACAATCACACACAAAAATCTTCTATCACACACAAAAATTCTACACTTTTACTCCCCACCCACAACTTTATGTCATAATTGACTTCTTTTCATATTGTGTATCCACTTTAAAAACTGTGTAGTCCGGCTGGTGTGGCTCAGTGGATTAAGCATCATCCCATGCAACAAGAGGTCATTGGTTTGATTCTCAGTCAGGGTACATGCCCAGGTTTTGGGTTTAATCCCCAGTAGGAGGCATGCAGGAGGCAGTCGGTCTATGTTTCTCTCTCACATCAATATTTCTATCTCTCTCTTCCTTTCTCTCTCTAAAAAAAAAAAAAATTAATAAAAATATATATTTTTTAAATTGCAGTTGTAGTTATTCTTAATATTTTTGGATTTTAACTTTTATATTTGAGTTTAACTTTTATACTTGGATTTATATACCATCATTACAGTATTGCAATATTCCATATTTGTCTATATATTTACCTTTACTAATGAGATTTATACATTTGTGTTTTGTTTAGCATTTTTTCATTTCAACATGAACAATTGCCTTTAGCACTTCTTGTAAGGCAGCTGTAATGTTGATGAATTCCCTCACTTTTTGTTTGTCAAGGAAAGTCTTTATCTCCTACATTTTAAAAGGACAGTTTTGTTGGGTATAGTATTCTTGGTTTGCAATTTTTTCTTTTAGCACCTTGAATATATCATCTCAATCTTACCTAGCCCGCAAGGTTTCTGCTGAGAACTTTTCTAATTGTCTTTAGGTTGTCCTTTGCATGTGATAATTTGCTTTTCTCTTATTGCATTCAAAATTCTCTCTTCATCTTTGTTGACAATTTAGTTATAATGTGTCTCAGTGTGAACTTCTTAAAACATTTTTAAAAATTGATTTTTAGAGAGAGAGGAAGAGAGAAAACCAACTGAGCTACACTGGCCAGGGCTTCTTTAAGTTCAATCTATTTGGAATCCTTGGTGCTTTATGAGTCTGCATGTCCAGTTACCTTCCCAGATTTAGAAATTTTTCAGCCATTTTTTCTTTTTAATAATATATTTTAAAAGTATGTACATATTTAATTACAATAACATTGGTTAATAACATTGTGTTTTAGGTGTAAAACATTATAATTTGATGTCTTTATACATAGTGCTCTCAGCATCAAAAGTTTAGCTTTAATTCATCGCCCTACATTTGATACCCTTTACCATTTCATGCTCCACCACTCTCTTCATCTCTGGTAACCCCCACTATGTTGTCTGTATCTATGGGTTTGCATTATTTTGCTTGGTTCTTTTTTGCTTTATATTCCACATATAAGTGAAATCATACAGTTTTTGTCCTTTTTCAACTGATTTCTTTTATTTAGCATAATACCCTCAAGAGCCATGTTGTCACATATGGCAATATTTCCTCTTTTTAATGGCAGAGGTACATTTTATTGTTTGCATCTACCACATCTTCTTTATCCATCCATCTGTCAATGGACACAAGTCAGCCATCATTTCTTTAAATAAAATTTCTGCTCCTTTTTCTTTCTTTACTCCTCTTGTGTATACATACAATATACATAATGTGTATATTGCTTTCTTAATGGTGTCCCATGGGTCCCATGGGTCCCATAGGCTTTCTCCACTCTTTTTCATTGTTTTATCTTTGTGTTCTTCTGATTAGATAATATCAAATGACTTTTTTTTTTTTTAGTTTGACAACTTTATCTTTTGCTTGATCAAGTCTGTTTTGGAAGCACTCCATTGAATTTTTCAGTTCAGGCATTGTATTCTTCAGCTCCAAAATTTGTATAGTTGTTTTTAATGGTTTCTATCTCTTTACTGAATTTTTCATTTAGTTTATGTACTGTTTTCCTGGTTTCATTTAGTGGGTTATCTTTGTTCTCTTATAGCTCATTGAGTTTCTTTAACATGAATATTTGAATTTTTTGTTGGTCAATTAATAGTTCTCCATTTCTTTAGGGTCAATTACTGAAGCTTCATTTTGTTCTTATGATGGTGTCATGTTTTTTTATTTTTTATGATTCTCATAGCCTTCTGTTGGTGTCTGTGCATTTGAAGAAGGATTTATGTCTTAGAGTCTAAATAGAATGATTTGAGCAGGAATAGCCCTTCTTTCTACCAGTCAGCTTATTCAGAGATTCTGGGTGGGCCAGGTGGCTGAGCCTGTGATAAGGTACACTCAATATCAGTGTCTATAAGTGGATAGGACTAGTGCTGGGGTCTACAAGAAGGCTCATTATCTCTTTTATCTGTAGGGAACTCTTTTTTTTTTGTTGTTGTTGTTGTTAATTCTCACCCAAAGATATTTTTCCATTGATTTTTAGATAGAGCAGAAAGGAGAGGTAGAGGAAGGGAGGGAGGGAGGAAGAGAAACATTGATGTGAAAAAGACACATTAATCGGTTGCCTCCTGCACAACCCTGACCAGGGCTGGGGATCGAACCTGCAACACAGGTATGTGCCCTTGATTGGGAATCAAACCCATGACCCTTTAGTCTGCAGGCTGATGCTCTAACTGATGAGCCAAACTGGTCAGTGTGCTATGGGGGAGCTCTTGAGCCATGGGAATATTTCTTGATACTCTATTGTGCCAGGTTAGGAGACGGATGATGTGGGTAAGGTGAAACTGTTCTTACAATTTTTAATACATTTTTCTCATTTCTGTGGTCCACTAGGTTTCTGTAATCTCTTATCTGGATTCCAGAGCTCTTATAAAGACATTTTTTGGGGGGAGGGAATGGCTATTAAATTGATATTTTGTGGGAGTACAAGGGCTGGGACTTTCTATTCCTTTATCTTGCTGATGTTACTCCAGGCTTTGCTTTTGAAATTTAATCTGACAATCTCTGTCTTATAATTGGAGTGCTTAGACTAGCCTATTTACACTTAATTAAATGTAATTATCAATATGGTTGGACTTAAATTTATCATCTTGTAATTTGCTTTCTACTTGTCCCATCTGTTCTTTATTTCTTTTCTCCTTTTCTATCTTCTTTTATATTAAGTTCTCTCTCTCTCTCCCCCCCCACATTTTTTTTTTTTACTTTCTTTTCACTTTAACTTATTCAAAGTTTTAATTTTCTTTTTTAGTGGTGTCCCTGAGATTTACAGTATGCTTCTTTTACTTATTAAGTATGATTTAAGTAATGTATAATATATGACACTTTCAATATTGTGGGTTGACCAAAGCCTGCATTACCTTAAAGAGACTGTTGGTAGAAATATGGGTGTTAAAGGATATTCTGGTGAGAGCAGAGGAAGGAAAGAGAAGAGCTGCAAAGCCAGATTCTATGATCTTAGAGAATATCTGTATCATCGTGAATAGAATTGTGTTAGAATTATGAATGTTGAAGGTGTTTTTTATGAGGCCTGATGCAGAAATGAGGGAATGTTATTGGAAACTGAGGAAAGGTGATCCTTATTATAAAGCGGCAAAAGACTTGGTTGAATTGTGCTTTGTTGGATGGAAAGCAGTACTTGTAAGCAATGAATGTGGATATTTAGTTGAAGAGGTTTCAAAGCAAAGTATTGAAGATACAGTACGGCACCTTCTTGCTGTGACAAGAGAGAAATAAACTGAAGAAGGGACTACTGAGCCAAAAACAAACACACAAACAAAAACACCCACAAGCCTCCCCTCTTCTCGGAAACCAGACCTTGGTGATTTGGAAAAATCTCAGCCTATCCAGATGACATGCTCTGGAAATGAGGCCAAGGCTGTGGCTGGACAACCATGTGCCTAAGAAACTAGGAATGTGACTCATGGATTCAATCAACTTTCTCAGCAAAATCCAGGAATAGAAATGCAGTCAGTCACGCAGGAAAGATACGTGGAGGACTCTCCTGTCTACTGGCTTGGTCTCTTGTGGATTGCATGGAAGGCCAACAAGAATTTTATACCAACAGAAACACTACCAAGCTGGACTGAAAAGAACAGCGATGAGATGAAATGAAAAAAGAATGCGGTCAAAGGGCAGAGCCACAGATGACAAGGCCAGGGAGACCGCCACTGCCACCACCACAGACCCAGAGAGCAAGAGAAGAACTGCCACCTAAGACAGAGAGTGGGCTTGGAGGGAACACATCGAGCCACAGAGGACTATTGATTATTATCAATTTATAAAATTTAATGGAATTTACCTCTTAGGTATTGGACTTGCTTAGAACTTGCTCAATTTCTCCCTCTCGGAATAGAAATGTCCAGCTCGCGCCTGTGCCACCGCTGTGGTTTGGAAGCAGATCATAGAGTCATAGAGGGAGGAGAATAGTGTCCCAAGATGAAGCATACCCCAAGTCCTACCCATACCCGATTTAGATAATATGTTGGTGAGATACTGCATTGACATGCTGGCATCAGTTAAGACTTTGGGGGACATTGGGACAGGGCAAAAGTATTGTGAATGTGAGGAAATGAGTTTTGGGATGATCCAGAGGGCTGACTGTTATAAATTGAATTATGTCCCCCCCAAATTTATACGTTTAAGTTCTAACCCCCACTACCTCAGCCTATGAAGGCAGAAGTAAGATGCCAAGGAATAGCAAAGATTGCCAAAGGATGCCAAACACCAGGAGAGACGCACCACACAGATTCTTCCTCAAAGCTCGTAGATGGAATCAATCCTAATGATACCTTGATCTCAGATGTCCAGCCTCCAGAACGCTGAGAAAACAAGTATGCTTTGATTCAGGCACTCACTCCTTCGTTACAGCAGCCCGGGCAGACTAAGACAGACGCTGCGTTTATTTCTCTCATCGTCTGTGTTATTTTATCACGACTTTCATTTCTATGGGGCTAAAATACCCATAATACATTGTTATTAATTTTGATTTAAACGGTCAATTATCTTTTAAATAATTGACTCCAATTTTTGACAGTCTTGTGGGTGTAAGCTACTTCACTGTGGCTTTAATTAGTATTATTTTTTCCTGATTTCTTATGAAATCAGCTGAGCATCCGTTTTCTGATGTTGGTCATTTTTGTTTCCACATTTGTCAAGCGACTGACTCCTCACAGCTTTTATTTTACTACGGGATTTTTCTTTCTTATTGATTTATGGGAGTATTTTATACATGCTGACTACTAATCCGTTTAGGCGTTCCCAATTGGTGATGGTTTCACTTTCTTTAATGGGTTCTCATGATGAACAAAAAAGCTTAATTTCCATGAAATAACATTTATTTATATTTTTCTTTATGGTTTATGCTTTTGGAGTCTTACGAAAGAAATCTCTTCTAATCGAGGTGGTACAGATATTACTTTCTATTATTTTTCTAAAAGTTTTATAGTTTCTCCTTTCACATGAAATATTTAATATATCTAGAACAGATTTTTGCATGTTATTTGAGACAAGATTACAATGTACTATTTTTCTGTAAGACTATTACTACTCCCAGGAAGATTTAAGGAAAGAACCATCATTTCTGTATTTATCTGCAATGCCAGTTTTTATAGACTAAGTTTCCAAATATTTGTGGGTCTGTTTCTGGGCTTTCCAATTTGTTCCATTGTTCGGTTCCATTTATTTCTCCCTGCAACAAAAGAACACTGTCATAATTATTACATTATTATTATAATATCTCCCACACAACTCTTCCTTTTCAAGGCTTTTCTTTGCTCTTTCACATGAATTTTAAAGTCAACTTGTCAAGTGCCATTAAAACCCATCTGGAATTGCAGTAGGCATAGTATTGCATTGATATACCGCTTTTAGTCCACGTGTCCATAAATAAGGTAGATTTCTCCCTTTATTTAAATTTTATTTAGATCCACTAATTTACATCTTCCTTTTAATACATCTTTTAATAAGTTATGCAAATTGCAGTTGCATAATTTATTTCAGGTCTGGCATATCTGTTGTTAGATTTATTTTTCATTTCCTTTGCAATTGAACCTGGTGTATAGAAACAAAATTGTCAATGTAAATATTGATTTTGTATGCAACAGCTCTGTTAAATTTTCTTAATTTAAATAATCGGCAAGTCCCTGTGGTTATTCTTCACAGAAAATCAGAACATTTATAAATAAGGAGAGTTTTGTTTACTCCTTTCCAATCTTTATGACTTCTATTTATTTTTAATTTCTCAACTGATAAGGGCTAGAGTATAACGTTGAATGCAAGTAGTGACAGCAAGCATCCTTGACTTATTTCTAATTTTAAAGAGACTTTTAAAAAATTGAAACTAATCCGTATGCTGTTGGCTATTGTAGACACCTTGTATCGGTTTAAGGAAGTTTTATTCTTTGCTGAAATAGTGTATTTTATTTTAAATCAATGGAGGTTGAATTTTATTGAATGTTTTGCTGTATCTCCTGAGATAATCATGTGCTTCTTTCTCCTTTAATTTGTTAATGAGGTCAATTATATCTGTTAATATTATTTCATCAGTCACTTGATATTTTAAGTTTTGTATCTACATTTATGAGTGACATGGACTGCGATTTTGGTTTTTCTTTTTTTTAAATATTTTTTTCTTTATTGATTTTTGGAGAGAAAGGAAGGGAGATGGAGAGAGAGAAAGATACATCGATGAGAAAGAACATCGACTGGCCGCCTCCTGCATACCCCCCACTGGGGATTGGGCCCACAACCTGGGCATGTGACCTGACTGGGAACTGATCTGGTGACCTCTTGGTGCAAGGGTTGATGCTCAACCACTGAGCCACACCAGCCGGGTACAATTTTGTTTTTTCTTGTCAATCTTGTTAGCTTTAGGCATCAAAGGATGCTAGTTCCATAACACAAGCTGCGAAGTGCTCCGTCTTTTCCTAATATCTGAAAAAATGTGTGTAATCTTGGGATGGTCTGTTTATTAGATGATTGGTAGAACTCCTGGGTATAACATTCTGGGACCTATATTTCTATATGAAACCACCTTAAACTACTGATTCAGTTTCTTTCATTGTTATAGAACTTTTATATTATCTATTTTGTTCTTGATAAATGTTGCATTTTGTCTAGTTATTTCTTCATTTTATCTACATTTTCAAGTTTACTATAAAGTTGTTCATAATTCTATGAAATATCTGTGTTGTGTCTGCTTTTACACATCTAATATACAGAGTGGGCAAAACCAGTTTTGTTTTTTTTTCATGTTGCCTGTCATTTGTTGGAGTTTGATTTGCAAATAGGCATTAGTCCCTCTCTGACTTTCTTCTTCTCCCCAGCTCTTTGGGGAGTCAAAACGGCCCAGCTGCCCCGCGGGCCACCACGAGGCAGGGAAGAGGGGAAGTCAGGCCCATGTTCCTGAGGAGACCTGTCACCTCTCAGCTGGCCAAGAGTGTCGTGATCACAGCTTGGGATGCAGGCCAGCTCAGGGAGGCTCTTTCTTAACGTTGCCTGACATTTGGGGGCTTATAAGTGTAGACTTGAGAGAGAATTGAGCTCAAACTGCACGTGTTCCCTTTGATTATTCCTGTACATATTGTGTTTGAGGACATGGCTCCCAGAGGAGAAAGAAAACGTATGACTCCCTGAGATGTGCTTGGACTGCCCCAAATGCACGAGATCCGTTTCGGAAGTTGTGGTCCTACCTCGCCGCGATGCTCTTAAGCAGTGCACATTTTCATCTAGGCGGAAGATAAACACAGCTTTTTGAGAAAGGCGTCCCGATAACTTTTCTCCACCAGCCTCCCTCTCCAGACCTGCATCCCTCCCTCTTCTTATCTCCTAAGAATTAAGCCTAAGTAGAGGGCTTTTAAGCTAGAAGGCAGGTGCAAAGGGATGGTGGGCCTCCTTGCAGGCAGGTAGTCCTGGGTGCTAACTGCATTGTCTACTTGAATAGTCTCCAAAGGAGGAGTGTGTCTCCCCGGCCCCCTGACTTTGGGCTTGGACACGTTATTTGCTTTGGCTAATGCAATGAGAGAGAACTTGACCTACAGTATATTTGAGCAAAAGCTTTACATGTGTGGTTTGTGCCAGCCTCTTGCTATTCCCCTCTGCCCCAAGAATGGGTGGATGTCACACCAGGGGTACTTACTCCACCCAAGTCTCAGAGTGAGAGGACACACAGAGCAGAGCTGACGGCCACCAACATGCAACACGAACATAACGTCAATGTCTGCTGTTTGAAGACTTGAGCTTGGGGGTCGTTCATCATATTTCCGAGCTGCCTCGTGTACCTGGCTTCACCCCTTCGAGGCTGTGTGGTCTACAGAGAGTGACCTCATTTATTCAGCCCCAGCTGTCCCTGACGCCTCTGGTGTGATGGGTTCTGTTTTGGGAGCTGCTGATCAAAGGGGAATGAGAGAAGTTCCTGCCATGGGGGAGCACCCCATGTGGGGGGATATGAGTTAAGGGCTAGTTAGGGACCAGCACAATCATTGGAAGAAGGACCCGTGACTCAATGAGATGTGGAAGACTTCTTGGAAGTACCCATGTTAAATCTTAAGGAACAAATAATCCCCGCCCCCGCCCCATAAAAGAGGGGGAAGTTTTTCTTACAGAAGAAGCATCCCAGGCAGGGGCTCATGACAAACTGAGGGCTGAGACCAGACGGCCCCTGAAAATCTGCTCCCTCCCACCTCAGTTCTACTCATGAACTTCGCTAAGAAGCTTAGACTCCCTGCCCCAAGTCAGCAGTGGCCCCGGTAGGTGCCTGGGGCTATGTCTGGACACCCAGGTGACTGCAGTGAATTGCCCCGCCCTGGGGACAGGCCAGGCGGAAGTGACAGCCCGGGCGGGGGGCCGTGGAAGTGGAGGAGCCCTGCTGCGTGGGCTGCGGGCTCCAGGGCAGGAGCCCAGGCTGCTGCGTGCCCAACTCTGCCAACGAAGAGTGTCTGCTTCCGAGGGAATAATTTACTTCTTGTTTCTACATTCATCAGACCAAATGAAGAGTTCCCCCATCTGAACAGAACGAATTGCCCAAGTTAATCCCAGAGCCTGTCTGGGGAAGTGAAGCATGGTGGGAAAGTAATATGGGAGGGCTCGCTACTGGGAAATATATTGAGTCCGCACAGCAGCGAGATGAGAAAGAGGCCAAATAACAGGCCGAAGAACAAGATTCCTACTGCTAAGTCCTGTAGTTAATGCCCAAACAGGTTCAAGATGTTTCATTACCACCCTGACCATGCCAGTCACACTCCCTTTCCTTCCCTTTCCTTTTCAATGTCTGTGTTTAGGTTGTAACTAAGGACAAAGGGTTGCTGCGGTGTTTCCCCAGACTAATTTGTCTGGGTCCTGGGTCTCTCATTCTTGACTAACAACGAGCAGCAGCGCGTGGCCTCTGCTGACGACCTCGCCTTGGATCCTGCGCACCTGCTCCGTGCCAGGCCCTGGGCAGACAGCGATAATACGCCATCGTTTCTGCTCCATGGAGCTTAGATTCTTCTAGGGAGTCTTTGGATGTCCTCCTCCGCCGTGACACCGGTCCCCGTGCCCACTAAGTCAGTACCTTGAAACCCTACCCCTGCCCCAAGTTTCCGGAGTTCCTTTTTCTACCGACTTCGCTTCCTACATGCTCTCTCACTTATGCAGACAATAACCCTGTGCGGCAGCTGTTACTGATCCCATTGCAGAGCGCGGACACTGCAACTCGGTCACGGGCTTCCTTGCAGTAAAGCGCACAAAGGGCTGACGGGGAGCCGCCGCCTCGCACACCTGCCCCGTCGGGCTCCTTTTGCTCTTGCCTGTGAGGGGAAGTCTGTGTAGACCCCCCAGCATGCTTCAAAAAGAGTCTCTTCTTAAATCCTGGCAGATGTGACAACATGGACAATCTTGAGAGCACAGTGCTAAGTGAAATAAGCCAGTTACCGAGGGACAAATACTGCCCGACCCCACTGATATGTGGCATCTAAAATAGTCGAACTCGCAGAAGCAGAAAATAGAACGGTGGTTCCAGGAGCTGGGGGATGGGGGAATCGAGCATCAGGTGTGAAGGTGAACACGTCCTGGAGACCTGGAGACCACACCGTGAGTATAGTGGACCACACGGCCGCACACCGAGGAAACTGTTAAGAGGGTGAGTGTGACATGATCTGTTCTCGCCCCCACACACAAAAGTGTTTCTTCTTTTCTCCCGTGAGCTGGACGTGTGGGCCAGGTCATTAAGACCAAGAGTCCTGAGTGAGGGGAGAAGGAGGAGAGGAGGAAATCCGCTGGATGTTCCCCAGATGCTGTGGGGTGAGGTTGTTCATTCAGTCAATCAACACGTATTTACTGAACACAGACTCTGCCAGGGATGCCCCGAGGCAGCAGCAGCGCAGACAGACTCGATTCGTGTCTTCCTGGAGATTCGATTCTAGCGGGGAAGGCAGCGATGAAGAAGTAAACACACCCCAACAAGCGTTCAGGCCACATACAGGCTGTGAAAGAAGGGGTGGCATGCCAGTAACCTGGGCTGCCGGTAGCCATAACAGCCTCCATGAGACGGTTGCATTTGAACAGAGGCCTGAGGGCTGGGGATAAGCCAGCCATGCAAACACCGGGGGCCAGAGCGTTCCAGGCAGAGGGAACAGCAAGTGCAAAGGTCCGCAGCTCAGAGAGGCCTTGTTGCATTTAAAGAACAGAAGGGAGCTTTGTGAGCAAGGAGGGTGTTATAGGAGGGGTTGGAGAACGGGCAGGCGTCCGATGCTTCCGGCCTCTGGACCCCGTCAGCACCTCAGGCTTTATTCTAAGCGCCAGGGGAAGCCAGGGGAGGATTTTGAGGAGCAGGGCTTGAGGGATAAAATGTGTGCCCCTACCTTGCTGTTTTAAAAGATATCACTCAGCTGGTCCTGGAGAGTGGGCTGGAGGGAGCAGGGGGAAGACACGAGCCCTTGGGAAGCTGTGGCCAGGCCGGTGGTCAGGCCTGAGCTGCAGAGGTGCTGTGGGGAAGAAGGCAGGCGAGAAGACTCGAGGTGAAATTTGGGGGTGCAACTGATCAGACCTGTCAACAGATTGGATGTGCCGGGTAAGAGAGAACAGAGATTCCCTGGATTTATGTCTGAGCAACTGAGCAATTAAAGGTGACATTTTAATGATGTGGCAAAACTAGAAGGAGGACAGATCTGGGCCCCTGGGGAGTGGTTATCAGGAGACGCCAACCGGACAGCCACGTGGAGGCCATTGTCTACGTGTCCCCGGAGCTCGGGACGGAGGCCCTGGAACCAGACAGTGCGGCGTGTCCGGGAGAAGCGGTCTGCACAGAAGAGGTTGGCCTCATTAGAAAGCTACTTTTCCATGAGCAACAGGATTTATTTAAGGATGGGTGGAGTCAAGAAGGAGTTTCTTATTTTCGCAGATGGTGTTTTCTTTTCTCGAAATAGTCTCTGTCTCCTCACACCTTAGGAGGCTGTTTTTCCCAGAAGGCAGAGGAGTTGTTAGGAGAGGCAGGGCTCGGGAGCAGGGCCCTTTGTCATCCCTGTATCTCCTCATTAGCAGGCTGTCCCTGGAATGCAAGAGCTGCAAACCTCTGTACAGGCTCAGAGGGGAGAAGGTGACATTCGCTGGAGACAAATGCCATTGCTCCCCTGAGCTGATTCCTCCACCACCATTATCCGATGCTGTGAGTAGGAGGGCGTGCAATGGGCACACTGCCCTGGAGATGCATGAGGACCTGTCACCACCACTGGCACATTTGGGAACCCGACGGCCCGACCCAGGGGTCAGCAAGCAGCCCATGAGCCAGTCCTGCCTGCTGCCTGCTTGGTAGGCGACGTGGTATTGGCACATGGCCATTCCCCTTTGTTTACACATCGTTTATGATTGATTTCAAGCCACAGCAGCCGAGTTGAGTCCTTGTAACAAAAACTGTTTGGCCCTCAAAGCTGAACATATTTACTATGTGCTTTTTTACATAAAAAGTTTGCAGACTCCTGGCCCAACCAGTTAGACCTGGATGTCACTGCAGAACTTCGTGGTCTCTTGCCTCCTTTGTTGCTTTGGCATCCCTGTCCTAGGCCAGCTCCCTGGGCGGAGCTTCTTGTCCTCCCAGGAGACGCATGATACAGGAATGACCTGGGAAACACTCCCAAACGAGGGATCCTAGGCCCAGCCTCACAACCTGGAGGCTGGAGGAAGACAGCTTGGGAACTGGAAGATCCTCCCGGACCCAACACTGCAAGATCACCGGTCAGTTATACTGCCCATCTGCCCCTAAAGCATGTGTGCCTGGTGCCCGCTGCGGGGTGGCTGGGAAAACGTTCTCATCTCAGCTTCTCCCCGCGTGTCTTCCCTCTTCTGCTCCTGGTTATCTGTTGCCCCGTCTCTGCCTCCTGTAAATCTCCCCGTGAGAGACAGCTGGATTGGTCCCGTGACATATTGTCCTCCGAGTAGAGCTTTCTGGCTAGACCACGTCAGACGCCTATAGCTTGCCCGCCACTTGGCTTAGGTGCTCTCCTGTGGTGGCATTCGGGGGATCTGGGTGGGGATGGTCGCGTAACTCCAGGTGACGTTTGCAGGACACCACAGTAAGGGAGCGACAGGTGTGCCTGCTGGGAGTCGGACTCTGCTCTGTATGACGAACACCCACCCGGGTACCATTTCCTGCAGGCGGACTGACCCAATCCTCAGAGCTTTCTGTACTCGGGGGCTGAGGTCCAGGGGGCCTGGCTAGACAGAACCTACCCCAACATCTGTTACCAGCTAAATGTCCACTCCTCGGTGGACCCGAGGTAGAGGTGGCTGGACAGAGAATCATCTTTCATCCGATTGGCTTGGAGACTGGATCTGTTCCCTCCCGCACGTCCCCTCAGTAGGGCCTCGCTGTCCACAGCATTCCTACCCAAATCGGCTTCTCCGTGAAGCTCCGAGCTGTTCAGGGAGATTTGTCCTCCCCACTCCCAGCATCTTCGGTGAAGCATGAGCGATTCAGTCATTTGGCTCCTTCAGCCTTTCCAGATGTCGATGGCGGGCAAGAGTCGCGCTGCTGACGGAAGCCGCTTTCTTACCTTCCACCCACGTGTTCCGCAGCGCGCAGATGTAGGCATCTGAGAGCCGAGATGGATTTGTTTTATTAATGAGGAAGTTACGAAATCACCCTGGAGAGACCTCTGACGGGTCTCACGCAATCCCTCTCTTCTACTACAACAGCATTTCTGCTTCCGTGTATTTCCTTCCTGGGTGGGTTCACCTCAGACACGGACCATGACTAGACCTGCAAGCACGCTCTCCCCACCATTTGGAATCTGCTTCTTTTTTCTTAGTCCTCACCCGGGGATATTTTTCTATTTATCTCAGATTGAGTGGGAGGGAAGGAGAGAGAGGGGGAGAGAGAGAGAAACATCGATGTGAGAGGGACACATCGACTGGTTGCCTCCCGCACGACCCCGACCAGGGCCGGGGATGAACCGCAACCGAGGTATATGCCCTTGACCAGAATCGAAACCGTGACGCTTTGGTTTGAGGGCCAACTCTCTAACCGCTGAGCCAAACTGACCAGGGCAGTAATCTGCTTCTTCATTTGTTATTTCATCACATACACTCTCCATCTGTCTCTGCATTATCTCTAAAATTATTGATTGTAACGATTTCGTAATAGCCCTTCGGAGCATGAATACCATTTTCTCAGTGTCATGATTATAACCGTGGTTCTGGAGTTAACTTACCTCATTTGAAACCTACCAGCTGTGACCTTGGGAGAATTTGCAGTTTAATCTCCCTGAATCTCAGTTTCTATGTCTATAAAGTGGAATCAGTACTCATCTCTGAGGGATGCTGATGGAGTTAAAATGAGATAATACAAGTATTCATCAGCATGGGTTCTACGTTGTGCAACAAACAACTCCCAAGTCTCCGTGGCTTAAGAAACAAAGGTTTCCTCCTTCCTCGTGTTATATGGGCAGCAGGGGGTATTTGGATGTGGAAGGGTTGGTGGTAATGTGGTTCTGCTTATCTCAGTTACTTAGGAAGTCAGGCTAAGTAACCGTATGTCACCTGTTTACAACTATCTTGACAGAATGACATGTCCCCACCCACCAACAACAGGGATCAGAGTAGAATCCTAATTTGGATCTCAGGGAGAACCAGAAACATTTCTAATGTCCACAACATGTGAATGTGGAATTATGTACATGTTATTGTGCTTATTTCTACAACACATGGTTAAAATGGAATGATACGAACACGGGAGCACGCGGGACAGGTACTACATGACTGTTACTGTCTTTTTTAGTTTTGCACTTACAGGTAATGCTTTAATGGATGTCTTTATTCAGAACTTTTTTTTTTTTTTTTTTGCTACTACTGAATTGGTCCCTGGGGATTAATTCTCAAAAGCAGTGTTAAATGCCGGAGCTTTAGGATCAAATACAAGAGGATTCAGAATCCAGCTCTGAAACTTACTGGTCGGGGAGCTGAGTCCAGAGAGCATATGAAACCAGTAAGGACTAAATCACCATTTGGGTTTTGTTACATACCCTGATTTAGATGTCTTATCCTTGACATGATATCTTCCATCTGTGGTGGTTAAAACTTTCCAGTGTTTATTTCTTGGTATAACCAGAGGTGATGACTTTGTTATGTTTTGTACGTGCGTCACACCCTCCACAACTACTGTTTCATCTCCACCTTGTGTTGCTGGTATAGACCAGCGACTCTGAGTGCCTGACCGGTGTGTGAGCTTGGCCCTGCTGAGTGCTCATTGGTGGAATATTCCTGAGGTCTGTCAGCAGGTGATGTCACTCACAAGAGCTGAGGCAGCGCTTAAATAACTGCTTTGGTGGAGACAGCAGGGTGTGCTCCTTTTACTTAGCACGTGGTATCATGGTCTAGCACCAAACCCAGGGTCTAGCCTGAGGCCCCAAGTTACTGCCTGTGTGGTGGCTTTGCACAGACTTTGGACCAGCTGCTTACCCACTGTATGCCTTCCTTTACTCCTTGAAGAAATGGACTCAATAACATCTTGGCATGGAACAGAGGTGGCACAGACTTGATCTCTCTGCTCTTGCACAGACAAATGTCTGTGGCTTTTGCTAAGCACAGTCATGTTGGAAAGAGGGCCTTTGTGGATTTGTCCATTAAATGTTTAGATTGGTGGTTGGAAACCCTCCAAGTCGGTCAGAATCACCTGGAGGAACTTAACAACACTGACGTTCGGGTCCCGCCCGAGGGATCTGATATAACGGGGCTGCAGTGTGGCCCTGCCTTGGGAGTTTGGAAAGCTCCCCAGGTATTTTCATATTCAGCAAAGTCCAGAACTATTGACTAGACCGGTGTGTCTCAAACTCGACCGTGCTGCAGAATTCCCCAGGGGGCTTGTTCCAGCCCAGGTTTGGGACCCATCTCCAGAGGGGCTCTGTCGGTGTTTAGTAGCTGTGGGGTGGAACCTGGAAATCTGCATTTCAACAGGTTCCCAGGGGTGGCACACAGAAGGCCATCCAGGGCAGCACCATCCGTTCTCTGGGCACTTCCCTCCTGCGAGGGGCTTTGAAAGAGGTGGGGCCGGGTTCTGGGGCCAGGAGAATGGACAGAAAGTCCTCTCTGTATCTTCCCCAGACCTGGGAACTGTGGGACTCGCTCCCCAGACGCTGCGGAGTGGTCAGCCTGGCCCACAGCGGTTTCTCTGAGCAGCGAGCGGCTGGCGGAGCGCTCAGCATGCTGGGCGGGCTGGGCTCTGCAAGCCTGCGCTTCCCCCGCGGTGAGCAGGAGACATCAGTCTCCCTCCTTCCATTACCTCCATTAGCACGGTTATTTGTGGCGATTCCTCTTCCCGGCTGCGCAGGGTATAAAGTGCTGACTGGGAAGCCACACTTGATGTCTGAAAGTTCTAGGACCAAAAGGAGGGATGCAATGGTCTCGGACCTAGGGGACCAGGACACCGTGATGCTGGGGGGGAGGGGACGAGATGCCGTAGCCACCCTGGGTGGCAGAAGAGGAGCCCGAGGCGCTCTGGGCCAAAATATTCCCAGATGAACTCCTTAAGATGCCTGAGCAGTTGAGGACAAAGCACGTATTTATTTCTCTATTATTATCCAGGTAAATGTAGCTTTGAAGAGGGGGCGTGTGTCAGAGGATGAAGGACGGTGAGGGGAGATGGAGAAAGACGGGGATAGAAATGTGATATTTTTACGTATTATCTCAGTGCGCTCTCTGGCATAGCTGGGGGTAATTTCATCACCCTGAGTCTACAGAGGGAAAATGCCCAGGCCTGCAGACAGAAGCATCTCAGAATGAGCAACGAAAGCCACCGGTCACAGCCGACACACAGCACTGGCTGCCAGTCGCCATACTAAGCGCCTTAACCTATAGCAACTCGTTTCACCTTCACGCCAATCCGGAGGTAAGGACTGCCACTATTCCCATTGCACAGATGAGGAAACCGAGGCCCAGGGAGGTTCAGTGACCTGCTCAAGCTTACACAGCTACTGTGGATTTGAACACAGGAACCCTGGTCCCACCGTCCATGTTCTTCATCATGTTTGTGAGGGATTCTGGCACCAGCTCAGAAAGTGCATTGATTTCTTTTGACATCTGTGGTCAGATTCTGCAGGCTGAGAGCAAGGGCGCGGCTCCTTCCTGGTCCAACCGTTATGAGGTCAAGCGTCTTGCCAGAATCTCACCCCTTTCTAGGTTTTTCCCGTTTCCTGAAGGTTCCCCATGCAAAGTGGCGCCTGGTCTGCCTTCAGCAAGAGCGCCCATCCTTGTCACCATAAGCAGTGTAATTACCTTCCGTGCCATCCCTTTCTGGGTGCAGCTCTCCACCCTCTGCAGGCTCTCATGATGCCCAAAGCCCCCGTCGCCATGCTCCCCAGACATGCCTCCCTCACCCCTTTCCAAAGCAGCCTCTCCTCCCGTCTCCCAGGCACCTCCCAACACCCTTGCACAAACCCAGTGGGTGCATCGCTATGGGGAGAAAGCAGGACCTTCATCCCCCCACAGACTTCCAGCCACCTCTGCACACACCACTCTCCCTTCCGCCTGTCCCGTTCACCTTTCCTTCTTCAGCGTAGCCATGACCCTTTCCACTGGCGGGTACAGGAAAAAGAAAACGGACCAGGAGTTGGTCAAGCCATGTCCAGCGCTGACACTTATTAACCCTGACAAATCCCACTGTATAGCTCGTGGTTACGAGTCTTGGCTGTGGCGTCAGACAGACATGGGTTCAAATCCACACTTTGCTGTTTTGGGACTTTAAAAAAGTGACCGAGTCTCTTTGCATCTCTGGTCCCTAGTCGGTGAAATGAGAAGATGACCCTGATCCTGTGGAGTCCGGGGAGAAGCGGGTGACTGCCTTGTGCCTGCGCAGTGCTCACCCCGCACCGCGCCGCTGGGGGCGAAGGCTCTGCGAACGGTAAGTCTGATAGCTGTTGTGATGCTGATTCCCCTCCCGCGCCTCAGTTTCCTCGGGGTTCACTTCCCAGGGTGCTCCCAGCTCCGACACCCTCTGACTCATTGGCTTTCTTCTTGTTTCGGATTTTTATTAGATCTCGATGACTGACTCATCTTTCTCCATCTCTCTTCCTTATCATCACCCTACATGAAAAACAAACCTTCCTTCCCTTTGTACTCGGGCCATTGCCCCTTCCTCTCTGCCCGGGGCGGGGAGCGGAGACGGAGGGCAGACCCAGCCAAGCCAGCCAGCCCCTCGTGCCATCGCAGCTTTGAGTCAGATTCTGTTGGATTTATAAGGCATCTGAGGGGTAGGTAGTCAATATGAATAACCATTACTTCGGGGAGGGCTTTTTCTTCTCCCTCTGACTGATGACAGCTAAATTACCGCTAAATATAGGCCTTGAATTTGCATGAATCTGCAGCTTGCCACAGTCAGGCTGGGGTTTATTGACAGCCGAGGCCCCGGAGGCAGGCGGCACCTGCTCCCATACACCTCTTCCCAAGGAAGCGCGCGTCAGACAAAGCCGCCCTCCCTCGCTTCCTCTCCAACGTGTGCGCGCTTCTCTCCACCCCGCCAGGTTCTTTGGTTCCGAGGGGAGAGCCCAGGCTTTGTATTCCGACCGACATCTGCCATCCAGCTGTGTGATCCTGAGCAAATTACTTAACCTCTCCCCCCAGCCTCAGTTTCCCCCTCGTTACAATGGGTCCATAATAGCATAGCCTGGCTGATCATTACTTCTCATAAAGAGGCATTTGGACAAGGGCTGTTCTAAGTTTCTATCTTGTAGCACCAGCATGCTTGCTTTTCTGTCCATAGGTTATTGTTTCAGCATCCCAAGGTGGCAGGTCCAGACATTCAAATCTATCACAGTCCGATTCAAGGCAAAAAGCAGGAGTGGCCTTCCCTGTCACCTCCCTCTTCAGCAAGGAGCACGACCCTGCATAGGAGCACCCGGGCGTTCCCATGATGGCCCACCACAACCCCAACAATGATGCTAGAGACAATAACTGTAGTAGCATTTATGGAGCACTGACTACATGACAGGAGGGGTTCGCTTACCCAATATTCACAACAATACCAGGACGTTGGTGCTATTTCTAAGGGGCACAGAGGTAAAATAAATTAATAAACAAAAAACTTGTCCAAAGCTACTCAGCAGTAATTGTCAGAGATGAGATTTGAACCCAGGGAGTTTATCTCTAGAGCTCGGACTCTGTAATTGGAGTTTAAAGGACGATCATGTTCACTTGTTCGGCCTCAGCTGAGGCCCCGGGGCTGGAGAAAGGACCTACCTTCCCAAGCACATTAGATGTGCCTAACGCAGGGGCTGAGTCAGAGTTCTACAAACCAAGGAAGAAGGGGGACTGGCTTGGGGGTGAAAGCAGAGGTGTGTGCCCCACAACGTCCTAGCCAGCTCAGGATGTCATACAAAATGCCACAGACTGGGTGGCTGGAACAGTAAACCTTTGTGACTCACAGTTCTGAAGACTGGGAAGTCCAGGTCAAGGTGCCAGCAATGTAGGTTTCATTCTGAAGCCTCTTCTCTTGGCTTGCTGGGACCACAGCCCTCTGGGGACTCACATGCCCTCTTCTTGTAAGGACACTAATCCCACTGTGAGGGCTCCACCCTCATGACCTCATCTAACTCCAGTGACCTCCCAAAGGCCCCCTCTCCAAATACCATCACACTGGGATGGAGGACTTCAACAGATGCGTTTGGGAGGGAACACTATTCCGACCACGGCAGCCCCGTAGTGCTTTTTCAAAAGGAGGTGTCCAGTAAATTGGAGCTTTTCCTCTCTTCCTCCTCCACTTATTGGTTAAATAAGTCATGGTCATGATGGCATTTGTTTAAGGGGCACACGCGTGGGCTTGCTCAGAGACAGGCCCGATGGAGCAGCGGGTCTGGCTTCCCCTGTCAATCACGGCGGCCAATCTGCTGAACGTCCTGCCCTCGCCTAGGCTGACACCACGGAGCGGACCTCAGTTAACTTGGAGACAGATTTTTGGCCATCCTGGGCTGGACCGTTTTAGGATCGGAAATCTCAGCTGGCAGAGGAGGTTTGGAGAACGATCGCTCCCTGTGGCTTGGGAAAGCTGAACTAAATGCAGAAGAGGCTCCGGCTTAAAGCCTGTGAGCGAATCAGAAGATATTTATGGAGGGATCACAGCGAGGTAGAGACAAAGTGGATGACATCAGTCCAGCCAGCCTGCCTCCAGTGAATCAGCTGGCTGAGCTGTGGGTGGGCTGATGCCCAAGAGAGGGTTACACAGAGCAATAGCACTGCGGTGACGTTTGGGAAAAATATCACCAGAGGAGGAACGCTGGCATTGAGGATCACGGGCATGGAGGTGCCAGCTGCCGTGAAGAGGGAGCCAGAATGGAGGCGGAACTGTGGGAGCACCAGCCTCCTGCAGCTAAAGCTGCCGTCCAGAAAAGAAAGCCAGAAAGGTGACCGACCAGAGGCTGAGCCCAGATCCTTGCCAATGAGGAGTGTGGCTATGTGGTTATCGAAACGTCAAAGCATGAAAGGCCATGAGAAGAGCTGGCCCTGTGGCATCCCTGGGGGGGCTGGGTTGGGACAGGTACGAGGGAGAAGTGTTGCCCTTGCAGCTCCCAGACTGATGGGTCTGAATCCCAGCTCTACTATGACTGGCTTGTGACCTTGGGTAATCACTTAAACACCCTAAATCTCAGCTGTTGTGACCCCCTGGCTAAAAAGGTAATTATGATGGTTGAATCCTATAGGGGGCGTGTGTGCAAAGTGGGAGAAGCGTCTGGCGCACAGTGGGAGAGAGATGGGGGGCTCTGTCCTTCTCAAGTGGACGGGAAGTTGGATAGAGACAGATGCCTCTGTCCTGTGGCCTCCCTGATAAGGAGAACAGCTGCCCCAGGCTTCCATCACGAAAGGCCGGCGCGGGAACCACGTCGCCCTGGGAGAAGCTCTTTGAGCCCCTTGATGAAAGATGAATCAATGGTCAGCTGCATTTCAGAGGCAGGTCCTCTCATCCCAATTTTGCATCCGCTTTGTGCCATCTCCAAGGCCTCTCGGGGGAGGTCCCAGCCCCTTTGTTCTCAAGGACTGTCCCTGAGCGGGTTGCTCCGAGGCACAACCCCATGACCTGGATTGACCCTGGAGCCTGGGCTGTAGTGGCATTTCTGAGGGCTGTTGGCACGCCTGCCCATTCGATCTCCACCCTTCTGGGCATCCCTGGTCAGTGCTAAGCTCCCACAGAGGCCGCCGCAGGAGGTTTTGTCTTGGAAACAGCAGTGGGTTAGAAGTAGCCCTGCTGCTCTCTGCAGAGCCGCGGCGGGAGAGCCTACGGGGCGGAGGGGAGCCAAGTCCTCCCCGACCAGACCTCTTGGCTATGTTGGATTTTTCTACCCCTCCCCCATCTCATCCTCCAAGGGTCTGGTGGGGGACTTACGGTGCCCTACTTTCTGCCTGGGCCTTCTCCAACTCCCCGATCCCCTGGTCTTTCTCCTCAGAGTCCAAGAGAAGACCTCCTCTGAATGCCATCCCCCAAGTCCTCGCCTGCACTCCAGAAACATCTTTTCCTGTTCATCCGGCCAGAGCATTCGTTCCTCTTGGCCCTGGAATGGTGGAGCTGGTCAGCCCTGCTCTCGGAGCTTGGATTCGGTCACCAGGCTGGCTCCAGTCCACAGTGGCCCTGCATTCTTGTCAGCTCCAGCTCCCGTTCCCGGATGTGCCTCCATCTTCCCAGCATGGCTGGCAGGCCGCCGGTGCCCACTCAGCTGTGTGGGCACGGGAGCTGGTAGGTCGGAAGCAGGGATTCTAGGCCACCATCTCTCATTCCCCTGTGGACTTCAAATCTGGATATACGATGGTGTGTTAGGAGAGCATGTCCAAACTTTCTTTGAGTGGTACAGGACTCACCCGAAGGTGACAGCTTCGTGTGGGGAGTCCTTCTCACTGCCCCTGTCCCGCAATACACCTGTGTGGTCAAGGGCAGGACTGTGCTTTGTTCAACTCTACAGCAATTGTTTACAGCCCAGTGTCTGACACATAGTAGGTGTTCATTAAATATTCACTGGGTGAATAAATGGTCAATGAATGGATGGACTGAGGTGTGGTGCAGCCTGAGTCTACTGGGGAAGGAAAGAACTCCCTCTCCAAGGCCCCCGTGGATGAGCATCTCTGCACAGATGCTTTCAGAGACCAGGGGCTGGCTCCCTCTTTTGTAAGACAACTCACTGTGCTGCGTTTCCCGCACTGAGCCCAGCCCGGTCCCGCTTCGACCCGGGAGGCTGCCCCAGATTCATCCCACTTCTGGGCCTTTCGAGGATCACTCACAACAGAGAGGCGGGCATCACCTTCTAAACATCTGCCAGTGCTAATGACATTTGCTAGGCCTGGCCATGCCCCTCTCACGACAAGCAGAGGGACAGTCCCCACCCTCTGAGAGGTGTCAGCCGCAGGTGGACCACCCACATACTTCTCTTGACACAACCAAGAGGGTAGGAACAGAAGAGAGCTCATGGGCTCAGGTAAACCGATCACCTTAATTTACAGCCCAAAGAAGCTGATGTCCAGAGAGGGGAGAGGGTGCTCTGCGGGTCAGGCATCCGGGACCAGAGCACAGCGCCCCGGCCCGCAGCCCTGTGCTCCTCCTCTGTGCTCCGCAGTCTCCTTTCTGCAGCTCGTCGAGCAGTACATGGGGTGATCGAGCTCCTGCACCTCCTGACTGTCCCAAATAGTTGCTCCACTTGGATTGTCGGGTTTTCCTGGATTTACCAGGGACCTGGCTTCTTCTCGCTTTGCTGAAGCTTAGGGGGTCCTGAGGGTCTCCCCTTAACCCTCTGTGGATGTGCTCTGAGCAGCCAACTTCAGACGCAGTGTAGGGAAGTGTTTAAGACATGGCCTCTGGAGCCGGACTGTGGTATGCAATCCTGGTTCTGAGCTGTGTGATCTTGGGCCAGTTACTTAACCTGTCTGTGTCTCAGCTTCTTCCTCTGTGGGATAAATTGGTACCTAATATATAGGGCTGTGCGAAGCTTAAATGGAGATGGAGTGTTTCACTCCGTGCTGGGTACCCATCCTGAGGTCACTGCACTCGCTGCATCCGGCTCACCTGTGCCAAGGACAACCACTATGGTGACCTCAGCCAGGGGACCTGTGCCAGGGAACGGCCCCTAGCATACTCGAAGAGGGGCTCTGCAGGCCCTCCTGTTTCTGAAGAAACCTGGGGTCCCATGATGCTTCTAACCAACCCCTGGGCAGTGTGTATGTGGTCAGTGCAAACGGGCTCTGGATGTGACCGCCGGGGCCCACGCTTCGGCCCCACCCTTTCCAGACGTCAGACCCTGGGCAGGTACTTTGCGTCTCTTCGCCTCAGTTTCCTTATCAGTAAATGGGGGTGGGTGACGATACCTGTTTCTGAGCTTTTGTGAGAATTAAACGAGGTAACGCGGGGGAAGGGCGGTATCTGATATTTCACAGCAAATCATTGTTAGTGATATTAGCGGATATTTATTAAGCTTTTATGTGTGTCAGGCATTGTTTTAAGTGCTTTTAGATATATCGATTCATTTAATCATTTAATTTTCACCACAGCCCTCTGAAAGCCGTCTGAGTTTTATCGTGGCCAGCGGAAAACCTAAGGCATGGGAAAGTTAAGCGACTTGCTCGGGACTGAGGTCCAGCCAGGTGCTCTGGCTTTGATGCGCATGTGCTGAGTTACACTGGACACCGTGGGGTGTCACCCTGATGGTACCGTGGTTTGCTACGCGTCTCAGCAGGCGTGAGGCTGCCCGGAGCCACCTTTCTCCAGAAAACCTGGGCAGGCACTGAGGAGTCAGATGACCAGAAGGAAAGAGAGGGAGATAAAGTGACCCCCTGGCAGAGACTGACTGCTAAATGTACCGCATACTAACCGCTGACAATGTGCCCAGGCTGGCAGCCCAGGGCCAAAGCGGCTGCTGGTGCCATCTCCTAGGGAGCACCTGGCAAAGCCTGCCAGCATGGCTTGGCGAGGTTTAATTATAGCTACGGCCTAAATTGGTGATGGGCAGAAAGGTGGGCAGAGGAGGGGCCGAGACATCCTGGGCTCCCCGGTCTGACCTCTGACCCCTAAGACCTGCATGGGTTTTCCTGACTGACTCCACACCTCTTAGGCTCCATTCTAGCAGCATTCACACCAGCTCCCCGATCTCCCGGCCACTGCGGAGATGAAGTCGGTCCATCTCTCCAGCCCTCAGCTTCCTGAGAGCTTGGCCAACCCAGGTCTGTATCCTGACTGCTCAGCTCACTCTGTGCAGCTCGAAAGCTGCCAGACCACCCTGCGGGGCTCTAAGCAAGACCGAGGTCAAGGAGGCAGATCCTGTCCTTTGCCGGCACTACCAACCTACAAGACTTCCGTCATGCCTAGCGCACAGCGGGTGTCAAGGTTACCACCGTGCCCAGCACACAGCAGGTATCAAGGCACCAGTGTGCCCAGGATACAGTAGGTGGTCAATAAATATGTTAGTGCTGTTGTACAGTAGAACTCCCTGGGGAAGATGCTGAACAGGAGGAGGTCAGATGGCAGGAAGGCAACACTTGGTCTGAAACAGGAGTGGTTCATGATGAGGTGCTGGGGGTGCAGGTGGGGATCCCTCCCAGTCAGTCACACACAAGGATCGCGTCTCCAAACAGAGCGCTCAAACCCTTGGCGCACTCGACCGCGTGGTCCACGCACGTAGACCTCAGCACTCGGGGGCCCTGCTCAGGTCCCTGGCAGCAAGAACTCGGGACTGGAGAGTTCAGAACTGCAGGTCAGTGCTCGGTCAGCTCCAGGCAGAGCATTCGGGGTCCCGGAAGTAGCACTGAGGACCGCGGTGTGTGTCAGGGCTGATGCCTCCACGAGTAGGTACCTGGCTGTCCTCCAGCAGAGCCCGGCGCTCCCGGAAGCAGTACCGATGCTCCAGGCGTCGTGGTAAACGCCCAGGAGCCAGTGTTCAGGCAGGAGGTGCGCTCAGGAGGCCCAGAGAGGGTGCTGGGTGTTCTGTGGACTCCACACATGATGGGCAATTGGTCGTGGGGACATGTACGTCAGGAGTGGGTTTCCGGACTCCAGGCCAAGTCTGAAGGCCGCTGTCAGAGGCCTGGCCAGAACAGCAGTCGCACACCATCCTTGCTGACGGCCTGGCTGGTCAAGCAGGTTTTTTTTTTTTTTTTATCCTCACCCGAGGATATTTTTCCTTTTTTTTTTGTACAGATAGAGTGGGAGGGAGAGAGAGGAACAGAGAGAGAGAGAGAAACATCGACGTGAAGGGACACATCGAGTGGCTGCCACCCGCACGACCAACCAGGGCCGGGGACAAACTGCAACCAAAGTACGTGCCCTTAGTGGGAACCGAACCCGGGTCTCTCCGGACCGCAGGCCGACGCTCTAACCGCTGAGCCAAACTGGCCAGGGCAGTCAAGCAGGTTTTGGATGACAAACCTAAACTAGAGACCAATTCTATGCCCTGGACTGCTGGTCGGGAGAAACACCAGACCTGAAGATCCTCACATTTCAGAAATAGATCTTCCCTCCTTTAGATGCAGGGCATGGTCAGTGGGAAGGAGGAATTCTTTTTACTGTATATTTTTGTACTGACAATTTTTCTTCGAGAAATACTCTGCATATATATTTATTTTTCTTTGCATCAATGATGGCCCATTCAGTACCTAGCTTTTGAAAAAAGTAATATATCTTGGATGTGTCTATAGCTATGTCTCATCCTTTTACACGGCTGCCTAATTTTCCGTTGCACAATGTCCTGTAATTTATCGAACTAGTTCTTATTGATTGATATTTAAATGTATTTGTTGGCTGTTTCTGTTACTGCCAACCCTGTAATATTATATATCTTTAGCATATGTGTGAACATACATGAAAGAGAATTCCTAAAACATAGCTTGCTGGGTCAAAATGTTTGTTCTGTTTTAATATTTCTTCGGCTGAAGGGGAGGTTCATGATTCATTCCTGGAAGGAGGAGTGGAAATATTCAAAGGAAATGTGGTGGAGGTTTTGCTGTAGCTTATAGAAAGGTTAAAGGTAACCCAAGGTCACACGTGCTGCATTGGGAAGCCACCCCCACGGTTATGAGGACCCAGTCTGGGGCTTAGCTCTCACTGTCCCCATCTCCCAGGATTGCTTGTCAAAAAGATACCGCGCCATGCCAGGCTCCTGAGCCTGCCTCTCGTGGAAGCTGGTTCCATGGTCACGTGGGTCTCAGAGAAATCACAAAGTGGGGATCGTTTGGGTCAGTGGCCAGCTTGTGCAATTTCCGTAATGATCACGTCACAGTCTTGTTCAGGTGGAACGCATACGTCGCTGCCTTCGTTTGCCGTGGGCTGCCTTCTCGGTGTTCTGCAGGAAGACTGGCCTCCTCATAGTGGCCAGTGCCTTTGGTTTCGCAGTGTTTCCTCTCTTCATGGGACTTGAGAAGAAAACATTTGGTAGAGCTCGCCAAAGCCAATCACACCCGTCAGAGGTGAGACAGACGACAGATCAGGAGGAGGCACACAGCTCCGGGCTGGTCTGGGGTTGAAGGAGGTCTTCAGTGATGGTGGGCGTTCAAGGCAGTTGTGGGGTCCTGGCAGGTGGTTGAAGGGGGGTGGCCTTGGGGACCCTGAGGGCAGGCCAGGGTTCAGCCCAAGGCCTCTTGAAGTGGCAGTCTGCATCCGCTGAGCATCTGACCTGTTCTTTAATTTTGGTAGATGTGGCCAAATTCCCCAGAAAGGAACACGCGCTAATGTACGTCTCCACCAACAGGCACGAGAGTGCCTATGTCCCTACCCCATGCTGCCACATGTCCTATCACGTTTCTGAATTTTGCCAGTCTGGTAGATGAAAAATAAAATTTCATTTTAAATGAGCACTTTTTAAATTATGAATGGTGGTTTAAAAAACTTTAAAATAGGCTATTAGTTCTCCGCAGGTGTTTTTTCTCTGAGTTGTCTGTTGGTGTTTTTTGTTTTGGTTTCGTTTTTGCCCCCCCCCCTTTTTGGGGGGGGGGTTATTGATCATTTTCTTATTGATCTCTGAGAGCTTCTAATATATTTAGCAAATGAGGCCTTTGTCATGTGAGTTGCAGATGTTTTTTCCCATTTTTTAATTTTTTTTTTTGTTGACTTTTGAGTTTACTTAATGGTACTATTCAAAGTTCAGAAAATTTAATTTTTCTACTCCAACGAATCAATGCCTTACCTTTTCAGTTTAGAGCTTGCCTTGCTTAGAAAGCCTGGCTCCACTCCACAGTTATAAAAAGTCTACCATGCTCCTTTCTAGTATTTTTATAGGTTTATTTTTTGCGTTGAAACCCTTGTTCCATCTGGAATTTGCTTGCATGTGAGAAGGGAAGACAAGATCCAGCTTCAATGTTTCTTCCAGATGGCAAGTGGATTGTCTCAACTCCCCTGGCGAAGAACCCTTTCTGACTTGAAATACCATATTCACCATCTATGAAATCCCTGCATGTTCTCAGGTTTGTATCCGGATTCTATTTTTCTTAACGCAAATGGCTTGCCTTTGGACCAAACAGTTTTAAGTATTATAGGTCTTTATTATGTTTTAATATCAGGCAAGACTCGTGAGTTTTATTTATTCTTTCTCTTCTTTTCATTTCAAAGTTGGTTTTTCAAATAGACTTCAAAATCAGCTTGTCTGTTTTTCCTCACCCACAAACCCCCTAGACACCCTCCTTGGGGTTCCATGCCTCACACGGATCTCTTTCCCAAGGAGAGAGCAGACTGGCCTTGGGCCGAGGGGCCCTCCGGATGGATAGAGAGGTCTACTTAATCCTAATGCAGGAAAAAAGTGTCGTCAGCCCAGTGAGTTGGCTGAGACCCACCTCTCTCCAAACCTGATGTTCTCAGGTACCGTCGGGGAAAGGTTTTAATGGTTAAACAAGTTTGGAAAACCTCGGGTTAAAGTTAAACCTATTTTCCTTGCTCTTCCATTTAGCAGTTATTAATGGGCACTCGCCACGTACTAAGTGTTGATGCATTGCACAAAAACAGACTCTAAGTATGCATTCACTCCGGCTGTGAGCTAAGCGCAGAGGGAAGCCCAGGGAAGGTACTACGAGCAGGAACGGCCAGGTAAGAACCCAACCTTCTTTAGCGTGAAGGCAGGTCTTGCTGGGGAAGTGGCATTTACGTAGGTGTCTTAGAGCTTTTATCACCAACGCTAGCAGACAGGACCTGGCAGAGTGTCCCCCGCCTTTTTGCCTATGGAACTCTATTCAGGGGGCATGTCTGGACTCATCTCTGCAGGTGCTCTGTGGCAAATGCTAACCTTTCGCTCTGCTCGAGGTCTGTACCCAGATCTGTCTAATCTGAGCAGGTGTCCTTAGAGAGGTCCTCCCCTTCTCTGAGCCTCGTTTTTCTCATCGAGGAAATGATGTAATAGGGCTGCCGAATAAATTACTACAAACTTAGTGGCTTAGAACAAGTATTAATTCTTCTCATTCCGGAGGCCAAAATGAAAGTGTCGGCAGGGCTGCCCTCCCTCTGAAGGCTCCAGGGGAGGGTCCTCCTGGCCCCCTCCAGCTTCTGTGGCTCTAGGAGTCCCTTGGTTGGTGGCTGCCCCATTCTGATCTCGGCGTCTGTCTTCACATGGCCTTCTCCATGATTTCAGTGTCTCCTCTCCTGTCCCTTAGAGGACACTTGGTGTCGAATTCAGGGCCCACCTGGTAATCCAAGATGATCTCATCTCAAGATCCTCCTCTGCAAAGACCCTTTTCCCAAATAACACCACAATGACCTGTTTGGGGGCACCGCAGCTCCACCCACTACAGACGGGAACCGTGAACTTGTTCGGGGAACTGTTGTAAGGGTTTGATGGCACCAGCTGTGTGGAGCTGCCTGCCTCCGAACAGGTGGGTGCTAAGTGCTAGGTTCCTTCTCACGTCTCGCTGACCAGGTGTCTCGGTCCTCAGGAGGGTTTAGCACTACTGATTCACAATGAAGTGGGCGGGTCCGAGGCTTCTTCCCCCACCCCACCTCCACTGGAGGCAATTTCCTTTAAATGAGGAGTCAGGGGAGGGTAGCTCTCCTCCTCTTTCCCAGGGCTTCCCCTTTCGGAGTTCTGGGCCCGCACAGGAGTCATTGATTGTCTTTCTCCCCGAGGACCCTAGCCAGCTACTCCTCTGCAGCCTTGGTTATCTGCAACCTGGACCCATCCTTGTCAAGCCTTCTCTTCTTATCAAGACATCTATTTTTATGAAGACATCAGCACAGATGTTTCCGGGAGCCGAGGGTGGGGGAGCTGGCAGACCCTGCCTGAGACATCTCCCACTCCTCTGACAGCTCCCCCGGGACTGCCATCTTTAAAAAGCACCTCGATGCTTCTCTCATCATCTGCTGGGTTTTCACTGCAAAACAAAGACAACCTCTTCAACCTCTTCCCTTTTCTGACTTGCTGTGTTGAGATGCGCTTGTCAAGCTGATGTTGAGGGCCATGAGCTAGGTACTGTTCAGTGGGAAAGAAACAAGCCAGGAAACAGTTTAAAGGCTCCTGTGCTCCTGGGGACTTGAATGGCATTCCCGTTCTCCCAGGGACACTGACTTCGCCCAGCGTCCTGCCTCCACAAAGCAGTCCCGTGTTTCTTGGTCCCTGAGTTCCTCAGTCCCTGGGCCCTTCTGCACCTCCCTCTCCTCTCTATGTCCTTCCTCCCACTGCTCCCATACCCCCTCGTAATGACAAATCGATGGTAATTGCTTAAGTGTAGCTATTCAATCCTTAGACTGTTGAGAGAGAACTTAATGTCCAAAGAGGTCCCCAAGGAATCACATGCTGCTTGAATTATGTAAAGGTGCGCGGGGAAGGATGAATTTCATATGCAGAAATCCTTTTCGGCATTAAAATTTCATGGAAGAAACTGAACCCTTGGACTCATATTTCTGGCTAAAGCTTATCTTCTTTCATTCAGCTCACATTTATTGGGCTCTTATAATGTGCAAGGCCACATTCTAGGCGCTATAGGAGAAAAAAAGAGATTCATTAATCAGTCTCAGATCCTTCCTGCAGGCTCCGTTACCTCCACACGCATGTACCTTAACCAACAAGCTGGCCCGAGATAAACTATACTCAGATGGCCATCATAACATACTTATTTATCCATATATCCATCCATCCGTCTATTTACTGACCCAGCAAGTACTTCTGAGTGCCTGCTATGAGCCAGGTCCTGTGACAGGCACTGGAAACACCGAACTGGGCACAGGGCACGACATTTGTTGGAAGGCAGAAGTGATGGAGGTTTTTAAGGATGGTCTTGCAAAGGAGATGCGCTATAAGCTGAACCTTAGGCAAACACAATTTGGGCAGAATGCCTCTGGACATGCATGTAAAATACAAGCGAGCTCAAGCCTCCCGTCCCATTTCCGTTTCTCCCCAGAATGTATGTGCATTCCCAAGGTTTACGTTCATTTCCAAGGTCCATCCCACCTTCCTCAGGGAACGCAGCCCCATGACATTTTTCTTCCCAGGGCTATCCTTTCTTTCTGCTTCGTTTTGGCCTCAGCGTGGTATCAACCTCTCACGCCTGATTTCCCCCCAAGAATCACCAACACAAAGCATTTGTGTGTAGGCAGCAGTGGGCCCCTCAGCCCCTTCTGGCTTATCCCACCCCTAACCCAGCATGCAAATCCAAAGGGAGGTAGGCTCCACAGAAAAGTGCTGGCATCTCCTCACCACTGTGGAGCCCATCACGAACAGAGGGGGTGGAGAGTCACGTCCCCATGACAGCAATGTGAGCCCATCAGGGTGGGTAGCTTGGCCATCCTGCTCGTGGCTAATATTCCCAAGACCTAGATTGAGGCCTAGGGCAGTGCCTGGCACTTGGTAAGGACTCAGAATATATTTGCTGAATTTGTTGAATGCATTATGCCACACCCCAGCCCCTTAAAGCATTTAAACTGCAAACAGAGGTGGGCATAAGTGTAGCAGCAGTTATCTCATCACATTTAGAGTAAAACTCGAAGTTCTCCACGTGACCTCCGTGCTCCCACTGACTCCCAGGGCTTCGTGCACATTGGGGCGGCTCCCGTGACCACGCCAAGGGCACTGCTGCCTCAGGTCATTCCGCTGCTCAAATTGTAGCTTCTCTACCACCCCACAAGGCTCACCCCCTCTCCTTCCTCGGGTCTCTGCTCACCGCCTGCCTCATTTTCCTCATTACACATATTACTGCCGGCGTGATCTTCAACTTTATTTATGGATTGTCTTTTTCCTCCGAGAACGGTAGCTCCATATGAACGGGGGCTTCGTCTATTTTTGTTCACAACTGTATTCTTGGTGCCTGGAACCATGCCTGGCCCGCAGGGGATGCTGCATAAGTATTTGCTATTAAATAAATGAAGGATAATGAATGAACATGGACCCTTCCACAAAGCTATTGATAGAGGTGGGACTCAGCAGAGTCCTGGCAGAGGAGGAGGCAAGGTATAGACGAGGAGCTTGGCAACTAGATCAAGCCCTATACAAGCAGATCAGTGAGGCCATGGGCAGTTGTCAGGGATGGTGGGGAGGGATGTCATGCCCAGGCTGGTCCATGCGGCACCGTTGTGTAGATGGGAGAGACGATGCTCCTTCCTTCAGATGGATGCAGCCTTGTGCCGGGGCGCCGCGTGGAATACGGGCTGGGTTCCAGCTCACGCCCACTGCACTGTGGCTGGGTGCCTTTGTGCAGGACACATCTGGGATACGCCTACCTGACCGTCTCAGGGCCCTGACCATCAAGGTCTTGTTAGAAACGAATTTGAGTGCCCACCATTGCATCGCTTTTTGTACCCAAGTGTGTGTGTGTGTGGGGGGGTCACCACCACCCTGAGTTTCAGTTTGGTGCAGAGATTGCCTGAAGCCACATGGCGACCAAAGGGCAGAATTAAGATCTGAGCTCCTTCCAATCCAACGACTGGCATCATCCTCTTGCTGCTCGGTGTGGCCCGAGGACCAGCTGTGTCGGCATCGCCTGGGAGTTTTAAAGAGACGTCGCGTTTCAGGCTCTGCCCCAGACCTGTGGACTCTGCCTTTTGACAATATCCCCCAGGGGATTTTTGTACACATTAAAGTTTTCAAAATGCTATAATCGAGTGCTCCTGGATTTCATATTGTTATTTTTTTGGATTTCACTCTATTACTTTCTTATTCAGCTGGAGGCGGGTCACCTCTACTTTGTCCACAGGGCCAGCGAGCGTGGAGTTCTAGAACATTTAGCTGCGTTTCCATGTGTGATGTTGGACAAATCTTTCATTCCTAAGAGCATAAGCTTACTAATCTGGGGGCTGGGGGAGAAGTAACTCAGCACTTTTATGGGGATGAGATGACATGATGGATGTAAAAGTACCTTGTCAACCGTAAAACTCTATCCAAACGCAAAGGATTATTGCTTCCACACAGTGTATATTAAGGGCCCTGGCAGAGACCACTCATCGCTGGAATGCAATTTCAACAAATTAGAAGGGGGAGAAATGAGTGATCTGGGGTCAGAAGACCCCAATTAGCAGGCTGGAATAGACACAGAAATCCACAGATTCATTTAGCTTACACGGGTAACTAGCTGGCACCTGGGGACTTCACACAGGGTTTTGACCGTGGGGTTAGCTCCAGTCTGGTGCAACTTTGAAGGGGAAGGTGGGGAAAGGTGGGACATTACCCAGGGAGGGAGACTTGTGAGCGTACCGTGTGTGGTGAGTTATTGGGAGGGGAGGAGGCTCTTGCTGGCAAACTGGCTGCTCCCCTCCGTGCCCAACCACTGCTTGGCACACGTTTCATGAAGCACCCAGCTGTTCTGTGCCTTGTGGAAGCGGTCAGCAGCACTGAGCCACTTGGTTGGTAATGAGCTTGAGGAATGGCGTTTCTTAGGGGAAAGGAGCTCAGACCCCAGGGGTGGTCTTGGGAGTTCAGCTGGGTTCTACTGACATTACTGCCCACCTCTATCAATAGTCTAGATACAAGTGAGTGTTCAGCAAATTCTCAAAGAATGAATAAGCAAATGAATGAATGCAGACCGTTGCCTTTAGGAAGCTTTCTCAACCTCAATAAGACCTACCGTAACCACCCTGTTTAAATTTAAGTTCACCATCTCTGCTATTCTCTGCCCCCCCTACCCGCGCTGTCTTTCTCTGTGCCCACGGCGGTCATTCTCTCTTAACATACTGTATAATATATTTACGTCTTCACTCCCCGTTCCTCACTCCCCAGAATGGAAATCCACTCCAGCATGACTTTCTAGCTCTTCTGATCTACTGAGACAGCCCTACAACAGTGCTTGGCACATAGAAGCTGCTCAATAAACATTGGTTGAGTCAAATGGAGTGAAATGGATGAGAGAGAGTGCCAGTATCGCATTTAAGTTCTTGTCTGGTTCTGCCACCACAGCATTGTGTGACCAGGGTGCGCGCCTTCTCCGCACAGTTAAGAGGTTGGATCTGTCTCCAAAGGCACGTTCAGCCCTGCTCTGTGGTCCTGCCTCCGTAAGAGTTGCCTTTGGGAGGTTGTCTGCACAAGACGGTGACGAGAAGGAAATGGACAGACTTGGGACTTCAGATGAGACATGCGACTTCTGTTCCGGATATGATGCTCCTAGCACAGCTTCTGGCATGTCTTAGGAACCAACTAAAACCCAGCTTCTCCCTTCTCCCCACCTGGGCCTGGATGCCTGGGGGTGAATTGGTCTCAGTTCACGTAATCACACAGCCATGGGCTTCTCAAACTGTAAAGTGTCCTCAAATGTAATTACGGTTGTTACGGCCGCACACGGACCCAATCCCTGGCCTCCCTCCACACAAATGAGATTGAGGTTATAGTTTCTATTTATACCCAAACCATCTCATGATTCACTGGCCTCGCTGCTCAGCAGAGACGTTCACCTGATGAGACCGAATTCACATTGGATTTATCAGAGTCTAATTAAAATTTGATCATCATGTCTAACATGTTGCCTTATTATTTTGGCTTAATTAGGGTGATGAGAGGAGGCTGAAAGTGGCAATTCCAGCAGTGCTGTGATACAACATCTGGAGAGGGATGGGGCTCAGCCAGATGAGCAATTAAGTGGAGCTTACACCAAGTGGGATCTCTGCATCTGACAGCTGCGTGGCCACCGTTCTTAATCCAGGCTTTGTGAAAGCCAGAATAACGTACTCCCTCCTCCACCTTCCGAGGTGTCGGGAGCTGGCCAGACCCTCCAGAGGACATTAGTCACCGAGGGGAGGGAAGAGGGAGCATCTAACAGCAAGAGGAAACTAATTTCACCTTTGGTCTTGGATTTGGTCAGCTACGGTCATGATGTTGATGTGAACCATGCTGGGAAAACTCATGCAATGTCATCACGTATCTCTTCAGTGATGAAGTACCTGAAACTGGGCACTTCTGCCTCTGCTCCCAGGAATGTGAGCAGAGAAAACTTCCACCAGAACCAAAGCTGCAAACTTCTCCCTTAGAATAATTAGGGTATCAAATAGACCCCGTGGGAAGAAGCTTCTGGAATGACTGCCCCTGACCCCTGTGTCCTGGCTTTCATACTCTCGTGTAGCTCTCTCCCTTTGAGAGTGAGCTGGACTCGGTGACTTGCTTCTATTTTGATAAATAGAATTCAGCAAAAAAATAAATAAAATAAAATAAAAGGGAGGGGGACGTCTCTTCTGAAATGAATTTATTAGCGATTGAGATTTGCGGCTCGTTCACTCTCTCTGGCTCCCCTGGCTTGCGTCCTGTGCTGAAGCAGCCTGCCGTGCTGTGAGCTGCTCGTCAGGGAAGTCCACACCGCCAGGAGCTGGGGCTACCTCCAGCCAACAGCCCACGAGGAACTGCATCCTGCCAGTAATCACACGAGCGAGCTTGGAAGCAGATGCTTCCTTCTCCCGCCGAGAGTTGAGATAACCGTAGCCCTGGCTGACACCTTGATGTCAGCCTGTAAGGGACTTCGAAGTGGAGAACCCAGCTGAGCTGTACCTCGATTCCCGACCCTCAGAAACTGTGAGATGATAAATGTTTTGAACCACTATGACTCGAGGCAATTTGTTACACAGCTCGACTACTGTGGAAGCGTATTTCTAGGACTTGGAACCATGCACATGGAGACTGCCATTTTCATTGGCTTCCGGGGGTGTCCTCAAGTTGTTTGTCTCCAGTGTAGCCCGTTGGAAGCCAACGAGAACGTTAGGGAGCATGAAAACTTTTCAAAATTTTTTTTAAAGTTGAAACTGTAGTAAAATAAATATACATCACATAAAATTGACAGTTTAACCATGGTAAGTGTTCCCTGTGACAGTGTTAAGTACATTCCCGCCGTTGTGTAACCATCACCACCTCCATCTCTAGAACCGTTTTCATCTTGCAAAACTGGTGTCCAGGAAGTTTTAAGGGCCCAGTCTACACAAGATTTCTCCTCAAATTTTAATGGCTAGACCTTAGTCTCGTGGCCGCACTTAACTGCAAAGGAGGCTGGGAGGTACGGCCTAGCTGTGTATCCAAGATGAGAAAAACATAGATTTTTTTTTTTTTTTGGTGAGAAGATATTAGTTTTTCTCACACTTATATACAACAGTATCTCCATCCCAAAATAATGCCAGGCCCTTATTACAATGCAAACACCACTCATTCAAGGACACGCCAACCCGCACCCTCCATGATTATGCTGGCTCCATAGCCCCTCACTGGTAGGTGCTTAATTTTAGAACCAAGGACTTTTAAGAGAAAGCTCTCAAAAGGTAGACGGCAAAAGATCCCCTGGGGTTTCTCTAAGAAACTTTGCAGAATGTACCCTAGACATGTTCTATCACCGTATTAGCCTTTGCTCCCCGTGCGGTTTGCAATGGTGTTTTAAATTGCTTGGGACACCTGCAAGAACCCGGGATTTTGTTCCTTAAAGTCTCTCCAATTCTGAAGACGGCATTATTTTTCATCACTGTCTCATCACATCAAAGATAGCTGAGGTGGAATTGATGGCCCCGCGCCATATGACAGCTTCTCTTCCCCAGCTGGATGACAGCAGCTGCTGAGACAGGGTGCTCTGGGGGAGCCCCCCACCCTCTTAGAGGGTGTGCTTTCATTGTCAAAAGCAATATGCCCTCAGGGGCCATCTGAATCTTGCATTGCCTGAGACATGGCCAGGGTTACGGGTGCCATTTGTTAAATCTCATTTCCAGCACCTTTTAGTGTGTATTTCCATGAGAAAGTGTCTATTGATGAAATAAAGAAGGAAGAGCAGAGACCCTGGAATCTCTTACAGTTTCTCTTCAAGCTCACATATCCTTGTTTGGGCTGGGTGGCTTTGCAGATTTTCTATCTGTGAAAAGTTCATTTTAAGACCCATCACCTTAGAAATTGCCAAAGAGTCTGGAATTTTCATTTCTGTACGAGTAGCTGGCATCTTGAGCAGTTTGGGGTACTCTAGCTCTGTTCACCTGACTTGGGACTGTGCCAGGGTGGTATCTGAGCAACCAGTTTTTTGCTATGTATTGGCTCATGGTACCTGGCTAGGTGCAGCCATCACTTAGCATCCAGCATCCACCGGCTCCATTCTGGGGCCTGAGTCCCTGTCCTCGAGGGTTTCACAGTCAGGGAGAGAGACATACTTTAATATACTGCAGTGAGAGTGGGTAGAGGTACATAGGGGTGCTCGGGTGACAGAGAGGAGGGTCATCTGATCCATCCCGGGGGGAGGAGGGGAAATCAGAGAAACTTCTTAGGGATGTAAGCAGAGTGGTTGAGGATGAGTAGGGGTTAGCCAGGAAGAGCAGGAGGATGGAGCACGTAAAGAAGAAAAGTCGATGTGGTGAAGTTGGAGACGTGAGAATGTGGTACGTACTTGGAACTGCAAGTGTGGTGGGGAGAGAATGTAGTGGTGACAGTCAGAGGCTTTGGAGTCTGACTGACCTGGATGCAAATCTCAGACCTACCCATTTCTGCTGCGCGGTCATGGGCATGTCAGTACCCTCTCCTAGCCTCTGTTTTCTCGTCTGGAAGATGGGGTAATGAAAAGTTCTACTCCCCTGGGTGGTTGAGAGGATGAAGAGAAATGTGTGCAGCGTTGCCCCTGGAGCACATGAAAAGATGGGTAAATGCTATTGTCTAACAGGCAAGAGTCAACGTGAGTCTGGCCTTCAGAAGGCAGATCTAGCTAGAGATGTAGTCTGGGAATTATCCACATAAGGATGCTCATTAAAGGCATGAGAGGGAGCAGCAAGACTCTATCAGTTAGCTTTTGCTGCTTAGCAAATCATCCCAGAGCTTAATGGCTTGAAACACCTGTGCATTAGTTTTCATGAGTGTGTAAGTTCTGTGATCTAGGCCAGGCTCGGCTGATGTCAGGTTGGCGGAGGCTGGCTGGTCTCGCAGGGCCTCACTCACCCGCTGCCTTGCTGGTTGTTGGCTAAGGTGACCGGGCCACAGGACTCTCGTTATTCAGGAGGGTAGCCCAGACCTGCTCACATGGCAGTGAGGTTCAGGTTTGCAGCTGGTACAGCAACACTGTTTGCTATATTCTGTTGGCCAAAGTAAGTCACGGCTGGTCTTGATTCATGAGGTCGAGGAATAGACTCTACCTCTTGACAGGATGAGTTGCAAAGTTACCTAGATATAAGGAAGGAGAGATACATGAGACCACTTTTGCAATAATCTACCACAGAAGTCATCCAAGAATGAGGGACAGAGAAAAATGAGAAGAAACCTTGGCATATAACTCTGTCATTCAAGGTCACGAAGAGGAAGACCGAGCAGCCGAAGAGGTCCCGGGAAAACCAGGAGAGTGGGGCTCACAGAAGCCAAGAAGAGATTTCTAGAAAGGAGAAGTGGTGAATGGTATCAAGGCTCCCGAGAACCCGAGGGGCAAGGTGACTGAAAGGGGACCACTGGAACTCCCCATGGAGGTCGCTGGTGACCAAGGTGAGGGCAGGTTCACAGTGAAGGCAAGACTACAGTGATTGTGGAGAGTGGATAGTAAGACTCGAAGACAAAAACGGTGCTGACAACTTTTCAGAAAGTTTTAATAAGAAGAAAGGAGAGAGATCTGGTAGACATGAGTCAGGGATGGAGAGAAAAATAGGTTCTTCAGAAAAAAAAAATTTTAAGATGGGGGGAGCCTGAGCAACGTTCAGAGCAGTTGGGAAGGAGCTGGGAATAGGGTTGAACAACAGGGAATATAGGGGATAAATAAGAGTCCTAAACGGTGGAAGGGAATGACACCCAAACATACAACTGGATAGAGACAAGAAAGGGTGGTTTTAAATAAGGACAGAGGTGCTGAAAGAAGGCGGAGGTAGTCCCCCTTTCTGCTGGCTTGCATGTTGTCTGTGGAGTAGGAATGAAGTCATCTGCTCGGACAGACGGGACGTGAGCTTAAGAGAGGATTAAAATCTGAAATGACCACTGTGGAGAATGAGAGAGAGATGACAAGGGAAATAGAGAAGCATTGCTAGGCAGCATGGAGGGTCCATTTGAAGTTGGAGACCATAATTCAGAGTGGCACCGGTGATTTATGGTGGCACCAATTGCGTGGGTCTCCAGCAGCGCTTAGCAACCGGAGATGAGCAATAATTGGATTCATCCGAAGTTGGTGTTTTGCCAGAAGTTGGGGGAAACACCAGGGCAAGGCTATCAGTAAAAGAGAGGTTGAAGTGATAAGAAATTATATCTAGTCTGGCCAGTGTGGCTCAGTGGTTGAGCATCGACCCATGTACCAAGAGGTTGCCGGTTCGATTCCTGGTCAGGACACATGCCCAGGTTGTGGGCACGATCCCCAGTGGGTGGCCTGCAGGAGGAGGGCAATCAGTGTTCTCTCTCATTGGTATTTCTATCTCTCTGTCCCTCTCACTCTTTTTCTCTCTAAAATCAATAAAGGAAAAAAAAATGATATCTCAGCTAGGTAGGGAAGGAAGTAAAGACAGAATGCACTGATCTACAGAGAAAAATGAATGCTAGGGTCATGGACCTACAAGGTAACATCTCGTGTTCATCCCTAAGGAGTGAACTTCACAACGCGTTCTATCGGCCGTGCTCCTCAATCTTCTCCAGGTGTTGGCATCTTTGAGTCTGCTCCTGATTAAGCATGCTACCTCTCAACCACCAGAACAACTCACAGCACACAAAAAGGTAGAAAGAGCAAGTGCTGAGAAGAGACAGGACAGTGGGCAGTCATAGCCGACCTTTCCACAGGCTTTCCATAAAGGCCACCAGCACCCACTCAAGTGCTGAAGTCAAAATCGCAGGGCTCACCCTCACGTCCTCCACTTCCTCTCACCCTCTGTCAGCGAATCCGTCACCAAATTCCCTTGGTTCCAGTTCCTAATACATCTCAAGTCTGTCTATTTCTCTCCGTACATACTGCCCTCTCCTGGGCCAAGCCACCATCATTTCTCACCTGCCACTCAGAAACAGCCTCCCCACTGGTCTCTGCTACATCGCTGTCCCCTCAAATTTACTCTTCAAGTGGTAGCCGGGGCACTCTTTCGGGAATATAAGTCAGGCCATATATCATCGCTCCTCCACTTAAAAATCCAAGACTTCACATTGCTCTTAAAATGAAGTCAAATCCCCACCAGAGTTCAGGCTGAGGGGAAAAAATGCAACAGGAGAGAGCAGAGCAAATAGGGAGCATAGAAAGGTTGGTGTGGGTTAGAGAGGAAGGTGGGAAGGAATGAAGGATGTTTAGGGAGGCAAAGCCTGGACCACTGGGGCTTTGGAGATGGTGGTGGCAAGAAGCTGGGGAGAGTCACCTTCCTTTTTTTTTTTAATCCTCACCAGAGGATATTTTTCCATTGATTTTCAGATAGAGTGGGAGGGAAGGAGGGGGGGGGGAGAGAGAGAGAGAGAGAGAGAGAGAGAGAGAGAGAGAGAGACATTAATGTGAGAGAGACACATCGATTGGTTGCCTCCGACACAACCCTAACCAGGGCCAGAGATTGAACCACAACTGTGCCTTTGACCAGAATTGAACCCATGACTCTTTGGTCTGTGGCCCAACACTCTAATCGCTGAACCAAACTGGCCAGGGCGAGAGTCACCTTATAAAAGGACCACTCTGGCTACAGTGTGGAGACCAGACAGGTAGGAGACAAGAGTGACCACAATTAGACCAGTTACAAGGACATTATAATATTTGGGCAGGAGTTGATGGCAGCTTGGACTTGCTGGCATTGGAGATGGACAAAAGCAAATGGTTTTGAGATAGATTTTAGGAGATAATATGATAGGCTTAGAACTCCCATTCTACCCCCTGCTGGCTAATGCCTACTCATTATTCTGAGATCAACTTCCTTCCCCCTTCTCAGAGTCTCTCCCTGGCTGTCCAGACAAGGTTATACGAAAACCCAATAAATGTCTGTGTAACTGACATGATAGAAAATATTTTTGTAAGATCAAAGAGATTTGAGCATGTAGATGGACGAAGGGGAAAGGTCTGTAGAGAGGGCGAGAGTGAAGATACCAAAGCAACGAGGTAATTAGTGGAGTGAGGTTCCCAAGGAGCAAAGGGGCATGGAAGCCAGAATCCAGCCTGGATCGGAGCACACGTCTAGTCCTGCTCTCACTGTGCTGGGGTTGCCCTGGGAACAGTGATCCCGCGCCGGCGACCAGACCGTGGTCACCAGCTTTTCCTAGTTTGTGACCCTCACGATATTTCCTGGATTTTTAGATGTAGCTGTACTTTTCGTATCATTGATTGAGATGGACATGGATTGAGAAAACACATAATGGCAAGAAGCTCCGTGAATTCAGAAAAGCTTTCAAAGAAGTTTTCTTTTGGTTAATCACAACTTTATTCACTCTCCCTTAAAATAGTACATTTACGTGTGAAATAATTTTTTTTTCCTAAAAATATGCCTGATGCAATAAAACCTTGCAAGCCTGTATGCCCTCTTCCCCAGGCTCCTGAGTGTACAGGCTGGGCCTTGGGATTTCATCTGGACCATTTTCTAATGGAAACTAACACCATCTGTGACTGTTCGTCTTCCCCCAGACATCTCTAGGGAGGAGTTTTGCCTTTTGCATATCCCAGCACCTAGCATAAGACGTGAGACCAAACAGACTTTTAAAAATTCTGGTTGCACCAATGAAAATAGAATGATGTACAGCATGCATTATTATTATTTAAAGTAAGGTACCTGGATAGTCTCACAGATTCCATTTCTTTTCTAAGTCCTGATTTCTTTCCTCCTCGTGATTAAAATCATTCAAATTCAGCCCATTTCCTTAAGGTCCTCATTTCGGATTTTCGTCTGTGGAAGCTGAGTGAGGCTGCCCTGGCTCGGGTTCATTTTTCTGTTTCTAGACAGTCCTCAGCAATGCATCATCTCAGAGCGTGCCTGGCCCATCGCGCTCGCTGTGCAGGCACAGCCTGTCCTTCAGATGTTCCGTCCAGCTCAGAACCCGCATTTCCGCATTTGCACATGCTCATTTGGCTCAGTGTGTCTTGTAGGATTAGTTTAAGCCACTGCACACAGCAGACTTTTTATTCTGAACATTAATAGACAAATCTAAGGGGAGGAACCACCTGGCCTCACGTGGATTAAATAAAGAGGCATTTCAACCCTTGGCAGTTTAATCGGATCCTTCTGATGGGCGAGGTGAGCAGAGACACCAAATCTCAGGATGTGATTCTTCAACTTCAGGCCGTCCTCAGAATAATGGAGAGAGCTGGCCGGGTGAGCTCTGGGGGGCACTACTTACCGGGAGCAAACTGACAAATGGATTTGAACGTTCCATTGGAGAATCAGCTGCCATTTCGTAGGTGGCCCAGACTTACTGTTGAGTAAACATGGTTCTTCCGGCCACCAATTTAAAGTGGTGAAAATGTCCCACATGGGCAGTAGACAATGAGAATTATTGGTTTGGAGATGGGGAAGAATGAATGGTGGACTTGAAATAGATGGGACACACACGCACATGCGCACACACAGGCACGCACAGATGTGCGCAGGGCTGGGGCCCAGACACTGCAGATGTAGAGGCCTGCTCTGATTGGTCAACTTCCCTGTATCCTCAGCCTCTTCTCCCAGCATCCCACCAACCTCCTGCCTTTGTGAAAACAGGGCTGTTGCCCGAGGAGATTCGTGCTGGGCAGCCCTCTCAGCAGGGAACTGTTGTTCTTGTTACTGCTGCTGTTGTTGTTGTTGTTATGGTCATTGTCATTTTTACAGACCTGACAATAGTATCTCCAAAGGCCTGGGGACCAGGGAGAAAAACCCGGTTGTCTTCTTTATGCCTCCTGGCTACTTCCAGACTACCTCTCTCTTTCCAGAAGTGGCCGCTGGGACTCACGCATCAGGACATCCCTGGCTCGCCGCAGACACAACCCATCGCTGCCACCACTGGCTTGGGCGTTGCCTTTTCCACGGAAGACTTGTTGTGTCATTTTTTTGAGGCAAAGTTAAACCTTACTTATTTTTTAAAACCAGACCACTGGGAACATATGTCAGTCCTGCAACAGCAAACCAACAGGCTATATCATCATTTCAAGTAGTAACTTGGCTGACTTGTGGGTTCTTTCTCTTTCTCTGTGTCTTAGTGGCTGAGAACCCAAATTCCACACACATTGACTCACCTAATACCCCTTGTAACAGGCTGAATTGTGCCCCCTCCCAGCTTCATATGTTCACGTCCTAAGCCCCAGTACTTCAGAAGGTGATGCTATTTGGAGATTGTTCAAGAAAAAAATGATTAAAGACACTTGTTAAAGAATGTGTTAAAAATGCTAAGGCAGGTCCTGGCTGGGTAGCTCAGTTGGTTAGAGCATCGTCTGATACACCAAGGTTGTGGGTTTGATCCCTGGTCAGGGCACATACAAGAATCAACCAAACGCCCTGGCCGGTTTGGCTCGGCGGTTAGAGCGTCGGCCTGCGGTCCTGAGAGACTCGGGTTCGGTTCCCGCTAAGGGCGCGTACCTCGGTTGCAGTTTGTCCCAGCCCTGGTCGGTCGTGCAGGTGGCAACCACTAGATGTGTTCCTTTCACGTCGATGTTTCTCTCTCTCTGTTCCTCTCTCTCCCTCCCACTCTACCTGAACAAAAAAAAGGAAAAATGTCCTCGGGTGAGGATAAAAAAAAAAAAAAAAAAAAAAAAAGAATCAACCAATGAATGCATAAATCGGTGGAACAACAAATCCATGTTTTTCTTCCTCACTCTCCCTTCCTCTCTCTCTTCAAAAATCAATTTAAAAAATTAATGCTAAGTCAGACTTTATTCAGGGGGACTATTGCAATAAGTATCAGGACCACTGACTGGGATTTTGTAGTAGGGGAGAGAGAGTGGGCTCAACTCTGAATGCAACAAGGAAAAGTGTGGACTTGAGGGAACTGAGTTGGGGGATTGGTGGATAGGAAATCACTAAGCTGAAGCTTCAGGGGTAAGGGGGGAGTCCATCTAAACCAACCTAATGAGATTTCTGATGCAGGCAACCTGGGGACGGTGAAGAACGAGGAGCCCATCAGCTATTGAGGGTGGGGGATTCTGGTTAAAATGACTTAGCAGGATTCTTGCTAACACTGGACAATGCAGAGTTGGATGTTGAAGCCCCAAAGTCAGGACCTATTTGATGAGAGTTCAGAGGAGCCTGACCCAAGTCCGGTCAAGGAGACCATCTTTGTCAAGACGGGGCCTTTAAAGAGGTAATTAAGTAAAAATTAAATTCTATGAGTGAGCCCCGATCCACATGACTGGTGTCCTGGCAAGAAGATGTCAGAGAACATACAAACACCCAGACTAAGGGCTCATCGTGTGAGGACATAGTGAAAAGACAGCCACCTGTAAGCCAAGGAGAGGGCTTGGAAGAAAACAAGCCTCCCAACACCTTTCTCATGGACTCCTAGCCTTCAGAACTGTGAGAAATGAAGCTCTGCTGTGTAAGCTACCCCGTGGGTGGTACTTTGTTATGGCAGCTCTAATAAACGCATACGCCCATCTTGTGGGTTTTTATAGCCCTTCATCCTTCACGGATACTTCCTTCCACTCCATACTGATGCCGAAGGCTTACCCCTGGATTCTAAAATATCACCCCAAATGGTATTTGCTGCCTACAAAATTATAATTCCAGCACCCTGCCCTCTGACTACTACTTATCCTTATATTCACATTCTCAAGTGTTACCTGCTAATCATGCTGAAACCCACAACTGATCCCCACCTCCCCAACACATATACTTTACCAGCAACCCTGAGTCTTCACCCGACTGTCTTCATCACTGAGTGTTATGGTCCATTGTCAGGTCCTTGCAAAGAGCCTCCACTCCCTTGCTCATCTCCTTATCCTGCTCTCCTGAGAAATTGACTGTGGGCGAACATTACGTTCTCCGTGCCTCCGTCCAGGCAGGTGATGTGCATTGCACATCTGTGCTGACCAGCCCTTTGTTTCATCTTCTCATTTGATTTCTTTCTTCACTGAGACATACATTAAGAAATATCATACCACCCTGGCCGGTTTGGCTCAGTGGTAGAGCATCGGCCCTCCGACCAATGAGTTGCGGGTTCGATTCCAGCCAAGGGCACGTACCTTGGTTGCGGTTCATCCCTGGCCCTGGTCAGGGTCATGCAGGAGGCAACCAGTTGATGTGTCTCTCTCACATCAATGTTTCTCTCTCTCTTTCTCTCCCTCTCTCTTCCTCCCACTCTGTCTGAAGATAAATAGAAATATATATATATATCCTCAGGTAAGGATAAAAGAAAGAAAGAAAGAAAGAAAGAAAGAAAGAAAGAAAGAAAGAAAGAAAGAAAGAAAGAGAGAGAGAGAGAGAGAAAGAGAGAGAGAGAGAGAGAAAGAAAGAGAGAGAGAGAGAAAGAAAGAAAGAGAGAGAGAAAGAGAGAGAGAGAGAGAGAGAGAGAGAGAGAGAGAGAGAAAGAAAGAGAGAAAGAAAGAAAGAAATCTCATCCCAATCCCAGATGAAAACCAGCCTGTCTAGGCCCCGCACCAGTGGCCAGCAGCCCCACACTTCTCATTGTCCGTTCTCCCAGAGGCCTCCCTTCTGCTTTCCCTCTGCCAAACCCCCCATGCCCATCCTCTTGGCTTCTTCAGAGCGAAGGTTCTGGAAAGAGGTGACCACGTAACACGCCATCTTGCTCATCTCCTGGTGATTGTTTCGCTCAGTGCAGTCTGGGTTCAGCCTCCACAGCTCCCCTCAGAACTAATTCCATCAAGGCCACCAGCAGCCTCCTAGTCGCTGCACCCCAGACCCCACTGCCTTGTTTCCCCTCACTCAGCCTCCCGGTTCATTTAGCACAGTGGACGATCACCCCTCGGCCCAGCGCTCCCCGTGACGGCTCTCCCCCGTTCCCCTGGTTCCTCTGGCTGCTGCTCCGTCTCTCCCAGGGCCCCCCCTCGGCCCAGCGCTCCCCGTGACGGCTCTCCCCCGTTCCCCTGGTTCCTCTGGCTGCTGCTCCGTCTCTCCCAGGGCCCCCCCCTCGGCCCAGCGCTCCCCGTGACGGCTCTCCCCTGTTCCCCTGGTTCCTCTGGCTGCTGCTCCGTCTCTCCCAGGGCCCCCCCTCGGCCCAGTGCTCCCCGTGACGGCTCTCTCCTGTTCCCCTGGTTCCTCTGGCTGCTGCTCCGTCTCTCCCAGGGCCCCCCCTCGGCCCAGCGCTCCCCGTGACGGCTCTCTCCCCCGTTCCCCTTGTTCCTCTGGCTGCTGCTCCGTCTCTCCCAGGGCCCCCCCTCGGCCCAGCGCTCCCCGTGACGGCTCTCCCCCGTTCCCCTTGTTCCTCTGGCTGCTGCTCTGTCTCTCCCAGGGCTCCCCCTCGGCCTGACTGCCGGCTGCTGGACTTCGAGTGGCCTTCTCTGTGGCCCCAGGACCCACCTTGGCACCTCTGCTCTCTCTTCACTCTTCTCACACTCTCATTCATTTCCAGGGCTCTTGATGGCACCCCAGGCTGGTGACCCCCTGATTTATATGCCCAGACCAAGCTCTCCTCGGACCGTCACACATGCACATCCGACGCCCTCACTGACCTCTCCCCTCGGTTCTCAGACTCAATGTGTCCAAACACCCGGGGGCTCCTCCCCAAGCCCCTGGTCTTTGCCACCTTTGCACAGAGCACCACGTTCTGCTCAGCTCCTCGAGTCAGAAGCCTGGATGCCATCCTTGCCTCTCCTCCTCTTTCAGCCCCTCCCCCACACCCAACCCCTTAGCCAGTTCAATTACTTCCACCTCCTCATAAAGCTTGAAACAATAGATTTCCGTCTGGTCGCCGCTGCCGCCACCCCCTCGTCCCAGTAACTTTCATTTCTTGCCAAGACAATGGCGCTGGCCTCGTTTGCTTCCCTGATTTGGCTCTCGGTCTCTCCAATTTAGTCCCCACACAGCGGTGAGAGGAATCTTTTCAAAAACACAAATTGGACTACAATGTTTCCCTGCTTAGAACCTTCAATAGCTTTCCATTATGCTTTAGATAAAATGAACACTCCTTCGGCTGACTTCACGGGCTCCGTGGGATCTGGACCTCAGAGAACTCTCAGCTTTCCTCCCTCCGTTCTTTTCTCATCAACGCACTCCAACAGAGGGTGCGCTCCTTCGCAGTCAGCCTCCAAGACGCTGTCCCCCCGCCTCTGACCTTCTCCCCTCACCACGCGTGGCTGGCTCCTTACTTGTTGTTTTATTTACATTTTAAAAAACAGTTCTTATTCTAAAAGCAAAATGTATATATATTGAAATGAACAAATACAAGCCATACAGTCTTGGCCAATGGACACATCTGGGTTACCCACACCTCTGTCAAGAAAGTTTTCTTCTCGTAGTCAATACCCAGGCCCAACCCGGAGGCACACCCCATTCCCATTGGTCTGTTTTAGAACTTCATATATACACGCTAATATAATAGGAAGCTTTTGTGTCTGGCTTCTTTTTCTCAGTATTATTATGACATCTATGATATTTATCCCTGGCATGCATATCAGTGACATACTTTTTATTGTTGATTAGTATTCCACTGTTTGAATGTATCACAATTTTTAAAGCCCACGCTTATACTGATAGATTAGTATGGTTTCTGGTTTGGGCTATTTGGAATCAATTTGCCACCAACAACTTTATGAATGGACATTTGCTTTTATACCTTTTGAGTAAATACCTGGAACTGGTATTAGTGGGTCAAAGGGTAGTTCTAGGCTTGACTTTGTAAGAAACTGTCAGAACTTATCCCAAAGTAATACACTATTTTATATCCCCACTAGCAAGATATGAGAGTTCTGGTTGTTCCGGATCCTTAGTCATATTTTGCTGTCAATCTTTCGAATTACTGCTGTTCTGATGAATATATTGTAGTATTATCAGATGTGAGACCTTTTTGTATTTGTCCCAAGGCCTCTGACGCTCTGCTAATTTTTTAAAATCTTCTTTCTTTCTTTCTTTCTTTCTTTCTTTCTTTCTTTCTTTCTTTCTTTCTTTCTTTCTTTCTGTTGTTTGGATTAGATCATTTCTATTGATATATCCTTAAATCCCTCCTTTTCCTCTATCATCTTCATTCTGCTCTTGAACCCACCCACTGAGTTTTTTTATTTTAGTTACTGTGTTTTTCAGTTCCAATTTTTTTTCCTGAGACTTTTTATTTTCCTCATTGTCTCAAGAGTGTTCACACTGTTTGCTGGAACAGTTTTACAAGAACTACCCTTCGTCTCTGTCAGGTAATCCCAACACCGGGGCCACCTCCACGTCGGGGTCTGTGCACGGTCTTCCCCTCGGAAGGAGCTTTTCCTGCTTCTTTGTATGATGTGCTCTTTGGATTATATTCTGGAAATTTTGAACATTCGAAACCTTTGCGTCTGGACTCTCTGATTTCAGATGAGGACTCTACAGTCATTTGACTTCCTTTTTCTTATAGGTAACGTGTTCTTTTTTTGTCTGGCTGCTTTTAAGATTTGTTCACGTTTTCAAAAGTGCAATTATGAAGTGCCCTGGGTTTGTCCTGTTTGGGGTTTGCACAGCTTCTTAGATCTGAAAGTGTGTGTATTTAGCTAAATTTAGGGAGTTGTCAGTCATTATTTCTTTAAATACTCTCTTAACACCAGTCACTCCTTCTGTGACTCTGTTGACACAGATGTTGGATCTTTTTGTCCCCCAGGTGACCAAGGTTCTGTTTATTATATGTCAGTCTAGTTCCCCTCTTTCGTTCATATTGGGTAAATTCTACTGTTCTATCCTCAAGGTCACCAGGTGTATCCCACCATCTCCTCTCTACTACTGAGCCCACACAAAAAATTGTTCATTTGTTACTGTAATTTTTAGTTCTATAATTTCATTTGGTTATTTTTATATTATATTTTACTTATTTTAAATCAAGGGTGATGAAGGGAGATGGTGGGATCTCCTTTTTATTTATTTATTTTCTTTATTGATTTTAGAGAGAGAGGAAGGGAGAGGGAGAGAGAGATAGAAACATCCATGAGAGAGAACATCGATTGGCCACCTCCTGCATGCCCCCCACTGGGGACTTGGCCCGCAACCTGGGCACGTGTCCTGACTGGGAACAGGGCCTGCGACCTCTTGGTGCATGGGTGGATGCTCAACCACTGAGCCACACCAGCCAGGCTCATTTGGTTATTTTTATAACTTCTATTCCTGTGTTGAGATTTTATGTTTCGTCTGCTTCAGGGAACTTTGTCATTAATTGTTTAACACCCGTATGATGGCCATCTGAAAATCTGTGTCATCTCATTCCAGCATCTGGTTCCTCTCAGGGTTGGCACCCGTTGTCTTCTAAGTCAAGGTGTGGTTTTCTTGGGTGGTGTCTAATGGGTACTTCTCATTTGTAGCTTAGACATTTCCCCAATGTGTTAGGAGACCCTCAGTACTGTTTAAAGATTTTGTTTTAACAGGCAGTCACCTTGTTTCATGTTTCGGTTTAGAGCGTGGGCCCTGGCCTGCTTTTCGGACCATGCTTCCAATGGCAATGCGATCGGCAGAGCTTTGTGGTGGTGTTTCGTTTGCTTGCTTTATTCGGTGCCCCTGGGGTTTCCACTGCTGCCTCTGGTGTTGTTGAGTGGGGGGAAGGGATTTCCCCAGGTCACATGGCTGGTGTCTCTCAGCGGGGAAGGCATGTGGTGGGACCCCTCTGCAGGTGTCCTCCAACCGCCTGCTTTCTCAGGGGAGACGAGGAGTTTGGGGGCCTATGGGGACAATAAGACTTCCCAGAACATGCCACTTGCCATGACTGAGTTCCTTTGGTTTGTGCTGCCGGCCAACCCTAGAGAAGGAGAATCTCCAACCCAAGGGAACAGAGGCTTTGCACTTGCTGTCTCTTGGTCTCTCCTCCTTAGTTTGCACATTGGCTTCAATAACTTTTGATGGAAAAGGGGAGTCTCAAACCCATTCAGATAGGAGACTTCCTCCCCTGGCCAATCGATTCCCCTCACTGGAGAGGTTGAGCTCACTTAGTTTTGCTCAAGGGATTTCTATTCAGTCTAAGGGGAAGATGAGTCTGCTTGGACTGCCTTCTGCTGCTAGATTGGAGGTCAGGAGATGCTGGCCTGGGTGGCCTTCTTTGCTGAGTTGGGGGAGGGGACACAGATGCCCTGCCGTTGCGCGGTTCCTCCAGTCCTGGTAGGGCATACCGCTCGCCTTCTTACTGACCTGCTACCTAAGAAATGCTTCTTACTAGAGTTCCCCTTTGTTAGCTGTGCACAATTTCCAGGGTTTAGGGTTGTACTCAGTGGGGAGGGCAGGGGGAAATGGGTTTCCATCTATGTGAACTGGAAATCCTGATCATTTTTCTGTTGTTCCTCTGTTATTCTTTTTCTGTCTTTTGGGGGTTAATTACATATATTTAGTACTTCATTTTGATTACTCTCTTGGCTTTTTGTCTATGTCTCTGTGCAGTATTTTTTAGTGGTTGCCCTAGAGATGATAAGATATATCTTTTACTTGTTACAACCTTTAATGTTATATCTTAAGAGTTTTATAGATTTGCATTTGACATTTAGGCTATGATCCATTTTGAGTTAATTTTTGCATGTGGATGGTTGTCCAATTGTTCCAGCATGACTTCTTTCAGAGGGTTCCTCTTCCCCAGCGTCCTGCCTTTGCTTCTTCATCAAGAATCTACTGCCTAAGAGGGCGGGAAGAGATACACCAAAGAACTTACATGCGTATGTGCACAACCAAGGTACACAGACATTAGTTTGGGGAAAACAGGAGTGGGGTGGGAGCGGGGAGGAGAGGGTCAAGAGAGACAAAAGGGGGGACATCTGTAATACTGTCAACAATAAAAAAATCAACTGACTATACCATTTTGTGGGTCCGTTTCTGGTCTCTCTGTTCTGTTGCATTGACTACTGGTCCATTCCCCCCAGTCCAACACTGCCTTGTGAGCTGCAGCTGTCAGCAAGTCTGGAGTAGAGATGTGTCAGTCCTCTGACTTTGTTCACGCTCAGTATTGCATTAGCTCTTCTAGGTCTTTTGCCTCTCCCTCTAAACTTCCGAGTCAGTTTGTCTATGTGCACAAAATAACGTGCCAGAATTTTGATCGACAGTGAATCTGTGTATCGAGCTGGGAAGAACTGCCACCTTGACAATACTGCGTCTTTCTATCATGTGACTCTCTCTCCACTTCGATCTTCTTTTCTTCCTTTTACCAGAGTTCTGTAGTTTTCCTCATATAGATCTTATACATATTTTGTTAGATTTATACCATAGTATTTCATTTTTTTGGTGCTAATGTAAATGATACCATGTTTTAAATTTCAGATTTCAGTTGTTCGTTGCTTATCCATAGAAAATCAATTGGCTTTTGTATTTTCACCTTGTATCCTGAAAACTTGCTATAATTACTCGTTATTTCAAGAGTGTTTTGTTGTTGATTCTCCAATATTTTATATAGATAATTATGTCATCTGTGAACAAAGACAATTTATCTCTTCCTTCCCAATCTTTATACATTTTATTTTTATCTTTTATCTTATTGCATTAGGTTCAGTTTGTATACAATGTTGAAACTGAGTGGTGAGAGGGGACATCCTTGCTTTGTTCCTAATGATAGGAAAGCATGTGGTTTCTCACTATTAAGTGTGGTATGAATGGTAGGTTTTTGCAAATTTTCTTTATCAAGTTGAAGGAGTTCCCCTCTATTTATATTCTGCTAAGAGTACTTATCATAAATGGGTTTGGGATTTTGTCAAGTGTTTTTCTGCATCTACTGCTAGAATCACAGGATTTTTCTTCTTTATTTAGCCTGCTGATGTGATGCATTACGTCAAGTGATTTTCATCCAGGTAATTGTTAATAGTATTTATCTATAGATGCACATACACACATTTTTCTTTCCTTTTTTATTCTCTGTCATCTCCACTAAACTGTAAACTCAAGCATTTAGTATCCTATGTACTTAGTAAATATGAGTTGAATGAATGAACTGTTCCCCGCTTACATCTATTTGTATAGACTGAGAAGTTATGGGAAGAAGACAGCCGTTACTGGAGTCCAGGTGCAGCACAGAGATGGAAGGAACTCAAAGGAGAGACACCGTGCTATCTGTCCCTGCTGCGTTCCTACATCCAGATGCCAGGTTCAAGCCTCACTGGTTAGAGGGATAAAGCCAACAGCTGATTGAGTTGTTTTGTTCAGAAGATATCATGAACTTGGGGAAGAAACAGAATTGCTTTGGGCCAGGTGACGGAGTGTGACGGAGTTGTAAAGACTGTGATCCTCTTTATAGATGTTGTAATCCACCAGGTGTGAGCTTGGAGCTATGGTAATTTGAGCATTAAACGTGACCTCCTTTGCATCTGCAGGCTGCATTGGGGGTTTATGCAATGTACAATAAAATCAGAGGTCTGCCTGACATGCTTTAAAATTAGCCTGGATCTTTAAAAACTCTAACGTGTTTCAGGACAGCTTATCTTGGCTCTCAGTCCTAGTCCCTAGAAGCATCACTTCCATGGTACTGGTTTCGCAGTTTTAGATGTATTGTCTAACAGGACCCAACCTGGCCAGCGGATCCCTCTTCCGGATCCCATGTCCAGATCTGAACTCCTGAAACCCCAGACCTCTCCAGTCCAGAAGGAGCCCTCCAAGAAGCCCGTCCCTTCATCTCTAGTCATGATTTGGCTTATTTTACTAGTATCCATCATCCAGACCCTTGTCTGCTGGCGACAACGTTTGCCCTTTGTTTTCAGAAAGTCTTCAGTGTTCAGGTCGGAAGCCTTCTCATTCTTGCTCCCTATTTCTGTCCATTGCAGGTTGTAATGAACACCTGTGGGGATTTTTTCCCCCTCCCAAACCTACTGACCCATCTCTTGGCTTAAAAAAATCTTGAATTTCCTTTGGAGAGTCACTCTTTCTCCACTCTAAGTTCCTGTGGTTGGGTGGGGTTGACCACGGCCAGCTCTCACAGGAAGCCCTAATCACCTAAACTCATCAGTGTATGACATGACTGTAGGCACCAAGATTGTGCATGTATGATCACCTGGCCTAATCAGACCAACAGGAATCAGATCCAGGACTTTGTGTGCACTGTTGAGAGGGAGAGAGGGTGAGAGAGAGAGACTCTCTTCCTACTGGATGTAGATTGCAATGGACGGATGGAAGGTCTGGGTGCACCTGTGGCCTTCTTAGGTCCCAAATGAGGAACCTGTCAAAGACAGCACATCAGGGAGAGCAGAACCAAATCAAGAGACAGAGAAAACTGGATCCTGGTGACATTTTCCACGCTCTGCATGAAGCCATGCCTGAAAAACCATCCTACCCCCTGAGTTTCTCAGTTTTGTGATCAACTAAATTCCATTTCAGATTAGTCACTCTAGGTTGGATTTTCTGTAATTTTCAGCCCCCCCCCCCAAGTGAACAATGCACTGTTTATTTTGTCTTCAACACTCCCAGCAATGTGTTCCTTCCTTGCACTTCTGCTCTGTGCTGGCATCGCTGCTGACCTCGGGTGCATGGTCTCTGTCTCTGATTTCCCATTACTTCGAATTTATAGCTTTCCAATGGGCCTTATTTTGGTGTCCTCTCACGAGAGCCTCTGATCCTGATCCCACGATCCCACAGTCCACCTGCAGTGCTGACACTGTCTCAAGCCAGACTTTGGTTTCTACCCTGGCACTCCCTAGATTCTATATCTGGAACAAATTTCAGTTGAATAATTAGAATTCACTCAAAGCTATCCACAGGAATAATTTTACTCAGCTCAGCATTTATACTGACCTGTGTATGCTCAGAACTAGGCAAACAGCTCCAAGCAACTTTCTCTTCGACCCACATTCTGTACATGTGGTTTTTCCTTCCCAGGACCTCTTCGAGCCCGGGAAACCAATCACACTTCCCAAACCAAGTTTTATTAACCCAGGGGGAACCCCAGAGGAGAGAAGAGGGTCCAGGCTTCACGTGCTAATCGGATGCGTGTACTCACTCCTTTCAGAGATGTGCCGGAGACTGCCGGGGCGTCCCAGAAGTTCCAGCCCGACTTCTAACAGGAGCTGGAAGTCTGTGCGCTCACATATGTGGGTAAAACCAGTGAATTCTGGCAAAGCCAGCACCTCAGCGTGTCTCTTCCTGCGGCACAGACACTCAGCTTCTCGAAGTGTCTGGAAGCAGAGGTGCCACCCAGGAAACAGCACTTCATCATTTTGGATTATCTGCAAGACGGAAAGAGTTGCGAATTATATTTTCTTGCTTTACAGATGAAAGCAGCAAAGACGGAGAATCACGGGACCGCACAAAGTGTGTCAGAGCCTGATGGGGCCGAAAATGAGCTTCACTTGTTCTCCTAAGGTGTAGAAAAAGAAATCAAAGTTCAGGGATGTCAAGTGACTTGCCCAAGGCCTTACAGTCAGCTGGTGGCAGAGTCAGGATGAAGATTTTGGTCTCCTTGCTTCCAAAGCGGCTCCCTTTTGATCACATCCTCTGGGGCTTCATAATCAGAACCATCTGATTTTTGAGGCCATGTTACTTTCAGGGAAAGTTCAGATTTAGTTCTTCATGTAAGGAAGTAACCTGTTCTCTCTTTTAAGGTAACATACTACCTCAAACTTAGTTACTTAATAAAACAACCATGTATTATTTCTCGCAAGTTCACTGGTTAACTAGACAATGCTTCTGGTCTAGGCTGGGCCAGCCCACTCGCAACAGCGCTCCCTCGTGTCTGCTGTCTGATGGGGACTGACCTGTGGGGAAGGATTCAGCTAGGATGGCTCATCTCTGCCTCGTGTGGTCTTTCATTCTCCAGCAGGAAGACCTGGGCTTCTTCACATGGTAGATGGATCAATTTCCAGGAGAGAGGATGGGAGTGTCCAAGGCCTCCTGACAGGTGGGTGAGGAGTGGGCACTACCTCACTTCTATCATCTTCTGTTGGCTAATTCATGAGGCCAGCCCAGATTCAAGGGGTGAGGAAATAGACTATAATTCTAGATGGGGTAATGTGCAAAGTCACATTTCAAGAGGCATGGACGCAAGGAGGGAAATAATTGTGGATTTGCAAACAACCCACCTCAGGGGACACGATGGCCTCTTGTTTAAAAAGAAGGGCCTACAGTCAATGTTCTCTCTCATTGAGGTTTGTCTCTCTCTCTCCCTCTTCCTTCCTGTCTTTCCAAAGTCAATTAAAAAAATTTTTTAAGGGTCTAAACCATCTTAGTTCTTGGCATAAACATAGCAGAAGTTTAACGCATACATGTTATAAGAGTTTTGCCATCTCACTATTTAAGAGAGTACATATGGGTTAGTTTATAATGTGTGTGTCTATAGGGGTGTGTGTGTTTACATGTGCATGGATACATGTAGACTTGTGTTCTTTTAGATCTTTTGAGATGCAGGCTTCTGCAAGGACAATTATAAAGGCAAGGGCATTTCAGGACCAAGGACAGAAGCCTAACCCGAGCATGCAGGTGATTCAGGTCCCCAGCAGAGCCCATCTCAAGTGACAGACCATACTTGACGCTGTTCCAGGTAGCAACAGCACATGGGGTGATTGTTTTAATCTCCAAGATGAGAAAATACTTCGATCCATCTGTACAGAAAAAGCATTTCCTGGAAAACCACCTCAAAAGAAACACACAGAGAAGGGCGGTCAGTTTGGACGCAGCCACCTTCAAGGGGTCTTGACCTTCAGGAACAAAAAGTCATTCAGCCCCTGATCCCACAGGTGCTTATCTGAGGCGTCCTGGCCACCACCACTTCCAACATTTCAGTATGTTCTAACCTGTGCTAGCTTTCTAACCTCAGAGTGGACAGAGTTAATACCCCTCCGCTCAGCCACATGGAGGTTGCAGGCTTCCCACAACTCATATTAATTACTGAGGGGGCACTTGGCTAGGTGCTAGGTACACAGAGCAAAAATAATAGTCATGGCCCTGTTCATGTGTAACTCACAGTCTAGTCGGAAAGGGGACTATAAACAAGGAAATAATCCAACACATAAATACACAAAAATTGTGTTAAACAATTTGAATGAAACAGCAGGGTGTTTTTTAAAAGAATAAGAAGGAACATTCGTTGAAATCAGGTGGTTGGGAAAGCCATCCCAGAAGAGGTGAAGTCCCAGCTGAGGTATAGAAGACATCAAAGGATGTAGAGAGAGGAGGGGTCATTCTCATAGAGTAAACAATAGGTATGAAGGGCTTGGGGCAAAAAAGAGTTTAGGGCTTTAAGCCCCTGAAAAATGTTCAATGGAACTGAAGTCTAGTGAGTAGGAGAAGGAAGTTCAAAATGAGAATGTAGCCTGGCTGGTGTGGCTCAGTGGTTGAGTGTCGACCCATGCACCAAGAGGTCACCAGTTCAATTCCCGGTCAGGGCCCATGCCCAGGTTGTGGGCCCCATCCCCAGTGGGTGGCAGGCAGGAGGTGCCCAATTGATGTTCTCTCTCATCGACATTTCTAAATTCTCTCCCTCTCCCTTCCTCTCTCTCTAAAATCAATAAATAAAAAAAGTATTAAAAAAAAATGATTGTGTAAAACCAACAGAAGCCAAATGGTGTATGGTCTGGCAGGCTGTTACAAAGTTTGGATTGTGTTGTAAGGGCAATAGTAAGATGGTACAGTGTTTTCTCAGTTCTTCTCAGGAAATTCAGATATGGCCACCTTCTTCCCCATTGAGAATTCCTAGCTTAGAAAATATTCTAATAAACCAAGAGGGAAACACTTCCAGTTCACCCCCCTGTCCCCCAAGAGAAGAGCTTTGCCAGACAACTTCCTTGTCCTCATGGACCAGCCCAGACACAGGCCCGAAGGGCCCAGCCTCCATGGACCGAGCTGTACAACCTCAGACTGCATGTTGGTCCTCCTGCCAGGCCTGGTGGACTCTTTTTCCCTCCTAAGACTTTTCTTCTCTTCTTCTCATGCACTACACTCCCAGGATGTGCTGATCCCACCCCCTCAGCATCGCTCAGTCCTGTCTGCTCTCACCTCTTCCCACCTGACTCCTGGAGTACACCTCCCCTGATCGATATTGCAAGCCCTTCAGCCAGAACAAACTGGACACTCCACTCCTCTACTCTCCTGGAGGTCCTCCCCTGGGCCCGGGTACTGCTAGATGGTCAAGTACCTCCACTCTTTGGGAAAGTCTTGGCTAAGACCCACGTCTGTCAACAATCACCAGTAACCCTCTTACCCTTCCCTCAACCCTTTCCACTATCCTGACGCATCGAAAGCCATCTCCTGAACCCGTTGTGTCTGACAATAGCAAACCTTTAGGAGCACTTTCCGTGTGCCCAGCCTGGTCTTCGGCGATGGCCAGGCGATGCCTTACTTAATCTGCGTGCAATACCGAAACACAAGGCTGGAAGGTTTTATTTTCCAAAAGTGACCGCCACAACTCCCTTTTCATATGTTCTCCTAGATCCTTCCCACTCCCCCAGTAAGAGGCAGAGGGTAACCCTCTGCCCTTGAACCTGTCTGCCCTGCAAACCACGTTGAATCAGTAGAGTGCAGTGGAAGTGTTGAGTGATTTCTGAAGCGTGGTCCCAAGAGGAGTGCGGCTCCCCCTGTTAGCTGAGTTGCCACGTGAGGAGTTCAACCCTGAGATGTTCAGCTGGAGAGGCCGTGTACGAACTCCAAGGAGCAGGCCGGCTGTGCCTGCAGCCGACAAGTAGCTGGCACTGCCCCGGCCGTGGAGAGAGCACCCGGACGTCAGCCCAGTGAGCCTGTGGATGGCAGCAGCCCCACATGACTTCGGGCTGTGGTCACATGAGAGCCTCCAGGCAGATCTGTCCAGCCCCTTTCTCCCCAAATTCCTGACCCTCAAAGTCATTGCTTTAAACTGACAAGTTTTTGGACAGTTTATTCCAAAGCAGTAAGAACCAGGACAATGGGTATTGATGTTGGCCCTGACTTACAGTTGAGGAATACAGAAACAAGCACAGCAAGTCCCTTGCCCATGGCCAACGTGCTAATCAATGGTAGGACTGGAATCTTAGGTCTTGCACACTGAGACCTGTGCTGTCTGTCTGTCTGCTGTCACTGTCCTGCTGTCAGGCAGTGGTCTGTGCAACTCAGTTATGGGAATGGTGCAAGGTTCTGAGCTTGCGGAGCTATGTTGGGATGGAACCCAAGGTTGAGAGCTCCTGTTCCAGGCTCATATTAGGGAGTAACCTCGGGGGCTGCACTCTGGCCTCCCAGGTAGATACACGTGCCATGGATGGTCTATGTGTCCTGCCCACCTTGTCCACTAACTAGCAGGGGTGTCTCTGCTCCTTCAGAAGGTGGCATTGACTGCCGGTTAAGAACATGGACTGGGCACTGCCATTTAGGGGCCCTATGACCTTGAAGCAAGAGGGTCCTCCCCCTCTCTGAGCCTCAGGTGTCAGCTGGGAGAAGGAATGATCACAGAACATAACTCACACGGGTGTTCAGGGTATTAAATGAAATAATGCATATAAAGTACTTATCACACTTCCTGGCAGTTGATATTTTCATTTAAAGGCTCCCTCAGAACATTTAAATGTAGAGAAAGATATGTACCAAGCCTGCCAGCCCCGAGCCCCCTCCTACTGCTCCATGGAGCCCCTTCCCCAGTATTTAATTCACCCGGTCGTCTTCACAGAAGCAGTGATTAAAGGTCGAACCCCACCTTCCCAAGCTGGTCAGAGGATATACCCAGAGTGAGAGGAAGCTGTCTGAATACAGGGTCCCATGTCCTCATTTCTTCCTCTGAAGGCAGGATTGTCAAAGCACAATGAGGAGGAATTGGGGTGCCGAACTCCACTGGCTCTCCGTCTCTTCATATAAAAAAATGGAAATGATATCGATTACTTCATGGTGGATGTGAGCAATCAATGAGATGATGACTGCCAGAGCTCAGAGAAGCAGTTTTCCCTGTCTAACAGGTGGCCACGTGCCGCGTCTCTGCCTCCCTCCTCTCCTCGTAGCCGAGATCCTCAGGCGTGTGGCCAGGGCTGCAAGGAGTTGAGTTCCTTCTGTGGAAACTCAAGCAAATCTGGAAGCCTCCCCTGCCCCACCTTCTCTGGGGGACTCAGAAGTCTCCCTTCCATCTCTGGGAGGCAGAGTGGGGCTCTGTGCTGTCACGTGGACTTTGGGAAGCCCATGAGGAAGCAAAGGATGGTAGCAACTCGAGGTCATAGGGAGAGTACTGCGTTTGAGTCAGAAGACCTGAGTCTCAGACTCATGGACCTTCCCCTTTTTATCCATCTCTCCTTGGCACTGAGCGCCAGGTTCTTCCTGTGGAAATGGGACACTAGGACCCAGTTGTGAGGTTTGGAGAAGACAAGCAGGTGTGACACTATTGCTATTAGTCTTGGGCAGAAATCTAGTCTACTCTCACAAAACTAAGACAGCATTAGCAGGAGGCCTCAGAAAGGAGCAGAGGGTGGAAGCTTAGCTCTGTGCACTGGGTACCACTTCCATCCCCCTGGAGAGGAGTGCACGTTCTGCGAGAGTCTAACTAGCTCTGTTGAAGCAAGTCTAGACTCACCCTGCAGCTCACTGTCCTCATCCGATCATCGTCAGGTCTAATGACTCAGATGAGAATAATCAGTAATTATAGAGCATTTGCAACGGACCAGGGATGGTTCAAAGGCTTTACATGGACCATCTGATTTTATTCATAGAATAACTGCTATGAGGTGGTTGTTTTTATTATTCTTAGTCTACAGGTGAAGAAGGTCAGGTGCAGAGAGGTTAAGGAACATGTCTAAAATCACACAGGTAAGCAATGCAGGAAGGCTTTGAACCCCAGAGTCTGAGTCCAGAGGTTTTACACATAGCCACTGCACCGAGCTCTCCCCCGACACCTGCCACCACCATCTCTTGCCAAGATTTCTGCATTTCCTTGCTGATATAACTGCCCCTGGTTTTACCCTTCTATAATCTATCCTCCACACAGCTGCTGGAGAAGTCCTTCCAAAACACAGCCCTGGTCACATCACTCTCTGGTCAAAGCCATTCAAGGGCTCACCATTTTTTCACAGGATGAAGTCCAGGCTTCTTCAATTGGCCCATAAATCCCTGTGCAATCTGGCTTCTGTCTACTTTTTCCCAGCCTGCTTCCCACTGAACCTGTTCATCTTACACTCAGGGACAGTGGGGTGTTCTATGTTTTTTCATTCTGCTTCATCTTGGTGTATTCAATTCCTTAATCCTCCTGAAATACCTCTTCATCACCCAAAAACTCCTATTCATTCAACCCTAATATGCAGCCCGCCCTGTCCCGCCCAGGCCCCTGCTCCCTGCACATCCTGGACCTGTTCCCAGTACAGCGTCCATCACCTTGGAAGGCAACAATGTGTCTGCAGACCTATCTGTCCCGACAGACTGTGACTTCCTAGAAGCAGGATCCTTTGGCTTCCCAACAACTCCTGTACGAGAAGACATTAACAAACACGTTGAAAATGCTTTTAGGTATGAAAAATTGTCACTAGTATTATGATGGCACAATACAGGCAACAGTGCCCCAGGACTCCAACCTATTACCTTGGCTTCCTACAAAAACCCAGCCTCAGCAGCTCTGCCCACGTCCCTCCTCTCCTCCTAGGTGACACCCAAACCCAGAAGTGGGTGGGTTTCAGCATCAGACACACCCCCGCTTCCACTTGCTCTTCTCGCTACTCCAGCCCTCCTGACTCCTTCAGATGCTGGAGAAGAGAGCTCACGGCTTCCATCACCAACCAGGACCAGGTAGGGGCAACACCGGTTCACTTCCTAGACCTGCGTGCTCACCCACATCTAGTTAAGGCAGGCACAGGACCTTCAAGAGATGCCATTGTCGAGCAACCTGGGGAAGCAGAGAGGAAGGCAGTGGCCAGTGAAGGTGGGGCTTTAGGAACCCGTCTTCCCTTGTGTCTGCTCTCCATCCTGGGCAGCTAGACTCACTGGGGATGCTGTGGAATGGATGAATGAACAAATGATGCGAGTCACTCACCCTGCCCAATGGTTTGGCTCAGTCATTTCATTGGGATACTGCTAAGAGCAGCCCTGCCCGGGGCCCGTGTGTAACGGCTGCTAGAAAACACTTAGCAGTACGTGTCTTGTCAGAGGTGCAAGAAGGCTGTTCCTTCAGGACTTCCCAGGGCACAGGATACCTCAGGACCGAGCCCCTGTCAGGGGGAGGAGCCAACCGAGAAGAACAACATTTTCCTGTGCCCTTGACTGGAACTCGATTGTCCACTTGAAAGGGAGACAGATCATCATCCAGCTTATCTCTGCGCCAGCTCCAGGGTAGCCCTGTGGGAGGCTGCCAGGGAGGCTGCCAGGTGTTTTATTTTTCACATTGGTGTGTAAGTGACATCTAGCTCCCTTTCCGGCCACAGGGAGGTTGCTGCTTAATTCAGGCTCTGGAGAGACGTCGCCGGCAGCCCGGCAACCCGCAGCCAGGCGGTGAGGTTTATCTAATTGCACATGCAGACCCACCTCCCCGTTCTGCTCCAGGAAGCCTCGCTATTTATTGCACAGCCTGCAACGCATGAGCTGCCCCCTGCTCTGTGAAGCCTTCCCAGCCACATGGCTCACAGCCACACTGGAGCCCTTTCGCTGGCTGCATCACCCACACACAACCCAACCAGGTAACCACTAGCTTTTGCTACATAATAACCACCGCAGACTCTGTGGGCTTAAAACATTGCAGTGTGAGCTCACAGTGGGGTGGGTGGTTATGTCGGCCTCTGACGGTTTCAGTCACCTGTCAGCTAGGTTCTGTCAGCCGGGGACATGGAGCCACTGAACCTCTAGCAGGCTAGTCTGAACTCGTCTGCGTGACAGGGGCACGTTCCCAGGCAAGGGCAGAAGCTGCAAGGCTTCGTGAGGCCTGAGCTTAAACCTGGAGCAACGTTGTAGCTGCCCCCTTCCAGTGGTTAGAGGAGCAAACCCCAGAGGTCAGTGCTGATTCCAGAGCCGGAAACAGGTTCCAGTCTTGAAGGGAGGGGCTTTGAACCCACACCCTATCTGCAGAGAGATAGGCGTACTGGGGGAGGGCAGGGAACGTCTACACCAGGCATCTGTTATTGCCGTTTCATTATTTCCTCTTGAACCGGATAAGAAGTAGGTCTGAGGCTGAAATCCAGGAACCCTGACTCCAAGTCACCGTCAAGAGAAAGGCTAGGCTCTGGCCGGTTTGGCTCAGCGGGTAGAGTGTCAGCCTGCGGTCCAGAGAGACCTGGGTTCGGTTCCCGCTAAGGGCACGTACCTCGGTTGCAATTTGTCCCCGGCCCTTGCGGGTGGCAACCACTCGATGTGTCCCTTTCACGTCGATGTTTCTCTTTCTCTCTCTCTCCCTCTCTCTCCCTCCCACTCTATCTGAACAAAAAGTAGAAAAATGTCCTTGGGTGAGGGTAAAAAAAAAAAAAAGAGAGAGAGAGAGAGAGAAAGGCCTGCAGCTTGTGCTTTGGCGTCTTTGGACCTAGATTTGAATTCTGTCTCCGCTGCTTACCCTTCATGTGACCTTGGCGAGTCACTGGCTCCTTTCCAGCATTCCTTTCTTTTCCTACAGTACAGGGATGTTCATAATTTCCACCTGGGAAGTTGTCAGGACGAAGTGAGCATGGGTGCAGAGCACGGGGCCTGGCACGGGGAAGGCTTCACGAGGTGGTGTTTACGGTCAGGATTCTCACCAAACACAACGGCCATTATTTCACCCACCACCAAGTAAAGCGTGGAAGGCCCATCCCACGTGCTAATCCTGCATGTTGCTCAAGGGCATGGAGTATGCACACAAAAATATTTATTGCATCTTTGTTTATAATAGGAAAAAATTTGAAAGCAGCATAAATATCCAACAATAGGGGGTTGGTTAAATGAATGGTAGTACATTGACCCAAAGGACTGCATTGGAGTCATTAAAAATGACAAAGCTGTGTGTGCTGACATTGAAAGCTGGACATGATGTATTGCCAAGTGGGAAAGAGGGTTACAAAACAGTCCATATAGGACAAGGCCACCTATGTGAAATATATTTATATGTAGATATACACGTAGAAGTCTTGGTGGACAGATATAGAAACGCTAATGTGTCTTCATGGGAGATTATAGGATTTCCTTCCCTTTTAATCCTACCCTTTCTAATTCTTCACCAATGAAATGGGTTATGTAGCTAATTTCTTTAAACATTTGCAATGGGAGCGTCGCTCTGGCTTCAGAACCCATGCCAGGCGCCAGGACTTGAACTTGGCACCAAGAGTTTTTGAGCCTGTTAATGTCAGGCTCGGTGCGGGTGGCTCCCCTGTGGCTCCGGGATGTGTTCCACGGAATTCCTCCGGGATGTAGGAAGGAGTTCACTCCTAACCCTCACCCCAGGGCCATTTTCCCTGAGGGTGCCTGCAGCTGCTTCTTCCTCTCCCTGCCCCTTAGACACCGCGACTGTCCCCATGAAGCCAGTACTGGGGGAGAGATGAGGCAGCCATCCTCAGGGGCTGCCCGCTCCCCAGCCAAGCAGCCGGAGAAATGAAGGGAGAGGCCTGGGCCCAGGTGCCCAAGCTGGCAGGTGGTCATGGCGCTGGATGGGGCTGGGGCATGGAGCAATGGCTGCGGACTCCAGCTGGCTGTCCGCCTCCATGCACTGGGCCCAAAGAGCTGCCAGCCAAGGGCAACACCAGCACAGGCCTGAAAGAAAGGAGACGGCCCCTCCCAGCCTATTGATAGGGGCTGGGCTATTTAAAAATAAAAAATGTCCATTAGCCACAGTTTCACCCAAGAGAGCCCCCACGTCTTCAGGGAAATGAACACTCCAGGTAGCTCTGTCTCCCCATTTCACCCAAACCCCCAGCTGGCTTTACTCTGGGCTCTGTGCACTTTCCTGGGCCTGCAGCATCCCCATCGGGTCCCTTCCTTACGCACGGACTGGGTTCCTCCTGCAGGGCCCATGGGTCAGTGTGTCCTCTACTGAGTCTGCCAAAAGCAAGTGACCAACCCCAGCTCCTCACGCAGACAGGCAAGTTGATACTTTTCACCAGAAAGGCATTTGTCACATCCTGAGCTGTCTTGTATGGGTACAGGTGGGTTAGCTTGAGCAAAGTGGTTTAGGAGTACAGCACAGGGTTTAGGAGTACAGCACATTGGCTGGTACAATATTCAGCGGAGGCATTTCCCTTTGGGGGGACCCACCAGGCCAACCCCTGGTTACTCGCGGGGAGCGGGGAAGCTGGTAGAGATGGCATCCGCCCTCGGGACGCCAAAATGCCAACGCTGTGGGCGTGTGTGAATGTGAAGTTGAGTCACAATATTATTAATTATGAGGAAGTTGAGGAATGGAGGCAAACTTTCTCCCACCCCCATTTGCTGACAATTAAGGCAGGCAGGCTGTGAATCCCCAGCCATCATTCTCTCCTTCCCCAGCTCCCGTAATTGGGTTAGAACGGCTCTGTGAAACAAGCATGCCTCCAGACTGGCGCTACGTTAGAGCCCTTTATAAATTAGGCAATAAATCGGGATGCTTCCCCATCTGCTATCCAAATTGAGGCGATCTGAGATTTGCCACGAGGCACCAAGATGTGCAGTGCAGCCCGGACTCCTGTGTGTTTACAGTGCTGGGGGTGGGCTGGAGGGCACGGTAGTGGTGGAACCTCAGAACTGATGGCTCAGATGACTCTTCTGACTTTGCACGTATTACCTCTGTGGCCTTGGACAAGTATCTCGATCTCTCTCTGTGTCTCAGTATTGTTATCAGCAAAATGGGAATAATACGAGCACCTGCCTCATACGGTCGTCGTGAAGTTTAATAAGCTAATCCGTGTGAAGTGCTAAGAACGCCATCTGGCAGAGAGAAACCTAGCAAATGTTAACAACCCTACCACCGCGATTCAAGTTCATAAAGTTCCAGGAACACAAAGGCATTCCAGTGCAAAATGCCTGCTGGAAGAACAGAAGCCAGGGTGGCAGCCATGAGCTCTCTCTCAGGCAAGGCAACTCCTGTCGCACTTCTCCACCTCCACCCGGCTTGGGTGAAACCGAAGTCCCTGCCCAGCTCCAGACCTGCACCGTTCCAGCTGGATGTGGCTGGAGGAAAGCCCCAAACCATGCCGACGGCGCGCTCTCTCCATTTGTATCCACCCACCTCACAGGCCTTACTACAACCTGGGAATCACCCCGCATGCTCCTGTCTCGCCCCCGCTCCTAGCAAACTATTTTATACCTCCTCCCTCCTCCTTCTCCTCCTCCTCACTCTTAGCTATAACCTTGCTTCCTAGTTCCCTGGGAACATAAAAATACTCAGAGGACAGCTTCCCCAGGTTCCCAGCGCCTCAGCCAGCAGCCTGATTGACACCTGCATTGTTGCCCATACACGCTGCACTCCCTCCTGTGGGCCTGCACGTGCCTCTGTCCCTGGGGCTCATCGCTTCCTGCCTGGGAAGGACGCCTGTCGACCTGAAAACATGTCCTTTGTTCCTCTCGCATCAATTTTCCTTGTCTCTTGGACTGTTCTCATGAACATTCACGCTCTTGATGACATCTCTCTCACCCCAGATGCTGGCCCGTTTCTCCACTCTCTTCACAGTAAAGATCTGCAGCATTGCCCGGACTGCTCGGTCTGGGTCCTCTCTTCCCATGTTCCTTGACCCACTCGACCAGCTTCCATTCCCGCGGCTCCAGCGAGCAGTGCCTGTCATGGTCCTCCGCGCCTTCCCGCTGCTTGATCCCGGGGCGGTTCTAAGCCTCCCCCTCCTCGCCCCCCAGCCGCCGTTGACAGAGTTGATCATTCCCTCCTCCCTAAAACACAGTCTTCTCTTCGTTTCTGAGTCTCTTCTTGTCCTCTCGGGCAAGAAGTCTTCTCGACCTCCTTTGCTGTCTCTTGCTTATTTCCCTTGCCTCTCAACATTGAAGTGCGTCTCAAACTTTTCCTGTCCGAACTAGATTGTTCTATCTGATCTTGTGACTTGAAATACCTTGTCTAGGCTGATGACTTCCAAAGGTGTGTCTCTACCCCAGACATTACTTATTGAACATCTCCACTTGAATAGCCAGTGGACATCTCTAAGCTAACGTTGGAGATATTGGACTCCTGGTAGCTATGCCCACACTAGCGTCTCTGAAAGTTTTTCCAGCTCAGAAAATGGCAACTTTCCTCTTCCAGTTGTTCAGGACTCAAGTCTTGGAATTATTTCAGCTCCTCTCTTTCTACTGTTCATATCTAGTCAGCGAATCCTGTTGGCTCCTCTTTGAAAATTAAGCCAGAGTGAGACTACTTCTTGCCACCACCATTGCTACCATCCTGGCCAAAGACACTATCATCTTTCACCTGGATTATTTCAATAACCTTTCCTAGAGACTTAACACCTGTGTCCCCTGCAAAATACATATGTTGAAACTTTCCCCCCAGTGTGATGTTGCAGAAGATGGAGGCTTGGGAGGTTACTGAGTCACAGGGGTGGACTCTCACGATCGGGATTGCGCCCTCATCAAAGAAGCCCCCGAGAGCACCCTCACCTCTCCGCCCTGTGAGAACACAGGCAGACGACGGCTTTCTACGAACGAGGAGGTGAAGTCTCGCCAGTCCCCGACTCCGCCAGCCCCTTGGCCTTGGATTCCTCGTCTGCAGAACGGTGAGAAATAGACGTGTGTCATTTTTAAGCCATCGGGACGAAGACGACCTCTGCACCAATGCTCCGGCTTTCACCGCGCACGGCACTTCTGCGCTGGTCTCCGCACGGCAGCTAGGTGAATTGTTGATCCTTTAGAAGTAGATTTCCGAGCATGGTGCTTCTCTGCTGCGCACTCCCCTGCCCTGCCCATTTCACTGCAAGAAGAAGCCGAAGGCCCTCCAATGGCCTCCAAGGGCGAGGCCCCCCTGCCTGCCGCACATCAGCTCCTGTGCCTCGGGCTGGCCCGTGCTCCCTTCCAGCCACCCTGGCCTCCGGGGGCCCTGAGTGCACCCAGCAAGCACCCGCCTCAGAGCCTTTGCACGTACTTGACATTCTCTCTCTCTGGAAAGCTCTTCCTCTAGACATCAGATGATTTATGTCAATCAAGTCTTCATGCACAAGCCATCTCCTCAGAGAACTTCTCCCACCCTTCCCCCCACCCTCCCGAGCTCCCGAGCTCCGCTTCGCTGCTCTCCACACTACTCACCCAACAGCAGGGCTTCTACGGTGTTGTCTGCTGGTATAGCCCCTGAACCTAGCGCACTTAGCTCTCAACGGACCTTTGTTTAAGGAATGGATAAACGAACCTACCTTCCAACTCTGTGTCACGGGGATGCAGAGGTTACAGTGCTGTCCTGGCAGTGTGATAGGGTCAGTGGAAGGGACCTGGGAGGTAGAATCAATTTTGTAGCTTATAAATTATTTATGAAAACCTCTCTCACGGAGTAAGATTTGGCTTGGGGCATGATGACAATCAAGTCTTCCAAGGTTCTGCAATGTCAACATTTCTGTCTTAGTTTACATAACCCCAGAGACTACCACTGCTGATGTAGGAGACAATCCACAAATGGTACGTGTACGGAGCATCTGCCGTAGGTCCCCAGGCCACTGTGACAGGCTACTCCATGGGCATGTTATGCCTCCCTTAAGACCTTCTGGGGGATAGGGAGGGGTCTTTCTTTTCTTTTCTTTTTTTTTCCTGCTCTTCCCTGGACCCTATGGTCATAACATAAGTTGGGCATGTGGTAAAGGCTTGTTGATAAATTGAATCCTCCAAAATGAAGTTTCATGAAGGGCTCAGAAGTGTTCTGCAATAGGTTTCATAGTCTGACTCTATAATTACAACTTAACTAATTGATCATCCTTTACGATTAAGGTGAGTTTATTTACCCGTGTCCTTGTCCCGGCAGAAATGTGTTGGACAGTGTTGGTTATATCCCCCAAATTTCAGTGGCTTAACAAAATGAAAGTTTATTTTTTACCCATGAAAAGTCCAGTCAGGTGTTTGAAGGGTTGACTTTCATGAAGAAATTGTGTGACCCAGGTCTGTCATCTTGTAGTTCCACAAACCCTTGGGGTCTTGGAGTCCTCTGCGAGACACCGCTCTGGCAGATACGGAAGGAGACCAAGTGGCATGTACGGGAGGACAGTGTGAACCAGGTTTGGAGGTGGCGAGCAGGCCCACTCTCATTCCATCGGCCAGAATTCATTCCCGTGATCATACCTAGCTGCAAAGGAAGCTGGGAGATGCATCCAGCCATATGCCCTGGAGGAAAAGAAAATGGTTTTGATCAATTCTGCCACAATGGGGAAACTAAATGTCAACATCAGCCTAACCCGGGCCACATGATAACAACTTCGACCTTTTGGGTAACCCTTGGATAAGTTAAAATCAATAGGCCTCAGTTTTCTTTATCCAAGATACCCTCTTACCCAATCCCCCTTTCTCCCCATCCTATTCCCTTCACAAAGGTGAAACATTTAAGATTTATTTGCCCACTACTTGGCTGGTTTTTCACTTTTGAAGGTTCTCATGACTGACCTATCTCACAACCTATGCTGACCTATCTCACAACCTATGCTGACCTATCTCACAACCTATGCTGACCTATCTCACAACCTATGCTGACATCTGAGATTCGCTGCATAGAGGCTTGGTGGAAATGTCCATCTTGTTCCACTATTATTATTATCAGTTATTGAGAGTGTGCAAGACAGAGCTCAGGGTGGCTGAAGAGCATGGCCTGGAGGCTAAGGCAGGGACAGCATCTCAAGTCTACCCTGACCGGTTGTGTGAGCTTAGGCAAGTAATATGGTGTCCAGGGCTGTTTCTATTTCTGCAAACTAGGCTAATAGAGACATTGATCTCACAAATGCATGAGAATTGAATGAGAGAACACATCTAGAGTACTTGTGTCAGGCATGTTAGCTGTTATTATTGTTATTATATCACCATATTTTTTGTCATCATTATCAGCCATTCTTTGCATAGAACCTTGGTTCAGAGAACTTTTTCTTCTAAGGCTTAGGAGCAGTTTCGACCCTTTAATCCAGTACCCAAACAGCACAACCATAGGCCCAAGATGGACATTTCCACCAAGCCTCTATGCAGCACAACCATAGGCCCCTGAGGCAGGTAGCATTTTTAAAAATTGTTTTTATTGATTTTTTTTTAGAGGAAAAAAAAGGGATAGAGAGATAGAAACATCAATATGAGAGGGAAACATTGATTGGCTGCCTCCTGCATGCCTCCTACTGGGGATTGAGCCCTGACCAGGAATCAAACAGGGACCTCTCGGTCCATGGGACGATGCTCAATCCACTGAGCCACACTGGCCAGGGCATTTTTTTCCAAATAGATGCTGCAACTCAATTGAAATCCAAGCTTTGGCCTCGTGGCCCAACTTCTCAGATGGCATGTGTCCTGAGCGCTCACACTTGGATCAGCATCAGACTCATCGGTCTGCTCTTCCCCTACTTTTCCATGATTGCACTTGTTTCTTGCAGCTTGGGTCAGAGTTACATTCATTGGCTCGGTCACTCTGAAAATCCTCACTCTTCCCAGAGTTTCATGTTCACTCAAGCTGCAACTGTCTTTGATTTAAATTTCAGCTCGGAGTCAGCCAGGAGTCTCTCTGAAGCCTGTCAGAATCAAGCCCTTGTGAATGAGGAGAAGAGCTGGGCCAGGCTCTCTCAGGCTCCCCGTTGGCCCTCCTCCCTCAGGCAGGGAGGCATCTTCCCCGTTCCTCGGGGACTTACTGCAGACAGCTAGGGGTCAATAAGATAGCCAGAAGGTCCACCAGGTCGGGCTCTCTGGAAATGAGAAATCTCGACAACCAAGGGAATCTCTAGCCCCCTATCTGATGGCCTTTCACTCCAGGCCACATGCAACAAACAGACATTCCAGGGGGACAAAGGGATTCTGACAGCTTGTGGAGTTCACTGTAGTGAAGACATGAGCTGAGCTGAGCGGGTTTGCTGCTGACAGCTCTCGGCAGCATTCACCTGCACAGGAAAAGGAACAAGGTTCAACCCTCCACAGAGCCTGTCTCCAGTTTAGCTCTCATCAGTCATGCCTTTAATGAATTAATGAAGAAGACTTTAATGCACACTTGTTATGTTGCAAGTACTAAGATCTGCGTCAGACACGCCACTGTAAATAAGGCTCCTTCTTTCCTTGAGGAACCCATAGTCCAAATACACAGCAGTTTACGTAATAGTGTGCAAAATGCTGCGGCAGAAGTGAGCAGTGCATTTTCTGGGAACACAGAAGAGGACAGGGGCACATTTCGCCTGCCAGGGGATGGTGAGTCAGAGGTGGTTTCACGGCACAGGGGACATAGCAGTCTTGGAAACTCAGAGAATCACGAGTGTGATAATAAGGTTATTTTGGTTGCAAGTAAAAAAAAACAAAACAAAAACCCCTGGACTAGTTAGTTTAAATAAGAAAGAGTTATTGTAAGGACCCTGGTTGTTTCAAGGAATCCAAGGAGGATATGAACAAGTTAATCTCAAAATTGGTGAAAATCCAGACGTTTGGGAGACCTTGGCCTCAAGGATCTGATCTTTCTAGAGAGTGTACATGGACATGACTCTCCTCTACCAACTCCTCACATCTGGTTGGCTCAGCCCCAAATTCCACATTTTTAAACGAATTTGATTGGCCCAGCGTGAATCAGAGGTTCAGTCCTGGTTTGTATAGCTGGACCTGGAGCTCCAGCTTAGACAGTTCAGACCCAGCCACTGAACCCAGGGAAGTTCCCAAGGAAGAGGGCCCCTCGTGGGCTTGATGTCCACCCCAAGAGAGGGCACTGCAAGGAAACCGGAAGGACATTTCGTTGGCTAGAGCAGAGGTGGCAAATGCATTGAGACACAGGCATAAGAGGGGCACGGTGTGATTGAGGCAAACAGCAGGTTTGGGGTCACTCTGTGCAATCTCTGTGACGTACACGCACACTGAATATCCACTGATCATGTCATGTTTTGTGTGCATGAAGAAAAGCTACTATTTACAATCTTTTTATTTAAGGTTTGTTGGCTAACAAGCAAAAAGGGGATTTATTAGAAACCTACGAGGGGCAAAAGGGTCACAAATTGAAAGAGGCTAGAAAAAAAAAATCACTCTTACACCTCTAGGAAATCTTGGAAGCAGACACCTCTCTGCCTTCCCCTGCCCAGCACTGCTGGGATGAAGGAAGCGGACAGTGTACAGTACGTGTATTAAAGTTCTAGAGAGTTGGAAAATTGCATTTTTTTTCATATCTTAAAGGATGAACATTAAAAAGCAAGTCATATGTCTCTTTATGTACTTGATATCTCTCTCTCTCTCTCTCTCTCTCTCTCTCTCTCTCTCTCTCTCTCTCTCTCTCTCTCTCTCTCTCTCTCTCTCTCTCTCTCTCTCTCTCTCTCCTGCCCAGCATTTAGCTCCCTCTTCCAACACCTTCCTAATTTCCTTTTGGAGAATTATCTCCTTCTGGTGGCTCCCACTCAGTGCCTTGGTACAGTCAAAAGTAAATCCATGAATAAAGCCCATCTCTTCAGATTCCGTCTCCCTCATCTTTGAAGTGTGAGCAAGGGCACGAGACGGAACCCATGTTCTTAATGAGACGTCGAACGCGGATGTTGATTCCAAGCACAGAGCTGAAGGGTCCCTTGGGGCTGCTCCCAGGGCTGACCTTCCTCTCACTCCTCTGGTTCAGCAAGGGCAAGATTAAGACTGAGGCTCAGAGATTCTGATGCCCCTCTCCAGCCTCACTGGTGGCCTAAATTAAGGAAAAAGGAGAGACAGAAAATCGCCCTCACTCAGCAAAGCAGTTCTCTGCCCTTACTGACTATGGTAACAAAATTAACTAGTAGAGCATTTTGAAATTTCCATAGCAAGAGGCAAAGCAAATTTGTTTAGGGGTTCGGGTTAGCTGGCCATCATTCATAAAACTACTGTGTGAGTTATAGCAGAACCCACGGGGGTGTGGCTCTGTAAGTCAGTTCAGGTAGGCACTCATTCTTTTTTTTTTTTTTTTAATTTTTTTTTAATTTATTTATTTTTTATCAATTATTTTTTGTTACAGATGTTTCTCCTTTTTTCCCCCACTGATTTCCCCCCTCCCCCTCCCTCCCTGCCCTGTCCCCAGTTTGTTGTCTATGTCCACTGTTCATGCATACATGCATAGAAGTTCTGTGGTTTATCTCTCCCCCACCACCCCCTCTTCTGGGGATTGTCAGTCTATACCCCACTTCCATGTCTCTGGGACTACCCCATTCCTCAGACTGTTATGTTCATTATATTCCACAAATAACTGAGATCATATGATACTTGTCTTTCTCGGTTTGGCTTCTTTCACTTAGGATGATACTTTCCAGGTCCCTCCAAGTCATCTCAAAGGATAAGAGATCTTTCTTTCTTACAGCTGCGTAGTACTCCATTGTGTATATGTACCACTGTTTTTTTATCCATTCATCTACTGATGGACACCTGGGCTGTTTCCAGATCTTAGCTATTGAAAATAGTGCTGCTATGAACATAGGGGTACATATATTCTTTCTGATTGGTGTTTCAGGCTTCTTAGGGCATATTCCTAGAAGTGGGATCACTGGGTCAAATTGAAGTTCAATTTTAATTTTTTGAGGTAACACCATATTGTTTTCCATAGTAGCTGCACCAGTCTGCATTCCCACCAGCAGTGCACTAGAGTCCCCTTTTCTCCACACCCTCGCCAACACTTGTTGTTTGATGATTTGTTGATGGCGGCCATTCTGACAGGTGCGAGGTGATACCTCATTGTTGTTTTAATTTGCATCTCTCTAATGATTAGTGATGATGAGCATTTCTTCATATGTCTCTTAGCCATTTGTATGTCCTGTTTGGAGAGGTGTCTATATAGTTCCTATGCCCATTTTTTAATTGGGTTCTTTGTCTTCCTTTTGTTGAGTTGTATGAGCACTCTATATATATTGGAAATTAACCCTTTATCTGATATATCATTGGCAATTATGCTCTCTCATACAGTGGATAGCCTTTTCATTTTGATGATTGTATCTTTCGCTGTGCAGAAGCTTTTGAGTTTGATGTAGTCCCATGTGTTCATTTTCTCCTTTGTTTCTGTTGCCTTAGGTGATGTATCAGTGAAAATTCTGCTGCGTATGATGTCTGAAATTTTGTTGCCTACAGTTTCTTCTAGGATTTTTATGGATTCATGAGTCACATTTAAGTCTTTTATCCATTTTGAGTTTATTCTTGTGTAGGGTGTAAGTTGATGGTCTAGTCTCATTTTTCTGCATGTAGCTGTCCAATTTTCCCAGCACCATTTATTAAAGAGGCTGTCCTTACTCCACTGTATGCTCTTGCCACCTTTGTCAAATATTAATTGAGCATATTGCCTTGGGTCCATTTCTGGGTTCTCTGTTCTGCTCCACTGGTCTATATGAGGCACTCATTCTTATTGGACAGTGAATCTGCTCTGATTGGTCACTGCAACATGTTGATTGGTTGACACTAGTGCCAGATCCGCTGGCAAATATTTTGGATCTCCTCTGTATTTGCTCTGTGTAAGGCACTTTGCCTACTGCTTTATAGACTATCTCATCTGATCTTCACAGATTTTATCACACGAACATTTTTTAGGTATGGGTCTTTTTTTTAATGGATTTTATTTATTTCATAGATGGGAAAACAGAGGTTCCGAGAGGCTGATCCCCTATTCCTTAGTAGTGCAGCTAGTGAGTGATGGACTCAGGATCTGAACCCCGAGTCCGCACTCTGCTCTGGTGAGTCACCCCACCTCAGTCACCCAAGACTTCTCACTTCTGCAGAAGAGTCTCTACCGGATTTATGCTTCTTTGAGCCGTGGCTTGAAGTGTTACTTTTACCTCGACTTTCCTTTATCACACTGGAGAAACTGGCCTCATCAGGGGACTCAGCTGAGGGGCTTGAACCACATGATGGTTTTGAACCTTTGTCCTTCGGCAGCAGAACTCTTTGCCCAAATGCAGAAGCTCGGTGCCGAAAACACCCGTGGCGACGGCTGAAAACCGCCTGTCTGGAGGAGACCTGAGGTCCTCCTGGCTGTGATATCCCCGAAGTGAGACAAGTTAGGGGGGCGTGTGTCCGCGCCCCCCTTGCAAACGCCGCCTGGCGAGAGCGCTGGGCTGGTATCTGATACCACGGGCTCAGCATTCCCCAGCCCTCATGTCCTGACCAGGCAACAGGGTCAGTGGGCACCTCGGCCCCAAGGGGGTGTGGCCTGGAATTAGTCTTCTTCTGAGGAGCTGGAGACCCCGTGTGAATCCAGGTTCCCACAGCTCTGCCCAGCAGCGTCTGGCATCTGAGACACTGTCCCCATCCCTCTACTCAAGCTCCTGCCTCTCTCTCCCTCTTTCCCCACAGTTACTGCTGAGCCCGGAGCCTTGTCCTAAACCCCAGCCTGCTTGGCGGGGCCCCAGGCACTGCTCAGTCCTTTCTGAAACCTTGGCCTCACCTTCTCCCATCGGCTCTGAACAGACTATTTGAGTCACACCACAGTGTCACGGGATGAGAGGCTGTGTCCCTCAGGGCAGACCCTGAAGACTCATGCGAAAGTGATTTGTTATGAAGTGTTTCCAGAAAAATCCAGCAGGGAAGTGGGACAAGTGAAGGAAGAAGCCAGGCAAGATGTGATCTCAAGCAAAGACCCAGATGTGGTAACTTGGGCTTAATTCCATAAGGGGGCTCTGAGGACACCCCAAGTCACAGCTCAGAGCGGCCCCAGTCAAGGGCAAAGAGGCTGGAGTGCCTGTACCCTTCTGGCTTGCTGTGTGCGCCCAGTGAGCTCCTCTGTCTCGCAGGAGTGCCTGTACCCTTCTGGCTTGCTGTGTGCACCGAGTGAGCTCCTCTGTCTCGCAGGAGTGCCTGTACCCTTCTGGCTTGCTGTGTGCGCCCAGTGAGCTCCTCTGTCTCGCAGGAGTACCTGTACCCTTCTGGCTTGCTGTGTGCGCCGAGTGAGCTCCTCTGTCTCGCAGGAGTGCCTGTACCCTTCTGGCTTGCTGTGTGCGCCGAGTGAGCTCCTCTATCTCGCAGGAGTGCCTGTACCCTTCTGGCTTGCTGTGTGCGCCGAGTGAGCTCCTCTGTCTCGCAGGAGTACCTGTACCCTTCTGGCTTGCTGTGTGCACCGAGTGAGCTCCTCTATCTCGCAGGAGTGCCTGTACCCTTCTGGCTTGCTGTGTGCACCGAGTGAGCTCCTCTGTCTCGCAGGAGTGCCTGTACCCTTCTGGCTTGCTGTGTGCACCGAGTGAGCTCCTCTGTCTCGCAGGAGTGCCTGTACCCTTCTGGCTTGCTGTGTGCCCGAGTGAGCTCCTCTGTCTCGCAGGAGTGCCTGCACCCTTCTGGCTTGCTGTGTGCACCGAGTGAGATCCTCTGTCTCGCAGGAGTGCCTGTACCCTTCTGGCTTGCTGTGTGCACCGAGTGAGCTCCTCTGTCTCGCAGGAGTGCCTGTACCCTTCTGGCTTGCTGTGTGCGCCGAGTGAGCTCCTCTGTCTCGCAGGAGTACCTGTACCCTTCTGGCTTGCTGTGTGCGCCGAGTGAGCTCCTCTGTCTCGCAGGAGTGCCTGTACCCTTCTGGCTTGCTGTGTGCACCAAGTGAGCTCCTCTATCTCGCAGGAGTGCCTGTACCCTTCTGGCTTGCTGTGTGCACCGAGTGAGCTCCTCTGTCTCGCAGGAGTACCTGTACCCTTCTGGCTTGCTGTGTGCACCGAGTGAGCTCCTCTATCTCGCAGGAGTGCCTGTACCCTTCTGGCTTGCTGTGTGCACCGAGTGAGCTCCTCTATCTCGCAGGAGTGCCTGTACCCTTCTGGCTTGCTGTGTGCACCGAGTGAGCTCCTCTGTCTCGCAGGAGTACCTGTACCCTTCTGGCTTGCTGTGTGCACCGAGTGAGCTCCTCTATCTCGCAGGAGTGCCTGTACCCTTCCTGGCTTGCTGTGTGCACCGAGTGAGCTCCTCTGTCTCGCAGGAGTACCGTACCCTTCTGGCTTGCTGTGTGCACCGAGTGAGCTCCTCTATCTCGCAGGAGTGCCTGTACCCTTCTGGCTTGCTGTGTGCACCGAGTGAGCTCCTCTGTCTCGCAGGAGTGCCTGCACCCTTCTGGCTTGCTGTGTGCACCGAGTGAGCTCCTCTATCTCGCAGGAGTGCCTGTACCCTTCTGGCTTGCTGTGTGCACCGAGTGAGCTCCTCTGTCTCGCAGGAGTGCCTGCACCCTTCTGGCTTGCTGTGTGCACCGAGTGAGCTCCTCTGTCTCGCAGGAGTGCCTGCACCCTTCTGGCTTGCTGTGTGCACCGAGTGAGCTCCTCTATCTCGCAGGAGTGCCTGTACCCTTCTGGCTTGCTGTGTGCACCGAGTGAGCTCCTCTGTCTCGCAGGAGTGCCTGTACCCTTCTGGCTTGCTGTGTGCACCGAGTGAGCTCCTCTGTCTCGCAGTGCCTGCACACTTCTGGCTTGCCTGGTGCACCCTTATGGCTGTGCTGTGTGCACCGAGTGAGCTCCTCTGTACTCGCAGGAGTTGACACTGGTCACCCTCACACACTAGGCTTGCTCGTCCCGTGCACCGAGTGAGCTCCTCTGTTCTCCGCAGGAGTGCCTGCTACCATTCTGGCTTGCTGTGTGCACCGAGTGAGCTCCATCGATCTCGCAGGAGTCGCCTGTACCGTCCTGCTGGCTTGCTGCTGTGCACCGAGTGGAGCTCCTCTTGTCTCGCAGGAGTAACGTACCTACACACTTGCACTCTCACACCAGTAGCTCCTCTATCTCGCAGGAGTGCTGTTACCCAGCCGGGCTTGCTGTGGGCACCGAGGGAGCTCCTCTGTCCGCAGGAGAAACTGACCCTGCTGCTTTGTGCACCGAGTGAGCTCTCTATCTCGCAGGAGTGCTTACCTTCTGGCGTGCTGTGTACACCGATGAGATCATCTGTCTCGCAGGAGTACCGTACCCTTGGCTTGCTGTGTGCCCGATGAGAGCCTCTATATCCAGGAGTGCCGACCCTTCTGGCTTGCTGTGTGCACCGAGGAGCTCCTCTATCTCACAGGAGCACCTGTCCCGTCTGGCTGCTGTGTGCCCGAGTGAGCTCCTCGATCTGCAGAGGCCATACCCTTCTGCTGCTGTGGCCGAGTGGCTACTCATCTCGCAGGAGTGCCGCACCCTTCCGGATTGCTGTGTGCACCGAGTGAGCTCAACTGTCTCGCAGGAGTGCCTGTACCCTCTGGCTTGCTGTTGAACCGATGAGTCCTCTGCTCGAGAGTGCGTGTACACTTTGGCTGCTGGTGCGCAGAGTGAGCTCCTCTGTCTCGCAGGAGTGCCTGTACCCTTCTGGCTGCTGTGTGCGCCGAGTGAGCTCCTATGCTCGCAGGAAGCCTGTACCCTTCTGGCTGCGGTTGCACCGAGTGAGCTCCTCTGTATAGCAGAGTGCCTGCACACTTCGGCTGGCTGGTGCGCAACGATGAGTGAGCTCATCTACCCTTCCTGTACCCTTCTGCTTGCTGTGTGCGCCGAGTGAGCTCCTCTGTCTCGCAGGAGTACCTGTACCCTCTCTGGCTTGCTGTGTGCAGCCGAGTGAGCTCCTCTGTCTCGCAGGAGTGCCTGTACCCTTCTGGCTTGCTGTGTGCACCGAGTGAGCTCCTCTGTCTCGCGGAGTGCCTGTACCCTTCTTGGCTTGCTGTGGCGCCGAGTGAGCTCCTCTGTCTCGCAGGAGTGCCTGTACCCTTCTGGGCTTGCCTGTGTGCCCGAGTGAGCTCCTCTGTCTCGCAGGAGTGCCTGTACCCTTCTGGCTTGCTGTGTGCACCGGTGAGCTCCTCTGTCTCGCAGGAGTGCCTGTACCCTTCTGGCTTGCTGTGTGCGCCGAGTGAGCTCCTCTGTCTCGCAGGAGTACCTGTACCCTTCTGGCTTGCTGTGTGCCCGAGTGAGCTCCTCTGTCTCGCAGGAGTGCCTGCACCCTTCTGGCTTGCTGTGTGCACCGAGTGAGCTCCTCTGTCTCGCAGGAGTGCCTGCACCCTTCTGGCTTGCTGTGTGCACCGAGTGAGCTCCTCTATCTCGCAGGAGTGCCTGCACCCTTCTGGCTTGCTGTGTGCGCCGAGTGAGCTCCTCTGTCTCGCAGGAGTGCCTGTACCCTTCTGGCTTGCTGTGTGCACCGAGTGAGCTCCTCTGTCTCGCAGGAGTGCCTGTACCCTTCTGGCTTGCTGTGTGCACCGAGTGAGCTCCTCTATCTCGCAGGAGTGCCTGCACCCTTCTGGCTTGCTGTGTGCACCGAGTGAGCTCCTCTGTCTCGCAGGAGTGCCTGTAACCCTTCTGGCTTGCTGTGTGCACCGAGTGAGCTCCTCTGTCTCGCAGGAGTGCCTGTACCCTTCTGGCTTGCTGTGTGCGCCCGAGTGAGCTCCTCTGTCTCGCAGGAGTACCTGTACCCTTCTGGCTTGCTGTGGCACGAGTGAGTCCTCTATCTCGCAGGAGTGCCTGTACCCTTCTGGCTTGCTGTATGTGCACCGAGTGAGCTCATCTATTCTCGCAGGAGTGCCTGTACCCTTCTGGCTTGCTGTGTGCACCGATGTGAGCTCCTCTGTCTCGAAGGAGTACCTGTACCCTTCTGGCTGCTGTGTGCACCGAGTGAGCTCCTCTATCTCGCAGGAGTGCCTGTACCCTTCTGGCTTGCTGTCGTGCACCGAGTGAGCTCCTCTGTCTCGCAGGAGTGCCCTGTACCCTTCTGGCTTGCTGTGTGCACCGAGTGAGCTCCTCTATCTCGCAGGAGTGACCTGTACCCTTCTGGCTTGCTGTGTGCACCGAGTGAGCTCCTCTGTCCGCAGGAGTGCCTGCTACCCTTCTGGCTGCTGTGTGCACCGAGTGAGCTCCTCTATCTCGCAGGAGTGCCTGTACCCTTCTGGCTTGCTGTGTGCACGAGTGAGCTCCTCTGTCTCGCAGGAGTGCCTGTACCCTCTAGCTTGCTGTGTGCACGAGTGAGCTCCTCTGTCTCGCAGGAGTACCTGTACCCTTCGCGCTTGCTGTGTTGCACCGAGTGAGCTCCTCTGTCTCGCAGGAGTGCCTGTACCCTTCTGGCTTGCTGTGTGCACCGAGTGAGCTCCTCTGTCTCAGCAGGAGTACCTGTACCCTTCTGGCTTGCTGTGTGCGCCGAGTGAGCTCCTCTGTCTCTCGCAGGAGTGCCTGTAACCCTTCTGGCTTGCTGTGGTGCCCCGAGTGAGCTCCTCTATCTCGCAGGAGTGCCTGCACCCTTCTGGCTTGCTGTGTGCAGCCGAGTGAGCTCCTCTGTCTCGCAGGAGTACCTGTACCCTTCTGGCTTGCTGTGTGCACCGAGTGAGCTCCTCTATCTCGCAGGAGTGCCTGTACCCTTCTGGCTTGCTGTGTGCACCGAGTGGCTCCTCTGTCTCGCAGGAGTGCCTGTACCCCTCTAGCTTGCTGTGTGCACCGAGTGAGCTCCTCTGTCTCGCAGGAGTGCCTGTACCCTTCTGGCTTGCTGTGTGCACCGAGTGAGCTCCTCTGTCTCGCAGGAGTGCCTGTACCCCTCTCGCTTGCTGTGTGCACCGAGTGAGCTCCTCTGTCTCGCAGGAGTGCCTGTACCCTTCTGGCTTGCTGTGTGCACCGAGTGAGCTCCTCTGTCTCGCAGGAGTGCCTGTACCCTTCTGGCTTGCTGTGTGCACCGAGTGAGCTCCTCTGTCTCGCAGGAGTGCCTGCTACCCTTCTGGCTTGCTGTGTGCACCGAGTGAGCTCCTCTGTCTCGCAGGAGTGCCTGCACCCTTCTGGCTGCTGTGTGCACCGATGTGAGCTCCTCTGTCTCGCAGGAGTGCCTGTACCCTTCTGGCTTGCTGTGTGCGCACGAGTGAGCTCCTCTATCTCGCAGGAGTGCCTGTACCCTTCTGGCTTGCTGTGTGCACCGAGTGAGCTCCTCTGTCTCGCAGGAGTGCCTGTACCCTTCTGGCTTGCTGTGTGCACCGAGTGAGCTCCTCTGTCTCGCAGGAGTGCCTGCACCCTTCTGGCTTGCTGTGTGCACCGAGTGAGCTCCTCTGTCTCGCAGGAGTGCCTGTACCCCTTCTGGCTTGCTGTGTGCACCGAGTGAGCTCCTCTGTCTCGCAGGAGTGCCTGTACCCTTCTGGCTTGCTGTGTGCACCGAGTGAGCTCCTCTATCTCGCAGGAGTGCCTGCACCCTTCTGGCTTGCTGTGTGCGCCGAGTGAGCTCCTCTGTCTCGCAGGAGTGCCTGTACCCCTCTAGCTTGCTGTGTGCACCGAGTGAGCTCCTCTGTCCGCAGGAGTGCCGTACCCTTCTGGCTTGCTGTGTGCACCGAGTGAGCTCTCTGTCTCGCAGGAGTGCTGTACCCTTCTGGCTTGCTGTGTGCACCGAGTGAGCTCCTCTATCTCGCAGGAGTGCCTGCACCCTTCTGGCTTGCTGTGTGCGCCGATGTGAGCTCCTCTGTCTCGCCGGAGTGCCTGTACCATCTAGCTTGCTGTGTGCACCGAGTGAGCTCCTCTGTCTCGCAGGAGTGCCTGTACCCTTCTGGCTTGCTGTGTGCACCGAGTGAACTCCTCTGTCTCGCAGGAGTGCCTGTACCCTTCTGGCTTGCTGTGTGCACCCAGTGAGCTCCTCTGTCTCGCAGGAGTGCCTGTACCCTTCTGGCTTGCTGTGTGCGCCGAGTGAGCTCCTCTGTCTCGCAGGAGTGCCTGTACCCCTCTAGCTTGCTGTGTGCACCGAGTGAGCTCCTCTGTCTCGCAGGAGTGCCTGTACCCTTCTGGCTTGCTGTGTGCGCCGAGTGAGCTCCTCTGTCTCGCAGGAGTGCCTGTACCCTTCTGGCTTGCTGTGTGCACCGAGTGAGCTCCTCTGTCTCGCAGGAGTACCTGTACCCTTCTGGCTTGCTGTGTGCGCCGAGTGAGCTCCTCTATCTCGCAGCAACCCTCCAACGACAAGATGCGGGAGCTGGAAAGGGATTTCAACCATCCTGGGAGCTGGTGCACACACATGGCTCAGGGATCGGGGGGGGTTGGGGGGGGGTGATCAGAGCCGCAGTGGCATGAGTCTCACACATCTGACTCTGGGTGTGGCCCCTCACAGGGTGATCCACACTGGGGGTACCTCCTCGGCTGTGATCCACACTCCCAGTGGCTGATTTTCTAGGGTGTGAAGGTGGACACACTGGTTCTTGCTTCCTCGATATCCATTCCCTCTTTCTTTTTTGCCCACTGGACCCCGGTTTTGATCAGAACAGCAGTGTGCCCAGTCCTCGGAGATGCACCACAATTAGTCTCCAATTTAAACATGACAATACAAGTCCTTGCTTTCCTGGCAGTTAGGGCTGGCATTTGGACTCTGGGGGCCATGAAATAATAGAAAAAAATATATTTATTGGCCCCTGTTCTTGGTTCCTGGCACAGAGCTCCTAAATCCCTTGGAATTTCCTTCATGGTAGGGATGTCTTTTGTTCTAATGAGGGGACTCTTGGTAGGCTCTTGGAGAGTTTCAGAATGGGGGCTAGTCACCGGAAACAGCAGCCGTGATCAGGAGCGCGAGACTTGCAGCCTCACTCCTACCATCCGGGAAGGAGAAAGGAGCTGGAGATCAAGCTGCTGAGTGATCACGCCCATGTGAGGAAGCTCCCTGAAAACACCCAAAGTGTGGGGCTTGGGGAGCTTCCAGGTTGGTGGGCACATCCATGTTTTGGGAGGGTGGTGATGGCTCACAGAATCTCCTACACGCTGGGCCTTTTCAGAACTTGCCTTATATATCTCTTCATCTGGCTGTTCATTTGTATCCTTATTATATAATAAACCAATAAATGTAAGTGCTTCCCCTGAGTTTTGTGGACCATTCGAGCAAATTATTGTACCTAAGGAGGGGGTCATGGGAAGGCTGATTTATAGCTGGTTGGTCAGAAGTACCCATGACAACCTGGGACTTGCGATTGACGTCTGAAGCAGGGCAGTCTTGTGGGACTGACCCTTAATCTGTGGGGTCTGAAGCTGTCTCCACAGAGCGTCAGAACTGAGTCAAATTTTAGGCCACCCAGAAAATGGCACATGTGGTGACCAGGAGTGAAGTGTGGCGACAGTGTGGGAGTGAAAGAGAATCACAGGGGTGCGTTTTTCCTATGCACTGGCCAACTGGACCTGCGTGGAAGTCTTCTGAGTGGGGCTGGGAAAGCGTCCGATCCCCTAATAGAGGGGAGAGGCAGGCTTGAGGCTCCTTCCTCCTGCCCTGAGCACTGGCGCCATGTCCAGAGCTGTGGGAACTGTCTTGTAATCGTGAAGAAAAATGCAAAAATGAAAACCAAGCGCGTCTCCAAAGCCAAGCACAGCTTTGACATCATGGAGCTGCCGAATCATTTCCAGAACTCTCCTACCCCTAGGCTCCTTGTGGTGTGAGGAAAGCAAACTCCTATTTGTTTAAACCACTTTTAACCAATTTTTCTGTTCCTTGCAGCTGAATGCATTGCTAAGCAAGGCAGGAGCCGGTGGGAGTGCGGCTTGGTTTCTCATGCCTCTGTGAGGATACTACATAAAGGTTGGATGGCGACCTTTCTGGGGGACCGGTCCCTGAGCACAGCCATCTGCTCAAACCTGGTCCCATCTGGTCTTGTCTCCTTTTTGTTCTGGGTGGATCGTAAAAATGCAAATCTCTTTCGATGTCATGAATAAGGAACAGGCAAGGTGGACTAACAGAATCAGAAAACAGAGAGTGGAAAGCTCTCCAGAGGAACAGAGAGGAAGAGCTCCTTTTAGGCCCATAGGCAAATAGAGATAGGACAATAATATTGATTTTAAAACACAAACACAAAGACAAATACCATTTATTCAACATCCACTCTAGTTGACCCTTGAACAACATGGCTTTGAATTGCATGACCACTTATACGTGGACGTTTTCCAATATACACTATAAATGTATTTTCTTCTCATCCCAATTTTCTTAATAAAATTTTCTTTTCTCTAGCTTACTTTATTGTAGCAATACAGTATATAATAGATATAACATACAAAATACGTGTTAACTGACTATTTATGCTAGCAGTAAGTCTTCCAATAAACACTAAGCGATTAGTAGTTAAGTTTGGGAGGAGTCAAAAGTTATATGTGGATTTCTTTACTATGTGGCGTGGGGATCAGCACCCCTAACCTACACATTGTCCAAGGGTCAATTGTGTACTTAATAGTCATTATCTCTTTTGTCGTTATCGCATCACTTAGTGACATAATTGCTGTTGCATCCATGTTTCAGATGAGAATACTGAGGCTCAGAGAGATGAGGCCACTTGCCTCAGGTCACTCAGTTAGAGAGGGACAGAGCCTGTCTGACTCCAGTGCCCGTGGATTACAGCTCCATGGAGCAGAGCTTCACAGGTGTGAGCTGCTCTTGTGGAGTAAAATGTAGGCAGAGGTCAGGAGAGGAGCTGTCCAACTCCGGCCTCGCCTGCAGTTCCTGCACACCCTCCAGGCTCCGCGGAGCCCTTGGATCTTCTTCTACAGCCCGGAAACAATGGTTGTTCCTAATGATGGCCAGTCTGGATCCTACATGTCAACACCAGCCTTTCGTTTTCGTTCTCAGAACAACCACAAACAGAAAGTGTTCTATAAAAAAGCGTTCTGAGTCTTCCCACCTGCTGGCACTTTTGCTGTTGTGCTATGGTGCAAGTGTCCACGGAACGAGTGAACCCTGCCCCTCCCCCTTCTATGTCTGGCTTGCTTGTCTCTGGAGGCATCCTGATTAGAGTGCTCCACACGTCTCCTGAGAACAGTCCGGTTGGCGGTCATGAGAGCAGGACCATGGAGAGCTCCTTCCTGGTTTGTAGTATTTCAGAGATCCCAGATCCCTTGGCTGTTCGTGCACCTCCCCTGAGATGCTGCAAAGTGCTAATGGTTATATCTGTGACCTTTTCTGAAGATTTGCCCTTGGCTGATAGGAAACTACCCCCACCCCCACCAGCCTGGAGAAGCCTGGGAGGATTCATTCCTTCCCCAAGGGCGTCCATTGACTGGCTGGCGTGAGGGCACATCACCTGGCCCCTCTGTCTCAGGGAATGACCACCCGGTGTGGTTTACACGCCAGAGCACCCTGGGATCAGGCAAAGCTAGGCTGACCTGATTCTCCATCTCATCCTGCTTTCTTCCTTCCTTCACAAGTTCTCTCTCAACAATCATAGGCATCCAAATCCCCAGGGTCTGTTTCTAGAGAATCCCACCCAAGACAAACCCTGGGCTAAGAACCACATTTTTCAAGCACTATTACGCCTTGTGTACTCTTTAGGAACTATCACCCGCGATCCATTGAACCCTGTAGCCGGGCAGTCTCGCGACCCCACAGCCTTGACACATACGGCTGCTCGCCTCCCACAGGAAAGATACTCGCTCACTCAGCTCTCTCTTTTCCTGCCCCTCATCTTCTCCCTGCCCTCCTTCCTGATCCAGGCTCCCAGCCTCCACCCGCCAGTCCTTCCCAGCTTGTTTCCCGGACTGTCCCACGTGCTTGGACCTTTCCCCAGAACACTCCTGGCACCTCCCGCCTGAACTGAGAACGAGATCTCCCAGAGGGCTTGGCCCCCCTGCGGTCCTCTGTCGAGGCTGCTCGTTCAGCTGAGGCACGAGGGCTCGGGTCAGCACTCTCCTCGCTCCTTGTGACCACTTCCGAGCCATTACGCCTCCGCCCTCGTACTAAAACACATCTCTTTTGTTTCTCGCGCCGTCTGGCTGTATCATGAAAACTCACTGATTGCATATTCTTTGACACGGCAATCCCTTTTCATACAAGGGTATTAGTGCAAGGTGGGAGCGTGTATGTGAGAACATTTGTAATGTCTTGCAACAGTACCAAAAAATTGGAAATCATCTAAATATCCATCAACAGGGAGCTGACAAAAAAATTGTAGTCTGTTGCACAGTGGGCCGCCGCACCCCTATTAGAGGGAAGAGTGAGGTTTCTGTATGTCATGGGGAGACGTGCATGGTATATAACAGGGCGTTGAGCAGAAAAACCGATTGTGGACAGATATGGTATGATCTCATTTTGATAAAGGAAAAAATAAAACTATGCATATGTCTATGAGATTAGAAGGGTTATCAGAGGCTGGATGGTCCTTGGTCAGCAATGTCCCTGCAGTTGCTATTATGGCCGAATGCTCAGAAGCACTGCACACTCTTCAAAGTCCATACAATGAGACCAGAAAGCATCTAGCTCTTACAGGTGCTGGCTTCGTCCTTCTGGCAGGGGTCTAACAGGTGGTGGTGAGATTCAACAGCTCTGACATCCCCATAAGGCTCTTCGAAGCATACTCTGAAGTGTATATGATGGTGTTTCCATCTCATCCCTACAGAGATCCAGGCAGGAAGCCTACCCCAGTGCCACGCAGTAGTCATGAAATTCAAGCTTTATCGCCTTCTCTTCCTGTATCACACACCTCCCACCCCACCAAACTGTAATCAGATCAATCTAGCTTCCTCTCCTCCCTATTTTTTGTCACCAGGGAATTGGCACAAGCGTATGGGGGGGCAGAGACACCACAAAGGAGAATATGGAGGTGGGGCGGAGTGGGAGAGAAACCTGGACTTCACACTGATAGCTTTTATAATGTTTGAATTTGCTACTAGAGTATTATCTTTGTAATAACAAATAAATTTTAAAAATGAATCTTAAAAATACCCATTGTTCCACCATGCCCACAGCACACTTACCTGAAGTGAAAACCCTGATGTGGGGTTCCCTTGAGTGCAGTGGGTAAGAACAGGAACTCTAAAATTACATGTCCTTGGTTCTTTTTTCCCCTCCTTTATTGATTATTAGAGAGAGAGGAAGTGAAAGGGAGAGAGAGATAGAAACATCGATGAGAGAGAACATCGACTGGCCACCTCCTGCATGCCCCCCTCTGGGGATCAGGCCCACAAACTGGGCATGTGTCCTGACCAGGAATTGAATTGGTGACCTCCTGGTGCATGGGTCAGTGCTCAACCACTGAGCCATACCGGCCGGGCCATTTCTGGGTTCTAAGCCAACCCCGTATTAGCAGACTGCTGCACAGTGTGTGCCCTACACAACCCCAGGGGCACCACCCACACAGACCCCAGTGAGGATGACAGCCACCGCTGGAGCTGTGCCATGCAGTGGCACTGGGAAGCCCCCTTTGTTTTCGGTTTCCTCATCTATGAAATGAGGATAATAATACCCACCTTCTAGGCTTATTCTGGGAATTTGGTGAATTAATCCATGGAACGTGCACAGCACCGTACCTGACACTTTGAAAGTATGCAATAAATGTTAGCTCTCATTATTATGACCATCTCCACCACCACCACCACCATTATCATAATCATCATCATCAAGAAAACTCCATGGAGAGGTTTTGTGTCTTTAGGTCCCAATCTGATCTCTTGAGAACAAACTCCAAGACCAGCTCTAACTCTGTTCAGAGGAAAGACCTTTGCCTTTTCCCAGGAACGAAGGCCTTATTGTCTAAAGTCTCTGCTGGAGAACTCTTCCAGCGGACGGCCTGAAGGCCATGGTGCCTGCAGGAGATGGGGCCGATCTGGAAAGCCCCCCGAAAGGCTGGAAGCCGGAAAGGGACTGTCCATGGTTCTGGCCCTATGAAGCTCAAACTGACTTTGTGCTCTCGGGTGCTCTGTTGGGTTTGCCTTCAGGCAATTCATCAAGAAGGTCCCCCTTTTAAGACTTTGCCTGAACTCTAACAATGTTACCCTTATTAGAAATATTTGCACTTTAAAGGATTCTTAATCCAAATTAAAATAAAATATCTTTGATGGTGGAATTTATAGACTGTTAACAAAAGAGACTAATTTGGACTTACGGGGCTTCCAAAAAGTTCACCTTACACGTGGCTATATTCAGCTAATCCTGAGAAGCATGTGTTTCTGTCATTCTTTCAAAGGTAGTCCTTGTGGTCCTATAAATATGTCACCTTGAGTCAAATATTCAAGAACAGGGAGGAAGGAATGTGTCACATACAGCAGAACCTGTGTAGAGAAGCCGATGGTACCAGATCTGAAGGTACGAGCCCTTCACCCTGCAATGATACAGAGGGAGAGAGTGGTAGGTTGGGGGGAGACTTGCCATTGCCACATCCAAGGCTTATCTCTGGCACATTGACTTCTGAATCCGGTTGATTGCAAAGGAAGCTTAGGGGAAACACAAGAATCCACAGTTGCAGGCGGTTCTTAGTTCTCAGGCCAGGAATTTTGGATTCTCTTGGATCTGGTTGATGGGGTGGGGTATGGTGCAGGAAAAAGGCTCTTCCACATCCATACCAGGCACTAGCTCTGAAACACCTTCATCTGGCAGCCTTGTCAGGTCTGAGATTCATCTCTCTGGGAAAGAGCTGGTATGTTTCGTATCACCTCCCTCCTGCCCATTCACTCATTCATTCTCACCTTTGTGTTTGCTTCCTCCTCCAGTGCCTGTGAATTCCCTCACTCCAGCTGACAGACTCCTGGAGGGGTGACAGACACCGCCCACCCCTCCTACATACCTTCCCAGAACAGGTAGCAACTAAACACACACATCCTGGTTGTTATCTGGAGACTTCGCTTTAGCCCTGCTCCCATAACATCATTGTGCCTGTAATTACTCCATGCCCTTTATAGCTGCTGTCTCTAATAGTCATAGGAAATCAGTGACGTCTCTTGTTGTGCACAATTTAACGATGAAGAAATTGAGACTGACTTCTATCCATCTGTGAAATGGGGAGAATGAGACCCACCTTGTTCCAGTGCTGTGAGGTTTGGACATAATATTAGTAATGTGCACAGCACAGGACAAGGGGCTCTGCACACATTGTCATTGCACCATGTCCAAAGCCCTACTGGACCATATGCTCCTCGAGGTCTGGAACAATGCATATCTTAGTTTTGAACTCATATTATCTAAGAGAGTTCTTGCTCCTGGATAGAAGCTGTGGTGGCAATCAACAATTCATACAGGTCTCATTAGAGATAACTGCCTTGATATGCCCTCCCACACCAACGTGCCAACTTATTGGGGTAGAATGATCATCCTAATTATCATCATCAACATGGTTATTACTTATTAAGCATCAACTATAGGCCTTGGACTGAGCTGAGCATTTTGCAAGCATGGTGATATTTAAGTCAAGCAGTGTTGACCCCAGCCTGAGTTCAAGGTTGCAGAATAAAGGAAGGTTATATCTGGATGCCCTTGACCCCATTATTCTTGAGGTGCATGCCTGAAATATCTTTACCATCCTGGCTTTCTTGACAAGTTAATTGCTCAGCAACTTATGGAGACTGCAGCGAACTCAGATCTCCAGTGCTTCTGCTCCCTGACCTCCCTCCTCTCCTGGCCTCTCTAGCATCGGGTGGGAAACACACTGCCAAACCCTTGCTTAGATATTGACTTCTAGAAATCTATAACAATACTAACAGCAGTTACTGTTTATTGAGCCCCTGCTAATTACATTAGCTCACTTGGCATCACAACCACCCTAAGTTAGTACTATTACCATTCCCATTTTACAGATGAAGTCATTTAGTCAAGGTCACCCAAACAATGAACGGCAGAGTTGATGGTGGAATTGTGTGTGCCTCACCTCGTAAACGAAGCTCTTCTCCGTTGCACTTGAGCTTCTACCTTCACTGTACATCTCAATATTGTTGCCCCGGCTGTAGCAGAAATGCTCTGAGGACATGGGCTCTTGCAGTGTAGGTAGTCTAAGGTAGACAAAAAGGTGTGAGTTTTCCTAGCCGTGAGTTTGGCTCAGAAGTGTCTTGTGAAGACAGGGCTGTGGGCTGTCAGTTGAGATTACACCACAGGAATAAGGATGAGATATGAGCAGCTGGGATATGAGCAGGTGGGCTATGATGAAAATCTGGGGCCCTAGATAAGAATGTCTATAAACAGACCTTCTGTGGAAAGGCTGGATCAATTGCGGTAGACATTACCAAAACTTGCAGATATCTACTTCTTCTCTTCTTCCTGGAGAGCTTTGAAGTTAAGGTGGTGCCATGTGACTAATTCTGGTCAAGGCTGTGAGCAGAAATAATGTGTCACTTTGGGGAAAACGCAGTAAAAGCTCCCAAATGACCCTCCAGTCCTCTGACCTGCCACAGCAGAAGTGTTCAGTTGTCGGAGTCAAAAGATGGAAGCCCACCAGGTCCGTAAATCACTACTTAGGAGGGAACTTCCTTGGAGAGCCACGGAACCTCCTGCAGACTTTGCATGAGCATGAAACAAGTCTTTGCTGTGTTACGCCATGGATATTTTGAGGTTTCTGTTATTGCAGATTAACCTAGTCTATTACGACCGATGCCCCTATATGCCTTGAACACTCACCTGAGCTGATGACTGACTAGTTGGGGAGAGAATAGCCAGGTGAAGGCCAGTAACTGGCAATGGGCTGAGATAGGGTAAGATATGGCCAGATCTCAAGAATAAGCACTGGGCAGTCTCAAATGCCTCTTGCGCAAAGAATGAGCAGTCAGGGGTGAACACCAAGAGCAAGAGGTAGGTTCACCCACAGGGCCAAAGCCAGAGGCAGATCACAAAGAGGACTGATTTCACATGCATTCCACCCAAGGTCCTCTGCAGGCAGGTGCCTTTGCTGCAGCATCTGGCTTCTCCATGACATGGTGAACTCCTGGGAGAAGGGCACCAAGTCTTGTCCAGATTGGAGATCACCCTCAGCACTTGGCTCTCTTCATTGTCTGTCTTGAGTTGAGTGGATCTGAAAAGCTTGTTGAGTTAACAGAGGGAAAACTGAGCCCTGCTCGAACCAATTCTGATTTCTTCCCTGAAATTCCTTGAGGTTGACCTAGACATTTTTCATAGCACAGTTATTTATTTATGAGATTATTTGAGTTATATCTGTCCACCTCACATCGAATTCCATGATGACAGGGCCTGTGTCCTGACTATTTCTAAATTTTACCATGGAGTCCAGTCCACAGTAGGTGCTCAATAAAAGTGTTGAATGAATGAACAGACTACTGATGGGTGAATTCAAGGTGGAATATTTCTACTTCTCACCAACTGGGTCTGTCTCTGGGTCCTTCTTTTCCAGCCTTGCCCTTTGCCAAGTCTTGAAAAGATGTCATCCAGTTCTGACCCGCTCTGCCCCCTGTCAGCAGGTCTCCCTGGACATCCTAAGAGAGCGCTTCATTTGGAACATCTTTGGCTTTTCAGGACAGAAGCAGAGAGAAATGGGCCCTTCATTTAGCTGATTGAACCAACAAAAAAGAAGTTTGAGACAGAAAATGAATATAGATCCAGCTGCAGCAATTAGAGGGGAAATCGATAGAACATCATCAACAGCATCAGACCTGTGTAAGTCGGCGTCTCCAAGGATGGATTGGCAGAGCAGTGTTCATTTCATTTTTGTTTTCCTAACTTAATCCCCAGCAAGTGAAGAGGGATAAGTGTGGTGGATGGGGAGGGCGAGGGGGGGAAGAGAGGAGGGAAGAAGACAGGCAGGATGGGATGAAAGAGGAGTATCAGATCCTTGTTCCTCGCACCACCGACCCGTCACCGTTATGGGCGAGTCCATACTATGAAGTCAGCTCCTTACATAGCACCAGTCAGAGACTCACACGGACCTGAGTCTGAATCTGAAACCACCATGTACCGTAGCAAGCAGTGCCTGAGCAGGCCTCAGCCTCTCTGAGCCACGCTCTCCTCCTCTGTGCAATGGGCACTGTGAGGCCTGCTCCACACACTGCTCCTAAGGAGCAAATGAAAGGCAGCAAAGCCCCGAGCAGAGTGCTGCTGGCCCCGTAACAGATGCTGGTTTTGCTCATCTCTGCCCCGCCGTTTGACCTAGCCGAGGTTCTTTCCCACTCTCCCAGCTTCTCCCGGGGGGAAGGCTCTTGACCCTCACTGGGCCACAGGTGGCTCGGGGAGCTCAGTGATGAAATGGAGAGCCCGAAAGCATGGATCTGGGATTCACCAACACCTGGTCTCAATACCAGTCTCGTTTCTTGCTGGCTGAGTGGTGGTGGGCATGTGCCTTAGCGTTTTTGTGAATGAAATGAAGATAATGAAGTACCTATCTCATAAACTGTGATCAGGATTAAGTCATTAATGTAGGTAACTACATCAGGGCTCATAGTGACACGGAGTCAACCTTCACTGTTGTTAACAAAACAGTGGGAAGGCCTCTAGTTCCATGCACACGGCCATAGGCATGCAGCCTCCTAAAACCCACTCGCATGGTGGTTCAGGGGTCCCGCCGGGCTGAGTTCCACTCCAGCCGGGCCTTTACTATGGTCTGGCCCCGCCCACAGAATGGGATCAGCTGGTCAATGCAGGCTCCGCCCACCACTGTGAGACGTTGTCTCCAAACACCCTCCCTGGGAATCAACTCCAAGGCTTTCAGCCCGCGCGGAAGCCCGGATCAGGGCTCGCGGTTTTCTGCAGGGACTTCGAGGCCAGCCATCTGAACTCCAGTGTTCAAAAAGCCAGCACACTTAGTCTACCCCAAGCGGTTGGCCCCAGAAGCAGGAAGGAGGCAGCCATGGTGGCCTGTCATCTCAGGCTGAGAATGTAGGGGCCTGTGTGACCCAGACTGTGTCTGCAAGCTCGGGGATCGAGGCCAGCTGGAGCCAGGCAGGGAGGGGTCTTAGGGGAGGGGAGGCAAGGCCCCAGCCCACAGAGCTGCGACTCAGGAGTTAGGAGGTAGAAGGGAGAACCAAGCGCTGGGTCAGAGGCCTGTGGTGAGGGCAGAGAACACACCCAGGCTCCACCGGAGGGAGCTGCCGTCCCGTCTCCCCACGACAGACAGGCAAGCCAGCCAAGGAGACCTTTACCTGGATTTGTTACACCTACAGGATGATGGAGAAGCCAGCAATGCCAACACTGCCTTGGAGGTCCTACCCCCAGGGGACAGACACCCATTGACGTTTCCGCACAAGCTACAGTCGTGTGCCTCATCCACCACAGATCCCAATGTCTTCTGTGGAGACAGTGGAGTGACATGGGAAGAGGAAAGGGCTTGAGCATCGCTTAGGCCTGGGTTTGAATCCCAACTCTGCCACTTGTTAGCTGGATGACTTTGGAGGAGAGGCTGAACTTGTCTGGGCCTCAGTGTTGTTGTTTTATCCTCACCTGAGGATGTTTTTCCATTTTTTGTTAAGATAGAGTGGGAGGGAGGGAGGAAGAGAGAGAGAAAGAAACATCGACATGAAAGGGACACATCGAGTGGCTGCCACCCGCACGACCAACCAGGGCCGGGAACAAACTGCAACCAAGGTACATGCCCTTAGCGGGAACTGAACCCGGGTCTCTCTGGGCCAGTGGCCGACGCTCTAACCGCTGAGCCAAACCGGCCAGGACTGGGCCTCAGTTTTTGAATCTGTAAAACAGAGAAGAATTATACCACAGTGAACCAGGATCTCGACCTGAGTCTAAATGAAATTCCGATATATGGGGAAGGGACTCACCAGAAACTTGTTGGTATCAGAACTGATGCATTATTTTATTCATCCATCCAGCCAACCATTCAACATACAGGTGTTCCTTGACTTAGGATGGGGTTATGTCCCTATGAACCCGCCGTTAGTTGAAAATATTGTTGAGTTATAAAGACATTTAGTACTAATCTGTAGAGTATCTGTTGTTTACCCTCGTGGTCGTGTAAACGACGGAGGGCTGTGGCTCGCTGCCCTGGCCAGCGTCACGAGAGAGTGTTGTACTGTGTATCGCTAAGCCGGCTAAGATCAAACTTCAAAACAGTACAGTTCCTGCTGAATATGCATCGCCTTCTCACTACAGCAAAGCTGAAAAACTTTCAGCTGCACCACCGTAAGTCGGGGATCATCTGTGTGTATGTTTATTGAGCGCCTGCTCTCACCCGGTTAGAAGAAACCCTCCCCAGGAAGGAGAGACGGACGTAAGGGACTTGACTCAGTAAAACAGCTTTAGGTTGAGTTTGCAGGGTGGAGAGGGGAAGAAGGGGGAGGAGACAAAGGGAGGGGAGGCAGCGGCAGGATCGTGAGCACAGCATGTGGCTGCCACTCTTCTTGTCTCCCAGCCCAGCCCCTGGTCTCAGGTCAGCGTCCAGTGGCAAGGGACACAGCGTCCAGTGGCAGTGTAATGGGACCATTTCTGTGACTGTATAATGCGTCAGGGCACACACAGTACTGTTTCAGCCCCACTAACAGCCTGCGGCATATAGAGCAGAGGGAAGAGAGAGGCATCTTCCCCAAACTCGCCACCATGCAGAACGGCACAGCGGAGGTTCTGGGACCTGTTGGCTCAGTCGAGGAGACCTAGGTGCTGGGGAGCAACAGCCATGGAGACCACGGAACCTGACAGAGCCTATGAGTCCCTATGAGATGACCCCTGGGAACATACAGAAACATTTGTAGGGAGAGTAGAAATTATGCCCCTGCATTAGGGAGCAACAAATCTGTGAGATTTGAGTAGTTATTAGTAAAATGATCTCATTTGTAGGTAGAGGTGGGCAAAGTCTGTGGTGGTCTTGGTTATACTACCTTGTACGGACATGTGCTGATGTGTGCAAAGGGCTTGGTATGTTGTAGCCCTTACAGCGGGAGTTGTAATAACAGTGACTATCATTGTTGCTGTGATCATGTTTATCACACAGATCTGGGCAGGAGTGTTGGTCACTGCCCGTTCTGGTTGGCTGAGCAAAAAGCACACAAGGGGGAAGAGAAAAAAACTGAAATCACAGTTTTTTAAGTGTGCATAATTTCAAAAATTCCCACCCCAGTGCTTTGGAATGAGGAGGGGTGGGCTGGCCGGCTGACAGCTGCCTGTGGCCCAGGAGAGAGGCTGAGGGCTGGCAGGGAGGTGGAGAAAATTAGTTGGGGGCGGTGCATGCTGGGGAATGAGCCTCAGGGACACAGAGCCTGTGCCGGGCCTAGTGACGTCCTGGAGAGCCTCCACGACAAGTTCATACTGTGTTTCTGTTGGGAGGGGGCCATGAAAGTAGCGTGTATTGGTGTGTCTACATGGTAGGTGGTGGGACCTGACACTGAAGAAGACATGGCCTTCCATGAGCACCTATATCTTGTGAAAATCAGCATCCTCACCCTTCTTCAGATAAGATACCCAGTTTCTTTCTGGGCAACCCCCTTCCTAGCCTAAGCTTAAGCCAACCAGAGCTCTGCCTTCACCTGGTCAGAGTAATATGCTCAGGGATGAGCACACGGCCCAATCAGAAGCTGTGGGTGCAATAAGTCTTATTGGGAGGACTCTGAGATGTTTCCTTCTCTAGGCTTGAAGCAGAGAGGGTGTGATTGCTGGAGCTGCTGCAGCCCTCTTGCCACCACAGGGAAATGTCTGTCTGAGCATGGAGCCAACTTGGAATAAAAAAGCTCAGAGGTGGGAGAGAAAGAAGGCCATCCATGCTTGAGCCCCTGGACCAAACTGCACCTGAAACCAGTCCTGCTCCCTGAATCTTCCATCATTTCCCTTTTACTCAAGGCAGTTTGGGTGGGTTTTCTTAAACTTGCACCAGAACTGACTGAAACAAAATCACTGCCTTCAGAGGATTCACTGTCCAAAGGGAAGGCAGACACATGAAAACACAGTTAATATAGGTAGTGGCAGCTTCTCCACGGATGTAAACAAAGGCTGGGGGAGCCCCAGGGCTGTGTGTGGGCTGTGCGTGGGGTCGCTCAGTCCTGAGGAAATGGGAAGGTTAACACATGAAAATGAGGGGAGGCGAGAACACCTCTGTCCTCACTTGCCACATTCCCAGTCGCTTCCAGACTTTTCCTACTTCCAATTTTTACCTTTTCTTGCTCCCTGCGTTCCGATAAGACTGACCTAATGTTCATCCACCCATCCACCCATCCATCCACCCATCCATCATCCACCCACCCGAGCTTCCCTGCAGTGTCGCCACCTATTTTAGTAGTAAAGCTAAATCAATAGTCTGCACTTGGGTCCCTCAGGAGTTTCATGCAGCCGTGCCTGGTGTCCAAGGTTAATACAAAACATCTTTGTGTAGAGCAGCCTCCTGTCTCTACCCTGAGAGTGACATAAACTCCCTGGGGAGAGGAAGGGCAGGGGCGGGCACGGGGCAGGGAGCCGAGGTGGAAGGCGGTCTCCATAGCGCCACAACTCTGCTCACACAGCCTGTCTTGGGGACAAGAGCATCCTTGCGGCTCTTGCAGGAGCAGAAAGCAGGCTCTCCTTTTTATATGTAGTGAATTCCTGGGAGAGAGGAGGGGCTGGAGTCGGGCTTACTAGCCAGACCACTCATGCACACCTTCGTTCAACTCACCGGCAGCCCTGCTCTGGCCACAGGGACGCTTGGGGCTGCTCCTGCCCTCCAGCCACGATGGTCTCCTACCACCCACCCCTTCACACTTGGGCATCTTCTGTGAAACTCAGGTGAGCTTCTCTGGCTGTTGCTCCTCAACTTCAAAAGGGGACAGGCTCACGCGGGATTCCCCTTGAAGTTAGGGATCCATTCCCGATACTCATGATGCTCACAGTTACAGTGTTTTTGCTAATTCTACCAAATCCAGTTATTTTGTTCATGACATTTTACTTTCTAAACACAAAAGTAGTCCTTGGTTAATTCAGGAAATTTGAACAGCACACAGAAAAAACACAAAGGAAATAGAAACCCATAATCCACCAGCAAGTGAAAAGTGAGTATTTGGAAAATGCATGTTTCTAAGTACACGCACATACACACACACAGACACATGTGTATTGTGTTGCCTACATTGTTTTGCATCCTGCCTTTTTCACGAGGCAATATCTTACAAACAGGTCAGTAAATATTCTTCTGTACCTTCATTTTAATGGTCCTATAGTATCCCGTATTATGAATAATCCATAACTTGTTTAACCAACTGCCTGTGATTAAATATGCAGATTATTTTCAGGTTTCATCAACAGAAATAATTCCTTACTGACTATATTTATACATAAGTACTTGCACCTATATTTGCTTTGATTATTAAGGTAAATTCCTAGCAGTAAAACTGCTGAGTCAAAGGTATGTATGCACATTTTTAAGGCTTTTGATAGATATCGCCAAATTGCCCTCTGCCGAAATTGCATCAATTTGCACTCTCTCCAGCAGGGTGTAAGAATGCCCAGCTTCCCACACTCGTTGATTTAATTTGCATATCTTTTTTTTTCCAGCGAGGCTGATGTTTTCTCATATGTTTATTGTCTATTTGTAATTTTTCTTTAGTGAATTGCCTACTTATGTCAATTGCCCATTTTTACAGGGTGCTTATCTTTTCCATTTTGACTTCTGAGAGCTGTTCATCTACATAACCTTTTCTTTACAACATATGTTGATTATATTTTCCCCAGTGTATCCTTTGCCTTTTAATTTTGCTTATGGTGTTTCTTTGGACCCAGAGAAGATTTTATTTTAAGTAATCAAATTCATCAATCTTTTCCTTTATTGTTTTTGCTTAGAAGTGCTTGACTGCTCAGTGATGCTTAGGAAGGCCTAGCCACCCCGAGTTTACATAAATTTCTCTAGAACATTCTTCTAACTCTTCTATGGCTTCAATTCGCTTATATTAACTCGTTAACCACCTGCATTTTATTTTGCTGTGTGGTATGCAGTAATGCTTCAATTTTAACTGTCCCTCCCAATAATTAACAAACCGTCCCAGCGCCGTGTCATCATCCTTTCTTCCCTCGTTTGAAGCAGGTCTGTGCGACTTAAACAGCACCTGAGATCCCCAGAGGAAACTGATTTCTCTGAATGGGGTGGTTGGCTAGAGAGAGGATGGGGGCTTGAGGCTTTCGTCTCTGCCTCAGTTGGGTTCTTTGTTATTTATCCAACAGTGTGTGTGAAGCGCCTGGCGTGTGCATGCTGGGAGGTGCTGGAATTGAGGAGCGTGAGGGTGCATTTCTGTGTAGCACGCTCGTGTCCATGTCAGATGTGTGTGGGGGGGTGTTGGGGTGTGCCGCCAGAGCCCCGCTACACCCCTAAAAAACTTATTTACTGAGGTGTCGGGAAAGTTGACTGATGCCCAATCACAAATTCCTAGGGATTGCCCCCTTCCCTCTAAGGGTGCTGCCATGCCCAAGGATAGATACCCTCCCCAGGCCAGCCCCCATCCCGTCACTGGTCTAGGAGTAGGGTCAAGGACTCAGTCGCCTTGCCTCACTTCAGGACAGCTCTGAAGGGCCACCCCAGTTCCAGGGCTCCCTGTGGGATCTGCTGAGGTCTCAGTCACAACTACTGCAGCCTGGCTCAGCATCTCTCTGCCTGATCCTGAGTCTCATTCATTCCCTTCCAGGTATTCCTGAGAGCAGCACCCCGTCCCCCATTCCTGCACAATAAACTTCCTGTATGCAAACCTCTGTCTTCCGAGACAAGGCATAAATAAGGTCACCTGGTTCTGCTCGGCTGACAGTGACAGATAGATGCGAGGGTGACGCCAGGGGCCACAGCAGGCTGGCGGGCAAGGTTCCACTTGGCAGGCATGGCGCCACCTTCGTTACCTTCCCCCTAAGAACTTTATACAGTAGACACTGTGGCTCTCTGGAATTACATAATGAGCTCTCAGTAGAAGAAGCACTTTTTAGCATCAAAATTATGAGTTTTAGCTTTAGCAACAGAATTATGGCTTCCAAAGTCCTCTCCTAGATAAACTTGTCCCAATTAGGCCCTAAGCTCAAGGATAAGATACTAATAAATGTCACAGTTTAATTGGCTTGTTCTCACCCAATCCCACCTGTTGGTGCTTCCTATCCCTGATCTGAGCAAAACGGGGCCCTTGTACTTGAGGTTTTAAGCATAATGAGGTTCTTCCTATAACAATATTCACATAATTGCTTCCATTGTCTTGGCCGATGTTGACAAGAGTGCGTGTGTGAGTGTCCGTGAGCATGTGTCTTTATGGGGGGCACACAGCTTGGCGTGGGGCTGAGTTCTCTTCAGATCAATCACCACAAAGGAGACAGAGCACCACAGTTCCTCCTGAGATGTCTCTGTCTAATCACACATTTTGCGCTTTGGCTGAAGCCAACTCAACTCAACAGCTCCAGACAATGAGAAGATTCGTCACCTTGTATCACAACCCATCCAGAGGTAGGGTAGTCCCCGGGTTAATTAATTCAGTGGCCCATAGGTGGCGTCAAGGACCCAGGCTCTTTTTATATTTTCTCTCTGCCACCCAAAATACCTTTGCATTATATGAAGTGTGGTTCTCTCCATAACAGCAGCCATTTCTAGGCATCATATCTAGAACCGATGACAGCCAGAAAAAGACCGTACCTTCTTTTCTGTTGGTCTATGTTCGAGAACAAGACCAGTCTCTCCTAGAGGCTGCCCTGGAGACTTCTCTCACACTCTGCTGTCCAGAACTGACTACGGCCACTGCCGCTTGGATGGGAAGAGCAAGATGGTGCAGACTCATCGGGAATATCAGCAAGGCCATGTGCACTTCTCCCAAGGCACAGGGCAAACTGGCCATCCAAAACAATAGGGCTTAGTGGGAAGGAAGAAGGCAGGGGTGGGCGTGGATATTGGGGGTAGGCACCCACCATGTCTGCCACACTTACCAGCTCACGAGGCAAAGGGGAGCAAGAATGTTTTGCTTCAAGAGAGTCGAGGGGCGAGGTGTAAGGCAGGAAGGAAAGGTAAGAAGAGAGGATGAGCCTCATACCTCACAGGTGTGTAGGGACCCCCATGCTGTTGTGCCCAGTGAGCAGTGATCTTCTTGTGCCCAGAGCTCATCCTGCTGGTCTGCCCTTTACCAGCTGGGATCCAAGCCCTGGTTTGTTTGACATCACACCTTGAGCATCTTCCTCTCTGCCTCCGTTCTTAAAGAATTTCCTATAGCTGAGTAATCACAGGAGAAGAGGCTATCAGGGAACAAGATAAAGGGAGCCCCAAACAGCGGGCTTCTCCCTGAGCTGCCACAGATCTTCCGAGCCTTGGGGCTATCACGCAGCCCCCGATCCTTTAGACAGATCTTCAGCATAATCTCTAGACTGTGAAGGTTAGAGCAAACGTTCGTAAGGACAGAAGACATCCAAAAGAGGAGAAAGAGGTCATTACAATCAAACACTGAGCTACTTTATTTATCCCTTGCCTCTTGGCCCAGACAAATGATGTGCTAGGGTATTTAAAAACGTTTGCAAAGGCCATTGCCCAACCACGATTTGTTGATCTTTGAGCAATCATGCAAGTCTGGTAGGGGCTGCAAGTCCGGAAACAGGGAAATGTCATTCATCTTTTCAAAGGCTTGAAGAAAGTAAGTTCTCTAAGCCTTTTCTGCACCTAGGAAAGCATGCACAATGTCTGCAGGCACTGGACTGAGCACCCAGATGAGGACTCAAGGATCGCTGTTGGGCTGTACAAGCACAATTGGAAGAAGTCATGTCAGACTGACCTGATTTCCTTCTTTGTCAGGGACACTTGAGGAAGAGCACAGAGACATGTGGAGAACATAAGGTCAGGCCCTGCGGGCCCCAGCTCTGCCCAGATGCACACAATGGTAAGACTCAAGTCTCTCAAACCAATCCTGCTCAATCCTAGCAGTGAATTAGGTGCTGCAGAGGCATCTGTCTGGTTTACCCATTTGTCTCTGCTGGGATATCCCAGCACCATGCAATGAGAACCCCAAACAAGTCAACAGAGCTTCTGAGTCCAACAGTCATTCATTCCTGCATTGACCCATTCAGTTACTCATTCATACATCTCAGCCAGGTATTAGGCGTGCTCACTGCGTGCCGCCGACTGCTAAGGGTACTATGGGGAATAAGGCATCATCGCGGGCTGCGTGGTGTCTACAGGCCCTTGGGGCAGCAGAGGAGGGACCCTGAACCCATTCACCCACATTTGGACTGAAAACTTTTCAAACTTTCATATACATGGAGATCACCTGGGGAGCTTATTAAAAAGCAGGTTCTGACCGAGTAGATCTGGGATGGACCCGAGATGCTGCGTATCTGATAAACTTTCAGGAGAAGTTCAGGGTGTGTGTCCTTGGATCACATTGAGTAGGGAGAAACTAGAACACCTCGTGTGACAGGGTGTTAATTCTCTTTCCTAGGAGATAAAATCCCAGCCATCTTGGCAACAGTCTTGTGTCAGACGTCTGCCAGCAAGCCCCGCCCTCCGGGATGTCCAGAGACTCTGCCAATCACCGACCTCGGTGAGAGGATGATGTCACTCCACGCAGCTTGATGCTGGTTTCCTGGTGGCTCCTTTGCATCTATGTATACGCTCTGAGCTCCAAAGACAACGAGGGGAAGATGATCTGGAAATAATTAACTCACCCAATTTCCATCTCTTCCCCTCACGGAGCTGCTCACCATTATCATCATCACCATCATCTCCATCATCAAGAACCCTCATTATAGCAAACACACAAACACTGACTTTAAGCCAGGCATTGTTCTTAGCATATTACCAAGGGTATTAACACATTTAAATTCCACAAGCAAGCCTACAGGTAGGTCCTGCTCATAGGTAGGAACATAGTACTCTTATTCTGCTGTCCAGGGAACCTATGCTCAAGTTCACTCAGCTGATAGAGAATTCATGCTTCCTGCCTCCAGAGCTCCTGCTCTTAGTTATCTTGCTCTCCATGAGATCAGAAACGTGGAAGACTTCGCATTCCTCCCTGTGAATTCCAGTGGAAAGCACCAAAGCCAAAATGGGGGAGCCTCTGGGCCCTCTGACAGGTCTCTGCTGCGGTGCAGCCTCCAGGGAGGGGGAGGAAGAGGAGAGCGAGGACAGACAGATGGAAGCAGAGTTAGGCTGCATGGACAGGATGGTTCTGAAACCCAGGTAGATTAGATCTGCCTATTAAATTACCTGTGACTTGTGGAAGGATTTGGGGAGCTGAGGGAAGGTGAAGGTGGGTTGTAGCTGTTCTTGCATAAAACACAGGCACCAAAGGAGGCCATTTTCCAGGCTCTTGCTGCAGAAACTGGAAAGTGATAGTCTGGGGTTGCAAACTGTGGCCACCCAGGGGCTCCGAGTCCAGATGGGAATTCCCTCCCTCACTCCGTGTGGGAACCACTCTTCAGGGGTGCCCTGTGGCTGGTCTGATTGGAGAGGCACCCCGGGAAGCCAGCCACGCCATCACTTTGTCCTCCAGTCCATCGTCTCCCTCCCAAACCTTTTCTCAGTATGAGAGCGATGCTTCGAGGGGTAGAGAGGGAACAGGAGATGAAAACCCCATGAAAAATGAAATGAAATCATTTAAAATGTATTAAGAGCCTGCTTGTTTACATTGTTATTGTCCCCAAACAATTTCATAAGCTTAAACTGGCTTTTAAGTGTAGCCTCTGTTTCCCAAATCAACTTCGATCCATTGGAATAATTGACAATTACATGGAAACAAATTTTGCTCTAAATGCAGTATCTCTGGCTGAAGCCTCAGGAAGCTCCTGCTGATAAAAGATCCATTTGATCATCCAGGCCGCAGAGGCTGGGGTGGGTGACAGGCGGGCAGGGGGAAGGGCCGTCCGAGCCTGGCAATTGCTGTTCTGCATGGTTTGAAGTGAGCTCAGCACCACCCTCAGGCTCCTGTGACCTGAGAAGCCAGCTCTTGCTTATTCTCTAGGATGGATCCACTTCAGGGAGGAAGGTAATTTCAGGGACAGAAGAACCATGCTTTTCCCCTCTTCTCATTTTCCATATAATGCACAGTTTGTCACCTTATAATGCTGACTATCCTGTTATACTTCTGCAAAATGGGAGAAAGAAGTATTGAAGTGAAGAGTGTGGGATGGTTACGCGACCCCGGCTCTCCTGGGTAAGCCATGCTATGCTACGTGAACGTGAGTCCAGTGCCCTCATGTGTGAAACAAAGCAGTCGGGCTAGCCAATCTGCAAAAGCACACCCTCAGAGAAGGAATGAGTACATCGTGGCAAGAACTCAGGAAGAGGGTGGCAGGGGATGGGGCTGGAGAGCTGCTGGGGGTCACATGGCGATGGGGTCTGGGCTGCTGGGACATGAACTGTGTGGCCACACTGGAGAGCAATGTGGTGAGACTTAGCCAACCAAGGAGGCAAAAGCCTCATGACCCCACAATTTCTCAGCGAATTCTCACAGCTGTCCATAGGGGACACTCGCAGGAATATGCAGGGCAGCACTGTCTGGGGGGAGGAGAGGCCAGATAATCCAAATGTTCGTGCAAAGCAGTGGAAGCAATAAAACTAGCCTCACACGCAATAAGAGTGGACCAGACTTAACGCAGTGCTGAGTGAAAGGATGAGAAACACGACGAGGTCTTCAGCACACTGCCCTTTACGCCGATTCAAACACTCCTTCTTTTCCAAGGATGCATGTGAATCCAAGAATACATATTCATAAACAGGTTTGTCTGGTTGCCTATAACAAGGAGAGAAATAATGAGAAAGGAGAATACACATAACGACATTAAATCGGAGGGGTCTTGTACGGATCGCGACCTTAGTATCCCACAGAGCAAGGAGTATGGTAACTTGACCCTTTTATGTGAGATCCGAAAATGATCCCCCAAACAAAGCAAAGTCAAAACGTCACCCTAACAATGAACGGTATCTCTCCCTTTATCCTGTAGATGATAGGAAACAGAATTTTTTTGTTTGTTTTTTATAAGCAGGAGAGTAATAAAAAAATTGTTTTTGTTTCAGAACAGTGTCTCAGGCGCTCTGCAAAGAATGGATGCGGGAGAATGCCTGGGGCTGGAGACTGGTGGGGAGGCTGCAGGGTGAGCGATGAGGCACGAACGAAGGTCATGGTCCGAGAGGGGCAAGTGAACCTGTGAGGAAGGAATGGCTATGAGCTGGGGGTCACCTGGTGGTCCCAGAGGAGGCTCGCTCTCGTGTAGTAAATAGTAAGGACCCATCCAGACTGAGAGGTGGAGGTAGTATAAGGGCAGAGCCTGGATGAACTTATACCCCCACCCCAACAGCCCAGACCCTTTGGGAGAACACACTGGGAACCCCAAGGAGGGAGTTCCCCAGAGGTAGACCTAGGAGGTGCCATCCACCAGGGTACCTGGAGCTGGGAAACAGAGACAGGCCTGGCATTTAGAAAGGAGGCAGCTCAGACCAGCTCGGGGATTTTGCAAGCTATTGGCAGCTTGAAACTGGCCATGGAGGGAGTATTCACACCCCAGAGATGGCAAATGCTACCAATCAGAGCTCTTTCTTTTCCCCCAGAAAGCTGGTTAATCAGCACGCCAGTGGGGGGCGACGAGAGAGAGGTTGACTGGAGCTCAGCCGGGACGGGAGAGAAACGAAGCCCTTGGCGTGGTGCTTACAGGAAGTCCCAGACTTGGGAACCTAGCGGAATTATTTTCACAGGCCAGTTTTTTTTTAAAGGGGGCTAAGGGAGGTGGCAGCCGTGAAGTAGGCTTAGACATAACATTTATGTTGGCATGTGATGGACAGTTATTAGTATTTACACCGTTATAGAATACATAGAACCATGACTTCTGTTTTGCAATTTCTGTAGCAAGTTTCCTGTTCTCAAGACCATTTTTATGATGTTTCTGACACTTAAAAATTGCTCCCTTCTGGCAACCTGGGAACAAAGTGTGTCTTGTTTATGATAATATTGGCATTTATAAAAATGCTTTCCATGTACCAGGCTCCATGCTACATAAGTATGCTAAATATGTAAACACCCATGAGCTCTCTAAGTTTTTCTCAGTGAGAATTATTATTCTCACTCTTCACCATTCTTGTTTTATGGGAAATGAAATCGAGGCTAAGAGAGGTTAAGTAACTTGCCCAGGGTCACACAGCAAGGAGGAGGCAGAACTGAATTGAATGTGGCTCAGCCTGCTCTTAACCGTTATGTTCTGTTTGCCTCTTTCCCCAGACGCCCTTCAGTTTGAAATCAGGGTACATGGTCATTGTCATGCCAGCACAGATCCTTCTACCAGCTCTACAATTCCCTCTTTCCAGCTCTGAAACTCTCCTTCTCTCCTTGTTTCTCTGATTTGTGGAACAAAAGCCAGGCTGCGGTCTCTCGAAGTCTTCTGGGGAAAAAGACAGCATTAACTGAGCAGTAAAGGAAGTCTCCAGCCTGGTCTCGCCCACAAACACTTACGCATTTAATCCAGGGCCTGGCAAACATTTCCCATAAAGGGCCAGATAGTAAATGCTTTTGGCTTTGCAGGCCATATGGTCCTCGTTGCAATGACTCATCTCTGCTGTTGTAGTGTGAAAGCAGCCATATGTATGTAAACAAATGGGCGTGGCTGTGTTCCAATGAAACTTGACTTGCAAAACTAGGCCTTGGGCCAGCTGCGGTCCTCTGGCCCCAGCTGCCTTAGGAAGGCAGAGAAAGAGCCCCACACGCTGCAGGGGCTGCTCGTGAAGAAGGCTTTTGCTCAGGGCAGGGCAGCTCTGGCCACATATCATGGGAGCCCGGAGGTGGCCAGGAGACCAGCAGAGGGCCCGGGTCTCTGAGGCAGGGGGGAGAAATTTCAAATTGATTCCTTTGTCCTTTGCCTGATTCATATTCTTCTTCTGACTCAACCCATTTATCAAGCCTTCTGTGACAGCAGTTTCCATCCATTACCCCGTGTAACCCTCATGCCGTCTTTGTAGGGTTAGAGTCACAGCGGTCAACCTTGACCCTGGGCTTTTAAATCAGATTTGCCCACTTCAACAGGGACAGAGAAATCTGGGCCCCGGGCATTCCAGACCCTCTGCCCTGTGCCCTCCCCTGCCCCCAGCCAGCACGGACCTTTCTCACTCTGTACACACCTGCTCCCTCTTACCCTGCTTGCTCCTTAAACGCTGCCCTGGGAAACATCGGGTCTCCTGTTCTGACCTTGAGTGTCCCAAGGACACATGTTTCTATCATCTGGTTCATCCCCATCGTGTCCACTTACCTTCAAGACCCCTACTGGTGCCTCCCGGAGGTCATCTGGCAATTGTCAGTCAGACACGTGAATCTTCTCACCCAAGGTCACACAGCCGGGGCAGCGACTCTGGCCCGGTGCTCTGTGTGCCAGCTGGGCTATGGGGGAAGGTGAGGGATGGCCCCAAGGTCACACTGCTGCTCTCCGAGGACACTGGTGTTTGCTCCCTTCCCAGGGCCCGGGGAGCCACTGGAAACAGCTCAGAGGAAATGACTTTCTGCGGCAGACGAGCCTCAAAGTTGATTTCCCAGGAGGAATCCAACAAGGCCCTTGAAACGTGGACATCAAGGAGAAAAATCAATCGTCTTTTAAGTTTTCACCTTGATGATTGATCCACTGCCGCCAGCCCCTTTTTCTCTCTCTCAAGTTTTTGGACGGAGCCTCTCTCCCTTTCACTTCTTTCCCCCTGTCATTATTAACGTGGGGGGTTTCCTGGTTCTGATCTGAAACTAAAATACATCGCTTTGTGCCTGCTGACCAGGTGTCAGTCACATGCTCCCAAACCTAATTGTCTCAGAAAGAGAGAGGCCCTGGTGAGCCTACCAGGAGGAAAAAGAAGAAAATGAGCATTTGCTAAGCACCTATTATGTGCCAGGCCCTTCTTACCTGTCCAGAGTTCATCCTGGAGTTAACCGGTTCCAGGTGGATCTTAGGACCCCACAGCTCAAACGAGGACACTGGATTCCAGGCAGAGAAGTAACTTGCCCGATGCCAAACCTGGCTTGCAGGTGGTGATGCAGAGCTGAAGTGGAAACTGCTCTCCTCCTCGTTCCTACGGGACCGGATGTGCACCCCGCTGGAAGGCACACCCCCGTGGGGCGGCATCGGGGCCTCTCCTGACCTTGCCCACAAAGAGACTGAGGCCCCTAGGAACCGGCTCTTGAGTAGCTGGGGCCCCAGGGTGCCGTCCCCTACTCGGGATGTAAAGTGGCAAAGCAGACCAAGGGAAGCCTGAGGGCGTGGGGCTGAGCTGGGTTTGGCAGGAGGCATTAGGGATTTGTGTCCCTCCGTGACAGCTGTGGAACTAGACACTAACGAAGGCGACGGGAGGGGGCCTGCTGCTGTCTCCCTGCTCTGCGTGTTGGTGGTGCCCTTTACCTCATACTGGAGAACTTGTTTCCTCTTCTTGTGGCCGTTGGCATCTTTCCATCAATCATATTACTGTCACCTTGAGACAGTCACACCCCAGAGGATGGGGGAAGGGCACACAGCAGTGGGAAGCACCGGCCCTGGTGTGGGGCAGCAGGACACCTTTGGGGACGACGGGCCCTCTCTAGAGTCTGAGGGGCAAGAAGGGAGGGGAGGGGAGGAACTGGTACTGGGGTGGGGGGAGCCCAGTCATGAAGGGCATTCTCCTCTCGGTTAAGAAATGGGAACTTTCACAAGCACTTCCAGAGAACGGCTGAAGGGCTATAAGCACAGGGCTGACGTGGTCAGTTAAGATGTTCTAGAGAACAGCTGGGATGATAGGTCTGGTCATGTTTTATCCTCACCCGAGGACATTTTTGTTTTTTGCATTTATCTTCAGATAGAGCTGGAGGGAGAGAGTGGGGAAGAGAGAGAGAGAAACATCGATGTGAAAGAGACACATCGACTGGTTGCCACCCACACGACCCCAACCAGAGCCGGGGACAAACTGCAACCGAGGTACGTGCCCTGAGCAGGAACTGAACCCGGGTCTCTCTGGTCCGCAGGCCGATGCTCTAACCGCTGAGCCAAACTGGCCAGGGCTGGTCATGTTTTAGACAGTGGTTTGAAAAGAGTCTACTGCTGGTGACAGAACATGGGGGTAGTGGGTCTTGGAAGGAGCCAGTGACAAGTCAGACGGAGGAGGCCTCCTCTGGGAGGAGTCTGTCCACATTCAAGGGTCTGCATTTACACCACGGGGAACTGAAGGGTCGCTTTCACCCCAGGAGCTGAGAGACGCTGTTGAAGTACACGCGCAGCTTCTGATGTATTAGCTGGGCTGTCACTGAAATAATGCAGCCTAAAACCACCCCAAATCTAGTAACTTCAAACACTAGTCATTTATTTTCAAACCCGCAGATCTGTAGGTCTGGGGCGCCCCTGCTTCAGGTGTTTCATGCCGGAGCCCAGAATGTTCTCACGGTGTCGGTTGGGTGCTCCAGGGAGGGGACAGAAGCATGGGCTGCCCCCTGTTGTCACTTCTACCCATATTTTGTTGGTCAGAGCAAGTCACGGCCAAGTTTAACGTCAATGGGATGGGGGTCTGTCCTCCTCTCGGGAAGGACGGGTGACAGGGAGCGTGGCCCGTGGGACAAATTCCGAACTGTCGCAGTGACCACCAAGGAGCACTCACTGCCCAGGAGCAAGCGTGCCGATTCCAGCAGGGAAAAGTCCGGCTCCCCCGGTCACGCTCGCGCTGGCCGCAAGGACACCAGCTGGAGAAGGCCAGCCCCCCGCAGCAGGCCGACCCGCGGCTCGTTCTTGTCGAGGAGGCCGCCGAGAGGAGGGTCAGGAACCACAGCCATCACACGCACCGTACAGGGGAACGGGCATAGTAGAGGCCGTGCCTTTGTCACGAATGCCGTTCACCCGGCAACTGAGGGGCCTGTGCTGATGGGAAGCAGAGGAGCCTGTCGGGAAGTGGGTCCGCCCGGGGAGGGCTGGGTGGAGGTCATGAGGTGGCCAGTGGTCAGGGTGGGCTATCAGAAGAGGGAGAGACTGTCGGAATGCCTCACCTGTTACTCAGTGTTACTCAGCTTCCACGAGCTCGTTTTGGTTCCAGGGGGAAGGGTTTCCGTGGACAGTGAGGACAACCTCGGAGAGCTGTTGCCCGATGCTTTTCAGAAGCTTTGGAACCAGGACCTTCTACAGCAACGGGTGGGTGCCAGTGAGCATGAGGTTTGACTACATGTAACAAAGACGCAGTGAAGTAAGTCAGAGAAAGACAGATACTGTATGGTCTCACTTATAACTGGTCCCTAAAACAAACAAAAAAATAAATAAACTCGCCGATACAGAGAACAGATTGGAGGTTCCAAAGTTGGGGCAGGCGGGGTTAGGATTAGGTGAAATAGGAGAAGGTGGCCAACAGGTACGAACTTCCAGTTATAAGATAAATATGTCCTGGGATGTCACGGACAGGGTGGTGACTACAGTTGACAGCACTGCATTGTACACTTGGCAGTTGCTAAGAGAGTAGATCTTAAAAGTTCTGTATGGATTTAGCGATTCTGGACATTCCATATAAATAGAGTCACACGAGACGTATTTTTTGTGTCTTGTTTCCCTCACTTAGCAGGAGGGTTTTGAAGCTCACCCACATTGCAGCATCTATCAGTACTTCATTGCTCTCGGACCTTTTAATGTTTCCACTAAACAAGCCAACATTTTAAACAATTCTCATTATGAGGGAAAACATTGTAACTGTGTGTGGTGATGGATATTAACTTATTGTAATGATCCTCTCATGACATATACCCATATCAAATCATTATGTTTTCTACCTGAAACTAATACAATATTATATGTCAATTATATTCAATAAAAAAAGGAACTCAAGGAAGATAATGTTACAAATTATAGTCAATAATACTTATTTGTGCCCTGGCCGATTTGGTTTAGTAGTTAGAGCGTCGGTTCGTGGACAAGAGAGTCCTGGGTTCAGTCCCACTAAGGGCACGTACCTCGGTTGCAGTTTGTCCCCGCCCTAGTTGGGGTCCTGTGGGTGGCAACCAGTCGATGTGTCTCTCTCTCTCTTCTCCCCTCCCTCCTTTCTGCTTTATCTGAAGATAAATGCAGACATGTACTCGGGTGAGGATAAAAACAAAAAAATTTTTTAAAAATACTTATTTGTGTTTTCTAAGCACTTATTTAATAAATATGAAGAAAATTAGTTAGGCTTTTATTTAAATAAATAAATACCCAAAATGAAAATGGCTTAAACAAGCCAGTGGGGTGGCTCCATGGTGTCTTTAGGGAGGAAACTTTATCATCCTCAGTATGTGGTTTCCATTCCCAAGGCCATTTTGTGGCCCAAGATGGCTGCGAGAGCTCCTGCCATCACATCCGCTGCTTCCTGGGCAAAAGAAGGAGGAAGAGAAAGTGGAAAGGTGTACTTTCATATCTTCATCGTATCGGGGAGATGACTTTGCACATTTCTACTTAAATCTGATTGGTCAGAACTTACTTTCACAGTTTCACAGGATCAAGGAGACTGGAAAATATAGTCTTTTTGCTGAATGACAATATGTCTAGCTAAAAGTTAGAGTTCTTTAAACTCAGAAAATGAATATAATTGGTATTGAGCAACCACAGGCATTCTCTTCTAGGAGGAGAAAATACCAGGTAGACACCCTTGATACTGGGCCACATCAACCTTGATATAGAATCGGCAGCTACTGGTAGTGGTTGCAATATCAACGTCTTCAGCATCGCTACCAGTGGCCACATGTGCAATAATTGGTGGCAGAAGACATTTCCCCAGTGACTTTGAGTGGACAGGAGGACGATGATGAATATCAATAGTTGGCAAGAAAAACAATGTCTCGGGCATACATGGGCCCTGGTAGGAGACTGCCAGAGAGCCCCGCAGAGTCTGTAGAGACTAAACTAGCAAAATGTGATGTGTGTCTTCCTTATCCCGGGTGGGATAGCCCAGGAGACAAAGGTTAGGAGTCTGTCTTGTCCCATTGATGCTTTTCTTGGTCACATAGCATTCTGTGCCTGTGACTCTGCCCCACGCTTCTTGGCTGCCTGTGTTATTGAGCTATGGATATTGTGTTCTGATCCATGGGGACTTCTTAAAGCTAAGAGCTGCTTGTGGGACCTGAAATTGTCATCACAGTGATTTCATTCAAAGTAATAACAGCATCAGATGTTATAGAAATCTCATCCTGATGATCATAAGCATTTATAATAGCCATCATTGAACAAGTGCTTACATTGAAGAGGAATTTCCATGGAGAAAGTCAATCTTTTCAAAAATGCTAATTTTTTTTGTAAGGAAATCAAACGAGATGCCAAATTGTCTCTGTCATTATGTTGCCCTTCCCTCCTGAGCACTTGCTGCTCTGATCAGTACGACATTTCACATGTAGCAATGCAGATGGGGAAATTTACCTCCTGATGGAGAACCCTCGTTGGCCCATTTGTTAGCTCTGCTTAAGCATCTATTGCCTGCTCTGGTTTTACAGCAGGCGGAACAGAGGGACAGAGTTAGAGACCCCCAGACCTTAAAGGGTTGGCCACACTTTGGAAGGGAAATTAAAGAGACCCTTCCCATAATAAATAAAATCAAGCCTTTGAGAAACAGCCTTGGAACATGTGGATGAGGATTTGGAGGCACCTAAGTCCTGACAAGTCTTGTTCCCTCCATAAAAGGTGACCCTGGGCTATGTCCCATGTCTTCTCAGTTCCATATGCTGTTCTCCTGCCGCACACTATTTTGGAAAACGCTCATTTTGGGAACCCTAGTGAGCCTCCTGCCCAAGCACACCCCGCTCTCCCACCCACTCACCTGATGAGTGAGCGCAGACATTGACCAGGAGTATTGGGTATGTGACTATCTTATCCCTTGGATGCTCTAGTCATTGGCTCTAGGAATTGCAAGCTTCCCAAAGCCCCAAGAAAAATATGAGGTCCGAGAAAGACAACTATTGAACTCAAAATACAAAAAGAAATCAGCAAAATCAAAATTAATAAGTTTATTAAAATGTTCGTGAAGTGCAACATGCAGCCGTATTCATTAATTGATCCATTTAACAGTCGTAAAAACTCCATGACACTTACAAACTATTTGCAGGTTAAATTGTCTCACTTTGCAAGAATTCCCAAGGATGCGTGATGATTGCTGAGAAATTGTAGTCAACCGTAAATTGGAAAAGTTACTCAGAGCAAATTATCTCGAAAGCAAGATCATACAAAATCTTTTCAATTTTCACAACAAAAATTGAAATGTGGGCATACTTTTAAATGTTTGACGTGATGTGTGGTAGAAACTCCAGAAATGAGTGCTTGGGGCCTATGAAAGTCATCAAATGTCTCTGAGTGTGTGACCTTGGAAGAGTATGGTTAAATATTTGAGAATCTGTTACATTGTACACCAAGCAGTTTAAATGCCACTATGGCAGTGGTTATATAAATAATGGTAAAGATTGGACTACTATGCAACTATTCAAAAGAATGAAGTGTATATGTACTAATAGAAGACATCCAAGATATATTATTACATGAACCAAAAAGTTGGAGAACAATAGCTTCAGAATGATTCATTTTGTGTCAAAATACTCTCTCTGTGTGTGTACATAAATAAATACATAAATGCATGCTGGCGTATGTGTAGAAAAATTTTGTAAGGATCCACAGAAATAGCAGTCATTTTTCTCTGCAGATCAGAAATGAGGAATTGGGACGGGGGAGGGGAAGGGACTTCTACTTTTATGTTATGATACTCATCTGAATTGCAAGAAAAACATTTAGTAGGTACATACATTACACAAAAGAGTGGTCTGCAAGCCGACTGGAAGAGGAGAGTTCACGAACCCGGAATTGGCACTATTAATCTTGCACTGTCCCTTGGGGAGCACCTCTGAGCGTGGAGACCTGGAAACTGTCACCCCAGGGCTGAGCCGACGGAGCACCAGGGATGCTCAACAGACTCACCATGACCTGAAAAAACAGCCCTCCAGAATTCTGTCCTTCATTCCACATTTGTCAAGCAACCTTCCGATTCAATGTAATTTGAAGATTCAACCAAGATTTATTGAGCACTGATTGTATTCGTGTTCTGTGGCTGCTGTAACAAACAGCACAAATCAATTGTGTTGCCAGAGTTCAGGAGCGATCAGGAGCCCCGAATGGGTCCCGGGGGACTGAAATCGACGTGTCAGCAGGGCTGCGTGTCTTTCCGAGGGCTCTGGGGGAGAATCCATTTCTCCCTTTCCAGCTTCTAAGAACTGCACTCGTTCCTTGGCTTGGGGTCTCTTCCACGTTTCAATCTCTCTGATCTCCTGCCTCCCTCTTCCACGTATACGGCCCCTTGTGGTTACATTGGAACCCCCTGAAGAACCCAGGATCGTCTCCCCTTCGGAAGGGCAGCCGAGTAGCAACTTTAATTCCCTTTGCCGTGCAACCTGACATAGTCACAGGTTCCAAAGATCAGGACATGGACATTTTGCAGGGACCACTATTCTACCTACTATGCCAACTAAACGCCAAATGCTGAGAATACAGCTATGAATAGACACAATCCTTGCCCTCAGGAGCCCTCAGTCGGGAAGGAGGTAGCCACCATGCTTGACCACATGGGAAGGAATGGCCAAACCCAGTTTTGAGAACTTGAGCTCCTCATTCATGTCAAAGTCTCTGAGTGTCACTCCAGTTGGTCACTCTGGCTCTCACCCTACAATATTCAGGGCGAGAGCCAGAGTGACCAATTGGAGCTGTCAGTACGCTGTGCGTCCACCACTACCCAATGGGGGGGCAGGACATCCCCCTCACCTTCAGCCAATGGGGAAGGGGGCTTTGAAGGGACCCCTTGGAGAGCTTGATGCGTGTCCTTTGGAAACAGGAGGAAACAATGATCTGGTGACTGACTCTCATCAAATAAATCTAAAGCACAGGTCAAGACTTGGCGGAGGCAGACTGCCCTGGGGACTAGCTACGCTTGCACCAGCAGAGCAGAGTGGAGTGGAGGCCAGTTCCCCGTGAGTCAGGTGGATTCAGGGAGAGAAGTGTTCTGGAGCTCTCTTCAAAAGGAATGCACCCAAGAAGGGGCCTTGGGTTAGCCTTGGACATCAATCAAGCCCAGAGAGAATCCATACCAATCACCGACAGTACAGCAAGGCCCTGCCTGCCCGTCCTTTCTCTCCTCTCCCTGATTTATCCCCGGGGGTCGGAGGCAGGGGAGAGGAGGGGAGACACGCAAGGAGAGAAAAGGACGACCCCACGCATTCTTGTTTCTGCCCCTACGATGCTGCAGCGGACCCAGGCTGGGGCAAGAGCCTGTGCTTTAAATAAAGCTTTGAGTTTTAACGATTACGCTGCATTTAATTACTAAAATGAGATAACGTGGGTCCCTGAAAGTGACCAGAGGACTTTATTATAAAGTAGTGACCAGTCAAAATCATGAGATCACCCCGGAGACAGGAAAGCGGAGATGAAAAGGGTAGGTGTGAGAAAAAGGAAGTTTTCTGTTACCCCCCGGCCTTCTCCCACTCGTTTGGTGGGCGCAGCCTCAGTGCGTCACTGCAAGATGGGAACCCACGCCGAGTTGCACCTGGCTGGGCCCTGGGGTCCAGGCCACCTCTTGCCAGTGCCTCCCTCGAGGCGGATCCCCAGCTGCTGGGTGGACACGCCCGCTCCGGGCCTCTCCCACTGATTGGCCTCAGTCGGGCCCCAAATCTACCCTGCCCTTAGGTTTCCGGAGTTCCTTTACAGGTCAACTCTTCACCCGGGGCAGGCAGGTCCTAACCCTGTTCCGTTGGACTCCCTTCACCCCGCAGTCCTCTAGGCTGTCCTTGGAACGCACCGGAGTTTGTCCAGGTTGGACGGAGCCATCTGTGCCTTTTCCTTCAGGCCTGAGGGACCAAGATGGGGGTGTTCGTGGTCGATCCCATCACCTCGAGTGAGACTGAGCCTGCTGGGTGGCCAGAGCGGGGCCTGAACCTGGGGCTTCGGCTCCGGGAGAGTTTCCATCCCACGTGTTGGGCACATGCGTACGCCCCCCCTCCTGACACCTCCGACCTGCTCGTGAAAATTCCCTCGAGGAAGAGGACTTAAAGCCTCACTGAGTCTGCCATTCCCCGTGGAGCCCTGGTCACTCCTGTCTGATCACTCATCCACCCGCGGCTCACGGAGTTCTCACTGGGCCGCGGTCCAGAGGTGACACTCATAACAACAAGAGCAATAATAACGCCTAGTATTTCTATAGGGTTTCCCATGTGCCAGACGCTCTCGTAAAACTTGATGTATATTAATTTTTCAAACCTCCACTTCAATCCTATGAAGTCGGGATTGTTATTCTTGCTTTTTTCTTTTTGTAGATGAAGAAACAGAGACACAGAGAGGTTGAGTAACACGCCCAGGGTCACACAGCTGGTAAGTGGCAGAGTCAGGCTCCAACCATCGCACACTGACTTCAGAGTGCAGAGGCTTACTCGCTCCGCTCTTCTGTTCTGAAACACAAGGACTTTTATCTCTCTCTGCCTTTATTTAACTGCTCTCCATCTGTGCCTAGGATGACTTGCTCTCCTTGTCCGCGCCTCAAAGTTCTAATCCTACAAGGTCCACATCAAATGTTCTTTCTCTCTTCGATTCCCTGATCTACTCCCTCCCAGCAAGAGGACTTTGCTGCCCATCTGGGCTGTCACTACACCTGCTCTGCACTCCTGTTCGAGGATCGCATCGCACTGTCATCGTTTGCACCTAGGTCTGTCCTTGAAGAGAGATTGTGGATCCCAGAGACAAAGCAGTATTTACATTGTCCCGGGACTTACTGCAGAAGGACAGTGGACTGAACTGGATTGATTTCTCCCTGAGTCTCACACCTATGACTGTGTCCCATCTCCCTGAGTCAGGCAAGGTGATTGCAAGATGTTGGCTGCTGGGCTCTTTGACCTGGGGCCTGGAGAGGAGCTCAGAGCCTGGGTCGAGCACCAGGCCATGCAGTGTTTCCTGCTGAAGGGCTGTGTGGAGCCCGGATGGGCTCTATTATGTCTGTCCCCTCCCCTGGGCTGCCATGTGCTCCAATTAGCTTTGTCCTCATGACCTCAGTCGAAGCCTGGCTGGCCTGGCAGGCTCAGGGGACTTAGACACTGACACATCTGTGCCAGCTGAAATGTCAACTGGTCTCCTTGGCTCTCCCAGCACCGCTGCCTCAGGACTCAGAAGCCCTGGAATGAGGCCACTGTCTGAAGGTTACGACTGGAGAACAATCCCAAGTCCAGGATGACTAGGAAGGAGGGAGAGCATGAAGGCCCGAGTCACCATCGCACGAGTGAACACAGGGAATTCTAACACGATCTTTTCCTTCCCCAGGCGCCCCTGGCACCCCATCAGGCTCCTTGCTTGCTTGCCAGGACGGAGTGCTCACTCACTGTTCCCATTCATCCTTTCACAGAGCCTCGGAACTGGGCAGTGTCCAGCTGCCAACACCTCATCCCACTGCGGGTTGTCTGGGGCCTGGAGAGGAACTCAGAGCCTGGGTCAAGCACTGTCCTGCTAACCTCCCTCCGGGCTCTTCGGCACATTCCGAAAGGCCTGCATGGTCGGCCCCTGTCTACTTCTCCGGCCATGTCTCCGGTTACCTCCTGCACCTCGCTATGCTCCAGCCACATTGACCTCTTCATTTCTTCAGTGTCTACGCTCCTTCCATTGTCCCCTCTTCTAGCTAAACTCGACTGTCAGAGACTTCCCCACTGTAACGGTCTTTTCAAAGAACATGCTTCATTGATTTATTGTCTCCTGCTTCATTGATTGACGATTGATTGATTGATTCATTCATTCAGCCAACGAATCACTCTTAGATATTCTACCCTTGGGTTGGAGCTATGTACCTGGAACTGTGATTGGCCCATTCTGTGATTGGAGGGAGAACGTGATACCTGGGTCAGTAATTCCATGGCTCCTGCTAGGGTCAAGAGATAGATGAACTTCTCCCAAGGACCCATCCAGTGCTGAGGGCCCCGGGAGTAGTGTGTGCTAATGGTCAAGAGCAGGATCCTGAGGTCAGATTGCCTGCACTGAATGCTGGCGTGAACTTGGGCAAATTGCTTTGCTTAGTTCCACCTCACGTCCTATTCACAACATGTCTCTATTCCTTAGGATAGTTAACATAGACAACGCCACATAGTACTCATTGCACGTTTGCTATGACGATGTGGGAGAAACTTCAAGTTATCTATTCTATAGTATTCCATACTATATTCCATACATAGTTCAATTTCATGTACATATACATGTGTGTATAGTATTCTAAAAGGTGTGTGGGAAAACTGTTTCAACTATCATAGCCCCGACAGTTTCTTTTCCCTGGAGGCAAATTCTAACACCAGTTTCGTATGTATTCTTCCAGAGATACTCTATGCACTTACAGATGTGTGTGCATCTCTGCCTGTCTACCCATCCATCCATTTATCCAGCACCTGTTAGCATCAAATGATATCATTCCACCTATTCATCTGGTGTCTGACCTTTGCTTGTCTTCAGAAAGATCTCCATTCAGCACTCAAAGTTCTTCATCCTTCCCTCTGAGGGCTGAAAAGGTACCAAGGAAGATGCAAGAAGCAGTGACCCGCCCCTGGTGACTCCCAAGGCCCCTCGTGCCTGGGTCCTCACTTCACTGTGGCCCTCTTTTCTCTGGAGGTTTAGTGTAACTAAGGCAGTGGCTCCCACGCTTCCGTGTACATAAGGATCACTTGAGAGGTTCCTAATAATTTAGATTCCAAGGATCCATTCCCTAGACATTGTGATGCAGTACGTCCAGGGCGGGCCCAGGAGCACATAGGTGATTCTGATGCAGAGAATTCACGGAAATCACATCAAGAAGCCAGTGCCACGAGGAGATGCCGTGCCCAGAGAGAAGCTGCAGGTTCGGGGCCTCTACGATCCACGCATTATCCAATGCAAGGCCCTGAGGCTCAACACACAGTCCAGTCTCTGCAGACCCCTGGTCCCGTTGGGAGGCAGAGCTCACTCTGAAGGGGACAGGCCAAGAGCAGCGAGCAGTGCGGATGAGCCGTGCTGAGGTTACTGAGGGTTCTGGAAGTTCTCCGGGAAGAAGGGGGACTTGTGTTACCTCGAAAGACAGAGAAGGAATGGGTGGTTGGAGAAAATACTGACGGACTTGGACTACAAAGATGCTCTGGGAAAGATCACACTGTTAGGGGAGAAGTTGGTCACAGCAAGCGGTAGGGCACCTCTGTGCGAATCAGGAAAAAAGTACCTGCTCTGAACAAAAGGCGCAGGGCTGGGCAACTGGATGGTGCCTTTAGCAAAGTGAAGGCAACCTTCTTCCGGAGGGATCCAGCTTGCATCAGATTGACCTGGTCGATGAGAGTATGGTTCGAGTTCCAGCTTCCACTCACCCTCCTGGCCTGTGTGCAGAGACAGACTGCCCAACCACACGCAGAGACACTGGCAGAGACAGACCCTTAAAGAAATAAACGCTGGGTTGTCACTGAAGCAGGAAACGCAGGAGGAGCAGGCTTGAGAGTGGGGAAAGTAATGAATTAAATTCTGGATTACAGAGTACAGGTGATTCCGGTTAAATCCATCCGGTGAGCAGCTGCATAAGGGAATCTGGGCCAACCCCGGGAAGAACTTGGACCTCCTGTTGTAGACTGACCATAAAGATGCGCTTCTAGCTTACCTCTGGAGCCTGCGGCTTCGTGGAAGGATAGAACAGGCGCATCCATCATGCCTGCACACCCACACTCATCATGGAGAGAATCGTCCGTGGGGTGTGTGCCTCAGCCTGGGAGCTCTGAGAGGAAAGCCCAGCAAGGGCCAAGAGTCCGGGGAAGATTTCCTGGAAGAAGAGCATCTGATGAAGTGACCAGACGAAGGAAAACAGACCCAACACCATCGAGAGGGGCTGGCTTCTCCTGCTCATGTCTGTCTCAGCTCAACAGTCCCCTGGCGTGGCTTCCCGTGATCACCCTAGAAGAATAATCCCCCAGTCCTTTTCAGTTTCATTACTCTGTTTTATATTCTTCTGAGCACTTACCCTTATCCAAAATTATCTTATTTTCTATTTGCTGGTTGACTTGTTTATGTATTTACACATTTATTGTGTATCTAATTCCATTGGGGTGTAAGCCTCCATTAAGGCAGAGATTTTATCTGTTCTGTTCAGCCCTATAACCCCAGTGTCTGACACATTTCAGGTGTTCAACAGATATTTTCTGAATGAATGAGTGAGTGGATGAATGAATGAATGAGTGAGTGAGTGAATGAATGAGTGAGTGAGTGAATGAATGGGTGAATGAGTGAATGGGTGAGTGAGTGAATGGGTGAGTGAGTGAATGGGTGAATGAGTGAGTGAGTGAGTGAATGGGTGAGTGAGTGAGCAAGTGAGTGAGCAAGTGAGTGAGTGAGTGAGTGAGTGAAAAGATTAAATAGAAACACGCCAAGCTGCACAGCCAGCAGGAGACTTTTCTGTCTTCTTTTGTCTTATTTGTGAAAGAGGCAGCCTTTCCTTTCCCTGACCTGAAAACCCAGCCTGTAAGATTTCTGAAGCTCTGTCCTCCTAGAAGGAGCCCTCCTAGAAGTGAGCCGTGGCCTCGGGCATCGTTGGCTGCATTCCCCAAACCAGCCAGAGCACGATGCCCTACAGCCCCTTCCACATAAGCCCTCTCTCCTCGCTGCAACAACTGGGTCAGGAACTCGGGGGAATTTTTTTCTATTAGAGAAAATTCAGGAGATGGTGCAGCGGAAGGTGTCACTCTTGAGGACGGCATGGTCTGGAGGCACCCCGACTTATCAATACCCGTGCCTGAGTGTGTTTAGCTGGAAATGCACGGGGGCTTCAAACTCCCAACAAAACCCTTACCAGAGGGGAGACCTGTGATTTAAGAAATGTCTTTAAAGTCAGCATCTCTCTGGACCAATGGGTGGAACTATTCCAAGGTAAGAAAATCAGTCCTGTTCTTTTAGGATGAGGGAGCTTCGAGAACCTTAGTGACCCCAGCAACCTTGGAAAACCACTAGGGCTCAGCTATAAATCTGAAAGCAATCCTTTCTCTCCATTAAAAAGATCTTTGAAATGACATCAATTATTATCCCCCTCACACACACACCTTTAAATAAAATTCTATTTAAAAGTATATGTTAGTGTAAAAGTGTATGTTCATTGAAGAAAATTTGAAGACAATGAAAAAAAGAAGAAAATTATGATTATCATCATTCCATAACCTCCATACAAAAGACTACTATTAACAGCACACTCTCTCTCTTCCTCTCTCTCTCTCCATCTAGTCCTTTTTTTTTTTAGGAAGATACATGAATTCTACTCTAGATATGTTTTCTTCCAAATTATTTGGCCACATGCGTGGTTCCCTGTTCTCACACATGTACCGTGACCATTTAGTGATGTCCCTTTGTATTCTGAGAATTATGTTTCACATGGCTTGACTACATGCATCTCCTTTTGTTCCGTGATGTATGGAGTCGTCTCGTTTTGCTGGGCATTTGAGCCGTTTAATCCTCTACCTCCCCATCTGTACGAGAGGCACGGGATGGGATGCCTCTCACTCGCGCAGCTGTTTGAGGATAACGTGAGGCAATGCATGTGAGGGCTTGGCAGAGAGCCTGCCCATTTTATGTGCTCAATAAATAAATATTAGATTTGCTTATTACCGTCAACTTTGACCTGCTTAAAAATGCTGTAAAGATGATCCTGGGAGCTAAATCTCAGTGTAAATCATTGCATGTCGCCCTAGAATACATCCCTAAGAATAGGATACCTAGATTCAAGATTATGAGAATTTGAAGGATTTTGATGAATATTACTGAAACCCTGGGTATGAGAGCCTATTTCTTGTGCCTACTTTGGCACTCAGCAGTCGTGGAGATTATAATCCTCCTCAATTTAGCAGGCATGTTGTTTTCATGTGATTGTCTTTACTAATGAGCTTGAACATCTTTTTCATGTTAGATTGGCCACTTGGGTTTCTTCATCTGTAATTTATCAATTTTGTGTTTTGTCCAGTTTTTCCTGTTCAGGGTTTTTGGTTTTTTTTTTTTTTAATTGATATTTTTCTAAAGTTAGGACATGAACCTTGTGCATGTGTGAGAGAGACAGAGAGAGAGAGAAAGATCAGTTTCTGGTTTCATGTTCTTAAATCTGATTTAACAACTTTTTGAAGAAGAGAAAATTTTTAAAATATTTATATAGAGGCCAAATCCTATATTTTCTTCTATTGCATCTTTTCTTCCTTTGCTTTTTGGTTTTGAAATCCCTTCTCTGCCCAGAGATCAAGTATTTTTCTTTGTTTTACCTTTATTTAAGTTGTTTTGTAGTTTTATCTTTTACATTTATTTTTAAATCAATTTGGTCTTCATTTAAGTATACATTATGATGTAGTGAGCCGATTTTATTAATTTCCAAATAATTAGCAAGTTATTTCACCACAATGTATTAAATAATCTATTCTTTACCTGATAACATGAAATGCTGCCTTATTTGTGTGGGTCCATTTTGGGGATTTCTAGTATATTGCAGTGATATCTTCATTTTATACACATACCTCACTCTCTTAATTAATGCACCTTTAAAATATGTTTTAATATCAAAAAATAAGTGCCTCCTTATTCCACTGCTTCCATTTTTATTTTGATGTCTCCCATGTTTACTCTTTCAGAATAATTTAAAAACCACTTTGCCAAGTTTCAAAAATTCTATTTAAATGTTTATTAGAATTATATTTTATTTATGAATTAATTAGAAGTAAATTGAATTTTTAAAATGTTGAGACTTCTTATTAAGAAACATGGTCTATTTTGACAGTAATTCACTTCCTCGTATGTCCCAGAGCAGGGTTTTTAACTGTTCCATGGTATAAACTTGGATGGATTTCAATTCAACATTTAATTGAGAGTCTCTTAGTCTTAACAAGGGAGCTTACTTGTCTCATTCATATCTGTTGTCACAATTTTTTAAAAGGTTGAAAAAAATAGGTGGCTTTGTTTCTGTTATTTTAAGGGTTTTTACTCTTCGTTATTATTTTCTTTGTCTTTGTTGTTGCCGCTCTCTGGGAACGCAGTTTTTCTGTCCTTCTTGTCCACTGACTTTGAAGTTTATATCCTGGTTTTCTCCTAAAAAGTTATTTTAAAAAAAAAAATGATCACGTTCTCCCTACTTCATGTCAAAAAAGAAGCCTTTATCAATCTCCTGTGAGAAAGGAGAAATCTAGTCACTTTTTGCTTCTCTTCTGTCACCTCCATTCCTTAGTTAAGAAAATAGAGAGAGGAGCTTGGCCAGTGTGGCTCAGTGGTGAGCGTCGACCCACGCACCAAGAGGGGGCTGGTTTGATTCCCAGTCAGGGCAGATGCCTAGGTTGTGGGCCCGATCCCCAGTGGGGGGCATGCAGGAGGCAGCCAATCGATGTTCTCTCTCATCGATGTTTCTATCTCTTTTCCTCTCCCTTCCTCTCCCTAAAATCAATAAAGAAAAAAAAATTTTTTAAAAAGAGAGAGAGAGAGAAAGGGAAATGCAAGGTATTAGATATGGGTTAGAATTAACTTAAGTGTTGTTTTTTTTTTTTAAATAAATGTGTACATTATGAAGCGCCATTAAAGATCATTGTTTAGCTTTAGCTCCATCTTGTAGTTACTTCTCAGTTCTTGAAATCATGGCTTCTGCCCTCTAAAATTCTGTATTTAGTTCATTTCGTAAGCATTAGGCCTTATCTTCAAGTGATTGTGTCCCTCTCAGTCCCTGGGAAGGGTACTTCTGAGCCCTCTTACGTCTGGGGACACTTTCCCGCCGCCCCCCCGGAACGATCACCGGGACTCCCCACTACGCTTCGCCCTCAGTACTGCTCCTTCTTGCCTGGCGCTCGGCTTTACGGAGGAGTCTAAAGCTAGCCCGACTGTCTCCTTTTGTAATAAACTTTTATTTTCTCTTCCATTTGGCAAATCTCTATCCTTATCCCTGCGATTCAAAATGTTCACGAGGATGCTTCGCGTTGTTGGTCTGTTTTCAATTCCTGTGACTCCTGCAGTCCTTTCAATTCGCAGAAATAGCAGAAAGTGTTTTATCCTATTTTATAAAAATAATTCCACTTCATTTGCTGTATTTTCACCTATTCTGCTTCCTGTATCTGTCTTGCAGTTACCACCCCCGAGATGCGTGCCTCCTGTTCTTCTTAACCTTACTGTGTTCATTTCTTTTCTTTTGAAACCAGGGAGAATTTCCCAAACTTGATTTCTCTTGTGCTCTCCTGAAGAAGCTCAGGCCCTGTTCTTTGCCTTCATTGTGATCTGCAAATCAGCCGTTGTGTTCCATTGTCATGCACTTGCTCAGGAAGAAGAATGTGTGTTGTGTGCTTCTCCAGTACCTGGCGTCGTGCTAAGTACTGAGCACACATTGGTACCTGGTGTGAGCCCTGCAGCACCCGAGGAAGAAGGCACTATTTTATTTCATTTTAACTATAGTTGGTGTACAGTATTATATTAGTTATATTAGTTTCAGGGGTACAATATAATGATCTAACATTTTTATACTTTACAATGTGATCTCCCCACTAATTCCAGTAATCACCTATCACTGCGCAAACTTATCACGATATGGTTGGCTGTGTTCCCCTTCACCCTTTTCACCCATTCCCTTACTTCCATCCCATCTGGCAACTGCCACTCTGGTCTCTGTTTCTGTTTTTATTTTATTTTATTTTTTTTTGTATTTTAGATTCCACATATAAGTGAAACCATACGGTATTTGTCTTTGTCTGTCTGACTTGTTGCACTTAGCATGATACACTCTGGGTCTACCCATATTGTCACAAATGGCAAGATTTCATTCCTTTTTATTGCTGTGTAATATTTCACTCTTTATTCATTCATCTGTCCCTGGACACTTAGGTGACTTCCATATCTTGGTTATTGTAAGCATAGGGGTGCATATATCTTTTCAAATTGTTTTTGTTTTCTTTGAATAAATACCCAGAAGTGGAATTGCTGGGTCATAAGGCAGTTCTATTTTAGTTTTTTTCTAAGGAACCTCCATACTATTTTCCACACTGGCTGCACCAATTTACAACCCCACCAACAGTGCACAAGGGTTCCCTTTCTCCACCTACTCGCCAGCACATTATTTGTTAAGAAGGCACAATTTTAAATCCCTTTTGTATAGGAAATAGACGGGCTCTTGAACGTCCCAGGACCAGAGCCAGCGAGAGTGGAGCCGATGTTCAGCGAGACTCCTCACCTCGCCCTTCTGGCCGAGCCTGTCCTCTGACTGTCCTTCCTTCCTGCTTCCCGGCTGAGCTTCTGCTTTAGATTCATAGATGCAATGACATTTTGAATCTTGTTGAGAGGAATGTTAAAAGTTGCCTAAAATGATCTCCTGCTTCTTCCCATGATTTTACTATGTAGGAAGACATGTTATCCAAAGTCGAAGACGGACCCCTTCCTTTGAACTTCGGTTTCTTTCTGGGGTTATTTCCTGTCCCTCTGCCCTCCCAGGTTCACCGGCAGAGACACAGAATTCGGTTCACTCGGTACCGAGAGCTGAGATCAGTTCCGACTGGGATGGTCATATGGGCTCTGTTCATTCACACCTGTCAGCTGGAGGCAAAAGGGCGAACAGGAAAATTAGGTTTCCTATAAATGTACTGAACAGTCCAGAGACCCAACAGTCGGGGGGACAAAGGAAAACGAGAGGGAGGCAGGTGCTTCAAGACTCCGAGCACCCAGAGGTGGCCTGGCTGGTTCCGGTGAAGTGTCCCAAAGCCGTGGGGCAGGGGCTCTTGCTCCTCCTGGCCCAGTCAGGGACTGAGGTCACTGGTGACTCCCGGCTCAGTGAGACCCTGGGGCCTTGGCATGATTCCCCACCCCTGGTTGGATCCATACGTGTCCCTGAGGTGCCCACAGCCCACCCTCACCTTCAGGCCTTCCCTTTGGGGGGTCAGGGGCTGCAATAAGGGAGTTCAGCCGAGATCTCTTTCTTTAACTTAGGACGCCGCTAAAATCCATTGTCCGAGAGTGGGTGCTTTGAAAAACTATATAAACCGGCTTGGGTTATTCCGTTTAAATCCTTCAGTGTCTCCCCTTCACTCTTAAAGTCCTGCAGGGCCCCATGAGGTCTGCACATCTGCCTCCCTGGCCTCTCTGTGCGCGCTGCCCTCCCCGCCCGCACCCCAGCCACGCTTGCCTGCTCCCCTCGCAGGCCTGTGGGGAATGCCCTCTCCCTGCCATGCTCATAACCGGCTCCTTCCTATCACTGGGCCTTAGCTCCCAGCCCATGTCCCCGAAAGTCTTTCCTAAGCACCTGTAGAGATAACCTGCTGCCCCCTGCCTGCCCCTGCAGGCTCTCCATCAAGTCCAGCAGGGGTTCTTACTTGGAAATATCATGTTTATATCTTTGTTCATGAATCTTCCGCCTGGCTCCTCACACTGGAACTTAATCTTCATGCGAACAGGGACCGTGTCTTCCTGTTCCGTGCTCCAGTCCCCGGAGCAGTGCTCGGCACACGGTAAGTACTTGAGCCTGGATGCTCCCCGTCCCTCCAGCAGGCAGCCTGCCTTCCCTCCCGGGCATTCCATCCGCCTGGCCGGCTTCACAGCGCCCACAGCGCCTGTTCTCCAGCTTTTATGTTCAACCGGTCATTTAACCTGGCCAGTGGGGGCGGGGGCAGGTGGAATGTCTAATGAGAGCCCTGGTTTTCCTGCAAGTTCAGACTGAATCTAAATCGAACCCTTTCTCTCTTTGCCTGACCTCAGAGGTCATGTTCAAGAAGCCGGAGAGGTCTCTGGGGAACTGGATGACACACGGGTCTGCCTGGAGTGACATGTGGTGATCTAGGAGGCTTCTAACAGGATCCTCCAAAGCCAGGCTCCTGCCACGGTCCCCAGTCAGGAGGGCCCATGAGCTGCTGCAGAGGAGCCCCAGGTCGCTTCGAGGAAACCGACTGTTGACACTGCGGGGCATCCCGTCAGACGAACTCCGAGTCTAAGTCACCAGTCAGATGCGCCCTCTACGTGGTCCCCTCCCCAAGCCAGTGCATGCCCCTCCCCACCCCCGTCCATTTCCTGACATCTCCTGACACACCAGCTTTTAAGCAAGAACTCCAGGGAAGCCCGAGTCCAGACGCAGGCCTATGCCGTGCCCAGCGGGTACAGAGGGGAGCTGGGCACATATCTGTGTAGCCTGAATTCCAAATTCACAGGTTAATAAACTCTGGGCTGGAGGGAACATGCTCACTGTACCCAGAGTCCTCCCTTGATGGAGGAGGCAGCTCCCGGCACGAAGAGGGAGGAGACTTCCCCCGAAGGTCGAACGATCAGCCAGTGAAAGAACCTCCACTTCATCCCTGGTTTCCTGAGTCTGGTCTAGGGCGTTCTCACGTCTCCGTGCCTCCCTTTCCCCAAATACGCAGGCTTCTAAGCGAGGACGTATAGGAAGCTGCAGGTACCCGCTACCCTGCCCTTCCAGCCCCGCTAACCAGAGAACTCACTCCCCCAGAAGCAGTGGCCATACTGACCCTGTCCTCCCCTGCGCAGGGACGAGGTCAGGACCTCTTGCAAGGAGCCAGAGAAATCTGAGCTCTGACGTGGCAGGATGCGGCGGGGGGAGGGGCACAGGTCAAAGTTGTCCTGAAAGCCTGGTGCTCCCAGGGTGCTCACCTGGTCCCGCTGCTGTACATGGCTGACTCACAACGGCTGGGAGCTTGGGGCCCAGCGAGATGAGCTCAGTGTTCTGACTCATGAGGTGATGTCAAGACAAATCCAGGGCACATGATCAAACATTCCGGAGAAGATAAATGGCCATCATTACCGATCGGAGAGGAATATTTTAAACACCTTAAATCGATATGGCTTAAAATTGGGGCCTGTGTCTCGTTTCTCAAGGCAGAAGCTGTTGTGGAAACCCCCCCGGGCGATGAAGTGCATCCTTCTCCAGCCAGGAGCAAGTCCGCAGCTGTCAGGGGGAGTCCTGGGAGGAGCCGGGCTGGAGAGCTTGGCATTTAAGCAGGGTCTGACTTCTCACCGCACGGTTGACAGGGCCCGTCCAAGGAGAACAAGCTGCACATTAGTCTCCATCACAACATTTCATCTGAGGGTGTGCTAAAGAAAACCACCTGATTGGCCAAGAGTAAACTCACTTAATAAGCTCTCTCCTTGCCAGACACGGATTAAAAGTGATTTTTTTTTTTTTTGCCTAAATTACATTTTATTTTCTCACCAGCTGCTAACTCTCTGAGACAGATTGGGAGATAAATTATCACAGCAGTGAATGAATCTAATTTTTCAATATAATTCACGGTAATTCTATATTTTCCACACAAGATGGAAATAGCACTGGCTCTTTGCCAAGAGCTAAACTTTCAAAAAAACCCATCCTGGACTCTCGGAGGTCTCTAAGTTTGGAAGGTACAGACCAAGGAGCCGGCAGAGAAAACTCCTGTCGCCTTGGGGGACGGGACCAGAGGAGGGGGTGGGGGTGAAAGAAAGAGCAAAGAGGAGGCAGCATGACTTAGATGCCTCCACCAACCCTACGGACCTCCCTTCACCCCCACATTCTTGGATCGTCTCTTCTGTCCGGAATGTTGTTCTTCACATAGAGGATTCCTGCTCATCCCTCAAGTTGCGACTCAGATGCGACCTCCCCGGACAGGTCATCCTTGACCCCTCTCCGCAGCATAGTCCCTCCCCGTCGCCTCCGAGCACATCAGCCTGCTCTGTTTTCCCTGTCTGAAATGGTGACTCTGTCTGTCTGTTTTCTGCTGGGGTCCGTGTCCCTCCACAGAACGGAAGTATCCTGGCCCAGGGTGGGCAGTGCACAAATATAAACAGGAAAGAAAAGGAGAGGAGCCGGATCCATTGCAAACACCTCATCGGGTGCTCAGTCCCACAGCGCGGGGACGGTGTCAGGTAGCAATTTGTTATTGTTAGTGGGTAGTGGTGGGAAATTGGGAGAGAGGATGGCGAGCGCAGTCCTTGATAAGACACCTGGCTTGCCTGCGAGCATGACCGTGCCTCGTGTCACGGAGCAGTCTCTCGGGGTTTGCTCTTCTTCTGCCGACATTTCAGGGGAGATTAAAAATGGCAGCTATTAAGAAGGCTTTTTACTAATAAGTCCTTGCCAATCCGAATCAGACTGAACACAGCTGGGGCCAGCCTGGTGCCGCCTGACCTGCCTTCCTATCACCCCTGGTGACCTGAGGCGCAGGCCAGAGCGCCTGTCTGAGCAGCTGGACCCAACACCGGCTCCGACGAGCTTAAATAACTGAAGGAAGCAGTATCTGCGATAGAGGAGGAACGTGGCCTGGCTGTTTGCTTTAAAGAGGCCGAGACCAGCTCCGGCTTGGATCTGTAGGGAATATAAATGATGCTATTAGCTCCCTGTAATTTACAAGTCTCCATTCGCACGAAGCTCTGCGAGGAAGGGTTTGGAAACCATATGCTGAATGCTGAGGGCGCTGGAGCGTCCTCCTTGTTCCCTCGACTTACAGAACCCGGGCTCAGCCTTGAGGGCTCAGCCTGCCTGGAATGCCCCTCCCCCACCTGTGCCCCTGGCTCAATCCACCTACACTTAGTCCTCACCTCAACTTTGCTGTGAATTATGGTTGCTTGTTTCTGCCTCTTGCAGGGAAAACTCACCGAGAGGTGCAGTCACGTCGGAAACCTCTCGATAGCCCGTCCTTCCTCTCCAGCACCACTGTCGAATGTAACCAGTTTCCGTGGCCCGCATGGCATTACGCCGCAGAGGAGGCTGGGTAGCCACTCCCTTGGCACCCAGCCGAGGGCCCTACATATTGGAAGAAGAGTCCTTAGCGAGCTCAGTGAACCTGAGGAGTTGGAGAGATGAGGCTGATTCTACTTTTAGTCCCAGGGGCAGGGCACATGACCCAGGTCCAAGTCAGTGAAAGCCCCACACCCCCAGGCTTGGCTCAGGATCGGGGGCTTGAAACCAACGGGCTGCTGATGGGAAATTGGGAGAGAGGTTCTGGGTGCGATTCCTGGGCAGGGACAGGTGTTTTTGCCAACTATGCTTAACGCCGGGAGAAGTTAGCTCTGGAGTGGCCGCCACCATGGAGGCTGAGACAAACACAAATGAACAAACAAAACAGAAAACAGGTCGGAAAGCAGAACTAAGGATGACAGTGAGAAACGAAGCCAGAATACATCTGTAGAGCATTGAATCCAATTAGATCTGGATATGATTTTTCTACCCTTGGACTTTTCAGTTATGTGAGTTGGGTAGTTTGTCACTCGCAATAGAAACACTCCACTCCCCCCCCAGCTAGTATATTCTTCATGCCAGCACAGGTGGACTGTGACCTGAGTAATGAGTAGGGAAGAGTCAATTGATGTAGTCAAGGAAATGTTCAACCTCACTTACAATCAAAGAAGAACTAATTAAAACAATGAGATAGCACTGTTTGCCTAGCAACCAGGCAAAGATTAAATGCAATGATAATGCTCTGTGGTAACTAGACAGATAATGCTTAATAAGTGTGCCATGGAAAGGTATTCATAAATTGCTGGTAGGAGGATACTTTGGAGGTTGATTAATAAATGCATATTAAGCCCTGGCCAGTTTGACTCAGTGCTAGAGTGTCGGCCCTCAGACCAATGAGTCGCGGGTCCGATTCCAGCCAAGGGCATGTACCTTGGTTGCAGTTCGTCCACGGCCCTGGTCGGAGTCGTGCGGGAGGCAACAAGTCGATGTGTCCCTTTCACGTGAACGTTTCTCTCTCTCTCCCTTTCTCAACCTCTCTCCCCCTCCCACTCTGTCTGAAGATAAATGGAAAAATATCCTCCGGTGAGGATTTAAAAAAATAAATAAATAAAACAAATGCATATTAAAATCCTTAGGAACATACAACCTCTTTACATGCATCCAGGAAAGAATCCTAAAGAAGTAAGGAAGAATTTGTGCATTAAGCTAATAAAATAAACATCGTGGTAGGTGTTTGTAAAGCAGTGAAAAGTTGAAAATAACTTAAATGTTCAACAATAGAAGATAGGTTAAATATATTTTGGTGCATTCCGTAATCAGATATTGATTTATTAAAATCATGTTTTAGAATAGAATTTATTCAGCCCTGGCTGGTTTGGCTCAGCAGTTAGAGCGTTGGCCCACAGACCAGAGAGTCCCAGGTTCGGTTCCCACTAAGGGCATGTACTTCGGTAGCAGTCGGTCCCCGGCCTCGGTTGGGGCCGTGTGAGTGGTGACCAGTCGATGTGTCTCTCTTATGTCGATGTTTCTCTCTCTCTCCCCCCCCCCTTCCCTCTCTGTCTGAAGATAAATGCAAAAATGTCCTTGGGTGGGGGTGGGGGGAAGAATAGAATTTATTTATATGGAAAAGTGTAATCAAGTAGCGAATAAAGTATTACATATATATAAAAAGAGGGAGAGAGACAACTGGTCATAAGAATTTTCATTCTGAATGAAGAGATCAGAAGTATTTTTATATTTTCTTGTGTTATATTTTTCCAACAGGCTCAGCTTTCCAAATTCACTGCGTAGCTGACTATTTCTCTCCTCCCCCATGGCGACCATTTCTCACCACCCCCGTGGCGACCAGCCTGGTCCAAGCTGCCGTCGGCTCTGGTGTGAATGACCGTGATAGCCCCGAACTGGTGCCCCCGGTGCCCTTCCAGTCTGCTCTGGGTGAGTAGACGGGGTGATCTTTTCAACACGTTTACGAGGTCACGTCTGTTGTGTGCTCCTACCCCTCAGTGGCTTTCCATCGCACTCGTAATGAAAGCCAAATCCTAAAGTCATAACCTAAAGTCTTCCATGCTTCTGCCTAAATTGTACTTCCTTCAGGAGGCCTTTCATGATCATTCAGTTTTGAATAACATACCTCTATCTCCTCTATCATCTCATTTTAACTTAGGGTTCTTATCAATACTTGGCATTATAATTCAAATAAAGGTAATTTGGTTCATTACATACCTCTCTCACGTAAATATTGGTTCCTGGAAGGTAAATGTGGTCTGTTTAATTCATCATTATATCCCCAGTGCCTAGAACAGGGCCAGGAAGCTAGACGCAGTCAATGAATACTTACTGACTGAACGAATGAATCAGGATTAATGTTCTTCACTTAAAAAAAACAATGCTCAAGCCCCACTTAAGACGAGGTTTCTAGAGAAACACGAAGACAACAGTGGAGACCAACACAAGGGCACGAGAAGAAACTGAAGCCTCAGCACCCACAGCAGCAAATAGGGTGACTCCTGACCCTATGTGTTTTGATACAGTTGTTAGGCACATACACATTAAGTATTGTTACATCTTCTTGGGGGATTGACATCTTTATCAAGTAATGCCCTTCTTTATTCCTCATAATTTCCCTCGCTCTGAAGTCTGCTCGTCTGAAATTAAGCAGCTGCTTCAGCTTTCGTTGGATTTGTGTTAGCATGGTATATCTTTCTCTGTTCCTTCACTTTTCCCGCCTGGCTTCTTTGGAGATTTTTCTTTGACTTTACTTTCTGTAGTTTCATTGTGACATGCCTATGTGCAGTTTTTTAGTATTTATCCTACATGGTATTCTCTGATCTCCCTAAATCTGTTTGGTATCTGTCGTTAACTTTAGAAAATTTTTAGTTATTATTTTTTCAAATATTTCTTCTGCCTCTTTCTTTCTTTCTTTCTTTCTTTCTTTCTTTCTTTCTTTCTTTCTTTCTTTCTTTCTTTCTTTCTTTCTTTCTTTCTTCCCCTTCTCATTTCCTATTTCCTGTATGTTGGAAAGTTTGAGTGAAGAACTTGAGAGTGAACTTGAAAAGAGGTCAATAGAAACTCCAAAAACTGAAACGGAAAGAGGAAAAAGAATAAAATAGACTTAACAGAATACCAAGAACTGTAGGACAATTACAAAAGCCATGCTTAGATAGAAATTTATAGCATTGTATGTATACAGGGTGGGACAAAAGTAAGTTTACAGTTGTAAGTACATGAAACATAGAGTTTGTCCTTGTATCATTATTTATTAATTATAGTATTTTTTTTATAAAACTACTTTTGCCCATCCCTGTCTATTAGACAAGAATGAATACCAGATGCTCATCATCACTAATCATTAGAGAAATGCAAATTAAAACCACAATGAGATACCACCTCACACCTGTCAGAATGGCTATTATCAATAAATCAACAAACAGTAAGTGCTGGTGAGAATGTGGAGAAACGGGAAACCTTGTGTGCTGTTGGTGGGAATGCAAATTGGTACGGCCACTGTGGAAAACAGTATGGAGGTTCCTCAAAAAATTAAAAATGAAGCTGCCTTATGACCCAGTGATTCCACTTCTGAGTATATATCTGAAGAAATCCAAAACACTAATGTGAAAGAATATATGCATTTCTATGTTCATTGCAGCATTATTTACAATAAACAAGCCATGAAACAACCAAAGTACCCATCAATAAATGAGTGGATAAAAAAAGCTGTGGTACATATATACAATGGAATATTACCTGGTCATAAAATAGAACAAAATCTTACCATTTGTGACAGCATGGATGCACCTAGAGGGTATTATGCTAAGTGAAATAACTCAGTCAGAGAAAGACAAATACCATATGATTTCACTTATGTGAAATCTGAAAAAAACGATATAAATGAACAAACAAAACAGAAACAGATTCACAGATGCAGTGAACAGACTGATGGTTGCCAGAGGGGAGCAGGGTTCAGGGACTGGGTGAAAAAGGTAATGAGATTGAAAAGCACAGATTAGTAGTTACAAATTAGTCATGGGATATAAAGTACAGTACTGGAAATATAGTCAATAATATTATAATAACTTTGTATGGTGCCAGTTGGGTACTGAAAACATCATTGTAAAGTATATGATTGCCTAACCACATTGCTGTACCAGAAACTAACACAAGATAATATTGAATATGAATTATAAATTTCAAAAATAGAAAATGTTGCCCGGCCGATGTGGCTCAGTGGTTGAACATCGACCTGTGCACCAAGAGGCAGCCAGTTCGACTCTTGGCCAGGACACATGCCCAGTTTGTGGGCCCGATCCCCAGTGGGGGGCATGCAGGAGGCAGCCAATTGATGTTTTCTCTCATCCATATTTCTATTTCTCTCTCCCTTCTCACTCTCTAAAATCAATAAAGAAAAAATATTCTTTTAAATAGAAAATGTTAAAAATAAAAATAAAAATCTAAAATCAGGTATCTAAGCTTCCATCTCAAAAAAAAACGGAGAAAGAAGAGCAATATAAATCTAAAGCAAGCAGGAAAAAAGAATGGAGCAGAAATCAATAAAAGTGAAAATAAGAAATGATGGAGAAAAATAATAAAACCAAAGCTGGTTCTTTGAAAAGATCAATAAAATTGATAAACCCTTAGCCAAGCTAACCAAGAAAAGAAGGGAGAAGACACAAATTACTAATTAATGTTGTAACTGGGGAATTGTAACCCACCCCACCATTCTTTTGACATTACTTTTGTAAATGCTGACTTAGACTAGTGTGTAGCTTGTAGATAAATAGCATGTTTGTGTCAGAATCCTAGGAACTAACTTCGGAAGATACAGACTCTGACATTCAGTCATCCCAGTTCTGGGAGATTTGCTGACCTTCAAATGTAGAACCAGGCTGACGCAGATCAGGATGACGCACACCAGACCATTACTTGCACCAGACCATCATTTGGCCAGTTTTGAGATCCTTATTGGAATGGACTGTGCTGGTCTGCACTTACAGAACTTCTCAACCTCCTCCCCTTGGTTTCTTTGTTCTGCTTTCTCTCTCCCTCCTTATGAAAACCTCCGCCTGCACTGAGATGTGGAGATGGGTTTTGGACAAGAGTCCTCCATCTTCTCAAGATGCCACACTCAAGCCTCTTTCCTCTTTCATCAGCACCTGTCTCCTGAGCCTGGCTTTCGTGGCTGCAGGCAGCCAAACCTTGGTTTCCGTTACAATACTACAGATAAATAACGGCCATCAGTACTGATCCCATGAGCTCTAACAGAATAATAAAGGAATATTATGAAAACTCCGTGCCCACATATTTGATAACTTAGATGAAATGAACCAAATCCTTGAAAGACACAATCCTCAAAAACTCACAAGAATTAGATAATCTGAATACAGTACATTCACATGTATAAAGAAATTAAATGAATGATTAATAACCTTCAAAACAGAAGGCACCAGGCCCAGGTGGTGTCACTGATGAATTCTATCAAGTAGTTAAGGATGAAATGAATCCAATCCTCTATAATCTCTTCTAGAAAACACAAGCAAATAGTACATTTTCCAGCCCATTTTATGAGGCCAGCACCTTCCTACTACCAAAACCAGACACAGACATTTCAAGAAAACTGCAGACCAATATATATCATGGACACAAGATGCAGAATCTTCAAGAAAAGACTACCAACTTGAATCTGACAACATATAAAAAAAAAAATTATACAACGTGACCAATTCGAATTTATTTCCGATATTCAAAGCTCCACATTTGAAAAGCAATTAATGTGATCTGTGTCATCAACAGGCTTAAGAAGGAAAATTAGCCCTGGCCAGTTTGGCTCAGCGGTTAGAGCGTTGGCCTGTGGTCCAGAGAGACCCGGGTTCGGTTCCCGCTAAGGGCATGTGCCTTGGTTGCAGTTTGTCCCCGGCCCTGGTTGGTCGTGCGGGTGGCAGCCACTCGATGTGTCCCTTTCACATCGATGTTTCTCTCTCTCTCTCTCTTCCTCTCTCTCCCTCCCACTCTATCTGTACAAAAAATGGAAAAATGTCCTCGGGTGAGGATAAAAAAAAAAAAAAAGAAGGAAAATTATTTTAGCACATTCACAGATGCAGAAAATGCATTTGACAAAATCCAATGCCCGTTCATGATAAAAAAAACTCTCAGCGAACTAGAAATAAAGTAGAATTGACTCAACTTAATAAAGAGCACCTGCAAAAACCTATAGCTAACAACATACTTAGTGGTGAGAAACTAGATGATGCCCTAAGACCAGAAACAAGGCAAGGATTCCCCTCTCGCCACCCCTACACACATCATTCTGGAAGTTTCAGCTAATGAAATGTACAAGGACATGAAATGCATACAGATAAGAAGGAGGAAATAAAACTGTCACTGTTCACAGGTGACATAATCGACTAAGTGGAAAATCCCAAAGACTCAACAAAAACTGGCACTAATAAAGAATTTCTGAATTGCTGGCTTTTTCATCTGCAAGTTTGGGATATGTGAGTCAAAAATAAAAACGTAAAAAGCAAGGAACTCACCAATGTGTTGCTCCTCGGGTCCTGGGGTCCCCAGCCAGCCTGACTGCTCTCCACTCTCAGAGTCTTCTTCTCCTTGCTCTATACATAACGTCCAGAGTTTGCTGTTGTACTTAGTGGAAGAAATAAGGAAAAGTACATGTACTTCATCCACCCAGAGCAGAAGTCCTAGAGCTATCTTTTAATACATAAAACAAACCATGTCTCTTCCCTACTTAAAATGTTCCAGTGACTTCCCATCAAATCGAAATCAAAATTCACACCTCTTCCCCTTGTCTACACCTTCGTGAACCGCCTCACACCCCTCTGCAGGCTCATCTCTCACTGCACTTCCTGCCCGTTCAGCCAAAGTGGCCTTTTTTGTCTTTGTCAAACACCTGGGCCATTCTGCATCAGAACTTTGCACAGGTGCCCTACTGCCTGGAATGATGTCCCCACATTTTCAGATCTCGTTGTACATATGCCACTAAAAAGATGCCTCCCTGAAAACCTAATCCCTGTCATAGCCCACATAAGCACTTTTCTTCTGGGTTATTCTTGTTTCTCTTTTACACTCCGATCTGTGTGCTTGCTCCCACAGTCGAATACCAGCTCCGTGAAAAGAGGTGTTGGGTGTCTTACTCACATTTGTGTCCTCAGACCCTGGAATAGTGCCAGGAGCCATATGAGCCCCACACATTGTTGAAAAGAATGAATGAACAAATGTACCTGCCTCAACCATTCATATTCGACCAGTGCCTGGGAAAGACAGGTCAGAACCAGTAGGCAGAGCAGAGGAAATAGTAACGAGTGTTGTGACCTTATCTCCTCCGAGTCAGGTGGTCAGGTAAATAATGGAATATAAGTTAGAGCAGACAAAACATTTTTGTAGCTTGTAAATGAAAAAAATCCCTTGTAAGGTTGCATTTAGGTCAAATATGTATTAGCAAATGTGGAAATCAATGAAAATAAAAACACTATACATAAAAATGTCTGTAGTATAGCCAAGTCAGGCTCGGAGAAAATTAATTGTTCATTTTTAATATCATGTTAGCGTTTATCTGATTATAAAATAATGTATTCTCGTTGTTTTCAGAAAACAGGAAAGTACAAAGAAGAAAATAAAAGTGGTGGGTAACTACTGGCAACATTTCGGTCTATTTTCTTTTTTTCACCTATGTAGATACAGATATAGATTCACAGAGATATGGATTTGGTTTTTGCCTAATTTTGGTTTGTAATTCAGAGGGAGAGAGAGAATGAGAAGAGAGTATGGTACTTTATCTTTTTGGGAGGAACTTAAGACAACCACTGTGAGAATAAACTGTCCTGGTAATGGCTGCTAGACACGGAAAAATGGGCAAAGCAAAGACTAGCAAAGAATCAGTGTTCTGAATGCTTTTGAATAATGAGAGAAATCTTGAATTTGCATGACTTCATAGCCTTTTAATTATTTATAATTCTTCTATTGTTTAAAAATAAAGTCAATAAGCATTCAGCTTTAACTATAAGAAAATATCTTAAGATATTTTTGGTCACACGAAACAGAAACTCTAGCTTAAGGATACAAGGGACTCATAAAAACAGAGGGATCCTCATGGAAATTCGTGGTGAGGCAGGATAGTCAGACTTCATGGGAACCGGAAGGAAAAAGGCCACTGGGGTCTGTGTCTTCCTCTCCTTGTGGTTCCATGGTCCCTGGTCTCTGCTTCTCTCTGCACACCTAGATATTTTTCCTACCAGCTTCCACAGCTCTGGCTGGTATCCTTCTTCCCCTTAATTTCAGTTTGCATGTGGCTTTGCTGGTGACAATATTGGTCCCTACATCTCTGACACAGCAGGTTTGTTCCAACAGTTAACATCCAGTCTTTGGGCCTCTTAATTGCATTTCTAGTGAGTAACAATTGGATAGTTAATCTCAGCTTTTGGGAGACCTGTGCTCGTATCAGCCAAACATCTGTGGCTTAAAAGGAGGTAGGGTCACATGGGCAAGGGAAGCTACTGGCAAGGGTAATAGCAACAAAAATCTAAAGAAAGGAAAAAATAAGTACATGATAAAATACAGAAACCTAAACTAGTAAAGCTAATTAAAACAAATTCAAATGAACAATATTAAAATCAGAAAGCTGTTGTAACAACCCACATAAGATACTTTTTTAAATTGTGAAGGTATATTACGCCAGATTGTCAGATAATTTGAAACCTCAATAAAATAGGACATGTCTTTTAAAATATGTCATTCCAAAGTTGATGCAGAGAAAAATGGAAAACAATATTAATCTTCAATTGAAGATTATTTACAAGGGACATAAAGATATGCTGCTAATTATTCCTAATACAAATTACTTTTGTGTGCTATAAGTTGTTCCAAAACAAAGAAAGGCATTTCAGGGCACCCATATTAGTGCAACATCAATACTAATACGAAGCCTGAAACCTGATAAAGATCTTACAACAACAAAAAATCTATAGCCATATCATGTTTGAATACCAATATAAAGTATTAAAATAAAATATCAATAAGCAAAATCATAAAAAGAAGAATATACAGAAGCATATATGATTTATAACAACAAAATAAAGGTGATTTATAATGAAGAAATCTGTTTATATCAGCCACACCTAGTATCACATAGATTGTCTTAAAAGATCTCAATAGTTATTAATATTGCCTATTTTATTATTTATCCCTATATTCCATTGCAAACACAATAAATGATCATATTCCTGCCAGATACAACACTTAATGAGTCCTGAAAAAATTCTTAAACAAGTCATGCAGTATTTCCTGTAACTAAATAAGCAGATTCTGTCAAAAGTCTGTCCTTATAACAGTCACAGAACCACATACAAAAAATCCTTTTAAATTCAAAATAGGCAAAAATATTTTACATTACACATTGTAGAAATGTTAAGGTTAATTTTCAAATATTAAGTAAATATGAATTCAAAATGCATTGTTAGTTTAACAGGTCACCTGTTGTTAGTCATCTATCCATGTAAGTGTTAAAAAGTTAGGGGTGTTTTATGCGTCATCGTTTGGCCCTTGTTCATTCACTGGCTGAGGTGCTAGAGTAAACTCCCTTAACCTTTCCTACCATCTAATGTATGCATAAATGCTACAGGCAGAGACAGGGAAGGACAAGAAGTACAAAAACCCAAAGGAAATTGGAAGAAAAAATATAAATAAACAAATGGTAAAATAAGAAAACTTACCCTAACCTAGTATATCTAATGAAGAACGAATGTACATCCGGTCAATAGTTAAGTAAGAAGCAACACAACCATTTCAATGGGTGATACAAAAATACACTTAATACAAACTAACAGCTATTCCTTATTATGTTAATGATTTTATATTTTTCCTTTTTTTTTAAATTAATTTATTTTTGTTACAGATGTTTCTCCTTTTCCCCCTACTGACTAGGAATGTTAATGATTTTAAAGAAAAGAATAGAAATACCCCCTTTTATATAAAAAATAATACTCATTGCACACAAAAACCCAACCGCATGCTGAATGATAATCTTATCAACTTTAAAATAAGAAACAAGACCATTATGCCCAATAAACTCATAATCATTCATCACTATTGTAGGAGTTTTAGATAATGCAATATGACATGAAATTGGATTACTTGGGAAGATTGGTTCTCAAACTTTTGCAAAGACTAAGTGTGTTGAAGAGGAATAAAAATGATAACAACAATAATGACGTGATAAACTATGAGCAGAATTGCTACCATTCCCATTTTATAGATGAGGAAACTGGCAGAGAGGTTAGAAAATTTCTCAAGGGTTGCACAGCTAGAAAGAAGGGGAGCTGAAATTCCAAGCCAGGAGGTCTGGGGCCAAAAACTCTCTCTCCAGTAGTCTTGGGATATGCCACGCACTGGTATAAGCACCACAAGTCCATGAAATTCTCTCAGCCACTCTGAGAAGTAAATACTCTTTGCTCTATTATAGATTGTGGCAGCTGTGAAGTGAAAGATAGTTCAAAAATTCAATAGGCTTTTGTAAAACTCAAAATTACAAAGATGTACCTACATAGAAAGATTTTAATAATAATATTTTAAATAAAAAAGGCCAGATATCAAGCAGTACGTTTGCTATAATCACAAATAGCAAAGACTAAAAAGGATTATTCTAAAATGGAAAGAGTAGGGGCAGGGTAATAGGGTAGAGGTGATATTTTTTTTCTTTACCAAATGCCCATAGAAAACATTTAATAAATACTTTCAGGCTGCAAAGCGATGTGTAAATGATGAAAATAGCAAATTCTGTGAGAATTTGTGTTGAAGCATCTATTAAAGCATTAAGGTGGAGTGAGGAGATTTTTCAGTGTGGAATTTTAAGTATAAATCAGTGTATACTTAGGATAAAGGTTGGAAAGGATGGGAAAAGAGACAGAAATAATTACTCATGCAAGCAACTTCCCCCTCTGCCACCCCAGGGCTACCTGCCTCTGCTCAAAGCAATCTCATTAAATTACTGTGCTCGGCTCCCTAACCCGCGGCAGGCCTGGCCCTGAAGCAAACCAGATGGACTGAGAGCTCTCTGGCCTCCAGCATGGAGTCCACCCCGGCAGCCAAGCTCCCGGCCACCAGTATTGCTACCTGTTCGTACACATGTTAAACTTGGGTGAATTCAATTCTACTTACTAAACAAAAAGAAGAAGTGCAGGTGGGGGAGAAAAAAATAAGCATATTTTAAAATATAGTTTTCAAAAGTAAAGTCTTGAAATGTCAGTCCTCATCAAGAGCTCAGTGAAAGACACAGCCACATTTCAACGCTGGAAGAAAACTCTGCTGCCTTGGACTTACTGAGAGCATTGAAGAGCATTGTGAATATTAACTTGACTATCAATCATTCTTACCTCATACTCTAACTTGAGAAATTAACCCAAAATTAAGATGCAATTCCACTGCATAGTCAAGAATGAAGTCGAGATGGGGGAATGATACAGTGTGTAATCCACTTAGTCCAAAAACCAAGGCTTATTCCCCCAAATAATTTTAATCCTTTCTGCAAGTGTTAAGCCTGGCTAATCACTCTCTCGGTGTTGCGTACAGTGTGGTTGTATTAATTAAGGCAAAACTATTCCACTTCTAGAACAAAAACACCCCAAGTGGCTTGAATAAAGTAGAAGTTTATTTCCCACAATAATGGTCCAGACGGGTGTAGGCTGGTGGGCAGCTTTGTTCTATGACGCCTGTGAGAATCCCAGGCCCACTGCTGACTGGTCCATGCCCTAGGATCTCCCCCTGATTTCCACTGGTGGCGACAGGTCCACCGCCCATCAGCATTCCAGATGCCAGGAAGGGGAGAAACAGCCGCAACCCGAAAAGCAGTTTGCCTTTAGTTGGAGGTGACCTGGAAATTTTACACATCACTGTGCTCACATTCCTTTGTCCTGGCTCAGTCATGGATCTCACTTGCCTGCAAGACAGGTTGAGGGTCATTATTCTTCCCACCACACTCATTCATATAGTCTCTGTCCACAAAGACCCCACAAATCTCAGGAGTGACCAAGATGGATGAAGGACAAGAACAATGTTCGTGTCCTCCAACACAGCTACAGTAGTCCCCCCTTATCCACAGGGACCCCCTTATCCACTGGAACCTTAGATAGTACCAAAACCTACTATGTTTTTTCTAAACGTACATACCTATACATTTTAATTTATAAATTAGGTGCAGTAAGAGATTAACAATAACCAATAATAAAGTAGAACAAGTAACAGTATACTGTAATAAAATTCTTGTGTAAATATAACATTATCAAGTAAAATAAGAGTTACTTGAACACAAGTACTGTGGATAGTTGATCTGATAACTGAGACAGCTACTAAGAGACTGAAAGACAGGAGAGTACACAGTGTGGATATGCCGGACAAAGGGATGATTCACGTCCTGGGTGAGACAAAGTGGGATGTGGTGAGATTTCATCACCCTACTCGGAACAGCGCGCAATTTAAAATTTATGAATTTAAAATTTATTCCTGGATTTTTTTATTTAATATTTTCAGATGGTGATTGCCCACAAGTAACTGAAACCAGAGAAGCAAAGCCTCGGATGAGGGGGCCTACTGTATACAACGTGCACAGCGAAGTAAAATCCAAACGGCCTTCGAGACCAGCAGCCAGGAGAAGGAGCAGGCGCCCTGCAGCTCAACAATCCCACGCGGGGGGTCCACTGGAGCTCGCTCTCCCACGCGCGCCCTGGAACACAGGCTCGGCAATCTTGAGTGGCATCCCTTCTACTTGTGAAAAACTGGAACGTGCTTCTCCGTGAACGTGGATTAGGAAATCCCCGCAACGAAAAGCCACCCGGACCTGGAAGACCCAAAGCTACCGGAAGCAGCCTAGTGGATTCTGAGAAGCAAACAAACAACAACAACAAAAGTCACCGGAGAACACCTACGATATGATATCATTTTCTATAAGTAAATACGAAAGATTCAAAAGCATATCATCCATGGTTTAAGAATACATAAATGGGTGATAAAATACAGAAACCTCTGAGAAGGTGGACACCAAATTCAGGATACTGGTTTCCCTTGGGGAGGAGAGGCAGGTGTTCTTGGGGAAGGGAGCATATGTATTACGCCGGAAGGTGAGGACGTGAAGGTGCTCAGTATATCACTCATGTTGTAGGTCTGAAATATTTCCTAGTGCAGATTTTAAAAGGTGACCTTGAAATGTTTAAGCAAAATTGTGGGTGCTTTCACCCAAGTTATCTTTAAGACTCGAGGAGAGGGGATTCTTGAGAGGCTGCGGATGAGCGGGACGCTGTTTCTCAAAGGTCCCTAACCAGGAGGCAGGAGGAACAGCTATGTCAACAGGCCCAGAGGACGTCTGTGAGGCACAGAGGAGAACACTGGGCGCGGAAAGAAGACGTGCATTGTTTTGAAAACTCTCTTTTAAGATTCTTTCTGTTTCAAATCACAAGAAAACCGACTCAAAATGACTCAAAAAAGAAATAAAGGGAACACCTAGAAAGGTCCAGGTATCGTTTCGGCTTTAGACCAGGTTTTTCTACTGACCACTGGCAGCCACCGCTCCCGGTCTAGGCCAGATGCTCCTTGGTTGTGGGTGGCCTGCTCTGCTCATTGTAGGGTGCTGAGCCTCGTCCCTGGCCCCAGGTGGTACCCTCCCTCGATGCTGTATTAACCTCGGGGTTCTGGCAACCAACATGCCTCCAGACATTGCACAATGTCCCCTGGGGAGCAGAATTGCCCCCCTTAGCCCCTCACTGAGATCCACTGCTTTAAGGGAGCTGGCTGATGAGTGACTCAAATGACACCAGGACCTGGTTTCTCGAAGTCAAGGCGCAGGCAGCTCCACGCTCTTGCCTGTGGTAGCAAAATGGCTGTCACGGTGCCAGACCTCACAGCCTCATACCCCCTGCCCGGGAGGAGAGACTTGATTTCTTCCGATCATTTGTACACAGCAGAACCCACATCTTTGGGTGCAGAATCCCCAGCATCTGTCTCCTCTCGCCGCCCTGGTCTGATTGGCTAGGTGACCATCCCTAAGCCAGTCCCTGTGGTGAGGGGAACAAATAGGCTAATTGGCTTAGCCCAGGGGACCCACTGCCGGAGCTGGGATAAAGTCAACTGGCACCCAGAGACAGGCTAAGGAGGAAGGTTGGGTGGCTTCCCCAAATGTCTGTGCACCATGCCCGGGGCAGAGGATGCTGGCCTGCTGCTGTCCAAGTCCTGCCCAGGCGAAGGGGCCCTGGTGAGTCGCTGCCGTGCGGCAGCCTCCTGCAAGGTCAGAGGCTCAGTGGTCTGCGCGCAAATGGACTGACTGCTCCCGGCCTGAAAAAACATGCCCTTCCCGAAGTCCCTGTGCCCCTGAGCCAACCTCTGAAGGGTCCCAAACCTCAGCAAGTCCCCTCCAGCTGGACGGGAAGGAGGAACGCTGAGCTGGGACCCTGTCCCTCCCCTCCGCAGAGGACCTCTTTTGTGGGCCAAGCTGGGGGGGGCAGTGCCCTTAAAGCAGGTTCGGGATTTTTATTATCTAGGACTAGACCATTTAAATCACTGAATTGAGACTATATTTGTGGCATAAAGTGACCAGAGGTCTTTTTATTACCGAAAAGCCAGGATAAAAGCCTGAGACGGAGATTTCATCCTCGGGCAAGGGAGAAATGGTCCTCACTAGATACATTTTAAAGAGAGAATGAGAGCAGAAATAAAACAGCTTCAGTCATATCTGTGGGGCGGGCTTGCTCAGCGCAAAGGTTTCATGCCCGTTGTTGGAGCCCGGGGGAGAGGACCCAACAGGACTGTGGACACCTGAGGCCCAGGAGGCAGGCAACCTCCCCAACCCCCCACCAGGGGGTCTGGTCTGACCCACGGATCTGCAGAACCCCTGGGAAGACGCTGCAAGTGATCAGAGAAGCAATGGATTTGAGAGTGGACCCGAGGCCAGGGGCAGACAAATGTCACACAGCAGAAAACAGTGGTCCCAGCAGAAATATTTAGAGGTCACCCTGGAACCTGCTGCGGAACTGAAATCTCCCCTACCCTGCCACCCCCAGGGCCTCGTCTAGATGACCCAGCCGACACTGTCATTATGTATCATCTGCTCTGATTTTCTTGCTCTCTGCCCCAAAGCACTGTGACCTGGAAAGCAGAGGTTACACCCGGGCTGCTAAGCCAGGGGGCTGGAGGATTGGGGGGTGGGGCCCTCAGTTTCCCTTGTTCCGAGCAAAATGTGCAGACAGGCATCCCTCCCTCTCCCTCCTCCTTGAAGAGGCTCAAGGGCCATGCTGCTCACAAATGTTCCCACCGGCTTCTTGTTTACTGGACTGGTTTGGTCCTTAATGGGGCAAAAAACAAATGAATTGGCAGGAATTAGCCCAGTCTTAATAAAACAGAGGCAACCCGGGACTCACAGAACCTTCTCCCATTTTGACAAGTGTATGCTAATTGCATTCTGTCTCCTTGCAAATTACAGCTATTCCTCGGGTTTTAAAAAATTTGACATTTCATTTTGATTGCAGGAGCTTCTTGTTTCCTCCCGCACTGGGAAAGGGGCGGGGCTGGGGTGGGGAGCAGACACTGACCTCATGGCGGTGGTTGGGGGCTGGGGGACAGGTGCTGTTCAAGGTCTTTGAGTGGAGTTACATGTTTGACCTCACAACAAGAACCTCGAACCTGGACGATGCATGGGGCCTTTCTGCTTCGGGCAGATTTACACAAGTTGGGTCCGAACCTCCGAATTTCACAGCTCATGTGGATCCAGGTCTTTCCCTGTGGTTTCTGCAGATTCCTGACCATACTTCTTTCTAACTCGATCTGATTTTGCTCCAGGGCTGGTGACCCACCCTTGTCTTCACATCAGCAGGTGCACGTATCTCAAGAACAGTTGGGGTTGGGGTTCCGTCACCCGGTGTCCTGTCTGAGGTGGAGGAGTTACGCAGGAATTCCATCATGTACAGCATTCTGTGTCCTTAGTTCGGCGGTTCTCCCAGGTGGGGTCCAGGGACCCTTGCAGGTCCTGAGACCTTTCCAGGGTATCTGTGAGATCAAAATCTTCCATAACCGTACTAAGATGTCATTTGCCTTTTCACTCTCATTCCCATCAAAATGCACAGTGGCGTTCTCCAGCATCCACGTGATGTCTGGCGTTGTAATGTCACCGTTCAGAGGTCTGATGGAGTGTGTGCTTGTGTATTCTGGTGTCTTAAAATGTTCTGTTTCTATTTCTAATATGGTAAGTATCAAGAAATGGAACACATAAACCAAAGTTCTTTTGGATGTCGGATAATTTCTAGGACACTAAACTGCTTCAGTGTATCCTCCCAAGTCCTGCTGCTCCGGCCCAGAGACATGGTCCTTCCATGCAGCCCCTGGGGAGGACCCAGTGAGCACTGCTCTGATGACTTCCCAAACCGAGGGCAGTGTGAGGCTAGGCTGCCTTCCGCTGCCCCGCGGGAAGTCTGGTGAAAACGATGTCCCCATCGCACTTCACAGCTCTCTCAAATCTGGCAAAGCAACTTGACAAGGTTTGTGACATTCCAGGGAAGGAAGGGAGGTCTTAAGGAATTGTCATAGTCTTCAGATCTAAATCCTTCATGGCACGGTGTAGAGTCCGACTGCCCATTTTACAGACGGCAAAACTGAGACTCCAGAGACAGATGGTGAGATTAGAGTAGAAGCCACCCACCTGTGATTGTTGGTTTGAACAGCCAAGCCATGGGGCCTCTTGAAGTTTGCTTTAAAATATTCTCTCCTGTGTGTGCTTTCTTCCCATCTTCTCTTCCCTTGTCTCTCTCCTTGCTCCCTGCCCCCTTCCTCCCTTCGGATCTCCTCCCCTCACTTACTTCCTCCAAGCTAATTAAGGAGGTGCTGCTTTATCTTTGTCATTCTTTCCCTGGAAATAACAGTGAATTTCAATAAACGCAAATGGCAGAGACATCAGAGAGTGACACTTGAACAGAGCTGGGGACAGCCTTGTCAGCGCCATTTCTTCGCTCCCCTGCCTCCGGCAAACCTGATGTGAATGCTTCAGCCCCTGAGCCCCCCAGCTCTCAGTGGAGGCGACTGCTGCTCTCCATTCCGCACACAGCCCTGTGAATGCCCTTAACTGTCCCCGTCGGTCCCTGGGCCAGAAGAGTCTTCCGGCTGATGCCACAGGTCTGCTCACTGTTCCGTTAGCTCCTCTGAGGCAGGACCTGACGGGAGGGGGACACACATGATACCATCTCTGCCCCAGAGGAGCTCCAGCCAGATGAAGACAGCGCAGTGGAGTCAACCGGGGAAGAAGCCTGGACTGTGGAGTCACGGGGCACACGAACTTGGCTGTGGCCCCTGGGAGGCCGACGGGGTGGGGGTGGGGCGGAGACAGAACAGGAGATTCGGGGGTTAGCTGGGCTGGCTCAGAGGACCCAGGAGCCCAGATGGCAAAGTTTGGGGTCACTCCGAACTCCAAACTAACAGTAATATCTTAGGGCCTGGTGTGTGTGTGTGTGTGTGTGTGTGTGTCTGTTGGGGGAGTTGGTCTGCGATGGCAAAGAGAGAAATAGAAACAGGAACATGTAGTCTGTTCTAACAGAACGACAGAGTGGAGTCAAAGATGCTGCTGTGGACTTAGAGGAACTTGCCTGTCAGCTCTCCATGACTTTGGGCAAGTCGTTTAAACTTAGCTCTGCTATACAATGGAAGTGACCATAGTAACTCTTCGTAGAGTTATTTATTTTTATTTTTTTATTTTTATCCTCACCCGAGGACATTTTTTTGTTCAGATAGAGTGGGAGGGAGAGAGAGGAAGAGAGAGAGAGAGAGAAACATCGATGTGAAAGGGACACATCGAGTGGCTGCCACCCGCACGACCGACCAGGGCCGGGGACAAACTGCAACCGAGGTACATGCCCTTAGCGGGAACCGAACCCGGGTCTCTCAGGACCGCAGGCTGATGCTCTAACCGCTGAGCCAAACCGGCCAGGGCCTTCGTAGAGTTATTATGAGGATTAAGTAAATTAATGTATGCCAAGTTTTTACAAAAGTGTCCGAAATCTAGAAGGCCACAGATAAATAGATATATGTCAGTTGCTGTTAGTATTTACTAAAGAATAATTAAAATTTTCATGTGAACCATTCCACGTAGTGCCTAAAACCTGGTAGCCACCCCATGAGGGAAGGGGTTACAGCTCAGCGTTGCCCCGGGTGCCAGGGGCTCAATCCCAGGGACCACAGACGTCAGGCGTGATGGGAACATGCGCCCAGACCCTCGGGTCCAGGGGGAGTGGGGCTCCACCTACACTGGCAGGAGGGGGCATGTCGGAGGAGGGGCTGGAGCCGACGCCTGGAGGTGAGCAGCGGCGGGGGGCTCGAGGCAGGCGGCGAGTGGCGGAGTCGTGTTTGGACATCTGTCCTCGTCAGTGTCACCCCCAGATGAGGCCCACATCCAGCTTGGGAAGATGAGGGCAGCTATCACCCAGGAGGTGGCATTTCAGTTTGATGTGAGAAAATAAGTGGGCATTTTCCGAGATTGCGCACACAAAGATTCACATAAATGTCATCTCTGCCACACTTCTGGAAATAGCATCGTGTCACTTTCTAGAATATTGTACTTTTTAGAGCTGAGCTTTGTGATTATATTGTTGGAATCTAGCAGATTACACCACTGCAGATGATGGGTCATAAGGAGGGAACAGCTGCCTTATCCATGAGGACTTCACTGAGCCAGAGGCTGGTACTGATCAGTTATTTTCTAGTCTGTATGAGAAAGAAATTCTGATGCATCTGTATGGTGCATGACAGCGTACAAGTCATTGCCAGCTCGCTTAATCCTCAAAACACCCTCCCCTCTGACAACTGTCCGTCTGGTCTCTGTTTCTATTTTGCTTATTTTATTCATTAGATTCCACATATAAGTGAAATCAGATGGTTTTTTTTTCTTTTCTGTCTGACTTATTTCACTTAGCATAAGACCTTCTAGGTACATCCATGCTGCTGCAAAAGGTAAGATTTCATTCTTTTCTATGGCCGAGTAGTATTCCATTGTGTAAATGTACCACAGCTTTTCCATCCACGTATATATAGAGGGCATTTGGGCTGCTTTCATATCTTGGCTATTGTAAATGATGCTACAATGAACATGGGGTGCATATATTCTTTCAAATTAGTGTTTTAGGTTGCTTCAGATATATTCCCAGAAGAGGAATTGCTGGGTCATAGGACAATTCCATTTTTCAATTTTTTAGGAAACTTCACACTGTGTTCCATCTTTATTCCTACCAACAGTGTACTCGGGTTCCCGTTGCTCCACGCCCTCACCAGCACGTGTTGTGTGCCGATAGCCATTCTGACAGGTGTGAGGTGATACAACACTGTGGTTTGTTTTGTTTTTCTTATCCTCACCTGAGGACATTTTTCCATCTTTTGTTCAGATAGAGTGGGGGGGAGAGAGAGGAAGATAAAGAGAGAGAGAAACATCGACGTGAAAGGGACACTTCAAGTGGCTGTCTCCCACACGACCCAACCAGGACCGGGGACAAAATGCAACCGAGGTACGTGCCCTTAGTGGGAACCGAACCTGGGTCTCTCCGGACCACGGGCCGACGCTCTAACCACTGTGCAAAACTGGCCAGGGCCACACTGTGGTTTTGATCTGCATTTCTCTGATGATTAGCGATGCTTCCTATGTCTCTTCTCCATCTGTATGTCTTCCTTGGAGAAGGGTCTATTCAGGTCTTTTGCCTCGTTTTTAGTTGGGTTGCTAGTTGTTTCTGGTGTTAAGGTGTCTGAGTCCTTTATACATTTTGGGTATTAACCCTTCAACAGATGTATCATTGGCGAATGTCTGCTCCCACTCAGTAGGTTGTGTTTTTTCTTTTGGACTCTGGGTAGATTCACCAGCCACTGGGACCCCCGCAGCCAGGTTCCTCCTTACCTTAGTTGGCAGCTGGGGAGTTTGCTAAGCTATCCTGGCCCGATCAAGGCAAAGCCAACGGCCTGCTTGTATGTGCCTTTCAGGTAAATCTTCTGAAATGTTGGGGTCTCTGCCATCAGGAAATAGACAAGGACCTTTGGGATGGCCAGTTTTAGGTGGCAGCTGGGCTAGGCCATAGTCTTCAGTGGTCCAATCGAACACTCACCTAGTGTTGCTGTGAAGGCATTTTGTGGACGTGACTTAAGTCTATAATCAGTTGACTAGAAGGAAGAGATGATTCCAGGTCGTCTGAGCAGCCTGACTTAACCGGGTGAGAGGACTTCAGAGCAGCCGAGGCTTCCTTGGGAGAGAAGACAGTCTGCCTGGGAGCGGCCTCCTCCCTCCACGCCCTTCTCTGTGTGTGGAACCTGCCTGGGTGGCCCCCACGACCACATAGGCCAGTTCCTCGGATTAAGTCTTTTCATACGCATCTTCTGCTGGCTCCGTCTTTCTCCCTGAACTCTGACTGATACACCCTTATTCCAGGCATCGCCTCGGCCTCGGACTTCACCCTGGGCCCCCGTGGCGAACCTCCTCGCGCACGCCATCCTCCACGTCCTGAGGACAAACTCTGAAACACAAGTCGAGTGTTTCTCGGCTCCAGGTCTGGGACTCTCCTGCCACAAGCGCGGCCAGGAGTCACCAGGGCCGGTGAAGAGGGGACGGAACCCTGTGGCCTGCAGGTCTCGGAACTTGTTCGTGCTGCCTGCCGGCGGTTCCAAGTGAGGTGCTGACCACCCCCCCACCTGAATTCCAGAAAAGGGACACAAATTGCCAACTGCGGAACCAATGACAGCTCTCCTGGAGGCTGTCTGGTGGCAGCTACCTTGGAGAACAGGGCTTGGATCTGAGGCCAAAATGAAATGTCCCTCCCGGTCCTGGGAATTGAAGACAGCCTGGTCCACATCATAGGACCTGCGTGACTCCCCCGTCTGGTTCCAGAACGGAAGGTGACATTCCGGGAAGGGACAGGATGGAGGAAGGGGAGCCGGGGCCTGGATCCTCTGGTTTATCTCTGAGCCAAGCCTGTGTCTCCATGAGAGATCATCCCTGTTATGTAAATCAGCAACCCTGCTCTCTCGCAACTGTGGCCAGTGGGTGTCAAGAGAATCCGGTTCCCAGAGGGAGCACAGTGATGCAGGGAAGAGAGAACACAAGGCTGCTTTCTCCCGAAGCGGGGTGAGAAGGGCTGCCTCAGCCGGGGCGCCATCTGCGAACACGCCTTGCCACAGTGCTGCCTCGGTGGTGGCTCCAAGGACTCGACCTTGACAGGGGTATTTCAGGCTAAGCCCTCCCACATCACTACTTCTTTCCCACTCCTCCCATCCACCCTCTTCCCTCTGCAGCACAGAGGGGATGCTCTACAGGAATGGGAGACAGCAACTTAACAATGCAGCCGCATCCTGGTCCGAGCCACGTGTCCTCAGACGCCTCATCGCAAGGTCATTTTGCACACAATCCTGTTGACTTGGGATGTCCCTGCCTGGGGCCCTGGGAAGGACCTCTGATACATGCGGGAGCTCCCAAGCTCGTGGCCTCCATGACATCGCTTCTATGTGTTGTCTCCAAAGTCCCACAAAAAAGCATGATTTTATTCACCCCAAGAATCCCAACTCAGACCATCTAACTGCACCCCAGTCACAACAGCGGGTTTAAAAAAATATATTTAAAATAAAAGCAAGTGCTGTATATTACAGAGTTATAAAAAGCATTGTCCAGGGAAACAAAGACATCGAAGGCTGAGGCCGGCTGACTGCAGATTCTGCCTGGGAAGCTGAGTGCTCAATATAGCTCTCCCCAAACCCTCCGGGCGTTCTCCTTATAAGCATCCCAGCACTGTGCTGCTGAAAGATGCCTGCTGCCTGCACAGGGCTGGGGGATAAACTCCTAATTCCCAAGCAAGGCTCACAGAGGCTCCATACAGAGGTCGCTCCACCCTTTCTTCCCTCCACAGCCCTCCATCCCGGGCTCCATCGGTGCTGTGCCCTTAGGGTTCCTGGAGCCTCCCACTGTTATGCCTCCTTGAAGCCTAAGAGCCAGGAACATCCTTCTCTATTCCTTGCCTCATGGATGGTCGACTTCTTCTTCAATCCCTATCTCAAGACTCTCCTCCTCTGGGAAATATTTTATTTCCAACATTCTGCAATGGCCATGAGTGCCGTTCATCAGATATTTCATTTTTCCCACATGCCAGGCACAGGATAAGATGGCATTTCCTTTGTGTTTGAGGCCATGTGGCTCGTTCTGGCCAATAGGTCCTGAGCAGGAGTGACACGTATCCATTGTGGGCTGAGCACCTGCTTGCCGCGTGAGACTCTCCAGTGTGTTCTTCTCCTGCGGCATGGCAACCAGCAACACCCCAGATAACAGCTGCTCAGTTTACCTGGACCCCAGAGAGAGAACGATAATGTGGAGCAGAGAGCCCTGTGAACCTCCAATGGAGAAGGAAAATTTTGTTTTAAGTTTTTTTGTTTGTTTGGTTGTTGTTTTTTTTTTTGGTACGTACCCCCAGCAGGAACTGAACCCGGGACTCTCTGGTCCGCAGGCCAACACTCCAACCGCTGAGCCAAACTGGCCAGGGTGGAAAATTTTGTTTTAAACCACTAAATAATGGGGGTTGTTTGTTACTGCAATGTAACCTAGCTTACACTGACAGATACATACTCCCTGACTGCATTGATCTCGCCTTCTCTGGGCTCAAACAGCACTCTGTCTTTTCTCCCATCATTGTCTGTTTCATTCCTGTGGTTTCATGTGTGCCCCTCCAATACCCACAAGACCAGGACTAGCTCAGGGGCCATATCTCATGTATATTCACACCCCATTATTCAGCCCAGGGCCTGGCACACAGTAGTCATCAATACACACTGTGCTCTTATTAGCTGTTTTTCCCTCCTCTTCCCTGTTGTGCAGGTGAGCAAACCACCTTGACAGTTTCCCGTTACTCTTGCCGGCTCCCTCCTGCTGCTCAGGTTACCAGAATCGATCTCACTTCTCCTGTTGCCGGTTCAATGGGGGGTCAGGAAGTCAAACTTGTTCTGGTTCATACATCCTCATCACCCATAAAAGTCCCAAGGATCTGGTTCCTGAACAGTTGTTGTAAGTGAGGGATAGGGCGCCTGGGACCACCAATAACTCTGCAGCAGCGTTAGCAGAGAGCAGGGACGGCCCGGACTGGATATTCAGGCTTCTGGATGCTCATTTCTATAGTACCTACCCGTCCCCAGTCTACTCAGATAGTGATAAGCACACACGCTAGCACACACATGCACATGCATATGTACACATGCACACACAGGCATGCATGCATGTACACACACACAAAGGCTCCATACCACGACCAGTGGGAACCAGGTCTGGAGGGGACTCAGGAGCTGCCGTGTGTCTGAGAAGCACAGGCTGCCCCATTTCTCATGCCTGGGTAGGCAAAGCTTCTGGTGCCTGTGGGAGCCTGGAGCTGGAGCCCCCTTGCTGCCCCTCCCTTCACTGTGACTGCCCTTCCATCAAGGACCTGGTGCCCGGCTCTCACTCCGCCCTCTGTTGGACGTGAGCCTGGAGCCGACTCCCAGCTTGATCAGCTGAATTTTGACCCCTGGGTCCCCCTCGGGCCAGTCCCTCCTCCTTCCTCGAGACAAGTGTCCTTCACACTGGCCCATGCAGACCTCCCCGTCTGGTATTCCAGCTGATGCTGAGAACTACCACACCGGAAGCCTGCGCGGTGCCCACTGTACCCCACCTCGGCGACAACCTCACTGAAAGCAGCTCGGCCAGGAGTCTCCAGTGTCAGGCTCCCTTGGACGCGGTGATTTGGGCCAGTTTCCAGGAACAACTCTCCCTTCTTGGCCATTTCTCCTGGGCTGGTCAAATTAATCACTTTCCCCTTATCAAGGATCCAGGCTCCTGGCCTCCGGCCCTCTGCCCTAAGAAAGATGCGAAGGAGAAATCAAGCTGTTCACTTGTGCTGTATCCTGAAATCTCACCTCGACTGGGAATTGTCTGGTTGTAAGGAAAAGGAAACCCCCTCCCTTAAACTAGAGGGGTACACGAAGGCCCCCCAGGACCTGGACGTTTTGATGGTAGAGTGCATTAATGGCCTCAAGTCTTTATAGCCGCCTTACTTCCATGCCTGGGCCAGTGAAATCATGCCAGCGTCATGTGACCAGTGTTTTGGAAAGCACATGCTTGATTGGATCCACTGTCTTGAACTTGGCCTTTGTCCTGAGAACAGTGTGCCTGGGCTGGTCCATTAGCCCCAGGAGGAAAATGAGAGACTGTGGAACTGAGTCATCACTAACTCAGCTCAGCCTGGAGCAGCCAATCCCAGCAGAACAAACGGTGCTCAGGCTGCATAAATACATGTCACGTGACACCGAGATTTGGTGGCTGTTTTCCCTGCAGTGTGTTTTTGACAACAGGTAACCATACAGATGTGGAGCATGATTCTGTCCACTCTTTTTTCTGCTCTCAGATTCCTCGTGGCTTCTTGTTTCTGCTTTGTTCAGCTCTTTTGCTTCATCTATTATTTTTCTAAAGATCAGCTTCTTGGCTGTCTCTTCCCTTCTACGTGATTTCGTCCTGGATGCCTGGGCTGGTTCTCAGGAATCTACCATCAGCCCTAGAGTGTCCATTAGCATCAGATCATTTCCTTTGTCAAATTCAGAAACCCAGGCAACTTATCTCACTTCTCCAAAGCTTGATGGCCAATCAGGACAAAACCCAACCTTAAGAACACAAAGGCATGATCCATGTTTCCTTGGGGTAGAGGGTGGGGGATGAAGGGATGCTGTTTCTTCCTACAAGTGCCCCCCTCCCCAAAAGGAAATTTAGGGACATGTCTTTCTACAGCAATGAAAAGACAAAAATGAGTTCTCAGCAAGTTACTCTGCTACTTGTGCAAATAACCATTGATCATAATGAGAGGAGAACGCTGGGATTTCTACCTAAGTAGGCTGGCATGTGTGTGGAGGGGAAGGTGGAGGATAAGTAGCTGAGACTGAGAGAACTAGGGAAACTGAGGCAACGGTAGGGGCCCCGAAACGCTGGCATGAGAAATGAGGAAGCAGCCCAGCTTGTTGGAGCCACCTTGGCAGGGGGTGAGAGGAAGGCTGATTTGGTGGACACATCTCCAGAAACAAGAGCACCAGCAAATCCAACTAGTTCTGAGCTCTGTAGGATGCTGAATTCTATCTGAATAAATGGGGCCAGATGAGCAAGACAGAGCGAGGAAGCGGAGGGTTCACAGATGCCACAAGGCAGGGAATGGCAGGATTCGTGTGTAGATAGTTCTTGATACCAGCAGCCAAGGGGGAGCTGTTATCCTGAGGTTGGATACCGGCTTAGCCTCGGGGTCTTGTAATCCCCCCACCTTGAGAGCCAACCAACCTCAAGGGAGTGACATCATTTGAAAGGTGGATGATGGCAAGGGCTGGAGAGCAAAGGAGAGTTGAAGACCCTGAGTAGAGGCATTCTGGAAGGTGTTATGGAAATATTTCATGAAATCAAGTTGGCATAAAGTCTGTGATCCAGCGACCCTCTCCTGAGCGTAGAGCCCGAGACAGTCCTGAACAGGTGCGTGACACACGTGTGCCAGACGACCCTCCTGGCGCTGGTTCTCGTTAGCTGGAGCCGGCGGGATGCACACGGATGAGGTGGTAGATGCATGTGAAACGAGGGACTAGCTGTGCAAAGAGTAACAGGCATAGATCTTAAAAACACACGGCAGAGTGGAAAAAAATAAAAAAAAACAGAACAAGATTTATAGGACAATGCCATTAGTGTAAATTAAAAACACATGCACACACAGAACAATATTAGATTTTAACAAGGACCCATGCCTACATGAGGCTGTATATCAAATACACCGGAGTGAATACCCAGGGAAGGAGAAGGAATGCGAGTGAGGAGCGAGGATGAAGTGGGAAAAAACCCATAAAACAATGGAAAGCCTTGCACAGGCATTTTATGAGCATGAGCTATGATACAGGGGCTACGGCTAACAATTTCGGTAGCGGAGATCCTTTTGGTTTGTTTGTGTGGTCTCAAGTGAGCCTACTGTGGAGCTGATTTGGGCGTGGGACCAGCCTCCCTCTGGCTGTGGGGTCAGCGGGGGACATGGTGCTACAAAGATCGCTGGGGGGAGATGGCCCTTCGGGTGCTTACAAGCAGGGAATGGAGGGGGGTCCCCAGCACGGGCTTTAGAATCAGGCAGACCTGGGTTTCGATCTTGACTTTACCGCATACGGATGGTGCAATCTTGGGCAAGTGGTATGACTGTGGACAGGTCACTGAACTCCAAACCTCCGTCTCCTTACCCGTAAAATGGAGATAAGAACACTCGGGTTGTGCAGATCCAACGAGGCGATGCCTACAACGCACTGAGCACAGGGCCTGGCTTCGTAAACAGCAACTCTTCATCTTCTAGGGTTTTCACTCCATAAACCTCCCTAATTCTCAACGTCTAAGCTTTGCTTCACTTTCGTGCGTCTTGGACAGCTGCTTCTCCCCAGCGGAGGCTCTGGGCCCGCAGCTGCTGGTGGGACAGAAGGCCTGGACCTGGGCAGACCCAGCTGGCGGCTGCAGGCCAGGGGCAGGCAGGGCGGGCCAGCTGGGGGGGCACAGAGATCCCCAATCCAGCCCGGCCGTGCGGCTCGGTGGACTGAGCGCCATCCGTGGACTGAGAGGTCCCGGTGTGATAGCCAGTCAGGGCGCGCGCCCGGCTGCTCCGAGTCCTCCTTAGTGAACTCCTCCAATCCCTACCTGCCCTGCAGAGTTCCCAGCCTCAGTCCTCGTCTTCAAGGTACTGCTTGCTTCCTACAAATAATGTCACCATTTGTGGGATTTTCTTAGGAAAGACAGAACCCTGGCCTTCTGGGCGTTTTGCCCTATGCCAGGAAATGCTGGGTGCGTTTCACAACAAAGCTTGAAAATCCGTGCAAGTTCCTCATGTAGGGGACCCCCTCTTTCTTTTTATTCTTCTTCTATTGTTGAAAGTATTATAGATGGCCCCACTTTTTACCCCATTGACCCCCCCCCCGCTCCCACCCCTGTTCTGCTTTCCCCAACCTATTGTCTTTGTCCACTTGTGCATACACCCATATAAGTTCTTTGGTTTATCTCTTCCCACGCCACCCCCAAGCCCCATCCCTCTGAGGTTTGTCAGTCTGGTCCCTACTTTCATCTCTGGATCTATTTTGATCGACTGCTTATTTTGTTCATGATAATCCATAAATAAGGGACATCATGTGGTATTTGTCTTTCTCTGATTGGCTTATTTCACTCAGCATAATTCTGTCCAGGTCCCTCCATGTTGTTTCAAAGGATAAGAGATCTTTCTTTCTTACAGCTGCATAGTACTCCATTGTGTATATGTACCACAGCTTTTTTATCCATTCATCTACTGATGGACACTTGGGCTGTTTCCTGATCTTAGCTATTGTAAATAGTGCTGCTATGTACATAGGGGTGCATATATTCTTCCTGATTGGTGTTTCAGGCTTCTTAGGGTATATTCCTAGAGGTGGGATCACTGGGTCAAATGGCAATTTTATTTTTAATATTTTCAGGAAACACCATATTGTTTTCCGTAGTGGCTGCACCAGTCTGCATTCCCACCAGCAGTGTGCTAGAGTCCCCTTTTCTCCACACCCTCGCCAACACTTGTTTGATGATTTGTTGATGGCGGCCATTCTGACAGGTGCGAGGTGATACCTCATAGTCGCTTTAATTTGCATCTCTCTGATGATTAGAGATATGGAGCATTTTGACGTAACCTCCCCCTGGAAGGTGTAATCTATCCTCTGTGGAAATCTCATGGGCCAGAGGCCTTCGTGAAATCCTTGCTTGTCCCTCCCTGCTCACCTGCCCACATCCCTGCAATCACGCAGTCTTGTTGCTCCCCCTTCCTGCTATCTCCCGACCTCATCCACTTCTCTCCATCTCCTATGCCTGACCATAGTTTCCGCCACATCTCTTTACCTTAGACCATGACACGGCTTCCCCCACACCCCCGGGCTGCCCCTCTGTCATCAGTTCTCCATGGAGCTGAAAGAGTGATGTTTCTATAACATAAACAGAAAGACCATTTTCAGTGTCTTCCCATTACCCTGAGGGTGAAATCCAAACCCCTCACCATGTAACCCCGGGTGCTGCGCCATCTGGACCCGTCTACTCCCCCCCCCCCCAGCATTGCTGTCCCTCCTTCCGGGAATGCCCAGCAGTCTGCCTGCCCTTTCCCACCTCGAATGCCCCAACCCTCTCCTGCTCCCAGGCCTCACACATAGTTGTCCCTCCTCATTCTTTCCTGCGTACTCCCAAAGGTTCATTTCACCTCCTCCAGGAAGCCTGCCCTGAGGACCCCACTCCATATGAAAGGCCCTGCTGTAAGCTGAATTGTTTAAGTACTAAAGTCCCCAGTGGCTATGAGTGTGACCTTACTTGGAAATAGTCTTTGTAGATACGATTGAGTTAATATGAGGTCACACTAGAGTAGGATGAGCTCCCGTCCAGGGAGTGGTGTCCTCGTAAGAAGAGGAGACTTTGGACACAGACACACAGGGAAAGCGTCACAGGACCACAGAGGCGGAGACGCAGCTGAGCGCCAAGGGACACCAAGGACGGTCAGCACCCACCAGAGGCTGAGCCACAAGAAGGTCCGAGCTTTCCCAGGACGCGCAGCCCAGACAGCACCTTGACTTTGGACTTCTGGTGTCCAGCACTATGAGAGGGTGCACCACCAAACTGAAGAGATTTATTACCGCAGCCCCAGAAAAGCAGTGCAGGCCCTCGTTCACCCAAGTGCACATCCTGTGTGTTTTTACTGGTTTTCTCGTCTGCTCCAAACCCGCCAATGGGCTCCATGAGGGCAGGAACCTCCTCTGACGTGTCCATTGTGTAGTCCCCGCGCACGGAATCTGCAGGCTACACATCCTGAGTGAACGGATGATGAATGAACCAACGGGAGGGGGGTAAGGCTGGGGCACCAGACACCAGGATATGGTGGGAGGCAGCAGGCAGGTGAGAAAGCCCACAGATCTCCAGGGGACTCTGGACCCATGTGGAAGCCACAGGAGGGCAGGGATGGGCCTCAGAGGGCCAGCTACCCACCAGGCAATAGTGTGGTCCTGGATGCCAGAGCCAAAGCCTCTCCCTGAGCCTTCGGGGGGTTTCCCTCTGGTGCCTTTGAGAGGCCAACGCTTAGGCCCAGGGAGCTGCAAACAGGGTTAGGTTTCAGCTTTAAAGACGAGGGGAAGTGAGGGCCCCACTTGTGGAGAAGGAGCTGAGCTGTCACCACAGCTCAGCCTTGGAGGTATGTGCCCCAGCACCGCAGCCTGTTTGAGAAAGCCCCCCAACATGCAGTCCCTAGGGTACCCTGCTCTAGGGAGGCAAGGCTAGCCCTCTCTGCAGCCCGCCCCACCCCCACTCCATCCCTTCTCCACGTCTGCGCCGCCCCGTGCAGCCCGCCCCTGCTGCTCGCTGCCTCCACGGGCCTCTCCTCCCTGTGCGTCTTCTTGAAGGGTCGTTGCCCAACAAACCCACACTGAGAGGTCATTTGGGGCATTCTCTCCCCCAGCCCCAAGCTCGCCCCCCTTATCTGAATGTCCTCAGCTCCTGGCTTGCCCCTCTCCCCACTCCAGCGACACAGGTGTTTCTAAATGGCGGTGCCAGGGGGCTGCTCCTGAGGTTTGACGCACCTTCCTAACTGGCACGTGTGACCCAGCTCGAAGTAGGTGTGGTTGGGTGGGTGGCAGTGAAGTGGGACTGAGGAGCTGACTGGGGTCCTGTGCAGGTGCTCAGAGCCCAAGGAGACCTTCGGGGTCAGGACTGGGTCTCTGAGGAGCATGGAGATGGTTGTGATCCTCCTGATCACATACTCGGAGACAGGGGTCAAACTCAAGTTCAGCCTTGGTTCATAAGGATTCTGATCCAAAGTGGTTGGAATGAGGAGGGGTGAAGGGTGGCCCCCGGACCTCAGGGCAATGTTTGAGCTCACTGTAGGACAAAGGACCATTTCCACTCACTAAGCGTGTGGTGGGAGATACAAGAAGGGCCTGGGAGCAGAGTCCAGCCCCAGCAGAGGGACCACCAGTCCAGAAGACAGCCAGCATCCCCAGCCTGCACTGGGTAGGACATGCATCAGGGCCCATGCAGGGGCTCATCCTGTGGAAGGCAGGGCAGGGGCTGCAGCCAGAATGCCTGACAGGCAGACCAGCCAAACCTAGTCTAGGAGACAGAGGCTTAGCCACTGACGGGCTCACCCACAGGCACTTGAATAGTTGTTTCAGAGCCCGCTTGCTAGTGGGAGAGAAGCTTGAGCCGTCCTCTCCGGTGAGCTGGGCACTGGGTGTGGACATCCGCAGCCACCCAGATGGATGGGCAGGTGTGTCTGAGCCCTTTCTCTCCACCGGGTCTGCCTTTTCTGTTGCCCAACCGGATGGGGATGGGGAGTCAGTTACTGCTGAAGGGTCTTATGTGAGCTGGATTTTAACATCTCTTGGATAGTAAGAACTGTCTGGGTCCCAGTGACTGCAGCCCTGCAGGTTACTCTGAAGGGCAGAGCGAGGATCTGGGGTGAGGATGATGATGTCCATAAAATGGGGGCAGGAGGAGGGGGTACAGGCATGGCAAGACCACCATTCCCAGGGCAGGGGAACCTCCCCCAGGGAGATTTTAGGTCAGCCAGTGCATTCTGGGATCTGAGGACAGGCGCGTGTCATTTCAAAGCCATCTCATCTGTGTGGCCCCAGCCAGGCCCAGGCAGAGCTAGAGCGACAGGAAAAAGTGGGTTGCACATGCCAAGTGTGTGCTTATTCCTTTATTTCACTGAGGCCTCAAGTCCATTTCCCTCAGGAAGCAAATCAAATTCTGCAGGATTCTTGCCAAGGACCAGAGGGCAGGCAGCCTGGGGACAAGATTTTGGATGAGCCCCTCCTACTGGAAGTGGTATCCAGGGCTCGCTGTTGGTCAAGCCTGGTGCACTGCGGGTGCTCAGTAAATGTTAGGGACATGCATGACTCTCCTCTTTCTCAGACCTCTGCCAGGTCTGGCACCTTGGCCTTGAGCTGACCCCTGTGGGTAATGTTATTGAAATAAATGTTTAGTGTAGGGTGAAGGAGTTGTTTTTCCATTTGACAAACAGTCCAATCTCAAGACTGCTCTAATCTGCTCAGCTATGCTTACTCTCTTGTTAGACACCCATCTGGTTGACAATTGTCACAGTGACTTGCCAACAATAGAGAGCAAGTGACTCCCACAGGAGAGCTGAGAATGTAAAGCAGGAGGCCTGGGGACTTGGACAGAGCTTTGTGAGTGACCCTAGAACCTGCAGTGGGGTCTCCCTCTCTACTGATTCCCTCTCTTCTTCCTCAGAACTGGAGTTTAAGAGAACAAGATCCTCCATCTGCAACGTAGACACTCCTTTTCCGAAGGCCTGATTCCGCTTCACGTCAACCATGAGGGGGTGATTCTTTTTTTTTTTGTCCTCACCTATTTTTCCATTTTTTTGTACAGATAGAGTGGGAGGGAGAGAGAGGAAGGGAGAGAGAGAGAGAAACATCGACGTGAAGGGACACATCGAGTGGCTGCCACCCGCACGACCAACCAGGGCCGGGGACAAACTGCAACCGAGGTACATGCCCTTAGCGGGAACCGAACCCGGGTCTCTCCGGACCGCAGGCCGACGCTCTAACCGCTGAGCCAGCACACGTGCTCAGGCTGAGCATCTCACTCCGGCGTCATGACAGCCTCTCCAATTTCTTATGAGACCTCGTGGGTCGGAGATGAAATGCTTGCCTTGGGCTGGCAATTGTCATACTGAGTTAAATGTGATCACACTAGTAAAAGGATTTGTAATTTTTTTTTAATATATCTATTTTTTTATCCTCACCCGAGGATATTTTCACATTTATCTTCAGATAGAACAGGAGGGAGAGAGAGAAGAAGAGAGAACGAGAAACATCAATGTGAGAGAGTCACATCGAGTGGTTGCCACCGCGGGACCCCAGCTGGGGCCAGGGATGAACCACAACTGAGGTACCTGCCCTTGGCCAGAATCGAACCCAGGACTCTTTGGTCCGTGGGTTGACGCTTTAACCACTGAGCCAAACAGGCCAGGGCTTAAATATGTTTTTATTGATTTTTTTTTAGAAAAAGAGGGAGAGCGAGAAAAAAATATCGATGTGAGAAACATTGATCAGCCGCCTCCTGCACGCCCCCTACTGGGGATGAGCCCACAACTCAGGCATGTGCCCCAGTCGGGAATCCAACCAGGACCTCTCAGTCCACGGGACAATGCTTCATCCACTGAGCCACACTAGCTGGACAGATTTGTAATTTTTGTACTGGAAAATGGACTCCTCCAGAATTAGCAAATGAGATGAGGGAAATAAATTCAGTCAATGCGGTCTGTGGAGTTAAGAGCTGGAAGGCATGCAGGAGGACTTGAGTGTCCTAAGGGCATGATGGGGGAGGGGTGGGGCATGTTGGCCAACCTGGAATGGGGGAGATGCTGACACTGGTTGAGTCCTGACTATGACCTGCAGGGTCACCCTCATATGATCAGTGGGCAGGCCTGCTGTCTGTCCCCTCCTGCCCACCTCCTTCCTATTTACCTTTAGACTCGCATAACCCTGCAGGCTCTGCCCACACAGGCCCTGAGCCCACCTAATCCAACCCAGCCTGGGTGAGAACCCGACAAGCAGGTGGATCCAGGTCAGCCCCTCTGGCATCAGCCCGGGATCCAGGGTGCCTAGGATGGACTCTGAAGCTGGCACCCCTGCCCCCGGCTGGGATTGTCAGGGTCACCCTCACGTTGTATTGGACATGGACACAGAGAGCTCCACTGATGAGGCGTCCCCTCTGTCACCCAAAAGAGAAAACTTCTCTGTGCTGAGTAGACACGTCGGGGCGTGTGAAAGACACTCCTGAGGCCCAAAGTGGGGGCCAGCTGTGCTGGTGGAAGTCACCCAGAACCAGGATGGTGACGTGGGCTCAAGGTCAGTGTGGACATGGTCTGCTGGGGACAGGCCATCAGAGTTTGCTGCTGGTCGGAACAGGGAGGAGCAGGGACCCACAAGAAGCGCTGCTCGTGGAGGGGTGACCTGGGATTCCCAGTGGGGGGCGGTGTCTCTGCAGCTACTCCTCCAGGCATGGCTCACCCTCCTCTGCTTCATCCAGAGACTCCGTCTCCCTGATTAGATTGATCAGGTTTTTGTATCCAGCAATCCTTTCGTGTGTTCTCACCAACGCTGTTTACTGTGTAGCACAAAGATGGAAATCTATTTACTAATCGGTTCAATTGTAACTCAATGCTGCAATCACCCTGGGAGGGGTGGGGAGGCTGGAGTTGACACGGAATCCTGGGGGGGCACAATGAGATCCCAGCTGAGTCAACACTGAAAGTTTCTTTAACACAATAGGTCTGGGGCTCTTTTTTTATCAAAGCAACTGAAATAGAGAAGGTTGGGTTTTTAAAGAGAAAGTGCCACTTGCATTTTCCCCATTTCAATAGCTGCACTGTGGGACTTTTGCCTGAATAATCTGGGTAATTGCTTCAGTTCTCCGCTCTGCTCAAGCTGAGTAAGGAGGGGACCTCCCGCTGGGTCCTCAAGGTGCCAAAGGAGGGAGGGAATCTCATCTTGTCACAACCTCAGTCAGTAGATAAATGATAAGTGTACCAACAGCTACCCATTTACATGTCCTTTGCCATAGACGTTCCCAAACCCACGGCTGTGTGGGTGTCTGAGTCTGTCGGAACACTGCCTGGCCACCAGCCGGCGCGAGATGTCAGTCATGTGGGTTCGTGACCTGGCAAACTAAGACTGGAAGGCATACATGCCACCAGCTGCCAGCCAGGCCCCTGAACCTCCTCAAGTGGCCAGGTCTCAACCAGGGCCATGACTCTGTACGTGGTCAGTCAGGGCCCCGTGAGCAATCTGACCTTCAGGCTGCATGAGATCCCCATGAGAAGGAGTCGAGGGACCTCAGCTCAGGAGCTCAGGATGACCCCTCCAGCCTGTATGGCCGCCATGCCCGCTCTGCAGGTCAGTGGCCAGGCATGTGCCTCGCCTACTGCCCGGGGCAGACAGGAGCTGGGTGTGCATCCCAGGTGCAGAGCCCTGCCTCCGGTACCCTCACCTCACTTCCTCATTTCAGCTCCTTCCTCCAGCTCCCTACACCCACCTCCATCACTTGCCTGGGACTCATTTTGGACACTTGTCTCCAGCCTGGTCCTGGCCCTCAGGGACTCTCACTCGGGCTCCAAAGCTGTGTACAAGAGGACTCCTCTTTCCGACGTGCCGGGAGGCCCGCGTGGCCGGGCCTGTTTTCTACCTGCTTTTCCACTGGCAAAGAGAGAGCAACCTTCTTTTAAAACAAAACAAAACAAAACAAAACAAAAAAACGGTCTCTTCGCCCACTCATGGTTGACCCAGCAGTAGCACCACCTGGTTTTTTGCTTCCAGACAATGACGTTCATGGCCTTGGCTGGCAGCCCCACTGGCACCATCACCGCCGTCCTCTCTGATGTCTGAAAAAATTACCAGGGAGGCTGCTCCTGACTGCCCTGTTCCTTGATCTAAATAGGGACATCTTCGAAAGTACGGAGCTCCCCGTTCACTGAGGACAGCAGGCTGTTGCTCAGGTGTGGCGAAGGCAGCAGAGATGAATAGGTGCTTACGTCTCCAGGAGGGATGGGGGGGCCCATCCGAAGTGCCAAGGAGGCTGTCGCTGGGATGCTCACAGTCCACAGGTGTGTGTGCCGAGCCGTCCATGTGTAAAGCTTCCGGGTGCCCCTTGTGGAAATGCTCCTTATTTCAATCACAGATCACATCCGCTTCAGATAAAACCCGCTCACTGAATTGTGTTCTCTGCGCCATCCTGATGTGTGCCCTGGCATAGAAAATCAATCGCTTAAGGGCAAATCAATGGAGCCAAATGAAGTTTCTAGGCTCCGGAATTAGGCTGGCTGCCTCTGCTTCAATTCTTCAGATTCCAATTCAACTAATATTTATTGAGCAACTATATTTGCCAGACAATGAGCTCAGTGCTTCCACGCAGGCGATTTTACGGGCAGTTGTAAAAGCATTGCAAGGGAGTAATCGCATGGCCAAAGTTAAGATGAGAAGGGCAAGTGACAAGGTCAGTGACAGAGCTGTGGGTGGAGCCCGGAGTTTTTCCTTCATTTTGTGGCTACCGAAACTTGGTTCAAAGGATGGAGTACACGCTTCTCATTGGGGACATGGCTTTTGCTCATGTAACAGCTCTGGGGTGGAAAGTACACAGTGCAGTCCGGGTCCTAAGGCCAACCTGTCCACACCCAGGGGCAATGACATGTCCAGATGTCAGACTGAGCCCTCGCGTGGCCACTGGGAGGGAGCTGGCCCCTGGGGAAGAATACACGTTAAGAGATCATGGTGACTCAAACTCTCACTTTCTGTTTTCTCACATCTGGAGGCCTTACACCCACTTCCCCAGGGTTGTTGGGGGATCAAACTGTACATCTTTTAGGCAGACAGGCCCCCTATAATGTGAGCTTCATGCGGGCAGAGAACCGGCCAGTATGTCCACTGTTGTGCAGCCCCAGGGCAGTGGCTGGCACGCAGTAGGTGCTCACGAAAGGTCTGCGGCAGAGATGAATGCTGTTTCCTTCCGGTCCCCTCCCTGTCGCAAACTGGCACATCTGCAGCGGTTGGCTGTCTGGTGCCCCAAATGCCGGTGGCACGGCTCAGGGCTTTGTGTACTCACCCCTGGAACAGCTGCCCGTGGTCACCTCCCTTGCTTTCCCTCACTGTCACTCTTTGTGGGAAACTGCAGAAGCCCAAAGACCTCCACTGTCCAAATCCGAGTTTAAAACTAGGGGGGTTACAATTCATTCTTTTTTATTTTGGTGAGCCAGTATATATATTTTTAAATCCACTATTGTTATCATTTCATCCAAGAAAGGATATTTCCATAGCAAAACCAGGACACTATAAATGACAGCCCTTTTTAAGAAACAACAGCAGGCAATCTTAGATTAACCCATCCTTCCAAAAAAGTTGGGCTTTACATTTTTTCCAATGCAGAAAAATGACAACTAGAATTTTATGTTACAGTGTCACACAGTATTGTTTTCTTAGTATACATGTGTCAGCTTGAAGATCTATATTCCAAATAGAGTGACAATAACAGCCACGGAAAACATTCAGTGAGTACTAACTGTGGCCACGTGCTCAGCAAGTTTCCAGCTGTTTCTCCTTGAGATCCCAAGGTGGAAACACCAGCCCCATTGCACAGATGGGAACACTGAGGCTCCTGCCTTGTCCCTGATAGAGGCAGCCCCAGTGTGTGAGGGTTGCGAGAAGGGGACCTCCCTGTGTACGCCCAGGGCAGAGCATCCTGGAGCCCAGATCAGCCAAACGGGACCGTCAGAAATGTATCAGGGAAGCGTGCGCTGCAGGTGAGACCTCACCCCAGCCCGACACGAATCTCTTGGTGGCGCCTGGAACCCACTGCACTTTCAGGACCTTCGGAACAAGGTACCTCAGGGCCCAAGGCCCTCACAACGCTGAAATATCACTCTGAGGCAGGCTGAGCTGAAAGCTGATATTTATGTAAAGAAAAGCTGATCTACACTCCAGTAAAGGTATCACAGGGTTTATTGATTTTTTTTTAAAGAAAAGTTACATTTTAAGACGCAAACTACCAATGTCACTAGCAACCTTTCAGCCAGATTTCGGATCTTGGGACAGCTCACAGCAATTCTGGTTTAAAAATAAAAAAGGAAGAAAAAGAAAAAAAAAATCTTGAAAAGGGAGCTTTTTATACAGACATACAAGAAAGTAAATAAAATCTACTGAAAATACTGACGGAGAGCACTCATTTCATTAAGTGATGAACATGCCGAAATGTGCACCCTGCGCCCCAGGTTCCAGGGCTTAGCTTTTCTGTTTCTGAAAATTGACACTTACAAGGAGGAAAATGCAAATAAAGAGAAAAATGATCAGCACCATTTTTTTTTTTTTTTTGAAAGCCCTAAACGGCCATGAAATAGTGAAGACGTCGTCTCGTGAACTGTGCGCCGGGATCTAATTTTCATACCATCTCAGGTGCTGGGTCACCGGAGTTGTGACCTCTTTATAGAGAATCTTCTGGAAGAAACGGTGTCCTCACCGGGACTCCAGGTTGTGTCCTGAGACAGTCTCAGTCAGTCAAAATGCCCGGGTTCTGTGTACCCGTCGGGATCCCAGCAGAAAACGGGCACAGTTACCTTGGGTGAGGCAGGAGAGCTTGTAAATAGGTGGGCAGGGCATAGGGACACCCCAAAGGATGGGGCTGGACCCCAGCCTGAGGGAGCTGGGGAGGGGACACATTCAGGAATCTGAAGACGGTGTTGTGGTTTTCTTTCATGGTGTCAGCCACTCATGAAGACCCCACAAGAAGAGAAGCAGAGCAGGGAAAATAGCTCCCAGCCTCAGTGTTCTCCTTCCCCGGAGTCTCCTCCTGGCTCTCCTCACTGGCCAAACCTACCCGGACCTCAGGAGGCAAAATCACTGCAGCCACCCGCCCCGCACGGAGCTGGGACAGAGTGTCTTCATCCACTGGGATGCTGATGTACGCGCGAGTTCAAGGGGTCAGATAGGAACGAGACCCAGACATGCTTATCTCCAAAGGGGTGCATAGTTTTTAGTGGACTAGGAAGCTATTTAAAATGTAGTATTTCTGCCCTGGCTGGTTTGGATCAGCAATTAGAGCATCGGCCCACCGACCAAAGGTTGTGGGTTCGATAACAGGTCAAGGGCATGTACCTGAGTTGTAGGTTTGATCCTTGGCCCACGGTCAGGTTCGTGCAGGAGGCAACCAATCGATGTGTCTCTTTCACATTGATGTTTCTCTCTCCCTCCCTCCCTTCTATTCTATCTAAAAATCAATGGGAAAATATCCTTGCTGAGGATTAACAAAAAATAAAGTAAAATTTAGCTATTTCTGGCTAAATTTGGAGAGCATTTTGGATTTGGTGTGGTACCACACAGACTGTTCTTAAACCCAGTCTGAGATATAATTTCCCCAAGTTCCTGAAGAAAAGGGCCAACCCAGACCTATGAGTTCAAGCCCAGTAGAAACATTGGAAACTAAGGGATATTCCCAGCATTGAGAGCAAGATGGACATTCGTGCAGCCGTCAGAAGGCGTGAGAGAGGAGTCTGATGGCTGGGTCGAGGTCGTGATGGGTCTAGCTTCAGTTATACCCAAAGACTGCAGTAGAAGAGACTCTGTGACCACTGGGGAGAATGGACGGTCCACCAGGGACCCTCTGGGGGAACAGGAGGGACATGCAGGCTTAAGAACAATGGTGGTGGCTCCATGGGTGGGTGCTCAGGGCCAAGAACAACCCCCACACACACACATACATACACACATGCACACACGCACACCCATGCACACATGTGCACACGCGCGCACCCATGCACACACATGCACACACATGCACGCACGCATGCACACACACACGCGCGCACACGCACTGATGCGGCACAGGCTCACTGGCGCGTGCAGAGTCCGAGTGCCGAGCTCGTCCCGTCGGAGGAAAGCAGGGAGCTCTGAGCGCGGTCAGTTCTTCGCCGACACTGCGTTCAATTCCACAGCCCTCCTCTCACTGTTCGGCCCGTCCCACCCTGGCTGACCTTGAGCACCATGGCGACCTCCAAAACAAACTGACAGTCTCAGAAACCAAACACAGAACCGTGAACCACACACTTTCCTACCCTTTTTTTTAAAATCCTCACTGGAGGATATTTTTTCTATTGATTTTCAGATAGAGCAGGAGGGAGGGAGGGAGGGAGGGTCGGAAGGGAGGGAGGGAGGGAGGGAGGGAGGGAGGGAGGGAGGGAGGGAGGGAGGGAGGGTCGGAAGGGAGGGAGGGAGGGAGGGAGGGAGGGAGGGAGGGAGGGAGGGAGGGAGGGAGAGAGAACTATCGATGTGAGAGAGACACATTGATGGGCTGCTTCCCGCACGACCCTGACCAGGGCCAGGGACTGAACCCCAACCAAGGTACGTGCCCTTGACTGGAATCGCACCCGTGACTCTTCAGTCCTTGGGCTGACACTAACAGCTGAGCCAAACCAGCCAGGGTCACTCTCACACTCTTAATCAACCACCACTTCAAGGCGGGCTGCTGTCCCGTGTGTAAGACGAGAAAGCTGAGGCTCGGAGCGATTACGCAAACCAGAGTCCAGCGGCAATTCCTTCTTCATGATGCCACAGTTACCATTAGAGTCAGAAGAGGAAGACCCAGCCCAGTGCCTTTGGGCTTTGCCATTCTGAGTTCCCCGCCGAATCACGTCCAGTAGCGGCAGCGCGCCGGGCCCCAGATGCTCGACGGCAGAGCCCTTCTACCCCTCATCTCCACACACCTGTCCCGACCACTCAGCCAGACGGGAACTGGTCTCTCCGGAGATCAGTGGAGACGGCCACGCTTCGGCACCTGTCTTTTGAGGACTAAAGCAGCAACTCTGACAGCACAGTGTTCCATTGTTCCCGTCAGCTCTGTTCTGACGCGGGGACAGAACCGACAGGTCCCCCGAAGCTGTGCCCCTGCATCCTTCCACACCCCGAGAATGGTCCTGGAAAGAAAAAGGCCAACTCCACTGAGTGTGATTGAACAGGTCACGGAGGGGGCGGGTTCCCCCGAGCCAGACCCAGAAACCAGCATTTGAGAGCAGGTGGCTCAGGTGGGAGGTGTCTGCCACTCCAAGCTGGACGCAGTCCAGAGCATTCGTTTTAGGTCTGGGAAGTGAGGAGAAAAGAGAGGTGCAGGGAGAGAGAGGTGGCGTTTGGGGCAGGAAACGATTTTCTTCACCACTTCTGCCCCTGCTTCCTCACCTGTTCAGTGTGGACAGTGACGTTCTCTAGCTCACGTGGTTGGTGTGGGATTAATGAGCTGACAGAGCAGTGTCCAGCACATAGTAAGTGCTCAGTAAACGATTCGGGTCCACCTGTTCTCTGGGGTTGAGAAGTCCCACCCTACCTATGATGCGGAGATTGGAATCACTCCCAAAGCCTCAATCTCGGGAGCAAGAATCCCGGGAGGCTCAGCCTCACTAAGTTGGACAGACCTCAAGCCTTTGTATGGGCCTCACCTCGCAGACACCTCCCAGTCACTTCTGTCCCCATAACGGTCACTCCTGTTGAGCAGTCTCTAGAACTAGCTTCTGCCTCGGTGTCCTGCCCAGTGTCCACACACCCTCAGACTGGAGCCCTGCCCTGCGCCCCTGCCCCCGGCCCTGTTAACAGGACTCCTCCACTGGGGGTTGAGGACTCATCGTATCTACTCCCAGGCTGTGCTAGGGTCCTGCTCCTAGGACAGAGCACCCATCTCCTTTCTAGTGTCACGTAGGACTGGCCATTTCCTTTGTTCTTATCACCCCACTGTAGTCCCTCTTGCATGGCACTCAACAAGTATCAAACAATAAATGAACTGAATTTAGTGCAAGGAAAATGAGCAAGAATCCGTAAGACCTTCTACGCTTGCACCCAGACCAAGAGCACACAGCTTGGCAGAGAGAGGGCAGCATGGCCTGGTCAGCCCCAGGCAAGGAAAGTAGCTGACCCAGGCCTGTGCTGATCCCTTGTCACCAGGCTCTGCCCACATCACAGAGCCAAGGGCAGCGGGAGCAGCCTGGCATCCTGAAACTGTCCAGGGCTCTCTGGGCGCCAGCCCTGGGCGTGGGAAGCTGCCATCTAGCTACCCACTGCAGGGGTGAGACCTCAAGGGGTCAAGGTCCTGAGGCACCAGTGATAGTGACAGGGTGGATGTTCCTGAGCCACCCACCTGCCACACACACACCACACACACACAGGGGATGAGAGGGGGAGGCCAGCATGAGCATCTGAGCACCGCGGCCCTCCGCGCTTGGCACACGAGCCATACCTCTGCCTCGCAGCCCTGTCCCTGCAGCCCTGAGCCTGCCTGAGTGGGGCCTCTCTGGGGCTGGTCCTCGCCTTAGGGCTTGGCGGCCCCAGCAGCGGCTCTCCCCAGGCAGGGGCAGGCAGCGAGCCTGGGGCCCTGCTGGAGAACACTGCTTCCGTTCGGGTGGCCCTCTTCCCACACAGAGTTTGGAATACACTTGCTGGAGCTATTCACATGCTCCGGAGGTGTCGCATCTGCTGGGACACCGTGAGGGACTGGGATGATCTATGAAGTGGACTGCGGGGGAAATGGAAAGGGTGATGGATGCTCGGAGAGACGAGTGGCCGGCGAGCGGCGGTGCCCAGACCCGCTGCGCGTAGCATCTTTGTTAAGGATCTGGCTGAAGGAACAGGAGCAGGGTGCTTCATCATCCTTTTTTTTTCACTGTTAAAACATTTCACAAATAGTGCATGTTTATTATGAAAGAGCAGATCGGCCAAACGGAAATTTTAAAAATTACTCTTTGTCCCACTCTTTATTTATATATTCTGAAATAACCTTTTTTTAAAAAAATGTTTTTGTGCCAATTCTCCAAACCTAAATGCACATATATAAATAAACAGCTGGATAACATTCTGGACCGAAGGGCCTAAGAAAAATCAAAGAGAAACCTTAGTGGCTAAAGCTTTGCTCTGTCGTTTTTGTCCTGAAAGTGGTGGAGACCAGCACTGACCTTCAGCAGGCTGTTTGGGGGAAACGCTTTGTGTGAGCTCTTTGTTACAAAACATTAAGCCAACGCCTCCCTCCTATGGCTCTGGGGGAATGAGCTGAAATTGAACCATTATACTAGATGCCGACGTCCACTTGGAGGCCATTAGACAGGGTCTGCGCCGTGCACCGTGTGCCCTCGGCCACTGCGAGGAGGGACAGCCCGGGACAGCGGCAAGGCCTGGGCAGCGAGCCTCAGAGCGGGTGCGGGACACCTGCCTTCCTCTCACCAGGTCCCACGGCAGCTGCACTGGACCTCGACGGCCCAGACATCTCAGAAGACTTCCAGTGGTGAGGGGGTTGGCCTCTGGCTCGGTCAAGGTGACAGCATAAGAGTGAGGGTTCCTAGGGGACCCCCAAGGGTGAACCTGGGTGCTAGAAACCCCAGAAACAGTGATTTCTGGTAGGACTTGTCAGTTTTGCTCTGGGTAGCATTTCCCTTCAGTTAGCCCCACATCTAGTGGAAAGGCAGAGGCTAGCACTAGCTGTGCACAAGTGGGAATGGGGGAGAGGTCGGGGGTAGCCTTATGGAAGCCAGCCTAGGGGACCGGCCGCAGTCCGATCGGCACTGGATGCTGGCCCTATATCCTGGCGCTGGCTGGGGAGTGGAAACACAGAGTGCCCGGGGGGACCCTCAGAGATGACCAGACCACCCTTCAGGTAGGCTCTGCTCCTATACTCAAGCAGTACCCAGATTTGGAGCCTCTGTGATTCATGAAATTAGTTGAGATGTGTGCTCACAGGCTGGTGACATCTGAGACATCGTGGTCACAAATACACATTTGACAAAAGTAGAAATGCTGTTCTGACACCTGCTTCCCCCACCACCTCGGCAATGTGCTATGTGTCTTTCTATATCAGGAGATACGGACACTGTCACTTTAACAGATGAATCAGATTCCTCTTCGTCTACCTCTAACTATAATTTATTTCAACATTTCCTTGTGTTGAAGCGACTTGGAAGCAGAGTGGTTTTGAGTTCAGCAAGGCAGAAGTGTGGACCAAGGTAAGCACCAGCCTCAAACGCAGTGGCTTAGGGGCCTGGGGCGGGGCCCATTTGGCATGGAGTCAGAGCCATGCCCTCGCTTGTTCTGATCCTGGCACCGCGGGTCCGTGGCTGGGCTGGGCCTCTCTCGGCCTGCTCTTTTCTTACAGGGTGGAATCAGCACCCAGGCCAGCTGCACCTGAGCGCCCTGATCGCTTGGCAAACCTTCGCACCCCAGGCAATTAGACCCTTGGTTTTAAGACTGTCATCTCTTCTGCTCATGGAATATCCCACATGTTCTTCAAGGTGAGCTTCAGAGTTCCTCTGTTCTCCTGACTCTCTCTCTCTCTCTCTCTCTCTCTCTCTCTCTCTCTCTCTGCCTTCTGTGAACCTCCAAAACCCCCAAACTCCTCCATACCCCCCCCCCACACACACACATCTTTTCCCACATTCTTCTTTTTTTATGTTTGTTTTTATCAGAAAGGGTGGCGTGGCACAGTGTGTCCATCAACACCAGGCATGTTGGATTCTTTCAGCTGAACATGGTGGATTATCTCCTCTACTTCCCCATGAAAATGAGAGTCATCAAATTTTTGAAGGACAAAAAGAATAGGGAGAGAAAGAGCAACCAACAAGAGATTCCAACAAATTTCAGAAGATGCAAAGCAGATGGACATAAGGCCATTGTTTTATTGAGGAGAAGGAAGCCACCTCTGAAAGTCCTTCCAGAGGTGGACCCCAATGAGACCCGAGGAAAGAAAGCTGATCTGCTCTGCTCCAGGGGCTCCGGAGGGGGGACTAGGAGGCACTAGGTACCATGGAGGGCTCGGGACGAGGAGACACTAGGTACCATGGAGGGTTCGGGATTAGGAGGCACTAGGCGGCATGGAGGGTTCAGGACTAGGAGGCACTAGGTACCATGGAGGGCTCGGGACGAGGAGACACTAGGTACCATGGAGGGTTCGGGATTAGGAGGCACTAGGCGGCATGGAGGGTTCAGGACTAGGAGGCACTAGGTACCGTGGAGGGTTCAGGACTAGGAGGCACTAGGTGGCGTGGAGGGTTCAGGACTAGGAGGCACTAGGTACCGTGGAGGGTTCAGGACTAGGAGGCACTAGGTACCATGGAGGGTTCAGGACTAGGAGGTACTAGGTACTGTGCATGGCAGGTGTCAAGTTCAGGAAGTCCATGAACTGAGTGACCAAACTCTCTAGTGGACTGTGTGGATTGTCCACTCACATTTCAGTTCCACCACCACTCTCCTTCGGAACAGAACCCTGCCTTTGTTAGAGTGCCACCCCTTTTCCCATGTAGCACATGCTCCAACGAAAAACATGATCCCCAGATCTGGTGGATGAAACACGATTGCTCTAAGCAGTTTGTACAAACTCGAGGAGTCGGCTCATGATCCAAGTTGACCCCCTTACACAGAAAACAAAATAGGTGCTAGGAGAGAGATTTCCTCCTGCTTTCTTCAGTTGAGTGTGGACCTGGAAGTCTCTAGACCAGTGCTTCTCAAACTTCCATGCGCGTATGAGTCATTTGAGGATCTTATTAAAGCGCAGGTTCTGATTAGTGGATCCGGAACAGGGCTTAGGATTCTGCATTTACGACAAGCTTTTGAGTGATACACTCTGCACGTTGAGTAGCAAAGGCACTGCTCAGTTCCTAGTGGTGCAATATTGTTGCGCAGGGAACCGACTCATCTGAGTCAGATATTGAGGAGAGCACAGCAAAGAGCCGGGTGAGCCCTGGGTTCTGGATGGCACCCCTGAGCCTCTGATCCATACCACACCTGGAGCACTCCCCGCCTCCGAACCTCCAGTGATACAAAGTAATGTGGTCGCTTTAGCCAGTTCAAGTGAAGGCTCTGGCATTACACTACATGCAGGACTTGGTGGCGCTCTGTACCATGGGGGGCAGGGCTGAAGCTCAGGCTGCAGAGATCCAGATGCATTATAGCTGTCCCCTGGAGAGGAAAGAGGGTTGTTCTCTGGAGAAGGAAGATGGAAGAGGATCCAGATTCAGGGCGTCAGGTACAGGGGAGGCTGGGAGCCAGGCATAAGAACAAAAACAGGAATTAACAGACAGTGTGCAGATGAATGAGACATGAAGGAACTTTCAGGATAGTAGAAATGTAAACAATCATCTAAAGTACGATTAATATTTTTACATTTTACTATGTATAATTATACCTCAACAAAAAATCTTTTTTAAAGCCTGGCTGGTGTGGCTCAGTGGTTGAGCATCGATGCATGCACCAAGAGGTCGCCGGTTCGATTCCCAGTCAGGGCACATGCCCAGGTTGTGGGCCAGATCTCCAAGTGTGGGGCATGCAGAAGGCGACCAATCAGTGTTCTCTCTCATCAATGTTTCTGTCTCTCTCTCCCTCTCCCTTCCTCTCTCTCTAAAATCAATAAAGAAAAAAATTTCTTTTAATCTTCTTTAAGCTGCACATGGAAAGTCGATACCCCCTGGCCCCTCTCCCATGCCCCATGTCCAACCCTTTAGAAGCCAGGACTATACCAATCAGACAAGAGGTTGAAGGGTTCTTTTCTGGGTAAATGGCATAGCCTAAGGGGAAGGCGTCACACGTTGCCACTGGAGACTTTCTGAATGAAACAGTCAGTTCAGTGCCTGATCGCTCTGCCGTGAGACCTGCCCAGTGATATTCCTCTGGCCCGGCCCCACATCCCGAGATGTCAGCCATCTCTTTAGTGCCTGTTTCATGAATGGGCAACAAAGGACTATTAGACATTTGAGAGAAGACACCAACATAACAAAGAAAAATTAAATAAATGAAATTAAACAACACCAATATCAAAACAGGGTGGGAAAGTGATGAAAATAAAGATAGTACAAAAACTCAGGACATTCAGAACCATTAACCAAGTAGAGAACTTTAAAAAAAAAAAAAAAGAAACAATGAATAGGAAAGGACTATTAAGAAATTTAGAATAAAGGGGGAAAAATTAAACAACTCAATAACAGGTTTGGAGGATAAAGATAATGGAACCAATTAGAAAGCAGAACAAAAAAGGTAGAGATGGAAAATATGAAGGAAAACACAAGAGCCTTAGATAACCGGTCAGGAAATCCAATATATAGCTAACAGCAAAAGTAGAGAGACAAAGAAAAGGGAGAGGAAAAAATTGTCAACGAAACCGATTTAAGAATATTTCCTGAAACTAGACTGCATCTTCTACTTTAGAGCTTATATAAAATTTTAGAACATCAGTGATATTTTTCTGAAGTACCCTTTTATATCCTAAAAGATGTCAAAGAGGAAAAAAATGCTATAAGCAAAAAACATCATCAGAATGGCATTTATGTTCCCAAGAACATAACCGGGAGCTAGAAGGCAATGATGTAATTAATGTTATAATATTTTTGAATAAATATTACTTTCAGCCACAATTTTTTATTTAGCCAAAGTAGAAATCATATAAGGATAAGATAAAAATAGTTTCTAACATAAAAGACTAAAAAAAAATTACTTTTCATACGCCCTTTCTTTAAAAGTTACTGGAGGGTATGCTCTAGAAAAAGCAGGGAGTAATCCAAGAAAGAATACAAAGGATCAATAAATGGTGGGTCCAGCCCAGGACAGGGGCAAAGGAAGTTCCCGGAGGACAGCTGCGCACGGGCTACAAGTTAATCAGTACAACTGAACGTGAGAGGAAAGAATTCCTTACAATGGGACAAAAAGGGAAAATGATAAAAATAAGTGAGATGATGAAATTTTCATTTAAAAAAAAACTAATGATGGGTGGATGATAGATATAACTGATTTTTTTTTACTTTAAAATATATATGCAGAAAAATATGCAAGTGAAATAACTAGGTAAAGATTAAGTCTAAAAGAAAGCAAAAACTGTTCAAGAGGGAAAGTATAATTATAGTACACTCTGATCACTTATTTACGTAAAAGATGGTGATAGGACAACATGAGATGACGGGGCTGGTAGGGTGAGGTGGGGGAGCTGTTATGATAAAGCTACAATGGCCAAGCTCTGGAAGCAGCCCAGCTGCCCATCAGTAGATGAGAGGATAAAGAAGCTGTGGCACATTTACACAATGCAACATCACACAACTATATAAAAGAAGGAAATTTTACCTTTTGCAACAGCATGGATGGGCCTGGAGATTATTACACTAAGCGAAATAAGACAGCCAGGAAAAGACAAATACCAGATGATGTCTCTTATAGAAACAGAGGCATGGATACATGGAGCACTGACAGCTGTCAAAGGGATGGGAGCACGGGGGCGGGATGAAAGGAGGTGAAAGGGTTGGACAAATCACATATGTGCATAACCCACAGACAGACAACAGCGTGGTGCTGGCCAGAGGGAGGGGGGCAGGGGCTGGTGGAGGCGGGCAAAGGGGGGAAAATAGGCACATCTGTAACAGTGTCAACAATAAAAATAAAGTTAAAAAATAAAAGAAAATGAAAAAGAAAATTACATCCGTCCATCTCACAAATCAAGAAATCAACGTATAGGCATAAATGTAGAAATACAGAATTAAAGTTAATACCAAAATATTAACCTAAAAAAGGTAAAAATGATCTCCTCCTGGGAGTTTGTGGGGTAGGTCAGGGACTGCTCTTATTTATTAAGAGCCTTTTATTATTATTTGACTTATTTATAACCATATACATATATTGCATTTAAAACATTTTTTAGAAGTTAAGATAAAAAATATTTTTAAGTTGATGAATGAGTGGGAAGATCACCAGGCCATATATCTGAGATCTGGGTTCTGCTTTTGTCCCCCCACTAATCAGCCTTAGTGGCTGTCAGTAAGGCACCAGATGCCAGACCTGATTCCATCGCAGAGTCACCTTGAACAAGTGGCCCCTCTTTTCTCTGTCCCTCAGACTCTGTGTCTGTAAAATGGAGGTAATAATACCACCTTCAAAGGGGACACCAAGGGGTCCCACGTAGGGTTGTGCCCACCATAGGGCCTTCTCGGTGCTCAGTAGATATCCATGACTTGACCTACGTGAGCTGGGAGGGAAATCAGGTCCAAAAGGCAAGATAAGGTCGGGTGTGAGAAGGCTGGGGTGCCAGGCAAGGTAGAAGTCAGGTTCCTGCTGGTTATGATGCCTGCTTCCCCTTTCCCTTCTGGGGTTTCTCTGACCTGTCCCAGGACTCTCCACTACGTGGCGGGGAGGGGAGGGGCCTGCTGGCAGGAGTCTCCTTGGGCTGAACATACTTAACCCCAGGGCACCTGCCGCACATGCCCAGAACTGCTGAGCTCGGAGGCACGGCCCCACCCCCTTCACTGTCAGAATCAGCGTTTGCCTGACACAGGCAGGAGGGTTTTTCTTCCTGAAAGTTCAGTCTGTGATTTCTGCGCCCCAGTGGCCTCTGCAATCCTATTCTGCTCGGGTGAAAGTGTTCTTTTCAAACTGTCATGAAGGGAAAGATGACAAGGCTTTCATGAAGTCATGTCATCATTTCTTCTTGGCACACGAGGCCCCAGGCAGCTCGGTGGGGAGGGAACCTGGAGATGGTCTCTTTCACCTCGTCTCCTCCTTGACCTCCCCCTGCATCCTGTCCCCAGGGCTGCTCCAGAGCCACTATATACTAACAAGCGGAAGGCCGCAGGGCTCCGGGAGGCCACGGGCTGGACCGCTGGAGAGGACACGCAGGTCTGACGCCATTAATCACCCAGACGCCACCCAGACACACATTTGCCGGTTCCTAGCTCCGCTGGGAGCTGCCTCTCTTCTCTGCCACAAGGGAATGAAATCTGTCAGTTTTCTCCCTGTGATTAGACTAATACAAATCATCACAACTCCCAGAAGTCAGATTTTTGCTAGTTTTCCCACAAATGAGCCACCAAATGTACCCAGAAATGCTTTCTATTTAAATGAAGACTATATGCATCCATTTGGGAAAAAAATTTATTTCAAGGTCTAGTTAATATCAGATTCCCTGAACTCCTGTAGATAGGAGTCCACATCCCTGAAAGGGAAAAAGGGCTCCTTTCTTGCAACGGATTGCTTTGGACACAGCTGTGAACAACTTTGGGAAATCTGCCACTTGGGTGGAAGGGGAAGAGGCAGGGTCGGGAGGAGAAAATGCCAAGGATTGGGCCACAACCTCCGTCTTCTCAGGGGAACCCAATGATATTTCCGGTGGTGGTCTAGGCCAGTAGTTCATTCACTCACTCATTCATTCATGAACTTGAACCTCTGCAGGCATCAGAGTTACCCGGAGGGCTTGTTAAAATAAACCACCAGGCCCCTAAACCAGTGTTCCTGATTCCGTGGGTGTGGGCTGGTGCCCCAGAAGTTACATTTCTAACAGATTCCCGAGGGTGTGGATGCTGCTGGTCTGGGGACCACACCCTGAGAAGCAGTGCCCTGGACTTTCCTGAACGGTCACACCCAGGAGTTTGTTCTGAGGTTCCCTCCGCTGCCCACCCGCCCACCCGCCCCTCCCCAACCTCCCAGGCTCCCGAGAGCTGCTGCTGAGTTCGGCTGGGAACCCACAAAGAACCTCAGCGCCAGCCCCTCCCTGGCAGGCTGAGCTGGCTGCTGAACCTGGCCGGTGTTAGGGTCTGCTGGCCTGCGACCAGCCCTGGCATCTGGCTGCCCAGTAAGTCACACCTGTCCCAGTCCCTACAGAGTGGGATCAGCCCAGGCAGCTGGCTTCCACTCACTTTGCTGACCCAGCAGCCCAGTTCCCTTGCCACGAGAGCCCTGTCCTCAATCCCTCGACCCAGGTCTTGAACCCGGTGTCTTGTCTCCTTCCCCCCTCGGGCAGGACTGGAAAATGGCACCTCTGGATGAGAAGCACTGTGCCTATCTGACTTGAGGGGTGCAGGCACAGACACACCCACACCCTCCCAGGTGGACTCTCCCAGTAACAGCACCTTTAGCACTGGCTCGGTCATCATAGAGATGGCCACTGAGATTTTAATGCTTCTGACCCTTTTGTGGGGTCCCAAACTCCAGATCAGCAGCACATCTCCCCTCTGGTGATACCCTGCCTGGTACCCCAACGACCTCTGCTCCCCACTGGCGGAGCTCCCCCCACATCTACTCCAGAACCTAACTCCCACCCACCTCTCCTCGCTCCCTTGCAGCGTCTTGGTTAGGACACCTGTAACTGCTCCTCCTCCTTCCCTTCTGGGGGCCTCTCATGACAGTGACCATGTCCACAGATCCTCCACTCAGTAGCCTCCGTCATGACCGCGTTAGTTCTTCGCCCGCCGCGCAGGGGCTGCCGTTTCTCTTGCCGCCTGTCGTGGCCAGTGCTGAGTTCAGCTGCGAAGCATGTAGACCGTGGTGAGGAACCTGAGCTCGGGAGACGGACTCGAGTTTGACGGCCTGCTGCTCGACGTGCTAGCTCTGTGACCTGGAGCAAACCACTCCGCCCTCCGAGCCTGTTCCATCGTCTAAAACTGGAGACCATAGTAGTACCCACTCCACTAGGTGGAAAAGGATGCGTGAGCTAAGGCGCTGAGTTTGTTTCCTATGGCTGCTGTAACCGACTAACCCAAACTAGTGGCTGAAAACAACAGACATTTATGCTCCCACGGTCCTGGGGGCCAGAAGCCTTAACCAAGGTTAAGATCAAGGTGTCGGCAGGGTTGGTTCCTTCTGGAGGCCACAGAGGAGAACCCATTCCTTACCTCTTCCAGCTTCTGGTGGCAGCTGGCATTTCTTGGCTTGTGGCCACATCACTCCGATCTCTGCTTCCGTTGTCGCATTTCCTTCCCCTCATCTGCGCGAAGTCTCCTTCCGCCTTCCTCCACTTGTGATCACACTTCGGGCTCATCCAGGCAGTGCAGGAGAATCTCCCCACTTCGAGATCCTTAACGTGCACATCTGCAGTCATACAAGGTGACATCCACCGGTTCCAGGGATTAGGAGCTGGATACTTCGGGGCACCGTTATTCAGCCCACCGCAAGGGCTAAACAGAGTGCCTGGCGTATAGATCCTGCATAAATGACTGCTAGTATTCTTGTTACTGTTATGATTATCATTACAATGTTTGTTTATTCCCCACTTCTGCCCAGACCTTCTTCTTCTGATCACCCCCGAGTCAGCACAGAGTTGGGTGTCTACAGGTGCAAAGAACACAATTATGTGAGACTTATCTAGTGCTTAGAAAGCTAGGCCCTTTCTGCCATCCATGAAATTCTCCCTTCTCAATATGCACTCCTAGCAGGACGTAGACATTCTCAGTAGAGTGACAAAAAAGCCCCTGCAGGTAAACTTTTAACTAACAACTTATCAGAGCAAGATGATGCTTTCATGAGTCCTGTGAGCTCTCCAGATACATCCCAGAGCACAGCGTCCGATGGCCGTCACATCTGAGATGCCTTTAAAGGACGTGGCTGTGCTCTGCTCTCCTCCCAGCTGGCAACAACTGAGCAAGAACCCAAGGCTCCTACCTTAGAGGACAGCTATCAATGAAAGGCCACTGCCATCACCGTGTCTACATCTATCCACAGAGCTCATCCACGAGCTGTGTGTTATTGGATTGAGCTTTCCCTGAGCCCCTCTTAGAGCCCCTGCAGCTTGTCGTCTCGTTGGACACTGGACATTGATGGAAGTGAGGATAACTGCATAGAGTACGCAAAGACATGGCATGGGGGGGTGAGGCCCAGGCCTAGAAGCGGCCAATTCTGAACCAGGTTCAGTTCATGATTCCAGAATCAGGGTCATGGATCACCAAGGCCAATGAGACCAAGAGGCCCACCAAGGTCAGGGTCCAGGGCCAGCCTCTGGAGAAAGATCCAAGACAGAAAGAGAGGGTAGAACATGAGAGGAGGTCCTGTGGTCATCTGACTAATTCTGGACCTCTCTTAAAAGAACCTCTCCTGAAGGGTCAGGTCTTGCCCCTAAGCCTTTGAAGACCATGAATTCTTCATACTCAACACACCAAGCATTCCATTTCAAAATGCCTGGAAGCCTGGGCCCAGGTGGCTTCTTGAGACTGACGTGACCACGGTCAGCTGTGCCAAGATGAACACCCCCTCAGTGGCTCCACCATTTATGACCTCAAGGGCACAAATTTTGGGGGATCTCTATCTTGAACTAACAAGATTCTTGTATTCCATGGGGTCTCATCTTAGTTGGCTCTGACTGCTATAACAAATAGCATAGATTGAGCGGCTTAAACAATAAATATTTGCTTTTTATAGTCTGAGGACTGGAATTCCAACATCAAGGTGCCATGATGATTGGGTCCTTTCGAGCACCCTCTTCCTGACTTGCAGTCTGCTGACTTCTTGCTGTATCCTACGTGGTAAGAGGGATCATCTGCTCATGGCTCTTCTTATAAGGGCTTGCTCCTCATGACTTACCTCCCAAAGGTCCCACTTCCAAATACCATCACATTGGGAATTAGGACTTCAACATGTGAACATTCAGTCCATGGCAGGTCTCTTCTCAGTGTGGAGTCCCTTTTACCCACCAGATACTCTCGAGGCTAACATGGGGCCCCCGGAGGCTCACCAGCTCTCAGTGCCTGAGGCGCAGGACCACATGAGCTCCAGCCCTGGGCACCCAGCTCAGGCCCCGGGGTGTCATCTCGCCTGGGCTCTCCACTGAGGAGTTTGACAGGAACTTTGAGCTGTGATAGGACAATTTCAGCTGGGTCTGCCTCTTTGTTTTGTCCCTTAGCTCTGATCACACTTCCTGGGGGTGTGTGATCCAAATTCCTTCTACTCTCCTGAAGTCTCGCTACTTCTAATCCCCAGTCTACCTCCAGAACCCCACGCTCATCTCCCACAGATTCGCTCACTTTGTCTTCAAGGAAACATCAAGACCACCAGGTGGGAGCTCCCCACCTCTGCTCCATCCTCACACCATGCCCTCTTTTCAAAGGACGGGGAAGGGAGTGGAGCATGGGTCAAGTGTTGGTTCCAAAGCCAGTCCATCAGGGCCAAGAGCAGGTTCCGCCTCTTCCTTGCTGTGTGACCTTAGGTGATTTACTTCATGCAAAATGGAATAGCAGGGGTATCTCCCACTCGCAGAGCGGCCGAGGGGTAATGAGGAGTTAGCACACAGAAAACAGTGTCTGGCACAGGGCGTGTACGGAGTAATGTAAGCGAAGCTCATTATTTTTATGTCTGCAGCACAGCATGTAAACAAATGTAAAGCAGTGTTGGGACCGTAAATTCTGAAGTCTTGGCTGTGTCATTGTTTAGCTTGGGACCTGGAGGAAGTCACTTAACCTTCTTGACCTTCAGGTTCTTCTTGTTTGGAAGATGAGGACAGCCAGCGCGTGTCTAAGGCATGAGAAGACTCAGTCTGGGTGAAGTTCTCAGCGTGGTGCTTGGGGCAGAGTGAGCCTTCCGCAAATAGGACTTCTTACTAGAGTGGTGGCCTGTCCTCCCTTCCCCTCTCCAGGGCTGGCCTTCAGCACACTCTCCCTGGGGCCCACCCTCTGTTGTTACCCCACCCCCACGTATGCATCCTCCACACCCCCTTCTCTTCTGCATCCTGACCCTCAGTCTCCAGACAGACCCAAGTTCCCTCACACAGAGAACACCCACTTTCATTCTCTTTTTAAAGCCACCACCTTATTTGTCTCCTTTTCCCTCCGGAGAAGGTCTGGAAAGGGTGGTCTGTTCTTGCCTGCAGGCTTCACTTGCTGACCACGGGTGGCTGTGGGCTTAGCCTCTCTCCACCAGATGCCCGGATGTCGTAGGGACGTCTCGGGATGACGCAGTCCTCCAGGGTGTGTGAGCTGTCTGCTGAGACCTGTGCTTTCGGCAGGCGGGGTTTACTGGGGTGGTCTGACATCCCATGGCTTCTTCATAAGTGGAGGGAGCAATTTACCATCGGCAGTGAGGACGGCTCGTGGGTGACGGGACTGAGCCCCAGTGTAGGAAGAACTCTCCAAGCCTCTCTGAAGAGCCTTTGGAGATGAACCAGCCCATTAAAGGAACCAGGGGTGGGGGTGAAACAGATTTGGGCTGACTCAAGAAGGCAAAACAAAATGGCCAGGGAAAGGCATGATCCGTGAAGAAATCTGACTTAAAATATGAACGAAATGAAGAGGTGGCCAGAGGGTGACAGTGGGGAGAAGGATGTCTGTGTCCCTCAGAAGAAAACCTTGGAGAGGGCAGAAGCCCATCCTGGGAGAGCAGAGCCCCCTCACCTGACGGTCACTGACCCAGGAGGCCACAGCCACTCACTCCCACCAGGACCCCGCAGGGAAGGAGTCCTGCTCTCTCCCTCCAGGACCCTGCAGGGAAGGAGTCCTGCTCTCTCCCTCCAGGACCCTGCAGGGAAGGAGTCCTGCTCTCTCCCTCCGGGACCCTGCAGGGAAGGAGTCCTGCTCTCTCCCACCGGGACCCTGCAGGGAAGGAGTCCTGCTCTCTCCCACCGGGACCCTGCAGGGAAGGAGTCCTGCTCTCTCCCACCGGGACCCTGCAGGGAAGGAGTCCTGCTCTCTCCCACCAGGACCCTGCAGGGAAGGAGTCCTGCTCTCTCCCACCAGGACCCTGCAGGGAAGGAGTCCTGCTCTCTCCCACCGGGACCCTGCAGGGAAGGAGTCCTGCTCTCTCCCACCAGGACCCTGCAGGGAAGGAGTCCTGCTCTCTCCCTCCGGGACCCTGCAGGGAAGGAGTCATGTTGCTGTGAGTCCTAGAACTCTGGGGACAGAGCGTCAGGTGTCCACAGTGAGAGGCACGTACTGGACAGCCTGACCTCCTGTCACAGATACAGGGACTCTCTGCATGAGTGCCTCAAGGACAGGGCATGAGACCTCAGAGCACACCCCAGGAGCAGCCCTCTCTGGCACTCCCCAGGGGGACTGGTGCACCTGCCCATCTACTCTGGTCACACACAGCACACTCGCCCTCTGGTTCAGCCAGACCTGCTTCCTTTCGCACGGAGAGCTCCAGAGTCCATCTCACTCACCTCCGACGGCTTCGCAGGACCCGGCACACAGTCGGTCCTTAATAACTGTATCTTAAATAAACAGCATAAATGTAACAAATAGCTCCAATTAATGAATAAATAGCTCGTGGCCGCGGTCAGTGGGCGGAATAGAACAGCTAACGTTCATGGATGGCTTATCATACACTAGACCTTCTTGGTAGCATTTTATGTATATTGACTCATTTTATTCTCACAAAAGCCCTAAGAGCAGGTAGTAATGACCCCCTTCCACAGATGGGGACACCAGGCCCCAGTGAGGGTCAGTACCTTGCCTTAGGATAGAAAGTGGCAGAGCCAGGATTTAAACCCTAGTGGTCTGACACCAGAAGTCCAGCTGTTAACTCACATATTAACTACTCCTTAAAATATTTAAAGCGAATTTCCTCACTGGGACTGCCAAAGGCACCTGCGGGCAGATTAGTAGAATACATTAGAGGTTGGGAAGGTCGGATTCTCGTCTGAATGGCCTATGGAGTGAGGAGGCCGCAGGGTCTGGTGGGAAGTAGCCACGGAGGGGGAGAGGGATGGGGTGGAAGAGATGGTTGATAGCCCAGGCAGAGGGCTTGGCCCCCAGTGAGCAGAAAGAAGGAATAAGACGATCATCAAACCCTCCCAAGCCCAGAGGCAGACTCATGAAAGAGACTAAAGACGAAATAAGAGGGCATCCAACCTGTATAGACTCCGTAACCAGGGAGGCTGATGCCGGGAGGAGTCACTGAGGAAAGGGGAGAAGCTGGGCCACATGGGGCTGTATCCTGGCTGCCTGACTTGGCAGGCAAAGGGTGACAGTCAGTCCCAATGCCCGGATCTGAAGGAGCCTAGCAGACTTGGGCTGGGGTGTGGATATACGGCAGATCCGATGTGAGCAGAGAGGAAGGGCAGGAACCCCGGGGCCCAGCAGCCAGCAGCTGGAATTGCAGGGCTAGGGCTCAGCCCCTGAGAGAGAGCTGCAAAGAGCCAGGCAGGTGGTAGGGCCCTAGAAAGGTGGGTGAGAATTCGAGGCAAGCTCCGGTCCATGCTGGGACTGGTGGACAACTGGGGAACGGAAGCAGGCAGGCAGTCATATGAAAGAGGCTTAGCGGAGGAAGGAGGTACAGTGGACAAGGAGGGGGGTGAGGGCTCAGGGAGACCCCAGACCAGCCATTCCTGCCCCTTCCAGGTAGCGGCAGAGCTCACCCAGATGCGCTGCGGGTGTCACTGGGCTCCGCACATGCAGCCTGGCCGAGGCCAAACCTGAGTGCTGGAGGCTTTGAGTGTCTGCAGCTGAGCAGGCCTGGGACCTGCACGGGCAGGCAGAGGGGCAGGGAGTAGCTCATGTTGTCACTCACTCACCTACCCATCCCTCCACACTTCACTGACAACCAAGCGTCAGGTGCTCTGCTGGGTACGCACAGTGAAGATTTTTAAAATCCAGTCAGTGCGGTCGGGAAGCACCCTGAGCAGCAGACGCCCTGACGCTCAGCTAGACTGACAGCACAGTGAGCTTGGGGCCATGTATGGATGGCGGTGGGAGAGGGAGACCGTGCCTGTGATGACGGTGTGTGTGATAGGAGGCAGTTAGCACGCCATCTGCGTGCGTATTCAATACCAGTTGTATAAAGAGCAGGCCGATGGCCGCTTTGTAAAAGAAGCGAGCTGTCGGGCTCCCTCCCCTGCTCACCCTGTGACCGAGTTCAGTGAAGCAGCTCAAGAATCCACTTCCTGCTGCACGGGGACCCTCAGATGAGCTTTGCCCAGACCTGGCCACGTGGCCATGACTGGGGCTGCCCCGTACCAAAGGACAGGGTGTCTTTCGTCTGGAGGGATCCCAGTGGCTCTCTGGGTGGGAGATAACAGTTGGGGATGATAACTGCCAGTCCCGGGCTGTGCCCACCCAGGCTCGGTCCTGCTTCCAGAAACCACGGCTCCTTCGGCCGACCTCGCCCGGAGCACAGAGGAGGCGCTGAGGACCATGCTGCCGGCTCCCCGGCCACAAGCGGTTCCCCAAACCTCGATGACACTCTGCGTCAGGTCCTCGCTCCCGGTGGCCCACAAAGGACGAGCAGACCCAAATTCACGTGCGTTGGTTTTACGAGCTCTTCTCTCGCCCTCTGGAATTTGCGCTCCACGAGAGCAGCTCTCTGCTCTGCCTTCTTCGTCCCTGTAGCGGGTGGACTTGGAACAGTGCCAGCGATGGAGAAGATATTTAATAGATATTTTAAATAGATTAGTTGTGTATAAATGAATGAATGAATGAACTCTAAAGACCATGATTAGCTTGGGTTCCAGTCCCAGTTCAATTACTTAGTAACGCTGTGTTATTTCACCTTGGCTCAGTTTCCTGAGATAATGCATGTTAAACCCTCAGCATGGTGTCTGGCTCATAGTAAGGGGTCGAGAAGCAGGAGCATGGTCCCAATCATCACTGTAGTGGAAGTTACTTGCGTGCCTTCCCCCTGTGCCCTAGACCCTTGGGTGAGAGGGAAAGCACCCAGCTGGCTCAAGGGTGGGAGGCGGAGCAGCTCCGAGCAGTGATTCTTCAAATACGGCCCCTGGCCCAGCCGCTCCAGTCTCTCCGAGAACCTCATCCCAGCCGCAGATTCCCAGGCCCGGCCCTAAGTCAGAAAGTCCAGAGGTGGGGCCCAGCATCCTAGCTAATGCGCCTCCCAGGTGGTTCTGATGCACAGCAGTCTGGGAACCCTGGGCCTGAACCAGGGGAAGATGGAGAAGGCCGGGCTCCTGGCTGGAAGGCCTGGAGCTTCCTCTGGCGCGTAGAGAGAGGGGCACAGGGGACATCCGGGCAGCTCCAGGTCCTGTGACGACCGGGCTCTGATTCGGCAGCCACCAGCCTGGCCTCGCCCTCTCTGTCGCTGGCGGAGGCTTGGCCTCTGCCCGTGGCAAGGAGAGCGCCGCAGGCCGCAGGCCGCAGGAAGAGCAGCGTGTGCTGAAGCACCGTCACCGGGACCTCTTTCTGCTCAGCACCCGGGGCCTGGAGCTGCGAGGGTTGGCAGGGCAGAGGCACAGTGGGAAGCAGGCATGAAGCAAAAGGCAAACTACTGTAAGTTTTCCAGAGCGTCCACGTGTGTTGGAGACCCGGGGAAGGGCGGGGAGTCCTCCGTCTGAAGAGTGGTGGAAAACCCTCGTGGGCCATCAGAGGAGTTACGGAAGCTGGATCGCAGCAGCCACCAACAGTTGCAATTACCTGCTTAGAAAACAGCCCTCGGCGGCCACTGGAATCTCCAGAATGGCTGCGAAAGGGGAATTGGGAGCTGTATCTGGCGCAGGTGGGGTCCGAGGGAGGTCTGTGGCTGACGAATTAGGATGTGGGCCCATTAAGGGCCTCAGTGGAGGCAAAGGTATGTATGAGCCTGTGAGTATTGAGGGAAGGGGGCTCCCTGTTAGAATCACCAAAAATCTCTTAACCTGTTAAAAAATCATCACTTTTGCCCTGGCTGGTTTGGCTCAACAGTAGAACATTGGCCTGAGGACCAATGAGTCAGGGGTTCGATTCTGGTCAAGGGCACGTACCTCGGTTGCAGTTCATCCCCGGCCATGCGGGAGGTAACCAGCCGATGTGTCCCTCTCATGTCAATGTTTCTCTCTCTCCTCCTCTCCCTCCCTCTTCCACTCTGTCTGAAGATAAATAGAAAAAATATCCTCGGGTGAAGATTTTTAAAAAATCATCATTTTCCAGACCCTATTCCAGTCGATTCTGAGTCAGTTTGTCTGGGGTGAGACCCAGGCATCAGTACACATTTATAAATCTCCCCAGGTGGTGCCAGTGCCCACCCAGGGTTAAGGCTGCTCTTCCAACTGCTTCCCTCCACTCAGGAGAGCTGATGCACTGTCTCAGCTATGTCCCCATGCTTGTGTGCTGGAACGCCTGTCCATGTCTCTGTTTCTTCTCGATGGGAATGTTTGCTGTTGGGACTGGGGGGTCCTGATTTTACCTAGGAGATCACAATGTCAACTCTCCAAGGTAAAGTCAAGTGGAGAATGTGGCTCTAGATCCTTCACCATTCATTAGACAGACTTATTCACTCAGCCCGTCACACCGGACAACTCCCCAGAGAGACATCTGCCCTGGGAGGCTGACTCAATACCCAAGAGCTGGTCAGAATGTTCCTTCTCTGCAGGAGGCCAGAGCAGAAGACAGAGGACCCAGGAGGGGCTTAGCTGAGCATGCTCAGCTCTTCTTCCAGACTCACCAACCAGACAAGTCACTTCTCTGGTGAGAAGGACAAAAGCAATAAGAGTTCCTTCCATACTTTTCTCTCCTGGATGGTGCAATGGAAATGTCCTCCCCTCTATGGAAACATGAGTTGTGGAATATAAATGTTCCTTCCTCCCATTCAGGCATTTCTCTGAGCATTTTTGTCTTCCTCTCTGAGTATCTGAGAGTGTGTGTTTTTCAGTAGGTGTGGCTGTGTGTCTGGGAGTGTATTTATATTAATACAGGTGTCTGTATGCCTGCATGTCTCTGTCTGATTCATTGAATGTCTGTGTGGCAAAGCTTGAATCTGCACCCTTCGTGCCTCCCACGTCCTCGAATCTCAGCTGTTCCACCTGCATCCCCGTGGGCTCTCTTTTTGCTGCTCATACACCCTTAGGGAGTTTGCTGATGTTCCCAGCAGGCACTGAGCTCAGAGAACATGCTATCCCAAGTGGTGATAGCCGCCCTCTAAACTGGCTAAGATGATTCATCATCACCGTCGGTACTATGAAAAGATAGCAATGAGAATGATCTTTGCCGAGATGGGACTTCTCCGGGTGAGGCTTATCTCAGGTGCTGGGTTCCTGAGCTCCTGGAGGGAATGAGAGGAGGCAAGAAAGACTAGGCTGTATCCCTCAGTCCACGGGGTCCAACAAGCCTTTAGGACAGGTTCACCGTATGCTGGTTCTTCCGTGTTCCCCTAGCCCCTCACTAAGTCTAGGCGCAAGAGTTCGTTCTTCTCCCCCATATAAAGCGCTCGGAAGGGCTGGCTGTGGCTCTCCCCAGTTCAAAGCTGGGCCCTCTGAAGCCTTAGGGTTATTCTCCTCTTCAAGGTTTCCTATGGAAACCTGCCTTCTCTTTTTCCATAGCTCCTGCTAGGGATCCTCAGAGCTAGACCTTCCAAATTGCAATGTTTTGAGTGCACTGACTTTGGAATCAGACAGAACAGGGTGGAGACCCTCTTTCTGAGTCTCACTCTTCCCGTCTGTGAAGTGGAGTTATTAATGATAAAGATAGTTAATATCTATTGAGGGTTTACTATGCACTAAGTACTATTCTAAGAATTGTACATGTATTAACATTAGTTATCTACTGCTGCCTAACAAATTATGAAACTGAGTAGTAGAGCCACAAACATTTATCATCTCACAGTCTCTGTGGGTCAGGAATATGAGCATGACAGCCAGGCCCTCTGCTTCAGGCTCGCACCGGCCACAGTGAAGGTGTCGGATGTGACTGAGTCATCTCGAGGCTCAGCGGGAGGAGGATCTGCTTCCTAGCTCGCTCACATGGCTGTTAGCAAGATTCAGGTCCTTGTGGTCTGTTGGACGGAGGGCCTCATTCCCAACTGGATATTGACCAGAGGCCTCCCTCAACTCCTTCCCAAGGGAGCCTCTCCACTGGGCAGCTCACACACGCAGTTGGCTTCCAGCAGAACTAATGAGAGACTGAAAGAAGGTAAACTTAATAAAAACCAGTACCCAATCTCAAGTGACACCCTATCTGTATTTTTCTGTATTCTCTTATTAGAAACAAGTCACTAGGTCCAGCCCCCGCTCGGTAGGAGGGGATTACACAAGGGCATGGATACTCAGAGGTAGGGATCACTGGGGGCCATCCCAGAGGCTGCCCACCACGTGCCTGAAGCCACTTTATCCTCCCAGTAGCACTGTGTGAGAGGTATAGTTAATATCTTCAATTAATATTTATAATATCACCAACCTTCAAATGAGGGAACTGGGACACAGAGACGTCCTCAAGGTCATCTAACTGGTATATGAAGAAACCTGGAAGCCAGCTCCAGATTCTGTGTTCTCATCCCCTAACCCTGAGGTTGTTGGGAGAATCAAATGTGACTGTAAATCATGACCCTGTGGGCCTAATGCATGCAGGCTCCTTTCTGCAGCATCTTCTCCCGCTCTGCTTCCTTCAGCGTCTCGCTCCGGAGGAAAGGGTGTAAGCCCCCAGTCACGTCTGTGGCTTCCCATAAGCTCTGCGTGTTCCCTCTCAGCCTGGTCATACCCTCTCTCGTGGTCACCATGCTTCATTTCTGACTTCTGATTAGCTGCAGAACAAACTACACCCGAGATAAGAGGGGAGAGTATAAGACAGCATCTGATTCTGCATGATGTAACCAAGTCTCCTGCTCTGTACAAACTCCATCCCTGGGGGTGGTGAACACATGCTGATGGACCCACCCAGACGCAGGTGGCTTTGTTCAGTTGGAAATGAGTGAAGACTGGGGTTAGGATTTGGGATGGAGTTAGGATGGTCCCCATGTGGACTTGGCAGCAAGCGAGAGCTGCTCCTGACATGTTAGAAATGGCCTTATGGCCCATCTGTAGCAGTGACGTAGACAGACCTGTGCCTTCTGGCTCAGTGATGGCCCGTTCCATATAATGTCGGTCCCATTCAGTGGGTCATTGGGGCCATTCTGCCTTTCTCCACCTCCCCAAGAATATGGCTTCCCTCTCAGAGGAGGTTGGGAGGAGGGGAGATGATTCCATCTTTCCTTCCACCTTTCATGCCCTCCTTCATGTGGATAGAGGAGAGATTAGCATGATTTTTAGGATGGCAAGAGGCTGACACACATTGGCCCATGTTGCTATGATGTGTACAGTCTCCCAGGGGTGGCCTCCCTCATGGCCACAGTTCCTCACGTGCCTAGGAGCTAAGAATCTGCATGAAAACCCAGAGCTACCCTCCAGTGGGCTCCAGAGTCCAAATGTAGAGGAAGGTCTCAGGAAAACCACTTCAGCTTCTGGTCCAAGCATTTCTCAAATTCAGTTTTGCTAGCTATAAAGTTAGTCAAACTCCCATGTATAATTCTAAACTGGTTCAGAACTTTGAGGAGAAAGGAATATGATTAATCATGACTCTTACGAACTCCAACACTAAGAGGAAATAAAGGGCTTGCTAGGGGAACCTTTATTGCACACAGCAGAGCCAGGATGCATGACTGTGTCTGCCAGGCTGTCCATGCACTTTACATTTTATTACATCCTTCCTTCAGCACTGCTGAGGGGAACATAAAGCAACACCAAGGTGTCAGAGGAAACTAGCTTTTCAAGGCTCAGCTCCAATATTATCAACTCAGAGACACAATTCCTAAGAGCACAGAGGTACCTAACCAAGTGTCTAAATCAGGGACATGACTCTAAACCCTCTCTGGCATATCACATGTTGGTCATCAAATGTTCTCTCCCTTTCCCTTTCCCTTCATGGGAGAAATGCACTTCCCCACCCCCAAGATCTGTGGCTTGGTCATAAAACTTGCTTTGGCCAATGGAACATAGGTGAAAGTAACAGAGTATGAGTCAAAGCCCAGGCCTCAAGAGGAATCCATCCTGAAAAACATGCCCAAGGCAGCCTCCTGGCCCCAGAAGGATGAGAGACATGTGAAGCGGATCTGAATTAAACCCACGACCTACTGCAAAGCCCAGCCTAGCTGAACCAAACCCCAGCTGACCTGTAGAGGTGACATGATACAAGTCATAAGTGCTTATTGTTATTTGCCATTGAGTTTTTTTGAGGAATGGGGAGCTTTGTTTTGCAGCACAATTGTGGTAATAGCTCACGGTTACACTCTACAAGATGATCACAGAAGAGTTAGTGGTGCCTCGCTGGTCAAGAAAGACTGCAGAGAGAAAAGACTGCAGTGAATCCTAAAACATGGGCTGGACTTAGAGGTGATGAGCCTTAAAAGTGGACCTCTAGTGCCCGGCCAGTGTGGTTCACTTGTTGAGCATCGCCAGTTCAATTCCTGGTCAGGGCACATGCCCAGGTTGTGGGCCAAATCCCCAGTGTGGGGCATGCAGGAGGCAGCCAGTCAATGTTCTCTCTCATCGATGTTTCTCTCTCTCTCCCTTTCTCTCTAAGATCAATAAAGAAAAAAATATTTAAAAATAAATCAACTAAATTTAAAAAATAAAAGTGGACCTCTATCAGTCGCACCTGCGGGTATGTCCTGCGGGTATGTCCGTGGGAGCGTGTTGTGACGCATGCGCAGGTGTGTATGTGCTAAAGAACAAGGCATACATGCTCGCATGTCAGTGTGGAGTGTGGTCCAGAAGAAACTCCCGTGTACAAGTCTTCAGTGTTGGCCTCTCTAAGCCAAGGCCACTTTTTTCTCTATTTTCCCCCAGAGAATTAATGTTTCTGTGTTATTATGTTAGATTTATCTCTAGTGAAATGTGGATGTAAATTTCACTATGGCTTAAGACATAATGGTAGAATGGAAAATTCAGACACCCAAGGAAAACGCAGCGATCAGCACCGCCTGCGGGGAGGCGACGCGGAGCCGGCGAGCAGCCAGGCCCACGGCAGCCAGACCCCCGCGCTTCCTCCGGCGTCTTCTCCTCCTGCGAGCGTCTCGCCTCAGCCTTTCGCGTGCGGTTATTCGCCCGGTTTGTGAAATCATTGCAGATGGTCGTAGTGGGACTTTTCTGTCACCGAGACCTACGCATACTCACTCGACCACGAGGCAAGAAGGAGCACCGAGGCTGTATTCAGGCCAACCTGCTGCAGCTGAGTTCCCCCCACATGTTCAATGGAAGGGCTGTTCCACTGAATGTTTAAGAAAATGCTACTTGAAAAAAATGTTCACATCCTGGCAGGTTTTGCTCAGTGATTAGAGCGTCGGCCCGCGGACCAGAGAGTCCCGGGTTCAGTTCCCACGAAGGGTACATACCTCGATTGCAGTTTGTCCCCAGCCCAGGTTGGGGTCGTGTGGGTGGCAATCACTTGATGTGTCTCTCTCACATCCATGTTTCTCTCTCTCTCTTCCTCCTTTTCTCTCTCCTGCTCTATCTGAAGATAAATGCAAAAAAAAAAAAAAATGTCCTCGGGTGAGGATTGAAAAAAAAAAAAAGAAGTTCACTAGTCCAACAAACATGAGACACACTGGATTCAAGAAAGTCACACAGTCGTGTCTCCTGCAGGACAGAGAGTCGATTGCATATTGTGAACTGTCGAGCCGGAATGTCGGATGCAGCTTCTCAAACTGCTTGAGGTCAGAATGCCCACCTCCCCTACACTTTTTTTTTTTCAAGGATATGCTAGGTCTAGAGTTCCCTGGATCACAGTTGTTTTGAGTTATTCAATGACATCCATGAATTCCACTGTGGACCCACTTTCATCGCCGGAAATTTCTCCCGGGGAGCTCACGCCCACCGTGCAGGGTTCGTCCCATTGCTGAGCCCTGCGGCAGACTGCTCCTTCTACCCTCGGCCGACTCGGCCGTTCACACCCAGGGATTCCGACCTCTCGAGTCAGTGCACCTCCATTTTAATGTCTAGTCCCCAGTTTAAGTACTACCGTTAGCAGAGTAAGCGAGGCAGATGGGGGAACATGCATTCCTCGGACTCCACCATGCTTCGAGTTGCTTGAGCTGGAGCAAGTGACTCAACTTCTCAGAGGCTTCAGTTTCCTCGGATGTACGGTGGGGACGAGAGTATCGCCCGCTATGGGCCCCACACAGAGGCTCTCATGAATTGGGAATCCTGACTGTTGATACTCTGGAGTCCCAGCTCCACGGCCCTGCTCCTCAGTGTAACCCACAGTGATTTCCAAGGAGTGTCCCCTCTCCTCGGGCCTGCAGATCCTTGCTAAATCCGATTCACGTCAACACTTACTGACGTCTGTGTACCCAGTCCCCATCCAGTGCTTTGGAAACTCAGTGCTGAATAAGACGGAATAATGATCCTCAAAATTCTCACAACCAGGTAGAGGACACAGCAAGAAACCTCAGCTCAAAGTACTTGGGAAAACCAGGTCACGCGTGGCCATTGTCTGAAGTTACGAGGAACAGAGGGGTCCAAGCCGGCAAGGACTAGTCAAGGGCGCAGACGCCTATGCAGGTGCTTCCCCAGCACAAGGCTCACGTCCCTCTGCCCAGAATGGTGCGCCTCAGACATTCCCTCCACCTCTGCGGTGCTGTGGCTCTTCCCGAGGCCCAGCTGCCCGGGTCAGCGCGACATCCGTCTCCAATCACCTCAGGAAGGGGACGTGGAACTAGAAGCCAAGGTCTTCACATGGAGCCCCTCTCATTCCCCCACTCCGGCCGTGAGCCTGGGTGAAAAAGAACAGACTTTTGGAAGCACAATATCTTGTTCAAGAGCAAGAGGACGTCTTCAGGCTGCGTCAAAACCGTGCCCCTGCTTTCTCCTTAAATATAAACAAGCAGCATTTGCTTTTCCTGGATCCTCCTTCCTAGGCTGTAAAGAAGGGGCTGCCTTTTGCAACTGTAATCACTGTACGTTTTACAACGCTCATTCCCTCTTGACCTGGCCCCGATCCACGTTCAGAGGGTGTTTCTGAGAGATGGGGCGCTAGGGGTCGGCGCCCGATCGCTCATCTTCCCCCGGGAATTCAAGTGACACAACAGACGCAGAGTTCAATGTCCAATATCTTAGCTTTGCCAAGGTCGGGGGTGTGAAACACATTCACGTGCACCCACTTGAGATTATTGGTTCCTTCAGTAAATGTTTATCTGGTGTCTACTGCGTGCCTGACCCTGGGCGTGGCGTAGGGTTACCACGACAACAGCAGCAGAAGCGGCTCTAATTGAATGCCGACCACATGCCTGACAGTCATTCAGTCCTTTCATCCTCACAACCCTGGGAGGCAGAGACTAGTACTTTTCACTCTTCACGCATAAAGAAAGCGAGGCATAGAGAAGCAAAATAACTCACCCAAGGTCATACACCTAGAAAGTGGCAGAGAGGGGACGGGGGCCAGCAATCTGTCTCCAAAGGCAGTGGACTTAATCACGCTCTCTGCCGTCTCTAGCGGTGACTGAGACAGATGTGCCCCCAAGGTGCCCAAGGCCCTTCAGGGAGAAGCCAAGTGCACGGGCAAGGACGATGGAGTGGGATACATCTGCAGGGAAGGTACGTGGGTGCTCACGGAAGGGGACCCTCTCGGGGGAGTGCTGGCAACAGGTGTCTCAGCCCCCCTCTGAGTCCTTCCACTGGATTTCATGTCCGCTCAGTCACCGGGGATCTTGTTAAAATGCAGATTCTGACGCAGTGGATCTGCTGCGGAACCTGAGAATCCGTATTTCTAAAAAAGATACCTCCCGCCTTCTAACAGTCAGTGCTGTGGGCTCTGGGACAGGGCGGCCAGCTTTTTTTGCCTCTAGAACATTACAATGAGGACAGCTGGGCTCTCCCTTTTGAAGCCAAGCCTAAGTAACAGTATCTTAGACAGTGATGCCATGGCTGCTTTATACCCCATACCCCCTATACCAGGCGCGATGTCAGGAGATTACTAATTGGCTCTACTCAGAGCTTACTGTGAGCTGGCTGCTGCTCTGTGTGCTTCATGGACATTCAGCCCATACAAGGACCCTAGGAGGGAGGTACTTTTTCAGCCCCATCTCACAGATGAGGAAACGGAGGCCTAGAGGTTGACTTAGCAACTTGCCCAGCGTCACATCCCCAGCACGTGGTAGAGCAGGGGTTGGAACTCTGCCAGTCTCAGGAGTCTGGATGTCCAGGGCCCTTCGGGCAGCTTGCCCCCTGGGTCTCATTTAATCTCCCACTTCCCCAGTAAAGAGGCCGCAGCTTCAAGAGGTGGAGTTGTTATGGCGAGGCCACTCAGCTAGTGCGGGGCAAAGCCGGGGCTCAGACGGAGATGGGCCTGACCCCAGGTCATTCTTTAAACAAAACAGGAATTGGAATGTCTGCTCAGGCCCAGTGGGCATGATCAGAATTAGGGATCCGCTTGTGACCACAAGGTACCTTACCAGACCCGCTTAGGATGTAGGCCACAGTCTGGGCCCCACACACCTGAAGGAGGATATGTCCCCTTCACCCTTTAGCTTTTCCATCTCAAATAGAATTCTCTTTCCTGGAGAAAGACAATGAGGAAGTGTTCGTTCTAAGAACATCACCTTGCTGCAGACATAGGGGGAAACCGAGTCCCCACTGAGACCCTGACCCCCTGAGATGCAGAGATGGCTGCAGTCCCTCCAGCCCCACCCTGCTCACCGGGCCCCGTCCAGCTTCCTAACCCAGCAGCCCACAGGCCTGGCTCTCCTCAGCCCCTGGAGCGGAATAAGGTTCCTTATCATTCTGCCCCCTCCTCCCCTCACCTCCGCCAAGGCTGTGGGAGAGCTGACCCCTCCCCCTCGTCGCTGGTCCTCTTGGTGCCCGCATGGCCGTCAGAACTCTGATTGCTAATAAAACTGGTGCAGTTGTGGATTGGGAATAAGAAATAAAAGCTCTCGTGCTGACCAGCCACTGTGTCAGGCCATGTTTCAGGACTGTCATGTTGAAGCCTGGGGAACAGGGAAAATTGTCGTCTGCTCAGACCAGCCGCCACGCTGCCCACCCCCGCTCCCCAACCAGCATCTATCATCTCTTTTCAAAAGCATTTCTTCTTCCCCTGCCACCCCCCATGCTCACTGGAGATCCCGTGCCTGGACCCCACTCTCACCGCAGGACTCCCCAGGCAGGCGATGCCGGTTGCCATCACCCACCGCCATGGGGAAGCTTGTGCGTGTTTGTGCACAGTGAGACACTAAGGGCCAGGGGTGGGGTGGGGGAGTCTGGAACCACGGCTGTTGGGATACAGAGATGGGGGAGAACACAACAGCTCAGGGCACAGCAACGTCCAGCTATAGGTCCCTCCTCAGGAGTCTCCCAGAAGCACGGGGCAGGGGGATGCTGACATCCAGGAGCTCAGTCTAAGCTCTCGGCTCAGTGTAGGATCAGGGCCTCAGACAAGGCCAAGCCTTGAGCCTCTTCGGGTCTGGAGAACTGGGGAAAACCTTGGGAATTTATTTTAAGGGGCTCCAAGCTGCAGCCTCCTTGCACATTGGCATTAACTCTGGCGGGGAACTCGACGTGTCCAGAGGAAATGATTTGGAACTCTGGAAATATTTCAGGGGCTCTGGATGAACTCTGGGTCCCTGAATCGAACCAGAAGGTGGCCCAAGAGTGATAAGCAAGCATTGCTCCCCACTCCAACCCCCATGCTTCCCAGAAGTAAGGAGGGTCTGAGACTTCTCAGGTACTTCCTGCCTCAGCTCAGACTGGCCTGGGAACCTTGGAAGAGATGAGGACCTATAGGTGAGGGGACCGATGGGCTCAGCGGTCAGGAGGGCCTGAGGGCAGAGACAGATACACACAGGGAAAAGGCGAACTCCTCCCAATCACTCTTTCCTGTTTGCTTTTCAAGACCCATATTATTTCCTCATGGGTTCATTGCCTTCCATTTGAGTAAAAACGGTCCTGCTAATATTTTTCAGATCTTTTCTTTAGAGATTTTGTCATATACCTGGTGATAAATAATATTCACTCCTATTAAAAATGTGAGTTTTTTTTATTGATTTTTGAGAGAAGAGAGACACACGCACACACACATTGATGTGAGAGAAACATTGATCAGCTGCCTCCTGTTGCAGGAATCAAACCCACAACCTAGGTATGTGCTGTAACCGGGAATAAAATCTGCATCCTTTTGGTGTACAAGACAATGCCCTAGCCAGCTGAGTCACCCAGCCAGGGCATGACAGTGGGTTTTTAAAGATTGGGAAACACTGGCCAATTACTTCATGAGCAACCTTCTAAAATTTTTACATCACAGTCTGGTATAGCATCAAAGGGTTTGAGTCTCTGAGGACAGACAGACTTGAGTCTGACGAATCATACAGCATTACTTACCAGCTTTCTGACAGCTATAAACTACATGTTTGTATTCCCCAAAATTCATATGTTGAAGCCTAATCTCCAATGTGATGGTGTTTGGAGGTGGGGGCTTCAGGAGGTGATTAGGTCAGGAGGGTGAGTGGAATTAGTGCCCATATCAAAGAGAATGAGGAAGATGACCTCCAAAGGACGTGCTCAACAAGGGGTAGATCTCTGTCATTATCATGTGAGTGTTGAGAAATCATGTCACATGTGCCACTGGAAAGAAAGGGTAGAAAGCCACCAACACAGCCCAACACCCACATTTTATAGATGAGAAAACTCAGCCCTAATTGGAGAATGATGCTCCTAAGGCCCCACAATGGTTGGGTGGTTGTAATTGCATTAGGAATGATGCTCCTAAGGCCCCACAACATTGCAGCTCAACACATGCTCGTCCCACCAGGCAGCGTCTTGTTTTTCACTCACACCCACCCCTGTTCTCCTGCCACCAGCCCAGCATTATATCTGGCACATAACAGGAGTCCACTTCCCCTCTGGACTATCTGCATGATTGGAGGCAGGGCGATGGATCTCGTGACTTAGCAAAGACCCTTCCAAGAAAAGCATTCAGTGTCATCTGACCACCTTCTGTCCATTCTCCTCTGCCAGGTTCTATTCCCAACTACCACTAATTGCTTTGGGCAGAGGGAAAACTGCTGAAGTATCACTCAGCTTCTGAAAGCAGCTGCTGCTGCAGCAACCGCAGACAAGGACTGGTCCTCCCTGTGCTGGCTAAACGGTTTCAGTGGGGTGATCCCGTTACTAGGAGATGAAACTCCCTTCATGAGCATCCCTCGGTAGGTCTCCTTCTGATTGGGCTTTCAGACACATGGCAAAAGCGCCTTTAAAGACCTCCACATCTGCTCCCGCCTCTCCACCACCACCACCACCACAGCCTCCCTACATGATATGACAAATAAGAACCTACCACTGGCCCCAGCAGTAAGGAAGAGCAATGAGGAATGCATGGGGCAAGGGTAGCATCTTAGAGCTACTGTGGTTTTCCTCTTCAGGCCTGGGTGGACAATGAGAGACAATGTCATAGAACTTGGATCCCTGGAATCAATGAGGCCAATGAGATTCCAGTATATCAGAAGCCAGATGTCAACACTTAACCATCAGAGGCAAGATAAATGTAATTGCATTATGAGCAGCAAGGCTAGAATGGCAATTAGTGTGACTTGACCCATAGGGATCTGTACTGATGCCTAATATATCAAAGTGTTTTTAAGGGGAATGGTGGATGGACAGACAATTAATGTATGCCTTGTGAGCAGGAGGCAGATATCAGCCACTGCCATGGAAAAATCAAGGTTCTAACTCAGCTTCCAGACCTGAGTTAGCTTATGGAGTCAGGACCTATTAATTAAAGGAGAAACTGGATCCCTTTGAGGAAGGACAGTGCAATTCTTTTGAACATACATATAGCGAATATATCCCTGATCCTTTCTCAAAGGACTTATGGCTATTTGTCAGAGTCAATGTGTACTAAGAAAAGGGGAAATATTCAGATTTTCAAATGGCTGAGTGGGAGACTGACGTGATACTAACATATGATCTGAAACACTATTATGGCCCTCCAGTTAAAGTGGGGAACGTTAGAAGGCAGGGGATCAAAGACATCTTTCTCATAGCAGGTCTGATGGGTCCCAGATATAGTGAATGGGTTCTCTCTCAACTCTGTAGTGTGGGATATAGTGAATGTGTTCAGTACTTATGCATGTGCAACCCAGATATGTGGCTGTTAACGCCCTGTGGGACCAACTTTTGACCAATGTGTGACAAGGAGATGATGTATAAATACTTCCCTCTTTCTAGCTCTGAACATATGGTCCTCATATGCATTTCACATGGTTTGTTGATTATCCTGGAGGGTCAACCATGGTGGTGGTCAACTTAATGCAATTTATATTGACTCTCTCTCCTTCCCTGTTTTCCTTCCCTGCCCCTCACTTCTGCTCTCTGGGATCGCATTCCTCAAGAAAGTACCCATATACATTAACCTATGTGACAAGCTCTGCCTTCTAGAAAACCAGACCGGGTCACCAACATCTTTGGAACAAAGATGATAAAGGAGACAGTCTTCCGTTCCCTGACCTTGGTTCTCTTATTTTGGGATGGAAGCATGGGAGTCCTGGAGTTGGTGTAACTGAAATCCAAGGTTCAGCTGCCTGCTGCCACAAAAGCCAAACTCGTGAGACAGGTGCTGGTAAAAAAGGAAAGAGGTTTATTCAAGTTCCAGCATCTTGAGACAATGGGAGACTCTTGTCAGAAAGGTCCTCTCCATATCTCAGTGCAGGCAGAGGTTTTTATAAGGGGGAAGAGAGAAAGCACAACAAAGAGATCAAGGTGGGGAGGGGGTTGAAAAGTTCGCTACATGCAGACCAGCACAGTCCATTCCAATAAGGACATCAAAGCTGGTCAAGTGTCAAGTGATGGTCTGGTGTGCATCATCCTGGTCTAGGTCATCTTGGTTCTTCATAATCCTGGTTCTGCAGTTGAAGGTCAGCAAGTTTCCCAAAACTGTGATGACTGAAGGTTGGAGTTTGTATCTTCTGAAGTCAGTTCCTAGGATTCTTATACAAACATACTGTTTAGCCCTGACCGGTTTGCTCAGTGGTTAGAGTGTTGGTCTGTGGACCAGAGAGTCTCAGGTTTGGTCCCTGCTAAGGGCACGTACCTCACTTGCAGTTTGTCCCCAGCTCAGTTGGGGTTGTGTGGGTGGCAACCACTCGATGTGTCTCTCTCACATCGATGTCTCTCTCTCTTTCTCCCTCTCTCCTTCTGCTCTATCTGAAGATAAATGCAAAAAAATGTCCTCGGGTGAGGATAAAAAAAAACAAACACACTGTTTATCTACAAGCTACATATCAGTCAGAGTTTAGTGGCTACCAGTGATGGACAGAGTAACAGGCAGACAAGTAAAGAGACAATTAAGAAACAGTGTGATAAGAGCTATATTATAAAACAGACAGGTATTGCCTTGGCCAGGTGGCTCAGTTGGTTAGAGCATCACCCCATACACCACAAGGTTGTGGGTTCAATTCCTAGCCAGGGCACATACCTAGGTTGCCAGTTTGATCCTGATCAATGTTTTTCTCAGATCAATGTTTCCCTCTCTCTCTCTCTTTCTTTTCTCTTTTTCTTTTCTTTTCTTTTCTCTCTCTCAAGAAATCAATGAGCATATCTTTGGCTGAGGATAAAATAAAATAAAATAAAATAAAATAAAATAAAATAAAATAAAATAAAATAAAATAAAATAATGGACAAGTATTGTGGTCACACAAAGGAGAGGCACCCAAGCCAATCCAGGGAAGTCAGGAAAGACTTCCTGGAGTTGTTGACATACACTGAGATTTAACGGATGAATAGAATGTGTTTGACTTAGGCAGGCATAGCTGATGGGGAAGAGCCAGTATAAATCTGGTCCTTCTCCCTTCCCCCTTCTTCTCAGCCTTCATTCTGACCTACAGCGTCTTGCACTAGAGGTATCGGAGCAACCTTCTCCTTGGTCTTTCTGATTCTAATCATTCACCCTCTGCTGCCAAACTCAACTCTCTGAAAACACAAACATGCTCATGTCACCCTTATATGTTAATATCCCCTAAGATGCTCCCATTGCCTAAATAATTTTCCAAATTTCATGATCAATACCCCACCAGTAAAAACTTTCTGAGAATGCAATTTCACCATAAATTTATTTATTCATTTATTTACAAATTCTATACCTGTAGTGTGCTAATATATTGTAGAAACTTTTCACAAGTGAAAAATGTTCAAGGATAAAATATGTAAAGTTGGAAATTATAAAATATATTTTATACATAAAAATTTTGTGCCACTAAATAAAATCATGAAAACTATGTCATTGTTCATTACTTTTGACATTCTTAGTTAAGCTTCATTACTTTTGACATTCTTAGTTAAGCACATTTTTGATAGACTCATTTTAAGGTCAAGTTGAGAGGATGTTTATTTTGTACATGGTTTTAGTGACTTGATAAGCTGAAAGAAAGGCGTTCCACACACATGGAGATCAAAAGGGGGGAAAGGCCCTGGCCAGTTTGCTCAGCGGTTAGAGCATTGGCCCAAAGACCAGAGAGTCCAGGGTTCGATTCCCACTGGGGGCACATACCTTGATTGCAGTTTGTCCCCGGCCCCAGCTGGGGTCGTATGGGTGGCAGCCACTCAGTGTGTCTCTCTCACATTGATGTTTCATTCTCTTTCTTCCTCCCCCTCTTCCTCCTGCTCTATCTGAAGATAAATGCAAAAATAAATGTCCTCGGGTGAGGATAAAAAAAGACACTCCTACCTACCAACTATACAGATGTTGTGGGCATCTGGCTAGTAGGTTTCCATGATCCACATGTCAATCAGCTGTTTTTGCAAACAAATCAGAAGGTGTAGCATTTTTACATTTTGAACAAATGGGTTCAAAGACCTTTCGAATACTTTATTTGGGACATACTTTTAAACACTATAGAAAATTCTCTTCCTAGGTTTGAAAGAGCGCATGTCTGACAGTTTTGTAGCAACACACTGACAATATTTTATGCAATAAGATCACACAGTGGTGGAAACTCTTCAAACTCCCAGTTTTAAATGTTCTTTCTTCCAGGTAAACCTTTTTCAAAAACCAGTTTCTTTCTCGATCATTGTTAATAATATCATCTCTGCCTTGAAAGGGCAGATTATAGGTGTTTACTTTTTGAAAATATTTAATAGCAACAGCTACTGTCATCACTGGAAAGGTCAGCAGATTTGGGAAACTTGTCTTCTTGTAAAGAAAATCATATCTCTCATTGTTAAGTTCAATTAGTTAGCCCAAGACCCTCTGGGCAGGACCTCTCCCCTTCTCATTACAAAGTATTGAAAGATTCTACCACAGAAAATATTGTATCTGCCACCATGTCAACCGCTCCGTGGCTCACAGAGCTGCAGGTGGGTGCGGGGGGTTTGCCTTTGCAGACTTTCACCCGGGAGAACCCCCACTCCTTTCTCAGGAGACCTCATCCACCCTGGAGACACACACTGCCTGATGATTGGATAAATGAGGGTAACAATGTCACTCCATTTATTAAATACTAGTTAAGCTTAATTTATTTTTCATGTTCAAAATGAGAATTAAAAACAAAGAAAGGTCCTGTGATTTTCTTCCCCCACCCTAGTGTATCTCTCATACCTTTGAAGACCACTGGCCCACAGAGACCAACTCTTGACCATTTGCTGACCTTTTCTACTCCCTCCTCCTCTCTCCCACTCATGCTTCATCCATGATGACAGCCAGTAACATTTAACAAACACTACGTACCAGGCCCTGACCCACAGCCTTCACATAGATTGATTCATTCAATCTCCACCACCATCCTATGGGATAAATCTTTTTGCCATCCTTTTATACAGTTGATAAAACTGAGGCACAAAGGGCTGAGCAACTAACCCAAGTTTTCAAAGGTAGTTAAGTAGTTGAGGCAGGATCCAAACCAAGGCAGTTTGACTTCAGAGTCTACCCTCTTGAGCACTGTGCAGAGGTAGGTCCTCTCATATAGGGTGATGCAAAGTTCTACACATCTGCCATGAGCTTTCTTTCTTCCAGGACTTTTTTGCCGGAACTGTCCTTCAAGGTTTAAGGCTAATGGCAGAGCCTCCAACAGCCTTCTCTGATCCGGCAGAAAACATTAGCTGCAACCTTTCTCTCTTCACTTTGGGTGGCCTCCTTGCTCACAGTGATGGCCCTTTCTCTGGGAACTGATCCAATACATAGGGGAGAAAACACGAGCCAATCTGGACCCATCAGATTTCTTCTCCTGGGACTTGGGAGTTTCAACTGAATGACTGGGTGACTGGGTGAGATGGGCCAGGGGTGAGGTGGGGTGGGGTGCAAGGTCATTGAAAAAGAATCCATACCTGCATGAATTTTGCCATTCTCTACAGCAGAGACCTTGAACTCCCTTTTTTGAGTGCCCCAGAGCCATTCTGTCCTGTAAACTTGATGATCAAGATCTTCCTTGACTTCCAAAAGATATCCCAGTGTCTTTCATAGACTATCCAGAATCATTTTCATTTTCTTCAATGAATAAAGCCAACTTAACCAACTCACTGAGTTCCTGTAGCATTTTCCCCACACCTCCTTCGGAGCCTTATCCATTTGCACTGTTGTCTTTGGTTTGTTTACAGGTATGAACTGCCCCGGGCAGGCTGTGGGTGCCTTGAATGTACAGGTGGCTTTGGACTCTCTAGACTTCTGGTGCCCAGCACTGCAGGTGACCCAGAGTGGTGTCAGTCAACGGCTGCCCAGTGAAGGCACAGATCGGTGTGTTTACCCAGGCTGACACATCTGGGTGCCTCTCCTGGTTTCGATCCATTCTCTGCTCACTGATATTCACAGCCAGAACCTTGAAAACACTATCTCTGAAAAGAAAATCCAGGTTGGAATCATTAAAAGCATTAAAAAGTGACCTTCACCTGCTGAAAGCATAATCCATTAATAATGTACCTTGTACTAGAGAGATAATGGGAGTCTCCCACAGGGGGATTAAAGAATGATGGGAATTTAGGGTTGATACTCCTTCAAAATTGCTTTATCCCCCCAAGGTGCAAACAGCAGGGGACACACCGGCCCTCCCGAGGCTGAGGGAGGAGGAGCTCCCGACAGAGGGAAGGACTGGAGTCAGGGAGAAGCCCCCATCCAGGACCTTCCTCTCCCCTTGCGACAGTCCTACAAGGGGCTCTGGCCTGTCCCGCTTCTCTCTGACCAGGAGTCAGGCTTTCTGGTCTCTGCCGGGGGGCACTGCTGCCAGTTATTGACAAAAGCAATGGTTGTAGGTGGGGGAGGGGTGGAGCCAACTCTAGAGTTTGGGGTTGTACCCACGGGGACATGGCTTATACACAACCCTCAGACACAGCTAAACCCCCAGCTCCCCAAGGACTGCAGGAGGCTCTGCCATTCCTGATTCATGGAGTCACTGAGTCCCCAAGTTGGGAGACCTTAAAGGTTATCTTATGCTTGAGCACCTTTGGTGACAGGAGATTTACCACCTCCGGGGGCGGACCACTCCATCTTGGAGAGCTCCGACAGTTATGGGCTCTTCCTCACACTGGGCCCAAATTGAGCTTTTCCTCCCGTGGAGGCCCCGTTCTCATCAGACCGCGCCAAGGGCGGCGGGAGAGGCTGCAGGGCGCCCCAGGTGCAGACAGTCAGAGGGAACATTTCCTATCGAGAATGGAAAACCAGTAATAAAACCGACCAAACGTCCGTCCGCCTTTTATTATCACCATTCGCCACCACCAGCCATCTAAACAGCGTTAAGTGGTAAAATACTCCTTTCTGACAAAAGCTTTTGTTCGCCGAGTTCTAGACAATTGTTACAGTTACTTGAGTTTTAATAATAATGAAATATATGCAATAAGCTTCCCTTTCGCACATTTTTATTACTTACCTTTAATAAATATTGTGTTCTACCTGGGTGTGCATTTGGAGGCGTCCCAGTTTTACAATTGGCCCCCAACACGTGCACACTCAGCTGCACACATCTCGAGAGGATGTTTGCAAGGTCTGGCCTCGGTCCAGCGTGGTTCCAGCACTGTTCATGCCCCTGACCCTGCGGTAAGCAGATCCCTGCATTCAATGCTAAGTTTTTACAAATAAGCACAGTAATGATAAAAACAAAAAAATGGAAAGTGAGTTACTTCAATGTGACATTCTCTATGACCGCTTGAAGCTTTATTTAACACTGAAACAGTGGAAACTGCAAAGGGCAGTATTTTTTGTTCGGTAAGTGCAATTTTTGGTTCATCTGTATTGAATTTGAATAATATCTTTAATATTGACATTCATCCTTTTCATTGTTAATTGTTTTTAAACTAAACAATTAATCGGGAAGATAAAACTGTAATGTTATTATTTATTACTGTAACACAATGTGAGGTGTTTTTTCTTCTCTCAAACACTACAGTAACATAATAAAAATATTAATTTATTACGTTTTTTAATTCTGTAATATTTGTTATATTTCTTTTTACTGGTTTATATATATAAAGTTTAATAAAATAAAATTTTCACTGTCTGCTTTTTCTTTGTGATCACTGTGATTAATCGTTTCATTTTATATTTATTATTGAAAATAATTTTGTTGTATAGAGGAGAGGGTTGTTAAAAAATGACCCTCTCTGGCTGTCAACTCAGCCAGGCACTCCACTGATTCTAAACCCTGTCTCTGAGCGTAGTCCCAGTATTTGAATACCCCCATCATTTTGTTCTAAACTTTTCTAGGCCAATCATCCCAGTCCTCCCAAACATTTCTAATAAAACTGATTTTGAGTCTTCCTGCCATCCCCACCACAATGTCTGTCATTTCTCAAACACTGATGAGTGCCAGAAATGATACGATCTCATCTGATCCTCTCTACAACCCTGTGAAGCAGACTTGTTCTTCCCATTTTATGGCTGAGAATACTGAGGCCCAACCGAATAAATGACCTCGCCCAAGATCCCACAGTTGGTGTGCAGCAGAGCGGAACTCGAAAGCGAGATACGTGCGACAGCAACACCAATCAACACGAAGGTTCAGCATCAAGATGTCACCTCCTTCATTTCGGAAGCTGTCCTGGTACTAAAGTCGCCTCTGAACTCATTGGTTTCATGCGCAGCCACGGCACACAGAGCGGGCCCCAGGGAGATGTTGACTTGAGCCTCGGAGATGGTGTGTGATATCTAGATTTTATCCAGTCTGCAAGAGGAGGGAAGAGCTAACACTGAAATGGAAGAGGGGTTCCTCTATGCTACCCCCGGAAATGAGCAAAAGTGCCCAAGCCCAAGGAAAGGGTCATGCACAAGTCCTCAACTGCAGACGAGTTCAGTGTCTGGAGAGCCCTGATGACGAGGAGAGGACCTGGGGGCAAAGCAGAGGTGACCAGAAACCAGGAGCAGAGCCCCTCCTCGGCAGGCAAGTCTGTAGGAATCAAGGGGGTCCTGGGGAAAGGCTGGGCAGCCCTGGGGCAGCAGACAGCCCCCTTGCTGGAGGAGAGATATTTGTTAAGCTTCTACCATGGGTCAGAGGACTTCAGATGCCTATGCCAGCCCTCTCCCAGCCCCTGTGGGGAGGCCAGGGAGAGGCAATCAGGTGCCACAACCAGCACTTCAGGCCCTTGGCTCCCTTAAAGCCTCACCTCCATACGAAATAGCTGAAAGCATCTTTCCAAGGCCGCTTCCTAGAGGACAGAGAGCTTGGACAACCTTCTGGGTAGATTCTTATCCCATTATCCCTGACACGAGCTAGGCAGATGGTGGATCCCGTCCAAGCTGCTGGACAGACTCAGGTCTGAGTCAGCTTGTTCTCTCATCCTGGGTTTGGGTTGACCTCCAATCCTACCTTTGTCTTTTGACTCTGAGTCACCCCATCTTAATGAACATTTGGCCTCAGTGCAAGACCTGACAAGAAATCTTGTTCAAGGTCACTTTATTCCGTCCAGCCATGGACTCAGGTTGTTGAGATCACAAATCTCACAAATAAGGGTCACAAATAAGAGGGGTTCGTGCAGTCAGTGGGGTACTGAGAATCTGTTGGATTCTACAGCTTCCAGCAACACCAAAATGTGATCAGATGTTTTATCTTGAGGCAGAACGGCATCCCACGCCCAGGAACGGGAAACTGGGTCCAATTTTTAGGAAAAGGAGCCAGCAGAACAGGTGGAGGACAGGGTCCTTGATATCCAGTCTGGGAAGCAGAGACTTATAGGGACTCCAGCTCTTCAAGAAGATTCGAGCACTAGGCGAGTCTCTGGACAGAAGCCAGACCTACACTTTGCTCCAGGCGGGTAGACATGAAGGGGGAGGTCATAGGCAGCAGTCACTTGGTGACTCGTGCACAACCTGGTGTCCACCTCCAGACCGATGGCTTAGGGCCACGATACTAGTCTAGACTTACCGCAGTGGAGTTTGGGTTTCTAACATGCAGACCTGGGCAGGATCTGGGGGCTGAGCCTGGGGGTGAGTGCCCCTGGGGACTCTGGCTGAGCAAGGAGAGGAGAGGATTGAGAGGTCCGTGAACACTCCCAAGCACCCCTCTGTTCAGGAAATCAGCATTCATCTACAGATCCTGGCGTACCGGGTCAGCCCAGCCTGACGTCCCCGGCCTGACGTCACATCTCGCTGGCAATACCCCTGCTGTTTCCTTTAGATTAACTGAAGAAATAAGAGCATGATGATGAACACTGATTAACCGCAACCTTAGCAGGGGAGAGGAGTTTCTCTCTCCTATCTCCCGCGCCCTCCCTCCCTTGCTCCCTCTTCCCTCGCTCTCTCTGAAGAAGCACTGCTCTTTGTCCTAACCTATGGAACGGTGGGTTAATTGGCTTACAGAGCTGCTGAATATGGAACAGAGCCCTAATGGAGATTTAATCAAAGGAGACAGTTGTGTCGAGTGAGGTGTAAAAGCCATTGAAGATGAATGGAGACAGATACAATTTTCCCCCCAGAGTTATTCAGAGCAATTTTAATAAAGTGCAAGTTTAACTATGGAATGGATTGTGTGACTAAGTGTCATTTTGCTGCAGGGCACAGCAGGGCAGGCCAGGGAAGGAGAACTTGGAAAGTCACTTCGAGAAGGTGAAGCCTCTCTCTGCTTGACAATGGGAGCAAGGCCAAAGTTCAGTGTTCCCGTCCAAGTCCACCTTTTGCCCAGTGGCTCATCTATGGGACTCATTTACATGCTGTTTTCTGTATCTCTGTGGCTGTGAGCAGACGACTCACTAGGCTCAGGTCGTGGCTGTGATTTGAGGCCCATAGACCCAACCATTTACTGGACACCTCGCTCGACTGGGATCTGTGCGTGTCCCCTGCCAACCCCTCTGTTCCTTCTTCAGTTCCCAGCTAAACTACCACTCTCTTTGGCTTCCTTGGGTCCCTTAGATACTCCTCCCTGCATTTCTCTAATGACCTATACACCATGCAATTCCATAATTATCTTTTTTTGTTTGTGTCTACCATTCCCACTACACTGTGAGCTCCCCGGAGCAAATACACACACACACACACACACACACACACGAAATCCACTTCCTGGGATTGTCTTGACAGCGATTGTGTGCGGTGCCTCTTCACTCAGCAATGTGGTGTGGACATCTGTCCATATCAGTGCATGTGGCTGTCTGACAAGCTCTTTAACCGCTGCACTCTATTGCTTCATATGAATGGCACATAAATTATTTAACAAAATGTTTTCTGCTATCAGAAACATTTAAAGGAGCATTCTCTTATATATATGGTTTTGCAATTTTTTCCAATTAACCCTTTGATAAACTCTTACAAGAAACACTGTTGGGGTAAAACGTTTGATACATGTTCTCACGGTCCTTCCACAGAGGGCAGAGGTGTGCTGAGGTGCACCCCGCGAATGCTGCCTGTTTCCCTACACCCTTTCCAACGTCGTCAGTCGTGTTCATTTTTTGCCAATCGGATGGGTAAAAGTTAGTGTCTCGTTCTTGTTAAATTTGACAATGTAATAGTGTAAGAAAGGCCCCATCTAAGGAGATGATATAATTATATGTCGTGGCAGGGTCATGAGAGATTCCAAAAGCCCGTGTGTGTGTGTGTAGGGGGGTAGTTTGATGAAGCTTTTCTTGGAGAAACCACTCAAAATTAAGAGTGGGCTCCTGAAGGAACGGGCTAGCAGCCCCAACAGTTAAATCCAGGTGCTGTCAGGTGTAGTCTGGTTCAGGTAATAGCATACCCCCGGGGGCTGGGTGGGAGCTCCAGAGGGCGCATTTTTGGGCATCTGGCCAGCATCCGAGTCATGGGCCTGAGAGGGCCATCTGGGTGAGTGTGGGGGCCGGCAGATGCAGCATGCGTGTCGGAGAGATGGTGCGTCTTATATAGAAGATGTAAGGTATGTACAATAGAGACATAGGCACCTAAACAACAGCCCTGGGGTAAAATCAGAAGCCAGGCAGCTAGACAGGGAGCAGTCAGACCCGAGGGGCAGGCCAGGGAGGCTGCAGTCTGACGCCCTGGACACCCGGAGAGTTAAATACCCCTGGGCACCAGGTGTTCTCGATGTCAAGGCAACTGATGATTTGAAGTCCTACTCACTAGTGGGCAGGGGGTTCCCAATGGCCTTCCAGGCCAGACAAGTGGGGAGCAGTAGCAGATATGAACTAAACTCCTGACAACTGAACCTACCAGACAAAAAGCAAGGAGATACCTTCCCCAGAAAAACATGACAATTGCTTCTGACAGAGCCCTTTTCAGCCTAGCGGTGAGAGCGAGGTGGGCACAGCCGTGTTCTCCTCACAGATCAAAGACCCGAAAGGAATGGATTCAAGCGATGCTGCTCCCACATTGATTGGCATGAAGTTCAGGCCCGGTGCCCAGGTTATCAATTTCATGGAGGAGACTCCAGTGACATCCAAGGAGGGTACCTGACTCGGAGTGGAACAGTGTTTGACATGCAAGGCACCAAGCCCAGCCCAGGAGCTCTGGCCAAGCAGACTGAGGCTTGGGGCTGGATTCAGAAGGTGATTCCAAAACCACATCCATGAATCAAATCAAGCAAAGCCCAAGCATTGCTTCTACCGAAGAGATGAATTCGGGTTTGGAAATTGAAGTCGGAAAGTCAGGAGCTGAGTAAATTAAAGAGGCAGAGCAAGAAGCAAGAAACAATTAGTGAGTTGACGCCAGCAGGTTGAGAACTCCACTGTGCACAAGGCTGGGATGACCAGAGCACCTCATTCAAGGTCGCACGGGCTATGGGAGCATGGGCAGGCCTAACCTGAAGGCCGATTCAGGCAGGTGTTTGCTGCCGTTCTTACGGTCAGTTGCTGGGGCTGCGGGTTGGTCGTCAGCTCTTGGTAAAACGGGAGGAGGAGGAGTAACGGCACTGACTGCGGCATCAGCCACAGGGTTAGCAGCTCTGCCCTGGGCTGTGGCTGCGAAGCCAGCATGGGTCTGGTGGGAAGTCAATGGGCAGCGAGGGTGCTTCCCGGGAGAAGCTTCCATCCCACTGACGCTGTGTGCAGAAGCAGACAGAAGCATCGCAGGACTGCAGCCGCGAGAACCCCAAAGACCTGCCTTCCACCGAGCAGCGGCCCCAGCCAGAGAGCAAGGCCAGGGCTTTGAACAGAAGAGAAACTAAGAGCGGCCCTCTGCTCCAGGAGCTCCAACTCTTCTCCCCCCTCGGGCCCTGCTCCATCTGAACAGAGCGGGGCCTGTCCCCCAGATGCTCCATCTTGCTCTCGCCCCCCAGCAGCATCTTTACTTTACGTTCAAATAGTTATGAAATCCAGGTTAATAAAAACTCCTTGAAACTTCCTGAATTAAAAAAAAACCAAAAAACTCATAATAAACACTTTCATAAAACTCCTCAAATTTTCTTTCTGCCCAACAAACTAGTCTTAGCTCCCATCCAGTCACAGCTTTTCACGCCCTGCCTAACCACTGGCCCCCCGCTGCGGGGAGAGGCCACGGAGCAGGCCGGGGCCAGCACAGCACCTCAGCGAGCTTCCTAGGTGCCAGCCCTGGCTCTGCCACTCAGCACCACGTGACCGCCGACCAGGCGCCTTCTAGCCTCGCCGTGTGCCTCTTGCTTCCGTTCTATGATCTGAAAGACGCGGGCCACGGCAGCAGGTACTTCCCGGGTTTGTAAAGATCGAGTGAGTATATGCAAAGCCCTGTAGACAGTATGTCACACACAGTAAGTGCCATGTAACTGTTGGCATTAGCCATTATTCTTGTTCACGCGTATCACCTGGCTGAGGATCATGAGCCCGCCTGGGTAAGTAGGAAAAGCAAGAGACATCTGGGTTGTATTTCATTGATTTTGATAGAAATGGTTTAGTCACTTGTAGGTAGGAACAATGGCAATAACTGTGAACTGCTGAGTGCCCCCCAGGCCATGCACTGTACATTCTCATCTAACCTCCGTAACGGCCATGTGAAACCCAGCTTATTACCCCCATTTGACAGATACAGAAACTGAGGCTCAGAGAGGTTAACTCACTGGCCCAAGGTCACAGAGCGATAAACAGAGGGACTCAGATTTCACTCCTTGTCTGGCTGACTCTGAACTTGTACACACTTTTGATCTTTCAAGAACTAGTTCAAAAGTAAATGAGAAGAGTCCTGCAAAAGGCTGGGATTATTTAGGCACTGTAGTAGCTTCTATTTTTTGTTAGTAGTTGTTTCTTCCCTCCCTGTCCATGCCATGCCTCCCTGTAGGCGGCCCTTCTTCCTGTCCCTTTGACTTAAGGCTGAAGCATGTGATTTGTGCTGCTCATTGGTCCGCCGGCGCGTCTGAGTTACCCCACCTCTGGGCAGAGCCTTTCAGTGGGCTTTCTGGTTTACCGCTTTCCCCTTGAGCTTCCGTCCTCTGCCGTGGAAACAGCGTGCCGCAGATGGGCGCTCCCCTTCAGGCGGGGTCCCAGAATCAGAGGACACCCGTGGACTGAGCCACGCCCAGCAGAGCCTCGAGGGGCACAGCACAGCCACCGCCCACCAGCAGCCCTCACACATGGGAGCAGGAAATAAATATTTGCCCGCGTGAGCCATGGAGACCTGGCAGGAGGGAGTGGAGGCTGTTGCCACGGCAAAAGCTGGCTGATACAGACACGGTCCCAAGGGCAGGGGGATAGACCAGGCAAAGGAGAGGATAATCCAAGCTTGCTGCTTTGCAACCGACTAATCCGCTTGGTTGTAAAGATGGGCTTTACACCACCCTGCTGCACTTTTACACGTAATTGGTGATTTAAAGATGCTAACAGAGTTAACATCAAAATAATGAAGCCACCGTGGACTTGGGGGCGTGAGGGAAAAGGGGTCGTGGCCAAGGGCTCCTGGATTTCCCTCCCACGGTGGGAAAGGACGGTGGGTGGCTCCAGCAGACGCGGAGAACAAGCCCGAGTGGAAACTGTTTTCCGTGGGAAGGAGTGAGGGCACCGAAAGGGCTTTCTGGCAGGGAGGCTGGCGGGGGAGCCTGGAGAACTGCGTAGCCCTGTGGATGTGCCTCCTGCGGTGCCCTGGGGGCCCGCAGGGTCGGCACGGCCTCTCCATGTGACAAGCACAGTGAAGCCCCCAGGCCCCCAGCAAGAGCAGGGGCCAAGCAGAGGTCCCTAAACTCTGGCTGGGACCTCCTTCACCAAGACAAAGAACCCAGCAAACATAGCTTTTGGTCCCAACTTGATACTTAGCTGGGGCTGGTACAATCAGCTTCACAGGGATCAGCCTATGGGTGCTGGAGGTGACTCTTCCTTTGCTGTATTGTGCCAGAAGGTGCTTTTTGAGGGTGGGGTGGATGGTGTGGGTGGAGGAGAAAGGGCCCAGGCCCACTCCCAGGCCTGCTTTGGCCGCCCCAGGACTTGCAGGGATGGCGGAGCAGGGCTCGGCAGAGGGCAGGGTTCCTGGGCTCTTGGGGAGGAGAGGAAGGAAAGGCTGGGGCCATCAGACCTCTCATTGGTCCTAGGCCAGCTGACAGCTAGGAAAAGGCTGCAACACCCCTGAAGTGTTTCCATGGCAACAAGCAGGCAGCTCTGCTCTTTAGGAGGAGTTAGTGGAGAAGGAGGAGGAGGAGGAAGAGAAGGGGGGTCCAGGAGATGAGAAAGGAGATGAAGAAATGGGAATGGGATAGGGAAGATCAAGAGGGGAGATGGAAGGGAGACAGAAAAAAAAAAGATAAAAGGTAGAGGAAACGTCCAAGGAGAGTCAGTGGAGGATAAACATGGGAGGGAACGAGGAAAAGAAAAGAGAGAGAAGTAAGAGGAGGCATATGGAGAGGAAGAAAGGGAAGGAGGGCAGAGGAACGGGGGTAGAATGAATGGAAGACATGAAAGAGCACAGCTTGCATTCTCTGCGTCGTGCCCCAGAGGAAGGGTGCCCACCACCTCGGACACTGTGGGCCCTACCTCGCACACCCTGCCGACTCGAAGACATGATGGCAAGGGATAGAACACAGGCCCAGAAGACCCGGGCTTGAACCTCGCTTCGCCCTCCAGGAGCTGTGAGGTGGGACAGCAAGTTTCAAAAACAAGTTTTGGCCTCTGAGAGACCCTCTGGCCACATGAGCTTGAGCAAATCACTGACCTTCTCTACTTCAGCTTTTGCATCTTTTGAAACACTGGAGATACGCATGCCTTGTGGAGCCGTGAAAATGAAATAAGAGAATGCACGTGACCGTTAGTAGGTGCACGGCACATGGTAAGCACTTCATTGATGTTCACTATCTTTGAGGTGTGACTCAGTCATCATTTAACCTCCGCACCTCCACTTCCTCGCCTGTAAAATAGAGGTGATCTCCACCCCAGAGTTTTTAAATTGCCTTATGGTAAGCGCTCAGTGAATGTTAGCTAGTAAAATTATATTCTTAATAAGAAGCATACACATTATGTAATGCCTGGTCCTTTTTCCAAGGCTCTTCCTCTGTCATCGCTTCAGAGAACACTCGCGAGCACTGTGTGCAGCGTGTGGGACAGTGTGCTCTTCCTGCGGTACCTGGGGCGAAGCTGTCAGCACTGTGCGAGTGCCCCACATTCATCAACGCAGGCGCCAAGGGGTACAGGAATGTGCCTGCCACCTGCTAGTAGGTGTCCAAACTTGGACTTGAATGCCGAGTGGGAGGCAAAGGTAACAACTCATTTGAAACAACTCCTTTCACTCAGCATCTTCGCCCTGAACCAGCCCCTCTGATCTGTACAGTGACTCTGTAGAACAGAGGGGAGGGAAGAGGTCTTCCATCTTTGGAGAATCTCATCCGCAGGAGACACCTCCTACGACATCCCTGGCAGACCCTGGCCACTGGGCAGGCTCCTCTGGGACCTCTAACAGCTTCGTCCAGAGCCTGGAGTGGAGTGAGCACTCAAAAAATTATACAGTGCACCCCGGCCAGTTTGGCTTAGCGGTTAGCGCATCGGCCCACGGACCAAAGAGTTGCGGGTTTGATTCCAATTAAGGGCACTTACCTCAGTTGCAGTTCAGTCCCCAGCCCTTGTCGGGGTCATGAAGGAGGCAACCAATTGATGTGTCTCTCTCATATCAATGTCTCTCTCTCTCTCTCTCTCTCTCTCTCTCCTTCCCTCCCACTCTGTCTGAAGATACATGAGAAAAAAATCCTTGGGTGAGGATATTTTTAAAAAATATACAGTGAAATTGCCAAGTAAGGAACAAGGAAGCCTTTTTCTACTGGTCCTCAGAGGGCTTCACCCAGGGCCACTGTAAGAGGAAGCAAGGTAATTTGTATTCTTTTCCCTTATTTTGTTTTATATTTTTTTAAAGAAGGAGACAGATTGAAAGTATTTCACTTCCTTTGTGGTAAAATGTAATATACATTTGTGTTTGTTTTAAGAAATTGTGTGTCTGTGTGTGTATATGTGTGTGTGTGTTTGTGTGTGTGTCTGTGTGTGTGTCTATGTGTGTGTCTGTGTGTCTGTGTGTGTGTCTGTGTGTGTATATGTGTGTGTCTGTGTGTGTGTCTGCGTGTGTGTGTGTCTGTGTGTGTGTCTGCATGTGTGTGTCTGTGTGTGTGTGTGTCTGCGTGTGTGTGTATGTGTCTCTGTGTGTGTGTCTCTGTGTGTGTGTATCTGCGTGTGTGTGTCTGTGTGTGTGTCTGTGTGTGTGTCTGTGTGTGTATCTGCGTGTGTGCGTCTGCGTGTGTGTCTGTGTGTGTGTTTGTGTGTGTGTCTGCATGTGTGTGTCTGCATGTGTGTGTGTGTGTCTGTGTGTGTGTTTGTGTGTGTGTCTGCATGTGTGTGTCTGCGTGTGTGTGTCTGCGTGTGTGTCTGTGTGTGTGTTTGTGTGTGTGTCTGCATGTGTGTGTCTGCATGTGTGTGTGTGTCTGTGTGTGTGTGTCTGTGTGTCTGTGTGTGTATCTGCATGTGTGTGTCTGTGTGTGTGTCTGTGTGTGTGTTTGTGTGTGTGTCTGCATGTGTGTGTCTGCGTGTGTCTGCGTGTGTGTGTGTCTGTGTGTGTGTCTGCATGTGTGTGTCTGCGTGTGTGTGTGTCTGCGTGTGTGTGTCTGTGTGTGTCTCTGTGTGTGTGTCTCTGTGTGTGTGTATCTGCGTGTGTGTCTGTGTGTGTGTCTGTGTGTGTGTCTGCGTGTGTGTATCTGCGTGTGTGCGTCTGCGTGTGTGTCTGTGTGTGTGTTTGTGTGTGTGTCTGCATGTGTGTGTCTGCGTGTGTGTGTCTGCGTGTGTGTCTGCGTGTGTGTTTGTGTGTGTGTCTGCATGTGTGTGTCTGCATATGTGTGTGTGTGTGTGTCTGTGTGTGTGTGTCTGTGTGTGTGTGTCTGTGTGTGTGTATCTGCGTGTGTGTGTCTGTGTGTGTGTCTGTGTGTGTGTCTGTGTGTGTCTGCATGTGTGTGTCTGCGTGTGTGTCTGTGTGTGTGTGTCTGTGTGTGTATATGTGTGTGTGTGTTTGTGTGTGTGTCTGTGTGTGTGTCTGTGTGTGTGTGTCTGCGTGTGTGTTTGTGTGTGTGTCTGCATGTGTGTGTCTGCGTGTGTGTCTGTGTGTGTGTCTGTGTGTGTGTGTGTCTGCATGTGTGTGTCTGCGTGTGTGTCTGTGTGTGTGTGTGTCTGTGTGTGTGTCTGTGTGTGTGTCTATGTGTGTGTATCTGCGTGTGTGCGTCTGCGTGTGTGTCTGTGTGTGTGTCTGTGTGTGTGTCTGCATGTGTGTGTCTGCGTGTGTGTCTGTGTGTGTGTGTGTGTGTGTGTGTGTGTCTGCGTGTGTGATTTAGGGAGAGGACGGGCAGGAGAAGGGAAAGGAAGAAGGAGAAGGGAGAAACCGGGGAGGAGGGAGAAGTGGAGACAAATAAGCCGCAGAAGGACAGATGCCAAAGGACAGAGGGGATGACCTGCAGAGAAAGAGAAGCCGCGGTGACGGTCACATAAACAAGCCCTGACAGGAGAGCTCTCCAAAGAGACGAGCGAGAAGCAGAGACACACAGGGGGAAAGACAGAGACACTGAAGGAGCAGGAGCGAGCCAGGGAAGAAACCCTCCTTTCCCTGTTGACAAAGGAGAGATGCATGTGCTCCAGGAATGAAGACGGACCAGTGGTCGAATGGTTATGAAAATACAGCCCTGGTGTGTGCACCAATGAGAGAAATGTCTCTCTCTCCACCCTGCACCCCTCCCGCCCTTCTTCGGGAGGGAAGCCTGAATCAGCTCTCCATTGTAAAGAGGCTCTGCTCAGCCAGAATTTGTGATAACGGTGTTTTAAATCACAGCTAAAATTTGGCAGCACACATGTTCTAGAAATCCTCATCTCATTGTGAAAATAAAGAAACCTTAATTTTATATTCTGGGAATTAGAATCATTCCATCTCACTTCTCAAAGAAATAGGTTTCTTATTGTCACAAATCATTTATATGGCCACTAACCTCTTAAAATATTGCTGTATTTTTTTTTTCATGATGGTCCTGCTTCTAATATGGTCTCAGTTGAAGTAGATTCAGTGTTTGCTTAGTAGGCATTTATTTTACACCTACTAGGTACAGGACCTGGGCCGAGCTGTGCTGAATGCTCTGGGTGAACAGTAGGTCTCGTCTTGGCTAGGGGCTATATAACCATATCTCAGGCAAGGGCTGGATAATACCCCACCACTCTCCAAATAATTCAAACTAAGATGACCTTGCAGTTGTGTTCCCCAACTGTCGCCAAGGTCAGCCTGAAAGGTGAGCTTCTCCATCGGAGAGTGGAGCTCGGACCCAGGGCACCGCTCTCCCCATCCACCTGTTCGGGTGCCTTTGGTCAATAGTAAAAGCAGGTGTACTCTGAGGCCCTGACATAAGCTCTGTAATCGTGCCCAGTTCTGCCAAGGCCCATGAATCTGTGGGAGATGGGAAAGAGGGCAGAATTTCTGGAAATAATTTTAATAGGCATTGGCAATGCACAGAGAGCTTTCCTTTGGTAACGGTCATTGAAGGTGCCCCACCCACCCTGGAGGTCACCTGCGGACAGTTCCCTTATACACAGCTTCTGGCTTCCTACCCCGCTCTGCCTGAGAATGTTCTCTGGAGACTAAAGAGTGACTTTCTGGGAAGTGAAGCTTCAGGAGTGACCTTCAGACAATGAGGCATAGGAGTTGGTGGATGAATAACCCAGCTTTGTCACCCCTCAGATGGAAAATTCCACAGTATGTTCTACGTAGTTTACAGAGAGTCCCCAGCAGGACTGAACCCTAGTTACCCACCGTGGGAACCCACTCACAAACTCACCCTTTACTGGCTGTACTCCCTCACTGTCTCACTTGCCCACTCCCTCACTGTCAACAACCAAATGAACTTCTTGTATCTAAATTCTTGTTTGGGGTGGGGGGCAAGCTAAGACAGCCTCCACGACCCTGCAAAGGTATGCTTCATACTCTCAGTATTAGAATTTGTTCCTCAAACACTCACCCTTTGCCAAGGACTGTGCTATAAGCACAGTCCCCAAACCTCATGGAACTTATATTCTAGACTGAAAGCAGATGCTAAACAAAATAATCACACAAACAAATACAAAGTTATGATTGTGTTAAGTGATACGAATGAGAATTACCTGGGCTCTGAGAATGTCCATTAGGCATATTTGATCCAATCAAGGAGGTCAGGGAAGTCTTCCCCACGGACATGACACTTCAGTTGAGATCAGAAGGACGAGCAGAATCTAGGGAAAATAGAAAGCAAAAAAGATTTGGAGCAATGAGAACAACTTGAATGAATGATGAAAGTGAATCAAACAGAGGTTAAGTTTCCACACACTGAAAGAGGGTTTGATTTCAGACCTATTTGACGCCAGTGTTACAGTCAACAACTGGAATGGAAATGGCTGTGTAGGAGGTAGAGGTGACTTGTTACTCTCACTATTCATATTATGAAAGGATTAATACAAGCTTCTTTTAAATAGAAAACTCCCATGAGGCATTTAACAATTAACTCAATCACAAAAGAGAGAATTACACATTTAGATAACTCTATCTGTTGGGTATAAAGAGGAGGTATCTGGAAGTGTACAAAGTCGATGTACTAAAACCACTGAGAGGTTAGGCACTGTCCCAAGCCTGTTTCATAGCATCTAGCACCAAGGTAACAGCAATCTTTGCAGGAAAATCTGAGGGGGTTTGGGGGGAGATTTTCCTGAGTGACTGATAGATGGGAAGGGAGTGATCTCTGGGTGTCCAGGGTCATAGGTTTTCCTTTCATCTCAAAGCAGAAACTAAAAGAATGTACTACCAAGGAAAAATAACACTCTGGATTGGGGTGGTCATTTTTATCTCTGGTTAGTTTGCAAATGTATGTAAAAGACCTGTAACTTGCATAGTAACAAGAAGAGAAAAAAACAACAAAAGATAAACTATGAAACTATAAAAAAACAGTAGATGTAAAGAAGCCTTACTAGACTGAATTCTAGAGAGAAATGAGCCCTTTTTAGGTGAGCAAAAAGTAATGAGGCTTTCATACCTAAAGGCAAGAGCCTTGTCTTTTTTGTTTTTGTTTCTGTTAATCCTCACCTGAGGATATTTTCCCATTGATTTTTAGATAGAGTGGAAGGGAGACAGAGAGAGAGAACCATCAATGTGTGAGAGACACATAGATTGGATACCTCCCACACAGCCCCCACTGGGGCCAAGGATCAAACCTGCAACCCAGGTACATGCCCTTGACTGGGAATCTAACCCATAAATTTTTGGTCGGCAGGTCTATGCTCTAACTGCTAAGCCAAACCAGCCAGAGCAAGAATCTTGTCTTAATGTAAATGGATGGAGAATCAAGCCTCTCAAAGACAGGGAGAATATTTAGGGATGAACAGAAATCAGCTAAATGTGATAAGGCAGAAAATACTGGAATCTTGGAAGAGCCCCACACATAAAGATAAATCACTTGGTTTTATTTGGAAATTTTGCTGCATAACAAGCAGACAAAATGCAGCTGAGAGTAAAGGAGTTTTTGCAGCCTTGTGATTCTTGAACTTTGGGACCCTGCTGGAGTTTAATCCAAACGTAATCCAAATTTACTTGTAGTAGCAGCCCAACTCCATCTGGTAAAATTCTGAAATATCAAACAGATTAGTTCCTTGAGAAGTCAAGGTTTCAGCTGAAAGGCAAAAAGATATATCTGTGGTCCTATTTGAAACAAGAAGTGAACTCATTATAATGAAAGTTGTGTCCCAGCTCTAGTTCAATTCAGTTTTTAGTGAAATCTGAATTTTACCAGACAGAGAAAAAATGTGTGCTTTCTTAATACATGCATACATACACACACACGTACATACATACACATAAAAATTATACTTCAGTATCCACTGATTCTATATACAATATCTGGCACACATGAAAAAATTACAGGATGTGAAAAAGCTGTAAAATGTGCTACATAATCAAGAGAAAAAGAGTCAATAGAAGCAGACTCTCAGATTGCAATATATTGACCATCAAGGGCTTTAAAATAATTATGATAAATTTATTGGGAAATTTGAAAAAATGAATAGAATAAATGAAGAAAGGTAAAATGTCAGAAAAGAAATGGAAATTCAAGAAATTAATAATTAAAAAGAACAGAGAAATTGTAGATCTGAAAATGTATTTGAAATTAAAAGTTAATTTTATGTGTTTAATAGCAGATTGGGCACAACACACAAAAGAAAAATTAAACTTAAAATCAAGTCAGTAGAAATTACCCAAACTAAACACAGAGAGAAAAGGGATGAACAGAACATCAAGTACACATGGGCTAATGTAAAATGATCTAACATACATATACATGGAGTCCTAGAAAGAGAGGAGAAAGAGAACAGATATAAAATAAATATATAAATACATAATAGCTCAATTTTTTTTTAATTTGATTTTTAAAAAATCAACTCACTTCTGGGAATATATTCTAAGAATCCTGAAACACCAGTCAGAAAGAATATATGCACCCCTATGTTCATAGCATTGTTATTTACAATAGCCAAGATCTGGAAACAGCCCAGGTGCCCATCAGTAGATGAGTGTATAACAAAGCTATGGTACATTTACATGATGGAATATTATGCAGCTATAAAAAAGAAGGACCTCTTACCCTTTGCAACAGCATGGATGGACCTGGAGGTTATTATGCTAAGCAAAATAAGACAATCAGAGAAAGACAAATACCATATAATCTCACTTATATGTGAAATTTAATGAACAAAATAAACTGATGAACAAAATAGAACCAGAGGAATGGTCACATGGAACAGACTAACAGATCTTGGGGGGAGGAGAGGGACTAGATAAAAGAAAGTGAGATTAGCCAAAGAACATATATGCATAGCCCATGAACACAGATAACAGTATGGCAAAGGCATGGGGGGTGAGGGGTGGGTGGAGGTGGGCAAAGGGGGTTGAAAGTGGAGGACATCTGTAATAGTGTCAACAATTTTTTAAAAAACGAACCCGAAAAAGCCAAGATGCTCAACAAACCCCAAATAGAATGAATAAAAAATAAATAAAAAATAAACAGACCTCAGTATATCATAGTGAAACCAAAAAGAAAAAGAAAATTTTTAAAGCAGCCAGAGAAAAGCTACACACACACACACACACACACACACACACACACACACACACGGGAGTTTCCCTCCAGCTAGACTGAGTAGTTAAAAATCACCTTTGAATCTGCTGCCCTCTATACTTAGTATGCTCTATCAAAACCTTGTAAGTCAGGCACACTTCTAAAGTTCCTGCAGAACTCAGTCAAAGGGTCACACTGTAATGGTCAAGTATCATTACATGGGCTGCCTGGACGTTCAAACACCTTTCTTATGTTTGGAGAGTTACCAGTGGCTTACAGAATTCCTGAAAATTAAACGATAGGCTCTTGGGAGCTAGTGCAAGCTGACTCAGCATACCACTGACTCTGGGCCACCTCTAGTGACCTCATTCAATCTTTACTGCTCGTCTCTGATTTGTTAGAAAAGGTTTTTCTTCTTGGCCTGTACTAAAGAAAGGAAACCAGAGCTTCTCAGTAGATGAGAGGCTTGTTCAAGATCATCCTTTGAACTTGGACAACACTGGAACAGACAAAATTAATGGCTAAAATTGGGAGACACCTATCACATGTCAGGCACTGCGGTAAGCATTTTACACAATTCATTTAATTCTCACCACAACCCTCTGAGATGGGTTCTACAATTATTCCCCCTTTTATATTAAAATGATGATAACTACAGAGAAGTTAAGTAATTGTCAAGGGCACACAACCAGGAGTACTGAGCCAGGATCCAAACCTAGGCAGTCTAACTTTAGTGCTATTGATCTCAACCATTATCTCTAGTGCCCCAAGTTTTCTGACTTGGCATCACACTATTGCCCTCTTCATTTTTTAACTGAGACAAGATGACCTGCTTACTTATATACTGCTTAACTTCACTCTGAGCATAGTAGATTATGCCATGCCTTTTGCTAAAAACCCATTAGGACCAGGCTTTTTTAGTTTTCCAATGGGGAGGAGATATTTGCCCCCGTCCATCATAATCCCTTAGTGACCAAATACCTCCACTTTCTAAAAGATCAGAACTGGGATCTAGAATGGAACCCAGAGCCATAATACAAATTCCTTGCTTCATGGAACTGGACTCTATAACACATGATATTTATTTATTACCTGATATCCTTTATTTATTCATTCATTAAATGTTTACGAAGAATCCATTGTGTGCCAGGCATGGTCTGAGTGTCTAGGGTTCATTGTAATCTATTAGACACTCCGGAGCAGTTTCTAGGATCCATGAGCCTCTCAAGGATTCATGGAAATATTTGAGAGCTGTAAATAATTAATAGCACCTTTATAACGTAAAGGCTGCAAAATTAAATCAACAAACATCTATTTGAAAGTCTACCAAACATAACCTATGTCAATCTGTCAACTGCCTTTCAACACAACTCTTAGATGGTTATATAAAAATATATTTAATTTAGCAGTGGCATTAAATATATTTGATTTTAAGTAAGACTTGTCTCTAAAACTAATAGTACCTTAAGCCTATGAAGGTTGTTTAACCACCTAGAGATGCTAGGGCAACAAAGATGCATGAGACCTAATCTCTGGCTTCAAGGGAGCCTTGTGTTTTGTTTGTTTGCTTGTCTATTTTTACGTTCTAATCATGAGTTCCCAGAAGGCAAGAATTTTGTCCTGTGTTTTTCTTGTTAAACTTTATATTCCCTTGACCTCAAGCAGGGCTGCATTTAGAATAGTATCTAATGTGTTGGCTAGACAAACACAATCAGGTTAGTACTGTGATCTATAATCTAAATTTTGAACAATCCACAAAGACACAGAAGTCATTTTCTTGAACCCTTTTGCATGCTTGTGGAAACACACACACACCCTTCATTCCCTACACACACACACACACACCCTTCGTTCCCTACCCACTAAACTCCAAGGATATAAAGAAATGAGAAAATCAACATTAGTAAGTAGCTACAAAGCACCAGCTACTGTGCTGGGTACTTTCATACAACAAATATGCAATACATAAATATTCGTCATGCCTGCTATGTTGCAGTGGGCACTGCAGATAACCCGGCATTTGCCATCATTTTTCTCGAACAGTCTATGCTTTCCCCATCTTCTGTTTGTGGTCCCTTTTGCGTATCCTCTTGCATGCCCAGTGCAAGGTGCATGATCCTAAAGGGGAGGCACAATCTGAGGCAGATTATAAAACAAGCAGGAAGTAGTCACCAGGAAAAAGGCTAAATCTCTTGAAATTTGGCCTGCTGCTCACTTATTCGAAATGTTTCTCTCCCCCACATTTATCATCAGTTCATTTGGATTCCTGGCCTAATCTTGCCACTTCAGGTGACTTCCATGACTTTCATTTTTATGGGAGCTCAAGTCTGCCACTCCCGAACCCATTGTCCGCCACCAGGGACCTTCAGCCTTCCTCACTCTCACAATGCCAAAACACTTCCATGGTCCAGAGAAATCGCTCTGTGAGGAGCTGCATTACCCTCATGTTAGCATTCCACGAATTGACGTGATTCTTTCAGAGGGTGAACTTAAGAGAGAAATCGAAGTGTGAAGGTCTCAGGATGCGGGAAATGGTCTGAGGTCTGGAGTCCATCTGCCTCATTCCAGGTTTGACCCACACAACACTACGGAATTAGGTTGAGTAATGTGTTTGAGTAATGTTGCTTGGCATTATAGAAGTATGAATTTAAGTGTACTATGGAGGGCTTTTGCTTCCTTGACTTGAAGGTTAATTTTTTAAATTTAGTATAAATGACACCAATTACGTTGCCAGGCACTGTGCTAAGAGATTTCTGTTCATTATCTCGATTGAGCCCATCAACAAAAGTATGTAGTAGATATGAATATTCCCATTTACAGATTAGGGCACTAAGGCTCAGGAAAGTGAGGTGACTTGCCCAAAGTCACACATCTTGTAAATATCTCAAGCTAAATGAGAACCCAGTTTGTCTTTCACTAAAGCAGTGGTTCTCAACCTTCTTAATGCCGCGACCCTTTAATACAGTTCCTCATGTTGTGGTGACCCCCAACCACAAAATTATTTTTGTTGCTACTTCATAACTGTAATTTTGCTACTATTATGTCATAGGCGACCCACAGGTTGAGAACCGCTGCTCTAAAGAATTGCCTTTAACACTTAACAAATATTATTGGGCCCCTTTGTAGGACCAGAAGGAATGACAGACATATACATTTGTAAGTTCCAGATAGTGTGTCAAAAAGCTGGATATAAACAGGAGAGATATAAACAGGGTTCTGTGGGCATATGAGGTGACGGAGGAGTGGAGGAAAGGAACAAGGGCCTTCAGAGGAGGTAGCTGCTGAGCGGGGCTTGATGCTGGAGCTGGAGTTTGCTAGGTGACGAAGAAATGAAATGGCCTTGGTCAGTGTGGTTCAGTTGGCTGAAGCTTAGTCCCGTGCACCAGAAGGTCTTGGGTTCTATTCCTGGTCAGGGCACATGCCTGGGTTGCAGGAGGCAACCAATTGATGTATCTCTCACATGGAGGCTTCTCTCTCTCTCCCTTCTTCCCTCTCTAACATCATTTTTTTTTTTTAAGTAAATAGCGTTGGAGGCAGAAGGAAGACCACATGCTGTGGAGTTAACTGTGGGGGAGGGACCTGTTTGGAGAACGGATGGGATGGCATGAGAAAGGCTGGGTTCCAAGGTAAATGAGAAGATGTCATAAGACAAGGGGCTGGAGAGGTAAACCAGAGTTCGAGTTTGGAAGCCATGGCGATTTAGCATAAGCAGACACAGTGGAGGAGGAGACTGTGGCTGACAGATGTGAGACTAAGAGGGAGGCAACTGGAAGGGTCTAGGGCAGAATGGTGAGTCCTGGACTAAGGCAGCTACTGTGGACATGAAAAGCTTTGGGAAATGGAACAGAAACATCAATGTGCTTTTTCAAAAATTGCCTGGGAAATAATCTAAAAGAAAAGATTCTGAGACCCGCCCCAAGATCATAAAATTCTTGACATCTGAAATAGTACCCTATAACCTGCACTTCAACAAGTACCCCCAGGAGCTTCTGGTGCTGGTACTGTGAGACATGTCCAGGACAGACAAGCTTGGGAATGCACTGGGTATGAGGCTGTGGAAGAGGGACGAGTTGAGTTTATGTCCCCCTTCGCTGACATTTATGTCCCCCATTTCTTCTGATAACTGCTTGATTTTCTCCTGGAAAGTGTCTTTTCCCTGCTCTTAGTCCTTGTAGTTTGTGTAAAGCCCCAGGCGACTGAGTGTAAGCTAATCAGTTCCTCCTTACTCATTCAGGGATGGGCAGATGACTCAATCAGAGCCAATTCTGAGACAACTGGGAAAAGAAGCAAATAATCTTCCTTGTTGGCCTTGAACCTGGCAGGATAAGATGCTGCAGCTGCTTCTCCCAGGTAGAACTCGAGAATAACGCCAAGAGAAGGCAGATGTAAGAGATTAAAAAAACACACAAAATTTTACTATCATTGTTTGGGTCCTGAATCCAAACATGTCTAAAGCCAGTATATCCCTAAACTTTTCATTACGTGAATCTCAAATTTGTTGGCTTGGTGCTGTTTTTCACTTACCCCAATCTGTGTTGGGTTTTCTATCACTGACAAAAAAGTCTGACGATCTCTTTAAGAAATCTGATACATAAAAATCTTACCTTACAAATCAGATAAAGAGCTGATTACTTCTATTAAAAAGGGATTCACTCACAGCTTCCTTTGAAGAGAGAGCCTCCCCAAGGTATGGAGTGTAGAATTTGATTTATTAAATTTGATTTACACATGACCTTTTCAGGAGAACAATCTTAAATGCAAAGTAAGAACTACTCTACCAGGATAATTGCTCTTAAAGCTACTCCACTGTGACTTTCTGGGGCCAGTCAGGGTAGCTCCCCCAAGAAACAGCTTCTCTGCCCTATCTTTTGGGGTATAAATTTGATTTCATGGCTCCATGATCCCCACAACTGTAAAATCCAACTACCTGTAGGAGGACCTGATCTACCTGTTACACAAGTCTGACCCCATGTACAAGTTGTTCCCAGCTAAAAGTTGGTGGTATTTGTATTAATCTTCTTAGATTACTAATAGAAAACAAGCTGAAAATGTGGTTCTTTAACATATTAATTAATATATTCATTATCTTTGTCAGTAGCACAGATGGAGAGGCTTCCTGTTAAGGCATGTGTTTCTCTGGGTGGACAGTGAATGCATCACTGGGGCTTCTAGTTCTATAGATAGATGATCCCCTGCTGTCAGGGTGAAAATAAAATCTTCACAGTCCCAGCTCATGTTCAGGGCAAAGCAAATGATGCTTTCAGCATCTACATGGGCCCTGTCCAGCTAGAGACTGGCCTCTCTCTTCTCATTGCCCAGCACATGGGAAAGGCTCATTGCATGGAGCTTTGTTGGATGGTTCAATGATTAGATCACTATTTGGAGAAGTCTGAAAAGGAGATCTTAGTCATGAGGTCTGTCTATTATAGTATTCCTTCTCTGGGAACTCCTTTGTTCTGAAACTCAGAGTTTAGAACAAAGTTAGCAGAAACAGGATTTATTGCTCACCGGGGCAGCAGCAACATCTCTGAGTCTCCAGCGTAAAACTCCCAGGTCTAGAGGTGCAATCTCTCAGCTCCAGTCTCTAAGTTGCTCCCTTCTGTCTCAGGGATTTTGTAAGTGTCTTTATTTCCAACCTAGCAAGTCTCTTTCATTTTTTCCCCCAATCTATTATAGGGAGCAATAAAGCCAGATTTTTCTTTTCCGCCCAAGGCGTGTTCCTGGTTTTCTTTCCTGGTTCCCAAGGACTCATTTTTCTCTAGCTTCTGCTCCTACGTGTAAACTAGTCAGGGCTCCCTCCACCTCCCTCTGGCTTGCGCTCTTGTTCTGCCTTTGGAAGGAGCAGAAGGCCAAGCTAATCAAACTCCTTGGTTCAGAGCACATATTATTCGCATCTGCCTCTTTAAAGTTCTGTTCTTGCTAGATTTTGCTCTCATTATTTTCCCCCTTAATCCCCACTCCCCAGTCCCATTTCCCATAAGCACTTACTGTATTGTGTTTGTTAAATGCCCTTGGATAAGGATGTATCCACGAAAAATCTGTACTATTGCTTTGTGAATAAATGTGTTTTAAATGTACATAACTGGCAGTATGCTGCAGATTTCATGCTGTTTCCTTTTCTCCTTCATCACTCTTTTTTACAGTTCTAGTCGTGTTGCTGTGTACATACCCATTCTGTTATTCCAACTTCTGTACTATGTTCTATAAATGCATTCTTTACATTTTGCTTATCCATTTTTTTAAATATAGAGTTAACATACACTTAGTTTCTGGTGTAAACATAGTTATTCGATGTTTATATATCTGACAAAGTAACCACCGTGCTAAGTCTAGTAATCATCTGTCACTGTACAAAGTTATATTATTGATTATATTCTCTATGCTTTACATTACTTCCACATGACATTTATTTTATAAATGGAAATTTTACCTCTCATTCCCCTTTACATTTTTACCCTTCCCTTCCTACCCCCTTACCTTCTGGTAACCATCAGTTTGTTCTCTATACCTATGAGTTTGTCTGTTTTGTCTGTTTGGTTTGGTTTTTGTAAGTCCATATATAAGTGAAATCATGTGGTATTTGTCCTTCTCTGTCTGACTTATTTCACTTAGCATAATATTCTCTAGGTTCATCCACGTTGTATTCCTTTTTACGGCTGAGTAATATTCCTTTGTATGTATATAACACATGTTCTTTATTCATTCATCTATCGATGGACACCTAGGTTGCTTCCATATTTTGGCTATTGTAAATACTGCTGAAATTAACAGGGTGCGTATAGCTTTTAAATTTCATGTTTTTTCTTCAGATAGATACCCAGAAGTAGAATTGCTGGATCATATGGTTATTCTATTCTTAATTTTTTGAGAAATGTCCATACTGTTTTCCATAGTAGCTGCACCAATTTGCAATCCCACCAAGAGTGCATGAGAGCTCCCTTTTCTCCACTTTCTCATCAACACTTGTTATTTGTTGTCTTTATGACAATAGCCAATCTGATAGCTGTGAGGCCATGTCTCATTGTGGTTTTGATTTCCCTGATTATTAGTGCTGTTCTCATGTGAGCATATTTTCATGTATTTGTTGGCCATTTGTATGTCTTCTTTTGGATAAAAAAGTTACTTAGGTCTTCTTTTCATTTTTAATCTGATTATTTGGTTTTATAATGTGAAATTGTATGAGTTATTTATATACTTTGGATATTAACCCCTTATCAGATATATCATTTGCAAATATCTTCTCCCATGCAGTGGGTTGCCTTTCCATTTTCGTAATGGTTTCCTTCATTGTGCAAGAGTTTTTTTAATTTTATGTTATACCATTTTTTTAAAAAAATTTTGCTTTTGTTGCCATTGCCTGGGGTGGCATATCCAAAATATATTTCTAGAGTTTACTGTCTATGTTTTCTTCTGGGAGTTTTGGGCTTACATTTAAGTCATTAATCCATTTTGATTTTACTTTTTTATATGTTGTCATACATATATGTGGTCCATTTGTTTGTTTGTTTGATTGATTTTTGCATGTAGCTGTTTAGTTTTACCAACACCAGTTATTGAAGAGACTATGTTTTCCCCACTGCATGTTTCTGCCTCCTTTGTAGTAGATTAATTGACCATGTAGGTATGGGTTTATTTTTGGGCTCTCTGTTCTTTGATCCATGTGTTTGTTTCTGTGCCAGTATCATACTGTTTTAGTTACTATAGCTTTGTAGTATAGTTTGAAGTCAAGGGAGTATGTTCCTCTTTTTTGAGATTACTCTGGGTATTTGGGGGTTTTTGTGTGTGTGGTTCTATACAAATTTTAAGATTATTTTTTCTAGTTCTGTTAAAAATGTCATTGATATTTTGAAAGGGGATGCATTGAATCTGTCTGTTGCTTCAATTTTTTAGTGAGAAGTATCTTAATTGCATAAAACTCTCTGTGGTCACCATAATGTTGCTATGAACATCTTTGTTCATGTTCCAAGATGAAGCTATGCCTGAAGTTTTCTGGGTGTACTCACAAAAATGAGGTTGCTAGGACACAGGGCATGTTCACATTTAATGTCACTACATGACTTCTAGAATGGCTGTACCATAATTGATGTGTTTTTTTTTCTGTTTCTCTGGGGTCTTCCAACTACATGTTAATGCTAAGTATTTTTGTTTGCAGTTCTTGGTTTTTCACATTATTTTGTTTAATCCTTATGGTAAACTATTTGAAATAAATAGGGAAGCTGGTACCCCCACTCTACATTTGGAGAAGATGAGATTGCAGTGCTGGGCTTGACGCTGTCTGTTCTGGAAACCAATAAGCTAGAAACTAGGTTTGGTCTATGTCCCAACAGACTCATGAATAGAAAGTTGAGATCAACTCCCAGAGTGGGGGGTCCATCTCTAGACCATTGGTTCTCAACTCTGGTTGTACATTAGAACACCTGGGAAGTATTTAAGAAATAATGATGATCATCCCTCACCCAAAACCAATTAAATAGCATTCTCTGGGGTGGGGCATTGCATAGGCATTTTAAGAGCTCCTGAAATGAATTTAATGTGCAGCAAGGGCTGCAAACCTTACCTTGACTAAGGGGCTGGGCTTAGAAGGAGAAGAAGCATCTGGCATTTACCACTGGGCACATCACATCGGTGTGATAATTTAGACTCCTGAAGGCAAAGAGGAAGTCCTGGAGGTAAAATATGTAGAGAAACGATAAGCAAGGAGACTGCAACTACTATTATTCACCATTTACTAGTGGAATAACCTGAGCACCACTGGTTCAAAGCCTGCGGGAAACTGAATTACAGAGAATATTTTAAGTTGTGCCGAATAATTAGAAATTCAAAACTCCCAAATGATGGGATAATTATAGAAATATGCGGAACCCTAAAGCCATTAACAAGACTGCCACGGATCATTACCCAAGCCTAGTGAGCACCCGACTGAGGAACCCGCGCCTTCGGTGCTCTGTCCAAGGTGCTGAAGCCCACCTCACTTATTACTGGCTCCCCTCTGTACATGGAAAGCAGACTCCTGGAGCACTGGACACTAAATCAGCTGGCCCCTGCAGAGTCCATTTTTCTTGCAGTCTGTAGGTAAGTCCTTTGACATGTTTATGTTTTTAAACCACCAAGAAAGTTTAATCTCCAAATTGGCAATAATGATGGTGACTCTGAAAATAACTCTTCCCTTCCAAGCCTGGTTCTGTTTTCCTTTCTCACATATTTTGAAATAATCATAATGTTCAATGATAAAATAAACTCTATTACAGGGAGGAGAAAACATTAGAATGGAGATTATTAATGTTAGTTGAATACCTGCTATGAGCCAGGCAAGGTGCTAAACAGTTTACCCCCTTTATCACACTTAAATTTTACAAAAACTCTGATAATCCCTATTTTATGTATATATAATAGCAATAGCTCAGAGATGTTAAATGAGTTACCCAAGGCAAATTACCTTTAAAAAATAAAAAGCAGAAATATTATTCAAACCATGTTCTCTTTGATTCCACAACCTGAATTTAGTCTACATCAAGGAAAATCTAGTTTGTTTCCAATTTTTGTCCAGACAAGAGATGCCAATATTTCCCACTGAGTATATTCTTCAGTTTTCATTATCTGTAGATTTGTCTTGGTACTTAATCTAAAGTCCTCCCAAGATAATTTCAAAGTCCTGGGACAATGAAGATGATCGGATGAACATTACATCTATGAACTGGACCATTTAACTGAGAAGGGAAACTCAGTGTTCTGTAGATTGATCATAAGATCAAATTCCACTGGATTTTTTGCTATAAAACTTCCTTCTTTAAAGGCAAGCATTCCCAGAAAAAAATTTCTGGGCCTATGCAAAGGTGAAGCTCTGAGTCCCATCATGGGCAAAAAAAGATGTGGCTATTTTTAGTGGTCCCTCGTGAGCCCCAAACTGCTGCAGGAATCTTGTTAATGAAGAAAGTTCAGGGGGAAACCCATGTGTGAGTCTTTAAAGCAGTGGTTCTTCAAGTGTCCGGGACCAGCAGCTTTAGTATCACCTGGGAATTTGTTAACTATGCAAATTTCCAGGCCCCACCTCAGACCTACTAAACCAATTAACTCTGAGGGTGGGTCCTATTAATCTGTATTTTAACAGGTTACACGCACAAATTAGTTTGGGGGAAAAAAAACAACAGCTTTTAAGTCTTCTGCTGCTCAATAAACAAATAGCAAGTGCCAAAGTGTACATCTATTTTGGCTTCAGGAAAGCAGTTTCCTGGTCTGGTCGGAGCCATCTACAAACAAATAGAAAACACGCCACCATTGCATTATGTCTCTGCTTAAGAACAAGGGGTTATCTACTCCCACTGTATTTAACCTGAATGTTTTGGCCCAGTTTTCCAGGTAACTTCTGCCTGATCGCACACCATCCAGCCAGCTTTAACCCCTTCTCCTTCCCCTCAGGCACTCTGTGCTCTACATTGAAAGGTGGATATTTGGGTGAGGAGGGGGTTGACAGAGAATTGAAACTAAAATATTATTACTCTGAAGATTTTTTTTTGTTTTTCAAAAAATAACACTTTTCCCCCCATTTTTTTTTGCCTCTTTATAGGCTCTTACATCCCTAAATATATGAAACATGATCATTTTCTGAGCAGACCAAGTCATACATAATGCATTTTTATTGGCACCTTGAATAAAGATATGGCAGACATGAATATCAAATGTGCAAATGAAAAAGCTGAGAGGAGGGCTCACAATGGGTGAACAGGGAGCAAGAGAGCACCTGGCTGCTCTTGCAGATCCGAGAAGATTCTGCTGAGGAGTCGCACCCCTCGGTCCTGGGGGGGACTTGCAGATGCAGTCACTAAACCACTGCTGATTTTCTATGAGGCATCAAGGAGAATGGCTGCAGATGGGGAAATGTAGTATATTTAGAAAAGAAGAACAAGGTGGATTCTTTCAACTATCACCTAGTGAGAAGCTTTATGAATATTTTGGAGATACAGCAAAAAGCCTGGAAACTGGTGTGGATTTACCAAACACAGAGTTGGGGTTTTTTGGTTTTGTTTTTGCTTTTTTGAGGAACCAGAGGTGTTTGGCCTGAAAGGAACTGTATATATATGTAGGTCTTTATATTTCTGTAGATCTGTTATATATAGAAAAATGTATTTTATGTGGCTATCCAGGGCAGAAAGTATTGAAGATACAGTGACCTTGGAGATCATCAAGCCTTTTCCTTCACTCACAGGTGGACATCAAAGCTGGGAGAGGTAACGCAGCTTCAAAGCTAAGATTAACACTCCTGATTTCCAGTTTCTTTCAGCATACTGAGCAACCGATAAAGAACAGGTCATGAAAAATGAAACTAATTTCCTATTTTGCCAGGATCCCCAAACTGGTAGGAAGCTCTATAAGCTATGAAGTCCTACATAGATATAAGTTGTTACAATCATTATTCATGATAACGGGTTCAGGACCCTTTCCCACTCAACATCTTTATGAACTGTCTGAAGCAGGTCATTGATTTTCTGGTAATAGGCAGTTGGGCAGACAGTGAGTGTATTTGGATGCCTTGAAAAATGGGGCAAATCCAACATGATGAAATCTAACCAGACCACTGTTAAATCAGCATTTAATACACAAAGCCAACGAACTAGTAGCAAACGCTATGAGAGAGTGAGTTAAGTTGTCTTGTAAGTTCATCTGCGTCAATAGCTGCCAAAGCATTGTCTTTAATTGTGTTATTATGAAAAGAATATTTATATAACAAATAAGCTAATAGTCCCACTGCTGTGGCCAGTACCTTCCATGCTTCACAGTGCCATTATGTCTGTCCGAGTCATTGCTGCTCTAATGAGAAGCAGTTGAGGACACTAGAGCCACTCTTGAATAAGTGATAAAGAGCTGTCACCGTTACCTGAGATGTACCAAAACTGCATCTGGGTCTGCTCAGGCTGCCAGAATAAAATACTATGACCGGGTGCCTTAAACAGCAGACATTTATTTTCTCACAGTTCTGGAGGCTAGAACTCCAAGATCAAGGCGCCAGCAGGTTAGGTTTCTCCCGCGGCCTCTCTCCTTGGCTAGCTGATGGCCATCGTCTTGCTGAGTCCTCGCACGGCCCTTTCTCTGTGCACGCACACCTGGCATCTCTTCTTCTTACAAGGCTAATGAAATGAGTCTGTCAAGTTCTATGACATCTCACATAACTAATAAGAGTGATAATAAGTTGTTTTAGATTTTTAGAGGCTGTTAAAAGAAGTCAAGTATTGTGCCTGGCTCGATTATATCCCACATTCCCAAATCCCACACCCAAAAGTTGTGACATTGCATTCAGTGTTGTCGGGTATTTCAGAAGTCTTGTTGCTCTCCCTCAGAACGCTCTACTTTTCCCATCACCACACCTGTGTCAGCACTCTTCCCTCCTGTCCTAACCCTCATCTTCCCGTGGCCCAGCTGCAGTCCGTGAAAATCGCAAGCTAGGCTAATAGGTCCCTTTTCTGATGCCCCACTGCATTTCCAATGCTATTAATGTAGTTCATTCTAACAGGTGAGCACGGCCAAGGAGGTAGTCAGGGACTGGGGTGGGAGGACTGGGAACCAAGGTCTCTAAACCTTGCTGACCCTGCCAGATATCCATTGATATGAGGCCTCAAATCTTTCACTAGACACCTAGTGCCAGTGTAGGTTGGTGCAGGAGGCCAAAAAAAAAAGGTCAGAAATCACCAAAATTGTGGTCTTTATTAAAGGCTCTGGACCTCATTTTTATCTGATGAGTTCAGCTAGACCAACGGTTGCTATAAGAAGCTCTTTGCATAGATATGGGAAGACTATTCTAAAACAAATGAGTGGTCCAATTTCATCAATACACTCAGCAGGCATTTATTGTGTCACGAGTGGTAATAAGTACTAAAGTTACAGCAGTGAACAAGAGAGATAATGTCCCTACTCTCAAATTTATAATCTAATGGGAAGAAGGAAGACCAAAAAAAAAAAAATGGCAATATCAATATCAGAGAGCAAAAAAAAAATGCTGTGCAGAGAGGTAAAATTGAGTGATAGGATAGAAACCAGATGGCTAATTTGTATTTGATGGATCTCTCTAGGTTGTTGACATTAAGACTAAGGTAAGATGGAGCCGGTCATGATAAGATTGGGGAGAAATTGTTCCAGGCAGAGGGAACAGATAGTGCAAATGCCCCAAAGGGAGGACCAGGTTGGCAAGTCAAAGGAATAGAAGTCAAACCAGGGTGGTGATAACACAGAGGAAAAGGGGAGAGGAGAGTGGTATGAGGTGCACTCAGAAGGTAAGAAGGATCAAATTACATGAACTTCTGAAAACCAGGATAAAATGTCAAATGTAATGCTCATGGGAAGATGTAGAAAAAATTTAAAGAAGATGGACATGATGAAATATTTGCTTCAAATATTGAATTCTGGCTACCAACAAGATCAGTTATGAGACTAGTGCAACATCCAGGCAAGAAACGAAAGAGGCTTGACCTATAAGAACTACTGGAGATGGAGAGGAATAGATGACAGAGTTTGCAGAACTTACTTATTAGTTAGATTTGGGGGTAAGAAAAAATTAGTTAAAAATAACACCTAGATTTGGGACATGAACAACTGGCAGATACACTGCCATTTTCTGAGATGGGGAAGAAGAAGGCAGACGGAGGGCCAAAACAGGAGTTATATTTGAACCACTTTACTTTGAAATGGTATTAGACATCCGTTTGGATGTGTCGGCAGATGGATATAGGAGTCTACGATTCCAGGGAAAGAACAAGACTGCAATAAAAAAATTTAAGTCATCAGTGCACAGGTAAAATTTAAATCTGTGGAGCTGTGTAGGTCACCTAGAAAGAGCATATGAATAGAGAAATGAAAAGATATAGCTCTGGAATGTGCCCACATTTAAAGGCAAGCTAGAGAATGGTGAACCAATAAAGGAAAATGTGGCATCATGGAAGGCAGCAAAAGAAAGTGATTCAAGGAGAAGAGCGCATCAAATGTGTTGAATATTGCTTAAAGAACAAGTTGGAAAGTACAAGAAGTAACCATTGAATTTTATTAATGACCTTGACAAGAGCCATTGCAGTTGATGGTGGGTAAAGAATGTTAGAAGGAAAAATAAGAATATGAAGGCCTGATCAGAATCAAGAAGTTTTCTGTAAGAGAACAAAATGACGGTCACCAGATTGGAGGAGGTGGGGGGGGGGGGGCGGGTAAAAGTGAAAGGGATTAAGATGTATAAATTGCCAGTTATAAACATAGTCATGGGCTATAAAGTACAGCATAAGGAATATAGTCAATAATATTGTAATAACTATGTATGATGTCAGATGGGTACAAGACTTATAAGGATAACATTGTAAGGTATGTTGCACACCTGAAACTAATATAATATTGTTTATGTCAACTGTAATTTTAAAATAATTTTTTTAAAAAGCTTGTTGTAAAAAAAATAGCAAGTAAATAGAGCAGTAACTGGAGGGAGACTGGGGTACATATAGTTTTGTAAATAGGAAATGTGAGATAGAGAGGAAGAAACAGATAATTCAGGAAGAGGACATGTTCCTAAAATCATTTCATATCCCATATAGGACCCTAATGTTGACTGTGGGTCCTCATAGTCTTACCACTCAGATATGGACCTAAGGGGAAATAAATTGTCTTCCCAAGTCCTGTAGCCCAAGAGTCTTTGCCAGGATGGCCACATCTTTCAAGGATGAGATAGTTCTAGGCCCATCTTAGTACACCAGTTCCACAGGAAATAAATACTCTAAGGGAAAATCAAAGAGAGGTCATATACCCAGAAAGTATGACATATGTATGCAATTGCTTTAAATTCTAATCCACTGTCCTGAAAAGCTATGATGTGCCCCCCTCCCACAGGCTTCCAAGCATCCCAACCCAGTAAATATCTGTACATTTTCTTCTGGGCTTTCTTTGGGTGAGGTGCAGGGGCTATAGAGGAGCCTTGAGTTCTCCACAGACAATGTTATATCTTATAAATGTTATAGTTGTCATTTATTCGCTTATATACTCATTGGAAGCTCAATAAATAACAGTCACTGTTCATTGGGCTGGGGATAAATCTGTAAGAAAGAAAAATAGCAAGTCTCTGAGAATCCTGTGCATCTTTCACTCTGTTGGGGAATACAATCTGGAAATAAATAACTATGTAAATGAATATTTATTACAGTTGAGATAAACTACGGGAACAAATACCAGATGTTTTAAGAGTATATAATAGGTGGTGTGAGGGACTAAATTTAGGGGTTAGGAAAAACTGATGAATATAATTTTTCACTGTCTAGTACAAGACCATTTACAAAGTGCTTTCTCATTCATTAAAACTAAGAACAAACTGGAGAGATGAGTAACCATATATTCTACTTTTACAAAAAGGAAAACTAGATTTCAAAGAGGTTAAGTAAAATATTAAACATCTCCTTGTTTTTTAATATATGTATCCCTCTGTCTAGTAATCAACTCTATTATCCAGGACTCACAATTTACAAGGAATGGAACCCCAAACCCAAACTAATGCACATAATTGAAAAGACCAGGATTAAGATAGTAATACAATTTTACCTGGGCACATGGCCACTCAGCTGGACTTCATTGCTCAGCCCTCCTTATAACTAGATGTTGCTGTTTGACTAAGTTCTGATAGTCAAATGTCAGTAGAATTTTACTCAGAGCAACTTCAGAATTTTACCTTTAAAAGTTTTTCCCTGGAGGACATTTGCTTTAAAAAAAAAAAGAGAGAGAGAGAGAGAGAGAGAGAGAGAGAGAGAGAAATACAAGATATAAAAAAACTCAAATGAAACTTCTATAGGTGAAAATTATAGTGTGTGAAATAAAAAGAAAAGTGACTGGGATTAACAGCAAATGAATAGAATTAGCAGGAAATTTTTTTGCAGAAGAAAAAACTAGTGAACTTGAAGATATAACAGTGAAAAATATCTCAAATTAGCACAAAAAGGAAAAAAAACAGAGATCAGTGATCTGTGAAAAATAGCAAACAATCTAACATTTTTGACTCGCAAAAACAAAAAACAAAAAACAAAAAAACGGGAGGGGGAAGAGCAGAAGAATATATGGAAAAATAATCACCATTTTAAAAAATTTAATGATCAATATATCAGGAAGCTTAATGAACAACAAAATATAAAGACTATACCAAAGTGTGTAATATCAACATGCTTAAACCAATGAAAAAGAGAAAACCTTAAGCCATTATGTACATAGTTCCAAAGACAAGAGTTACAGTGCTCGTTTTTGCAGCACATGAACAAAAATTGGAACAATACAGAGAATATTAACATGGTCACTGCCCAAGGAGGACACACAAATTCAGGAATCATTCCATATTGGTTAGAAGAAAAAAGATAATGAGTTACAGCAGACTTCTCAACAGAAAAATGCAATCTATAAAACAGTGGAACAGTATCTTCAACAAACTGAAAGAATATGTCACTATCCCTAGTAAAGTCACTATCCCTAGTAAAATTTCTCTCAAAAGTAAAAGTAAAATAAATTATTTTACAGGCATACAACAGCATTAAAAATTCATCACCAACTTATGATTATTATAAAAAATATTAAACAGCCCTGGCCAGTGTGGCTCAATTTGTTGAGCATCATTCCATGCACCAAAAGGTCACTGGTTTCATTCCTGGTCAGGGCACATGCCTGGGTTGTGGACTCAATCCCCAGTAGGAGGCAGGCAGGAGGCAGCCCATTGATGTGTCTCTCCCCACCTTCCTCTCTGTCTCATATCAATAAAAACATATTTTTCAAAAAGAAATATTAAACAAAGCCCTCATATATAAGAATCTAGAGCTACACAAAGAAATAAAGAATCCCAGAAATAGTAAATATAAAAATAAATATGAAATACTTTTTAATTATTTTGTATTTTTAAAAATTATTTTTAAGTCACTTTAAAAGATAATTGACACCCTGGCCAATTTGCCTCAGCAGTTAGAGTGTCGGCCCACAAACCATAGAGTCCCGGGTTTGGTTCCCACTAAGGGCATGTACCTCAGTTACAGTTTGTCCCTAGCCCCAGTTGGGGTCACGTGGGTGGCAACCACTCGATGTCTCTCTCTTACATCAATGTTTCTCTCTCTCTCTTCCTCCCTGTCTCCCTCCCCCTCTATCTGAAGATAAAAATGCAAGAATCTCCTGGGGTGAGAATAAAATAAAATATAATTGACTATTTAAGACAAATCATTACAGCAGAAAAATGAAACTAGACCATCAACTTACACCCTACACAAGAATAAACTCAAAATGGATAAAATACTTAAATGTGACTCATGAATCCATAAAAATCCTAGAAGAAACTGTAGGCAACAAAATTTCAGACATCATACACAGCAGAATTTTCACTGATACATCACCTAAGGCAATAGAAACAAAGGAGAAAATGAACACATGGGACTACATCAAACTCAAAAGCTTCTGCACAGCAAAAGATACAATCATCAAAACGGAAAGGCTACCCACTGTATGGGAGAGCATAATTGCCAATGATATATCAGATAAGGGGTTAATTTCCAATATATAGAGAGTGCTCATACAACTCCACAAAAGGAAGACAAAGAACCCAATTAAAAAATGGGCAGAGGAACTAAATAGACACCTCTCCAAACAGGACATACAAATGGCTAAGAGACATACAAAGAAATGCTCATCATCACTAATCATGAGAGAGATGCAAATTAAAACAACAATGAGGTATCACCTCACACCTTTCAGAATGGCCGCCATCAACAAATCATCAAACAACAAAGTGAAGGTGTGGAGAAAAGGGGACTCTAGTACACTGCTGGTGGGAATGCAGACTGGTGCAGTCACTATGGAAAACAATATGGTGTTACCTCAAAAAATTAAAAATTGAACTTCCATTTGACCCAGTGATCCCACTTCTAGGAATATAGCCTAAGAAGCCTGAAACACCAGTCAGAAAGAATATATGTACCCCCATGTTTGTAGCAGCACTATTTACAATAGCTAAGATCTGGAAACAGCCCAAGTGTCCATCAGTAGACGAATGGATAAAAAGTGGTACATATACACAATGGAGTACTACGCAGCTGTAAGAAAGGAAGATCTCTTATCCTTTGAGACTACATGTAGGGACCTGGAAAGTATCATCCTAAGTGAAACAAGCCAAACAGAGAAAGACAAGTATCATATGATCTCACTTATTTGTGGAATGGAATATAATGAACATAACAGTCTGAGGAATGGGGTAGTCCCAGAGACGTGGAAGTGGGGTACAGACTGACAATCCCCAGAAGAGGGGATGGTGGGGGAGAGATAAACCACAGAATTTATATGCATGTATGCATGAACAGTGGACATGGACAACAAACTGGGGACAGGGCAGGGAGGGAGGGGAAGAGGGGAATCAGTGGGGGGGAAAGGAGAAACATCTGTAACAAAAATTAATTAATAAAAAAGAAAAAAAAACAAATCATTACAAATTACTTCTGGTTGATATCACACATAAAGTAAAATGTATGACAACCACAGCATAAGGCCAAGAGTTCTTACATAACATGTAAAGTGATTTAACTTAAAGGCAGCCTATAACCAATAATCACACTGTTTTTAAATTTTTTACATTTTTTAAATTACAGTTTACATTCAATATTATTTTGTATTAGTTTCAGGTACATAGTGGAGTGGTTAGACAGTCATATAATTTATAAAGTGTTCCCCTGATATTTCAAGTACCCACGTGGCACCATACATAGTTATTAAAATGTTATTGATTATATTTTTATGCTGTACTTTACATTCCCATGTCTACTTTGTAGCAACCAAGCTGTACTTTTTCATCCCTTCACCACAATATGTACACTCTTAAAGCAATCGGTAAAACAAAATAAAACATAGACAGATGCTGACAAGTCAAGATTGGAAATAAAATGAACTTATAAAAAATATTTTATCTAAAAACAGGCTTTTAGATACATGAGGCAACATGGATACAATGAAAGAAGAAAAGGACAAATCCACAGTAACAGCTGCAGATTCCGACCCAGCAATCGGAATGTCCGAGAGAAGTACGCCACAGAAGAGGCAGTAAGCCTTTAACCTCATTATCAAAACTTTGACTTAGCCGACATTTATTGAGCATCTCATTTAACATCTGCATAGCTTTTTCTTTCAAGTGAACAATGAATAGTCACAAGTATAGACCACGTTCTGTGCCACAAAACAGTCCATAATAAGATTAAAGGGTTTGGAATCTGACCTCACTAAAATTAAACTAAAAATCAACAAGACAAGATGCCTATAAAACCTCAGCTGCTTGGACACTAAACAACACATCTAAGTTACGCATGGGTCAAATAGCAAATCACAATGGATATTAGAAATTATTTTGAACTGAATTAAAATGAAAACACAAAATATCAAAATGCATGGGATGCAGATAGAAAAGTGCATGGAGAAAAATCTATATTAAAATGTTTATATTAGAAAAAGGGACAGGTCTTAAATAAACAATCTAAGCCACTACCTCAAGCTATTAGAAGGACAAAAAAAGGTAATCAAAATCAATGAAAAATAAAACTGAAACAAGATAAAGAAAAAAATAATGAATGAAACTAATTTCTGTTCACTTAAATGATAAATACAATTATTAAACTCTGGCTATAATGATCAAGAAAAAAGTAATGAATGCATAAATTTCTCATGTCAAGAATAAAAGAGAGGGAATTATTATAGACTAGACACATTAAAAGCATGAAAGAATATTGTGAACAATTTTATGCCAATAGATCAACCATTTAGAGGAAATTGACAGATTTATTGTAAGGTACAAATTACCAAAACTCACAAGAAAATGTGTGTTCTGAAAAGCACTGTTGTATTAAATATTTTTAATTTCTAGATAAAAACTTCACCACAAAGAGAACTCCAGGTTCAGATGCCTTTATTGGTAATTTTAGTAAACACTTTATGAAGAAATAATATCAATTCTACACTAACTCCTTCAGAAAATACAAAAGGGGAAAATATTTTCTAACTCATTGTATGAGACCATTACTACCCTAATATCAAAATATGACAGAAAAATAATTATAGGAGACTATTCTTCATAATTATAAATGCCAAAGTCTTGCCCTGGCTGGTTTGGCTCAGCGGTTAGAGCGTCGGCCTGCGGTCCTGAGAGACCCGGGTTCGGTTCCTGCTAAGGGCATGTACTTCGGTTGCAGTTTGTCCCCGGCCCTGGTCGGTTGTGCGGGTGGCAGCCACTCGATGTGTTCCTTTCACATCGATGTTTCTCTCTCTCTCTCTGTTCCTCTCTCTCCCTCCCACTCTACCTGAACAAAAAATGGAAAAATGTCCTCTGGTGAGGATAAAAAATAAAAATAAAAAAAAAAAATAAATAAATGCCAAAGTCTTTACTACATTAACAAGCCTAATCCGGCAATATATAGAAAGATAATACATCAGCACGAAGTGAAGTTTATCCCATAAGTGCAAGACTGGTTTAACAGTCAATCGATATAATTCATCACATCAACAAACTAAAGAAACACTATTATCATCTCAGTAGATTCAGAAAAACATTTGACATAATTCAACATCCCTTCCTGATTTTTAAAAAAATGTTCAGCAGACTAGGAATTAAAAAGAACTTCTTCAACATTTATCATAAAGGTCATCTATGAAAAATTGAAAACTAACATCATACCTAACATTGAAGGATTGAATGCTTTGCCTCTCAAATTATAGACAGGGCAAAGATGGCGTTTCTCACAATTTTTATTTAACACCATCTGGATGGAGATTATAGCCAGTGAGATAAGACAAAAAAAATAATAAGTAAATGAATAAATAAGAGACATAATAATTAGAGAGGGAGAACTAAAACTACCTATATGCAGATTTTTTATGTATAATATCCCACAATTACCAAAAAAAAACAAAAACAAAAACAAAAAAACACTACTAGAACTAATAGCAAGTTTAGCAAGGTCACATGATACAAGAAAAACATGCAAAAATCAATCATATTTCTATATACCAGTAACTAATGATGGAAATTATATATATGTATATAGTTGTTGTTGTTGATTCTCACCGAGGATATTTTTTCCCACTGATGTTCTTAGAGTGGGAAGAAGGGAAGGAGAGAGAGAAAGAGAGAAACATGGATGTGAGAGATTCAATGATTAGTTACCTCCAACACATGCCCTGATGGGGGATCAGACCTGCAACCCTTTGGTGTATGGGACAATGCTCCAACCAACTGAGCCACCCAGCCAGGGCAAGACGCAATTGAAAATTTATGTGATTCATTTTGAGTTGATTTTTATATATGATATGAGGTAGGAATAAAGTTCTATTTTTTATATATGGCAACAAGATTTGACCACAAAAGCTACATGGATAGCAAATAAGGACATGAAAAGTTGCTTGTAGAGAAATAAAACTTAAAACCACAAGACACTACTGCATACCTATCAGAATGGCAAACGTAATCATCATAATTTCTGAAAACATAATCTGCTGACAAGATTGCGGAGCAACTGGAACTCTCATGTAGTGATGATGGAAATACAAAACTAAGCGTGCGTTTTGGAAAATGGTAGCAGTATCCTACCATTTAAACAAACGCGTAACTCACGACAAACACATCCATTCCTAGGGGTTTACCCAATGAAATGAAAGCGAATATCCACACAGAGTTCTACTCAAGTGTTCAGAGCAGCTTCGTGCATAACAGAACCTGAAAATGACCCAAATGATCATCAATGATCATCAGCAGGTGAATGGGAAAACAACTTATAGTAGATCTAGACAATGAGCTATTCGTCAGCAATAAAAAGGAACAAACAATGAATGATACATACAACAGTATGGCTGAATCTCAAAAGCACTATGTTAAGTCTAAGACACTAGATGAAAAGAATACATATTGCACAATATGAAATTCTGGAAAACACAAAACTATTGCTACAGAGAATAGGTTGGTGTTTCTTGGGTGGGGGTGGGGTTGACTCTAAAGGATGGAAATGTTTTTATCTTGATTGTAGTGGTGGTTACATGACAGCATACATTTGTCAAAAGTCATAGGACTACAAGCTTAAAACAGATTAATTCTACTGAATGTACATTATACCACAATAAAGCTGATTTTTTAAAATGTTTTCAAAAATTTTTCTGCTCCCTTTATCCCTTCAATCAGGGCGAAGACAAGCAGTGGAGAAGCTGCCTTGGACTTGGAGAGAAGCCTTGACCTGAGGGAGCAGAGCCATCCTGCCTTCCCGGGTCAGCGTCTCTGGGCTATTACCCGAGAGGGAAACGTATTTACTTGACGCCATTGCACCCACCAGTCTATTATAGCAGCTGAGTCTACACGCTAATTAATACTCCAGCTTCGGGCTCAGCCTAACTGGTTTCAGAGACCCCAGAACTGATGCTCCCCACGTGTTGGCTCCTTTATCAGGCTCCATCTGGAGGCAAACTGCTCGTGTAGCCCCAGCTTCCCATTCCCTGGCAGCTCCCACCGGGCGGACACCGACTACGCCGCTCTGACAGTCCAGCCAAGCCCTCGCACCGCCTTGGCTCTGCCTGGGTTACTTGCCCATCCTTGCGCCAGTCGCTGTGGGCAGGCGAACACGGTGTTGTGACTAGTCAGCTGGATCCGAGTGGCAAGGGATAAATCGCCACAGGGAGCCCGTGGTGTGGGAAGGGGGGGCCCGGGGGCACAGTTTTGAGGGGTAGGAAGGGCGGCCGCTGGAGAGCAGCGTAACAGATGGCCCTGTCAGGAAGTGAGTAAATGAGCAAATGACTTACCCACTGTCGCCCAGCAAGGAGGTGACAGGTGTTTGCGGCTTGCCTCCCCTAACAGATCATAAACACGTTTTTGTTTCTTTCATGTCACCTGCAACACCTGGCACAGAGCAGGCCTGCAGCAGCCACTCCATCAACAGCTCCTGACTTGACTTTTTGTCTGGATTTATTTGCCTTCAACTGGAGTCAAAGTACATGGTTAAAGAGAGATGCCCAAAGAAAACGCGACATGGAAGGAGGAGACCAGGCTTGAGTGAGGATGTGTCTGCGGTGGAAACATGGCGACCAGTTACCTGTGAGTTTTTGCAAGCTGTCCAAGGCCGGGGCCTTACTCAGACGTCCCATTTTAACGTAAAGACAGAGTTCCAGTCCCCCAGATTCAGATCCAGCCCTAGCAGTTGACAGCTGTGTGACGTTGGACAAGTCACTTAACCTCTCTAAGTCCCCGATTTATCATCTAATAAAATGAGAACAATACTACTTCCCAGGATTGTTGGGAGAATAAAGTTTGATGATGGACGTGACAGCACTTTATAAACTAAAGGCACAGTTATAAACTGTGAGGAACCATCACTGCCTAGCTGCTCCTGTGGGCATATATCACTTGTCATCTCCATCATTCCTCCCACTCTATACTCTCTGCCTAGGTCTCTCAAACTCACCCCCAGTTTCAAGCTCCAAGTCTGCATCAGACTTATACAACAAAGACAGTGCCCCCACTTGAAAACATGTGAACTGCTTGCTGTTAAGCCTGTTTGCAACATACTAAAGTGGTTTAGTATGTTGCTAAAAGTTGCAGAGCCAAACAGTGGTAGTGGAGGGACAGAACCCCAGGCCCAGACTCCAGTGACAAGTCCCAAGGGAATCCTTGCTTGCTGGGAGGCACCAGCTGAAATGTGCAGCCTGTGCGGGCGTGGTGTGCACAGCAGCTTCCCGGGCCACGTGGCCCAGGGGAGGGCTTCTAGTGAAGGGTCTACATTCAGCTGCATGACCCTGGGGTTGGGCTGCAAGAAGCTTGTGGCCCATCTGTCAGGACCTTTTGCTGAGCGGCTGCACTGTTTGGACATCATCGAAACTGCCTGAGAGGCTCGGTCATAAACACCAGGCTCTGCAAACAGGAGCTGGGGAGCAGCCTTGAGCCAGCCAGATGCACATGCTTTTACTCCACCTCACGATCACACGTGATACACACTCACCTGCATTCATGAAAACACATTCAGCATACATTCATACACACACTCAGGCACACTCAGGCACACTCAGGCACACCTTCAGACTCTGAAACTATGCACCCACCTCAGGCTTTCTATACGTCACAAGACCAAGCAGTCATGCAATTCACACGTGACCACACACTCAGATGTATTCCAACATGCACACACTTGTACACACGCAGACACCAGAAGCTCCACGTGTGAAGGCTAAGGGCTCTTCCGTGCATTTCCCAGCCTTCATCTCTTTGCTGATTTGTGTTTTCACTCAAGATCTTGGTTCAAAATGTGTTCCCACTGAGCATGTTATCTGAGGCTTCCCAGCCATATGCTTACTACAACAATTCTGCCCATGCGTCAGATCCTGGCATGAATAAAATGCAGCCCACATACGCGCATACATGGCAACGAGAGCCAGAATGTAGTTCTCGCTGTAGGATGGATGGGAGCCTCCGAGAGAGCCTGGCACCTGGCCAGGAGGGGCATCTTCTGCTTGGACAGAGCTTGCAGACAGCTCTCCCAAGGCTGGAACTGGGGTTCCTTTTACAAGAAAGACCAGCACAGTGAGGCTCTCTGGGAGCTGATCCCAGCCTCTGGGAAAGCGAGGCTCCCGTTGGAGAGGAGAGGATTGGAAGGGAGCACAGGGCTGCTCAGAGGAGGCCACAGCTTTGACTTGGACATTTTTGCCCCAGTAACAAGCAGAGCGTGGCTGATGAAAGAAAACAGCCGCGAGGAAGCAGTGAAGCTTTGTGGAGAACAGAGAAGGGACAGGCAGGAGAAAGGAGATGAGCAGCCCCAGTAGGATGAAGAGTGACTGTGACCACGTGACGCAAAGCCTAGACAGCAAACCCAGGCTCTGCCACTCGCTAGCTCTGTGACTTCGGGCAAGGGACGTCACCTCTCTGCACCTTCTCGTTTGTGAAAAGGGCCTGCTAAGTGCTCAGAGGACAGGGTTGTCGTGAAGACTACATGAGTGAATAGGAATGACAGATAACTCGTGTCATCATGTCTGTGGGTAAGGCCCTTAGAACAGAGCCTGGCAGCTGGCAAGTGCGGGCGTTAGTTTCTGGTTGCTGCTGTAACGAGTGATCTCCCTTAGCGGCTTAGGACAAAATACCTGCGGTCTCGCAGTTCCGGAGGTGTGAGTATGAAATGAGGTTCCAGGGTTCAGGTCAAGGTGCTAGCAGGGCTGGTTCCTCTGGGAACCTCATCCAGCAGCCAGAGGCTGCTTGCACCCCTCGCCTCGCGGCCACATCACTCCAATCTCCGTTTCGGTCATCACATCACCTTCCCTCTCTTCGGACCTCCTGCCTCTCCTGATAAGGACCTTCCTGATTGAATCGGGCCCACCCGGATCATTTCGCATGTCAAGATCCTTAACTTAATCACACCTGCAAAGTCCCTTTTGCCATAGAAGGGAACACAGCCACAGGTTCTGGGGATGAAGACATGGACATCTTTGGGAGAAGGGGCATTGTCAGTCTACCACGCTGCTCAATAAATGTTAGTAATTCTTATCAAGTCCTCCCAACTTCCTTGCCCAAAGTCACATGAATGGGAGGTACCGGGGCAATGAGCTCAGATCTCCCTGACCCCAGAGCCCTTTCCCTTCCCACGAAGCCAGTGGGTTTCACTCTTGAGCAGCGTGAGAACCACCCAGAAGGCTTATGCAAACAGAGGTCGCTGGACCCCCCCTCCAAAGTGTCTAATTCTGATTCTGGTGTGGAGCCTGAGAACTTGCATTTCTAACAGGTTTGCAGGTGGTGCTGGAGCTGCTGTCATGGGTACCACACCTTGAGAACCACTGTGCTATAACATGCTGCCCACTGGAAGGAGTGAGTCCCCTGTCTTCGCAAGTGTTCAAGCAGAGGCTGAATGAAGTGGTAGAAGGGCAGATTCATCCAGACACTCTCTACCATGTCTTCCCACCAAGAGGTTCCCAGAGTCCGGGCACTGGGTGGGAAGCGTGCCCAGGGCCCTACTGGGACAGGTGAGCTCAACGCAGCCTGTTAGCTGAGTGCTCTTTAGAGCTCAGGTCTCTTTACCTCCTTTGCAGGCAAGCTGGTCCCGTAAAAAGAGCCCGAGCTAGTGGGTCTAACCGGCCTGGATTTTGACTCTTCACTCACTCACCCACAGCAAATCACTCAACCTCCCAGGATCTAAGTTTACTCCTCGGTAAGGTGGCGAGAGCGCAGCGCCCACCTCCTACGGTTGTTCTATGGATTAGAGAAAATAATGACATAATATGACTTACACAGTATCTGGCACATGGTCTGAGCCTCAAAATTGTTAGGTCCCCTACCCTTGAAAGAAGGAAATGGTGTGTCTGGTCACATACTAGCGAACAAGACCCCACGCAGCAGGGCAGGGGCCGTAGAACGCAGGAGAGAGACAGGACGTGGAGGCTGACGCAGGCAGCAGGAGCCCAAGAACTAGGAAGCAGAAAGCCCTGGGTGGCAGGGCAGGGTGTTCAGAAGTGGGGGAGATGGAGTGGGACACGAGGGTTCCCACTAGCCTTCAGTGGCACCTCCAAACCCTTCCCAGTGGGCAGTTTGAGGGGCCAGATCTGACCCTAATCTTCCCCTGGGTTTCTCTTCCTCTCGCTCTTGAAAAGGCCTCTGTGGTTCTATCTTGAGCCTTGGGGTGAGAGGAGAGAGCTGGAGCCAGCATTTAGCAAGGTCTCTTGTATGGCAGGCTCTGGGCCGAATGCTTTCCCTACTCTCTCCCAGGAGCTGCCCACCGAACCGTGAAGCAGGGATGCTCATCCCATTATCTGGGTGGGGAAAGTGAGGCTCAGAGTCTCACCTCCCTCCCTCCCTCCCTGTTCCAGGTGCACCTGCTCATCCCAGCGGCTCCTGTGGCTCCTGCCTAGTTGCAGGGCCCCTGGGACATGCCTCCTCAGCTCCCTTCCTTCGAAGCAGTCTCTCCGTGTGCTGCACTTTTTTACGAGGCCTCTCGCAGGGCTGCAGGGAAGCCGGGGGTGCGTGGTGGAGGTGGTGAGGACAGTGGGGAGGTGTTATGGCGTCTGTAGCCATTCATCAGCCGCCTTCAAAGAGCTCTCTCCACTTTTGCTGCTTATTATGATGATTATTTTCCAGGCTGCATTGCCCACAATGGTTATCGCCTCCAACTCCAGAGGGCCACGTCAGCTGCCACTGACTTTTATTCCTGCAAATAAAAATGTAAGCTCCACAACAAGAAAACCGCAGGCTAACGAAACAAAGCCCATAAACCCGAATTTTAAATGTGGACAGACGACGGCTGTAATTCTCTGGGTGCCGTCTCCCACATCCCCTCTGCACCCATCGCACTGTTCATGACTCTGCTCCAGAAAGGGTTCCCCTGGGCTCAGAAGGGCCCCAGAGTTAGCGAGTGGGAAGGGGGTGAATTGGGAAGAATTAGGACAAGATTGCGGTGGTTTGCACAGCCCCCTCCCCCAACCAATGTGCACACACTTGCGTAAACCTCCTGGTACAAAAAAAAAAGTCAAATAAAAGCCATCGTCTCTCCAGATATTATGTCTTTGAAGGTTTTCTCTGCGCGTAGACTTTTTCAACTAATTTCCTATTTATTGGTCTCCATGGGAGTCCGGTCCCCTCCTAAAGCAGGTGGCTGGAGGCGGGAGGAGCAGCTGTCAGGCTGGGAGTGGGGCCGAAGGGGCAGAAACCCTCCCTGCAGGGGCACCTGCCCTGACCACCCTTTCTCGGGAGCCTCCCTTGGCATCTCCTGCTCCCATCCCAACTCCTCCCATCACCCAATTTTATTCTCGGTAGCATTTTTCACCATGAAAGTATCTTTACTTGCTAATGCCTGTCTCCTCCACTACAGTTTAAGCTTTATAAGGGCAGAGACCTCCCGGGACTTATTTACCTTGATGTTCCTAGCATGGCGTAGGCTCTGTGTCAGTAAGTGTTACTAAGGACCCTTCTCCCTAGTACCTAGGACACTACGTGGCCTGTAGTAGGTCCTGAATAGATACTTTTAAAGCAATTGACTAACCAGAGGAGGAAGCCCCCTGAGGTTTGGTGGAGCTGGGGGTTGAGCACTAACATCGCTCCGGAACCACAGAATGAACCCATATGACCTAGGGGAGCAGAGTGGCTCAAGGACTCCACCCTCCTTCGAAATCTTGTCCCTGAGTCAGAGAACCGCCGCGATCTAGAAGTTGAAAGGACCTGCAAGTATCAGAGTCCGACTTCCCTGCTTCGTGGCTGTCAAGTCTCCACTGGCACTTTTCCAGCCTGGAGAGCTCTCTGTCGCACAGAACAGCCCACCCATGAATTCAAGGCCCTAATCCCCATGCTGAAGCCTAGGCTAGCCCCAAGGACAGGCGCGGCAATAAAACTGACCACCCTGTCGCTTCTGGCATTGATCTGAGACCCACCACCGTCCACCGCTGGAACAAGAACACAGACCACTCACTAGAAGCCGCCCTCTCGAACCCGGAAGTGTTTCTTCTGTCCAGGGTAAATACTTCCAGTCCCTCTGGCTTTTTTCTCCGTATGTCCCAGTGCTGAGTCCCCTTGCGACCCCGGTTATAACCCTTGAACATGGACTAATTTTGCAATGCTCCCATAAAAATATGCTGCCCAGACGGAGAATATTACCATGGGTGGGGTCTGTCTACAGAGCTGGCCTGTCACCTCCCCTCCTCTAGGCACGAGGCTGCTATTAACACAGCTCTCAGACTAACTCACCAATGGAGAGCGTTGAGATGAAGACAAGGAGCACCTGGGGGAACCCTACCATTGTGAGATGGGCTGATGAAGAAGGGCCAGGGAAGGAACTGAGGAGGAGTCAGAGAGGGAGGTGGAGAGCAGTTTCCCAGATACGAGAAGAATGGGAGAGTGTCTTAAAGCTGTAGACAGTTAATAACCATACAGACCCTGCAGGAGACCTAGGCAATGGGACGAGACCAGGGGCTTCATCTAATGATCCAGCCCATCATGACCTTCGAGGCAGATTTTCCATGACCTGGAAAGACAGAATTTGGACTGCAAGGTTCAGAGAAGAAAATGGGGCATGAGAAGCAGAGGTAGGGAGTATAGACAACGCCTTCAAGATCCAAGGGCAGGACTTTGTTGCTGGGAGCTCTGGCGGGCCCAGGGCAAACGTGGGAACTCATGACTGTGGTGGGCACCATGGTTTGTATGTCCACACATGTCTTTCTTCTGGCAACCACATGTCGTATTCTTCTCCCAACCTCAACCATTTAATCTTAGTGGGACCTGTATTCAGAGGACGGCATGAGTCTGTGCTGGGCCAATCAGAGGCCTTTCCTGGGATCTCTCCCATTGGACCAAGGGAATAGGGTGTTTTCTTCTCTGTGATGAAACCTGGGACTTGTGAGGCCAGGGGTACACAATGGTCATGGTCCCCCAAGCTGGTGGAGAAAGCTCACCGGGAGAATTCAGTGGACATTTCAGAGAAACGGAAGTCATGTCCAAACGGAAGTCATGTGTGACTCAGTTCTGCCCCTGCCCAGCCCAAGATTTGGTAACTTGAGTCACTGGAGCCCTTTGGGACCTACACTAAATCAAACTGGGTTTCTGTCACTTTCAACCAAAAGAATTCTAGTATCAGAACTGCCTACCAAAAGGTGGGGTCCCAAGGAGTCTGGTACCCACAGTGGTTGATGCTAAAACCCCTCACCGTTAGGGCCAGAGCAGCCTTCAGGGACCTCCTGCCCCTCTTGAATCTGCCATGCCCGTCTGGTGGCCAGCGCTGGCCGCACCCAGCATCAGCCCCTGCCGGGATAATGGAGCTGGCCTGGCTGCCTTACAGAGAAGGTTATTTATTTGCTTCATAAGCAGAAGGGCCCGAGGCACATCATGGCAGGGCCCAAGCTTGCCTTTCTTTCCTATTTCACATTATATTTCACCCTGGCAAGGGTGATTCTTCTTGGCCAGGAAATTGATTTTAAATCACCTTTCTTGCAGCTGACAGCCCCACACCACCCTCCCTTCCCAGGGCCTTTGCCCTCTCTCCCTCTCTGCAAAGCCCTCCTCCCTCTCACACTCTCCAGCACCGCCTCTAGACACACTCACAACACACAGCTCTCCTCCACACTGGGGATTGTGTCTGTCCCCCGTCCACGTACTGATGCACTTTTACAACTGGCTCCATCTGTGGCCCTGAAACCAGTCTGAAGGGATGGGGCCCTGGGAGGGGAAGCCGGCTGCAGGAGACGTGACCTCTAATTCTTGGCACCTGCCTGGGGGTAGTGAGCTGATACCCAACAAGAAGTGTTGACCAGTTGCTCCAGGAGGAGCAAGGGAATAGAGACTTGGATGTGGAGGTCTGTGTGCTCTGTTAACCAGTGGCCTCGGCTGAGACACAGGACACCAAAGAGAGGAGAAAACACGGAGGGTGAGTAGGGCAGGACCGGTGCTGCTGACAGAGCGCGCTCCTCCTTGGGCCCTTCCAGCCTCCTTTTGTGTTCATGTTGCCGCTGTATTTCCCATCCCAGCACCTGGCTGCTGGGATGATGCCTTGGAAATGGGTGCACCAGCTTTGGAGCCTGAAGAGTCTCATCCCCACCCAGTTCTGCCACTTCCTAGCTGTGTGGGCTTGAGAGATGGGGGTCTGCCAGCCTTCCCTTAAAGAGCCACATGGTGAACATTGTAGCCTTTGCAGGCCATAAGGTCTCTCACAACTATACTCTGTTCTGCCGTTGCAGAACCAGAACAGCCATAGACAATATATACATGATGGGCGTGATTGTGTCCCAATAACACTTTATTTATAAAAACAAGTGGCCAGCCCTCAGGGCATAATTGGCCCCTCTCCGCCTTAGTCCTGCCAGTTCAGGTGCAACTCACAACATGCTGATGACAGCCACAGGAACTCGGCGCAGACACTCAAAAGAAAACTGCAAAATTGTGAGACAGTGAGACTCTCCGCTAGACACTGCTCACACGTGGAGAGGTGGTCAAGAGCATGCGCTGGGTTCAAGCCTGGGTTGTCACTTGCAAGCTCTGTAACCTTGGGAAACTTACTCAACCACTCTCTGCCTCGTTGTCTGTAAAATAAAGATGCTAAGCAGAGGGATGTGAGGATTCCAGAAGTCAGCTCTTGTGCCAGAACAGTATCTGGAGGGTAGTATGAGCCTTATGAGTCTGGTGAGGTTGCAAGATGGGTAATGGAAGGGAGCTTCCGTGTGATGGCAGAGAAAGGCCTGTAACCAAGCCTTAGGAGGGCTTCTCAGAGGAGGTGACGCTGGAGCTGAGATACCGATGATAAATAGGAATCACTCAGGGGAAAAGATGAAAGGACGCTCGAACATATTACTGAAAGCAAGACAAAGCAAGTCTTATTTAAGGGCTCGTAAGGTTTGGTATTCCCAGGGTTTGCTGCACAGCAACCAGGGGAGACCAGGCTGGAGAGAGAAGCGGGGGCCAGGTCATGCGAGACAGTGAGTACCACACAGCGGAATGTGGATTTTATCTATGACAGTGGAGACCATCAGAAGGTTTTCATTGGAGGTGATGTGTACCTAGGTGTGTGCCCACTCTGGCTTCTGACTCTAGAGGATAGATTCGAGAGGATGAGGGTGGAGGCAGAGGCCAACCAGGAAACCCGTGTACCAATCAGGGTGGGCGGAGGAGGCTCCCCTAAAGTAGGGGCCCCGGGAGAAGAGAAGAGGCACCAGCAGGAGCTGTTAAAGAGGTAGAGGCATCAAGATATGGGTCCTATCAGACGCGGGGAGTGAGAACGAGGGAAGAGTTGAGCAGGACTCCCAGGTTGGGCTTAGCTGAAACAATGATTGGCAGATTCCATTCACATCACCTCTTCCCTTTACAGACGGATTTTGGGCCAGAACTCAAAACCATCACGAAGATAGATATCTCTTCAAGATCCTCAGAAGTGAGATCTCTGGGTCACGTGGTAGTTCTGTTTTTATATGTTTGAGGAGTTTCCGTATGGTGTTCCACAGCTGCTGTGCCACCTTGCATTCCCACCGCTGGTGCACGCAGGTTCCAGTCTCTCCACAACTTCGCCAACCCTTCCTACATTTCTTTCAATAATAGCCATCCTGCCAAAGTGTGAGGTGACATCTTGTGGTTTTGATTTACATTTCTCTGATGATTCATGATGCTCAGCACTTTTTCTTGTGCCTGTTGGCCATCTGTATGTCTTCTTCGCATTTCCATTTCATTGCAGCATTATACACAATAGCCAGGAGGTGGAAACCACCCAAATGTTCATCTACAGACGAAAGAATAAAGAAAATGTGGTACATACGTACAATGGAATATTACTGAACCTTTAAACAAAGAAGAAAACCCTATCATTTGTGACAACATGGATGGACCCAGAAGACACTGTGCCAAGTGGAATAAACCAATCACAGAAGGACACTTACTTGTATAAAGAATACAAAGTAGTCAAATGTATAGAAGCAGAAAATAGATTGGTGTTTGCCACAGGTTGGCGTGGGGGAGGGAGAGAAATACGAGGTTGTTCAGTGAGTATAAAGTTTCAGTTACACAAGATGAATAAGTTCTAGCTAGCTACTGTACAACATAGCGCCTGCAGCTAATGCTATGCTGTTGTGCGCTTGAAACATTGTTAAGAGGGTCGATCTCATGTTAAGTGTTCTTGCCATACACACAAAAAAAGCAAAGGGACACAAGGAAACTTCTGGAAGTGATGGATGAATTTATTACCTTAACTATGGTTATGGTATCACAAGGGTATGCAGATGTCCAAACTTATCAAATTGTATATATTAAATATGTGCAGTTTTTATATATCAATTATACCTCAATAAAGCTGTAAAAAAAAAAAAAATTATGCAATCCAAACCCGTGGCAGGAAGGAGCCTGCCTGAGGTCATTTCATCCATTCTTCTGCCTCTGGACCTGGCTGTGTTCAACCCACATAAAGAGCCAGCCGTGGTCACCGTGGAGGACAGGCGCTCCATGAGCTCACGGGTCAGATTGCTCTGCTCTCATGAGGGAAGCTGCCCTATCGTGGAGGTGAAGGTCTGGAGGCCCTGGAGAGGCCCCTCTTTTAGCAGTTAAACAGAATGAACCCCTGCTTCCTTTTTCCCTTTATTAAAATTAGCCAGCAGGGTTAGTTTCCTTGCTGTAGGAGGAGGGAGGGTCTGGCGGAGAGCCACCCCAACCACACCACAGCTAAGCCCCATGGCCCAGCCTCGACATGCAATTTATCTACGGCCAAGGGAAAGAGGCAAAGAAATGCCATTTCTTCCCTCTCTGGCTGTTTGGGGTCATTCATCACCTTCATGATTTTCATAGCAGTGTGCTCAGCCCTCTCTGCCACCCCCCAGGAAATGTGAACAAATGAGGAACCCGGAACCCTTGTATCAAGGAAGGCATTGAAGCACAGAGGGGTGATGAAGAATGGGATGTCAAATCTCCACCCTGCCTTGCCCTCTTTACTTCTTACTTCAACTCCCTCCCGTGCCCCGGGATTTCCCAAGACAGGACCTGAGGCTGCACCTGGTGGACCAGAGGGGAAGAGTCGCTCTAAACCCTGGAGCATCAGCGGGCTTTGAAAAGGGGGACTGTGATCATGCTTGTGCCAGGTGACCTCTGACTCAAGCCAGCGGAGTGAGCCAGTGATGGTGAGAACAACAGTGGGAGGCCCGTAGAAGTTAAGTTTTAAGGCACCGAGCGTTTGTCTGCCTGGTTACAATGGGACGGGTGCATTGTGTAAGGCGCTCTGGTGCCCTGTGAACCTGAATTTGAAACTTGGCCCCTCCATGACCTCAAGACTTCACACACTGGGGGCAATTCTATTCACCTCGTAGGGCTGTTGTAAAACATTTTAAATTTAAATCTATACATGTTGCTCTCTTGTTTAGAATCCCAAACCTGTGCTTTTTCTTGCTGCTCACGTTGCTCCAGCTTTAGCCATTAGGCGCCCCATCGGGTTGGCGCCTGTCTTCTTTCAATAAGCCGCCAGATGTTCCACCTTCTTCCTGTGTGTTCCATCCCTCAGACTCTGGAGTCGACCACTTCTTCCGGGACTCCTGGTTCTTTGCAGGGCAAGATGATGATTAGAGACCGAGAACTGAGCATTGTGGGTGCTCGTTGCTGCTAGGCCCTCTCATCAGACAGAGCTGGGAAATACACGTGTGTGCACCAACCCATGATGTATGTCTATCTCATTTCTGTACCTAGCTATTATACTGTGGTTTTGCAAGATGAAAATGAGGTGAGAAATACAACAGAATTCTTTGTCGTATTTCTGCAACTCTCATGTTAGCTCAAAATTGAAGGGTGTTTTACATATATAAAGAATCTAGAATGTAATCGCTGTGAATTCCCCTTGCCATCCCTCCACTTCTAAACTTGACTGCTCTGTCTACCTCAAGAGTGTGTCAATGGAACAATACCTACTCCACAGGCTTGTTACAAACCCACTGGTTGTATTTGAGAATGCGAACCCTAAATGTGCCTATAGCAGCAAATTAATGGCAGGAACCACTCCAGCCAGTCCCTTTGGGCAGTTAGCTGACTCTGCCTAAAGTCTGAAGCAAAATCTTTTAGAATATGGAAGCGGATATAGTTTAGGTTTCCCTAGAAGCAGACCCTGAGACAGGATACAAGAATTAATCATTTATTTGGGGGGTACCAGAAACACTATAGGGGAGTGGGAAGTGATCTAGAGAAAGGAAGACACCCAAGATGTGTGCATTAATAAGTTAACTACCCCAGGGAGGGACTGTAGCATAATTCCATGAGAAAACACTGGGCAATTGTGTAAAATGCCTGCTTCAAAAGTACACACACACACACCAAAGTAGCCTGAAGAGGTTATATACAAAGCCCCATTAATAATTGGTTGAGAGCTACTCCCAGGATTGTTGCTCCCCGAGCACATGTAGAGTGGCCTCCTGTGGCTCAGAGAAGAGTCCCAAGACCAGAGCTGCAGATACTGCAGGAAGGCCCTAGCACTTTGCCCCAGACATCAGTGTCCACGCCACACTAAAGTTCAGTCTGCTCGACTCCATCTCCTGAGCTTCTCCAGCTCTCCTGAGCTTCCTTGAGAGGACTGTGTAATGGGAAGAGAATTATGACATCTCCTGAGCTCTGGGCTTAGGAGGAGAAAATTTGTCAAAGAGTCAGTTTTACCTAACCAAATATTCATTAATCTGTGAGAAGGTAGCCAGGTCTGTTAGAGGTGGGAAAAAAGGCACCCAGTGTTAGACCTCAGTCCAGCAACCTCAGTACTTCAGTTCTGGCTAAGAAAGAATTCATGGGCAAGACTCAAACTATACAAGAAAGTTTATTTAGAAAGTCATAGAGTTTAGAAGAAATGAGCTGTAAAAGAAATGAGCTCAGGAAACAAGTTACAGAGGCAAAAGAAGGGCCCTTAGAGCTTATGAGAATGAGAGAAAGAAAGAGATAGAGAGATAGAGAGAGAGAGAGAGAGAGAGAGAGAGAGAAGAGACAGGTGCCGTGAGAGATAAAAGAGGGAGGAGAGAGGGCCTTGCTGAGTCCTCCATCCTAAGGGCTTTTATCTGGAGGCCTTACGGGAGAATCCCAACAGAACATTCAGCAGCAATCCAGTTGTGTCCCCTCAGTGTCCTGGTCTCCACTGATTGGTAGGTGCCAGGGGGTCATTAGTCAATGCAGCTGGTCCTGATGTCAGCCCTGGCATCATTCCATTGGATGTTGTTGCTTCTCGGGGTCTGGAGCTGGAAAGAAGCTAAAGCCTAGATGTCATCTCCAGGGGTTAATGCTTAAAGGAGTGGCCATGCAAGGGTTTGTAGTTTTGCTCCTTGTTAGGTACCTGGTGCTCTACACCCTGGTGACCATCTGAACCTGGCTTACTGTTCTCACCCTGCTCACACCTACTGCAGGTCTACAAATGTCTTCAAAGTGCTATTAAAATATATTTATAGAGAGAGCTAGGTGGCATTTTTCTATATATGAATATGGAAATTTCTGGGTTTGTGAGAGTCTGTGGTTGTGAATGAGAATGAGACAGTGAGGACAGAGCCATGAATTCATAGACTGTTTTAAAGGAATTCTCCCCAACCTTTTGGTGTGTTATGTTACTAAGGTACAGTTGACTTGCAAAGCGCATTATAAATTTAAAAGTTTTATGCATCATTTGCAGAAGTTTTCCACTGAGTTTGCTCTAAGAAAGGGCAATGAGGAGAAAGGATGTCATCTCAACCTTTGCCCTGGAGAAGAGCCAGCATCCCACCCCACCCTGAGGACCCAGAGCGTCTCTCTTGCCTGGACAGAGTCACCATGTAAAGAGTCTGTGCATCTTAGGGGTGAGCGAACACTGGAATCTGACCCACGCTCCCCTCACCGAGTCAAGCACTCCAGTGCAGGATTGCATCTGTCAGGGGAGTTGGGGGGAGGCCATCTTGCCTCAATTTGCACAAAAGCACCATATGGGCTGGCAGCATGCATGTGTGCAACCTGCATTCCATGCAAGCACCAAAGACGGGGAGTCATCACCATTGTAAGCATTGCAAGATCAGAACACGGGGAGGAGAAAGACTTGTCCAGGCTGTATTCCTTTGCTAGGGCTGCTGCCGTAACAAAGTGCCACAGACAGGTGGCTTCGACGACAGAAACTTATTTTCTCACAGTTCTGGAGGCTAGAGATCAGAGATCAAGGTTGGAGTGGGGCTGGTTGGCATGTAGATGGCCACCTTCTCTCTGTGTCCTTACATGGTCGTCCCTGTGTACACATCTGTCTTCATCTCCTCTTCTCATAAGGACACCCGTTATATTGGATTGGAGCCCACCTGAGAGACCTCATTTTTACTTAATTACCTCTTGAAGACCCTATCTCCCAATACAGTCACATTCTTAGTGATGGGGGGTTAGGACTTCAACACGTGAAATTTGAGAGGACACGATTCAGCTCACAACACACAGCAACACAGAAAGTCCTTGCTGGCTCCAGAAATAGAACTTGGTATTTTCTGACTTCCCATGAAGAAGCTCTGGGGCTTCTTCCAGAGTTCTCATGTCCCTGTCAAGCCCTGTTTTTGACAGAGGTATAAATGGACTACAGACGCTAAGAAGAAGAAAGCAGTCGTCTCATTGCTATTCCCACTTAGCGAGTCATGTCGCCATCCCCAAACGAAGCCAGGGTCTCCTGTGACGCCCACATAACACCCACCTCCGTCGGTTCCCTCGGCAGAAGCGGTGTCATGCCAGAGCCGAGAGCTCACAGATGCCTTCACTGAGCTGACACCTCCCACCTGATCTGCACAGAGAATGGGCTTCCACAAACCTAGCTTCCGGGGACATTCAGGTCATTTCTGCGTGATGAGAAGGCCACCATGGTGAGGCCCCTTCCACGTGAAATTCCACAGCAAAGAGGCTGTGCTCACCTCCACTCGGGGCTCTGAATGGTCCCAAAGTAGTGCAGTGCACAACCACGTGACTGTATGAGGCAGCCCTGCCACCGCATCCACACCCCTTGCTGCACAAGTTCTTTCTCGGTTCCCTCCTTGCCTCCCCTCTCAGCCCCTCCCCTCTCAGCCCCTCCCCCTCCCCAGTCCTTGGCCAGTCTCCCTTGCAGCCAGTCAACCAACAGGCAGCGTGGGACCCTGTCTTCCAAATTGTCCCTGATGACCTCCACCTCCTGGCATTCACACCCTTGTATAGTCACCTCCCACATTGTACCAGGTGGGTAGAATACTACAGAAATGGTGATATGTCACTTCCAAGATCAGGTTGTAAAGACACTGTGGCTTCTGTCTTTGTTTTTTGTTTGTTTGTTTTTATTTTTCTATTTATTATCAGATAGAGTGGGAGGGTGGGAGAGAGAGAGACACACACAGAGAAACATCAATGTGATAGAGCCACATCGACCTGTCTTTGGAGCTTCTGGAGGAAGGCATGTCATGAGAAATCCTACGGTAAGGAGCTGAACCTTCCTAACAACAGACACATGAAACAGATTCTCCAGACCCAGGCAGTTTTCAGAGGACTGCAGCCCTGGCTGACCCACAGCTAAGCTGCTCCTGGATTTCTGACCCATGAAAACTATGAGATGATAAATGTTTGTTGTTTTAAACCAGTAAGTGTGGGGTCACTTTTTACACAGCAATAGTAACTAATGCAGGCAAACTACATGTTGGCTTAAATCAAGTCAGCCCCTCACAGAGCAACCTCTACTGAGCTGTGTTTGGATGTGTCCCTACTTCTATCGGATGGGGTGACAAGAAAGAGCCATGTAAAATATTTTGCTATGCACCTGCTATTAAGCATGTTGTTTATTGCTTCATTAACTTTGTGGTTCTCTTTGTAACGGGCCATGTGAGAAACACTTTAAGAGTTTATTTAGTACAGGGTTTGCTTTTATTCAAGTATTCATTATCTGAGCTGCTACATTTATGAGTTTACTTAGGAGAACAAAGTCCCCACTTATAGTATTAGTCCCCTCCCCCCTTTCCTGTTCCTCCCACATTCACACCAGGGTCTTTTCCATCCTCTCCCATCAACACCTTTGCTGCTCAAACTCCCTCTGGTTGACAGGCGATCAATACACTGGAAATACAATGCAAGCTGATTGCAAAGTATAACTGTAGACATTGCAGAGAAAGACGGTAGGATTTCACACAGACCAGAAGAGCGAAGTTGGAGACGTGCTGGCTTCCTGCACAATGGCTTTGACAAATGTGAATTGGGGAGCCTTCTAGCAGTTAACAGCTGAAGAGGGGAAAACAGCAAGGAGAAGACACCAAGAAGACTTTGAAAGAGATTGGTTTAAATATCAAAGGAATAAGAGAGGCTCTCGAGAAAATTGATAAGTGCTCAAAGAGTTTTTGCAAAAAAATAACCCTTTTTATGATCATGCTGCAAAAGTCAAACATGAATTTGAGAAGGTTATTTCATTTTATTATATACTTTTGTTGGGGAATTTCACCAGTGAATGCAACCCTTGGTTCACTCTGTTCAGAGACGAGGTGGATAGTTGCAGGTGCAAAATCCATTTTGTTAATTTTGCAATAAAATAAACTTATTTTAATTATTGTTTTTATTTTTCAAGATGCAGCCCAACAAAGCTCTTTTATAAATATTCACTGTGAAACTTCTGTCCCAATCTTCAAGGGCTATTAAAAGTAGACTTTTTCTAAGGGCTCAGTCTCACGAGAAAGCCCTCCCCCTACTTTAGACATCAGTAGAAAGTCCAGGTTGTCAGCCATGCTTCTGACCAACCTATCGGAGGTTCCAATGACCCCTTCTTGGTTTAATTAATTTGCTAGAGCAGCTTGCAGAACTCAGAGAAATATTTTACTTACTAGGCTACTGGTTTATTATAAAAGGATATAAGTCAGGAGCAACCAGATGGAAAAGATGCACAGGGCATGATACCTGGGAAAGGGCATGGAGTTTCTATGCCCTCTCTGGGCACATCACTGTCCCAGCATCAGCACATGTTCACCAAGCCCCATCCTTTGGGTTTTATAGTCTTCATTATATTGGCTTGATTGATGAAATCATTGGTCTTGGGGGGGTGGCTAAAAAGGTCCTACCTTCTGCTCACATGGTTGGTTCTCCTGGCAACCAGCCCCCCATTTTTAGGCACTTTCCAAAAGTCACCTCGTTAACATAACAAAAGTCAGCTTTGTAGCTCAACACTTAGGAAATTCCAAAACTTCTGGGAGCTCCGACCTGGAAATGGAGACGAAGAACACATATATATTTCTTATTATGAATCACAATACCACACTAAGTCAAACTTTGCTGTTATATGTTTTAGTTCCTCTTTTATCCTTGGACACAATTTTTCCCAGTGTCCATCCTTTACTAAACCAATTGAACATGTGTTATCGACGTAAAAAACATCCAAACCCGTAGAGAATTTTTGCGAGTTTATTTGAGCCAAACCGATAACCATTGCCGGGAAGCACATCTCAAAGAATTGAGAAAATGCTCCAGAGAATGGAAGTTTTGCCACCTGTGTCATACACCAGACTCAAAGGGGAAGTTACAGGGGTCACATGAAATGCGCTGGCAATACATTAGGCGGACGGGAGAAAGCTAAGCGGGGAAATCTCTGAAATGGGATAAAAAGCAAACCGGATAGACACACACTACTTTTACCTTTTACATTGGCGGGTGTAGGATAGTTAACAATTAACATTTGCAACACACAGAGATGGTATATGGGAGAAGAGAACAACAGTGAGGGCTTCTGTGGTCTCTGAGGGGTCTGGAAAAGGGGAATTACTCTGACATTCCAAAGGTATGTTATCGAACATACAAAAAAGCAATAGACAGGCTCAGTTAAGGTAAAGACTGACCTTTGTCGGGGAAGATACTGGCCTTGAACCTGACGACCCCCTTGACATGCTTTTAGTTAGGAAGTTTCAACTTCAGACCATCCTGTGTGTTTGCTTTGGTCTCTGAGTTTGTAAGGCCACCACGCAGGCCTCCCCTGAGCTTGTGAGGTTTCACATGCGCCCCTTTTTCATCCACAGTATGTTGTAGGCAAAGTGTCTCAAATATGTAGACAGAGGCAGCACATTCACTATTGACAAATTCTGCAGCTGCTCGCTGGGAGGTGGCCGCGGACTTCTCCGTGCCCTGTGGCCTCTTGACAGCCTTCGGCCAGGATATCCCGGGCCCTGCCCCCAGCCCCCCGCTTGCTCCTCAGCACAAGGATCTCCTATTACTCTGTCACCCAATGTCTGTCCTCCCCTTCTGGGCCCCTTTTCCCAGTGCGGAAATGTCCCTGCCTGAGACATTTACTCTCTCTCCAAATGTGTCCAGATGGTGTCTAGAAAGCTAGAGTGGTCCAAAAGCCTTCTTTTCAAGTCAACAAAGTGTGTCTTAGGGTCACTCCCGAGTTCACTCTCCACCCCACACCCGGACACACACCCATTTTGCTTCGCTAGCCTATTATGAGATATTGAAGGTAGACAACGGTGTGGAGCCTGCGTGAACACCGGTGCGCCCCATCCAGCCTAAGCGACAAGACGCGCTTAGAGGCCAGGCCTTCTCTCGCCGGCTCACTTCCGGTCATTAGGAAGCAGCCGCAAGAGTTGCGCTGGAGGGGAGCCTGGGATTTGGAGCAATGACGGACACTAAAGAGCACGGGAACCTTAATTCTGGTTACAAGTATTCCCCCAGATACTTAATCTTCTCTCCAGTGTGACCAGGTAGCCTAGGGAAGAGGTGGAAAGGTTGGGCGATATGGTCGAGTGGAGCGGAAGGTGTGGATCACCGGGCCGAAGCCTGGGATTGAACCTGGCTCCAGTGTGTGCTGGCTGTGCAACGGAGGCCCAGTTATTGAAACGCCCCATTCCTCTAGCTTCCCCATCTCAAAAATGGGCTGATATTACTGACTTCATGAGGTTTTCCTAAAAGTTAAATGGTGAATTTAGAAGAGAGCCTGGCACATCGTGAGTGGTAGATAAGAGTTTGCTTTGCTGTCACTACTATTACCACTGTATTATTATTACCTGACTTGCCCACTAAGGGGAGCTATACTCTTCTATATAATTTTCTGCCCCCAAGGGTCCCTAATGCCTCAGCTCTAGGCAATCAGCTCCCACCACAGATTCAGCCACACCCAGGCTCCGGACCCAATCATCTGGTACTTAGAATTTAAGAAGCCCATAGCCTGCTGCTAATGATTCATCCTTGTCAGCACGGGACCTTGGCACCATTCTGACCTCATGCCCAGGAACACTGGGGATGTGTCTCACACCTCAGCATCAGTTTTCCCAGGGCTGTGAGGGGCGAGGCGAGTGTCCTGCAGCCAGATCTTCCTGGAGTTGACCACTTGTTATAACTACTCCAACAACATCCTCTCCTGCCACATCCTTGCCTGGCTGGTGGGATGTCCTTGGACTGCCAATCACTCCACCACCAAGTGAATAATACCTTTGCCCAGTAAACACGTCTAACCTCTGAATCTGAGACCTCCCTGGCCTACATCAACCCACCATTAACTAGATCCTCTTCTGAGGACAGTCGCCAGTTTGAGAATGGTACCTCTTCATTTCTACCAAGTTTCCCTATCGCTTTCAACTACATAGTTCGATTTTTTTGTTGTTGTCATTAAATCTATGGCCTGTTGCTAATCAGCCTCCTGCCTTGGCATTTGCCCACAGATCTTATAAGTAATCCGAAGCATGGGGGTAGGTTAGGCCTTCCCACAAAAGCAATTGCGTTTTATTGCCGCCGTAACTTTGAGTTGCTGAGTAATGAGATTGATTTCTCAGAGAGGTAAAAGGCAAACATGTGGCCACTCAACAGCCAACTCATTCCTTCTCACTGTGGTGCTTCCAAGGGCTGCGTCTCGTTTTTCCTCATGTTTGGTCACGGCATCCTCCACTGTGGAGAATTTCTGGGAGGTGTTCGATTTAAGCAAGCTAAACCCGGTCCTAGTTTTCTTTTTTAAGTTACCTGGATGGGCAGGACCTCCTGAAAGGTGTAGAAGGAACATGGCAGGCTCTCTCTCCAGCAAAGCAATTATTTAATGGGTGAAAATTATTTTTTAAGAAATTATTTAAAGTCTTTGGAAATTGTCCTAAGGGCACGCAGCAAAGGGAGAAATGTTCATTCAAGAAAAATCTACTAAATCTCAATAAGAACAGTGAGAATCCACGGCATTTGAGCCATAACTCAGCCCCTTCACCCCTACCCCAGCTCCATATTACAGAAGTTCTAACCAAATCAGTGTCACCAAAAAGAAGGGAGCTCCCTCTCCGCGCGGCTCCTAGTCTGGAGCTACTGCTTCATCTTGGCAGGTCCAGGCTACAGGCCTCTGTCATTCCCTCCCCCAGCCCCCAGTTGCAGGAGTTCTATTCTGCTTGACCCTGCAGAGAGGACCTGTCTCCCTCCCCTCACTCAGGCCCACTCACAGGGCTCTACTCCTGGCACGCCAGGCCGAGCCTACTAGGGCCCATCACTCTCTCCCTAGTTCACTTTAAAGAAGAGGCTTCATGTTACTATATATAACAAGGAACATTTTAAAATGATAAAAACATCACTCCATCAGGAAGATATGGCAATTATAAATATATATATGCACCTAACAACAAAGACCCAAAATACATGAAGCAAAAGCTGACAGAACTTAAGGGAAAGAATAGATATTTCGACACATGGTTGGGGACCTCAATACTCTTCTTTCAATAATGAATAGAACAACTAGAAAAAAACTCGATAAGAAAATAGAAGACTTAAACAACACTATTAAACAACTAGACCTAAAAGACACCAATAGAACACTCCAGGTAACGGCAGCAGAATACACATTCTTTTCACACACACAGTGAATGTTCTCTAGGATAGCCCTTTGCCAGACTACAAAACAAGCCTCAAAAGGAGTTAAATTAGAAATCAATAACAGAAGGAAATTCTGAAACTTTACATATATATATATATTAAACAACATACTTCTAAATAACCAATGAGGCAGAGAAGATTTCAAAAGGAACATTAGAAAGGACTTTGATATGAAATAAAACAAATACACAACATATCAAATTTATGGGACGTAGCTAAAGTAGTTCTCAGAGGGAAATTTATAGCTGTAGACACATATACTAAAAATTTAAGGAAAAATACTCAAATCAATAACCTAGTCTTTCTCCTTAAGAAACTAGAAAACTAGAGCAAACAAAACCTAAAGCAAGCAGAAGGAAGGAAATAATAAAGACCAGAGCAAAAAATATAAAATAGAAAACTCTTTTGAAAATAGAAAAAAAAAAAGACAAAAATTAGTTATTTGAAAAGACTTACAAAATTGATAAAACTTTAGCTAGAGTGATCAAGAAAATAAAAAGAGAGAGAAGGCATAATACTGAAATCAGAAATGAAAGTGGAAGCATCACTACTGATCATACTGAAATTTTTAAATAAATAAAAAGATATATAAAGGAATACTCTGAAGAACTATATCCCAAATAAATTTTATAAATTACATGAAACAGGAAATTCTTAGAAAGACACAGATTACCAAAACTGACCCAGGAAGAAAAACAAAATCTGACTATACCTATAACAAGTCAGAGATTGAATTAGTAGTTTTAAAACTCCCCACAGGAAAAAAAATACTCATGCTCAAATGACTTCACTGGTGAATTCTACCACTCAAAAAAGTCAATATCAACTTCCGGTCAAGATGGCAGCGTAGGTAAACACGGTATTGCCTCCTCCCACAACCACATCAAAATTACAACTGAACTACAACACAACCATCATACAGAACTGCCTGAAATGGAGCTGAATGGAAGTCCTACAACTACGAAATTAAAGGAACAGCCACAGTGAGACTGGTAGGAGGGGTCGAAATGCAGACGGGCTGGTCCCACACCCACATGTGGTGGATAAAAATCAAGAGGGACACCTCCGCTGGGAAGGTCCTCCCTGAGGAGTGAGGGGTCCCCATCCCACACTAGGTGCCCAGCTCAGGGTTCCAGCGCCAGGAAGAGAAGTCCCCATAACTTCTGGCTGTAAAATCAGTGGGAACTAAGGCTAAAGGAGGCTGAGGCTTCTGGAGTCTCAGGCAATTCCACTTAAAGGGCCTGAGCACAGACTTACTTGGACTTGGTCCCTCTGAGCTCGGAGGGGAGACATTCAGGGAAGAACTGAGCTGTTTGGCCTCAGGATAAGGGCTGGAGAGGCGGCTTTCTCCTGGACAGAAGTGCTGGCGGAGGCTGATGTTCCTTTGGTGAGTCCTTTCCTGGGGCAGCAGACAGCTGCCATATCTGGGACTCCAGCAACCTGGTTCACACTGTTTGCCCTGCCCTGGTGATTCCCTGAGGTCCTGCCCCACCCAACTTTTGGGCCCACCCAAGCTATTTCCAAAGGCTATACCATAGAATTGGTCTGTCCTGGATCCTGCTTCAGAGTTTCCTAAAATCTCTCAAACAAGCAGCATCTGGTCTCAGCGAGCCCCATACCTCACATTAAGTGGCACTAGAAGCAGCCAGCCTTGGTTCACAACTTGGCTTTTCCTAAACACCTCCAAGCCCAGCTCAAGAAGCAGCCAACTGCAGATCACTTTGTAGCTTATGCCTGTGGCCCTGGGTAGAACACAGGCAGTGACTGACCTTGCCCCAGAGCCAGCATACCCAGTGGACAGCTTCAAACCCTATCGAAACACCACTACCCAAACACCTCCACAAGTGACACACTCTATGAGCAGACTCAGTGGGTACCAGAGCCCTGCTGAGTAAGTCTTCCTCTGTGTGGTGGGCCCCTGCAAGCTGATCCTCCAAGGTAGTCAGAGGCCAGTCACCAGTGGGCACAGCCAATCCTTGCAGCTGATCAGCCCGAGTAAATCTCTCCCATTGATGTGCCAACAGCAATCAAGACTAAATTACAACAGAAGGGTATACAGTCCACACTAGGGGTGCACCTCGAGGGCCCAGCTGGGGTGATTAGTAAGACCGTGCCACTGGATCCTACAGGACACCTACAATAATAGGCCACCCTACAAAGCCTAGGAGACATAGAAACTCTACCTAATACATAGAAACAATCACAGGGAAATAGTCAAAATGAGGAGACAAAGAAACATGTCCCAAATGAAAGAAAATAACAAAACTTCAGGAAAAGAACTAAACAAAATGGAGGTAAGCAATCAATCAGATGCAGAGTTCAAAACACAGGTTATAAAGTTGCTCAAGGAACTTGGTGAGACATTCAAGGGCCTTAGTGAGACCTCCAAGGAACTTAGTGAGAACATCAACAACATCAAAAAGGACCAGTCAGAAATGAAGGATGCACTAACTGAAATAAAGAATAAGTTACAGGGAATCAATAGTAGAATAGGTAAAGCAAAGAAGCAAACCATCAATTTGGAATATAGAAGCAGAAAACACCCAGTCAGAATAGCAAAGAGAAAAAAGAATCCAAAAAAATGAGGATAGTGTAAGGAGCCTCTGGGACAACTTCAAGCATGCCAACATTCGTATCATAGGGGTGCCAGAAGGAGAAGAGAGAGCAAGAAATTGAAAACCTATTTGAAAAAGTAATGACAGAAAAATTCCCTAACTTGGTGAAAGAAACAGACATATAAGTCCAGGAAACACAGACAGTCCCAAATAAGTTCAACCCAAAGAGGCCCACACCAAGACACATTATCATCAAAATGCCAAAGGTTAAATACAAAGAGAGAATCTTAAAAGCAGCAAGAGAAAAGCAACCTGTTATGTACAAAGGAGCTCTCATAAGACTGTCAGCTGATTTCTCAAAAGAAACTTTGCAGGCCAGAAAGGAGTGGCAAGGACTATTCAAGGTGATGAAAAGCAATGACCTACAACCAAGATTATTCTATCAAGCAAAGCTATCATTTAGAATCGATGGACATATCAAGAGTTTCCCAGACAAGAAAAAGCTAAATGAGTTCATCACCACCAAACCAGTATTATATGAAATGTTGAAGGGTCATCTTGAAGGAGAAGAACAAAAATATGAACAATAAAATGGAAATTAATACATATCTATCAACAATTGAATCTACAAACAAAATGAACAAGCAGAACAGAAACAGACTCATAGATTCAGAGAACTTTTTGTTGCTTGCCAGATGGGTGGGGGCTGAGGGTATGGGTGAAAAAGATGAAGGAATTAAGAAGTACAAATTGGTTCTTAGACTGATGAACCTCAAAGGGAAGGGGGGAGAGAGGGCGGGATGAGATAAACCAAAGAACGTCTATGCATATATGCATAACCAATGGACACTGACAATAGTGTGGGGAAGGTAGGAAGGGGGCGGGATTGGGGAGGAGGAGTCAATGGGGAAAAAAAGAGGAGAACATCTGTAATACATTCAACAGTAAAGATGAGTTTTTAAAAGAAAGTCAATAGCAATCTTTCGTGAAATCTTCCAAAAATAACAGAAGAGCCCTGGCTGGTTTGGCTCAGCGGTTAGAGTGCCGGCCCATGGACCAAAGACTTCTGGGTTCAATTCCAGCCAAGGACATGTACCTCGGTTGTGGTTTGTCCCCAGCCCCAGTTGGGGTCATGCAGGTGGCAGCCAGTCACTGTGTCTCTCTCACATTGATGTTTCTTTCTCTCTCTCTCTTTCTCTCCTTCCCTCCTGCTCTATCTGAAGATAAATGAAAAAACGTGCTTGGGTAAGGATTTAAAAAATAAAATAAGATAAGAAAACCTCCCAACTCTTTCATAAAGCCAGTATTACGCTGATATCAAAACAAAACAAAGACATTCATATGAAGGAAAAACTGCAGACCAGTATCTCTTATGAATATACTTGCACAAATCTCTATTTTTTTTTTTTTTTGTCCTTACCCTAGGACATTTTTCCATTTTTTGTTCAGATAGAGTGGGAGGGAGAGTGAGGAAAAGAAAGAGAAAAACATCGACATGAAAGGGACACATCGAGGGGCTGCCTCCCGCAAGCACGACCCAACCAGGGCCGGGGACAAACTGCAACCAAGGTATGTGCCCTTAGTGGGAACTGAACCCAGGTCTCTCTGGACCACAGGCCGATGCTCTAACCGCTGAGCCAAACTGGCCAGGGCTACTTGCATAAATCTTAAACAAAATACTAGCAAACTGATTCTAGCAACATATGCATAAAATTATTACACCATAGCCAAATGAGATTTATCCCAGAAATATAAGTTAGTTTAACATCTGAAAATCAATTCCTATAATATACTTATATTAATAGAATAAAAGACAATGAAGGATTCTTTCAAAAGATACAGAAAAAGCATTTGACAGAATTCAATATCCTTTCATAATAATTAAATAAATACCCAAAAAACTATAAAAAGAAGAAAACTTTTTCAAGTTGATAAGGGCATCTGAGAAAAACCCACTGGCAGCACACACACAGTGGTGAAAGTCTGGGTGCTTCTCTTCTGATACCAGGAAGTAGACAAGATGTCCACTCTTGCCACTTCTAGTCAGTACTGAACTAAAGATTCTCAGGTTTCAGCCAGGATAGTCAGGCAAGAAAAATAAATAGAAGTCATCCACATTGGAAAGGAAAAAGTCAGACATGACGTGATGTTATATCTAGAAAACCCTAAGATATCGACTCAAAAAACTATCAGAATTAATAAATGAGTTCCGCAAGGATGCAGAATACATAATCAATTTATAAATATAGGTTGTATTTATATTCACTGGCAAGAAACATTATGAAAAATTAATTTAAGAAAGCAATTTTGTTTACAATAGCATGAAAAAGAATAAAATATTTAGAAATAAATGTAACAAAAGGAGTGCAGGACTTGTACACTGAAACTACTGAATATTGCTGAAATAAATTACAAAGATCTGAATACGTGGAAAGACATTTCATGTTAATGAATTGGAAGGCTTAATATTGTTAAATGGCAAAACTTGCCAAATTCATCTACAGATTTAACAGGATGCCTGTCCAAATCCCAGCTTCCTTTTGTGCATAAATGAAAAAGCTTATCTTCAAATTCCTATGGAAATTAAAGGGATCCAGAATAGTCAAAGCAATCTTGAAAAACAATGTGTTTGAAAGACTCACACTTTTTTATTTCAACTTGCTACAAAATTACACTGTAATCAAGACAGTGTGGTACTGGAATAAGGATAGACCTATAGATCAATGGAATTGAATTGAGAGTCTACAAATAAGCCCTTACATTTATGGTCAATTGATTTTCAACAAGAGTGACGAGATTATTCACTGGAGAAAGAACAATATTTCAACAAATAGATCTGGGACAACAAGAAATCCACTTGCAAATGCATTCATTGGAACCCCTACCTCAATTATACACAAAACTTAATTCAAAATGGATTAAGACTTAATTATAAGTGCTAAATTATAAAACTCTTAGACAAAAACATAGGAGTAAATCTATGACTTTGGGTCAAGTAATAGTTTCTAAATACTATGCCAAAAACACAAGCAACAAAAGAGGGGAAAAAAAGTAAATTGGACTATCAATATTAAAAACTTCTGTGCTGCTAATGATATCATCAAGAAAGTGAAAAGATAACCCACAGAATAAAATGAAATATTTGCCTATCATATATCTAATGAGGGACTTGTATCCAGAATGTATTTTTAAAACTCTTGACAACTCAACAATAAAAATACAAATAACACAATTTTTTAAATGGTCAAAGGATCTGAGTAGACATTTCCCCAAGAAAGATATTCAACATCATTAGTCATTTGGGAAATGCAAATTAAAACCACAATGAGGTACCACTTCACACCCACTAGGATGGATATAACTACAAAGACAGGCAATAACAAACATCAGTGAGGATGTGGAGAAATTGCAACCATCACACACTGCTGGTGGGATTTTAAAATGGTGCAGCCACTTTGGAAAACAGTTCAGCAGCTTCGCAAATGTTCATGATAAAGTTACCATGTGACTCAGCAATTCCACTCCTATTCATATACCCCTCAGAAATGAAAACATGCATCCATACAAACACTTGTACACAAATGTCCGTGGCAGCATTACTCATAATAGCCAAAAAGTGGAACCAATCCAAATGTTCACCAACTGATGAATGGATAAATAATATCTGGCATATCTGTACAATGAAATACTATCCCACAATAAGAACGAATAACATACTGATACATGCTACCACATGTGTGAACCTTAAAAACATTATTTTACGTGAAAGAAGCCCGTCACAAAGACCATATATTGCATTTCTATGAAATATCCAATTATATAAAATATCCAGAAATGCCTAGAGAGAGAGAAAGTGTATTAGTGGTAGACTAGGGCTAAAATCGGGAGCCCAGGGATGATGGGAAGTGACTACTAATAGGCATGAAGTTGATCTAGGAGCCAACAAATTTTTCTAAAATTAAATGTGGTGGTGGTAACACAAACCCATACATATACTAAAAAACATTGAATTCTACACAATAAATGGGTTGATTGTGTAATATGTGAATTATGACTCCTAATGTCAACTATGGGTTTTAGTTATAAATATTTTTATAAATGTACAGTTGTAACAAGTGTACCACACTAACACAATATTAATAATTAAGGAAATTGGGGATGGAGAGGCGGTGTATGGGAACCCTGTACTTTCTGCTCAGTTTTTCTGTGAACCGAAAACTATTCCAAAAACTGAAGTCTATCAAGTTTGCCCAATTTTCCCCGGTCACTGCTCATGTGCAGTCCTGTTGCCTACCACTCACTCAAACACACAAACATCCTCGATTCTTCAGGGTTCACAATTCGCTCTTGTCACTTTCCACAAAGAAATGAGTAAATAATTTATTTTTTTAAATAAACAGTTATGGCTCTGGCTAGTTTGGCTTAGGAGTTAGAGCATCGGCCCCTGGAACAAAGGTTTGATTCCCGGTCAAGGGCACACACCTGGGTTGCAGGTTTGCTTCCCCAGCCCCAGTCAGGATCATGCAGGAGGCAACCAGTCAATGTGTCTCTCTCACATTGATGTTTCTCTCTCTCTCTCTCTCCCCCTCCCTCCTTTCCACTCTATGTAAAAAATAAACAAATAAATAAACTGTTATGTAATATTTGATGCATCTAAAAGATGCTACGTATGAGTTATATAGCACAATAACTAAGTGAATACCCCGTCAAAACTAGAATATCAGCAGTATGGCTGCCCTCACTCATCTCCTTCCTCCCCGCACACAGAACAAGCCTTGTGCTGAACTGTGTACCACTCCCTCGCTTCCTGCGAGACAGCGTGGGGTCAGGAAGGCAGCTGTGGACCTCACTGCCCAGATCATTGCCCTGGTAGCAGGCAGATCCTAAAATGGCCCCAGTGGTTCCAACCAGCTGGTACTTACTGGGCCCAATCGTTTCTCCTCCAAAGAAAACAGCAACCACGATGGGATGCCACCTCCCGGTGGGGCTGCAGAAAGCTTCTAGCAGCCACCTTGCTCATTCTTTCCTGCTTGTTCTTTGGCTTGCCCTGAGAGAAGCAGGTGCCATGTTCTGAGCTGCCCTATGGAAAGGCCCACAGAGCAAAAGACTGAGAGAGACCCTCATCCAATAAGCCCAAGGACCTGAATCTTGCCAACAGCCACATGAACGTTTGGAAATGAGTCCTCCTCCAACTGAGCGTTGAGATGACGTGAAGTCTTTGCAGACACCTTGGCTGTGAGCCAGAGGGAGGACCCAGCCAAGCCACACCTAGATTTCTGACCCCCCAAAATTGTGAGATGCATTTTGTTGTTTTAAACTGCTACATTTGGGAATAATTTGTTATGCAGAAGTAAATAGCTAACGTGGGCACTGCATTATGGTTTTAGACAAATAATTTATCATTTCTGTGCCTCAGTAGCATAGTGATGAAACAGGGATAATAATATCTTCCCATAGTATCTAGAGAGGAAAAAATAAGTTAATGCCTAAAAGACTTAAAATAGTAAGTGCTTAGTAAGTGTTTGGTATATAGTAGCTATTTTGGTTACATGATATCTGTATGGATCCTTCACGAAGTGTACATCCAAGACCCAGCTCTTCCCGCTCAGGGCTTAGGCAGAGCACACTGCTGGTGCCGGGACACTGGAGGGGAGGCTGCAAGTCCACATTAGTTTTGCCTGTTTATAGAAACTCTTCTTCTTTTTGTTTTTTTAGGTGGGGAAACTGGTTTTACGAACTGATCCCTAGCTGATGAGATTGATGTACTGAACTTTGTCTAAAATGACTGTGTTCGATGTTCTGAGGACTCCCAGGTCAAGAACTTGGTGAGCTTCCTCTGAAGACATGTATGTGGCAAAGGGACGATCATATCCCTGAACAACTCTCAGTTTCCTGGCTGACAAACACAGATCTGCGTAACTGGTTCTCATGGGTTCTAGCTACCATCCTCTGGAGTCTCCCTAAACCATCTCAGACCAGAGGTGACAAAGAAAACACACAGGGAGCTGAGTGTGGACACGTGGAATTTAAACAAGATACTGAGATGTTTATTTACTAAACTTAGTGATTTTCTTATTCTTCAGTCATTGACTTGTGTCAGGTGCTACACTCTCGTTCATGGGGTTCAACACGTGGTATTTTCAAGGGCTTTGGTTAGGATTTGAGGACTCACACAGAGCCCTTACTTAAGTGTAGGGGTCTGGAGTCCTGTCTTGGGTAACAATTCTTCCTTTCTTTCCCCAGGACTAGATTCCGTTACTCCATCTTCCTGCATTTCCTCCTCTGTGAAGCAGGAATTCCTGGAAATCCACCCTCCCTTAAAGTAGTATTTCCAGGCTAGCCCGATCGCCTGAGTCACATGGGAACTTACTAAGTACAGATTCCCAGGCTCACTCCAGACCGCTTAAATCAAATACCCTGGGGAAGAGTCTGGGATCTATTTTTAATAAGCATCCCCAGGTAATTATTATCGTCAGCCAAGTTTGGGAAACACTGTCTTAGAACATTTTACTTTCATCTTTTCCCTGGTTCTGGGCTGGTGAATAACTGCCCATGGCAGACATCACTAATTGATCACAGGGACTCTTTTATACTGCACCTAGTTAAGGCTCTAAAACCCTTAACAAGCTCTTCAGGCAACCACTGCGCATCAGGTGGAATTGCACTGGAGATGAAATATAATTGCCATCCCTGCCCCAGTTAATATGTATTCATGTGAGGTTGATATCTTTGTGATATGTTGATGATGGATATGCACACAGTCCTCGTGTAAAGGTTCTGGGAGAACCCACCTCCATCTGGGAGGTTATGCTCACAATTGATTGACAGCTCCACAGACAGATGTCTTCAGAGAGGTCAAAGCTCCTTATGGTGGGCATTTTCCTCCAGTTTCTCCAGATAATAGAATGCGGTACATAAATGTGATATGCGTGTGTCTACTTGTCATCTTGAGAGGACACTAGGAAACCTTGGGAGGGGAGAAGGTTTTTTAGACTTAAAAACTTTTATAAGTCTTGGTCAAAATGTAGCCCTTTGAACTGGGCTTAGATGCCTGTGTTGGTAACAGGGCCATAAAATGTCTTTGCTTTCTGGGGACCACAGTGTCTCTATTTTTTTCTATATTACCCTCGAGGTGCACGGTGTCATAATTGCTAAAGAAACTGGCTGGGCCAGAATCAGGTAACAGACTGAGAGAACCCCTGCCCTCGAGGGACACTGAGGTTAGTGGGGGAGAGAAACAAGCAGGAAATCATGATATTGCAGAGTGGGGTGCCCAATAAGGTCCAGGGGGATCGTGAGGAAAGACAACAGGAAGAGGTTAACTCTGTCCCGGAGTAGGGAGCAGGGAAAGAGTATGGAAATAAAAGAAGTGATTCTAACAGGCCCTTATTAGGAAGTAAGAGTTTGCCCCATGGAGGAATTTGGGGGTGAGAAAATGTATCCCAACAGAACATCTGCACAGAGGCCTATAACTGCTCACTTTGGGGGGGGGTGTCTATGGAGAGTGGCAGCAAGACTGGAGGGCAGCTTGTGTGCCTGGGTGGGAAGAACAGGACATAGCCGGCCATGGGGCTGGAGAGGGCAGCAACGGACCAATCCAACAGAAGAGATCCTATGATACTGGCATTTATGGGCTCCTACGTGCACGCCTGGGTCCAGCCCTGTCATCCTAGGGGGACTCGCCAGTCCATGTGGAGTTTCCACTGAGCATTTTGGTGCCTCCCTCTAAAATATGAAGGGCAACCAAGGTCACCCGATGTTTGAAAAACCACTCTGTTGTAAAAGGAAAGACTAACATATACAAGCACAAGGGAAAAAAATCAGAGGAGATGGCAACAATATAGGGATAAAAAATAAAAAACTCTAACTAATATCCTCAGAGATACAGAAGGAAATATTATGTCCTTAAACAAGAACATTCAATTATTAAAGAAAAATATTAAGAGCTCTTGATAATTAAAAATACCATAACAAAAAAACAACTCAAGAAAATGGTTGTAGGACTAAGCTAAGAGACCTCTAAAGAGAAACATAAAACTCCAACGAGATGTAAAATCGGATGTACAAGAAGATTATAGCACCAACAAGGAAAGATGATGTCTGAATAGCAGAAGTTCCAGAAAGAGAAACCAAGAGGGAAAATTATTGAAGTAATGACTCAAAACATGAGTTTCTAGCCCAGTAGATGTGGCTCCGTGGATTGAGCGTCATCCCACGGGCTGAGAGGTCCCCATTTGATTCCCAGTCAGGGCACATGCCCGGGTTGCAGGCTCAATCCCCAGTAGGGGGTGTGCAGGAGGCAGCCGATAGATGTATTTCTCCCACACTCATGTTTCTATCTTTCTCTTCCTTCCTCTCTCTCTAATAAAATCAATAAAAAATATATTTAATTAAAAAAAAAAACACAGAAGTTCCTAGACTGAAAAGGCCACTAAGTACCAGAACCAAGGATAGAAAATATCCCCCATTCACTAATATTCAAAGAATCAAGAACAAGAATAATACCAGACTTCTCAACATCAATAATGCAAGCTGGAAACAATGAAGAAATGCTTTAAAATCTTGAGGAGTGTGGAGAGGGAAGATTTCCATTCTACAATGTGATATACAGCCAAATTATTAATCAAGTGTGAGGATATAATGGAAAACCATCTCACACATACAGGATCTTAAAAATATTGTCTCCCATGAACCCTTACCCCGAACATCACTGAAGTATGTTCTCCACCAAGATGAGGGAGTAAGCCCTGGCCAGTTTGGCTCAGCGGTTGGAGCATCGGCCTATGGTCCAGAGAGACCTGGGTTCGGTTCCTGCTAAGGGCGCATACCTTGCAGTTTGTCCCCGGTCCTGGTTGGGTTGTGCAGGTGGCAGCCACTCGATGTGTCCCTTTCACATTGATGTTTCTCTCTCTCTCTCTCTCTCTCTCCTTCCCCCCCCCCCAATCTATCTGAAAAAAAAAAAATGGAAAAATGTCCTTGGGTGAGGATTAAAAAAAAAAAAAAAGATGAGTGGATAAATCAAAAAAGAGGAAGTTCAGAATCCAGGAAATAAAGAATTAATACAGGAGAGAACCAAGGGAATTCCCAATTTGATGATGAAAGGAAGTTCAGGATGACAGGTGAATGGCCAACCAAGTCGGAGAAACAGGACCAAGAAAAAGATTAAACCAATGTACAATTTGATATATGTCAACATAGTTAAAAGAAAATTATAATTCTGCCCAGGAATTTAAGGACGAAATAGTGATGGGTGCACAGAAAATCAAGTAGGGCAATTATAACCCAAGGGAACCAGCAAAGTTGTACAGGAGATTAAATATAATCATGCTACACTATGTAGCTCAAGCTGAGAATAATCTCAACATAATAAAATAAACACTGAATACTAATATTACCCCAAAATGAAGATATAATCATTTGGGGAGAATAGGAAGAAATGTGTTTGTGGAGGAAGAAGAGAGTTAAATCCTCTTCTAACATAAAAAAAAGTTAAGGAATGATAAGTGATCTTTAAAAACAGTAGAATAAGCATGCTATTCAGAAATATGGAGTTAATGTTGGAAAGAAGCAGCTGACAGGGTTAGAAGTGGGTCCCTCAGGGAGGAAGAATCAGAAGAGTTGTCTTCCCTTCAAAGTCTTGCATAGACATTTATTCTCTTAAACTAAGTACATGAAATTTAAATATGAACTGCACATCCGATGACAGTACTGAGTGAATGTTAAATTTCTCAGTTAAAAATATTGAGGGTATCATGGCTATATAGGAGAACCTTAAATTCTTAGGAGATACATGATGAAGAATGTAGGGGTAAAACAATATAATGTCTGTAACACATTTTTAAATTATTCACCAAATAATAATAATAATGGACAAGTAAATAGATAAGAAAATAAATAATTATGGCAAAATATAACTGGTGAATCTAGACAAAGATTATATAAATATTCATTATACTTTTCTTTCAACTTTTCTGTCATTTAAACACATGTTTTAAATAAAGTGTTTTGGGGGGCAAACTAGGTACAGGTGTTACTGTGATAAAAATTTAAATTTAAAAAGAAAACATTTGGCCCAACACTTGACATATATAAGGCATGTTAGCTATCATTAGTATTTTTATCATCATTGTTTTCACCAACTTATTCAACTTAATAGATAAGATAGTGATAGACCACTGATTGTTATACCTGGATAAAAATAAGAAAAGCATATTAAACAAAGATAATTTTCACTCCACCATTCTACTGACCCACCTACCCAGGGCCTTGGGCCTGATTTACAGCACTGGAAACAGAAGCAAATATGCTCCTTCCTCTTACATAATGCTCGTGGGCCACTCTATGCGACAGTTCTGGTACCTGTTTGAGATGGTCAAGAGAATGGCCAATGGCCTGATGAAAGAGATATGAAGAAAGTAGAATCACAAATCTTGAAAGAAAAGGTGGTTGAGGGTACCTCTCAGCTGTCCAACTTGGTGAATCTGGGTGAGTGAGAGGATGTGGCCCAGATCGAGACCGGCCACCTTGACCTCCACAGAACATTGCACTGGAGTTGTTTAAGGGTCTACACTGACTTCCCACGCCAAGGGCCATCCCAAGACCTGGTACTTGTTCTTTTGTAACTATTCACCTCTAAACGTGTTACATTCACACCCACCCTGCTTCATGTTGCTGTTTTCTGTCCACTTGAGAAGAGTTGCAAGATCTTCCCAGACTCTAGCCTAACAACTTAATGACTCATCATCAAGGTGAATAGAACTGCAAACTGAGAAACTGCAGTGTGCACCTCCCCACCTGGTCACTAACACAAGCATAAAGAACCTCCCTGTATGTCCGGTCAGTGTGGCTCAGTGGTTGAGCATCGACCCATGCACCAAGAGGTCGCCGGTTCAATTCCCAGTCAGGGCACATGCCCAGGTTGTGGGTCCCATCCCCAGTGGGGTGCATGCAGGAGGTGGCCAGTCAACGTTCTCTCTCATCAATGTTTCTCTCTCTCTCCCTCTCACTTCTTCTCTCTCTAAAATCAATAAAGGGAAAAAAAATTTAAAAAAAGAAACCCCCTGTAGAGACAGTCTCAGGGGAACTCACCTGCACACATCTCTGTTCTGAAGCACCAGGTCATTTCTAATGTTTTCTGCCTCTAATTTGAGTCCTAGCCTCAGAATAACACACTAGTGTGTGTGTGCGCGTGTGTGTGCGCGCGCGCAGATATACACCCAGCCCATCCTCATTATTCACAGATTGCCTGCTTGCTAAGATTTATGTGTAACCCCAAAATCAATACGATGCTTTCACAGCCATCTGTGGGCAAGACCAAAGGAGCAAAAAAATGAGTTACCCGACATGCACCTTCCAGCTGAGGCTGGACAAGGGGAAATTCTGCTTCCTGTCTCAGCGCTCACATTGTAAACAGTGTCTTTTTTCACTCTATTGAGTGCCGCTGGGTTTTGTTTGTTTGTTCTGTATTGGGGGGTTGCACCTTTGTAATTTTTGTGGTGATTTGCTGTTTAAATGGCCCCAAGCATAGCACTGAGCTCTGTCTAGTGTTCCTGGTGGGAAAAGGCTGATGTGCCTCAGGGAGAAAAATGCGTGTATGAGATGAGCTCCGTTCGGGCGTGAGTTATGGTGCTGCTGGCCATGGGTTCAGTGTTAATGAATCAACAATATATATTAGATACGGTGTCTTTAAAGAAAAACATGCATAAAGCAAGGTTATGTATTGATCGGTTGACAGAAATGTTGCAACCAGAGGCTCACAGGACCGAACCCTGCATCACCCCTAGAAGCAATGATTCAGTATTCACTAATTCAGTGTTGGTGGCAACTCTTAGAACACAATTACCATAAATAACAAGAGTCGACCGGATATGTGTGTCCGTGTCTGTCTATACACGCACGCGTATGTATATATGTATGTATATATCTTTTCAATGTCTGTTTGAAGAGTAATATAAACAGGTCCTCCTTTGTTGATTTAGTTTTCAGAGGCATTGAATGCACTTCCCCAAGGCAGCATGGTGAAATTCTAGGATGTGGCTGAACAGGGGCAGGAATGAAGTAGAAAAAGCATCGAGGTAATCAGGCTGGCTGGCTGATACGTCGGGAAATTGCCTCCCTTGCAGAACTGTTCAGGTCCCCTCAGCTGTGAGCTGCTCTCCTCAAAACCAGCCCCTCTATGAACCCCTGGGCTCTGGTCAGCAATCACTGTACCTACCGCGGCCCTTCGTGGCTGCTCCTGAATGGTCCCAGCTCTGGGGGCTGGGCTCCTGCAGAGGAGGGTGACGACTGTTCGCCATGAATGGGCCAAGATGAGAGCCTTCCCACTCCTTCCGGCTTCAGTCGTGGGGAATTCGTAGACCAGAACAAATAGATAGTAATGCCAGGCACCTGATCTGGACCCTTGGTCATCTATTTTAAGTATGATTATTTATACAGTGTCTGGCACATGGTAGACATTCAATAAATATGAACAAATAATCATCTTAACATGAATTCTTTCCCTTGAAAATATGATTCTGAAAGATCCGGTTCATTCCTAATGATGGTTTTCTTATTCTTAAGGACATTTTCTTTTCTTCACATCAGAGAAACACATCTTCAATTCTGTAACAAAAGTCTCTGGGTAAAGACGATTTGATTCAGTGACCTTGAGTTATGGAAAATGCTCGAGGAGAAAACATCAGTGCCATAGACAGAAGCACATGCTGTACGCAAGCAGCTAAGACGGAGTCCAGTCTCCTCCTGGTCCATGCTGGCACCCCGTCCTCACAGCTGGCCCCCCAGGCCACAAAGCTGGCTGACATGCAGGTCCGCACGGCTGGCTGGCACGCAGGTGCACACAGGGGGATGGCATTCCAGTCCAAACAGCTAGAACCTTGCTTCCACAGCTGGCTGGTAGTCCAGTTCACACAGCTGGAACCCAGGCCTCACTCCTGGCTGGCACCCCCGATGCACAGGGAGCACTCAGTCCATACCGCTGACTGGCACTTTACTCCCCTCCGCTGGCCGGTGATACAGTCCACACAGCTCGTGCGCCAGCCCACACAGATGGTGACTCCGTCCACACAGCTGCACCCACTTCACACAGCTGGTGCCCCCGAGGGCTCCTATACCAGCTGGGAAGCTTCCTCCCACTGTGCCTTGCTCTTTACCATGGAGTCTGTGCTGGCCTCTGAACACACCCCAGATGACTCTTCTGTTCTCACTAAACAAAACAAGCTTCAATTACACTGAAAGGGAGTTAGCTGAGATACCGAGTAGAACTTCCCAGCCAGTAGAGTTTAAGATATGAACACAAGGAACCTCTTTCTTTGAAGATTCCCAGACAGGAACACATGAGTGCAATTCTACCCAGGGGCTTCTTGGGGCTCCTTTAACCTGAGCTGGGAAGGAGGTGGCTCCCTTCAAGGTGTCACTGCTAATCCAGGCACAGCCAAATCAAAAGCAAGGCCTTATCAAGAGCAAGGGCCTTGTGAAGTCTGCCTGTGACTCGTGAAGCTACAAGGACGGTGGTATGGGGGCTCTGCGTTCTCCAAAATCCCACTAGGCAAAGCCAGCACACATGGACACTGGGGTGGAGAGGAGGATCGTGGGCGTCCAGGATTAGACCGGAGAGCACACTGGTGGTCCAGCAGAAGGTCAGGAACAGTCTTCTGGAATAGAACATACTTTGAAGGGCCCACATGTAAGCATGCCTAACTCTTTATGAGCATTAAGCTCATCTCTGACGATCTAGAGACACCTGAATGCAGCATCTGTCAGACACCCCTGGGGAGAAAGCCCCAGCCAGGAAGGGCAGCTCACTTAAGCTCATGGTCCTCGGTCATTTATGACCCAATGGCACTGTCTCTCATTATACATGTCACCTTAGGCATGTATCTTCCTCTCTATCAAAAGATAGAGCATGATGATGCTTATCTCTGAGAAGTTCCTTTTACTGCAGCCTGAGCTGAGCTGATTCAATCGTTCTCGGGGCATTTGAAAGTGAGATGGAGAGACCACATAAGCTAGCCATGGATGTTCTCCATTTGCCTCTTCAGACCACTCTCCACGCTTCTCTCCCTGCTCTGTGTCCTGGGAAGCCGGTCTCCATCTGTGGATTGCATCAACTGGCCGCCCTGACCTCTTGACTTCTAGTCCAGTTGGCCAACCTGAGGCACCAGCAGGGGATTAAAGAGAGGAAGGAGGGAGAGGGAGGGGAACTTATCCCTTCAGCTCCTTCCCTTCCGGATGGCTTGGTAGCAGCTGAATCCCTCCACCTAAGGCCATGAACACTGCCAGGCAGCCTTTCTCCCGCGGCTGCAGCCCAGGCCAGGTTCTGTAACGGCTCCCTCTCCTCACCCTGCTGATCTACCGGGGGAATGGCTCCTCACCTTGCCAGCCTGGGGTGCTTCAGCAGGGTTCTGCTGAACTCTGCGCTAGTAAATAACCGCTTCCTTAAACGCCTGCCCGCCCCATTTTCAGCAGGCTGCCATCTATGTCCTGCTGGACCCCGGACAATATAGGGAACCACACCGGAGCGGCTCAAAGATCTCATCATTAAAGGTTAAGGTTTAATGAATGATTGCAACTTGGGGGAAGTTATGATAGCCCTTGGAGAAGCAGGACCTTCTGATGACTTTCTAGGACCCACAAGGCTCACCGTGCAGCCCATGCTAGAGGCCACGAGTTCGCTTACAGCAAACCCCTGCGGCTGAGCCGGCTTGAGCGGGCTTCTGATTCTTGTGCTCATTGACCTCTGATTGAAGCACATTGACCTCTGATTGAAGCACATTGACCCCTGATTGAAGCACAGATCCATCCCCATCCAGGAGGGCAGCTGACTGGAATTCCTGCTGGTGAAAAGTTGGTTCGTCTCTTCCTAGATGCCAAGGGAGTGGGCGGGCCCTCTGCCTGCCTCTGCCACACTGTATTCTCAGTACCCGGCCTAGTAGAGTAGGCACTCAATGCATCATACTGAATGAATCAAAGAAAATAATCTCCAAACAAATGCATTTGTTGGTTGCACAGGCAAAAGATCATTCAAGAGAAGATGCTCAGCGGAGAGGATGGCGGGGCCTTGTGCTAATTGGCTAAGTACATGCCCGAGTCCACTTTTGCTCTTCCACCCGAACTGCCTTTGATGCATCAATGTTCTAAGAGGCTGGCTGCCCCTGGCGGACCAGAGATTCCTTCCAGGCTCAAAGGGGTACTAAGGAAGAAGGAAAGCGCCTCTGGATACACAGACCTGAATTTTGCTTTTCAGTTTTCAACGGTGACGAGCAATAACAACTGTTGCTGGATGTAGAGAGTAAATATTCCTAGAACTGTGGGTTCTCAGAATCTGAAGGAATGGCAAGTCCGATCTGCCACAAACAGTAAAACAGCCCTCTGCCAAGGCTGGGGAGCCCTCCTGCCAGCTCAGACACGCCCCGTACCTCCTCTGGGGTCTCCACCTCCCCCCGAAGGCCTGGCACTCCACAGAAGGCAGGCAGGTGGGTGTCCAAGGCTCACCTGCAGGTGTGAACCATGGGGTGATGGTGGTTCCACAGGCCATCTGGCAGCACAGGGAGTACATGGGAGTGGTAGGGACAAGGTCAGGGTGGGCGGTCATGGTTGTGGCCTGCTCATGCTCCCATGAGCATGGTGCCTCAAAGGGCAGGAACTTTAGCCAAGCAGACCCAGTCATGGCCACACCATCCTCCGCGGGGTCCTCCTCCCAGGACCCAAGTGCTTACTGAACGTTGCCACACTCTGTCTCTCGGTTTGCAGTAGGCAGGTGTCTCCAACACCCCCAGGGACCTGGGCTGGAGCGCTGCCACTGGGAGCATGCCAGGTCCACCAGCTCAGGTGGCCGGGTCACGCCTGCACCGCCAGGTCCTCCTCACAGAGGCTGCCACGGCTCAGAACTGCTCCGTCAGACGTATACACTACCTGGCATTGCATGGCATGGCATCACACTGCTCCCATTCTACAGATAAAGAAACCGAGGCTCGGAAAGGCTAATCACTTGTCACTGGCTAGGACAGGGGAAGAAAAGACGTGAATCCCAGTTGGGCTCAGAAGCACGTGATCATCTAAGAGCAACAGGTGTATGATGGAGAGTGAAGCAGGGGCAGTAGAGGGAGAGATCAAATCTGCCCAGAGAGTGGAGGAGGCTTCGAGGAAAACACAGGCTGCACCTTCAAGGTTAAGAGAAGGTTCTCCTGGTGTCAGGGAAAGGGCAGCCCAGCCAGGGGCACGAGAGCGCAGCAGCTCAGAGACGCCAGGTATCCTGCTGGGTCAGGGTAACAGTCACTCAGAAATGCCAGCTGCCACAATAAAAGCAATAACCCTGCACAGGACCCTGAGCCAGGCACTTCAATCCACTCCTCAAATGCTGATCGAGGGGGAGACTCTGTTCTGGGAGTTGGGAATACAGCCTTCAGTAAGACAGACAGAATTCCCTGCCCTGGGAGAGCTTACACTCTAGTGACAAAATGAAACAATTGAAAAATAACAATAATTAACTCTACTGTGTGTTAGGTAATAAATACTGTGCAGATGTATAAAGCAGGAAAAGGGAATTAAGCATGACGTTCTGGAAGAATAAGATGGTCAGGGAAGGCTTCATCAGAAGTATATTTGAGCAAAGACCTGAGAGCAAGCCGTTCAGATGCGCAAAGGAAGAGCATTCCAGGCAGGAGAAGCAGCAAGTGCAAAGGCCCTGAGGAAGAGACTTTCTGGGTGTCAAGGAGCCAGTGGAGGGAGTGGGAAGAAGGTAACTGGATTGATGGGCTCTAAGCTCACCTACTGGGGACTTCTCCATGCCTCAGTCTCCTCATCTGTAGAAGGGGCAGACCTTCCCCAAGTAGCCAGGGACCAGGATGTTCCACTGCCCTCTCCCCTGGGGTCTGAGTCCTATTCTGTCTCAGCAAGAGGTACCTCAAGTAAAAGCCAAGGGGTGGCTATCTGGGGAGCTGGAGCAGGGCAGATGGGGGAGTGAGGAGGTGGGGTGAGAGCTGGAGAGAGAGGGCAGCAGGCAATTCCCATGTTATCTGGGCAGGACTCGTGGTCCGAGTGGAAGGAGTGGAGAAGAGGGTAGGGTGAAGGCTGGGTCAGCTTCTCAGCCCCCAGGTGTCGTCTTGGTCGGACAGGAGCCCTGCTGGGAAAGCCAAGGCCGGAGAGGGGTCTTATCCTTCAACAGTGAGGGCTTCTCCCCTCCCCAGGCCAAGCCACATGAAGGGAGCTCAGGTTCCTCAAAGATAGGGCCACCAAAAGTCTCTCAGAGACTCCAGCTGAGCCCCGAACTCCGTGACTGCACCCACTATTCTGCCCATGTCCACCCCAGGTCCCTCCCCTGACAGTCCACAGGGGATGCAGCTTCTGTGGGTCACAAGCACCCCTTCTCCCCCAGTGTAGGACCTGGTTAGCCGGGCTGAAGCCTAGAGCCCCCTAAGATCGAGAAAGGCTGTCATTTCCAGGGCATCCGCAATGAATGGGGCATTTCTAAGAAGAAGAGTTTGTCCCAACAACAGGTGGGAAGTGCAGCGTGAAGGATGACCCCTCTGGTGCCCTCCCCCCTCTTCGGTTCTCTAGTGGGAAACCAAGACGCATGTCCTGCACGGAGAGGCCAAGACACTTCGTGGAACAGGAAAGAGAAGCCAGAGAGATGGAGAACTAGGGAGACAGAGACAAGGAGAGACGTACAAGGAGACAGAGAAAGAGGGACAGGGGTGGAAGGGACCCGAGACAGAGACAGGGAGAGATGGAAGACAGGCAAACAGACAGGGGAAAAGAGGGAGGACAAACAAAAGAGTTGAGAGAAGCAATGAGACTGGGACAGACACACGAAGAAGATGCAGGACCAGGGACAATGTCCCTGCCATCAGGACCCCTCATCTGTTTGTAGAGACCACAGAGGACATGGGACCTAGGAATCCCTGCCCAAGGCTCCCAACAGGGCCTCTGAGGAGAGACTTCTCACCCCAAACAGGCCTTCCTTTGCTGCCCCTCCAAATGCAGGCAGATCCCATCCCCTGCGCTCCCCAAACACTGTCTCCCACTCACACAGGCGCTGGGCTCGCTCCCCCGCCAGCACCTGGGAGAGGGCGGTGGGCCAGGTCCACCCAGGTGCCAGCAATATGGGGATGTCACTGCCGATACGTAAAACAATAATAAAGCCAGCTAAAAGTTCATCCCTTTTTTTTGCCACCAGGTACTGCCAAGTCTCAACATTGCAGTGATAAAATACTCTTCCCCGAAAAGCTCTTCGTTGGTAGAATGCTAACAATTGCTGTTTTTCTGTTGAATTTTAATATACATATATTTAATTTATATGTAATATATATTCAAATTAGCTCTTTCTTATTGGTTATTCTTGAATGAACACTGTATTCTTCATGGACGTTAATCCAGACCCTTCGGTCAGACAGTTGGCCCCACGCATGGGGCCTCAGCTACACATGATTATTTCCAGAGTGTTCCAACGTTCAGAATCACTCAGGGCCACTTCCTGTCTCTGCTGTCATGATGCCACATATTCCTGTGTTTAAAGAGAAGCTTCGAAAGAAACACGATAGCACAGTGATCGGAAAGACGGTCTTTGAAAAACGAAGAAACTGAATTTGAATGACTTCCGTTCTGTCTTTCTATGTGACCACACGAAATTTTTATTTGTGTATAAAAATTTAAAGCAGGGAGACAGATACCAACTGCAAGGTGGACTCTCTTTCATGTGGAAAGCGCACATTTTAACTGGCACGTGAACTACTTTCCTGAATTCGGATACTATCTTTAACACTGAAATGAATTCTTTTTAAATTGAACGCTGAAGAGTGAATCAAGAAGACAGCAATTGTCACATTACCATTTATTATTGAAACAGACCAATGAGTAGGTTTAAATGTTCCCCTTTTTTCAAGACATACATTCATATAATTTAAAAGTACTCATCCATTACTTTTTCCAATGTTTTTATCGTGACATTTCTTTTTACTTTTCTACAGCATGCTGATACATACGAAGTTCAATACAAGATCATTTTTCCGAGTTTCTTTCCCAGCCGTTCTTATTACTGGCTTCATTTGCTCGTCGGTACTGAGAAAGAGTCTACCGACCAGGAGGGAGGCTGTTTGAAGCCCGAGCTACTCCAGGTGTCCGAACGCACCATCGCCCCGGCCGGGCTTCAGCGGGCTTGGCCTGACTCCTTCCGACACGCCTCCCTCGCGCATCCGCTCCCCTTGCTGGGCGACCCCTCCACTCCCCGGGAGAATGGAAACCCACTCCGCTCCGGGCTTAATTCTCTTAAGCTCCCTGGGCTCCAGGGTAGAGACCTGGGCCGCATGGGCGGAGCTCTGCTCTCCATGGTTACGGAACGCCTCTGGGGGCTCAGTCATTCCACCCCCAACCCCATGGTCACACCTTCGCCTCCCGGGAGGACCCTGGCCCAGGCCGACTTCACGGTCCATGTGGGCTCCACAGTCCCTGGGCCTTCCCAGCAACTTGACAGCCCCAAATCCGGTGAAGATTTGCCTTCCACTCACTACATCTCGGTTAATGGTACCCACACTCATCCGAATACTCAAGACAGAACCCACATTCACTCCCGCACCTGCTCAGCAGCAGTCCTGGATGCTCTACCGTCAGAAGCACCCCACAGCCTGGCCGCCCACTTCATTCACCCACCACCTCCGCCTGGTCACCACCCCCCTCACCAGGTTCCTGCAGCAGCCACCTACTCGCCTCCCCTCCTTCTCTGTTCCTTCCGCTCTAGTCCCCACATGGCTGTCATGTGACCTTCACAAACGTTTATCAGATGAGGTTACTCCTCTGCTTAACGCCCATCAATGGTTTCACATCCACTGATAAGAATTTCCAATTTCCAAACATTGGCAAAGAAAAAAGACCCTGTTTCCTGCCTGTTTCCTCTCTCCTCTCTTCCCTGGGCCCCCCTGCCACCCGCTTTGCCTCTGCTCCGGCCCTCCTGCTGTTCCCCAACCCGGCCAGGCTCTTCCCCTCCAGGGCCTTTGCACTCACTGTGTCCTCACCTGCATGCTCTTCCCACAGCTTTTCCTGGGAATGGTTTCTTCCCGTCTCACAGGCCTTCATTCAAATGTTACAGAAAGCCCTTCCCTGCGGTTCTGCCCACGATACACTCCATCCCCCAGTCCACGCTTCATCCCTTTACCCTGTGTTATGGCCACACTATCTGAGATTACAGATTTTTAATTTGTACAATGATTTAATCTGACACCCCTAGTTGAGGGCAAAGACTTTGTTTCATAGGCTAAGCCCAGAGTCCATGCAAGTACCTGGAACATAACAGATGCTTAGTAAGTCAGTCTTGGGTGACTTAATTCATCAAACCCCAAGGTCATCCCTGGACGTGGCCATCTCCTAGAAAGACCCAGCAGCTCGACTCTTAGGCTCCAGGGCCTCAGGATCTGGCCATACTCTTCCATTTCTCCAGCTCTCTCCCATCCTCTCCTGCCCTCACACACGCTCTTCCCCCAAAGTTCCATTTCAGCTAATGGACTACCATCCATTAGTTTCAACAGTCAGAAATCTGAGGCTGATCCTTGACCTCTCCCTCCTTCTCACTGTCTACGTGCAAATCTACTTCCCCTTCCCATCCATTCTACCTCATACGTATCACTGAACTCACCTACTTCTCTCCAGCTCCACCATCACTGCCCAAGCCCAAGGCATCATTACCACCAGGCTGGAAAACCATAGCCTCTTAACTGGTCTCCATCCCTCCACGTTCCCCGACCCCCAGCAATCTATTCTTTCCACAGAATCCGAAAGGTCTCTTAAAATGGTGATTTTATCATAATATTCCAACTCTTTAGAACCTCCACCAACTTCCCATCATTCATAGAATGAAGAAGAAATTCTTGCATTAAATCCATATTGTCCTACAGCACCCTGGCCTTTACCTACCTGTCTTACCTCTTCTCCTGCCTTCCGTCCTCATGTTCATTCAAGTCCAGCCCCTCTGGCCTCCCCTCTGTTTCTAGGTGTACCTTTTTTCCTTTCATTTAATCATTTAACATATATTTATTGAGGCAAACTATACACTGGGTACTGGAGTGGATATACGGAGGAGAAAAAGAGAGATTATAAACAAACCATGCTACAATACAAAAGCAGGAGGCAACATAGAAACACCAAGCAGGGAAAGGGATGACGACTGTCCAGGGTGCTGCTCCAGCTGGCGTGCCAGGGAAAGCCTCTCGGAAGAAGTGGCCTTTGAACAGAGTGAGCCATCAGCTCACCTGGAGAGAGGGCTTTCTAGGTAGAGGGAACAGCAGGTGCAAATACCTGAGGCAGGAAAGGGCTGAACACCTGTATCTGAAGAATAGCAACAAACCCCAGGGCATTTGCAAGGGTCTGGAACACTATTCCCATCCCCAGTTTGCACCTATTTAAATTCCCAAGTGGCCTTTAGATATCTGGTCAAGAAGGTCATTTCCTCAAGAAGCCCTTTCTGACTCCTTAGCCTAGATCAAAGCCACTATTCTAAACATTCTTGGTTCCCTGGTCTCTTCCTTAATAGTCTTAAGCACCATTTAGCTTATGTATGCGGGAAATTGTTTAATTAATGTCTGTCTGCTAGATTATCTGGCTCACGCTTAACGTGTGTATCGGCCTCTCTAGGGCAGAAGAGATACTGCCATTTCTTGCTCTTTGATTTGATGACTTACTATCTCCTCCCCGCTAGTTAGAACATACTCTCCTCAAACATGGTTCAATATCATCGATCTGGCTCCAACTTTCCTTCTGTAATCACATCTTTCTAGGACTACTGCCTCATTCTCTTGATTGAACTTGGATGTTTTGTCATCATCAAAGTGGGTCTCTACCTTTTCAAGATGCTGATTTATTTCAGCAAATGTTGAGGGGTTATAGTTTCACTCTCGGAAATAGTTCTGAATTTAGCAGCCTCCTCATTTGCCTCACCCAGGTCCTGTTGCCCAGCTTTCCAGTCTTATTTTACCTGACCATTCTCTCAACCTGTCACATTTAAATGGTTTGGAGGGTGGACGCCTGACCAAAGGCCATAACAACCTCAGATCCAGAAGCGGCCCCTGCTTCCAAGCCTTCTGGAGTGGAGTCCTGTTCTTGCATGGCCTCTCCCTGCATTCACTCTTTTTTGTTTTTTTAATCCTCACCTGGGGGTATTTTTCAATTTATTTTCAGATAGAGTGGGAGGGAAGGACACAAGTAGAGAGAAAGAGGAATATCAATGTGAGAGAGACACATCAACTGGTTGCCTCCCCTACAACTCCGACCAGGGCTGGGGACCAACCCTCAACTGAGGTATGTGCCCTTGACCAGAACTGAACCCGAGACTCTTTGGTCCATGGGCTGACACTCTAACCACTAAACCAAACCGGCCAGTGCTCTGCATTCATTCTTAAACTCCATAGGCTAGCCACAGACCATGTGGCCTGGCTTTAAATAAATAAACTTTAAAAGCTAAATTCTTTCTCTTGAGAATATGGCCCAAGGGGAGGGAGAGCTTTTCAGGTAGTAGGTAAGGAATAATTTGAGTTGGGATGATGGCAAACCAAAGCCAAATGCAACGGAAAACTGTAAGGAAGAGAGGAAGCAGACGTTGGGTGATGGAGGCAGGAGAGGGACTCTGCTTCTAGAAGAATCCAGAACCACCTTAGATCCAAAAGTAGCCACTGTGTCCCATCCTGGGCTCTTCCTTAATAGTCTTAAGCACCAGCTACCCCTTGTGTTCTTCTGAGCTCCCATCTCCCCATGGGCATTCTTAAAATAACCATTTCTACTTGAACCAACTTAAGGGAGTCCTTGTTCGTTCATTCAACAATATTTATGGAACATCTGCTACATGCCAGACATTGTTTTAGACACTAGGGATATGGCAAGGAAAAAAACAGTCAAAATCCCTGTTCTCGTGGGGCTTGGATAGTAGTGGTGGAAGATATAAAATAAGTAAACAAACAAGTATATATTATGTTACATGATGATTAAGTGCTGAAAGGAAAATAAAATTGGGTGAGTAAGGGGGGCAAGATAGTGAAATGAGGTAAGTCTCCAAGGGGCTAAAAGAACAAGAGGCCATGACCTATGACCAACCATGGAGAGTGGGGTTGCAAAGAGAGGTGCACTCTATGGACTGAGCCTTGAGCCAGTGGTGTGGTAGGAAAGCTGAGCCTACACTCAGATTTAGCTAGAAATCCTGAAAGGGGCTAAAAAGATTTCTGGTCAATGGTACCGTTTGTTGCCTGGCACAGGTACATATAAATCATCTCTGGAGGAATGCATCCTCTTCAACTTATTGTCACAGATTTTCCACAGATTAAGCACCACTCACCAAATAGCAGAGAACACCAACTATGCAAGGCAACAAGGTACCATGAGTAAGAGCAGAATCAACAAACAACAGACTTAACCCCTTCACACACAAAGTCTTCAGCTACCCAAATGGTGAGATACAGAATATAAAATAACTTTATATAAAATGTTTAAAGAGATGCAAGATAGAATCACAAAAATGAGCAACAAAGAGACTACATAGCCCTGGCCGGTTTGGCTCAGCGGTTAGAGCGTCGGCCTGCGGTCCGGAGAGACCCGGGTTCGGTTCCCGCTAAGGGCACGTAATTCGGTTGCAGTTTGTCCCCAGCCCTGGTTGGTCGTGCGGTGGCAGCCACTCGATGTGTCCCTTCGCGTCGATGTTTCTCTCTCTCTCTCTCTCTCTCTCTCTCTTCCTCTCTCTCCCTCCCACTCTATCTGTACAAAAGGTGGAAAAATGTCCTCAGGTGAGGATAAAAAAAAAAGAGAGAGAGAGAGAGACTACATAAACAAATAAACCAACCCCCCACCACCATCACAAAACAAACAAACAAAACAGACAGATTTCTAAGGAATTATTAGAGAGGGTAAAGGTTAATTTTACGGAGAGATGTTAAGGGGCCTCTCTGATCAGTTAGTGTTCAATCACAAACCCGAAAGATGTGAGGAAATGAACTGTGCATATTTCTGGAGAAAGAGTGTCCCAGGTAGAAGAAAGGTCGATGCAAATAGGAGAATGCTTGGGATGTTTGGTGAACAGGAGTCAAGAGGGCTTTAAAGTCAACTGAGTGCAGGGAGAGATGTAGACAAGGAGGTGAGAGAGGCCAGACCATGATAGGCTTGTGAACTTGGTATTTTATCTTGACTGAGGCAAAGGGCCACTGGGGAATTTGAGCAGAGCAGTGATATGATCTAATTTTTGTTTTAAAGAGATCATATTAGCTGCCATTTGGTATATAGAAAGTAAGAGAAAAAGCAAGGATAGAGACAGAGAGACCATTTGGAAGTTTTAATAGTCATCCATGCAAGAGATGAAAGTGGTCTAAACTAGGAGAGCAGATTTGGTGATGGTGAAAAATAAAAAATTGAGGATATATTTTTAAAATAGTGACAAGAGTCCACTGATTGATTGTAGGTGGGGTGCAAGAGAAGACAAAGAATCAAGGTCAACCTCAAAATATTTGGCTTGAGTAAGTATAAAAATGAAGTTGGCATCAATGAGATAGAACAGAGGAAAGAGTACATTTGAAAAAAATCAAGAGTTTGGCATGGGACATGTTAAAAGTGAGGTGTTCGGTAGAGATCCATGTGGAGAAGTCAAGTCGAAAGGCCAATATGTGAGTCTGGGGTTCAAAGGATAAGGTCAAGGTAAAGATTCAGTTGGAGTCATCAGCATCCCAACCCTACATAGAGCCATTCTACTGGATGAGCTGAGATAGGAATGAGAAGAGGCTCTTGAGGTCTGAGGACAAGATGAATCTAGAAGAGACTAAAAAGGCAAAGCCAAAGAACTAGGAAGAAAAACAAGGGGTGGATGACCCAGAAGCCAAGTGAGGAAAGTGCATCAGGAAAGGAGTGATCAGCAGTATCAAACGCTGCTAAGAAGTCATGGAAAATCGTTCCCGAGAACCACTGATTTCTGAACTTGACCTCCGGATGGAGCAACATGCAGTCATCAGTGACCTTGACCAAAGCTGTTTAAGTAGAGGGACAGGGGCAAGATAATGGGAGGAGAGGAAGTACAGACAGAGCATGGGTGACTCATGAGGACTTTTGCTGAGAAATAAAAAAAGGCAGTAAAATCAGATGGAAAATAAAGGAAGATAGGAAGGTCAAGGTCAGTTTCTGGCAACCAAAAGGGACTTGACTTGAATAGAAGTTAATTGATCTCCAAACCATGAGGCTCCCTGAGTTGACAGCCTCTGTGCCCACTGCAGAGCTCTGACCAACCTGCTGCAAATGCTGGGGAGGGATGGAGTATGAACGCCCAGGCAAGGGGTGCTCCCTTATCTCCCACCGCACATTTCTAGCCGGGCTCAGAGAACTTCAGCGTTGCTGGAGGGGCTTGGAAATCTAAGTGGAGCAGGCTCTGTAGTTGCAATTACACCCAGAACAGCTCACCCCCTCATTACCCTTTGTGATCAGGGCAGGGGAAACTCTGCTCAAAAGATGCGTGTAATTAATAAAGTGAAGTACTGTGGGGGATTGCTGTCTGGGGAGAAGAATAATTTTATTATTTCATGGCTCCACCAGGAGCCCAGCGTGAAGGCAGAGAGGGAGGAGGAAGCAGCGAACGCACACAGTCTAAGCTACTCCCTGAAGGATTGACAAAGCGAAGGACCAGCCTTGAAATTTTTCAGCAAATATTTTCAGTTGGTGAAAACACCTGGCACAGATCCAGGAAACGGCAAAGTGAAGCAGACACAGGGTAGGGCTCCATATACTGGGCTGCTGGTCACCACCACACACATTTTGTCATCTAATTCCCGTCACCAGTCCCTGAACCCTATGCCAAGGGTATAAATATCCTCATCTTACAGATGTGCTCATAAGTGAAGGGTTGCCAATCGTTGGTAACATTCACTGAGAATTTAGGACTTGGAGACAGATACTGGGCCAATGCGTGATGTTATGTCATCAATCCACATAGCGACTTTGTTCCTTAAGTACTATTAGCTCCAATTGACGAAGAGGAGATGGAGGCACAGAGAGGCTTGCCCAGGGTCCCACAGGGAGAGTAGGGGGCTTAGCACAAAGGCTCCAGGTCTCCTAGGAGCAGAGCTTGGAGGTGAACACGGTGAGCTCTCACTATGAAACGCACACCCTTTCGCTACACTGTGCAGTCTCCTGCCGTTTGTCCCTGCGCCTCTGTGTTTTCCCATAATCTGACCCCAAGAGGGCTAACCTACGTGGAGACTGACTGTGTGAGCCTGTGAACATCAGAGCTCTTGCCTCTGCCTCCTGCAGCCCTGAATTCCCTCTCCAGTTGGGCTACAGCAGGGTGAGGGAGGCTGCGTCATCCCCAAGGAGCCAGAGAGGTCACCCTCCCTGTCTGCCAGCACGAGGGTGCCCTGCGCCCCTGTCTTCGTGCCATTGTGTCTTCCCCAAGCAGCACCCAGGACCCAGGAAGACTCTCCTACCAGGAGGAGCTTTTCTGTTAAGTTTTCTGGAACTGATCCAGCAGAATGAACTTGACGTGTACCTCAATAACTAGGGGGGGGAATCCCAGTTGCACCACTCACTTAGTGCCCTTGGACAGACTGCTTCACCTCCAGGGTTAGCTCTCTTATCTTAAAGGGAGGATAACCGTCCCTGTCTCCTAGGTGTTCTGATAGGGTTAACTAAGGCCGGCCAGCTCTGTACCTGGAACGTAGAAGGGGCTCTCCCGTGTCCCTCCTCTGCCTCTTCCTCTCTCCCCTTTCCTCTAGAAGGAGACTCGTTTTGGCCCTGGCCAGTTTGTCTCAGTGGTTGGAGTGTCAGCCCACAGACTGAAGGGTCAAGGGTTCAATTCCTGGTCAAGGGCATATGCCTGGGTTGATTCTTGGTCCTAGTCAGGGTCTTGCAGGAGGCAACCAATTGATGTGTCTCTCTTGCCTTGACACATTTCTCTCTCTCTCTGTCTCCCGCCCTCCCTCCCTCCCTTCTACTCTATCTAAAATAAATAAATAAACAATAAAATAAAATGAGACTCATTTTGTGTATGCCTCATAAGGCTTCTGTGAGCATGAAATGGCACGATCCAGCCTGGCAAACTGGAGGCACTCAGTAAATGTTCATTTAAATCAAATATCCTAAAACGACTGACTTTATGTTGTCACCGTGAAGCCTCAGCCTGTGCCCAGCAGGCTGGCTTGGCTGGAAGGGGAGTGTTGCCCATTCTGTGTGGGCGAGCCCAGCCCGGCCTGTGATCTGGGGCCCTTGCTGGGCTTTGCTGTCTCTCATCACAGAGGCTCTAAGAGGGCCTGGCTCTCAGGGAAAGAAGGACTCAGCATGCACGGTGAAGCCAAAGTGATGTTTCTAAGGCAAAACCAAGCCTGCCCCGCCCCCAAGCTAAAAACTCTTCAGTGGCTCCCTGTGGCCCTCAAGATCAAGTTCAAATCCTTGAACGTGTTTTACAAGCCCTCTGTGATCTGGCCTGTGTTTATTTCCAGCCTCGTCTTCTGTCGCTCTGATCTTTCCTTCTCTACAACTCCAAACACTCTGAGCTTTTTTCAGGTCCTCACAAGCGAGGCTCCTTATCATCCCCTTATCAGACACTCCCAGCAACCCCCCCCCCCCAACTGTTCCCTTTCATGGACCCATCACGTGTACCAGACGTGTTTTATGTCTGTTCACACCATAGAACATACATGGCATCCGGGCAGAAGGGTCGAGTCTGCACCTGCTTGGCTCAGGTTTACATCCCCAGTGTCTCGCACACAGCCTGGCCCACAGTCATGACTGAGCGTCTAACTTTTACAAGCAGAAGAATGTTATCATTCACATGAGTGAAAACACCACTTTCTCTCTGTGCCCCACGATCTTGCTCAGTCTAGTTAGCTAAGACGGGGTTCTGAGCGATTCTGACACCAGCCCCTTCTCGAGTCACGGGAGAGAGCGAAAGGGAAAGGTTACTACAGACTACTTGTCCATAAGACTCAGAGCAGCTCTCTCCAGTGCCAGAGAGCGTGTGCTCACACACGCACGCACACATGCATGCACACACACGCACGCACGCGTTCACTTACATGCACCCAGATAACACCATGCCTGCATGGGAGGGTGCATGAGTCTCCACGTAATAACGCCTCTGATACCAGGGTGCACCCTGAGTATGTGTATTTACAGGAGTAGCCCGACCGTGTATTTTTAAGTCCCTCTTAAATGCTTCCACCTTTTCTCCTGAGCCACCACTGGGCTTTCTTCTCTCCCCTAGCCCCACGCGTATCCCTCTCCCCTACTGCTCAGAGTATTTCAGCTCTGCTCCCGACTCACGTACCCTCTCAACCTCTTTGCTCAGCAAGACACAAATCCTGCAGGCAATTGAACCTACCTTCTTGAGAAGGCTGTTTAGCTCTAATATACTTTACTTAAGGATAATCTGAGGTCTCACCCAATCCCCGACCCAATCCACTTATCAAAGCCGCTCTTCCAAGCACACTTACCATTTGGTCTAAGAACCTTTGATTCCAGCTACTTAGAGAGTAACCTGAAAGACAACATTTCCTGTTGAGAGTCACACACCCATCCCCGAAATCCAGGTGGGTCTCCTGCACCCAGCGGCACTGTAGGGTGCTGCGGTTTGAGGTTGGCGTGGGTCTCTGGGCATAGGAGGAGGAAGGAATTCACGCTGGGTGGGCACCTATGTTTGCCCAGCCTAATCCTTGATGATTTATGACACTGTCTAATTTCATGCTCACAACATTATTCCTAGGCTCAGATAAAGAGACTTAAGGTCAGAAAGGGTAAGTAACGTGGCCAAGGTCCACCAAATGAGTGGCAGAACCAGGACTAGAGCCCAGGTCTGCCTGGTTCTTGGGTCCATACTCTTCCCACCACACCAGATGCCTCCTCTCTGCGAATCAAATGCACCAAGGTCACCATTGTGATGAGGGGTCTTCGCTGTATAAGAAACATGGAAGTCCTCTTTGGGGAGAGAGAGAGAGAAAGGGGGGGAGCGCTGGGGGTGTGAGCAAGAAAGAGCCACAGGCCACAGCAGGGCAGGACCTCAGGTGATTTTGTCTAACCCCTCACTTTACAGAGAGGGAAACTGAGTCCAGAAAATAAAAGTGATGTGCCCACGGTGTCACAAATAAACTAGTACCAAGTCAGACTAGGTCTCAGGTCCGGTAACAGCTTGGCCAAGTTCACTCAACTATATCCCCTGCTGTCTACTAATCATTTGTATCTTTTTTATTATTATTATTTATTTTTTTATCCTCACCAGAGGACATTTTTTTATTTTTTGTTCAGATGGAGCAGGAGGGAGAGAGAGAGAGAGAGAGAAACATCGACATGAAAGGGACACATCGAGTGGCTGCCACCCGCACAACCCAACCAGGGCCAGGGACAAACTGCAACCGAGGTACGTGCCCTTAGTGGGAACCGAACCCGGGTCTCTGTGGACCACAGGCCGATGCTTTAACTTTGGCCGATGCTGAGCCAAACCGGCCAGGGCTGTATCTTATTGTGATGCTGAATGTAAGTCCCTGTGTCTCCCAGAACTTGAGATCAACATTTGTCTGTCCCTGGTCAAAGGCCCAAACGTCCAGTCACAAGGTAATTTAGGACTAGGGATGTCGTGTACAACATGATGGCCACAGCTAACACTGCCATGTGATACATAAGAAAGGTGTTAAGACAGTGGAGCCTACCCTGGCCGGTTTGGCTCAGTGGTTAGAGAGTCGGCCTGCGGTCCAGAGAGACCCGGGTTCGATTCCCGCTAAGGGCATGTACCTCGGTTGCAGTTTGTCACCTGTCCCCGGCCCTGGTTGGTCGCGCGGGTGGCAGCCACTCGATGTGTCCCTTTCACGTCGATGTTTCTCTCTTTCTCTTCCTCTCTCTCCTTCCCACTCTATCTGAACAACAACAAAAAAAGATGTCCTCGGATGAGGATAAAAAATAAAAAATAAATAAAAAGACAGTGGAGCCTAAGAGTTCTCATCACGAGATTGTTTTTTTCTTTTTATTGTGTCTCTGAGATGATGGATGGGAACTAAGTCTGCTGTGGTCCCAGTTCACAATATATGTAAATCAAGCCATCGTAGTGTATGTCTTAAACATTATACAGTGATGTGTGTCAACTATTTCTCAATGAAACTGCAAAAATATTTTAATAAAAAATAATTTTAAGCCCTGGCTGGTTTGGCTCAGCGGTAGAGCGTTGGCCCACGGACCAATGAGTCGCGGGTTCAATTCCAGTCAAGGGCACGTACCTCGGTTGCGGTTCATCCCCGGCCCTGGACGAGGTCGTGCGTGAGGCAACCAGTCGATGTGTCCCTTTCACGTCACTGTTTCTCTCTCTCTCTCCCTCCCACTCTCTCTGAAGATAAATAGAAAAATATCCTCGGGTAAGGATTGAAAAATAATAATAATAATTTTAAAAAGGTTTGTTCTGTCCCAACCAGGAAAACCTGCTGAAAGATCTCTTCCCTGGCAGCCCCCACATGTCTTGGCTCCCGAGCTCATCACTCAAGAACTGGAAGCCACATCCACCGCAGCCTTGGACGGTCCAGCGCTGAGGGTCACGACTGACACCGCGGGTGCTCAGTCCTGGTCAGTATGCTGTCGGGAGGTGCAGGCACCTCTCTGCCTTCCCGTAAAAAGGCAGACGTGTGTCCCATGCCGGCAGCTCGAAGGCTTCTCCTGGAAGGGCTGGGGCTGGGCTGGGAGTTTCTGCTCAAGTCTGGAGCCAGCCCAGACCGCGCCATCCCTGGTGCAGTGCGGCACTTCCGAACACCCAAGACTGAGTGCGGAGAGATGTGCTTTTGGCTCCACATGTAAAAACTCTCCAGCAATCAATTTAAGCAATTCCACTGAGGCTCTCGCAGTTCCCTCCACTCAGACAAACTGCTTTTCATTTCCCTCGTTCCTGAAGGAACTCGGCCGATTGCTTACTTCAGCGGTCCACGCCACGACGCTGGGCCTGGCGGCGAGACGCACACACAACCTGGAGATTTCTCCAGATGGGAGCCTGCGAAACCGGCCTCTACGCCAGGGGCCCGGCCCCCAGGCCTTGGGTGCTGACGCCCCTCGGAGTGCCGCAGAGCTCCCACGGAAGACCACAGGGCCATGGCAGGGCTCTGGAGAAGCAGGAATAAGGAAGCGTAACACCAGCTTGGCCCTCCAGGTGAACGGTCACATCCTAAATCCAAGGGGGCGAGGTGACCTCCAGCCAGCTGGGATGGCATCGGCAGTGAAGGAGTCGGATGTTAACAACAGCAACTCCGTCTACCGAGCGCTTCCGTGTGCCAGGTGCTGTGCTAGGCATTTTACGTGCACAACTGCAATGACTCCAAACTCCTTACCGTGTTCCCTGGCGCAATGCCTGGTACCTGGCAAGCACTACACACGCGTTAGCAAATGGCATGGCTGTTAACAAGGGGCGCCCAGTGAACCCCCCAAGCCAGCCCTTTCTGACTTGGAGTAAACAAGCTGATTCTATAAGCTCCTAAGTCACCCTAGTATCAGAAATGGACTAGACTGAAGTCACTGATCATTTGAAACATCTCCAGTTTGGGTCAGGACCTGACTGGCCAGTTAGTTGTGTGACCCCTGCTTCTCGGCCCTGACAGGTGATGCTTCCTGTGTATGTCTTTCCTGGGAGCCCGTGCAGGCTGGCTCTGAAATGCGGCATGTCCAGTCACCTGAGCCCACTCAGGGGTACTTCCCCCACCCTCAACTCACATCAGTTCAGGCACAAGGAAACAGGAATACAGTCAAAGCGGAGTAGTGGTGAGCAACTCCTGACCCCAGCATTGCTATGACAACACCCGGAAGGCATCCCGGGCTGAGAGCTGAGGTCTGAGGAGCCGAGTGGCCAGTTCAGGTTTCTGCAGGCTAAGGAGAGGGGGCAAGCAGGTACTTCATTAATAACAGGGGACACTGAAGGTTACAAGCGGGTCTCCTGGTGACGGGTCTCTTTTCAAATGTGCTGCGGACCTGTCAGAGTCTGTGGCTTTTTCTGATTGAGAGGGTGCCCATTCTTCCACTAAAACAGACACGAGCCCTGGCTGGTGTGGCTCAGTTGGTTGGAGCATCATCCCATACACTGAAGGGTCACAGGTATGATTCCAGGTCAGGGCACATACCTAGGTTGGGGGTTCTATGCCCAGCCCCGATCTGGGTACACGAGGGAGACAACCAATGAATGTTTCTTTCCCTCTCTCTCTCTCTGTCTCTCCATTCCCCTCTCTCTAAAAATCAATGAAAATATCCTCGGGTGAGGATTATAAATAAAAACAGAAGACATGAGTGCACATAATATGGCCTGAGGGGAGGGAGAGGCAGTGTGAGAGGGAGGAGCAATGGCCATTCACCTGACCCAAGGCTGCTAGAGGAACGTCCACCCCTTCCGGGCCCCCTTCCTACTTCTCCATCTCCCGGCCCCCTTAATAAAAACCTGCTTCATTACCAGGGGCCTTATCAGACTGCCTGTGAATCTGAGTACTATTCACATGTAATCTTTGTGTTACTTTTTATATGAATGATCTCAGGAAGAGTCTAATTGTTTTCCCTGAATTGGGGTGCTTCTGATTTGGCGTTCTCATACGTTTCCTGGTCTGGCGTGAATGTTTGGGCTCAAGGCTCGCACAGTGACCCAACTACAAAGGGGCCCAACAACCTGATCACCCGGCATGTAGACGTGCTCCGTAAATGGAGCTGCTATTGCTAATACCAGACCCCTTGGACACTGATGCCACCTCCTGCCTCCTCCAGGCAGTCCTCCTGGATTACTGATCTCCCTGGAGAGGGAGAGATTACAGGCCAGTATATGGAACACCTTTCAAAGCATCAGAACTGCCCAAAGAAAGAGCATGCTGACCTTGCATGTCAGCAAATCCCCGTCGCTGGAAAGGTTCGTGCAGTAGCTACCCTGGTGGAAAAGGGGTAGATCAAAAGCATGAATCTGTACAGGTCTTTCCCAGCCCTGAGCCCACAGTCTTGTGTCTCTCACATCCTCTGCCCTTAGGATGGGCTCCTTCTGCCCAAGTTCTGTGTGCCCTTGCCACTCTGAGGATGCATTTCTTTGGCAGAAAAGACTGTGCCAGATGGCAGCAGGAGCCTGCTCTCTGTTTTCCTGCGCGCAATTCCTCCCCACGGCCGCCACCTCCCCTATTCTTCTTGCTTGAAACACAACCAGGGTTTAGTCCCAAGAAGGGAGCTTTCTTGTTTAAGAAGACTTGTATCCTCCCACACATGGATAAGAGGGAGTGAGTAAACGGAAGAGGCACCGGATTTTACTTCCTGGGGAGATGGCCGGTGGGGTCAGCCTGAGCTGTCCCTGCAGAGGGAGCGGCCCGCCGAGAGGAGAGGCCCCTGCCTCTGAACTCTAGCAAGGGCAGGCCTACTCTAGGGAGAGCGACCTTCCCGGGGGAGGAAAGCAAGGGACAGCCACTTCCAGCGACCCAGCTGCCAACTCAGCAGAGAACCAGGAAGCATTGACTACATGCTACTGCCATGAGACATTCAGACAATTCCAGAATGTACGCAATTTCTCAAAAGTGGCTGGATTCATTTTCTGTTCCAAGTTCCCGGTAGGAATTAGCAGTAAAAACTCTCAAATGCAAATGCCCTGCTTCCTTATTTTAAGGGGCAGAAAGACAACGTCCCCCTTGAAGGCCAGTCTTAGTGGGGAGAAGCCCGAGGGATACAGTGGCAGCTTGAAGACAAACGCTGCAGAATGAACTCCGGAGCTCAGGGCTCGGTGCGGGGGCACGGCTGGGAGAGCGGACCCCTCCCGCACGTCTGCCAAGCCCGCTTTCCTTGGAACTGTCCCCACACACTCCAGCGGCCCTCCGGTAGGTACCACGCCTGTACCATATGGCTCCACCCTCTGGCCATAAATGATTGGACACGTGACCAAGATGGACCAATCCATTTCCCACTCAAAGATTTGAACTGAGGGCCAGGGCTGAGCGGAGAGCTAACAGCAGTGCTCTTGGGCCGGCCAGAGGCCGTATCCCCTGGAAACCCGGGGAAAGTGCAAATTATTGCTGCGGGTTGGGCCCAGCAAGTCCACCAGGAGGTTCTGATGCTCACTAATGTTTAGAGAAGTTTTGTCCTGGAGGGAAGGAAGTCCATGAATTACTACGGCTAAGTCTCTCCCTCAACTGCACTGTTCAATGATTCTTCAAATTCTGTGAGACGCACGAATATATTTGCAATAAATCAAATATATTTTTCCTTAAGCTACTACAAATTGGTTTCTATTATTTGCAACCAAGAGAACCTTAACTAATACAGCCGGCCGGCAAGACGGAAAGACGGAAAGCCTGAGACAGCCGAAGCATACTCCCCCCCCCCCCCCCCCCCCCCCCCGTGCTCACCAGGGCCCCCAGGGCTGGCTCTCCAAGGAAGACGGGCCGTTCCCAGCCACTTCCTGCTCCTCCAGGGGGGACCACCTCGTCCTCCTCCTGCGCCCTTTGCAGCCTCGGTTCTTTGTATTTGTCTTTTCTTCTTTTTATTTTATTTATTTATTTTTTAAATCTTCCCCCAAGGATGTTTTTCCATTGATTTTTTTGTTTTAAAATGGAGTGAGAGGGAGGGAGAGAGAAACATCGAAGTGAGAGAGACACATCAGTTGGTTGCCTCCCACACAACCCTGACTGGGGCCAGGTATCGAACCTACAACCCAGGTACGTGCCCCTGACTGGGAATTGAACCCGCAGCCCTTCAGCCCTCAGGCTGACACACCAAGTGCTGAGCCAAACTGGCCAGGGTGGATTTGCCCTTTTACTAACTTGCTTTTTCAGTTTACATTTTCTCCCTGACCCTTTACTTACCATCTCAACCTGGAATCTTACCTGTCACTGTAACACCTTGACTTCCTCCCCTTCAGGCAGTGCCTTCAGGGCTCCTCCCAGATTGCCCCTCCGTTCTCCAAAGCAGAGGTGCCCCCACTTTCCCCGGGAATGCATTTCTCACTCCGTGAAGGTAGCACCCAGGGTCACACAATTAACACGGGGCGCATTCAGACACCAAGCCAAGTCTACCCGACTGCAAAACTCACATGCTTTCCAGAGTATCGTTGTTCTTCCTCTGCAAACAGTGTCCTCAATCTTTCTTCCCTGCGTGAGGAGCAGCCTCCTTCCCCATCCCCCTACCTGAAGATTGGGCTCTGCGAGGCAAGAGACTCTGCCCTTCATTTTTCTACTGTGTGTGTGTGTGTGGCCATGTGTGCATGTGTGTTAATAAGTTTAGCTCCAAACAGCTATTTGTAAGTTTATTTGTTTGCAAGTCCAAAGAACCTAGTGAGGGTTAAGCTTGGAATCCCATAGCTAATTCTCCACCAAATAGAAAAATGAGCTGATGCTTCACATAATCTTCTGTTTTGCTCTGATATGTGTTCTTTTTCCAAAATATCCCTACTTTTCCCACTTAGGGAATCTGTTGAGGCAAGCAAACTGCTCCTTCAAGATCGGTATAAGAGAAGTCCTTGCCCTGACCGGTTTGGCTTAGCGATTAGAGTGTCGGCCTGCAGACCAAAGAGTCTTGGGTCCGATTCCATTTAAGGGCTTGTACCTTGGTTGCGGTTCTGTCCTTGGCCCTGGTCAGGGTCACACAAGAGGCAACTAATCGATGTGTCTTTCTCATATCAATGTTTCTCTCTCTCTCTCTCTGTCCCTCCCTCCCTCCCATTCTATCTGAAGATAAATGGAAAAATATCTTCCAGTAAGGATTTAAAAAAATAACAGAAGTCCTTAGCAGCTGTACTATCAATATCACTTTGACCTTGTGTAAATGTGAGGGCCCTGAGTATATCATTAATGGTTCACAATAACAGTGACACTGTTATTGATGGAAGTGGAGTTTTTGGGGTGCCACAAAGAAATAAATTTCCTGAGGCCCCCATGGGAGGATGAGGTTTTGTGGAAAGCTTTGTTGATGATATAAAATTAAGGGGGTTCCCCTCCAAGTTCCCATCTCTGTTCATCTCGCCATGAAAACAGTGTAATCTTGTCTTCAGCAGGGATCAAATAAAGGCCACTGCCCATAGTTTCTGCTCCATGTTAAAGTATAGTCCAGCCCTGGCCAGTCTGGCTCAGCGATTAGAGCATCGGCCTGTGGACCAGAGACTCCCAGGTTCGGTTCCCACTAAGGGCACATACCTCGGTTGCCATTTGTCCCTGGCCCCTGTTGGGGTCGTGTAGGTGGCAACCACTGGATGTGTCTCTCTCATGTTGATGTTTCTCTCTCTGTTCCTCCTTCTCTCCCTCCGGCTCTATCTGAAGATAAATGCAAAAAAAAAAAAAAAGTCCTTGGGTGGGGATGAAAAAATGAAGTATGGTTCAGTCCAGCATCTTGTGTATGGAGTTCACATGGCCATGGCCATGGGCTATGAGTCTCATTAAGGCCACATGGCTATGGAGATAGAACAGATGAGCACACAGGTGAGGCGGGTTATGAAGTGAGAGAGCAAGAGGAAGGCAGAAGAGAAGAAGAGAGCAAGAGCAAACAAAAGCAAGACAGAGGGAACTCTTTGTCTGGAGATGTTAACCAGGAGCTTCTTCAAACTAATGAATTAACTTTTCAAGCTTTTGCACATTTTTGATGGGGTCCACGCCCTAGCCAATCCATTGTTCTCCAGGTTAGACTGACAAGCAAGCACCTTCCTTGAACCACCCTGACTTCTCTGCACATGCACCCATCTCCCCCTTTGTTCAACCCCTTCCCCCAGTGATCTGCAGGAAATGGACCATTGGTTCCCTGGGGAGCATGAAGCTGTAGCTTCCTGCTGAAGCTGCCCAGATGACCATGATTATAATGCCTGGCTTTCCCTTTTCTCCCTTCCTATTATTAATATTAATAAACTAGCTAATTACAATGATAACAGCACTTTCACCATGGACAAGTTCTCAAACAGACACCTCGGCTTCTCCTGAACTCACATCAGGCTAATGAGCCTCCATTGATGCTGCTCCTCTCTAGCCGTATCCTTAAAAGTGTTTCTACTTTTTTATGTTTGCCGATTGCTTCTCATCATATTTTGCTGACTACTGTCAGTGGCATGGGCACAGCATTTTGCATGTGGCCTGATTTACCCTTGACCTTTTGCAGTCATGCCATTGTCAAAAAAAATCCCATTTTCACTTGCAACATCCATTTTCTCGCCATTTCGTTTCTGAAATTATTATTCCACTTGGGTTTCCAGCGTAACCATATGTCTCTTCTAAGTAGCATTTTCAATGTGCTCGCTCACTGCTACTTATTGGTCATGATGACAACATTTCAATCTAAGCACAAACACAGCAAACCTGCCCGAACAAATCAGGTGGCAACCCGCGGAACTGCTGTCACCGTCTGTTGGTGACAGGAAGAGCTGAAGTGCCTTTGAGGTGAAGCAGGGTCAGTAAACTTTATTTTTAAATAAAGTTTTATTGGAACACAGCCATGCCTGCTTATTATTGTTTATGTCAGCTTTCGAGCTACTATGGCAGAGTTGAATAGTTGGGAAAGAAATCATATGGTCCTCAAAGCCTAAAGTATTTATGATCTGGCCCTTTACAGAAAAAGTTTGGAGCTTTTATGGAAATTGACGAATTGAAAGTTTGCAAGTCGGGAAATACACGGCTTGAGTCCATGTACAACTCAGATAGATGGCCCTCGTAAAGCTCATTTGCTAAGAGCCATTGAGAGAATTCATCCTAAGCAAAAATGGAAACAAACTCAAATAGCCTGACCTGGTCAGAAAATTTTAGTCAGTGCACAGAAAAAAATTTCTCATTACTAGATAGTGGCTGTAACTCCAAACCAAACTTAGCTCATTTCCAAGGATGCGTGTCTGAATCTTGGAGGGAAGAGGCTACCTCCATTAGCTACAGCCTAGATAATGTTGCATGAAAAATCACCTCAAAACTCAGTGGCACATCCCCACAGCACTAGTCCTCACCCTAGCATCTGCAGGTCAACCAGGGAGGCTGTGCCTCAGCCCGGGTCTGCGGTGTCTGGCTCTGAGCCCCACCTCTCATTCTTCTGAGACAGCGGACTATCGAGGAGGACACATTCTTCTCCTTGCTATGGAACAAGCCCAACAAGGCAAGTCCAACCGCACAAGCACATTTCAAGCCCTTTCTTGTTTTATGTCCACTAATGTCCCATTAACCAAAGCAAATCACATGGCCAAGACCAACATTAACGATTGGGAAATACACTCTTCAACGTTTTGCGGGAAGGAAATGAATAATTGCTGAACATTAGGATACCTAAGTAAAGACTGGAAAGGCTATGTCATCAAACTCTATAGCATCTTGGAAATGTCTCCAAGATAATGCAACACAAAAGAGAGAAAGGCTTTCTCTTCTTCTCTCCACCTCTGCCACAGACCACCGTTCAGCTTTGGCACTCAGAATGTGTCCCTTGAGAGATGACAACAATAACACAGCCCAGTGAGGCCACAGTGAGGCCTAGTGGACACTTCTGGGCCTGGAAGACCAGCAGCAGAGCTCAACCGGTTGCCCAGGTTGCAGTCAGAGAGGCTGCAGTGCCCAGCAGAGCAGCAACAGTGCCCGAGGTTCCAGCACCTGCCCAGCGGCCACGGCGTCTGCTGGGGCTGGCCAAGCCCAGTGGAGCTGCAGCACCCCCTAGAGGAGAACGTGGCACCCAGTAAAACATCTGCATACTTGTCCAAAAGAGCCAGAGAGGCACCTGGGAATTCTCAGGAAACCAGGAGATTTTTCACAGGGGCTGAAGTTGGAACACGAGGCAATGAAATTTGAGTCACCTCATTGATATAGACAGACTGGTGGATCTTGGAAAAATTGAGATTATACAAACAGATATCAAACCCTGAATCCCAGGCCTCTCCAGCAGAGAACAGATTCCCTTAAACACACACACACACACACACACACACACACTCCAGACTCTTGCCCATTAGAAAGAAATAATAGCATTAACTTCTCATGGAATTTCTTTCCTTCCTTTGATGGGCTCCTCACATATAGATTTCTACCTACTGTAGCCTCGACAGGCTGGTGAACTGTAACTAATCCTGAGCCCGGGGGGCCGAGCAGCCTCGATGCTGGCGTCTCCGGAGAAGTGCACTGCAATGCCTCTTTGTGGAGGAAGCTCCTTTATGCGCTCCATCTGCCAGACCACCAGGCCCCATAGCTGGTGATCATTAGCAGTAAGTGCAGTCCTAATGGTGGCTAATGGCAGGCTTAAGTACTCGTTACTCAAAGGAACTCCTGGGGTTGGCTCACTTACATGTATTGAGTGGTCCTGCAGACCCATGGAACTGCTCCTCCTAATGAGAAGATTGACTAAATGTTGAATTCAATCCCAGGAAATGGCTGGGGAGCTGGAGGGAGCCGTGCCAAGGCCTTCTGTGAGGGCCCAGTGTATGAGCATAGCCCCCTTTGCCGTTCCCCTGGGCCTCCAGCCGCACAGGCCATCCTATAGGAGCTGAATAATTATGGTGTTGTTAATAGTTAATAGTTAATAATAAGGCGGCCAGGCCAGCCTCGACCTTCACCTCTGCTCCACCTCAGTCATCATCTCCATGACAACACACTGGAGTTCATGTTCACCAAGGGCTACCCTGCCTCAGAAATTCATTCTGCTCATGATCACCTGTCCTCCAGCTCTCCCACCAGCCTCCCATCATCCCTGCCTTTCCCTCAGTATTCTCTGTCCCAGTAATGCCCACACATTTCTCCCAAGTAGTCAAGCCACAAACCTTTTTCTCCCGTGACCTCCTATATCAACCCATCACCAAGTACTACTGCTTCCTCCTCCTAAATGTCTCTTAACTCTGTTCAATCCTCTGCACCTTTCTTGTCCAACTTCCCACCATGCCCTGCTTGGACTTCTTCAGCGGACCCCAACGGCAGGGACTTCATTGTATCCATCTTTGTATCTCAAATATAGCACCTGGGTCTGGCACAAGGTAAGAACTCAGAAAATGTTTATTGATTGAATGAGTGAGTGAGTGAATGAATGAATGAATGAATGAGCCAAAGCATATTCATGAGTAATTGTTCAATTGCTCTCAGTTTATCTCCCCTTCCCCATGCTGGCTATATGGACTAGTCACTATTCTGTCTGTTTCCCTACCTCTTAAGCAGAGATAATCCAATCTTAGCGTCACTATAAAAATGAAAGAAAATAATACTAACGGAATGGTGTTCTGGTACTAATATTCTGAGGAATAGGGACCTACGCCAAGTGGGATTTTTCTTTCTTCTCCAGTCAGAAGCCTAGAAGAGGCTGCTGCTAGCATTGGCTCAGAGGCTCAGGGACATCTGGACCAAGGTTTCTATGATATTCTCGACCTTTTTCTTATGATTAATCTATGGTAACGAAATGGCAGCTATTCCTCCAGCATCAGCCCACATTCCCACACAAAAGGGAGAGCCCTGGCTGGTTTGGCTCAAAGGTCAGAGCGTTGGCCTGTGGACCAATGAGTCACGGGTTCAATTCCGGTCAAGGGCATGTACCTCTGTTGCAGTTCATCCCCAGCCCTGGTCAGGGTTGTGCAGGAGGCAACCTGTCGATGTGTCCCTCTCACAATGTTTCTCTCTCTCTCTCTCTCTCTCTCCCCCCCCCCACCATTTCTTCCTTCCACTCCATCTGAAGATAAATAGGAAAAAAAGAGGGAGAAATACCAAGGGCAAAGAGTAAAGGGGGTGCATGGCAGTTGAATTGGCCCCTTTTAAAGAGCTCCACACACTTATAATTTGGTTAAAAGGTAAAGCTTTGGACCAGACATCAAACATCTGCTTGAATGGCTGTATCAATCAGAGTTCTTGGTTGCAAACATTGGAAATATGTCTGGCTATATTAATAGTTTTAAAAGAATTTCTTGAAATGATGTTGAAGGCTGACAAAATTATTGAAAGACTAGGAGCCAGGGTTGGAAAATAAGCAAGAACCAAAGGCTCCCCCAAGGGCCAGACCCCGGAAATGATCTGGCCAGGATGTTCATGACAGCAGGAGGCCACGCACAGTGGCCACTAGGAACCACCATGAGTACTACAGATAAATTTCTAGCCATGTTTTGGGGGGAGGTGTTTTGGTTTTGCTTTTTTTGGTGTTGTTTTGTTTTGTTTTGTTTTGTTTTGTTTTGTTTTGTTTTGTTTTGTTTTGTTTTGTTTTGTTTTGTTTTGCAGAGTCAAAGTCCCGGGCAAAGCAACCAAGCTCTGGGCATAAGTAAATGTCTTGGCAAGAATTAGGTGATTTAAGAGAATAATAAAGGAACTGTTTACAGTGAGGAGGTGAGGGTGGAGGGAAACCAGGGGCAAGTTCAGCTTCCTGGGGTTTGTAACGGCAAGGTATCATGAAAGGCCCGAGGAGGTGAGGGAAGGCAGTGGTTACTGAAACCCGGAGGACAGGGTCTTGTAGAGATGGAGGAACATCTGCAGGAACTGTGACCTTTAGGAGAGGGACACAGTCAGTCAGCCCAAGGTGATCCAGCAGAGAGGGACGTAGGGAAGTAAATACCTCCTCTCCCTAACCTCCTGCAACACTCCCCCATTGACCAAATTCAACTGGAACCCAGAGGGCATTGATGTGGTCCACGAAGGTCGGCCTCTGGGGGCACAGAGCAGAGGAGGGTGGCAAAGGATCTGAAGAAGCAAACGTAAAATATCTAGCACAAGCCACCGTTTTTAGTCCTTAGCATTCATGTTTGCCATTCTTCTGGATAAACAGTTTATGTCTTTAATACAGAGAACAACCAACGTCCATCTGCCTCTCTACCATTGCAGGCTGATGTCAATTCAGTCAAACTCTCTACTGAAACCTGAAAATGTAGCCACCACCAATGTTCTTCATATAAGGTAGTAAAAGAAGAGAAGGAAAAGGAGAGGGGGGGTCAACAAAAGACTTAGTTACCACTGTGCACACTGTTATAGCTGAACACAAGGCCTGAGTGGCTAATCATGGTGGCCCTCTTCCCCTACCCAATTCACGTTCCCTTTGGCCTTGAAGAACACCTTGCTTGGATGGGGTTTATTTCCTGGTGGGATGGCCCAACCCTTCATTCTTGTGGGATAGGTGAGTCCTTGGTGGTCTTGTCTTTATTGGGTTGCCACAGTTTTCCGTTGATCAGGATTACTGGGCAAAGAAGTACTAAGAGGCCCTGGCTGGTTTGGCTCAGCAGTTAGAGCATCGGCCTGCAGGCCAGAGAGACCCGGGTTCGGTTCTCACTAAGGGCACGTACGTCAGTTGCAGTTTGTCCCCAGCCCCCGTTAAGGTCGTGTGGGTGGCAACCAGTCGATGTGTCTCTCTCACATTGATGTTTCTCTCTCTCTCTCTCCCTCCCTCTCTTCCTCCTGTCTGAAGATAAATGCAAAAGTGTCCTCGGGTGAGGATAAGAAAAGAAAAGAAGTACTAAGAGGGTTCTGGTGACCATGGGGTTCCAAACAGGGTCCTTCTTGCCCCCACTGTGTGACAGCAAACCAATTTCCTTCTGGTACGTACCAGGATCAACCACCGTGGCCAGTACAGTGATGCCCTCTTCAGCCTGTTTGTTCAGCAGCACAAGGATCCCAGACTAGCCAAAGGACTCTCTCAGCATCTACTTTCCAGTGAAGCCCAAGGTCAAAGAAACAGCAAACAAAACTCTCTAGGTAGGTTATTGGGTACAATAGTGAAAGAACTACATTCACCTTTACTCAGGTGCCCAGATCCATGCATTGTGGCAACAGGGGAGGTGGCATTAGACATTGGCTACTGGTTTAAGGTATATAATGTACCCTATAGAATCCCATCCAAACTTCACAGATGCTGTCTCTGGGTTGATGTTGTAACAACTTTCAGAAGACCTCTCTACCATATTATCAAGCCAACTGCTTCTGAAGAATGGATCACATGCTAAGACCAGTGAATTCCCGGAGCGTGAGTCCATTGTCCTACTTCTTGGCCTTAAAATATCTCCCCAGACTGGAGGCATTATTGTATAAAATACTACGGGACAACTTTGGTTCACCCAAGTATTAGGAAATGTGTTGGCCAGGGGCACCAGAATTCATGGAAGTCACGGGACTCATCACCTGCCCCATCTCCCAGAAGCAGCTGGCTGATAAGGTGAAACAGCCTGATGATGGTTCAGGGTGACCATCTCTACTTGAGGGTTGTGATGGAAATGACACACCTTGTTTCTGATGGTTGATACCACCATCTGGCCTCGACCATGTTGGGATTGCATCATTCCCACTGAATCGGGGATCCCAGTTCCATCTTCAGCTCACTGGTGAATCACTACAGAACTCAGGATTCTGGTGTCCACTGTCAGTGCATTTAATACCTTGGTGAAAGTAGGGTGCTTCGGGCCCTCCCAGGTTATGTGGCCAGGGCAGGGGGGTGAGCAGGTTGCACATCAATGATCTCTTCCTCCACTCCTATCTCCCTGCGCCTTCGGACACCTTCCCCTACGGCAGTAGTTCTCACCCTCTAACGCGCAAGAGCAGCGAAGCTGGCGATTCGTATACTCCAAAGAGAAGCTGTGAGTGCTTCCTTTGAGTGAAAAGATGAGAGTTCTCAACTTAATAAGAAAAAAATGTCTGCTGAGGTTGCTAAGATCTACAGTGAGAACAAGTCTTCTGTCCATGAAGTCAGATATTTTGAGAAATCTGTCACATAACTTTTATTACAGTTTATTGTTATAATTATTACATTTTATTGGCGATTATTGTTAATCTCTTACTACGCCTACTCTGTATTTAAACTATCACCGGTATGTGTGTTCAGGAAATAACACAGCGTATATAGTTTTCTGAGCTATCTGTGGTTTCAGGCATCCACTGGCTGTTTTGAAGTGTATCACCTCTGGATAAGGAAGAACTGCTATACTGTAAAAATCTTAATGTCAAATATTCATTACGATGGTATATTTTCATCAAGGATCAGTTTGTCATCTTCGGGTCATGTGGCTACAACCCAAATTTCACAGACTGGATCCAAACATGGTTGCTGCCATCTCAGAGTTAAGGTGGAAAGAGAGCCCCGCCCCCACGTACCCCGGGAGGGTTCCCAGGGCTCTGGCCTCCCTGCGGAGTCCCAGGCCATCAGCCACTGGCTGCCGGACTGAAGACACCGTCGTCACCATCGATGGGCTCGTGCGTGCATGCCATCTCACCATGTCCAACCTCAGCTAACGGGGCAGGCCAGGGTTTGTCACAGGCCAAACACCATCAACTCCCGTGTGAACGAGGCTCCGTCTCACTTTCCTGGGTACTCCGCAAAGCCGAGTTATGAAATCGATGACGGTGCCTTCACACCCCGGGGGGCTCCTTGACGGCAGTTCACTGGGACCATTAACCAGCCCTCAAGGCTACTGTTAGACCAAGGCTACTGTGAGGAGCAGCCCTGATGCACACATACATCATTCTCAGCAAGGGCACTGCCGACACACCGGCGCATTCTCGGGGAGGTCCCGACGGCACCCCACGAGCAGTGCCAAACACAGGCTTACACACAGACACGGACACGTGTGTCTTTCCTGAGAACAGAATTGTGTTGCAGAAAACACATTAAGCTATCTACTTGGAAAGTCCAGAGCCCCGCGTGGGAGGCCGGTCAGGGGCTCCGGGAGAGCAGCAGTCTTGAAACAAGCAAATGGAGTGGAGGCAGGTCTATGCTAAGGTTGTGTGTGCCCCTCTCAATGGCCATTGACATCTCAGAAGGCAGGAAACAGAGAAGCAATCACCTTCCACTCTTCGCTTAGAGGAATAGCTATCTGGGGGGTGAGTTCCTCAAAAGAAAGAAAGAGAGCGAGAGAAAGGGCGGGGGAGTCACTGGTCCTCCAAGACGGACCAGGGAGGATCCCCCTGTAATGAAGACAGACCCCATGCTAGACACTCCCAGATCTGAACGGCCACTGCACTGATCAGCTGTGTGACCTTGGGCAAACGACCTCTCCTCTCTGAGCTCAGTTCCAGGTTCATGAATTGGGTTACTGTGAGAGTTCAGTGAGATGACCTATAGGAAGTGCCTGGCATAGAGTAGGCCTTTGACAAATGCTATTTCTCTGCTTCCTTCTTCCCGTGGAGGGAACGCACGGGACAGGACGCCCCTTCTCCTGGGAACTCTGAGCCTTGTTTCCCACTGTCACCACATCCCGGACATTCCAGCAACATTTCAGTTCTGTTCCCAGGATTTGGGACCTGCTTTGTCCCGGATACTTTGCATCTCTGGCTGATTTTAAGCTCCACCACTGAAATTTCATTTTCTATCTGTGTCTCTTCCTGTGAGCGCCTTCTGCTGACCCTGCTTCCTGACGCAAGTCCATTGTTCCTTTTTCCCATTTGTTTCTCCTTCTCTCCTCCCTCCCTTCCTCCCTCCCCTCTTGTCGGTGGCGGCTAGAGAGACTCGGAGGCCTGTCCAGTTCTGTGCTAGGCATGTAGCCTAGACGAGCCGCATGCCAGCAGCAAGACAAATGCGGTCCCTGATCTCAAGGGCTTTCAGTCAGGTAGGAGAGACAGACAGTGAACAAATATATAACAGGATGTTAAAATGGAAGTGTTAGCCAGGGCACCGAGAGACAATAGCTCTCATATTTCAAAGAAGCTGCCAGACCATATGCAGAATTTACAAAGGAGGTTGTCAAAACCAGTTTCATTTCAAGTCAAAAGCTGGACTTGGGGAAGAAATTTAGCAAAGACTTTCTTGGGATGAGCTGCGCTGTGACTCCCACCCCTCCCAGGGGGAGGAGCAGGGGCTGTGATAGTGACCACTACTGTTCACTGCTGTTTGGTTTCCTCTGCTTCTGGGCCCCAGAGATACTGCCCCGTCCACCTCCCTTGAAATGACAGATGACCACGTGACTGGCTTTGGCCAATGAATTTCCCGGCGCACAGCCCTCCAGCCCCCTTTTCTCTTGTCAGGCCAATTGTCGAAGCATTTTTTCCTATTATTTAATTCTACTAAAATTATTCAACCCATGGATGTTTATGTCAAGTGCTAAAAAGGATATCAACAATATCTGAATGGATATCTAGCATCTAGTTAAGTAAAAACCGTTTTCTCGTATGAATCTAAAGTTAAGCTCACTAAAAACAACTTTTTCCATGCAACATTTTTTAATTGTGGTAAAATATACATGACACGAAATGTACTGTTTTAACCACGTGTAAGTGTACCGTTTGGCAGAATTAAGTACATCCACGGACGTGCAACCACCACCACCATCCATCTCCAGAACTGCTCTGCAGAAGCATTTTGATATGGAGATGCCACTGATCAATGTAGTCAGCCCTTGGAAGACAACTGTCCGTAAGGGTTGTCTGAATCCATAGGAAGCTAAGAGCCAGAATTGAACTTGTGTGGTATATGCCACTTTGGACGGATGCTGTAACCTAGCCTAGCCTGATGAGCACACAGACGCTACCTCCTATCCCCAGGGTGACAGGAGAGTGGCTTTGAGAGACAACTTGGAGAACTTAAATGGGGTCCCTGTAGCCTCACTTGAGAACTCCAGGTGTCAAGAGGCTGGCTGCCACAGCCTGGAGAGCAGCGGGAGGGGCTACAGTTTGGGAAGTTACTTACTTCCAGAGTTTGCCAGAGCAGAGGAATGGCAAAGGTTTAACCAGACTCTGACATAAGTCAAGTACAAGAGCGAGCCAGTAAGGAGATCATCTTAGACCCTGTCGAAGAGAGAAAGCGGAGGTACTGTTGGGCTCCAAGGACAAAGCAAACAGCCAAAATAGAGATGCATGTGTTCTAGGCCAAGGCCTGCAGGTAAGCAACCCCCAAGGGATTAGGGGTCCAGCTTCCAAACCCCACAAAAGCACCCATGAGGGAAAGAGTTCACTTTTAACATCTGCGAGTCAGAAGAGTGTTGGAGCTGGTCACCACCACAGCAACCATCAAGTGACGCCTTCCACGCTCCCCTTACCTCTCCTAGCGCCCCCCCCCCCATTCCGTGCCGGAGGCATCGTGAGCACAGCTCAGGAGAGGGGAACGGAGTAGAGATGCTAGTGAAGAGAGGGAGGAGACACAAGCCAACACCTCCTTCCCCAGCAGCGTCCAGCCTGCAGCCGACCTCAGTGGGGGAGGCAGGAAGTCGGACCTGTGAGGACAAACTATGGGGCTGCATATTTTAATTACAAAGTTAGAAATATGGTTGAAACTTAAAGAACACAGAAGACTTTTTGTTACCTACTAGCAATCATAGAAGTCCAGGGTCCAGCTGGCCGGAGGACTAGCCCCCCAGAACGGATTGGAACTGGGACAATGGGAAACAAAAATAAAGTTGCTTTATGATTGCATCGGCGAGTCACACTTACTCCACATGATAATCCACAGAAATCTACAAGTATTTTCTGAAATCAGCAAAGTCGAGTAAAAAATTTGACAGGAGTGTTATGGCAAAAGAAACTCTTGGTGACTGAAAATAGGAACAGGCCAGTCACAGACACAGAACAAGAAGAGAACCATTGGCGGCTCCGTTCTAGCCCTGAGGGTACGGGTCACCATCTTCCATGGCTTTGATCCTTCAGTTTCCAGTGGCAAAGGTAGAGGTCGATTCTATAGGATGTCTTAGCTTCACACTTTTCAGATTTCAATGCACATAAAGAAATCCTATTATTCTAATTCCACTTGTGCCAGGGGTGATGGGAAATGGTCAGTTGGCTTTCTGCGTCCATTCCCATCTTCTACTTTCCAGTACTGCAAAGGCTGGAAAGATTTCTTCGAACCTACATTTCCCAGACTCCCTTGAAGCCTGGGATCTGGGAGAGAAATCGGTTTTAGCAGTCGGATGCACGGAGGTGAGCTCTTTGCAGATGGAAGTGACACAGACCCAGTTTCCTGCTGGTGAGCAAGGGGGTACGGACACCAGCAGGACGCTGTTTCAGTGTCCCAAAGCAGTGGCAGCAGCACATTCCTGAGTCCTGGATCACAGGACAGGGTGTTCTTGACCTCAGTGATTTGGGGGTCAAGCTCCTGAGCTCCCACAATCCAGATACGTCAAAGACAACTTCTCCTAATGACCCCTGGTGGAAGGAATTCCTAGAGGCCCAGCTTACAGCCTCTCCTCGAACCCTTCCAACCATTTTGGAAGCCCTTAATTTTTCATAATAAATAAATCTCTTTCTTTTTAAAATACCCAGAGTTTCTGTTTCCAGCATCGAACCTTGACTGATGCATAAAATACCTTCTCGTTATGATCTGACTTATCATTCTGCCTCGCCATGAAGAGAGAGTGGTCAGAACACATGAGTAACCATTCCCATGAGTGGCAATATTTCTCAATAACGTCTAACGTCATACATCAGACTCCTATGGAGTTCACTGACATAAGTCAGTAGTACTCAGTTTGAGAAATTCTGGGGCATGGAGTAAGCTGTGATTCTATCCAGAGTGGGGCAAAAGTAGGTTTACAGTTGTGAGTATGCAAAACACAGAGTTTATCCTTGTATTATTGTTTATTAATTGTTGTATTATTTTCCATATGAACAGGTTTGTTCTAAGTCTGGACTTGGGTGAATTCACCGAGGAGCATACCACCTAATAAGACCTTGGAGGAGCAAAACAATTAGATTTCTCTGGTGGCACCTTAACTTTGTACACACCTCAACATCCAAACACCCTACTAGTCCTTGGCTCCTTCCATGTGTCCAGATAACCACTCCCCTCCTGGGAAGACCAGCCCTATCAGGTCTTACAGCAGATCTGGGCAACCCAACCGTGCTCTCCCTCCCCTGCCCCCTCATCCTGCCCCCTCCTCCTGCCCCTGCTGCCCCCTCCTGTGACAAAATCACCACTTAGCACTGTGATCCAGTTTGTGCTCAACAGGAACCCTGTCTCTTTGGCTGGAAACCCTTATTTTGGGGGCATTTTCCACCCAGGCATAACACACCCAAAAAACCAAGCAGGTTGTACTTCCCTCCACCACAGCAGGGAGTCATGCATCAAAGTCAGTGAGTCGGCAGAGACCACCTCAACAGTTTTCTCTTTACGCTTCCTTTGCTGTCTTCCATGTGAGCTCCCTGGACAGTGGATGGTCTTGAAGACAGAAACCACCCTACGTGTCCTTCTGTTCCCACCACCCGGCCCTGGACCACGCAGAGGGTAGATGCTTAGTGGTGATTTGTTGAATGAATGAGTGATACTTCTATTTTTCTGCCTTTTTTCTTCCCACTCTGCTCTTGCACTTTACATACCAGCCATACAGGATAGCTCTTATTTTATGATCTCTCTCGCCCTCTGCCTTCGCACATGCTGTTCCCACTATACTACACACCTGTCCACCTTCGAGTCACCCCTTAGACCTCCACTTCTCCCAGGGACCTTCTCTGGATCCTTAGACCAGTTTGTCTGCTGTGCTGTGACTACAGCTGTTTGCTTTGGCTCTTCCTCTGTTTTCCTTTTATTGTGTCATTTTCAGTCTATTTTATTTATTTTTGTTGTTTTCTTTATTGCTATGTAAAGGAAATTCTGTTGTAAGAAGGTATAGCTCTAAGCTCCCCATCTCCTCCCATCCCTCCCCACCAGTTGGCACTACAGAGCCATACCTGCACCCAAAGAAGACCTTCCGGTCCTGTCCTGGAGGGGTCCCAGACCGTAAAGACTTTTTAATAAGATAGTGAAAAGTTTCTCACCACAAGTCACTACACGTGGTCACAAAGGAGAGCAAAAGGCCAGGATCCTCTGGCCCAAGAAAGTGAATGAGTCTAACCTCCAAAAATAACTGTGATGCCTATGCATTCGTCTGTTCCCCCAGAGCCACCGGCGGGACTCTGCATCACTGGGGTGTCAGAAAATCTCTAAAACGTAGATAAATTAGCAAAGAATGAATCAATGAGTAAATGACTGAGAGGGTGGATGGATGGATGGATGGATGGATGGATGGATGGATGGTAGATGGATGAAATAATCAACAACTGAATAAGTAAGAAGTGAATCAATCAGTGAATGAATAAATCAATGATTAAATAAATGGATGAAAACAAAGATGGGATGGGCAGAGGGTGGATGGATGGATGAAAAGGAAAGTGAATAAGTGAATTAATGGATGAGTGATTGAATGAGTGAATAGATGAGTGAACAAATAAATGAGTGAATAATAAGTGAGTCTGACTGAACCCTATAATTCAGGTATAAACCAGACATGAGTTCCTAGCAGAAACCATAAACTAGACAGTTCTAGAAAATGGAACTAGATACTAGAAACACAATTTAAAACACTGAAGACAAAAAATCTGTGACAATGCAGAACTCATTGGTCAGTTTCCAGGATCTCGATGAGTCTTCTGCATGGCCTCTCAGCCCTACTCATGTGCTGTCACTGGAGCTGTGGACATTCTGAAAAAGACAGACTGGGAGATAGTGTGTGGATGTCGAGAGAGTGTACACCTGATCAAGACAGTGGCTCCTTACTCTAGCTGTGCTTTAGAGTCACCTAAGGGACTTTCAAAAAGTGGTACTGCTGCCCTGGCTGGCATGGCTCAGTTTGCTGAGCATCATCCCATGCACCAAAGGGTGGGCAGTTCAATTCTGGGTCAGGGCATATGCCCAGGCTGTAGGATCGATCCTCAGTGGGGGACATGCAGGAGGCAGCCAATCTCACATTGATGGTTTTCTTTTCTTCTCTAAAATCAATAAAAACATACTTTTTTTTTTAATGGTACTGCTTAGTCCCCACCCCAAAAAATTTCAATCTCATTGGATGCAGGGGGGAGGGGGGACAGACACTGCTTTTTTGTTTTTTCTGGTAAAGCTCCCACAGGGTTCTAATGTGCAGCCAGGGTTGAGAACCACTAATTTCACGCATAAATGAAATTTTAATGTGGGCATTTGGACACAATCGTTTAGATGCCGGTGACATCCTCCTGTCGCCAAAATAATTAGCCGTTCTGCTATTTTTTTAATCAACTACTCTGTGAAGTTTACCCTCACTCTCCAAGACTTACTTTGCTGCCTACCTTACCCACACACTCTGGGAGGGACAGATTTACCACTCGACCCTCCTTCCTCACCCCACGCTCTTGGATGATTTTACAGGGGTAGACAGTCGGCCCAGGGGCAGAGTTCTGGGGCAGAGCTCAGATGGGGTAAAACTCAGGAGTGAAACACAATTCCATAAAGGAAGAAGACACAGGGAAAGGGAGGTTCAAAGATGTCCAAAATTCAGACCACTTGGTCATTTAAAAAAATTTTTTTTGATGGAGACACGTTGATGGCAGCATAAAGGTCAACACCAAATGTCTCCTCCGTCAAGTGTCTTGTTTGGGGGCAAGATGGCAGACGAGCTTTTGCCATTCAAGGAGGCAGCAAGACCCCTGCTGACCACGTAGCCAAAGGACAGGAGGAAAGCAGGTAGAGAGCAAGCCAACCACTGGGAATCAGAGCCTAAGGGGTTGCTTCCCTGCTTCGATAGGGGGACTTAAGCCTGGGCCATGGGTCAATTTCAACACTGTATCTCCTGTCTGGTCCTCTTCATTTTTAGGAATGTTCATTTTGGAAGGCCATTCTGCTATCTCGACCATGCCAAAGAGATCAAAGGAACGGTTTGGGGGGGGGGTTCCCTATCTCTTGGGATCAACAATAGGGCTGATGCAGGGTAGAAGTGCAACATAGGCAGCTATTCACCTATACCCAGGTACTTGCTCCAAGGAAGACAGATAAATAGACAGGGGAGCCCTGGCCTGCTAGCTCAGTTGGTTGGAGCATCGTCCCATCCGCCAAAAGTTATGGGTTGATCTCCAGTCAGGGCACATGCCTAGGTTGTGGGTTTGATCCCTGGTCGGGGCATGTATGGGAGGAAACTGATAGATGTTTCTCTCTCACATTGATGTATCTCTATCTATCTACCTACCTTTCCCTTACTCTCTGAAATCAATTTAAAAGAATATCCTCAAGTGAGGATTAAAAAAGAGGAAAAGAAATAAGGAGGGGAGGAATCCTGGAATTTGAAGTTTGCAGGAGGTAAATTCAGGATCAGTAAAAGAAAAATGCTCCTTCACACAGCAGGGAGAGTCTACAGAACTCATCTTCCCATGTGGAGATGCAGCTGGAAACACAAACAGCTCCCTAAACTTGCAGATATGTATTGGCTAATAGAAAGGAAGGGGATGATGTTATGTTGACATCTAGGGGAGCAACCTGTACTCCCCTAGTTTGCTCTTCAGCTCCCTGGTCTAAAACAAGATCCAGGACTGTGGGCACCATGGAGATGACCTAGTGTGGTGATCCAAGGATCTCATGTTGGATCTGGGGTTAGCAATTGCCTAGGAAACTGACTTCCTTCCTTCTTTCTTCCTTCTTGTAAACTCCAGTGACAGATTTCATCTGTTAAACACCTCCTATTTTCCAGGCACTATTACTTTACACCCACTGTTTAATTTAAATCAAGCATCCAAAAAAGCACTTATTGAATATTCCTTTGTGCTCACCGCTCTATGAGGTTCTATGGGTATTGGGGAATTAAAAGACTCCATCTAGATCATTAAGGAGTCTATGATACATTTGAGAAGGCAGAATAAATATGCATAATTTATTAAACAATTGACAGATACAGGAAACCACTAGAAATGATTGATAGGTACAGAAAACCATTACGTACTTGAAGCGTGTAAGATAAGGGTCTAGTGGGGGCTGAGGACTTAGCAATTGTGTGTTTAATGGTGTTACCGCGAAGTGGTAAAGAGTTAAGTCCTGGCTCCAGACTGCTTGATTCACACCCCAGCTGTTTCATGTACGAGCTGTGGGACTTGGGTAAGTTACTCAATCTCTCTGAACCTTGGTTTCTTTCCTGATGAAATGTGAATGATAACAAGGTCTTCCTCACAGAGCTATTGAACAATTAAATGGACCGAAGCATCCGAAGCACTTAGAATAATGCCTGAATGTAGTAGGTGCTCAATAAGTGTTCATTATCACTATTTTTATTTCTGGTAAGGGCCACCACCAGGAGAGTGGTGGCCAGGAGGCAGGCCAAGGACTTCCTCTGCTGTCTGGCAGTGCCTGCAAAGTCCCAGATGCTGTACGCCTGGCCTACTCTTAAATCTCGTCTCACGCCCTCTCCCCAACCAATGGCACCCCAGACACACTGCCCTTCTCTCTGCTCTGTGCCCCCAGCACAAGGACGAGCTGTTCTCCACCGCGGAGTTTCACACCAGACTTCCTTCTGCCCGGAGCGCCACCCCTCCCCCGCACCTCACCTGGCTGGCTCCCTCTCGTCCCCAGTCTAGCTTAAATGTCACTTCCTCAGAAAGGCTTTCTGTCGCCATCTGTACCTGTCAGGGGCCTGGCGGGAAACAATGGCATGCTCACACGAGGGTAATTCAAGGAGGTTTGATAAAGGGATGATTTATAAACAGGCGCAAGACGAAGGGAAGCAAGGAGCAGAAGGATGGAGAAGCGGACGCGGCTGAGCCAGCCCGGCGTGATCCTGCAGACGCTCGGAGAATAGACACCCCGACCTCATCTTCCTCGCTATCTCCAGCTGGGGTTCCCTTTGGCTAAACCTACTGAAGCTGGAGGACAGGAGAGCCCACTGATGCAGGCCATCCAGGTCAGCCTGCCCGGGCACAGACGGGTGAATAAGGGGGCCGGGAGGGCCTGGAGGGGCAAAGGGAATCTCTCTAGCACAGCATCCCACCTGAAGCAGGCTCTTCGTGTTCCCCTTCCAGTTAAAACCTTAATATTGTTTTCAGTCACAGTTAGCAAGGTTCGTATTTATTTAAGATCCATCTCTCATCATTACCATGAACTCGAGAGCGGTGTTGGTTTGCTCAGCCCTGGGATCCATCACTGGGATCCAGCATGGGGATCCATTACTGGGCCACCGCACTGTGTCACTGGCAGTGTGTGAGACAGACGAATGAGTGGATAGCATTGCTGTAACCCAAGAAGTGACAGTGAAAGATCCAAAGTGTCTTGTCCAAAGATGGGCAGCCATCTCAGCTTCAGCCCAGACCAGTAGCCAAGATCAGTATGCAAGAGATCCCGTCAGCAGACAGGGATTCCCTGTCGGGAGAGATTGAACCTGGAGTGGCAGGATCCAGTTCTGGTTTGCTTGTCCATTTTGAGCAAGACCTGAGCCAAAATCTGAGAATAAGAGATGGAGTCCGATTCCCAGAAGGGAGTTGGCAAGAACCAGGCAGGGCAGCAGGGCCTCGGGTGGAAGTCAAGTCCGGGGGGACTGGGTGCTTGGAAAGGAAGTGTGGCAGACTCTCTGTCACAAGGAAATGACAGAGCAGCCTCCCTCCTTTCTCCACACTGTGGCCAGTGTGATTTTTCTCAATTATAAATCTGATCATGTCAGCCCCCCACTGAACATCCCCACTCACTTTCTCAACAAACATTTATTGCATGCCTCTGATGTGCAAACCCAATCTTCTTTGTTGTTAATCCTCACCGGAGGATATTTTTCCATTGGTGTTTTTTTTTTTTTTTTTAGATAGATTGGAAGGAAGAGAGAGTGAGAGAGAGAGACAATGAGAGAGAGAGAGAGAGAGAGACATCGATGTAAGAGAGACACATCAATTGGTTGCCTCCTGCATGACCTTGACCAGGGCCAGGGGTCAAACCTGCAAACCTTCAGTCCACAGTCCAGTGCTCTAACCACTGAGAAAACCGGCCAGGGCCCGATCTTCATACAGTATGTAAGTTCCTAGGGGTCCTGGCCCCTGTCTGCCTCTCTAGCTTTTCTCACACTTCCACCTCCAACTCCTGTGTGCACCAACACACTCTCTCTCTCCACCCAGACTTCCAGTGCACACGTCCTTCTTTGCTCCCTGCATTTTTCCACATACTGTTCCCTCAGTGGAAACACGCTTCACTTGGAATTCTCTTTCACCTGGTTAAATGTCACTCTTTCTTTGTGTCTCAGTTTGGACCTGGTTTCCTCTAGGAAGTCGTCTCTGATTTTCCAAGGTAGAGTTAAGAGTTTCTCCTTTGGGTTTTTGTGTTATCTGAACACCCTGTACTTTCCCCAACAGGACACTTGTCATTCTATATCATAGCTGCCTGTGTAAGTGTCCCACCTAGACAATGACTCTGTGAAAGTAGGGAAGATTTTCTCTTGTCCAGTATGGTACACCCGACACCTAGAACAGTGCCTGGAACATAATAGATATTCAAAACATTGCTGCCCTGGCCAGTGTGCTCAATTGGTTGAACATCGTCCTGTGTACTGAATGGTCGCTGGTTCAATTCCCAGTCAGGGCACATGCTCAGGTTGCAGGTTCAGTCCCCAGTTGGGGTACGTATAGGAGGCAACCGATGGATGTTTCTCTCTCAGATTGATGTTTTGCTCTCTCTCTCTAATCAATAAAAACATATTTTAAAAATATTAATGAATGATTGAGTGGATGGACGGATGGATGGATGGATGGATGGATGATGGATAGTACATGTCTGACATTAAGAGAAAGCTTTGATTCAGTACAGTTCAACAAAAACTCATCAAAACATACTGAATACGAGGCCAAAGACGGGCAGGAAGCACTAGTTTTCCAGGCCACCATGGGGTCAGACACTCTGAAAGGACTCTAATAAGACTCACCAGATGAGGTTTTATCACCTGTGAATGAACAGAGTCAGGGAAGACCAGGCTGATGTTACTCAAGAAAGACTTCTTAAAAGAAGTGAATAGTGGCACTCAAAGGAAGTGATTCACAGGGGTAATAATACTGTCACAGCCTGCATTATGGAGCACTTATTTTATGTAAGGCTCTGTGCTAAAAGCTTTATATATTTTATTTCATGTAAGTGACAGAGGCAGGATGTAAACCCGAAGAGTCTGATTCCAGGGTTACTCACTTAATGAATATACTACAACGTCTCTCAAAGCTTGGGAGGAGAGGAAATAGGAAGATGTCTCAAGCAAGGACATCCAACAAAGACAAAGATGGCAATAAACAAGTCCTAGACAAGATCTGGCAGCCTGTCAGCCCTGGCAGGTACAGAGAAGCAGGCTGAAGACAAGGGGAAGATTGTAGCATTAGACTGAATATCAGGCCAAAGACTTCAGAGTTGGACCCGTAGGCAGTAGGACGTTGGATGGGATTGTGATTACCTAGTGCTTGAGACAACACTTCCCATGGGTTGTGGAAAGAGTGGGTTGATAAGGGAAGGAAAGTCAGAGGATCACTTTGGAGACTGAGCGAGACCCAAGTGACAGGTGACAAGTAACTGGACTTGGAAGGGGCAATAAAGGGGCCCAGCAGAACACAGGGTAGAACTGTGGGAGTGAGAGGCAATGAGCTGCTCCATTCAGCCCCGTGATTCTGTTTTTACTCTCAGTGCAAACTAAAGTACTGAACCGGTTCTGGTTCATGCTCTAGACCCAAAAGCTGCTTCTGTTTCCGTTTGTCAACTTAAGCAGAACAAAAGTCACCGGCACTGGCTAACTGCCTTGCTTCTGCGTGAAGGGTCCCGTGGACCTCAGAGTCATGAGCTAGGTCTGGTTTTAGAGTCACTGACCTCCAGTCTCTCCAGGATACTGAGAGAGAACCTTAGTTTGACTGACCTGATTAAAATGTTTTCTGTGATGACGTTCATGGAAATAGGCCACTGGCAGAGAGATCTTGGTGACAAATAGAAATTCAAATGGCTGAAGAGCTTCAACAGTCGCTAGGAACACCACAACGAGCCTGGTTTCCCTGTGGCGTGGCTAACTCTTCGCCCAAGTATGCCCCCTTGACCAAGTGGGAACAGCCTACCCAAGTAACGGTGTCACCTCGGAGTTAGAGGTAAAGGGCAGAGCTTGATGGAGATACCTGGGAATGTGCAAGAGAAAACCCACACCCTCCCCCTGTTCCCTGTCTGAAAGGAGGGAGCCAGCATTTCCTCCAGCGCACAAGCCAAAAACCTGGACCCCTACCTCTTTCTCACCCGCTGATCACCATGCCCTGTCTATTTGAACTCATTGACATCTCTCAGACCTCCCTGGTTACTACCTACACAACTTCCTACCCACATGCTCTTACATGCTGTGCTTTGGCCACCGTGAGTGGCTTACCCGTGCCTCCAGGCACCCTCTGTGCCCCACCATTGCAACTGGGGGAGAAGGCCACGTGTGCACTGGGCATGGGGACAATGGGGACAGATGAAGCAGTAGAAACGTCAATGATTTCACGCTTAACTTTGGGGTCCTGTCTTCATCTCCTAGAGCTGTTGTAACAAATGGCCGCAAACTTAGTGACTTAAAACAATATAAATTTATTCTCTTGCCGTTCTGGAGGCCAGAAGTCCAAAACCAAGATGTTGTCAGGGCCACACACCCTCCAAAGGCTGGAAGGAAGATCTCCCTTTGCCCCTTTTAGCTTCAGGTGGCTGCCAGCGTTCCTCGGCTCGTGGCTGCATCTCTCCAGTCTCTACTGCCATCTTCACATGGCCTCCTCCTCTTCTCCCCGGTGTCTTCCCTCTGTCTCCTCTAAGGACACTTGTCATGGGATCTATGGCCCACCCAGATAATCCAGGATGATCTCACCTCAAGATCCCCAACTTAATTACATCTACAAAGACACTTTTTCCAAATAAGGTCATATTCACAGGTGCTGGATTAGAACATGAGCATCTCTTTTGGGGACCTGACCAGAAAAGGTCGTGCTGGGGTAACTCTTGAGCCGAAGGATGGCTACGGACTGAATGTTTGTGTCACCTCAAAATTCGTCTGTGATGGTACTGGGATTTGGGGCCCCCGGGAGGTGAGTAGGTTACGCAGGAAGAGCTTTCACGAGTGGGATGAGTGCCCTTGTAAAGAAACCCCCTGTCACCCCTCCTGCCATGTGAGGGCGCAGCAGAGAAGACTGCTATCTGTGAACCAGGAAGCAGGTTTAACCAGACACCCAATCTGCTGGCAGCTTGACCTTGAACTCCCAGCTTTCAGAACTGTGATAGATGTCTGCTGTGTATAAGCCTCCTCGCTATGTTCACCTGTACGGCAGCCCAAATGGACGGGGGCAAATGCCTTTCTGGAAATACAAGTAGCAGATGAGGAACAGTATGAGTAGCAATATGACCCAGGGAGGTGACAAGAACAGAGGTTTCAGCGAATTGGTTCTTTAAAATGTACCCCGATTTTGTACTGAAGCCCTGACCACACCCCCCCCCCCCCCCACCCCCGGGAACCCTGAAAGGGATCGGAAATAGACGGGAGTCTGAGGCCCGAGACTGTCCTTGCTTCCTCTGGGACCGGGGTCCTGTGACACAGCCCATCTTCAACCTTGTCCTGAACGCTCAGAGGCTCCACAGCCTCAAGCCTGTGTTATGAGTTTCAGGAAAGGAGCTGAATGAGAGGAAAGATAGACACTTGGGAGTCAGCAGCCTGGATTTAAATCCTGGCTCGGCCACTTCCTAGTCGCTTCATTTTCATAAGAGAGGATCTTGGTACTAACCTCTCGGAGTTGTCAGGGCACAGGAAGTGTGAGCCCAGCCTGTGCCTGGCGCGCAATGGGGGTTCTAGCAATGGTTAGTCTCCTTACCCCTTCAAAGTCACCCATTCCTTCTGTCTCTATCAGGGAAGGACGGTCCCATGGGTCCCCCTTCCTGCAGGCATCCAGTCTGACGGGGAGGCTTAAAAAGTACCTACTCAAAAAGAAGACTCTCTGCTTAGCACAGCGCCAAACAGGCCTGGTGGAAACTGCTGCTCCTCTGTTCTTTCGGACCGGGCCATGCTTCAGCCCCTGCCACCCTGCATTAAGCAGGGTCTCAACCTGTGTCTGTCTTTATCTGATCAACGGGGCCCCTGGGTGAAAGCCTGCGCTCCGTGGACACCTCAGCATGCCTTTCCATTCTCCCCTGGTTTGAATGCAGGATAACAATTGTATTCGTCTAATTTACTGTTGCTTGGCCAAGAAGGGGCTGCCGGAGCATATTCCTGGTGCTGTAAAAGTCTAGCACAGCTCATAGCCTTTGAGCATGGCAGGTGCCAAAGATCCCAAGATCCCATGAGATACTTGTGAGCAAAGAGACAGAAAGGAACCAGTAAGAATAAACATCACCCGATGGGGATGAAGGCCCCTGATGTCCCACGACCCCCACCACCCGCTCCACTGCTGTGTGTTGGGAAACACACAGTACGAGAAGATGGCAGACACCAGGAGGGGTGCCAGTGCTTGGCAGCGATGATACAGTGTTGGCTGGGGAGGGGTTTCCTGCATCTTGGGGAGGATCATCCTTCTTTAGACACAAAGCTTCACTGTGCCAGCCTCTGGGCAACTGGCTGGTAGGTCCCACCTGGATAATACAGTTTTCCAAGTCATTGCAAGTAGAGTCTTTGTCATCATTAAGCTACCCTAGTGCCCAGGGGCCGCAACCACTGCAAGGGTCTGGTCCAGCTGGCACGAGGCACCTTTATTGAAGGAAACTCTAATGTGGACCAATGGTTCTCAACGAGTGGCAACTTTGCTCCCGCCATGCCACCCCAGGAGATGTTTGATCATGTCTCGAGACAATTTTAGTTTTCACAACTGGGAAGGGGAGACTGGCATCTCGTGGGTAGAGGCCAGGGGTGCAGCTAAACACCCTACAATACACAGGACAGTCCCCCTCCTCAAAGAAGCAACCAGCCTCCACGTCCGAAGCTTGAGAGATTGAGACACTCTAGTGGTGATCCTTAGCTCAGAACAATGCAGAAGCGCTCCTTTGAGTCGGACCGACCCCCAGCGGCTCGGGTCACGCCCTAGCAATGCGAGACTTTGGGGTGAGCTGCTTTTCCTCCCAGTGCTGGGCCCACCCCGCCCTCCCGCCCAAAGCCAAGCCCCCTTGGGGATGGCATTCGCGTGGTTAAGATGAAAGACTGGTGCCCCAGGCCCCCATGCCAACTTGATTGCTTTTAATTAATTCTGCTTGATTACAGCACAAGGGAGCCACATCGAAGAGATAAGACAGGCTCTTTATATTCTGTCTCATTAAAAAGTTTGAATCGGGAAGCTTTTTCAAAGAGCTATGTGTCTCCTTTACTTTTGTGTCATTTTTAATTGAGGAGGACACAGGGAGATGTGCCGAGCTGTGCAGAGCAGAGACTTGTAAACCAAAGATGGAATACTGAGGCCCCTTTTGGGGAAAAAGCAGCGAGGATTGGGATCCGGGCGACAGAGCCAGTCCATTGAGGCTGAAAGAGAGTGTTCCTTCCCAACAGTGCATTGGCCCAGGTCTATGGAACGACAGGGCTTGTGTTCTCGGCAAGGTGTGAGGGGCTCTCGAGGAGAAGCTGGGAGATCGCGCAGTGGTGGTGAGAGAAGGGGGGGGGGAGGGGGTCACCACCCCCTATCGGCACCTGTCTTCCCTAGCTGGAGGACCACCGCCTTCTCAGGGAAACCTAGCCCCCCTTTTCCATGTAGAGTAAATCCCCTGCAACATATGCTTCCTCTCTCCAGCAAAGGCATCATGTTGTATTAGTTATTTATTGCTGTGTAACAAAATACTCCAAAACTTAGTGGCTTAAGAAGGCAAACAGCTTCTGGTCAAGATGGTGGCAGAGGTAAATGCGGTGTTCACATCCTCCCACAACCACGTCAGAATTACAGCTAGCCCTGACCGGTGTGGCTCAGCAGTTAGAGCGTCGGCCCTTGGACCAAAGGGTTGCAGGTTCGATCCCCGGCCCCATTTGGAGTCCTGTGGGAGGCAACCAATCAATGTGTGTCTCTCACATCCCTCTCTCTCTCTCTCTCTCTCTCTCTCTCTCTCTCTCTCTCTGTTCCTCCCTCCCTCTCTTCCACTCTATCTAAAATCAATAGAAAAATATCCTTGGGTGGAGATTGACAAGAAAAAAAAAAAAAACAGCTAAACTACAGCACAGCCACCATTCAGGGTCTCCTCGTTTGGAGGCTCGTTGTTTGTGTCCAAAACCACCACGGCAAGGGCAGCCACTCCCATGTCTCCTAAAGCTCGGCCGTTATTTAAACACAAATTTGAAGTAACAGAATGTGATCATATTTTATCCCGTCTAACATGGGGCCATTATCCTTCTCTATCTGGGTCTGGTCTGAGCCCACTCAGATATTTTCTCTTTAGGGACTAATGACTGATAGTAAGTCAATAATGCTTAAAAAACAAAGCTTTTCATTATTTCAAGCTGCTGTCTGGGCAACACTAAACAGGACAGCGGTGATCAGGAGTGAAGCTGTTGTGTCTAGACTTAGTTAGTCTTTATGCAAGATCGATGAGCAGAGCTGGGGACTCGGGAGCAGAGGGCTGCGCGGGCCAGAGGAGGCTGGAGCCTGCGTGCCCACTGGGATGAGGCCGGGGCTAGACGGGGAGCCCAGCTGAAGCTGGCTGACATGTTAACTCATGCCAGTGTGACCCCGATCTAGAGAAGGGCTAACAAGTACTCCACAGATGAGCAGTTCGTTGTCTGAGCAAGTTCAGCCACAAGAAGGTTCAGGAGACAATAAATGTTTCAACACGGGAGTTAAAGGGCAGATGCGAAGAACCTGGCAGGGAGTAAGGAAGTGTATGGTCCCAAGGCCCTGGGCTCGGAGACAGAGAGTCCCATACCCACAAGGGTGGTCTGAGCCGAGTATGGACCCAATGACTGGGATATAAGGCCAGAACGTGAGGTGGGGAGGGAGGGATAAGCCAAATAAGCCCCAGATACCAGGAGGGCTTTGGTTTCGGAATTAAGCTGAGACTTCTCTCCAAGAATGGACTGAACCATCGAGATGCTAAATCCTAATGAGACCTCCTTAAATTTCCCCTTCCCGGAACTGAATTGGGCCCACAGCCTGGATTGGTAGGGAGGGGGATGCAAGGTTCTAGGGAGAGATCACAGAGCCTGTACTTCCCATCCACCTGGTTCCCCGCCTCGTGGGGAGGGTGCCTCTCTGCAGAGCTCAGATTCAAGGCAGCACTTTAGACCCCAGTCCCATTGAATGGAGCTTCAGAGGGGTCAGGTAAAAGGGGGTGTGGCCATTTTATGGACGTCCTCTTCTCTTCCTTAAGATTAGGTAAGAGGCACGCAAAGGAGATGTCCCCAAGGAAAAAGCCTTGGTCAATGATTTATGTGAGCTCAGCTCCAAGCATTGAGGTAAACCCTCGCTCACTTCTGGTTTCACTCGCTGACATTAAAGCTTTAGACTAATCTGTCCTCCCACTGAACCGGCGGGAGCTGAGTCTGAGGTTCGAGCTTCAGGGTGGAAGAAGACGAAGCAGACCAAACATGTTAGGCTGTTGATGCCAGCATAGCGCAGGTGAAGGCGACCCCTCCGGCCACGGCTGGTGGACTCAGGCAGCGCCCTGGGTTTGGGGCCAAGGCCTCCAGCAATAGAGTGTTCTTAACCAGCTCAGGTTGTGCTGGGCTCCCGGCCCACAACCACCACGATCATATCTCAGTCACAGCATACCGTTCCGTCCAGTCAGTGAGGCCAACCTCATGCCCAAGAATCAAGCTGGGCGACAGGCAACTCTTCGGTGCGGAGCTGAGCCACCCGTCCCAAGCAGAATGAAGACACCTGTGCGGGCAGTTTACGGAGACGACCTGGGAGGTGGGACCTGGAATGGCCAGAGTCTGGTGTACGTCAAGGCTAAGGCTTTTAGAAGATGGCACAAACTGCACACTGAATCCACCCCGGGGAAACTACTTCCGAAGAGTTAATTAGGATAAATCATTCGGTGCGGCCATTTATTTATTTATTTATTTAACAACCCTTTATTGATGCCTGCACTGTGGGGAATACAAACATGCCCAAGGTATGCTCTCTGGCCTCAAAGGAGCTTGCCGTCCAGTGAGGGAGACGTGTCCCCACAGTTAACACAGGGGACAACGGGTAGGGGAAGGGGTGAGCGAGCCACCCATCAGCCTCCTGATTCCAATTTAATGGAACACATTTTATGTTAGGGGTATTTTACCACTGGAAAAAGAACTGGAAAAAAATTCTTGAGTTAATTAATATGTACAAGCACTACGTTATATGCGAGCCCACATCGAAATGCAAACGATACAGAATCCCTGCCCTTAAGAAGCTCACCATCTGAGGGGGCAAGGCAAGAATGAGGTACATCTCTCCTCAGACGTCACCTCTCCCAGGGAGACGTCCCTGATCCTCCCGCCCTGGGCTAGGTCAGCTTCAGGTTCTCTCTCAACAGAACGTGCTGGTTTGTTTCATAATTATCTTCATTTATTTGGCAAATATTTATTAAGCTAGGTGTGAGGAATATAAAACCAAATGAGGCTTTTGATGTAAAGGAAGAAATAAACATGCAGATGAATAAGTACATAAAAAAACAAAAAGAGAAAGTTACTTCGCCTCTTTAACCCTCAGACTGAGCTTCTGAAGGCTGTGTTCAGTAAACGATGAATGGCTAGGTGGGTGGGTGGATGGATGGATGGATGGATGGATGGATGGATGGATGGATGGATAAATGAGTATCTATGGTATGGAGGAGTGTATTATAAACGATGTGCCTCTATATATGAACAGGGTCATTTAAACTGGGTTTCAACAGATGAATAGGAGTCTGCGTGGAGAGAGACAGGAAAGGGGCCCCAGACAAGGGCATGGGTGTGAGAAGAATCCTGCGTTTGGGAAGTAGTGAAGAGTTAGGTATGGGGGTGGAGGGTCTGGAGAGGAGCAGAAGGAGCCTGATCAGAGGAGTTTGCAACTTGTTGTGATACGAATCAGAGGCTCTGAGAGGTTTTTCAGCAGGAGAGTGTGGCCCAGCTTTTTATTTCAGCTTGCTCACTCTGCCACGGGCTGGAGGAAGTGAGACTGAGTCTCAAGAGGGCAGCCCAGGACTAAGTAAGAAATTATCTTTACTGACGTGGGAGAAATATAGAGAAAAGTGGCTGAAATTAATAAATGCTTAGAAAGTAAACATTATTCTTGTAGACAGATGTGGCAACAAATTGAACTGGAAGGTTTATTCATTTATTCGACAAATATTGATGGAACACCAGCTCTGTAGTAGCCACTATTCTAGGCACTGAACCAGAGAGCCAGTGTTTCACTCCTGCGAAAATTACGTCACGGTGGGGAGAAAAAACTAATAAAATAAAGAAGCAGCCCTGGCTGGTTTGGCTCAGCGGTTAGAGCGTTGGCCTGCAGTCCAGAGAGACCCGGATTCGGTTCCCACTAAGGGCATGTACCTCGGTTGCAGTTTGTTCCCGGCCCTGGTTGGGTTGTATGGGTCTGTCGATGTGTCTCTCTCACATCGATGTTTCTCTCTCTCTCCCTCTCCCTCCCACTCTTTCTGAACAAAAAATGGAAAAACGTCCTCGGGTGAGGAAAAAAATAAATAAAAGTTCACGGAATTCAATTTCAAAAAAAAAATGAAGAAGCAAACAGAAGTGAACGTGACAAAGATGTATCTGCTTGGGCAAGGTGCTACATTTTTCCATGACTCAGTTTCCTCATCTGCAGAATGAGGATATTAATTGTATCTGCCTCACTGGGTGGTTGTGAGGCTATAAGGAGTGATTATTAGTTATTATAATTAAGAAAATAATACAGGGTAATGTGTTAGAAAGGGACTTTCGTGGTAAAGGTAGGAAGAAATAATTTTGGTGAGCAGGTTAAGGAAGACTTTTCTGGTTACTTGCTCCTGGGCTGAGACCTAAGAGATGGATGAAGGAGCCAAAATTGCCGAGTTCTGTGCAGCGGTGCCCCAGACAGATGGAGACATCCTGTAGCTGGAATTAGCTAGGTGCCCCCAAGAAGTGGAGAGAAGGGCAGTGTGGCCAGCGAACCAAGGGTAGGGGTGAGGACTAAAATTAAAGAGGTTGGCAGGGGCCAGATCATGACGGGCTGGAAGGTCGTGGGTTCTATTTCAAGGAATAAATACATTTTTCCTTTTATTTATGGGAAGGAAGCCATCAGAGGGTTTTACAAGGAGAGTGATATCCTCTGATCTCTACTTTTAAAACATCTCTCTGGTTCCTTAGAATATAGGTTGAGAAAGATGGCTGCTATTTCCTCCGACCCCTATCTGCACATCCCTTTGCTGTGTGATGGTGCCACTCCACCAGGCGGGGGCAGTCTGCTCCTCCACCCACTGGAGTCTGAGCTGCCCTCATGGCCTGCTTTGATCCACAGAATGCAGTGGAAGTGATATTTGGAAGTTCCAAAGCTAGACCTCAACAACCCTGTACAGTTTCCTTTTGCTACTCTGTGTACTAATTATATTTTTTATTTTCTATATTTTATGATGTTTGAGCATCACCAGGGGCTTTTTGGCTGGGGAGAGAGCCTGCCCCAGTTCCCACCCTGCCTGGGGCTAGCTAATTCCTAGAGATAGTACACAACTTGTCCGGTGAGCCTACCTTTCATATACAAACCAACCAACCCTGAGCCCATACTCCCAGCCACCCCGTTCATCTGAGTCCCACGCCACGCCAATGTCTCCCCTGCCCTAAATCAACCGGTGCCAAGTACCAGACAACTGGGACGATCTCTATGCCTCAAAGCCTGCCAGAGTTATGCCAACTGGCCGATCCTAAACTGTTCACCTACCCTGCCTTGCTTCCCACAGAAATCTCAATGAAGACCTGTCTTCCCCTCACTTCTGTCCGCCTCCCATCTGACACCAGTGTTTCCCCCATGGTCCTGCACGGAGTGCTACAGTCTTGTGTACAGAGGAACTGTGACTAACAGTAAATGTTTCTTTCCACGTCTTGCTCCCGTCACCTTTATAACTTAAGACCCAGGCACAAATCACACTGTCATGTGAAGAAACCCAGGCGAACCTGCCGGAGAATGAGACCAAGTAGAGCAGAGACAAACTGACCCAGCTAAGGGGTCCCTAGACCAACCAGCCCCAGCTGATCTGTCAGTGTGGCTATGGCAGAATGAATGACCTAGGTGAGACCAACAGAAAAATCACCCGGCTGAGCCTGGCCAAACTGAACTCACAGAATTGTGAGCAAACAAAATAGTTACTGTCTTATGCCACTTAAGGGGGGTAACTTGTTACACAGCAATATATAACTGATACACTGTTCTATGAAGAAAGGACTCTCTAGGAATAAGAGTGGAAGCCAATGTTAAACGACATTGGTCTAGGCAGGAACTGATGTGACTTGGAGATGGAGAGAAGTGGCTAGAATGGAGATTTGGTTTGGATGCAAGTGACCATGTTGGCTGGTCTGATGTGGTTGTGAGAAGAGAAGAGGACTCAAGTAATATGCTGCATTGCCCTGGCCGGTTTGGCTCAGCGGTTGGAACATCGGCCTGCAGACCAGAGAGTCCTGGGTTCGGTTCCCACTAGGGGCACTTATGAAAAAAAAGAAATATGCCACATTTTTAGCCTCAGTAGTAGGGCAAACAATGGTGTCATTTACTGAGCTGTGAAACACTTGGGGAGGAGTGGATTTGGGTTAGGTGTGGCAGGAGATCAGAAGTTCCCTTTGAGTGGATTTAGACAGATATGTCCATTAGATATCCAAGTGGAAATGTTGAGTTTCAAATTGGACATTCACAGCGGAACTCAAGGGAGAGGTGTAGGCGGGAGACACACATGTGTGAGTCATGCAGCTTACGGAAGGGATTTAAAGCCATGGTGCTTAAAGCCACGTCTTATGAGATTACCTAAAGAAGTGTAGAAAGAAGAATAAAAGAGGGTGTAGAGTCCCTAGGGTTTTGATGTTGAGTCCAGGGAGCGAGAGCAAGGCAGACTGAGAAGGAGCAGAGAGGGAGGGAGGCGGAGAGCCAGGCCGGCGTGGGAGGACCAGTGTTTTGAGGAGAAAGGGCTCAGCAGTGTCTGAACTGCTGAGACATAGTTAGGTGAGGAAAGAGAAGAAATGTTGGGCAGCATGTGGGTTGCTGGACTGAGCAACATGTTGGTGCGTTGACCACAATAAGAGCAAGTCCAGGGGTATATGTTCAAGTATGTGGAGGAGAGAATGGGGGGAGGCGGTGGAAATGAAGACAATGGATCCAGCCGTGGCCGGTTCGGCCAGTTTGGCTCAGAGGTTAGAGCGGCAGCCAGCCAGAGGGTCCCAGGTTCGGTTCCCGCTAAGGGCACATATCTCAGTTGCGGTTCGTCCCGGCCTGGTTGGGGTCATGTGGGTGGCAGCCAGTCGATGTGTCTCTCTCTCTTCCTCTCTCTTTCCCTCCCACTCCATCTGAAGATAAATACAAAAGAAAAAAAAGACAGTGGATCCATCAGTTCCTTTGAGAACTTTTGCTGTGACGGATGGTAGAGAAATGGGCAACGCAGGGGCGGGACATGAGCTCCAGGGAAGGCACTTGGAACTTTCGTTTTACTTTTTTTATTCTTATTCAATGTTTCAGACATTCGACAGAATAACTATAGCACATGCGTGCTGTTTGAAGGCATTTTTTTTTCTTTTCTTTCTCTAGATGAGAGGTACTACAGCATTGTGCATGTTAACGGGAACCGTCCAGTTGAGAGGGGAGAGACTGGCGACACAGGGAAGAGGATGTTTACAGGAACACAGTCCTTGAGAAGGTGAGAAAGAACAGGATTGGGGCCGAATGGAGGGGTTGGCCTCTGCTAAGAGTAGGACCATGTCTTCCATTGTAATAGGAGGAGGTTTGTCAATTTAGTGATGGGAAGACACAGAAATTCCTGTCTGACTGCTTCTGCGTCTCAGTGCAGTGTAAGGCAGGGCCGCCAGCTGACAGGGAGGGTGGGAGAGGGAGCTGGAGACCAGGGCAGAGAAGCTGCTGCCTCAGGGGGAGAGGGGCCACAGGGAGGCAGCCGCCAGCTGACAGGGAGGACGGGAGAGGGAGCTGGAGACCAGGGCAGAGAAGCTGCTGCCTCAGGGGAGAGGGGCCACAGGGAGGCAGCCGCCAGCTGACAGGGAGGACGGGAGAGGGAGCTGGAGACCAGGGCAGAGAAGCTGCTGTCTCAGGGGCAGAGGGGCCACAGGGAGGCAGCCGCCAGCTGACAGGGAGGGCGGGAGAGGGAGCTGGAGACCAGGGCAGAGAAGCTGCTGCCTCAGGGGAGAGGGGCCACAGGGAGGCAGTGTAGCAGCGTGGCTGGGCCCTGCTGAATTCCCGCCTGAGGTTCGCGGTCACGGTCAGTGGGGTCGAACGGTCCTTCCGCGATGCTCAGAGGCACGGTGGCAGTTCGGCCGGACCTCTGATCAGCGTTAGCCAGAACAGGGGTTTTGCCCGGATGTAGGATCTGCTAGGGAGGCAGTTAAAGGCTGCCTTTTATAAGGAAATGATTACGACACGTGCTGGGCAGGCTAAGGAGAGGGGCGAAGGAGATGCAGGGTGTGGCCTGTTCTTGCAATGCACCTGCACGTAAGTACCATTTGCCAAAGTGCCATTCCCGGCTAGCGGGAAGCCAGGCTTGGGGAGAAGAAGACTGAGCGGAGATGCTGCTGGTTGTGCTGGTGGAGAGGCGGGAGGGCAGGATGCCAGCTCCCCTTCACTGGCCCCTCCCACCTGCCCTGGGCCCCCAGCTGGGAAGGTGCAAAGACCTCAGCGGCCGCAGGGCCCTGGGCCCGCACTGCCAGCCGCAGCTTCCCTCTTCCTTTAGGATCCTGTCAGGGCCTGTTTGCTGGTCTTTTCAGTTTAATACATTTTAATCAGAAAATTAATCAGGAAACACCAGTCCCGCAGATAATTGAACAATGAGGAGACACGATAATTGCTGTTTAGTCTAATTAACTTTGTTAAGTCTTTATTGGTAACAGAGACTTCCTGAATGAAACTTATTAAACGTCCTTCCCTGGAAAACTCAATTCCCATTCAAAGGAAAAGTTGTAGATTTTTTGTGTTCTTTCCAGAAAAAGGACGTCAGCCCTGCAGCAGTGTGGTGGGCAGAAGAGCCCCGCCGATCTCCCCTTGGGCTCCGCCCAGCTTCCTTCTCTCTGGGATCCAGACGCCCCAGCTCAGCGCGGCAGGGCTCGCTGCCTCCACCCGCTTTGAGAACCACTGCTCCAGGCCGCCAGGCTCTCTCCACACCGCATGACTTGCAGCCCATGAGTCCTGTTCTTTTATGCTTTAAGGATCTTCCTGAATATAGCCGTGCTGAATCATGGGGAGAGCACCAAGACCCCACCGGGGCAGAGAGCCCCTGTGCCAGTCACTACCGATATGAGTTGGCACACATTATGCACCAACAGGCAGCTGGCTCCACATCGTGCGAATGCAGGCTGCTGACCTGAATTTCCCAAGTAAAGTGCCGCTTGATCCACACAACCCTTTGCGGAGGCGACGGTGCCTTGAGGGCTCCGAAGGTGTGCGAGGTGGTTGGTTCATGCACTAAATGTTTTTCTCCTTGGAGTCTCTCCCGGCTTTTCTCTGTGATCATTTCTTATGTAGGTCCTCTCAGAGGGGACTTGCTTCTAGTCTGCTGCCTCGCCACACACAGCTGGCTCCTGCCCTGATCACAGCTCCCACTGCCCCGTGGAGAGCGACCCTGGCACCAGCAACCAGCAGGCACAGTGAGGGCATCTAGCGCGTGGGAGCCCTGGAGATGTTACTGGCCCACCAGGGGAACTAGAGAACAGGCGTGACCTGCAAACTCGAAAGTGGACATTTGGAATATGCTTGGGTGAGAAGAGAAAGCCTCCTTCTCCCATTGCAACTCTGCAGCATCACCTTCCGTTTAAACCCCCTCTCCCCACCATGACGAGAATGACCAAGATGCCACCTGCCATCGTGACCGTGACCCCTACTTCAGGGATGCATGCCCTGGGAGGTCTCCTCCTCGCTCCTCCTGGTGAACTCTTGTATCTGAGACCTTCAGCACCTGTTCACGAGTAACGAAGGGTTAGGGTTGTTCTAGACAGTCTGTCACAAGTGGTATTATTTTCGTGCTCCCTGTCATGTTCAACGTCAATAGGCCAAAGAGATATTAAATTTACTTAGATTCCGCATGTCAACCAGGGGAAAGGTGACGGTGAAATATTCCAAGACCAAAGGAAGTATAAATCATTACCAGGTGGCTTTGGTTAACAGGCAAAGAAATGAAGGGTGACAGGCGGCTGTTTTGCCTAATCCAGGAGAGCGTCCCCTAACTGCCGGAAATCAACCCCCCAACCCTCCCTCTGTCTCCTTCTGTGTTTTCTGAGGTATAGCCTGGGGTGCTCCAGGACAAGCCACTGCCATGGTCTCCAGTGAGGTCACGAGGCTTCTGAGCCCAGATGACTTCTGATGCCTCCAGATGTCCACCTCCGATGCCCTCACCCGGGACTCAGCTGTTCTTCGGTACCAGGGGTGATCTCCCCCAATCCACCAACCTGACTGCTACATCACTGCAGACAACAGGCTAGAACTTCAGCAAGACTTGACTGAAGATCTGGGACTCATGGAGGGGAAGACGAGCACAAAGCATAATTTAGAGCTACTAGGGGTGGCCACTCACACCGTCCAGGCCCGAACCTGATTTCAAAGCCTCATACCAGACTGGCTCTCTGCCTGGCTGCCATTCACCTTTCCTCTCCCAGCCCAGATCTGCCTTCCAAATCCTCAGATCCTAGTTCCAAATAGTAGACAGTTGAAACATCTCTGAAACTGGCCCCCGCCCACCCACAGGCACGAGGCCTGGCATCCGGTCCCCAACAAGACACACGAGTCCCCCGGCGCATTTCCCAAAGTCTGGGTTGCAGGACTGTGGCCAGGTTGTGCGAGCCGAGGCCAGCCAGCCCTTCCCACATGCTTTCCCCAGCAGAGACCTGAAGATTGGGCTGCAGGTCCCTTCCGCGTTCCCTGCCTTCCCAGTTCCATCTTTCCTCCCAACAACAGGCTGCAGGAAAAGATCTCACCAGCTTGGTACGAATGCTACCACCTACCTGCACACAGTCTGGATCAGAATGGGAAAGGAAACTCGAAAGACATTTGCAGAGGCGTGGTTCCACTAAAACACCCTCCTGAGTTACATCACTGAGCCGTGCACCCATCAGCCTCGGCGACGGCAGTGAGGTCTCCAAGAAGCTGGGGGAGCACTCGCTTCTCCTTCACTATGACAAGGGCCCACTTGAGGTGTGGCCAAGAACAAAGGGACGGAAACTGCAGGACTTTTAAAATAAGCTTTTCAGCTTCCAAAAATGTGTAAGTCCCCATCGACCAGGTGCCCTGTTACATAAAGAATGGAAGGAGGAGGATGAATTTGAAGACAAAGATGATGTTTCTCCTTCTAGACACACTAACGCCCAGCTCAAGATTCTGCACATATAATAGGTTCTCAATAAATCACTGTTAAATGAGATGAGCAGACAGGTGTGAGATCCAGGTCTGGGGAAGCCTGGAAGTAAAAACGAGAGAGACCACACACCTATCTCTGTAGACCAGCAGTAGCCAGAGGAGGTCTTCTGAGGCAAGGAGATGCTAGAGGTTTAGAGAGGCCAAGTTCCACCATCCAGACCGAGCACACGGGTCCGTGGCCCTGCTTACACCCCCAGCCGAGAGCACATGGCCCTGCGTCTGTGGAGTTTGGCTGTGGGTTGTATAAAAGTGATGCTAATAGCCTTGTAATAAAAATAGTAATAGTCAGTGCAGCAACGTATGTAGCAGCTCAGTGTAGTTTGCCAATTCTTGAGCTAGGAAGTAATTAAATATAAGGGTCTAAACTCTAAACCATTACCCACATCCTCTCTACAAGCTGAGTTGAGCTTGTATAGGATGGCCGGGTTATAGGCCATCCAAGGTGCAAAGAGGCAGGCTTCACTTACCAGCCGGGACCTGAGGCTCATTCCAGCTCCCTGGACGTGTGGTCCACACCGCCAGGGATCCCAACTTCTGTCACATCGTTCACCAGTGACCCACTTCTATCCTGAGGATAGCGATCGAATCCCCAGCTCAGGAAGGATAGGAGACGGGGTTCGAGAGGGAATGAATAGGGCGGAAGCGTTGTGGAACAGGCTAACACAGAATGGGGCTGCAGGTTAGGGATCTAGCCGTGACGGTGGTGACAGCGCTTGCTCTGCACCCTGCATTGTTTTGTCCGCAATCTGCTATGAGTTGAAGTGTGTAACCCCCTCCCCTCACCAAAAAAAATTATAAATCGAAGTCCTAATCCAGAGTCCCTCAGAAGGTGACCTGATTTGGAAATGGGGTCTTCACAGAGGTAATAGAATTAAAATGTGGTCCTTAGGGTGGGCCCTAATCCAGTATGACGGGGGTCCTTACAAAAGGGGGAATGTGGAGACAGGCATACCCACAAGGAGAGTTCCACATGGGCATCTACAAGCGAAGGAGGGGCCTGGAGCAGACCGCCCAGCAGAACAAACCTGCCCACACGTTGCTTTCGGACGTCTGACTCCGGAATAGAGACAGTGCAGTCCTCTTGCTTGAGCCGGCCCATCGGAGGTCGTTTCGATGACAGCCCCTCCACACGCGCCCCCTCGGCAAGCCAGTGCTCCCATTCTGGGAGGGCAGCTCTGCTATGATCCCCATTTTGCATAAACCAACTTTCCAGGTACACAGAGAGGGAGGAAGGCAGCTGGAAATCAAGCAAATGTGCCAGGTTCCAACCCGATAGAGCTTCCAAACAGCAGTCCCCCCCCCCCCCCCCCCCCCGCCGAGTGTGCCTTTTGCTGCCTCTTGCGGCTGAAGGCAATGGAGAAAATGCAGACACAAGAACAGCTCTCTGCCCCCCCTTATTTGCTTAAAACAGAACATAAAGTTACAAAGATGGCCCTCCTGCCCCCCGCACCAGGAAGGACACAGGGTGCTCCCCAGACGCAACGTGAGGGCCCTTGCCAGTGAAGAATCACCAGCTTAGATCTGCACACACGCCGTGCTCTGGCGCTCTGTGCTTTTCCTGACCACCCCCACCCCCAAAACCGGCCTCCCCCCTGCTGTCTTCCTTTTGCCGGCAGCTGAAGATGGCATTTAAATCTGAGTTCTAAGCCACCTCTCTGAGTTACTCATTTTTCCCTGGGGATCTCCCATGTAGACATGAGGTATACCTGTTAATAAACGTCTGTCTTTCTCTTGTTAATCTATCTTTTATGACAGCAGTCTCAGCCAAGGACTCAGGAGAGTAGAGGTAAAATTCTCTTTCCTTCCCTACTCGTATTTTAACCACTAATTTAAACTCTGCAGGGGTAGGGGAGAGGGTTGAATGGCTGTTATCAATTTTCATCTCTGCACCCCCACCGGTAAAGGACAAGCCCTGACCTTTCACACCTTACCACCCTTACCCCAACCACCACACTCTGTCTTGGGAGAAGGCTCTGCTCTGAAAGCCAGAGTTGGTTCCAGGCAGTGGGGAGCTTGGTAACTGCATCGTGATCTCTCCCCTCCAGCACTAAGAGACCAGCGGGTTGTCGGCCTGTAGAGCAAAGCCCACCTGGTCCCATGGATACTCCCCAGCAGGAGCTACGGTTGGCCTGGCTCTTCCCATTGGGCCCGAGGGGACAGGAGGCAGCTTGGCCAGCAGCTTGATGCAGTGTCTTCTGCCAGAGACCAAGGCTCTGCGGTGGAGATGCCGTGGCTGCCAGCCCTGAGTCCCTGTCTGCTCCGGAGCGCCGGCCTCCCTGGCTAATTATCCCAGGACGGGTGCTGTCCAGAGGCCTTCTGCTCAGAGACATCCACACACTGGGTCCTTCACAGACAGAAGGGCCTGCTGAGGCTGTTTTAAGAAGCAGACTTGTCAGCGCCCGAGAGGTAATTAGTATTTAAGAGGTGTAAGTTGGCAAGGTTAAAAGCTGAGAAATAAACACACACACGCATACCCTCACACACAATTTCAAATGATTCTTAAAAACTAAACGGGGAGGTATGGTCCCTGCCTGAGAAGCCATTAAAGGAAGGTAGGATTTCACACCAGGGAAGAGGGGGGCCCTCTGACATCGCCGCCTTCAACAGGCAGCCTAGCTGGGCACCTTCAGATTATAGGGCTCTCGTCGTCCCCAAAACCCTGTTCTTCCTGTGTCTTCCTTGTCTCTACTGTCCTGCCACACAACTGACATGCTAGGGTCCCCCAGCCCACTGCCCACTCAGGCCCCACATTCCAGGGATTCGTCCTTGGTGTGTAGCTCATACCCAGGCCCGTGGACTGCCCTCCTCCGGCCTCATCCCTGGCCTGGACCACTGTCACCCCTCTCTAGCCACTGCAGCACCCACTCTTTCCTCCGTGAAGAGTCTGATCATGTCATCTTCCCATTTCAAAGTCTCTCATGGTGCCCCACTGCCAAGACCTTCATGGCTGGAGCTTCAGCACTGGGTTTGAACTGCAGCTCTATCTAGCCTCTACGTAGCCTTGGATAAATTACTTAATCTCCCCAAATTTAGTTTCCTCATCTGTTAAGTGGAGATAATCTTCCTTACCTCAAAAGGACCATTGTGAGTGGTTCAAGTGATCAGCACCGTGAGGATGTTAATGACTTGGTAAAGTGTGGCTTCTATGATACTAAACCAAGAATGAGAAGGGAGGTTGTCCTCGGTTAGATTAGTAGCAAGTCCAGATCTTCCAACAGCCATGGCACCCCAGAGGCCTGCCTAGTAGGGTCTCGATGACTACTGGTTAGATGCATGGTTTTCAATCATCCATCCCAGCCTCCTGTGTTACCCCTCTAGGGATTAAGTCCCATGAGTCTATTAAAACCCACTCAAGACAAAGGTAAAGAGACCCAACTTCCCTTTTTGGCCCAGGCTAATCTGTCTCAAGACTCGAGGGTGCCCCCTGGTGCTCACATATGGGATTGTGTGAACAAGCCCAAATTAGCTCCAGAATTCCTATGCCTCCTGTCCTAACTCAGAGGGGCTTTTCAGACTGAGAAGGCACAGTCTCTTGGTTTCCCACACGAGGGTGTCTTTGCCTGCACCGCAGCCTGGCAAAGATTTCCTGAACTCCTGTAGCTGACTCAGATGGGACTTTGGTGGCTAGAACTGCCCTCCATAGCGGAATAAATTCTACCTATTGAGGGTGACACTGGGTGGAGCCACTAAGCCCTTGAACGCGGGCAGTATCAGGAGTGAAGCTTGAAGGACTGCTTTAGGGTGTGGGGGAGGCCCAGAGCCCTGTGGGTGCCAGGCCTCCACCCTGCCCTGTGAATGAGCATGGACCGACCGCCGTCCTGCTCACACCCTCAGCCCTTTGCTGCCTGGGCTAGAAACCCACGCATCTTCCTTGACACCTTTCTCAACTCACCCCCACACACCAACTCCTTCATCCTTTCCCCAGATTGTTCACTGCCCTCGACACCACCGCTACCATTCCACTCCAGGCCAGCCTTGTGCCTCCCCTGGGCTGATGCAAAGCTTCTTCCAGGTCCACCTGCTTCCAGTCACCCCTTGCGACAACCGAAATAATCTTGCTAAAACACAAATCCTACCTCATTGCTCCTCGGCTTACAACCTTGCAAAACTTTCGCATTGCACCGAGAAGAAAGTCCTAAATCTCTAACTGGGCTGACAGCGTCTTAACCATCTATCCCTGGCCTTTGGTCTCGCCCCTTGACTTGTCTGCTTCTGGAGTGGCAGCTTCCTTCCCTGCCCTGGGCCTTGGCGGGTGTCACCCCTCTGTCTGAAACGCCTTTCCTCCTCTTCTTCACGTGCTGGGTTCATTCGATGAGTGTCTAGGGAGAGCCAGGGGCATGTCAGGCACTGTCCTCACAACGCTGAGTCTCATGGAGGAGTCACAGATTAATCAAATGACCATAGTTACGTGGTTAAAAACTGAGATCGGTGCGATGGAGGAGAAGCACAAGGAGACCTAAGCTTGCAACCTAGCTTGCTGGACATTGTAGCCTAGTCCAGCCTACCTTAGATGTGCTCAGAACATTTCCATTAGCCTGCAGTGGTACAAAATCGTCCGATATAATGAGCACACCGTAGAGTATCCACTGTTCACCCTCGTGATGGCGATGCTGCGTGGCTGCTTGGGCTCGCTGCACCTGCCCAGCGTCATGAAAGGGTGTGGTTCTGCACATCGCTAGCCCAGGAAAAGGTCAAAATGACAAGTTCGAAGTACAGTCCCCACTGACTTGGATTGCTTTCACCCCTCACTCCAGAAACATCTGTACTCGGGACATTCTCTTCTGTTCTCCCTTTGTCTGGTGACCCCTTCGTCATCTTTCAGGTTTTAGCTTAAACAACGCTTCCCAGGAAACCCTGACCTCCCACAGGCTACATCCCCTTGTCACGTGCTCTCCTCACGTCTGCATCTCCTCTTTGCAGCAATTGCTATGACTTTAAATACATAATTATTTGTACGATTATCTGCCTCATGTCTGCTTTCTCGGGAAGACTAAGTGCACGGAGGGCAGAGGCCGTGACTGCGGGCGACTGGGTTCCTGGCAGCAGATGGCACTGGCCCGCGTAGGTGCTCCTAACATTGGCTTTTTACTATCTATTTATTTTTTAATGATATTCTTGTATTATTTGAGTTTTGTTTGCTCTTCAACAACTTTACTGAGGTGTAATTAGTATGCGAAACGCACATATTCAGAGTATACAGTTTGATGCGTTTGGGCACAAATGCACACACCCATGAAACCATCAAATCAATGTACTAAATTTATGTATTTCCTCCTAACGTTTCCTCATACACTCGGGTTTTTTTTTTTAAAGATTTGTTTGTTTGTTCGTTTTTGTTTTTGTAGTAAGAACACTTAACATGAGATCTACCCTCTTAACAAAAGTTTAAGTGCGCAATGCAGTGCGGTCACCTGCAGGCACTGTGCTGTACGCTGGTCTCTGGCACATGTTCCTCTCACAGAGCTGAAGCCTTCTACCCTGAACAGCAACTCCCCGCCCCCGCCCCAGCCCCTGGCACAACCATTCTACTCTCGGTTTTTTATGACTCTGGCTGTCTTGGACACCTCACGCCAGTCGAATCATGCAGGTTTTCTCCTCTGTGGCAGGTTCATTTCACTTAGGATAATGTCCTCCTGGTTCATCCATGTTGTAGTACATTGTAGAGTTCCTTCTTTTTCGAGACTGAATAATATCCCATGTTATATAGACACCATATTTTCTTTTTTTATTTATTTGTATTAATTTATTTTTCTTATAGATGTTTCTCTTTTTTCCTGCAGACACCCTCTATTCCACCTCCTCCCCAAGCATTATTTTTTAATGGCCTTTGGTTATGCATCCATGCATATAAGTTCTTTGCTTTATCTCACCCCCCTCCTCTGAGGTCTGTCCGTCTGAACTGTACTCCTTTCTATGTCTCTGGGTCTGTTTTGTTCATCAGCTTATTTTGTTCATTATATTCCACCAATAAGTGAGATCATGTGGTATTTGTCTTTCTCTGACTGGCTTATTTCACTTAGCATAATGCTCTCCAGGTCTCTCCATGTCATCTCAAAGGATAAGAGATCTTTCTTTCTTACCGCTGCATAGAATTCTGTTGTGTATATGTACCACAGCTTTTTATCCACTCATCTATTGATGGATACTTGGGCTGTTTCCAGATCTTAGCCATTGTACATAGTGCTGCTATGAACATAGGGGTACATATATTCTTTCTGATTGGTGTTTCAGGCTCCTTCGGATATATTCCTAGAAGAGGGATCACTAGGTCAAATGGCAGTTCAATTTTTAAATTTTTTGAGGAAACTCCATATTGATTTCCACAGTGGCTGCACCAGTCTGCAGTCCCACCAGCAGTGTACTAGAGTCCCCCTTTCTCCACACCCTCCCAGCACTTGTTTCCTGATTTGTTGATCATTCATTCATTGACAGACATCTAGGTCGTTTCTATACCTTGGCTACTGAGAGTGATGCTGTGGTGGACATGGGAGTGCAGGTGTCTGTTCAAGGTCCTGGTTTCAATTCTCTTGAAGCGGGATTGCTGGGTCACATGGTAGTTCTAGTTTTTTGTGGGTTTTTTTCTTTCTTTATTGATTTGAGAGAGAGAGGAAGGGAGAGGGAGAGAGAGAGAACCATCGATGAGAGAGAACATCGATTGACCGCCTCCTGCATGCTCCCTACTGGGGATCGGTTCCACAACCTGGGCATGTGCCCTGACCAGGAATTGAACTGGTGACCTCTTGATGCGTGGGTCACCACTCAACCACTGAGCCACACTGGCCGGGCAGTAGTTCTAGTTTTGGGGAACCTCCATACTGTTTTCCACAGTGACTGCATCGTTTTACACTCTGTGAGTGCCAAAATAGTACTTGAAGGAAGTAATAATAATTAACACAGGAAGCCCCTTTAAGCCCATTACACATATTAACTGTCTTCATGTGTGTAGTAGCCCTGAGGCGGACACTCTCAGTGCCTTTATTCTCCGAATGGGGAGGCCAAGGCACAGAGAGGTTGGATCATTTTCTCAAAGCCACACAGCTAGCAAGCGGAGCTGGGATTGCAGTGCAAGCAGCAGGCTGCAGCAGCGCTGTCATTCGCCACTGCAGACCCCGCCCCGGAAGGAACGGCAGGTGGGGCGTTCCCAAGAAGACGGCTAGAGCAGGGCTAGGATGCACGTGGCTTTTTTTTGCACAAGAGACTAGCCAGTGAAAAACAAAGGCTGTGAGAAAAGACAGAAAAGAATATTCCAGCTGCCACATTGAAGTAATGAGCCAGGGGACACCCATGATTTGAAGGTTAAATGAGAGGGCATCGAGCACCCCGGTGCCCACGTCTGCCTCCGGAATCAGCTCCCTTCCTGGGAGTGGACACATGCTGTGGCTCTCTTGGTCCAGCTCTGGGGACCTCTGCCTCCCGGGGGTGGTCAGCCCACCTGGGAGATAACATCTGCCTCATGCCAGGTGTCATGAAATGATACGCAAAGCACTCAGCAGAGCACCTGGTAGAGTAAGAGTTTGATACATGTTTTTTAAACCTTTCAGAAGGGCCCACCTGGGAGACACAACCCTGACCAACACCTAGTAGATGCCATGGGTGCCTCTCTCTGGAGGGCTGGTCTTTAATTAACTGGGCCAATGAAGCCCTATAGAGGTGACATGCTGCCACCCCCACGTGCCCACGCCTTTATGGTCAACATCTGGCAGGCTCATTGTTGTAAGTGGTGAGCGATTGTCATTTTCTGTCACCCCCATGATAAATCACTTCAAGAACCCCTTCTCCTGACAGCATAAGTAATTGCAGCCCTGGTGTCTGGGGCCCTGGCACCGATTAGGAAGGAAGCAAATTACGCTGGGGCTGATGCTGACTCATTTTTCCTTCTCCAAAGGCCACAGGGTCAGAACGGGGCGGCTGGACCCTTCCTGAGCTGGAAGGTGACCCCCCACCAAGCACCCTTTGGCAGGGCCAGAACTGAAGCCTGGAGAGGGAGCCCTCCACCACCCACCCCACAAAGCCCCCCAGTCCCTTTTCCCTGTCTTTAAGACATAATTTCCAAATGGACCGGTGATTAGGAGGAAATGTATTATAATAGGGATAAATAATGAGGCTAGATAATAAGAAAGGGACGTGCTTAGGAATATTTTATCTTATGTTTTCTCGGTAGACACGAAATGTATTGAATTGGTAGAATTAATAAATACCCAGTCAGCAAGAACACATCTTGGTTGGTAGGAACCTTGGCAATCCACAAATGGCAATGAAGAATAGATTGGATGATCCTGACATTCCTGTAACCTGAGGAGATGTTGGAACAGAGCGGGGAAGATGTCTGTGCATAAGCTAGAGAACCAAAGCACATGGCAGGGTTGAGTGATATAAAGGATACGTGAAATCCAGACACTCAGGGTCTTGGGCATAGTACCTGCTGTCACTTCTACATCCATGTTGCTACCAGCATTAAAAACATCCAGTGAGCCATGCCATGCACTTGCATGCCTACCCTTGGCCAAGTGTTGGGGAAGGTCATCCTCCTGGCAACTTTGATGATTCTTCTTGGGTTCGAACTATCGTAAGAGTCTCCTGCCCCTTATCAATAACCAGAGAGGTATGAGCTTTCCCAGGAGTGATTAGCAACAGTCCTGGGCAATAACACCAAAAATCAAAGGCTGGAAAGGTTGACATGATTCAGTAAATTTGGGGGATGCTGCGCACTGTAAGTAAACTCTAGGGAAGGCGCAATACACACTGGCGTTTTACAAGCTCTGAGAAGTCCTGCAGTAAATAAGCTGTTTAGCTTTGTTTAACCCACTGTTTCCCAAACTGCTTTGATCAAGGGACCTATTTTGTGGATATCTAATGAACATTCTGCAGAACCCTCTTTGAGGGGAAAAAAAAAACTCATTGTGAAAAAAGAAATAAAGAGAGAGAAGGAGGGAGGGAAGGAAAAAAGGCAAGAAGGAAGAGAGAAAGGGGAGGGGGGAGGGGAAGGGCGGGGCGGGGCGAGGTGGGGCGGGGCCAGGCCAGGCGAGGGAAAAAGAAAGGCAGAGCCCCCTGCGTGTTTCCTGGCACAGCTAAGACTGTGACCAGGTGAAAGAAAGGACTGGAGCCTCATTCAGCGACTTGTTCAGAGAAGATGCAGTATCCAGTTGTGTTTACCTGAGGCAATGACGTCACCTGAGACTAACAGTAGCTCATGTTTTCGGGACACTTACTTTGAGAACCTGGGTTTCCAGGTGCAGAAACTGAGGCTTAGGAATCAAAAGTAACGTATCCAGGGATTCACAGTAGTGGTCAAGCCAGGACTGAACCTTGTCCTGCTGACTCGGGTATGTCACGCAAACCCTCTGGGCTTTTACTTCCTTGTTTATAGGATGAGGAAAATGATGATTGCACCTACGGTTACAAAGCTGAGGTGAGGATTCAATGAGCTAATAAAGGGCTTCGTGCAGGGTTTAGCACATAGAAAGCTCTTAAGAAATTGCCCTGGCCGGTTTAGCTCAGTGGTTAGAGCGTCAGCCTGCGGTCCGGAGAGACACGGGTTCGGTTCCCCCTAAGGGCATGTGCCTCGGTTGCAGTTTGTCCCTGGCCCTGGTTGGGTTGTGCGGGTGGCAGCCACTCGACGTGTCCCTTTCACATGGATGTTTCTCTCTCTCTCTCTTCCTCCCACTCTGTCTGAACAAAAAATGGAAAAATGTCCTCAGGTGAGGATGAAAAAAAAAGAAAGAAAGAAAAGAAATGCCACCAGTACAGCAGACCCCATACAAAGCTGTTCTCAACCTCTCCAGGGACGGGGAGCTCATTATCATACAAAGCCCCTGACACTTTGGAGCAGCTCTAGCTACTACAAATAGTCACCCTGCTACTGAGCCAAAAACCTGTCTCCCCTTCTACCTAAGCCATAGCTCTGCCTTGGAAGCAGCCCTAACCCTCGTCCCTTTGCAGCTCTGCAGAGACCACTGACCAGGGTGGTGCCCTGGGTTGCTTACCCTCCTCGCACACCCTCTCCAGTGCATTGAGTTTGGAAACGTTGCCATCAGGTTAAGCTCACCACTCCCTCTGGGCAGAAACCTCTGGTCGTTCCGTCTGGAAAGGCCAACATCTGCCACGGAGCACTCAGCCCATGGAAGCGGACGTGGGGCAAGAACATCCTGTGGGTGACTGGGGAGGGGGACGGGTCAGCCTCACACCTGCCGCAGTTCCCCCAGGAGATCCACGGCAGGAGAGGGGACAAGCTGGCGAGCCCGCCCCCTGCGCTTCATTTCAGGCTGCCTGAGATCCCCAGCTGTCAAGGCCCTCAGGGGGAGGGCCAGCCTGCCTTCTGGGCCTGGGTTCGGGGAGGGTGACAGGACAAGACACACGTCCCCAGTAGCATCCTGGAGAGGAGTCCTTGAGAGGCACAGAGCACAGAGGGAGAAATGAGCGCTGTAATGCTGTAACCTTTAGGGACACATAGCAAACCGGGCCAGAGGGAGTTTAAGTAACTTGCCCAAGATCACACAGCAAAGGAGCAATGAGGCTGCGGTTTGATCCCAGGCGGTCTGGCCCCAGAACCTATGCCTTTAACCCCTGAATTACACTGTCTTCCCAGCACTGCCATCTGGAACAGTCCAGGGAAGAAAAGGCCAGAGAGGGAGGTTAAAACCAAAACTGAGAGGGTGCAGAGAATTCAGAAAGGTGGACACAGAGAGAAACGGCCTGGACTAGGGGAACAGCGTGAAGAGCAGATGGTCACGCGTGCAGTGGGCAGCCAGGATGTTGGCTGGATGAGCAGAGGTAGGTCGGGCAAAGGTGAGAACCAGCCATCACCTCTCAGAGGAGCCAGGACAGAGTAGATGGAAGGCAGAGTCCTTCTCGCAGCTCATCTGGGACAGAGATGAATAAAATCAAGTCCCCACTTCTAGGAGCTCACAGTCTGGTGGGCAAAGCACAGCAGTGGCCATCACAGCGGGGTGGGCTAGAGAGGGCCCTCCACAGGCCTCGTCGCTGTGACTCGGAGACAGCGTCTGCCCAGGAAGGCAGTGTGGCTGCTGCTCAGCCGCATCCATAAAGCAAGTCAGACTCCAGTGGGGAAACTTCTGGAGTCCCATTAGTGCAGAAACGGCCCGGTGCCGCCTCCTTCCACCCTTGCAATGAATTAACTCCGGGATGGAGATGAAGGAGATGCCGAAGTCCCCCATCGTCTTCCCTAACCTTGAGACAAATTAAATCAAATTCCACTGCACGGCCTGAAGGCATAAACTCCGTTTGCTGCACCAATATATTCTGCCAGGCGGGCAGGCTCTCAGGTACTAATTACTTTATTCAGCAAGTTAAACAAATGATATGATATCTAAATTCAAGGGAGAGGCACCCAAGAGTTGTTGAGCACACCACTGGGACTTGCCAACGAACAGAACAAAACAGAATTGCTAAACTAACAACTCAGAGTATTTATCTGTGTACCCTTCAAGATTTAGCTCAGGGCCTCTGTTCACCCCTCCTCCAGGAAGCCCTCCCTATTGACACCATCTCTGTGGACCTTTTCTCTCCCGAAGGCTGTATAGCCTGGTGGTTAGGTCTTGGCTTTGGTCTTGGCTGGAGGGGGGTTTCACCATGGACTAGACGTGTGATCTGGCAGTCACTTACCATCCAAGTCACTCTAAGTTTGTCCCCTTAACTGTCAAGTGGAGATAATTATAGCTCCTACTTCCTCAGGCTGTTGCCAGGGTTTCTAGGTAATCTGTGCAAGGATGTCAGCACATAGTAAAATCTCCATAAATGGGAACTATTTTTATTGCCATCCTTATTGGTGTTATTTCTATTTTTGTGGTGAGTAGCCATTGCAATGCTGGGGTCTCCAGGGGCTTCCCAACCAGCAACAGCCATCTTCGTGGCTCAGTGCTGAAAACGAAATTGTTTTAGTAAAACAGATGGAGATCAGCATGTTGGTACGATTGCTGGTGCAGGCTGGCAGAAGTGCCGCTCACAGGGAGAGAGGATGGGACAGAGGCGGACCCCTGGGTCCGCGCCCTGGCGGTGCTGACCGGGGCAGACCTCTGTGCGGGAGTCCCGTCCAGCAAGACACGCAGCGAGCGGGGCCCTGGCTTTTCCTCCGGCCACAGCACTCCACGAGAGAGGCGGTAGCTCGCAGGCTGCCCCCTTATTCTTCCGAAATGTGCCGATTGGTAAGATGAGAGTCGCTCCACCTCCCCGTGATGTAAAATGAACGGGACGGGAAGGGATGCACAGTTACACTAACTGAACCCTCACGGGAAGACCCTCTGGGGCCAGAGGAGAGCTTTCCAGTGGCACGTGGGAGACAGAAGGATGTGGTAGCACCGGGGTCCAACAAGACGGACTCGAGGCCACCCCCTCCCTTATACAGTATTCAACAGGGGGAAGAACCTTAATTTCTCTGAGGAAGGACCCAATAAATCAGGTTCGCGCAGCACACAAGTCATGCAGCAAGTCGCCCGCCCTTCCCTGAGTCTGATCCCAGTTCTTTGTCCCCAGAATCCAGATACTTTTATGGCTCCTGAGCCTGGCATCGCCCTGGGGTTTGGATTTCTGGTCTTCCTCCATTCACGTCTTCATCGCTGACTCTGCCGTCCATGTCTAGAGCCTCCAGAGCAGAGACAAGCTCACACCTGCCCGAGCAAAGCCAGTCCAACCCACCCTACATGTCCTTCAGATCCAGACTTGTCCATCAGAGCTGCTACTGCTCTTTATTTGACCCTTATCCTCCCAGAGACTAGCAAAAAAGTAATTGCCTGGACTCCCCATCAACCCTCCCTCTACCCCAATCTAGCTTTCACACCAGTGGCTGCCCAGTGGTCTTCCTAAACGAGCCCTATCACTGTCCAGATGAATGGCCTCTAGGAGTTCCAGCAAGGTCCCCTGAGACCAGCCCCTGCCTGTCTCTCATGCCCCAGGCCTTACCTTACTCCTTGTACTGGAGGAGCACTGAACTCTCAACCTCATGATGCTCTTTCAAGACTCCCTGTGTTTGCACAGGCCGTTTCCTTTGCCTGGGATGCCTTACCCCCTCCTCCCTCCATCAGGCTAACTCCGAACGCCCACACAGCCGTGGTGACTCACCTCTGGCACCCACCCATTGGGAAGCGTGTTCTGACTCCACTCTAACAAATGGGTAACTGACGGTTTACTTGTCTATGTCCAGCACCCAGTGGTGAGTGAGTACCTTGAGGGTAAGGGTGCATCTTATTCATCTCCGGTATCAAAAGGAAACAGCCCTAGCTGGTTTGGCTCAACAGTTGGAGCATCAGCCCTCAGACCAATGTGTCTCGAGTTCAATTCCAGTCAAGGGCACGTACCTCGGTTGTGGTTTGTCCCCTGCCCTGGGTGGGGTCGTGCGGGAGGCAAGCAGTCTATATGTCTCTCTCATGTGGATGTTTCTCTCTCTCTCCCACTCTATCTGAAGATAAATAGAAAAGAATCCTCGGGTGAGGATTAAAACATAAAAATAAAAAAAGAGGAAAGAGTGATGGCCATTCATAATAAGAACTGACTCTAGCTGCTTTTACCTCCGAGAGGAATGAGAAAATTCCTATCAAAAGACGTGGCTTTTCATTTAGGAAAATGTGCGGAGGCACTTCTTTGGAGTGAAACGTGACGCTCCTGAAGACATGGTCTAAAAGAAGCGGGCACATCAAAGAGGGAGCCGGGTTGTATAAGCGAAGGAAAGATTCCAGTTCTTCTGGACCGTCCGGGACAGGGAGCATGCAGCTCTTGAGGAAAGGAAGGGAACGGGAGGGTGTGTGGAGAAGGGTATAGGGGATGGTGGACCCAGCCAGTAGGCTAAGGGCCTGAAGAGGACGGTGGGCAGTGTGGGACAGTCCCATCTCTAGGGCAGCATGTGACTTGGAGAAACAAGATGGCTAATTTGCAAGTATGAAGACTTTCTAGTACTGTGCTATCCTGTGCGATAACCTCTCCTCCGCCCTGCTCCTCGGTCCATTACTCCAAACCTTCAGGAAAAGTCTACTGTATGACAGCCGCCTTGTGGTGACGGTGCTTTGAGTGGAATGAATGAAAAAAGAGGCTTTAGCCCAACTGGTGTGGCTCAGCGGTTGAGTGTCGATCCATGCACCAGGAGGTTGTTGGTTCGATTCCCAGTCAGGACACATGCCCAGGTTGCAGGCTCAATCCCCAGCAGGGGACATGGAGGAGGCAGCCAATAGATGTTGATATTTTGCTCTCATCAATGTTTCTATCTCTCTCTTCCTAAAATCAATAAAAACATATTTTAAAGAAAAAAGGCTTTGTCCGGCATACACAGGGGGACAGCTAAGGAGGGGAACTGACAAATGCGTGAATGAGAAGCTAGGGGAAGCAAAACGTCAGAATTGAAAGGTAAGCATGAGAACATAAATTGCCCCAGAAATTTGCAGAAAGCCTGGGGAAGTCATTGAAAGGAGAGGGCTCAAGTCATTTTCTTTAAATATTAAAGATTTACTGCTCAACACATGCTCAAATGCATTGAATTGAAACTGTGCTCGGATTGGGGACCTGGAGACTGGCTTGCATGCACCTGGGCAGCCGCCTTCCACAACCCTGGGGAGAGAAGAGGACTGTCAGAAATGCTCAGCAAAGAGTAGCTCCCACAGTTGAAATGGAGGGTATAATAGGCAGGAGGCTTTAGAGAGAGCTGAGCACTGACTGACAGGTTTTCCTTAGAAAGGCTGATACGAACAGCAGAAGCAGCAAAATCTTCAAGCACCTGAGCAAGAGAGAACCTTAGGGAACATCTCTTCCTCCGACAGCAAACAGAGTTCAGGTGCCAACGCTGATCGAAGGGTAGAGGCTATCTAGAGTCCTGCCACAGGAGAAATTCTAAGGCTCTGTCTGCAGTCAGCTCTAAGAGAGAATTCAATTATCGATTAATATTGTCCGCCACGGGTACAGGAAGGGGGATGAAAACATGTGTGCCACAATTTAATCCCTAAACTAGCCCAACTTCTCTTCTTACAGATGGCAAAAAAGAGGAACTCCCCCCAAGTCACATAGTCAGTGGCTAGGGTCAAGTCTAGGATCAAATTTTGGGGTCTTCTTTTGCACCGTGCTAACTCCCTATACACAAAACACACACAAGGCAGAGAAGTGGGGGGTTAACATCCTGGCTAACTATCTGGTCAAACTAACCAGTGCAGAAGCACAGACCGTGCCAGAGGGGAATGGAAATGGTGTTCAATTTTTATCAGGAACGGGTTCTGGCCAAAGAATCCTGGTTCACTTTGTGGAGATCCAGCTGCAAGATGTATCAGAAGAACTGCAGGTTGGATTCACTTTCCAGTGTAACCAGGATCCAAGCTCACGTTGTAGCAATAGAAATTCCCATGACCGGGAAAGAAGACAGGTTGACTTACGTGGTCCGGGCTAGTATTTTATAGTCTTATTCACTCATTTAACAAATGTTCTTGGAGCACTTTGAGCCAATACCAAACTAGGAGCTAGGGCTTCCGTTCATGAGGCATTTGCTGCAAAGCGAGGCGGAGACGGGCATAGAACAGCTAATTATGTGATTAGTTATTTAATTATAAACAGGTAAAATGCCATGAAGAGGAACAGGGAGCTCTGACAGCAAACACACTGGGATCTGATGGCGTCTGGAGAAGACAGGAACGCTCTCCGAGGGAGTGACGTTCAAGCTGACACACAAAAGATCCAAACAGAACTCAGTGATGGACTAGGGATAGAGAGAGGCAGCAGGAGGAAGAAAGACAGGAAGACAAAGGTATAGGGAAGAACAAGACATATTTGGGAAACTGAAAGACCAAAAGGCCAGACTTCCGGTCAGGATGGGAGCATAGGTAGATGTGGTATCGCCTCCTCCCACAACCACATCAGAATTAGAACTACACTACAGAACAACCATCATTCAGAACCACCTGAAATACAGCTGAATGGAAGTCCTACAACTAGGGGTTTAAAGAAGAAGCCACATCAAGACTGGTAGGAGGGGTGGAGACACGGAAAAAGATGGCCCCACACTCATGTGGGGCAGATAAAAATCAGGAGGGATATCTTGGCTACAGCGGTACCTCCTGATGAGGGAGAAAGGGGTCCCAGCCCACACTCGGTCCCCCAGACCAGGGTGCGAGTGCCAGGAAGAAAAGTCCCCATAACTTCTGGCTGTCAAAACCAGGCAGGATTGTGGCTGAGTCAGACAGGGCTCCTGGGGTCCCAGGAAGTTGCTCTTAAAGGGCTCGAGCACAAATCTACTGTCTCCCTCTGAGCTCCAGGGCTGGAGCAGCAACTTAAAAAGTACCAGGGACAAGTGGGAAGGAATTGAACTGGCCGGCACCAGGGTGGGGACTGAAGGGCAGCTCTCTCCCAAACAGAAGTGCTGGCAGAGGTCATTGCTCCTTTTCTGAGACCCCCGCCACAGAGCTGGTGAGCAGGCTATGTCTGAGCCTCCCTCAACCTGGCTCTCACTGTGGGCTACCCTGGTGGTTCCCTGAGACCCCAGCCCCACCCAGCTTGTGGGCCCACCCAAGCTGTTTACAGTGGCCTACGCTTCAGACTTTCCTAAAATCTCTCAAACAAGCAGTATCTGATCTCAGCCTGCCCCATACCTCTCGTTAAGTGGCCCCAGGCCCAACATAAGCAGCAGCCAGAGTTGGTTCACAGCTTGGCCTCTCCTGGGCACCTCCAAGTCCATGCTGGGTGGCCCCAGGCAGGGCACAGTCAGCAGCTGACCTTGGCCTGCACCTCCAGGAGGCTCCAGAGCCAGCCAACCCAGTGGACAGTTTAGACGACATCGAAGCACAACCAAAACCACCTCCACAAGTGACACACTCAAGGGGCAGACTCAGTAGGCACCAAAGCCCCACTAAAGTAAGTCTTGTTCCATGAAGTGGGCTCCTGCAAACTGATGCTCCATGGTGGTAAGTGGTCACAGCCAGTCCTTACAGCTGAGTGGCCTGGGGGTAAATCCCTCCCATTGATGTGCCAATAGCAATCAAGGCTCAACTACAATGGGAGGGTGTACACAGCCCACAGGACGGGCCCACTTGGATTGTCCAACTTGGGTGATCGGGGAAGCTGTGCCATGGGACCTTATAGGACCTTACAGCCCTGTCTGACTCAGCCACAATCCTGGTTGGTTTTGACAGCCAAAAGTTATGGGGACTTTTCTTCTTGGCACTACTACATAAGGCCACTCTACTAAGCCCAGGAGTTGTACCAGTTCTACCTAATACATAGAAATAAACACAGGGAAGCTACCAAAATGAGGAGACAAAGAAATATGTCCCAAACGAAATAACAGAAGAAAACTCCAGAAAAAGAACTAAACAAAATGCAGAGAAGCAATCTACTAGAGGCAGAGTTAAAAACACTGATTAATAAGGATGCTCAGTGCACTTAGTAAAGACTTCAACAACATAAAAAATAACATGGAAACCATAAAAAAAGAACCAGGCAAAAATGAGGACTACACTAACTGAAATGAAGAATAATTTACAGGGAAACAATAATAGATGAAGCTGAGAATTAAATCAGTAATTTGAAATATGAGGAAGCAAAAAACACCCAATCAGAACTGCAAAATGAAAAAAGAACAACAAAAAAGAAAATAATTCAAAAACAATGAAGATAGTGTAAGGAACCTGTGGGATAATATTCACATCATGTGGGTGCAGGAAGGAGAAGAGAGAGTGTAAGAAATTGAAAACCTATTTGAAAAAATAATGATGAAAAACTTCCCTAATCTGGTGAAGGAAATAGTCGTACAAATCCAGGAAGCACAGACAGTCCCAAACAAGATGAACCCAAAGAGGCCCACACCAAGACACATCATCATCAAAATGCAAAGGATTGAAGACAAAGAGAGAATCTTAAAAGCAGCAAGAGAGAAGCAGTCAGTTACCTGCAAAGTAGCTCCCAAAAGACTGTCGATTGATTTCTCAACAGAAACTTTGCAGCCCAGAAGGGTGTGGCAAGAAATATTCAAAGCGATGAAAAAGCAAGGACCTACAACCAAGATTACTCTACCCAGCAAAGCTATCATTTAGAATCGAAGGACAGATAAAGAGATTCTCAGACAAGAAAAAGCTAAAGGAGTTCATCACCACCAAACAAATATTACATGAAATGTTGAAGGGTCTTCTTTAAGAAGAAAAAGAAAAATCAGAAATATGAACAATAAAATGTTAATAAATACATATCGATCAACAAAATCTAAAAATAAATAAATAAATAAATAAATAAACAAGTGAAACAGAAACAGACTTATAGATACTGAGAACATTTTGATGGTTGCCAGATGGGAGGGGGTTTGGGGAAATAGATGAAAAAGGTAAAGGTATTAAGAAGTACAAATCGGTTGTTACAGAATAGCCATGAGGATGTAAAGTATAGCACAGGGAACACAGTCAAAATATTCTAATAACAATGTATGGTGTCAGATGGGTACAAGATTTATCAAGATAATCACTTAGAAAGTTACATAATGTCTAATCACTTGGGTGTACACTTGAAACTAATATAATATTGTATGTCAACTGCAATTGAAAAATAAAAAATGATTTTTTAATAAAACAAAAGATCCGGCCCTGGCCGGTTTGGCTCAGTGGTTGGAGCATTGGCCTGCAGACTGGAGAGGCCCGGGTTCGGTTCCCGCTAAGAGCATGTACCTCAGTTGCAGTTTGTCCCTGGCCCCAGTTGGGGTTATATGGGTAGCAACCACTCGATGTGTCTCTCTCATATTGATGTTTCTCTCTCTCTCTTTCTCCCTATCTCCCTCCTGCTCTATCTGAGGATACTTGCAAAAAAAAATGCCCTCGGGTGAGGATAAAAATAAATAAATAAATAAATAAACAAACAAACAAACAAAAGATCGAAAAGAAGAAGAAGAAGAAAGAAAAGAAATACCAAAAAGCCAGAAGGGCTGAAACACAAAATACGTATTTATTTTGGATTACTGTTTCCAGGAAAGAGAAATCAACAAAAGATACAGCTGTGAAGATGAGACTCAACAGAAATGGCAGCCTAATAACCCCACCCTTCCCCCACTCCACCCATAGTTTGCACGGCGCCTTCGGTGCTTTAGAAAGCACCCCTTCTGGACTGGCAGTGCAGGCTCACAGCCGGTAAGTGCAGCCCAGACGGACTTTCAGCCCTCACTCGCCCCTCAGTACCTCTGTGCGGTGCATAACCTGTACACTACACAGGGCAATCCATCCCCACCTCTCCCCAGCGGGCAGGCTAGACTGCTGTGCTTGGGCATCACCAGGAGATGCTGTTAAAATGCAGATTCTGATTCCTAGCAGGAGTGGGGGCCAACGCTGGCGTTTCTAACACACTCCCTGCTGCTGATGTGATCGATGTGGATGATGATCTCTGGACCACACTTTGAACGGTAAAGAGCTAACTGATGAATTGTAAAGAACCGGGCATTAGCAAATCGGGGCAAAATGGGAAGAAAACAAAACCCGCAGGAAATGATTGTTTGATGACAAGAAATCCATTTGGATTGTTTCCCACAGTGTGCCAGGCCTTTTCATTCTGGAGACACACAAACAGGGTACAGCCCTTGTCCACAGGAGAAGGTGCCCAGAACCTGGTGGGATAGATGAGCACTCACACAACACCCAGACAAGGGGTAATCACTTCCATAAAAAGAGCCGACGAGCCCAGAAGGAGTGACTAGCGCTGATCAGGAAAATCAGGGAAGACTCCTCGGGAGAGGTGACATTTGTGGCCCGAACACGATTTCAACAGGTAGAAGGTGGGTAAAGGTAAACAACTAAACCAAGGTATACCTCAATCAATCAATATGTAAATTGATGAAAATTTTAAAATAAAAAGAATAAATAGAATGAACCAAAATGTGAAGAGGCATGAAGACACCAAGCATATTGACCTTAAGATTCATAAAGAAAAAGGCCTCCGTTAGTGGGAGGCAGGGCTAGAAAATGTGTCCAAAGTCAGGTTATTCCAGACCTTGAATGCAAGGCTAAAAGAAGCTAAATTCAGGCAATTAATATGTTTTGTTTTTTCTAAAAGAGCCTGGGGCCAACTTTCCGAGCTCGGGTTCTGCGGGGTCCTCATCAGGGCGCCCAGGACTGCCGGCCATGCAGCTTGCAGAGGCCTGAGGCCCCAGCAGGATCCATACAGAACAGCTTTCCAGTGTCTGGGCATGTGTTGTCCCACGAGAAGGTCGGGGACACAATGCCGGGAGGCAAGCGTCAGACTCCACCGGAGAGGCAAGAAGGAAGGCAGCTGGAGAGAAAAACGTCCAGGACAGAAAAGGACTCACTGAGGAGATAAAGCTGAAGCCCTCAAAGAGAAACCCGTCAAGTCGTATTTACAAAATGCAAGCCGATGAAGAGAAATGGGTGGTTGGAGATGGAGGAGCTTCAGAAAACTCTTTAAGAGGCCGCAGGAAATAAACAAGCTAGCACAGAACTGAAGCCCCGCCCCAAGCCCCCGCCCCTCTAGAACCCCCACCTCACCCCACCACCACAGCTGAGGTTTTGTGACCAACACCTGCAGCCCCAGCCAAGCCCAGACCCCAAACACCAATCCACCCCTTGTTCCCCTTCTGTCAATGGCCTTGGTCTTGCCCCAGACATGAAATCTCTACCTTATGCTTGAGATCGCTGGATTTGAGTCCCAGCACAGTGACCTGCCCTGATCTCCCCAGGCTGATACCCCACCGAGCTCTCCTTCCGTCTGGAAGTCCTCACCCCCACAGCGGGGCTCCCATTATCCATAGTATTCCTCTCTGCTCGACCAGTGAGTGACAAGAACAACCTGCACCACCTGCACCAGTCCTTCCAGAGTCCAGATGCTGAAGAGGAACAAGAATTAGCTGGACTCAGAGCTAGAGCTGTAGGAAAGCTGGGTTTCCCTTTCTGTACTGGTCTTTGGGTGTTTCCGGAACATTCACTCATCCTTCAAGTATTTGCAAATGCTGGTTCAGAGTCAGACTGTAAGCTGAGGGGACAGAGGCGCAGCTAGAGAGGTGTGTGCATACCTGCTCCTGCATACATGTAGGTATGTGTATGTAAAAATACTTACCTCTGTCTCCCAGTTGCATCCGCTGAGAGGGTCTAGAAGCAAAGAAACCCCCATAGCAACCAGCACACCGAGCAACTAGATCTTGGTTCCTCAATACTATTCTTTGCTAACGGAACCACAGCTCTTGAAAGTAATGACTGATCCCGGGGCCTGGACAGAATAAAAGCTGAGCCTGGAATACCTTGCCTTTGCCTGGGGCTGTTCCCTCTTCCCTTCCCAGGCTGCCGTCCACCAATTCGCACTCTCTCCTGTGACACCCCATCAGACAAACAGCACACCCTGTGCATCAATCCTCTGTTGCCGGTTGAAGATGTAGCAAAGCATGGTGGGCCAGCTCAGCCCCTTTGGAAACCCAACAGACCTGGGCACAAACCCTGGTTCTGTCTGGTGCTAATTTAACCTGTCTGAGCCTCAGTTCCTTCCTCTGTAAAATGAGGATACTGGTACCTGCCTCTTGGGGTGTTGGGAGGCTTCAGTTAGGTGATCCATGCTGAGCCGCTAGGCTCTGTGCTATCCCCCAAATCAGTAAATGGTGCTATTTTATTCATGATGATGTGTTCTCCTGCCTTGTGAGATCCTGAGCTCTGCCTCGTCTCCTGTTTCCATCCCCCAGCACTCAGCACCATGCCTGGCATGCCAAGAGTGACCAGTCTGTGCTTCTTGGTTTGCTTCATTGAATTGCTGGCTGATATTTACTGACCGACCCTTATTGACTGGAATGTACTGACTGACACCTCGCAGCTGATACTTAACATGTATCCACACTTACTGATTGAGATTTCCTACCAACACCCACTGACTGACAGCACCCCGGAACTGTTCCCCGGAGCATCTGCCAGGGCCCCCAGCCTCCTGAGCAGAAGCCAACAGGAAGAGGTGCTCTCTGACCCTCCCTCCACCTGCCTCTTTCTCGGCTCTCTCTGCCTCTCCCCTTTCTCTGCCCCTTCACCCCACCTCATCTCTGCCTGTGTCCCTTGTCAGACTCTGGTTCTCCCTGTGTCTGTGACCCTGTTCTGTCACTGAGACTCCGCCTGCCTTTGTGGGCCCTGTCTCTGTGGAATTTCTCCCGGCCACCATCCCCTCCTGCAAAACAGGCGCCTGCTCCCCTTGCTGATGGCTCTCACCGTCCGCACTCAAGGGCGTGACATTCAACGGCACGATCACACGTGTCTTTACCTCTGCATTGTTCTCCTGGCAGCGGACCATCCTTTCTTCCCTCCTCTCTGGGGATTAGCTGCAGATGGTTTTCCTTATCTGCTTCATCTGGGATGCCTGCTCTCCCCTCCCTCCCCTCCCCCCATCTTACAACCTCCAGTGGTGGCATCGAGAGGTCAGGGGAGGCGGCTCAAGATCTGGGCTGGAGGGGCCCTCCATGGGCCCGAGAGAGGGTTGTTGGAAGCAGCCCGAGGATCCCCTCTGCCCCCAGTCTCACGTGCCACACACAGGCTTAGAAGGAGAAACACATCTCAGACTCCAAAGCCATGTGTCAGCCACTGTCTGAGGGCATGATGGGCCCCGCCTGGCAGGGCACGTGCAGGCGAGTGTGTGCGGAGGACATGGTGTCTGAGGGCGCAGATGTGACCGTCGGAGAGAAAGGCACGTGCACAGTCGGCCCTTTGTTCTGAGGAAACCATCAGTGACGTGGGCCCTGCCTGACCAAAGCTCCGAGCGCTCCCGCGCCATTCTGCCCGGAGAACCACAGGCCCAACGGGAGCTGTTCCTTCGGGCCAGCTGCCAGAACAGACACGCAGAGCAGAGCCATGACACCTGGCTGCAGGTGACAGGTAAGGGGGGGCATAAACACGTGTTGTTTATCAACCACTGACGTGCAGGGGCTGTTTGTCACAGCAGCACAGCCTACCGAAAGCTGACTGAGCCGCTCATGGAGTGCCATGGCTTCCAGTGGCTCCCACGGGCTGGGAGCTCTCGGAAGGACATGTATGACCACGCAGGCTCTTCTCCGAGCCCCAGACCCGGACATCCAGCCGCTCGTTCCAGTCCCCACGTGGGCATCCAACAAGCATTTTAAACGTAGCTTCCACAATGCCACTAAACAAAACTTGGAGAACCACAGCTCAGCTCCTCAGCTTGCTACCGTACGCAAGTCCTGTGCCATCACTAAAACTCGCCGTGTGACGTTGTAGATGTCTGCTGTCGACTTGGTATGACTCCCCACGTACACCGTGCCCCATGCCATTGTGTCAAAGCGGACATTTCTTTTCAGGCTTTTTATGGGACGTTTTTCAAATTATAAAACAATTTATGTATATTGTAACAATTGAAATGTATTATAGGAAGGTTATAAATTCCAGTTTTCCCAGTCCCCACTCAACTACCTCTCCTCCAATGGAACCAACATTAACATCCTGTTATGTAACCTTCAAGACGTCATTTATTAGGAATAATTTTAGATGTTTCTAAAATCATTAATGTAAAACTCTGCCCTCTATAATGGCAATTGGTTTGAGAAGGCAAGGTATGAAAATACATTCTTTGTTTTCATCCCCAAATTCACGCATCCCCATAAGTTGCCTGGGTCTCCGAAAGGAAGCGCACCAGAGCTGGCTGGTCCCACACGGCTGTGGCCCAGCCAACAGCAGACCCTGCCTCTGAGGGGGACGCCCACCGTGGTGTTGACGCCAGGGCTGTAGATCAGGGAGAGAACAAGCCTCGTGTGCATGAGACCGTGAGTCAAGTTCAAGCACCTGGATCTCCAGGTTGTGTTCAGAAATGGTGGAGTCTGGTGACTCAGATCATGCATCAGGCAGATGTGGGTTTAAATCCCACTCTGCCATTTCCGGTGTGCACTTGGGCCATTCACCTCTCCAAACCTCCATTTACTCATCTGAAAAACAGCAATAAGAATAACACCTGCTGTATTAGTCTGGGTCCAATCAAAAACACAGAAGCCACTATGTATTCCGAGTCAAAAAGGACTTTACGGAAGGGAATTAGAAGCTTCTACCACTGTTAGAAGGGCTAGCAAAGCAACAGTTGGGGAAGCCACACCGAGGACCCTGGCTACATCCGTACAGCAGGTGTTTTTCCCTGGGAAGCTCCTGCTGACCCGCTCAGGCTGCAGGAATAAAGCAGGTGAATCTCAGGAAGCTCGCCCATCTAGAAGGTGCTTCAAACTTCATGGCCATCGATGTGCTTGCCTGCAACTCCTTCTGGAGAATAACAGCCTCCCCTTCGTTCTCGATTTCCAAATCTCCCAGGACCATCCTCTCCACTGACTTGAACCCAGAACTGTCTGGGAAAGGGCTTTCTGGGAAATGCAGGTGCCAGCTTCTCCTCTACAATGCAAAAGACTCTTGACAACAGGTGGTTAGCAATGCCAGGTAAACCTTCGACAACACAGCACGACCTGCTGCAGAAGATTCTTAGAAAATTAAATGAAATAACACAGATACATTAGTAAAGTGCTTGGCACACTGTTAATGCTCAATAAGTGGCAGTTATTATTGTTATTTTTATCCTTCTGATCCTGGAACTGGGGGCTTCCCACCCAGCCCAGCACACCCACTCTGCTTCGTGTTACAGAAAACCCCAGGCAGATGGATTTCTGTCAGAAGATACATCTCCCATTGCCTGACATCACTCAGCAGGTTCTAGCATTTCTTTTTCAGATCCGATTATAATGGGAACATTTGTAAACTGCTGATCCTTTAATTCCCCATAAGCACACAGTCTAGCTGAATGTATTCAAGTCAATTACACTGAAGACATGAACTAAATGCTCTGCTTCTGTGTCTCCCACTTTTGTATTTCATGGCAATTGTACCCAAAATCATTGAGGGGGAAAAAAAAGAGAGAGAGAGAGAGAGCATTGTGCTACAGATGTGTCTTCATCATCCATCAATCAAAGCATGAGGAAATCCAATAATAAACCCATTTATGAGCAAGCTTCATGACTGCTATCACCAAACAAATACATTTCCAAATCATGAAATGTTTCCAATAAGAATTAATTTAAAAAACCCAAGCTGCACGCAAACTTACTTCCATAAAACTCAAATTCAAACCATTCCACAAGTAACACAACTATACTTGTAAAGAACTCAAATTGATTGGACCTCAAAATTCAAAATTCAATTGCAGAAAGTAAAATCAGTTGTAAACCACAAGGGCCTCTGCCAAGCCATCCCCTGCTCTGAAGCACACTGCAAACATCACATGGTCACAGGTCAGCGCGTCCTGCAAAGAAATCCATTTTACAAACAAACCTGCACCCAGACCCTGAATACCTTATCCTGATTAATGATGGGCCCACACACTGTCACCTCCATGGTGGCCAAGAGTAAAGCTAACCTTCCTAGGAGCAGCGTGGCCCTGAAAATTGCAATAATCTCCAGGGGAAAAGACCCAATTTAAACGTATTCTCCATTTAGCTTGAATTTGTTTAGCGCTTTTAAAACGTGTTCTATGACGTTACCTGTGTCCTTCAAAGACATGTCCCTTTGTTATTCTACAGAACTGCCCCCTTGGGTCAGAAGTCTTTGATGATTTTAAACACAGTTTAACCCCCAGTTGATCATGATACTTTTAAAGCAGAGTCAGTGCCCCAAACTAATTCATCTTAAGAGGTCAGCTTCTAATTGGCTTTTTTTTTTTTTAACCCTAAACTCATATGCACAAAAATTTATTCAGTCTGTTGATCCATGTCTAGGTGCTGGGGTGAATGAGTCAGGAAAAATCCTGAGCTTAACATTTCGGTCAGAAGAAACAGATAAAGGAGGAAATGAACAAGATCTGTTCAGAATGTGTAAGGATGATCTCAGAGCTGGGCTGAGGTAGGACCAAATCTATAAAGAGCCAAGGAAAGAGAGTTCTTGGTAAGGTCACAGCCCGTGCAAAGCCCCTGTGGCAGGGAAGAGCTGGCCAAGCTCGGGAGATGGAAACGCATTGCCAAGCAGAAATACACACACAACACATACACCAACATACACCAAAGAGTTTCTAAAATGTTGTATGAAATACTGAGTTGATACAAAAAATGTATAAAATATATCTACCAGATAAAGAATAACAATAAAAGGATCGCTCGTGTATCCCACCACCCTCTCTAAGAAATAAAACATGAACATTAAGTTTGAAATCTCTGCATGTTCCTCTTTGATCCTGTCCTCTTTCCACCCTCCCACATGCTGGTCCTTTGTCAGGTACACACTTCGAAAATACTTTCTCCCACTCTGTAACTTACCTGATGGCTTGCTTTTCACACCCAGAATTATCATCCTGAGTTATATTCATGTTGATGGATTTTCCATTTTCATTGTTGTGGAGTATTCCATTAGATCAATTGGATCAAGGAGTATTTATACATCCTACTATCAATGGACACCATTTAGTGGTGTTCTTTCACAAGCATTGTTATTGTGGACATTCAGGTTTCCTTTAGATTAAGTGCCTATTTAATTTCTTCTGCCATTTTTTAATTGGGTTGTTTGTCATTCTCTGGTGGATTTTGTCAAGTTTGTGTGTTGCAAATGATTTCTTCCAACTTGTGGTCTGTCTTTTTACTTCCGTTAGGGTATCTTTTGATGAACAAAAGTTCTTAATTGAAAGGTGGTCACATTTTTCAATCTTTTTGTTAAGGTTGTAATTTTCAGATTTTAATAAAACTTTCTCTACCTTGAGGTCATAAAGGCATCCTTTTACATTTCTCCTATGGTTACAGTATTTAATTAAGAACCTGGAGTCCTCAGCCAAACTGCCTTTGTTCAAATTCTAGCTGTGAAACCTTGAACAAGTTGCTTAACCTCTTTGTGCTTCAATATACTCATATGCAAAATGGAAATACTATTAGTACCTACTGTGGACTACACAAATTTATATGCATGAAACAATTAGAACACTGGCTCATGGTATTGTGTGCCAGTTCTTATCATCATCTTCTTCATCATTATTATCAAGAAGTATTATAATGTTGCCTTTTATATTCAAATCTTTAATCAACCTGAAATTGATTTTATATATGGTGTGAGGTATTGGCCCAATTTGATATGAATAATCAATTAACCCCGCACAATTTTTAATTGAGTCTTTCTTCCCCAGACTGCAGTATCAACTCTGTCATAAATCAAGTCTCCATTTGTGTGTTTGTTCTGAGATTTCTATTTCATTGGTCTATCTGTCCATTCCTAACCCAAGGCTATTCTGTCTTAATTACTATAGTGTTATAACTATACTTGATAAGACTCGTTCTTCAACCTATTCTTCTTTGGCAGTATTTTGGCTGTTCTTGGCCCTTATTTGTTCCTTATACTTAAGGGTCAGTTTGTCAGGATACTTAAAAAAAAACACACATTGGATATTGATTGGAATTACATTGAATCTATAGGTCGATTTGAGAGAATTGACAGTTTCACCTTATATTCTCCCAATCCATGAACTCTGTATACTATTATTTAATCACTGTGAAACATTTAAGTCTTCTAACTTTCTGCATAAAGTCCTGGCATATATTTTTTAGATTTAGTTACGGGCACTTCATTTTATTGGCGGTCTTGTAAATGGTATCTACTTTTTTCATTGTATTTATTTATTCAAATCCTTTTTTATTTTTATTTTTTAATTGCATTTTAGAGAGAGAGGAAGGGAGAAGGAGAGAGAGAGAGAGAGAGAGAGAGAGAGAGAGAGAGAGAGAGAGAAATCGATGAGTGAGAACATCGATTGGTCACCTCCTGCATGCTCCCAACTGGGGATTTGGCCCACAACCTGGGCATGTGCCCTGACCGGGAATCAAACCAGTGACCTCTTGGTGCATGGGTCAATGCTCAACCACTGAGCCACACTGGCCGGGCCATTTTTTATTTTTCAATTACAGTTGAAATACAATATTGTATTAGTTTCAGGTGTATACCCAAGTGATTAGACATTATATAACTTACTTAGTGATTACCACAATAAATCTCACACCCAGCTGACACCAGACGTAGTTAATAGAGTATCATTGACTATATATCCTCTGCTGTACTTTACATCACCATGACTATTCTGTAAAGACCAGTTTGTACTTCTTAATTTCTTCACCTTTTTCACCCATCCCCCACAAGCCCCCACCCATCTGGAAACCACCAAAATGTTCTCTGTATCTATGAGTCTGTTTCTGTTTTGTGTTTTGTTTGTTTTTTAGATTCAATTGTTGATAGGTATATATTTATTGATATATTATTATTCATATTTTATATCTCTTCTTCTTCTTCTTCTTCTTATTCTTATTCTTATTCTTATTCTTTTTCTTCTTTAGGACGATCCTTTAACATTTTATGTAATACTGGTTTGGTGATGATGAACTCCTTTAGCTTTTTCTTGTCTGAGAAGCTCTTTATCTGTCCTTTAATTCTAACTGATAGCTTTGCTGGGTAGAGTAATCTTAGTTGTAGGCCCTTGCTTTTCATCATTTTAAATATTTCTTGCCACTTCCTTCTGGCCTGCAAAATTTCTGTTGGGAAATCAGCTGACAGCCTTATGGGAGTTCCCTTGTAGGTAACTTCTTTCCTCTTGCTGCTTCTAAGATTCTCTCCTTGTTTTCAACCTTTTGCATTTTAATTATGTGTCTTGGTGTGGGCCTCTTTGGGTTCATCTTGTTTGAGAATCTGCACTTCCTGGACTTCACCAGAAAGGAATGTATATCTACTACCTTCACCAGGTTAGAAAAGTTTTCCATCATTATTTTCTCAAATAGACTTTCAATTTCTTGCTCTCTCTCTTCTCCTTCTGGCACCCCCATGTTCATACACTTGAAGTTGTCCCAGAGGCTCCTTACACTATCCTCATTTTTTTTTTCATTCTTTTTTTCTTTATGCTGTTCTGAGTGTTTTTTGCTTCTTTATATTCCAAATTGCTGATTTGATTCTTGACTTCATCTACTCTACTGTTGATTCCCTGTAAATTATTCTTCATTTCAGTTAGTATATCCTTCATTTCTGACTGGTGTTTTTTTTGTTTTGTTTTGTTTTTTGTGCTGTTAAAGATCTCACTAAGTTCATTGAATATCCTTATAGCCTGTGTCTTTAATGCTGCATCTAGTAGATTGCTTGTCTGCATCTTTTTCTGGAGTTTTGTTTTGTTCTTTCATTTGGGACATGTTTCTTTGTCTCCTCATTTTAGCAGCCTCTTTTTACATATTGGGTAAAGCTGTTATGTCTCCTGGGCTTGGTATAGCAGCATTATGTAGTAGGTGTCTTGTAGAGTTCAGTGGCACAGTCTCCCTGATCACCAAAGCTGGGCACTCCAGGTGTGCCCCCCATATGGGCTGTGTACACCCTCCTGTTATAGTTGAGCCTTGATTGCCATTGGCACATTAATGGGAGGGATTTACCCATTACCACTGTGGAGGATCAACTGTGCAGGGGTCCACCCCACAAACAGACTCTGATGTTCATTAAGTCTACCCCTTTAGTGATTGTTTGTGGAGGTGGTTGGGTGGTGCTTGGACGTGGTCTGAAGATGTCTACTGTGTACACTGGCTCTGGGGCCACCCAGAAGGTGTAGGCCAAGGTCAGCTGCTGCCTGTGTTCTGCCCAGGACCATCCTGCATGAGCTACAAAATGATCTTCAGATGGCTACTACTGTGCTGGGCTTGGAAGTGCCCAAGAGAAGCCAAGCTGTGTACCAAGCCCAGGTGCTGCTAGTGCCAGGCCTGGGGCCACTTAGTGTGGGGCACATTGAAGTTAGATGCTGCTGATTTGAGAGATTTTAGGAAACTTTGAAGAATGAGGCAAGACGGGCCATTCATATGGAAAAGCCACTGGAAACAGCGTGGGTGGGCCAACAAGTTGTGGGGGGGGGGGGTCTCAGGTAATCACCAGGGTGGGACAAACAGTGTGAGCCAGAATGATGGAGACTCAGACATGGTTTGTCTGCCAGCTCTATGCAGGGAGGGCTCAGCAAAGAAACAATAGCCTCTGCTGGCACTTGTGTCTGGGGGAAAGCTGCCTCTCCAGCTCTTGCCCTGATGCTGAACAATTCAGTTCCTCCTCATTTGTACCTGGTGCTTTTCAAGCTGTTGCCCCAGTCAGTGCTGGAGCTCAAAGCCAGTGAGTCTGAGTAAGTCCATGTGTGGTCCCTTTAAGAAGAACTACCTGGGACCCTAGAAGCTCTCCATCTCACTCAGCCACACCCTGGCTGGTTTTTACAGCCAGCAGTTAAGGGAACTTCTTTTCCTGGCACTGAAATCCTGGGATGGGGGCATGGGATGGGGCTGGGACCCCTCACTCTCCAGGGGAAACTCCAAACCTGAGATATCCCTCCAGATTATTATCTGCAATACATGGGTGTGAGACCAGCCCATTCTTCATTCAGCAGCTCCTGCCAGTCTTGATATGGCTTCTTCTTTAAATCCTAGTTGCAGGACTTCTGTTCAGCTAGATTTCAAGTGGTTCTGAATGGTTGTTCTGTAGTTTAATTGTAATTTTGAAGCAGTTGTGGAAGGATGTGAGTACCGCATTTACCTACGCCATCTAGACCAAAAATTCAAGACAAATCCTGAATATCTATTTTTAAGTACAATGTTTACTGTTCATTGTTAATATAGAAAATGTAATTAATTTTTTGTACTAGTTTTATATCTAGCGACCTTGATAAACTCTTATTAATTCTAACAATGAATCTGCATATTTTTTAGTGGTTTCTATATTTATAATCCTATCATCTCAAAATAATAACAGTATGACTTTTTTCCCAATCCTTATTTCTTATTTTCTCTTTATTTGTCTTGTTTTATTGGCTAGGGCCTTTGGTGTGCTGTTGGAGATGTGGCACTAGCCGGCATTCTTTTCTTGTTTCTCAGATTAAATCCAACGTTTTCCATGTGTTACTTTAAATCTGATATTTGTAGGTGCCTTTCATCAGTTGAGGACATTTCACTCTATTTCTGGTTTACAAAAATTTTTTCAAAAATCATAAGTGGATGTTGAACTTTAAATTTCACATCTACTAAAATAATCATGTTACTTTTTTATTTATTTTGTTATGTAGAGAATCACATTAATTTTTAATGTTTTAATGTTTACCCAATCTAACATGCCTTGAGTAAACTAGATCATGACATATTTTTACTTCTCTACACTGCAAACTCTGTTTACCAATATTTGGTTTAGAATTCTGTACCTTTGTTCTTGAGTGAGATTAGCCTATAATTTTTTTTTCCATACTGTCTTTGTCAAGCTTTAGTATCAAGGTGATGCTAGCCTTATAAAATGAGTTGGGAAGCGTTGTCTCTTCTTCCACATGGAATAGTGTGTATAACATTGAAAATATGTATTTTCTGAATGTCTGGTAAAATTTACCAGTAAAATCAAGAGGGAGGTTCCAGTGTTTTCATTAGGGTATATTTTTAAAATAATAATTTAATCAATTTCATAATTACAGCACTGTTCAAGTTTTATATTTCTTCTTGAGTCAGTTTATATAGTTTTTATTTCTCTAGAAATTTTTTTCATTTCTTCTAACTTTTCCAAGTATTAGCATAAAGTTGTTCATTATAACTTCTTATCTTTTAAATCTCTGTGGAATCTATAAATATGTTCCCTTTTTCATTTCTTATATTGCTTTACCTGTCTTCTTTTTTTCTTGATCAATGCACCAGAGATTTTTCAATTTTATTAGTTTTCTCAAAGAAACAACTTTTGGCTGAGTTGGGTCTTTCTACTATATGTTTACTTTTTGTTTCATAAATGTTTGCTTTTGTTTTTAATATTTCCTACCTTCTGCTTCTTTGGATAATTTTTATGTTATTTGTTTTTAAATCCTTAAGTTGGCTATTACTTCAGGGGTTCTAAACCGGGGGCAATGTTGCCTTGTAGGGAGCATTTAGCAATATCTGGGGACATTTTTAGGTTGTCACAACTGGGGAGAGGGTGATACTGGCATCTAGGGGTAGCAGCCAGGGATGTTGCTCAATATCCTCCAATACACGGAACAGCCCCCCACAACAAAGAATTTCCAGCCCAAGATGTCAATGCTGATGAGATTGAGAAACCTTATTCGAGCTTATTAATCTTTAGTCTTCTAAGGACACCACTTAACACTAAAATTTTCTTGCTGAGTACTGCTTTAGCTGCATCCCATCAATATTTTTTAAATTTAAGTACAATAAAGTTGACTTTCCTTTTACAGTTCTATGAACTTCAGTGTGTCTATAGATTCATGTAACTTCCACCACAACTGGCGTGCAAAACAGTCTCATCCCCAGAAAACACCCGCGTGCTGCTGCTTTGTAGTCAAACCAATAATCCACTCTCCATACCTAGAGTTCTCCCAGAATGGCATATAAACAGAATCATACAGTATATAACTTTGTGGAAATGGCTTCTTTCACCTAGAATAATGCCTTTGAGATTCATCCATACTACTGCATGAATCAGAAGTTCATTCATTTTTATTGCTGAGTAGTATTCTATTGTGTGGACTACAAGTCTTTTTATCCAGTCACACATTAAAGGATTTGGGGGTTGTTTTCATTCTTTTGGTGATTATCAATAGAACTGTTATCTGTGTACAGATGTTTGTGTAAACATAAATTTTCACCTCGCTGAATACCCAGGAATGGAATATGGTAAGTGTATGTTTAATTTTATAATAAACTGCCAAACTGTTTTCCAGAGTGGCTGGACCGTCTCCATTCTCACCAGCTGTTTGAGAACTCCACACACTCGTCTGCATTTGGTGCTACTCGATTTTATTTTGCTTTGTTAGTCATTCTAACAAGTGTGTGGTCATTTTGGTTTTAATTTGCATTTCTCTAATGTCCAATTATGTTGAGCATCTTTTCTTGTGTTTATATGCCATGCATAGAGCTTCTGTAGTGAGATGTCTATTCAAATCTTTATCTTCTTAATTAAATTATTTTGGATGGCTTTTTTCTCTTTTTGACTGTTGAGTTTTTTTGGCCACGTTACTGAGGTCTAAATTGACATACAATGAACTGCAGATATTTAAAATGTACAGTTTGGTAACTTTGATATTGAGATAGATAGATAGATAGATAGATAGATAGATAGATAGATAGAGATAGAGATAGAGATTCGTGAAACTATCATCAAAATCAAGATAGTGAACATAACCATTACTCCCCAGAATTTTTTTTGGAATCCCTCCCTTTATCCCCACCCCCCCCCCTTCAATTCTGCTTTCTGTCACCACAGACAAGCTTGCATTTTCTAGAAATTTATAAAAATGAAACCAGATAGTATGTACTCTTTGGGGGTAGCTTCTTTCATTTAGCAAGATTATTTTTGAGATTCATCCATGCAGTACGTGTGTATCACTAGTTCATTCTTTTTTATCACTTAGTATTGATCCACTGAATGGATTTTTCACAGTTTACTTATCCTTCACCATTTGGTGGCTATTCGGGTTTTTTCTTGTTTTGAACTCGTCTTTAAAAACAAAAGCTGTTAGCTGGTAGGAACATTCTTACACAAATATTTGTAGAAACATACTTTTTTTCTCTTGAGTCAATAATTAAGAGTGAAATGAAAGGTCATACAGTAGATGCATGCTTCACTTTTTAAGAAGCTGCCAAACTGTCTTCCAAAGTGGCTTACCACTTTACATCGGCCCTAGAAACGTAGCACGTTCCCTCGCATCCTTGCCACACTTAGAATGGTGGGTCTCGGTGGGTCTTGTTAATGTTAGCCATTCTAGTAGGTGTGGAATGGTATCTCATTGTGGTTTTCATTTATATTTTCCTAGTGATTAATGATGTTGTACACCTTTCAAATGCTTATTTTCTATCTATATATCTTCTTTGGTAAATTGTCTGTTTAAATCTTTTGCCTATTTTTAATTGGGCTATTTGTTTTCTTATTATTGAGTTTTGAGAATTCTTTATATATTCTGGACACTAGCCATTTATCAAATATATACTGTGAAAATCTTTTCTTCCAGTTTGACTTGTGTTTTCATTTACATAGCAGTGTCTTTTCAAGAGCAGTTTTTAATTTTGATGAAATCCAATTTGTCACTTTGTTCTTTTATAGATGTGCTTTTGGTATCTTATCTAGATATTTTTGCTTAATCCAAGATCACAAAACCGTCTCCTGTTTTCTTCTAGTAATTCTATAGTTTGAAATTTTACATTTACTTTAATGATCAATCTTGAGTGAATTTTTGTATGGTGTGAGTTATGAATCAAAGTTTTTTGTTTGTTTGTTTTTTCATATGGATGATCTGTTGTTCCAACACATTCTATTGAAAAGAATATTCTTTCTCTATTTGATTGCCAGTGTTCCTACCTATAAAGTGGCAGTATGAACAGTTGATTTGGATGAGGATAAAAATGTTGTCATGGTGTTCACTAGATGAAAAGCTCTCTAAGGAGGCCCTGGCCAGTGTGGCTCAGTGGTAAGAACATTGGCCCACCCATCGAAGCCCATGCATTAAAGGGCTGTGGGTTCAATTCCTGGTCAAGGGTACATACTTGAGTTGCAGGCTTGATTTGGCCCTGGTCAGGGCACATGCAAGAGGCAACCATTGGATTGATCTCTCTCTCTCTCTCTCTCTCTCTCTCTCTCTCTCTCTCTCTTTCTCTCTCCCTCTCCCTCCGCTGTACGCCCTCTTAAAGTCAGTGGAAAAAATATCCCCAAAAAAACGCTTTCTAAGAGAGAACAGTACCCCACTACTTGCTCTTACTTTTTACTCATATTTTCAGATCTTCAAGAAGTTATTAAGTCTTTCTGTACCTCATGTTTTTCATCTGGAAAATGAGCCTAATAGATCCTTCCTTGTAGGATTTATTGGAAGACTGAATGTCATAATGTATGTAAAAAGCCAAGCACAGTGTCTATGCAAAGTATAAATAACAGCCTCCAAGTTAATTTTTCACTGTTTTGCCCTCATTGCCTAGCATAGTGCTCAATAAATATGATTTAAATAATGAATAAAACCTGTCTATGGAAGCACTTGTAATATATAAATCCCCCCTCACAGGTCAGGAATGTTGTTATTGCTATTTTTGTTGTTACATTTATACTACGAGCCCTACCCAACCCTTGCCACACCCTGCACGCCCCACTTCCATGGGGCTTGTCATCTGTGACATGGCGAGCTATTTGTCATGTCCCTCCTCCTTATAGTATGAGCTCCTTAAAGGGAACAGCCTGCTGTGCCTTGCTCACCTCTGTAACTTCCACTTCCAGCTCAGTTCTGACGCAGAGTAGCCCTCACACCACGCTGAAATGAGGGGATGCTAAGTACAGCCTAGGGAACAGAGTCAGTAGCACTGTAATAACTGTGCATGGTGTCAGGTGGGTGCTAGGCTTGGGGGCGGGGGGTCACTTCGTAAGTTATATAAATGTCTAGCCACTGTGCTGTGCACCTCAAGCTAATATAATATTGAAATCAACTGTAAACAAAACGTTTTTTAAAATATATATGTTTAAATAAAGGGTGGGAGAAAGGAGGTTTTTTTTTTTTTTTAAAGGATTCTAATTTTTTTGCCAACTACCTAAGCAAATGTGAAGGAATTTTCCAAGCGCAGGCCCAGTAAACGCAGGAAACGTCAAAGCTTTAATCACTCCATGGGACCTAATTTTTATTTCTGCTCTTCTGTTTATCACCAAGACCTGCCAAGCATCATTGTCAGACCTTGTACACTGCAGAGGGCCCCAGAGGCAAGGCTGCCAGTCCTTGAGCCTGACACCTAGTGGCTCAAGTGGGGAGTGCAGGCTACTTTTCAAAAATAGCTCCAAGGCAAAAAGGTCTCAGAATGCGTAGTATCTTTATCATATACTCGCTTAGCTCGGGTGGAAGACCCACTGCTTACCTGCCTACCTGTACCCAGTTTCCAGAGGGAGAAGAAGGGTTGGGAAGTTCTATGATACTAAAAAATTTGAGAGAAATAAAATAATGGTTTTTATATGTGTGAATATACTAAAAACAATTGAATTGTACACTTTAAGTGGGTAGATTATGTGGTGTGTAAATTATATCTCAATAAAGTTGTTTCGTTTTTATTTTTTAAGGAAAAGGATCAAGAAAGTTAAAGGACCTCATCAGGTAATCTTTTTCTTTTGTTTTGTTTTAAGGGAAGGGAGTGTTTTACAATCAATGGATAAAATTTTTTAAATAGTGATTTTTGGTAACTTTTAATAACTCAGTAAGTAACCCACAGTGTTATTCAAAAACAAAAGTCTGTGAAATTTTTCACAGCATTTGTCTCTTTAAAAAAAAAAAAAAAAAAAACAGAATAAAAACCAAGAACTTCGATTTTTAGATCAGTCTTCAGCCTATCAGGAGGCCTGTGTGGGTCAAGAACCACCCTGGAGAATCCTCAATCTAAGCACCTAGAAAGACCTTCAGTCCCTCCTAGACCACAGAGAGAGTGTGAGCACCTCTAGAATGTGGAAAGAGTTTGAATGTCACACAGGGAAAGATGACCTCTGATTTAGATTCTCATCTAGAGAACTCATAAAAATCACTCTGAAAGTAAGGAAAGTTGCTATAACTTGTTATTTAATATTTCATATGGGTCAGGAAAGGTAAGGCAAAGGATTCTACTTGGAGCTTTACATATATCATCTCATTTAATTTTCATGATGCCACCATGTCTTGGATTATTATTATTGTTGTTGTTGCTATTATTATTATTATTTCCTCTTTACCATTGAGGAAGCTGAGGCTTAGGGAGGTTTATTTGCCCAAAGTCACACAGCCAGGGGTGGCAGAAGAGGGACTTGACTTTCCTCTACACCCTCCGCCTCCCAGCACATCCATTTTATACCCAGCTGATGGTGCAGTTGAGTTTTTTATTTTATGCATGCTTTATAGGACATGAGAGTCTGCTGTATAGTTAATGTACATGTGCTTGTTTTCTAGAACTCAGCACGTATTTCCTTGGTTTAACGTTATTGTTGAAGTTTATGGTTATTGCATCTTTATGTTCTGGTGTTGGTTGTATGTGATTCTCTGATGGTGCCATGGAGGAGACATGCTTCTCTTCAAAGGTAACTCACCACAGTGGCTTCACCTGGTAAGAATGACATCAGGGAGATGGGGTGAGCCATGCTTGACTCTACCAGGGGAAAGGGAACCCTTGGGAAATGTAAGGATTTGAATATCGGGAATGCCGTAAAAAGTGTCTTCACGGAGGAGAGTGCCGTCATCTGATCTGTGTTTTAGAAGCACTCATCTTGCTTCACATCGTGCCGGGGCCACTGGAATAAAACATGCCTACAATCCGGCTGAGATGTGGCTGAGGAAAGGGTTTCTGGCCCGGTGCTGTCCAGGGTGCTGCTTCTTCAGCAGACCTTCTGTATCCCATGCCGGTCCCGCTGAAACAGCAGGGTCTGAGTCCTAGCTCTAGAGCTCGCCAGCTCTATGCCTGTGGTCCAGTTTCCTCTGTGCCTCAATTTCCCCATCTGTAAAAGGGATAATGCTAAACTCACCTTGTATGAGGTTGTGAAGATTAAAATGAGCAAACATGCATGACAACCTTAGAAGAGAGCCTGGTGCACAGTAAGCATCATGTAAGCCTTTGCTCTGGTCCCTGTTGCTCAGACTAGACAGCCTGAACTGGGCTGATGTGCATCCTCAGGCTCTCTACCAACATTTGATCAGAGGTTGGACTTCAGATGACGTCTTCAGCTCTGGTATTTCTGTAGCCTTATCTCCTTTGATCCTTCCCACCGCTGAAGGCTGTCTATGTAAATGCCGAGGCTATGGCTCTGCTCAGGATTCTCTCCTTGAATCTGTGCAGTGTCTGGAAACTCCTGGGGATCCTTTGTCTAACTTCTTCGCTCCTTATTCTGAAGAAGGAGGGGACTTGGAATCCATCTAAGCTTTTAGTGGAAAAAGATCAACTTTGTTTCCAACCAAGGGGCTTCTCAGAATCTGGGCATTCCACACTATTTCCCTAGTTCAGTCATCCCTCCCCAAATCTTAGCAGGTTGATAGAAAGGGATGGGGGGGAGGAAGGAAGGAAGGAAGGAAGGAAGGAAGGAAGGAAGGAAGGAAGGAAGGAAGGAAGGAAGGGAAAAAAGGAGGAAGGAAGGGAGGGAGGGAGGAAGATCTATCCCTCCAGGTCTTCGCTAGATGGCTGTTTTTAACTGTTCTCTGCCCACTTACGGGTGAGTCACACAGACCTTCCCAGGGGCTCACTTTCCTGAACTTCAGCTCCTTCCAATCATAAGGTGGTTGCCAAGGGAACCACAGGTACCCATCTTCTGCCAACCCCCCCACCCCTGAATCAAGGCCTAATCTACATTGAAATTTTCATTCCAGAGCTTAGCAGATTTCAACGTTTTATACCCACCTAAACGCCGGTGGTAGTCACTTCTTCCTTACAGGGCTGGCCTTCCTCTGCCGCAGAGAAAGCCTGCTCTTTGGCCTGAAACGTTCATGACGCCGCTAAAACTTGTTTACAGGATTAATTTGGTTAGCTGATCCCCACTGAGATGTGTGTGATCGAGCAGGAAGACAACACACGCTGGTTGGCAGAGCGGTGCAAAGGTTGAATGAGATCATGCAGGTGAAGTGGTTGGCACAGAGTAGGGACTCAAGAGAGAGCTTTTCTGAGGGAGAGTGATGACTGTCCGATGAAGGTGTTGCTGAGGGGGGAATGTGTAACCCTCAGTGTTTGGGGACTCGGAGGATATGTTTGGGAACTCAGCCTGGGGATGCTTCTCAAAACAAGTCATTTAGAGTCCTCCCTGTGACAGGGGGCCTCCCATCCCCTGACCCTTCTTCAGCTGGAATTGTCTACATTTATCTGGCACCCTAGAAGGAAAAGAGGACCAGTCACCTAACTGCAGGTGCCTGCCTAGAACCCTCATCTGGAAATGGTACTGTGTCTAGTGTGTAAGTGGATTCAATGGGGCTTTCAAAGAGCAAAAGCCCATTCTTATCTTTTGGGGTTCCCTATGTTACCACCAGCCCTGAGCTGCTTCCCTGCTCCTACACCCCATCCCCGTGCAGAGAGAGCCGCTGGCAGCCCCACAGCCCAAACAGCAGGAGCCGAGCGTCAGACCGCGTCCATGACTAAAGGTTTCCCGCGCAAGTCTCCCCACAAGCCACGCAGAAGCTTTGTCACCTCTGCTGGCCTGGCCTCAGGAGTCACAGACGGGCACTTCTGCTGCACTCTTGTTTGTCCAAACTGCCACACAAGCCACCCAATTTCAAGGGGGAGGGGCCACAGACATCACCTCTGAATGAGAGTGGTGTACAGGTCGCTGTTTGTTTGCTAGGGCTGCCATAGCAAGACACCACGCCGCGGGTGGCTCAAAGAACAGCACTGCATTGATTGTGTTGTCTCACAGTTCTGGTGGCTGGGAGTCTAAGATCGCAGTGTCTGCAGGCTTGGTGCCCTCCGGGGCTGTGAGCGGATCTGCTCGGCGCTTCTCTCCTGGCTTCCGGCGGTTGGCTGGCAATCTTTGGTGTTCCTTGGCTTTTAGAAGCATCGCCGGGATCTCTGCCTTCGTCTTCTCATGATGTTCTCCTTTGGTGTCCAAATTCCCCCTTTGGTAAGGACACCAGTCATATTGGATCAGGGGCCCACCCTCCTCTAGTATGACCTCATCTTAACTAATTACATCTGCAATCACCCTATTTCCCAATGAGGTCACATTCCAAGGTACTGGGAATTAGGACTTGAACATATGGATTTGGGGGCACAATTCAACCCACGACACTCACATTCTAAGAAGAACATGTGGGATGAGAGAGGTTATTATAGTCATCTTTGGAAAATACAGTATGCCACAGGCTTCCACCTCAATGGCCAATTAATTTCCACGCTTTATAGGAAACCTCTAATCACACGAAGTAGTTACTGCAAATGGTAGACATTTCCCAACCACTCTGCAATCTTAGGGTTCTCCTTAATTAAAGAGAGATGTTAAGACTCCTTCCATTCTAAGAGCTGCATAGTCTGCACAATTAGTTTGTTAATTTGAGATACATTTTTTAAATCATCCAATGAAATCCACATCAATCATTTGCAGAACTCCAGAGGCATCTGCTAAACGGTTCGAAACTTCAGCCCCAGTCCGACAGGAGGCACAGGAACCATCCGAGTGCAACTCAGTTGTTCAGGAGCGAGTTCCAGGCCCAGACTCGCGGAGAGCCCCTGGGCAGACTCGCGGGCTCGACCACCCCATCTTCCACTCTGGAAACCAGGGGCTCCACAGCCACAGGGCAATGGAGTTCCATCTCTCCCATGAAAAAGTTCCATGTCCTCAAAACAAACAAGTAAGCAAAAAGTGGGGGGTAAAGTGGGGTTGAAGACTCCATCTGGGTCTGTGTGGTCCCACTTACTCGACGTACCTTGAATAAGCAAACAGGGCGCCAGAGTAGAAAAGCGGTTCCCCGAACAGAGGGGCTCGGCGGGGGAGGGGGGGAGAGTTACTGGCAGCGGCTACCGGGTCTGAGTTTCTGTTTAGATAACAAAAACATTCTGGAAATGGATAGCGGCGATGGTTGTACAACATTGTGAATGTACTCACTGCCACTGAATTATACACCTGAAAAGGATTAAAATGGCAAATTTCATGTGATGTATATGTTACCACAATTGGAAAAAAGATAGATCCTGTTTGGGGCAGATGGTAAGCTATGAAACACCAAGGCAATCAAGCTTTTGTTATGGTCCATCAGTCTAAAGCACTTTTATATCCCTTGACTTATGAATCCTTTTTTAAAACCCTAAAAACCAGGTGTAACTGTTGCCATTCTACAGATGAGAAAATAGAGGCCCAGTGAGGTGAATCGCTCAAGGTCACAGGCTGGGCAAATGGCAGGACTAAGTCTGTCTCTAAAATGCAGGCAAAAAAGTCCATGCAGGTGGCTGGCCCTTTAAGAAATAGAAATGTTTGTTTTTTGTTTTTGTTTTTCTTTTATTCCAGACTCATTGGACATAAGAACTGGAGGGACTCTTAAAGGTCTGGCTTATCCTATTCAGAGAAGGAGAAATCTACAAGTCTGCCAGGCCTTCTCTTGGACCCTGACCAAAGGTTTTGGAAGTCACTGGTTTGCTCCCTTTGTCCCCGTTCTTGAGGGGCGGTCGTCAGGTAAGTGGTGAAGAGTATAGATAGACTCCACTCTCCTCCTATGTCCCCCCATGTGACCTTGAGTATGTCATTTAACTTCTCCATATCACATCTATTAAATGTGCATAATCCACCAGGACCTTCCTGACGAGGACTGATGGACGGGAGGTTCACTGATGCAAAGAATCCAGTGCAGAATAGGTCGCTGTTGTATCTGCTCAGAACACACACAGCCAGCCCCGCTGCAAATGGAACAGGAGGTAAACTGCTGCCTGGGGGGTCTTATTATTATTAACAGCTTTACTGAGACCTAACTGACATATAATAAACTGCACATGTTTAAAGTGCGCCGCTTGATAAGGTTGGACATAGGTAAACAGCCCTGAAACCATCACCACCATCAAGATAATAAACATCTCCACCCCCCACCCAACATTGTCTTGTGCCCTTTGTAATGCCCCCTCCAGGCATTCCCCATTCCTCATTTCCCCGTCTCCAGACAACCGCTGATCTGATTCCTGTCACTGTAGATCAGCTGGTATTATCCAGGGTTTTATATAAATGGAATCATACGGTTTGTACTGTTTTATTTCTGGCTTCTTTCACACAGGGTAGCTGTTTAGAGATATGACCAGGTGGTTGCACATATCACCTGTTCGTTCCTTTTCATTGCTCAGTATCAGTCCACTGTGTGAGTTGGCCTCTGTTTATCAGCTCACTGCTGATTGACTTTTAGGCTGTGTCCAGTTTGGGGCCATCCCCAGTAAAGCGGCTAGGACCCACGTGTGTTCAAGTCGTTGTGTGGACTCGTGCTTTCTTCCTGTTGGATAAAACCTAAGAAGAGCCATTCCCGGGGCAAGTGCACTTTAACTTTTTATACATCTGCCAAATTGTGTTCCAAAGTGGTTGCACCATTTTCCTTTCCCGCCAGCAGCATGTGAGAGTTCCAGTTCCTCTGTGTCCTTGCCAACATTTGATATGGTCGGTTTCTGTTTGTTTGTTTGTTTGTTTGTTTTCATGTTAGCCACCATTCTAGTGGGAGTTCAGTGGCTTTCATTTTCATTTCCCTGATGACTAGTAATGTTAAGCACCTTCTTGTGTGCTTCTTTGCCATCAATATACATTCTTTGGTGAACATGTCTTCAAACCTCATCCATGCAAGTTATCAACTATGTAACTTCAAGCAAGTAACTTAACGTCTCTGTGCTTTTGATTCTGTAAAGCAGAAGAAAGTGACAGTCCCCACCTCATGGAGTTGTTGTGAGAGTCTCTCCAACCCCAGCGCCCTGCCCCAGAGCCTTACTGGCAGGACCTCTACACCTGCTCCTTAGCTTCCTCCTTCATTGACGGCACCTCTCCCACTCATGCACACACTACACACACCCATCACCCGATTCCATTCCCCCTCCAGCTGTGGAGACAAGGGACAGGCATCAGGAGCAGAGGCATAGTGTCTGAGTGCCCAGGGACTGCATTTGACGGTCTGTCTCTCAGGTCCTTTCAACCACTACTGAAAGACACTTGATATATTAAGATGTTTTTTCTCTCTGCTTAGAATCCCAACCTGTTTCCCAGGTGAAGGCTGTCTGCACAAGGCAGGGGAGAGAAGGAGCCGCTGAGCTGCTGCTGAGGCCATTGGAACCCCTGAGTCAGCACCCGCCCACCCCAACCCCTGCCGAGCTCCACTCCAGCTCTCAGAGGCGGGAGCAGGTGAGGCAGCAACCTCCAGCCCCTGCAGCTCCCAGGCCCTGCTTGCTTCCCCCTCAGCCCCCTCGGGTTTCAGCAGCATTGATGAGTAGCCTGATGGACAGCAGGTGCTCCCGCAGGGAAAGAGGGAGAGGACCGAGACCCGGCCCAGACTGTGCTGGGGAGCTGGCCAAGATGACGGGACAGATAGCTGGGACCCCGGCTGAGAGGATGATGGGGGAGTCAGAACAAGTCACCCCAAGATGTGTCTCTGTGGTATGTGCATTATTTGGGGCTGAAGGCAACTTTGCTGCAGACTCCAGAGAAAGTTCTACCCTTAACTACCTAGAACTTGAATTAGGAACCTTGCCCACACACAATAAGAGGTTATCAGAGACAACCTTTGTTGACCTACCTATATGACAAGGCAAACTACTAATTACTGAACATGAGCTCTCCCCGCGATGACCTTCTGAGGCCACAAGGCACCTTACCTCATCCCGAGCTCAATGTCTGTTATGCCCACTTTACCTCTCTGTCTCTGAACCTCGTGTGCACGTGGGGTCTCTGACTCTCTCGTGTATGGGGGTTCCCATACGTATGGATGAGTTAAATTTGGTTATTATCTCTTGTTAATCTGTCTCGTGTGTATTGGATTATTGGACCAGCCCGAAAGAACCCTAAGGGTAGAGGGAAGTTCCTTCCTCCCCCACAAGGACAGATCAAGTGCTCCCCAGCCTGGACCCCGGCTGCTGAAGCACAGCAGAGCACACCGTGGGCCCTGGGGACAGTGCCCAGCTCAGCTAGTACGTTAGATGAGCCTAGAACAGTGCTTCTCAACTGTGGTCCTCACAGCGGCTACTCTGGTCCCCTGGAACTCTGGGGTGGGACCCAGCCGTCTGCTTTAACAGACCCTCCAAGTGACTCTGGTGCAGCCCTGAGTGTAAGACCCCTGGCCCCGTAGGAGGAAACTCTAGGCAGAAGACTGGACCTCAGAAGCCGTCAGTTTTCTTCTAGATCAAAGGTAGAAGCCACTGTGCTCACAAGCCAAGCACAGGTCTGAGGGACAGTTGAATCCTGTGCACACTCCAGCCCTGCCACTTTCTATCTGTGTGACCTTGAGCCTTTCTAAACCTTTCTCCCCCTCTGTAAAAACTGGACAAAGGGGACCTTGTAGTGTTATTTGGAGGATTTAAAGAAGTAACATGCATGGAGGACAGAGCACATATTAAGCAAAATTTTTTAAAAAAGAGCATCTGCATAGACTTGCCACAGCCCAGATGACGACGGCTTTGGGCACATTAGACCAAGTGGTCCCTTCCTCGGACAACTTTACTGCCCTCTTTGGGGGTTATACTAACTTTCCAAATCTAAGAGGACAACTCAGAAGGGCAGCAGCCCGGGCAAAGGGCACCCTGGAGATATGCGAAATAGAACCGTAGCGGTTCTCACGATGTTTATTATTATGAAGCAGACACCCTCAAGGTGCAAAAGTGGGGTACACAGCCAAAGCAGGGCAGGGTGCAGGGGCCAGCTCCCAGAAGGTAATACCTGACGTCTTCTGGAGTGTTCTTTCCTCTATTATCCACAAAAATAACCTCAGCCTCCATCCCAGCTCTCTGGGAAAAGAAGAGTCTGCTCCCCAATATTTTCTACCATTTTCAGGGGTGCTTTCGTTCTCCTGGTCACTTCTCGCTCTCAAGCCAGCTCTCGAGCCCCTCTCACCTCGCAGTTCCTCCCCCTGCTGTCCTGGACCCCCACTTCCCAGGAACACTGTCCCGCTACCTCCAGCCCCCGGCGGCACTAGCCTGAGCCTGCTGCCAGTAGCGGACTGCACCGAGGGTGAGGGAGGGTACAGAGTAGCACACAACGGGAAACATTTAAAGTTGAATAGTCATCTCAGAGACCCTCAACCAGCCCCGCTCGGAACTGTCATGAGTCATCGTTCTTCTAGGGCTGCAGCTGGCCGGTCAGTTTGGAGGCACTTGATTCCCTGCCATGAACTTTCTTTCCTCTCCTCTTTTCCCTGAGTTTTCCCTGAAAACTCCTTTCCTCGTGCACTAGAATGAATAGTTCTCTGGTTCCTCCTGGTTTCTTTGTAAAGCAGTTTAGTTCTGTTATCAGTGGGGAGCTCTCCGTGTCCCCACCAGCTGCCGGTGGAAGAAGACTTCTTGTGATGTCGTGAGAAAAGGAATTTTCTGAGACTCTCACAGGAGAATGAGTGGCATTTATTTGCGTGGAATTAAATCCCTGAGTTTCCAAGGTCCCCTCCCTCTCCGTCTCACCATGGAAAAAGTCCAGCTGTGTCTTCAGCAGAGCTAGGATTAAAGCCAAGGTCTAAAGTTCTGTTCCATGTTGGAGCATAGTCCAGTCCAGCATCAAGCTAGCTAGTTTGTCTTCCCAGCTGTAGTCTATTGTGTGTGAGGTCTGCATGGCCCATGGTTTCTAGGGCTACCTGGCTATGGAGGGAAGAAAGCAGGAACGAAGCCAGGGGAACAAGAGAGAATGCCTTTGGGGATTTTAATCTTCTAAGATTTTGCACGGTTGCGGTGGCTCCACTCCCTCTGGCCAATTATCTTTGTTCCAGGCTAGACTGACAGGCAAGTATTTCCCCTATGTCACCCCAACTTTACTGTGCATGCATTCATCTCCCCTTTGTTGGACCCCTTCCCCCAGTTAACTGCAGGGAATGAACCGGGGTTTCCCAGGGAGTGCAAAGTTGCAGCTTCCTGGTGAAGCTGCCCAGATGGCCATGCTTATAATGTCTGGCCTTTTCTTTGCTTCTTTCTTATTAATATTAGCTAATTACAATTGAAACAGTTCCAGATTGAGCTTCCTCCTTCCAGACCATGTAAGGTGGGGGTACAGTGTGAGCCTTCCCCTGAATAATCAAAAAAGCCTATTTATAGTGTTTTCATAAACAAAAGAGCAGCCTTCCTTCTGTCAGGCACCTTTCGCACCCCACCTGGAGTGTGAAAGTGGCTGTAGGCATTTCTGTTTTTAAACAGCAAATTTCCCCCTTGCTAATACACATACGCAATACACAAAAACCCCTGGAAATTCCTCAAGTTTTTATTAAAAATTCCAAATGGTGCAACAGAGATTTCAGACACTGTAGCTTCTGCTAACAACAGGAAATTAATAACCAAATGACTTGCAGTCATTGTCATCTGGGTTGGTGACATTACATGAAAAAAAGGCAGCAGGGTAACCATGTTTGAGGCATGATTGTGGAATCAGCAAGGCCTGGGTTTGAATCCTGGATTTCTCATTAGTGGGGACACCTCGTTGGAGGAGTCACCTAAACTCTCTGTGCCTCAGTTTCCTTGTGTGCAAAGTGGTGGGATAACAGGACAGTCCGTTCTACTATAATGTGACATCATGCCTAAATAGCACTGCCACTATGTGTTAGTCTAAGACAAGGATGTCCTTGTTCCTGGTTTCTGGCACAGAGCTCCCGAAACCCTTGGACTTTCCTGAGTGATGGGAGAGTCTTTTGTTATTATAATGATGCCCTTTCAATCATACCTGAGTTTATGTTAATGAGGTGAATTGGACCAGAGCCCCTAGATTGCCTGCATAATCGGTTTGTCACCAGAAAGACCAAGCTATTAGAGGGTTGGAAATTTCAGCCCCACCCCCAACCTCCAGGGAAGAGAGGGGAGCTGGCGACTCAGTTCTACAAAAATTCTGGACTTGATGTGCTTCTGAGCTGGAGAACACATGGAGGTGCTGGGAGGGTGGTGTGCCTGGCGGGACACGGGAGCTCCATGCCCCACCCCAGCCCCCACATCTTGCCCTATGCATGTTGTCCTTTTGACTCTGAGTTGCACCCATTATAATAAACCAGTAAACGTAAGTAAAGTGCCTTCCTGAGTTCTGTGAGCCATTCTAGCAAACCTTAAGAGAGGGTATGAGACGCCAGGGACCGGTGGCTGGCATCTGAAGTGGGGGCTGGTTAGTGGGACTGAGCCCTTAAATGGTAGGTCTGAGCTCACTCTGGGTGGTTAATGTCAGAACCGAATTGTACTGTTGGACATCCAGCTGATGTCTAGACAATAGGAGAGTTGGTTTTTGGTGTTGGAAAACACTGTAGACTATGGATAAACAAAATGTGGTCTATACATACAATGAAATCATTCAGTGCTGTTGTTGTTGTTTTTTTAAAAAAAAAAAAAAAAAGGAGAATAAGAAAAATGGCGGCGGAGTGAACGGAGCTACACAGACCGTCTCCCAGAACCAAACTGGAATTACAACTATAACACAGACAAATTGACGGGAAAAACCAACAGAAAAGCAGCTTGCGAGGACCATACAACGAGGGACACTGACTCCATCCCGGTAGGCTTGCGAAGGCGCGAGACGGGGCTGGGAGCTCACGGTCGGCAGCTCGGCAGCGGCCTCAGCTGTAAGCGGCGCCCTCGGGTTACACTCCCAGGCGGCTCCACAGCGCAGCCGGGACAGAGGCTGAAACAGCCACAGCCACTCACCTTGGGCTCCGGCAGAGGGAGGGCGGACTGGACTGGAACTGTGTTGGGACACTCGGGGTTTGGAGGACGCTCAGAGCTTTGGCTGAGTGCAGCCACTCCGGACGGTGGCCACATTGCTCCTTCCCAGGGCTCTGAGGAGAGGCAGCAGCCCCTCCCTTGGAGATCCAACCCCACCCTGTGAGCCATTGAAGTGCTAATTGAGGCTCACTAACAACCAGCATTGGCCCCACCCTCCTGAAAGCCCCTTGGCTGAGCACCAGAGGGAGTTTTTCAATCAACTGACAACCCAAAACTGATCAATTAACCTAGACTGCTAGCCTCCAGGCAAAAAGCTAGAGGATAACAGTATGTTTCCTGGGCTGGCAACTTGAACCAGGAAAGTAAGACTTGACAGTGGTGTTTAACGTGGGTCCTCCCTCGCTCATCTAAACACAGGAGAGGGAGCCACAAACAGCAGAACACCAACACCCACAGGGAGAACTTGACAGGCTCCAAAGCCCACATTGATAGCCAAAATGGTGAAACACAGAAACAGAAGCCAAATGAAAGAGCAAGACACCTCCACCGAAGATGAGATCAATGTGGAGCAATTAGGCATGTTAACAGAGCTAGAATTCAGAGCCATGATCTTGAGGAAGCTGAACAGCATGAGTAAGGACATAGAGACACTGAAAATAAGCCAATTGGAAATTAAAAACCAACAAGAAGAGATAAAAAATGACATATCCGAAATGAAAAACACATTGGAAGGTTTAAGGAGCAGAGTAGGGGAAGCTGAGGACCGGATCAGTGAATTAGAAGACAGGGTAGAAAAAATCAACCAATCAGAAAAACAAAAGGAAAAAACTATTAAAAAAACAGGAAGACAGCTTAAGAGAACTATGGGACAACTGGAAACGTAATAATATTCGCATCATAGGAGTCCCCGAAGAAGAAGAAAATGAGCAAGGGATAGAGAATATATTCAAAAAAATAGTGAGAGAAAACTTCCCTAATTTGGTGAAGAAAGAAGGCATTCAAGTTCAAGAAGCACAGAGAGTCCCAAGTAAGAAGAACCCAAACAGGCCCACACCAAGACACATAGTAATTAAAATGCCACAAATTAAAGACAAAGAGAGAATCCTAAAAGCAGCAAGAGATAAGCAACAGGTTACCTACAAAGAGAACCCCATAAGGCTCTCAGCTGACTTCTCACAAGAAACACTACAGGCCAGAAGAGAATGGCATGAAGTAATCAAAGTCATGAAAAACAAGAATCTGAATCCAAGACTACTCTACCCAGCAAGGCTATCATTCAAAATAGAAGATCAAATAAAGAGCTTTCCAGACAAAAAAAGGCTAAGGGAATACATTAGCACCAAACCAGCACTGCAAGAAATGTTAGAAGGACTGCTGTAATTAGCAGTAGAAATGGGAAGAAAAATAGAACCACACTAAACAAAAATGGCAATAAATAAGTACATGTCGATAATCACCTTAAACGTAAATGGATTGAATGCTCCCATAAAGAGACACAGAGTAGCTGATTGGATAAGAAAGCATGACTCATCTATATGTTGTTTACAAGAGACCCACCTCTCAACAAAAGACTCACATAGGTTGAAAGTGAAGGGATGGAAAAAAATTTTCCAAGCAAATGGAAAGCAAAAAAAAGCTGGGGTAGCAATTCTCATATCTGATAAAATAGATTTCAAAATGAAGACCATAACTAGAGACAAAGATGGCCACTACATAATATTGAAAGGATCTATCCAACAGGAAGATATAACCTTGATAAACATATATGCACCCAATATAGGAGCACCAAAATATAGTAAAAATCTTCTGGAGGACTTCCAAGGAGAAATCGACAACAATACAATCATAGCAGGGGACTTCAACACCCCGTTGACAGCACTGGATAGATCCTCTAGGCAAAAAATTAGCAAGGAAACAGAGACTCTAAATGAAGCACTAGACCAAATGGATTTAATAGATATCTACAGAGAATTACACCCCAAAACTACAGAATACACATTCTTCTAAAGTGCACATGGGACATTCTCAAAGATAGACCACATGATAGGACACAAACTAAATCTCTACAAGTTCAAGAAGATTGAAATCATATCAAGCATCTTCTCAGATCACAATGGCATGAAACTAGAAATCAATTGCAACAAGAACATGCAAAGACATTTCAACACATGGAGGCTAAATAGCATGTTATTAAACAATGAATGGGTTACAATGGAGATCAAGGAAGAAATTAAAAACTTCCTGGAAACCAATGAAAATGAACACACAACAATACAAAATCTATGGGATTCAGCGAAAGCAGTTCTGAGAGGGAAGTTCATAGCACTACAGGCCTACCTCAAAAAACAAGAAAAATTTCTAATTGACTGTCTAACCTCACAACTTAAAGAATTAGAAAGCAAACAAAAAGAAAACCCCAGAGCAAGTAGAAGGAAGGAAATAGTAAAGATCAGAGCAGAAATAAATGACATAGAGACCAAAAAAACAATTCAAAGGATCAATGAAACAAAGAGCTGGTTTTTCGAAAAGATAAACAAGATTGATGGACCCTTAGCTAGACTCACTAAGAAACAAAGAGAGAGCACCCAAATACACAAAATCAGAAATGAAAGAGGAGAAGTAACATCCAACACCACGGAAATACAAAAGATCGTTAACAACTACTATGAACAACTATATGGCAACAAATTCGACAATCTAAGCGAAATGGACAAATTTCTAGAAACACACAGTCTCACAAAACTATTCCCGGAAGAGATAGAAAACTTGAACAGACCAATAACAACTAAGGAAATTGAAGAGGTAATCAAGACTCTCCCAGCAAACAAAAGCCCAGGCCCAGATGGTTTCACGGGGGAGTTTTACCGAACATTCAAAAAAGAACTAACACCCATTCTCCTCAAACTATTTCAAAAAATTCAAGAAGAAGGAAGACTTCCAAACACGTTCTATGAGGCCAGCATAATTCTAATTCCAAAACCAGAAAAAGACACTACGAAGAAAGAAAACTACAGGCCAATATCCCTGATGAACATAGACGCCAAAATCCTGAACAAAATACTAGCAAATCTGATCCAGAAATACATCAAAAAAATTACCATGACCAAGTGGGATTCATTCCAGGGATGCAAGGCTGGTACACTATTCGCAAATCAATAAACGTGATACACCACATCAACAAAATGAAGAATAAAAACCACATGATCATATCAATAGATGCTGAAAAAGCATTCGACAAAATCCAGCATCCATTTCTGATAAAAACGCTCAGCAATGTAGGAATAGAGGGATCATATCTCGACATAATAAAGGCCATATATGAAAGACCTACAGCCAACATCATACTCAATGGACAGAAACTAAAAACATTTCCATTAAGAACAGGAACAAGACAGGGATGTCCACTTTCACCACTCTTATTTAACATGGTACTGGAAGTCTTAGCAACAGCAATCAGACATGAAGAAAAAATAAAAGGGATCCAAATTGGAAAGGAGGAAGTGAAACTGTCATTATTTGCAGATGACATGATATTGTACATAGAAAACCCTAAAGACTCCACCAAAAATCTATTAGACTTAATAAATGAATTTGGCAAAGTAGCAGGATACAAAATTAACGTCAAGAAATCAACGGCATACTTGTACATCAATGATGAACTCACAGAAAGAGAAACTAAAAAAACAATCCCATTTACCATCGCGCCAAAAAAATTACGATACCTAGGAATAAACTTAACCAAAGAAGTAAAGGACCTATTTGCAGAAAACTACAGGTCATTGAAAAAAGAAATAGAGGAAGATATAAAAAAGTGGAAGCACATACCCTGTTCATGGATTGGAAGAATTAACATCATTAAAATGTCCATACTACCCAAAGCAATCTATAGATTCAATGCAATCCCCATCAAAATACCAACGACATATTTCATAGAACTAGAACAAATACTTCAAAAGTTCATATGGAACCAAAAAAGACCCCGAATAGCCACAGCAATCTTCAAAAAGAAGAACAAAGTAGGTGGGATCACAATACCAGATATCAGGTTATACTACAAAGCGACTGTAACCAAAACAGCCTGGTACTGGCACAAGAACAGGCATATAGACCAGTGGAACAGAACTGAAAACCCAGAAATGGACCCAAGGCAATACGCTCAATTAATATTTGACAAAGGTGGCAAGAGCATACAGTGGAGTAAAGACAGCCTCTTTAATAAATGGTGTTGGGAAAATTGGACAGCTACATGCAAAAAAATGAAACTAGACCATCAACTTACACCATACACAAAAATAAACTCAAAATGGATAAAAGACTTAAATGTGACCTGTGAATTCATAAAAATTCTAGAAGAAAATGTAGGCAACAAAATTTCGGACATCATACGGAGCAGAATTTTCACTGATACATCACCTAAGGCAACAGAAATAAAGGAGAAAATGAACACATGGGACTACATCAAACTAAAAAGCTTCTGCACAGCAAAAGAAACAATCATCAAAATGGAAAGGCAACCCACTGTATGGGAGAACATCATTGCCAATGATGTATCAGATAAGGGGTTAATTTCCAATATATATAGAGTGCTCATACAACTCCACAAAAGGAAGACAAAGAACCCAATTAAAAAATGGGCAGAGGAGCTGAATAGACACCTCTCCAAACAGGACATACAAATGGCCAAGAGACATATGAAGAAATGCTCAACATCACTAATCATCAGAGAGATGCAAATTAAAACAACAATGAGGTATCACCTCACACCTGTCAGAATGGCCGCCATCAACAAATCATCAAACAACAAGTGTTGGCGAGGGTGTGGAGAAAAGGGGACTCTAGTACACTGCTGGTGGGAATGCAGACTGGTGCAGCCGCTATGGAAAACAATATGGTGCTACCTCAAAAAATTAAAAATTGAACTTCCATTTGACCCAGTGATCCCACTGCTGGGAATATACCCTAAGAAGCCTGAAACACCAATCAGGAAGAATATATGTACCCCCATGTTCATAGCAGCACTATTTGCAATAGCTAAGATCTGGAAACAGCCCAAGTGTCCACCAGTAGACGAATGGATAAAAAAGCAGTGGTACATATACACAATGGAGTACTATGCAGCGGTAAGAAAGAAAGATCTCTTATCCTTTGAGACGACATGGAGGGACCTGGAAAGTATTATCCTAAGTGAAAGAAGCCAAGCAGAAAAAGACAAATACCACATGATCTCACTTATATACAGAATATAATGAACATAACAGTCTGAGGAATACAGTAGACCCAGACACATGGAAGTAGGGCACAGACTGACATCCCTCAGAAGAGAGGATGGGGGGTGGGGGGGTGGGAAGAGATAAACCACAGAACTTATATGCATGTATGCATGACCAATGGACATGGACAACTAAGCCGGGGACAGGGTGGAGGAGGGGGGTGCCAATGGGGTAAAAAGGTAAAATGTCTGTAACAAAAAAATAAATAAAAATTCATTAAAAAAAAAAAAAGGAAATTCTAACATACTACAGCATGAATGAAACTTGAACACAGTGTGCTAAGTGAAATCAGCCAGTCACAAAAGGACAAATACGGTATGATTCCACTCCTATAAGACACCTAAAATAGTCAAATTCACAGAGAAAGAAATTAGAATGGTAACTGCCAGTAGCTGGGGTGGGGGATGGGGAATCAGTGTTCAATGGGGACAGAGTTTCAGTTTTGTAAAATTAAAGAGTTCTGTGGCTGCTGGTGGGAATGCAGACTGATGCAGCCACTATGGTGTTACCTCAAAAAATTAAAAATTGAACTGCCATTTGACCCAGTGATCCCACTTCTAGGAATATACCCTAAGAAGCCTGAAACACCAATCAGAAAGAATATATGTACCCCTATGTTCATAGCAGCACTATTTACAATAGCTAAGATCTGGAAACAGCCCAAGTGTCCATCAGTAGACAGATGGATAAAAAAGCTGTGGTACATGTACACAATGGAGTACTATGCAGCTGTAAGAAAGAAAGATCTCTTATCCTTTGAGATGACATGGAGGGACCTGGAGAGTATTATACTAAGTGAAACGAGCCAAGCAGAGAAAGACAAATATCACATGATTTCACTTATTTGTGAAATATAATGAACAAAACAAACCAATCAACAAAATAGACCCAGAGACATAGAAGTAGGGTACAGACTGACAAACCTCAGAAGAGGGGGTGGGGGGAGAGGGAAGAAATAAACCACAGAACTTATATGTATGTATGCATAACCAATGAACATAGACAACAAAGCTGGGGACAGGGTAAGGGACAGTGATGGGGAGGATAGTGTCAATGGGGGGAAAAGGAGAAACATCTGTAACAAAAATAAATTAATAAAAATAATATTTAAAAAAAAAAAAAAAGAGTTCTGTGGCTAGATAGCGGTGCTGATAGCACAACAATATGATGTACCTAATTCCGGTGAACTATAGAGTACTTAGAAATGGTCAAGATGGCAAATTTTATGTTATGTGTATTTTATCACAAATTTCTTTAATTAAAAATAAATAACTTTGCAAAACCCACGGCCAATGAAACAATGAAGTTAGGGCACAGCATTCAAAGACTTCATCAATGAAACATTTTTTAAAAAAAAAAACCCACCTGCCTGGCTGGTATGGCTCACTGGTTGAGCATCAGCCCATGCACGAGGAAGTCGCCAGTTCAATCCCCAGTCAGGGCACAAGCCCAGGTTGTGGGCCAAATTCCCAGTGGGGGGCTTGCGGGAGGCAGCCAATTGATGTTCTCTCTCATTGCTATTTCTATCTCTCTGTCTCTCTCCATTCCTCTCTCTCTAAAATCAATATAGGAAAAAAAAATATTTTTCTTAATTTAAAAAGCCACCTTCCCTGGCCAATTTGGCTCAGCGGTTAAAGCATCGGCCTGCAGACAAATGAGTCGCGGGTTTGATTTCGGTCAAGGGCACATACCTGAGTTGCAGTTGTCCCCAGCCCTGGTTGGAGTCATGCAGGAGGTAGCCAGTCTATGTGTGTCTCTCTCACATCGATGTCTCTCTCTCTTTCTCTCCCCCTCCCCACTATATCTGAAGATAAATAGAAACATATCCTCAGGAAGAATTTTTTTTAAAGCCACCTAATAATAAAAAACAATAGCAATGTGTAGTTTTACACATGCTAAGTGGTTAGGATAAACATAAATACTACAGAAAGCGTAACTCTGCGCCCTGAAAAAAGGCCTTTGGTTCGCTTGTGGAAGTGGGCATCGGAAGGGTTATAGCTTGTGAGTTACTGTGAAGTGGTGGCAGGAAGGTCATCAGCCCTGGAAGGAGAGTTCCAGCCCCAGGTGTGTGCCTCGCGACACCCGTAGCTCACAGTGAACCGAGGAGGCCGGTCGGTGTTTGCGGAGTGCGTGTACGCGTGCTGTCTTTATCCCTGCGAGCTTGGCTCACCTAGCGTCTGTCCAACAGGAAATCACACATTAGCAAATACAACGTTAAGGTTAAGCTCGGATTGTTCCCCAGTGCATCCATGACCACGATTTCCAACCATTTTTATCTCATAGCACACAGAAACTAATTACTAAAATTCTGCAAACCACCCAAAAATAAATGTTTTGCCAATCTGACAAAAAAATAGGTATGATTTTTGATTCATTCCCACCGGACGGCTATTGTTGTGTGGGATGTTGTCTTTCTTCATTTGCCGGTCTCAGGGAAAGAGGTCAGGTGCTGCATGTTTTGGACATTCCTGCAGCCACCGGCGAGCCTGCTGCAGCACTGGCCGGAAGTCGCTCAGCGATGGCACCTTGACAAGTCCACCTTTTCGAAATAAGCGCAATAGCAGAACGACTGTACATAGGTGGTGGAATTTGCAGGGTTCAGAACACGTCGGCCCAAGATGTGTTTCTATGGTATATAAATTATTTTCAGCGAAAGGCAATCAAGACCCTGTGGGTTCACCCCCACCCACTACCTAGAAGAGTTTGAATTAGGGGTCTTGCTCATAGTAAGGGATGATCAGAGATCATCGTTTTTTACCTAACTGTAGATCTTAGGGCAGGAAAAACTCCTAATTACTGAACATCTGCTCTTCTTATCCTTCTGCAGTGGCCCTTTGATGTCCCCAAGGCACCTCACCTCACCCTTACCTTTGCATCCCATCTCCACCTCTTTTTAACTTTGTCTTTGAACCTCTCTTGTATGTGGGGTTCCCATACATATGTATGTAATTAAATTTGGTTATTTTCTTTAACTAATCTGTCTCGTGTCTATTTGATTAGTAAACCAGCCTGAAAGAACCTTGAAGGTAGAGGAAAGTTTCTCCCTCCCCCACCCATTATGACAAGGATTATGTGATAAAATGCACGTGAAACTTTTAATAGTGCCTAGGACGAAGTAACTGCTCAGAAGTAATGTCAGTTATTGTGGTTGTTGGGACAATGGCAGTGGCCACTGTGGGACTGTGCTTATTATTCATACCGTTACACCAAAGAGAGTCGCCCAGAACTGGACCAAGGGAGACTGCATGCCCAGTTTACAGATGGCAGAACTGAGGCTCAAGGAATCTGAGAAACCTCTCAAGGTCACACAAAAGTCTGATATAGGTGGTTAATCAAAAATATATATACTGATACAGAATTTTTATTGTGCCCCCTGGGTGCTTGGTGGTTAATCGCTTTGCCCCGGTCAACAGATCTATCAGAAAAATGCTCTCCACCTTCAGGGAATTTGAGCCCTTTTTAAAAGGCAAAGGAAATGGGTAAAACTTTCAGTTCTGTCTGAAAAAGCAAGACTAATTTTTCTAGTGGTTCCTATTAACTTGAAAAGAGCAGATCTGCCCATCAAATGGCATTTTACCAGCTGATCAATTCGGTGTCATTCTCATTGAATTAAATCAAATTGAAATGTAATTCCCTTCCCGGAACAAATCCCCCTGCAGGGACTCACTGCACACAAGCGTTTGACCTTGTGCTGATGCCTAGAGGGCTTTCCAGAAAGCTGGGGGCACCAGCAGAGTCTGCAAACTCCTGCCCTGCTGGACACAACCCTCTCCACTGACTCCTGGGCTTGACGGCTGCACACTCTTGAGTCAACAGAGATGCCCAGATAGCTTCTGTCGACCCCTGCAGGGACACGGTCCAGTACCTGAAGGTGGACGTAAACCTCAGAAAGTGAGTTGGAATAGACAAAGGAGCAAGGAAGAGTCACAACTGGAGCGCTCCAAGGAGAGCCTCGTACAAATTAGGAAAAGGTTCCCCCTCCAGGTAGAGAAATTATCAAATGCAACCCCTCCCCCGTGGTAGGGAGAAGGTGTTCCATCCTATGGACTACAGCAGCCCCAAACCAGGGTGCAAAGATTAGTGATTGGTAAGTTTAGCCCCTCTCCTTCCCCCAGACTCAGCCTACCCAACCACAGGTAGTAGTGCCAGTCACCTCCCCACTAGCGCCACCACAGTAGGCTCAGTCTGAGAGATCCCTGGAGCAGAGGCTCAGCCCCAGCAGACAGGGGAGTGGCTCGAAGTATCCAGTGGCTATCAGCTGAACTGGCTGCAGTTGTTCCCACCAAGTCCTGGGAGACCCTGTGAACAAGCCCATAGAAATGCTATGCCCAGCCCTAGCCGGTTTGGCTCAGCGGTTAGAGCGTCGGCCTGCGGTCTGGAGAGACCCGGGTTCGGTTCCCGCTAAGGGCACGTACTTCGGGTTGCAGTTTGTCCCCGGCCCTGGTTGGTCGTGCGGGTGGCAGCCACTCGATGTGTCCCTTCACGTCGATGTTTCTCTCTCTCTCTCTCCCTTCCTCTCTCTCCCTCCCACTCTGTCTGTACAAAATATGGAAAAATATCCTCAGGTGAGGATAAAAAAAAAAAAAAAAAAGAAATGCTATGCCCAGAACTCCCCATGGGATCTGAGGTTGTGCAACTCTGACCCGTGGCCTACCTGCCCTTTATCCACCCCTCCATTCCCTGCCTTGGGAGCCAGAAGACCTGACATCAAGTCTTGGCTCTACTGACCCATGACCTTGGGCCAGTAACTCAACCACTCTGAGCTTCAGCAAAGCAGTAATAATACCTGTCAACAGCACATGTGAGTGAGTTTGAAACCTGGAAGTAAGGATGCCTTCTGTGTTAGGTTAGTAAAATCCATGCAGAAGGCTGAGCTGTGCCATCGGGTGGCATGAACCAAGAGATGACCTGAAAACGTGACTGAAGAATTTGGGAAGACTCCAAACGCCAATCACGGTGTGGTCAAGGGAAGACAAGAGTGAGGGGTGATGGTGATTGAGTAAGCAGAAACCTAATTAACTAAACCAGTTGGCAAGACTGTGTGAACAGAGAGAGCCTGCCTAGCCGGGAGCAGAGATAAGGGAGCCCAAGGAGCCAGAAGCTGGCCGTACTTATTCTGTGATAAATTCACAAAGTTGGTGCCAGGCTCGGAGGCCTCTTAGCAGCCAACCACTCAGCCTTCTCTTAGACATCCGACCTCTCATCATCCCTTTTCAAGTGGCAACAATCCTTAGTCCCAGGGTCGTATTAAGAATTACATAGCCAAGTGCCTGGCACATAGCAGGTGGCAGAAGAACTAACATTCCCTTTTCACTTTGTTCCTTTTTCTTTCCTAGAATAATAACCAATGTCGAGTCTTCCTGGCCCCACAAGCATTTCCCCTGGGTTTTCCTGACATCCGTGCTCTTCCCTGCTCTAGTGTAATTATCATCCCCCACTTATGCATCCATCATATTCCTTCCCTCTATGCCCAGTGGAGTGCTACTGTTCTTGCCCTCTCTTCTAAAGCTAGCGGGCAAGGCAAAATCAATCAAATAAGCACACAAATATCAACTTGCAACTGCCGAGCGCTATGGAGGACAGGCGAGACCGATGTGGTGCATGCAGGGGTGTGCCCAGACCTCCCTTCGAGATGAGCCTCTCAGCCCCACAGCTGCCAGGAGGGTGGGACGCAGACAGCTCTCACTGAGTCTTCTGCAGGAATTGCCCTCGGCCTTCAAGGTCCACCTTGACAAGGGTCACCTCCTTCCCTGGAGCCCCCACCTCCAGCGTCGGTTTTTACAGTCCCGTTGCCTCTAGGTGGGAACTCTGAAGCACCATCCCAGCTCCACACCCCTCCTAGAATGGACTTTGGCCTTGTCTGGTCAGAATACAAGCTCAACTTCTCCACCCGCCCACTCCTCCTCCCTTCATGCCACCCACCATGGGTTTGACCCCGTAGGTGCTCCCCAATAAACTTCCTGCATAAAACTGTCTCAGAGTCTGCTTCCCAAGAAACCCACCTAAGACAACGTATCAAAGGAGGATTGATCTACCTGAAGGGGTGGTGGCTGTGAATGGGAGTGTGAGGGTCATGGAGAGCTCTCCTAACAAGGGTACCTTTGATCCACCCATTACAAACTCGCAGAATCCACCTTCTGGGGTTCTGTGCGGCCCTGCCGTCCTCCTTGCCCTGCTCGGCGGTGGTGCTCACCCTCTCCACCCTCTGGCAGCCGTGTGGGACCTTCCCACCCTCACTCTCGGAGACCATCCATCCTACCTCACTCTCAGAAGACCATCTGTCCTACCTCACAGAGAAGGAGGGGTCAGTTTCTGTCCTCAACCCCTCCTAGTTTTCCCCAAGCTAACTAGACAAAGACATGTGGTCTGGAAGAAAGAAAACAAGGTTTGGCTCTAGTCAGACCGTCCTCCATGTAAGACCTTCTTTCTCGGGCAAATTCATGTCACCTTCCTGCAGCTCCGTTTCTGGATCTGTGAGGGGAAAAGGGGGCATTGCTTCAAGATGTCACCCTTTCACACTTGGAATAAAACCCAAACTCCTCACCAAGGTGGCCTTATGTGACCTGACCCTATCTAATCTGACCACACCTGCCGCCCCTCTCTTCCTGGCTGAGCTGCTGCACCATTGCTGCATTTGGCTGTTCCTGGGACACACCAAGTTCATTCCTTGCCGCCCCCTCAGGGCCTTTGCACATGCTGTTCCCTCGGCAGGGTCTCGATGTCCCACAGGCAGTTCTCCTCAGAAAGACCAGCCCTGATTACCCCATACAAACTAGCACACCCCTCTTTTCTACTTGACTTTTCTTATTTTCACTTATCACTTGACACTCCCCAAAATTATACTTCTCAGTTTACTTGTTTATTACCTATCTCCCTCACAAAACTGTAAGCTTCAGGAGAGCAGGGATTGTGTCTTGGTCACAGTAACCTGTAATGGTAAACAATGCCCGGCACATAGCTGGTGTGCATCACATTTGGTTAAAGGAGTAAGAGAAAGGCCTAAGAGGGCTATCCGGCGCCACTTCTGTGCTACCTACACCACCACCACTCCTCTGGGAAACGGTTAAGCCCACCTTTGCATTCTAGTTCTAATATTTGGTGGAATGAGTAGCTGCCAGCCACCTTGACATGACCTTCCCATTGGCCAGTGATTGTCAGTGGGTGGGCACATGACTTGATTTGAACCAATCAGAGTCCTTCCCTGGGATATTGCAAACTACAGCCAGGAAATGAGTAAAATTTCCTGAGACAAAATGGTGATACTAGAAGTAGCTGGTGGTCTTTTCCCAGAAGGCCTGAAAGAGAGTCTTTATGCCCTGTCAGCACAGTCTTTCCCATAATTTAGACACCTGAGCCATTAATCTTCTCTTTGTCTAAGCCAGCATGCACTGTAATTCTGTCACTTGCAACCAGAGAATTCTGTAGCGATAAATGAATCAACGTGAGCCAAATGCCTGGAACGGTGCCTGGGTCGAAGCAGATGCATAACTGGTGTTAGTTCCCTTCACACTACCCCTGAATTTCGTCCTTGTTTGCCTCCTCCCTTCCCATCTCAGATGGGGGCGTCCCTCCTCCTGTCCAAGACCACTTCCACCCCTCTCTGCTCCTTCATGTCCTGGGCTGGAGAAGGCAGAGGTCATACTCATCATCTTGCAGGAAATGCAATCATCCTATGGGGCAAGGGCCATGCTGGCCCGTCTCCTGCCCCTCTGCACGTGCCCAAAGCGCCTGTCTCAGGGGCAGAGCTGGAGCTGAACAGAATGGGGCTTCCGGCTCCTTATGAACTGAAGAGAGCTCCATAAAATGTGTAAAAAGGGAAGGGCTGCCTGGAAGTAAGGGACCGTGATTGTGGTTTTATTAGCCAAATAGATAACCCTCATCACGAAAGGAACCTTTCTGGAGTGATGGATATCTCCGAGGCCCTGGAGGGACATGGGTATTTCTCAAGGCCTCCAGTCAAATAGTTAACTGCACAACATTTCTCTCTCCATAGCAACCAGCCTGGCCCCCTCTGCCAGGCCCCAGCACCTGTGCCTCAGGAAGCCCATCAGCCTTCTGCAGCCCTCCATCCACTGGCACACTCACTCGAAGACCCCAGCCCTGTCCATTGGAGGAGAAAGGACTAGCTTGGGGAGGGGAGGGGGGGTGCAGAGTCCATAAATGGGTGTCCTCTGCCTCTGAGCTTCTGCAGCATTCTGCTCAGCACCCCCAGGCCTCTGTCATCCTCCAGCAGAACCGAGAGGGGGCTCCCCAGTGGGTCTGAGGAAGGGGGAGGGGAGCTTTTCGGTATCCAATACTGAGCACTTTCATCATCACAATAACCAGGCAGGTCATCTCATCCTGGTTGTGGAGCTGAGAAAACCGAGAGGGTTGATGAGGTGAAGGGACCAATCCAAGGTCACAGTCTAGCATGTGACAGGGTCCCTGGAACTTGTCTGAGACCCCAGCCTGGGTTCTTCCCTCCTCATGATCATACTTCCTCCCCAGCTCCCCACATCATAGGTGATCATAGCAGGACCAGAAGCAAGAATGGTGGAGGGGCTGAGCATCCCACAGGGAGAAAGGGGTCTCAGCGGGCCCCTCCAAGGCCTCCCAGGCTTCATCCAGAGAATGGCCATCAGTGACTGGGAAGACAGACACCCTATCCCCTTGCAGGTCAACACAGGGAGGCAGTGGAGACAGTATGTGTAGACAACTCCTTCAGGAAGTCTGCAAGGAATGAAGAGAGGGGGTTTTGTAGGATACAGGCAAGCGCGTGGACCAGAGAGGACGGGTCCATGGAAAGGGAGAGGTTAAAGACAGAGAGACTCAATTCATAGCGTGAGTTCCTGGGGACAGGGGGACACAGGAAGGCCTGAGATCTAGACCAGGAACCTGGGAGCTTTTCCTATGAAAGGTCAGAGAGTAAATACTTTCAGCTTTGCATGCCATACGGTCCTCGTCACAAAGATTCAAAAGTGGTTCAGAAGCATCATAGGCAAAGCATAAATAAGCGTGGTTCTCTTCTAATAAAACTTTATTTACAAAAACAGATGGCAGGCTGCATTTGTCTCTGGGCTGCAGTTCACCAACCCCGATCCAGAGCACAGCAGACAGTGGGTACAGAGGGAGGAGAAGCAGGGGTGATGCACTTGGAGAGGAAGAGGACCTCGCCCACCCCTGCAGAGCCGCCCACGGCGCAGGCACGTAGTAGGTGCACACTGAACGCTGACTGAACTACTGAACTCCTAGGTGGGAGAGAAGAAGGCATTGGGTAAATTCACAGAGGTGTGTTGCGATGGGAAGCTCACGTGTGGGGTCTTCACCCTCTGAAGAGAGGAAAAGCTACCCCAGGCAGTGTAGAGTTGCAGGCCTCACACAAGGGGTAAGGCTCACACAGCAGACAGACATCAGAGCCCAGTGGCTCCCACAGCTGTGCCCAATGGGGCTCATTAACAACCTCCCCACCTCCAGAAGGGAGGTCTCTAGCAAGGACTGGAATGCAAAGATGGGAGGCAGCTTTGAAATCTGCTGACAGCGCACAGCCAGGGGCGATTAGGTACAAACTGGTACAACAGACCAGAGCTCTGGGTCAAAACCTCGCAGAGAGAAGCCGGCGGGTTCACTAGCCCAGCACTTTCAAATCGCTGGCCAGGCAGAAGCAATGATGAACTCCACCTGCCTCCACCCAGAGACGGCCACACCGGGCTGCTATGCAGCTCCAGCAAGTTTTTAGGCTGGAAGTTAAAAAGCTATGGTTTCCAAGCTGCCTGCTGCCTGTGGCTAATGGCGCTGCACACTTCCCTCGAAATTCTTTGCTCTGTGAGGTCTGTGGGGGATGGTCCTGATTTCTCAGATCATCTATACAAGAGGAGGAGGAGAAACAGGCAAAGGACATGACTGATGTCGTTAAGTCCCTGGGGGGCCCTGGAGACACGTGACCATAGGAGATTGAAGGACATGGTGATACAGGGACAGGTACTTCTATAACAGGTGACCTGTCCCTGTATCACCATGTCCTTCCACCTGCACATCTTGATTTATGGTGACTGCTCTCTGCAGACATCCCTTTTCCTTCAAATGCTTCCTGTGGCCTCTGGGGTTGAGGCATGCGGCTAGGAGACAGTTGCTCTACTTGCTGCTTCCTTGCACTTTGGAACTGCCCTCCTGCCAGTTTCCAGTTGGTCTCCCCACAGAGGTCTCCATGGATGACCATGAAGGTCACCATGGGTTGCCAACCAAGAGCTACAATAGACACAGTCTTCATAGCAACCATTATTATGCCAGTTTACTCAAGAGGAACTTGAGGCACCGAGAGGTCCCAGAGGACTGAGCCCTTCGGGTCTCTCTTGCACAGGTGATGAGCTCAGCTGCCTGTAAGGTGAGAGGGTCAAGTTGCCCGGGCATAAGTGCCAGGCATGTGCACTGGGAATAGAGGAGACCACGGCAAATGAAAAGGATGCCTGCCTAAGGGGAGCCGTCATAAATGGCCGACCACTTAGCTGCCGCGCACAGGAAGCTGGGAATGTGGGCCTATTCTTGCCAGGTGTTCCAATTTTTCAAGAGAGGTCAGGATCCAGAGTTTTAAGTTAAGTCTGATTTTTGGGAACAGACTCAAATTTTTTAAAATGCTATCAGGCGGAGCAAAACGTTTGTTGGCCAAATCGAGCTCATTAGTCAACAGTCTGCCTCCACCATACCATAGATGCTATTCCCACTTTATCTCATTAAATCCACATGCCATCTCCCACAAGGTAACTAATCTTCATCCCCATATAGCAGACAAAGACACTGAGACTCAGAGGAGGGGAAGGGACTTGCCCACAATCACACAACTGATAAATACCAAATTTGGAGTCGATGCTCTCTGCCGGGCCTGACCCACCCTGTCAGCGCCAGGTTAGTCCCCCAGACAGTGGAAGCCCGGTGCGCGTGGTTGCCCACATCCCTGCTGTCCATCTCTCGGTGCTGCAAGGGGGTGAGGGCTGAAACTCTGATGCAGCACCCGAGGTGCGTCTCCCCAGCGGGGTTCCTGCACATCAGATGTCACTCCTACCGGGGCTCAGGTGGCCGTGTCAGCCATTTCCACAGAGCCGTCACTGACTGATGGGGGAGACAGCAACCTCGGGGAGCCCGAAGCCTGGGTCACTGAGAAAATGGTGAGTACAGCAGGTGGCCAAGTGCCCCAGTTAAAACGGAAATGATGGGAACCCAATTCTCCATCCAGAACCTGAGCTTCTGCTTCTGAGGACGGTTCCCCTTGACTGAGCCTGGTTGTGAAAACCATCTGGTCCAACTTTGTTTTATGAAATTTACTATGAACTTCCAGGAGGATGTGAGCTGAATGCTGGTTCAATTAGGAGAACATGTCACTGGCTAAACCCCGTAAGTGCCAATCAAACCTGGAGGAAGGTCTCCAGTGGCCAGCCGTGAGCTCTGGCCTCCACTTTGACCTGTACAACATTTTTATTAATGACCTAGTTGAGAATATAAAAGGCCTGTTTACCAAATTTGTAGTTGATTTAAAAAAAAAAAAAAGATACACAGATTGCAAAAGATCAACAGGATCCAGATGGCTCTAGACAGGCTGGACTGATGGGCTGAATCTAATAAGATGAAATAAAACAGAGATAAATGTCAAGTCCTGCACTTGGCTTCCAAACAATACCTACTCAAGGACAAGACTGCATCCGGCGGGGCACTGATGGGACTCAGCCGCAGCAGGTTTGAAAACGTGGGGCTTCAGTCAACGCAGTCAACATGGCTCGGACACGACAAGAACAACCGAGGATGTCCATCCCAGCGTTATTTATAATAGCATAAGGTCAGAAACCATCTAGCTGTCCAGTCGGCGGGGCCCATCTGTGCAACTGACAGCCATCTACCCATGAAAAATAATAACAGCTAAGAATATATTGAATGGCATGCGAAATAATAATTATTAAATGAAAAACAGGTTACAAAGCACTCTGGGCAGTTTGAGACAACTGTCACTTCTAAAAAGGGGATTTTGGGGGGTAACAGGAAACGTGTCAAGTTTCTGAAGACTTTAGCAAGCTAATGCGATAGGCCTGTAGAATTCTAGTGCCTGAACGTTTGAAAAAAGAAATCCTGCTGTCTTTTGACACAATCAAACCTGGGGGTTTGAGTTTAGTTCCAGGTGCTGCCCTTTACACAGAACAACTCAGTGAGCAATAGGTGAGAACACACATTTTGAGTGCTTGTAGTGTGCCCAGAACTGTGCTAAGTTCTTCTAATCGGTTATCTTACTCAATGGTTCCACTCGTGTTTTCTCCATTTCACAGGTGAGGGTCAGAGAGGCCAAGAACTTGCCCAAGGTCACACAGTGAACAGCAGCATGGGAATTTGCTGGACACGTTGATCCAACAAAAAGAGGCTGCAAAGAGACAGACAACTTCCCTGCAAACATTGCAGGTGCTGCCAAGCTTGAGGCCGCTGCAGGCCCGCCCTGGGACTCCGCAGGGCCAGGGCGGGCCACCAGGGTCCCTAGTCTTCTTGGGAGAAACCGGGAAGGCACCATGAGGACTGAATTGTGGGTCCATCGGGACCGAATTTCAGAACCACAGACATTAGAACTAAGACCCTCTCTCATAGGTGAAGAAAGTTCAACTCTCAAGTCTGGGGAAATCAAAGAATATGAGATGGGGTTAGGGGAGAACCACAGGAAAGTTCGCACAGGTGATGTCAAACATCGGTCCCATCCTCGTACGTCAACCTAGCCCAGCCTCTAGGGCACTCGGCTACAGCCCCTCCTCAGGAACCGAGGAACCTGAAAGCTCTAACTCGCTGGGTGCCAGCCCTCATGAGGCCAGCGAAGGGTCTGCCGTGCCTTCAGAAAGACTCCATCGGAGAGGGAAAGCCCGTGGCATGGCCCAGAGAGCAGACCAGGGGAGCAAGGCCATCTGCAGTCCTGGAGGAAGGGAGGCAGCTCTGAGCACGCCTTTCCCCCTGGTGTGACCGCACCAAGCACCCTGAGACTGGTTTTTCAGTACCATCTCCCATCTCGAAAACGCATGGGTTGTCCGCAGGAAGAGACCTGATCAGTGTGAAGGCAGAGGGCACACCCAACTTCGGTGTGGGAGGAACAGGAGAGGCCCCGTTCAGACCCCAGCCGCTGATGTCACTGCTTCTGACGACCAGTGACAGTGTGACATCTGCCGGAGGACCTGTCCCAGGGAGACCACCACTTTCTTTTCCTTTCAAAAAGAAGTTTTTTTGTTTCTTTATTGATTTTGAGAGAGAGGGAGGGAGAGAGAGAAAGAGATAGAACCATCGACGAGACAGCAAAGAAGCAACACTGGCCTCAGAAAGCGATGGTCTCACCCGGGCGGTATGGCTCAGTGGTTGAGCATCAACCCCTGCTCCAAGAGGTCGCTGGTTCGATTCCTGGTCAGGGCACATGCCCGGGTTGTGGGCCTGATCCCCAGTGGGGGGCATGCAGGAGGCGGCCAATCGATGTTCTCTCTCATTGATGTTTCTATCTCTCTCTCTCTCTCCCTTCCTCTCTCTCTCAAAATCAATAAAGAAACAAAAAAACTTTTTTTGAAAGGAAAGGAAAGTGGTGGTCTCCCTGGGACAGGTACTCCGGCAGATGTCACACTGTCACTGGTCGTCAGAAGCAGTGTGGAAGGGGTTCTGCCCTCCACTTCGAGGACGATGAGAGTCAGAACTTCGGGTCGGCTGCACGTTACTTCCCCAGGACCTTAGCATGCCTGCATTGTAATACAGGCTCCAACAAATTATCTATTGAAGTAATTAATAAGGGAGATGAAGGGTTAGACCAGATTACCACTAAGAGCCCTTTTGGAATTATGAGTCTGTGGTTCAATGGAATTTGTAATCAATGTCGATAAAGTCCTGATTATTTTCATCATGACTCATTTTTTCCTATGTTCATGCCCTCACTGAACCCAGTCCCGGTGAACAGGTCACCCTGCCGCCCTTTCAAGGTTGGTTACTTCACCACACAGCACCCCCATGACGCCACCAGGCCCCTAGGCCACTTAACCAAGGCCTGGAATTTGTGTATCCGGTTCTTCCTAGCATCTTACGTTTACAGTGTATGTAGCCACAAATACAGGTATTCAAATATTTGTTTGTTTTCTTTCTTGGCTATTTCCTTGGAGTCTGCTTTGCAAAAGGGAATTGTTCGATGTCTTTGCCGAATTGGTGACCAGCTCCTCTGGCAGATGTGGGGCCTTAAACTCGAGTTCCTCCAGCTACCACGCATCGTAATGACTGCCGGTTATACAGCAAGTGGGCCACAGACCAAGGCACGTCTAACTGCTAGAACATCCCAGAGATGGCTTAGGATCGGAGAGCCACAGGGTCGTTCTTCAACTCATTCCTATCATCCCTGAGTCGCAGGAGCCAGAATAAGTGCCCGCCCCTTTCCTGAAGCTCTCCCTCTACCACGCCAGGGCCCGGGAGACAGGTCCCAGGAGGGTGTCTCCTGGCACAACATGGTTCTCCTGAAATTCATTATTTATGTCCTTTCTTCTTACAGTCTGTCCGTGGGGGCGGGATGCGGGCTTTCGTGAGAGTTCTCCCTGACACTCCTCAGGAGAAGTGAGCGGAAAACTGCCGTGTCTGGGCCCCTAACCCAACGCCCACAGTCACCTCTAACTGCTCAGCGGAGTAACGTGGCCAAACACCTAAATGATTTCCTGGCACTTCGGAGCCCTCTGGCAAGACAGACCAATTTCTAGGACCACCAGCGGGGTGCACATGTGTACCCTCCTGCCCCACCTACCAAAGTCAGCTCTTAGCAAGGCCTTCCTGTCTTGCTCGTTTAAAGGGCACATCACAGAACCACCAGGTGCCGGAATGCGCTGCGCGGGCATCTGTGCGCTGATGGATCGCGTGTGTTTTCCAGCAGATGGGATCATACCGCAGGGGGAACGATCCCCACGCTGAGGCAGTGAGCTCGGGGTGCTGCCCATCCCCTGCCTTCCCCACCATGATACCGTCTCAGGTATTTGCTTCGTTACAATTTGTCATGCAAAAGGTTTTTCTTGCAGTGTACTCCAGGCTAATTTTAGAAATTTGTTTTCACCTTCCGACATTGATTCCTGGGGCAGCTTGCAAGCTGCCTGGAACGAAAAATCAATGGTGACAGCAGCCGAGTGGGCCCCGTTCTTCATTAACCTGGAGCTCTGAGCAGCCCCAGCCCTGTCTCCTCCCTCCGGGATAACCAGCCTGGGTGAAACTGGACAGTCGGGAAGCTTTTCTTTGATGTCCTTGACCTTTCTGTTCTGAGCCTTTGCAGTCTGCCTGCTCGCCCTTTCTCCTCTACCAGAACTTACTCCCCATCACAGAGACGGAGGGGAGAAGTGAGCGAGGTCCACCGGGGGCTGGACACATGCTCCGCCCCAGGAGGGGCAGCTGACAGGCAGGAGCCCCTGAAGTCCACCAATCATTGTCCCACGCCGGGCGAGCTCCCATTCCACAGAAGAGGGAACTGAAGCAGAAAGGGGTCAAGAAACAAGCCCAGCTCTGGCCGGGTAGCTCAGTTGGGTAGAGTGTCCTCCAGATACGCCAAGGTTGTGGGTTCTATCCCCAGTCAGGGCACATACAAGAAGCAACCAATGAATGCATAAATAAGTGGAACAACAAATCGATGCTTCTCTCTCTCTTCCTCTCCCTCTCCCTCTCCCTTCCTCTCTCTTTCTAAAATCAATAAATAAAAGTGTTTTTAAAAAAGAAAAGAAACAGCCCTGGCTGGTTTGGCTCAGTGGTTAGAAAGTCAGCCTGCAGTCCAGAGAGACCTGGGTTCGGTTCCCACTAAGGGCACATACCACATTTGCAGTTTGTCCCCTGCCCTGGTTGGTCGTGCGGGTGGCAACCACTCCATGTGCCCCTTTCACGTCAATGTTTCTCTCTCTCTCTCTCTCTCTCTCTCTCTCTCTCTCTCTCTCTTCCTCTCTCTCTCTCCCCCTCTCTCTCCCTCTCACTCTATCTGAACAAAAAAATGGGAAAATGTCCTTGGGTGAGGATGAAAAAAAAAAAGGAAGAAAAGCAAGCCCCGCGTGGCCCAGCTTGAAAGGGGGAGCCAGAATCAGTCCCCCTGACTCACGCGTGTTCTCGTCATTGCACGCTGCCGCACTGGTCCCCACCACGGAGCAGGAATCTAAGAGCAGGTACTTAGGAACAGCATCCCCCAGGGACACAGAAAGTGTACTTTGCCCTGCATCCCATAGCTCCCGCGCAGCAGAACGCTCTGCCAGTCCTACACGCAGGGACTGGCCCTAATGAAGTCTCCAGGGACATCAGGCTGTGGTCCTGACGCTCAGCCCCACCCCGGGAAGCGGAAGAAGGGGCTGAGGAAGGTCTAATTCAGAATCCACAGATCTCCAGAGCAGCTGCGCAGCCCTCTGGCCAAAGGTCATCCACAAGATGTGCAGAGCCAAAGTGGATGCCCAAGATCTTTGAAAAAAGTTAAGAAGACCACGGCAGAAAGAGAGGCAGTGAACTCCAGAATGGAGAAGGAGGCAGAGCCACAGAAAGTCCGGGTCAGTCAGTGATCCCACTTCTAGGAATACACCCTAAGAAGCCTGAAACACCAATCAGAAAGAATATATGTACCCCCATGTTCGTAGCAGCACTATTTACAATAGCTAAGATCTGGAAACAGCCCAAATGTCCATCAATAGACGAATGGATAAAAAAGCTGTGGTACATATACACAATGGAGTACTATGCAGCTATAAGAAAGAAAGATCTCTTATCCTTTGAGACGACATGGAGGGACCTGGAAAGTATCATCCTAAGTGAAACAAGCCAAACTGAGAAAGACAAGTATCACATGATCTCACTTATTTGTGGAATATAATGAACATAACAGTCTGAGGAATGGGGTAGTCCCAGAGATGTGGAAGTGGGGTACAGACTGACAATCCCCAGAAGAGGGGGCGGTGGGGGAGAGATAAACCACAAAACGTATATGCATGTATGCATGAACAGTGAACATGGACAACAAACTGAGGACAGGGCAGGGAGGGAGGGGGAGGGGGGAATCAGTGGGGGGAAAAGGAGAAACATCTGTAACAAAAATTAATTAACAAAAAGTAAATAAATTTAAAAAAAAAAAAAGAAAGTCTGGGTCAGCCCTGCTCAGTACCAGGACAATGCGAGCCACGTGGCTAAGGGTAAATGTTTGCGTCACCACGCTTTCAAAAGAAACAGGTGAAATTAATAATATATTTATCCCAACAGATTTCAAATATTATTTCAACATGTGATCAATATAAAAGCTCATTAGTGAGATTTTACTTCTTTTGTGGTACTCTGTGAAGTCCCATGTGTATTCAGCTCTTACAGGTGTCTGAGCTCAGACTGGCTGCTTTCAGGTTCTCAGTAGCCCCACGTGGGCTAGAGGCCACCGTGTGGTATGGCACAGGGCTAGATCCATGCTTTTCAGACGGAACCTAGCAATCCTCAGAAGTGTTCCAGGGGATCCCTGAATGTTTGATTTTCATTTTATTTTTATGGATTTTAAATTAGTAATATCCATTTTTTAAATCACACTTAAAGACATCCCCAACCAAATTTTAACACATTGAAAATGATCAGTAGAAAAACGTGTTTTTATATTTGAAATGAAACATTAATTCATCTTCTTATAGAATAAGTATATAATAACAAACCATAATTTAATCTGTTCTAAATATTAGTACTATATTAGATTTCAATGAAGCAATAACAATTTCAGTCAACATTTATCACCCTTACCAGGAGCTAAGAGATTTACAGGCGTCAGCTCATCAAATGCTCACGACAAATCTTTGATGTGGGTAATATTATTCCTTCAGTTGCACAGGAAGGTGCTGAGACTGGGTTGTTCAACAACTTGCTCAAGGCAGCAAAGAGCAATGGCAGGATTCAAACCCAGTACCCGCTGTCTAATTTCTAAACCCAAGTTCTTTAAGCACCAGTTAAAAACAGAAGAGCGTACCATGCCAGCATAAATTCAGACCGTTATCAAACTTCAAGCTACCTCCTGCCACCTGCACCCAGGTTCACAGCCTGCATCGCCCACTGTCTCATCAGGCCCTCACACACATGCAAGCACACCACACAGCACTCAGCTGAGTTCAACAAACATCGGCTGACACCGTGTGTGTCAGTATCAGCTGTGGCCTCTTTATAGTCGAGATAAAGCTCCCTCAATCCTGCTTAGCCCCCAGCCGGGGAGAGGCTGGATTGTATCTGGTAACTGATATGATTCCAATGAAGGGTTTAAGCAAAGGGGGTGACAACAACAAAGATCAGATTTGCATTTTAGAAAGCTCATCTGATAGCTGCAGTGAAGGCAGATTGGATGCTGGGACTAGAAAGAAAAAATCAGTTAGAAAGCTGTTAAGAGTGGTAAAGTCCAGCCGGTGTGCTCAGTGGATGGAATGTCGTCCCATGGACTGAGAGGTCCTTGTTCAATTCCTGGTCAGGGCACATGCCTGGGTTGTGGCCTCAATCCCCAGTAGGGGGCGTGTAGGTGGCAGCCCATCAATGTTTCTATCTCTCTCTCTGTTCCTCTCTAAAAAATCAATAAAAACATTTAAAAAAAAAAAAGAGTGGTAAATATGGGATGGGACCACAATGATAAAAGTCCTGGGCATTGGAGAATGAGTAAATCATTGAGTGGTAGCAACACAAGGTTGAGAACAATTTTGATTTCTGATTAAAGTAGCTCAGTTAAGCCCGGCTCATGTGGCTCGGTGGTTGAGCTTCGACCCATGCACCAAGAGGTCACTGGTTCGATTCCCAGTCAGGGCACATGCCCAGATTGTGGGCCAAATCCCCAGTGGGGGACATGCAGGAGGCGGCCAACCAATGTTCTCTCTCATCGATGTCTCTCTCTCTCTCTCTCTCTCTCTCTCTCTCTCTCTCTTCCTCTTTCTCTAAAATCAATAAAGAAAAAAAAATTAGCTCAGTTAAAGGTGGAACCATTAGCTAAAATAGAACATACAAGAAGGTCTTGGTTGGCGGCAATGAGTAGGCACGAGGTTAGATTTTGATATCGACATTGTAATTAACTGCTCAACATCCATTCAACCCCTCTGCCATCTGTCACAGAAATTCAGTCTGAGGAAGTCACTCCAGATCTAAGGTGGGCCCTAACCCATAAACCCAATTATGATAAGCCAAACCCTTGCCAATGACTGGTTCAGGGCATAGGTGTAAGCCAGTGAGCAAATAGCATTCCCCTTGACTCTACTGATGGAGGCAATAAGTTGACCCATTCAGTCCACAAGAAACCATCTTTCTTCAACAGTTTTGCAGAAGAATGCTCTCCTAATGAGAACAAGGAAGCAGGTAGTCCTGATTGCTATTGACAGATTCCAGAAGTCTGGGGATAAGGCAACTCTAGGAGAAGAGCATAATGAAGAGATTGAAAAACCCGGACCCTGGATGAACTCACTGAGCAGTGGGATCAAGCCACCCATCAAGATAAGAAGCTATCTTATGTGAGTCAACACATTTTCTTATTGCTTACATCGCTTTGAGTTGGGTTTTCTGCCACATACAACCACAAGCCTCCTAACTGATATGGAGAAGCTGAATTGAGGTGACCCAGTACATGGAGCCCCTGGAGCTATACAATGCAGCATCCCCAGGGTGACCAATCAGACATTAGAGAAACGGTGCCCATCAGGCAGATGACTCTTCGGTCTGAAGCTCAGGAAAGAGGTCAAGCTGGAGATACAGATCTGGTGTCATCGATGAGACGTCAACTGAGAAAATAGATAAGGCTGACCAAGGAAGAGGAGAGAAAAGCAGGGTTGAGGAAGGCACTCTGAGAAATGCTAGCATTGGGAGGGCTCTGAAGAAAACAAAGTAGTGGAGAGAAGTGAAATTTAGGATGTGAGGAGGAGACCACAACAATATGGCCGTAGAAATGGGGTGAGAAGAAAAATAAATGAGAAAGGAGGGGCGGGGCAACTGCAGACAGGCGAAGAACGCTGTGGAAAGAGCATGGATAGGGGCCGAGGGGGAGTATTCATTACGGGGCAGGCCAAGCTGCTTTAAAAATGACACTCATGCCCTGGCCAGTTTGGCTCAGCGGTTAGAGCGTCGGCCCGCGGACCAGAGAGTCCCGAGTTCGGTTCTCTCTAAGGGCACGTACCTTGGTTGCAGTTTGCCCCCGACTCCGGTTGGGGTTGTATGGGTGGCAATCTGTCGATGTGTCTCTCTCACATCGATGTTTCTCTCTCTCTCTTCCCTCCTCTCTCCCTCCCGCTCTATCTGAAGATAAATGCAAAAAATGTCCTCCGGTGGGGATTAAAAAAAAAAGAATGAGACTCATGAATATAGTGGCTTAAATAAAACGGAAGCTCATTTCTCTCCCATATGACAGTCCAGGGAGAGAGGGTCCAGAGCAGTAGAAAGTTATTTTCCACTAGGTCTCAAGAGATGTGGCTTCCTTCGGTCTGGTTGCTCGGCCATCCCACAGCATGGGGTCTTGCCTGTGTCCATGTAACCACAGTGTGCATCCCTAGCACTTCCAAGTTCCAGCACACGTCCAGTACAAACAGCTTCCATATATGAATGTGATCTGGATGAAAGTTACACATATCCTTTTGGCAAGAACTGTGCACATGGCCACACCTAGTTTCAAGAAGGCTGGGACAGAACGGACATCTGGGGACACTTAGCAAGCTCTGGCACTGGGTTCTAGGTAGTTGCTACAAGCCGCTAGCCCTTTACTCCTCAAGTTCATCATCCAGGCTTATCTGCACTAACACTGTAACCCGGTCAAATGGATAATCTTATGGGTGGGGTCTGATGAGCTAAGGTATTCGTGGCAACTATAGTTGATAATACTGTCTTGTGTAATTAAAATTTGCTAAGACAGTATGTCTGAAGCATTCTCATCGAAACAAAGGTAAATATGCGAGGTGTGGAATATATTAACTAGCTCAGTTCTGGGAATCCTTTCACAGTGTATACAGATATCAAAGCATCATGTTGGACACTTTAAATGTTATTTGTCAATTACACCTCACTAAAGGTGAGAAAAAACTTGGAAGGGATAAGAAGAAAATTTTAAAACTTTAATACAGAGGGGGAAACTGGGTAACCTGAGACGACCCTGAAGGACTACCCTGAAGTTCAGGCTCCCAGCACTTCAGCCGCCACCCCTTTGCCCACGTTTGCCCACGCGGGAGAGACCCTTGCAGCCCAGTGAGTGCTGCACGGCCTGCTGGCTGCGCCCAGGCCCTCCCCTCCCTGCTTCTTGGCCCATCAGCCCATCTGAGAATGTACACCAGAACCAGGCAGAAAGGGGAAACCATCACATTCAGATGCTTCGCATGATGTAGGTCATGATTCTCTTTTTTATCTTTAATCCCCTCCTAAGCACTGACTCTCCTCAAACTCCCTTCCCTTGGCCTGGCCCCCCTTACAAGTATCCTTTTATTGCTCTCCTTCCTTCACCAATACAACCACCAGCTTGTTTCCCAAACCCCTGCAACCTGGCGTCTGCCCCATCACTCGGCTGAAACTGTCACTAAGATTGTTAAATTTAATGGTCTTTTTCTCAGCCCTCTTCCTCCTCCACCTGGCTGGGTCTCATTAGACACAATTGACCACCTTCCTGGAAACTCTCCTCTTGGCTGCCGTGGTATGCCACTCCACACCCTGCCCTCCACCTGCTCCCTCCCTCTCCGTACTTAGTCCTGGCTCTGTGTCTTTCTTTCTGTGCCTCCTCAAAGACAGGCAAAGGCAATGCAACTTCTGTTCAGGAGAGTCATTCTGCTAGCGTGGTTTTGTGGAAAAGACATAACCTGGGCTCACATTTCAGACTTGCCATTGATTTGCTGTGTGACCTTCGCAAGTTACTTAGCATCTCTGAGTCTGTTTCCTCCCTGGGATACAAATACCCCTCTTTCAGGCTTTGTATGATCATGCTAGACAACTACTTAATAAACATCCCCCCCAAAAAATCTCAGTGGCTAAGCAAACATGCTACAATCCAATGAAGGGGCCAGGGGACTACTGTATAAAATTATGCAGGAGTTCGGTGCAGCGGCTCCACCACCCCCTAGGGATAGATGTTCACTTTCAGCAGCCCATAAGGGAAAAGAGTGTGTAGAATATTTGTGAAAATATGTGTAATATTTTTAGGAGACAGACATGAAAATGGCATATATTACTCCTACCCACATTCCATTGGCCAGAACTCAGTCCCATGACTACCTGAGAGCAAGGGAAGCTGGGAAATGTAGTTCCATGAGAAAGAGGAAGGGGATTCAATGAACACATAGTATCCTCTGTCATAGGGTTGCTCTGAAGATGGAAATAATAGAAGTGAATCTTCTGGCCTTTCCCAAACATAATTGGTGCTATATGAATAGTAGCCATTAGTGGCTATTTTTGTACTGTTTGCAAACTTTCCCAAATGTTTAAGTCTGTACAGACAAAGGCTGAGATAAATAGAGACTGAGGGAGCGGACAGAAACAAGAAGGGAAGCAAGAGTTGTGGCCGGAAATGGAAGTGCAGGCCAGGTTTGGGGTACAGAGTTGGAGTGAGCAGGCAGGTGAGTATGGGCAGAGGGCTCATGAGGAACGGGGAAGGGAGCCCAGCAGTGCTGAGCATAACCTCTGATTTCCTGACCAGGCCCAGCTCCCTCCTGAGACAGACGGGCTTAGAAAAATCCAAGTTTCCTTGGAAACCATTTCTCTGGTCCTCTCTGCACGTTATCAGCCAAGTTGGTTGTAATCAAACCCCCACAGGGCAGAGAATGAGCTCTCAAACTGCCGTCCTGGGGTTCCATCCAAATTGCTTGCATTTCCTATTTAAATTGATAATTTTCCCACGAGTGCTCCCCCTGCCCATCCTGAGATTTGTTGAGGAGGGAAAGTTCTGGACAGGCACCCAGACATAGCCCAGGGCCCTTGGGAATGGCTCCAAGCAGTCCTGAGTTCTCTGGAAACCTGGGCCTCAGGACAGCCACCCTAGACAGACCCTGTCCTCAGGCTCCTTGGGACCACAGAGCAAACAGCTTAGACATTCACCATAGAGAAGGGCCTACATGAGCCATAGTAGGGGACTCCAGAATGGTGGGAACATTGTCCAGACTGGATTTGGGGGGACTGACTATTGTCCCTTCTGCAGGTGCACAGTCTCCAAGGGGAGGAGATGGGGCGGCATCAGGGCACCAGATAATCTTAAAGTTCCCCGAGCTGAGGCCACAGGACCAGGGAGTGCTGGGGAAGGCCCAGTGTTAAGCAGAAAGATCCCAGGAGGCTGAGGCCCCACCTCCACTCTCTGGGTCACCGGCCAGCCCAATCCCCAGTGGACTACAGAAGGGAGACCAGACTCCTGTCCTCTTTCCTGTCAGAGTGGGCAAAGGACATTCTATTTCAGACAAACACAGACACATGCTTAGATAGCCACATACACACATGTATGTACACGTGCGTATGTATGCATTGGAGAGATAGGTGTGTATCTATAGATAGACACATGGACTTGAATGTCATGCCTACTGAGCCCCCTCCAGGCACCAGGCATGTTCATGTTCATGATTGACAGAGGGTCAGGTTGCAGCACACAGTGCACAATTACACGCGATGGCCTCCATGAACATACGTGCACACTGACACAGTCCCGCCAGTCATGACAGCAGCATCCCTGACCCAGGTGTGGACTCAGACACACACGAGAAGAGGAGGAGGGAGAACTGGGCTGGGAGATAGACCCTGCTTTGCAGGTGACTAAACAAGGGCAGCTGGCTTGCAAATCACTAGCCAGCCCCCAGGAGATGTGGATCTAATCCAAACCGCATCTAATCCTTCTGCACCTGGGAGTCTAATCTGGACATGAATACAAAGTCTGGTGGGCAGCACCTGGGTGAGGCAGGTTCCCAGACTGCAGTAGGGACCAGGGACCAGGAGCAGCCCCTGGAAGGCCTCACTCCCAAAGGTAAAGCTGGGTGTCAGGGCCTTACCCCAGGGGAGAAGAACAGGTACGACCAGGAACCGCCATGGGCCGGGCACCGACAGTGAAAAGAACTGAGCATGTGGCCCTAGGTCCCCAAGGTCCCCCAGCCCTCAGGTCCAATATTCAGGGAAGTACAACTATAGCACCACCCCCACTGCCAGGCTGGGCTCCCCACTTGGAGCTGGCTGGTCAGGGCGAGCTCAGAAACTTGGCAGGCAGGGCCTGCAGGCTCCGCTAGGATCTAGAGCTGATCTTGGGGAAGACAGACCCCAGCTACTGAACCAGCCCCCAGACTCTGTTATTCCTTTTGCTGCCAATAAGACAACCTGGAGACCTGCCCTCCACCTCCAGAACCTGCCCTCAGGGCCCTACCTCCCCCGCCCCCCACAAGGGCCTGGCTCACGTGCTCCCTGGTCCTGGTCTCTTCTCCCTCTACGGAGGGCGAGAGCAGAGCTGCACTGAGGAGTGGGGAGCAGCTACCGGGTTCTGGGGCCCTGAGCGGCTGTCCCCGCCGTTTCTCCTCCTGCCTCAGCACTGAGAGTCCCACAGTTTCACAGCCACCTGCTTCTTTCCAGGCAGACAGGTGTGAGAGAGGAGATGAGAACTCCCTCCAGCAGGACGGCCACGACTAGCTGTCTGCAGCTGCGCCCCTGCATGTCCGGCAGTTGGTTGTGGGGGGAGGGAGGAGGGGAGAGAGTTCAGAGCACTCGGAGTCTCTCTCTCTCTCTCTCTCTCTCTCTCTCTCGCTCGCTCTCTCTCTCGCTCGCTCTTACATATATACATTATTCTCTCTGACTAACATATCCTTCCACCTCCTGTCTCTCAGAAGACTCTTATTTACAAGAATAAACCCAAAATGGATAAAAGATTTAAATGTAACCAGTGAAACCCTAAAATCCCTAGAAGAAAATGTAGGCAGAAAAATCTCAGATATCACACACAGCAGGATTTTCACTGATACATCGCCTAGGGCAAGAGAAACAAAGGAAAAAATTAATAAATGAGACTACATCAAACTAAAAAGCTTCTGCACAGCAAAAGAAACTAGTATCAAAATGAAAAGGGAACCCACTCTCTGGGAGAACATATTTGCCAATGACACATCAGATGAGGGGTTAATACCCAAAATATATAGAGCACTCATACAACTCAATAAAAGGAAGACAAAGAATCCAATTTAAAAAATGGGCAGAGGACCTGAATAGACACTTCTCCAAACAGGACATAAAAATGGCCAAGAGACATATGAAAAAATGTTCATCTTTAATCATCAGAGAGATGTAAATTAAAACAACAATGAGGTATCACCTCACACCTACCAGAATGGCTGCCACCAACAAATCCTCAGACAACAAGTACTGGTGAGAATGTGGAGAAAAGGGGACTCTAGCACACTGCTGGTGGGAATGCAGACTGATGCAGCCACTATGGAAAACACTATGGTGTTTCCTCAAAAAGTTAAAAATGGAACTGCCATTTGACCCAGTGATCCTACTTCTAGGAATATATCCTAAGAAACCTGAAACACCAATCAGGAAGAATATATGCACCCCTGTGTTCATAGCAGCACTATTTACAATAGCTAAGATCTGGAAACAGCCCAAGTACCCATCAGTAGATGAGTAGATTAAAAACCTGTGGTACACCCTGGCTGGTTTGCTCAGTGGTTAGAGCCTCGGCCCTAGGACTGGAGTCATTTGTTCAATTCCAATCAAGGCCACATACCTCCTTTGTGGTTGGGTCCCCAGCCCTGGTCGGGGTTGTGTGGGAGGCAACCAATCAATATGTCTCTCTTACATCCATGTTTATCTCTCTCTCTCCCACTCTATCTGAAGATAAATGGAAAAGTATCCTCAGGTAAGGATTAAAAAGAAAAAGCTATGGTACATTTACACAATGGAACACTATGCAACTGTAAGAAAGAGAGATCTCTTACCCTTTGAAACGACATGGAGGGACCTGGAGAGTATTATGCTGAGTGAAATAATCCAATCAGAGGAAGACAAATACTACATAATCTCACTTATTTGTGGAACATAATGAACAAGATAAACTGTCAACAAAAAGAGATCCAGAGTCATCGAAGTAGGGAACAGACTGACAAACCTCAGAGGGATGAGGGGTGAGAGGGATGGGAAGAGAAAAACCAAAGAACTTCTATGCATATATGCACAACCTATAGACACAGACATTAGGTTGGGGAAAACAGGTGGGGGGTGGGAGCTAGAAGGAGGGGGTCAATGGGGACAAAAGGGGGGACATCTGTAATACTTTCAACAATAAAAAAATAAAAATAAATTTAAAAAAGAAAACTCTTATTTAACCTTCAAAACCCTGTTCAGGTATCCCCTATTTTATGAAATCTTACCCTAGCACCCCCCCTGTCTGATGAATTATTCAGTCCTTCCTCTCGGCTACCTGCATCATGCATATGTTGTGATTATGTGTTCACATCCGATATCTGTCTTTCCCACTTGACTGTGAGCTCCTCGAGGGTAGGAGTTCTATGGCCCTTGTCTCTGTGCCCCCAACACCACACAGGTCTGACAGAACACGTCCAGGAGAAGCAGTGTGACGTAGCAGTTAAGACAGTGGGTTCTGGAATAAGCCAGATCTTAGTCTGAATCCCTGCTGAATGTGGAATGGGCAGAATAAAAAATAATCACTATCTCATGGATTGTCGTGAGTAATAAACAATATAATGGAAATTGAGAAGTTAGCCCAGAACCAGGCACAGTAATCACCTTTGTTATTATCCCATGAGCATCTACACGTCAGTTCTTCGCTAATAAGTCATAATGACTCCCACACAGTCTTTTCCCCTAGAGAGCTCACCGGCAAATGAATACAATCAAGTGTGATGAGTTCCATGACAGACCGGAGGTGCCCGGGGAGCCCGGAGAAGGAGCCACTACCTTTATTTGCTCTGTGTTCCAGTGGTCACATTCATTGGCTTTGGCGTCAGAGAGTCCCAAGTTCAAATTCCGACTCAGACAGTAACTAGCTGTGTGAACTTAGAGAAGTTATTTAAACACCCAGAAACCGAAACGTAATGGAAATTTACCTACACAAATCATGCAAAATATTATGTGTCAGGGGGCGAGCAAGAAAGACTTCCCGCAGAAGAGGACATCAGGTCTTGACCAGTGAATGGTTTTCCTGGTGGAGAGGGGAAGCAAGGGCACTTCCGGGTCTAAGGGGTGGGACCCCAAAGAACAGTGAGCAGTGTGCTGACTCCCGATCGCAGCGCACAAAGGGGAAGAGACAGAAGAGGACCCAGAAAGAAAGGCAAGGGCCAGATTAGGCCAGGCCTGGAATGTCACACTAAGTAGCTCCTGGCACACACCTGCAATGACAAGAGTCCCTCATCTAGGATGTGTCTGGCATGTACTTAGGCGCTCAATAAATATTTATAGGAAAAACAAATAAATGAGCCAGTGGACCTGACCCCCAACCCTCTCTCTGCGCTGGGCCTTGTTTGTTCACCTGAAATTGGAAAGGGTCAGGGCAGAGCCATCACGCCCTTGTCCTGAGGGCTAGAGGAGAACACGCCATCAGTACTTAGCAGCAGCAGGCTCTCAAGTGCTTGGTCACGATTATTTCTCTGAAAGTAACTCTGTTGAAAACAAACAATTTATTCCATCACAAACATCTTCACAGCAAACTGCTTTCTAGAAGCTTCTCATTCATTGTCTCATTTGGTCTCCGAACATCCCCACCAGGGAGACTCAGGCCCCCATTGTACAGATAACAAGCTCAAAGAGGTTAAGTCATATGCCCAAGTGTGTGCCTAAATCGCACAGCTAGAGTCAAATTCGGGGCCCAAACTCCGATTTTTCCCATTCCAAAACGTATCACCACATTGAGGATTTTTTTTAAGCAATAAAAACCTTCTCTTGCCCTGGCTGGTTTGGCTCAGCGGTTAGAGCATCGGCCTGCGGTCCAGAGAGACCCGGATTCGGTTCCCGCTAAGGGCATGTACCTCGGTTGCAGTTTGTCCCCGGGCACATCGATGTTTCTCTCTCTCTCTCTCTTCCTCTCACTCTACCTGAACAAAAAAAATGGAAAAAATGTCCTCGGGTGAGGACAAAAAAAAAACCTTCTCTTTTCTTTTCTTTTAATACAACATGACATTGATATAAACCCCAATTTATAAAACAATCAAAAGCAGAGATTCTCCTGTTGAAGCAGGGGCAGGGGAGTGCAGCACCCCTGCTCACTTTTCTACTTGTCCCACTCACCCTCCCAGCCCCCCATGTCCCACTGACCCTTTGGCCTCCCGGGAGCTCAGGCCCAAACCACTGCACTTCACTCCCTCCCATCCAAGCCCATGGCCAAGGAACTTGCAACAAAAGTTAGACCCACAAATAGGCCTGACATCAGAAGAACAACTCCTGTGCTCTGCTGCTCCCAGAACAAAATGTATTTCTTCTGATCCCTACCCAGGCTCCCGATAAGCCTGGCTGCCACATCTTAATTTTCCTCCTGCTAAGGTGCTTGAAGGTCCCTCAGATGTCTGGTTCCAGCCTGCTGGTCTTTGAACTTGAGACATTCTAAGCACCCGGTACTCGACCTAATAATTCGGGGAGACTTGAAACGTGGTCCAGGCAGCAGCCAGCCAGCTGTCCTCCGCAGAACGTCTGGATGGGCTGGATGCTCTCCCTCAGGTCTCCTCTCCAGGGGTGGCTGCTTGAATCAAAGAGTTAGGGTTCATGGAAAATTCATTTGCAGCCACAACAGGATTCTGTTAGCAAGCTGTCCTAGGGATGGGAGGTGGGGTGAGCCCACCTATGTCTCTATCAGAAGCTGTGTTCCTGGACATTGAATAATCAGCTCTGCTTGGCTTAGCATTAGCAGAGCCCAGAATTGGGTTTTATCTCAAGGCCCCATGGCCTCAAAACTGTCAGAGACAGGCTGACTCCTCTGGCTAAGGACAAACCATAGCAGTTTGAGCCTCCGTGAGTCCCTGCCGCCCCGATGGCCCTGCCGTGGCCCTGCCCCCCTTCCTGAAGAGATGAAGGAGCCATGGGCGGACGTAACCCCCTCCTCTCAACAATTCCCATAGCTTCACCCACATCGCTCCCCCCGTCCAAGGGTAACAATGCTGTCGAGTTTCCACCGCCTCACACCTCCTCAAGGACCTGCACCCAAAAATCTCTCCCTTGCCACTGGCAATAAATCAGCTCAAGATTGCCCCTTGCTAAGGCTAGGGCCTTCCCAGAGTGGCCCAAGCTTGTTTCAGGCAGGTCTGGATTCAGGTTCAAGTTCCATCCTGAACCAGCTGCATGACCTTGAGCCAGTCATTTCATCCCTGCACCTCAGTTTCCATAAAGTGGAAATAAGAGTCCCTGTCCAAAGAAAGGATCACTGTGAAATGAGATGGCAATGCCTGGAAAGGGTTCAGCATGTGGCTGTCCTTTCATTACTCAAGGAAATGTCGTCATTACTATAAGTATTAGCTCCCTATCCTATCGAGCTAGTGGTCTGTGTCTCATCTTCCCGTCACCAGCAGACTTCTTATACTTCCTGAGCGCTCAACCCGCCTTAGCCCATTTCAAACAGTGCCCTGTCCTCATGCCTCCCCCCCAGGTCAACAATGACCCCACTTCACCTAATTCAACGGCTTCTTCTCAGTCGCCAACTGAGGAATTTGCTGCTGGTGCCCACCTGTCTTTTTCCTCAAATTCTCTCCTCCTTTGGCTTCACCGCTCACTCTCCTGGTTCTTCTCCACCTTGTATGAACATCCCCTCCCTGCATCATTTCTGACTCTCCTAGATCAGTACATTAGAATCATCTGGAGAACCTAAAATACCAATATCCAGCCCCACCCTGCAGCGACTCTTATTCAGGTGGTCTTAGGAAGGCACAAGGTACAGCCCTAGATGAAGAATATGCCCTTGGCCTCTTCATTTGTTAAGATGACTTTCATTTTACAGAAAAAGAAACAAACTAACAGTGGCTTGGATAGAACAAGTTCACGTCTCTTGCAGGTATGAAGTCTACAGGTCTGAATGAGTCTGGCAGCTCCACAGTCATCAGACTCAGACTCCTACTGCCTCAGGGCGCAGAACGGCTGCTTGGCCTTCACCTCCTCGTCCTAGTCAGCAGGAAGGAGAAAGGGGCGGAGTGGTGAAGGCATGCAGGGCTGACTGTCCCTCCCTCCTCACCAAGCACAGTTTAGCACATGGCCACACCTGGCCTCCCAGGAGGTAGGGAAGTATATAGTCTTTATTCCAGGTGGCTGCGTCCAGCTAACAGTTGGGGGTTCTGAGAGGAAAAGGAACAGTCTCTGCTGTGCCCTTTTCTCTCTCCACACCCTACCAATGACAACCCCAGGACCTCAACCACTGCACCTTCTCTCCGGCCGCACCAGGGGCCCTCAAACATACTGCATTCAACCAGGAGTCATCTTACTAAGACCCATGAGGCAGCAGGTCTGAGATTACAGACCTGGCCAACATTCAAGTGACCATGGACACATGCCTGAGCCCCTATGAGCCAAGTTTCCTTACCTATAAAATGAGGTAAGAAACATATTTTGCAGGTTGTTGGGAAGATCAAAAAGTTGGCTTACATAGAAACACCTGGAATGTGTCGTGTGCACTGTAGGAGCTTGGTACGCGTAGGTTTCCTTTCTTTTCTTTTGCCTTTCCTAGTCTAAAACAACCACCTCCTTCTCCATTCTGTGCTGCTCCGCCCACGCCCAAACAGATATCTATTCGACCACTGGGCCCCAAGGACAAAACCCCTTAGGTGTGGCACTGATTTTTTTTTTTTCAAAATTTTTTTTATTGTTGAGGTTATTACAGGTGCCCCCCCTTTTATGTATCTCCTTGTCAGAACCACATATCAGATCGTGGGGCTGGAAGGAGTAAGAGAAGAAGGAGGAGAAATTGCCCCTACAGGAGAGGAACTGCTTCTCCTATCCAACACTTCCCAGGAGACAGGACAACTCAAGGACTCACCAACCTGATGGCTCAGGACTCCTCATCCAATCTGCATCCCGCCTGTACCTCGGGGGAAGGCTTTTTTCCCTCCTCCACTCACTTTTTTATGACTCATGGCTATAGGGTTGAAGGGCAGATACAGTGTTGGTCAAAATCAAAAGTCTGGCCAACTTCACAATTCTCTAGTTATAGACTGGCCCAGTTCCCCAAGCAAGGACCAACCTTGGACCCTGACCACAGATCATCCCAGACCCAGTCACAGACTGCCATCGGTTGAACTTTCCTACACCTTGGCTACTCAAAGTGTGGGACCCAGAAGCATGGGCATCACCTGGAAGCTTGTTAGAAATGCAGAATCCCAGGCCCTACTTGAGACACCCAAATCAGAACCTGTATTATACTGTTACAAATCAACTCCGGTGTTTCTTATGTACAGATAGAGCCATGACATCACTTGAACTTCCAGGTTTTATCTCATCTCCCTTTAGGAGAGAAATAATTTGACACAAAAAGAAAGGGGGTTTGCCCTGCATCTCCCCTTTTCTTCCTCTTGCCCTTCCTGGGAATCCAGCCCCCAGAAGGTGACCCCTGGTGTCCTCAGCAAGACTCTAAGCTCCTGTTCCCCCAGTCATAGCTCACTCCACCCACTGAGACAGTTTCCCCCAGCAGTCCTGCCTGGCAATGAGCACAGCTGGTGTGGAATCCTTCTGTGCTGTAACCTTGAGACAGGCTAGTGAGCCAGGACACATGGAGCAGGGAAACTGAGACAGATAGTTCAATGGCCAAGCAGTTTGCAGCCGTCTCATACATTGCAAAATCCTCTCTCCCCAACCAAGGACACTTCAGAGTAGATGGTTTATGCCCTGACCGGGTCACTCAGTTGGTTAGAGTATCATCATTACACCTGCTCAGGGCACATACAAGACTCAACCAAAGTAAATAAGTGGAACCACTAACTAATCGATGTTTATTCTCCTCTCTCTCTAAAAATCAATTTAAAAACAAAAAGAGTAAATGGTTTACACTTTTCCCTACTCAGGGAGACAGATAACAAAAATCCAATTAGTGTCCTTTGCCAACCACACCCAAAGATGGATGAAATGAGGAGAATACATTTCATTTTGGTATATCAGCATAAAGCTGATGACTGTTTCACTGAGATCCTCCCCTAAGACCTCCCCTAAACTCCCAGCCTTTAAAACCCTCAAGATGAAGGACTCAGCCCCACCCCAGCAGCATGCCTTTCCCCTTTCCCCTTCTCCCCCCAGACGAGTTACTTTTGCCTTCTCTCTCCTAAGCTCCAAGGGCCCTTCTTCTATCTCTGTAACTTGTTTCCTGAGTCAACACAGCCCAGCGGGCTCACTTCTACTACCTCTATAACTTTCTAAATAAACTTTCTCTTATCATTTGAGTTCCTGGCTCTGAATTCTTTCTTTGCCAAACTCAAGAACCAAGGTCCAACTTCACCAGTAACAACTGGTGCTGTTTCACCGCCAATGTCACCGGTAACAACCTCATTTGAATGACATGTTGCAAGTCCATTGGAGGTATTGGAAAAAAACACACAAAACACCTAGAAAAGTACCTGAAACATGGACTATAGCCACTAAGTGGTAGTAGTATTATTACCAGCTGTAGGTCCTTGATCATCCCTGAGTATACCAGAGTCTGTTTTATGACCAGCACCCAACATACAGCACCAACATGACGTCTCACAGTGTGAGTTCAATCTAATTCTCAACTCAGGAGAAGAGATGATCAAATTCAGGATTGGCCAACAAAAAGAAAAGAGCACAGACAGAGAGTATGAGCCTTGATATAAGGACAGGCAAACCCAGGACAGGTTTGATGGACAAGGAGGAGAGCAGCTTGGCAGGAACAGAGGAGAAATAGACGATATGGACAGAAGGATGGTGGAGGCCAGTGGACCTTGAAGGCCAAACTGAGAAGTTTGGGTTTATGCTGAAGGTAACAGAGGACTGCTGCAGGTTTTAGATTAGGAAGTCAAAAGTTAACACAAAGTGCAGAAAGAGACTAATCTAGAGCACTCTACAAGGGGAACAAGGAGCGACTGGCTCAAGAGATATCGCCGAGGTAATATATAAAGGACTTGTTGACCAACAGGATATGAGAAGGAGGAAGATGGAGATCAACTTGACAATGATGATGGTGAAATCAGTAACAGACAAGGCAGCCCAGAGACGAAACTGTTTTCAAGTGGAAAGTGATGGGTTTTGCTATAGGACTCGGTTCCTTCATCTACCAGGGGTGGGGAACCTTTTTTTTTCTGCCAAGGACCATTTGGATATTTATAACATCATCTGTGGGCCATACAAAACTATCAACTTAAAAATGAGCCTGCTATATTTGGTCATGCTACTTCGATGAGGCATGTGACGTTAGCTGGTATTGATTTCGTGGGCCTTCTATGGCCTGCGGGCCGAACATTCCCCACCCCTGATATTTCTTGAGTATCTGTGCTAAGGGCTGCGTGGGGCTCTGAGTATATCATGTTGTGCCAAACACAGTTCCTGCCCCCATGAAAGGTCAGCCTGAGAAAGGATGACACCAAGGTGCCTAAGGGGCACCCAGCTAGAGATGTCCGGGAGGCAGTTCAGATTGGAGCCAAGGCTGCAGAAGGTTTTGGAGTCATTATCCCAAGTGCCCTAGACATACATTTTAGAAAGTGCCAAGAGCGAAAGACGTCATCGGGAGCTTTCCTCAGGCCCAGACTTCAACCCTGAATTTCTCCTGATACCCAGCCAAAGCCACTGCCACGTGCAGCTGTCTTCTGCAGGGCCCTGCTCCAAAGTGAGTGTGGCAGGGGCAGCTCCCCTGGAGATGAATCCTGGCCCAGTGGACAAGGGCTCTGGCCTCTTGATTACCTGCTGGTGGGGAGTCTCATGATTGCAAATCTGATTAGGGATTCATGTTCTCAGCAGTGCTGAGCAGAGCACGGGCCAACGAATCTGGGCCAGGTAGAGTAGTCATAGCTATACCGTGATGTAGGGGAGGTTTTCCTTCAGCACCGACCCCATCTTCACCCCTACCCTTCCCTTCTTCCATTGTACATTCTGTTCCCTGCACTTCCCAGAATTCCTATGTGCTGACTGGTGTTCACTTCTTCCACCCTCCTAAACTCAGGCTCTTATCTCCCTCTTCACCACCCCCCATCCCCCCAGGCCCCATCTTCCAGCTTCCACACTCACCACACACACTCTTGGCCCCTGTGAGCCCCATTAAGTCAACAAATCCACAGTTAATTAAACACTGAACACTTAGTGTAAGGATATATTCTTTGGAGGTAAATTGCATGAATTATACTATGGAATTACATTTTTGTGTGCTATAACTGTGTGGGTGCAACTTATAATTCACTGTGGCTTTTCTGTGGTCAATGGGTAATGGATATTTATATCTCTTTTACAGAATTCAGAGGCTAATATAACTAGTATCAATGCTCCAGAAGTCTAAGGCTGTAACTCTTTTTCTGACATAGGATAGTAAGAATTACAGTCTCCTGGCATTGGTTCCTTGGGTAGAAGCGATCCCTAGGTGACACAGCACTCCAGTGCAGAACGACAATCTTGTGCTACCATCTGCTCTGTGATGCAGTTTCCAGGAATACACTATGGGAGGACTCCCCTTCCTGCAAACCCTGCTCCTCCAGTGATTCCGTCAGCCAGTATCAAATGCTTTAAAAATACACATTTTCTTTGACTCTCTAATTCTACTTCCAGAAACTAATTCTAAGGAAAATGTACACGCAAGAATGTTTGTGGGGCACTGTTTAAAATAGCTACGGACAAAAGTGGAAAGAACCTACATGTAATATATGCACAGTGAGATGCTATGCAAGTTATTTACCTAATGCCTCTCAGCCTGAATCCACCCTTTCATACTCTGCTCCATTGCTGGGCCGGGACTCTGCACACTCTCCTTCCCAGACTCCAAGAGCAGCTGACTTCCTATTGGAGTCCAGCAATGAGAGGCACTCGAGGAAGACTGGAAGGCAGGGACAGGGCAGAAGGGCCTGCGTTCCTGCTTTTCCTTACCTGCCAGCACTACTCCAGCAGCAGGGACAGCTGGCTCCAGCCTCCACTTCCTCTCCGCACTCTCAAACCCAGGCTCCTCAGACTCCTCCAATACACTGCCAGCAGCGGGGGGCATCCCTTATTCCAAGGTTTGAGCACCCTGAACCTCTGCTCTGAGCTCCTAGCTTTTAGTGCCCACATCTTTTTTGCTGTTGTTGTTTCTCTAGCCCTTGGATGGTACCTGCCTCCTGCAGTTACTATCTCTGAGTCACCTCTCTGTTTCCTTTTTGCTCTAACAGCACCAACATCTGTGTAGCCCATTCCCTGTATTGAATTCCCTATTTGAAATACCTTGTGTGATGTTTGATTTCCTAACTGAGTCCAGGCTAAAATAGGTGCAATTTCACAGCCATCAGATGGATAAAAATTATAAATGTAACAATACCAAGGGTTAGTTCAGAAGTAAAGCAACAGGAAATTTCATACATTGCTGATAGAATTGTACATTTATATGACCATGTGATTTGGCAGGCAATATCTAGTCAAGTTCAACCCTGCAATTCTGGTTCTGGGTATGAGCTCTAAAGAAACTTACAGATGCCCTGGCCGGTTTGGCTCAGCGGTTAGAGCGTCCGCCTGCAGTCCGGAGAGACTCAGGTTAGGTTCCCACTAAGGGCACGTACCTCGGTTGCAGTTTGTCCCCAGCCCTGGTTGGTCGTGCGGGTGGCAGCCACTCGATGTGTCCCTTCACGTCGATGTTTCTCTCTCTCCCTTCCTCTCTCTCCCTCCCACTCTGTCTGTACAAAAAAATGGAAAAAAAAAAAAAAAAGAAACTTACAGATAACACAAGAAGATAGCCTCATTCTTTATTTTTACTATCAGTAGGAAATGAATACATCAGTTGTGGAATACTACACAGCAGTTAATAGTGGATAAATGGAAGTTACATACAGCAATATAAATAAAACGTAGAAACATCATTTTGAGTGAAGAAAGCAACATATGAAAGGATGTGTATAGTAGAATGTTATTTTATATATATAATGTTTTTAAGCCTACAAAGCAATGCTATATATTGTTAATGGGTACATTTGGATTTAGTAATGAGAATATATTTGTGCATGGGAAATGAGAAGCATTAACTCTAAAAGAATGGTTACTCTGGGGCATAAAAAAATGGAATTGGGAAAGGGAACACAGAGGCCTTTGACTTTATTTCTTAAGCCATGGTAATGGGTACGATTAAAATGGGAGGGTGGAAGGCAGAGGCTTAGAGAGAGAGATAGAGTCTGTGTTTAGGAGGGAGTTCGAGGAAGTGGGGACCAGGTAGCATATCATGCATCAACATTCCATTAAAATGATTGTTAAAATATGATTGATTGGTCTGGCCAGTGTGACTCAGTGGTTGAACGTCAACCTGTGCACCAAGAGGTCGCTGGTTCGATTCTCAGTCAGGACACATGCCCAGGTTGTGGACCTGATCCCCAGCGGAGGGCATGCAGGAGGCAGCCAATCGATGTTCTCTCTCTCACGTTGATGTTTCTATCTCTCTCTCCCTTCCTCTCTCTTGAAAAGTAAAATCAATAAAAACATATTTTTTAAAAAGGGACAAAATTAAGAGTACAAAAGAGTATGTATTTCATTACCCCCTCCTTATAAACTACAGCATATATGTGTGTCTGAGGGAAAAGGACTGGAAAGAATATACCAAAATGGTAATAGGGTCTACCTCTGAGAAAGAGGATTATAGATGAGTTTTATTTACTTCTTTATACTTACCTGTTTATTCTATTGTTTCTAAAACAAATGTGAACTTCTTATAAAGTCTTAAGGATTTTTTTAAAACTTAATCCTACAGAAAGCCCTCTCTTATCCACTGCTGTGATCTCAACCTCACACGGTGGGGTTTCCTGAAGCGTGGAGTGTAAGACGGTTGTAGGTGGCTTAGTGCAGATTAAGCCTTTCTTATTTTCATGAGTATATGTTGACTTTAATGTATATCACAAAAATAAATTACTTTCAACAAACGGTACTGAGACAAGTGGACATCCCATACAAAAATAAATCTAGACACAGATCTCTTCACAAAAATTAACTCAAAATGGATCAAAGACCTAAATGTGATATGTGAAACTATAGCACCTTGTAACATAGGAGGAAAATGACTCAGCACATCAAACCCATGATTTTTGATTGCCACTCAAATTTTTTTAAATGGGGTTCCTACAGTGCAGGAAAGGGGGTCGTCTTTTCAATAAATGATGCTGGGTCTGCAGGATAGCTATTTGGATAAAATGTAATTTAAACCCTTCTTCACTATACACAAAAATCAGTTCCTGGTATCTCAATGGTAAAGATAAAACAACAGGGCTTCTAGAGGGTAAACATGGGAGAATCTCTTTACGGCTTTGGGATGCAAAGATTTCTTAAACGGAACAAAATATTACTAATCATATAGGAAAAGACTGAAAAACCAGATTACTTTAAAATTAGAAACTTTGTTTATCAAAGGACACCATTCAGAGAGTAAAACAACCACAGGGTAGAAAAATGGTTGCCATATTTATCATCAACAATAGGTTCACTTCTGGAATATGTAAAGAAGCCCTACCAACCAAGCATAAAGAGATAGACCGCACAATTGAAAAATGAGCCCAGTTCTTAAACAGGCAAAGGAAGATGCCCCAACTGCATCTACAAACAGATGACAAATGAGCAGAGCTCGTGGAGAACTGGCAATGTTCTCTTTCTTAATCTGGGAGGTGATTAGATGGCTACATTCACTCCTGGACTTTCCAAATGTTCAATTCGTGGAGCTATACACTTAAGATTTGTGTACTTTATACGTCAAAGAAAAGATTACTTGAAATGATATTTGGGATGTTCATTGCAGCATTATTCATGGTGGCCAAGATATGGAGACAACCGAAGTGTCCTTCGATAGAGGATTGGATAAAGAAGATGCGGTTTTATATATACTATGGAATACTACCCAGCCATAAGAAAAGATGAAATACTGCCGACATGGATGGACCTTGAGAATATTATGCTCAGTGAAATAAGTCAGTCAGAAAAAGCTAAGAATCATATGGGTTCCTGTGTATGTGGGATATAGAACTGAAACTCATAGACACAGACAACAGTATGGTGGTTACCAGAGGGAAGGGGGTGGGGGTACTACAGGGGAAAGGGCCAAATATATGGAGATGGAAGATGATTTGACTTTGGATAGTGGGCACACAATACAATATACAGACCATGTATCATAGAAATGTACACTTGACACCTAGATGACCCTATTAGCCAATGTCACCCCAATAGATTTAACTTAAAAAATGAAATTTGGGCCCTGGCCAGTTTGGCTCAGCTGTTAGAGCATCGGTCTGCACACCAGAGAATCCTGGGTTTGGTTCCCGCTGGGGGCACGTACCTCATTTGTAGTTTGTCCCTGGCCGCGGTTGGGGTCGTGTGGTGGCAACCACTCGATGTGTCTCTCTTACATCGATGTTTCTGTCTCTCTCTCCCCCCTCTCCTTCCCACTCTATCTGAAGATAAATGCTAAAATGTCCTCGGGTGGGAGAGGATAAAAAAGAAAAAAGAAATTTGAGTAAATAAGTAACATTTTTGTCCTGTTGATCTAAAAATAGTTTAGAAACATAATAATGTGTTATATAACTTTAAAAAAAAATAGAAAGATAAACCGAAAATACATTTAATTACCTTTGTGGGGAAGGGTGAGAATAGGATGGAAAGAACAAGAATTAAAATTAGACTACTGTGCATGTATCTTTTTTTTAACAATCTTGACTCACAGTCATGTATATCATCAATATAATTTTAAAATAAATTAATGTTTAAGAAATGTTAATCAATTTCAAATTAATAATCAAAGTAGTGCATAAACACTACAGACATGATTGCCACTACTTTATAGGTGAATACCAATGTGCAGAGAGATGGTAGCCACAGAATCAGAATTCAAGTCCAAGTCTCAAGCCTGGCCAGTGTGGCCCAGTTGGTTGAGTGTCATCCCATGTACTAGAAGGTCACAGGTTTGATTCCTGGTCAGGGCACATGCCCAGGTTGCTGGCTCAATCACCAGTAGGAGGCATGCTGGAGGCAGCCCATCAATGTTTCTCTCTCATTAATGTTTCTATCACTCTCTCCCTCTCCCTCCCTCTCTCTGAAATCAATAAAAACATATCTTTTTTTTTTTTTTAAATCTAAGTCTAGCCCTGGCCGGTTTGGCTCGGCGGTTAGAGCGTCGGCCTGCGGTCCAGAGAGACCCGGGTTCGGTTCCCGCTAAGGGCGCGTACCTCGGTTGCAGTTTGTCCCCAGCCCTGGTTGGTCGTGCGGGTGGCAGCCACTCGATGTGTCCCTTTCACGTCGATGTTTCTCTCTCTCTCTCTCTTCTTCTCTCTTCCTCCCACTCTATCTGAACAAAAATGTAAAAAAAATGTCCTCGGGTGAGGATAAAAAACAATCTAAGTCTAGCCCTGGCCAGCTTGACTCAACGGTTAGAGCATCGGCCTGCAGACCAGAGAGTCCCGGGTTTGGTTCCCGCTAAGGGCATGTACCTCAGTTGCAGTTTGTCCCCAGCTCTATGGGGTTGTGTGGGTGGCAGCCAGTCGATGTGTCTCTCTCACATCGATGTTTCGCTCTCTTCTTCTCCTTCTCTCCTTCCTGCTCTATCTGAAGATAAATGCAAAAATATCCTCAGGTGAGGATAAAAAAATCTAAGTCTATTGGTCTTAAACGATTTGCCAAAGTTTTTGGTTTGGTACCAACTACCACAGAATTTCCTGGGCTACTCATATGAAAACACAGGTTCTCCAACCCCACACCACATCCACCGACTCAGAACCTCTGGAGGCGGGGCCCGGGAACCTGCATTATTGAGAGCCCCAGTCAATGCTCAGCCACTTTAAGGTTGAAGATCACTGCACTTCACTGACCCATCTTCCCCTACACAGGAACAAGTTACCCCAAAACCTAGTGACACAAAGCAATCACCATTCTATTTTGCTCCCAAATTTATGGTTCAGCAACTTGGTAAGAGCATCACTTTCACCAGACTCTATGGGTCACAGCAGTCCCAGGCCGGCCCAGCCTCAAGAGGAACAGGGTCTGACTCCGCCTCTGGAGGGGACAGGACAAGGCACCATTGTACAGACGCCTGTGCAAGGGGAGCGGGACGTGCAGCCATCTTTCCAAAGGACAATCTGTCATCTGAAGCCTCTGCTCACATGCGAAGTCAGGTCAGATCAACCAGGCTGCTTCCATGTGCAGCCTGGAGAGAACAATGCTTAACATTCATCAAAGTCACTTTTCAACAGGCTTCCTCACGCTTCACGCTTCGCCCTTTCTGCTTCGGGAAAAGCCGCGGCAGCTGCAGCACACACCTCAGCGGTCACCCTCAGGAGGCGTCCGCGCTGACAGCGCTCTCTTGGCAGCGCATGATCTCATGAACTAATCAAAAACTACGTGTTCACCCAGCTTCCTTCTGCATTCAGGTGGCCTCACCTGGGGCAGAGGGTAAATTGGATGGGAGACTCAGAAAGAAAATGGAAAAGGTTCAACAAGAAGACGTCATTGGCAGAGAGTGTAAATCGGTACAACCTTTCCAAAGGGCAGGTTGGCCATATGTATCAACACGCAAAATGTGTATATTCATTGACCCAGCATGTCCACTTCTAGGATTCAGCCCAAGGACACAACAGCCCAAATGCAAGAAGACATACACATACAAAGGCACACGTGGTGTTGTTCATTATAGTGAAAACTTGAAATCCACCTTCATGCCCACAAGTGGGTGATACAGTAAGCAAATGAATTGTAGCTCATTAATACTAATTTTCAAAGAATGGAGTAGATCTAAACAGACTGACATGAAAAAATCTCTAAGGCCCTGGCCGGTTTGGCTCAGCGGTTAGAGCGTCGGCCTGCGGTCCGGAGAGACCCGGGTTCGGTTCCCGCTAAGGGCATGTACTTCGGTTGCAGTTTGTCCCCGGCCCTGGTTGGTCGTGCGGGTGGCAGCCACTCGATGTGTCCCTTCACGTCGATGTTTCTGTCTCTCTCTCCCTTCCTCTCTCTCCCTCCCACTCTATCTGTACAAAAAAAATGGAAAAATATCCTTGGGTGAGGATAAAAAAAAAAAAAAATCTCTAAGACATATGGTTAAACTGGGGGGAAACATATTTGAACCATACATATCATAAATCACATTTATATAAAACCACGCGTGCCCTGGCCAGTTTGGCTCAGTGGTTGGAGTGTCGGTCCGCAAACCAAAGAGTCACGGGTTCAATTCTGGTCAAGGGCATGTACCTTCATGGCAGTTCAGTCCCTGCCCTAGTCGGGCTCATGCAGGAAGCAACCATCGATGTGTCTCTCTCATGTCTCTCTCTCTCCCTCTCTCTCTCTCTCTCTCTCTCCCACTCTCTCCCACTATATCTGAAGATAAATGAAAAAGTATCCTTGGGTGAAGGTTTTTTAAAAAAAAAAATTTGTGCTTTAGCCCAAAGAGAAATGGAAGGTTCCCCAGGTGGTAGCATTAGGTGTGAATTTTGCTTTCGTCTGAATTGTTAAAACACTTGATGACAATGAGGCTTCTAGCCACTATGTGCTGTAGACTGTTGTAAATCCCTTACATGTGTTAACTCACCTTATCCTCGCAACAACCCTATGAGTGGACACTCATTGTCTCCGTTTTGGAGACGGGGCAGTGAGGCACACAGAGGTCAGACAGCGTTTCCTCAGTCACGTGGCCAGCGGGTGGCAAGGCCGGAGCCACACCCAGGCCACCGGGCTCCAGAGGGCATGTTTTTCACCATCAAGCTACCCTGTCTCCCCACAGCAACTTGATACAGCATTTTTACCAAAACAATAAAGCCATTATTTTTAACATCACCAAGTTGGCCTTAAGATGCTTTAAGTTTCCAGAAGGGTCCTGGTGAAGGATCTTCCTGTCGGTTTACTCAGCTGGGTTTGCGGACAGAATTCCTGCGGGGAAAAGTCCAAGGGGCACGACAAGTTCTGCCCCAGGAAGCCCCATGGTGCAAACAAGATGCTAAGGAGACGCAATGGGAGGCTTAGCCTCTTGGATCAGAGTGTGGGGTCCTTCTGGTCTGTGACTGACCACAGGTCAAGAAAGAGACCCCTAGGGCCTGCAGACCCAAGCCACAGTCCCCCACCCCCACCCCCACCTCAGACCCTGGCCCTATTCAAGATTAGAAAAACTTATGATAAAAAGCTGTTTCAAATGACACCCCAACGGCTAGGCAGTTAGATCACCAGATGAGTGGTATCAAAGGACAGAGGCGTCCAGCCAGAGTCCAGTCTCTGTGTGTCCTTGGATCAGGCATGCCTGCAGAAGTGTCAGGAGCTGTGGTGTGAAGGATGACAGGAGTCTCTGGGGAAAACTCCAGGAAGAGAGAATTGAGTGGCAGAGCTTGATCCAAAGATGAAGGTAGAGGTGTTTCCTCATCCAAAGATGAGGGTCCAAAAGATGAGGGTGGAGGTGCTTCTAAGCACAGCTCTGCTGTGTCATTGGCACCCCAGCACAACTCTGGTGGCCTTACGCCTAAGACTTGGTGCAAGGTGGCCTCCATAAATGCAAGTTGAGTCAGAGGAGCAGTTCATTTCCTACCTCCACGGGCTCCTGCAAGCAGCTGAGTCAGCAGCTGTCCCTCGGGGCCCTCAGCACACACAGGAGTTGTGGCCCCTTCAGCCTAGGGGACACTTTGGACCCCAATAGGGGCAGGAGGGAAGCAGTGGACACCTGTGGTTGTCAGGACACATGAAGTGTCCTCAGGGTGCCCAGAATGACTTGGGAAGGGGTTTATGGCACCAGGAGTTGCCTCAGGACAATTAGGGGTTAAGTTGCCCAGGGAGAGTATGTGGTGGTGTGAGGGGCGGAGCCAAGTGCAAACCCTTGACAGACAGAGAGAAAGGGGATGTGCAAGGGGACCAGCTGCGCAGTCCTCTATGTCCTGGGCCCGCCCTAACGAGGAGGGGTTGTGTTCTTCCCACCCCCCTAGCCTCCGCCCCTCCTGCTCCACACTCGAAGAGCCCCTGTCCCCAGCTCGCTTGCAATGCCCTCACCCAGTTTTGGAACCCAGGGCTGTGTCTTCGTTCCATCAGGAGTCCTAAAGAATCAAGTGGGGGTGCCATGCTGGAGGCAGAAGGGATCTTACTCTAGAAACTTTCTATTTAAAGCACAGCAAGAAACAAATGGCTCTGCAGTCCACCGGGATTGCCTTGGGTGGGAAATGTAAAATGCATTAAGGTTGGGAGACCTATAAACATGTCATAACATGCTCTGCAAGCTGCTGCCTCTGTGACTTGCAGGCACGGGAACCCCAAAGGGCACACGCAGGCTCATTCACCTCACAGAGATGGACACACACACCCATCCCTGCAACACACTCCTCCACACCTGTGCACATATGTGCATGTACTCTCCCCATGAATGAACACATGCAGATCTGTGCACACAGTCCCCCAAATAGACGTGCATATGCAGACCTTGCACACACACTCATGTGGGAAGAGATGTGCAACTACATTCAGCCCTGGCCTTGTACGCAAATATACACACCCACTGTACCCACACATGCACACAGATTTGCACATCTAGTCTCCCCACAAACATGCACACATCTTTACCTGGCACACACACAGATACATACACACACACCCCTCCCTATTTGTACATATCTCACAGAGATAAACCCAGACCCAGGCTCACTGTGGATCGGAGATAGACATTCTCATCCCACACACAGACGTGCACACTCACACACACTGATCCCACCCACTTCTACACAGATGCGTCTGCATGTTCATATACACTCATGCAAAATGTAGACATTCCTATGCATCCACACTCATCCCACACCAAATGTGTGCATTTACTTTACCCAAAGCAAAGCCGTGCACAGAGATGAACGCACACCCACCCGTGCGGAGTGTGTATACATATGCAGCCCACAGAGATGCAACACAGTCAGATAAACATTCAGCTTCCCTGCCGACTTCAGCAAGCATCTGCGTGACCAGCCAGCAGCCTGGCCTCTTCCTTTCGTTTTTAAGTTTCTCTTTTCAGAAAATGGTGCCACTGTTTGCCCCATGGCTCAGCCAAAAACCGGAGCATCACCCTAGGGTTCACAATCTTCCTCACCCTTCATAGCCAGGCCATCGGAAAGCTCACATTCTGTCATCCCTGAAGCCATCATTATTCTACTCCACGGCACCGTCCCTCGTCTGCACCACGGCTTCCACCCCTCCCCATGGCCTCACTCCCCCTGGAGCCACCCACAATCCATCCTCCACGTGGCAGCCTGGAGCAAAAGACCTTGCAGCGTCTTCCATGGCACTCCAAATAAAATGCAGACTCCTTACCCAAGCCTGCAAAACGACATGATCAGACCTCTGCCTGAGTGATGCCAGACTTCATCTTGCACTCCCCTCCCCCCACTGACTCTTACCACCTTGGCCTCCTCTCCATCTGAGCGTGCCCATCCCTTCCTCCTTTAGGCCTTGTCCCACACTGCGCCCTCCACCAGCGTGGCTCTTTTCCTGCCTCTTCTGATGGCCTACACACATCCTCTAGGTTTCTGTTGAAACGTCACCTCCTCCAAGAGGTCTTCCCTGATTATCCAATCTAAACAGGATACTCATTATTCTCAATCCACTGTATCTGGTTTGCTGCATAGCACTTAAGGAATTTCTGTATGTTTATTATCTGTCTTTCCCTCTAAGTTTGCACTGTCCAATAGAGTAGCCACAGGTGGCTATTTAAATTTAAATTAACTAAAATTAAATAAAACCAAAACTTCAGTTCCTCAACTGCACTAGCTCCATTTCCAGTGCTCATTAGCCACACGTGGCTCGTGGCTACTCTCCTGCTCAGTGTGAACATTTCCGTCACCGCAGGACGTTCTGTTGGATGGCGCTTCTCCGGACTGCAGCTTAGACAGGCGATGCCTCCCCTAGTCATTAGTGGTCCTCTGTGCCCAGCATGGGGCCTGGCACACAGTAGGGGCTCAGGAAATATTTATTGAACGAACCCACACACGTACACAGTCATAAAAGGAGATGTGCCCTTTCACATTCAAATGCCACCTCTCTTTTGTCATCCTCTTGTCATCCTTCCCTTTTCCCCCAGCCCAAAGCGTGTACCTCGATGACAGATGGTTCTAATTGGACGCAGACCTTAGTTCACTACAGGCACTGCTACCCCACCCTGGCGAGGGGAGGGGAGGGGAGGGGAGGGGAGGGGAGGGGAGGGGAGGGGAGGGGAGGGGAGGGGAGGGGAGGGGGAAGTATTCTAGGCCATATGCCTATCAAGGCCCCCTCCACCCATCTCTTTGGAGGCCGCAGAGTGATTGCATTAAAGTATAAACCCTGGCCCTGGCTGGTTTGGCTCAGCGGTTAGAGCATCAGCCTATAGACCAGAGAGTCCCGGGTTCAGTTCCCGCTAAGGACACGTACCTCAGTTGGGGTTTATCCCAGGCCCCAATGTTTCTCTCTCTCTCTCTCTCCTACTCTATCTGAAGACAAATGCAACAGTGTCCTTGGGTGAGAATAAAAAAAAAGTACAAACCCTGGACACAGGCAGTCCCAGGTCACACCCAGCTCTGCCTTTACTAGCTGTGACTTTATGTAGCTCGTTGAAGCTCTCTGAGCCTCAGTTTCCTCATCTGTAAAATACAAATCACCATAATACTTCACAGAAGTGCAATTAGGGTAAAGGAGAGAATGTACGTCGAAGATGCCGGGCTCCCTTGGAGGGTATTGCCTACCTTAACAGAATTAGGACTCATTCTATCCCTGCCAACTCTATGCAGAGTCTTGTGTGGAATCTTCAAACATTCCAGCGATGTCTGAAATTCTGTAATGCCCTGGCTGGGCAGCTCGTTTGGTTAGAGCGTCATCCCGATATGCCAAGGCTGCAGGTTCAATCCCCAGTCAAGGCACATACAGGAATCAACCAGTGAATGCATAAGTAAGTGGAATTCTCTACAAATGAGCATTCTGGATTATTACCCAGATGGCCTGATGATTAACTAGTCTCTGATCCCAGCCCAGTGGCTACACTTCAGGAACAAAACCATCAATGGTAGTGTCTCAGTGATTAGTTCACCTGACACTGAAAGACTAATACTCATACCAGCATTTTGTTCAAAGCAATCTGTGATTGGCGTGGAACCCACACGTGGTCCTCGGGTGTCATCCCTCCCAAGAAGGGGTGGGTCCATGACTGGACTGCCTCCGTCCTTCTGGTTTGAGTCTCTTCAGGGAGGATGACGGAGGAGAAAGTGCTGGCCGAAATAACTAATCAGAAAGGAAGGAGCGGGCCCCCTGAGGAAGCAGCTGGCTCGGGAGGAGAGAGGAGGGCAGAGGAGAGGGATTCGGGGCAAACACACAACATTGTGCAGCGGTAAACCTATGGGCAACGATGCCCAAATGCCCGCTCCAATCCCCGTCTGCTCCTCCCCGGCGGTGACCTTGACAAGCTATCCTTCCTCTCTACGCCCTTGTCTGTGAAGCAGGGGTAATGACAACACCTACTTAAGTGGGGTGTTTGGGGTGTAACTTAGGTAAGATTTATAAAGTGCTGAGAGCGGAGCCTGGCGCATGTTACGGTCTGAGTTTGCTAAACAAATCGGTGAAAAGAGCGGAGGAGGACTAAGAACTGGGTCTGGGGAAGCTCCCTGCACCTTTGCCTCCCTTGTCCCCTCCGTCCCCTTAGCAAGCCTTCCCATTTTCTTTAAAGCCCTCTGCACCCAACCATCCCCATCCCCCTCCTCTGATTCTAGGCAGATTCCATGAGACACCCACAGTGGCTCTGAAGAAAGTACAAGTAACCAAAATATGGGGAAAATGCTCAGCCACTCATCTAGGATGTGGGAATTAAACCTGTAATAAGAGATCTTGAATGGATCTCACAGAGGGCCGAGAGGTGCTTAAAACACTTTCCGAATGAATGCACCTTTGTTCGACTGGAATCTTAATGTGGCATATAACTCTCTGGGTAGGTTTCAGACATTCATGATTCAGACTATTTTAAATACTGAAATAATATTGGTATACTCACAAAACTTGCCTGCCTTTCAGCACTTAACAACAATGCAATGTACCAGAACACCAGACTATTACATTCTAAAATGTCTTAGAATCCCCTTGTCACTCAAAGACTGTTTGGGAAGAGAACCCAGGGCCTGTCCGCTGAGGCAGCCCCTCAATATTGTGAAGCCTGGGGTCAGGGGTGAGGGGCAGTGGGGTGGGGTGGAGGGAGAACGTAGAAAGGAAAATAAATCATTGAAAAAAACAGATGGGCATAAGGCCAGTGGTAGACAGCATACCAGCCCCCAAAAGATGCCCACATTTTAATCCCTGGGATTTGTGAATGTTACTGTACAAGGCAAAACAGACTTTGCAGATGTGATTAAGTTAAGGATCTTGAGATCAGGAGATGTTCCGGAATTATCTAGGTGGGCCCGATACAGTCATAAGGATCCCTATAAGAGGGAGGCAGGGGGTCAGCGACCAAGAAGGAGGGAAGATGTGATGATGGGGAGGTTACAATGATGCAAGGCCACAAGACAGGGAGTGCGGGAAGCCCATAGAAGCTAGAAAAGGCAAGGAAACAGACTCGCCCCTGGAGCCATCCTTTCAGACTCCTGACCTCTAGATAAGATAATAAGCTTGTTGTTTTAAGCCACAGAGTTTGGGATAATTGGTCACAACAACAGGAAATTAATACAGAGTCCATAACAGATATGAGGGTGATTAATGCAACACAGATTTGTTGAAGGTCTACTATATGCCAGGCACTGCACTGGGCACTGAGAAGGTGACAAAGTCCTCTCTCCTAGAGCTTCTCATTCTAGTTGGAAAAGACAGATAACGGAGGAATAAACAGGATGATTTCAAATAGTCGAAAGTACATGAAGAAAATAAGAAAGGGTCACAAGATAGAAAGTTACGAGTTGCAGAGAGGGGCTACCTTGCGTTGAGTGGTCAGGGAAAACCTCTCCGAGGAGGTGGCTAGAATGATGAAGAGCTAGCCAGGGAAAGATCTGGGAGAAAAGCATCTTAGACTGAATCGTTTAACCTTTGCTCCATAAGCAACCACACCAAAACTTTATGACTTAAAACAACACCATCTATTTGCTCCCGATTTTGCAATATTGGCAGACCTCAGTGGGAACTCTGCATCACGTAGAGATGAAGTTGGGATGGCCCACCTGGGGCTGGAGGATATACTTCAATAGGGTTCACCCCTATCACCTAGCAAGTTGATCTAGCTGACAGCTCGGAGCTCATCAGGGGCTGCTGACTGGGTGTGAAAACGAACCTCCTCATCGACCTCCACAAGGCTGCTCAGGCTTCCTCACAGTATGGCAACTGAGTTCCAAAAGGAAGGAATCAGAAGCTGCCAGTTCAAAACTAAAACAGTATCATTTCTATCACGTTTTATTGGTCAAAGCAATCATAAGCAAGCTCCAGTTCAAGAGGGCAGAGAAACAGACTCCATCTCTCAATGAGAAGAGGGACAAATAATCTGTGGTCGTCGTTAATCCACCCACATATACCAAAGTCACTGTAGCTATAAAGCCCTGAGGTGGGAGTGGCCTTGGGAAGCCTGAGGACAGAAGCGTGGCTGGAGAAGAGTGAGCAGGTCAGCAACGAGACGGTAGATGAGGTCATGAAGGCAGCTACCAGGTCACACAAAGCCTGTAGGTCACACTAATGAGTTCAGATAGTATTCCAAGGTGATGGGGAACCTTTGGAGAGGGAAGTGACATAACTGATAGCAGTTTTGTGTTTTAATATCACTCACTGCTGAGTGGAGAGGGACAAGTGTGGGAGCAATGGACCATTTTATTGCAATGAGACCATTCATTGAGGCAAGAAATCGGAGGGGACACAGGACTCAGTTTTTGTTCACTTTTTCATTGTTTTTAGCAGTGATGAGAGAGAGAAGGGGAAGAGAGAACAAGGGGTCAATTTTAGACTAGATGTGTTTGGGGAGCAACAGAGCGTGGCATTCAAAGCACAGGGCCTGTGAGAGTAATGTATCCTTACTTACCTTAGTTTCCATAAAATGGGCATAATAATATCTATCCTATAAAGTTATTGGGAAGATTAAATGAGGTAATTCATTCATTTACCAAATGTATATTTTTTTATTAATTTATTTTTGTTACAGATGTTTCTTCTTTTTTCCCCATTGACACCCTCCTCCCCATCCCCCCACCCCATCCCCAGCTTTGTTGTCCATGTCCATCGGTTATGCCTACATGCATGTAAATTCTGTGGTTTATCTCTTCCCTCCCCACCCCTCTTCCTCTTCTGAAGGTTGTCAGTCTGTACCCTACTTCCACGTCTCTGGGTCTATCCTGTTCCTCAGACTCTTATGTTCATTATATTCCACAAATAAGTGAGATCATGTGATATTTGTCTTTCTCTGCTTGGTTTGTTTCACTTAGAAAAATACTCTCCAGGTCCCTCCATGTCGTCTCAAAGGATAAGAGATCTTTCTTTCTTACAGCTGCATAGTATTCCACTGTGCACATGTACCACAGCTTTTTTTATCCATCTGTCTACTGATAGACACTTGGGCTGTTTCCAGATCTTAGCTATTGTAAATAGTGCTGCTATGAACATTGGGGTACATATATTCTTTCTGATGGGTGTTTCAGGCTTCTTAGGGTATATTCCTAGAAGTGGGAAACATATATCCACCCAACATAGGAGCACCAAAATATATTAAAAATCTTCTGAAGGACTTCAAAGGAGAAATCGACAGCAATACAATCATAGCAGGGGACTTCAACACCCTGCTGACATCACTGGATAGATCCTCTAGACAAAAAATTAACAAGGAAACAGAGACTCTAAATGAAGCACTAAACCAAATTGATTTAATAGATATCTACAGAGAATTGCACCCCAAAACTACAGAATTCTCATTTAACAAATGTATATTGAATGCCAACTATGCACTTGAAAAAGACTACAAATGACTCTACCTCCCTGGAGCTTACAATCAAATGCAAACTGATTTATAGAAACAATCCAATGCCTGATGCATAGCACTGCCCAGTAACTATTTTTATTGTTGCATTTGAGTGTTCATGGCACCCCCAGGTGGAGAGCTTCAACCGTCAGTTGCTCATTCAGCCTGGCTATCTCAGGAGCAGCTCAATTGTCATTTACTAAACACCTACTATGTGCCAAGCACTGCACTAGGCTCTCACATCCATTAGCCTCTCTCACCTCCCAAGAATGGAGCTGTTAAGAATTTGGGGGCTCAGATGTCAGGGTGAATAATTTGCACCAGGGACCCAAAGAGCTGCGTGATCTGGTCCCTGGTGTGTCACAGACACACAAGTGAGCAGTTTGTCACCCCTGCTTCTTCTAGAACTCAGATTTTAGGAGGCACTTTCTGTGTGCCAGTCACCGCTCTAAATTTCTACATTATTATCTCATTATATCCTCACACTAGCCTTATGAAATAGGTTCTGTTGACCTCCCCATATCCCAGATGGGAACACTGAGGCCCAGAGTCACAAAGCTAGTAATTGGCAGACCTGGAATTTGAACCCAGACAAGGTGACTCCAGGGACAACTACCCCACAGTGCCACATAGCCATCATTTAGCATCCCCAGATCTAAGAATGGCAGGAGACGCTGAGACCTTCCCCCTATGAGGGGAGAATCATGAGATGCAGCCAGCCTCTCTGGAAAGGGCACCGACCCAGACAGCATGAAGCCAGGGAGATAAACCAGCTCCGGAGTGAGGTCAATAGGAGGCCGAGGCCTGACTCTACCACTTCTAGCTGCAGACTTCGGGGAAGAACCTTAGATTCACTTAGCCTGGGCATTCTTTCAATCATACAGAGATCCTCATTCTTCAACAAACAGATAGAGAGTCTTCATGTGCCATGAGTGAGCCCTACACTGTCCCCTGTCCTCATGAATCTGGCCTGGAACACATGAGAAAACAAGAGAACAGACAAAATACTCTCCAGCCCGAATGAACACCCTGAAGGAAATTAACAAGGCGCCGGGCGAGGGGGGAAAGCAGGGGAGGGGGAGCTGACTGTGCAGAGAGGAGGAGCAAGAGGGTCTGGGCAGCCCAGCCAGTGTGGCTCAATGGGTGAGCGTCGACCTCTGCACCAAGAGGTCATCAGTTCGATTCCCAGTCAGGGCACATGCCCAGTTGTGGGCCAATTCCCCAGTGGGGAGCATGCAGGAGGCGGCCAATCAATGTTCTCTCTCATTGATGTTTCTGTTTCTCCCTCTCCCTTCCTCTCTCTCTAACGTCAATAAAAATAAAAATAAAAGAGTGTCTGGGCAGAGGGACAATCATGTGCAAGGACCCCAAGGAGTGTAGGGACAGCCCAGCATGGCTGGCATGCCTGAAGAGATCTGGCTTGTCGTGAGCATGAAAGAGGATCGTGCTGTAAGACGGTGGGCATTACCCCTATGTATGCTAGACACTTAATGAATGTGAGTTCTCTTTCTCCCACCAGGAGTGGGTGCTTTAGGTCTAGAGAGAGGCTCCATCTCAGGGACAACACTCCTGGGCATCTTCAGCCACGAAGCCCTGATGGCTCCTTGGGGACCCTGAGCTCCAAGCCTGTTTGCCACCATCCAAGGGCACAGTTTCTCCCTTTGTCTAATTATTTGTAATTGGAAGAAAAATTGTTTGGCAAATCAGCTGGCATCTCCTCAGCTCCGGTGTCCTAGCAACCCAGCTCTCGGTGTAACACCAGAGAGAAGGCAGTTTGCCACATCTGCACTGCAGGGAGCGCCAAGGAAGGGCGGGTGCTACACCCCCAGACTGGCATCTCCCCCTCGCCACCGCCCCCGGTCCGCACGCACGAACACACACACACACTCATGTCCACGCACACACTCCACGGAGTCCACCAGAGCTCAGCCCTGCCTGAAACGTAACCTCAGCCTTTCTGGAAAGCAAAAGGTGTCTCAGAAATAGATTTCTAATTTTCCAGCCACCTGCTCGGCTGAAAAATATTCTGGAGTTTATAATTACTTTTCAGGCACTTAACTAGAGTCTAGTTTCTAGGGCAACTTGATGCATCTCTTAATGTGTTTATGGATGAATTGTGCCTTGCAGCTCAGCCAGGGCACCAGCAAAGTGCCCCAGCCAGGCCCAGGGAAGGCACTCCTGCCAGGGTCAGGCTCTTTAAGAATTGTCATGCTGCCTGGCTGGTGTGGCTCAGGCGGCTGAGTGTCCTCCCATGCACCAAGAGGTTTCCAGTTCCATCCCAAGTCAGGGCACAGGCCAGGTTGTGGCTCAATCCCCAGTAGGGGGCTTGCAGGAGGCAGCCGATGGATGTTTCTCTCTCATCAATGCCTCTCTCTCTCTTCCTCTCTCTAAAATCAATAAAAAAAAAAAAAAAAAAAATTAAAAAAAGAATAGTCTTACTGACTTCAAGGGGCTTGAGGAAAGAGAAAATGAGATTAGGTGGGCACAGCTCCTGGCACAGGCTCGGGGAAGTCCTCTGAGAAGAGTTAGCAGTAATAGTAACAGTTCTAATGAAAACAGATGGCTTGGCCTCCACCTTCCGGGCCAGGCCAGGGTTCAAATCTCCACAGTGCCGTTTACTGGTTGTGTGATAACGTCTCACTATTCACCATCTCTGTGCCGGAGTCTCCCCGCCTTGGGAAGTAGAGGCAGTGATGGTACCCGCCTCAGAGTTGTGATGGGGCTTCCAGGAGTTAATTCATGGAAAGTGCTTAGCACAGCGCCTAGCTCATAGTGAGCGCTGAGAAAATATTCTGTTGACAGTTTCTATCCAAAAAATCATGTAACAGCCTCCCCAGGGCCGAGAAGTCCTGTGTGGGCCATACGAGCCAGAGACGGCTTCGGGAGCTCACAAACCACAGCAGAGGTCTCCCAGGAGAGCAAAACTATATACATAGTGTCACTTCTTTTTGTATTTTTATCTCATCCCTTCTAATTTGCATTTTAAGTATGTCTTGTGATGTGTATATTTTATAAATAAATATATTCTGAGGGGCCTCATTCACGAAAGTTTTAAGGACAGGGAACATGATTCAAAAAAGGGTAGTGTCCGGACGGTGTGGCTCAGTGGTTGAGCATCGACCCATGCAGCAAGAGGTTGCCAGTTCGATTCCCAGCCAGGACACATGGCTGGGTTGTGGGCCCAATCCTGAGTGGGGGGTCATGCAGGAGGTGGCCAATCGATGTTCTCTCTCATCAGTGTTTCTATCTCTCCCTCTCCCTCTCCCTTTAAAACCAATAAAGGAAGGAATAAATAAAGTTGCAGCTCACTCCTTTAAAAAGGGGGGGGAGGGTAAAACAAATTATTTCAAACGGGAAGAGCCCTAGGGCTTATTCAGCCAACCCACACCCCCATTTCACACACGGGACACTGAGGACCAGGAGGGGAGCCACACTTAATCTGGAGTGACACTGGAAACAAGGTGCCGAAGCCCAAAAAGCTGGAGCCACAGCACTCAGCAGGAGACAAGAGCCCTGTGGACAGTGCAGTCAGGAAGGCTTCCTGGAGGAGGGCACAGGAGCCTACCTTTGAGTGGAAGAGCGAGGTTCCATCCCAGCAAACCCAAAACAGAGAAGAGGAACCATTGTTTATAAAGCCACTCACACCAGGCTCCCGAGGGTCATGACATGAGATGAACCCTCCCACCACAGCCAATTTAAACATCAGAGGTTTACAACTGGCAAACCACCTACATCTGTAACAATCTGGCGCAAGCTGACATGGCCTGGAGGGGCTCCGCCCAGGTCCTGCCTGGTCCCTTGACCCTGGCCCTGCTCATTCTGAACTGCCACCTTCTCCAGGCCCTCCCCTCAGTCTCCCTTCCTCTGCATTTTGGTTGTCTGCCTGTCTTTTGTGGTACAGGCTTTCTCTTCACTGAGGTATCTGGTCATCGTCCAACCTGAGGTGAGGGGCCAAGGAAGGGGTCTCCTCCCTGGATCTGTGTACTGGGGTCTTTGTCTCTACCTGACTCTGCTTATGTGTGTCTGGGTCTCTTGGCCCCTCGATACCTCTGCCCAGAGCATGTCCAGGGGGGCTCTCTGTCACTTCTCTGGGCCTGTTTCTATTTTCTTTTCTTTATTAATTTTTGTTGAATTTATTGGGGTGACATTGGTTAATAAAGTTATATAGGTTTCAGGTGTACAAGTCTACAATACATCACCTGTATATTATATTGTGTGATCACCACCCAAAGTCAAGTCTCCTTCCACCTCCTGTGCCCCTTTACCCTCGTCTACCTCCTTCCCTTCCCTCCGGTAATCAACCTTAGTGCTATCTGTGTCTATGAGTTTCGGGGTGGGGGGGTGCTTAATCCCTTCAGATTTTCACCCAGCACCCTCAGTCCCCCAACCCTCTCCCCTCTGACAGCTCATAGATACAGAAGACACTCTGAACCTGTATCTCTTGCTCTTTCGTGCGCTCTCTCTCTCTCTCTCTCTCTCTCAACATCTGGGTTGCTCTCTCTCAGATTCTGTCTGTCTGCTAGACTTCTCGCTGGGCCTCTCTCTAAGTTAGCAGTTCTCAGTGTAGCCCTGGGGCCAGTAGCGTTACTTTGGAAATTTGGTAGAATGCACATTCTTGACCCCACCCCAACAAAGACTCTTCTCAACCAATTCCACCCAGGCCTCTCGGAGCTCTCTGTAGTCTAGGCCTTGATTTCCGTGTTCACCTCACATTGTCCAGTTTTAGCAAGAATTCTACTAAGTCAGTTCGGCCAGAATGCCTCAGCATCTGATCACCCTCGATACCTGATCAGCTCCTCATTCTCCACCACCCCCAAGTGATGTCTGATCGCCTGCTTGCCTTCAGCAAGAAGAATCCCACTAGGCGAGTTTGGCCAGAACCTCGTCCCCCCTTTCCCCTGATGCTTCCTCTCAGTGACTTTCCATCCACTGACACCTGCCCTGCTCCTTACCTGTAAGTTCCCACTTGGCCACACTGTATTCAGAGTTGAGCCCAATCTCTTTCCCTCACTGCAAAATCCCATTACAGTGGCCCTTACATCTAGCGTGATAGCCACCCCCTCCCCTGGATCAAGTCTTCCTTACGGTGCTTTAACAAGCGTCACTGAGTTTTGTTGTTTTGTGTGTTTTTATTAATACCCCAGACAGACTGGATCCAAAACTCTGGAAGTAGGGCCCAGCATTCTGTGTTTCTATAAGGCCCTCCAGGTGGCCGGGAGTTTCTGCAGATCAAGTTCAAGCATTAAGCCACAATCTCTTCTTCTGCCTTTCTTGGGAGGTAGGGATGGAAGGGGGCGGGGGGGCCTTGCTCTGGGCCTTGTCTCTCCCTGTGTCATTCTCCCTGTAGGTCCATGTCTGCCTGTCACACCTGAGGCTGCTGGACAGGAAGCAGCTGTATCCCCATGACAGTCCTTCATTTCTGCCCCTTGTCCCCAGCAGCTCCGAAGCAAAGGCAGAGAGGACAGGTAAGAAAAGAAGAGCTGCCTAATTAGAAGCACAAAGCAGCCTGTTGACTGACCACGAAGCCCGGGAAGACTGCTGTGGATTAATTGGGAAACAGTCACTGCTTCCTCTGCTGGAGACATCACAGGGCCGTGGTCAAACCACCTGCTACAGGGCTCTCCCCTCCGGCTGCATGGAGAAGCACCTGGCGCTTTTAAAGCATCCTACGTGCTGGGAACTCCTCCCAGAGATTCTGACTCAAATGATCTGGGCTGAAGCCCAGGCACCAGTATTTTTTGAACACTACTCAGGTGATTCTAATGTGCAAAGACCAAAGTCCTAATATAACTCTTTTAACCCCCTTGAAGATGGCAATCAAGATCCCCCCTTTTACAGGTGGAGAAACTGAGACTCGGAGGGGGAAAGGGCTTGACCAAAATCACACAACTAAAAGTGGCAGAGCCAGGATTTGAGCCCGGACCTGTGGCCCATGTTCTTTATCCCACTCCATGCCATACATTGTGCGTGTAACACTGCCATTTCCCACGCTCACTGACTCCTGGTCTCCCGCACTGGCTGCTGCCCACTCCAGCCAGCCCCGTGGCCCCTCCTGCTCTCCCCAGTTCTCTGCAGTTCTGAAGGCCCAGCCTGGGCAGCCAGTTCTGCACGTTGGAAACAGCTGACCTGTTCCAGGACCCCTCCTGGAAAGTAAACTCTCTTCCTTGGGCTGCTTACAAGATTCCCATTTGCCCAGCAGGGAGGGTTCCTTCCTGAAAACCCCCAGGATGTCTCCGGAGTCCAGGCAGGGCAGGCTCTCCAGGAGTGGGCGCTCAGTGCTCTGAGCCACAACTCCGACCGCAGCACCATCGGTGCTCAGTGCTCTGCAGCCACAACACCGACTGCAGCACCATCGGTGCTCAGTGCTCTGCAGCCACAACACCGACAGCAGCACAGTCGGCCCTCGGTGCTCTGCAACCACAACACCGACCGCAGCACCATCAGCACTCGTTGCTCTGCAGCCACAACACCTACAGCAGCACAGTCGGCACTCGGTGCTCTGCAGCCACAACACCTACAGCAGCACAGTCGGCACTCGGTGCTCTGCAGCCACAACACCTACAGCAGCACAGTCGGCGCTCGGTGCTCTGCAGCCACAACTCCGACCGCAGCACAGTCGGCGCTCGGTGCTCTGCAGCCACAACACCTACAGCAGCACAGTCGGCGCTCGGTGCTCTGCAGCCACAACACCGACCGCAGCACCGTCCCCTGACAGCAGTTTCTCAGACTCGACCACGGCAGTGCCCCATCCATGGGGGTGACCCCAGGCCTGCAGCGGCCGGGACCACAGGCTCCTCTGAAGCTCCAAATGTCCCTGAAGCCTCATATTTTCTTGTTAACTTTACATTCTACTCCATAACATGTCAGGGATTGTTTCAATAGAAAATAGTGCCTATGGATTGAATTTTGACAATTAAGATGTATTATGTTTTATAATGTAAAATATTTAATTAACAAGTAAATGGGGCTTCTAATTCCTTACCGTCAGGTAAATTTGATGACCCAGGTAGACGCTAGGTTTACTTTGTGGCTTTATGAATTCTTAACACACCTAGGGTGTCCCCAGGAGCATCCATAATGCATTCCTTCCTGCCTCCTTTCGTTCGCTCGTTCAACAATCCTTTCTGGGATGCCCACAGTGTCCCAGGATGGGGCTGGAGTCTGGGGATAGAATAATAAGTAAAAGACAGATGTTCCCTCCCTCTGGGGAACTTCCAGTCCACTCAAGGGATTAAGATGTTCACACACACATAAAAGTATAAAAGGTAATAAATGCACTGTAGGAAAAGCAAAGGATGCACTGAGCAAGAATAATTAGAGAATTAAAATTATTTCCAAAGAGGTGATATTTAAACTGAGACACAAAAGATGAATAGGAGTTGGCCAGGTGAAAATGAGCAGCAGGAGACGGTTCCAGACACAGGCAACAGCCCGTGTGAAGAGAGCAAGGAGACAAACCCCAGACCTTTGCAGAGCTCGGTGAATCCTTCAGCCCCGACAGCGGGAGCTGCAGGCTGGAGGCAGGAGCAGCCGCCTCCCTGAGCCCTGGGAGGCAGCCAGGTGCTCCACCAGCCCCAGGCCAGCTGCAGTCCCCCAGCGCAAGGCCACCTGTGGTCACACTGGCCCTGAAGGAACGTCTGAAGTCAGGTGGGGTGAGGGCCAGTGGCGCACATCAATTCAGCCCTGTGCAGGAAAACTTGGGACTGTGGTCAGCTCTAGATCAGGGTCAAGCCCAAATGAATCTTTTAGGGTTTCCCCACATCTTCCCTGATGTCTGGGAACAGCACTTTTGGGGTGCATGGGCAGGGGAAACAGCCTGTAGGTACCACAACGCCAGCTGCCCTTCTGAGCTCAGTCTGGTCGGAGATTCCACCTGGTGCCAAGGTCAATGTCTCCCCTGTGCTTCAGTGTGGGTCCCTGGCCTCGGGTCCTGGTTTGCAGCCCTGATGAGCCAGTCCATGTGCATCGAGAGGCTTCTGGCCTCCTGTGTCCTGAGCCCTCGGCCGGCACAGCAGGGACGTGCTTGCTCTGGGGTCCAGCACCACCCCCACCATGCTGTCCCCCGGGAGCCTCCCACCATCGGCCTCGGGCCTCCCTGATTCTTTGCAGACCCTGCCTTTCCCCGCCTGGAGCCAGAGTGACCTTTCTAAAACCACAAATGTGAGGGTGTTGCTTCCCTGCTTCAAACACTTCAGTAAACAGCCCATTGCTCTTAGGTGAAGTCCAAGTTCCCTTATGCGAGTCGGACAAGTTCTACACCACTACCTCCAAGCACCCCCCTCTCATCTTACAGAAAGCAGACTTATAGACACCCTAAATCTTTAGCCTGAGGGCCCCTCCACCCGACCCAGGACCCAGCCGAGCTGGAGCTGGCAGCAGGTAATGCTTCTGGGCATCTGGGTGACGGCAGAGGCTGTAGGAGCTGGAGGCTAGCCTGGGCCTCTGCTGCCTCCCAGAGGCTCCGTGGAGCAGCACAGGCAGGTGAGCTAGTGTTGCAGCAACTCAGGATGGACCCCATCTTCCCGGGACTCAGTGGTGAGCAAGGCCCAGACAAAGGTGAGGGGGGGCGGCAAAAGCAAGGGCCTCAGTCTGCAGTGACAGTGTTAGGATCCAACTAATGAGTCCTACACACCCTTCTATTCTGCATGTGTCCTACTACTTTGTAATTTACCTGTTCCTATGTCTGGCTCCCCGGCTAGACCCTATCATCTGAGGCTCCCGCCCACCAAGTCATCCCATGCCCTCTGGTCACACAGCCTCTGCAGCCTGTCATCACTTACCACTCTCCCCTCCTTTTCCAAAACCCCCGGGTTTTGGGGAACCATCCAAAGACGACCACCTCCAGGACAGCTTCAGCCTCTCCATGTAGACACCTCTACCACCTGCTTGAGGTGGTTCCTGCCTCTCCCATCATCACCACCATGTTTGTTTACTCATTCATTCATTCATTCATTCACCAAGCACTCTCTGAGAGACTCATAGGTGCCTGGCTCTGCACTAGACCCTGGGGCGATAGCAGGGAACAGACAGACAAGATCCCGTCTCAGGGAGCTCACCTTCTGGTTGGGCAGATGAACAAGCAGATACGTGAACAAGGTAGTTTCAGGTGGTGACGCACTGAGTGGTGTGTCAGCACGGGGAGGATGGCAGGGGGAGCGAGGTGGTGGTCAGGGTGGCCTCTCTGAGCCAGCGGTGATAGTTTTAAAACATATCCACCAATTCGTTTAAAATATGTCCACTGCCGCCCCAGTGGCGTGACTCAGTTGGTTGGGCATCATCCCGTGTACCAAAAGGTTGCCAGTTTGATTCCGGGTCAGGGCACATGCCTGAGTTGTGGGATCGATCCCAGTAGGGTGTGTGTAGGAGGCAGCTGATCGATGTTTCTCTCACATCGTTGTTTCTAACTCTCTCTCCCTTCCTCTCTCCCTGAAAATCAATAAACACATATTTAAATAAATAAATACAATAAAAATATGTCCACTGCCATCAAAAAGTAAAATCTAATTTCCCTCCCCATAAGTCCCTTAGTGCAGGCTGTACTTAGTGGCTCACTTCTAACAAGAAGAGTATGACGGAAGTAATGGCATGTTGGCCATGTGTGACTTCCAAGACAGGGCATAAAAGGCATCGTGGCGTCCCCCTGACTGTCTCTCTAGTGGATCGCTCACTCTGGGGGCCCGCTGCCGTGTCATGAGGACATTCGAGCAGCCCGCGGAGGCGTCCACGTGGCTGGGAGCTGAGGCCTCCTGCCGACAGCCTTGGGAGGGGTCCTCCGGCCTCGGGCAGGCCTGTGTGTCACAGAGCCCACGCCAACACCCTGACTGCAGCTGCAGGAGAGACCCCGAGCCAAGACTACCTGGCTAAGCTGCTCAGCACCAATTCATCCACTAGACACAGCTGGCACACTGCCCAGGGCCCACAATACGTTTAGGACCCACAAAACTGTTCTAATTTCTGTTAAAATTAGGAGAAAGAAATGTTAGGTCAAAGAAGACCTTTTTGTGAAATATTAATATAGCCATCTTTATAGCAACACAACCATAAAATATAATTTTTTATATTCATTTAAGAAGGAGGAGGCATGCCCAGCCAGGGTGGCTCAGTGGCTGAGCATCGCACCAGGAGGTCACGGGTTCGATTCCCAGTCAAGGCACATGCTCAGATTGTGAGCCAGATCCCCAGTGGGTGGCATTTGAGAGGCAGCCAATCGATGTTCTCTCTCCCCCATCTTTCCTCTCTCTCTAAAAAAATCAATAAAGAAAAAAAATTTTTTTTAAAGAATGAAGAGGCTAATAAAGGCAAGTCCCAAGAAAGTCACAATGTGGCCATGAAGCTCTCAAATTCCTGACTCACAAAGTCTTTGAGATAATAAAGAGTTGTTATTTTAAGCTACTAGAGTGATTTGTTACACAGCACGACCCTGATCCTAACCCTGACCTTGAACCTAACCCTAATGTCCTTGTAAAGATTTGGCGACAGGGCACTGCAGACAGGAAAGAGCAAATGCAAATGCTTTTGGATAGAAGTAACTTTGGCATGTTCAAAATGAACAGACAAAAGTTACTTTACGCCCTGGCCGGTTTGGCTCAGCGGTTAGAGCATCGGCCTGCGGTCTGGAGAGACCCGGGTTCGGTTCCCGCTAAGGGCATGTACCTCGGTTGCAGTTTGTCCCGAGCCCTGGTTGGTTGTGTGGGTGGCGACCACTCGATGTGTCCCTTTCACATCAATGTTTCTCTCTCTGTTCCTGTCTCTCCCTCCCGCTCTACCTGAACAAAAAATGGGAAAATGTCCTCGGGTGAGGATGATGAAAAAAAAGTTACTTTGCCTCCTTACGCCTCAGTTTCTTCATCTGTAAAATGGGAGTGATGATCGTCACAGATCCTCCTGGCACTGATGCTGGGATTAAGTGAACAGTATCTGACACAAAGCTTCCTCGTGGCCTCCTCCTCCTCCTCCTCCCACATCCTCTTAGCCGCTGCCTCAGTCTCCTCCACCCCGATCTCCACCAACAGCACCCAGCAGCTGCGGATCCAGAGAGGCTTCTGGGTGGGACTGAGAGCTGGGAGAAAGAGTTGTCCTCAGGTGGGGGTGGGAGAAGGAGTTCACGGTTTGCAGCTCTGCCCTGAAATCACTGCCTTCCGTTCCGTCACCCACTTGCTAACTCACCCAGATCCAGCAAGAGTCTCCTGCAGTCCTGAAGACAAAGCCCCCGATCGCCCACAGCTCACCTGTGCTCTGCGGAGGCACCGTGGGCGGAAGGGCCAAAGCAGAGCCACAGCCCAAGGGGTCAGCCTCCGTGGTGGGGGAGGGTCAGAATTACCTTGCACATACGTACACAGCCCCACACTCCTGTGCCCTGAAGCCTGACCCCTCCCTTTCCTCAGGAGGAGTCCCTCACAGGGGATCACAGACAGGTTAGGAGTGCGGTGCTGGAGTCAAGAGTCCGCGGACGGCTGGGTGGAGCAGACATGGCCATTCATTCACTCACTGCCCCTCCACACAGACACACTACAACGCAACAATTATGCTAATAATCAGGAGGAGGAGGGTGCTCCCTCTGTGCCGGGCACTATCCGAAGACCTCAGTCCTCACAGCAACCCCATGAGGAGGGTACCATTATTACCTCCAACGATGAATTGAGAGCACAGAAAGGTGAAGTGACTTACCCAAGGTTGCACAGGGAAAAAGCCAGATTCGAATCTGTCAGCAGAGCGCAGCCTGAGCCACACTGGCCAGCATGCCCTGCCCATCCAGACCACAGCCGCCTGGACCCAAGGGCGGCCAGTCCACAGGAGGAGCTGGGCCAGTCGGCTGTTCCTTCAGCTAGACAGGGAGCACTGGGCACAGAGGCCAAAGGAGAAGCTGAGCGTCACCACAAAGTACCGGGGAAAGAACAGCCGTAAGCCAGGGGTCAGAGAGGACAGAGCAGCAATGCAAACAAGAGCCACGATGTGACCAAGAAGCTTGGAAAGGGGCTGGGAGACGACCTCGATCCTGCCATCTCTCACGTTCCAAGCTGCTGGGGGCCTGGTGGTCCAGCCGCTCCCGCCCTCAGAGACGGGGACCCTGCTGGACCTACCGTAAGTCCTCTGCATGGGGCAAGCTTGGAAAAGTCTCCCATCTGGCTATCAAAACAGCTCTGGCTAGAACACACTGTGTGACCTTGGGCAAGTTACCTACCCTCTCTGAGCCTCAGACTGTCACTCCAGGAAGTGGAGTTTTGCGAGGATTCAAATCCATGCTGCATGTGAAGCAGCACATAGTAGGTGTGAGGTAAATGGTAGAAATGACCAGGATGGTCTGGAGGTTTTCTCCCCACCCCCGTCCTCCTGCTGAACTGAGTTCTGAATTAGAGACGCTGCCAGAATCAGGGCTGTTGCAGCCCCAGCCCTGCCCTCCGGGCTCATGGCCTGGGGAGAACAGGGTAAGACAATTACCCTTGCACAGGATCCACACAGAGGAAGGAAAGCTTGCTGGTAGGGTGGAGAAGACTTTGGTTTCGGTGGGGGTGAGGTCCCAGTCTGAGTGGAGCCTTGAAGGACAAGCAGTGCTTGGTCCCAGTTCCTCCTTCCCCAGGTACTGGCTCAGGGCTTACTGCAGGCCCGTTTCCCGCCGACTTCTCCGTGAAGACAGAGGCCGAACCACTGAGTGAGTCAAGGCCCTGTGCTCCCGAGGCAGACAGGGGCCAAGTGCCAGCTTCACCGCCGTGTGGCTTAGAGCAGGCGACTTCACTGGGCTTCAGCTTCCTTGCTCTTTCCCTCCATCTCTCCCCAGCTCGGTTGCAGCCCCTGTGTCTCAGGCTCTTTCTGTCAGACAGTATCTTCCAGTCTCTACCTCATCTTGCCTCAGCCTCCCTGAGCCCTGGCTCTCCCCCATCCCACACCCCTTGGAGTCCCATTAATTTTGAGAGGCTGTCTTTACGGATTGCCGCCTGGCCCAGTCCTGGGACTAAGAGAGCTGTGTAATTATCCACTTGGAGCAGACGGGAGTGATAACCAGTTCTCCCTCCCTCCTTCCCTGCCTGCCTCGCTCTCATTCATTTCGCTCGAACATCCCCAGGGAAGCTGATAATGGAGGGGCCTGCTGGGTGAGGAGGGGTGAGCATCCTCATTACCTTGTGGAAGGTCAGAGAGAGTGAGTGGGAGGCATCTCTCCAGCCTCCACCCAGTCCTGAGGCCCCGATCCCCCAGCCTGGATCCTTGTCTGTCCTGGATATCAGAGCTTCACCTCGACCATTATCTCCAGCCTTGTTCAGCCAGCTCTCCCTGGGACATCTCCCCATGTACATCCACAGGCTCTCAAACCCAGCACCTCCAGACCTGGACACACAGTCCCCTCATTGCGTTGATGTTGGGATTAAATGAACCAGAGCTGCTTCCCCCATCCCTACGCTCCTCCTCCTCCCCTGCCCTTCCCTGATCTCCTGAAGCAGCTGCCTCCAGGCTCTCAGTAAGATGCTGACATCATTCTTGCCTCTCTGCAACCATTCATTTCTCTGTCTACCTCAGCCTACGAGGCCCACCTTCCATGTCCTGAAAGTTAGCCGGGAGAGGACCCCTTTGCCTGGACAGCCTGTGGTTCCGTCAAACTGGCAATGTCCCAGTCTGACTGCATCATCTTCCCCTCAAATCTCCCTGCCTCTGTCTGTGGCACCCTCGCTTCCCATCACTGAGGAAACCCCCCCACCTCCTCCTGCTCCCCCACACGCACAGTCCCCATGCTGTGATAAGGGAGTGGCTGTGGGGTCAGAAAACTGAGCTACAACCCCAGCTCCATTATTCCCTGTGTGACCTAGAACAGACTGCTTCACCCCTGACCCTCAGTGTTATCATCTGTAAAATGGGGCTTCGTATACCCACCTTGCAAGGCTATTCGGGAAGGTTGGTTGAGAATGACCGGGATTACAATCTCAAATGACTAAGAGTCAGGCTAGTAACATGTGAAGGCGCCTGGCGAGGTCTGTAGCCAACTGGAGAGCGAATGCCCCATCAAGGGGGGCAGCTGCTCGTTACTCCAGCTCTTGATGCCACGGAGAACATGGGACCTGTGTTGCCAGAACTTTCTATTATTTTCGAGTGCAGACCCATCCATGTTTTCATGTGGAATCTCCAGATTTGTATATGTTGGCAATTAATTGAAACGTTTCTTTAGCATCATGAAGGCCAAACAAAACATTTGCCTCCAGGTCCCCCATTTGTACTCTGATGTATGCAAGGAGTTGGGCTAGTTCATGCTCATAACAGAGTCAATAAACTTTAATTCCCTTCTCTGCCCTTCTTATTGATTCTCTCAAAAAAAAAAGAAAGAAAAGATTCTCCACGCCATTCCTCCCATTCCACTTCCTTCACCATCATATTCATATAGTCCTCCCTGAACACCTGCCATCACGCCCTGTCCGCCCACAAACTCAGGCCCAGCTCTGAGCCCCTCGCCCAAGGTGCCTCCTCCTCCTCCCCAGCTGACTGAGCAGAACGAAGCTCTTTGCTTGGGTCTGACGCTTCATAGTTAACAAAGCCCTCTCTCCCATTTCACATTTGTCTTTTTAACAACCTATAAGGTAGTGGATGTTGACCCAACACCCAAAGGAGGGAAGTGGGGTCCAAAAGGCGGAGGTGAGTCAACAACTATTTATTAAACACCTACTGTGCACCAGGCTCCGTTAAATGCCAAGCCTGCTAAAAGGTTACACAGAGAAAAAAACCTAAAGTCAACAGGCTCAGGCCAAGGGACAGTGTGGTAGCTTACCTGCATGGGGGAAGAAGAACAGTGTCATTGGGCTCCTAGACAAATGGAGCTGGGGACACAAATGCCTTCTGAATATTTACCTGCTCCTCCCTTGTTTCTGTTTCCCTTTCTGTCCCAGAACCATTTGTTTCATCCAACAGAGCAGCGTTTCCAAACAGCAGGCACCAGCAGCCCCAGAACCTCGCGTCTCGCTGTGTTGATCATCTCTGGCCCGTTCACAGTCCCAGGGAAGGACCCTTAGGAGATCAGCCTGGGTTACGCCGTGACTTTGGGCCAATCAACTGAGCAAGGGAAGTATAACTAATTAGCTCAATTTAGGACCATTCCCACCCTGGGTCAATCAAGTCAACAAGAGAGCAAGCTCTGGGAGATGCAGCTGGTTAGAGTAAGGATGGGAGGATTCCGCAGGAAACAAAATTGCTTTCTGTTCAAGGAAGAGATGTCTCAGTTTGGGCTCTTCCAAAAGCCAAGTGTGAAGGGAGGTGTGGGGAGTAAAGGGAGGATAAACGGTGATGGAAGGAGATTTGACTTAGGGTGGCAGACCCACAATACAATCTACAGATGATGCATTATAGAATTATATAACTAAAACCCATATAATTTTATTAACCAATATCACCCCAATAAATTCAATAAATAAATAAATAACAAAAGCCAAGTGTGAGACATGGATTTGCATGCAAGTTGTTTATTTGGAAGGTGATCCCAGAAAATTGTAGCATGGGGATGGGAAGTGAGGCAGGGGAGGGAAGGAAGTTGATAAAAGGTGTGTAATGGAGCAAGTTACCTCCACGGGCAACTAGCTTCATCCTGCTAGGGACCTCTGGGAAAGAGTACGACAGGGTCCTCACAGTTATCTCAACTAAAGGTTGAGAAGGCTGGAGAATTTATCCCCTAACTTCCATCAGTCATTTGTGGAGAGCCGTTCCCAGTGGGGCAAATCACTTTTCTACCTCTTCCGAGTAGAGTGAATGGAAACCGCCTGGCCCTGTAACAGGAACCCAAGTTCAGCTACCTGCTGCCACAAAAACCAGACTCATTAGACAGGTGCTGGTGACAAAGGAAAGAGGTTGTATTCAAGTGCCAGTCACCTGAGGAACTGGAGGACTCTTGTCACAAAGCCCTTCTCCAGTACAGGCAGAGGTTTTTATAAGGAGGGAGAGGCACAGAAGAACAAAGAAATCAAGGGAAGGGGACTAAAAAGTTCTCTAGGTGCAGACCGGCACAGTCCATTTCGATAAGGATCTCAAAACTGATCAAATGATGATCTGGTGTGCGTCATCCTGGTTCTATGTTTGAAGGTCAGCAAATTTCCCGGAACTGGGGTGACTGAAGGTCAGAGTCTGTATCCTCTGAAGTTATTTCCTAGGATTCTTATACAAACATCCTGTTTATCTATAAGCTATGTATTAGGCAGAGCCAGCATTTATAGAAACAACATCAAATGAATGGTGGGAGTGGTTACAATTCCCACTGTTATGGCTCCACAGGCCAACTTATGTTGTTCCCAGGACCAAAAGTTTTCTCTCTTTTGGGAACAGTAGTTTTGATGGTTAACTGGTGGGGTACCGGGCCACAGTGCTTACACCACCCTTCGCCTGCTGCATTCAGAAGGGAGCCTAGGGGGAGGGCTGGTCTCCAGAAAGAGTCCAACCCCCAGCTCCCCCAAACACCCATTAATAGGGAGAAGAGTCAGTAAGCAAAGAAGCCAAGACCTTCTCCTGAAGTTGGGGCTAAGAGAAGAGTCCGTCTGAGCCAGAACATGATGGAGATGATGACAAGGGTCAGAAATGCCTGCGTCGAGAATTGGGGTGACAGAGAGAGCACAAATGGCCATCTAGCAGCTCCTTCCCTTATCTAAGCATGCTTAGGTGAGCGGAATAAGTAAAGTCTTCTTCAGCCCTGATCCTCCTGCCCTCTATCCTGCCTTTCTCCCTCCCCAACAAGGTGCAAGCTGCACTTTCTCCACCCTCTGCCCTCTAGCTTCTGTCCCCACCACTCTGCTGAGTTACTGTCAAAAGTCACCAGGGACTTCAACTAGGCTCTCTGCGGTGGGTTTCCTCTGTGGCTCTTCCATGACACCTGCTCTCCCCTACCTGCCCTGGCTGCCGATCCCTCGCTATTCTTTCTTCTCCACAGGCAACTCTTTCTTGCCTGCTTCCTAAAATGTCAGTGCTCCCCAGACCTCTGCAAGGACCCTCCTCTCTTCTCGCTCAGCTCATGCTCCCAAGGCCGCCTTGTGTACTCCGGGGGCTCCCACCAACCCCTCGGGGCCGAGAGCTCCAGCCATTGCTGCCAACGACTAGCTGTGGACAGTCCACGTGGCTGTCCTCCTCCTCCACACCCTACCACTCACCACATACAACACTGAACTCGCTAACTCCCAAACAGCTGGGAGGAACCTACACATCACCTGACCCTCTCCCCTCAAAAATCTGCTTTTCCTCCTGTATTCCTTACTTCTGTCAGTATACCCACCTCCTGCCAAATCACCAGTATTGCAACCTGGGAACCATCCTGGATCTTCCCCCTAACTCCCCTCTGTATCCAGTCAGACCCCAAACACCTCCAGTGTTAATTGCCCACTCCCCAAATCCAGGCCTCTGGCTCCTCTCCTGCCTAAATCACTGCAGTAACTTTTTTCATCTCTCGCACCTCCTCTCTTGAAGAGAGAGAGCTTTCTAAACATACCGTGATCCTCATTCATGGCTTCCATTTCTCTGCATTTGTATACTCCCTACAATGTATTTGTTTAACCCCTAAATCAATACTCATGGTGCTTTCACAGTCGTTCATGGACATGCACAGAGCACTGGAAAATGTGAGTGCAGAGAAGCTTTTGAGGTCTTGCTCCCTGGCATATGTCATCAGTTTGGCTCATAAATAAACTCATCAAAATTATCCACAGGTTTGGACGTTTCTTATGTCCACAGAGCTTATTGGTCAAATGACGAGTGAATGACCATCTGTTCTTTCTTACGACATTTGCAAAGTTAGGGTTAATAAGGTCAGCTGAAGAAAGGTTGACATAATCTCTCCAGGTCAATCTACATGACATTCACGTTGCTTCTAGCAGTGAAGAAGGGCGATGCTTTGATGGGACCGTGTCCTCGACGTCTCTCCGGAGCTAAGAGCGGCAGCAGCTCACAGGCCATTCAACTACTCCCATTTTCTAAGTGTTTTGTCCCCCACAGAATAAATTCTAGTTACTAACATTTGCAGAAACATTTAAGAAAAATTAATAAATGTAAAGCACACCCCAAAACAATGAGTGCACGTTCCCAGCTAAGGTTGGACGTAGTGACACGCTTCCTGCCTCAGCTCTCATACTGTAATCCAATGTTTCCGTTGTGGTCGGTTTTTTTATACTTTTCCACATTTTTGCGCGTTTAGGAAGTGGCTTTGCTGTTCAACCTGGCCCCCACACACAGTGTCGCACTGCTGTCGAGTGGCTGTAAGTGCAGGAGGGCTGAGACGTGCCTCAGGGGGAGGCACACGTGTGAGGTGAGCTTTGTTCGGGCGCGAGTTATAGTGCTGTTGGCCATGAGTTCAGGGTTAATGATTCAACAATATATATTAAATCAGGTGTCTTAAATAGAAACACACATAAAACAAGGTTATGTATTGTTCAGTTGATGAAAATATTGCAACCAGAGGCTCACATGAACCTAACCCTGTATTTCCCCCGCCGGCAAAGCTTCAGTATTTCCCAGTTCGGTGTTTGCCATGACTTGACACAACATAACCACCACGAATAATGAGAATTGACTGTACCAATCCGACCGTTCCCCCAGGCCTCCCTCTGCACAAAGATAAATCCAAACTCCTTAGCACAGTGTTCCAGGTCTTTCATGGTTGAAAAGGTCCTTGCTGACCTTCCAGGCACCTGGCCGTTTGGTGCCCCCACCACACCCCAGCCAGTCCAGGCTCTAAAGTTCTTTGATTGTGTTTCACAAAGTTCCTCTGCACACTCTGTGCCCTCTGCCAAAGAGGCCTCTCCTCCTCGGCTCCTCTTGGTGGTCTCCTACACATCCCTCAAAACCCAGCTGCACTGTCACCTTGTCTGGGTCTCCCCTAGCAGAATTTGACACACCCTTCTCTGATATGTCCCTTACAGCCCTTCTCACAATCGTGTGCCTGACCCACTCATGTGTTTCCTCTTTACTATACTTAGCAGTCGTGTTCTGGAAAGAATGTGAAAGGGGGACAGATGTGTGTGACTCTCTTTGTAGGGTGCGTGCATTTCATACATCACTCATTCAATAAACATAAATCAAGACCTCACGTGCTACCAGGCCCCATTCTAGGCACCAGGGGTACAGCGGTGAACAAACAAAGCACTAGCCCTGGGTGGCTCAGTGGGTTAGAACATCATTCCGATACGCCAAGGTTGTGGGTTCAATCACCGTCAGGGCACATACAAGAAGCAACCAATGAATGCATAAGTGGAACAACACATTAATGTTTCTCTCTCTCTCACTTCCTCTCCCTCCCCCGCCCCCCAAAAAATCAATCAGTAAAAATTTTTTTAAAAAGCACTGCCTGCCCTGGCCAGTTTGGTTCAGCAGTTACAGCATCAGCCTGAGGACCAAAGAGTCGCAGGTTCTGTTCCCGGTCAAGGGCACATACCTGGGTTGCAGGTTCGATCCCCAGCCCCAGTTGGGGTCGTATGGGAGGCAACCAATTGATAACGTTTCTTTCATATGTATGTTTCTCTCTCTCTCTCTCTCTCTCTCTCTCTTCCCCCACCCCTTTCAATCTAAAAATCAATGGAACAATATCCTCAGGTGAGGATTAACAAAAAAAAAGGAAAACAAAAGCATCGCCCCGTGTGTGTGCAACGCCTGCCGTAAGCGTGGCCTGTGCGTAAGTGTGCACACACGTGGGGCTGCGTTCTGCTTGCTGTGGACCTGCGGTGTCTGTGGCTCTTAGACACACTGTCCATTGAATTCGGGCCCCGTGCGACCTGCTGACAAAGGGCATCTTAGAGCTAATTAGGCCAACAGGCTGTGTCTGCGCACTAATGAGAAACCCGCGCGGGCGCTCCCTGCCTGCCCTCCCCGCCTCTCCGACATCACTGCCTGGCCCTGGTGTTGCCTTTTTAACCCAAAGACAATATCCATCCACATGAGATTTTCTCAGGCATACTTCTGTCTCCTCTTCCCTTCTCTGCCTCCCTACATCTCAAAGAGAAGGGGCCTAGGAGCAGGGGGAAGAGAAGTCGTTTCTGTGAGTGCCCGCTGTGTGTCGGGGGTGTGTGGACAGCTTTGACACACCAGGGGAGTCGTCGGAAGGCCTTCCTCTGTGCCAGGCACTGTTCTAGCACTGTACCTCTGTCGGCTGGGCGATAAGGACGCAACCCCACAAGGCTGTCCCGCATCACACTCGGTATCTTCTCAGGACACCCCTCAAGGGCACAACGGGTCTCACTGCACAACAGAGAAACCAGGAGATTGCCCACAGGTGAGGTTCAGATCCAGCAGTATGATTCCAGACGCAGGGGTGTGAGGTCAGATACAGGGGTTGTTCCCTGAAATGCATTCCCTGTCAAATGGGAGTCACCGTCTCTGGGCAGGACTAGTGTGGTCAGCCTCTTCCCAATGGAGCTCACCCTCAAGGCCTTCCTTTTTCTTTTTTTTTTTCCTTTTAATCCTCACCCAAGGATATTTTTTCCATTGATTTTTTTAGAGAGAGTGGAAAGGAGAACGTGAGGGGGAGAGAGAGAGAGAGAAACATGAATGTAAGAGACACATCGATCAGTTGCCTCCCGCACATGCCCTGACCAGGGCCAGTGATTGAACCTGAATCCCAGGTACATGCCCTTGACCTGGAATGGAACCCATGACCTTTCAGTGTGCTGGCTGAGGCTCTGACCACTGACCACACCAGCCAGGGCGCAAGGCCTTTCTTACATCATCAGCGTGTCCCCAGCCTATGCCAGGCTGCAAGACCATGCCCAGCCTCTCTGATGCCCCCTTTATCTGTGTCGCCAGCACCAAACACAGCACCTGGCACACAGCAGTGTCTCAGGGTGATTCTTAAATTTAAAACAAAAGTTAGTGGACTACTGTGCAGGAGAAAGCTGTCCTCCCCCTGATGCCAGACAACGCAGTTCCTCCCGATACGTCCAGGCCTGGAGCTCAGGGGCAGGCAGTGAGTCCAAGGGTGTCTAAGGCCAGTACCCGGACTACTAGGAGGCGTGTCCCCCAGCGCGCAGGAGGCCGCGTGTGTGCACAGCTGTTCGGCGGACCCTGCGCAGGACCCAGAGCACCCACGCGATTGTGCAGGAGGATCCCTGTGCCACGTGATGACCTTGGGCATGCCCTGCGGCGGGGAAGGGGTCGCAACCCTTGCATGTAGTCGCTCTGTTGATTCTGAGCCCCAAGACTCAGTGCGTGGACCCTGCGCGTAAAACAACCAACCTCTTTTCCCTCTTGACCCCTCCCTCCCCCCGAGCCCTGCCCAACTTTTCCTCTCCCTCTCCATTAGCCACTCTGAGTTTGGGGCATCCCCTCCCACTCACTCCCAGCATCCGAAGAAACTAGCATCCCAGGCACAAACCTTAACTCAACATCCCTGAACCTACCACCAGACACCCCAGAAATCCGTTACAGACACACGTGGATATGTGTCCCCCAAACACATCAGGACACAGAAAGCATGTCAGCACCTCACGGGGCTTCAGGTTCTCAGGTTCCTCCTCGGGTGGCCCCAGGCTCGGTGGGGAAACAGGACGGTGTGCGGGCAGCCAGTGAGGAAGGTAGGCGAGAGGTAAGGCTGTTGGCCAGAGGAGGGCAGAGCTGCGACCATCATGGCATAGCAAAGGAAGTAAAGGGGTCTTTAATGGGGCTGGAGGGGCAGGGGTCAGATCATGGTGCCCCTCCAGGTTAAGAAGCTTACTGGGTAAAGGGGAGATGTGAGTTTTTGTGGAGGGAAGTTTCATAATGAATGTAGAGCCAGACACATACCCAAATCCAAAACACTGTGAGTTTAGCCCGGTCCTTCCCACGACCAGCTGACTAGGTCCCTGTTCCTTCAGTGCTCAGAAAACCCCTGTTCCCGTGCCAGGGTGCCTCGGGCAGCAGTCAAGCTGAACCAGGGGTCCCCTTGCTTGGGGTGGGATTGCCAACCCTAGGATGTGCCTCCAGCAGGAAACGCATTTCTGCTCCCCAGAGCTTGGCTCTGGGCACAGAGCTGAGGCTATCACCATCTTAGGCTTTGAGCTCTTCCTTCACCCTGGGGCAGATGACAGTGTTCACTTCTGGGCCTAATCCACCTTTGTCTCAGCCCAGCAGTTCCCCAGCCTGTCCCGATCACCACAAACGCTAACATCCCTGCCCAGTAACCAGAGGAGCCTGCTAGAGTCCCCTGCAGACAGGGGCTCCCGTGGCCCGGCTGCAAAGACTAACAAAGGTGGGGTAGCTCAGAAAGAAAAAGAAAAAAAACAAGTGTTACCGGAAAGGCCAATGTGTGTGGTCTTGGAAGAAGCAGCCCCATGGGAGAAAAGATGGGGGAAGGGCAGTCATTTGTGCCGGGTTTGTGGAGGAGCTTAGTGTGTGTTTTGGGGGGAAAGTGGGGCAGTGTATGCAGGTGAGGGGCTAGCTCTCTGTGCAGCCCATCACGCACTCAGCACTGGGGTGCAAAGACAACTAGATTCCCGCAGCAACAGGATGGTGGGGAACCGGGAGGCTGCCCCATGACCTCCTGCAGTCAAGGAGAGGCTGTGCAGAGGTACTAGGCTTATTCACTGGTAATCAAGACCAAGTTGGTGAGTTCCTGGGGGTCAAGGGCTGACCCATTGTATGCTCACAAGCCCCCAAACATCTCCTGATGTGGACTGATTTGTTCATTCGACAGAGGGGAGCCGGCTCAGTTAAGATCAGCTGTTACAATGCAGTCTGCCGATGATGTGGAAGCCCAGGGATAGGGCCCTAAGCCACCTGGCGCAGCACAGTTGGGGGTGGCTCCTTGGAGGCGCAAGCAGGTGAGGAGAAAGGTGAGAGAAGGCGTCCAGTGGGGGCACCTGACGGAGCAAAGGCATTGTGGCTGGAGACAGCGTTTGGGAGTCACGGCATCTCCAAAGGTGACGAAGCTGTGAGGGTGAAAGGCCACCGAGGGGCAACCAGAGAGAGAGGACAGTCTGGAGAACAGTCCCAGGAAGTAGCAGTGGGGAGTTTCTAGGTTCCTCCCACACAAGGTCCGGGATGGGAGGACAAGCAGGGGCTCAGAGTGGACCTGGGGTTCTCCCCTGAGAGGAGGCCAGGATTCGAGGCTCAGCACCAGGAGGAGTGAACACCTACGTTTCCTGGACCACATCAGAGGCAGCCTAGGAAGGGCGGGGCCCAACCAATGGCCCTGCCAAGTGCAGCTCCTCCTCTTTCTAGGCCAGCGACACACCCAACCTGTGGCTCTCTCGAAGGCTCTGCCTCAGGAACGGGCTTCCCCAAACACCCTCCCCGGTCTGACATGAGGTCCAGCCGCCTGCTGAGTCCACTGCTGACTGTCAGGAGCCAGTACCTGGAGAGCCCCGAGGAGCAGCCACTCAGGTAAGATCGTCTGTACCCAAATGTAGTCTGCCCCTTGGCACACCTGGCAGAGGGGAACTTCTCTGGAGGAGAGTCGAGGGAGGTGGCCTGGACAGGTCTGCCTGGATCCTGAGACAGAGAAATAGAGTTCCTCCCTCCGCTGCTCTGGGTTTTTCCCACTCTCCCCAACTGAGCAGGGGGGAGCCAGGGACTGAGCGGGGAAGAACTCACGGGGAACCTGGAGCTGGAAAAGCAGAGCAGTCTGCCTAGGCCTGCTCAGCCCTGTCCTGCCCCACCCCAGCGGGGCTGGGCCCAGGGCCCCTGGGAACTAAGGGCTGGAGCTCCCTGGTTGTTTCCTGAGAAGCTGCCAGTTCCACCCACCTTAGGCAGGACCGAGCAGGGACAGGCTGATGACTCAGAGCAGGGGCCCATGCCCAGGGGAGGGCGGTGCAGACAGACAGTGGCGAGCAGACACCCAGCCCCTCTCAGCCAGGACCCACCTGGCACAGGAGGAAGTGGGCGCAGACAAGATGCGCAGGCAGCTTTCCAGGAAAGGGGCCCAGCCCGAGCGCGGGTTCTGGGGCCAGAGCGCCTGAATTCCAGTCCCAGCTCTGCCACTTACCAGCTGTGTAACTGTGAGCAAATTAACTAACCTCTCTGTGCTCCACTTTTCTCATCTGTAAATTGGGAATAAAAATTATATCCTACCCTTTCCTACAGTTGCTGCTGTATTGATTCATGCAAAGTGCTCAAAACAGTGCCTGGCGCTGACTAGACGCCCAACAAAGATTGGCTCTTACCTCCATCTGCTGCAGATCCTGCAGGGGGTCAGGACAGCATGGTGACCTTCAGCCTGGACCAGCAGTGGGAAGGGCATCAGGAGCCCCTTAGAGCAAGAGGCTGTGCAGACAAGCTCCCTGAGGTCCTGGGGGCCCAGCAGGGTGGGATTGGTGCGTGTGTCTCTCCCCCCAAGAGCCAGCCAGAGGAATTCCGAGAGAGAAAGTGGGCACCCCTCACTCTGAACAGCAGCCACACATTCCTTAGAGGGAGGTAAACCTGATCCCTGTGTTTAGCACAACAAACTCACCAGCAGAAGTGACGAAAGCAGCATTTCCCATGTTGGTGTCTTGACAAGGCTGTTCCACATGATGATGAACATGGATTCTGTGGTCAAGGAAGTTTGGACAATGCTGCATATTCTGTCCCCCTCGGGGAGATTCACACTGTGAGTTTATTGGCATGGTCAAGCAAAGGGGCCAACTTAACTTCGCCAAACACAATGCTTGCCTACCTTCCTTTTCTCTCGTCACCCCCATAGCCAGCCTATGGAACAGGGTTCCGTGGAACAGCACTTTGGGCAACACAGCTTTACTAGGACACTCTAGGAAGCTTATTGTATAGAGAACCATTGCCCCCCATGTTGTCTTTCACCTGGATTGCCATTGGCCTTGCTGCAGGTGAGTTGCACCTGAGCAGGACACTGCCTGGATGCTTTCACTGAGTGCTCGACTAGGTGGGAGTTTGGGGACACGTTTCCAGCCTCCTCTCCAGCCTAATCCTCCAAGTCAAGTAAAAGACAAAGAGTGGATTCCCCTTGGGAGAGGCTGTCTAAGGGGAGAGGGGCAGTGTGCAGAAAGGAGAGGAGAAGTCTTCCCAAGGCTCAACTCCCTGAGGAGGGGGGCCAGGGCTGGAACAGAGAGAGAAGGCAGAATGTCCCACCTACTTAAGCCTTGACTCTGCAGGACTGCAAGACCAGAGCCATAGGCCCTGGGAGAAATGAGGGGCTCCCTGGACTCACCTTCGCCCACTTTTATGGGTAAGAGTTGAGTTCTGGACTTAACTACTCATGCTCAAATCCCAGCTCTACACCTAATGGTTGTGTGACCTTGTATGATTACTCTAAACCTCAGTTTCCTCCATCTGTAAAATGGGTTCAATGATAAAACCTAGCTCCTCTGCAGCTGTGAGGATTAGATACAATGATGTTTCTATAAGGTGTTCGCAGTGACTACTCTATAAATGTGGGAAATTGTTGCTATTCCCCTGCAGCCGCAGCCGACGCCTGGGTCCACCATGAACTGGGGGATCTTTGAGGGGCTCCTAAGTGGGGTCAACAAGTACTCCACAGCCTTCGGGCGCATATGGCTGTCTCTGGTCTTCATCTTCCGAGTGCTGGTGTACCTGGTGACGGCTGAGCGCGTGTGGAGTGACGACCACAAGGATTTTGACTGCAACACCCTCCAGCCAGGCTGCTCCAACGTCTGCTTCGACGAGTTCTTCCCCGTGTCCCACGTGCGCCTCTGGGCCCTGCAGCTCATCCTGGTCACGTGCCCCTCGCTCCTCGTGGTCATGCACGTGGCCTACCGGGAGGCACGGGAGAAAAAGCACCGAGAGGCGGTGGGGGAGAACGGCGGGCGCCTCTACCTGAATCCCGGCAAGAAGCAGGGTGGACTCTGGTGGACGTATGTCTGCAGCCTGGTGTTCAAGGCCGGCGTGGACACCGTCTTCCTCTATGTGTTCCACTCGTTCTATCCCAAATACATCCTCCCTCACGTGGTCAAGTGCCGCGCGGCTCCGTGTCCCAACACGGTGGACTGCTTCATCTCCAGACCCTCGGAGAAGAACATCTTCACCCTCTTCATGGTCGTCACGGCCGCCGTGTGCATCCTGCTCAACCTCCTGGAGCTGGCGTACCTGGTGAGCAAGCGGTGCCGCGAGTGCTCGGCAGCGCGGAGGGCCAGGGCCGCCAGCGCCTCGTCCTACAAACACGCTGACCTCCTCTCAGGAGACCTCATTTTTCTGGGCTCAGACACTCACCCTCCTCTCTTACCAGACTGCCCTCGAGACCACGTGAAGAAAACCATCCTGTGAGGGCCGCTTGCACTGCGCCGTGGGGCTGTCCCGGGAGCAGTCGTCGGGGCGGGAGCTCCTGCCACCTGCCCCAGCTGTGCGTCCCTGGGCCCCTCCGTTTCCTTCTGTGTGAAATGGAGATGATGAGGCCTCGCAGGGTGGTCGCGATGAGGGGTTTCATTAGAGAAGAGATGCGCAGGCAACCTTAATGTGTGGGGCTCACGGTCCGGCTTAATAAAAGTCAACTCCTCCACTGATTCAAGGTGCCCGTTAGTCCTCTGGCCTTTGTGACCCTTCTCTGGTCACTGGGTCATCTCTCTGTCCCTGGTCCAACCAGGTGAGGGACTATCCTCTTCCCTAGGAAGGGTCCCCAGCACTCTTGGGGGTCATGCTGCCTGTTCATGCCTTAATCCTCAGTTGCAATTCTAGGCCTAGAGGTCCTCTGCAAAGAGAATGGATCTTAGTATGCGGGGAGCAACGTTGGGCAGTAGAAAGTTCATGGACCTGAGTCAGAACACTTGCATTCAAGTCCCAAGTTCCAATGGGACTCTGGAAAAGTGACTTGGCTTCCCTCTAAAATGGGTTAATAGCCCAGCTGGCTTAGCTCAGTGGTTGAGCGTTGACCCATGCACCAAGAGGTCACCGGTTCAATTGTCGGTCAGGGCACATGCCCAGGCTGTGGGCCCGGTCCCTGGTGGGGGCATGCAGGAGGCGGCCAGTCGATGTTCTCTCTTATCGATGTTTCTCTCTCTCTCTCTCCCTCTCCCTTTCTCTCTCTCTCAAATCAATAAAGAAAAAAAATATTTTAAAAATTAAAAAAAATAATAAATAAAAATAAAATGGGTTAATAATACTGAGCCCATGGTGCTGTTGAGAGGACCTGGTGAGCTCGTGGTTGTGGATGGGGTTCACTGGTTACAAAAGGCCACATAAATGTTAATCATTGGTATTAGGAAGTACTCCGTGCATGCTTGTGGGAAGTGGGGCAGAGAAGTCCCTCCCTGGCTACACATTAACCTTCACTGCCCCAAGGCCTTCTACTGCCCCCAGTGGGCCACAGTCTGACTTCCCCGGAGGCCGGCCTCAGAGACTGACAGCTGGGGCATGTCTTGCTGCCAACCTGCACTCCTTGTCTCCACCTGGGCAGTGGGGTTCCCTTGTTTAGAAGAACCACAGTTAGCCCCTCCCATTCCCTACACAGCTTAGCAGCAGCCCAAGCTCTAGTCCCCAGAAATGTCCCCACAGGTGGATGCTGAATCCAGATTGCCCCTTTCCACAGGTGTCAGCCGCTGAGGATTTCAGAACCAGGCTTTCAGAGAAAAGGACAGGAGAGAGGCCCGGGGACAGGGACAGGGAGCAATAAAGCAACAGGAAAGGGACAGGAGCAACGCCATTGCTGCTGACCTGGACCTGGGGAATGAAGGTACCAGGCTCCTGCCCCCCTCGCTGCAACCCACACACCTACCAGACCAGGTGCCTGACCCAGCCATGCCCAGCCAGGCTGGAGGAGAGCGTGGGCCAGGAGAGAAGAGCTGCCTATGTGCCCGGGGAAGTCCGCCCGCCAGCCTGCCCACCCGCTCACTCTCCTTGGCTCATTGGCTCAGAAAGCCACACCCAGCAGAGGAGTGAAGAACAAAACTGCCTTTGGGAGGCCCTCAGGCAGACAGATCAGCCCAGGGACCGGAGGAGAGGCTGCAGGACCTAAGAAAGGTGAGGGCTGAACTGGGCAGGAGGCTGGGCTGGATCCAGCAGAGCTAAGGATCCCCAGGGGACCTTGGACTGTGGGCTGGGCTTCCGGGAAAAGCAGAAGGAACTGAGGATCCCTGGGAAAAAACCCAAAGAGGGGAAGAAATGTCCTTCCAGACTGAAGAGACGAGAAGAGGAAGGAACAGGAAAAGGCGGGGTTTCAATTCGGTTTAGCAAACATCTATTGTGTGTCCACTGGGCCAGGTCCAGTGCTGAGTCCTGGGGAAACAGGGATGATGAGACAGGGGGCTGCCCTCCAGAAGGACAGTCTGGCACAGAAGACAGGTAAGCAGGCCATTTGAGTATCAGTGATGCCTGAAAGGAAGAAGGTGCTCAGAAGATGTCCCAAGGGCACGAGGTCTGATGCTGAGATCTGAGTCAGGGACAGCGGAGGGGCCGGGTCAGAGATGGAGCATGATGGCACTCCAATAAGGGGGTGTGGAGGGTGGAGCACACAGGACAGGGGCCTGGATGAAAATGATACGAGGTTTGGCGGGCAAACATCCGCTGAGCAAACGGAGAAGGGGATTTCCCTGAGAGAACAAGTAAATGGGGAAGCACCGTGCCAGAATCCCGCCCTGTCCTTGCCCCCACCCCTCCCCTAAAGCCAGAATGGTTGGAATTCCAGAGGGACCCACTGTGGTCAGGCACCCATGGCAGGGGGTGGGGGAGGGGTGGGGTGGACCAGGATGATATCAAGCCACCATGGTTCCAAAGAGAGAGCCTGTTTGGTTTGGGAAGGAGAGTCTAGGTGGGGATGTCCTGGAGCCAGAGAGAGAAATGAGAATGAATATCTCGGGATCTGCCTAAGAGGCTGATGTGATCCCGCACCCAGCTCAGGGCCTGGTTCATGTTGGAGGAAACTGGAGGATAAAGATACATGTCCCTCCTCCCCTCCCACTGGTCCAGCTCTGGCAGCCAATGGGAAGATGGATCATTCAGTCCACACCTTCTTACTTCTTCAGAAGCCAGTGAGCCACAGGGCTGAAACTTGGGGTCAAAGAGGTTGGCAGGCACATCCACGCAGGATGATTATCCTTCACATATGTCTATTACTTTGTAGAATAAAATATCCCCTGGTTTTGGAACTGGAAGATGGAAGTTCAAGACCAGCTGTGGGGCCTTGGGCAGGTGCCTCCCTGGGCTTTAGCTTACTCCCTGTGAAATGGGGATGATGGCAATCCCTTCCCCACCAAGTCATTGTGAGCGAGGACATGATGACACAGTGGTTGTGAAACAGTGTTGCCAGTCATATCTTTAATAAAGGGCACCCAGCCCAGCCAGTGTGGCTCAGTGGATTGAGCGCCGTCCCCTGGACTGAGAGGTCCCGGTTTGATTCCGGGTCAGGGCGCACACCCAGGTCCCAGGCTCCATCCCCAGTAGGGGGCGTGCAGGAGGCAGCTGATCAATGTTTCTCTCTCACATGGATGTTTCTATCTCTCTCTCCCTTCCTCTCTCTCTAAAAAAATCAATAAAAAATATTTAAAACAATAAAAGATAAAAATAAATAAAGGGCACCCATTTCCAGGTTCTCCCAGGCCTCAGCGGGTGCACTCCGGGTGCACATTGTCCACGTGAGGAACCACCAGCATGAACTGGGCATCCCTGCAGGGCCTCCTGAGTGGAGTCAACAAGTACTCCACGGCGCTGGGCCGCATCTGGCTGTCGGTGGTGTTCATCTTCCGGGTGCTGGTGTTCGTGGTGGCCGCTGAGGACGTGTGGGATGACGAACAGAAGGATTTCGTCTGCAACACCAAGCAGCCGGGCTGCCCCAACGTCTGCTACGACGAGTTCTTCCCCGTGTCCCACGTGCGCCTCTGGGCCCTGCAGCTCATCCTGGTCACGTGCCCCTCGCTGCTGGTGGTCATGCACGTGGCCTACCGGCAGGAGCGGGAACGGAAGTACCGCCTGAAACACGGGCCCAACGCCCCATCCCTCTACGACAACCCAAACAAGAAGCGGGGCGGACTCTGGTGGACATACTTGCTGAGTCTCATCTTCAAGGCCGCCGTGGACTCCGGCTTCCTCTACACCTTCCACTGCCTCTACCAGGGGCATTACGACATGCCCCGCGTGGTGGCCTGCTCCGAGTCACCCTGCCCCCACACCGTGGACTGCTACATCTCCCGACCCACGGAGAAGAAGGTCTTCATCTACTTCATGGTGGCCACAGCTGTGATCTGCATCCTGCTCAACCTCAGTGAGGTCACCTACCTGGTGGGCAAGAGGTGCCTGGAGATCGTTGGCCCCAGGCACCGCAGGTCTCGGCGCCGGAGTCGCCTGCATGACTCGTGCCCGCCATATGCCCTCTCCCAGGGAGAGCACCCCCAAGATGGGAACTCGCTTCTAATGAAGGCCGGGGTGGCCACGGTGGATACAGGTGGGTATCCGTAACCGGTGAGGTTGGCAACTGGGACCACCGGTCCCCCACCTGCTCCCTAAGGACACAGCAGAGCAGTGGCACTTTCTACAGCAGAGCTTGTGAGGAAGGGGCTGAGGGCTCAGGAAGCCCACCCAGGGGCCAGTGCTGGGGGTTAGTTCTGTCTCCGGGTCCTGAGTCCCAGCAGAGGGAGGTTTGATGGCAGCGATTTTATATTTGGGAATAGGGTCTGTCAGAACCCTTAATAAATATGATTTTCTCAGTACCTTGTAGACCGGGTGGGGAGTGATGGGCAGGAAAGCAAGGGAGTCACAGGACCTTGGAGAGGAGGCCAAGACCACTCAGTGGGCACTGAGCCCTGGAACCCCAGAGCCTGGTTCACCTGTCACACACACTCATACACACACAGAGTGTGCCCCCAAGGGCAGGGGCTGCGCCAGAGGTTTCTGGACTCTGTGGCCAGCTGGCCAAGGCAGGAGGGGGCCCCAGGGGACCTGTGCCCAGCACCAGTCAGTTCTCAGCGAGTGTCCCTCGGGCGAATGCATGTTGCTCAGGAGGCTCTGCGTCCCCCATCGCTCCCCCGACCCCGCCCAGTGTAAGGCCTGGTGGGCAAGTCCCGCTGAGGGGATGGGGGAGGCCTGGTGGAGGCGGGATGGTGCTGAGAGCAAATCCAGGGTGAGCGTCTGTCAGGGTGTCAAGGAAGCATATCCCCACAGGCCGGGGGCCCCTCATGGATCCTCCAGTTTGAGGAATTTTCCTTCTCTTTACTGGAGGCACACTCCTTCCCCCACCACCACCTCACCACTCAGACCTCACAACTTCCAAAGCCCCACCTGCAGCCTGGACCTGCCTGAGTCCCAGAGCCCCACCAACTGCCCACCGGACAACCCCCCAGGAGTCCCCCAGGCCTCTCCCACTCAGCAGCTCCCAAACCTGCCCTCCTCACAGATCACTCCCCACCCGTGAAGGGCACGGCCACCCACCCAGCTGTCCGAGCCAGGAGCTGGCCTGACATCCTCTTCCCTTCCCCATCTCCCAGCCCCTCCCACCCCACATCCCACTGAGCACCCAGCCCCACTCATTCCAGCCCCTTAATGCCTCCTGAGTCCGCCCTGCTCTCCCACCCCAGTCTTAACAACTCACGGGCCCCTCCCATCTGCCCCCCACTATAAGGACAGAGTGATTTTTCTATATATGGATCTCACCGTGCTGTTTCTTCTGCATTAAAAATTCTTCTACCACCACTACCCCCATTGCCCTGAACCTGGGAACCCCCTGCCCTCCCCAACCTCACCTTCTGCTTCCTCCCTCCTTGTACCAAATACCAAAGGGCTCACGGTTCCCCACCCAGACGCATCATGCTGTGACATGCCTCATGCCTACAGACATGCTGTTCCCTCTACCTGAGATGCCCTTCCTCCCTCCGCGGGGACCCTCCCAGAACCCCAGAGAACGCCTTGACTACCTTCGTGCACCAGCCTAGCTCGTGCCTCTGTTAGTCTCCCCGAAGTGGAGTGGCTGTTTCTCCCCATCAGTCTGTGAGCCCTTCACGGGCAGGGCAGGACGCTGAGTCACCCGGGCCCGGCTGCCTTCAATAAATGTTTATTAACTGAGTAAACGGGCTGTGAGGTACTTGGCAGAAGGGACGGAATCTGTTCATCTGAATCGTCCACCACACCCAGCCCAGGGAGTGCAGCAAAGTGTTTTCTCTTTATTTGTTTGGATGTATGTTTTGTTGTTGTTTGATTAACTAAGTCCAGCCTAAAGATCTCATTCGTAGGTAAGGAAACTTTGGCCTAGGGAGGGGAGGGGAACTTCCAAGTCCACACAGGTGGTTCGAGTCCGTGGGATCTGTGACCCTGTAGTCCATGGAGAGCCTCCATGTTCACCCCTGGTCATGAGCAAAGATCAGAGAGTCCCCGAGTCGTAGATCAGGGTCCCTGGAAGCAGAGCCAGCAGCAGGCATGTGTGGGCAGGTAGGGAAGGGGTGAGCTGAACAGGGTATGGGCTGGGGGAAACTCAGCCTTGGCCTGAGCCCTGTGGGGACCATAAACCCCACCACAGAGCTGTCCCTCCTGGAGGCAAGGGCATCAGGCTTTGAAACTCCCAAATCAGTCGGTCATCGGTTTCAGGCCACTGTGAGGACAGGAGGGCAGGCAGGAAGGAGTTGGTGGCTCCTACCCAGTCAAGATTAATTCTCCAGGGGCAGCTATAAGCCATGAGTAACCAACGCTCACAGCAGCTGGGGAATGGGTGTCCCCAGAAAAGGGGATAAGGATAGATCCATCTACTGAACTCCAGAAATCAAGGGCAACTGCACCTCCAATCCCAGAGAACCAGTTCAGACCAGGTGACCCCACACTGCTCAGACCAAGGGAGCTCCCATGTGCAGGCCAGTGGGCCGGCCACGGTCCACTCCTTTTGAGATTCTAGATTCCCCATTCCAGGGGCTGCTGCTGGGCAGACACGTGGCGAGAGCGTCCTGGGACCTGGCGACTCTCATGCAGCCCTCTTTGTGGTCCTGTTCCCAGAGGTCTCAAGTCCCGAGCCACGAAGACTGTCTGGCCGGCCTGAGAGCCCCGGGGGGCCTGGATTACCCTCTAGGAACATTCCAGTCATCCCACTGTTACCTTCGTCCCGCTCATACTCTCAAGACCCCTCACTGCCCTCACTCAGACCTTTCTACCTCCACCTTCCTGAGAACCCTTCACTCAACTTAGGCCCCTGCCAGCTTTCTCTTCTAGCTGCTGCCACCTACTTCTCTCCATTTCCTTAGAGACTTGACGCCCGTATGATCCTATTCATCCATGTCACCCCGATACATTTAATAACTGAATGAATGAAAGTAGAACCAAAACGTAAGCCTTGAGCACACGACGCAGGGTCTCCTGGTTTTCTCTCGTAGCCCAGGGCCACGGGACCACTGAGTGTCATTCTGTCCTGTTCATCCCCTGCGCTCCTGTTCTCTCGTGACCCCTTCCTTCACTCCATGTGGCTAGCCACTGACAGGACCGCACCCCAGACTGTATCTTCAGCCACAACTGCTCCACCTCTAGAATCTTCCATTTGACTCAAATCGACAAATATTTTTTGTTCACTTTTATGTGATAGGCCCCAGGCTAGGTGCTGAGGATTCATCTGGGAAGGATAAGACGCGGTCCCTGAGGAAGCACGGGGTGCTGGGAGACAGGGGGAGGTGGATCCAACATCCGGGCATCCAGGAAATGTTCCCTGAGGCTTCTTAAGCAGACACCTGGAGAAACGAGGAGAGGGATCCAGGCGGAAGGGACAGCCCATGAAAGGCCTAGAAAGGGAGAGTCAGCCAGGTGAGGGGTCAGGCTGAAGAAAGCAGGTGAGGTCAGGCAATGCTTTCTTTGTAAAGCCCCATTAATGATTTTGGACTTTATCCTGAGGACTATGAAAAGTCACAGGAGAGATTTAGCACAGAAGCAACGTGGCCGAATTTGCAGTGTCTGTGGTTACAGTGCAGAGAAAGGAGCCAGAGCAGGCTACCTGTTTGGATTCTGACACATAATCCAAGTGAGAAACAACAGTGGCCAAAACTAGGGTGTGCGCACTAAGGATGGAAAGAAGCAGTGGATTTAGAAATGTTTGCGAGATAGAATCAAAAAGATTTGGTAAGTTGATCGGGTGTGGGGATCAGTTAGAGACAGGAATCAAAGTGACACCCAAGTTTCTGGCTCTGGGTGGTGGTGCACTGACCAGGGGAGGAGCAGGTTTCAGACAGGGTTGAGTCTGAGAACAAACAAAATATCCTCTTTATTTTCTCTCGTTCATGGACCATCTCAGCCCTTGGCTCAATGTGTCTCCTTACTATTATGTTTATTATCATTCTTGATGATTGCATCTCTAACACCTTGACCTCTCAGTTCCTTGACTTCCTTGATTCTAACAATCTCATTCTCCATCCATTGAAGCCACCACATGAGTGCTCACACCCTAGATCTTTTCTGTACCAAGAGCTGCACCATCTCCTATCTATCCAGCTCACTCACTGGGGTTCCCACTCCTGCAATCCTTCTGCCCCACCTGTTGACCACCACTATTTCGCCATCCATCACCCCCTTCCCCTCCTCCTGTCCCTTTCCATCTTGGAATTCATGGCCCCCATGTAACTGTTGACTCGTAGATATCCTCCAGGCAAGACCCAACCTCCAGCTAAGCCCAACTCTCCGTGTGGCACCTGGAGAGTAACACCACAGGATTGGATGGTTTCCATGGAAGCTTCTGACCATAAAGCCCAAGTGGGCACTCGGCACCTCTAAGAAAGGTTACATTTTCCTAACATGTTAATACTGTTCTCAAAGATGACTATGTATGCCTCCCTTCTTTCCCCAAATCTCCAGCCCCCATTCTCCTATCTTCCATTGCAGCTGATAGCCAAGCATGGCACACCTCTGGGAACAGAAGCAATAGGCAAGCACTAAGTTATCTCCTCCCCACCAAGGCTGCCCACCTCCTGGCATGAGTGCCTGTTCACTCTGCCCTGTCCCTTCTGACACCGAGGAGGGGTCCCTGCTCCGGGTGCATCCCCCCTCCGCTTGGACACTGGGCCCCATCACCTCTCCCTTGCTCTGGACTGTGTTCCACAGCTGTCGCCTTGCAGTCCCCTTCTGTAAAGGTACTGTCATGTTTTCCTCTCTCCCTTATTTCCGTAACCCCCTCTTAACACCACCTCCTTCTCTAGCTACTGCCCCTTTTACAAAATAATAAGCTCCTCTAAAAGCTGTCTGCACTTGCTGGCTCACCTCCTCATCACATTGTCCCCCTCTCGTTAGGACTACTCTTGTCAAGGTCACCAGTGGCCAGCAAGTTGCCAGACTGAAACGGTCAGCTCTTCGTCCTCGCCTTGCTCCCTTAGCAGCACCTGGCCATTGGGAGCTGCCTCCTTAAACCACCTTCCCATGGCTCCCAGGCAGCACCCTCTCCCGGCGCTTTTCCCACCTCATCAATGGGTCTTCCTCGATCCCCATCGAAGCCTCTCCTTCCTCTTGCTGATCTCTAAATGCAGGGTGCCCCAGGGCCCCGTTCTTGCTCTCTTTCCCCTCTCTATATATTTACCCCTCTCTGATCTTGTCTAGTACCATCTATAAACTGATGACTCCCACATTTATATGTTCAGACCCAACCACTCCCATGAGTTTTAGACTCATGTATCCAAATTCCTATTAGTCACTCAACATAGAACTCCAAATACCCCAACAGAAAACACATTTAGGTTGTCTTCCTGTCTTCTCCACCTTGGAAGATGACATCCCCATCCACCCAGCTGCTCAATTAAAAAACCGAGGTGTCTCTTTCCTCAAAATTACACCCAGCATTAATTAGCAAGTCACATTAGATATAATTCCAGAATGTGTTAAAAGTCCATTCTCCCTACCATCTCCAAGTGCTTCTGTCCCAGGCCAAGCCACCTCTTGAATACCTGGACACCTGCCCCAGCTGGCTCCCTGCCTCCACTCTTGCTCCTCTGCAATTCTTGTTTTATGTGGCAGCCTGAGAAATCCTTCTACCGTATAAATCAGATCAGTCAAGTCACTCCCTTGCATATATCCCCCAAGTGACTGTACATCATGGCCATGAAAATTAAAACAAACCAAACTCTTTTCCATGGCCTACAAGGCCCCACATGGTGAGGCCTTGGCTACCTCTCCAAACTCCTCCCCCTGGTCTCCCCCTCCCTCACACCCCACCCACACTGGCCTTCTCCCATCTCAGGGTCTCTGCACTGGCTTCTGCTAGCAACACCCTTCCCCTAGACCTTCACATCTCGACTCGAACATCCTCTGCTCTGGGAGGCCATTTCTGACCCACCCTCCCCAGACGAAGCACACACACCACACACAGATTCTGCCACATGACCCCATTTTATCCTCTTCGTAGCATTTACTAGTATTTGGCATGTTCTTATTTGTTTACGTGCTAATTCTCTGTATCATCCTACTAGGATGAGCTCCTTGAGAACAGAGACTCCATCATGTTCCCCCCTTTACCCACCAGCACTAGAACCGTGCTGTAGGCACTCAATAAAAATGTGTCAATTTACTGAGTGACTGGCACCCAGGTGGAAATGTCTAGTAGGTTGCTGGGTAGAAAGGGGGAAAGGACTGGTCAGGAGATATGGGTTTCGGGGTTGTCAGCAAAACGACTGAATATGCGGTAAGATTTTCTCCAAAATTACCACTCAGGTAGGAAAGATCTGTCTTATATTCAAGTCCTTACAAAGTCTACATTATGGTGCATGCTCTTAATTACTGCCTTTTGAACAACAAAACACTCTTTGGGGAAAACTCATTAGCCTGAAATAACCTCAATCATGAAGTTTTGGATTCTCATGGAAGTCTCTTGGCAGAATCAGGAAAAAAGTGAAGACAAACACATTACACACAGATTGAATCATTATTCCCGGGAGTGTTGCAAGTAGCGTCTTTTTAAGCAAGCCCTTTATTAAAAAAATCACTTGAAGAACAATAAAGGAAGTGGTTATGCTGTGGAAATGATAAACACATACCTACCAGATTTGTTTTTAACTTATGCAACCTAATATTATGCAACCAGGCTTTGGTGGCAAAGAATAAAGTTCACGGCAGCATACATTGAAAAAGTGCTATGTCACAAATATTTGCACAAAAAGTTTGTGTGTTCTGTTAAAGGTTAATGATAACAAAACTCTTAATGATATTGATGCAGGTGTTAAGGGAAAATGTTAAAAAGCTTCAATAAAATTGCTTCATGAAATACGAGTAAAGAAAAAAATAATACATCTTACTACACTGTTTATATGAGGTTTTTTTTAATGTGTAGCAAACTAAGTTAATAAATTGTTATTTCAACTATGCTAAATGTTTATGTGTTCAAATCAGCACCCAGACTTTTTGGAGGGTCTCCTCATTGGGAATATAGGGGTTGCTTTTTATTTGGCATCATCTTGTACAGTAGGTGGTAACTTGAGCCTGGAGAGTGGCTGACATTGTACAGACTCTGGGGGAGCGATGAGAAGATGCTCTCGGATGGAGGCTGAAAGGCCCATTAGAGCCTGCCTGTGGACTGAGCGTTGCCCATGGACTGAGGGGTCCCAGTTCGATTCCCGGTCAGGACACTGCCCAGGTTGCAGGCTTGATCCCCAGTGAAGGGGGCGTGCAGGAGGCAGCCGATCAATGTTTCCCTCTCACATCGATGTTTCTTTCTCTCTCTCCCTTCCTCTCTCTCTAGAAAATCAATGAAGACATGTTTTTTAAAAGGCCCATTAGAGTGGGGGAAAGCCAGCAAAAGGGGAACTGTGGGGTAAATTAGTATCATAGGAGCCAAGAGAATGTAATATCACAGAGGAGGAAGATGATGTCACAGAAGCCAAGAGACAAGTGTTCTAGAAAGGTTTCTAGAACTAGAGGGTTTTAGAAGAGGAGTCTCTAGAGGAGAAAGTGATCATTAGGGCCAAACACTGCCATGGGTCAAATCAGATCAAGACTGATGAGTGCTTGTTAGATGAACACAAAGGGCCATTGACACCCCTGGCAGGTATCTCACAGAGAACCGGGTCCCAGTGAAATGAGGGGACCTGCAGGGCCAAGGAATTGGCTAGCGCTGTGTGGACAGCTGACTGGAAATGGCGGCTGCCGGAACAACAGGAAATGAGAGGGTGTTCGTTGCAAGGGGATGGACACAGTCACAGATTTTTTCTTTTACAGTGAAGAGAATTGGGGATATTTAAACAGTGATGACATAAACCCAGCGGAGAGGGGAAAAGGCCAAGGGCCCCAAGAGAGCCAGAGGGAACGGGGTGCAGAGCCCCGACGGAGGCTCGCTTGACGGGACAGTGACAGGCCTGCTGTTGAAGGAGAGGAAAGGAGGAAAGGGTGGGACGGGTGTAGGCCACCCCACGCTCTAACCGCGGCCTCCCCCACCCTCACTCAGCTCCTTCCTCAACATCTGTTCATGTTTGTTCCACAGATCAACATGTGACCTAGGTAGGCACCTCCAGACCTGCCCCTGCAACCTTCTCCCAATCTGCCTGCCCCTCCACTTGCTTCCTTCTGTATCCAGCCTAAACTTGGGCTCTGCCGCCTCCCACCACCCCATCTCACATGGGAGCTTCTACACTGATGTCTGCCTCCCTACTAGACTGCAAGCTCTGTGAGGGCAGGAACAGCACTGTCCGGTCTGCCAATGTAGCTGCAGGCCCTGCACCAGGCCAGGCATGCAGTAAAGGGGTAATAAATAATGACTGAGATGATGACGGAAATGAATTGCTGTCCTACCAATATCCCCACTGTCCCTCTGCTCCTCTTGCTCAGCCAAACTCCAGGCCCAGAGGTGCTCTCCCATCTCTTCGCCCTGCGCTAGGTGCTGGAGCGCATCACAGCAGGGGGTGAGGCCACTGCAGATTCGAGCTGCCCGCACAGTCGGGCAGTCCTCATCCCTCCCTGCCGTCATCTCGCTGCGGTGCCGCATGGTGGTAGCCTTCTCGACCTTCTACACTCTCTTCAGACCTTCTAGCCAGTTCTATCTTGATCTCTTCCTACTCCTCAGAGAAAGGAGAAGCTGTCTCAGAAGAATATTCTCCCGTCAGCGGCCACCAGACCTCCAGACCTATCAGTGTCCACGCCCGGCCTCCCTCCTCCCCCACAGCGGGAAGTGGTGAGCCGACCCCCACGCATGCTCACACCTCCCCACCTGTGCCCACGGTCCCCTCTCTGCCCGCTCCTCACTCTCTCCTGCCCTTCCAACCTCTGTCCCCTGGCTCCTGGCGTGTGGGCATGCTCACACCTCCCCCATCAAAGAACAACAACAATGCTTGCCCTTGGCCCCAGACATCCCGCAGCTCGCTCCTTATTGCTCTTGGCTTTCACAACTGTGCTTCCGGAAGCAGAGGTCTGCACTTTCTATCTCGCCTTCCTCCCTCCCACTCACCTCACCAGCCCTGATCCAGTCTCTGCCCCACCACCTCACTCCAGCCGCCTAGCCCTTGCCAAGCGCACCTACAATTCCTTCGCCACTAAGCCCCGTGGGTGCTCCCAGTCCCCGTGGGTGCAATGAGCCACTGAACAGAGTAGATGGCCTTCCCTCTTGAACCTCTTCCGAATGCCACCCATGCCACTCGTGTTCTGTCCACCCGGCACTTCTCCTCTCCCTCTGAGGTTCAGCGCTAGGACAACTGCCGGGCGTGCGGCCTGCCCCTGACCTCGGGCGGGGATGTGCTCCCGCTGAGGCCGCTCAGGCTTCTGCCCCAGACTACTTGAATCCCTTCTAAGGAAAGCATGTGGCAACAACTCCTGCAAGGTGTGAGCTCAAAGCTGCTGACGACCATGAGCAAAGCTAAAGCCCGTCAGTACTTGGAGAGAAGGAAGCCAACAAGGTGAGGCAAGCAGGAGAGGGGTCCTAGACACACCTAGACCTGACTGCAGCCAGGTGCTTCTGCGGCCCGAGGTGCTCCTGCCCTTCCCAAGTTTCTACAAACCAATCAACTCCCCTTTGTGCCCAAACTAATCCAAGTTGGATTTCTTTCCTTTGCAATCGAGAGACAAACTAACACACCCAGGCTTCATAAACACTATTCTTTTATTTTTTTCTTCAGTGCCAACCCCCCCCCCTTCATTGGGGAGGTCCTCAGGGCTCTGTCCGAGGCTGTCCCCTCTGCTCAGTCTCCACACCCGCCCTGGGTCAGCTCGTTCTGTCCGTGGCCTTTATTACCATCTAGTCACTGCTGACTCCCAGACTTGTATTTCCATCCCCCTTCCCTCTCTTTTTTCTAAATACTTTTATTGTGATAAAATATACATAACATAAAGTTACCATTTTAACCTTTTAACCTTTTTCTTTTAATCCTCACCCAGGATATTTTTCCATTTATCTTCAGATAGAGTGGAAGGGAGAGGGTAGAGGGAGAGAGAGAGACAGAGACAGAGAGAAACAGAGAGGAACATTGAGGTGAGCGAGACACATCGAGTGGCTGCCTCCTGCACGACCCTGACCAGGGCCACGGATGAACCGCAACCGAGGTACGTGCCCTAGACCGGAATCGAACCCAAGACTCTTTCGTCTGCAGGCCGATGCTCTAACTGCTGAGCCAAACAGGCCAGGGCCATTTTAACCGTTTTTAAGTGTACAATTCAGTAGTGTTGCTTACATTAACAATGTTGTGCCCTGGCCAGTTTGGCTCAGCGGTTAGAGCGTCAGCCTGCGGTCCGGAGAGACCCGGGTTCGGTTCCCGCTAAGGGCACGTACCTCGGTTGCAGTTTGTCCCCGGCCTTGGTTGGTCGTACGGGTGGCAGCCACTCGATGTGTCCCTTTCACATCGATGTTTCTCTCTCTCTTCCTCTCTCCCCCTCCCACTCTACCTGAATAAAAAATGGAAAAATATCCTCGGGTGAGGATAAAAAAAAAAAAAAACAACAATGTTGTGCAACCATCACCACTATTTCCAGAACTTTTTCATCACCCCTAACAAAAACCCTGTACCCATTAAACAATAACCCCCACTGACCCCTCCACCCAGCCCCTGCTAACCCCCATGACTCACTGTCTCTATGAATTGACCTACTGTAGATATTTCATATAAGTCCAATGATATACTAGCTGCACTTTTGTGTCTGACTTATTTCACTTAGCACAGTGTTTTCAAGATTCGTCCATATTGTAGTATATATCAGAACCTGATTCTCTCTCATGACTGAATAATATTCTGTTACGTGGATTCACCACATTTTGTTATTCATTCTTCCCCTGCTGGACATGTGTCTTGGCTCTTGTGAACAGTGCTATTGAGCACATTCGTGGAAGGTATTTGTTTGAGCCCCTGTTTTCAGATCTTTCAGTTATGCCTAGGTGCGGACTTGCTGGGTCCCATGGTAATTCTACATTTAACTTTCTGAGGAACCACCACACTTTTTCCACAGTGGGGCACCATTTTGCACGTGCTCTCACAATGCACACGGGTGCCCATTGTTCTTCTCTTTCCTGAGGCTCAATCCCATGCATCACGCTGCCCCCTGGACATGCTCTGGGAATTCAGGCCACCCCAGCTGGGCATTGGGATGCAGTGGGAATCTGGCTTGTGGAAACCACCAGTCCCGGGGCACACCTGCCCCGGAGGCTCTGGGAGGGCTAGGTGATGGGCAGTACGTGAGGGGCAGGGATGGCGTGCGGGATGGGGCGAAACTGTCTGTTGTGCACTTGCATCATCAGAAAGGGTTTTTACAGGCCATGTCAGAGCTCCAATGGCCTTCTCCATGGCTAGATTAGAATCTCATTCACAAACACATGTATCATTTAGAGAACCCCAGGCACAATGACCCCATCGATTTCCTCTGCCTCTCCAACCTGCTCCTCTACTTGTGCTTCCCAGCTCAGCGAATGGCAAACCATCTACTCAGGTGCCTGTGTCAAGATCTCCAATTTACAGGAACAGAGTACCGGAACCACGGCCCTGCAGCCCCGCCCAGTCTGGGCTCTCCTCCCCAATGCCCAGTGCCCATCACCTCCGCAGCCTGGGGTCAAGGCTCTGGGAGCTCCCACACTGCAGATGGCAGGCTGATTTCAGGCATATTGCACAGCCACCTCGATACCCCACACCCTTGCAGCTCGAAGGACAGCCCGAGCAAAGAGCCTCCTCCCATCGGGAAGAGAGCACAGGCTGGGTGAGGCCAGACAACAGCTCAGCCAACACCTGAGTATCAGGGGTTTGGGCCTGGTGGCAAGAAGGACGGGAGCCAGCCGGTGTGGCTCAGTGGATTGAGCATTGTCCCATGGACTGGGGTCCCAGTTCGATTCTCGGTCAGGGCACATGCTCAGGTTGCAGGCTTGATCCCCAGTAGGGGGCATGCAGGAGGCAGCTGATTGATGTTTCTCTCATATCGATGTTTCTTTCTCTCACTTCCTCTCTTTCTAAAAAATCAATTAAAAAATATTTAAAAAGAAGGAAGGGAGACAGACGAGGCTCAGTCAGCAAAGGCTTCCCGGAGAAGGCAGGCAGTCAGGGAGGAACTTCTGGAGGGCAGGAGGACGGGATGCTAAGCTGGAAGGAAACCGATGAAACAGCTGCTGTGTGCTGGCCTGGCAGGACCTCAGTGTGCTTGGTGGGTTTCAGTCACTCATTCTGCAAGTTCTTTTGTCTACGATGAGCCAGGCGCTGTTTTGGGCATTGGGCGTACACTCAGGAACACAGCAGACAAAAGTTATTGTCCTCGGCCCTGACCAGTTTGACTCAGTGTTTAGAGCATCAGCCCGCGGACCAAAGAGTCCCAGGTTCGATTCCAGCCAAGGGCATGTACCTCAGTTGCAATTTGTCCCCAGCCCAGTTGGGGTCGTGCAGATGGCAACCAATCAATGTGTCCCTTCCACATCAATCTCTCTCTCTCTCTCTCTCTCTCTCTCTCTCTCTCTCTCTCTCTCAAGATAAATGTACAAATAACCCCAGGTGAGGATTAAAAAAAAGAAGTTATTGTCCTCGTAGATTCTCACAATGGGGAAGACAATTAAGAAGAATAAGCAAACTATAAAATATGTTACATGAGTGTAGTGCTAAGGGGAAAAAAATCAAGCAGAAAGGGGTGGGGAGTGTTGGGAGGGGAACTGCAGTGTTAAATGGGGAGGCCAAGGAAGGTCAGGGCAAGCCAGGCAGAGATCAGGGGGAGTGCACCAGATAGAAGGAAGGGCAGGTGCACAGGCACCGAGGCTGGGGAAGACCCCGTGTGCACCCAGGACAGCAAGAAAGCCAATGAGGCAGGGCAGCAGGTAAGCCAGAGCTTCTGTAGGAGGCCTGAGAAGGACCAGCTCACATTGGTTCCTTCAAGCCATCCTGACGCCTTTGGCTGTCCCTCAGAGTAAGCAGGAAGCCAGGGGTGCATTTTGAACAAAAAATGGCATGGTTCCCTTAGTGGTGGTGTTAGCAACAGATGAATGGGGGCAAGGGATAAAGCAGGGGGAGACCAGCTACAAGCTATTGCAATAATGCGGGGGGCGGGGTGATTCAGGGCATTCCTCCTGCCAGGATAACGTAAATGGAGAAGTGGCCGGGCTCTTAAAACAATTTGAAAATAGCACCAAAATGATTCACTGACACTGAACGCAAGGTATGAGAAAGAGTCAACAATGACTCTAAAGTTTGGGCCTAAACCAGTAGATGAGTAAAATTGCCCTTTACTCAGAGTGAGAAGAGAAAGTTAGAGAGGAGAATAAGCAGTAGGTTTCCAGGTGAAATGCAGGACACCTGCCCAGCCAGTGTGGCTCAGTGGACTGAGTGTCCCCCATGGACTGAAGGGTCCCGATTCGATTCCCAGTCAGGACACGTGCCCAGATTGTGAGCTCAGTCCCTAGTGGGGGGCATGCAGGAGGCAACCGATCAGTGTTTCTCTCTCTCTCTGAAACAATAAATAAATAAAAATAAAATAAACGCAGGACGCCCCATCAGATGTGAATTCCTGATTCACAACAAATAACTTTTTTTTAGCAGAAGTATGACCCATGTACCGTCTGAAATTCAAATTTAACTGAGTATCTGGTTTGGGAGTTTGTTTTTGTTTGCTTTGTTCCTAAACCTGGAAATCCTCAGAAAAGAGCTTAATTCAAGACAGGATGGGTTTGTGATATCTGCTAGCTATCCACAGGCAGGAGCCCAGCAGCCGCTGCCCTGAATGGCCTGGACTTCAGGGAAATGTCTGGGCTGAAGATCAGGCTCCAGGAGTTGTCAGCCTAATTTTGGTATTTAAACCCTGAGATTTGATGATCCTACCCAGAGACTGAAGGCACACAGGGAAGGGAGTCCAAGGCCTTTGGCCCCTGGCACCCCAGTATTTAGAAGTTAGGGTGATCTGGAGGCACCAGCAAAGGAGACTGAGAAAGAAAGGCCAGAGGGAAGGAGCAAAGTCAGGAGAGAGGGGTGTTCTAGCAGCTAAAAGCTGCTGGAGTGCAGGAAGATGAGGGTTGAAACCTGACCGTGGCGTTTAGCTGCGGGAACCGTGGCGACAGCAGTTTGAGTGGACGATGGGGAGCAAAGGCCTGATTAGAGTAAATTCAAAAGACAAAACAATGGAGATCATGAGTCAAGACAACTCTTTTAAGAAGTTTTGCTATAAAGGGAAGGGAGAAATGAGGCAGATGCTGAAAGAAGCGGGGTCAGAGGTGGTGTGTTTATTTGTTTGTTTGTTTGTTCTTAAGATAGAGAAATACCAGCACCTTTACTGTAATGGGAAAGAGCAGAAGGGTGGTGATGGAGAAGGGGCGGAGTGAGGTCCCAGGTGGGTGAGAAGGGGTGGGATCCAGTATACACATAGAATGGTTGAATCCTGACAGCAACTTAGAAAAGTCATGTGTTACCTCTTTTACTCAAGGATAAAGTTGCGCAGGCAGATGTTTCAAGTAACCCAGGGTGTCTTGGAAGGAAAGCAACATTAGAGCCTGGGTCTAGAACATCTCTTCCTCCCTGGTCACAGCCCCAGACACGCTGGAGCAGGGCTGGAAGCCCCCATTCCTCCGCCTGACCTGTTTTCCACCTCTCTGCCCCACCTCTCTGCCTCATGCTCACAAACAAGGGAAATCCCAGCCAGAGAGAGGGCCCTGCCCCTTTCCAGACAGCTCCTGCCCGAGGCCTGGACAGAGTTGCAGACACAGGGGCGGCCTGAGAGCAAGACCAACCTGGGCCACAGCCTGGGCCGGAAGAGGTGCAGTGACAGGCTCAGGGTCTGACACCTTCAGAGAGCAGGTGTGGGCCCCGAGGGAAGTGGGGGCGGCTGGGACGGCTGCCAAGGCCCAGGTCTAACACAGCCTTGCCCCGAGGCTAGGGGATGGCCTAGATGGCCTCCCACATACTACCCAGCTCAGGGAGCAGAACTTCGATGTGGGACAGCAGGGCCTCAGAGCCTCTTTCTGGAACAGAGACTCTTCCAGCTCCCCCTAGTATAGGCGAAGGCCCATTGTTGGGGTCACTGCCTGATGTCAGGAGTGAGGGGACAGCATCTGGCAGGGTCAGAATGATCGGACCTAAGCAATAAAAGCACCTGGTCACCAGAGCAGAAAAACCCAACTGCACAGAGACACCACCATCTCACATACAGTCACAATCTCCCAAATCCCTCCAGCCACCTCCGCAACCATGCACATTCATAAGCACACACACCAAACACACACACACACTCACTCCCATGCTGCCCCTTGTGCACACAGGTACCCAATCTCAAATGCAAACACCTCTCACACGTCACCCTGTGCACAGCCAACATTGACTTGACAAACAGTGACTGGGCGACAGCTACTTCAGGCCCTGCTCTCCTGCAGGCGACTTCACAGGAGGTCCTGAGATAACCTCAGATGTGGTGACCAGGAAATACCTCTACAAGAAGGCGAGACCTGGAGACGGAGGAGGAATCTGCCAGGTGAAGAGCAGTTCAGGCGGAAGGAATAGCCAATGCGAAGGCCAGAGGCTGGACCGAACAGGCCAGTGTGACCGGAGAGGAGTGATCCAGAAGACATGCGGGGGAGATGAGGCGGGTTAGGTCACTCGGGGCTTTGTAGGCCAGTGTCAGGAGAGTGGGTGTTCGTGTCAAGGTAATGGTAAGTTACCACAGATTTTAATAGGGGAATGACATAACCCGATATAGCATTAAAGCACTACTTTAGCTACACGAAACTATGGGAGAAAAAAATTGATTCCATTCTCAGAATGAGGAAGGCATTTCTAGTTATGAGCAAACCCAGAGGCCATCAAAGATAAGATTGATGCATTTGACTACCAAAGAAAAAAGTTTAATTCTATACAAAGTCAAAATACAAGTGTCAAACCGGGAGGGAGGAATCCTTTCTCTTTGTGCCATTAACAGAGGGCTTCTTTCTTTAATCGGTAAAGAGCTCCTAAGAAATCAATAGTAAAAAAGTCAATCATCTAATTGAAAAAATGGGCAAAGGTAAAGGACAGTCACAGAAAAAGAAACAAGTGGTTCTTAAGTATATGTAAAGATGCTCATTGTCACTCAGAAGAACAGAAGTGCAAATTAAAAATATAATGAGATACCATTGGCAAAGATCATTCAGTTTGATAATGCTCTGTATTGGCAAGAATATGAAGAAACAAGCCCTCTCGTGTCTGCTGGCAGCGTAAAATGATACATCTATGGAGGGGATTTAGCAATATTTATCAAAACTTTAAATGAGCCTACAACGTTAACCCAAAATGTCCACTTCTAGAAATACATCTTATAGACATAATTTTAAAATGTGTTAATGATGCTTTGTCTAAGGATATTTATTGCAATGGTGTTTATCTTAGGAAGACATGTAAGATTGAAAGAGCCTTAGTTTTCCTTAATATAGAACTGAGTAAATATATTATGGTACATATACTATTCAGCAGGTGGTATTTTTTTTTAAGAGGCAGCTCTACATCTACTGAAAGGAGAACATGGAGTGCTATTCAGTTATTTAAGCTAAACGGATGAGCTGCTTCTATAGCTGCTGAGAGAGGACGATGCCCTACGTTTCGTTACATGGAAACAGTGAAGTGCAGCACATGTGCATAGCATACCTCCGTGGGGTAAACGTACAAAGAATACTGCATCTGTGTAGCCAAAGATGCACAGGTGATCTCAGAACGGAAAAACGAGTCGCTGGAAAACTGGTGATTGGGGGCAGCCCTGGCCACGTAGTCTGGTGTTTGGGGAGAAGTCAGGAATTGCTCTAGAAATGTGAGATTCCTCAGCAAATGGATGGTATTGAAAGCCCCAGGACTGGATGAGCTCACCCAGGATAGAGGCTGAGCCCTGGGACATGCTCACTCTGGCGACAGGGATGGAGGCCTCTAAGGTACAAGGAAACGGGAAATGTGGTATAGGAAGCCAAAACAAGACAGTGTCTTGAGAAGGAAGGGGTGGTCAGCTGTGTCGAGTGCTTCTGAAAGTCCAGAGGGGTGGGGACAGAGAGGTGACTATTAGATTTAGCATCATGGAGATCCATGGCGATTCATGGAGTGGTTTTTAGTGACATGGTGGGGACAGAAACATTGTTCAAATGGGTTGAAGACTGAGTAGAAGGTAAGGAAGTGGGTATCTGGTTTTGCTCTGAAATGCAGCAGAGCAACAAGTGGTCGGTAGCAGGTGGCAGAGTTATGGACCCCATCATACTCACACAGCTCCCCACACCAACACATGCACAGAACCTCCCGGACCACCCCAGCTCTGCTGAGTCTCAGCAGTGATTTTTTATTATTATTATTCTTTATTGATTTTTTAGAGAGAAAGGAAGGGGGAGAGAGAGATAGAATCATCGATGAGAAAGAACATCGATTGGCCACCTCCTGCATGCCCCCAACTGGGGCCCACAACCTGGGCATGTGTCCTGACTAGGAATCGAACCGGCGACCTCTTGATGCATACATAGGTCGATGCTCAACCACTGAACCACACCAACTGGGCTCAGCAGTGATTTTAAGTGCCATGACCCAGTGAGTGGAAACATGGCTGAGGCCTACAGAACTGACTCTGCTCTGATCATCTGTGTGACCCTGGGCAAGTCACCTAATCTCTCTTGCCTCAGTTTTCTCATTCATAAAAGTGGGAAGGATCCCATCATCACCTGGCACTGTGAAGATGAACTAAAGCCTGTGGGACACCACCTGCACAAGGATGTCTCAGAGCTAACAATGGCACGTTAGTTCTCTGTCACAATGAGTAGGATGAAGGTGTAATTGATCTTCCCAAGTTTGGGGGCATTTTGAGAATGCCATTAATTATCCCAGAGCCACAGGCATAAATGGGTAGTCCTGGGAAAATGAGTCACCCTTGTGTCTGCAACATCACCGCTGTTGAGACTGCAGGGCTGAAGCCCTACCTGACTAAGATCTCCGAACTCCCCAGGGAGACAGGAAACACTGGGTTTCCCTCGACCAGGCTGGGGTGCCAGGGGCTTTCATTAGTTTCCTAACAAGGGCGCAGTAGTAAATAAGACAAAGTGTCCTAGTCCCGAGAGTCCAGCTCAGCGCCAGGCCCACCTCCCTAGGCAGCGGTCTATAGCACGATCTCTGCACTCACCCACCCCACCCTCCTCTGCCCTTGTAGTACTTCCAGGCAATGACCTGCCCCCATCCCCATCTCATTTCCAGGCACAGGATTCGCTTTGCCCCTTCCCCCTCGGGTTCTCCAAAGTGCACGTGTTTCATTCGAGGATACGGAGCTGAGGCAGCACGGCCGGGGAAGATTCATCGTGCAGGAAAGGCAGGTCCCAGGAGTGCTCCCACGCGGGGCCGAGGCCGGGCGGGGACCGTGACCCGCGGGACGCGGGCACAGCACCAGTGGTAATGCGTGTGGGCGAGCCGTGATTGCAGTCCGTGCCCGGGCCACAGTACTTGACAGTTTATAGTGCTTCCCGCCCCTAATCCCATTGGAGCCTTTGCAACAGCCCTGCCCATGGCCACCAATGCCCCTGTTCACACATGAAAAACCGTGGCTGGGACGAGTGAGAAACCTCGCTCGTGCCAAGACTGCCCTGCGAACTCGCGGCAGGTGGGGGCTAGACCCAGACCCTCCGCGGCGGGCGGGGTCCCAGGCTCCTCCCCCGACCCTCCCTCCTCTCCGCCGCCCCCAGGGTGTGCCAACCTCGGCGTGAGCCTCGCAGAGACGGCCGGGCCCCAGCTCCCGGCGCCCCCGCCTCTACTGCGAACCTCGAGCTCGCGGGGTCCCGGCCCCGCGCTGGCCGCACCGCTGCGGGTAAGTGCTGGGTGCGGGCGGGCCCCCCGGACGCTGAGCCTCCGCGGATCGGCTGAGGATCGGGGACGAGTGGAAGCAGGTGGTGATGGAGGGACCTCCCCACCCCATCCACTCGCTGCCCTCTCTCCCCTGGATTCTGGGCGGGCGTGGGGGCTCCAGCCGCCGGAAGGTTCCCAGAAACCCCCTCCTGTGCCCGCAAGTTCCCAAACTGCCTGAACCGGGAGGAGGGTCGCAGGAGGGAGCAAGTTGTGTTCCAGATTTTGTTGGGAATCCCCGAAAGCCAAGTTACACGCGGGTTTTCGACCGCGCAGGGTGGGTGCCCCTGTCCCCCCCACCCCCCCGTTGTTCTAGACTCAGATGCAGTTCTGTCCTGGCGGGGTGGGAGGCATTGCAGAGTGGGGACCAAACTGGGTGCTTCTTGGTCCAGGTGCTGGGGGAAAGCGGGTGGCTGGGCGCTGTTATTGGGGGACTGCGGGCGGTGGGGAGTCAGAACCGGCTCCACCAGTGCCGAGCCTGGGCTTGGAGGGGAATTCTTTGCCGGTGAGTCGCGTTCCTGGGGTGTGTCAGGCGGGACTGGGCAGACAGGACCAGAGGGTGGAAGGTGAGACCTGGAGGGGCTACACCTGGAGACACATGTCAGGACTCCTCTTCTCCCCGGGCTGGCGAACACTTTCCTCGAACTTCCACCAGGTGAGTGGCAGCTGGAGAGGCATTGGCCTCTTAATTCTGAGAACAGCTCCCGAAAGGAGGACTTACTTCCTTTTAGAGATAACAACGTGCAGTGAAGGCGGTTAGGGAAATACTGGAAGTCTCCTAGCTAGTAAGTGGCTGAGCTGAGGCTTGAATCCACACTCCACACACTGCCCCTCCCCAAAGGCCAGGTCTCAGAGGAGGGTGTCCAGGGATGGGGTCTTCCGAAGTCACCCCATCCTGTCCCAGATTCCCAGAGAAGAGGCATCAGGAGGGCTGAGGTGCTGAGAAGGACCTGCACCTAGTGAAGGAAGGTCTTTCCCCCAAGCTACCTTGTCCACACTGTCCCTTGGGGCTCCTGCCGACAACTCCCGGCCCTCCCTCCAAGCTGCCTCTGTAAGAATTCAGCATTCTTTTGCTTGTTCATCCAACTTGTATTGAGTACCTACTATTTGCCAAGCACTAGACACTAATTAAGCACTAAGCAAGACAGAGTTGACAGTCTAGTGGGGGAGACAGACAATAAGTATAAACAAATAAATAAATAAATAAAATACTTTGATTTCAAGTGGTAATTAAATGCTATAAAGAAAATACAGGGGACAGCCCTGGCCCATTTGGCTCAGCAGTTGGAGTGTCAGCCTGTGGACCGAAGAGTTGTGGGTTCAATTCCAGTCAAGAGCATGTACCCTGATGGGGTGGTGCGGGAGGCAGCGGGTCCATGTGTCTCTCTCACATCGATGTTTCTCTCTCTCTCTCTCCCACTGACGATAAATGGGAAAATACCCTCAGGCGAGGATTTTTTAAAAAGAAAGAAAATAAAGGGGACAGAAGCAGAGTGACTGGGAGGGAACGGGCTCCCAGATTCAGGGTTATCTGGGGAGGCCTGTAAGGCAGCAATTTTCAACCACGATGTTGAGGCAGGCACACCGGTGTGCTGCAGAAATTTTTAAAACACGCGATGCCTGACTCTTTGGTCAGGGACACTGACCTCTTTTCCCTTAGGCTGTCAAATTTTAAAAATGACAATGGCCAATACAACAATAGCAGTCCAGTGTGAATGAATCAAAATTGTACCTATTTTTTGTCAGATCGGCAAAATATATTTTTTGGTGTGCTGCAGAATTTTAGTAATTAGTTTGTGTGTGCCATGAGATGAAAAAGGTGGTGCTGAAGCAACCGCAATGAGACACAAAGATCAAGAACCAGGAAAAGGTTCTCGCCTTGGTAGAGAGATGGCGTCCAGCAGCTCCAGGTGTACGTCTTATTCCTCTGGCAACCCTAGCGCCACAGGTGTCTGGGGAGGCCTCCTGCATGCTCCCATAGCACCCTGCAGCTCGTCCTGTGCTGCCCCTCTGCAGTCCCCTGTCTACTTACTCTCCCATCTGCGGCTGTATCATAAGCTCCAAGAGGATATTTCCTACATTTGTCTCATTTATTCTCGTATCTCCAATTCCTAGCTCTTTGTCTGACACATAGCAAACTCTTAATAAATATCAAGAAAAAAGAAAAGGTTGAAAATCGCTGCTCTAAAGAGATGTTTGAATAGAGGCCTCAGTGGTGAGAAAGATCCAGCCACATGAGGTTCTGCAGGCAGAGCATTCCAGGCAGCAGGAAAAATTACAAAGCCCCCTGGGTCCCCAGCGTGGCCAGAGCAGAGAGAGGCAGGGTGAGAGTATCAGAGAGAAAGGTGAGGATGTAGAATGGGGAGGGTGCAATTCTAAGTGTAATGAGAAGCTAGTAGAGAGTTCTAAACAAGGGAGTGACATGGTCCAATTTAATGGATTCTAGGGGTACAGGAGCAGATATTGAAAGACCGGTGAGGGAGCGTGGCAATACCAGCAAGAGTTGATGGTGGCTTGGACCAGGGTGGTGGCAGTGGAGGGGTGAGAAGTGGCCGTGCAGGGGCTGGACCAACAGGCACCATGCATGCTCAGTCACAAACCCAGCTCCAGGAGCACTCACATGTGCACAGAGACTCACACACACCTGGAGAGCCGCATGCTGACACGCCCATGGCAACACACCAGGTACACACAGGCAGACCCACCCATCCACACCCTCTGAGTCACCCTCTGAGCAGAAGATGTGTGATCTGAAGGCCTGAACAAAGCATGTTTCCCCACCACAAAGCCTGATATCCAGCATGGCTGGGGTGGCTGGGGTGCACCGGGGCCTGGCACAGGGAGCAGGGAGTCTATCTAAATGGTCTCTGGATCTGCTATCCCCCAGAGCCAGACCATTACCCCCCCTTCACACCCCCAACATGAATTGGTCTCCCAACTTCACCACCCACCAGCTGTGAGACCTTGGGGGGTTATTTGCCCTCTCCCGGCCTCAGTTTCCTCCCTGTAGAATAAGATTCAATCCCCTAGCCTCACAGGATGGTAGCAAGGCCTCAACGAGGTAAGTTGCAAGAACCTGGTCTGGGGCAGTCATCCAGCAGAGAAGGAAGAGGTGGTGGTGATAGACAGTACAGCCCTGGCATCCATAGTCCAGCCTTGAATCCAACCTTAGTTTTATTTTTTTTTTCTTTATTGATTTCTAGAGAGAGAAGGGAGAGGGAGAAAGAGAGAAACAAGGATGAGAGAGAACATCAATTGGCCACCTCCTACATGCCCCCCACTGGGGATCAGGCCCACAACCTGGGCGTGTGCCCTGACCTGGAATCGAATCAGCGACCTCTTGGTGCATGGGTTGACGCTCAACCACTGAGCCACACCGGCCGGGCCCAACTCTAGTTTTAAATGAGTGACTTGGCCTCTCTAGATTTCATGAGTGGCCAGCATTTATTGAGCACTTAATATGTACTAAATTGTAACCCTTATCTTCAACTGTAAATGAGGAGCATTATAGTATCTACGCCATGGGGTCATTATAAGGATTAAATAAAATCCTGCACATAAAGTGTTGAGGGGGTCAATGGGAGAAAAAACGGGGGGATATCTGTAATACATTCAGTGATAAAGATAAGTTGTTTTTTTTTTAAGTTCTGTGCTCGGCTCATAGTAAATGGTAATTGTTACACATTTTTACACAGCAGGTACACATTCCCTTCCTTCTGATATACTATTTCTGTGACTTGAAACAGATTACCTACCCTCTCTGCCTATTCTTTATCTATAGTTTAGGCAGCATGATATTCCTGATGTAATGAGGTCTTCGGGATGATTGAGTGAGTCCCTCCACACAGAGCTCAGAACAATGCCTTATACATTGTACATAGTAAAAGCTCAATAAATGTCACCTATTCATTAACATAAGGTTTCTCCTATTATTCCATCAGGTGTGCACGGCCCCCGGCGCCCCTACCAGGCACCAGGCTCCCGGCACCCCTACCAGGCACCATGGACTGGAAGACACTCCAGGCCCTACTGAGTGGTGTGAACAAATACTCCACGGCATTCGGGCGCATCTGGCTGTCGGTGGTGTTTGTCTTCCGGGTGCTGGTGTACGTGGTGGCCGCAGAGCGCGTGTGGGGGGACGAGCAGAAGGACTTTGACTGCAACACCAAGCAGCCAGGCTGCACCAACGTCTGCTATGACAACTTCTTCCCCATCTCCAACATCCGCCTCTGGGCCCTGCAGCTCATCTTCGTCACATGCCCCTCGCTGCTGGTCATCCTGCACGTGGCCTACCGCGAGGAGCGGGAGCGGCGGCACCGCCAGAAGCACGGTGACCAGTGCGCCAAGCTGTACGACAATGCAGGCAAGAAGCACGGCGGCCTGTGGTGGACCTACCTGCTGAGCCTCGTCTTCAAGCTCGTCATCGAATTCCTCTTCCTCTATGTGCTGCACACTCTCTGGTATGGCTTCAGCATGCCACGCCTCGTGCAGTGCTCCAACGTGGCACCCTGCCCCAACGTGGTGGACTGCTACATTGCCCGGCCCACTGAGAAGAAGGTCTTCACCTACTTCATGGTGGGCGCCTCTGCCGCCTGCATTGTGCTCACCATCAGCGAGATCTGCTACCTCATCTTCCACAGGGTCCTAAAAGGCGTCCGCAAGAATAGGTCCCCAGGCAGCCACAATGCCAGATCCTCAGCCAGCCGGGCCTCCACCTGCCGCTGCCACCACAAGCTGGTGGAGACTGGGCAGTTGGTCGTGCCCTCCAGCGACGACCAGCCACAAGCTTCAGCACCCACTCTGACCCCCATCTGACCATGGACGGGGGAGTGATACCGGGTCTGCCGATGGAGACAGGTAGAGAGGTATCCTGCCCGTGGAGGGCTCCTACAGGTGCTGGGTGCCCCCATGTTGAATTCACCACGCTATCCAATTTCATCTGTGGTAGATACTTTTTGAGTGTTGGGCACTGTGCTGAATACTTGGGTATAGGCCACACCAGAGGCCCAGTGCCAGCCCTCGGGGGAGACTGACATTGAACCTATTAACTTAACTATTGGCAACGGGATGCTTGGGGCACTCACAGCAGGGCTTCTACCCAGCCCAGGAGGGAGCGGTCAGGTGAGGCTTTCCTGAGAAGTACGGTTAAGAGAGGTGAGAAGTGCTCCAAGCAGAGAAATGGCAGGCACAGAGGCCTGAGGCCACAGGAAGAGGGATGCTAGCCCTGGGCTGGCTGCACCGGAGCACAGAGAATTTTCCTTCCCTTGGAAGAAGCACCCAGATCCCTGCAGTGCAGAGGAAGTTTCGCAGCAGCAGGAGGTCTGGAGGCCTGAGAAAGGCCTGGGAAGAGGAGGAGGAGGCTCTGGTGACAGCAGCCTCTCCTGGAGACACCCAGGGATTCTCTGAGTCACCACTGCTCTCCTCCTCTCCCCTGCTCCACTCTCCCAACCTTGGGAAGCTTGGCTCCCGTCTTCCGCCTGCAAATGCGCTCAGCCTGGTGCCAGGCTTTCCGACTCGGCTCTGTGGGACTCAGGGTGGATGTCCTGAGAGGAACATTCCCATAGCAGTTTCCTTGGAATCAATAAAAGCTGTGGTTTATTCAGGTTCTCCTACATTCCCAGCCACAAAACCCTGAGGGCAGGGAAAGTGGCCTTCTGAAGGTGAGAGCTCCCTGGCTGGGGTGAGGCCAGGGTGTGGGCTGAAGTTGAGCTGGAGCTCCAATGGACAGGTGGGAGCTGGAGTGAAACCTACTGTGATTGGAGACATGGTCACAAGAGGGCGCTATGCTCCCACTACAACCTGGCTTCTAGTTATTTACAGAGAGACTGCCCTGAGCACACAAAATCACTGCCCTCTCATTACTGACAAATCACAGTCCCTCCTCCTTTGTAACCCAGGCACTGCCAGCCACAATCACATGCCCACCCTGTGTACACAAAATCCCTGTTAGTCATAGTCTCACTCCTTCTATGTGCTCCCAACAGGCCAGTTGTCTCTACAGGCATGTCATCAGCCTCACCCAAGCATTATTCAGCTCTTTTCATTTTTCCTGAGCATTTTTTCCACACCAGGCCCCTGGCCGGATGCTGGGACTGTGTAGGGAGTAGGAGCTGAGCCCAAAGAGCTCAGAGCCTGGGGTGGCTCACAGTCCCATTCCCAGCACTGTGTGAGGACGTGACATTTAGGATACACCAACACCCAAGGCCAGATCAGAATAGAAGCAAAAGAGAGACAAAGGCTATACTGACCTAGAGGAACATGTAGTAACTATTAAAGGCAAGGCCAGGAGCCAGAAATCCAGGGGGCAGTCAGCCAAGAGTCAAGGCAGGCCGAGAGAGGTCGGGTGTCTGTGTGGACAGAACAGGCTGTGGTGCACCTTTGCTCTCAAGTGTGACCATTAGTGAGGTGGGGATGCCAGCCAAGTTTAAGGGCCTCGGTCTGAACCAGAGCTTAACCACTTCACGATCACAGCTTCACCATGCTGCATCTTGGCAAACTTTCAGAACCTCAGTCTTGTCACCAATACAATCAGGGTCGTGGCAGGAAACATGGCATATTCAAAGCATATAACTTTAAAGAGTTTCCTGAAGGGGCTGTTTTTAAAAGGCCTGGGCATGGGCATGATTAAGGAAACCCACGAAGGGTGACTGGAGTATCCCAGGGTAGTGCCAGGGTAGCAATGGACTGGGTTGCCACACAGGTAGGTGCTACAGGATGCATCCAACCACAGTGACCAAATAACTACGCCAACTTCACTCTCCCATCTCCTGCTCACCTGCCAGTGGCTCCCACTGACCCAACCCAACCAGAAGCCAGAGAGCAAGGAGGCAGCCAGCCTCCCAGGGCACAGAGCAGGGTGGAGAAGCGGGGAGTAGATCAGAGGGTCAAAGGGAACATATTCATCCCAGCACTCAGGACAGTACCTACAACTGTAGAAATAAACGGAAACACTATAGGTCATACAACCACTCTTAGGAAAGTCTCTGCCTGCTGCCCAAGCCATATGGTACCTGAGCCCCAGCTTGGACAGGATGGTTGCAAAGGTCTCAGGGAGAGGTGATCTCTACCTACTGACCACCATACATTTCGGCATCTTCTAGGACATTCCGGCTGCCTGGCCAAGAGTGGCTTAGAGATCAGAGCAATCCTAGAATATCATTGGCTCTCCCAGAATGGATTGAGCTTCCAGCCTCACCCTGTTTCTCCAGGCTGTAGGCCAGGACCATGAGTGAAGGACATTCCAGCCCTGGACATCTTGCCTTTGGCCTGAGAGCTATTTTGAGCATCACAGTGTACTGTTCTCATCCAGTATGTGTTGGGCTGATGTGCTTCACCCAAAGTCCCCAGTGCACTTCGCTGTCACCACAAGGTAGCTCTCATGGCCCCTTGGCCTTCTCTGCTCAGGGCACACACCTCTATTTCTCCCCCATTGCATGAATTCAAGCTCCCTTCAATTGGGCATATGATAGATTTCCATTTCACATACACAGACGTCAAGTTCACATCGTAATGTAGTGATGTAATAGCCACCCTGCAGACCTAGGTAAACAGGAGATTATGTATTCATCACCCTGGTCCAAGTCCCACTGTGGACTGAATGTTTGCATTCCCCCCCAAATTCCTATGTTGAAATCCTAACCCTCAGTGTGAGAGGTGATCAGGTCATGAGGTTGGAGCTCTCATGCATGGGATTAGTGCCCTTGTAAGAAGAGACATGAGAAGGATGATCTTTTACTCTCCACCATGTGAGGGCAGGTTGAGCAGGCGACCCTGTGTAAACCAGCAAGAGGGCAGTCACCAAGAACGCAACCGTGCAGGCACCCTGATCTCAGACCTCCAGCCTCCAGAACGGTGTTACGTCCCCCAGTCTGTGTCCTGTTCTAGCAGCCCGAGCTGACAAAGACATCCCCATCATCCCTCGCCTGGATTGCTACAGCTATCTCCTTCTCGCCTGCCCCTGATCCTGGGACGCAGACGCTGAGGAAGAGTTCAAGTGCAAAGGGTGTTCTGGGGAGTAATACCCGTGCATGGAAAGCGAAGAAGTAGACTGAGCAGCAAGCCCTGTGGCAGGGAGCTCTGTATCTGGAGACAAGGCCTGTCTATTAGAAGAGCCCGCACTGGGTGGCAGTGGTTGGGCTCACTCGTTGCCAGGGACCACCCCAAGCAGAACTTGGCCACCTGGACAGCTGAAGCAGACCTGAAAGTATTAACAGCTGGAGGCTGTCAGCTGTCCAGACTCCACACAGGGGACGCCCCCTATATTAAAGGGGCATGTCCCCTGTTCATCACCCACCCCTGTAGTCCGTTGCCAGCCAGCACAGCAGCCAGGGCGATCCTGTCAAAACCGAAGTCAGGCTGCGTCACTCCTCTGCCCAAAGCCTCCGAAAGCCTCTCACAGGACTTCGAGAGCCTGCATCTCTGCCTCAGCTCACAGCTCGGCTGTTCCCTTTCTGAACTCATCCCTTCTCTTTGCTCACTTCACTCCAGCCACACTGACCTTGCAGTTCCCCGGGAAGGAAACCCCAGGCACACTCCTGCCTCTCGGACTTTGCACTGTGGGTTCCCTTAGCCGGGAATCTCTTTCCCCAGGGGCCACGGGCCTCCCTCCCGACAAGAGTCAGCGGCCAGTCCCTTAGTAAGAACGTCTCCTGCCTCCTGTTCAAAATTGAAACTGCCACCCCTGCACCCTCAGTCTTCTCTTCCTACCGTACCTTCTACGTAGCATTTATTACCACCTAACAGGTTCTACACTTCATTTTGTCCGTCTCCCCAGCTGGAATCCAAACTCCACTAGGACAGGGTTTTTGTTCCCTGGTTGCTCTCCAGGGGCTAGGACAGCGCTACCACACCAGGGGCAATAAATATGTGTTGAATTAATAAATTCATATACGGGCCTGGTGCCCTGTTTGGGGCTGCAGATGTAATCAAGACCCTGCCTGTCCTCAAGGGACTCCCAGTCTAATGGGGGAGGGGTAAAGATGAGTAAACAATGCACCAAGGCTGGGGGAGGGGGAAGTGGGGAGTTCAAAGGGAATAGAGTTTCAATTTTTTTAAATATGTTTTTATTAATTGTTTAGAGAGAAGAAGGGAGAGAGAGAGATAGAAACATGGATGTGAGAGAGATCAGCTGCTTCCTGCACACCCCCTCCTGGGGACCAAGCCCACAACCTGGGCATGTGTCCTGACCCTTAATCAAACCCGGACTTCTCAGTCTATGGGACTATGCTCGGTCCAGAGCCACATCCAGCCAGGCTAGAGTTTCAATTTTGCAAGGTGAAAAGGTTCTGGAGATCCATTGCATAATAGTGTGATTGTACTTAACACTACCAAATGGCACACTTGAAAATGGTTAAGATACTAACCATTTTCTTGTTGAAAGTATTACAGATGGTAAGTAATATTTTACATTTTTTAACACAAGTGAAATTAAAACATTTTTAAAAATGCATCCAGAGGCAGTACCTGAGCCCCTGAGAGCACAGAGGAACACCTAACCCAGGGAGGACAGCCAGGCGACTTCTGGGAGAAGGTAACGCGGAGCAAAGGCCTGAGCAATCACAGGGTTCAGCATGAGGGTGCTCCAGGCAGGGGAAACTACATGGACACAGCGAGAGTGCACAGAGCCCGCAGTCAGTTGAGTCGGGCTGGACCACCCAGTGAAAGAGGAGGGGGGTGAGGCTGGAGAGGTGGCCGCGGCCAGGAGCAATGCGGAGCCTGCACAGGGTCAGGGCAGTGGGAATGGAGGGAGGAGTGGGGTCTGTGGTTGAAAAGGGGCCACACACCAGCTAAGGGACAGGCTCAGGGAAGGCCTGCATGACAGCCTCAAACTCAAAGACCTAAAGTAACCACAAAGGATGGTCTAAAATTTAAACATTTTAACCACAAGCAGTTTATGGTAGGTAGTCATGTTCTAGGCCGACATCTTCCTTGACAAAGGTCCAATTTTCACTTTAATCGAGCTGATTGCCTTTTCTTTTCTTTTTTTTTTTTTTGTATCTAAGATAACATACCTTTGGAATGTGGGGTAACTTCCTTTTCTCCAGACCCCTCAGGGCACAATCTATACACTAGGATGGAAACTACAAATCCCAACATTGTTATTATCATGTTAACTGTTGACTGTTAACTATTTTGTACCCACCTATATAGAAGAAAGATGTGTCTATCGTATTACTTTTTATCTGACCCCAGAGACTTCCCGGCTTTCATTTCTCCCACCTCCCTAACGTCACCAGTGGATTTCGTGTAACCCACTTGCACCTTCTCTTCTGATTGTAATGTATAAATTAAGGTGCGACACGGCCATTCTCCAGAGCAGCATCTCAATCCTTTCAGGTTTTGCTTTCTGGCATTGACATTTGTCGACAGTTTGGCTCAAATAAACTCGCAACATTCTTCACAGGTATACATATTTCTGAAGCTGACAGCCTCTAGGCATGTTTTCCAGGTGGAACGGCCAGGTCATGGGAATTACTGTCTTGGCTGACCCTCCTTGCCCTGGGAAGGGCCAGGTCATGCAAACCTGACCTCCAGAGCGCCTGGAGTGGTAGAAGCAGGGTGAGGGCAGCCGTGACCTCTCCCGCCCCCCCCCCCCACCCAGCAGAGGGGTGCACAGGCTTGGGAGAGCCTGGGCCCGGCCACAGGAGAAGAGCTCTGGGAGCAGGGACTGCCGTGGGGCATGACGAGAACCGGCCTCCAGGGACCTCTGTTCTCACGACCTCGGGGTCAGAACCAAGTGGACAGTTGTCAGCTTTGGGAATCCAGAAGACAGCTCAGACTGATCTGGAAGTTCTGAGGTCTGAGCAAAGCCCACCCCATTTGCTGCTCCAAAAGTCCTGCTAGGGCTGAAGACAGGACCCTTGGGGCACTAGGAGTCCAAGGACTAAATCCTACTGTGGAGAAACCAGCCCCAGGCTTCGACCTCCACCTGTGCCATCCCCACCACCACCCCTGAGCTTCCTACACCCACCCTTTCTGCTCTGTAAATATAAGAAATGTACAAACCCCAGCCCTTTTCCTCCCGCAGGAGCCCCGACCGACCGGGACTGGGGATGTGCCCTTGACTGGGAATCAAACCTTCGACCCTTCAGTCCACGGGCTGACACTCTAACTGCTGTGCCACACTGGCCAGGGCTTGCAGCTTTTATGCATTTGGAATTAAAAAGAGAACCTAAGAAAGAGTATGTAAAGTTGGGAGAAAACCAAGCAAGGCCGGATGGGATTACAGGATAGTTAATGAGATTACATGCTCTCTTGAGGGTGGCCACCCTTTGGTGTCTACTCACTGTGTCCTCCCCAGTTAGGAATTTTATGATCAAATCACCCTGTGAGGTTACTTTCCATAGAACCCCCTCCCCCTTTTTTTTTATCCATCGCCCCCACCAAAACCAACCCACAGGTCTTTTTTGTCAGAAACTTTTTGTCACATATTTTTAGCCACCACTCACTTGAAACTTTCTGTGTACCAATATTATGCTACATGCTTTGCCTGGATCCCTTATCAACCCTACACAGTATTGTTTACTATCCCCATTCTGCAGAGGAAGAAACTGAGGCACAGGAGTTTATGCAATGTGCCTAAGGGCAAGGGGTCAACAGCAAAGTCTCAATTTCAGCTCTACTGCTTCTACCCACCAAGGCCACCACCCTGGAGACAGTAACCAAGATCTCAGGACTTGGCAGCCCCAGCTCCTTGGGCCTTGGCTCTTTCTGTTCCTTCTGCCTAGAATGCTCTTCCCCTACCCCACCCCCATCCCCAACCTAGCTAATGCAGTCTCCTCCAGAAAATGTCCCTAAGCAAGTCCCCTGGAAGTCACCCTGTCCTTCTCAGGAGAACAGTCCACATTTACCAGTTTACTGTTACCCAGGAGCTGATGTACTCCGTTCCCACCTCCTGCTCCTGCCAGTGAGAGCTGGTGGCCAGAGACCACATCTGGCTGGTTTATGGCTGAATCCCCAGCTCCACGCCACAGCAGACCCTCATTAAAGTTCATCCACAGGGTGAAGCCTGAATGAACCATGGTGGGCTCTGTCTGCCCCACCCTTTAGATCCAAGCTAAAGGTGGACAGAGTCCCCCCTCCGCAGTGTCAAGTGGCCCCGGGGAGTTGCGTAGTGACCTCTGATTGTGTAGCCACCCAGGAGTGGGGATGTTTGAGAATTCCGCAAGGGTACAGGCTCAGTTGAGACCCAGGCGCCCCACCCTCCAGGGAGCACTGCGGTCCTGATGCGCCTTTATTGCCAGGTGCGGGCACAGTGCCAGGCACACCATGGCTGCCTGACGAATGCGTGGTCTCTCTTCTTCTCACCGAGGACGACAGGCCCCCAGAGTCAAGGAAAGGCCCTCCCTGGATGCCCTGTGCATGCAGTTCCCCAGGCTCGGAGACTGGAGAGCATGAGTTACATCAGGAGCTGATCAGGGGAACGGACGTTGCGTCCGCGGAGGCACAGCTTGTGAGGAACAGTGGTGGGCACGTCCTCCACGCCTCGTGGCGGGCGCGCAGGTGTCACACAGGACGGGTCAGAACGGACGGGGTGCTGGGGAAGACCCGCCCAGAGAAGGGGAAATGCTTACAGGTCGCTGGGACGGGGCAACAGCCTGTCCCAGGAGCCAGCCGGCCAGGAGCGCAGGGGCGGAGGAGCAGCCTCTCGGCTTCTAGGAGCGCCGGCTCCCCGGTGGCGGCATCCAGCCCCGAGGTACCCACCGGGCACCGTCCCGCTTAGAACAGTCTCCTCCACATTCCCGCACCCGCGCCCCACCTGCCCGCAGCCAGGAGCGGGACGCCGCGAACCCTTCCAGCACTGCTTTCGAGTCCCCCACCCCACGCCGCCCTGAAAAACTCCGTTTTGGAGAACTGTTCCGTCGCCCAAGAAGTGGCGGGGAGAGTTAACGCCTGGAACACCCGCCAAGTCCCAGGGCCGCCGCCCCAGCCCTTCCTCGACAGCCGCTCAGGAGCCGGCACCTCGCGCCCCATCCCCCGGAGCCCGCGCCTCCCGCGGCTTCCTGCCCCCGCCCCGCCCCGCCCCGCCCGCCGCGCTATTTAAGGCGCCCCAGCCGGCAGCCAGGGTCCCAGCAGGGCTCCCCGGCGCCGCTCTGGCCTGCGTCCGTCCCCACCGCCACCTGGGCCGCCAGGCAGACAGGCAGTGAGTTGTGCTTGGGGTTGGGGGGCCGGGGCACCACTTGCCACCTGACAGGAGCTGGGGGTGCTGTGCAATGCGGGGAGTAAGGGAAGGGGTGCGAGCCACCACAGCCGCACTCATCCAGTCTGCGGGTGGCCAGGCTTTGTGCTGAGCAAGGCTCCTACCTTCTTTCAACCTTAAGCCCAGGACGCAGGAATAGTACCAATTCTATTTTCCAAGAGTGGAGACAGAGGGGCTGGGAGGTCCTCACTTAAGAGAGGTCCCAGTGTGTAAGAGGGAGTTGGGATTGGAACCCAGGTCTGGTTCCAGAGCTTAGCTCTAAACAGCATTGCCCCCCCACCCACCCCATGTTCTGGGAACTTTGTAGCCTGTGCCTCCACCTTACTAAGACAACCCAAAGAGTCTAGAATTTGGTAGCAACAGCTTGGGGGTGTTGGGGGAGGGGGCAGGAGGGATGGAGAAAGGGGGCAGGGTCAAGCATCCATACTTAAGAGCAGATCACTGTTGCTGGGAGGTGGAGCTAATGCAGGATTCTGCCTTTAGGATCTAACACCCCTCCTACCACAAACTCAAAAGTTCGAATGAGATATGAGTAGGGACCTGAGGCTTTGGGCACCCTGAGAAGCTGGAGATAGCACCACACCCTCTTCCACTGTCGGGGGCAGCCTGTCCTAGACAAAAGGGAGGAGGGGTATGGCACATCTGTGTGACCTTGGATATGTTCCTCAAATTCTCTCTTCCCATAAGCCCAGAAGCCTCTACTTGATCTGAGTCTTTTTTGGACTGTGGTCATCCTGGGACTCCGGCTGGGAACCAGAAGGACACAGGTGTGACCAGACAGGACCCTTGCCAGAGCTTAGCAGCCATCATCCAAAGACCTGCTTTTAGTCCCGACCACCTTGCTGGGTGTGAGCCCCCAGGCCTTGAGCCTCAGTTTCCCTGAGGATAAAAAGGGCATGGCCAGTCTTACTGCGAGCTTGTTGCCAGGACAGCTCCGAAAGGTATCACGCTGACAGTGTTTTCTGTCTCCCTGCAGCCGGAACCCCAGGAGCCATGGGTGACTGGGGTTTTCTCGAAAAGCTGCTGGACCAGGTTCAGGAGCACTCAACGCTGGTGGGCAAGATCTGGCTGACAGTGCTCTTCATCTTCCGCATCCTCATCCTGGGCCTGGCTGGTGAATCAGTGTGGGGGGACGAGCAGTCGGATTTCCAGTGTAACACAGCCCAGCCTGGCTGCACCAACGTCTGCTACGACAAGGCCTTCCCCATCTCCCATGTCCGCTACTGGGTGCTGCAGTTCCTCTTTGTCAGCACGCCCACCCTGGTCTACCTAGGCCATGTCATCTACCTGTCTCGGCGTGAGGAGCGGCTGCGGCAGAAGGAGGGGGAGCTTCGGGCACTGCTGGACAAAGACCCAAGCGTGGAACAGGCGCTAGCAGGTGTGGTGCGTCAGATGGCCAAGATCTCGGTGGCGGAAGATGGTCACATGCGGATCCAGGGGCCGCTGATGTGCACCTATATGATCAGCGTGATCTGCAAGAGCGTGTTAGAAGCAGGCTTCTTGTACGGCCAGTGGCGTCTCTACGGCTGGACCATGGAGCCCGTGTATGTGTGTCAGCGCTCACCCTGCCCCCACCCTGTGGACTGCTTTATCTCTCGCCCCACGGAGAAGACGATCTTTATCATCTTCATGCAGGTGGTCGGAGTCATCTCCCTGCTGCTCAACCTGCTGGAGCTGGTCTACCTGCTGTGCCGCTGCTTCATCCAAGGACTAAGGGCCCAGCAGGGCCAGAATGCCCGCCCACATCAGGACACCACATCGGGGCCTCAAGCTGACCGGGTCTTCTACCTCCCCATGGGCAAGGAGCCTGCATCCGAGCCATGGAACTGGGCCAACCTGACTACACAAGAGAATCTGGCTTCTAGCCCACCCCCCTTCCTGGACCAGTACCCCCAGAGTAGCCAGAAATCCCCCAGTAGCCTCAGAAGCAATACTTACAAGAAGCAGTATTTGTAGGAACCTGGGGTTTATGTCACCCAACGGCGGGGCCTGGGAAGTCTGGCTGCCTTGGTGGCCCCTCCTTGAAGGCTCTGCAGAGATGACTAGGACTGGGGGTAGCAGGTGCTTGCTGGCCAGAGGGCCTCACTTTAGGTTGTTCTTGGACATCTGGAGCCTTCCTGGTGACCAGAGGACACCTCATGGTTTCCCCTCCAAAACCTGGCTTTGCCCCAGGCACAGGCAGAGAGAACTTGGGCTGCTCTTGGCCAAAAGTGTGGGCCCTTTAGCATTTTTCACTTTTTTCAGAGGGACCCAAAGCCAAGTGACTCCGCCCCCACTGTCATGGGAGATTCTCCCCCACCCAGGTTTTCCTCATACCCTCTGCTCTCAGGAAAATCCTGGTCGAGGCTGCTGGGTCGGCCTTGGTTACACAACAGAGCCTGTGCGGGGTCTGGCCCTGTCAGGAAGACTGGGTATCTTGTTCCCCTCCCTCCTTCCTAGTCTCATTGTTTATGCTTCTAAAATAAACGGGACTCAACCACAAGCTAGGTGTGTATACTGATGCTGTCGTAACGTGCACCGGGGTGGGAGTTGAGGGGTGCAGTTGCTCTCCCCAGGCTTGCTTTTCTTTTCCGTCCTGCATAATCTCCCTTTGGCTTTTGCAACCCCAACTCCAGGTAGCACCTTACACCCTCAAACTCATACATCCTGCCTCAGCAGCCCTGAGTTCTAAACAGTCTGCCTTTTGAAATGCCTCGGGCACCATTCTCTTCTCATCCCCTGCCCAAGCCCCCTCAATCTGTCCATTAATCAGTGGCCAAAGCAGTGTCCGTCCCCAGCCTGCCCCATGGCCATCCAGTGCCCCAGCCACTTGCGCCCCCCACAGTGTGCTTCCTCACTGGACACACTCTGCTCCCCACGCCTGCCTGCCAGCTGAGCCCTTCACAGTCCAGCTCAAATGAGCCCTGCAATATAGAGTTGACCTGTGTGGAAGGTGACCAGGTAGAGGGTGCACACAGGTAGGGACCCTTGGAGGCAAGCTGGTCGTCCTCCCTACCCAGGGAGATCTGGGGCTGGGACTGGAAGAGGGAATGGGTCCTTCTCACATGGCCACATGCCTCTGCTTGAGGGACTTCCTAGCAGGTCGGCAATTTGGCCCCTCTCCCATCGAGATAGGTCTCCAAAACACCAGCTCTGTATCCCTCACTCCAGAACTCACTTGCTCACTACTTAGCCCTCAAGTCTGAATGCTCAGCTTGATAAAGTACCAGCCCTCTTCTTCCTGCTTTGGTCCCCATTGTTCCCTCTGAATCCCTGAAAGCCAACAGACCAGCCGCCTCCTGGCTCCCCAGACTTCCACCCTGCTCCTTTGACAACCTGGAGTACTTCTTCCTAAGTGCTTCCAACCTTCATCAGTCCTTTAAACACTACTGTGCCCTGGAAAAGGCAGAGCCTGAATGCAGAAGAAAGATGAGCTGGGATATCAGGGGGTCCTCAATTTAAATGATGCCTCTAACATGTATAAAGCCATGTGGTCTTAGGCAGATCTTTCCATGTCTCTGAGTCTCCATTTCCTCATCTATAAAATTTAGATAACATCACCTGCCTCACAAGTGACAAGAAATAAAAATAAGAGAAAGTATATGAATATGCCTGGCTCCTAGAACTCATGCAATAAAAATCAGCTCACCCTCTCCAGCAAGGCCATCATAGGTTCTTTCTCTGGGAAGCCTTCCCTGACTTCTCCACCCAGTCTCCAACGATGATCTCTACCTCTTGGGAATCTGGACCACTGTTTAGTATGAGTCTATTTCATCTCCTCAGTGAGTCTCTAAGAATCACCAGGAAGACACTTTTATTCTCCATGGGCCTAGCCCTGCATTCACTTTGGCTATGATAAGGGATTGCATTAGACTGGCAGAAAGTAGGCTGCTCACTCATTGGAAGGGCATAATCTGGGAGGCTGAGGTCCTCTTCTAAGGGATTCACCCCTAGCCAGGGTTAGAGGCCAGATCAGTAGGTTAAAGGTTGGTCTGTTGGAGCCAGCACATCCTGAGGGCCTTGGAAGCCTGTGTTTCTGGTATCCCTACCTGTTCTGGCTTGCAAAGGTAGGAGAAGACAGGTTTCGATGTGAGGAGGGCATCCTTCCTCTCTCTCAAAGCTCATCAGCTCTGAGCTTGGTGTTGGGGCTGTGGTCAATCTGGGGCCCAGGTATTTGGACCTTTGGCAAGACTGAGGTGGGGTCCTGAACTGGTGGTAACAAACACAAGAGCAAATGGACTGGGGAGGGGGTGGTAAAGGTAAGAACAGTGTATTGGAGATAGAGGACCACACAGAGTGGGCCGGGGCAGACACTCTGTTGTAGGGTGAAGACATCCAATGAGTGGCTATAAGCTTCATCCCATCCGTGTTCATTTCCTAGAGCTGCTATAACAAAGTACCGTAGACTAGGAGCTTCACCGACAGATACTTATTCCCTCACAGTGCTGGAGGCTGGAAGGTCAAGTTCAATGTGTGGGCAGAGTTTCCTTCTGAGAGCTGTGAGGAAGAATCTGTTCCATGTCTCACCCCTGGTTTCCCGTGGGTTGCTGGCAAACTTGGCATTCCTTGGCTTGTAGAAGCATCTTCGCAACCTCTCTCTTCATCTTCACACATTGTCCCTGTACATTAGGGCCACCCTAATGACTTTATTTTGTTTTACTTTTTGGTACGTGCCCCTAGTGGGAACCGAAGCCAAGACTCTCTGGTCCGCAGGCTGAGGCTCCAACCGCTGAGCCAAACCAGCCAGGGCCTAATGACTTTATTTTAACTTGATCACCCCTGTAAAGACCTATTTCCAAATAAGGTCATTCTGAGGTACTAGTGGTTGAGATTTCAGCATATCTTTCTGGAGATAGACAATTCAACCTATACCAGCACCCTGCCAGCCTCCCCTCACCTCCAAACTTGTCGGGGGAGGCCAAAGAGAATATTAATATTGGACTCGGGCATCTCCCTGGTGATGTGGCCTGGATGGAACACAGCAGATTCACATCTCACTTCTTCCTTCACCTCCTTGGTCCTCCCAGGAGCCTACCCCTCACACCACTAAAATCTAAGTTGGGTACAGGCCACTCTCAGTCACAGAAAGAGCCACAGGAAGCTTGACCCCTGGCTCTCGTGCCTCACAGTCCGTCGACGGTGGTCCTTTCCCCTCTCTGAGCCTCATTTTCCTCGTTGTGAAATAAAAGGGTTGTTGAGAAACAGGTATGTGGCAGTTAGGTATGAGGACCATTGCATGATAACTTGTTATTAATCATTCCGGTGATGTACTATTTTTCATGAATTAGAACAGATTCAAGATTATTTCTACACTAGGATAAATCTCAGTCACTTGAATTGACATTGCCTTCCTGAGTAAGGAAAAAAGGGTGGGGTTTTGTGGCGTGCACTGGGAATTCTGCATGACGCCGCGTCATCTTGTGTGGGACCCATGGGAGCATGTGAACGTCACAGGACACGCATGAACAAAGTAGACAGCGGTTGGGCTGAGTAATATCAGAACTTCTTCCCCATTGAACATGCTGGCTTACTGACCGCTGGGTTGCTGACCTCATGATTCTCACGGTGACCTCCAGGGCCTTGACTGGGGGTCCTTCATTTCCTTTTTACATTAACCTTAGCATGACTACTGACGTTTGCAGGAAGAGGAATCTATCACGGGACTGTTGGAACTTCTGTCTCCACCGTCCAGCTTCTCCCACCAGCCCTGGCTCTGACCTCAAGGGCCACGCAAGGCTCAACTGCTCTGCGCTTTTCACATGAGTGCGCAGCCACTTGGAGACGACCACCAGGCCCATCCTGAGCCTGCTCTTCTACTCCTCCCACTGACTACGATTTCCAGAAGTCTCTGGCAAAGCTGCAGTGTGTCTGCATTCCTCTTAATACGTGTCACCCTCTCCTGGGTGTCTGAATCCAGATTATCACCTACTGTCTCAAAATGTCTACCTTTTTTTTTTTATTGAATTTGTTGGGGTGACATTGGCTCGCACAACCAAACAGGTTTCAAATGTACAACTCAATGAAACTTCATCTGCACACTGTATCATGCGCCCATCGCCCCAAGCAAAGTCTTTCTCTGTCCCCAATCCCCCCTCCAACCTGCTTTGCCCACCTCTGCCCCCCCCCAGCCCCCGTTCCCTCTGGCTATCACCACACTGTTGTCTGTGTCTACGTGTTATGTATATATGTTTTATAGTTAAGCCCTTCACCTTCTTACATCCAGTTCCCCAATCCCCCTCCCCTCTGACAGCTGTCTTTCTGTTTTATGTATCCATGCCTCTGTTTCTATTTTGTTCATTAGATTCCACATATAAGTGAGACCACATGGTATCTGTCTTTCTCTGACCTGCTTATTTCACTTAGCATAATAATCTCCAGGTCCATCCACACTGTCACAAAAGGTAAGATTTCCTCCTTTTTTACAGCAGCATATTATTCCAAATGTACCACAACCTTTTTATCCACTCATCTGCTGATGGGCATTTGGGCTGTTTCTAGATCTTGGCTATTGTAAATAATGCTGATATGAACATAGGGGTGCATATATTCTCTCGAATTAGTGTTTCAGATTTCTTAGAGTATATTCCCAGAAGTAGGATCACTGGGTCAGAAGGCAGCTCCAGTTTTGATTTTTTGAGGAAACTCCATACTGTTTTCCACAGTGGCTGTACCATTCTGCATTCCCACCAATAGTACACAAGGGTTCCTTTTTCTTCACATCCTTACCAACACTTGTTGTTTGTTGATTTATTGATGATAGCCATTCTGGGAGGTGTGAGGTGATCCTTTATTGTAGTTTTAATTTGCATCTCTGATGATTAGTGATACTGAGCAGTTTTTTTAAATTAATTAATTTATTTTTGTTACAGATGTTTCCCCTTTTTCACCCATTGATTCCCCCCTCCTCCTCCCTCCCCACCCTGGCCCCAGCTTTGTTGTCCATGTCCGTTGTTCATACATACATGCATAGAAGTTCTGTGGTTTATCTCTCCCCCCCACCCCCTCTTCAGGGGATTGTCAGTCTGTACCCCACTTCCTCGTCTCTGGGACTACCCCATTCCTCAGACTGTTATATTCGTTATATTCCACAAATAAGTGAGATCATGTGATATTTGTCTTTCTCTGCTTGGCTTGTTTCGCCTAGGATAATACTTTCCAGGTCCCTCCATGACGTCTCAAAGGATAAGAGATCTTTCTTTCTCACAGCTGCCTAGTACTCCATTGTGTATATGTACCACAGCTTTTTTTATCCATCTGTCCACTGATGGACACTTGGGCTGTTTCCAGATCTTAGCTATTGTAAATAGTGCTGCTATGAACATGGGGGTACATATATTCTTTCTGATTGGTGTTTCAGGCTTCTTAGGGTATATTTCTAGAAGTGGGATCATTGGGTCAAATGACAGTTCAATTTTTATTTTTTGAGGTAACACCATAGTGATTTCCATAGTGGCTGAACCAGTCTGCATTCCCACCAGCAGTGTACTAGAGTCCCCTTTTCTTCACACCCTCGCCAACACTAGTTGTTTGATGATTTGTTGATGGCGGCCATTCTGACAGGTGTGAGGTGACTGAGTAGTTTTTTATATGTCTATTGGCCATCTGTATGTCCTCTTTAGAGACGTGTCTATTCAGGTCCTTTGCCCATTTTTAAATTGGGTTGTTTCTCTTTCTGGTGTTGAGTTGTATAAGTTCTTTATATTTTTTGGAAATTAACCCCTTATCAGATACATCATTGGCAAATACGTTCTTCCTTTCAGTTGGTTCCTTTTTCACTTTGTTGATGGTTTCTCTTGTTGTGCAAAAGCTTTTTGGTTTGATGCAGTCCCATTGTTTATTTTTCCTTTGTTTCCCTTGCTCGAGGAGGTATATCAGCAAAAATATTGCTACATGAGATGTCTGAGAGTTTACTACCTATGTTTTCTTTTAGGATTTTTATGGTTTTGCAACTTAAATTTACATATTTTATCCATTTTGAGTTTATTCTTGTGTGTGGTGTAAGTTGGTGGTCTAGTTTCATTTTTTTCATGTACCTGTCCAATTTTCTCAATACCATTCATTGAAAAGACTGTCTTTACTCTACTGTATGTTCTTGCCTCCTTTGTCAAATATTAACTGAGCATAAAGGCGTGGGTTTATTTTGGGGCTCTCTGTTCTGTTCCAAATATATGTCTGTTCTTACACCAGTTTCATGCTGTTTCTATTACAGTGGCCTTGTAGTATAGCTTGATAGCAGGTATTGTGATACCTCTAACTTCGTTCTTTCTCAAGATTGCTGAGGCTATTCAGGGTTTTATGGGTTCCATATAAATTTTTGGATCGTTTGTTCTAGAACTGTGAAATATGCCATTGGTATTTCTTCTTTTAATCCTCACTGGAGGATATTTTTCCATTTATCTTCGGATAGAGTGGGAGGGAGGGGGGAGGGAGGGTGGGAGGAAGGGGGAGAGAGAGAGAGAGAGAGAAACATCAATGTGAGAGAGACACGTCGATTGGTTGCCTCCTGTATGACCCTGACCAGGGCCGGGCACCTGGTATGTGCCCTAGACTAGAATCAAACCCACAACTCTTGGTCTGAGGTCTGATGCTCTAGCCACTAAGCCACTGGCCAGGGCAAGCCATTAGTATGTTAATAAGAATTGCATTGAATCTACAGGTTGCTTTGGGTAGTGTGGATTAATTCTTTCAATCCATGAACACAATATATGCTTCCACTTATTCTTGTCTTCTTCCATTTCTTTCTTCAATATCCTATAATTTTCCGAGTACACGTTTTTTACCTTTTTATTTAAATTTATTCCTAGGTACCTTATGAGGCCATTTTCTTAATTTGTCTTTCTAATAGTTCATTATTGGCATATGAAAATGCCACTGATTTCTGAATATTAATTTTGTATTCTGCTAGTAGCTTTTTTTGGTGGAGTCTTTAGGGTTTTCTATGTACAATATCATGTCATCTGCAAATAATGGCAATTTTATTTTCTCCTTTTTAATTTGTATGCCTTTTATTTCTTCTTATTGTCTGACTGCTATGGCTAGGACTTTTAGTACTATGTTGAGTAAATAGACATCCCTGTCTTGTTCCTGATCTTAAGGGAAACAGTTTTAGTTTTTGCCCATTGAGTATGATGTTGGCTGTGGGTTTGTCATATATGGTCTTTATTATGTTGAGGTATGATCCCTCTATTACCACTTTGTTGAGAGTTTTTATTATAAATGGGTGCTGGATTTTATCAAGTGCTTTTTTTCTGCATCTATTGATATGATCATGTGCTTTTTATTCTTTATTTTGTTATGTGATGTATCACATTTATTGATTTGAGAATATTGTACCAATACCCAGAATAAATTCCACTTAATTATACTATATGATCTTTTTAATGTATTGCTGGATCTGGTTTGTTTATATTTTGTTGAGGATTTTAGCATCTAGGTTCACCAGGGATATTGACCTATAATTTTTTTTCTTTGTAGTGTCTTTTTTTTTTTTTTTTTTTCTTTTTTTTTTTTATCCTCACCCGAGGACATTTTTCCTTTTTTTTTTTTTCATTTTTTGTTCAGATAGAGTGGGAGGGAGAGAGAGGAAGAGAGAGAGAAACATCGACGTGAAAGGGACACATCGAGTGGCTGCCACCCGCACGACCAACCAGGGCCGGGGACAAACTGCAACTGAGGTACGTGCCTACGTGCCCTTAGCGGGAACCGAACCCGGGTCTCTCTGGACCACAGGCCGACGCTCTAACCGCTGAGCCAAACCGGCCAGGGCTCTTTGTAGTGTCTTTATCTGGTTTTGGAATTAGGATAATCCTGGCCTAATTTAAAAAAAGAGAGAGAGAGAGAGAGAGAGAGAGAGCTTAGAAGTCTTCACTCCTCTTGAATTTTTTTAGAATGGTTTGAGAAGGAGAGGTAGTAGTTATTCTTTGAATGTTTGGTAAAATTTACCTGCAAAGCCAGAATTTTTGTTGGCTAGGAGATTTTTTTATTACTGCTTCAATTACATTAGTTGTAATTGGTCTATTCAGGTTTTTTATTCTTCCTGATTCTGTCTTGGAAGATTGTATATTTCTAAGAATTTACCCATTTCCTCCACGTTGTCCAATTTGTTGGCATATAATTGTTCGTAGTATTTTCTTACAGTCCTTTGTAATTATGTGATGTCAGTTGTTATTTCTCCTCTTTCATTTCTGATTTTATTTATTTGGGTCCTCTCTCTTTTTTTCTTGATGAGTCTGGTTAAAGGTTCATCAATCTCATTTATCTTGTCAAAGAATCAGTTTTTAGTTTCATTTATCTTTTGTATTGTTGTTTTATTCTTTATGTAATTCATTTCCACTCTGATCTTTATTATTTTCTTTCTTCTACTTACTCTGGGGTTTGTTTGTTGTTGTTTTTCTAGTTCTTTTAGGTGTAGGGTTAGATTGCTTATTTTGAGATATTTCTTGCTTCCTGAGGTAATGCTATGAACATCCTTCTCAGGACTGCTTTTGCTGTGTCCCATAGTTTTGGGGTTGTTTTGTGTTCATTTTCATTTGTTTTCAGGTAACTTTTTATTTCTTCCTTGATCTCATTGTTAACTTATTTATTATTTAATAACATGCTATTTAGCCTCCATGTGTTTGAATGTTTTTCAGTTTTTTATTGTAGTTGATTTCTAGTTTCATATCACTGGGGTCAGAGAATATGCTTGGTATGATTTTATTCTTCTTGAATTTGTTAAGACTTATTTTGTGTCCTAACATATGGTCAATCTTTGAGAATGTTCCAAGTGCACTTGAGAAGAATGTATATTCTGCTTTTTTGGCATGAAATGTTCTATAAATATCAATTAAATCCATCCGATCCAGTGTGTTGTTTAAGGTCACTGTTGGCTTGTTGATATTTTGTCCAGAAGATCTATCCACTGATGACAATGGGGCGCTAACATCCCCTACTATGACTGTATTGATGTCAATCTCTCCTTTATTGTTCACCAAGATTTGTTGTCATTTTTTAAAAATATGTTTTTACTGATTTTTTAGAGAGATAGATAGAAACATCGATATGAGAGAGATACATCGATCAGTTGCATCTTGCATGACCCCCACTGGAGATCAAGCCCACAACCTGAGCATGTGCCCTGACCAGAAATCGAACCGGGATCTCTCAGTCCATGGGACAATGCTCAATTCACTGAGCCACCCTGGCCAGGCTATATATATACACACACACACATATATATATTTAAGTGCTCCTATGTTGGGTGCATATATGTTTACCAGGATTGTATCCTCTTGTTGAATTGATCCTTTTAGTATTATGTAGTGACCTTCTTTGTCTCTTATTATGGCCTTTGTTTTGAAGTCTATTTTGTCAGATATAAGTGTTGCTACCTCAACTTTTTGTTTGTTTGTTTTTTTCCATTTGCATGAATACTTTATCCATCCTTTCACTTTCAGTCTGTATGTATCTTTTGTTCTGAGGTGGATCTCCTGTAAACAGCACATCTATAGGTCGTGCGTTCTTATCCATTCAGCTACCCTATGTCTTTTGATGTGAGCATTTAATCCATTTACATTTTAAAACTTCTACCTTTATTAATGCAACCCAGAATTACCTTAACTTTCCTATTTTCTTCTCTTTTGTGTATATATAGAAATTTTTATTCAGATAATAAAGGTAATGTATGATCATTGTAGGCAATGAGATCCCATCATCCAGGGGTAACAGTTGTTAATATCCAGGAGTAATTCTTTCCAGCCTTCTCCATGCATATTTTTAATAAAATATGAGTAAAGATGTACCTATAATTTTATATTCTGCTTTTTTTATTTTACATAAATTATAAGCCTCTCCCCTCATGTCATAAATATCTCTGGAAACACCACTTACCGGCTTTATCATATGACTTTATCATTATTTACTTAAATGTGATCCTGATACTGAATTTTCAGATTGTTAGCAACTAATTTTCCTCTATTATAAGTTGCACTGTGGGGCCAATGCCTGTATATAAATGTTTTTCCAAATTGCCCATTTCCTTAAAAGATAGACATTGCAAGAAGTAAAATTACTGGGTCAAAAGGTCTGAAATGTTAAATTTAAAAAGTTAGGGGCTTTTTTCCTGATTGAGAAAGCAATTCACTGTGGATGATTCAGAAATACAGAAAAGCGTGCTGGTAAACCATGGGGAGCCAAGGCACCGCCTGCCTCCGAGCGTGGGAGAGGAGTGAAGGTGAGAACAGAACTGATTGACATCAGCCCATGGGTCCCCTCCTCCACTCTGAGCAGCCAGGTGACCACCCTTCCCCCACCCCGTGGAAGGCTGGAAGCTATTCTCTGGAAAACATCTCACACAGTAGAGGGTGGGCATTTCATAGAGAAATTAAGTGGAAGTTAACATACTGAATGGTGAGACCCTCAGCCTTCTCCCCTCAATCGGCCCCCAGAATGCTGGTGGATAGCTAAGGCTATCAAAACAGGATCTAATCTAGACTGTAGTTTGTGGAAGGCTGCCTTGAGGAGGTGAGCTCCAACACCTGAAAGGTGAGGAGGAGTGATCCAGGGTAGAGATGGGAAGAGCATCCCAGCAGAGGGAACAGCATTCTCCAAGGCTCTAAGAAGAAGGAAGGGGCTCAATATATTCATTGCTTAGGATTATTTTTTAAATGGACTACAAGATGCTTTCCAGAAAAAAATACTTCTATATTCAATAGCATTGTATGAAAGTGCCCATTTCAAGGCACCCATAACAGCATTATTAAAATTTTTAAACTTCTTTGTTTATTCATTATTAAGCAAAAAATATGTTATCAGCTGTCATTGTATAAGCACTGATTATTAGTGAAGCTAACGTTTTAACATATACTTCCTCAGCACTGGTGTTTTCTTTGTACTTTTTTTGCCTATTTTTCTCTCATAATCGTATCAATAGATGCAGAAAGGCATTTGACAAAATCCAACACCCATTCATGATAAAAACTCTCAGTAAACTCATAACAGAGGGGAACTTCCTCAACTTGATAAAGAATATCTACAAAACACACACATACACCCACACACATTAGCTAACACCAGACTTAATGGTGAGAAAGTAGATTTCCCACTAAGATTAGGAATAAGGCAAGGATGTCCCCTCTCACTACTTCTTTGTTGTACTCAAAAGAGTTGAAAATTAAGGCCACACAAAAATGTGCATACAGGTGTTTATAGTAGCTTTATTCATCATTTCCAAAACTTGAACAACTGAGATGTCCTTCAGTAAATGAATGAGTAGATAACAATGGAATATTATTCAACACTAAAAAGAATAAAGCTATAAAGCCAAGTCTTTTTTTTTTTTTCCTTTATTGATTTTAGAAAAGGGAGAGAGAGAGAGAGAGAGAATATTCATTGGCCACCTCCTGCATGCGCCCCATTAGGGATTGGGTCTACAACCTGAACATGTGCCCTGACCTGACTTCTTGGTGCATGGGTCGACGCTCAACCTCTGAGCCACACTGGTCAGGTGACATGGAAGAGTCTTAAATGCATGTTACTTAGTAAAAGAAGCCAACTTTAAAAGGCTACATACTGTATGATTCCAACTGGAAAGCAAAATTATGGAGACAGTAAAAAAAAAAAAAATTCAGAGGTTAGGGAGGAGAGAGGAATGAAGAGGCAGAGCACAGATGATTTTAGGCAATGAAATTTTTTCTATGATACTATAATGGTGGATATATGTTCTTATACAGCTGTCAAACCCCATAGAATGTGCAACACCAACAATGAACCCTAATGTAAACTACAGACTTAGGTGATGATGGTATGTCAGTGTAGGGTCATCGATTGCACTCTGGCATGGGGTATTGCTAGTGGGAAAGGCTGGAGTGGGCAGTAAGGTAGGAGGCAGGGGGTATATGAGAACTCCCCGTACTTTCTGCTCAACTTTGCTATGAACTTAAAAGTGTTGTAAAAAATAAAGTCTATTTAAAAATAAAAGTAAGCCCTGGCCAGTTTGGCAGAGCAGTTAGAGCACTGGCCCTTGGACTGGAAGGTCATGGGTTCGATTCCCAGCCCCAGTTGAGGTTGTACAGGAGGTAACCAATCGATGTGTCTCTCTCACATCAATGTTTCTGTATCTCTCCCTCCCTCCCTTCCACTCAATCTAAAAGAATCAATGGGAAAATATCCTTGGGTGAGGATTAACAAAATAAAATAAAATCTATTTTAAAATAAAAGTAAAAAGGATGGAAAAAATATATACCATGCAAATACATATAGTTGAGTGGCCATAAGATATACTTTAGATCAAGGAATGTGGTCAGGGATAAGAGGGGTATCTCATAATGCAAAGGCACCAATTCCAGGAGCTACAGTAACCCTTAATGGGCACGCAGGCCCCTAGTAATAGAGTCTCAAAATACATGAAGCAAAAACTGATCGAACTGTTAAAACCAAGACAGCTGGCCTAAAATGGAGTCACTTATGCTGACATACATCATGATTCCATTTATATAAAATTCTACAAAAGACAAAACTTCAGTGAGGCAAGGCAGATTGATGGTTGCCAGTTCCCTGAGCTGTCAAATGGGGAGTCATATCCATTGGTACCTTCCTCACAGGGTAGTTGAAAGAATGAAATGAGCACAGTACCTTGCACATGGAAAGAGTTAATTGTTAGCTATTAATTGTTAGCTATATATTTTTTAATCATTGACATATTTGTGGCAGAGCCTCCTAGGTCTCACCCACGTCATGTTGTCCTCTTCTTTCTAGACACACCGTAGACCCCACTTCTAGCCTCCTTGCATCTAGGTAGGACCGTGCAACTAGTTCTCACACAGCATGTCAATGAAAGTGATATGACTTACCTCTGGACAAGGCAGTTAAGAGCGGGTTGCCTTCCATGCTCTCTATTTGCTGGAGGGTAGAGAGGATCCAATGGAGGGCTCTGAGACCCTAGAAGATGATGGAGCCACAACATGGAAGGAGCCTGGGTGGACTGTGAAATAAGCAAAAAAATAAACCTTTATTGCATTAAGCCATAAAGAGTTGGGTGAGTTTTCATTGTTGGTATTGTTGTTATGGCGTTAGCCTATCTGACTAATCCAATACATATATACAGGGTGGGGCAAACGTAGGTTTACAGTTGTGAGTATGCAAAACAGAGTTTATTCTTGTATTATTGTTTATTAATTATCATTTTATTTTCCAGACGAACAACTATAAACTTACCTTTTCTCCACCCTCTATGTGTAGACCCATATACAATATTGCTCTAGCCTTATCCTTCCTGCTCTGAACACTGAAGTACTGAGTACTTCCTACTCTGAAATAAGGTTCAGAGAGGTTAAGTAACCTGCTAAAAATCACACAGCCACCAGATAGCAGAGCTAGAAATCAAACCTATCTATATGTTTGATTTGTCATTGATTTAGTTAACAAATTATTTCTGCCGTCTGCTCTGTGGCAAGCCCTGTGCTGGACCTGAAGACACAAAGATCCTGGGAGACAAACAGACCCATGACTCAGCTGCAGCCCCAGGCAGAACGAAGCCTGTGTAATGCTGGTCCCCTCCCCCAGCTCTGCTACCTCCAAGAGCTGCGGAACCCCAGCAACAGCCCAGAGACGTTTCCTGAGGCCTGTTTTCCTTGGCCCTGTGGTGGGAGACAGTGCCCAACAAGGTGGAAAACAAGACGGGGTGGAGGAGGTGAGGGGGAGCAGACCTCCCTGCAACCTGTCCCCGTCACTGGTGGGAGCGGGAACAACGGGGGCTGCCCTTCCACCCACCCACCCCAGATCACCCAGGCCATTGTTCCCGTGTTGTGACAGGGGCTTGGGCTGGCCGGCGCAGACCAGGGGCTTCCTCCCCAGCCGACAGTGCTTGCACAGCTGGAGGAAACAGGCGGCCAGGAGCCGCTCTGTCCTCCAACAACAACAGGCTGCCCGGCCGCTGGGGGGCCGGCCTGGAGCCAGAGAGGCCACCCCACTCCACCCCGCCACTGGCAAAACATGTTTTCTTGTTTTCTGATGGGGAGGAGGGAGCCGGTACCCATCCTGAGCAAACATGGGAGCTGATAAGCCAGAGAGGCCTGGCTGCCAGGCTGCCAACTGGGTCTGCCGAGGCAGGGACCAGGCCAAGCCCACCCTGGAGGTCACTCAGGCCAGAATGCCAGGTTCAGAGTTAGGGTGGGGACAGGGAGCACGGTCCTGGCTACTCTGGCAATAAAGCGCTCAACCCCAAGTCTTCCTTCACTGAAGACCCCAGTGGCCAGCAGGCCACAAGCACCATCGCTGACCTCAGCAGCACAGTGGGCTGACCTCTGGGAGCTGCGTGCCTGCTTCTCAGTCAGTCCCCTCCCCGCATCCCTGCTTCCAGTGCTCAGAGAGTAAGCAACGTAGATCGCTGCCCCTCACCTTTGTCCGCGAGGAGCCTAAGGCTCCGAGAGGCAACGGCACTTGTCCAAGACCACATAGTGAATGATCCCCATCTGCCTGTTCCTCGGGCCCCAGCCAGCCCCCACAGCCCCTCCTGTTGGTAGGCTACCGTTTCATTTCCCAGGGCTGCTGGGGGATCCATTATCAACTTGCCACAGCGACTCTTCATGTTTTATCAAGAAGCTCAAAGCAAACCCATTCGGTTGCTCTCTTAACTTGGAGTCCCCACAAAGTAGACCCTGAGGTAAAGGTTTGAGTGCAAAGTGGTCTCTTGGGGAGCTGACCCCAAGAAGCTGTCCTGGGGAAGAGAGACAAGGAAGGGAGGAAATCAACACAGGGTGCAGCAGTGGGCCGAACCACCCTGCGGGGCTCAGTTCCCCGGGGACCTCTGGGCCACAGCACAGAGCAGAATTGTCCCCTGAGATGCAAGCATTTTCCACCACTCCCACTCAGTCTTAGTTAAGGGCTGCTCTTGGCACCCTAACTTTTCAAGCTTCCAGACTGCGCTGTGAGGCAGCTGAGCCTGCTTCTAAAGCCAGAGAATGTCCTCAGGCAGAAAAATGCAAGTTGACATGACAGTTGGTGCAGGAATAATCAATGTCAAGGCGACATGAGGGGGGCCCCGACAGCCCCTGCTGCAATGAGTAAAACCGGGAACGTCAACCCCGAGTTAATCAATGAGTAATACGTTGTTAGGATCAAGTGAAGAGGCTTTGATGGGGTTCCAGAGGAGAGTGTACAACGCACTCACCTTCCCTAAGCCTTAGAGGGATCACTGAGGAACATGTTTGGAACTAGATGTGCACAGAGCTCAGCTTGAACACTAATCGAACCGCCACCCATTCTGCATTAATGACCCTAATTCCTCACCCTGCCCTGAACCCACAACCTTTGTCATTTGACTTCGTAGTTTTCCTCACTGCAGAAATGGGTCTACTTTCCTACTTCCCTTGAATCTGGGCTGGCCTTGTGACCTGCTTTGACCCCAAAAATGCAACAGAAGCGAACGCGGGCCCGTTCTGAGCCCAGGCAACCGAGGCCTCGCGTGTTTGCACCTGCTCTCCTGCGTCTCCACCACCTCAAGAGAACATGCGTTGGCCAGCCCAAGGAAGGATGACAGACGCGTGGAGCAGGGCAGAGCCACCGTCACCCCTCCCGAGGCAGTCTAGATCAGCCGACGGCCAACCCACCCGACACGTGAATGAGCCCATCCAAGATCAGCAGAGCTGCCTAGCCAGGCCCCAGTTTACGCCCCATAAACTCTTACTGTCCCTCACCACTGAGGTCTTGCGGTTGTTACGCAGACACAGCTGGCCGACGCGCTGCCCAGCAGCCCCGGGCCGCTGTGCTCTAGCCTTTTTATCAATAGCTGAGCAGTTTCCACTCACACACCTCCACCAGGAATCGGATTCCCTCCAAGGCAACCCAGTCGCAACATCTTTTCATAGTTAGGGCTCGAATCTGTCTCCGTATCCTTCGACCCTTGTAACAAACTCCTAGATCCCCAGGAAAGTGGCCTAATGTCTGTCCTGGGCCCATCCGCACGTTTATATGGACATCATCCAACCACTTCAAAATCAACATGTCCAAAATGAGAAGCTTTTTCCTCTCTCTGCTCTGCACAGGGAATCTCCGAAGCCTTGCTCCTCCTCACCCCCTGCATTGAAATAGTTGCCAAGTCATGAAGATTCTGTTTCCTCAGAGGCACACATCACTCTCGGGCGGCCCCGTTTCTCGGCCTACATTCCTCCAGCAGTTGCCTCCCGCCAGCAGGGAGCCTCACACCTCCATTCCTTCCTCCAGCTGCAGCATCCCAGACGCATCCTCCCCCTTTCCCTCCAAGGTTACCTGCTCCGTCCGGGAGCTGTGCTAGGGTTAAAACATGAAAGGCACATGCTTATTCTCATGACGGGACTCACCTTTCTAGCACAGGGATCTGATGATACTATTATCCTTTTTTTATTTTTTTTGAACTGTAAGATAAAGTTTATTTAGAAAGTCACAGAAGTAGAAGAAGTGAGCTATAAAGAAATGGGTTCAGAAAACAAGTTACAAAGGAAAACAAAGGGCACTGGAGCTTAGGAAAGAGAAAGGTTAAGTAAGGTAGCACACCTGGGGAGGGGGGAGGGGAGACGTGGGTGTGCTCCAGGAAGGGAGAGTGCTGATAGCATCATCCTTCACTGGGTGCCTGTTGTAGGCCAAGTGCTTGATATCATATAATATCTCCGATCCTTCCTACGGAGTTGTATTGTGTCCATTTTTACAGATGAGGAAAGTGAGGCTCAGGGAGTTCATGTAACTTGCTCAAGCCATAGCTCATAAGTGGCAACATTTAGCTGTTGGTCCCAAAACTCAGGCTCTTCCTATGGCACCAAACTGCCTTCCAGGCTCTTACCATGTTTCTCCCCTTCTCAAGATTTCAGCGGCTCCCATGTCTAACAGAATAAAAGCCAATCTCATTAGCATGAACTTTGGAACCTCACCTACTGCTGTGCTCGTACCAGGCCATCATGGTCCAGTGTGCCCACCTCTCTTGGCTTGTGCTGTTCCCTTGGCCTGGGTTGTCCTCCCTCATATCCCAACCTACACATTCCTCAAGACCCAGCTTAGGTGCCCCTTCTCCAGGAAATCTCCTTATGTCCCCTCGGCACTGCCTCCCACCGCGGATTTAGGGTTCTTGTACAAGGGCAGCCTGGCCCACCTTCTGGCTTCCCTGGTTGCAATCCACTGGTCTGCACTCAGGAGCTGTGGGACCTGACAAATGAATCGGATTGAATTGCTGAAAATAGGCAGTAGACTCAATCATGGGACAGAAATTAGTTGTGTCGACTCATTCAACCAATATTTATTGAGCACCTACTATATGCTCAGTCAGGATTCCTGTTTGTAAATAGTATTAACAGCCCTGGCTAACATACATGGAGAAAATTATTGGAGGGATAATAGAGTAGCAACGGGAAGACTTAAAAGCAACATTCAGAGAACCACCAGGAATCTGAGGATCTCGTCAGGAGCTTACATTTTGGAAGTAGAAGTGAGGCTGGACCTTAGAGACCATCTGCCGCACCATTTCCCCAAGTGCACTCAGTGGAGTCTGAGAAAGGTTAAGTGAGCGATGCTGGTGAGCTTAGACTTTATCTCCGTACTTCCAGGGCCTTGGACATGCCAGCATGCACCATGAAAGCCCAGGCGTGGAGGAGGTCGTCAGCTTTGCCCTTATTTGACCAGGCAACCCTTTTCTTGGGGAGTATTTGTTGGACTACTGTTCAGCAGACCACACTTAGGGAAACCCCAATCTAACTCAACCCTCAGTTTCAGACAGGGAAACTGAGGGACTTTCCTGGTCTCGCTGGGTCCTTCATCTCCTGACTGCCAGCCCAGGATTTAGAGAAGGGACTCACTCCAAGGAAGAGGAGGCAAACATGAAGGCAGGAGCCGGGGCCAAGGGAATCACGGAGGCCCTCCTCTGTCTGGCACTACCAACACGAGCTCAGCCTCCAGGCGCAGCTGAACAATGCACTCCCTCTAGACCTTCAGGGCCCACTTCCACCCCTGGAAACCCCTTCTGGGGAAGAGGGGGAGAACAGTCCTGGGCAGCACTGGGCAACAAAGGCCCAGCCCCCAGCTGCCTCAGCACCAGAGGAGGGCCGGTGGGACACCCTGCAATTAGCAGGAGCTCAGGGCCCGGCTGCGAAGCAGACGTGCTGGAGGGAGCCCAGCCCCAGCTCTGCCACATGGCTGTGGGACCTGGGGAGGGTTAGTCAATTCTCTGAGCCTTGGTTTCTTTAGCTGAAAAAAGAAAGATCCGTTGAAACGTTATAAATGATTCAGTAAAGTATGAAGCATTCTTCAGATGTGAAGAGTTATTGTTATATTGGAGATCAGTTATGAAACACTGGGGGGACTTCCACCAAAAGAGGTGTCTCCTATTTGGTTATATCTGGCAGACATTAGAGAGCATGGACACTGAAGGATGCATTTCAAATACATCTCCTGAGTGCCGCTGCTGCGCCGCACACACACACACACACACACACACACACTTCTCATGCCAGCCGACACCTTCATCTCCATGCCTTTGGTATGATGACCCAGGCTGCCTAGAATATGCTTTCCCATCTTCACCTGGGAAATTTCTACTGTCCTTCCAAATTCAGATGAGGTGTCACCTCGTCAGGTAGTCCTGGCCTGTCCCTGCAGGGTAAGTTGCATGCCTTCTCTGCTCTGTCTGTACAGATCCTCACTGCTGATCTTCCTGCCCTTGGGGAATCGTTACCTGTCTCCTCCAGTAGGTTGTGAATGAGGTAAGGGCTGTAGGCCGAAAGAGGTTGAGGGCATGAATGTGTAATCCAGCATCCAGAAATTTCTGTTGTGGGAAGCCCGGGGGTTGTCCTCATACCAACCCTGGAAGCAAGAGTCCACATGTCTTCATATCTGCCCTGAGGAAAATACATTCCACAAAGTATCTGTGTGCTGGAGATCTTATCAGGAGGACAGAGGACATGCACATCCCACTGCAAGACCCCCCCGTAGTAATCATCAGACATGGTTACTCCATCTCCCTCTCACCACAGTCGTCCCTGTGGTGGGCAGGACAATGCCCCCTGCAAGAGGTCCGCGTCCTAGTCCCTGGAACCTGTAAATATGTCAGGTTACATGGCAAACAGGAACTAAGGTTGCAGATGGAATGAAGATTGCTAGTCATCCGGCATTAAGGTGGGAAGGTTATCCGAGGTTATCGAGGGGGTAGAACGTGGAAGAGGACGGCAGAGTGGTGGTCAGGGTGATGTGATGGGGCGTGTGGGAATTTGTTACAGCAGCAAAGGACCAACCACACCCTCCTGCCCTTGATCCTGACCGTATCCGGACCCTCCTGTCTCAAGCAGTCCCACTGTGGCCCCAAACGGGCAAAGCTCCCCACAAGCCCTGCAAGGTTCCCCACAAACCCACCCGCCCAGAACGGCCATTTAGCAGCCACCGTTGTTACGCCAGGATGTATCCCTTGATGAGAGGGCTCATAACCTAGCAACTAGTCAAAATATTCCTTCCTAACACCGCCCCTCCTAACATGTGCTCCGTCGTCTCCCCGATGACGCTGAGACTGCAGTGGTGCGTTCTCTGGGTTCCCAACCTCCCTCCTTCCACTGAGGGTCAGAGCTCCTATTCTTGGGCCCCCGACACTGGTTTCTGTGACGGGGATCTCTCCTGAGTCTGCTGTGGGGACCCATCTCCTCTGGAATGCCAGCGGGACTGGCAGCTCTGCCAAGAAGCTGTCTCCCTGGATTTCTGAAAAGGACAATCTGGAATTACAGTGGCCACTCAGGGGATCTTTTGAGATTCTGGAATTAGTATACTTACATGCACAGTTAGAGACTCTTAGAAATGTAAAACAGGCCAACTGGGACGCCTTTTTCAACTGGCATTTAGAGGCCTGCAAAAATTAAATGATCCAAAGATAGTCTTAACTGCTCTTTTGTCTTCTTGTCCAGCTGTGACAGCTTTCAGGGGAATTATCTTCACCACGGGGTCCCCACCCTCTGAAAGTTTCTGCAAGTCCTTTCCTCCGAAATGCTGGCTAGTCATGTATACAAACATGTTGGTCCCCCTCTTGGGCCTTTATAATGAAATGGAACAACATAGTGAAAATAATTTAAACCTCAAATGGCCGTTAAAGAAAAACTTAGTTTTAAGTACACCTCAAGGGCCCTCCCTTGAAGAGAGAATTCCAAACCTTTGCAGGACAATGGAATCCATTCTTTTAGTAACATGCATAAGCTTTCATTTTATTTTTTTCTTTATTGATTTTAGAGAGAGAGGAAGAGAGAGGGCGACAGAAACATCGATGAGAGAGAACATTGACTGGCCGCCTCCTGCAGGCCCCTCTCTGGGGATCCAGCCCACAACCTGGGCATGTGCCCTGATCAGGAATCAACCGATGACCTCCTGGTACATGGGTCAACGCTCAACTACTGAGCCTCGTGCAGAACCTTTTAAAAGACCAACTGGCCTTGGCCGGTTTGGCTCAGCGGTTAGAGCGTCGGCCTGCGGTCTGGAGAGACCCGGGTTCGGTTTCCGCTAAGGGCACGTACCTCAGTTGCAGCTGGTCCCCGGCCCTGGATGGGTCGTGTGGGTGGCAACTACTCAATGTGTCCCTTTCACGTTGATGTTTCTCTCTCTCTCTCCCTCCCACTCTATCTGAACAAAATATCAAAAAATGTCCTTGGGTGAGGATAAAAAAATAAAATAAAATAAAAGACAAACTGACTTTAGGAGGAAAAGTAAAAGAAAGAAAGAAAAAAAAAAACAGCTCTGAAAGGATCCTAAAAGAAACTTTGCCCATCCGAGCAGACATTTTAAAATGTCTTACTGTTTCTCCTGCCTGGAGCCTGACAAGATATAGAAAAGGACAGGATTTGATCATTTTTTTAATCAGAAATTTGGCCAAATTGCCCTGGCCGGTGTGGCTCGGTTGGTTGGAGCATCATCCTGTACAGTGAAAAAGGTCGCGAGGTCCATTCCCAGCCAAGGCACATGCCCAGGTTGTGGATTTGATCCTCAGACACGGGAGGCAACCAACTGATATTTGTCTCACATCAATGTTTCTCTCCCCCCACCCCCCTTCCTCTCTCTAAAAGGAAAAAGAAGGAAATAAATTTAATAAAAAGAAAAAGAAAGAAATGTGGCCAAATTGGAAGCTAAATATTCAGTCTGGTAGGAATGTTTTTAAAGCCTCCTCCCCTAGGCTAAAATAAAACTATGTACTCAGAGGGAAAGAAACAAATTAGGAAGATGGATGGGTAGATACACCTATGATGTCACCTAAGTTACAACCCGATTCTTTGGAAATTGAGAGCAATTTTCCTTATCTCAGAGACCTCTGCGAATCCTGAAATGCATCCTAGAAGCACTTCAGAGTCACCTTTCTTTGCCCACAACCTCAATTACTCAGACTGAATTTAAAAATAGGAAACAAGAACCTTTGTAAAAAGCACCAACTGCTGCCCTGCCTGGCCGGTTCGGCTCAGCGGTTAGAGCATCAGCCTGTGGTCCAGAGAGACCGGGGTTCGGTTCCCACTAAGGGCACGTACCTCAGTTGCAGCTTGTCCCCGGCCCTGGTTGGTTGGGTCGTGCGGGTGGCAGCCACTCGATGTGTCCCTTTCACGTCGAGGTTTCTCTCTCTCTCTCTCCCTCCCTCCCTCCCCCCCCCACCCCACTCTAGCTGAACAAAAAATGGAAAAATGTCTTTGGGTGAGGATAAAAAAAAAACAGCACCAACTTGCTGCTCTGGCTACAAGGCTCCTTGCCAAGGACAAGTCCAGGCCTTAATCGTCTTCACAAACAGTGACGAGAAAAGGCCTTGGCCACCTGAACGAATACACTTAACTTGCTCCATTTGTTATAAACTAGTGAGGGTTTTTGGCTCACTGTGCCTGTCTCATGGCTAAAATTTTACAACAAAACTATCAGGTCTCTGATGGTGTCTGTCTGTATGCATGTATGTATGTCTACCACCAGAGAATATTGCTTGAATTGGTTTGGAAAGAATTCTATTTAATTGGCTTAAAAGAATTAAGCACTTATATAAAAAGTTTTCAAAAATAAAATAGAGCCCTGGCCCGTTTGGCTCAATGGTTAGAGCATCAATGGCCCACAGACTGAAGAGTTATGGGTTAGATTCCCAGTCAAGGGCATGGACCAGTGTTGCAGGTTAAATCCCCAGCACTGGTCAGGGTCATACGGGAGGCAACCAATCCATGTGTCTCTCTCACATTGATATGTCTCTCTCTCTCTCTCTCTCTCTCTCTCTCTCCTTCCCTCTCTTCCACTCTCGCTAAAAATCAATGGAAAGATATCCTCAAGTGAGGATTAACAAACAAAGAATAGAAACTAACCCAAGTGTTTTCTGGGATCTGAGAAAATGATATTAAAACTAGTGTGAGCTTGGTTTGGTTAAACGGGCTTGTCCTTTTTTTTTTTAATCCTCACCTGAGAATATTTTTCTATTTCTCATCAGACAGAATGGGAGGGAGGAAGAGAGAAGGACAGAAAGAGAAGGAGAGGGAGAAACATCAATGTGAGAGAGATACATCAACTGGTTGCCTCCTGCACAACCCCACCAGGGCCAGGGACAAACCGCAACCGAAGTTGTGCCCTTGACCAGAATTGAACCAGTGACTCATTGCTCCTCGGGCTGATGCTCTAACTGCTCAGTCAAACCGGCCAGGGCATCTATTTTTTTTATTAATTTTTTAGAGAGAGACGAAGAGAGAGAAAGATAGAAACATCGAAGTAAGGGAGAAACATTGATCGGCTGCCTCCTGCACGCCCCCTACTGGGAGTCAAGCCCGCAACCCAGGCATGTGCCCTGACCGAGAATCAAACTGGGACCTCTCAGTCCAGTCTGAGCCACACTGGCTGGGTGTAATGAGTATGTTTTATACTTTGTTGAGAAAGCATATGTTTCTAAAAATTACAAAATGCATTTGCCACTCTGGCCGGTTTGGCTCAGCTGTTAGAGCATCGGCCTGCGGTCCAGAGAAACCCGGGTTTGGTTTCCGCTAAGGGCACGTACCTCGGTTTCAGTTTGTCCCCGGTCCCGGTAGGGGTTGTGTGAGCAGCAACCAGTCGATGTGTCTCTCTCACATCGAGGTTTCTCTCTCTCTCTTCCTCCCTCTCTCCCTCCTGCTCTATCTGAAATGCAAAAATGTCCTCGGGTGAGGATAAAAAAAAAATGTATTTGCTAGTAAAAGAACTTATGTTTCTAGAGGTTATAAAATATATTCATAAACTTGCAAATCTAAAGAATACTGATGGCTTACTTTATAGTTGTTATAAATTAAGTTTTTTAAGAATTAAGAATTCTGCCCTGGCCAGTTTGGCTTAGCGATTAGAGCGTCAGCCTGCGGTCCAGAGAGACCCGGGTTGGTTGTGCGGGTGGCAGCCACTCGATGTGTCCATTTCACATCGATGTTTCTCTCTCTCTCTCTCTCTCTCTCTCTCTCCTCCTCCTCTCTCTCCCTCCCACTCTATCGAAACAAAAAATGGAAAAATGTCCTTAGGTGAGGATTGAAAAAAAAAAAGAATTAAGAATTCTAACTAATATAGAAGAAAATAATATGTGTTTTCAGAAAAAGAACATATAGGAATTGAAATGCATTTTTGATGGAATTAAAAGAAAATTGTTTATTCTAAAATAAGTTGGTTATTTCTGAATAAGAAAAGATAAACTAAAGGGACAGGAAAATTGTAGAAGGTTTGTGAAAAAGAAATCTTGAAAAAGGAATTTTATGTGTGGTCAAGCTAGATATGACTAAAATGAATTTAATTAGATAAGTGAATTGAACATCAAAAGTACACAGATGCAAAATTAGAGTTTGGTTCTTTCTCTGTTAAGAAGGACCAAGTTTTCCAGTACTATCGATATGCTTTGAAGAAGCAGTTATAAAAAGAAAGCAAATATTTTGTGTTTTAATAAAATTATTTCCTGTGCTCTGTCTCATTAGTCTTTGATTGCTTAGGTAAACCAAGTCTTTTTAATATTAAAAGAGCTAAATTTTGCCCTGGCTGGTTTGGCTCAGCAGTTAGAGCATCTGCCTGTGGACCAAAAAATAACGGGTTCAATTCCTGGTCAAGGGCATATACCTCAGTTGCAGGTATGATCCCTGGCCCCAGTCGGGGTCGTGTGAAAGGCAATCGATCAATGTGTCTCTCTCACGTTGATGTTTCTCTCTCTCTGTCTCCCTCCCTCCCTCCCACTCTATCTAAAAATCAATAGAAAAATATCCTCAAGTGAAGATTACTGACAAAATGACTAAAGAGCTAAATTTTGCTTATAACTATTTAACATTCTGTATTTGCCTGCAAAGTTTTTAATTGTCACCATGATTAAATAGATAACCAAATATTGTTTCACAGTGACTTATGATCCTATTTTATTGTTTTATAACTTTTGATATGTTTGATAAACTTCCCCAAAATTAAATTGTCTTTTTCTTAACCTGAAAATAACTTTGAAAAAAAAAATTTTTTTTTATTCTTCAGATAGAATGAAAGGAAGAGGGAGAGGGAGAAACATCGACGTGAGAGAGACACCTCGACTGGTTGCCACCCACATGACCCCAACCAGAGCCAGGGACAAACTGCAACTGAGGTACGTGCCCTTAGCGGGAACCGAACCTGGACTCTCTGGTCTGTGGGCCCATGCTCTAACCGCTGCTGGCCAGGGCAACTGTGAAATTTTTAGAAGGATCCCTAAAACATTTCAAAGGACAGCTCTCTCTCTTTATAAAAGGGCAAATTTAAACTAATTAGGCCTATTTGATATGCTAAAATTACATGGGAAGCATTGTCAAATAATAAATAATAATTATGTTGTATGCATATATTATGGTTGTTAAAATAAATGTCCTAGAAATTACATAAAATTTCTAAGAATCTACAATGTCCCAATATGTTTTTATTTGTAATTCTAGTTGTAATCTTAAAATGCTCAATATTACAGAAAAGAGAAAAATTCTTTCTTAGTCAATTACATTGTAATCAGATCTTTACCGATGTCATTTTAAGTCTTTGTCATTAACAGAGTCATTATTTTACTCTGATACTTTCCGCAAACATGTTTCATGTTCACAGAGATTCACAGAGAGGACTCTGACACTTATTCTACAATGTAGATTTCTGATAAACTCTCAGGTCATACCTTGAACTGGATGAGGATTTGCAGAACTCTAGAAAAAAATGAATTCATAAAACCTCTAACAAAAAGATTACAACCAATAAAAAATTAATAACATGGGACCAGATTAACTTAGGAGGATAACTATAGTTTTTATAACTTTTATTTGAAATATTACTGGTTCTTTAATCTTTTGTTTTCCAGATAGATATAAAGAAACCTTTTCTCTTCAGCTACTTTTTGAGTTTGTTCAACACCACCATGAGTGAGAATAATAATACAGGTAACGTTTGGGAGTATTTACTGTGGGCCGGGCACTATTATTAGTGCTTCACATGTGTTAACTCATTTCATCCTCCCAACAGCTCACTGAAGCAGGTGTTAGTCTCAGCCCCATTTCACAGTCAAGAGAACTGAGACATAAAGACCTTAAGTAACTTACCCAAGGTCATATGGTGAGCTGAGATTTCTATTCAGGCAATCCAACCCCAGAGTCTGGGTTGTAACCACTGCTGTATCCTGTCTCCCAGTACACAGATAAATGAATAAATGAGGCACATGTGCATGGATGCATGTGTGGATGTATGTCTGTGGGTACAGATGCTGAGGAACAGTCAAGGCAGAGTACCCGTGCTCATTTCTCACGTCCAGCCAGGAGGCAGACACGACTCCCCCGCCCAGTGCAGTGCTCTGAGAGCATCCTGCACGGAGCTCTGGGTGCAGAGCGGGAGGGTGTCCAGACTGGACAAGAGGGGACGGGGAAAGCTTTCTGGAAGAGGGGGGCACTGAGCTGAGTTTTGAAGGGTATGTGGGCAGGCAGTCACAGAGTGAAAGGTAGCAAAGGGCATTGGGTCAAAGAGACCCTGAGGACTGAAAGAGAAACATAGAGACAGGATGAGACACAGAGAGATGGAGAAACACTGGCTGCAAATTGTAGAGGCAGAGCAAAAGCCACAGAGCAAGGGGCAGAAAACAGCTGCCTGCGCCATGACCGACTGCTGCTGCCTGACCTTCCTCCAGCTCTGGGACAGAAAATAGCCTGGCTGACCCCTAGTGTGCAAAGCATTTCCTGTGCAGCCCTGGGGACCCCTGAGCTGCATGTTCTCAGGGGTGGGGCTGACGGGGGGGGGGGGCGGGTAGTGAGGGCAGAGAAGGAGGGGACAAGAAGTCCCAGGCCTGGATGAATTCTCCAGGACTAGAGTGACTGAAGACTGGAAGGAGGTGGTGTGCACACGTCCGGGTCCTCGTATGTGATGTGTGTGGGATGTGTGTGTATGAGGGTGCCTAGGGAGCAGGTGATGTTCCTCCACGTAGGCACATGGCTAACCCTGGGATTCTGTGTCTCTCCATGGAAAACGAAGGCTACGTGGACACACCGCCAGTCAAAGTGGCCACCTCCCTAGCTCCAGGAGCCCTTTTCGGTCCACAAGTCATCTCCTTGGGGAAGCTGCCAGTGTCCGTGTTCCAGAGCAGCTTCTAGTAACTCTTTCTCCTGCCTGGTCTGCAAGGACACCACATCTGCTCCTTTCACAGGTCAGTTACCTGGTCCCAACTTTTGCCGGAGACTGAGTGATCCAGCCAGAACCTTCTCTGAAGGGCCTTTCCCCGGGAAAAGGAGGAGGGGTTGGGGGACAGTTAGGCCCAGCTCCCAGAACCCAGAATATCCGATGGGGGAAGATCTCCTCCTCCCCAGGAGATCCCACACATCCCCCAGTGACTTCTCCACACCGTTGGCCTAGCCCCTTCCCCAGCCTCCCCATTGAGTCCCCACCCCACCATCTTCAAGGTTGTTTTGGGGACCATCTTTACACCGGTTCTCCCTATTCTGTATTTATGCATTTTCTTTTGCCCTCTATCCCTATTGGATTTTTATCACTCCCACACGTGGAGATGCCTTTGGATGCAGAGCATGCCTTTTCCCTATTTGATGGACCCGCTTCCAGAAACACTAGCAGAGACTGAGTGGCCCTCTGAGGGCTGCTGCAGAGGGAGCCCTGCCCAGGAGAGACGCTGGGCTTCCGTGCCAGCTAGGTACACATGCACACTGCGGGAGCTGTTCCAGGTGAAAAGGGGTTTTCGGGACATCCAAAAGTGTCCCCTTCGCTCTCCTCCTAAGTCTGAGGTCTCAGCCAGGTTACCTTCCCACACACTTCTGGCTCAGACCCTGACACTCCTAACCACCAGCCAGGATCGTTGATTCCACTACACTGGAACCCATGGAGCTCACCCGATAAGACCACCAAAGGTCTGCCAGGCTGGACATACACTGGCCTCATCTGGCCAGGTCATGCCAGGTCCTCCTGGCCCTCACTGGGCCTGCTCCTCTAGCCCACAGGCAGCACACAAATCAGAGGTGCCACCATTCCTGCCTTCCCAAAAGGAGACCAATGGATTCCTGGATCAAGGAAAGGGAAGTAACATTTGCTGAGCATCTATCATGCATCTCCTTTACCTGACACGCCAGCCTTTTAAAAGGGAATTGATATCCTGGTGAAGAAGAGTTTTTCAGATGAGGCTAAATCAGGATCCAGAGTTGGGTTGTGTCTGATACGTGGCAAGGACAATGCCTCCTCCTCCCAGCATCCCTTCACAAGGGGCGGGTCTGACCTGCAGGTGGGTAGATGGGAGGCAGGATCCTGGAGAGGCCAGAGCAAGGTGAGCTTTCCCCAGCCCAGCTCCCAAGACTGGTCAGCACCTTAGGGAGACAGGGTGCAGGAGCAAAAGTGCTTTCTTTCCTGGGGACTGTCAGGGAAGCTGGCAGCCCACACCGCTGTGAAGCACAGTGACAAGGTGTGATCTGGATGCGGTGAGGGGAACCTTCTCCCCACTTCTTCGTCTTCTTTTTTTCTTTATTGATTTTAGAGAGAGGGGGAGAGAGAGAGAGAAATGTTGATGAGAGAGAACATCGATTGGCAGCCTCCTGCATGCCCCCCACTGGGGATCAGGCCCACAACCTGGGCATGTGCCCTGACTGGGAATCGAACCAGTGACCTCTTGGTGCACGGGTCAATGTTCAACCACTGAGCCACACCAGCCGGGCTCCCCACTTCTTCGTGGGACTCTAAGTGGTCCAGTTCAGACAGGACTAAGAGAAACATAATCGACCTGGCACCCAGTCTGTCTGTGGGTTTGAGGGCTCTGGGATGCACTGGGCATGGAGTAAGGGCTCTTTTGGGGGTCCCAAAGCCCTCCTATGGCTTGCAGGCCAGGGTCAGTTATGAATTAATGGGCTACTGACACATGTGAGATATCCTGGGGGCTCTCTGAGTAGATAGAAATCTGGGATCCTGTGGATGGGGGGCTACAAGGCAGAAACAGTGGGGCATTCAGGTCAATGTGATTTAATTTGCAGTCACAGGTTGATGAGGCCAGAAAAAGTCACATCTCATGTGCTTTTAGAGGGAGATCAAGTTCAAAGGGGCCAAGTCACTTGCGGAGGTGGTGGAGCTACTGCCAAGCCTAGGTCTCTGGCTCCACAGCCATGTTCTTTCCAAAAATACTAGTCCCCCCGGGCCACCTCCAAAGCTTGGTTCAGGGCCAAGGTCCCAGGAACCCTTCTGGTGACTCCCATCTCGGCGCCATTTCTAAAGTCAGTGCACTCCTAATCGGAAACCACCACAGCAGAGAAGAGGGAACCCACATTGCAAGCACCTGTCCTGCCTAGGCGACATCATCGCACCTGTTCCTCCGGTCATGTCATCTGAGAAACCACCTGCCTCCTCTGGGACTGTGGCCCTAGCCACCGGCCACTGCAGCAGCTGCCGTGTTCTTACCCAGCCGTCCTCTCCAGCCACTGTCTATTAGTCGAGGGACAGGCACCTGAGCTGGTGTGTCCCTTCCCTGGGCTTTTTGGAATTGGAAACCAAGGGTCACACTTGGTGCTGTGGCAGAACCTCTAAGACCAGGCTTGGGAGCTCTCAACACCCCTGGTTTCCTTTCTGTGGAAGAAACAGGTGCGCGGTGAGAGGCTGGAGCCACTGCAGAGAGAGACACAGAGGCGAGAGGCAGAGAGGGCACTGGTGCCCCTCCGGTCTGCGGCCGAAGCTGCTCTGTGAGCTGTTGAGATCTTTTTTGCCTGAAAAGTATAAGTTGGATTTTGGTTACTTGCCTGAGGCTCTGTCCAGCCCCCACATGCCCTTTCCCATCCATCCCAGAATAGGCAGGACAAAGAGCAACAGCTCTAGGGAAAAGAAAAGCGGGGGAAGGGGGGGACCAGTCGGGCTGTCCCTTGGGTTTCTCCCAACAATGGTGTGGGCAGCACATTGTTTATTTCTGGGTCGAGACGCCTCCCCGGATACCCCCACCCCTCAGCTGGCAGTCAGGTGAAGCAGAAACAGGAATGGGTGAGAGGGGCAGTTGCCAGTATCTTTGGAAACCTTCTGATGCCTGGGGACCACCTCTCTGACGACTCCCACGGCAGGGATGGAAAGAGGAGAGGTCAGATGGGGGACAAGAAAACAACTTGTTCTGTGCTCGGGAGGAAGGGAGTGACCCCAGGCTTGGGTGGGGAGAGGGGCTGGGAGACCTCTGACTAACAAGGTGGGGAGCAAGGTGGATGCTTGATCCCACCCAGACCCGCACTGTGCCCTTGAGCCAGCCATCTCCTTTATTCCCCTCAGCGTCCCCAGCTGTGAAACAAGCAACAGGTTCTGTGCTAGAGAACTCTGATCTCTCTCAAGCGGGGGACCAACTGGCCTCACATGGGATCCCAGACCAACTCCTAACCTTAGTCCCTGCCCAAGAAGGGCAAGCCTGGGGGCAACAGCAGTGGCCTCGGGTGCAAACCGCTGGGAAGGGACGGAGCTGGGACTCTACATAGGCAGGGAGTGTCAGCCACTCCAAAGGCAAGACCCAGCCCAACACGAATGCCGTTAGGCCAGCTGGATGTTCAGACAGACAGACTTCAGACCTGAGTTTCAGGAGGTGTGTGTATTCAGAGAAGGACCACAGTCCACATCTTAGGAGCACAAAACCCAGCCCATCCCCTCGGGGCGGGAGCAGGGGAGAGGAGAGGACCCTGATGAGGCGGCCAGGGTGCCAGGAGCAGAGCCTGTGTCCCCGGGAGAGGGCAGCTGGGGCTAGCCGAAGGTCCAGGTCACACACAGCGGGCTGTCGGCAGCAAGGCCAATTCCAGAGCCCGGGGACCGGGCCAGGCTGTCGTGGGACCAGCACCTGTGGCTAAGCATGGAGACTAAGGAGAGACTGAGACATGTGCGAGAACTACCGTCTCCACCATGTGAATGGCTCCAGTTTCCAGGCCAAGGATGGGGAGCAAAGGGGAAAGAAAGTCCAGAGCAGCAGCCTGGGGAACAGAGTCTACGGTGGTTTGGGCTCCCGCAACCACCACTCACAACTGCACTGGGGCGCCGAACGGAAGGCACATTGTGTTAGTCTGTCAGGCCTGGGGATGACCCAACCCTGGAGCATGGGGTCTGCGTGGGTGGCTTTCTCAGCCCTGCCTCAGCGGTCCCTGGCATTTGAGCATTGGCCCGTGTCCTCTGGATTAATTCCACTGATAGAGGAAGAGCACCCACGAAGAGTCCAAACCCACAGACACTCCAAGCAGCAGAGGGCCACTATCGACTCGGCTCTCCGGCACCTGAACCCTCTCTTCCGCGGATCCATGCTGATCAGATTCCAGCTGCGCACATCCTCCAGCTCCGCGCGGTCCAGCAGAACTCCTGCAGCGGTGGGCAGTCCTCTCTCCACTGTCCGATTCAGGAACTGCCGGCCACGTGTGGCCACCAGACACTGGATTTGTAATTTTAGCTCGTTTTAACTTTTCACAGTTGCATATGGCTAGTAACTACCGTACTGGACAGCGCCGTCTTGGCTGTTCCGCGTGGCGGGTGGGACAGTAATGAGGTCCAGACACTTCCCCGCGTCCCCTGCCAGGAACCAATGGAGAATTCTCTCCTCAGGGTGGGGCTGACAGGACAGAGACAAGAGGGAAAGTGAAAGAAACACATCCAGATGGCGGGCATGACCTTATTCATCCTCACACCCTGCAAAGTGAATACGATGATCCCCACCTTCCAAATGAAGAGACTGAGACTCCGAAAAGTCTAATAGTATGCCTAAGGTCCCACAGTGAGTTAGAGATGGAGTCCAGGTCTGACCCCAAGTGCCTGAGCCCGAAGTCCATGCTTTTCCACCTCATCACACAGCTGAGGAAGAAGGTGCCCCTTCCCGGCACCAGCGGGTCAGGGTTGCACAAGCAAAGCTGCGGCTGTCAGCTCTCTAAGTCACCCCTTCCTGAGCTCGGTCTGCCCCGGCACAACTTCATTATCGGCTAAAAGTGAATTTCTAGAACTCAGACACACCCAGATGCACACAGAAGGCCAAAGGCACATGGCCAAAGAAAAATTATCTGCTTCTAGGCTGTCCATTAGTGCAGATAATTAACTGCTGATTTGATATTCTTGGCATAAAGGAAGGCAGAGTTCTGCTTTGTCTCGGGCGATATTAAAACACCTCTTCATCCCCCTGCACACGCTGATTCGCTCACTCGCGGGAGGACCGGACAGCGGGGTCAGAAGTGAGCTGGAAGGGAAGGAGATGAGGGTGGAGAAGGAACTAACATTTCTTAGATATCTGCTGTGGGCCAGGTACCAAGCTAAGAAGTTCACCAGATTATCTCAAGCGATGATTGTCCCTAGGAGGCAGCCATGACTATTGTTTTACACGAGCAGGACCAAAGCTCAGAGGTGAGGCCAAAGTCACACGCGCTGATAGCGGTAGAAGGTGGTCTGCTGGACTCCCAGCCCATTTCACATCACACTGGCTGTTGGCGGAGATCTGGGAAACCCACCACGGCTCAGAGAAGTCCTGCACTCCTTCCAGCTCTGTCTGGCATCACGCCTGAAGCCCGGCTCCTGCTGCAGCCTTCCCTTCTCCCAGAAGTTCAGGCTCCCATGAACAGGAGCCGACCCCCACCCCCAACCCCATTGTGTAGTCAATGACAATAAGAGACAGGCAGGCGTCCCCTTCTTACCCACCACTTCCCTCCCCACCCCATGGGGTGCTGCCAGTTCAGCACAATAGTGCATTCAGTGTCCAGGAGCCTCTGCTGCGGCCCCCGGCCTTTTGCAGCCCCTCTGGACAATGGCAGCGCCCAGAGGCCTGATAGCCGGTGACAAATGTATGTGAGTGACCAGCTCACGGGAAGTGGCGTTCAATAGTCTGATAGCTTCCTGTATCCTGACATTGTGAAGGCCCACTTCCTGTGCTATCTCCAAAAATACAGCAAGGCAAAGCTGGGGGCAGGGGCAGACACAGGGCTTTCCCAGCTACCCCTCCCCAGCCAGGCTCTCAGACAGTATTCCAATATTCGTGTCCCCCAAGGATGCCACAGTCCCACCTGATCTCTGGTTCACGGATGCATTCCCTGCTGGCCTCTGCCCAGTCCCTCCGCCTCCTGGCCAAACCCCTCCCAGCCCAGTCAGAATAGAGGGACCTATTTTTAAAGATTCCACCACCGTCCCCAGTGGCCCCTCCCCCACCCAGTTCCAGGATCTCGGGCCTTCTGCTGGGAAAGGCTTTCCCACGTCCACTGACATTGATCTCGGTGCACAAGGAACGCACTTCCTGGAGCCCGCTGGTCACTGCGCTCCCAACGATAACCTCCCACAGGCTCACAAATGCACAGTGTTGCCCCTCCAACCTTATCTTCCCAGGGTGGACAGTCACAAATCCTGTCCCAAAAAGCAAAGCACAGCAATGCGGCAGGGAGGCAGGTGATACTGAGGGTCCTTATGACTGTGATAGGATTTACTTTTTTTTTTTAATCCTCATTGGAGGACATTTTTGCATTTATCTTCAGGTAGAGAGAGTGGGAGAGAAAGTGAGAGAGAAACATCAACGCGAGAGGGACACATCAACTGGCTGCCTCCCACACGACCCCAACCAGGGCCAGGGACCAGCCACAACCTAGGCATATGCCCTTAGCAGGAAGCAAACCCAGGACTCATTGGTTCGGGGACTGACGCTCTACCACTGAGCCAAACCAGCCAGGGCTGAATTTACTTTTAAAGCCTAATCCTAGAAATCATATTTCTCTATACATAGTATGGGAAATAAAACAATAATTAATAACTAATCATACAAAAATAAACTCTGTGTTTCACGTACTCACCACGATAAACCTACTTTTGCCCACCCCGTCTATACCCGTGAGGCAGCAGAACACAGGAGCCCCACCTGAGTAGTGGCCACAGGCCAGGACCTCTGGCAAGTTGAAGATAATCACATCTTAAGTTATGTTTCAGTTCTTGAGCCCTAAGGTGGAACAACCCCCTGGCTATTTTCCCATGAGACCGGGGAGAGGAAAAGACCTCAGAGCTGTCCTCAAGACCTGAAGAAATGATTCATCACCCACCTCCAATCAGTCTGCTCCCAGAACCACCCCGAACCCCAAACCCCAGGTGCCTTGTGACTTTGCCCTATAGAATCTGTAACCTACAGCCATCAGGGAGTTCCGGCTTTTGAGCATCAGCTTCCTGCTCTCTGGGGTGGCATCATTCACAATAAAAAGCCAGTATTTCTCCACTGCAGTTCCCGGTGTTTATTGTTTGGCTCTGCTGGGGCGGAGGAAGCCTTTGTGTTCTTTATCACAGGAGGCCTCCTCTGCGGGCTTCAGCTGGACCCGGGAGAAGGCTTCCCCAGGTTTCGCCTCCCCACGCACCTGGCCTGCCAGCAGAAGCTGGTGAAGAGATCGAGACGCCTACCAACTAGCTGGGAGGCGGGGGCAAGAGGGGAGCGGATGTGCTGAGTGTCTCTGTAGAGTCAGGCCTCCCCTCAATTACCTGGCGACGTAGGCGATGAGGTAGGTGCTGGCCCAGGGTCGCCCAGCACGTGAGAGGCAGAGCCCTATTGCCCCCAGTGCTGCTTGGCACTGGGAGACAGGTTTAGGCGGAGGGAAAGGCGAGGATACCATTTGCCCCCTCTTCTCACACCCCCTTAGGATCTCCACTCCATATCCCCCGACTTCCTGGCTCTGGAGAAGCAGCCCTGGAGAGGGGCCCCCGCTGCACCACCCTGCCAGCGGCTCGCCTCTGTGAGTCTTGCTCTCCACTTTCAACAGGGCACTGAATCAGCCTCAGGCTATTGTGGTCACCTGGGGGTAAGGCGGGGACCAGCCAAGAGGTGACAACCAGTTCGTCCCACTTAGCACTGGAGACTTGAGAGCTGCAGCTCAGCCATACAGGAGCCCCAGGCCCGAGTGTCCAGGAATCCAACAAAGAGCCCGCCGAGGCGCCCCCCTCCCACCATAGTCACGGGGGAATAAAGGCAGAGAGCATCATGCTCTTCGCAGGAAAGGGCTGCAAAGCCGGCTGAGCTGGGCTTGACTTCCAACCCATCAGCTTCTCCCCCTGCACCGAGAGGCTGCTGGTCTCCGTCTCCTCCTCATCTATAATAACGGAGATATCACTCCCTGCCTGGCAGGAATTGGGGGAGGGACAATGAAATATTGTGAAGCACCCAGCCCAGCACTTGGCTTGAAGCTCAGTGAGCAAGCAGGTTTTCCTTCTCTTTGTTTCTGGGATGGGTCTGCCCCCGTTTCCCGAGACTCACAAGGTCCCTGGAGAAAGAGGGTGGCTGCCCTCCTGCCCTTTTCCAGGCAGCAGGGACCTCTGCAGTCCTGGGACTCAGAGTGGCTGCTGCTGGCTCCTCCGCGGCAGCCTGACCTAAAGCATAAAGCACCCATCTGCCCTGCCTCCGCTGCTGGCTCCTGGACCCTGGGGGAACCAGCGGCCACCGAGGCCCAGGCCGCTGACCTCGGAGGGAGGCACGGAGAGCTGGGGAAGAGCAATGCGCCCCAGAGGCCCCTGAAATGCTCTCCAGCCCACCCAATGAAGCTGCGTGGAAGTGACAGGGAGGCGTCTCCAGGTCAAGGCCAGGTGCTCACGTGTCACCTGCGGCCAATGCAGGATCCCAGAAAACTCCGTCCGAGCCACTTCCCCACCCGGCATTCTGCTTACATGAGCTTAGGGCGGAAAGGCTTTACAACAGGGTCAGCCTGAACCAACCCGTCAGGCAGGTAAATCTTCTGGAATAATAAAACTGACGTTCGGATTCTCAGTGCGATTCCTGTCACTCCCTACCTGGAAGAGTACAGAGAGAGGCAGGTACAGAGGGTACAGAGCACATTCAAAACAAGGGCCGCCCCTTCAAAGCCACGTGCCCCCACCGGGAGAGCCTGGTCATGGCCAGCCTCCTAACAGTTGTCTAGAGGAAGAGCATCCAGGCTCTGATAAGGCCAGGGAGGAACAGGACCCATGCCTGGGGCCCCGACTGTTCCTTCACCCCTGAGACCACAGGGATAATCAGCTCCCAGAGCCTTCCGGCCTCTGGAGTTTAGTTCCCACCCTAAGGCCTCTGGGGGAGAGGAGGAGGAGGAGCCAGCACCAGCCTCAGCCCAGGACCAGGCAAGCAGGCAGGGGAGCCCATGTCCAAGGCTCTGCTGCTGCCACTCTCCCCTGTGGAGATCTCCCCAGAGGCAGCCCCTCCCCTGCCTCCGTCCTGTCTAGCCTCCTGTCACAGGCTGAATCCTCCCAGCCCCCAAATCCACAATAACCAGGCAGGACCCCTTCAGCCCAGCTTCACAGCCTCCTCCAGAAGTCTCCACTTGCCGGTAGGCCAATCAGTGAGCCAGCCAAGGTAGGCCTGTGTGGGTGTTGAGGACTTGTCCACCAGCTAGGCCACCAGAACAAGAAGGTATCTTAAGACCGACAATCAAAGCAGACCAACTCCACGCACAAAAACAAATTTACTAGAGGGCAGTGTACTTACAGGGATGTAGGGTCAGAACAGACAGATGGCCAGCAGTTCTGCAAAAATTATTTTCTGCTAACAGACCCTTTACCATGCTTGCTTTATAGCATAACTCGGGTACTAATGACTCACATGACCAAGAATGCAGGGGCCATCCCTCCCGGTGGTCTCGTGATAGATGATTGTTCGTAATCAATACTATTACCAGTTTGATATTTAGCTCAGTTGACATGCCATTTCCAATATTACTAACAAAAATATTTATGGCTACATATTTTAAGGAACATAAGTAATCAACTAGAAAGCTTTTTTGGTCTGCTTTGCTAAGGACATTAAAGTCGGTCCAAGGTCACAGCCTGGTACAAAGATGGAGCTGGTTTTGTTCACATCTACATCCGTACAGGACCCATCGGGGGCAATGTGGGAGGGCCTGGGCGGTGGGGGAGGCAAAGCGGAGGCAGAGCTCCCAGGCCTCGGGGCCTCAGACCGGTGTGCCTCAGTCTCCCCTCTACACTCAGGCACCCCCTTTCAGTGCCCAGAGAGGGACCAGAGTCTTGAAGTGTGGGTTAATCCACAGGATAGAAAAATACCACTGCTCAAAATAACCAACTCCTCCTAAGTGTTCATTATATTTGGGTCTCTGTTCCAAACACCCTGTGTGTTTTCTTTCAATCCTAAGAGACAAGCAATATACTAGCCCCGTCTGACACATGAGACTGAAACACTGAGAAGTTAAGGACCTTGGCAAAGGCCACACAGCCGTAAGCAGCAGTGCTGGGCTTTGAATCCAAGCAGTCTAACGCCAGACCCGGTTTCTTGGAGGGGCTAAGGGGGGGCTGGGATCCAAGCCCTTGAAGCCCCCGCCTATGTCCGCAAAGCAAAAGCCAGCCAAGGACAGGCCTTTAGGGACAGCAGCTGAACAAGCCACCTTGTCATCAATTGACCACATTATAAACACACAGGATTCCATCTGTGGGAAAGACTGTGACCTCCCACACGTGGGGAAAACAGCTTGGAGAGAGAGCATCAAAGGGGCAGAGCTGCCCCAAAGGTTTATCTTTGATCTGTGCACTGGGAAAATGAAACCGGGAAGGGGCAGGAAAAGCAAACTGCAGGCTGGCAGAGGTTCAAGTCACGTGGCCTGCCAGCAGAAGGGCTGCGGCTGTGCCACTCTGTGCCCCACAGTAAGCTGGCCCTTGAGGGACTAACCCTCGGCAAGTCAACCGGTCTGCAGGCCAGCCAACCTTGGTTTGGGGTGATGACAAGATGCAGACTGGGAAGGGGAGGGCACAGGGTGGCTGGGAGCCCCGCCCCGCCAAGAGTTCCCTGCGTTATCTTGGGAGAGCCGTTTCCTGCTCTGGGGCTCAGATCCCTGTTGTTAGCTAAGGAGAACCAGCGCTCTTCAGCCTCCCAGTTGAACCCCTCGGGGTGAGGGACAAGTGAAAAGAGGGAGTCATATACGTGCAAGAAGTTTTACATCAGCCTGGCTGGTGTGGCTCAGTGGTTGAGCGTCGGACCCATGCACCAGGAGGTCACCAGTTCGATTCCCAGTCAGGGCACATGCCCAGGTTGTGGGCCTGATCCCCGATGGGGGGCGTGCAGGGGGCGGCCAATTGATGTGCTCTCTCATTGAAGTTTCTCTCTCTCTCTCTCTCTCTCTCTCTCTCTCTCCTTTCCTCTCTAAAATCAATATATACATATTATATGTATATATATATTTTTTTTAAAGAGGTTTTACATCAGCCTCTTGAAATGAGGAAAGCAAAGCCTGCCCAGTCTGTTTGAAGGGTTCCTTCTGCCTCACCCTGCCAGCCCCCTCCCCCGCCAGCCTCGGCCAGAGGGGAGGCACTACGGGGGAAATGGAGACAAAGCAGACACTCCTAGGTAGTTCCTCTGGCTCCCAGGCATTCCCATGCCTCCTCATCCTGGGGTCAGCCAAGGGGCCTGCTGAGGCTGAGGGGAGCCCCACCTGCTAAGGGCTTCAAGTGGCCCCCTGGGCACCGCCCCAGGGCCTTGCGGATCCCTTGGAGTGCTCCCATCCACCCTGCTGAGCTTTGATCACTACCACACGAAGGGCTTCCTGAATGCTTTCCTGAGGACATTGTTCCCCACTACAGAGTCATCAGGGTCAAATTCATCATGGACTGTGCTGGTCCATGTCCTGCCCAGTGGGGAAAGCCAGCCCTCTGCCCAAGCCCCACTTCCCCTGGGAAAAGTAAGGCAGTCATTTCTTTGGGTTTAGCTCTTATCAGCCTCGAAGAAGGCCAAGCTGTCGCAAAACACTGCTGCCCTGAGCTCAGCCTGCTGGCACCTCAAAGCACACACTTGGTAGTTCCATCTCCACACCCAGGCAAGTACCTGCTCCATCCCAGAATCCCACTCAGGGCCTCTTCGTTCGTTCAACGTGTATTGGAAATGACTCTGGCGCAAGGCCCTCTGCAAAGAGCAGAGGTGAGTGAGCCTTAGTGCCTGCCCTCTGGAACCGTCTTGTGGGGGAACAGACACTCGCCCATCACACTGCCTTGGAATAAATGCTGCGGGAGAATGAACCCAGGGCAGGAGAAGCGGGAGGGACGCGGGGAGTAGAATGGCAATCTCTGCTTAGGACAGTGGGTATAGACCCACAGATGCTAAATCTTGTCACGTCATCGTTCGCCAGGTGGCCCAGGAGGCACAGTGCGTCAGGATTTGAACAAGCATGACGTGTGCAGGAAATGGCAGAAACTCGGGTCTGTCCTGGGGATGATGGGAGAGGCTGGAAGGCAGCGGAGGAACCTGCAGGGCTCCAAAGGGGCTCTGGTGAGAGGGGCCACAGAGGTCCGCAGGGAGTGGCCTGATCAAAGACGTTTTAGAAAGAAAATGCTGGCAGAAATGGGGAGAATTTTCAGGAGGAAATAAAAAAAAATTAAGCAAGAGATGATGAGGGCCTAAAGCAGGGACATGAGGTGGAGGACAGAGGAGAATTCCGGATGTAGAAGAGAGCTGCCACAGGTTGGTGATGGAGCCCAGGGGGAGGGGTGGGGCAGAGGAGACAGACTGCCAAACACCCTCTCAGCCTTCATCTCTGCGAGGTGGGCAGATTATCCCCATTTTACAAGTGATGCTTAGAGAAGACAAGTGCCTTTCCAAGCCACACGAGATTAGAGTTAAGCCTCAAACCCAGGTCAGCACTTTTAAGTATGGGACTGCTTGGGAACTCTAGACAGAGATGTATAGTAAGCTGCTTCAGAGAATGATCTTGAGTTTGGGAGGAAAATTCACAACTAGAGATAGATTCTTAGGAGTCATCAAGGTAGATGCAGGTAGTGGCTGAAGCCACGGGATGAGGCTAAAACTGTCCAGCAAGAAAAAGCCAAGGACCAAGCTGGGAGGACACTGACATTTAGAAGGGTGGGGACAGCTGGCTCAGGGCACAGGTGGTGCCGATGCCGCGAGAACTCCATCAAGGTGCTGAATACTGCAAAGAGCCACCATACAACTAAGGCCAAGATGAGGTTATGAGACTTGAAACTGCCAAGGCTTGTATCCACAATGACTTCGCCTCCATAGTGGTGGTGGAGGGGAGCAAGCAGCAAAGAGTGAGGAGGAGTCCAGGGATGGGGTGGGGAACCTGAGGAGCTCGGATTAAAATATATACATAAAATATATACATCTTAAGGATGGCACGCAGAAGCCATAAATAGAGAGTGCTAGGCAAGAGGGTTATGCAAATATGTCCAGCTGTGCTTGGCAGCTCTGGCCTGAAGCAAATAGAAATGGACAGTGGAGCCAGGGTTGGCAGTGAGGGAACAGCAAGAGTGGAGAGGGGCACGAAGGACTATGGACCCTTCTAGATGGAAGGGCTGCCCCTGCTGGGACGCTAGTAAAGATCTTGCAAAATTGCAAATATTTGGAGGACCCATTTGGAATTTTTAAATGAAAACAAAGCCAGGGTTAACCTTTGCATTATGTTAAAAGAATGTGATAAACAGATAACTAACCTTAGCAAGTTTAATTCAAAGAGAATGAACTTTTTAAGTACATCAGAGGCACCACTGGGACTGATAGACTAATTGCTAATTACTCTTTACTCTTAAAGCTGATTCCCCAAAGGCTCCTATTTAGCAAATACTTTGAGAGACTGTGTACAGAAAAGGAATAAAAGAGCGTTTATTTCTATTTCTTTATTCAGACTGGCCGCCATCCCAAACTGATACAAGCAGGTTTTACTGGGGTATAACATAGCACTTGAGTGTTTTACTTTCTAAACTGGTTTCTTGCTTTTTACATTATCAGCAGGGAGCACGTGTCCCATTTTGTAGTAGGGACACCAAGGCTAGGGGAGGTGAAGGCACATGTCTCAGGTCACCTAGTTCTCTTACATCCCAGTCCAAGGCTGTCCTCTATGTGACCCTCTCTTGTGTATCCTGCAACACCTTCCTCCCCACTTCTCCTCCCTGACCTTGCAAATGGCATTACTCCTTAGCAGCACAGGACTGGAGCTTGCCATCCATGAGCCAGCTTGGTTCTTATGTGAAGTCCTTTCTATAAAATACCCCTACGAAGCCCTCAACCACCAGGCCTGTGAGGTGTGAGGGTCCCTTTGACCACCCTTCCAGCCAAGGCCACTCTCGCCTCCGGATTCCTGCCTCACCAGGATCACAAGGACACATGCAACTATTGCAGAAAATGTAGGCTTTTCTTGCAAAAAAATTACAGCAGCTAATGTTTATGGAGCACTTACTGGTTGCCATGGACTCTGCCAGAACTTTACATGTTAACTTCTCCTCACAACCACCTAGCAAAAATAGGTATTCTTATCCCCATTTTACAGATGAGGATACTGAGGTCCAGAAAGGCTAAGTGACTTGCCCAAGGTCAATCAGCTAATTGTTGAGGCAGTATTCACTATGCACGTCTGTCAGATTCTAGATCCCACTTTGTTTTTATTCTACCACACTGTCCTGGCTCACTATCCTACAAGTGCTTAGAAACCCACATCAAAGTGGAAAAGGAAAAGTGAGCCTTTTCATTGTCCTTGCCTGACTCAGGGGAGCCTAATCCCAGGGTGTTTCACTCTACCAACAGCCCCACCAGCCGGGGCCCTGGGAAGCTCACAAGAGTCAAAGGGCTCCCTGGCAGGCTTGCCCTGGCAGCTGCCCAGCAGACTTGTGCTAACCCAGCAGCGGGCACAGGAAAGGCTCCAGAGAGTGGAAAAGCACCAGACTCTGGACTGCTGAAGGGAGAGAAGGGATTCCTGCGCTCAGGCAGGATAACCCTGTTCTAAAGCCACCACCGTCACTGGGCTGGAGAGAGACCCACGGCGGGGCAAGTAAGAAGCCCCAAGCACATCACTTACTAAAGTGTTTCAGTGATACGACTGTTGAGTCAGTCCGAGGGAGGGCCACATGTCTCCAAAGTGAATCAGCCAGCATGGAAGAAAACCAGTGTGTGCCCTGGTTCATGCCAGCAACCCCGGCCTGCCTTTGCTCCCATCCACATCCATCCTGCTGCTGAACGTCACCCAGCATGCCCGTGCTTACAGCAGCCCAGCGGCCACAGATCGCAGCCTCCCCGTGGGAAAGGGAGCTGAGAATATTAATAGACTTGCCGGAGGCAGAAATTCAGTGAGGGCCAGCCCTAGGAAATAAAATTGTTTAAAAAGGGGCACAATTAAAGTGAGCCTGGAAGAAGGGAGCAACTTGGATTTCCAAAGGGAGGGCTTCCGCAGCCAGGCACTGGGAGGAGGGACACCGGCAGTGACAGGGCTATTCTAGAATATCTGAAAAATCCAAAAATGTCTTAGTCTATGGGAAAACATTTTGGGTGCTGTTTCTGTCGCTTTTCTGTCTGCTAATGTTTTGCTTAGGCTGACAGTACACCACGTATGTGCAGGATGCTCAAAACTGCTTCAAGGGAAACCACTCCTGGGATCTAACACTTACCACAAATTGTTAGGTGCTGAAATAATTATTATTAATTATACTCAGGACTGCCATAGGGGGCAATTAATTAAAAGGAGAGGGGCAGTTTGCAAGGTCGCAAATTGGCAACCATTAGGTCAAATTAACCCCATGGGTATGCTAACATGCTTAGAATGTTTTTATTTTTATTTTATTTATTTTTTATTTTTATCCTCACTCGAGGACATTTTTGCATTTACCTTCAGATAGAGTGGGAAGGAGAGACGGAGGAAGAGAGAGAGAGAAACATCGATGTGAGAGAGATACATCAACTGGCCACCACCCACACAACCCAACTGGGGCCAGGGACAAACTGCAACCAATGTACGTGCGCCCTTAGCGGGAACCGAACCCGGGACTCTCTGGTCCACAGGCCGACACTCTAACCGCTGAGCCAAACCAGCCAGGGCGAACTTTTATTTTTTAAATGTTTATATTGATTTTTTTTTTTTAGAGAGGAGAGATAGAAACATCGGTGTGAGAGAGACCTCGATCAGCTGCCTCCTGCACATCCCTCACTGGGGATGGAGCTTGCAACCCAGGCATGTGCCCTGGTTGGGAATTGAACCATGACCTCTCAGTCCATGGGATGACACTCAATCCACTGGGCCACACCAGCTGAGCACTTAGAACATTTTTAAAAAATGAATTGTCCCCTGGCTGATTTGGATCAGGACTTAAGAGTGTCAGCGGACCAAAGGTTCATGGGTTCAATTCCCGGTCAAGGGCATGTACCTGGGTTTCAGGTTTGATCCCCAGCCTTAGTCAGGGCACATGTGACAGGCAACCAATCGATGTGTCTCTCTCGCATTCAAGTTTCTCTCTATCTCCCTCCCATTCTATTAAAAAAAAATCAATAGAAAAATATCCTCAGGTGAGAATTAAAAAATAGTAAAAATATAAATGGATTATCAACATTTAAAAATCAGAAGATTACATATGCACAAAAATTTGAATCTCTAGCATCTTTAAGAAAATCTGAAAAATCTGGGCAAGCAGCAGACTGGAAGATGCTGAGTAGCGACCGCCCCCTTTAGGCAGGCCTGTGCTTTCCAGTTCCTGCCCTGGCACAATCGTTTGCGCCACCTGACTGACCCCTGTAGGCACCCTGGTTTGTTACTCCTAGTTAAGCCCAGTGAAGGAATCCCAGGCTTGGCCATGCTCAGGACTGCCAGAGGGGGGCAGCACTGGTCTGTCAATGAGGCCTGTAACCAAGCTGACTTGGGTATATCCTTTCAGAACCAGAAACCTCATTCTTACTTGTCCATAGCAGACACTCCTTGTCCATACTCCCCATCAGATTTGTTCCCTGAGAAGCAACATTCCTTCTAGGGCTGGACAATTTGACGCTTCCCCTCCTCCTCTCTGGCCACATCTTCCACATCCTCCCAGCTCCCCTCACTCCGCAGCCGGTAGAGATCTACCTGCTCAGGAATTCTACCTTCATCACCTGTTAACACCATCAGGCCTCAGATCCTCATATGAAGCAAACACCCTTACCCATTTAATTTTTATTTTTTAAAATGTTTTTATTGATTTTTTAAGAGAGGAAGGGAGAGAGAGCTTGAAACATTCAGTTGCTTCCTGCACGCCCCCCACTGATGTTCGAGCCTACAACCCCGGCATGTGCCCTGGCCTGGAAAACGATCCAGGACCTCTCAGTCCATGGGATGACGCTCAATCCACTGAGCCACACCAGCCGGGCCACCCTTCCCCTTTTTAAAGGCAGTTCATTCATTGAATGTGCATTACTTGCCTTTGCTCACTTCGGGTAGATGTCAGGTGGCTTCATGAGGTAATAGGTGTCTTCTACCTCTTCCCGCCCTTTGCTCTCACTCCCCTTCCAACCTCACTGGCAGCCTTTTTTTTAAATTCTTGCCTGAGGATATATTTTTATTGATTTTAGAAAGAAAGGAGGAGAAAAACATCAACCAGCTGCCTCCTATACAAACCCCAACCAGGGATCGAACATGCAACCTGTGTATGTGCCTTAACCAGGAGTCAAACCCGAGACCTTTGGGTGTAACAGGACAACACTCTAACCCACTGAGCCACACCAGCCAGAGCCCAGCAGCATCTTAAGTGGCAGCTTTTAGTGTAAACATCTATAGCCCTTTAGAAAAGACATTTGATATGGTGGCAAGACCCTCAAAACTGTTTATCCCATTTCATCCAAAATGTCATTTACTATTCCTGCCATTTAATCCAAAATGCAGGAAAAGCCTTATACAATATATTCATTGCACTATTTATACTAGTGAACAACCAAAAACAACCCAAATGTCCTCCAGCAATAGGGACATTGTTAAAAACATAAAATGTTAGCCTTTTAGTTGTACTAGAGACCTTTAAAAAAAAAAATCCCTGCCAAATGTTCTTTTGAGTACATATATTACATATATTACTTTTATAGGGGAAAGAGTGTGTGTGAAATTGGAAAATTTGATAGCAACTGTTAAGCTCCTTGGTCTACTCTAATTTAGATTCTGAAAGGTCCAAGAGCCTTATTCTCATGACAGAAAAGCTTCTGGGAACCTAGGCCTCCAGGACTCACCACGCCCAGGGCCCAAGGCAACCACACTAGTAAAACAAAGCATCCAGGACCCTGGAGTCCCTAGTTGAAGGCCAAATGTTATCCTACCCAAGTGAATGCCTGCACTTGCCTACCTCCTAAGGAGACCCCAAACACCATCTGGAAGATAGAATTAGATCAATATGGTTCTCAGATGCCACTTTAATAAAGTTTTGCACTATACAGTGATGGGGGGCTGGGAGGTGAACGATGGTGATTATTTTCGAGCAAATTCACCTGCCCCGAGGCAAACAGCCTGGGCTACCAAGAACAGAAAAAAATGCTCTCCTTCCCCAGGGATTACCCACTTCCTGAGCTGGGAGGACAGGCAGGATTTCAGGAAGAGTAAGCACAAAGGGCAGAGCAAACGAGCAAGGGAACCAGGTAGATTTCTGAATTCTTCCCATGCAAATGGGAACTCGGTATGTGGTATCTCTCTTAAGGCAATACCCCAATCGCATGCACTTTGGCTTGAGACCAAACTGCCTCCCTGCAGAGACTGAGCCGACGTTCATTTCATAACACTACTTCCAGCAGTGTGCCCAGAAGCCTGGGCAGTTGTGACCACCATACAACAGATGCAGCGTGCAGGCCAGAACCCTCCAGGGCCTTCCTCTTCACTGGCCCCTCAGCTGCTAGTGTCTGTCTGCCTGACTGCAGAAGAGCACCCAGTATATGTGTGGCTGGGTGGTGCCAAAGGGGCCAGAATAAACAACAGTGCAAATCAGATGTGGGTTCTGGAGCTGGGTCAACATGATGGCAGGACATCACAGCCTACAGAAGGACCCATATGGCCTTGTGTCCTCTAGCTATTAATTCTTCTCCGGGCGGTTTCTGTTCAGGACAGCTTTAGGGGCAAATTCCAGCTTGTCCTTAAGGCTCACCACCTGGGTGTGGTCCTTGCCTAGCAGCTCATCCAGCTTTCGGTCCTCCCGACGCTCTGAGATGCTCTTCTCTTCCTCCACAGGCTGGGGATCCTTTCCTCTGATGAACCATTCCAGGTGGTAGCCCACAGCCCCGACCACGAAGGCCACGGGAAACGTGACATAGGGAGCATAAGTACGCACCACGGTCCAAAGCACAGGCCACATGACATCTGGAGAAAAGCACAAGGCAGCTTTAGGGAGACACCAGCTCCCCCTCCCCACCAAAGAGACCACCCACCAGGTCTCCCCACTTACCAGGCAGCCTGACACAATCTACTGAGCATCTACTCCATGCAGAGTGATGCAAGAGGGTACCTTGCTCTATGCAACAGTTGGGTCCCTGAAACAATCTAGAAAATTTCTAAAGATTCAATTGTTAGGGAAGAGGAAAAGACTCTCCATTTTATGTACTATACTTTTTGACAATTATGCAACCATATATGGCAGAGTTCCTCATGAGGGGACTTCTGGGCCTTACCTACTAAAGCTTCAAGCCTATCCTTGACCATAGGCCTTCCCACCAGAGTTTGCCAACCTTTCAAGAATGAGAAAGAAGCCCTGGCTGGTTTTGCTCAGTGGTTAGAGCATCGGCCCTCGGACCAAATGGTCTCAGGTTCAATTCCTTGTCAAGGGTTGCAGGCTCAATCAATTGATGTGTCTCTCTTTCTCTCTCTCTCTCTCTCTCTCTCTCTCTCTCTCTCTCTCCCTCTCTCCTTTCCCCTCTCCCTTCTACTCTATCTAAAAATAAGCTAATAAAGTGAAAAATCAAAACCTCACTAAGGCTAAAAAGACTCTCTCCCTTTCTCTTTTTTGGGTCCAATTCTCTTTGGAGAAATCCCAGCATTCTGTGGACCTAAAACTATAATGGGCCATCACCAGAGAATAAACTGCAGCAGCTCCAAGATTCCCCTCCAGGTCCTCTGTCTTCACACCAAGCACTCAACTGGACAGTTCACACACTAATCACCATATGATCCTCACAACACCTCTATGTGGTAGGAATTATCTGCCCAGATTTCTGTCTAAGGCCACAAAGGCTCTGGGACATTAATGTGCCCCCAAATCACCAAAAATGACACAGCCGCTGATTTTGAACCCAGGCCTTCCAATTCCAAATCCTGTGTTCTTTCTGATGGAAAGAGGGGTGTATGGTTTCTGTATAAATCCTGAATTTGGGGAGAGCGTCAATGACATTTTTCCCTATCACCTTGGCATTTCACCACCTAGAAGAGCTCCCCCACTTTTTTTCCCCAAACTCTATGATTATACTCAGATTTGTGAAATTAGAAGATTCAGAAGTTTTTAACAGAGATAGCCCCTGAAGAAACTCAAATCTAATACTTCCCCATCTTCTTTCCTACCTTTTAATCAAGTTCTCTCTTTATATAGCAAACACTTTCCCTAAACAGCAATTCTCCATTCAGATTTCCAATTTTTCTAAAAACACTGGGCCTGAATGGGTCTTTCAAGGGCCAGCTGGTAGTGTGTGGGTTCTTGACTTCATGCAGGAAAAGTTTCACAACACGAGTCCAGGTGAATTGCAGGGGACATTTACTAAAGCTGGGGACAGTGAAACAAGGGCTGGGAAATGAGCATAGGCTGGTCTGCTTTGGCTCACTAAGAAGTCAGAGAAAGGGGGGCCTTGAGGACAGGTTCAGGGGGTTTGTCCGAGACAAACTGCTGCTTCCTATTGTTGCCCTGATTGCAAGCCTCGTGGGGATCCCTTAGAGTTTAGGAGATGCATGCCTGTGGGTTCGGGTGTGCTCCTGGGAAGGAGAGGAGAGCACTTGCTGGACCTTGGTTTTGAGGGGTTTTTAAGGCTGAGCATTTAGGAGAGGTCTTAGGGGAAGATCTCAACAGAACATTCATCAGCTTTCTGCTGATGTACCAAAATAAGGTTTATTCTCTTAACTTCATCTGTCCTTGATTGTGGTTGGCAAATGGCACTAATTGGATTTCTGCTGTCTCCTTGAGTAGGGTGATTTAAGCTACTTACCCTCTAGTTGGGAAAAAGTGCAAACCATTTACTCTCAAGTGTCCTTGGTTTAAGGAAGATAGGATTTACTACATGGCTGCAAACTGCCTGGCATCTAGATTTTCTAGACGGCTGTAAACTGCTTATTTAACTATCTATCTCAGTTTCCCTGTTTCATTTGTCCTGGCTTACTAGCCTGTCTCATGAGTCCACAACTATCACCTGTCACATTCAGCACAAGGTCTCTCTGTCCTCCTACTCACATTCTAATCACTTTCAAATGAGTCGATTAATTCAATTATTAACACATACACCGTTTCCTCTGTCACACACAGTGTTGGCCTACCCCACTTGTCTGCTTTCCTCAAAACCCTTTCAGCTCCAAGTAGACAAGGGTGATGTCTGTGGCCCACTGTGCCCTATCCATCCCCCGACCCCTCCCACCTGGCCAGGCCTGGCATAAAATGCTCCAGAAAGTTTGCTGGACGAATGAATGAAAGCTCAAGCAACACACTAATGCTAAACCACAGCAGTCATCCACCCACCCGCCTTCCAAAGGTAGCAGGAACACAGCAGGTGTTTTTGCTGATGACAAGCTAGAGGCTCCAACAAGTCATCCCCGGGGTAGCAATATGAAAGAGGCAAAAGTGTCTCGCATGCACTGTGACGCGTTATTTCCAGCCCAGCCAGGAGGGAGCATGAACGTCAGGTAAAGGTCAACTGGGTTGCCGGCAAACCTGCCCTTGTGCCGGGATCCCGGAGGCCCACGAGACCCAAATCGGCAGTCCGAGATTTGAGAATTGCCAGCAAGGGCAGAGGAGACCTACGAGCGTGTTAGATGAACCCTGACCGTCACTCCAGCCCGGTCCAGAGACCGGAGCGCAAGTGAGGTCTGGGTCCTAGTATCTACCCGTCTCCCTCCGCTGGGTTCCCAGCCTCCTGTCCCCATCCCACCAGGCTCACGGCCTTGTCAGCGGCGTCCGTCCTCACCCACGTGCCTGAGGCCGAGAAGCCCTGGCCGCAGAGGACGAGATGGGCGCCCAGACTCGACCTCCGAACCCCAGGAAGAGTGAGAGCCGTCAGGCCCCGCCAGGGCCAGAGCGGACACTCGTAATCACCCCTCCTGTCACTCAGAGGTCAAAACCAGGAGTTGTCGCCAAGACAGCGGGCGGCCCCGGCGGCCGCCCGGGGACGAGAACGGTCGGCGGGGACCGCGTGCTCACCTGAGCCGCAGCGCGCACTCCTCCGTCCGCCCCGCCCTCCGCCCGCTCGCCGGGAACGCCGATGCCGCCCCTCCCGGCGGCCCGCGGGGGCCTCGCCCGGGACCCCGCCCACCGAACGCCCGCTCTCTCGGAGCGCAGGGATTGGCTGAGCTCCAGTCAAAGGACCGGAGCAAGCTAGGCGTCCACAGCGGATCTCCGCTGCGCTGAGATGGACACCCGCCCCCTGGAGGTTAGGAGGTTTACCGGTGCCGTAACCACGTGCTTTTCGGGTGGAGAAAGTAAAAGGTCATTCATTTATTCAGCTGCTCTTTACTACGCGTCTTCTAAGACCTAGGTCTGGGCGCGCGCGCGCACACGATCACTGACCTCAAAAGCTCTCTTTAGCAGATTATAATCTATAATCCGGGCTAGCTTTATAACTGTGACCTTGGGAGCAGTATTAATCTGTCTTGTTTCCTTTCCCTCTTATATGTAAAGGTAGCAACACCTATTCCACAGGATATTGTGATGATTAGATAAGATAATGTAAGTAAAGTGCTTTACCAGGCACTTAGCAAGCAGAGAAATAAATGGTACTATTGTTAGTCTACAAACAATAGAAATATAGTAAAACCTAAGTTTTAGCTGACCCTTCAAGTATTCACTCCCCCCTTCCCCCCTTGTCCTCACCGCTCCCTGTACAGATACCTGTTTTATTACGTATAGAAAAAAATACCAAAGCTCAAGCTCATAATGCTCCCACCTAGCCCTGCCTCTCCACTCTCATTCCACTAGTCTCATCCAGGCATATTTATTTATCGTTAGTGACACATGCTAAATCCCTCCTATTTCTTCATGCAGACCAAATTGTTTTACACTTCTGTGCCTTTAATTATGCTTTTCATCTATCTGGAGTGCCCTTTCCATCTTTCTTCTGTAAAAAAAAAAAAAAAAAAAAATGATTTGAGAGAGAGAGAGAGAGAGAGGAAGAGAGGGATAGAAACATCGATTGGCTGCCTCATGCATGTCCTTCACTGGGGATTTGGCCCACAACCTGGGCATATGCCTTGACCAGGAATCGAACCAGCAACTTCTTGATGCATGGGTCAACGCTCAACCAGTGAGCCACACTAACTGGCCCTTTCCATTTTCTTTACGAAGTATCTGTGGCTCATTTTTCAAACTTTAGGAATACCACTATAGAAGCTTCCCGGACTACATTATTACCCTTCCTCTATAATCTCAAAGAGCTCAATGCTAAGTTCTAGCAGTGGAGATGGAAAGAAAGGAATAGTATAAAGAAATATGCAGGAAACTGTCATTAGCAGAACTTGTTCTCTAATTGAATAGGTAGACAGGAGAAGAGGACAGAATTACATAGAATAACCAGCATTCAGTCAGCCAATTAACATGTGCTAGGTATCAGTGATCCAAAAAAATGACTGGGACCACCCCTGTGCTCAGTTCTCTTACTCTTGGAGAAGCAGACTGGTCTACAAAATGTCAACAGAGGAGGAGCCCCAGGAAGAATTAGGGAAGGCTCTCCAGAGGAACCTGTCCTTGAGCTCACTCCCAAGTGATGGCTAGCAGTTGTATCAGGCAGAACTGAGTGGGGCTCAAGACAGGAATCAGATAGATGTGCGTTCAAATCCTGCCTCTGCTGCCTGCTAATCTCAGAAAAGCTATGTTTTGTTTTGGTTTTTTTTCTTTATTGATTTTTTTAGAGAGAGGAAGGGAGAGGGTGAGAGGGATAGAAACATCGATGAGAGGGAACATTGATTGGCCATCTCCTGCATGTCCTCCACTGGGGATTTGGCCCACAACTTGGGCATGTGCCCTGACTGGGAATTGAACCAGCAACCTCAGTGCATGGGTCGACACTCAACCACTGAGCCACACTGACCGGGCGATTTATTTATTTTTTTAATCCTCACCTGAGGATATTTTTCCATTTATCTCAGATAGAGTGGGAGGGAGGGAGAGAGAGAAAAAAAACATCAATGTGAGAGCGACACATGGACTGGTTGCTTCCCGCACAACCCCGACGAGGGCCGGGGATGAACCGCAACTGAGGTACATGCCCTTGACCAGAATCAAACCTGTGACTCTTTGGTCTGCGGGCCGATGCTCTAACCACTGAGTAAAACGGGCCAGGGCAGAAAAACTATGTTTTTTGTTTTTTTGATACATGCCCCTAGAGGGAACCGAACCCAGGACTGTCTGGTCCACAGGCCGACTCTCCAGCCGCTGAGCCAAACCGTGTTTTTTGTTTGTTTTTGTTTTTTATCCTCACCTGAGGACATTTTTCCATTTTTTGTTCAGATAAAATAGGGGAGAAAGAGAAAGAGAAAGAGAAAGAGAGAGAGAGAGAGAGAGAGAGAGAGAGAGAGAAACATGGACGTGAAAGGGACACACTGAGTGGCTGCCACCCACATGACCAACCAGGGCTGGGGACAAACTGCAACCAAGGTACGTGCCCTTAGCAGGAACCGAACCCAGGCCTCTCTGGACCGCAGGCCGACACTCTAACTACTGAGCAAAACTGGCCAGGGCAGAAAAGCTATGTTTTTAAATGGACAATAATAGTATCCACCCCCTGGGGTTGTTCTGGTTACTAAATCACCTAATCTGTATAAAGTGCTTGGCATAGTACTCAGCATCTCATAAGTGATCAGTGAGTGGTCACTGGTATGTTCAGTATACTCCAGATTTATTTCTCCTTTTGTAATATCCTATGTCCATTTATGGCATTACTTATTCACTAAGCCAAAAGCCTGAGTGACATCTTCAAGGTCTCTTCATCTTTGTGTTATTCCCAAGATCCAATTTATGCATAGCACCTATGCCTCCTGAATGTCTCTCAAATTAATCATCATTCTTTTTTTTTTAATATATTTTTCTTTATTGATTTTTAGAGAGAGAGGAAGGGAGAGGGAGAGATAGAAACATCGATGAGAGAGAACATTGATTGGCCGCCTCCTGTATGCCCTCCACTAGGGATCGGGCCCACAAGCTAGGCATGTGCCCTGACTGGGAATTGAACCGGCGACCTCTTGGTGCGTGGGTCAATGCTTAACCACTAAGCCTCACCAGAGGGGCAGTCATCATTATTTCTTACCTGGACCACCTTAGCAACTCCCTCAATGGTCTCCCTTCCTTCCATTTTCCCTTGCAGTACTTTTCCATTCTGTTGGCCAAAAGGTCTTTCAGAAACTTAAAACTCTATTTCATCCTGCAAGACCCAGTTCAAAAGGTCCCTTTTACAGAAAGTTTTCCCAGACTCCCTGGCTGCTAGAGGCTCCCTCCCCCAGTCTCTTTAGCCCCTCTGGGAGAGCAGGTCTCCCTCATATGATACCTTTCTTTTTTTTTTTTTGTGCCTGGCTATGGCCAGACTGGGGGCAACTCAAGCACAGGGAGTAGATCTAATCCTCCATTTATCCAGCACAACTACCCAGGCCACAATACCCAAAGGAAACTACCCACCCCCAGCAGCCCCATGTAGGGGTATTTTAGACATCATAGAAGGATCTATAGAAGGATGCAGATGCTGACCTGTTTCTCCCTGTCCAAGCCCATATACTTCATGGTCCCGAGAAAGCTGGCCCAGTTTCTGGGAAAAGACATAGATTCATAAAAAAATTGATTATGTAGAGGGTTAAACTCAGACTCAGCCACTTCTCAGCTTTGTGATTTGGGTAAGTTGTTTAGCCTCTCCAAGTTTCAGTTTTCTGTTCTGTAAAATGGTGGTGATTAACAATATTTGCTTCATAGGATTGCTCTGGGTATTGTCTAGTTCAAACCTCACCCGTGACCCAACATTAGAGATGAGAAACAATCTCAGAGAGGTAATGACTAAGCCAAAACCTTACTTGTCAAGTCTACAGGAAATAGACAGATGGGCCTTTCTGGTGGAATTTTTTAGACAGTCATCCAATCTAAGTGTTCCCAGGCCTAGCTGCCCATCATAATAACCTGGAGCACTTGTTAAAAACTCCTTTGAGGGCTATTCACTAAGTCCTTAACAGAGCCCAGGAATCTGAGATCAGCCTGAAGCTGATTCACTTTGGGGAATTCAGAGCACATGGGGGCCCTCTACAAACTTCCAGTGGTCTCATGTGAGTGTGTGTGTACAACCTCTTGCTTTTCGGGTGGTCTCCCAAACCAGTCTGTAAAATATGTTTATGCCACTCTCCTGTTCAAAACCTTTCCATGGCTCCCCACGGCCCTCAGGACCCAGGCCTACCCTCAAGTTGCCCAGTATGATCAAGCCTCAGCACTCCCAATGCCTTTCTTCTCCAGGCCCTTACACAGCTGTTGTCTAATCTTGGAACATTCTTCCAAGCCCCAGCTCTCCGACAGTGACTAATACCTCATCAACTTTCCTGCACTCACCCTTGTATTTCATCTGCTTGTCTACCAGTTTTTCCCATGAAACTATAAGCTCCATAAGGGTAGAAACTACACTTGTTCAGGGCCATCTCCCGGTGTTGGATGCCAACAGTGATTCTTAATAAATGTTTGCTGAATAAAGGAATGAGAACTGGCTAATCCAGTGTGGCCCAGAAGAGCAGCCAACCCCCTGGAAATCTTTTCCTCCTGCCTCGGGGTGATACATCAACCACAAGGACTATTTAAGGACTGGGAAGGTGGCTTTCTGGGTGGACACTGCTATCAAACCCTTTCTTGGCTAGCTAAAAGCTCATGGTTAGCCAGACCTGGGTCCACCACCCTGTGACTTTAGACAGGTCACTTAAGCTTTCCTGAGCATCCACGTTCTCATCTGTCCTAGGATGAGCCACATTCATACAATGCATTCTCCCTTTGCCTGACCCACTGTAAGTAATCGATAAATATTAGCCATTAGATTTATTATTTAGTTTCCAAGGGAAGTTCTGTTCTCTCCCCCACCATAGTGCCCACCCATAGGAAACAGAAAATATGGTAGCACTAAATTGAACGATTTTTTGCTGATGATGAGGGATGACTGAAGCAGAGGGAACACTAAGCCCTCAGGGGAAGGGAAACCAGTATTAGTCCATATCGAGGAATAACCACACTCCCTGTTTATTGAGCACATGCTGTGTGCCAAGGCACTGGGCTCTGGGCTCCCCTCTCTGGGGGATCCTGGAGGACTGGGAGGCAAAGGGAACGGAGTGGGGCAGTGGAAGCCCTCCCCTTTTCACCCCACGTGGACTCCTCCAGGTGGCTCAGGTCCTTCTGTGGCCACCCAGGGGGCCACATCTTTCTCCAGTTGGGTCAGGCAATCCCAGCCCTCTCCAAATCAAGAGCTTGGGCTCCCTGCCTCGCCTCCCTCCACCCCAGTCCCCCATGCACAGTGCAGAGGTGGCTTCTTCAGGAGAGAGCAGATGGCTCGAATGCAGTTCTGCCGTTTTATTTTTCCTGGGATACTCAAGGGGATGTGGGAACAGCCACAGGTGTGGTGAGGGGAAGCCCCCATCTCCCCTCCCCAGCAGCTGGGAAAGGGGAGAGGCCCAGGCGCCCTGGTCCTGGGTTGGTCCAGCCACTGTGGTCCCTGGGCCTGGTGGGCTGAGGGCTGAGGATGGAGCCCCTGGGAGGGTGGGGCGGGCTCCTAGGCGGGGTTCAGGATTCTTCATAAAAAGCCACGAAGCTGATCCCCACGAAGCCCAGCCCCGCGGGGTGGGGGGGACGCAGAGCCCAGATGGGGGACCCGGCCCGGCCTGGCCCGTGGGGGGGGAGTAATGGCAGAGATGGTGCTTATGGGGAGGAGGTGGGAACGAAGCGTCGGACCAAGAGGGAGGTGGGCCCAGGTGGGAGCGCAGGGCGGAGAGGCACGGCCCCCAGCCCGGCCCAGGCGCCTTCGCGTGGGGTCAGGAAGGTAAAAAACCCACGAGTGTGACAGGCAGGAGGGCCGGGGCGTGCGGTGCCGGCGGGGCGGGCGCACGGGGCAGCCCGCGTTCACAGTGACCTCGACGCTGGGTGTACAGTACGGGTAGAAAACCGTGGCCCGGCGGGCCGGGCGGGCCGGGCAGGTCACAGCCTGGTCTGGGCCTCCGGGATGTAGATCTCGATGCTGTCGGCGCTCTCGGTGGCCGAGCTGTGGCGGAAGGAGGCGGCGCGCTTGGCCGCCAGGAGCCGCTTGCGCGCTTCCTGCCGCTGCCGGTCCACCGAGTCCAGGGAGCGTTCCTTCACCGGCACGCCCCGGCCCCGCGAGGGCTTCTTTGGTATCGGCGGAGGGACCTTCTTCTCCTCCTGCGGGGAGACGGGCGCTGGCTTAGTTGGGTGGGTGGGGGTCCCTCCTGACTTCCCAGTCCACAGCCCTGCCGGCCCAGAAGGATTAACCTGGGCCCCGCCAGAAGCTGCTCTGTGCGCCAGCACCCGAAGCCCCGAATATACCTGTTCCCACACGGTCAAAACCCACATTTTTCTTTTAAAAAAAATGACTGATTCAAAGGCCCCTTGGCGGCGCCGTTCTTGGTAACTGTAATGAGAGTGTTCGCTCCCTCGGGGAAGTGAATGTTTTCATCCCAGGTCTGGAGGGAGGCAGGGAAGGCATTGGGGGTTCACTGGGACCTGTCACAGACAAGCTCTAGTGATGACGCCTGAGGGGACCCTCAAGCTCCGGGCTGAGGGCAGTCGCCCTTCGGAAAGCGCTAGGTCTTCTCCCTCAAACTGCAGCTGGCCCAAGGAGGCTGCTGCCACCTCGAGGTTCTGGCACTTAGGCAGTGCTGAGCACTGGGGCCAAGCAGACAGCAGTGACCAAGAGTGTGGTCATTATAATTTTTTTATAGGCCCACTGTTTCAATGCTAAGCCTGGTTACACAGCAGGAGGGTTGGAAGCCACATCACACCATTGGATGCTAAGTGTGGCGTGCTGGGGGAAGCATGCACTACGGGTGTGAAGTTCGCAGCATGAGTTCAAGCTCAGAGTCGAACAATTCAGCTGAAAATCAGCCGAGCTGAAAAGATTCCATTTGGCTTAACCTATAGGTGTCTCAGGCAGAGACAAAGCCACATGCAGAGAGTTATTCCTTCTCCACCCCAAATCTAACACCATCAGTAGTCACGTGGGTATGGACGGCCTACAGGCAGCTCTTGGATCATGTGACCACACCCACTGCTTTTCTTCAGACCAATATCATGTTCAAGGAGTGCGGTCATTTTAAAAGAAGATGGTCACCATCACCTGTCCAGGGCTGCCTTTGCTGCCCATGGGTCTCTTTTCCTGTCCCCCTCTCTCCCCACCCCACATGCTTCCATGAAGAAGGGCATTTTCCAGGGTCTGGACTCTTGGCTTGAAGAGACCTTCCCCCACCTTAGGCTCCAGGAGTTTCCAGCTGTTGGCCTTGAGTTGCTGTAGCTCCAGGAACTTGAGGGTCACATCCTCGATAGAGAGCTGCAGGAGGTCCCAGAAACCCGCCAGGTCCTGGAAGGTGGGCACAGGGAACGCAGTGGGGTCCTGCAGAGGAAGGAGACAAAGGAGAGAAAGCCAGTCGGGGATGTTTGAGTCCAGCCAGGGCCAGAGAAAGCCCCACCCACCCTCACTGTCAGGAAGCCCAAGTTGGGAGAGCGGGGTGGGAGGATTGGGAGACAGGGAGGCAAGAAAGCCCAGGGTTCTCATTCTTGGGTACAAACACCTGGTCTCACCGCCAGGCATACACACACACTGGGTCACCTACCAGGTACACACATCTGATAGGCTGTACACCCAGAGGCACTCACCATGCTTTGCTGACACAGCCGGAAGAACTGCTGAACCTTCTGGGACAGGAGAAGTTGTGTACTGCCCACAGCACTGCGGATCTTCTCCAGGACTGGGGAGCAGGAGATTCAAGGGGAATGATGCCTTTCCTTCCCCCGCCTCCAGGAGTCCGCCCTGGCTGATTCTTACCCTTCTATTATCTGATATTTTCTATCTGTGTGTTTCCTCCTGCCCCCTCCCCATCTCATCCTCAGGTTCCTAACAAGCAGCTCACATCCCACCAAGAAGACTGTATCTTCAGACCTTAATGTTTCTTCCTTCACACAACCTACATTTCTGGAGTACGCATCCTCCCGTGTCAGAGAACGAGAACACCAGCCCCAGCCTAGCTCTACAGCTGAGCAGGCACTAGCTCCATGACCACCTACTGGCTGAACTGTGTCACTCACCAGCATACAACTCCTTGACTTGTAAAAAAAAAAAAATCTGCTAAATAGCTGGGCCAGTGTGGCTCGGTGGATTGAGCATCCTCCCAAGCACCAAGAGGTCACCGGTTGTATCTGGGTCAGGGCACATGCCCAGATTGCAGCCATGACCCCCACTAGGGGGCATGCAGGAGGCAGCTGATGGATGTTCTCTCATGGATGCTTCTCTCTCCCTCTCCCTTCCTCTCTCTCTAAAAAAAAACCACAGTAAAAACTATTTTTAAAAAAATTGCTAAGTAATTTCATGTATCTGACTCATGTCTTCCAAGTCAGTATCCCATCAATTGGGGACCCTGAGGTAAGTCTGTATCTCCCCCCAGATTGAACTTGCAGGGAAGGGCCATGTCTTCCTAGCTTAATCTTCACTTACGCCTCAGACACGATCTGACGTTGTGCACTGCCTGCCCCTCTGCCTTAAGTCCTGCTCTCACCACCTGGATCAGGCCCAGATCCCCACCACAGCAGATCAGAAGGTTCCCTTGGCCCCATGGACTTGGTGACTTGGACTGGCAGCCATCTCCTAGAAGGCCCAGCCTGGTCACTTTCCCCAGTCCCAGCCCTGGCCTCTGATGCTGCTCCCTGCTTCCTTCCACGAGTTCCAGAACGCCTTGCTGCCGGTGGGGACCCACCAAGGTCTGCTGCTACAGAATCAAACAGGACGGCACCCTCACATCCAACCAAGGAGCTCACCTACTGTGCGGCTGCCTCTCCCACCCGCAGCCACGACCCCTCCACGCAGTCCTCTCACTCACTCTCCTCCGGCAGCTCATAGTCCTCCGCCTCGCGCTCCATCTGCTGGCACCAGTGCTCCAGCTTCTCCACTTCTGCCCTCAGCATCTTGATGAACCACTCGCCGTCCCGTGGGCAGGGGGATGTGCGGCCTGAGTCGGGGAGGCTACGTGAGCCACGCTCCATCCAGGAGTCCCGGCGGCCGGCCCCGGGGCCAGGGGTGGGGGCAGGAGCAGGGCCTGGCGACCCGTCGGTGGCCGGAGGCTCATACGGCAGTGGGTAGCCCTCGCGGTAGGCCCACTGGCCCTGCGTGTGGACTGTGCGGAAGACTGAGTAGGTGGGGGCCCGGGGTCCGGGCTGGGGTTCAGAGGCGTGCCTCTGGAAGGAGCGTCCGAACTGTAGGGCCTTGTCTTCTGTGGCCACGGAGGCCAGGCCGGCCAGGCCTTCCAGCTCCAGGTCTGCCTGCACGCCGGCCGTCACACTGTTGGAGCGCTTGAACCTCGCCCGCCTGGTGAGAGAAGTGGCCGCTGTCATCCCTGCCCCTGCCAATATCATCCCAGCCTTCAACCCCACCCAGGCTAAAAGGAAAAGGAAGGAGAAAGGACACCTACAAAGTGATGGATGACCTTTACTATATTAGTCCTTGCAACAGGTGGGTACATAATCTACCTACCTGTTGCATTGCCTCTGGACAGGGTGATATTTAAAATAGTTAACCTGTGCAGAACAGCTGCTGGTATACACCAAGGAAAACAGACTCAGCCCAAGTACTAGAGCATCACCCTACAGAAGCTGGATTGGGGGCGGGGGGTGTACCAGAGGAGCCGGGGAGGGGCCAGGGTGGTGCCTCTTTACCAATGAATACAGAAGTATTTCAGCATTTTAACAAATGCTATGTCTTTGCTAATTTACCAGCTGTACAGGTATGCCCTCGGCCTTGCAGAGATTAATAAAATTAAGGCCCAGAGAGGCCCCCGGGCCCCGAGCTACAAAGTAGCAGAGCCAGGATTTGGACCCAGGGCTGCTGCTTCCTCCACAGCCCAATTACTTCCCAAGGCACCAGCTGCTAGAACATCAGGAAGAACTGCCTTGGAGCAGCTGGGGGGAAGGGAGGCAGAAGCAGCTGGGAGGACTTCTCCTCTAGGGACCCCACGACTCAGCCCACAGCCTGGCCAGACACAGTCAGCCGGTGCCAGTTGTGAATTAAGTTGTTGGCAGGAATGACATAAGGCCTGGAAATTTCTTGTCTTTGAGTTAATAATATGCAAATCATATGCAATACAGAAAGTCAACTGGCCTTGTTCTTTTCCCCTCCTGGGTTCTATGAAGAAGTCAGTGGCCCCTGAGGTGCATGAGGCTGGGGTTAAACAATACTTGAAGTGGGAGTCAAGAGATGTGGGGATGGGTGGAGACATGAACAGAAGTTTAGGTCTGGAAATTTAAGGACCACAAAAAAAAAGACTCATGTGTCCTAAGCAACCTCTACCCTTGTATGGTCAGGAGACAGGGGCCTGGGCACCAGCTCTAAGGGCCCCTCTAGCTTCCCAGGAGGTTCTCCCAACCCCCACAACTTCAGCCTTCCTCTTGCTGCCCAGGTCTTCTCCCCCCGCCTGCCTTGCCTGCCTGCTTCCCTCCAGCTGGCGGGCTGCCTGCTGGGAGCCTGTTGCCATAGAAACCAGGCCCAGAAGGATGCTGCAGGACCCAGGAAAAAGAGATGCACTCATGTGCAGTCTCCAACAAGCCCTATGTCCCAGCCCCCACCCAGAGAGAGAGAGAAAGAGAATAATATATCACATTGCTTCCCACATGGTCTTCACCTTGGTGTCTGCCCTGTCCTGCCCTGGTCAAGACTTGCATCACTCTCAGCCTTGACTGTTGCATCAGCCTCCTTTCAGACATCTCTGCCTCCACTCAGTACAGCACAGAGGAGCACTGGATTAGGAGTCAGACCTGAGTACTAATGCTGGTCTTGTTGTTACGTGCCTGTGGGAAGTCACTCACCCTCCAGCTAATATATATGTATGTGTGTAAAAAATATGTGATTATATATCATATGTAAATATACACACACTATATAGAATGATAGGAATGGACTGGTAATTGCTAAGGCTCCTCCTCTCTCTCTAATTACACCTTGTATATTTTAAGATCCGGGACCCAACACTCCCTCATCAGTCTATCCAAGACTGGAGCAGTCTTCCTAAAGTTGACCTCTGCTCAATTCATTCCCCTGTTCAAACCTCTTCCATAGCTGCCCAGTGCCAACCAGGTATAGTTCAAGCTTCCTATGCTAACATCTACCCAATGCTAGCACCCACTCTAGATGCATCCTCCTCTCCCCTGCAGTCTCCTTATTCCCCAAGTAGATTATACTGGCCCTAATTCTAAGCCTTTGCCCATTCTACTCCCTTGCCTGAAATGGCCTTCCTCCTCCTCGCTCCCTGTGCATTCTCTGCCCAAGTCTCCTCGTCTTCTGTGAACCTCCAGACTGCCCCCAAGACCAAGCTCTGTTCCTTACCTCTTCTCGCATTTGGAGGAAGACCCACTGTTTCATTACATTGTTCTGTTTCTGGTGAGTCTCATCTAACTGAACTGTTAGGATGAACTTTGGCTCTTTTTGAATATTTTTGTGCCTTTGAGCTCCAGTTAGCCTTTGGCTCCTTCAGAGCGCCAGCAGTTGTAAACCACGCAGATAACGGTGGGGCTTGCCCCAATAAACACAGTATCGAAGGCATGCCTTCCCTGCTTGCATTCCTGTTTCCCCCACAAAACACAGATCTGTCCTTTGGTACCACTGGTTTGCTGCCTTTCACCTGTCCCCTCAGGGGTCCTGAGAGGAGCACAGCCTGTCTTGATGGAATAAACCCCAGAACAGAAGCATAAGTATCCCAGGCTTCATGGTTCTCCAGTCAGTACCTCAAGGAGCTCTGTCTTTGGGTATATTTCAAGGAAGACCAACAAAGTTGAGGATTTATGGGATTACTGGAAGCACAATCCTCATCAACACTCCCAGCCAGGGGCTAGAGATTTGCACAGCACAGGCAGGGATCGGTCATCCTTGTGCAAGTGGTATTTATAACCAGAAGTATGGGACAAGATCATCCAAGAAAAGAGCAATGGAACAAAAACATAAAGCCCCAGGGAACATGGACATTTCAGGGGTGGGGTGGAGACATTGTAGCCCCTGAGGTGCCTAAGCCAGAGAGGACAAGAAAGAAAACAAGGACAAAGACACTTAAAGTCAGATAGAAGACAGATGGGTCTCAAGAAGAAGTGAGCAACCAACATGGAAAATGCAGCCAGTTAAGAATGAAAGGTGTGCCCTGGCCGGTTTGGCTCAGCGGTTAGAGCGTCCGCCTGCGGTCCGGAGAGACCCGGGTTCGGTTCCCGCTAAGGGCATGTACCTCGGTTGCAGTTTGTCCCCGGCCCTGGTTGGTCGTGTGGGTGGCAGCCACTCGATGTGTCCCTTTCACATCGATGTTTCCCTCTCTCTCTCTTCCTCTCTCTCCCTCCCACTCTGTCTGTACAAAAAATGGAAAAATGTCCTCAGGTGAGGATAAAAAGAATGAAAGGTGTCCATTGATTTGGTAAAATGGAAGACACTGGTGATCAGAGCAAGTCAGTCTGATGGAGTATGGGGCAGACGCAGACGGCAGGAGTTGCCAGGAGGTGGAGAAAACTAGGCAAGACAACTCTTGAAAAGAGCTTGTTGAGAAGGGAGAAAGAAAGAAGACCGTGTACCTTTAAGGGAGAGCTCTTTTGATTTGTCAATTATATCTCAATAAATCTGGGGAAAAGGAGAGAGGGTATTTCGTTTAGGATGGTTCTCACAAGCCATATCCCAAGGCATATCTGGGGGGTAAGCAGAATAATGGTTGACCAAAGAGGTCCATGTCCTAATTCCCAGAATGTTACTTTCCATGGCAAAAGGGACTTTTGCAGATATAATTACTTTAAGGATCTTGAGATGAGAAGAGCCTGGATTATCCAGGTGTGTCTAATTTAATCACACACACAAAAAAAAACCTTATAAGTGAAAGAGGAATGCAGGAAAGTCAGAGTCTGAGAAAAAGCTGGGACCATGGGATCAAGGCTGGAGTGATGTCAACACCCGGCCATTGCCGGCTTTGAAGACAGAAGTGAGCTACAAGCCAAGGAATGCAAACAGTCTCTATAAACTGGAAAAGGTGACAGGTGGATCCTTCCCTGCCTCTCCAGAAGGGATCAGTTTAGCCCAGTGAAGCCCAGTTCAGACTTCCAACCTCTAGAAATGTATAATAGTAAATATGTACTGTTGGAGGCCACTAAATTTGCAGTAATTTATCACAGCAGCAATAGGAAATGAATACAACCTGTAAACAGAAATCAATTGACGCTAGAGAAGAGAGCCAGTAGTCCAAGGAACCAGAGATAAGGGAGATGAATAATAACGAACACCCTCTGAGCTGAGTACGTGCTAAGCACTGTACATGAATAAGCAAGCTAGATCCTCACTAGTCTGATAATAAGGGTGTTAGTACCACCCCTACTTACAGATGAGAAAACAAAGGCTTAGAGAGGTTAAGTGACTTCCTAAGATCAGACATTTATCAATTTATCAGTATGGCTGTGGAAGCCAGCTCTTAAACCATTACACTCCACCGGCCCCCTGGGACTGAGGGGGAGGGGCGGCTGTAAACAAGAAGGCATAAGCCCTGGCCAGTTTTGTTCAGCAGTCAGAGGGGACCAAAGAGTCGCGGGATCAATTCTGGTCAAAGGCATGTACCTCGGTTGTGGTTCAATCTCCGGCCCTGGTTTGGGGTCATGCAGGAGGCAACCAATCAGTGTGTGTCTCTCACATCAATGCTTCTCTCTCTCTCTCCTCTCTCTCCCTCTCTCTTTCTCTCACTCTCTCCCTCCCTCCCTCCCTCCCACTTTATCTGAAGATCAATGGAAAAATATCCTCGAGTGAGGATTAAATAAAAAAATAAAAAGAAGACATAAGCCTCACCCCTGAGGCAGGATTGGTAGAGGAGGCAAGGGAAGAAATGCAAGTAAGTTAGGGTTTGGTCCAGAAGTGGAGAGAGGTCCCACAACATGACCTCAATCATTATAATAAAGTGAGGAGGGAGGTTTTCTGCTGGATATTTGGGGGTGGGGAGGTGGGGGGATTGAAAATCAGCAGCTTTAGGGGGCAGCCCTGCAGAATGATTAAGCACATGTAACTCTGGAGCCAGACTTTCTGGGTCCAACACCCAGCACTACTGCTTGTGCCTCAGTTTCCGCATCTATAAAGGAGAGTGATAATAGTACCTGTTTATAGAATTGTTATGAGATAAGAAATGTAAGAAACTTAGAACAATACCTTGTCTGCCCATTGTAAATGTTAGCTATTAAACAGAGAGGCAGGAAGGATTGTAGCTCTTGCTGGAATAAAAGGAAGCTAGACAAATAAAATCATGAGAATGTAGCACTGAGAACCCAGCTAGGGCATTGTAGTTATTAATTATTATGATTGCTGTTGATCAGTTCCATCTGTTCTCCCACAGCACTCTGAATAAAACCTCTTTTATACTCCATATCACATTGTATTGCAGTAAGTTATTTGCATATCTATCTCCCTTCCTAAATAGGGCTGTTGCTCATCCTTAAATGTTAGTTGAATGGCTGGTTGGAAGAAAGGACGGTAGAGACCACTAATCATCCCCAACATCCATTCTTCCTTAGTAACAGAATCCCACAATTTTAGACTGGACACATTGCCACTTGTAATAATGATTTGTTTACCAATCTCTTGCAGCTAGATGGAGCCATATGTGGCTCAGTTCCAGCTCATAGGATATAAGCAGAAGTGGTATGTGCAGCTTCCAGGAAATCTTCTTAAAAGGAGAACTTGCCTTCTTTGTTCTTTACTCCTCCCTACTGACTAGAATGCAGACTTGATGGCTGGACCTCAAGCAGCCATCTTGGAACATGAGATGGAAACCAAGTGCTAAGGATAGAGGAACAATAAAAGAGCAAGAGCCTGAGTCCTGACACTGTATAGCAGCTACCAGTCTTCAGCTGACTCTCTCTGGACTTCTGAGCAAGAGACAAACTTCTATCATATTTAAGTCACTGTCATTTGGGGGCTTTCTGTAACTCACAGCCAAATCTAATCCTAACTATAACAGATGCATTTTCAGGGTAGTTAAGTCCAGGGCTTATGTCCCTAGTTTTGTATTTGGCAGTATCTGCTGTGGTCTTTACCAATAGCTGTAGATATAGAAACTGGCTTCAGTTACGAAGTGCCATTAATTCATACAATGCCTTTTACAATAGTTTCTCCCCAAGCCTTTTGACAAGGTTAAGGAGGCCTCTCTCCCTTGAGTTCTTCAGGGTGACAACAATGACATTTCTGATGATTCTGGGAGTTGTTATTGAGGTTACTGCAGGGAGACGTTTCTACTGTGATTCTTGAAGGGATAACACAAGAGGCTCTGGGGAAAAACTGGCCCATCCCAGGAGACACAGGTCCGAGGAATGCTCAGCATCCAGGAGTTGTCCAGAGGCTTTGCCACGAGTACTTAGCAGCAGGCTGGCAGGGGGTGGGAGGGCGAGTGGGCAGGACGGAGTAAGGCAGGGACATTTCAGCAAGACTCAGCCATTGCACTACAGCTCCCACTTTGAGAAAGCATCTAAGAACTTAAACATATAATCAGTCGAGGTTCCCGAGTCCACCACCCCAGACTGGAGGCCATGACAGTGATGCCAAGGGGGGGCTAGGCTGGGAGATTTCAATGGAGTCACGACGGTCCGTCAGAAACCACCGTGGAGTTGACGGCTGAAGAATGGAGGCAGTGTCCACACCCAGGGCTTGTGGCCAGTCAGCGACGCATTGGTTTTGCAGGAATATAACTATTCTTGGAATATAACTTCATGAGGACGGAAGCTTCCTTTCCAGGGCTCAAGGGGCTCTGTTCTTTCAGCACACGCCCTTCTCAAGGTCCCAAAGCCAGAAAGGACCATGATGCTAAGGAAGGGGTATTGGGGGTAAATGGCCTCCCTACACAGACTTCTCCAGGTGGCCCCGGTTGGGCACAGCGGGTAAAAGAAGGGTTTTCAGTTAAAGTACAGGACTCCAGTTAAAATTTAATTTCAAATAAATAACAGAACTTTTTTTGGTATAAGTATGTCTCATGTTAATATTTGAGAAACACACTAAAAATTATTCATTATTTATCTGATGATCAAATTTAATCAGATGTTCTGGGAGTTTGATTGTTTATTCTATTTTGTTTTCTTTCTGCTAAATCTGGAATTTAAAATAAGGTCTAATGGGAGGGATCTAGAAGTGAAAGATACAGGAGATAGCCCTGGTTAGAGGGTCAGAGGCAAAAATCACATGGTTTCTGTTCTCAAAGGGCCCCAGGAACATTCTACCGATACTCACTTGATGTATTCTTTTATCATGATCCGAGGGTGATGGATCTGGGAAGAAGGTGGGATGCCCTAAGACAGAGCTGGTAACTGTTTCTTAATTATGCTCCCTGTCACCACAGGGCCTTAGTGCATGCTGGTCCTTCTGCCTGGAACACTCTTATCTCCCATTTTCACCCAGTTACTTTTTGTTCATCTTTCAGATCTCCACTCAAATGTCACTTCCTCGGGGAAGCCATGCCTGACCCCTCTGGCTGGGTCAACGCCCCCTATTGTACACTCTTGTAGTGTGCATTCCTCTCCTTTGTGGCACCTTGCACAGCTGTTACTTCTACTTCATTTATGAGGTTCTTAGATGAACGTGGCCATAAGCTTCACAGGGCAGGGGCTATGTCTGGTCCTGCTCATGTGTGTATCCTCACTGCCCAGCAGAGTCGTTGAAAACTAATAGGGATACAACAAATATCTGTGGACCAATGAACCTTGGGTGGGGGTCCAGTGGAGATGAAACTGAAGGGTCACCAGCTCCCACACCTGTGTATTTCTAAGCCAAGTCACCACTAGTGATGGGCAACTGGAAAGACCCACAGACGACTCCCAGCTATCAGAGGCAATAAATCTGAACTCCTCACCCAATAGGTTAGCAAGGAACACCCTGCAAGGCAGAAAAGAGAGACCTTGGCTCCCGGGCAAGTTTTAAAAGCCAAGTACAGAGAAAGAGAGAGACAGATACTGAGACCCATGAGACAGGAGCAACGACGAGAGTCCAAGAGCATGGGTGGCAGCTAGTCCTGGATATTTGCCTAGGAAGGCTGCTGGTATTCATGGCTCACTTTTATGTGCCAGTTGGGGCATGGTGTGTGGTAACTCGGACTGAAAGTGCCAGGGACACAGGGGACAGAAAGGACAGTGCAGGTGTATAACTAAGGATACCTACAGCAGACAAGCAAGGGAGCCTGGCCAGAAAGACATGCCAGATTTCTTCTCTCCCCACCTGCCACCCCCTTTGAAGTTCCAATGTGATCAGTCCCGAGTAATTCAGTTCTTTAGACATTTACCCAACACCATCTCACTGGCCCACCCTCCAAGACTTCCCTGAGCACCTACACAAGAGCAAGGAAGACCTCACTGTCTGCCTGTCCCCGCCCTTCCTGACTTCCCTCCAAATGCTTCTCAAAGTGGTCCACTTCTCTCCGTATCTGCTGCTATCAGCCTAGTCCAGACAACTGATCAATATTGTAGACTGAACCAACTTAGGAAGCTCCCACCACCCCCTAAACATATAGAAATGCTGGCTGAAGTAAAGTGAACAAGGTGGATTTGCTACAATGCCAAGCCTGAAATAGAAAAGAGAAATCTTCAGGTACCAGAAACAAAAAGGAAATTCGAAACACTAGTAGCGAGTGGGAATCTAAGCCAAATGAGCCACAGGAATATCAGGCCAGACATATGCTAGAGGCTAGATGGTAACACCCAGGGAGATTAAGAGGAAAGACCCTAAACTTGCGCATCCTGGGGAGCTGGAACAAGACCCTGTGCATAAAGCCAGCAGCCAGAAAGGGTCGTTTCATTTAAAACCTTGACTTGAAAACTCACATCATGATTCAGGAAAAATGGCCAGGAAGTAAGATGCTGAGAAAACAAAACATTAAGGCTGCTTTTTGTGTGGGTGTGGGGTTCAAATGAGTACTACCAGCGAAATACAGAAACCTCAAGCTGAGATATTAACTCTAAAACTGGTCTCAAGCTCATGAAGTACTTCGGCATAAAGGAAATTGAACCCATGAGGAAGGAGTGGGCAGCAACAAACAATAGTAAACACATAAATTGTTAAAACAAGTTTGTAAAACTAAACTATTAAACCATAAAAGATATAACAACAACTGATTTAGAACAGTTTTTTAAAGAGGTATAATCCAAAAGAGAAGAAGTATAATCAACCCTGGCCAGTTTGGCTCAGCAGTTAGAGTATCCACCTGCAGTCCAAGGGATCTCAGGTTTGATTCTGGTAAAGGGCACGTTCCTGGGTTACAGGTTCAATCCCCAGCCCCGGTTGGGGTTGTATGGGAGGCAATCAATCAATGTGTCTCTCTCACATCGACGTTTCTCTCTTTCTCTCTCCCTTCATCCCCCCCTCCCTCCCATTCTATCTGAAAATCAATGGAAAAATGTCCTCTGGTGATGACTGAAAAAACGAAGAGGTAATAATCAAAATACTAGATAAATATAACATGGAGGATGAGAGGACAGAGATAAGAAGGAAGTTAAATTGTTCCAAGGTACTTGTTTTGTGCCTAAGAAGGACAGAAATCATGACTACTTTTAGACTTTATTAGAAAAATGTAAAACTAAATATATTTGTTAAATTTTTGAGAAAAATTACTACTAAAATGTACTTCCAAACCAGTGGAGGGGGAAAAAAGAGACATAAAATAAACTTGATCAGTTCAATAGAAGGCAGAAAAGTAGGGGAGGAGCAGAGTAAAGAAAAGCATAGCAAATGGAAACTTTTTAGGTCTGGCCAGTTTGGCTCAGCAGTTGGAGCGTCAGCCTGCAGACTAACAGGCCTTGGGTTTGATTCCCGGTCAAGGGCACATATCTGGGTTGCATGTTTCATCCCTGACCCATGTTGGGGTCGCGGGAGGTAACCAATCGATGTCTCTCTCACATCTATGTTTCTCTCTCTTTCTCCCTCCCTCCCTTCCACTCTAAGAAGCAATGGAAAAGTATCCTTGGGTGAGGATTAACAACAACAACAAAACAAAAAAACTGCTGGAGTTCAATGTATCCATTTTTCCTCTTTGTCTATTCCACAGCCTCCCTTGCAGCTAGATAGCACCATGTGAGGAGGCTTCAGCCAATGTGATGTAGGTGAAAGTGTATGTAACTGTCAGAAAGTCTTTTTTTAAAAAGAAGGGCTGCATCCCTCCTTTTCCCTCCTTCCCTCCTACTGCTCAAAATGCAGACAGAACAGCTAGAGCTTGACCTTCATTTAGCTCCTTGGATGTGAGATGATACACAAAGGGTGGAAATGCAGCAAGATAGAAGGAACCTCAGGTCCTGACACTTCACTTCTATATCCAGGCTTTTTTTTTTTTTAATGAAAGGGAAAAACATTAAGACACTATTGAAGCCCTATTACAGCCAAACAATCCCAACTGATAATAGTATCAAGCAGAGTTTAACCCAGGAATGAAAGAATGGATCAACACAGAAAAATCCATTAATATAATCCACCACATTAAAAACAAAGAGAAAATCTATGATCATCTAAGTAAATTCTGAAAAATTCCATTCCCATTTTCTATTTTTAAAAAATTAAAATAAAAACTCTTAGTCAACTAAGAATAGAAGGGAATTTCCTCAACTTGATAAATAGTATTCATCAAAACCTGTAGTGAACATCATCATACTTATGAGTGGGAATTGAGAAAATACCCACTCACAACAGGATTGGGACAAGCATGGTACACTCAACAGCCAACTACAAGTCCTACTCAATGCACTGTTACAAAAACAAACAAACAAAAAAAAAAATTAAAAGAAAAACAGATTTAAACAAAATATCCTCATTTGCAGGAAAAAGTGACTATAGAAAACCCAGCCCTGGCCAGTGTTGCTCAGTGGTTAGAGCGTCGGCCCACACACCAAAAGGTTTCGGGTTCGATTCCCAGTCAAGGGCATGTACTTGGGTTGCAGGTTCAATCCCCAGCCCTGGTCAGGGTATATGTGGGAGGCAACCAATCATTGTGTCTCTCTCACATGGATGTCTCTCTCTCTCTCTCTCTCTCCCTCTCTCTCTCTCTCTCTCTCTCTCTTCCCTCCCCTCTCTCCCCCCCCCACCTCCCACCCTCCCTTCCACTCTCTAAAAATCAATGGAAAATATATCCTTGGGTGAGAATTAATAAAAAGAAAACCCATCATGATTTTCAGATAAATTATGAGTCCTAATAAAAGAAAGCAGCAAAGTTGCTAAATATAAAACCAATATATAAAACTTAACAGTATCCCCATACACCAGCAGTGCCCAAATTATAAAATACAATAGAAAAAATCCCCAGCACAAGATCTTCCATAATGCATAAGACCATCACCTTTCTTCCCCATACCACTATTCCTTCCCTCAAATTCATTCTCCACTCAGCAGCTAGTGATCTTTTATAAACATAAATTAGATCATGTCATACTCCTTCTTTCCTTCTTTAATCTTTTAATGGCTACTCATTAGCTATAATTAAATTCTACTTTTTTATCATGCCCATGTTCAGCATGACCCATGCCACTGCTCCATCTCATTCCACAGCAGCCTTGGGAACCTTCTTCCAGTTCCTGATGCAGGTCAAACTCTTTCAGGCCCCAGCATCTTCCCATATGCTATTCCCTTTTCCTGGAAAGATTCCCCCTCTCTCCCCAAACCATCACCTGAGTATTCCTTGTAATCCTCAAGTCTCAGCTTAAATATCACCTGCTAAATAAGGTCCCTTCTCTCCTAGCCCCCTTTTTTTTCTTTCACAGTCCCACCATAATGTGTAATAATACTCCATTACATATTATACTGTAATGAGTAATCATATTTTTATTCATGGATGACTTATTCACTGCCTTGATTCCCCTCTAAACCATAACTTCTATGAGGGCAAGAGTCATGTCTTTGATGTTTCCTTGAGTTTAACAGGAGCTGTCATATAACAGATGCTTAATAAGTATTTTCTGAATGAATGAATGACAGAGTTTGCTGATTTAGCTGGTGTCTCAGTAGAATGCCTACTGCACTCTTCCCAGGATTCAGGCTTGTTAGGAGAAATAGGCGGACCCCAGAGGTGTATCTGGATGAGAGAGCAGGAAGCCTCACGTTGGAGTGAGTGGGAACACATGGGCTTGGTTTACGATCCGTGGGGCAGTATTCGAGTGGGGGTGGAGAGGCAGAGTTCTGAACGTACAGCTGCGTCCATCGATATCTCCTAATCCACCTCTCAAGAAACTCAAGTCATGGACTTGAGGAATTGGGTTAATCATAAAGTGCTACTTTTATGTGATCTCTGCAGAATATTAAGAGTTTGGAGGACAGTAGCTTTCGGGAGTGATGGAGGCAACAAAAGCAAATCTTTACCACCCTTGATGGAGGCATTTCCAGCCTCAGGAGCATGTGGAGCTGCAGCGGGGGCTAGAGTACAAGTGGAGAAAGATGGTGAATTCCACAAGAACCCCAAGAATTGATCAGGTACACACACACACAAGACTCTGCAAGGGGTTCCCAGATATAGTTGGGAGAACTTTAGGGGAGGCCCAAGAATGGCAACTGGGAACTGAGAGAGCTGCAAGGGATTGCTACTGGGACTCTAGTGTATTCCTCCAGAGGGTATGTCCTGAACAACACAGATGACCGTGTAACTCCTACAGCCAGCCCCAGGCAGGTTCCCAGACACCATACTTAGGGCCACTGGCCTGGTAGCAGTGCAACCCAGTGGGCAGATGGGCCACATAGGTACTGCCACAGGGTCATCAGAAAAAGCACTTTCCCACAGGAACTCAACAAGAGAGGGAGGTCTCCCAGTATTCCCTCCAGAGCTCACAATGTTAATTTTTCCATTAGAAATTAGGGAAGCAATGTTTCTGAGGCCCCCTAATGCCAGAATGCTGGCTGCTGGTAATTTTACCATCTCGGGTACACCACTGACCCAGGCATATAATAGGTATCTCTGGTTAAATGCTGTGTGAGCCAAGTGAGGAGTAGTTATATGTGCCAGGGGCCCCTGAGACACAGTCTTCCTATTTATTTATTTATGTAACTCACATACTTGTACACCACAGGAAGTAACAAAGGCTTGCAAATCCTGTTATCCGTAAAGGACAATTGTTGGAGATCCACTCAGCACCTACCTGTTACCTCTCCCTACCACTCCCTCTCCTCAACCACTGTAAATCTCCTGTCCACCTCAGACCACCTGGGACAGGCATGGATACAAAGAGAACTCACTTTAGATTTGATGACTGCCCATCTCCTTGGATAACCTTGGCAGCTGCTCTGACTACTCCCCATTAAAAGGAAGCCAGGTTGGCTCAGCAGTTAGAACATCGGCCTGAAGACCAAAGGGTTTGGGGTTTGATTACCAGTCAAAGGCACATACCTGGGTTGCAGGTTCAATCCCCTAGTCGGGGTCGTGCGGGAGGCAACCAATCTCTCTCTCTCACACACACACTCTCTCTCTCTCACCCCCTCCCTCCCTCCCACTCTTCCACCCTTCCACTCTATCTAAAATTCAATGGAAAAGTATACTCGGATAAGGATTAACAAAAAAATAAAAATGAAAGGCCTTGGTCTCAGCCAGGAAGAGAGGGTGCCCAGGGAGACCAGGCCAGTGAAGTCAATATGCAACCCTTTCTCCTCTTTTCTTGCAAGGAAGCTTGAGATGACCCCATTCAGACCTACCTCTTGTCCTCTTCCACCTGTACGCCTATGGAGTGGAACTCTCTTCGACTCCTGTTCTCCGTGTCTGAGTCTGAGATAGTCTCCACCTGGTGGCAAGGTTGGGGAGTCAGTGGCAGGGACTAGACCAAGGATGCAACCCCTTCCCAGGCAGAAAGGCCAGCAATGCTTGAGCCCCAAGTCAGCTGGCAGATCCTGCAAAGACAATCTGCCCGAACAAGATGCGAGACTCAGAAGTCAGCGGCATCAAGGTGGCAAATTCTGGTTCTCCACTCGCCATGGGGACATGGGAGTGGGCTGGGGCTAGTTGGAGCAGCCCCGTCCACAACTAGGCACAGGGGTAACTGCAGCTCAGAGTAAGCCAAGGAGAAGGTCTGTGTGTCCAGAAGGCCCCCAATAACCCACTCAACCCATCCCACACCGGCCAGGTCCCGAGATTTTGTCTGCCCTCTCCTTCCATACCTGCACCCCAATAGACGGTCGCCACTTCCGCTGCCGCGCCAGGCTCCGCAGCTCCTCCCTGCCAGGAATGGTCTTGATAATGAGTGTGGGGGGCTTGGGGCTGGCCCGAGGCGGCACCGGCGCCAACTCCAGAGTGCGCGCGCCCATGGCGGGGCCGTCCAGCCCGTCGGCGGAGCTGCAGCGCCGGGCGGGGCCCTCGGCCGCGGTGAAGCTCTCGTGGGCGGAGTCGGTGCTGCTCTGGGCAGTGATGGAGATGCGGGGCGGGGCCTGGCTTCCCGGCGGGATGGGGGGCGGGGCCTTTCTGAAGTTGAAGGCTGTGGACAGGAACGCGAGACGCCGCAGGTGAGAAACGCGTCGGAGCAAGTGACTGTGTCCGACCACCCCACACACCCACTCGGTGCCCAGGGCTCCACGTGCTGCTAGGTACAGAGCCAAGGGTTGTTCTCCCCATCATCCACCCCGAGGGGTGAGCGATCTGCCCAAGGTCACACAGTACACCTGCGGCAGGGGCCAGAACCCGAACCCAGGGCGCTCTACAAGCTAGGGCCTGGCTGAGGCTGGATACTAGGCTACTCACAGGAACCGGGCCTCCCTGAGACAGAGGCAGGGGCAGCAAGGAGGGGCAGGCAGTCGTCGTCTTGAGAGCAGCCGGCCTGGATGGCCCGGAGGTAGCTGTGGCTCCGCATGCGGAAACAGCCAGGCAGGTCCAGGGCGTCCACGGCTTGGGATTCAAGCTCCCCAAACACAGACCCGCACACAGCCTCCAGTTGCTGGTTCAGCTCCTCGCTGAGCTGGGGACAGGGGCCAACAGAATAGTTACTAGGTTGCTAGGATGGGGTGGGGTTGTCTCTGAGACCCTTTGCCTTTGGAATTTGTCTAGATCTGCAGAGACTGTCTCTGTGCAAGTCTTCTGCATTTGGGCTGAAAGAAACAAACCCTCACTCTGCAAAAAAAGATGGAAGCACCTCTGCCCTGTGCTGCTCCCCAAAATGCCTTAAGGCTCTTTAAGACTTAGGGGTCTAGTCTACGGCCATACCACCCTGAACGCGCCCGATCTCGTCTGATCTCGGAAGACTTAGGGGTCTTTCCTCTAAATACTCCTCCCTCCACCCCATCTATGCCTCTCCCAGATGTGTGGCTGTACCTCAGCTTCCAGGCCACCCCATATTCCTCTCCACCTACTCCTAGCCCCTCATGTTTCTCTCATCTGACGCTGAGGAAGAGGACCAGGGACCTGACAGCCACCTTCTGCCCAGTATGTGGGTAGGGGGCTGCAGGGAAGGCCAGCTTTTATTTTATTATTTATGATCCACTACATTGTAAAACTGATTGAAAACCATTTGTAGAGATACATACCATGCAGCAGGACAGAAATTAACGGGTAAGTGATGGAGCAAAAATTATTAACCTTCAAATGTTCCAGGCCTCCCCCCACTTTCTGCCCACTAACCAGGGCTCTGATTTGGCTCACGGGTTCCTTCCCTGCCCTCCACCCCTAAGGAAAGCTCAGCCATTTCTGGACGAGGTTCTTGCTCTTGTTTCTGATATTTTGTGGTGCAGAATTCACAGTGATAAAAAAAAAAAAAAAAAGTAAAGCAACTAAGGAAAAAGCAAAACAAAAATTTTGTTCACAGAACCATGTCGCACAATACTGCACTAAGACTAAATATACCACGGAGGCTGCAGCTTCATTTGTGTTATATGAGCAAACTGGCACAAAGGAAAAAAATAAAGGTAGGAAAAGAGAGTGGGCCAGTGGTAAGCGCGCCACCCAGAGCATAGGATGGGTGCACATCTGACCTGAGTTTCAGAGCAGCCAGAGCATTGAGGCGCATAGCCTATGGGTCGCCGGCACGGGTTATGAGGTGAGACCACCTGAACTCAAGTGCTGGCTCTGCTATTTCCTAGCAGTGACTGAGAAAGTTACTTAAAGTTTTGGGGCCTCAGTTTAATCATCTGTCAAATGGGAATGAGAATAGTACCATCTCCATGGTCTATTTGAAGGAGTCAAAAAAAGAATCTGTGAGGCACTTTGTGGAGATATTGGCAGGTAGTAAGCGCCCAGTCAGTGGCCTGTGCGGGTCTCGGGACCTATCTGGTAAACACAGGCCAACGCTCATGAGAACCACAACTCTTCCTGTCACTAAGCCCAAAAGGAATTCTCCCATGAGTGATTATGTAGATGCCACGGAATGAAGTTATGGACGAGGGCCTTAATAGAATCCACATGGTGCGTGTGACAGCAGGTATCCCATGGCTGCATCTGTGACATCTCCCAGGAAAGGCTCGTGGCATCATATTTATGTACAGTCCACGGAGGCCCAAAGGAGTGGTTTGATCCATGTGTAAAATGCACCTCAATGTCTCCATAACTTAACCTCAAAAGCATAATATGGTGCCCCAGCCAGTTTGGCCCAGTGGTAGAGCGTCAGCCCGCAGACCAATGAGTCCCGGGTTCGATTCCGACCAAAGGCATGTACCTCGGTTGTGGTTCGTCCCTGGCCTTGGTTGGGGTCGTGCGGGAGACAATCAGTCAATGTGTCCCTCTCATGTAGATGTTTTTCTCTCTCTCCCTTTCTCTCCCTCTCTCTCCCTCCCACTCTATCTGAAGATAAATAGAAAAATATCCTCAGGTGAGAATTTTTTTTACAAAGCATAATATGGTATCACAAGATTCTGCATCAAATTGAGGAGGAATTTCTATCTTATTCTACTGACGGGCAAACTAAGTCTCAAAGAGTGCAGATGAATTATCTAAGGATGCCTAGCTTGTATGTGGTAAAACCTGTTAAATGCCAGATTTCCTGGCTCTCATGCCAGGCTGACTGAGCATCAGAATCTCTCAGAGAGCTTGTTAAACAGACATTAACTCAGACCCCACCTCAAGGATCTGACCCCAGGGTTTTTTAACTATATGCCTCTCTTTGCTTTGGCTGCTCTGAAGCTCAGAGCCAAATTTGCTGGAGATTCAGACTCAGTGGTTCCAATGTGGGACCAGCAGTTTAACAAAGGACTATCTGGACCTCTTTTGGAAGCTTTTTCTACAGGAACTTTATTACAAGTGTACAGAAGTCATAGGCCATGGAAAAATCAATCCAAGATCCCTTGAAATTAAGTTCACTCACATTTGACTGGCATAAGCCACCCTCCTGTGGCAGCTTTGGCTTCCCCATGACTCTTGTGAGTTCCCTTCTCAGTTTCCTATCTGTGGACCTCTGGGGTACCAAGGACCAACAGTGGCAGGGTATTTCCTGAAGCTCAGGAACTGACCTAATGCCTGCTACTTCTAGGCCAGGCTCAGGATACTCCCCCACCAGAACCAATGAGGCACAAGGGTCCCTCGTGGAACATGGAAGAGCTGACCTAACTGCAGCAGAGAGCATCTGGTCTGAACTCAGAATACCAAGGATGGAAGGACTCTCACTCTGCAGCTTATCTCTATACCTCCAGCCCTCTTCTGTGCATAAAGCACTAGGTAGGCATAATATCTGGAATATAACAGATGCTCAATGAACATCAGCTACTATTATTAGTAGCAGGAGGTTCTTAAATCACAGAGAAAATGCCTCTCAGAGACCTCTCTTTCCCAAGGGTTCTGCGCTCTTGAAATCCCAACCATATGTTATCCCTACAACTAACTCTATACAAGGCAGGGGGGCAGAGGGGGACAGAAGCTCCCTGGGGCCACACACCTCCCATCTCTATAGGCGAAGAAGAGTTTCTGGAGTTGAACCAGAGACCAGGACCCAAGGGAAATGCAGAATCATATAGACTCTCCGAGGAATATTGCACCTGAGTTGATCTTTACTATATTACGATTATAAAATTGTAACATTATACTGTGAATTCTCCTATTATTCCTGGACTGCCTTCCACCCTGCTCCCCAGCTCCCACTTTCAGAAGAGTCAAAGTCAAAAGAAACCCCTTGGGAAATAAGAACCTGAGCCTTTCTCTACACCAGGCTCAGGCTCAATAAATATGCCCAAGGGTGTGGGATATTTAGAATAAAATACTTTGTTTGGGGCTGATTGAAAATTGTCCACGGTAGAGTTGGTGGGTCCAACTGGGGGCTAGGCAACATGCTGTATACTTTATATATGTCATTTAGTTTAGCTACCCTTGAAAAACCCTCCTATTTCAAACCACTCTAAAACACCAGATAAAATATAACAAACGTTGCTTTATATGCATAGCTGAGCTCACAAGAAAGCAAGATAAGTCCCTAGAGGACAAAAGCAAAGAGGAAACTGGAAAATCAGAATATTAACTGTGTGAGCCAAGGCTGCAAACAGCCCAGTGGAGGTGGACGGTGGGGTGCTGGGGTGTTGGTCTCAGTAACAAAGGGCTTAGGTTTTAACACCCAGGTCTTACAGGGGCAGCTGTAAGACTCTGGGACCACGTGAAGCACGGAATCAGAATGAGAACCTGCATAAAAGTAAGAAAGGGAAAACCAAACCTTCGATGAAAAGGTAGACTAGGGAAAGATATTATTAGCACAGATTGATGATAAGGAAGCTAGGCTATAGTCTAGGCACTGTAGGGAAGGGAAAGGAAGCAGATATTCTAAGAATGTGTACCCACAAGCTAATCTTCATACAGACACAGGATTCTGTGTCTGCATGGGCCTGCATGGGCCAGACCCACCTAAATTAACAATTAATATAAATGGTCCCAGACCAATAATAGTCTAATAGAAGTGACTGCAAAATATTTTCTGGGGTACCTACTCCTACCTCAGGCTGCTCAGGATTCTCAGAGATAAAGCTCTGTTGAAGATGAGCTAATATTAAACTGAGAGACGGACGATCTCAGACATGGCCCCTAATGATTTCCTATTCCTGGCATTCACACCCTTGTGCTGTCCCCTCCCACTGAGCGTGGACTAGACTTATTAGCCCACTTCTAATTAACAGAATATGGCAGATACAATGGAATGTCACTTCTGAGAAGTGATTGCAAAAAGGCTGTGGTTTTCGTGTTGGATACCTTTTCTCACTCTCTCAGAGTCTTTGCTCTGGGGGAAGTAAGCTGTTAGGCTGTGAGTAGCCTTGTGGTGAGTCCCACATGTCAAGAAACTGATGCCTCTGGCCAAGAGCCAGCAAGGCTCTGAGGCCTGCCGACAGCCATGTGAATGAGCAGGGAAGCAGGTCGTCCTCCCGTCGAGGAGATGACTACAGCCCTGGCTAACACCCCAACTGAAGCCTGGGAGACACTGATCCAGGTGGTACCCAGCTATGTTGTGCTCAGATTTCTGACCCACAGAAACTGTGAGATAATAGATATTTGTTGTTCTAAGACACTATGTTTGGGGTGATTTAGTTAGCAATATGTAACTAATACAAACTATGACACAAGCAAGAACTAAACTGTTATTGAGTTAAGCCATTGAGAATTCAAGGTTTACCTATAACAGCAGCTAGTGTTACTTTAGTTAAAACATATTAGCTTTTAAACTATGTTTAAAAGTTCTAAAATGTAAAAGATACAACTGAAAATATAAGAAGAGAATAAAAGCTTTGGAAAAGACTATAAGGATTTTAAAGGGAAACAAATCAGATTTCTAGAAATGAAAAAAAGTCAGTGAAATTAAAAACATAATTAATGAGTTAAATAGTAGATGAGATACAAATGAAGAAAAAAATTAGTGAACCAGAAGGTACATCTGAGAAACTTACCAGAAGAGAGCATAGAGAGGCAAGAGACGGAAAAAAATGAAGAAGAGGTTAAGACACATGGAGGACAGAATACAAAGGTCACACATACAACTAATAGGAGTTTCAGAGGAAAGACTAGATAGAATGTGGAAGAGGCAATACATGAAACAATAATGATGGTGGTTGAGAAATTTCAAGACTTCCAATTACAGGCATGATAGAGAAAGGAGACCACAAAATCTTATCCCAACTATAAAGATGGACAAAACTGCCAAAACAATCATTTTTTCACTGTGAAAATCACTGGACTTCGGGTAAGAACAGCATGAATCTGTGATATTCTTGCTTGGGGCTGCTCCCATTACCCTGGCTCCTTGCTCTATTAGTTGCTATAGTTTAGCAAGGGAGGAGCAGTCTGTGAAAAACAGCTGCTTCACTGCCAATAGTAAAGGGACCTCACTTAATTTGGAGCATGGTCAGTTTAAGTGTTAAGAACAGGAATAGCCAGCAGCATTGAGAGGCTGAGGTTTCAGTGCTGTTTGGGGCAAGGTATGGACTGGTGGACTAACCAGGGATTTAATGGGGAGTTCCAGGGGGCAGGGTGAGATAGCCATAAGCAGTTTGATAAGCTCTCCACATATCCTGGATTAATTAGACGCTAGATATATGCACAACAGAAACCAGGGAGGCCCTGAGCCAGTGGAGCCTGTGCACATGTGCAGAGGAAACACGAGAGCCTGGTGAAAAGTAAAAGCCAGGGCAGGCCTGAAAACAGCCTGAAGGTTGTACTCCCCCACCCACACATAGAACCATAAGCAGAGAGAAAAAGTCTTACTGGCTTGTGGTTATTTAGCAAACTTCTCACCAATCTCTGGTTGAACAGTAAGTAATGCAGACATAGAAGCAACCCCTAGGAAACCAGGCTTAAAAATAAAAACAAGAAAGAAAAATACTGTTGGAGACATCAGAGTCTGCATTGGCAGGGAAGATGGATTTCACAGATTTAGTCCTGAGATTAACAAATAAAACAATGACAACCTTCAAGAGGTAAAGTAAGAATCCAGAGTTGCTACAATATATTACCTAATATTTCATTATTCAACAAAAAATTATGAAACATTCAAATAAAAAAGAAAATGCAAATGTTTCCAAATGTTTGATTTATCAAAGACTACAATGCAGCTATTATAAATATGTTCAAAGAAGTAAAGAAAATCATGTTTGAAGATTTAAAGGAGCCTTGATGGGTTTGGCTCAGCAGTTAGAGTATCGGCCCTTGGACCAAAGGGTTGTGGGTTTGATTCCCAGTCAAGGGCATGTACCTGGGGTTGTGCAGGAAGCAATCAATTGATCTCTCTCTGACGTAGATGTTTCTCTCTCTCTCTCTGTCTCTCTCTCTCTCTCTCTCTCTCTCTCCCTCCCTCCCTCCTTCCCTTCCATTCTATCTAAAAATCAATGGAAAAATATCCCTGGGTAAGGATTAACAACAACAACAAAAAGATTTAAAGGAAAGCATTACAACAGTAACTTAATGAACAGAAAATCTTAACAAAGAGATATAAATTATTTTTAAAAGAGAAACAAGAACCAAATGAAAATTCAGAAGCTGAAAAATATAATAACTAAAATGAAATAATTCACTAGAAGAGCTCACAATGATAAATAATCAGTAAACTTGAAGCTATATCAGTATAAATTATCCAATCTGAAGAATGGAGGGGAAAAAAAGACTAGAAATGAACAAAGCCTCAGAGACCTATGGGACAATAAGAAGTATACCAGTAGACATATTATGAGAACTCAAGAAAAAAGAGTAAAAGGGGAAGAAAAAATATTTGAAGAAATAATAATGGCCAAAAACTTTCCAAATTTGATAAAAAACAATCTACAGATCAAAGAAGTTCAATGAACCCAAAGTTAAACATAAAGAGATCTATATCCAGGCACATTACAGTCAACATGTTGAAAGTTGAAGACATTAATAGCAGCAAGAAAAAAAAAACAAAAAACAATTCATCACATACAGAAAACAACAATATGATTAACAACTGACTTTCATCAGAAATTATGACATCTAAAGGCAGTGGAATGGTACATTCAAAGTACTGAAAGGGGAAAAAAAACTGTCAACCAGGAATTCTATACCCATCAAACTATCTTTCAATAATGAAGTAAAAATGCATTTCCAAATAAATATAGAACAAAGAATTTATTGGCAGAAGACCTATCTTAAAAGAAATACTAATAGAAGTTCTTCAGACTAACAGGAAGCAACACCCAATGGTAACTCAAAATCACAGGAAGACATGAAGAGCACCAGAAATGGTAAATATGTGAATAAATATAAAAGATTCTATAAATATATTTTTTTCACTTATTTAAAAGAAATAAAATTGTACAAGGCATTTATAATACCATCATTGGCCCTGGACAGTTTGACTCAGCAGTTAGAGCATCGTCCCATGGACCAAAGAGTCACGGGTTCAATTCCGGTCAAGGGCACGCACCTCAGTTGCTGTTCGTGTCCCTGGCCCTGGTCAGGTTTCTCTCTCTCTCCCTCTCTCTCCCGCTCTCCTGCTCCCTCCCACTCTATCCGAAGATAGATGGAATAATACCATCATTGGTTTATAATAATTGCTGGGTTTCTAACATATAGACAAATAATGCATATAACAATAACAGCACAAAGAGGGGAGAGAAGAAAGAGATATATTGGAACAGTGCGTCCATACTTTACCAGAATTAATTGGATTTTATTAATTTAAATTTTTTTTTTTTTTTTTTTTAGAGAGGTAGCAAGGGCCAGAGTATGCAGGGCTTTATATGTCACAGTAAAGTCCTTGGATTTTCCTCTACGTATGGTGAGAGTTTTGTTTGTTTGTTTTAAAATATATTTTTATTGATTTTTTAGAGAGAGAGAGAGAGAAACATCAATGTGAGAAACATTGATCGGCTGCCTCCAACATGCCCCCTACTGGGATTGAGCTCACAACCTTGGCATGTGCCCTGACTAGGAATCAAACTGGGACCTCTCAGTCATGGGACGATGTTCAATCCACTGAGCCACACTGGCTGGGCACAGTAAGGGTTTGAGTGAATGTAATTCTATTTTTAAGTGATCACTCTGACGATGTGGAGACAGAATGAAGTGAACAAGGGCAAGTGCGGCAGACCAACTAGAAGGCAGTGAAATAGTCCCGACAGAAGAACATGGACCTGGACTGAAATGGTGGCAGTGGAGGTAGCAAGGAGTGGTGGGATCCCGGATACACTCTGAAGGTGGCCCAACAGGATTTGCTGAAGGATTGAATGTGGGATGGGAGAGACAGAAAGAAGTCAAGACTGACTCGAGCATGTAGATCAGAGCTGAAAGGATCAAGGTGTCATTACCTGAAATGGAGAAGACACTGGCTGGAGCAGGGAACTGGGGGAAAGGGGGATCAGCAGTTTAGTTTTAAACATCTTAAGTTTGAGATGTCTATTAAACATCCAAGTGAGGTTTTCATATACCATTAGATGTACATGCCTGGCATTTATGGGAGGGTTTGGGCCTGGAAATATACATTTGGGAGTTATCAGGCTCTCAATAATCATCAAAGCCATGAGCTGGACAAGATGAGCTCACCTAAGAAGTAAGTACAGACAGAAATCCAGGAACTAAGCCCTGAAAAACTCCAGTGTTCAGATCCTGGACAGTTGCAGGCACAGACTGAAAATAAGCAGCCAGAGAGAGACTCTAGAAGAACCTAAAAGGTGTGGTGTCCTCAACGCAAACTGAGCGCGGCATTTCAGGAAGGAGCCTTCAGCTGTGTTAGAGGTTGCTGATGGGTCAGGTAAAACAAGAACGGCGTATTAACTAGTAGCTTTAGCAACAGGGGCTGGTCTGATGTGGACAGATAGCTGTGCCAATCAGACTCCCTGATTCAGGGACTGTAACAAAGAAATGCTGAGAGACTGCAGCAGCAAACAATAGGAGCCAGTATGGACGGCCTTTTGCATTGCTTTTTCCCCCAGCAAACAGTAAAAATAGCTAACGTTTATGGACTGCTGGCTATGTGCCAAGAACACTATTATAATGCCTATTTTTAAATAGAAAAAGTGGGGCTCAAAAATGTCAAGTAATTTGCCCCAGGTCACTTAGCTGGCAAGTAGCTGAGCTGGAATTCAAACCCATCTTATGCATTTAATTACTGAATTGCCTTGCTTCCCTTTAGTCGAGGGAGAGTCTACACTTGGACATGAAACTCAAAGTTATAAAGTGCCCATTTTAGGCCAGGTACCTTGTGTTCGCATACATTTTCTCACTGAATGCTCACAAAACCCCTGTGAGATACATGCCACGACTAATGTCATTTCAAAGAGGAGAAAATGGAGTCGTTGGAGACGTCTGACTGGCGGTCCCACAGGGGGAGGTGACGGGGAAAGAACGAAAGCCCAGATCCCCTGAGACTGCAGCTCTGCCTGTCCCGTCTGTACAACCGCCTCTGGCATGGGGTGGGCTGGGGAGCTGAGAGAACGGGGTGCCCTTACATGCTCGCCACCTTGAGGACGTGACTGAGATCCCCAATCCAAGTCAGGTCCAGGAGTCTCAAGGCAGGCTTCCCAGCTTCCCCAGAGCCACACCTGCCCTCTCTCCCTGGCCAGACCTTTGATTTTAAGGCCTAGGCTGAGCATGGGACTGAACCCCCTCCCGCCCTTTCCTTCAGGCATGCTGGGCCTCTCCCTACCTGTCCGGTGGTAAGGGAACGGCTGTAGCCAGGGATGGAGCTCCGGGGGTGGATCCGAGGTGGGACGCAGCAGCTGGGAAAGGTCAAAATTCCAGATTCAGAATGGGGGTCTGTGAGGAGGCAGGGGAGGGGAACAAGAGCATTGGGGCTCCTGAGCAGGTTCTATCCCTCAGAAACCCCCAGACAGATTCCACAGAAGACTCCTGGTAAAGGGACTCTCCCAAAGAGGCTATCAGAGGGACCCCTTCTTTATATGGAGCAGACTGATATCCCCAGTTGAACCTTAAGCAGGGAACAGACTGGTCCCACTCTGAACATCTGAAGGACCCAGTGTCAGCTTCCCAGTGCCCCTGGCCCCCACCCGGCCCCGCCCCTCCCATCCTTACTTGATCCGGGCCTGGTCCACACTGGAGGAGCGGCGGGAGGTGAAGCGCCGGGCCACTGCTTTGGGAGATGTCTTGGGGCTGCCATCTGAGTCTCCGCTCTCCTCATCCCCCATGGCTTTGATGTAGCTGCCACTCCGCATCCTGCGGCAGGGGATCTCCCCGTCCTTGCCCCCAGTGGGGTAACCCCCCCAATCATCTTGCGGCACCTGCAGGGACAGGGGCCTCTGTCTCTCAGACGCGTCCCTACTCAGTCTGCAGGCTAGGATCCTCTTTCCCCACTTCCAGTAAGAGGCGCTATACCCGGACTTGGGCAGGCCACACTCAGGAGCTTACAGACTCGGAGGCAGGTCTCGGGCCGTACCCTCCCTTAGAGGAGATGCCTCACCATCCTGCATGGACTCTTTGCTACTTAACTGAGGGCCACATAGAGAGTCTAGGTGGGTGGTGACATGCTAGGTGCCAAAAGGTCAAAGATCAGAGGCCAAAGTGACCTGTGTCAACCCACCCCCAGCCGTGAAGTATCACCTGACCTCAGTCCCCTTTCACCCTTCCTTGTCCTTCATCCTAAACTGCTTATATCCCCAAACCTCCATCTCTCCCCGCTTTCTCCTGTGAGGAGCCATAGAGGGCTTTAAGCAGGGGAGCAACATCAGATTTGTGTTTCAGAAAGAGCATTCTAATAGTCCGAGCAGAGGATGGATTGTAGAGGGCCAGGAGTAGGGCAGGAGCTCAAGTGGTGGGAGAGAGACCAATTAGGAGGCTGATGCTGTTATCCAGGCAAGAAATGATGAGACCTAAATTAAGACAATGACAATGAGGGGGAAGAGGAGATGGAAATGAGAGGTGTTAAGGAGCATCCATGAGCCTGATGAGATGTGGGGGGTGAGGGGGCAGGGAAGAGTGGAGGATGACTGGGAGGCTCCTGCCTGAGGACCTGGGGGATGGTGCTGTCGCTCACTGAGCCATAGAATCCCAGAGAAACAGGTGGGGGAAGGTGATAGCTCAGGGTTGAGCATGTTGAGTTTGGCAGAAGACTATCAAGCAGGTGGTTGGATGTTTGGTTCTGCAGTTCAGTGGAGAGATCTGGGCTGCAGGCAGACATGTGGGAGTCATGGGCAGCAACTGAATCCACAGGAGTGAATGAAAGAGCCCAGGGGGAAAAAGAAAGAGCTGGGGAGGAATCCACTGACATTTAAAAAGGGACTGCAGAGGAACCTATGAAGTCACCTAAGAAGGAGTGGGCAGAGGGGTAGGAGGGAAGTCAGGAGAATGACATGTCATGGAAACAGGAGACATTTTGAGAATAAAAGGAGTTGATAATGTCAAATGTCAAGGACATTCAGAGGTTAGTAATTCAAGCTCAGGAGTTAGACAGACCTATGTTCACATTCTGGCCCCATGACTTACCTAGGTGAACTTGAGCAAATCGGATTAATCTCTAAGCTTCAGTTTCCTCATCGGTGAATTGGTAATAACAATTATGCCCACATCACAGGGCTGTTGGGAAGGATAAATGAGCCAATACAGAGGGCCAGCACATAGAAGTGCTCAATAAATGTCAACTATCTTTATAAGCATTGAAAGGTACCTTTCAATGACCGCTGCCAGGACATTTTAGGGGACAGGGTGTGGAAGTCAGACTGTAGTGAAAAGGAGGGTAAAAGGAAGTGAAGAAGTGGGGATTATGGTCTAAGAACTTAGATATAAAGGGAAGATAGGAAACAGAGAGAGGAATAAGGTTGAGGAAAGACTTTTTTAGGATGAGAGACTTGGGCATGTTCTCAAGATGAGCGAAAGAGCCAGTAAAGATAGTCTTTAAATGTGGGGAGGGAGGGGCACAGACAGTTCAGGAATGGAGGGGACCCTGGGAAGATGGGCTTAAGCCCCGCTAGAGGCATCAGCCAGGGATGGGTGGTCCTGGTGCCTCCTGAGCCAAGAAGGAAGAGGATGAGGGTGGGCAGGAATCTACATGAGTGGGCTAACAGAGAAGCGAGGAAGTCCATGCTGGTTAGCATCCACTGTAAAGAATGGGTGTAAACGAAGGTATGGGGGAGAGGGCTGGGGCAGGGCAGGAAGATTTAAAACACCTGTTATTACACACACACACACACACACACACACACACACACACACACACACACACATTAAATTGGAGTGGGACTGGAGGTCTGAGAGGGACCAGGGTTCAAGGGAGAGAAATAGACTCCGGGGATGAGACTGGTGAGGGGACAGAGATCAGTGTACACACAGGGACCCAGGATGCAATGGAGTCCCATGAAGGAACCCACAGAGAGGGACAGGGTTGAGGGAGAGCTGGCGACCAGTGAGAGAAAAGGGTCTCCATAAAAAACCTAGTCTGTTGGGATCAGCTTCCCCTGCTTTTGTGTCAGGGGAACACCAGGCTGTCTGGAGGATCCCCGCATCCCCTTGTTCTCCCCTAAGTGGGTCCAGACATCCCAGTATCAAGATGCCCAAGAACCCCGGACCCTGATGATCATTCCCCTTCCCTGTATTCTACACAGGGAGCCACAGGCAGGCAGCGGGAGGCAGGCTAGCAGATGGGCCAGCCAGGGCGTGCTCTGCCACACTGCAGGGCTCCCACTCTGGAGCCACTGCGGAGCTCTTGGCTCCTCTGCAGGACATTGTGAGGTGCATATTAAAAAGGAAGCCCCCAGGGAGGTCAGGGCAGCCCTGGAGTAGCAGCAGGGAGCAGCGGAGTGGCAGTGAGGCTCCAGAAATGACGAGGACGAAGGCTCGGTTATGGGAGAAGGGTGGGTACTCCCTCCTCGGCCCTTTTTGTTGGACCCTTCGATTGCAGCTTAGAGAACCTCTCTACCCAGGGAGGGGGCAACCCAAGGCCAACCCAGAAGTCCTGCATCCTAGCAGTCTCCAACCTCCCCTTGTGTCTTCTAGCCCTTCCTGCTTCCACAGTGACCCATTTGTTCCCTTGAGCTTTATGAGTTCCCCACCTAGGAGAGTCCTACTGTGTGAGCAACTTAGCAGTAAGACCAGTGACACCCAAAAGACACATGTAGGCTCCATTCCCAATGCCTTTAAACTCACTGTGGCATTTTCCTGGGACACCCTCAATTCACTTCTGCACTGACACTCAGTTCAGGAGACATTCTTCCCAGAGCTGCTCTGACCACCGTCATCCCAGGGTGGGAGAGATGCCTCCTCTGTGCTCCCATGGTGCCCACCCCTCTCTCCTGCCACAGCCTTATTGCACCATATTCTGTCTGCCCCGCCTCTGAGCTGAGCTCCTCACAAGCAGCATCTATGCCTTCATCTTTGTATCCACAGAACCCAGTAAATACTCACTGAATGACTGTGGATTAACTATGTGGAATGTGGGTTTGGGGCATAGCGTGAAGTCTGTTAGACTTCTAGAATTTGAATTGACTTTTTCTCCTATAACTATGGGAGGGTTCAAGAAAACCTCCCGGGGGGGATGGGAGGGATGCCTGAGACAGGGAAGAAGAAGATCGATGGTGAGATGAGCCCCTGATGGAGAGTGGACAGTGTAGGATGGATGAAAGCACCATAAGAAGCGGTCGGAGCTTCTAGCCTCATCTGCAGACCATGGACATGGTCGGACAGGATGGGGACAGCATGCCAGCTATCATCTGCTCCATCCAATCCCAGGAAACCCTGTCCTGGCTCAGACTTCAGTGTGTCCCCCAGCCTAGGAAAACCCACAGGCAGGCTCCCAGGGCTCTTCCACAGCCGCACGGGTGTCCTACCACAGGCACCCTGGGATGACAAACCCTAGCAGAGGCACATTCTGGAACTGACCTTCATATTCAAACAATATCTGGACCACCCACATTTGAGAAGAAAGAGGTCTGGGGGCAGGAGAGCTGGTTTCTGCTGCTGATTTCCAATCTCAAGGGAAGCTACAGCCAGAGAGCACCATGCTGTCCTGTCCACTGCCTCCCCTCGACCTCACTCTGCCTCCAGCCTCACCAGACAGAGGCCAGCACAGCTTGTCCAAACAGAAGTCAAAGGGAAGGCTTCCTGGCACCAACACGTCAGAATAGATGAGCCCCTTCACTGCACAAATGGGGAAACTGAGGTCCCCCAAGTGGCTCAAGGTCTTACAGAATGAAGCAGGGCAGAACATCCCTGCATCTAGACCCTCTACCATGGCGACAGCTGGCTCCCATGCAGCCCTTTCCATAGCTACTGGGTGACAGCACTGACGAGCCAGTCCCCACTCCCACCAAAGCCTCACCTGCAGATAGTGATAAGTCCTGGTTTTGGCCTTGGCCTCTGGACCCAGGAGCCCCTTGCCTGGCCCAGCCCCTGGGTATCCATCCCGGCCCTGGCTGACCATCATGGTATGCCAGGCACTTCGCTTGACCGACTGTCCATCCAGTGACATGGACATGCCGGTGCAGGCAAGACAGCGGCCTTCCGACCCGCTCGAGCGCCCCTTGAAGCTCAAGTCCCGGTAGGACCCATCTGGAGCCTCCAAGCAGAAAGGACCACCTGGCTCCCCAGGAGGCCGCCCACCCGCCAGGAAGCCGCTATCACTGTCCAAGTTGTCGTCAGAGCTCCACCAGCCGGCGGCCTTGGCCTGGTGCCGCCCATCCCCCTTGCGGTCCTTGCTCTTGCTCCTCTTGCCATGCCGAGACTGGTGGTGGTGGTGGTGGTGATGGTGATGGTGGTGGTGGGAGGTGTGGGGGCCTCCGGAGCCTGGGCCAGGGTAGCTGTCTCCCCCAGAGCCACCTCTTCCGTCAGCCTTGGGCCCATTATAGTCCCGCTTCCCCGGGGCCTCCAGAGAGTGGGACTTGGCAAAGAGCTTCTGCACGGAGTGAACCAGGTGCCGGATGCGGCTGGGGCTCTCGCTGCGGGCCTCCGGGGCGGAGCCAGACCCTGGCCCGGGCCCGGGCCCGGCGCCCGCTGGACCTCGCTGGTATGGTAGCGTGTGGAAGCCATCTTGTTGAACTGGCAACTGCTTTTCAAACTGGTCCAGGAGTGTGGGAGGCAGGCGGGGGGCACCCTTGCCCTGTGGGTGGCCCACACAGTCTTCACAGGTGTCGAAAGGGCCCTGGCCGGGGTACATCCTGGGGAAGGTGCTGCTACCCCCCCCAACTCCAGTCCCCCCTGGCCCTCCCTCGGGGCCTACCGATGGCCCCTCACTCAGGCTCAGGGGCCCTTCGGGAGAAAGGTGTCCCAGGCCAGCTCTCGGGGCACAGAAGCGGGGCTCGGTGGAGAAGGCCTCCCCGGAGCCCAGCAGATATGAAGCCCTGGCAGCTGGGCCCACGTCCATATGCTGCTGGTCAGCAAAGCGGGCTGTGCGGGGATGGCTGCCTCGGTCGCCATGGTAACCCCTCATGGCCTCAGCAAGGGCTCTTCATAGTGTTGGGGGCCAGGCCCCAGGAACCTCCTGGGAAACAGGGAGAAAGGGATTCAGATTGAACAATAAGCCACTTTACCTAAAACTATCTTTTATTAGCTATTCTGGTACCCCTTTAGGTAATGCATATCAATTTGTGGTGATTAATTGTACTATCTCTCCACAACAGGCTTAAAGTCCTTAAAAGAGTCATACTAGACAAAGACACTCACAAGGGCACAAAATAATACCATCATTCATCAAATGCCAATCTGATAAATACTTATTCACAAAAAGAAATGCCCTCAGCCAAATATGTGTGTTTTTTTTAATCCCAGGGTTACCAAAAATAAAAGGATACCCAAAAAGATGTACAAAATATTCAGAGAAACCAGTCATTAGGTGAACTGGCTTTCATCAAGCTGGCTTTAGGCAAATTGCTCCAGAGCCACACCTCTGACCCATCCCCCACTTCCAGTGCTGTGAAGAACCAGGCCCCAGGGTCACAACTCCCCGAGCAGCAATAACCAAAGAGAATACAGACCCAACTCTAAATATCCAGCTTGATTATTCAGGGGAGCCCCTCCCCTTCCTTCCACACCCTGTTCCTTCCATCTGGCTGCAGGCTCATTCTCCCTCCCCCTCCATGACTGAGGTAGGAAGGAATAAACTGAGATGACTCCTTTCCTCTTCCCGATTTCAAATATTCCCCAGTGGAATTTCCCCTTTCGCCTTTTACCCCTACCTGCCACCCCCATTCCACTAAAGGGGAATCGTGAAGGGAGGAGAAACCACTAATGGGAGGAACGTTGGCTGTACCAGGCAGCATCGGAACCCAGGAGTTTCTCCTCCCAGGAGCAGTGGGCTCACAGGGCAGGGAGGTGATGGAGGGAAAATGTTGAAAGCAGTGCCCCTGCCCCCTTCCCTGGCTTTCCAAGGCTACAGGACAGAGAGGTCAGCTCTCAGCAGGAGCTGCCTCCAATCAGGACTCCAGAGCTGCCAGGACAGGAGCTATGGCAGGAGGTGACAGCAGGAGGAACAGGGACAGAGAAGCTGGCAGACGGTGCCCTCCCTCATCCCAGACCAGGCTCCTGGGCCATCTGCTGACCAGGAGGGATGACAGCCTCAACGACTCCAGACAACCGCCCCTTCAAGACTCATTCTCCCTTGCTCTCCACCACCACCTCCCAGTACCCACCGTGTTTCAGGTTTCCTCCAGATCCTACTCACAGCTCAGCTCCTACTCTTTCCTGAGGACTTGCTATGTGCCAGGTACTGTGCATAACTGACATTCTCTAATCCCACTAAAATCCTGTGTGTAGATATTGTCCACACTTACTCATGAGAAAATTGAGCTCAAAAGGTGTAGTCTCAAAGCCAGGGAGTGGGCAAGTCACTTTAAATCAAAATTCAAACCCAAGTTGTTCTGATTTGAGAACCTCGATCTAATCCCCATCTCCCAGACTCTCCTACCACTCACCATCCTGGGTGTCCCATCCTTGGTGTCAGGATCCCCACCACCAGGCAGAATCCTAACTTCGGAAGGCTCAGGACCACTGGCTCCTGAAGAAAAAGAAAAGGATGGTGAAAAGAGCAGAGGACACAGATTCTCCCAGAGTCCTCTGAGAACCAGCCTCTGGCCTTGACCATTTCCCTTCCCAACTCCCCCAAACCAGGATTGATTGTATACCCCATGATGTATAGAGCCTTTGGACCCCTGGGGAAATGAGGTTGGCTTCATTATGCAAATACATGGAAATGAGCTTACAGGTTGGACTACCTCCAACTGCAGGTGTCTTAGTGATCTGTCCATGGTGCTGAGCCACTGCATTTTCATTGCCCTCAAATATGATTCCATTCCACAAAAATTTGTTCAGCAGCTACCATAAACAAGATTCTGAGTAAGAAGTGTACAGGGATGATGTAAGTATGATCCCTGTTTTTGAGAGGCTTATAGTCTAACAGGGAACAACCTCTTACATAGCAGGGTTATTTTAGGTCCCTGTATTTTTACACAAACTGGTCCCTCATCTTAGAATCTCCTTTCATCCACCTCCCTACCCCAACCCTTTACGATTTGCCCATATTAAGCCCCACCTTCCCTCAAAGACTTTCTGTACTCTTATTCTGGGTTATGCCTCTCTATTGGGCTTTTATAACACCCTGGGTTCCCCCACAAAAGCAGCTATCATACTGCATTGAAACTGCTTCAGTTTCTGTCTCCCTAACTAGAATGTGGCCTTCTGCAGGGCAGGAACCAAATCCTAGTTACCTCGGGATCTCTAGCACCTAACTCAGGGCTTTGCCCAGAGCAGGTCCTTAATAAATATTCACTATGTAAATGAATAAATGACTGTGCTGGAAGCGGTACCAAGATGTTAGGCTAGTCTGGATGAGAGCAAGACCAGATGCAACAGAGGGAAACTGAGGAAGACTTCCCAAAGAAGAAAGTGTTGGAGATGGGAACAAGATGGCTTTGTGTTCCACAGACGAAGGTGCTGGGGGAGACAGAATCCCCTGTGGTGGAACCAGCATGCACAAAGGCAGAAGAGGTGGAAAAATAAGGAACTCTGAGGGGTGAGGTAGGAGAGTTCCAGCAGACATTTGGCAAAATACTGTTAAGAGGTGTGAGAGAGAAAGAGTCCAAAAGGAAGATAACTCTAAATTTTTCAACAGCCGTGACTGGAAGACTAATGGTGCCATTATTAAACACAGGGATATCAGGAGGAAGAGGCAGCTTTACAGGCATGATTAATAGTAGTGGAAGAGCCCTGGCCGATGTTGCTCAGTGGTCCCGTGCCCCGGGAGCTCACTGGTTCAATTCCCGGTCAGAGCACATGCCCAGGTTGCTGGTTTGGTTCCCAGTCAGGGTGCAGGTGGAGGCAACCAATCAAGGTTTCTTTCTCACATCAATGTTTCTCTCTCTCTCTCTCTCTCTCTCTCTCTCTCTCTCTCTCTCTCTTTCTCTCCCCACTTCTCTCCCCCCTCACTCCCTCTTCCTTTTTCTCTATCTATAATCAATAAAAACATATTTTTAAAAAACAGTGGTGAAAGAGATGCAATTAGACATCAGGAAGAACTTCCTGACTCTGAGGGATGTGAGACAGTGAAGAAGCTTGTGGAGTCTCCTGAGACATTCCCAACCCCCAGTCCACCCTGTGGCCTGGGCTGGAGAGGCCACTGGTTATCTTGCCTCGAAGGAAACTGCACTGACCTCACAGATATCAACTGCTGGCTCTGGGTGACAATTCTTCTCCTCCATTGCCCTTCTCTGGGAAAGCAGAGGTGACTTCAGACCAAAATGGTCTCACAAGCCATTGTTGGAAAAGCACCTGACAGCATCTCCCAGCTTTAGAAAGAAGCTTAGATAGCGTGGCCCTTCATCCATGACATGGTCCTCCTCTTCCTGCCCCAGGCAGGACCCATGTCTGAGACTCACAGCATAAAAGACCACTTTGACAGAAACCAAGGCCATCTTATTTGCTTTGCTTGTGGTCACATCAAGCTAGAGCCTAACACTGAGCTTCCCAATGGTGACTGTTCCCAGGATCCCCCCCCCCCCCCGCCTTACACCCACACAGGGGCTGCTGTCAAGCCACTGAGCCCTCATCAAGATCTTATCAAACTTCAGTCTTTAGCATCAATCCATGCCCTCCCAGCTCTGGTCTCGGGGAAGATGGGTCCCTGCAATTGCTCCTCTCCAGACAACCCCTCCCAACTTCCTTATTCATGTCTTATAGGGCAACACTGTCTAGCAGAAAAACGCAAGCTCTGAGACCAGAAGGTGTGTGACACTAGCCAAGTGGCCTACCCTCTCTAAGCCTAATGACATCTGCTCACCCATCTCCCAGGATTTGAATATCAAATTATACAATGTATGTGAAACCACTTCACCAACTCTAAAAGATTATACAGTGTAATCCCTGATGGAACAGCCTTTATTTGGGATTTCCAAAATTTCCAATGTCTAAATAGTAAATAATACGGTCAAATCCAAATTACTGAAGGAAGGAGATATCCAATTTATGGATTCACTAAAGAAAAGATTGAATCGATATAGGTTTAATTATATAAGCTTTCTCCTTTGTATTATATTTTACCATCACATTCCTCCTAGCGCCATCTTATTACTAAACATAATCAATAAAAAGGAAAATCAAAGAAGGGGCTAATAATTCGATCCATCATCAAGTCTTCTGAATTTTGCTCCCTAACAATAGATCTGCCCACTTGTTTCCATACCTACCAAATCACTGTTAGCTGACTAGCTGACACCCATTCACAACCTCCTTTCCCCTTTCCCAGCCTCCCTTGGAACTAGAGGACACATGATTCCCTTTTGGTTAAATATATATATATATATATATATATATATATATATATATATATATCTCGAATGACAGTTTCTAAGGAAGATTTTGGCTTTGAAATAAAAAGGGGTAAAACTTGCTAGTACCATTCTCCCCACCCACGCCCTGCCCCGCTTCTTCTAGGCTTGAATACAACCATGATGCGGGAGCTAGGCAGCTGTCTTGCCACCATGAGAGAAACGCCCAGAGAATTGCAGAAACGCTAGTCTTGCAGTCCTTGAGCCATGGAATCAACACAAGCAGTTGCCTTCCTCCAGACCTAAATGTGGTAAGAAATAAACTCCTCGTTATTTAAATCACTGTTGGCCAGATTTTCTGTATTTGCAGCAGAAAGAACTGCTAACTAATCCAACTACCTCAGAAACGTCACCTCCTGCCTGGAAGAGTCTGCAAAAGCTTCTAACTGCTGTCCCTTCTTCTGTTCTTACCCTGATCCAATCCAAATGGTCATTTGAAAACACAAACCTGGTCCTGTCACTTCTCTGCTTAAAACTCTTCATTGGCTTATTGATGTTCTTAAGATGAAACACCCTAGCCTGTCCAACAAGGCCTGCAGGGTCTGGCCCTTCCTTCTTTTCCACCTCCTCTCACAACATGCTCCCCCTTACTTCCTCTGTTCCAGCCAAGCCAGTCTTTTTGCAGTCCCAGGATCCTTCCCATCATGGGGCCTATTCCCCCTGTCCAGAAAGCTTTGCCCGCCCACCTCTGCCTTCCTAACTCCTACACACCCTTCAGATCTCAGCCCAGTTGTTGCTTGCTCGGGGAAGCTTTCTCTGGCCTCTCTGACTAGGTCAGATCCTCCTGCTGTTTGCTCTCAAGGCACCATGGGCCTGGATAGCTCTTAAATCATTACCATTTTCCATTTGAGTGATTCAGAGATTGTCTGTCTCTTCCACTAGAATGTAAGCTCCATGTAAGTGCAGAAATGTAAGCCGACTACTCATTGCATTATCCCCAACCCCCAGAACAGTGCTTGGCAGATGACAGGTGTGTGCTGAGTGAACGTGAGCTTACAAGGAACAGCATCCTTTCACTTATGACATTTTTATTAATTCCCACAACTATTCCAAGGGATAGATATTATCCCCCTTTCCAATCTACAGAAGAAGAAACTGAGGCTTGAGGAGGCTAACTGACCTGCCTAAGGTCACAGATTTGGTGGCAAAGCCAGAAGTCGAACCCAGTGTGGCCTTACTCCAACGCTTAGCTTTTCTCCCCCCTGGGACGCCAGCCCAGAGAAGTCAAACTTATTAAATGCTACTCGGAAGTGAACACAGTCATGGAAACGAATTTTAAGAAAAGGAAACAAACAAACGGATTTCCTCACACACACCACATACTCTATTGCTAACCAGAGTGTGGTTTAGCCTTTCCCCTTGCGTGGTGAGTCCTGAGCTTGTTCCAAGTCCAAGGTCAGATAAGTACAAAAGGAAGCTTCCTGAAGCCCTGTGACAACTCTGGGTGCTGGAGTTATGTTCCCCATTTGACTGCTCTGTCATCTCTCTCTGCCCCAAAGCACAGAGAGCTGCCCACATGGTGACCCTCTGGGCCCAGGGAAGCAGTCACTTTCGAAACGGCCTGTGGCTGGCTGGGGAGTGGGGAGTGGAGTCCGGGAGGGTGCCCTGTGTGACAAATTCTTTGGTGCAGCTTGAATCTATCTGGGAATGGAAGAAGTGGCACACATGCCGTCACCAAGAAATTACCCAATTTAGCACCAACTACACAATCCAGCAATTAGTTTCTTAAACCGGAACTTGCTGGGGGCTGCCAGGCTGGTGGGGCTGTTGTTACAAATCTCACTGGGAAACCAGCTGTGTAATTCGCCAGGAGGTTGTCACTGCCCCAAGCAATTACCTTCCAGAAAAAGAACGGAAAATGAGGGAAGAAAAAGGGCTGCAGAGGAAGGAGTCGGGGCGTTTTCCTCTCCCCCAGGGCCCTGCCCAGCCAGATCGGTTGATGTTCCTTTTTTGAGACCTAGGCAGCTCACACACTCCCTGGATCAAAGCACTCATCTGTGTAGACTCTCCGGGTTCAAGTCCCTTTCCACTCACTTACTACTGTGTGTACTTGAGCAGGTGATTCACTTTCCTTTGCCTATTTCCTCATCTGTAAAATGGGGATAATAACAGAGTCATCAGAAAGGGACTAATGACATGATGGTTACCGAGGTAAAGTATTAAGTCCCTTAGTACTGTACCTTGCTGATTACTCAATAAAGGTAGTGATCATTATTTGTACTTTCATTTTCATGACTTCCATTAGTTTACAGTGTGTCCTTGGGCAGGTCATTTAATCTCTCTGGGGCAGCCACATAAGACCAAAGGTATTCTGCTGAGGAAAAACAGTTCTTACTCAAGATGGTCCACACCTGGGCACCTAGGGATCCAGGTGTGTCTGACAAACGTTAGCATCTCAGAAGTTGACATAAAGTGATGCCGTAGGTAGTGATAAAGATTTCAAATATCAAATATTAAGTGACTCACTTCTTCAGAAAACTGTCTGGGAGGGCTATAAGCTAGACATAATAGTCCAGATGGCAGCAAACAGGTACAGCTGCTCTCTTGCTGGGGATCAGCCCATCTAGTCCCTTCCCACTGGAGCCTGTGAGGTCATCCCCATACCAGTTCCAACACAGCAGAACTTACAGCAGGTGAGGCCTGGAACTCATTTGGTAGACCTGAGCTCTTCCATGCTTGTGGGTGAGCCATGCGTGCCCTTGGGACCCCAAAGTTTCAGGCTTTGGCTACCCATCCCCTTTCCCTATGTTGGCTTAACCAGAATGACCAGGACTCTGCTCAGTTTCTCCACTCTCCCCCACCCCCATCCTGACAGCGGCTGGGATGGCTGGCGCTGAGTGTCCACTGTGAAAGGGCCAGCTCCTAGGGAGCCTTAACACGGAGCCTCTGACCTATAGCCCACATTCCTGAGCCCATGGATAAGCATCCTCCCCTAGCCCCCACCTCCTCCTGCATCAGGTCTGCCTGAGCCCCTTGACCATTTCAACACGGGCTTTGCCCAGCTGCCTTTGGCAGGGTCTCTGTGGCAGGGCTGGTGTCCTGGCCCCTGGCCTCTCTCAACGCCCCCCCAAAGCCCTGTTGCTGAAGACTCGATATGCCTGGGGCCCAACCCCAGCCCCTAGGATTCCGAAAGAAAACCTTCTCCCGCTCTCACTGTCCCAGAAAATTGGTTAAGGAAAGAGAAACAAAATAGGAGAAAATTCTGGGGTGTTTTTCATCCACCTTTATTATCTTATTTAATCAATTCTTCCTAGGAGTTTAAGGTAAGAATTTCACAGAAGAAGAAAAAAAACTTACTGCTCCAAAACACTGAAAACATTTAGGCAGACCCAAATCTAAATCCATCTTCTGAACCCACTGGACAGTGCTCAGCCTGTGAATAACCCACAGTACCTATAATCTCTTTGAAAATCCCACCTCAGGGGGCTCTGCACTTGATGTTCTCTCTGCTGGAACGCTCTGCCCCAGATATTCCCATTCTCTGTCTCATCTTTTGGGTCTCAGCTCAGAGAGGCCTTCCCTGACCACTCACCAGAGTCGAGCCCCATCCCCCAAGTACCCTCTCCATCACCTGTTTCATTGCCTTCATAACACTTATTGCTCCTTGAAATTATTTTCTTTATCTATTACATAATTTAGAGTATTTCTCCCCGTGGCAGAATAGAAGCCCCAGGAGGGCAGGAACTATGTCTGCCTCACACACTGCAGTATATCCTCAGTATCTAGAACAACGCCTGGCAGAGACAGGTGCTCAAAAACTATCTACCGCATGAATGAGTCTTTGCTTGCTGTCCTCATCCACTCTACTCCTGTGCCCAACAGCCCACAGAAAGGACCTCTACTCCTTTTCCTCTAGAGGCTTCAGAGAGCCCTTGGAGGATTCGGTATTAGAAATCCAGCCTAGATTTCTGTTTGCCTGGACTCCTTCCAAAGACCTCCTACCCCTTGAGCATGCCAGAGACAGCAGAGCAGCCCTGGTGGCCAAAGATGGTGGCATCTGAGAGAACTAGAGGCCCTTGATTTGCAGTCCGCACCAACCCCTTTAGCCAGGGACCTGGAAGGGAAGGAACAGCGACCTTATCGCTGGGTGTTAGAAAGACCATCATCTGCCTCCAACCATTGTATTGCAGCCTAGCTGCATGACAGTGAACAATTTATTTAATCTGCCTGAACCTCAATTTTCATGTCTGTAAAACAGAAATAATAATACCTACCTCCTAAGATTGTGGCAATGAGTAAATAAACGGATCTACCCAAGGCAATTGGCACACATATCTCCATGTGTTGGCTTCTCCTGACTTTAGCCTCCTGGTGCCTTCTTTCATTTGTATGTATTTGAGAGCTTTGGGCTGGTGCTGCCCTGGTTTCCAGGATACTGCAGACCTGAACCTTCCAGGGCCATCAGAGAACAACAGGTAGGACCCCAACCCAATGGCAAGGTCCACTGGGCAGCAGTTTCTCATCCAGACTAGGCCCACGGCCTTTCCTACCCTCTACCCCAAATATCTGGTTCCCCTATGGAATCCAGAGCTTAGGGACTGCTCCTGGGTTAGCACACTCTCCTAGAAGGTCTCTCTGTGAGCTGGGACAGGGGCTGCCTGTACCAGGGCCTGTCTCCTCTCAGCCTCTCTCACAGAGGAGTCAAGCTCAGGGCTGAGCCCCAGAGGACCCCTCAGAGCTGGTGAGTTGGCTGACTGCTAGTTTCATGTGATGGTACCTTCCACCCCTTGGCTCTGCCTGATCTTGCCCCAACCTCCAGAGTACTTTAGCCCCTGCTCTCATCTCTGGATTCTGGGCTCAGCAGTAGGCAGGACCACAGTGAGAGAGAGCATGGGGAGAGGAGGCAGCACAGACTGTGAGATACGTCATGTGGAAGGTCTGTCCTCCCAACTCTGCCTTCTGATGCAGTTCAGGTATCCTCTCTTCTAAGAAAGCTTCCCTAGGAGTGTCCACCCCATCAACCCCAAGAAACAGCAGTTGCTACCTCATCATGGGTTCCATACTTCACCATACTTCAATGGTGGGGTAAATATTTGCAGGCTATGAACTCCTTGAAAACTAGTATTCATCTGATCTATCTCTGTATGAACAAGACCTGACATATAGCATGTGCTCAATAAGGTCAGGATCAGTGATTGAGCCATCAAGAAGCAGTACCCCTCAGCTGGGGCATAGGGAGAGGGGAAGAAACAGGAGAAGGCAGGAGGGCAATGACTTCCTGCAGCTGAACCAGAACTCCTCAGCAGGCCGAGTATGATGTGGGTTCCCTGTAGACCCGGGAGTGTCCTGTCCAGGGAGGCATGTGAGCAGAGGTTGCTGGGCACTTTGGAAGCTGGTATAGGATGGATTCAAGCACTGAACACATTTTAGACCAGACAGCGTCTGAAGTCTAAGGCTCAGAATGGCTACAACTGAGAAGGCATTACGCTCAATGCTTTAGATGCACTTCTTTCGTGTAGTCCTTGCAACTATCACTAGATACATTCCTCCCACTTTATTGATGAGGAAATTGAGGTTTAGAAATGTAAAGAAAATTGCCCAAGGTCACAACAGGTGATGGAAGAGGAATTTGAATCTGGGTCTGAGTCCAGGCCTCGGCATTCTCAACCACTAAGAGACCGAGCCCTGGCAGGTCTAACGTAGTGTGTCTCTCTGACCCAACTGGTCTGATGAGGCCACCAGGTGAACCCCCAATGAGCCCTGACTCACCACTCAGCCTCCGGAAACCTCCACCCCTGCCATCCCTCCCTCATACATGGGCATATATATTCCCAAGACAGCTTATTCACAATTCCAGAGGCAGCTTACACAACCATGCAGAGTCACCCAACACAACTCACATGACATTTGTCCTCACATATATAGTCATCATCAAACAATGTACACAGACACAAATGTTCCCACGGGGTTCATGTCCACGTGCACTTTCATCCAATGGACACTGACGCCTGTGCGCACAGAAGCTGCACAGATATGGAACCTTACATACATGTCCCCATGTTTATACCCATACAGCGGATATTCACCTTCATTTCACATTACTTAGGCCTCACATCTCCTCAATATCACACACCAAATCCTCCCCCAACAAGAACTTTATCCATTGTTCCCAGATCCAATACTAGGCCCAGGTGAGCAATGATGCTTCCTCCCTCTGGGGTTGGCCAGGCAGCCCTGAGAGGGGTAGAAGGCTCAGCCTGCCTGTGATGGATGGAATTAATCTACTGAGCTGGAGAAACTAAATAATTAAATCCCTAATCACCCCCCAAGCCAGCCAGGCCAATATAGCTGAGGGAGGGAGGGGGCTCTGAGGCCCAGACCAATATCCTAGAGAGGGGGAAGGGGCTTGGAGAGAGAAGCACAGACAGAATTCTCTAGGAAGGCTTTTTGGGAGGAGCTCTGACAGGCAAGCAGACAGATACACAAACATGGTTCTCCAGTGCCACAGACACTCCTTTACCAGGTGGAAATGAAGCAGCTTGTGATGACAGCCCAGCACTATCCACTTACACAGAGTGAGAGGAGGGGTACAGCCCTCCCTCCATACCCACAACCCACCCTGCCCCTCCACAGAGTGAGTCCTGGGAGAGTATGGGGACAGTGGACAGGACACTCAAATGCCCAGGACTGTGGCTATCAAAGGGGTCTGCCCAAAGTGGAGCTGAGGGCAGGATCAGTCGGGCCCTGGCCCACTCCTGCTCCAATCAGGATAGACCCCTCCCCAGCCTGGCACAGATGGCAGGGAAGGCCCCCTCCACAAAAATGCACCTGCTTCCCTCAGGAAGTGGGTCCAGCACGTGGCTAATAGGCTGAGGATGGGGTAGAGGCCTGGGCAGGGGGGCTAAGGCAATCAGCCTGGGAACAGGCTCCAGTCCGATTGGCTGAAAAGTGGGTCATTTCCCTTTTGAAAAATAGTGAGAAAATGGAGAAGTAGGTCGGGCTCTCATCCCCTCAGCTCCAGGCACCATCCCGGGCCTGCAGGATTGGGGAAAGAAAGAGAAGTCTGCACATACCAAGGCCCCATTTTCCCCAGAACTCCGCCGGCCCGCAGCACAGGAGGCCAAGGTCATCATACTCAGGACACCCAAGGACATGCACACTCTGAGGCCAGGACTGGAGCACAAACCCCACCATGCCCTGGGGGGCCTGGGGTAAAAGGGCCAAGGGCCGGGCCAAGCTGGAGGGATGGGGGATCCAGCATGCAGGACCCTGAGAAGCCCCCTCCCATCTTCACGTCTGTCGTGATGTTTCCTCTCCTCTCCTCCCTTTCCTCACCGTCCACGTGAGCAGAGTCGTTGCCATGACACCGCGGGCAGGTGGGCGGCTCTGGCGGCTGTTTCGTCCCAACCCCCATGCTCAGCGCCCAGGTGGGAGGGGAGCGGCTGCAGCACCCCCGCCCCTAGTCCAGATGAGAGAGGAGATTGGCAGAAGGCCCCATACACCCCAGAATCTGCAAAGGGCTCTAGCACTGGCCTCTTGGGAATGAGGCAACCCAGGCGCAGGCTTGGAGGTCTAGGAAAGGAACTCTCCAAGAGGATCTTAGGTCTTGAAGCACCACGCCCCTGCCCCTCAGAGGTCAGGGAATGGCACCGGGAGGAGCTGGCCCATAACTCCTATTTCTTCCTCCATTTCTTATCAACTCTCCTCCCAGCTTTCCCTTCATTCTAAGTCTCAGTCCCTTCATGCTAACAGCTGATTGGTCCTGCCTGGGGTCTAAACTCAGTTCCTCACACTGAACCACAAGCTCAATTCTCCAAGCTCTCTTAGGAGAGAAGAAAACAGCCAAAGTTGAGACTCGGAGAGATTCCTTCTCTACCAACCAAAGCTCCAGCCTGTCCTCTGGAAATTGGGTCCCCTTCGGCTGAGTGTCCCCATACCTGAATTCACATCACAGCCGGGGGGGGGGGGGGGCGGGGGGGAGCACTCACTCCCTACTAAGCCCCATCAGAAGAGAGGAGCAGGAGTGGAGCAGAGAGAGGAGAGAAGTGGAGGGGCTGACTGCAGATGCTGTCTGAGGGTGCTGCCCTGCCTCCCACCACGTCTGGTCTCAGGAAGTCTGGGCCAGGCCTGAGCCCCCTTGACTCTGAGCACTCTTCTCGGGGTCCACATGCCTCTCTCTGCGTGTCTCTAAGCTTCCGAAGACCCTTCCCACTGTTCACGACCCTGCTCCCTACCCCTGTTCCCTAAATGGGAAACCCTGTGTCATTAACTGAATAGAACCAGTGGGACCTGTGCATGGCAGCCCTCTGCACCTGGCTGGCAGGGGTGGTGGTGACAAGATCCAGAAGGAAGGTGGAACAGCAGCCAGGGTTTGCTGGAGGGTGTTACACGTGACATACATAGCGCATATACACATACAGACACTTCTGCTTTCTTCCTGACCCTTCCCCTACTGATTAAGACAGATCTGACTGGCTACAATATATACTTGTGCACTCGTGTGCACGTGTGCACGTGGCAGTACCCTGTATCTGTGTTTGCCCACGAACAGCGTTCTACATCAGGCCACTCTCATCCTAAGGTCTCACCAAAGCTTCTACGACAGGTCCCTAACTGGTCTCCTGTCTCGCTTCTTGGCCCAGCTCCATCCATTCTCCTCACTGCCCACCAGTGTGATCTACCTAAAATTTGTTTATTCAACAAATATGTATTGAGTGCCTACTCTAAGCCAGAAATCCTCTGGACACAGTGGATACAGCAATACACAAAACAAATGAAGTGCATATTCTAGTGGGAAAAGGTGATAAACAAATACGTGAAATGATGGACGTGGTAAGTGCTAAAATTGAAAAAAAAAAAGTGGGGTAAAAGGATACAATGACAAGGGGTTACTTAAGATAGACTTTGGCCTCTCAAAAAGGTGACTTTTGAGCCAAAACTTGAATAAAGTGAGGGAGCAAGTCATGTAGGTATCTGGGGGAAGAGCATGTCAGACCGAAGGGAAAGCCAGGACAGTGGCCTCGAGGGGGGACTGTGCTCTGCGTCCTGTGGGACCAAAAGAAAGCCTGTGTCGGGGTGGCACCTGAGCCTGGGGAGGTCACGGGGGCTATTTTATACACAGCACTTATGTCACTCAGGCCCCACGAAGCACTTTGTATTTCACTCCGAGTGAAATGGAAAGCCAGTGGAAAGGCATGACCTCATCTTATTCTGGCTGCTCTTTGGAGGAGAATCTATGGAGGAGGGGCTGGCAAGGGGCAAAGAAGGGAGTCCAGTTGGGACATTTCCTGTCATTGAAACCTCTTCCTACAGTTGCTCACCTGATGAACACCTGTTCCACCTTCAAGCCTCGGTTCAAAGGCCTTCTCCTCTCTAGTTACTTTACCAAACTCCTCCTTTCCCCACTCCAGAGCTGACCAACCTCTCGGAGGTCCCCACTGTCCCGATGAACACTATGTCCTCCTACCTTCCTTAACACTCTCCTTACTTGGTTCCAGGTTTTTTCTAGATTGTAAGTTACCCAAGGTCAAGGGCCATCCCCAATGTCCAGCATGGTATGTGGCACATCACAAGCATAAAATAAGCATTGGTTGAATGAACAGATGCACTGGGACTACTGTAAGTGATGGACTACTTATAGGCTGTTATTAAGCTGGCTGAGTGAGATGTGTATGTATGCAGTCACAGGTTGCAATCAAGCCAGTGTTAGCATATATCCACATATTTCTGCATACTCTGTTCAAACATAGATGTGCGTTAGCATGAATATACATGTTGACAAATCCCTGTGTTGATATTATTCCTGTAGATTTTTTCATATGTGTAAATGTTAAGAAGTGCATTTATTTTGAGATATGCATATTAAGGCACAGACCAGTAATATACACATATACGTGTACACACATATTACCACATGCCCCATATGTGTGAGGATTATGCACACACTTGGGCCTACCTACTATCCTTGCCCCTTTCATCCACTAAACTCAACTGGTTCTGTTTGATTCTTGAAACCTCTGTAGTAATGTGAAATTTCAAGCTCCCAAACTCTTTCCCCACATACATCCCTGCGCACCATGGCATCTGATCAGCCTTAGGCTCCCTTTCTTAGCTGTCCCCAAGGCTGTATAGGTTTCTCCTGCGCAATCTCCCTTCATATGGATGGTGGTGGGGAACAACTGGGTCCCTCCGACATGAGAATTTGAGAGACCTCAAGGAACCTGCGTTCTGGAGAAGAGTCACTGGCATCAGAGAGGATCAAGTTGAAGCTTGTGAAAAAACAATTCGGGACAGTCTCAATGTTCAGTCAGAATCAATCCGTGTGTGTGTGTGTCTCATTCTTTCTCTCTGTCACATTTATTCACATGTATGACTCAACTTATGTACATATATTCACATGCTATCAACCCATGTGTGCATGTATGTGCTCCCACATATATGTTCACATGCATACTTACACTCACATATATGCATCACTGGGTAAGACCATACACATCGGTTCAATCAAGTAACTGCCTTCACAGTCACATATATACATGGATCCATACATAAGTAATACATACATATATATATATATGTATGTGTGTCCACTTATACACAAACCCATAAATGTTTGTACACATTCAAACAGCATACTCACACATACGTATGTGCATATACACAGTGCTATACCCACTCATAGGCAGAAATACACATGCTCATGAACTGGAATAGCAGAGATATCCAGCCCCTCCTCTGGCTTCTATCCTGTGAACAAAGCCAGGAGTCCATATTCTCTCCAAGTTTGCGTTTGCTCTCTACTCTTGCCAGTCTCCCACTTCTCTATTTGGAAAGTTGTTTCTATTATCAATAGAATATGCCTAAAAGGCAGTCCCCACTCCCTATATATACAACTGTTTAGTTCTAAAAGGAAAAATGAAGAGAAAATATCAAGACCGGAGTTCTTCCTCCCAGTACCTCTGGGTATGATGTGCTGCAGAAACAGTAAGAAAATTATCTCTGGTCCCTAAAACCTCCTAGGATGCCTCTCTCTTCCCTAGAGGGCAGCTTCATAATGTTCAGTGAACCCCTCCCAGCCCAGCCCAAGGGCCCTGCCAAGGAGATGGTAGACCTGGAGACTTAAAAATGTGAAGGGGGTGACCTGAGCTCAAGATAACAAAAGAAGCAAGTATTAAAAAATAAATAAATAAACAGGAGCTGGGTAGAGAGCAGGGAGGCAAGCTGAAGACACCTCCCAGCAGGAAAGCTGCCACTGAAACACTGGATCATGAACAGCAGGACTCTCCAAGAGGCCAGGGAGAAGGGGGTGGACATCCAGCATTCCACGTGGGGGTGGAGGGGTGACTGCCTCAGGCAGTAGCAGCAGCTCCAAAGTAAAGTCTTATCAAAGCTGTTATGTAACCAAGGGAGCTGAGTGAAGCACAAACACCTCCCCTCCCCAAACAGGCACCCACACCCACACCCACCACCTCCCAGCACCCACAGCATAGGAAAACTCAGCTCCTCCCAAGTAGCTAGAGAATGGGAGAAATCAACTTGATGAGTTACATCAAAAACATGATGGGTGAGGGGGTTCCTTATTAACTAGAAGTCACATCTGGAAAGGGATGAACTGGTGCAGTTTGGGGTCCCTAGATACCCAACCTCTTTTCTTGAACTTCCTGCCACACCTAATTTTGCCCAACATCATCTGGAAACCCTCTCCTTTCTCTCCCCTCAAGAAGGATCCTATTTGAATATTTGATTGTGCTCTTGAGGATGGAAGGCAAAGCAGCCATCAACTCTTCCTGCCTGTTGTTCCCCCACGGTCTCATCTGCATGTCCTGACATTTGGCTCTCATCCCCCTGGGATGACAAGGGAAGGGGCCTGGAGACATAAGTCCTTGCTCTATTCCCTTCAGAGTTACAAAAACAGAGTATAAGAACCCGGAAATTGAAATTACTCTGGCCCTGGGTTGGTGGGGAAAAGATTTCCAAGGGAACTGAGGATTGAAACCCAAACCTATCCCCCATTTGAATTGATTTTCTCTGCCAGCTCTTCCTCTTTTCCCACTGCCCCATCTCCAGTAGCCTCCTCCTTCTCTGCTCCATGGCATTGAACAACCCCACCCACTCCCTGAATCCTTTGCTTGGAAATCTTCCTCCCCAGTAAAAGCCTCTCCCAAATGCTGCTCTGAGCTGTGGTTGGGGTGTGCAGAGAACAGACAGGCTTGCAGGATATTGTACTGTGCGCCATCCCAAATCTCAAGATATGGTGGGCAGGGGGGTGCCACATAGTCATTCAAATTATACTTAACTTTTGAGCTTTAACCACATTAGGCCTAACCAGCAAAACCTGAACTCTCCTAATCCAGAACTGCCTGGAGCCTGAACTTCTGGGACCCAGTAGAAGGGTTGGTGCCAGTACCCCAAAGCTTTTGTACTAAAAACGATCTATGAGAAGAGAGCTCACAGCCAAAATCACCCTCCATCCCTACCCCCACACTAACAGTAAGGTGGTTTTGGACAGGGAAGGGGGAACTGAAACAGGGAAAGGGAGTCCCTTTTCCAAATACCACTGTGAGGCCTAAAGCCAGAAGAAGGACCCCCAAATCTATGTTTCCATCCAGGAATTCTGTCTTTGGAAAGTGGGTCATCTGGGAGAATTTTTCTAGTGAGCCCTCAGCACTGCCCCAACCGCCTTTCCATCATCTTCGGGCCCCAACGCAGCCCCATTCAGGACCCAGGACAGTTCCAACGGAGCAAATCCCCGCTGAGTCCCTTTCAGTACTCGGGACAGCTCCCAGGGATTGCGGGCCGCGTTGCCAGAAACCCAGCCTGCCAGAAAGGAACAGGCTTGCTCTACCACATACCCTCTTTAGAACAGAAGCCCCTCTTCTCCTGCCCCTCCCACACTAGCTCTTATTCACCGGAGGCATCTGGTACCCCTCCTATCAGTCTCTGTCCAAAGAGAGAAAAGAAACCCAGACACGAGGCTTCCCTGAGGGAGCCTAGAGACAGGACCCCACCCACCTCCTTCAGCCCTGAGCCTCTTAACGCCACTCACAGCTGGTTCTAAACATCACTTTCCTTCCTAACCACCACCCCCAAAATAAAGGAAATACTCACGTGGGGGCTGCCAGCCCTGTAGGCAGATGTAGTGAGGGGAGGCAGAGAGAGGTAGCTCCCCACACCCTGTTCTAAGCCCCCTTTCTGAAGGAGCCAGCTCCCATCTGGACTGGGGGGAGGAGAGACATGTGGAAGCACTGAGTGATGGGGAGAGGAGAAAGGAGAGGGAAGGAGGCAGGAGCAGGGGACTGCAGGGTGGGGGTGTTGGGATGGGGGTGAGGGAATCCTTTTTAATTTCATTCTCTCCCCATGTCTACATCAGCTCTGCAGGCTCAGCTCTTTAATATTTACACACAGGAAGAGGAGAGGGTGAGAAAGAACAGAGAGTGAGGGGGCAGAAGATACCTGAGCTCAAAGGGCATAGAGGCAGGGGCCTTTGGAAGCTGGGAGCTTGGGGCCCCCACACTATCCCCAACCCACTCCTATTCTGAGCTCTTGACTGGAAGGAAGGAAGAAGGAACCCTGGGACTATTCTGTCCCTTTGTTAACGAGACACTTTGAAGCTGCATCAGAAAAAGATCAGATCCCAACCCACATACCTGGACACCCCCACAAACCCAGATTTCTTGGGTGCCTTATGTACAGATGGTAGAGGCACTATTCATACACAAACATGTTCTGATGCTTGGAAACATGTGTGAATGTGGGCTGCTGTGTAAAAACTCATGAACATGTCACCTAGCATGTACAGGTTTATTCAAGTATGTTCTGAATGTATTGACATGTAACAGCCCATACAATCATATGCAAATTACGTAATCATATGCATAAACCAGCCCTACGTGACCTCCCCCGGCTCTTCAGCTATAACCCCAAGGACAAGGCCAAACACCTCCCCAGACCCTTTTTCACAGGCCCCTCCCTCACAGCCTCACTTTTTCTTTCTGTGACATGGGGAGAAGAGCTGGTGGGAAGGCATGCTGCATTCGAGCCCAGGGACTTAACAAGTTATTAGCAACGATGAGCTGGCAGCCCGTTACCATAACGATGGTGCCACTGCCTCACCCCAGCTCAAACCCAGACTCCCCAGACAGCAGGAGGCCCGCTGAGCCAGCAGCCTTCAGACTGCAGGGAGGGTGGGTAAAGGGGGAATCGAGACAAATCCTTGTATAGCGGAGGGTACACAACTGTTCTTCCAACCCCCACTGACAGATAAAGCTTTGAACCCACCAAGTGGGAATGAAATCAGACTCTGGAAAGGTGTCCTGACCATGGGGATGGTAAGACAGTGGAAGAGGTCAGTACAAGCCCCTCTAGACAAAAGCTTCTGTTTTATTTGCTCCCTTTGTCACCTCATTCCAAGAACCTCTTCTACTGATCTTACTAGATTAAGAGAAAACCAACCAAACAAGAGGTCCCTTTCTGAATTTCTGTTTTCCCATCTGCAAAATGGGAACAATTATCATTTACCCTGGACTCCTGGAAGGTTTAATTAGAAAGGGCTCAAGGGTAATTACAAACCTTTACAAAATCAAACAAGCCCCAGAAGTTTCTCTGTCCAACAGGAACCCATAAAGTAAGGAACTGTCAGGCCAGCTAGAGGCAAAATGCATTGGAAATTGGGTGGAATGAGAGAAAATAGCTCAGCCGGCTCAAGCCCCAACATCAGCTGGAGAGAGATGATGTGAGGTGCCAGGCAGCAGGAGAAAGCAGGCACTGCCACAGAACAAAGTCTGGGAGTTTGGCCTGCAGCAGCTCCAGCCCCTCACCAGCAGCAATCAAGACAAGTCCATGGTCTACATTGGTGGTGGGTATGGCTAGGAATCCCCATCTCCAGAAACATCTGTAGCTCCCTCTCTTTGGAAAGGGGTCCCAGGTTGAAGGATCTATATATAGTCTTAAGCTTACTGAGTCTCATTCTTCTCCCCAAATCTCTGCTGAGTTCTGATAGGCTTGGGGAAGGAGGAGGGGTTTCCAGGAATAGAAAGCAACATGGAGGGTTATAAGGTTCCTGGGCTAAGACTAGCCAGGAACCCACACATTTGCTGTGTGACCTTGGGCAAGTCCCTTCCCTTCCCTGGGTTTCAGTGTCTTCACTTTATAATTAAGAGTTTGGACCAAATTAATTCTAATTCCTCCCCTAACCATCGTTTTATTGCTATGTACAAACTCATTCTTTGCACATGAGCCCCCTGGCATAAAATGCAGTGGGCACTGCCTGTCAGAACAGTGGCACAGTGGGGGTCGAGTATGTGGGGGTGGTATCTAAGGATGTTCATCCTGTGTTCACATTCTTTTTAGAAACACCTGCCACCCTAGCCCTCCCAACTCCCTTTTTAGACCCTGATTCACTGCCAACTCACGAAGCCTCTCCGTACCCACCCTTCTCTGCGCCCCCCCCCCCAACCTCTCCCTTTTAGGCCTTGGCAGCTGGGTGCAGAAGTAGCCCCAGCACTCAGGAAATGCTGGGCAGAAGTGGAGGTAAGTGCCCCCAGGGTCAGAGACAGCACACCAGGGAATACCACTCTCTAACCTTGGCCCAACACAGCTCCTTGAGTCACCAAAAGACCTGGATTGGAACCTTTCTATACCACTGACTAGCAGTGTGGGATTGTGGGAAATGCAATTCATCTCTGAGCCTCAACATCTTCATCTATAAATTGGCATTATATTAGGATGAACTATATGAAATTGCTGTTTTTGTAGGTAAAAGAAAAACAAAACGAAACAGTTGAATATTGGCAATTTCATATGGCTTAACCTGGCTCTGGTTCCCAGAGCTGTTGGTGAGTTAAAAAGAAAGAGTTGAGAGGGTAGCATTTTTCAGAAGCTCTGGGCTGCTAGAAGGGCACTGCTGTTGTTGTTGTTGGGACTACTACTACTTCAAAGAGCTTCAACACAGACCCACCTAGAGCCAGTAGGCTGAACCCATGACCTAGAACTTGGAAATTTAGGGCTTGGAAGTTTGGGGGACGTCCACCTACTCTGGTGACTAAGAACAGGACAGAAGCTTCCACCTGGCCTCCTCAGTTCCTGGTTCTAAAGGTCTTTCGATGAAACAGTACTGGGATGACACAAGTTCCCAGGCCCCAAGAAGAAACACACATACTCTAGCTCACCTGAGGCCCTACTAGCACCAGGGGCCCCAGCATGCAGCAAGGACACAACTGGCATCACAGAAAGTACCCCCTGAGGTAGGTGAAGGTGGGGACCAAGGTGGGGAGTGCAATTCAGCTCTTGCCTGAGCGGGTGTCCAGGGGAGGAGTCCCTGGTGAAAGGGGTGATCTGACCTCTAAAAAGTCTGATATACCTGTCCCATGTCCCCCCCCCACCACCATCAGAATCCCCTGGGGGAGGGGGGAGAGAAAGAAGCCCAGATGTGGGTGACTCAGAGTGAACCCTGCTCAAATACATTCTCACACAGCCAACACACGCACGCACACACAGACTCATACAGGCCACAGATACCTGAACCACTCACAGAGACACAGTCACACCGGCACACATGCATACATACACACTCACAGAGACATACACAGGCACATGCAGTGACAACACACTCATTCACACACATGTCCACAGATACATACACAGTAACACCCTCCACACTCACACTGCATACACCCACTGACACGCACACACTCGCCCACAAGGACAGACACACACTCACTGCATACACTCACTGGTACACACAATCACCTCCAGACCCACACGGTGACACATTCACACACTCATCACAGACATAGTGACACGTACTCACACTCACACACCTGCAGAGGAAACTTCTCTCCGGATCTCCCCAACACCACCACTTCCCCCCACAACCCAGCTGACTTCTCCCTCCCAGACCCAAGCCTCCAGCCTGGCCGAGCCGGACCGGGGCTGGCCAACCCCCGGGGCGCTACCCGGGAGAGCTGGTCCTCGCTCCGCGTGGTCCCTCCGCCCGTCCCTCGGGTCAGACTCGCGGGCCGCCAGGCCGGGGCGAGGGCGGGGGTGGGGGCAGCAGAGGAGGCCCAGCCTTCGCCCCTCCTGAAGCCAGGAGCCGAGCCCGCCGGAGCCCGGGGCGTGGGCGGCGCCGGGGCCGCAGCCAGGCCGAGGATGGGGGGCGCTGCAGAGGGCGCGGCGAGCACGGCCCGTCCCCACCCCTCCCCGCGGCTTACCTGGCCCGGCTCGAGCTCCAGCCGGGTTACATGGTGCCGGCGGCCCGGGCTGGGGGCGCTGCGGCGGCGGGCAGGCGGGCAGGGACGGGGCCCGGCACTGCGGAGCCCCCAGCGGAGGGGCTGCGCCGGCTGCGGAGCCCCGAGCGAGCGCCGAGCGGCAGCGGGCGCGGGAGCGGGAGGCGGCCAAGCCACGGAGGCTGGATTTCCCGGGGACCAGGAAGGGGAGGCGGGGGGATCCCGCCCGCGCGCTCCGCCCCCGCCCCCGCCCCCGCGCAGGGCTGTGGAGCCCGGAGCTGGGTGAGGGAGGCTGACCGAGCTCCCCGCCCCCGCACCGGACCCGGGAGGGCCGAGGTCGCAGCCAGCGGGCGGCAGCTGGGGTCTCCAAGGAGCGCACGCCTCACTGAGCGGCCGCACTGAGGAGGCCCAGCTGGGGGGCCACCGGCTTAGTGTCCACCGGGGACCCAGGACCAGGCACACAGTGTCACAGCCACGAACAGCCGACCCAGGCACAGGGACCGAAGCCCAGAGGCGGGCTGTTGGGGAGACAGTCACACAGTTTCACAAATACGGTCTGGCGCCCCATCGAGGCAGTCACACCCTGAATGTCACACACAGCCCCCTAGGCACATCCCCTAGGAGACTCTCCCTCAGGTTTTCCCGGTCAGCCACCCGACTTCAGTTCCTGGCCCAGGTCAAGGAGCCCCCTTTCTCTGCCCCAGCCCTGCCAGTGTGGGGCGCTGTGCCTGGCGTCAGAGCCACTGACAGGCGTCCCCCACCCACTGTCCGCACAGCCGAGGCATCCCCAGTGTGGAGGGAGAACCCCGCTATACCTGCCGACTTTGCTGGGGCCCCCACCTGTGCCCAAGGTGCCCGCCCACCTCTAGGCCCTGAGCCAGGGGTTGTGCCAAGGCGGAGGCTGGGTGGAGGAGGGAAAGGGAACCGTCCGAAGCCCAGTCTGAGGCTGCAGAGCCAGGACACAGGCTGCAGGAGCCAGGAGAGGCGGAGGGAAGCTGACTGCAGCAGTCCCTGGCTTGAATCCGTCTTGGCGCCCAGAGCAATGCTGTAATGGGGGGAGGGGGCCGCACTGGGGAAGCCGCAGGGGGAGGGGCTGAAGATGTGGGGGAGGGTCTGGTTCTGGATTCTTATTTCCCACGGTGGGTGTGAGGGAACACTGCCCCAGGCACCCGAAGTTGGGGTGGAGAATAGTGTGCATCCTTAAAGACCTGTTCCTCTCTCCCTTCCTCCACCTTTTCTGATCTTGAAAGCTTTGGAGTGGTGAGGCGTGGATTTGGGAGACTGACTGTCTTCCTCTCTAGGAACAGACCTTGAAGTAGTTCCCACCCAACAATTCCTTTCTCCCTGTACCACTCTGGTCACTGGCTCTCCTCCTTGTATAAAAACGGAAACTGACACAAAACAGAAGTCACAGGCCCAAAAGAGTTATAACTGGGAGCCAAGCCCTTTCTCCTTTCCCCAGGGAGATGTTTAAAGATGCCAAATGACATAAAGGAGTTTGGAGAGCCCTTCCCCCAAGGAAACCTAGAAGTCTGGTGGGAGATTGGCAAACTGGTCACCTATCTTGCCTTCAAAACCAGTAAAACCAAAACTTTTCAATCATGAACTAAGATCAGATATTCCCAACCCAGGGATCAGCCAAGAGCAGACATCAGAGAAAATAAGATAGAAAGTTGGTCCCAGGAACCCACTATAGAACTGAAAGAAACATCTCACTCTCCATGAAGTGTGAGAACAGCTATCATGTAAGATGCTAAAAGGCACCACCATGTTTTTCCCGTTCTAAGATGTACATTTTGTTAACTGTTCTGAAATTGGGAAGCATATTAAAGTGGAGAGGGACATTTAATATGATTATCTACTTTTTTCTTAAAGCTGTTATCAAAGAGTTGATGTGTTTTAGATCATAGTGTAGTTTTCATTTGTTCATTCAACAACCATTTACTGATTATACCTGGCACCCTGCTAGCCTATTGGGGCATAAAGACTAAGCAGACAGGCTTACCTTGGGAAGTGTTGTCTTGTACCCACCCAGTGACATACAAGGGAGATGAAGATGTAAACCAATAATTACTATCAGGATTAGCTTCATGGGAGTGTGTGTTGTGTATTCACACAGAGCCCACACTTAAAAAGGTCTCCACTTGCCCTGGCCAGGTGGCTTAGTCATTTGGAACATTGTTCCATACACCAAAATGTTGTGGGTTCAATTCTCAGTCAGGGCACATACCCAGGTTGCAGATGTGATCCCCTAGTTGGGGTGCATACGGGAGGCAACAGGTGCATGTTTCTCTCTCACATCCATGTTTTTCTCTCTCTCTTTCTCCCTTGCTTTCTCTCCAAAATCAATTTTCAAAACACACAGAGGTGAGGATTACAAATAAATAAATAAATAGGTCCCCACTCTCAGTTTAATGCTCTGCTGTCACTGTCTGGAAATTCCTAATAATTTTTTAGCAAGGAACCCCGCACTCCACAAATTATGATTGCTATGCTAGCAATCCCATGTCTTGATGGAGTTGGGTGCAAAATACTCGTAGAGTCTAGAGGCAACAGCAGCTCTGCCTAGATGAAGAGGGGCAATCAAAGAAGTAAAGAAGCATTAAGGAGGCATTTGAGTAGTCTCAAAGATTGGAAGAGAGAATGAGGGCAGAGAGCCACACATGTGCAGAGACAGAAACTCATCAAAATGTCAATCAAGCAGTATTGTTACAGGACTACAATGAGTCCAAGCTGCCTATCGCCACTAAGCCAAGAAGCAGAGGCGAGGTTGAATCTTTTGTGAGCAGCAATCTGAGAGAGCAGCAGGCATTAGTACTTTGAAAAACTGCCCTGACATTTCATTTCAACCAAACTCTTATATAGGGTTAGTAGGTGGGAAAAAAAATCTAAAGTTAGCGAGTTCCCAGGGTCTGCCTTCTTTCACTGTCCTTGCAAAGATTAGCCTCAGAACGCTGTCTTCCTTCAGATAGGTCCTGTCCTTGATCTACACACTCCAGGCTGCCTTATCACCAGGACCTCTTCTCCTTCTTATAACACGTCCTTTAGTTTCCCAGGGTTTGTAAGAAAATCCATCCATGGTGTCAAAGCAGCTTAACCCATTCCAAACAGCTTGGCCTGTTCCTGGAGCCAGAGAATAGCTAGCATTTACAGAAACAATGCCAAACGGATGGTAAGGGGGTTACAATTCCTACTGTTACAGTATGGCAGACGAGGTTCTTGGTTGATCCTCTCACTGAAAATGTGATGAATGATTTAAAATGATAGAGAAAATATATATTTTTAAACTTTTTAAATGCCTCAATGAGCTGACAAAAAATAAAAATTATTCCAGCCAAAACGTAAGTGAAAGCAGAACCAGAGAAGTAAGCAGAACACTGAAGCCAACTTTAGCCCAGGGGCTGTGGTACATTGGTTGCAAAAATGGCACCAATTCACCCCTCCCTGAATCCATGGCCTTTGCCACATGACTTTGCATCTCCTTGTAGCAAGAGTTGAACTCTGTTTTCCCAGCCCTTGAATCTGGGTGAGCTGTGACTTGCTTTGGCCAATAAAATGTGGAAGAAGTCACGGTATGTCAGTTCTAAGCTTAAGCTTTAAGAGCAGTGGTTCTCAATCTGTGGGTTGCGATCCCTTTGGAGGTCGAACGACCCTCTCACAGAGGTCGCCTAAGACCATCGGAAAACACATATTTCTGATGGCAATTCATAACAGTAGCAAAATTACAGTTATGAAGTAGCAACGAAAATAATTTTATGGTTGGGGATTACCACAACATGAGAAACTGTATTACAGGGTCACGGCATTAGGAAGGTTGAGAACCACTGTTTAAGAGGCTCGTATACTTTTACTCCTTGTCTTGGTCTTCTGCTTCCACCATAGGAACAAGCCCAGAATAGCTTGCTGGAGGATGAGAATAAGGTGCAAGACAGCCATGCTATCCCAGCCAAGACCATCTTAGACCAGCCTATAGCCAGCTGACCCCCAAACATGTGACAGAGCCTAGCCAAAAGCAACAGATATATATACCTGGCCATGGCTGCCTACAGACACTTAAGTGAGCCCAGCTGAATGAGAACCATCCAGCCAATTTGAGGACTCTTGAAATATAACAAATGCTTAAATTTAAACCACTGAATTTTTTAATGATGTTTTATTCCACAATGTAAATAACTGATACACGTGTCTTGTCTAACAGATGAAATTGAACTTCAGTTTTCATGATTTCTCAGGGCACCTAGGAAAGAAGACAAAGTACGGGGTTTTTCCAAGTCGAGAAAATACGCCCCTGCATAAACTTAGAAGCCAAAAGGCCTCTCTCTATTTCATGTACAGGTGATCTAGGAAAAATACTCACCTCATCCTCACACCTAGGAAATTGCAAGGAAAATTACCTGTTTTAAACCTTGACAATAGCAATGAGTATAAGGAGGAAGAATCTCCTCCTGAGAATCCATAACTACAACTTAGACCTCACACCATATGCAATCAAATTCAGTCTACCTGGGTGATCTGAAAAACTTCAAATCAAGAATTTAGTATAGCCCTGGCCAGTGTTTCCCAGTGGTTAGAGCGTCGGCCTGCTCACTGAAGGGTCACAAATTTATTTCCAGTCAAGGGCTCATGCCCTGGTCTTAGCTCATGCAGGAGGCAAGCAATTGATGTGTTTCTCTTACATCAATCTCTCTCTCTCTCTCTCTCTCTCTCTCTCTCTCTCCACCAACCCCCCCCCCCCCGACTTTCTCCCTCCCTTCCACTCTCTCTAAAAAAATCCATGAAGAAAATATCCTCTGGCAAAGATAAACAAACAACAACAACAAAAAGAATTTAATATGAAATGGTCCCAAACTGATAGTGCCCCAAGTGCCTGGCAGAGGAAATGTAAATCATTGTTAGAAGAACCCACCTTCATCTCAGGCCTCGAATAATTTCCACAGATAATGTTCCAAAGAAAATGAACAGTACATAGTCAAATATCACCAAACACAAGGAAACATGGCACAAGACTAGCAGAAACACATCCGCAAAGAACTCAGTTAGAATTATGAGATACTATAAAATAACTGTGTGTATAAATATATACACATAGATATATATTTAGATATATATGCATACATACATTTAGAAAAATAAAATAGTCCTGTTGCCTTTGTCTTACTTTTTGTCTTATTGTGCTGGCTAGGTCCAAAAAACAATGTTAGAAGTGGTGGTGGTGGATATGTTTGTCTTGTTCATAATAACTTTAATGCTCTGACATTTCCTCTTTAGGATGATACTTATTGTAAGATTTTTTGGAGACCTCTATCGATCAGCTATAGAAAGTTCCATTTTATTTCTAAGTTACTGAGAGCTTTAATCAAATGTATGATGGCCCTGGCTGGTGTGTCTCAGTGGTTAGAGTGTCAGCCCATGAACCAAATGGTCACAGGTTCAATTCCCAGCCCTGGTAGGAGCACTCAGGGTGAGTGTGGGAGGCAGCCAATTGATGTGTCTCTCTCACATTGATGTTTCTCTTTCTCTCTCTCTCCCCCTCTCTCTAAAAAATCAATGAAAAAAATATTCTTGCGCCTTGGATGGTTTTCTCAGTGGTTAGAGCATCAGCCTGTGGATGGAAGGGTCTCGATTTTGATTCCTGGTCAAGGGCACATACCTGGTTTGCAGGTTCAATCCCAGCCCTGGTCAGGGTCATGAGGGAGGTAACCAATCTCTCACATCTATGTTCCTCTCCCCTCCCCCCTCCCTCCTCTGGTGAGGATTAACAAAAGAAAAAATAAATACACACACACACACACACACACACACACACTCACACACACACCCCTTTGGATGGAGATTAACAACAACAACAAAATTCATGTTGAATTTTATCAATGGCTTTTTCTGCATCTTTTGACATGTTTTTTTTTTCTTTTAGTCTGTTTTGATCAATTACATTTAGAGAGTTTCCTAATACTAAATTTTACTTTCCTGAGATAAACTCAACTTACTCAAGGAGCTTTATTATTTATTTTACAGATACCATTGGATTTGATCTGCTAATATTTTGTTTTGGATTTTTATATCTATTTATATTAATAAATAAAACAAGCCTGATATTTTTCTGTCTTTGTTATCTAGGATTTGGTATCTAAGTTATCCTAGTTTCATAGAATAAGTTGGAGAAGTATTATCTCTTTTTCTTTTCTCTGTAAAAGTTTGTATAAAATTGGAGTACTCTAGTAAGTTTGTTTGAAACACATCTGGAACTGATGTTTTCCTTATGGGAAGTTTTTGTTTTGTTTCATTTTACCAATGCTTCAGTTTCTTTAACAGGGCTATTTAAAGGACTATTTTAGGCTTTCTATTTCTTTTTAAGTCAGTCTTAATAAGTTATATTTTTCTAAGAATATGTTTATTTTTTCTAAGCTTTCAAATGCAATAAAATTGTTGGTAAAATTCATTATTATCATCAAACTAAAAAGCTTCTGCACAGCAAAAGAAACAATCATCAAAATGGAAAGGCAACCCACTATATGGGAGAACATCATTGCCCATGATGTATCAGATAAGGGGTTAATTTCCAATATATATAGAGTGCTCATACAACTCAACAAAAGGAAGACAAAGAACCCAATTAAAAAATGGGCAGAGGAGCTGAATAGACACCTCTCCAAACAGGACATACAAATGGCCAAGAGACATATGAAGAAATGCTCAACATCACTAATCATCAGAGAGATGCAAATTAAAACAACAATGAGGTATCACCTCTCACCTGTCAGAATGGCCGCCATCAACAAATCATCAAACAACAAGTATTGGCGAGGGTGTGGAAAAAAGTGGACTCTAATACACTGCTGGTGGGAATGCAGACTGGTGCAGCCACTGTGGAAAACAATATGGTGTTACCTCAAAAAATTTAAAATTGAACTTCCATTTGACCCAGTAACCCCACTTCTAGGAATATACCCTAAGAAGCCTGAAACACCAATCAGGAAGAATATATGTACCCCCATGTTCATAGAAGCACTATTTACAATAGCTAAGATCTGGAAACAGCCCAAGTGTCCATCAGTAGACGAATGGATAAAAAAGCAGTGGTACATATACACAATGGAGTACTATGCAGCGGTAAGAAAGAAAGATCTCTTATCCTTTGAGACTACATGGAGGGACCTGGAAAGTATTATCCTAAGTGAAATAAGCCAAGCAGAAAAAGACAAATACCACATGATCTCATTTATATACGGAATATAATGAACATAACAGTCTGAGGAATACAGTAGACCCAGAAACATGGAAGTAGGGCACAGACTGACATCCCTCAGAAGAGGGGGTGGGGGAGAGATAAACCACAGAACTTATATGCATGTATGCATGACCAATGGACATGGACAACTAAGCCGGGGACGGGGTAGGGGTGGGGTGGGGAGGGGGGTGCCAATGGGGTAAAAAAGGTAAAATATCTGCAACAAAAAAATAAATAATTTTTTTAAAAAATTATTATCATTTTCATCTCCGCTTTCTTTGTAATGGTGTCCTCCTTTACAATATTTATTTGTCTCTTCTTTCTTTTTTTAACTCTCATTACCAGAAATTTGTCCACATTTTAATCATTTTATTTATTTATTTATTTATTTATTTATTTATTTTTCCTTATTGACTTGAGAGAGAGAGGAAGGGAGAGGGAGAAAGAGAGATGGTAACATCAATGAGAGAGAACATCTATTGGCCACCTCCTGCATGCCCCCCACTGGAGATCAGGCCCACAACCTGGGCATGTGCCCTGACCAGGAATCAAATCAGCGACCTCTTGGTGCAGGGGTCCACGCTCAACCACTGAGCCACGTCGGCCAGGCTATTTTAATAATTTTAAAGAATCAATGTCTTGCCCTGGCCAGTTTGGCTTAGCGGTTAGAGCATTGGCCTGCGGTCCGGAGAGACCCGGGTTCGGTTCCCGCTAAGGGCACGTACTTCGGTTGCAGTTTGTCCCCGGCCCTGGTTGGTCGTGCGGGTGGCAGCCACTCGATGTGTCCCTTTCACATCGATGTTTCTCTCTCTCTCTCTCTCTCTCCCTCCCACTCTATCTGTACAAAACATGGAAAAATGTCCTCGGGTGAGGATAAAAAAAAAAAAGAAAAGAATCAATGTCTTAACTTTGTTGAAATTCTCTATAGTAGTTTTTCTAATTTCTTGATTTTTTTTGCTCTTATTTTTGTTATCTATTTTCATCTATTTTCTTTGAGTTTACTCACTCTTTGACTTACTGCTTACATTGGAGACATCTTTTTTCAGCTTTTCTTTTTTTTTAATATAAATTACTCTTGAAGAATTATTTTTTTGTATCTCACAGGACCTATAGGACACCGTCAAGAGAACCAATGTATTGTGGGAGTGTCAGGAAGAGACAAGAAAGAGAAAGAGGCAGAAAGAATATTTGAAGAAATAGTGGCTGAAATTTTCCCAAATTTAATGATAGACGTGCATACAGATATCCGAGAAGTTCAACAAACTCCAAGTAGGATGAACTCAAAGAGAGCCCACTGAGACACATTGTAATCAAACTTGAATAAACAAAAAGAAAATTTTGAAAGCAGCTAGAGATTGTCACATACAAGGAATCATCAATAAGATCATAAAAATATTTCTTATCAAACACTGGAAGCTCACCCTGGCCAGTTTGGCTCAGTGGTTAGAGCATTGCCCCGCGGACCAGAGAGTCCTGGGTTCAGTTCCCGCTAAGGGCATGTACCTCGGTTGCAGTTTGTCCCCAGCCCCAGTTGGGGTTGTATGGGTGGCGGCCAGTCAATGTGTCTCTCTCACATCGATGTTTCTCTCTCTCCCCCTCCGTCTCCCTCCCGCTCTATCTGAAGATGAATGCAAAAATGTCCTCAGGTGAGGATTTTAAAAAGAGAAAAAAAAAAAAAAAACCTGGAAGCCAGAAGGGAGTGACCAATAGATTTCAAATGTTAAAAGACAAGAAAAACTGTTAACCAAAAATCCTATACCATCAAACCTGCTCAAGGGAGTCCTACAAATTGAAATAAAAGGACACTAGACAGTAACTCAAAGCTGTATGGAGAAATAAAGCTATCAATAAAGGTAAATACAAAAGCAATTATAAAAGCCAATATTATTATAACAGTGATTTGTAACTGTATTTTTGTTCATTTTCTGCATGATTTAAGAGACTAATACATTTAAAGGAAAAAAATTCATGTAGAAGCTAGTTTTACTGTAACTTTGCTTTGTAACTCCAAATCTTGTTTCCTACATAATTTAGGAGATTAATGCATTTAGGAATTATTAGTTTATGTTTGAGGACACACTATGAATAAAGATGTAATTTTGAGATAACAACAACCAAAAGGGGTGGGGACAGAGCTTTTCCTATGTTATTGAAGTTAAGCTGGCATAAATACAAAATAGAGTGTTATAACTTTAGGATTTTAAGTGAAATCCCCATGGTAACCACAAAGGAAATAGCTCCAGAATATACACAAAAGGAAATGAGAAAATAATTTAAATGTTTCACTGCAAAAAACATCTAAATACAGGAGAAGACAGTAATGCAGGAGTGGCTATACTAATATCAGACAAAATAAATTTTAGATTTATTGCTAGAGAAAATAATTATGCTAAGTGAAAGCCAATTATAAAAATACAAATAATGTATGATTCCACTTATATGAGGTACTTACAGTAGTCAAAATCATAAAGACAGAAAGTAGGATGGAGATAGCTGGTGACTAGGGGGAGAAAGAGAATGAGAAGTAATATTTTTAATTTTTTTCAAAATATGTTTTCATTAATATTTAAGAGAGAGGGAGATAGAAACATCAATGTCAGAGAGAGACATCGAGTGGCTGCCTCCTGCATGTCCCCCACTGGAGATTTGGCCCACAACCTGAGCATGAGGACTGACCAGGAATCGAACCAGGGACCTCTTGGTGCATGGGTTGATGCTCAACCACCGAGTCACGCTGGCTGAGCAATCAATAAAATGTTTTATTTTTTAAAAATTGTACTTTAGTCCTGGCCAGTGTGGCTTAGTTGGTTGATCATCATTCCATGCATGGAAAGTTTGCCCGTTTGATACCAGATCAGGGGACATAGTACTTAGGTTCAGTTCCATCCGGGTCAGGGCATGTACGGGAAGGCAATGGATCAATGTTTCTCTTTCCGTCTCTCTCTCTCTCCCCCTTCCTCTCTCTCTAAAATCAATTAACTTATCCTCGAGTGGGAATTTTTTAAAAGTTCCAGCCATGGCTAGTTTGACATAGCGGTTAGAGCATTGGCCTACAGACCAAAGGGTCACGGATTTGATTCCCAGTCAAGGGCATGTACCTGGGTTGCAGGTTCAATACTCAGTGCCAGGTTAGGGTGGTGTGGGAGGCAGCCAATGGATGTGTTTCTCTCCCATCAATGTTTCTCTCTCTTTCTCCCTTCCTCCCTTCCACTCTATCTAAAAATTAATGGAAAAAATATCCTCAGGTAAAGATTAACCAATAAATACATAAATTCATTAAATAAATAAATAAATATTTTTTTTTAAAGTTCCAAACTGGGTACTAACAGATCTCATTAATTGCCCTGGCCAGTTTGGCTCAGCAATTAGAGCATCGGCCCACAGATCAGAGAGTCCAGAGTTCAGTTCCGCTAAGGGCATGTACCTTGGTTGTAGTTCGTCTCCCTCCCCAGTTGGGGTCATGTGGGTGACAACCAGTCGATGTTTCTCTCTCTCTCTTCCTCCCTCTCTCCCTCCTACTCTATCTGCAAAAAATAAATATATAAATAAATAATCTCATTAATTAACCTCAACACTTCTAAAGAAGAAGGTAAAGAAATGTGATTTGCCCTATAAGATATCAGGACTTACTAAGAAGCTATAGATAATATCAAGACTATGTGGGTCCTGGTTGATTTAGCTCACTGGTTAGAGTGTCAGCCCATGGACAGAAGGGTAAAGGGCAAGTACCTGGGTTGCAGGTTTGACCCCCAGCCCCAGTCAGGGTCATTCAGGAGGTAGCCAATTGATGTGTCTCTCTCACATCGATGTTTCTCTCTCTCTTCCTCCATCCCTCCCACTGTATTTAAGAATCAATGGAAAAATCAGGTCTAGTCCAAGTCCAAAGGCCTGAGAACCAGGAGAGGAGATGGCGTAAGTTCTAGTTGGAGTCTGAGTCCAAAGACAGAAGACTGATGTCTCAGCTTGAAGACAGTTGGGCAAAGAGAGAAAGAATTCTTTCTTACTCGGCCTTTGTATTCTAATCAGGCCTCAATGGATTGGATGAGGCCCACTCACATTAGGGAGGGCAATTTGATTTACTCAAAGTTTCATCTGATCCAGAAACACCTTCACAGACATGCCAAGAAGTAATGTTTAACCAGATATGTGGGCACCCATAGCCCAGACATGTTACACATAAAATTAACCATCACAGAAGTATAGGTAAATTTCTTTCTGACCTTTTGGGAAGATTCTCTTAAGTAAGACATATAAAAAGCACTATTTAGGAAAGAAGAGTGATACATTTGGCTATATAAAAGTGAAGAACTTCTACTCATAAATCATCTTAAAGAAAGTGAAAAGGCAAGCTACAAATGGGGAGATCTTTGTAACACATAACTGACCAAGAATTGGCATCAAAGATTTTTAAATTTCTTGATACGAGCTCCTTCAAATCATTAAGAAAAAGAGAAACAATCAGATAGAAAAATACATGATACATAAGTAAGATATATGAGCAAGATGTAAGAGCAGGGAATTTACAGAAGAAATGCATATGACCAATATACACATAAAGAGATGCTCAAACTTATTAGCAAACAGAAAATGCAAATCAAGACCACAGTGAGACACAAATATGTACCCATTTGATTGGCAAAAATGAAGATACCTGACAATTCCAAACATTGTGGAGAATGTGGATCAACAGGATCTCATACATTTCTGGGGGAGGTTTAAATTAAAATAACCATTTAAAAATAATTTGGCATTAGTTTACAAAGTTTGCCATTCACAGACTTCGAAGGATAATATTCGAAGTATTCACAACCAATAACACATGGGCACTGACCAACCAGAACAGATGCCTGACCTACCAGACTGGATCAGTAGCTTTACTGATGTGTACTGGCTGACTACTAATTCTACATACGCTACAACCCGGCATTTCACCCCTAGTTATGTACCCAATGGAAACTTCTGCTCAGGCTTATCAAGAGATGGATACAAGAACATGCATAACAAGACTGTTTTCAGTTTGTGGGGAAAAAAACTAGAAACAATCAATATGCCCATTAACAGGAGAATGGGTAAATAATTATGGAGTAGTCACACAATAGAATAGTATATAGAGCCTGCAAAAGTGTGGATAAATCTTTATTAATAGAATATCAGATTTTCTTAGAGTCCCAGAAGATTATGTACGCCATAATAGTCTTTTCAGAAAGTTCAAAAACAACTAAAACTGAACACTATATCTAGGTCACATATATATTTGATAAAACTGTAAAAACAAGAAAGAAAGGAAGCAATAATTGCAAATCTGGGAAGGGGAAGCAGAGTTATAGGATGGGGAGGGACAGACAGCTCTTCTAGCTCTTGCATTGGTTGGTGGGATCATAGGTATTCATTACATTCTTTTATAAATACATACACACATACATTCACACACCACATAAGAGGTCTATGTCCAATGATGACAGTGATCATGAAGCAAGGGTTATGATTCATCCAATTCTGTCTCAGTTTCATTAAAAAATAAAAGACAATTTTGAAATATGAGCAAAGAACAAGGAATTTTAAAGAATGACCAAGTAGATGAGAAAGAAACTAAATATAAATTCTAGAAATGAAAAATAGAGTAACTATAATTAGAAACTCAATAAATAGGTTTAACAGCCAATTAAATGCAAGTACTAATAATATCAGTAAACAAAAAAATACAGCTGGAAAATATGTGCAAAAAGCATCAGAGAGAGATAAGGCTCTGAGAGATTAAGAAACATGAAGGGTAACATGAGATAGCCTAACGTACAACTAATTAGAAGCCCCCCAACAAGAGAGAGAATGGGCCCTGGCCAGTGAGACTCAGTCATTTGGAGCATCGTCCCGTGCACCAAAAGGTTTCGGGTTCTATTCCCTGTCAGGGCACATACCTAGGTTTCGGGTTTCGTCCCCAATAGGGGCATGTATAGAAGGCAACCAATCAATGCTCTCTCTCACATCAATGTCTCTCTCTCTCTCTCTCTCTCTCTCTCTCTCTCTCTCTCTCTCTCTCTCTCTCCCCCCTTCTCTTCTCTCTAAAATCAATGATCATATCATATCCTTGGGCAAGGATTAAAAAGAGAGAGAATGGGGCAGAGGCAATATGTGAAGAGATTAATAATGGCTGATGATTTTCCAGACCTGATGAAGATATCAAGGTACATATTACCAACACGTTTTAAGTAGGATAAGTAGAAAGAAATCCACACCTACAACATCATATCAAAACAGCAAAACCAAAGATAAAAAGGATTTAAAAGCAGCCGAGGAAAGATAGGTTGACTTTGCGTGGTGATTTGGGAGAGAGGGGATGGGTGGAGGTGGAAGAAGGTATAAGGAGGATAAATGGTGATAGAAAATGAAATAAAGAGAAGAAAAGAAATGAAAAAAAAAAAGGTTACCTTCAAAGAAACAATAGATAAGCTGACAATTGACTTCACGAAGCAACCACAGACACCTAGAGGGTAGTGGAATGGTATGGTCATGTGTTGAGGAAACAAGGTGGTCAACCTAGAAATCTAAGCCCAGTTAAAAAATATTTTTCAAGGATCATGATGAAATAAAGACATTTCAGAGAGGAAAAAAAAAAATGAAAGATGGCCATTAGCAGACCATCAATAAAGTAAATTATAAAAGAAATTCTTTAGATGAAATATGATCTTGTGTAAGAAGTGATCTTAGGCAGAAGGTCTAGGGTGCAAGAAGTAACGAAAAACAAAGAAAATGGTAACTACGTGGGTACATATAAATAAACCCTCACTGTATACAACAGTTATAAAGTCTGCTGGTTTTTCAAAGATAGAATTAAAACATGACAACAATAGCATATATCTCTGGAAAGAAAAGAAAAAAAAAAAAACGGAATTAAAGTGACTAAGATCCTTGTATTAGAAGGGAAGAGGATAAAAAGACTAACTTCAAACTTTGACAAATTAAGTGCACATGTTAAAATTTCTACAGTAATCAAGAAAAGAGTAAAAATAGAGCATAAAACTTCCCAATAGTTGTAGAAAAATTGAAATAAGAGACACTGAATGAAAGGGGGAATCCAAGTCCATTTCAGGATAATTAGACTGTGGGGATAGTGGCAGGAGACGACATTAATAACACAGGCAAGAGTCAAATCTTGAAGGGTCTGCTGAGCCCAGGTGAGGAGGTGGACTCCTAAGCAATGTGGAGTCAGTGAAGAGCTTTAATTTAAGCGTGACTGACATGGTCAGGTTTGTTTTAAGAGACAGCACTCTGATAACAGTATGGATATAGACTAGATTTTACACACACACACAATCTCAGAAAAATCATAAAAAATCTCCAACTTTGCCAGTAGGTGAATACAAATGTCAACCATTAACATTCACAACTACATCTTGGTAGCTTAAAACACAGAATTTTCGTAAGCAAGCAAAAAGCACAGGCTGGAGGCCATGGCTAGCCAAGCTAGGCATCTGCGCACACAGGACCCCACTGTCCGTGCAAGCGCCACTCCACGCTGGCAGTTGACTCCCATTATTGCCATGTGCCATTGTTCGTGAAATTGAAATGCTGCTGCTTTGGCTTGATGCTTGAGATTAAAGTTATAGCTTGTGAAATGGACAGAACGCTTTTTCTATGTTCTGCTCAGTTGGAAAGGTCCTGAAGTGAAATTGCTTGAACCGTTCGTTACAGCGTTCTTTTTCTCATTGCTGTGGACATCCAGGCAGGGACTCCATAACCTCGGGCCCTAATGATTCCACAAGAGCCCTTCTCCTGCTGCAATTCCATTCCTATTGATGTTATCACTACCAACACCACCAGGAGCCAGGGAAGCAGGAACTTAGCCAGGCCACATTCTCGTGGAGCTGGAATTCAGCTGCAGCCCGAACGCCATGAAACTTGGACGCTGCATTGCACTGGTGTCTTCACTCCTTGGAAGTAAGAATGTTCAGTGCAAGCAAGTAGGGAAACCACAGCAAGTCTGACGGCCCCGTGGTGCTTTAGAGACCAGAGATTTAACTCTTCCCATTTGAATTCAAAACCCATGTCTCCCAGGGTGCACACCTGCCTCCAGAGGGCCTGGGCTGGAATTTCCTAGTGTGAGCCGCTGTTTTGGACCTGGAACCAGCACACTCTTCTCCATTACTTAGGATCTCTTGCTAGAGCTGGTTCATGTACTCAACAAATATTTCCCTTTTTAGGGAGTTCTCCCTCGACTTCCCTATCGTTAGGTTTGTGTTGTGGTCGCCCCCGCCCATCGCCATATTTGTATACGTCTGATAAGAAGTCAGGGCTTCTCTTCAGAGGTTCCTCAGACCTTGAGTGAATCAATAGATATAAATGTATCAGTGGATACAAACGGGGGAGGAGTTGCCCAGTTCCTGTCGGAAGCACCTGAACCCTAGTTCATACCCAACCAAGTTACATTTATATCATTCGAAAGCAGTTTTAAAAATACTTTTGTAAAGTACAGTTTCCTTTTTTTAAATAAATTAAAATTTTAAATAATTTTATTGAAGTGCAGTTAGACTATCTATACATATGCAGATTACATATCCCTACACACAGTGCATACATTTATGTGTGCCACTTAATGAGTATGTCACAGAGTAAACACATTTCTATAATCAATCCTAATCAAGAAATAACACATTATCAGCATTAAAGTGTGTGTTTAAGTAAGAAGGGCTTGATGGGAGAAGAAAGGAAGAGCCTGAGATCACCCCGGGCTCAGATGGCTGAGGATTGTGGTGCCAGTCACTGAATAAAAGACATAAGAAAAGCAAATCTGGAGGAGAAAGTTAGGAGTATGATTTTGAACATGTCAAGTTGGAGAAGCTTGAAGGACACATTAGACAGAGGTTGAGGCTGGACAGAGAGATTTGACGACCGTGTTTTCTGAAATAAGAGCTGGGAAACATAGCTTCAATGGATTTTTCTGCTTCTCCCAGATTCAATGGAGAACATTTTAATACCAAAGTGTTGACATTCTTGGGCTATTTCAATGTTTTAGGTAATTTTCTTAACATTTCTATTTTTAGTTTTCTTATCTTTAAAATTGGGATGTTGGTAGTAGAGTTTTGTGAGTAAATACTAAGTATTTCATGAGTAAATAAAAATAAAATATTTAGCCCTGGCCGGTTTTGCTCAGCGGTTAGAGCATCGGCCCACAGACCAAAAAGTCCCAGGTTCGATTCCAGCCAAGGGCACGTACCTCAGCTGCGGTTCACAACCAGCCCCGTGGGGTCATGTACAACCAATCAATGTTTCTGTTTCTCTTCCTCCCTTCCTCCCTCCCGCTCTATCTGAAGATAAATGAAAAAATATCCTCGGGTGAGGATTGTAAATAAATAAATAAGTAAAATACTTAGAACAACGCATGAAATGTTAGGAAACACTCAGTAAATGTTAGCTGTTCCCACTTATGGGGACAATAAGACTAAATATTTTAAATAAAAACTGTTCCCAATATTGGGAGACTTACAATTTGTTACTATAGAACATGTGTTAGGAAAGAAACCACATAGGCTTAGATAGTGGTTTCCTTAAATTGGATCAAAAGAGGCCTATCTCGCCCTGGCCAGTTTGGTTCAGCGGTTAGAGCATCAGCCTGCAGTCCCGAGAGACCCGGGTTCGGTTCCCTCTAAGGGCATGTACCTCGGTTGCAGTTTGTCCCCGGCCCTGGTTGGGTTGTGTGGGTGGCAACCACTCGATGTGTCCCTTTCACGTCGATGTTTCTTTCTCTCTCTCTCTCCCTCCCACTCTATCTGAACAAAATATCAAAAAATGTCCTCGGGTGAGGGTAAAAAAAAAAAGAGGCCTATCTCTGGTCCCTATACTTTGGAGAGCCTTGCATATCACACACAAATACATACACCCACACAACCCAGTTTATTAAAGAACACATTTCTGCCCTTGTTTCTCTGGATCTATAGCTATTGAAATTACATCAAGGAATTATATCTCCAAAAAAAAAGGCTAAAAAATGGTAGTACCATTGATAGCTCTAAATAAATATAAACTTTGATATAGAACATTGGCATGATATTTTTAAAAGAATAATGTTGTCTTTTCATCTTTAACCAACAAAACCACAATATTTCCAGAAAGGAATAAGTATGTTCCATAGAACTGACTTTGAAATTTAATGATAGAATGGGCAAATATGTACGATGGATTTAAAAATAATGATAAAATAAGTAATCACTGTCTGAGATGGAGAGTTCAAAATGAGACTAGTAATTTAATGGGCAATATAGCAAAAAAAGAAAATATATATATAATTTCGAAAAGTAAATATTATTCCATTCAGCTGGATTGTACAGGAACAAAGAGTCATTGTGAGCAAAAAGCCTTTATTCCTATTTTATTATAGTAAAATACACATAACATAAAATTTACCATCTTAACCATTTTTAGGTGTATACTTCAGTGGTACTAAATGCATTCACCTTACTGTGCAACCGTCACCACTATCTGTCCCCATAACTTTTTTCATCTTATAAAACTAAAACTCTATACCTATTAAATAGTTAACTCCTCATTCTCCCCTCCCCCAAGCTCCTGGCAAACACCATTGCACATTTGTCTCTATAATTCTGACTACTCTAAGTACCTCATATAAGTAGAGCAGTATTGCCTTTTTGTGACTGACTTATTTCAATTAGCAAAACATCCTCAAGTTTCATTCATGTTGTAACATATTGCAGAATCTCCTTTTTTGAATCCTCACTTGAGGACATTTTTGCATTTATCCTCCGATAGAGCTGGAGTGAAAGTGGGGGAAGAGAGAGAGAAAAACATTGACATGAGAGAGACTCATCGACTGGTCACCACCCACATGACCCCAACTGGGGCCCGGGACAAACTGCAACCGCAGTATGTGCCCTTAGCGGGAACCGAACCTGGGACTCTCTGGTCTGTGGGTCCACGCTCTAACCACTAAGCCAAACCGCCCAGGGCAGAATCTTCTTTTTTTTAAAGGCTGAATAATATTCTATTATTGTATATAGCACATTTTCCTTATCCATTCTGTTCATCAGTAAATGGACACATAGGTTACTTCTATGTTTTAGTTATTATGAATGACACTCCTATGAACACAAGTGTATAGATATCTTTTCACGACTCTGCTTTCAATTCTTTTGAGTATATACCCAGGAGTTGAATTGCTGGATGATATGGAACTTTTATTTTTAATTTTTTAAGGAACCACCATACTGTTTACCACAGCAGTTGTACCATTTTATGCTCCCACCAACAATGTACAAGAATTCCAGTTTCATCACAACTTGTCAATATTTTTATTTTCTTTTTTTAAATAGTGGTAGTTTTGATTTGTGTTTTACTAATAATTATTGATGTTGAGCATCATTTCTGATTTTAGTCATTTGAATTTCTCTTCTTTTTCCTTAGTCTATCTAGCTAAAGATTTGTCAATTTTGTTAATCTTTTTGAAGAACTAACTTTTAGTTTCATTGATTTTTCTCTATTGTTTTCTGTTCTCTATTTCACTTGTCTCTTTCCTAATCTAGATTATTTCCTTCCCTCTGTTTGTTTTGGATTTAGTTTGTGCTTCTTTTTTTAGTTCTTTAGGTTGTTGATTTGAGATCTTTGTTGTTTTTTTTATTTATTTAGTTTTAAATATGTTTTTTTGTTTTTTTTTTTTAGAGAGATAGGAAAGGAGAGAGATAGAAACATTGATGGGAGAGAGAAACATCAATCGGCTGCCTCCTGTATGCCCCACACTGGGGATTGAACCTGCAACCTGGGCATGTGCCCTGACCAGAAATTGAACTGGGACCTCTCAGTTCATGGGACGATGCTCAATCCACTGAGCCACACTGGCCGGACCTTTTTTGTTTTTTGTGTTGTTGTTTATTTTAATTTTTTCTTTATTGCTTTTAGAAAGAGGGGGAGAGAGAGATAGAAACATTGATGAGAGAGAACATCATTTGTCCATCTTCCTGCATGCCCCCTCTGAGGACTGGGCCCACAACCGGGGCATGTGCACTGACCGAAAATCGAACTGGCGACCTCTTGATGCGTGGGTCAATGCTCAACCACTGAGCCACACCGGCCAGACCCTTTTTGTTTTTTTAATGCAAGCATTCATGGCTATAAATTTCTCCTTTAACACTGCTTTCACTAAGTCTCATAAATTATGGTATGTTTTGTTTTCAATCATCCCTAAGTATTTTTTAATTTCTTTTGTGATTTTTTCTTCAATCTATTGTTTGTTTAAAGTGTATTGTTCAATTTTGTTAATTTTCCAGGTCTACCTTTCTAACCTCATTCTGTTGAGGTCAGAGAGATACTCTGTTGATACTTATTTATTTAGATCTATTGAGACTTAATTTGTGGTCTAACATATGGTCTATCCTGGAAAAGGCCCCATGTTCATTTGAGAAGAATACCTATGCTATTGCTATTGAATAGTGTTCTATATATGTCTTTTAGTCTCGGTGGTTTATTGCTTTATAGCGTTACCTTCTATTTCCTTACTCTATAGCTATTATTGTGGAATTGCCTATTTCTCCCTTCAATTCTGCAAGTTTTGCTTCATATATTTTGATTGTAATTAGGTACATAAAATTTTATAATGGTAATATATAATTGCTATATTAAACCATTTATTGGTACATAATGTCCTTCTTTGTCTCTTGTAAACTATTTTATTTAAAATCTATTTTGTCCAGTATTCATATAGTTACTCCTGCTCCTTTGGTTACCATTGCATGAAAACTCTTTTTCCACCCTTTCACTTTCAACCTGTTTGTGTCTTTGGGTCACAAGTGAGTCTCTTGTAGACAGCCTATAGTTGGGTCATGTGTGTTTATCCATTCTACTGAGTTCTGTCTTTTGATTGGAGAGTTTAATCTATTTACATTAAAGTAACTACTGCTAACAAGGGACTTTTCTGTCTTCTTTTGTATTTAGTTTTTTTGTTTGTTTGTTTTTAGCAAAAACATTTAGATTCCTTTTTCATTTCCTTTTCTGTATATTTGGAGCTAATTTTGCGGTTACCATAGGGATTACATTTAACATCCTAAAGTTATAACATGCTAATTTGTATTTATACCAGCTGAACTTTAATAACATACAAAAACTCTGCTCTTTTACAGCTGTTTCCACCCCTTTCAGTTGTTGACATCATAAAATTACATTTTTATACATTGTGTGTCCAAAAACATAAACTAACAAATGCATTAGCATTCTAAATTATATAGAAAACAAGATTTGGAATTACAAACCAAAGATACAGTAATCCTAGTGCTCACACTGATAATTGTTTTCTTTTTCTTCTTTAAATATTATTAAATCATGTAGAAATCAAACAAAAAGTACAGTTACAAACCATTGTAAAAATAATACTGGCTCTTATAATTGCCCATGTATTTACCTTTATTGAGATTTTAGTTCTTCATTCAACTTCAAGTTATTGTTCAATATCCTTTCATTTCTCTTTGCAGAACTCCCTTGAGCATTTCTTGCAGGGCAGATCTAGTGACCAAGAACGCCCTCAGCTTTTGTTTATCTGAAAATGTCTTAATCTCTTCCTCCATTTTTTCTTTTGGTAATTAATCCTCACTCAAGGATATTTTTTCCATTGATTTTTAGAGAGAGTGGAAGAGAAAGAGAGAGAGAGAGAAACATCAATGTGAGAGAGACACATTGATTGGTTGCTTCCTGAACATGCCCCAACTGGGGTCAGGGGTCAAACCTGCAACCCAAGTACATGCCCCTGACCAGGAATTGAGCCTGCAACCCTTTGGTGTGCAGGCTGACACTCTAACCACTGAGCAACTCCAGCAGGTCTCTTTCTCGCTTTTGAGGACAGTTTTGTCAATATAGAATTCTGGGTTGACAGTATTTTTTTTTCTTTTTTGCACTTTGAATATATCAACTACTCTGCTGGGCTCCAAATTTTCTGATAAGAAGTCAAGTGATAACCTTATTAACAATCTTTGTATGTAATTATTTGCTTCTCTCTTGCTGCTTTCAAGATACTCTTTGTCTTTGTCTTTTGAATGTTTGATTATAATGTTTTTTGATGTGGGTCTCTTTGATTTTATCCAACTTGGATTCATTGAGGTGGGTCTCTTTGAGTTCACCCTACATGAATTTGTTGAGGCTCTTAGATGTTTATTTCTTTCTTTCATCAAATTTGGAAAGTTTTCAGCCAGTATTTCTTTAAATATTCTCTCGTCTCTCTCTCTCTCTCTCTCTCTCTCTCTCTCTCTCTCTCTCTCTCTCTCTCCTCCTGGGATTCCCATTATGCATATGTTGGTTCACTTGAAGGGGTCCCACAGATCTCTGAGACTCTGTTCACAATTTTTTCATCTTTTTTTTTTTTTTTTTTCTGTTCCTCAACCACAATAATTTCCATTGTCCTATCTTCAAGTTTGCATTTTCTTTCTTCTGTCTGCTCACATTTGCCTTCAAATTTCTCTAGTGACTTTTTAATTTCAATTATTGTATTTTTTATCTCCAGAATTTACTTTTGGGGTTTTTTTAGGTTTTCTAACTCTTTATTGATATTTTTTATATGTTCATACATTATTTTCTTGACTTTTCCCTTATATTTCCTTAGTTCTTTGAGCATAGTTAAGACAGTTGTTTTAAAGTCTTTGTCTAGTATGTATGTCATTAGGTCTTATTTAGGGACAGTTTCTGGTGGCTTATTTTTCTTCCTTTGAATGGGGTACACTTTCCTGTTTCTTTGTATGCTTTTAGATTTTTTTTAACACTAAACATTTAAATTTCATAATGTGATAACTGGAAATCAAGTTCTTCCCTTTCCCAGGGTTTATTTACTGGGGGGAGGGGGTTGTTTGTTTATTTTAGGCTGTATTTGTGCCAGGGATCAGACTTAACTGTAAACTTAATGTCTTCTTAGGTTCTTTTGGAGGCTTTCCCTGGTCAAATTGGCCACATTTTTTTCTTTTATTTTTTTAAAATTCTCACCCAAGAATATGTTTTCTTATTGACTTGAGAGAGAAAGAGAGAGAGAGGGAGAGAGAGAGAGAGAGAGAGAGAGAGAGAGAGAGAGAGAGAGAGAGAGAAACATCATCTGGTTGCCTACCCTATGTGCCCTGACCAGAGATCAAGCCTGAAACCTAGGTATGTGTCCTGACCAGGAATAAACTGGCAACCTTTTGGTGCACAGGACAATGCTCCCACCAACTGAGTCACCAGCTTAGGCACTGTAGCCACTTTCTGATTTTCTCCATATATACAGTTGCTTTTGGATGTCCTAGTTTTTAATATTTGTTTCCCAGAAGGGGAAAAGCATACAAATGAAAGGAGAAAGGATTGCTGGTTCTTTAAGTTTCTTGCAAGTCACTTCAGCCAGAGGGAGTGTGTCTTTTAACAATAGGGGTGGTGCAACAAAAATGGCTTCCCATGTTTATGTCTGCATTTCTGTGATCAGAAGCAGTGACCATATCATAGATCTTCTATATTTAAAGGACAGGATTACTGTTGCCCACCCTATCTTCCACATAATGTGTATAAATTGCTCCAGGAAGATGTGCACACCTGTCTGCCACATGGTTGAGAGGTGGGGAATGGGTTTCTGCTGTTATGGTAAGAGATGAAACTGACCAAAATTAACAGCAATTTACTGTCCAAGTTTTCCTTGCAGTTGTAAACCTTCAACAGGTTCCAGAGTTCCAAAACAGTTACAGCAAAGAGATTCTGTCAGTGTAATTGTCTAGGTGAGGAGACTGGTTCCTGGTGCTTTCCCCTCTGCCATCTTCCCAGTATTTCCTCCGAACAACAAACTTTTATTATATATATTGTGAACTACCAGAAGAAAATATGGAAGTCAAAAATAATTATCACATCATTAGTTTTATACATGTTGTTAGAAGTATAAAGATTTTCTTGTTTATTTGGATATACTTTATATGCAGTAAATTACACAAATCTTAAGCGTGCAGATCCATGAATTGTTACATATGTAATTGCCATCCAGATGAAGATAAAAACATTTACAATACTCCATAAAAGCTCCCATATGCATTATTCCACTTAATAACTCTCAAGAGATAACCACTATTCTGTCACCACAGAGTAGTTTTGCCTGTACTTTATTTAAAAACATAATCATATCCTAGCCGGTGTGGCTCAGTGGACCGAGCATCGTCCCATGGACTGAGAAATCTGGGTTCAATTTTTGGTCAGAGCACATGCTTGGGTGGTGGGCTTGATCCTCAGTAGGGGGCATACAGGAGGCAGCCAATCAGTGTTTCTCTCTCACATCGATGTTTCTACCTCTCTCTCCCTTCCTCTCTTTCTAAAAATCAATAAAAACATATTTAAAATAAATAAATAAAAACATAATCATATATAGTGTAATGTTTTGGGTCTGGGTCTTTTGCTCAATTCTATAAATGTAGATTCATCCATATTATTGCATGCAGTTAATTTTTAATATTTGTTTAGTATTCTAGATATGACCATATCATAATTTATTGTATTGTTAATTAACATTTGGTTTGCTTTCAATTTGAAGCTATTATGGCAAATACTGCTATGGCTATGCTACATACTTGTCTTTTAGTAGATAAATGCTTTCATTTCTCTTGGGCATATACCCAGGAGCTAAGTTGCCCAGTCATACAGCATATGTTTGTTTAGTTTTAGTATATGTTGCCAAATTGTTTTCTAAATATTTGTATAAATGTGTACTCCCATAAGCAATGTACAAGACTTCTAGCTTTTCAACATCTTCACCAACTCTTGGACTTATCACTTTTTAAAATTTTAGCCATTCTGCCTGGCTGGCTAAAATTGATGTTTCTATCTCTGTCTTCCTCCCTCTGAAATCAATAAAAACATATTTATTTTTTTAAATTTTAGTCATTCTAAAATTGGTTATGAATGAGGTGGTTCTCATCCCAGTCTTAATATGACTTTATGTGAAAGATGACGACATTGAACTCTTTTACAGATGTGTATTAGCCATTTGAATATCTTTTGTGCACAGTTTATTCAATATTTTTACCTTTTTAAAACTTGGATTGTCAGTCTTTTTTGTATTAGTGATTTCTAGGGATTCATTATATATTTCAGTTATGAGTTATTTTTTTCAAAATATCTATTGCAAACATTATCTACAAGTCTGTAGTTTGCCATTACACCCTCTTAATTTTGTCATTTGTTGAAAAGAAGTTTGTGATTTTAATGATATCAAAATTACTAGTCTTTTATATGTCTTGTTTAAGAAATCTTTGCCTACTTGAAGATTATGATGATATTCACCCATGATTTCTTTTAGAAGCTTTATTATTTTACCTTTCACATATATATCTATGCTTCATCTCCAATTAATTTTTAGGTACAATGTGAGGTAGGGACCAACGTTAATTTTTTTCTATATCATTGATTTAAACAATCTTCCTTGCCCTGGCCAGTTTAGCAAAGCAGTTAGAGCATCAGCCTGCAGACCAAAAAGTCACGTGTTCTATTCCAGTCTAGGGCACATACCTTGGTTGCAGTTCAATCTCTGGCCCTGGTTGGGGTTGTGCGGGAGGCAACCAATTGGTGTGTCTCTCTCACACTGATGTTTCTCTCTCTCTCTCTCTCCCTCCCTCCCTCCCACTCTGTCTGAAAATCAATGGAAGAATATCCTTGGGTGAGGATTAAAAAAAAAATCTTCCTTTACCCCCACTGAATTGCAATAGAATTTTAGTTATAAATCAGAGGAATGTATATGTGTGGGCTTGTTTCTTCCCCTCTATTTTGTTCTATTGGCTTATTGTCTATTCTTGGACCAATTACACACACTCCAAAAGCACTTCCTGTCTTGATTTCTGCTTCCGGAAATTATAATGTATTAGGCCCAAGCTTATACTTCCACCAAAATAACTAGGAAATTTAACAAAACATGATAAAAGTGTTTTCACATATTATACAAATAGTGCAGAACTATAAACCTGAGAGTAAGAAAACAAACCTAGTGAGCACCTCAAGTTCCTCAGCTATCTGTCTGGATATAATTCTGGACCATTGTATAGAGTAGAAGATCCCAAGCAGGGTAAGAAGTCTTGTTTAGTTGAGGAGAAAGAAATTGAGGTCATGGAGCCTGAGGTAGCTTCAAGTAGCACGGCAAAGTTACAAATAAGAACCCTATACAAAATGTTAAAATCCTATAAATCTTCCCAGGGATCCCCTTGAGTTTATTCTGCTATCCAGACCATGTAGAAAAGGGGTGAATACTACAAGACAGGGCAAAAAAACATGTACAAGTTGTAAACTGAAAAATCATCAGAGCTCACACATGTTGGGAGACCATCAGACTGAAGGGTATTCTTGAACACCCATGGATTTTACTAAAGATTTCAGGAGCATTGTGCATTAGTAGTAGGGCTAAATTATCCCTAGCATAAAGGCTACCTCAAATTAGCCCCAGACAGGGCACATACCCAGGTTTCGGGTTTAATCCCTGGTCAGGGTATGTGAGGGAGGCAACCAATGTTTCTCTCTCACATTGATGTTTCTCTCTTCCTCTCCCTCTCTAAAATCAATAAAAACATATTTTGTAAATAATAGTCCATTATTAAAAATTTTGAGAAAAAGAACTTATGAAATTCTGTATGAATTCACAAATGGCTTGAACAAATGGTGTTTTAAGTCACATTATGAATGATGGTGATTTGTGTGATTAAATTATTCTATATTTTTATAAGGATCTATTATATATGACCCAAATGCAATGTATAAACATAATATGTAAAATTAAATTCGGTTCTCTTTGATAATTTGCTGACTGTCAATCCTGACAACTATAGCTTTACACATATTTTTCTTTTTTTAACTTTTTTTATTTTTTTTTATTATTTTTTTTTAATCCTCACCCGAGGACATTTTTTCCATTTTTTGCACAGACAGAGTGGGAGGGAGAGAGAGGAAGAGAGAGAGAGGGAAACATCGATGTGAAAGGGACACATCGAGTGGCTGCCACCCGCACGACCCAACCAGGGCCGGGGACAAACTGCAACCGAGGTACATGCCCTTAGCGGGAACCGAACCCGGGTCTCTCCGGACCGCAGGTGGACGCTCTAACCGCTGAGCCAAACTGGCCAGGGCTATTTTTCTATTCTGTCCTTATGAAGGTATATTTGTCAAGGTAGGTGGATGGAACACATTTTATTTAACAATGTGTTTGCTTGATTTAAAATTTTTAAATATTTAGACATATAGTATGTTACTCTTGTCCAGGATCCCACAAATGCTAGGGGGCAGTATGAGCCCAGCACCCCAACCACTAGTACATTTCAAAACTGGGCTGGCGCTCACTGAGAATTAGAGGTGAGGAAGGGTGAGTTAGTGGCAGTACCTCTGTATTAGGGCTCGGGGGTGGGCTTGCATGGAAAGGGAGGCCTGGGAGAGTCCTCAGAGTGATTGTGCTGGGAGGAGGTTCACAGTCCCTAAAGCAGGAATGTAGTCCAAGGAAGTGCTGCAGGGCCAGGGTAGGACAGCTGCAGCTGCGGGGGGGGGGGGGGCTGCCCGCTTTCTGGGGCTGGGGGAGAGGGAAACAGATGTTAAGGCAAAGAATCAGCTGCAGAGAGAGCACCTGAAGGCCTGAAGATGGAGAGCCGATCAAGCTGACGTCTGATAAGCTTCCCTACGGAGGCCAAAGGAGCAGGTGGGGCCTGGTCTGGAGGCTAAGATTGGGCAGGAGCAGACAGGGTCACAAAGGATGCAGTACTGACAGAGGGACCCCAGGCAGGATTCTGCAGGGCCAAGGACCTGGACCAGCCTGGCCAAAGGCAGGAACGGTGTTGGGCTGGTTTCAGAGACCTGGACTGTGATTGAGCTGAGGAGAGAACAGGGTGCTGTGGAGAAGGGGAGCTTCATTCTTTCTGTGTCAGGAGCAGCTTCCCTGCACTATGTTTGGACCCCAGGTGGGATGGGCCAGAGAGATTGGGCATTGCTGGCCATGGAAGAGGAGGGGGAGTCTAGGGCATATTGACAGCTACTGAAAACAATTGGCACATGAGTTTTCCCTGGATCCTGGAAAAAGGGCATGTCTCACATCTAATCCAGGACCAACTGGGCTCCTCTTTCTCCGTCCTGGATTAAGGAAGGGTCTTACGTCAAATTCTTGAAAGTTTGGAATTAAGAAGGGGACTAGGGATTCAACAGGATTCACAGTACAAAACAGTCTGCTCCTCTCATCCCTGAGGCTCTTTGCCTCTGGATCCCCACCCCAGGTTTCTGCTCTCCTGAGTGACAGGGAGGGAGGGTGGTGATTCCCACACACTATAACCCTAGACAGAGGCTTTCTTTCTGCAGTGTCTGATCTCCCAAAGGCAATCTGCTCTCAAGTTCTTTTTTCCCCAGGTCAGACACAGAAGACTAAGTTAGACATTTCCCAAAGGAAACTGACTACTTCACTAAGGGAAAAGTCACATCAAAAGCAAGATAGTACAAGACCACAGGGATGGATGAGGTCACAGGGAATCATTTTTTATCTGGACAGAATCAAATTCAGCCTCAAGAGATTCAGCTGGCTCTAGTGTGGACACCAGATTACTTCTCAGAGACCTAGCCTTGCATGGCCCCCAGGGCTGAGCAATTCATTCCACCAGAGCAATTGAATTCATGATGTGGGCCCAGGCTGCCTCTTGGCCTTGACCTGAGATGCTGGTTAGTGTTTCATGGAATGAGCCAGCCTAATTCTCAATCAAGGAGAGAGAACCAACAATTACCAGTGTGTATGTGTGTGTTTGTTTAATTCCTTCAACAAGCAAAATATGCTCAGATTTGGCTGGCGTGAGGCCATAGGTGATACCCTTTCTTTTCCCACTCCTGCCCCCACTGGGTTTCAAATCGACACGGACGAGACTGAGAAGACTTCCAGGAAAAAGAAACAAATGAATCATGCTCACAGTTGGATTGCAGACAGGAGTCTAGATTCAAGGAGGAGGCAGGTGACAACTCCCAGTCCTGGTGAGGTGTAAAACAGAAACCGTCACATGTTGTTGATGGGTGTGGAACTGGTGCAGCATTTTGGGAGGCAATTTGATGATGTAATTACACAATTTTTTTTTTTATCCTCATCCGAGGACATTTTTCCATTTTTGTTCAGATAGAGGGGGAGGGAGAGAGAGGAAACATCAACGTGAAAGAGACACATCGAGTGGCTGCTGCCCGCATGACCCCAACCAGTGCCGGGATGAATCGCCACCGAGGTACCTGCCCTTTCCTGCAACTCATTGGTCCGCGAGCCGACACTAACTGCTAAGCCAAATAGGCCAGGACGTAATTACACAATTTAAGTGTGCACACACACTCCTTGACACAGCAATTTTATTGCCAGGAATTTACTCTACAGATTTTCAAGTATGCAAAGATTTATGGACAAGAATGTTCATGGCATCATTGTTTACCACAGTAAAACAATAGAAGCAAATGCCCATCAATAGGGAATCATTTAAGTAAAATAAATACTCTGTATCCATTGAAAAGAATAGGGTAGATATTTGTATATACAGATATAAAAAGATGTATACGATATAGTAAATGAGAAAAGTACAGAGAGCCTTGTAATACTACCTCATTTGTGAATTTATGAAGAAAATTGACGATAGATGATAGATAGATAGATAGATAGATAGATAGATAGATGATAGATTTGTACTAGAATAGAAAAGATGCACATAAGAAACTGTGACCAGTGACTAGTGCTGAGAACCTTTATTTTCTATTTTACATTTTTCTCTACTGCTTTGAATTTCTTTTCATGAACACGCATTACTCTTAAAATGTAAAGAAAAAATTAAAGAAGGAATAAGAGACCAATGAAAGGTAATTTATCAAAAAGAAAAGAGGGGCCCTGGCCGGTTTGGCTCAGCGGTTGGAGCGTCGGCCTGCGGTCCAGAGAGACCCGGGTTCGGTTCCCGCTAAGGGCGCGTACCTCAGTTGCAGTTTGTCCCCGGCCCTGGTCAGTTGTGCGGGTGGCAGCCACTCGATGTGTTCCTTTCACATCGATGTTTCTCTCTCTCTCTGTTCCTCTCTCTCCCTCCCACTCTACCTGAACAAAAAATGGAAAAATGTCCTCGGGTGAGGATAAAAAAAAAAAGAAAAGAGGGGATTTATCAAGTTTGTCATTACAAGGCAAATTCAGCAACAAGACGTGCAAGTCCGTAGGACAAGGTGGCTGATGGGTGGACCCTTCCGACCAGCTTGGCAACATGAACATGCTGCTCTCATTCGTTAAGCTCTAACCCCTTGAGACCCAAGCACATGGCTGAGAAGAGGAGTGGTTGCCTTCCCCACCTGAAGCCAACTCTAGAGCCATCAACACATTAAGAAGGAAACACTGGTGGCCACAGCCATTGGCAGGGATTTGCACCTACTGACAGAGTCCCAGCTCAGCCAAAAGGCAGCAAGTCTGCTGAATCCCAGTCCCAGCCAACAGCAGAATGATTACCACCAAGTCTTGGTACAGGAGTCTTGGCACAGTGAAGGTGATGTCAGAGTTGCAAAAGTGACCTTGGACTTGTCTTGATGAAGGTCCTCTCCTGGAGCTTGCCTGGAATACCTTGGGCAGGCTCACGTAGGCCACGAGCACCAGCAGGAAGGCAGCCGTGAAGAAGGCCCTGGGGGCCGTGGCATAGGCCAGGCCGGGCAGGCGGGCAAGGCAGCGGTGTGGGCTGAAGGTCACCTGGGCCCAGAGGGGTGCACCAAGCTGCAGGGTCACATGAGAGCATCAAAGCCGTGGCCATATAGGTGGACGGGTAGTACCCAGCCGCATGGCAGGTGGCCTCCCAGCAGCCAGGTGGCAGGTGAGCAGTGTCCGTGAGAGCGGGAAGAGCACATCGGCCAGGGCCAGGTGGAGCAGGTGGAGATGCAGGGCTCGGCCCAGGCACCTACTGCCGTGGATGAACGCTGCCGGGGTAGCCCTGCTGGGGGGCAGCCCCAGTGCCAATGTGTAGGCCACGGGCACCATGATGAAGTGAGCAGTCATCCCAGGGGCTGCAGCCACCAACACGCAGGTCCCCAACACTGCTTTCATCTCGGACTTTGGACTAGGGAGAGGAAGGAAGGTCATGCGGAGGCTTACCACTTTCCCCAATCCCAACCCTTCTTCCTCAGTCCTTGCTGGGAGGAGACACCAGAAGCAAGGCAACCCACGGGAGGGGATGAGGACTGAGCTCAGCCACCACCCGGAGGGGATGCAGAGGAGGGCATGGACTCCAGGGTTATTTGAAGTTGAGTGGGCTTGTTGAAAGCTGTGGGAAATAAGAGGCAGATGTCCGAGACAGCTTGGAAATTTCCAACCTGGTGCCTGGGAGGGTGGAGGTGCCCCTCACAGAGGGAGTATGGTTCAGAAGGGGGGGGGCACGGGCATGGCAGTCAGCTCAAGCAAGGCTGAACCAACTGGAAGTTCTGAAGAAACTGCACTGGGATGTAGGGAATCCTTCCCAGAAAGAGCCCAAGCCATCCAGATCAGCGGGGAAGCCGGTGGGGCGTGGGCGGAGGACGGGTCTTACGGTGCACGGATCCAGATGACGAGCCTAAGTTTAGTGGCCTTGGCCTTGCCTTGGTGAAGGTCCTCTACCGGGGCTTGCCCGGAGTACCCTGGACAGAGCCGAAGAGCTTTCGCAGCTCGGGCCTTCCAGCCCCCTTCCTTCCCCCTTGCCTCTTGACCACAGAGAAGTCCTGGATCTGACTCAACACTGGACAGCAAAGCAAAAAGAGCACAGGCCCTGGAATCAGGCAGATTCTAGATGCACACATTTATCTGCCATGTGACCTTGGGCAAATTACTCAGCTTCACTGAGCCTGTCTTCTCTGCTGTAAAATGGAGATTAAAATACCTACCTCACAGTGTTATTGGGAGGATTATGAGAAAACATAAGTAAAACTCTGAGCACTGGCTGACACTGGGGAGATACTTCATAACCATTAGCTCCCTTCCCTCCAGGCAGCACACAGACGACTGTGCACACCCACACAGGCACGCACACAGCGTCAGAGACACAGGCACCCCAAGCAAACAAAACAACGCAGCATCTGGATGTATGCCTCTCCTCTCCCCACGGTGGGTAAGTACACACACAAGCCAATGTCCTGTTCCTGTTTTGGACACACGGTAAACTCTTAGGGGGTCCCAAAACTCGTACCAAAATTTGTACTTTTGCCTTTGAACCTCTCAGGCTCTAATCCTTTGTGGGATCCTGAGTGTCTTCCTTTCTTGCCCTCCCTCTCAGCTCTGCCCACCAAGGCTCTAGTCCCCAACTGCCTGACCCTGAATGTCCCCTCGCTATCCCACTAGATCAGTCCTCTTACTGTTCTGGCTGCTGCAGCCAGTTCTTGTTCTCTCTCTCTCTCTCTCTCTCTCTCTCTCACCCCCCCCCCCCATTCCCTTGGGACCTGGCTTTAACAAGCTCAGACAGAACCAAATCCACTTCCACTCACACATCCCAGACCCTCCCGTCAACCGATTAGTCCCAGGACATGACATGAAGATTGGGCCTAACCGCTGGAGAGGGAAGTGGCAGCTAGGGGCAGGGTGTGTGGGGTGAGGCCAGGGCCCCAAGGGGAGGGAGTGCCATTGCAGGACAAGAGGGCACAGGGAAAGCGATGGAAAGGCATGAGGAAGCCCTGGCAGCAGAACGTCACTGTGCTGCCCTAACCTGGCTTTCAGCTGCGGCGTGGGGGGCACTTTTCCTGGAGCCTGGCTTCCCCGTGCGCTGAGCCCCCACTGCTGTAGCTCAGGATACTCCTGCTGCCGTCAACCCCAAGTGCTCCTGCACACCCGCTGGCCAGCCCACTCCTCTAGCACCCTGCCTTGCCCACAGCTGCTGGGTGGGCCCGACAGCCAAGCCAGGGGGGCCCCGTAGCAACTAATCAGCTCACAGGTCGAGCCTTGGCAAGCAGGAGCCCTCAATCCCGCGCCAGCGGTGAGAGGTTTCACTCAAAGTCTTGGCTGTGGCATCCTGAAAGGGGTGGAGATGGTGAGAGGCCAGGATTCTAGGGGCTCCAGGCTCTACTTTTGTGGGCTTAAAATTTTCATGCAGAAGGACAATTCTGGAAAGCAAGGCAGACTTAATCACATTGGACAGATCACCCCATGTACCCTCAAGTTGAAGAGAGCAGGGGCGCCATGCCTGCCCACTTCCGACTTTGGCAGCTGGCGCAATGGAAACTGCATTCTGGAGTCAATCAGACCTTAATTCTAGTCTCAGATCTGACACACAGGCACTTAAGCTTGCTGAATCCATTTTCTCATCTGTAGAACAAACCAGTATTTGATAATAGCATTTACTGAACACTTATTATGTGCCAGGCACTACTGTAAGCACTTTAACCCACAAAATCCCCACAGCAACTCTGAGAAGTATCTACCATTCTTAAAATATATTCTGCAAATAAGCTAGTAAGTGGCAGAAACCATTTTCTACCCCCTCCCTTGCTGAGCAGTGTGGTAAACCTTCACTCGTTTAAGTCCATGATGGGAACTCCATTCTCCTTGCCAGTGACTGGCCTAGGAATGAAAATGTGACACAATTCTGACCAGTGGGATGTGAGGGGAAATCTGGGGGTCTCCTAAGAGAGCTTTTCTCTTTCTTTTCATCTTTGGATGGATGGTATGTGCAAGTGTGCACTCTGGAGCTGCTGCAACTACTTTGCAACCCTGAGGGCAGTAGCCAACAGATCGAAAGCAGCAGAGCAGAAAGTTGGAAAAAACATCAACCTTTGATGTCATCATAAGGCAGCCAAATTACCCGACATTGAAGCTGAAGCTGTTATCTCTGGACCTATGAGAGTGAAAGCTTTCTTATTGTTTTGATACTATATCTGAAGTACGTGTATACTACTACATATATATGTACTAATATATGTATATATATATGTGTGTGTGTATGAGGTCAAGATGGTTGGTGATGTGATAGAACGTAACCTGGTGACTTTTCCTTGAGAATTGCCCCCCACACACATACACATCCTTCTGACTCTAGGACCTCTGGGATTCATCCCTGGCTTCCGGCACTGCTTGAACAGGCAGCATCCCTTGGGGTTGACTGTCCCTTACTTCCATGCAGGTGTCCAAGGAGCTCTGCACTAAGTGCCCCACCTCACCACCTGGCAGTTTCAGGTCCTGTAAAATGATGCAATGCCCATCTTTGTTAGCTTGCAAAGCTAAAGTGCCCAAGATAAAAAGAAATAGGAGGGCTCGGCCGGTGTGGCTCAGTGGTTAAGCGTCGACCCATGCACCAGGAGGTCGCCAGTTCGATTCCCGGTCAGGACACATGCCCAGGTTGTGGGCCCAATCCCCAGTGAGGGGCATGAAGGAGGCAGCCAACTGGTGTTCACTCTCATCGATATTTCTATCCCTCTCCCTCTCGCTTCCTCTCTCTCTAAAAATCAATAAAGAAAAAAAAAAAAGAAATAGGAGGAAATACTTCATTTGGCTCGGAAGGGCACAGGCAGAAGCAGGCACCTGTACTCTGCCATAATCAACGTGTAAGTAATAAAAACCTTAAGAATGTGCATGCCTTATGTTGTTTTTTGTTTTTTGTTGCGTGTATGCCTTTTAAACCAGCACTGTCCCTTCTAGGAAAAGAAAATAAGTATACAAAGGTGACTTACTGTGAGGTTTACAATAGCAAAAACATGGGAACAATCCAAATATTCCTCAGTGTGGTTTGAGTAAATACATTACAGTATATCTTACAATGGAATACTACACAGCCATTAACATCAACAAGGTAAGACAGATATGGAATGCTGTTACAGGGTATTAGCTTCAAAAAGCAGGCAATAAAATAGTATATATGGTCTCATATTCAATTTTTAAAATCTGTATGAAGGCATAGAAAAAAGTTCAAAGGCACAGCTATACAAAGAAATTGAAAATAGTTAAGGCAGTAAAATTTGGGGTGATTTAAATTTCTTTTCTGCTTATTTTCCATGTTCACATGACAAGAGAAATGCTAGTAAATGTCCAAAAAGAGCAGTAGATGCCCAAGAGAGAAAGCAGAGCCAGGTAGGCAAGATGTCTACTTCAACACTGGCCACATGTTGACTCTGGTAAGCAGGAGGTAGGTTCTGTGTCCCTCTGTGTTCCTGCCGTGACGGTGGCATGGCACAGCGAGGCGAGGGGCACTCTACTCCCAGGATTCCTTGACTGTACTTGGAGTCTTCCTCCTTGTGGGTCTGACTAAGAACTGGCAGATATCCAGCAGCAGCAGGAGCACCAGGCAGACGACAGCTGGGATACAGGTGTGCAGTGACTCTTTCAGAGACACCAAAGTGAAGATAGACCCTGGAATGGAAAGTTGGGTCTCTGAGGCTCCCTGGGGGCACCCAGGAGATCCTGGAGCTCATGGCTGTCCGCCCAGGCTGACCCACTCCAGCTCAAGTCCTCCCATTAGGCATCCCCCCTCACACACACACACACACACCCTAAACGAGATGCACTTGTCTCCCTGGCTGCCCAGAAAAAGCAAGACCAGGAATCAGGAGGTTTTTGAACCAATGTAACCCCTCTCAGACAGCAAGAAAGAAACAGGAACAATACAGCCCAACGGGGCAGGGAGGTGGCTAGACAGGCATTTGGAACAAATTCTCCCTGCTCCTACTCCTTCATTAATCCTGCTGGAGGGAAGGAGGCCCAGGGGTTGGTGATGGTAGAAAAGAAGGAAAGATCTGAAAAGCACCGGTCCTAGTCTGAAGATTAAGTTTGAAAAGCACCGGTCCTAGTCTGAAGGGAAGCTCCAGAGATGGAAAGAAAGCCTGGGGGAGTGGCGGCAGCCATGGTGACACAAGGCTGGGGTGGGGGTGGGGCATGGGGTATAGACAGAAGAGCCTGAAGACGTCTGGCCTTTAAAGCAGCAGTTCCTGTGGGCAGAGCTGCTATGAGGAGGACCCTCCAGGACTTCTTGCCCCAGGGAAATTCTCTGCCTTTCTGTTCAGGGGGCTCAGCTTCTTTGTCTCCAACTGCCAGACACACAGGTCAAATGGCAGCTGCTACTCCATCCTCTCATCTCGTGGGACGCAAGGAGAGCAGTAGGGCTTCTAGGTTACATTATAACACATCCTTATAATGGAATACCATGCAGCCAATAGAACTGATGAGGTAAAGGCAGAGTTGACATAAAATAGTGTTACAGTACATTAAGTTTGAAAAGCACCGGTCCTAGTCTGAAGATCGTGGAACTGCAGTACAGCAGGAAGTGCTCCTGGTTCCAGAGAAAAGGAGGGTAGCAACAGCAAAAGGGAACAGAGGAACAGCCAGGTCTTCCCTTCATCCTCCCCAGGAAGTCCGCCTTTCCTCTGCCCAGGTGGACCCCTCCTTACCCATCATGAGCACGATCAAAAGAAAGTTACTGATCTCTTGCAGCATCGGTGGGCCCAGGGCCAGCAGCAACCCAGCCAGCAGTTCCAGCCAGCCTACAGCCACTTGGTAGCTCATGGGATCTGGCCGGTAGCCGAACACCTTCAACGGGAACACCTCAGCAAACTGCACAAACAGGGCTTTCTAGGGGTGGCAGGAAATGCCTGTAAGCCACTCACCAAGGATCCACTGCCCAGGCGCTCCACAGGGACATTTGGTGCCTAGGTCCACTCCCCCAACAAAGGAGTTACTACTGGAGATCAAGTCCAGGGCTGAGGTCAGCCTGGAAAGGAGAGAGCCTCTCTGGGGGGCTGAATCCATAAACAAGCTTCACGCTCCAAGAAGGGCTGGACGGTGATGCAGAGATGGACTGATTTTCTCACCAGCCCCAAATTCCAGGAAAAGGAAGCAAGGCTTGGGCCTTCCACCAAGAGCCAAGGCCTTGGGAACTCCATAGCTTTTCTTTATGCCTGGCCTAGCTTCTCTTCAGGTACTATGCAGGGAATATTTAGAGTTGGGAGAGAGGATGAAAGGGCAGATTGTTGCTCATTAAACAGATTCCACTTTCTACATCATATGCTTGTGCCTGGATCCCACTGCAGTAGATACAAGGGGAGTTGAGGGGGCTCAAAATGACTCATCTTGCTTGCTGGGCTCTGTCCAGGGCCACATTTTCCTGCTCCCTCACCTCAACTCTACCTCCCTTACACTCAGCAATGCAAGGAAAAAGCTCTAAGCTGTCTGGCCCTGGGGACCAACTTGCCCGAATTCATCACCTTAAGCCAGAAAGGAAGGGGAGAATTCAGGCCTGGGAGAGGGAGCTGGCAGGGGGTCTCCAAATCTGGCTTGTTTGAGAGTCTTGAGGGACTGGTGGGAATAAGAACATGAAAGTGCCCTGGTCCATGTTGCTCAGTGGTTAGAGTGCCAGCCCATGCACCAAAGAGTCTCGGGTTCAATTTCTGGTCAAGGGCATGTACCTGGGTTGCAGGTTCACTCCTTGTCGTCCCCCCCCCCCCCCGCCCTTTGGGGTGTGTGTCGTAGGCAACCAACCAATGTGTCTCTCTTGCATCAAGGTTTTTTTCTCTCTCTCTCTCCTTTCCAATCTCTCTAAAAATCAATGGAAAAAATACCATCAGGTGAGGATTAACAAAAATAACAATAACAATAATAATAATAATAGAACATGAAAGTTTTCCCCAGAGTCTAGAACTAGACAGGCCTAAGAGAATGCCTGAGGGCGACTCCCAGGCCCCGTCTCAGGCTCCATCCTCCAGAAAGGGGCTCTCTGGGTTCCAAGTTAAGAGAAGGTCTAGTTTGGGTCCTACTTCCTGACTAGCTGTGTAACCTTTACAAGATACACTTCCCCTTCAGGGCGGGTTTCCCACCCTGCCAAATGGGGATTAATAAACCCCTGCATCACGAATCTCCCCAGAACTCAGGCAAAGGAGGGAGCGAAAGGGAGCAGGGAAGGAAGGAGTGTGTCCCTTTTCCTCCATCTTTCTCCCCCAGGGTCCCGAGCACTCCTCCTGCCTAGGCCACCAAAGCTCGGCTGGAAGGAGACTTCCCGACCCCTTCTGTCTACGGAAACTCTCCAGGAAGCTGTCCACGTGGAAGTCGCGGTCCAGGGGCTCTTCCCCCAGCTCTGGTTCCGTCAGGCCCTAAGGCAGGCGGGTCGGCAGGGCGGGGTGCAGGCGGGCGGGGGCGGGGCGCGCCGGGCGCCGGGGTAACCGCTGGGGCCCGTCCGCCCGCTGCCCGCTGCCCACGCCGCGCGGCTCACCATCTGCCGCGACACGGGAGGCGAGATGTGCTCCGAGAGCTTGGCCGCCCCTGTGAGCACGAAGAAGCCGCCCAGCAGGACGCGCAGAGCGGCGAGCAGGAGCGCCATGGCCGCGCAGGCCCTCGGGAGGGAGGGAACAGAAGCCGCCGCCTCGGGTTTACTTCCTCCCGCCCTGGGCGGCTGCAGGGTGCGCGCTTGGGCCTCCCTGTCCAAGGCTGGTCCCACCCTCTTTTGTCCCAGTACCGGTTGTGGGGCGGGGGTGGGGGTACAGACTCGGTGTTTGTCTCTGATAGGGTCACTGAGGCCCACTGGCTCTTAACTAACTGAATGGGCCCCATTGAATTTAGGGAAAATGTCTCCCAGTCAATACGGAGAGTGGAGTCAAACGTTAGGTATCTGGACGTGGCTTGCGGAAGAGCTCCGTTAGGATCAAAAGGCTAGGGCTTCATTCCTGCCTGTGCCACCCTGGCTTTGAGACCCAGCTGTCATCTAACCTGGTGGGCCTCAGTAACTGCTTCTGTAAATAGGGACCGTGCTGTATCAGTCCTCCTGAGTCTGTCATAGGCACAGGTGTGAGCTCAAAAAGTTATTTGCAAATTAATTTGTGGAATTATTAGTAATAAATCAATAACTAGTCACTATAAAATAAATTGCTCTTTTGCATATTTTCTCTCTAACTTCTCTGAAATGAAAATATAAAAGGTGTTTGAAAATTAGTGGCATAGGGGGCAGTTAGGCATGAGCGGAGTAGGAACCATAGGCCAGGTACAGACGGTCACCAGGATGCAAAGCCCTGGGTGCCTAGCAACAGGCAAAACTAGGAAATCAAGTATTGTAGGGTGGGACTTAGACCCCCTAACCTTTCATATCACTGGTGATGCAGTTTGGACCCTCCCCTGGCATGTCACTAATCCTGTGGTCCACCTCCTTAGAGGAGAAACAAGGGAGCCAACGAATAGCCTCATATGGCTCCCTTGCATGACCGGTCCCTTAAGCATTAAGCCCTCAGGACAATGAGGTTCTGATCTGCATCAAATAATTTTAGGAACAAAGCCTACGGTCTGTTGACCACAGAGACAAGTTTTGGTCAAACTAGAGATAACATCTAGTGATACTGTTCTAATAATCTGGTTATAATTTAACAAGAAAAGAGCAAAGGGGAGTCTAAATTATATAGGCATGCCACTAATACAGCTTTGCCAGAAAGCCGCTATTTCATATTCTCCAAGTCTGTTCCCCGATCAATGGAGGAAGACTGGACAAATGCAGTTTAGATGCTTGCCCAATAAGGTCTGGGTGATGTGGAAAAATGTTTACTTGTCAAGCACACCTGAAAACAGGTAATTGGCCAGAACACGCATGGCCAATGCAAGGGCAGGGAATCTAAGATACATAAACTGAACAAAGGATGTTCTCTCTCTTGGCTTTTGGCCCTCTTGCTCTCTTGGGACTCCTACTGCAGGGGGCATTCGCCTACATGGCTCATGGTCATGTGGAACCCACACAATGGACTAACAGACTGACAAGCTGGATGTCTGATGCTGTGCTGGACTCAACTCCACAAGGGAACAGAAACTCTGGACACTGGCCCTGCTTCTAGCTCTGCTGAATTCTCAGCTACCCCTCTTCCAGGACTGGACTAAGGGAAATGGGACTTTGCAACCTGAGGGATGTAATTCCACGCCAATGAAAATCATTCTCCTGCCCTGGCTGGTTTGGCTCAGCGGTTAGAGCGCCGGCCTGCGGTCCGGAGAGACCTGGATTTGATTCCCACTAAGGGCATGTACCTCGGTTGCAGTTTGTCCCCGGCCCTGGTTGGGTTGTGCGGGTGGCAGCCACTCGATGTATCCCTTTCACTTTGATGTTTCCCTCTCTCTTTATCTGAACAAAAAAAAATGAAAAAATGTCCTCGGGTGAGGATAAAAAAAAATAAAATCAGTAACAAAAAAATTTTTTAAAAAAATCATTCTCCTGCCTGGCTGGTTTTGCTCAGTGATTAGAGCGTTGGCCTGCCTGCGGACCCGAGAGGCCCAGGTTCAGTTCCCATTAAGGGCACGTACCTCAGTTGTGGTTTGTCCCCGGCCCTGGTTGGGGTCGTGTGGGTGGCAGCCAGTCAATGTGTCTCTCTCACATCGATGTTTCTCTCTCTCTCTCGTCCTCCCTCTCTCCCTCCCACTCCAACTGAGGATAAATGCAAAAATGTCCTTGGGTTTGAGGATTAAAAAAAAAATCATTCTGTGAGAGTCTTAGAAAATTCCTTTTCTCAAAATATCACAAAAACCCCACTCCCACTAGTGACAGAGGAATTCAACCCACTCAATTCTCTGGCAACGTTAGGCTCCAGGCCCAGAAAAGCAGCAAGGCCAGGAGGGGCAACACCTTGGCTGACATCAGCACCAGCTGCATGACTAAAGAGCCTCTGCCCTGGCACCAACCAGTCAGTGGAGACCACAACCTTGAGAAGACACACTTCGAAAAGCTGATGAATAGTCCATTGAGATCCTCCCCTGAGACCTCCAGAAAAAAGCTCTAAAAACCAAAGACCCAGCTCACGCTCGTTCCTCCTGCCCCCACTCCTGTGCTTTCCCCGCTCCTCTCCTTCCCCCATGCGTGTTTTCTTTGCCTTTCTTTCTCCTAAGCTCCAAGGGCCCTTCTTTTGCCTCTGTAACTTGCTTCCTGAGTTCACACAGCTTAGCTGAGTCACTTCTTCTACCCCTGTGACTTTCTAAATAAATTTTCACTTGTATTTGAGTTCCTTGGCTCTGAATTCCTTTCTTAGACGAACTCAAGAACCAAAGTCTAACATCTAACATTCACCATTAACAGCAAGACAGTCTTTCACAGAACAAAACTCTATAGGCCACTCCTGGCCCCTCTAATCTTGATCTGGAAATCTGTCTAGACCTTGTGGGACAAACTAGGCCAAATTCGGTCAGCTGTTTTTTTGTTTTTTTTTACTCCCTCCTCCTCCCCCAGCTAACAATATTTTGTTTGTTTCCATTTTTTAATGATAAAAATTTTAAAGGCAGCTTTCATGACACAGGAAAATTATATGAATTCATATTTCAATGTTCGTAAATAAAGTTTTATTGAAACACAGCCACACTATTTATCTGTGTATTGTTACAGTTCCTTTTGTGTGGCAACCACAAAACTGAGTACTGTAGTTGTCACCTATGGCCCACAAAGCCTAAAATATTATCTGGCCCTTTATGAAAAATGTTTGCCAAACCCTGGTCTAGTGGGCCAGAGAGGCCCCCTATAGGGGTCTCAAACTCTCCTGCTGCTTTCATTTCCTGTTAGCCAAGCTGCTTAGATCTTTTTTTTCTACCTTCCCACAACCTGCTGTAGTAGGAGACAGGCTGGCTGAAGACTAACATGTCCCACATGCTTCTAAAGGCCAAGCAGTTTCAACATCCAGGTGTGCTATATAATACATTATAAACTGGACTTTTCATTACCTAAATCTTTGTCACTAATTCAAATCAGTCAATAAAATAGCTAAATTCTCTACCATGGACTCTTAAAATTATATATGATTATGTATAAATGTGTAATGATTAAATTCCTCAACAAAAAAGAGAAAAATTATTAAAACATTTAATCACTGAAAACACATAACCACATTAGGAAATTATATTTTAGGATACTTATCCCATACAAAATTTAACACGAAATTATAGAATTTGATAAACAATATTCTTTACACTATTCTTTCTCCTTTACTAATTTTTCTATCCTTGGAATTAAAGATGTGACTGCAAGTCTTAGGGCAGGGCCAGAAACCAACAGATTTCTTTGTTTTGACTCAGTCAAAGCTGAAAATGTAGCATCACACAAATAAATAGATGAAAAAGGCAATAAAATTTTCATTGCCTTTTCATGGAGTTCTGGGTAACTTGTCTTTGCTTTTATCCAAAACTGAGTTACAGACATTGATTTAAATACTGATTGTAATCCTAAATCTGAGGATAACTGTGCTAGCTTTTCTTCTTCAAAGTCCTTGAGATTACTATTTTGGTGATTCATAAAAGGATTAATTATCCACAAATTTCCTGAACGAAAGTCTTCCTCTGGTGGGTAACAGTCATTGAACATTTGAGAAAGTCCTTCCAGGTGCTCAAAAACAATGCTTGCAGTGCTTCTCATATTTAAGCTTGAGGAGTTTGAGAATTCAGAAAATGAAGGGAACATGTCATAATCATTCTCCTGTGTGCGCTTCAACCACATTTTTAACTTTTCCTTAAATACATCCATTTTATTATATAAATTGAAGAGTGTAGTCATCGTTCCTTGGAGACTTAAATTTAGTTCATTTATAAGTGAAAAAATATCTGATAAATAGGCCAGCCTTGCAACCCATTCCTCATCAAGAAAATACTTGGCCAAATCTGAATGCTTTTGATTTAAAAAAATTTCAATTTCATGTCGTAATTCAAATAATCTTGTTAAAATTCTCCCTCTTGATATCCACCGTACTTCAGCAGGAAGTGGTAAATTCACATGCTCAGACCCCATCTCTTCACACAAAATTGTTAACATACGTGACTTCAATGCATTGCTCTTTATAAAACTTAAAATTTGTGCTGACTGCAAAAGAATTTCATGTAAGCGTGGAGACAACTTTTCTGCTGCTAAATGTTCACGGTGAATAACACAATGTGTAAATGCCAGTGTATTCATGGCAACTTCTTGAATTTTTGCCCTTAAACCAGAATACCTGCCAGTCATGCTTGCAGCCCCATCTGTACAGAGACCAACACAATGTTTCCAATTCAGAGATTTACTATGAATATATTTATTTATTAGCTCAAATATTTCAAAACCAGTTATTTGAGAAGGCATTTCAATACAACATAATAACTCTTCTTTTATATCACTACAATCATTATCAATGAAACGAATATAGCACAAAAGAAGGGTGATATTTGAGATTTCAGAAGACTCATCTATTTGAAGGGCAAACCATTTTGACTCTCTGACTTTTTGAATCAGTTGATCTTCAACATCTGCAGACAGTTCATCAATCCTGTGTCCAATTGTATTATTAGAAAGAGGAATGGTTTTCATTTTGTCTCCAGCACTTGAACCCAAAACTTCTGAACACATTTCTACTAAATATGGTTTAATTAACTCTTCAGCAATGGAGAATGGCTTCTTGCTGGCAGCAATTTGGAAAGCAATTAAATAAGAAGCTTTCACAAGTGACTTTTCAACAAGTAAACATTTTTTAAAAGAACTGTTTTGACATTCCATTTCAAGAGATTTTTGTTCAAAAAAATCTACTGGTTTATTTTCTAATTCTGAATGTTTTGTTTTTAAATGATGAGAAAGATTTGCTGGCTTCATGTTTTCAGGAGTTAAGATTTCTCCACAAATGACACATTGTGGCCTTGGTGAACTTTCTTTTGATCCCGGATAGATAATAAAACCAACTTTTAAATATTCTGCATCATAAGTCTGGAAAAAGCCTATTTTTTTTTTCTTTGCAGGTGGAGAATCAAGTTCCACATCACTTTTCCCATTAGGCACAGGTAAATCTGAATGAAATATTTGAATCTCTGTTATTTTCAAGAATAAGCTATGTTATTTATGTTTTCTCCTACACATTTAAATTTTATACTTTTTTACTATTTATCAAAGTAATATACACTTAAGTTTAAATACAAACCATAATATTTCCATGATGCCATTGAAAATAGAATTTCTCCTTTGTCCAAAGCTTAGTCATTGACCAAAGTAAAACTGTAAGTGGTGGTACATGAACTAGCAATGCTATATATTCAATAGAATTACTGGAATTAGGGCTGAAGTCCACAGAATATATCATATTAAAAATCAATTATGCCCTGGCCGGTTTGGCTCAGCGGTTAGAGCGTCAGCCTGTGGTCCAGAGAGACTCGGGTTCAGTTCCCGCTAAGGGCACGTACCTCGGTTGCAGTTTGTCCCCGGCCCTGGTCGGGTCGTGTGGGTGGCAACCACTCATTGTGTCCCTTTCATGTCGATGTTTCTGTCTTTCTCTCTCTCCTTCCCATTCTATCTGAACAAAAAAAATGGGAAAATGTCCTCGGGTGAGGATAAAAAAAAAAAAAAATCAATTACTTTGCCCAGCCGGTGTGGCTCAGTGGTTGAGCATCAAACCATGCACCAAGAGATCACCAGTTTGATTCCCGGTCAGGGCACATGCCCAGGTTGTGGGCCTGATCCCCAGTGAGGGGCATGTAGGAGGCAGCCAGTCGATGTTCGATATTCTCTCTCATCGATGTTTCTATCTGTTTCTCCCTCTCTCTCTAAAATCATTAAAGAAGAGAAAAGAAAAAAAAGAATACATTACCTCACTTTTTAAAAGTTCGGGAAAAAAAAGAAAACAAATGTTGCAAAAAGTGAACATTTGGTGAATCTAGATGAAGGGTCTATTGGTGTTTGTTGTGCTATATTTTCAATCTTTCTGGATTTAAAAATTTTTCCAAATTAAAGTTGGGGGGGTTAATTATTCATTTTAATACCAGTGTTAGTGAGGGTGCAGAGAAATAGACGCTCTCAAAATACTGATGGTTGGAGCATAAACTGATGTAACTTTTCAGAAGGGCAATTTTGCAACATATATACAAAATCTAGATAGCTTTTGAATCTGTTATTCCGCTACTTAGAATTTATCCTAAGGATAAAATTAAACAAGTGTCCTAAGATCCACTTACACAGCTTAACTCAACATTGTTTATAATATTCAAAAACTAATCTAATTGTCTAATCTTAGGGAATGGGTATGTTATAAATACTGGAATCTATGCACATTTATTAAGAATCTCAATGCAGCCCTGGCTGGTTTGGCTCAGTGGTTGGAGCGTCGGCCTGCGGTACAGAGAGACCCGGGTTTGGTTCCCGCTAGGGGCACGTACCTCGGTTGCAGTTTGTCCCCGGCCCTGGTTGGTCGTGTGGGTGGCAGCCACTCGATGTGTCCCTTTACATCGATGTTTCTCTCTCTCTCTCTCTCTCTCTCTCTCTCTCTCCCTCCCGCTCTATCTGAACAAAAAATGGAAAAATGTCCTCGGGTGAGGATAAAAAAAAAAAAATCTCAATGCAGCCCTGGCCAGTTTGGCTCAGCGGTTAGAACGTCGGCCTGCGGTCCAGAGAGACCCGGGTTCGGTTCCCGCTAAGGGCATGTACCTCGGTTGCAGTTTGTCCCCGGCCCTGGTTGGTCATGCGGGTGGCAGCCACTCGATGTGTCCCTTTCATGTCAACGTTTCTCTTTCTCTCTCTCTCTCCCTCTCCCTTCCTCTCACTCTAAAATCAATAAAGAAAAAAATGTATTAAATCAGTCCTGGTCAGTGTGGTTCAGTTGGTTGAGCATTGTCCCGTGCACCAAGAGGTTCCAGTTCAGTTCCTGGTTGGGCACATACCCAGGTTGCGGCTCAATCCCCAGTACTGGTTGTGAGGGAGACAACCAATCGATGTCTAGTTCTCACACTGATGCTTCTCTTTCTCTCTCTCCCACTTCTTCTCAAAAAAAAATATTAATAAAAAAATTTTTTTAATGCTTTGGGCAGAGCTATGGAAGTAATTGAAAATATAAGGGTAGTGGGATTAAAAACTATAACATGGACTGGAGCAACAGTTTACAGCCTTTTCAAGTATCAAGAATTCAAATAATTTTCCTGATACCAGCACCTCAGACACATAGTTACACCTTTAGTAACTGACAAACCAACTCATAGTGTTTAAGAAAAAAAGAAATAAGGTCAAGTCACTAGTGCTTTTTAAAAATTTTGCATTTAGTAATTATAATAGCTTAGCTATACATTTGAAAAACAGCGGTGCACACATGTAGATGTTTGTCTACTCTACACATCATGCTTTGTGCACCTATGGATTCAATTTAGTAATTATTAGTGTAAATTACAATAATTATAAGAGGAATAAATTAGATATTTAAAGTATATGATCCAAGAATCAAATGTCTTCACATTTAAGAAATTGTCAATTACTTTTATTTCCTTTCTTAAAAAAAAAAAAAAAAAAAAACAGAACACAAACTTTCTACCTGTGTAAAGCACAAGGACACATACCTGTCTGGCATTCCTTGTGTTGTATATGTGGTTTACAAGAGATGGCCTTGGTCTGTGTGACAGGCTTGCACAATAATGCTTTGTTCTTCAAAAGCCTGGAAGACTGGGAAGAAAGAAGTTTCATGGCATCTGCCTGTATATTCCCCTAGTTAAAAACAAATTCAGAAACCAGAGAGATTGTTTTAGTTTCTTATCTCTGACAGTAATTGTTATCAATTGAAAGGTGGCACGTATCAAAAGAAATATAATTCCTCTGAAAGAATGATTGCAATAAAGAAGTCACTATGGAAAATATACCCCAATTCCTAATGCATCTAATCAGTATTAGTTCAATTTAGTGATTTTTTAAAATACTCTGCCTATTAAGTACAATCAAAACAATGAAAATGATCTTTGCTGATTAGGACAACTGACTACTCAGAAAAATTAGATACAACCTCACACCATATGCAAAAATATTTTCCATATCAACAACCTCAACATGAAAAATATTAGCTTCAAAATATTAACTTTCAAATGACTAGAACAAGAAGCAAGTGTTCTTAAATAAAACATGAGTTAAAAAAAAAAAAGCAAAAAAAAATTGACACATTTAACTACTTTGAATTTTTCTGCAAACAAGGTTCTTTATAAAACAAAGTTGAGCTCTGGCCAGTGTGGCTCAGTTGGTTGGAACGTCATCCTGTACACTGAAAAGTCAAGAGTACAATTCCTGGTCAGGCACATACCCAGGTTGCAGGGTCCATCCCAGGTCAGGGTGCATGTGAGAGACAACCGATCACTGTTTCTCTCTCTCTCTCCCTCTAAAATCAATAAAAACACATCTTTGGGCAAGGATTAAAAAAAAAAACAAAGTTGAAAGACAAGCAACAGAGTGGGAGAATGTATTTAAAACATGTTTCTTCATTCAGTTAATATTTACTGAATGATTACTACAAGCTAGACACTGTTCAAAGCCCTGGGGATACAGTAGAAAACAAGACAAAGTCCTGTTCTCATGGGCCTTACATTCTAGAGGGAGTACAGGAGATAAACAAGTAAAACAAATATATGATGTATAATTTTAGGTAATAAGTGCTATGAAAGAAATAAAGCAGGGTAGTGGAGAGTGATGGTGTGGAGAAACGGTAATTTGAGCAGAGACCTTCTGAATATTCAAAAGAGCAAAGCTGCCTGGCCAGTGTTGCTCAGTGGTTTGAGTATCATCCAATGGACTGAGAGGTCCTGGTTCAATTCCCCGTGAGGGCACACGCCCAGGTTTTGTGCTAGATCCCCAGTGGTGGGTGTGCAGAAGACAGTTAATGGATATGTCTCTCTCACATTGATGTTTCTCTCTCTCCCTTCCTCTCTAAGAAAAATAAATAAATAAAAACATATTTTTTTTAAAAAGAGCAAGCCATGCAAAGGCCTGAAGTCAGAGAATACCAGGCAGAGGGAATGTAGGTGCAAAAGCTGTGAAGTGAGAAAGAGCTTGGCCTGCTTTTGTAAATATCAACAAGAACAAGACTGAAATAAGTAAGCAGGGGCTAGAATGATACATTTGGAGAGGTAGACAGAAGCCAAATTGCATAGGATCTGGAAGGTCTGAGTTTAAAAAAAAATTAGGACTGTGTTTTTTTGGTGGTTGTTGTTTTTTTAATCCTTACCCAAGGATAATTTTCCATTTATCTTCAGATAGAGAGAGAGGGAAAAAGAGAGGGAGGGAAGAAAGGAGAGAGGGGGTAAGGGGGGGGGGGAGGAGAGAGAGAGAGAGAGAGAGAGAGAGAGAGAGAAAAACATCAATGTGAGAGAGACACATTAAGTGGTTGCCTCCCACATGACCCCGACCAGGGCCTGGGACCCTGGCAACTAAGGTACGTGCCCTTGACTGGAATAGAACCTGCAATTCTTTGGTTTTTAGGCCGACACTCTAACCACACCGGCCAGGACAGGACTGTGTTTTAAGTGTGATGAAAAGCCAAAGCCAATGGAGGTTATAATTAAATTGGCTTTTAAAACAGATAATAGATGCAATAATTTTGAGTTATGTAAAAATTCAAAAGATATAAAATTGTATACATAAAAAGTAAGTTTTCTATGCCTGTCTGCCATGTATCCAAGCTCTACCTTGAACACAACCAATCTTTATAATTTCTTATACATTCTTCCAGAGATGGTCTGTATCAGTGATATTCAACCTGTGTACTGCAAAAATTTTTTAAACTGACCCTTTTCCTTAGATTGTTGAATAAAAAAGTGACAACAGCCAACACACTAGCTGTCCACTGTGAATGAATCAAAAGTACATCTTTTTTTTTTTTTGTCTGATTGGCAAAAAAATATATTTTTGTGTGCGGTACAGAATTTTAGTAGTTTATGTGTGCCATGAGATGAGAAAAGTTAAAAATCACTGGTCTATGTAATTAAATAAGTTGCTTCTGACAAAAATGGTCATATTATTAGTAAGGTTCTGCACCTTGCATTGTCATTTAGCAAGCTATCTTGGAACGATATTTACATGACTTCGTATAAGCTGCATTCTAATGGTTTTATCTACTGAATATACCTCAGGGAATTGGAAGTGTCGCCGCTGCTGAACATTTAAAAATATGTTTTGTTTTGTTTTTTATCCTCACCCGAGGACATTTTTCCATTTTTTGTTCAGATAGAGTGGGAGGGAGAGAGAGAGAGAGAGAAATATCAACGTGAAAAGGACACATCGAGTGGTTGCCACCCACGCGACCCAACCAGGGCCAGGGACAAACTGCAACTGAGGTATGTGCCCTTAGCAGGAACCAAACCCAGGTCTCTCTGGACCGCAGGCCAACGCTCTAACCGCTGAGCCAAATCAAGCCAGGGCTACATTTTAAATTTTAACAGGTTTCATCTACATTGCTCTCTGTAGCAGTTTTACCAACTGCTACTGGCAATATGTAAAAATGCCTTACCAGTATTTATCCATCATATTTTTCTTTGCCAATCAGATAAAACTATAGTTCTAACTGGCATTTCTCTAATTTTGAAGTTGAATATCTTTGCATATTTCTAAGAACTATTTATTTCCTAGTCTATAATCATACTTCTGTCCATTCTCCCAATAGAAAATGGATCTTTTTAATGATTCATAAAGCTCTTTATATGTAAAAAGAAAAAAAGAAAAAGCCCTGGCCAGTTTGGCTCAGGGTTAGAGCATCAGCCTGCGGTCCAGAGAGACCCGGGTTCGCTTCCCACTAAGGGCACGTACCTCGGTTGCAGTTTGTCCCCAGCCCTGGTTGGATCATGAGGGTGGCAGCCACTCAATGTGTCCCTTTCACATCGATGTTACTCTCTCTTCCTCTCTACCCCTCCCGCTCTATCTGAATAAAAAAAGAAAAAGAAAAAAAAACTAGACTTTAATGATATAAATTGCAACCTTTTCATTTGTCTTTGAAATGTAGTTGAATATATCTAACAAATGTTTTATGGTTTCTGGGTTTTGTGGAATATTTAGACTTTCCCCGCTTCTGCATTAAAATTATTTCCTATATATGTTCCTAGTACTTTTAGTATTTTTTTTACATTTCAGTCTTTTCTCCATCTGGTCTTCATTTGGTTTAATTTGTGAGGTAGAAATCCGAATGTACTTTTTTCCATGTCAACTCAGTTGTCACAATACTATTTATTGAATGATCTAGATTTCTTCTACTGATCTAAAATGCCAATTTTATTATTTCTACATTCCCATATATATTTGGATCTACTTCTGGAATTCCTTTCTCTTGAGTTTGTCCATCTATTCACAGCTTCAGCATCAGTTAACTACACAGAGCTTTATAACACTTGCAGTTTTCCTATAACTTTGGAAAATAGCTCTTCCCTCTTCATTTTTTTGTTCAGAATTTCATTGAAGGTGTTTAAGTAATAGAGTCACACTATCTAATTTGTTTTAATAAGATCAGCCTAGCTGGTGTGGCTCACTGGTTGAGCATCGACCCATGCACCAAGAGTTCACCGGTTCGATTCCCGGTCAGGGCACATGCCCCAGTTGTGGGCCTGATCCCCAGTGGGGGACGTGCAGGAGGTGGCCAATCGATGTTCTTTCCCATCAATATTTCTATCTATCTCACTCTCTCTTTTCCTCTCTCTCTAAAGTCAATAAAGAGAAAAATATTATTAAAAAGATCATTCTGAAGAAAGTATGAAGAAAGAAACTGCAAAGGACAAATAAGGAAGAAGCAAGACAGATGGGAGGTCATTACAAAAATCCACAAGATGATGGTGGCTCAAACTAAGGAAGTAGCAACTAAGGAACACTGGAAAGGAAGTCTGGAATATAATGGTCCTATTTTAAACATATTGATTAAAAAAGCTATTAATCATCTAAGTGTAATTAATCATCTAAAGTAGGTACCTACAGTTGAATACATAAAGCTGGAACTCACAAGTCAGGGCAAAATAAATAAAACTGGGAATCAGCTACAATATAGGTGGTGTTTAAAACCACAGGCCTGTATGAGTTACCTAGGAAGCAATGCAGATTGAGAAAAGGGACAAGAATGATAACCTGGGAGTTGGAGAAGGTATTTATTTCAAGAAGGAAGGAAAGATTAACTGTGTCATGTTACTGAAAAGATGAGGAGAATGAGAACTGAAAATTGACCATTGGATTGGCAAAATAAAAACTGATAGTGACCTTGATGAGCAGTTTCAGTGAAGTGGTGCAGACAAAAGCCTGAACAGAGTGAACTAAGGAAAGATAACATTAAAAAATGGGGGCAGAAAGTAGAGGCCACCTTTAGAGGAGTTTTTCCAAAATGGAGAAAAGAGAAATGGTAAAGTGGCTAGGGGGCCGTGGTGTGAAAGAAGGATTTTATTTCAAGAAGGATTATTGCATGTTTTTGTGTTGATTAAAATGATGAGTAGAGCCCTGGCTGGTTAGAGCGTCAGCCCATGGACCGAGGAGTCATAGGTTCAATTCCCAGTCAAGGGCATGTACCTGCATTGCAGGTTTGATCCTCGGCCCAAGTCAGGGTTATGCAGAAGGCAGCCAATCAATGTGTCTCTCACGTCAATGTTTCTCTTTCTCTCTCACCCTCCCTCCTTTCCACTCTATCTTAAAAAAAATTAATGGAAAAATATCCTAGGTGAGGATTAACACAAAAAAAGGGGGGGGGGAGAAAAAGGGGGAAATCCAGAATATATAAAGAAATTCTATAAATCAATTAAGACACAATTCAATACAAAAATGGAAAAAACTTAAAAACAGAAAATTCAAATGTTCAAAAACAAATGAAAGCAAACTCACAAGTAATTAGAGACATGCAAAAGAAGACAACAAGCCCTGGCCACTTTGGCTCAGCGGTTAGAGCTTCAGCCTGCAGACCATAGAGTCGCAGGTTCGATTCTGGTCAAGGGCATGTACCTTGGTTGCACTTCGATCCAGACCCTGGTCAGGGTTGTGTAGGAGGCAACTAGTCAATGTGTCTCTCTCACATCGATATTTCTTTCTCTCATTCTCTCTCTCCCCATCCCTGCCTCCCACCCTCTCATGTTTTCTGAAAATCAATGGAAAAATATCCTCAGGTGAGGATTTTAAAAAAGAGAGCACTGGCAGGTTTGGCTCAGAGGTTGGAGCATCAGCCCATGGACCAGAGAGTCCCAGGTTCAGTTCCTGCTAAGGGCACATACCTCAGTTGCAGTTTGTCCCCGGCTCCGGTTGGGGTTGTGTGGGTGGCAACCACTGGATGTGTCTCTCTCACATCGATCTTTCTCTCTCTCTTCCTCCCTCTCTCCCTCCCGCTCTATCTGAGGATAAATGCAAAAATGTCCTCGGGTGAGGATAAAATAAATAAATAAATACATAAATAAATACATAAATAAATAAAGAAAATAAAGAAGACAACAGCCCTGGCCGGTTTGGCTCAGCGGTTGGAGCGTCGGCCTGCGGTCCGGAGAGACCCGGGTTCGGTTCCCGCTAAGGGCACGTACTTCGGTTGCAGTTTGTCCCCGGCCCTGGTTGGTCGTGCGGGTGGCAGCCACTCGATGTGTCCCTTCACGTCGATGTTTCTCTCTCTCTCTCTCCCTTCCTCTCTCTCCCTCCCACTCTATCTGTACAAAAAATGGAAAAATATCCTCGGGTGAGGATAAAAAAAAAAAAAAGAAGACAACAAAAAGATATTACTAAACAGATTGGCAAAAAAAATCTGACAACATTAAATGATAGTGAGGCTGAGGGAAATGAGCATAATCATAAACTGCTGGTGGAAATAAAAACTGGAGTGGTCTCTCTGTGGGGCAATTTAAAAACTAAAAATGCAAATATGCTGACCCCGAAATTCCACTCTTCCACATCTACACTAGACAAACACCTGCACACATGCACAAGGAGTCATCTATAAGAATGTTCATGTAGCCCTGGCCGGTTTGGCTCAGCGGTTAGAGCATCGGCCTGCGGTCCGGAGAGACCCGGGTTCGGTTCTCACTAAGGGCATGTGCCTCGGTTGCAGTTTGTCCTCGGCCCTGGTTGGTTGTGCGGGTGGCGACCACTCGATGTGTCCCTTTCACGTCGATGTTTCTCTCTCTCTCTGTTCCTCTCTCTCCCTCCCACTCTACCTGAACAAAAAATGGAAAAATGTCCTCGAGTGAGGATGATAAAAAAAAAAAAAAGAATGTTCATGTAGCTAAGACTTTTAATGGTGAAAAAATGAAAGTAACCTAACATTCATCAATAGGTCAACTGACAAATAAAATGTAGTACCTACAATATAATACTATATAGCAGTCCAAAGGAATGTGCCAAATCTATTAGGTATCACATGGATATTTAAAAAAAACAATATTGTCCAGCTGGTGTGGTTCGACCCATGCAACAAGAGGTCGCCGGTTCGATTCCCAGTCAGGACACATGCTCAGGCTGTGGGCCAAATCCCCAGTGGAGGGCATGCAGTAAGCAGCCAGTCAATGTTCTCTTTCATCGATGTTTCTATGAGAAACATCTCTCCATCTCCATTCCTCTCTCTCTATAAAAAAAAATCAATAAAGAAAAAAAATTTTTTTAATAAAATAACAATATTAAATATTTTCCATGGATTTCTATGAAAGATTAAAAATGGTCTGAAAGGATACATACCAAATTCCTAATAGCAGTTATATCTAGGCATATAAAAAGTTATATTTTTTTAAAAAAAAAGAAAATATAAAGGTAGGAGGAAAAGAGCAAATAAGACAAATCTAACAATGATTAATTCTGTGTGGTGGGAACACAGAAGAGCAGGAGCTGGTAACATATGGCTCTGGGCCAAGCCCAGCCCACCACCTGTTTTTATAACTAAAGTTTTATCGGAACACAGCCTCTTACTATGCTGCAATGGCAGAGGTGAAGAGTTGAAACAGAAACTGTATGGCCTGCGAAGTTTAAAATACAGTATTTACTATCTAGACCTTTATACAAAAAGTTTGCTGACCTTTGCAGATTTTCTTCTTTGTACGTTCCTGTATCTTACTGTTCCCCCAAATTTGTAACTTACTGTTCCCCCAAATTTAAGACCATTTAAATAACTCGAAGGAAATTCACTCATTTCCCAGAGGAACAAAGAAAAAATTCTAAAACTGTAATTTAAAAAAAATAAAATAGAGTACTATACTATTATACTTTTTTTTTTTTATCCTCACTTGAGGATATTTTTCTATTTATCTTCAGATAGGGCAGGAGGGAGGGCGAGAGGAAGTGAGAGAGAAACGTTGAAGCAAGAGAGAAACATCCATCTGTTGCCTCCCACATGACCCCAACTGGGGCGGGGGATGAACCGCAACCGAAGTACATATCCTTAGCCAGGATCAAACCCGGGACTCTTTGATCTGCGGGCCGAAGCTCTAAGCGCTGAGCCAAACTGGCCAGGGCTACACTATTATACTTTTTTAGACCAAACTAATTCTACAACAAAGTGGTTTATTAATCATGTGGTTTTAAAATATAATTTAATGTGCAGTATTACAATCTATAACTAACTATAAAGTTAACTTAATGACAGTTCTAATGCAGTATACTGCCTAAAAGTAATTAAATAGAAGTTATCATTATCATCCTCCGACAACACAAATAATAGGAGAATTAGGAGGTATCAAATTAGGCCAAGTTATCTCTCTACATTATGGTGAAGGGTGGTCTGATTCCCTGAAAGACTTCTGCTAAAGAATGAATCTAATGTGGCTTATATTTTCTTTCATTGTGGGTTTCTTTTTTTTTTTTTTTTTATCATGGTGACATTGGTTAATAAAATTATATAGGTTTCAGGTATACAATTCTATAATACATCAACTGTATATATTGTGTTGTGTGTTCACCACCCCAAGTCAAGTCTCCTTCCATGTCAAGTCTCCTTCCATCACCATGTATCCCTATGGTCTCAATATGCAGACACACTGTCCATCAGGGAACAGCAATCCACATTGGATCATATTCTTCAAAAATAGCAACTGTTGCTGAAATATGGTCAAAAGTCTATGTCAGTCACTTTACTGTTTTGGTTGATGTACTAAAGGCCCAGGCTAATTACTAGGACACTCTTCCTGCTACCTTTGTTTTTCTTTCTTTTGTTGTTGTTGTTGCTTCCCAAGACAGAAAACAAATGTTTTGACACATATAATTAGCCATTTGGTACTTTGAGAAGTCACAAAGTACTAACCCCTGTTCCCTTACATAATAAAGCTGAAAGAAATAGCTTGTGAAGAATTTGAAAAATGACATCTAGATGTTCTGGATAAGACCAATTAAATATTTACGAATTCTAAATTCTTTAATTCTAAAAGTAGAGAAACCCTATTGTTAGATTTCAACAATTAAATAGAAATTAAAACTAAGCAAGAGGGCCACCATCCTGAACAACACAGTAACTATTAGGACCAGGAAGTTCATGAACAAGAGATTATTTCATTGGAAATAAAAGGTCATTGATGTCCTTTTTACCCTGGGAAGGCAACAGTACCTAAGACAAAAATTGGGGAAAAACTAAACAAAATGTATAACCCACACCAGACGTTATCTTTGCGTTTGGATTCAGAACCCATTCTGGTGGTGGCAAAGACAAGTGGCTTTCGCGTGATTTACGATTCCTTGGATTATGCGAAGAAAAATGAACCCACAGACTTGTTAAGACATGGCCAATGTGAGAAGACCTCAAGAAAACAGAGGAAGGAATGCAAGAACAGAATGAAATAGTCAGGGGAACCGCAAAGACCAATGCTGGTGCTGGCAGAAGTGAGTTGGGGATTGGACAACAGGAATCGAGTCTTCAGTGACTTTATCTGTGGTGACTGAAGATTTTTCATGAGAGGATTAATAAACTAAGAACTTTAAACAAAAAAACTGTAAGCAAGCTAAAGAGAACCTCATTACCCTGTGCTGTTCTGAAACAGGCGTGGTGCATTTGTAAGAATGATCCAAGCTCATTTCCCCAAATGCTACCCACAGTCTTGGGATGCCTTAAGGCTTGAAAAAGAGTTCTTTCTTGACTCTCACTGTAGTAATGTGTAAAATGAGGGTGACAGCCAAAGGGCCCCAAACCAGATCCTCTTTCAACAGCTCCTCCCATGGGCAATCTGTCAGTGTCCTGGAATCACAGAAGTCAAAGATGCAGCCCTGAAATTCCTTACGAAAGGAGCTGTTATAAATTTTTCTGAACTTGCTAAAGGTCCCTTTGAAAGACAACTTGGGCCCTAGCCGGTTTGGCTCAGTGGTGAGAGCATCAGCCTACGGACCAGAGAGGCCCGGGTTCGATTCCCAATAAGGTCACATACCTTGGTTGCAGTTTGTCCCCGGCCCTGGTTGGGGTTGTGTGGGTGGTGACCAGTCGATGTGTCTCTCTCACTTCAATGTTTCTCTCTCTCTCTTCATCTCTCTCCCCCTCCCGCTCTATTTGAGGATAAATGCAAAAAAAAAAGGATAAAAAAAATTAAAAAAAAAAAAAAAAGATAACTTGGAATAGAGCATGTCCACGTGACAATGGGTATCGATGGAACCCTTCTCTAAGTTTGGCTCCCAGTGGCTCCTTGGCAGGGAGCTAGATGGGTGTCGAACAGGATGGCATCTCCAGCTCCTGGAATGTTTTCTCCTTCATATACTCTTCTTCTAAGCTTCTGGAGAAACAAAATGAGCAAGAATTCTGGGATATGCCTTCCTCTGTCACCTCCAGATCTCTGGAGGTGTTTTGGGAGCTCACTGTAGAGTTGAGGGAATAATCCCTCAGGAAGCCCCAGCTGCTCCTCCCAACTGCAATGCGTCACTGCTGCTGCTGCTGCTGCCTATGGAGGGGTAGACAGAAGACTTGGGACCAGTCCAACAGCTGGCATAGTCACACTCAGAACTACTGTACAAATGAGCTGGTACATGACACAGTCCACGGGGAAGGCAGAAAGCTCTGGAACTGCTGAGAGTTTCAGAAACATGGGTTCCTCCTAAGAGAAACTGACTGTGGAGACCTCATCCACATCGGACCAGCCACTTCCTAAAGAGGTGTGTTCCATCACCACCTCCCTTTCTTAAGGCTTTTGGCTTTCTAAATGAGAGTCAGAGTCATCCAACAACTCTAAGGGTGGAGGGCGCGTCAATAACTATCCTTTGGTCAGCAAGCGGCTCCTCACTGGGTTTCTCTTGAGGGTCTATAACCACTCTGTCACAGAAGCTGCTCCTCTCCAGCACAGCCTTTCTTCCTCTTTCACTCTGATGGCCGGGGCTGACTCTCCCTCTTTCTGGAGGGCAGACATGGTGGCACTCCCAACTGGTCCTTCTCCACGGTCGGTCGGGGTGCTGTCCTGTGTTTGGTTTTGCTGTAGTGGCAGTCTCTCCCTTCCTTTTTTGGTATCGACTGTCCCAGGGTGCCCAGGATAGCCTTCAGGTAGATCATTATAGAGCCTTGGTCTCAAAGTCTATCTCTCTTCCTTTTCTTTTTCATTTTTAAAATGTTTTAAGTTATAAATTTATAGAAGTGAGATTGGTTAAAAAAATCATACAGGTTTTCTCTTTCTTTTTTAATCCTCACCCAAGGATATTTTTCCATTTATCTTTAGACAGAGAGTGGGAGGTAGGGAGAGAGAGACACACACATTGATTGGTTGCCTCCCGCACGACCCCAACCAGTGCCAGGGACCGAACAGCAACCCAGGTTCATGCCCTTGACCGGAATTGAACTCAAGACTCTTTGGTCCACAGGTCGATGCTCTAACTGCTGAGCCAAACTGGCCAGGGCAAAACCATATAGGTTTTGAGTGTACATTTCTATAATACATGTTCTGTACATTGTATTGTGTGTCCAGCCTCTTCTTTTTCTGAACCTTGTTTGGTTCCTCAATTTTATCATTCATTTTTTTAAATCCTCACCAGAGGACATTTTCCCATTTATCTTCAGTCAGAGAGGGAGGGAGGGGGAAAGAGAGAGAAACATCGATGTGAGAGAGACACACTGACCAGCTGCCTCCCACACCAGGACCGGTAACCTAAGTACCTGCCCTTCACCGGCAACTCTCCAGTCCACTGGTTGACGCTCTAACCACTGAGCAAACAGGCTAGGGCCAATTTTATCATTTTGACCTTCAACTTCAGCTGCAAACTCATAGTTAATGGAATTACAAGAATTATATTCGGAATTAACCTTAAGGCTACAGATTTCCCCCTCTAGAGGAGCCATTTCTTCTAGAGAGGGGTTAGCAGGGTGCAGAAGGGATGCCCCTGACAAGAGAAACACCCCTGTGCTCCAAATCAGGCAGCCTTTGGAGGTAGCCCATCCACACCTGGGCCAGAGGAATGGGAGGAGAAAGAAGAGGAGGAATTTTGGCAGCGGGATGAGCCTTGGTGTGCAGGCCACATTGTCCTCCTCCTGGGCTTTCTCCTCCTGGGCTCTCAGGTGCTTGGGGCGCTGGCCACTGAAGGGTGCACATCACTGGTCTCCTGGAGGCAGCTGTACTTGTGGAAACACCCTACCGAAGTGCTGCTCTAGTGGTAGTGGCCTTGAGCTGCTCCGATGCCATGGACACCTTTTCCCCTTCTTTCCACTGCCCATTACAGTTCTCTCCATTTCAGAGATGCCAGAGCGTTTCAACCGTTTGCGATTCCAAAGCACTTCAGAGAAGTCAAAACGCTGCAAGATTTTCTAAAGGCTTTGGTTCAGTTTCCAAACACACAATATGTTTCTGCGATTATCAAACACTTCAGTTTGCACAACGGTACATCGGAGATGCCAAAGGTTTCCAGGACTACAGGAGCTTTGTCTATACATGGTGGCAGGACCAGCAGCTCTTGGGAGGGCGCGCAGCCTTTGTCCAAGAGGCCGAGAGGCCTGGATCACCTATAGCGGGAACAGAGCAGGGCTGGACCTGACGGCGGGCACACAGCCCTCCCTGCTCCACAGCTGCCCTCAGGAGCGCTACCTTGGAACCCTGGCCCACCCTGCCCACCCTCTGTCCCTGCACCTTTGGCCCCAGACCTCCAGCCCCAGCTGCTGCCAGCTGGCCACCTGCCCCCATCCTGCAGCCTCCACCCTCTGAGAGAGAGAGAGATGGAATCCACCAGGACCTTTGTTTTTCTAATTCTAGCAAGTCTTCCTTTATTAATTCATGGGGAACAACCCAAGCAAAATTTCAACATCCCCTCCATCAATCTTGCACAAATTTACCTTCTTTATCACTTTCACAGATTCTTTATTAGCAGGGGTTATGTTGTCTTCCAAGTTAAAGCCTCTTTAAATTAAGGTAAAGCTGAAATGTCTTGACAGCTAAGGAGTTAGCAGATATAGCTTGCCTGCTCATGTTTACATTCTTACTACCTTGGCGGGCTTTAAAATTGGAAAGCCAGTTATGACTTGTAAACCTTTCTGCCTCACTGTCACCTTTCAAATCATCAAAAATAAGTCATGCCTTAGCACAGATGGTAAGAGCTCATTATGTCAGCACTGATCTTACAGCGGTGTGGCCAGGATTTTATCCATTTATTCCATTATCCTTGCCTGGTTATAAGATAATTTTGTGAACTAAAGGGTGTATTTGCTTTAATGATGCTTTTGGGTTTTTTGAGCATTATCTCTAATATTCTATAGGATACATTCTCCTAAATTAAGAGAATGAGATATTGCAGCAGTAATCTGGCCTTCTTCACAGAGTTTTGTAACATTTAACTTCTGTTCCAAATTTACTAAATTCTGGACACATTTTTTTAGCACTACTAGCACCACCACTTAACGAATCTGAATGACACTGCTATTTGATATAAAAAATTATTTTTAACTGTATCAAGAGCAAATGTTAAGAGAGCAGCATAAGAGTCACCAAAACATTAACCTAAGATCTAAGACATTAGGTTCATGTGATATTGGTGAAGAATGATGGGAATTTTGTTTTCCTGCTAGTGATGATGATACAGGACCATAATGATATCATTACAATCCTCTCAGACTGTCAGATTTGAAATTACGCATTTCTTCAAACTTTTTTTTAATTTTGGGAAATTTTACAAAATTTCAAATTTGAGACCTAAAGTAGGAATTTAAATATTTTTACTTTGCAATGTTTTCAGCCTGACATAATTCAAAGATACATAAAATGACACTATATTAAACTTTTTCAAAAGACTTTCTAGTCTAAAAGAAAATTACTTGAATGCAGTAAAAGAGAAAAATAAGCATCCAAATGGAATTAACAAGTATTTAAAGAAATTAAGGAACCAGACACAAATAATCAAATAAATCAGGAATGCATTCTTAGTAATAATGTAATTTTAAGATCTGAAAACAGCCCTGGCCAGTTTGGTTCAGCAGTTAGAGTGTCAGCCCACAGACCAGAGAGTCCAGGGTTCGGTTCCCTCTAAGGGCACGTACCTCAGATGTAGTGTGTACCCAGCCCCAATTAGGGTCGTGTGGGTGGCAACCAGTCGATGTGTCTCTCTCATGTCAATGTTTCTCTCTCTCTCTTCCTCCCTCTCTATCTGAAGATAGATGTAAAAATGTCCTCGGGTGAGGATAAAAAAAAAAAAAAGATTTGAAAACAAAAATTAATGCATAATACATTACTCCAATTTTTGTTGCTGTTGTTGTTGTTAAACCTCACCAGAGGATATTTTTCCACTGATTTATTTAGATAGAGTGGTAGGGCCCTGGCCAGTTTGGCTCTGTGGTTAGGGCCTCAGCCCGTGGACCAGAGAGTCCCAGGTTCGGTTCCTGCTAAGGGCACATATCTCGGTTGCGGTCTGTCCCCAGCCCTGGTTGGGGTTGAGTGGGTGGCAGACACTCGATGTGTCTCTCTCTCATCAATGTTTCTCTCTCTCTCTTCCTCCCTCTCTCCCTCCCACTCTATCTGAAGATAAATGAAAAAAAAAAAAAAAAGTCCTTGGGCGAGGATGAAAAAAAAAGAGTGGTAGGGAGAGGTGGAGGGAGAGAGGGGTAGAGGTAGAGAAACATCAATGTGAGAGAGCCACATCAGTTGGTTGCCTCCCACACAACCCCAGCTGGGGCTGGGGATCGGACCTGCAACCCAGATATATGCCCTTGACCTGGAATCAAATCCATGACCCTTCGGTCCTTGATCTGATACTCTAAGCACTAAGCCAAACTGGTCAGGGCAATTATGACTCCATTTTTTAAAATACTAAGCTGCAAATAGAAATGTACTCAAATATATATTAGAAGACTATATCCAACATGAAAATAAAGTGGCATTATCAAGCAAATATTAACAATACAACTTACATTTTCAATTATCTTTGCTGCCTCTTTAGTAACTGCACCTGTTACAATGAAAACATACATTATTATCCCCAGAATATACAGAAGTAAACACAAAAACCAAGAAGTTACTTTCCTCTCACTAGGGTGATCTACAGTCTAGTCCATAATTTCTCAAAAATGGTCTAAGAGAACTTGGCCTCAGTATCACCTAGGGTCCTTGGTAAAGGTAAGGATTCTGGGGCTGCAATCCCACCCGACTGTATTAGAATTTCTGGTGTAAGAGGCAGCTATATGAAAACCATTTGGGTTCTTTAAAAAATAAACTATACATGCCACTTCCTTTCCTCTCCACTTCTCTCCAAGACAGAGGAGCATGTTTCATATAAATGTAAATATTAAATAGAGAAACAACTATAACAAAAATTAATGAAAAAAATGTAAATATTACCAATAATAGCTATTCACACTAGACAATACTCACTTCCACAATCTAAACAAATATCTTTAAACCAAGTCATACCTTTTAAAACACTGTTAGTGTTCCCTGTGGGCTGGGCAGGAGATACTTTTGCTAATGACACCACATTGGTTATAATTGGTGTTGTATTTGTCCTTGCAGAAGGGAGCGCCATTGAAGCAGCTGGTGCCTTAGAAATATTTACTGATTAAAATAAAAAGGTAAGACCTAGTATAAACAAAAGTGTCACACACAACAACTAGATTTTCAAGATACAATGCAAATATCTAACTCTATAATGTTGGGTTGGGTGATTCTGGTCAGATTAGTGTTCACTAGGATTTAAAGAGAGACTGAGTCTCTAAAATTATAAATTTGAAATGATATTTAACAGGTAAAAATATAGGTATTAATTTCAGGGTTGGCTGGGCTATTCTATTAATGAGTATTAAAACTCCTACACCTATGTTGCTTCAAATAAAAATTTAACATGACAATTTTTACACAGAAGTTGGTGACGTAGCTGTACATCCACATAGGAACACTTGTTTTGTTAACCCACATCATAGAATGAAAATTCTACCACCCACCTGGCGAATCTCAGGGAATGGATGATAACACAAAAGATTATCACAAGGCATATCTGGATTAGGGTGATGATTAATAAAACTGCAAAGGTAGACAAGAGCTACACAGTAAAGAGTCCAAAGCACATGGACTCTGTCAATTCAACAGCATTCCAGGCTTTGATCAGAGAATATAATACCAAATGTTTTTCATCTAAGTCAGTGAAGTCCTATCCTACTTCAGGGAACTACTTTAAAAACATGCCACGTATCTATCTATTCATCTGGAGATTCTGACCACATTAGCTGTCCTACTTGCAAAATTATTTTATTCTTAGCCAAGAAAAACTTCGCTACCCATGAAGATCTGGTCTACTTTATTTTTTGATATAATTAATGTGTTGTTCTTTTTTCCTTGGCTACAAGCAAGCTCAGGATCAAATCTTATGCCAATCACAACTATATTAATATATTTATATCCTCTCCCTTTGTTTGCCCCAATTTCCTATTTTAATTTCTAGTTTATTAACTGAATAGCATAGATCCCTCAGTGTAAGTTATTTATGTACAGATAAATTCAATCAAAGCAATCAAATCTAATTTTCCTATAAAGTCAGTGCTTCTACATTTATTATTCTTGGTGTGTTTGATTATGATAGCAAAAAGTATCAGGATTAATTTTCCCTCAAGGGTAATCTTTAAGGATTCTTACAGGAAAATTTAAGGAAAGTCAGGCTATCTGAATCTAGTGAAACATTGTTTTTATTATAATATTTACAACTGTGTACACTAACACAGTTGTATATCCTAGCACAAACATAAAAATCCCACTAGCCAAGTTTAATTTTACCTTTTCTTTGTGAAACAGGGTCACTTGCAATTTGCTGTTGACAAAACGCCAAGACACAAAACAGATTACAGAAGTGTTTGATGTTTCCTCGCCATTTTATGGACTCACTTAGCTTACCCTGTCGTTTACAAGCATCACACTTGGCCATCTGAGAAAAAAATTAAGACAGGATAGGCTTAAAACAATAATATAATGAAAAGATAACATTATAAAACCAGAAGGCACTATGAAAACATGATATGAGAGTCAGCTGAAATCACAAAAATGTAAGATTTCTACCTTAAAATATTGTGGTTATTCTCCAATGATACATCCAATAAGGAGATCATATCCAAAATTTATAAAGAACTCAACACCAAAAAAACAAACAATCCAATCAAAACATGGGTAGAGAACCTAAGTAGATATTTCTCCAAGGAGGGGACACAGATGGTCAATAGCCATATAAGACACTCAATGTCACTAATCATCAGAGAAATGAAAATTAAAACCACAATGAGATAATCACCTCACACATGCCAGAATGGCTATTATCAATCAATCAACAAACAATAAGTGCTGGCAAGGATGCGGAGAAAAGGCAACCTTCATGCACTGTTGGTGGGAATGAAGACTGATGCAGACACTATGGAAAACAGTACAGAGGTTCCTCAAAATATTAAAAATAGAACTGCCTTATCAGTGATTCCACGTCTGGACATTCATCCAAAGAAAAGCAAAATACTAACTTGAAAGAATATATGCACCCCTATGTTTACTGGAGCATTGTTTACAATAGCCAAGATATGGCAGCAATCCAAGAACCCATCAATAGATGAGTGGACAAAAAAGCTGTAGTATATATATATAACGGAACATTACTCAGCCATAAAAAAAGAATAAAATCTTACCATTTGCGACAGCATGGATGGACCTAGAGAGTATTATGCTAAGTGAAATAAGTTAGTCAGAGAAAGACAAATACCATATGATTTCCCTTATATATGGAATCCAAAGACAGAATAAACAAACAAATTGAAACAGACACACAGAGAGAACAGACCAATGGCAGCGAGAAAGGAGGGGGATTGGGGGAAAGGGTGAAAAAGGCAAAGAGATTAAGAAGTACAAAATGGTAGTTACAAAATAGTTATGGGGATATAAAGTACAGCATAGGGAATATAATCAATAATATTATAATAACTATGTACAGTGCCAGGTGGGTACTTGAAATATTAGGGGAACACTATGTAAAGTAGATAATTGTCTAACCACTCTGCTGTACATCTGAAACTAATACAAAATAATATTAAATGTAAACTGCAATTGAAAAATAAAAAATATATATTGTGGTTAAAAATATATATTCTTAATTGTTTCATATAGATACCTTCAACAAGATAATATAAAAGTTGATCTCCTGTTTTCAAAATTACCAGTGAAGGAATCTAAAGACAGATTCTATTTTTAAAAGGTTAAGAGGCAGCATATTACAGTAGAAAGAATATAGGCTTTGGAGAATCAAGACTGATTCATTCAACAAATAACTAATGAGGTATCCTTTGTCTTGAGCACCAAGATAGGTCCAGGTCATATAATTATGAAAAAGACAGTCCGGCTAGTGTGGCTCAGTGGTTGAGCGTCGACCCATGCACCAAGAGGTCACCGGTTGATTCCTTGTCATGACACATGCCCAGGTTGTGGGCCTGAATCCCCAGTGGGAGCATGCAGGAGGCAGCCAGTCAATATTCTCTCATCGATGTTTCTCTCTCTCCCTCTCACTTCCTGTCTTTCTAAAATCAATAAAGGAAAAAAAAAAAAGACAAACCTCCCCTCAAGATTATATTTTGAGGGGTAAGGAGACAAGCAAATAGGTGATTTCACTGGAATATTATAGGTACTAGCTAGCTGTCATCTACCAGCTTACTTTTTTTCCTTGTTTATAAACTAGCAATAATATACCTACCTCTTGGGATTTTAGTGAGGATTAAATAAAATAACACTTATGAAGCATAGGACATGTATTAGCAGTTCAATTAATTGCAGCTTTCATTGTTAACCTTTCTAAAGTAATTTTATTTAAAGGAGGTGGGTGAGGTCAGTCATAGTCATTTGATCTATGAAATGAGAACAAGGTTTGACTTCAATTCCTCAGAGTAACCTTCTGTATGAGAGAGGCTTAAGGCAACTTAACTATGTAAAGTTCTAACTTGAAAAAACTACAAAGTTATAACTAAGGTCAATGTGATTTATAAGAAAGCAAAATTTAAAAAGAATATATCCTCAAATTAACAAAGTCTCCAGATATTCTATACTCTTTACCCCAAACATTTCAAGTTTATAATCAATTGATTTTGCTTTAGGAGCCCATAGTTTATTTTACCCAGTTCTAAACACAAAATTTTATTCACATAATCTGAATATATTTTAAACAAAAAAAAAATTTTTACAAACTTCAGAAAGCCAAAGAGTATATTATATTTACCTGATAAAACAGAACTGTAAATTTGGACATGCAGTCTTCACAACAAAACTCTTCTAACTTGCCCTCCAATCTGTTTTCTACCAAATTAGGGGATGTCTGGGAACAATAACTGCACATCCTACAGTAGTTTCCCCATCGTTCTCCAAAATCACGGGCAGAGAGGTATTTGCAAACTAAGAACCAGAAAGGATAAAAGAAAGAAACATCAAATTTACATTAATTTGAAGGAGGAAAAGTGAGTCTTACAGCTTTAGACGCCAACTTTAAGTTAACTTCTAAATACTGAACACAATTATGTCTCTAGGTTAAAGGTTAGTCTTTATATTCACAAAACAAACTTGTATCACCTTTTACATATACTCTAAATGTTAGTCATCTATATTCAGAAACATCAGAGGTATACAAGTTTCTTAACGTAAGAAACCATAATTGCTTAGGTACCCTCTTCACAAATGGGTGCAAGAACAAAAAGATTTCTGAAGTCATAGCTAAACTTATGAAGAGATTTTCTGTACTCTATACTAATACCATCGATCTAATTATAGTTCAGAATTTTTTCTTTACTGAGATTATAACATTTAAAAAGACAGACTTTTGCCCTGGCCAGTTTGGCTCAGCAGTTAGAGTGTCAGTCTGCAGACCAAAGGGTTGCATGTTTAATTCCTGGTCCTAGCAGGAGGCAACCAATCGATGTCTCTCTCTCACATCAATGTTTCTTTCTCTCTTTCTTTCTCTCCCCCTCCCTCCCTCCTTCCAACCCTTTCTAAAATAAAAATAAAAAATTTTAATCAATGGAAAAATATCCTCAAGTGAGGATTAACAAAAAAATAAATCCCCCTGGCCAGTTTGGCTTAGCAGTTAGAACACAGGTTCAATTCCGGTCAAGGGCACATATCTCGGTTTCAGTTCAATCCCCAGCCCTGGTCGGTCATGTGGGAGGCACCAGTTGATGTATCTCTCTCACACTGATGTTTCTTTCTCTCTGGCTCTCCTTCTCCCTCCCTCCCCCCACTATCTGAAAATAAATAGAAAAATATTCTAGGGTGAGAGTTTAAAAATAAATAGTCTGGCCGATGTGGCTCAGTGGTTGAGTGTCGACCCATGCACCAAGAGGTTGCCGGCTCAATTCCCAGTCAGGACACATGCCCAGGTTGTGGTCCCAATCCCTAGTGGGGAGCATGCAGAAGGCAGCCAATCGGTATTCTCTCTCATCCATGTTCCTATCTCTCTCTCCCTCTCACTTCCTCTCTCTCTAAAATCAATAAAGGAAAAAAATAAATGAGTAAATAAATTTTAAAAAAAGATAAACTTTTGTTAACTGATGTCTCAACAGAAACTTTGCAGGCCAGCAGGGAGTGGCAAGAAGTATTCAGAGTGATGAAAATCAAGGATTTACAACCAACATAACTCTACCCTGCAAAGTTATCATTTAGAATCAAAGGACAGATACAGAGCTTCCCAGACAAGAAAAAGCTAAAGGAGTTTATCACCACCAAACCAGTATTACATGAAATGTTAAAGGGTATTCTTTAAGAAGAAGAAAAATAAAAGATTAAAAATATGAACAATAAAATGGCAATAAATACATATCTATCAACAATTGAATCTAAAAATGAAAATAAATGAAAAGCAGAACATAAAAAAATAAAAATTAAAAAACAGACTTTAAAATGAGTTAAATGTAAACTCAATTAAAAAGCTTCAAATTATACCTGATAAAACAAAAATTACTTGAAAATTGATTGTAAATTTATAGCCCACCTCATAATAAATACCTCATAACAATCACATGCTCTGTGTTGATAAAACTGAACTTTTTTCTTTACCTTCACTACAGAATGGCTTATCAACCCCTGAGAATCGTACAGTCTCCTTTATAATTTTCTGTAGTTTACAGTAGTCACACATTGCTATAACTTTATTTTTCTTTTTGTAGTCATCAGAGCAAGTCTTGCCACAAAACAGAAACATTTTACCCTGCAGAGAAAGAACAGTCATTAAAACCTAATTAAGCAGTTGCTTTATCTTTAAGAAATCCTTTTCCTTGTCATTTCAAAGCAAATTAATTGATTATCAAAGATGCAGAGACAAAAATTCTTCTTGGATAAGTTTATATTCAATCCCTTTCATGATCTCTCTTTACCTTGTAGAAAAGAAGCTCTGGTTTTGTGGCAAACAGATGGTTACAGTGCTGACACTTGAGTTTAACAACTGCTTGGGTTGAAGCAACTTGTTGGGAATGTGAAGAAAGAGACTGGAGGCTGGCTACAGCAGAGCCACTGATGGAGCTGAGGGGAACTGCAGAGGTGTTGTTGTCTCCTCCTGTTGACACTGCTGCCCCAGAGGGTGGGCTTACTTGGCCCTGAGACAGGGGTACTGTTGAAGAGTTTGTTCCTTTTGGCTTGTTAAATACATTCTGATTGAATACAAATAAAGCAATGATTTTAACAATTGAGAAATAACAGAACTTGATAATTTTCATTTTCTCATTTTAATAAATTAATTCCCATGCAAACATTTCTTTAAATTGTATAAAGTAGTACACAGAAAAAGTTTAAATGGCATGGTTCCAGAACAGAAGGACTGAGAAATGCAGGCTTTCAAGACAAAGACCTTCTAATATATATGACCCTAACAAATTAGAGCAGGTCTCTCCTTTCCCCCAAGATACCCTTCCACCTGCACCCCCATTACCAACCAGCCTCTGACGGCTATTAAAGCACAGTGGCCACCAGTGATGTCTTTCTCTCTAGTGCCAGGGACACTGCATCAGGCATCTTCCCACCCTGGAGGATCTCTAAACTACTTCTCTGAGAGTGAAGAGAAAATGTGATAAGTAATTAAAGGCTTACAATTCCATGCCAGGAGTCATTATGTATCTGGCCCAGGATGAGAGGAACACATGAACATATCACCATACCACATATCCAAATCAAATCCTAGCTTCCATAGCTGAACATCATTGTTTTTTCTAACTTAAATTTAATCTTTTATAAGTATGGACCACTAGCAGTTAACATTTTGCCACAGATCGATCGATACCTAAGAGCACTGCAGGGGTAAAATACTACCTTGGATCGTACCTGGAAAGCCACAACACAATTGGAGCTGCAGAAGCTGTATATAGTTCCATTGGACATAGCTAGATGATACTGAGGAATTGCTGAGGTTTTACAACTATGACACAAAACCTGGACACCTTGGTAACAAAAAAAAAACAAAAACAATGAATAAGTTACCTGTGTAACTTATAATCCAAAAATGTATTAGCATAAAACAAATAATCCAAAAATGTATTAGCATAAAACTACAAATAATAATATACAAAACTAAACTCAAGGAACTTAAAATTTTTTTTTTTATCCTCACCCGAGGACATTTTTGCATTTATCTCCAGATAGAGGAGGAGGGAGAGAGGGAAAAAGAGAGAGAGAAACATCAATGTGAGAGAGACACATCGACTGGCTGCCACCCACATGACCCCAACAGGGGCTGGGGACAAACTGCAACCGAGGTACATGCCCTTAATGGGAACCAAACCCAGGACTCTCTGATCCGTGAGCCAACACTCTAACCACTGAGCAAAACTGGCCAGGGCCAAAAATCAAGAAAATTTAAAATAAACTGTAAAGCTAACTACAACTTTCTCAATTAAGTCCCATTTACCCAAAAACTTGGAACTTATGTGGCGTTTTTTTGTTTTTTTCACATATAAAACTACAAAAAAAAACACCAACCTCAACCAAGGAAATCTGCGAAAAACTATATTTACTTAAAAATCAATTCTTTGAAACTAAACCAATCTTGGGTCTTTATTTAACCATACAGATAAATTTAGTTTACAACAAAATGAAAGAAAAGCAGTTTTAATATTCTTCTTTAGTTACTAAATCTATAAATTGATCAAATTTAAACATTACCCGAAGAAGTAACTGTCTTAACTCTGTAAGCAGATAAGCAATTAATAGAGCAGAAAAGTTCGGTTTTTCCTGAGTCATTCGTAGTCTCAATCATTTCAGCTGAGGGCCTCAATGATTTCCCCAAGGCATACGGAGGGGTCTGGGCTGAATTCTGTTAAGAAAATAAAATAACATTCACATGCCTAAGCATATAATACATATATACATATTGTTTAAGAAAAGAAAAGCTACCTACAACCACTACCTTTGGTTGAAATATTTGAGCATGACAGTGAGGACACACCAACCACAGACTTTTCTGAAAGTTGGGATGTGGGAAATTTGTTTTTTCAGACAATAATAAAATGTTAACTGAAGAAAATTAATAACTAGTCAGATATATTAGCAATACAAAGCACATTAAAAGTAAAATTAGCCCTGGCCGGTTTGGCTCAGCGGTTAGAGCGTCGGCCTGTGGTCCTGAGAGACCCGGGTTCGGTTCCCGCTAAGGGCGCGTACCTCGGTTGCAGTTTGTCCCCGGCCCTGGTGGGTTGTGCGGGTGGCAGCCACTCGATGTGTTCCTTTCACATCGATGTTTGTCTTTCTCTCTCTGTTCCTCTCTCTCCCTCCCACTCTATCTGAACAAAGAATGGAAAAATGTCCTCGGGTGAGGATAAAAAAAAAAAAAAAAAAAGTAAAATTAGATAGTCATAAAATCCTTCTCTCATCACAAATAATCAGAGAAGACCAGGTAATGCAGGAACCAAAGGGTCATCCTCAATGTAGGGCTGGACATCAATCTAGGGGACAGTCTACTTTCTTTAAGGTTACTTAACTAGTAAAACTCTTTAAGAGGAGAAGATAGAAATGATGTTTAATGTATATTAGGTCAACCTGCAGAATGGCTCGTTTTCAAGCTACGTTTCATAATAAAATTTGCCTGTAAGTTTATTCATATTTTAAGAAACAATAATAATAATAATGGCTACCATTTATAATAAATTACCAATATCATTACTTATTGAGTGTTTACCATGGGCCAGGACTCATGCTAAGCAATTCATATACATTGACTGTATCATAGGATTCTTTAAACAACATAGTGAGATATTTTTAAAAATTAACAAAAAGTTTAAATTATCTTTAATTAGATTACCTTAACAAATAAACAGAAAAGTAAGAGATTAAACTTATTTTACTGACTCCAAAGTTCAGGCTTCTAACTGCTATCCTAATACTGTCACTGACACAATAATAATATAAGGTCTCTCAGTAAGAAATTATATGGGAAAATAAATGGTAGGAATATATAAATTGTGAGGTTTCATTACATAATCTTCCTGGTAAAAGAAGAACATCATTTACACAAGTTTACAGAATACAATACTAGTAACAAAATTAGGAATGAAACTGATTTTTGGATCATATATATAAAAATAAAATATTCTAGTCCGGCCAGTGTGGCTCAATGGTTGAGCGCTGACCAATGCACCAAGAGGTCGCTGGTTCGATCCCCAGTCAGGACACACACCAGGCTGTGGGCTCAATCCCCAGTAGGGGGCATGAAGGAGGCGGCCAACCGATGTTCTCTCTCATCAATGTTTCTATCTCTCTCTCCCTCTCACTTCTTCCCTCTCTAAAATCATATAAAGAAAAAAAACTTTTTTTTTAAAAAATGACACAAGAAAACTTTAAAAAATAAATATTCTATTCCTATGACAGGAGTAACCAGACTGCCAAAAGCTAAAATTCCTAGAAAAGTAATTCTTTTCAAAGATGAATGTCCATAATCAACTGCTCAGAGGAATTAAATATAAATCAAACTTTCTAACTAAAAAATGTTTTTAATTATTACTTACATCCTCTTATAAAAATATAACCTTTTAAAGACCCCCCCAAGTCATTCAGCAATAATTAAATTTACACAAATTGATATATTTAGTAACCAAATGAATGTATTATTCATTACAATAAAAAATTAGCTAAAGTAGTCTAATAAAGCAATGTTGCCAAAATAATTATAATTCATTCCAAAATACATTAAAAATTACTTTCTAAAAGGAAAAGATATGCTTTAGATTCACTGATTTTATCTTTTTTTTTTAAATCCTCACCCGAAGATATTTTTCCATTGATTTTCAGATAGAGTGGGAGGGAGGGAGGAAGAGAGAAAGAGAAACATTGATGTGAGAGAGATACATAAATTGGTTGCCTCCTGCATGACCCCAACGAGGACCAGGGATCAAACTGCAACACAGGTACATGCCCTTGACTGGAACTGAACCCGTGACTCTTTGGTCCGAGGGCCGACACTCTAACCGCTGAGCCAAACTGGCCAGGGCTGATTTTATCATATTTTGACTTTCAGTCATAATTTATTTACAATAATATGGGGGTTCTCTTTACTATCAATATACCATAACGTATTTTAGACTTATAGCATATCATGAAATTACATGTGTAAATTCCTGGCCATGAAAATCTTAAAAAATGATCAGTTCACATATATCATCTCACTACCACAATCAACCCTTTTATAGGAAACTATCCAATATTTCTGGATGGGAAATCACACACCAGCATCAACTGATGGGAAGTGCTTACTCTTCTCTTTTATTTTTTAAAGAATAGTTTATTGATTTTTAGAAAGAGAAACATCCATGTTAGGGTATTAACAACCACTGGCTGCCTCCTACACACTCCCTCCCAGGGATAGAGCCCACAACCCAGGCATGTGCCCTGACCAAGAATCGAACCAGCAACCTCTCAGTGCGGGGGACAGTGCCCAATCAAGCCACATCGGCCATTCATCCCTGTGCAGCCATCTCAGAGGGGTGAGCCCAACTATATACAACAGACTGACTGATATTCATACCTGTTTATATGCTGTGACACTTGTTGAAGTAAAAACCTTCTGGGACTGGCAAGAACCAGAGCTACTATAGCAATAGCTCCCACAGTTCTCACAACAGTTCATGGTGAGGTTGTTGGCAGAATGAAATTGTGAAAAGCAGGCATCACTACAGAGACCATGTACCACATTTTGATACTTAACTTCAAATCGAATCTAGGAAATAAAAACACATGCACAGACAAAATAAGAGCCAGTTAAAAATCTCTGATCTTTGAGCAGAATCCCAATAAAGGTAAAATGTAACTTACATCAGCATTCTTCTGACACATACTGCACTTAGTTGAAATGCTATTGGTATATATGGTAACAACAGGTTTTTTCTTTAGCTCATAAGAAGAAAGGCATGATTGGCTGCAGAAATCTTTGCTAGGAGAGGAATTTTCAAATCGGGTTGTGATCACATTCTTTGGATTTAAAATGTCTCTAAAAATAAATAACAAAGGCAAAATGAAATGTGTTCTTCATAATAGTAATTTCTTCCTCTTTGTGAGCTAAAATAACTACATTTACTAAGGGCAGCTATTGTATAGTAGAAAATGGCTGACCCTGCATAAGGCATCTGGAAACCTGGGTTTAATGATTAGTTCTGCTACTTATTAGCTGAGTGACAATGAATGACGCAATTACTGTCTCAATTTCCTCATGTATAAAATGGAGTTCATAACACCCAATTGACAAATGTGTAAAGAAGAATTACATTTAAAATATATCCAGCCAGATGCCCATGACAAAAATAGTGAGGCTTATAGCTCCAACCAAGTTTCATCCACTGGAGCCAATGGAATAAGGGGCTATCCCATAACTCCAGACCATGAAACACTTGTCTTCTTACTAGCCAATAGCTGCCAACAGTAAAAACGTGAATGAGACAAGAAATAAATTTTTAGAAAATAAATTTAAATGCGAGATTTGGGAAACAGTGAACTACCATAGATTAATATAAAAATATTAGCATGATATATAAAATTTAGCTGAAGAGAGCAAAGAAACAGATGACAAAAGGACTACTAAGGCTTGGTATCAGAAGACAGAACCAAGAATAAGACAGAAGGACACAAATAACTGAGTTGTTCTGTGAGACACCTAGAGTCATTTTATAAGAGTTCACTGTTGCAATAAGCACTGACGGTAAAAACAGAGGCTAAGTATTGCCATTCTTCTGATTAGTATAAAAACTGAAGGAAATAGTCATTAATTAGAAACACTGGTGCAGGCCACAAAGTAAAAAAAATAATAAAAATAATATTATATACTACGATAATGTGTATGGAATAATTGCTATGTGCCAGGCAGTATTCTCCTTACTTAAATTATCATATTTAATTGTCACAAAAACTCTATGATGTATTATTATAATTGCCATTTTATAGATGAGGAGACCAAACTAGGAATCTCAAAGTCACACAGCTGGTAAGCAGTGAAGTCAAAATACAAATCTCAGCAGTCAGATTCTACAGTCTATGGTATTAATGTTTCCACTATTCTACCTCACAGCCTGTACCTTCATTATAGAACTGTTCCATGGTAAATTATAGAACAACAACGATAACAAAGTACTTTAATTTTCTAAAATCACCTATCCTTAGAAATACGACAGTGAATCTTGGAAACCAAGTGGATATATTTACACACTTACTAACTTGGAAAAGTGATTTTTCTCTAAAAACAGAGCAATAAAGAATTTTATTTAATAATTTGAATCTGCCAGTGGCATAATATATAAGTAAACCAACAAGAATGTCTTTAACGAAAATCTGTGCACATAAATATAAATACAAATGCATTCTAAGCCTTATGCAAAGAAGTAAATGTTGCACCTTAACATTTATCCTAGAAAAACCATCTCTTCCAACAACATGGCTCAAACATTTTTTTTCTAGTTTCTCTTTTAATTTATAAAAACTCTAAGAACAACTTTTTAATTTTATAGCCAAATATTATGTTTAACAGTATGATTCAACTTATCTATCTACAACGGATAAGATATCAAGTAACTTTGGCAATTTACAAAAATCAAACCCATGCTGAAAAGATAGATGTGTTACCTAATTTAGTCTAAAGAAATGTTTCATAGGCTCTGAAGGTAATGTCAAATCAAGAGATTTAAAAAAAAATTTTTTAATTCTCACCCAAGGATATTTTTCCATTTATCTTCAGATAGAGTGGGAGTGGGAGATGGGGGGGGGGGGGGAGACATTGATGTGAGAGAAACACACCAATTGGTTGCCTCCTGCTCGACTCTGACCAGGGTCAGGTACCAAACTGCAACCAAGGTACATACCCTTGACCGGAATCAAACATACAACTTCTGCAGGCCAACACTCTAACCATTGAGCCAAATCAGCCAGGGCTAATTTTTTTTTTTTTAATAAGAGCAGCACTGTGGTAAAAAGTCCCTACACAAATAACTTTTAAGAGAGATATATATATAGCCCTGGCCAGTTTGGCCCAGCGGTTAGAGTTGGCCTGCGGTCCAGAGAGACCTGGGTTCGGTTCCCGCTAAGGGCACCTACCTCGGTTGCAGTTTGTCTCTGGCCCCGGTTGGGGCCCTGCAGGAGGCAGCCACTCCATGTGTCTCTTTCACATCAATGTTTCTCTCTGTGTCTCTCTCTCTTTCTCTCTCTCCCTCCCACTCTACCTGAACAAAAAATAGAAAAATGTCCTCGGGAGAGGATAAAAAATTTTTTTTAAATCTATAGATAGATAGATAGATAGATAGATATGTGTGTGTGTGTATGTGTATATATATATATGCATTTGGATGTATAGACTATATTATGTTCTTTAAATTTTAATTCATTTTCATTTGATATTTGACATGTTGAAACAGAATATCTAAAAACAGAAAACTAAATTTACTCTTTTATTTTTTCTTTTATCCTCACCCGAGGACATTTTTCCATTTTTTGTTCAGACAGAGCGGGAGGGAGAGAGAGGAAGAGAGAGAGAGAGAAACATCGACGTGAAGGGACATACCGAGTGGCTGCCACCCGCACGACCAACCAGGGCCGGGAACAAACTGCAACCGAGGCACGTGCCCCCAGCGGGAACCAAACCTGGGTCTCTCTGTACCGCAGGCCGACGCTCCAACCGGTGAGCCAAACCGGCCAGGGCTAAATTTACTCTTTTAAATCAGCTTCATGAGGATGACATAACAGTTAAAGTAAGGTATTAGAAGGGCATTTGAGAACGATACCAAATTTTAATATTTGAGTAAAATATTTTTACATTCCTCTTTCCTTTCAGTTAGAGCTTTCCATTTTAACAGGATCTACTTTTAGATACCTAAAGCCAACACACAAGCAGATAAAGAAACTGTCCTCCATCTCCAAAGACCAAATAGAGGCCTATAAATTGTTAAGTATACATAATAATATTAATTTTACTACTAAAAATAATAAGATCCCATTTATTAAGCATTTGCTATGTGCTAGGCCTTGTGCTAACACCGTCTCATTAAAATTTGAGGAAGTTGATACTATTTGCCAATGAAGAAACTGAGGCTTAAAAAAATGAAATATCTAGCCCAAGGTCACACAACTAATAAATAATAGAGCCATGATCTAAAACCAAGCTCTTAACTTTTCTTGCTCTGAATTCGTGACTACTGACAACACACTATATTCCTAAAATTAATTACCACTGGAATAGGCAAAACATGCCAAATTCTCCAAAGGTACTAAGGTAGAAAAAGTTTATGTGACTTTGCTGTTATTCCTTTCTCTTTCTGAATCTATGCATTATTTAAAGCAACAATGATCCCTCCAAAAAACTCACAAGGATTTTTTTTAGAAATAAACACATTAGCCCTGGCCGGTTTGGCTCAGCGGTTGGAGCGTCAGCCTGCAGTCCAGAGAGACCCAGGTTCAGTTCCCACTAAGGGCATGTACCTTGGTTGCCGTTTATTCCCGGCCCCAGTTGGGATCGTGTGGGAGGTAGCCACTCAATGTGTCCCTTTCACGTCGATGTTTCTCTCTCCCCCACCCCTCCTTCTCTGTCTGAACAAAAGTGGAAAAATGTCCTCGGGTGAGGATAAAAAAAAAAAAAATACTACAGAAATAAACACATTATATTTGTGGCCATTTAAAGTTTTTATCTTCTAAAGAATTAAATAATTTTCATATACTATTTCATTGTGAGTGATAGTATTTTATTCTATACTTCACTAACATTCAAGATAAATAATTTTGAATAATTATTGTCTATGATTACAAGATATATGAGTGATCCTACAATTCCCACAAATCGTTTGTTATTTCTTTCCATAGCAAAACTTAAAACTGAAAGAGATAAGGAAAACTGGTTCAGGTAGTATTTTTAACACCAAGTCATTTATTTAATTTTACCAAACTTCAGAATCTGCAAATTTCTCAATAGCTAAAAAGCTATTTCCATAGAAATGTGCTAAAGAGATATAAAGTAGCAACAGTATGTTGAACTAAACTATATACACACTAAAAACATAAAAACAGATGTAATTAAGAATTTTTTACTTTGAGCAGTTGGTGCAGGTTTTCTTGGGAGGAGGTGGTAGGCAGACAGGTGAAGAATATCTGGTGATGCACCGCGTAGAGCAAAAGAGCTGAGTAGATCCTGTCTTATGATATGCTGTTTGCCCCTTATAAAGCATTTTTTTACAACCAGAACAAACAGCCTGCAAAGCTATAGCTGGAACTGAAGGAAGCAATGAATTTGGGCCAGGTGATACAAGAGGAAATTGAAAGCCTGGGGTCAACTGTTGGGCTATTAAAAAAGAAAAAGAAAAAGTTTTAGTATCAATACAAACACATTTACATTCTCTATTTTTAGGACAATTCCCTCAGTCTTAAAACACAACATGAATGAGGCAATAAGCACTTCAATTCATTTCAAATTTTTAAAACCATGACCCATAATAAAAACTACATTTCACATTATAATCCAAGACACATGTACATACATGTATGTGAGTGTGCACGTGTGAATATAATTTGATAACTGAAATAGTAGTTTCATGAAATAATGTTTCCTTACTACATCCATCACCTCTGATATACTCCTATTCTACTCGACTTTTAAAATGCTGGTCAAGACCAGCTACTCAGTTTGAAAACATTGCAAAGGAAGAAAAAACTTACATGAGGAGGTACTTTCCCTAAATTCTACTAGTCAGAATATAACAAATGTTCATCATAATTAACTTTTGCAGTTCTGTTTCTTACCAAGAGGACTCTCATTGACTGAAAACACAGCACTAATTTTCAGTTCATTTTCTTGAGTTTTTGGCTTTGGAGCATGTCCATATTCCTTAACGAAAAAAGAAGAAAGAGAAATGAATATTAGTGTTAGTATCTACGTAAACTAGAAATTCAAGTGAAAAATAATTTTGTCATATTCATCTCTTCTACATTTTAATTGTAATCACCTTCATAACTACCTCAAAAGTCAAAATTTAGAAGTTATTAGAATAGATTTAATCTTTACAAAAAGGATCTTTCTAAACTGGAAAATCTTTTATAATATTTATATCTACTTTTCAAATGTAATCTTCATATACAGGAGTAGCCCAGCTGGTGTGGCTCAGTGGCTGAGTGTTGCACCATACACAGAGAGGGTTGTTGGTTCAATTCCCGGTCAGGGCACATGCCCAGGTTGTGGGCCCAATTCCCAGTGGGGAGCATGTAGGAGGCGGCCAATCAATGTTTTCTCTCATCCATGTTTCTCTCTCTCTCTCCCTCTCCCTTCCTCTCTCTCTAAAAATCAATAAAGAAAAAAATATTTATTATTATTTTTTTATCCTCACCTGAGGACATTTTTGCATTTATCTTCAGATAGACCAGGAGGGAGAGAGGGAAGAAGAGCGAGAGAGAAACATCAATGTGAGAGAGACGCATCAAGTGGCTGCCACCCCCAGGACCCCAACAGGGGCCAGGGACAAACTGCAACCGAGGTACGTGCCCTTAGCAGGAACCGAACCCAGGACTCTCCAGTCTGCAGGCCAACGCTCCAACCTCTGAGCCTAACTGGTGAGGGCAAAAAATATTTTTTTAAACATATACAGAAAAAAAAAAAACAACATCTAAAGGAGTAATACACAGCTTTTCAATGCTGAGTACTACTCCTTTTTTTTGGCTATGTTTATAAGGGAGCAATAAATTAAATTACATCTGAATAATTTAGAGTTTGTAAAATTAGTAATTTCAGCCAAGACATTTATATGCTGTCATATCTGTTAACAGCAGAAAAGACACAAGCGTTTCGATGCAATCTGCTCATTATACATAGAATCATCAGAGCCCAAATCAGATTTACCCTTAACATATTTTTTGTTGTTGTTGTTGTTAATCCTCACCCCAGGACATTTCTCCACTGATATTTTTAGATAGAATGGAAGGGATGCAGGGAGAGAAAGAGAGAGAGAAACATTGATATGAGACACATCAATTGGCTAACAGATTGGGGCCGGGGATTGAGTTGGCAGGCCGACGCTCTAACCACTGAGCAAGATCAGCCAGGGCTACCCTTAACATATTTTTAAATGCTTTAAAGTAAAATATAATCATGAAATAAAAATTTAAAAATACATATACCTATCTTGTAAAAGACTGTCTTTATTCTTTATTTTTTTAATTGATTTTCAGAGAGAGAGGAAGGGAGGGGGAAAGAGAAACACATATGTGAGAGTGAAACATCAATCAGCTGCCTCTTGCACATCTCCTACCAGGGATTGAGCCCATAACCTAGGCATGTGCACTGACCGGGAATCGAACCAGCAACCTATCAGTGCCTGGGACAACACCCAACAAACTGAAGCCATACCAGCCAGGGCAAGACTGTCTTTATTCCGAGATCACAACCATCCTAATGGGGGGGGAGGGTGTCAAAATAGACTTACATATTTTAAAATAAAAAGTTTTTTTGTTTTTTAAATACGTTGGGTTTTTTTGTTTTTTTGTTGTTGTTGTTTTTTAGAGAGAGAGGAAGGGAGAGAGACATAGAAACTTGGATGTGACCGAGATACATCGATCAGCTGCCTCCTGCACACTCCCCACTGGGGATCGAACCCAAAACCTGGGCATGTGCCCTGACCAGGAATCGAACCAGGACCTCCAGTCCATGGGATGACGCTCAATCCACTGAGCCACACCAGCCAGACAAAATAAAAAGATTTTTAAAAATAGCCTTGGCCCGTGTGGCTCAGCCCTAAAACATTGGCCCACGGACCAATGAGTCTCGGGTTCGATTCCAGGCAAGGGCATGTACCTTGGTCGTGGTTCGTCCCCAGCCCTGGTCAGGGTCGTGCGGAATGCAACCAGTCGATGTGTTCCTCTCATGTCAATGTTTCTCTCTCTCTTCCTTTCTCTCCCTCTCTGAAGATAAATAGAAAAATATCCTTGGGTGAGAATTAAAAAAATATATATATAGTATTACTTTTCTGATATAATGATCATAATATATGATAGTTGTATTTAATCTCCCTAAACATAGCAAAATAAATTACTGATATATCAGGTCCCAAGGTTACTTTTAAAATTTCTTTGAACCAATAAATGCCAAAAGCTAGAAACCACTGCATTAATTTACTACTTCCCATGATGTTTCAAACGATCTACTGCCTATAAGGTAGGAACTACACGATACCTTCTTTACAAATGAGGTAAGTGAAGCTTAGAAATTTCAGCAATTTGTCCAAGGTCACAAAGATACTAAGTGCACAGAAGAGAATCAAACTCTCAAGTTTTCTATTCTAAAACCTATGCTATCTCCACTATAGATGTACAAATATAACAAAGCATAATTACTACAATGAATTCAAACCCTGACCCCCAATTGAAATTAAGCTCCCCTAATACAGTCTCTCACATCTCCCTTTTACTCATAGCACCTGTGATAATTCATCATTTCATATCAATTTGGGTAATTTAATGTCTAACACCATTTCTTCTTCCCTGCACACACACACACACATGCCTGCTATGGATAGGGATCATATTTGTTTGTCTATGTCTATACACTCAACATCCAGCACAGGTAACATAACACAACAGAGGAGACTACGGGTTCTAATAACAGACAGAAACAGATATGATTTGGGCTCAAATACATTATTTAATCTTTCTTAGTTTCAATTTCCTTATCTACAGAATACAGTTATTATCTAACCCATAGGGCCATTATGAGGGATAAACTATTTACTACAAATAAAGTATGTAGCATGATGCTTTACAGTTAGCCAAAAACATGATTTACACATAAAAATGCAAGCTCTTATTATTTTCATAATGTCATTTAATAAATATTTGTTGAAAGAATGAATCCAACTCCATTGAATCCAAAGTGGATGTTCTTAAATATTATACTTAAATAACAACATTTATTTATTGACACTTGCAAAAAGAGAAATTAAAAGTACCTATACATACCTCCTTCAACTTACTAAAAAGAACACTTGCCCTGGCCAGGAGGCTCCATTGGTTGGAGCATCATCCCTTACACCAAAAGGATGCAGGCTCAATTCTCAGTCAGGGTACATACTTAGGTTGCAGATTCAATCCCTAGTCAGGGTGTATATGGAAGACAACCGATCAATGTTCTCTCTCACATCAGTGTTTCTCTCTGTCTCTCTCCTTTCCCCTGCCCCCCTCTCTCTAAAATCAAGAAGCATATCCCCAGGTGAGGATTTTAAAAAATAAAATAAAAGTACTATGCAGTAGGAAAAAAAAGAATGATTAATTTCACCCGAGTGACAGTTAAACTATGTTTTATTTTTTTATTTTTATTTATTTTTTTTATCCTCACCCGAGGACATTTTTCCATTTTTTGTTCAGGTAGAGTGGGAGGGAGAGAGAGGAACAGAGAGAGAGAGAGAAACATCGATGTGAAAGGAACACATCGAGTGGCTGCCACCCACACAACCGACCAGGGCCGGGGACAAACTGCAACCGAGGTACGCGCCCTTAGCGGGAACCGAACCCGGGTCTCTCAGGACCACAGGCCAACACTCCAACCGCTGAGCCAAACCGGCCAGGGCTAAACTATGTTTTAAAAGAGGGGAAAAGTTTTGCCAGGCTATGTAGTTTAGGATACCCCAGGCAGAAGAAATGAACTGTGCAAAATCAAGGCAACAAACTCAACAGAATATACTTTTGAGTGAAATGCAAATAGTCTGTAGGAGCCTAGATTAGAAAAATGGGAAGGATGAGTGATGATATTGAAGAGGGAAAAAAAAGCCAAAACATGGAGTTTGGATGTCATACTAATAAAAAGTTTATGCTTTACCACACATGAGACAGAGTCTTTAAAGGGATTGATGTCCTCAGATCTATAGAGTACAATGTCATCACTACACAGTGTTTTGATGGGGATTATGACTGAAGGAAAAAGGGTAAGTCAGAAATTGTTATAAAAGTCCAAATGAGAAATAATGAAATAGGGAGGAAAAGGGAAAAACAGAGTCAAAAAATATTTAAAAAGTAGAATCCACAAAACCTGACAAATGGTTACTTTTGGCAGAAGGGGACAAATTTACCAAGTGGAAGAAAAATAAGTGTCATTGATGCCATCATCCCCCACCCCACTTCCTGTAGACACTACCTGTCCTGGAATGACACTGACTTTGAGATGTTATGAAAAATACAATATTGTCATTAGTATTTTTTATTTTGTTATTTATATTTGTAATATTGCTTTGCTTATGAAATAAAGTTAATAACTACAGAGTATAAAGTAAAAGAACTGTCCAAAAAAAGAAAATAAATTTTTTCTTGTTTTGTTAATCCTCACCCAAGGATATTTCTCCATTGATTTTTCTTTGGAGGGGAGGAGATAGAGGTGGGGAGAGGGAGGGAGGGGGAGAAACACTGTTAGACACATCCATTGGTTGCCTCCCACATGTGCCAACTGGGGTGCAGATCAAACCTGCAACCCTTGATCAGGAATCGAACCTGAGACCTTTTGGTGCAGGGGCTGATGTTCTAACCACTGAGAAACACCAGTCAGAGCAAGAAATAATTTTCTTCCCAAAACAACTAATTAGTCTCTTCATACTGACCTCCACGAATTTCCAATCTGGGTCCCGTAAAGGTAGCCGAGTGCTCTTTCCAAATATGTTCATCTTACTTTCCCACTTAAAACGCTACAATGGCCCTGGCCGGTTTGGCTCAGCGGTTAGAGCGTTGGCCTGCGGTCCTGAAAGACCCGGGTTCGGTTCCCACTAAGGGCGCGTACCTCGGTTGCAGTTTGTCCCCGGCCCTGGTCGGTTGTGCGGATGGCAGCCACTCGATGTGTCCCTTTCACATCGATGTTTCTCTCTCTCTCTCTGTTCCTCTCTCTCCCCCCCAACTCTACCTGAACAAAAAATGGAAAAATGTCCTCGAGTGAGGATAAAAAAAAAAAAAACAAAAAAACGCTACAATGGCTTCCCATTACTCTCAAGATAAACACCAAAATTCATAACAAGATCTACAAGATCCCATATAATCTGGCTTCAAACTACCTGCAGAGCCTCATTCTAGAAGCAAGACAGCATAGGCTCTGAAGTCTAACTACCTGGATTTGAATCTAGTCTCTGCCATTTATGACCTGTGATGTGTGGTAAACTGCTTGACCTCTTTGCACTTTGGTTTCTCATCTGTAAAATGGGAATAATATGTTTGTGAGAACAGTGGTTGGTACAGTCTAAGTACACATAAGTATTAATAATGTTAATATATTATTATGATATAACATACACTATATATTGCTATATTAATGCCATCTATTAGTAGTGTTGTTGTTATGAACATCATCACCATTTTCATACCTTTCTGTTGTAGGCCCACTCATCTTGTTCTTCAAAAGAACCATGCAGCCCTGGCCTATTTGGCTCAGCAGTTAGAGTGTTGGCCTGAGGACCAATGAGTCGCGGGTTCAATTCGTCAAGGGCACATACCTCGGTTGTGACTCGTCCCCAGCCCTGGTTGGGATCGTGCGAGAGGCAACCACTCAATGTGTCCCTTCCATGTCAATGTTTCTCTCTCTCCCTCCCACTCTATCTGAACAAAAAGTGGAAAAATGTCCTCGGGTAAGGATAAAAAAAAAAAAAAGAACCGTGCATCTTTCCAACTCAGGACTTTCCTATGTGCAGATCCCTCTGTCTGGAACACTTTCAATTCATTCTTCACAATTCAGCTCACAAATCCTTCCCTCAGAGCAGCCTTTCCTAGTCAGCCTCTGCCCCCAACCAAAATGAGGTCATATTCCCCAGAGCACTTGTCATAGTTTATAATTATATATAATTTGATCAATTTTTGGGGTAATGTGTACTAACCTATAAGCTCTATGAGGGAAGGGACTAAGGTGATTTTGGTCACTTCCTGGAACCCTAGCATAGAGTAGATCACAATACTTAAAGAGAATAAAAAGAAAATGTTGCTCCACCCTCCCCCCTCCAAAAAGGAAACTGCTGTCAGATACAAGAGAATTAAAAGAGAGAGAGAGAGAGAGAGGTACCAAGCGTGGAAAAATGATAACACATACTACTTTTTTTTATTTTACTCCTCACCAGAGGATCTTTTTCCATTTATCTTCATTCAGACACAGAGTGGGAAGGAGGGAGAGAGAGGGGGTGGGGAGGAGGAGAGAGAGGGAGAAACATGGATGTGAAACAGACACATGGACTGGGGTTGTCTGCTGCACAACCCCAACCAGGGCCCCCCGAACCGCAACCGAGGTACCTGCCCTTGACTGCATTGGAACACACGACTCTTTGGTCCATGGGCCAAACCAGCTGAGCCAAACCAGCCAGAGCACTACTTTCTTTTTACAAAACGAAACACCATGCAGTTGCCAAGATCTTTTTGCATTCTATGAGCAGGAAAACTGATTTACTCATCTAATGAGAGGGCAAAAATCAATTTGGGTCATTTTAATTTATAAACTAGAAATTGCCTAACTAAAAATTTGAATTCACCAGATAGAAAAGGAGTTTAAAACATTTTAAGTAAAATGAAATGCTTACTTGAGCATTGTCAGGTTCTTCTTTAATTGTGTCCAGAAGCCCCTGCTGTGGTGCCATTGCTTTGCCACATTCACCATCCAAAGGTTCTTTCATTCTAATTATTTATGTAAAGAAACTCCTCAGTTTAAACTAATAGAGTTCTTCTTGGTAATGGATAGCTGGGCTCCTAAAACACAACATAAAGGATTGGTACTCAGGTTTATTCTTTCTTGTAGTTGTTTTTTCATGTTTATATATATTAAACGTTTTGTACTGTGCACAGGCTTTAGAGTTGAGCATTTGAAAAAAAAACTTTTCTAGTACCATGACTAACTCTATTCTCTTTTTTTTCCTGCCTTCTGCTCCTTTAGTAGCTACCTTCATATAAGAAAACAGTCTTCTGGCACTTCCCTAATATCTTTAAACACAAGCACTCTGGTCTTTTAATATTTTTTAAGTTACAGAGGGAATCAGACCTGCAGACCAAGACATGGCAGGAAGTTTCCAAACCCTTAGAGGAAAGGACTCAGAAATAGTTTTTGATTCCAGGAGAAACTCCTCAGCTTTTATTTCTCAAAGTGGGGCACAGTGAGCTCCCCACCCCCATTTCTAACTCAGCCTTTACTGGAGGCCTCCATAAGGGCCCCATTTCTTGGCCCAAGATGCCATCACAAGTGAACAGTAGGTACTCCTTACTTAAAAGGGACCACCTGCACTTTTGAAGGTCTCCATGGGAGCAATACCTAGGAATGAGACCCGCTGAGCTGATTCACCTTCGCTTTCCTGTAAACAAGAAATTCTATTAGCCATTCAGCAGACTTCCCTTCCCCTAGAAGTAAACGTACTAAATAGGACGTAGTACACCTGAACCAAAAAGATACCTTCAAAAAGTTGTCTTTAGTCAGGTAGTCAAGCCAGGCTTGGTATGGGCAACTGGTTTAAAAGCTTGTGCTGAAGAAGAGATGGGAACTTCGTTCCACCTGCCAGTTAGAACAATCTATGAGCGCTCATGTCTCCGAGCATCCTATTCGCTCCGAAATTCTCGTCCCCACCAATAATCCCCACGCGCGTCACCGAGCACAAACTGCAAGGTTGTACGGGCAGGAGAGAACGCATCCCGCAAACCCAAGTCATTCCCTGCGGCCAAATCCGCACCGCGTCAGCCGCGCAATCCACCCGGACCGCCCCCGCTCGGTTCCCGCCCCATCACGTGGGGTGACCCCTCCCCGCACGGCCACTCCCGCTGCCACCGGACGCGCTTACCTTCTAGTCGCCTCTCTACTGCCGGGGAGCAGCGGCCGGAGGAGCAGTAATAGAACCCAAGAACCCGCACCCGGACCAGAATTATGTTCTCCTACTGGAATTCTCCCGCGTGACCCATCGCAATGCAACACCAGGACTCCCGCCCCTGGTCTCCGCCCCCCCTTTCCCGTCATGCTCCAGTCTTGAACCGAGTGGCTCTTCCCGGCATTCCTCTTTCTTCAGTTATGGTTGACTTCTTAAAGAGGCCGAGGCCCAATTGTAAAAAGTTAGGAAGGGATTTGGGGGAGAATGCTAGGGACGTTAGGTGGCGCAGTAAGTACTCTGCACCATTCTTTAATGCTCATTTCCAGAAAGGGCCTGCTAAGAGAACATAGTAATAAATAATAGGTAATATTTATTAAGTCAAGAGCTTGCTAAGCACTTGACATGCATCATTCCACTTGTCCTCACCACAACCCCAAGAGTTACAAATTTTTATCTGGGAAATGTAAATGAAGAGATTAAATTATTCAAAGTCACGATTTGGTAATTTTTCACTCAACATTGTTTCAGAGATACATCTCTGATTTGTGATTCATTCTGACTGCTGTGTTGTATTCCATTTTATGGACGTGCTGCAATTTAACCATCTACTACTGATGGACATTTGACTAGTCTCCAATTTCTGGCTATAAGGAATAATGCTGCTGTGAATAATCCTGTATTTTGTGGCATGTGTACTAAGTTTATACCTAGCAGTGAAATTACTTGTTATGTATTTATGAAACTTTACTGAATAATGTCAATTTTTTAAAGATTTTTTATTGATATTTTTAGAGAGAGGAAGGGAGAGGGAGAGAAACACCGCTGTGATCAGACGCCTCCCCAAAGTCTCCCTACCCCAGACAAGCCCAAATCCCAACCCAGAATTGAAACAGCAACCCTTCAGTGCCCAACCAACTGAACCAACACCAGGCAGGACTCAAATTTAGAAAGCAGTGGTATCAGTTGGCTCTCCACCCGCCATGTAGGAGAGTCCCAGTTGCCCCACATTCTTGCCAATAACTACTACTGTACTTTTTTTTTTTAACCATTCTGGTGTGGGGGTGGGTATAGTGGTATTTCATTGTGGTTTTATTTGGATTTCCCAGGTTACAAATGAGGTTGAGTCCATTTTCATGTTTTTAAATATCTGGATATTCTCTTTTATGAAGTGCCTACTTAAGTCTCTTACCCATTTTTGCAGGTCTGTTACCATTTTTGCATTGGATTGTCTGCCACTTCTTATAGATATGTATTCTGGATATGAGTCCTTTGTTGAACATATATATGCATATGTGTTGCAATTATTATCAATGTCTTTTAAATTTTTATTTATTGATTGATTTTAGAGAGAGAAAAAAAATTAATTTGTTTCACTTATTTATGCATTCATTGGTTGGTTCTTGTATGTGCTCTGACTAGGGACTGAACCTAAAACTTTGGCAGTTGGAACAATGCTATAAACTACTGAGCTATGTGGCCAGGGCCTATTATTGGTGTCTTTTGATGAACATAAAAGACCTTTATGCTCAGTACTTCTTGTGTCCTGTTAAGAAATATTTTCCTACCAACGGTTATTATTAATTTCTGGAACTGTTATTTATCTTTCTTCTTGAGATCTACAATCCACCTATAGTTGGGCTTTGTGTATGGTATAAGGTAAGTCAAATTTTATTTTTTCCATATGAATGTTAAACTGGTTAAGTGCTATTTTTGAAAAGTCTGTCCTTTCTCCAGTGCTCTATATTGTCACTTTTGCATTTTTAAAAATATTATTTTTGTTAATCCTCACCAGAGGATATATTTTCCATTGATTTTTAGAGAGAATGGAAGGGAGAGGGGAGAGGGAGAGAGACAGAGAGATAAGAGAGGGGGGGAGAGAGAGAGAGAGAGAGAGAGAGAGAGAGAGAGACATCCATGCACCCCAACTGGGGCCAGGGATCAGAGCCTACAACCCAAGTACATGCCCTTGACTGGAATCAAACCTGTGATTTTTTGGTGCGTGGGCCAGTGCTCTAACCACTGCTGTGCCAGCCAGGGCCATCTTTGCATTTTTGTTGTTGTTGTTAATCCTCACCCAAGGATATTTTGCATTGATTTTTTTTTTTTTTAGAAAGAGTGGGAGGGAGGAGGAGGAGAGAGAGAGAGAGAGACCAATGTGAGAGAGATACATCATTTGGTTGCCTCCCGCACAACCCTGACTGGGGCCAAGGATCAAACCTGCAACCCAGGTATGTGCCCTTGACTGGAAATCGAACCCATGACCCTTCATCAGAGAGCCGACCCTCAGCCACTGAGCCACACGGCTGGGCAGCACACCTTTTTATTTTTAAGATGTCTTTAAAGGTGTGGATTTGTTTCAGGATTGTGTAATCTATTCCTTTTGTCTCTCTTAGTGGAAATACCGCACTGTCTTGATTTCTGTAATAGCTTTATAATAAATCTTGGTATCTGGTAGAAAATTTTTCCTTCCCATTATGTTCTTCAAGATTGTCTTGGTTTTTCTTGTTCCTTTGTATATCCATATAAATTTTAGCATCAGCTTGCCTAGTGTAACAAAATTTTCCTTATAAGCTTTAGGAACAGCTAGGATTTTGTTTAGTATTGCCTTAAAGTTGTAGACATGTTTTGGAGAATTGCCATGTATTATTCACATTATGTTGAATCATATCTTCCAAAAGATATGTTGAAGTCCTAATCCTGAGAATGTGACCTTATTTGTAAATAGGGTTGTTGCAGATGTAATTAGTTAAGAATAGGTCATATGGGTATAGGGTTGTCCCTTTGTGCAATACAATGAGTCTGTATAAAAACAGAAGATGTAGAGACAGACACATGATGGAGAACAAAGGCAACAATTGAGGCAGAGATTGAAGTGGTGCAGACAGAAGCCAAGGAATTTCAAGGATTGGTGATAAAAACCAGAAGCTAAAAGGGGCAAGGAAGGATTCTCCCATACAGATTTCAGAGAGACTATGGCTCTACAGATAGCTTGATTGTGGACTTCTAGCCTCCAGAACTGTGAGACAATAAATTTCTGTTTGCAGCACTTCGTTACAGCAGGCCTGGGGAACCAATATAGCATTATATAGTGTTGAATCTTTTGATCTGTGAAAATGGTATATCTCTCCATTTAATGTGTCTGTAATTTCTCTTAATGTTTTATAGTTTTTTAAGTTTAGGGATCTCACATCATTTTTAGGTTTATTTTAGATGTTTGCTATTTTATGGTATTTTAAATGGTAAATTTTAGTTTTTTATTATTTATTTATTTTTAATATAAATATAGAGTTACAATTAACCTTTGTAATTGAAGCCAGCACTACTTGCTAAATTCATTTATTAATACTAATATTTTATCCATATATATGGATAAACACACACACACACAGACACACTTTTATCTATATGTTTTTTAAATTTTTCTAAGTTTCTGACTATATAGAGGATAATGACAAATTTATCTCTTCCTTTCCAAGCATGTAACTTTTATTTTATTTTCTTACCTTATTGCATTGGCTTAAACTGCTAATAATATGTTAAAAGGAAATGGTAATATTGGGCATCTATATTGTCTTTATGCTGTATTGCTTTCAACATAAAATCATTAAATATTATCCAAGGGTGGGCAAAAGTAGGTTAATAATAATAAATAATATAATAATAAATAAATAATACAAATCATGTACTCACAGCTGTAAACCTACTTTTTCACATGCCTTTATTTGCTTTAGAATTTTTGCAGTTATCTGTGGGGAATTCTTTACAACTCTGCCTATCAAGACAGAGATTCTATTTCCCTACCCATTGTTTCTGGGTTGACCTTTGAATTATTTTGACTAATAGAATATGACAGATGTGATGTTATGTGAATTCCCAAGCATAGGCCTCAATAGTCCTTGCAGCTTCTGCTTTTACTTTCTTTTTGTGTGTGTGTGGTACATGCCCCTCGCGGGAACTGAACCCAGAACTCTCTGGTCCTCGGGCCGGCACTCAACCACTGAGCCAAACTGGCCAAGGCTGCTTTTACTTTCTTGAAACATTCCCACCACCATGTCAAGGTTAGATGGATTAAATTACTGAGTGATGAAAAAAATCATATACAGAATGGAACCATCTTAGATCCTCCAGGTCGTTAGATGACTGCAGCCTCATGAGTGAGCCCATGCAAGATTGACAGAATTGCCCAACTAAGCCCAAATTGTAGAAAAACAAATGAATATATAGTTCTTGTTATAAGCCAATAATTTTGGGGTGCTTTGATACTTAGCAGTAGGTAACATAGAAATAGAGTACTGCCATAACAAAAACTTAAAACATGTGACATATGGCCCTGGCTTTATAGCTCAGTTGGTTAGAGTGTCATCCCTATATACCAAGGTTTTGGGTTCAATCCCCAGTCAGGGCACATACAAGAAACAACCAATGAATGCACAAATAAGTGAAATCAATGTCTCTGTCTGTCTGTCTCTCTGTCTCTCTGCCTCCCCCCACACACACACACACACACACACTCTATGTAAAAAATCAATTGAAAAAATATCCTTGGGTGAAGATTAACAACAACAAAAAAAAGATTTCTTACCCTTTGAAATGACATGGAGGGACCTGGAGAGTATTATGCTAAGTGAAATATGACAGTCAGAGAAAGACAAGTATCACATGATCTCACTTAATTGTGGAATTAATGAACAAAATAAGCTGATGAATAAAATAAATCCAGAGATATGGAAGTAGGGAACAGACTTACAAACCTGAGGGAAGGGGGGGGGGTGGCCAGGAAGAGATAAACCAAAGAACTTATATTCATATATGCACAACCAGTGGACACAGGCAACAGTGGGGTAAAGGCGGATTATGAAACTATTCCCAGAGAACAAAACAAAGAACATTCCTGTCCTTAGAGTTTAAGAATCTAACGACAGGTGGATCAGTGCCTGTTTATGTGCTTTCTGTTCTTTCTCTTTTTGAACGGAAGTGTCCATTGGAGTCATCGTGTCTCTGTATCATCAGGTGTATTAGGTGGGGGAGATAGGGGAAGCATGGTCAGTAATTGGCCAGCTGTAGTAGATGCTGGGGAGGGTTCTGGGGGATCTAACTATTCTAATAGTTTCTACCACTTCTTATGCTGCCACACATCATCTGAGATGCCTGATGCATCTGCATCCTAAGCCTTTCTGAAGTCTTATGGAGTGGATTGACTTAGCGATACTTCACCTCTGCAGGTATACAGTAGTTTTCTCATGTAAATTACCACTCTTCCATAAGCTTTCAGGCTTCTAAAATGTGTTGAACTCTTATATTCTTTAATATCTCCTTTTCCATTCTTTTTTTTTTTTTAATCCTCACCCGAGGACATTTTTGCATTTTTTGTTCAGACAGAGCGGGAGGGAGAGAGAGGAAGAGAGAGAGAGAAACATCGATGTGAAGGGACACATCGAGTGGTTGCCACCCGCACGACCAACCAGGGCCAGGGACAAACTGCAACCGAGGTACGTGCCCTTAGCGGGAACCGAACCCGGGTCTCTCTGTACCGCAGGCCGACGCTCTAACCGCTGAGCCAAACCGGCCAGGGCTTTGTATCTTTTTTAAAATATGTTTTTATTGATTTCAGATGAGATTGGGCACATTTGGGATCATATGGCCATAGACTGTTTTTATTGATTTCAGAGAGAGGAAGGGATATGGAGAGAGATAAACACTGATGAGGGAGAAACATTGATCGGCTGCCTCCTGCACACCTCCTACAGGTGATCGAGCCTGCAACTGGGCATGTGTCCTGACCAGGAATAGAATCAGGGACCTCCTCCTAGTGCATGGGATGATGCTCAACCAATTGAGCTATACCTGCCGGGCTGTATGTATCTTTTTAAATTATTATTCCTTTAATGTCAGTTTAGTTGAGTTTTAGGAAGAATATATTTTTAATCAGAATTATTTAATCCTGTCAATACTACTCCCAAATAGTTTTTTACGGTTTTGTTCTTTGAGAGAAGCATGGAGACATGTGTGAAGGGATCATGTCCTGCCATTCTGCCCCATTCCAGGAAATAGGCCTGTCATGAGTGGGAAATGGTGGAGATTCCAGGAGGCCAAGATTCATGCTATAGCTGAAGAAAGCCAAAGTTCCAGGCAATCTGGGAGTCCTGTTCACCACCCACATATGTTCCCAGGACATTCTCCATAGGAGAGCAGGAAGGGCCCTGGGGTGGGTGAGAAGACCCCAGATCCTCTTCTAACCATGTGTTAGTGGTTGGGGGTTGACTTTCTTTCCAAAGCTGTTCCAATTATTTTTTGAAAGAAAGAGTGTGCAGTACTGGAGAAGCATGTCTGTCTGTCTGTCTGTCTGTCTGTCTGTCTGTTTACCTGCCTGCCTATCAGTTTCCTCCCTGGTCTAGAGCATTCTGTCTGTGCTTCCCTGCCCAAGTACCACCATCTCTACCCCTAGATTATTGGTCTGGGCTTCAGAGTCCCCTCTATACCTCAGCTATATTGGCCTGGTTGACTTGAAGAGTGATTATGAATTTAATTATTTTGTTTCTCCAGATCAGTAGATTAATCCATCCATCACAGGCAAGCCAAGCCTTCTCTACTTCTCCCCCTCTTAGGACTGCCTGGCCAATCCTGAAAGGAAGGAACTCCATAGCTTTACCTGGGCCTGGGGGCAATGGAAGAAGTTTTAATTAGGGTGAAGCAGTGTGTATAAATTTGGACCAGTGAGTGTTAATTTAATGATGTTTTAAAGTTTAACATGTTTATCTGCAAAGAATATATGGAAATAAACATTCATAGCAACATGTATTTACAGGCAGGTTTCTGTAAGTTGTCTGTGATTTAAATGACTGTGAATATGGGAATGCATGTACAAGGAACAAATAGAAGGAGTTGGGGATTGATTAGACTGTGAAATTATCCTGAGTGGCCTCAGGCAACCTTGACCATGACAAGACATATAGGCGGCATTCTGCATGCTGTGCCTCTCTGGGACCAGCTTCATGCCCTCCCACAATCTTAGACTTCAGAGTTGGAAGATGCTTTGGTGGTTACATGGTCTGAGGCTTGTGAAGTGCTTGAATCCCTGCTGCAGCATTCCAAAAGGAGTCTCCAGTCTCTCTCTGTGCACTTTTCAAGACAAGGAGTTAACACCTTACTGGCAGCTCCTTTCACAGGAAGCTCTGCCATCAGAACCACAAACCCTGGCCAAGCCACAGGAAGGTATTCCCCTTCTCCCTCTTCTGCCCTCACCCCACTTATGTAATTCAGCTCTGGGATTTGATCAATCATTGTACCTAAAGTTATCAAATATTGTTCAGCCAGAGCCAGTATTGGGCACTAGAAACACACAGATAGAAGAAATAAATTTTGACTTTTAAAGTTCATGACCTTGGCTCGGCCAGTGTGGCTCAGTGGCTGAGCATCAACCTATGTACCAAGAGGTCGCCGGTTCGATTCCTGGTCTGTCTGGGTTTTGGCCCAAATCCCCAGTGGGGGGCATGCAGGAGGCAGCCAATCAATATTCTCTCTCATCAATATTTCTATCTCTATTTCTCTCTCTCCCCCCCCCTTCCTTTCTCTCTAAAAATCAATAAAGAGCCCTGGCCAGTTTGGCTCAGCAGTTGGAGCTTTGACCTGAGGTCCAGAGAGACCCGGGTTCGGGTCCCGCTAAGGGCGTGTGCCTCGGTTGCAGTTTGTCCCTGGCCTTGGTTGGTCATGTGGGTGGCAGCCACTCGGTGTGTCCCCTTTGCATCAATGTTTCTCTCTCTCTCTCTTCCTCTCTCTCCCTCCCACTCTATCTGAACAAAAAAAATGGAGAAATGTCCTCGGGTGAGGATAAAAAAAAAATTTTTTTTAAGTTCATGACTTAGAGGGAAGGCAGACATGGAAAAATTACCAACAAGAATAGAGAAGGGTGTGATTAACGTGGCCTAGGGAAAGAGAGGTGGCTTTGGGGAAAGAATTCCTGGAGGAAGGAAGACACCTGAGCTAAATCAGAGGGCAAAGTCAAGTGCTGCGTTCTCTTCTCATACGCTCTCCTGCTGTGTCCCTAGCTCTGGGCTCTCTTCTCTTATGCCAAGCCCAGAGAAGAGAAAACAGGCTTAGAAATCCCTGAGGTCAGGGCATGGTCAGGCAGAGTTACAGGCAGAGCTGAAGATGCCACCACATAGACCCAGCAGTCAGCCAGCTGCCCCTTGGGGCCCAGACCTGTGTTTGACTCCCCTGTATGAGAGTCCCCGGGGAGGGAACAGGCCCTGATGAGGGAAACCCTTGTCCCAGCTCACAGAGAGAGCTTACAGGACAGCGTGCTAACCCAGTAGGCAGTCATAACTCTGGCTCTGGTAGGGGTCTGGACCCCTGGACCGGAGAGTAGGAAAGGTCATGGAGGAAAAAAATAAGTAAGGCCATGGGCCAGACCCTGCTGAACAGCTCTTGCCTCATGGACCCCTGCTAGGGACATGGGCTCCTAACTAGTGCTCTTTGACATTCTAAGCAAGCATATGTCTGTCAGCACTCTGTGGTCACATCAGCCCAATTCAACACTGGTCACAGATTCTCAAACTAGAGAAGGGCACTAAGGAGGAAAAATGGAAGGAAGCAAATGAGTTCCTACTGTGCCAGGCGCGACAATGGTGTTGGGTGCTTCATATTAATTTTTTTCTTTATTGCTTTTTAGAAGGAGAAGGAGGAGAGATAGAAACATAGATGAAAGAGAACATCGACTGGCTGCCTCCTGCATACCCCACACTGGGGATCAGGCCCACAACCTGAGCTTGTGCGCCAACCGGGAATTGAACTGGCGACCTGTCAGTGCATGAGTCAATGCTTAACCACTGAGCCACACCAGCCAGGCTCAGATTAATTATTTTATTTATTTATTTATTTATTTATTTTCCATATTGATTTTACAGACAGAAGAAGGGAGAGGGAGAGAGAGAAACATCGATGAGAGAGAACATCAATTGGCTGCCTCCTGCACATCCCCCATTGGGGATTTGGCCCACAACCTGGGTATGTGTCCCGACCAGGAATCGAACTGGTGACCTCTCAGTGCATGGGTCAATGCTCAACAACTGAGCCACACCGGCCAGGCTCAAATTAATTTTTAATACCACAGTGCTCAACTTCAGCCTGGTCCCTAAGGAAGGATACATACTAAACTACTAACATTTATCTTTGATGGGTAGAATATTAAAGGGCTTTGTTTCAATGTTTTATACAATGATGTATTGTCAAAAATAAAATATTACTAGCAGCCAAAATGACAAATGTCCAGTATATCTGTAATCTGTATGAATTAAACAAGAAAGAATTTCTAAGGGCTTTTCCAGCTTTAATAGTTTATGATTCAGATGCAACAACTAAGATATATATATATACACACATATATATGTACATATATATGTGTGTATATATATATATGATATAGATCTTATTTCCCACTTTTTTATGTAAAGGGTCAGTCATTAGCATTGTGATACTGACTTCTATCCACCCTCTCAGTCTTCCTGAGTCCAGGTAGCAACTTCTCTAAGTGGAGAGTTTGGAAGAAGAAACTATAGTCTAGACTAATCCTCTTTTCTTTCTACTTAGAAGCAAGTTGTTAACAGGGAACACTAGTTTTTCAGTTCTTCTCTGCCTTAAGTCTCACAAAGGCAGGCCTGCCATGTGGGGAAGCTGTATCTTCCAACCTAGCCTTTTTCAGTAATGAAGGTGATATATACCTTTATTTGCCATTTCCTGAGTCTTACTTTTGAATTGGTTTATAAGTCAATGAGGAAGAGGAATGCTAATTATTGGAGCCCCTTACAACTCACAATAATTTAATGGAAGGAACACTAAATCAGGAGATTCGTACATCTGCTACTTATGAGTTGTGCCCTAGAGCAAATCAGTTACCACTTAAGGCCTTAATTTCTTATCTGATGAAGGAGTCTAGGTTCTTGAAAATAAGCAATGGAAACCAGGTGGGGTTATTTTAACCCAAAAGAAGGAAAAACATGTGGTAAGAATATCGATGGCTTGCAGAATGATGAGTGCTAAAAGAAAAGGTTTACCCAGCTGGTGTGGCTCAGTGGATTGAGATGCCCATGGACTGAGAGGTCCTGGTTCGATTCCTGGTCAAGGCACATACCTGGGTTGCAGGCTTCATCCTCAGTAGAGGGTGTGCAGAAGGCAGCCGATCGATGTTTCTCTCTCACATCAAAATGTTTCTATCTCTCTCTCCCTTCCTCTCTCTCTCTAAAAAAAAAAAAAAAAATCAATAAAAATATATTTTAAAAAAAGAAAAGGTTTAGATAGTGGACAGAACCAGGAACCTCCCAGGATATGTCAGCAAAAATAGTTTGATCCATGTCACTGCTATTGCTAAAATAAACCTATGCTAAACATTCTGTCATTTAGTCTGCATAAGCTAAGTGCTAAAATAACCTTCAAAGTACACAATGAAAGTTTATTTCTTTCTCACAAACAGTCCAACATGGGTGCTCCAGATCTTGTGGCTTTCCTGGGCAGCTCTGCTTCAGGCAGTGTCTCAGGGACCCAGACTCTTTCCATATTGTGGCTCTGTCCTTTTCTATGTCCTTGGAGCCCTTTCCATTCAGCTAGTGGTTGGGAAAAGATCACCTGTTTTATACAAGTCAGGCCTAGATGTAGGGAATTATTTGCATTTATATTCCATTGTCCAGAACTCAAATCACATGACTGCACCTAACTGCAAGGAAATCGTAGTTCATCTGTATGCCAGGAGGACAAGAAAATGGGGTTTGGTGAACATTGACAGTCTCTGTCACATCATTTGAACAAGATTCAAAGTTCTAAGAATGGTCATCTGATTGGCCAAGTTTAGGTCACATGCTAACCTCCTGGTCATATCAGAAAAGAAACACAGGAAGAATCTATCCTTCTTTACTTCCATTGTGAGAGGAGGCAGTAGGAGATAGGCAGAGGAATACCCTCACAAGGGAGAATTTCCCTAAAAGGGAGATCAGGGTGCTTAGAACCAGAGGAGAGTTGGATGGCAAAGAATGACAAGTGTCCATATATCTGTGATCTGCATGGATTAAACAAGAAAGTCTTTAAGGGCTTTTCCAGATTTAGTAGTTTATGATTCAGTTGCAAGAACTAATATATATAGAAAGATATCCAGAGATTTCTAATGAGAGCAACAGCCTTCTCTGAGTCCTGAGGCCCTCTCTGACTCTCAGAAGAGCAAATAATTCATAGAACAAAATAATATTTGTCAGTGTATGGGAATGTGTTAGTGGTCAGTGGAACCATAAAGTGTAAGAAAAGTATAATTCAATAACATAACATGTTAAAATAGAAAACAGCACTACAAGGTCATGACCTTAAAACATTTTTTCCAGGTTTGTCACTACTACTAAAAGAGGACTAATATTTTTGCCCTACATTTACTCTCAAGTATACTCCTAAAACCTAAAATAAAGTAACAGGTAGGAACTTTAGGGCATATTCAGGTATAGAGGAAATAACATTTATTTTTTTTTTTTTTTTTTTTTTTTATCCTCACCCGAGGATATTTTTCCATTTTTTGTACAGATAGAGTGGGAGGGGGAGAGAGGAAGGGAGAGAGAGAGAGAAACATCGACGCGAAGCGACACATCGAGTGGCTGCCACCCACACGACCAACCAGGGCCAGGGACAAACTGCAACCGAAGTACGTGCCCTTAGCGGGAACCGAACCCGGGTCTCTCCGGACCGCAGGCCGACGCTCTAACCGCTGAGCCAAACTGGCCAGGGCAACATTTATTTTTTTCATGATCAATTTACATCCAAATCTGAGACCTCATGCTGCTACATTTCTTGGCAGAAAATTTAATCTGTCACTATTAGCATTCCCAAGAACAATGACCCCAGAGGTATGTATAGGTCCCAGGGTGGGTCTTACCTGCCACCAATGCATCATAGAGGCTCTGCAGCTATTGGCTCAATTGTCCAGACTAGCCATTGCCCAGTCTGCATGTTATCATCAGAACCTTGGGGCATGAGCGTCTTCAGCAAGAATACAACTTCTTCTTTCTTTCTTTCTTTCTTTTTTTTTTTTGTTAATCCTCACTGGAGGATATTTTTCCACTGATTTTTAGACAGAGTGGAAGAGAGGGGGGAGGAAGAGAAAGAGAGAATCAAAGATATGAAAGAAATACATTGATTGGTTGCCTCCCGCATGACCCCAACCAGGGCTGGGGAAAGAATCTGCAACCAAAGTATGTGCCCTTGACCGGGAGTCAAACCCGTGACCCTTTGGGCCAACGCTCTAACCACTGAGAAAACTGGCCTGGGCAAGGATACATCTTTTTATTTTATCCTCACCCGAAGACATTTTCCATTTTTTGTTCAGGTAGAGTGGGAGGGAGAGAGAGAGAGAAACCTCCACGTGAAAGGGACACATCGAGTGGCTGCCACCCGCACGACCAACCAGGGCCGGACAAACTGCAACCAAGGCACATGCCCCCAGCGGTAACCAAACCCGGGTGTCTCTGGACCGCAGGCCGACACTCTAACCACTGAGCCAAACTGGCCAGGGCAAGGATACAACTTCTTATGTGAGAGAGTCAAGCCCTCTTCTCACAGTGCTGTCAAAGAACTTGGTGCAGGTCTCCTCAAATCACACAACTATAGACAGACTGTCAATCTCTTCTTAGCTTTCTGAAATCGTTTCTTCATTGGTCTTCTCTAAGGCACTTCCCTGTCTCCTCAAACACCCAATACACCCACAAATAAACATTCTTTCCTTGGGTACTTGCATAATTTTTTCAATGAGAATAATTTTTACAGAATGTAAGGCCAGCTCTTGACTTCCAAGATTTTGTTCCTACCCAAAGTCCTGATACAAGGATGCAAGGGAGGAAAAATACACAGCAAATATTACAAATTATTATCTCCAAAACTATATAACTGGGATCAGGATTCAATCTTACAGTGTTTTGTTTTGTTTTGTTTTCCTTCAGTCCTTTTATCAGAAGCAACCCCGAGGACCCACTATCTGGTTCTCCTAAAGTTGTTACACAAAAGCTAGGGCTTATCTCTCATTGACATCTTTTACTTGTTAAGACCACTCATTTATTAGAAACAGGAGCCTGCACACATAGACTCAACTGCTTTATCTTGCTTAGTGAGACAAACTTTATTAATGTAGAAATCAAAACATTTGTTGTGAGAAACTGCTCAGAAGTACATTTATTAGACAGGTCTTTGGGCTGCAAATGACAAAAAACCAAGCCAAAGTAGGTTAAGTACTAGAGAATCTATTGCCTCATATAATTTGGAAGTTAAAGAGTTGGATGTCACAAATGGCTGGATCAGGGAGGGGAAGTATCAAAATTGTCATTATATGGCTAGATGGAATCTGTGTACTCCATCTCCCAGGTATTGTGGTTAGGTCAGTGATGGTCATTTGATGGAGTAAACACTTTGCTAGGATTTCCCCCTCTAAACCACCAGGAAATACACTTCTACATCCAGTGAAAATATCCTTCACGAATGGAGGCAAAATAAAGATGTTGTTAGATGAGGAAAATCAAAATAAATTTTGCCAACACACATGCTCTAGAAGCATTGCTAAAAGGAAGTTAATCAGATAGAAGGCAGATGATAACAGAAAGAAACCTGGAGCATCAGGGACTGAAATGGTAAATATCTGGGTAAACACAATAGACTATTCTCCTCTTGAGTTCTTTTTAAAATATTTGATAGTTGACGGCAACTATGTGCCTAATGGGGTTTACAGTTCTAATGCATATGACAACTATAACATAAAAAGTAGGGAGAAGACTTCCGGTCAAGATGGCGGCGTAGGAAAGCGTGGTATCGCGTCCTCCCACAACCACATCAAAATTACAACTAAACTACAGAACAACCTTCATTCAAAACCACCTGAAATCAAGCTGAACGGAAGTCCTGCAACTACGGAATTAAAGCAGCAACCTCATTGAGATGTAGGAGGCACAACGGGCTGGTCCCACACCCATGTGTGCTGGATAAAAATCAGGAGGACACCTCGGCAGGGAAGGTCCTCCCTGAGGACTGAGGGGTCCCCGTCCCACACCAGACGCCCCGCTCAGGGTTCCAGTGCCAAGAAGAGAAGTCCCTGTAACTTCTGGTTGTAAAAACCAGCGGGAACTGAGACTCAGGGAAGTTGATGCAGCTGGAGCCCCAGGCAGCTCCTTAAAGGGCCCGCGCACGAACTTATCGGACTCACTCCCTCTAAACTCAAAGGGGAGGCAGCTCAAGGGGCGCCAGAGACATACAGGGAAGAACTGAGCTGTTTGGCACTGGAGCAAGGGTTGGAGAGGGGACTTTCTCTGGGACAAATGTGCTGTCAGAGGCCTCTGTTCCTTTTGTGAGCCCTTCCCTGGGGCGGCAGACAGCTGCCATATCTGGGACTCCAGCAACCTGGCTCACACTGGTAGCCCCGCCCTGGTGATTCCCTGAGGCCCCGCCCCACCCAACTTTCAGGCCCATCCAAGCTGTTGCCAGTTGCTTTACCATATGATTGGCCTGTCTCAAATCCTGCTTCAGGTTTTCCTAAATTCTTTCAAACAAGCAGCATCTGGTCTCAGCTAGCCCCATACTTCTCATTAATACACAGAAACAAACACAGGGAGGCAGCCAAAATGAGGAGACAAAGAAACAGGTCCCAAATGAAAGAACAGAACAAAACGCCAAGAAGAGAACTAAGTGAAATGGAGATAAGCAACCTAACAGATGCTGAGTTCAAAATACTGCTTATAAGGATGCTCAATGAACTGAGTGAGAACCTCAGAGAACCGAGTGAGGGCCTCAAGAGCATAAAAAAGGACCAGTCAGAAATGATGTATGCGTGGTCAGAAATGAAGGAGGCATTAATTGAAATAAAGAATAATTTACACAGCCCTGGCCGGTTTGGCTCAGCGGTTAGAGCATCGGCCTGCGGTCCGGAGAGACCCGGGTTCGGTTCCCGCTAAGGGCATGTACTTCGGTTGCAGTTTGTCCCCGGCCCTGGTTGGTCGTGCGGGTGGCAGCCACTCGATGTGTCCCTTCACGTCGATGTTTCTCTCTCTCTCTTCCTCTCTCTCCCTCCCACTCTATCTGTACAAAAAATGGAAAAAAAAAAAAAAAGAATAATTTACACAGATTCAATAATAGAGTACGTAAATCCAAAAAGCAAACCATTGGTTTGGAATATAAGGAAGCAAAAACCACCCAATCAGATCAGCAAAAAGAAAAAAAGAATCCAAAAAAAATGAGGATAGTGTAAGGAGCCTCTGGGACAACTTCAAGCATGCCAACATTTACATCTTGGGGATGCCAGAAGGAGGAGAGAGAGAACAAGAAACTGAAAACCTGTTTGAAACAATAATGGCAGAAAAATTCCCTAACTTGGTGAAGGAAACAGATATACAAGTCCAGGAAGAACAGAGAGTCCCAAAGAAAATGAACTCCAAGAGGCCCACACCAAGACACATCATCATCAAAATGCAAAAGGTTCAAGACAAAGAGAGAATCTTAAAAGCAGCAAGAGAAAAGCAGTTAGTTACCTACAAGGGAGTTCCCATAAGCTGTCAGCTGATTTCTCAAAAGAAACTTTGCAGGCCAGAAGGGAGTGGCAAGAAATATTCAGAGTTATGAAAAGCAAGAACCTACAACCAAGATTACTCTATCCTGCAAAGCTGTCATTTAGAATCGATGGCCATATAAAGAGTTTCCCAGACAAGAAAAAGTTAAAGGAGTTCATCACCACCAAACCATTATTATATGAAATGTTGAAGGGTCTTTTTGAAGAAACAGATAAAATATATGAACAAACAAAATGGCAATGAATACATATCTATCAACAATGAAATCTACAAACAAAATGAACAGGCAGAACAGAAACATTTTCATAAATACAGAGAACATTTTGTTGGTTGCCAGATGGGAGGGGGGTTGGGGAATGGGTGAAAAAGATGAAGGGATTAAGAAGTACAAATTCATTGCTAAACTGACAAACCTCAAAGGGAAAGGGGTTGGGGGTGGGAAGAAATAAACCAAAGAACGTATATGCATAACCAATGGACAAAGACAACAGTGTGGGAAAGGACGGGAGGGGGCGGGAGTAGGGGGGAGGGGGGGGTCAATGGGAGAAAAATGAGGAACATCTGTAATACATTCAACAATAAAGATTTTAAAATCTTTTTCTTTTTTTTTTTAATCCTCACCCGAGGACATTTTTTGTTCAGATAGAGCGGGAGGGAGAGAGAGGAAGAGAGAGAGAGAGAAACATCGATGTGAAGGGACACGTCGAGTGGCTGCCACCCTCACGACCAACCAGGGCCGGGGAAAAACTGCAACCGAGGTACGTGCCCTTAGCGGGAACCGAACCCGGGTCTCTCTGTACCGCAGGCCGACGCTCCAACCGCTGAGCCAAACCGGCCAGGGCGATTTTAAAATCTTTTTAAAAAAAATAAATAAAATAAAAAAAGCTATACATAGTAAAAAAAAAAAAAAAAGTAGGGAGAAGATAAAGGGACTTATATGGGGGTAAGAATTCCACTTGAGATAGTCAAATATTGATTCCAAGCTGACTGTGAAAAGTTACTTATGTTATTACAATCCCTAGAGTAACTACTAAAAATAATATACAAAGAGATATGGTCATAAACACAATAGATAAATTAAAACAGAATACTAAAAAGTGTTCAAATTAGCCAAAAGGTTAGCAAAGGGAACAATGAACAGATAATAAAATGTTACACCCGATTTCTATATACCATATTGTGAAGGTAAGAATAACTGTTGGAGAAATTAACTTGTTACCAGTCTAGTACAGCAGGTACTTGAATAACGTCATTTCATTATAAAGTTGATGAGATGTCTTAGGAACTTAACACTTGTTTATATCAATTAGCCTAAGGTAAAATTGAGTTCATTATACTTCGTTTCACTTAAAGTTGCTGAATCTGTTGATGATAATGAGGATTAACTGTATTGAACATCACCAAAGGGTCTGAATTTGAGGTTAATTAACTGCAGAGGATATTTAGAGACCATAGCATCAGGGATCAGGAGGCCCTTTTGGCGTGGACATCACATTCACAAGGGGCCTCCTATTTACTTTTCACAGTACCTCAAATAGTATGGTCAAAGACAGGATTGCAATAAATTCATTCAACTTTTTTTTCTTTATTGATTTTAGAGAGAAGAGACAGAAACATGAATGAGAGAGAACACTGATTGGCTGCCTCTTGCATGCCCCCGACTGGGGATCAGGCCCACAACCTGGGCATGTGCCCTGATGTGGAATCCAACCAGCAATCTCTTTCTTGGTGCATAGGCTGACGCTCAACCGCTGAGCCACAGTGGCCGGGCTCATTCAACTTTATATACCTTAAAGTCCTATTATGACCTAAGGAGTAACATATTTATTTGACTCGATACATTTTTAGGTATTGAAGGTGTGTAACTTGCTAAATAGCATTTAAAATCTACCATAATTTTGCCACACTGTTTTGGAGTTATTTTAATTTTTAACATACTAAGAGCCCCTGCAGGCCGCTGTGGACTGAGCGTCCCATGGACTGAGAAGGTCCGGTTGGATTCCAGGTGAGGGCACACGCCTAGGTTGCCAGCTCCATCCCCAGTAGGGGACCTGCAGGAGGCAGCCAATAGATGTTTCTCTCTCTCTCTCCTTAAAAAAAAAAAAAAAATCAATAAAAACATAATTTTTAAAATATACTAAGAGCTCCCCAAAATGGAAGAAGCCTGAATCCCCTATCTCTGCAAATAATTGCTTTCACTGGGAATTTACTCTGTACTTGGCCCTTGAGTAGCATCGCCTTCACAAGTCTTTTTTTTTTTTTTTTTATCCTCACCCGAGGACATTTTTCCATTTTTTGTTCAGACAGAGCGGGAGGGAGAGAGAGGAAGAGAGAGAGAGAAACATCGACGTGAAGGGACACATCGAGTGGCCGCCACCCGCACGACCAACCAGGGCCGGGGACAAACTGCAACCGAGGTACGTGTCCTTAGCGGGAACCGAACCCGGGTCTCTCTGTACCGCAGGCCGACGCTCCAACCGCTGAGCCAAACCGGCCAGGGCTTCACAAGTCTTGATGTAGGCAGTATAATCCCCATTTCAAGGATGAAGAAATAGGAGTTTACAGAAATTGCCAATAGAGCAGTCTCTCCAGCTCGGGAAATCTAATTAACCCCGCCCGAGCTCTGAGCCCATCCACACTGCCTGAGCCTTTCAGGGCCCAAATTGGGCGGTCATCTAGACAGGCCCCAGAGGTTACGATCCACGGAGGCCTAAACCCTCTCCCCTCCTCCTCAACCTCCTCAAGCCGTATCCCAACGTCGCCCTTCCTAACCTAGAGAGTAGGGAGCACGCGGTAGGCTGTGCTGCGCATGCTCGGCCGCAGAGCACGGCGGGAAAGGGGTCGGGCCTAGGCGACCTTCCGGTCCCGTCGGAGTTCCTGTGAGAAACCTCGCGTGGCGAGCGTCCCGGAGAAATCAGTAAGCTTCCGGACGCTCCTGTGTGTCCGTCCGTTTGGGTGCCTTACGGATGGGCGGGGAGATTCTCCTGTGGAAGGGAGGAGGAAGCCTCGCGTCGGGCAGAGTTTCTAGAGACGCGGCCGTGCGTGCGGATTCCGCCATTAGGGGCTCGGGAGTTGCGGGGGAGTGCGGGGGGTTGTCAGGCCCCTGGTTTGTGTTTGTCGTCTCCATGAACCTTTTCCCGGCAGAGTCGGGGGGTCACCGGCCCCCACTTCCAGCGTTTCTCGCCGCCTGCGGCGTCTGCATCGTAACTGGGCTTTCAGCCTTTGGTCTCTTCGCGGCTTCCAATTCTAAAACGTTCATCTTGGTAACATTTGTGGCTTCTCCTTCCTTAAGTAATGATTGTTTTCAACCTTGAAAACCTGGCATTCCTTTTGCAAATTGAATTGTACACGGGATCTCAGCTAAAACAAACAACAGAAAAACATTAGTTAAAAGTTTGACTCTTGAATTCGGACTCGAAATGAGATTAGAAAGTGCACTTTTTATCACTTTATTTCAGTATTTTGCTTTAGCGTAGAGGATTTAGAGTATCTCGGTATTTGCAAACGGAAACGTTTCAGCTCAGGATGCAGTATCGGCATGCGTACTTTTCAGTTAAACCAAATCAAAAGTTGGAAAGTAAATAAGTGGAGAATCTTCTGTTGAGAGTTGAATCACCAATAACATGTAACAATTACAGTACATGTATTCTTCATCACAAATTTATGAGACAAGAAGCCCATAAAATTTATAACAAGAACTAAATGACAACACTTTGCCCATTTAAGTCCTAGTTTAAGGCAAGAGCATTAGAGAAGTGGATGCTCTTGCTAAAATAGTGAATTTGCTTCTAGGATATTCTGTGGTGAAAAAGGTTAGGTGTAAAGCTGTAACCTTCCTTGTCAGTGACATAGCTACAAGGAATTGAATTATATGGCAGGAAAAGCTATTTTCTGAAGGTCTGTGTTAACCTAGCACAAATTAATGCTTTGGACATCTCCAAAAAGTATTTAACATTAGTATATAATACATTAAGTGTATCTCATGATTTTATTAGTTTTTTTAAGTGGGTTTTTATTTTTTAATCCTGACCTGAGGACATTTTTCCATCTTTTTGTTCAGATAGAGTGGGAGGGAGAGAGAGAGAAAAACATCGACATGAAAGGGACACATCAAGTGGCTGCCACCTGCATGACCCAACCAGGGCCAGGGACAAACTGCAACTGACATATGTGCCCTTAGCGGGAACCAAACCTGGGTCTCTGGACCTCGGACCAATGCTCTAACCGCTGAGCCAAACCGGCCAGGGCAGGTTTTTATTTTTAAATGAAATGTTTGCCAAACCTGAAAAACTACTTATTTACAAGATTAATTTCAACGTTTTTGGTGTTCAAAGACCTTCCTGCTTCTCCAACTTCATTGCCTTTCACTACCACCCTTGCATTTTATCTTTAATAGTAAATCCACTCCTTATAGTTCCCATATACTTACACTTTGTACATGCTGTCCCTATTCCTTGAATATCCCTTCTTACTGCTTCATCCTCTCCCTTCCTCTCTCTAAATATCAATGAAAAAGTTTAAAAAAAAGAAATCTCGAGACCTGTAGAAAATTTTTATTTGAGCCAAACTGATGGCATATGTTAGGAAGCAAGATGCCCTGGAGAAGAACCATTTTGCAGTTTCTTTTATACATCTGAAATCATGGAGGGGACCTAAGAAAGATTACACAAAGGTCAGAAAAAGCAAGGTGGTGATTGGATTAAAGAATAGTTAAAATTATTTGCTCTCTTGAGGATGGTTACATCTTGGAGGGGTCTAAAAGGTGGCATTTCAAAGGTGTGTTAAAATAGATGCACAGAAACAATGAACAGGGCTTGTTTAAGACAAAGGTAAACTTCCTACTAAAAAGTTATGGGGCTGGGGCATGACTACCCACCATGACCTGCCCAGTTAGGAATTTATAATCAGATCACCCTGTGAAGTTACTTTCCATAGAACCCTTTCTTTTGTCCACATGAGAAATTATGCATTGGAGGAACATACTTAAGAAGCAGGTGGGGAAAAAATGTTTGAAAAGAAGACTGGCAAAGATGTAGATGTAGGAGAAGAAATAGTTCTTGAAATCATAGGACTGGAGAGAATTTCAAGGAGGGAAACTGGTTCTTAGGGCAGTTGCTTTAGATGTTGGATCCTTGAATGTATTCAAGTGCTTATATATGAGAAGAATTAATAAGTATAGGAAGAGGAGTTGATGCAGATAACTGGCTCTATAGAAGGGCAGTGGTGGGGAAAGGCAGTGAGTTCTGGTGATAGGATTAATGGCAGATAAAAGCTTTATGTTTTCTAAGGCTTTCTGATAAATTTTAAAAAATCTTGTGGGCTTGGTGGTGTTATACTGTAATCAGACCAGAGGAATTAGAAGTGGAGAAGACTAGTCCCAGAAGAAAGCATAGACGTGTATCTATAGGAGAAATGGAAAGCAACGCTATATTGGGGAAGAGTGAATGAAGCGAAGAAAGTCGGTGTTGGTACCATGAGAACCTCGAGTGCAAGCTGTCTAAAGAAGACCCTTTTGTGCTGTTAGCAGCAGAAAAATGACACCAAGTGTTAACCTTGGTTCAGCAACCTCAGTTCTTGAGTTCTGGCTAAGAATAATTAAAAGCCAAGACTCAAATTATAAGAGGAAGTTTATTTAGAAAGTCACAGAGGTAGAAGTGAGCCATAAAGGGGAGGGGAAAGGGAGAGGAAGTTCTTCATCAATTCATATTTTGTTTTAGGGATCTGGAAACTGTTCCCCAAGAAGAAAGCCATTACTTTGGAACTGGAGAATTCCTTTACATTAGATACTCAAATGAAAGAATCACCGACAGAGGATGAAAGTGACAAGGCAGTGGCACCACAGCTGCCGCAGCTGGACAAAATTAAGACAGAACCTGACAATGCTCAGGTAAAATAGTACCTTGTTTTCTTTTTTCTAGAGCAGCGTTAAATTATCAATTTTAGTTATTTAGATGCTGTTTTATTGGTTGAAAATTTTAAATCCCAAAGCAGTTGATCAAATAATACAAGGTATGTGGTGTTCAGTACCAAAACAAGTATATGCAAGAATGTGATTTAACAAAACAATGAGCCGTTTGGATTGATAAAAGGATTGCTTAGGATATCAAGGGCCTAAAGTTAACATATTTCTTTTTTCTTAACTTGAAACAATACAAATAACTAATTTTATGTTTTTATGCTACTGCCTCTGTTAAGTTGTAGAATATATTTAGAATTATTTCCTTTATAATATTTTAATCCAAGTTAGTTTCATGTTTTTGTTCTTAAACTCTTTTAGACATTGCATGCTAAAGAACCTATAAAGGATTAATTGATTCAAGCTGTGAGTATTCTTTAGGGCCAAATTTCCTTTCAATATTTGCATACAATCTAGCTGAAATTTCTAATGAAGCAAAAAATAAATTCAGTTGTAATTTATTTCTAAGTATTCTGCTTAGAAATACCCTAAAGTAAATCAGTATCAAGTAAGGATATGACTCCCATTGAGCTGGTGACAGTGTGGAATATCCATCGAGGAAGTGTCTGTTGCTTTTTCAGCCTATACACATCAAAAACAGTTTAGATAGATGGCCTGCTGCTGTGAAAACAATCCTCCTTTGTAAAACTTATTTAGCCCAGTTGAACAATTTTTGTGTTCAAGGTCTTTATGAAAATAATTAGCTGAAGTCACATTTAGGTGCAATAGGAAATAATGTAGTAATTGATTGGTGTTATTACCCAAAGGTCACCAAAAGGGCAGTGCTTACCGTTTGTACCATGATTCAATTCAATTATACAATTCACTGAATAGACTTGAGCATAATTTATCGTTTTCTATCAAATAAGTGGTTGTTTATAATACATTGTATTCATTATTTTCAATTTTTTTAGGAGTATTGTCAAGCCCTACAGTCCAAAACTAAGGAGAATGAACAGAAAATAAATACTACATTTTCAGACAGTGGTAATAGAATTGTTTAAGTTAATCTTATTTATTCTGACCCATGTGATAGCCAATTTATTCTGCTTCTTTTAGAATGCCTTTGAATAGTAAATTGCTTTGAATTTTAAGTCCAGAAGTAACTTCTAAAATTATTTTTAAAAGCATACTTAATTTTATGTAAATACTAAATTTTTTCCTTCTTGTTATATGTTTATAGCTTCACAGAGGACTACAGTCATCCAGCCTTCTCTGGCATCATCTAGCATGCATAAAATGCTTCCTTCAGTTTCAACCACAGCTGTTCAGGTTTCCTGTTCTGGTTGTAAAAAAGTTCTCCAGAAGGGGCAAACTGCTTATCAGAGAAAAGGATCTACTCAGCTTTTCTGCTCCACACCATGCATCACTGAATACATTTCATCTGGCAGTTCATCGGCTCTTCCCAAGAGAGCTTGTGCAAACTGCTCAAAGTATATCATTCTAAATTATGCCCCATTTTACTTCCCTACCTAGATCTTGATCAGAGTCTTGGCTGTAGTTTTCTACATTTTCATTTTTTCTGAAGAAGTATCACCTTGGTTTAGGGAAAAGAAGCTACTTCTGCTTTCATGTCCTCTAATAGAGTCTTTGGGGGGGGGGGGAGCGGTGTTGTTATTTATTGAGATATTTGCCAATTTAAAAAGTGAGTTCCATTTCTCTTCAAATTTAAACAATGTGACCCCCAAAGTTTATATGTATGCCCATTTTACTTTATCATTTAACTGTATAGGGAGCAACAGTTAAAAATTAATCATATAACAGTTATCTTGTATCTTCCAAGGTATAAAAATTATGTTTCTTTTGCCATGGTAAATGAAGTTATTTAATTCTCTCAAAAAATTGAATAGCCATAGATAAACACATGGATGGATGTAATGTTTTCAGGACTTTTGTGAGCTTTTGTTTTGGTCTTGGTTACTTTTTTACATATGTAAGTCATTTTAGATGCAGAGAAAGAAGGTAGTAGTAATTTTATAATGAATTCATGAAAAATGTCCAGAACTTTGAACTCTACTCTGAGATGTATACAGGATCAGTGCTTTGAGAGTCTTATCTAGTATAATTCTGGTTTGTTAATGCTCATTAAATGATAATGCTAAGTTTTAAATGTATTTGATTCGAAACAAAACACAATAGGCCACAAATTTTACTTCTAAATATAATAAATTCCTTTCAAATAATGTCTTGTTTTGGAATCAGACTGCCATAATTTGAATCTTTTTTTTTTTTTTTTTTAAATTTCTTTTTTCTTAATTGATTTGAGAGAGAGAGAGAGACATCAATGAGAGAGAACATCGATTGGCCACCTCCTGCATGTTCCCCTCTGGGGAGTTGGCCCACAACCTGGGCATGTACCTTGACCGGGAATTGAACCGGTGACCTCTTGGTACATGGGTTGGCGCTCAACCACTGAGCCACACCAGCTGCATAATTGGAATCTTGAATCCTCCATTTAGTTACATTTTGCTACTCAAAGTGTGATCCTTGCATAGCTGTATTAGTATTAATTGGGAAGCTTGTTAGAAATGAAGAATCTCAAGTCTCACCCAGACCTGCTGAATCAGAACTGCCTTTGTCCCCAGGGGATTCACATACAGTAATCCTCCCTTATACACAGGGGATATGTTCCGAGTGCCCCAGTGGATTCTTGATACCACAGGTAGTACCAAACCCCATATGTATTGTCTTTTCCTGTACAAACATCTTTATGATAAAGGTTCAGTAAGAAATTAACAAGCCCTGGCCAGTTTGGCTCAGCGGTTAGAGCATTGGCCCGTGGACAAGAGAGGCCCAGGTTCGGTTCCCACTAAGGGCACATACCTCAGTTGCAGTTTGTCCCCGGCCCTGGTTGGGGTCATGTGGGTAGCAACCACTGGATGTGTCTCTCTCACATCGATGTTTTCTCTCTCTCTCTCTTATTTTCTTCCTCCCTCTCTCCTTCAAGATAAATGCAAAAAATGTCCTTGGGTGAGGATTAAAAGAAGAGATTAACAATAATAACTAATACTAAAGTAGAATTGTAGCAATATACTGTAATAAAACTTGAGTGAATGTGATTTCTCTCACTCAAAATATCTTATTGCACTGTACTCACTGATGATGCAGTGACTCCGGGTAATGAAACGGCAGGAAGCAAAACCTTGCATAAGAGGGGACTGCTGTACATGCTGAAGTTTGGAAAGGATTGAGATCTTAATATTTCCATCTGTTTTGTTAAATACATAAAAATTATGAATATTAAATAATATATTTTGTGATCAGAACAATACTGGCATATAGTAAGAACTCAGATATCACTATTATAATTCTCTTAACAAATTCACAAACTTTTTATTAGTTGCTTCAGTTCCTCGGTTGGCTGCTGTTTCAGGTGTCATCCATTGCTTCAAGTCTTATATTCTCTTGTCCTTTTTCAACACTTTAATACTATGTCTTTTTTCTTTTTTGCTATGGGCTGTATGACAATTTCTTCAGCCTGCTTTCTTCTGCAGAATAATAAAACTGGAAGGGACCTTAGAGGTCATCCTGTCCATTTTCTTTTGTTTTGAAGAAACTGAGACCCTGAGAAGTTAAGGTATCGTGTTGCTATGTTTGCAGTTTACCCATTATACATCTTTAGCAGATCTCCTAGACAGACCAAAAAGGTTAAAGCAGAAAGGATTTAGTGTGTAAGTTGTTTTCCAAGGCAAAGAAATTGAATATGAGCAAAATATATATGAAACAGGTTTTACTTCCTTTGGAATAATTTCTTTTTCATGCAGAATGCTCTTTTATAGGTGGGCCATCCATTGTGCAGAGGAACCTGTGCTTTTTTTCAAGAAGCTTTTTATTCCACATTCATTAGCCCCTTAAAGTATAGCTCTCAAGATTTTAGCTAATTATCTATTACTGTTGAGGTTTGATAGCAATGATTTTAAATATTATTTGAGTTAATGAAGTTCTTACTGTATTTTATAAATGAGATGAAAAAAAGATTTGAAAATGACATTTAAATTCATGTTAGAAAGATAAGACTTTTTTGAGAGCTGTTTATTTAAGAAGTGTCATTTCTGCCCTTTTTTTTTTTTTTTCCTTTATTGATTTTAGAGAGGGAGGAAGTGAGGAGAGATAGAAACATTAATTGGCTGCCTCCTTGCATGCCCCCCACTGGGGATCAAGCCCACAACCTGGGCATGTGTCCTGACTGGGAATCAAACCAGCGACCTGTTGGTGCATGAGTCAACGCTCAACCACTGAGCCACACCGGCCGGACCATTTCTGCCCTTTAATATCCCACTTGGAATCAATCAGAGATCTTGAGAATATTCAGTAGAGTTCAAAATAGACCCATGTACTAATGCTGAACACTTATTTTTAGGAAAGTTCTTCAGACCTATGCTCAGAGTTTGTTTAAGCTCATTTTAAGCACTTGTGACAAAATTCACTGTGAGATTTTATGTATCAGGCCTTATTAATTAGAAGCCAACAATCTAATAAACTAATAGCCGCATAAACAAGTAAGCATTTTCAGAGTTACATGCTTCTGTCAACGCAATCTTCTGCCTCTCTTCTCATCTGGCTAATTTTATGTCTTAAAAGGTCTGCCTCAAATATCTTGACCTCATCTAGTTTCACATCATTGCTTCCTCTTTTACTACCCTCCACCCACCCAGATTAATTGTTTCACAGTATGTTGTTATAGTGTTTATAATTCCCAAAGCATTGATCATAAAATTAATGGTTTTTTTAATCCTCACCCTCACCCGAGGATATTTTTCTATTGATTTTTTTTTTTTTTCAGATAGAATGGGAGGAAGGGAGGAAGAGAGAGAAACATCGATGTGAGAAAAATACATCGATTGTCTGCCTCCCGCAAAAACCCACCAGGGCCGGGGATTGAAACTGCAACTGAGGTACATGTCCTTGACCAGGAATCAAACCCACAGCTCTTTGGTCTATGGGCTAGTGCTCTAACTGCTGAGCCAAACTGACCAGGGCTAAACTTAATGTTTTTTTTGTTTGTTTGTTTTATCCTCACCTGAGGACATTTTTCCATTTTTTGTTCAGATAGAGTGGGGAGGGAGGGAGAGAGAGAGAAACATCGACGTGAAAGGGACACATCGAGTGGTTGCCACCCTCATGACCCAACCGGGGCCAGGGACAAACCGCAACCGAGGTACATGCCCTTAGCGGGAACCAAACCTGGGCCTCCCTAGACCACAGGCCAACGCTCTACCGCTGAGCCAAATCGGCCAGGGCTAAACTTAATGTTTTTAAAGAATTGATACTGCCCAGATTAGATGATGAATTTAACATTAGAAACTAGATTATAGTCATCCTTATATCTCTGTTGCCTACATACTGTCTAGCACAAAGTGAATCCTGGAATTTTTGTCATAAAGTACAATAGCACAACTCAGACTACATTTAGAGCTGTGTTTTAAACCAGTAAAAATGATGTGATAATGAAATGAACCTGTTATTTTTAGTACTGTATGTTTAAAAGGGTAGAAAAATCATACATAATACACTAAAACTTTGTAAATGTTGAACTACTAAAATAGTGTTGCCTTCAGGAGTATTTAATCTGAAAAACTGTTATCCTGAAATATTTATATTCTGGGGGTTCTAGGTAGCCAGGTGTGTTGGTTATATCCTGTAGCAGCAGCTCTCAAATTTAAAACTATTAACTGATTTAAAATAATAAACTCAGTGCACATCGACATCAATATTTTCATAAAAAATAGACATATTTTCTAATTTTGTAAGAGAAATTTTAAGAAAAATTTAGTGAGCATTGTTTTTATCAGTTTTACAGAACACCTTAATGTCTGGCTGGGTCTTCATATCTGCTTCTGTATCCAGTTTGTTGCAAAATGCTGTTTTGTTTGAAGTCTAAAGAAAATGTGGCCTTACAAAACATGTAACTGGGAAAGGGAGGAGTGTTCTATCAGCCTTTCAGATAATAGTGGATGCTCTTCCTGGATGCAACATCAGAAAACAAGTGATAGTTGTAATGTGTCATCTGAAACCATATTAATGAAGTTTTTGTACGGCTAAATTAAAATTCATTTGTCTATTTGCCTTGGCCGGTTTGGTTCAGCAGTTAGAGCGTAGGCCGGCTCTCAGACTGAGGGGTAGTGGGTTTGATTCCAGGTCAAGGGTGGGTACCTGGGTTGCAGGTCTGATCCCTGGCCCAGGCCGGGGTCATGTAGGAGGCAACCAATCAATGTGTCTCTCTCACATCGATGTTTCTCTCTGTCTCCCTCCCTCCCTTCCATTCTATCTAAAAAAAAAAAAAATCAGTGGAAAAGTATCCCCAGGTGAGAATTTAAAAAAAAATTAATTGGTCTATTTATACTTTGGTTCTTTTATCCATAAATTATTTTTTTACGTGCAATCATTGGAAAATAATTGCTTCACTGAGTTATGCAGATCTTCCAAATGTGGGCATATGTCATTATGCAGTATTTTAAAAATCACATTTGGCCCTGGCTGGTGTGGCTCAGTGGATTGAGTGTTGTCCCATGGTCTGAGAGGTCCCGGTTCAATTCCCGGTCCGGGCACTTGCCCAGGTTTCGGGCTCGATCCCCAGTGGGGAATGTGCAGGAGGAAACTGATGGATGTTTGTCTCTCTCCCCCATCTTCTTGCTCCAAAAAATCAATAAAAACATTAAAAAAAATTTTTTTAATAATTACATTTGGGTTTTGAAATCACTAATCTTATCAGAAAAGTCTAAGGGGAGCAATCAAGATACAAGTTCTCTAAAATTCTTATTTTCAATGAAAGCTTAAATTTTATCACTGGCAATGAATACTGCCAGTTGTCTTCTTTGAAGTAACAGTCTAACTTTATTCATTTTTGAGAAAATATCTGCCAGGTATCCGCTTCTGGTTAATAGTTGTTTTAAGTAAAAATGTATTTCATGGGAAAAGTAGCTAACTCAGGTTATAACCCTTAACATTCCCACATACGGTTTTCCTTGAGACAACCATCATACTTGGGTGCACAGGGCTACTTTATGCCCATATCCCATTTCATTACACAGAATATTGAAAAGATACGATGTACTCAAGAATCAAGTTTAATAAAGCAAGTAATTTTTACAGCAAATTCTTGGCAGTGAATAATACTAGTACATTTGGATGCCAGTTCCTTGATTTATGCTAAGGCTCTGGCAGTTTTACCCACTATTGCTTTTTATTTTTCCTCCCAAATTATTGAAGTGAAATTCACATAACAAAAAAAATTTTCAGTAGCACTTAGTACAATGACAGTGTTGTACAACTACCACCTCTATTCCAGTTCCAAAACATTTGTCACGACAAAGTAAAATGCCTTATTTAGTTTCTCCCCATTTCTCTCTCCTTTCCCCTCAACCCCTGGCAACCACCAACCTGGATTCTATCTATTTATTCTGGATATTTCATGTAAATGGAGTTCTACATGTGATCTTTTGTGCCTGACTTCTTTCCCTTAGCATGTTTTTGAGATTCATCCATGTTGTAGCATGTATATCAGTACTTCATTCTTTTTTATAGCTGAGTAATATTCTACTACATGAATATACCACAATTTGTTTATCCTTTCATTCATTGATGAACATTTAAGCTATTTTTAACTATTGTGAATAGTGCTGTTATGAACATGCATGTCAATGCACTTTTTCAAGTACTTGTTTTCAATTCTTTGGGGTATAAACCTAGGCACGGAATTATGGGGCACACCATTGCTTTGTTTTTTACTATGTTTTTATTGATTTTTTGTTTTGTTTTAGAGAAGAAGGGAGAGAGAGAAACATCAATCAGCTGCCTCCTGCATGCCCTCTACTGAGGATCAAGCCCACAGACCGGGCATGTGTCCTGCCCAGGAATTGAACCAGGACCTCTCAGTCCATGGGGCGACACTCAATCCACTGAGCCACTGGCCGGGCACGCACCATTGTTTTTCAAATATATGGTGAAAAAGGAAAATAGTATCTTAATATGGAAATAGTTTTGATTTTGTGGATTCCCTAAAAGTATCTGGGGGTATCCCCAGGGATTTGCAGACCATGCTTTGAAATCTTCATTCCTTCAGATTCCAAAGTTGGTCTGGTATAAATATGTAACTTATCATTTATTATCACTAGCACCAACTAACACAGGTTAGGCAATTCTTTTTTTTTTTTTATCCTCACCCGAGGACATTTTTCCATTTTTTGTACAGATAGAGTGGGAGGGAGAGAGAGGAAGAGACAGAGAGAGAGAAACATCGACGTGAAGGGACACATCAAGTGGCTGCCACCACACGACCAACCAGGGCCGGGGACAAACTGCAACCGAGGTACGTGCCCTTAGCGGGAACCGAACCCGGGTCTCTCCGGACTGCAGGCCGATGCTCTAACCGCTGAGCCAAACTGGCCAGGGCCAGGTTAGGTAATTCTTAAAACTGCATTATCAGATGTGTTTTATAATCCCTACTTTATAGATGAGTAAATTAACATTTAGGGAGCATAAATGACATGTAAGTAAAAGAACTGGATATCAAATTCAGGTTTTCTTATTTCAAGGCTGATACTGTTCCTACTGTTTCACAGTTCTTCAGGTAATTGAAACAGTAAAGGAGAGGGTTGTTTGAGGGAGTGATTTAGCTTATGAAGAGAAACTATAATTATGGTAAAAATATTTAATGGTGCCATTGTTATTTATTTTTAGAGACATTTTAAATCTAAAGGATGTCATCAGTGTCCAGCTGAAAGATACTACCTCTAGCAAAAATTTTTGCAGCCAATCTTGTCTAAGAAAACTATCTGTTAATTTGTACACTGACAGCATTTCAATCAAATGCAGCATGTGTCCGAAGACTACTCTTGTAAGTTGCAATTTTTTTCACCTTTAGGGACTCTGATTGATGTGCTTATATACTAGAATTTTGACTGAATCTTTGTATTTTTTATCCTAGAGTCAGTATGAAGTAGAATACCAGAATGTGAAATATACACTTTGCAGTAATGCCTGTTTATTAAAGTTTCACTCTGCCAACAACCTCATCATGAACTGTTGTGAGAACTGTGGAGCTTACTGTTACACTAGTTCTGATTTGTTCCATATACTTCAAATGGAAGGACAGTCCCATTACTTAAATAGTTCAAAGAGTATAACAGCATGTCAGCAGGTATGAATAAAGATCTGTTGCCTAAAGTGAGAATCACTCCCTTTGAATTTGACTGCATAGGACGCAAATTAAAAATTGAAGATTGAGCCCTGGCCGGTTTGGCTCAGCGGTTGGAGCGTCGGCCTGCGGTACAGAGAGACCCTGGCCCTGGTTGGTCGTGCGGGTGGCAGCCACTCGATGTGTCCCTTCACATCGATGTTTCTCTCTCTCTCTCTCTCCCTCTCTCTCCCTCCCGCTCTATCTGAACAAAAAATGGAAAAATGTCCTCGGGTGAGGATAAAAAAAAAAAAAAAAAAAAATTGAAGATTGAGTTCTTTCCATTAGTTGGCTTGTGAATGGTTTCACTTTAGGAAAATGTGGGGATATAGATTTTAGTACCTTTGGGAACAGTTGCAGTTGGTAAGATGGTGAAGGAGATGAAATAAAAGACTTCTGATAGTTCCTTCTTGTATAATAATTCATGATAAGTGCTAGAGGAAGATTTTTCTAAAGAATCTCAGGGTGCCCTGGCCAGTTTTGCTCAGTGGCTAGAGTGTAGGCCCGCAGACCAATGAGTCATGGGTTCAGTTCCGGTCAAGGGCACATACCTCGGTTGCAGTTCATCCTTGACCCTGGTTGGGATCGTGCAGGAGGCAACCAGTCGATGTGTCTCTCTCATGTCGATGTTTTTCTTCTTTCTCTCCCTCTCCCTCTCCCTCTCTCTCCCTCCCTTTCTCCTTCCCATTCTATCTGAAGATAAATAGAAAAACATCCTCAGGTAAGGGTTAAAAAAAAAAATCTCAGTGTAATTATCTTACCTTGAAAGGCAAGCAGATGGAAGCTTGTTTATAAATTACAAATAAAGTTGCATAGCAAAAATAATAGTTTACTGAAAAGACTCAGCCACAAAAGTATTTGTTTTTAATTCCATGTATTTCTTTACACCTAAGCAAGGTTAAGATAAATCAAGAATGCCATGCTTATGAGTCAGTCATAGGAGGACATAAACCAAGGAGAGCTTTAGGTGGGTGGTTCTGAGCAGAGAAGCTTTGGTAGACGGGGTGAACACTGGTCTGAGCCCCTTTCATGAGGTGAAACTCACAAATCTTGTTTAGATGATGTTATGAGACCCAACTCTATCCCTACAAGTTCTTTCTTTAAAACAAGCTACTGAAGATGGAGTCCTAACAAACCACAATTCAAGTAGGTCATTAGTGAGCCACATCTTTTTTTTTTTTTTTTTTTTTTTTTTTTATCCTCACCCGAGGATATTTTTTCCATTTTTGGTACAGATAGAATGGGAGGGAGAGAGAGGAAGGGAGAGAGAGTGAGAAACATCGACGTGAAGGGACACATCGAGTGGCTGCCACCCGCACGACCAACCAGGGCCGGGGACAAACTGCAACCAAGGTACATGCCCTTAGCGGGAACCGAACCCGGGTCTCTCCAGACCGCAGGCCGACGCTCTAACCGCTGAGCCAAACCGGCCAGGGCGAGCCACATCTTTTTTATGGCGGACTGCCCATACCAGAAAATATGTCTTAGGCGCAGAAATGGGAGAATGGAAGGCATGGAAGTCTTCTAAAGGCAAGAAATGTCATTGCTTGTTTTCCTTCTTTATCCCTTACACTTAAAAAATAGGCCTTGTCCTGTTTTTAAGAGCCTGTATTGAGGACTTCCTTATTCAGTCTAGGTAATGGGGCAGGGCCGATTTGGGTAGACGAGTTAAAAAGCACAACCTAACACTATGCACAGCTTTTAAGATATGTGTGTGATAGTGGTAATGGAGAAAATCCAAATTCTTAGTGAACTGTAATCAAGGATTAGAAAATGTTCAAAGCTATGACTCTAAATTTGGGGTGCCTTCTTAAAAAGTGGATTGTTTGGGCCGTGGCCACTTTGGCTCAGCGGTTAAAACATTAGTTCACGGACCAAAGGGTCGTGGGTTCGATTCCTGGTCAAGGGCATGTACCTGGGTTGTAAGTTTGATCCCCAGCCCTAGTTGGGGTGGTGAGGGAGGCAGCCAATTTATGTGTATGTCTCACATTGATGTTTCTCTCTCTCCCTCCTTCCCTTTCACTCTGTCTAAAAAATAAATGGAAAAATATCCTCAGGTTAGGATAAACAAATAAAAAAGATTGTTTGGTAGGTATATAATTATTTTGGATACTTTTTTTTTTCTTTATTGATTTTTAGAGGGAGAGGGAGAGAGATAAAAACATTGATTGGCCACCTCCTGCATGCCCCCCACTGGGGATTGGGCCCACAACCTGGGCATGTGCTCTGACTGGAAATCAAACTGGTGACCTCTTGGTCCATTTCTAGCTCCTCGATAGCACCAATAAAAGGCTTTCCTGAGTTGATGCCCAAACAGGCATTGAGGAAAAACCTATAGTTACAAGACTTTTCTTTATTAACATAAATTGGCTTTGATTGCCTGAACATCTGTGACAACTTTCCTCATTGCTTGCATATGTATTGTAATTGCTATTAATGTATCAGACAGAAAGTACAGATAGTTATCTAATAGATTGATTAATTTCCTGCATCTCAATCATTAACTCATAGTGCCTTTTCTGGATTTTAAGAAATAAAAATGTGGCTTCACTGTCATTATTTGTAGAGCAGTGCTATTGGGTATATTTTTATGATAGTCTATCTATTAAAAATGTGTCATATACCAGGAATATATTATTTTAATCTCTGACAGAAACCAGCCAGGACACTTACATCTGATCTTTGCAAATCACTGAAGTCGTCAGATGAAATGATTGAGATTACCAATGACTTGGGGAAGACAGAGCTTTTCTGCTCTGTTGATTGTTTCTCTGCTTACAGTAAAGCTCAGATGGAATCGTCTACAGGTAATATTTGCTTATTAATTAGAGGTTTAGTAACTACCAAAGAATATTAGTGCTTCATTTAATTTATAACTTTGATTCATTTCCAAATTAATTTAAAAGTCAGAACCATTCAAAACCTGTTGCAAAGAAATAGTTTCCTGTATTTTTATATAAAAGGAAAGCTACTTCACCACCAGAGTTTTAATATTTGTAAAGATTGTTGTATTCTAATAGAATCTTGTACTTAGCCCTGCTTTGTGAAAACAAGGCTATTAAAATTTTTACATGAAAGTAGAGCCAGTTGGAACTATTTTTAAGTTCATTAATAGAAAAGCACAGCTAGCCCTGGCCAGTTTGACTCAATGGTTAGTGTTTGCCCACAGACTGAAGGGTCACGGGTTCAATTTTGGTCAAGGGCATGTACCTGGGTTGCAGGTTCAGTCCCCAGCCCTGGGGTTGATGTGTGTCTTTCTCCCTCTTCCTCCCCGTCCCTTCCTCCCTTCCATTCTCTAAAAAAGTCGATGGAAAAATATCCTCAGGTGAGGATTAACAAAGAGAAAAAAGCACAGATAATCCAGGGCCAACTATGTCTTCCATCACAGGGTCACATAAAGGATCAGTGGTGCTATTTATATAGTGGAGTGAAGGATGCCCATGGGACTTCTACATTTTACATACTGGCTTATTATAGAAATCTCTGCAATACTTAGATAACAACCCAGCTTCATTCATGTTGAGGTTTGTGAATCCTGGAAGAGTTAGAAGTGATACCCATCAGGAGAATCTGTAGAAGTTTCTTTTCTGTTCTTCATGGGTAATTTCACAGAAATTGTGTGCAAAGGTAAAAGATATAAAATGATAGGATATGTAAAATATTGTTTCAGTGTTATTGATGTTATCTTAAAGAAACTAGCTATCCCTAAGCCCTAATGAAAATTACTCCAGTATCCAGCAATACCTAAAGCTATGAGGTATTTGCATTACTCTTTTTTTTTAATCCTCACGTGAGGATATTTTTCTCTTTATCATCAGATAGAGTGGGAGGGAGGTAGAGAGAGAGAGAGAAAGAGAGAGAGAGAGAAACATCGATGTGAGAGAGACACATAGACTGGTTGCCTCCTGCACAACCTAACCAGGGCCAGGGACGAACTGCAACCAAGGTATGTGCCCTTGACCAGAATCAAACCTGAGACTCATTGGTCCACGGGCCATTGCTCTAACTGCTGAGCTAAACCAGCCAGGGCTGCTTTACTCTTTGAAACACTTGTTGTTAAACAGTGCTTTCTGATTGATTCTGCCCGGTTTATAAGAAATCTTTTTATTTTTATCAGTAAATGTTCCCATGGTGCATGATACTTCAATAGAGCTCCTTTCTCCAGAGAAACATCTTTCTTCGAAGAAAGATACAACTCCTGTTATAAGCAATATTGTGTCATTGGCAGATACTCATGTTGCCCCACCCATCATGAACTCTGATGTCTTACAAGGTAAAAATTGAAGAACTGTTTAACATAGTACTGTTTTGCCATGCTTGATTAATCTGTCTATATTCTAAGGTTTTTTGTGTGTGTTGCCTAATATGAAAGAAGCAATTACAGCTTATGATGTTATTTTATAGATTATGGTATAAGATCTTGAATTTATGCTTTAACAGGTACAGTTTCTTCAGTAAGAGGAAATGTCCTATTGGATGTAAGTTTTTTATTTATTTGCTTTGCTATTGTCTTCTTTCTTAAGCTTTTTTTAAGTAATCATTTTGTACGTGTGTGTATGTGTATGTGTATGTATCTGAGCATATTCCTATTTTGATCCTAGAGCTCAAAAAAGTAGAGCACTATGCCTGGCTGGTGTGGTTCAGTGGATTGGGCGTCACCTCATGGACTAAGAGGTCCTGGTTCAATTTCTGGTCAGGGCACATGCCCGGTTTGCAGACTCGATCCCCCGTAGGAGGTGTGCAGGAGGCAGCTGATGTATCTCTCTCACATCGATGTTTCTGTCTCTCTCTCCCTCAAAAAAAAAAAAAAAAAATCAATAAAAACAAATTTTAAAATAAAGTACAGCAGTAATCAACACCTTTTGGTATTTATATTCAGTTTCCCAAATTTCAATGTTGAATTTAAATTATTAATAAGAGCCCTGGCCGGTTTGGCTCAGTGGTTGGAGCGTCGGCCTGGGACCAGAGTGTCCTGTGTTCGGTTCCCACAAGGGGCACGTACCAAATAAATAAATAAATAAATAAATAAATAAATAAATAAATAAATAAGAATATTTAAACAGAAGTATTAGTCATAGTTTTTCCTTTGGGTTATTTATCAATTTTAATATTTATTAAGCAGCCCTGGCCAGTTTGGCTCAGCAGTTAGAGCGTCGGCCCACGGACTAATGAGTCGTGGGTTCGATTCCAGTCAAGAGCACATACCTCGGTTGCAATTCATCCCCAGCCCTGGTTGAGGTTGTGCGGGAGGCAGCCACTCGATGTGTCTCTTTCACATCGCTGTTTCTCTTTCTCTCTCGCTCTCTTCCTCTCTCTCCCTCCCACTCTATCTAAACAAATAAAATGGAGAAATATCCCTGGGTGAGGATAAAATAAATAAATAAAAATATTTATTAAGCAGTTGCACTCACCTGAGCAAAAAAAAATTTATTATAATTACATACCAAAAGACCCTTTTAACAATTGATGTTGAATCTAGATGATAAATAGATAAGTTATAAATAATTGTTAATGTTTCCCCCTAGTGGAGCTCATGCTGCAACTTACCCACCCTCTTTATTGTTATTAGAATAGGTGCATTTGATTTTGTGGGGTTTTTTAAATTTATTTCAGAGAGAGAGAGGAAGGAAGAGGGAAAGAGAGATAGAAACGATGAGAGAAAACATCAACTGGCCGCCTCCTGCATGACCCCCACTGGGGATCTGGCCCACAACCTGGGCATGTACCCTGACTGGGAATCAAACTGGCGACCTCTTGGGGCATGGGTCGATGCTCAACCGCTGAGCCACACTGGCCAGGCAGGTGCGTTTGATATTTTAATTGCTTATTTGAAAACTCTGAAAGCAAATGTTATTTTATCATTTTCTCCTAAAGGTATTTAAGAGTTCACCCAGCGAGTCAAGCAGTGATGTCGCTAATAGCGTGGAACAGTCAAGCCTTTCACCATCTTCATCAGTACTCAGTCAGTATATATCCAGTATAGAAGTACAGAAAGATCAGGTGTCAAATCAAGATGATACACTCAATAAGAAATCTATGAAAATAAGAAATAGACTATGTTACCCAAAATTTACAACCAAAGTACAAAAAGTTAAAGGTAAATCCCAAAGTATTAAAACATTTTGGTGTTCAAATTTTCAGAAGTTAGACACCACTAGTAAAAAGGGTATGACATTCTGTTATTCGTGCCAGTTATTCTGCCAAAAAGCACATAGCTATGGAAGACAGTCATTTGCCACCCAAGGAATTTCTAATTGGAAAAAAACTCTGAAAAATTTCAGAAAGCATGAAAAAAGTATAATGCATTTGAAGTCATTACAATTTTGGAGGGAATACCAGTTTTGTGATGAAGCTGTCCATGGTAATTTATCTATTCATTCAAGACAGATTGAAGGAAATAAAACATACCTAAAGCTTATAATTGAAAATATTGTATTTCTTGGAAAGCAGTGTTTACCCTTAAGAGAAAAGGACCAGTCTATTTCATCTGTGAATAAAGGCCATTTTTTAGAATTGTTAGAAATCAGAGCAAAAGATAAGGGAGAAGAAATATTTAGACTTATGAATTCTCAAGTTGACTTCTATAATAGTACGCAAATTCAAAATGGTATTATTGAAATAATAAAGACTGAAATGTTGCAAGATATTGTGAATGAAATCAATATCTCCTCAGCTTTTTCAATAATATGTGATGAGGCAACTTATAGTACCACTAAACAACAGTTTTCAATTTGTGTGAGATATCCACAAAAAATTTCAGAGGCTATCTTAATTAAAGAAAGATTCCTGGGTTTCATAGATGTTGAAGAAATGACTGGAACCAACTTACACAGTACTATCACAACTTACCTGCAACAAATTGGAGTTGATTTAAATAAAATACGAGGCCAGGCCTATGATAGTACCACTAATTTGAGGGGAAAATTCAATAAAAGTGCAGCAGAATTCAAGAAGGAAGAGCCAAGAGCTTTATACATACATTGTTATGCCCATTTTTTGGATTTAGCAGTAATTAGGTTTTGTAGAGAAGTAAAAGAACTCCGAAGTGCTCTAAATACTCTCAGTTCTTTGTTCAACACTATTCATATGTCTGGGGAAATGTCTGAAAATTTTCAAAAGATTTGTAAGCTGAGTCAAAATAAAACATGCAAGAAACATGTATCACAATCATGTTGGACACTGCATGATCATACATTACTATCTGTGATTGAGGGTCTTCCAGAGATTATTGAAACATTGGAAGTTGTATCAAACCATTCTTCTAACACAGGTTTGGCTGATGAACTGAGTGATTTGTTGACATTGGTTTCCAAATTTGAATTTATCTTTTGTTTGAAGTTTCTTTATCAAGTATTAAGTGTTACAGGAATTCTTTCCAAAGAGCTTCGAAGTGAAACCACAGACACTTTTTCGTTGTCTTCAAAAATAGAAGCAATTTTGGAATGTTTATCATCTGAAAGAAATGATGTTTCTTTCAAAATTATCTGGGATGGAGCAGAAGAAATATGTCAAAAAATAACCTGTAAAGGTTTTGAAGTTGAAAGACCTTCTTTTCATAAAAGAAGAAAAATTCAGAAAAAAATAGATCTTGGCAATTCAGACAGTATGTTTTCTCCTACTTCAACAGAAGAACAATATAAAATTAATCTTTATTACAAAGGATTAGATACTGTGTTACAGAATTTAAAACTATGTTTTTCAGAATTTGATTATTGCAAAGTGAAGCAGATTTCAGAACTATTATTTAAATGGAATGAACCATTAAATGAAGCAACAGCCAAACATGTGCAAGAATTTTACAAACTTGATGCAGATATCATCCCAGAACTTAGATTTTATCGGCAATATGCAAAGCTCAACTTTGTCATGGATAATGATCATATCAACTTTATCAATCTTGCCTATTGGTTTATTCAGCATGGTCTTCATAACAATATTCCTTGCATATCAAAGCTACTGTATATTGCTTTGTCTTGGCCAGTTACTTCAGCAAGTGTTGAAAACTCATTTTCTGTACTGTCTCGTCTTAAAACATATTTATGTCATACCATGGGACAAGAGAAGTTTAGTGGCTTGGCCCTAATGGCTGTTGAACAGGAATTAGTAAATAAACTGCTGGAGCCTGAAAGACTCAATGGAATTGTGGAAAAGTTTATGTCAGATGAAAGAAATACAGTATTTACTCATTGAATTACCTGGAAGAATTTTGTATTTCTATTGGAATTTAAGGTTTTATTTCAAATATTTGTCTCTTAAGAAAAAAAGTTTTTTTTCAACTTGCCTTTTTCATTACACATGGTATTTTGAGATTGTTCCATGTCAATACATAATTCTTTTTGTATAGCTGCAGAAGATTTAATTTTATGGATGTACAATAATATATTGGAATAGTCCCTACTAAACAGATATTTTAATTGTTTTGCTAGTATAAATAATGCTGCACAGCCCTGGCCAGTTTGGCTCAGCGGTTAGAGAGTCAGCCTGAGGACCAAAGCGTCACGGGTTTGATTCCGATCAAGGGCATGTACCTGGGTTGCGGTTTGGCCCCCAGCCCTGATCAGGGTCATGTGGTAGGCAACCAATCGATGTGTCCCTCACATCGATGTTTCTCTCTCTCTGGCTCTCTCTTCCCCTCCCTTCTTCCCTCCCTCCCACTCTATCTGAAGATAAATGGAAAAAAATCCTCGGCTGAGGATTTAAAAAATAATAATGCTGCATTTAATGACATTGTACATAGGTCATGTAGCACATTAGTAAGGTCCTATAAGATAAAATTTTAAGTTGGAATTAATAGATCAAACAATGTTTTTGTTTTTTTGTTTTTGTTTTCTTTTCTTTTTTTTAATACTTTAAATGCCCTTGACCGGGAATCAAATCCTAGACCCTTCAGTTCATGGGCTGATGTGCTAATCACAAACCGACCAGATTTGTGCATTTTTATTTTTGATTGGCACATTGCTTTTCTGTAAGGATCGTGCCAATATACAATTCCACCAACAACATGTGAGTCAAGTATTTTGATCCTTGCCAATCTGTTAGTTGAATAAAGGTATTTTAATCTCTGGAATTTTGTACTTTCACTTAAGAATAAGGTTGGGTATCTGCTTGAGGCCATTTATATATCCTATTCTATAAACTGTAACATTTAAACATTAAAACCAAAGTATTGCTGTGTTTTTGCATGAAACCCTGACAAAGTAGTCCGCACAGTCCCAAAATAAGATTAGGTAGTGACAAACTCAAAAGCAGGTATGAGACCTGAATGGTATTGGCTATCTGTATAGGTCATGGAGGAAAAGCAATGGAATGTCTGATGACCTTGAAAACAGATCCCCCAAATCAACAGGTTTCCACTGGAAAGCACGCAGGCCAATTTGAAAACGGCCAAAACAGGAAAATTTCCTGAAGATGCCAATTTGCAGGTGAGTTTAAGGGGACTGCTAAATTCTGAAGATGTTAAGGTAGGCTAGGTCCTTATGAACTCTTGAAACTACAAACCTCAGCTTCATTCAAAAACAAAATCCATGTCAGGGGAAACTGCTGCCTGTAGATAACAAATTGAGCAGGACAAAGGGGCAATGGAAAGACAATGTACAGATAGATAGAAGTGAGGTAAAGAAGAAAAGGGAACAGATCACAGTAAAAATAATAGGATTTTGTGAGCCTAGAAGTTATTGCCCTTTTCCCTCCTAAAAGGAAAATGCATTTCACATAAGTGAGCAACAAGCCTGGCCAGTGTGGCTTAGTGGATTGAGTGTTGTCCTGGGGACTGAGAGGTTCTCGTTCGATTCCCAGTCAGGCCACGTGCCTGGGTTACAGGCTTGATCCCCAGTGATGGGTGTGTAAGAGGTAGCCAATTGATGTTTCCCTCTCACATCAATGTTTATCTCTCCTTTCCTCTCTAAAAAAAATCAAAAACGTTTTTTTAAAAAATGAAATTCACATAAACAATTTATCCCAAGTATTCTATTTGTTTGTAGTCTATTCAGATATGTATGTCACCACAAATTTTAGAGTATTTTTATTAACCTCAAAAAGAGACCTTGTATACTTCAGCAATCACAACTTCTCCCCTTACTCAACCAGCCCTAAACAGCCACTAATCTAGGTAGATTTTCCTGTTTTGACCATTTTATAAGGAATCATTTATGTGGCCTTTTGTGACTGGCTTCACCTAGTGTTTTCAAGATTCATCTGTTATAGTATGTCACCATTTCATCCTTTTATGGCTGAGTAATATTCCCTTGTTTGGATACACAATTTGTTTACCCATTTATCAGGTCATGGACATTTGAGTTGTTTCCATCTTTTCACTATTATGAATGATGCTAAACATTCACCAGTTTCTGTGTGAACATGTTTTTCTCTGTGTTAGAATAGTCATCATAGGGTAATGATTTCAGCCAACTACTAGGCTGTTTTTCAAGGTGGCTGCACCATTTTAAATTCCCACCAGTAGTATGAGGATTCCAGTTTCTTTGCAACACTTAACAGACTTTAATTCTAGACATTCTAGTGGGTGTTGAAGGAATATCTTCTCTTCCCCACCCCAGTTTTACTGAGGTTTAACAAAATTGTTAAGATATTTAAAGTGTACATTGTGATTTGATATGCACTGCTTAATGACAGGGACATATTCTGAGAAATGTGTTAGGTGATTCCATACTGGTGCAGTGTACTATAAACTTGTATAGTGTATTACTGTATGAAACATGAGATTAAATCTAGCACAAGAAAAAAAAAGATACATTCAAGATACAGTAATCAAGATGAGGCTGCTCCTGGTGTAACATGGCATGTTGTTTGGCAGCAAACTTTTTTTGTACGTAGAAAGAGTATACTCTAAAAACAAAAGTACAGTAAATACATAAACCAGTGAGCCATTTATTATCAAGTACTATGCAATATATATAATTGTATGTGCTATACTATTATACAAATGACAGTGCAGGTTTTGCTCACCAGCACGACCACAAACAGGTAATGTAGCACTACGTTGTGTCAGCTATGTCACTAAATAGGAATTTTTCAGCTCCATTAATCTTAAGAGACCACTATATATGCAACCCATCTTCGCTGAAACATCCATTATGTAGCACATGACTATATATACATTGTGAAAGCATTCGTCACTTCACATTGAATGTTAAAACATTCAAGTTCTACTGTTAGCAGATTTCAACTCTACAATACACTAACTGTAGTCATGTTATTTATTAGGTCCTCAGACCTCATTCATCTGATGGCTGAGTTCTGGAGTACTGTATCTCACAGTTATTTGCAGTTCCCTATTGACTGATGTCAAGTATCTTTACTTGTGCTTACTAGCCATTTATCCTCATTGGAGAAATTTCTATCCAAACCCCTGGCCTTTTTTTAACGATTTTAGAGAGAGAGGAAGGGAGGGGGTATGATCTATTTCCAAGGTACGTGCCCTTGATCAGAATCGAATCCACGACTCTGGTCTACAGGCTGACGCTCTAACCACTGAACAAAACCAGCCAGGGTTTTATTGGTTTTTTTTGTTTTTATTTTTGTTGCAGATGTTTCTCCTTTTCTCCCACATTGACTCCTTCCTCCCTATCCCCTCCCCAGTTTTGTTATCTATGTCCATCAGTTATACGTACATGCATTTAAGTTCTGTGGTTTATCCCTTCCCTCTCCCACCCCACCCCCTTCTGAGGAATGTCAGTCTGTACCCTGCTGTTATGTCTTTGGGTCTATTTTGTTCATCAGTTTGTTTACTTCATTATATTCCAGAAATAAGTGAGATCGTGATATTTGTCTTTCTCTGCTTGGCTTGTTTCACTTAGGATAACACTTTCGCCCTGGCCGGTTTGGCTCAGCGGTTGGAGCGTCCGCCTGCGGTCTGGAGAGACCCGGGATCGGTTCCTGCTAAGGGCATGTACCTCGGTTGCAGTTTGTCCCCGGCCATGGTTGGTCGTGCGGGTGGCAGCCACTCGATGTGTCCCTTTCATGTCGATGTCTCTCTGTCTCTTCCTCTCTCTCCCTCCCACTCTATCTGTACAAAAAATGGAAAAATGTCCTCGGGTGAGGATAAAAAAAAAGATAACACTTTCCAGGTTCCTCCATGTTGTCTAAGAGATCTTTCTTACAGCTGCATAGTACTCCATTGTGTATTATGCACCACAGCTTTTTTATCCACTTGTCTACTGATGGGGCACTTGGGCTGTTTCCATATCTTAGCTATTGTAAATAGTGCTGCTATGAAGATAGGGGTACATCTATTTTGATTGATGTTTCATGCTCCTTAGGGTGTATTCCTAGAAGTGGGATCACTGGGTCAAATGGCAACTCAATTTTTAATTTTTTGAAGTAACACCATATTGTTTTCCTTAGTGGCTGTACCAGTCTGCATTCCCACCAGCAGTGTACTAGGGTGCCCTTTTCTCCACACCCTGGCCAGCACTTGATTTGTTGATGGCAACCATTTTGACAGGTGTGCAGTGATAACCTCATTGTTTTACAATCTATTGGGTTTTTAAACTGTGTCCTTTGCATATTCTAGATAGCAGTCTCTAATTGGTTTTCACTTCCTTGATGGTGTCCTTTGAAGCATAAGTTTTTAATTTTGGCAAGTCCAATTTATTTTCATTGTTGTTGCTTTAGTTTTTGGTGTCTTATCTAAGAATCCCTTGCCAAACTCAAGGTCATGAAGATTTAGCCATTTTCTCCAGTTTGTTTCCATTGCTACATTTAGGTATCTGAACCACTTTTAATTTTCATATATAGGGGAAGGGGCCAAATTAATATTAGAATCAATTCAACTTCAAGAAGTCAGCTGGAATTATATTAAATCTGGAAACCAGTTTAGAGAATAGTGCCATTTTAATAATTCTTAGTCATTGTTTTCCCATTTGGATCTTCACAATTTCTTCTAAGTCTTCCACTCTTTTAAAGCCTCACACTCCCGCCCTGGCCAGTTTAGCTCAGCAGTTAGAGCAGTTTAGCCTGCGGTCCAGAGACTTGGGTTTGGTTCCTGCTAAGGGCATGTACCTCGGTTGCAGTTTGTCCCTGGCCCTGGCTGGGTTGTGTGGGTGGCAACCACTCAATGTTTCTCCCCCCCCCCCCCCCACTCTATCTGAACAAAATATCTAAAAAATGTCCTCAGGTGAGGATTTAAAAAAAAAAATGACTTGGAAAAGATTGATTTGGGATGGCTGGCCTGGTTTCATCCCCCGTATTGCCTGGTTTTCCAAAGCAAATTTCACATATCAGTGGACTGCTGTGACTTTCAGCTCTCTTGTGGCTATTTTAACTATAATCTCAAACTGTTCTGAATTCCAACTTCTCCCTAATCACAGCAAGCTCATAAATTTGCACTTTAGGTATAAAGAGTAGTGGTAATTTAAAATTTTTATGTCCAGCCCTGGACGGTGTAGCTGTTGGTTGCAACACTGTCCCATACACCAAAAAGTTTCAGGTTCGAGTCCCCGTCAGGGCACACATGGAGGGCAGCCAATCGATGTCCTGTCATGTGGATATTTCTCTTCCTCCCCCCCTTTCTAAAACCAGTTAGTAGGTCCTCCGGGAAGAAGCAAAAACAAAACATTGATGTCCAAATCAGGTTAGGGCAGAAAGGCCTTCTAATTGATTAGCAAAGAGGTTGAAGTAGCTCTGCTAAAAAAGCCCCAAGAAATAGAGTCCCAAATTACATAATCTGTTTTATGTGTAGAGCATGGAACATCTTTTTATTTTTATTCCTCACCTGAAGATATTTTTCTACTTATCAGATAGAGTGGGAGGGAGGGAGGAAGAAACATCCATGTGATAGAGCCACATTGACTGGTTGCCTCCCGCATGACCGCAACCCAGGTATGTGCCCTTGAACCCGCAACTCTTTGGTCCATGGGCCGTCGCTCTATCTGCTGAGCCACACAAATCAGGGCAAGGAACATCTTTAAGTCACAAACAAGTTGGTAACAGGAAAATTCTAGAGAATGAAAGCCCTATTTAAAAACAAAATGAAAGGACCATCTGATTTTTAAATGTCTTTATTAATAACAATTAGGTTGTTCATTTCCTTTTTGCCCTCTTCCTCACTGGTTTCCTGGACACAGTTCACTCTACCTGCCAATTAAAGGAAACAATTACTCCCAAAAGCCATAAAAATCAAGTTATCAAGTTTGTTAGCACCAACCAAGTAAACTTCCTAACACCAAGGAATATTAATTGAGGAGTGAAATATATCAATAGTATTTAATGGTCTATATAAGGTTTAAGATGTAGACTGTTTAGATTTCAAACTGATTATGAGGGCCTTTTAAACCCCAGTGATACCTATCTATACATGCAATTCATTAGATGAGATTGAAAGCTACTATCCATAGCTACCTTTTTATAAAATAGTTTTACTGGACACAGTCATGTCCATTTGCTTATACACTGTCTATGATTGCTTTCCAGCTAGAACAGCAGAGTAGAGTTACCCTTTAAAATTGCCAACCATTCAAACAGATCATCATTTATTATTATTTTGTTCTCCATCTATTTTCAACTACAGATGACCCTGCCATGTACACCTATACAGATGAAAAACAAAACAGGGAACTTCAAACTCTCCAAACCCCTCTCTGCAGGATACAAATGTATATTTTCTACTGAATACTGAAGTCCCTGTTTTTCTGAGGCTTGAGCCAAACCAACAAAGCCCACAACCTCAGAAAGCTGTTAAAAGGATTAAATATTTAAGTGGTGTAGAGCCAGTATTTTCTATAAGAAAATTTTAATGCAGAAAAAGGTTAAGAGATATTCACACACAAGTAGTTATTTTTGTGCCACCCAAGAGTCCTTTTTTCTGAAGGCAGCTTACAGAGTAAAAATTGCTTAACTTACCTTGACATTCCCTCAGTCTAGCCAAGTTTTGGCTTTCCTTCTTGGTTGGCCTGTGCTGTGTGATGTCTTGAGAACAATTATCCACCTATTATTTAAAATGTAATCTTATTAAAATAATATGCTCAACATTACATTCTTATTAATATTTAATGTATATTTTATGTTTGGGTTCCAATCAGTGGTTGTTTCATTTAGCTGTGTTATTGCTTAAAAAAGATCTGATCTAGCCCTGGCCGGTTTGGCTCAGCGGTTAGAACGTCGGCCTGTGGTCCAGAGAGACCCGGGTTTAGTTCCCGCTAAGGGCATGTACTTGGGTTGCAGTTTGTCCCTGGCCCTGGCCTGGTTGGGTCGTGCGGGTGGCAGCCACTCGATGTGTCCCTTTCACGCCGATGTTTCTCTCTCCCTCCCCCTCCCGCTCTGAATAAAAAATGGAAAAATGTCCTTGGGTGAGGATAAAAAAAAAAAGATTTGATCTATAAAAAGGATATACTCTAAATTTTGTTCACTTGTACATATGAAAATTTCCCTCCTACCAATGACTAGACAGTTGTTCCTCTGCTATTTACTAGATAAGCAAAAGAAAATCTTAAGATTTTATATGGGTCCTAAGGTGGATTTAGAGTATTGAAAATAGAGCATTTCTCCACTAATTCAGTCCCTCTTTCCTGCTCTTCTGGTTGCTATTTCTCTACATAACCATGCACCTTCTCAATTCTTCTACTATTTAACATTTTTGTTAATATTCCCCCATCTTCTCTTATCAACTCACATCGATTTTCAAAAACAGAAATACAGGAGTTTTATCTTAGGTGAGACAAACATCTTAAAAATCAAACACATTTCACCCCACAAGGCTAAATCAAATTATTTAACCATTAAATAGAAAAATCAAATCCAAAAGTCTTCTATTTCTAAGATTAAGATTTCTAAGGACACTTACTTCAAGTGAACACTCCAACATCAGCCAACATCAATCATTCGTACCTAAAGAATAATAAGAAAAAGTTAATATAAAAGACAAGGGTGTAAGGTTTGAAAATGCTAGTTAACTTCAAAATTTAAAGAGTAAAATTCCAGGGACCAAGATTGGGGGCAAGTTACAGCATAAAAAAATAGGAAGAAACTTCATGTGGGGAAAAATCTAACATTATTCTTACATAAAGTAATAAAGTAGACACTTGAATTATTCGAGTGAAAACTGTATCTTCTTTAAAATACAAAAGCCTAACTGCTATTTTCACCAGTCTGAGCACAGTAAAGTTTGGCTGCAATCCAAAATATACTATCCCTTATGTGAAGGTATGTGACAACGTTTACCTTACCAAATGAATTTTAACATCAGCTCTTTTCATAAAAGCACATACCCTGCTCCCCATTCAAGTATGTTTTCCATTCTCAGGTGGACTGACCACCTTCAGCAGGAGTCCTCCAAGAGTACCCCCTCCATCCCACAGTACACAATGCAGTTATTATCCTGCAAGCCTACATATTTCCCTCGTTCTAAGTCCTCACTGAATTTTAAGTTAGGGCAGGGAAGCTATGCCTTATCGGGACAGCAAGGAACCTGAGTTTTTTTTTCTGAGGGAGAAGACATTCACCTTCATTATATATGCCTGCAGGGCCACTGCACAAAAACCAGAAAGATCCCTCTTGATTCAATTCTAGGTTTTTCTCCCTCCCTGATTATGTTAGCGCAAGGGCATATGAAATAGAGTTCCTTGTTGCACATGTACCATCCATAAGGGATACTATATCGTTTTGCATTCTTCCCATTCTCCAGATTATCCTATTCTGCAACCAGCCCACCCCCCTTCACTCTCTGGTTCAAATCTTTCAGCACTGGTGTTCAAAAGCAACATTTTTATGGTTGATGGTTTACCAGCAACTGTGAGATTTCCACAGTTGAGTCTTAAAAATTGCCAATCATTATCTAGCAGCAATGACAGATGATTAGGAGCAGTCAAATCCTCTGAGTTCTTTCCCTAGTAGGCCATTTGAGAACTGCACTAGCTGACAAGAGCACTGAACATTATCAGCTAAAGCCAAAACCAAATAAAGGCCCAGAACAAACATCCCAGCTCTCTAAAACCTGTCCACAATCATTAAGGGAAAGACAGTAAATGCAGGACTGTGGATCGTGTCAGTGCAGCTGACAATGATTAACAATAGAAAACATGCAACCCCCATTAAGGTTATAAGTCCAAAACTAGTCACACGCATCTATCTCTATTGGGGGAAAGTGAGACTATTATACATTCTTTGTAGGTTTTGCAAACTTGTGTGAAAAGCACCCATTGCATTTCTTTCATCTTTCAGAAAGCACCTGTATCTGGTTCCAAGGGCCTAACAGTACGAAAATGCATTCTGGCATCACACCTCTGAACATAAGACCATTCTCATTATAAAGAATAATTCTGATTTGTAGCAAAGATTATGAAATACAATGCAAGCACCTCAGTAGTGTTATTATTGAAACCCATTTGCTCCCAGGTTTTTGACTGAGTGGTTTTTTTTAAGACCCTCTACACTAAGATTTACGAATTATAGCTACGTACAAATCAAAACTAGTAAGAATCGACCTAAGTCACAGGTTTCTCATTTGAAAGTGCAAAAGCCTATTCATCTTAAAATAAGCGGAATGAAGCAAAATTAACCCCCCACCCCAATGATGTTCCTGAAGTCCATATTACAACAAGTACATTCTTTCAAAATTATTGACTGTTAAGAAATAAACCTGAGCTTTCATTTCTAAGCACTCAATCCCTAAATCACGGCAGCAAGTGCTGGCCACCGATTTAATGGATTATGCCACAGGAAAACCCCATCAGGGTTGTATGCCAATTTAGTGACACTCGTCACTAATACCTAGCATTAAGTTTGTTTTGCATTAAATTATTCATAGAGAGAGCTAATCACCATTTGCTCTTTCATCTAGCAGGAGAGTCAAGTTATTTGCCTGAATGGACTACATTTTAAAGTACAAATCTATCCCCACCTTGTGAATTGCTTGCTAAAGAGCAATCCACTTTTCTTGATACAACGGAAGAAAATTCTCATATTTGTGAAGAGTTTTCACACATTTATGCAAAGTAAACCAAACTTTCCAGTTACAGAGCAGAAAGCATTATACATGAATGCTGTTTCTCATGCACAGCTAAACACCAGTTCAGAGACCAGAGTTAGTTGAGTTGAGGTCTGGAACAATAGTCGATGCAAAGCTTAAGTCCTAAGCAACAAAAGAAGGTGTTTTTGAAGACTTTTGGTAATTAACATTTTAGATTATAACGTCACATCCCTAAAGCTAAGGGAACCAAATTCAAAAAGCTACTCTGAACATTTGCAGTTACCCTACAGAATACGACGAAGTCTTATGATTGGGAAATGATTCCCAACATATATTCAACTGTAGGCAAATCAATGTGCCACACCAATTTCCCCCAGGTTTAGAGTATAGACATTATTTTAGTAAAATCACGTAACTCGAACTATTCACATTAGATTCCCATCTAAGCCCAAGTTAGTAACAAAGGTGTTTTCCATGGAGCTCATTTTAAAAAATATTTTAATCACATTATACAAAAATCTACTTTTACTTTTAGTGTTAATTCACTCAATCTGCAGAATTACCAAGATTGCATTCTGAAATTATTGATATTGCTGACCTATGGGCAGGTCAGTGTGCTACAACAGAAACTAATTATCACATGCTATACAGTCCATGTCAAGAGGCTAAAAAGCACTCTAATTCCCAAGTATGGTTTGGTTCCCTTTCCCCCACAGCACTGATATGTTCCATGTTATCTTCAGTTACAATGCAACTAAAGGAAACCACACAACTGAATCAGATATACCAAAGAATCAAGTTTGCACTTTTTATCTGAGAACTGCAACAGCACTGAATTCTGCCTGACAAATTACAGCTCTAAACCCAAACCCACACAGTTTTGATAAGCTAGCTTTACCATACAAGTGTTAGGTGCTGCACTGTTATTTCATTGTCAGAAGTGTGATGTCAGAATGCCCACGGAATAAAAGTACATAGCAAGTCACCAAGTTAGATTATATTGCTTGTTACCTACCTGTATGCAGTCGGCAATGAGAATCTTGGAGCAAGCAGGAATACTACATCCGGGTCCTAATGTCCATTGCCATTTGCGGTACTACGTTCCTCACAGTTACGCACTGCAGAAATGCTGGCTAAATGCAGTTATGTAGCAGGCCACTACTTTAATAGTGCATAATTGCAGTCCAAGAACACCAGAAAACATTCCGCCAAAACGTAGTGGCTTGCCCAAGAAAAGCCAAATATCTAAATTTTTATCTGCCATAATATGCCACTTATAAAATTTGCACAGGCGTAACATTACAATTTCCCAAATTATAATGTTTATATTAATGGTATAATACATCTATAAAGAGTGGTGGGGTTTGTAGTACTTCTTAAGGAGTTCAATTCGTGTTCTAAGCAAAGAAGGATTGTGATTTCACTAAATAACATGAGCCAATGGGTTAAGTTTATAAGATACCTATTAAACACACTGGGGTCTCTTAGAGAATGCAGTTTTTAAAGATTAGGAATAGTAAGTTTAAAAATGATCAGTATTCCTCTTAAAACAAAATTATGAAAGAAAGTGAAGAAGAGGAAAATGGGGGCAGGTGATTTCTTCAAATGAGAAAAATGGCTAAATACTTCGAAACTACTACCTTCCCTTTCCCACCCCAAGTTTCATATCAGCTTTTAGGCAACTAATTTTTAAGATGACTTAAATTCACATTAGGCTAAAAACTATCATATACATTACAAGACTTACAAAAAGTCTATTTGAGTACCTTACAACCCTTGGTACACTGCTATTTCAGTGATAAAAGTAAAAAAAACTTAGTTGAAACTAAGCAAGATTATTCGCTAAACAACGTTTAGCAATTCTACAGCCCACAGTAGGCTATCAAAACCACAACTTCCAGCAGATTATCCATTAGCATCCTTCACCACTCTTCAAAGGTACAGTACTACCAAAAGCTTATTTTAGGGGTCTGTGCCAGCATCCCTTATAAAGAAAGGCATGTAATCTGAAAAATAAACTGAAACATTAATTTTATAGGCAGATTTTCCCATTTTCCCACCAGCCCCCACCCACACACATACAAGTTCACCCTCCATGGGTGTCCCATGAACACCCCTTATTTTATTATTAGTGGAGTCCCTACCACACAATTCAAATTGTAATGGACTCCTTTCAAATAAAGACCCTTGGTTTCCGTACAGAAAAATCTCATACATAGCACCAATTCATAACTTGACTGGGAACAAAACTTCCTTATTAGTATAATTATGGTAAACTACCACCCATTTCCAGGTATCTTGGTGTATAGAAATAATGAACATTTTCTAACAAGATTCCCTTAATTAGCACACCATGTACCTGTCAGTCACACAACCAGAATTGGGTGACATGCCTTTATACTTCACTAGTGTTTTACTTTTAGTATTATCCAGTTTCCCATGCAGAAAGTGTTCAATTGTTTCAACAATAGAGTTCCCTTTGTACTCAGGCACAATACTAAACTTCAGCATTTTAACAAAGACTTGATTTAGAATTTTACTTTTGCCAATTAGCACCAAGAACAGAAGTGAAAAGGAGGAAAGACACATTCCATAGTAAGAGTTCTATAATGTACAAATTTGAATGGAACCATAACTAAGAACAAAGCCAAACCATTCAATTACTTTACCTACTTTTAGGAAGCTGTTCCCTCTGCTAACATATACACTGGGAAAGCAGGTTTCCACTGTTGTACTAACATGCAACAGTAACAATGTACTTTAATATCAAGACAAAATATCTTATTCTAATGCAGCGGTTCTCAACCTGTGGGTTGTGACCCCTTTGGGGGTCGAACAACCCTTTCATAGGGGTCGCCTAAGACGTAACAGTAGCAAAATTACAGTTATGAAGTAGCAACAAAAATAATTTTATGGTTGGGGGTCACCACAACATGAGGAACTGTGTTAAAGGGTCACGGCATTATGAAGGTTGAGAACCACTGTTAATGGAAGGAGATTCAATGAAGTTGACAATAAACTGACAACAGCATCGAAACACTCCAAAGCTTTATGGTGGGAGGGATATTTATATTTGCACTGTGGAGCATGAACAACTATCTCCAGATTTAGTGCCATATCAAAAGGAAACTATGGAAAAACAGATTAACAAATATTTTACAATAAAAAATGGCTATCTGCAACCCTGTGTGTCAAGTCACCACTAATTCTTAGAAGAGAGCAAGTAGATTTTTATAGTCCTACAGACTTTGCCCAACGAAGTAGCATAAGATGTGAAAGTTTCAGAGTACAAATGTATGTATAGCTACACCTACTTAGTGGTTACTATACTTCTTACTTTCAAGTTGAAATTTTCAGACTAAACCCCATCTGTATAAATCGCTTAAAGTAATACATGAAAAGACTTCATGTTTAACAATCTTTAATTCAAATGTGAAAGTTCAATACAAGCCATTTGTAGGGCTTGGGACTTTTTCTTTTAAAAACAAAAATGGAGGAATGCAACAAAATGATCTTTCCACTTTTTCTTCAGAAACTTTCAAGGAAAGGATAGATCATAGGGCCATAAAAGATCCATTTAGTCATACCCACTTTCTCCCCCTACCAATACTCTTACACCCATTCCATAATCTTAAATCACATTCCTGAATGAAGATTACAGGTCAGCTTTACTTATATAACCATTTAAAAAGTACTTAGCACCGCTTGCTTCCTATAATGCCAAACAAATCAAATCATAAATCTACTTCAATATGCATTTCTTCTTTTTAAAACAAGGGGGTACTTATCTGTAGAAAGTAATTAAGCCTACAAATACATTTCCCAGAAATGGCACATGCCATTTGAAGGTCTACACTCTCTCATGCTTTCAAAGTGGAATACCTAGCCTAATGTGCATAGAAGCATGAATGGCAAAGTTGAAGATCAATATTATAACTATTTTATCTATTTATTTGAAGCACAGTAAAAAAAAATGGTACACTTTGGAAATTCAGTGGCACAAGGTACACTGCCATAACTTGAGGGACATTATACAGTTTAAAAAAAAAAAGGAAATAAAAAGGAAAAAAAATTCCTGTTTCAAAACACTGCATTACATAATTTTACCTGCCCAAACAGACCATTTACAAATATTAGGTCAATAAACTGCTAACATCCATAAAAAGGTAGCTTTCTTACTAAAATGCAAGAATTTAAAAGATTGGTATCTAAACAAGAAAAGACAAAAACAAACTGGAATGAAAGCCTAGATATCACATCTAAAATCGGGGTTTTTTGTTTGGGCCTTCATACTCTTCTCTCCCTCTACCATATCCTGCTGGAGTCCCAGGCCCCATTCCTCTAGGACCCTGTCCACCCACAGGTCCCGCACCTCCCTGCCCAAAGCGCTCAGTACGCTATTGGAACAGTAATTAACAGTTCATTATATGTAGTTGATGTCCATGTGTGTTAAGTAAATATTTTAGAAGGTTCCGTAGTCAACGTTCGTCGATACAATCACCAATGAGTCGATCCACAGGTACCGGGAACATAGAAAGGAAAAAAGGGTAATTTGAAAATTAGTTTACGATAATACATGCCTTGCGGTATGTTCCCACTTGAGCCATTCTCATACACCTGTTTCAAAGAATAGATCTTCCCTGTAGTGCTAAAAAATTTAAGAATTAGTGTAGATGTGAAAACCCATTCCAAATGAGTTTAAGAAATTTCACATCAGAATAACCCACTGAAAAAAGCTTGCAAACTTCTCACTTTCAAAGTCTGAACAGGAAAATCAATTTCCAAGTAAGCCTCTAACAAGCCCAACTAGACAGATTCAATTCACTCAATGAAGTGACAAAGGGCCTACTCACCAGTTAGTGGCATGTGCTGCATAAGTAACCTTGTGCTTTTCAAGATCTCAAGACACATCTGCTAAGTTGCAGAAATCTTAAAAGGTTCAAAGTTTTAATAAAATGCTACCAGACTACAAAAAAAAGCATAAAAGACTAATAGATTTAGTCACTTAACCGGCACAGTAACTTGATTAAAAAAACATGTGTTGCCATATTCTCACAGGTATACCACCTTCAGAGCCATCACTATATAACCAGAAACAGTTATGTTTACAGTACTATCCTGTATTATTGCAAATTGACTGAATATATAGCCCACCCCCATAACACCCAACATTTCCCTTAGGTCTTTGAAAAGTCCACTAGCACTTAGCTATTCCATGGTTTGGGTATCTCCCAAACAGCCCAACACCAAGCTTAAGTAACTGCAGTAAAGCAGAAGTTTATTATTCCATCTAGTTTTAGGTACTTCTAAGTCTTAGAAAGCTATGTACCCAAAATGAAAAACCCTATAGATATGCAAGCACAGCAGCCTAAACTATCTTTCAAATTCCATCAAAAATAGATCAGTTACTAAGTATTACTCCAAAAATAAAAAACAACAACAAAAAAAAACATAAAACGAAAATGGCATCAGGGTTTAACTGTTTCCTTACATTGTAATTTCAACGTTTCTTACAAAATACTCTAGGGCTACTTGAAAAAACTAAATCTCGATCTTTTAAACTTTTTCAAAATCCTAAAAATTTTAGGGTTTTAGCACACTGTACTGTACATTTCAAAAAGCTAAAAAGGAAAATTTGTAGGTTTCACAATTATGTCATTACAATATCTTAGAACCCAGAGGAGCTACCTGTTACATGGAATAAGAAACTTAACTGTGGGAACATCACATGAAGTTACATTTTAACAAATTTGCTTCCATACCTAAAACCTGCCTTTTAGGAAGCCCATAGGCCAAGATGTTTACCCACATTATTTTTAAAATTTAATTTGAAGAAAGCTAATAGCACTACATTTACCCCACCAACTATTTACAGTTCTAATTCCCAAAAAGCCAGAAGTGGATTTTAAATAGGTGAGGTCCCACACTAAATCCTTATGTTCCTATTTGTAAAATAAACCTAGTGAGTTACATACTACAGCTTCCTTCCTTTGCCAAAATCCTGTAGGTGAACTAAATCAGATTCAATTCAGTTGTAAAAATGTACTTTTCTCTAAACCCATTTCTAGAGCCAATATTCAGTTCTTCCTAAGGATTTGTAAAGCCCTAAGTACAGCCACTCAGACCAATTCACTTGGTTGTTCTGAAGCATTCGGATAAGCTATCTGCACAGCTAAAATATGATAGCATCAAGAAGGTTCAGATCAAATGCACACAACTAGTATGCTTAAAATTATCGATTTCTTTTGCTACTCTGTAGCAAAACAGAGATGTCAGTTTATTTTAGAAGGTGTACCTATAGACAGCCCAACAGGAGGGAAACGACGAGTCAAAACATTAAACAATTCCCTTTTCATGGATAGAAGCCACACCAAATATAGGCCAAAGTCCTACACATCACTAAAACATGCCTAGAAGCTGCAAACTACAAGTCTAATCCATATTTATGGCAAATACCAGCTGAATGAACAACAGTTTGCCATTTGATTACTCTCACTTGGATGTAGAATAATCAGGTACATTATCTAACATTTAGAATTTGGATTTGCCATGCGATGGAGTGCAAAAGTACACAAGCAATATAATGGAAAGCACCTAAGTCTACTTATTGCCAAAGATAACTCCAACATACTACTAACAGCATTGACTTCCCGTTGGCAACCGTATCTGTTTAGGTCACCACACACTGAGTTCTTCTATGTTGCCAAAGTATTCCTCAATATTACGATTTACATGATAGGGGAACTAAAAGAAGTCCAGTCACCTACTTTAAAAAAAAAAAAAACACACACACACGTAAGTTGTAAAAATGAGAATTTCCTGTGTACTACCTCCCACAGGATACATTACCATGTCGCTTCCCATCATGGAACCACTCATGGTTGCTGGTGGAACTCCAGGATTAGCTTCATAACCTATGCCACCACCACCTCCTAAAGGTGGAAATTTCTGGCCTCCTGAACCATAGGGATCTAGGAAACAAAAACGCCAGTTACAACTCAACCAGAATATTGCTCTCTAATGATACTGCTAATTTAATTCTCATGCTTACCTCCCATGTTCATTGCTCCTCCTCCACCCATTCTCATGTCTCTTTCTCTCTGAAAGAAAAAACAATCTTTTGTGCATCTGTACTATACCTATACCATTTTTGACAAAAGAAAAAATCCCCAAACTTATTTTAACTTAAAAAAAAAAAAAGATTCATTAAGGCAATTTTATTTTGTTTGTTTTTTGTTTTTATCCTCAACCAAGGACATTTTTCCATTTTTTGTTCAGATAGAGTGGGGAGGGAGGGAGGGAGGGAGGGGGAGAGGGAGAGAGAGAGAGAGAGACATCAAGGGAGGGAGGGAGAAGGAGAGGGAGAGGGAGAGAGAGAGAGAGAGAGACATCGAGGACGTGGAAGGGACACATCAAGTGGTTGCCACCCGCACGACCCAACCAGGGCCAGGGACAATCTGCAACCAAGGTACATGCCCTTAGCGGGAACCAAACCTAGGTCTCTCTGGACCTTAAGCCGACACTCTACCAGCTGAGCCAAACCGGCCAGGGCCATTAAGGCAATTTTAAAAAATAAATTCTGAAACCAGTTATATTGAGACTCCATTATCAAAAGACCTTAAAGCTTCTTCCCAAACAAAAAATCTTTGGCCTACCAAGAAAAGAAAAACTCTAAGGTATATCAATCATAATACACGTTTAAAAAGAAGTAGTTATAATGTAATATGTTATTTTTAACTCCAATTAGATTGCATAAGTTTACTTACTGGATCCATGTAGCCCATTCGGCTATAACTTTCCTCTCTTTGGCGTCTCATTTGCTCTTCCATCTCACGCTGACGAATCATCATCTCTTCTTCCCTTCTACGACGTTCTTCCTCTTGCCTAGAAATATTCATCAAACACATAAACCAAAGTGTTATCGACGACATCTTTTCAAATTCAATTTAAAAAAAGATAATAGTTTGTCTAGCAGCTTTACAAAGACTAGGTTAAAGCCAGAACATGAGTATAGAATAACCCTAGAGGCATTCTGGCAAAGAGTAGAAACATTACAGTACTTACTGACAATCTTATACACAATTCCAATTTAAATGCTATACCAACACTGACTCTCTATACTTCATTTGACTGTACAGCAAAATTTAGGTTCATCTTTCCTCTAAATATTAATGCAGAAGCAAAAGCTTAATTTAACAAGCCTTGGCTAGTGTGGCTCAGATGATAGAGCGTTGTCTCATGCACCAAAAGGTCACCAGTTGATTACAGGTCAGGGCACGTGCCTGGCTTGCAGGCTCAATCCCCAGTAAGGGGTGTGCAGGAAGCCGCTGACCAATGTTTCTCTCCCTCTCCTCTTCTCTCTCGAAAATCAGTAATAACATATTTTTTTAAAAGATAAGAAAATAAAGACTGAATTTAACAAATTTTTACCTTAATTGCATTTCTTTACGTTTCTGCATTTCTTGATTGTGAAGTTCTTCCATGCGTCTTAATTCTTCCTGGCGTCGCATTAGATCTGAACATTGGAAAATTGTTTTGGATTAAGATTAATGAGATTTGTCAAACCCAAAAATCAATTAATCCTATCAGCAACCTTCAGAGGGTCTTTTACCTTGACGCAAGAGATTTGCCTGATGTTCATGATATGCATCTTCCATTTCACTTTCCAATTTGTCTTTTGCATCTTTCATGTTTTTTTCAACTTGTTCCCTTTGCTGTTTCTCCATTTCATCCAAGGACTTCCATCTCTGAGAATATTCATACTCAAATGTGCCATGCTGGGCAAAACGAGGAGGGGTTTCTCTCTCCCTGACAATATTTAAACATGAATCAATTTGGGGACGCAAACAAGAAATTATTACCTCACTCCCCTAAAAACACGGGTCTTTCCCCCTGGCCTATCACTTGTAAGGAACACCAAAGGGCAAAGACCACTTATGTTCATATAAAATACTTCATAGCAAAAACAATAGAAGTTCTAGAATAATACGTGAATGACATAATATCAGAAAACACAGGCACTGGAGATAAATTCTATCTTCCTTATTTCCTCTAGCCAAATTCCTACTCAAGGAAAATGTTCCCATCCTTAAAAACAAGGATACTTACACCATGCAATTGTTTAAGAACAAGACAAGATTGTATGTGAAATACCTACTTCAGAAAGGAAAACAAGGCATTTGAATTACTGCTTCAAAACCTCAAACTTTCTGGGCCTGAAGTTTTTATTAAGCATATTCATTTAAAAGAATTTTGCATATTTTAAACAAAACTGAATAATCATCAGAACAAGTTCTCCCTTACACTTAAAAACTGCCCAAAAAAGTAATCAATCTTACTTTTGATACATTGGATTCTTCTGTGCAAGTTTTTCAGGAAGACCGTCTTCATCATCTAATTGTTCAAGTGGTTCCACAATGACTGGACGAGGTGTTCTAGTAACAAAAAGGGTTCCATCTTATTTTCCAGTTTTACTGCAACTTCCTCATAGAAGTTAATATACAGAAATTGTTAAAATAAGCCAAAGAACTTACGTCGTCAGTAAGAAAACGCCTTCACTGCATCTTTCAAATGCTTTTCTTGCTGCTGGTTTAGAAGCAAATTCAACAATGCCTTTCCCTGTAGATCTTCCACGATCATCGACAATTACAACAGCCCTTTCAATAGGACCAAACTGGCTAAAGGCTTCTTCCAACAGTTCATTGGAAACATAAGGTGAAAGATTTCGAACAGAAAGCGCAGCAGCATGTGTGGCAAAACGAACCCGAAGTTGTCTACCTCTCATGGGTGTATCATCAAGTTCAGCTTTGGCAATTTCAGCCAATGCCCTAGATTCCTGAAAAGTTATCAGACATACTCATGTTAATGACCTAAAAAAATGCCTAATGCCCACTCTAAAAGTCACAAGCCTAATTTCCATTCCTATTCTTCCTAGCTCAAAGAATCTTCAGGCAGCCAACCCTGACAACCATTCACAGTAGTTAAAAATTGGCTTAATGCGCCCTGGCCAGTTTGTCTCAGCGGTTAGAGCGTCGGACTGACATCTGGAGTAGACCTACCTACGTTCGGATCCCACTAAGGGCACGTACCTCGGTTGCAGTTTGTCCCCGGCCCTGGTTGGGTCGTTTGGGTGGCAACCACTCAATGTGTCCCTTTCACGTTGATGTTTCTCTCTCTCTCCCCCCCTCTATCTGAACAAAATATTGAAAAATGTCCTCGGGTGAGGATTTAAAAAAAAAAAAAAATGGCTTAATGCCCTGGCTGGTTTGGCTCAGCAATTAGAGCGTCGCCTGCGGGCAAGAGTCTCGGGTTCAATTCTGGCCAAGGGTATGTACTCCACTTGTTGTTCCTCCGTAACAGTCGATTTATCTCTCTCCCTCCCATCTTGAAGATAAATGTAAAAAAACCATCAGGTGAGGATTTTTTTTCATCCTCACCCGAGGACATTTTTCCATTTTTTTGTTCAGATAGAGCGGGAGGAAGAGAGAGAGAGAAACATCGACGTGAAAGGGACAGATCGAGTGGCTGCCACCCACACGACCAACCAGAGCCGGGGACAAACTGCAACCGAAGTGCGTGCCCTTAGCAGGAACCGACCACGGGTCTCCCTGGACCGCAGGCTGACGCTCTAACCGCTGAGCTAAAACGGCCAGGGCCGGGTGAGGATTTTTTTTAAAAAAAGCCTTACCCACCCAACTCCCCTTGTTTCTTTCTTTCTTTTTTTTAATCCTCACCCGAGGACATTTTTCCATTTTTTGTACAGAGTGGGAGGGAGAGAGAGGAAGAGAGAGTGAAACATCGACGTGAAAGGACACATCGAGTGGCTGCCACCCGCACGACCAACCAGGGCCGGGGACAAACTGCAACCGAAGTATATGCCCTTAGCGGGAACCGAACCCAGGTCTCTCCGGACCGCAGGCCAGACGCTCCAACCGCTGAGCCAAACAGGCCAGGGCTCCCCTTGTTTCTTAGATTCCAACAATTATACACTATACATCAGTTGCACCTTATCTGCATTAATAATAAATATTCTACTTTATTATTTTTTTATCCTCACCTGTGGATATATTTTTTACTTTTAGAGAGAGAGAAAGTAAGAGAGCACAGAACGTGGATGTGAAAAATGGCATTCCCTGTACACTGCCCCTTCCAGAATCCAACCCACAACCTTTTGGTGTACAAGACCACACTCCAACCAAGTGACCCGGCCAGAGCAAAATAATTTTAAGACCAGTTAAAAATGTTAAAGGCCAATTAAAACCAGTACATTTGTAGTAGCAAAAAAAGGAACCCTTTTAATTAGTTATATATAAAAACCCAACAAACTCACAAGCTTAATAAATCCGAATCCTTTGCCTTTGTTGATAAAAACTTCTCCTGGTTCTCCATATTTAGCAAACAGTCTTTTGAATTCCTCCTCTGTAATATCAGCAGGTAGATTCCCAACAAACAACCGACAGCGCTGAGTGTAAGTTTTCTCTCCAGGTCTCCTCAAGAGAGACAAGTTGGCTTTAAACCCCTAATGAAAAAGGAAGGGAATTTTCAGACACCAATGAATTCTGCAAGCCGAAAAACCTACTAATGTTTGCTTGTCCCAAAATGGATGTTACCAATCGGGTTGCTCTTCTGTTCTGTTTAAAGTCAAAGCAAGGTCCTACTAGTGGGATTTCCCAAGTAATCACTACTCTAACATCAAACAGCTCAAATCATTCAAAATACTAGATAACTGACACTTACACCTCTGTACAGAATAGACTATTATTAGCAACCGCGTCATCGCTACGTGCCGAGTGTCCCTGATTAATCTAAATCGTTAACAGAAGTTAAAATGGTGGTCAAGAATTAAATGAAAAGGACATGCCTTAGGCCTGCTATTTTCTGACCGGAACTCCCTCGATCTCTCGAACTCTGCACCTCACGGTGTACTCTACTCTGGCTCCCAGGATTTCCCAGCTTTAACAGGACCCATCACAGCTTTTTGTCGCCTCTTTCCTCAAGCCACCCTCCCTGGGTCTTCTGGCAGCCGTCAAGCCAACCCCGAAGCTGGCTAGCGACCCACACCGTCGGCCCTCACTCGCACGGAGAGCCCCGCCCTCCGCCAATAACGCGCAGGCGCCCTTCCGGTCTTCAACAAAATGGAGGCCGGGAGGCCGGGAGGGGGGAGGGAGGGAGGGGGGAGGGAGGGAGGGGAACAAGGAGGGGGCAGCGGCCATCTTAGGGAATCCGACGCGTAGCTCCGAGAAACACTCACCTCCGAGTCGGAGATTTTTTCTTCGCTGCGGCCACCAGGCCCGCCAGGCCCACCGGGAGGGGGACCCTGGTGGTGCTGCTGGTGGTACGGTGGGTGGTGCTGCCGTCCTCCGCGGGGCTCCACGCCTCCTCGGTGCGGCGGCTTGGGATGGCCACCAGGAGTGCTTAGGCCCGGGCCACCACCGGGCTTCGGCCCGCCTGGCATTTTGCCGCCTTTGGGGCCGCCTGGTCCTGGGCCCTGCTTAGGCCCGGGGACCGGGCCCCCTGCGGGTGGAGGCGGCGGACCCCCAGCAGCCTGAGGTGGGGTGGTGGAGACCCCGCTGCTCGGCGGTGCAGGCTGGGGCGCCCCGGAGGGAGCTGAGGTGACAGCGGGCGGCGGGGTCGGGATAGGGCCGGGCCCCGTGGTGGTCCCGGAGGTCGGGGGAGTGGCGGGCGGCGCCGAGCCGGAGGCCGGCGGAGTGCTGCCTACCCCAGGAGCCGAGCCGGGTCCCTGAGGAACGGCGGGCTTGGACGAGTCCTGCGGTGGTGGCGGTTGCTGATGCGGTGGCGGCTGCTGATGCGGTGGCGGCTGCTGATGTGGCGGCTGAAGCGGCGGCGGCTGCTGTGGTGGCGGCTGCTGCGGCGGCGGTTGCTGCTGCTGCTGTTGGTGTGGAGGCGGTGGTGGGATCGGGGGTTTCGGGCCACCTTGGCCCGGGCCGGGACCCATGGGTCCGCGGTTCTGATTGAGGCCCATGCCGGGCGGCGGGGAGCGGAAGTCGTGGAGGCCACCTCGGCCGCCACCTCCTCCGCGCCGGTGGAAGCCGCCACCGCCACCGCCGCGGCTCCGGAACCGATCCCGAGACATGTCTGTAATCAAGGGGCGGTCGAGACAGAAGCGGAGAAGACGTTTAGGAAACGTGGAGGCCACCTTGCTTCGCACAAGATGGCGGATGACACAGGCTGCGCGCCGCCTTTGTCCTCTTCTTATATAGCCCAGCTGACATGGCCCCGCCTACTCCTTGATCGGTAGCTCCAATAGCCAATTGCAAGTGCCGCACTTGATGACACTATTTTACGAAGCGCTAATCTTTTCTATTGGCTCCTAGGTAAGAGGCGGGAGGAATGAGTAGCTGAAGTTCCCAGTTGGCCAATCAGCGGGAAAGGAGTTGGCTGTAGGCCACTGTAATTTGCTGGGAGAAATTTGAATGGATTCGCCAGTACAATTTTCTCATGAAAGCTAATAGCAAGGGCTCTATCAGCTCTGAAGGAGAGATGGATGATAAGGGGCCCTTTGCTTTCTTGATTGCCCGGGAGCAGTCTGCTGTTATCCTTGCTCAGAAAGAATGTTCTCTGGTTCAAAAGCAGAAATTAAGTGCCTGCTATCTACTCTACCTTGTGTTGAGCCAATGAAATAAGAGAAATAAATTCCTACTGATTTCACATACGATCATACTGATTTCATTTCAGAAGCTCATTGGAGTACTGGTTTGACTAGCAGTATAAATTTCACAATAGGCTTGAGTACATTCTTTGTGTGTGTTTTTTTTGTTTTTTTTTTAAAAGCCCTTGATTTTGTGTATGTATGGACAAATAATTTACAAACAAATAATGGGGATTATAACATTTTTCAAATTTTCACTACCACTCAACACTTTATGAACAGATTAAGGTATTTTAAATATTTTTTCTTTATTGATTTTAGAAAGAGAGGGAGAAACATTGATAAGAGAGAACATCTATCAGCGACCTCCTGCATGCCCCCCACTGGGGATTGGGACCACAACCTGGGCATGTGCCTTGACTGAGAATCCAACTAGTGACCTCTTGGTGCCTAGTTCCATACTCAACCACTGAGCCATACCTGCTAGGCAAGATTCAGATACTTTAAAATTACTATATTAAAATACCTATATAGCCCTGGCCGGTTTGGCTCAGCGGTTAGAGCTTCGGCCTGCGGTCCAGAGAGACCCGGTTCCGTTCCCGCTAAGGGCACGTACCTCAGTTGCAGTTTGTTCCCGGCCCTGGTCGGTCGTGCGGGTGGCAGCCACTCGATGTGTTCCTTTCACATCGATGTTTCTCTCTCTCTCTCTGTTCCTCTCTCTCCCTCCCACTCTACCTGAACAAAAAATGGAAAAATGTCCTCGGGTGAGGATAAAAATAAATAAATAAATAAATAAACAAATAAATAAATAAAATAAAATAGCTATATAGAATCAACCAATGGGCGGTATCCACTTCATAATCTGCAACTTCTGCCCAGCAGGTGTAGCTCAGTGGACCAAGAGGTCACCGGTTCAATTCCTAGTCAGGGCACATGCTGGGGCTGCAGGCTCGATCCCCAGTGGGGGACGTGCAGGAGGCAGCTGATCCATGTGTCTCTATCATCAATGTTTCTATCTCTCTCTCCCTCTTCCTTTCTCTCTCTCTAAAAATCAGTAAAAATATATTTTTTAAAAATCTCCAACTTCTTTGAAGTGTACTAGCCATATTCCTTAATACCCCTTCTAGTACTGTCATCAAAGGAACTTTTTGTGGATCATTCCTCCCTCAATTAATATTAGCTCATGGCTTATTGTCTTCCTTTCCACCTCTATTTCTGTTCATCATCCAACATCTATGTGGATGACCACCCAATACTCTGCTAATTCTTTACCTCCTCACCTCCAACAATCTTTCCTTCCATCCTATATCAGCTGCTCCAGCCTCATGACTGCCTCACAGATCATTCTGTTTATTTCCAGTAAGTAGTCCATATTTAATATCTCTGTTTCAAGAATCCCAACTGTTTGATCATAGTAACTGATTCTTTTACTTCATCAAAACCTCCAAACTATTAAATGTGTTACTTTTTCACTATCTCTCACATTCCTTTTTTTTTTTTACTGTAATTTTTTTAATTGATTTCAGAAAGAGGCAGAGAGAGAGAGAGAGAAAAACAAACATCCACATGAAACTCCCGAACCAACTGGAGATCAAACCTGCAACCTCCAAGTGCACAGGACAATGCTCCAACCAACTGAGCCTCACCAGCCAGGGTTCTCTCACATTCTTCTGTTCATAACTTATGTCACACAGTTTAGATGTTAAGATTGCCTACAATCACATACAACTCTTGTTTCCCTCCTCCATTATGCTCACCTCACCTGGTAAAACAATTTACCTTTTTTAACAAAGGTGAGGCTTTCACTTTATTTATTTATTTATTTATTTATTTATTTATTTTTTAATTTTTAATTTTTATTTTTTATCCTCACCCGAAGACATTTTTTTGTTCAGACAGAGTGGGAGGGAGGGAGAGAGAGAGAGAGAGAGAGAGAGAGAGAGAGAGAGAGAGAGAGAAAGAGAGAGAGAGAGAGAGAGATAGAGAGAGAGAAAGAGAAACATCAATGTGAAAGGGACACATCGAGTGGCCACCACCCACACGACCAACCAGGGCCGGGGACAAACTGCAACTGAGGTACATGCCCTTAGCAGGAACCGTACCCAGGTCTCTCTGGACCACAGGCCAATGCTCTAACCGCTGAGTCAAACTGGCCAGGGCTATTTATTTTTTTAAATGATCATTTTATTTTTTATTTTTTTATCCTCACCTGAGGATATTTTTTTTGTTTTTTGTTCAGATAGAGTGGGAGGGAGAGAGAGGAAGAGAGAAAAAGAGAGAAAAAGAGAGAAACATCGACGTGAAAGGGACACATCGAGTGGCTGCCACCCACACGACCCAACCAGGGCCAGGGACAAACTGCAACCAAGGTACATGCCCTTAGCGGGAACTGAACCCGGGTCTCTCTGGAACGCAGGCCAACGATCTAACCACTGAGAAAAACGGCCAGGGCTCATTTTATTTTATTGTTTAATCCTCACCTGAGAATATTTTTATATTTATCTTCTGATAGAATAGGAGGAAGGGAGGGAGAGAGAGAGAAACATCGATGTGAAAGAAATACATCAACTGGTTGCCTCCCAAACGACCCCAACTAGGGCCAGGGATGAACCAAAACAGAGGTACATGCCCTTGACCAGAATCGAACACGTGACTCATTGGTCCGTGGACCAACGCTCTAACTGCTGAGCCAAACAGGCCAGGGCGAGGCTTTTACTTTAAATTCTTGACCACAAGCCTCAAAAGTGCATTAGACTTTTCCTGGCACTCTTACTGAATTTCCCTAGAAAGTTCACTTTCCCACTCCCAGAGATAGTGTATTTCATGTCTTCTCTGATTAAACTTCTACATTTCTCTCACTTCACCATACATAACCAATGATTTCCCATATTTGAGAAAATAAAAATCATCAGAGAGGAACATTCTCATCCAACTGGAAAGCCATGAGCCTACTTGATTTGTACTGTGAGGGTGCAAAAATTAACTTTTCTCCCACCTTCTAAATTATTTTAGCTGGACTAGTAATCCATTTAACATGAAACAGATTAACAGGAGAAAATGTCCAAAATGTATTATAGATGTATGTTTTGGGGTTTCATAAGATATGAGACCCAAAGATGCCCTGGGCAGTTGAGGTTTATATGCTATTTTGAACAAGGAAGAAGGGAGCAGGGGTCTGAGATTTCAAATAAAAGGTAAGTAAATCATAGGTAGACAAATCTAACGTAAAATTCTTGCTGGGCCAACCAAAAACCATGGGACATAAAAGGAACTTCAACTAACAGGCTTTGCTAGATTTTTCCCTGTCTGCCAAATTTAGTTTAGATTATGATGCTAAAATGATGCTTCCTTCTTTTAAGCAGGTTTTTGTATCTGAAATCCTTTAGGCAGAAAGGGGGTGGGGCAAAGGTTCTTTATAAATATTTAATTTCTTTTTTTTTTTTAAAAAGAAGACATTTTTCCATTTTTGTTCAGATAGAGTAGGAGGGAGGGAGGAAGAGAGAGAGAGAGCAACATCTATATGAAATGGACACATTGAGTGGCCACCTCCCACAGGACCCCAACCAGGGCCAGAACGAATGGCAACCGAGGTAAGTGCCCTTGATCAGAATCAAACCTGCAACTCATTGGTCCACGGGCCAACACTCTAACCACTGAGCCAAACTGGCCGGGGCTAATTTCTTTCTTTGTTTTTTTTTAAATCTCACCCAAGCCTGGCCAGTGTGGCTCAGCAATTGAGCATTGACCCATGCACCAAGAGGTCACCAGTTCAATTCCTGGTCAGGGCACATGGCGAGGTTGTGGGCCCAATTTCCAGTAGGGGGCATGCAGGAAGTGGCCAATCAATGTTCTCTCTCGTGGATGTTTCTATCTCTCTTCCTTCCTCTCTCTCTAAAATCAATTAAAAAAATTTTTTAAATAAATAAATAAATCCTCACCCAAGGATATTTTTCCATTTATCCTCAGATAGAGGGGGAAGGGAAGAGGGAGGAGAAGAGAGTGAGAGAAACCTGATGTGACAGAGACACACTGATTGCCTCCCACACAACCCCCACCAAGGCCAGGACCCAACCGCAACCAAGATACGTGCCCCTGACCAGAATCGAACCCGTGACTCTGGTCCGAAGGCTAATGCTCTATCCACTGAGCAAAACCGACTAGGGCATGAGTCTTTCATTTCTTATCTTTTTTTTTTTTTATCCTCACCCAAGGACATTTTTTGATATTTTGTTCAGATAGAGTGGGAGGGAGAGAGAGAGAGAAACATTGACGTGAAAGGGACACATTGAGTGGTTGCCACCCACACGACCCAACCAGGGCCGGGGACAAACTGCAACGGAGGTACGTGCCCTTAGCGGGAACCGAACCTGGGTCTCTCCAGACCGCAGACCAATGCTCTAACCACTGAGCCAAACCGGCCAGGGCAGTCTTTCATTTCTTAATAACCAGCTTAAAATCATTATTCCAAAAGGCACATTTTGTGGAGGCAAAACTTTGGTCTCCCTCAATACCCATCTTCCTGATACCATGGAAGATGTGTCTTTGCCCCACATCAAAGAGCACCCCCCCCCCCAGTTCTACGGATCCCACCCCCTCATGCCTTTTATAGGACTTTTCCTTGTATCATCAATTACTTCTAGTGGATCATTACCATCTTTAAAATAAACAAAATCTTCCCTTTATTCTATTAGCTCATTTCTACACTCCTCTTCACAACAAAACTAAAACAAACTGTCTACACTAGAGGTCTCCATTTCCATCCCAAATCTATTTAAACTGCTCTTAAACTTGCCAAGGATACCAATGATCTACATGTTGCCAAATCCAATAAACACTTCTCTACCCTCATCTCTTTTTACCTGTTAGCAACATTCAACATAGATAGCACTCTGTCTTTCATGAAACACCTTTCTCACTGGCCTCTGTGAAACCACATTCTCGGACATACAAATGGCTAAGAGACATATGAAGAAATGCTCAACATCACTAATCATCAGAGAGATGCAAATTAAAACAACAATGAGGTATCACCTCACATCTGTCAGAATGGCCGCCATCAACAAATCATCAAACAAGTGTTGGCGAGGGTGTAGAGAAAAGGGGACTCTAGTACACTGCTGGTGGGAATGCAGACTGGTGCAGCCACTATGGAAAACAATATGGTGTTACCTTAAAAAATTTAAAATTAAACTGCCATTTGACCCAGTGATCCCACTTCTAAGAATATACCCTAAGAAGCCTGAAACACCAGTCAGAAAGAATACCCCCATATTCACAGCAGCACTATTTACAATAGCTAAGATCTGGAAACAGTCCAAGTGTCCATCAGTAGAAGAATGGATAAAAAAGCTGCGGTACATATACACAATGGAGTACCATGCAGCTGTAAGAAAGAAAAGATCTCTTATCCTTTGAGATGACGTGGAGGGACCTGGAAAGTATTATCCTAAGCGAAACAAGCCAAGCAGAGAAAGACAAATATCACATGATCTCACTTATTTGTGGAATATAACGGACATAACAGTCTGAGGAACGGGGTAGCCCCAGAGACGTGGAAGTGGGGTACAGACTGACAATCCTCTGAAGAGGGGGTGGGGGGGTGAGATAAATCACAGAACTTATATGCATGTATGCATGAACAATGGACATGGACAACAAAGGTGGGGACAGGGTGGGGAGGGGGGAGAGGCGAATCAGTGGGTGAAAAAGGGGAAACATCTGTAACAAAAACAAATTAATTAATTTAAAAGAAAAACAAGTTTAGCTGTGTGACTGTGTCCAAGCCAGGAACCTCTCTGGGCTTCAATTTTTTGGCCTACAAGACAAATTTAATAATCCCACCCCTCCCTGCAACATAGGGCTCTTATGAGAATAAAATGAAATGCAAAAAGTCACCTACTGTATATCTGTTAAAGGTAAACAGGTTTTTCATGTTTCAGTAAAAACCAAATACAACATAAAAAAAAAAAGAAATAAAGAAACCACATTCTCACAACTTTCCTCCTGCCTCAGTGATTTGTCTTCTCTGACGCCTCCCTCATAGATTTCTAAATGTTGGGATCTCTCAGGGCTCATTTTTGGGCCCTCTTCAAGATTTCAGATACACCCTGGCCAGTTTGGCTCAGGGGTTGGAGCTTTGGCCTGTGGACCAGAAAGTCTCAGGTTCGATTCTGGTCAAGGGAATGTACCTTGGTTGCGGTTCAGTCCTTGGCCCCAGTCGGGATCGCGCAGGAGGCAACCAGTCCATAGATGTGTCTGTCTCTGTCTGTGTGGGTGTGTGCGTCTCTCTCCCTCTCTCCCTTCCACTCTATCTGAAGATAAATGGAAAAATATCCTTGGGTGAAGATTTTTTTTAAAAAGCACAGGCAGCCCTGGCCAGTTTGGCTCAGCGGTTAGAGCATCCGCCTGCGGTCCGGAGAAACCCGGGTTCGGTTCCCGCTAAGGGCATTTACCTCGGTTGCAGTTTGTCCCCAGCCCTGCTTGGTCGTGCGGGTGGCAGCCGCTCAATGTATCCCTTTCACATCGATGTTTCCCTCTCTCTCTCTCTTCCTCTCTCTCCCTCCCACTCTGTGCAAAAAAAATGGAAAAATGTCCTCGGGTGAGGATAAAAAAATAAATAAATAAATAAAAACACAGGCAATAAAAGTAAAAATTTATTTAAAAAAAAGAAGACTTCGGATACCACCTAATTGTTAATAATCTTCAAATTTATATTTCCATGATAAGGTACATCTCTCCTTTGAGTTCCCAACTCATATATCAAACTACTTATAAGACAACTCCACTTGGAGTTTAGGCTGGCATAACAATTTAATATGTCCAAACTGGAGCTCTCCATTGTATCAACCTAATCTGTTCCTTCCCCTAATTTTCTCCAGTGTAGTAAATAGCATCATCTTGTTATTAAAACAACAAGGATTCATCCTCTTCATAAAATTCAAACATCGGTTCTACCTCCAATGTATATCTCGAATCTATGTACTTCTCTCCATCTCTGTCACTGCAATCTAATCTTTTTCACCTCCATCTCTCACCTACATTACTGCAACCACTATTTAACTTGTCTCCCTGCTCTCTTTCTGGGGCCTCTCTAATCCATTTTTCATATGGCAGCTAGGGTGATCTTTTAAGAAAAAAATAATTCAGATGTCATTTTCCTCCCATAATTAAAGTGGCTTCCATTTATCTTAGAATAAAATCCAAACACCTTAGCAAGAGCTACATGATCTGACTTAATCTGACCTCTGTCTGCTTTGGCATCTTTTTTCTCAAGTACCCTAATCCTATCCACAGGAAGCCTCTCTCTGTTTTTAGGATTTATCAAGTCACTTTTCATGCTTTGCCTTGGTATACTTGGACTTGCTACTTACTCAACCTTCTGCAATGATGGCTTCTTTATTCTTCTGTCCCACCTTGAATGTCACCTCAAAAAAGCCTTCCCTGACAATGACCACATCTAAAGTAAGCCTTGCCTCTCTGTAACACCATCCTGTGTGTGATATAAGGTACACGATAGCTCTCTTTGCAATTTGTATTTATCTTGTTGATTTATTCACTTGTTTATTGTCTGTCTCCACTGTTAGACAAGGATTCTGTCTGAGTTCTTTTTTTTTTTTTTTTTTTGGTACGTGCCCCTAGTGGGAACCGAACCCAGAACTCTCTGGTCTGCAGGCTGATGCTCCAACCGCTGAGCCAAACTGACCAGGGCTCTGTATGAGTTCTTTAAGGTGATACCACTGGTACCTAACACAGAGAACTGTACAGAGATGCTTAATAAATATATGTTGAATAAATGAATGAATGAAAACATAACAATGAAGAACAGCCATGAGTTCCATCTCCAAGACCTTGTTCCAAGATCCTTCAAATTTCTGACATACTACCTAAGGGGTACACACTCCTTAGGGAAGTCATGATGTGTGAAGCGTTTAATACTAAGTGATCAGTAAATACTATGTATTGTTATGAACAAAAATCAGAGACCTCTAAAGGCACTTGAGTGTTGGAGCCTAGAAGACAAAATGGAGTTAAAAAAAAAAAAAACTTTTGGTGTATTCTGCTTGAATGGCCCTGGCTGGTTTTCTCAGTGGTTAGAGCATCAGTCCATGGACCAAAGAATCACAGGTTCGATTCCCCTTGGTTGCAGTTCAGTCCCCAGCCCTGGTCGGTCGGATTGTGTGGGAGGCAGCAGAATGATGTATCTCTCTCACATCGATGTTTCTCTCTCTCTCTCTCTCTCTCTCTCTCTCTCCCCCTCCCATTCTGTCTGAAAATAGATGGAAAAATATCCTTGGGTGAAGATTTAGAAAAAACAAACAAACAAAGAATCAACAAATGAATGCATAAATAAGTGGAAAAACAAATAAATGTTTCTGTGTGTGTGTGTGTGTGTGTGTGTGTGTGTGTGTGTGTGTGCTTGCCTCCCTTTCTCTCTTTCTCTCAAATCAATAAATAAAAAAATTTTTTAGCCCTGGCCGGTTTGGCTCGGTGGTAAGAGTGTCAGCCCGCAGACCAGAGAGGCCTGGGTTCAGTTCCCATTAAGGGCATGTACCTCAGTTGTGGTTTGTCCCCAGCCCTGGTTGGAGTCGTGTGGGTGGCAACCACTCGGTGTGTCTCTCTTACATCGATGTTTCTCTCTCTCTCTTCCTCCCATTTTCCCTCCCACTCTATTTTAAGATAAATGCAAAAAAAAAAAAAAATTTTATTTTTAAAGAAGACTATACTTGAATTTAACAGCAGATTAAAAGAATGATCCACTACAACAAAGTAGGGTTTTTCTTAGGAATACTGCGATATCTATAATATTAAGAAAGTTATCATGATATTAGAAGAAAACTATCAAGCTAATCCAAACCATCAATAAATCAAAAAAGGAAACAAATGAATACATACATAGAGCCCTGGCTGGTGTGGTTCAGTGGTTAGAGCGTCCGCCCAAGGACTAAAAAGTGGCTGGTTCAATTCTCTGTCAAGGGCATGTAGCTGGGTTGCAGGTTCGATCCCTGGCCCTGGTTGGGGTCATGCAGGAGACCACCAATTGATGTGTCTCTCTCACTTCGATGTTTTTCTCTCTCCCTTCCTCCCACTCTGTCTGAAAAAAAATCAATGGAAAAATGTTTCTCTCTCACCTGGATGTTTTGCTATCTCTCTCTCTCAGCCCCCTCCCTCCCTCCTTTCCATTCTATCTAAAAATCAATAGAAAAATATCCTTGGGTAAGGTTTAACAATAAATAAATAAATAAATAAATAAATAAATAAATAAATAGCATATGGAAACTCAAAAAGCATTTGATAAAATTCACCACTCATTAAGTTGTTTTATAATTTTTTTTTATCCTCACCTGAGGACATTTTTCCATTTTTTGTTCGGATAAAGTGGGAAGGAGAGAGAGGGAGAGAGAGAGAGAGAGAAACATGGATGTGAAAGGAACACACCGAGTGGCTGCCTCCTGCACTCACGACCCAACCAGAGCCAGGAACAAACTGCAACCGAGGTACGTGCCCTTAGTGGGAACTGAACCTGGGTCTCTCTGGACCACAGGCGACGCTCTAACCACTGAGCAAAACTGGCCAGGGCAATTTTTTTTTTTTTTTTTTTTTTTTAGAGAGAGAAGAAGGGAGAAAGAGATAGAAACATCAATGAGAGAGATACATTGATCGGCTACCCCCTGCACGTCCCCCTATCGGAGATCAAGCTAGAAACCCAGGCATGTGCCCTGAATGGAAATCGAACTAGGACCTCTTAGTCCATGGGAGGACACTCAGTCCACTAAGTCACACCAGACAGGCACCACTCATTAAGTTTTAAGTTTTTAAAACGTTTGGAACTGGAGGATAATTTCTCTTTAAAAAATCATTTTTATTTAAGAATTTTACATTTATTTTTGGAGAGAAAGAAACATCTTAAGAGAGAAGCATTGACTGATCAGCTGCCTCCTGCATGGCCCCTGTCAGGGATCGAGCCTGAAGCCTGGGCAGGTGCCCTGACCAGGAATTGAACCAGCAACTTTTTGGTGCATGGGACATACCCAACCAATTGAGTCACACCAGCCAAAGCTAAAAAAAAAAAAATCTTTATTATTTTGTTGGATGAAAAAAATGTTCAGATTAAACCAACCACATCTGGAAATGGAAAATTGCTAATTTCCTCCATTCTCCATATGGCAATAGCTGCCCTTTAGTGACCGTTTGGTACTTTGTATCAGACACTCCAATACCTCAATTAATCTTCACAGCAGTGCTATGAACTAGATATCACGGTTATTCCCATTTTACAGATGTAGAAACAGGCTTACAGAAGCTAATTAACTTTTCTAGTGTCACACATTTAATGAATGATAAAGCTGGGATTTGAATTACAGACCTCTCTGACTCTTAATTTCAAGCTCTTAACCATTCTGCTATACTTTCTCTTCTTTCATTCTAGATGTTAATACTTAAGTATGTTATAGACTTAGTTATTAATTTTTTTCCTTTAGTGATTTTTAGAGAGAAAAAAAGGAAGAGGGAGAGAGAGAGATAAAAACATTGATGAGCCCTGACCAGTTTGGTTCAGTGGTTGAAGCGTCGGCCTGCAGACCAGAGAGTCCCGGGTTTGGTTCCCGCTAGGGGCACGTACCATAAAAAACAAAAAACAACAACAACAACAAAAAACATTGATGAGAGAGAACATCAGTTGGCCACCTCCTGCTTGCCTCCCACTGGAGATTGGGCCCACAACCTGGGCATGTGCCCTGACCAGGAATCAAACCGGCAACCTCTTGGTCCATGGGTTGATGCTGAACTGCTGAGCCACACTGGCCAGACTAATTATTAATTTTTAAAAAGTACATGAGTAGTGCACTACATAGATAGTAACTATAAAGTACTCAAGTAATGATTAAGCTTGTAGAATTAAATCCAACCCTCTTTCACTTGCTCCCACACTACCATTTAAAGAAGGTTAGCCTTCGGTTGCAGTTTGTCCCCGGCCCTGGTTGGTCGTGCGGGTGGCAGCCACTCGATGTGTCCCTTCACGTCGATGTTTCTCTCTCTCTCTCTTCCTCTCTCTCCCTCCTGCTCTATCTGAACAAAAAATGGAAAAATGTCCTCGGGTGAGGATAAAAAATAAATAAAATAAAGAAGGTTAGCCTGGCAGATGTGGCTCAGTGGTTGAGCATGGACCCATGCACCAAGAGGTCGCCAGTTCAATTCCTGGTCAGGGCACATGCCCAGGTTGTAGGCCAAATCCCCAGTGGGGGGCATGCAGGAGGTGGCCAATCAACGTTCTCTCTCATCGATGTTTCTATTTCTCTCTCTCTTTCTTCCTTCCCCCCTCTCTCTAATATCAATAAAGAAAAAGGGGAAAAAAAGCAAATCTGATGCCTTTTAATCTCCTTAAAGTCTCTCACTGTGGGGGAGGGCAGGATTGGGAGGAGGGTGGAAAAGGAGAAACATCTGTAACAAAAATTAATTTGTAAAAATAAATAAATCAAGTAAAAAAGTCTATTATTGTCTTCACATTGCCCTTATGAGAAAAATACAAAGATTGCCCTCCATTCCCTGGCCATTATTTTCTCTCCAGTCACCTCCCCCTCTTGCATTCTTTGCTGCAATTACACTGACTGCCTTTTAGTTCTTTTAAATTGTTTTACTCTCACCTGAAATCATCTCTCTTTGGCCACCCTCTTTCTACTTTTTGGTTAGTTCCTACCCATCTTTCAGCATTTGACTTCTACCTGCCAGTCTTTGAAGGCCTTCTGTGATCCCCAAAGATCCAGTTGCTTCCTTTTTTTTTTTTTTATCCTCACCTGAGGACATTTTCCTATTTTTTGTTCAGGGAGAGAGAGGAACAGAGAGAGAGAGAGAGAGAAACATCGATGTGAAAGGAACACATCGAGTAGCTGCCACCCACATGACCAACCAGGGCTGGGGACAAACTGCAACCGAGGTACATGCCCTTAGCGGGAACCAAACCCGGGTCTCTCCGGACCGCAGGCCGACTCTCTAACCCCTGAGCCAAACCGGCCAGGGCTCCAGTTGCTTCCTTTGATTGGCACCCTGTACTTTCACTCTCGTAATATTCATCCAACTTTATTGTAGAGACTTTCTATATCGTATTCTCTAGACTGGAAGATCAGGAGGGCAATGACTGAGATTCTCTTTTAACCATCAAATCCCCAGAGCCTGGTGCTGGGATACTCAATATACATTTGAGTGAATGAATCCATTAATTTTCATTTTCTGAACCACTGAAGAATGTCTCTAGCCATAAATGACTAATTTCAGATATTAAACAACTCCGTAGTTGAGAATGTGTGGTAAATTATTCTGGATGGTACGTAGGACAATCTTTACTTTGAATACTCTGAATGTGGACTTATGATTAAAACTATAGCCCTGGCCGGTTTGGCTCAGCAGTTAGAGCATCGGCCTGCGTTCCGGAGAGACCGGGTTCGGTTCCCGCTAAGGGCGCGTGCCTTGGTTGCAATTTGTCCCCGGCCCTGGTTGGGTTGTGTGGGTGGCAAACACTCGTTGTGTCGCTTTCAGGTCGATGTTTCTCTCTCTCTCTCTCTCTCTCTCTCTCTCTCTCTCTCTCTCTCTCTCTCCCTCCCACTCTATCTGAACAAAATATTGAAAAATGTCCTCCGGTGAGGATAAAAAACAAACAAACAAACAAACAAAAAAACAAAAAAAACTATAGCCCTGGCTGGTTTGGCTCAGCGCTTAGAGTGTCAGCCCGCGAACCAGAGAGTCCTGGGTTCGGTTCCCACTAATGGCGTGTACCTCAGTTGCAGTTCGTCCCCGGCCCCTATTGGGATCATGTGGGATGTGTCTCTCTCACATTGATCTCTCTCTCTCTCTCTCTCTCTCTTCCTCTCTCCCTCCTGCTCTATCTGAAGTTGAATGCAAAAATGTCCTCAGGTGAGGATTAAAAAAACAACAACAAACTATAACTACAATAAATAAAAAGTATAATTATTCTCTGGTTTGATTTTTTATAAGACCTAGAAGGGTAAAGGATGGAGATAATATGCTTGATAAAAGCACACTGTTATTCCTCAATGACTATTAACCGAATCGACTAAATTTACATCTTCAACTGTATCCCAGGGCCTGAGAAACCATGTTGGTTCATTTAATTTATGTTAATTTAGCTTCATAGTTCCAAATTTGTAGAGGCTATTCAGTTTCCAGACTATTCAGCACTTGTCTCTATAGCTTCATGCAAACAATAGAGACCTCAAAGTATTTTGTTTGGGAGCAGAAAAGAGGGTACCCAAGCTCCCAAAATGCACTCCCCACCCAACTGGCAAACTCTAATGGTGCAGTAAAGATCCGCACCACTAGGTGTCTCAGTGGCCATGCCACTTCCTCCATCTCCTTGGAAAACAGCTAGCTGCACACTCCATTACTCCATTGTTATTGAGCCTCCAAACAAATAACCTTTCCGAAGGGTGATTTCAAATTTTCCAGCAGATCTAATCATTATCTAGATCACCTCTCTCAATAACAGAAACAGTGGATTAACCATAGTCTCTCACTCTGTTATTGCTTTCCTTTGTTTAGAGATAACATGTGTTTGTAGTACATGTATTTATTTAATTATTTCTCTGTCTATTTATTTATAGGGGAGGGGAGTGATCTTAGCCTGAAGCGATTGTGATGTTTGTTCTACCTGATCTTGACCACCTCTCAACCCCACACTGAACTAAATGTCCTTCCAGGCTTTCTCCACACTGGTATTAGAGTCTCAAAGGCATTTATAACTCTTTGCAGTTAAATTAAACACTCGGGCTGATTTTAAAAGTCAAAAAGAATTAGAACTTAAAGAATCACCAAATGGAGGAAGATAGTGCAGAGACAAATTCCATATATATGCATTTTTATCATAAGGAGACATCAGAAATCAATGAGATAGGAAAAAATAGTAAACAAATGGTAGTAGAATAACTAATTTGAAAAAAAAATTATAAAAGTAATTCCAGAAGGATTAAAAAGATAAATATAGCACTGGCTGGTTTGGGTAAGTGGTTAGAGCATCAGCCTGTGGACCAAAGGGTCAAGGGTTCAATCTCCGGCCCTGGTTGGGGTCGTGCGGGAGGCAACCAATCAATATGTCTCTCTCACATTGATACTTCTCTCTCTCTCTCTCTCTCCCTCCCTTCCACTCTATCTAAAAAAAAAAGTGAAAAGATAAATATATTTTAAAATCAAATCCTGAAAGCCCAGCCAGTGTGGCTCAGTGGTTGAGCACTGACCAATGCACTAAGAGGTTGCTGGTTCAATTCCCGGTCAGGGAACACATGCCCAGATTGTGGGCCCAATCCCCATTGGGGGGCATGCAGGAAGCAGCCAATCGGGATGTTCTCTTTCATCAATTTCCTCTTTCTCCCTCTCCCTTCCTCCCTCTCTACAATCAATAAAGAATTAAAATGATTTTTAAATCAAATCCTGAAAAAAAGAGAAAAATAGAAATGAACATCAGATTTTTGTCAGAAAGAGAAATTTCTAAGATTTAATATGGTTATAAATTATAAAATGTCAACAAATTTCCCTGCATGAAGATTAGAAATCACCACATGAAAAAGCAAAACAAACAAAAATTAAAAGTCAAACTGAAAAAATAATTGCAAAGAATAACTGTAAGTGGTCAATACCTTTAATATATAATTTATATATAATTTATAAATTTTTATTTCAAAAATTCACTAAGATCCCAATAAACAGCCAAAATATATGAAAAATACTTGTCTTCACAAATAATTTCAGAAATGAAAAGTAAAATGGGATAACCATTTTTCATCTAAGTTAACACAAATGGAAATAGCCAGTATTAATATAACCCTTTTGGAAAATAATTTAGCATACCCTTTGGCAAATGCATTTTCCCTTTCTCTCTCTCTCTCTCCTCTCTCTCTCTCTCCTCCCTCCTTCTTGGCCTCCTTCTTCCTCCAGTTCCCTCCCCCAACTCTTTCATTCATTTTTATTCAATAAATACCCTCTGTGTGCCTGTTACATGCTGGAATCTTGTCTAAATTCTAAATACAGAAAAAAAAACTTTATGTACAAATTTGTTCATCTCCACATGATCACTAATAGCCTCAAATTAAAAACCTCCTACATTGCCCTGGCCAGTTTGGCTCAGCAGTTAGAGTGTCAGCCTGTGGTCTGAAGAGACCTGGGTTTGGTTCCCGCTGAGAGCACGTACCTCAGTTGCAGTATGTCCCTGGCCCTGGTTGGGTCGTGTGGGTGGCAACCACTCGATGTGTCCCTTTCATGTCAATGTTTCTCTCTCTCTCTCTCCCTCCCACTCTATCTGAACAAAGTATCAAAAAATGTCCTCGGGTGAGGATAAAAAAATAAAAAATAAATAAAAACCTCCTACACTGTCATCCATAGACAACATGACCAAATGTCCTATTTTGCTCAAGACAATCTTCGTTTATGCCCAATGTCCTAGTATAATAATTAAACTGTGCCCCTATTAAGACAACTTTCAGGCTGATGGCAGTCAAGTGTCTTGAGGAAGAGCAAGCTTTTCTAATTGGTACAAAAGCACCATTAGGCTTAGCAACTGCCTATAGAGTTACTGAGGTTGGGTGATTTATAGTTTTATCTTTATTTTTTTTATAATTTCCAGATTTTTAAAAAAATGGATTTTGTATGCATGTGAGCTTTACATGAATTAACTAATTTCATTTTCATAACCCTATAATTATTTCTTTTTTTCTTATTTCACTGTTTTTAAAGATAAGGAAATTGAAGTACTGATAGATTCAGTTACTTACCTAGAGTCACACAGTTATTAAGTAGTGAAACCAAGATTTACACCCAGGCAGTCTGTCTCCAAACCTTTAAACACTAAGGTATCCTACTCATAGGGACAATTATATCCAGTTGGGCTTGTTATTCATTTATGGGGAATAAAGATTATCTATGCTCATGAATGTTATTTGAAAAGTGGTTACAAATAATAGCCCCAAAAGATTTCTCTTTATTTCTTAGAAATATAATATTTTAAGTCCACTAATTAGAAACACATTAACAATATAAATAGTTGATTTAAAAAAAAAACATAAATTGCAGCCCAGCCAGTGTGGCTCAGTGGATTGAGCGTCATTCCATGGACTGAGAGGTCCAGGTTTGATTCCCAGGTTGCGGGCTCGATCCCCAGGTCAGGGGCATACAGGAGACAGCTGATCAATGTTTCCCTCTCTCTCTCCCTTCCTCTCTCTCTAAAATTAAAAAAAAATGTGTATTTTTAAAATTGCAAAAGTTGATAAATAAGTAAACTATAAGAATCCTAAATATCACCCTGGCCGGTTGCTCAGTGGTTAGAGCTTCGGCCTGCAGACTGGAGAATCCCGGGTTTGGTTCCCGCTAAGGGCATGTACCTTGGTTGCAGTTTGTCCCCAGCCCCAGTTGGGGTTGTGTGGGTGGCAACCAATTGATGTGTCTCTCTTGCATCGATGTTTCTCTCTCTCACTTCCTCCTTCTCTCCCTCCCACTCTATCTGAAAATAAATGCAAAAAAAAAAAGGCTCCTCGGGTGAGGATTAAAAAAAAAAAAAAAGAATCCTAAACATCAAGTTATAAATGTCTCTTTTTAAAAATTATTATTATTTTTTTACTGATTGATTTTAAAGAGAGAGGAAGGAGGGAGGGAAGGATGGAGGGAGAGAGAAACATTAATTTGTTGTTCCACTTATTGAAGCATTCATTAGTTGATTCTTCTATGTGCCCTAACCAGGGATTGAACCCACAACCTAGGCAAATCCAGACAATGCTCTAAGCAACTGAGCTACCCAGCTAGGTCTTACATGATTAATTTTTTTGTGTGTGTGGTACCTGCCCCTAGCGGGAACCGAACCTGGGACTCTCTGGTTCACAGGCCAACACTCAACCGCTGGGCCAAACTGGCCAGGGCTTACATGATTAATTTAAAGTAAATTAAACAATATGCATTACTATTTAAATGAGGAAATGTAAAAATTTATGCATACTTTATGAGTGTTATTAAAGATTTATAGAAACAACTGTATAATGCTACCTTTAATTATGTTAATCTAAAATAAATTAACTTAAAATTACTTTTTTATCATATACTACAGAAGGACAAAATTTAAATTATCATCTTAATGGGACCCTGGTATATTCAAGTATCATCTCATCAGTCTGAATCATATTAGGCTGGTACCAATCAATTAAATTCTCTTTAATGGGCTTGAGTGCTCCCAAGTCTCTGGGCTATAGATTCACAGATCGTGTTGAAATTTGGATATAGATGTCTTATCCATTTTGTGTTGACATTTCCTGGTTTCATTCTCAGATATTGGAAGCAGCTTAGGTCGGCTTTGAAATGAAACAGTTTCAGGTTCCCATCTCAGCTCCATCTCAGTCCATTTGTCCCTTGGCAAGTTTTTTAACCTCCCTGAGCTTCACTTCCCTCAATTGTAAAATAATAAAATAATAACAACTCTGAGTGTTGGGTTGAGGGTTAAATTAAATGGGTCACATTGAGCACCTAACATATTCTGGCTTCTAGTCAATTCTCAGTTAAAGTTATTATTATCATTGTGACATCCAATTTCTGCTAACCCCACTGGAGTGCTTATGTCATGACTCCAGTTGGATGGGTTTAGGTTTGAAAATAACCTCTTTGGCTTGAGACAGGAAGGACACAATGGAAGTACAGCTTGAGTGACACTTCTCAAGAGGACATAAAGGAACAATTGGGACAGGTAGGACAAAACAGGCAAGATCATCAAGGTTGGTTGGTTTTTGGCAGGCATGCTAGGGGATATCTGAGCAACTGGATTGAATTTTGACATCCTTCAGACCACAAAGGGGATAGACCTCCTGTACTCCGAGCACTGCAATGAAAGTCTGGGCACTGCCTGTTCCTTCCTAATCATCACTGGCACTGCAGCAAGAGCAGCAAAAAAACCTTTGTCTCATCTGACAGGCCCAGAATGAAGCCTAAACTCCAGGTTAGGTGCCTCTATTCAAGTCTCTCATTATGGAATAACGTGCCTAGAGGCTCCATAAACATAGTACCACAGAAATAGGGGCACAACATGGGAGGCAGTATACCTTGAAATCCCTTTGCCATCTTTCAAAGTTTGACTCTGGATCAAAGTTGTAAGGATTAAATAAGATAATGCATATTTAGTACATTGCCCACCGCTAAATACTGGCTGTTATTCCTCTGTATGTCCTGGAATGCAATAAGCATTTGTTGATTAAAGGTCGTCTTCCCTGGGCTTTCTTAGGCAGGGCCTGTCACTTGCTCCTTTGGGATTCTAATTTCTGTTCTTGGTCTGCCATTGTACTTAACGCAACACATTACATTTCTACTGTCTGCTGACTTGCATGTTTCCTCCACAAGGCTCTGAGTTCTTTTTCTTTTTTTTTTTATCCTCACCCAAGGACATTTTTCCATTTTTTTGTTCAGATAGCGTGGGAGGGAGAGAGAGAGAAACATTGACGTGAAAGGGACACATCGAGTGGCTGCCACCCACACAACCAACCAGGGCTGGGGACAAACTGCAACCGAGGTACGCGCCCTTAGCGGGAACTGAAACCGGGTCTCTCTGGACTGCTGGCCGATGCTCCAACCGGCCAGGGCAAGGCTCTGAGTTCTTTCAAAACAAAGATCACATCCTTAGTCTGTGAATTCGTATCTTAGGGGCTTAATGAACGTTTCATGACTGCTAAATAAAGCAAAGTACATTGAAAAAAGTATCTATTTTGGAATCTTTATAGAACTGAATTTGAATCCCAACCTGTGTGTCCCTAGTAAGTTACTTCACTGAAAACAAGGATGATAACTCCCTCCTAACATTTGTGAGGGTTAAATAGGGTAGTGTAGAAAAGGATGTAGTCCCAGGGACCTGGCCAATTTGGTGCTCAGTAAATGAGTTAGTTCCCTTCATCAAGAAGTGTATACCGCCCTGGCCGGTTTGGCTCAGCGGTTAGAGCATCGGCCTGCGGTCCGGAGAGACCCGGGTTCGGTTCCCGCTAAGGGCACGTACTTCGGTTGCGGTTTGTCCCCGGCCCTGGTTGGTCGTGCGGGTGGCAGCCACTCGATGTGTCCCTTTCACATCGATGTTTCTCTCTCTCTATCTCTTCCTCTCTCTCCCTCCCACTCTTATCTGTACAAAAAAAAAGAAAAAAAAAAAGAAGTGTATACCAATAATACAAGTCTCTTTGACTCTGAGTGTTCTTCATTTGTAAAATTCTCATGGAGTAAGAATACATGACATAAATGTAAAGCACTATGATGTCTTTGGCTGAGCAATGGCTGTGTTAGCCGAAGGAAAAATCTAATGTGTTATTAGTGAGCTTAATTAGTCTTCTTTGATACTCTACCACACTGGAAGAAAATACATTCTCCTTGGAGTTAATTCAAGGAATAGTACTCACAGGAGGGAATGTCTGGGGCAGAAGTCATCAGGGAGGCTGGGCTCCACTCCCCTACCTCAAGCGGCAGCATTTCTTCCCAGCACTTTTCACAGACACTAATAGATCCTGCTAAGTGCATCCTCGTCCTCCCCTGGGGTTTCTTGGTGAATCACCCCAACCAGACCAAGGCTAGAACAGGATTCGGGATTCATCTGGCCTGGTGGATGGCTGACAGCAGGCACTAAGTCTGACAAAGGGGGTTGGATTTTAAATAAACACAAATCCGATTGGACAGAGGGTAAAAGATGATGAGAAGGGGAGGTAAACCAAAAGGGTAAATGGGGAGAATTTCCTACTAATGCCTACAGATGCCAGATTTCGAGGTTGTGTAGTAGCTCCTCCCCCAAAGCCGGATTACCCACCTCCATCCCTCCCCCACTGCCTTTTCACTGCTTGCTGGATTTAGACCACGAACCACGTGCTGCTGCCTCTTCAGAGCCCTCCTGGGAATGAGAATCTGATGCTTCTGAAGCAGCGCAGTGATCCACCACACAAAATCAGGCAGCCTGCTCCTGCTGTGTTCCACAGTTGGCTCCAATTATTTGGGAGGAAAAGATGCAGTCACACAAGAGATGACTCTATGAGTCAATGACCTAAAATTCTGAAAAGCATATTCACAAAACTGAATTAAATCCATTACCCACCCCAACCCCCTTTGAGTTATTTCAGCACTCACCCACCACTGTCCACTGCCTCCTTTCCCTTTCCCAGTGCCCTCCAACTGCAGCCCACTCAGTGAAGAATGGCCTCTTCTGCCCCTGTCTTCCCTCGTTTAAAAAGTTTTTCAGAAAATTACCCCAGCCTCACAAGGCTGAAATCATGATTTTGAAAAAAATCAAAACCCTTAATTCTAAAACATTAGCACCTCCCACCTCTTTTCTTGGGATGTTTTATCCAACTCTATATGAAAATTGCCCTATGCTATGTTTCTCATCCTCTCAAAATTCTCAAGGAGTTACCTAATCAACCTTTAGATGTCTTAAATCAGTTTTTCTTTTCTCTTCTTTCTTTCTCTCTCTTTTTCTTTCTTTCTTTCTTTTTTATAAGAGAGAAGTAGCAAAAAGAAAACTAAAAATGTTTCAAGAAATAGAGACAAACTTAACTCCTTAGAGGCAGTAAGTATAGCTTTTGGGAAGGCCATAGACTCTAGAGCCAGAATGTCTGGATTTGAATCCTGGGTCTGCCACTTACTAGTTATATGGCTTTGTCCAAGTCTCTTTTCCTCTCTGGACCTTGAGAGAGGTTTCTTCATTTATAATATGAGGATGATGATAATAGTACTTTTAGTATTAGGAGGATTAAATGAGTATGTAAAGCACATAGAATAGCACCTAGCACATGAAACTTGCTATAAAACACATGCTATTATTTTACTAGAATGTAGATTTGAACTCCAATATATAGATTACAACTGGAACTTATATCCTAGTGTTATCACTATAATTAGTAATAGAAAGAGAGCCAAGGGGAGATCAGACATTATAAGCATGGTCATCTGGGCAGCTTCAACAGGAAGCTGCAACTTCACATTTCCCAGGGAACCACCTGTCCATTCCCTGCAGATCACTGGGGGAGGAGATCATGTGCAGTGAAGTTGGGGTGACTTAGGAAAGAGGCTTACCTGTCAGTCTAGCCTGGGAAAAAAGATCTTTGGCTGGAAGGGTGGACTCCAATGCAAGCCCGTGAAATATTGGAAGATTAATATCCCCAGCTGGTGTGGCTCAGAGGATTGAGTCTCGTCCTATGGACTGAGAGGTCCCAGTTCGATTCCCAGTCAGGGCACATTCACAGGTTGCAGGTTTGATCTCCAGTATGGGGCATGCAGGAGGCAGCTAATTGATGTTTCTCTCTCACATCCATGTTTCTATCTCTTGCTCCCTTCTCTCTATATAAAAAAATCAATAAAAACATATATTTTTAAATATCTCCAGATTGCCCTGGCCAGGTTTCCCAGTGGTTAGAACGTTGCCCTCGGACCAAAGAGTCACAGGTTCGATTCTGGTCAAGGGCATGTACCTCGGTTGTGGTTTGTCTCCAGCCCTGGTCGGGGTCAAGCGGGAAGCAACCAGTTAATGTGTCCCTCTCACGTAGATGTTTCTCTCTCTCTCTCTCTCCCTCCCTCCCACTCTATCTGAATAAATGGAAAAATATCCTCGGGTGAGAATTAAAAAATAAAAAATCCCCAGATAACGTTTTCTCTCTCTCTCTCTCTCTCTCTCTCTCTCTCTCTCTCTCTCTCTCTCACCTCTTGCTTGCTCCCTTGCACTCTCTTGCTCTATGACCCACACTCGCCCATGCACTTTAATACTCATGTGGCCTTAAGCAGCCCCATGGGTCCGTGGCTATGCAGATCCCACACCCAATGGACTGCAGCTGAGAACACAAGCTAAACTCAATGCTGGAATGAACTGTGCATTAATGTGGAGTGGAGACTCTGGGCAGTAGCCATAATTCTAGCCCTGCTGAAGACAAGATTGGACTTTTTACATGGTGGGATGGAGGCAAATGGAACATTGAAAACCCACAGGTTTAATTCCACAGAAATAAGGATCACTCATCCTTCCATGCGAGTCTTAGGAAATTTCTTTCCTTATGACATCACAAGAACTCCACCTCCACCAGTAACAGATGGGGACACAAATGGCACCAATAACACTAGGTCTTTAACAATTCAGTGGCCCTGGTACATCCTGACAAGCCGCCATGCCCAGTCCATTCAAACTGCATTTGAACCTTATACCTTTCTCCCACTTGAATATTGAATGCTTGTTCTTACAAGAATAAAGTAACTTTCATCCTTGAAAAAAGAGAAAGAACCCATCTAGTCAGGAATTCTGCTTTGGTGAAACTGTACTGCTTAATTTCTAGGTTTGAAGAGATTTCAACTCATGGAAATGAGGTTGTAAAGTTAAAGGGAGGTAGAGCAGCCCTTAAAAGAACATCCAGGGCCCGGCCAGCGTGGCTCAGTGGTTGAGCATTGACTCATGCATCAAAAGGTCGCATTCGATTCCCAGTCAGGGCACATGCCCAGATGGTGGGCCAGATCCCCAGTGGGAGCATGTAAGAAGCAACCAATCGATGTTCTCTCTCATCCATGTTTCTGTCTTTCTCTCACTCTCCATTCCTCTCTCTCTCAAATCAATAAAGAAAAAAATTTTTTTAAAGAACACTCAGGATGATCTATGACTTAGAAGGGTCAGTAGAATCTATAATCATAGACAACAAAAGATGAGCTTTAATGCTTTGAAATTCAGCTCCTGTCACAACCACACAACTATAGTTGTACTTTGATTTTGTTTTGTTTTTTTAATCCTTACCCAAGGATATTTTTCCATTGTTTTCTAGACAGAGTGGAAATAAGAGAGGAAGAGAGAGAGAAACATCAATGTGAGAGAGACACATTAATTGGTTGCATCCTGCATGACCCCCACTGGGGCTGGGTATCAAACCTGCAACCCAGGTACATGCCCTTGACTGGGAATTGAACCTGTGACCCCTCAATCCACAGGTTAATACTCTAACCACGAAGCTAAATCAGCCAGGGCTATAGTTGTACTTTGAAAGGTACTGATATCTGCTTTGAGCCAGTCCAGGTCTTTCTTCAGCCCTCATTCCTCTTGAAATTTTGTAATTTCTCCTTGGCTCTGCACCAAAGCCTTCAAGCTCCAAAAGGGAATGTTCAGAGGACAGTGGCAAGCGTAGAGTCAAAAGGTTACAAAAAGCCTCCACTAAAAAATAGAATAGTGTGGTTCAGTGGATGAGTGTCAACCCTTCACCAAGAGGTCCCTGGTTCAATTCCCGGTCAGGGCACATGCCCAAGTTGTGGGCCCAATCCCCAGTAGGGGGCATGCAGTAGGCAGCCAATCGATGGTCTCCCTCATCGATGTTTCTATCTCTCTCTCCCTCTCCCTTCCTCTCTCTGTAAAAATCAATAAAGAAAAAAAATACTAGAAGGAGATACTGGAAAATATTATTTTTATATACTTGGGGTCCATAAAATCTTCCTGACACGAGAGAAAATCAGGAAGCAATGAAGAAAAAATATTGATTTGCCTACATAAAAATAAATAAATAAAACCTTTGCCTGAGGAATAATAACCAGCAATTATTTGTCATTTTATATTTTTTATTTTTTATCTTTATTGTTGAATGTATTACAGATGTTCCTCATTTTCCCCCCATTGACTCCTCCTTCCCCCTCTTGCCCCCCTCCTTCCTTTTCCCGCACTGTTGTCTGTGTTCATTGGTTATACATATAAGTTCTTTGGGTTTTTTTTCCACCCCCAACCCGCTTCTCTTTGAGGTTTGTCAGTCTAGCAACCAATTTGTTCTTCTTAATCCCTTCACCTTTTTCACGCATACCCCAACCCCCTCCCATCTGGCAACCAAACATTTTTCCCTGTATCTATGAAAATGTTTCTGTTCTGCCTGTTCATTTTGTTTGTAGAGTCCATAGTCAATAGATATGTATTCATTGCCATTTTGTTTGTTCATATATTTTATCTTTTTCTTCAAAAAGATCCTTCAACATTTCATATAATAATGGTTTGGTGGCAATGAACTCTTTTAACTTTTTCCTGTCTGGGAAACTCTTTATATGGCCATCGATTCTAAATGACAGCTTTGCAGGATAGAGTAATCTTGGTTGTAGGTTCTTGCTTTTCATCATTCTGAATATTTCTTGTCACTCCCTTCTGGCCTGCAAAGTTTCTTGAGAAATCAGCTGACAGTCTTATGGGAACTCCCTTGTAGGTAACTAACTGCTTTTCTCTTTCTGCTTTTAAGATTCTCTCTTTGTCTTGAATCTTTTGCATTTTGATGACGTGTCTTGCTGTGGGCCTCTTGGAGTTCATCTTCTTTGGGACTCTCTGTGCTTCCTGGACTTGTATATCTGTTTCCTTCACCAAGTTAGGGAAGTTTTCTGCCATTATAGTTTCAAATAGGTTTTCAATTTCTTATTCTCTCTCTTCTCCTTCTGGCACCCCCAAGATGCAAATGTTGGCATGCTTGAAGTTGTCCAAGAGGCTCCTTACACTCTCCTCATTTTTTTTGGATTTTTTTTTTCTTTTTGCTGTTCTGATTGGGTGTTTTTTGCTTCCTTATTTTCCAAATCGATGGTTTGCTTCTTGACTTTACCTACTCTACTATTGAATCTGTAAATTATTCTTTATTTCAGTTAGTGTTCTTCGTTTCTGACTGTGCATCCTTTATTTCTGACTGGTCCTTTTTTATGCTCTTGAGGCCCTCACTAAGTTTGCTGAGGTTCTCACTAAGTTTATTGAGCATCCTTATAAGTAGTATTTTGAACTCAGCATCTGTTAGGTTGCTTATCTCCATTTTGCTTAGTTCTTTTCCTGGAGATTTTTTTCTGTTTTCATTTAAGACCTGTTTCTTTGTCTCCTCATTTTGGCTGCCTCCCTGTGTTTGTTTCTATGTATTACTTAATGAGATGTATGGGGCTAGCTGAGACCAGATGCTGCTTGTTTGAAAGAATTTAGGAAAACCTGAAGCAGGATCCGAGACAGGCCAATCCTATGGTTAAGCAAATGGCAACAGCTTGGGTGGGCCTGAAAGTTGGGTAGGATGGGGCCTCAGGGAATCACCAGGGCGGGGCAACCAGTATGAGCCAGGTTGCTGGAGTCCCAGATATGGCGGCTTTCTGCCGCCCCAGGGAAGGGTTCAACAGAGGAACAAAGGCCTCTGACAGCATGTTTGTCCCGGAGAAAGCCCCCTCTCCAGCCCTCGCTCCAGTGCCAAACAGCTCAGTTCTTCCCTGCATGTCTCTTGGGCCCCTAGAGCTGCCTCCCCTCCAAGCTTAGAGAGAGTAAGTCTGATAAATTCATACGTGGGCCCTTTAAGACGAGCTGCCTGGGGCTCCAACTGCCTCAGCCTGAGCCTCAGTTTCCACTGGTTTTTCCAGCCAGAAATTATGGGGACTTCTCTTCCTGGCACTGGAACCCTGAGCGGGGCACCTAATGTGGGACAGGGACCCCTCAGTCTTCAGAGAGGACCGTCCCAGTTGTGGTATCCTCCTGATTTTTATCCACCACACGTGGGTGTGGGACGAGCCCCTCCGCCTCAGCCCCTCCTACCAGTCTTGATGTGGCTGCTTCTTTAATTCCATAGTTGTAGGGCTTCCATTCAGCTTGATATCAGGCAGTTTTGAATGGTGGTTGTTCTGTAGTTTAGTTGTAATTTTGATATGGTTGTGGGAGGACATGACACCGTGTTTACCTACCCGCCATCTTGACTGAAAGTCTTATTTGTCATTTTATATGTGCCAGTTTCTGTTCTAAGTATTTTAGATGTCTTAACTCATTCAAGCACCCTAATAATCATTATGATACAGGCACTGTTATTATCATCTCCCTTTTACAGATAAGGAAACTGAGGCACAACAAGATCAAACAGCTAGTCCTAGCCAGGCAGCTCGGTTGGTTAGAGTGTTGTCCTGATATACCAAGGTTGCAGGTTTGATCCCCATTCAGGTCACATGCAAGAATCAACCAATAAATGCATAAATAAGTGGAACAACAAGTCAGTGTTTCTCTCTCTCCCCCCCCTTCCCCTCTCTTTCTCTAAAAATATAAAATTAAAATAAAAGGTTTAACATCTCTTAAGTGGTAGAGTTTGGAATTGAACTAATGCATTCTAGTTTTACATATCAATAAGAAACATACAGATAATCCAGTTGAAATATTGGCAAAGAATATGAATCAAAAGTTCAATGAAGAATTTCCGGTCAAGATGGCGGGTAGGTAAATGTGGCATCACCTCCTCCCACAACCACATCCAAAGTACAAATAAACTACAAAACAACCATCCTTCAGAACCGCCTGACATCGAGCTGAATGGAAGTCCTGCAACTACGAAATTAAAGAAGCCACATCAAGACTGGTAGGAGGGGCAGAGACAGACGGGTTGGTCTCACACCCACGTGTGGCGGATAAAATCGGGAGGACACCTTGGCTGTGAAGGTCCTCCCTGAGGAGTGAGGGTTCCCCATCCCACACCAGGACCCCCAGCTCAGGGTTCCAGTGCCAGGAAGAGAAGTCCCCTAACTTTTGGCTGGAAACTCAGTGAGAATTGAGGCTGAGGGAGGCTGAGGTTGCTGGGTCCCTAGGCAGCTCCTCTTAAAGGGCCAGCACACAGACTTACTTGGACTCTATCCCTTCAGGCTCCAGTTTTGGGGAGGAAACTTGAAAGGCACCAGAGACATACAGGGAAGAGCTGAGTTGTCTGGCATTGGAGCAAGAGCTGTAGAGCAGCTTTCTCCCAAATAGACATGCTAGAGCAGCGGTTCTCAACTTGTAGGTTGCAACCCCTTTGGGGGTTTAATGACCCTTTCACAGGGGTTGCCTAAGACCATCGGAAAACACATATTTCTGATGGTCTTAGGAACCGAGAAGCCGCTCCTCTATCTGTCTCCAGGCAGTCTGCCCACATGCAGATACGCCCACATACAACATGAGGAAATGTATTAAAGGGTCACATGTATTAAAGGGCATTGAGAACCACTGTGCCAAAAGGAGCCATTGTTCCTTTTGTGAGCCTTTTCCCCATGGGGCAGGCCGATGGGCGCCATATCTGGGACTCCAGCAACCTGGCTCACACTGTTTGCCCTGCCCTGGTGATTCCCTGAGGCTGTGCCCCACCCAATTTTTAGGCCCATCCAAGCTGCTTCCAGTGGCTTTATCATAGGAATGGCCTGTCTTGGCTCTTGCTTCAGATTTTCATAAATTCTCTCAAACAAACAGCACCATGCCTCAGCAAGCCTCATACCTCTAGCTAGCTGGCCCAGCCCTGGTACTAGAAGCAGCCAGCCTTGATTCACAGCTTGGCTTTGCCTGGGAACCTCCAAGCCCAGCACAAAAAAGCAGCCATCTGCAGATCGCTTTGTAGCTTATGCCTAGTGGTCCCAGGTAGAACACAGACAGAGGCTGACCTTGCCCCAGAGCCAGCACACCCAGTAGACAGCTTCAGACCACGTCGAAGCACCACCACTCAACCACCTCCACAAGTGACACACTCAAGGAGTGGATTCAGTGGGTATCAGAGCCTTCCTGAAGTAAATTTTTCTCTGTGTGTTGGGCCCTGCACAGCTGATCCTCCAAGGTAATAAGAGGTCAGTGGTGCCCTGGCCAGTTTGGCTCAGCAGTTAGAGCGTCGGCCTGCGGTCCGGAGAGACCCGGGTTCGGTTCCCACTAAGGGCACGTACTTCGGTTGCAGTTTGTCCCTGGCCCTGGTTGGTCGTGCGGGTGGCAGCCCCTCGATGTGTCCCTTCACGTCGATGTTTCTCTCTCTCTCCCTCCCACTCTATCTGTACAAAAAATGGAAAAATGTCCTCGGGTGAGGATAAAAAAAAAAAAAAATTAAAAAAAAAAAGAGGTCAGTGGTTAGTGAGCACAGCCAGTACTTCCAGCTGATGAACCTGAATAAATCCCTCCCAAAGATATGCCAACAGCAATCAAGACTCAATTACAATAGAAAGGTATACAGTTCACACAAGGGGTGTGCCTCAAGGCCCAGCTGGAATGATCAGGGAGGCTGTGCCACTGGACCCTACAGGACATCTACTGTAATAGGATACCTTACACAGCCTAGGAGACATAGCAACTCTACCTAATACATAGAAACAAACACAGAGGCAGCCAAAATGAGGAGACAAAGAAACATGTCCCAAATAAAAGAACAGAACAAAACTCCAGGAAAAGAACTAAACGAAATGGAGATAAGCAATGTAACAGATGCAGAGTTCAAAATACTGGTTATAAGGATGCTCAATGAACTTAGTGAGAATGTCAAGGAACTTAGTGAGAACCTTAAGAGCTTAAAAAAAGGACCAGTCAGAAATGAAGGATACACAAACTGAAATAAAGAATAATTTACAGGGAATCAAGTAGCAGAGTAGGTAAAGCTAAGAAGCAAACCACCGATTTGGAACATAAGGAAGCAAAAAAAATCCAATCAGAACAAAGAATCCAAAAAAATGAGGACAGTGTAAGGAGCTTCTGGTACAACTTGAAGCATACCAACATTTGCATCATGGAGGTGCCAGAAGGAGAAGAGAGAGAGTAAGAAATTAAAAAATTATTTGAAAAAATGACAGAAAACTTCCCTAACTTGGTGAAGGAAACAGACATAAAAGTCCAAGAAGCTCAGAGTCCCAAAGAAGATAAACTCAAAGAGGTGCACACTGAGACACATCATTATCAAAATACAAAAGGTTAAAGTCAAAGAGAGAATTTATTTTTTTTAATCCTCACCCGAAGACATTCTTCCATTTTTTGTTCAGATAGAGTGGGAGGGAGAGAGAGAAGGAGAGAGAGAGAGAGAAACATCAACACAGAAGGGACACATCGAGTGGCTGCCTCCCGCACGACCCAACCAAGGCAGGACAAACTGCAACCGAGGCATGTGCCTTTAGTGGGAACTGAACCCGGATCTCTCTGGACTGCAGGCCAACGCTCTAACCGCTGAGCCAAACCGTCCAGGGTCAAAGAGAGAATCTTAAGAGTAGAAAGAGAAAAGCAGTTAGTTACCTACAAGGGAGCTCCCATAGGACTGTCAGCTGATTTCTCAAAAGAAACTTTTCAGGTCAGAAAGGAGTGGCAAGAGATATTCAAAGTGATGAAAAGCAAGAACCTACAACCAAGATTACTCTATCCTGAAAAGCTATCATTTAGAATTGGTGGACATATCAAGAGTTTCCCAGACAAGAAAAATCTAAAGGAGTTCATCACCATCAAACTAGTATAATATGAAATGTTGATGGGTCTTCTTGAAGAAGAAGAACAAAAATATGAACAATAAAATGGCAATAAATATGTATCTATCAATAATTAAATCTACAAACAAAATGAGCAAGCAGAATAGAAACAGACTCATAGATACAGAGAACTTTTTGTTAGTTGCCAGATGGGAGGCGGGTTGGGAAAATGGGTGAAAAAAGGTGAAGGGGTTAAGAAGTACAAGTTGGTTGTTAAACTGATGAACCTCAAAGGGAAGAGGGGAGGGAAGGGGGGAAGAGATAAACCAAAGAACTTACCTGCATATATGTATAAGCAATGGACATGAACAACAGTGTGGGGAAGGCAGGAGTGTGGTGGGAGCAGGGAGGAAGCGGTCAATGGGGGAAAAAGGGGTGGACATCTGTAATACATTCAACAATAAAGATAATTTTTTTTGTTTTTTTTGATGGTACGTGCCCCTATCAGGAACCGAACCCAGGACTCTCTGGTCCACAGGCCAACGCTCAACCACTGAGCCAAACCGGCCAGGGCAATAAAGATAAATTAAAAAAAAAAATCATTAACAGATGCCCTGGCTGGTTTGGATCAGCGGTTGGAGCGTCAGCCTGCGGTCCAGAGAGACCCGGGTTCGGTTCCCGCTGGGGGCACGTGCCTCGGTTGCAGTTTGTCCCCGGCCCTGGTTGGTCGTGCGGGTGGCAGCTACTCTATGTGTCCCTTTCACGTCGATGTTTCTTTCTCTCTCTCTCTTCTTCTCTCTCCCTCCCACTCTATCTGAACAAAAAATGGAAAAATGTCCTCAGGTGAGGATAAAAAAAAAAAAAAATCATTAACAGAAATAAAAACTTTACTGAAGAAATAAACACATATAGTTAATAAACATCTCTTACCTGTACGTAGTGATTCCTAAAACTATAACAATAGTGAACTGTTACTCTTTGCCATTTAGATTTTCAAAAAGTAAAATGTTAATATCCAGTAACGGCAAGGACCTGGGGAAATAGACTAAACCAGTAATACCACTTTCTTCTTGTTATTATTTTTTTAAATATGCTTTTATTGCCCTGGCTGATTTCGCTCAGTGGTTAGAGTGTCGGCCCACAAACCAATGAGTTGTGGGTTCGATTTCGGTCAAGGGCACGTATCTTAGTTGTGGTTTGTCCCAGGCCCTGGTCAGAGTCGTGTGAGAGGCAACCAGTCGATGTGTCCCTCTCTTTTATTGCTTTTTGATAGAGAGTTAGGGAGAGGGAGAGAGAGAGATAAAAACATGGATGAAGGAGAACATTGACTGGCCGCCTCTTCCATGACCCCCACTGGGGATTGGGCTCACAACCTGAGCATGTGCCCTGACTGGGCATTGAACTGAGGACCTCTTGGTGCATGGGTCAACACTCAACCACTGAGCCACACTGGCTGGGCTGATGTGTCCCTCTCACATCAATGTTGCTCTCTGTCTCTCTGTCTCTCTCTCTCTCCTTCCCTCCCTCCCACTCTATCTGAAGATAAACAGAAAAATATCTTTGAGTGAGGATTTAAAAAAAAATGTTTTTATTGATTTTTCAGAGAGAGAGAGTTAAAAACATCAATTGACCACCTCCTGCACACCCTGCACCGGGCATTGAGCCTGTAACCCTGGCATGTGCCCTGACCAGAAATCAAACTGTGACCTCTCAGTCCATGGGAGGATGCTCAATTCACTGAGCCACACCAGCCAAGCAACCACTTTCTGATTTTATTCAGTGGGTTACTTTTTATTACTCTCACTAATTACTGAGTAATCAATAATGATTGACTAATCAATGAGTGTTGATTCTCAAATTGTCCCAGATTTGACCAGGTGGAGTCCCTTCAAGCTGCCTCATGTATCCTTTTGACATGTTCAGTCATTCTTTAAGCACTACTTACTTTCTTGCACAAAAACATATATATTTACAGGCTTATCCTGTTCCAGCTCTGTAATCAAATAAAATATATTTAATGTTATTTAGTGTTATTGTAGGGTCATTGCTTTTAGGTCCTCTTATAGGGCTAGAAAATGAAAGCATGTAAAAATGCTTATTGATAGCCCTGACCAAGTTGCTTAGTTGGCTAGCTCATTGTCCCGATACCCCAAGATTGTGGCTCTGATCCCTGGTCAGGGCACATACAAGAATCAACTAATGAATGCATAAATAAGTGGAAAAACAAATCGGTGTTCTTTTTTTCTCTCTCTCTCTTCCTTCCTCTCTCTTTCTCCCTAAAATCAATCAATAAAAATTTTTTTTAAATGCTTAATGATAAATGTTAAGTAAAATAATCCAGACAGAAAATTGTATATACAGTGTGGTAGTTTTATTAAACACATATACACACAGACTGATACAGCAAAGGGCTGAATTATAGTGTTTGTGGTGATTTTCACTTCAATTTGTATTCTAAATTTTGTAAAATGAAGCATGTTATTTTTTATTACTTTTTCAATAAACTTTTTATTTTAGAGCAAATTTTGTTACAAAAAGTTGGAAATATAGAACAGATGTTCTTATACCCCACACTGTTTACCCCATTATTAACATCTTTTGTCACAGTTAATGAACCAGTATAGTTCTCTTACACCCCATACTCAGTTTCCTTTATTATTAATGTCTTTTGTCACAATTAATGGACCAATATTAATATATAATTATGAATAAAAGTCTATATTTTATTCAGACTTCCTTAGTTTTTCCTAATGTCTTTTTTTTGTTTCTGTTCCAGAATCCCATCCAGGATATCACATACACTTAGTTATTGTGTCTTCTTAGGCTCCTCTTGGTTGTGAGTGTTTCTTAGACTTTCCTTGTTTTTGATAACCTTAATAATTTTGGGGAGTGTGGGCAGGTATTTTGTAGGACGCCGCTCAATTGGGATTTGTCTGATGTTTTTCTTGCTATTGGATGGGAGTTATAGGTTTTTGGAAGGAAGACCTCAGCAGTAAACTACCATTCTCATCACATCATATCAATGGTATTTATCTCACTTGTTGGTATGTTATTTTTTGTAATGAAAAAATAAATGTGCACCCTGGGCAATTTGGCTCAGCTTTTGGAGTGTTGACCTGTGGACTGAAAGGTCCAGGTTTGATTCCCCATCAAGGGCATGCACTGGTGCTGCAGGTTCAATCCCTGGCCCTGGTCGAGTTCATGCAGGAGGCAACCAATCGATGTATCTCTCTCACATCGATGTTTCTCTCTCCCTCCCTCTCTTCCACTCTCTCTTAAAAAGTAAAATTTCTCAGGTGAGGATTAACCAAAAACTAAAACTAAAAACAGCCCTGGCCAGTTTGGCTTGGCCATTTGTGCGTCGGCCCGTGAACCAGAGAGTCCTGGGTTCAGTTCCCGCTAGGGGCACGTACCTTGGTTGCAGTTTGTCCCCAGCCCCAGTTGGGGTCGTGTGGGTGGTGACCACTTGATGTGTCTCTCTCACATTGATGTTTCTCTCTCGCTCTTTCTCTCTCTCTCCCTCCTGCTCTATCTGAAGATAAATGCAAAAATGTCATCAGGTGAGCCTGGCTGATGTGGCTCAGTGGTTGAGCATTGACCCATGCACCAAGAGGTTGCTGGTTCGATTCCCAGTCAGGGCATATGCCCAGGTTTTGGGCCCAATCCCTCGTGGGGGGCATGCAGGAGGCGGCCAATTGATGTTCTCTCTCATTGATGTTTCTGTCTCTTTCTCCCTTCCTCTCTCACTAAAATCAATAAAGAAAATATATTTTTTTAAAAATATCCTCAGGTGAGGATAAAAAAAAAAAAATTAAAGAAGGAGGGCTAGCCCTGGTCAGTTTGGCTCAGCGGTTAGAGCGCTGGCCTGAGGTCCAATGGGTTTGGCTCCCACTTGGGGCATGTACCTCAACTGCAGTTTGTCCCCAGCCCTGGTTGGGTCGTGTGGGTGGCAGCCACTCGATGTGTCCCTTTCACGTCGATGTTTCTCTCTCTTCCTCTCTCTCCCGCTCTGTCTGAACAAAAAATAGAAAAATGTCCTTGGGTGAGGATAAAAAAAAAAAAGAAGAAGAAGGGGGGGCTGGATTTTGGGGAGATAGTCAGCAATCTCTGCCAAAGCTGGAATGCAAGCATCCTAAGAGTGAAAGATGCATATGGAAAATCCAGAGAAGGGATACAGAGAAGAAAGAAAAAAAAAATCCAACCTAATGGCTATTAATTATTACCTTCATTACATTACCACCGAAAATTTCAATGTGAGCACCAGACATTTTTTTTCCCTAACGTCATCTGGCTACCTCGCTACTAAGAAGTTTACCCCAACCACTTTCGCTCTACATAGTCCCCAACCTCATGCTACTTCCACCTTTCTTTATCCCATCCCATTCTCCTTTCCTGTCCCTCTAAGGAGCAAAACCAAACACAGTTCACTTGAAGTGGTTTATCAAGCCATAGTCATGCCCGTAGGATTTTATCTTCTACTTCAAGAGGCTTATCGAGAAAAATTGTTAAAAATGTCAGCACCTTTTACACTAAGAATAGCCTTCCCACCAATAGAGGAGGTAAAACTTTTTGTGTGTCTGGCACTCCTTGAATATTTCTCCGCATGGGAACCAGGAGTATAAGCTGAAAACCATTGTTTACATCAGGCTCCCTGGCCCCACGTAAGACTATATCACTGGAAAAGTTTATTCTCGGCTGCCTTTGGTTTCCCCCTCACTCTTCCCCCCTTCCTCAGCCTCTCCTCTCCTTCCTTCCCCTTCAGGGCACTCCCAAGCCATCCTCCTGCCTTTGCTTTCACTAAACAATTCATAAACCACATTTGACGAAGGCATAGATAACAGTGGGGCATCTAGTTATTCCATTACATTTTCACAGGGACTAAAGGCCTAGGAGGTGAATGTCTAAATGGGAGAATTTCAAGTATCTCATCTTTCTCAAGGGAAACTCTTCATCTTGGATGCATTGCATACAACTCTCTCACATAAGTCAGTGTATAGAATCCTCACATTAATTATAATCCCTATTTTATGGATACACTGTGGCTCAGAGAAATGCGACAATTTGAGTCCAGATCTGTCTTAATTCCCAAATCTGTACTGTTTCCACAATAGCAGCTGTGAATATTTTTTCCTAAAGAAAATAAATTTAAGGATTGCCTCAGTCTCAAGGGAACACATCTTCTCTGGTACCACCCCCAGACAGATCTTGGATGAGAATTAGCAACATAGGAAGTGGTTGAAAGACATGGGTAAATTCTATACCAAGTCCCTTTTATGGTGTTTCTCAAGAAGTAGCCTACATCAGAATCATCAGGGGCCTTAATCAAAATGTGGCCTCCTAAATTCCTTCCTGAACTACTGATTGCAAACTCCAGAGACACAGCCCTGGAATCTGCATTTTATTATTATTACTTTTGTTTTGTTTTTGTTAATCCTCACCCAAGGATATTTTTCCATTGATTTTTAGAGAGAGTGGAAGGGAGAGAGGGAGAAAGAGAGACAGAGAGAAACATCGATGTGAGAGAGACATATTGATTGGTTGCCTCCAGCACGACCCTGACTGGGGCCAGAGACTGAACCTGCAACCCAGGAATGTGTCCTTGACCAGGAATTGAACCTGTGGCCCTTCAGTCCTCAGTCTGACGCTCTAATCGCTGAGCCAAACTGACCAGGGCTGGAACCTACATTTTAAATAAGATTCTCTAAAGCATACTAAGATTGTAAATCACTGGTTTAATGAATAAACAGGAAAGAAAGAGCTGTCATTCTTCCTACGACTACCCATATTTTTGTAATTTTATAGCTTGTTAGCACTCTTGTCAGAGTCTGGGAGCCAGAAAGTGTAGGATTCCTTCTTCTAAATTGTTCATTTAACAATTGTTTATTGCATGCTTTCATATGTGCCAGGCATAAGAAAGCAAACACATTGCTTTTTTTTTGGTACGTGCTCCTAGCAGGGACCGAACTCGGGACTCTCTGGTTCACAGGCCCACGCTCCAATCGCTGAGCCAAACCGGCCAGGGTAAACACATTGCTTTTGAGATGTATTAAAAGGGACCTGACTGGTGTGGCTCAGTTGGCTGGGTGTTGCACCGTGCACTGAAAGATTGTCAGTTTGATTCCTGGTCAGAGCACGTGACTGGGTTGTGGGTTGCAGGCTTGATGTTTCTCTCTCTCTCCCTCTTCCTCTGCCTCTCTAAAAATCAATTAAAAATCTTAGGGAAAAACAAAAAAAGAAATGTATTAGAAGGGAGGGCAAAATACTGGGGGGAGGGAGATTTGAAAGACAATAGTCAAGAAGAAATTGAGAAAGTATTTGAATGGTCAATCACTCAAACTGGGTCTACACAGGAGTTGCTGGTTACCTACCTGTGTGCTCTTATGTTACAGAACTGGAACATGCCTGCCCAGATATGTTGGTCAAAGATGGAGAAGTGGGAGAACCATTTCTCCTGTGATTCCAGTAGAGAAGCCAGATTGCTAGCTTTTATCTTGCTAGGAGCCACTATATGTCTATATACTCAGCAAATCCAGATTTTGTAGGACCTGAGCTTTCACAATTCTAAAGGTCCTCTCTAAGAAAAGGAATACAGAATTATGAGTACAATGTTAAGTATGAACATGAGTATTTGTTTCAAATGAGAAAAGAAATCAAGACAACTTATTGTCGATTCAGAGATTCAGATCTCACTTTTTTGAGATCTTGAGGCGGTTCTCCAGAAATGCTTACACAAAAATGCTTCTTGATCACCAACTGCTTCCTCGCCTCAACTCCCAGACTGCAACTCCCAGCTGTTCCCAGCTCTCACAGGGGCCCCTGCAAGTGCGGGGGCCCTGAACCATAAGCTTCATTAACTTTACAATAAATCTTCCTTCCTTCCTTCTTTCCTCATAGGGCAAAGTACCAATCTTTGCTCCAGTGGCCTTTGCTGTAACCTCGCCCCAGTAAATATGCCCAAGGTCAGTTGTTAAACTGATTTAGCTGGGGAACAATCCTGACAGAATGTGTTCCTAATAATGGTGGTGTATAGGAAGAGAAATGGGTATTTGGACATGAGAGAATTATCCCACCCTATTAATCTGGAAACAGCAAGGGGTCTGGGAATATTCCAACGTAGTTGTGTGTATTTGTTTCCGCCTGGCAGTGCAAACTGAAAAATAAAATTCTTTGGGCTTGAATTTATTAATTCACTTATCTTATCAGAGGTATTTCTCCCCTACTATTCAGAAATTCTCACTGACTGTCGCCTTGCATAAGTAATACACATCGGGAAAGAGAATAAATAATTTCTTAGTAAATGCAATTTGTTTAGTAGATAAAAACTGGTATCCAAGGGAAGAGCCTTAGTAGTAAAATGTTAAGAAGTACTGCTCTGGCCCAAATCTTCTTACTTTACAGATGCTAAAACTGAGGCCAGAAAAAGATGTGTTCAAAACCACATAGGTAGGCAGAAGCAGAGCCAAAATAGAACTTTTGATTCAGGTTTCTCTTGGATCAAACAACCATCCCAGCTCAAAAATCTTGGTTTCTGCCTGAGGGCAGAGGACTGACCCAGGAAGCAAACAACAATAACCTTTTAAGTTGGATTTGGAGCTGCTGGCAACCTGGTGTGGAGGTGATAGGCCAGGCTAGTAGTTCTCTGCTGAGAAGAGTAAAAATCAACCTAGTACTGCTAGAGAATTATTTGGCAGTCTGTCTCAAAAGCCTTGAATATCTGTATACTTCTGACCTTGAAATTACACTTTTTGGAATTTATTGTAAGGGCATACTCAGAAGTGAATGCAAAGATATATGCACATATGTATAAATATATGTATTTACAAACACACATATTTATTGCAGAATCATTCATTAACATAATATTTTTATACATTCAAGTAATTAAAATATCAGTATGGCAGGCTTATACCAGTACCTACCCACCAGTTCCACTATCCAGACGGTTCACTCTGTTAGCTCTATTTTTTTCTGATATCTATAAGCATACCTTATTTTATTGTGTTTTGCTTTATTGTGCTTCACAGATGTTGCAGTTTTTCCAAATTGAAGGCAAGAGCCTCCACCAGCAAAACGATTACGACTCATTTTATTGTGATATTTGCTTTATTGTGGTGGTCTGGACCGAACCCACAATATCTCTGTGGTATACTTGTAATTTCATGTCCTTAAACATATGCTCATACTGCTATTTCTTGATTTTTTTTTTAAGTTCAGACATTATTCATTGATTTCCTATTATGGTAAGTGAAGATTTAGTTCCTCATACTCATTGCTCCCACTTCCTCTCTTCATACTCCTAGTATCACAATTGTTTATTGAATCAGTATTCAGCATTTTCATTATTATAATTTCTTAAGCATTATTCACCTGTTATGTGCAGTATACTACAATTGCACTTAGTTTTTATGTTTTTATCCTTTTTTTTTTGTGGTACATGCCCCTAGCAGGAACCGTTTTTGGGACTCTGGTGCACAGGCTGATGCACAACCGCTGAGCCAAACTGGCGAGGGCCGTTTTTATCCTTTTGTTGTTGTCTTTTCTACTTTTATTATTATTTAATTTTTTTTTTCTATATTGATTTTAGAGAGAGAGGAAGGAAGAGGGAGAGACAGAAACATCAATGAGAAAGAACATTGACTGGCCGCCTCCTGCATACCCCACACTGTGCAACGGGCCCACAATCTGGACATGTGCCCTGACCAGGAGCTGAACCAGTGACCTCTTGGTACATGGGTTGACGCTCAACCACTGAGCCACACCAGCAGGGCTTTTCTACAGTTATTGCTTCACTTTTACATTTGCCTAGTTTTCAATATTCATAAAATTAACTTTATGTGTTTCGTGAGATTTACTATGTCTTTCAGTATTATTTTTCAGCTGGTCCTATATATCAGATATTCAATCAATTTCATTTTCCCCTCCAGACATCTCTGTTCCAGTGCCTTCTGTTGCTCTGTTCTGGAGTGAGAGCTGGGTTCCTAGATCTGCCACAAGCTATTACTATAGGACTTCTTTGCACTGTTTTCCTGTGTTGTGTCTTCTGTTTCCTCCATCATATTTCATTCTCTTTCTACACTTATTCCCTCATTTTACTGGAGCACAGCTTCGATTAGTTTCTCTATTAAGGGGACATGTAAGGTAAATCTGCTGAATCTTTCTAGATTGGAAATATCTTAATTCTGTTCTGGCAGTTAATAGTACGGCTGGGTGAAGAAAACTGGGTTGATAACCTACTTTTTTCCCCTCAGAATTTGGAAGGGCTCCATTGTCTTCTAGCTTCCAGTGTTACATTCCAATTTCAGGATGTCATCTGTTTTTCTCCGCTCTGGAAACTTCCAGGAATTTCTTTTTATAGTTTGTAGTTTGAAATTTTAAGACAATATGCTTTTAGGTGAGCCTCTTTTCATTCATTATGCTGGGCAATTTAGTAGGCTTTTCCAATCTATAGACAATTTCTCTAAATATAAAAGTATATAAAATACCAATTGTGCATGAATTTCTTCTTAACACAAAAATATTAATAATATAGTTTGATTCTCTTAAAATTTTTTCTATTAAATTATAAAACTTCCCAGAGTTACAAGATGCAGACCAGGAAGAGAAACATTTGCTGAATAACCACAGAATATTGAACCTTATTTAAAATTATATAAAAGCCATATTAACTTCAAGTATAACACAGCCCATCTTTTCATAAAATTTCCTATTTACCACATCCTACTCATGTTAATTAATTAATAGAATTTTGCATTTCTTGGTTCTTGAGATATGTCTATGCCATTTCTTTCTCTCTCTTTTTAAAATTAATTAATTAATTAATTAATTATTTTATCCTCACCCAAAGACACTTTTCCATATTTTGTTCAGATAGAGTGGGAGGGAGAGAGAGAGAGAAACATCTTTTTTCTTTATCCTCACCCAAGGACATTTTTCCATTTTTTGTTCAGATAGAGTGGGAGGGAGAGAGAGGAAAAGAGAGAGAGAGAGAAACATCGACGTGAAAGGGACACATTGAGTGGCTGCCACCTGCACAACCAACCAGGGCTGGGGACAAACTGCAACCGAGGTACACGTCCTTAGCGGGAACCGAACCCAGATCTCTCTGGACCTCAGGCCGACGCTCTAACTGCTGAGCCAAACCGGTGAGGGCAAGCGTATACCATTTTTAATTTGACTGGCAATGCTCAAGAAAACTGGGCATCAATTTAGTTGGTAAAGGTGCAGAGAAACAGAAACTTTCATACAAAGCTGATGAAAAAACAGACCTTTACAAAACATTAATATCTATCAATATTTAAAATATACATGTGTGTTGACCGAGAAATTAGACTTTTAGGAATTTATGCTACAAATGTATGCACATTTGTTCATAATTACATATGTGTAGCAAAAAATTGCATATGTATGTCAAGAAAATGGACTCTAAATATTCACAGAGGATGGTTAAATAAGTTAAGCTATCCATACAATGGCATAGAATGAAGCATTTGAAAAGAATATGTCAGGTTTATGGGCCTAATATAGAATTATCTCCAAAATATTTTGTTAGTGAAAAAACAAGTTTGAGAACAATGTGTATAGAGCATCATCCTCTATGAAAATATATGACAGTGTGTGTTGTAGATGTATAACCTCTGTAAAGATATACAAGAATAACAGTGGCTGCCTCTGAGGTGGAGTATTGGATAGCTGCAAGACAATAATGGAAGGGAGATTTACTGTTCACTATATATATATATATTTTTAATAGAGTGAGATGAAGGGTGGGAGGGGGAGAGAGAGAGAGGGAAGAAACATTGATTTGTTTTTCCACTTATTTATGCATTCATTGATTGATTCTTGTATGTGCCTTGACCAGGGATTGAACCCACAACCTTGGCATATCAGAACAATACTCTAACCACCTGAGCTACCCAGCCAGGGCCTTTTATATATTTTTTAAATTTCAAGTAAAGTATACTAATTAGTATATTCTACCTTTTTACTTAAATAATAAAGAGAAAGAAAAGAGTTCCAAAATTTCCAAAAGAAAATATTTCCTTGTAGGTAAGAGTCTTATCTATGGTTGATGCCGTAAAATGGACAGCTGGAGAGAGATATGATGGACATTGCAAAAGTAGAATTGATTGGACTTGATAACTGATTTGATTTTGAACGTATAAGTGGTGATAGGGCTAAAAGGAAGGACAAATAGGAATTAAAGATGACTTAGTTTTCCAGACAAAGTGGCTGATGTCATAACCCTGGCTAAAAGGAAGGGCAAATAGGAATTAAAGATGACTTAGTTTTCCAGACAGAGTGGCTGATGTCACAAAAGGAGGAGCGGGTTTATGGATGATGAAGATTATGATTTTCAGGCCCAGATGTTTCTATCATTTGTGGAGGATGCACCTATAATTTACTAAATGCTGCTAACATTCACAAACATAGTCTCTTTCATTCATACAAAAAATAAACAAAAAAAACAACCATGCAAGTTAGGAATTACTATCCCCATTTTATAGGTGACAAAATAGCCTTATTGAGTTAAAAACTTGCATAATTCTGAACAGCTATTAAGTAGCAGAGGCTGTACTTGAAAGACCTAGTCTTGTACTCCAAGAACATCTCCCCTCCCCACCCATATACCATACTGGCTTTAGACTGGCCAAAGAAAAGGTTAAGATAGTCTTTGGACCTGAACAGACTTCGGTTCAAATCCTAACGATGCTAATTCCTAGCTGCATGACCTTGAGCAAGTTAATTTCTCTTTCTAAACCTTACTTTTATCCTCAGTATATAGTAATAAGATTTAAATTAGATGATATATCTAAAGCCTTTTGCACACACACAATTGCTTAGTATAAGGTAGCTTAACTGTCATATTATACACGAGACACATCAGTTCAGTAAATTGACAGTAAGAACTTTAGATCTGAAGTTAAAATGGGAGAAGTATAGATTTACCTCACATATCATTCCGTTAACGAATTTTGCCATAATGGCTCTTGAAAATGTATTCCATTTTTCAGTTAATGACTCATTTTTTCCCATTACAACATTTTCACTTAAAAACATACTTAAAATATGCTATATTTTTACAATATAACTCAATACTATAGTTTTAGGCAAAACACACCACTTTTCCTGGCAAAACAGATTTAGTCAAAGAATATCATATGAACAAATTTGAATTGTACTCTAGGTTTAGATGAACGTAAGTTTTTTGTTTTGCATATATGGGCCAAGTGAGAAAAATGAAGTGACTTCTATGACCCTTCAGTCAGTTTGTGTATATATTGTTTCCATTTTTGAAGTGCTTTTATATTTAGCCTTTATTTTGCTCTAGAGGTGTTTTTCCATGTCTAAAATTTATTTGTTCATTTTATTTATTTATTTACTCATTCTTTTATCCTCACCTGAGGACATTTTTTGCATTTATCTTTAGATAGAGCAGGAGGGAGAGAGAGAGAGAAACATTGATGCAAGAGAGACACATCAAATGGCTGCCACCCACACAACCCCAACAGGGACTGGGGACAAACTGCAACCGAGGTACGTGCCCTTAGCGGGAACCGAACCTGGGACTCTCTGGTCTGTGGGCCAACGCTGTAACCACTGAGTCAAACCAGCCAGGGCTAAAATTTATTTTTAAGTTCAGTTTAAGTGTAGGCTAACCATAAGGCCATAAAAGATTGAAAAATTGGTGAAAATGATCAACAAAAGAGTAACATCCTTGTGCTCCACCTCCACCAACCACCTCTCACATCAAGTCTTCTCTTATTCCTTTCATGAGTTTAAAAAAATTAATTGAGCCCTGGCCAGTTATCTCAGTGGTTAGAGCATTGGCCCACAGACCAATGAATCGCAGATTCGATTCCAGTCAAAGGCATGTGCCTCAGTTGTAGTTCATCCCCAGCCCTAGTCAGGTTGTGCAGGAGGCAACCAATCGATGTGGCTCTGTCACATTGATGTTTCTCTTTGTTTTTCTCTCTCCCTCCCGCTCCCTCCCACTCTATCTGATAATGAATAGAAAAATATCCTTGGGTGAGGAATAAAAAAAAAAATTAATTGAATTACATGTTATGAACAATAGATAATAACCTCCAAATAGCTGTTTATTTGAAGGTTAATATGGTATACTACGTCATATACACTACATGTGTTATATAATATGACTTATGTTATATATTATATAACATTATATTATGTCTATCATCTAATATACCACATAATGGTATATTTATAACTATATAAATTATAACTAAGTATACTATTATATATGATCATAACATACATATTGCATATTATATGTAATATAGTGTATTATAATTATATTACATATTATATAGTATATAGTATATTATATGTATTTATATACCATTATAATTATAATATGTAATATAGTATATAGTATTACAATCATGCCATTATATATTATATAAGTCTATTTTTATTGTTTAATATTTATTTTTACTGCTTAATAAATATTTTATTTTTTAATATTTTTTCTTTATTGATTTTAGAGAGAGGAAGGGAGAAGGAGAGGGATAGAAACATTGATGAAAGAGAACATCAACTGGCTACCTCCTGCATGTCTCCCACTGGGGACTGGGCCCACAACCTGGGCATGTGCCCTGATCAGGGAATCAAACTGGCAACCTCTTAGTGCATGGGTCAACATTCAACCAGTAAGCCACACCAGCTGGGCTATTTTTGAATCTTTAAAAATTGTTTGTGTATCTTGGGTTTAGACATTGTGGTAGGCAGAATTCTAAGTTGGCTCCCAAGATTTTCATCCTCTGGTGTATACACTCTATAAAATCCCCTCCCCTTAAGGGATAAGTGGACCTGTAAATATGATGAGATTTAATCTTGTGATTAGATTATCTTACTTGGCAAAAATTAGGGCATTTTGGAGATGTAATAAGGTCCCTAATTCATTGACTCTAAGGTAATCAAAAGGGAGATGATCCTGGGTGGGCCTGACCTAGTTAGCTGAGCTCTTTCAAACAGGGTCTAGAGGTCAGAGAAGGCAGAAGTCACAGGAATCTGAAGCACCTGAGATGCCCAACTGTAGGGCTTAAAAAAGCAAACTGTTATGTAGTAGAGAGGGTCATGTGGCATAAAATGGTAGGTCGCCTCTAGGAAAGGAGGACCTCAGTCCTATGACTGGAAGGAATTGAATTTAGCCAATAACCAGTGAGCTTGGAAAAGGACTCCCCTGAACCTCAGATGTAATTGAAGTCCCGGCTGACATTTTGATTTCAGCTTAATAAAAACAGAACATAACACCCAACTAACCCAAGACCAGATTTCTGACCCACAAAAACTATGAGATAATGAATTCGTGTTGTTTTAATCCACTGCATTTCTGACGATTTGTTATTCAGCAATAGAAAACGGGTACAGATGTGTACACATTATCTATTGCCACAATAATTCTGTATAACAAATCATCCCCAAACTCAGTGACTTAAAGGAACCTCCATTTATTATTTGTCATGACTCTATGGGTTACCTGGGCAGTTCTGTTGACCTGGACTGGTCTAGGCTAATCTCACTTGGACTTGTTCATGAAACCATAAACACCTGCTGGGTTGGCTAATCTAGAATGATCTCAGCTGGGATGACTTGGCTCCACTCCACATGGTCTCTCATTTTCCAGCAGGCTAGCCTGTGTTTATTCTTATGGTAGTAACAAGATTAGCAAGAGGAAGAGAAAACACATAAGAACTTTTTCAATTGCTTACATCAAGGGTTGCTACTGTCCCACTGACTGAAGCAAATCACATGAGAAGAAAACTTAAAATATATCTATAGCCCTGGCTGGTGTGGCTCAGTTGGTTGGGCTTCATCCCATGCACCAAAAGGTTGCTGGTTTGATCCCTGGTGGGGGGAAGGGAAGAGGTGTGCAGGAGGCAGCTGATCAATGTTTCCCTCGCTCTCTTCTCCCCCTCTCCCTTCTTCTTTCTTTAAAAGTCAATAAAAAAATATTTTAAAAATATCCATAAAAAGACTCTTGAGAAAATATTTATAGTAGTAGTTTTATTCATAACAGCCAACAACTGAAAACAACCAAAATGTCCATCAATGAGAGAAAGAATAAAAAAATTGTGGCATACTCACAAAATGGACTATTACCCAGCAATAAAAGAATGAACTACTGATACAAGCAACAATGTGAATGAACATCAAAACATTTTGTTGCCCTGGCCGGTTTGGCTCAGCGGTTAGAGTGTTGGCCTGTGGTCTGGAGAGACCCGGGTTCAGTTCCTGCTAAGGGCACATACCTCGGTTGCAGTTTGTCCCTGGCCCTGGTTGGGTCATGTGGGTGGCAGCCGCTCGATGTGTTCCTTTCACATTGATGTTTCTCTCTCTCTCTCTCTCTCCTTCCTACTCTATCTGAACAAAAAAATGGAAAAAATGTCCTCAGACGAGGATAAAAAAAAAACACATTCTGTTGGCCAAAGAGTTCAAACACAAAAGACTACAACTGAATGATTCCATTTATATGAAGTTGAAGAACAGGTAAAACGAATCTATGGTAATAGAAATCAGAATAATGATTGCCTAAAGGGTAATGGGGATTGACTGGAAGGGGGCATGAGGGTACCTTCTGGATTCATGGATCTGTATTCCATTTCTTTTTTTTTGGTACGTGCCCTTAGCGGGAACTGAACCCAGGACTCTCTGGTCTGCAGGCCGACATTCCAACCACTGACCCAAACTGGCCAGGGCTGAATCCCATTTCTTACTTCATAGCTGTGTAAAGTCACATAATCTTGATAGACCTTAATTTTTTAAATTTATAAAATGGGAAAGTTATTTACCTTATTTTATTGTGGTAAAATGTACATAACAAATTTACTATTTTAACCCTTTTTTTAATTAAAATATGTGTATATTGATTTTTAGAGAGAGAGGAAGGGAGAGAGAGATAGAAACATCAATGTGAGTGATAAATCAACTGGCTGCCTCCTGCATGTCCCTCACTGGAGATCAAGCCCACAACCTGGGCATGTGCCCTGACCAGGAATTGAACTAGGACCTCTCTGTCCATGAGACAATGCTCAATCCACTGAGCCACACCGGCCAGACTATTTTAACCATTTTTAAGTGTACAGTTCTATACATTAAGTAAATTTATTGTTGCACAACCATCACCATCATCCATTTCCATAATTTTTTCACCTTAGCAACGGAAACTTTGTACTCATTTAACACTACATATCCATTCCCCTCTTCAAAGAACCTGACAATAATGCTTCTGCTTCCTGTTTCTGTGCCCTGGACTACTCTAGCTACTTATATAAGTAGAATCATACAATATTTGTCTTTTTTGTGACTGGTTTATTTCATATAGCCTGATTATTCGAGGTTTATCCATGTTGTACCATGTGTCAAAATTTCCTTATTCATTTTTTAAAAGATTTTAAAATTGATTTTGAGAGAGAGAGAGAGAGAGAGAGAGAGAGAGAGAGAGACATTGATGTGAGAGTTTACATTGAATTGGCTGTCTCCTGCATGGCCCCCACCAGGGATCGAGCCTGAAACCTGGGCATGTGCGCTGACTGGGAAATTGAACCAGCAACATTGTGGTGTACAGGACGACACCCAACCAACTGAGCCACATCGGTCAGGGCAAAAATTCCTTTATTTTTAAAGGTAGAATAATATTGCATTTTATGGATATATCACAATTTGTTTATCCATTCATCTGTTGATGGACACTTGAGTTGCATTCACCTTTTGGCTATTATGAATAATGTTGCTATACACACGTGTACACAAATATTTGTTCAAACCTCTGCTTTCACTTATTTTGGGTATATACACAGAAGTAGTTATGCTGATTCATAAAGTAATTCTATGTTCAACTTTTTGAAAAATTGCCATACCATTTTCCACAGTGGGTGCACCATTTACCTTCCCACCAGCAATGCACATGGATTCTAATTTCTCCACATTCTCACCAACACTTGTTATTTCCAGTTTTTCTTCGATTTGTTTTTCTTTTATAATAGCCATCCTAAAGTGTGTGAAGTGATATCTTATCATTGGCCTGTGGTCGAGAGAGACCCGGGTTCGGTTTCCGCTAAGGGCATGTACCTCGGTTGCAGGTTGTCCCCGGCCCTGGTTGGGTTGTGTGGGTGGCAACCACTCTATGTGTCCCTTTCACATTGATGTCTCTCTCTCTCTCTCTCTCTCTCTCTCTCTCTCTCTCTCTCTTTCTCTCTCTCTCTCCCCCCAGGACTCTCTGGTCAGTGGGCCGATGCTCTAACTGCTAAGCCAAACTGACCAGGGCTCCATTAATTTTTAAATAGATGAAAGGAGGAGAGGGAGGGAGGGAGAGAGAGAGAAATATCAATATGAGAGAGACACATTGATTGGTTGCCGGGGATCGAACCTGCCACCCAGGTACATGCCCTTGACCAGGAATCAAACCCATGACCCTTTAATCCACTGGTCGATGCTCTAATCACTGAGCAAAACCAACTAGGGCTTGACGTAATTTTTGTATAAGGTATAAGGTAAGGTCCAACTTCATTCTTTTGCATGTGGATATCAGTTTTCCTGACACCATTTGTTGAAAAGATTATTCTTTTCTGCTTGGAACAGTCTTGTCAAAATCATTTAACCATATATGCAAGGGGTTTTTCTGTATGTTCTACTCTATTCCACTGGTCTATATGTTTGTCTTTATGCTAATACCACACTGTTTAGATTACTCTAGCTTGGTAAGAAGTTTTATAACCAGGAAGTCTGAGTCCTCCAGCTTTGCTCTTCTTTTTCAGGAGTTTTGGCTATTCAGGGTCCCTTGAGATTCTATATGAATTTTTGGATTGGTTAGTCTAGCTCTGCAAAGAACCTCATCAGGATTTTGATATTGTTTATAGTGTGTAGAAATGTAACTGATTACTGACTTTTGTGTGTTGACACTGTATCCTGCTATTTTGCTGAATTAATTTATTTGTTCTAACAGTTTTAGGGTCTTCTACAAATAAGATCATATCATCTGTAAGCAGAGAAATTTTTACTACTTCCTTTCTAATGTAAATGTCTTTTATTTCTTTTCTTGCCTAATTACTCTGTCTAGAATATCCATTACTATTTTGTAGGTAAGTGGTGAAAGTGGGCATCCTTGCCTTCTTTCTGATCTTAGAGGAAAAGTTTTCAGTCTTTCATTATTAAGTATGATATTTGCTGTGGGTTTCTATATGTGGCCTTTATTATGTTGAGATAGTGTCCTATTCCTATTTTGTTCATTGTTTTTATTATGAAAAGGTAGGCTGTTTTCTAAAAAAAATTTTCTGCATCAATTGAGATGTGTTTTTTCCCCTTAATTCTGTTAATATTACATTTAATTGATTTTCATATGTTGACCCATCCTTGAATTCTAGGAATAAATCCCACTTGGTTATATAAATAATCCTTTTAATATGCTGCTGAATTTGGTTTGCTAGTATTTTGTTGAGAACATTTGCTTTGATATTCATAAGGGATACTGGTCTACAGTTTTCTTTTCTTGTCGTTTATTTGTCTGGCTTTGATATAAGCATAATGTTGACCTTTTAGAAAGAGTTAGAAGGTATTCCCTTCAAGTTTTGTAAGAGTTCAAGCAGGATTGATGTCAAGGATGTAAATGTTTGGTAGAATTCGTCAATGAACATCTTGTCCTGGGCCTTTATTTGTCGGAAGGTTTATATTACTGATTCAATCTCTTTGCCAGTTAGGTTTCTGCAGATTTTCTGTTTTCATTATTCAATGTTGGTAGGTTATGTATCTTTAGGAATTTGTCTATTTCATGTAGGTTATTCAATTTTTTGGCATATAATTGCTCATAGAAATCACTTACAATCTTTTTTATTTGTGTAGAATTGGTAGTAATGGTCCCATTTTTATTTTTGATTTTACTTATTTGAGTCTTCTCTCTTATTTCCTTAGTCAATCTAGCTAAAGTTTTGTCAATTTTGATTTTTTTCAAAGAACCAACTATTGGTTCTGTTGATTTTTTCTCATTGTTGTTTTTTTTTTTTCCTTATTGATTTTACAGTGAGAGGGAGAGAGAGATAGAAACATTGACGAGAGAGAACATCGATTGGCTGCCTCCTGTATTCCCCCACTGGGGACTTGGTGCACAACCTGGGCATGTGCCCTGTCGGGAATTGAATCTGCTACCTCCTGGTGCATGGGTCGACGCTCAAGCACTGAGCCACACTGGATGGACTCTCACTGGGTTTTTGAAGGTTGAATAACGTTTAACATTCCTAAACAAGAAATGCAAATGGTCAAGATCCATATTTTAAAGAGTTCAGCCTCCTTAAATAATTCAAAGAAGTTAACAGTGAAATACTATTATTTTATCAAATTGGCATTGCTATAAACAAAATCCAGCTGGAATTCATTCCCTTGTATGTGGCTTTAGTTACTAGAAGGAGATACTTAGGGGAGCTTTAGGGAAGTTGGTAATATTTTATTTATTGATCTGGGAGCTGGGTTTATGTTTTAAAAATTCATTAAACTATGGAGAGTTATCGTTTACTTGGTACAGACTTATAGTTTTACAAGATGAAAATGATTCCTGAACTGGATGCTGGTGCTGGTTGTAGAACAATGTGAATGTACTTAATGTTAATGAACTGTACACTTAAAAATGGTAAAATAGTAAATTTTATATGTACTTCACAAAAATTTTTAAAAAACATTGAGCTATGTAGTTATAGTTTGTACAATTTTCTGTATGTAAGTTATATTTAATTATTTTTTTAAATGTAGTACCTAGTTTGGGAACTTGTAGGAAGCTGACACTGTTGGTGCAAGTGTAACTGATATCTTTCTGGAAGGCAATCTGGCAGCATGTATCAAAAGCCATAAACCTTTGACTCAGCAATTCTACATTTAGGAATTTAGCCTAAGGAAATATGTAAGATGTTTGCAAAGCTGTGTGTAAAAGGACATTTACTGTAATGTTATTTATTATAACATTTTTAACAGCAAAAAACTGGAGAACACCTAAATGTCCTATAAAAGGTAACTAGGGTTTCTTGGCTTTTGGCTTGGAGGAGGCAGGTGTAACTTTCTTTGGTTGTCTTGAATGTAGTTTCATCTGATACCAGCCACCTCCACCATGCCACCAAAGTTTGACCCCACCAAATCAAAGTTGTACACCTGAGCTGTACTGGTGGGGAAGTTGGTGCCACATCTGCCCTGGCATCCAAGACTGGCCCCCTGGGTCTGTCTCCAAAAATGTTTGGTGATGATATTGCCAAAGCAACTGGTGATTGGAATGGTCTAAAGATTACTGTGAGCCCTGGCCAGGTGGCTCAGTTGGTTAGAGTGTTGTCCCATATATCAAGGTTTCGGGTTCCATCCTTGGTTAGAGCATATACAAGAATCAACCAATGAATGCATAAATAATGGAACAACAAGTGGATGTTTCTCTCTCTCTCTTTCTTTCTCCCCTCCTCTCTCTAAAAAAACAATAAATTAAAAAAAGATTACAGTGAAACGGACCATGCAGACAGGCCCAGATTGAGGTTGTATCTTCTGCCTCTGCCCTGATCATCAGAGTCTTCAAAGAACCACCAAGAGAGAAAAAGAAGCAAGAAAACATTAAATACAGTGGGAAAATCACTTTTGGTTAGATTGTTAACAATGTCCGACAGATGGGGCACCTATCTTTAGCTAGAGAACTCTCTGGAACCATTAAAGTGATCCTGGGGACTGCCTAGTCTGTGGGCTGCAATGTTGATGGCTGCCACTCTCGTGACATCATAGATGACATCAACAGTGGTGCAGTGGAAGTCCAAATAGTTAAGAACCACAAAGGAAAATATTTTAATTCTAGATCATTTGACAACCAAAAAAGAAAAAGGAGGGGTTACCCGGAAAAATATATGCTATAGCCACACATGAAATATATGAAGCCATAAAAATGTTGTTGGTTAATCTTTATCAGCATGGTAATATGTTTATGCTATAGCAAGTGAAAAAAGTTAGACATAAATATGAAAGATATAAAAAGCAACAAGAAATTTGACAATGATCATCTACTTTGGGCAATGTATTGGTTTTTAATTTTCTTCCTCTTTTGTTTGTCTGGTTTTTTTAATCCTCATCCGAGGACATTTTTCCACCTTTTTTGTTCAGGTAGGGTGGGAGGGAGAGAGAGGAAGAGAGAGAGAGAGAGAAACATCGATGTGAAAGGGACACTCAGAGTGGCTGCCTCCCGCATGACACAATCAGGCCTGGGGACAAACTGCAACCGAGGTACATGCCCTTAGCGGGAACTGAACCCAGGTCTCTCTGGACTGCAGGCCGACGCTCTAACCACTGAGCAAAACTGGTAAGGGCTTGTCTGTGTTTTAAATTTTCTTTAAGAAATATGTTATTGCCTGCAAGTTATCAGCAAAGAGTTCGGCTTAAAAATGACAGTGCCTGTATCTTTTTTTTTTTTTTAATTCTCATCTGAGAGTATGTTTTAATTGATTTTTAGAGGGAGGGGAATGGGGGGAGAGAGAATTACTGATCAGTTGCTTCCCATACATGCGCCGCCTGGGGAGCAAACCCGAAACCCAGCTATGTGCCCTGACTGGAAATCAAACCTGCAGCCTTCTGATGTATGGGAGGACACTCCAATCAACAAAATCACCTGGCCAGGGCAAAAATGATAGTGCCTGTTTCTTCCTTTGGAAAAGTAATCACTGGCTGCTCGTTACCTGTATTAGAGCTCTCCAGAGAAAGAGAACCAATAAAGTGTGTGTGTGTGTGTGTATTTAGAGATAGATAGATATTGATATCTATAGATCTCTCTCTCTCTCTCTCTCCCCCTCTCCAGAGAGAGAGAAATATAATTTAAGGATTATGGAGGCTGGCAAGTCCAAAATCTGCAGGGTGGATCAGCATGCCAGAGTTCAAGGAAGACCCAATGTTGTAGTTCAAGGCTATCAACTGGCAAAATTTCTTCTTCCTTAGGGCCTGGTGAGGGGATGTCAGTCTTAGTTCTATTAAGATTTTCAACTGGTTGAATGAAGTCCACCCAAATTATGGAGGACAATCTTCTTACTCATAGTCCACCGATTTAATCTCATTAAAAACACTCTCAAAGAAATATCCAGAATATCATCTGACCAAATATCTGGGCATCATGGTCTAGTCAAGTTGACATAAAATTAACCATCATGTTGCCGTCCTGTAAGACTTGGCTGTGGGCACCTGGTGAGAGGTCAAGGAAAAGACAAAAGACTTAGCTCTTTGGGCCAACTGAGTATTTCCAGGTGACATGGACTTCCAGTGTGGAAGCCAGCATGCCCATAATCTCTTTCAGTCTGCTTTCGTTAAGGTTTTCACAAACTGCATAACATTTGGCTGTTTGTTTCACTCTAGGAAGTGTCCATGTTAGGTTTGATCTCGTGTGCAAATGCCCAGGATTAGAGCAACTGCAACGGAGGGGTACATTCAGTGCCTAGGAGAAAATATACATTCTTTCTAAGTGATTTCCTCTTTCTCAGCCCAGGAGTTGGATCCTGCTGTGTCTCCTGCTGTTCAGATGATGCTACAAAGGGAGTGAACTGTGTTGGCCTGTCAGGCCCATATGTTTCTGTATTTTCAATGTTTTTTCTTTCAAAGTTTGCTTTGTATGTTTTCCCTTATCGCTGTTTGTTATCCTTCACTTTACAATTGTTAGGTGATATTCATTTGCAGCTTATAGAGACATTGCCAACTGGGGGCTCTGCAGGTGCTTCTTGTTGGTGTATATGAAAAAAATGTTTTTTAAAATATTTATTTATTTAATTGAGAGAGGGAGAGAGGAAGGGAGAGAGATAGAAACATCCATGTGAGAGAGAAACATCTATCGGCTGCCTCCTGCACGCCCCCTACTGGGGCTCGAGCCCACAACCTGGGCATGTGCCCTGACCAGGAATCAAACCAGGACCTCTCAGTCCATGGGACAATGCTCCATCCACTGAGACACACCAGCTGGGCTGTATGTGGAAAATTGAAAACTATTTGATTTAATTGAAAACACTCAAATATCTGAAATTTTATGATCTATCCATGCTATGAAATATTTTCCAGCCATAAAAAGAATGAATTACTGTATCAGTCATAACTGATATATGTTAAAACATAAATAAACCTTGAAAAGAGTATCCTAAATGAAAGAAGCCAGACATAAAGGCCATATGTTAAATGACTCCCTTCATATGAAATGTCCACAATAGGGATATCTACGAAGACAGGAAGAAAATTAGTGGCTGTTTAGGGCTGGTGTGGGGGGGTCACAGGGGTAGATAGGGGAGTGCTAGCTAAAGACTATGTTTTTGAAGTAATGCAAATGTTCTAAAAGAGACTGTGGTGATAGTTGCAGATATCTGTAAATACAGTAAAACCAATGAATTGTACACTTTAAAAGCATGATGTGTAAATTATGTCTCAGTAAAACTGTTTAAAAAAATTGAGTTTGGGCCCTGGCCGGTTTGGCTCAGCAGTTGGAGCATCTGCCTGCGGTATGGAGAGACCCGGGTTCGGTTCCCGCTAAGGGCATGTACCTCAGTTGCAGTTTGTCCCCGGCCCTGGTTGGTCGTGTGGGTGGCAGCCACTCGATGTGTCCCTTTCACATCGATGTTTCTCTCTCTCTCTCTCTTCCACTCTCTCCCTCCCACTCTATCTGTGCAAAAAAATGGAAAAATGTCCTCGGGTGAGGATTTAAAAAAAAAAAAAAAATTGAGTTTGGGGTATATATCCAAAATAATTGAAAGCAGGGTCTCAAAGAGATATTAATACATCCGTATTCACAGCAGCATTATTCACAATGATTGAAAAGTGGATGCAACCCGAATACCTCTGAGACCACACTTTCTCCTGGTTTTCCTGCTACTTTGCTGATCTTTTTTTTTCTTCCTGAGTTACAAATGTTGTAGTACATTAAGGCTCAGTTTAATTTGTACTCTCTGGGTAAGCCTATCCAGTCTTATGGTTTATACTGATGACTCCCACAGTTCTTTCTCTAGCCTTATTACCTCTCCTGAGCTTCAGATTCCAATGTCCAACTGCTCATTTGACATTTCCACATGGGCCCTGGCCGGTTTGGCTCAGCGGTTAGAGCGTCCGCCTGCGGTCCAGAGAGACCCGGGTTCGGTTCCCGCTAAGGGCACGTACCTCGGTTGCAGTTTGTCCCCGGCCCTGGTTGGTCGTGCGGGTGGCAGCCACTCGATGTGTCCCTTTCACATCGATGTTTCTCAATCTCTCTCTCTTCCTCTCTCTCCCTCCCACTCTGTCTGTGCAAAAAATGGAAAAATGTCCTCGGGTGAGGATTAAAAAAAAAAAAAAAAAAGACATTTCCACATGGACATCTAAGAGGCATCTGATGTCTAAGACATTACTCTTTTTAAAAATTCTTTTTACCTTTTTTCTTTATTGATTTTAGAGAGAAAGGAGGGGAGAAGGAGAGAAAGATAGAAACATCGATGAGAAGAACATCAATTAGCTGCCTCCTACATTCCCCCCACTGGGGATTGGGCCCACAACCTGGGCATGCGCCCTGATCGGGAATCGAACCAGCGACCTCTTGGTGCATGAGTCAATGCTCAACCACTGAGCCACGCTGGCTGGGCTAAGACATTACTCTTACTTCCTTCTTTGCCCCACTCCCTCAAATCTTCTATTCTGCTCTTTTCCATTGCAAATAATGGACAACACCATTAATCTAGTTGTTTAGGCTGAAAAGCTAAGAGTCATCCTTAAATCATCTTTTTTTTCTCTTCATCCCTCACATTCAATTCATTAGCAGGAATCCTATTGGCTAAATCTTCAAAACAATCCTGAATTCAACTATTTTTCACTATCTCCACTATCATTGCCCTAGGCCAAACTGTTGCCATCTTTCACCAGGACTATTGCAAAGCCTCTTACATCCATTTTTGCTCCAAATTGTTCATTCTGCACATGGTATCCAGAGGGTTTATATCACTACTTTAAAAAAAAAAAAAGTGTCTTCAGTGGTTTTCCCTCATTTACAGAATAAAATTAAAAGCATGGTAAGCCATGGCTCTATTTCTCTGACTTCATCTCCTCCTCCTCTCACTCAGTTGTAGTAACATTGGCACCTTGCTGTTCTTGAACACTTTAAGTTTGTTCCTGTTGAGGGGCTTTACACGTGCTGATTACTCTGCCTGGAATATTCTGCCAAGACATTTACTTGCACACAGCCTGCTCTTGCTCATTATTTAAGTATCAGTTCAAATGTCACCTCCTCAGAAAAAAGGTTTTCTGGCCACCATATCTAAAGTAGCCTTACTCTAATCACTTTTCATCCCAGTACTCTGAGTTACTTTCTTCTTGTTAACATTCTCTGAATTTATCTAATGTATCTAAATGCCCAATTTTGTTTAAAATGTATTTAAATATAATGGATTAAATTTATTTAGGTAATAACCTCTTTGAGGAAGAAATGCTAAGTCTTTTATGTAGCTGCTTTCTCTACCTTTGTGCACGTCCCTAAGAAGGTACCTCCGTGTCTGAGGCATTATGGTGTTGAGGAAGCCTGAGACCTTGAATCCATTTGGTCTCCTTGTACCATTCTCTTACTTCTCTGGATGCTCAGCAATTTGTTGGTTAGTGAGTGGTGTGTCTTGTAGCCTGCTCTCTCTAAGCTTGCTAAGGGCCTGGAGGCCAACCACAGCTCTTCCTGAGGTTGGCTGTTACTACTTTTTGTTCCCTGTCCAGTGAAATCTACAAAGCTAGTTCCCCTTATATTTGCCAGTCAGTTTTCTTGGCTACCCTTCCTTCTCTATGGAATCCTCTGGATACATTTTGTATCACACTGGATCTAAGAGTCACTCACCGGAGAGCTCCTTCCAAGACCCTTTATCTAAGTTTGTATATGGAATTTGTGTTCTATATCTCTTAAAATCTCCTTTCTACCCCCATCATATAAACCTCAAAACACTAAAAAAGTTGGATTCACCCCTCTGAGGGTGCTAAAAGACACTCTAAGGAGCTACATGCAGGCCTTCTCTCTCTTCCCAGCTACACTAAGGCATCACTTTTACATATATATGGCTGTTTGCTTGTTGGTGTGGGTATAGTCTGCAAGTTACCTCTACTTGGAATTCCAAACAGAAGCAAAGCAAGAATGCTTTCTATTTTGAAGAGCTGGAGTGGGAAAATAGGAACACGTGTCTCTCAGTTGCTGCTTCTCCTATCTTTCTCTTCCTTCTTCTTCCTTCTACCCTTTAATTAAGAGTCGGGCTTTTCTTTTACTTCCCCATATCATAGCTTCCTGGCTAGATGGAAAGAGCATCTCTTCTGGAGTACAAGAGAACTCTATGAGATTCTCACTGTGTGCTAAACTTTATAGGTAAAACAGAATTTAGGAAATTGAATAAATTCTTTTTTTTTTTTTTTTTTGAATCCTCACCCGAGGACATTTTTTTGATATTTTGTTTAGATAGAGTGGGAGGGAGAGAGAGAGAGAGAAACATCGATGTGAAAGAGACACATCAAGTGGTCGCCACCCACACGACCCAATCAGGGCTGGGGACAAACTGCAACCGAGGTACATGCATACCCTTAGCGGGAACCGAACCCGGGTCTCTCCAGACCGCAGGCCAACGCTCTAACCACTGAGCCAAACTGGCCAGGGCTGAATAAATTATTTTTCTCTCTACAAATCCTGTTCTATTCTCTCCTGATTAAGGAAATAAGCCTGAGAGATACACTTCAGGCAAGGATCTATAATGAAACATAATTAAAGAAGGAAATTAAAATTTGCCAGTTTGATATTTGCAAAATATTATGCCAATATATTCTTCTTTTTAAAGAGACGTCAGAAAATTTGATTTGTATGTGAAATATCCCATTTTAAATGTTAATGTATAATTCAAAAATTCAAACTAAAAAAAACTCTTAATTGTGCTAGTAATCAAAAGTGGTCTAAGAGATTCAGAGATATTAACTAATCCTCCCCCAAACCCAATTCACAGATGAGGGAAATGAGGTACAGAGCAAGAAACTTGACCAAGATCATATAGCTATTCTTGGTGCAAACCAAATACATGTCTGTAGGACAGATTTGTCTGCAAGGCCACCAATTTGCAACCTCCAGTTTATGATATATTTGAATAAGCCAGGATGAAAAAGGCTTTGAATTTTGGCTTGGCTTCTCTGCTGAATGACCTTGGACTAGCCACTTAATCTATGTAAATCCTTCTGTAAAATTATAATAATATGATTAACCTTGCAGTGTTTACTAATGTTGGTTTTCTCTTTACACCTTCCCCTATATGGATGATTGTATTGTATTCATGGTATGCTTTCATTTTATCTGGAATGCACAAATCTTGCCTATTGTTCAAGTCTCAATACATTCTCAGTACCTCTAGACACAGTCTGATATAGGAGACTGCCCGAGGCTGGGGGTTAAGATGCCTGTTTCAGCCCTGACGTTGTTATTAATCCTTTGGGTGGTCTCAAGCAAGTCACATCTTTTTGGGCCTCTATGATTCCATCTTAAGAATGTAGAGTTGGATGACATCTGGCTTTAAACTATGTTATGAAAAATGCAACATTTCTCTAATGGTGGGAAGGGAGAAGAGAGAGGGCAAGGAGGAGGTGTGGTGAGCAGGTTTATGGGTTCCCTATTTCCACTTCAAATTTAGCAACTTCATTTTAAATCATCAAATGTTATTAGAAGGGATTATTCTACAACTAATAAAACAGGTGGAAACTACTAGACATTTCATGTACCCACATTCCCTGGAACTACCTTTTCTTGGTTTTTCTTTTTATTTTCTTCTTATCTTGAACATGGAACAAAAGGTTCTGACAGGTTTGTAAAATGCCGGCTGAAATATACATTTTTTTCCTTTTGGTTCTTCTCTCCTTTTTCCTACCTTAAGTGAAATTAAAGGTGAACAGGCCTAAGCAAGAATCAGCATGGGAACTTCCAGCAATTTCACAGATAGTTTTCAGGAAAATGTGATGGATCAGGAAAGTCCTCAGTTTCAATATAGCCATCAAGTGACACACAAAAGTTAAAATGACATACAAAAGTTTACATCTCATTATCCGTGATTTTAGGAGTTGCATTTGATTTTTTTTTTTTTTTTTGGTCATGGGTAATGGTCTTCTATGGCAACTTTTTTGTATTTCTTATATAATCTCCCTAAGCTATTATCATGAAATCCATTAGGGCAATATTCTCCACCTGAAGTGGAGGACTGGAATACATAAAGAGGAATGAATCAAGCCCCCATTTTCTCCAGGAATCCTCAGATTTGGTTTCAAGGTAAGATAAACCCAAATCTATTTCCCAGTTTTCTGCTTATAGATTAAAATGTTTATCCTTGAAATGTCAAATTCTTAAAGCCGCTTCAATGTAGGTGAGGACACACATCTGCAAATCATCACACATCTTCAGAGAAGAATTACAATTTTCCCAAAGTATTATAGAACTTTAATCTTCTAGATTAAAACAAATTTATCTCTTGCTTTGAAGACAACTTGGTGCATTGAAAAGCCTGGATGAATGAGACTGAAATCTTGAGTCTAATTTCACACCAGCCTCTAGGTGCCTTGGGACAAATTACTTCCCTTGACCAAGCTGCAATTTTACCATTGGGAGCATTGGAGTAGATGGTTTATAAAATCCTCTTGATTTAGATATTCTAAGGACAAATTACTGAGGAAATTATCTCCAGTTGTTTGTTTGGTCTTCCAAATCACCAAAGATCTGATTTTGAGGTTAGGCAATCAGAGTTGGCCCATAATATTCTATGCCCTGTGCTTCAGGCCAGGCTGACTATAGGCAGGAAAGCTGTGTCTCCTTGAAATGATTGGCTGTTCTCTCATTGGTTGGGATTCTTCACATTCAGAGGTCCACTGAGAACTTCAGTTCACCATCACTTTCTCTTTACAATGGTATCTCTCCAGTCTGGTGTAAGATGGTGATCTGGACCCCCCACAACAACATTTTACCCAATTCTCCAGATAGCCCTTTTAGTCATTTCTTTCATTCCTCCTCCATCACTGCGTCATGGTCCCTTTAAGGCAGCGGCCATAGTTGAGTGGTGGGAGTAGCTGCTGGCAGCAAAGAGACTTGCAGGATTTGGCCTACCCTGGGATACTCACCGCGCAAGCTCAGGACCAGGGGCTTGGTGGGAAAGGAAGGAGGGGCTTAAGGTGCGCCTGCGCATCAGGGGCGCGCGCAAGGGGCTGGTTTAGTGATCCCTTTAAGAAACCGCAGGCGGAGGAATTTCTCTGAGAGAAAATAATCCTACTCACGGGTCCCCTTGGAGGCCATTAACCCCCCGAGTCCCAGCCCCCACCCCCCTTTCCTGGGTAGGCTCTACCGCCCACGCGCGCACCCGTGGGATCTCAAGCTCGCCGACCCAGCGCGCGGCATCCGCCCCCTCCCCACTTTCAGCGTCAGGCTCGGCCGGGTCCCGGGAAGCTGCTGCGAGGCGGTAGTGCCTGCAGTGTGGGCGGGGGCCGGGGGCCCGAAAGGTTCCACCGCCACCGCGCCGGGAGCCGCAGCGGTTTTAAGCGGGGCCCAACATGGCGGAGAGAGAGGTGGAGTCCGGCCCCCGAAAGAGGGTAGGTGAGGTGAGGCTGAACTCGGGTGGCGGGGGGCGGGGCGGGAGCTGCGTCCCGGGGCCGGGGCTGGGAATGGCCAAGCGCAGGCTGGTGGAGGGGTCGCCGAGTCCCGGTTGGGGGAAGGTTGCAGGCTGGACTGAGGCAACCTTGGGTCTGTAGCGCGCTGGAGAGTGGTCCTTCGGCAGGTGGGACAAAGATTTGCTGCTGGTTGGGAGGGGGAGGGGCGGGGGCTGTTGTTTGCTTAAATTTTTTTTTCTAGTATTGGGGGGTCGGTTACTTGGGCCTGGGGAGGGAAGATGTCAGATTCTTAAGTGCATCTTTAGTAAATCAGAGTCTGGAAGTTTAACTGGGGAGAGGTCCGGTGGGGGTGGTGGTGGCGGGAATAAGTCGTGAGAGGGTCTCATGAGGGATAAGCAGAGGGTTCTTCAGTAACACCATAGCGAATTCATTTTCCTGCCCATTTTACCCCCTCCCCCCATAACCGTTATAGATCTAGGTGGAGGTGGTGCTCTTACCTGTGAACAAGTGGGCTCCTTGGCATGTCCTGATTTAGGAGAAATATTTTGGCAACTATAAATGTCATGTTCTAGTCTAGCCTCTTTACCAACGATTAAGAACCGGGAAGAGTATGACAAGTTTTGTCATCACAAGGATGTACCTAACCAACCTGCAGAGGTGAAGCCAATTCTCTAGTTGTTGAGTGCCTTTCAAAGTTTGCCTTGAAACTTTTTTTATTTAATTCCAAACGACTTTTTTTTTCAGATGGAGAGCAATAGTGTACTATCTATTGAGCAATCTTTTTCAGACTTTTACGCCCCCCCTCCCCCACACACACACATGTTAAGCAGTGAGTTCGCTATCAGGAATCTTCCTTTTGGGAATGGTCTCAAAATGTTCAAATTAGTGTTAAGCCAACCATGGAAAAAATTACTCCTTAATCTTATTGAGAATGCCCTTTCGATTTAGCACAAAATTAGCAATCTCATGATACTACATTTTGAGTGAGTGCTTATGTGCCTGGCACTGTGGTTTTTAGGAAGAATTGAACACGCTAACTCCATATAAAAGCCATTTTGCAGATGAGGAGAAATGTAGGCGTAGAGAGGTTAAGTAATTAAAATCAGGTAGCTAGTTAAGACATTGAGCTGGGATTTGAATCCTGGTTTGTCTCAACCACAGTATTTGTGTTGGATGCCACATACGAGTTTCTTTATGTTTCTGTCCTTTAAAGCTTGAATTATAAATAATCAAAGAAGTGTCAATTATTTTTTTCAACAATGTATTAGGAAAATATTTTTACACAGCAAAATTGAAAAATTTATAGGGAACATCCATATACCCACAATCTAGATTTACCATTAACATTTTATTATACTTGTTTTATCACATGTTTATAAAACTACCCCTTTATCCATTCATCAGTTATTAATGAATTTCATTGTATTTTGAGCAATTAAAATTGAATGTTTATAGTCTTAGGTTTTATAAACTTCTAGATCCTCTTCATGCAATAATTAGTCATAGAACAGGTTAAACTGTATGGTAGTATGTCCAAATAGTTCATTTAAATATTAGGTGTGGAATGCACGTGTTTTGAAATTTTAAGTTTTTCTTCAAGGTTTGTGTTTTAAACTGGATCCTTCCTCATTAGACTTGACCTTATGGCATATGGTCACCAATGAAAATATATAGGGTAAATTACTTTAGATGTGTAATGTTCATTCAAGGAGATCTCTGAATTCATCTAATGCTGTTATTCACCTTGTAAAATAGAATGTTTTAGACAACATCTATGTTAGTTGGTAACAAATTCAACTAGATTTTAAATATATTCTTCCTTCTCTTCTAATACTCTTAAAAGGTGCCACATTGACAGCTGTCTAAACTTTTAACAATTTTTTTTAACAGTGTGTAAATACATAGCACACCTACAGGTTTCCCCATTATTTTAATAGTTTCATTGTGGTGGAAGGTTATATTCAGTAACCCTTTGAGCTTTTTAATCCATTTTGGTTTTTATATGTTTGGTTTAGAATGTTTAGTAGAGTTCTAAATGGTTCATGTGGTGCATGGGTGCTTTTTTCCTGTGTGTGTGCGTGCATGTGCATGCGTGTTCTCATGCTCGTGCACAAGTGTGTGCGCTTGCTTGCTCACGTGCTCGTAATGAACTACACGTGGTTCTATCACTTGCCTGTGTGCTTGATAAACTCCACATGGATTCTGTTGTGAGTGTGCACAATAAACATGTAGATTCCATTGCGTGTGTGAGGGATAACTCCACGTGGATTCCATATGTATACTTTAAGGAGATTAGTAGGGCCTATGCAGTACAGTATCTTTTAAAATAACTTGACTGGGCCCTGGCCGGTTTGGCTCAGCCGTTGGAGCGTCGGCCTGCGGACCAGAGAGTCCTGGGTTCGGTTTCTGCTAGGGGCACGTACCAAAAAAAAGGAGGCTAAAATAACTTGACTGTTTGCCTTGAGGTCAGTTAAACAAACTAAATAGACTTAGATAATAACTTTTGGTTATTTAATCTGAAATTGCGTTATATTTATGATGCTTACTGCCTTTGACTTTTATAATTATAAGTCACAAAAAGTTGAACACATATGTTAGGTGATGAGCTATATGCTAGGCATCGTGTTAAGATATTTGTCGTCATTTAGGGTAATACATTTTGGTGCTCTTGCTAAATTGTGAGCTCCTTTACGGTAGAGCCCATTTCATTGCTTTTTTGCATCTTTTACCACCTATGACCTTCACATGGTGGTGGGAACTAAAAAGATACATTGATTTGGTAAGAAAAGTTTTTCTATAATAGTAGAGGCTCTGTGGCTTTGGTACCAAGTTATCTGCTTTGTATTTTTGGGAGCTTCCGTAAATCTTTGTTATCATCCTCTGTATCCCAAAGTTCTCTCTTGTGGATCCAGATTTAGGAATCTTCTAATTTTTCTGGGCTGTGGTTAGGTGGGAGAGTGTATTTTAAGACCATTGGGTTAACAATCTTAAAGTTCTTTGTAGGCCTGCCTGAAGTCTTATTTTCATGCTTGTGGGCAATTAGAATAATAGGCATTAATTAAACAAGATATTTTTTTCTTTAAAAAAAATGTTTTTATTGATTTTTTTTTTTTTTTTTTAAGAGAGAGAGAGAAACATTGATGCGAGAAAGAAACATTGATCAATTGCCTCCCATATGCATCCCGACCTGGCACTGAGCCTGAAACCTGGGCATGTGCTCTGGCCAGGAATTGAACTGGCAACCTTTTGGTACACAGGACGACACTCAACCAACTGACCCACACTGGCCAAGGCTAGACAAGATTAATAGGATTGTATTCATACCGTATCTGAATGCCAGTTTCTTAATTTGTGAACTTGAGGAAGCAGAGTATGTGGGTGGATCATAGTATATCTCTGCTATAGAAAGAGCCAAGTTCATGTGAAGGCTAGTATTAAACATACACACCCTCTCTATTACTTTAAAATCAAGATATTTTTGAGATATGAATTTTTTTAAGATTGTAAAATTTTCTAAAGTAAGTTAAAATTTACTAGGTAGGCTTATTCTAATTAGTGAAATTATTTTGTGTTTGGATATTGTAATAAACTGTTACAAAGCATCGGATCTAACTAAATCTGATGGACTTATTTTGTGTGTGAAATCCCTATGTCTTTTCATAGTTTACATGGAAAATAATAACTTTCTTAAATGTCTGTATTTTACTTGGTCTAGTAAGTTGTGTGCATTTTCATATTATACTTCTCTGTATATTAAATTTTATTTGGTATGCTTAAAAGAAAAAGAAGGCATGTTTATAAGTATATGCTTCCATTTTTGTAAAAACAGCTATCTTTTCTCCCTTCCCCCATATATGTGTCTGTACTTGTATATGTATGAACTTAGAGAAAGTTGTGCAGGATACAGGTCAGACTATTACCATTGATCACCTTCAGAGGATGAGGATGAAAAAGGAAATGGGAGAAGAACAAGGCAAGAAATTTTGCAAATTGGAAAAATACGTGTGGTATAATAGTGACAATGTAGACTATAAAATGTTATTTATATTATTGTAAATGTGAAAAAATTGAATATGCATAAGGAATAGAATATAAAAAAAATGAAAACACTGATTTCATTATGTGATGGGATTAATGGATACGTTTTTTTAAATTTGTTATTTAATATTTTATAGTAAAATAATTGCAAAGGTTGATCTCTCTTAATTCCTAATGAATTTTTCATCTTTTGTCTTTTTGCTAAATGAGTTACTTAAAAACATGGCGGTACATATTAAAAATATTTGCAAGTCACATGTACACAGTGTAAATCATTTGCTTTAAGAATGCATTGGCTCTTTGTTTTTTGTTTTTTAATTCTCACCTGAGGATATATATATATTATTTTGGTGGTACGTGCCCCTAGCGGGAACCGAACCCAGCACTCTCTGGTCCACAGGCCGATGCTCAACCGCTGAGCCAAACTTGCCAGGGCGAGGATATATATTTTTTTATTTATCAGTAGAGTGGGAGGCAGGGGGAGAGAGGGAAGCTGAGAGGGGGAGCGAAGAAGGGGGAGAGAGAGAGAAACATCGATGTGAGAGAGAGACATCGACTGGTTGCCTCCCATTGAATCACGACCACGGCTGGGACTGAACTGCAACTGAGGTACCACAATTGTTTGGTCCACGGGCTGATGCTCTAACTGCTGAGTCAAACTGGCCAGGGCTGCATTGGCTCTTTTTAGAGAGAGCATTTGAAGAGATCATTCTAGTATTGACAGTGATCCTGTATTGTTTTCACAGTGTTCAGCTTTTTTTTTTTTATCCTCACCCGAGGACATTTTTCCATTTTTTGTTCAGATAGAGTGGGAGGGAGAGAGAGGAACAGAGAGAGAGAGAAACATCGATGTGAAAGGAACACATCGAGTGGCTGCCACCCGCACGACCGACCAGGGCCGGGGACAAACTGCAACCGAGGTACGCGCCCTTAGCGGGAACCGAACCCGGGTCTCTCAGGACCGCAGGCCGACGCTCTAACCGCTGAGCCAAACCGGCCAGGGCCATAGTGTTCATCTTTTAACTTGCAGAGGCTTCTGTAAATAATAATAATTGGTATTTGTAAGCATTTATGTTCCAGTCATTATTCTAAGTATTTTAATTTATTTTATTTTTTTTGTTAGTCCTCACCCAAGGATATTTTTCCGTTAAGTTTTAGATAGAGTAGAAGGGGTGGGGGTTGGAGAGAGAAAGAGTAACATTAATGTCAGAGAGACACATTGATTGGTTGCCTCCCGCATGTCCCCGACGGGGGCTAGGGATCAAACCTGCAACCCAGGTACATGCCCTTGAGTGGGAATCAAACCCGAGACCCTTTGGTCCATGGGCTGACTCTGACTGCTGAGACCAAGTGGCCAGGGCTATTCTAAGTATTTTATATGTAATATATCCTACAATCTTTGTTAATTCATTGAATAATAGCCACTATTAGTGTCCCATTTTATCTTTTTTTTTTTTATCCTCACCTGAGGACATTGTTTTTGCCTTTATCTTCAGATAGAGTGGGAGGGAGAGAGAGAGAGAAACATTGATGAGAGAGAGACACATCGAATGGCTGCCACCCACACGACCCCAACTGGGGCTGGGGACAAACCACAACCGAGGTTCATGCCCTTAGCAGGAACCGAATCTGGAACTCTCTGGTCTGTAGGCAGACACTCTACCGCTGAGCCAAACTGGCCAGGGCTAGTGTCCCATTTTATAAATGAGGAAACTGAGGCACAGAAACCCCTCCCCCCCAAGATCATAGTAAAATAGGATAAACTAGGATCAAGTATTACTTGAAACCTTTACTGTTTGATAGCTAGTGTAGGTTGGAATTCATTATGATAATTTATAATACAATAATGAATGTATGACTAATTATATATAACATTATATACAACATATATAGAATATCAGTATATAACTATGATATGTTTTATAATTATATATAAACATACAATAATTATATACTATGTATAATATATATAATAATGGTATGGGTCCCGAATTCATTATTTGGAATTTTCAGTTGTTAAAATAATTTGACCCTGGCCAGTTTGGTTTAGTGGTTAGAGTGTCGGCTTGCGGACCAGAGAGTCCCAGGTTTCGTTTCCTCTAAGGGCCTGTATCTCCGTTTCAGTTTGTCTCCTGCCCTGGTGGGCGTTTTGTGGGTGGCAACCAGTCGATGTGTCTCTCTCACATCGATGTTTTTCTCTCTGCCTCTCTTCTCCCGTCTCTCCCCCTCGCTCTATCTGAAGATAAATGCAAAAAATGTCCTCGGGTGAGGATTAAAAATAATAATAATAATTTGAATTATATTTAAGTCAGATAGATGTAAATTACTTATCAGGAAGCATTGAATTAACTTTTGCCTAGGAAATACATTCTATTTCTTTACTCCAATTTTTATTAATTTATTTTTGTTACAGATGTTTCTCCTTTTTCCCCGCTAGACCCCTCTTCTTCCCACCCCTAGACCCCCTAGCATTGTTGTCGATGTCCATTGGTTATGCATACATGCATATAAGTTCTTTGGTTCATATCCTCCATCCCCCCCCACCCCTACTCTGAGGTTTGTCAGTCTGAACTGTACTCCTTTCTGTGTCTCTAGGTCTGTTTCGTTCATCAGCCCACCTTGTTCATTATATTCCACAAATAAGTGAGATCATGTGGTAGAAATACATTCTTTTAAAAATAATTTTTTTTCCTCTATTGATTTTTCGAGAGGAAGGGAGAGGGGGAGAGAGAGAGAGAGAGAGAAAGAGAGAGACAGACAGACACTGATGAAAGAGAACATTGCTTGGCTGCCTCCTGCATGCCCCCACTGAGGATCGGGCCCACAACCTGGTTATGTGCCCTGATCGGGAATTGAACTGGCGACCTTTTGGTGCATGGGTCAGTGCTCAACCACTTAGCCATACAGGCCAGACAAAACATTATTTTTTGAGATAATCTTAAAACATAACTTCATAACTCAGGTCTATTTATTAAATGTACACTAAATATTTTAAATTATGATTTATTTTATTTTTGTTTTTTAAATACATTTTTATAGATTTTTTTAGAGAGGGAGGAAGGAAGAGAGATAGAAACATCGATGTGAGAGCGACACATTTCTTGGCTGCTTCCTGCATGCACCCTACTGGGGATCAAGCCCACATCCTGGGCACCTGCCCTGACCGGGAATCAAACAGGGACTTCTCAGTCCATGGGCCCATGCTCAATCCACTGAGTGAGCCACACCAGCCAGGCAAATTGTGATTGATTTTAAAGATAAATTTTGTGATTCATTTGAAAATGGAATGTTTTTTTTTTTTTTTTTTAATTTACTAAAGAAAAATAAATGTCCCTGTCTGGTTTTGCTCAGTGGTTAGAGTGTTGGCCCGCAGATCAAAGAGTCACGGGTTCAATTCTGGTCAAGGGCATGTAACTCAGTTATAGTTCAGTCCCTGCCCCTGGTTGTGTGGGAGGCAGCCAATCAATGTATCCCCCTCCCCTTCCATTCTATCTGAAAATCAATGGAAAAATATTCTCTGTTGAGGATTAAAAAAAAAAAAGAAAAATAGATAAATGTAAAAGTGTAATTTCTATGGATATTTAGAAGGTACATATTTAAAGTTTTTTTGAAAGATTTTTTTTTTATGTCTTGGCCAGTTTGGTTCAGCGGTTAGAGCATCAGCCCATGGACCAAAGAGTTGTGGGTTCAATTCCAGTCAAGGGCACGTACCTCATTTTGCGGTTTGTCCCTGGCCCGGGTCTGGGTCATGCAGGAGACAGTCAGTCAATGTGTCTCTTACATCGATGTTTCTCCCTCTCCCTTCCTCCCTCTCTCTCTCTCTCTCTCTCCCCTCCCTCCCATTCTTTCTGAAGATAAATAGAAAAATATTCTTGAGTGAGGATTAAAAAAATTTTTTAATTGATTTTTTTAGAGAGAGCAAGGGAGAGGGAGAGAGAGAAACATTTATATGAGAGTGAAACATCAGTCGGCTGCCTCCTGCATGCCATGCCCCCTACCCAGGAACAAGAGCACAACCATGGGCATGTGCCCTGACTGGGAATCAGTGGGCAACCTTTCTGTGCATGGGACGATGCCCAACCAACTGAGCTACACCGGCCAGGGCTAGGATATTTTTAATTTAAAAGTTTCCAAATTTCATATTATTGGGCATAAATAATTGTAAATGAATTTACACAACTATATATATCCATTTCTGTTTGGATGCCTCTAACTTCCACACAGACACGCTGCTAGTTTTCCATAATGCCCCAAGTTTTATTTGTGAGCCATTTGCAGACACTTTACCCATGCTCAGAGAAGCTTGGCAGTGCTGATACCCTTGCAAGTATGTTGGATATCTGATGAGGTAGAAGATATTTTAAAATTCTACATTAGGGAACCAACCACTCTTTAATGAAGACTAACATTTCCTTTAAGTAGTCTAGTTATTAGCAAAGTGAAGATAAAGGAAGACATTATAGCATAGTATTAGGTTGAACCATACAAAATTGCTAATATTTGACCTATGAAAATGCATTTTTATATGTCTCAACCTAAAAGTTAGGGCCTGGGCTTTTCAAAGTCAGGTTATTGTTACAATCTTTGGTATTTAGCAATATTGGGATAGTAACACTGCCCACCTACTTTCTTATACTTAAGGAATACGTAATATTTTAATTCTTTTTTTTTTTTATCCTCACCCAAGGACGTTTTTCCATTTTTTGTTCAGATAGAGTGGGAGGGAGAGAGAGGAAGAGAGAGAGAGAGAGAGAGAGAGAGAGAGAGACATTGACATGAAAGGGACACATTGAGTGGTTGCCACACACACGACTCAACCAGGGTTGGGTAAAAACTGCAACTGCAATACATGCCCTTAGCGGGAACCGAACCCGGCTCTCTCTGGACCGCAGTCTGACACACTAACTGCTGAGCCAAACCGACCAGGGCTATTCGTTTCATTTTTATTTATTTTTGTTAATCCCCAGCTGAGTATATTTTTTCCGTTGGTTTTTAGAGAATGTGGAAGGGTTTCGGGGAGAGAGAGAGAAGCATCGATGTGATAGAGACACATCAATTGGTTGCCTCCCACAGGTCTGGGGATCAAACCTGAAACCAGGGATGTGCCCTTGATTGGGAATTGAACCTGAGACCCTTCTGTGCAGGCCGATGTTCTAACCGCTGAGCCACACCAGCCAGGCCTAATGTCATTTTTATTGTTCTTCTAGCTTCCCAGGAGCTTGAGCTAGCTGTCCTTCTGTTTTTGACCAAAGATGGTACCTGAGAAATCTTTTCTATCCGGCAGATAGACTGCCTAGTAATATAAGCTCTTTGAAGTCAAGGATCATATGTGTTTATCTTTCTTTACATCTCCCAACCTGTTGTCCTATAAATTTAAATGTTATACATATATACACTCACATACATACTACACATTTATAGGCCAAAATAAAAAAAAAGTGTTGTAATTCCATATTGATAGAGTGTATAAAATATACTTTGTTATAGTAAAACCCCATGTTTCTGTTACTTAGCTTTGTCAACTAAACAGTTCATCAACATTTTGCCACTTTTTTGTCTCATCTAACTTACTCCTTTTTCTTTTTTGTTGAAACAATCTTAGGCATCACATCATTAAGCTCTAAATATTTTAATTTTTTTTCTAACAGGTAAGAATTAAAAAATACAGCTACAATACTATTACACCTAAAAAAATTAAGAATTCTTTAATCTCTGGTCAGATTTCTATGATTCTTTTTTTTTTTTTTTTTATCCTCACCTGAGGATATCCCTCCATTTTTTTTTTTGTTCAGATAGAGTGGGAGGGAGAGAGAGGGAGAGAGAGAGAGAGAAACAGCAACATGAAAGGGACACATCGAGTGGCTGCCACCCGCATGACCAACCAGGGCCGGGACAAACTGCAACCAAGGTACGCGCCCTCAGCAGGAACTGAACCTGGGTCTCTCTGGACCGTAGGCCGATGCTCTAACCGCTGAGCCAAACTAGCCAGGGCAGATTTCTATGATTCTTTAAATGTCTTTTCATTTTATTTTTTTGTTAATCCTGAGGATATTTTTCCATTGATTTTTAGGTAGAGTGGAAGGGGAAGCAGAGAGAGAGAAGGAGGAAGAAGGGAGAGGAAGAGAGAGAGAGAAAGAGAAAGAGAGAAAGAGAAAGAAACATTGACTGGTTGCCCCCCATATGATCTAAACTGGGGCTGGGAATTGAACCTGCAATCCAGGTATGTGCCTTTGACCTGGAATAGAACCCGTGACCCTTCATTCCACGATCCAGGGCTCTGACCTCTAAGCCAAACAAGCCAGGGCTAAATGTTTTTTTTACGTTTAACTCACAATCCAAATAAGATTTACCATTTCATTTGGTTTATATGTCTCTTAACTTTCTCTCAACTCAAAAAAACTGCCCCCCCTCCATATCCTGTACTTCTTATACTTTTTCCCATGCTATTTATTTGTTGAAAAAAACTAGATATTTGTCCACGAGAATTTTCTACATTTTGGATTTGACTGATTGAATCCTTGTTGTGTTTAACATGTTCAACTACCTTTTATATTTCCCACAGATTAATTCTTAGATATAGGGCAGTAGTTCTCAACTTTCGCTGAAGTTTTAGAAATACCTGGAGAGCTTTTAAATATCCTGATTCTCAGGTCACATCGCAGATCAATTAAATTCATGAGGTGGATTGTAGGTTTTAATAGTTAAAAAACATTTTCTCAAGTGATTTTAGTCTGCAGCCGTGGTTGAGGACTTGAATTGTTAAGGCTTGATGAAATTTATGTTGTTTCTTCAGAAAGAAAAATTCATAAATAGACTGATTATATATACTTTATCTCCAATCGATTTTAAGAAAGAAAGTGTATGCTATTTAGTAATTACAGTGGGACAATAGCCATAAACTGCGGCTGTCCTGGACAAATTAAGGTGTATAGTTATCCTGTTAGATGATGATGTGAATTCTTGTTGCATCATTCTGGGAGGCACATGATTTTAGTGATGCTAAAATTGATCAGTTTAGGTTCTGTCAATGGAATCCAAATATTATAGTTTCTTAACTTTTTATCTAATGAATTTATCATGATGATTGTTGCCTAGATTTGTTATTTTATTAGAAGAGTGACTTTTCTATCCTTCTACATTACTGGAATTATTTCATAAAGAATTACTTCATCAGGCCGGGTAGTTCAGTTGGTTGGAGCATTGTCCTGATGCAAGAAGGTTGAGAGTTTGATTCCCAGTCAGGGAATATATAAGAGTCAACCAATGAATGTATAAATAAGTGGAAAACAAAAATCGATGTTTCTCTCTTGAAAAAAAATATTTCTTCATCAATTAATTGTCTACCCCATAATATCATCTGTACAGGAAAAGCAGATTGAATGTTCATTTTTTCCCCTTTATTTACCAGTTTTTAGAAGAATGAATTGATGACTTTGCAGATCCCAAAGTTTATGTTCAGAAGGGGCAATAATCATTATGAACTCAAGAATTTTTTTTTTTAAATTGATTTTAGAGAGAGAAAGTGGGGCGGGGGAGGAGATAAAGAGAAACATCGATTTGTTGTTCTACTTATTTATGCATTCATTGGTTGATTTCTGTATGTGCCCTGACCAGGGATTGAACTCGTAACCTTGGTGTTTTAGGATGATGCTCTAACAAACTGAGCTACCTGGTCAGGGCTGAACTCATGGATTTTAATATATTTGTTGTATTTAAGTTTATTGTCAGTATTTTGTTTAAAAAGTTTATTGATTTTTATTTTATTTATTTTTTATCCTCACCCGAGGATACTTCTTGATATTTTGTTCAGATAGGGTGGGAGGGAGAGAGAGAGAGAAAGAGAAACATCGACGTGAAAGGGACACATTGTGTGGTTGCCATCCACATGACCCAACCAGGGCCGGGGACAAACTGCAACCGAGGTACGTGCCCTTAGCGGGAACCGAACCCGGGTCTCTCCAGACTGCAGGCCAACGCTCTAACCGCTGAGCCAAACTGGCCAGTTTATTGATTTTTAGAGAGAGAGGAAAGGAGAGGGAGAGTGAGAAACAATGAATTGAGAGTGAAACATCAAATGGCTGCCTCCAGCACACCCCTTATCAAGAATTGAGCTCACAACCTGGGCATGTGCTCTGACTGGGAATCGAACTGGCATCCTTTCAGTGAGTGCATGGTATGAAGCCCAACCAGATGAGCCACACAGGCCAGGGCTATTGTCAGCATTTTTTTTTTTTTAATGTTTAAATTTGTCACTTTTTTTTTTTATCAATGACTATTAGTTTTCTTTTTTTTTTAAATCCTCATCAGAGAATATTTTTTCCATTGATTTTTAGAGAAAGTGGAAGGTAGGGAGGGAGTGATGGGGAGAGAGAAATAAAGAGAGGAACAGAGAAACATTGATGTGCGAGAGACACATTGATTGGTTGCCTCCCACATGTACCCTGTTGTGAGAGAGACACATCGATTGGTTGCCTCCCACGTGTACGCTGACCAGGACTGGGGATTGAACCTGCAAACCAGGTGTGTGCCCTTGACCGGAAATCTATCCTGCAACCCTTTAGTGTGGGCCAACGCTCTAACCACAGAGCAGCATTGTCCAGGCCTATATTAGTTTTCTAAGATTGCCATAACAAATCACAAATTTGGTGGCTTAAAACAACCGAAATTTATTTGCTCACAGTTCTGGAGTCTAGAAATCGAGTCCAGAACCCCAAAATCAAGGTGTGTGGAGGACCATGTTCTTTCTGAAGGCTCAAAGGAAGAATCCTTTGTTTCTTCCAACCTTTCTTGGCCTCAGGTGTTTCTTGATATGTGGCAGCACACCACCAGTCTTTGCTTGTGTTCACATGACTTTTTCTCTGTCTCCACATGTCTTCTTTTCTGTCTCTTCTAAGGATAGTCTTCATTGGCTTTAGGGCCCATCCTAATCCAGGGTGTTATTATCTCAAGATCCTTACATTAATTCCATCTGCAAAGAAGTTTATTCCAAAAAGGTCATGTCCTGAGATTCTAGGTGGACATCCTCTTTGGGGGCCACACTTCAGCTTACAACAGGGTCTTGAATTTTAGCACTTGAATCCTTTTTAAATTTTTTTATTTTATACTTAAATAATTACCTTAAATTTTTTATGTGTTAAAATATAACACAAACTTACCATTTTAAATAGTGTATAATTCAATGGCATTAAGTACATTAACAGTGTTGTGCAACTATCACTTAACCCCAAACAGAAATTCCATTGCCCTTTCCTCCAGCCCCTGGTGTGCTTTAATTGACCTTCTGTCTCAATGAATTTGCCTGTTCTAATATTTCATATAAGTGGAATCATAATATTTGACCTTTGGCATCTGTCTCTTTCACCATCATAATGTTTTCAAGGTTCATCCATGTTGTAGCATGTTTGAGAACTTCATTACTTCTTAATGCCTGAATAATAGTGTTATATGTATATACCACATTTTGTTTCTTCATTCATCTATTAATGGATACTGGTTGTTTTCTACCTTCTAGCTATTGTGAAACATTCTGTTATAAACTTGCTGCACAAGTATTTGAGTGCCTTCTTTAGGTTCTTTTGGGTATATATCTAGAAATGGACTTGGTGGGTTATATGGGGGTTCTAAGTTTATCTTTTTGAGGAGTCCCCAAACTTCTACAGAGGCTGCACCAATCTCTATTCCCTCTAGCAATGCAGGGAGGTTCTGATTTCTCTACATCCTCTCCAGCACAGTTCTTTTTTTTTTTTTTCCTTTAAAAAAATTTTTTTTATAATATCTATCTTAGTATGAAAATAGTATCTCCTGGTTTTGACTTACATGTTTTTGTTTTTTTTTTATTTATTTTTTATCCTCACCCGAGGACATTTTTCCATTTTTTGTTCAGGTAGAGTGGGAGGGAGAGAGAGGAACAGAGAGAGAGAGAGAGAAACATCGATGTGAAAGGGACACATCGAGTGGCTGCCACCCGCACGACCAACCAGGGCCGGGGACAAACTGCAACTGAAGTACATGCCCTTAGCGGGAACCGAACCCGGGTCTCTCAGGACCGCAGGCCGACGCTCTAACCGCTGAGCCAAACCAGCCAGGGCTTGACTTACATGTTTTTAATGACTAATGATGAGAGTATGTTTTCTAATTGGTCATTTGTATATCTTCCTTGGAGAAATGTCTATTTAAATTTTTGCCCGTTTTTATTTATTTATTTATTTTTTATTTTATTTTTTTTTATCCTCACCCGAGGACATTTTTCCATTTTTTGTTCAGGTAGAGTGGGAGGGAGAGAGAGGAATAGAGAGAGAGAGAGAGAGAGAGAGAGAGAGAGAGAGAGAGAGAGAGAGAAACATCGATGTGAAAGGGACACATCGAGTGGCTGCCACCCGCACAACCGACCAGGGCCGGGGACAAACTGCAACCGAGGTACGCGCCCTTAGCGGGAACCGAACCCGGGTCTCTCAGGACCGCAGGCCGACGCTCTAACCGCTGAGCCAAACCAGCCAGGGCTTGACTTACATGTTTTTAATGACTAATGATGAGAGTATGTTTTCTAATTGGTCATTTGTATATCTTCCTTGGAGAAATGTCTATTTAAATTTTTGCCCGTTTTTATTTATTTTTTATTTTATTTTTTTTTATCCTCACCCGAGGACATTTTTCCATTTTTTGTTCAGGTAGAGTGGGAGGGAGAGAGAGGAATAGAGAGAGAGAGAGAGAGAGAGAGAGAGAGAGAGAGAGAGAGAGAGAAACATCGATGTGAAAGGGACACATCGAGTGGCTGCCACCCGCACAACCGACCAGGGCCGGGGACAAACTGCAACCGAGGTACGCGCCCTTAGCGGGAACCGAACCCGGGTCTCTCAGGACCGCAGGCCGACGCTCTAACCGCTGAGCCAAACCGGCCAGGGCTTTGCCCGTTTTTAAATTGGGTAGTTTGTCTTTTTGTTGTAGGACATCTTTATATATTCTGGATATTAAATTCTTATCAGATATGTGATTTGTAAATATTTTCTGTGGGTTATCTTTAATTTACTGTTTTTTGTTTGTTTTTAATTTTTATTAATTTATTTTTGTTGTCTTTTTACTCTTTTAATAGTGCTCTCTGATCCACAAATTTTCAATTCTGATGAAGTTCAATTTCTCTGTTTTACTTTTGTTGCTTGCGCTTTTGTTGTCATATTTAAGAAACATGACAAAATCCAAAGATAAGTAGTTTTTTCCATATGTTTACTTCTAAGAGTTTTTTTTTTAAATCCTCACCTGAGGATATTTTTCTACTGATTTTCAGATAGAGTAGGAAGGAGGGAGGGAGATATATATAGAGAAACATTTATGTAAGAGAGATACATTGGTTGGTTGCCTCCTGCACGACCACAGCTGGGGCCAGGGATCAAACCTGCAACCCAGGTATGTGGCCTTGGCCAGGAATCAAATCTGTGACCCTTCCTTCGGTCTGTGGGCCCATGCTCTATCTAACTGCTGAGCCAAACCCGCCAGGGTAGGATATCTGGTTTTTCCAGCACTGCATGTAGAAGTCTGTTTTTCCCCATTGAATGATTTTGGTACCTGTTGTGAAAAATCACTTGACCTTTGTATTAATCACTGTGGGCTGCCATAACAAAATACCATAGACTGGGTGACTTAAAACCCCAGAAATTTATATCTCACAGTTCTGGAGGCTGAGACATCTAAGGTCAGGGTGCTGGCAAGATGTAGGTTTCATTCTGAGGCCACTTCTCTTGGTTTGTTGGTAGCCCCTGTCTTGCTTTGTACTTTCATGTTCTTTGTGTGTGCTCAGAGATTGAGCTAGCTCTCTCATGTCTCTTGTTATAAGGGTACTAATCTTATCATGAGGACCCTACCCTTATGACTTCATCAAATACTAATTACTTCCCAAAGGTCCCATCTCCAAATGTTGGAGTTTTCAAACTTCAACATAGGAATTTTGGGGATACAAACATTCAGTCCATAGTAACCATATATGTAACCATATATGTAAGGGCTAATTTCTGGACTCTCAGCTTTGTTTCATATATGTTTCCTTCTGCCAGTACTAAACTGTTTCAATTACTAACTATAGCTTTGTTAAGAAGATTGAAATGGGAAAATGTGAGCCCTTCAACTTTGTTTTTCTTTTTTAAGATTGTTTTGGGTATTTAGGGTCACTTATTATTCCATGTGAAATTTAGTATAGTTTTATTCCTTTTCTGCAAAAATGCCACTGGGATTTTGGTAGGGATTGAATTGAGTTTGTAAATCTCTGGGGTAATCTTAAGTCTTAACACTATTAAGTCTTCCAATCAGTGAACATGGGATGTCTTTCTATTTATTTAGATCTTTAATTTCTTTTAGCAATGCTTTGTACAGTTTTTCAGTGTTTTAAGTCTTGTACCTCCCTGGTTAAATTTTCCTTAAGTATCAGTTAATGTAATAATATACCACATTAATAGAATGAAAGAAAAAAACAAACATGATCATCTCAGTTGATGTAGATGAAGTGTTTGAAAAACAACCACCACCTTCTATTATAAAAGCAATTAACTAGGAAAAGGAGGGAGCTTCCTCAACATGATAAAGGCTGTGAATGAAAAGTCATAGCATCATATTTAATGGTGAAAGACTGAAAGTTTTCCTCTTAGATCAGGAATAAGACAGTGTGCTGTCCTTTGGCACTACCATATAATGTAGTATTTAAAGTTCAAATCAGAACAAGAAAGAAATAAACATCCAAATTGGAAAGAAAAAAGTAAAACTATGTGTTTACAGATGACATCATATATATAGAAAACCCTACATAGAAATCCACCCAAAACAAAACAGAACCCCAAACCTTGTGAGAATTAATAAATTCAGCAAAGTTCAGGATAAAAATATCAGCACACAAAAATCAGTTGTATTTCTATACACTAGCAGTGAATAATCCCAAAAAGAAATCAAGAAAATATTTTTTATTTATATTAGCATCAAAAAGAAGAAAATACTTTTGTGCCTTTATCCTTCTGACTTAACTCCAGTAGTCCTTAAAAGTTTCTTGTTTTGGTTCATCCTGTACATTACTGTGTCAGACTTGAATTTTTTTTTCTTAATCCTCAACCGAGGACATTTTTTCATTTTCTGTTCAGATAGAGTAGGAGGGAGGGAGAGAGAGAGAGAGAAACATCAACGTGAAAGGGACACATCGAGTGGTTGCCACCCACATGACCCAACCAGGGCCAAGGACAAACTACAACTGAGGTACGTGCCCTTAGCGGGAACCGAATCTGGGTCTCTCTGGACCGCAGGCTGACGCTCTAACCACTGAGCAAAACTGGCCAGGGCTCAGATTTGAATTTCCTACCTAGTACCTTTCAGTGGGAAATGGTAGAGACTACAGTTTGACTCAGGCAAGCTTTTATTTTTTCATTTATTATTTTTAAATTTTCATTAATTTTTTTTAGAGACTAAAAGAGAGGGAGGGAAATAGGGACATTTATCGGCTGCCTCCTGCATGACCCCTATCGCCCCCTACCAAGGATTGAGCCCACAACCCATGCATGTGCCCTGAGTGAAATGAAACCAGCAACGTTTTGTGCACAGGATGGCCATCAACCAACTGAACCACACAGGTCAGGGCTCAGGCAAACTTTTTTAAGTTAGTCTTTTTGAGATGGTATCATTTGTATATTTCTCATTTGTTCCTCAGCTCACATCTACCTTTTCCTCCTGTTTTGTCACTGAAATCCTTTTCAGAATCACCTAAATGACCTAATAATCATCAAGTCTAATAGATGCGTTTCAGAACTTTTCTGCTTTGATCTTTCTTAGATATCCGACCCTATCGACCATTACTTCCTTCACACTTCTCCCTTATTTATAAAATGGTATTATGTTTTTTTCTTGAATTGCTTCTTTTAGGTCATCTTTGACTCTTTGCATGCTTAATAAGTATGTTCCCTCAGCTCTGTTTTTCTTGGGTTAATTTCTTCTCTAATCATAGTTTTAAACACTACCCAATAAGTTCATTATGTGATTTTCTTTCTACTTCTTTGCTTGTTTTTTTGTCTCTAAAACGCAAAACCTGGCCCTGGCCAGTTTGGCTCAGCGGTTAGAGCGTTGGCCTGCGGTCCAGAGAGACCCGGGTTCGGTTCCCGCTAAGGGCACGTACTTCGGTTGCAGTTTGTCCCCGGCCCTGGTTGGTCGTGTGGGTGGCAGCCACTCGATGTGTCCCTTCACATCGATGTTTCTCTCTCTCTCTCCCTCCCACTCTATCTGTACAAAAAATGGAAAAATATCCTCGGGTGAGGATAAAAAAATAAAACGCAAAACCTGTATTTTCACATGTGTGCTTTACCTTTTTTTTTTAATCCTCACCAAAGATATTTTTTTATTTATCTTCAGAGTGGGAGGGAGAGAAAAGGAGAGAAAGGGAGAAAGAGAGAGACATTGACGTGAGAGGGACATACCGACTGGTTGCCTACCACACAACCCCAACCAGGGACGAACTGCAACCAAGGTAAGTGCCCTTGGCCAGAATCTAACCCGCGACTCATTGGTCTGCAGGCTGACACTGTACCACTGAGCCAAACCAGACAGGGCACTTTGCTTGTAATTTTATGTCTTTACAAGTATTGCTAATTCAGTATGCCTAAAACAGACCCCTCCTCCCCCTTTTTAAACTGAATTCTATTCACCTGGCAAGTACTTGCTCTCCCAAATAGTACCTCATTCCTTCTCTGTTTTTCTCCCTGTAACATCTCATTTATGTATGTATGTATGTATGTATGTATGTGTGTATTTAATCCTCACATGATATTCTTTTCCCCATTGATTTTTAGAGAGAGTGAAAGGGAGAAAAGGAAGGGGAAGGGAGGAGAGAGAAACATTGATGTGAGGGACACACATTTGATTGGTTGCCTTCCGAACACAACCTGACCAGGGATTGAACCTGCAACCCAGGTAGGGCCCTTTACTGGGAATCGAACCCTTGACCCTTTGGTGCATGGGCCAATGCTCTGTCCACTGAGCCACACCGGTCAGGGCCTATAGTCTCTCTTAATTATTGTTTTCCAGTAATCCAAGTTAGAAACTTCTGAGTCATCTTGTTTCTTCCCTTTCCCTTATTAGTCTAGTTTTTATTGGTAAGTCTTATGGAGATTGCTTCAGATAGTGCTAGTACTCATTTTGCTTGCTTTGTGTTTGTTTTTTTTAATTAAACTTTTTTTTAAATTCTCACATGAGGATATTTTTCCATTCATCTTCAGACAGAGTGGGAGGGAGTGAGGGAGGAAGAGAGAAAAACATCGATGTGAGAGAGACACATCAATTGGTTGCCTCCCACAGGACCCCGACTGGGGCGGGGGATGAAGCACAACCCAGGCACGTGCCCCTGACCAGAATCGAACCTTTGAGTCTTTGACTCTTTGGTCTGAGGGCTGATGCTCTAACTGCTGAGCCAAACCAGTCAGGGCACTTGCTTTGTTTTCTTTTTGTTCCTTTCTTTACAACTCTTCTTTTCTCTCTTCCTTCTCTTTTGATTCCTCTACCCCATTCATTTTATTTACCTGGAGACTGCTTTATATTTGAAAATGAAAATCTGTTCATCTATAAGGTAACAAGATGGCTCCCTTAATACTATTGCAATTTCCCAAGGTAGGTCCTGTTTGTATTCTTTTTTATTTGTCAACAGACAGGTTGCCACACAGCTCCCTCATTCTCCTCCTAGAAATGTACTTTTCTTTCAAGGAGAGTTTCTGACTTTCTCTGGTACTATCATGCCAGCTTTGGTAGGCGTTCTACTTTGGCCCTGTAGCCCAAATGTGGAGATAGAATCTTTGCTTAATTCCACCTGGAACAGCTGAGCTGAGACCATGCTGTGACTTCTTTATTAAAAGTTTAGTATAGTAGGAGGGAATTACAAAAAATGTATAATTGGCTCTTAGCTATGGCGGATCAAGGAGAAACGCACAACATTAACCTGCTGAGCCTTCAGCCTGTCTTCTAGTGAGCAGAGAACATCTTTTCTTTGGAACCAGGAAGCTGGTTAAAATCTGGTGGAAATAATTTTCCACCCCCCCCCCCTTCCTCCTAAAGACCTACCATTCTGACCTATAGTTTGTTGTTTTTTTGGCTTATTAACATTTGGAGTATCAGTTCACATCAGGAGATTGTCTCCTTCCTTCAGAGTTGCATTGTTATTCTTTGGCCTCAATAGAGCAGATGGACTAACCTCAGTATATGAGATTTGTTCATTCAACAAATATTTAGGACATGTATCAGGCATGGTTTTAGGTGCTGGAGAAATAATAATGAACATGAAAGACAAGGTTTGTGCTAGTGGTGGGGGCAGTAAAGAAAATAAGACATAGATAAAAGAATTTCAGGTAGTGAAAAAAATAGTAGAGCATAGGATAATATGATAGTGAGTGATTGGAGTGGGAAGAAACAATATTAAATGTTTCTCGGAGAAGTCAGTGTGTGTATTTAAAATAGGATTTATTTAAAAGATTCCCGTAAGATCGTATGTGCAGGATGAACTTCAGGGAACAAAATGGGAAACGGTCAGTTAGGAGGCTATTGGTATAATCCTTATATGAAAGTAATCATAGTTTGGGATAGGTGGAGATGGTGAGAATTGGTTGTGATATATTTTGGAGGTGGTGTTGATAGAATTTGATGACTGTAGGGAAATAAAAAACACTACTGACCCCTAGGTTTTCACTTTGAAAAACTGGATAGTTGGTGGCACCATAAACTGAGATGGGAAAACTGAGAAAGAAAACACAGAGTAATGGAGGTGAAGGAGGAAATTATTATTTCCTGACTTTAGATTACTCTCCTAAACTAATTTACTGATGATTATTTAACAACTTCAATGTAACATCTAGTTCAGAGTTTCTCAACCTTGGGACTATTGACATTTTGGACCAGATAATTCTTTATTGGGGGTGAGGGAGTTGTCCTGTGCATTGTGTATGTTCAGCAGCATACTTACTCTCTTTTTTTTTTTTAATTCTTACCTGAGGACATTTTTGCACTTATCTTCAGATAGAGCGGGAGGGAGAGAGGGAGGAAGAGAGAGAGGGAAACATCGATGTGAGAGAGACACATTGAGTGGTTGCACCCACACAACCCCAACTGGGCTGGGAACAAATTGCAACCGAGGTATATGCCCTTAGTGGGAACTGATCTCAGAACTCTCCGGTCCATGGGCCAACGCTCTAACCATGGAGCCAAACCGGTCAGGGCAGCATACTTACTCTTTATCAACTACATGTCTGTAGCACTAACTCCCTATTTGTGACAACTAAAACTATCTTTAGACATTGCCAAATGTCTCCCAGAGGGGGTATGGGGGGTAAATTGCCCTGGTTGAATACCACCGGTGTAGGTATTTTTACCGCAATACCCTAAAGACCTGTCCAGAGTTTTGACAAATGCATATAGTTTGGTAACTACCACTACAGTAAAGATATAGAACAGTTCCATCAGCCTCCAAATTCCTTCATTCCTCTTTATAGCTAGCCTTTCCCCTACCTCTAGCTCCTGATCTATTTTCTATTACATAATTTTGCCTTTCCAGAAAATCATATACTAAGTGGTAGTATAAAGTATGCAGCCTTTTGAGTTTTGCTTTTACTTAGCATAACATATTTAAGAAGCATCTATGTTGCATTTATTGGTAATTAATATTCCATTTCATGGATGTACCACAGTTTGTTTATCAATTTGTCAGTTTCAAGATGTATTGCTTCTAGATTTTGGTGATTATGAGTAAAATCATTATAAACATTTGCCTGTGGGTTTTTTTTAAACATTATATTAATTTTAGTAAGTACATACTACCTTTAATAATTTTCTATTAAAAAAAGCAAAGTATACAAAAGAAAAAAAACACCTTTATTCCCATGAAGTAATTAAAGGAATAAAGCTTATTATGCTGGATATAATTTATATATATTTATTCATATTTAACTCCACAATGAATTTGAGGCAGTTTGCAAAAAGATACATTTTAAAAAATATGAAAAGAAATAAGGTCCATGGTAAAGGAAATTACAGATATGATCATTTTAATGTTGTGATTGATCAGAAAATATTAGTTAAGTATGCCCCATTATCAAAATGGAGCAAACATTACTACATCTGTGAAGAAACAGCATTTTATAGCACTGATTCCAAAAGTAATTTCAGTTGTGAGTCTTCAGTAGGAGAGACTGAGTAATGTAATGAAGTATCTTCAGTAATATTTTCTTTTAACAGAAAAAAGCATTTGAATTTCTCACCTATCAGGTTTTTGCATAAACATAGATTCTGCATGAGAGATAGCTGGGTCATATAAATATATGTTTTCTTACATTTAATTTTGGGTGCTACATATTTTGGATACAAATCCTTTATTAGATATGTGTCTTGCAAATATTTTCTCCTAGTCTGTGGCTTATCTTCATTTTCTTAACAATGTTTTTCAAAGAGCAGAAATTCAGATTGAGGCTGTTGACTACACACACACAGACACACGTTTAATTTTGTGGGAATCAGCAGATAACATCAGAGGATCCAGGGAAAAGCTCATCGTGTTGTATTTGTTTTTAATTGAAATGTGCTTCTGAATCCCCTCCTCCCTCCTCCCTTACAATACACAGATGTTCAGTCCCTATCTATGGCATACCTTCTGAAATAGGATTGCGGAGTTAGGGACCACTGTGAGTAGAATTCTGGTTTTTGTGTCCTTATGGATAAAATGGAAATGAAGACACTATCTGACTCTTTGTAGGTTTCAATAGGTTAGTTCACATGAAAAACCTAATACATCCTAGGTGGAATTTCTAGAAGCAAAGAGGAAGGAGTAGGAGCCAAAGATAGTGTCATGGAAGCCTTGGAAGTAATTTACAGGAAGTGGGAGTAAACATTCCTTTTTTCTTGCCTTATTCTATATGACACTTGAATTATTTAAGAAGCAAATGTTTGCTCCAAATATTCTTTCATTCAGTTCTTTTGCTTTCCGGAAATTGTGTTTGACGTTTTCAGAAGTTCTTGAATTCCAGTATATCATAGGAACTTCCTTACTTCTTTATATAACTTACATGATTTTTCATAGAATTGATGTCAGAGTTGAACTGTTTCTCCAAGAATAGTTAAAGATAAAAATGAATGTTTCTTCGAGGATAGTTAAAGATAAAAATGCATGTTTACTGTCCTTATTTTTTTAATGTTTGATATCTTAACATATATATATTAGAGAACTAAATAGTTCCCTTAATGTTATTTTATATATGGAAAGGAATTTTACTTTAGATAAAGCACTGTACGATCATGATGAACAGGAAAAAAGGGTGCTGTGTTTAGTAACAAAGGAAGATTTGCTTTATTTGTTTAGTTGTCTTTTGTTGTAAGAAAAGATACAGAAAGCTCCTAAAATAGTGAGTTATTTTTAGGAGTCTATTTTTTAAATTTATTTTTTCTTTTATTGATGTTAGAGAGGAAAGGAGAGGGAGAGAGAGATAAAAACATCGATGAGAGAGAACGTCGATTGGCTGCCTCCTGCATGCCCCCCGCTGGGGATTGGGCCCACAACCGGGGCCTGTGCCCTGACTGGGAATCAAACTGGCAACCTCTTGGGGCATGGGTCAGCATTCAACCACTGATACCAGTGTTTTTGTAAGAAGTTTTATTCAGAAAAAGGCTGCTTGTTTAGTGTGAGGAATACAACTCTGCATTTAAGAGGTTTCTTAGTTGATTACTACATTTTTTTTCTTTTTGTTAATTCTTGCCTGAGGAAATTTTTTCATAGATTTTTAGATAGAGTAGAAGGGAGGGAGAGAGAGAAAAACATTAATATGATTGAGGCACATCGATTGGTTGCCTCCTGCATGACCCTGACCAGGGCTGGGGAATTGAACCTGTAACCCAGGCATGTGCCCTTGACTGGGAATCGAACCCGTGATCATTTGGTCCTTGGGCTGAGCCAAACTGGCCAGGGCTGATTATTACTTTGTAAAAAACCATTTTTTATGGAAATTTTAAAACACATGTTGAACAAATAGTTCAACTAGTGTTCAAATATTCATCATTAATCTTTCTGCCTCCTGTTTTATCTGTTCCTCCCACATTTCTTTCCCTGTAATATTTATTACTTATTTTTATTTTTTGTTAATCCTCACCTGAGGATATTTTTTCATTGATTTTTAGATAGAGTGGAAGGGAAGGAAAGAGAGAGAGAGAGACAGAGATAGAGCAAAAAACATCAATGTGAGAGAGAAACATCTATTGATTGCCTCCTGCACATGACCTCGCTGGGGCCAGGAATCGAACCTGTCACCCAGGTATGTGTCCTTGACCAGGAATCGAACCTGTGACCCTTCAGTGTGTAGGGTGACACTCGAACCACTGAGCCACATTTGTCATGATTCTTTCCCTGTAATATATTTTTTTAAACTTATCTTTTTTGTTCAATGTATTACAGATGTTCTTCCTTTCCCCCCTATTGACCCCCTCCTCCCCGCTCCTGCTCACTCCTGCCTTTCCCCGCACTGTTGTCTGTGTCCATTGGTTATACATATATGCATAGAAGTTCTTTGGTTTATGTGACCCCAACCCCCAATCCCCCTTCCCTTTGAGGTTTGTCAGTCTAACAACCAATTTATACTTCTTAATCCCTTTACCTTTTTCATCCATTCCCCCAACACCCCTCCCATCTGGCAACCAACAAAATGTTCTCTATATCTATGAGAATATTTCTGTTTGGTAGATTCAATTGGTGATAGATATGTATTTATTGCCATTTTGTTTTTTCATATTTTTGATCATCTTTTTCTTCAAACAGACCCTTCAACATTTCATAAAATACTGGTTTGGTGGTGATAAACTATCTGGGGAACTCTTTATATGTCCTTCGATTCTAAATGATAACTTTGCACGATAAAGTAATCTTTGTTGTAGGTTCTTGCTTTTCATCACTCTAAATATTTCTTGCCACTCCCTTTTGGCATGCAAAGTTTCTTTTGAGAAATCAGCTGACAGTCTTATGGGGGCTCCCTTTTGGTAACTAAGTGCTTTTCACTTGCTGCTTTTAAGATTCTCTCTTTGGCCCTGTCTGGTTTGTCTCCACAGTTAGAACGTTGGCCTGCGGTCGAGAGAGACCCGGGTTCGGTTCCTGCTAAGGGCATGTACCTCGGTTGCAGTTTGTCCCCGGCCCTGGTTGGGTCATGCGGGAGGCAGCCACTTGATGTGTCCCTTTTGCGTCGATGTTTCTCTCACTCTCTCTCTTCCTCTCTCTCCCTTCCTCTCTCTCCCTCCCACTCTATCTGAACAAAAAATGGAAAAATGTCCTTGGGTGAGGATTAAAAGAAAAAAAAAAGATTCTCTCCTTGTCTTGAACCTTTTGCATTTTGATTATGATGTGTCTTGGTGTGGGCCTCTTGGGGTTCATCTTGTTTGGGACTCTCTGTGCTTCCTGGACTTGTATGTTTGTTTCCTTCACCAAGTTAGGGAATTTTTCTGCCATTATAGTTTCAAATAGGTTTAGATTTCTTGTTCTCTCTCTTCTCCTTTTGGCACCCCCAAGATGCAAATGTTGGCATGCTTGAAGTTGTCCCAGAGGCTCCTTACACTGTCCTTATTTTTTTGGATTTTTTTTCTTTTTGCTGTTCTGATTGGGTGTTTTTTGCTTCCTTATATTCCAAATTGATGGTTTGCTTCTTAGCTTTATTTACTATACTATTGAATCTCTGTAAATTATTTATTATTTTAGTTAGTGCCTCCTTCATTTCTGACTGGTCCTTTTGTATGCTTTTGATGCCCTCACTAAGTTCATTGAGCATCCTTATAAGCAGTGTTTCGAACTCTGTATCTTTTAGATTGCTTATCTCCATTTCATTTAGTTATCCTGGAGTTTTGTTCTGTTCTTTTTTTGGGACATGTTTCCTTGTCTCCTCATTTTGGCTGCCTCCCTGTGTTTGTTTCTATGTATTAGGTAGAGTTGCTATGTCTCCTGGGCTTCCTTGGGTGGCCTATTGTTGTAAGTTTCCGGTAGAATCCAGTGGCACAGTCTCCCTGCTTTCCCAGCTGGGCCCTCAAGGTGCACCCCTAGTGTTGACTTTACACCCTTCAGTTGTAATTGAGTCTTGATTGCTGTTGGCACGTCAATGAGAGGGTTATATTCAGGCTGATCAGTTGCAGGGACTGGCTGTGTCCACTACTCACTGACCTCTGACTACCTTGGATAATCAGTTATGCAGGGGCCCACCACACAGAGCAAGACTTACTTCAACAAGGCTCTGGTACCCACTGAGTTCATTCCTTGTGGAGGTGGGTGGGTGGTGGTGCTTCACAGTGTTCTGAAGCTGTCCACTGGGTGTGCTGGCTCTGAGGCAAGGTCAGCCACTGCCTGTGTTCTATCCAGGGCCACCAGGCATAAGCTACAAAGTGGCTTCTTGCACTGGTCTTGGAAGTGCCCAGGCAAAGCCATGCTGTGAACCAAGGCTGGCTGCTTCTAGAGCAAGGCCTGGGGCCACTTAGCTAGAGTTATGGGGTTCTCTGAGACCAGATGCTGCTTGTTTAAGAGAAATTAGGAATATCTGAAGCAGGATCCAAGACAGGCCAATCCTATGGTAAAGCCACTGGAAACAGCTTGGGTGGGCCTGAAAGTTGGGTGGGGCAGGGCCTCAGGGAATCACCAGGGCGGGGCAAACAGCGTGAGCCAGGTCGCAGGAGTCCCAGATATGACGCTTTTCTGCCTTCCCAGTGCCAAACCAACTCAGTTCTTCCCCATATGTCTCTGATGCCTTTCAAGCTGCCTCTCCCACACTGGACTCTGGAGGGAGCATGTCTGAGTTAATTTTGTGTGTGGCCCTTTAAGAGGAACTGCCTGGGACTTCCGCAGCCTCAGTTCCCACTGGTTTTTATAGCCAGAAGTTATGGGGACTTCTCTTTCTGTCCCTGGAACCCTGAGTTAGGGGGCTCGGTGTGGGGCGGAGACCCTTCACTTCTCAGGGAGGACCTTCATAGCTGAGGTATCTCTCCTACTTTTTATCTACCACTTGGGGGTGTGGGACCAGCCCTTGTGCATCTCTGCCCCTCCTACCAGTCTCCATGTGGCTTCTTACTTAATTTTGTAGTTGTAAGACTCCCATTCAGCTTGATTTCAGGTGGTCCTGAATAATGGTTGTTTTGTAATTTAGTTGAATTTTGGTGTGGTTGTGGGAAGAGTTGAGTACTGTTTACCTCCGCCGCCATCTTGACTGGAAGTCTCGGATTCTTTGTCATTTTAAAGAATGAGGTGACACCCTGGCAGCCACCACAGATGACCAATGAAGATTATTTTGGGAGAATGAGGGGAATGAGAGGGGTATCATGATACATCATTATAATTGGATATATACACATATATTTATTTATTTATTTGGTGTTAGATTATTGGACCATCTTTTTAAAAAATATTTTCGTTGATTTTAGAAAGGAATGGAGAGGGAGAAAAAGAGAAGCATTGATGTGAGGGAGAAACACCCATTGGCTGCCTTATGTACACCCCTACTGGGGATCCAGCCCACAACCCCGGGCACGTGTTGACTGGGAATTAAACCAGGGAGCTTTTGGTGCATGGGACAAAGCTCAACCAACTGAGCCACAATGGCCAGAGATATTATACCATCTTTGATCAGTAAAAGCCTTTTCAGGTTAGCTCTTGACTCATTTTGTTATGACTATCATAATAATCTTTGATAACTTTCCTGCTTTCTGGTACAAGATAAATTAGGGCCATCTGTGTATTCCCCACTGCAGACCTGAAATCAGAAGTACTGGTTCCTTTTAGTGGGAAATGGTATTTAGAAACCATTACATTTGTTCATTTAAAAAAAAAAATTATAGTTGTTCAGCCGGTGTGGCTCAGTGGTTAAGCAGCAACCCATACACCAAGAGGTCGCCGGTTTGATTACTGGCCAGGACACACGCCCAGGTTGTGGGCCTGATTCCCAGTGGGGGACATGCAGGAGGCGACCAGTCGATATTCTCTCTCATTGATGCTTCCATCTCTCTCTCCCTTTCACTTCCTCTTTTTCTAAAATCAATAAAGGAAAACAATTTTTTTTAAAAGTTATATGTTCTTTTTTTTTTAACCTCACCCGAGGACATTTTTTCATTTTTTTTGTTCAGGTAGAGTGGGAGGGAGAGAGAGGAAGAGAGAGAGAGAGAGAGAGAGAGAAACATTTACGTGAAAGGGACACATCAAGTGGCTGCCACCCGCACGACCAACCAGGGCCGGGGACAAACTGCAACCGAGGTATTGCCCTTAGTGGGAACCGAACCCGGGTGTCTCTGGACCGCAGGCTGACGCTCTAACCGCTGAGCCAAACTGGCCAGGGCAGAACAGTGGTTCTCAACCTTCCTAATGCTGCGACCCTTTAATACAGTTCCTCATGTTGCAGTGACCTCCAACCATAAAATTATTTTCGTTGCTACCTTATAACTGTAATTTTGCTACTGTTATGTCTTAGGTTGACCCCTAAGGGTCGTTCGACCCCCAAAGGGATTGCGACCCACAGGTTGTGAACTGCTGGTTTAGAGGCACTGAAGTTTAATTGAATTGGGTGTGTTTTGGGGAAAATATTACCACCTTCTTACACTCCCATGGAACATTTACTGAAAGTAATCATAATTTACACTTCATTTTAAAACCTTAAAATTTAGAGACTACCTTCTTTGACCACAGTTCAGTGAAGCTGAAACGAGTAAAGTGTCAATTAAAACAACTGAAACATTTGGAATTCTTAAAGCTTATGAGCAACTCTTGGGTTTAACAAGTTGAAACTAACTTTAATCACAAACTCTTAGGAATATAACAATGAGTTATTTATACCTCAATTAAAAAAATAAGATTGTAACAATGAGAGCATGCCATATCACAGCTTGGGATATGAGCAGACCTACCTATACAGTAAAGAAAATATTTAGCAATAAATGCTTTTACTGTAAAAAAAAAAAAAATTACGTATTCAACTTTATATGTTAGAACAGTGAAATAAACTCAAGGAAAGCACAAGGGAAGAATTAGTAAAGTTAAAAATAATGTGTTAGAAAAGTGAATTAAGAAATAGAAAATCTATAGATTAATAAAAATAAGAGATGATTTTTTGTGTGTGTGACAAGACTGATAAAGTAAACTAGTTTCTGACAAGTCTAATTGAGAGGAAAAAAAGAAAATAGAAATAGATAGTATAAAGAAGAAGAAAAGGTTATAATCATAAATAAATTGGGATAATATGTTGAACAACTATATGTATAATTAATTCAGTGCTGATTCAGATAAAAATTAGATGAAATGAAGGATTTTCTAAAATAGTTACCAAAATGATTAAATAAGCAGAAAATCTGAACAGGCCATTAACTGTTTAAGAAATAGTAAATAATGTTAATGAACTATCCCGTATGTTTCTAATCTTTCTTTGTAATCTTTGATGAACAGTTATTGTTCTGTTTTAAAAAATATTTGCTGGAATAGAAAAAAATCTTATAAAAAGATGCCCAAAAGACATGTTGATATGTTTAGTATTCATTTCTGATCAAGTCCTATTCTATGAAACTAAGAATAGAGGGTTATTTCTTTCATCCATATTAGAGTCCAGTAACCATCCCTGGAAATTTAGGAGGGATGCCTGCTATTACCATAATTACTTATTACTGTTTAGGAAGTTCTAGGCAATGTAGTTAGATGAAGAAAGGAAATAAGAGGTGTAAACATGGGGAACAAATTTCTTTTCAATGATATAGTTATGTACCTGTAAATCTCATGCGTATGAATAGAAAATATTTTATAGCTAAGAAGTAAAAATGCAAAAATGAAAACAATCTGAAGGAAAAGAAGAAAATATATTAGGATTATAAAAGGGAACAGTAAAATGCCTACTTACAAAATAAAAATAATTTGGAAAAAAATCCAATAACTTGAGTAGTTGAAAAATATGTTTTTAAAAGAGATTGATTCACAAAGCAATCAAAAGTTAAAATTCCTGCCCAGCTGGTGTGGCTCTGGTTGAGCATCAACCCCTACACCAAAAGGTCGCCAGTTTGATTCCCAGTCGGGGCACATGCCCAGGTTGTGGGCCCATTCCCAAGTAGTGGGGCATGCAGCAGGTGGCCAATCAATATACTCTCTTGTATCTCTTTCCCTATCCCTTCCTCTCTCTCTCTGAAATCAATAAAGAAAAAATATTAAATTATAATTCCTGCCCAACTGGTATGGCTCAGTGGATTGATCATCCTCCCATGGACTGAGGTGCTGGTTTGATTCCCGGTCAGGGCATATGCCTGGGTTGTGGACTTGATCCCCGTTGTGGGGTGTGCAGGAGGTGGCTGATTGATGTTTCTATCTTTCCCTTCCTTTCTCAAATCAATAAAAAATGTATATTAAAAAAAATTCAAACTCCTTGGGATACACCTAATAAGAAATATTTGAGACTTAAAGAAAATGATAATAAAATAAGACTGGTCAGCTCAGCTGGTGTGGCTCAGTGGTTGAGCATCGACCCATGCACGAAGAGGACGCCAGTTCGATTCCCAGTCAGGGCACATGCCGAGGTTGTAGGCCCGATCCCCAGTGTGGGGCATGCAGGAGGCGGCCAATCGATACTCTCTCTCATCAATGTTTCTCTCTCTCCTTTTCCCTTCCTCTCTAAAATCAAAGGGGGGCGGGATATATATATATATATATATATATATATATATACACACACACATATATATATATATAAAATAACAATAGTCACAACAACAACTAATTTTTATTGAGCATTGTTTTAAGCATATGTATTAACTCATGTAATCCTCAAAATGATCCTGTAATAATAGTGTTAAACCTGAGGGTAACAGGAAAAGTGTCTTGTCAAGGTTATTTAGCTTGCTAGAATGAGGAAGAATGTGATTAGAACTCATTCAGGCTGTGTAAGTGAGAATCTGTAACCACTAAGTTTTCATAGTTCTTGAAAAAAATGGACTATCTGTACCATGTTCCTGGATTGGAAAACCCAATATTATAAAAATGTGTCCCATTAAAATATTATTTCAGGCAGTATTACAATGGAGCTTTTTTTTTTGATGGTGAGGGGAGTAGAATTTGAGAAAACAATGATCAAATTCATTAGGATTTATAAATATGTCAAAGATAGCCAAAATAGTTTTGAATTAGAAGAACAATGGGAGAGTACAGGAGTAGGGGAATGGGCAGATACCTTGTTCTAGAGAATCTTGAATATAATACTGGTATAGGAATGCTAAGGCAAATTATTACAAATAAACAGATTCATGTCTATTATTCATTAAATGGTGTTTGGACAGTCTGCCAGTCATTTGAGCAAATATAAAGTTAGATCTTTTTTCTTATTCCTGATGGCAAAACAAATTCTAGAGGTTTTTAATATATAAATCTAAGAAAATGAAAGTATTAAAGTATCCAAAGAAAATGTAGATAAATATTAGGTCTTGATATGGGGAATGCCTTTCTAAACATAGATTAAAAAAAAAATGATATTCACTGCCAGCTGGTGTGGCTCAGTGGTTGAGTGTCAACCCATGCACCAAGAGATCACTGGTTTTATTCCTGGTCAGGGCACATGCCCAGGTTGTGGGCCCCATCTCCAGTTGGAGGAGGGGCTGCATGAGGCGGCCAGTCGATGTTTCTATCTCTCCCTTTTCCTTCCTCTCTCTAAAATCGACAAAGAAAAAAAATAATGCAATTCAAAAGAATGATAGATTTGACTATTTTTAATCCTCACCCAAGGATATATTTTTACTGCTTTTTTTTTTTTTTAAGAGAGGAAGTGGGGGGTTGGGGGGAGCAGGGGGAGACATCAATGTGAGAGGGGAACATTGATTGTTTACTTCTTGTAGGAGCCCTGACTGGGGCTGGAACCTGCCACCTAGACTAGGCTTCAGCAAACGGAGCCACCTGGCCAGGGCAAATATCACTACATTTTTAAGAAAGAAAAAGTGTTTGAAATACTTGAATAATGGAAGTGACTATTTTCAGAAGACTGGAGTACTGGGCAGATAAAAGCAGATAACACTTTAGGAGTTATGTTTGAATTTCTCAATATTCCATATCCAATCACCATTTATGCTTTCATTCATATGTTTGCGTGTTCTATACAAGGAACCATTGTAGATATTGAGGATACAGTAATAAATAATAAAATGGAGAAAATCTCTGCTCTTACAGAGTTTACATTCTAGTGATGGGAGAGAGAAATGCTAATTAGAGGATTTATTTTTATGTATTTATATATATATATTTTTAAATCCTCACCCGAGGATTTTTTTTTTTTTAATCTTCAGATAGAGTGGGAAGGAAGGAGAGAGAGAGAAAAAACATCGATGTGAGAGAGAGACATCGATTGGTTGCCTCCCGCACTACCTGACCAGGGACTGAACTGCAACTGAGGTGTATGCCCTTAACTGGAATTGAATCCACTGAGTCAAACCTGCTAGGGCCTAATGTAGAGGATTTAAAATGGAGCATTTGTATAGAGAAACAAAGCAGAAAAACAAGATACAATGTGCTATGGTGGAAAGGGCATTGCAATTTTAAATAGTGACTTTTAACCAAAAGTCTGAAGGAGATGAGAAAGCAAGCCATGTCGGCATCTGAGAAGAACATTCCAAGTAGAGGGAAAAAAGGCAAAGGCTGTGAGGCAGAAGAGTGCTCTGTGTCTTTTGTGAACAGCAAAGATGTGAGTGAGCAAGATTGGGTGAGGAGTAGGAGATGAGGTTAGGGAAATAATTGTCTAGATTTTGAAGAGATATTTAAGTCAAGATAATTCTTTGCTATGGTGACTGTTGTATATATTGTCAGATGTTTCACAGCATCCCTGGCCTTTATCCGCTAGATGTCAGTAGAACTTCCCAGTTGTGGTAACCACAAATGCTTCCAGACATGGCCAGATTTTTTAGACTTGGGGAGCAAAGTTGTCTCTGATTGAAAAGCACTACTCTTCTAATTTTTATTTTATTTTATTGATTTTAGAGAGAGAGGAGAGGGAGAGAAACATCGATGAGAGAGAGCATCGATTGGCCGCCTCCTGCATATCCCCCACTGGGGATTTGGCCCACAATCTGGGCATATGCCCTGGCTAAGAATTGAACTGGCGACCTCTTGGTGCATAGGTCAATGCTCAACCACTGAACCACACTGGCTGGGCAGCACTACTCTTCTAAATGACTGTCAGTCCCTCTGGAGAAGACTTGCAGGAAGATTATGCTATGTACTTGTAGAAACGGTGCAGAGTCCTTAAGGGCGACCTAGTCTTTCCTCCATCAAGAGGCTATGGGTCTGTGAATTGACTAGGTCTGGAAACTGGGCAAATGTACGTGACTTCCACTGTGATGACTCAAGTCGGTTTTTGGCCACCAGATTTAGGCATTTTCGTGTTATACAGATTAAACTGCCCATCTATTTCATTCCTAGGAACATCGTGATCAATTAGCCACTGCCAAAGATCCCTGCGGGCCAAAGCATTCTGATTACCGGTACGTCCCTGTTGCCCTTATCATTGGGGTTAAGTGCTGCCATTTGGCCTCTGTTACTTTGGAATCCCATCATCCTCAGTGCCCATCTCAGTGGTGAGATTTCCCCATAGGCATGCCTGATATATAAAAGAGAGCAACCACACAGCTTTTTAAGTATGCAGAGCTCCCCTAACTAATATAGTGTCCCGTAGACTTTATCACTGATGGTATCAATCCTTTATTAATCAGAGGTCAGAAACCTCACAGTAATTTGAATAGGAAAAGTTTTATATAAAGAATTATTAACCAGTTACAGACAATTAACCCTAAGTTGGGAAGAGAACTTTAAGATATATAGAATAGCAGGTAGAGGGAGTAGCCACTAACTCCCAGGCTGAGGCAGAGTAGCAGGGATGTAACAAATTAGAAAGATGCCCTGTCTCAGCTTGAAGGCTGAGAGTTAGATCTTGTTGGAGATGGTATGTTCCAATGAATGCTGGACAAGTTTGAAGTGCTGCAGATTTTATTGGCAAACAGGGAAACCTCCCTTTGGGGTGCTGGCAGAGTCACAAGGAAGCTCCTTGCTGAACCTGCCTAAGAAGACAGCTGGGTCACTGGCAAAATTCTCTGGGAAGCCTTCCGCCCACTGGGGTACTGACAAAACTTTCTAGGAAACTAATCATAGGGTTGTGTGTGTTACTGGAGACTTGGTGGGAAGTTGGCACCTGGGAGAGAGTCATTGGGTGTCTTGCATGCTACTGGCTTCCACTGGAGCAAGCAGTTCAGAGTACAGTTTAATGAGAAGAGAACTTCCTTCTGGAGTATTCCTTTAGTGCCATCTGCTGACAAAGGTGGTTAACATTGTGCTAGTTGTCAAAGGAGAAATGTTCATAGTTTGCCAGCTCCATTACCATAAAACAAGGCAGAAAAGAATAGATTTGGAGTTGAGAAAAATACATTTATAATCGGTACACTCAGATATTTACATTTCTAGTACTCTTCATTCCTTTGCGTAAACCCTGATTTCCATGTGGTAACATTTTACTTCTTCCTGGAGGACTTAACTTTATTATGCTGCTGAATTCTTCCAGCTTTTGGACATCTGAAAAACTCTTTATTTCGCTATCAAAAAAAAAAAAAATAATAATAATGGTGGTAAAATACACATAACAAAATTTATTATTTTTGTAAGTTTATTGATTTTTATTACGGAGAGAGCGATAGAAACATCCATGTGAGACAGAAATATCAATGGGATGCCTCCTGCATGCCCCCTAATAGGGATCAAGCCTGCAACCCAGGCATGTGCCCTGACCGGGCATCAAACTGGGACCTCTTAGTCCATGGGATGATGCTCAGTTCACTGAGTCACACTGTCCTGGCCACATAACAAAATTTATTATCTTACCCATTTTATTGTTGTTGTTAATTCTTACCCGAAGATATTTTTCCATTGATTTTTAGATAAAATGGAAGGGAGGGAGAGGGGGGTAGAGAGACATTGATGTCAGAGAGACACATCAATTTACTGCTTCCCATCTGGGGCCAGGGATTGATCCTGCAACCCAGGTATGTGCCCTTGACCAGGTATCAAACCTGAGACCCTTTGGTCCTGGGGCCAATGCTCTAACTGCTGTGCCAAACCTGCCAGGACAATATTGAGCATCTTTTCATGTGCTTATTGACTATTTGCATATCTCTAGAGATGTCTGTTAAGTCTTTTCCCCATTTTGGAATCAGGGTGATTTTTGTTATTGAGTTTTAGGAGTTCTCTCTATATTCTGGATATTAATCCCTTATCAGATATAAGAGCTGTAAATATTTTAATTCAGTCGGTGAATTGCCTTTTTACTCTGTTGATACTGTGTTTTTTTTTGTTTTGTTTTTTTAATCACTCGAGGACATTTTTCCATTTTTTGTTCAGGTAGAGTGGGAGGGAGAGAGAGGAACAGAGAGAGAGAAACATCGATGTGAAAGGAACACATCGAGTGGCTGCCACCTGCACAACCGAACAGGGCCGGGGACAAACTGCAACCGAGGTACGCGCCCTTAGGGGGAACCGAACCCGGGTCTCTCAGGACCGCAGGCCGACACTCTAACCGCTGAACCAAACCGGCCAGGGCGATACTGTGTTTTGATGCACAAAATTTAAAACTTTGTATAAAGTCTTACTTGTTTATTTTTTGTTGCCTGTGCATTTGGTGTCATATTCATGCAGTCATTGCCAAATTCTATTGTCATGAAGCTTTTGTCCTTTGTTTATATCTAAGAATTTTATAGTTTTAGGTCTTTGATCCTTTTTAAGTTAATTTTCATATATGGTGTGAGGTAAGGATCCTATGTCATTCCTTTGCAAGTGGATATCCAGTTTTCCTAACATTTGTTGAAAAGATTATCCTTTTCCTATTGAATGGTTTTGGCATACCTTTGTCAAAATCATTTGACCATAAATGTGAGGATTTCTTTCTGAACTCTCTGTTCTATGGTCTGTATGTCTGTCTTTAAGCCAGAACTGCAATGTTTTTATTACTGGAGCTTTGTAGTAGTAAGTATTAAAATAAAGAAATGTGAGCCCTCCAGCTTTATTCTTCTTTTTTCAGGACCGTTTGGCTATGCAGGGTCTCTGGAGAGTCTATATGAGTTTTAGAATGCGTTATTCTAGTTCTGCAAAGTAAGTCATTGGAATTTTGATAGGTATTGAATCTAATTGGTAGGTTGCTTTGGATAGAATTGACATCCTAGCAGTATTAAGTCTTTCAATCCATTAATGTGGGATGCATTTCCATTTATTTATGTCTTTAATTTCTTTCAGTAATGCTTTGTAGTTTTCATTGTACAAGTGTTTTACCTCCTTGGTTAAATTATTTTCTAGGTATTTATAGTATTCTTTTTGATGCTATTGTAAGTGGAATTGTTTTTGTAATTTCCTTTTCAGATTGTTCATAGCTAGTATGTAGAAGTGCAACTGATTACTGATTTTTCTGTGTTGATGTCCTGCTACTTTGCTGAATTAATTTATTCTAACATTTTTTTTGGTGTGTAGAATATAGGGTTTTCCACATTTAAGATCATACCATCTGCAAACAAAGTTGCAAATTGAGTTTTTAAATATTCCTTAATTGGATGCCTTTGTTAGTTGCAGGATTTTCATAGATTCCATCTCAGGTTTAGATAATGTAATAGTACCTTCTACTATTAGTTTGCTGAGAGAGTTTTTTTTTTTTTTTAATACCCAATGGAGTTAAATTTTATCAAATGCTTTTTCTGAGTGCATTGCAAAGATCATGTAGTTAATTTCTTCTTTTTCAGTCTGTTCATTTGTTTTTTGAATGTTAAACCAACTTGCCTTTCTGTAATAAGTTCCATATAATTATGATGGATAATACTTTTAATATGATCCTGAATTAAGTTTATAATATTTTGATAAGAATTTTTGTATCCATGTTTATGTGCAATATTGATTAGAAGTTTGCTTTTATTTTATTTTTTCATTCTCACCCGAGAATATTTTTCTATTTATCCTAGGCTAGAGTGGGAGGGACAGAGAGGGAGAGAAAGGGAGAGAGGGAGAAACATTGACATGAGAGACAGACAGACATCAATATAAGAGATAGACACACACATTGATTGGTTGCCTCTTGCAGAACCCTGACCAGGGCTAGGGATTGAACTTGCATTTAGGTACTTGTCCTTGACCTGAATTGAATCCATGACCCTTCAGTACAAGGGCTGATGCTCTTAACTGCTTAGCTAAACTAGTCAGAGCTGAAATGCGGGAGGCAACCGATTGATGTTTCTCTCTCCCTCCCTCTCCTCCTCTTCTCTAAGATGAATTAAAAAAAAAAAAAAAAAGGTAGAGACATAGATTCTTGAAGTGTTCATAAAGGGTAACATATAGAAAAGAAGCCTGGTACACTTAGGGGTAATTTATCAATATAAACGAAGAAGGTGGTTGTGACAAAAAGGATGAAGTTGTCTTAGAGCAGGGGTTCTCAACCTGTGGGTCGCGACCCCTTTGGGAGTTGAATGGCTCTTTCACAGGGGTCGCCTAAGACATAACAGTAGCAAAATTACAGTTATGAAGTAGCAACAAAAATAATTTTATGGTTGGGGGTCACCACAACATGAAGAACTGTATTAACCCGTCGCGGCATTAGGAAGGTTGAGAACCACTATATCTCCTGGCAAAAACTTCATGTTAAAGGAACTCTTGGAAATAGATTAAAATGGAAAGGGCAAAATGTTGGTAGCTGAACCAAGCTTGCAAAGGATTATGACAGTTTGCGAAGGCATAGAAAAGATGCTTATTTTGTGTCATAAATTATCTGAGGAAAAGAAGATGGGGAGCACTATATAGTCTTGATAAGGTATTTTACAAAGAAATAAAATATTTGATTCTCAAAGTTTCTTTTGTTTTAAATTATAAAATTAATATTAGTTACACAGTTTTTAAAAATTTCCTTATATATTTACAAGGGATAAAATGTTTTGACAAAAATCTTGAAGAGCACAGAACAATTGTAATTTTTGTCCTTTGATTGTTATCATTGCTCTGTCAGTTTTAACTTTTGTCATTTTCATGTTTCTGCACTATAGTGCAAAGTGAGTATTGCCTTTATGAAAAGTATTTTTCCCCACAACAACTTATTATATTTTATAACTTGATAAAATGATTATCAAGATCATTACTATGAATAAACTTCAAAGTGTAAGTAGGGGATTTTTGAATGGGAGTAGCAATAGGCAAAGACTTGAATCACCACTGCGGGGGTGAGGAAGAGGATGAGATATTTAATTTGTGGTGGTCTGTTATAAGCATTAAAACGGAAGCTTCTGCTTAATTTTTGAGAATCTTGCTAATTTTATTTTATTTTTTAATCCTCATCTAAGGGTATTCTTCCATCTATCCTCAGATAGAGGGCGAGGGATGGAGGAAGGGAGACAGACAGACAGACAGACACATCAACTGGTTGCCCCCTGCACGATCTGACTGGGGCTGGGGACTGAACTGCAACCGAGATTCTCACCCTTGTCCAGAAACCCGCCACTGTTTGGTCCTCAGGCTGATGCTGCAACTGCCAAGCCAAAACGGCAGGGCATTATTCTTGCTAATTTTATTTTATTTTATTTTTTTAATTTATCTTTATTGTTGAATGTACAACAGATATACCACCTTTTTTCCCCATTGACACCCTCCTCCGCATTTCTGCCTCCTCCTGCCTCCACTACACTGTTGTCTCTGTTTATTGTTTATGCATATATGCATATAAGTTTTTTGGTTTTTCTCTTTCTGCCTAACCTCCCCTCTTCCTTTTGAGGTTCATCAGTCTAACAACCAATTTGTGCTTCTTAATTCCTTCAACTTTTTCACCCATCCTCCCAGCCCCCTCCCATCTGGCAACCAACAAAAAGTTCTCTGTATGTATGAGTCTGTTTCTGTTCTGCTTGCTGATTTTGTTTGTAGATTCAATTGTTGATAGATACGTATTTATTGCCATTTTATTCATATTTTCTCCTTCAAGAAGACCCTTCAACCTTTTATATAATATTGGCTTGGTGGTGACGAACTCCTCCTTTAGCTTTATCTTATCTGGGAATCTCTTTATATGGCTATCGATTTTAAATAATAGCTTTTTAGGTTAGAGTAATCTTGGTTGTAGGTGTTGCTTTTCATCACTTTGAATATCTCTTGCCACTCCTTTCTCGTCTGCAAAGTTTCTTTTGAGAAAGCAGCCTATAGTCTCATGGGAACTCCTTTGTAGGTAACGAACTGCTTTTCTCTTGCCACTTTTAAGAGTCTTTCACCTTTGCATTTGATGATGCTGTGTCTTGGTGTGGACCTCTTTGGGTTCATCTTGTTTGGGACTTTCTGTACTTCCTGGACTTGTATGTCTGTTTACTTCACGAAGTTAGGGAAGTTTTCTGTCATATTTTTTCAAATAGGTTTTCAACTTCTTGCTCTCTCTCTTTTCCTTCTGGCATCACCATGAGGCGAATATTGGCATGCTTTAAGTTGTCCCAGAGGCTCCTTACACTGTCCTCATTTTTTTTGGATTTTTTTCTTTTTGCTGTTCTGAATGGGTGTTTTTTGCTTCCTTATATTCCAAATCACTAGTTTGCTTCTTGGCTTCACCAACTCTACTGTTTTTATTTATTTTTTTAATCCTCACCCAAGGATATTTTTACATTTATCTTCAGACAGAGTGGGAGGGAGAGGTAGAGAGAAAGAGAGAAACATCGATGTGAGTGAGACACATTGATTGGTTGTCACCCGCACAACCCCATTTGAGGCCGGGGCCGAACTGCAACCGAGGTATGTGCCCTTGGACGGAATCGAATCCGGGACTCTGGTCTGCAGGCCTACATTCCGACCATTGAGCCAAACTGGCCAGGGCTCACCTACTCTATTATTGATTCCCTGTAAATTATTCTTTATATCAGTAGTGCATCTTTCATTTCTGACTGGTCCTTTTTTATGTTGTTGATGTTCTCACTAAGTTACTTTGAGTTCTCCTTAAGATTCTTGAAGTTCTCACTAAGTTCCTTGAGCATCCTTATAACCAATGTTTTGAACTCTGCATGTGATTGATTGCTTTTCTTCATTTTGTTTAGTTATTTTCCTGGAATTTTGTTCTGTTCTTGCATTTAGAACATGTTTTTTTGTCTCCTCATTTTGGCTGCTTCCCTGTGTTTCTTTCTGTGTAGATTTGCTATGTCTACTGGGCTTCGTAGGGTGGCCTATAGTTGTAGATGTTCTATAGGGTCCAGTGGCACAGCCTCCCTTATCACCCCAGCTGGGCCCTCGAGGTGCACCCCTTGTGTGGACTGGACATCTTTCCTTGTAATTGAGTTTTGATTGCTGTTGGTCCATCAATGGGAGGTATTTACTCAGGTTGGTCAGCTGCGCGGACTGACTGTGCCCACTGACTACTGGCCCCTGGCTCCTTTGGAGGGTCAGCTGTTTAGGGGCCCACCATATAGAGCAAGACTTACTTCAGTAAGTCTCTGGTTACCCACTGAGTCCACTCACTGAGTGTGTCACTTGTGGAGGTGATTGGGTGGTGGTGCATCAACATGATCTACAGCTGTCCACTGGGTGTGCCGACTCTTGGGCAAGGTCAGTCACTACTTGTGTTCTACCTGGGGCCACCTGGCATAAGCTACAAAGTGATTTGCCGATAGCTGCTGCTTGTGCTGGGCTTGGAGGTGCCCAGGGAAAGCCAAGTTGTGAACCAAGGCTGGCTGCTTCTAGTGCCAGGCCTGGGTCCACTTAGTGAGAGGTATGGGGCTTGCTGAGACCAGATGCTGCTTGTTTGAGAGATTTTAGGAAAATCTGAAGCAGAATCAGAGACAGGCCAGTCCTGTGGTAGAGCCATTGGAAACAGCTTGGGTGGACCTGAAAGTTGGGTGGGGCAGGGTCTCAGGGAATCACCAGGATGGGGCAAACAGTGTGAACCTGGTTCTGGAGTCCTAGATATGGCTCCAGTTTGCTGCGCTAGGGAAGGGCTCACCAAAGGAACAGGGCCTCCAACAGCAAGTCTGTCTGGGGGAAAGCTGCCTCTCCAGTCCTCGCCCCATTTCTTCCCCTATGTCTCTGGTGCCTTTCAAGCTGCCTCCCCAAAGCCGGAGTCCAGAAGGAGCGAGTCCGAGTAAGTCTGTGCTTGAGCCCTTTATGAATTGCCTGGGACTCTAGAAGCCTCAGCCTCCATCAGCCTCAGTTCCTACTGGTTTTTATAGCCAGAAATTTTGTGGATTTCTCTTCCTGGCACTGGAACCCTATGCTGGGAGCTGGGTGTGGGACAGGGACCCCTTACTCCTCTGGGAGCACCTTCACAACCAAGGTAGCCTTCCTGATATTTACACCACAGGTGGATGAGGGACCAGTCCATCTGTGCCTCCTGCACCTCCGCCCCTCCAACAGTCTCAATGTGGTTTCTTTTTTAATTTTGTAGTTGTAGGACTTCCATTCAGCTCGATGTCAAGTTGTTCTGAATGATGGTTGTTCAGTAGTTTAGTTGTAATTTTGATCTGTCTGATTCTTGCTAATTTTATTTTATTTTTTATTTTTTTAATTGTCACCTGAGAACATTTTTCCATTTTTTGTTCAGATAGAGTGGGAAGAAGAGAGAGTGAGAGAGAGAGAGAGAGAGAGAGAGAGAGAGAGAGAGAGAGAGAGAAACATCGATGTGAAAGGGACACATCGAGTGGCCGCCACCCACTCGACCAACCAGGGCTGGGGACAAACTGCAACTGAGGTACATGCCCTTAGCAGGAACCGTACCCAGGTCTCTCTGGACCGCAGGCCAATGCTCTAACCGCTGAGCCTAACTGGCCAGGGCTATTTATTTATTTTTTAAATGATCATTTTATTTTTTTGTCCTCACCTGAGGACATTTTTTTCGTTTTTTGTTCAGATAGAGTGGGAGGGAGAGAGAGGAAGAGAGAGAGAGAAACATCGATGTGAAAGGGACACATTGACTGGTTGGTACGTGCAACTGAGGTACGTGCCCTTAGCGGGAACTGAACCCGGGATTCTCTGGACCGCAGGCCTACATTCTAACTGCCGAGCCAAACCGGCCAGGACTGATTCTTGCTAATTTTAAAGTGTACTCTAGAATGTTCATGTTTTTAATATAGATAAGTTTTAAATTACTTATTAATTAATAGTAATTCTTTAATTCAGCAAACATTTATTGAACTTATGTTATGGGTATTATTGTAGGTGCTAAGCATACAGCAGTAAGGAATTAAAAAAAATCTCTCTATACTGAGGTACACCCCCTGCTGTGAGAAATGTGGAATCTCTAATCCTTTACAATTTTAATTCATTAGGGTTTTATTGAAATAAACTAGATTATTTATTTATTTATTTTTAAGTCCTCACACAAGGATATTTTCCCCTTTATCTTCAGATAGAGTGGGATGGGGGGAAAGAGAGAGAGAAACGTTTTTGTGAGAGAGACACATTGCCTGCATGACCCTGACCAGGGCAGGGACCAAGTTACAACCAAGGTACATGCCTGTTATCAGTATCAAACCCATAACTCTTTGGCCCGAGGGCTCGATGCTCTTAACCACTGAGCCAAGCCGGCCAGGATGAAACTAGATTATTTTAAATTTTTGTGTAACTTGAAAGGCTTTTGTATAAAAAAATACTCATTTTTTAAAATGATTTCTTTTTTAGATAGTCTATAGAATGGAGTTAAAACTTCACATTTGTATTACCCCTTTTATTTGTCAGCAGATAGATCTACCAAAAGAATGGGATATTTCATGGTGTAGCCTTTGAAATATGTATGGTTACTTGACTCCTTATAGCATCCTCAACTTTGGAGTAAAATTCCTATATTAGTTATCATGGACACATGTGCTGTAGTAGTGCTAGGAAAGAGAGTTGTGAATTTCCCTTGTTTGGGAAGTTGAGTGTGTGTGGGTTGTGTAAGATGGTATCATTAAAGAGTTGTAACTTTAGCTCAGTCACAGAATCTGAGTAGGTGTTTACTGTTGAATTAAGACTGGAAACGCTTGAGCACTGTGCACAATGGTCCAGAGGCATAAAACTATTTGAGAGATTGGGTGAGCTACAGGTTATTTATAACAGCTCTAACAGCTTTGGGGATGGGGACATAATGGGAACATAAAGGCAGGAAACAGTGAAGTACTATAGGCCAGGTATTGGAGGAGAGTCAGAAGTTTGGGCTTTTTTCTGGGGATCCTTTTTCAGAGAGCTCTCTGTCTCTGTCTCTGTCTCTGGTTCTCTGTCTCTGGTTCTCTGTCTCTCTCTGTCTCTTTGTCCATTCTGTCAACCTCTCAATACCTCCATTTCTTCATTTATAAAATAGAGGTGTTAACATACTTATTTAATGAGACTTTAGGGAAGCTAACTTGAATTAAGTAAATTTAAAAGTTGAAAACAATGCCAGGCCACAGGGTGAGGTTCCTGATAAGTGTTAATCACTAATTACAGTGATTTGGGAACCATTGCCTCAGGTCACCTAAATAATTCCATAGTTGGGCAGCTGATAGAAATTAGAGTCATAGATGATTACTAACTACATAGAAAGATTTTTATTCAAAAGTCAAAAATGTAAAATAAAATTAAAAAATGGAAATTTAACAATAAGATAATATCCCCCCCCCCCCAAATTGAGGAAGATGAATAAAACTTCATGCCAAGTGGTAGAGAAGTTCTTGAGAAACAACAGGAACTCACCTTATTCATATATGCTCTTTAATTTCATGATTCTACTTCTTGGGATTTATCATATATATGTGATCACACACATACACTCACATACACATGTGTACACTGATGTGTATAAGCCAATTTATATGCACAAGGATAGCAACTATAATATTTGGAAAAAAGTGTGAAGCGACGTGTCTATATATATACCTATATATAAAACAATGAAAGACTATGTAGTTACTATAAAGAGTGAATTGGATCTCTGTATAATGAGAACTTTCCTAGATACATTAGGTATTTTTTTTAAAAAGGGGAATTTATATATCCACTTGTGTCTTTGCTAGTCGGAGAAAAAATGATATCTTCATTTTGACTTCAGATGAGATTGAATGTTTAGTGATTGTTTGGTGTCTTCAGTCATTTTCTGTTGGGGTGCTGCTCTTTAGTGGATGTCAAGATTGCTTATTGATAGGGCATTAACCATTGTGATATTAATTCAAACTTATTTCCAAGATTGTGTTTAGGTTTTTACAGACAATTTTAATTTAAAGTATTTTTTTTTTTTTTTTTAATCCTCACCTGAGGACATTTTTCCATTTTTTACTCAGATAGAGCAGGAAGGAGAGAGAGGAAGAGAGAGAAACATCGACGTGAAAGGGACACATCGAGTGGCCGCCACCCACACGACCCAACCAGGGGGCTGGGGACAAACTGCAGCCAAGGTACATGCCCTTAGCGGGAACTGAACCTGGGTCTCTGTGGACCGCAGACTGACGCTCTAACCACTGAGCAAAACCGGCCAGGGCTAAAGTATTTTTAAATTATATTTTTAATCCTCATCTGAGGATATTTTTCCATTTATTTTTAGATAGAATGGAAGGTAGGGAGGGAGAGAGAGAGAGAAAGTGAGAGAGAGAGACACACCTATTGGTTGCCTCCCGCATGACCCTGACTGGGCCTGGGGATTGAACCTGCAAGCCAAGCTCTAATCACTGAGCCAAACCAGCCAGGGCACACTTTCAACTTTTAATATGGTCAAGCTTATTAAATTGTCTTAGAGGATTTGTTTCTGTTTACGGTTAGAAGACTTTCCTATCTTGTAGTGTCTTCATTTTTTTTTCAGTTTTTAATTTATTTGAACTTTTTTATGGTGTCAGTTGTAAAGTGGTGACTTAAAAAAGTTTTACCTTAAATGGTTACTGGTCATATTCTAATTAAGTATACTTTGGACTTTGTATTTTAAATTTCATTTCGTAAATCTATTCATTGCCTTGCCAGTATCACATTTTAATTAATTGTACATATCTTTAATATATGGTTTGGCATATTTTTCTTCTTGTTACTATTACAATTCAACATTTTCTTGGATAGTCTTCTTACTTTTATTCTTCCAGATGTCCTTGATAATGGTTTTTGTCTCAATCCACCTTTCCTATTTTGTGAGGAAATTGAGTTCTTCATAGTATTGATTTTTTTCTCTTTGTAATCGTGTATTACCTATTTACCCTCTGAAAAGTTTTGTAGTTGTTTTCATAATGACTTTATGTATTTCTTAACTTTATTTTCAGAACTTTTTTTTTTATCCTCACCTGAGGGAGGACATTTCTGCATTTATCTTTGGATAGAGCGGGAGGGAGAGAGGGAGAAAGAGAGAAACATTGATGTGAGAGAGAGACATCAAGTGGCTGCCACCCACACGACCCCAACTGGGGCCAGGACAAACTGCAACCGAGGTACATGCCCATAGTGGGAACCAAACCCCGGACTCTTCGGTCCACAGGCCAGTGCTCTAACCACTGAGCCAAACTGGCCAGGGCTATTTTCAGAACTTTTTATATGTAGTTTTATTGTGAATTGGATTTTTTCATTATGTTTTATTTTATTTAAAAAATATTTTTTTGCCCTGGCCAGTTTGGCTTAGTGGTTAGAGCATAGGCCCGCGGACCAGAGAGTCCTGTGTTCTGTTCCCACTAAGGGCACGTACCTTGATTGTGGTTCATTCCTGGCCCTGGTTGTTGTCATGCGAGTGGCAGCCAGTTGATGTGTCTCTCTCATATCGATGTTTCTCTCTCTCTCTCTCTTCCTTCTTTTCTCTCTCCTTCCCGCTCTATCTGAAGATAAATGCAAAAATGTCCTTGGGTGAGGATTAAAAAATATATTTTTTTCTTTATTGATTTTAGACAGAGAGGAGGGGAGAGGGAGGGAGAGAGAAACATTGATTGGCCACCTCCTGCATAACCCTACTGGGGATTTGGCCCACAACCTGGGTATGTGCCCTGACTGGGAATTGAACCCGTGACTGCTTGGTGCATGGGTCAACGCTCAACCAGTGAGCCACACCAGCCGGGTGTTCTTGATTTGTTTGAATGTTGAATTTTAAAAAGAGTCACTCTATTGAAATGTGTTCTTACTACAAATACATTTCAATCTACTATCTTAGACTTTTCAAATAGACTAGCATATTACCTATAAAAAATGATAATTTTGTTTCCTTTTCACTTCTTATATGTTTTTTGCTTATTGCATAGAATAGAACTTTAAAAACAAGGTAAAATAATGCTGATATTACCATTTTATGGTAAATATTTGATCTTGCTGCCAACTTCAATTCATTGTAAATGAACACCTGAATTGAGTTGAGAACAATTCTGAGAACGTATCCATACTTTGTAGGAAAGATTGCTGTGGTGATTAGTAGCAGATCATTTGTGGTGGAAGGTGAGTCTTAGTAGGAAGAGAGTGTTAGGAACCAAGTATTTATGATCCTTGTTAATTTCACTAATAGTTTGAGAGAAATATTCTTTTTTTTTTTTTTTTTTATCCTTATCCGAGGACATTTTTTGATATTTTGTTCAGATAGAGTGGGAGGGAGAGAGAGAGAGAGAAACATCGATGTGAAAGGGACACATCGAGTGGTCGCCACCCACACGACCCAACCAGGGCTAGGGACAAATTGCAACCGAGGCATGTGCCCTCAGCGGGAACCAAACCCGGGTCTCTCCAGACCGCAGGCCGATGCTCTAACCACTGAGCCAAGCCGGCCAGGGTGAGAGAAATATTCTTTAACATGTTAAACAGTTACATTCTATTCTATGTATTTGTTAAATTACCTAGTGGAAAAGTCCTTGCTTATGCAATACTTGTGAAAACCACACATGAACAAATGGCACTATTATTTTATTTTTTTTAAATCCTCACCCGAGAACATTTTTCTATTTATCTTCAGATAGGGAGGGAGGGACAGAAAGGGAGAGAGAAACATTGATGTGAGAGGGACACATTGACTGGTTGCCTCCTGCACCACCCAACCAGTGCTGGGGAAGAACCCCAACCTAGGTACGTGCCCTTGACCAGAATCAAACCTGCAGGTCATTGGTACACAGGCCGATGCTCTAACTACTGCTCAGGACCAAATGGCATGATTATTAAGAAAAACTAAGCCCTGGCTGGTTTGGCTCAGCGGTTAGAGAGTCGGCCTCTGGACCAATGAATGGTGGGTTTGATTCCAGTCAAGGGCACGTACCTCAGTTATGTTGTCCCCAGCCCTGGTCAGGTTGTGTGGGAGGCAGCCAGTCGATGTGGCTCTATCACATCGATATTTCTCTCTGTCTCTCTCCCTCCCTCCTTCCTACTTTATCTGATGATAAATAGAAAAAGAGTATCCTCGGGTGAGGAATTAAGAAAACACTAAAAAACATGACTTTGGAGTATATTGTTAAATTCAAAAAGACTTTCTTGTATTAAAATGTGTAGCTATGTATAACTATTACCATCATTTAGCATGATTTTTCATAGTGTTTCTCAAATGTTATCCTTCATAGAGGTTCTATGGTTAAGTATATTTAGGAAAGTGCTGGGTGAAACAAAGCAGTGTAGGTTTCTTTAGTTTTAGACTTCTTAGTATTTAATAAATTAATAACCACTGTTAATTACTGAAAAAAAAAATAGATTTGTATTTCTTATATTAATTTGATGACAGAACTGTTCTTAAAACATCTTGCAGGTTTTGCACAGCAAATGCTGAGAAATGCAAAGTATAACATTAAGTTAATAAAAAGATTGAGAGATTATACGATAAAACAGGTCCTCGATTGACTATTTCATTCAAGATCATTGTAACAATCGGATGCCTTAAGAACTTAACTTGTGCACTGACTGATGTGGCTCAGGTGGTTGAGTGTCATCCCATGCACTGAGAGGTCACCGGTTTGATTCCTGGTCAGGGCACATACCCAGGTTGCAGGCTCAATCCTGAGTGAGGGGTGTGCAGGAGTCAGCTGATCAGTTTCTCTCTTATCAGTGTTTCTCTCTCTCCCTCCCTCTACCTGACTGACTCTCTCTTTAAAATCAATGAAAACTTTTTTTTAAAGAACTTGTTTATATCATTAACCTTTGGTAAAATTGGTGTCATTATACATCATTTCACTTAAAGTCACAGAACCTATCAATGATGTTAAGTTAGGACTTAAACTGTACAATATCCTAGGGCCTATGGTATCCCAGGATGTTGATTGTTCAGTTCAGTGTTGATTCAGAGTTTTGCATTGTTCTCAAGATATGTTAGTAAGTTCTCAGTAATTGTTTATTGAGAGCACTTACTGTCCCCATTTATTATTATTACAAGTATATATGATCCTTTCTATTTTGTAACAGAAAAGTGATTTTTAAAAAAAAATTTTGTGGGGGTTTGTGAGTTTTAATCTGAATTGTGAGCCTTAATGAACTTATTTTGTTCATTCTAAATTTTATTTTATTCTATTCAGCAGTGTTTATGTTGTTGTGTATTTTTATACTTTGGGTTGAAAATTATAGCCTTTAGGTAGTTGGGACGGATACCAAGAAAATGCTCAACGAATATGATAGTAATATTATTTTTCTTTTTTCTTTTTTCAGTTTGAGCAGAAAACTGGTGCAGTTTTTGACGAAATTGTAGAGAACTGTAAGTACATTTTAGAAAAAAACCAATCATGTATTTAGATAGATAATATATAAGTCTAGATAGATCATTTATCTATAACAGGACTTATTAATGCGATGATCCAATTTGATTTAGTTGAGATCTCACACCTTCTTAGTATTTTCAGCAATTTAATCTGAATTGTGAGCCTTAATCTTATTTGTAGTAAATGTTTTATTCTCACTGTTATTAAGGTTGACATATAGCCGCATTTTGTGTATGTGTGAAGTATATAGAAATTTATATACCACTTAATAAAGGTTTCTACTTTTGTTTATAGGGTCTCTTAATTTTCTCTATATATTTTTTTCCATTGCACATGATTTTCTTTAAAAAAAACGAAAACAAAAAATACACCTCTGTTTCTTAAAATTTTCAAAGAATATATTCAATTTTATAGTTCAAAAGCAAATAAAGCTGAAAATGAAAACCTTTGTCTTTACCATTCTCCAAAGATAACCAGTTTTAAAAGTTTAATATATATCTTTCCCGACTTTTTTTGTGTGACTATATGTATATGTATGTATGATGGCTGCAGTTTATGTATGTGTAGGGAATTCATATGAATTGTTCTTGCTTTTTTCATTCAACGCTAAGACATCTTTTTATGTCTGTGGGTTGAACCTATTGCATCTTTTCTACCGGCTACTCAGTATTTTATTGTATGGCTATACTATAATTTAACTGATTTCTTCTTTTATACATGTGCATAATATTTTTAATTTCTCACTATTATAAGTGATATGGAGTATGTATTCCTATATACACCTTTGTCTACTTGTTGAAGTGTTTCTGTAGGATAAATTCTAAGAATAGAATTGATGAATCATCACTGGATGTTCATGTACTTGTTTATGAAAGGTTAATTTTGTCATCTAGAATTCCTAAGTTGGGAAATGTGTATTTCTTTTGTTTTGTTTTTTTAAGTTTATTTTCTCAAGTAGGATATGTGAGTACATCTTTCTCTTTGAAGTTAGTTAATATTGTTGAGTGATAACAGTTTTTATGCTACATATTAAGAGGTAACTAGTTCTCCTGATCTTTAGTGGATTTAGTTGTCTTTTTTCTTGCATGTAAGAAAGTAAATTAGGCTTCAGCTAGCTTATCCAGAAGAAACTTTAGAAGTATATTGGAGTGTTTCACAGACTTTAGGTAGGAGGTAAAGAACAGATTTCTTCTAGGAAACTCAGTGAGAGGAGACCATGGGACTGCCCTCTCTGTGCTGCCAAAAATCAGTTATGTTCCAGAGACTTATTCTCTCTGTATGTTCATTTTAAATTTCAAGTTCCTAGGGAAAAGATTATGATTGTGCCAGCTTAGATCTAATGTTTATCTTTGACCCAATTGTCTGTGGTCAGGGAAAATTAGGTTAGAAAGTAAAACATGGCTGTTAGGAGGAGAGCTATCCCTCAGCCTCTACTACTCACTCTCATTAAGTAATTTTTTTTTTTTTTTATCCTCACCTGAGGGCATTTTTCTGTTTTTTTTTTTTTGTTGTTCAGGTAGAGTGGGAGGGAGAGAGAGGAACAGAGAGAGAGAGAGAGAAACATCGATGCGAAAGGAACACATCGAGTGGCTGCCACCCGCACAACCGACCAGGGCCGGGGACAAACTGCAACCGAGGTACGTGCCCTTAGCGGGAACCGAACCCGGGTCTCTCAGGACCGCAGGCCGATGCTCCAACCGCTGAGCCAAACCGGCCAGGGCACATTAAGTAATTTTTGATTACCTTCTTCTGGACACGCCTTTGCTCAAGTCTATATACTGTATGTTGTAGTAATAGAAATTAACAAATAGCTGTCTAATGAAGGTTTTAACCTGATGCTTTGTTTGTGAAAGATATTGAATAGCAACTATCTTAAAGTGGCAGCAGGAATCTTAAAGCATTAACCAAGCTGCTGTATTTGGGTCCCTATACCTAGTACTTTGGGTTTATGTTTGTGGTCATTGGTGCTTTTCTGCACCAACCCCGAAAACATTTTTAGGCTGGAGTTTTACAAGCAGGGAATTTTATACCAAATGTTGAGTGCAAGTGGTGTGGTAAAGATTACTCTATATCTCCTTCTTTCTAGTTGATTATCGTTAAGGGACTGTTGAAGGCTTTGCACTTGCTAGATTGGAAGGGGAAACTGGCCTCTCTCCATGAAGGGGATCCAGGAACATAGATAGGAGGTAAAAGGGAGACTGCTATAAATGTAGAGGGTATTCAGACAGTGTCTGATTCTAAACATGGTCATTCAAGGCCTACCATTTTGTCTTGAGGTCTATATCCAGAAAAAAGGAGATTCAGTGTTTCTCAGGTAAATGTGTCAAACACTAGACCTACCATGTATTCATTGTCCAAAACCACTGGGACATGGGGATTAAGATACTTGTTTTGTAGATCAAATTCAGCCCTCCTAGGATATAGCCCTTGTGAAACTTTCAGCAAAATACAGTATCTGCTCATTGTTGGCACACACAGACTGACAGAGTTTAACCCAATCAATGAGGAAATTGGGAAATTTGGTTTACACATGAAGAAGCTGAGTTGACCTTCCAAAGATGTAGTGTTTTCAGTGAAAGGGATTTAAAAAGAAAAAAAGGCTTCAACATTTCATGCAAGTCAAAGAGAAAATAGGGTTGTCTAACTTCTAGTTCATCATGTCAGAAGAATCTGTGCTATGGATTTTATAAGATACATGGTGGCAGAGGAAGTGACTGATACTGTGGATTATCCTAACTCATGTTCCCTTAACTGTTGCCAATTAATGTGAAGTTTGAAAGAAATTCAAGTAGAATAGAGACGTTTTTTAAAAGTACACTCAGATAGTTGTTTCCTTATATCAAGGACTATTATTTATTTAGTACTTCTTAAAGAATTACCTGGTCATTTGCCTATGGTTAATTTTCTTACTCATAGAATAAGTTCATTGAACATAACAGACTTGACAACTTCAAGGGGAAAATTATAGCATTGCTGATTTCTTGAAATACAGTTATTTGAATTCAAAAAGTTATTCATATTATTTTGATTACTTGCAATGTATGAGTTTATTTGTGGAAAACGTTACATGTTTTATCTTTTAAAAATCCTAATAATAAATTGTAATAACTAGTAGAATAGGTTCAACTATGTATAATAGCAACACAGTAGAAACTTATTTTTCATATAAAAGAAGCTCAGATGATGACATGTCTCTAGTTATCAGGAGCCCAGGGCCTTCTGGCTTTCTGTGTCACATCATTAGCACATGGCTTCCAACCCCTCATGTTCTAAGCTGGCTATTGTATCTGTAGCCTGCTGTGGGGTAGGGAGAAGGACAAAAAGGACCACTTCTTAATAGAATCAGCTTGTAAAAGAAGTTGCCTAGACATTCTACCTGTGTACTTCAGTTTATATCTTATTAGCTACCCTAATTTCAAAGAAAACTGGGAATTGTAGTCTTTTAGCTGAACCCGTTGTTGCCAACAATAAAATGAAGGATCTCTTTGTTACTAGGTATGCAGTCTCTTCTATAACAACCCTCTAGACAAAGATACTACAACTCTCTCTCTTTTATTAAGAGGGAAAGTAAGGCTTAGAGACATTATTTAACTTTTAGGTAGTGCAATCAGGATTTTAATTCAGGTTTACCTAACTCCAAAGCTCCTCCTTTTAAATCTTTCATTACCTCTTTCTGAACTGCCCCATAGTTTATTGGAATCACAGGTCTTTAAGAATAATTATTTGCTAGAAATAAAAAAATAATTTGTAAGATAACTTAGAAATATTTTAATAAGTAGTAACCATGACAAGTTTTTGTGTCTTTCTATGCAGTATCAATGGCAGTTTGTGTTTTAATTATAATGTATCAGTGCAGCTCAGTTTTGAAAAGAACTGATAAGTTGAGCAGTTGTTTTGTTTTCACACCAGAACTACTTAAATATTTCTGTTTACAAGGTCTATTGCTGACTATCATTTGGGTCCTTCCAACACGGTGAAGGAATATTTTTATCAAGATTGAAACCAAAGCCAAAAAAAGTCTTCTTTAGGGTATAAACATGGGTACAAAATTGAGATGACTTTAAATAAAAACACCTCACCATTCTCAATAATTTTTTAGTTTAATAAACAAGAATTTTTCTGAATTAAATTATATAAAGTTTTGAATGAATAAAATGGACTAAACTAATTTTTGTTTTATCTCTAAATTGCTAAAAGGTCTGGAGTTACACAAACAGTTTGTAGTTATATTTTAAGATTATCTTTAAAATTGAGTGGTTGCAGGGAAATTTTGACACTGAAAAGAAGATAAAAGTTTTATATGTATTTTAGTTTAGGTTGATCAATAGAGTAAGAGTCTGGTAAAGAGTGAAAGTATATTGCAAATGTTTGACTATAAGGTGATTCCAGATATAGGGTGCTCATCCATTTTCTAATGAAAAGATCTAAAAATGGAAAATTTTGCCATTTAGAATACATGTTCTCTTAGATATAGGGATAAAAGTCAGATGTCTGCTGATCATTTGTTAATTATATACATAATTAAACCTAATTATGTTAATATCATTAACTTAGAAAATTTTGTTTTTCTTCCAGTTATTTTTAGGTTTTAATCCTCACCCGAGGATATTTTTTTCCATTTATCATCAGATAGAGTGGGAGGGAGGGAGAGAGAGAGAGAAGGGGAAATATCGATATGAGAGAGACATATCAACTGGTTGCCTCCTACACAACCTGACCAGGGCTGAGGACAGTCCGCAGCTGAGGCAGGTGCCCTTGACCATAATCAAACTCGTGATTCATTGGTCCTTGGGCTGATGCTCTAACCATTAGCAAAACTGGCCAGGGCCAGATAGTATGATCTATAAAGCCTAAAATGTTTACTGTCTCTGTTGCAACAACTCAACTTTGCTTTTGTAGCATGAAAGCAGCAATAGACAATACAAAAAGGAGGCTAATTTTTAAATTTAATTTAACATAATTTTCATGTGTCAGGAAATAATTTTCTTTTGATTTTTTTTTTTTTTATGTTTTAAAACTGTGAAAATCATTCCTTATAGGTGATAGGAAAATAACAGGTGGCTTCTAGATTTGGCATGTAGGCATAGTTTACCTGTCCCTGCTGTAGTTTATATGTGGGGAGGTGATTGCTCAGGCCTAAGGTGTGTACATTCTCAACTTTACTAGAATGCAAAACTTATTTTTCTAAATAGTTTTATCCATTTATGTTTCTACCATTGGTTAGCGTTTTGGTCATTATGCATCTGGCCAACACTTGATATCATTATTATTATTATTGTTATCATCACTATTTTTATCCTTATCTGAGGACATTTTTTCCATTTTTTGTTCAGATAGAGTGGGAGGGAGAGCGAGGAAGAGAGAGAGAGAGAGAAACATCGATGTGAAAGGGACACATCAAGTGTTTGCCACCTGCACAACCCAACTGGGGCCAGGGACAAACTGCAATCGAGGTATGGTGCCCTTAGCGGGAACCGGACCCGGGTCTCTCTGGACCACAGGCCGACGCTCTAATCGCTGAGCCAAACTGGCCAGGGCAACACTTGATATTATTAAGACTTTTAAACTTTGTGAATATGGTAGATATAACATGGAATTCATTTTTTTAAAATATTTGGATTTCCCTGATTAATAATTTAGTTGAATACATTTTCATATTTATTGGCCATTTCAGATAACCTCATTTGTAAAATGACTGTTCAGTTAAAACTTTTGCCCAGTTACTATTGGGTTGTTGGTCTTTTCTTAATTGCAGGAGTTCCCTGAATATTATGATGAATAAACGTGTCAGTTATAAGTATTGCAAATAAAGTCTCTTAATTCATGACTTGTCTTTATGAAGTCTTTTCATAAACAGATATTAATTTTAACATAGATGAATGATAACAGTTGTATCAGTCTTTTTCTTTATGGTTTGCTCCCCCCATTACACTGAAGAAAATTTTTCCTAGGCTGAGGTCTGTCAGAAAGACCTATAATATTATTTCCTAAAATGTTCATTTTTTTAAATCTTTTATATGGAGCCCTTGAATTATCCTAGATTTAACTTTTTATGGCTTGGGTTAGGGAACTAATTTTATTTCTTTTCATAATGTTGACATTATTTCACCACCATTTATCAAATACCTACTTTCTTTTCTCAGTGATCTATAAAGTTATTCTATGATGTATATCTGTAGGCTTTTTTCCCATGTTCTCAGTTAATGTTTCATTGGACTATTTGTTTATTCCTGTGCCTGTACCATGTTGTCTTAGTTAATTTAGTTACAATAAATCTTAATAATCTTATGGTTCGTAATCCTGAAAATTGTTCTTCAGGAATGTTTTGCCTATTTTTGCCACTATTCATTTTAGAAGTACCTCGCCAAGTCCCTAACAAAACAAAATTAAATAACAAAATCTTGTTGGGAATTTGATTGGAATTGTCTTGAATCTATACATCAAGAAAGAGAATTGACATGTTTATGATATCAAGTCTTCTTATCTATGAACTTGGTATGTCTTTCCATTCATTAAAATCTTTAATACCTTAGAATACAGTTTTACGATCTAGCCCAGCTGGTGTGGCTCAGTGGATTGAGCATCGATCCATGGACTGAGAGGTCCCGGTTTGATACCCAGTCAGGGCACATGTGCCAGGGTTACAGACTTGATCCCCAGTATGGGGTGTGCAGGAGGCAATTGATCGATGTATCTCTCTCACATCAATGTTTCTCTCTCTCTCTTCTTTCCTCTCTCTCTAGTAAAATTTAAAAAAAAACTAAAAAACAAAAAGTATTATAATCTACTCTACAGAGCTTTTTATTTTATATTTTAGCATTTAAGTTTTATTTAATTTGAAATATATTTTTGGAGTTAGGATAAGATTGGATTCTACATTATTTTTAGATGAGTAGCTGATTGCACTACCGTATGTTAAATAATTCATCTTTTCATCTAAATAATTGATATTTTCATCACTGAATTGTCACTGCTGAAATATACTAAAACTGTATTTGTGGGAATCTCCTTTTGAAAGTTCTGTAACATTCTATTAATTTATATATATTTATATCTTAATACCAAATATTTCTATACCAGTATCATTTATTTTATTTGTATATATTATTAGAAATGTCTTTTTGTTTATTTAGGTCTTTTATTTCTCTCAGCAATGTTTTGTATTTTTCAGAATACAGGTCTTGTACATATTTTGTTATCCCTATATATTTTAGATTTCTTATGCTATTATAAATGAAATTTAAAAAATTAAATTTGTTGAAGTATAATGTATAGATAATAAAATGTTGCTGATACAGCTAGATATTCATATATAAAAATTATTTGTTTTGACTCTTACATTACACTATATACAAAACTAACTAGAGATCGATGGCAAATCTAATCATAAAGTTAAGGCTAAAACTATAAAGTTTCAGCCCTGGCCGGTTTGGCTCAGCGGTTAGAGCGTCGGCCTGTGGTCCGGAGAGACCTGGGTTCGGTTCCCGCTAAGGGCACGTGCTTCGGTTGCAGTTTGTCCCCGGCCCTGGTTGGTCGTGCGGGAGGCAGCCACTCGATGTGTCCCTTCACGTCGATGTTTCTCTCTCTCTCCCTTCCTCTCTCTCCCTCCCACTGTATCTGTACAAAAAATGGAAAAATATCCTCGGGTGAGGATAAAAAAAAAACAAAAAACAAACAAACAAACAAAAAACTATAAAGTTTCAAAAAGAAAAAAACACAATTAAAAATACTCACGATTTTAGGATAAGTTTCTTAGAACACAAAGAACACAGACCAGAATGATATAATAATAATATAATAATCATAAAATGGGGTTTTATCAAAATTAAAAACTTGTTCTTTTCAAAGAACATCACTGAGATAATGAAAAGGCAACCCATAGAATAGATAAATGAATGGATGGATATATGAATAGATGGATAGGTGGATGGATAGATATGAGAAGAGTACAGATAGATATAGATAGTGAAATTATAGAGATACCCCATCTATTTCTATCTGTTGATATAAACAACAGAAGACTTGTATACAGAATATGTAAAGAATCCTTACAACTTTAACAATAAAAAGACAAAACAGAAATTTTAAAATGGGCAAAGATTTAAACAGATACTTCAGAAAAGAAAAAGTGACCAATACACACATTGGTTTAACATCATTAGTCAGCAGGAATATACAAGTTAAAACCACAATGAGATGCCATTCTTCACACTAAAATAACTATTTCAAAAGACAAAATACCACTTAAATAAAATGAGAAATTCCTTGAAAAATACAGACTTATAAAATGAGTTTAGTGTAAGTCATCCAACTCTGTTATTCTTAAAAATCATTTTGTCTATTCCAACCCTTTGCATTTACATATACAACTTAGAATCAACATGTAAATTATATAACTAAATCACTGGGAGTTTGATTAAATCTGCAGGTTAATTTTGGGGGAGAATTAACATCTTAAATGTATTGAGACTTCATACCCATGAACATAGTATATTTTTTATTTATGTCTTCTTTAAATCTCCAAATAATTTCTGAATTATTGTGGGGTTTTTTTTGTGGTACGTGCTCCTAGCACGAACCGAACCCGGGACTTTCTGGTCTGCAGACTGATGCTTAACCACTGAGCCACACCAGCTGGGCTGTTTTTGTTTTTTTGATAGTGGTCAGCCTAATGGGTGTGAACTAATAGATATCTCCTTGTAGTTTAATTTGCATTTCCATAATGATTAGTGATACTGAACATTTTTTCTATTCCTCAATGATATGCTCTTTTATTGTGTTTTAGAGAGAGAGAAAGAGGTGAGGAGAGAGAGAGAGAAACATTGATGTGAGAGAGAAACATCTATCCGTGGCCTCCCGTATGTGCCCTGACTAGGAATTGAACCCATAACCTTCTGGTGTACTGGATGATGCTCCAGGTCTTTATTTTTCCTTTTTATTTATTTTTTTATTGATCTTATGGAGAGAGAGAGAGCAAAAGAGAGAAACATCGATTTGTTATTCCGTTCACTTATGCATTCATTAGTTGCTTCTTGTAAGTGCCCTTACCAGGGATCAACCCGCAACCTTGGTGTGTTGGGAGGATGCTCCAACCGTCTGAATTACACAGCCAGGGCTGAGCATCTTTTCATGTGTTTGTTTTTTATTTGTATTTCTGTCTTTATGGTCAGTTTATCTAGAGGTTTATCAATTTACTTCTTTTAAAGTATCTTGCTATTGTTTTTTATTAATTTTTCTACTGTTTGTCCATTTTCTATCATATAGATTTTTATTTTATCTTTGTTATTCCTTTCTCTACTTTGGGTTTAAGTTGATCTTTTTCTGCCTTCTTTTTTTTTTTTTTAATCCTCACCCGAGGATATTTTTCTATTTATTTCCAGATAGAGTGGGAGGGAGCGAGAGAGAGGGAGAGAAAGGGAAAGAGAGAGAAACGTCGATGTCAGAGGGACACATTGACTGGTTGCCTTTCGCACAACCCTGACCAGGGTCAGGTACAAACTGCAACCGAGGTATGTGCTCTTGGCCAGAATTGAACCTGCGACTCATTGGTACATGGGCCAATGCTCTGCTTCTGAGCCAAGTTGGCCAGGGCTTTTTCTACCTTCTTAAGGTAGAAGTTTAGGTCACAGATTTTAAACTAATTTTCTTTCTTTTTTATTAATCCTCACTAGAGGATATTTTTCCATTTTATTTTCAGACGAAGTGGGACGGGGGGAGAGAGAGACAGAGAGAGAGACAGAAAAACATCATTGTGAGAGAGACACATCGACTGGTTGCCTCCTGCATGACCCCGACCATGGCCAGGGACCGAATTGCAACTGAGGTACATGCTCTTGACTGGAATTGAACCTAAGACTCTTTGGTCCGCAGGCCGACGCTCTAACCACTGAGCAAGACATGCCAGGACATAGACTATTTTTCTTTCTTAGTAGAAGCATATAAATATAAGTTTTCTTGTAAGCATTTCTTTTACTGCACTTCTCAAATTTTTGTTACGCGGTGTTTTTATTGTCATTCAGTTCAAAATATCTTCTAATTTTCCTTGTGATTTCTTCGTTGAACAGTGCTTTATTTTAAAAGAATTATTTTGTTTTCTAAATATTTGGAGTTTTGCTAAATGCATTTTTGTTATTGAGTACTGATGTAATTCCATTTTGGTCAAAGTAGATATTTTCTAAAATTTCCATTTCATATATATTTTTATTATGTTTTCACTGATTTTAGAGCAAGGGGGGGGAGAGAGAGAGAGAGAGAGAGAGAGAAATTGAAAGAAACATTGATTGCCTGCCTCCTGTATGCACCCGACTGGCCATTGAGCCTGCAACCTGGGTATGTGCTCCAGCCAGGCATTGAACCGGTGACATTTTGGTGTGCAGGACAATGCTCAATTGAGCCACACCAGCTATGGCCCATTATTTCATATTTTTATCACTTACTATATGATCTGAGTTGGTGATTGTTCCATGTGTACTTGAAAAGAGTATGTGTTCTGCCATTTTCTTTTTTTAACTTATCCTTATTGCTTAATGTATTGCAGATGGCCTGTGTTCTGCCCTTTTATGATATATATTTTATAAATGTCTTTAGGGCCAATTATTTGAAAGTGGCCAGGGCCATGCAGTTAATTTTTTATTTCAGACACTATCTATATGTTTCAGTTTCAGAAGTTCCTTTTCAAAAAGTAATTTCTACTTTTCTTCTCATTAAGGTTGTTTTTATACTTTAAATAAATTGTTATATTTAGTTACTTTTGACGTACAATATTATATTAGCTTCAGTTATACAACCCAGTGATTTGACATTATATACTTACAAAGTGATCACCCTTGTAAATCTCATCTCCATCTGACACCATACATAGTTATTACAATATTATTGAGTATATTCCCTATGCTGTACCTGACATCCTCGTGACTATTCTGTAACTGCCATTTGTACTTCTTAACGCCTTCCCCTTTTTTACCCATCCCCAAATCTCTCTCCCATCTGGCAACCGTCAAAATGTTCCCTTTATCTATGAGTCTGTTTCTGTTCTGCTTTTTTGTTTATTTTGTTTTACAGATTCCACATATAATTTAAATCACCTGGCATTTGTCTGTCTCTGTCTGACATCACTTAGCATAACATACTCTAGGTACATCCATGTTGTACATGACAAGATTTCATTCATTTTTACAGCTGAGTCATATTCCATCGTGTATATACACTACATCTTTATCCATTCATTTCTTGGTGGACACTCAGGTTGCTTCCATATCTTGGCTATTGTAAATAATGCTGTAGTGAATATATAGGTGCATATATCTTTTCAGTTTAGTGTTTTGGTATGCTTGAAGTTGTTACAGAGGCTCTTTAAACTATCCTCATTTTTTTGGGATGCTTTTTCTTTTTGCTCCTCTGATTGGGTGTTTTCTGCTTCCTTCTCTTCCAAATTGCTAATTTGATCTTCTACTTAATCTACTGTACTGTTGATACCCTGTAATGTATTCTTCATTTCATTTAGTGTATTCATTTATGACTGGTTCTTTTTTATGTTTTGTATCTCCAGTTTTATGTTTTCTATTTATTTCTTTGTTGAAGTTCTCACTGAATTCATTGAGCATCCTTATAACCAGTGTTTTGAACTTGGAATTTGGTAAATTTTTTTCTTCATTTTGTTTAGGTTGTATATGGAGTTTTGTTCTGTTTTTTGATTTGGGACATGTTTCTTTGTCTCCTCATTTTGTCTTATTTTTATTTTTTTTATCCTTACCCGAGGACATTTTTCGATATTTTGTTCAGATAGAGTGGGAGGGAGAGAGAGAGAGAAACATCGACGTGAAAGGGACACATTGAGTGGTTGCCACCCACATGACCCAACCAGGGCCGGGGACAAACTGCAACTGAGGTATGTGCCCTTAGCGGGAACCGAACCCAGGTCTCTCTGGACCACAGGCCAACGCTCTAACCGCTGAGCCAAATTGGCCACGGCTGTCTCCTCATTTTGGCTGCCTTTCTGTGTTTGTTTCTATGTATTGGGCATAGCTGCTAGTCTTCTGGGCTTGGTAGAGTGACCTTATGCAGTTGGTGTCCTGTAGGGTTCACTGGCCCAACCTGTGCCCAGCCTGGCATGAGCTACAAAGCTATCTGCAGATGGCTGCTACTTGTGCTGGGCTTAGAGTTGCCTAGGAGATTCCAAGCCTGATACTTCTCATGCTGCACCTGGGGCCACTTAGCAGTATGGGGCATGATGAGGCCAGATATTACTTGTTTGAGAGGTTTAAGGAAAGTCCAGAGCATGAGCCAAGACAGGTTGTTTGTACATTTGTATGGAAAAGGCTTGGGTAGGCCTGAAAGTTGTGTGGGGCAGGGTCTCACGGAATAACTAGGGCCCGGTGAACAGTGTTAGCCAGGTTAATGGAGACTCAGATATGGCACCTGCCTGCTGGCTCTGGGGGATGGGCTCAGTAAAGAAACAATGGTCTCTGCCAGCACTTCTGTCTGGAAGAAAGCTCTTGCCTTGATGTCAGGCAATTCAGTCCCTCTTCTTATGTCTCTGGTGCCTTTTGAGCTGCTTCCCCAGCATTGAAGCTTAGAGTTAGTGTGAGTAAGTCCTTGAGCCTGCCCTTTAAGAGGAACATCTGAGACTTGAGCTGCCCTCTGTCTCACTCAGCCATAACCTGTGCTGGTTTTTACAGCCAGAATTTATGGGGACTTCTCTTCCTGGCTTGGAACCCTGGGCTGGGGGACTTAGTGTGGGGCTGGGACCCCTGGCTCCTCAGGGGTGACTTCCCCAGCCTAGACATCTCTGCTAAATTTTATCTGCCACAGGTGGGTGTGGGACCAGCCCATTTTGTGTCTCTGCCCCTCCTACTAGTCTTGATGTGGCTTCTTCTTTATATTCTTAGTTATAGGATTTCTGTTTAGTTAGGTTTCAGGTGGTTTGGAATGATAGTTGTTCTGTAGTTTAATTGCATGTTTGGATTGTGGAAGGGTGCGTTTATGCCACCGACATGACCAGAACAGAACCTGTGTTTTTCATTCAATTGTTGTACAATGAGAGCGAAACATTGATCGGCTGTCTCCTGCACACCCTGTACTGGGGATCGAGTCCGCAACCTGGGCATGTGTCCTGACTGGGAATTGAACCAGCAATCTCTTGATGCATGGGTCGATGTTCAACCACTGAGCCACATAGGCCGGGCAACAACCCATATTTAAATGAAAACAAAATATTACTAATTTTTAGTTGTAATTCCCCTGAGAAAACTCACTCATCTTCATTTGCACTCAGCATAGATTGCTAGGGATTGCTCTGAGATAAGTAAATGGTTCATTTCTGGTATGGTAGAGCATTCAGTGGTTCATCTTTTTTGGTGGAATTGTTCAAGGAGGTGGTTGACCCTTTGATAGGGGTTTTGTGGAAAAAATTTAATCATCTAAGAAGAGGTTGAATTTGATGAATATGAGGATCACTTTCAACCTTGGATGCAATGATTTATCTATGCAGTTTATGCCTGGTTCATAAAAAGCTAGAACTCATTATACAAAGTGTGGTCTGTGGATTAACAGTATTAGCATCACCTGGGAGTAAGCTGGAAATAAAATTATTGGATGCCATCCTTGACCTAGTGAACCAGAATTTTAGGGGATGAAGCTCAGGAATCTATTTCCAACAAGCTCACCAAGATATTCTGAAGGCCAGTGGTCACTGAGAAGTGTTGCTTTTAGCTTAGTGGTCCTCAACCATTATTGGACATCATAAGCAAAGTTATCTAGGGGTGCTTGTTTTTATTTTGTTTAAATTGTTTTAATTAAGGTAAAATTGATATAAAACATTCTATTAGTTTTAGGTGTACAGCATAATGATTTTCTTGCTGTATGTATATTTTGAAATGATTACACTAAGTTAACATCCATTATCAGTTTTTTTTTTAACTTGGAAACACTATTAGAAATATATTTTACACTTAGACCTATGTGTATACACAGAAATTTTTGTAGCATTACTTATTGTCACTCTGAATGATGCACTTTGTTTTCTGTTCTAGCTATTTTAAATCAAATCCTGGCTCTGACTTACTAATGGGTTGATAGCTGCAGTTTGAAAAGAGTAGATTGTGTATTCTAATTATCCCATTTCCATGAATAGTTTCCTTTTGGTTACTGGCCTATTAATAGCTAAGGTACTTTTTCAGCCTAGGATCATAAATAAGAATTAAAATTCTTCCTATTACTCTAAGTGTGCCCTGATAAGAATCAGAGTCTGTCACTAAGGGAGGAAGCTAGAATGGCTATCGAGGATTATCTAGTCATTTCAGACAAAGCCACATGATTCAGCTGTTGATGAATTACAAGCTTACCAAGAGTCAGTTGTTCCCAAACCTGTTTATTTTAGTTGTCATTGTATTACGTTATTTTAATTGTACTGTTTTTACACTAGTGAAATTTACTTCAGAGTTGTTTCTGTGAACAATTTGAATGCCTTAGAAAGACTTCCCAGGTACCTAGGTATGTCTGTAAAAATATGGAGGTGCAAGTGTCTATTTTCTCATTTAACTTTTAAAGAAAACAAAATAGCATTCATTAAAACTGCATTATAGTTGTGAATTAAAAAAAAAGTCAAATTAGCATACATACCCTTTTTCAATGTCTTGCCTGATCATCACATGATTGCCTAATGTGCTTTTATGAATCCCAAGTGAAAATAAATGTTTAAGGCATGTTCGTTTTGTTGATTCCTGGCTTTATGGGACTTAAAAAAAATTTTTTTTTTCCTCTTCATTTTAGAGAGAGTGGGAGAGAGAGATAGAAACATTGATGAGAGAGAACATCGATTGGCCGCCTCCTGCATGCCCCCACTGGGGATTGGGCCCACAATCTGGGCATGTGCCCTGACTGAGAATCGAACCAGCAATCTCTTGGTGCATGGGTCAACGCTCAACCAGTGAGCCACACCAGTGGGCCTTTATGGGACTTTTTTTTTTTTTTTTTATCCTCACCCGAGGATATTTTTCCATTTTTTGTACAGATAGAGTGGGAGGGAGAGAGAGGAAGGGAGAGAGAGAGAGAAACATCGACGTGAAGGGACACATCGAGTGGCTGCCACCCGCACGACCAACCAGGGCCGGGGACAAACTGCAACCGAAGCACGTGCCCTTAGCGGGAACCGAACCCGGGTCTCTCTGGACCGCAGGCCGACGCTTTAACCGCTGAGCCAAACTGGCCAGGGCCTTTATGGGACTTTTAACTGTTGAACTACATTCCTGAATTTATAGTTTACAGATTGTATTTTTTATAGCTTTATTTTTTAGGAAATTGTATTTTATTTAATAATAATAAATCATCTAGAAATATTTCAGTGATAAAATAGTAATTTAAACTTTTATTTTAAATGAACCAAGATTATCTCATTTTTATGCTTTTGGTTTGGTTTTGCATTCTTTGGAGTTTGTGTTTTCTTTCCTTTTGGTTTTGTTCTTTTATGTGAGAGAAAAGCAACTTCAGAGAATTGTTAGAGAGCCATGACTTCTGAAGTTATAACTGATAGTACCATATTTCTTAAAATTATGCTTTGGTTAAAAACAAAAATGTATGAGAAGAATTAAATGCTATATTAGCAATGAAGGTAACTAACAGCCCTTTCACAGTGTTCTTTTATGTAGTAATTGGGTTCCATAGTTGGTTGTACCTTAAAATGGAATGTTTCTTGGGTATCACATAGGAATATCAATATTCCACTCAAGCAAGGACTAAGCAGAAGGACAGGAAGTAAAAATTAACTTGGCATCATGAAATGTACTTATATTATCAAACACGAGTTGCTTACAATAACTTTTATTTTCCTTTCACAAAATCTAACAACTTACCTGCATTTAATTTGTGTACTTTTTTCATTCTTTTTTTTTTTTTTTTCTCTTTATTTTTTTTTTATTCCTCACCCAAGGATATTTTTCTATTTATCATTAGATAGAGTGGGAAGCAGGGAGAGAGACAGAGACAGAGAGAAACATCGATGTGATAAAGACACATCAACTTGTTGCCTCCTGCATGACCAGACCAGGGCCAGGGACAAACCGCAGTTGAGGTATGTACCTTTGACCTGAATCTAACCTGCGACTCTTTGTTCCATGGGCAGATGCTGTAACCGCCAAGCCAAACTGGCCAGGGCTCTTTTCATTCTTTATGTACTGATCACATTCCCTGTTATACAGAGATGTTCTTTCTGAACTCCTCATTAATGTTATCTCAGCAGCATTCATTGTGGTTGGTCACTCCTTTATTGAAATATTTCTTTCACTTAGCCTCTTTGACATTCATTGCCTTGTTTTTCTCCTACCTCTTTGGCTTTTCCCTTGTGGTCTCTTTCTTAGTCCTTCCTTTCTATTAGATTTCTAAATGTTGATGTAATTCAGCACGCTAAGCCCTTTTCCATCTGTGGTAAATAAACTCACTAGGGTGATCTTCCCTAGTTCCATGAATTCTAAGTATCATTCCTCCATTTATGAGTCACACATTTATATGTCATTTCTGGGCAAGAGTCTCCTCTTTAATATATCCAATTGCCTTGTTGATTTAATGTGGTTCTCAAAATTAATAGGTCCAAACCAAAACATTCAAACTACTACTCCTTTCATTCTATTCCTCCTTTAGTGTTCCCATCTCAAGCAATTGCACCGTTGTGTTATCCTTGACTTCTATCATATCTAGCTTCTCGTATATCAGGAGATACCTCTATCTTTGAAATATACCTAAATTTGACTACTACTACTTCTCATATCCATCATTACTATCCTAATCTTAGGCACCATTTTTTCCTTGGGTTATTAAAGTAGCCTCTTAATTGGTCTTCCTGCTTCTATTCTTTATTCCCTGTAACGTTTAAAGGCTTTTAAGTAAGTCCTGGAGAAGTTAGGGCAGTCCTTGTAAACCATAAGTCATGTTAATCCCTCTTCAGGATATTTTAATGACTTCCTTTCACACTAAAATATATTGCATTTTTTTACTATTGTCTATCAGATCCCTAATAGATTTTTCCTCTGGCTTTTTCTCTTTTCTCATTTTTAGTACTCTTCCTCTCACTCATTCAATTCCAGCCATACGGTCCTTGCTTTTCCTCAGATATGCCAACCATGCTCAGTGTCTGAAAGCTAGGAATCTTCCATGAGAAATTTGTGCTTTCAAGTGTTTCACTAGCTATTATGATTTCTAAATATAATGTATTGTTGTGTTCTATAAATCTAGGCTCGGGGAAACAGAAGCTGTTTCTTTTGTTTGATTACATGGCCCATAAGGATGAGTAGATTCTGTTTCAGTTAATTATATATATTAATATAATTATAATATTAATATATAAATAATAACTAGTACCCACATTTTAACCTGATAAGACTTTATGCAGCCTACGTACTTATTGCTTGATAAACTAGCAAAATTGCTAATTTAAATTAGATGCTTTGTTAGGAATTGTCATTGCTGAAAAGCTTTAAATCTCAAGTACATTTTCATATAAGGATAAAAAAAATTTTAATAGATGATAGATATATGAGCCTCAGAACTCAGAGATACAAAAGGGTATGCTTTGAAAAGTTAGTGTTTTCTGTCTTCCAGCCACCCAATTATTTTTCTCATAGAGAATCAGTAGAAGATATTTTTATGCATAAACAATTTTTATGCATAGATTTTCAAAAATATGGCAGTGATAGCATAATAAATATATGGGGGGGCAAAAGTAGGTTTATAGCATGAGTACATGAAACAGTTTATTCTTATATTATTGTTTATTAATTTGTGTTTTCCATATGAACAACTGTGTAAACCTACTTTTGTCTCACTTTACATATGTATATTCTTCCTCATTTTGTTATTTTTATTTAACCTTGGGAACTTATATATAGTGCCTCATTCTTTTTAACAACTGTATAATAATCCACTGTTGGTATGTAGTGTGATCTATTTAGTATTGATAAACAGGCTGTTTTCTGTCTTTTGCTGCTAAAAATGTTTTTTTGTAGTTCTCTTCTGAGATTATACATATAGGATACACTTTTAGAACTTGAATTGCTGCCTGAAGAGTTATGTGTATTTAAAATATTATAAATATTGCCTGGCTGCTCTTTATTTGGATTGTACTAGTTTATACTTTCTTTCGGTTAAGGGCCTGATAGTAAATATTTTCAGCTTTGCCGCTCATGTATGGTCTTGTCACAAACTTTGGCCTGTAACGTAGCTGCCAGGCTGTTAATATAAGCCTTTATCATTACCAACCTGCTATGTGAACATGGTATTTCATTGCATGTGAACCTTGCATTTCACTTATGAGCAAGGTTCAACCTATTGTTTCCTTTCCTGTGAAATGTTTGTTCAAAGCCTTTGCTTTTATATATTTGGTTGTTTGTATCTTTATTGAACTATATGAGTCTTTATACATTAGGGAAATGACCTTTTGTCATGTAAAATGCAGTGAAATAATTTTTTAACCAGTTTATCCTTAATCTTTTGGTTTGGTTTATGTTTGCTTCTCTTTGGGAATTTTTAGTCATATTTGATCTTTTATTCTATTACTCAGTAAATTTATTTTGGATTTTGTATCATCATAAAAACTTTTTCCTACTCTAAGACTTAAAAATAATTCTTGCGTGGTTTTACGACTGTTTTAATTTTTATGTCTAAACCTTAAATACACCTGGCAATTATTTTGGTATGAGTTGGGAATTCAGTTTTTTTCCAGGTAGCTACCCTTTTCTCCCAATACCATATTTTGAATTTAATTGTAGAAAATTTGAAAGTTGCTTGTATTACTTTGTAGTATTTTCTCATTTGCTATGGAACTTAAATAGCTGACCACATGAAATACATACTCTTTTTTTAAAAAATTATTTTTTCTTTATTGATTTTAGAGACAGAGGAAGAGAGAGAGAGAGAAACATCAATGAGAGAGAACATTGACTGGCCGCCTGCTGCATGCCCTGTACTGGGGATTGGGCCCACAACCTGGGCATGTGTCCTGACCGGGAATGAACCGGCGACCTCTTGGTGCATGGGTCGACGCTCAACCACTGAGCCACACCAGCCGGACTGAAATACATACTCTTTCCTTTCACTGAGTACATGCTATGTGGTTGGGTATTAAGGATAAACTGTGGTGTAGAGAACGCTCTAACCCTGACCTTTAGTTGCTTATAGTCTGGTAGATTTATCACACTGCATCCTGCTTTTTTATTCATGTTTTCTCCCTAACCTTCTATTATTATGAGAGTTTTAAAATAAATAGAACACGGAAAGAATATTACCACGAATATCTGTAACACGATAGTACCATGAATATCTGTAACTGCATGCTGTTATGCCTCCCTGCTTCTTTCTCTGGCATACTGTGTGAAAATAAGTTGTAGATATTCAAGATTTTAGCGTCTGTTGTTTGAATTTATCATTGCTTAGTTAAGTAAAAATGGTGATTATTTCCTTTTATTTGTCTGTTTTTCTAATTCTGTGAGGAGGCGGTATTATCACAGTACTCAGCACATAGTGGTTTCCTAATAGATATAGGATGGGGTAAAGCAGGTTTACAGTTGTGAATATGGGAAACACAGTTACTTGTATTATTAATTATTGTATTATTTTTCATATGAACAACTATAAACCTACTTTTGCCCCTCCCTATATGTGCTGAATGAATTAGTACTTTAGGCAATTGGGTGCTGTTGGAGGATTTCAAGGGAAAGTATACGGAATGATTTAAGGTTTACAAAGATGTTGTCTTTATGGAGGAGGGCAACTTGAAGAAAGCTTTCATTTGGATGCTGTATCAGTTAGGACTTAATTATAAGTAGTAATCCAACTCAAATCAACTTAAACAAAAAGAGGTATTTATCTTGGATCATAGAACCCAGGGAATGGTTTGAAGAACCATCCAACCACATTGAAGGTTTCTTCTGGGTTTCAGGGACAAATAAAGGCAAGGCTGTTGTTGGGACCCCTAATATTTTCAGTGTTTGCTTCACTGTTTTTTTTTGTTGTTGTTTGTTTGTTTATTTGTTTTATCCTCACCCGAGGACATTTTTTGATATTTTGTTCAGATAGAGTGGGAGGGAGGGAGAGAGCGAAAGAAACATCGACGTGAAAGGGACACATTGAGTGGCTGCCACCCGCACGACCCAACCAGGGCCAGGGACAAACCGCAACCGAGATACACACCCTTAGTGGGAACCGAACCCGGGTCTCTCTGGACCGCAGGCTGACGCTCTAACCGCTGAGCCAATCTGGCCAGGGCTTCACTGTGTTTTTATCAGTTCCAGTTTGGCTGTTCATAAACCAATTAAATGTGGTTTAGGGTTAAGATTTGTAAGAATATGATTGCTTCTTAGATACCTATGTGAATTGAGTTAGTACACTGTCAACAGAAAGAGAAGAGCTGTGTGTGGTGTTGGAATGGTACCAAGTGGAGGAGATGGATTTGGAGAATTTGTCCAGGGGGGAGGAGAATTGGAGTGCCTCTTTTTTTCTAATTGGAGCAAATTGCTGGTTTGGTGATACTGTTAATCAAGTGAGGGAAATACGAGAAGAATATTCTTGGAATGGGAATAGGATGGGTTTGGTTTTAGAAGTACTAAGTTGGAGTCCCTAGGGGATTTATAAGAATATAATCTGACTCTTGGGTCTAATCTGAAATGCTTAGGAAGTCAGCAGCAAAAGGCAAGGCTGTGATGGTGAATATAATAGTACACGTGTATAAAATGAGAAAAGAACTGGAATCTTGAAGGAAAGCTGATATTGAGTGCATAGAGGATGAGGAATATGAAATGAACTACTAGACCAATTAGAAAGGTAGGAAGAAATAAAGTGTCAAAGAAACCAAAGGAATTTTTATCCAGGAGGGATATGCCATGTAAAGGGTATGCCACACAAATCCTAATGGATTTGACTATTAGGAGATCATTGATGATTTTTTTTTCTTTTCTTTTTAATGCTCACCTGAGGATATTTTTCCATTGATTTTTTTTTTCTCTCAGCTGGAGTGGGAGGGAGGAAGGGAAAGAGAGAGAAACATCAATGTGAGAGAGACATATCGATTGCTTACCTCCCACAAAACCCCGACCAGGGCCAGGGATCAAACCTACAACGTGCCCTTGGACTGAAATCGAACCCACGACTCTTCAGTCCGTGGGCCGTAGCTCTAACCTCTGAGCCAAACTGGCCAAGGCTCAGTGATGACCTCATTGAGAGTATTTCCAATGCAAATTGGGAACCAGATTACATTCATTTAAAGGATTAAGATGAAGTAGAAAGAAACCAATGTAGACTTTTTTTCCTAGAAGTTTGACTGTGAAGGAAAGGTGAATAAAGGCAGGAGAAACACAAGGCTGGAAGTTTTTTTGGTTTATTTTAGCATGAGAGAGACTTGAGCATACAGTTCTAAATAGTAAACACTTTAAAAATTTATTCTAGCCGGGATAAATTTTATTTTTATAATTAAATATTTGTTATTCTAAATATTAATTGCTGTGTTTATTAGAGTTAGTGCAGAGAAATTGAGACTCTGAGACCAGAGACCTGGGTTCTAATATCAGGTCCCCAGAATAATGACTAAAATAATTATAGTAATCACTTCTATATTCTCTTCTTTGTGTCAATTACTCTGTCAGTAGTCCTTTATACGCACCACCATTAATTCCCACCATAAATTAATTTCCAAGGTCAGCATTACACCTTTTTATACATAAAGAAACCTGAGAGTTTATTTCTCAAGATCACATAGATTTTCAGTGATCATGCTATGATTTTAACACAGGTATGTCTCATTCTGAAGTTGGTACTTTTATCCATCTCACATTGCCTTTCTTCCTAACTAAAAATAGTTTCTCAAGTTTTAGGTTCCTGTTTCCTTATCTGTCAGATAGGGATAGTCATATCTCTCACACCTATTTCAAAGTGTTAATGGAATACTACGGTATTATCTATATTTTGTTTGGGAAGAAAAATATAAATATTTGATTAAATACCAGACAGACCTTATAAATGTGGTCAACTTTAGCATTACCATTTGTCTAAACAGTATTTTACTTTTTAAGGTGGTGGTATCATGGATACAGAAATGTCTGAAGATATAGACCACAACTTAACTCCTACCCTTGACAGCATGCCTTATGGAATGCCGAATCAAACAGGATCTGAAAATTCATTGCTGGATGAAGATGATTATTTTTTGAACTCTGGGGATCTTGCAGGAATTCCAGTCGTTGGTAGTGACAATGAGGATGAACAGGATTTTAGTTCAAAGGACAATCTTGTTTCTTCAGTTCATAATGATGATAGCTTGGAAGTAGAGAGAAGAGTCACACAGCATGAATCAGACCATGAAAATGAAATACAGATTCAAAATAAATTTAAAAAAGACTTTCCTAAACAGTTTGATCAGGTTTCTGTCTTTAAATCAATACGGAAAGATTTTAGTCTAGTAAGAGAAAACAGCAAAGAGACCTTTTCTGGAAAGGAGAAAAATAGAGACCTAACTTATGAACGTGAAAAACAGTTGGACAAATCCCATAAAGAGTTGGATTCAAGGTTGAAAAGCAGTTTTTTTGATAAAGCAGGTAATAATTGTTGGAATAGAGCCATAAAACACAATAAATAACAACATAATAATATAGCTTTTATTACTTCTGATGCTAAGCAAACTATGAACAGTTCAATTCATTGTAAGCATTGTCATTTTTCTTTTATCCTGTTCTTTGCAGAGTGACTGAATTTCTCCCCGTAACTTTTGGTAATGATATAAATGGTTGAAAAATATCTCTAAACCTCATTTCTCCCTCCCCTGGTTGCAATATTTTGATGAGAAGGCAAGATACTCGAATCACCTGTTCATTTTCTTTGGTTGAACATTGGAACCTGAAGTTGGATTTAACTTCTTTGTGCTGTAAGCACTAATTCAAACTGCTGTCCCACCAAATTAGGGAGGGTTTTTCTTTTTGATAACATTTCTATTTTATGTTTTAGAAATTTCTTGAGGCTCTTCTTGAGCCTCTTTGCTCAGTGTGTACTATACTTTATCTCTAGTTTCATTCTTGAATATATCATATATTTCCCTCATGCCTCCTTTTCCTCTTACTGTTCCATTTGCCTGCATGCCATTTTCTCTCTTTGTATATATGAGTGTACAAGTACTTTTTATCTGACAATACCTAATTCATAAACCTTTACTACTACTCTGCAGTCATCCCTAACCTTTCTGTACCAAGAATGAATTGTTTCCTTATCTATATTTTCATAGTATTTTGTTCATGCCTCATTATTTATAGTCCTTGTCACACAGTATTATAGTTCTGTATTTGTTTTTGCCTTCCTTCCATACTAGTGTAGGATTTTATTGAGGGTCAGATTGTATCTTATTCATCTTTGTATTCTTGGGTATAGTAATGTTTCAATAAATGTTCAGTAGATGTGAGGGGAAGTAAGGTATAATTTGCCAACCCTTAAATTTCTTCTGACAGCGCTAGGAAAAATACAGTAGAAAGAACAAATCAGTATTATTAAAAAGAATACTGTATTATTCAGTATATATTTCAGTATATATTCCTGTAGGGATGTTGAAAATTATGAGGGTACTTATCCTCAAGGATCATAATGTCTGGTAGTAGAAGGGACAAGACAAGTATTAGAAGTGTCAGTGACCGGTTGAAAAGCATAAGATTTAATTTATAATTAAACACAGAGGTGGAAGAGTTTGTCATAGGCAGTGCATGTCATATTCAGTACAAATAAGTGAAACAGTGTTTTAAGTATTCTTAGAGATGATTTTTAATTTATTCGCCTGGAAAGATTTTTATAGAGGAGAGGTGAATTTTGAACTGAGCTGAGTCTGGAAGACTATAAAGATTAGGATAAAGAGGAGACTTGGAATGATATAAGCAGATATGGGGAAGAACAAACACAATTTTCAGAGCGTAGTGAATAAAGTAATCACTTTATAGGTTTGAGCAAGGGAAAGTGTGAGGTGAGGTTAACAGTTAGAGCCAGATTGTTTACTTTGAATGAACTACCTTTTGGGTGTTTTTTGGGGACCCATCTCATGCTAATGGGCATCTTTGTTGGAAAAGAGAGGTGATTATCAAATGATAGCTTTTTAGGTTACTCTTTATAAGATTTGTTATTCATATACATGTGTTTGTTTTGTTTTGTTTTTCTTTCAATAGCTAATCAAGTTGAAGAAACATTACATACTCATTTACCACAAACCCCAGAAACAAACTTTAGGGTAAGTTTTCAGTGTGTATGTAGAATGCTGTAACTGTGGCAAGTGTCAAAGTTTTCTTTATGTCACTTTCTAAACTGTAACTATATGTAGTAGGTAGAGCACTGATTTTTTTTTTTAAAGTTGCTTTATTATTTGGGAAAGGACATCTCTGGAGATGTTCTAAGAAGTCTCAGCTCTTAGATTCTTTATTTGTATTTGATATTTAGACATATGTCACATATGCTTTTAGGCATAGGGACTCTAATGAATGTCCATAGAGTTCATTTCCAATGAGTTTTTCTTTGGGTGTTGAACCTGAAGAGGAATAATTTTAAAATCTGAATATTTATTAATCCTTTATATTGTGTTTTAGGATTCCAGCTATCCATTTGCCAATAAAGAATCCATTGGTTCGGAACTGGGGAATTCCTTTGCATCAAATATTAGAATTAAAGAAGAACCTTTGGATGATGAGTATGACAAAGCAATGGCACCACAGCAGGGACTACTAGACAAAATTAAAGATGAACCTGACAATGCTCAAGTAAACATTTCACCTTTTTTTTTCCCCCCTCCTTCTTTTTGTTTCACACATGAATTATTCATTTGAGAGCGGAAGTTTTTGATTAAGAAGTGACAGGGTGAGAGGAGACTCTTAACGAAGATTGAGGCAATTTGAATTATCTTGTGAGAGTAATGCTAAGGAATCAACAGGAGTTCTATGAAATGTTTCCTGAGTAGTAATTAGGCTTTTAATCCACTTTGTTCCTAAATACCACTGTTCTCTGATTTTTACAACTTCAGTGCAGAATTAGGGAAAGTGAGTCTTCACGGATTAGAGATTGATATAGAAGATAGGGCTGAAGGTTTATGGTGGTTTATGGTTTAGATTGTTTATATAAGGTAATAAGCTTTTGTAGTTACTGCTAATAAAGTACAGGCTATGTATGGATTTAAATGTTTTTCAGGAGGGAGTTATCTTTGGAAGGATTAATTGATTGAAGAACCAGTTTGTTGATTGGATCAGTGTCTAGAAGGTAAAGAAGGCTTTGGTGGGTGATAGGAGATACCAAATTTGAGATCTGTGAGTAATAAGGGTAAGGATTAGAGCTCTGCTCTTTCAGTGTAGCTCTGGAGGTAAAAATCATAGAGGTCCTGGAAGTCAGCAAAATTATTCATCTAGTTAATGACATTGCAGTGGTTGGGATGGGAGAAAGAAGTTATACTGGGTACTGTAATCATACTGAAATGTAGGAAGGAGAACAAGGGATGACTGACTACACAGTAGCAGCAATTATTTGAGAGTGGTCTTGTTTTATACAGATCACATTAATTCAGAGACTGAGAAAAATAAAGAGTATGAATTAGCCATTTCTCTGAAATGACAGTTGATCTGGAGAAAACTTGCTTTTCCAAATCTTCCTGTTATAATAGGGTTTGAGAATGTGATACTTCTGTGTAAGAGATTTTTTTCATTCAGATGTCTTTGAGCAGGGTTTCTCAACCTCAGCACTGTTGACATTTTGGGCCAGATAATTCTTTGTTGTGAAGGACTGTCCTGTGCATTGTAGGATGTTCAGCAGTATCTTTGGCCTACTAGATGCCTGTAGCAACACCCTTCTACCCTCCCATCCCCGCCCAAGTGTCTCCAGATGTTACCAAATGTCCCCTGGGGGACAAAATCATTCTTTATTGAGAACCACTGTTTTAGAGTAAAGAGATAGAAGAATAGATAACTTATAGATGTGGGTGATTTGTAGGGTTAGGTTGTTCCACGGTTCAGCAAGAATTTCATGGTGCCCAGTGGAAAGTAGCTATGTAGATAATGATAATAAAGCTGTAGGAGTTGGATGGGTATGAGTGTAGTGGCTACAAAGAAGACGTTAGAGAAGGAACATGAGAATATTTGAATAGAAGGTAGATTGAAAGCATATTTAATAGAAGCAGGCAAAATGGAGATCTTGGATACCTGAATTAGGGATAAAGAAATGTCCTGACACCTAGGGAAAATTCATGTGGCAGTGAATGCCTCAGAAAACTACAACCGTATATTTATACAGGGCATATCTCCTGTCTCTTTACACACCCATGTATATGGGAAATCCATAAGAAATCATAATGATGGTGGGGTACCAAAGGCATCCTCTTCTCATTGTACATGACCCAGTGACACTTTATTTGGGACAAAAAGGCAGTTATAGCAAAGCCCAAATACATTGGGGAAGAGAGGGTATCAGGAAGGGTTATTTGTACTACTGTTCTGAAAATAGTCAGAGGTTCTAGTGGCTGGAAAATACTACAAGATGGAACTGTCAGGGCAAAGAAACACCTATATTTTTATATTCTATTCAGAGTATGATATTGTGTTATAAAATGCTGAATATGAAGTTTCATCATGACTGTGGGGAAGAACTTTCCCAAAGGCTCACCACCTGATTGATTGGACTCTTGACAATCCAGCAGGAATGTGTGTAGGTCCTGGGCATGAGGTCCAGAAGCATTCTTTACCCTGATCCTACAATGAGGCATCCTAGCATGTGAGTGGGTAAAGCTACTTTTCTCTGAGAAATCCTCTGTGTTACTTGCTACACCAGTCCTATAGGAGCAGACCTTTGATAATTCTTCCAGAAATTACTCAGGGGACCTCATGTTAAACTGGGGTTCTTTTTCTTTTCCTCTCCTTCTCTTTCCTTCTGCTTTCCCTTCTCTTCCTATCCCTCCCTTCTCCTCCCCTCCCCTTTCTCCCTTCATTGTTTTGTTCTTTTAGGTATTTCTTCCCTGTGACCTTTGGAAATCTGTATTTCTTGCTGTTCGCTCCTGCCTAATGCTTTATCACTCTTACTCATTTTCCATAGACTGGAAAAGGGAGTTCCAATGTATTTTCTTGTAACTAAAACAGTAATATTAAACTAAGGCTCATAAAATACTGATAGATTTTACTTTTGACCATTAATTACTAGTAGTAGCTTTTCTCATGGTTTAATAAGATCTTAGCTTTAGCTCATGGTACCGTGTCAAAACTTCCCTTGACTTTTTTCTTTGCTTAACTTGTAGTTTTGCTTTCAGCTTACTCCATAATTCTCCTTACATGATTCATATGGTTTTAATTTCTTTACTTTCCCATATAAATCACTAAAGTGCTGAAATATGTATATATAAATTTCACTGCTTCTCCTTATTTGCTCTTGATTATTTCTTCTCTTGTAATTTTCAGGATTTGTCGGTTGTCATTCTGCTGTTTCTGTTACTGGCACAATGTCATTTGGCCTCCCAGTTTAATTTCTTCTTTCAAATCCCATTGCATGTCACTATAATATTTCCTGTAGTATTTTTACAGTTATAGGTACTTTTATGTGTACTATATCGTTTCATCCTCTTATTTCAGAAGACCAGAGTAGATGATACCGACTCCATTTGTAAATAAGGAAAACAGGTTCATAGAGGTTAAATTAGTCACTCAAAGAGCTGATCTGGGACCATAATCCAGGTCTTACTATTATTAGTCTACCAATCTTTCTGTAAATGAAAATTGTTTAATAATAATTTTTTAAAAACCTAGAGAAGTTTTTAAAATAGAAACTTTAAGGAGCCAGAGAACTCATTTTTACTTTTTACCTTTTTGATTGGTTCTAAAAATGGGAAATTCAGTAAATGTTACGTTAAAATCATGTTGTTTTTTTTCTTTTTGCCCATAATAAAAGGAGAGCTAATCTACAGTCATCCATTGAAATAAATGAATTGGAATGAGAAAGCAAATTAATTGACACAATAGTGAATCATATAGTCTTGGAAGTCAGAATGCAGTAATTAATGTTGGGGCTTTTAAAAAAAAGTCATATCTTGGCTATAGGAACTGGGTTTCTCATTTTTAAAGTACTGTTTTGGGATACTGATATGGATCTTTGGAGTAAACAAAGGGAAGTTAAAGATATTGGTAAAGGATTTTTTTGTTTGTTTTCCTGCTTCTGAAAGCTTTTTGGGTAATCAGATTTTCACTTCTGAAGTTATTAGTCATTGATTTGTATTAGATGTTTTTAAACTTAGTTATTGTTAGGGGAGTCTTGTATAAACATGATTCTGACTTGAAGGCATTGTGGGGTATATAAGCAGAGTACTTAAGATATATACTTATTTTATTACATTACAAAAGTAATATGTATTTGAGACTTAGGGAATGTGTCAGAAGTTTGGAATAATTGTTACTGATAGAGAGAAGGAGAGCTGATGAGATACCAAAAAAATCAGTGATTCCTGGGTTTTTTTCCTGGAGTATTCTGAGATTTAAATTTTTTTTTACTTGAAATTTGTATGATGCTACATAACATTGGAATGTCAGGATTGTTCAATATTAGAAAATCTTTTAATACATAACTTCACCTACAGGTCAAGTAAGACTGTATAGATAGATATAAATGCCAGAAGACTTCTCATGTAATACATACTCTCTTGATCATGGGAAGGAAATACCTACTTCAGACCAATAACAGTCATTGAATTTAAAACTAAAATGATGGAAACCTGTTAATAATTACTAAAAGAACACAAATTACTGATTCAGCATTATTATTTAACTCATGTAGAATTTGGCCCAAATACATGTTAAAGAAATTTGAGGAAATGGAAAGGGGGAGACAAAATTATCATCATTTGCTGGTAAGAGAATTTTTTTAGAGAATTAGTTAGAACTCATGAAAATTTAATGGAGTAGCTAGTTGAATGTTAGTTAAATGAAAGATAGCAATGTTCCGTAAATCAGTTTTATTCCCAGTTAGGTAATATGATGAGAAGATATTGTTTCCTACAGTAAAGCAACTAAAATGTACTGTCAGATAAAAGGCAACTTGAATGAATGGTGAGACTTTTTTAAAAAGTAAGATACAGACTTTTTAAAAAATTAAGGTATAGTTTTGATATAATTGTGATGCAAATATCAATAGGTTCTGATGTTTTGAAGAATAAATAGGCATGCACATGTTACACATGTATTCTAAAAAATCAAGAGGTCGATAGTGGCATACTCTATTAATTAAACATCCCACAGTTATTTTCATTAGGAAAGTGTGATTTCATAAGGTTAGTGAGGCTAATAAAGATACAGAATAGATTGCCACAAAAGATACATTTTTAAAGGAATTTGATATGTTAATGGAAGGAATCCACCAGCTATTCAAAGAAAGAAAAAGAAAGATGTCTGTTAACACAGCAAAATAAGTAAATCCCAGGTGGATTTAAAACAGGAGTTGTAAAATATCAGAAATGGGCTAAGTCCAGCCTGCACTCTGTGTTTGTTTTGGTTTTGGGTTTTTTTTGCACACAGTTTTTGTAGGTAAAGTTTTATTGGAGCATTGCCACATTTATTTACATATTATCTCTGGATGCTTTTGTTCTACTAGACCAGAGTTGAGTGGTTCTGATAGTATGGCCTGAATAGTTGGAAATATTTAATATCTGGCCCTTTGCAGTTAAAGTTTGTTGACCTGTGGATTAAGGGACTGTATTATAAACAATGAAAGGTGTTCTTAGTGTTCTATTGTAGAAATAAAACTTTGTAAAAAGTAGAAGGTATCATAATAGATAAAAAGTATCAGCTTTCTGGCATAAAAATGGAAACTGCAGGCATAAAATTTTAACTCAAAGTACATACTGAGATAATGTTGATACAAATGCTACAGAGGGCTAATATTGTTACATTCTAATACTTCTTTGTAAATGGATATTTAAAAAGAATGGCAAGTTGAAACACCAGTGGGGAAAAGACTTAAATGGCTTTTTTCACAAATTACTAGAATAAATATAATTAAATTTTTTAACAATCTGTCATTGTATATCAAGAACCTTTACTATGGCCTGGCCTGTACGGCTCAGTGGTTGAGCGTTGACCTGTGCACCAAGAAGTCTCCAGTTCATTTCCTGATCAGGGCACATACAGGCTCGATCCTCAGTAGGAAGTGCGCTGGAAGCAGCCAATCAGTGTCTCTCTCATTGATGTTTCCATCTATCTCTCCCTTCTCCCTTCCTCTGTCTCTAAAAATATCAATAAAAAACAAACAAACAAAAAAAACAAAAAACCTCTACTATGTATCTGTTGACCTAGTAATTCCACTGTAAGGATCCTTTCTTTAGGAGTTAATCCTAAAAATGAGAATGTGAGTATTCACAAAAATGTTCATCATAGAATTACTGAAATGTGTGGAAACAAGTGGAACAACACTGGGTTGGGGTTCTATAATCTCAGTGTCATGCAGGGCCATCTAAATGAAACCTAAGTATAAAGGAAAAATCAGTTATACTGATTGATCCTGTCCTTATTTATTTAAAGTTTTGGTATTATATTCATCGTGGATTTTTGCATTTTTTATTTTTAAAAAATAATTGCATTAACATAATCTTTTATCTTGATTACTGAGATTTTTGGTACTTTAATTTTATGCCAGAGGCAAGTGCCTCACTCATTTCATCCCAATCTTTTTCCTGTGTAATCTGCTATGTATGTTAAAATGTGTATCACCATTTCTCAAGTTTGAGTAATGTATGTTCATCCCTCACCACAAAGAAAGGGAGTATGTTGGAGTTACCTGGAAATTCCAAGAAGTCGTCTTGTAGGGTTTTGCAAGTTTCAGTGTGACAAACAATGAATTAATCTACCACTTTGGGGTTTTACAATGCAGTAATATAATTGTAAAAGCAAACACCACCACTGAAAACTTGTAGTATAACTCAGTTATATGTAGTTATTTATGACTTAAAATGTTTTACATTCACTAAAAATGTTATTGAAATAAAGACACAGTTTTAAAAAAGATTCTTTTAATCCTGGCTGGTTTTGCTCAGCGGTTAGAGCATTGACCCTCGGATCAAAGGGTCACGGGTTTGATTCCAGTCAAGGGCATGTACCTTAGTTGCAGTTCAGTCCCTGGCCCTGGTCAGGGTCATGCGGGAGGCAACCAGACGCATCGATGTTTCTCTTCTCTCTCTCTCCCCTTCTACTTTTTATTTAAAAAATATATATATATATATATATGTATATGTATATGTATATATATAAATATATTCTTTCAGAATTCTCAGACTCCCCAGAGTATATCTATAGATCTCAAGAACTCTCGGACTCCAACTTAAAAAATTCTGATATTTAGCCACTAGAAGTTACTTTGGGTACTATTTAATAATATACAAATTCTGTTGATTCAAGTGATTTTAAAAATCATTTTATGAGAATGCTATATTCAGTATAATCACAACCATGTAAAGAAAGAAAACTTCTGAATGCAGGAGGGGAAAAGACTGGAAAGAAATATACCAAAAGAATAACAGTGGTGCCCTGGTCAGTTTGGCTCAGCGGTTAGAGTGTCGGCCTGCGGTCTGGAGAGACCCGGGTTCGGTTTCCGCTAAGGGCACGTACTTCGGTTGCAGTTTGTCCCCGGCCCTGGTTGGTCGTGCGGGTGGCAGCCACTCGATGTGTCCCTTCACGTCGATGTTTCTCTCTCTCTCTCTCTTCCTCTCTCTCCCTCCCACTCTATCTGTACAAAAAAAATGGAAAAATGTCCTCGGGTGAGGATAAAAAAAAAAAAAAGAATAACAGTGGTTGTTTTGGGGGTGATAGAAATATAATTAGAATGTTTTTCTTATTCCTGTTTGTCTAAATTTTGTATCGTGAGTGTGTATTACTTTTATAATAGAAAAACAGCAACTTAAAATACTGTAATAATAATAAGGATTTTAAAAAATTTGTGAATATCTGGTAGTACTTACTATAAAGCTAATTAGATAGCTGCTTTCATATTTGGCCTTTTACTCTGCATATACAAACTTATTCCCTTATTGTAATTATATTTTGCTACTGATATTTTTTATTAATGTATTAAATAAACATTTTTTTACATCTATATAGCTATAGTAAAATGTCTTCAATGTTTGGATTTCTTTAGATACATTGTATTTATTCTTTTATGTATTTATTTTATTTTCTCTTTTAAAGGAGTTTAGTCATGGCCAACAACAAAAAACTCAAGAGGGGGAACTGAAAATTAGTGCTGTGTTCTCAGTCAGTGGCAGTCCTCTTGGTAAGATACAGAACTGAATGAATTATATTTATTTATTCTGACCAATATGAGTGAAAAGAAGTATCTACTTGTATTAGTAAACTAAGCAGTTCTCTCTGCCCAGTTAGAATAGCTTTAATTGTATTGCATAATTAGTATTGTATTTCAAGATTAGTTCTAGAAGATAAAGAAAGATGCATACTGAAAATTCATGGTAAAAGTAAAACACTTTTTTTTTTTTAAGCTCCACAGTTGACTACTGGCTTTCAGCCTTCTCCGGCGTCATCTGGCATGAATAAAATGCTTCCTTCAGTTCCAGCCACAGCTATTCGAGTTTCCTGTTCTGGTTGTAAAAAAATCCTCCAAAAGGGGCAAACTGCTTATCAGAGAAAAGGGTCTACACAGCTTTTCTGCTCTACACTGTGCCTCACTGGATATACAGTTCCACCTGCCCGCCCACCACCTCCTCCCACCAAGAAAACTTGTTCAAGTTGCTCTAAGTATAGCAGAATTCTAAATTATCTTCTTTGTCTCCTTTTTTTTTTTTAAAGATACTTTGTTCTTATCTGTGTATTGTTTAATTTTCTACATTTCCATGGGTTTTGAGAAATATGTTATTTGATACCAACAAATAAGTTGTTGATTTATTCTTTCTGGATGCCAGGTACTCAGCTTTCTTTTAACTTGAATGTGCCTTTTATATACTAGAGATGTTTTTAAAACCAATCTTTTCACTTTTATTAGTTGAGATGCTTTGTAAAACAAAAACTATACCATTTTAGGGGTATTATATGGCCGAAATATTTTGGTTGTAATTGTAGGCAATAGATACTTAAATCCAACAAATATTTAGAGTTATATTTGCTTTTATGTAATTGGAATTTATTTAATACTTTTCTTCTTTAAATGGATTCAAGTATTTATACATCTCTTCAATATCTCTCAACTACCTTAGAGGTCCCATTTCAGTGTTTAATAACAGAAAAGTATGTATGACCATAGATCTTATAAGGCCATCATGATATATTTAAATAATATGAACTATTTTTGGTTAATTTTGTAAGGTGATTGCTAGAAACTTTAAGTCAGAAAAAGATGAATAATGCTCTTGTTCTGAAACATGTTGGATTCTATTAAGCTATGCAAACTATGATTTATTAGTTTAAAAAAATTTTGTTTTAATTTTGACTTATTCATACCAGAAGACTATTGTTGTGTTGGCTGTTGCCGTTTTTTTTTTTTTTATTGCTATTGGAGAGAGAGAGGAAGGGAGAGGGAGAGAGAGATAAAAACGTCCATGAGCTGCTTCTTGCATGTCCCCCGCTGGGGATCAAGCCCACAACCTGGGCATGTGCCCTGACTGGGATTCGAACCGGCAACCTCTTGGTGCATGGGTCAGCGCTCAACCACTGAGCCACACTGGCCAGGCTATGATTTACTCATTTAGAAAATATTAGTGTTTATAATTCCTCACATGGATGCAGTCCTTTCTTTCTTTGGAAAGGGGAAAAGATGCTTGATAGGGAAAAGGCATATAGACAACAGACTTAAAAGAAATTTGGATATGGTTAATTGTTTTTCTGGAAGTTAGTCGTATGCATATCTCTTTTATGTTTTCAGAAATAGACTTCTTTCTTTATACTGTTTGAATTATGAAACATACTTTTAAAAATTAGTGTTTAATATACCAATGTCTAATATTATTCTGGTATGATACTCATCAGATTCAAAGATTAAATCAACTTTAATATTATAATTTTTGTAGTTTATTTCTGTTTCTTGTGCAGTAAAATAATTCCACATAACTTTTATGTTTCTTCATTTCTTATTTCAGAGATCAGCACTTTCTAAAATTCAGCAGTATTTCTCTTTTCACAATAATAATCATAGATACTTCCTTCAAATATTTATGAGTACATTTAAAAATGACCATAGAAAACTCAGAGAAATTAAAAAATGTCTACCCTCTTTCTCTGTTTTTTGATTCTTATTTACATAGAGGGTGGGACAATGGATTTACAGTTGTTTGTTGAAGAATAATACAATAACTAATAAATCATTATACAAGAGTAAACGCTGATTCTCAAAATCATGACTGTAAACCTACTTTTGCCCCACACTGTATGTTATTCTTTCATGTATTATATCCCTTTGGTTTGTGGTGTTTCCCTAGTGTTATCTGGAGGCAGCTCAATTTTACCTACATGTCTTATCTGTCTTAGGTAATGTAATTACTTTTAAGATTACATTTTCTTTGTTGTTGTTGATTCTTACCCATACTTTTTTTTTTTTCAACTGGTTATTCTTTGACTCTTTTTTAATTTTTAAATCCTCACCTGAGGATATGTTCATTGGTTTTTAGAGAGAGAGAGAGAGAGAGAGGGAGAAACATTGATGTGAGAAAGAAACATCGACTGGTTGCCACCCATACGCTCTCCAACCGGGGATTGAACCCACAATTTAGGCATGTGTCCTGACTGGGAATTAAACCCTATGCTCCAACCGAATCACCTGGCCAGGGCTCATTCCTTAACTCTTAACTGTTCTACCTACCTCTTTGTTCACTTATTCTGTTATGCTTTTATTTTTTAATCCCTTGTTCTTTTTCATTTGCCCCTTTTAGGTATTCTTTACCTGCCTGTCACCTCAGCCCTTCTTCATTTTCTCTTTTTTACTTTTCTCCTTTTTCATTTCAGAGAATACCCTTTTCTGAGGCTCAGTCCTCAACCACTGATCAATCTTGTTTTTCTTCGTATTTCATTTTCGTTCCTGAACTACTACTCTTTCATCTTCTTTTCACTACTTGACCTTTTTCCCCCCATTATGTACAGTTTGGTATAATCTGGGTATCTGATTATAAAATTGTTGAATTAGTGTACCTTAAAAGGAAATTAGATTCAAAGAAGTTACAAGATTTACTCTGTGGCACATAGCTGGTTAATTTTGGCACATACACTGTCTTCATTCCCCCAATAATTCGTATAGTTAAACAGGTTTAATTTGTAAATCCCTATATGAAGGATTTCAATTTAATTTGAATAGGAGGAGATAGAAACTATTTTCTTTCTGATAGTTACTGCTGTTTTTATAGCAGCAGCATTTAGGTTGAAAGAAACTCAGTTCTTTGCAGTAACAATTTTATTTTTCTTAATTTTTTTTTTTTTTTTAATCCTCACTCGAGGATTTTTTCTATTTATCTTCAGATAGAGTCGGAACGAGGGAGGGAGGGGGGAGAGAGAGAGAGAGAGATGTGAGAGAGATGTGAGAGAGACATATCAGTTGGTTGCCCCTCACACAACCCTGGTGGGGCCAGGGACTGAACCACAACTGAGGTATGTGCCCTTGACTGGACTCAAATCTCCAACTCTTTGATCCATGGGCTGACGCTCTTAACTGCTGAGTCAAACCAGCCAGGGCTCTGAATCTTTTATTAACCATATCTCTTAGTATCTTGGATTTAACTTAAACTGAATATATTTTGGGTAATCATCATTTAATTTTTAGGTTTCTTTAGTCTTAGGGACCTAGTTATTTGTTTTTTAAAAATATATTTCAAATCCTACATAAAAGAAGTCATTTAAATTAGCGTAATTTTGTTAATACTATTGGAAAGATTAGATTTATTGATATAATGGCACTCAAAGAAATAACTGTTTCAGGGTTGTCTGCCATTTCTGAATTTTTACTTATATTCTGGCATAACATGTAGCCTACTGCAATAAGATGTATTGTAACTAGACACTAAGCATACTGGAGAGCATTGAGAAATACCTACTTTTTTGCTATATTTTATACTTCCAGTGCCTTGATTCATATTACTTCACAACTTTTATCTCCTTAACCTTTTAGAAAATTCCAATTTAAGGTCCAGCTTAAATGTCATCTTTTTTGGATAGACTTTAGTGTCACATCCTGTCTGAAATAATTGTTTCTTCATTTTTATTTTACATTATATGTGTCTTTTTCAAAATTATTTACACGACTTTTATGTTTCAAGGATGCTTCTTGTACAGTATTTTATGTGTCATTTGTCATTTGTCCTAGTATACTAGGAGCTCCTTGAGTGCATGCTTGCACCAAGTCTTGACACAGGATTTAGCTAGTGCATGGTTCAGTATAACTGCTCAATAAATACCCCTATAAATGAAATACAGTAAAATTTAAAAAAGCTGAAGGCCAAAAAAAAAAAAAAAAAAATGCAGAGTAGTCTGGAGCTATTAACTAAAGAAGATGAGGTATGAAGTTGTGTATTGCAGCATAGTGCAGTGTCAGGTGTTCCTTGTGATGATTCTCATCGTGTTTACTGTTATCTTTTATTCAAGCAGAGATATTTGCAGTCTTTACTTCATTAGTATAATCTGTTAAAGATGCAGGAATGAATAGAACAGTTTATTTAATGTTATATGAGTATGCACTCATGGGAAAGAGACACTGTTTAGAAAATCTCCTCAAGATTTTTTGTCATCTTCCATGTGGTTTGGTTGGTTGGGTGTTGTCCTGTGCATCAAGGGGTTGCTGGTTTGATGGTCAGGGCATATTCCTGGGTTTCGGACCCCTCGGTGGGGGGTGTGCAGGAGGTAGCCAATAGATGTTTTACTCTGACATCAGTATTTCTCACTTCCTCTCCTTTCCTCTCTGTCTAAAAATCAGTAAACTAGTCTTTTAAAAAATTGATTTTTAAAATGCTTTTTATACTTAAACTATCTGATAAACTTCTATGTAGGAAGACTGGTTTGTGGTGAGATAAGGAGTGGAGTGGTAGGGAGCCTCAGTCACTAAGATTTTAATCTTTATTGCCTTTGTAACCAATGCCTACCAATTAAATTATTTAGATAAGGAAATGTTCAATTTAAAATAATCATGCTGGAATATACACTGTAGTTTGAAAAATGTTCTTACTTTTTTTTTTTATCCTCACCCAAGGACATTTTTCCTTTTTTTTTTTTGGTTCAGATAGAGTGGGAGGGAGAGAGAAGAAGAGAGAGAGAGAGAAACATCGATGTAAAAGGGACACATCGAGTGGCTGCCACCCGCACGACCAACCAGGGCCAGGGACAAACTGCAACCGAGGTACGTGCCCTTAGCGGGAACTGAACCCGGGTCTCTCTGCGGTTGGACCGCAGGCCGGCGTTCTAACTGCTGAGCCAAACCGGCCAGGTCAAAAAATGTTCTTACTTTTAAAAGATAGTGGTTTTCAAAATTTTCAAGTGTATTTTTAAAGAATATTTTGAAAATACATATGAGCCTGAAGAAAATGAAAAATCACTTGCTGGAGGTAATGAATGATAACAAATGTATATATCTTTTAAATCTAAAAACACAGTATACTCATTCTCTCAATAATTCTATAAAGTAAGTCTGTATTAGGTCCATTTTATAGAACAGAACTTAGGATCAAAGCAATTTATCAGTTTATCCAAGAAAACCTGTATTTTCTGATTTAAATATTAGTGACCTTTTCCTATACTGTAATTGCCTTTGTTTTATTTAGCTCACAAAAAGGAAAAAAAAATAATTACACTGTGGCTTATTTTATCTTTATCATTTTTAGAGACATTTTAAATCCAAAGGATGTGATCAGTGCCCAGTTTGAAAATACCACAATTAGTAAAGATTTTTGCAGCCAATCATGTTTGTCAACATATGAACTGAAAAGAAAACCTGTTGTTACCATAAATACAAATAGCATTTCAACCAAATGCAGCATGTGTCAGAAGAATGCTGTTGTAAGTTATCTTTTTACTTTATTGGGGGGAGGGGATCTAATGTTTGTGCTTAAAAAACAGTTTTGATGGTCTCTGCCTGTTATTTATATGTTATAATTTTTTAATTCCTAGATTCGACATGAAGTTAATTACCAAAATGTGGTACATAAACTTTGTAGTGATGCCTGCTTCTCTAAGTTTCGCTCTGCTAACAACCTCACTATGAACTGTTGTGAGAACTGTGGTGGTTACTGTTACAGTGGCTCTGGACAATGCCACATGCTTCAAATAGAGGGGCAGTCTAAGAAGTTTTGTAGCTCAACGTGTGTCACAGCATATAAGCAGGTACATGACCATATTTAATCCTGATGACTTTGTTCATTACAGGGGTATCTAAATTTTTTGGTGGAAATTATTTATGAAAATGTTAAAAAAAATTAAATTCTTATTACCTTAATTTGTATTTTTACAAATAAACAGTAGTTGTCAAAAGAATGCCTGTTAAAGATTTCATAACTAGCATATATATATATTTTTAAATTTTATATACAATTTATATTTTTGAACAATATTTTGAAAATGCAGAAGAGTGCAAAGAAGAAAACACCTTTTGGTGTTAGCCTTCTGATCTTTGAAATATATCTTGGTTTACATATACACACACACACACTTTATTTGATAGGGTAAGGTCCAGGTTGCATATGTATGTTTGAAATCAGATCCATATGGTTGAAATTGCAATTCAGAAAATAAGTTTTACCATTAATTGTTTAAGAGGTTTTTTTTCTCTTCATGAAACAAGAAAACATAAATATGGGTTATATATTATTTTTTGAATTGAGGTTTGTAGAAGATAAATTGGATGAATTCTTGTATGACAAATATCTAATGCAGTTATGTACTTGATTTATGTTTTGTTAGATATTTATTTTCATCAAAAATTAGATTTTAAAATTCATAAACCCAAGAATAGTAAAAATGTGTTACATTTTAAATTTTATAGTGGTTTTCTGTTTCAGTGCATTTGCTGATCATTCTTTTACATAGTGAATTTTTATATAGTCAACCAAAATTTGTGAATTTAATAATATTGATTGGAAAATTTATTTAGATTGTTCTTAAAACTTTGCAATGATTCTGGAATTTTAAACTTTATACAGTGTTTCCATTTATTTTTGGTGAATATACAAACACATTAAAAGGGCTTAATTTCCTTTAGGATCATCTTGTTTTTGCTTTCATGGGAAAAATAACCCAACAGTGTCTTCATGTGTTTTATCATTGTCCAAATGTTTTCTTGATATAGTATTAAGTAATAAAAGTTGCTTGGATTTAGTCAGTTGAAAAGATGGTTCATATTCCCCAAGAGAAGGAGCAATAGGTTGAAATGTCTTACATTCAAATTATTTTATTACTTATAATTTAGCCAATATATGTTAAATTTCTCACATATTAATATGTAATGTGGTATAGAGAAATAACTTGGATTTAGAAGTAAAGCAGATTTCAGTTTGATTCCCACAGTTTGTATTCAAATAGAATTTTATTTTGGGGAAAGTAGTTACACTCTTTGAGTCCATTTCTTCTCTGTAAATGGGATATTTTTAGTTTTATATGAAGTATGAATGAGAGAGCACCTAGTAAAGAACCTGACAGATTTTATAAAACACAAACACGCCCTGGCTGGTTTGGCTCAGTGGTTGGAGCGTCGGCCTGCGGACCAAAGAGGAATTGTGGGTTCCATTCCCAGCCCTGGTTGGAATCGTGCGGGAGGCAACCAATCAATCAATGTCTCTCTCTCACATCCATTTCTCTCTCTCTCTCTCTCTCTCTCTCTCTCTCTCTCTCTCTCTCTCCCCCTCTCCCTCCCTCCCTCCTTCGTCCCTCCCTCCCACTCTATCTGAAAATCAGTGGAAACATATCCTCGGGTGAGGATTAAAATAAATAAATAAATAAAAATAACGCACAAATACAGAATCTCAGAAATATTTATGTACTGGGTTTCTTATGTAAGAAAATTTATTTCTTACTGAAGATAGTAATCATAGAAGTTTGAAAGTCACTAAAATATTTCAACAGTGTTAAGTATAAACATTTCAAAGAATTATGCTTTTACTTATAATTTGGTGAAAATGAATGTTATTTTATTCTCTTAATAGAAATCAGCCAAAATTACACCATGTGCACTTTGCAAATCGTTGAGATCCTCAGCAGAAATGATTGAAAATACCAATAGCTTGGGAAAGACAGAGCTTTTCTGTTCTGTTAATTGCTTATCTGCTTACAGAGTTAAAATGGTTACTTCTGCAGGTAATATTGGTTTTGTAAACTGTATAAATATAATTGTTGGGAATTGGTTCTTGCTTTGTTTTTATAGTACAGGTTTTTATCCAAATTTCGTTGACATTTAAGGCAAATTGAAAATATTTCAGGTCTGTGTTGTAAAATATCACTTATTACCAGATCGCTTATTTTATGTTTGTTTACTGGCTTGCTTATTAGCACATTGGTCCTTACCAAAATAATTTCATATGGCTTCTTTAATGTGTTTTCTTTATTTATACCTGATTTATTTCAAGATTTATTTATCTTATAGTTTTGGGGTAGACTGACAACTTTAAAAGAAATATTTTTAATGTTAAGTTAGTTTTTGTCTATATGTGATCTGATTAAGTTTAGTTTCAGTTCTTGCAACTTGACTTGGCCCTTGAGTTTTCATATTTTATGAAATGTTTATCTTATACATTTGTGTATATTGCTCATTAGTGTTTTTTTGATTTGCTAAGGTGTACAAGTTCAGTGTAACAGCTGTAAAACTTCAGCAATCCCTCAGTATCACCTAGCCATGTCAGATGGAAGTATACGTAACTTCTGCAGCTACAGTTGTGTGGTAGCTTTCCAGGTATGGCTTCGGGAATCTTTCTCTTCTCCAGTTAGTGAGTTGCTTACTACTGTATAAGTAATGTGAACTTATTGGTGTTTGCTTTTGCCTGGATTGCCTAAATTTCTATCTCAGTCCTTGTAAACTTGCATTCTTTGGTTCATCCTGTATTTGGAGGCATGTCTTTAACTGCCTTCTGTAAACATTAAATGTTACTGTTACCACCTAGATTATCTAGTGGGAAGATATTATTTTTTTAATTATTTTGTGGCATTTTTTTGGGGGGGGGGGTTTGAATGATACTCCTTCCTTTCAAGTATAAGCTGTTCAAAGGCCTGAATTTTTGCCTGTTCACAATGTATCTTAAGTACTTAGAAGTGTGCTTGTTATACTTAGACAATGAGTACTTCATTGTTTGAACAAATGATGAGGTTTATTTTTTATTTTTTTATTTTCTCCAGAATTTATTTAACAAACCAACAGGAATGAATTCTTCAGTAGTGCCCTTGTCTCAGGGCCAGGTAATTGTAAGCATCCCCAGAGGTTCAACAGTGTCAGCAGGAGGAGGTAACACCTCTGCTGTTTCTCCCACCTCCATCAATAGTTCTGCTGCAGCTGGTCTCCAGCGTCTTGCTGCCCAATCTCAACATGTTGGGTTTGCACGAAGTGTTGTAAAACTCAAGTGTCAGCACTGTAACCGTCTTTTTGGCACAAAACCAGAACTTCTTGACTATAAGGTAGGATCATGATAAAGGGTTTGAATATAAACTGGTCTATCTGTAAAATTGTTTCTGGCTTTTTAATCTCTCAAAATTATGCTGTTTATTTTGAAAGTAAGAAGGATAAGGATTTCCATACAATAAACCAAATGTATAATTAACACTTAATAATTATTTTTTTGCAGGGTAAAATGTTTCAGTTCTGTGGCAAGAATTGTTCTGATGAATATAAGAAAATAAATCATGTAATGGCAATGTGTGAATATTGTAAAATTGAGAAAATTGTAAAGGAGACTGTGAGATTCTCAGGTGCTGACAAGTCATTCTGTAGTGAAGGTAAACACAGACGATTATATTTCCCACTAAGCATGTTGGTTGTTTTAAAAGTAGTTGATGATTCAAGCTGTCACTATGTAAATTGATCTATTTTATCCTCTATGTATGACACCAAACCCTTTTTGTTTGTTTATGCTTTGTTTGATTTTTTTTCTGATCTAATTCTTCATATCATATAAATGTTAAAATGAAAGCAATGAACCTCTAAGTATATTGCAGAAGAGGGCAGTAATGTGAAAAACAATGAATGATATTAGGTTGACAGGGTTATTTTATTTATTTATTTTATCCTCACCAAAGAATATTTTTCCATTGATTTTTAGATAGAGCGTAGGGGTGGGGAGGGTGGAGGATGGAGAGAGAGAAAGAGACATCAATGTGAGAGAGACATCGATTGGTTGCCTCCTGCATGACCCCAGTTGGGGTCTGGAATTGAACTTGCAACCCAGGTATGTGCCTTTGACTGGGAATTGAACCCACGACCCTTTGGTCTGAGGGCCTGCACTCTTAACTGCTGAGCCAAACTGGCCAGGGAAGACAGGACTTTTTTAATTCTAGCGCTTCTAAAGGGAATTCCTTAAATTTGGTAGCATCCTAAGATTATACATTTATTGTTTTAAACAGCCATTACATTTCTGAATATAGATGATCTGAATTTGCAAATCATTATGAGGTAGACTTTCTTCTTTATTTAAGTGACTATCTTAACATGTTTAGAATGTATTGCGTCATTCTAAAACTGCAAAAGATTAGCCCACTAGACTAGTGGATTTCAAACCTTTTGACCACAACACAAAAAAAGACACACATTTTACATTGTGATATCACATACCCATATAAAACAAAAGTTTCATTAAACAAATTGACTTTTACTATATGTGATGAACTATAATATTATTTATTTAAAAATTTTTTTAAATATATTTTATTTATTTATTTATTAATTAAATAGGTAGGGTTTATTCAGTCATCAGGAGTACAAAACACCAAACAGAAAGCCCCCTTCTCTCTCTCTCTCCCTCTCTCTCTCTATATATATATATATATTTGTACACACACACACATACCACATACATATTAAATATGATTTTATTGATGTTTTTTAGAGAGAGGAAGGGAGAGAGATAGAAACATCAATGTGACAGAGAAAAATCTATCAGCTTCCTCGTGCATGCCCCCTACTGGGGATTGAGCCCACATCCCGGGCATATGCCCTGATTGAGACTCAAACCTGGACTGAGCTCAGTCCTCTATGTTGATTTCTTGATCTAATTGGTGAGGACTCAAGTAGGGAAACTTTGCTATAGGGCATTTATTAATTTATTTTTGTTACAGATGTTTCTCCTTTACCCACCCTAGACACTCTCCTTGCTATAGGGCATTTAAATGAAAGGTGGAGATACTTAGTATTTCTGCCTAATGTTAATTTTATCTTTCCTGGGTTTTTTAGGTTGCAAATTGCTTTATAAACATGACTTGGCAAAACTCTGGGGAAATCACTGTAAAATGTGCAGTTATTGTTTACAGACATCTCCCAAATTGGTACAGAATAATTTGGGGGGAAAGGTGGAAGAGTTCTGTTGTGAAGAATGCATGTCCAAATATACAGTTCTGTTTTATCAGGTAAATATAATTCACATATGTTGGTTTTTCAGGTTAGGGCATACATTATTTCTTTCTTTTATTTTTTGAAGAAGTATGAAGGACAATTGAATCGTTTAAACTTTTAAGATTGAATATATTCTCCAGCATTAGAATAAAATTTTGGAATACTTTAATGTCACTGAAGTTATACTTTTGTTTTTAATTTTCATGGAGAAGATGTAACAAACAGTCTTAAGACATTAAAATATTTAAAATTATAATTTTATTTTTTTATTTAATAAAAATGAATTTGTCTTCTGAAGTCTCTGAGAAAGATAGGTCTTATTTCACTATGTGTTTAAATTATAATTTATTGGCATCTCTATAATAGGACTTTTTAATGTTTAGTATAAAATCATTGATAGATAAATAAGTAATTACCACTCTAGGATAGTTAACCTTTATTTTTGTGATCCAAATTCTAAGTTAATTTTCTCACTTGTTATATGTATCCTGATTTTATTCTGTCATACCACAGATAAGTTGTTTTTTATTTCTTTACTATTTTCTATTTCTTTTTCAGATGGCCAAATGTGATGGTTGTAAGCGACAGGGTAAACTCAGCGAGTCCTTGAAATGGCGAGGAGAAATGAAACATTTCTGTAACCTGCTTTGTATCTTGATGTTCTGTAATCAGCAAAGTATGTGTGATCCTCCATCACAAAACAATGCAGGTAAAATTAAACTTTGGTCTTTGATCGGTGTGGGGACTAACTACCTCTACAGATTGGGAACATTAAATCATTGTCAATAATGTCATGAAACATCAACTTGATTCTGTTCACCTGACATTAACATTTAGATGGTTTTTTGTTTATCACCCGAGATTAAAGCCCAGTAAAAATGAGTTTTTTTACTTTTCTCTAAGCATATTGAATCAAATAAACTCAACAAGAACTTTATGTGAAAGAATGGCAGTTAATGTATTGTAATTGGATTTGTATGCCTTGACTTCCTTAAAAAGGATTTGAGCCCTGTCCTGTTTGGGTTTGGCTCAGCTGTTAGAGCATTGGCCTATGTACCAAAGGGTCTTGGGTTCAATCCCCAGTCAAGGGCATGTACCTGGGTTGCAAGTTTGGAGTTGAACAGGAGGCAACCCATTGATGTTTTTCTCTCTCTCCCTTCCTTACACTGTATTTAAAATAAATCAATGTAAAAATATCCACAGGGGAGGATTAACCAAAAAAAAAGAACTTGAAACAATAAAAAGAACATACAGTCTAAATCACATGTCCTCTTTTTCTTTTTAATTAATCCTCACCCAAGGATATTTTTCAATTGCGTTTTAGACGGTGGAAGGGATAGAGAGAGAAAGAAACATTGATGTGATAGAGACATCGATTGGTTGCCGCCCACACGACCCCCACCAGGAACAGGGATCATACCTGTAACCCAGGTATGTGTCCTTGATCAGGAGTCGAACCCATGACCCTTCGTTCCACGGGCTTATGCTCCAACTGCTGAGCCAAACTGGCCAGAGCTCTCCCATGGCCTCTTAAATACATCCTCTGCATAGTATGGAAGATAAAGTACAAGGAATACTTTTAAGTTAATTAAAAAATAGGAAAAAAAAATAGTCCTGAAGTGGCTCTGCTTCAACAGAATTTACTCTAACTTAACCTCCTTTAAATGTTGGTTTTTATGTTTGTGCATATAAATTATGTGAGGTTTTAAACTTTTTGTTTATTTTAATCAGCAAGTATTTCCATGGTATCAGCTGCTTCAGCAGGGCCCCCATCGCTAAGAAAAGATTCAACTCCAGTTATAGCTAATGTAGTCTCATTAGCAAGTACTCCTGCTGCTCAGCCCACAGTGAATTCTAACAGTGTTTTACAAGGTATGACTTAATTTGAAAGTATGTATCTAGCCTTTGTGAGGTGAAGATAGGGGTTCTCTTTCTTCTTGCAATCAGTGATCATTTTCATATGTTTGATACATTCATTATAAGAATGGTGGCTCACTGTGGGCTGCTAGAGCCCACAGTTTTCATAATTTTCAGATTTTTTTTTCTCATATACTTTAAATACTAGTCTTACCCTGAATTAAATTAAGGTAATACATGTTTTTATTATGAGAGACTTTGTGTTTATTGTCTAATAATTAGCTTTTAATACTAATGTTTAACTGTGTAAGATCCTAAATATATATTTTAATTTATGCCAGGTGCAGTTCCAACAGTAACAGCGAAAATCATTGGGGATGTAAGTTTATTTTTATCAGTATTACTACTTTATTTATTCTTCATCTTTATGTCATGAAGATGTCTAAGCTACTTTGCCCTTTTTTTAGTCTTTATTATATAAAATAAATTTTATGATTTTATTTAATCTTTGTTCAGGAATAGGATTTTTTTTGTTAATTAGGTCTTTTGTATACTTTAATTTGTATGAATGCTTACTATCTATGTAGTTACTGAAGTTTTGATGATATTGTACACTTTTAAAGTTAATTGTACAGAATTCAGGCATAAAAGGTTTTTGGGGTATTTGTAATGTAGTCAGATTGTAAATAAGATATTTATAAACTGCCCTGGCCGGTTTGGCTCAGCGGTTAGAGCGTCGGCCTGCGGTCCGGAGAGACCCAGGTTCGGTTCCCGCTAAGGGCATGTACCTCGGTTGCAGTTTGTCCCCGGCCCTGGTTGGTCGTGCGGGTGGCAGCCACTCGATGTGTCCCTTTCACGTCGATGTTTCTCTCTCTCCCTTCCTCTCTCTCCCTCCCACTCTACCTGAACAAAAAATGGAAAAATGTCCTCGGGTGAGGATTAAAAAAAAAAGATATTTATAAACTGTAGTTTATTTTCTGCCCAGTGGAAATTATACTGTATATAAGCATTACTTTTATTTTTTCTTACTCAAATTTTTTTGCTTTTCTCTTAAAATAAGAAAAAAATAAATGGAAAATCTTATGACTAAAACCAATGGCATTACTGGTGTTCCCTGGTCTCTTGGATAACATTCATGTAATCTTTTTTTCAATTTTTTGAAATGATCATAAGTGATACTCTTATTTCTTTTTTTTATTTTATTTTTATCCTCATCCGAGGACATTTTTCCATTTTTTGTTCAGATTGAATGGGAGGGGGGGAGAGAGAGAGAGAGAGAAAGAAACATCGACATGAAAGGGACACATCGAGTGGTTGCCACCCGTACAACCCAACCAGGGCCGGGGACAAACTGCAACCGAGGTACGTGCCCCTAGCGGGAACCGAACCCTGGTCTCTCTGGACCGCAGGCCGATGCTCTAACCGCTGAGCCAAACCGGCCAGGGCTCTTCTAATTATCTTGAAACTAAGGCTTCTAAGACTTCATCAAGAAAAAACAGTTCTCATTTTAAACTGGACCGACTGTTTGCTTGATCAACAATGGCTTACAATAATAAAAATAGCATTTTTCTTGGTAAACAGAAGTGGTTATTAGATATATTTAGAATCAATATGTAGTTAGCAACATATTGTTATATTGCTATTTTAGGAATATATTCTGCGTTTTCCATGTAATTCTAATATATTCTTTAGAAATTACAATATTTTCACCCTGGCCAGTTTTGCTCAGTAGTTGGAGCATTGGCCTGCGGACCAGAGGGTCCTGGGTTCCTTTTCCACTAGGGACACATACCAAAAAAAAAAAAAAAAGAAATTATAGTATTTTCCGTAATTAACGATAAGCTTTCGAAAACCTCTTCGGTTTCTTTATTTTTTATTACTTTTGATTTTTTTGTTTTTAACCAGGCAAGTACACAAACAGATGCCCTGAAACTGCCACCTTCTCAGCCTCCAAGACTTTTGAAGAATAAAGCTTTGTTGTGTAAACCCATCACACAGACTAAAGCCACCTCATGCAAACCACATACCCAAAACAAGGAATGCCAGACAGGTATATTTCTCATACTTTCTTCTTTTAATTCTTCTTGGGAAAAGGAATGTGGGATCTGCCTATATTAATTGAGTGCCTTCTATTTCCTAGGTAATGTGTTTGGTTTGGTTGCTTATATACATTGTTCAATTTGGTTGTCACAACATCCCTGTGAGTCAGGTATTTTCACCATCTGAGACTTAATAAGGTATGACAAAGAGAAGGTAGTTAATTGATCATACCATACTATGAACACTTCATTTAATTTTCTTATTAATGATAGTGTAATATTATGGAATAAGTATAGACTTTGAAATTATATAGACAAGGTCTTAATTAAGACTAACTGTTGTTTTACCTTTAGGTTTGAAATTTTTCGTACTCTTTTTCAAATACAATTAGTTTTTTTGAGGACAGCTTCAGGGCTTCTTTCTTTATCAACTACTTCTCTTCCAGGCATAATCTCTGAGCCACTTTTCTGATTGCTGGGTAGGGTGCTAGCCTCTGATCTTCTGAGCTTGCCTGTCCCAGCATGGAATCTCTGCCCTACAAGTGATCTGGGGTGAAGGTGATTTGGACTCAACTATTCTTAGTCTGCCATCTCTGTAGCAGGGCTTGTATCCTGTTAGTGGGAGCTCAGTGGAGGAAGGGAGCCTCCAGCTTGTCATCTGCACTCTCCAGGAAATAACCTCTTTATTTTTTTTTTGGTTAATTCTCACCTGAGGATATTTTTCCATTAATTTTTTAGATAGAGTAGAAAGGAGGGAGAGAGAGAAAGAGACAAACATCGATGTGAGAGAGACACATCAATTGGTTCCCTCCTGAACGACCCCAACCGGGGCTGGGAATCAAACCTGCAACTCAGGTATGTGCCCTTGACTGAGAATTGAACCTGAGACCCTTCAGTCTGCGGGCTGACACTCAACTGCTGAGCCAAACCGGCCAGGGCCAGGAAATTAACCACTTAAACTTGTAGGTGGAGGGGATGAGGAATGATGGTGGCCTTCCCCTCCTGGTGAGATTTAGTAATCCTTGACTGGGAGCTGACTGAAGAAAGCCATTCTTCCTGACCACACCCACCCAGAGTACAGCTTCTGACCATTGAACTAAGCCGACCTGGGGATATGAAGCAGGTGGTGGGTCAGCTGTCATACACTCCCACTGTTCATACTGAATTTTAGTAGATTTTCTTGAGTAAATGTTTCTCCATTTGCTGCATGCCTGAAGAACAATTTTCAAATAATTGAAATGATTGTTTTTAACATTTCTCACCAGTTTTGCTTGTTTCACTAGGGAATGGGTCTGTGGAGTTCCTCCTGCTGCTAAATGAAAGTTCCAGAACTAGAAAGGAATCCTAGATTCCTAGATCTGGAAGGTTATCCTGTAGGCCAGTGTTTCTCAAACATTAATATGTATATGAATTACTGGGGATTTTATTACATAGATTCTGATTCAGTGGGTCCTAACGCTTTACATTTATCATGAGTTCCTGTGTATTGTCAGTGCTACTAGTCCATGGACTACCCTGCATAACAAGGCTATAAGTGATTTAGTCCTATATTTTTATTGTAGAAGTAGTGATTTATTTTGTATTATGTAGCTTGGTTATCAGACATCTCTATTCTGGTAACTTTTCTTTGCATCCAATGCACCATGATAAAATTGATCCTGTATTGTTTCCTACTTTTAACCCTAGTCAAATTGTCAGGTTTTCAATTTTTGTGACTAGCGTTATCTTTCTCCTTCATTAATTATTTTATAGTTATCTAGCATATTTTTCTGGCACATTGAAATGACTCTAAATACTTGTTAAATAATTGAATGAATTCTCCATCCTTCCCACTTTTTTCTACTGATATTTAAGTTAGTTTCTAAGTTCTGTTTCATCTTTTTAATACCTTAGCATATCAGCTATATATATTTATTCCTTTTTGTAGGTATCATAATCACTCTAGTTCAGACCTTCATTATGTTGGCTCTACATATTGTAATTGTCTCCTACTTTTACAATTAAAAAGATTTTTTTTCTTTTCCTTTATTGATTTTTTTAAAGAAAGAGAAAGTGAGAGAGAGAGAGAGACAGATACATCGATGAGAGAGAACATTGATTGGCCACCTCCCACATGCCCCCCACTGGAGAATGGGCCCACAACCTTGGCATGTGTCCTGATTGGGAATTGAACGGGTGACCTCTTGGTGCATGGGTCGATGCTCAACCACTGAGGCACACTGGCTGGACTACTTTTACAATTTATATACTTTCATTCTGTGCTAAAATGGTAACCAAATTAACCTTTTTAGTGCTATTTTCATCACATTACACTGTGCTAAAGAATCTGTAGTAGCTCCCCACTGTCTATTAGAAATGATTTAGCTTCACAAAAGTGGCCCTTATACCTATTCATTCTGCTCTTTAACATAACCTACTCATTAATGTTAACAGCTTTCCATACCCCACATCTAAGGTCACTGTTCCTATCCTTAATATCATTCACCCAAATTATATCTTTTGTTAATTTTATGCTCATATCATTGATAATCATTGTGGTTTTTTTGTTAGTGCTATACTCAAACCTTCCTGTGCTACTTCAGTCATTTCTCCTTTCTATGAACTCCTTGTATCACAGATTACACTTCTCTTGAACTATAAATCTCTGTGTGCTTCTAAAAAAACTTTTTTTAAAAAATTTAATCCTCACCCGAGGACATTTTTGCAGATAGAGCAGGAAGGGGGGGGGGGGAGAGAAACATCGATGTGAGAGAGACACATTGACTGGTTGCCACCCACACAACCCCAACCGTGCCTGGGGACAAACTGCAACTGAGGTACATGCCCTTAGCGGGAACCGAACCCCGGTCTCTGTGGTCCGCAGGCCGACACTCTAACCGCTGAGCCAAACTGGCCAGGGCTAAAAAATGTTTTTTATTAAAATGTTGTTTCTAACCCTCTTTGTTTTTGTGATTTTTTTTTTTTTCCCCATTAGAAGACACTCTAAACCCACCCCAGATCGTTGTGGTGCCAGTTCCTGTACCAGTGTTTGTGCCCATACCTCTTCACCTATATACTCAGTATGCACCAGTCCCATTTGGAATTCCAGTTCCAGTGAGTAATCATGTAGAGACTAAGATTAATTTAGTACACATTTTTCTTGATTAAAATTTTACAGTTTAATAAAAAACATTTCACTTGTTGGTGAATACATGTGATCAGAAAATACATCTGATTCTGGTTGGCTGTTACCATGTTACTATATTGTTTAATATGGAGTATGTAAAGGACTGCTTCTATTTGTACCCTGCCTCCTGAGAAAAGGCTATTATGTAGCTTTTTTATAATGTTTCATACAGCAATAAGATCACTCAGAAAAAGATCAGAAACTGTGTGTTTGTTAGAACACTGGATTCTAGAAAGGGTGAAAAGATGAATGTTGTGATTTACATTATTCTTTTTATTAAAGAAAAATGTATTGATTTTTTAAATTGGAAATGTATTTTTCCTCAATACTGAATTTTAAAGGGAAAGAGCTGTGTGAAAATGTTGAGCAAGAAATATAATAAAAATAAAAACAAAGATGTGTTAGATAATTATCCTTTTGGAGAATTCAGAGACACATTTTGTTGAGTTTGCAGAAAAGCTCTGAGTTTTTATTTAAATGGTTGTATTCTTACAAAAACAAACTGGCAAGACTATTTTAATTATCAGCAATAGAAATATCTGAATTTATTATTTCAGTACTTAATCATCTGACAAATAATACTTTTGATGACGAACCTATTACCCAAGAAATTCTTCAGTCTATCCTTGGTCTTTCAGATGCCTGTCCCTATGCTTATTCCTTCCTCAATGGATAACAAAGATAAAGCCACTGAGGGTATTGAAGACATTAAGGAAAAACTTCCCTCACATCCATTTGAAGCTGATCTCCTTGAGATGGCAGAAATGATTGCAGAAGATGAAGAGAAGGAGAAGACTCTATCCCAGGGAGGTTGGTATAATTTTAAAGTAAAGAAAGAAAAAACACCCCTACACATTTTCAGGTAACTCATGTAATTTTAAGCATCGGGCAGTCAAGGTGTTTCTAAACGCTTTATAGTGTTTAAATACCAAGTCTGTGGGTTTGTTAAACTTGTTGATATCTCTGAAAGCTCTGTCTTTTTAATGAAGGAAATTAAATACTGATATTCAATACAGTTTTTAGTGTTAATGATTCCAGAAAACCTTTATCAAAGTTTCATGATCATTTTCTGATTTTATCCCTGTATTTAAAGCCATGGTCCTCAGATAAGAATTCCTATTGTGTAATGACTAACATACTGGTAGAAGGCCAGAAAACTATTTGGCTCAAAGTAACCTATAGATAAGTCCCATTCTGAATGTAGAATAGTAATAATAATAAACATTTATGTGCTTACCATATCCTATGTATTGTGTCAAATTCACTATTTTACCGCCTCGTTTAATGTCACAAAAATACTATTAAGGGGTTACTGTTTACTTTAGATTCCTCACTTGGAAAAAAGGATATTTTACTTGCCCAGGTTATGCAATCAGTAAGTGGATGAATCAGAACTTGAATCCAGGTCTGACTCCAAAACAAAAAATATATGATATTAACCAGAACTTGGTAATATATATTCCTGAAAGGTTTCTAGCCTTAATTAATATCTCCTTGATTTTTGGATATAAGAAGAGATATAATGATAAGAAGAGAGAGATAAAATGTTGTTTAAGATAGTTGAAATACATCTGTGAATTTTCACAAAGGCCTTTTAATATGTCAGTGATGAGCCAAGAAATTATTCTTTCCTGACAGGTTTTTCTTTTTTTTCAGTGACAGTTTTTACAAAGCTAACCACTGGAATTTGATTTTGCATAATAAATACTAGATGATTTTTTGAACACTTGTAGCATTTGAAAAACTACTGTCAACTTTTCTGTTGTGTTGCCAGTAAGTTTTTAAATCATATATGTTCTAAGTGATAGGTAAAAAGCTTATTTGTTAATTTTAGTGTTTCTGGTCTCATTTTGCTCTTTAGTATATAGTCTCATGATTCTGGCCCATTAATATGTGGATTTTAATGTCTTAGAATATTGTCACTAGATCTTCTAACTTTCTGATATTATATTTAGTTTGAAATTTCAAGCAATTCTGGATGATAAACGTCAATTTAAATTGGCTTCTACATTCATGTTAATGGTTAACATTTACCAAGTGATTCCTCTGTACAAATATTGTAACTTTGCCTTAGTTTATAGTTGTCAGACAGAAGAACTTAAAACTAAGCTTCAGGACAGATAGTTGTAATCACTATAGTGTAAGTAAAATCAAATAGTTTATAAACATAAAGGAGGGTCCTAGCCGGTTTGGCTCAGCGATTAGAGCGTCGGCCTGCGGTCCCGACAGACCCGGGTTCGGTTTCCGCTTGGGGCACGTACCTCAGTTGCGGTTTGTCCCCCGCCCTGGTTGGGTTGTGCGGGCGGCAACTACTCGATGGGTCCCTTTCATGTCGATGTTTCTCTTTATCTCTCTCTTTCCCTCCCCCTCTATCTGAACAAAATATCAGAGAATGTCCTCGGGTGAGGATAAAAAAAAACAAAACAAAACATAAAGGAGGGAAAAATGAATTTCAACTGAAGGGATCTAGCTATAACTTACCTTTGATTTCAGGGAAAGAAACAATTTTTTTGAGTTTTTGAAAAAATGATTTTTACTATGAATTCTTAAGCTTTTTAATTTTTTAAAAAATATGTTTTTATTGATTCTAGAGAGGGGGAGAGAGAGAGAGAGAAACATCTGTGTGAAAGAGAAAAGTCGATTGGCTGCCTCATGCATACTGCCTATACTGGGCATCGAGCTCACAATGCAGGCATGTGCCCTGACCAGGAATTGAACTGGTAACCTCTTGGTGCATGAGATGGTGCTCAACCAACTGAGCCACACTGGCCAGGGCTACCTTCTTACTTTTAATGTAGTTTATAATTGGTAGAACTATGTTCTGTTAAGTTTTTTCTTTTTTTTTTTTTTGTATCCTCACCGAAGGACATTTATCCTCAGATAGAACAGGAGGGAGAGAGGGAGGAAGAGAGAGAGAGAAACATCAACTGGCTGCTCTCCACACAACCCCAACTGGGGCCGGGGACAAACTGCAACCCAGGTACATGCCCTTAGTGGGAACCAAACCCGGGACTCTCTGGTCCGCGGGCCAACACTCTAACCGCCGAGCCAAACTGGCCAGGGCTGTGCTGTTTAGTTCTACATATAGGTTGCTCATGTAACTTATGTTCTAAGTCTGTTAGCTTTGTAATGCAGTGCTAATGCATGGTATATTTTAGGGGGTAGAGAACAATTTAAAACAGATATGTCAATCTGTAAATAAGTGTGTGTTTGTGTATCATGGGGTGAAAAAAGAATTTCAGGTGGCACACAAATGCATAATGCAAAATAAAAGTGTCTCTTGCCATGACTTCTTTCATACTGCTACCTGGAAGTGTAACCACTGTTATAAGTCATAATTTGTTTCACTGTATTTACTACTCTTATTAATGAAGCATTCTTTCTGCATATGAAGGGTATTTACTTAGAACTCTCTCTCTTGTGATTCATGTATATAGTACAGTCATTTTATTTGAGATGCAGTTTGCTTTGTGTATACATGTAAGTTGTTTATTATGTGCTTTTCTTTTTCTTTAGGATCCCAAACTTCTGAACAGGAACTCTTTCTAGATACCAAGATATTTGAAAAAGGTTTGTAATTGTAAATAGATTTTGGATCTTAGAAATAGGTACTGACCTGTTAGTAATACAAACTTATAAAGTATTATCATTCTTGGATTAAATATTTGTAATTTTAGCTGTTTGTTAGGGGCACTGGATGGATGTCTATGATTGTATGCTGATTTGTAATGAGAACAATAAAAGTTACCTCAAATACTGGTTTTAAGGATTAATTAAGATAATGCTTTAAAGTGTATACCAAGAATAAAAATCCAGTTCTATAAGACTGGTAAACAGGTAACCTTATTGTTAAATGTACCTAGGTCTAGCAATCACATCTGTTTTTTTGGTATTTAGGAGTTTCAGGAAAGTTTCTGGGTATATTAAGAGTCTTTCTTATTTTGAAGGCTGTGTTTTCTATTTCAGACCAAGGGAGCACATATAGTGGTGATCTTGAATCAGAGGCAGTATCTACTCCACATAGCTGGGAGGAAGAGTTGAATCATTATGCCTTAAAGTCAAATGCTGTGCAAGAGGCCGATTCAGAATTGAAGCAGTTTTCGAAAGGGGAAACTGAGCAGGATCTGGAAGCAGATTTTCCATCAGGTTTGTTCAGCTTAACCTGTCCACTGAAAGTCCATTATTTTAGAAGATTGGTATAACTTTCAGTTGACATTATGAAGCAGTTATAATGTGTGATAATAATCTAGGGCACAAATGGTCACTACCTTTAACGATGTTAATTTGTGCCCGTCTGCTGTGGCTCAGTGATTGAGCATTGAACCATGCACTGAGAGGTTACAGGTTCAATTTACGGTCAGGGCATGGCCTGGGTTGTGGGCACGATCCCCAGTGTGGGGCGTGCAGGAGGTGGCCAATCAATATTCTCTCTCATCAGTGTTTCTCTCTCTCTTTCCCTCTTCCTTCTTCTCTTTCTAAAATCAATAAAGAAAAAAAATTTTTTTTCGAAGATGTTAATTTGTACCATCTTTTTCATATGAGTAGTTAATCTGTGTGTTTTTTAAGCTTTCCCACAGTAACCATAAAGGAGATTTTCTTAATTATTTATGAACTCTTAATTTTTCTCAAGTATATACATAAACTTTTTATGTTATCACAAATAAAATAATACAGTGATTATTATCTGATATTTTTAGTCTTAGTCTTTAAGTTATTGAGTTATTTATCTTATATTATGCTTTCTGCTGATTATTATAGAATCCTTTGACCCATTGAATAAAGGACAGGGAATCCAGGCACGTTCCCGAACAAGGCGACGACACAGAGATGGCTTCCCCCAGCCCAGGCGAAGAGTAAGCAGTAGCTTAATTTTTCTCTTCTTTTTGGTACTTTATTCTATAAGTTTTGATTAATTTCTGTAGTTTACAAAACTTGGTATCAGCCAGGATCAGGGACTTCCATACATTGTTTGACAGCCTCGTGGTGTTTGTATGTGTGTGTGTGTTAGTGTTTGTTTCTGAAGTCAAGAACCATATCTTGTATTTTACATTTCTTTCAGCAGAGACTTTTTATTTTTTCTCTGTAATGGAGAGGTTTTTTTTTTATTATTTTTTTTATCCTCACCCGAGGACATTTTTCCATTTTTTGTTCAGGTAGAGTGGGAGGGAGAGAGAGGAACAGAGAGAGAGAGAGAAACATCGATGTGAAGGGACACATCGAGTGGTTGCCACCTGCACAACCGACCAGGTCCGGGGACAAACTGCAACCGAGGTACATGCCCTTACGGGAACCGAACCCGGGTCTCTCAGGACCGCAGGCCGACGCTCTAACCGCTGAGCCAAACCGGCCAGGGCTGTAATGGAGAGATTTTTTTGTTTTGCTATGTTTAAAAAGCTTTTTATAATCTTCATTATAGATTTTTTTTTTTCTTTCTGAAAATTTAAATTTAGCTTTTTAAAAATATAACAATGAGGCTCACTAGTTTATATAATATAGTATAATAGTAAAGTCCACATAGACTATTTTTTATATTGACAGAACTTTCCCATACCAAAATTAAAAGAATAACAACTGCCCTGGCCGGTTTGGCTCAGCGGTTGGAGCGTCCACCTGCGGTCGGGAGAGACCCGGGTTCGGTTCCCGCTAGGGGCATGTACCTCGGTTGCAGTTTGTCCCCGGCCCTGGTTGGTCGTGCAGGTGGCAGCCACTCGATGTGTCCCTTTCACATCGATGTTTCCCTCTCTCTCTCCCTCCCACTCTGTCTGTACAAAAAATGGAAAAATGTCCTCGGGTGAGGATTAAAAAAAAAAAAAAAAAAAAGAATAACAACCTTATTTCTTTTTAGCTCTATTGAATTATAATTATATTTTAAATTTTATAAATTTTAAATCTACAATTTAATGGGTTTTTAATGTATTTAGTATGGACTACCATCACAGTCATAATATTTACACTACCCCGAAAGGTTCCCTTGTGACCTTTTGCAATCAGTCTTCATCTCCAACTCCTGATGACCACCAATCTGCTTTGCAGATCTATGCAAAATGGTACTGCTTTGCCTATCCTAAAATTTTATGTAAATGGAATCATATCATTTATAGTCTTCTGTGTCTTTCTTCACTTAGCATAATTTTTTTGAGATTCATCCATGTGTTTCATGTATCAGCAGTTCATTCCTTTTTATTTCTGAGTAGCATTTCATTATATGGATAAACCACAATTTGTTTAACTGTTTAACAGAAGATGGAAATTTGGGTTGTTTCCAGTTTTGGCTATGTTCAGAAAAGCTGCTATGGACATTGTATTATAAATCTGTGTGTTAACATAGAGATTTTTTCTTGGAGGAAAAATATCTAGGAGTGAGCTTGCCAGGGCTTGTGGTATGTGTATTTTTAACTTTGTAAGAAGCTGCCAGACTTTGGATGTACCATTTTGAATTCCCACCAGCAATGTGAAAGTTCCATTGCTCCATGACTTTGGCAACACTCGATATTGTTGATTTTTAGTTTTAGCTATTCTAGTGATGTGTAGTGGTATCTCGTGGTTTTAATTTGCATTTTTCTAATGACTAATGATGTTGGGCATCTTTTCATATGCCTGTTTGCTATTCCTTTATCTTCTTTGGTAAAGAATCTCTTCAAAACTATTGAGCATTTTTAAAATTGGGTTGTTATTACTAAGTTGGTAATTGTTCTCTGTTATGGATATAATTCTTTTATCAAATACAACTTTTGCTTCTATTTTGTGTTTTCTTTTTTTTAATGGTGAAAACAAAACTTTTCATACTTTAATACTTTTGAGAAAGTATCAATTTTTATTCTTTTACTGTTTATGCTTCTTAGTATTTATCTAAAAATCTTTGCTTTAACATTTGGTAACTAAGATATTCTCTTATGTTTTCTTCTTGTTTTATAGTTATAGCCTTTATGTTTGATTCATTTTGAGATAATTTTTAATGTATGAGTTGAGGTAAGTGAGCAACAGTGTTAGTCTTTTTTTGTATTTAGATATCCAGTTGTTCCAGTATTGTTCTTGGAAAAGACTATCCTTCCCCTATTTAATTATATTGACACCTTTGTTAAAAGTCTGTCAACTATATGTGTGTCAATCTGTTTCTGAAACTCTATTTTGTTCCATTGATTTATATGTCAAATTTTTTTTTAATCCTCACCCAAGGACATTTTTTGCATTTATCTTCAGATAGAGCGGGAGGGAGATAGGGAAGAAGAAAGAGAGAAACATCAATGTGAGAGAGATACATCAAGTGGTTGCCACCCATAGGACCCCAACCAGGGCCAGGTACAAACTGCAACCAAGGTACATGTGCTTAGCGGGAGCCAAACCCGGGACTCTCTGGTCCATTGGCGGACGCTCTAACTGCTGAGCCAAACTAGGCAGGGCTGTATGTCTATTTTTATACTAGTACCAACTATCTTGATTATTGTAGCTTTACAGTGAGTCTTGAAATCAGGAGTATTACATCCTTTAACTTTGTTCTTTTTTTTTAAAAAAAAAAGTTTTTATTGATTTTTTTTTTTTTTTTTTAGAGAGAGAGATAGAAACATCAATGTGAGAGAGAAACATCGATAAGCTGCCTCCTGCACACCCCCTACTGGGGATCAAACCTGCAACCTGGGTATGTGCCCTAACCGGGAATCAAACCAGGACCTCTAAGTCCACAGGACAAGGCTCAATCTACTGAGCCACACTGGCCGGGCTCTAACTTTGTTTTTTGTCAAAATTGTCACTTGCGACAAAGATGGTGGCGTAGGTAAATGTGGTATCATCTCCTACAATCACATCAAAATTACAACTAAATTACAACACAACCATCATTCAGAACCGCCTGAAATTGAGTTGAATGGAAGTCCTACAACTACGAAATTAAAGAAGCAGCCACACCGAGACTGGTAGGAGAGGTGGAGCAATGGACGTGCTGGTCCCACAAGCACATGCGGCGGATAAAAACCAGAAGTGCTACCTCGGCTGGGAATGTCCTCCCTGAGGAGTGAGGGGTCTCTGTCACACACCAGGAGCCCAGTTCAGGGTTCCAGTGCCAGGAAGAGAAGTCCCCATAACTCTGGATGGAAAACCAGTGGGAACTGAGGCTGAGGGAAGCTGTTAAAGGGCCTGTGCATGGACTTACTCGGACTTGTTCCCTCTAAGCTAGGAGGGAAGGCAGCTTTGGGGGTGCCGGAGAGATACAGGGAAGAAATGAGCTGTTTGGCCTCAGGATGAGGGATGGAGAGGCAGCTTTCTCCTGGAGAGGTATGCTGGCAGAGACTGATGTTCCTTTGGTGAGCCCTTCCTTGGGGTGGCAGACAGCGCTATATCTGGGACTCCAGCAACCTGGCTCACACTGTCTGCCCTGCCCTGGTGATTCCTTGAGGCCCTGCCCAACTTTTGGACCCATCCAAGCTGTTTCCAAATGCTTTGCCATAGGATTGGCCTGTCTTGGATACTAAAATCTCTCAAACAGGCAGTATCTGGTCTCAGTGAGCCCCATACCTTTTGAAGCAGCCAGCCTGGGTTCATAACTTGACTTTTCCTGGGCACCTTTAAGGCCTGTACAAGAAGCAGCCATCTACAGATTACTTTGTAGCTTATGCCTGGTGGCCCCAGATAGAATACAGGCAGTAGCTCACCTTGTCCCAGAGCCAGCACACCCAGTGAACAGCTTCAGACCACATCAAAACACCACCACTCAACCACCTTCACAAGTGACACACTCAATGAGCAGATGAAGTAAGTCTTGCTCTATGTAGTGGGCCTTTACACAGCTGATTCTCCAAGGTAGTCAGAAGCTAGTGGTCAATGGGCACAGCCAGTCCTTGCAGCTGATCAGCCAGAGTAAATCCCTCCCATTGACATGCCAACAGCAATCAAGACTCAGTTTACAGCAGAAGAGTGTTCAGTCTACACTAGAGGTGCACCTCAAGTGCCCAGCTGAAGTGATCAGGGAGGCTGTGTCACTGGATCCTACAGGACAGTTACTACAATAGGCCACCCTACGAAGCCTAAGAGACATAGCAACTCTACCTAATACATAGAAACAATCACAGGGAGGCAGCCTAAATGAAGAAACAAAGAAACATGCCCCAAATGAAAGAACAGAACAAAACTCCAGGAAAAGAATTAAACAAAATGGAGATAAGCAGTCAATCAGATGCAGAGTTCAAAACACAGTTATAAGGTTGCTCGAGGAACTTGATGAGACATTCAAGGAACTTAGTGAGAACAACAACAACATAAAAAAGGACCAGTCAGAAATGAAGGATGCACTAACTGAAATAAAGAATAATTTATAGGAATTGGTAGTAGGGTAGGTAAAGCTAAGAATCAAACCATCTATTTGGAATATAAGGAAGCAAAAATACCCAATTAGAAAAGCCAGAAGAAAAAAGAATCAAAAAAAAAAAAAAAACGAGGCTAGTGTAAGGAGCCTCTGGAACAATTCTAAGTGTGCCCACATTCACGTCATAGGAGTGCCAGAAGGAGAAGAGAGGGAATGAGAAATCGAAAACCTATGTTAAATAATAATGACAGAAAACTTCCCTAACTTTGTGAAGGAAACAGACATATAAGCCCTGGAAGCACAGAGGGTCCCAAACAAGATGAACCCAAAGAGGTCCACACCAAGACACATCATCAAAATGCCAGAGGTTAAATACAATGAATCTTAAAAGCAGCAAGAGAAGAGCAGTTTGTTACCTACAAAGGAGCTCCCATAAGACTGTCATCTGATTTCTCAAAAGAAACTTTGCAGGCTAGAAAGGAGTGGCTAGAGATATTCAAGGTAATGAAAAGCAATGACCTACAACCAAGATTACTCTATCCTTCAAAGCTATCATTTAGAATAGATGGACATATCAAGAGTTTCCTGGACAAGAAAAGGCTAAAGGAGTTCATTACTACCAAACTGATATTATATGAAATGTTGAAGGGTCATCTTGAAGGAAAAGAACAAAAATAATGAACAATAAAATGGCAATTAATACATATCTGTCAACAATTGAATCTACAAACAAAATGAGCAAACAGAACAGAAACAGACTCATAGATACAGAGAACTTTTTGTTGCTTGCCAGATGGGCGGGGGTTGGGGAGATGGGTGAAAAAGATGAAGGAATTAAGAAGTACGACTTGGTTGTTAGACTGATAAACCTCAAAGGGAAGAGGGGAGGGAGGGCAGGATGAGATAAACCAAGGAACTTCTATGCATATATGTATAACCAATGGATACCAACAATAGTGTGGGGAAGGCAGGAGGGGTTATGGGATTGGGGAGGAGGGAGTCAATGGGGAAAAAAAGGGAGGACATCTGTAATGCATTCAACAATAAAAATGAGTTAAAGAAAAAGTTGCCATTAAGATTATATTCAAGAAATGTAAAAAAAAAAATTGTCATTTGCAGTTTCACATAAATTTTAAAATCAATTTCTATAACGAAGCCTGGTGGGAGTTTGTTTGGGGCTATTCCTATTCCGTAGGTTAATTTACAGAGAATTGACATTTTAGCAATTTTGAGCCACCCAGTTCATGAAGTTGGTATTTTTCTCCTTTACTTTATCTCAGCAATTTTTTATATGTTTCATTGTATAAGTCTTACACTTTGTTAAATTTATCTACTAAGTATTTAAACTTTTTTTTATCATGCTGTGAATAGTGCTATTTTAAATTTCATTTTCTAGTGTTCCTCTTCGGCATCAAGAAATGGAGATGGTTTTATTTATTTTTTATTTTAAAAATGTTTTTTTTCCTTTATTGATTTTTAGAGAGAGAGGAAGGGAGAGGGAGAGAGAAACATCGATGAGAGAGAACATCTATCAGTTGCCTCCTGCATGCCCCCCACTGGAGATCTGGCCCACAACCTGGGCATGTACCTGGATCGAGAATTGAACTGGCAATCTCTTGGTGCATGGGTCGACGCTCAACCACTGAGCCACGTTAGCCGGGCAAGGAGATGGTTTTATATATTTACTTTATGCGCTGTGATTTTGCGCAACTAAAATCCTTAGGATTTTCTGCTTAGGCAATCATTTTATCTGTGAATAAAGATAGTTTTACTTTTCTTTCCAATTTTAATACATTTTTTTTATTTTTTTATTTTTTTTTTATTCTCACCTGAGGACATTTTTCCATTTTTTGTTTAGATAGAGTGGGAGGGAGAGAGAGAAACATTGACGTGAAAGGAACACACCGAGTGGCTGCCTCCCGCATGACCCAACCAGGGATGAGGACAAACTGCAACCGAGGTATGTGCCCTTAGCGGAAACCAAACCCGGGTCTCTCTGGACCACAGGCTGATTCTCTAACCGCTGAGACAAACCGGCCAGGGCCATTTTCTATTTTTTTGCTTGATTTATTTCACTAGTTAGGATCTTAAATATAATATTGAATATTAGTGGTGAGAGCAGACCTTCATTCCAGTTCCCAGTCTGAGCTCAAGTGTTTAGTCTGGTAACATTAGGTATGGTATTACCTGTACTTTTCTCATAGATGTCCTCTATCAGGTTGAGGAAGTTCTTTTCTATTGCTAATTTGCTGGGATATTTTTTTTCTCAAATATTTTTTCTTTATTGATTTTAGAGAAAGAGGAAAGGAGAGGGAGAGAGACATAGAAAGAAACATCAATGAGAGAAAACATCAATTGGCCGCCTCCTGCATGCCCCCACTGGGGATTTTCCCCACTACCTGGGCATGTGCCCTGACTAGGAATTGGACTGGCAACCTCCTGGTGCATGAGTCAACACTCAACCACTGAGCCACACCAGCTGGCCAATTTGCTGGGAATTTTAAGTCATGTGTTGAACTTTATCAGGTGGATCTCTTACATCTATTGAGATGATTATTTCTTTGTGTGGGTTTTTTTTTTTTTTTTTTCGTTTGAGGATAAACTAACCTTGAAATCATTGGATGAACCCTACTTTCTTACGATGTATTTATTCTTTTATACAAGAATAATCTCTGTGTTTCACATACTCACAAATATAAAACTACTTTTGTCCCACCCTGTATATTGTTGAATTCAGTTTGCAAATACTTTGTTAAGGTTTTACGTTTCAATGTTTGAGAGGTATATTGATTGATCTGTAGTTTTGTTGTGATGACTTTGGCTTTGCTGTCTGGATATTAGTTTCAACATAAGTGAGTTGGTGTTTTTCCTCTTCAATTTTTGAAGTACAATTTATATAATTACTTTAACTGTTGGGCAGAATTCAGCACTAAGCCTGGGTCTGGATATTTTTATAGGAAGGTTTTAATCTGTTAATTCAGTTTCTATGGCTATTTAGATTATCTATTTCTTCTAGAGCAAACTTTGTGTCTTTCAAAAATTTTATATTTTTTAAAAATCTAAGATATCAAATTTATTGCCATAATGATGTTTGGAATATTCTTTTTTTTTTAATTGATTTTTTTTTTTTTTTAGAGAGAGCCAATTGAGAGAGAAACGTCGATTGGCCTCCTCTTACACGCCCCCTACTGGTGATCAAGCCCACAACTCAGGCATGTGCCTGGAATGGAACTGGGACCTCTGAGTCCATGAGATGGCGCTCAATCCACTGAGCCACACTGGCTGGCCCATAATATTCTTAAAAAATATATTTCTTTTCCTTTATTGATTTCAATTTTTTTTTCCTTTATTGATTTTAGAGAGAGAGGTCTTGAGAGGGAGAGAGGGATAGAAACATTGATGAGAGAGAGCATCGATTGGCTGCCTTCTGCTTGCCCCGCACTGGGGATCGGACCTACGACCTGGGCATGTGTCCTGACCGGGAATCAATACAGTGACCTCTTGGTGCATGGGTCGATGCTCAACCACTTAGCCTCACCGCTGGGCCATAATGTTCTTTTACTATCCTTTTAATGTCTGTAGGATTAGGTATTAGTAGTTGTGTTTTCTCTCTTTTTAAAAATAATTCTAGCTATATGACCTGGCTGCTCTCCAATACTGCAGGCAGATTTCACAGGGTGACCTGGCTGCTCTCCAGCACTGCAAGCAGATTCCACAGGGTGACCTGGCTGCTCTCCAATACTGCAGGCAGATTTCACAGGATGACCTGGCTGCTCTCCAATATTGCAGGCAGATTTCACAGGGTGACCTGGCTGCTCTCCAATATCGCAGGCCCTCTTTGATGCGGCTGTTTCAGTTCCAGTCACCAGTGAATATTAAGTTCACCAATGAGCATTTGCTATGAGCTCACAAGAACCAGAGATGTATTATTCTGTATTCTCTAAAGGTGACCAGCGTATATATGTATCTCCTCCCTGGACTCTTCTTACAATGTGAGCAGAACTCCACCTAATTAGAAGGTGGGTTTATATTCCCTCCACCTTGACTCAGGAGGTACTTGGGATGGCCTTAACCAAAAGAGCACAGTGGAAGTGATACCAATGTGACCTCCAAAGCTTAGGTCATAAAAGAGGATGCAGCTTCTGCCTGGCTCACTCTGCCTCAAAGTGTTCGCCTTTGGAACCCAACACCCATGTTGTCAGGAAGTCCAGGTCACATGGAGAATTCCACTTGAAGAGGAACCAAGGCCTTCTCCCAACAGCCAGCCCCAACTTACCAGCCCTGTGAATAGGCAACCTTGAAAATGGAACCTTCAGTCCCAATCAAGCCTTCAGAGAGGGCAGCCTTGGCTGACATTTTACCACAATCTCATGAGAGCCAAGCCAGAACTCCCTAGGCAAACTGTTCCCAGACTCTTCACCCATAAAAACAATGAGAGACAATAAATAACTCTTGTGTTTTAAGTTAAAAAAAAAAAAAAATTCTAGCTAGATATTTATCAATTTTTTTTAATCTAAGAGAACTCCATTTTAGTTTTATTCATTTTCTTTTTCCATTTTTTTTTATTGATTTTTGCTCCTATTTGTATTTTGTTCTTCTTTTCCTTTGTGTTTTAATCTGGTCGTCTTCTAGTTTCTTAAGAAAGATTATTGATTTTAGACGTTTTTCATTTCTCATGAATCATGTTAATACTATAACTGTCCCGGTAAGCACTACTTTAACATCACCACAAAAATTTTGATATGTTTTGTTTACATTTTCACTTAAATTCAAAATAGTTTCTAATTGCACTTGTGGTTTCTTCTTTAATCAATGGGATATTTATAAATGTTCTGTTTAATTTCCCGTTTTTGAGTATTAACATTGTTCCATTATTTGTTTCTAATTTAATTACACTGCAGTTGGAGAATTTATTGAGGCTTGTTTTATAGCTCAGAATATCTTATCTTCATGTGTTCCATTAAATAAACCTGATAGTAACTGTTACTCCTATCACATTAGGTGGGTCCAGGTACCTGGACCACTGTAAATACTCAAATGCTAGTAATGATCATATTTGATCCTCTACATTTCAACTTTCTTTTTTTCTTTTGTCTAAAGGTTTTTTCAGCTCTGAGAGCTCTGAATCTTTCAGATCTAATACTAACTTCCATATTCTGTAAATTTATGCCTTTCTAGCTTTGAGAACCCCGATTCTTAAAGATCTAAAACTAAATTTTATATTCTGTATTTTTGGAATTCTAACAGGGACGGAAGAAGTCTATAGTGGCTGTGGAGCCCAGGAGTCTTATTCAAGGAGCCTTTCAAGGGTGCTCAGTGTCTGGGATGACACTGAAATACATGTATGGAGTAAATGCCTGGAAGAACTGGGTTCAGTGGAAAAATGCCAAGGAAGAGCAAGGGGATCTGAAATGTGGCGGTAAATACACAGCATGAATTTGTGTTTTGACTTAGGGGGTAAGATGAATATTAATAAAGTTATGAATCCACTCTAAAAAGATAAATACTAGGTCAAAAAATCCCATAAAACATTTGTTTTGGCTTTACTTAATTTTTTTCCCATTTTTATTTAAACTTTTCATTTATTCATTAATTTTTTCCTTTCAGGAGTTGAACATGCCTCATCTAGCCCATGTGCTGACCCGTTAGGAAGTTCCCAAGACCATGCACTCTCCCAAGAATCCTTGGAGCCAGGCTGCAGAGGTAAAACTTGTTTTTCTTCTTATGGTCACTTGTACTATCATTGTCAATTTCAAATTATAATTGGAATATTTAAAATTATTTAGAAATTGAAGTCTTATTATTATTAAGAAAAATTGATATACTACCAATTTCTGAAGATTTGTTATAAAAATTTGTATTTTCTGATCATGAGCTAATTATGCAAATATAAGGGATTTTATTTCTTTTTCTTACATTTTACAAGTGGCTCAAATTTTGTATTTACCTGTTTAACTCTTCTCCTTTCAAGATCTAGCATTAATGTCACATCCTCCAGAATCTGACCTGACCTGACCCTTTTCTGTTTATTAGATGTCCTTAGTTTGCTTTCATAGAATCCCGTTTAAATAAATCTCTTTCATAACACCTGCTACACCACATGTAGTGCATTGTATTTATTTCTTTAACTAAAAAAGCCTTGAGATCAGGATCTGTGTTTCATTCATGTATTCACCATGGTACACCACAGCACCTGGGGCACAGTAGTCAGTGTTTATTTAGTGAAACAAATAGATGTGACTATATTTCTTTCTTTCTTTTTTTTTTTTTTTTGTACAGATAGAGTGGAAGGGAGAGAGAGAGAGAGAGAAACATCGACGTGAAGGGACACATTGAGTGGCTGCCACCCGCACGACCAACCAGGGCCGGGGACAAACTGCAACCGAAGTATGTGCCCTTAGCGGGAACTGAACCCTGGTCTCTCCGGACCGCAGGCCGATGCTCTAACCACTGAGCCAAACTGGCCAGAGCGTCTTTTTTTTTATTTATTTTTTTTATCATCCTCACCTGAGGACATTTTTCCATTTTTTTTGTTCAGGTAGAGTGGGAGGGAGAGAGAGGAACAGAGAGAGAGAGAAACATCGAGGTGAAAGGGACACATCGAGTGGCTGCCACCCGCACAACTGACCAGGGCCGGGGACAAACTGCAACCGAGGTACATGCCCTTAGCGGGAACTGAACCCGGGTCTCTCCGGACCGCAGACCGATGCTCTAACCGCTGAGCCAAACCTGCCAGGGCTATATTTCTTTCTTTTTAATCCTCACCCTAGGATATTTTTACATTTATCTTCAGACAGAGTGGGAGAGAGAGAAGGAAAGAAAGAGAAACATTGATGAGAGACACATTGGTTGGCTGTTACCCACATGACCCCAACCAGGGCCTTGGACAAACCACAACCGAGATATGTGCCTTTGGCTGGAATCAAACCCAGGACTCTTTGATGTGGGCCCATGCTCTAACCATTGAGCAAAACTGGCCAGGGCTGTTACTATATTTCTTACAAGTTAATATTAAAGATGTTTCTACTTTTTCACAGTCCGCTCTATCAAGCTGAAGGAAGATATTCTGTCCTGTACTTTTGCTGAGTTGAGTTTGGGCTTATGCCAGTTTATCCAAGAGGTGCGGAGACCAAATGGTGAAAAATATGATCCAGACAGTATCTTATACTTGTGCCTTGGAATTCAGCAGGTATCAAATTCAATAATTGTTATAAAATACTGCATTTTTAATAATTCTGATAGAACTTGTGGACTAAGTTGAAAAATTATAGTGTATATTGGTTGGTTGTTATTGTTCCTATACTGTCTTTTTTTTTTAAATTAAAAACTTTTTCCAATTATAGTTTACACTTAATATAATATTATTTTGTATTAGTTTTAGGTGTATGGAATAGTGGTTAAACAATCATATATTTTACAAAGTGTTACACCTGATAATTTTATAAGCTGTCTTATTCATGAACCACTTACTTTGATTTAGAAATCTTGATCACATAGCCTTTTATAAGCTGAGTTGAGAGTATTAGTAGAATAACAAATTGAGGATGGCGCATTTTATTGTTAAATGGACAAAAAAGACATAAATAGCAATTCACAAAAGAAATGACACAGGAGACTGTGTATATATATGTATGTATTTATATAAATCATGTAGTCTCATTTAAATTTTTAAAATACGAATTAAAATAATAGTTATATCATTATTTGTCTATTATATTAGCAAAAATAAAAAAATTGTAACATTCATTATTGATATGAGTTCTGTGAGTTGGGTTCACCTTCATAGCTGGTGGTAATTAGTACATACTTTCTAGAAAACAGTGTTGAGCATGTTTCAGGAATATATTTGAATGTTCATACTCTTTTTGCCAGTAATTCACTTTTGGGAGTCTGTCAAAGCTAATACTCTGACATCATTGCACAAAATTAGAAATAACTTAAGTGTCCACCAAAGTAGTATATATATATAAAGTTGTATATTATGTAGCCAATAAAAATTGTTTACAAATTAACTTCTAGTAATATGTAAAAATACTAATATTAAAGCATTAAAATGAATAAGTACAAATTTTATGCATATTACTATATGTTAGAATGTAGTAGTTTGAAAACCAGTCATAATAAAGATATAACAAAATAAAATGCATCAAAAATGTTTATAGTGGTCATCTTTTGGGGGTGGTAGACTCTGGATTTCTTTATTTGCCAAATTTTCTTCCACTTCTATGGGAGGGGTATTTTATTTAAGCATTTATTCTTAGTTTTATTATTAATTACATAAGTAATATATGCTCAGTGTAACTGTGGGAAAATTTCTTTCCCTCCATTGCCATTGCCCAAGGTAACCAGTGTTACCTTGCAGCACAGTGTCCTTCTCTACCTTCTTCTGTGTTGTACATTTATTCATGTGTATACATATTTGTTCATAGTTTTTGTGTTGCTTAGTTTTTAGTAAAGTGGGACCCATACCATACATATTTTTTGCAGTTTGCTTTTCTCAATCTGTGTATCTCTCCAGGTGACTATATATCAAACTTTTTCCCTTAAAAAAGAAATTTGCATAATATTGCAGAGTCTGAACATGCCAGTTATTTAGCCTTTTCTCTTTTATGTATTCAGATTGTGTTCCTCTCCCCCTTACTCTTAAAAACAATGCTTCAGTAAATATTTTGTTTCTGTAACGAATTAATTTGTGCTTTAATTTCTAGATTACAACATATATGTATTTTTCCAGTTTAAAGATATTTTCAGAATGCTGTTTTGTGAAAGAGTCGTATATGCAATGTGGCCCACAAATACAGAAGGAATCAAAAGATCGAGGCAGACAAGTCCAGCTTGTCGGTTGAAAGAGTTTAATAGGGAACGTACATACAGAAATTCAGACTGGGGTGGCAGCCAGACACAATGGATTGCTGTGCCTTCCACCTCCAAATGCTTGGGTGATCAAAGGGATCAGGTGCCAGGAGGCTCTGATGCCAGAGCTAGTTAAGAGATAGATCACATCAAGGGTGACTCGCCCTGAAGACAGAACTAATGGAAATCCTGTGATCGGTCAGAGCTTTGTATATATATTCCAGGGCTCACACTGGGGAAAGGGAAGAAGAGTTTGGATTCACCTAGATGTCTAGATGGCGGATTAGGCTTAAGATCCTGTTGGGTCTGTCTTGCACAAATAATAATATTAATTTACACTTTTACTAGCAGTGTGTGTGAGTGCCCATTTCTTGAACCCTCCTTGCCACTCCTTTTTTTTTTTTTTTAAATATTTATTATTCTGAGTTAAGAAAAATTACACCAATTTGTATTTTTTCCAACTTGTGTAAATTAGAATGTCTTTTTGTTTTTTTATAATCCTCACCAGAGAATATTTTTCTCTTTATCTTCAGAAAGAGTGGGGGGATGAGGAGAGAGAAAGAAACATCCATGTGAGAGAGACACATTGATTGCTTGCCTCCCGCACGACCCTGACCAGGGCTAGGGACCGAATTGCAACTGAGGTACATGCTCTTAACCGGAAGTGAACCCGCGACTCTGGTTGTCAGGCCAACGCTCTAACCACTGAACGAAACTGGCTAGGGTTAAAATGTCTTTATGATGTTGGTCATTTGAATTTTTCTTTTCTATCTGTAGAATCTCTTTTATATTGGGGATATTAACTTAAATATAATTATTTGAAATAAATGTATGTAGTATATTTTTGTCTTTTGGTTTTTGTTTGTAATGTTTTACCATTCAAGAAGTTTTCCTTTTTACATAGCCCAATTTTTCTTTATAGTTTTTTTTGGTTTTTATTGTTGCTTAGGATGGTCTTCTTACTTGAATATTTAAATTTAAATTCTCATAAATTTTTATCTAAAATATGTGAAATACTCCTTAAAAACAATTTTTTTTCCTTTACTGATTTTAGCATGAGAGGGAGTGAGAGATATAAAAATCTATGAGAGAGAACATTGATTGGCCGCCTCCTGCATGCCCCCAACTGGGGATTGGGCCCACTACCTGGGCATATGCCCTGACCAGGAATCAAACCGGTGACCTCTTGGTGCATGGGTTGACGCTCAACCTCTGAGCCACACCGGCTGGGCTGAAATACTCTTAATTTATGAGACAAATCATAAACTTATGAAAGTTTTTTCTAGTATATTTATCCTGTTATTTGTTGGTGTTAATAAATAACTTCATATAGTAATACTATTAAAAAGAGACCATAAGGTAATAAATCGTCAAATAATTATAGGAAGTAAATATTATGAACCTTTTATTTATTTTGATAAGAAATGAACTTTCCTTAACTGTAAGAAATTTTAAAAGGTTACTTAAAAATAACTATGCTAAATGTAAAGAATTTTGAAAATACATAAAAATATAAAGATAAACCAAATGACTATAATATTAACACTTGGACCCCTGCTGTTGACATTAGCTAGAAGGGGATAATTGGCCAAAGAAACAAATAGGCAAGTAACAGAAGAAAATCAACAGATTGCTAATAAGTAGAATTATACAGTACCTGGTCTTTTGTGTCTGACTTCTTTCACTTAACATAGAATTTTCAAGGTTTATCAGTGTTGTAGTATGAATCAGTACTTCATTCCTTTTTATGGCCAGATAATATTCTGTTGTTGGATATACCACCTTTTGCTTATCCATTCATCTGTTAATGGACATTTGAGTTGTTTCAACCTTTTGGCTATTATGAATAGTGAGTGCTACTAGGAACATTAATGTACAAGTTTTTGTTTGAACATCTGTTTTCAGTTCTTTGGGGTATATGCCTAGGAGTGGAATTGCAGGATCTTATAATAACTCTATGATTAGCTTGTTCAGAAACAAACTGTTTTCCACAATGGCTGCAACGTTGTATGTTCTCAGCAGCAATGTAGCTTGTGCTTCTGATGTTATATCTAAGAATCTATTGCTGTCCCGCTGGTGTGGCTCAGTGGATTGAGCATTGTCTTATGCACTAAGAGGTCACTAGTTTGATTCCTAGTCAGGACACATGCTCTGGTTGCTGGCTCAAGTAGGGAGTGTGCAGGAGGCAGCTGATTAATGTTTCTCTCTCCCTCTCCCTCCCTTTCTCTCTCTAAATAAATCAATAAGATAATCCATTGCCAAATTCGTGTTAATGAAGATTTACCCCTGTGTTTTCTGGTTATATGATTTTAGCTCTTATGTTTATTTTAGGTCATTGATCCATTTTTAATTCATTTTTATATCATATGTGAGTTAGGGATAACTGGATATGTGGATATCCAGTTCCCCTGGCATCATTTGTTGAAGAAATGACTTTCTCCAGAATGGTCTTGACATCCTCGACAAAATCATTTGGCTAAACATACGTGTTTATTTTGTGTTTATTTTGGACTCTCAATTTTAATACATCTATCTATATGGCTATTCTTATGGAGTACACACTGTTTTGACTACTGTGGCTTCATTAGTTTTGAATTTGGAAAGTGTGATTTCTCAAGTTCTTTTGGCTATTTTAGGTTTCTTGCAATTTCATATGAATTTTAGGATTGGCTTTTCCATCTCGGGTGGGGGGGCAGGGGAGGAGGGGAGGTCACTGGGGTTTTGATAGGGTTGCATTGAATGTGTACATTACTTTGGGGAAAATTGACATTTTAACCATATTTCCTTCAGATCCATGAATATGAAAATTTTTTAGATCTTTAATTTTTTGGCTTTCTGTTTTGTAATTGTAAGCGGGTAAGTCATGTACTTCCTTGGTTAATTTTATTCTTAAGATTTTATTGTTTCTCACCCTGGTCGGTTTGGCTCAGCTGTTAGAGTATTGTCCTGTGGACCAAAGAGTCACGGGTTTTGATTCCAGTCAAGGGTACGTACCTTGGTTGCGGTTCCGTCCGGGTTATGTGGGCGGCAGCCAGTCATTGCGTCTGTCTCACAAAGATGTTTCTCTCAATCTCTCTCTCTTTCTCTCCCTCCCACTCTGTCTGAAGATAAATGGAAAAAAATATCTTCGGGTGAGGATTTAAAAAAAACAAACAGGTTTTATTGTTTCTCATACTATTGTAAATGGAATTGTTTTCTTAATTTCCCTTTTGGATTGTTCATTGCAACTGATTTTCATTTTGCTTATATCCTGTAACTTCACTCAATTCATTTTTAGTTCTAATAACTAGATTTTTTTTTTATTCTATATATAGGAACATGTCATCTGCAAATACAGATAGTTTTATTCCTATTTGAATATTTTTTATTTCTTTTTCTTGCCTGATCATTTTGGTTAGAATTTCCAGTGCAGTGCTGAATAGATTTGGCAAGAATAGGTATTTTTGTTTTGTTCCTGATCTAAGGGGTAAGTGATTTTAAAATTACAAAAAACAAAAAAACATTTATTATGTGTACTTGTATAATTGAGTAAATGTACAAAATTCAACTATGTATTTAAAAGGAATTTTTATAAAGATTGAAATACTCCTGAATGACAGTAGTAGCTGTCTTTATGTCATGAGTTTGAGTATGTTTTCTTTCACTTTTTCTGTATTTTAAACTTTTTTCTCAGTGAGGCTATATTTATTATTTATTTATTTATACTCCTCACCCGAGTATATTTCTTACATTGGTTTTTAGAGAGCGTGAAAGGAAGGGAGGAAAAGAGGGGGGCAAGAGAGAGAAAGAGAAAGAGAGAAGCATCTTTGTGAGAGAGACATGTTGATTGGTTGCCTCCTGCACGCAACCCGACCTGGGTGGTGCCGGGGCTGAGGATTGAACCTGCAACCCAGGTACATGCCTTTGACTGGGAATCTAACCCATGACCCTTTGGTGCATGAACTTATGCTCCAACCATTGAGCCACACTGGCCAGGATGAGGATATCTTTTTAAGTTGGGAAAATAACTTTATTAAAAGAAGAATACTTTTTAGCAACAAAACTTAATCTGGCAATACAATCATCAATTGCCTTTGAAGAGACCTACAAGAACGCACATTGAAATGGTGTTTAATTTTTACTAGCCAGAATAAATTTAGGTAGAAATAAAATTTTCTGCAAGTCATACATAGATAGAAAAGCAGGAAACCAAGATAGCCATAGAAAAATAAAGTATCAAATCTTAAAAACACCAAAAGCTTTTTAGCACATAATTATGAGCTACCTTATGTTGTTCTGTAAAGACACGTTGTATTTCCCTGAGTGATTTTTTCTAACCTGACCTGCACCCTCAGAATGTATTTTTAACAGTACTTTACCCAAGCTGTTGTAGTTTCCCTCCTGTGAGTTGTTTCTTGATGGTTATAATTAGCATAGTTTTACATCCTACAGTTAGACTTGAACTTTTTAAAGGCTATCTTTGTGGGGCAGAGAGTTGAGAGCTGTCATTAGAAGGCTCCAAATAGTTTTTGTGAATTTGAGCATCCTCAGGAAGTAATCTTGTAACTGGGCTGAAAAACAAAAACTTCTGAGAGCACATCTGCAGATACCTCCTGTGAATTAGAAAAATGACTTGGGAAATATAAATTAGGAGCAATTTTCAGCATATCAGTTTTATTAACTGAGTGAAGGTACTTATACTATTTATTATAATATTTGTGTATCTATGTTTTACAAAGCAAATAGGAAACATTACCTTGCAAGCTCAGTGCTCAAGAAGACCAATCCATTTGCAAGGGGCCTTTAGCTGGAATCCCAGTATTTTAACATGTATCTTTAAAATGGTTCACAATATTGTAAGGGCAAAAACTAAGGGTAACCTATGTTTCGTAAAATACTTATTTAAAAATTTTTAATTAAAAAATTTATTGGGGTGACATTGGTTAATAACATATAAGTTTCACTGAAAATAATCTTTAAAAAACTTATATTTTCTTTGTATCAACATGTGTTTTCACTTTTTTTTCTCTTGTAGTACCTGTTTGAAAATGGTAGAATAGATAACATTTTTACAGAGCCCTATTCCAGATTTATGATTGAACTTACCAAACTCTTGAAAATATGGGAACCTACAATACTTCCTAATGGTAGGATGATTATTTTATTTTGATTCTTTTAATGATATACCTTCTTAAATTGCTTAAGTTGTAAGATTATCTTTTTATAAATTGTTCATTTTCTATTTCTGTCCTGATTTATAATGTGTTTGCACTCCTGAGGAGAAAAGTTTCATTTTATTATTATTTTAGTAAAACTATAAACCAAACAGTGGGTGCGTACACACTACCTGTTGAAAGTAAAAACCTACTAAAGGTTCCATTTACTGTTTCAGAAACTATTTCTGTTCTGGTAGTGCTGGTAAAGTTGCACACTGTAGCAATAACTGCCTCAAACTCTACTTCCTGACTCCACCTGTTAGCAGTGGACCTCTTTCAGTTGTTTATAAAAAGTACCCTGAACTGGTTGTTGAGAGTTAAGTCTTCATCCTCAAATTGTCTTTGACCATATGTCATTGGACAGACCCTTAATTCACTCTTGGCCTTAGGACCCTCGGCTATGAATGAAGAAGCTGAATGTGATGCTCTGGAATTTGTGCCCCTTTCTGTTGGGCTACAGAGCACCTTTAAGCATTCTCAGCAGCACGATGGTTTGATGCATTTAGCATTCAAAGAGGAGGCCAGGGACATAGATATATGGAAGTAATAAATTCATGTTTGTTGGATAGCCAGTCTCCTAAAATTTGAATGCAGATTTAGCAACAAAGAGGTTAGGGAGAGAACATGAGGAAAGACCTGAATTTAAGGAGTATCTTGGGGAAGATGCATTTAAAGATATACTTACTTTAATTTTTTTTTTATCCTCACCCGAGGACATTTTTCCATTTTTTTGTTCAGGTAGAGTGGGAGGGAGAGAGAGAAACATCGATGTGAAAGGGACACATCGAGTGGCTGCACCCACACGACCCAACCAGGGCCAGGATCAAACTGCAACTGCAGTACGTGCCCTTAGCGGGAACCGAACCCGGGTCCCTCCAGACCGCAGGCCAACACTCTAACTACTGAGCCAAACTGGCCAGGGAACTTATTTTAATTATTATGCAAGACCTCTGCTTTTCAGAAAAATTCCAGATAAGTCATCATGAATTTATCACTCTATAAATTTAAAATAAGAGGGGATCGCTTCTCAGCCTTTTGGCTAAAATCAAGTGCAAAGTAAGAGGAGGTAAGGAGGGAGGGCACTATCTGCTTTCTAATGCTCTTAGCTAAATAAGATTGAACCACTTGACAGTAAGTGTAAAGTCTGCAAACCTGTGGCTCATGGGCCAGATATGGCCTGCTGCCTGCTTCTGTATAGAGTACATGAACTAAAAATAGTTTTTGCATTTTTTTTTCTCTCTTTTATCTTTAGATAGAGTGGTAGGGAGGGAGGGAGGAAGAGAGAGAGAGAAACATCGATGTGAGAGAGACACATTGACTGGCTGCCACCCATACGACCCCAACCAGGGTCGGGGATGAACCGCAACCAAGGTACGTGCCCTTACAGAAACCGAACCCGGGACTCTCTGGTCCGCGGATCAATGCTCTAACCACTGATTCAAACTTGCCAGGGCGGTTTTTACATTTCAAATGGTTTGGAGGGGGGAAAATCTAAAGAAGAATAATATTCTGAGACATGTGAAAATTATATGAAACTCAAATATGTGTCTGTAAATAAACTTTATTAGTATATCATAGCCATATCTATTTGTTTATATATTGTCTGTGGCACCTTATCTTCTACAACAACAACGTTGTTCAGAGCCTATATGGTCCACAATGCCTAAAATATTTACTGTCTGCCTCTTTACAGAAAAAGTTTGCTAAGCTCTGGCCTACAATAACAGTAGATTAAACCTGTTTCAGGAGAATGCTCACAAAGTCTGCTTCAGCGGAATCATCTAACCTTTTCTTTGCGATGCCTTTTCTGACTTTTTGTATAAGGAAGAGGGGAAGGAGAGGAGCAATCAGTCTTTTTTTTTTTTTCCATATCTTCTTGTCTGAGAATTTGAGAAATTAATCTTATATATCAGGGGCTTAATACTGTATCTTTTCTCCCCCTTCTTCGGCCCAGGTTACATGTTCTCTCGCATTGAAGAAGAGCATTTGTGGGAGTGCAAACAGCTGGGCGCTTACTCACCAATTGTCCTCTTGAACACCCTTCTTTTCTTCAATACCAAATACTTTCAACTAAAGAATGTTACTGAGCACTTGAAGCTTTCCTTTGCTCACGTGATGAGACGGACCAGGATTTTGAAGTACAGTACCAAGATGACATATTTGAGGTTCTTTCCACCTTTACAAAAGCCAGAGTCAGAATCAGGTGTGTGGTGGAGTTTGTAAGATTTCAATTGAAGTTTCATTAGTATTCATGTAGAAACTAATTGCAGAGGGGTAATTGTAAATTGTAGACTTGGAAAAATGCAGTTTTAGTGTAACATTTAAATGCTTACTTTTTTTTTTTATCCTCACCCGAGGACATTTTTCCATCTATCCTCAGATAGAGTGGGAGGGAGAGAGGGAGGAAGAGAGAGAGAGAGAGACATCGATGTGAGAGAGACGCATCGACTGGTTGCCACCCACATGACCCCAACCAGGGCTAAGGACAAACTGCAACTGAGGTACGTGCCCTTAGCGGGAACCGAACCCAGGTCTCTGGTCCATGGGCTAACACTCTAACCACTGAGCCAAACCGGCCAGGGCTACATGCTTTTCTTTTTGTTAGGGCTAGGTTCATGGCTTTTCTCAAAATGAGGGGAATCACTTCTTCAGTATACTTTATTTGGCTTCTAAATTAGAAGTTCTTATTTCATTGTTAGAGCCCAAATAATCCTCATTTTAAAACTTCCCAGAAAATTTAAATATATAGCTAAGTTGAGAATCACTGGTTCAGAGGCAACAGATGAGTTGATTGCTAGGTAAAAGGAATCGGTTTAACTTTTAAATCTGTTTCTAAATCCTTTTTTTTTTTTTTCTCGAGCACCTCTTTTTAGTTGACATAAATGGAACAGAAAGCTGGCCTAGACTATACTGTTTTTGTACATAGTAGAATAATAGCAGTAGTGACAGTTTTGTTACAAGGTTTATGGTTTTGCATTCTAGAAACAGCCTATTAAATAATAGTTTGTTTTTATGGTTTAAAATAATATTATTACGAAGCTATAAATATAGTGATTTTTTATCAAATTGTAAGTTCTAAAATTTCCAAAATCCAGTTACTTTCTTGGGAGGAGAGTGAAACATAGCCCAGCCAGTGTGGCTCAGTCGCCTGTGCACCAAGAGGTCATCAGTTCCATTCCTGGTCAGGGCACGTGCCCAGGTTGTGGGCCAAATCCCCAGTGGGGGGCATGCAGGAGGTGGCCAATTGATGTTCTCTCTCATCGATGTTTCTATCTCTCTCTTCCTCTTCCTTCCTCTGTCTCTAAAAATAAAAAAACAAGAGTGAAATATGTATTTTGAATGTAATTTAAAATTAATGAAAGCCATCCTGGCCCATTGTGGCTCAGCTGTTTGGGCGTCTCATTCCATTCACCAAAACTTTGCCAGTTCTATTCCCAGTCTACAAACATGCCCAAGTTGTGGACTTGATCCTCAGTAGGGGGACGTACAGGAGGCAGCTGATCTATGTTTCTCTCTTTCTCTCCCCCTCCCTTTCTCTCTCTCTAAAATCAATAAACATATTCAAAAATAAAAATAGAATTACTGAAAAGTAAATCTTAAAGAATAATTGTGATGTTCATCTTTGTGTTCATTTTTTTCTTAACTGCTCCTTTATTTTAGAAAATACTAAGATTATTTTGCCTTTTTTACCATGTGCCCTATTTCCTTCGATTTGTTCATATATGGCCCACTTTGTACTCTTAATTGATATTAATGAGGAACGGGAGGCAATTCGGTAACATTTCCGTTTTCTGATTTTAGGTGCTTAACAAGATTTATAATAAGTTCAGCTTTTCTGAATGAGTAACAAAGTCTTTCTATTTAGGTAGCCTCGAAGTAGAAAACTGGGGTGAATTGTGTTTAAGTAATAACACAGGAAGCTGGGGAAAGTTTTGTGAGGTTATTAAGAGCAGTTATAAGGAAAGAAAAAGAAAACCTTTTTCCTCGGGCTCTCAGATCCACCTACTGTTCTCTTGAAGATTGAATGGAAAAAGTGGAAAAGCGCGAGCCCACTTTCCATGTCGTCCCCTTGGCCTCTGCAAAATTCTGTTGGTGGAAAAGGATTTGCTCTTTTCTTACCAAATGCTGACTTTATTGAGAATTTCTTTTCCCAGTAAAGATTCCATTTCTCATAATGACAAATGAAAGAAACTTGAACAAATGCCCAGTGGACACTGATGCCCCATAGTAGAAATATTTTTATTTCTATTTATTTTAATCCTCACCTGAGGATAAGTTTTTAATTGATTTTAGAGAGAGAGAAACATTGATGTGAGAGAGAAACATTGGTCAGCTGCCTCCTGTACATGCCCCAACCAGGGATCAAACCCACAGCCTGGGTATGTGCCCTGACCGGGAATCAAACCCATAATATTTCGGTGTATGTGATGCTCCAATTAACTGAACCACCCAGCCAGGGCGTAGAAATATTTTTAGATAAAGTAGTGAGAACTTCCATCTCAATGTCTACCAGAGGAAAATAGCACATTGAAACTCTTAAGAAACCTCTGCCTATTAAAATCTCCTAAAGCCAGGCTCAGAACTCTCTACCACCATGCTTTTTGCCATACTGCCCCCACTTTGGTGAGCAGGGGAACAACTTTTATAGAACAGAGACTTTGTTTTTTTCAATGCTATTAACCCTGCACTTAAAATTATATCTAGCATCTCCAGAGGTGCTCAGTAAATACTTGTTGAATAAGTGAAAGGAAGGGGAAGAGAGTGACAGTTCTGATGAAGCAAAGCTTGTTGGCTGTCTTAATACTTGAAAAAAATGTAATCTTTGGTTATTATTTTCTGCCTTAAGATAAACTAAGTGTTGGCAAGAGGAAACGAAATGAAGATGATGAGGTTCCGATGGGTGTGGAGATGGCAGAGAATACTGACAACCCACTAAGATGCCCTGTCCGACTTTATGAGTTTTACCTGTCAAAATGGTAAGTACTTTTCCTCTGAACTAGATATATTACTCTTCATAAAATAGTTAATAGAGTTTGGATTTCAGATGCTTGAATATCTGAAACGTAGCTCACCTGTGACTAAAGTCAAAGTCTAAAGACAAAGATTTACCTCTAATTTCATTAATTCCCCATTCTCCTATCTGCCTGGATTTTGAAGCAAGAAACAAATTGCTTTATCTTGATCATCTTTTTCCCAAAAATCTCTTCAAAAGCAAGAATAAGAATCCCTACCATTGTTTGATCTTGACAACTGTTACTCAACCTTTATATGATGTCTAAACTGCTGTGATTTTATTATTTATATAGAAAAGATATTTAGAGGAGACATTATATGGCTAAAACTATGAATACAAAAACTATTTAAGGAATTGAGCCCTTTTTAGTGGTCTTACTTATTAATTTATTTATTCTTACCTGAGGACATTCTTGCATTCATCTTCAGATAGAGTAGGGGAGGGAGGAATATTGATGTAAGAGAGACACATTGAGTGGTTGCCACCCACATGATCCCAACTGGGGCTGAGGACAAATCGCAACTGAGGTATGTGCCCTTAGCGGGAACCGAACCTGGGTCTCTCTGGTCCGCAGGCCGACACTCTAACCACTAAGCCAAAGCGGCCAGGGCTAGTGGTCTTTTTTACAGAAACGTTTTGACTTTAGAGTTGTAAGATCACACTAAAGCACTGTTTTCTCAAATATAATGACAGTGTTTGCCCTTGATAATTTGTATTGAGTGCTCCTGGGGTTCGAACATTCCAGGATAGTGGCTTCTGAGGATATATGGTTCTCAGCCATAGTGTCACATGTGAGTTTAATTTTTGTTTCTCCTAAAAATGTTATAAGTACCAAAGTTTGTGGAGGATTTACACTTTTTCTTCTACCAACATATACTCACTTCCAAACCAATATGACTTATTGAATGTGGGAGAAAAGATGTGGAATTACAGGTCGCTCCTGGCAGGAAAAATGCTTATAAACTGTGTGGGCTTGTTGCTGATCTATGATATTAGTCATAGCAGAGCAAAGTTGAGAGCCATTACATTAAAGAGTAGTTCTATATTTCCTCTGCTCTCTGATCCCCAATTTTCTTTCTTTCTTTTTTCTTTTTTTCTATGGATAGTTCTGAAAGTGTGAAGCAGAGGAATGATGTGTTTTACCTTCAACCCGAACGCTCCTGTGTCCCGAATAGCCCCATGTGGTACTCCACATTCCCGATAGACCCTGGCACCCTGGACACCATGTTAACACGTATTCTCATGGTGAGGGAGGTACATGAAGAACTTGCCAAAGCCAAATCTGAAGACTCTGATGTTGAATTGTCAGATTAAAGCAGAAGTGGGGCTCCTATTTTCATACACATTGGTGTGCACCAAACTGTGAATGCATCCAGCTTTGGAAAACGATGTATGAGTCCAAGTCCTCTTGACTTGATTATAAGATAATGGAAAACAGATGACTCGTGAACCACAGTGTGGATGTACAATTGAAAATTGAAGGAAAGAATGTGAACTGAGAAATGTTGTTCTTTGGCAGTGATATAGTTCTTAGACATCTTCAGAATGACTAACCAGTTTCTCTGAGTGGTGCATAGTCTTATTTTGTTTGGGAATAACAAATTGTGGAATATTTTTAAGGAAAACTGTTATATAAAACTCTACCATAGTAACCTTAGACCTTAGAAAGGTAGCTTTGGAGTGAAACCTTGGCTGCAGTAGGCTACTTGGGCAAGCCCTATGTGAAAGTCAGGGGAACAATCAGTGCAGAGCTAAGAGTGACATCAGATGAGGTCTGTGGGACCCCGACTTGAAGACCCAATAAAAATATTCAACTTTTCTTAAAAGGTAGAGAGTGAAGTGGTCTTGATTTTGATTTTCACTGCCGAGCCGATTCTGTGAAGGATAGAAGCCTCTGGTGCTTCTGCCATCGGCACCTCACTCACTCCTGTTCACACAGTAATGTGTCCCTTTCACTTTCTGGGTCTAGCCATCTCAGCTGTGGGTCTGGATGTGGGTAAATTAAGGTGAAGGGGCTGAATTTCTGCAGACCAGTTACATACACAGAAGATCTGTTGAGCCCATTAGACCCCAAGTGTCTTGAAATGTTTTTAGAAAACCCACTAAAATGCCCACTTCTCTGGGTGTCAGCCTTTACTGCTGCTGTCTCATGGCATGAGCTGTGGTGCACAGAAATGGGGGTTCTCCTTTTATTTTCATTTTATCCCCAAATGGCAGCTTTTCTTTCATTGTTTTATCTTCCTTTTTTCCCTAAATAATTCCTCTTATTTTAACTTTTGCACCAGTTTCTGGAGGCCCTTGTCATTTCAAAAAGGATAGTCTCTTTCTCCTTAACTCTGGCAAACCTGTGGATGATTCCACAAACACACAGTATTACTTAGCTATCAGAATTATGGTAGAAAAGATCCTAGTATGTTCCTATATAAAGCATTTGGAAGATGACCTTGTCCTAAGAAACTTGAAAATGGGGCTTCTGGGGTTAGGATACAAAGACATTGACTGTCTTGCATATTCACAAGCAGGTCTTCTTATAACATTATTCCAAACTCTAGCTGTTCTAGTGGTTTTCTGAGGATTGCAAGTCATAGGTGTGTTTGACATATCTGTCCAACTCCCTCATCTCCATTCTCAGTTTCTTCCCCACACAATTTGAATTAAAGCTTTTATGATGTTGGCTAATCACAAACTTCTTTAGTAGAGGTTAATTTGACCCTGATAGAAATGAAAGAAGTCCAAAACCTCTTAGAAATTTTAACCTTGAAAGTCTTTTCAATATGTCCCATTTTTTAGATGGGAGTGGCAGGTTTTTTTGTTTTTTTTTTAAACAAATAAATGAAAGTCACTTAACTTCAATAAAAATTTAAAAATAGGCCTTTTGACATTGTGTACTTGATGGTTCTGTCCCTCTGCCTGTAACAAATTTCATTTTTCTTACTGAGAACTGTATGAAAGAAGTAAATCTGCCCCAATTCTGTATGATTTAATTCCATCTGTGTTTGTCATTTCTGATTGGAAAACTTCTTACTTCCAGACCTTGTTTGATATGGAGGAAAAAACAATTGAATTGTCTCATAAGTCTGCCAATAAACTGTCCAGAAACTTCAGGTGTAATAGTCCCCACTATATTCATTTTATATTTTGTATAAACACTAACATTTCCCCTTCTGTAGTTGTATGAAAAACAAATATTCTTGGCACAGTAGATAAATTGTTATGAAACATTGGAGAGGGGGAAAAAATCTGTATCTTTTAACTGAGAACAGCCAATACCCCAGGTAAATGACTGTATTGGGATTTAAAGTGCATGTTAGATCAGAGTTGTCTAGACCCTAAATTAATTTATACAAGAAAATATTGGTCATTCCTTATAAGCATAGCTATTGATATGTCTCCACTTACTTGCTTTAAAAATTTTTATTAAAATCATGTAAAATTACATTTTTTTTCCAGGGGTGGAAAAAAACATCAGACACAGAGAAACATCTAAGTTATCCTTTTTGTTCTTTTTTGTTTTTTAACTACTTTTGGGTTTTCCCTTTGAAGAAACCACAGAAATATTCCCTTAGAATAAAATAGTATATTTGTATTTGATGGGTGAGTTATTCTTTTTCTTTATGTCTTGAAAGAATTTTAAATACTTTTTTCTGTTTGACCATATTGGTGTGACCCAACAGATGGTATATAACAAAGAAAGCAGTTTTCATAAAATAAATTATTTGGTATTTACTCAGTCCAGTCAATATATGGTTTCATTACAGTCTTTTCAGTTGTTTTCTTTCTTCCATCAAAAGACTTCTGCCCATTTTTAGTTAAATTATTAACTTATGTTCAAAGTCCTAAAAGCTAGAAATATCAGGTATATTGCATAGATTTCATTTCAGGCAAACCTTTTTGAAATTTACAAAGCTTGCACCCAGTTAATACAATTTTGAAATTATGGGATTAGAATAAAGAATATGTATGTCAGTTTTAAGTACACACACATATTTAATTTGGGAATGTGAGACTAAATGGCTTTTTTCTTAGATTCTACAGCTATCTTTATATTGTACAAGTATATCTTCAAATTCCATATAAACTTTCTAATAACCTGCCCTTTTGATATTACTAATTTTCTAAAACAGTTTTCTGAAAAGCTTAAAGTAAAATGAATTTTGCAAATCAATTCCAGTTTTCTGTTAAATTCAGAATTTAATTTTCCATGTTGGAAAGGTTCCCTCTAGTACTGAGCTGAAATTTTAGGAAAGAATTAAACCATAATACCATTCTGCTTGTCTGTCATCATATGTTGTTATCAAAAAAATTACAAGAGGTATTACAAAGTGGGAAGATCCGAGGTTTTATACAAAGTACTGGTTGTATAGCTTTAAGTAATTACTTAACCCCTCTGTGCCTCAGTTTTCTCATAAAGTGGAATAATAACTCTTATCATTTCTGCCTGGCACATGGTAGGTTTTCAGATGTTAAGTAAAGATATATGCACCCCTGTATTCATTGCAGCATTATTCACAGTACCCAAGACATGGAAACAACCTAATTGTCTTTGACATATGATTAAAGATGTGGCACATATAAATATACACAGTGGAATACTACTCAGCCATATAAAATAAAATAGAATGCATTACCTTTTAAACAGAAGAAAACTGCCCATTGCTACTCAGTGGAAAGAGGTGGTGGCGGTAGGGGTGAGGCTGGGGGTGGGAGAGCACAGTAAGTAGAAACTATGAAGTAACAGCAGAAATAAGTTCTAAGTTACAGTGAATCTAAACATTTTAAATTTACCCCAAGACAGATTCTCACCCTTTTTTTTCCATCTTCACTTGCCCTTCCCTGCATAGAGTCATTAGTGTTTGAGGAAGTAAAGCGTGGAGGAGTTGGTGTGTGCCTGGAGCCCTGGAAGCCTGCTGGTGAGAGGTGCCGAGTGAAGCAGCATCACAGCAAGTGAGGCAGGGGAGGCTGGAATGGTTAGGAGACTGACTACATTGTGCAGATAAGTTAATTACGGAGAAATAAGGGCATATGTATTGAGAATGATGGGAGCCAGATTTCTCAGTTTGAGAAAGGATTAATGAATGTGGAAAGGGAGAAGGCTAGGAAGCATCCTGAGGTGAGTCGAAATTAGAAGAGTTGGTATAAACTCATAGGTTTAGACAGACAGATATAGTTTGTATACAGAGTTACATGAATATGTGTATATGTTTTTTTATGGATTGATTCTAGCCACTGACAGGGTATAAAAACAATTTTACCCTGGTAGCAATGAGCATACCAAGATCTAAGGCATTAGGGGTCAATGACTGATTCCAAGATCGAGGAAAGCACAAAAGAATCCTGGAACAACTTTTGAGTATGTAAAGGTTAAAAAAAAAAAAAATGATGGGGACATGTCAGAAGGAAATAGGAGGCAACCGGATGAGGCTTCTATTGGTCAAATCTAGGACAATTTGTGTATCAAAATAAATAATGAGAGTTATCAGGTTACAACCTAATGAATAAAATAGACTCAGTATGAATGTTTTAAAAATCTAACAAGGGCAAAAAATTTATTAGACAAATATTAAGAAAAAGCTGGGGGAGCAATATTCATAGTATCTGATAAAAAAAGATTTACTGCAAAAAAAAAGGTGGAGGATTATATATATTAATAGAATTAATGAAAATGTAAATACGGGTATTACTATGCCTCATAAACAGCCCGAAAACTGACAAAATTTTGGGTAGACGGGAGGATGGATAACCCTTGGGTTAAAAAAGGAAATGAGAAAGCACCTACAGTGGGCTAATGGTAAAATCATACGTCTGAATCTGGGAACACAGCTAAAGCAGAACTGAGAAGGAAAATTAATTTGAAATCATGTTTCCTTTTCATGAAATCATTTTCAGGAAACAAAGATTAAGAATGAATAAAGCAATCATTCAATTCAATAATTTAAGAATGAACAACAGGAAAAAAAGAAGAAAAATAGTAATAAAATCAGAAATAAATGGAAAAGAGAAGACTGTCATATGTGGCCTTTATTATGTTGAGGTACTTTCCTTCTATACCCATTTTATTGAGTGTTTTTATCATAAATGGATGTTTTATTTTTTCAAATGCTTTTTTTTTTTTGCATTTATTGATATGATCATATAATTTTTATCACTTATTTTATTGTGGTGTATCACATTGATTTGTGGGTGATGAGCCATCTTTGCATCCTTGGAATGAACCCCACTTGATCGGGATGTATGAGCCTTTTAATATATTGTATTTGACTTGGCTAGTATTTTGTTTAGGATTTTTACATCTTGTTCATCAGAGATATTGGCCTGTAACTTTTGTTGTTGTTATTGTATTATATTGTCTGTATTATATTTAGTGTCATGGTAATGTTGGCCTTGTAAAATGAGTAAGGAAATATTCCTCCTCTTCCGTTTTTTAGAAGAGGTTGAAGAAGATTGGTATTAAATCTTCTTTGAATGTTTGGTAGACTTCACCAGTGCTTTTTGAAAGGTTTTGATTACCATTTCTGTTTCCTTACTCTAGTGATTGGTCTATTTAGGTTTTCCAATTCCTCATGATTCAGTCTAAAGGTAGTATGTTTCTAAGAATTTGTCCATTTCTTCTAGGTTACCGAATTTGGTGATATATATAGCCTTTCATAGTATTCTTGTATAGTCCTTTGTATTTCTGTGGTGTCTGTTACTTCTCATTCTTTCATTTGATTTTGAGTCTTCTCTCTTTTTTCCTTAGTGGACCTAGCCAGAGGTTTGTCAATTTTGTTTCTTTTCAAAGAACCAGCTCTTGCCCTGGCTGGTTTGGCTCAGTGGTTACAACGTAGGCCCACAGGCCAAAGTCTCGGATTGGATTCTGGTCAAGGGCAGGTGCCTTGGTTGCAGTTCGGTCCCCGGCCCTGGTCAGGGTCATGTGGGAGGCAACCAATTAATTGATGTCTCTTCTTCCTTCCGGCAACCAATTGATGTTCCCTTCCTCTTTCCCTCCCTCCCACTCGAAAAATAATTAGAGAAATATCCTCGGGTGAGGATTAAAAAAAAAAAGAACCAGCTCTTTGTTTCATTAATTTTATTCTATTGCCTTTGTTCTCTATTTCGTTTATTTTTGCCCTGATTTTTTGATTTCTTTCCTTCAGCTGTTTTTCTTTTTCTAGTTTTTTTTTTTTTGTTTTTTTGTGTGTTTTTTTTTATGAATTTTTATTTATTTTTTTGTTACAGATATTTTACCTTTTTACCCCATTGGCACCCCCCACCCCACCCTTTTTTCTAGTTCTTTAAGGTGTAATATTAGATTGAGATTTTTCTTTGAGGTAGGCCTATAATGTTATATAAACTTTCCTCTTAGTATTACTTTTGCTGTGTCCCAAAACTTTTGGTGTGTTGTATTTTCATTTGTCTCTGTGTATCTTTTGATCTCTCCTTTTATTTCTTCTTCAAACCAATAGTTGTTCAGTAGCATGTTGTTTAATCTCCACATATTTGAGGTTTTTCTGGCTTTTTTCTTCTGGTTGATTTTGAATTTCGCACCATTGTGGTCAGAAAATATACTTGGTACGATTTCAGTCTTCTTAAATTTATTGAGACTAGTTTTGTGCCCCAACATATGGTCTATCCTTGAGAATTTCCCATGTGCACTTGGGAATGTGTATTCTGTCATTTGGGGAGGGAAAATTCTAGAATATCAAGTCTATTTGGCCTAATGTGTCATTTAAGGCTGATACGTCCTTATTGACTTTTTGTCAGGGTGATCTGTCATTGCTGTCAATGGGGTATTCAGGTCCCCTGCTAGAATTGTATTTTTATCAGTTTTTTATTTTAGGTCGGTTAGTAAATTACTTTATGTATTTTGGTGCTCTCATCAGGTTGGGTGCATATATATATTTGTGTTTTCTTCTTGAAGAGTTGTCCCCTTTATCATTATAAAATGGCTATCTTTGTCTCTTGTTATCTTTTAAAAAATATATTTTTATTGATTTTTAGAGAAAAGGGAAGGGAGAGGGACAAAGAGATAGAAACATTGATGTGAGAGAGAACCATCTATCAGCCGCCTCCTGCATACTCCCTACTGGGGATCATCAAGCTCGCAACCCGTGCACGTGCCTTGACCAGGAATCAGACCATTTGACCTCTTGGTGCATGGGTCATCGCTAAACCACTGAGCCACACCTGCTGGGCTCTTGTTACCTTTTTTATCTTGAAATGTATTTAGTCTGATATAAGTACTGCTACACATGCTTTTCTCTGGATGCCATTTGCTTGAAGTATCATCCACCCCTTTACTGTTGTTTGTGTGTGTGTTTTTATAGTTTGTCTCTTTAGCAAAGTACTCCTTTTGTTCATTAGCTCATTGAATTGCCTGAGTTTCGTGTATCATTTTCTTCATAGATGCAAACTGGAATTCTCTTTTTTCTTTTTCTTTTTATTGATTTTGGAGAGAGAAGAAAAGATAGAAACCTGGATGAGAGAGAACACTGATTGGCCGCCTCCTGCATGCCCCCCCACTGGAGATCGGGCCCACAACCTCAGCATGTGCCCTGACCTGTAATCGAACTGGCGACCTCTTGGTGCATGGGCTGACGCTCAACCACTGAGTCACAACAGCCAGGCAAATTCTCTGACATTTAAATCACCATCTTCCATGATTTCTGAGTTTGGTTTCTGGACTTTTCATTTTCTTTCTGTATTCCCCAGTTACCTTGGTTGGTCATGGTAGTTGGAATTTTTCTCTATCTGTGCATTTGAGGTAGTGAACTTTTTTTGTTTAGATACTGTTTAGCTTTCAATAATTCAGCAGGTTGATAGGTAAGGTACTTTGTTTTATTTTCCAGTAGATGGTGTTATCACAAGTTTTTTTTTTTCTTACCAGCAGTATTTGAGCTGCTGTAATCACTTCTGTTAAGGGGCACTCCCACTGTGGTGGGGAAGTATGATGCCGGAGAACTGGTTTTTCCAGCTCCCAGAACTACCTCCTTTTCACTAATGGCTGTGCCCCTGCAGTTTTTTTTGCGGGGCTCTGTGTCTCCACTGCCTGAGGCTGTGCTGGGAGGTGTGGGGCAGCAGAGAAGTCTGACTTCACAGCTCTACCCTCCTTCCTGCAGTGGTTGTTGGTACCGCTGGGCTGCTTAGGGCAGCACACGGCCTGAGTGGCTTTTGTGGTGGCCTGAGCAGAGGCATCATTGTCAACCCTGGTAATGTACTTGGGCTCAGGGAAGCCTGTGACAGAGAACCTAGACCCATAATCTTGTTTTTTTTTTTTTTTAAAAAAATGCATTGGCTAGTACAGTAAAATTTATTTCTCTCATAACAATACAACAGCCATTCTGGTAGGGCAGCTCTCTTCTAGATGGTGGTTCAGGTTGAGACTCCTCCTTTCTTGTGTCTCCACCATGGCCTTAGGGTCCCCTGAGTCCACAGCTGCCCTGGCCAGCAGATACAGGAAGGGAGTGGGAGTCACAGAAATGTTGAATGGGCCAGGGCTGAAATGGAATACCTCTCTTCTGTCCATATTGTGGAGAAGTCTGGAGGTATAGATGAGCTGTGTCCTGAAAAAGGACCCTGGTTCGGTGAATGGTTGATCTCTGCCACTCAACTTCAGGGGCCTCTCCCTAACGTGGTTAAGAGGTACTGGGAGTCTGGATACTTTCTCTCTTTGTCTACCAAACCCAACTGGCTTGCAAGTCTTGAAGCTAAGCTGCTAAGGGCTCTTTCCCCCCTTGTCGAGGGCTTGGTATGGCTGCACAGATAATCAGAGGAATTAATAAAAGGTCAGTTAAATATTCAAAAATCATAACTTCCCAGGTGTGGGTTCCAGGTATCTGTAGTTTAAAAGTTGCCCAGGTGATTCTAATAGGCAGTCAGCATGGAAACCACAGCTGTTGATTAGCTTAGATGTGAGGAGGGAGGGACATCTGCAGTATAGTTAGGAAGGTTAGACTAGGGCAATTTTGATTCTGCACTGAGAATTGCATAGAAAGCTGGCCAACGCCCGTCCTTCACATGAGAGGTAACACTTTTCTTCATTATGACCAAAAAAAAAGCCTGATCAATAACCTTCAGTGTCAAACCTGAGCAACTCAGAGAACCCCCCACTCTGGGAGGCAAAAGGGTAGACAACACAGCCTCAATGCTGGAAATCTTGGAAACTGGATAGCCACCACCAACCCCAAGCCCAAAGTGGGGGGCGGGGGGTTTAGGTAGGTGGAAGGGGCTATAACCGTGGCTTGGGCTTAACCAAAGAATGTATTAGGGGTCCTTAAACCAATCAACACAGATTCCACAAGTCAAGGGCCTGATCCATGCTCCTGAAACTCTCTTTTCCAGGGGCTGGTGGCCCGACTGCACGCACCTTCTTTCCATACCTGTTTTCAGAGAGTAACTCTCAATGTGTGTGACCACCTCTTCAGCTCCTTCCACTTATCAGATGGGCCAAAAGGAAGCTGGAAGGACAAGGATCAGTCTCCCCAAGCAGAAGGCCAAGGCTGCAGCCTTCCAGCCCTAGGGGTTTTCTTTGAGTTTTGCTTTCTGGTAAGTTTCCTCTGTGCACACAGTACCTAATGGGGTTCCAGAAATGCATTTGGCACTCCTCCTGGCTATTCTAGAAAGGGCCCACACCCCGGGCATTAGGCCCTGGGGCAAGGAGGAGCTGTAGGTATGAAATGAAGGACAGAAAACCCCTCCCTGAAAGCCAGAGCAGCTGGCCAGCAGGGCCAGGAGTGATGTACTCTAACGGCAGCGGCTGAGGCACAACCCCAGCACCATCGGCCACCACACTGATGCCCACAACTTCCCTGCTGGAGGCCATCACCTCGGGGATGCACAGGTCAGTGATGGAGCACAAGGCAGCACACTCGGTAGGCACATGTACAATTAAATAGCATGTTTAATCATCTCACAACAGACAGCAGTGTAGTAGTATAAACTGTAAGTTTCTTTTTAAAAAGTCACTCCCTCAAAGCTCCCATTCCTCAGCACTCAGACACCATGGCTGAGGAACAAACATGGCCAGGAGGATTCAGGAAGCCTAGTCCAGGAGCTCAAAGTCTTTCCAGGTCAAGGTTGCCTCGTGCGTAGCCAAGAGCGCGCGTGCGCACACACACACACACACACACCAGCGCACACAAGGGACACAGGATATGCAAGCATGGAGAAGAACACGGTGGGGCAGTCACACACATGCGCTCTCATGCCATAACATTCCAGTCCAGCTGTGCTGTCTGCTCTGGGCACAGGGAGTGGTGGCCTGAGCCCTGAAGCAGCCGGTGCTGGTCAGAAGAAGGGGAGGCAGTCTGTGTCCAGCATAGTTGCTCTGACACAACAGCCAGTTCTCCCCTAATCTTAGGCCAGACACCATGTCTGCACCACCAGCCCAGCATCTGTGGTGAGGCAAAGAGGGAGTGTTCCATCCCAAAGAAGAAAACAAAGAACATGGGGCTGGTGGTGCTTGTTTCTGTACCCAGGCATAGGAGGGACAGCTGGTCCTCACTGTGCAAGTGCCCTGGGAGCAGCAACACTGCCAACAGGGAGCTGGCTGTGTCCACCCTCGTAGCAGGGGCGGGGTTTGCAAAAAAAGGAGGCCCTGAGGTGAAGATATTTGGGGTGAGGAGTATGGACTTCCAGAGAGGTTAAAAGAGGAAACCTCTTCATTCACAGCTTTGTTCAGGGGTTCCTGGAGAATGTCTCTGGATTCAGGTACCAGCAGTTCTGGTTGGGAATATCGGGGGGAGGTGACCAGCAGATGCTGGGAGAACAGCTGCCCACTGAAATGGGAGGTATGAGAACCAGCCTGGCAATGGTCTGGACCCTGGCACTACCAACCCCTACCCTGAAAAGACAGACCAGGTGGCTGGCTATAAGAGCTCCTCCCGTGGGCTCCTGGCCTTAAGTGGGGTCTGTCCATTGGGCACGGAGCCATTCTGACCATGCAGGAGTTTGCCCTTCTCTCTGTCTGGCCAAGTGAAGATGGCATCATCGCTGTCCAGCTCCGACTCCGAGTGCATCAGGCTGCTGCTCAGCATTGGGCCTTTCTGCTTGATGCCTGTAAGGGAGAAAAGGGACTCCAGCATCAGAGCACAAACCTTCCCCAGCTTGAGCTGTACAGTGTACCCTCCTCCCAGCCTGAAGAGGAACAGAGGGACAGATGGGAAGGAGGAGGCTTCCTGAGTCCTCCCAGTGCTGGCTAGCTGTAACAGCCCCTTGCTGATTATCTCCAGTAGCTCTGGTTAGTGCCATCCAATGATGACATTCTCTTTTCTTTCTCTCTCAATGTACAATGTTTTATCTCTTTATGAAATAGGGTGGAGTTCTTGGGAGGCAGGAAAGCACAACGAACAAGAACACAAGCTCTAATGAGTGAGCTTTCACCGTGTCCTGGCTCAGCATGGATGTGAAGTGCTTGCCAGAGTTCCTGACACTGAGTGAGCTGCGACTTCACTCTACAGAGATGTTTGCTCTGGCTTCACTGGGCGGCAGTGGAGGTGGGAGAGCTAGATTAAAGTAGGGACTCTCAGAGACAGTCCCAAACCGTCAAAATACACAACTCATTCGAAGCACCTGAGGTCAGAAAAGATGTCTGAGATTCTGCAAGCCACGGAGATCACCTTTACTACTGTTCCTATGGCTGCAGAGAGGCCATGCCATACAGTGTGGTCTGGCAATGGTTTTAGGACTCATCCCGTCCAGCAGCAAGATGGCTGCCCTCTGGCTGGTGCAAATACTATTCCGAAGAAAGCAAAACGTAGGCTGAGATAGTGGGACTAAAAGTGGGAATTGCCAACAGTGACAACCCAGCCTGACATTGCACTGGGTTGACACTTCCCACTCCCAAGAGATAACCTACCTCTTTAAAAACAAGTCAGCCCTGGCTGTTGTAGTTCAGTGGTTAGAGCTTCTGCCCATGCACCAAAGGGTGGCAGGTTCAATTCCCAGTCAAGGGCACATACCTAGGTTGCAGGTTCGATTTCTGGTCCCAGTCAGGGCACGTGCAGGAGGCAACCAATTGATCTCTCTCCCACATCAATGTTTCTGTGTCTCTCCCCTTCCCTCCTGTCTACTCTCTCTTAAAAATCAATGGAAAAAATATATCCTTGTGTGAGGATTAACAAAATGATGGGTCAGGTAAAATGAGTTTGAAACCTCATAATCCAACAAGCACTCTCCCTCCCCAGGTCCCACCCAGATCCCCAGAAAACACTGAATGAATATCCTGAGAGAATTCCCAGCCATTGTGCCCCTTCCTGGCCAGACATGCCTGAAGGCTGTGAATGCTGAAAGCAGCCACACACTGCATCTGTCACTCATGGGTATAGAGCTCTGGGACATGACTGCAGAGAGCCATGCCTTCCACTGATTCTCAGGACAGCAGAGGAGCAGGGCCAAAGAACACCAGCATCCTAGGCTTCTCCAGTGTGGTAGGGGACCAAGCCCAGGGGAGGCTCAAGGTCCTCAAAACCTCTGCTTTGCCCCTGTAGAGGAATACTCACCCCTGCCTCTCTGTGCCCTCGGGGGTTTCCTCCAACCAGTCCCCACTTGAAGTTCCCCTTCTTCCCCACAGCCCTTCCGGTCCATAGCTGCAGAGGACAGGAGCCTGAGGGGAGACAAACGCTCCTGGCTCCACAGTACAAAGACCCAGGTCCTTCCACCGTGGGCTCCTGCTCTGCTTGAAGAAGTGAGTGCACTTCACCCACTAAACAATACAAGCTGGGGAACTGCTAACATCTGCAGGAGCTGAACAGACACATCGGTGACTCAGCAATTCCATTCCTAGGTCTACAGCTAACAGGAACTCGTACGTATGTCCACTGAAGGACATAGAAGAGGAACATTTGTAGCACCACCACTCATAACAGCCCAAAATGGAAAGAAAGCAATTGCCCAACAATATGCCTGACGAATAAAAAGATTCACACAGTGGAAATCACACATCAGTGAGAATGAACAAACTATTGCTATACCTCATATGGATGCATGTCATAAATGGAAATGCTGAGTGAATGATTCCATTTATATAAGCTACTCCAAGTTATCAGAAGTAAATGGCAGGGGGGGCAACAGCTGGAAAGCAGCACAAAGGAGGCACTTTCTGGGGGCACCGATTACATGGGCCTGTTCACTTGTGAAAATCCATTGTTATATTTGTTTATGGTTTTCTGTACATACTAGGCTGAACCACAAAAAAATGCTATTTTTAGAGATCAAATATCAGTAATTTCACATGGTTCAACCTAACATAACTTGAATAGAATGCTTTTTAAAAAATCAATAGAAAAGCAAAACAAAACTCAAAATAGTGGCTGAAGGCAAACCACATCTCCTGAGGTGGGCACCTAGCAGCTTGTGTGTCCAAGAAGTCAGGTGGGACCGTTCTACCTCCACAGTCACTCCTCACCCAGGCTACCCTGCCTCCCAGCAAACACTTCTACATGTCTTCCTTCAAAACACCGCCCACTAAATTCATTCTTCTTCAAGTTGAATTTCAAGTCCAAACCTTATACAATATTGTCTTGAGTCTCATTCCCCTCATCCTGGTAGTGATCCTCCTCTGGGTTGCTCCTGCTAATCCACAGATCCCAGAACAAGAACCTGATCAGCCACCCCACATCCAAGGGCATTCTCAGCACTGCTCCACCTAGACACTGCCCTCCAGGGAGGGGCCTGCTGTGACTGGTCACCCTGGGCTCTGGCTCTCCCTGGCCATTCTCCCCTTTCACAACAAGCCCGTAAACTGCCACCAGGCTCCCTTCCCATTTTGCCTTTTCAACCCAGCACTTCTCAGTGCCATCAGCCAGCTTTTCCCTCCCTCTTGCCTCAGAAGAGGTGGTGGTGGTCCATTTATATCCCACTCTCTCCTTTCTGCCCTACCCCCCATCCTTCTCAGGAACCTCACCTGTATTGTCTGCATCTGTGCCCACAGATTTGTTTGTGAATCCATCTGAGGAAACCTTGCCTTCTAAGCCCTGTCCTGCTGCTTCTCCACTTTTCATTGCTCGGCTTCTATAGGACTTAAATAGCACCTCCATTTCCACACCACACACTTCCTAAATAACCTGTACGTTCATTTCTGCCCTCACCCACCACTACTCTAGCTCTTTAGAGGACCAGAAACTGATCCTGCAGCAGCAAACACTGTGGACCACTCCGTAATGATGCCTCTCTCCCTCCTTGACGACCATCCTTAGGCTGCTCAGCCCTGGGCTCTTCTCTTACCCCTCAACATTCTCCCCAGAAGGGATTTGATCCACTTATGTGGTGCTGACCATCACCATCATATAGAAGATTACTATGTCAACACTTATAGTCCTAACTGTTCTGCTGAGTTTAACTCATCATCCCTTACCCAAACCACCACTGTATCAGATGTCCTAATTCTGTCAACAGTGCCTTCGAAGAGCATTTAGGGAGCTATCTGCTCCTTAAAAACTATCAGTCTCTATCAGTCTCAGGTCAGAAGTCAGCCTTGACCTTTTCTGTCCCTCCATCCCAAGGACACTATTCTGGTTAAGCCTTAGGTCATCGCAGAAATCTTGCTGGCCTGCACCTGTAATTTCTCCCCATCAAGTCAATAAAATGTTGTCATTAGGCTAATTTTCCAAAACTAGTACATTCAAGATGTCACTTCTCACCATCAAAATAAATGCTTACTTCCTTAGGCTGATGTACAAATCTTTCCACAATTTGATCCTTGTCAATCTTCCAGCCTCATTTCCTTATCCCCGTTCATGACGGTCCTGAAACAAATACTTGATCTTCAACATTTCTTCCAGGCTTTTTCATCTTAGGGACTGACATCCCCAACTCAAAGATGCAGCTTGGGGGGGCCATCCTTTACTTCCTTTCTCTCACACCCCTCAGCCAATGTATCGTGAACCTCATTAAGTCTCCCCCCAAACTATAGCTGAATCCATCTGCCTCTGTCCCATCATCTCTGCCACAAGGTCATTCTATCAAATCTCTCGCCTACTCTTGCCCCTCTCCAATTCCTTCACACAGCAGCCACAGGTATCTTCTTAAAATGTAAATATCACACCATTTGCTCCTTAAAGACTATCCATGGCTCCCTAAATGCTCTCCGAAGGCACCTACAGCATGCGCCCTGCTCCGTGCTCCTGGCCCCTGCCCAGCCTCATGCCACTTGCCCCAGGCTCTTCATGCCACCACCTCCCACTTCCTCAAATGCCCTCTGCTCCTTCCAGCAGTTGGGCCTTTACTGACTTTGCTCTTTGCCTGAAAAGCTGTTTCCCAGTCTTTACATGGTTAACTTCTCATCCCTCAGGCTCAGCTTGACTGTTATTCCTTATAAAGATCTTTCATTATCACATGTGTGTGCACTTGTGAGTTTGTTTGTTTAATGTCTATCTGATATAAGCTGCACATGAGCAAAGTGTCTGGTTTACCACAATACTAGTGGTGTCTGGCACAGGGCTGGCTCACAGTGGTCTCAATCCATAGTTACAGATGAATAAGAGAGAATCCTGCCCTCAAGGATTTCACTGACTGGTGAGGGGACAAATGCATCACTAATAAAATACAGTGAAATGCCGAAACAGATGTGGGAGAGAAATGAGCATCACTTTAGCAGGTTAAAGGAGGGTTAAGAAAGCTTTCTGGACAGATATGAACCAGCAGAAAAGAGATCAGAAAGAGAATCTCACTGAAGCCATGCCCACCAGACAGAAAGTAAGTCACTCAAGGATTTCCAAGTGTGGAAAATCCGTGTCGGGGTAACAGAAGTGGTTTCTGGGCTACTGTGAGGGTGGGCCGTGGACACTCTTACACCAGGCCTCCATTTTCAGTATTTGCGTGTGGGATGCTCTGGCTGCACTTCGATTTGCAAGCCCCGTCAGCTCCAGGGACCACCCCCTGCATCCTCCAACGGAGCTGCCTGGGTGCGGAGCCCAGAATGCTGATGAGCATTTGTCTTCTGACGAGGAAGCCTGTCTCAGAACTCTCTAAACATCCCTGTGTAGCCTCTCCTACCACAAAGCTCTATATGTGAGAGACGTTGAGTAAATACTTTGTATAGAAATAGTTCCACTTGTAGTGTTTAGAAATAGCTGTGCATAGAGTCCAGTTCCCATAAACAGACACTGCCTGTCCTGTGGCACCCATGATGGATGGGAACCTGCCCTCCCCCTGCTCTAAGACAAGGACAAGCCTATGGATCCACCTGTAAATACTGGAGAGAGAGGCTGAAGGGGTCAGCTGGCAGACTAGCGTTGATCTCATCATTGCCTCACCTTGTCTGCCCGAGAAGGAGAGACCGCAGTCCCTGAGCCTGACTACAGGGGGCAGCTTGAGAAGCTCAGCCCCAGGGAACAAGGAGGCAAAGGAAAGCAAGAGGCCTAGCCCTCTGCAAAGCGGTAAGACTGCTGAAAAGTGAGCCCGGGCATCAGAGCTGGTCCAGCAGGCAGCCTCTGCCAGCACAGGGCCAATTCAACCCTTGACTTTCATCAGGCAAGAGACAAAATGATTTTCCAGCACACAGAGGAGAGAACTAGTAACAACAGGTCTTCACAGGTACAGTGTACAAATCTAGATGCCCCAGCTCCCTAGGGCCACTACCTGCTCGGGAGGTTGGCTTTAGTTCCAGGCTTTCCTGATCCGTAGCGTCCAAGATCTTGTACTTGCTTTTTCTCTTGGGTTTTCCTTTTTGCCTGAAAAACACAATCCCCTCCCCTGCTCAGGAAGGAGGTTTTGTGTGAGGTTCAGGTAGCCCAGCACAGGATGACATCCAGGCGGCAGGCTTAGTGGGAGGGCTATTTCTCCTCGCTTCTCAGCCAGGAAATTTGGCAACTGTAATTTGTTGTTCAAACAATCCTCACCATTTCTTTTTTTTTATTATTATTATTTTTTTTATCCTCACCCGAGGACATTTTTCCATTTTTAACTCAGATAGAGCGGGAAGGAGAGAGAGGAAGAGAGAGAAACATCGATGTGAAAGGGACACATCGAGTGGCTGCCACCCACACGACCCAACCAGGGCCGGGGACAAACTGCAGCCAAGGCACATGCCCTTAGCGGGAACCGAACCCGGGTCTCTGTGGACCGCAGGCTGATGCTCTAACCGCTGAGCCAAACCGGCCAGGGCAATCCTCACCATTTCTGAGAACAGGCAAGGGAAACATACATGTCTTCGTATGGACTCACCAATCCACAGTGGCACCAAGGGATAGACTGGTTAAAAATGTAAAGAAAATGTCCTGGCTGATTTGGCTAAGTAGTTAGAGCATCAGCCTGCCAGTCTGATGTCTGGTCAAAGCTGGGTTGCAGGCTCGATCCCCAGCCCTGACTGGGGTCATGTGGTAGGCAACAAATTGATGTATCTCTCCCACATCAGTGTTTCTCTCTCTCCCCCTGCTTCCCTTCCTCCCTTCCACTCTATCTAAAAATCAATGGAAAAATATCCTCACGTGAGGATTCTCACACATTCACACACGTAAAGAAAATGAAAACTATGCCTGAGGAGTGTGGGTAGAAAGAGGAAAGCATTAAACCAAACAAGTTGTTAATGGTGATTGTCTTCAGCTGGTGGGAATTTTTAAAAATTGTTTTAATTTTTGCCCTGACAGGTTTGACTCAGCGGTTAGAGCATCAGCCTGCGGTCCAGAGAGACCTGGGTTCAGTTCCCGCTAAGGGCATGTACCATAGTTGCAGTTTGTCCCTGGCCCTGGCCAGGCTGTGTGGGTGGCAGCCACTCGAAGTGTCTCTTTCACATCGATGTTTCTCTCTCTCTTTTCCTCTCTCTCTCCCTCCTACTCCATCTGAGCAAAAAAAAAAAAAAAAAAAAGTTTTAATTTTCTGTTTTATGTGTGGTTGTAATGCAGGTTGAATCTCAGTTCTGCTCTTATTAACTGTGTCCATGGGCAAGTGATGTCATTTCCCTGTCTGTAAGATGAGAAAAGGTTGTCATGCGTATTAAAACAGATATCACCTATAAAATGTTATCACGGTGCTCAGCACACAGTAAATGTATAAATCATACTTATTAATAATGAAAAACATAATAAGCATTATCATTAAACATTATAAGACTAGATAGAAAGACCAAATGAAAAAACCCATTAACACTCAACCATGACTAACCTAAATCTCCAACTATGTGAATGAAAACTTGTATGCATGTGAATCCCAACTGGAAAGGCAGGCAGGAAAAAAAATGAAGAACTGTTAAGGTCGTGGGGCTGAGGTCTGGAGTGTTAAAAGGACATACACCCTAGAGATGTGATCAAGGTCCACACCCAGGACCTCCCACTCCCACCCTGGCCCCACTTTCCAGGATGCATTCACTGTGCTGACAGCCACTGGCAAGAAGTGTGATTCTGCCCAGGGTAGTGTTAGAGGGTGAGGGGAGCTTTCTGCGCGTGCCTTGGGTGGGCCAAACCACTGCAACAGTGAAAGGAAGGGAGGTACCCAGATACCTCTGATGAATGACATGAAAGAACGAATGAGATTTCCAAGGAGAATCCATCTTACCTCTTACAACAACAGATCATAGTCCAGGACAGGGTTCCCAAGGCAACAACAATGACAAAGCAAGCAATGATAACATATAACACGCTCCACTCTGCCAAGAAAAACAAAATGGTCAGGGTTGTGGAGAGAGACCAGAGGGAGGTCTGGGCTGCCCCTACCTTGGGCAAGAGATGGCTTCACTCTGTAGATAAGAATGACCCCAGGGCTCATAGTTGAAGGTAGCTGAAGCTTTAAACCTTCTGAATTGTCCCTGCTTTCCAGTCCCTTCTCTGAGATCCTGGGGCAGTGGGGCAGCTGTAAGTAGCTTTAACAGGGGGTCAGAGGGGAGCAGAAAACTGAGGCTTCCATTGAGCTCTGGAGTAGGGACTCCACAATTTAGACCGGAGGCCTTGCAGCTGGTCTGTTGTAGGCCGCAATATGCAGTTGGTGTGATTTAAGCTTGGTTCTTCTTACACAACTGCTTCAGAGCTCTCCTCTAACCTTGAGTAAGTGTGGAGGAAAGAAGTAAAAATCCTCTGCAAACAGAAAATACACAAAGTTCTTCTCCTCACTTGTTCATCTGCCTCAGAAACAACAACACCCACCCACTCAACCCAGAACTGCATTCAGTACCAAATCAGCTGGCACAGTGCCCAGGAGAAGACTCACCACAGTTGCTGTCTCCATCCCTCAGCTGCACCTTGATGAAATTCTCCATCCAAAAAGGGTCACAAATGCAGCGTTTGGTAAATGAATCGCAGTGGCCATGGTCAGAACAGTTCAACTGGCATGCTGAAGGGAGCAGACAAGGGACAAAAGAGAACAGAAGTCAGAGCCAAGGGGACAGCCAGCTTCCAGTGCCTGTGAAGGTAGAAAGGCACCCCATGCAGTGGCCTGGGGAGAAGTTTCTTGAAGACCTACCCAAAGAGCTTCTACAGCTTGGGCACATTGCCCATAACTATTAGATAAAACTGGAGCAGTTAGAAAGGCCACTGGAACATGGTTCCAGACTGTTTTATTTTTTAATTGATTTTTTAGAGAGAGGAAGGGGAAGAGAGAAAGAGAGAGAGCGAGCCCTGGTCGGTTTGGCTCAGCAGTTGGAGCGTCGGCCTGCGGACCAGAGAGTCCTGGGTTCAGTTCCCATTAGGGGCACGTACCAAAAAAAAGAGAGTGAGAGAGAAACATCAGGTTGCCTTCCACACACGCTCCTACTGGGAATTGAACCTGCAGCTTGGGTATGTGCCCTGACCAGGAACAGAATCACCACCTTTTGGTATATGGGATGATGCTCCAACCCACTGAGCCACACCAGCCAGGGTGGTTCCAGGCTGTTTTTACTTGTTTCTATATATCAGCACTTCTTCATACTTCATGTCCCACAGACCCCTTCTCTAAATAATTTAATTGCCAAAGTAAAATGCACAGTATCACAAAGAAAAACAATTACATTGAACATGGTTTTGAAATATCTAAGAATATAATTTTTTAAAAATATTAATATATGTGTTTTTATTAAAACATGAAGTAGCCCAGCCAGTGTGGCTCAGTGGTTGAGCATCAACCCATGCACCAAGAAGTCACCAGGTTGATTCCTAGTCAGGGCACATGCCCATGTTGTGGGTCAAATCCCCAGTGGGAGGCATGCAGGAGGCGGCCAATCGATGTTCTTTCTCATCGATGTTTCTCTCTCTCCCTGTCCCTCTCTCTAAAAAGTCAATAAAAATATTTTTTTAAAACAAGAAAAATGAAATAGCAAAATCTAGAAGTGGGTCTCACAACTGATAACCCTAGTGATGAGTAAAAATATTCCATCACGTGTGATTGAAATTATTTGTGATTTCTATTGCCTCAAAGTCACTGGTTCTATTAACATTGTAGTTTGCTGCTTACATTCATAATTGAGGGAAATAATACATTTCAGGTAGAGGTTAATGAAAAGAAAGATGTAACTTTTTCCCATTCAAACATACAGCCCTTCTGAATGCTGTCTCGGGCCCATGGACCCGGTTAAGAACCTCTACACACCAGGCCTCTCAGGTAGCAGAAGAAAGGAATGAGCTCTCTGTTCCTGGAGAACGGGATGAAGCCGGAGGACAGTGGGACTGACAGGGGAGAGTGGGCCCTGGGTAGGTTCTTGTTCCCAACACCCCAGAATTACTCACTGACAGTATAGATTTCCAGGGCTCTGAATACCAGAAAGTCTGCCTTTTGCTTCCGCAGCTCATTCTTGAGCATCGCTGCCACCTCATGGCCTTTGAAGATCTGGTGGGGAGGCTCGTCTTGAACAAAAAATACCATCTTGGTGCTGCAGAGACATGTAACAATACATATGAATAAACTGAAAGTGCCAACAGCAGCAGCAGCTTCCATTTGCTAAGTACCTTCTGCTTGTGCCAGACCCTGTGCTAAGTATTCTATACATTCTCCTACAGCAAGCCAGTGAGAAAGGCATGGTCAGCGTCAGCTCCACTTTATAGAGGACATGACTGGGGCTCAGAGGAGTTCAGTAACTTGCCCAAAGTCAAACCATTAATTATGGTAGAACCAGATCCCAACTCTGATATATCTGACTCCAAAGCTTATCCTTTTAGCAATGCCCTAAGCTGCCTCAGCTAACAAGAGGGCCCACTGCAAACAGGCAACAAGGTCAGGAAGATAGGGATTTGGTTATGACTACATCCCTTCTGTCAGCCTTTTAAAAGCTAAGACACTGGTGCTGCTGGGTTTGTGCCTAGGTTACTTGTAAGACAAACCACAATGCTCTGTAAAATAGAAATTATTAGACAACATCCAAGAATTATCCATAGGCTAAAACACAGCCAAAATGATTACAATGACAGCAACAAGAGAGACTACACAATAGTGTGGCTGGTGCAATATTATGTTACTCCATGCCCAGAATCTGTCTGCTTTCTGACTGTCAATTTCTGTCCAAGGCCGACTGTGTCTGAACTCACATTTGGGTGGTGCCAAACCTGTTCTCTATGGCTTTGCCTCCATTTTTGGTAGCCTGCTTCTTGACTTCATGTTAGTCTCACAGGCCAAACCTTCCCAATCAGTGGGTCACATTGGGTTCACAGGTGTGCCCAAGACACTGATGCCCTCAGCACACAGCACAGATGGGTGCAACCAGTTGTTTACAGTGTAACTCTCTTTATCCCAAAGTGCCGTGTAAATGACATCATTTCCTATGTATGGCATGACATAAAAGCTTGGGAAGCACTGGCATAAAGGACTTTGCAGAAGCTTGCTGCACAAGAAGGCTAACAATGGAGTAACATAAATTCCAGAATCAAGAAACAAATCTTTACCATAAAAGATTTGTGGTTCTGTTCTTATTATTTTCTTGTAGTTACCTAATCCATGTTTAAAGTTTCGATTTTTGTCTCTATACCAGTAACTCTCAAATCTTTATCTCCTATCCCCATGTCTCTCCTGAGTGACTAAATCTTTATCTGCAAATACTTGCTAGAATATCCACCCCAGATCTTCCACAGAACCCTCGAATCCAACATGTCTCAAATTTATAATAACCATTACTTGAGCACTCACTGTACATTAGGGACTACACAAACATTATCTTATTGGACCCTCAAAAACAGGTATTAGCTTTTTTCAAGTGATAGAACAGGTTTTGAGAGGTGAAGTAACCTGTGTGGTGGACGGCCCAGGTTCTTTCCCACTATAATATATTTATTCTCTCTCTCCCATTGTCAAGTCCCTCCAGCATTCCTCAACTAAACCAACCCAATCTAAACCAGAAACCCAGCCATCACGGTGCAGCAAGTCTGCAAACAAACCCTTCCATGGTGCTCTGACCAGCACACTCGCTGATGTCTCCGCTGCTTGTATCCAGCCAACTCCCACCAGCCTGGATCGATCCACGCAGCTACTTTCCCTGCCTACTCCCAGGCTGCTGAGCAGAGCTTACAAAGCAAGTCCCAATCATCATGCCCAGGAAACCCTGACTGCAATCAGATTCACCTGGGGAGCTTTTAGATTTTAGGTGCCCAGACCTAGGGTCTAGACCAAGTGAATCAGCATGCCTGGGTGAGGCTTGGTATGTTCATAAAAGCTCCAGGTGATTCTGTGGCGTAGCTGAGTTGGAAAACACTGCTCTTGCCTCATGCCTCTAACCCTGGCTGAGCCCGCGATGTTGCTCAGGGCCAGCATCCTTTCCTGGAGCCGCTGTGTGACCGTTACCACTTCCTCAGGCTGCCCTCCTCATTCCCATCTCCTCAAGGCAGATGGCCTTGTCTCCAGTTTCAGAGACAAAACACAGGATGTTGATACCAACGGTCTCAAATTTCATCCTTTCTACCTCTAAATTCACCCATAACAGTACATCTTCCCTCCTTTTCTCTATTTCCAAAGTGGTGCCCCTGCTCAGCCCAGCCAGTCCCTTAGACCTATGTCCACTTTTAACCCATCCCTCGAACTCCACCATCTACTTTTCCTCCGCACCTGCCCCTCAGTCTATAAAAATGTGCAAGTCGCCCTGGCCAATGTGGCTCAGTTGGTTGAGCATTGTCCTGTGCATTAAAAGGTCACCAGTTCAATTCCCGGTCAGGGCACATGCCTGGGTTTCGGGTTTGATTCCTGGTTGGGGCGTGTGCAGGAGGAAACCAATAGATGTTTCTCCCTCATATCGATGTTTCTTTCTCCATCTCCCTTCCTCTCTCTAAAACCAATAAAAACATAGTATTAAAAACAAAGTTCAAGTATTTTCTATCTTTAAAAGGTATTCTTTGGATCTTATCCCCCATATTATTTTCGGCACCAACCTCTTTAAAGACGTATTATACTTTCCATTTCTATATCCTCAAACCATAAAATGAATTTGTCCTCTGTCCCCAACATCTAAGTAACATGCTCTCACTATAATTCTGATGATCTGCTAATCAAAACCCAAAAACCGGTTTGGCATCCTCACCATACCTGCATCTCTGCAGGCATTTGAATCCTTTGGCAGCCTGACCCCTGGCTCCCCCATTAACTTCCAGCAGAACAGCCCCACCTGCTTCCCTCCCACCTCTCTGACTGCTCCTTCTTACTTTCCTTTGCTGCCTCTTCTTTCCTCCTGAAATGTGGGTGTTCTCCAGAGCTCTGTCCTCAGCCCTCTCGACACTCCCAGTGTGACTCATCAGTCCTCATGGCTTTGACTCCCGCTCGTATGCAGTGACTCCCTATCTCTGGCTTTTCCTCCACTCCAAGTTCCAGTCTATACTTGCTACCATCTGATGAAACATCTCTCCATGTAACCCATAAGACACCTCACACTGAACAGTCAAAACTGAACTCACTGTCTTTTCTTTGAAACTGTTCCTTCTATCCCTCGATCTCAGTGAATGGCATTCACCATCTATTTGGGCATCCAAGCCCAAAACATCTTATTTAACACCTCACTCACCCCAATGGGTCTCCAAGTCCTGTTGATCTACCCCTGAAGTTCTTTTTAATTTCTTCTCCTCTTCTGCCATTCCCATCACCACTACTTTAATTCAGGTTTTATTACCTTTTTACTAGACTAGTTCAAAAGCTTCCTGATTGGTCTCCCTATTTTAGTCTAGCCTTCACACTACTGAACTCCCTTATTTAAAAAAACAACAAGGACTTCCGGTCAAGACGGCGGTGTAGGTAAATGCGGTATCATGTCCTCCCACAACCACATCAAAGTTACAACTAAACTACAGAACAACCATCATTCAAAACCGCCTGAAATCAAGCTGACTGGAAGTCCTACAACTACGGAATTAAAGCAGCAGCCACATCGAGACTGGTAGGAGGGGCGGAGGCGCGACAGGCTGATCCCACACCTACGTGTGGCAGATAAAAATCAGGAGGATACCTCGGCTGGGAAGGTTCTCCCTGAGGACTGAGGGGTCTCCATTCCACACCAGGGGCCCCCTCAGGGTTCCAGTGCCAGGAAGAGAAGTCCCCATTAACTTCTAGCTGGAAAAACCAGCAGGAACTGAGGCTCAGGGAGGCTGAGGCGGCTGGAGCCCCAGGCAGCTCCTCTTAAAGGGCCCACGCACAGACTTGTTGGACTCACTCCCTCTAAGCTCAGAGGGGAGGCAGCTCGAGGGGTGCCAGAGACATACAGGGAAGAACTGAGCTGTTTGGCACTGGAGTGAGGGCTGGAGAGGGGGCTTTCTCCTTCTCTGGGACAAACGTGCTGTCAGAGGCCTTTGTTCCTTTGGCAGACAGCCGCCATATCTGGGACTCCAGCAACCTGGCTCATACTGGTTGCCCCACCCTGGTGATTCCCAGAGGTCCTGCCCCACCCAACTTTCAGGCCCACCCAAACGGTTGCCAGTTGCTTAACCATAGGATTGGACTGTCTTGGATCCTGCTTCAGGTTTTCCTAAATTCTTTCAAACAAGCAGCATCTGGTCTCAGCTAGCCCCACACCTCTCGTTAAGTAATACAAACACAGGGAGGAAGCCAAAATGAGGAGACAAAGAAACAGGTCCCAAATGAAAGAAAAGAACAAAACCCCAGGAAAAGAACTAAGCGAAATGGAGATAAGCAACCTAACAGATGTTGAGTTCAAAATACTGCTTATAAGGATGCTCAGTGAACTTAGTGAGAACCTCAGCAAAGTTAGTGAGGGCCTCAAGAGCATAAAAAGGGGCCAGTCAGAAATTAAGGATGCACTAACTGAAATAAAGAATAATTTACACAGATTCAATAGTAGAGTAGGTAAAGCCAAGGAGCAAACCATCGATTTGGAATATAAGGAAGCAAAAAACAACCAATCAGAACAGCAAAAAGAAAAAATAATCCAAAAAAATGAGGAGAGTGTAAGGGGCCTCTGGGACAACTTCAAGCGTGCCAACATTCGCATCTTGGGGGTGCCAGAAGGAGAAGAGAGAGAACAAGAAATCGAAAACCTATTTGAAACTATAATGGCAGAAAACTTCCCTAACTTGATGAAGGAAACAGACATACAAGTCCAGGAAGCACAGAGAGTCCCAAACAAGATGAACCCCAAGAGGCCCACACCAAGACACATCATCATCAAAATGCAAATGGTTCAAGACAAAGAGAGAATCTTAAAAGCAGTAAGAGAAAAGCAGATAATTACCTACAAGGGAGTTCCCATAAGACTGTCAGCTGATTTCTCAAAAGCAACTTTGCAGGCAGAAGGAAGTGGCAAGAAATATTCAGAATGATGAAAAGCAAGAACCTACAACCAAGATTACTCTATCCTACAAAGCTGTCATTTAGAATTGAGGGCCATATAAAGAGTTTCCCAGACAAGAAAAAGTTAAAGGAGTTCATCACCACCAAACTGTTATTATATATGAAATGTTGAAGGGTCTTTTTGAAGAAAAAGTTAAAATATATGAACAACCAAAATGGCAATGAATACATATCTATCGACAATGGAATCTACAAACAAAATGAACAGGCAGAACAGAAACATTCTCATAGATACAGAGAACGTTTTGTTGGTTGCCAGATGGGAGGGGGTTGGGAGAATGGGTGAAAAGGTGAAGGGATTAAGAAGTACAAATTGATTGCTAGACTGACAAACCTCAAAGGGAAGGGGGTTGGGGGGTGGAAAGAAATAAACCAAAAAACTTATTTAAAAAAAAAAAAAGCACCTATTATGTGCCAGGAAGTGTTTGGGGCATAGAGATTTGTGAACAAAAGAGGCAAATCCCAGATTTCATTGAGGGCTTATTAAGGCAGATATGTAAGGAGAACAGAAAATATAGAAATATAATAAAAACGTAAAAATAGCCCTGGCCGATTTGGCTCAGCGGTTAGAGCATCGGCCTGCGGTCCAGAGAGACCCGGGTTTGGTTCTCGCTAAGGGCACGTACCTCAGTTGCAGTTTGTCCCTGACCCTGTTTGGGTCGTGCGGGTGGCAACCACTCGATGTGTCCGTTTCACAGTGATGTTTTTCTCTCTCTCTCTGTCTCCCTCCCACTCTATCTGAACAAAAAAAATGGAAAAAAATAAATAAATAAAATTAAAAAATAAAAACGTAAAAATAAACAAACAAACAACAAATTTCCTTGCTTTAAAAACAAAACAGCCCTGGCCTGTTTGGCTCAGTGGTTAGAGCGTTGGCCTGCGGTCCGGAGAGACCCAGGTTCAGTTCCCACTAAGGGCACATACCTCGGTTGCAGTTTGTCCCCAGCCCTGGTTGGGTTGTGCAGGTGGCAGCCACTCGATGTGTCCCTTTCACGTCGATGTTTCTCTCTCTTTCTCCCTCCTATTCTAGCTGAACAAAGAAGATGGAAAGATGTCCTCGGATGAGGATAAAAAAATAAAATAAAATAATAATAAACAAAAAATTAAAACAAACAAATAAAACCCACACACATAAAACAAACTAACTTGAGTCCTCCTGCCCAAACTATTAAAACGGACCTCGTTGGACTGCATTATGACTGTTCTCAGCATACACAGCCAGTCTAGTCTTACCTTCCTCCACGTTCTGGGGCCCAGTAAGCTCTCTGAACCACATGCCTTCTTCCACAGGAAATGCTGCACTGTCACACCACAGGACCATTGCCCATGCTGTTCCTCCATTCTGAATCTCCTTCTAGTCCTCCTAGGCTTGACCATTGCAACTTTTACTTCTGGAAACATCTTTGGACTACCCCCTACCCCAACCTGCTGGAAGAATGACTTGCTCTTGCCTCTGCCTCCATGATACCACACATCTGTCAAAACCACCCTGCACTGACTTTACTTGTTCACCTGATCATGTCCCCTACTAGACTGCGGCCTTCAAACAGAATGGTGCTCTTCTGACCTTGTACCTGGGACCTTGCTGCAGTGTCTAGCACAGAGTATGTGACCTGTACTAGAAGAAAAGACCTCATTAAAGAAATGAACACCATGAGCAGTTCCTGGTCAGAGAGCACCCCCTTCTCTATCTACCCACACTATTTTCTCAGCTCAGTAACTAAAGCCAGGGGGCCCCTGGTCTTTCCTTTCCTCCCCCCATTCATTGCCCAGCTACCTCTGCTCCGTGTACGGCTGAATCTTTTGCACAATGATGTCGGAATCCAGCACCCCCAGGAGGACTCCAATCTGGCGGATGAACATCCCCTTCAGCCTCTCAGTTAGTTGACTCACACTGACATCCAAGATGATCTCCACCAGGTTGCTTTTCCTGGGATCTGGAAAGCACGTGAATCAGTCGGTTTTAGAAGCAGGAGAGTTACAGACCCGCCACTATGTGTGCTTTGGCCAGAAGAGAGTACTGAGAGCATTCAGAAATGCAAGTGACCTTAACATGGAAAGGGACAATAATGAGTTCCTAGCAATGCATCTGGTGTTAGCCTGAAGAGCTTCAGAAGGACTCCCAGTCCTTATGTCAACCTGAGAATGACCACGCTGTGATGGCAATCAGGGAGGCAACAGAGTTTAGTGGAAGGCGGGGGAAAGAAACACTTGCTTTATAAGCCTCTCCCCAGCCCTGACAGGTTTGGCTCAGCGGTTAGAGTGTTGACCTGCGGTCTGGAGAGACCCGGGTTCGGTTCCCGCTAAGGGCACGTACCTCAGTTGCAGTTTGTCCCCGGCCCTGGTTGGGTCGTGTGGGTGGCAACCACTCGATGTGTCCCTTTCACGTCGATGTTTCTCTTTCTCTCTCCCTCCCACTCTATCTGAACAAAAAACAAACAAAAAAAATGTCGAGGATAAAAAAAATAAAAGTCTCTCCCCAGGCAGCAGTTATCTAACAATCCCTCCTGATCCACATCTGATTTTCAGGGACTTGCTGTACTCTGCCTACAACAATAGGAGGAAAAATGCCCATTATCTTATCAATAATAGGAATGCACCTACCCCATTACTGGGTTGAAAACAGTTAACACAGCCCTGGCCGGTTTGGCTCAGCAGTTAGAGCGTCGGCCTGTGGTCTAGAGAGACCCGGGTTCGGTTTCCGCTAAGGGCATGTACCTCATGCCTGGTTGGGTCGTGTGGGTGGCAGCCACTCGATGTGTACCTTTCACATCAATGTTTCTTTCTCTCTCTCTTCCTCTCTCCCTCCCACTCTATCTGAACAAAAAAATGAAAAAATGCCCTCAGGTGAGGATATAAAGAAAACAGTTAACACAAAGGAAATCCAGGCAGCCAAGAACAAGGATCTCCTTAGAGCTGCATCACAGCTACAAGTTTTCACAGCTCTGGGACTGGCAACCATTGTGTTTTCCTCTTGATTATGTCTTAAAGACTGTTCTATACTTGCAGTTCGGAGATTATTCAGAGTACCTTATTCATACCTTGAATGAACCATTTGTCTGCTCTGATGTATAATTTACACAATTAGTGGACTACCTGTGATCCGATTTTAAACACAAAGAAACTTTATAGTGTCCTGACTGCTGTCCTTCAGAGAGATGGGACAAGGACTGGAAGACCTGCCAAGATCCTTCCTATTTAAGACACCCATACACAAGTTTGGCCTAGATAATAAAGAGTAGCTTTAAAGTTAATATCTCCTCATCAGATGCTCAGGAATTTATAAAGCTCTACCCCACCCCACACACCCTTCCTCTCTAAACCCAAATTCACCGCAAAGCAAAATAAAAACATCGTTCTATTTAAGAAGGAAATTTTATTTCTGCAAATCTGAAAAATGTAAAAGACACCAATTACTTTACCTTCCCTGGACTGTCAGAAAAAGCCTGAGGCTCAACTTATAAAAAATAAATTGTTTTCTGTATCTGGGTGCTGATGAGACATCATGACTCAAGTTATTCCTTTGCTTAGATTCCCAGAGTACCCTGAGCCCTCTCTCATCAGTCACATACAGAGCAGAAAGTGCTGGACTAGGGGCACACAAGCCTGGCTCTGACGCACCACTGTGCGATGCTGAGCAAGCCCTGTCCTGAGTTTCTGCTTCTCCATCCCAGATGAGCAGGGGAGTCCACATGTGTGGGTAGGAGAGGCAATGTTGGAGTAGACAGACTCTAAGGAGTTGTCACTTGGGGTTTCGAGATTTTTTAAAGCTGGATATGCCACCTGGCTCTGTCCATGCTGGGGAGAAGGATCTCAGGATGGCGGCCCTCCCTGGCTGACCCAGCAATTCCACTCAGTCTCATCACTAAATTAACTCACCAGGTTTCACCTCCACAGTGGTCTGGTCTGTATTACTCTCACCCTTTGCATCAGTCACTTTCAGATGAAATGTGTAGGTTCCCTCGACCAGGTTGGAAAGAAAGAGGACAGGGTGGTGATCCGAGTGATTTAACACCTCCTGTGGGGTTGAATAACATGGCTATGTTGTAAAACAAAACCGTGCTCCTTCTGTGGACTCAGCTGCTGCTCTGTCACAGCTAAGTCCCCTCCGAGCTGGACTGCTTCAAGTCTGGCAGCCTGCACTGTAACAGCACTGCACCCCCTGCCTGCCGGAATCAGGGAAGAGAAACTCGTTCTGTACCACACTAATTTGCAGAGTGACCCTAGGCAAGCCATTTAACCTCCCAAGATTTCAGAGAGTAATCCAGGTTTGATATGAGAAACCACTTGGGTCCAGCTGGTGTGGCTCAGTGGTTGAGCGTCAACCCATGCACCAGAGGAGGTCACTGGTTCGATTCCTGGTCAGGGCACATGCCCAGGTTGTGGGCAAAATCCCCAGTGAGGGACATGCAGGAGGCGGCCAATCGATGTTCTCTCTCATCAATGTTTCTATTTCTCCCTCTCCCTATCTCCCTCTCTAAAATCAATAAAGAAAAAAAAAATTAAAACAAAAAAGAAACCACTTAGTTAAAACAGATACTAAAATATTTGGCTCAGTCTCCTCTCCCCATCTCACCACCTGGACCGTGTGCTGCTCTCCAGCTCCTGGCACACTTACCCCTGCTGCTGGGCTCCCCTCATCTCGAGTCCACAGGTAGCTGACTATTCCCTTGTCATCGGAGGACTTGGAGCCATCCAGCTCTGCTGTGTCCATGGGCAAGGTTATCACCACATTCCCAGTTATTTTGGCTATAGGTGGTTTGTTTGTTTCTAACCAAAGAGAAATCATTGAAATAATATTACATTCTGGAAAAAAAAGAAATGCTTCTTCATGATGTTTATGGGGAAATTGAACATCAAATGCATCTTAAATGGAGAACCATTTTAAATACCTATCCAAGCCAGCAATTAACAGTGTAGATTGAAAGCTACCATTGCCACAGGGCCTGAGGCTCTAGTTGCACCGAGAGAAAAATGTTCTGACACCGTGCAATGGAGGGGACAGGTGTAGTTTCCTCCTGTATTCCCACAGCAGCCTCCCAGAAAGGAATTCATTTCTGTGCCTTGGAGAAATATAACTGAAAACAAAGGCCCACAGTTGGATTGAAATCTTGGAATTTATGTGAAGTCCAGCTGATACCACAAGTTCTCTTTAAAATATGGGTTAAAATGTTATTCTCTGAACATCTTTTTTGATTCCTTCCTTAGAGAAAGAGGAGAGAGAGACCTCTCTTAACCTGGGCCCACTTGCAGCTTTGTTTACTCGGTTGTATATTCTCTAGTGTTTATTGAGCTCAGGATACTACAAATGGAGATCATCTCCAAATCTGATGGTTTGTCCTATTATCAGTTTTGAGTTCTCTCCCAAGGTCATCACTATCATCAAGTTTGCAAACCAGAGCAAGATCAATCAACTCTTGTCTCACATTGGCTTCAGCATGCAGGTTCACAGGAACGAACACAGAAAGCTACAGTGCAGGACAGTCATTCTGAAGTCTGACAGCAGGTGTCACTGTAGCCAGTGGGAGAAGTCACAGAAACCCCAGATCTTAGCAGCACAAAAGCAAAATAAAAATGCAAAGGAAAAAAACCTTAATTCTTTCCCTATTCAATACAGAAGGAAGGAAAGGAGAAAGGGAGGGAGGGGAACACAGACGTTAAAATTCACCTTACAGTCACTCTCAATTAAGATTGTTTTAGAAAAGCAAATTAACAGCTGCCCTTACCCCAACTTTCTTCCCCACACCGTCTCTAATTGATTTCTGCAGCCAAACAAGAGATTACGAATTCCTCAGTTATCTAACCCAGAGGCTGCTGCACCAACCCGAGGCAGGGAGGTACCTTCTTTGACAATGACATTCACAGAGCTCTGGCTTTGCAGGTTCCTCTCATCTCTGACAGTCAAGGTGAACACGTAGGTTCCCACTTGCAGCCCAGTCACAGTGGCGACACTGCTGTTAGCATTCTCAAGCTGCACCCCATCGGGTCCCCTGAACAAAGAGAGAAACCAGGGGGTGGAGTTGTACCTTTCTGCTGCTCTCCTGTCCCTGACTCAGCAGGTGCAGACAATGATTGCCTCGGCTCAGACATGAACTATTGTTTCCCAGACCTTGAGAGGACAAGTTTAAAAATATTCCATTTGAACAGAGTGTCATTTGGCCTCAAAATACAGGCTACCTGCTGATCAGAAAATTCCATTCATCAATTTTCAAAAAGATCTAGCCTTATCCTTTATATGAGCTTCTAGAACATTCAAACTCTTTGCTGTTCCAATTTATAAAAGGAAGAAAGTGCTCTGAGCAGGTCTCTGATCAAAAGGATGACTTCAGAGTGATGTTTCTGAAAAGTATTTCTGGCCCAGTCGTTGGTTCAGCTCTTGCCAGCAAAGAAGCAAAACGCATTTCTTAATCATATGCCAAACTCACTCTTACTGGAAAGTCAGAGAAAGGAAATGGGCCAAAGCTGCAGAGGAATTCTCAGGGCAAATCCATCCTCCTCTTAGTGGCTCTGTAAGCAAAGCTCCCTCCAGCTCCCAGACAGGGGCCACAGGGGGCCCAGGACACCCCGCATTCTTCCTGCAGCAGGGGAGTGAGCTCTGTGCCGACATCCAGGCACAACACTGCACACACCAGAGCCTTCCAGCTCAAGGATCAAAGTGTGCCAGAGCTTTCCTTAAACTACAGTATGACCAGAGAAATCTACAGACTTTATAGTTTTATTTTGTTTTGCTGTTTAAATGAATGACCTCTGACCCTAATAGCCTCTCCTGAAACAGACTCTCCTCCAAGAAGCTTGCTAAGCATTATTTCTGCTGTAAACACTGATAAAACTCAACCAAATTCATTACTAGTATCTTCAATAGTTACAATTAAAACACACTAGGCTGAAGAAGAAAGATTAGGTTCTCCAAAACATAGAAACAATAGCTGAGAAAAATAATTTCTAGAATCCAACTCACCGATCATAAGTCAAGTGGTTTCTGTAGTCCAATTATAGCACTTTCCCACCTTTCTCTAATGCCCTTAGACCAAAACAAAAACAAAACACCCAGTCTGTCCTATGATTGCTACCTTTGGAAATAGAGAAATTTAACTCCTTTTTAACTTATAACTCTTCCTTGAAATTCTTTCACTTCTTTTGGGATCCTGCATATAATTCGAGTTCCAGTTATTAAGGTTTAAAGGAGCCGAAAGACGCCCTGGTTGGTTTGGCTCAGCAGTTGGAGCATCGGCCCACGGACCAAAGAGTCATGGGTTTAATTCCTGTCAAGGGCACATACCTCGGTTGCAGTTCGGTAAACGGGTCTGGTTGGGGTCATGCAGGAGGCAACCAATAGATGTGTCTTTCTCACATCAATGTTTTTCCGCCCTCCCACCCCCATCTGAAGTTAAATGGAAATATATCCTCGGTGAAGATTATAAAAAATAAATACATAAAATAAAATAAAGGAGCTGAAAGAAACTGTGAGAGCTAGGAATGGTTTGATTAGTCGATTTCAATTCAATTAGTATTGTTTGGTTACTGCCTTTTGCCTCTGGCTAACACAGTTGGTAAGTACGGTCTTCAAGGAAACAGCAACAGAGCAATGCTTTCATTTTGTAGATGAATTTTCAATTCTCCTTAATAGCTGCTCTGCCCCATCCCTTTGCCAGCCGTACCCAGTTAATTTTGAGCAACAGTGTTTTTCTGCTCCATTTCCCCTTCCATCCTGCCTCTCAAGTGTAATTAAACTATACATTTCAGCAGATGGATTATACCTGCAAAAGCACCAGGACCACAAAGTACTACCTGGGGACTAGCTGATGCTAAGCATTCTTTTTTTCTTACAAAAATTATTTTATATAATTTTCTTAGAGTTGAAGTTTGGCATTGCAAACCTTTCTGTCACCCTCCCCCACCCCTCTTGCTTAAAGAGCATGTAAACGCTTTAAAAAAATTTTTGTTTTCAATCCTCACCCAAGATGTGTTTTAGTTCATTTTTATATTTGTTTACTTATTTTTATTGACTTTTAAAGAGTGACGAAAGGGGGAAAGAGAAAGAAAGAGGGAGAGAAACATTGATGTGAGGAACATTGATCTGTTGCCTCCCATATGCGCCCCAACTGGGGATCAAACCTGTAACTTAGGTATGTGCCTTGACCAGGAATTGAACCTGCAGTCTTTTGGTGCATGGGATGATGCTCCAACCAACTAAAACATTCAGCCAGGGCACAGCAAGTAAACTCTTAAAAAACAAGTAAAACCTTGCTCTGCAAAGGTCTGGAGCTTTTTCATAAATAAGAGTTTGTGTCAATCAATACTCACTGTGTTTTTTCCCAGAGGTATGAGATAATTTTTTGATCATCTGAGCTTTTGCTACCATCCAGGGTTGTGCTGTCCACGGGCAGGATCAGCTCTTTATCTGGGCCCGCATCTGCCTGTGGAGGCTTGTTGTTTTCTGGAAGACAGAGACTTGGAGGTCAAAAGCTGGCAGTCCAGCTGGGAAAGGAGAAGATTCAACTGGGACACATGTTCTGGAAGCCACGAGAACTCTGCCTCTCCGCCCACAGATCCGTCAGATATTGTGGGACAGATATGTATTGGGGTATGGTCAGGGAGCCCACAATGAATAATGTAAGACTGAAAATACAGAACAATTCTGAAAGAACATAGCAGAACTTAATGAAGTTATAATGCCACGGTAAATGTGAAACATAATGCTCAAGGAGTTCAAATGAAAGGGTCTGCTGATAAGACAGGGCTTGAAACTGGTCCTTAAAGGACACATGATAGGATATGGGATGGCAGAGACTCTATCTGATATGTCCCCTTGAAGGTACAATAACTAGCCAAGAGCAAGGGCATAAGCTGAGGCTGTGAACTACTCTCTCTCTTTAGCTAGGTGAATCGACAACAGAAGTTGCTAGGACAAGAGAAGCTGCCAGGGGCATTCCATGAACTGGTGCCTCCCACTTCTACCCTTATACAACTCAGAACCCAAACCCTTTTCTCTCCCAAGGTTAAAGGGACCAGCCAATCAAGAGCCTGTACCTCAAGGTTGGAACTTACCAGGCTGTACAATAACAGTCACTTGAGTGGTGGCCTGCTGTCCTATTGTGTCAGTCACTGTGAGCTGGTAAGTATAGTCTCCTTCTTGCATGGCAGAGAGCTGTAGGATTGGTGTTCTAACACCCTGGATGTATAAATACAGAGAGTGGAAAAGCAGCCGTCTAGAATCACAACATCATACACTAAGTCCTGTTTGGGTCTAAGAGATTTACCCAGTTTTCAAACCTACTCGGTACTGGGCTATTACCTCCTAGTTCAGCAAAATAAGTGAATGCTGGATCAGATGTGTGGGACATCTTGTGAAAAGTTTTCCCCTAAAGGGAACAACCCTCCCTGACACAGCAGCAGTTTCAAATAAAGTCAGAGCTCTCACAGGGAGGGAACTACAGAGAAATGTGAAAAGATAACCAAGATTAGTCTCTACAACCCAAGGCAGAAAGAAAGCCATGAATATATAATAACACAATTTAAAAAAACAGTGTTCTTCCTATGGCAGCCACTCAAGGTGCTATATAATGCCACGCTGTCCCCTTAGATTTGTGTAGATTCTGCAACAGCAGAGAAACCTAACATAATACTTAAACTAAACCTAGTGAAATGTGAGCTTTAAGTCATGCCTCAAATCTAGAAACATAGACCTGAGTGTCAGAAGAAACACTGCCTATAACTTAGGACAGTCTTCCAATGCAGGAACTTCAGAATAGTGGGCAAAAACTAGCAGCCTCTGGGCTGAATCCAGCTTGCAGACATTTTGTTTGACCTGTATGTCTTAAAAGTTGTAAAATTTCACATAAAGGTCTAGATTTCTGTTTTCTCTTGAAAATCTGTACATTCTAGCAATGTTGGGACCATACTTCCATCTGGCAACAACTAGCTGGGCCTGAGGAGCAGCTGACTCCTTTTAGTCTGGGCTTAAGTTCTCTGGTATGCTACAGCTCCATCCAGTTTTCATTATTTACTTATGTTACCTGTGTGGTGACAGATCTAGTCTCTTCTTAAATATCTGCAGAGAGAAGATGCTCACCACCTAAACAGGCAATCTACTCCAATCTTACGATTCACACCTGTGCAGCTTCTAAATCATTTAACTCACTAGAATTGTCCTAGAACAGCTACCATTTTCATTAGTCTTTTCCTCTAATACTAAATATTTAACATAAAGGTTTTTTACTAGTATGTTAATTAAAGCCTCCTTAAACTTTCAGTTTTTTAAAAAATTCAAATATTCTATGCACAAATCTGACTTTGGTAATTAAAATACAGCAAAACTAAGCTTTGAATGGGTGATCCAGTCCAGCAGCTCTAATTCCCCTGGGCAAGAAAAGACAGAAACCCTCCCCTCCTACCTGCATCTCCACCACTTTCCCTTTGCTGCTGGGGCTGAGGGACCACTCATAGCTGGTGATGCCATGGTCATCAGTGCTCTGGTTCCCAAAGAGGGTGATGGAGTTTTGGGGCAGGGTGATCACTTGGTTGGGGCCCGCGTTGGCCACAGGGGGGTAATCCACAGCTTTATTCACTGTCAGGCTTGCACTGGTGGAGTTGGTAGCTCCATCAGAGTCTACTACAGTCAAGCTGTTAGGGCAGAAAAAGGAATGCAGTTGCGGATGGTTTTCAGTAAAAAAGAATAAACATGAACTGGAAGTCTCATCCACAGCAATCAGACAAGAAGAAAAAATAGAAGGCGTCTATATTGGTAAGGAGGAAGTGAAATTGTCATTATTCTCAGATGACATATTGTACATAAAAAAACCCTAAAGACGCCCTGGCCAGTTTACTCAGTGGTTAGAGCGTCAGCCCACAGTCCAGAGAGATCCGGGTTCAGTTCCCGCTAAGGGTGTGTACCTTGGCTGCAGTCTGACCCCGGCCATGGTTGTTTATGCAGGTGGCAGCCACTCGATATGTCCCTTTCACGTCGATGTTTCTCTCTCTCTCTCTCCCTCCCACTCTATCTGAACAAAAAATGAAAAAATGTCTCAGGTGAGGATAAAAAAAAAAAAAAAAAGAAAGAAAGAAAACCCTAAAGACTCCACCAAAAATCTACTAGATTTAATAAATGAATTCAGCAAAGTAGCAGGATATAAAATCAACATCCAGAAATCCATGGCATTTTATACACCAATAATGAACACACAGAAAGAGAAACTAAAAAAACAATCCCATTTACCACTGCAACAAAAAAATTAAGATACCTAGGAATAAACTTAACCAAGGAGGTCGTTCTCAGAAAACTACAAGACATTGAAAAAAGGAAAAAAAGATGTTATAAAAGAGTGGAAGCAGATACCATGTTCATGGATTAGAAGACTCAACATCATTAAAATGTTCATACTACCTAAAGCAGTCTATAGATTCAATGCAATCCCTATTAAAATATCAACGGCATTATTTCACAGCCTAGAACAAATATTCCAAAAGTTTATATGGACCCAAAAAAGAATGTGAATAGTCACAGCAATCTTGAAAAATAAAAACAAAGTTGGAGGGATCACAATTCCGGATATCAGGTTATATTACAAAAGCACTATAATCAAAACAGCCTGGTATTGGCACAAGAACAGGCATATAGATCAATGGAACAGAACAGAGAACCCAAAAATCAACCCAAGACACTATGCTCAATTAATAGTTGACAAAGGTGGCAAGAGTATACAGTGGAGTAAAGATAGTCTCTCTTCAATAAATGGTGTTGGGAAAATTGGACAGCTACATGCAAATAAATGAAACTAGACCAACTTATACTATACACAAGAATAAACTTAAAATGGATAAAAGACTTAAATGTAACTTGTAAAACCACAAAAATCCAGAAGAAAATGTAGGCAACAAAATCTCAGACATCACACATAGCAGAAATTTCACCAATACGTCTCTTAGGCAAGAGAAACAACGGGAAAAAAATTAATAAATGGGACTACATCAAATTTAAAGCTTCTGCACAGCAAAAGAAACCAGCATCCAAATGATAAGGGAATCCACTGCATGGGAGAACATATTTGCCAACAATACATCAGATAAGGGGTTAATTTCCAAAATATTTGGAGTACTCATACAACTCAACAAAAGGAAGACAAACAATCCAATTAAAAAATGGACTGAGGACCTGAACAGACACTTCTCCAAACAGGACATACAAATGGCCAAGAGACATATGAAAAAATTCTCAACATCACTATTCATCAGAGAAATGCAAATTAAAACGACTATGAGGTATCACCCCTCACACCTGCCAGAATGACTGCCATCAACAAATCAAGAAATGATAAGTACTGGTAAGGATGTGGAGAAAAGGGGACTCTAGTACACTGCTGGTGGGAATGCAGAATGGTGCAGCCACTATGGAAAACAATATGATGTTTCCTCAAAAAATTAAAAATGAAGCTGCCATTTGACCCAGTGATTCCACTTCTCGGAATATATCCTACAAAGCCTGAAACACCAATCAGAAAGAATATATGTACCCCTATGTTCATAGCAGCACTATTTACAATAGCTAAGATCTGGAAACATCCAAAGTGTACATCAGTAGATGGGTGGATAAAAAAGCTGTGATAAATTTACACAATGGAGTACTATGCAGCTGTAAGAAAGAAAGATCTCTTACCCTTTGAGACAACATGGAGGCACCTGAAAAGTATTATGCTAAGCAAAATAAGCCAGTCAGAGAAAGACAAGTATCATATGATCTCATTTATTTGTGAAGTATAATAAACAAAATAAGCTGATGAACAGAATAGATCCAGAGACATGGAGGTAGGAAACAGACTGAGGGAAGGGGGTGAGGGGGTAGGGTAGGAAAAGATAAACCAAAGAACTTACATGCATATATGTTATATGTAATATATGGACACAGACAACAGTGTGGTGAAGGTGGGGGGTGGGGCAGAGCAGGGCAGAGGGTGTCAATGGGGGAAAAAGGAGGGACATTTATAATAAAAAAAATTAATTAATCAAAATTAAAAAAGAGACAATAACTGAAAAAAAGAAAAAGAAGGAAACATGAGAGGACTGAAAATCAAGGCTAAGAAATACCTATTTACCAATTTGGTAACCAATTCTTATAATTCCTCTTGGTAAGGCAGAATAGTACTAGAAACAACATTGACTGAGGGTTCACTGTATCTCAGGCACTGTTGCAAATGATTTAGAACTCAATAAATCCTCACAACAACTCTATAAAGTCCTATCCTCATTTTAGTCCTTACATACGAGGGGACCGAGTAGAGAAAGGTCAAGTAACTTGCCCAAGCTTGAAAGTACTGAAGTCGGGACCTGAATCCAGGCAATGTGTCTCCAGCACCACTTCCCTCTGCTGTCTGCAGTGTCTGGGTGCTGGGACCTGCACAAGCATTGTCTGATCTGGCCCTCACAGCAATCATCAATCTCAATTTGCAGGTGGCTTAGAGAGGCTAAATAACCTGCCCAGGGCCCCATCATGAGGCAAGATGCAAGCCCAGTTCTCTAACTCCCAAGCTCAGAAAACAAGTCTCAAAGAGACAGTCCCTGGCTGCCCAGCTGGTATGGCTCAGTGGCTGAGCATCACCTCGTGCAGCAGGAGGTCACCAGTTCGATCCCAGTCAGGGCACATGCCCAGGTTGTGGGTATAGTCTCCAATTGAGAGCATGCAGGAGGCGGCCAATCAATGTTCTCTCTCATTAATGGTTCTATCTCTCTCTCCCTTCCTTTCTCTTTAAAATCAATTAAAAAAAATTTTTTTTAACTAAAAATGAGATAGTCCCTGGTCCCTATTCCTATGGGTTTCAAACATGCTACACTAACTAGAGCTCTGACTGCAGCAGGCTCTCCCCATCGTCCTGTTTTGGCTGTGTACATATCACAAGAATGGACATCCTAAGCAGACAGCCTCTGGGATGGACTAGGAGGGCTGGCTGTGGTAAGACAGGAGCCTGAAATGGAAATGAATTCTCCTTCGCAACAGTCCTACAGTTTGTGCCAGGGTAAAATAGGATCTGAAATTTTTTTAAAAAGTTCATTTATAAGAACAGACTTTTACCTAAATGATGCCTTCCAGCTGAACAGACTAAAGCTGCTCTTGCCACCTCAAAATGTGAGCATAAGCAAGCAAGGAGGTTTGGGCTCCTTCCATTTTGCTTACAGAAAGATAAAAAGCGTTAGAAAAGACACATTGTTTGTTTAATCTCACCACCAGCCACACAGAGCCAGGCATCTGTGGGGTTTTACCCCACAGTCTCACCTTTTCCTATGATCTGAAGGGAATTTTTGGTATTAAAGCCTTGAGAAAAAGAGCATAAAAACATCAGACACACAGACATGTAAATCAATAAACATCAGAAGACAAATCCAGAAGTTTTCCTCTTTTTCCAGTTTGCCTGTTGTTTTCACAGTTTTTTGTTTTTGTTTTTTACATATGCCATTTGTCTCCTACTTCAGAGTAAAAGCAAGCTAAAGATAGGTGGCAAAATGGTAGCTGCCCATTACCGACTTTCACTTCAGTCCCTGGCTTACATGCAAGAATCCTGGAACCAAACAGCAGTGCCCGCAGGACTGGGGAAAGAGAATACTGCCATGTAAAAGCAGTGGATAGGAAAAGGTGAGTGGAATCAGATTGGACCTTAAAGCTAATCAGACCCAACCCCGTCAGTTTACAGATTGGGGCTTTGGAAAAAAGAATCGCTCTCTAATACCCTGTCCATCCAAAAGGCTGCAGCCTAACACATGGTTAAAGGCTCAGACTGCCTGTGTGACCTTGGGCAAGTTACTTAAACACTCAGTGCCTACATTTCCTAATCTATAAAAAGAAGAGTAATTATAATACTTGTTACAAGGAGTAAATGGGCTACTGCTTGCAAAGAGCTCAGAACAGTAGTACACACAGAGTAAATGTTCAAGAAAGAGCAGTTATTATTGTTATTATTATTATTATTATTTTTTGTGGTATGTGCCCCTAGCGGAAACCGAACCCGGGACTCTCTGGTCCGCAGGCTGACGCTCAACCGCTGAGCCAAACTGGCCAGGGCTATTGTTATTATTTTTAAAAAGAATGACCTAGCCCAGGCTAAATTCAATAAATGTTAAAATTCCTACATCAGAAATCTAAGGAAAAAACAATTCACATTTCCATTTTAAGCCAATGAGAAGTCTCCAACCTTGTTGAATGGCAACTACCTTTTTGCATTCTCTTGAAGTTCTGAGTCAACCACAGTGCTGCTAAGTCAGAACCTGCATATTTATTTATATGGTAGATGTTGTGCTAGGAGAAATTCACCACTATGTCTCTGGTGTGTCTAAAACTTGACAAATCTCAGATCCAGTGGGGAAGACAGAGACCCATGAATAAGCTGTTACACCGTGGTACATTAGGATACTGAATGCAACATTCTCTCCTCACTGGAGGGGTCTCAGAGAGAGCCTCATAGAAAACTGGAGGCTCCTAAGGATAGGCAGAACTCCAACAGGTTGAGAAGAGAATTTAAGAAAGCATAAACAAAATATATGGGTCAAGTCGAGGAACAGAGTAGAATGAGCCCTGACGTAGTGGTTAGAAAATCTGCATTTCAGTTCTGTGTGACCTCAGAGAAGTGAGTAAATACACTGAGCCTCATTTCACTCAGATATAAAATGAAGATAGTATCATGTACATATGGTGTTTGTATGATACAAGTACTTTGTAACAATCAAATAATTATGCAAATATAAGGAGAATTATTCTAAAGTCAGCCTCTCCCTCTTATTCATCACATTCTAGAATGTTGACACTAGCTCCCAAAAGGACTGTCTTTGAATCAAACTCTTCAAAAGCGCTAATAGAGAAAGATCCTACATCTCATATTCAAATAAACCACTTGCCAAAAGTAAAGATTTTGAGATATCATAACTGGAAGAAGCATTTCCCAAATAAAGAGACAAGATGCTAGTAGCTTCCTTCTGGATTTTCCTGGTAAAAAGAGATAGGCCCTTTCACTTAATTATAGAAATCCTAAAAATAGGTTTGGAGATCTGCCAGATAAGGCTTGGAAAAGGACTAATGTGGTGGCTCCTAATCTATTATGCAACGGCTTTTGCCCTAAAAAGTTATTCATATTGTGACCATAATGACCATAGGGCTCAGAGAATCAATGGAACCACAGGCTATATTTTTCAACCAATTCTACAATGCATTTGTTATCTGTCAGAGTTACTCCTATAAGAATGTAAAACTCACAAGAAAATAAAAAAGCCAATGGTAAACCTGAAGGATCCTAATTTACCTGAAAGTGTAGTTCCCAGGGACGAGCTTACTTAGTTTTAATATGGCCGTATCTTCAGAAATCTTCTCTTCTCTCAGAGGTCCCTTAAGTTCTTCCCAGTGGTACCTGACGATTTTATCATCATCAGTGCTTTCTTGACCATAAAGAAACATCAGTTACAACATGAGAATGCTGGGTCTCAGCACTTATTCAGTTTACACAAACCAGGGCAACTACCTAGAGATTTGAGGCTAGGAAAACTTCATAAAATTACAGACTATCTCTCCAGAGAGTTTCTTCCCTAGGAATATTGGGTCATTCTGCCTCTATGAATATTCCACTGCATAGTTTTCCAAGGACTCTAACTCAGGCAACCTCTGGTTAAAATGCTACTGTTGCCCTGGCCGGTTTGGCTCAGCGGTTAGAGCATCGACCTGTGGTCTGGAGAGACCCAGGTTCGGTTCCCGCTAAGGGCATGTGCCTTGGTTGCAGTTTGTCCCCGGCCCTGGTTGGGTCGTACAGGTGGTGACCACTCGATGTGTCCCTTTCACGTTGATGTTTCTCTCTCTCTCTTCCTCTCTCTCCCTCCCACTCTATCTGAACAAAGAATGGAAAAATGTCCTCCGGTAAGGCTAAAAAAAATAAAATAAAATGCTACTGTATAAAAAAAGGAAAATAAAAAATTCTTAAATGCATGAAAAGATACTCAACCTCACTTAAAAGAAATGCAAATTTAAATTTAACTTGAGATACCATTTTTAAACCTGTAAGACTGGTAAAGACCAAAGTTCCGTAACACATTAAATGGGTAAAGGTGTGGAGAAAAGGGCCCTTTCATAAGTCATGGTGGAAGCATAAATTGATACAAACTTTATAAAGAGCAATCTGGCAAAATTTGCCTTTGTCCCTGCAAATCTTCTTCTAGGAATTTATCCTACAGATATCCTTGCACATGTGTTAATTGTCATGTTTACAAGATTATTCATGGTAGCATTATTACAGTAGTGAAAGACCAAAAATAATCTAAATGGTCATCAATACAGACTGACTGAAAACAAGTATATATTCAAAAAATGAAATCATATAATAGAAGGCTATGTAATCATTAACAGAAAAAAAGAATGAAGTATTTCATATACTGATTCAGAAAAATTCTACAACATATAGAGTCATTGTACATAACAGCGTGCATAATATATATTTTTTTAATTATTTATTTATTTTTTTGTTACAGATATTTCATCATTTTTACCCCATTGGCACCCCCCTCCTCACCCCACCCCCACCCCGTCCCCAGCTTAGTTGTCCATGTCCATTGGTCATGCATACATGCATATAAGTTCTGTGGTTTATCTCTTCCCACCCCTCCCCACCCCCTCTTCTGAGGGATGTCAGTCTGTGCCCTACTTCCATGTTTCTGGGTCTACCGTATTCCTCAGACTGTTATGTTCATTATATTCCGTATATAAGTGAGATCATGTGGTATTTGTCTTTTTCTGCTTGGCTTATTTCACTTAGGATAATACTTTCCAGGTCCCTCCATGTCGTCTCAAAGGATAAGAGATCTTTCTTTCTTACCGCTGCATAGTACTCCATTGTGTATATGTACCACAGCTTTTTTATCCATTCGTCTACTGATGGACACTTGGGCTATTTCCAGATCTTAGGTATTTACAATAGCTAAGATCGTGCATAATATTTTATCATAAAGACTATATATGTATCTTCTTCTACATGCATAAGATATCTTTAGAAAGATACATAAAATAATACCATTGATTATCTGGAGAAAAACTAGATAGTTGGAAGACATGTAAGGTAGTGATTCTTTCTGCCATATACCTTTACATATTATTTAACTTTACCTATTCAAAAATATAAAATAAAATGGTACCGTGTGAACCTTTCTACCACTCGCACAAGAGCTTCTTCCTGTGGTCTCTTCCCTCCTGGACTGCTATTCTTCTAGCCTCTTCTTGTCAGAACTATCTACATGAAATGTTTAACACTGCTAGAGATTCCTCTGCCAAACACCACTGTTGCTGCCAAGATAGTCAGGATAACAGGGTCTTAATGGGTCTAAAAGAAACCAAGCAAATACTAGCGAGATGATAGGTCTGAAACCTCCTGCACACACATAGCCAGGGTTAATGGCAAAGACCCAGAAATCATCTCACGTCCTCTGAAGGGAAAACGTCAGTGAGCCCAGGTAGGGTGTAGAGCACATCCTGAGTCTCTCCAGGAGAAGGCTGACAAGAATCTGGTTAGGCAGTGATAGCTGGGTGAGATCTCCTCAGTTAAGACTCTCAGTTACTCATCTTGCCATGATAGGGAAGAGTTTTGTTTTCATCTACGAAAATCTGAAAACCAGCAAATTTCAGCTGAACTAATGCTAAATGCATGCATAATCCCATTTTATTACCATCTTAGAAATATGGTAAGAAATATTATTTCAAACAAGCCACATGGAGGTTTTAAATAGGATTTGTCTAGTTTTTACTTCCTAATCAGCTGCTTCAGATCGTTGATCTTCCCATAATGTAGTCAAGAAGCCTAAGAAGAATACAGATATAGCTGGCCCAAATCTTCACCAGAGTGCCCAGTGAATGCTCTTCTAAAAACATTGTGGCTAAGTAAATACTCACGGCTCCCATCAATGATTGTAGAAGTGGTTGGCAGAGAAATCTCCTGGAACTGTGGTGACACAATGGCAACAGGAGGCTGATTCTTACGGGGCTCTGCAAGAAAACAACCCAGAAGAAATTAAAAGAGGTGCTTTGTAAATTATAGAAGCAGCAAGCCATATCTGGGCAGATTATAAATGTTTCCATCATAAAACTAGTGGCTGAAGCATCACCAAATGCAAAAGTCACAAGACCAGGCTGGCATTCCAACACAAGACACCTAGGAGTATTTAAGCCTCTTCCAAACCTGACTATTCCTAAGACCACACCCTGTGCATTATTTCAATACTCATGAGCTATCTAGTTCATGAAAAGTACTAAAGCAGCAAGCGACTGCTTTCAGGCAAGCTGCACAGGATGGACAACAAATAAGCTTTATGCAATAAAGGTCTTGGCAAGCAAACGATCCCTTGCCATAAGACTGTGCTGAAAAGATAATGGGTAATTTCTCATCCACCGGGAGCTGACTGCGTGGGAGGTGACTAGGCCAGAGTGCTGGAAAGGTCACAAACCACTCTGGTCCACTGAATGACTGTGAGCGCAGTGTCCTTTTCTTTGAGAAATGATCAAATGGTCTTTTATGCTAAACACCTTTTTAAGAAAGATAAAGTATTACCTTGGCTACAAGGTTCAAGGAATTAAAAGAAAATCTGTTACTAACAAAGACAGAAAACAGTATTAAGAATTTGTGCCAATGTATATGCCACTTGCCAAATATCTCTGAAAATACAAAACAAGATACCCTGTTATTGCACTGCAATCTACCAATCACTTAAGAATGATGGAATTTGGTATCCAAGGTGAAAGAGAACTGGCAGGGTTTCAGTGAGGAAGTCTATGCACAAAGGCCCACATTTCTGGAAAGAGATCAGAGAGGGCCAGCCACTTGGCTGGTTCTCCTAGGCCTGGATTTCTTTTGTCTCTTAATTACAACACATGGTGATCTCTCAGCACGACCCACTTGGAGAAGTAGTCCTCAGGTAGACAGGCTACTGCTCAGGCCATACTGTACTGTGGGTCATGTGACTAATGCTTTTCTGCCCAGCAAAGTGTTCCAACTAGAACCAAAGTACATTGAATTAGGAATTGCCCAATAAATGTATTACAAAAAAAGAATGGAAATTATAAACCCCTAAAGTCAGTCCAGCCAGGGTTGCTCAGTGGATTGAGCATCAGCCCATGGATTGAGAGGTTCCAGTTTGATTCCCGGTCAGGGCACATGCCCGAGTTGTGAGTTCAATCCCTAGTAGGGGGTGTGCAGGAGGCAGTTGATCGATGTTTCTCTCTCACATCAATGTTCTGTTTTTTTTTTTATCCTCATCCGAGGACATTTTTCCATTTTTTGTTCAGATAGAGTGGGAGGGTGGGAGAGGAAGAGAGAGAGAGAGAGAAACATCGACGTGAAAGGGACACATCGAGTGGCTGCCACCCGCACTACCAATCAGGGCCGGGGACAAACTGCAACCGAGGCCGTGCCCTTAGCGGGAACCGAACCTACATCTCTCTGGACCGCAGGCTGACGCTCTATCCGCTGAGCCAAACCGGCCAGAGCTCACATCAATGTTTTTATCTCTTTCTCTCTTCCTTTCTCTCTAAAAAATCAATAAAGTCATTTTTTTAAAAACCCCTAAAGTCAAATCTCCATCTCCTTGGGAATCCTCAGAGGGAGCAATGGAGGCACACAGTCAGGCTGAGAAGCATACCTGGTTTTACTGTCACGTTCACATGGCCTTCCCCATGGGAATTCTGACCACCTACAATCACTCTGAATTCATACAGGCCTGGAGTGAGCTGCAGAAAGGACAGAAGATCTTATAGTCAACCACAAAGAGTAGCAATTATACTAAAATCACATATATGTGAACTTTCCTATGCTGATTCTTGCACTCTCCTCTTCCTGCACTGTTTTCAAAATGGAGAAAGTAATAAACTAGCCAAAGAAATTAAACAATGAATTATAAACTAAAAAACCATAGCTTTTAATGTGAATCTTATTACTAGCTGACTTGAGAACAACAGAAGGGATTTCAATATCTCTGTACTCCCATTTTCTTTTAACAAGAACATTAAGGGCTCTACCATCCTACTTCACAGAGTTATGAAATTAAAACAATTATCTCTGCAAAGAAAAACATACCAAATAGCTCCCAAATATCTATTTTTCCCTCCTGACTTTCGTTAACTGTATAAACATAATATAAAAGAAAAAATAATCACCCAAAATTCCAGTGTCCTAACACATCAATTAATCATATTTCTCTTATTTCCTTCCAATCCTTAACTACACACAAAAAAATAGTTTTAAACAGTTCATCCATTCAACAGATATTTACTGAGAACCAATTATGTACCAATCTTTATCCTAGGCCTGGGTTCTGGAGATGAGTAAGGTATAGATCCCCTAAGAAGCTCGTATGTCAATGGTATTCAGGGTCTAACTAAAATCAAACTACATATTCACAATGGAGTACTATGTATCTATAAGAAAGAAAGATCTCTTATCCTTTGAGATGACATGGAGGGACCTGGAAAGTATTATCCTAAGCGAAACAAGCCAAACAGAGAAAGACAAGTATCATATGATCTCACTTATTTGTGGAATATAATGAACATAACAGTCTGAGGAATGTGGTAGTCCCAGAGACGTGGAAGTGGGGTACAGACTGACAATCCCCAGAATAGGGGGGGGTGGGGGAAAGATAAACCACAGAACTTATATGCATGTATGCATGAACAAAGGTCATGGACAACAAAGCTAGGGGGGTGGGGATCAGTGGGGGAAAAAGGAGAAACATCTGTAACAAAAATAAATTAATTTAAAAAAATAAAATAAAAGTATATATCAAATTTTTTATTGTTCTTTCTTCCATTCATTTAGCATGAACACTTTCCCCATTATAACAGTCTTTTTTTTTTTTTATCCTCACCCGAGGACATTTTTTCATTTTTTGTTCAGGTAGAGTGGGAGGGAGAGAGAGAGGAACAGAGAAAGAGAGAGAAACATCGATGTGAAAGGAACACATCGAGTGGCTGCCACCCGCACGACCGACCAGGGCCGGGGACAAACTGCAACCGAGGTACGCGCCCTTAGCGGGAACCGAACCCGGGTCTCTCAGGACCGCAGGCCGACGCTCTAACCGCTGAGCCAAACCGGCCAGGGCATAACAGTCTTTTTAATAGTTACTTTAATGTCTGCAGAATAGCGTATGAATAAATGTGCCATAATTCACATAAGCATTCCACATCGCTGGCTATTTGAATTGTTGCCAAATTTTTACTATTAGAACTAACATTATGATGACATCCATTGGGTAAATGGGGTTTCTTCATTTTTTTGAATTACCTTCCTTGGGTAAATGCTAACTGACAGCATGTAGGTTTTTTTATCACTTCCTTCTTGTAATGCTCTCCCTTCCTTGGCTTTCACTTCCCTGCCCACTCCTCACTTTTTTCAGTTTCCTCTTTAATGGCAGTGTTCCCCAGGATTCCAATCACAAACCATTTACTTCTTCATTCTACACACTCTCTCTGGATGCTCTCATCTATTACCATGGCTTCAACTGTCATCTATTTGAGGTTGGTATGCAAATTTCTCTCTCTAGCCCAGACCTGTATATAACCTGATCTCCAATCCCTCACCCCTTATTGGACACCTGTACTCAATGTTTCACAGGTACCTCAAACCCACTGTGTCCAAAAATGAATTAATCATCTGCAAACCTCCCCTAAACTTGCTCCTTTCTGTGCTCCTCGTTTCAGTGGCCACATTCACATCAACATCCACTCAGGTGCCTCAGCCAAAGGCTAGAATTATTCTAGACTTCTCTTCACCCAATTAATTGATCACCAACTCTTACCATCAAGTCAACGTCCACAATATTTCTCCAATCCAATCAATTCTTCATTCACACTGCCATCACCTTAGTTTTTATCCATTCATCATAACACAGTGTGGTGGGATGAGGGGGTGGTGGGGGGTGGGGGTTTCAGAGACCGCAAGTTCCAGTTCAGATTTACCATTTAATAGCTTTGTGAACTTTGGCCAAACTACTTTATTTTTCCAATTTTTAGTCTTGCCATTTGTAAAACATATATTAATATCTACATCTTGGGGTTGTTATGAAGATTAAATAAAATAATTGCATAAAACAGTATTGTTTCTAGCATATGGTATGAGCTCAATAGGTGGTTTTTAAGTTTTATTTTATTTAGTGTATTTACTCAGGCTATCATCATCTCACACCTCCACTTGTCAACAGAGTCCTCACTGATCTCCTCCAATCTGCAGTCAGGGTGATCTTTCTAAACTGAAAATTTGAACATGTCTTTCTCTTGCTTAAAACCTTTCAAAGGCTCCGTGTTCCCTCTGACAGGATTCAAAGGCTCTGTGCAATCTGGCCTCTGCATCTCTCCAACTTACTTGTGCATTGCTCTTTCCATACCGCATATAATTCCCCTTTTCACATATTCTCTCTAATATTTGGCCCACTGGACATATTATGTCCCCTGCTTATAGTATTATCACTCTACCCCCTCCTACCTTTTACCCAGTTAAGTTAGTAACCTTTCATGACCCAACTAGGCAAACTCTAAGAAGTCTGCTTCAACACCCTCTGCACTGAGCTAGTGCATCCCACGTTATAATTACCCTTTCCCAATCAGTATCACCGGTAAATTAACTCACAGGTAAATCTCCAATGCCTGCCACATAACTAGTGTACAATAAACAGTTCTTAAGAAGGAAGAAAGGGAGGGAGAGAGCAAGGGAGGGTAGAAAGGGAGGAATAAAGGAAGGAAGTTTATTGCTTGACCAAAGAATATGTTAATTTTATGGCTCTTAATAACTACACTGAGTCTCAAAAAAGACTGAGCCAATTTACAGTCGTGTGGCCACAAGTAACAAGTCTTATTTCCCAAATTCTAAAATCCTTATGTTACCCTTAAAAGCTGTTTAGTGTATATTTGCAGCTATCACCACCATGCTTATACAGTCTTCTCATCATAAATGAAAATTTGAGAATCACAGACTAACAAATACTGGATGTCAGCCAGTCAAGACTTTTGAAGGACTCACTTCTGAAACACTGTTCCCAATTTAAGTGCGGACAGAAAATTCTGTATCATAATTTCTAAAAAATGGTCAACACCTCTACCCCAGCCCTGTAAAATGACAGGAGGCAAATCACCTTGGATAGTTTGAGGATCTGGGAATGTTTCCCTTCCATTTCTCCACTGTAGTCTTTAGGATGAGTAATCAGCTGCCAGTCGTAGGTGTAGGTTTCTCCTATAGAAGGGCAGTTACAAAAATCATCAAAACACACACCTACACACAAAGAGGGCAGCCATACAGCCTGCCAATAACAAATCTCTTTTAAATCTCGACGAAGCCTGTAAGGAAACCAAACATTCTGTTGAAATAAAGGGTAGATTCTGCTGACTCAGTTACAGTCAGGGCTTCTTCCACTTTCTCCCAGCAATGCTCAATCCTGCCTCATACCCAACCTATTCAGGACCAATCCTCCCTCAAAATACCAGGTTTCTCATGGTGGGGCATCCAAATGAAAATACATGCCCTACCAATCACTATACATGAACTCATTGGGAACAAAGGCCATTTTCCTGCAAAACTTATTTTGTAACAAAGAACAGCAATAACTTCTAAATAACATGGTTCAAAAATAGCTTTTTACAGAGTGCTAACAATGCTCGTCTCACTGAGGTCATCACACCCTGGTGAGTTAAAAGCGCTGCTTCATTCCTGCTGAGCTAAATAACACACTGCAGAAGATGGCAGAGGATGGCCCACTTAAAACAGGCCCCACTGAAGTTAATTAAGATCAAATGAAGCATGAAATGGTCCTCATTTGTAGCTCAGACTGTATAACTGGGTAAGGCAAGGATAGAAAGCCATTATCTAAATGGAATCCCTCCCCAGTTAAAGTGAACTTAAATTTGGGGGAACAAATTGCATGTCTGGCTAGGGAAGAGTGGGATTTGGTAGGAAGGTTTAGTTTTAATTACCATCCAAAAGTAAAATATAAAAGGAAACATATGAGATCTCAAATGCTTAGCAGAGAACAGTCATCTTTTTATTTCACAAGTTCAAAAGTTAAACTTAATACACAGAACCTAATTCTAAGATAGCCTTCGGCTTAAGATCAGATTTTCTTTTATAAGCCTGAGAGACAAGATCTATTACTCTACCTTCCTCTACACTAGTTTTCTTTTGGCCAGTAGTCAGCCCAGGAGCTCACACACATGTGCATGGATAAGTTAGGCTAGATGAGGTGCAGAAAAGCAGTAGCAAAAGTAGGCTTGGTGCTAAGAGATGACATTTTGTCCAACTGTAGTTGGACATTTTTTTTCACACAGAAAACAGGCCCCTGCTAGTTTGGGAACTGAGAATTTTATGTCTAAGGCTAGCAACACAAATTTCCAAAAAGGACAATAATCCTAGGACAGAAAAGCTCAGGGAATGAATTATGCCTTACAGACAGAAATTTACCTAAGGATAGGAATGACTAAGTATAGGTCTGTTAGACAGAATGCTGGTTTTAATGATTTAGGGCAGTGGTTTTCAAACTGTGCCTCTAAACCCTGGAGGGATCCTGAGAGGTGCTTCAGGGGCTGCCACAGGGGATGATGAGCAGGCAGAGCTGGTCCTGCCTCACTGTCCCCACTGTTTGAAACCATCCACCTCATGTATCTGATTAAAGGTTAAAGAAGCTGAGGAGTGAGACTTGAAAAGAATCTCTCTCTGAACTGATGTGTTTTGGAATACTGATCTACAAAGCAATATTAACTCACAGAAATGTATATGCAAACAGAAGTTAGAAAGGAAAATACAGTAGAGCCCAGCATATCTTTCACCAAGGAATGGAAGCAATGGCAGCTCAAGGCAGTTCTTTCCTCACTACCATCTTCAAAGACCACCAAACCCAGTCACCTTAACTTACCGCCAGAGAAGGAAAGGAAAAAGCTTCTCCACCCTGGCCAGTGTGGCTCAGTTGGTCAGAGCATCATCCAATATACCAAAAAGTGTGGGTTTGATCCCCAGTCAGGGTACATATGAAAGGCAACCAATCGATGATGTTCTCTTTCTCATCAATGTTTCTCTCTCTCCTCCCTCCCTTCTTTCCTCTCTCTCTCTTTTCCCCTCTCTAAAATCAATGAACATATCCTCCGGCGAGCATTTTTTAAAAAGCTTCTCTAGAGGAAGGAGGAATGAGGTGACAAGGAAAACTCAATTTGAGAGCAGAAATATAAAACAGAGAGTGAATTTAGGTTCTCAAAAAGTACTTTTTACATAAATACACTATCTGATGCAGCCCAGAAAGCAGACATACTGTACTGGAAATGTGTACACCTAAAATGGAAGTACACCTTCCTGAACTGAGTATAGCATTCTATTTGACTAACCTTATAAATGGTAGTACTATAGACCCAGTGCAATCATTTTCCATCAAAGTATGCTTCACTTCATGTCATAGACAATCTTAAGAGAATATATATGTGTTCATAAGTCAAACTTTCATATATTAATGCATATTTCAAAGGTGAAGCCCAGCTGGTGTGACTCAGTGGTTGAGCATCGACCCATGCACCAAGAGGTCACCGGTTCAATTCCCGGTCAGGGCACATGCCCAGGTTGTGGGCCAAGTCCCCAGTATGGGGCATGCAGGAGGCAGCCACTCGATGTTCTCTCTCATTGATGTTTCTCTCCTCTCTCCCTTCCTCACTCTCTAAAATCAATTAAAAAAATTTTTTTTTAATTTTAAAAAAGGTAAAAAAGATGCTCATCTTACAAAAGTTGTCTTAAACCATTAATCAATCATCCCTTAATTTATATATTTTGTAAATTTGAGTTTTATATATTATATTGGGCCTTTATTTTTTTTAGTAACAAATTTATAGTAGCAGTTGTCTTGACTACTTCTCTACAAATTTTGTACCTGCTAATTGTTTGGTCAAAATAAAGAGGTCAACCTGAGCCTCAGTTTCTTCCTCTTTTTTTTTTTTTTTTAAATCCTCATCCGAGGATATTTTTCCATTTTTCTTCAGAGAGAGTGGGAGGTAGGGAGAGAAAGTGGGAGAGGGAGAGAGAGAGAAACATCGATGTGAAAGTGACACATAACTGGTTGCCTCCCACACTACCCGACCAGGGCAGGGGATGAACCGCAACCAAGGTACATGCCCCTCACCAGAATTGAACCTGAAACTCTTTGGTCTGCGGACTAACGCTCCAACCACTGAGCCAAATGGGCCAGCGCCAGTTTCTTCCTCTCTTAAGTGAGTAAAATACAACCTACATTTAATGACTATCAGCTATAAGTTAGGCACTGAAGTGGGTGCCTTATATACCATTTCATTTTGCCCTTAAATGGTATATAATTCCTAATGATGTAGGAATCATCTGATTTTACCGAGAAAGAAATAGACACTTAGAGAAGTTAAATAACTTGCTTAATATCATTCAGCTAATGACTGGCTGAGCTGGGATTTGAATCCAGGCTTGACAATAAAGCTTATAATCGCAAATATTACACTATATTGCCTCTCACATCATATTAATATTTGTGCATATTTATGCTATATCCTATTCTCACAGGACTGTTGCAATGAGTAAATGAGTTAAGGTATATAGATATCATTATAAATTAAAACATTACCCAACCGTAAGGGGATGTTTTACCTTCAAGTGGTTCTTGGAGAACATAAGCATTTAACTGAACTTCATTCTTAGGCAGGGTTACCTGGACATTCTCTCCAGCAGATACCACCAACTCTTTTATAACTGCAAACAAAGAAAATAGACAAGAGATAAGAAATTAGACCTCAACTATCTCACTTCTCTCCTTCCTTTTGTAGCCAAATTTCTTTTGTAAACAATATTCATTTACTGCCTTCATTTCCTCATTACTTATCCACTCTAATCACCTGAAATTTGACTCTGCTTCCACTTTTCCACTGAAAAGGATCTTTTGAGGTCATGAACAAACTGCTTCTTAGCAAATCAAACAGCTATTCCTCAGCCCTTATCCTTCACCTCTGTGGCATCTAATACTGTTGCTGCCTGCCTCCATCTCAAAACTTTTGATTATCAAGACATCGTATTTTATTCTTCCTTTCTCTGTAAGTTTTTCTACACCATATCTTTAAGCATTCTTTAAATAGAGCTCAATAAACAGAGTTTAACTCTGTTTCAATGATTATCTTCATGTTGACAAATAACTTAAAAAATAAAATACATATGTGAAGGCCCTGGCCAGGCAGCTCAGTTGGTTGGAGCATCATCCTGATATGCCAAAGTTGTGGGTCTGATCCCTGGTCAGGGCACATGTAAGAATCAGCCAACGAATGCATAAATAAGGGAAACAACAAATCAATGTCTTTCTCTTTCTCCAATCAATTTGAAAAATACATATATGAAGTTTCTAGAAGAAAAAGCAGGTGTCAATCACAAGGCCAGTCTCAGTTTCCTTCCATTCCAATTTCTACAACCATAGACTTAGATTATTCCAAGAATCTTCATTGTTCTTCCCTGCTAGTTCTCCTCACTCTAATCCATTCTATCTTCCTAAAACACCCACCATCATTAGTTTTGCTAAAAGACCCACCCACCATGTTACTTTCCTACTCAAGAAACCCACCCTCCATACCATGTTTAAGCCCAAACTCATAACCTGGTATTAGAGAACCATTATCATCTGATCACACCATCCCATGCTTCCATTTGATCAATCCATCTCTAGTTATATTCATTTTCCCTCTTGTGTTCCCATTGAAGTCTACTCTTTAAAAAAATATAGATAGATAGATAGATAGATAGATAGATAGATACACACACACACCTACACATATATATCTTTTATGTATATATATATTTTTTTAATTGATTTTTTTTTTTTAGAGAGAGAGGAGGGGAGAGGGAAAGAGAAACATCAATGTGAGAGAGAAACATGAATCAGTTGCCTCCCATACCTACCCTGACTGGGGGGTTGAACCCACAACCTGGATATGTGCCCTGCCTGAGAATTGAACCAATGACCTTTTGGTACATGGGACAGTGGTCAAAGGACTAAGCCACATTGGCCACGGCATGAAGTCTACTCTTGGGGACTATGAGAAAGCTATTTCCTTCCGTTGGAGTGCAAGCTTTCTTTAATCTAAATGCAGTGCTTTGCTTTTAGCTCAAAGCCACTCATCTCTCCAAGAAATATTCCCAGACCATTTCAGTTCAAATTGATCCACTTCTTGAACTACTTTAGCATTTTTGGAATACCATATCATCTAACAGCTATATATTGTCTTTACACTATTTACCAACTATTTTATACATGTTAGGGTTTCTCAACCTTGGTGCTTTGAACCAGATAATTCTTTGTTGTGGGGGAAATTGCCCTGTGTACTCTAAGATGTTTAGCAGGATCCCTGGCCTCTACCCACTAAATGTCAGCAGCACCCCTCCTCTATAGTTGTAACAACCAAAAGTGTTTGCAGGTTGTTGAAAAACACTGATTATATAAATATTATTTCTCTGAAAATAATTGTTCATTTGGTATGAGACCTTGGAACTAGAGAGCTTAAAGCAAACAGCTGGCTAGTCCATCTACACTTCAAGGCTGGAGGTGAGAAAGCTTTCCAGACAAATATGAAATTTGAGATTTATCGTCTGCTTGGGAATACTGCATGCACTTTGGAAGAAATAAAACCATTCATTGTGGAAGCTTCACCATTTAGATACCTCAGACGGTGAAATAAGAATCTCTGAAGTGACTTTCAAAAAAAGAAAAGAGCCCTGGCCAGTTTAGCTCAGCGGTTGGAGCTTTGGCCTATGGACCGGAGTCCCGGGTTTGGTTCCCGCTAGGGGCATGTACCAAAAAAAGAAAAGAAAAGAAAAAAAAAAACCACAATACTCAGAGAAAGTATAATGGACAAAAATGCAGTACAGACTAAACCTTTCACAATTACAACAATAATCACCGGCATTTTGTCTGAATAAAAAAGTTACTTTATTGCCACAGGATTGAAAGCCTAAAATTTCATGTTATATTACAACCAAAAAAAAGACCATTGGAAATTAAAATTTGGCAAAAAAGTCATTTTAACTGGCTTTGCTTCACCCTGTTGACTTTTTCAGGGGTTGAAGATCAGCTTTGTTTCCTTGATGAATCATTTTCTCCTAATACCTTAGAACAGCACTCATGAAGCAGAGACTTGTTAAGACAATATTCTATGTGTAAATCTTCCTATGGATTGCTTTAAAAAATAAAGATGCGCCCTGGCCCGTTTGGCTCAGCGGTTAGAGCATCGGCCTGTGGTCCGGAGAGACCCAGGTTTGGTTCCCACTAAGGGCACATACCTCGGTTGCAGTTTTTCCCCAGCCCCAGTTGGGTCGTGTGGGTAGCAACCACTCGATGTGTCCCTTTCATGTCGATGTTTCTCTCTCTCCCTTCTTCTCCCTCCCTCCCACTCCATCTGAACAAAAAATAAAAAAATGTCCTCAAGTGCGGATAAAAAAATTTTTTAAAGATGCTGTCAAAATCAAACAGATAAATATCTGACCTATAATCAGCCTATTCAGAAGGCAGATAGGTGCACAGATCCAACTCTTTCTTCCCAGTGGCATCTGCTTGCTTGATTCATTGAACATTACTTAATTGAATTTTGTGCCTTTAAGTCCCAGGCACAGTGGAATCTGGCTCTGGGAAAACGAACCTCATAAATTCCCATAGGTTGGGGCCTGTTGAGAAAATGATCAAAAGCCCCAAATCCTATGATTACAGGGATACATAGAGGATTATTTTTTTATTTTTTCTCTAACTTACAGAATTAAAAGGCATGCTTCCCTCCTTTCTTTTCACTAAAAGGGAACATTTTGATCTTTCCCATCCTATCTCCATGGGCAGAAGTAAAGGACCTCACCTGTATATGGTGCTGAGGTGCTCTGGAAAGAGGTGTGGGGGTTGGAGGTAACATAACTGTAGGAGGGAGTCACTGGCAGAGGGGTAGCAATCTGGTTTATCCCCGGCCTTTTTACTTGTTGAGTACTAGGCATAGTACCCAGATCCTCTGACTTCTCAAGTTGGACTGGTACATTCTTTGACAAATCAGGAATCTCCCCAGCCAGATCTGTGGTTAGGGAATTGGAAATTTTAACTGCCTTGCGGACCTAAAGAAATGCAAAAATTCAATTGAGTAGGCAAAGTTATACAGCCTGTTTCAGGTTACATCTCATGAAATAATTGCACATTAAAATTTTTTTAAATGCAAAACTGTCAAAAATATTAAAGAAACTAATCTCACCACCCAAACTAGTGTTAAAATGTTGATATAAATCTTCCCAGTCTTTTTTTCAATGTAAAGAGTTTCACTTAAAACCAAATAGTAATAATCATGTAAAGTACCTTTATCTTCTTTTCTCACTTAACATTTATATTCAATCTTTATACAAATACTTATTAAGTATTATTATGAAATAGACCTTCTGGATCCAAATATAAATAAAACAATCACTGTGGTCAAAAGTGTACAATCTAGTGGGGGAGAGATAACTTAAAATATAGTAAGTCAAAATGGTAACTCTATCTATAAAAGTTATGATAAACCAAAGAAACATAATCTGAGAGTATTTAACTCTGAAAGGGAGCATGTGAAGAAGGATGGTTTAAATAAAGACTGTCTAATGGGGGAAAGTGTATTACTTTCAACAATAAAAATTTTATATATATATATATATATGGAGCTTTCTCCACTTCAGTTTCAAAATCATCATCATCATCATCATCATCATAAATAAAGACTATCTGGAGAAAGAGAGTGAGAGCTGAGTTTTTTGTTGTTTTTTTTAACCTCACCCGAGGACATTTTTCCATTTTTTGTACAGAAAGAGTGGGAGGGAGAGAGAGGAAGAGAGAGAGAGGGAAACATCGATGTGAAAGGGACACATCGAGTGGCTGCCACCCGCAAAACCAACCAGGGCCGGGGACAAACTGCAACCGAGGTACATGCCCTTAGCGGGAACCGAACCCGGGTCTCTCCGGACCGCAGGCGGACGCAGAGCTGAGTTTTAAAGGGTAAAAAAGTTGTTTACTAGACAAATAGCTGAGGTGAGAAATGAGCAGAGGCACAAGAAATGAGATTAATATGGCGTGTGCTGGGAACTGAGAGTCATAAGCAAAGTGAGAGGCAGGAAGCAATGGAAGATGAGCTGGAAAGATAGTCAAGGGCCAGACTAAAGAAGACAGTATATGCTACTTTAATGAGCCAGTTAATGGTGAAGAATTAAAGGGTTGTATGCAGGGAAGTGACAAGGTTATGTTTCTATTTCTATTCAGGTTGCTGCCTAGTGTATGGGTCTAAAGAAGACAACTGCAAGGAATACCACTTAGGAGAGTGCTGTGTACATCCAAATGAGAAATGATGAGTGGCTAAACAAAGGTGATGGTATGGATTTTTTTTTTTAATCCTCACCCGAGGATATTTTTCTATTTATCATCAGATAGAATAGGAGGGGGAGGGGAGAGAGAGAGAGAAAGAAAGAGAGAGACATCAATGTGAGAGAGACACAGTGACTGGTTGCCTCCCACACAACCTGACCAGAGCTGGGGACAAACTACAACCAAGGTACATACCCTTGATTGGAATTGAACCTGGGACTCATTGGTCAGCAGGCAGACGTCCTAACTGCTGAGCCAAACCAGCCAGAGCTAAAGGTGGCGGTATGAATTTTTTTAAAAATCAACTTAATTGGAATAGAGAACTACTAGTCAAGATGGTGGTGTAGGTAAATGTGGTACTCGCCTCCTCCCACAATCACACCAAAATTACAACTAAATTACAGAACAGTCTGGCCAGTGTGACTCAGTGTTGGGCATCGATCCATGCACCAAGAGGTCACCAGTTCGATTCCCAGTCTGGACATATGCCCAGTGGAGGGCATGCAGGAGATGGCCAATCGATGTTCTCTCTCATTGATGTTTCTGTTTCTGTTTCCCTCTCTCCCTCTCCCTCTCCCTCTCCCTCTCCCTCTCCCTCTCCCTCTCCCTCCCCCTCCCCCTCCCCCTTCCTCTATCTCTAAAATCAATACAGAAAAAAACTACAGAACAAACATCTTTCAGAACTGCCTGAATCGAGCTGAGTGGAAGTCCTACAACTATGAAATTAAAGTAGAAGCCACTAAGAGACTGCAATCAAGACTCAATTACAACAGAACGGTGTAAAGTCCACATGAGAGGTGAACCTAGAGGGCCCAGCCGGGGTGATGAGGGAAGCTGTGCCATTGGATCCTACAGGACACCTACTACAACAAGCCACCCTAGGAAGACTAGGAGACACAGCAACTCTACCTAATACATAGAAACAAACACAGGGAGGCAGCCAAAATGAGGAGACAAAGAAACATGTTCCAAATGAAAGAACAGAACAAAACTCCAGGAGAAGAACTAAATGAAATGGAGATAAGCAATGTAACAGATGCAGAGTTAAAAAAAACTGCTTATAAGGATGTTCAATGAACTTAGTGAGAATTTTAAGGAACTTCATGAGAATGTCAAGGAACTTAATGAGGACCTCAAGTACATGATAAAGGACCAGTCAGAAATGAAGGATGCACTAACTGAAATAAAGAATAATTTACAGAGATGCAAATTAAAACAACAATGAGGTATCACCTCACACCTGTCAGAATGGCTGCCATCAACAAATCATCAAACAAGTGTTGGCGAGGGTGTGGAGAAAAGGGGACTGTAGTACACTGCTGGTGGGAATGCAGACTGCTGCAGCCACTATGGAAAACAATGTGGTGTTACCTCAAAAAATTTAAAATTGAACTTCCATTTGACCCAGTGATCCCACTTCTAGGAATATACCCTAAGAAGACTGAAACACCAATCAGAAAGAATATATGTACCCCCATGTTTGTAACAGCACTATTTGCAATAGCTAAGATATGGAAACAGCCCAAGTGTCCATCAGTAGACAAATGGATAAAAAAGTTGTGGTACATATATACAATGGAGTACTACGCAGCTGTAAGAAAGAAAGATCTCTTATCCTTTGAGACTACATGAAGGGACCTGGAAAGTATTATCCTAAGCGAAACAAGCCAAACAGAGAAAGACAAGTATACTATGATCTTACTTACTTGTGGAATATAATGAACATAACAGTCTGAGGAATGGGGTAGTCCCAGAGACGTGGAAGTAGGGTATAGACTGACAATCCCCAGAAGAGGGGGTGGTGGGAGAGAGATAAACCACAGAACTTATATGCATGCATGCATGAACAATGTACATGGACAACAAAGCTGGGGACACGGCAGAGTGGGGGGAAATTGGGGGGGGGGACATCTGTAACAAAAATAAATTAATTAAATAAATAAAGAAAAATTAAAAATGCCATTTTTAACTAAAAAAAAAAAAAAAAGAATAATTTACAGGGAATCAATAGAGTAGGTGAAGCCAAGAAGAAAACCACTGATTTAGAATATAAGGAAGCAAAAAACACCCAATCAGAAAAAAGAATCCAAAAAAATGAGCATAGTATAAGGAGCCTGTGGGACAATTTCAAGCATACCAACATTCACATCATGGGGGTACCAGAAGAAGAGAGAGAACAAGAAATTGAAAACCTATTTAAAACAATAATGACAGAAAATTTCCTAACTTGGTGAAGGAAACAGATATACATGTCCAAGAAGCTGAGAGTCCCAAACAAGATGAACCCCAAAAGTTCCACACCAAGACACATCATCATCACAATGCAAAAGGTTAAAGACAAAGAATCTTAAAAGCAGCAAGAGAAAAGCAGTTAGTTACCTACAACGAAGCTCCATAAGACTGTCTACTGATTTCTCAAAAGAAATTTTGCAGGCCAGAAGAGAGTGGCAAGAAATATTTAAAGTGTTGAAAAGCAAGGATCTACAACCAAGATTACTCTATCCTGCAAAGCTATTATTTAGAATCAATAGACATATATATAGTTTCCCAGACAAGAAAAAGCTAAAGGAGTTCATCACCACCAAACCAGTATTATATGAAATGTTGACAGGTCTTTTTGAAGAAAAAAATAAAAAAATATGAACAATAAAATGGTAATAAGTACATATCTATCAACAATTGAATCTACAAACAAAATGAGCAAGCAGAACAGAAATAGACTCATAGATACAGAGAACTTTTCGTCGGTTGCCAGATGGGAGGCGGGTTGGGAAAATGGGTGAAAAAGATGAAGGGGTTAAGAAGTACAAATTGGTTGTTAGACTGATGAACCTCAAAGGGAAGGGGTGGAGTGGGGCGGGAAAAGAGAAACCAAAGAACTTACATGCATATATGCATAATCAATAGACACATACGATAGTATGGGGAAGGCAAGAGGAGGGCGGGAGTGGGGAGGAGAGGGGCAAGGGGGAAAAAAGGAGGGACATCTGTAATACATTCAACAATAAAGATACATTTAAAAAGAAAAAGAAATAAAAATCAACTTAATTGAAGTATAATTTATATAAAATTAACTGCACACATTTAAAGTGTATAGGTGAGTTTTGACAAGTATATACACCCATGTAATGGTAATCAAGAGAGAGAACATTTCTATCAGCCCCAAAAGTTGGTTCTTGCCCCTCTGAAGCAAATTCCTGTCTCATCCTCAGGCTCAGGCAACCACTGATTTGTTTTCTGTCACCATTAACTAGTTTGGGCTTTCTTATATTTCATATTTTAAAAATCCTATACAATTTTTATTTCTTGCTGTTTTCATGCAACATGTTTTTTAGATTCATCAGTGATTGTGTATATCAGTAGTTTATTCCTTTTTATTACCGAGTAGTATACTATTATGGAGATAAAAATTTATTTATCCATTCATCTGTTGATAGAGATTTAAGTTGTTTTCAGTTCTCAGTTCTTACCAACAGAGTTGTTATGAATATTTTAATACAAATGTTTCTGTAAACATACATTTTTATTTATCTTGGGTAAATATTTAGAAGTACTTGTTGCTAGTTACATATAACTATATATTTAACTTTATAAGAAACTGTGAACTGGTATCCAAAGTGGCTGTATACCATCTCACATTTTCACCTCAAATGTATGCAAATTCCAGTTGCTCCACAAATTCACCAATACTTGGTATTCATCTTTTTATTTTTTGTCATTTTAATGGTTTTAATTTAATGGTTTTAACTTATATTTTCCTAATGACTAATGACATTGAATACCTTTTCATATATTCATTGGCCAGTCATATATTTTCTTTGGTTAAGTTTATTTAAATCTTTGTTCATTTCTTTTCCTTTATTGATTTGAGAGAGAGAGAGAGATACAGAAACATCAATGAGAGACAACATCAATTGGATCAACTGGCTGTCTCCTGCATGCCCCCCACTAGGGATTTGGCCCACAACCTGGGCATGTGCCCTAACCAGGAATCAAACTGGCAACCTCTTGGTGCATGGGTCAATGCTCAACCCCTGAGATACACTGGCCAGGCCTTTATTCATTTTTTTAAACAACTTTATTAAGGTATAACTGATATACAATGAACTGAACATAAAGTCTATAATTAGGTAAATTTTGATATATGTGTTCACCTATGAAACCATCATCCCAATCAAGATAATGAACATATCCATCATGTCCAAAAATTCCTCAGTCTTCTCTGTAATCCCTTCTCCTCCCACCCTCATCCCCAACCAACCACTTGTCTGCTTCCTCTCACTATAGATTAGTTTGCATTTTCTAGAATTTTATATAAATGGAATCACACAGTATTTTCTCTTTTTAGGGGGAGTCTGGCTTCTTTCACTTAGCATAATTGTTTTGCTATCCGTCCATGTTGCTGTGTGTATTAACAGTTCCTTTCTTATGATTGCTAAATAGCATTCTAAGTCATTCACCAACAGATGAACACTGGAATTGCCTCCAGTTTTTGGCCACAACAAATTGAGCTGCTATAAATAGTCCTCTACAAGTCTCTGTGTGACCATATCCTTTCATTTCTCTTGGATAAATATCTATGAGTAGAATGCCTGGTCATATAGAAGATGTACCTCTAGATTTTTTAAAAACTGCCAATTTTCCAATGTTATATCATTATATAGTCCCACCACAACTGTGAGCATTCCATTTGTTCTACAATCTTGCCAGAATTTGGTGTAGGAAGTCTTTTTTTTTTTTTTAAATCATCACCTGAGGACATGATTAGACAGAGGAAGGGAGAAAGGAGGAAAGGGAGGGGGAGAAAGAGAGAGAGACAGAGACAGAGACATCAATGTGATTGAAAAGCATTGATCAGCTGCCCTCCGCCTGTGTCCCTACTAGGAATCGAACCAGCAACCCCAACAGAGCCACTCTGGCCAGTCAGGAAGTCTTTTTAATTTTAATTTTAGCCATTATTGAGGTGTTTAGTGGCATCTCACTGTGTTTTTAATTTGTATTTTCCTAATGATGAGTTGAGCATCTTTTCATGTACTTATTAGACATCTGTATAACTTCTTTGGCAGACAATCTGTTCATATTATTAGTTTTCTAATTGAGTTATAAAGAGTTCTTTATATATTCCACAAATAAGTCCTTTGTTAGGTATTTAATTTATAAATATTTTTTCCCAGTCTGTAGCTTGACTTTTCACCCAACTTGATAGCATCTGTTAAATAACAAGTTTATAATTTTGATGAGCTCCAGTTTATCAATTTTTCTTTTATGCTTCATGCTTTTAGTGACTTAATTTATTCATTCATTCATTCATTATTCATTCATTAAAGATCACAAAAATGTTCTCCTGTGTTTTCTTCTATAAGTTTTAGAGTTTTAGCTTTTAAATTTAGGTCTATAATCCATTTTGAGCTAATATTTACATACAGTATGAGGGTCAAGGTTCGTGTTTTTCCTTATCACTATCCAATTATTCCAACACTGTTTATTGAAAACAGTATCCTTACCCCACTGAACTGCCTTGGTACATCAACTGACCATATTTATGTGAGTCTATTTCTGGTTTCATTGATTTAGTCTATCTTTATACCAATACCACTGCTTTGATTACTGTAGCTTTACAGTAAGTCTTAAAGTTAAGACAGCTTAAGCCTTCCAATTTTGTTGTTCATTCTCAAAATTGTTTTAATCATTCTAAGTCCCAATCCATGAACATGACTGAATTAGTTTCCTAGAGCTGCCATAACAAATTACCACAAACTTGGTGACTTAAAATAACAGAAATATATTCTCTCACAGTTCTAAAGGTCAGATGTACAAAATCAAGGCATTGGTCTAACCACATTCCCTCTGAAGGATTTTGGGGGAAATCCTTCTGTGCCTCTTCTACCTCCCAGAGGCTCTTAGCATCCCTGGGCTTCTGGCAACATAACTCCAATCTCTGTCTCCATCTTCACCTGGCCTTCTTTCTTCTGTCTCTGTGGGTCTAATTCTCCTTCTCCTTGTTCTTGTAAAGATGCCAGCCACTGGATTTAGGATGACTTCATCTCAAGATCCTTAATTTATTATACCTGCAAAGACCCTATTCCCAAATAAAGTCATATACTGAGGTTCCAGGTGTTTATTTTCTCTCAGCAATGTTTTATAGTCCTCTATATATAGCTTTTGCACAATTTTGTTAAATTTATTCCTATGTAGTTTATGTTTTTGGATGTTATACTTTTTTTTAAATTTCTTTTTCCTTTATTGATTTTTTGGGAAAGAGGAAGTGAGAGAGAGAGACAGAAACATCGATGAGAGAGAACATCAATTGGTCGCCTCCTGCATGCCCCACACTGGGGATCGGGCCCACAACCTGGGCATGTACCCTGACTGGGAATCAAACCAGGACCTCTCAGTCCACGGGACTGACGCTCAATCCAAAGTCACACCAGCTGGGCTCTGCTCAGTTTTTTTTAATTCTTGTTTTTATTTTAGTCTGGGTTCCTAGGTATCACCCTGTGTCTGCAAACCAAGTCTGCCAGTTTTAGTTGGCAAAGTTGTAAGTTTTCACCCTCTGTCCCATATAAAGTTCACCCCCTCTCACAGAAAAGTTGCTAGTGTTCATGTCCAGTCACACACACTGGTAAAACTACATTATTTTTTTTTTTCCATCATAAATAGGATTTTTTATTTGTCACCATTAAATGTCTGAATCTTAAACAGATTCTTGGACTGGGGGCTCATATTCATCAGCTCATTCAACTTCAGCATCTGTCTCATGCCCAGTAGTTTTTCCAGAACTGCTACCTCCATCATGAAGCTCTATGAGTTTTCCCAATTCAAACTTGTGCTCCTTCAGCATTTTTACTTTTCTAACAAAAGTATCATGGAGTAGATAATTAGATCAGCAAGTGCTTTCTATGTCTTTTCCAATAATACCTGGAATCAATTTATTGACCAATTCTTTCAAGTCATTTGTCTGTACATCTTGGGTCATGATTTCCATCATCTTCCAGATTTGGCAGACCTATTGATGCAGAGGATAAGAGGTCTTCCGAATATGACTGTTGTGTTTTTTAGTAAAACCAACACAGAATAGACAAAGGAAATAACCATCAGTAGTCTTGACATCAATATGAGCTTCAATCACAGTCTGTCATTTTTTGACCATGGAACAAGCACATTTGGTCACAGGTAAGATTCATGCCATGGAAATTAGTCAGGCAGTTTTTGCCCTGACCATCCTCAGTAATTAGCTTCAATTTCCTAAATGCAACTTCATCATTCTGCAGATCAGCTAGGCTCAGTTCAAAAAACACAATCTATGAGCCCGGCTGGTGTGGCTCAGTGGTTGAGCATCAACCCATGCTCCAAGAAGTCACTGGTTTGACTCCCAGTCAGAGCACATGCCCAGGTTGTGGGCCAAATCCCCAGTGGGGGGCGTGCAGGAGGCAGCCAAATGACTTCTCTCTCATTGATGTTTCTATCTCTCTCTCCCTCTCCTTTCCTCTCTCTATAAAATCAATCAAGAAAAAAAAAACAAGTCTTTCAATAACACAATCTATGAGACCATCAGAAGCGAGTTTGGTTCCTTGAGTTTTCCTGACTAGTATTTATCAAATATTTCTTATACGGAAGCTGTTGCTTTCACATCATGCCCATCTTGCTTAGACACTGGATCAATCATTTTCTTTTTTGGCTCCCCTTTTGCCGCCTTTTGTAAGGAGCTTGTTCTTGCCAACCACCATGATGCTGCACAGACAGCCCAAAGGAAAACTATATTACGTGTCACCTGAGCTGGGGTGATAGAGGCAGAGACAGATGGGAGAAACCCCAGGAAGAAGGCTGTAAGACTCCCACTATGCTTCCTTAAAACATTTCCAAGAATAAAGAATAAACACTTCTCAACTTGCTTCTGCCTCTATATATTTCTAGTGGCCAGAAATACCTGTTTTCATAATTATGTCCAGTTTTATACATGTTTTGTACAATGAGAAGATTATGAACTCCATTATGATGTCTTAAGTGAAAGTTCTCTTATTTCTATTTTCCAATTTTTAAAATTCTTTACAGCCCTGGCCAGTTTGGCTCAGCAGTTAGAGCGTTGGCCCTCGGACCAAAGAGTCGTGAATTCAATTTTGGACAATGGCATGTACTTTGGTTGTGGCTCGTCCCTGGCCCTGTTCAGGGTCGTGCGGGAGGCAACCAGTAGATGTGTCCCTCTCACGTAAATGTTTCTCCCTACCTCACCCTCCCTCCCACTCTATCTGAAGATAAATAGAAAAATATCCTCGGGTGAGAATAAAAAATTAATTAATAAATTTTAAAAAATTGTTTATATTCATTTCTCTTTCAAAATGCTTTAACTGTTCACACACTAAAACCATCTTCCTTTAATTTCCCTTAATTCTCTGCACAAACTTTGAAGTCTTTGACAACTTGAACACCTTGGTAACAAAGTCAGTTTCTGTTGACTGAGTATGGGCCACTCTTTCCTATTCCTTTGTATGTCTAATAATTTTTGTTTGAATTCTGGACATTCTATCTAATACATGTAGTGACTCTAGATCCTACTTGTTTTTCCTTAGGATTGTTTGGGGTATTTTTTTCCTAGTAGGCAAGTAACTTATCTAGACTTAAACTGTACATTTTGCTTCCCCTACAATGTGCAGCAACTGATAGACTGTGGAATTCTTGCAGATCCTTTATTAGCCTGGTCCCCTGCAGTAATGTGATGAATGGCCAAAAATATAGCTGTAGATTATACTCAGATTTGGGTGGGGCCTGCTCCACTGTGCTTTCTTTATTCTGGAGATTATTCCCTAATTTTTCAGTCTTAAACTCTGTCCTCTGACACCTCAAGTCAGTAATACTTCAGATTTCTGCCTCCTGAGCTGCACGTGGTTAGAGAATGCACTTAGTTCAAAAAGCAGAAAACTCACAGAGCTCACCTAATGTAGGTTCAATCTTTCAAAGACAGAACTCTGACTCTCTGATTTCTGCCTGCTTTTCCACCAGGCCTTCAGGAACCTGCCATGTTTAGAGGTTCCACCAGGGATTTTAGTGGAGTTTATAGTCAGGTTATGGGTTTCACCCTCTTGTATGGTTGTCTTACTTTCAAGGGCACCTCCCCTTATATTTCCAGGTAATTTTTCTATCCTGAACTCTGTTCTTTGCCACCATAAGAAAGTAAGACTGAGGTTTTCCACGGCCACTTTCCTCTGCTGTGGGAGTTGGTTAATGCCCTCAGGCAAAAATTTAAAAAGCTGCAAACTCACAATTCTTATCACTTCCAGTTGCTGTTTTTCAAGAATAAACTCTTCTCTAGCTTCTGTTTGCTTTTGGATCCTTTCCATTTTCTTTAAATAGAACTTTTACATATTGTGTAATTATTATCTGTGAGAGAGTTCAGGAGACCACTTTACTCTGCCACCATTACCAAAAATTCCCCAAGGGGTGGATTTTAAAATATTAAGGATCTATATTTGTGAAACTGAAATGCATCTGGGGCTTGGTGAAAAGAATTTAAGATGACTCCCAGGTTTCTAGCTTGAGTGAGAGACTAACTATAGCAGTATCAAAGACTAAGATAGACCGGCTGTAAGAAAATAACAGGCAGGTTATGTTTTAGACTGAATCGGAAGAACCTCTGGGAAATTCAAACAGAGACCCCAAAGTTGGAATCAAGTTCCCAACAATAGTAGCTAAAGCCATGGGAATAAATGAGCTATCCCCAAGAAGAACGTGTAAGTAAAGGAAACAGGCTCAAAAATAGAACATGTGGCAATACCAATGTTTAAGTTGTGAGCAGATGAAATGACCCACATAACTGACTAAAAAGGAATGATTGGAGAGAAGGAAAAAAACTGGAAAGTGTTATAACAAGAGAGAAGGACAACTACAACTTGTATAAAATCATGCAGAGAGGTTCAATCAGATAAGGACTCAAAAAATACATTACACTTGGCAGTTGTGAGGTTACCAGTGACCCCAGCAATAGCAGCTTGGAAACCAGATTCTACAAGGCTGAGGATTAAGTACAAGCCAATGAAGAAGGGAAAGCAAGTGTAGACTACCCTTGAAATTTTTGGATGAAAAGAGACAACAATGTAAAAGTAACTAAAGATGCAAGAGGACAAGATCAAGGATATATTTAGGACTAAATTTGAGCAATAGCTCCATGTTCTCAGACTGAAATGACAATGATAAAGTTTAAGCAATTGCATAAGCATTTAGGTGAGCATTTGGGCCCAATTTGGGGAAGTAAAATCAAAGAAGGCTGCCTAGAAGTAAAGCATGGGGTGAATCTTGAAGAATAAGTAGTAGTTATGCAGGTGAGTGCCAAAAAAAAAAAGATGCCCTGACCATCATGGCTCAGTGGTTAGAGTATCAGCCTGTGCACCAAAGGGTTGCAGGTTGGATCCCCAACCCAACTGGGGCATATGCAGGAGGCAATCAATCAATGTGTCTCTCTCACATCAATCTCTCTCTCTCCCTCCCCCTCTCCCTCAAAAAAAAAAATCAATGGAAAAAATAATCTCGGACTTTTGGTCAAGATGACAGTGTAGGTAAACACAGTATCATGGCCTCCCACAACCACATCAAAGTTACAACTAAACTACAGAACAACCATCATTCAAAACTGCCTGAAATCAAGCTGAATGGAAGTCCTACAACTATGAAATTAAAGCAGCAGCCACATCGAGATTGGTAGGGGGGCGGAAGCGCAATGGGCTGGTCCCACACCCACGTGTGTTGGATAAAAATGAGGAGGATAACTCGGCTGGGAAGGTCCTCTCTGAGGACTGAGGGGTCCCTGTCCCATACCAGCTCAGGGTTCCAGTACCAGGAAGAGAAGTCCCCATAACTTCTGGCTAGAATAACCAGCAGGAACTGAGGCTGAGGGGGGCTGAGGCAGCTGGAGCCCCAGGCAGCTCCTCTTAAAGGGACCGCGGATGGACTTACTTGGACTCGCACCCTCCTGGCTCCAACATGGGGGAGGCAGCTTGAAAGGCACCGGAGACAAAATGAACAGGTAGAACAGAAGCATTCTCATAGATACGGAGAACATTTTGTTGGTTGCCAGATGGGAGGGGGATTGGGGGAGTAAGTGAAAAAGGTGAAGGGATTAAGAAGTACAAATTGGTTGTTAGACTGACAAACCTCCAAGGGAAGGGGGGGTTGGGGGTGGGAAGAGATAAACCAAAGAACTTATATGTATACATGCATAACCAATGGACACAGACAACAGTGTGGGGAAAGGCAGGAGGGGAGCAGGAGTGGGTCAATAGGGGAAAAATGAGAAACATCTGTAATACATTCAACAATAAAGATACATTAAAAAAAAATTCTCGGGTGAGGATTAACAACAAAAAGAGAAGATGATGTATTATACAATTGTACATCTGAAACCTATATAATTTTATTAACCAATGTCATCCCAATAAATTAAATAAAAAAATAAAAATAAAATAAAATAAATTTTTTAATCCTCACATGAGGACATTTTTCCATTTTTTGTTCAGATAGAGTGGGAGGGAGAGAGAGACAGAGAGAGAAACATTGATGTGAAAGGGACACATCGAGTGGCTGCCACCCGCACAACCCAACCAGGCCAGGGACAAACCCAACTGAGGCACATGCCCTTAGCGGGAACCGAACCTGGGTCTATCTGGACCGCAGGCCGACACTCTAACCGCTGAGCCAAACCAACCAGGGCAAAATAATTTTTTAGAAAGGCAAAAAATATTCCATTGTGTAATGGTTAGCACTCTGGACTCGAAAAAGGCAAAAAATATGGCAGACTTCTGCTTCCAGTCAAGATGGAGTAACAGGGACTAGATTTATCATCCCATCTGCAACAATTCAAAAGCCAGACAAAAATATGAAATAATAGCACTCGAGAGACACTCACATTAGATAATGAAGAAAAGCAATTCCTAAGAAATGAAAATAATAATGAGTTCTATGATTGTCCCAGACAACTATCTTGAGAAAATTTCTAGGCCACAACACAGGAAGAGGAAATCCAGAGAGAAATGGCAGTCTTCCCAACTTGAAGCTGGTGTAGCTGGAAGTCTAGGAGAGCAGAGAGCTAGTTACAAAGAGACAGAACTCTGTAAAGATCTGAAGAGGCCCAGCCAGTGTGGCTCAGTGGATTGAGCATCATCCCATAGACTGAGAGGTCCTAGTTTGATTCCCGGTCAGGGCACATGCCCAGGTTGTGGGCTTGATCTCCAGTGGAGGAGGCAGCCAATCAATGTTTCTCTCTCTCTCTCTCCCTTCCTCTCTCTCTAAAAAAATCAATTAAACATATTAAAAAAAAATCTGAAGAGGATCCCCCTAAATATTCAACTGAGTAGTGATCATTTCATACATCTATTGAAACTACACAGTACCCAGAATTCACATGGGCTAGGAATAATATCTATTCCAACAAGTCAGAATAAAAACATAATTCAGCCCTGGCTGATTTGGCTCGATGGTCAGAGTGTCAGTCTGCGGACCAAAGAGTCGCAGGTTCAATGCCGGTCAAGGGCACATACCTCGGTTTCGGTTCATCCCTGGCCGGGGCCCTCTCACATCGACATTTCTCTCTCTCTCCCTCCCTCCCTCCCTCCCTCCCTCCCTCTCTCCCTCTCTCCCTTGCTCCCTCCCACTCTATCTGAAGATCACTGGAAAAGTATCCTCAGGTGAGGATTAAAAAAAAAACCACTTCATTAATTCATAGGGCATCAGTTAGAACACTAATAACCAAACAAATGTATCATCTTACAGTTCTGTAGAACAGAAATCCAACACAGATTTCACTGGGCTAAAATGAAGGGGTTGGCAGGGTTGTGTTCTTTTCGGGAGGCTTTAGAAGAGAATTCCTTTTGAGTTTCTAGGAGCCACCCACTTTCCTTGGCTCATGATCCCTTTCCTTCATTTCCAATGCAAGCAATGTTACATCTTTCTGTGTGTTTCTTCCATAATTATATCTTCCTCTTCCACTTTTAAGAAGCCTTGTGATTCAATTGGGTCTACTTGGAAAATACAGGATAATCTCCCTATTTTAAGGTCAGCTTAATTCCATCTGCAACCTAAATTCTTCTTTACCATACATAACATAACATAGTCACAAGTTCCTGGATTAGGACATTGGCATCGTAGGGGGCAGAGGGTATTATTCTGCTTACCACAACTAAGAAGTCAGCAAAGGAGGTAAAATGGAATAAAAAATACCCCATTAATTCAAATGAAACAAAGCACACATGGGACAAACAGAAAACAAATACTAAGTTGGTAGACTTGAATCCAATCACATTAATAATCACTCCAATTAATCGGCAGAGATGGTCAAACTGAATAAAAAGCAACACCTGGCTATCTGCAGCCTGTAAGAAATCTACTTAAAACATAAAGACATAGCCTTGGCCGGTTTGGCTCAGCGGTGGAGTGTTGGCCCTCATACCAATGAGTTGCAGGTTTGATTCCAGCCAAAGGCATGTACCTTGGTTGCGGTTCATCTCCGGCTCTGGTTGGAGTCCTGCGGGAGGCAGCCAGTTGATGTATCCCTCTCACATCGATGTTTCTCTCTCTCCCTCCCATTCTATCTGAAGATAAAGACAAAAATATCCTCGGGTGAGGATTAAAAAATAAATGTAAAAAACCCATATAAAGACACAATTAGATTAAAGGTAAAAGGATGGAAGGAAAGAAAAATATATATTATCCTAATACTAACCAAAAGAAAGCCTGAGTGGCTATATTAATATCAGAGAAAACAGATTTTGGAACAAACTATATTATCACAGGTAACAAGGATAATTTTATAATGATAAAGGATCAATTCATTGAGCAGACATAATAATCCTAAATATGTACACATCTAATAATAGGGCTTCAAAGCACATGAAGCAAAAGCTGATCTAACAGTAAGAAAAAACAGATATATCTACAAGTACAGTGTGATATTTCATTACCTCTTTAAATAACTGATAGAAATGAACGTAAAATAATCAAGGACATAGAAGATCTGAACAACACTAGCCAATCTGACCTAACTGACATTTATAGAACACTCACCCAACGATAATAGCAGGATACATATTTTTTCCAAGTGCACATGGAACATTTAACAAGACAGATCATATTCTGAGCCATAAAACAGGTCTCAATAAATTTAAAAGGATTCAACTCATACAATGTTCACTGGCTAAAATGGCATTAAATTATTAATAAAAAATACAACAATATCGAGAAAATTCCCACAAATGTTTAAAATCTACATAATATACTTCTAATCTACTCAAGGGTCAAAGGAGTAGTAAAAAAATTTTTTTTAGCATTTGAACTCAATGAAACTGTAAAGAAAATATCAAATTTGTAGGATATGGCTAAAGCAATATTTAGAGGGAAATTTATAGCATTAAAATGACTACGTTAGTAAAAAAGCAAATCTCAAATCAATGATCTCAGATTACAACTTAAGAAACTAGAAGAGCAAATAAAATCCAAATTAAGTAGAAGAAATGAAATAATAAAAATTAGAGCATAAATCTATAAAATAGGCCCTGGCCGGTTTGGCTCAGCGGTTAGAGCGTCGGCCTGCGGTCCGGAGAGACCCAGGTTCGGTTCCCGCTAGGGGCACGTACTTTGGTTGCAGTTTGTCCCCGGCCCTGGTTGGTCGTGCAGGTGGCAGCCACTCGATGTGTCCCTTTCACATCGATGTGTCTCTCTCTCTCTCTCTTCCTCTCTCTCCCTCCCACTCTATCTGTATAAAAAATGGAAAAATGTCCTCGGGTAAGGATTAAAAAAAAAAAAAATCTATAAAATAGGAAACAGAAAAGCAATAGAGAAAAATGAATGGAATCAAAGATTGTCTTTGAGAAAAATCTAGCGAGTCTGATCAGGAGGAAAGCAAGGAAGAAAGGGAAAACACAAATTATTAATATCAGGAGTAAGAGAGGTAAGAATATTAAAGGGCAATAAAGGAATACTATGAACAAATTTATGCCAATAAATCTGACTACTGGGATAAAATGCATAAATTCTGTGAAAGACACAATCTGTCAAAACTCACTCAAAAAGAGCTTTTATAGCCCTGGCCAGTTTGGCTCAGCAGTTACAGCCTCGGCCCATAGACCAAGAGTCTCAGGTTCGATTCCCCGGTCCTGGAGAGTATTATGCTAAGTGAAATAAGCCAATCAGAGAAAGACAAATACCACATGATCTCACTTATTTGTGGAATATAATGAACAAAATAAGCTGATGAACAAAACAGACCCAGGGACAGAAGTAGGGTTCAGACTGACAAACCTCAAAAGAAGGGGTAGGGGGAGGGAAGAGAGAAACCAAAGAACTTATATGCATATATGCATAACCAATGGACATAGACAACAATGCTGGGGGCGGGGTTGGGATCAGGAGGAGGGTGTCAATGGGAGGGAAAAGGAGAAACATCTGTAACAAAAACTAATTAATTTTTTTAAAAATCATGCACTAAAAAAAAAGCAAAACTGGCAGCAATTAATTGCCAGTGGCTGAAATGCTTGCACTGCAAACATTCCAGTACCCAATCGACAAGCCTTCATGCTCCTCCTGCTAACAATTCAAAGGTTCGTGGCATAGAGCAGATGTAGCAATTAAACCAAGCAGCACCAGCTTCTCCTTTTAGTTGAAAAGGGGGAATAAATTGGTGATATTTCTTTCCATTTTTGGAATTGAGAAAGTTCCACTGCTCTTGGATATAATATATGTGTATTTCCAAAGGAATAAAAAATGCTACTGACAACACATGGCCTCTGCAGCTCTGCAAGCATTTCAGGCAAGACAAGAGCAATTTATGATACTATTTCTTCCCACTTTGGATGCCAAGTTGCTTGACCTACCTTAGTGAAAACAGTACAAACTAGAAATTAGTACTGCTAGCCAATCATCCAATTAGAAGGAGATCTGCTGTGTATACATTTCTCTTTCTTTACCTAGTGCATTAAACAGAAGTTTGAACTCTTCGAAAGAACTACCTACCAGTTAGCTATTCTGAACGTACAAGGTGATCCTACCATCGTTCCAAAGCCATCCATGGCCTTCCTAGGCATAGCATATAGGGTCAAACATAACTTATCCAGACATGAAGACTTCACTTTGCCCCATTTGTTAGCAATGCTTGAAGTTCTCAACATGTAATGTCAAACTATATAATGCCTCTATGCACAAAGGCTTACTCCCACTTTTGGGGCTCGTAATTGAAGTTCAATATTTCTCCCCCAACATCCACCCATTCTCTATGTTAGACCATAAAACTTGAGATCCTGTTCACTAGCAGCAATTTATTACCACTGCCCACTGCTGTTGATCAAGAAGGAAAAGAACTCTCCAGCCAACACAGGATCTTCCTTCCAGCACACCTGAAGTCTATGAGGCCCGAGTTTGAATTTTCACCATCTTCCAGATTATCATCAAGACTAAATCTACAATATTTCTCATTTTACTGGTAGACTTCTAATTTTATTGATCACAATTATCCTGTAATGTGCTGCCTGTGTTTATCTCTCCTAACTCTGTGTTCAGTGACTTCATGTTGGTAGCTTGAAATTGGTTATGGTGGTAGTATTTACACTATGAAATTGGCAAAGTCTACAACTCAGGGCTTGTTTTTGTTTTCCTGGAAAAAACCCAGTTGTTAAACATTTACCACACTATACTGTTATCTCTATAGTAATCTATATTTCCTCTCTTGTGAAACCCAATCTCCTTTTCTTTCTCCCCAAAATTCCATTGAATTGTCTTGGAATTTCTACTCCATGATCAATAAGTCACTTATATGCTCAGTCATTTCATGTTTTATTCCCTATACCTCCTGCAGGACAGGCTACGTAATTTGCAGGATCTGGTACAAAATGAAAATGCAGGATCCTTTGTTCCAAAAGTATTAAGAATTTCAAGACAATAACAGTAGAACATTATACCCAAAACAGGGTCTTTCTAAGTGTGGAGACTTGTACAACCACACAGGTCACATGCACGTAAACTAGTCCCTGTTCTTAACTGTAAGTCTCCCCCTGCCCCTGAGGATATTGTTTCCATGTATGATGTCTACTTATTCTCCCATAGTTTAGGATTGAAGGTGGGCTGCTATTTCATTTGTTCCCTTTCCCAATGCTCTTTGCAAACCATTACTCTTCTATCTTCTTTGTTAAAACTTCTCCTTTGCCACCTTGCTGCACTATACTTCAACTCTCATCATAGCCATCATCTCCTAACTTACTAGTTACTCCTCCTACTTTACTGATAGCATTCACATCTGACTTTCAAAATTCTTCTTCACCCCAAGTCCTTGCCTACTTAAGAAAACAGACTCTGGATAGAATCAGACTGCCTGGGTTCAAGTCTTGATACTACCACATACTAGCTATGTTGCCTTGGCCATATTTCTTAACCTTTCTTTTCCTGAGCTTCCTCGTTTATAAAATAGAGATGGTAATAGTACCTCACAGGATTTGTTGTAGGGATTAAAAGAGTTAATACACGTACAGGGTTCAGAATTTAGCTGACACATAGTAAGTGCTCGCTCAGTAAACATTAGCTATCGCTGTTATCATCATCATCGTTAAAGAATATCTCAATGCCTACATGGATAACTCATTTAACATGTTCTCTGAGCTCCCTGTCATCAAACATTTCTTCTCCACTCTATCCCAGCAACCCTTTTCCACAGCTACACCCTAGATCCTGTAATCACCAGAACTTCTCTACCTCCTAAATGTTAACTTCAAATATCCCTGACTACTACACCTCATATCCTCACAGGACACATTTACCTACGCCCCACATGTCTGCTTCCTATCAGCAAAACCTCTGAATATCATATCTCTGTCAGCTCCTCCTATTTTTTTTTGGGGGGGGGTACGTGCCCCTAGTGGGAATGAAACCTGGGACTCTGGTCTGCAGGCCGACACTCCAACCGCTGAGCCAAACCGGCCAGGGGAGCCCCTCCTATCTTTGTCTCTTTTCCTTTCTTCTTACACTCTCTCTTTCACCCACTCTCTTGATAACAACCTCAATTTCCATACCCCAATTTCCTTTTACACAAGATTGGCAAAGTTTCAATCTTTGATGAATCAAACTACCAGCCTTTTCTTGACAGGGCTGCTAAGAGCTACTGAGGAAAATCATACAGCTATAAAGATCAGTACCATTCTTGTAAATTCATGGTCTCTATCTTCAATGCTGCCCAGCAAATCTTTCTATTTCCTTACCTACTCGGCCATCTCCTACCCTTCCACAATGCCTATTTCAGACCTTTACCACTCTCTATAAACCTCTCATTTTCCTGTCTCTGCCCACCTATCCCCACCTGCTACCTTTGCTTTTGCTCTCAGTAACTCAGACATGAAGACAGATATTTCTATCCTACTTCAGAAAAAACAGAAACAAGATTGAAACCACCACAATGCCTTCTCCCAAACCGCAAAATCCACCTTAGCTGCACTAATATCCACCCATTTCTTCCTTCCTATCACAATGAAGGAGATGTCTCTCCTCCTGCTTAAAGCTAACCTTGTGCTCCGTTCTCTGGATTCTAACCCACCTTTCCTAGAAGGCAAGAGTTCTCGAAATATGATCCTCAGACCAGTAACATCAGCATTCTCCAGGAACTTGTTACAAATGCAAATTCTCAGGCCTCGCTCTAAATCACAGACTTTCGAGTTGGGACCCAGCAATGTTTAACAAGCCCCCAGGTGATTCTGATTCACCTTAAAGTTTGAGAACCATAGCTCTGAGGGACTGTGTGTTGTTTATCCCTTTCCTGTATCTTGAACCTCCTTTAATGCAATAGTTCCCTTGCCTGACGAGCCTCCTATTTGACTGTTCCATGTACATTCTTGCCCTTTTCCAGTCTATACACCACGCAGCAACATATTTGATCATGTCATTCCCTGCTGAAATAAAGACTAATATTTTAAGAAGGCCTCAGGCTCAGCACACCCAGCAAGCCTCTTCTTTCATCACTAGCTCTCTTGCTCTGTTTGGCAAACAAGACCAGAGTCTTTCAACTTCTTGATCTTGCCACCTGAAAACTTTGAAATTGTTATCCCCTTTTCCTGAAATACTCGGCCTGTTTCTTCCTCTAACTCCTACTTCCAGTCTCAGATTAAACTTTCCTTCCTTAGGGTTGCCTAAACTTACCCTTAGTCTCAATTAGGTCCCTATTAAATGCTCTTACAGAACTCTGTACCTATCCTCTCACAACTGCATCAAACTTATAATTATTTAATTATTATAACTGCAATGTCTGTTTTCCTTGCTAGAGTGTAAGCTCTATTATAGGGCAGAAATCATGTTTATCTTTTTAATATTCCTAGTGACCAGCTTAGTACAGTACCTTGTACTAGTAAATGTGTAATAAATATTTGCTGACTGACTAAGCCTTTGCACACACTGTGCCTCTGTCCAGAATTATTTTTTACTACCTTTAACCCCTTAGTGAAATCCTACTCATCCTTTTTCTATAAAAGTCTTCCCTGCACATACACACCACCTGGCTGCTCAAGTGGCTCACTTCCTCTTTTGGGATCCTATTGTATTATGCACATAACTCTACTAATGCAATAATTATAGACTACTGTAAATAACTATCTTCATGTCTGAGTCTCCACTAGACTGTAAACTCCCTGAGGGCACAGATCATGTCTTATTTATGTACGTATTTTTTTTTTTTTTTTTTTTATCCTCACCCGAGGACATTTTTCCATCTTTTGTACAGACAGAGTGGGAGGGAGAGAGAGGAAGAGAGAGAGAGAGAAACATCGATGTGAAAGGGACACATCAAGTGGCTGCCACCCACACGACCAACCAGGGCCGGGGACAAACTGCAACCGAGGTACATGCCCTTAGCGGGAACCGAACCCGGGTCTCTCCGGACCGCAGGCGGACGCTCTAACCGCCGAGCCAAACCAGCCAGGGCTATGTACGTATCTTTAGTGCTTAGAAAAGTACCTGACATTGATAATAGGTGTCTACGAATGTTTATGGGCATATTAAGCCCAAGACTATATCTCTAATAATGCACTGGAAGATTTTTTTCTTAATATTAAATCTGGATTCCAATTTTAGGTTTGCTATTCATTAGCTGCATGACAAAACTATTTAACCTCTTTAGGCCTCAGTTTTCTCACTAGTAAAGCAGGGCTAATAACATGTACTTGGAAATATTGCTATGAAAATTCAACAAAATGACATAGTAAAACAATTAGCACACACAGTGCCTCGCATGCAGTACTGCTTCCCCACTCTGGCTTCAACTTGATAGAGACAACTAGGACAAAACAAATACAAAAATAAGTCACAGTAATCAAGGGAGACTGAGCATAGAGTGAGTCATTCCTTTTAATCATTTGCCCAGGAAGATCAACAATGAAGAAACATAATAAGCAGAATAAACTCTACTGGTGGTATCTCCTTTGGCATACAAAGCTTGTAAGAATTCACCACAGAGACCGTTTGGCTAATTGCCACATCCAGCTTCCTAGCCCAGCAGGTCAGGTCTTCATCTGCGGTACCAGCCATGGTTACTTCAGACTGGAATAGGAACTACCTCATAAGGAATATGTTTACAGGCAGGAGATGGGGGAGGAGGAGGAAGAGGAGAACTTGACTGCAACCACATCAATCAAGTGCTTTGCAATCTGGCAGAAATCAACGCAGAATCCAGAATCGTTGGTGGAGACTAACACCCACACAGTGGCACTTACCTGTAGCCAAGAACCAGCTTAGACTAGATAATGAGCAGCTTTCTGTTTTTACCAAAACAATGGTCAGAGTTGCATGAAATGAAAATCTCTAAGGTCAAATTACCCTTGTTCTGCAGGGAAGCACCCATGAAGATGACACTAAACAGTTTTATACACCCACGCCTCCGCCTGGGAACACTGGCCACAGGCAGCAGCTTCATTGCCCGTGTGTGCCTAATGTAAAAGCAGATTTAACAGATTCTCTCCTCCTTATTCATAATGTGCTTACCTCTTCAGAGCCATTGGTATTCAGTTCCTTGGAGTCATTCACTTCAGTATGCTGTGTCAGTATAGGTATAACATCTTCACTGGGACTTCCTCTCTTCTGAAGCTTCCTGATTAAGCTCTGCTGGTCATTAGAAAATACAGCAGGTCTGAGAGGAGCTCTGGGAAGGCTCTGCCTCTTCTGAGATGCCCTGCTCCAACCTAGGCCCAGAATATGAGGTGCATCACCCTCAGGTAGAAAGCCCAAATCATCTGCAGCTTGGAATTTTTTAAAAAACACCAGCACAGAATTGGAAGAGTCTGTCCTAAAAGTCCGGCAGCTCTGGGGCCTGCTGCAGTCTGCCTTAATGCACATCCCTTCTAACCACCAAAGGGCATGGCAGGCAGAGTCCTGGCAGCAGGCAGCCCAACATGACTGAAGAGAGGGGGTTCCTTCAAGAAGCTGGAGGTGATTTTCTCCCCCAGATCTCAGGCCAACTCCAAATTGTGTCTTCACCTGCTCGCACCTGCTCTCACTGGCATCTAAAAACAAAGAATGAAAATATTTAAAGATGAAATAAAAACAGAGACTACTACTCTGTAAAGAACCCTGAATACCAACATTTAAGGCTATTTTGAAGACTGGTTTTTAAGAAGGTGAGAAAGCTGTCTAGTAAGAAAAACAGAAGCTGCAAAAGAGAGTGTTTTTGGCTCAGGGTATTTTTGCTTGTAGAATACTGCTCCACATTTATTGCTGGTTCCTCTCTCAACAAGTCCCTTCCACATAGACCTTTAACACAGAACATCATCCAGTTTATGAAACAGAAAAAACACACAAAACCAATCAAAAGAGCTATTCTGGCCCTGGCCAGTGCTGTTCAGTGATTAAAGTGTCAGCCCTAGGCACCAAAGAGTTGCAGGTTTGACTTCCAGTCAAGGGCACACACCTGGGTTGCAGGTTTGATTCCAGCCTGGTCAGGGTGTGTGTGGGAGGCAACCAATCAATGTGTCTCCCTCACATTGATGTTCTTCTCTCTCTGCTACTTTTCCTCCCTCCCTCCCTCCCTCCATCTCCCTCCCTCCCTCCCCTCTGTCTCCTTCCCTCCCTCCCTCCCTCCCTTCCATTCTCTCTAAAAAAAAAAACCAATGCTCCTTCTCTATCTGAAGATAAATAGAAAAATATCCTCGGGTGAGGATTAAAAATAAAAATAAAAATTATTTTAAAAATCAGTGGAAAAATATCCTCATGTCAGAATTAACAACAACAACAACAAAAGAGCTATTCTGGTAGCAGTGTATATAGGGAAGGGGGGCAGAATCCCACTATTTGATCTCTCACTCACCTCCAAGGCATTTCTCAGGAACAGTGTGAGGACTATGGAACCAGAAGAGCAGGTAGCTCAATAAGCTCTAACATTTCCCCCACTGAACTGGCAGCAACACAAACTGAGAATACTTGACATTTTGCAGGTTACAGGTTTACCATGCTCTAACCAACTGTTTGCCAGAGTCAGGTGGTTTTGCATATTATGTTATCAGCCAGATCAGCAGTCATGAGAGGGAGTCTGCTATAATAAACTTAATGACAAGCCATGTCATGATAGGAAAAACAGTAACATAACTGTGGTTAACCTAGATAACATGGTCTAAAATTCTGGCTAACATTGCTTATGGAGAAACTTTTGGGCTGCTGGCATGTCTCCTTAAATTTTGTGCCCTACATACCTCTCTCTTCACCCTAGCCCTGGCCCAGTGGTTATAACATAAAGTATATTTTAGAATTACATACAGAAAATATGCAGAAGAATCAAAGTATTAAAGAGATGGATAATCATGCCTACATGTACAAATAGCTGAAAAAGGGCTGACTAGCTAAAGAAATAACCTGTTAATCATCCAAAGCCAACCTGACTCCCAGGAAATACCTACTAAATGTCCATCAGTCTAAATGTGGACACTAGTCACTGAGAGATAAGAGGAAAATAAAGGCAGGCTCTGGATCACTGGGTTGAACAATTGCTAGCATAGCCAACCTGCCATTGTTCTTTACAAGAAAGAGAGATACACTGGCACCAACCTAACACCAGACAAGATGATTTAGAAGGCCATAAAAAGAACTTCCTTAAGGAAAAATGAAGAAATAGCAACTATGAAAAAACTAATTTACCAAGAGCTTACAAAATACCCCTCATTTCCTAATCCATCTTCCCATACCGTAACCGATGGTATGAATCTTGGTAAAGCTTTCTGAGGGTACAGACTTTGTTGAAATCAATAAATTGTTCAGTAACTATTATGTTACCTTTATATCAACTTTCCATTATTCTTCGCAGAATAATGCTCTCATATTTAACAGTGAATAGGTCCACATAGATGAAAATACTTGTACTTTTCTGTAAGCCACTATTTTATTTCATTTTTTTAAATGTACTGTGACACCCCCCACCCCTCTAGTTCTGCCCTTAAAGGAAAAATTACCATTGGACTTGCACTCCCATCATGAGTAGCTAGAAAACCAGACAAAATATATGAAACAATTGTTTTTAGATACTGAACAACAGATAGTCCAGGACTGTGATCTCTAAGAAAAAGAAAACAAACAAGGGGTGCCCTATGACCACCTTGGCTTTCCATATAGAAGCAAGCTCCAAACAGTGGCACAGGGAAGGGATAAAGCAAAACAAGGAGGTCTTGCTGAGGAAAGAGAGTTCAGGGTGATTGTGACATAGAATTTTGGAGCAAACAACCAGAAAGGAGAAAGTTCCACAGAGAAAGAGCTCGGACATCTAGATAATGGTCCCCTTCAGTCTTTGACTGAATACTAATTTATGCCAAATATAAGTTGAAACTACATGAGGGGAATTAGAAAATATTTTGAACTGAATGAAAATTAAAACAAAACATATCGCCCTGGCCAGTTTGACTCAGGAGTTAGAGCATCAGCCTGTGGTCCAAAGAAACCCGGATTTGGTTCCTGCTAAGGGCATGTACCTCAGTTACAGTTTGTCCCTGGCCCTGGTTGGGGTCATGTGGCTGGCAGCCACTTGATGGGTCTCTCTCACATCGATGTTTCTCTCTCTCTCTTCCTCCCTCTCTCCCTCCCACTCTATCTGCAGATGAATGCAAAAATGTCCTCAGGTGAGGATAAAAAAAAAAAAATCAAAATTTGTGGGATATAGTTAAAGCAATGTTTAGAGGGACATCTATAGGTTTAGATGCCTATTTTAGAAAAGAAGAAAAGTCTTAAATCAATGACCTAGAGACAAACAGGGAGAATGCCATATGACAACAGAGGTAGAGACTGGAGTGAATCTCCAAACCATGGAATGACAAGGATTGATAGTGACCACCAGAAGCTAGGGAGAGTCAAGGAATTATTCTACCTAGAGCCTCAGAAGACCAACGCTGACACTACTTTGATTTTGGACTTCCTGCCTCCAGAACTATTTATGTAAGATTCTCTGCCCTTGCCCTGGCTGGTTTGGCTCAGCAGTTAGAGCGTGGGCCCTCAAACCAAAGGTTCTCCGGTTCAATTCCAGTCAAGGGCATGTACCTGGGTTGTAGGTTCGATCCCCAGTCCTGTTTGGGGTCACACTGGAGGCTATTCAATGGACACATATAGGGATGTGATGCTGGAAAACTAGGAAAATCTAGTGTCTGTAGGATTCTCTCTTCCAAATCACAATAAATTTTCCAACTGGAGCAAGGGGCACAACCCTGGATGAAGGTGCGAGAAGTTCTGTCAGATATCTATGCTGTCCAGGAGTACTGGTTTGAAACAAAGACATCAGCCTTAAAGCAAAATATTCCTGAAGGATCTGCTCTGGAAGAGCAAACAGAAAGTGTTACGACTGATATTGGTCTAGATTGGGAGGACAGAAGCTCTACAGAGGAGGAACATTACAATGTGGGAAAGTCTTCAAATCTAATTCCTCCTTTATTGGCTGTAAGAGAAATCATACTGGTGAGAAATAAATGTAAAGAATGTGGGATAGCCTATATGAGTAGCTCATTTCTATTAAATCATCATAAATTTCACATAAGCAACTTATACATGTATTGAATATGGGAAGTTCCTCAAGAAGCACTCAACAATTATTAATCATCGCATAATTTACTTTGGAGAGAAACCCCACGCAATGAATGGACAAAAGCTTTCAGAAAGAACTGTATCCTTTTAAGTTATCAGAGAACTCATACCAGTCAGAAACTCCACAAATGTAAAGACTGTGAGAAAGCCTTTGATCAGAAGGTAGCCCTTACTCATTATGAGAGAATACATACTGAAGAAAAGCCTTTTAAATGTATGAATTTGGGAAAGCTTTCAGGGATAATTCAGCTGTGCTGGAACATCAGAAAACCCATACTGCTGAGAAATCTTATTAGTATAATGTATGTGGAAAAGCTAACTTTAGGAAGAGCTCGACTTTTTTTTTCTTTTCAATTTTAAGATAGCATGGGTTTAATCAGTCTTTCAGTGTTAAATTACCTCAAAATTTTTGTTGTGTGTGTGTGTGCTTTTTTTGTTTGTTTGTTTGTTTTTTAATTAAAGCTAGTTGGCCTCTAGTGGTACTGAAAATGTAAGAAAAGGATTTTGTAAATTTTGAGAAATGGGCTAAGAATGTAGCACTAGGGTACAACAGCTCAGATCTCAAGATTCTGATACAGCACCTGAGGGAAAAAAGATGTTGACTAATAGACACAAGTAGAAAGAGGCAGGAATGATTCAAAATACCACAACCTGTACACCTAAAAGAATACAGATGGGCAGGTTGGAGAGGTTGGAGGCAAAAGTTCTTTCATCAGGCACCTTAGAAAGAGCTCAACTCTTTTTTTTTTTAAATCCTCACATGAGGATATTTTTCCATTTATCATCAGACAGAGTGGGAGGGAGGGAGAGAGACACAGAGAGAAACATCGATGTGATACAGCCACAACAACCTGCTGCCTTCCGCTTGACCCAACCAGGGCTGTGGACGAACCACAATCGAGGTACGTGCCCTTGACCAGAATCGAGCCGGCAATTCATTAGTCCTCGGGCCGACGCTCTAACAGCTGAGCCAAACCAGCCAGGGTGGAAAAGCTCAACTCTTAATAGGCACTAAAGAATGCATATAGGAGAGAAACCCTATCACTATAGTAAATGTGGAAAATCTTTTAAGTATACATTCTTTACTGTACATCAGAAAACTCATAGTGGAAATAAACCTTGTTGGTGTAATGACCGTGGGAAAGCCTTCACGAGGAGCTCAATTCTTTTTGGACATCAGAGAATTCATACTGGACAAAAACCCTATCACTGTAAGAAATGTGGGAAAGCCTTCAGGTACAACTTAAGCTTTGTTGAACATCAGAGAATCTATACTATAGAAAAACCTTATGAATGTAACTAACATGTGAAGACTTCACCCCACAGTTTGGCCCTTAAACAGCATAAGAAATTCATAACAAAGAAAAGGCTATCCATTATAGTTAGTGTGATAAAACATAGAGAAGTAGTTTATTCCTTCTGAGCATCAAAGAGGACACATTCAAAATTACACATTTATCAAAAATATTCTACCCTGGCAGGTGTGGCTCAGTTGGTTGCCTCCTGCACGCCCCCTACTGGGGATCAAGCCTGCAACCTGAGCACGTGCCTTGACTGGGAATCAAACCAGTGATTTCTTGGTGCATGAGTCAACTCTCAACCACTGAGCCACACTGGCTGGGCCAAAAAAAATCTTTAAATTATTTCCTGCTTAAAGAAAAACAAAATCCCGTGGCCCTGGCTGGTATGCCTCAGCAGTTAGAGCATCGGCCCACTGACCAAAGAGTCACGATTCTATTAATTATCATGTTATTTTCCATACCACCAACTGCATGCCTACTTTTTTTGTTGCTGTTAATCCTCATCCAGGGATATTTTTTCCACTGATTTTTAGAGAGAATAAAAGGGAGAGAGGGAGTGGAAGAGAGAGGGAGGAAGGGAGGGAGAGAGAGAGAGAGAGAGAAACATTGATGTGAGAGAGACAGAGTTGCGACTCTGGTCAAGAGCACATATCTCAGTTGCAGTTCTGTCCCTGGCCCTGGTTGGGGTCATGTGGGAGGCAACCAATAGATGTGTCTCTCTCACATCAATGTTTCTCTCTCCCTCTCTCTCTCCTTCCCTTCTACTCTCTTTTCCTCCATTCCTCCCTCACTCTTCCTATCCCTCTCTCCATTCCACTCTCTCTAAAAATCAGTGGAAAAAATATCCCTGGATGAGGATTAACAGCAACAAAAAAAGTAGGTTTACAGTTGTTGGTATGAAAAATAACACGATAATTAATAAATATAATACAAGAATAAACTCTGTTTTATGTACTCATAAACATCCCCACCATATCTTGTTAAGTTAAAAAAGCAAGTTGCAGAAAAGCTATATATTATTATCTTACTTACATTTTTTAAATGGAGCTTTTTTGTTTGTACATACATATTATATGCATTCAAAAAGATCTGGAAAAATAAAAACCAAACTTTAACAGCAAAAATAAAACATCAATGATATATGCTTTCATCATAAAAGTTAGAAAAGGAAGAGGAAATTATACCTAAAATACACACAGAAAGGAAAAGATAGAGGTAGGAATAACCAATGAAACAGAAAGCAAACAAAAAACAACAGAGAAAACCAATATCTGGTTGTTTGAAAGATCAACTAAACTGATGAAGCTCTAGTCAGACTGATGACAGAAAAAAAGATGAGCCAAGCCCTGGATGGTTTGGCTAAGTGGTTAGAGCATCAACCCTTGGACCAAAGAGTTGCGGGTTCGATTCTGGTCCAGGGCACATACCTTGGTTGCAGTTCTGTCCCCAGCCCTGGTCAGGGTTGTTCAGGAGGCAACCAATCGATGTGTCTCTCACATCGATGTTTCTCTCTCTCTCCCTCCCACTCTGTCTGAAGATAAATGGAAAAATATCCTCAGGTGAGGATTTAAAAAGAGAGAGAGAGAGAGAGCGAGCGAGAGAGAGGAGTCACAAATTCACAGTATCAGGAATGAAAAAAGGGATATCACTACTGATCAGTAAACCAGGGGCAGCAAACTATGGCCCACAGGCCAACTCCAGATGCTGCCTACTACTATAAATAAAGTTGTATTGGAACAGCATTATACTAATTTATTTATGTACTGTCTATGGCTGCTTTTGCTCTAAGATGGTAGAGTTAAGTAGACCTAACAGAGTTATCCTAACACTGGCAAAGCCTAAAATATTTACTATCTGGCCCTTTAAGAGAGTTTGCCAACCCCTGTTCTAAAAGATTGTACTTTTGTTTGACTTACTATTTACTACTGAGTAGAGCCTCAATTTACATGTTAACTTATAAAAGATTGATATGTTGCAGATTTTGATTTTTATAGAGATGCAAAGTATTTCTTTCTGGTTTAAAAGATAACTTCTAAGGTTTAATTAATAAGGCACCCTTATTTCCCACCTAGGTATTATCTTTATCTGTTTATTCATTCATCCAGTCAACAAATATTACTGAACATCTGTTTCATACCAGGCATTGCTTTGATGGAACTCATAACTTGGAAGAGGGAGATAGAGATTAAACAGACATAATAATAAATGTTGGACTGCAAACTAATGTAAGTGCTCTGAAGAAAAGAAATTCAGGCTGTATAGGTAAAGGTAGCTAAATTTGGAATGTACTAAACAGATATTTTGTCACATATAATATCAAAGATATTCACTGTATGTTGTTTGAAACAAAAAATATATATAGGGAATAACTTATACATCCATCAACAGTGAACTGTTAAATAAATTAAGGAAGATCCACACAGTTACTGGAATGAGGAAGTCTACTCCATATAGTCCTGATATGAATGATATCCAGGACACTCTATAATGAAAAGGAAAGGTGCAGCACAGTGCTACATACAATTTGTGTTGGGGGAAAAAAAGAATACAATGTTTATGTATACTGTGCATAGACTATTTTTGGAAGAATAGTCAAGAAATTGGCATGGCTATCTTTATGATGGGAAACTAGGAAGCTGGGAGACTAAAGTGAAACGTTTGTCCACTAAGTATCCTTTTATACCTCTGAATTTGTACAATGTATTGTGTTTAAAAATAAACTTTAAAAATTTAAATAAGCAAGATTTTCGAGGGTTTTCCGGGTTCTTAGAATGAACACCAAAAGCCTTAACATAACCTAAAGTGATCCCTTATGATCCGGACCCAGCCTACTTTTCTGGCTCCATCTTGTATGATGCTTTCCCTCCTTCACTATGTTCCAAACCACCAGCCTTCTTTCATGCCTTAACTGGACCATGCTCCCTCCCCTAACTAGGCTCTGCATATGCTGTCTTCTCTATGTGGAACTGTTTTGATCCCTCTTTTACTCAGTTAACGCCTCATTATGAGATCTCAGTTCAGCCATCATTTCCTCAGAGAAACCTTCATGCTAAGTCAGGTCTCTATATACATTCGGTGGGCCCTGTTGCCCCTTTCCTTCCAAGCAATTATAACACTTATAAAGTTACATTTTTTTTGTATGATACTGGCTCAACGTCTCCCCCTGCCCCATACTGTAAGCTCCAGGATGATAGGACTATGTCTGTTTTCACTCCCCTCTCACCACTGTGTCTCCAGTTCTAGCATAGGACCTGGCACATGACTCTGTAAGTGCTCAAAAAATCTTTTTGAATGAAGGCACAAATAAATGCATGTATGCATATGCACGCAGTACTAAAAGAATGAACAGACACTCCTATTTATTCTTGCAACCGCCTTGCTGTTCAGCAACCAGGACACCAAAGCGAGTGCAAAAAATGTCTTCTAGAGAGCAGAGGCATTTTTTGTTGTGTTAATCCTCACCTGAGGATATTTTTTCCATTGATTTTTACAGAGAGAGGGAGGGAGGGGGAGAAGGAAGGAGGCAGGGGGAGAGAGATATGTGAGAGAGACACATTGATTGGTTGCCTCCCACACGTGCCCCAACCAGGGCCGGGGATCAAACCTGCAACCCAGGTACGTGCCCTTGACCAAGAATCAAACCTGTGACCCTTTGGTGCCTGGGCCGACACTCTAACCACTAGCCAGGGCGAGAAGGAGAACATTTTTAAAAAATATGTAGCCAAAGGTGGTGATCCAAACCAGCTGTGTCCTGGCCGGTTTGGTTCAGCGGTTAGAGCGTCGGCCTGCGGTCCTGAGAGACCAGGGTTCGGTTCCTGCTGAGGGCATGTACCTCGGTTGCGGTTTGTCCCCGGCCCTGGTCGGCTGTGCGGGTGGCAGCCGCTCGATGTGTTCCTTTCACATCGATGTTTCTCTCTCTCTCTCTGTTCCTCTCTCTCCCTCCCACTCTACCTGAACAAAAAATGGAAAAATGTCCTCGGGTGAGGATAAAAAAAAAAAACAAAAAAAAAACCACCCAGCTGTGAAGGCAAAGCTGATGCTACTGATTCAGAACTAATTTCCTGGTTTGCAGAAAGGTCCAAGCACCCCAGAGGACCTCTTTAAGGAAATGGACAAGAATGAAGATAGAGAAGTTAGTTTCAAAGCATTCCAGAGGTTACTGAATAAAAATATCCCAGTGAGATTAAAAGCAAAATATATTATTCTGCTCACAAAGAGAAGGGTACCTGGGAAGAGGCCATATTCTACATAGAGTCCCCAATGTCTCTGTTTAATTCTTTCCAATTATAATGATCTGGCAGTGATATCCAATTATTGCTAATAAAGAAATTCTTAGACATGCAACAACAACAACAACAAAAATGAACAAACAATCAGAAAACCAAGCGGCCAGGTATCACATAGATCATCCTGAAGACATCCAGACTGATGACAAGACTTTAAAAAGAGATAAGACCCATTTGCCACAATAAATGGGGGAGGGGGGGCGAATGATGCTTGGTAGATGAGTAATGATTAGTGGTAGGAAGTGGTATAAACCCCAAAGAACAGGAGGTTTTACATGAAAATGGAGGAGTAATGTTCAAGAAGTGACAGTGAGGAGTGATAAGGACTCAGATCCACCTCCAAACTCAGAGGTACATGGAATATGGGAGAATGGGCAACCACTGCCTGCAGGCTAGAGGGAAAACAGGGTCTTTCTCCTAGAAGAAGCCAGGTCTCAGAACATTCCCCTTCTCTCCTGTTTTAACTACCAAGTCTGAGTATAAAGGGGATTTAGTAACTCGTTAGAGTTCTGTCACAGTGAAAAGTTGGAAGGAAGAGGTGATAAGTGCAAGTGAGCTGAAAAGCACAAAGTTATACAGGAATGTCAAATCAGACTCACACAAATCATAATGGCTAAGGACTTTAGAGAGAAAAGAAGATGAAAAAAAATATAAGAGCCCTGGCTGGTTTGGCTCAGCGGTTAGAGCGTCGGCCTGCGGTCCTGAGAGACCCGGGTTCGGTTCCCGCTAAGGGCGCGTACCTCGGTTGCAGTTTGTCCCCGGCCCTGGTCAGTTGTGCGGGTGGCAGCCACTCGATGTGTTCCTTTCACATCGATGTTTCTCTCTCTCTCTCTGTTCCTCTCTCTCCCTCCCACTCTACCTGAACAAAAAAATTGGGAAAATGTCCTCGGGTGAGGATTAAAAAAAAAAAAAGAAACTGATGACATGACTGCTACCTCTCCATCTTTGGTATAAAATGGTGAAATTTTTGAGGCAAATCATAGGGGATGTCTTAACAATGGAATTTGGGAGGAACAGACTGAGAATCAGGCCTTCTTCTGCTTCACGGCTCCCTAAAGAATGTCACATAAGCTATACAAACATCTGGTAGTATAAAAGAGAAATGTTTCATAACCCAAACACTCCCTGCTTTATGAGGTGATCTGGAAGCCTCAGTTAGAGATCTCATCCAATACTCTGGCTGGAAAGAACACATTCAGTGAGGGAAAGAAAACCTGAGGGTTCATACAGGATGTTACAGATTCCCTACTCCACTTGTACCTCCTGACTGCTGCATTGTTAAAATTATTACTAAAGTTTAGTTAAGGTAAGATATCTAATTCATCTTATCTGACAATTTGATCCTTTGTTTTAGCTCAAGGGAATAGAGCCTGAGAGAGGACAAATGGTCAGAAGTACTTAGCGACCAAGAGTAAAAGAAATGTGAGGTCTGGGGAGGTTAGCTGGCTACCGTGTTGCTAAGAAAATTAATCCCAAAAGTTCCCAATAAGGGAAGGAGGTATTATGATCTCCTGGCTTCACATGTTTAGTAAGTGGGATTTTATTAATTATTATTTAATGTTGCTCCATTATGTGTTCAACAATAAAAATATGAGGGAAAGTTATTTTTCATCCATTCAGTGGATCATAATTCTTCCTTTTAGATAGTCAAGATGTTTAACCACCTTAAATAGTTAAAAGAAACAGGTTCTAGTTTCAGCTCTAGGTTCATTATTTACTAGTAATTTAACTTTTGAAATATAATTTAACCTCTCCAAGATTCAATTTCCATTGCTTTCATTGTTGTTTTTCTTGAGAAAAAGAGTTCACCAGAGGAGGAAGAAGGGAATCATTAGTAGAGTCAATATTGGATTCTAGATGTAACTTGGACAAAAGGTAAGATGAAAATAAGCTCTAATTTTAGATCAGTTCCTCTCCCGGCCCATGCCACCATAGCCTGGCTCTGTTCCCAGGGCCTAAGCAAAAGCAATATTAAATCCTTATTTTAAAAAAGGGGGAGAGGTTGGCCCAGCCAGTGTGGTTCAGTTGGTTGAGCATCATCCTATGCACCAGGAAGTGGACAGTCTGATTCCCCGTCAAGGCACATGCCCCGGGTTTCAGGCTCGATACCCACTAGGAGGCAGCTGATCGATGTTTCTGTCTCATCAATGTTTCTCTCTCTCTGAAATCAATAAAACACACACACACATATACATTTTTTTTTAAGGGCTGGATTACAGTTGGTGGAACCTTAAACTAAAAACCCTTTGGAAAGTCTGGAACTCACTATTGGTAGGAGCATTTAGAAAGCTTACCAGGTTGAGAACAGAGGGCAGAGCCAATCCTTTTCTTTTTAAAACTATGGCAAAGCAGAAACTATAGGACTCCCATAAGAATTACCTGGAGGATTCTCCAAACAGAAGGCCCTGGGACTAGCAATGCTTACTTATTACCACCTCTCAAAAGACAGAATTCTAATAAATCTGGCACAAAATCTAGACCAGGTTTCATAATTCCAAGCAGCAGGGTGGAAAAGTCTATAGAATATATACATTACTGCCAGAAGGAAATTCACCAAATATTTTTAGGAAGCTGTGGAAAACTCTGTAATTATTTAGAGATAGTGCTATTGCCTCTGGCATTCTTAAATCTCAGGTAACAAGCTTGACTTCTCCAGCTAACTTGGAAACTGTGCTGTCTGGCAAGCAAGAGGAAAGCAGAGACAGAATGCCCCCACTCGTAGGAGCCATATTTGTTAAGGTCCTTGGGAATTCACGCTTTAACCAAATTCATCAAATTGTATCCCAATGGAAGTGTTAAAATGGTGGGAATGAGAATACAGAGTATGCCCCACCTGTATTATTTAAAAAAAAAAAAAAAAAGCAGTTGGTAAATTCTTTCCTGGGGATGGGGAAGGGGAGGGCAGCAAGGGGAACTAAATTTCTGTGGAAAACAAACATTTCATCGACATTTCATAGGCAAATGTGAAGTTATCTTTAACATTCATTGAAACCAAAATTATTTTCTTGAACTCTCACAATTTTAAAATATGGTCAAGAATCTATTTAAAGCTTTCCTTTAATAAATTATTATCAAGCAATAGGGCAGAAGCCATAAATTTGCTGCTGAAGTCAGTCACTGAACTATAGCTTCATATCATCTGTCTTCCTGTAGCTAGCATCAAAAGTATGCAATGGTACCCTGGCCGACTTGGCTCAGAGTTAGAGCATCGGCCCAAGGACTGAAGGGTCTTAGATTAGATTCCCAATCAAGGGCATGTACCTGGGTTGCAGGTTCAATCCCCAGAGCTGGTTGGGGTTGTGCAGGAGACAACCAATTGATGTGTTTCTCACATGTCTATGTTTCTCTCCCTATCCCCTTCCATTCTATCTAAAAAATTGATGGAAAAATATCCTTGGGTGAGGATTAACAAACAAATAGAAAAAAAAATGTATGCAATGGTGATAGAAAAAATAAAATAAAGTATGCATTCTCTCAAAAGCAGCAGGTCTCAGCCAAAATGGATGCCATATGAAAATGAGACAAGCAGGCATATTATCAACCTCAAAAACAACTCACAGGAACTGTTCAAAAACAAACCACCCCAGGAGGCACCCTTCACCTTTTTCTTTTTTACTGTCAGCATGTCTTTCACCTGTACACCCACTAATAAACAAATACAAAAATGGTTTCACATTACTCTCCACACCAGTTCTCTCCAGCAGGGGTTAGTATATTCAGAAAGCCAGGCAGAGGAGGTAACTAAATCATTTAAAGCACACAATCGGGTATTATGAAGTTTGGAAAAAGCCAGGGTAATAACCATTGCCCTTTCTCCTTTTCAAAAGGGCCAACACTTTTTTCCTCAACTGCATACAGGTTAGATTGAAAAGTGGCAGCAGCCCCATAAAGCAGTCCTTTGAAAAGAAAGTAATTACTATTCATCGCCTTTGCTGTGTGCCTAGCTTTAAGAGCACAGTTTGTTAAATGTTATGGTGTAGGTAGGTGACTTGCTGAAACTAAACTAACTAACTGCTAAATAAGAATGAGTATGCTTTGCATTTATTCTGACTCCTTTCCCTTTACTGTAATGTTTCCATTTTCCCCAAAGACCATTCTAATCAAAGTCAGACTCCCTATGGAACTGGCTGCCCAACAGATACCTCTCAGACACTATTCACATCAGCCCTTGATTATCTGCTAGAGGGGGGAAAAAGGCTTCCAACATCTGATCATAAAACCCGAGTCTGGCAGGACTTCTCTATTTAAGAATACTTAGAAGATTAAGTCCTCTCCTATAAGACTGTCATAAAAAACCTCAAAGGTACTGAATTGTGGCAAACAGCCGAAGAGAAAAATAGTAGCATAAAAACTCCTTAAAAGAGGGTAATTTTACAGGCAAAAGAGGAGAGAAATGTTCTTTTAATCTACCTACTTAAGGCAGAATAACTATACTTTCCAGGTTAAGAGAACTATGAAAACCACCCTCATTTAATGAGGAAATATGTCCAGTCTCCAAGCTGAGGTTCATAGAGAACCCTCAGAAGATTGAGCTTAATTTTTTTTTCCCCAAAAGAAAATCCCATATTAAGATAAATACCCTTGCCATGGCCGGTTTGGCTCAGCGGTTAGAGCGTCGGCCTGTGGTCTAGAGAGACCCGGGTTTGGTTCCCGTTAAGGGCACATACCTCGGTTGCAGTTTGTCCCCGGCCCTGGTTGGTCGTGTGGGTGGCAGCCACTCGATGTGTCCCTTTCACATCGATGTTTCTCTCTTCCTCTCTCTCCCTCAGGTGAGGATAAAAAAAATTAAAAAGTAAATCAATACCCTTATTCCATCTCACTCCATCTTCTGGCCTCCACCCCGCAAGTCTGGTTAAGGCTTTGGCCCCTGAAGTAAGACTGCCTGGGTTGGAATCTCAATCCAGTCAACTTACTGTGTCATCTTGGGTCAAATTTCCTGGCTTCTTCATGTGTAAAAAAAAAGAAATGATGATAACAGTACCTAACTCATGGGGTTATTATAGATATTAAAGGAGAAAAGCTATGCAAAGTATTTAACACAATAGCTGGCATGTAGTAAAAACTGAGTAAATATTAGCTGCCATTACTTTTGCTGTTGTTATTACACTTCATCTCAGGCACCACTTCTTCCAGAAAGTCTTCCTTGATGAAACCTTCATCCCATGATTCTTCTGCATATTTTACATACACTTCTATCATAGTATTTCTCTCACTGGATCATATTTCTTTGTCTACCTCACACCCTCTGTGTTCTTTAAATGTTGGGATTGTATCTTGCATCTCTGTATTTATAGGTCCAGCAAAACACTTGGCACATAGTAGGCATTCAAAAATTATTTGTTAATTTCAAAAATTTATCCAATATTTAAATAAATTTGTTTTGTTTTTTAAACTAAAAAAATCTAGCCAAAGATGTCAGTTCTAATACTGGCTTACTTCAATTTTAGTCATTTGAGTCAGATCCTTAATGTTAATTAATTTATCTGAATAAAAGAAGGGAGGGATAGGAGACCAAAGCAAAGTTTTCAGTTCGCTAAAAAATTAGAAAGAGCTTTTCAAATTAAATTGGGGAGAGCACTGAATGAGAGGTATGATGAGAGATGTGCAGAAAGAGAAACTGAAGAGAAGTTCAGTGGATTAAGAGGAGATAATTGGCCCAGCCAGTGTGGCTCAGTGGATTGAGCATCGGTCCATGGACTGGCAGGTCCCAGTTTGATTCCAGGTCAGGGCACATGCTCAGGTTGTGGGCTCGACCCCCAGTAGGAAGCGTGCAGGAGGCAGCCTATTGATGTATCTCTTTCACATCAATGTTTCCATCTCTCTCTCCCTAAAAAATCAATAAAAACATATTTTATTTATTTATTTAATCCTCACCCGAGGATATTTTTACATTTATCTTCAGAGAGAGTGGGAAGGAGGGAGAGGGAGAGAGGGGGGGGGGGGACAGAGAGAGAGAGAGAGAGACATCGATGTGAGAGAGACACACTGACTGGTTGCCACCCACCCAACCCCAACTGGGACCAGGGACTAACCACAACTGAGGTACGTGCCCTTGGCTGGAATCGAACCTGGGACTCTTTGGTCTGTAGGCCGATGATCTAAATGCTGAGCCAAACCGGCCAGGAAAATAAAAACATATTTTAAAAAAGAGGAGATATCTGAATCAAACGTAAGAATCAGCCTTTCCTGCCTAAACACTAAACTGAAAAATCCTTTCAAATCTCAGAACAATCTTTCCTCATGAAACGACTAACCAAATTTCAGTTCCCTCAGCTATCTATTTCAGACCACTCCACTTCACTCAGGAGCAAGATGGGCTTTCATCATGGAACAAAGCAACAGTAGAAAGAGAATAGCTTCCCAAGCAAAGAACCATCCATCACTGATGACATCTAGATCCATTCAATTTCTCTTCTGAGTAATTATGAGTAAGAAAAAGGAAAAAAAATAAATAAAACACTTCAAGGTTCTAGTCACCTAGGTGACAAAATGTAAATCAATCTATCATAATCTTTAGTGTCTACATGATTGATACTTACTAATCAAAAGTTTGCATTTAACTGGATACAGTTGCTATTAAGTTTCAAAAGACCTGTCCAGTTAAGGTTTAATCCAAAACCATTTTATAACCAAGTATAAGTGAAAGCATTAATTGAAACACCAGTATAGCTGAAAATAGCTCTCCTATCATAAAATCACCTGCTCAGAAATGATCCAGTCATCAAGGGCTTTATAATATTTAAAAGCAGATTGAAGGCAAATGACTCAACCATGCACTTTAAAAAAAAAACAAAAAAACAAAAAACTGTAACTAGGGGTTACAATGCTACATGTGACATACTCAGAGTCTCCTACTTCACTATTTCTCCCACCACCTTATGACTAAAAAAACTCTGGAGAATGCTGTTAGCAAGGAGAGCACACCTCCAAGCCACAGAATGAAAGAACCCACACCTTTCCATGTAACACTGTTTTTGTTCTTTAAAAATCACAGGTATCAAATGATAACAGATAAATTTTTGCCTATATGAAGAAATGGTTCTAAAAAGAAATAATTGTTTTTCTAAAAAGAAAAGCACCTAGATATGATGTCATGAATCTAGCAGTTCCCTGTATACCCCACTATAGATGTGACTGTTATAAACCTGCAGTTGATTGCTGTCTCTCACTGCAGGGATAAGTTGCTTGCATTCATCACAATCATACCAACTTTCTTTTGAAACCCACACAGTGAACTTTGAATCAGCACACTGTTTTCTGGTTATGAGAAGATCTTTCTTTCTTTTTTTTTTTCTGACTGATTTTGTTGTTTCTGAAGAGAAGGCCATTTAGAGGGCTGCAGCAGAAATATGTAAATTAAATAAAATAGCAGTAAGCTGGGGAGAAAACAATATAACAAACCAGGATGTGCTATTTCAGCAGATATGGCCAACAGAAGAAAAGTTCATGTCAATTTATCCATTAAAAATCTTTTTGGAGCATTATGTAAGTGTCATTAAAAAAAAAAAAAAAAAAAAAGAACCCTGCAGTGGGCTGAACTGGGACATGTAAAGACTCAATACAACCAAGCTTCAAATACTTAAATATCTCAAACCACTTTTTTCTTATAGCAAATAAAACACAGAGCTACAGATGCTTTCTCATCTGTGTGTAAATGAAAGCAAAATTGTGTGAGTAGTTAGTATTCTTAGAACTTTTGGGAGCCAGTTTATATAAATGAAATCAAAGCCAATCTGTATCAGCACAGAAATAATTTTCTTAGGGCTCTTATTCTCTAGACTTTACAGAGCTGTACATACTCTTCCCTCTCTACCCCTCCCTCTGAGATAAAGAAGTGAAAAGAGCTCTTCAGGTTAAAAACCACTTCAAATAAATCTGGAAGAAGGAAGTTCAAAGGGATTAGAATACCACTTGTCTCATAAGCCTGCTATAGAACAGGTTTAGCTCATCCCTGCCCTGCTCTTTGTGCTCCCATAGTGCATCTTGAAATTTATCATGCTACTTTATGTTTCTACATCTATCTCTGCCTCCATAGTGTGAACTCTCTGATGGCAGGAACTGGGTTTTATTTAGATGGGGACAGTGTTTGTTGACTGAATGTATCTATAGTGTGTACATAATATCTAGATATTAATTATCATTAAATGATTTGAATTAAGCATCCTAAAGAAGATATTAAAATTCAGTAAGCAGCCCTGGCCGGTTTGGCTCAGAGGTAGAGCATGGGCCTGTGGTCCAGAGAGACCCGGGTTTGGTTCCCGCTAAGGGCATGTACCTCTGTTGCAGTCTGTCCATGGCCCTGGTTGGGTTGTGCGGGTGGCAACCACTCGATGTGTCCCTTTCACGTCAATGTTTCTCTCTCTCTCCCTCCCACTCTATCTGAACAACAACAAAAAACAAAACGAAAATAATGTCCTCGGGTGAGGATAAAAAAAAAATCAGTAAGCATATTTTAAAGCACTGAATGTAAGACAACACATATAAAGAACCAGGGATCAAAAATATTAGAAATGTGTAACTCTAGCTAAAGTCATCAATATAATGTAGCCCTGGCTGGTGTCATTAAGTTGGTTGAGTGATGTCACATGCACCAAGAAGTTAGGGTTCGATTCCCGGTCAGGGCACTTGCCTGGGTTGCAGACTTGATCCTCAGTAGGGGGCATTCAGGAGGCAGCTGATCGATGATCGATGTCTCTCTCTCATCGATGTTTCTCTCTCCCCCTCTCCCTTTCTCTCTGAAATCAATAAAAACATATATGAAAAAATAATGCTGCACTGACATTCAGATAATTTGATACTGTTTGGTTTATTTACTAAAATGTGTGGCTTTTAATAGACTTAATTTTTTTTGTTGTTGTTGTTGTTTTTTTAATCCTCACCCGAGGACATTTTTCCATTTTTTGTTCAGGTAGAGTGGGAGGGAGAGAGAGGAAGAGAGAGAGAGAGAGAAACATCGATGTGAAAGGGACACATCGAGTGGCTGCCACCCGCACGACCAACCAGGGCCGGGGACAAACTGCAACCGAGGTACGCGCCCTTAGCGGGAACCGAACCCGGGTCTCTCAGGACCGCAGGCCGACGCTCCAACCGCTGAGCCAAACCGGCCAGGGCTAGACTTCATTTTTTGATAGGTATCTATATGTATCTTTCTCTTATAACCCCATTTTCAAGTTGATTGCAATTCACACATTTTACTGACAGGAATAAAAGTTTGGGCAAAATGGCCAATACTTCTGACTACCAAATTACCTATTTCTAACCACAGAGAAACTGTTTTTTTCCTTTTCCTCATCTGTAAAATGGCAAGATTTCAAAAATGACATTAAAGATATCATAAAGATATCCAAACGTTGTCTTGGTGTGTGTCTCTCTGTATTACTTCCCACAGGCACACAGAAAAACCTTTGAAAACACACCAGTGCACAGAGGGCCTTCACTCTTTACCTCTTCCTCCCCACTGTCAGAAGCAGCCGTGCTTCCAAGGCAGCAACCCCCACATGAAATATGAGAGTGGAGGTGAAACAGCTCAATCAAAACAGCTTGGGAAAGGAAAGGAGGGTATGCTTGTCAGTGAAAGTCTCCATGGAAAGGCCAGAAAACATTTGTTTTTGCTTTAACATCCTGGACAAATAACCCTGTTCGAGGTCTGCTTACCTGAGCTTACAGGCCAAACACCAACCTTTAACCTTTCACAGACAGGCAATATGCACCCAGTTATTTGAAAAGTGCACTGTGAGAAATGTCAAGGTGCAGCTTAGAAGCATACTCTGGAGAGCAGAGCTGAGAGTAATTTTGAAAACCAAGCAGTTAAGAGACTGATGAAGTGGAATGCACAGGTAGAAGAAAAGCTTGCACTGCTTCAGCACAGGGGGGCTGTTTTGCTTCAGGCCAAAAGCCACAGACTGACCCAGCAGGATACAAATTACTCAGCTTTCTGAAATGGAATATGACTCTTTAGCTTCTCTCTACAAGGCTGCTGCTTTTGTTCTGATTAAGACTCACTCATTCTACCAGGCCCACTTCCATAAGCCTCCAGCTGACTCAGGCTGCCCTCAGTTAAGAACAATAAACATTGTTACAAAAAGAGAAAGAGAGAGAGGCCTTTTCTTAACACTCAGAATGGCAGTCCTTTAAAATTTTAAACCTGAATCTCAAATTAGAGCTACAGAAGAAAATCAAATCAACATAAACTCCCCATCTCCCAGGTCTGATAATGCTAGGCATTCCCCTTATTACATAAGAGAGAGAATTCATGAGCACGCATTTATTTCAAACTCACACATGCTACCTGGTTTAGAATCAAAGTATAATGTTAAGCCAGTTGAAAGAAAAAGAGCATTCTTTAAAATCCTGTTATTTGCTAGGAGAATTTAAAAGGGGGCATTGGAGTGAGCTACACTGGGCACCCATATTTAGGGGCAGAGTCTGCAGTTGGAGGTTCAGATAGGCCTTGGCCAACATTCTTCTCTGCTTTTGTATCTCCTAGGACAGCATCTCTAATAGTTAATGCACCATTTGGGGCCATTATAACTCCTTCTTATCTTAGGGTATTTTACAGTTTCCTTTTGTGACTGACCAGAGAAGTTCGGGATTTATATAAGTTAGTGTTTGCCAGATGCTAAGCATTGGAACTGTTCACCTGAGGGCCTGAGTAACAAACCTGAGACCAAAAAGACACGAGCACCCTGATGCAGAAAAGATTTCAAAAGCCCACTGGCTGAATATATCTAATACCCATTAAATCAACAGAGGAAACCCAGAAATTGACCTAAGACAATATGCTCAATTAATATTTGAAAAAGGTGGCAAGAGCATACAGTGGAGTCAAGACAGCCTCTACAGTGAATGGTGTTAGGAAAATTGGACAGCTACCTGCAAAAAAATGAAGCTAGACCACCAACTTACACCATACACAAGAATAAACTCAAAATGGATAAAAGACTTAAATGTGACTTGTGAATCCATAAAAATCCTTTAAAAAAAATGTAGACAACAAAATTTCAGACATCATATGCAGCAGATTTTCACTGATACAACACCTAAGGCAAGAGAAACAAAGGAAAAAATGAACACATGGGACTACATCAAACTAAAAAGCTTCTGCACAGCAAAAGAAACAACCATCAAAATGGAAGGGAACCCGCTATATGGGAGACCATAATTGCCAATGATATATCAGATAAGGGGCTAATTTCCGAAATACATAGACTATTCATTCAATTCAACAAAAGGAAGGCAAAGAACCCAATTAAAAAATGGGCAGAGGCCCTGGCCAGTTTGGCTCAGCGGCTGGAACATCGGCCTGCGGACCAGAGAGTCCTGGGTTCGGTTCCCGCCAGGGGCACGTACCAAGAAAACAATAATGGGCAGAGGACCTAAAAAGATACCTCTCCAAAGAGGAAACACAAATGGCCAAGAGACATATAAAAAAATGCTCAACATCATTAATCATTAGAGAAATGCAAATTAAAACAACGAGTTATCACCTCACACCTATCAGAACGGCCGCCATCAACAAATCATCAAACAACAAGTGCTGCCGAGGGTGTGGAGAAAAGGGGACTCTAGTATACTCTAGTGGGAATGTAGACTGGTGCAGCCACTATGGAAAACACTATGGTGTTACCTCAAAAAGTTAAAAATTGAACTGCCATTTGACCCAGTGATCCCAGGGAATATACCCTAAGAAACCTGAAACACCAATCAGAAAGAATATATGTACCCCTATGTTCATAGCAGCACTATTTACAGTAGCTAAGATCTGGAAATAGCCCAAGTGTCCATCAGTAGATGAGTGGATAAAAAAGCTGTGATACATATATGCAATGGAATACTATGCAGCTGTAAGAAAGAAAGATCTCTTATCCTTTGAGATGACATGGAGGGGCCTGGAGAGTATTATCCTAAGCAAAATAAGCCAAGCAGAGAAAGACAAATATCACATGATCTCACTTATTTGTGGAATATAATGAACAAAACAAACTGATGAACAAAATAGACCCAGAGACATAAAAGTAGGGTACAGACTGACAAACCTCAGAAGGAGTGGGGAGGAGAGGGAAGAGATAAACACAAAACTTATATGCATGTATGCATAACCAATGGACATAGACAACAAAGCTGGGGACAGGGTGGGGGATGGAGGGTGGGGAGGAGGGTATCAATGAGGGGAAAAAGGAGAAACATCTGGAACAAAAATAAATTAATAAAAATTTTTTTTAGAAAAAGAAATCAACAGAGGACACATATTTCCACAATGGGGGTAAAGACTGCAGCTGTAACACTTTTTCCAGATCTTCAGATAACCATCCTCAATGCTTATTCAGGAATGTGGGTTATTAGTGGTGGAAAGAATGGGCTGGATTGAAAGGAAAGCTGGAGACATACTATACTGTGGACAGGGGCTTTACCTAACAGGTTATTCTATTGAGACCAGCCTGAGACATCAAATTGCCTAGTCATCTACATTCCTAGGATTCTGGAAGGAAGAATGGGTCTCTGTCATTGAATTACCTCAGGACTCTAGGAAGGCCTCAATCTCTTAGGAGAAAAATCTTTTTTTTTTTAATTAATTTATTTTTGTTACAGACGTTTCTCCTTTTTTCCCCATTGACACCCTCCCCTCCATCCCCTGGAGGAAATCTTGATACCAGTAACATCTACCCTCTCAAAGAGAATTTCTGTTCTCTATGTATGACAAAGGAATCAAGACTGCCAGCTCCATGAGGGCAGAGACCATGTCATTCTCAATGACCAATGCATTTCTAAAGCCTAGGACTGTAAGCACCCAATAGATACATTTTGAAGGAAGGAAGGGACTAACTCTGCAAGCTACTTTATTGATTCAGCTCCAGTCAAAACACTGTTCTGACCAAAAGACAGGGATAACCTAGCCTAGCACAAGCCCTTGCCAAGCATAGGCATATCACCACTGTTGCAGCAAATAAACTTGGGCAGAGGGCCAGGTGGTGTCGTGGCACTAAGAAGAGTCTTCTTCCAAAGGAAAAGTATCCTTGGCTGAAGGAGAAACAAGCAGCCAGTCATGCTCCTTAGTGGCATGTTACAATTATGGAAAATGCACAATACAGCTCACCCTGTCATAGGCTTCAACCAACTTCAGGCTTATAAAGCTATATGAATAGAGATCTACTTTTCCTGACAATGTAGAAAGGCCAGGTCACCTATATTACACTTAAAAAAGGTAGGGATTGCCCTGGCTGGTGTGCCCAGTGGTTAGCACATTAGCTTGCAGAGCAAAGGGTCTCAGGTTCGATTCCAGGTCAAGAACATGTACCTGGGTTGCACATTTGATTCCCAGAGCGTGCGGGAGGCAACCAATCAGTGTCTCTCTCACTTCGATTCTTCTCTCTCTCTTCCCACTCCATCCCTCCCCTCCATGCTCTTGAAAAATTAAAGCAATGAAACAAATATCTTCAGGTGAGGATTAACAATAACAAACAAATGTAGGAACTGAGATCCCGCTTGACAGAGGTTTAAAGAAGCCAGCAGAGACCACAAACCTGCTGTCCACTTGGTCATCTTGGAATTAGACAAGAGTTTAACAAAACAGGATTTTATGTTATATTATAATGACTACTGCTAACATTTCCTGAATTGTTATTTATGCACCTGGAAGTAGGTTAAGCATTATGCATGAACATTTTATTTAATCCTCACAACAATCCCCTGAGAGGCACTGTCATTCCTATTTTGTAGATGAGGAACCTGATGAAAGCTGGGTCTCAGAAACACTAACCAGTATATAATAGAACCAGGACTCAGATTTGGGCTTGAAACTGACTCCTGAGTGCATGCTCCATGCTCTTGGCCACTCTGCCTTCTGCCTCTTGCTCAGTTGATGAATAGGTAGGTGATCAAGACCAATTCTTCTCTCTAATACTTATCCAGTACTGTCTGGAACCAAAAGTGTTTACAGGATCTTAACTATATGGGCTGACTTTTTTTAAGGATAAAGGACCAGAAAGTTAAGTTCAAAATGCAGGCCCCTAAACCAAGAGCTATGCATTTTGACCCAATTTCTTCAATACTACTCACCTGAGGAAAAAAAATGTCCAAACACTAACCACACATGTAGTTCTTGGTCATGTTCCTGTCAATTCCACATAATGCCTTGAAGTGGAAACTGTTCCAATTAGTAAGATTTTTATACAATCTCCAAAATAAGCCAAAAGGCTTTGCTTTGGCCCTGCAATTGTTATTTTGTTTTTATAAACTCCACTATCTTATTATTTTCTCCTTTGAGGACTTCCTGAGGAAAGTTAACTTAAGAACGTTTTTAAGTTGAATTGGATTTACTGCCCAATTATGCCATTTTCTTATCCCTCTTCACTTTGTTAGGAAATGTTTGTGTTTGCATGTTTCTAAAAGGGAAAAAGGAACCCACCAATATTATAGTTTTCCAAGATAGAGAGAAGGACTTAAGATGATTATCTTTTACTAAAAAGTATTTAGTTACTTCACTTCATTGGGAGAGAGGCTACCTGTATAGGATTCTGACTGGTCTTACTTAACTCAATTAAATTGTGATATAACAAGATACCACAGAGTTGCACAATGCTAGCTGAATTTTAGAATCAAAAAGCTTGCATGGTTTGTGCTAATAACCAGAACACTCTACCTTCCCCCAGCTGCCATGTACTCAAGTCATTATCCTACAATCTAAGGAGACAGATTTAGGATTAATAATTTATTACCTCCCTGTACTGCAATGTAGTTAAGAATGTAGGACAGTTTGGCAGGAGAAACTTCCTCCTGAAGGCTCATTGCTATGAGATATATTCCATTAGTCATCCACCTTAAATTAGGTGCCCAGCAGATACAAGAAAAGCAGGGATACAATGCCACCTAAACAGTCTCCTGAAAATGCTTTTCTCCTGAAGATAATACTGATGCATGTTTAAAATATATTATGCTCTTAAAGAAAAAAAGATATCACTTGGTCTGACTGGTACAACACGGGCTACAATCCTCAAAGTACAACCAAAGGGTAGGAAAAAAGGAGGAAAGTGAGTTCAGGTGCCCTCTGTCTATTAGGAGCAAATACAAAGAGTTATGAGATCAAAAAGAGAATTAGTGGAGAAAAGACTTCTTGCCAAACCAGGAGCTGTCTTGGTCCTATCTGCAGTCTCTGTGGGGTTTGAGGGTGATAATTAATCTCTCCCACCCTGAGTTTGGGACAAATTAAAAAATAAAACATGGCAGTTAGAGGTAGATAGAGATCAAAATATCATCATTACAAGAAGCAATAACATGACCGAAGAACAGAGCTTAGAAGTCCAATTACAATGGACTTTCTAATACTTTCCTATACAGAATGAAGTTTACCCAATGGGACAAAGGCAGGCTGTCCTACCATTTAGAATATGGCAGGGAGAGAACACATGCAAATCCTGAAGATTCCATACAACAGGATTCTTTTCCATTCTCACTAATCAGAAAAACCAGTCTTCCATTCATGAAGATAGCCAGAGAAAAGATAGAAAAAAAGAGCAAAAACTGCCCTGGTCAGTTTGGTTCAGCAGTTAGAGTGTCACCTGCAGACTGAAGTCTCCTGGATTCAATTCTGGGTCAAGGGCACATACCTGGGTGGCAAGTTTGATCCCTAGCACTGGTTGGGGTCCTGCAGGAGGCAGCCAATTGATGTCTCTCTCTCTCCCCCTTCCTCCCTATCTAAAATCAATAGAAAAGTATCCTCAGGGGAGGATTAATAAAAACAAACCAAAAAAAGAGCAAAAATTTTCTTCCAAATATTATTCCCTCCTGGGAAGTGAAGTGCCCATTAATGGTCTGAGATTGAAAACCACAGTAGGGCCCTGGCCAGTTTTGCTCAGTGGTCAGAGTGTCAGCCTGTGATCCAGAGAGACCTGGGTTCGGTTCCCACTAAGGGCACATAACTCAGTTGCAGTTTGTCCCCGGCCCTGGTTGGTCGTGCAGGTGGCAGCCACTCCATTTGTCCCTTTCACGTCGATGTTTCTCTCTCTCTCTCTTCCTCTCTCTCCCTCCCACTCTATCTGAACAAAAAATGGAAAAATGTCCTTGGGTGATGATAAAAAAAAAAAAAAGAAAACCACAGTAGGAAAGAATGATTCTCCTTAGCATGTATATTCCAACGTGGTGCTATTTCCAGCATTATCTTTAGGCTAACCCAACAAACTTTTACTGTTATCTACTATGTGCCAGATGCTAGGTATGTAACTATGAGTAAGACAGTTTCATGAAACAGACAGATAGCAAGTAATCATAGTAGACTTCTGCTCCCAGCCATGATGGAAAAACTGGTACCAGACTCATCATCTACCATAAATAACTATAAAACTAGACAGAATATAGAAGACAATTGTTTTTAGGAGATAAGACAACTGTTTTTAGCAGTGCAAGGCTATAACCCCTGAAAGACGGGAAACCTGAAGTGAGCCCTACAACTGCCCAGTTCTCTATTAGAGACAACTTCCCAACCAGTGCACAGAAAGCTGGAACCCAAACAGAGGTCCTCACTGAGCCCAAGAAGCAGAGATCTGAGTTTGGCTAGAATCTGAGTGATAAAACACTGAAAAAGAAGGAGTTGTGAAAAGAGGGGGCAGGGCCACAGAAACCCACTGGGAGGGTCCCCTGCCTGGCTGAGGGGTGGGATATAAAGGCACAGGGCAAGACCACCTGAGGCTTATTAGAGAGTTGATATTACAGGGTTGAGAGGGAAACAGAATCACCAGAGGTCAAGCAGTGCTGGGGGAAGGAGGTAGGAGGATTTTGGAATTCCAGCTCTGCCAGAGCAAAGAAATCACATTAACACTGTAGATCAGCAACCAGAAAGGCTTCACATTCTAGAGCAAGACCTACTCAGAACCTCTCTTCACAAAGCCTAAAACCCCACAGAATAATGTGGTATAATAATAGAGAGATGTATAGACACTATATCAGAACATTAAAGAACAAGTTCAAATCAGGGGACTCAGGAAAAGCATTACAAAGGAGCTTATGTTTACCTGAATCAGAGTACATCAGGCAGAATGATAACAGCAGACGCAGAGGAATGGAGCACCATGCCTGGAAACGTGAGATGGCACTCCATGAACAGTGACTTGAATGTGGAGGAGAGAAAGGAATATAGAATGACTCAGGGATTTCTATCTCAGAATATGAGTGGAGGTGGTCTTTTCAGTTGCATGGGATAAAAGAGGAGGAAGAAGGGTAAAAGATTATGGGTTCAGTTTTGATATATTAAGTTGGAGGTAGCTGTGAGACATCCAGTTAGAGATATGTAACACAGAGGTAGCTATGTGGTTTGTAACCCAGAGAGTAGTGAATGAACACTTATAGATATGGGAGTAGTGGATACACAGGTTACAATTATGGGGGGAAATGAAATTGCCCAGAGACAGCACACAAGAGTGAAACAAAAAAGGGTAGAAACAGAACCCCGAAGAACAAAACATTTAAGGGACAAGTTAAGAAAGAAATGAGGGGAAAATAATTAGAAAACTTTCCCAGCCAGTGTAGCTCAGTGGATTGAGCATCATCCCATGGACTGAGAGGTCCCGGTTCCATTCCTGGTCAGGGCACATGCCCAGGTTGTGGACTTAACCCCGAGTAGAAGGCGTGCAGGTAGCTGATCAAAGTTTCTCTCTCACATGGATGTTTTTATCTCTCTCTCCCTTCCTTTTTCTCTAATCAAATCAATAAAAACTTTTTTTTTTTTAAGGGAAGCATAATGCATTGGCTGGAAGGAGAACAAAGTAAAGTCTGGTGTAACTTAAGGTAACTGAGGAAAGGGTCTCAAGAAAGAATTATGCAAAGGTGCCCAATGACAGATGTTAATTAAGTAAGGTAAAAACTAAACGTCTCTAACTAGGAAGGTAACTGGTTACCTTGGCAAAAGCCAAGGTTTGATCAGAAGCCAAATCTCACTAGATTTAGAGGAGGACAGCAGTGGGAGAATGGGGACAGCATATGTGGTCTCCTCTCTCAGAAAAAGCTTCACTGGCTGAGAAGACTAAGTCAGGGACCTGGCTAGAGATTCCTCACACAAAAACACACCTGGTTTATAAATATTTATTGAATGAATATATCATTTTTTTTCTATCCTCATGCAAGGACATTTTTCCATTTTTTGTTCAGATAGAGTGGGAGGGAGAGAGAGAAAGAGAGAGAGAAAAAAACATCAACATGAAAGGGACACATCGAGTGGCTGCCACCCACACGACCCTTCCAGGGCCGGGGACAAACTGCAACCGAAGTACGTGCCCCTTAGCGGGAACCAAACCAGGGTCTCTCTGGACCACAGGCCGACGCTCTAACTGCTGAGCCAAACCGGCCAGGGCAAATGAATATACCATTTTTAAAAAATGAACAAATGAATGATTTGTACCCATCTGATTGTTTACCAGTCCTTGTTTCTTACTGTGTCTGTCTGTCTATCTGCAAACTGGATATGTATTATGTGTAAGCCAAGTTCCATTTCCTCCATAAAGAACATTTCCTCCCTGATTTTTCTAAACTTCAATAACCTCCTCTACTATAGTAAAAAAGACAGACAATAACAAGTGTTACTGAGGACATGGAGAAACTGGAACCCTCATACATTGCTGGTATAAATGTAAAATGGTGCAGATACTGTAGAAAACAAAAGGGTAAAGAGTTCCCATATGATCCAACAATTCCACTCCTATGTCTATAAACAAAATTTGGTATATCCATACCATTATTTGGCCATGAAAAGGGATGAAGTACTGATACATGCTACAACATGAATGAACCTTGAAAATATCATGCTAAGTGAAAGAAGCCAGACACAAAAGAGCATATACTATGAGTTCATTTATAGGATATGTCCAGAAGAATAGAAAATCCAGAGTCAGAAAATAGATTAGTGGTTTCCAGAAGCTAGGAGGAGGGAGGAATAGGAAGCACAGCTAATTAGTACAGGGATTCTTTTGGGGAGAGGGCTAAAAAAACACTGTGGAATTATCTAAATATAATCTAAATAATCTAAATAAAAAAATAATAACCTCCTCTAATCTCTTACTACAGAACTCCTAAATTCTACCCATCTATTTAGCACAACTTCATATTGAGTGAAATTACTCTCTTCAGTGAGAGATTCCTTGAAAACAATCACATCAATTTTAGCCTGGACTATTTCATTCACTTCCTAATAGATATCCTACTCTTGCCCTGACATTCCTCCCCTTTTCATCTTACTCCCATTCCCACTATTATCATTCTTCTATAGCCCAGCAAAACGATCTAGAAATTTACCAGTATTATTCTTCTGCTTAAAATTTTCAAAAGCTGCCAATTCTCTAAGGCAATGTTCTCCAAGGTAGAGTGCTTGCTTACAAGAGATGCACAAGACAAATCACTGGGGTATGATAAGAAAATATTAGCACTATTTATAGGTTTTTTAGTTGATCCCTTAAAATTTTGGTTTTTGGCAACTCTTATATACGTAAGATATTATTAGTACAACGGTACTTGTTATAATGTATGAATAAACATATATTGGGTTACATCCTCAACTTTTTTAATGGATTAGAGAGCATAATTAATAAAAGTTGTATACCACCTACTTAAAAAGATTAAAATCAAAGCTTCTTTGCATGGCATACAAGATCCTTCATGACCTGGCCACCATCTACCTCTTCAGAAGCTGCCATTCCAGCTTTACTCTATATTCCGGCAACACTAAACTGCTTATAGAGTTTCTGCTATATACCAGGATGTTTCACACTTCTGTGCCTTGTTCTTACATTCCTGTTGCCAGATAATACAACTGCCCAACAATCACCACCCTCAATTGTAGGGAAGTTGTAGTAATGTTTTGCAACACAGTTTTGCAACACAGAGTGAGTGTTGATGAATGCCCTCCCTCTAAAGGCGCTCTTGAGGCAAATTCCTAAAAGGGGAATTACTAAGTCAAAGAACATCAACTTTTTGAAGATCCTGATATTTATGCCAAAAAACTTTCTGTTCCAATTCCCCAGCACAATATGAGGGCAATCACATTACCCCTTGGCAGCACTAGATATTTCTACATTAATTTTCATCAATATGATGAATTAAAAAGGATTTCTTGCCCTGGCTGGTTTGGCTCAGTAGTTGGAGCATCGGCCCACAGACCAAAGAGTAGTGAGTTCAATTCTGGTCAAGGGCACATACCTTGGTTATGGTTCAGCCCCTGACCCTGGTGAGGTTGTGAGGAAGGCGACAGATCAATGTGTCTCTCTCACCTCGATGTTTCTCTCCCCACCCCCGCTGGCTCCCACGCTATCTGAAAATTTAAAAAAAAGGAAAAATATCCTCAGGTGAGAACTAAAAAAAAAAAAAAAAAAAAGATTTCTTAATCTGTAGTTCTTTGGTTAATAATAAGAATAAACATTTTTTAAAATGTTTATAAATCATTTGAATTTCTTATTTATGGTACTCTGTTTATGTCCTTTATTCATTTTTTTTCTATTAGAATATTGTGTTTCTTAAAAATTTGATGAGAAAGAGATCTAATAAATTAAAATATATAACTAATCTGTCATGTGTTGCTTGCATACTCCCTCAGTTTGAATACACCTGGTTCTTGGTTCTTCCATAGTAAAAGCTCCAAAGATTCCTAAAACGGGAGTGGTACAATGTAATCTCCACCAGAACCACTCCTAACAATACCAACTTTGCACTTCTATACTCAATCTGCTCACTAGGATGCTGTTTTTAAGTACCAAGCTCAAGGAATACTAAGACTAGCCCAATGAGCCCATAGTGCTATGTTTAATTAAGACTGAAAAATACAGGAAAACTTGGCAATGCTTCTTCCTCCCCTGTACTTGGAATCCCACAAATAACAAGCCACTTAAGCTTTAGTGTGGACAAACCTGGGTTTAGAATCCTGGCTCTACCATGTTCTTGCTATGTGAACCTGGTCAAATCATTTTGCCCCTCTGAACCTTAATTTCCTTATCCATAAAATGAAAATAAAACTATCAGTTTTAGATTTATCCTGAGGATTAAATAAGATATGTAATTTTTTTTGTTTGTTTTTTATCCTCACCCAAGGACATTTTTGCATTTATCTTCAGATAGAGTGGGAGGGAGAGAGGGAGGGAGGGAGAGAGAGAAACATCGAGTGGTTGCCACCCACACAACCCCAACCGGAGCCACGGATAAACTGCAATCAAGGTACATGTCCTTAATGGGAACTGAACCCAGGACCCTCAGGTCTGCAGGCCGACGCCTAAATGCTGAGCCAAACCGGCAGGGGCAAGATATGTAATGTTTATAACCAGGAGTATAGTATGCTGTGGGTGCATTTCAAAAGATGCGGTTTTCCCATTCTGATGATGCTAAATCAGTAACTTATTTAATTCAAATGATCTTACATAAAATGGTAGCCTGAAATAGCTGTCCCAGCAAAGCATCATCTGGGTAAAAAACATTGAGGTCAGCTGTCAACTGCAATTTGCACTGCTATAATTATGCAATCATGACCACCACTGCAAGACAACAAAAACCCCCAAAGCTGATGTTACTGAAATTGCTAAATACAATAATTACTTGAGTCTCAAGATCATGATCACCAATTCCTTTAGGAAAGCAACAGAAACCTTTGTAATTATAGGAGCAAAAGTCTGATTAGTTATCTGACAGTGATCTCTACTACAGAAGCCTTTTGGTCACTGCCCAGGATGGCAGCATACTCAGAAGTCTTTCTCAAATTGCTACTTTCTCACATTTCATACTCTGAAAGAAACAATGTTAACCAAAGAACTAAAAGTGGGAAGGGGGGGGTGGGTTGTATTCTTTGAAATCTAGCATTCTTGGCACTCTTTTCTGGCAAGAGGCTCTAGCCTGGTGAAATAATCTCTAGGAGGAAAACACAGTTTAGAAATCTATCACCATGACCCCTTTCTATGAAAAAAGCAAGGAATACATTCTCCCTGTAATGTTGATTCTTTTAGGAAAGGAAAGAAAGCAAAGTATCATTTACTAAGGACCTACGTTCACAGTGCTGTACTATACTATTTAATTATGTTATCTCTCAAGTCAAGCTATGAGGTAGGTCTATCCTTCCTTACAGGCAACAGGTAATTTGCTCAAAGTTTTAAGGGGAAATATCCAGTTCCAGGTCCAACTGCCAGGTCTATCCAACTTTAATACCTTTCTCTTTTTATTACACCTTCAGCAAATCTCAAAATGAGCATGCCAATTCTCCCATATGAGAAAGAATCCAATTTAATTTTCAGTTCCAAAACAAAACAAATAATTCCAACTAAGTGTCCACCAATAGGCTGTTTCTATCAATTAGCACACTGCTTTTCTGCCTCCTACTAGTCTTTATTTTATTTAAGTATCCAAAGTCTTTATTTTTTTTATTTGTTATTATTTTTTTGTGGTATGTGCCCCTAGCAGGAACCGAACCCGGGTCTCTCTGGTCCGCAGGCCAACGCTCAACCACTGAGCCAAACTGGCCAGGGCTGCCTCCTACTAGTCTTTAAAATGTACTGAAGGACTCACACAAAATGCTCCTTTTAAATCTTAAATCTATAAAGAAAGCAGTACCTGTTGACAACCACAGCGCACTGAAGCAGAGGCAAGTATAAAACAGGTACAGGCTTCTCAACCACTTCACAGATGTCTGCCTACAAGGTCCTGATAAAGTCCAGGAAGCAGAACTTGGCTTGACTCCCAGCCTCTTCTCCATTGCCTTCCAGATAGGCAGAACCAGTCCACTAAAAGAAAGAAAATAAATAATAATGCCAAGTAATTAATAACTGATTCCTAGAAATATGGCATGCTAGACAGAGAACATGATAAATTAGAGGGAAAAAAATTTCAAGTTTGTCTTTCACTGCTCATCTCTGCCCATAAATTTTACACCTGAGCTTTGACAAAGCCTATAATTATCAGGATAAAAACATGCAAGGAATGTGAAATGAATCCACTGTAAAACCGAAACGCCTTATGTTCCATTATTTTCTAGTCTAAGAGTAAATCGTCTACCTGGAAGAATAGAACGAGTACCAGCCTGAAAAAAAGATGTGAGCTTCAGTTCCAGCTCTGCCTAACAGCTTTGTGACTTTGACCAAACACTTTCTTATTCATGAAAAGAGGTTGGACCTGATGATTTTATGTAGCTGTGTTTTTAAATTTCATGTGATTGTCTTTAGGCAGGGCATTTACTCTCCAGTTTGCTACTGCCCCCACGACTATTATCTTTAAAATTTATCCAATTTATACTTCAATGTCACCTCCCTGACCCCTAGAATAATTTGCAATTCCTGACTTGAATCCATATATATATTCAACAAATATTTACCCAGCCCCTATTATGTGCCAGACATTATACTGGCTACTCCAGAATCTAGGGGCTATTTAGGTCCCTTCCAAAGGAAATGATTTTCCATCAGTTTCTTCCTTCTTACACAACTTCTCTACATCATATAATTATATAAATCTTGGCATCATTATGAGAGTCGATCAAGTTCTAAAGAAGCAATTCAAAAATCTTCTGTCCTAAATGTGCACCTGTCATCCACATCTGGAAAATGGCACAGACTGACAACCCCCACCACCAGCCAACATACAGGGAGATTGGCATTGCATGGGTTGGATATCAACACTAACACCAGGAAATAGACAAACACACAGCTGCAAAACTGAGATACAGCCCAAAAAAAGGCTTTTACTAAGGCTTAAAGCATCTAAAGGCCTTCATTTTTCTCATTCATTTCCATCTATTCCTATTCCTAGTTGTTTTGTAGTTGTACATTAGGGAAAAGAGGGAGCAGAAAGGTGTGTGGGCCAGAGAATGCTCAAGAGATTAATAAATGGAGCCTAAATTAGAAATCTATCCAGCAACTTCTCTAGCCTCCAAGATGTAATGGATGAGGGGTGTGTGTGTGTGTGTGTGTGTGTGTGTGTGTGTGTGAGAGAGAGAGAGAGAGAGAGAGAGAGAATGTGTATATATCTTACCCAACACATTTCTGTCTACCACAAAAGGCTTTTAAACTCAAGGTTATTCAACACCTGCCATCAACAGTGTGACAGGTGGGCGATAGAAGCATTAAAGAAATGAATAGGTTTTAAAAACAGGAGTAATAAACACCATTGGATTAGCAAGCTGATTAGAAGTACAGTGTCTTACAAACCATACAAGAGAGAGCTATTTCCCTGTGAACTCCCAACCAGTCATTCCTATGAAACCTACAATTGCCCAAGGGCACAAATCACTGCTAGGATCCAGGCAAAGGCTTGCTGACCAGGGCAGGAACAACACATCACCAAAATCCAAATGGTTGGTTATAGAATCAAAGGTAACAGCCTAAGGAGAGAACACACACGCCCACAATACTTGACAAATGAAAATCTAGAAAAGCTTGCAACAGTTCTGGCATTTGGGGCGTTACAAGTACACGCGAAATAAAAGCACTCTCTGTTGCAGCAGCTGTTCAGACACAGCAGGGGGTAATGTTTAGTTAATACTTCAGGTTGATGGGGAATGTATCATAGTTCAGTCTGTCAGCTACATACGTGGAACTCCACTTATGTACACAGCGATAAGATATGCTTGAACAACGACGGAGCAAGTCTGAAACAGCCTAATCACCTGGTGTATGTAATCAACAATAAAGCTCCCTTTTTAAAAAATAAAAGTCTCAGATATTTGGGAAAGTTACAGAACAGACTGTCATGAATAAATAGCTTTGCTTATATTTGCAGACATTGTTTTCCAAATAGCTGGAAAAACGAACAGATTGTTTGGGGGGCGGGGGGGGGGGGTAGTCATCTTTCCAATTTGTTCCTAGCTTCCAGTCTGTTAATCACATAAAGCACAATTAGAGTCAGCTAATGCTATTCACCTACTGCATCTATTGTCGCCGGGCACAACCACAAGGTGAGAGAAGGCAAAGCTTTCCTGGAATGCTGCCTGAAGTTCTCTCTTTTGACTTCCTTCATTTCACCTTTGTGCTCCCTGCGGCCACCACAGGACCCCTCGGTGGGGCACAATTTTCCAAGTCCTGGGTTAGGCTGATTTCGCATAGTAATGTACACGTCGTGCTCAGCCCCGCCCTCCTTAATCTGCATCAACTTTCCATCTTGGTGGAAACACGAAACACCAGAGACAGCAGCGAAGGGCGAAGCTGCAGAAGTCGAGGGAGGTAAGACAACGGCGCCCGGAGCCGGTCTGTCCGTCAGGGGCTGGAGGGAACTGCAGGATCAGGCCCCGGCCTGAAAGAAGAGCAGTGCAGCCTGTGACTCGACCTCCGCACCTGTAAAGCCAGAAGCAGCTGGCTTGCGCTAGCCGGGACAGAAGCTTCACCTCCGGGTCCCAACACCCGGCCAGCTCAGCCCCAGAAATAGCCCGTTCCGCTTGCCCCTCCCCTGAGCTCGTGGTCCTCGGCCAGGCAGCCAGCCGCCTCGGGCCACCTACCGGGGCTCAGGGACACACAGCGGGGCCCCCGCTATCGGGTGCTTCCGCCTCCTCCTGGTCCATGGGGTCGGGGCCCCAACCTCCGCTCCCCTCACCCAGAGGAGGAGGAAGAGGGAGAAGGTAGGGCGGGCTTCCCACCCGGCAGCTCCCTCTCGCCTCAGCCTCCCTGGACAGCGACGGCGGCCGGAAACGCCGCCTCCTCCCACCTCCGGGGCTCAACCCGGAAACACACTCTTCATGCTAAGCAAGCCCTCCTGCCCTACCCCCCGGAACTCAATTCCAGCCACGAGACCGAGGGGAAGGAGGGGAAGGGCTGGAAGGTAGGACTACCTACGGGCAAAGAAACCTGAGCCTCCAGGCTGTCGCCTCCCGCTCTCCAGAGGCAGTCTGCACCTTCGCCTGCCCTGCACGAGCCCGGGGCCCTAGGTTCGGGCAATACCCACAAGCAAGATGGCGGCAACGGCAGCACCTCCTACGGCTTAGCGCCCCTCCGTGCTATTGGCCAGAACTTGGAGTGAAGCCGCCGCGGATTGGTCGAGAGCGCTGCGGGGGTGGGGGTGGAGCTGCAGCAGCCTGGAGCCCCGAGTGGGCAACGCGGCGTGAGCAGCGGCCCCAGGCTCCCGGAGCATCGCGCTCGGAGAAGACCTCGCCGCTCCGGGCCGCAGCCTGGTGAGCTCAGCCCCCTTCAGGCCCTCCCCTACATCCCAGCCGGAGCCTCTCCGAGCCGGCGCTGATCGACGCCGACACACCCCGGAGACCCTATCGTGACTCCATCGCGCCATATCGCGACATCATCGTGCCCTGTCGAGACTCCATTTTGTCACAGCTCTTTTTAATATATAGCTATATATTTTTTTAATTTGCCCTGTCATCTTTGAGGGCTGTCCCATGTCGTGATTTTGCCGTGATCTCTCCGTGACATCACCGCGCCATCGTGAAGTGTGATCTCATCGCTGCCCTGTCGTGACTTCATCAATGTCGTGTTGTGACCTGGCTGCGGCGGGACAGGTGGTGACCGCCAGGAACCTTCCTCCCCTTCTCATCTCCCCATCTCAGCAGCCCCTCTTCGATTATCCGGCTTTTGGATTCTCCGTTGTCTTGGGAGCTACCCAGGACCCTTTCTTGCATCTCCAGCCCCTGCCGGCATCCACAGACTGGTAGTGGGGCGGGGAGGGTGAGGAGAGGAAGAGCAAGCGGTAATTCTGCTGCTCCTTCTTCTTCTGCCGCTGCTGCTGCTGCTGCTGCTGCAGCTTCTGCTCGAGGGAGGGAAAGGAGAGGAGGGAAGGAGCCTGCGGGGGCGACTGAGAGCCCTGGCTGGAGGGGTGGGGTCCCCAAAGGAGCCTCCAAGCCTTCGCTGCCCTGCGCCCTGTGCCCTCACTTCAGCTGAGGCTTGTGTCCTGCCTCTTCTGAAGAAAGGAGGGGAAAGGAAACCTAGGATGCCCTTTTCCCTCTTGTCAGCCTGAGTGCGGATAATCGAACTTCACCCTTGTATGTCTCCATTCCTGCTTGTCTGTCCTCACCACTCCCTCCCTGTGTGCCTTAGTGGTGGGAGATAAAACTAGGCTTCTGGTGCCAGGGGACAGCTGAATAGTGGGGCCAGCCCCCTCCAACCCCTAGTAGGTTGGTGAGGAGAGCTGTCCAACTGAGCAGCAGGGTGCATGGTCCTTTCATTCTCACTTTCTGGAGGTGACCTTGGACCAGGGTCCCTTCATCCCTAAAGATTTGAAGGTCCAGCCCCTTAAAGGGAGGTCAGTCCTGAGGAGCCCATCCCTCCTGGTCCTCCCCTCCTTCTGTGCTAATCCCTCCTTCCATCTTCCACTCCCACCCCCATGCCTGCCCCTCCTCTGCAGAGGGATGCTCAGTCCCTCTTGTGTTCACAGTTGGGCAAGACGGGCATCATGGCCTCGGATTGTGAGCCAGCTCTGAATCAGGCAGAGGGCCGAAACCCCACCCTGGAGCGCTACCTAGGAGCCCTCCGTGAGGCCAAGAATGACAGCGAGCAGTTTGCAGCCCTGCTGCTAGTAAGGAGCTGGCTGAAAATTGGGAGGAGGGAAGGGCTGGGTGGTTGGGCCCCCCTAGGAATGGGGTCAACAAGTCCCCAAGGATATTTCAGTGGTGCTGGCAACCCTGGAGTCACCAAAGTAGGCCCAAGATGCCTCTTTGGACTGAGTAAAGGGGTAAAGGGGAGAATGGGGGTGAATAATGCTTGTGGCCCTAGGAGCTGCCTGGGTCTGCTCTCTGAGGTGTCCCAGAGCAGATGGGAGCTGACTGATAGGGTAACAGCAGCAGGTAGTAACTAGTGCAGAGTACTTGAGTGCTGGGGATGATTGTTCTGGGGGTGGAAAGAATAGCAGGACTGCAAGTGACCGGGAAGGGGTCCCAGGGGATGGCCAGGATTGCAGTAGGTAGGATGAGGGTAAGGGAACTGGCTCTGGGCTTAACTCTATTGGAGGAACCCAAGCTGGGGACAGCAGAGCAGAAGCTGCAGTGCTAGGAAGGGGGGTTGATGTGTGGGGGGTGAAGGGAGGAGGGAGTACAGCCCGCTGCTTGTTTGCCATGGCAACAGGGAGAAGGCTCTGGAGTCAAGGGCTCACACTGCAGCAGAGGAGGTGTTTAGGTGAAATATAAGGGGAAATGTTTTGACAGGCAGAGTGGCGAGGCACAGGAGCCATTTCCCCTGAGAAGGTGCCAGGAATGGATCAGAGACTTCTCTGGAGGGAGCAATTAGGATGGGACTCTAAATCCTTGGAGGATTTTAAACACAGAGTTCTAAGCCCCTTCCAACTCAAGTTGCGGGTATCTAGATTAGACATCAGGAAGAACTTCCCAACTGATCAGGTGATGAAATGGCAAAATGAGTAGTCGTGGAGGCCTGGATCTCCCTTCCACGGAGTTAATGATAGATGAGGATCCTAGAGGCCATACCTGTCTATCTCCAGGGAGAAGGAAGGAGCTAGATGAGGCTCCTGACCCCAGAGGGAGTCCTGTTACTTAACCTAATCAATGCCCCAGTGTGCAAGGGACAGTCATTGCCACCTCTTTCATCCTGCTGATAGCACATACTCCCCTTCAGGTGACCAAGGCAGTAAAAGCAGGTGACATCGATGCCAAAACTCGGCGGCGGATCTTTGATGCCGTGGGCTTCACCTTCCCCAATCGTCTCCTGACCACCAAGGAGGCGCCAGATGGCTGCCCTGACCACGTTCTTCGAGCCCTGGGCGTGGCCCTGCTGGCCTGCTTCTGCAGTGACCCTGAACTGGCTGCCCATACCCAGGTCCTGAACAAGATCCCTATCCTTAGCACCTTCCTCACAGCCCGGGGGGACCCTGATGATGCTGCCCGCAGGTCCATGATTGATGATACCTACCAATGCCTGACGGCTGTGGCAGGTACACCCCGTGGGCCCCGGCACCTCATTGCTGGTGGCACCGTGTCTGCCCTGTGTCAGGCATACCTGGGGCATGGCTATGGCTTTGACCAGGCCCTGGCACTTCTGGTGGGGCTGCTGGCTGCTGCTGAGACACAGTGCTGGAAGGAGGCAGAGCCTGACCTGCTGGCCGTGTTGCGGGGCCTCAGTGAAGATTTCCAGAAAGCTGAAGATGCCAGCAAGTTTGAGCTCTGCCAGCTGCTGCCTCTCTTTCTGCCCCCGACAACCGTGCCCTCTGAATGCCTCCGGGATCTGCAGGCCGGGCTGGCACGCATCCTCGGCAGCAAGCTGAGCTCCTGGCAGCGCAACCCCGCACTAAAGCTGGCAGCCCGCCTGGCGCACGCCTGTGGCTCCGATTGGATCCCGGCGGGCAGCTCCGGGAGCAAGTTTCTGGCCCTGCTGGTGAATCTGGCGTGCGTGGAGGTACGGCTGGCACTGGAGGAGTCAGGCACAGAGGTAAAAGAAGATGTGGTGACTGCCTGCTATGCCCTCATGGAGTTGGGGATCCAGGAATGCACTCGCTGTGAGCAGTCACTGCTTAAGGAGCCACAGAAGGTGCAGCTTGTGAGCATCATGAAGGAGGCCATTGGAGCTGTCATCCACTATCTGCTGCAGGTGAGGGTGCAGTGATCCACAAAGGGAATCCACTGTGTGGGGAGCCAGTAGGCAAGGGAAAGGAGGAAGTAAAACTCCTGCACCTTCATGTAATGGGGAGACAGTGAAGATGCTCTTACCAAGGGCTGATCCTGTAGCACTCCCAGGAGTAATGTGTGACCGAGCCTCCCTCCTTCCCTCCCTGTGCCTCCACACAAGCACCATACCACACACCATATGTGCACTCACATCACAGTACACATGCGCGTGCACACAACACAGTAACCTCCCACTCGCAACCCTCCCCCCAGGACACACACGCACGCACGCACACAAAGTCGAAGCCGTCTATTCTGCTCAGTCTATAACATTGTTTTACACATGTGCACATAGGAAACCCCACAGGGAAAGGGAGCAGGGCTGCCTGGTTCCTGCTCTCTGTCGAGGTTCAGGTAACTCCTCCCAGGTCAGAGCTGCTGTAGAGGGAATGTTTACTTAGCTCCGGACCTCCGAGTTTCCTTCTAGCCCTGAGATACTTTAGAGGTGGCAGGACGGGGGAATGCTAGTCCCAGCAAGTACAAGGGCATGACATCTGAAGTCCAGTTGGCTCAGCAGACGTGCCTTGAGGGCCTGCCTTTGAAGAGCTCCCAAGCCAGAATTCCCTTCTAGTTGTGTTATTCCAAAGCTGGCTGGCATGCTGTCCAGGCAGGGGAGGGACTCTGGTCCTGCTCCATCTCAAGGGGTCCTATGGCAACAGGTGGGGCCAGAGAAGCAGAAGGAGCCCTTTGTGTTTGCTTCGGTTCGGATCCTGGGTGCCTGGTTGGCCGAGGAGACCTCATCCCTGCGCAAGGAAGTCTGCCAACTGCTGCCCTTCCTCGTTCGCTATGCCAAGACCCTCTATGAGGAGGCTGAGGAAGCCAATGACCTCTCTCAGCAGGTGGCCACCCTGGCTATCTCCCCCACCACCCCAGGGTCCACCTGGCCAGGGGATGCTCTCCGGTGAGTTTGTAGTTACAGTCTGTCCAGCCAAGATGTTTTAAAGAAAAGTGTAATACTACTCTCCCCAAAACTGGGCTGTGCCAGACTTCCTGATTGGGGCATGAGATTGCCTTGAGGGTTTCTGTATGTTTGAGAGAGCTTGTTCCCACAGGACTCCTGGGCTGCCAGGTCTCACTTGTCAACCCCAGATTTCTCTATAAGGAGAGAACTCATGCTTATTGAATATCATGGCAGACATTTATCTGTACCCTTTATCAGAACGATCTCATTAGGTACACACAGCCAATCTGTGACATAAGACTCATCCACATTTTCAGGATGAGAAAAAGGCTCAAGGAGATTAAAAATCCCTTGCCCGTACTCAACACCATGTGGCAGAGCCCAAGTCTGAGCCCAGGCCTGTGCATCTCCAAAGCTTGTACTTTTTCTGTGGCACCTATGAGAATGTGTCCTCCCCTACTTCCATTTCTTTTAGGTGGGGTACCCCCGAAAAGGGAATCTCTCCCCCCTCCTCACACATCTGTCCCTTCCATACCCCCAGGCTCCTTCTGCCCGGCTGGTGCCACCTGACAGTTGAAGATGGGCCCCGGGAGATCCTGATCAAGGAGGGGGCACCCTCACTTCTGTGCAAGTATTTCCTGCAGCAGTGGGAACTCACATCCCCTGGCCATGACACCTCAGTGCTGCCCGACAGCGTGGAGATCGGCCTGCAGACCTGCTGCCACATCTTCCTCAACCTCGTGGTCACTGCACCAGGGTTGATCAAGTGAGGCTGGGCAAGAGGTTGGAGGAAGCAGCGGGGGGACTACTCAAACTTGCCCCAAATCTCCTTCTCCTACTTTGTTCCCTGTGCCCATGGGTTCCTGTTAGAATTAGCATGAAAGGATCTCAGAATAGACAGAATCACCCCACACAAGGATGTGGCATCTCTGGAACCCTTTGGGCATGTCTGCAAATTCCACTCATAACCCAGTCTCTGCTCCCCAGATGCCATGAATGGAGCCCAAATTAACTCCACCCTGCTGCCTAATTTCTTGCCAAATCCTGGCGTGGTGAAGCTGGGAGCCCACGATCCCAGGTTTATCCAGGGTTTGGTCTGGCTCTATCAACACCCCCCAACCCCCAACCCCCCCCACACATATACACACAACATCCTCTCATCTTTACCTCCCTTTCTTCCCAGGCGAGATGCCTGCTTCACATCTCTTATGAACACCCTGATGACATCGCTACCTGCACTCGTGCAGCAGCAGGGGAGGCTGCTTCTAGCTGCCAATGTGGCCACCCTGGGCCTCCTCATGGCCCGGCTCCTTAGCACCTCTCCAGGTAAGTCCTGAGGACCCAGTTCTAATGGATGGGGACAGACAGCCCAGGCGGACCTGTTGGCCACTGGGTATGTCACCATTTTCAGAAAATGGTTTTACAGAATTTTCCAATCCAAAGGAACTCTTTGAAGTATGTCTTCATCCCCCACCCCACCCTACCCATCGAAAACGATAACATTCTCTTCCTTCTGAAGACTTTTAAGGCAAGGTCTGGTGGGTGTAAGTAGAGGCCTACTCAGAAAATCCAGCAGCCCAAGGAATCTGAATCCAGTGTTTTCAAGGTGGAGCCACCCCCAGCCTTGAGTCAGAAACCTGACTTCTCTCCATTGAGGTTTTTCTCTGCTTGACACCTCATCTCCCTTGTGACAGGCTTCAGTGCTTAATGCTCTTCTGCACATACCCTCTCCCCAGCCCTGCTTTACTCTGGCTATGTGAGGGGAGATGGGGGCTGTCCCCATTTGTTGTCTCCCACTTTGGCCGTGGGTGTCTGCTTGGGTCCCTCTGTCCCTGCCTGTTCCCTGTGACCCATCTGTCAGGTTGGAGGAGCTGAGCAGATGCCTGGGAACGGGGTGTACTGAGTCTGTACCCTCAGCTGCCTCTGTTCCCTATAAGGATCCCAGGGGAGTACCCAACAGCAGGAAGAAGAGCCCCGCCCTGCTCTCTAGCCCCCAAACTCTCTCAGTCCCAAGCAGCATCACACAGACCCTGAGTAGAGCCCCAGTGCTGGTTCACCCACAGATGCCACCAGGTTAGACTAACAGCCTCTGGGAGAGAGTCTGCAGTGCAGGGGTGACCCCCAGCCCAGCAGTTAAGCAAAGCTAGGTCATCAGCTCCCGATCCCCTCTGGCGCCCTCTTCTGGCCCAAGAATCAAATTGGTGCAACTTCCTCAGCCTGTTGAGCTAGTCCTAGGCCCAGCAGGACTCCTATCACTACTCAGACCGTAGGAAGGTCTGACCATGAGGTTGAGTGCACCAAGGTTATTACATTTAATTTTCACAATAAATGTCTAAAGTTATAGCCATCTTATAGGCCTTACTTTACAAGTGAAGAAACAAGACCCAGAAAAGTGAATTACCCAAGGTCACAGTAAAATCAAAGGCAGGGTTAGAACCCAGGAAGGCTCATTCCAGGCTATGCTTCACTCCCTGAGTGCCCACACAGGATGGCAAAGTAAGGGTCTGGCAAAGGAGCTGGCTCATCTGGTTCACGTCCCCCACTTCCTTCTTGCCTTCCAGCTCTTCAGGGAACACCAGCGTCCAGAGGTTTCTTTGCGGCTGCCATCCTCTTTCTGTCACAATCCCACGTGGCGCGGGCCACACCGGGCTCAGACCAGGCAGTGCTGGCCCTGTCCCCTGACTATGAGGGCATATGGGCCGATCTGCAGGAGCTCTGGTTCCTGGGCATGCAGGCCTTCACAGGCTGCGTGCCACTGCTGCCCTGGCTGGCCCCCGCTGCCCTGCGCTCCCGCTGGCCACAGGAGCTGCTCCAGTTGCTAGGCAGTGTCAGCCCCAACTCCGTCAAGCCTGAGATGGTTGCTGCCTATCAGGGTGTCCTGGTGGAGTTGGCACGGGCCAATCGGCTGTGCCGGGAGGCCATGAGGCTGCAGGCCGGTGAGGAGACAGCCAGCCACTACCGTATGGCCGCCCTGGAACAATGCCTGTCTGAGCCCTGAAGGGTTTTCCACTGGGGAGAAACCCAGGGGTGGGCAGTGAGGGAAAGAGGGTGGAGGCATCTTCCCTGAAGCCCCCAAACTGGATTCCCCTCCCCAAACTCCCCCCCAAACACCCCAGCTTTCTGGCTTTTTCAAGGGCAAGGGCGTGGTGCCCACCCTTCAAGTGTAAGGAACTGCGTCCTGCCCCCTGGGGCAGCTCAGGGACAGGGATTGTCTTGGAAATGAACGTGGCTGTCCCCGCCGGGGATTGGAGTAGCCCCCAGGGAGGGGGGCACTAGGTGTCATTGTGCCCAATGTCTGGCTTCCCCACAGGAGGGAGGCCTTAGGGTGGGACAAGGCTGGCAGGAGCTGGCTGCTTCAGCCCATATGCCCTGCCGGCCAGGGTATGGGCTCCCCTAGGCTGTGGTGCCCTTCTGGCCTCCCAGGTCCATGTCCTTTAAATTGGCCATTTGATTCTTGTCCTTGGCCCTATTGAGCAGAGAGCAGGCTCAGGCCATTAACATCGCAGTTCTTCCTATCAACTTCAGTGACCCAGGGTTTGAAATGCCACATCCATCCAGGAAAACCTAGGGCAGAGGGCCTGGGGTGGAGTGGAATCTTCCACCTGAGCCTCATTGAGGGGACCCAGAAGCCCTTGGGCCCTGGTCTCTAAGCTTTTGTGTCGTGTTGCAGCAGAGTGATTTCAAGGGTTGGGGGTTATTTATTTTGCCTGTCCTTATCCCTGCTGGGACACCTGAGCATCTGATTTCTGTCCCCCTGGTGTCATCTGGCCTGGCTGGAGCCAGGAACAGGAGGGACACTTCCCCAGAAACCGCATGTTTCCCTAGTGATTGCACACCATTGCCATCGTGGTGCCTGGCTTTAAATCCCACCCCTGCTTACGACTCCTCTGCAGAGAGACGCGACTGGCGACTCCAGCAGGGACTACCATTCTTAGGAACCCAGGGGGACCCCCCACACACCTGATTCCTTGCCCCCCCCTTCTACCCCAAGTGCGTTCTGTGATCGCCAAGTTCAAAGCTGTGCACATGTGGACACTCAATAAATGTTCATTGAAGACAGGATGGCTCCTGTGTCGTCTGTCCTGCCCCTTCCCTTTCCCAGGTCCCAGCAGCTCACAACCACCATTTACTGAACACAAGCCCTGCTAATAAGCACTGTTATTCAGCTGGCCTAAGAAGCCTATGAAGCAGACATTATCCTGAATTTACAGTTTAAGAAACTTAGGCATGAGTAGGTGGTTTGCTCAAGTTGTTATAGCTGCTAAGTGCCAGAGCCAAGACTTCATGCTGGCCATCCTACTTCTCAGGCCACCTTCATTGCTAAAGCAGTTACAAACTCCACGTTGATGTGACCAAGCCTAGTGGGGTCCCGGTGAACTGTACTAAGGAAGTGCTGCCCCTCATGTCAGCAAGTTGTTGCCAAGTGAGATGGGAAAGGGCCCGAGTCCAGCAGGAGATGAGCAGAGCACCCACTGCTTCACCGGGCCTGAGCCAAAGCTGTCAGGTTGGATCCAGACCAGCCCTGGGCCCACACTCTCCGCAGACTTTTCTCCACCCACAAGCATTCTCTGAGCATGTCCTAAGTGCCTACTTATGATTGGCTATGTGTAGACATAGAGGAACATTCTCTTATTGGATGTACTGAAAAGTCATTCTTAGCATGGATTCCCTGAAACCTGAAAAATATGAAAATACATACCCTGCCCTCAAACAGCTTAAAATCTAGAGGGGAAACATACAAGGCTTCTAAAGGTAGAAACAATTGCTCCTATGGGGGTCTGAACAACGTGTGGCTGGAGCCTGAGAGTCCCTCAGCCTGGCTGAATAAGTCGAGAAAAGTCTCTGTTCTGAGACCTGAGGCTGAGGAGGGCTTGTCAGATAGACAAGCAGAGAACAGCAGGCATAAAGGCATGCAAGCTTGGGAACTGCAAGTAGGTCATTAATGCTACAGTGGAGAGAGTGGGGAGTGGGGAAGATGGGGTTGAACCAGTGGACATGGACCAGATCTTAAGTCCTGGGGTGCTGTGCTAAGAAACTATTGGATATGGGATCATGCTGAGACTGCAGACTTTGGAGCAGATTTGAATGTGATCTAGTTTGCATTTAAGCAAGATGATTTGGGCTGCAAGAGGGACAACGGAAGCACAGAGCTCAGAGAGGAGTTGGTAAGTCTGAACTAAGCCAGTGTCAGTGAGGATGGAGAAAATATAAGTAGGAGTTATTTAATAGGGCTTGGTGATTAATTGGAAATGAAGAGGAATGAAAAGTCAAGGACAACTTCCAGATTCCTGATCTAGGCCACGGAGTGGATAAGGCCTTTCACTGTCATGAGGAACACTGCAAAATATAAGCTTTAAACGTAAAGGGTGCATTTGTGCTACTTGTAGAATATCCAGGGAGCAGTTGCTTTCTGCACTATGGAGCTGAGACAAGTCTGGATAAGCAGCAGATTTGTAAGTTGTTGATACAGCCTGTACTATAGAGGGTCCTTAAAGTCATGGGAGTGATTAAGATGATCTGGGGAACTGCAAAGAGAAGATAAGGGTCCCAAAGCAAGTGGCAACCACTCATAGTCCCTGCTCTCAAAGTACTCTCCCTTGTGCTGTGGAGGAGCCAAACGCTGAAGAAAGCCTCATAATACAAGGCTGACTGAGCTCTGTCTGCACTTTAGTGAGGGATAGTCAGAGAATTCTGGGCTTCGGAATAGGGAGGGGGTTAGGCTAACTTGAAGAGGCCAAGCTTGCTCCTGGTAGGGAGAAAGGGAAACCCGAGCTGCAGTTGCGAGATATAGCCACAAGGTGGAGCCTAAGCATCTTGTGCCAGATTTCCCCTACCTGCACTCAGCCTGGCCCAGAGCAGGAGGTTGTCAAGGGCTGGGAGGAGAGCGGCTGTGCCAACAATAAAGGAGGCAGGCCTGAGTTTTATCTTTTTTTTAAAAGTACAAATGTAAGCTCACTTTTTTAAAAGAGAGGGAAAATTTTGAGCCGTGGAGAACAATATGCCAAGTATGCCAATGGGAGTGTATATGTTTGAACATGTGCACCTATATGTCAATATATATCATGTGTTCCCATCTTGTGTATTTCCCATGAGTGTCTCTGTGCATGTTGTGTGTCCCATGTGCTTAGGAGTGTCTGCATGTGTGCCCCATGCATATCCCAGGCCTCCACACGTGTGCATGTGTCCCAGAGAGTGGGCAACTAGCACTGTCCACCTCCATGACTCAGAGAATGAGGAGTCCCTTGGCCTTGAAAGAGAAGGGCAACAAAGTCTGAAACCATAGGACCCTTAAATTTTTAGGAGCCCCACAAATCAACAGCAGACCATGAAGAAAACACCTCCCCCCAGTAGCCATAAGCAAAATCCCTTATTCCTCAGATGACTTCCTCAATTATACCTGGGTTCTATGTCTAGCTACCCAGGGTCATGCTCACAGGGAAGCTTCCTATAAGAACGCTCAACCCAGACAGCGTGGCTCAGTGGATTGAGCATCATCCCATGGACTGAGAGGTCCCGATACAATTTCCAGTCAGGGCACATACCTAAGTTGTGGGCTCAATCCCCAGTAGGGGGCATGCAGGAGGCAGCTGATTGATGTTTCTCTCTCACATAGATGTTTCTATTGCTCTCTCCCATCTTCTCTCTCTCTAAAAAAATAGAAGAAGAACGCTCAATAGACTAAAGGATTCATAAACTCATCCATTCATTCATTTATTATTTCTTTAATAAGCATTCATGAGCACCTGCCATTCGCCAAACCCAGTGCACAACACAGTCTCTGTTTCTCCTTTCATCTTCTTAGGTAGCTCATGAGGCAGGAAAGGAAAACTAGTTGTAGCTTCAAAGAGCCTGGAATGCTGGTTAGCGTGTTTAAACTTTTTTTCCCTGAAGATGGGCCATGGGGGATGGGAGGCAGCAGAGTTTTCAGTAGGGAAGTTACACAGTCTAGTCACTCTTGTTGCTAAATGGAATGGAATTGGATCAAAAGAGATATGAATTAAGGCAGGCGACCAGTTAGCAGGTTTGCAATGGTCCTAAGACTTTACTGTACTTCTGAGTCACCTTATGGGCTTATTAAAACACATATTGCCAAGGCCCCACCCCCACAGTTACTGATTCAGCATGTTTGGGGTGGGGTTCAAGAACTGGCACTTCTAACACATTCCAAAGTGATGTAGGTGATGCTGGTCCACTTTGAGAACTGCTAGTCTATGAGAATGAGTACAGTAGCTTAAAGTGTCGACAGAGGGGTAGAGAGATATATTTAAGGGTTAGAAATGACACTATTCCATAAGAGTATCTTATAGAAGGGAGGGGAAGGTCAGAGTCTGGGATGCCTGTATTTCTAATTCAAAGGATGGTGGTGCCATTTATGGAACTACAGGAAGCAGAAGGATAAGCAGGTAGGGATCGCTGGTGGGGGTGGACAAGGTGTTGAGTTCGGTTTGGGACTTGTCAAGTTTCAGATGGTGGCAACAAGATGTCTGGAGGAAATATCCTACTGGCAATTGCATCTATGAGTCTGGATTTTTAGTGAGAGATACAGACTGGAGATAACAAGGCTGGGAGATAACAACAGACAGGTAGTCATTAAAGTTTTGAGAGGGGATGAACTAACTCATGAAGACTGCAAATAGGAAGAAGAGGCAGAAGCTTCAATTTTGAGGGTGAATAACTGACATTAAGGAGGTGAAAGTAAAGAGAGGAAATAGAGAAGAAGACTGAGAAATGGCCAGAGAAGAGAGGAGAATAAGGCAAAAAGGGAGTGTCTTAAGCTGCAAGGAAGTGAGGAAACCCAACGAAGCCACTGGACAGGTAGCCTGTCCTGTCATTCTGGCCTTCCCAAGCCTGCTGGGGAGAGCAGGGAATTCCCACAGCTGGGCATAAGCATTATCAGCCTTGCTGTGCTGGACTTCTGCTAAAGGGATCCCACCAACCTGCATGCCATGCATTGACACACATACACCTGTCCTGGAGCCTGACTTCTGATGTCCTTTACTGAAGTTGAGGGTGGGGGAAAGAGTGGTCTTGCCACAGACTCACACACCCACAGGTATTGACACACACAAACAGACTCCTGATCTCTAATCTATCCTGGGCACAAAGGCTGCAGAACTGCCCAAATCTGCTTCACCTACCACTCTAGCTGGTGGTTCCCACCTCCAGAAAGTTCTCAGTGATGAATCTTTGACTGCTGTTAGATTTCTCCTTCCCCAGAGCCTCCAGGCTGAGATGACCCAGACCTGAGCTCTGCACCTACCATGTACCACCTTGGATGCCCCCTCAAGTCTCCTGCACTTACATTTCATGGGCTACAGGTGTTTCTTCTAACTCCCCTTCTCCTCTAATCTCAATATTTTGCCTTTACATTCTCATCTTCCACTTTACTAGAAAGAGGCCTGAGAGAACATCTAGTGCTCTCTGCCCTCCCCTACTTTATTGTTCTTGTTGAAGTTGCAGAAACCGAGATCAGAGAGAAAAGGGAATTTGCCCAGAATCACAGACAAATTAAAGTCAGGACTAAATTCTAGGCACCTGAGTCTCAAGCAACAAAGACGAGGAATTCTGAGCACAGAGAGGGGCTAGAAGCTGACTACCTCGGCTCTGCCACTTAACTAGCTGCTTGACCTTGGGCAAGTCAGTTCACCTCTCTGCCTCATTTTCCTCACCTGAGAATGGGCATGATAAGGCTGTCCATCTCATAGGGCTGTTGTGAGAGTTAAATAGCTCAATATGCATCAAGTACTTAGCACAGAGTCTGGCACACTCTGTAATAAGTGTTTGCTGTGACTATTTCTACTATGCTCTGCTCTGAACATCTTCTAGCTTTTTAAAAACACCTTCCTGCCCTGGCCAGTTTGGCTCAGTGGTTAGAGTGTCAGCCTGTGGTCCAGAGAGACCTGGGTTCAGTTCCCGCTAAGGGCACGTACCTCAGTTGCAGTTTGTTCCCGGCCCTGGTTGGGCCTTGTGGGAGGCAGCCACTCAATGTGTCCCTTTCACGTCGATGTTTCTCTCTCTCTCCCTCCCACTCTATCTGAACAAAAAATGAAAAAATGTCCTCGGGTGAGGATAAAAAATAAAAACACCTTCCTTCTGCTTTCCCCTTAGTAGTCCTCTCATTTCCCTTTCTTTAATCTCTGTCCCTGCTTCTCTCAGGAGGGCAGGGTTGAGTTTTGGGAAAAGAAAGATGACTGCAGAGACTGGAACATATTGAGAGCCAGCCAGTATCTACCATGGTAACACACAGCCTGTGCATGCTAGTGTAAGGATCACATACTGTCCACAGAGTGTCAGTTACACACAGATTCACGCAGCAGGCCCACATTCAATCAGCTAAGGCTCTCCTGGCTTCAGAAACGTCTTGAGCTCTCCTCAGATGGAACTTAAGCCAACTCCAGTCCCAGGCAGCTCTCTCTGTCTGGCCAGATTATGTCTCTAGCTTCCTTAGACCCTGGCTTGGCACTGGGAATTAACAACCCCAGGGAAGCCTAAGGTAAGTGGGCACCCTCAGAGGTGCTTTGATCTGGAAACATTCAGAGAGACTGTGGTGGCCCCCTACACACACACACACACACACACACACGCATGCACATGAGCCGGTGGGCTTGAGTCTGAAGCTTACAAACTTCTTCCACATTCATGATCCCCCACCTCATCCATAGTTCAGTAAAGTGGTTAGAGAAAGGACTGATACCCATTTTACAGACACGGAAGCTGAGGTTGAGGAAGAGTGGTGCTTTGCTCAAAGGCAAAGAAGCAATAAAGCTAAGAAGCAAACCTAGGGCCCCTACGTCCCAGCCTTAAATCTTTCTCTGTTTCACCGCAGCTGGGAGACCCGCGGGGGTTTGATTCACGCCGCGATACCCATCCTAGGGGGTCGCGCCCAAGCTACGCCTCCCCTAGAGCGGTCGCCGGTGAGAAGGGAGAAAGCGGCCACAGCATGTCTCTTTAATGCGCGCCCCCGGAGGCCCGGCGCGCCCCCGCCACTATAACTGGAGTGCATGGAGCAGACTGCGCTCAGAGGAAGAAGGGCGGGCGCTGGGAACCCACTGACCGACTTTTCCAAGTGCGATCAGAGCCCCTCGGGCCCACGTCCCGCCCCCATGCACTCGTCCGGGGTCGCCCATACTTGAGGACCCGGCCCTCGCTGAGTTCCAGGCTGGGTTGCTCCCCGCCGCCGCCAAGTGACCCCCTCGGGCTGGGCAGGCTTCCGCACCTCTTCCAGGAACGCTGGCCGTCGGGCGAGTGCTCCGCCGCCTCCACGCCTCGCGCTCCACTCCACCCGCCCCATGCTGGTGCACACTTACTCCCCCATGGTGAGTAGTCCGGGGTCCGGGAGTGCAGGAACAGCAGGAAGCCTGAGCGCTAGACCTTCCGAACCTCCTCCAACGAAATCTCGGAGGGAGGGGGCCACAGGGGCTCCGCCAGCTAAGAACGGCGAGCGCGGGTCTCGAGATCGGTGTCCCCAGCCCGAGGCTCCTGCACCCGAGGCTTCTGCGCCCGCGGGTCTCTCAGAGATAAACCTCCCGCCCGGGAAAGCGGGTAGGACGGCAGCTGGACCCTTGTGAGCTGTCCAGCAGGAGGGTCCTTTTGATCTGGACTCCTTTCAGCCACTGTGGTCGCTTAACGCTCCCTTCTCCTTCCCCAGGAGCGCCCCGACGGGCTGGGCGCAGCGGCTGCAGGGGCCCGCCTGTCGTCTCTGCCCCAGGCGACCTACGGGCCCGCACCGCCACTCTGCCACACGCCTGCCGCTGCCGCTGCCGCCGACTTCCAGCCGCCCTACTTCCCGCCGCCCTACCCGCAGCCGCCACTGCCCTATGGCCAGGCGCCCGACGCCACTGCCGCCTTTTCCCACCTGGCCGGCGACCCGTACGGCGGCCTGGCGCCCCTGGCACAGCCTCAGCCTCCACAGGCCGCCTGGGCCGCGCCCCGCGCCGCTGCCCGCGCAGCAGCCCGCGCCCACGACGAGCCGCCCGGCTTGTTGGCGCCGCCCGCCCGCGCCCTGGGCCTGGACCCTCGCCGCGACTACGCCGCCGCTGTGCCTCGGCTCCTGCACAGCCTGGCCGACGGCGCGCACGGGCTGGCGGACGCGCCTCTCGGCCTCCCCGGGCTGGCGGCGCCGCCCAGCCTGGAGGACTTACAGGTGAGGCCAGAATGGTCCGGGATGGGTCAGGGCCGTGATTTAGGACTATGACTAGAGGCAGCGTGATTAATACGGGAACCCAACTTTTCTCCCAGCCTGCCTTTTTTCACTCATGACTCTGAGGATACATCCCACGTCCGGGGTTAGACACTGCCTGGCCCTTAAGGCAGCGGGGAACTGAGTCTGTGCGCGGTGCCTGGATGGCGGCAACCCTCCGCGGAGTAAATGGGAAGGGGCTGAGCCACTGCTCTCCATCTAGGCTGGGCCACGTAGGTCATCTATGCCTTGTCTGGGTCTGCTGGGGCAGCCTGTGTCTGGAGCGAAGAAAGGCCGAGGAGTTGCCTAAGGTTCAAAATTCCTTTACGGCGGGGTGAGGTACCCAGGGCCCAGATAGACCACACAGATGGTGCCGAGCCTCGGCGAATCTTGGTCCCGCCCGTCCTGCCCCAGGCGACGATGATGTGCACTGGGCGGAGCAAACGGGACCGGGACCAGGGACAGTGGGGGCTTGGGAAGAGAAAGGACACTAGGTCCACAAGCTTCCTTACTACTGCCTCTCCTATTTGCAGGCCATGGATGAATCGGGAATGAGCCTACTGGATCAATCTGTGATCAAGAAAGGTGAGGAATGGCGTGCATCTGCCAAGGCAGAATCGGGCGGGATGGTGCAGGCCCTGGGCGCACAAACCCATTTTCTTCCCTCCTGAAGCGTGCCTCCTGTGCGTCACCAGGCTCGGTAACCAAGGGGCACTCTTCCTGACCCAGTAGAGGGGCAGTGGAGGCTGAGGGGCCTGACCAGAGCTTGGGCAGCTGCACAGGTTGGTGAGTTGGCCCCAGAGCCTGCAGCGGGCCGAGTCCACCAGCGCTCACCCGACTTCCCGGGCCAGTCAAGCTGCACTGGGGCCTGGCCTCTCCCTACCAAGGGGAGGGCGCTCTTATGGATCTGGAGTTAATTTGCAGAACAAGTTAAACCACTTCCCGGTTTCCTAAGAGGTGAGAATGGGGGTGTAGTTCCCATGAATTTCATTAAATGATTTCCACATTACAGAACTTTACCAGTTATTAGCCTGGCAACCGCTTTCTGACCCTTCCTTCCCAACAGGGCTTTGGCAGGTGATGGGGGAGTGGCAAATCTTGTGTTTCCTTGGGGAATTTTCTCTCCAAGAGGGAGCCTCTTTTGGCATTTAGGAATAAGGGGAGGTGGTGTGTGAATATTAGGCTGTGTGCAGGAAGGTGAGGGCCTGCTTGCTCCTGGTGTCTATGTGAGTTCCGGTTCTGTACATGTCTGTATATTCCCTTCCTGGGTGTCTTTCTGGTATTTCTTGGTATAAGTGTTTTTGTTGCTGTGAATGTGTGGTATTTCTATTATGTTAGTGTACAGATCTGTATGTTTGGGGGTCTCTATGTGTGTATCAGGGTCTCTGTTGTGTCCCAGAATTTGACCTTTGGTACCGAGGATCTCTAAACATGTGAGAGTCACTTCCTGTGTATTTCGGAGGGGTGTTTGTGTCTCTGCACTAGTAAAAACCAGGGATTTGAGACCTGCCCTTGAGTGGATTTTCTGGCTTGAGGACTGAGTTCTAGCTGTGCCAGGAAAGGTGAGAAAGAGACAGAAAAAGACAGAGACAGAGATTCTGAGGGGTCCAGGCCTTGGGCAGGCTCCTTAGATTTGGGGAAGGTGTGGGGCAAGAATCCAGAGATAGAGACAAGTCCGAGGTACCTGAGGCAGGCATCACCCCCCTGGGATTTGATTCGAGTTGGTTTTCAAGAGTGAATTCAAGCCCAGGCTCTGTTTGCCCTCCACCTGTTCCCAGAAGAGGCTGGGGGTGGAGGTGGCGGTGGGGAAGGAGGGCTGGACTTCCAGGAGCTAGGACTGCTTTACTGGGGGCTGAGAGTTAATTGGACCACCTGAAGTATGCGTGGGGAAGCTGAGGGGACAGGCTTCCTGGAACTTGGGGGTGGAGGACTCCAGGTATTGGGGCTGTGTCACCTGGAGCTGGGGTTTGGGAGAACTCTAGGAATCCGGTTGCCTGAAGTGGGAATGGAGGTGTGTGCTGGGGACCCAGCTCTTTTAAGCGCTTGGTTGACTTAGTGGACTTCTTTGAGCTCGGTCAACCCAAAGATATGATCGTAGTGGCTGACCCCAGGTCTGGACCCCAGGCTGGAGGAGCTGGGGGAACTAGGCTCACTGACTGCTGGGGGAGGTCCGCCTCCTGAATTATGGAAAGGGGCTTGGGGACCTCTGCCCTGGGGAAGAGTAGAAAGATCAGATGGTGCTCTGAGCACCTTAAACCCCAATCCCCAGACAGGAGGACTCTGAGGAGGCTGTGAGGAGGCAATGGAATTGTCCTGGAGTGGCTTCTCTCAAGGGACATCAGCTTCCATAAATCCTGGTTCCCACGTGTGCCCGGGAATCCCCAAAGGCAGTCCAAAGAACACGACGAGTGTGGCCGGGACTGCCCAGAGTGCTGCTGTGCTGACTGGGAGGCTGGCGGGATGGGGGGGGGGGGGGCGGTGTGATTGCGGGTGCAGCGTGGATGTTTCGGGAATAGGTACAGTGTCTCGGGTCTGTGGCTGAATGAGCTGAGTACTGCGCCCTGGGCACCCCACCCCGGCCGTCAAGTCCCAGCCCGGAGCACTGCGGAAAAGGTGTGTGTGTGTGGGGGGGGGGGTTCCCTGCGGAAAGGAAGTGCCTGGTCCTGAGCCTCGAGCCTGGAGCCTGGCCCTCTACTGGCGCAGAGGGCCTTTGGTGGAGGAAAGAAGGGCGGCGCCGGTACGTTCAGGCTTTGCAAACGCCGAGCAGTGCTGGTCCCCGGCGCTCCCGGCCTAGGGGTGCGCGCTTTGGCTAAACAGGTGGTCCGGCTAGAGCCCTGCTCTCAGCAGGCCATTTTGGCGGGGGTTCTTCGCTGTCACTGTGAGACTGGTCACTCCCCCAGCTCCCTGGGGGCCGTGAATTAGTGCCCTGCTTCACCCTCAGGCCCTTCCGATGGCATCTGGAGCCCCTGTCGAGTCTTGAAGTCCTCTGGCACCTGCCGGCAGCTGCGGGGACCTCGTTCCGGCCGGGCTCTGAAATTATGGAAAGTCATTCTTGGCTAGTCGAAGCATCTGATTCCTCCAGCTCCTCCCGGCCCTGGCGGGAGGGGCAACAGTTGGAGTCCTGGGTGAGAAAGGGAGGCAGCTCCTGCCCTATCCCAGAAGCCATGCAGTCTTCCTACTGTGGGCGCGTGGGTGCTTCTGGGGAGGAGAGCCTGGAAGATATCCGGGCCCAGACCTTGGTTGTAAAATCTTCGCTCTCCAGCCACTTGTCCCGGAGGGGAGCGGAGGCAAAGCCCGGCCCCGCCACACACTTCCAGGTCGGCAGCCCCAGCAGCCGCGGTGTGGGTTAGAGGATGGCAAAAGGGGCCCCGCCAACCCGAGGGAAAGCAGAGCCCTCCATTTTCTGCCCACATTTGTCCCCTCCAGTTTTGCGACCTGTCCTAGGGGCACAGAAAGCAGGCGGGACTGATGAAGAAGACAGACCTAGACAGGAATATTTTCCAGCTGAGAAAGGCAGTGAGAGGGCCTGTGCAGGTCAAGGTGGGAGCTCAGAAGGGGAGCGGTGAGTCCTGAGGCTGGGAGGCTTCCTGGAGGAGGAGACATTAGGAAGGATCACCCTAGGCACCCAGTGGGTGTTGGTTGAATGAATGATTGATGGATTTTGAAGCCTAAGTGCATTGAGGGAGGGGGTGTAGAAAGGGCCCAGCTGCTCTCCTGCCCTAGGTGCTGCATGTACAAATGCCCTGTCTGTGGAAAAGCCAAACAGGTTGAAAAGGTTAAAAATCTCCGTGGGTTTCAGTTTATACAGTCACAGCTGGAGGGGAGTGGTTTGGGAATGAGAACTGAGATATTCCTTGTTCCCTCCAAAGACAGTGGGTTGCTTAGCTGGGGGTGGGAAATCCCTCTCTGCTGGGTCGAATTGTCCGGTCTCAGGGGGTCTCTGGGGCAGACAGGGGCTGATGTAAAGTCACACTCCCCTCTGCTTCTCTTAGCTTTGGGAAGGGAAAGGGAGATGGGGAGGGTCTGGGCTTCCAGGTGAGTCTTCAAGCAGGGACAGGCCTAGGGTGAAGTACTCACCTCTGAGGCAAGATTTAGATACATAATATATATATTTTAAAATAAAAATAATGCAAAAAATTCATGATAAACATACTATCAAATCGTTACATTAAGACAGACTCTGACACTGCACTTGCACAACCCTGCCTCTCCTGCCTCCCAGACAGGCCACTGTCTGCCCCCAAAAGGGACGGAAAAACCAGTGCCCATTCAGAGAGTTTGGAGGGCATTGTAGAGCAGGGGAGTGAAGGGTGGGAGCTATATTTAGAAGAAACCTCCTGGCAGTTGGTGAGAATGAAGCTTAGCCAGCAGGTCCCACTGAAGGAGATGAGGAAACTCAGGTGGGCTGGGAGGAGGGACATTACCTTTCCTGTCTGCCTTCCTTCTCCTGTCCCTCCCCTCAGGCTTTGGACAGTGGTACAGTGTGGTCTTAGAAAATACTGCATCAGAATCCCTTTAGGGTATTTGTTTAAAAATGCAGATTTCTGGGGTACCAACTCACATCTATTGAATGAGAATCCTTGGAATTTGCATTTTTTTACCCATTTATTAAAGTAAAATGTATATACCTAAAATTCAGTCATTGTAAAACTATATAATTTGATTATTTTTAGTAAGTTTCTATTTATATAATTATAACCACGTCCATTTTTTAAAAATTCTACCCAAGAATATGTTTTTTTACTTTATTTTTATTCTTCTATTGATTTTTAGAGAGAGAGGAAGGGAGAGGGAGAGAGAGAGAGAAACATCGATGAGAGAGAACATCAATTGGCCACCTCCTGCATGACCCCCACTGGGGATTTGGCCCACAACCTGGGCATGTGCCCTAACTGGGAATCAAACCGGTGACCTCTTGGTTCATGGGTTGAGGCTCAATCACTGAGCCACACCGGCTGGGCAAGAATATGTTTTATTGATTTTTTTTTTTTAAGAGACAGAGAGAAAAACATTTATGTGAGAGAAAAACTCGATTGGTTACCTCCCATTTGCTCCCTGACTGGACATCAAGCCCTAAACTTAGATATGTGCCCTGACCTGGAATTGAACCTGCAACCTTTTGGTGTATGGAACAACTCTCCAACCAACTGAGCCACCTGGCCAGGGCATACCCACATCCATTTTTAGACATTTCCATCCCCCCTAAAATCCTTTAGCCTCATTTGTAGTTAATCCCCATTCCCACTCCAAGCCTTAGGCAACCACTGATATGCTTCCTGTCTATAAATTTGCATGTTTTAGATATGTTATATAAATGGAATGTATACATATGAGGACTTTTGCATCTAGCTTTTTTTACATAGCATAATGTTTTGAGGTTCATTTGTGTTGTAGCATGGATAAGTAGTTCTTTTTTTTAAATTGCTAAGTACTCAATTGTATGGATGTAACACATTTTGTTCATTCCTTCATCAGTTGATGAACACTTGGTGTTTCCACTTTTTGGCTTTTATGAATAATGCTGCTATAATATTCATATTCATGTCTTTGCGTGGCCATATATTTTTATTGCTCTTAGGTAAATTCCTAGGAGTGGAAATGCTGGCTTTTATGGTAAGTTTGTGTTTAATTTTTAAAGAAAATGCCAAGCTCTTTTTTAAAGTGGCTGTTCTACTTTACAAGGAGTTCCAGGTTCCCCACATCCTCACCTACACTTGATATTGTCTATCATTTTTATTATAGCCCATCCTAGTAGTATCCCAGTATAGTTTTAGTTTGCATTTCCCTAATGACTAATGATGTTAAGCACTTTTTCATTTGCTTTTGAGCCATTCATATATCATTTCTAGGGAATGTCTAGTCACATATTTTACCATTTTCTGATTAGGTTGTTTATCTTATTATTGAGGTGTATGAATTCTTTATATATTCTGGATACACATCCTTGGTCAGATATATGATTTGCTGATATTTTCCTCAAGTTTTTGGTTTGTCTTTTAGTTTTCTTAATATTGTCTTTTGAGGTGCAAAAATTTGTAATTCTGATGAGTCCAATTTATCATTATTTTCATTTATGGATCATGATTTTGGTATTGGATCTAGGAACCCTTTGCTCAACCCAAGGTCGCAAAGATTTTCCTCTGGAAGGAATTTCCATTTTAACCAACCTTCCGGGACAGTCTGTTGCATACTCCCGATTCAGCGATCAGAATCTTTCCACCATGAGTTGATAGAGTGTGTACACATGTGTACGAGTCTTGTCTGACAAGTTGAATAACTAGGAGCTCTGTGTCTGTAGGAGTGTGTAGTATATGTGAATGGCTTCTGCTTGTGTGACCAGGGGGACACCATGAGTAAAACCCTTCAGTTTCAATGGAAAAAATCAAAAACAAAAACCCTTCAGTTTCAAGAGTCACTGCTGCAGGAGACAAACACCAGTGTCTCTGCTTTGCAATCTGTGCTAGTTTAATTCCCACCTCTACGACTGTCCCTTTTTTGGGCTGCCTGCTTCCCTCACCTTGGGTTTTGTTCCTCTTGCTATTTTTGAGGGAAGAGGCTCTGAGGAAAAAGGGAAGGACAAGTAGGGGAAGCAGCAAAGTCTCTCATTCATATTATACACAAGCACATGTCCACCTGTTATGCACCTAGACTCAGCTGCACCTATGTTTTATACATCTGGGATACACTATGTTTAAGCACATCTATAGGAACAAAAGCACTTGCAGATATTCATATGCATGCTGCTGCATTCCTGCAACACTCGAGGAGGTAGAGACTAATGTCTGTGTATATAGCTGGGGCTCAGCATTTGTTGAATAAGTAAGTGTGCACACGTGCAGTCTCACCCTCATTGCTCTATGACAGGGAATATAATTTTTGTAGACAGTCACTTTTGTGACACACATGTACTCATTGTGTCCCTGTCTGCGCACGTACAAATAGTCTCATGCAGCTTTGGTCTCTCTCCCCTCTCACAGGGTCTGGCCTCAGGGGGCCCCAGCTTTTAATAGAAGTTGGATGAAAGAGGCTGCTGGAGGAGAGAAAAATTTTCTGTTTCTCTGACCATTCCCTCTGGCCAGAGGTCATGGGAGGAAGGACAGTCTTTTAATTTTTTTTTCTTTATTGATTTTTTAGAGAGAGAGAGGAAGGGAGAAAGAGAGAGAAACATTGATGAGAGAGAACATTGATCATGTCCCCAGCTGGAGATCTGGCCCACAACCTGGGCATGTGCCCTGACTGAGAATCGAACTGGCGACCTCTTGGTGCATGGGTCGATGTTCAACCACTGAGCCACATCAGCCGGGCAATCTTTTAATTTTTAATTTATCAATTTGCTGTTTTATTTTTTTAGGTCAAACTTGAGGTATAATTTACATATAGTACAGTGCACCCTTTTTTAGATGTGAATTTCTATGAATTTTGACAAATGCAAACATATGTAGTCATGTAATCATTAAAAGAATTAAGTCCTGGCCAGTTTGGCTCAGCAGTTAGAGGGTCAGCCTGCGGTCCAGAGAGACCCGGGTTCGGTTCCCGCTAAGGGCACGTACCTCGGTTGAAGTTTGTCCCCGGCCCTGGTTGGTCGTGCGGGTGGCAGCCACTCGATGTGTCCCTTCACGTCGATGTTTCTGTCTTTCTCTCTCTCCCTTCCTCTCCCTCCCTCCCACTCTATCTGAACAAAAAATGGAAAAATGTCCTCTGGTGAGGATAAAAAATAAAAAAAAAAGAATTAAGATATAGAATAGTTCTGTCACACTAAAAGTCCCCTCAAGACAGAGGGACACAGATGAGGAGGGAACCTGTGCCCAGGCCTGCAAGGCACTGGGGTGCGAGACGGAGATTCAGCCTATTGTCCAGGGCCAGTGCACCTGTCCAGTCAGAACACCCCTGCCCTTCAAATGGGAGAGGGCTGGGGAGAAGGCAGGGTCAGACAACAGCCAGATCAGAGCCCTGTCTAATTAAAATTTTGATGTTTTGTCATCATGGACTTTTTCATTAATTTTTATTTTTTAAATATTGTATTAAAATACTACTTATCTTGATTACTGGATTGTTTTGGTGCCTCCTTAAAATTTGCACCCAAGGGGAGGGCCTCACTTGCCTCACTCTAGTTTGGGTCCTGTCCTGTGGACTGAGCCAGCCTGGGGTCAGGGTGTGTGTGCTGCTCAGTGGCTGCACAGCCCCAGCTCTCAACTCCTCCCACTCACTCCCATCCAAGACCTTTGGCCCTCCCTGTACTGAATGAGGACCCAGGGAGTAAGGGCAGTTTTACCATAAGGTGCTAACAAAGGAATGGGGCTCCCCAACGCCCCTCCCCCAAACCTGGGCTGTGGGCCATCATCACTCTTTTTCCCATTTCAGGTTTCAAAGGCCCTTGCTTCACTCATTTAGTTCACATTCACTGACACCCACTTGTGTCAAGACTTTGCCCTCAAGGCGCAAGCTGGTGGGGAAGATAGAAGTGGGAGCAGACAGGGAGGTTCAGTGTGTAAGGAGGGAATCAGGGCGACAGAGAGGGAGGGTGGAGGGCCCAGGAAGCTTTGCACGGGGACAGTGCCTGAACTGAAGCTTGGGAAGAGGGGAGCCCTGCTCAGTAAAATGGAGAAGGGCCCCTGAGACAGTTCTGTGGTGCTCACACACTGGTGGCCCCACATCCCAGGTGGAGTTTTATACATGTTCAATTTGGCCTCTGCTGGGTTTTTATTTTTTTTTGGTACGTGCCCCTAGCGGGAACCGAACCTGGGACTCTCTTGTCTGCAGGCCAATGCTCCAACCGCTGAGCCAACTGGCCAGGGCCTCTGCTGGGTTTTTAAATGTTTGAAACTTTTGCCAATGTTAAAAAAAAAGGAGAGATATCACATAGAAACCCTGAATCCTGGTCTCACCAGCAAAAAAAAAACAATCAAACCAGGACACCTGGCAATGTTGGTACGTCCAGCATGATAAGGGCCGAGTCGTGGCTTTCCACAGGCAGCGCCATGCCCCGGTCTCGACTTGTTACCTGTTGTGCTTCCTCCTTTGCTGTCTGGGGCTGTGCTGTCCACTGTGGGAGCCTTTAGCCACATGGGGCTACCAGGCATTTGAAATGTGGCTAGTCTGAATTAAGATAGGCCGTAGTATCAAATATGCATTGAATTTTAAAGTATAAAAAAATAATGTAAAGTAGCTCAGTAGTACTTAAAAACATTTTTTTCTTTATTGATTTTTTAGAGAGAGAGGAAGGGAGAGGGAGCAAGAGATGGAAACATCAATGAGCGAGAACATCAGTTGGCCACCTCCTGCATGCCCCCCACTGGGGATCGGGCTCACAACCTGGGCATGTGCCCTGACCCAGAATCAAATCAGCGACCTCTTGATGCATGGGTCGACGCTCAACCACTGAGCCACATCGGCCTGGCATCAGTAGTAATTTATTTTTTTTTTACTTTTCAAAGCCACCTTCTTCCTTCTCTTTTATTTATTTATTTATTTATTTATTTATTTATTTATTTATTTATTTAATATTTATTGTATTTTATTTTTGTTACAGATGTTTCTCCTTTTTTACCCCATTGACACCCTCCTCCCCACCCCCCTCACCCCGTCCCTGGCTTTGTTGTCCATGTTTATTGGTTATGCGTACGTACATATAAGTTCTGTGGTTTATCTCTTCCCTCCTCCCACCACCCTCTCTTCTGAGGGTTGTCAGTCTGTACCCTACTTCCACATCTCTGGGTCTACCTTATTCCTCAGGCTGTTATGATCATTATATTCCATATATAAGTGAGATCATGTGGTATTTGTCTTTTTCAGCTTGGCTTATTTCGCTTAGGATAATACTTTCCAGGTCCCTCCATGTCATCTCAAAGGATAAGAGATCTTTCTTACAGTTGCATAGTACTCCATTGTGTATATGTACCACAGCTTTTTTTATCCATTTGTATCAGTAGTAATTTTTAATATATTGATTATGTTTCAGTGATAACATTTTTGATATAGTGGAGTAAATAAAATATATTAAAATTAACCTTACATGTTTCTTTTTACTTTTTGCTTAAATGGGGCTAAGAGAAACTGTAAATTTACATACATGGCTCACAGTGTACATCTGTTGGCCAGTGTGGGTCAAGAGGCTAAAAGGATAAATGGGGGACCAGGCAAGAGGGAGGGGTCGGCACAGCCAGGTCACAAAGGAGGATGAAGTAGGGCATGGTGATGGCTAAGGATGTGACCTTTGGACTCCATGGTCAGAGTTCATGCTCCTTATTACTGTGCCAAAACTTTTAGTTTCTCCATTTTGAAATGGGGATGGATAATGGCATCCACCCCACAGCGCTGTTCGTGTGAAGCACTGGGTGTGGAGTCAGTATTCTCTGAAGGACAGGCAGCATCATTTTGCCCAGCTATGGAGTTGGAATTTGTTTCTCAGGGAACGGACCAGGTGCTGACCAGTTTGAGGCTAGAGAGTGGTATGCGTTTCAGAAAGACCCCTCTGGAGCAGGGCAGGGAGACCAGAGCAGGAGGGGCTGTGCTGAAATTCAGGCAGGAAGTGAGTATCTGTGCATATGTGGAGAAGTGGCTGCATTCAGGCCATGTGGAGAAATGCAAACCTCAGGATGCGGTGATGGAGGGGATGTGGTGGGAGAAGGCAGTGTGGAAAGCATCACTGAGGTTTCTGGCTGGGGAAGGTCAGGGGAGGAGAGGAGTGCACATCCGGAGAGGGAAAAGCTGGAGGGCTCTGCCAAGCCAAAGTCCTGGTCAGCCTTGTCTACCTCTGCATTCCCAAGGACCTAGCACAGCTCCTGGCACACAGATGCTCAGCAAATATTTCCCAAATGGCTGGAGGGGTAAGGGCGCTGTCTTTGGGGCCAGAGTCCAGGGCTTGCTGCTGGTTCTAAATCTACCAGCTGTGTGATCTCAGGCACACCCCTTCACCACTCTGGGCTTCCGTTTCCTCATCTGTGGAACCGGAATAATAAATGTAGCTCCCTTGTGGGTTGTCCTGAGGATTCAGTGAGGTTGTCTGTGTAAGCTCACAGCACAGTGAGTGCTCGCTAACTGTTGGCCCCAGACTCCCCATTGACCCCCAAGACCTTCCTCCTCTACCAAGGCTCTCACTTTCCTGAAAGAAGATAAGCCCCAGAGGAAGTAAGTGCCTCAGTTATTTTCCCTTCCCCTCAAAGCTAAGCAGGAACATAGAGGTCAGACTGCTGGAAGAACTTTCTTTTAGAGCCAAGGGTGTCCAAGTGCATTTTAGAAAATCAACTTCTTAGATTCCCTTCCCTGCCCTTTGTAGATATTAGTAGATAATTAAAAAGCATTTGGAGGAGGGGCCTATAGGGTGTCTCTTTATTCCTGGTCTCCTTGAGCATCCCAGAGTGACTTGGCATGAAGGGGCCAGGGCTGGAGGCCTGATGGGGCCATAACCTCCCTGTCCCCTCACTACTCAGGGGGTGGTGAAGACATAGGGATCACAAGTGGGCAGGGGGGAGTTGGGGACCCCTTGTGAATGTGCAGATCCGGCTGGGCCCTGTCACAGTGACCGAAGGATCCTGCCCCCAGCTCAGACTCCATTTCCTCATCTCCAACTCCCTCTCTGGTCACTCATGCCCAAACTCCAAAAGTCTGCTGGGGCTATTTGAGTTTTAACCGGGAATCAGCCTGACTTAGTGAAGAGAACACAGGTTCAAGAACCAGACCGCTCTGGGTTCAAGTGCCACCACCCATTCATTAATTGAGTGCACTCGGGTGAGTCAACGTGCCTCCGTTTCTTCCTTTGTAAAGCAGGGATAGTAGAACCTTCCTCTGAAAGATGCTCGGACGTGTAGGTGTGTCTGTGTGCACAGCATGTAGCATGGTGCCCGGCACACACTGGTGCTTGGTCAAAGTGCTTGCTCACAGCTGGCTGGTGTCTGTGGTGCCTGGCTCAGTGTTGTTTCTCTCTCCCTTGCTCTTGCTTCTGCTCCACAGTCCCCATCCCTTCCAAAGCCAGCAGCCTCTCGGCCCTGTCCCTGGCCAAAGACAGCCTGGTTGGTGGCATCACGAACCCCAGTGAGGTCTTCTGCTCCGTGCCAGGCCGGCTCTCCCTGCTCAGCTCGACATCCAAGTACAAGGTGACAGTGGGGGAGGTCCAGCGGCGACTCTCGCCTCCCGAGTGCCTCAACGCCTCACTCCTGGGTGGTGTCCTTCGCAGGTAGGAAGGCCAGCCCACAACGCCTGCACAGTGCCTGGGCCGAAATCCGTGGCCAACTCAGTCCTTGTCAAGGGATCAGGGAGGGTCCAGCCTCACCTCAAGCCACAGGGCCATCTGTGCCTCCGTCTCCCTTGGGGATTGTGCTATTCTGAGAGCAGGCCCAGGTCCCCAGCAGGAACCACGGGTCTGTGGCCTTGGGGGTGGGGTGTGGAGGAAGAAGCCTGGGCATAGAGAAGGGTTGGAGGACTCACCCACATTGGGCAGGATGGACAAGACTGGGTCTGGGGAAGAAAGGGTGCCCTCTTAAATCCCTCCTCTAGGAAAGGGACCCCAGCACCCCCAGTCCATTCCCCATGGAGCACAGGCTTCTGGTGTGTGCATTTTGGAGTCCAGTTATCTTCTAGTTGTGTATCTGTTTCTCTTTGTGCATATCTTTTTTTTCTTTATTGATTTTTAGAGAGAGAGGAAGGGAGAGGGAGAGAGAAAGATAGAAACATCGATGAGAGAGAACATTGATTGGCTGCCTCCTGCATGCCCCCCACTGGGGATCAGGCCCACAACCTGGGCATGTGCCCTGACCGGGAGAATCGAACCGGCAACCTCTCGGTACATGGGTCGATGCTCAACCTCTGAGCCACACCAGCTGGGCTCTTTGTGCATATCTTTGTTACTGGATAGGGTATTTGTGCTTCAGGGCTATGAGTTTTGGTGTCTGAGAATGGTGTGTGCATGTATGTGCATGCATGAGTGCATGTTTATGTGTGTGCGTGTGCGTGTGTGTGGTGTAGGGGGTGGCCAGGAGGATATGTTTCCATGAATGTGAGTTTCCTGTTACTTCTAGTGGGATATGTTGGCCAAAGTGTGTCCTACCACCTTGTGTGTATGTGATTGCATATTCATCTGCAGTTAGACATGTGTGTGGAGCTGCATTTGTGCAGGTGTGGGGTTATCTCCTTATTCCTGGTCTCTTCGAGCATCCCAGAGGGGCTTGTGTGAATGTGTGTGTCTGGACCTATGTCCCTGGGATCCTGACTTAGTGTGAACATTTGTTTATGTGCCTCTACATGTCCCTGGGTGTCTGAGTCTGTGTGTTGCTGTATATGTCTCTATTGGGGTGTGTTTATTCTTGGCTCTCAGTGTATGCTCATCTGTGTATGTATCTATATGTATCTGTGTGTGTCTGCTCGTCCCAGTGTATCTGCATAAAGGTCTGTGTGTCCTTAGGTAGCTATGTATGGCCTAGCTGGCATGCTAAGGTGGGAAAAGGTCAATCCTGCCCCACTCTGGGCTGTCCTGCTATTGAGGATTACGGAGAAATGAGGGGCTCCTGGAGCTGGATGCTAGGTTCCCTACCCCCATCTTGGCTACAAAGTCAGTGAGGTTAGAAAGAGGTTGGGACCAGGCTGAAAGGGGTCCCAGACTGTCCCCGGGGCCAGACCTAAGCCTCAGCAGGGGTTGGTGAGGCAGCAAGGTCACTTAGCCTACATGCTTCTCTCTTATCTTCATAGTATGTGTCTGTCTCTCTCTGCATGTGAAGGGCCAAGTCCAAGAATGGAGGCCGGTGCCTGCGAGAACGGCTGGAGAAGATTGGGCTCAACTTGCCTGCTGGCCGTCGCAAGGCCGCCAACGTGACCTTGCTAACTTCACTGGTAGAGGGTGAGTGGGGCCTAAGGGTGGGTTAGCGTGAACATGAGGGGACCTGTGTCTTCCAGGCAACTATGTCTGACTGTCTCTAATGCAGGAGGGTGTGTTTAGTCATGTGTTTGTTCTTTGTCATGTATAAGTATGTGCACACACACACACATGCATGTGTCCATGCAGTATAGAGTATGTGTGTGTGTGTGTGTGTGTGTGTGTGTGTGTGTGTGTGTGGTGGGAAGGAGTGGCCAGTGTTTGGATGAGGTAAAAGGGATGAGGGGGTTAGCGTCCCTTTCCTGGAGGTTGTTGACTCTGAGCTTGGCCATCTTGAGTTCAGGCTCTGGGGTATATGGTGGGCTCAGACCCCATCCCTGGTGGCCCCAAAGGAGGGCAACGGATTGGGGCTGCAGTGGGAAATCAGAGGAAAGTGTCTATAGAAGCAAGATGGGCCCTGGCCAGGGGGTCAGATGTTTAAGGTAGTGCTCCAGGCTCAAAGGTACACCTGGCTGAAGTGACAGCTCATCAGTCAGCCTCTCCTCCCCCTCAGGAGAAGCCATACACTTGGCCCGAGACTTCGGCTTCATCTGTGAGACTGAGTTCCCAGCCAAGGCAGCTGCTGAATACCTGTGCCGACAGCACGCTGACCCTGGAGAACTGCACAGCCGCAAGAGCATGCTGCTGGCTGCCAAGTGAGTGAGGGTGCTGTGTGGGCCCTTTTGGACAACATGCAAGGCTGCCGTGGGTGCCATGGACAGGCACATGTAGGTGCAATGCACAGACACAGACACCAAGCATGGGCACAAGTGGCACCACACACGGCACCCCTACACTCAATGCTGTGCCTGCTACAGAGCACACATGGACATAGGTGGACATATCTGGATTCTATGAATAAGCAAAAATGGTGTCACAGACAGGCTTACATCCGCGCCATGCCCCCATACACTGCCCCATGGCATCAGCCCTAGTCCCATCATGGCTCTGAGGTTCTGTGGTCTTGCTCCTTCTGCTTGAGCCTCACCTCAGCCCTTCTGTTCCAGTGACTTCCATGAGGGCACCAATGCCCACCCAGGCCCCAGGTTGATCACCCCTTGTCCTTACTTCACATTTAACCCCTCTGCAACTCCCGTTGGTGCCTCCTTCACCACCATTCACATGCTGCCACCTCCACTCTGGTCTCCTTGTGTCTCTCCTGGACCTTCCTTCCAGCACCCCCACTGTTCAGTCAGATTCCCTGCACATGCACTGCTCCCTGCCCAAGAACCTCCCATGGCTCCCACTGCTGCTGCGTGGATTTTCAAACTAGGTTCTGTGGGGATGCTCTGGGTCTGTTGAATGATCTTGTATTCCATTAAGATTTAGTTTTTGGAAAGAATCTCATTGCAAGAAGGGAGAGTGAGACAGAAAGAGAGAGGAAAGGAGTAAAAAAGTTTGAAAACCACCAATTCGTAGGGTCAAGTCTAGACTCCTTTGAAGGCCCCACAATCTGGCCCATACAAACCCCACCCACTCCGATTTACCTCCCCTCCCTCCCCTGCCCTCCTTGGGCTTGCTCTCTTGCTTAGACCATCCAGTACCCCCATCTAATGCAGTCTTTCAAATTGCAACTCCACCCTCCCCTCTTTGAGACTTCCTCAAGTCCCCTAGGCAGAAGTGGAATCACAGACTCAAGGGACTTCCGTGATTCATGGGACCTTGGAGGCTGCTCATACTGTAGCTGGAGAAACACATCTAGTGCAGGGCTCACTTCATTCATTAACCAGCTAATTCATCAAGCACTTCCTGGGTCCCACTCATGTCTAAGATGCTGATTGGGTTCCATGGTGATACAAAGGTGAGACACGAGTGATTCTTCTGCCTGAGCCACACACAAGATGCACAAAGAAACACATAATGGCCACAAACTAGAGCAGGACTCAAATCCCAACTTAGTCACTTGGACAGGTCATCATACGACGGGGGTGATAACAGTATGGATTTGTTGTGAGAACTAAGTGGCATGATATACTTGGCACCGCATCTAGGCCTCAACTCATGTTCACTATGAACTATCATTTCAATTATTCAAGGCATATTCTGGATTATTCCCTAATAATTTCAGATAAAGCCCTATGAGGCACTGGGCATTTGGGGTGGGGGTAGGATTGGGAGAGGGGATCAAGGAAGTTTCCTGGATAAGGTAGTAGAGCTAGACTTTGAATATGGGCAGGATGTCCACAAGAAGAGAGATCCTAGGGCATTGGCATGTGCTGTTTACTAGCTGTGTGATATGGGATAAGTCAGTTAATGTCTCTGAACCTTAATTTCCTTTTCTGTAAAATGGGTATCATCTTCATTTGAAGACTATTGGCAGGGTCAGAAATCATAAATATAATATATATAAAGTACCCAGTACCTGGTAGATCCTTCTCTGGGCTCAGACCTTTGACTTCTAACCTCTGACCCTCCTTCCCTTACCAGGCAGATCTGCAAGGAGTTTGCAGACCTGATGGCTCAGGACCGCTCACCACTGGGCAACAGCCGCCCAGCACTCATCCTGGAGCCCGGAGTGCAGGGTTGCCTGACACACTTCAGCCTCATCACCCATGGCTTTGGTGGGCCAGCCATCTGTGCTGCCCTCACTGCCTTCCAGAACTACTTGCTGGAATCACTCAAGGGGCTGGACAAGATGTTTCTAAGCAGTGCGGGGAGTGGGCATGGTGACACCAAAGCTTCGGAGAAGGATGCCAAGCATCGGAAATAACCGCTTCCTCAGCCCCATCCCTAAGGGGCTCCCAAGGCCTGAAATGAGGTTTTGGCTCCTGGGGGTGGGCCTGAAAGGATTAAAAGATAGAATTGGAGTCAGGCCAGAAAGAAAACATTCATCCAGAAACCCCTGAGTTAGGGGCCTGGGTCGGAAAAGGCAGGGGTGGCTCTCTGGTGGTTTGCTGATAAGGGCCCAGTTGTCTGCAATTTTCTGACCCTGGATTGCTGAAAAGTGCTTATCAGGAAATTGGCATGTTAGAGCCTGGTTCTTGGGGTTGAGCCCTGCCCATTAGGGTGCTTGGGCAGTGGTGGGTGCTCTTGGGTCCAAGGCCTTGCTGTTTTTATTGACAGCAGGAGAAAAACTGTTAACAAACCAGAGGTGCTACTGAGGAGTTGACACCCTTCATCCTAGAATCACTGACTCCTAAAAAGGGGGTGCTGGCAGGAAAACTCCAGTGGGCTCTGTGGACCCCTCCCACTCTCGGAAAGTGAAAAGAGGTGGGCAGGAGGGGCCTCAAAGAACAAAGACGACAAAGCACAAACTGCAGAACTTGAATCCAGGCTGCACTTCAGTCCTGTCATTGCCCTATTTATTTATGTGTGTTGTAATTAAATTTGAAAGTTTAAAAATGTCCAGTGCAACTTATTTATCCCAAGTTGAAGACTCTCGTTTCACGGTTTCCTGCTCACGTACTCAGATGTCCAGTTGGACCAGGATGGAAAGGGTGTTTTTGCTCACAAAGGACTGTTGGGGGATAAGAAACCAGAGGGAAGAAAGATGTGTCAGGGACCCTGAGGCTGTCACTAGGACTTTGTATTTGCTCTTGTTTCTCTTGACCCTGCCAGTGGTCGATATATTTCCTCAACTTCCAGAATCATTTCTCATTCTCTTAATAAAACCATTTCACTGGATGTCAAGCCCTCCCCTGTCCTTCTTCAGCCCAGGCCTGGATTTGCCTCCCAAGAGGCCTTGGGACTTAGGAAGAGGGGGTGCAGTGGGAAGGGGCCTCTAAGGGGAGTCCCAGGAGTGGGCTATGGGCACCTGTGTGAGATGTGGTACAGATGGTAGGACTATCTGACTTGTCAGTGTGGCTCTTAGTTGTGTGTGAGTGTGAAGTGACTCTTGGGTCTGTATGTATATACTTGTCACTTGGTGGGCCTGTATGTGAATGTGTCAGTCATGGGTGGTGGATCTGTCAGGGTTAATGCTAGTGACTTTGTGTATGTGTATGTTTTGAGCCAATACCAATCCAGCTCTCTTCTTCTTGAGGACTTCACTCTTCAGGCATCTTTTCTTTCCTGCAGCATCAGTCTCTCCCTCTCTTACTGAATAGTTTACCAGATCATCCCCCAAAGCACACGTTTTAGGACCTTACAAAACACAAATCCTTTCCTCACATATTTCCCTTGCAGTCACGTTTTTTTTTTTTTTTATGTTTTTATTGATTTTTTAGAGAGAGGGAGAGATAGAAACATCTATGAGAGAGTAACACAGACTGACTTGCCTCCTGCATGACCCTACTGGGGATCAAGCCTGCAAACCAGGCATGTGCCCTGACCGGCAATCGCACTGGCAACCTCTTGGTGCATGGGACAACACTCAACCACTGAGCCACACCACTGAGCTTGCAGTCAAGTTTTTGAAAGACTGTTACGCCCCTAACCCCCCTTCCTTACCCCCAATTCACTCTTCAACCCACTTCAAACAGCAGTGCTGGAAGCTGCACCAGCTATGGACATACTAATCATCTTTTCCCTCATTTATCTACCAATTAACTTTCTCCTTATGGTATAAATCACTTATCATTGGTGTATTAAAGTGTATGACATTTAAATCTGATGTTAACCTATCTTTATGTAGTATTACGAGTATCGCAGAATTGAATAAAGTAGGGTTTATCATACAACTGGAAACGTTAGAAATGCAAAATCTCAGGCCACACCCAAACATGCAGAAACTACGGTAGGACCCAGCAAACTGTGTTTCTATAAGCCGTCCAGAGGACTGGAATGCATGCTAAAGTCTGAGGATCACTGCTTCAAAGAAACTTCAATCAGGTGGTTCTCTGTCATGACTGAGGATAAGAATTACTTAGGAAGCTTTAAGACATATTTCTATGCCCCAAACCTACTTAGCTGAAATCTGGGAGAGAGTGCAACCTTATTTTTAACAGGGGATGTGTGTGTGCATGTGCACATTTTATACAGGAACAGCATAAAGGACAGATAAGAAATCAGTAGCTGAAGTTTCCTCTGGGAGGGAAGCAGGTGATTAAATGATAAGGACAAGAGAAATATTTTTTACTATGTGTCTTTGTACTGTGTACATTTTCTACTAAGCGCATGTAATACCTATTCACATTAATTAATTAAATTTTTTTTTAGTTTAGAGGCTGAAAAAGAATCACTGCTTTCGAGGCAATAAGACATTAGCCAGCATGATATATGAACAAGCAACATGGGAAGGAAGCTAGGCAGTGAAATGGGATGTGGGACAGTCGGCTGCTAAACGGCAATCAGAGCATGAATGAAGGGAAAGGGACAGGAGGAAAGACAGTGTTGGCCAAAAGTCGAAGCAGATAATCCTTCCTCCATTTCCTTCCTGAGGTGAGGTCAGATAAACTGAGACTCAAACCAGAGAGCTCAATTTATCCATATTCAGCTTTATTCTGAATTAATCACCTATCAAGAGTGCACATCAAAAGAGTAGAAAAAAAATAAAGGAGCCCATCAGAAAAAGTTCCTTGGCAAGTGGGAGAGAGGGCATGATGTTAGGAGCCCTGTTTAGGGAAGGAAATGTTGTCCAGGTCATGGATGCCATTTTTGTCAATGATTCGAACACTGAAGGTTGGCAGATTCAGGATGAAGCGTTTCTGGAGCTGCAGAGAGACATGAAGGAAATCAGTCAACAAATATTTACTGAGTACTACCAATGGGCCAGACTCTGACTGAAGCACTGGGCATATAAGCAGATAAAAATCCCTGCTTTTGTGGAGCACATCTGCCAGTGGGAGCCGACGGTACTAGAACACTGAAGAAGCCCAAACTGCAGCTGAAAGCTGACTGGAAGGTAGTGAGCAAGAACTGGGAAATGCAGCTGGGAGCTTGTCTCTGGTCAGTCAGCTGATGAAAGAATGAGACAATTCGATGCTGTATTCCCCAAAGTCTTCTACCAATCAGCCTGGCAAACACAGATTTCTCTCTTAAAATGTCTCGGTGATAAGCCAACAAAAGAGTGATTGCCCTAGGAATATGCTTTGGACCAAAGCAATGTACTCCGAACAGTTTTCTCCAGTCTGCCACCCATATCATCAAGACCTGCTGCGTGTGAGTGTGTCTGTGTGTGTAGCTGGAGGGGGAAGGATGTTGGCAGAATTGCTCTTGGAACAAACCCTGCTTCTGTCTCCTCCACTCCAAGCTGACCTGTCACTGAAGTAACATCTCCGCACTGTCGTAAGACTGCTTAAGAGGCTGTTCCAAAGGAACTGCATGGTCTACATGCATGGAAGCAGGCAGCCCCACTAACCTGACTGGAGAGTGCTGAGGGACACAGCTGGAGGAAATTTTTGCTCCTATGACTATCCTTCCTGGACACCTCACCTATAGTCTCCAGAGAGAAGGCACAAGCTCTCTATCTGCTTCCTTAGGAGCATATCCCAGAAATGTCTACCTCCTCAGGCCTAAGATCCCCCTCCCTCGATGTTTCCCATCTCCTTTATTGCTGAGAACTGGACAGTAGCAACCAATTCTCTTCCACAGTCCTCTCTGGCTGACGACTCCTATTATCCAGAAAAACTCAAGATTAAAATAAGGCGACAATAAGGAAATGTGGGTTTCTAACATGATTATCTTTAGGATCTATGAGGAATAAAGTCTCAAAGCACTTAATAGTCCAATGGCCTCTTCCTGGCCACCCCTTCCAACACTTGGGGCTGCCAGACCAGTATGGCCTCTCAGCTGAATGGTTAAGAAAAGCACATGAGTTTATTCTCAGCTTCCACTTTGGAAAGGGGATTCACAAAAAGAGAAAGAAGGGGGCACTGTGGGCTGAAAATGACAGGCTTATGTAAGAGGCAAACTGACATTATATTCAAAGTACCCCCACCCCGCTCTCACCCTCCCACTCTCTCACTATACTAGATTTCAAGGTAATCCTTAGGCCACAAGCACAGTAAAAGAATGAAAAAGCCTAAGGGAGCTGCTTTCTTTTCCTCCTCATCCTCCATTCATATCCCAAAGCCTCCGACTCACAGAAACAGTTCTAGACTGAGTGGGCTCTGTTCCTGGCCTCATAAACTAAAGGCCACTCCTTCCTTCTGCCCAAAGCTTCCTAGTTGCTTTCTGCAGCCTCCTAAATTCTCAGGGTAGGCTTTCTCTCCAGGACTCATGCACTGTTAAGGGAAGCAGATAATATGGCAACTCAAGGTAGCACAAGAATAAAGTAGGTATAAAGTCTAGAGCAGCAGTTTTTATTTATTTTTTAATCCTCACCCAAGGATATTTTCCCATTGATTTTTAGATAGAGTGGAAGCGAGGGAGGGAGATAGAAACATCTATTGGTTGCCTCCTGCGTGACTGCAACCAGGGCCAGGGATCAATCCTGCAATGTACCCTTGACCAGGAATCGAACCAAAGATCCTTCGGTCCGTGGGCTGATGCTCTAACCGCTGAGCCAAACCAACCAGGGCTAGGGCAGCAATTTTTAAAGTATGGCCCAGTTACCACCTGCAGCAAAATCACCTGGGTCTGCTGGTTAAAATATTCTTAGGCTCTACATCAGGACAAGTGAATCAGAAGGGGGTGGGGGGGGGCTGAGTCCGATTTTTTTAAAAACAAGTTCCTTAGATGATTCTTATACATGCTAAAATTTGAGAACCACTGGTCTGGATGAACCAAAAAAGAAAAGTAATTAAATTGTGAAACTGACATTGATGAGGAGGTGACCCATGAGAGGAAAAATAAGCTTATTACCCACCAAACTCTATCCCTGGCAGCAACTTCACATCTGGTTAGTGGGTATTTATTACACCTTCTGGCAAGGATCAGAAAAAATGTAACTGAGGAATGGGAACAATATTGGCAAACAGAGAGACAAAACATTCTTTTCAGTCCTTTCAGAATCCCATGGGAGCTACTCACCTCCTCGAGACATTTCCTAAGAAGCTCCACCGCCCTCTCACGTGAGATAGCTAAAAGAGAACAGAGACCAAGCACTCAAGGCACTGCCATTAAATCCAACTCTCCACTGCAACTTTTGATTAAGTTTCAAACTTCTTCAGGTCAACATGTCACACAAACGGAAAAGGCAAAAAAATTCCTAGCCTTCTAGCTTGCAACAAACTTATTCCATATGCAGTTGAGGATGCCCCAGACCTAATGCTCTGGCAGCCACAAGCCATCGCAAATTGATTTGCTACAGAGAAGGGTAAGCATGACGGAATTCTGCCTCCCATGGCTGGGGCCTGCCTCTAGAGGAGTCCAGCGGCCTGCCTTTTTTTTATAGCCCATCCCCCACATCACCCCCAAACCCCCCTTTAGACCAGGGCTTAAACCAGTTCCATCTGCCCTAGCCAGCTGCAAATCAGGGAAAGGGAGGATAGGGCAAGAGTTTTAGCCTCACTTTCCCAGCTGGGTCTCAGTTTAACAATGGAAAAAGAATTCATAGGATGGGGCCTAGACTCTCATAAAATAGAAGCCAAAGGAACTGTCCATGGGCATGTCAAACTGGGATGACATATTATGCAGTTAGGCTTCAGGGGTGGTTGGTGGTATTTTGGTGGGCAAATCAGCTGTATTACTGACAGATGCCAAATCAAGAAACAGTCACTAGGAGGCCAGGCTAATTCTTTTCAGGATGTGGCCTGGAGCTCTGGCAAGGCTGAGGTTGAGTGAGAGGGCAGCACCAAAAAAGGAATGAATATGCCAGATTTGTACTCTACTGACAGGGAAGAACAGAATGTAAGGAGAGGTGGTTATCTGTGCTGCATCTATAGCCTGTAAAAGCTGAGACTCCCAAATGCCCATTGCTCACAGTGGCTCAAGTCAAGGTTGGGATTGGGGCCAGAAGACAGAATTTAGCATAAAAGCATCCCTGTGTCAGAGGCTTTGCCAAGCTGACAATTTACTGACAAGCAGAGAGCCAGCTTTATCTTGCAGGAGGGGGCAGCCATTAGGTGATAAGAACCAAGAGAAGGGGCCAGACTTGTGGCCTTCAAAAGCTTTGACATTTAAGCCAAGAAATACTCAGTCATTATGCCGGGGAACTGTTCCTATTCACAAGCTCAAAACACACAAACCACTTGGTTTACTTGCTCATCCTCTATAGCTGAGATGCTAATAAGCATTACAGGGCAAAATGAGTGAAAAAACTGAACTTTTGTAACTGAAGAATTATCATTTTATTCACTACTCCAACCCCCCTTTAAAATAAAAAAAAAACCCAGCTCTGGACATACGCACACGCAATATCTCATTCTGTCTGGTAAAAGAGGGACTTTTATCGACTTTTCTAGAATCCTACTAACCCACAGGAGAAAGCAGCTTCCACAAGGTACCTGAATGTGCTTCTTAGGATCCCTCCTCTATTCAAGCACTGGCCACCAACTCCAAGAAGTAGTGCACAAAACCAGGAAGCAGCCGAGGCCAGAGCTCTACTACTTTTCCCTACCTAGACTGCTGGAACTCACTTGGTGTGTAGTATCGGTCCAGGATACTGAGAGTCAGGAAGGCACCATAGCCATGGGCTGCGAAAGGGGCCTTGGCCAAGGCTGCCAGGTAGTCCATGTAGTAGAGTGCTGGACCCTCATGCTCATCGTAGCCAGCCAGGAGGAGGTTGACATGATATGGGGTCTGCAAAAGAAAGACATGGCAAGTGATCATCAAAGCAGTAATCAACATCACTTCCCATGGCAAATAGAAACATTCCAAGTCTTGATGAATAAAAAAATAGCAGCAACTAAGTAAATCATAATGAAAGTAAAAATTTAGAGAAACCTAAAGTACCTGGAGTGTGTAAGAGTTTAAGGGAGATCAGTTTGTTTTCTTTGAACAGAAGAACACTTGGAGCACTTTAGGGTGTATGAAAAAGCTGCTTTCTTCTTAAAGCCCGTGAACCAGAACCTGCTACAAAAGCAAAGCAAGATGCTCTTGTGTTTCTCCTAATTGCTGAAACCTTCAAACACAATTTTGAGAGTGTCAAGCCAGACTAAAGAAAGCAGCAGACCAACCACATCATCCTAAATGAACAGGCTCAGGGTGAGCACCTGAACCAAAATCTTAAGAGGTGAACTGTACACCCCACTATTAGAGAAACCATTCTTTTTTTTGGTTTGTTTTTTAATCCTCACCCGAAGATACTTTCCCATTTTTTTGTTCAGATAGGGTGGGAGGGAGAGAGAGGAAGAGAGAGAAACATTGACGTGAAAGGGACACATCGAGTGGCTGCCACCCACACGACCTAACCAGGGCCGGGGACAAACTGTAACCGAGATACATGCCCTTAGCAGGAACCGAACCCGGGTCTCTCGGGACCGCAGGCCAACACTCTTAACTGCTGAGCCAACCCGGCCAGGGCAAAGAAACCATTCTTAAGTTGGGGAAGGATAGTAGGTCTCAAGTATTTAAATCAAATCATTAAATTTTTAATGCAGACAATAATGGAAATTCATGAATTAAAAAAAAAATCCATAGAACTGTAGATTTAGGTGAAATGGTAACATTTTTCTAATATAACAACATTCCCCTAAGATAACCAAGAAGTAATTTTTATCAATGAGACAAATAAAAATTATAACTTGGGATTTACAGATGTCCTTTCTTTGTTTTACCTAAAAGTTCCTACAGAACTTTGACTAAGTATGCCTTATTCTTCATGTCCAAATGGAATTCCCCCACCACACATACACACCAGCTGGGCCATTTCCCATGTTAAATTCAGTCTTTCTATGCAGCAACAAGACTCTCATCTTACATGGCTTCCTTTTTCTCTGCAAAATGTGTTTTTCCTCTTGCATTTGCCTCAGTGAGCAGGTAGTGAGCAGGCCTTGCCAAAGGTTACATGTGCATTCCTAAGTTTATGTATTCAATTAGGTGCACATTAAATGAAATTGAATACCTTTATGCCCCGCTATTATACAGCACAGAATAATAACAGCTAATAGTTGTAAAAGCGACATCTTACATTCTTTGAACACTGGTTAACATGGGCACTTGGCAGCCCGAAGAAACCCATGTTAGAAGGACACATGAAAATATATTATATACTTGAAATTCCAAGCCAGTTGTGCTAAGTAAGATCTCCCCAAGATTACAGAGTAGATCTAACCTGCAAACAAGTTTCTGCCTTGGGGATGAGATGGCTGATAGTCTCCAAGGAATAAGAATTGACCAGCAGTAGTCAAGTCTTCTGAGAAAATAATTACCTGCCTATCACATTTCCCAGTGAGTAGTGTGCTACACTCTGCCAGGTTTTGGAATTCTCTGCTACATTCTGTGACTTTGTTCTTAATACATCTGACCTTAGGCAAGACACTTAACCCCTATGAGCTTCTGCTTCCTTATGTGTAAAACTGGGTTAATCAATCCTTCCCCTTTTTATCTTCCACAAAGTATGGTGAGAAAAAATAATAAAGGGTGAGGAATCCCAAACTCTAGAAGAAAAGATGCTACCTAAATTCCTAGTATATTAGCTATACTTCAGTCTTCTTTTGATAGCTTATCACTTTAAACTACAGCAAAACTGTTTAAACTAGCTAAAGATAAAAAAAAATATACAAGCCCTGGCTGGTTTGGCTCAGTGGTGAGAGCATCGGCCGGCAGACCAGAGTCTCAGGTTCGATTCCAGTCAAGGGCACATACTTCGGTTGAGGTTCAGTCCTTGGCCCTTTGTGTGGGAGGCAAACAATCGATGTCTCTCCCTCCACTCTATCTGAAAATCAATGGAAAAATATCCTCAGGTGAGGATAAAAAAAAATTAAAGTGTGAAAACAGTACTGTAAAATGAGGCAAACACAAAATACCTTGGTGTTCTTATAGTTAAAATTAAGAATAGCAAAAGGGGTGAGAGAGAAAATGACAGAAGGAAAATAAATGGGGATTCTAACATGTTTCCTCCCAAAGAGATTTAATAATAGTCTCTTATCTATCACAAAATAAGTTAATCTATTTGTTAATAGAATACCTACTTTTCTTCATTCACTGGCCAAAACACCCACTGTATGGTTAATCAAAACAATTTTATCAAGATGTGATGGTATATTAAGGATCCACCCAGATATCCAAAGAGGCCTTACCAGTAAAACCCAGATATGTTCTGTCTCCAATGAGAATCTTGCCCATACTATAAGATTAAACTGTGTTTAAAACAATTAATGGCCCTGGTCGGTTTGGCTCAGCGGTTAGAGCGTCGACCTGCGGTCCTGAGAGACCCGGGTTCGGTTCCCGTTAAGGGCATATACCTCAGTTGCAGTTTGTCCCCGGCTCTGGTTGGTCGAGCGGGTGGCAGCCACTCGATGTGTCCCTTTCACATCGATGTCTCTCTCTCTCTCTTCCTCTCTCTCCCTCCCACTCTATCTGAACAAAAAAATGGAAAAATGTCCTCGGGCGAGGATAAAAAAGTAAAATAAAATAAAATAAAACAATTAATGTCATTTTAAGTCACCACCCAGCCATGCCATGGCTTAGCGGTTAGAGCATAGGCCCGCAGACCGGTGAGTCCCGGGTTCGGTTCCCGCTAAGGGCATGTATATACCTTGGTTGCAGTTTGTCCCTGGCCCCGGTTGGGGTCGTGTGGGTGGCAACCACTTGATGTCTCTCTCATGTCGATGTTTCTCTCTCTCTCTCTCTCTCTTCCTCCCTCTCTATCTGAGATGAATGCAAAAATGTCCTCGGGTGAGGATTAAAAAAAATAATAAAAGTCACCACCCAAAAGATTTTACATGAGACTATGTCAACAGAATTCCAAAAGCAAGCTGTATTGCTTAATTGCTCCATATAATATCATTTATTTATGCTGAAGCATCTGACACACACACTTGTCAAAGTTGGTATTCAGAAGCAACAACACGTGGTATAGAAGATAATTCACAAATTATTGTGTGACTTCGAATTACCAACTTTTGCATGTGTGAGATGCTTAAGCATAAATAAATGGTGTTATCTAGACTAATTAAATCAATACATCTGTGTAACAACTTGCAGTTTCTGAAATTCTTCTGACAATGCTCCATCAAAGATCTTTGGTTCACACTAGTTTTTTAAAATTTCAAATAAAGTCTTGTGTACTGTCACTCTCTTGCTCCCCTAAGAATCATGACATTCTAAGTGACTAAGCCATAGTTATGGGTTTCTTGACTGTTATATTCCTTCATATTCTTGGTTCATTAAGTGTTTTCTTGGAATGGGACAAATTCCAAGCCATTCAACTCTGTGCTAGTCTTACAGCATACACACATGTGACTGCTTGTGGTGTGTTTAGGGAAATACTGAGTACGTTTAAGACACAATCCACTGCCCTGGCTGGTTTTGCTCAGTGGTTAGAGTGTCAGCCTGTGTATCAATGAGTCGCGGGTTCGATTCCGGTCAAGGGCACATACCTCAGCTGTGATTTGTCCCTGGCCCTAGTTGGGGTTGTGTAGGAGGCAGCCACTCGATGTGTCCTTTTCACGTCAATGTTTCTGTCTCTGTCTCTCTCTCTCTGTCTTCCTGTCTCTCCCTCCCACTCTATCTGAACAAAAATGGAAAAATGTCCTCGGGTGAGGATAACAAGTAAATAAATAAATAAAAATTTAAAAAGACACAACCCATCTATTCAAATATTTATACCTACTATAAGCTCCATGAAGGCGGGGCTATGTCTGGTGTGTTCAATGATGTATAAGCATATAGTATACGTTCAATAAATATTTGGTGAATGAATAATCAAACCAGAATGCATTGCATGTGTTTAGTTTTTAATTTTTTTTCTCTATTGATTTTTAGAGAGAGGAAGGGAGAGGGAGAGAGAGAGACAGAAACGTCAATGAGAGAGAACATTGACTGGCTGCCTCCTGCGTGCGCCCCACTGGGGATTAGGCCCACAACCTGGGCATGCGCCCTAACCGGGAATCAAACTGGAGACCTTTTGGTACATGGGTCGACGCTCAACCACTGAGACACACTGGCTGGGCACGTTGCATGTATTTTTTTTTTTTTTTAATCCTCACCGGAGGATATTTTTCCATTTTTTGTACAGATAGAGTGGGAGGGAGAGAGAGGAAGGGAGAGAGAGTGAGAAACATCGACGTGAAGGGACACATCGAGTGGCTGCCACCCGCACAACCAACCAGGGCCGGGGACAAACTGCAACCGAAGTACGTGCCCTTAGCGGGAACCGAACCCGGGTCTCTCCGGACCGCAGGCCGACGCTCTAACCGCTGAGCCAAACTGGCCAGGGCACGTTGCATGTATTTAATACACATGTGGCTAATGCCTAGTATCACAAGAGGAAAATATAAAGAAAACCACTAAACAAATGTCAGAAAGTGATACGTCCTACTTTTGAGAACTGGTTCAGCCCTAGCCGGTTTCTCAATGGTTAGAGCATCGGCCCGAAGACCAGAGAGAACTGGTTCAAGTTTAAATCAATAACCAGCCTCTCTCTGAATGCACATATGTTGGTGCTTTTTGCTAGACTCCTGGGTCCTTCTCTTTCCACCTCCCTTTAGACACGGGCTGCTAAGTAAAAAAAATTTAGGATACAGGTCAGGCATTTAGAATTAAACAAAAACATAAACAAGTATCTCAGAAGAAACAGCTGGGCTACACTGCAGATTTAGACCTGAATTTGAAATGTGGCTCTATTACCAGATGTATGGCTTTAGAAAAGTTAGTCACTTAATCTAATCTCTCATTTTTAGTGTTTTCATTGAAAACATGGAATAATACCTATTACAAAAGGGCTGCAGTGAAGATTCAAAGAGATATGCATATAAATAAGCACAGTGCCTAAAACAGTAAAGGTTCAAAAACTGCAAAAATTACTACGAGAGAAACACAATCATCTATAGATGTTCACAGTACCAATGAAATAAACATAGCAAGTAGTCGGGAGAAGCCCATCTACTCCTGGCACTGAAATATAAGATAAATTCCTCATATATGTCTTCATAAAGGGATACAGAGAGATGTTTACAAAAAGTGCCTAGCACACTTCTTGACACATGGTAAAATACAGTAAATAATAATTTCCTCCTATCTCCTTCCCAGACTCTTTTCAGGGGCCCTAAGGTATTTATCGTCAAAAACATTCATAAGCATAACACTTACAGCGTATCTGTTTTACAGTCAATGTACTCTAACCTATCTTGAGATTGATATAGGAATGGAGACAGAGACATAGAGATTTTCTGGAAGCCTGAAAAAACAAAAACATCCTACATCCAGATTTGGATAGTAAATCACCATTTACTAAGTACCTTTGTGCTGTTTCTGCCCTTACAGATACATCCATCCTGAGTGCTAAGCCTCACTTTCTATCTACTTTTCCACTGGTCCCCTTCTTCCCCATGATCAGTATTATGTGAGAATTTATCAATTATTCTGAGGAAATTGGGAACACTAGTCAATCATGACTGAATTGCCAGAATTCTCTTTTATAATGTAATCCTTATTTTGTGCATGATATAATTTATTCTCTCCCTGTCTCCACTATTCAATTGTTTAGATAGCAAACCTAGGTAATAGAAAGTTATGGCCTGGCTGGTGTGGCTCAGTGGTTGAGTGTCAACCCATGCACCAAGAGGTCACTGGTTTGATTCCTGGTCAGTGCACACGCCCAGGTTGTAGGGCAAATGCCCAATGGGACAATCGATGTTCTCTCTCATCAATGTTTCTTTCTCTCTCTCCCTTTCCCTTCCTCTCTCTCTAAAAGTCAATAAAAAAAAGAAAGTTATGAGGTTCCCAAAAGGGAGAAACTCTGTCTTATATGTCTAGGTATCTTCCACAGCAAAGGCCAGGACTGAATATTATATATAATTGTGAACTAACCTAAATATCCAAATTACCAGTAAATAAATCCAAACATTTCGTTGAGACACTGTCTGTCCAAAGCAATGACTTACAGCGTAAATACCAATGTGCTTAAAGATGTATCTAACTGATATACTAAGAAAAATAATTTAAACAAACCATCCTGGGACTTCAAAATAAATTTTAGCTTCTAAAATAAGGTACTACTAAAATTTTGCCTCTTTTTACAAGTGGGGGGAAAAAAACCCTAGACAAATGTGGTATCTTTCCTCCCTTAAAAAAAAAACACATGACAGCCCTGGCCGATTTGGCTTAGCAGTTAGAGTGCCTGCCTGCAGTCCAGAGAGACCCGGGTTTGGTTCCCGCTAAGGGCATGTACCTCGGTTGTAGTTTGCCCCTGGCCCTAGTTGGGTTGTGCAGGGGGATGTGTCCCTTTCACATTGATGTTTCTCTCTCTCTCTCTCTCTTCCTCTCTCTCCCTCCCACTCCATCTGAACAAAAAATGGAAAAATGTCCTCGGGTGAGGATTAAAAACAAAAAACAAAAAAACACACGACAGCCGTGGCCGGTGTGGCCCAGCAGTTGGGAGCATTGGCCCCCAGACCAAAGAGTTGTGGGTACAATTCCATTCAAGGGTATGTACCTCAGATGCAGTTTCTTCCCGGCCCTGCGGGAGGCAACCAATCAGTATGTCTCTCTCACATGGATGTTTCTCTCCCTCCAGCCCCCACTCTATCTGAAGATAAATGGAAAAGTATCCTCGAGTGAGGATTTAAAAAAAACAAAAAATACATGACAGCCCTGGTCGGGTTGGCTCAGTAGGTATAGTGTCAACCCACAGAACAAAGAGTAGCAGGTTCGATTCCCAGACAAGGGTGCATACTTTGGTTGCAGGTTCGATTCTCAGCAGCCAATTGATGTGTCTTTCTTATATAGATGTTTCCCACCTACCCCCTTCTAGAAAAATCAATGAAAAAACATCCTTGAGTGAGGATGAAAAAAATAAATACATGATATAAACTTATTATTTTTCTTTTTAGTCCTCACCCGAGGACATTTTCTGAGGGAGAGAGAGAGAGAAACATCGACGTGAAAGGGACACATCGAGTGGTCGCCACCCACATGACCCAACCAGGGCCGGGACAAACTACAACCGAGGTACATGCCCTTAGCGGGAACCGAAACTGGGTCTCTCCGGACCACAGGCCGACGCTCTAACCGCTGAGCCAAACTGGCCAGGGCAATATAAACTTATTTTTAAAGTGGAGAGCTTTAAATCATTTTGAGATTTCCTCATCTACACAAAAGTTAAAAACAGGGTATTTCAGATAGTTGCCAAAAGGAAGAGATTGGGGGGGATGGGTGAAAAAGGTAAAGAGATTAAGTACAAATTGGTAGTTACAAGACAGTTACGAGGATATAAAGTACAGCTTCAGGAATATAGTCAATAATATTGTAATAACTATGTATGGTGCCAGGTGGGTACGGGAAATATCAGGGGGAACACTTTGTAAAGTATATGACTGTCTAACTACTACGCTGTACACCTGAAACTAATACAAAATAATACTGAAGGTAAACTGTAATTGAAAAATAAAATTAGCCCTGGCTGGTGTGACTCGGTTGGTTGGGCATCATCTCATGCACCAAAATGGCTGCTGGTTTGATTCCAGGTCAGGGTACATGCCCAGGTTGTGGGCTTGGTCCCCAGTGGGGGGCCATGTAGGAGGCAGCTGATCAATGTATCGCTCTCACATTAATTTTCTCTTTCTCTTTCTCTCCGCCCGTCTCTTCCTCTTTCTCTAAAAATCAATTTAAAAATTAGAAAAAAGAGAAAGAAAAAATAATTATATGCTAACAACTTAGAAGAAATAAATTCCTACAAACATACAATCTTCCAAGACTAAATCATAAAGAACCAGAAAATTAAACAGACTGCTATCTACTAACAAAATTTAATCAGTAATCTGTAAAAAATAAAAAACAAAACAAAAGAGTGCACATCATTCCAGGGTTTAAATAAATGAATGTAAAGTGTTCTTTGTAATGTCTGTTACATACTAATAATATAGATTAGTTATTACCACCACCATCATTTTTAGGATCTTACTATATTATTTAACAGATCTGGATAATAATAAGATTATGAAGATGTTTCACAGAGGATCGATAAAATTATCCACCTTTTCTTTTCTTTTTTTTTATCCTCACCCGAGGACACTTTTTCATTCTTTGTTCAGATAGAGCAGGAGGGAGAGAGAGAGAGAGAAACATCGATGTGAAGGGACACATCGAGTGGCTGCCACCCGCAGGACCAACCAGGGCCGGGGACAAACTGCAACCGAGGTACGTGCCCTTAGCGGGAACCGAACCCGGGTCTCTCCGGACCGCAGGCCGACGCTTTAACCGCTGAGCCAAACTGGCCAGGGCTATCCACCTTTTCTGTCTGCTAAAAAAATATGATTTAAGCTGAGGAAATTAGCCAATAAGCACATCTTTTATGTACTCTCTCTGGGATTAAAATGAACTTCCCAAGTACCTCTGAGCTCTGCATAACTGAGCTCAGTTCTACTTCGTACACTTGAGCTCCTCAGTTCCCTTGTACATTCAGGAATGGGAGGTGTACATGGCATACACATGCAAACTTTCCTTAAGTTAAATGGAACATTTCTCTCCCTCCAACTCTTGTGTATACAACTCCTTGCATATTTTCTCTCTCATGAAAAAGAAACACTGTAGTGGTTAAGAAGAGTGTGAAATTCCATAAATTTTACAGCTAAAGAAAACAGTTGTGATAAATACACTGAAACAAAATCAGTGATGAGAGTCTGGGCGGTGACAAGCAGCAGTGTGACATCTGGCGGAAGCCAAAGTCACAGCAAGGGGGAGAGAGGTGGGCGTGAGGAAGCATCCTGCAGAGCGTGGACACAGAAAAAGAGAGGAATTGACAGTCTTCCTTTGGAGCCTGGCCAGCCTTTGCCACCTCTAATTGAATAGGACGACATTGCTGAGAGGTGCCTTGGAGAACAGTGTAGTTTCTTTTGCAATGTGCTGCACCTTAGAACATTAAGAAGTATGTGAAGCATTCTTCCATTCCTGGAAGGTCAGTAATTCAGAAGGAGATGCAGCACCATCAATGGAACAAAGAAGTCTGCCTAGCAATGACAGTGTTTTAACAACCAACCGACATGGACACTAGGCTGGGGAAGGCAGGAGGGGGTTAGAAGCAGGAAGGAGGGGATCGATAAGTAAAAAGGGGGGACGTCTGTAATACTTTCAACAATATAATAATAATAATAATAAAATAGACTTCTAAATACACTAAACAAAGACTGGGCGTTGAAGGGAAGTGCCTGCTATTTCTTTTAGTGCAGCCAAGCTTCAAAGCTGCCTAAAATTCCATCTTTGCCATTGACAGTATTTCACAAGTGCAGTTTATAGAGTTAGGGGGGTATCTAAAAGCTCAATTAGTTTATCCAACATCTCTTTCACAAACGTGGGGACTCCATTCAAGGATAAGACAGTGACTTGCCCTAAACCACAGAGCTAATTAGTGTTAGAGTCAGGACCAGAATTCAGACTTCTTGATTCCAAGTCTTGTGTACTTTTCTAGGAAACCATGCTGCCTCCACAATATAGAATTAGTGTGAAAATATGATTCAATATGTAAACGTCAGTTTCACACTCAAATATTTGAGAATGTATTATTTTGCATATCAGCATCTATTGTTCTCTATTCCATGTATCATATCTTATATGACCAATAATCTTGTAAATTTTAAAAGGGCAGGTTAACACCAGACCATTATGACTCCTCTAAAGGGTCTAAAACTGTGTAAGATATATAGTAGTACATGCGATTATAAATAGACACCAACACCATAACTGCTTTGTCAATGGCCAAAATTTTCAACTTCATTAACAAATAAAATGGAATGAATTATTACTTTCTTATACTGGTGCTCTGAACTCTGAATCAAGAGCTTGTTTCCAATAACCGACAGAATTTACTAGCTATTTGCTTTAGATGGGTTTGGTGGTATAACTTGCAATGTTCACTATTTCAAACACAAAATATCTCAAAAATTTTAGCAACTTCCAATTGTCCTCATGATCTAATAAGTTCCTTTTCCAGCTCTAAAAGATTATGGTTCTCTGGATGGAGATGGGGCTGGGGAAGAGCTATCTATCCCTAATGCCTAAGCAATATAGAATAATTTAAACTTCTTTGACACAGTCTTTTTAAAGGAAATCCATCAATCTTTTTTTCCTAATAGCAACAGTGACTATGTATTAAGTATAAATGTACACAGTTTATAAAAGGCTTCGACCAAGTCCTGCAAGAGTTCCCTGAAACTACAACACAAGATAATTATGAAATGAATAGATGCCACAGTCAATTTAACTTTGCATTTGGAATGTGAATATATTGTAGATTCAGTAAATGTTATTTTGGCATTTACTCTGTGAGAAGCATTAGGCCAGGTGATAAAGATGGAGCCTGGATCTGGAAGGAGCTCACAAGGTAGACGGGTACAAAGAATTCCAGATGGAAGAAATGACATATGTAAGGCCAATTAACAGAGAGAAACATGAACTGTCTGGGTAATGGTGAATATGGGACATGTATACCTATTGAATTGGGTCATTTCAGCAGCAAACAGAGAGAAAATGTAATGAGAGGAACAGGAATGAATACTGAAGAAAATGAACTTCAGTCTATAATCCATAGAGGAGGCAGTGAAAACTATCCCCACCCTTCTGCTATTCCCAAGCCTTTTTCATGTCTTCCACAGCAAAGGCCAGGATTGAGTATTATATATAACACTGCAGAAGCAGTAGGGATAGAGGATAAGACATGGAATAGCGGATGTATTTAGAAGGCAGAATTGACAGGAATTACTAACTAGTATAATAGAGGATGAGGGAGAAAGAGTTGTTAAAAGGAATCTCAATAAGGGGAAAAGTGATAGAACAAATGAGAATACAAAGTTGAGGGTGATGTATGTTGTATGGGAAAGTATAGAGAAAGTTTCCCTGGAGAATGCTGAACTGAGTCTTTTTGTTTGTTAACCCCTCACCTGAGGATATTTTTTCCATTGATTCTTAGAGTGGAAGAGAGAGAGGGAGGTGGGGGGGGAGGGAGAGAGAAATACTGATGTGAGAGAGACACATGGGTTAGTTGCCTCCCACACATGCCCCAACCAGGGAAGATGATTGAACCTGTAACCCAGGTACATGCCCTTGACCAGGAATCAAACCCACAACCCTTCGGTCTGTGGGCTGATGCTCCAACCACTGAGCCAAATCAGCCAGGGTGCTGAACTGAGTGTTGGCAATTAAGAGGTAGCCATTTGGAAATGTGGAAGTACATTCAGGGAGAGTGATCAGCAACGTGGTGGAATAGACAAAGGCAGAGATATAAGACAGAAACACAACAGTCAGGGGAAGTCCAAGAGATTCAGTACGTAGAGGAGAATGAGTGAAAAAGGGGTGAGAGGTAGGTTTGGAGAGAAACCAGGTAAAGGAGTGAAAAAAGACAGTGCAGGGAGGCCAACCTCTGAGACTGTGAACTTGTAAGTTTAAGAGAACAGTTCTGAAGAGCTAAGAAGAAACTAGACTTTTTCTCCTTCATGATCACAAGCTGGGACCAGTTCTGTTATCTACCATTGTTGCTCAGAGGGATAAAAAGGAAGGACCTATGAAGTTGGAAGGTAAAAACAGTTTCCTATTAATTTTGTGACTGAAAAAAAAGTATGAGTTTAAGCTGACCAGAATTGGATTACTTTACTGAGCTTCACAATAAGGAAGTTAAATTAAACTAACGGCCTGACTTTTCTCTCTCTCTGGTTTCAGATACATTTATCTTTTGTAGCACTAAAAACCAAAGTGACCATGTTTATAAATTCTCACACTAAATTGAAAAAAAAGAGGAAGCAAATGCGTCTCAAACAAAGCAAACCTTTGATTTTCAGAAGCCCAAGACAAAATAAAAGAAACATTCCTCTGAACGTGAGACTGTCTAACCAAGGTTTCCCTTTTCTTCTCTCTGCCGTAGGTGTGTGTGACATACCTGTTTGATGTTGGCAGATGCAAAAATCCTAATATAAAAATGGTCTTCATTTTCCTTTAATAATGATTAGCTTATGTTCTAATGTTTTTGCTTAACATAAGGGCAAAAATTCTTATAATGGTTAAGTTCTTAAACTTAAGTTCAGGAATATTCATTCCTCCATTTTATGACCAACATTTTTTTTTTATCCTCACCTGAGAACATTTTCCCATTTTTTTGTTCAGATAGAGTGGGAGGGAAAGAGAAAGAGAGAGAAACATCGACATGAAAGGGACACATCCAGTGGTTGCCACCCACACAATCCAACCACGGCCAGGGACAAACTGCAATGAGGTACGCGCCCCTAGTAGGAACCGGACCCGGGTCTCTCTGGACCGCACAGGCTGACACTCTAATTGCTGAGCCAAACCAGCCAGGGCTACAACCAACATTTTAAACTTTAAAGTTAAAACACTCTTTAAATTATTTGAATAAACTATGGTTTTTAATGCCAGAAGTCGTAAGATAAGGCAGGTGTTTTTATGAAAAAAGCAATGAAGACCTGAGATCAAATGTACCTTTATCACTTTATATTTATGATACCTGAGATAGGCATTTGGCCTTGGGGCCTCAAGTGCCCCATCTGAATGTAAGGGATAGTGCTATCTGCCTGATAGCTGTGAGGAATGAAAAGTGCTCACTGTGTTCAAAGTTCCTGGAAGATGGCTCAATAAATGTCAACTGAATCTGAATTTTAGGAGCAAAATTAAATACATAAATATTGCGTATATTTTAATTTTTAGCAAAACTAGGTTTTAAAGTTTCCCTTCAATAATTCCAAAATTTCTGTAAAGTTTACTTCTCTAAAGCCATTACTAACTCCAAGTTTGAATGGTTCTCCTATTAAAGTTGTAATCTTATTGTAATTAGAAGTTTAGAAATTTAATGAGTTGAAATGCAACATGGCACAGATGCCTTATTATACCAACTAGTTAACACAGTATTTGTTTTCGACATTAATTTTACTTGCTAATCAAAAATACTGCTTTCTCCAAATAACATCAAAATAAAATTGCTGATTGTGCAATGGCAAAACCAACACCACCATGTCTGCAACATGGCCACTTGAATTTTTTTTTAAAAATGAGCTGCAGTTTCCAGGGAAAATTTAAGACTCCGTATACCTTTAAGTCAGTTCTCAAAAATCCAAGTGTGGAAGTTATGTTTTGTACACAAGGCATATATTAAGTTATACATCCCAAACATGCCAGTGAGTATCTATTAATGTTGAACATCAGAGCTGATACATCTCCATGAGTTAATAGATAAGTCTGCTGCCATGGCCAGGTGGCTCAGTTGGCTGAAACATCATCCTGTGCACCAAAAAGATTGCAGGTTCAATTCCCAGTCAAAACACATACCTAGGCTGCAGGTTCAGTTCCTGGTCAGGGCGCATACAGGAGGCAATTGATCTGTGTTTCTCTTTCTCCCTTCCTCTCTCTCTCAAATCAATAAAAACATATCCTCAGGTGAGGATAAAATAAATAAGTCTGCTGGAAAAAACTAACAGGACTATATATGACTGTATGTTTTCAGATGTCCATAGCAACTAGATAAAGAGTATTAAGGAAGTTCTGGGGGAGGACTATTTAGAAGCCCTTCTATTAGAACACAGTGCTCCCCATTAGCAGCCTAAGTTCAACACAAGTTACCCCTACCTCTTCAATGGACATGGAAGCTCCTCATTAATCAACCTGTTTCTTTCCTCAACTGCTCTACCAATGACCATATTAACCCCCTCTTGGCCAACAAGTTTCCAGAGAGACCCACTGCTTTTAGCATAAAACTTTTTCATTCAAGTTTTCATAACGTGGACTACAGTTCTAGTTTCAATCTCTTACCATTCCCCTAAAAACCTCAGCTGAATTTAACAAACTACTTTAGACTGTTGATTTTAGATATGTAGTAAAAACTATATAAAATATATTTATTTATATTTGTTATTCAATCAGTAGAGTCCTAATTTGTATACTGTACCCCACCAGTTAAAACAGATAAAAGATTAGGAGTAGAAGGCTCAAAGAACTAGTTGCCCTTGCCCCGAACATCATCAGAAAACCACTATGCCTAACCTATTCTCACACACCTCCTTGGTCTGCACTTCCAGTTTTCCCTTTCATTTCAGCTTTGTCTTAATGACAACTGGTTTTTCAAAATTCAGGCTAGGCTCTGCTCCCAGAGCACCCATCTATCTATATGGCTAGTGCAGACTTGTCACTCTGCAGTGCATTAGACTGTTTACTCCTCCATTTCCCCATCTGAAGGCACACACTGAGCTTTGTATCTCTGCTTCCTCAGACTTAAGGACAATGTAGGCTGTAGATTTGCTGAATGAATTGCAGCACCATTGAACTTCTCAGTTATAGGGAACAGCACACATTAGGAGGCATCAGAAATGGAAATGTAAAATTCTGGAGAGTTATTTCAATTTAGAAAGAATCACAGATTATTTTTATTTCCTCTCCCTTTCCCTTTTCTTTCCAATCTAGTAATCCTATTTGCTCTACTGTCTACACTCAAAAGTAATGGTAAATCTAAATTTATTTTTATTTAAAATGTTAACTTTCTTTTTTTTTTTTAATTTTTAAAAGTTTACTGAATTTATTGGAGTGACACTGGTTTAATAAAACCATATATGTTTCAAGTGTACAACGCAATAAAATATCATTTGCACATTGCATTGTGTGCTCACCACCCAATATCAAGTCTTTTTCCATCCCCATTTACCCCCCTTTGCCCACTTCCACCTCCTCCAACCCCCTTTCCTTCTAGTTATCACCATACTGTTGTCCATGTCTATGAGTCATCTATGTATACATTTTTGCTTAATCCCTTCACTTTTCACCCAGCGGCCCAAATCCCCCTCCCCTCTGACAGCTGTTAGTCTGTACTATGTATCTATGCTTCTGTTTCTATTTTGTTAAATTATTTTGTTGATTAGATTCCACATATAAATGAGATCACATGGTATCTTTCTCTGACTGGCTTATTTCACTTAGCATAATAATTTCCAGGTCCAGCCATGCTGTTGCAAAAGGTAAGATTTTCTTCTTCTTTACAGCTGAGTGGTATTCCATAAACTTATTTTTTTCATTTTTTTTTTTTTTATCTTCACCCGAAGACATTTTTGCATTTATCTTCAGATGGAGTGGGATGGAGAGAGGAAAGAAGAGAGAGAGAGAAACATCGATGTGCGAGAGATACATCGACTAGTTGCCACCCACACAATACCAACTGGGGCCAGGGACAAACTGCAACCAAGGTACATGCCCTTAGCAGGAACAGAACCCAGGCCTCTCTGGTCAGCAGGCCAATGCTGAGCCAAACTGGCCAGGGTTATTTTTTTCATTTTTAACTCTTTCAAATACTATGTTGTACTTTCCTTTCCTTTTACCCTTCCCTTTTATTTTCTTAAACTTTTAAAAATGAAATAACGCATATATATAAAAATGCATAAAATATACATGTACAGCTTAACAAGTAAGGTGAGTATGCATGTAACTACTTCCCAGGTCAAGAAATAGAACAGTCAACTCTTTCCCCATCCAAATACTTCCCATTGTCTTCCATTTAAGATAATTGTGTTTTGGGAAAGAATAAAGAAAACCTCACAGAGGTTTTGGGATCAGCCCCTGGATTCATACCAATAATAAAGGCAGATAAAGGGGCACCAAGATGCCAGGGTATATGTGTATCTGTATCTGTATCTGTATCTGTATCTGTGAGTGTGTGTGAGGGCATGCCCATACAGGTCAGGATACTGGTTAAAGCAATCTTAAAAGTAGACTGGCACTTCTAATGATGAACATTTAAAAAATAAAAGCAGCCCTGGCCGGTTTAGCTCAGTGGTTAGAGAGTCAGTCTGCAGACCAGAGAGTCCCTGGTTTGGTTTCCACTAAGGGCATGTACCTCGACTGCGGTGCATCCCCTGCCCTGGTTGAGGTCGTGTGGGTGGCAACTAGTCAATGTGTCCCTCTCACATTGATGTTTCTCTCTCTTTCTTCCTCCCTCTCTCCCTCCTGCTCTATCTGAAGATAAATGCAAAAATGTCCTTGGGTGAGGATAAAAAATAAATTAAATTAAATAAAAGCATGTTACCCTGGCTGAGTGGCTCAGCTAGTTAAAGCGTTGTCCTGCACACCAGAAGGGTGCAGGATGATTCCTGGTCAGGGCACATACCTAACCCAGTTGGGGCCTGTAGGGTAGGCAACCGATCGATGTTTCTCTCTCACATCGATGCTTCTCACTCTTTCTCTCCCTTCCTATTTCTAAAAATCAATAAAAGCATCTTCAGGTAAGGATTGAAAAAAATAAATAAAATAAAAGCATGTTTTTACTAAGCAGACACAGCACTCTGCTGCTCCTGGCTTAAACCAAACCCTGATAGGAAACCACATAATTTTCAAGGCATAGGTTTAAAAACTATACAAATTTAGACCAAATTACCTATATTGCTCCACTTCCACCTTAGGTAGAAAAGATGCTTTAAGTGAAAACTTGGCATTATGGAGTTGCACAATCCTAGCCACCCAATAGCCTCATTCCATTCAACCAGAACAGGGGTTCTCTCTGCTCACAGCAGGCATCCAACAGGGTAGCACATATATGCTCTTTGAGTGAGAAAGCAACACCTTCTCACATACAACCCCCTGGAGAGAGATGGAGAAGGGGAGGGGGAGGACTTTACACCTGCAAACTCCTAACTCTGTCAGCACTAGGGCTGGGAAAAACAGCACATATTTTTTAAAAAGAAGAAAATTAAAGGTGTCCTAGTAAAGCCAATAACTTTCAAAGAAGAATCTTCTTAAGCCATTTTTTCTTAGGAGACTAGTAAGTATAATGACTCAACATTTAAGTCTCTGTCTTGCTAATGGACTTAGTCAAGCTCTAATGACAGCATAAAGCAAACTTCTTAAAAGGGCAGCTGTCAGAATTGTTATTCTTCTTGGTAGAAAAACACTATAAGCACAAAGTATTGTCATATTAATTAATGCATTTCAATTTCAAGGCACATCTGTCCTTGGGCCTTTGGATAATCAAAATGACCACTAAAAATAGAACAGCATCTCCAATGGGGCAGACATGACCCGCCCTTAATCCTAAGAGACTCCTGTGAGATGTGACCTGGAATGCACATGTGTTTTGCAGCACCACTGAATATCCACTTAAATGTAGCCGTATGTTTTCAGTTTTTACTTTATGCCCTATTAGGGCTAGGAGACAAAAGCAATTAACAGACATAGAACTTTTGGCCCATTATGAAAATACAGTTAGCTGACTAGCTAACCGCGATCTCGTGGGAAAGAAAATTGCTCTCCAGAACTAAAAGAACTGCTGCTTATACTAAATTACATGAGTTTTATGATGAACATCTTGATTCTCTCTTTTCAATTTCCCCATCACCAAAAGTAAGGAAGCTCTGTCTGTCAAGATGCCCAGGCTGTGTGGCAACAGCGTCAAAGGCTGCCATTTGCTCCAAGGCACTGCCATCTGCGGCAACACAACATTTTGTCTCTGGAAAATAAACACATCTGCCTTTGCCAGTGTCCTCCCACTGTGCCGCCCATCTGGAGCAGGTGAGCTGGAAGGCAAGCCTGGGCATGGGTGAGATAGGGGCAAGCAGGGGAGATAAGGCCCCAAGGGAGATGGCACATGGAGGAAGAAGGCAGTGGTGTGTCATGTCACATCCTGCTAACCACATTTGCCAAACAGCATGTGAAATTACCCTTGTTAGTGATATTTTAATCACATGTAACAAATGGTTGGTCGTGTTTGGGGGACAAGACCTAAAAAGTCAAGGTTTCACTTGGGCCATCTGTTAATAAGGTCACATGACCTCACTAATACCAATATAAACAGATGATATCTTTGTGCCAGTCACCAAAGGCAAGAGGACAATAACTCTAGTGGTCAGAATGGAAGGTTCAAAGCAACAGGATTCTTCTAGGACAGGAGCACACTATTAACTAGACCAAACACATTCAAATTCAGGCCAGAGTCCTGGGACAAGTCATGGTTACTTCTGGAAATGACTTATACCTAAAATTCTTTCCTACGTATTCTTTCCCTTTCACTGAAAAAACAAATTCAAGTCTGATTATGGTCTTGACAGCAGATCTTTAAACCATACTGTTTGGAGGGGCAGAAGAAACCATAAAATTATTCAATCAAATTCTTTTTTTCCCCCAAGGTTTTACACTAGCTTGCAGAAGAACTAGTGCTAACCTCCTAGAGCAGGGCTCTTTCAATTGTACCACTACTTTTTAACCTCTGGTGGGAAGGGGACAGTGAAGCCTCTTTTTCAAATAAAATCATAAATGGAATCCCAATATATAAAATAGATAAAAGCTGAGTTGATCTATATGAAGCAGAATTAAAGTTTTGCCACACGGTCTTCCTTGGTGAGTTTCCTGAGGCAGCTTCATGGAATACAGTTTGAAAACCACTATACCAGGCTGGATATATTTTTCCAACCTATTATTTCTATTGTTTATTTGCTAAGCATTTACAAGTATAGCCTTGTAAAAAGACAAATTACTAAAGGCTAACCAAGGACTTCCAAAAAGTGCTATGAAAATACTTAGGCTAGTAAGTAGCAGTAGTAAAGCCTTGAAGATTACACACCATGGAGGCCAGCACTCTGCTTTAAGCCAGCAATATTCAACTGGTGTGCAGCAAGAATTTGGGGGGGGGGGGATACGTGCCCCTAGCGGAAACCGAACCCGGGACTCTCTGGTCCGCAGGTCAGCGCTCCAACTGCTGAGCCAAACTGGCCAGGGCTGCAGCAAAAATTTTAAAACATGCAATGCCTATTTAGTCAGAGGCACTGACCTCTTTTCCCCTAGACTGTCAAATAAAAAAATGGTAACAGCCAACACAATAGCTGTCCTGTCTGAATGAATCAAAATTATACCTATTGACATTCCCCAAGGATATCAGATTCTATTGGGTGATATCTCTGTCTCCACATATGTAAAAGAGAGAACATAGTAGATAATAGCAGATAAGCCCTGTTGCTTATCACCTTCCCTTTTACAGCCCAATTATCAAAACATAAGGAGAATTTAAATAAGCCTCGTGAACTATACCTGTAAGTCATCACAAAATTCTCAAAATAATCCTGTAAAAATCCAAATAGCATTTCCTAAATGATGAAATCACTTACTAAATATGTACTATTTTCCAGGGAGGTATCATTCACTCATTCCAAATATATTTTATTAAACCAATGGTTAATTCTCAGTTCTCATAATTTGCCACATATGATCACTCCTTCCTCCTTAACAGTAACAGCTGCAAAAAGTAAGGCTCAGCAAACATAATTATTGAAGATCATACAAATAGTGCATATCAGAGAAGAGATTAGAACTCTGGCATATTTGCCTCTAAAACTCATGCTCAAAAAAGCCTCATAAATATTTTAAATTGGGGAGTCAAACCCACAGCAAAAGCCTCATAAGCCTTTTTTCTGCTCTCTAGGGTCTAACCAGGAGCAGACCAACAAAAATGTACACAAGCATTTAAATAAAAACTAAACTGGCCCTGGCCAGTTTGGCTCAGCGGTTGAGTGTTGGCCTGCGGACCAGAGAGTCCCGGGTTCGGTTCCCGCTAGGGGCATGTACCACACACAAAAAAACTAAACTGGAGGCTTTTAATTTTTTCTCTCTCAATCTGTGTTTTTTTCATCTCTTCTTGCTGATCTCAGATATTTAATTCTTACATGGAGAAGTAATATCCATTCATTAAAAACACATTTATAAAATTCCCTTCCAGTGTATGAATGTGCAATAATATTATCAGTGGTATATTTGGACCTGTTCTGGTTTTATTGATTTTTTTTAAGAGAGAAAGGAAGGTAGAGAGAGAAACATCAATGTGAGAGAAACATTGATTGGCTGCCTACTAGAACGCTCCCTACTGGGGATTGAGCTTACAATACAGGAATGTGCCCTGCCCAGAAATCAAACCGATGACCCTTTGGTGCACAGGACAATGCTCATCCAACTAACTGGATTGCATTTATTCAGCAAATTTATTGAACAACTATAATGGGTACATATGTATACCTTACCAACATAATCTTATGTGGAAAGGTTGGCATTTTAGAACTAAACATTTCATACTTTCTCAAATGCACAAATATACTTGTACACTAGTTCAGTAATTAATACAGAAGTATAAAAAAGAGTGTGGTATTCGAAGTTAGAATCTCGGCCTTTTATGGGTTGTGTGTGTGCCTTTGGTATACTTGAAAACATTAGAGAAATATTTAACTTCTATATTATCCAGGCTTAGTATCCTTGTAAGTAAAATGGTAATAACACTCATTTTACGGTGTCATAATAAGCATTAAATAAGATCACAAATACAACTATCTAGAATAGCACTGTCCAAAAGAATGACAATAAAAATGTTCTCTATCTTCAATGTCTAATATAGTAGCCATTTGCCACATGTGGCTATTGAGCACTTGAAAGTGGCTAATGTAACAGAAAAACCAAACTTTTAAAAAATATATGTTTTCATTGATTTTTTTTTTGAGAGAGAGAGATAGAAACATCAAGTGAGAGAAAAACATCAATCGGCTGCCTCCTGCACACCCCCTGCTGGTGATCCAGCCCACAACACAGGTACATGCCCTGTCTGGGAATCGAACCAGGACCTCTCAGGCCATGGGACAACACTCAATCCACTAAAGCCATACCTACCAGGTACAAAATTTTTTACAGAAACAAAAGTTTACTTCTCATTCAAAGTCCAGGAGACCCTCACCCATGAACTAAATTATAAATTATAAATTTTATTTAACTTTAACCACATATGATTAGTGGCTACCATACTAGACTGTGTCAATCTAGAACAAAGCCTAGTACATAACAGATTATCAATGTCGGTTTATTTCTATTTCCCCTATCAATATCAGTAATTTTTTATATCCCCCCTCTTTACTAGCAGATCAAATTCAACTAAAAAAGCACAACAAAGAATCTCCTATAGGAAGCTAACTTATATTTAGTTATTAAATTGCTTCTTCACCCAAATAGCAATAGCAGCATAAAAACAAGTGATTTGTTAATTAGTTGTATATGCTATGCTAACAGCTTCGCATAATTACCTCATTTAATCTTTATAATAATTCTATGATGTAGGTGCTATTATTTTATAAGTAGGAAAATTAAGCTTAGAATTATTGGTCCAAATAACACAGCTAGCGAGTCAGTGAGCAAAGATTTAAACCCAGACAGCCTAATTCCAGAGACTGTACTTAACCACCACACTAACCTGCCTTCATCTTAAAGAACCAGTTTACAGCCCAGCTGGTGTGACTCAGTGATTGAGCATCGGCCCATGTACCAAGAGGTCACCGGTTCAATTCCTAGTCAGGGTACATGCCCAGGTTGTGGGCCCAGTCCCCAGTGGAGGGCATGCAGGAGGCAGCCAATCGATGTTCTCTCTCATTGATGTTTCTATCTCCTTCTCCCTCTTCCCTTCTCTCTCTAATATCAATTAAAAAAATCCCATTAAAAACAAAAAAAGAACCAGTTTACACAGGAATATGTTCTCTACAATAAATAAATGTCCTCCCAACCAAATACCACACACACACACACACACACACACACACACACACACACACACAGCTAACTGGAAATCTAACCATTTCAGCTCTAGAAACAGTTACCCATGCTAACCCAAAATAAATCTCATGTCCTAACTGGTGTGACAGTGTAAATGTACCAAATGTAGTGACTTTGCACTAATCAGGAAGACTGAAAAACTATTGTCACCTTACTCCCCAGAATAAAATGACTAAAATGTAAATTCATATTTTAGAACACATAACCTATTTTGATAAAAGAGTGAGGAAGCAGGGATTGGAGCTAGAAACACAAGGCAGAAGTAGTCAATATTTACTAGAGCCCCATGTCACTGTCCATACGGAATATTTATTTGTTAAGACAGCAAACATTTTTGCTAGGCGATTAACTGGATTCATTCTATCTACATGAAGCATATCACCACTCTTATCCTAATTCTAAAAGGAGCTGAATTCACTTAATGTGCAGCATTTATGAAAAGATATTTATTGTGCCCAAAGCTGGAATTCTTACTCCAATACTGTCTGACAAGTCAGAGAAGTATTTTACACAGCCACAGCATACTCTTTACTGAATTCTACAGAAACTTCTGGGTAGTAAGAAAGGTCAAAGCTGACCTATTTTTCTCTCTCATGAAGGACTGAATTAAGAAAAGGCCAATGACCTTTTACCCAGATAAAATAAAGTATGTAAAATTGTCTCCTCTTCCCAATCCACCCTGTCTCTGGCTTCTCTTCAAACTTCATAATCCTTCATATTGCACAATCCCCTTGATCAAAGCTAGCACTGAGAATAAGAGATTCTATTTACTGAGAAGTTCTCAACCCAGTATTATCAGGCACTAGAAAATCAACTGCTTTAAAGATCAGTAATAACTTTAAAAAAATAAAACACAACTATACTTGTTTAGATTTCTGTCATAACTCAGCTTAAGCAAGTGCAGTTGATGGTAACATCATAGTAAAAAAACATGAACAGCACTGATGTTCTAGAAACACTACTGAAAAACCAAGGAGCTAATGTAAGACAGAGCAGTCAAGTAATTATGGCACCATTAGTGCAGCTTTGCCTACCGTGCTATGTAACCTCGAGGTAGTCCCTTTGCCACTTTATGCCTTTCATTCCATATCAGTGATAGAGAATTAGCCACTCTATCTCAGTGGACTAGTGAGTAGATTAATTAAGCAAAATGCTTTGGGTAAAAGTCATATGAATGTTAAATATTATGATTTACAAGCATTAGTTTCCCTAGCACTCCTTTGGGGTTAGGAAGTTTATCTCAATTTCATAGATGAGTAAATAGGCACAGGGGGTAAGGTCACATGGTAAGGCTCCATTTACTTAGTCCCTGTGGGAAGGGAATAATGCACACCTTTAGCAATCATATGAACTTTCTTGGCACATCTGCACAATCTGTAATGCACTCAATCCCTAACTTAATGTTGCAGCTTTTAACATGCTATTGATGGAACAAAGACAGTTTATAAAATAACAAGGCCAGAATAAGTGAGGAGTAACAATTCCATGTGCTCTGGCAAGAACAGTAATAAAAAGACATAGATAATCTCAAGATGAAATTTTCAAGATTTCACCTCCACTAACATGTGGGGATCTTCAACCACAGGAATTAAGAAACATGGTTTGCGCCCTGGCCGGTTTGGCTCATCGGTTAGAGCGTCCGCCTGCGGTCCGAAGAGACCCGGTTCGGTTCCCGCTAAGGGCATGTACCTCGGTTGCAGTTTGTCCCCGGCCCTGGTTGGTCGTGCGGGTGGCAGCCACTCGATGTGTCCCTTTCACATCGATGTTTCCCTCTCTCTCTCTCTCTCTCTCTCCCTCCCACTCTATCTGTACAAAAAATGGAAAAATGTCCTCGGGTGAGGATAAAAAAAAAAAAAAAAGAAACATGGTTTGCTATAAATCACATTTTGAAATAATTTTAAAAGGCTATCACAGGCCTTCATGTTGGTGTGTCCCATCCAAATTCTCTGGGCTATATTTGCCCTCTGGGCTTTAATTGGCAACCATGCATAAAGAGAAAACAAATCCAAAGAGACTAAATAATGAACAAGAAGCAAAGGAAAAGGCTCAGGAAGGCCAAAAAATGGCAAAAATACCGCTCATGTGTAATGGAATATAAAAGAAGCACAGAAGATTTTTCTGCTTTTATCCAAGGCTCCTGCTGTGTTGCTTACCCGACTCCGAAGACAGTCAGCCAGGTTTCGGCGTGTGAAATTAGCTGCTGCGGTGGGAGACAATTCATAACCTGATACAAGAGATAAACAGTACTATTTAAAATAAAGCAAAAGGAATAACAGTACCTCAAATCATTCCACTATTCCTATTCTTACAGTCTACCACCTTTTGTAAACTCAAGAGTACAGGGTGTCCCAAAAGAAATGTATACACAACTTTGAATAATTATAAAACTAGTGTTTATTAAAATATATTTCATTTTCAGCCCTGGCCGGTTTGGCTCAGCGGTTAGAGTGTCGGCCTGTGGACCAGAGAGTCCCGGGTTCAGTTCCTGCTAAGGGCACATACCTTGGTTGTGGTTCGGCCCCGGCCCCAGTTGGGGTTGTGCTAGTGGCAACCAGTCGATGTGTCTCTCTCACATAGATGTTTCTCTCTCTCCTCCTCCCTCTCTCCCTCCCGCTCTAGCCGAAGATAAATGCAAAAGTGTCCTTGGGTGAGGATAAAAAAATTAAATAAAATATATTTCATTTTCAAAATGTAGTAAAATCTACAGATAACCTGTATACATTTTTTGGGGGATACTCTGTATATTAGCTACACTAATGGTACCATAGTTACTTGACTGTTCTGCCTTACATCAGCTCCTTGATTTTTCTGTATATAAAGTACATAGAACAAGGAGTACAATCTTACTTCTTGTCCCTTTCCCCATCTAACAGTTGTGAAATAGCTGGTTAGTACTGACAGTAATTCCTGGCCATAAGACAGAACCAATAACAAAAATAAATAAATTACGTAATTAAAAAATAATAATAACTAAAAAAACAAAAAGCAAAACAAAGACAGAACCAAGATGAGATTTAACTATTCTATAGTGAGATCAAATTAACAGCCTTGTTTAAACTAGTTATTCATCAAGAGACTGCGGTTTTCCCTGTAGAAGAAAAAAAGTACAAATACATAGGTATTGAAAAAAAATTAAAAAGAGGTCTTGAGATGTCAATTTTTTTTATTTTTTAGATCCTCACCCGAGGATATTTTTCTTTTTGTCTTCAGATAGAGTGAGAGGGAGAGAGAGAAACATTGATGTGAGACAGACACATCAACTGGCTGCCTCCCGCATGACCCCAACCAGGGCTGGGGATGAACCGCAACCGAGGTACATGCCCTTGATTGAAATCAAACCCATGACTCATTGGTCTGAGGGCCCACACTCTAGCTGTTGAGCCATACCAGCCAGGGCAAGATGCCAATGTTTCAGCTTATTTTTTTAATCCTCACCCAAGGATTTTTTTTTTTTTAAATCAGTAAGAGTGAAAGAGAGAGAGGGAGAGAGAAAGAAACATCAATGTGAAAGAGACACATCAACTGGTCTCTTCCCACGCCACCCCGACCAGGGCCAGGAACTAAACCTCGACCATGGCTCGTGTCCCCGACCAGAACTGAACAGTGACTCTTTGGTCTGCAGGCCAACGCTCTAACCACTGAGCAACCCGACCAGGGCTTTTTAGTTTATTTTTAAAAGATACTGGGAAAAGGGAGGCTAGCAGTTAGAAGAGCCTCAGAGTTATACTTGTAAGACTTTCTTCTATAAAAAAAAAAACTTTATTAAGAAGTATAACATAGCCCTGGCCCGTGTGCTCAGTGGTTAGAGTGTCAGTCTGTGCACTGAAGGGTCTCGGGTTCGATTTCCAGTCAAGGGCATGTACCTGGATTGCAGGTTCAATCCCCAGACCCAGTTGGGAGGCAACCAACTGATGTGTTTCTCTCTCTCCTTCCCTCCCTTCCCTATCTAAATATCAATGGAAAAATATCATTGGGTAAAGATTTACATATATATATATATAAATTGAATGCATAATGCTAAATTGGCTGCCTAAAAAAACTGTATGAATGGATATCTACTCATACAATTATATTGAAATTAAGTTCTTTCACAGCTCCACATTATACCAGTGCTGTGTATAACAGTGTTATTAAACTGTTAAAGTAACTGGTCCTGGCCGTTTGGCTCAGCAGTTAGAGCTTCGGCCTGCAGTCCCAGGTTTGGTTCCCGCTAAGGGCGCGTATCTCAGTTGCAGTTTGTCCCCGGACCTGGTTGGTCATGCGGGTGGCAGCCATTTGATGTGTCCCTTTCATGTCGATGTCTCTCTCTCTCTCTCTCTCTCTCTCTCTCTCTCTCTCTCTCTCTCTGCGGGTGGCAGCCATTTGATGTGTCCCTTTCATGTCGATGTCTCTCTCTCTCTCTCTCTCTCTCTCTTTTCTTCTCTCTCCCTCCCACTCTATCTGAACAAAAAATGAAAAAATGTCCTCAGGTGAAGATAAAAAAATAATAAAATAAAATAAACTATTAAAGTAATTGAAAATAAGGTTCCTTCTGCTAAAGCATTACTATAAATGTTCCTGGATCAGAGAACTAGTGGCTAATATTATTTGATGGGGGGGCTTTCCCAGGGGATAAGAATTCGTTAGCCCCAGAGAGAACTCACAAAACATCTCACAAAAAACTTAACTATCTTCCTAGACAAGAAACTACTGGAGAGGCAAGGCAGAACTCTTTTATGACATAGTAAATCTCCCACAATTACACAGAGCTTTAAGTTTACAAAGCATTTTCATACATACTATTAATATTACAATTCCATTTTAGAGATAAGAAAATAATTATAATGGTTCTCTTTTCTGAGTTTTTATAGAAAATCTTTAGAATCAGTAGAAGGGGTCTAAGTAAGGTTACAAAAATAGGAAGACTCAAATAAAAATATGACCATACTGGTCTGCTAATGTGTAAAACTGCCAGTAGAGAATATTCTTTTTCAGTTCAGAGTTAAAAACAAACCAACCAAAGCTACATTCTAAGCACTACCCACCATTTCGCATCTTATAAAGTTGCACATTTTTCTGGATATATTCTGCAAACTGTACAGTGTCTCCAGCCTCTCCAACACATAGGAGTAAGATTTTTTCACTCATCTTAAACATCTTGTCATGATCTGCTCAAAGAAAAACACAGTATTAGAAATTACCTTATCAGAAATTTGCTATAATATAGCAATATATAAACATTTATCAATTACTACACTGAATAATTTGACTAATCATTGGGCAACTGTATTAATTACTCTTTCTCTCTCCATGCTACAACCAATAGCATATTTTATTAATATCAATTTCAGTTGGAGACTATATATGAAAGCTGACAATTGAAAATACAGTTAAAAACATTTAACGACATTTGAAATGCAAAGAACAGAATCAATCAAAGAAACTGGAGGAACTGAGCCAAGGGCCATTATCTTTAGGCTCATGATCACAAAGCCCTGAAATGTCTCTACAAATACAAATGTTAATTATATTTATACACATAAAAAAGCATATATGAAAAGTACTGGTGCTACAATTAAAATTAAGAAGCCATCTCAAGAAAAAACAAACTGAGAATAAAAATCACCTTAAAAAGTAAACCATCTCTATTTCCAAAGCAAAGAGAAAATTAAAAGGATTGCCAAAGCAAAAATTCTAACAAATATTGCAACACTAATCTATTTAAAAACACCTCAAAAAATCCCAATACTCTAATTTTATCTAGCTGAACCAGACTTATTCAGATTAGATAGATAAATAAATATTCAGATAGCAATTAGTGCCTAAGGAAGAAAACTCTATATTCAGTCTGCAGCCTCAAAAAAATCGTAAATCTCCCTATCTTACTCTCACTTTCACTTTTCAAATAGTGCTGAATAATCTTCCCTGGGAGACATGTTTCCTATCTGAAATCTTCAGGAAAGTAAAAATCCCTTAATAGGATTTAAAGAACAAAATGCTACAAATATTTTACTACAAGTGTTTGAGAGTTGTGGATACCAGTAATACGGCTTAGACTTTGCAAACACACACACACACTCTGCTTATAGATAGTATCAAATTGCCTTGAAACTCCTAAACAAATACATTTTTACTTGTTATACAGACTACAGGAGATTTAAAGACTGTTTGTTAGTTTTGCCCTGGCTGGTTTGGCTCAGTGTTTGGAGCCTCAGCCTACAGACCAGAGAGGCCCAGGTTTGGTTCCCGCTAGGGGCACGTACAAAAAAAAAAAAACAACAAAAAAAACGACTTACAGCTGTATTATCTACCCCAAGAAAAGGACCAGAAGTATTAGATGCCACTGGCATCTAAGTTCTTGCCAGTTGCAAAGTATGGGCAATTTTTATTTCCTTCTTCTTGCTCATCAGCTTATTTCCTAAAATGTCTATACTTAACATGCGTCATTTTAGTAAGAAAATATTACTTAATAAGTTTGCATATTTTCATAATAAGAAAAAAAAGCTGTTCTTATTTTTGGGGAGGAAGCTTGTTTACAAAGCATTTATGTTACATTTAGAAGAAATGCTAAAATTCTAGGCTGAAATGCTAAAGCTGTTCAACTCTGAATTGAACTTAATACAAGGCCAAAAGTGTTTTTTAAACATCTATTGCATGGCCAGTGAGTAGTGAAGGAGGATATAAAAACAAAAGTGACAGATGCTAACAGCTCCCTGAGTTGTGCAGGAAACAGCCTATGCAGTTCCAGGGAATTTCTGATCCTTAAAGAACTTGTAAGATCCACATACATGAAACAAATGGACCTCTCGGTGCATGGGATGATGCTCAACCAATTGAGCCACACCAGCCTGGGCTATGTCCTTGTTTTCTTTTTTTTTTTAATCCTCACCCGAGGACATTTTTTCCCATTTTTTGCACAGATAGAGTGGGAGGGAGAGAGAGGAAGAGAGAGAGAGAGAAACATCGACGTGAAAGGGACACATCGAGTGGCTGCCACCCGCACGACCAACCAGGGCCGGGGACAAACTGCAACCAAGGTACATGCCCTTAGCAGGAACCGAACCCGGGTCTCTCCGGACCGCAGGCCGATGCTCTAACTGCTGAGCCAAACCGGCCAGGGCTGTCCTTGTTTTCTTCACATCTTAGACGACTCTATGGATTGTATCTAACACATTGCATCCCCTATAACACCTAGAAACACTGTGTATATAACTTGGATCAAAGCACATTCTACTTTTCTCCCATCCAAGTACTAACCAGGCCTGACCCTGCTTACCTTCCATGATCAGACGAGATCGGGCATGTTCAGGGTGGTATGGTCGTAGACACATTATACTTTTCAAAGTGATTTAACATACATTGTGATGAAAAAGAAACCTGTTAAGGTACTGGCTTAGTCATTGCTCTACTTAGACACTACTTTATGCTGAAATCACTTGCACGTCAAAGGTTTTAGTAGTCAAAATAATGGACAGATTTACTCTCAAAACAAATTTACTCCTTTGGGAAGCATGGTTTACAAATAGAACATCTACAAACTAATTATGCAACTTCATATAGTAGTTTGACTTGAGGAACAATCCGTACCAGAGATGTTTAACAAACCACTTTCAGGTCTCTCATTCTGCAGAAAGAACAAAAATCAAGCAGAGTGCCTCAGAGTTCTTTCCATCTCCCCAAGTAATGACAACCTGACAATCAGATGCCTGTCACTTAAAAAAGCAGTGGAGGACACTTTTTTCCCTTTATTCACATACCACAGAAAACCCCAGATTTACTAATCTTTCTTTCATTAACCCAAGATGAACTATTATCTGCCCTCAAAGCTTTCCCTAATCTCTACAACTGGAAAGAATCTCTTCTTCCTCTGGATTACCTAAAAACAATCTCTTCTATCTCTGTACTACTTCAGAAATTTGTACTTTTCTTATGCAGCATACTTTTCTAGCTTGTGCTATAATTATTTGTACACATATCTGAGTCCCTTGTTAAACTATAACTTCTTTTAAAGGCCACATATATCTTCTTTGCATCCCTTTAGTACCTAGCACTGGAAAGGGCACATAGAATGCCCAACATCTATTTGTCAATAATAAATCACCTGAGCCAAAGCATGTCTATGGTCAATCATGAATACACACTCTTAGATTTCTCAGATCATCAACCAAAAATCTTTAATTATTTATTGAGTACAGACTATGGGGAAACGGTATGTATAACAGTTATGTACAAAAGATTTGGAGTCAAACTGCATAGGTTCGAACCTGGGTTCTGCCACTAGTGGTCTTAGTCAAATTTTTGAACCTCTCTGCCTCAAAACTAACATCTATAAAGTGATGATATAATAGGGCTTATCTCAAAAGGTTAAATGGAATTAATGAAAATCGCTTAAAACAGCACTTGATATATAAGTACTTATTGTTATTACTAAGTATTTGTCACTGTGCTAAGCATTTGCACAAAACTTTTTCACTCAAGTCTCCCAACAAGTTTGTCATTTAACAGATTTTTTTTTTTTTTTTTTTGGAGAACTTTTATCAGCTTATGTCGGCGAAACTAACAATTGCCGGGAAGCAAGATCTCAAATGCTCCCCGATTTAACAGACGATGAAATCAGGGCACTGCGTTACAATTTATACAGAGTCATAAAGTCAGGGCTCTAGTCTCTGAACTCTACCAACTACTTAAATATAAGAAAAACGCAATAGCCAGTGTCCTGGAAAACGGGAAAAGGAGGATCTGAGCTGAGACACAGGCAGCCCAAGAGAAATGCCAAGTTTCTGGTCCCACAGTCTCACTCGTCTCAGGATCCCACCTTATGGTCGCAGCAAACTAACCTCATTAGTAGCGACATCAGGAAAGTCGTCAGAGATTCTGGGTCTAGTGAGCCTGGGGCTCGGCAAGTGCTTAAACACTTAAAAACTAATTCCTTTAGGCAACTCTCGCCTAGAACGCTTTTAGCGAAGACCAGACCCAGTAGAGCACTGACCTGGGAGGCCTGGGAGGAGCGAGTGTTAAGCTCGTGTAAGCTTGTCGGCCAGTCTCCCAATGCTAACAAATGAGCAAGTGCACATCAGGACAGGCTGGGTTCCAACTCCCGGACCTACCTGGTATTCACCCAACGCCCCGCGAACTTCCTCCCGGATGCCCCTCCACCTAGGCCCGGCCGGGCCTCTCCTGCCTCCTCTTACCGTCCTTCATCTGGACAATATTGCTAGCGGCCACTCGGTCGGAGGCGACAAGGACATAGTCAGGGCCCTGTATGCCGATAAGATACTCCATGGTGGCGGGAGGCCGATGACTGCAGGTTCGACAGGGCGCAGGATTCGCTGGCTTCTCTGCGGGTGAGACAGCACCACGGGCCGCAGTTTCACTCTACGCAGGCCGCGCGACTGCCCCGGCCACCGGCGCTCTCGGATGACGCACAACTGTCGCGAGAGCTTGGACAGTGGGCGTGGCATCTGTGTTGACCTTTGTAGTGGAGGGCATTGCAATGCTCACTGTATGGGCCACTTGCGTTATGTAGTGCCCGGTTTCTTTATTTATAAACTGAGAGATTAAAAGTCGCTTGAAGCCTTGCCCGGTTGGCTCAGCGGTTGGAGCGTTGGCCTGCGGACCAGAGAGTCATGGGTTCGGTTGGGGAACGTACCAAAACAACAACAAAAAAACACTTGCTTGAAGATGAAATCACACACTATATGTATAGTGCCGAGCACATGTGAATGCCAAAAAGGAGTATGTTTTTAGATAGCTGTTGCTAGGTAAAATAACACCTTACTTACAAATCAGATGGAGAAAAATACACTTGACAGGAGCTCTATTAATGTGTTTCACAAAAATTAAATATGGTTGAGTTAAAGATGAAGGCTAAAATCATAAAAAACAATGGAGGAAGAAAGAATAATTTGATAATCTTTGGAAGGGACATGTGTTTCTAAGCATGACAGGGAACCCAAAAACAATATAGGAAAAGATTGGCAATAAGGATACACAAAGTTTCTGTCTGATTAAAGTCCTCATAATGCTCAAACATAAATATAAATTGAGAATGTGTTTCAATATATGAAATAGTTAATATCTATAACTTGAAAGGCATTCTTATAGCCCTGGCCGGTCTGGCTCAGTAGTTGGAGCACTCAGCGGTTGGAGCGTTGGCCTACCGATCAGGGAGTCCCGGGTTCAATTCTGGCCAAGGGCATGTGTCTCTGTTGCAGGTGGTCCCAGGCCCAGTTGTGGTCGTGGGAGGCAATCAGTCAATGTGTCTCTCTCACATCAATGTCCCCCCCCCAACTCTGTCTGAAGATAAATGTACAGATATCCTCGGGTGAAGATTAAAGAATAAAATCAATCTAAGTATACCTATATATTCGATGTGGCCCAGATATATTACATAAAAATAAAAATGCATTCTTATGTGTAGCATGATACCATTTAAAAAAAACCCCACATATATGTGAATATGAATGGAAAAAATATATTTACAGATTTTCCAGCCTCACATTATATGCAATTGATACCTCTAGTAAGAGTGATTAGAAGGGAGTACTTTCCACCTTTGCCACTCTTATTTTACATAGTACAGCAATTAGACACGAAGAAAAAATAAAAGGGATCTAAATTGGAAAGGAGGAAGAGAAACTATCATTATTTGCAGATGACATGCTATTGTACATAGAAAACCCTAAAGACACCATAAAAAATCTACTCTATTTAATAAATGAATTTGGCAAAGTAGCAGAATACAAAATTAACATCAAGAAATTGATGGCATTCTTATACACCAATGATGAACTCATAGAAAGAGAAACCGGAAAAAAATCCCATTTACCATTACAGCAAAAAAATTAAGATACCTAGGAATAAACGCCAAAGAAGTAAAAGTGGAAGCATATACCTTGTTCATGGATTGAAAGAATTAATATCATTAAAATGTCCATACTACCGAAAGCAATCTATAGATTCAATGTAATCCCCATTAAAATACCAACGCCATATTTCACAGAACTAGAACAAATACTCCAAAAGTTTATATGGAACCAAAAATGACCCCAAATAGTCATAGCAGTCTTGAAAAAGAAGAACAAAGTAGGAGGGATCACAATACCAGATATTAGGTAATACTACAAAACCACTGTAATCAAAAGAGCCTGGTACTGGCACAAGAACAGGCAGATAGATCAATGGAACAGAACAGAGAACCCAGAAATTGACCCAAGACATTATGCTCAATAAATATTTGACAAAGGTGGCAAGAGCATATAATGGAGTAAGGATAGCCTCTTTAATAAATGGTGTTGGGAAAATTGGACAGTTACATGCAAAAAAATGCAACTAGACCACCCACTTACACCATACACAAGAATAAACTCAAAATGGATAAAAGACTTAAATGTGATTCATGAATCCATAAAAATCCTAGAAGAAAATGCAGGTTAACAAAATTTCAGACATCATATGCAACAAAATTTTCACTGATACATCACCTAAGGCAACAGAAACAAAGGAAAAAACTAATACATGGACTACATCAAACTAAAAAGCTTCTGTGCAGCAAAGGAAACAAGCATCAAAATGGAGAGGGAACCCACTACATGGGAGAGCATAACAGCCAACGATACATCAGATAAGGGGCTAATTTCCATAATATATAGAGTACTCAAAAAAAAAAAAAAGACAACTAATCCAATTAAAAATGGTAAGGGGCCCTGGCCAGTTTGGCTCAGTGGTTGAGTGTCGACCCATGTACCAAGAGGTCACCAGTTCGATTCCCAGTCAGAGCACATGTCCAGGATGTAGGCCCAATCCCCAGTGAGGGCATGCAGGAGGCAGCCAATTGATGTTCTTTCTCATTGATGTTTCCATCTCTCTCTCCCTTTCCCTTCCTCTCTCTCTAAAAATCCATAAAGAAAAAAAAATGGGAAGAAGACCTAAATAGGCACCTCTCCAAACAGGACATACAAATGGCCAAGAGACATGAAAAAATGCTCAACGTCACTAATCATCAGAGAGATGCAAATTAAAATGACTATGAGGGCCCTGGCCAGTTTGGCTCAGCGGTTAGAGCGTCGGCCTGCGGTCTGGAGAGACCCGAGTTCAGTTTCCGCTAAGGGCACGTACTTCGGTTGCAGTTTGTCCCCGGCCCTGGTTGGTCGTGCGGGTGGCAGCCACTCGATGTGTCCCTTCACGTCGATGTTTCTCTCTCTCTCTCCCTTCCTCTCTCTCCCTCCCACTCTATCTGTACAAAAAAAATGGAAAAATATCCTCGGGTGAGGATTAAAAAAAAAAAAAATGACTATGAGGTATCACTTTACACCTGCCAGAATGGCTGCCATCAACAAATCATCAAACAACAAGTGCTGCCAAGGGTGTGGAGAAAAGGGGACTCTAGTACACTGCTAGTGGGAATGGAGACTGGTACAGCCACTATGGAAAACAATATGGTGTTTCCTCAAAAAATTAAAAATTGAACTGCCATTTGACTCAGTGATCCCATTTCTAGGAATATATCCTAAGAAGCCTGAAACACCAATCAGAAAGAATATATGTACCCCTATGTTCATAGCAGCACTATTTACAATTGCTAAGATCTGGAAACAGCCCTGTGTCCATCAATAGATAAGTGGATAAAAAAGCTGTGGTACATATACACAATGGAATACTATGCAGCTATAAGAACTAAAGATCTCTTATCCTTTGAGACGACATGGAGGGATCTGGAGAGTATTATGCTAAGCAAAATAAGCCAATCAGAGAAAGGCAAATACCACATGATCTCACTTATTTGTGGAATATAATGAACAGAATAAGCTGATGAAAAAAATAGACCCAGAAACATACAAATAAATAGAGTTCAGACTGACAAACCTCAGAGGAGGGGGGTGGGAGAGTGGGGAGGGAAGAGATAAACCAAAGAATTTATATGCATATATGCATAACCAATGAACATAGACAACAATGCTCTGGGGGGGGGGTCAGGAGGAGGCTGTCCATTGGGGGGGGGGACATCTGTAACAAAAATAAATGAATTAATAAAATAAAAAGAAGAAAGGGCTTTCACATTTTATTTTATACACGTCTTTTTTGTTTAAATGTTTTACAATGTTCATGTATTACTCATTTTAAAAATAGGAAAATGGACATCAAAATTACAACTAAACTACAGAACGACCATCATTCAGAATCGCTTGACATGGAGCTGAATGAAAGTCCTACAACTACGAAATTAAAGAAGCCACATTGAGACTAGTAGGGAGGGTGGAGGTGTAGATGGGCTGGTCCCACACTCATGTGTGGCAGATAAAAATGAGGAGGGATACCTTGGCTGTGAAGGTCCTCCCTGAGGAGTGAGGGGTCCCTGTTCCACACCAGGCTCCCAGCTCAGGGTTCCAGTGCCAGGAAGAGAAGTCCCCATCACTTCTGGCTCTAAACCCAGTGGGAACTGAGGCTGAGGGAGGCTGAGACTTCTCGAGTCCCAGGCAATTCCACTTAAAGGGCTCAAGCACAGACTTACTTGGACTCACTCCTTCTGAGCTCCAGCTTTGGGGAGGGAGCTTGAAAGGCACCAGAGACATAGAAGAAGAACTGAGTTGTTTGGCATTGGGGCGAGAGCTGGAGAGGGAGCTTTCCCCTGGACAGACTTGCTGCTGGAGGCCCTGTTCCTTTGGTGAGCCCTTTCCTAGCGCAGCAGACTGGAGCTGTATCTGGGACTCCAGAACCAGGTTCACATTGTTTGCCCCGCCCTGGTGATTCCCTGAGGCCCTGCCCCACCCAACTTTTAGGCCCCCTAAGCTGTTCCCAGTGGCTCTACCACAAGACTTGCCTGTCTTGGATCCTGCTTCAGATTTTCTTAAAATCTCTCAAATAAGCATCATCTGGTCTCAACAAGCCCCATACCTCTAAGTGGCCCCAGACCTGGAACTAGAAGCAGCGAGCCGTGGTTCACAACTTGGCTTTTTCTGGGCACCTCCAAGCCCAGCACAAGAAGCAGCCGTCTGCAGATTATTCTGTAGCTTATGCTGGGTGGTCTCGGGTAGAACACAGGCAGAAGCTGACCTTGCCCCAGAGCCAGCACACTCAGTGGACAGCTTCAGACCACATCAAAGCACCACCACTCAACCACCTCCACAAGTGACACTCTCAATGAGAGGACTCAGTGTGTACCAGAGCCCTGCTGAAGTAAGTCTTGCTCTGTGTGTTGGGCCCCTACACCACTGATCCTCCAAGGTAGTCAGAGGCCAGTGGTCAGTGGGCACAGCCAGTCCTTGCAGCTGATCAGCCTGAGTAAATCCCTCCCATTGACATGCCAACAGCAATCAAGACTCAATTATAACAGAAGGGTGTACAGTCCACCATAGGAGTGTAACTTGAGGGCTCAGCTGGGGTGATGAGGGAGGCTGTGCCACTGGATCCTACAGGACACCTACAACAATAGGCCACCCTCCGAAGCCTAAGAGACATGTTTCTATCTAATACATAGAAACAAACACAGGGAAGCAGCCAAAATGAGGAGACAAAGAAACACGTCTCAAGTGAATGAACAGAACAAAATTCCAGGAAAAGAAAACTAAACAAAATGGAGATAAGCAATCAATCAGATGCAGAGTTCAAAACACTGGTTATAAGGATGCTCAAGGAACTTAGCAAGACCTTTAGGGAACTTAAAGAGAACTCCAAGGAACTTAGTGAGAACATCAACAACATAAAAAAGGACCAGTCAGAAGTGAAGGATGCACTAACTGAAAAAAAGAATAATTTACAGAGAATCAATAGTAGAGTAGGTAAAGCCAAGAAGCAAACCATTGAATTGGAATATAAGGAAGCAAAAAAACACCCAATCAGAACAGCAAAATGAAAAAAGAATCCAAAAAAAAAAAAAATGAGGATAGTGTAAGAAGCCTCTGGGATAACTTCAAGCGTACCAACATTTGAATCATGGGAGTGCCAGAAGAAGAGAAAGAGCAAGAAATTGAAAACCTATTTTAAAAAATAATGACAGAAAACTTCCCTAACTTTGTGAAGGAAACAGACATACAAGTCCAGAAAGCACAAAGAGTCCCAAACAAGATGAACCCAAAAAGGTCCACATCAGGACATATCATCATCAAAATGCCACAGGTTAAAGGCAAAGAGAGAATCTTTTTTTTTTTTTTTTTTTTTTTAACTCATCTTTATTGTTGAATGTATTACAGATGTCCCCCCCCCCTTTTCCCATTGACCCCATTCTCTCCAACCCTGCCCCCCTCCTGCCTTCCCCACACTATTGTTGGTGTCCATTGGTCATGCATATATGCATAGAAGTCAAAGAGAGAATCTTAAAGCAGCAAGAGAAAAGCAGTTTGTTACCTACAGAGGAGCTCCCATAAGACTGTCAGCTGGTTTCTCAAAAGAAACTTTGCAGACCAGAAAGGAGTGGCAAGAGATATTCAAAATGATGAAAAGCAACGACCTACAATGAAGATTACTCTATCCTGCAAAGCTATCATTTAGAATTGATGGACACATAAAGAATTTCCCAGACAAGAAAAAGTTAAAGGAGTTCACCACCAAACCAGTATTATATGAAATGTTGAAGAGTCTTCTTGAAGGAGAAGAACAAAAATATGAACAATAAAATGGCAATAAATACATATCTATCAACAATTGAATCTACAAACAAAATGAGCAAGCAGAACAGAAACAGACTCATAGATACAGAGGCCATTTTGTTGCTTGCCAAATGGGAGGGAGTTAGGGGTGGTGGTGGTGAAGAAGATGAAGGAATTAAGAAGCACAAATTAGTTGTTAGACTGATGAACTTCAAAGGGAAGGGGGAAGGGAGGGCAGGAAGAGATAAACCAAAGGATTTCTATGCATATATGCATAACCAATGGGCAGACAATAGTGTGGGGAGGGCAGGAGGGTGGCAGGAGCAGGGAGGAAGGGTTCAAGGGGGAAAAAGGTGGGGGGACATCTGTAATATAGTCAACAATCAAGCTAAGTTAAAAAAAATAAATAAAACAAAATCCTCCCAAAATAAGAATAAATAAATAAAAATAGGAAAATGCACAGCCCTTTATATCTTGCAACCATTCTGGAAAAAGCTGAACTATCCCATGATTAGTTTCTGACACCCACAATTCAGTCTTTATACTAGGCATACTAGCTTCCAGAGACATGGAAACACAGTTGCAATTATATCTCAAATGCAACTATGCAATTTGTTTGCTTCTGTAGAAATTTGTAGTACTTACTCTATTCTGAATGTTTCTCCCAGTTCTCTGCCCATGAAAGAACATAGACCCTGAGGAGTTTGGGGCAGCCCATCTATCAGAGGATGGATGCCAGGGGCAAGGAGGTCATTAAGTTAACCATCTCACTATAAACACAGATACATCCATCATCTTAGAAATCCTTTTATTAAACACTACTGGGAAAGAAGTCTCTCAAGCCTCTCTCTCTCTGCCTGCCTCTCTCTCTCTCTCTCTCTCTCTGTCTCTCTCTCTCTGTCTCTTTCTGTCTCTCTCTCTCTCCTTTCTCTGCCATAGTGTGTGTGTTTTTGTTTTTTAATTGAAAAAAAGTACATAGTTATACCATACATACATACACAAATAATACAGAAGTGAAGAGTTAAACACCTCTCCTTCCACCAAAGGTAATTACATATCAGATGTCTGTATCCTTCCAGAACTTCTCTTCTTCACACATACCAATATTTATTCAGTCATTCACAAAGACTGCAGAATTCTGAATTGGAAGACCCACAATCTTTTATAAAAGGGCCCAAGGATCTTTTAAGCCAGTTCTTCTCTCTTCTTCTCCAGGACTCTTTTGAAATCCCCTCTAGCTAAGTCACACCAGAGATTCTCTTAACTTATTGTTAATATAGAAGAAAATGGGTTTTCAACACCCAACTTGTGCTATCTCACTAGAAGTCAGAAAGAATTCCTCTTCCACTTGAAGTCCTAGAATAACAGAGTCTCAGAATTAGAAAAAGTGTCTGTGGAGGTTCCAGAAATAGCAATGATATAGCCAACTTTTTCTTGTAAAGGACCAGATAATAAATATCTTTGTTTTTTTTAGCCATACAGCAGTGTCTGTCACAGCTACTCAATGATGCCATTGTAGTGCAAAAGCAATCATAGCCAGTACATACACAATTGACCATTGCAATGTTCTAATAAAACGAAAGCAGGTGAGGGGAGAAGGGAGAAATAGATTTGGCCCACAGGCTATAGTTTGCTGACCGCTAATGTAGTAAGAGGTCTGCAAATCAACACCTAACTCTGGTCCCAACTCTATCTTTTCCAACCTTGATGTAAAATTCATTAAGCCTTAATTTCCTTATTTATAAAAGAAATATTCAGAAGAGAGATTTGCTTTGTATTCCTCTTGGTTGGTTTTGTGAGTGTGAAAGGATTTTAAAGAAGAATGACTGTGGTGTATCTAGGGAACCCATAATATGGGAGGCTACCAGCTTTGTCAAGACTCCGAAGCTCAAGCTTGACATGGAAGCACCAGTGCAGCGCACACTCACAAGACCCTGTGGGCTTAGACAATAGGGTTAGGACAGTGCTAGACTAGAGATCAGAGGCTCATCCCTAAATATTCAGGAATGTTAATGTATTGGATATGGTTGATGCCTTGCCCATATCCTTTTTACCTACCTGTGTTAGTTGCTATTCATCAGCTGCTATAAATGTTGGTCAACAACTCACAATTATTTCTTTCACCAAAGAATTTTTCTCAACCACATAGGAGCCATCCTTGCCTCGTAGACTATGTCCCTACACCCACCCCTCCAGCCAATAACTGATTGACACAAGATAAAAGGTCAATTCACTTAACTTAAAATGGGATAGTTTGTCCTTTAGAGTTTTCCCATGGATCAGTCTAAAGCAGTCTCTAGCCAAGACCACATTCTTGGTTAGCTTTTCTCCTCTGCTCCCTTGCTTCTGTTACTTCCTTTCTCCTGAGAGCACTCCCCAAGTAAATGACTTGAATAACCATTCTTATTTTGGTTCTACTTCTAGGAAATCCAACCTCAAATAATTGGTACCAAAATGATCCTAGAAGTTTATGGAATGCATTGAGGTCTACCTCAAGAAACAAGAAAAATCCCAAATAACTCTAATGCTAAAGGAACTAGAAAAAAAAAGAACAGCCCTGGCCGGTTTGGCTCTGGTTAGAGCGTGGGCCCATGAACCAAAGAGTCAAGTGTTCGATTCTGTTCAAGGGCACATGCCTTGATTGTGGTTCAGTCCTAATCAAAGTCATCAAGAAAAAGAGAGCCCAAATAAATAAAATTATAAATAAAAGAGAAGTTACAAGTGACACCACAGGAATATAAAGAATCATTAAAGAATACTATGAATAATTATATGCCAACAAATTTAAGAAGAAATGGATAAATTTCTATCTGCATATAACTATTCAAGACTGAACCAAGAAGAAATAGAATATCTAAATAGACTGATTACAAGCAATGAAATTGAAGCAGTAGTCAAAAAACTTCCAACAATAAAAGTACAGGATCAGACAATTTTATAGTTGACTTCTACCAAACATTTAAAGAAGAATTAATGCCTATTCGTCTTAAACTAATTTTAAAAATTGAAGAGTAAGGAATACTTCCAAACTTATTCTATGAAGTCAGCATTATTCTAATACCAAAAGCAGATAAAGACTTTACAAAAAATAAAATTACAGCCCTGGCTGGTTTGGCTCAGCAGTTAGAGCGTTAGCCAAATGACCGAAAGGTCGAGGATTTGATTCTGGTCAAGGGCACATACCTTGGTTGTGGTTCAGTCCCCAGCCCTGGTCAGGGTCATGTGGAAGGCATTCAGTCGATGTGTCTCTCTCACATCAATGTTTCTCTCTCTCTTTCTCTCTTTCCCTCTCTCCCTCCCTCCCTCCTACTCTAGCTGAAGATGGATGGAGAAATATCCTCGAGTGAGGATTTAAAAAAATTATAATAAGTAAAAAAAAAAAATTATAGGCCAATATTGTTGATAAACATAAAAGCAAAAATTCTCAACAAAATATTAGCAAATTGGATTGAACAATACATTAAAATAATTATACACATGACCAAGTGGGATTTATCTCAGGGATGCAAGGATGAGTCAACATTCATAAATCAATCAACATGATACATCACATTAACAAAATGAAGGATAAAAATCATATGATCATATCAATAAATGGAGAAAAAGCATTTGACAAATCCCAACATACTTTTATGATAAAAACTATCAACAAAGTGGGTATAGAAGGAACATACCTCAATATTATAAAGGCTATATATGACAAACTCACAGATTATATACTAAGTGGTGAAGAGCTGAAAGTGTTTCCTCTAAGATCAGGAACAAGACAAGGATGCCCACTATAACCACTTCTATTCAACATAGTATTGGAAGTCCTAGCCACAGGAATGAGACAAGAAAAAAATAAAAGCTTGTTTTTGGAAACAAAACAAACCTGAGTTGGAACCCTGGCTCTGTCACTTATCACTTGAGAGACCTTAACCAAGATGCTCAACTTTTTTGATACTCAGTTTAATTTTCTATTAAATGGGGAATGAATGTGATAGTATTTATCTCATAAAATTGCTGTGAGGATGGGAAGAGATAAAATAAAGTGTTAGCCTAGTGTCTGGCATACAGTATATACTTAATAAATGATATCATCATCATCATCATCATCATCATCATCAGCTGTCCAGTGGTATGCAAAGGGCCAATCAATGCACGGTAGGAACTGTCCATCAGAGCCATCCACCACTGTGGAAGATAGCTATACCAGGGCTATACCAGAAGGAAGTTCAGTACAGGAGAGGTTGAGCCAGAGGGGAATTAGGCCAGAGAGAACACAGGGTACCAAACCAAAGTGTAGAAAGGGGAAGGCAGCCCATCAAAGCCTCAACTGGAGAAGCAGGGCAGGGGAAAAGATGAGGGATGGATGAGGATGTGTTTGGGGTAACCAGATTAAGATGAAAGTACAAAAGGGTAAACTGCAGATTTGAAATGAACACCCTGAAAGGCAATATCCTTTCTGCCTCAAGGTACACTGAGGTGATAGAAGTAGAAGTAGAGAAAAAGAGCCAGGACAGATCATAACTTTCCCAAATTTCAAATTCTCTCTCCCACTACTGACCTGGGAAAAAGATGTCTGGCTTTCAGTTAGAAGGCTTTAGAAAGGAGCCAGTCCTGGGAGAGAGATTAAATTGAAACAAGGACTTAGAAATTGGGTAAACTATGGCTGGGTCTTGCACTCCAGCCTTCAGTTTCTCCATCTGGAAAGGAACACATTCCCCTGGAAAATCTCCATTGCCCCACCCCCCATCATCCCTGGGTTGTGTGGTTGGCCTAAAACACAAACACCAGGGCTGACTGGTGTTTTCAGCAGCAGTAGGTTCTAGCATCCCAGAAACTGTCAGACAAATGTCACCTTCTTGCTCCTTGCATTACCCCCAAGGACCAGGGCGGTCACATGGACTGATGGCCAAAAACACAACTCTGCCTGGAGGTCCCACAGGAGCTGACTCAGCCCCACTGCAGTCGAAGTGGTTCATGTTCAGAGATCGGTTGCTGCCTTGTACAGTCTGAAACTGACTGCACCACCCACATCACTGGCAAACAATTGCTATTTAGCATCTCTAATTGTTTCAACCTCTTTCCCAGAGGCAGAGGAATGATAATGTTAACCATTCAGGTGACTTTTGGAGGATTTCAGTGGCCCAAGAAACCTGCGATCATTTAAGATTGTGATTATGGGGTTCTTTAGAAAGTCATAGAGGACTTAGGAAGATTCTACACAAACATCAGAAGTATCATTTCTACCATCTGACTTCTGGTTCCCAAGGAGATTGTACAGAACCAGCAAGCCTGGTGTATCTCCTCCCAGGACTTGGGACTATAAAGAAATTCACGACCATGTTAAGCCCTGCCTTATCTGTCCCCCTCCCATTCGTACACCAAATTCACCTTCCACCTGAAGCCCACCCCTAATCACCCTATCAACCAGTCAGGCTTTGATCCAAAGAAAGCTGAGGAATCCTTTTGATTAGGGCTCTTTCATCTGATGGTTCCTGCTCCGTAGCATGCTCCACTATATTTCTACTTTCTGATATACTTAGAGACAGGAGTAAAAGGCAAATGTGTCCTGACCCAACCACCCAGAACCAATGTTTGGACGACTGAGACTCCAGACTGAAAACCCATCCTGAGCCTGGTCCTCCCTGCTGCCCATCTTCTAAGAGCATTTGCTTCCCTGATGCTTCTCCTGCCATGAGGAAGTGTGGCGGGCCAGCTTGCTGCTGGCACCTGACACACTGTAGCATAACACCAACACTAATGACAGAAATAATCACAGTGACAACAACGGCTTAGTCTACATGCAGAAGGTATTTGTCATCTCCCCAGGAGCCTCCTGGCTTGGGACTCAACTGTGCTTGGCCCCTGGCCCACACTGTCTCAGTTACACACAAGATTCATCTGAATGGTTAACATTATCATTACTGTCATCACCATTCTTGATAACGATTCATTTCTGCAAAACACATTTACTGAGGACAAAGTGTATGCCATGATCTGTGCAAGATTCTAAAGGAGTTACAAAGTTTAACACCTTAAGGAATACTCCACAGGGAGGGAAAGAAAGATCAGCAAATAATTTCAAAATAGGATTCTACAGACTGTTGTAGATGGATAGATCCCCAATGCCTATAAAATGATAGGCTACAGTGAATGCTCAATAAATGTGTTTTAATGAATATTGAATTAATTAATTAATTAATTAATGAACGAACAAAAAGCTATGGGATCTGAGAGTGGGGAAAAGAGTAACTTTGTGCCCAGCCAGTGTGGCTCACTGGTTGAGCGTCGACCCATGCACCGAGAGGTCGCCGGTTTGATCCCCAGTCAGGGCACATGCCCAGGTTGTGTGAAATCCCCAGAGGAGGGCATGCAGAAGGTGGCCAAATGATGTTCTCTCTCACCAATGTTGCTATCTCTCCCTCTCCCTTGCTCTCTCTCTAAAATCAATAAAGAAAAAAAAAACATAAACAAAAAGAGTAACTTTGTAGGAGAGAAGTCAAGAAAGGCTTTCAGGGATGACATTTGAGCTGAATTCTGAAAGCTGGAAAGGCAACAGAGTTGTACATTATAAAGGGAGCCATTGCTTTTAAAGCAAGAGCATGACATAGTCAGGCATGTGTTTCAGCAAAGCTGTTGCAGCCATCGTGAGGCAGGAGAATTCGAGGGAGAGAGCGGGCTGTTACCATCATCCAGTGAGAAATGGAGCAGTCAGAACTGGGGTTCATAAGGATGGCATGGATGTGAGAAAACCCTTGCACCAGAGTAGTTGGCTATGAATGCTCTGGAAGAGAAAGAGCCTAGAGAACAGTCGAGATGCAGGCCCTGGACTGGGTGCCTCTGTTTGAGGCATTTGACAAGCAGCTATCCATGTGAGTGACCTGGCAGGAATCTCCCGGGAGAACTCAGTAGGCTGGCAGGTCTGGGAGTATTCAGATGGTTGTGCAGAATGTGAGGTGAGACAGGCAGGGGCCAGGGCTCCCTTCTAGTACCCTGGGTCCATGATCTGTGTCCCGCTCTAGCTCCAGATTAGGCTTTTTATTCTTAGCAACTATTTAAATCTACTCAGCTTCCTGGCCCTCACTTGGAGAAATGGGCCCAGATGAGACCAGGGCAACTGATACAGATTCATCCCTGACTTAGGATGTTACTGGTGGCACCAGGCAGACTAGGTTCAAATCACAGCTCAATCACTTAACAGCTGTGTAAACTTGGGCAAGTTACTTAACTTCTCTGTGCCTTAATTTTCTAATCTGCAAAACAGAAATAATAATAGTCTGCTTCATAAGAATGATGTAGTAATTAAATGAGTTAATTAATAGATAAAGAGAGCATATAACAGCTCCTAAGACATATTAGGTTTTATTTATGTATTTAAATCATTTGATTAATGTGTTTAAATCAAATGTGTTTCAATTATTTAATACTACTATTATGTCCATTTTATACATAACAAAAAGTGAGCTCAGCAGAATGCAAGCTCCTATAAGCAGAGACATTGTATTACTCCTTTGTGTTCCTGTATGGAGTATGGGACTTGGGACACAGTATTACTTGATATTTACTGAATTAAAATTTTTTTTTCTTCATTGATTTTAGAGAAAGAGGGAGGAAGAGGGAGAAAGAGACAGAAACATGGATGAGCAAGAACATCGATTGGCTGCCTCCTGCATGCCCACCACTGGGGATCATGCCCACAACCTGGGCATGTGCCCTGAATGGGAATTGAACTGGCGACCTCTTGGTGCATGGGTCGACACTCAACCACTGAGCCACACCAGCCAGTCTACTGAATATTTTTTGAATGAATGAATGAATGAGTGGTACTCTACTTCAAGAGTGTGTGCAGTGTGCAGATGCTAATTCAGAAACCCTTTAAAAGACCTGTTTTATGGCCAAACAGCTTCTAATTTAGTGTTTGGTAACTGTCCCACTTAACATGTCAATATTTACAGTAGGCATTTTGTTTAAAAAAAAAAACACAAAAAACAACTTGAACCTAGCCAGTGTGGCTCAGTGGACTGAGCATCTGTCCATGGACTGAGAGGTCCTGGTTTGAGTCCCTGTCAAGGCACAGCCAGGTTGCAGACTTGACCCCAGTAAGGGTGTGTGCAGGAGGCAACCAATCAATGTTTCTCTCTCATATAGATGTTTCTAACTCTCTCTCTGAAATAATCAATAAAAACATATTTTTTAAAAAGTTGAAGTAGCAGTTGTGCACTTGAGGTCTGTTCTAGGTAGATTATTTGGCAGCAGGAACAAATATGCTCCCAAGCCAGCTTATAAAGGGTCGTTTATATTGGAAGGATACAGGAGAAACTCACTGAACCCCATTCATCAAGTACATTCAATATGTTCTAGAACTAGAAAGTCATCAGGCAGCAACTTCCCTCATTGCTGTTTCTTAAGACCCCATTACTTCTTGCCTCTGAGTTTTCCTGCATGATTGCTCCATTTTCCTCTTATCCAACTGGCTTCCTCTGTTCCCACATAACTACTCATATACTATTATGGCTGCCTCAATGCACATGAAGTTAGAAAATATCTGATTAGCCCAGCTTAGGACTAATGTTCCCTACTCCTGTCTAATCATCTATGACCAGGGGTAGGACTGAGGGATACAGAGGACTCCTCCTTATAGAAGAGAATATCCATAGGAAGAATATGAAGGGCATCTCTAGAACATGGTCCTCTTTCCTGAATTAAACAAAAGTGTGATTAAAGTATCTGTCAACATGGGTGATATTTCATTTTTGAGAGCAGGAAATAAGCCTAGAAATTTACCCAGAGCCCTAGAAACATCCTTTTTCCAGGCACTCCACCTGGCTTGGCTGAGTCCAGTTTCTGTCTGCCTGGTTTCTGCTGTTTCTAAGCTCAGTTTCCAGAACCCATAGGCCTTCACCAAAAAGTCTGATCATGTCTGGAGAATGAGAACTCAAGATTTGTTTTGGCTACTTACCATGACTAAAGAGAGGAGAAAACTTCTCCTAGGCTTATGTCAACAGAACTTCCCTCCCAGAATTGTCAGACCTCAAGGACAGGACTTGAAATGAAAGAGGGGGATCAGGTTTGGGGAAAACCTATTCTTCTAGGAGCAGCAGACTATGCTTTATATTAGCTACATTTTGAAGCATTTTTCAACTTTACATTCACTAGATATAATTGTGATCCTCACAGAGACCCTGCACAGCTAAAATTTTTATCCCTATTACATAGATGAGAAAATTGAGGTTAGAAAAGATGAAGTTACTTGTCAAAGTTCACAAGGTTATCTGCTGATCTGAGACTGGAACCCAGGCCTATTGGACTCCCAGTCCAGAGTTCTACTATACTGCTCTGCCTGGCAATGATTTAGGGAACAATAATGTGTCTGGGGAGAATATAGAGAAGGCCAAAGCTTGCAGGTGGCTGGAGGTGCAGAGTTAACCAGCTTCTCAGCCCCTCAAAGATGAGGCTAGTTGGGGACTATAGAGAATGAGGAATCGATCTGCCATTCCATGTGAAAATAGATTGTAGCCCCAGCCTGTGTGCGCCAATGGAGCTGATTAGCACTTGCGTGAGTGTCCAGCCATCGATTGGCAGGTGAGAATAGTTCTGGGAGCAGCAGGGAGTCAGTCCTCTCCCACCTCTGTCCCCACCAGCTTCCTCCCTCCGCAGATGTTTTCTCCCCCTCCCTGCCACTGAAGTCTCCAACCTCCAAGCTTACTTGGTGCTCAAAACTCCTCTAGCTCCTCCTGACCAACAGAGGAGGGCATAGTGGGTACCCTTATTTGTCCATGCTAGGTGCAGCTGGTAGAAGGAAAGATGGTCTTTCCAAAAGGCACTGCCTGTTTGCAGTGTCCAGTGTGACTAAGTTGGTGCAGAATTTAACTTGGAGCTTATACTATGCAATGAAAAAAATAAGAGCTCTGCCCCATATTGACTATGTGACATTGGGTAAATCATTTGCCCCTCTAGGCTCCAGTTTTCCTGTGTGTATGTGTGATAGTTAATTTTATGTGTCAGTTTGGCTGGACTAAGTGATACCCAGATATCTAGTAAAATATATCTCAGTGTGTCTGTGAGAGTGTTTCTGGAAGAGATTAGCATATGAATCAGTAGACTGAAGATACACCTTCACCAGTGTGGGTGGGCATAATTCAATCTATTGATGGGTCCAAATAGAACCAAAACAAACAAACAAACAAACAAAAACCACGGAGGAAGGGTGAATTCTCTCTCTCTCTCTCTTCTTGAGCTGCCTGGCCCTTCTTCTCTCCTGCCTTAGGATATCAGAGCTTCTTGTTCTCAGGTCTTTGGACTCAGGCTAAATTATACCACTAGTTTCTGGTTCTCTAGCTTGCAGATGGCATGCTGTGGTACTTCTCAGTCTCCATAATTATGTAAGTTAATTACTATAATAAGTCTCCTTTTATATATACACACATATATATATGTATGTATTATTGGTTCTGTTCTCTGGAGAACTGATCAATACACATGGGATTAAAAATAGCTTTCTCACTGGATTGTTTGGATTAAATAAGGGAGTGTGTGTAAAAGTATTTTTGAAGTCCCTGGCACACAGTAAGGGCTAAAAATCTCAGTTGGAACTTCACTCTCCACTCTCCTCAAGAGGCACCAAATTCTGGGGGGCCCTTTTAGGTTGACCCCAGTTCTATCTCTCTTTTTATCATTTGAGTGTCATGTGCAAGTGACAGCAAGAGCCTCAGTGCTTTCTCTGACCTGGAGAAATTATGCCTCTGAGGAAGCTCAGCCCATAACATTGGGTTGCCTTTGGGAGAGTGAACTGTCAATTTCCAGCAAGGAAACCAGACAGGCTCAGATTTATCAGACCCCCAAGGTCCAGATGGACTTAGAGTTTTTATCTTAAACTTGTCACATAGTATCTAGGGATGCCCTGAACATTCTTGTGCCTGTCAGGCTGTGACCTCTTCTGTTATCCCAATTATACCTAGTCTACATGGCAGGCTACCTCAATTAGTTTTCTCTCCTGAGTTGGGAACTGCAGGACCATCAAAGTTCTCTGATGTTACAGCCAGAGGGGAGCATCTGCGTGAGTCCCCAATTTTGAACAGTGTGACTAAAAGCTATTAGCTCTGATAGTGACACCGTAGGGCTGTACCGTAGTGGCAGAGGATTGTGGTCAGGACCATGGACAGGACCCACAGGGTACTGGGTACTTGGGGCTGGGGCTGCATTCAGTGGCCCTAACTCCGTTCTGAAGCAGTGAATAGGGGCACAGAGTCAGCACCATGGACAGACACCATGGGCTGTGTTATCCTTGAAATTCAATCTTTAAGACCCAGAATTAGGCCCTGGCCGGTTTGGCTCAGCGGTTGGAGCGTTGACCTGCGGTCCAGAGAGACCTGGCTTCGGTTCCTGCTAAGGGCATGTACCTCGGTTGCAGGTTGCTGTTTGTCCCAGGCCCTGCTTGGGTCCTGCAGGTGGCAACCACTCGATGTTTCTCTCTCTCCCTCCCTCCCACTCTATCTGAACAAAATTTTCTCCCTCCCTCCCACTCTATCTGAACAAAATTTTGGGGAAAAAAAAAATGTCCTTGGGTGAGGATAAAAAAATATATATATTAAAAAAAAAAAAAGACCCAGAATTAGTCAAGATTATTCTGACTACAAAAAATTAAATACTGCCCTTTGGGCTCAGCGGTTAGAGCATCGGCCCAAGGACCAAAAAAAGGGTCATGGGTTCAATTCCGATTGGCTGGCATAGAAATTCTTTAGAATTTTGAAGGTGTTGCTTCAGTATGGCTGTCGAGAGTCCTTTGCTATTCCTGTTATCCTCTTCATGTATCCTGTCCTTGTTACATGGAAAACGATTTTTATCTGTTTCTTTGACCAGCTGAAACTTGATGTTAATGGGATTTGGCTTATTATATCCATCATACTTTTGGTAGGCCTTTTCACTCTGGGAACTTAATTTTATTCAATTATTTCTGTGAATCTCTTCTCTCCAGTTTATCTAATATCTCTTTCAAATAATTTTTTTTTTCTGCTCAGTTTCTCCAGTGAAAAATACACCAGTCACATCCTGAGAGGGTGGATATGCATTCTAGAGATTACGTCTCATGGGCCCTAGAATCATGCTGCTCAGAATCTCGCTGCTCAGACTCTCCCTCAATTCTCCTCCTTTCATTATGACATTCTACCATGATTTCCACTGTGCACAGTATTCCTGGCTGGAGCTATCTGGTTCACTTTTTTAAATAATATTTTTCTTTATTGGTTTTAGAGTGAGAGAAAGGGAAAGGAAGAGAGATAGAAATACCAATGACAGAGAACACTGATTGGCCACCTTCTTTATGGCCCCCACTGGGGATTGGGCCCACAACTTGGCATGTGCCCTGACCGGGAATCAAACCAGCAGTCTCTTGGTGCATGGGTCAATGCTCAACCACTGAGCCACAACAGCTGAGCTGGTTCACTTTTTCAATGAAATGAAACCTCTAATGACTGCCAGGGTAATGAAGATGTAGTCAGCTGTCTGTGTGTGATAGGGAAGGGACATGTTTCTTTTTCTTTTTCTTTTTATCCTCACCCAAGGACATCTTTTAATATTTTGTCCAGTTAGAGTGGGAGGGAGAGAGAGAGAGAGAGAAACATCGACATGAAAGGGACACATCGAGTGGTTGCCACCCACATGACCCAACCAGAGCCGGGGACAAACTGCAACCGAGGTACGTGCCCTTAGCGGGAACCGAACCTGGGTCTCTCCGGACCGCGGGCCAATGCTCTAACCACTGAGCTAACCGGCCAGGGGAAGGGACCTGTTTCTTTCTTTTTTTATCCTCACCCGAGGACATTTTTCCATTTTTTGTTCAGATAGAGTGGGAGGGAGAGAGAAGAAGAGAAAGAGAGCAAAACATCGACGTGAAAGGAACACATCGAGTAGCTGCCACCCACACGACCCAACCAGGGCCGGGGACAAACTACAACTGAAGTACATGTCCTTAGCGGGAATCGAAACCAGGTCTCTCTGGACCGCAGGCTGATGCTCTAACTGCTGAACCAAACCAGCCAGGGCGGGACCTGTTTCTTATGCAGACTTTCAACCTTGTTCTCTGCCCCATTATTTGTTCCCACCTTCTGTGGTAGCTGGTGCCTCCAATATCTGTTCTTTCCCTGATCCTGGGCCTCCAACTGGCTCACTCCTCTTTGGCATCCTTTGCTGTAGCACTTGGTAGGCAGCTATCCCAGCTCTGCCAACTCCTCCATTCACTTGACATCTAAAAATGTGTTGACATCTGTGGTCCACCATTGCCTCTTTTATATTCCTTTACTTTTATTTTAGTGAGTTTTGTTGAGGAAGCAGATATAAATTCATGCATTCCATCTGCCACTTTAAACCAGAAATCCAAAGATTGCACTCTTAATTACTATGCTATATTCCCTCTCAAGTGAGACAGTACCTCTGGGATCCTCCATTCCAATGAGGATGAAATGAGATTACACATGTGAACATACTTGTAAACTCTAAAGAGCTGTGTGAACAAGAGGATCCATGTTAAATTTCCCCTATCAAAGTGCCCTTCTTCCTTCTCTATGCTCTCTGATTCCTCTCCATCTCTAAGGTACAACTCAAGTTTATCTCTTCTTCGAGGCTTCCCTAATCTCCTGAACTCTGAGCCACCACAGTATTTTCTGTGCACATCTCCCTTGGCACTAAGCAATGCTGCTCTATTCTATTTTAGGCACAGAGTTTGGCTAAGATGCACAGTCAAATGTGGATCTTTCAGTGTACAACAAAAGAGCTTTCCTCTTTCTTCCTACAGGCAGGAGGCCCGGATTTGGCTAAACGAGGATGAGGTTTGGGGGGCAGGGGAAAGAGTGTTGTGTTTCTTTGATGGTAACTTTAGGAGTTAAAATGGTGTGAAGTACCTAGATTAGTCAAATCCATGGAGACAGAAAGTAGAATAGTGGTTGCCAGGAGCAGGGGAAATGGGGAGTTATTGGTCAATGGGTACAGTTTCAGTTTTGCAAGATGAAAAAGTTCTGAAGATGTATGGTAGTGGTGGTTGCACAACAATGACAACAATGTGAATGTACTTAATGCTACTGGACTATGCATTTAAAAATGGTAAGATGGCCCTGGCTGGTTTGGTTCAGCGGTTAGAGCGTCGGCCTGCAGTCCAGAGAGACCCAGCTTTGGTTCCCACTAAGGGCACGTACCTCAGTTGCAGTTTGTCCCCCGGCCCTGGTTGGGTTGTGCGGGTGGCAGCCACTCGATGTGTCCCTTTCATGTTGATGTTTCTCTCTCTCCCTCCCACTCTATCTGAACAAAAAATAGAAAAATGTCCTCGGGTGAGAATAACAATAATAAAATGGTAAGATGGTTGGGCTGGTGTGGTTCAGTGCTTGAGTGTCACCCATGCACTAAGAGGTCACCAGTTTGAGTTCCATTCAGGGTACATGCCCAGGTTGTGGGCCTGATCCCCAGTGAGGGGCTTGCGAGAGACAGCCAATCGATGTTCTCTCTCATCACTGTCTCTATCTCTCTCTTTCTCCCTTCCTCTCTCTCTAAAATCAATAAGGAAAAATTATTTTTTAAAAAATGGTAAGATGACCCTGGTCAGTTTGCACAAGGGCATATACCTGGGTTGCTGGTTTGATCCTCGGCCCTGGTTGGTGCATGTGCGGGAAGCAACAAATTGATGTGTCTCTCTCACATCGATGTTTCTCTCCCTTCCTCCCTCTCTTCCACTCTCTCTAAAAGTCAGTGGAAAATATCCTCTGGTGAGGATTAACAACAACAACAAAAAAATGGTAAGATGAGCCCTGGCTGGTTTGGCTCAGCAGTTAGAGCATCAGCCCGCAGACCAAAGAGCCACAGGTTTGATTTCAGTCAAGGGCATGTACCTCGGTTGCGATTCGTCCCCCGCCCCGGTTGGGGTGGTGCGGGAGGCAATCACTCAATGTGTCTTTCTCACATTAATGTTTCCTCTCTCTTCTGCCTTCCCTTCCTCCCATGCTATCTGAAAATCAATGGAAAAATATCCTCAGGTAAAAATTAAAATAAAAAAATAAAGGTTTAGTACCGCCCCAAAAGGTAAAATACCTCCTGAAAAAAAAAAATTAACTTATGCTGAACTGATAGCCTTGGGATATATTGGGTTAAATAAAAGACATTATTAAAATTAATTCCATCTTTTTTTAAATTTAATTACATGTGTGGCTCACATTATATTTTCAGTCTGCAGCCTATTCTAATCCCAGACTGGGTCCTGATCCCCGACTTAGATCTTGTCATTTTCTTCCACAGAAATGGAATTCTCGTCCCTGTTGAGGTCTCTTGCTGAATGAAACAAGGAATGGAATAATGCTATGCCCACCTGATGTGAACATCACCTCCCATCTGGACTTCTTCCCATGGTTCCTTCTAATTTGGGAGCCTGAGCACTTCCTCTCCTCCTCCCCAGTATCCATTCTGCTTGGGGTCCCAGCAGAGGCTGGGTGTCTGGCCTAGATGCAGGCAAGAACTCTCCAGGAAGCCCCCTAGAGGCTGAGCCCACCCTACCTGCTAGGGTAAGGACAGGTGGCCACAAATGTTATGTCTTTTTCTTATTTTTCCTCCTTCCCTCCTATCCACCCAATCCTCCCCCACCCTACCCTTCTTTTTTAAAAGTCTAATTCTGAGCAGCCGGCTCTGTTCAGCCTGACTGGTTTGTTATGGCTTATAATCTGCGCCAGGATTAATTAGCTAATTACTGACAAACGTCCGCTGGCAAGATTCTGCTCCAGCTTGTCAGCTTGAAGTGTTTAATTATTTTAATCATTTACTTTCATCTTCAAAATTTATGCTGCCAAAAGAGTTGCAGGGCATCTTTTAATTATGATTTTGGGTTTCTGCTGGGCTGTGTTCTGTTCCTGAGGATAGGAGACATGATTTTTTACTAGTCTACCACCAAGGCTAAACACCTTCTACTCCAGGGCCTAGCACCATGCTCCATGGTTGGGAGGGGAGGAGGAAGCCCAGGTCGTCTCTGGGCACCACCCCTTCTGTATCCCCAGAACATGATGTGCATGGGAGCACAATATGAACTTGCATTTTATGAGTACTTATTGCATGCTGGACATCATGCTGGATGTTTATATCATTTCACATTTGTGAGCACAAAGAGTATGGGAATAGCCTGAGAGCTAACAGAGTGGCCTGAGGTGATCAGTGGTGAGCAGAGAAGTAAGGAATGGGTTCATTTACTTATCTGTCTATGACTTACTTTATAGTAATATGAGAGCATCTTAAATATAAAAGCTCAGTGGTGTCACCCACCCAGAACAAGGTACCCTAGAGACTCCCTTATGCCCCCTCCCAAGCAATACCTCCCAAAGGTGACTATTTCTGACCTCTGTTACCACAGATTTGTTTTGTCTACTCTCCACTTTCATGTAAATGGAATTATACGATATGTCCTTTTTTTATGTGTCAACACTTGGTCGGTGAAAGCAAAGGTTCTTTAATATAAATCATATTCCCTGGCCAAGGCTTTGGTTTGGGTCCAGCTGAGAGATTCAACCCCAGCCCTTAGAGAGATTTCCTTTGCTATTGGCACTGTCCTGGAAACAAGTTGGACGTGACTTTTCGCCTCCACTCCCTCTGCCTTCTCTTCCCTCTAGCCCTAGACATGTCTATCACCATGTCCTTCTAGGAAGTTCTTTCTGAGCTGTAGTTCATGCCATTCTGGATACAAAAGCTTAGGGATCTCCTAAAGACACATGGTGTTCAGAGGAGGGTAGTGAAAGGCAAAAAATTGTCCCCTGTTATGGGTCGAATTCTGTCTTCCAAAAAAGATTTGTTGGAGTTCTAGCTACCACTGTCTCAGAATGTGACTTGCCTTGAGGTAGGGTCTTCACAGAGGTAGTCAAAGAGAGTGAGGTCATTAGGGTCGGTCCTAATCTGATATGAGTAATTTCTTATAAAAGGGGGAAATTTGGGCACACACACACACACACACACAGAGAGAGAGAGAGAGAGAGAGAGAGAGAGAGAGAGAGAGAGAGAGAGAGGCAGAGATGGGGGTGATTCTTCTACAAGTTGAGGAATGCCAAAGATAGCCAGCAACCCACCAGAAGCCAGGGGAGGGGAATGGAACAGATTCTCCCTCACAGCCTTAGAAGGAACCAACCCTGCTGACTCCTTGATCTTGGACTTCTAACATCTAGAACTACGAGAGAATATTCTGTTGTTGAAGCCACTTAGCTTGTGGTACTTTGTTACAGTAGCCCCAGCAAACTCATCTACCCCCAAAGGGAGCCCTGGCCAGTCTTTCTGAATTTGTGTCATGGAACTGACTGCAACCCAACCTCTGCAGGATCCTCTATGCTGGAACCAACAAGGGGTAACCCAGCCCCAGGCTGGGAGTGACTAAAGCGACAGCTCAGAGCTGGGAGACAAAGGAGAGGAAAAAGATCAACTTAATGAGGTCAGCAATGCCATTAATGAGACACCAGGAAATATCCAGGGGGCTTCTATGACAACTTATACCAGGGCGAGACAAGCCAAAAGATGTCACAAGCCAGACCAGGCCAGGTTCTGATGTGATGTGATCTGTCTTCTTGATGCCTTCCTTCCACAGGGCCCAGGATGGGGGTGGGAGTAGACACAGAGAGCCCTTGCCCAGTGGCTGAGAGGGCTTGGGTCTCCCCTCCCCTTCCATGGACTTGGAGACCCTGCACATGGCATTGCACTTTCTAACATGTAGTTCATACCTGAGTCCACCTTCATACCTGCCTGCACCTAACTGTGCCTATATGTTTCCCTCCTCCCACTCCCACCTGCCTTTGAAGTTCCATCTGGAACCGTTTGCTTCGTTGGAATGTAACTGAGCATCTTGCTAGTCTGTCTGGCAAATGCCTAGGGAACCTCCTGCCCCAATGGCACCAACCCTTTCCTCTGCTATTCCACGCCAGAAATCACACCTCTATTGGAGAATCCCATCCCTAAGGTCTTACTCCTTTTTGCCAGAGCCAGTGACTGCCTAACATCCCCTGTTCACCTACAGCCAAGAACTATCCCTGTTCTGTCCCTGGAAGTCTGTGTGGGGCCTGAGTCCCTGTCTAAGTTTGTGTCTTCTATAACAAAGTCTAGCTGTGGCAATTTGCATATTGAAGGGACATGGGACAGACTTCCCACCATGAGCTGAATATCTCAGTCACAGGTGAACATGAGGCCTGTGGCCTTATAATAAAGTAAGAAGTGAGACGAGAGCCCTGGCCAGTTTGGCTCAGCGGTTAGAGCGTCCGCTTGCGGTCCGGAGAGACCCGGGTTCGGTTCCCGCTAAGGGCATGTACCTCGGTTGCAGTTTGTCCCCGGTCCTGGTTGGTCGTGCGAGTGGCAGCCACTTGATGTGTCCCTTTCACATCAATGTTTCCCTCTCTCTCTCTTCCTCTCTCTCCCTCCCACTCTATCTGTACAAAAAATGGAAAAGTGTCCTCGGATGAGGATTAAAAAAAAAAAAAAAAAGAAGTGAGAAGAGAAATGGGATGGGACCTGGGTTCTAGCACTGGTTCTGGCTGTAAGGTAAGCCAGTTCCCTTCTACATCTCAGTTTCATCACTTGGAAAGTGAGCATAATAATCTCTATGGTATAGGACTGTGCAGACTAAATAAAAACATAAAGTGCACGTAGTATATCCATACCGTGGATTATTATTATTTTTTATCCTCACCCAAGGACACTTTTGCATTTATCTTCATATGGGGGGTGGAGAGAGGAAGGAAGAGAGAGAGAGAAACTTCTCTCACGCCAAGCAGTCGCCACCCACAGGGCCGGGGACAAACTCCAACTGTGGTACATGACCTTAGTGGGAACTGAACCTGGGACTCTGCTCCACGGGCTGACTCTCTAACAGCTGAGCCAAACCAGAGAGGGCCACACAATAGATTATTATTTGGCCTTTAAAAAGGAAGGATAGCCCTGGCTGGTTACCACACAAATGAACCTTGAGGACATTATGCTAAGTGAAATTAGCCAGTCACAAAAGGACAAATACTGTATGATTCTTCTGGTATGGGGCACGTAGTCACCTAATCCACAGAGAAAGAATGTAGAGCGAGAGGGAGAGAGAGGAAGAGAGAGAGAGAGAAACATCGATGTGAAGGGACACATCGAGTGGCTGCCACCCGCACGACCAACCAGAGCCGGGGACAAACTGCAACCGAGGTACGTGCCCTTAGCGAGAACCAAACCCAGTCTCTGTACCGCAGGCCAACGCTCTAACCGCTGAGCCAAACTGGCCAGGGCTGGATATAGAGGTATTTTTGCAAGATGAAAGGAGTTCTGGAGCTGGATGATGGTGATGATTGCACAACAGTGTGAATGTGCTTAATGTAAATATACACAGCATCGTAGAACTGTATCCAAGGAGCGGCATATGTTTGTTCTTTCATCAGAGCTTTGGTCTTGCACACAGGCCTTCCACAAACTCCCAGCCAGTTCCCAGCTGTTCTCCTGTCAATTCTCTTGTCGAGCCCACATCACCACCACCTCCTAGCTTTACTCTCAGCACCTAATCTCGCTTCTTTCTTTACAGAGAACATAAAATGAGTAGGGATCAGCAGAAGCAGAGCCTTCCTAATCCACCCCTCCAACAGAAACCTACTTACATTTGTCCTCAGCCATATTCCTTCCATCTCAGAAGTGGCCACAGCTAATTGCTCACTGATGCTCTGTAACCCACCCCTCCAACCTCTTCTAGAACCTTTCTCCATCAACTATCACCCATTTCCTGTATCTTCAGTCACTTACTCTCTGCTATATTCTTCCTTTCACATTTAAATAAACTCAAATCTCTTCCATCTGACAAAAATAATGATCACTCTATACATTTCCTTCTATCTGCCACTATGTCTCCCTCCTTCCATTCATTGCCAGTTTTCTTAAAAGAGTTGTCTTCGCTTGCTCTCTACCCCTCTTACCACCCCTTCATTTCCCAAAATCACTTCTGTGTTTTCTGCACCCCACCCCAACCATACACAGCTGCCCACCAAAGGGCATCTCTCTTTAACTAAACCCAGTGTCCACTTCCCAGTCCCTGTAGGTGGGGCCTTTGAGCAGCATTGAGTATTGTTGACCATTCCCTCCTTGGAACTCTCTCAGTTGTCTTCTGTCTTGGCAACTTTTGACTCTCTCTTGTCTTCCTCCTATCTCTCTAGCCACCTTTGATTGGCCTCCTTTTCCTCTACTCTATTCTTTGACTTCCCATGTTCAATCAATATTAATTCCATAGCTTCTACCTCCTGAAGATCTTCCAAGGGAAAAGGGCTCTAGTTCTCATCTTCCTAAATGAGACTCTCAGCTTTAACCTGAATTCAAATAACAACGCCCCTAACTAGGCGCCCTGGATTCACTCCTGCCTTTTCTAACTTACTCTCTACACCTCATCTAAGTGATCCTTTTAAAATACAAATCTGACTATATCCTTTTACTGCACAAAGTTCCTCACTGGCCCCTCCTTGCTGATAGGATAAAACCCAAACTCTGAGAGAGGACTTAGCAAGGCCCTCTGTGTTCAGACCCTACCTTCCTCGGTAGCCTCATCTCTCACACCTACCCCTTGCCTGCTACATGCCTTTTCAGTTCAGCCAAACCCTCTCCATCTCCTCAGATACAGCCTTTGGGCATTTGAACATAGTATTACCTCTACCTAGAGCACCCTCCCTTACCCTCAGTCCCTCCTCTTACCTAAATAACTTGTCCTTCGGGGCTCAAGTTGGCCAATGGCTCCTCCTTAGAGATCACTTCCGTCCATCTATTTATTTATTTGTTCAGTTATTCAGTGAGGGTGGTTGCATGTAAAATTTAGGAGCCTCAAGGAGAATGATCAGTCCATTCATGGACCTACTAAGGAGACAGAAAACTGGGAGAAGAGGATTATAAGGTCCTAAAGATGTGTTGGGAGCAAAGCTACTGGGAAAGCAAGGCTTCTTTGAACATAGAAGGACAGTACATAGAAAAATAGAAAGTCACCCTGGCCAGTTTGGTTCAGCGCTAGAGCATTGACCCATGGACTAAAAAGTCACGGGTTCGATTTCAGTCAAGGGCATGTACCTCAGTTGCAGTTCAGTCCCTGGCCCCTGGTTGGGCCATGCGGGAGGCAACCAACAGATGTGTCTCTCTCACATCGATGTCTCTCTCTCTCTCTCTCTCTCTCTCCCACTCTATCTGAAGATAAATGGAAAAAAGTATCCTTGGGTGAGAATTTTTTTAAAAAAGGAAAAAATTGAAAGTCAAGCCTTGGCGGGTGGGCTCATATGATTAAAGTGTTGTCCTATACACCAAAAGGTTGCAGGTTCAATCCCTGGTTAGGGTGCATGCGGGAGGCAACTGTCGATGTTCCTCTCTCTCTTTGTCTCTCTCTCTCTCTCTTCCTTCTTCTCTAAAATCAATAAAAACATATCCTTGGGTGAAAGAATTTTTTTAAAAAGACAATAATGAGAACTATGGGATTTGTCCCATGTATGTCTTAGTAAAAGTTTCTCTCTGGCCATTATGAACTTTTAAGGGCCTGCCTATAGGAAACTCTATACTGACGAGAAAAATGGACTTAACAAGCCATTTATTGGGCACTACAGGCACTAGGTGAAGCATGTAATGCATATTTTCTACCACAATCCTTGTGACAAGATAAGTATTATTATTCCCATTTTGCAGATGAGGAAAAAGAAGATTCAGAAAGGTTAAGTGATCTGCCTAAATTCTCATGGCAAATTAGTGGCAGAGTCAAAGTTCAAACCTAAGTCTATCTGAACCCAAAGGCAAGTTCTTTTTTTTTTATCCTCATCCGAGGACATTTTTGCATTTATCTTCAGATAGAGCGGGAGTGAGAGCGAGAGAAACATCGATGTGAGAGAGACACATCGACTGGTTGCCACTCACATGAACCCAACTGGGGCCAGGGACAAACTGCAACTGAGGTATGTGCCCTTAGCAGAGAACCCGGGATTCACTGGTCCGCAGGCCAACGCTCTAACCAATGAGCTAAACCAGCCAGGGTAAAGACAAGTTCTTGATCTTGACATTCTTCTGCCCATCATTATTACTGGGATGGGTTTAGAGGGAAGTTCAAATGCACCAAGGACTGGGGACCCCATCAGTAGTTCCCACACTTAATGTCCCCATGGCACCCATCGTCTGTGTGCTGACAGTTTGACAATTTACACAGCAGCTGGTTTGCTTGGAGGAGATCTCTGTTAATTAAAATAGCATGAAGGGAGAGCAGCACATGAACCATGTCAGCAGGTAATTAATGCAAAGGAGGGCCCTGGTGTGCAAGAATGCTCAGCCTCTACCTGCCAAAGCCCACTTCACTCATTGCTCCAAGCTCAAAGTTGCCACTTTGTCCCTCTAGCCATGAGCTCTGCCTGCCTATTTCCACAGATGGGAGAGGGAGGACCTGTTGTCTGGGGCCAGAACCTGGGCTACTACTCTTACTGGGCTCTGGCCTTCTCAACCTCCTCTGAACTGTCCATCTCTCCCAGGAGATCCAGGAGGACAGTAGGAGCCAGAGATAAGCCATCCAAGGCCCAGGGCTTTGAGATAGCATCTCTGAGGAAGTGTTAGTCTCTGCATGCCCCCGCTCCATCAAGAAAACCCCTGCCTTATCTCCCAGGGGTCTTGAATTAGCCAGCCTCAGTATCTACTGTATTGGAATTAACTGAGCCCAAAGCCAACATTGCCTCTGTCCAGGGCTTGGGATTGCTTCCCTGCTGGACCTATAGCCTGGTCCTGAATCTCACTGCTCTGTGGGGATCCTGACTTCTTTCCTGACCCTTTGCTCATTTCATTATCACCATATTTCCAGCAAGTTCACTGCAAAAGGGTATTCCTCCATGACACAGATGAACAAATTGAAGTTCACAGGAGCAAAGTAACTTGTCTAAGGACAACAGAAGTTCTCCTTTCTCTATTTAGAGATGGTGCTCTTCTGGGATTCCTGACATGGGTTCAGCTATAACTTGCTTTTCTGTTTTTAATATACTTTTTATTTTGGATAATGATATTATTCCATTGCCTTCTCCATTGCTTGAGAAGTCTTCTGTTGGTCTGATTGTCATTCCTTTTTAAGTAATATATCTTATCTTTTGGTAGCTTTCAGATTTTCTATTTTTCCTTAATGTTTTGTAGTTTCACTGTGATGTACTAAGTGTGACTCTCTATTGATTTATTCTGCTTGGGACATCATGCTTATTTTCGATCTGAGAATTCAGGTCATTCACTAATTTTAGAGAATTATTAATCATTATCTCTCCTAAACTGTCCTTATTGTCTCCTGGAATTCTTATTAGATGTATTTTGAAACTTACCATCCTATTATCTGCGGCTCTTAACTTTTTCCCAGATCTTTATCTTGTTGTACTATATTCTGGGTTATTTTCATTGACCTCTATGTTAGAATTCAACAATTCTCTCTTCAGTATGTCTAGCCAACATTTAACTCATCCATTGAATTATTTTTTTCAAAAACTGCAACTTTTATTTTTAGAATATATTTCAAATTCACTTAATAATTTTTCTAAGGTCTTATTTATACCTTATTTTATCTTCTTTCTCTCTTTGAACACTTAAAGCCCTACTAGATTATTATCTATGCTCTGCAGACTATATCTCATGATATTTGATCTCCTCACTTGTTTTGTAATTTTTATTTGTGAACATATCTTCTGGGAAATTTTCTTCCATAGGATCCTATAAATACCCTGGGTTGTGTAGGAGATTTTGGATTGTTTCTGACCAATACAGTTCATAGACTCTGGGCCAATTTTTATCTTGGGCTGGGGCGATTTTGAGGTTGGGTTTCTATATCAGGGAGGTGATGCAGAGCTGTAACCCTCTACTCACATACTGCTCAGGCCAGAAGTTCAGATTTCTCAGGATTGACATTACTATCTCTCTTTCTCTGCACCAAGTAAGTGGTCCATTTCCACTCCTGACTATATCCTTCAGACAATGGGCAGGGAAAGAGGTTTATAAGTCTAAATTAACATACAGGACAGCCGTTTCCTGCCTCTAGCTTTATGCAGGGAGCCCAGTCCCAGCCTGTATTCTTGACCCGAGTCCCAGCATCTAGTTTTTTTGTTTGTTTTCATTTATCTTTTTTTTTTTGGTACATGCCCCTAGTGGGAACTGAACCTGGGACTCTCTGGTCCACAGGCCAACGCTCCAACCGCTGAGCCAAACTGCCAGGGCTGTTTTTCATTTATCTTTAATGTTGAAAATCCAGCATCAAGTTTAAAAACCCAGCCACAGGGCTTAGATAACAACACTTTCATGGGCTACATGGTTTTGATTCCCTCTCACCATGGAAGTAATTCATAGTGTTTTTTGGCATTTGAAATGTTCCCTTTATTGCTTCAAGCTCAGCTACATTTTTCTTTATTTTTTATTTTTTTACTGAAAGGAAAAACAACTAAAACGGTCTATCCCACATTTCTGGTTTTTTTTTAATATCTTTTTATCGATATTTTTAGAGAGAGAGGAAGGACGAGAGAGATAAAAACATCGATGTGAGAGAGAAACATTCATCGACTGCCTCTTACATGCCTCCTACTGGGGATTGAGCCCAAAACCTAGGCATGTGCCCTAACCGGGAATTGAACCCGGGCCTCAGTCCATGGGACGATGCTCAATCCATTGAACCACACTGGCCAGGCTGTCTATCCCACATTTCTATGTGTTTGGATCAAAATGTCAGGTCAGGCCCTGGCCAGTTTGGCTCAGCGGTTAGAGCATCGGCCTGTGATCTGGAGAGACCTGAGTTCGGTTCCCGCTAAGGGCATGTACCTCGGTTGCAGTTTGTCCCCAGCCCTGGTTGGTTGTGCAGGTGGCCACCACTCGATGTGTCCCTTTCACGTCAATGTTTCTCTCTCTCTCTGTTCCTCTCTCTCCCTCCCACTCTGAACAAAAAATGGGAAAATGTCCTCGGGTTAGGGTGATAAAAAAAATTTTAAAAAATGTCAGGTCAGTCTGACATCTTTTTTCTTTTAATTTATTTGAGAGAGAGAGATACATTGGTTTATTGTTCTACTTATTTATGTATGCATTGGTTGCTCCTTGTGTGTGCTCTGACTGGAGATCAAACCCGCAACCTTGGTGGATTGGGACGATGAGCTAACCAACTGAGCTGCCCTACCAGGGCCTCAATCTGACACCATAAGCAGAAATGCTAGGAAGAAATTATTACAAAGGTATAATAAGAACATGGAGACAATGATGTCCCAGAAGACAATAGAGAAAAATGTTTCGAGAAAGGAAATCAGGTGTTTCATATCAAATACTGCATTGTGGCCTTGGTCAGTTTGGTTCAGTGATAGAACGTTGTCCCATGGACGAAGAGTCACAGGTTTGATTCCGGTCAAGGCTACGTACCTTGGTTGTGGTTCATCCCTGGCCCTGGTCAGGTCATGTGGGAGGCAACCAGTTGATGTATCTCTCTCACATCAATGTTCTCTCTCTCTCTCTCTCTCTCTCCTTCCCTTTCCCTCCCTCCCACTTTATCTGATGATAGACAGAAAAAATATCTTCAGGTAAGGATTAAAAAAATTAATTAAAAAAAAAGAATGGGTGGATATTATTAAATCTGAAGACAGTGGAGGTAGAAGTGACAGAAGATGCAGGGAAGAAAAGATGCCTCACAAAGGCTAGAGAAGGCAGGGGGTCAAACCCAAAGTTGTCCACAATGAGCTATTATCTCACACCTGTTAGGAAGGCTATTATCAAAAAGACAGGAAATAACAAGTGTTGGCGAGGATATGGAGAAAAGGGACACCTCAAGCACTGTTGATGGGAATGTAAATTGGTGCAGCCACTACTGAAAACAATATGGAGATTCCTCAAAAAATTAAAAAGAGAACTCATGTTCATCACAGCATTATTTACAATAACCAAGATATAGAAACTACCTAAGTGTTCATCAACAGATGAATGTATAAAGAAGATGTAGTGTTACAGCTGAAACTAATACTAAATAATATTTAATGTAAACTGTAAAAATTTTTAAATTTAAAATAAATATAGGAAGAAAGAGGATCACACACACACACACACACACACACACACACACACACACACACAGAGGAATTCTACTTAGCCATAAAAAGAATGAACTCTTGCCATTTGCAACAACAGAGAAGGACCTTGAGGACATTATGCTAAGGAAATAAGTCAGACAAAGAAAAATACCACATTATCTCTCTTATATATGGAATCTAAAAACCAAAACAAACAAACAAAACAAATCTAAAAGCACCCAGCCGGTGTGGCTCAGTGGTTGAGCATCAACTCATACACCAAAAGGTCACCAGTTCGATTCCCGGTCAGGGCACATGCCCAGGTTGTGGGCCAAACCCCTAGTGGGGGGCATGCAGGAGGCAGTCAATCAATGTTCTCTCTTATTGATGTTTCTATCTCTCTCTAAAAATAAATAAAGAAAAACAACAACAAAACAAAAAACAAGCTCATAAATACAGAGAACAAACAGATTGATGGTTTCTAGAGGGAGGAAGGATGGGGTATGGGCAAAATGGATGAAGAGAAACAAAAGGTACAAGCTTCCAGTTACAAAATAAATAAGTCATGGGTATGTAATGTACAGCATGGTGACTATAGTTAATAATATTTTACTGCTTATTTGTAAGTTACTAAGAGAGTGACTATCAAAACTTCCCAGCATAAGAAAAAAATTGTAACTGTGTATGGTGATAGAACGTAACGAGATTTATTGTGGTAATCATTTCAACAGTCTATACATATATCAAATCATTATGCTGTTCACCTGAAATTAATATAATGTTATATGTTCATTATATCTCAATTAAAAAAAAGAAAAACCAAAGTTGTTGTTGGACTTTTCCAGAAGGAGAAATCAGAATCCAGAGGGAAAGATGAATAGAGAGAGCAGAGATCATTTGAGTTGGGGTTGGGGACAAATTAAGGGGTTTCATATCCATGGTAGGTGGAGTCAGTAACCATGGCCCCTGTTGAGGACAAAAGGAGGAGCAAAACAGGTAGGGGTTTGGGAAAAGAGGGTGGGGGAGGTCTGAGCATATGGGATGATGTGGGCATAGGAGAGGGGGCATCACTGAGTGACCTGTGGGGGAGAAAGGCCAACCTCCCACAACCTCCAGTGGGCCAGGCTGAAGTGGGTGTCAGTCAGAGAGGTGCTGCAGGGGGCCGAGGGTGAGGGGATTTGGGCGCCAGTGAGAAGGTAGAGCTGGCACAAGTGCACCTGGGTGGAGTAAGGGTCCAAGGAGGGGGCACAGGAATAGGTACAAACCATTCTTGGGCAGAGAGTAGAAGCAAGGAGTATTGGGTAAAAGTCAAGTTTCCAAAATAGAGCTTGGGAAATTTTTCTTACATATAAATTACTTTTTAGTTCTCTTTGACTGAGACTTGGTCAGTAAATAAAGAATGAATGAATGATAAATAATAGATCAAAGGAAAACACAGAAAGAGAGAGAGAGAGAAGTAGGGGAGAGAGACAGGCAGTGGGCAGATGGCCAAATGAAGAAATGAGCATAAAATAACTGGACTGACTCTCTCCTCCCTAAAATGGATCTTTCTAGACTCAGCTATGTTCTCTGTATTCCTCCTCTCTTTCCTCCCTCTATCTCTTCCTCCAGTTATCTAGTTGGAGAGGGGCTGGAGGTTGTTTTGTGAAGAGCTGGTTCTGAGAGCTGGCAGGGGGATGGGGCAGTGGGGTAGGAGGCAGCAGCTTCAGGGATGCTGGGTGGCAGTCTGCAGCTGAAGCTGAGAGGGGGAGGGCGAAGGAGAGGGAGAGGCAGCGGTGCCCCAGGCATGGAAGCTGCAGAGGTGTCAGAGACAGAGACTTAATGACAAGCCCGGGGTCCACCTGCACAGATGAGCAAGGCTGGGAGATGGGAGCTGTAGGGAAATTGGAAAAGGGACACGTTCATTTTTCAGCTTTCTCTTTCTACACACACACACACACACACACACACACCTTTAACAAAGAGCCAGAGGGTTACTCTGTTCTGGCTCTCCATTTTCACAAATGAGAAAGGGGTTGTAAAGAGGGTCCTGAAAAAGGAATGGGGTTGCTTTATCCCTTGGGTTTTGCCATTGTCTATGCACCTGCCTGGGGGAGACCCAGCCAGCCAAGTCTTTGGTGAACTAGGGGTGGGGTGGGGTGGAACTGGAGAACCAAGAACAAGGCTGGGAGGCTGAATCTGTGCCCAGCACAAGCCTCCAGAGGCCCAGCTCAGTCCCTCAAAAGAGGCCTGACCTTGGTCCGGGAAGGCTCCTCAGTGTCTCCTCCCCCACCTCAACACACTGGGGCCACAGGACACTCACTTAGCCTATAGTCCTTGACTCCTGTGCTGGGTTCTCTTCCCTGACCCTAGAATTGGGACAATGGGAGCAGGGCCTAGCTGAACCCCTGGGCCAGGAGGGGCTGGGTTGCCTCAGGACCCAGTTTCAGCGTCACAGCCCACAGTAATTCACATCTGTTCTAGAAGAGCAGCTACATCTATGGGAATTACACTAATACCGTTTTGATAGTCAAAGGCTTCACACTCAGCTCCTCACACTTCCCTCTCCTCTCACCTGCTTAAGATGGGGGCGACATCTGTGCCCAGTAAACACACATCCGCCCACATCTCCACAGAACCTGGAGACTCCCTGGTGAGTCTTCGAGGCTATCTTCAAATAACAACACCCTGGCTGGTTTGGGTCAGCGTTGGAGCGTTGGCCTGAGGACCGAAGGATCGCAGGTTCAATTTGGGTCTTGGGTTTAAGTCCTGGTCAAGGGCAAAGGTTCAGGACAGCCGGGGTCATGCAGGAGGCAACCAATCCTTGTGTCTCTTTCATATCGATGTTTCTCTTTCTCTTTCTATCTCCCTCCCTTCCACTCTATCTAAAAATCAATGGAAAAATAGTCCGACTGGTGTGACTCATCGGTTGAGCGTCAACTCGTGCACCAGGAGGTCGCCAGCTCGATTCCTGGTCAGGACACATGCCCAGGTTGTGGGCTAAATCCCTGGTGGGGGACATGCAAAAGGTGGCCAATCCATGTTCTCTCTCATCGATGTTTCTATCTCTCTCTCCCTCTCCCTTCCTCTCTCTCTCAAACCAATTAAGAAAAAAATTTTTTTAATAAAATAAAATTAAAATCAATGGAAAAATATTCTCAGATGAGGATTAATTTTTAAAATATATATATTATATAGCCCTGGCCGGTTTGGCTCAGCGGTTAGAGCATCGGCCTGTGGTCCAGAGAGACCCGGGTTCGGTTCCCGCTAAGGGCACATACCTCGGTTGCAGTTTGTCCCCAGCCCTGGAGGCAGCCACTCGATGTGTCCCTTTCACGTCAATGTTTCTGTCTCTCTCTATCTTCCTCTCTCTCCCTCCCATTCTGTCTGAACAAAAATAGAAAAATGTCCTCAGGTGAGGATAAAAATATATATATATATTTATAATATATTATATTATATAATATATAATAACAAATAACAACGATCTTGGGTGACCACGAAGTCCATCCCCTCTCCCATGTATTTCTGAGGATTCGGGGAGGTGTTCACATGTTCCTCTAACTCACTGCCTGCCACGCCACATTGTTTTCTGCAGCAGATGCACCATTTTACATTCCTGCCAGTAACACACAAGTGTTCCAAGTTCTACACATCCTTGCCAACATTTGTTATTTTCTGTTTTTGTTTTCCAAATTTTGACCAGGTCAGTCTCTGCTGACTGCAGTGACTAATGCAGAAGAAGGTGGGACAATCAGTGGCCAGGAGAGACTTTTGGCCCAGGCTTCCTGTACACAAAGAGCCTAAATTTTGTACTTTTATTTCCAATGAGATTATACATAGATTTGTGTGTGTGTGTGTATCGCAATTAAAATAATTCATTAATGGAAGTGTTTAAATTATACCACACTTAAAGCACACTGTATTGGTAACAGACATTTTAAAATGTACTCTTGATCCTCAAATAAACAAAAGTGGCCTGGACTCTGTCAACTTTTGAGAGGCCCTGACTGGCTGTCCCTCCTGAAAACACCCTTTTTTTTTTGGTTAATCCTTACGGAGGATTTTTTCCATTGATTTTTAGATAGAGTGGAAGGGAGGGAGACAGAGGGAGAGAGAGAAAAAAACATCAACCCCAACTGGGGTCAGGGATCAAACCTGCCTCAGGTACATGCCTGTGATCAGAATTGAACCCAAGACCCTTTGGTTCGAGGGTTGATACTCTAATCACTGAGCAAAACCATCCAGGGCAAAAACACCCTTCTCAGCCCTACACTATCATACCTCTGCTCCCTTCTCTGGCTACTCTTCCTCTTTCCGCCCCCTCAATGTAGACTTTCTTTCTCTAAGAAGCAATATCTGCTCTCTGGCTCCTCAAATCCCATCATATCACCCACTACCCTACATCCACCATCCTTGTATGACAAATGGTCTCCAAATCCCTATCTCTAAAATAAACTGTCCTCCCAAGCCTGGATGTGTATTTCCATCTGGCAAAAGCTGGTTCTCTGAAAACAGATTCTGAGAAGGAGATCTGCAGTAGGAAGTTCATTGGGGAGCTCTCGGGGTCAACATCAGAGAGGGAGGGAAGGACGTAGAATTGGGCAGATGAAGGAACTGAATGGTCAAAACCAAAGCCACACCCAATCCCACAGTGAGCGCTGGAAGCAAGATGGCCTTCAGATTCGTTCTGCCTTGAGCAAAGGTGCCCAGCCTTTATATGCCCACTTTGGTTGGTCTTGGATGTTGGCTGCCTAGGAAGGCAGTTGATGTGGGCCACTCTTCAGCTGAGGGCAAACACCAAGAGGGCTCAGCTGAGAGCCCTCAGCCACAAACACTTCCAGAAATGAGGGAATGAGTGTTTTGTCCCTGAAAGAGGGACCTGGGTGATACAACACAGCATCCACTATACCAGGCACCACTTAGATGTTCTTGGGTATCTCAAACATCTCAAATTCAGTATGCCCCAGAATGAACTGAATCTGCTCTTCTTCTGGGTTCAGTGGTGTTATGACCAAACTCCTAGGCTTGTCAAGTCTGAGTCAGTTAACTTCCCTCTACTTTACCCAACATCCAACTGATACCTAATCCCACAGAGGATATTAGACTTTACCTAAAGTCTTTTTTTTTCTCCTCTTTATTGATTTTTTTAGGGAGAAGGAGACAGATATACAAACATCAATGAGAGAGAACATTAATTAGCCGCTTCCTGCATGCCCCCAACTTGGGATTGGGCCCACAACCTGGGCATGTACCCTGACTGGAAATTGAACTGGTTACCTCTTGGTGCATGGGTCAACACTCAACCACTGAGCCACACTGGTCAAGTTGCCTAAAGTCTCTTAAGGGCATCCCCTTCTTCTCCTTCCCACCACCACTGACTTGGCTCAGATCTTCACAACCTTGCTAAGGCACTGTACTTCAGTTACCTTCCAACAGGTTCAGCAGAAAGAGTCACTTAGTGCAGAACAGGTAATACATGAAAGGTTTGTTGGGATACTGTTTTAAAAAGAAAGAGAGACTTCTGGTCAAGATGGTGGCGTAGGTAAATTCGGTACTCACCTTCTCCCACAACCACATCAAAATTACAACTAAACACCCTGGCCGGTTTGGCTCAGTGGTTAGAGTGTCAGCCTGTGGTCCAGAAAGACCCAGGTTCAGTTCCTGCTAAGGGTATATACTTCAGTTGCAATTTGTCCCCGGCCCTGTTGGGTCGTACAGGTGGTAGCCACTTGATGTGTCCCTTTCACATAGATGTTTCTCTCTCTCTCTTCCTTTCTCTCCCTCCCACTCTATCTGAACAAAAAAATGTCCTCAGGTGAGGATAAAAAAAAAAATTACAACTAAACTACAGAAAAACCATTATTCAGAACTGCCTGAAATTGAGCTGAATAGAAGTCCTACAACTACGAAATTAAAGCAGCAGCCACATCGAGACTGGTAGGAGGGGCGGAGGAACAGATGAGCTGATCCCAACTCACGTATGGCAAATAAAATTTAAGAGGGACGCCTCGGCTGTGAAGATCTTCCCTGAGGAGTTAGGGGTCCCTGTCCCATACCAGGCACCCAGCTCAGAGTTCCAATGCCAGGAAGAAGAAGTCCCCTAAACTTCTGGCTGTATGTTTGTTTTTGGTTTTTATCCTCATCCGAGGACATTTTCCATTTTTTGTTCAGGTAGAGTGGGAGGGAGAGAGAGGAAGAGAGAGAGAGAGAGAGAAACATGGACATGAAAGGGACACATTGAGTGGCTGCCACCTGCAAGACCAACCAGGGCCAGGGACAAACTGCAACTGAGGTATGCGCCCCTAGTGGGAACTGAACCTGGGTCTCTCTAGACCACAGGCCGACGCTCTAACTGCTGAGCCAAACTGGCCAGGAAACCTAACTTCTGGCTGTAAAAACCAGTGGAAATTGAGGCTGAGGGAGGCTGAGGCTCCTGGAGTCCCAGGCAGTTCCTCTTAAAGGGCCCATGCACAGACTTACTCAGACTTGCTCCCTCCAGGCTCCAGCATGGGGAGGTCAGCTTGAATGGTATCAGAGACACATGGGAAAGAGCTGAGTTGTTTGGCACTGGGGCAAGAGTTGGAGAGACAGCTTTCTCCCAGTCGAAGTGCTGGTAGAGCTTGTTGTTCCTTTGGTGAGCCCTTCCCCCACAGGGTAGGCAGGTGGACACCATATCTGGGACTCCAGAAACCTGGCTCACACTATTTGCCCCACCCTGATAATTCCATGACACCCTGCCCCACCCATCTTTCAGGCCCACCCAAGCTGTTTCTAGTGGCTTTACCATAGGATTGGCCTGTCTCGGCTCCTGCTTCATATTTTCCTAAATTCTCTCAAACAAACAGCATGTGGCTTCAGGGAGCCCCATACCTCTCACTAACTGGCCCCAGGCCTGGCACTAGAAGAAACCACCCTTGGTTCACAGCTTGGCTTTTCCTGGGGACCTCCAAAACTAGTACAAGAAGCAACCAACTGTAGATTACTTTGTAGCTTATGCCTGGTGGCCCTAGGTAGAACAGAGGCAGTGGCTAACCTTGCCCCAGAGCCAGCACACCCAGTGGACAGCTTCAGACCACATGGAATCACCACCACGTAACCACCTCCACAAGCAACACACTCAAGGAGTGGACCAGAACCCTGCTGAAGTAAGTCTTGTTCTTTGTGGTGGCCCCTACACAGCTGACCCTCCAAGGTAGTCAGAGGTCGGTGGTTAGTGGGCACAGCTAGTCCTTGCAGCTGATCAGGCTGAGTAAATTCCTCCATTGATGTGCCAGCAGCAATCAAGGCTTAATTACAACAGAAGGGTGGGCAGTCCACACGAGGGGTACATCTTGAAGGCCTAGCTGGGGTAACCAGGGAGGTTGTGCCACTGGACCCTACAGGACACCTACTATAATAGGTCACCCTAGGAAGCCTAGGAGACATAGCAACTCTACCTACTACATAGAAATAAACACAGGGAGTCAGCCAAAATGAGGAAACAAAGAAACATGTTCCAAATGAAAGAACAGGACAAAACTCCAGGAAAAGAACTAAACGAAACATAGATAAGCAATCTAACAGATGCAGTGTTCAAAACACTGGTTATAAGGAACTTAGTGAGAACTTCAAAGAATAGTGAGAATGTCAAAAAACTTATTGAGGACCTCAAGAGCATAAAAAAGGACCAGTCAGAAATGAAGGATGCACTAACTGAAATAAAGAATAATTTACAGAAAATTAATAGTAGAGTTGGTGAAGCCAAGAAGCAAACCATCGATTTGGAATACAAGGAAGCAAAAAACACCCAGTCAGAACAAAGAATCCAAAAAAATGAGGATAGTGTAAGGAGCCTCTGGGACAACTTCAAGCGTACCAACATTCGCTTCATGGGGGTGCCAGAAAGAGAACAAGAAATTGAAAACCTTTTTGAAAAAATAATGACAGAAAAATTCCCTGACTTGGTGAAGGAAATGGACATGCAAGTTCAGAAGTACAAAGAGTCCCAAATAAGATGAACCCCAAGAGGTCCACACCAAGACACATCATCATCAAAATGCCAAAGTTTAAAGATAAAGAGAGAATCTTAAAAGTAGTAAGAGAAAAGCAGTTAGTTGCCTACAAGGAGCTCCCATAAGACTGTCAATTGATTTCTCAAAATAAACTTTGCAGGCCAGAAAGGAGTTGCAAGAGATATTCAAAGTGATAAAAAGCAATGACCTACAACCAAGATTACTCTATCTTGCAAAGCTATAATTTAGAATCAATAGATATATAAAGATTTTCCCAGACAAGAAAAAGCTAAAGGACTTCATCTACCAAACCAGTATTATATGAATGTTAGTGGGTCTTCTTGAAGAACAACAAAAATATGAATGATAAAATGGTAATAAAGGCCTGTCAGTGTGGTTCAGTGGCTGAGTATAGACCAGTGGTTCTCAACCTTCCTAATGCCATGACCCTTTAATACAGTTCCTCATGTTGTGGTGACCCATCAACCATAAAATTATTTTTGTTCCTACTTCATAACTATAATTTTGCTACTGTTATGAATTGTAATGTAAATATCTGATGTGCAGGATGTATTTTCATTGTTACAAATTGAACAGAATTAAAGCAATAGTGTTTAATCACAAAAATAATATGTAATTATATATTGTGAAATATTTATTTCTAATAATAAATGAAATAAATGAAATTTTTGTCTTGAAGCACGGTGTAGCATGGGTAACAGTCTTAATATAACAACAGTAAACTACATTGCTACATTTTGCAACAGTATGCGCAAAAAGCCAATGTCAGTGCGAAGGTTGAGATTGCTTCATTCTCATCAGATCAGAAATTCTCGGGGCAGTCTTTGCAAGAGCACAATGAAGATCATCTTCCACAACAAGTCTACTTCTTTAGACTTGATAACCAACAAGCTGGAAAACCCTGTTTCACAAAGATATGTTGCTGGAAATGGAAGAAGAAAGTGCAACACAGTCTTAGACAGAACAGAATATGACTGCAAACACTTGATCCAGAATTTTGTAACTGGCATTGTAGAGACATCAGTTCTCTCTGCTTCGCTGTTAATAAGTTCAATGAACTCCTCTTGTGCTGTCTCAGGAACATCTTCAACTTTGACTGTGAATGGGCTTCTGGCAAGTGCAAATGGGATGTCAGGTAGATTTGGAACGTATGATGAAATTTCGTCTGCAATCATGTGCAAGTGTTCTTTCATAGAAATTATCATCATAATCCTTTTGTCTGGTTCAATGTCATGTTCCTTAAAGAAAGCAGATAAGGTAGGCAACATGTAAATTTTATTTTCATCCAAATTTTTTTTTTGCCAAAGCTGAAGTTTCATTTGGAATGATCAGACCTTTTCAGACAAATTGAGGCATGTTGCATTTGGTCCTTGCAGTGATAAATTTAACTCATTCAAGATGGCAAAGATATAAACCAAGTAAGCTATTTTCTTTAGTTCACTTTTATCGCTGAAAAGTGCTTCAAACTGCGGTCTTGCTTTCTGATTAAAAATGTTTTGAGTTCATCACAAAGCTCAAAAACACATTTTAAAACTTTTCCTGTCGACAACCATCTCACTTCAGTGTGAAATAGCAGAGCATTGTTTGGCGCATCCAACTCGTTGCACAGTTGCGAAAACAGTCAACTGTTTAAAGTGCTCACCTTTACAAAATTGACAGAACTTATGACGCTTTTCATTACTTCTTGTAACTCTTGTGGCAGCGTCTTCCTTGCTAATATTTTCTGATGAATCATACAGTGAGTTCCAATGACTTTTGGTGACTTATTCAGTACCAAACGTTGAAATCCAGATAGACGTCTTAGCATAGCTGAAACACCATCTGTGCAAACACCACAAACCTTTTCCCAAGAGATCTTATGCTCTTTCAGAAATGAACAAACTGTGTCAAATACATCACGTGCAGTAGTTGTCGTTTTAAGAGGTTTGCAAAAAAGAAACTCATCTCTAAAGTCACCATTACTAATATACCTCACATAAACTGTGAACAGTTTACAACATCTGTAGATTCATCAAGCTGGATGTTAAATATTGGAAGTGGAGCAGATTTAATTTCTGGATTACCTGATCAAGAATATCAGCAGAACCCTGGCTGGTTTGGCTTAGCAGTTAGAGCATTGGCCTGCAGTCCAGAGAGACCTGGGTTCAGTTCCTGCCAAGGGCACGTACCTCAGTTGCAGTTTGTCCCCGGCCCTGGTTGGGGTCACGTGGGTGGCGACCACTCGATGTGTCCCTTTCACATCGATCTTTCTCTTGCTCTCTCCCTCCTGCTCTATCTGAACAAAACGTGGAAAAATGTCCTTGGGTGAGGATAAAAAAAAAAAGAATATCAGCAGACATGTCATCTATTCTTCTGCAGAGGGTCGTTAGATAAGGAAATTGCACTCAATTTTGTAACAAGTTCGTCTCCAATCATAACTGAAACAATGTCTTTGGCTGCTGGCAACAGTAAACCCTCAGCAATGGTGTGAGGTTTCATAGCTCTGGTGATTCTGAGTGCCACCAAATATGAAGCTTCAATGGCTGCTACGTTTTGTTTGTGGTACTTGCCACCAGTGTCAAGTCTGGCTTTCTTGAGTCCATCGGCTTTGCTTCTAAAATAATTGGTATTCTTGCTGGCAAAGCTCAGGTGCTTGCTATTAAGATGGCATTTTAGTTTGTTTGGTTTCATAGATTTGGCTGATAGAGCTTCACAACAAATAACGCATTGCAGTTTCTCAATTCCTGCTGTAATTATTGAGGTAAAACCATACTGTAAAAAATCCTCACTATATTTTATTTTCTTAACATTCTTCTCTACATGATCCATTGTCATGGGATGGTTTGCTAATCAAAATAATATATAACAATAGCTTTAATAATACAAAAGATGATACATGGCATAGTTTAGTCAATACAGTTCATTAAAGTTTCCTATGATTTACCATTCTGTGTTGGTTTTTTTACATACCTGTTACTATCACAAGGGGGCAGTATTCACATCAACCATAGCTGAATATAAAAAGACTGATCAGCATCTAGATTAAGTTCCCATGGTACAGATATATATTTTTTTGCAGTTGATGATTTTACAGTACATGATTTTACGTTTACCCAGTAATTATAATTCATGAAGTGTCGTGTTACCTCGAATACTGCTGCTTTCAACACAGAGTAGCTGCTCTCTACACATGTGTGACTGGTCTGCATAAATACATTATGGCGCCAACTCTGTCACATACACCTGTATTGTACAGGGTGTATGTGATGAAGTTGGTGTGATGATGTCATTGCGCCGGGTACTCGTATGTAAGCGTATCTGTATGTGGGGGTATCTGCATGTGGGCAGACCCACCTGGAGACAGATAGAGGAGCGAGGAGCGGTGTCTCGGTTCCTAAGACCTTCGGAAATATGTGTTTTCCGATGGTCTTAGGCGACCCCTGTGAAAGGGTCATTCAACCCCCAAAGGGGTTGCGACCCACAGGTTGAAAACCACTGGTGTAGACCCATGCATGAAGAGGCCGCCAGTTTGATTTCTGGTCAGGGCACATGCCCAGGTTGTGGGCCCAATCCCCAGTGAGGAGCATGCAGGAGGCAACCAATCGGTGTTCTCTTTCATCAATGTTTCTATCTCTCTCCCCCTCTCCTTTCCTCTCTCTCTAAAAAATCAATTAAAAAAAAGACATTTTTTTAAAGAATCTAATTACTTCTTTAAAAAATAGCAGTAAATACATATCAATCAATAATTGAATCTATAGCACGTATGTGTTACCAATGGACTTAGACAACAAAGCTGGAAAGGGGATCAAGAGGAGGGTGTCTGAGGGGGGAAAGGAGAAATATCTGCAACAAAAATAAATTAATAAAAAATAATAATTGAATTTACAAACAAACTGAGCAAGCAGAACAGAAACATTCTCATAGATACAGAGAACTTTTTGTTGGTTGCCAGATGGGAGGGAGTTGAGGGGATGGGTGAAAAAGTTGAAGGAATTAAGAAGTACAAATTGGTTGTTAGACTGATGAACCTCAAAAGGAAGGGGGGTGGGGGGCAGGAAAAGATAAACCAAAGAATTTATATGCATATATGCATAACCAATGGACACAGACAGTAGTGTGGGGAAGGCAAGAGGGGGGCAGGAGCAGGGAGGAGGAGGTCAATGGGGGAAGATGGGGGGGGGGGCATCTGTAATACATTCAACAATAAAGATAAGTTTAAAAATAAATAAAAAGAAAGAAGTAGCCTGGCCAGAGTGGTTTAGATGGTTCAGCATCGACCCATTACCAAAAAGTTGATAGTTTGATTCTCAGTCAGGGCGCATACCTGGGTTTTGCTTTTGCTCCCCAGTTGGGGAGCAAATGGAAGGCAACTGATCAATGTTTCCCTCTCACATCAATGTTTCTCTGTCTCTGTCTCTTTCTAAGCGTGTCCTGGATGAAGATTAAAAAATTAAATTAAATTTTTAAAAATTTTAAAAGAAAGAGAGAGATAATTAACCTCATTAGAAATCAGGAAGGAAGGGCCTGGCCGATTTTGCTCAGTGGTTAGATTGTCGGCCCATGGACCAAAGAGTTGTGGGTTTGATTACCTTGGTTATGGTTTGGTCCCCGCCTCTGGTCAGGCTCATGCAGGAAGCAACCAATCGATGTGTCTCTCTCACGTTGATGTTTCTTTCTCTCTACCCCCCCGCCCCCGCACTCTGTCTGAAAATAAATGGAAAAATATCCTTGGGTGAGGGTTTTTAAAAAAAGAAAAAGGAATCAGGAAGGGAGGAAGGAAGGAAAAAAGGAAATTAAAATAATAGTTTTATTTTATATATAGTTAATTATAATATATATAGCAATATATAGTATATTTTGTTAATTGTTATATATTGAATTATATCTAATAATTGGTCTAGAATTTACTAAATTTGCAAGAATGTATTTTAAAAATGACTTTACAATATTTCTCAGGAGCCATAACGACCCTTTGATGTAAGAATTCTAACTCTGAGAATTTATCCCAAATAGGTTAAAGTCTGAGAAAAAAATATGAACAAAGATGTTAATTATTCATTATAGTAAAAAAATTGGAAGCAACTTAAATATCTAACAATAGAGAATGAGTTAAGTAAATTGAGTTTGTTCTATGTAACATGAAATAATTTTTTAAGTGGTCAGAAAATCTATGTAACAGCATGGGAAATGATGAATAAGTCAAACATTCAGATTCATCATGTGTATGCATTACAATTGCAACTACATAAAAAGTTTGATCAGGGGAAACAATCCAAAAGAAAATACACTGGCATGCTCAGAGTCCTTGTATTAGAGAAAAGGAAAGTCTTCCCAGGTCTTTTTAGCCCCTCTCTCTCCACGGTAACCTCCCCCTCATTCTTTGATTTTCTTAATATGTAAAGTGTTATGGAAAGGCAACTTCAAGATCCACCCCCTTCCATGAGATTGCTATCTCAAGGCCCCTTTGCACACTAATTATGGAGTTACCACCAGCCATTTATAATGCCACAATCCTATTTTTCAAAGTTGTAGCTGACAGCCTTACTACTTTTATAGTATGATGTGATAGGATATAATATGTAATATATTTATAATATAATAAATTAAAATGCATCAGTGCCCTGGCCAGTTTGACTCAACAGTGAGAGTATCGATCTGCAGATGGAAGGGTCGTGAGTTGGATTCCCAGTCAAGGGCACATACCTGAGTTGCAGGTTCAATCCCCGGCCCTAGGGTAGTGCGGGAGCCAATCAATCTATATGTCTAATGTATCTCTCTCACATTGTTGTTTCTTTCTCTCCCCCTCCCTCCTTTCCTTCCTTCCTTCCAGTTTATCTAAAAATTAGCAGGAAAATATCCTTGGGTGAGGATTAACATACACACACACACACACACACACACACACATATAAATGCATCAGTACTTCATTTCTTTTTATTTTTAAGTAGTATTTCATTATGTGGACATATTACATATTGTTTATCCTTTCATCATTTGATAGACATTTGGATTGTTTCCACTTTTGGCTACTATGAACACTCATGCACAAGCTTTTGTGTCAATATATGTTTTCAGTTCTCTTGGGTACATAGGTATAAGGATTGAAATTGCTCACTTGTGGAATTCTGGTAACTCTACATTTAACCTTTTGAGGAACTGCCAGATTGTTTTCCCAAGCAGCTCTGTTATTTTACATTCCCACCAGCAGGTCATGAGGGTTCCAATTTTTCCACATCCTCACCAACACTATCTCTTGTTTTGGTTATAGCCATCCTTGTGGATATGAAGTGGTATCACACTGTGATTTGTATCCTCCTGAGGGCTAATGATGTTTATAATTATTAATTTGTAACCAAAAGCAAACAAAGTAAGGTTGAAATGTTCCCATTAAAAAGTAATTTATTCCCTGGCCAGTTTGGTTCAGCGGTTGGAGCGACGGCCTGCAGTCCAGAGAGACCTGGGTTCGGTTCCCGCTAAGGGCACGTCCCTTGGTTGCAGTTTGTCCCCGGCCCTGGTTGGTCATGTGGGTGGCAGCCACTCGATGTGTCCCTTCACATCGATGTTTCTCTCTCTCTCTCTCTCTCTCTGTTCCTCTCTCTCCCTCCCACTCTACCTGAACAAAAAATGGAAAAATGTCCTTGGGTGAGGATAAAAAAAATAAAAAATAAATAAATAAAAAATTTGTGGAAGGTCATCAGCTAGCAAGGGGCCGAAGTGGAAACTAAAACCAGTGACCTGGCTCCAGAACCTGAAAGTCTAAAACGCTAGCCACATTGCTTCCCTATGATGATTGAAGCAAAGGAAATTGGAGATGGGAGAATAGCCATTAGGACTTTGGGGTGGGTTGGTCATAGGTTGGGAATCAGGACTCAAGTCCCATCCCGTGGTTGGGAGGGAAGGTCAGGAAGCCTGGGGAGAGGGAAGCAATTCAGATCTAACTCACAGGACAGAGACTTCTATCTGTCCTCAGCCTTGCATCTTCGTATTAGCCCCCAAAGCACCAGAGTGGTCTTTATCGAATGCAAATCCAATCATGTCACTACCCTGCTTAAAGCTCTCTGTAGCCCTCAGGATAAAATCCCCAGGCCCACTCTCAGCCTCAGCGCCATCTTCTTAGGAACCTCTGCGCTATGAGCAACCAAGTGGAGGAAGAAGCGAATTCGCAGGCTGAAGCGCAAAAGAAGAAAGATGAGGCAGAGGTCCAAGTAAACCGCTAGCTTCTGCACCCGTGGAAGCCACAAGAGTGGAAATAAGGGAAGCCAGAGGCCAGGGACGCTGGTACAAATTGTTGGACTGCAGGCCTGCTGTCTAGAACTTCTCGATGGATCAAGAACATACAGGCCATCTGATCTCCGCGACTGCCTTTTGAGACATCCACCCTGCTCTTAGAAAAGCAGTCCTTTTTGGTCCTTTACTCTAGACCTGTGACATTTTGGACTGGTTCTATTCTGTGTTGTGCTTGATTGTAACGTGTACAATAAATAATCTCTTCTGTCTTAGCTAAAGAAAAAAAAAATCCCCACGCTCATACCTGGCATGAAGGTCCTCTCTAGCTCCATCTCTTTCCATTCTCCACTGGGCCTCTCCTCTCCACTTCACATTCAGGCCCTACAACCCCCCCTCCCCCATGCTGTCTTACTCTTGTACCTGTCAGATCAATGGAAGGGAGGAAGGGAGGAGGAAAGGGAGAGAGAGTTAGAAACATTGATCTGCCACCTCCTGCATGCCCCCCACTGGGGATTTGGCCCACAACTTGGCCATGCGCTTTGACTGGAATCAAACCAGTGACCTCTTGGTGCATGGGTTGATGCTCAATCACTGGGCCACATCAGCCAGGGGTCACTCTAATCCTCTATACACTTCTCTTTTAGAAAGCTGCTCCAAACCCTTCGACTGGATTATGTTCCCTGCTAGACCTGTACTTCTCTCCTGATACTCATCACATTTCTTGTCATTGCTTTCCTGAAAAACAAAACACCTTTTTAATATAGAAAATTTAAATATAAGAAAAAAAGAAGAGAATATTCTCATCACACAACTTCAATTGTTTATTTTTTTAATCCTCACCTGAGGACATTTTTCCATTTTTTATTCAGATAGAGTGGGAGGGAGAGAGGAAGAAAGAGAGAGAGAGAGAAACATTGACGTGAAAGGGACACATCGAGTGGCTGCCACCCGCAAAACCCAACCAGGGCTGGGGACAAACTGCAACCGAGGTATGTGCCCTTAGCGGGAACCAAACCCGGGTCTCTCTGGACCGCAGGCCGATGCTCTAACCGCTGAGCAAAACTGGCCAGGGCCTCCTGTATTATTTTGAAATAATACAGATCTTTTTATTTCACCTGAAATGTTTTATTTAGCAAGTGTCTCTGAAACATTAGGACTTTTTTTTTTTTTCCTTTATTGATTTTAGAGAGAGAAAGGGAGAGAGAGAGAGAAACATCAATGAGAAAGAACATTGATTGGCTGCTTCCTACATGCCCCCCACTGGAGATTTGGCCCACAACCTGGGCATGTGTCCTGACCAAGAATCAAACCGGCGACCTCTTGGTGCATGGGTTGATGCTCAACCACTGAGCCACACAGGCCAGGCATAAAACATTAGGACTTTTTAACATCATAGTTACATTGTACAGTATAAAAATATTGAATCACTAAATTGTACACCTGGAACTAATATAATATGATATTGTGTACCAACTATACTTAAATACAATAAATAAATAAATAAAATGTTTAAACATTTAAATATCATAGTTACAATAGCATTATCATGCTTTAAAAAGCCAATCAGGCCCTGGCCAGTTTGGCTCAGTGGTTAGAGCGTCGGCCTGCAGTCCTGAGAGACCCGGGTTCAGTTCCCGCTAAGGGTGCGTACCTCGGTTGCAGTTTGACCCCAGCCCTGGTTGGCTGTGCGGGTGGCAGCCACTCGATGTGTCCCTTTCACGTCGATGTTTCTCTCTCTCTTCCTCTCTCTCTCTCCCATTCTGTCTGAAGAAAAAAATGGAAAAATGTCCTCGGGTGAGGATAAAAAACAAAAAAAAAGCCAATCAGAATTTCTTTTTTCAACTTTTTATTTAAAAAATTTTTAAATCTATGGAAAAGTTGCAAAAATAATTCAATGAACAACTCTAAATTTCTCATCTAATTCACCAGTTATTTGCCACAGTTGTTCTCTGAGGCTAAGGTGCAAAAATCATGATCTTTTACCCCTAAATATTTCCACATGTTTCCCCAAAACAAGGAGGTGTTTCCTATGATGATCATATTCAGGAAATTTAAGATACATACAATAAAATAGCTTTAATACAATTCATAGTCACATTTTGCCAAATGTCCCAATGCTGTCCTTTTCAGAAAATTTTTTCAATCCAGTATCTGATTCAGAATCAGACATTGCATTTTGTTGTTTTGTCTCTTTAGTGTCTTTAAACTTTTTTTATCCTCACCTGAGGACTTTTTTTTTTTTTTTTTTCATTTATCTTCGGATAGAGCGGGAGAGGGTAGGGAGAGAGAGAGAGAAACATCGATGTGCAAGAGACACCATCAACTGGTGTGCCATCCACATGGTTGGGGTCTGGGGACAAACTGCAATGGAGGTACGTGCCCTTAGCGAAACTGAACCTGGGTCTCTCTGGTCCACAGGCCGACACTCTAACCGCTGAGCTAAACTGGCCAGGGTGTAGCCTCTAATCTGGAAGAGTTAATTCTTTTTTTGTGACATTGGTATTTCTAAAGAGCTCCTGCCACTGTTTCTGAGCCTGACCCTGAATTTGGGTTTGTGGGGTGGTTTCCTCCTGGTTGCACATTCCTCAGGTTTTGCCTCTTTGGCAGCATGGCGTGCTCTGGGGGCTTCACATCAGGAAGTGGATGTCCATTTGCCTCACTACGACGATATTGATTTTGATTGCTTGAATAAGGTGTCCTATAATTGCTTTAAAAGTTTTAAATAATCTGAAGTCATATCTGTTTTTTCCAGCTCTGTATCTGCCAAGCATAGGAGGTGTAAACTGAAGAGGTGTACCTGCCATTGCTGGGCTCCATGCCTTGCCCTCCATTCGGCCTCACAGCAGTCCTGGGAAAGACTAATTGAGACCTCAGATGAAGAAAACAAGGCTCAGAGAAAGGCAGGCTCCATAACAGAGTGACTTTTTCAAACTCCTACCTGAGCTCTTCTACCCTTCTAAGACTCTCCTTTTGGATGGCATCTGGGAAACCACACCCGCCTCTGTACCCGCCAAAAATGGTTTCAACTGAAACAGAAATTTCCAAAAAGAAGGAAATCACAGTGGCCCAGAGCCTAGGGGCTGGGGGAGAGAGGTGGGAGGCCCTATTTGCATTTATTCCATTAACAAGCTGGAGTTAAGCTAGCTTGCCTGGGGAGATAATTTGAGAGGGAAATCTTTGCATATTTTATTTAAAAGTGCGCCGCATTAGGCGGGTAATAATGCAGAGTGTGGATGATTAGGTGAGGCCTGCAGGGGGCAGGGATGGGTCTTTTCCCTCCTCTCCTTCTACCAACCTATCCCATCCTCCATCACCCTTCCTCTGTCCTGGGAACCAGCCCCCCTAAAGGCACAGCCTCTTCAGGCTTCAGAGGCAGGTTGGGGCTCAAGCCTCAGTAACTCCTGACACTTTCTTGCTAGAGAGCCCAAGAGGAAGAGGTCCTGAAACTGGGATAATAGAAAGGAGATCAGTATCCATAGCTGAGACCCTAGTCTTGTTGTTCCAAGTGGCAGGGGGGAGAGGGGAGTGTGGGGAGATATCACCCCCCTATAGGTTATTTTTTTTTAAATATGAGAGAGATATTTTGGTTGTCTCATTAAATGGGTAGGAAGAGCTATTGGTATTTCATGTCTAGGAGACAGGGTGCTAAATTGGGAGCCGGCATTCCCCAGGACAGTCTCACTCAAAGAATTACCCAAATGCCAAAGGCACTTCCATTGAACCAGCAACCCTCCCTGCATGCATGTGCAAGCCTTCAGTGTAAGTCCTGCCATGCTGCTGTCACCGGATTCAATAGCGACGTGGGTGAGACCTTCAGCTGATTTAGTAAGGGACTTCTAGTTATCTTTCTCTGGGTGAGGTTTATAAGGCCATGGAGACCCTAACCATTCCTGCCTCACTGGGTGAGGGGATTATAGTCACAAAATCAATTTCCACAGTTAATGCTGCTTGACCTTGACTATAGTCTCTCCACTGAGAAAATGGGGTTGATGGCACCTAATCTATAGCCAAATTACAGAACTGGAAGTGATTTGAAGAATGTCACATATTATGAAGAGGCAAGGTACTAGAAGACTGTAAGGTACTTTGCCATTTCCAGATGAGCCAGAAAGATCTCCCCTCTCCTCTCCCTGCCTCAGTCTCCTTATCTGTTAAGTGAATGCATAGCCATTGTGACTCTATCTCCCAAAACTCATATGTGCACATGCATGCACATACACACACTCACACGCAAATTAGAAGATCGCATTATCTTTAGGGGAGTATCTGCCCTGGTCAGTTTGGCTCAGCAGTTAGAGCATTGGCCCACGAACCAGAGTCATGGGTTCAATTCCATCAAGGGCACGAACCTCGGTTGCAGTTCACCCCAGCCCTGGTCAAGGTCCTGCAGGAGGCAGCCAATCGATGTATCTCTTTCATGTTGATGTTTCTCTCTCTCCCTCCCTCCCTCTCTATCTGAAGATAAATGGGGGGGGGGAAAAGAGAGAAAAAACATGCAGAGGATTCCAAAATGGTGGCGAGTGAACGGAAGCTACACAGACCGTCTCCCAGAACCAAACTGGAATTACTATAACACAGACAAATCGATGGGAAAAACCAACAGAAAAGCAGCTTGTGAGGACCATATAACCAGGGACAGTGACTCGATCCTGGTAGGCTTGCGAAGGCGAGACACGGGGGCTGGGAGCGGCCTTATCTGGGAACAGCGCCCTCGGGTTACACTCCCAGGCGGCTCCACAGCGCAGCCGGGACAGAGGCTAAAACAGCCACAGCCACTCACCTTGAGCTCCGGCAGAGGGAGGGCAGATTGGACTGGAGCTGTGTGGGGACACGCGGGATTTGGAGGGCGCTCAGAGCTTTTGCTGAGTTGCAACCACGCAGGACGGTGGCCATATTGCTCCTTCCCAGGGCCCTAGGGAGAGGCAGCAGCCTCTCTCTCAGAGATCTAACCCCACCCTGTGGGCCATTGAAGTGCTAATTGAAGCTCATTAACAACTAGCATCTGCCCCACCCTCGTGAAATCGCCTTATGCTGAGCACCTGAGGGAGTTTTCCAATCAACTGACAACCAAAAACCCATCAAGTAACCTCAACTGCTAGCCTCTAGGCAAAAAGCTAGAGGATAACAGTACCTTTCCTGGGCTGGCAACTTTAACCAGGAAAGTAAGACTTGACAGCGGTGTTTAACGTGGGTCCTCCCTCGCTCATCTAAACCCAGGAGAGGGAGCTACAAACAGCAGAACACCAACACCCACAGGGAACATTTGACAGGCTCCAAAGGCCACTGTGAGAGCCAAAATGGTGAAACACAGAAACAGAAGCCAAATGAAAGAGCAAGAGACCTCCACTAAAGATGAGATCAATGAGGAACAGGCTGAAAATAAGCCAATTGGAAATTAAAAACGATCAAGAAGAGATAAAAAATAACATATCAAAAATGAAAAACACATTGGAAGGTTTAAAAAGCAGAGTAGAGGAAGCTGAGGACCAGCTCAGTGAATTAGAAGACAGGGTAGAAAAAATCAACCAATCAGAAAACCAAAAGGAAAAAATGATTAAAAAACAGGAAGACAGCTTAACAGAACTGTGGAGTCCCCGAAGAAGAAGAAAACGAGCAAGGGATAGAGAATATATTTAAAAAAATAGTGACAGAAAACTTCCCTAATTTGGTGAAGGAAGAAGGCATTCAAGTTCAAGAAGCACAGAGAGTCCCAAGTAAGAAGAACCCAAACAGGCCCACACCAAGACACATAGTAATTAAAATGCCAAAAATTAAAAACAAAGAGAGAATCCTAAAAGCAGCAAGAGATAAGCAACAGGTTACCTACACAGGAAACCCCATAAGGCTCTCAGCTGACTTCTCACAAGAAACACTCCAGGCCAGAAGGGAATGGCATGAAGTAATCAAAGTCATGAAAAACAAGAATCTGAATCCAAGACTACTCTACCCAGCAAGGCTATCATTCAAAATAGAAGGTCAAATAAAGAGCTTCCCAGACAAAAAAAAAGGCTAAAGGAATACATTAGAACTAAACCAGCACTGCAAGAAATGTTAAAAGGACTGCTGTAATTAGCAGGAGAAATGGGAAGAAAAATAGAACCACACTAAACAAAAATGGCAATAAATAAGTACATACCAATAATCACCTTAAATGTAAATGGATTGAATGCTCCCATAAAAAGACAGAGTAGCTGATTAAATAAGAAAGCATGACTCATCTATATGTTGTTTACAAGAGACCCACCTCACAACAAAAGACTCACATAGGTTGAAAGTGAAGGGATGGAAAAAAATGTTCCAAGCAAATGGAAAGCAAAAAAAAGCTGGGGTAGCAATTCTCATATCTGATAAAATAGATTTCAAAATAAAGGCCATAACTAGAGACAAAGAAGGCCACTACATAATAGTGAAAGGATGTATCCAACAGGAAGATATAACCTTGATAAACATATATGCACCCAATATAGGAGCACCAAAATATATTAAAAATCTTCTAGAGGACTTCCAAGGAGAAATCGACAGAATACAATCATAGCAGGGGACTTTAACACCCCTTGACACCACTGGATAGATCCTCTAGACAAAAAATTAGCAAGGAAACAGAGACTCTAAATGAAGCACTAGACCAAATGGATTTAATAGATATCTACAAAGAATTACACTCCAAAACTACAGAATACACATTTTTCTCAAGTGCACATGGGACATTCTTAAAGATAGACCACATGATAGGACACAAACGAAATCTCTACAAGTTCAAGAAGATTGAAATCATATCAAGCATCTTCTCAGATCACAATGGCATGAAACTAGAAATCAATTGCAACAAGAACATGCAAAGACATTTGAACACATGGAGGCTAAATAGCATGTTATTAAACAATGAATGGGTTACCGAGGAGATCAAGGAAGAAATTAAAAACTTCCTGGAAACCAATGAAAATGAACACACAACAACACAAAATCTATGGGATGCAGAAAAAGAAGTTCTGAGAGGGAAGTTCATAGCACTACAGGCCTACCTCAAGAAACCAGAAAAATTTCTAATTGACTGTCTAACCTCACAACAAAGAATTAGAAAGCAAACAAAAAGAAAACCTAGAGCAAGTAGAAGAAAGAAAATAGTAAAAATCAGAGCAGAAATAAATGACATAGAGACCAAAAAAACAATTCAAAAGATCAATGAAACGAAGAGCTGGTTTTTCGAAAAGATAAACAAGATTGATGGACCCTTAGCTAGACTCACCAAGAAACAAAGAGAGAGAACCCAAATACACAAAATCAGAAATGAAAGAGGAGAAGTAACAACCAACACCACGGAAATACAAAAGATCATTAACAACTACTATGAAGAACTATATGACAACAAATTCGACAATCTAAGCAAAATGAACAAATTTCTAGAAACACACAGTCTCCCAAAACTGGACCCGGAAGAGATAGAAAACTTGAACAGACCAATAACAACTAAGGAAATTGAAGAGGTAATCAAGACTCTCCCAGCAAACAAAAGCCCAGGCCAGGTTGGCTTCACGGGGGAGTTTTACCGAACATTCAAAAAAGAACTAACACCCATTCTCCTGAAACTATTTCAAAAAATTCAAGAAGAAAGAAGACTTCCAAACACGTTCTATGAGGCCAGCATAATTCTAATTCCGAAACCAGAAAAAGACACTACGAAGAAAGAAAACTACAGGCCAATATCCCTGATGAACATAGACGCCAAAATCCTGAACAAAATACTAGCAAATCGAATCCAGCAATACATCAAAAAAATTATTCACCATGACCAAGTGGGATTCATCCCAGGGATGCAAGGCTGGTAAAATATTCACAAATCAATAAATGTGATACACCACATAAACAAAATGAAGAATAAAAACCACATGATAATATCAATAGATGCTGAAAAAGCATTCAACAAAATCCAGCATCCATTTCTGATAAAAATGCTCAGCAATGTGGGAATAGAGGGATCATATCTCGACATAATAAAGGCCATTTATGAAAGACCTACAACCAACATCATACTCAATGGGCAGAAACTAAAAACATTTCCATTAAGAACAGGAACAAGACAGGAATGTCCACTTTTGCCACCCTTATTTAACATAGTACTGGAAGTCTTAGCCACAGCAATCAGACTTGAGGAAAAAATAAAAGGGATCCAAATTGGAAAGGAGGAAGTGAAACTGTCATTATTTGCAGATGACATGATATTATACATAGAAAACCCTAAAGACTCCATCAAATATCTATTAGACTTAGTAAATGAATTTGGAAAAGTAGCAGGATACAAAATTAACGTCAAGAAATCGAAGGCATTCTTATACACCAATGATGAACTCACAGAAAGAGAAACCGAAAAAACAATCCCATTTACCATTGTGGCAAAAAAATTAAGATACCTAGGAATAAACTTAACCAAAGAAGTAAAGGACCTATTTGTAGAAAACTACAGGACATTGAAAAAAGAAATAGAGGAAGATATAAAAAAGTGGACGCACATAGCATGTTCATAGATTGAAAGAATTAAGATCATTAAAATGTCCATACTACCCAAAGCAATCTACAGATTCAATGCAATCCCCATCAAAATACCAATGACATATTTCACAGAACTAGAACAAATACTTCAAAAGTTCATATGGAACCAAAAAAGTCCCCGAATAGCCACAGCGATTTTGAAAAAGAAGGACAAAGTAGGTGGGATCACAATACCAGATATCAGGTTATACTACAAAGCCACTGTAATCAAAACAGCCTGGTACTGGCACAAGAACAGGCATATAGACCAGTGGAACAGAACTGAAAACCCAGAAGTGGACCCAAGGCAATATGCTCAATTAATATTTAACAAAGGTGGCAAGAGCATACAGTGGAGTAAAGACAGCCTCTTTAATAAATGGTGTTGGGAAAATTGGATGAAGCCCTAGTAGAGAACCTCTCTCCTCAGAAAACTGGCTCCTGGGGTTCCCGGTCTGCATCCATTACTACCCTCTACACACCCAAACTGTAAAGGTCCGGGTGTTCCTGAATACAGGTATGTCTGACTCACAGGCAAGTGAGATGTTTTACTGACCTTAGTATACCGCCCAGCATCCCAGGAAGTGATGTGATGTTTCAGGCCAAGCTTATGAGAGAGAGTATTCATAATGGTTGTACAGATAAACCTCCTCTCCACACTGCAGTTGCTGGCTCAAAAAGACTCCTCTGTCTCTGGGACAGTGCCCTGCTTCTGTCTCGGAGGCCCCTGGTTCCAGCCTCCCCAGGGCAAATCCCCTTCACTTTTCCTAGGATGCTCTCTTCCTTACTTACATTTACTCATCCTGAAAGTTGACATCAGCTCCTCTGTGAACTCTTTCTTGACTATCCCTTACCTTCCTTATTCCTTTCCCTACCCCAAACACAGAATTAGTATCTCCATTCTCTAGGTTCCCACAGCAATGTGTTTCCCAAATGTGATCCCTGGAACACTCAATCTATAAGATGATCCATCAAAAAAGGATTCCATGCTCAAACAAGTTTGAAATCCCTCTTCATACATTGCCCTCCTCTTAGGACTTCACAACACATACTGGCTCAGTAAAGGCCCTGAGGCGTACTGCAGCAAAAAAGTTCAGTTAACACTGTTTAACCCAGTGTTTCCCAAGCCCCTTTCATCATGGAAATCTTTTACTTTCCACCTCTTGAAACATGCTTTGGAAAGTTCTTCCACTAGCACTATGTACAGACTTCTATTAGCACTTATCACATTCTCATTACCCATGTCTGGGTCTGTCTTCCCGGAAAGACTGTGAAGTCCCTATGGCTGGAAATGTGTTTGATTCATCTGGGTCCTCAGTGCCTAGCAGAGGGTCCAGTACATGATAGACAGCAATAAATATTTGTTGAATGCAAGAACAAATAGTTCTGTCTTAGACCTGTCTGTGATTAAGATAAGGACACAAAGAGCACCTTGGTGACAGATTCCTGGCAGTGCCTAGGAGGTGTGTGGTGACAGAGGTGACAGGAAGAGAGTGACACAGACATCCTTGCAGACTGTGTGATTCTGAGCCCTCTGGGGATATAGCCCACCCCGAGTGATTTGGGACAGAGACAAGGGTGTCCAGCATCCTTCGGGATTCTAGAACCTGGAGTAGCCTCTTTAGTCACTATGGCCTGAGGGAGCCCAAGGAAGGGCAAGACCTCATCAGTTTGGGAGGAACTCAGCTGTCCTGCATGTGGCAGGCATAGTGTGGGCAAGGCTGGGCCAATACACACCATCTTTGGTGGTCTGGCTTCTCTGAATCACCCATTGCCCTGTAGTTTCCTGGACCTTGGAGCTCTGAAGGTGCTTCTATGAGGAACAAGGCTAGCCAGCAATTTCAGTCCTTTTCCTGAGAGGGAAAAATCTCCATGAGAGGTCTTGAGGAAGGCCTTTGTGGACTAGACAGAAACTCGTGGAACACTAGATCCTGGGGAAAGATCAGACCAGCAGGGATACAGGAACCAACCGGAGAAGGTCTTGCAGACCTAGCTAAGCAAGTTGCGTCACTGGAGAGCCTTGGAAAGGTCTTAAGTTGGAGGAGTCTTATAAGAGGAGCCCACTCTAGATCAGTGTAGTGAGCGGAAGGGAGGGAGCAAACGAGGAGACCTTCCAATTAGCCATGGAGAGAAGACAGTGATCTGAACCAAGGTGGGAGAAGTTGGAGTAGAAAGGAAGGCATGGGCTACAGAAGTTCTTGGGAGTGGGACCAGACTTGCTGATTGAGCACCATGAGGAGTGAGTAGGAAGGCTGAAACTCACATCCCAAATAACTGAGTGGAATAACCCAGTTTGTAAGTGGGGAGAAGATGAGCTCAGTTTTGGACAGGGGAAGTTTGAGTTGCTGTGGGTTATCTGGGTGGAATTGTTCATTAGGCAGTTAGATATCCAGTGGTGACTGGAGGCAGAGACCCTGCTAGAGACAGAGTTTGGGAGTCCAGAGTATGAGTGGGGACAGAAGGCACAGAATGGAGGAGATCCCAGAAGGAGGGTGGATGGAGAGAAGAGGTCCCAGGCCAGCACAAGAGAGCATCAAGGATCTAGGTCTAGAGAGAACTGTTTGAACACTGGATAGGAGTCCAGGAAGCAGCGGCACCGCCGGAGTTCCCTCCAGCCCGCTAGCTCCCACCCACTCAGACGTGCACACCCAAAAGTCCAGTCCCGCATCTTTGTTCTCACCTGCAGGTCCACATCATTTGTACAACCCTGCAGACCCCAACCTCGCCACGGAGAGGACATACCCGGCAGCCCTCTCTTGCTCTTCCCTCCGCGCCCCCACCCCTCCCTGCAGACCCTAAGGTTAATCCTCCCCCTCCCCCAGATTAGGGGCGCTGTCCCGCTTTGTGCGCCCAAGGGCCTGAGGCGAAAGCCCTGGAAGGCTGCCGGCCTTCCAAGCAGCTGAGGTGGGGAGGGTGGGCAGGGGACGCAGGGGAGGAGACATAAAAGGAGGGAGGGATTCCGGCTGCAGCTGTCCCGCGAGGGGCCAGGACAAAGGGCCTGCTGGCTGGCCGCCCCGAGCCGTTTTCATGCTTGTTGGGATTAGGCGCAGGAAACGTCGCTTGCAGCCGTGCGGATCAGCAGTCCCGGGCGCGCCGGCGCGTGGGGCGGGCTCGGCCCCGCCCGGCTCCGGCTTTCCGAGGGACCCCCGGCCGGCGCGGCTCCGAGGAGGCCACCCCTTTGTCTGCGCCTTTCGGGAGACGAGCTCCCCGCCCCCCGGAGACCGCTGAACACCAGCTGAACGCCGGCCTCCAGCCCTCTCCTTCCCCGGCGCGGTGCACTGGAGTTCCACCTTGCGCTCCCTTACGGGGCAAGGTCACGGCCCCCAGCCCGGAGCCCCTCGGACTGCTCCCATCCCACGGCTCGAGACCTCTTTCATGCCGGGTGGGTGGGGGATGCAGGCCCTCGGGGGACCTAGCTCCTTCCCCGGCCCTGACCCCGGCTCCACGTCCCTCCCGGCTCCCGCCAGTCTCACAATCAGATGACTCTCTCCTCAAATCTACTGGTGATAAATGAGAGTGGAGCGCTTAGAGAATCGACAGTTTCTGAGGGGGTTGAGGAGAGGAGCGGGGTGAGGATAAAGTTTGGCTAGAAAAGCCTTCAGGCCTGGAGAGGAGAAGCAAACACATTTCTGTCTGTCCCGTGATGGCCGTGCTGGAGATGGGAGAGTCTCGGGGGTTTGCTGGGGTATGAAAACCTCCCCAGGCGGGCGCTGTCTTATTTCTGAGAGAGGTGAAGGAGAAGAGGGAGCAGGCATGCAGGTCTGTCCAGGGGTGTGCATCTGTGAGTGTGAGTGCTTGTGTGTGTGCGTGCGTGCACGCATAGGTGTGATGTCCCGTGCTCCTCTGTTTGTGGGTGTCTGGTGGGTGTGGGCATGTATATGTGTGTGGCTTTGAGGTCTGGCTCAAACCCCAGAGCATCCCCACCTCATGCTTCTCTTCTCACCACTAGCATCCATTAAACTCCTGGGTCTGGGATTCAAGGCCCTTTTGCAACACTTTCTAATATACAGCACAATTACCCAGGGGCCTCTCCTGCCTATGATGGCCTTCCTCTCCTCTCCTAGATAAATAATAACATTTATGGACACCTATGTGCCAGGCTCAGGTCTAAGCCCTTTACATGTGTAAACTGTTACATAACCCTATGAGAGAAGTACTAATTGCCCCCATTTCACAGTTGAGAAAAGTGAGGCAGAGCTACTAAGTGGAAGATCCAAGACATCTGGGTCCAGCCTGCACTAGAAATCATTATTCTCTGTTGCCTCAACTTCTATTCATTCTCCATGCTTCTATTCCTCCAGGAAGCCTTCCTTGGTCAGGTGATCTCATTGCTTTCCTGTTCCTGTCACCTGTTCATGATGTGATTAGGAGACACTAACACTGGATTTTGGGTGAAATTTATGGGGAAACAGGCTGGAAGACAGGTCACAGGCTGCCACCAGGGGGCATCCAATCTACACAGAACCCTGATATTCCAGGCCCAGGCTGGGGAGCCCACCTACCACATTCTGAAGCTTCCTTATCCTCCTAACCCTTTACTTTCTTCCTCAGTTGCCAGTTCACTCCCTGCACCCCAGGCTTTAAGCCACCCCTCTGACCATGCTTGATGGGACTGACATATGTGAGGTCCCTGGAGAGAAAGTTTTCCATGGACCCAGCCTCTTCTCTCCCAAGAAGACCCAGTCCTGTACAACCTCCCTGCCAGTCTTGTCCCTGGGGGATGTTCAGGCCCCTGCTGTGTGCCCTGCCCCTGTGGTCTCTGGGTCTCAACCCCAGTCTCATCCCTCATTCCTCCTACTAAGTGAGATTCCTCAGGTAGCACCAGAAACCTGAGTTAGATTTCTCTACTCCTGGTCATGGGGATTTCATTCTGGTAGGAAGGGAAAGGTGGCTAACTGGCTAATCTCTACGCCAGTAAATGAATCTTCCCTACTCCTCTCACAGTCCCAGGGACTAAGAAATCCCCACCCAATGACTTGAAAACAAACTCCTAAGTATATCAAGTCTCAGGCAGAGATTTGCACAAAGAGCTAGGACTGGCTTCCCCTCTTCTAGGCTCAGAATGGCCTGTGCTGGATGAAAATCTCATCTATCAGTGCAGGCAAGCCCTGCTCAAGGGCAGGGGTGGGTTCTGCAGGACCTTGTGTGGAGATGCTCAATTGGTTTCAATACGTACAAAGCATCTTCAGGTCCATTTCCTCAGTGAGGCCATACAATTGCCACAGGTGGAGGCAGTCCAGACAGGTCTGCCCCACGTAGAAAGTACATTAGTAGTCTCGGCCCTTCCCACAATCAGGCCCCATGGCCAGCATACCTGATGGGAAAGCTGTTTCTTGGCTGGCTTGGTCCATCCACTGGGATCTTGCCTCAGTTTCCCTACCCCAAACTGCTGACATGGCTGTGGCTCTGACTCCCTGCTCTTGCTAAGCTCCTTCCCTCACCCACCATCACACCAGGGGCTGGGCCTGTCCTTAGACCCTGATGATTCGCAGGGGTACCATATAATTCACCACACTGGTTCCTTGGTCTGGCTTTCATCTTTTTCTCAGCTCAGAAAGCTCTGTTATCAAAAGGAATATTAGGCAGCTTTAGTTTTTAAAATTTTTTGGAAAAACACTTTTCATTTTAGATTCAAATCTTTTAAGGACAATTTTTATTTTTCCTATGAAAAAGTGAAGTGTGCACCCCAAAAGCACTTTTTAGAATAATATTTATAACTCTCATTAATGTAGTTTACTATGTGCCATATTTTGTTCAGATAGAGTGGGAGGGAGAGAGAGAGGCAGAAACAGCAACATGAAAGGGGCACATCGAGTGGTTGCCACCCACACAACCCAACCAGGGGATAAACTGCAACCGAGGTTCGTGCTCTTAGTGGGAACCGAACCCGGGTCTCTCTGGACCACAGGCCAACACTCTAACTGCTGAGCCAAACCAGCCAGGGCTGTTGGGAATGTTTAAAAGAGGACATTAGATTTTTCTCAAATGTTTTCATTTTGTAGGTGGAATATAATTTTTATTTGTGTAATTTAAAAATAATCAATAGACCCGGCTGGTGTGGTTCTGTGGATTGAGGGTTGTCCCATGGTCTGAGAAGTCCCAGTTCAATTCCTGGTCAGGGCACATGCCTGGGTTGCAGGCTCAATCCCCAGTAGGGGTGTGCTGGAGGCAGCTGATCAATATTTATCTCTCACATGGATGTTTCTCTCTCTCTCTCCTTCCTCTTTCTCTAAAAAATTAATAAAAACATATTTTAAAAAAATAATCAATAGCCCTGGCCAGTTTTCCTCAGCAATTAGAGCACTGGCCTGTGAACCAAAGGGTTGTGGATTTGATTCCTGATCAAGGGCATATATGTGAGTTGCAGGTTAAATCCCCAGCCCAGGTCGGGGTCATGTGGGAGGCAACCAATTGACGTCTCTCTCACATTGGTGTCTTTCTCTCTTTTCTCTCCCCCTCCCTTCCACTCTATCTAAAAAGCAATGGAAAAATATCCTCAGGTGAGGATTAACAAAAAATAAATAATCAATAAAATATTTGATTTAATCAATTAAGATATCCCTTTGTAATAGGCAGCCTCTATGAAGCCCCCTGATGATTCCCACGTCCTAGTACTTAGACCCTTGTGTAATATCCTCCCTTTGAGTAACTTACTTCTAACCAACAGAATATGACAACATGGAGGGGATGACATTTCTATAATTAGGTTACAGAAATTTGTGACTGCTGTCTTGCTAGTACTCTTACTTCCTTGGCTTGCATGCTTTGATGAACTGAGCTGCCATGTTGGAAGGGCCCACGTGGCAAGGAACTGAAAGTGACCTCCTGCCAACAACCCTTAAAGAACGGATGCTCCCTACAAATGAGACCATGGACCCTAGACTGACTCGGCCTTGACTGCAGCCTTGAGAGAGCTTGCTGACCTACAGAAATGGTGAGATGACAAATGAGCATTGTTTTAAGTCACTAAGTTTTAGGGTAATTTGTTATGCAGTAATACGTAACTAACTAATATACTTTCTTTATCAAAGTAAAGAGACAACAATAAATCATCATATAAACTGATATAAAACAGAAGACCTAATTTGATAGCATCAACAAATATCTGAAGTCATGCAGAGTAATGTAACATCTGTGTCAGAACCATCTAGGGACAGACCCTGTCTTTTGCAGTCAGGCTGCCTTTCAGGGAAGGGGTGGCTCCAGAGCAGGGTTGAGAATATGAGTGTGTGTGTGTTGGGGGGTGTCCCTCACAATCAGTGCCCCCCCCTTTCAGGCCCAAAGGTGCCTTAGGACAAGGACAATCCCAAATGGGACTCTCGCAGAGGCCAAACCTCCCCTGTCAATCGGAGAAGCCCCTAGGAGAGACCTCTCTACCCCACCACCAGACTGTCAACCATAGCAGGCTGGATTCCTCCTCCCAGCGTCTTCCCCCATACCCACCAACCAGCTCAGAACCCTGCTCAAATGGGGAGCTCAGACGATGTGGCAAAGAGGCCATCAGATGACAGGTGGAACAGAAACACAAACTCAAAAAATGCGTTTCTCTGCCGTTTATTCATCTTGGTTCACACTCAACACACAAGAGCTAGACGCAAGTTCCCAGGGTCACTGCTTCAGCCTCACTCCCCACTGCTTTCACCCACCCACCTGTTAGGGATGGAAGTCTTTAGAGATAGAAAGAGCTCCCACATTTTGCAGGTTGGAAGACGGAGGGCCAGAGGCAGCATCAGTGACCTCTGTGTTACTGCTCACCCACCAGGATCTTGCAACCTCTTAGCTCCCAGAAGCAAAACAGAGAACTTGGCTACCTTAGTCTTTGGCTCTCCCCAGAACTCCCCAGCTCTCTACCTCTTAGAGCTTCTGCTGAAGCCTGTCAACTCCCATTTAAAGGGCCATTCAGTGATGGAAGGAGGTAAGACTCAGCATCCTGAGTTTACAGAGGCAGGGCAGACACTGCCCCCTGCCCACTCTTGAAAGTAGAATTGTGGTTCCTCTGGCTCAGACAGTCTGATTTCAGGGAAATGAACCAAACTAATTCAACATCCAGGGTTGCTAAAGCCAGAGAGGCACAGAGAGGGAAATGAAATTTTACCCAACAGCCTGGGAACAATTTGTCCATTCCTTGCAAGCTTATAATCACACATTTCTTTCCATCAGAAGCTTAAATCAATTATGGTCTGTAACAGCTCCTTTGCGGTGGAGAGAAGCTGGTTTGTGGTTTGTTTGGAACTGGTATTTTATAATTCCCAAACTCCTATTCTTCCCACAAGCATCTCCCCATCCCCATCTCCCATGTGCCAGAGGCAGAGTTCAAGAGGGACAGTCCCCTATCTTCTTCTCTGATCCCACACCCTCCCTGCCATGGTGTCTATCACCACCCCTAGATCCCCTCCCTGATACTAATTTTCTACATATTGCCCCAGCAAAATTGCAGCCAAAAAGCCATGACAGGCCAAAGCAGCTAACACCTACAGCAAATCAACCATGAGGGACCACAGCCTTAGCAGAGCAAGGTCTAGAAAGAGTGAGGGGAAGAAGAAGGAGAGGTGGCCTGGGAAATCCCAGGAGAATGAATCAGACATAACCCTCAGATACATGACAGCAGGCAGCCCATGTTCCAGGGAGCAGTAGGACCCTGTGGAGAAAAAAAGGCTACAGCAGGCCATGGGTAACACAGGGTGTGGATGGATGTCCACATGTCTAATTGAATATATATTTGCACTTGCTTGGGAGTCTGCCTGCAAATACACATGTTCCTAATATATACTTCCCACACATGCACCCCTACTTATAGGCCTATGTACTCAAGAGCTCACTCACATACACCCACCACAAGCCTGCACATTCAAACTCACTCATAGGCACACACATCTTTTTCATATACAGTTGGCCCTTGAATAATGGAGGGGTTAGAAGTGCTGAGCTCTGAAACAGTCGGAAATCCATTTATAACTTTTGACTCTCCAAAACCTTAACTAATAGCCTGCTGCTGCGCAGAGGATAACATAAACAGTCTAATCACACATATTTTATATGTTTTATGTATCATACACTGTATTCTGACATTAAAGTAAGTTAACAAAATGTTATTAAGAAAAATTTTGCCCTGGCCAGTTTGGCTCAGCGGTTAGAGCATTGGCCCGTGGACTAGAGAGGCCCAGGTTCGGTTCCCGCTAAGGGCACGTACCTCAGTTGCAGTTTGTCCCCGGCCCCGGTTGGGGTAATGTGGGTGGCAACCACTTAATGTATCTCTCTCACATCAATGTTTCTTTCTCTCTCTCTTCCACCCTCTCTCCTTCCCGCTCTATCTAAAGATAAATGCAAAAATGTCCTTGGGTGAGGATAAAAAAAAAAGAAAGAAAGAAAATCTTAAGGAAGAGAATACATTTACAGTACTGTACATATTTATTGAAAAAAATCCACGTTAGCGGACCTATGCAGTATAAACTTGCATTGTTCAAGGGTCAACTACATATCCTCATTCATGCACATATATACACACTGTTGGGTACTGTTCACACATGCATATACAAATTAACTCTCTCTTACATACATGCCATACATACAAAGATGGACACACTCATAGATAAGCCTGCACACGTTTGCCTGTGTGTACACACAGCACACCTAAGCTGATGCACAGGTACTGATTCACACATGCCTGGCATATGTTAGCACATACATACTCACTTATGCTTACCTGCACTCATACCAGCTAATCATCACACACATGCCTGCAAATATATACATTTACATATACCCTTGCACCCCAGGGGAGGCACACTCTTAGCCCTGGTCCTGGGGCCTGGATGGTGCTGCCCTCTGTTGGAGATAGCGGATAAGCTCCTTTCTGTTGTCTAGGATGGTATCGAAGCTCTCCTGAAGGCGGGCCTGCTGGTTAACCAACTGGTGCTGCAGGCCTCGGATCCACTGCAGCAGGGCCAGGCGGCGGTACATCACCAAGTGCACGTGGTGCTTCTCCTTCTCCTGTTCTTTGTAGCGCTCTTGAGCCTGCAGCTTCTGCACAGCCTGGGCCACTGAGGGCAGAAGGGGATCTGAAGGGCCAGGGCTTTGAGGGGTCCCACAGGCAGGCTCAGGGCTGCTGCTAAGGCTGTCAATGCTTAGAGAGCTGCTGGCATAGCCGTTGTCTTCCAGAGGGGAGCAGACTGTGCCGGCACTACTCATCTTCTCAGGCTCAGCTCTGGGGATCTCTGCCCCCTCTGGTGGACTACGGACCTCCTCTTCAGGGAGTCCAGAGGCCTGGAAGGCCTGGTTGTCAGAGGACAATTCGGAGGACCTCCTCATCAGGATGGGCTCCACTGGGTCTGGCATCCCATGCCAATTCTCATTGGCATCCTTGGCACTTGCCATGAAGTTGGAGTTGCTGTCTGGGTGGAACTCAGGCTGACATACTCCAGGAGGCAGGCCCCCTAGGAACTGGCCCCCTTCAGCTACCCCTGGCTGGATGGTGAACATCTGGTCTGTAGAGGGGAAGCAGAAGAATGAGTCAGAGCAGGACAGGGTAGGGTGCCCTGACAGAGTGGAGGCAACCTAGCTGCAGGGACAAGGCAGCAAGTGGAGTCTACCTGCTCCTTCTTAGTCCCTTTCCCTGCACGCTGGTAACACCTCCCTTTGTGGTTGTCCTCCTCCCTTTCTGTCTACTGCTTCTCAGTCTCCTGCACAGGTTTACCCTCAGCCCTCTGAGGAGGCTGTCTTCTCATTCTACGCACTTCTCCCCAGATGACCTCATCCTCTGCTGCAGCTTCGAGGAACATCATGTGTTGGTGACTCAGATCTGCCTCCAGCCCAGATCCAACTGCTATCCAGCCACAGGCTCCTCCAATTCTATGTGTTCAACCCAGCTCTCCCTCTTCTGTGGTCTCAGCAAAATGACCCCACCCTCTATTCAGTCATTCTAGTCAGAAACCTGACAGCACCCTAGACCCCTCACTCTGCTTCCTTCCCCCATCTCACTGGCCACCACATTCTGAAAATTCTTCCTCTTAAAAACCACTGTGTGTATGTACATACATCTCCCCTTGCTTTCACTTGGTTCAGGCCATTTCTTACGCAGACTACCGACTGCCAGTCTTTTCACTGATCTCTCTGCCTCCAGTCACGAATGTAAATTTGATTCATCGCAGCTCCCTAAACTCCTGCTAAACCTCAACATGGCCTACAAGGCTGTGCTTCATCTGGCTCCTGCTCACCCCTCCAGACTTGCCTCTTGCCACTCTGTCCCTCCTGCCACACCAAGCTGCTCAGAGATCTCAAAAATTCACCATTATTCTCCTCGCACAATGCCCTTGGCCTACAATACCCTTCCTCTCCCCTCCCCACTCAGGTCCTTCCTTCTCCACCCAGCAAATTCCTTTTTATACTTCAAAACTCAGCTCTAATACCTCCCCCCCTGAAGCCATTGTGATATTCTCCCCACTGCCCCAATATACACAAATACACACACAGTTAACTCTGTCTTCCTCTGGGTCGGCACTGCCCTGCATACACACTGTCTAATTCATGTTTATTTCTTGTCCCGGGCACATAATTGATGGTCAGTACATGTCTATTCAATTTTTTTAAAAACCCTCTTGTGATAGCAGCTTGTAAATCTGGCTCCCTGACTAGAGGTGGAAGTCCTCTATATACCCCCCATCATTATTCTCAGGAGCCATCACGAAGCTTGGCACTAAGCAGGTGTCAGTCCACACTTGCTGAATGAGTGAGTGGGGGAGAGGGAGTGGGCTGCCCAGGGACAGCTATGCTCAGGAAGAGTAGCAGGAGACTACTGCTGACTACCTAGGGCTGGAAGAGGCAGGTTCAGTTCCTTCCTCTGCCCAAGGAGGACCCCACCTCCCTACAGACAAGCCTCTGGGACCTTGCCCCTTTCTTCCACACCTACTATCCTGTGTCCCTGCCCCTACCTTGCTCCATCCTGATGCTCTGGAGGGAGGGCACACAATACCATTCTTTCCTCCTCGATAACCAGCTTCTACCAAAATTAGGGTTTCAATGAACAAGAGGCTTCTACTGAACACATATTACTGGAATTAGGAAATTCTGGTATCAGTAAGAGTGAGGGATAGTGTAAGTATGCCAGGGACCCTTTCCCCACCCAGTAATGGGCAGAAGTCCTGCGGTGGGAGTGGGGGGACAGTTCCTTTATAACCTACAAACTCCCCCCTAAGCAGGTGCAGGGAGATCTTCCCCTCCCAAATATTGTCTTTTTCCTAAATTTGGGCGGGGCCGTGAAGAAAACTGGGATGCAACGGGGCTGGTGTTACGAATCACGGGGTTCTCAGAGACGGTAAAATGGAAACCCTGACACCCCAGGGTCAGGTTCCTTTCCCAGCTACCCGCAATTTGCCAGGGTTTGGGTGGGTGGGCGGGAGGTCGCTCTGTAAGGATGGGGGGAATCGCCTCCCTTCCTGCCAAGCCTTGTGGGAGAGGGCGTCTACCCCCAGCACAGAGAGCGGAGACCATCCTTCCCTAATCTCCCCATAGGTGGCAGCTGTGCCGAGGCTGCAATTTCCCTCCCGGCCCCCGAACTCCTGCGGCTGAACCCCATACCCTCCACCTACGGCCCCCGACTCACGGCCTGGAGGCGCCCGCCCTGGCACGGCCGGCTCTGGTTCCACGAGCCCCGCCGCGGGAACTCGTCCCTCCGGGCTGGGGAGTCCCTTGGCCTGGGTGCACGCGGGCCTGGGCGTGGGGCGCGGGGATCCTGCGCTGCGCTCCTAGCCCCCGGCGCGGACTGCGGGGCCCCGCGGCGTCAGCGCGTGGGGCGGGGCGGCCTGGCCCACGTGGGCCGGCTCGGTTTCCCGCGGAGCCGCGCGCGGGTCTCAGCGCCTGAACCACCTCCCCGCCTCCGGCTTCCGCAGCCTTGACCGCGGCCCTGCAGGTCCAGTTTTATTTCCTAACTGCTTTCACGGGGCCCCTCCGATCGGCTTGCCTCTCTGCAAATACAGTGGCATTTTCAAAATGAAAATCTGAGCTCGTCCCCACCATCCTGCTAAAACCCCTCAGTGGCTTCCCCATTGCAGCTTAAACCCTTAAAGCAGCATCCTCAGGGCTCCGAGCGTCCTGCCTGTCTCTCCGCTTCAGCCTTTGTGCTCCATCTCTGCGCTGGGGCCTGACGCTCCTTCCTGCCGCGCGGCTGGTGCACACCGGTTCCCCCTGCCTAGCATTCTCGCCCCCTTTCATATTTTACATCTCTTCTCAGATCAACCTTCTCTGACCTCCTTTGATCCTACCCCCGGGCACTTTGTTCCTTTTCTTCATAGCATCTATCACAGTTTGAAATTATGCATTCATCGTGTGCTTATTTATTAAAGTCACGTATGAAAGCTACGTTTTTAAAAGAAGGGGGAAAAAATCTGCTCTGAGACAGACGTGGGGCGACTGCCGGGTCCCTTGGCATCCCACAGGGCAGAGAACACCTCACTGTGCCAGTGCAGTGGGCTCTTCTCAGTCTCTATTTACTGAAGCCTGATCCCCTCACTCCCTTCCTCCTTGGGGAAAATGTGTAGGGTTTGGGGGCCCACTTTGCAACCAGAGAGAACAGAGAAAGTGCTGGCTTTAATGATACAACCAAAAAGCAATGTTGAGTAAATTAAAGCTTCTTGAAACAAGTCCCCCGGAAAGAAGATGGGGACAAATTTAGCCTTAAGGGCACATGAGCCTCTAGGAGGGCCCTTCTACACCCCCATTTTACTGAGCAAACTACGCAATTGGCTGCACCTTCCTTATGTACCCCCCACACCCCATTTCAAAACTAAAGTAATATGGAGTCATTGTTGAATCATAATATATTTAAAATACCTTGTCTTGCCCTGGCTGGTTTGGTTCAGTGGTTAGAGTGTTGGCCTGTGGACTGAAGGGCCTCGGGTTTGATTTCCGGTCACAAGGTACCTGGGTTGCAGGTTCCATCCTGGCCCTGGTTGAGGTTGCATAGGAGGCAACCTATTGATGTGACATATCAATGTTTCTCTCTTTCTACTCTCTTTAAAAAATCAATGGAAAAATATCCTTGGGCCCAGCTGGTGTGGCTCAATGGTTGAGCGTCAACCCATGCATCAAGAGGTCGCCAGTTCGATTCCCAGTCAGGACACATGCCTAGGTTGTGGGCCCAATCCCCAGTGGGGGACATGCAGGAGGCAGCCAATTGATACTCTCTCTCATCGATATTTCTATCTCTCCCTCTCTCTTCCTCTCTCTTTCTCAAATCAATAAAGAAAAAACATTTAAAAATATATATATGTCCTCGGGTGAGGATTATAAAAAATAAATAAAATAAAATACCTTGTCTTTCCCTCATCCCTTTCTTTTGCCTTTTTTTTTTTTTTTTTCAATGAGAAAGAATTCAAGTCTGTGATCTCCATGCCAGGGCGTCCTTTTCCAGTTTCAACTTGATTATAACTCACCATTCTGCAACCTCAAGACTAAATGCAAATTAAATCACACCAACCAATCCTATATGCAAAAATAAGGGAAATAGAAGAGAAAAAAAAAATATGATTATGACAACTCCTATTTTGAGAGGGAAAAGGAAATAAAAGGGAGAAGGCAAAAGTAACTCAAACTTTGGCCACTCCCGAGCTTAGAATATACAGGCAGAGACCTCAGCCCCATTTCTACATCAGGTCCTGAGGCCAAACTAGTTTTCCCTTTTCCTTTATCCACTGCAAGTGCCCCTTGTCTTCAGCCACAGTTTTCTTCCTTGTGAGGTGACCCAAATCCTCACTCCTAAATGCTCTGAGCTCCAGTGGTCTGCAGTTATGCAACCATACAGCCATATGGATTGTCATTGGATTGTTTGGTGGGCCCAGAACAATGCCCCCCCACCCTTCCTTCAGCTCGGTCTCTCCCAGCTCTAACCACCTGGGTTAAATGGGAGCCTGATGAGTCCAAAGATAGGACTGCCCATTCCAAGTGAGTTAGTGAGAGTCCTTCTCTGGGACTTTCTGAAATAAAACTAAGGAAGACAAAGCAGGGAAGATATGAGCCTAGGGCTGTAGCAACATCATTCCCTGGCAAGAAGAAGTCAGTGTGTAGTGGGAGAAAACGATGTTGACACACAGAAGCAGAGACAAAAGACAGTCCTGGTGATGTTCCAGTCTGTTTCCTGAGGCCTTTGTATACCTTCCAATAAAGCCCTTATTTTGCCAAGCCTAACTTGAGTGAGATTTCTTTCACTGGCAATCAAAAGAACCATGATTATTAGAGCACCCCTGGGTCCCACTTATGCACCTCTCAGTCCTCATTAAATAGTAGCAAGTCTATTTCCCCTTGATGGCTATTATCAGTCCAGCCTACATGGTGACCTCCTTTCTTCTATTCCTCTAGTATTATGAGGAACTTGAAATGCAGTGGAATCATCTTTGTGTTCCCTGGTTAGAAACATTCCTCCCTAGAGGCTAAAACCTCCAGATCTGCAGAATCTAGAATGTCAGAGACAGGAAACAAACTCTTAGAGAAAGTCATTAGGTACAATCACATAAGGTGCTACACCTACCTCTACCTCTTCATATGCGTTCTGGCTACAAAAGACAAAGAATTATAGATTTTGTTGATTTGGAGTCTATATTGTACTCAGCAGAGCAGCCACCCAACCTGGCATAGCTGAGTCATCAATTGTTCATTCCATTGTTCTATAAAGCTAGTTGTTCTAATAACGTAATACCTGATCAATCCAGTGAATTCCAAGGGTATCAAACTCTAGCCTCTCTTTTCTTAGTCAAGGGCAATGTTGTGTGGGATACTCTAGCACTATATAATTAATGCAGTAAGTGCACAGACTATGGTCCTGGCCTCTCCATAATTTTCAGAGAGTTGGGAGCCTGGAAAAAAAAACACAAAAAAACAGGAAGGCAGAGGCGTCCATGTCTGTATGACCATAGAAAAGCAAAAAGTATAGATGTCTGTTATTCATTTGCCAGAAGCTTCTTCAGTCAGGATACCAGGGAAGCAGTCATTCTAACTGAAGGGATATATGTGGCTGTGTCCACCTAACTACTTAGATCGAAGGGATTTAATTGGCAGGGACACCAACATCATCAGAGATGGTCAGTACCAGCCTGAACAGGATCTCTGCAGCAGGCCAGCCCATCATGAAGATCCAGCAGTGGGCAGTGAGTAGGTATCTTGTCGAGCAGACAGATGTCAGAGCTAAGAGAGAGGCTAGCAGCGAGTAGCCAACTCCAGGCCCAAGGGACCTGGGGTGTGAGACAAGGGGACAAGGGAAGATGAAAGGAATTTCTACTCCAAAAATTAGGAGAGGCATGAGTTCCTCCATAGGTGGATAATTTTTCAATGTCAGTACTCCCAGGAAGAGGTGGATAAGATCAAGGTGTTTCAGAGTCAAAGACCTGCCCCTTCCCATCCATTCACTCACACCCAGGACATAGTTATGGAGTCCTTACTTTGTGCCAGGCACCATGCTGGGGATTCAGGGCAGAATCAGAACTGATGGTGGCCTTGGGGAGCTCCCTGTTTAAAAACAGAAACAGCCCAGGCTGGTTTGGTTAAGTGGTTAGAGTGTCGGTCCTCAGACTGAAGGGTCACAGGTTCGATTCCCAGTCAAGGGCACGTACCTGGGTTGCAGATTCAATCCCCAGCCCCAGTTGGGGTCACGTAGGAGGGAACAAATTGATGTGTCTTTTTCACATTGATGTTTCTCTCTCTCTCTCTCTCTCTCTCTCTCTCTCTCTCTCTCTCTCTCCTCCTGCTCTTCCACTCTATCTAAAAATCAATGAAAAAATATTCTCAGGTGAGGATTAACCAAAAGAACAAGAGGGAGGGCAGAGCTAGAAGCAAAAGTAGTGAGCACAAAATAGGGTAGGGAAAGGCTTTATAGAGGTGATACTTGAGCCAGGCTTTGAAAGATGAATAGAAACTCACCAAGAGAAAGCAAGAGAAGGCCAAGGAGACCGTATGTGGTATGTGTGTTGCAGGGGAATGTCCAACCAGGGGGCCATATATGGCTGGCAAAATCAATACCAGCTAACATCACACCCCTCACCATATTAGCCTGACCAAATATAGCAGGCTACTTTTTAAATTGATCATTTTGTATGACCCTTGAATGATGTTGTAAATATCCAAATGGCTCTTGGCAGGAAAAAGGTTCCCCGTTTCTGGGAATGCGACCAGTTTGGCTCAGCGGTTAGAGCATCGGCCCGAGGACCAGAGAGCCCCGGATTCAGTTCCTGCTAAGGGCACATACCTCGGTTGCAGTTTGTCCCCAGCCCCAGTTGGGGTCATGTGGGTGGCAGCCAGTCGATGTGTCTCTCACATCAATATTTCTCTCTCTCTCTTCCCCCTTCTCTCCCTCCCGCTAAGGGAAAAAAAAAAAAAAAGACAACACAAGGAAGGCCAATGTGACTGGTACATGGAGACCAATAGAGGAAGGAGATAAACCTGGAGGATAAAATGGACCAAGAGGTGAAAAGTCTTGACCACCATTCCCAGGGGCTGGGGCTTCTTCCTGCGGTCAGCAGGGGATAACAGAAAGCTCCCAGAGGTTTCACATCAGAACGAAGCAGAGGCTCCTAGTCCTGGAGTACAAGCCACCTGCTTCTTTCTCTTTTCCTGAGCTCATATCATCTGTCAACCTCCTCATATGGCTTTAGAAACTTAGGAAAATCAAATCATTTTAACCTTTTTAGGTTAAATAAAGGCAATGTGCCTTGAACATTGTTAATTAGTGTTATAATGTGAACATTGTTAGTTGGGATCCCGAGACCAGGCCCAGCCTTGGAGGACCTTTGATGTACTAGAGAGCCCTTAAGGCAGATTAGAGGGAAAACCATTCCCCAGAATTAACTCATCTTGGGAAACAAAGGCCTACAAAGCTGGTGACCTAGTTGTTTTGTTCATCCATTTCTCCTCTGCCTCTTAAAGGTAAAGTGCCACTCTAGTCTATCAAGAAATTGTTGTGTGATCATGTTAGGTAAGACAGGTCCATTCGCCATCCTCAATATGGCTATAAAATGAAGGGGACGTACTGTACATCAAATCTGAAGTTAAAAAAATTTTTTCTGAAGGCTTGGAATCTTTTATTTTCAGGCAAAATATTTGTAATACACGCAGTTTGAGATCCCCCCTCCCGCCCTGAATCCTCCACCCTAAATAGCTCCAAGGAGGCTCCCAGGAGGCTTTTAAAGTTCCGGACACAGTTTCCAGTCCACTGTACCACATGAACCTAGGAGATGAATCCTGCCCCAACCTTCCCTCCCACTCCTGAGGGAGAAAAGGGCAAACTGAGAGGTGTTTTGGAGCTGCTAGAAGAATGAAATAGACTCTCTCTCCCCAAGGCACCTGAGTGCTAAAAGGTCTCTCCCAAACCTCTTTCACCAGGAGTCCAGAAAAGCCAAATCCAAGATCCCAAGGCTGTTTGAACACCCCAGAGCCCACAGCAAAGGGAGTGAGCTAGAGAGAAAATCTGATCTGAAGGAGTAATGAGAGAAGGGGTGCCTGTTCCACCCCCTTCCTAACAGCTGCCTCTGTGGGCTCCGTAATCCCCATGCCCTCTCCCCCACCCCGTCTTCTGGCTGCCCACCTCTCCTCCACCCACCCCATTCATCGGTAGGAGGGCCCGGTATCAGCACAGCCTTTCAGGGCCTGACAGGTCCTTTCTGGGTGCCCCCCACATGTAACCACTTAACCTCCAGCACAAAGGGCCAGACTGAATGGGCCTGGAGCTGGTGGCTCGTGCGGAGGGAGAGGCTTCAATAGGATTTGGGGAGCTGGGTGTATAAACCGCTCTGCTCCAGCAGCCGTCAATGGAGGAGCTGGAGTTGGGGCATGTGCCGAAGGGAGGAGCCCGGCAGCTGCATCCCGCCCCGGAACAATGATTTATTCATTCTCCTGGCACACACAGAGAACACAGGCTGAGAGAACGTGGCCCCACAAATCGCCCTTGGCCTCCGCTGATTCCCATGGCAATCATCCCAGTTAAGAGCGCCCCCTCATGCTTGTAATTTATTGCCTAAAGCCTGCCCTTCCTCTTCCCCATAAGGAAGTAGAGTACATTATGGGAGGCCTTTAATAGGCTGAAGGTCAGGCAGGCAAACTTTGAATTGGGTCTATCCAGTCTCAATCCCGCTTTCTCTGAAAGCTTTCTGGTCAGGTTTTTTCTCTCACCCATTTCACAGCCAGAGAAACTGATACAGGGAGAAAAAAAGGGGAGGGGCACAGAGCTGGCCTATCTCAGGAGTTGGGGAGCTTAGCCTAGAAATAGCAGACAGGTAATGGGAATGCAATTAAGGCTTGCTGGAGGGGTTAATGTCTGCTAGTAAAAGGTGCCAAGTTTGCTGTCCCCACACCTCTCTCCAGCCCCCAATCTTCTAGCCACATCTGACTCCAATTCCTGCAAGAATCTTTGGGAGAACTTTGGGACTAGGGGAGAGAATGAAGAAAGGTAAACAAAGGTACTAAAACCTGTACATTGGGGGAAAAATGTCAGGTGGTTTCAAGAAGCTAAATTGTGACAAGAATAGATGTGTTTTGCCCTCTTGCCTCCATACCTCATGTCGCCAGGGGCCAGATCACACAAAAAAAATCATCATCATAAATAAAGCTAAAAATCAATAATGTTAGTAGAACAGGGAGAACCAGATTGAAGTGACCATCTTCAGACTGGCCCCTGGGTCTCCTGGCCCCAAGCTCATAATTACCTTGTCACACAGAAAACAAATCTGTTGTGGGTGGTAATTGTGGGAGGTTAGGAGATTCTGGGCAAGGAGTTTGCCCAGCTGAGGGGGGGGGGGGGTTAGGAAGGAAGACAGATTGGCCTTTGGTGCTCGGGGCAGGGGAGTTGAGACTGACAAAACTAAGGCCTAGACAGTTTCAGAAACTTTTCTTCCTTTAGACAGGAAGGTGGACACACTAAGGGAGGTGAGCCTGCCTAATACTAATACTGATACTGGTAGTGGGAAGTGAGAAGGAACAGGAAAAGGCCCCAGCTGAGCCTCAGGAGGGCAGGTTGCTTTGGTGCTGCTGCCCTCTGGTGGACATAAAAAGACAGTACTAACACCTCCTATGCTGGAAACAAATACTAGAAATTGTAAAGGGGTCTCTGTCGTTTCCTGTCCTAAAGCCTTGGCCACCAGTACTAGAACCCTGGCAGGCTGGTTCCCCAGGAAGCTGACTCAGACAGTTTAGTATGAAGAATGTTTATTAAGAAGCGGCCTTTGGATCAACATCTGTGGAATGGAGGGGACAGAAGCTGAACTGCCACATACTGAGCCAGCCCCTAGGGGAGCTCTGAAAATAGAATGGCCCATCAGAATTGTCTGGAAATGAACTGAGATGGCCAGGCATTTATACCCCTGTTGTCATAGGATGTGGATTATGCTAAAAAGGAGCATAATCTCAGACAAGGTGTTCTCTGAAGCTGAGGCAATCTCCAAAGGGTCTGACTGCTGAAGGCTGCCTGCAGACAGTGATCCCAGTAATGGGTCCAACAAGGCTTTCATCGAAGGGGGTTGGAGTGGTACATCGTGGGCTGTACCCCAAACACCACAGATACTCATTCAGCCTGTGTTAAATGAATGGCTGTGTAGGATAATGTCTCAGGCTCCAGACTCAATGGGATAGCCCATAAGTCTGTTATTCAAGCTGTTATACACTGACCTTTGGAAATGGTCACAGGAGCCCTAATGCTGATTCATGGATTCATTCATCCAACAAGCACTCATTGAGGTTTACTTCGTGCTAGGCCTGGAGGCAGACACTTTACAATTCTTTTTTACTTAATCCTCACCACAGTGGAGCTAGTATTAACTCAGATTATTCAGATGAGATCAAGTTATTAAGTGGCTTTCACAGTCCAATGACACTTTTAAAAAAATGACATTCACAATGGGACAAGTGCTATTGCCACTGCCAGATTCCTCGGGCCAGAATGGGTCTTGCTGTTCTGTGTGTGTATGTGTGTGTGTGTGTGTGTGTGTGTGTGTGTGTGTATGTAGAGAGATGGCTCTCTCTGCTTTCAGCCAGAACACTTTCTTTATTGCTGCCAAGAGTCATGCCTTCATAGCCTCCTGCTTCGATTCCTTCCTAATAATGTTGCTGCCCAGAGGTAACAGAACCACAGGCTTTCAACATTTCTGATTGTAACCACACAGCTAGCTTCTTCCCTGGATATTTAAGGGAGAGACAACCCTTATTCCCCAGTATTCTTTGGCCATCGAATCATCAGAAAGTTATGAAATGGTAAGTTCTTCCTCTAATGGCTAACTTTCATAAGTGCTGTGGTCATTTGGGGATAATACCGAAGGGACAAGTGGTGGTTTCTGCTCCAGAAACTTCTCTGTACCCTGCGCCTCTTGCTAACCCACTGGTTCTGTAGGAGGCGAGAGCTGGAGAGAGAAAGCTGTCAGCTGCTGTTCTATTATAGCCCTGACACGTTCTCATCTTTGGCCAATTAAACCTTTCAGCACTCCCAGCCACCAACATAAAGACTTTAGTCTTCTCATTTAGATTCTAATCATAAAGAACTTGAAAGGAAAAGAAGAAGGGGGGAAGCTTGGATGTCATGGAGAAATTTCTGGGTCTGACTACAGAGACATAAAGTACCCTCAATACTCCTTACCACCTCCCAATCACACACACACACACACACACACACACACACACACACACACACACACGCCTTTCCTCCTGGGCCCCCAGAACCTAATTTTTCACATTTAGAAAACTCAGATGATTTTTGCCTGGGTCCATCTGGTTTTCCAAATAACCTGTCTATTTGATAAATAACATAAGTTAAATTAGACAAGACAAACAAAGAGAGGGGTGGGCAGTCAGCTTTTTCCCTTTCCTCAGCCTCTGAGAAAAAGAAAGACAGGGGATGAAAAGCCTACCCCATGACTCACTCCCATTCAACCCTGCCCCAGCACTTGCTACCCCTTCGACTGGGTCCAGTGATTCTCCAGCCCCCACCTCTAGCCCACCAGCCATCAAGAATACTGGACTGTGGTTCCTTCTAAAATAAAGGGAAAGAACCCAGACATCCAGCCTCATAATTTCCACGGATCACCCTTAGGCTGTAGCTACTTCATACCCCACTTTCCCATTAGCTATCCCACCACAGGGAAGAACTAGATCAATAAACTGAAAATGAAAAACCTTTAAGGTGAAAGAAGAGAGGACAGAAAGACAGAATGAAAAGGACATGGATAGTACATCCCAAGACAATACAACTACTAGGGGCAGAGAAATCTGGCACCTGGGTATAAAAAGGTAAAATCCCAGGTGACATCAGCCATGTACAAAGCTGTGCCTATTTCTTCAGCTCATTATGAGAGTCCAGGCACACAGCTGACCTCCATCCTGACCACTCCCGCAAGCCCCAGCACGCAGCTAGCCATCACTGGTCCTGAGATGGGCCCAAGGGCTGGTAGTTGTGAAGACTGGTGAGGCTTGGCCTCTCCTTCCCACTGAGCCAGATGATAAGGAGGCATCAGCACCAACCCTTCCTCGGCAGTGGGTTAGGCAGCATTAGCTCAGCCTCAATCATTTCACATCAATTTGTCCCTTTGATCCTAAACCAAGCCATTTCACTTTGGCCTCATCTTCCACTTGAGGAAAAGAGTTCAGAGAGAATGACTTATGCAAAGTCCTGTCACTTGTAAGTCGCTGAGCAAGGACTTAAGGTCTCACATAGCAACCATCTTGATTCTATCCCACCAAAACAAAAGCTTCTTTGTAGGCCATTCAGCTCCAAGCTTTTCACCATTAGCTCTTCTAGGCTTTAGATCACCCATTGTTTAATAAATACTTATTTGGGCATGTGCCAAGCATGGCACTACCCAAAGCATACATTTTTAAACAAAATGGATGTGGTCTCTGCTTTCACAGAATTAAGTCTAGGAGAAGGAAGACAGACCTAAACAAACATAAGGTGACAAATGGTGATTTTTAAAAAAAATAGGAAACTAGCATGGGTAAGAAAGGGGTGGTAACAGAAGTCATCTCTGAGGAATTTAGATCTAAGCTAACACCTGGAGAATTATACATTAGCCAGAGAAAGGACGGTGGAGAGGACATCCCAGGAAAATGAAAGACAGTTTGGAAGGCCCTGAGCCGAGTGTAATGTGAATAGAAAGAGTGAATAGGGGGTTGAAAGGCAGAGCTATATCAGAGGGCCTTGTAGGTCATGAGTTTGAACTTTACAGTGGAAGGTTTTAAGTGGAGAAGTGGCATCCTCTAATTTATGTTTATACCAAGATCACCCTCTTAGCTGCTGTGCACAGATTGGACAGAAGGGAAGCAAAACTAGGAATGGGGGAATCAGGAGACTATTATAGTACCCTGGCAAGAAGTTGTGGAATCTTGGAAAAGGACACTGGCTATAAAGCTGGGAAAAATTAGCTGATTTAAGATGTAATGCGAAAGTAGGAATAACAGGACGTGGAGATTGTTTGATGATAGGAATAAGGATGGAAGTGTCAAGATGCCCTTCAGTTATAAAACAGTGACGGGGATGTGATGTACAGCATGGTGACTATCGTTAACACTGTATGGCGTATCTCAAAGTTGCTAAGGCAGTAGATCTTCAAAGTTCTCATTACAAGGAAAAGTATCTGGTAATTTGTATGGTCTAGATGTTAACTGGATCTATTGTGGTGATCATTCCACAATACACACAAATATCAAATCATTATGTTGTACACCTAAAACTAACATAATGTTATACCCTAACAATAACAAACAAAAATCCTTTCAAGTAGGATTTGAAGGACTAAAACTTTTATAACTTAAAAAAAATGGCCTTCAGGTTTCCAGCCTGAGTGACTGGGTGTGTGGAGGTGCCTTTTACTGAAATGGGAAACAGGAGGAAGAGGTTTTTAGAGGGAAAAAAGTCACATTTTTCAAGATGTTAAATTTGAGAATCTTATGAGACAACGAGCCTTTAAGAAGTGGTCTGCCACCAGCTGGTGTGGCTCAGTGGTAGAGCGTTGACCCATGCATCAAGAGGTCACCAGTTCGATTCCCGGTCAGGGCACATGCCCAGGCTGTGGGCCCGATCCCCAGTGGGGGCGTGCAGAAGACGGCCAATCGATGTTCTCTTTCATCAATGTTTCTATCTCTTTCTCCCTCTCCCTTCCACTCTCTAAAATCAATAAAAGGGAAAAAAGAAGTGGTTAGCAAAATGTGCTGTGGCTGCAATGTTGACAATTTCTCATGCTTGCAGAGTAACACTTGACACAATGCAGTCACATACACTTTCCAACTTCACAACAACTCTGAGAGTAGCACTACTATCCTTGTGTAGATATAAATGGAGGCTCTGAAAGGGAGTGGCAATAAGTCTCACCTTAGACCTATGGCTGCCAATAAAGGGCTATAAAAACATTCTCTCTAAAATCAAGCAATAAAATTGTTTTGTAATGTATGTAAACTCTCCTCACCTGCACTGAACCCAAACCACTTGGCAAGTTAATGTGATCAATTCACTGGAGTTGAGAAGCCAGTGAGGGTCAAGTGCAGCAGCCTCTCACTCTCGACCCAGAGGGGCTTCCCTCAGAGACACCCTGAAACAAATGCTCTCAACATTAGACAGGCGCTGACCTAAGAGTGAGCATTCAATCTGGACAGATGTTGAGATTTATTGTAAAACTACATACATATTAAAACATCTTTACATATATTTTCCCCATTACAAGATTACAAATATACAAACATGAATTCTGTCAAAGTCAGCATCTTGTGCAGTAGAAACAACTGGAGAAAACCTGTTCCCTAATTCCATCAATGAAACTGGTTCCCCAGCTGTCAATAAAAAATTGGCACAATTCATCCAACTTCCAAGTCCAGCTCCTGACAGTGGAACCACACGATTCACATGGAGTGTTTTTCCTAAAGCAGCAGTGATGGTCAGTTCTAAGGGGGAAAAAAATCTATCCAAAATCTGAGTGCCTCGTGGTAGTTTAGGGAAATTCAGAGTGTTGGCAATTCTCTTAAATATATACATATAAAAATCCTCACCCAAAGACATGCTCATTGATTTGAGAGAGAGAAGAAGGGGGAGAGAAAGAGAAAGATCAATCGGTTGCCTTCCATACGCACCCCGGCCAGGAATTGAACCCACAACCCAGGTATGTGCCCTGACCAAGGATCTAACCTGTAACCTGTTGGTATACAGGATGACACTCCAACCTATTGAGCCACCCCGTCAGGGCTCTCTTAATATTTTGATTAAACTCTATGATGGTTTTCTCTCAAAATAAATAATGAAGTATTAAATTATCTTCTGACCAATTAGGGCAATGTACTCTACCCAGTTGAATGCAATAAATCATGGTTATATTTCTTTTTGTCAGAATGAGAAGGGAGGTCCTCGAGCAACAGGGTTTCAGATCAAGAATTTCATCCCGAGAGAGAGCTCTCTGTTCCATGGGGTATCTCATGTGTAACCCTTTATCTTCATCCTCATACAGCAGAAAATTGAGGCTAAGGTCTTTCTGACTTGGGTACCAAGTCAGAGTTTGAGTCCTTATTTTAAAGAAAGCAAAGGTTCATTGGACACTTGGGGTTGTCTTGGGAAGAGGCATACAGGAAAATGGAACGGGCCAGACTAATAAACAGTCCATCGGTTGGTTCCTAGGTCCTTTGTCTAAGAAGTAGCTCTTTCACTGAGTCCTGGTCACCATGGTACAGATCTGAAGGATGTGAAGGAGTCAAGCTGGTACTGATGATATTCGCTGCTTTCTGTAAGTTTCTGCAATGCCACACCTTTTCCTCTTCCTCTCCTTTCACAAAGAGGTATCAACCCAGGAAGCTGCTAGGATCAACTGTCAAATATTTAATGAAGGAAAGAAGTCTTCACCCAAGTGTTCCATGAGTCAATGTTGTAAACACTGCAGAACAAAGATTAGTGGCCAACCCAGGAAATAATACTAGAAAAGGAAAGAGATGTCCAGAGCCATACAGTGGACAGAACTGGAATCTCTGTCGGCAATCTTAATGCATTGATTATGAAGAAAGGGGAGAACCATTCACGTGAGCATCAATTCCAACTTTCAGTGCCAGAACTTCTCAAAGCAGTCTCAAAGTAGGTGCTGGCACCCCGACGGTGTTAGCTTTCCAAGTAGCTGAAGATGCTTTGCTTCAATCCTGAAGTGCTATTACCTGTTTTGAGGCGCTTAGGTGAAGGAGTTCTCATTAAGGATGAGTCCTTTCTCCTCACCTAGAGAGCAGAGAGAGAGTCAGCGCCAGCTCAAGACCCTCATACAAGTGCTTACCTTCAATTAGCTCTACATCAATTCTTAGTTAAATCATAAACAATTAACGACAAAAAAAAAAAAAAGAAATATAAACTTTTCAGAAAGTTTCAAAACTGATTACCTATTAGGGGCAGCAATTCCCTTGAACCTTATTGGGGAGTGCAAGATTAACATCACAGTATAAACCTTTAAGCCAGAACTATATATATTTAAAATTAATAAATAAATAAATTCTGCTTAGAAAGCCATCAAATCAGTTCTCAAATTCCCTACCTGAGGCTTAGATGATTCCTTTGCTGCCTCAGCCTTGACAGGAGAAAGTGTATGGAAGACAAAGTTTCTTGAATTCCGGGGAGCACTGGGGTTGAGGTCAGAGAGGGCAGCCAGTTTCTGAAGTACAGCTTTGGGCTGGTTTAGCAGTGAGCCTGTCTTCAGCTGAGGAAAGAAGAGTCATCTGGTATCAAATTCCAAGTGCCAAAAATAAAAATGAGAAGTTGGTCTCTCCCAGGTATTGAGGGGACATATTCCTACCCCGCTCAGTAGAAGAGAAATATCAGAGTCCTTTGCCACATCCATTTCCTGCAGCCACCTCCCTCCCCTAATGAGAGTGAGTATTCCCTTAGCTTGACCTGGGCCTTTATAACATTGCAGATCATGATGTCAGGCTAACAATGTTCCCAACCAACCTGGTGGGCACTTCCTGGTCTGATGGCCTCGAAAGGATTTCTGAGTAAAGACTTTGATTCTTGAATAACCACAGCGCGATTGGCTGAAAGGAAAAAAGAGAGAGGCTTGTTCTGGGCAAAACTGGGTAGAATTACTTTTAAATCTAAACAAGCTAAAAAGCCTTTAACCAAACCAATAAATTAAAGCCACAGGAACTCTGATTATTTTATAATGGTGACTGGAAACCATAGTAAGTGGCCACAAGAAGACAGACAACCAAGCTGAACTTACTGACTAATCATTAGCACTAATAAGAAGAAATAAGAATGGTACATGCCCTGGTCGGTTTGGCTCAGCAGTTAGAGTGTGAGCCCGCAGACCAGAGAGTTCCGGGTTCAGTTCCCGCTAAGGGCATGTACCTTGGTTGCAGTTTGTCCCTGGGCCCGGGTGGGGTCGTGTGGGTGGCAACCAGTCAATGTATCTCTCTCACATTGATGTTTCTTTCTCTCTCTTCCCCTCTTTCTCCCTCCCGCTCTATCTGAAGATAAATATAAAAAATGTCCTCAGGTGAGGATAAAAAAAAAAATTAAAAAAAAAAAAAGAATGGTACAAGCATGGAGCAGTGTTTAAGAGCCTCAGCTCTGGAGTTAGATATATCTGGTTTAAATTCTAGCTCTAACGCTTAGATATTTAATCCTAGGCAACTAATAAAAAATCCAGAATTCACTCCTCTGAACTGTCTTATAACACAAAGCAAAATCAGCTACCCATACTCATAAGCACAACATGCATAGCCCAATAGACTAAGATCCAAGAACACTGTCTCCCCCATCTCTTTAAGACAATATAGACACAGGCCCATAACTTAGTTGCAATAGCCCCTGGAGGTTGGAGTCATCTCCAAGGCTCCAGCACTAATAATTCAGGGACTAGACCCTGAGGAGGACCAAGAGCTCACCATTTTTCTGCAACATTTTGGCTGTAACTTTCTTGGCCAGCATCATAAACTGACTGTCTTCCCCAATTTCTTCTTCTTCTTCAGTTGTAATTTTCCCCTGCTGTTCCTGAAAATAAAAATCAGACAGCATTAATAAAGTCTACAACTCCCCCAAATAGTTGGCATAGCCTGGATTGTGAAGCTAAGATAGCTGGAATATCATTTGTTTTCCTTTTTGCAACCTTTGCTTGCTTTAGACCCTCCAAAAATTTGATTTTGGACAAACATGAAGAAATGCTCATGGTAAACCTCCTCAAAGCATAAAAGAAAACTCAAGGATTAAAGGGACAGCCATATGTTGCCCAAGACTTTGAAACTACAGTATTGTGACAAACTAGGTCTCTAGGTCCTCTCCTCATACATTAGGGTCAAAAGAGGCGAATTTCTTGCAAACTTCCTACCTGGTCCCGAAGCCACTGCTCTCGTTGAATTCGCTCCTTCCTCCATCTGGCTTCTGCCTCATCAAGCTGTTCCTCAATCTGTTCATCGTCAGAGTCTCTGTGGAACAAGTCCATCTGGGAAGCATCATCTAAAGCAAAGAGGTAAGGCTATCAGCATTCTGCAATTCCCATAGGAGAGGATGCTTGGACAGACACAAATGAACTCTTATCATATACTCTATTTACCATATATTGACACAAACTTTTCCCATCCACTAATAGAAAATAATGGTTACAGCCAGGTCCTCTGTAACAGCCTGTTATGGTTTTGATTTCCACTCTTCCTCTTAAACTGGACAAACATGCACATTATACCATTTGCTGCCGAAGGCAATAACCAAGATACCTATGTTTTTCCATCGGAATTTCCTCATTCGTCCAGGACCATCGCTGTGCAGATCCCCATCAGCAAGATACCTCTCTTGGTATAAACGTAGCTGTCGCTTGTCATCATCCAACATTGTTTTCCTACAACGAGAGAAGTATGGTATTCAAATAGAGCACCACTCTGGCTACTTATAGGGCCTGTCATAAAACACACCCCATTACTCAGAAGGGCTTGTTGAGATACTGACATGTGTATTTTCTTGATTTGATGCTGTAGTTCCTCATCAGAAGGAAGTTCTTCATCAATCACATCTTCTTCATATTCATTGATCTCTTCCCCATCATATTCATCTTCACTTCCCACATCACTCCCAGACACCTCTGCCTCATCCTCCAGGTATCTCTTCAATCTCCTGAAAAATAATTTTGAATAGAGAAGGCAACAATGAATATACACACAGAATGTGGAAGCAATGAGAAAAGCAGAACATAGAGACACCTCTAATTATAACAATAAGTTTAACTCTATAGTAATACATTTTGATAATGTTCAAAAGTCTATCACTTCATAATACTGTATGACAATAATTGTGCTTTACAGACATCATTGCATTATTTCAGGAGGGGATACTATTATTCACTTCAATTTATAGTTGAAGGAACTGAGACTCAGAGAGTAAACTACTTACCCAAGGTCATACAGCTAGGAGGTAGAGGGCCTCAATTACGTTGGTGACTTTAAAGCCAGAACTCTCAATCTCTTCTATACGTTTGAGACATACCAGCCAGAAGGTTCAAGCTATCTTGTTTTGTATTAAGCTCACCAGCTTCAAGAGACAGACGGTATGGGATGGGATCTCTTACAGTCCACCAAATCTTGACCCCCAAGTTATAGGCATGACTGAGGCTCAGAGTTACTGGTGATCAAAACCACTGCTAGTTAGTTTTTCTGACTCAGTTCCCATTGAGAACAAATCTGCTGTCACTCTGGGTGCAAAGTCCTATTATCTATGGCCATGTGTGGCAGGAGTTGGTTGCTTTCTGAAGGCTGGTTTTTATCAGGGACTTATGTCATTTTTTTAAAGCTGAGTTTCTCTAAATCCTAGGGTTTCTGGGGAATTCCTTCAGGGGCTACTAGCCACTAAGTTTCCCAATCTTCCCATCTACCCACTTTGATGAGTTCAACTTTTAGCTGTCATTCTTTATAAGATTTCACTTGGACCCTGCAGTTAAATAAGGTTTAAGAACCACTGCCTTAGAAAAATCTATAGATGACCCACAGCTCTATGAGATAGTTAATTCGACAGGTGATAAATTAGAACCCAAAACTGATCTTAACAGAATGGAATGATGGACTAAAAACAATAATATAAATCTAACAGGAATCAAAACAATGTCCTACAGGTGAATTCTAAAAATCATCCACATACAATATAATACTGAATACCTATTAAAATGTTCTTTATAAAACTTGTAACCTCATGGGAAATTGCTTTTGGATATGCTAAGTGGGAAAGAAAACAAAATTGTACATATAAAAAAATTGTGCACATTCCAACTATATAAAGATATAAGCATATAAAAGGTGATGAGGGCCCTGGCCAGTCTGGCTCAGCGGTTAGAATGTCAGCCCTTGGACCAACGAGTCGTGGGTTTGATTCCGGTCAAGGGCACATACCTCAGTTGCGGTTTGTCCCAGGCCCTGGTTGGGTCATGTGGGAGGCAACCAGTCAATGTGTCTCTCTCACATGAATGTTTCTCTCTTCCTCTCTTTCCCTCCCACTCTATCTGATGATAAATAGGAAAATATCCTCGGGTGAGAATTAAAAAAAAAATAAAGGTGATGAGGCAATAATGACCATCAACACTTTCATAAAACTTTAATAAATATTCTGGATGGTGAGTCCAGCTGGTGTGGCTAGTGGTTGAGCATTGACCCATGCAACCAGGAGGTCGCTGGTTTGATTCCTGGTCAGGACACATGCCCAGGTTGTGGGCCCAATCCCCAGTGGAGGGGCATGCAGGAGGCGGCCAATCGATGTTCTCTCTCATTGATGTTTCTTTCTCTTTCTCCTTCTCACTTCCTTTCTCTCTCAAATCAATAAAGGGAAAAAAAAATTTTTTTTCATAATAAAAAAATTCTGGATGGTGAACATATATGATTTTTTATTTACCTTTCTTTCTTTCTTTTTTTTAATCCTCACCTGAGGATATTTTTCCATCTTTTGTACAGATAGAGTGGGAGGGAGAGAGAGGAAGGGAGAGAGAGAGAGAAACATCAACGTGAAGGGACACATCGAGCGGCTGCCACCCGCACGACCAACCAGGGCCGGGGACAAACTGCAACCGAAGTACGTGCCCTTAGCGGGAACCGTACCCGGGTCTCTCTGGACCGCAGGCCGACGCTCTAACTGCTGAGCCAAACTGGCCAGGGCACCTTTCTTTTTTTAATTGATTTTTTAGAGAGAGAGGAAAAAAGAAGGGGGGAGAGAGAAACACTGATTGGCTACCTCCTGCACACCCTCTACTAGGGATTGAGCCTGAAACACAAGCATGTGCCCTGACCAGGAATTGAATCAACAACCTTTTGGTGTAATGGATGTTGCTCAAGCAACTGAGCCACACCAGCCAGGGCCATGTATAACTTTTACTATCATCTTTCTATATTCTTTTAAATATTCTAAAATAAATGGCTTACTTTCATGATCAGTACAACAACAAAACACTAAAAAAATAAATGGGGGTGTTTTGCCCAAAACCAGGATGAAGAAAACCTGGAATGACAGTAATTCAATTCATAGGAAAAAAGATCCAGGAAACTGTAGTTGACTACTACTAGAACCTAGGGATCTATAGTAACTCAGCTCTTATGACCTTTGATTACATTCTAAGTAGTATGTTATGCATCCAGAACAAGGAATATGGTTGTACCACTACATATAGCAGTAGTCAGACCACACTTGAAGGTAAAGAGAATATCCAGTATGTGAGCAGTATGGAAACAATGTCATGTAAGAAACAGCTGAAGGACCTGGAGATGTTCAGTATAGAAATAGCTTTAGGAGGACATGACCATCTTTGAATACTTAAGAGATGACATGTGAATAGATTTTATTTAATCTATGCTAACCACAAAAAGCAAAAACAACAGAACCAGCAAATTTAGATAAAAAGGTGGCAAGCTACAACTCAACTGGTAAAACTTTCTAGCAATTGAAGGAATGGACATAACACTTACATTTGCCTTTTCAACTTCTCGGATTGCCTCAGGAGCTCTTCTTCATCATCATCATCTTCATGGTTTTCCAGGGCCTCGTCTTCATTATCTGAGTTACTGTGCTCATCCTGCAAAATCATAAGAGGATTACACCCACATCAGGCCGAATGAAATGTGTCTTCAACTGAAACAGGATTTAAAAACTCCTGCCCAAACATCTTATTCTAAGAAATTGCTTCTTATTCTAAGAAAAGTTCAGATATGACTACTTTGCTCCCTTCAAACTCACCTCATCACTATCAAACTCATCATCATTTGGGACAAGCCGAAAGTCTCCAAATTCCTCCTCTTCACCTTCTTCTTCCCTGAAATGCAAACCCACAAATCAATAAATAAGTTGTTGAAAGCAAACTAGAAGAATTTAAGAATTGAAAATATTTTATTAGTACCAACAACCTCTTCAAGAAACAAGATATCTTGTCTTAAAACTTAAACAAAAGTGTGATACAATACATAACATATAATTTACCACCTTAACCATTTTTAAGTGTACAGTTTACTAGTGTTAAGTGCATTCACATTGTTGTGCAACTAACCTTCAGAACTTTTTTATTTTATTTTTTTAATTATTTTTTTCTTTATTGATTTTAGAGCGAGGAAGGGAGAGGGAGAGAGAGAGAGAGAAACATCAATGAGAGAGAACAACTGGCTGCCTCCTGCATGTCCCCCACTGGTGATTTGGCCCACAACCTGGGCATGTGCACTGACCTAGAATCAAACTGGCGACCTCTTGGTGCATGGGTCGATACTCAACCACTGAGCCACACTAGCCGGGCCAGAACTCTTTTCATCTTGCAAAACTGAAACTCGATTATCCTTTAAACAACTCCTCATTTGCCCTCCAACCCCCAGACTGTGGCAACCATCATTCTACTTTCTGTCTTTATGAATTTGACTATTCTAAGTACGTCATATAAGTGGAATCATGTAGTATTTGTATTTTTGTGATGGGTTTATTTCATTTAGTATAATGTCCTCAAAGTTCATCCATGTGGTAGCATTTATCAGAATTTCCTTCCTTTTTAAGGCTGAATAATATTCCATTGTGTACATATATATACATACACACAACATATTTTATATCCACTTGGGTTGCTTCTACCTTTTGACTATTAAAAATAATGCTGCTGCCCTGGTTGGTTTGGCTCAGCAGTTAGAGTGTTGGCCTGCAGTCCAGAGAGACCCGGGTTCAGTTCCTGCAAAGGGCACGTACCTAGGTTGCAGTTTGGCCCTGGCCCTGGTTGGTCGTGTGGGTGGCAGCCACTCGACGTGTCCCTTTCACGTCGATATTTCTCTCTCTCTCTCTCTCTCCCTCTCCCTCCCACTCTATCTGAACAAAAAATGAAAGAATGTCCTTGGGTGAGGATAAAAAAGAAATAAAAAAAATAATGCTGCTGCCCTGGCTGGTCTGGCTCAGAGGTTGGCGTGTTGGCCTGAGGAACAAAGAGTCACAGGTTCGATTCCAGTCAAGGGCATGTACATCGAATGTGGTTTGGTCCCCAGCTCTGGTCGGGGTTGTGTCGACGTGTCTTTCATGTTGATGTTTCTCTCTCTCTCTTTCTCTCTCCCCTTCCCTCCCACTCTACCTGAAGATAAATGGAAAAATGTACTCAGGTGAGGATTAAAAAGAAAATGCTGCTGCCTTGGCTAGTTTGCTCAGCAGTTACAGCATCGGCCCTTGGACCAAAGGGTGTCAGGTTTGATTCCTGGTCAAGGGCACATACCTGGGTTGCTGCTACAGAACATAGCTATATTGGTTCATGATTATTAGAGAGTCTGTTAATATTTTTCTTATAATGGCTAAGTACCACCTAAACTAATAATAATAATAACAATAAGAATGCTGTAAAAATGGGGTACAAATATCTCAGTCCCTGTTTTTACTCCATTTGTATATAAACCCAAAAATAAAATTACTGAATCATATTTTATTTTGAATTTTTTTGAGGAACTACCATTTTGTTTTCTATGGCAGCTTATTTTTATATCCCAACCAACACAGCATGAGGATTCCAATTTCTCCATATCTTTACCAATACTTGTTATTATCTTTGTCTTTTTTTTTAATCCTCACCCGAGGACATCTTTCCATATTTTGTTCAGATAAAGTGGGAGGGAGAGAGAGAGACACATCGACGTGAAAGGGACACATCGAGTGGTTGCCACCCGCACGACCAACCAGGGCCGGGGACAAACTGCAACCGAGGTATGTGCCCTTAGTGGAAACCGAACCCGGGTCTCTCTGGACCGCAGGCCGATGCTCTAACCGCTGAGCAAAATCGGCCAGGGCTCTTTTTCTTAATAGTAGTCATTCTAATGGGTGTAAGGTAGTATCTAATTGTGATTTTGACTTGCATTTCCTTAATAATTAGTGATGTTGAGCACTTTCATGTACTTATTTTTTACTCTGATTTCCACCAACTAAATGAAAGCATTATAGTTTCCTTACACACAAATATGAAACTGAGACCCAGACAGGATAAGAAGCTCCTAAGATGGCCAATTATTGCTAAGTCCAGAGAACCTGACCCCACAATTTTATCAGAAAACCAGGTCTTCCTAAGTTCCCACCAATCACTGAGACTCACTTGTCTGTTGGGAAAGAGCCCGAACAAAGAGCAAGTGCTTCTTCCATCGGATCTTCCACGCTGCTCTCCTTCTCCAGTTTATTTAACTCTGATGGAGCCAGAGTGGAGTCATCTACATAACAACAAAGAAAAAGATTTGTTACCGGGGAATAACAACTTTATCCTCTTTTCCCAGCCATCTAAAGACATGCCAGCTCAATACAGATCTAAGGTACGCTTACTAAAAAGATTTCACCAGCTATTAATTCATTCAACAAATCCTTATTTAGTACTTACTATGTGCCAGGCACCAGGGATACAGTAGTGAACAAAACAAAGATCCAAACTTCCACAGATCTTACATTCTAGCAGGGGTGTCAGAAAGAGAAAGGGGTGTGCAGGCAGGAACAATAAATTAGCATCTATATGAAATTTACTACACATCAGGCACTTTTCTAAGCTTTCCACAAATATTAAGAGCAATTTTCTTTTTTTTTATCCTCACTGGAGGACAATTTTCCATTCTGTGTTCAGACAGAGCAGGAGGAAAAGAGAGAGAAACATTGATGAGACACATCGAGTGGTCGCCACCCGCACGACCCAACCAGGGCCAGGGACAAACTGCAACTGAGGTACATGCCCTTAGCAGGAACTGAACCCGGGTCTCTCTGGACCACAGGCCAATGCTCTAACCTAAGAGCAATCTTAAGTCAACACTTTACCACCCTAAGAAAGTAAGGGCTCTAATCATCAGGGAGCTAAGCAGTGAATTCAACCCATATGCAAAAATCCATCACACCCTGTTTTCTATAAACTTTTCACCCAAGAGTAAAGGGCTTCTTTTCAAGGATACTGACTTAAGATAGTTGGTTGTGATAAGCCTGATGCACTTTGTTGGATATTTACCCTGAGAGATGAATTTCCCCGAACAAAGATTCAGAAGTTCCTCCATGTTCTCTTTCTTGTCGCTCTTCCTGGGCAGAGCCTTTTCAGCCTGAGAAGCAAATTTTCCAGTACACAAATCCAACAGCTCATCCATATTAGCATCCATGGCATTCTCATCCATACTTGCCAATGGCAATCGAGGCTTCAAAGCTTGGTACTGATTCCTGTGGTTTCTAACATTTAAGAACCTACAAGTACAATGAAGGGTGAGGATAAAAAAAAAGAAAATTGCTCTTAATATTTGTGGAAAGCTTAGAAAAGTGCCTGATGTGTAGTAAATTTCATATAGATGCTAATTTATTGTTCCTGCCTGCACACCCCTTTCTCTTTCTGACACCCCTGCTAGAATGTAAGATCTGTGGAAAAAAACAAAGTAGTGGAGGAAAAACTCAACTCATTTCCAATACCAAAGTTAGAAGATGAATCCCAAACCAGAAGACAAAAGACTCAACCTTTAGCCTTGTGATCATCTAAAGAGGGAGGGGGAAGTTTTACGAAAGAATAAATGCTATTCAAAGGTAAAGGGTAAAGGATAATTTTGGCTTGAGATGATGCTAGAGTAGGGCTTGGTGCCATGGCCATGTAATGTGCCACCGGTCTGTCAATTTTCAGTCCCACCCAACAATCATGATATAGTAAGATAGATACATGGAAATTTGATGCCTTTATAAGAGCTATGCATTTCAAATGAGGTGGAGATCAAAGGATGCCAGCAAGGACTATTTACATTTTATTTTCTGGATAGACTTTGCTCAAACTTGTAAGATATAATACCAGTGGTTTGTACATCTTCTCTTTTTCAGATGAGAAAGCACAGATGGAGTGACAGAAGCTCACTTTATTTTTAAACAAAATTAAGCAGTACCCAGCACCATTCTGCCCACAGAAACAGAAAACTACCTACCCATCTGCATCCAACAGTTGGCTCTGAGTGTCATCTTCTAAACAGAACTGGAAGTCTCCTGCTCCTAGGAAAAGTGTCTTAGGTTCTGGGGAGGCGTTATATAGATCCTGGGAATCCTCTATGGGAAGTGAAGGCTCAGACAGCTTTCCTGAACTCTGGCACCAAAATAAAACCAAACAAAAACATAACACTTTACAAATGTCATTCACTGTCATGACAACAACAGAAGTTGCTGTTTGCAATGTGTAATCTACTCTCAGGCAACTGCAATTAAGGAGGACAATGAATAGCCAAGAGAAGCAAAAAGAAAAATATCTCTAAGAAAGTAAGAACACTGGATGAAGCTTGTTTTTAATACACAAACGGGGTGGATTTTTAAACTGAACATACATAACGTGGTAGGAGTTGGTTGGCTTGGTACACTTTATTTTAGCACTGTGGGAAGCAAAAGAGAGGAGATCAGAAAACCATTACCATCTTACCTTAGAAGCTGAGCTGACCAAACTGGCTCGAAATAGCCCAGGGGAAGGAGATCTGAATCCTGCTGCTGTAGGAATAAAACTAGTCCCAGAGCCTGTTTGTCTGTTGCAAGGCTGGTAGGATGGAATTGTGGAGCCAATCAATTCAAAGCTGCTATTGTGGCTGCTCTCTTTTGTTAGCAATGAGCATGAATCATCTTCATCTAAAGAAAGAGAAAGAACTTTTAAGTGTGTGATTCTATAAAAAATGTGGATTTGTTTAGGAAAAAGAGTTGAGAATGAAACTGTCAGGTAACATTCATAAGCAAAGCTCTCAAATTATATGTTCCAAAGCATTACGTTAAAGGTAAATTACAGTACTAAGACAGCCTTATACAATCAAGGCTTATCACTCTGAGCTAAGTAACATCTGAAAGTTCCCATCTGTCACCCTGCCTAATGCACATGATCACTCTCTCCATTATCCAACCACTTACACATCTTCTTTTGGTCTACATAGAAATGTTTCATGATTCACACAATCAACACATATTCACAACAGACCTATAGAAACCCATGGTGAACTATAAAGAAACTGCGTATAAGTTTTAAAAACTGGACTAAGAAAATTATTCTAATTCATAAATTGCTTTCATTGCCACATGCAAGACTGGGAAAAGTCTACCAGGATTAAAAAAAAAAAATGGAACCTTATAGAATCATCGTTCTTAAGTATCAAAGTCAAGTTCTGCATAAGAGTCACTACTTACCCAGTTTGCTAGGCCTTCTGCTTGAGTTTTCATCTGTTTCTGATTTTTCTTCACTAGGAAAGTAACTACAAAATAAGAAAGTAAAGTGTTTGAATATCTGTTTCTGCTTCTTACTAGAGCAGCAAATCAATGGTAATCTTAGCTTTCCTTAGAGATAATTACTTACCCCATCTTGGAAGAGTTGTCTTTAAATAGGGATACAGTAGAATCTGATGAGAGAGGCTTGAGAACAGATAGACCAACTGACTTGCCAATTTCACTACTGTCATCATTGTTTTCTTTATCCATTACTTTCTCATCTTTGGTTTCTACTTCTTCATTGCTGAGAAGGAATTCTGTAATCTTTATCAATCATGCCATGCCAAAACAAAATAATACATGTCAAAAAAATTTTAAAGCAAACACAGTATTAGCCTGAAATATGGCTGCTTGGTCATATCTTACATCTGAAAAGGTAAACAGAAGGAAGTTCAGTCTCATCATCATCAATAACAAGATTTTCCCTGACACCTTTAGAGCTTTTACACTTGTTTTACCTTCTACCCTCCCAAAATTGCTATAAGATTATGAAAGAAAATTGAAATTATCATTTTTTAAAATATTTTTCAAAACTGATTTTTAGAGAGAGAGAAACATCAACTGGGCTGCCTCCTGCATGCCCCTTACTGGGGATTGAGCCTGAAACCCAGGCATGTGCCCTGACTGGGAATCGAACCAGCAGCGTTTTGTTGTGTGGGACGACGCCCAACCAACTTTGACACATGGTCCAGAGCTAGAATTATTTTTCAGACAATGAGAGGTTAAATGATTAGCCTGAGATTGCAGGACAACTACTGACCTCAAACCAACCACAGACTGTGACATGCTACCCACTTCAGCCATTGCTTTCTTCTTTCTTTCCCCAGGTTAAATATTAACCAACTCTTTCCAATGACTCCAGCATTCAAACAAGGAAGCTTTTCATTTTTCTAATACAAAAAAAAATCTTGTCATCATCTATGTTCACTCGGCAATACTATGGAGCAAAGGCAAGAGATCCCTCTATAAATACCCTCCTCAATGAAGAATGCAATTAACTCAGGAAGATCTCCACCTGCCTGAGAATCAATTCTAGGCCTCAACCTGGCCATGGTTAAAATCGCTTTTTATTCTGAGAAACCTAAACAAACAACAAAGATAAAAGTCTATTTACACAAATCCATTTCATGTTAGCATTATGTTACAATGTGTAAACTAACACAAGCCAGGGCTCTGTGAACTGCAGGTATTCAGTGGTGCCCACTGAACTAAAAACACTAAGACTGAGGTACATGTTAGCTAGCTACATTCATCTCTGTCACTAAAATTTTATACATCCGAACATGCTTTTTATACTCTTATTTAAATCTGATTCTGTCTTTTCCTTATTCCTCATGACCAAGTAACAAAATTACATAATTGCCAGAAACCTCCTGAGTGCCTTCTTCCTCCTCTTCCTCTTCTTCTTCCTCTTCTTCTAACTTTTCCTCTTCTTCCCCTTCTCCATCTTCCTCAGACTCATCAGTCATTTCCTCCTCCTCCTCCTCTTCTTCAAATCCATCTTCATTATCTAATTTAAACAATGCCTGGCGCTTTTGGCGTTCCTCACACCTTCGGAGTTTCATTGCTTCTTGCAGTTTCGCTTTCAGCACCTGAAGCTTTTCACCTGAACAGAAATATCAAGACATGCTTTAGGACATAATGATGACTCCACACTACAATAAAGGAAATGTAATTTTAGGCAACTCCAGAAGTGTTCTAGTCACATCCCAAAAAGAAGAGCAGAGACCTTAGTACTCTAGGCATTTATTACTTTAACAAATGGGGATTATTATGAAATCAATGTAAAAGAAAACTTCCAGAATTATGTTCTACACTCTGGAATAATATCCTATGCAGAGATTAAAAATTATTATTAAAAAAAACAAAAAAAGGGGGGGTGGACTTTAAGAATCTCTGGCTCAGAAGCCATTAAGAAAACATTGATAAATTTATCTATTTTGAAGAAAAAAAGAAATAATTCAAGAGTAAAATGGGCAAAGAATATGAACTGGGAGTTCACAGAAAAATGAATATATCTTTAATAAACAATTGAAAAATAATGTTTGCCCTGGCCGGTTTGGCTCAGCAGTTAGAGCGTCGGCCTGCGGTCCGGAGAGACCCGGGTTCGGTTCCCGCTAAGGGCATGTACCTCGGTTGCAGTTTGTCCCTGGCCCTGGTCGGTTGTGCAGGTGGCAGCCACTCGATGTGTTCCTTTCGCATCGATGTTTCTCTCTCTCTCTCTGTTCCTCTCTCTCCCTCCCACTCTACCTGAACAAAAAATGGAAAAATGTCCTCCGGTGAGGATTAAAAATAAAAAATAAAAAATAATAATAATAATAATGTTTAACCTCACTTGTAATTAAAGAACTACAAATCAAAATAGATATCATTTTTTATATATTTGGAAAAAATTAGGTTTGATAATATGAATTAACAGGAGGAAACAGGAATTTTTACACCCTGTAACCCAGACTGTAAATTGGTGCAACTATTTCAAAGAACAATGGAATAATATATATCAAAATTTTATTCCACTGTAAATAATTTTGCATCTAATTATACCAACGAATATCTCATACAAGGATATACATTGTATGAAATACCAAAAACTGGAACATTAATGTCCATTAATAGGAGTATGGTTAAACAAATTATGTTATAATTATACAATGAAATTTTATGCAGCTGTTAAAAAATACCCTCAAAAGCAATATAATATGTATCTGAGCTTTGGAGTTAGGGGGTCTGAATTAGGCTGCTGGTTCTAGTACTTGAGAAATTTGTGTAAATGCTTTGTATATCATTTTCTCATACATAAAATTAGGATACTAATGCTATTTACTATAAAGCACCTAGAGCAATGCCAGACAGAGAATAAGTATTCAATCTCTGTTTCACACACATAGACACACACACACACAAAATGGTATATACATATGAATTTTCCTAGGACAAACAAAAAACTGTTAACAGTTGCCTTTGGGAAGACTAATTTTTCATTCTATACCTTTTCCTCATTGTTTTAAATCTTTTCTATGTGACATGTTACTCACATTTTCAAAGTGTGAGTGGGAACAAGAGACCTGTCATAACACATTGTGAAAACAAAACAGCAGATTACAAAACAGAATATATGGTATAATCACATTATTGTGCTTTAAAAAAAAAATACACATATATACATACATAGATACACGTAAAGAGTTTACAAGGCTAGATACACAATACAGTTATAGAAGTTATCTCTGCGAGAGGACTGTAGAAGCCTTGTTTATTCTTTTCATGCATTTTCTACAATGGATATTTAGTTTTTAAAAATAAGACAAAGGCGTGCTTGCTTTGGCAGCACATATACTAAAATTGGAACGATACAGAGAAGATTAGCATGGCCCCTGCGCAAGGATGACATGCAAATTCGTGAAGCGTTCCTTTTTTTTTAAAATTTCAATAATGTCTTATTTAATTCAATATATGTAAAATATTATGTCAATATGTATTCAACACAAAACTGTTAATGAGATATACATTCATTGTTTTGGTAGCAAGGCTTCAATCTGTGTATGTTTTATACTCATAACACATCATAAATGATATTTTCAAAATAAAAGCAAAAAAATTAATGGAATGTAAAAAATAAAAATAAAAAATAAAAATAAGACAAAGGCTATTTTAAGGAATAAAGTCATCTTACCCACTCCACACCTCTAGGCAATGCTACATGTGAATCATGCTAGAGGTACTGTAGTCTACTCTCTAAAGTCTCCAAGAAAAAGGATTCTATAACTTTTATTTCTTTTTAAAAAAATTAATGTATTGATTTTAAAGAGAGAGGAAGAGGGGGGTAGAGAGAGAGTGAGAAAGAGAAAAATCAATTTGTTGTTTGACTGATTCTTGTATGTGCCCTGACTGGGAATCAAATCCACAATCTTGGCATATCAGGATGGCGCACTAACTAAACTGAGCTACCTGGTCAGGGCCTATAACTTTTCACTGTAGGGTCTTCAGTGGCCATAAAGTCCTGTCAGAGTACAAAGCACAATGCAAATATAAAAAATAAGAAAAGTAAACTCAAATACCTGGTTTTGTGTAGCTTACTCCATCCAGCTTCTCAGCTGCCAAAGTCACAGATACTACATCAGCCTTTAGCTCTTCCTTTCCATCAGTGCCCACTTCCTTCACTACGATGTTTACATTTACCTTCTGACCAGCCCTGGGTTTGGCTGCTGGATTAGCATGCTTCCAGAAACGCTGCTTCAAAGCTTCCAGTTCTAAAATCCAAGTGTCAACCAGTATGTCAGTTTGCCATTTTCAAACTCTTTCCTTTACGATTTCAGTTAGGAATTATAATCTAAGTTTTTTAAGTTCAACAAAGTCGTAGAAAACCCCCCCCCACAAAGAGACATCAAATGCCCCTTTGCTACAAGCACCTGTGTGAATTCATATAACTTAACCCAAACTAATGGACTACTGCAACTGTTCTTCCTCAGTATACTTCAAAATCATTTAGGGCAGAAATTTAAAACTGAAGTTTCTAAATATGTGCAATTCATTTTTTAAAAGTATCACACCATAGCAAAAAATACCATAATTCTCAATTATTCAAGGACTTCATTTTTCATTGGTTTCAGTCTCCTTTTTAAAAATTCTCTATTTTGGAAAAAATAAATACTCCCTATTTTGAACATTTCACTGTTTATTAGAAATCTTAGTAAATATGGGCAAAGTCAATTAAAAAACAGAGCCCTGGCCCGTTTGGCTGGGCGGTTAGAGCGTCGGCCCACAGGCCCATGGACCAGAGAGTCCCGGGTTTGGTTCCCACTAAGAGCACATACCTTGGTTGCATTCGTCCCCGGCCCCTGTTGGGGTCATGTGGGTGGCAACCAGTTGATGTGTCTCTCTCACATCAATGTTTCTCTCTCTCTTTTCTTCCCTCTCTCCCTCCTGCTCTATCTGAAGATAAATGCAAAAATGTCCTTGGGTGAGGATAAAAAAAAAAAGAAGAAAAAAGAGCCCTGGCTCAGCGGTTAGAGCTTTGGCCCACGGACTGAAGGGTTGCAGGTTTGATCCCTGGCACTGGTCAGGGTTGTGGGGGAGGCAGCCAAGTGATGTCTCTCTCACATCGATGTCTCTGTCCTTCTCTCTCTCTCTCCCTTTCCCTCTCCCTCCCTCCTACTCTAAAAAAAAAAAAATCAATGGAAAAATATCCTCAAGTGAGGATTAACCAAATAAAATAAAATAAAATGGCAATCCAGTCAGTGATATAACTCAGTAGCAGGGCAGGAAAATTTTTTTGGTGTAACTCTTATACTAGCTTAGTCAGTACAATCAAAAAGAAAAGCCCCCTTATAGGTTGCCCCTGAACCACACACCCAACTTTTATATAAGATAATCAATAAAGAATCTACACAGTAGATTCTTTTGAGTACATAGTAGATACTCAAAAATAGGTTTCTTCCCTTTCCTGTCTCTCAGTCCAGACTGTTTAGGTAACTTCCAGTCCCACACAGCACTAGTAGTGTCTAGTATAGCAAGTATTCAAAAATGTTTCTTCCCCATCTCTTTGAACTTCTGGTCTGAGATAACTAAACTTTCCCTCCATTTTCTAGGCAATAGTTCATTTCCATTCTTGTTTGTTAATGGAGCTATGCTAGTTCTATTACACAACTCTTCCACCCACCTTCTGTTCTGGTCAAACTGACTTACACAACCTCCCAATATGTATCATTCCATTCTTTCTGACCCTTACAAGAATGTCCTCTTCACTCCACAAAGCCCATCCATTCAATCAACAAAGACTCACTGAGTATATTTCATACACCAAATACTATGGATGACACAGTACTCGTCAACCATAAGCTATTTAGTGAGTCTTGATGTATTAATTTCACTAATTACACTAGTAGAAGTACCAGCCACTATGAGTGTTTCTTTATGCCAATTATATCCATGATTTCTTTTCTTTTTTTAATGGATTTTTTTTTTTTTTAATCCTCACCCGAGGATATTTTTCCATTTATCTTCAGATAGAGTGGGGGGTAGTAGAGAGAGACACACACACACATTGATTGGTTGCCTCCTATATAACCCTGACCAGGGCTGGGGACTGAACCACAACTGAGGTATGTGCCCCAGAATCGAACCTGAGACTCTTTGGTCCACGGGCCAGTGCTCTAATCACTGAACCAAACTGGCCAGGGCAGTATATGGATGATCTCAACAAATCCTCATGATAGTCTTGTGAACCAGACAGTGCTATTTTTTCTTCTTTTTTTTTTTAAAAGATGGCTTAGAGAGGCCAAATAGCATACTGAAGGTTAAACACTAAGTAGCATAGTCTAGATTCAAACTCCGGTCTTGCTATGCCTAAGCTTTTAATTACCATGCCACACTGCTTCAATACAGGGGCAACACCCAATTCTACCTATGAGTCAGGAAGTTTAATGTGGTAATACTTGAGTTCTGTTTTGAAGGCTCATTCATTCATTCAATAAACATGAATGCCTACTATGTGTCATCTGCTGTGGAAGCATTGGGGATATTGTAGGGAACAAGCCAAAAGACCCTGCTCAAAGTGTCAAGGGGAAAGCAGTGAACAAGAAATTACATCCATCTATTCTTCAAGCCTTTCTTTAACCACCTATTGGAAGAAACTTATCCCTCCTCTAAACTCCAAAAGCACTTTATTCTATTTTTTTAATTATTATTTTCCATTCCTGACCAGAGGATACATTTTAGTGATTTTTAGAGAGACAAGAAGGGAGAGGGACAGAGAAACGTTGATGTGAGACAGAAACATTGATTGGCTGCCTCGACTGGGGATTGAACCTGCAACCTAGAGATGTGCCCTGACAGGGATGATGCTCCAACCTACTGAGCAACCTGGCCAGGGCTGAAAGCACTTTATTCTAAATGTTTCTTTCAGCAAAGAATACTTTCCCCTTTTCTTCACATTATTTAATTTTTTCCAATTATCAGTGACACATGTTCATTATAAAAGATGCCACCACTTTTTCTCTTGCATACTTATATTCTCTACTAGAATGTAAGTAGCTTAAGTGTAGAATAAATGTCAGATTTCCCTTGGTGTGCCCTATAGCATCTTGCATGTAGCGGATAGTTTAGTATTTATTGAATGAGTTACAAAAAATTCAGTCCTGAGCAATGGTTACAGTGTCAGTCCATGGATCAACAGGTCAAAGGTTCAATCCCCGGTCAAGGGCACGTACCTGGGTTGCAGGTTCAATGACTGGCCTCACCCAGTTGGGGTGTATGCAGGAGGCAACCAATCAATGTCTTTCTCACATCGATGTTTCTCTCTCTCTCTCTCTCTCTCTCTCTCTCTCTCTCTCTCTCTCCCTCTCCCTGCCTGTCTCTTTCTCCCCCCCGCCCCGCCTCCCTCTCTCTAAAAATCAATAGAAGAAATATCCTTAGGTGAGGATTAAAAAAAAAAATTCAATCTTGCAATTTCCTGAACCAAAATATTTCTCTTTAACTGTATAATAATGTTTTTATGAATGTCATACCATAACACAATAGCAATGTACCTCTTTCGTATATTAACCTATCAACAGGCTTCCATTTTAAACAAAGTTTAGAATATTCTGATACAATGCTAAATTTATCTAAATGGGATTCTACCCATATCTGGTATAGGCATATCTCAGATATATTGTGGGTTCAGTTCCATACCACCACAATGAAGCAAGTATTGCAATAAATCAAGTCATAATCTTTTTGCTGGTGGAGGGTCCTGCCTTCAATTTGTAAAATATGCAACATCTATGAAGTGCAATAGGCGAAGTGCAATTAAACGGAGTGTGCCTGTACATCTTTAGAATAAGATCACGTGTGGTTATTGGTTTCTCCTGTGTTCCCTGTCCTCCAAAGTGGCATGTAATTGAAAGCTGCCAGAATAAATCACTCTGGAGAGGCTCCCCACAATTCAAAGGATTACCTCTGTTGGTTTCAGGTTCTTCAAGTATCACAAAGGAATCTTCATCAGCACCCAGCCGAGGTTTAACGAAAACATTTACTCCCAGTTGCTTAAGTCTATCCAGAGTGAACCTCCTTGCTTTTTCAGGTGGCACAACTGCTGCTGATTTAATTTGCTGCCTGGGCTCATCCACCTTCTCATCTGCTGCTTCTGTTTTTTGCAGGCCTTCTTCTCCCTCCAGTGCATCAGGTTCAGGTGCCACAAGCTCTCCAGTCTGATACCTGTCATTGTCCTTGTTCCCAAGGAAGCTGGATTCCTGCTCTGCCACCGAGTTGTCTTCAGGTGAAGGTCTAACATCACTCTGCTTCTGTTTCGCATCAATTTCTAGCTCTTCACTTCCCATCAAATCTTTACTGCAAGACTCATTTGATCCAGTAGTCATCTGGGGTTCCTTTGAAACTGCAAGGAGGGCATTAGTTTCCATTTCACATCCTGCACCTGTTGTTGGCTCAGAATCTTTGCTATGATGGTCACTATTCTTCTCAGTTGTGTTTGTGGTGTCTGTGATTTCTTTCTGATGGCTTGACTGATACTTAGATGACCTAGAGAAGGGGAAATGAGCTAAAGTTGAAAATCATCCTAATGTGAAACATTCTCATCTTTTAGCACAGAATGAATCAGTTAAATTAGTTTTAAGGGGGTAAGGAAACTGAACTTTTTCTTTGCTACAAAATGGAATGTTTATGAAAATTATAATCACAGGAAAGAGAGTTCTTACTTCAATAGCGCCATGGCATTTCCCTGGCAAGTGGGCCGGGGTTTACGTTTGAAGAAATCGTGAATGGTTTTATTCTCAGGCATATGATATGGAAGATTAAGTGCAGACTCTATAAAATGGAACAAAACAAGCAAATCTATATACTGTACATTCTGAAATGTTGCTTCATATTCAGTTAACTAAACAGTACAGCCAAAGCAATCACCAGAAATATAAAACAGTCCTGACTTTAATAAATACAGAATCTAAGTACAAAAGAACTCCCTGTAGACCAGTGGCTGTGAAATCGAACTGGTCCAGGAAGTTTTTAAAAACACAGATTCTTGGGCCTCTTTTCAACCTACTGATTCAGATTTTCTGTGGAGTCTAAAATTTACATATTTATAAAGTTCCCAAAGGGATCCTGATGCAGCTGGTCCATAAAAACCATTAAAAAAAACAACCTCCCTCCTTACCACCACTACAGTTCTGAAAATTTTCTCCTTTTGCAGTAAATGTCCCAAGAGCTTCAGAACAATAGCCATGCACCAAGATCAATTCTAAACTTGATATTATAACCCAATTCATATTAGGAGTGTTGAACAAAAAAAATCCCCGACATCTAAATCAAGCTTACAAAGAAATATTGTGATTTGCCTTAAAGTTTACTGTACTGATTTGCATTACCTCGAATAAGGCGCTGAGTCTCACTATGCAATTTTTTTAATGCTTCCTTGCTTAACTTGGCTGCCTTCCTTTCCTTAAAGAAAACAAAAAGTGAGACTACATTAATGCTATAGAGAGATATTCAGAAAGAGAGTTTGCTCTCTCCAAGAAAAGAGGACAGAGAGATAAGAGTAAGCACAAATAAACTCAATACAATATAAACACAAGGAGTTCATTTATTTGCAAGTCACATAGAATTAATTGCATCCAATCCATATTTGTGTCCCTACTATGTAAAAAGCATTATCTTGGATACCAAGAAAATATGATAAACATGATAAAGTATTATCCCTGAGAAATTCACAATCTCCTGGAGAAAGAGACCAATATGACAACTATATAGTACAGTGCTCTACCTCACCTTCCTCATGGCGCCTTTTGATAATTCACTTTCTTCTTCAAAGGAAGCAACGCCACTCTCCAAAGATAGTTGCTTTTTCTAAAAGAGATTACAAGTTAAACAATATGGACAAAAATAGAATTAAAATAAGAGAATGTTGCTTACTCAAAGACTGCTTTCGTGCTCTAACATTACATCATGCTACATTAATAATACATTAATAATTATCAAACAGAAAATTTTAAACACAGCACCCTATGTCTAAAAAACAAATTCGCCCTGGCCGGTTTGGCTCAGCGGTTGGAGCGTCGGCCTGCGGTATAGAGAGAGACCTGGGTTCAGTTCCCGCTAAGGGCATGTACCTCGGTTGCAGTTTGTCCCCGGCCCTGGTTGGTCATGCGGGTGGCAGCCACTCGATGTGTCCCTTCACATTGATGTTTCTCTCTCTGTCTCTTCCTCTCTCTCCCTCCCGCTCTATCTGAACAAAAAATGGAAAAATGTCCTCGGTTGAGGATTAAAAAAATAAAAAACAAAAAACAAATTCAATGTCTCAAATGGAGTTTGGGCCCTCATCCTTTATACCTCTATCACATTTTTCCCTAATGAGAGACAATGACTCCTGGGTAGCTAATCTCAGGAAAAACAATTATGCTCCTAATCACTCAGGACAATGATGCTTTGACTGATGCAGCTCTTTGATACCCTTTCTGAAACCCTATTGGTTCATTTATTTCTTTTCTTAAATTTTTAAAAATATATTTGTAATTGATTTTAGAGATAAGGGAGGGAGAAGGGGAAGAGAGAGAAACATCAATCAGTTGCCTCCTGCACACCCCTTACTGGGGATTGAGCCCACAACCCAGGCATGTGCCCTGACAAGGAATCAAACCAGCAGCTTCTTGATGCTCAACCAACTGACCCACACCAGCCAGGTCTATTGGTTCATTTCTTAGAGGGCACATGTTTATAAAATTTACATCTCTGCCCCATTATTTATCTGCTTCTTACACAACATAAAGTATCTTACTTTCCCCCTACAACATTTCTATGAGGGCAATCAAAATACTAGTTTCCAACCATCACTGGTTTGGCTTAGCCATTAGCGCATCAGCCCGCGGACTAGAGAGTCCTGGGTTCAGTTCCCGCTAAGGGCATGTATCTCAGTTGCAGTTTGTCCCCAGCCCCAACCGGGCTCGTGTGGGTGGCAACCACTCGATGTGTCTCTCTCACATTAATGTTTCTCTCTCTTTCTTCCTCCCTCTCTCCCTTCAACTCTATCTGAAGATACATGCAAAGGTGTCCTCGGGTGAGGATAAAAAAAAAACAACTAGTTTCCAAACAAGTTAGTGTGTCTATCACTTGTACTGCATGATCCCAAAGTTAACAGCTGAAAAACTTAAATAAATTGACACATGTTTTTCTTCTGTTGAAAAAAAAAATTAAAGTTCCAACAGTAAATCAGAAAATAAAACAAAGGTTAGAAGCAAAAGGTTAGCTCTTACTGCAAAAATTTTTTACTTGCCTTGTGCTTTTTTACTTTGTTTTTCACAGCTGCCCTTATGGATTCTAATGACTCTTCATCTTCCAATGGAGAGTTACTCTCCTCCTCCAACCCAGTTTCAAAAAGGTCTTCATCTACAAGAAGACAGCCACTATCAGTAAATGGCTGTTTCACATCTTCTTCCTGGATAATGCATAATGAAAAAACAAAATCCAATCATTTCAAAATCCAGTATTTCACAACAACATAAGGCAATTTGGATCAGGCCAGAAAAAGCCCATGTTTCATCAACAAATATAAGGCATTCTAAAACATCCTCACTGGTTCCTAACCCAGAGAATCCCTTGAAGTCTATGCTGCGATTTTATGCAAACTGTCCAAAACTAACTTAAAAAACAGTAAATATTTTTGAGAAGTCAATTAAATATTTAAGGAACTAGTTTATAAAACTTGAGGATGGTTTTTCTAGATAGCAAGCAAAATTTCTGACTGATAAACACATGAAAAATCCTTCTTTGAAAGCGAAGAATCACCCCCATGCACTCACAAAGAAAATCAGAAACCCATTTATTTGGAAATGTCCTCCATGTATCTGAAATGGAGAATGAGACCAAGTTTTAAATGACATACCTCACTACGTGCAATGCAAAAACAATAAACTCAAAGCTATATTCTGAGTGCAGAAAAACCTCAGAACTAAAAACATTTTCCAAAATGTTAATCTGCATTAGAAATAGCAAACTGTTCTTTAAAATGTACCTCATTTTTTGTTTCCTCGTTTCTTAGCCGCCTAATTTTTTCCATCTTTCTCTTCTCTTTCTCGAGTCTTCTCTTTGATTTTACTTTTGCTTTTCCCCCAGTTCCTTCTTTATCATGTACGGGTTTTTTGGAAATCTTTCTGTCAGCTGTAAAGTCCACAGAATTTTCAGATTGGAGACCCAGCTCTAAGGAAGATGTCCCTTGGGTTTCAAGATTTTCCTGGTACCAAGAATCCTCCTCGATGTCACTTCCATCACTGGCTGCCAGAGTTTTGTAAACCCTTCTGACTTTCCCATTTTTTCCAGCATATAAGTTCTCTTTATTTTCCTCTTCAACACTGTCATAGGTAGCCTTCTCTAGAGAGGTATTTGGTTCCTCTCTTTCAGAATCACTGTCTTGTAGCACTTTCCTGCTTTTCAGTTTCTTACTTACAAATATCTCTTCATCTGAATCTGAAGGAAACACAACTTTTTTTTAGAGGTTTGCTGTCATTTGGCCTTTCTACTAGTCCCACTAAACCTATCGAATCATTCAAAAGCATATCCAATCATCCAAAAACCTATTCAATTATCCAAGTGATATATCACCTTATAAAATTAGGTAACTACCACTAAGAACTGATTGTTACAAAGCAAATCTAAAAATATATTTGAAAAATATTTTCCCTGGAAAAATGTCTCACTGAGAAATGTAATTATAGATCTTTATAATGGGAAAAGTTGTTCTAAGCATTCTGGCAGTTGTTAAAAATTATTTTATTATAGGATGAATGCATTCATCCAGGCAATGTGGTAGCTTCTCAATGTTTTATATATTCAATAGTATAACAGAAATGATTATTTTCAAAAGGGTACAAGCACTATTTTTTTTTGCTTTTATAATAAACAAAAAAGTTGGACATTAATAACAATAAATCAAGAGAATAATGAAAATAATCTAATCTACTTACAACCGAAGTCCCCACATTCTATTCCGAAAAATAAAAGTACTATTACAAACCTCTTTCACTCAAGGTCCCAATTGTTTCACAGCTGCCCTGTCCACTGTCTGAAGGACTATCTGCTTCTTCTTGTGAAATGAGTTTTAAATCATTGATTTCTAGGTGAACCTAGAAAATAATATGCTTTGCATTAACCAGCTACTTAGGTGACAAAGCTCTAAGTACATAATGATACACAAATCATTGTGGGATCATCAGGCTGAAATAAGGAATAAAAACAATTTAATGGTTCAATGAAGGGATGGAATTAAGAATTACCAGACAAGAAACAAACAAAAATCATTGTTTACCTTTACAGGATTCTATAGAACCACCTCTTTATATTGAGTATAGTAGTTCCCCCTTATCCATACTTTCACTTTCCATAATTTTAGTTACCCATGGCCAACTGAGGTTTGAAAATATTAAACGAAAAATTCCAGAAATAACTCAATAAATAATTCCTAAGTTTTAAATTGCATGCCATTCTGAGTAGCATGGTGAAATCTCAAACCATCCCACTATGTCCACTCAGGACATGAATCATCCCTTTGTCCAGCATATCCATGCCGTATATCCTATCCACCTGTTAGTCACTTAGTAACCACCTCAGTTATCAGATCAACTGTCACTGACTGTCATGGTACCACAGTGCTTATGTTCAAGTAAGCCTTATTTTACTTAATAATAGCACAGCAGTAGTGATGCTGGCAAGTCAGATATATCAAAGAGGACATATAAAGTGCTTCCTTTAAGTGAAATGGTGAAAGCTCTTGGCTTAATAAGGACAAAGAAAAAAAATCATGTGCTGAAGTTGCTGAGATCTACAGTAAGAACAAATCTTTTATTTGTGAAATTGTAAAGAAGGAAAAAGAAATTCATGTTAGTTTTACTGTCACACCTCAAACTGTAAGTTATGGCCACAAGTATGATAAATGCTTAGTTACGATGGAAATGGCATTACCCAGCTCTGGTCGGTTTGGCTTGGCAGTTAGAGCACTGGCCTGTGGACCAAAGGGTCGAGGGTTCGATTCCCGGCCAAGGGCACATACTTGGGTTGCAGGTTCAATCCCTGGCCCTAGTCGGGGTTGTTCTGGAGGCAACCAATCAATGTGTCTCTCTCACATTGATGTCTCTCTCTCTCTCCCCCTCCCTCCCTTCCACTCTATCTAAAACTCAATGGAAAAATATCCTCAGTGAAGATTAACAAAAAAAATATGGAAAAGGCATTAAATTTGTGGATGGAAGACATGAACAGAAGACGTGTTCTGATTGATGGCAATGTGTGCCAGAAAGTATGGAGCCTATATGGAGATTTCAGCAAGAGATCCCCTGAAGTGGCACCAAGACATTTACTGCAATATAATTGGTGATGGTTAAGTAAGATATTTTGAGAGAGACCACATTCACCTAAATTTTACTACAATATGTTATTACAATTGTTCTATGTTATCATTAGTTGTTGTTGTCAATCTCTTACTGTGCCTAATTTATAAATTAAACTTTATCACCAGTATGTATAGGAAAAAACATTTATGTTTAGGTTCTATCTGCAGTTTCAAGCATTCATCGGCAGTCTTAAAACATCCTCTGCAGATAAGGAGAGACTTCTGTAATGGTAAGTAAGTTAAAAGAATCAAGCATTTAGTATGCTTTTTCTTTTTTTAAATCCTCACCCAAGGACATTTTTCCATTTTTTGTACAGATAGAGTGGGAGGGAGAGAGAGGAAGAGAGAGAGAGTGAGAGAAACGTCGACGTGAAGGGACACATCGAGCGGCTGCCACCCGCACGACCAACCAGGGCCGGGGACAAACTGCAACCGAAGTACGTGCCCTTAGCGGGAACCGAACCCGGGTCTCTCCAGACCGCAGGCCGATGCTCTAACCGCTGAGCCAAACCGGCCAGGGCAGTATGCTTTTTCTGTGTGAACTGTTTCTCAGTGTATCTAAATGACATGTTAAATAACATCATAGAGATGCAATTCAGGTGTGGGACATGTAAGATAAACTGTGATTTATTTTAATTTTTTTTCTTTATTGATTTTTAGAGAGAGAAAGGGAGAGGGAGAGAGATAGATACATCAATGAGAGAGAACATCGACTGGCCACCTCCTGCATGCCCCCCACTGGAGATTTGGCCCACAACCTGAGCATGTGCCCTGACCAGGAATCGAACTGGCGACCTCTTGGTGCATGGGTCGATGCTCAACCACTGAGCCACACCAGCCGGGCTGTGGTTTATTTTAAGTTGAATTTATTGGGGTGACATTGGTTAATAAAATTATATAGGTTTCAATTGTATAATTCTATAAAACATCATCTGTATATTGTATTGTGTGTTCACTACCCAAAGTCAAGTCTCCTTCCGTCACCATTTATCCCTCCTTTACCCTCTTCTACCTGCCCCCACCCTATGTGGTTTCCTTAACAGTAATTTGAAGAAAACGAGAGAGGAGGAAAGGGAGGGGGACCTATAAAAGTGAAGGTATATACAATCACATCAACATATCAATGTGTATGTATGATACACATACATATCAACAACTGCAATATGCAGACTTTCTTTAGATCCTGCCAACAATCCCAAAGCCGCCCGAAACTCAATACAAGATGGTAATCGCTTTATTCTAGGCAGTTTGCGGCAGTACCAGCAAGGGTGAGGTGAGTGAGGTTGAGTAGTGCCAGCGCAGGGTCAAATCCTGTCTTTATTTAAAAGTTCGGTATTTTACTCATTATCAAGTCATGAGATATTTGGGGTATCAATTTTCTTTAATGTTGCTTTAAAATATCATTTTGATTACTGGGGTTTTTTGGCATCTCCTTAAATTTTGCTCCCAAGGGGAGTACCGCACCTTTATCCCGCCCAGAAAAGGACTCAGGACTGGAAACAAGTGGTTTCCATCGGGAGGTACAACCCCTGTCGGGGCCCCACGCCATGACCTCAGAGGCCCCTTCCAGGACCCATTATGAACTCCCTTAGACCCCGCCGTCCATTGACAGAGAATCCTGTCCCGCATCCCGGCGGCCCGGTTCGGCTTGGGCCTTGCTCTCTTTCCGGACGCTGTAAGACAAGCACCCACAGCAGGAAGCCGCCAACCCGGCGGGAGGGCGGGACAGGCTGAGGAGGAGCTGGGCGGCCCGCTGCGCGCGCCGCAAAGACCAGGAGCAAAACGGCCGCGGGGACGAAGAACCGGGAACCCGAGCGCGGGGACTGGACCGCGAGATCGTGGGGCCGGGGGGCTGGGGGCTCTCTCTCTCCGGGCACGAGGCCAAGTTGTCCGGTGCACGCCGGGAGCTGTAGTCCTCCCAGCCTCTGCAACCCACTCAGCGGGACTCGACCCTCGCCCAACTCCACCCCTCGGCGCCGACCTCCGCAACCGCGGATGGAGACATGTGCATGAACTCACCTCGGAAGCCACTTCGCCCGTCATGACTTCGGCCTCTCCAGCGCTTTGCTCAGGACGAAACAGGTCTCCGGTTCCTTCAGCCGCTGCGCAGCTGCTCCCGCCGTATTCGGCCCCGCAGCGACTTTGGAGCTTTCGCGCCTACCGTGGAGGTCCCGCCCGTGCCGATTTTCACCAATCCAGAGTTGGCTTTCTAATTGAGGCCACGCCCCCACTCCGTTCTACCAATCACGAGGCGCCTTCGGCCAGTCCTGCAAGCGCAATGTGGGTTGGGTTGGCGGGTCGCGGCTCCGCTTGTCAACTTAATCTGAGGGGGCAGGAGGTGTTCTGGCCGCTGGAGTTGTCGGGCCTTCTGGCTTAGCAAAATGGTACCATTCAAGGGGTGGACTTTGACCTTTGACCCTTGCCATTGTGCGATAGTTTCCACCGAGCAGCAATTTGAGGAGTAAGTTCCTGTTCCAGGCAGGAAGTAAGCTGGGAGAAGATCGTGGATACCAGAAGTCGTCTCTGACCTGTACTAGGATCCAGTGCCCTTGAGGATTTTCTCCGGGACCTCCATCCCTGGAACAGTTACATCCTACCTGCTCCTTCTTGTACATGGCTTCATGTCAGTGAACATCAAAATAGAAAAGTTTTGTGGGCTGCTCAGATACTAAAGAATATCCTTGGATAACCTTTAGAATTCTCCTTAATGATTCGGGGATGCAGAAAACACCCACTCATCCCACTCCTAGGTTCTTTGGGTAAGGCAGGAAAAAGGATAAAAGGTATGGAATCAGACTAATCGTAGACAATTCTAATCCCTTGTCACAGTGCTCACTACTATATTTTAGCCACTCCAGGTCCATTCTCTGTCTTTCCTTATCCTGTTCTCTCCAGGCAAGGCTGACTTCTCCCCCCTCTGCACTCCTGAGCTCCTTTGCCCTCTGGCTTTGGATTGAGTCAACTACTGGAAGGTACTTTACAAGATTACTATAAGGAGGAGATCAGAGGGCACGAAGAAAGAGTTCACTTCACCTCCCCAAGATCCTATCCACTGTTAAGGTGATCAGCTCATCACAATTTCCTATGGACTTTCTCGGTTTTAGCATTGAAAGACTCATCTCCCAGGAATCTCCTCAGTCCCAGGCAAACCAGGAATAGTTAGTCACCTTATTCATTGGCCTCCTCTTCCAAGTTTCCACCTTTAGCTGTGCTCAGAATTCTCATCTTCATTTCATCACCTCCTCACCAATTCTCAACCCACTTCTACCCCCAACACCAAGAGTCTATCATCCATTCTCTTCCCTCACATCTCAGCCTATCTCCCTTTTCACCCACTCTACTATTAATTTCTACATTGATCAGTCCCAAATATACATCTATAGCACTCCTCCCTCATATTTGGAGGGCTAACCTTTACCGGGGAGTTGTCCTGTGACAGAAACACTTGCAAGAATTTTGCAAACATTATTTTATTTAATCTTCAGAGTAACTTTTTAAGGTAAATAGTATTGCTATTTCAATTTTAGCAGATAAAGAAACTAAACCTTTAAAAGGCTAGTAACTGGGGTAGCCAATATTCAATCTGACTCCAGAGTTCATACGCCTCAGAAAGACCTTGCCTGAGCACCCTTCTGCATTGTCCCTCTGTCCCCTGTTTTGGTTTCCCTGATAATACTTATCTCTACCTAAAATTTTCTATTTGTATATTGTTGCTCCAAGAAGATAAGCACTTTTTTTTTTTTAACACCAGAACTTCACTATCTAGAATAATCGTTCTCAAAGCTGAGCATGCATCAGAATGATGTGAAGGGCTGGTAAAAACAGATTGTTGGACCCCACTCCCAGAGTTTCTGATTCAGTATGTCTAATGTGAAGCCTAAGAATTTGTATTTCTAACCAGTTTCCAGGTGATGATAATGCTGCTGATATGAAGACCATACTTTTGAGAACCACACTTTAGCACATACCTGGCTCATGTTAGGGAAATCAATATTTGTTGAACTAATTAATTCAGTCACATGTCAACTATATTATTATTCTTAAACCTCCCCCCCCCCCCGGAAGTAAATATATGAGATATATTTGGAATGAGCAGTCTGTATTCTGAATTTTGGTGAATGGCACCATAATCCATCACTCACCAATTCAGAAACCTGGGAGTCACCTTGACTCCTCTCTGTCTCTTGACTCTCAAGGTTAATCATCCAAAACGTTCTGTTTATGAAGTTGACAGATGGCCGCAAGGGAAAGATCTGAATGTTCACTCTGCAGGGATAAGCCTGAACTTGTCCCATAAATGGCTTTGTGACCTTGTGGAAGTCATTTAGCTTCTCAGAGCCTTGTTTTCTCCATTTGAAATGAGAAAACATTGGATTAGATCATGATTCTCAAATGGGTTTAATTGGTAGAGCACCTGGAAATAAGGTACTCTATAGGAAATATTTTATGATACTGATACATTTAATCTGGTCATATAAATTAGGAAACATTTTCACTAGTAGGATCTATTATTATATCATTCAAAATCAATGTAAAAAATCAATTTTGGCCAGGACAGTGTCGCTTAGTGGTTGAGTGTCAACCCATGGACCGAGAGGTCACCGGTTCAATTCCCAGTCAGGGTACATACCAAGGTTGTGGGCCAAATCCCCAGTGGGGGGCACGTAGGCAGTCAGTAAGTGTTCTCTCTCATCGATGTTTCTATCTCTCTCCCTCTCTCTCTAAAATCAATAAAGAAAAAAATCAATTTTGAAATTACATGTCTATGAAATAATAAGGCAAGTAATTTAACATGTTTAGCCCATTCCAAAGTTGTATTTGTTTGCTAGAAGGCAAACAAAAGCATCTTCCAAAGGCTTATGAAAGTCTGGAGGGAAAATGTTGATTAAATCATCTTTTAGTTGATCTCTTCTGAAAATTGAAAATGGCTACCATGTTAAATTTTTAGTAGTAGTACTCCTCTGGGGTAAGGGATGAGAACCACTTGCTTTCCTCAAGTCCTAGGCCACCAAGTCTTCATTCCTAGAAAAGCATTGCCACCTTGTGGCAGGACTTGGTCATGTCAGTTCACCTATCCTAAACCTTTTTTTTTTTTTTTTTTTCATCCTCACCCGAGGACATTTTTGCATTTATCTTCAGATAGAGCAGGAGGGAGAGAAAAGGAGTAAGAGAGAGAGAGAGAAACAAGGATGTGAGAGAGACACAGCGACTGATTGCCACCTGGACAACTCCAACCAGGGCCGGGAACAAACCACAACCGAGGTACGTGCCCTTAGCGGGAACCGAACCTGGGACTGTCTGGTCCACAGGCTAATGCTCTAACCGCTAAGCAAACTGGCCAGGGCAAGCTTTTTTTTTTTTATTTTAATTTAAAAGAGTTGTTTAAACTTTCCTTCAGTACAGTGAAATAATTGCATCTCCCAGGATCTGCTTTTTAAAAAATTCATACTTTAATTCCATGCAGTTATAAAGCTTCTTTTGGAGAGTGCCCTCCTTAAAGGCCAGGAATATTTTTCTTGTTTAATGTGGTACCCACTGACTTTTAAAAATGGTACAGGACCTGACACAAAGTGGGTGCTTAATAAATAATTGTGGAGCCCTGGCCAATTTGGCTCAGCAGTTGGAGCGTCGGCCTGTGGGCCAGAGAGTCCCGTGTTCGGTTCCTGGTAGGGGCACGTGCGAATGAATAAATAAATAAATAAATAAATAAATAAATAAATAATTGTGGAATAAATTATTAAAATACCATGGCCTAAAAAACAAAAACAAGAAACACCAGGGTCTTTTGCCAAGGCATGACAGCACACACACCATCAGTTTCTTATATGCAGAAGCTCCTTTTGGCAACCTAAAGTACCTATAAAATATTCATCCTCTCTTTCAACAAACCTTGAGCACCTATTTTAAGTCTATCCTAGACATGGAGAACAGGCGAGCAAACAAACTTGTATAATAGTGGAAGTATGTACAAGTAGTTGTGGGGCCCTGAGAGAGGGGCAACTGACTTTGCCTGGGGTAAATCAGGAGGAGATGACTCCTGAACTGAGTTTCAAAGATGGACTGGAGTTCTCCAGGCTGGCACAGGGAGGAGAAGGCATTCCAGGTATGTGTAGGGGCTTGATAAAGCATGTTGTATTTGGGGAACTGAAAGTAGGTCACTATGACTAGAGCACAGTGTGTGTGTGTGTGATGGGGGGTGGGGATGACCAGAATGAAGGCTGAAAGTTAAACAGGGAAGAAAAAGTCTAGAATGCTATGCTTAGAATTTAGTTTTCAGATGCTATGAATTGGGAGGTGGGAGGGTTGTTAAGAAGGAGAGCAACATGGTTAGATATATGTCTGAGAAAGATTATTCTGGTAGTGTCTGAAGGGTGGATTTGGAAGGCGATTAGACTGGAGGCAGGAAGGCCAGTTGTCTAGGTGGGAGATTATAAGGACCTGAACTAGGTCAACAATAGTAACAATGGAGAGGAAAAGACAGATTGGAAAAAAGAGACAATATTGACAGGGCTTGTGGGATGACTAACCTTGAGGGGCAAGGGACAGTGGAGAGAGTGTAACACTTATGACTTTCAGGTTTCTGGGTTAGTTGGGTGACAGATTATAGTGCTATTCACCAAAATTGTGAATATAGGTCACTAATTCTAAATAAAGACTCATTTTAGCTTGGTTCAAGTTAATACATGGAATAAAAGATTTTCCCTTCCGCCTGGCTGGTGTTGCTCAGTGGTTGAGCGTTGACCCATGCACCAGGAGGTCGCTGGTTCAATTCCCGATCAGGGCACATGCCCTGTTGTGGACCAAATCCCCAATGGGGTGCATGCAGAAGGCAGCCAGTTGATGTTCTCTCTCATTGATGTTTCTATCTCTCTCTCCTTCTCACTTCCTCTCTCTCTAAAATCAATAAAGAAAAAAAAAATTTTTCCCTTCCTAGCTCACCCCTGGCTATAAAATTGTCCAAATTGGAGCTCTCTCTCAGTTTCTCTGGTGACTGAAGAGGTGTTTCCCAAGCACAGGTTCATCTCTCTATTCCATTTCCAAACTGCCATCCAGGTAGCAACCAAAACTTTAATTCAGTAGCTTTTTGTATTCTATTTATATATTTCCTCTTTAGTTCCCTTTTTCTTTCTGGCCACCAACCCAGGAAAAATGTATAAGAAAAGTTCCTCTGCCCTGCTTTATTTGATTTTTTTCCCTCAGGTGTTTTGATTCAATTTTTGTAAAAACCCAAGTGTTTTCATGACCCAACCTTTGCCTGAAGCCCTAGGGAAACTTGATGACTTGGTGATGCCAGTAGTGTGTATGTGGACATTAACATCCTCAGGACTTGGTCAATTACATTTCAGTCACATGTACCTCAACCAGTCTAGGGAGACTCTACCCATATATGTATGTTTTGGGGGCAGGGGATTCTATCATAGGACAGAGTTTCTACTCCATTCCTACTTTGTGTTAAATTTTTAAATGAATGTTAATGCCTGACCCTCTTCAAGACATGCCAGATAATTCAACTGTACCTGGAGGGGCAGAGTCTTATAGAAATACAGTAACTCTTTCAAGCACAATATAGTTGGATTGGGAAAAAGAATACTTCCTAAGACAGGAGGTGGTACTAGACAAACAAAACAATATTGTTCCCACTATAGGCCCAAAGGATGGTTTTACTAGTGGTATTCAACCAGGGGATATATCAGAGTTGTCATAATGACCCTGCCTCTACTGGAATTTAGTGGGTAGGGCAAGGTTGCTAAATGTCAGTGAGAAACACTGAAATAAGCAAAGAGGAAGAGGGGGAGTATTTTAGGCAGGGAAAATGGAATGGGTAATGGCACAGAAACCTGAATGATGGTAAGGTTTTCAGGGAATTGCTCAACTAGTGGCTTTATGATGATGGAATGAAAGGTAGGGGATAAAATGTCAAGGTTGTTCAATTATATTTAACTCAGTAAGGATCTACAGAGTATCTTTTTGGGGCCAGAACAACTGCTAGATAATGGGACAGAGAGCGAGAAAAAAACAAGGTACATTCCTTTGAGGATAAAACACGTACACAAATAAATAAATTACAAAGCCTATTTTGATGAGTGCTACTGGAAAGATGGTATCTATGTTCTGGAAGGAGGATTATAGCAGACCTTGAATATGAAGTATGGAACTTTAGATAGGACAAAATGCAGTCATTCATTCACTCTACAAACCTTTATCGAGCATTGTGATAGATTGTTAGAATTGTCAGAGCTCTCTGTCCTCTCCCTTTTTCTTTCTTTTTTTTAAGTTTTTTATCTTTATTGTTGAATGTATTACAGATGTTCCTCATTTTTCCCCCAATGACCCCCTCCTCCCCACTTCCACCCCCCTCCTGCCTTTTCCCACACTGTTGTCTCTGTCCATTGGTTATGCATATAAGTTCTTTGGTTTATTTCTTCCCACCCCCAACCACCTTCTCTTTGAGGTTTGTCAGTCTAGCAACCAATTTGTTCTTCTTATTCCCTTCACCTTTTTCACTCATTCCCCTGAACCCCCTCCCATCTGGCAACCAACAAAATGTTCTCTGTATCTATGAGAATGTTTCTGTTCTGCCTGTTCATTTTGTTTGTAGATTCCATTGTCGATAGATATGTATTCATTGCCATTTTGTTTGTTCATATATTTTATCTTTTTCTTCAAAAAGACCCTTCAACATTTCATATAATAACAGTTTGGTGGTGATGAACTCCTTTAGCTTTTTCTTGTCTGGGAAACTCTTTATATGGCCATCGATTCTAAATGACAGCTTTGCAGGATAGAGTAATCTTGGTTGTAGGTTCTTGCTTTTCATCACTCTGCATATTTCTTGCCACTCCCTTCTGCCTGCAAAGTTGCTTTTGAGAAATCAGCTGACAGCCTTATGGGAACTCCCTTGTAGGTAACTAATTGCCTTTCTCTTGCTGCTTTTAAGATTCTGTCTTTGTCTTGAACCTTTTGCATTTTGATGATGATGTGTCTTGGTGTGGGCCTCTTGGTGTGGGCCTCTTGGGGTTCATCTTGTTTGGGACTCTCTGTGCTTCCTGGACTTGTATGTCTGTTTCCTTCACCAAGTTAGGGAAGGTTTCTGCCATTATTGTTTCAAATAGATTTTTGATTTCTTGTTCTCTCTCTTCTCCTTCTGGCACCCCCAAGATGTGAATGTTGGCACGCTTGAAGTTGTCCCAGAGGCTCCCTACACTCTTCTCATTTTTTTGGATTTTTTCTTTTTCTTTTTGCTGTTCTGATTGGGTGTTTTTTGCTTCCTTATATTCCAAATCGATGGTTTGCTTCTTGGCTTTACCTACTCTACTATTGAATTTATGCAAATTATTCTTTATTTCAGTTAGTGTCTCCTTCATTTCTGACTGGTCCTTTTTTATGCTCTTGAGGCCCTCATTAAGTTCACTGAGGTTCTCACTGAGTTCATTGAGTATTCTTATAAGCAGTATTTTGAACTCAGCATCTGTTAGATTGCTTATCTCCATTTTGCTTAGTTCTTTTCCTGAAGATTTTTTCTGTTCTTTCATTTGGGACCTGTTTCTTTGTCTCCTCATTATGGCTGCCTCCCTGTGTTTGTTTCTGTGTATTATTTAACAAGAGATATGGGGCTAGCTGAGACCAGATGATGCTTGTGTAATTTAGGAAAATCTGAAGCAGGATCCAAGACAGGCCAATACTATGGTAAAGCAACTGGCAACAGCTTGGGTGGGCCTGAAAGTTGGGTGGGGTGGGGCAGGGCCTCAGGGAGTCACCAGGGTGGGGCTACCAGTGTGAGCCAGGTTGCTGGAGTCCCAGATATGGCGGCTTTCTGCTGCCCCAGGGCAGGGCTCACCAAAGGAACAAAGGCCTCTGACAGCACATTTGTCCTGGAGAAAGCCCCCTCTCCAGCCCTCACTCCAATACCAAACAGCTCAATTCTTCACTGTATGTCTCTGGCGCCCCTTGAGCTGCCTCCCCTCCAAGCTTAGAGGGAGTGAGTCTGATAAGTCTGTGTGCGGGCCCTTTAAGAGGAGCTGCCTGAGGCTCCAGCTGCCTCAGCTTCCCTGAGCCTCAGTTCCCACTGGTTTTTCCAGCCAGAAGTGATGGGGATTCTCTTCCTGGCACTGGAAACCTGAGCGAGGCCCCTTAATCCTCAGAGAGGACCTTCCCAGTCGAGGTATCCTCCTGATTTTTATCAGCCACACGTGGGTGTGGGACCAGCCGGTTTGCCTCCGCCCCTCCTACCAGTCTCCCTGTGGCTGCTTCTTTAATTCCGTAGTTGTAGGACTTCCATTCAGCTTGATTTCAGGTGGTTTTGAATAATGGTTGTTCTGTAGTTTAGTTGTAACTTTGATGTGGTTGTGGGTGGACTCGATACTGCGTTTACCTACGCTGCCATCTTGACCGGAAGTCGTCCTCTCCCTTTTTCAATGTGATCTTGCTACAAGTTCCATCTAATTCTCAATCTCTTAAATATGAGCTCTCCTTGTTACTTGCATTGATCAACAGAATATAGTGAAAGTAACATTGTATATAAGGAGCTTTGCAGCTTTCACCTTCATTATTTGAGAATACTGCTAACATCATTTAAGAAACCCAAGGTATCTTGTTGGATGGGCCACATAGAGGAGATTCAAGGCACTTCAGCCAACAGCTAACTTTCAGACTCAACCATCTTGGACTATTCAGCCACACTGAGCCTCTGAGCCTCCTGGTGAATGCAGCCATGTGAGTGACCAAAGATGAGACCAAGAGAAGAACTGACCAACTAGCTTGGCTAACTTACAGAATTGTTGGCAAATACATGAGCCACTCACTACATTTTAGTATGGTTTGTTTTGCAGCAATAAACCACTGAAACAAGCTCCTACCATGGATCAGGTATAGAGCATACAGTTTTAAACAAAGTTTTTACTCTTATGGAAATTATATTCTTGTAGTAGAAGATAGACAATAAGCAAGTAAATAAATATGTAATGTCAGGTAATTCTGGTGGTGTTTTGAAGAAAAATAAGAGGATAGACCCCAAATAGCCAAAGCAATCTTGAGAAAGAACAAAACTGAAAGCACCGTGCTCTCTGATTTCAAATTATATTACAAAGCTATAGTAATCAAACCAGTATGCTATTGGCATAAAAACAAACACATAGATAAATGGAACAGAATAGAGAGCCCAGAAATAAACTTGTGTACACAGAGTCCATTAACTTACAACAAAGGAACTAGAAGTGTACAATGAGGAAAGAACAGTGTCTTCAATAAATGATGTTGGGAAAACAGGACAGCTAGTTTGGCTCAGCAGTTGAGCGTTGGCCTTTGGACCAGAGAATCCCAGGTTTGGTTCCTGCTAGGGGCGGGGCAGGGGAGGGGCGGGGCAGGGGAAGGACAGGGGAGGGATAGGGGAGGAGCTGGGGAGGGGCAAGGGAGTGATAGGGGAGGGGCAGAGGAGGGGGAGGGGAGTGGTAGGGGAGGGGCCGGGGCGGGACAGGGGAGGGGCAGGGGAGGGGCCGGGGAGTGACAGGGAAGGGGCCGGGGAGGGACAGGGGAGTGGTAGGGGAAGGGCAGGGGAGGGGCAGGGGAAGGGCCGGGGAGGGGCCGGGGAGGGTCAGGGGAGTGGTAGGGGAGGAGCCGGGGAGGAGCTGGGGCGGGACAGGGGAGTGGTAAGGGAGGAGCCGGGGAGGAGCCGTGGAGGGGCAGGGGACGGACAGGGGAGGAGCCGGGGAGGGGCAGGGGAGGGGCAGGGGAAGGGCAGGGGAGTGATGGGGAGTGGTAGGGGAGGAGCAGTGAAGGGGGACGTCAGATCAAAAACCTATTGAAAGAGCAAACAGGCAGGACAGGCAGGAGGGCCTGGCCTCAGCTGTCGACAGGTGTGGAAGATGCTCCGGACTTGCTTGCCCCTCAAGAATAAAATGGAGAGGAAAGAGCTCCATACCCGCGATTTTCCACCCTTTCCTCTCACAGCACATAAACTAATGACTAAAATTCTGCAGTGCACCGAAAACCTATTTTTTGCTGATCTGACCAAAAATGGGTATAATTTTGGTCCATTCACACCGGATGGCTATTTTGTGTTTGCTGTGGTCATGTTTTGTGTTTGGCAGTCTAAGGGAAAGGAGGTCCATGCCCCGAGTAACTGTCAGCTAGGACGTGTTTTAAATATCCCTCAGCACAAGGTGGAAACTCCCCACGGCCCCGCCACGCCTCGGGGAGGCGGACTCCTGCGCCCCTGCTGTGACGAATGTGCCAGGGTGAAGAGCGCTGGTTATCACGTACTATGGACGTACCAGGGCTGTGCCAGGCACCGTGCCAAGTACTCGACACGCACAACCTCATGGACTCCTCAGGACACCCCTTTCAGAGACAGAAAACGGATTCATAATCAGGCCCTGTCATTCTCTCTTTGCAGTAGTGAAATCCAGACCTCTGTAGACGACAGTGACCCCAAGTTCCTCTTCTCTTACCTCCCAGTGGGCTTGCAGCTCGCGTGGAAACTGAACCTCAGGAATGTTTTCCTAAGCTAGATAAACACACTCAACTCCCACCTGCGTCCCACCAGGAGGTACTAGGTCTGACCCGATAGGAACTCAAGAACAAACCAGTAAATGTGGCAGGAGCAGGTGAATATTGAAATACCAGAGTGAGTATTGAAAAAGGCTGGGATAGAACAGCTGGGCTCTAACAGGGGGAACCCACGTGTGAGATGGCAGGGCGGAGGGAACGGGATTCACCGGAATGAGCAAGCGTGGTCCAGGTGCCCAGTCTGCCTGGTTGGGGTGGGTGTACTTTACCCGAAATAGTTCTCAAATTCACTAATCATCAGGAAAATGCAAATAAAAACCACAATGAGATATCACCTCGTACCTGTTAGAACGGCTATCATCAAATGACAAGAAATAACAAGTATTAGTATGTGGAGAAAAGGGAACTTTTGTGTACCATTGGTGGGAATGTAAATTGGTGCAGCCACTATGGAAAACAGTATGGAGATTTTTCAAAAAATTAAAAATAGAACTACCATATTACCTCTGGGTGTTTATCAGAAGAAATGAAAACACTAACTTGAAAATATATATGCACCCGCATGATCACTGCAGCACTATGTACAATAGCCAAGATATGAAAGCAACCTAATTATCCATCAATTGATGAGTGAATAAAGAAGATGTGGTATATATATATAATTTTTTGGGGCCATAAAAAGAAATGAAGCCCTGGCTGATGTGACTCAGTGGTTAGAGTGTCGGCCCTAGCACTAAAGGGTCACAGGTTCTATTCCCAGTCAAATGCACATAACTGGGTTACAGGTTCAATCCCCAGCCTGGTCAGTCAGGGCACAAGTGGAAGGCAACCAATTGATGTGTTTCTTTCACATCGATGTCTCTCTCTTCCACTCTCTCTAAAAATCAATGGGAAAAATATCCTTGGGTGAGGATTAACAACGACAAAAAAGAATGAAATCTTGACATTTACAACAACAGGAATGGACCTTGAGGACATTGTGCTAAGTGAAATAAATCAGAAAGATAAACTATCACATGATTTTACTTATTTGTGGAAATCTAAAAAAACAAACTGAGCTCATACATACAGAGAACAGATTGGTGGTTGCCAGAGGCAGAGGATGGAGGGTGGGCAAAATGGTTGAATGGAATCAAAAGGTACAAACTTCCAGTTATAAAATAAGTCATGGGGATGTACTATACAGCATGGTGACTATAGTTAATAATACTGTATTGCATATTTCAAAGTTGCTAATAGAGGAAGTAGATCTTAAAAGTTCTCACACAAAAAAAATTTCTAACTATGTATGGTGACAGATGTTACCCAGACTTTAAATGGTGATCATTTCAGGATATATACAAATATTGAGACATTTTGTTGTGTACTTGAAATATACTGTTATAAGTCAATTACACCTCAATAATTTTTTAAATGTTTATTTAAAAAGAGCCCTGGCCGGTTTGGCTCAGCGGTTGGAGTGTCGGCCTGCGGTCCAGAGAGACCCGGGTTCGGTTCCCGCTAGGGGCGCGTGCCTCGGTTGCAGTTTGTCCCCGGCCCTGGTCGGTTGTGCGGGTGGCAGCCACTCGATGTGTCCCTTTCACATCAGTGTTTCTCTCTCTCTCTCTCTCTCTCTCTCTCTCTCTCTCTCCCTCTCTCTCTCTCCCTCCTTCCCTCCCTCCCACTCTATCTGAGCAAAGAATGGAGAAGTGTCCTCAGGTGAGGATTAAAAAAAAAAAGAGTTGCTATTTTTAAAATATTTTTTTCTTTATTGATTTTTTTAGAGAGAGAGATAGAAACTTCGATGAGAGAGAACATCAATTAGCTGTCTCCTGCATGCCCCCCACTGGGGATCAGGCCCACAACCTGGGCATGTTCCCTGACCGGGAATCAAACTGCCAACCTCTTGGTGCATGGGTCGATACTCAACCACCGAGCCACACAGGCCAGGCAAGAGCTGCTATTTTAGAAAAATAAATCTTTTGAAGAAAATATTATTTTTCCTTAAAAAAAAAAAAAATTTTATGCTTGATGACCCTCTAGCAACTATCAGTAAGTTTTTTCATAATCCTAACCCAGATACTTCTAATTGCATTAAAATCCATTTATAGGGTCATGTAAGAAACTTTAGAAGTCAGCTCATCTTATCTCTTCACTTAAAATAAACTGAACCTCAGAAAAGGTGTTATGTTATCTGTAATTTACTTGTATTAACTATTATGGCATATTATATAATATAAAATTATATATGTTAAGCATATATATGAAAACATAAGACTAGAAAGTTTTATATAGATGTATGTTAACTAGTTTTAGTGAACACCCTGGAGGCTATTAGTTAATGTTGGAAGTACCCTAATAAGAAATATACACTCTAGGAGTGTATATCTGTTAATATCTGAAAAACTCTAATCAATGGTCCATATTCCATCCTTGGCTGGTTTGGCTAAGCAGTTAGAGCATCAGCCTTCAGACCAAAGGGTCGTGGGTTTGATTCCCAGTTGTGGTTTTGCAGGTCATGCTGGAGGCAACCAATTGATGTGTCTCTCTCACATGATGTTTCTCCCTCCTTCCCTTCTTCCCTTCCACTCTATCTAAAAATCAAAGGAAAAGTATCCTCGGATGAGGATTAACAAAAACAAAGAGAGTCCATATTCCAGTAGCAGCTACAAGAACTTCAATTATATCTCCAATCAACACTAAAAGGCTGTTAAATATGGTTGGATGCTAGATATGGTTTTCATGGATAAAATGAGTGGTGTCAAGATATGTGATTTGGCCAAAAGTATTGTACATGCACCTCTACCCTTGCCTGGCCAAGAGATGAGACTCTAGTCTCATCTACTAGGTTCAGCAACTATGAGCCCAGCAACTAGGTTCTTCAGAGTGATGTTATGGGCTTAGGATCTATTCTGTCTTTTTCTCCCCATTTAGTGGAGGAGCCTTTTACCTGATTCCAACTAGCAGGTGAATTACAAATATTCTGACTAGAATTCTGCTGCTAGAATATCTTATTTACCTAAAGTAAACCTTTCACGCAAGGTGCTTGGCAAAGCGTCTAAAAAGATTATGAACTGGGACTTCATTGAGCTTACAAGTTGTATGACCGGTTTTACCTGCATGTTCATAAATATTTGAGCATGTGGCAGATTTCAGTGTGGGACTTGCTTTCATTGTAACACACTACTTGGTAATAAGTCTTGGGGAAGGAATATGTGACCCATCTCTTACTGTTGAAGGCTGCTGATATCTGCCCCTCAACCCTGCAATAACAGCTAAATAAAAACCCACTCAATAATTAATAAGTGTTTATTAATATAATTAATAAATAAGCAAATTGGCTTTGGTCCATTTGCCACAAAAGTTAATTTCCTAAGATCTATAACAAATTGATTCTTGCCACCATTAAATGCAAAACAAATCATTTGCACCCACATTAATGAAAAGAGAAGCCAACCAATGTTGATTCAAGGTAGACAATACAATGTTTTAGGAAGTTAGCTTACTGCAGTCTAGAGAATGGTTTGGGAAGAGCAACTGGAGACAGTGAGGAGATTGTTGCTATAACCCAGGTGAGGCAAGAGTCAGAGGTGCAACATGGTGCAATAGAACAAGCCTGTGCACTGGCATCAGAGAGATCCATTTATCAGTCACATAACTGTGGGGAAGCCACTTCTCTGTTCTCAGATTCAACTTTCCCCCAATGAAATAACAATTAAATGAGATGGTAACTTATTGGCATGCAGTAGTTGCTAAATAAGTGCTAATTCCTTTCACTACCATTAAACCATAAGATGGAATGAATGCAGAAAGACTCGTCTAAGCCTAAGCAAGGGCTTTAAGCTCTTCCTGTTACCAAACATTAGAAGCAAACTTTGGACTACAATTTGCTAGAATTTTCTTTCTCTTCTTGCCTGACAAGATCATTTCAAGTCAACAAGCTTTTGCTCAGCAGAGCACTTAGTTCTATTCACAGAACAGAGATGATAAAGAAGTGAAGATGTCAAGGAGCTTCCAGTCTTAATATTCTTTTTCAATCTGTTGATATTTTAGTTTCCCTGCCTCTGACCTACCTTTAGCTTTCCCAATACATGACATCAGATTCAACTATTATTTTTGAAAAGGGACTGATACACCAGGCAGTATATTAGACCCTTCTTATACATTACTTAATCAACACAACAAACCTACAAAATAGATACCATTATTATCCCCATTTTTATAAGTGGAAACTAAGACCCAGAGAAGAAAAATGAGTTTTATTTCTCAGGATCACATAGCTAAATAATAGTTTAGCTAGGATTCAAATCTAGTATCTCTAACACCAAGTCCAGTGCTCTTTACACTGTTCCAGGATGTTTCTTTTTTGTATTTAAAGATGGGTGATCTTGCCCTGGCCAGTTTGGCTCAGTGGTTAGAGTGTCAGCCCACGAACCAGAGAGTCCTGGGTTTGGTTCCCACTAAGGGCACGTACCTCAGTTGCAGTTCATCCCCGGCCCCTGTTGGGGTCATGTGGGTGGCAACTAGTCGATGTGGCTCTCTCACATCGATGTTTTTCTCTCTCTTCCCCCCTCTCTCCCTCCTGCTCTATCTGAAGATAAATACAAAAATGTCCTTGGGTGAGGATAAAAAAAAAAAAAAAAGATGTGTGACCTTGTCTTATTAAAAGATATCAACTCTGTAACAAAGGCCAAGTTTTTAGGAGGCTATTAGATGTGAGTTCCCAACATAAGAATATGTATTTGTTAAATAAGGCCAGATGCTCCCAGTATTGCTTTGGAAAATCACCAAATGAAACATCTGGCATAGCAATGCTATAATATCTCCTTCTCATGGAAGCAAATGAGACCTTTACATTATCACCATAAATCAAGGTATGGCTATCACAGTCTACCTTCAAATAATATTTTACTCTTTTTATGAATAATGTAAGAAACCTTGCAAGAGTATAATTTCATTTACCAACCTCTGCCCTTTGAATCCTTGTTATATATTTATAAATCCCACAATATATTATACACACACACATAACATATATGCATTTATAAATATAATTAGAGATAATTTCTGAAAATCCAGAAATTTACCATTTGTGGTGCTCTTTATTGCCTCCTACAGATCTGAATTTTCATCCAGTATCATTTCCCATTGGCTTCTAGAATTTCTTTTAGCATTTCTTGTAATGCAGATCTTCCTGAAACAAATGATCTCAGCTTTTGTCTATCTGCAAATGTTTTTATTTCATCTTTATTTTTTGTTTTGTTTTGTTAATCTTCACCCAAGAATATTTTTTCATCGATTCTTAGAGAGAGTGGAAGGGAGAGAGGAAAGGAAGGGGAGAGAGAGACAGAAACAGAGACAGAAAGAGATTTGTTGTTCCGTTTATTTATGCATTCTTTGGTTACTTTTTTTTTTTTAATCCTCACCCGAGTACATTTTTTTTTTTTTTTTTTTTTGCATTTATCTTCAGATAGAGCGGGAGGGAGAGAGAGAGGAAGAGAGAGAGAAACATCAGTGTGAGAGAGACACATAGAGTGGCTGTCACCCACACGGCCCCAAATGGGGCTAGAGACAAACAGCAACTGAGGTACTTGCCCTTAGTGGGAACCGAACCCGGGACTCTCTGGTTCACAGTCCGACACTCTAACCGCTGAGCCAAACCAGTCGGGGCCATTGGTTACTTCTTGTATGTGCCCTGACCCGGGATCAAACCCTTAACCTTGGTGTATTGGGATGACACTCTAACCAACTGAGCTACCCAGCCAGGCAATAAGTTTTAATTATATGTTTTTGTGTAAAAGAACTGTAGAAATCAACATAAATAGAAAAGTGCAAACCCCTTTATGTCAGTTCACTAGTGTGGGGAAATCAGTCAATCCATCCTATAGTTGAGTGGGGTCTGAGCTTTATTGCAGCTCTAATTAGATTCAGGTCACTGCTGGTTTCAAATGTTTTTGGTTGCCCCGGCCGGTTTGGCTCAGCGGTTGGAGCGTCGGCCTGCGGTACAGAGAGACCCGGGTTCGGTTCCCGCTAAGGGCACGTACCTCGGTTGCAGTTTGTCCCCGGCCCTGGTTGGTTGTGCGGGTGGCGGCCACTCGATGTGTCCCTTCACATCGATGTTTCTGTCTCTCTCTCTTCCTCTCTCTCCCTCCCGCTCTGTCTGAACAGAAAATGGAAAAATGTCCTCGGGTGAGGATAAAAAAAAAATCTCTCAAATGTTTTTGGTTGGTTGGCTGGTTGGTTTCAAATATTTTGAGGGTAGAGCAGGACTTTCCCTTCAGCAGGGCTTGGACTCTGAGCTTCAGCAATATTCTAGTAAACTCTTTATGCTTTAAGCCAGTTTCCAGATTTCTAAACTGTGAAAGATCACTTCCGACTTTACAATTTGGCAGCTAGATTTAGGAGATACTGGAGATTTAGTCTCATGCCTGATTTTCTATGCCTTGGGAGATCTCTCTCCACCCCGCTGCCCTGTTCCAGCTTTTGCAAGCTGTCTATGGTACCCTTGATTAAGGTCTGCAGTCTCCCAGCTCACTTTTTTTTTTTTTTTAATCCTCACCCAAGGACATTTTTTCATTTTTTGTTCAGATAGAGTGGGAGGGAAAGAGAGAAACATCGACGTGAAAGGGACACATTGAGTGGTTGCCACCCACACAACCCAGCCAGGGTCAGGGACAAACTGCAACCGAGGTACATGCCCTTAGCGTTAACCGAACCCGGGTCTCTCTGGACCGCAGGCCGACGCTCTAACCGCTGAGCCAAACCGGCCAGGGCTCACTTTTTTTTTAATGGTTACATTCATAAATAGACTACTAAAAGACTTTTCCCTTTATATCCCAAATAAGAAAAAATGAAATTGTAACTGAATTTCACTATGGGCCCACAAACTCTGCCCTGGGGAAAATAATGAAAATGATCAGAATGAACTTCTTTCTTGTTAGAACTGCAACCCAGACCAAGTGCTTCAGTACCCAGAGACTCTGTTGCAAGGTTGCAGGCATGAACCTCATCACTGACCCCCAACTATAGAGAAGCAACATCACCTTGGGGTTCAAGACTATCCAGATGGTTGAAGAATCCTATTTTTAAACAGAAGGCTAAAGTCAGAGAGGCTACCAACAAGATATGGTTTGGGTATTAAATATAATAATAAATAAATGATATGAAAAGACTGATTGGATTCTGAAGCTTGGTGTCCTAAATTTTTGTCTAATGAGATAAAGAAAGCAAATACTATCTAGCTCTGAGAGGCAGGATAGCCTAGTTGTTAAGTATCTAGGCTCTAGAGTTAGAATGCTTAGATTCAATTATCTTCATCTTATCCTTGTATTTAACTCCTCTGTGTTTGTTTTTTTAGTGGTAAATTGGAGATAATGGTAGTACCTACCTCATAGGGTTACTGAGGATTATGTAGTTAGTATATAATTATTTTTAAAAGTTAATATAGAATAGTACTGGGTCATAACAAACATTACAAAAATGTTTTCAATTACCATTAGCACTAATGTTGGCAGATTCAGAAACACCAGGATGTGTAGACAGTAATATAAATTAAAATTTGTGGCCCAAAGCATCCCTACCCATTATATATATATATATATATATATACACACACACACACACACACTCAGCCCAAAGTTTCCAAATATTTTTCCCATATAACTTGTATATTTCTTTTCATAACTACCCTCCTTTCAGGACTTTAATACAGTTGTGCATATATCCCCCTGTGTGGATATCATGGACGTATAAAGCTTAACAACAGGGAGGAGTCAACCTGAGTTGGCTCCTTTGCAAGTAGGACATGCCCTCCACAGTCAGGTAGCTGGAAAATTGGATGGATGGACCAGGTAGAAATACTTCGGATCCAATTCTAGCCTCTGGGACAAAGAAAACAAGAGACACTCTGGAAGACCAGAGGCACCAAACACTCTAAGGAATGTGGCTTCTCAAGGAAATAACTTACATCTCTCCTGAAATACTGGTCCCAGAGCCTAGAAGAGTACTACTCATTCAATGGTCTCAAAAATATTGTTGTTGAGAAGGAAAAATAGTAGTTTGAATGCATATATTCATCTCTTCTCCTTCTTGGCGCCCCACAAAAACAAGAGCAAGTGAATAAACCCACAAGAATAGAGTGGAAGAAGAGACCCCAGAGGATGAGAAGATGGAAAGCCTATTGAAAAAATTAGCAGGAAGCTACATACCAAGTGTCTGCAGAGGTGGTGCCAATGAGAAGAAAGCCATTTCCTGCCATGGAACTCCAGCTCAGCTTAAGTTCTAGAGGACCCAGAAACTGGGGAAGAAAGACCCAGGAAGAAGAATGGGTTGAAGACAAAGAATTGGATGAAAGTCTCTATAAGGTTTCAATTACCTCAGGTCCCCTCTACAATCTTGTACCTGTCAGAGGATTACTCCTCCCTGGCAGAAGTCTGGAGGTTTAGTCGGTGGAGCAATGGAACCAGAGATGTGCCTTACTAGAAAAAGGAAGATTCACTGGAAGTCTACCTACTGAACAAAGAGAAACACACTTCTCTATCCACTCTCACCCCATTCACATATTCTCCTTATTTGGTGGCTAGGCTACTCCCTCCCTAGGACTGAAAATGGTGGATTTTACTCTGGAGAAACTGACAGAAAAATGACCTAAAGTTATAGTTTCTATTATGAAAGCCTCCAGTGACAGACTCCACACATGGATCCAGAATTCAAATTAACCTTTTAATACCTGACTCTTCAATGTGAGTGGGCAAAAAGGGTCACAAGACATTTGTTAAAAGCCTCCAAAATAAATGAGGGAAACTAAAACAAAGAGAAGGAACTAACATAACATTTTTCTCCCTTTCACACACATTTCCTCCTACATCATTGCCTAGTCCTTCTCAGTCTTCTTCGTGGAATTCTCATTTTCTTGACCTTTATATGTTACAGTGCCCAGGACCCTGCCAACATCAGGACCTCTCTTCTAATCCATCTATATTCACTCCTTTAGTGATATCATCCAGCCTTGTGGCTTTAATATTATCTATGTGCTCTTGACTCCCAGGTGTATATCTCTATACCAATCTCTCCCCTGGCTCCAGACTGTATATCTCTAAGCCTACTCAGACTCTCCATTTGGTGACCTAATGGGCACCTCAAAACTAATGTGTTCAAAATGTACTGCTGATCTTCCCCTCAAGAATCCGCACCTGCCAAAATCTCCCACATCTTTATAAATGTCGACTGATGAGTAAATAAATTTTAATAAATGTCTTTCCAGTTGCTTAAGCTGAAAACCTTGTGTATTCATTTGGGTTTCCTTAAAAGCAGCCTCTAAGATAAGGATTCAAGTACAGGCCGTCTATTTTAGAGACGCAGGGAGAGGCCACTGGTAGGAGAGTGAGAGTGCTATATGAAATAAAAGGCAGCCAATAAAGATATGTTGTTAAGCCAGCTACCACTGATTGCCTGGAGTTTATCTTGTAGGAAACAATGTAAAACAATGTGTCAGAATTGTCCTAGGCTGGGGTATTTATACCTCAACTCCTTGGAATCACTGGTGGAAGGCTTCCCTTAGGTGAGGTTAATTTCCCAGGACTTCTAGTCTAAGGTAGGAATTGTTAGAGTGGCTTTCCTTTTGAACTTCTGGGAAAAGGCCTCAGGCATAGAGATACAGACATCTGGATCACTAACAGCACTGAAACTTTGGAATTATCCTTAACGCTTCTCCATTTTTTTTTTTTTATTCTCACCCGAGGACATTTTTCTTTTTTTTTTCTTTTTTTAGTTTAAATGTCATTTTATTTATTTATTGATTGATTGATTGATTAATTTTTGTTACAGATGATTCTCCTTTTTTTCCCCACTGATTCCCCCCTTCCCCTCCCCTCCCTGCCCCTTCCCCAGATTGTTGTCCATGTCCACTGTTCATGCATACATGCGTATAAGTTCTGTGGTTCATCCCTCCCCCAACTCCCCACTCCTTAGGGGATTGTCAGTCCGTACCCCGCTTCCGCGTCACCCGAGGACATTTTTCCATTTTTTGTACAGATAGAGTGGGAGGGAGAGAGAGGAAGAGAGAGAGAGGGAAACATCGATGTGAAAGGGACACATCGAGTGGCTGCCACCCGCACGACCAACCAGGGCCAGGGACAAACTGCAACCGAGGCACGCGCCCTTAGCGGGAACCGAACCCGGGTCTCTCCGGACCGCAGGTGGACGCTCTAACCGCTGAGCCAAACCGGCCAGGGCCGCTTCTCCATTTTTATATTCCCATATTCAGTCCATCAGCAGATTGTCTTCAAAACATAGCCAGTGTCCACAGCTACTACCTTTACCTGGATCATTGCAATAGCTTGCTTCCTGGTCTCCCATTCCTCCCTTTGCTCCCTGTATTAGTTTCCTAGGGTAACCATAACAAAATGCCAAAAGCTGGGTGGCTTAAAACAACAGAAATGTATTGTCTCACAATTCTGGGGGGTATAAGGTGTCAGCAGGGCCATGAAAACTGTAGTGGAAGCCATTATTGCCTCTTTCTAGCTTCAGGTGGTTTGTGGACAATCTTTGATATTCCTTGGCTTTTAGATGCATCACTCTAATCCTCCATCTTTACATGGTGTTTTCCCTGTGTCTCTTTATAGTCTTTTCTCTGTGCATGTGTGTGTCGGTGTCCAAATTACCCTTTTGGACATTCAGTCATATTGGATTAGGGCTCATTCTAATGACCTCATCTTAACTTGACTACATCTGCAAATACCCTATTTCCAAATAAAGTCACAATCTGAGATACTGGGGGTTAGGATTTCAACGCATCTTTTTTGGGGGGAAGACACAACATAGCCCATAGAACTATCACACCCCCCCATAGTCTATTGTGATTCTTTTAAAGCTCAAGGTTAAATTATCTCAGCACAGTACCTTTTAATGGTTTTTCAACTTATTCAGAGTAAAAGCCCCGATTCCTAAAATGGTCTTCAAAGCCTTAATTATCAGCATGCACATCACCTACTCTCTGACTTCATCTCTTACACTTACCTTGTTCAATCAATTTCAGCTTACTGTCCTATGCTCCAACAGAAGATCAAGTGAAAGTCTGTGTACTGAATGATGATACACTCTGCCTCCTTTCCTCACTCGGTTTTGAGAATACTAGCAGCCAAGTTTGCATCTCCCAGTTTGAAGATTGGAAGGTCTTCCCTAGGGAAAACGAACATGCCAAGAGAAAAGCCTATAAACTCAAAACCACAATGAGATATCACCTCACACCTTTTAGAATGGCTATCATCAAACAGACAAGAGATAACACGTGTTGGCGAGGATGTAGAGAAAAGGGAACCCTTGTGCACTCTTGGTGGGAATGTAAATTGGTATAGCCACTATGGAAAACAGTATGGAGTTTCTTCAAAAATATGAAAAATAGAACTACCATATGATCCAGAAATTTAATTTCTGGGTATCTATCTGAAGAAAATGAAAATACTAACTCAAAAAAGAAACATATATACAGAATGGAATAGTATTTAGTCATAAAAAGACTATATTTTCAACAACACAGATGTTGAGGTAATACCTCATAATACATTGAGGGTAGTATGCTAAGTGAAATAAGTCAGACAGAGAAAGACAAATACTGTGGGGTTAGAATATATATATATTTTTCAAATGGATAGCCAGTTATGCCAACAGCATTTGTTATAGCCATTATTTTTTCCCTCTCTAATTTAAAATGCCATACTTTTCATGCATTAAATTCTAACAAAGATTTTATATATATATAAAAAATAGAGTATCCTCTCTCTCTCTCTCTAATATATATATATATTAGAGAGAGAGAGAGAGAGAGAGAGAGAGAGGATACTCTATTTTTTTTTTATCCTCACCTGAGGACATTTTTGCATTTATCTTCAGGTAGAGGGAGAGAGAGAGAGGGAGAGAAACAATGATGTGAGAGAGACTCATCGACTGGCTGCCACCCACACGACCCCAACTGAGGCCAGGGACAAACTGCAACCGAGATATGTGCCCTTAGTGGGAACCGAACCCGGGACTCTCTGGTCCGCAGGACAACGCTCTAACCACTGAGCAAACTGGCCAGGGCTATTTTTTTTTTTAATGCTCAGATATTTTTGGATCAGTAATATTCTAATTGAATAATTATAGCTTCATAACACATTTTGATATCTGATATGGTAATTTCTTCCTCTTATTTAGTCAATATTCTTGGCTATTCTTACATTAATTTTGGTTAACCTGCTAGATTTTATTTTAAATATTTTGCCTATTTTAAATATATTTAGTATTTATTTAAATCTATTAAAATATTTAGTCTATTTTAAAAATAGATTAATTTGGGTGTAAATGGCATCTTTAAAATAAATGGCCTCCCATATGTCTTGATTTATTTGGCTCTTCATTTATATCTGAGAGTAAAGCTTTGTAATTTTATTCATATAGGACTTTCATATTTCTTGTTGTTTATTTCTTGCTTCTTTATAGATTTTGCAGCAATTGTGAATTGATTTTTTTCCATGACATATTCTAATAAGTTATCACTGGTCTGTAGGAAAGCTATCGATTTCTTTCTTTTTTTTTTTTTTCTCACCCGAGGACATTTTTCCATTTTTTGTACAGATAGAGTGGGAGGGAGAGAGAGAGAGAAACATCCATGTGAAGGGACACATCGAGTGGCTGCCACCCGCACGACCAACCAGGGCCGGGGACAAACTGCAACCGAAGTACGTGCCCTTAGCGGGAACCGAACCCGGGTCTCTCCGGACCGCAGGCCAACGCTCTAACCGCTGTGCCAAACCGGCCAGGACGCTATCGATTTCTATGTGGTGATTTTATATATAACCAATTTATTAACTATTATTCATTCTAATAATTTTTCAGTTGGTTCACTTAGATTTTCTAGGCAGTATTATTTATCTTCAGGTAATGCTTATATCATCTCTTTTTCTTGTCTCAGCAATAGTTAAATACTCCAATATGATACTGACTGGTAAAAATTATAATTGGCATGCTTTTCTTGTTTTGTTTTGTTTTGTTTTTATTTTAGTGGGGTTTGCAGTTTGCCATTTTTATTGTAACAAGTAATTTGATGGATAGGTTCTTAATTACCAGAAGCATGAATGTATTATGTAAACAAATTATTTATGTTTACTTAGAGTTGCTTCATTCAACAGACAGCAAGACATCACTGAAGAGATTTTCTGCAGCATTCAGTAAAATTCAGGACATCCCTTGGTCCTATAGATATGTCCTGACCAGGAACCAAGATGTTAACAGTTTATATAAGGTGAGTTTTCATGGAAACAAATACTTTCTCAGTAACTCTTTATACTTCTTTCTTGCAATGGTAGCACAGGTTATACATATTACAGTAACATGTCCAGTGTAACAGGATACATCTGTATTTAATATAAAGTATTTAATTTATTAGAACACATATGTATAGAACATTTAAGTACTTACTTAGCTCTGAATGACTGCCTTTATGGGAGTCATAGTGTGGGCATCCCTGACGGGGGATCTCCACTACAAGTACAATGTTTGTCTTTTGTTTATGGTAGATGCTTTTTATCACATTATGGAAATATGCTGCTGCTGATGATGTTGATGATAATAATAATAGCAAAAATTATTATGTGTTTACTTTGTGCTAGTTATTGTTGAAATTATACGTAATTCATTTAGTTTTATTTATTAACTCATTTAGAAAATTTCCTATTCACAGCTTACTAATAGTTGTGTTTGTGTGTGTGCATGTGTTAATAAGAGTGAGTGAGGAATTTTACTGAATGCTTTTTCAGCATCTATTGTGATAATTGCATGACTTTTTCTCCTTCAGTCTGCTACTGTAGGGAATGATATGAATAGATCTCCTTCTGTTGAATCAGAGCCTCATAGAGTCCTCTAATCCATCAGCATCATCACTTTTCACTAATTATCTCACCCTCCTCATGTTCTCATTTTTTCTTTCCTGGTCTAGATTCCATTGTACATCATCATAATCACCATATTGTAAATATTCTTAATTATCTTGTCACTTTCTCTTTATTATATTCACTGACAAAATTCCAAATCCTCTCACACCCAATTAACTGAGCAGTCCATGTCTGCATCTAAGAAGCTGGACCTGGCTGGAGAGAATCACACAACTGTGCTCTTAGAAATTTCTGACTACAAACCTTAAATAAGCACGCAATGCTGCCCAGCAGTTGTGCTATACTCCCCCAGTAGTTTTGGTTTCCCACTGCCCAATATGACCCTTTCTCCCCCTTTCAAATCTCCAGTATACTTCCCCCACTTCATTTTCCTATGACGTCAATTTATAATTCATTGAGAAAACAGAGGCATTCAGATTCATCTTTCTCCCATCTAATCTACCAACTTTTCTGATGTGCCTCAGGTGACCTATTCTGCTTTTTCACCTAGGTTTACATTATATCCCACATCAATCTGCCTTTCCAAGAATCAAATTTCTTCTCTCTGCTGCATCATCAATGTCTCCTTCTCTACTGGATCATTTCCATCACCAAACACACATGCCTTGTTATCAATCATCTTAAAACACTCATACACACAAGCAAAACCCTCCCTTGACACTATATCTCTCTTCAGCCACCATTCCACTTACTCCTACTCATAGCAAAACTTATGGAACAGCTGTCTATATTTTCTTTCTCTGCTTCTTAACCTTCCATCATCTCAGCATGCTCCCATCAGCCTTTTAACCTCTTCACTCCACTGAAACTGCTCTTGTCAAAGCTACCACTGGCCAATAACTTGCCAAATTAACTTCTGTTTTCATATTTGACCTCTAGGAAGCTTTCAACATGGTTAACCACTTCCTTCTTGAAATCTTTTCTTTTGTTAGCTTCGGTAATATACCACTCTCCTGGTTTTCTTCCATCTCATTAGCTGATGCTTCTCAGTCTTCTTTGCTAGCTTCTTGTCAAGTCAACCTCCAAATATTGGAGTGACTCAAGACTCCATTCTCTATCCTCTTGTCTTCTCACTCCTTTGGTGATCTTATCTACTTCCAGTGGTTTTGAATACCTGATGGCTAACAAAGACTGTCTCCTTGACCAGACTTCAGACTGACTCCTCTGAGCCCTCTTTTGACTAGGCTGCATCCTTGGGCCCTGTCCTCTGCCTGCCTGGTCAGTTTCAGCAAGAATCCTACTAAATCAGTTTAGCAAGAATCTCCCCACCCTTGATATATAATCAAGTTCCTCTACTCCCACCCTTGTGGTTTAAGTCCTTGGCTTACCTTTAGCAAGAATTCTCTTATGCCAGTGTAGCCATAATCCCCCTATCCTTTATGTCTCTTCTTAGTAACTTTCTGTTAATTGACTCCCTCACTCTGCCCATTGGTTAAAAATCCCCAGCTGTCTTTGCTGTATTCAGAGTTGAGCTCAAGCTCTCTCCCTGTTGCAACACTCTTTTATTAAAAAAATGTTTTATTTTTTATTCTAGAGAGAGAGGAAGGGAGAGAGAGGGAGACGGGGGAGAAGGGGGAGAGAAACATCCATTGATTGCCTCCTGTACGTGTAACCTGGGTCTGTGCCCTGACTGGACAATGCTCCAACCACTGAGCAACACCGAGCCACACCATCAAGGGCTGTTGCAATACTTGAATAAAATCTGTCCTGACAGCCCAACCAGTGTGGCTCAGTGGTTAAGCATCCCTCCATGCACCAAGAGGTCATTGGTTGAATTCCTGGTTAAGGCACATGCCCTAGTTGAGGACTCGATCCCCAGTAGGGTATGTGCAAGAAGCAGCCAATCCATGTTTCTATCTCTCTCCTTCTCCCTTCCTCTTTCTCTAAAATCAATTTTTAAAAAACATTAAAATTTTTAAAGAAATAAAGTAATTAAACCTGTTTTTTTTTTTTAATCTGACCTGACATTTTTAACAAATGTTCAGTGAATAATACTCTTTAATTTAGCTTCCAACTTAATATCTCCAGCCCAGGCAAGGCCTCTCAACTCCAGACCCATATATACTATTCTGTCACTTTGACAGCTAGTCTCAGATAGCTAATAGGCATTTCAAACTAAACAAATCCACAGTGGAACTTTTGGTCTTCCCTTCTCACTTCAGTAGAGTATCTTCCTCTACCAGACAGGCTGTCTAGAAGAGAAGTTAGGTACTGAAAAGTCTCCAAATCTCCTAGCTTTCAGTTTCAAGGCTTCTTTCTCTTCCTTCAAGTTTTTTTTGTTTTTGTTTTTGTTTTTTAATTATGTTTTCATTGATTTTTAGAAAAAGAATAAGAAAGAAGGGGAGAGAGAGAATGAGAGAAATATCAATAGGCTGCCTCCTGCACGCCACCCACAGAGGATCCAGCCCAAAACCTGGGCATGTGCCCTGATGGGGAATTGAATCAGTGACCTCTTGGTACATGGGCTGACACTCAACCAACTGAGCCACACCGTACAGGACCCTCCAAGCTTCTTCTACTTTTTTTTTAATCCTCACCAAAAATGAGGACATTTTTGCCTTTATGTTGAGATAGAGCGGGAGGGAGAGAGGGAGGAAGAGAGAGAGAAACATCGATGCGAAAGAGATGCATCAAGTAGTTGCCACCCACACGACCCCAACCGGGGCCAGAGACAAACTGCAACCGAGGTATGTGCCCTTAGTGGGAACCGAACCCAGGCCTCTCTGGTGCACGGGACGACGCTCTAACTGCTGAGCCAAACTGGCCAGGGCCCAAGCTTCTTAATCATAGCAAGCAACTGTGGTGGTTTTAAAGTATGACAATAAATTCCTTGATATCCCTTTCATTAAAAGGTAGGTGTACCTCCCCTTCCCTTGAATATGAGTGGGTTTGTGACTGCTTTTACCAATATAAAATGGTGGAAGTGATACTATATGACTTCTGAGGCTAGGTCATAAAAGCCCATGCAGTTTTCACTTTGCTCATTGGAACACTTTCTGGGTTTCTGATCAGCTATGTATGAAGTCTGATTACTCTGAGGCTGCCATGCTGGAGAGGCCATGTGTAGATGCTTCAGTAAACCTTCCCAACCTACAAGAACAAAGGTCCTATGCTATGTACTAAATATTAGGAATGCAGAAATAAATGAGGCAAGGTCTCTGCCTCCAAGATTTCCTGCTATCTACAACTTCAAGATAAGATTTAATTGCCTCCTTCCAACACCAAACACATTGTTTTGGTATCAGGGGTACTACTCTTTCTCCCACTCCTTCTCCTCCTCATGCTTCTCCTCAACCTCTTATTCTACCTTTTTCATCTCCACCTGCTTCTCTGGTTCACTTGTATATTCCCATTACCTAGCACAAGACCTGGCTCATGGTAGGTCGCAAATAACGGCTGACTAAGTCAAATAACACATAAGTTAAATATTTTCACATGACTTGATAGAGTCTAAGGAACTACAAAAATTACCTGACCTTTGCATCATCTCAAACATTCTCGAACACCCTGGAGCCTGTAGCTCACTACTTCCTGAGAACCCTTTTTCCTTTGGACCACTCTGGATATTAGAAAAGTCTTTTTAAAATTAGTTATTTCCCCCAACCTACAGATAAAGGAGGCTTGTTCTGGGCTGGAGAGAAAGTCAAAAGGATTGGGCTTTTTTTTTTTTCTTTTTTCAGCCTTTTCTAAGTTCCAGGCACTGTGTTGGGTGCTTTTCATTCATCATAATCTTCTTTGATCATCTCAATAATCCTATGAAGCAATTAGTGTCATCTCCACTTTACAGATGAGGAAGCTGAGGTTCAGAGAGGTGAGGTGACTTACTCAATGTCACATGGCCTATAGAATTTGAAAATTACAATATATAATTGGAATTCAAGTTCAGGTTTATCTTATCCCCTAATTCATTCCCTTTATTTCATCTTGAAGAAGAGAAAGGTCAATTGTCCTGGCTTAAAAGTGTAGTATAAATAAAGGTTGAAAGGAAAAGCAGACATACTAGTTGATTTGCTTGTCAGAGCCTCATACATTGCCCTCCTTGCTAGCTGTGCCATCTCATTGACAGAAATGGCAAAATCAGATACAGCTGCCAAGTCTCTATCCCTGGCTCCTAGATCATGAATATGTAGAAAGCTGCTGGTAAAATACAAAAGAGGCCACTTGTATTCAACATGTGCTTTAGGTTCTAACAAGGGCAATTAAGCGAGGATATAAAAGAAAAAGCATCCATATTGGTAAAGAAGAAGTAAAACTATCTCTATTTATAGAAAACAGGATCTTACATATAGAAAACACTAAAAAATCCACACACGTAGCTAAACTGCTAGAAGTAATAAAAAAATTCAGTAAGATTGTAGAAACAAGATTAATATAAAAAATCACTTGTATTGCCCTGGCCGGTTTGGCTCAGCGGTTAGTGTCAACCTGCAGTCCTGAGAGACCCGGGTTCGGTTCCCGCTAAGGGCATGTATCTCGGTTGCAGTTTGTCCCCGGCCCTGCTTGGGTTGTGCGGGTGGCAGCCACTCAATGTGTCCCTTTCACATCGATGTTTTTCTCTCTCTCTCTCTCACTCCCACTCAATCTGACCAAAAAAAATGGAAAAATGTCCTCAGGTGAGGATAAAAAAAAAAAAAAAAAATCAGTTGTATTGAGTAATCCAAAAATGAAATTAAGAAAACAATTCCATTTACAATAGCAGGAAGAAGAATAAAATACTCAGGAATAAATTTAACCAAAGAAGTGTAAGGTTTGTTTTCTGAAAATGACAAAACATTGTTGAAAGAAATAAAAAAAGACCTAACTAAATGGAGTACTTCCTGTGTTCATGGATTGGAATACTTAATATTGCTAAGATGGCAATACTTCCCAAATTGAACTATAGACTGATTCAATGCAATTCCTACAAAAATTCCAACTGCCTTTTGGGGGAGGAGCAGAAATAGACAAGCTGATCCTAAAATTCATATGCAAATGCAAGAGACCCAGAATAGCTGAAACAATCTTAAAAAAGAAGAACAAAGTTGGAGGACTTACACTTCCTGATTTCAAACTTACTACAAAGCTACAGTAATCAAAACAGTGTGATACTAACATAACAATAGACATGATTGAGAGAATAGAATTGAGAGTCCAGAAATAAACCCTTACATTTATAGTTGATTGATTTTGACAAGGGTTCTAGACCATTTGTTTGGGGAAAGAATAGTCTTCAACAGATAGTACTTGGACAACTGGTTATCTATATGCAAAATAATTAATTTGAGCCTCTACCTCACATCATATACAAAAGTTAACTCAAAATAGATCAAAACCTAAATGTAAGAGCTAAAATTATAAAACTCTTAGAAGACAACATAGAAATAAATCTTTGTGACTTTGAATTAGGTTTCTTAGTATAACAAAAAAAAGCACAAGTAAACAGAAAAATTGGACTTCTTCTAAATTAATTTTTTTGTGTGTGCTTCAAAGAACACCATAAAGAAAGTGAAATGACATCCCACAATATGGGAGAAAAGTTTTGCAAATCATATATTTGATAAAGGACTCAATGTCTACAACGTATAAAGGACTTGGACTCCTACAACTCAATAATAAAAAATATAAATTATCCAATTTTTAAAAAGTCAGACGTATTTTATGATATGTGAATAGTATCTCAATTAAAAAAATGCAGAAGAGCAAGACTGGCAATGGAGTAGGAGCAGGTAGATAGAAATTCCTTTTGGATGCCAGGTGGTATCTCTTGGCAAGCTGGTCTAATTCAGTAGTGTTCAATGCAAGTCCCTGTCCTCCTCAGCCAGAGTGGCTCCACTTCAGCTCCCACTTAAGATTTTTGTTTCAATAAGGGGTTCCCCAGCTAAAGAACAGTGAAAGCCCTGGCCCAAATGATCAACTGCAAGAAGCTCCAGACTTGTGGAATGTTAGTATAAGGAGAGGCTGTTGAATCAAAACACTGACAGAACAGTGGCCCAGACAAGCATTGGAGTGTCACAGCAGTGTGGGTGGTTGAAGCCCTGCCTTCTGGCACAATGTCCCCTAGTGAGACTCCTTTTGGCTCCATCTGGGGAGCACTGACACATTCAAAAAGGTCAGTTTCATTCATGAACCTTCACTGAGTATGTTCTGGCTCTCACCTGAGATGAGCAAGACAAGTCCCTGTCCCCAGGTGACTCTAGCACAGGAGGTATAAACATGCTTCATCCTTGACAACTCTGCTCCCTACTAGCTCTCTTGTTTTTTTAAATCCTCTCCCGAGGATATTTTTCTATTTATCATCAGATAGAATGGGAGGGAGGGTGGGAGGAAGGGGGGAGAGAGAGAGAGAGAGAGAGAGAGAGAGAAACATCAATGTAAGAGTGACACATCGACTTGTTGCCTCCCACATGACCTGACCAGGGCCAGGGATGAATGGCAATTGAGGTATCTTGACCAGAGTCAAACTCGACACTCATTGGTCCATGGGTCAACGCTCCAACTGCTGAGCCAAACTGGCCATGGCTGCTCCCCTCTCTTGTACTGGTCTAAAGGGACAGCAAGAGCTGAGCGAGCAGCTTTTGGGTGCAGGAAAAGAAGGAAGGGAAGAGAATTAATAACTATTGGGCACTTACTTTGTGCCAGAGACAAAGGAAATGCACATATATGATTTAACTTCCTCCTTTAGACATCCTTGAGCAGCAGGTGAAGGGACTTAACCCAATTACTTAGAGATAGTATAGTGTGGAACTGAGATTTGAACTCAGGACCATCTGCCCAGCCAGTGTGGTTCAGTGGATTGAGTGTCCTTGCAGGGGCTGAGAGGTCGTGGTTCTACTCTGGGTCAGGGCACAAGCCTGGGTTTTGGGCTCAATCCCCAGTAGGGGGCATGCAGGAGGCAGCTTGTATGTTTCTCTCTCACATCAATGTTTCTATCTTTCTCTCCCTTTCTAACTCCCCCAAAAAATCTATTTAAAACATATTTTTTGAATTCAGGACCATTTAATATGAAAATCTGTGCTTTGGAGAAGATGGAAGTTCACCTAAGTTAGATCATTTCACCTCCTCTAGACCATTTCTTGTTTCCACTGTTTATACAACTTGCTCATTCATTCACTTATTCATTCCATTAGTTTCTCTGAGTAGTCATTTGGTGCCAGGTAATATGGTAGGCAACAGAGACATAAGTCTGAATGCCTGAACAAGGCATAAGCCCTGCCTTCAAGGATTTATAATGTAGTAGGAGCCAGGCCTGGACTGAGACATCAGACCAGGAGCTGAGTTAATTACTCCACCAAGGGAGGTCCTGTGATGGTTCAGCAAGATGACAAGTGGTTTTTATAGGAGACTAAGAACTCAAGGTTTGGTGCAATGGGGGCAAATATGTTGCCAATTATCTACCCACCCCCCACCCTGTCCTGTAGATGTGTGGAGTATGAGACAATGAACAGCCACCATCAGAGAGAGCTGAGGGGGAAGTGGCATTCTGGGCCACTGCTTCTCAGCCACAGCAGGAAGTGGAGGGAGGGCTTGCTGAACAGGCAGAGGGTTAGGGGAGTTTACTGACTATAGAACTTTCATTTGGGAGGGCTCAGTCAGAAGGGTCTTCAGGAAGAGGGCAGTGGGTGCCTGAGTGGGAGTAAGTTTTGAAATGAGAATGTAGATGATCAAAGTGCTCAAGAATGACAGGGCGAGATACCGAGGGACTGAGGCATTGCAGTCCCACTGAAATTATTGAGTAAATACATTTCATACACAGTCCAAGGCTATTTTCAGTACAGGAAACAAACTACGATCTCTGCTCAGGGTACCAGATAGAATATGGAGAAACTTTGTTAGAAAATGGAAGTGGGAAAGTCAACCTCAAACCAGCCTGGAAGCGGCCAGCACTTTTCAACTGGGGAAAGAATTTAGCCTGGAGTGTGGAAGAAGGGAGAGAGCTATTAGATTTAACTTAGAACTTGACCTCTAGTTGGTTTTTCTTACCTCTTAGCTCTAAACAAGTCTTCTCATTTAGTGCATACTTCCTCCCCTTCAAACTTTCTGTCCCCTATTATTGTTTCCAGTTAATATCTGATTTAAGAGATATGGCATGATGCTATAAAAAGAACTTGGAATGTGGTATCAGTAGACTAGAATCTAGTCACTTGATTAAAAGTCCCAATACCATAACCAGGTGGGGATGGAATCAGCAGGACTAAAATGCAGGATACAGAACCCCAATTTTTCCATGCTTCACTGCTATATCATATAATGCAGAACCTTACTTCCTTAACTTTTCTGAACTTCAGTTTCCTCACCTTCCTTAATAATATCTACCTTACCCTGGCCGGTTTGGCTCAGTGGTTAGAGCATTGGCCCATGGACCAGAGAGTCCTGGGTTTGGCTCCCGCTCAGGGCACATACCTGGGTTGTGGTTTGTCCCTGGCCCTGGTTGGGGTTGTGTGGGTGGCAACCAGTCGATGTCTCTCTCTCTCTCTCTCTCTCTCTCTCTCTCCCTCCCTCCCTCCCTCCTGCTCTATCTGAAAATAAATGCAAAAATGTCCTCAGCTGAGGATTAAAAAAAAAAAAGGTGAAGTTAATTTTAAAAAATAAAATAATAATATCTACCTTAAAAGTGGCTATAAAAATTCAATGACATGTGAAGCCCATAATACAGTACCTCATTGTAGTGTGTCCCTAATGTTTTTTTTTTTATCATTACTTACAAATATTACTTGGCTCTATGGCTGCACATTATGGGTGCTCAAATGAATATCTCACTACACATGTTGTGGACTGAATTATGTCCCCCTCAAAATCCATATGCCTCAGAATGTGACTATATTTGGAGATACGGTCTTTAAAGGGGTAATTACGTTAAAATAAAGTCCATAAGGTGGATCCTAATCCATTATGACCTGTGTCCTTATAAGAAGAGGAAATTTGAACACAGACATTTACAGGGAGAAGAGATCTCAGAAGAAACCAATCCTTAATCTATTTTTTAAAATCCTCACCCGAGGATATTTTTCTATTTATCTTCAGGGAGAGAGAGAAACATCGATGTGAGAGGAACACCAGGACTCGTTGCCTACTGCATGACCCTGACCAGGGCCGGTGATGAACCGCAACCGAAGTACGTGTCCTTGGCTAGAATCGAACCCAGGATTCATTGGTCTGCGGGCTGGTGCTCTACTGCTGAACCAAACCAGCCAGGAATCCAATCCTTGATCTTGAGAGTCTAGCCTCCAGAACTGTGAGAAAATAAATTTCTGTTGTTTAAGCCCCCCAGTCTGTGTACTTTATAATGGCAGCTCTAGGCAAACTAATATAACACATACACATTGTACCATTTTAACTGGTGAACAGAGTGCAGTCCCATTCTGCTGACTAGAAACTGCTTCCTGGCCTGTAGTCCCTTTTCTCCAACTCAGAGTCCCAACTAAAAGCCCCAAAGACGCTGGACCTACTGGGTTGACCATGACTCCAAGGATACTGCTCCCTCAGTTCTTGGCTGCTAAGGTGAAGTCATCAAAGAAAGCAGGACTTTACTCTTTTGAGGCGACTGGCGACTTGCTGATCAGAGGTGCCTGTCATGAAACCAGTGAGAATGAATGCATCATTCATCATGGTCCATTCCGTGGTGCTTTCTGGCTGCTCTGGGAGGGAAGGGCAACTGGGTACGCGGTGTTGAATGAAGCAAAGGCGGTCAAGTGCTGCATCTGTGTGACTCTGGTGTTCTCTGTACCAGGACAGTGGAGAAAGGGGGAACTGACAGGGTAGAGAGAAGTGTTTGAGGTGGGAGGAAGAAGGTGAGGTGCCTGATGTGAATCTCAGGACACTTTCCACTGACATAGGTGGAGGCTGTGTCTATGGATCAGCGGGGTCTGGAATCCTGATCTTTCGAAGGACACTGTGTGGTAGGAGGCTCTGGGAGGCTCGCACTAGCCCCTCAAAGCCGTATGCCGGGGATGGCCGCCCTGGGCTGACAGGGCAGTACGGGCGGGCGCGCGCGCACACGACACGTCCTCGGGGCACTGCCCTCTCCTGCGCGCGCGCCCGCCCAGCCCCACCCCCGCCCCCTGCCCCTCGAAGGGCTCGGTGGACCCGGCCCCAGGGCCGTGCACGCCCCCTCTGCGAGCCGGGACCCCGGGCTGCGCGCACCCCGCGCCCCGTCCCCACCCGCCGGGCGCGCGCGCTGGCTCCCGCTCCCGCTCCAGCTGGCGGCGGCGGCGGCGGCGGCGGCGGCGGCGGGGATTGTTTTTGTTGTCGCTGAGCCCGGAAGAGCCGCGGGAACCGGGTCCCTGTCCCCAGGCCAGGCGCCGTCGCCGCCGCCCCCTGCCCAGCGCCCGCGTCTCCGCGGCGCCCCCCCCTCAGCGCCAATATTCCGGAGATCAAACGTTACGCGGCGGCGGCGGCGGCGGCGGCGGGGCCCGGAGCGGGAGGCGCCGGGGACCGGGGCGAGGCGGCCCCCGCCGCCGCCATGGAGGCGCTGGGACCAGGTGAGCGCGCTCGGGCCGGGGCCGGAATGGGGCTCAGGACAGGTGGGTGGGCGGGCGGGACCGTCTCTCTCGGTCTCCCCCATCGGCTCGCGCGTACCCTACCGGGGTTCTGACCGTCAGGCCCTGGGGAATGGGACCTGCGCCCCATTGCGCAAGGCGGAGGGAGCTGACCCGGGCCTCCGGGGGCGGGGACCGCGCCCCAGCTTTGAGAGATGAGCCAGATCTCGAGGTCTAAGGGAGGGAGGCCCAGGAAGTAACCCGCGTCCCCAGGTAGAGAGGAGACCTGACCCAACCTCAGGTTGAGACCAGGCCAAATTTGGGCCACCGAAGTAATGATTTGTGCCTGGTGCGCTGCGGAGGCCTGGCCTGGACTGGACCAGGAAGGTCCCCCACCTACTACCAGGGGTATTCTTGGTTTTGGGCTGCAGTCCTATTTTTCCTTGCACTGGCAGAGGTCCAGAGCCCTCAGTTAAGGAATGCCCTTTGCCCCGAAGGCCAAGGAGCAAAGTGCTCACCCTTTCTTGAAGGCCCTGAGGTCTCTGGGGGAATATGGTCCTACGCGTCTATCTGTCAGTATGTGTGACAGTCCGAGTTGTCTGTCCTAACATCTTAGTGACAGGCGAGTTAGCAGTCAGCTGACTCCAGCACAGGTTTTTAATGCCCTAAGTTTTCTTCTAACTGGGTTATGGGTGGTTACAAGGATCAAATGAAGGAGAAAGTGCTTTGGAAACTGTAATTCCCTATCATTATAAATGGCCTCTAGTTTTGTACCCCACTCTGCCCTGATAAGAGGAAACACTCCAGGTTTTAACAAGTTCCCTGCAGATTGGAGTCTGGTGCTTGCACCTCCAACCCCTACAGGTTTCTAATGCTTTGGCTAAGTAGGGCAGGGTTTAGGGGCTGTGATAGAATTAGCTTTAATATCAAACCTTGGCTACATAGTGGACTTAGTTGTAGAGCATTTCCTTTTGTTTAGTGCATAGAAAATTTACCATTTGAGTTTGGAAACTTTGCAGGCTTTTTTACTTGGATCTTGTTCATGTCATTGAATGACTTAATCCTACCTTAATTTGCTGCTTAAACTATTTTTTTAAAGGCCGTCATAATAAATTTTATATGCCTTTTAAAAATAAATAGCTTGTGTCACATTAATATTATTTGATAAACCTCAGTGTGTTATGCTGGGTTACTTCAGCTATAGTCCCCGACCAAAGGCATGATCAAGTCTTTAGGAACGTAACAGTCTTCTGTTCAAATCCAGTCTAGTAATTTAATAGTTGTATAACCTTGGGCAAGTTACTTAATTCCTTTGAACTTTCATTTCCTCATCTATAAAATGCAGTAATAATAATTATGTGCTGCGAGATTGTTGTGAGAAAGAAATTAGATCATGTATGTAGGAAGTCTTATTGTAGAGGCCAATGCATTATAGCTATTTACAAATGTTTCTTCCCTCCCTCCCCTGTTAGTAACTCATAATTGAAGCAACTGTTGCATTCATGGGCTGGTATTGAAAGAAACTATGTAACTGTGTGTATAAATTGACTTTCCTAGAAAAGATCAACCTGGTGGTGTTGGAAATGTCCCAGGGATTTTTTTTTTGTTTGATTGATTGATTTTAGCTTTTGCAGATTTGAGGACTTCTCAGTTCACCCAGAATTGTGGAAAATTAATTCTCACTAACTACATTTATAAGATGCTAATGAATAAGCCAAAATGTTACATAGATCTTTTCTGTTGACTGGAATATTTTCTTGTCTGTTCTCTAGCAAACTCCTTTTTCGGTGTCACAGTACCTTGGAAACCAAATTAATAACAATAAGCTGCATGCCAAGCATAGAATAAGAGCAAAGGGAGTTGACAGTCTTGTGGGATATTTTGTCCAGGTTGTTTTAGAACCTAGAGAAGCTTTCCTGCTTCTTTGTTAAAGCATGTTGATCTAGACTAGAGCTTCATGCCCTCCTCACTTGAACAGTCATTGAGTCATTCTTAGTCTTGCTCTGCTCTCCCTCCCCCATTTTGGTTTCTGACAATAATAACTTAGAAATATATTTAATTAGAATACCATTTATTTTGGTTATTGTAGTGATAACTTTTATTTTTACAGTGTTTCACAGTTTGGAAAGTGCTTTTACAGCTATTATTAGTTCATTTGAACTTCTGTGAGATAGGCAAGGCAGACATTATTTCCATTTTACAGATGAGAAAAGGTGCAGAGAGCTTAATAGATTTCATCAGGTCTCAAGGCTGAGTGGTGAAATGAGGATGAATCTGGCCCTGGCTCAGTGGTTGGAGCATTGGCCCATGGACTGGGGGGTTCTGGGTTCAGTTCCAGCTAAGGGCACGTACCTCTGTTGTGTGGGTGGCAACCGATTGATGGGTCTCTCACATCGATGTTTCTCTCTCTCTCTTCCTCCCTCTCTCCTTCCTGCTCTATCTGAAGGTAAATGCAAAAATATCCTCGGGTGAGGATTTTTAAAAAAAGGTTGAGTCTGGGTCTTCTGATTCCTAGTCTAATGTCCTTCTTTTTATTTAAGGGTAACTTCATTCACTTTATGGAGTCATATTTGTTTCCTTTCTGGGAGATGTAATTTTCTGACTTTGTCACCAAAATTTTGAAATGCCCCAATATGAAGCCCATGGATCTTTGAGCACTGTAATATTTTGCAGGTACAATCTACTAACATTTATTGAGCACTTACTACTATTACAAGGCACTGGGTTAAACCTCTTATATACATTATCTCATGGGATCCTCACAATAGCCTTAAGAGATAGATGCTATAATTGCTGCATATTCCCCATTTTATAGATAAGAAAACTGAAGAACAGAGAGGCTAAGAACTGACCCAAGGTCATGTGGTTAGGGAGTGGTAAACCAGGATTGAAACCCAGGCAGTTTGGTGCCAGAGCTTTAGCCAGTGTGCTTTTTCTTCATACATAGCTTGCTAAGCTCAAAGAAACCAGCTTTTGGAATGGAAAATTTTAGAATATAGTTTTCTAAATAAATCTTTTAAACTTATTAAAAGAAATGATCACTCACCTTCTGACTTTTTTTTCTTGCCAAAGAAAAGAAACATACTATTTACTTTTCTCCACTTTTTTGTTTTGTTTTCGGTGCGTGCCCCTAGCGGGAACCAAACCTGGGACTCTCTGATCCGCAAGCTGATGCTCCAACCACTGAGCCAAACCTGCCAGGGCTTTTCTCCACTTCTTTTTTGTTTTTCATCCTCACCTGAGGACATTTATCCATTTTTTGTTCAGATAAAGCAGGAGGGAGAGAGAGAGAGAGAGAAACATCGATGTAAAGGGACACATCGAGTGGCTGCCACCCGCACGACCAACCAGGGCCGGGGACAAACTGCAACCGAGGTACATGCCCTTAGCGGGAACCGAACCCGGGTCTCTCTGTACCGCAGGTGGAGGCTCCAACCGCTGAGCCAAACCGGCCAGGGCTTTTCTCCACTTCTTAATCCATTTTCTTTCACTTCCTCTGCTTCTGTTCCTTTGGTATCGAGTAGTTGAGAGAGGTAGAGATACCATAGGATTGTGAAGTATACTGGGGAAGAAAAAGTGCTGGCCTGGAAGTTAGGAGACCTGGATTCTAGTCACAATTTAAAATCACAGTCATGCCCTGGCCGGTTTGGCTCAGCGGTTGGAGCGTTGGCCTGCGGTACAGAGAGACCCGGGTTCAGTTCCCACACTAAGGGCACGTACCTCGGTTGCAGTTTGTCCCCGGCCCTGGTTGGTCGTGCGGGTGGCAGCCACTTGATGTGTCTCTTCACATCGATGTTTCTCTCTCTCTCTCTTCCTCTCTCTCCCTCCCGCTCTATCTGAACAAAAAAAATGGAAAAATGTCCACGGGTGAGGATAAAAAAAAAATAAATAAATAAATAAATAAAATAAAATCACAGTCATATGTCCTTGGGTAGGTAATTTAACCTGAATTTCTGTTTTTAAATTTCTATCATCAAGCTGGATTTCATCCAACTTTATGAGAAAATTATTGCTTAAGTGTATGTTGGGATATGCAGGGCTGTATCAGTCTGATTTGATTCAACGTGACTATCACCTCTGATATTATTTATTATTTACCTCTTACTTTGTTTGTAAATATCTTATCACACCCAGATTAGATCTCCTATATATCAGACATGGAAATCAACTCCAAGCAATAATAATGTTTTTAGTATAAATTATGTGCTTTTGCTTTAATGAAAAAATAATGGTCAATTCTTGCATTTTTAGGAATGACTGGGTTTCTGCCTAGTTTCTATTTGGAACTGCTACAAGGATTATTGGTAGTGGTCAGTTCAACATTTATTGAATTTCTACAATGTACTGGTCACTGAATTAGGTCTTGGGAAGATAACAATTGACTGGAGGTCAATTTTTTCTAAGTTTACAGTCTAGTGGAGGAGACAGAGTAATTTAAGAGGTTGTTTCTATATACTTGTACTAAGTGCTCCATTATACAGAGGGTCTTGGGAACACAGAGGATGCATCCTCAAATCTGGGAGATTCTGAAAGGACTTTCCAAGGAGGTCACACCTGACCTGAATTATGAAGGATGAACAAAATTTAGGGGATGAATGAACAATGAGTTTAATGTGTGAAAAGATTTCAATGCTTGAAGAATTAGTATATGGTGATCTGTCAACATAAATTTCATTAAAGTGTTTGCTTTGATGTTCCTAAGTGATATTGGACTAGACAGCTTCCTTTTATTTTATTTTATTTTTAGACAGCTTCTTGCACCAAAGTTTTCTTTCCTCGGTGAATTGTCTTTGTTCTCGGCAAAATTCCATTATAATAAAAGAATCTCTTGTAACTTTCCATTGTAATCATAGCCCACTTTACTGAACACCTATTCATAGCAGAAAAGATGTATGTTTTTTAGACCAGTGTCCCCAAAGGAGTAAGGTTTTTTGTTTGTTTTGTTTTTTTAATCCTCACCCGAGGATATTTTTCAATATTTTGTTCAGATAGAGTGGGAGGGAGGGAGAGAGAGAAACATCGACGTGAAAGGGACACATCGAGTATCTGGGGACAAACTGCAACTGAGGTACATGCCCTTAGCGGGAACCAAACCCGGGTCTCTCTGGACCTCAGGCCGACGCTCTAACGGCTGAGCCAAACTGGCCAGGGCAGGGGCAAGGTTTTTTGTAGACAAGTATTTCCCAGACTGTGTTTCCCCAGATCCACTACATGTCAATAGCACCACCCTCAAGTGTGACAACTAAAAATATCTCCAGACATTTGCCAAATATTTCCTGGGGGACAAAATCTCCCCTGGGTAGAGAACTACTGCTCTAGACTGTAAGTTTGTTGTTGTTGTTGTTGTTGTTGTTGTTAATTCTCATCTGAGGATATTTTTCCATTGATTTTTAGGTAGAGTGGAAGGGAGGGAGGAGGTGAGGGAGAGAGAGAAACATGGATGTGAAAGAGACACATCAATTGGTTGCCTCCTGCACAATCCCAACCGGGGCTGGGAATCAAACCCTCAAACCTTCAGTCTGCAGGCTGACATTCTAACTGCTGAGCCAAACCAGCCAGAGCTGTGAGTTCTTGAAGGCAGAGGCTGTCTTTTTCCTGAGTTCACAGTGCAGGTTAGACATGTAATAAATGAATAAATGTTTGTTAAAACAAATAGACTTTACAATCAGGAAATATGAGATTGTCCAGATTCTAAAAATATCAAGTTATGAACAGAGTAGTTTAGCATTATTGGTATTGTTTCACTATCTAAATTAATAAGTGAATTGATAAATATAGCTACTGTTTAATCTTCTTCTATCCACACAAACTATAATAATGCAGGTTAATTTGTGGAAGATTAATGGATCATCTCCAGCCTGAACATGATGATGGCACCCAGAGTCTAGAAATTTTTATTTAAAAAATATCTATATATAAATGTAAATATATATATATATATATATATATATATATATATACATAAAATTTTCCCTGGCAGGTTTGGATCAGGGGTTAGAGCATTGGCCCATGGACCAAGGAGTCTTGGGTTTGATTCCCAGTCAAGGGCACATACCTGGGTTTCAGGTTCAATCCCCAGCCCCTCTTTGGGTAGTGTAGGAGGTAACCAATTGATGTGTCTCTGTCACATCAGTGTTTCTCTCTCTCTCACTCTCTTTCTCTCTCCCTCCCACTCTATCTAAAAATCAATGGAGAAATTTCCATAGGTGAGGATAAAAAAATTTACATATAATTGTGTGAGCCTAGCTATAGATCTACTGATAGTCAAAAGGTTTTCTACAGTAGTTGACATCTGAGAGAAGTGCATCATACTATCTAATTTTTATATTCTTTATATTCAAAATAATAGCAACATGGCAAAATATTAGAAATCTATAGAACCTTAGGTCAAAAGACACTCTAAACTCTCTATATCATAGTATGTTTAGTGAATAATAATATCGCAATAATTGTAGCTATCATCATCATCATCATCATCATCATCACGAAGGGAATATTATCCTTCATGACCAAATAGCACATCAAATGTCTTTCAATCTCTTCAGGGCCACCAACCAGCCTGTTCCAGCCACCTCGTCGTCCTGGCCTTGGAACTGTTGGAAAGCCAATTCGACTGTTAGCCAATCATTTTCAGGTTCAGATTCCTAAAATAGATGTGTATCACTATGATGTGGATATAAAACCAGAAAAACGGCCTCGTAGAGTCAACAGGTAAGGATTAGAAAAAGTAGAGTTCTATATTAATGCATAAAATGTATTTATTATATATCATACTGTTCTCTCATTCTTTCAACATGTAGGCTTTGTTTTTTATCTATGATAAGTTCCTTTGCTGTCTCACACTTGGTTATCCTCCACAGATTCTAGCAGAGTGCTGGATACATCATTATTCAATCAGTAAATACTTATTGAAGTAAGAAGAAAGCTCACTCTTTCATTGTCCAAGGGTAGCAGACATTTATAAAAGTATGGGAAATAGAGCTATCTGGAAATTCAAATTTTATATTAAGTTTTGATAATGGACATGAGAAAAATGTAAGTGTAGCCCTGGCCAGTTTGGCTCAGCGGTTAGAGCATCGGCCTGTGGTCCGGAGAGACCCGGGTTCGGTTCCCGCTATGGGCACGTACTTCAGTTGCAGTGTGTCCCCGGCCCTGGTTGGTCGTGCGGGTGGCAGCCACTCGATGTGTCCCTTTCACGTCGATGTTTCTCTCTCTCTCTCTCTTCCTCTCTCTCCCTCCCACTCTATCTGTACAAAAGATGGAAAAATGTCCTCGGGTGAGGATTAAAAAAAAAAAGAAAGAAAGAAAAATGTAAGTGTAAAGACAGACAGATCATCTTGGAGTACTGAAAAAAGTAAGCTGAGAGAGAAGCTCCGTTTAATTCCAGCATTATCCAAGATGGATCTGGATGAGACAATTTAAGCATTGTGGTCTATATGACAGGAATTTACCAAGTGTGAAGATAGAGCCCTGTAGCAGATATTCTTACAGGGTGCTGAGAATACCACTTTCCTTTTCTTTGTTTCCACACTTTGATATTCAAGCAGGTCTTAATATTAAGATTCTTGCTGTTTAAAGAATGCTCTTGCTATCATTGACATTGGTAAGATGCAACACCTGACTTTTCATTGACTCCAGCATCCCAGAATCTCACAGACTCCATCTTGAACTGCATACTGTAGTTTCCCTGCAACTGCATTTATTTCAGGGCCTGCGCACAGTATGGTCTAGCATGTATGCAAGAACACTTAAGTAAAGCAATGCCTGCTTGATTGAGAGAAAGGCTTTCATTCTAAAAGGAAAGAAACTACATTGGTAACCTTTATGGAATGAGGATATTTCACAACCTTCCCTTTTCTACACGGCTTAAAACAGGACAGTACGCAGAATTCAAAATAGCCAGCATTAGTTAAAGGGGTTGAGTTATTCCTTTCAGTATGATGCATCTTAGATTTACTGATCCTCAGAATTCTAAATTTCTGCCCACTTTCTTTTCCAAAATCATTATACTTGAATAAGGATGTATTTTTGATAACAAACTTACCATCGTTCAATTAGGACATGCCACACTTAGACACCTAAGACAGGTTATTCTTTCTTCTAAGGCTATGTTTATCATAGGAGAGGAATTTGGAAAGCAGGAATATAAGAGTATGCCATAAATGTTCTCTCTCTTTTCTTTGATTTCTCTCTTTTATTATGTTTTGTAGTTACTTTTGTTTACTTGTTGCTACTTGTCTTTAGTTAAAACTTTTTTTTTTTTTAATTACTTCAATCAGTGGTCACTTGAACTCATACTTTTTCTAAGGAGTTTTGAACTGAATTTAGATGATTAAGGTATGATGATATTTTTCTTACTATTCACCATTTTTCAAAGCTAACCTCCACTATCTCTATTACTGTTAAGGGAGGTAGTAGATACAATGGTGCGGCACTTCAAGATGCAGATATTTGGTGATCGGCAGCCTGGCTATGATGGCAAAAGAAACATGTACACAGCACATCCACTGCCCATCGGACGGGATAGGGTAAGTGTTAACAGCAAGAAATACTTACTAGACTTAGGTCTAATTTAGTAGCAATTGCATAGGACAGAAATGTTTCCCTTTCTAATAACAATTCCATTCTTGTTTCACGTAGTGATGATAGATTTTTTCTGTCCATATTCTTTTGTCCTTTAATTAATCGATAATTGAAGATGAGATGAGCATTAGAATTTAGGTTGATTGTGTCAGCTTTACACATATTCCAAAATTCTCACCTTGTTAAAGTGCTACCTGAATCTGAACAATGGGGTTTTTGTAAATCATGGACTATTACATAACACCCACTTACGGAAATATTCATAATACCACAGTAACTTCTAAAAACATTTATTTTTAAAATTAGAAGAGCAATACATAAATATATACTCATTATAAACTTATTTAAACAACCTAGAAATGCTGTAGTTTCCTGCCTCTCCACCTGTCCTCAATCCCTTTTCAGAGGAACTAATAGCTTGGTATGTATTCTTTCAAATGTTTTTATGCACATTGACGATTTGTACATTTATTTATGTACATCTTCTTCTTCTTTTTAAAGAATAATTTATTTTTTTTTGGTATGTGCCCCTAGCAGGAACTGACTCTCTGGTCCACAGCCACTGCTCCAACTGCTTAGCCAAATGGCCAGGGCTTCTTTTTTTTTTTTTTTCTTAATCTTCACCCAAGAATATTTTTCCATTTACCATCACATAGAGTAAGAGGGGGAGAGAGAGACACACATATCAATTGGTTGCCTCCCACATGACCTGACCAGGGCCGGGGACAAACCGCAACCAAGGTACGTGCCCTTGACCGGAATTGAACCCGACACTCATTGGTTTACAAGCTGACGCTCTCCACTGAACCAAACCGGCCAGGGCTTTATGTACATTCTTATTTGTTCACAGATTGTTCTGATATATTTTTTTAATTTAACAATATATCTAGGAGATCTTTCCATTTTTTACATTTAAATCTACCTTATTATTTTTTTAATTCAAATATTTTTATTGTGGTAAAGTATATATAACATAAAATTTTAACCATTTAAAATTTTTATTTATTTTTTTGGTTAATCCTCACCGGAGGATATTTTTTCATTGATTTTAAAAAAATTTTTTATTGTTGAAAGCGTTACAGATGTTTCCCCCATTTTCCCTCATTAACCCCTTTTCTCTGCTCCCACCCTATTTTAACCATTTTTAAGTGTACAATTCTGTGACATTAAGTATATTCACATTGTTGTGTAATCATGACCACTATCCATCTCTAGAACTTTTTTTTAAATATGTTTTTATTGATTTTTAGAGACAGAGGAAGGGAGAGAGAGATAGAAACATCGATGTGAGAGAGAAAAATCAATCAGCTGCCTCCTGCACGCCCCCCACTGGGGATCGAGCCCGAAACCCAGGCATGTGCCCCAACCGGGAACTGAACTGGGACCTCTCAGTCCATGGGATGACACTCAGTCCACTGAGCCACACCAGCTGGACCATCTCTAGAACTTTTTCATCATCCAAACTGAAACTCTGTACCCATTCAGCAATAGCTCCCCATTTTCTCCTCCCCTCAGCCCCTGCTATCAGGGGCTGTTTCTGTTTCTATGAATTTGACTATTCTAGGTACTTCATCTAAGTGGAATCATACAATATTTGTCATTTTATGTCTGGCTTATTTCACTTAGCTTATTTAGAGGTTCATACATGTTGTAGCATCTACCTTATTTTTAAACTATTGCATCATATTTGATATTAAATTATTCCCCTATTGATGGACATATAGATTGTTTGCAGTGGTTTGCAATTACAGAAGTGTAAATGTCTTTATGCATATACTATTTTGAATATTTCTGGGATCTTTCTCACAGCCTTTGTGAATATACATGTATATGTATTTTTTCCATAGGTTGATATGGAAGTGACCCTTCCAGGAGAGGGTAAAGACCAAACCTTTAAAGTGTCTGTTCAGTGGGTGTCAGTTGTGAGCCTTCAGTTGCTTTTAGAAGCTTTAGCTGGGCACTTGAATGAAGTCCCAGATGACTCAGTACAAGCACTTGATGTTATCACAAGACACCTTCCCTCCATGAGGTTAGTACCTTAGTTTGAATTCTTTGCTACAGATATCAGACCTTTTTATGATAGTTTGCATTAGAGCCATTGGTAGTTTTCTGCATAAGTCATAGTTTTAAACTTGGTTTCAGTTTACCAAGTTGAGAGTGAAATGTGAAACAGCAAACTCTTATTTCTTCAGGTACACTCCAGTGGGCCGTTCCTTTTTCTCACCTCCTGAAGGTTACTACCACCCTCTTGGAGGGGGCAGGGAAGTTTGGTTTGGCTTTCATCAGTCTGTGAGACCTGCCATGTGGAATATGATGCTCAATATTGATGGTAGGATTGAACTCTCTTTACTGTTTAGTCTTTTGACTGGTTTTCTTGGTCCTGTCCTTTTCCTTGAAGCTAAGTATCCTTCCTCTCTGTTTGTTAGTATCTGCAACTGCTTTCTACCGGGCTCAGCCTATCATTGAGTTCATGTGTGAGGTTTTAGACATTCAGAACATCAATGAACAGACCAAACCTCTAACAGACTCCCAGCGTGTCAAGTTTACCAAAGAAATCAGAGGTAGGTATTGGCATTGGCATAGTCTTAGAGAGGCAGTTCAGCATGGTTCAAGGAGCATGGTTGTGGAATCAGACTCACCTGGGCTTCCAACCCATTCCAGATAGTTCTGTCAGTGGGACCTTAGACAAGTTACTAACCACTATGAGCCTTAGATTATTCATCTCTAAAGTAAAGATAATTTTGTGTATCTTAGAAGATTGTTGTGAGAATTAAATGGAATTAGATGTATAAAACTTCTAGCATAATACCTGGCTACAATACATATCAGACATTTACTAATTGTTGCCCTTACTCACTTAACTTCCGTTTTAATAAACTTACACAAGTTCATTTATTTTCCTTTTGGAATTTATTTTCTTCTTTGCTTGTTATTAGTTATTTTCTCTCATTAGAATATAAACTTCATTAGCACCAGAACAAAATTGATGCTGAGTAATTATGTATTGAAGTAATAAAAAGTGGTTACAGATATTAAGTCATCTGGGTGCTGATGTTTTCTGCTTAGCTGAGGCTTTTTGCCTATACATGATGAAATTGTTCCTGTATCCTTGCAACTTATGTCCTGTACAACGGCATGCCTTTTTGAAGATGTTTGAATCTGTTTTTATAACTGTGACTTTAATTAATACTGATGTTTAAACTTTTTATTCAACATCAGGTCTTAAAGTTGAGGTGACTCACTGTGGACAGATGAAGCGAAAATATCGAGTTTGTAATGTGACCAGACGGCCAGCCAGTCATCAAACGTATGTTAACCACACCTAAAATGATAGCATTACATTTTTGGTAACAGAGGAAGTTACTATAATCATTTGAGGAATTGGTATCTCATATTGTGATTTTTCAAAATCACTGAGATCTTCATGTTTAAAAATCAAAGATTTAAATTTTTTTATATTTATAAAAAAATATTTCCTGCCTTTAATTTATTTCACCTCTTAAACATAGATCAACTTTTACATAATGACACAGAGTCATCATTACAAGCATCATTTATCATACTGTTGTGATTCTCAATGCATGGCCCAAAGGGTCTATTAAGGCCTCTAAATCATATGAGGCTGTCATGGGAAGCTGTAGATCATGGAGCCATTGAAAGGTTTCTGCATAAGTTGTACTTGAAGTTTGGTTTAAGTTTACCAAGTTGTGTGGGGTTTTCTCCCTCCTTTTATAGTTAGCTGTCACTTCCTCCAGCTGTCTGTGTGTATGGCACACCTCCAGCAGCACACGCATGTTCACTTCCCCAATCTCATTTTTCTAATTACTCAGTTCTAATCCACTGTGAACTACACCTAATGAGAAAATATATATCAAAGTGATTTTTAAATCACCATATATGTTTTATTCTTGCAATCTGTCACTAAACTCATGTCTGACATAAACATGTCTCTTCTAAGTAAACAAAGTGAACATAAATATATAAACTTTACATTTTCAGAAGCCTTTAAATTTTTTTTAATATTTTTACTTTTATAGTCTACTCTGACTTTGTTCTAGATCCATGGTCCTTAATTAATTAATTAATTAATTAATTTATTTATTTTTAATCCTCACCCAGGGATGTTTTTTCATTGATTTTTTTCAGATAGAGTGGGAGGGAGGGTGAGAAAGAGAGAGACAAACATCAATGTGAGAGAGACACGTCACTTTGTTGCCTCCCATACAACCCCAACTGGGACCAGGGATTGAACCCAAAACTGAGGTACGTGCCCTTGACTGTGAATCAAACTTTCGACCCTCTGGTCCACAGACTGATGTTCTAACTGCCAGGGCCATGATTCTCAATTTATAGAGTATATCAAAACCACCTGGAGGCCTTTGGTCTAGATACTTAAAGTTTGGGGTGATCTCTGGATAAATGTATATATCAATTCAGTATGATTTGAATAACTTCTTCAATATTAACTAATGTATATATTATATGAATTTCTTAAGAGTTGTAAAGTGATATTCCATGTACTCTTCATATTATATCATTGACCTCATTCTCTAGGGGGAAGAAAATTACCAAAATCACTGTTGAGAATTTTAGCATTTGTTTCAAGAGGAACTGTGTCTTTTTCATTGTTTAATTGCTTTACATAGCCCTGTAATAATAATTATGCTTGTAGACATATATAATTTTTGCATGAAAATTTTTTTAAAAAAACATACATTTATTTTTTCTTTTCTTTTTTTTTATTTTTATTTTTTAAAATCTTTATTGTTGAATGTAGAATGTATTACAGATATTCCACATTTTTCCCCCATTGACCCCCCTCCTCCCCACTCCCGCCCCCCTCCCGCATTTTCCCACACTATTGTCTGTGTCCATTGGTTATGCATATAAGTTCTTTGGTTTATTTCTTCCCACCCCCCAACCCCTTTCCCTTTGAGGTTTGTCAGTCTAGCAATGAATTTGTGCTTCTTAATCCCTTCACCTTTTTCACCCATCCCCCCAATCCCTCTCCCATCTGGCAACCAACAAAATGTTCTCTGTACCTATGAGAATGTTTCTGTTCTGCCTGTTCATTTTGTTTGTAGATTCCATTGTCGATAGATATGTATTCATTGCCATTTTGTTTGTTCATACATTTTATCTTTTTCTTCAAAAAGACCCTTCAACATTTCATATAATAACGGTTTGGTGGTGATGAACTCCTTTAGCTTTTTCTTGTCTGGGAAACTCTTTATATGGCCCTCAATTCTAAATGACAGCTTTGCAGGATAGAGTAATCTTGGTTGTAGGTTCTTGCTTTTCATCACTGAATATTTCTTGCCACTCCCTTCTGCCTGCAAAGTTGCTTTTGAGAAATCAGCTGACAGCCTTATGGGAACTCCCTTGTAGGTAACTAGCTGCCTTTCTCTTGCTGCTTTTAAGATTCTGTCTTTGTCTTGAACCTTTTGCATTTTGATGATGATGTGTCTTGGTGTGGGCCTCTTGGGGTTCATCTTGTTTGGGACTCTGTGCTTCCTGGACTTGTATGTCTGTTTCCTTCAACAAGTTAGGAAAGTTTTCTGCCATTATTGTTTCAAACAGGTTTTCAATTTCTTGTTCTCGCTCTTCTCCTTCTGGCACCCCCAAGATGCGAATGTTGGCACGCTTGAAGTTGTCCCAGAGGCTCCTTACACTATCCTCATTTTTTTGGATTCTTTTTTCTTTTTGCTGTTTTGATTGGGTGTTTTTTGCTTCCTTATATTCCAAATCGATGGTTTGCTTCTTGGATTTACGTACTCTACTATTGAATCTGTGTAAATCATTCTTTATTTCAGTTAATGCCTCCTTCAATTCTGACTGTGCATCCATAATTTCTGACTGGTCCTTTTTTATGCTCTTGAGGCCCTCACTAAGTTCACTGAGGTTCTCACTGAGTTCATTGAGTATCCTTATAAGCAGTATTTTGAACTCAGCATCTGTTAGGTTGCTTATCTCCATTTCTCTTAGTTCTTTTCTTGGGGTTTTGTTCTGTTCTTTCATTTGGGACCTGTTTCTTTGTCTCCTCATTTTGGCTGCCTCCCTGTGTTTGTTTCTGTGTATTACTTAATGAGCGGTATGGGGCTAGCTGAGACCAGATGCTGCTCGTTTGAAAGAATTTAGGAAAAACCTGAAGACAGGCCAATCCTATGGTTAAGCAAGTGGCAACAGCTTGGGTGGGCCTGAAAGTTGGGTGGGCCTGAAAGTGGGGTGGGGTGGGGTGGGATGGGGCGGGGCCTCAGGGAGTCAGCAGGGCGGGGCTACCAGTGTGAGCCAGGTTGCTGGAGTCCCAGATATGGTGGCTGTCTGCCACCCCAGGGAAGGGCTCACCAAAGGAACAAAGGCCTCTGACAGCACATTTGTCCTGGAGAAAGTCCCCTCTCCAACCCTCGCTCCAGTGCCAAACAGCTCAGTTCTTCCCTGTATGTCTCTGGTGCCCCTCGAGCTGCCTCCCCTCCAAGCTTAGAGAGACAGAGTCCGATAAGTCCGATAAGTCCGTGCGCGGGCCCTTTAAGGAGCTGCCCGGGGCTCCAGCCGCGTCATCTTCCCTGAGCCTCAGTTCCTGCTGGTTTTTCCAGCCAGAAGTTATGTGGACTTCTCTTCCTGGCACTGGAACCCTGAGCGGGGCACCTGATGTGGGACAGGGACCCCTCAGTCCTCAGGAACGACCTTCCCAGCCGAGGTATCCTCCTGATTTTTATCCGCCACACGTAGTTGTGGGACCAGCCTGTCTCGCCACCGGCCCTCGCGCCTTCGCCCCTCCGCCCCTCCGCCCCTCCTATCAGTCTGGATGTGGCTGCTGCTTTAATTCCGTAGCTGTAGGACTTCCATTCAGCTTGATTTCAGGTGGTTTTGAATGATGGTGGTTCTGTAGTTGTAACTTTGATGCGGTTGTGGGAGGACGCGATACCGCGTTTACCTACGACGCCATCTTGACCGGAAGTCCATAGATTTATTTTTTAAACTTTTTTCAAGGAAATAAACTTTTTGTTGTTTTTAATTCTCACCTGAGGATATTTTTTTCCATTGATTGTTTCTTGGAGAGTGTGAAAGGGAGGGAGTGGCGGGGAGAAAGAAAGAAATATAGATGTGCGAGAGACACATCGATTGGTTGCCTTCTGCATGCACCCCGACTGGGGCTGGGAATCAAACCTGCAACCCAGGCTGAATTTTCTTTTGCCAATCTGCCAATTTAATAAGTTAAAAAATCATGTCTAAGCGAGTGGTAGAATTTAGTATTAATTTCTAAAATGTTTTGGGCTGATAACTATATAACAGAATTTTCTTTTTGGGGGAATGAAAATATTTTTTAAAATATTTTTTTCTTTATTGATTTTATAGAGAGGAAATGAGAGAGAGAGAGAGAGAGAGAGAGAGAGAGAGAGAGAGAAACATCAATAAGAAAGAACATCGACTGGCCGCCTCCTGCATGCCCCACACTGGGCATTTGGCCCACAACCTGAGCATGTGGCCTGACTGGGAATCAAACCAGTGACCTCTTGGTGCATGGATTGACACTCAGCCACTGAGCCACACCAGCGGGGCTAGACTGTGAACCTTTAACAGTAATTAAAATGTAGTCATCTTAGCAAGTAATGTTTTCCTTTTCCATTTTGCAATATCAAATAAGATTTACCTCTAAACAATTTCAAATATGTCTTTATTTTCCATAAGTGCACTGATTTTAATCCAGAAATATAAGCATCCTTGAATCTATGTGGGGTTTAACAAACAATTTCCTTCTTTGACAGATGCCTACTGCTTGTTTATAACCTCAAGTTCTGAATGCAGACCAGGAGAGTTACATGAGTGTTACACGGATGATCCTCACTGCATTGTTACTTTGTGGGGCTGTACCAATTAAGAAAGCAAGATTAGTCCTATGGTGTAGCACAGTTAGTTGGGCGTCGTCCCATGCACCAAAAGGTTGCTTGTTCAATTCCTAGTCAAGGGCACATACCCCGGTTGCAGGCTCAATGTTGCGTTCTCACATCCATGTTTCTCTCTCTCCCTGTTCCTCTCTCTCTAAAAATCAATGAATTATTCTAAAAAAAAAAAAGAAGAAGAAAAAGAAAAGAAAGTAAGATTACAGTTAATATTGTACCAAGTATTTGAGATAATTTGCCCATTCGAAGAGCCAAATAAATCATGTTCCCAGTGGATACTGAATATCCTAGCATAGTCCCAATTTCATGCATTGGGTCTTGTTGCCTCCAAATCCACATACATTTGTCCTGGTTTGGGGATCTGAAAATGTGGGCCAAATCACTATGCTACACTCATTTTACAAAAAAAAAAAATTCTCTTAAGCAAACAAAATTCCTGTCTAGTGAATCTGTATAATTTCTGATTCTGTAGCTTCGTCTTGTTTTAAGTTCTTTTTAAACTTTAATTTTTTTTCTCATTCTAGCTTTAAAAAACATGGAAATTTTTAACATAACTAACATTTTCTACCTTGATCAGTCACTTAAAAACAAAAGTCAGTCTTTATTTGAACATTTTCACCTAAGTAATTTTAGTATTTAATAAGAACAGTGACATGGAAATTTTTAACATAATCACTGTTCTTATTAAATACTAAAATTACTTAGGTGAAAATGTTCAAATAAAGACTGACTTTTGTTTTTAAGTGACTGATCAAGGTAGAAAATATTAGTAGACTTTTGTTTGTTCACTTGTTTAAGAAAAAAGAAATTTCTAAAAAGACATTGTCTCCTATAGTTTTCCTTTACAGCTAGAAAATGGTCAAGCTATGGAATGTACTGTAGCTCAATATTTTAAACAAAAGTATAGTCTGCAGCTGAAATATCCCCATCTTCCCTGTCTCCAAGTGGGACAAGAACAAAAGCATACATACTTGCCACTTGAGGTAAGCTGAATTTTCTTTTGCCAATCTGCCAATTTATTGAATAAGTTAAAAAACAAATCATGTCTAAGCGAGTGGTAAAATTTAATATTAATTTCTAAAATATTTTGGGCTGATAACTATATAACAGAATTTTCATTTGGGGGGAAAATGATAGAAGATATAGTTTGGCAAAGGCTTAATTAAGATATAGAAGCCCATTGCACAAACAAATTTCTCTTTGCCTCTTGGCAGGTCTGTAATATAGTGGCAGGACAGCGATGTATAAAGAAGCTCACAGACAATCAGACTTCCACGATGATCAAAGCCACAGCAAGATCTGCTCCTGACAGACAGGAAGAAATCAGTAGACTGGTCAGTAAGGCATGGTCTTTAAGATAAGCTAGCTTTAAGATGAAAAACAAAACAAAACAAAACAGTAGAAAACTCCTGATGGGACACAGTTACTCTTTGGTTTTTATATGTGCAGGCTTTCCTGTTCTTTAGGTGAAGAGTAACAGCATGGTGGGTGGACCTGATCCATACCTTAAAGAATTTGGTATTGTTGTCCACAATGAAATGACAGAGCTCACAGGCAGGGTACTTCCAGCACCAATGCTACAGTATGGAGGCCGGGTAAGCTTTTTATTTTACTCAGCAAGCTTCTTCCAATAACTAGTCAATGAGAGAATAATTGAGGACTTTTCTACAAACCACAGAGAATTTACCCATAGTTTTGCTTATTATTGCTCTTTGTCTTTTGGCTAATACCAAATAGAGTTCTGTGTATCCCCTCATCAATATTCAAATGGCCTTAGATTGTAATGTATTTTCTCTTTTCTTTTGTTTCTTTTTTTGTTTTTTGTTTTTTTTAAAGAATAAAACAGTAGCCACACCCAACCAGGGTGTCTGGGACATGCGAGGAAAGCAGTTTTATGCTGGCATTGAAATTAAAGTTTGGGCAGTTGCTTGTTTTGCGCCTCAGAAACAATGTAGGGAAGATTTACTAAAGTGAGTATCTTCATATTTTCAGCTTAGTAATATCCCTCCCAGATATGAAAACACCATTTTTATGTGAATGTGCTGTGTGCACTGGCACTAAATCCCTGACTCCTATAGTGACACCATCTGGCTATAGGAAAAACACCTTGTATTATAGTAAATTGCCAATTTGGGAATTACATTAAGAATCTGACTCAGCTTCCTTACATTTAGAGCAGAAATTTGTGACTAACAAGATTGAAGCAGTGCCGGTTGGCAAATTCTTGGGTTCTTAGTGAAGCTTCCTTTGGAATCATATGGTTTCAGCTAAGATAAAAATGATTTCATTTTTAATCATTCTAATTTACTAGCAAGCATGTTTTACTGAAGGGTCATTGACTAAGATCACTGGTTCGTGTGTTACACATGCAGGTATATAAAGGAAGTCAGTGAGAAGGGTGGAAAAATCAAGGCAGGAAAAGGGAACTGGGATGAAAGAAAGGAATCCCACAAAATATTGGCAAATGCACAAAAGAAATTATTCTGAAAGCTTTATGCATAGATTGAAGTAACTTCTTAAATCCAAAGTTTAAAATTTCATAATGAATTTTTCTTTTTTGAAGTGATTATTTCTTTTGGCATTGTATTAATTCAATTATGTTATAAGTTTGAATGTAATCCTAAATGCACTGATTGTGTAACAGCGTGTATCCGTGTTCTCAATTGAATACAAGCATACAAAAGCTTACACAACTATTTTCCTGTCAGGCTTACCAGAATACACATTACCTAAAAGTTTGACTTTACTTTTCTTCAGTTCAGAAATCCTGACTTGATGACTTGAATGTTAAAAAAAATCTTTGGACAGGAATGTTAATCTAGTCCCTGAGGCCTAACTAGGCATAATTATTAAAATTCAAAATGATAATCCGATAGCTTAATAATACAGATTCTTCTGCATTGTAATGATACAGCTGCCAGTCTGTTTTTACAACCAGCTAAATATTTTTTTTGTTGTTTGTTTGTTTATGTCTAATTTTGGCTAAGAATTTGCAGAACTGAAAGAAGTATCATAGAAGGAAATAAATGCTAAGAATGCACTCTGAAATGAAAGCATTGTGCCACTGGTTCTGTTTTAACAGGAGTTTCACTGACCAGCTCCGTAAAATCTCTAAGGATGCAGGAATGCCCATCCAGGGTCAGCCATGTTTCTGCAAGTATGCACAAGGGGCAGACAGCGTGGAGCCCATGTTTAAGCATCTGAAAATGACATATGTGGGCCTACAGCTAATAGTGGTGATCTTGCCTGGGAAGACGCCAGTATATGGTATGCACCTTTTTAATGTTGAATGAAGGATGATTTCAATAGTAGGTGTAATAGTTGGGATAAGCTAGGTTATGCTGCAGTCACAAGCAACCCCAAACTTTCTGGGGCTCCAAGCAGCAAAAGTTTGCTTTTTGCTCCTGCTGTGTGTCCATTGAGGGTATACTGCAGCCTCTGCTCCATATCATCATATCATTTTCACTATGGAAATTTCACTAAGGTTGGCAGAGCAGTCACTGTTTAGAATGTTGCTGGTCCATGGCAGAGCAAAAAGACAGGTCTGGAGGGTTCCTAACATTGGCAACTTCTTGGCCACAACCAGCTGTATTGGCCCTCCCAACCTGTGTGAGGGAAATGGGAAATGGGGCCAGGAAATGTAGTGGGAATTAGGGCTGGGTCATACAGTGAAATTCTGTCAAAGCCCCCAAAGCAGGGAGAACTGGAATGTTGTTTAAAAACACTTAGGAATATCAGAGTGGGGAAGAGGACGGGAGCCTGCCACTTCCAAAGAGAAGTTTGTATCTATTATAAGAAGAATGGTACAAAGTTCTTTTGTTTGTTATCTAAGTAAAGGATTTGGGAACTATAGTCCAGTTTGAACTTGATAAAATGTGTTCGACCTTCCCTGTATTTGCTTCTTCTGTTACCTTCAGTTTATCTGTAATATTTAGAGAAAAATTTAAAAAGGTGAAGAAGATCGGAGGAGAAAAAAATTCAAAGGGCTGGTGTGTGTGTAGTGAGAGGCAGGAGCTAGGAATATTGATTCCTTTGCCAGGTCAGTCTTATGGGAAAAGGAACATCAAGGGACTGAGTGAGTGGTGGCAGGCAGCATCACAGAATAAAGAAAGTAACCCAGCTTAAAGGCCTCGGGGCGGGGGGGGGGTAGTGGGGATGGCTTATCCAAACAGAAAAAAAATTGCCCTGGGAGTTTAGCAAATAAAAACACCACACATGAAAAACATCTAGCACAGTGTATAGTATATAATAGGCACTCTGTAAAGGTCAGTGTGTGGATTTCCCGCCACTACTCTTAGTAATTAAGATAATATTTAAACATTTTTAAAAATCAGTTAACTTATTTTTGTAGCGGAGGTGAAACGTGTTGGAGATACCCTCCTGGGTATGGCCACACAATGTGTCCAGGTAAAAAATGTAGTGAAGACCTCACCCCAGACCCTTTCCAACCTTTGCCTGAAGATAAATGCAAAGCTTGGAGGAATTAACAACGTGCTTGTACCTCATCAAAGGTAAGATTCTGAACTGTTTTTTCCCACTTTTTAAATTAAGATCTAACTTATTTAATTTACAGTAAAGCACACAATCTCAAATATGCATCTCGATTGCCTTTTCTTTGTTTTTTCAGTTTTCTTTTTCTTCTATAGTAATTTTTATTTTAAAAAATTATTCATTTATTTATTTTAGAGAGAGAAGAAGGGGAGAGAGAGAGAGATACAGAGACATCAATTTGTTGTTCCATTTATTTATGCATTCATTGATTGATTCTTGTATGTGACCTGAATGGGGATCGAACCTGCAACCTTGGAATATTGGAATGACGCTCTAACCAACTATCAGGCCAGGGCACATTTTTTATTTTTCAATTACAGTTTATATACAATATTATATTAGTTTCAGGTGTACATCCTGATGATTAGACATTATATAACTAAGTGATCATCCTGACAAATCTTGTACCCATCTGACACATACATAGTTATTAAAATATTATCGACTATATTCCATATGCTGTACTTTCCATCCTCATGACTATCTGTAACAATCAATTTGTACTTCTTTTTTTTTTAATTCTCACCAGAGGATATTCTTCCATTTATCTTCAGATAGAGTGGGAGGGAGGGAGGGGGAGAGAGAGAGAGAGAGAAAGAGAAACACCATGCAAGAGAGACACATCGACCAACTGGCAGCCTCCTGCATGGCCCTGACCAGGGCTGGGGACCGAACTGCAACTGAGGTACGTGCCCTTGACTGGAACTGAACCCTCAACTCTTGTCCTAGGGCTGATGCTCTAACTGCTGAGTATAGTGTAGTATTTGAAAAAATCATGATAGAGTGAAGCCGCAAAAAGTCGAAGTGCGAAGTGGCGAGGGATGACTGTATAAAGAATGAATCCTACTTTGGCCCTGGCCAGTTTGGCTCAACGGTTAGAGCGTCGGCCTGCAGACTGGCGAGTCCCAGGTTCAGTTCCCGCTAAGGGCATGTTTGCAGTTTGTCCCTGGCCCCAATTGGGATTGTGTGGGTGGCAGCCCCTCTCTCTCACATCGATGTTTCTCTCTCTTCCTCCCTCTCTCCTTCCTGCTCTATCTGAAGATAAAAATGCAAAAATGTCCTCGGGTGGGTATAAAAAAGAATCCTACTTCACAGAAATTCGTTTAGCGTGGTAGAGTCTGGAACTGATTTACCTCAATAAACTGAGGGCCAACTGTAACTTCTTTTCTCCGGTTGCTTTTAAGGTTCTCTCTTTGTCTTTAACCTTTTGCATTTTGATTATGATGTATCTTGGTGTGGGTCTCTCTTTTTTTAATTTTTTATCCTCACCTGAGGACATTTTTTGTATTTATCTTCAGATAGAGTGGGAGGGAGGGAGGGAAGAAGACAGAGAGAGAAACATCGATGTGTGAGAGACACACTGACTGGCCAACACCCACACGACCCCAACCAGGGCAGGGACAAACTGCAACTGAGGTATGTGCCCTTAGCGGGAACTGAACCCCAGTCTCTCTGGTCTGTGGGCCGACACACTAACCACTGAACCAAACCGGCCAGGGTGTGTGTCTTTTTGGTTTCATCCTGATTGGGACTCGCTGCACTTCCTGGACTTGTATGTCTGCTTCCTTCACCAGCTTAGGGACGTTTGCTGTCATTATTTTTTAAAATGTTTTCAATTTCTTGCTCTCTCTCTTCTTCCCGCACCCTCATGATGCAAATGTTGGTAAAATTGAAGTTGTCCCAGAGGCTTCTTACACTAATCTCATTTTTTTAATTCTTTTTTCTTTATATTTCAAATCTCTCATTTAATTCTGGCTTCATCTACTCTACTGCTATGTAGAGTAGATATAATTCTTTATGAATTATTCATCATTTCAGTTAGTGTATCCTTCATTTCTGACTGGCCCTTTTTAAGGTTTCATGTCCTTGTTATGCTGTTGAAGTTCTCACTAAGTTCCTTTAGTGTTCTTATAACCAGTTTTATACTCTGTATCTGGTAGATTGCTTGTCTCTATTTTGTTTAGGTTTTTTCCTGGAGTTTTGTTCTGTTCTTTTATTTGAGACATGTTTCTTTGTCTCCTCATTTTGGCAGCCTCTCTGTGTTTATTTCTATGTATTAGGTAGAGCTGGTGTGTCTTCCAGACTTGGTAGAGTGGCCTTATGTAGTAGGTGTTCCATAGGGTCCAGTGGCACAGCCTCCTGTCCACCCAGAGCTGGGCACTGCAGGTATGCCCCACCCTCCATGGAGCATGTACACCCTTCTGTTGTAATTGAGCCTTAATTGCTGTTGGTATATCAATGGGAGGGATTTACCCCCAGGCCCATTGGCTACAAGGACTGTCTTCAACCACTATAGAGAATCAGCTGTTCAGAGGCCCACCCCACAGAGCAGGACTTACTTCAGCAAGGCTCTGGTGCCCACTGAGTTTACCCCTTGAGTGTGTCACTTGTGGAGGAGGTTTTGTGGTGCTTCAACATGGTCTGAAACTGTCCACTGGATGTGCTGGCTCAGGACTCCCAGGAGGTGCAATCCAAGGTCAGTCGCCACCCGTGTTCTGCTTGGGGCCCCTGGCATGAGCCACAAAGCAATCTATAGATGGCTGCTACTTGTGCTGGGCTCAGAGGTGCCTAGGAGAGGCCAAGCTGTGAACAAAGGCTGGCTGCTGCTTGTGTCAGGCCTGTGGCCACTTAGCTAGAGGCATGGGCATGCCAAGGCCAGATGCTACTTGTTAAATAGATTTTAGGGAAGTCTGAAGCATGAGCCAAGACAGGCCATTTGTATGGAAAAACCACTGGAAACAACTTGGGGGGGCCCACAAGTTGGATGGGGCAGGGTCTCGGGTAATCATCAGGGTGGAGCAAACAATGTGAGCCAGGTTGATGGAGACTCAGATTCGGTACCTCCCTGCCTGATCTGTCAGGGGAAGGCTCAGAAAGGAACGATGTCCTCTGCCAGCACTTCTGTCAGGAGAAAGCTGCCCCTCCAGCTCTCACCCTGATGCCAAACAATTCAGTTCCTCCTCGTATGTTCCTCGTGCTTTTCTGGCTGCTGCCCGAGCACTGGAACTCAGAGGGAGTAAGTCCATGCATGGGCCCTTTAAAAGGAACTGCCTGGGCCTCGCCGGTGTGGCTCAGTGGATGGGCATCAACCTATGCACCAAGAGATCACTGGTTTGATTCCCAGTCAGGGCACATGCCCAGGTTGTGGGCCCAATCCCCAGTGGGGGGCATGCAGGAGGCAGCCAGTCCATGTTGTCTCTCATCGATGTTTCTATCTCTCTCTCCCTCTCCTTTCCTCTCTCTCTAAAAATAAAGGAAGATAACAGTCTGAGGAACAGGGTAGACCCAGAGATGTGGAAGTAGGGTACAAACTGACAATCCTCAGAAGAGAGGGTGGGAGGGGAGGGAAGAGATAAACCACAGAACTTATATACATGTACATATAACTAACAGACATGGACAACAAAGCTGGGGATGGGGTGGGGGTGGGGGATGTGCAAGTTTATGTAAAATGCTTAGCACAGTGGCTGGTACATAATAAATGTAAGCTGTTATTATGTTATGTATATGTATATTAAGAATATACATTTGGCCCTGGCCAGTTTGGCTCAGCGGTTACAACGTCGGCCTGGGTCTGGAGAGACCCGGGTGCGGTTCCCGCTAAGGGCACATATCTCGGTTGCAGTTTGTTCCCGGCCCTGGTTGGGTTGTGTGGGTGGCGACCACTCGATGTGTCCCTTTCATGTCAATGTTTCTCTCTCTCTCTCTCCCTTCCACTCTATCTGAACAAAATATCAAAAAATGTCCTCGAGTGAGGATTAAAACAAACAAACAAACAAACAAAAAGAATATACATTTGTACCCTGGCCGGTTTGGCTCAGTGGTTAGAGCATCAGAGAAACATCTGTAACAAAAATTAATGAAAGAAAGAAAGAAAGAAAGAAAGAAAGAAAGAAAGAAAGAAAGAAAGAAAGAAAGAAAGAGAAAGAAAGAAAGAAAAAAAAAAACAAGGAATTGCCTGGAACTTCAAATGCCCTCCATCTCACTCAACCACAATCCTGGTGATTTTTATAGCCAGAAGTTATGGGGACTTCTCTTCCTGGTACTGGAACCCTGGGCAGTGCTGGGTGGTGTCTGGTGTGGTGCTAGGACCCCTTGCTCCTCAGAGGGGACCTCTGCAGCTGATATATCCCTGCCCATTTTTTTTTTTTTTTTAATCCTCATCCGAGGACATTTTTTCATTTTTTGTTCAGATAGAGCAGAAGGGAGAGGAAGAGAGAGAAACATCAACATGAAAGGGAAACATCGAGTGGCCGCCACCTGCACGACCCAACCAGGGCTGGGGACAAACTGCAACCGAGGTACGTGCCCTGCGGGAACCGAACCCGGGTCTCTCTGGACCACAGACTGACACTCTAACTGCTGAGCCAAACCAGCCAGGGCTCCCTGCCCATTTTTATCCACCACACACGGATGTGGGACCAGCCCTTCCACATCTCCACCCCTCCTATCAGTCTCGATGTGGCTTCTTTAAATCCCTAGTTGTAGAACTTCCGTTCAGCTAGATTTCAGGCAGTTCCGAATGATGGGTGTTTTGTAGTTTAGTTGTAATTTTGATGTGGTTGTGGGAAAATGTGAGTACCATGTATCGATGTTTTCATCTCTCTCTCCCTCTTCCTTCCTCTCTAAAATCAATTTTAAAAAAAAGAAGTAGGTGAAATTGAGTGCCTTACTCTTGGACAATAATACCACAACTCTCATTTTTGTCCTTGAATAAAACTTCTAGGTAAATAAATCCTTTCTGTTACATTGATAGATGAGGCATACAGGCCATAAAGGAAGTTAACCTAAAATCTAAAATCATTTAATTTTACCCCAGACATTTGAGACAATATAGCATAGTGGCTTAGAGTACATACTCTGGTGTCAGATTTCCTGGGTTTGGATTCCAGCCTTACCCCTTTCTGTGTGGTCTTGGGCAAGTTTATGTAAAATGCTTAGCACAGTGGCTGGTACATAGTATATGTAAGCTGTTATTATGTTATGTATATTATATTATATTATATTATATTATATTAAGAATACACATTTGTGCCCTGGCCCATATTGCTCAGTGGTTAGAGCATCGGCCTGTGGACCAGAGAGTCCTGGGTTCGGTTCCCTCTAAGAACACATACCTCAGTTGCATTTTGTCCCTGCCTCGGTTGGGGCCGTGTGGGTGGCAACCACTCGATGTGTCTCTCTCACATTGATGTTTCTCTCTCTGTCTTCCCCCCCTTCCCTCCTGCTCTATCTGAAGATAAATACAAAAATGTTCTTGGGTGAGGATTAAAAAAAAAGAATATACATATGTTGCCAAGCTGGTATGGCTCAGTAGACTGACTGTCCCATGCACTAAAAGGTTACTGGTTTGATTCCCAGTCAGGACACATGCCCAGTTTGTGAACTCGATCCCCAATAGGGGGCTTGCAAGAGGCAGCTGATGGATGTTCTCTCATCGATGTTTCTATTCTACCTCTCTCTTCCTTCCTCTCTCTCTAAAACCATTAAAAACATATTAAAAAAGAAAAGAATATCCATTTATTGTTATATTGTTCAGTGCGAGAAGTGTGTTGTTGTATGATGATATATAGAGAGAGAAATACAATGTAGCCTCTGCCCTCACAGAGGTACCTATTCTTTAGTACATATTACATCTTTAGTATCTATTACATGAGATTTTCAGATTTAGGATGCCTCTTAGGTTATACTTTCAGAAACGATACTTAGTCCCAAATCCTACTTTTAAGAATTTACCAGAGAAGCATGCATATTTTTCTCCTTAAATCCTTAGAGAAATTGGTGCCAAATAAATTAATTCATTCTTTCAACAAGTATTTGAGTGTCAACTGTGAGCAAGACAGTGTTCTAGGCATTAGGGATACAGCAGTGCCCTGTGGATCTTACGTTCGTGTGTGTGTGTGTGTGTGTGTGTGTGTGTGTGTACAATAACTAAGTAAAATATGTAGTGAAAGTGATAAGTACTATGGATAACAATAAAAGAGGGAGGGAGATAGACTTGACTCTCTTTCTTAAGTCTCACATCCTAAAAACAATTGGGGCTTTTATTATCACTTCCATATACATTCTGCAATTCTGTATCCATTGTAGGAAACCCTAGGATCCCAAGAAAGTCTGCTCTGGGAGTTTTCCCTTTACACATAAAGATTTTGTAAAATTTGAGTCAGGTCTTCTTTTTGTTACCTTTTGTCTTCCTAATGTTACTGAAGAACCATGTTGATTTCTTCAGTCAATTCAGATTCATTGTACTGGGTGGCACAGATCCTCAGTGGGTTTTAGAGGTCTCTCCCAATGGGCACAAGTATTTATTCTCTCTTATAAGATTATATCTGTGCTTATATCTGATGAGCTTGCTAAAACCAAACATTTGTATCTGTATATCTGAGCGTCAGTGTGTCTTTAAATCTGAGCAGGCCATCGGTGTTCCAGCAGCCTGTCATCTTCCTGGGAGCAGATGTCACGCACCCCCCTGCAGGGGACGGGAAGAAGCCTTCCATTGCTGCTGTTGTTGGCAGTATGGATGGCCACCCTAGCCGGTACTGCGCCACTGTTCGGGTGCAGACCTCCCGCCAGGAGATCTCCCAGGAGCTCCTCTACAGTCAGGAGGTAATCCAGGACCTTACTAACATGGTTCGAGAGCTGCTGATCCAGTTCTACAAATCCACACGCTTCAAACCCACACGGATCATCTATTATCGTGGAGGGGTATCCGAGGGACAAATGAAACAGGTACTTTCATTATCCCCTAGTTGCCCTTTGGGGCTTCTAGGTGTTTGATGGAGCTTCCTTTCATCTGCCACTCTGGGTAAATCAGATCTGAGAAATACTAGGTGAGTTCTCAATTAAATGTCATTCCATTTGTAACTCCTAGGTAGCTTGGCCAGAACTAATAGCAATTCGAAAGGCATGTATTAGCTTGGAAGAAGATTACCGGCCAGGGATAACCTATATTGTGGTACAGAAAAGACATCACACACGACTCTTCTGTGCGGATAAAACAGAAAGGGTAAGAAAACATAGGGTAAGCTTCATTATCTGGTACAAGTAAATGTATTTTTCAGTGGCTATACATACAATTTTTTTTCTAAAAGCAGAAGTGCCTAATAATAAATTAATAAATATACTATTTACAGTTAATCTTAGATGACCAATTCTGAATGATACAGGTTTCAATACTGAATATTTCTCTTTTCTGGAATTTCTAGAGGGGAGGTCAGAAACATGCCGGGTCCACTAGGGTGATACAGGCAACTTCATAGGTCAGGTTGAGCTATCTGGACTTTATTACCAGATGCTACTTTTTGCTGCCAATACCCAAGGCACGGTTCTAGGATACAAAGAAGAATTTCTCGAATGTGAGGGTGATCTGGCTGCAACATCTGTCACCCCCATTGATCGCCAGGGTTGGTTCGGCTGATCTGGCTGGCTAGGCAGGTGTCCCCCTCCTCCTCACCGATCCATGTGAGTCCCTCCCGAAGCTGCGAAGCTGCGTGCTTGGTGGAAGAGGATGACCTTCCCCCAAGAGGAGGGGACCCATCTTTGGTCAGGGGTATATGAGTAGCTACGCTCCCCTGCTAGAACCTCCAAACAAGTCTCAAGGAAGAATTTCTCTTCTAAATGATTTTATATACGTGCAGGGGATTCTTAGGGTACAAACTTTGAACATTTATGATGTCATACTAACTATGGGCAGGTTACTTAACTTCTCTAAGCCATAATGTTCTCAACTGTAAAATGTATTAAAGGGGGATAGGTGAGGGTAGAAGAAGGTATATGGAGGATAAATGGTGATGGGAAAAAAATAAAATAAAGGGGAAAAGAGAAAGAAAGAAAGAAAGAAAGAAAGAAAGAAAGAAAGAAAGAAAGAAAGAAAGAAAGAAAGAAAGAAAGTTTTTTTTAATCCTCACCCAAGGATATTTTTCCATTTATCTTCAGATAGAGTGGGAGGGAGGAAGGGAAGGAGAGAGAAACAAACATCAATGTGAGAGAGACACATGAATTGGTTGCCTCCCACACGACCCCGACCAGGGCTGGGGACCAAACTGGCCAGGGCAATAAATAAAATGTATTGAAAACAATACCTATGTCACAGGGCTGTTGCAAGGATTAAATTTATAAATGAATGTTAATTTGTGGTACAGTTCCCAGTACTTGATAAAAGGCATTTTGTGTAATGTATCTATTTATGTGTAAAGTAGGTAAGCACATGATATTGGATGACTTTGCTTCTATGATATTTTTATGACATTACTTCATCTTTTCCAGGTCCTCCCTGATCCATCCCCGGGGAGACCAGTTCTCTCTGTTGCCTAATTGTGTAATCTTGTGGGTCACTCCCACTGTTTTCTAGCATGGGCTTAGTTTTTGCCTCTCATCCAAGGCTGAGCTCTTTTTGTTTTCTAAATCATCAGAGAACTAAAGTTTTCTCTTTGGGGCTCCAGATCCACCAGTCAGCTCAGATTCAACGTGCTGCTTTCTAAATTGCCCAAACCCTGGCTCAGTAGTACTTCTTGGACTCTGCTAATACACATTCTCTGAACTCTTGCCCAAGCTCTGGGCACAAAACATCCTGCCACCCATCCTTAACTGCATTATCACCTTTCCATCCCTCTGTCAACTTGCTCCATGTAGTTTTTGGACTTACATTATCTTTCTGAAACCCCAAGCCACCTCACAGTTTTGCTCTTTACTATCCAGTATCACTCCTAACCTTTCAGGATTGACAATCCCAGTCCTTGGTCTACTTGGCACCCCTGACACTTATCAACATCTTCAGTTCTCTGAACGTGCCTCTGGCCAATCTCCAACTCCAAACCAGTCCACTTGCCCATTCCTTTGCTTCTACTCTTAGGCTGATAGATTGCCGAAGAAAAAAGTCATTTGTTTCATAAGGAACTGTATTACAAATTCATAACAGAAAATCTCAGCCAGGCCTGGGGGCTGCAATTTTCTCATTTATTTTATTCCCTGTTGCATCTTTTTCAAACCTTTGTACTCTTCTCAGCTCTCCAGCGCTATCCATGATGCCTCACTGGCACAATTTTTATTGCCAACAGAACAACCTTCTATTTCCCTCAGAAAACAAAATCTAGGAGGCATGAATTTTCTTGGCATCCTTTCCTCTACTTTCAAATTCAGTTAAATCTTTTGTTTCTTATCTCCTTCCTCTTGTCTCAAAGGCTAATCTCTCCACCTCATTCCCCCACCACCACCACTTATGCTTTTGTTCATAATCCTTTCTGCCTTCTCTACAGCCCCACTTCATTAATCACCCTTTATTTTCCAAAATTTCAATCTTTCCCACTAGTTTACTACCTTCTTCTCACCCTCTAAAGTTTCTCAACTCTTTCTTCTTAGTCACCCAAATAAGCTTCTTTTCACCCTGCTTTTCCCTCAGTCTGCTTGCCACCTTAGCTTTCCTTCCTTTCATGACCAAACTTAGGAAGAAAATGGCTTGCCTTTCTGTCTATACCTGCTCACATCGGACTTCAGTTCCCTGTAGCCTGACTTCCATTTCAATGACTCCACTGAAATTGCTCTCTTAATGACTCACTTGTTTTGACTCCAGTGATATCTATTTATTTATTTATTTATTTATTTATTTATTTTTTGTTACAGATGTTTCTCCTTTTTTACCCCATTGACACCCTCCTCCCCATCCCCCACCCCCACCCCCACCCCTTCCCGGGCTTTGTTGTCCATGTCCATTGGTTATGCATACATGCATATAAGTTCTGTGGTTTATCTCTTCCCATCTCCCACCCCCTCTTCTGAGGGATGTCAGTCTGTGCCCTACTTCCATGTTTCTGGGTCTACTGTATTCCTCAGACTGTTATGTTCATTATATTCCGTATATAAGTGAGATCATGTGGTATTTGTCTTTTTCTGCTTGGCTTATTTCACTTAGGATAATACTTTCCAGGTCCCTCCATGTCCTCTCAAAGGATAAGAGATCTTTCTTTCTTATGGGATATCTTGTCAGGTTCCCACACTGACCTTGCAGCACTGACAGTGATCACTGCCTTTGGCCTTAGCAACGTGCCTGCAGGTTCACTACCCACCTCTGTAATCAGGCTTTCTTTGACTCTTCTTCCTCCTCTGTCCATCCAACACTGATGCTTCCTGGCATTTCATACTTCTCCTTCTTCTCAATTTCAACTCTCTTTGGTTTCACTCACTTCTCTGGATTCACTTATTTGCTTCTAGTTTCCTGAATCTGTATTTCCGGCCCCATGCTTTTCTATGTAGCTGCCAATGGGCACTTCCGGTTATCTACCAGACAAATTCACTTAGATGCTCTGTAGGCATAGTGTCAGTCAAGATAGGCTAGGCCATGCAAAAAACTCCAGTCATGGTGGCTTACCAAGATTTATTTCTTGCTCACATTACACATTCATTGTCACTCTGTAGCAGCTGTGACCCTGCTGTCCTCCCTTTAGAACCTAGGCTGACAGAGAAACATCTATCTGGAACATTGCCAGTCGTTGTAGCAGAGGGGGGAAAAAGACACATGACAAACCATATGCTGGCTCTTAAAGCTTCTGCCCAGAAGTAACACATTTCAGGCCACATTTTATCTGCCAAAGCCAGTTACATGGCCACTCCTGAGTTAATTGGGTGGGGAAGTGTAATCCTTCCCTAGGGAGGGGCACGGGAATATTTGGCACCAGTGATACAATCTGCCACAGGCGTTTCAAGCAAAACACGTCTAAACCTTTTACTTACTGTTTTATCCTCATCCAAAGCCTGTGCCTCCCCCAATTTTCTTTTTCTTGTGTTATTTGGCAATACTGTATATTAATTAAATCAGCCAAGCTAGAAATTTCAGAATTGTTTTTAAAATCTTCTCCTTTCCTATCTCCCCATATCCAGTTGGTCAAATAGTCCTCTCTTCTGCCCTGAAATCCCTCATCTCAGTTCTTCTTCCTCTTGTCTGTTCCCTCTACCCTAGGCAGAACTCGTTTGTATTGCAGGAGGCTCCTAGCTGTCTCCCTGTATCCATACCTCCACAAATGCATCCTCCTCTTGCTCTCAGGGATACGTTTCTGAAATACAAATTTAATCCTGCCACTCCACTACTCAGAAATCTTCACGTATCCCTATTGCCTGCCTGATGCTCTCTTGTGCTGTTCACTGTTGTCCCAAGTTAGCCAAAACATGACATTTTAGTTTCACTTTTCACCATGCCCTCATACACCTTCCATTTCCCTTGTACATTATACCTTTTTATCCTTGGAATAACCACATCCATCCAACCCCCCTACCCCCCCCCCTTTTTTTCATTTAAAAAAAGTTAAGGTATAATACAGATCCAGTAAAATTTTCCCTTTTTAGTGTACTGTTCTGCAAGTTTTGACAAATGCATGAAGTTGTTACAACCATTACCTCAATAAAGATACAGAACAATCACACATACAAATTCTCTCATAGCCTTTTGTAGTGAACCCTTTCCCTTATCTGTAGTCCTGGCAACCCCTGATATGTCTTCTGTCCCTATAGTTTTTCTTTTCTTTTTCCAGAGAGTCATATAAATGAATTACCATAGCTTTTGACTTAGCATAATGCACTTGAGGTTCATCCAAGTTTTTGTGTGTATCAGTAATTTGTTCCTTTCTATTGCTGAATAGTATTTCATATATGGATGAGCCACAGTTTGTTCATCCATTTCTGTCTTGAAGGGATATTTGGAGAGTTTCCTGTTTTCATCCCAGGCCCCCTTTCAACTGCTGCTTATCCTGTAAAGCATGACTCAACTGTTTCCTCCCACCACCTTTTCCCAGGGCCTTCTGTAATGCCCTTATCACATTGCTTTGCAGTGCATTGTATATGGTTTCCATGAAAGGCAGGAAGGCATGTTCATTAGCTCTTTCTGTGCCTTTGTCTCTCCTCCCCAGCATCTGTTGCAGAGCCTTAGACATTGGTGTTCAAGCAATAATTGTTGAATTGAACATGCCTGAATCCCCCTTTCCCCAAAGCATCACCTCTTTAGGCTTTTGTCTGTAGATTCCAAGAGACTTTTAAAAAAAGAGATTCTATGGTCCAATAAGTTTGGGAAATACTATATACTTCGTCTCCCTCTTAAAGAGTATACCTTACTAAATAAAGGTTCTGAGAAATCAAGCAATGGAAAAACCTGTTTAAATTTAGTTTAACTCAGTATTTCACAAATTTGTTTGATTATAAAACACCCAAATATATCCTGCAGGACTAATATTCCTAAAGAACACACTTTGGGAGACAGTGCTAAAACTATTTTAACTCAGTTACGTCCTCTTGTTCAGCTAGGAAGCCAAGTTCACATCTGAATTTGATGGAATAAGATTTTTTTATATTTATAGAGGTACTTGTATGCATTGGTCTATGATCCTCAGCTGAAGGTAACAAGAGGTACAATGGAGCCAAATAAACTCCCATCAAATTTATGCCTAGATGCTAAATAAAATTCCTCATATGGAACCCTAATGTGCAGCAGAAGAGGATGAAAATTTACCAAATGACAAGATTTAATTTTTTTCCTTTTTTTTTTTTTTATTTAATTTTTTTCCTTTTAAATGTGTTTCTGAAGTTCTCCCCCTACTTTTCCAGGAGTTTGATTTTAGAGTTTTAGCCATAGAAGAACTTTAGAATTTTTAAAGTGTAAGAGACCATCACTTAATTTTATAGCTGATTAGATTGAGGCCCAAAGATGATATGCTTTGCTCAAGGAAGGTAGTGGCAAGGCGAGGCCTAGATCTGAAACGCTGGTTTCTGGATTCCCATTTCAGTGCACTCTTCCTGATAACACACGTGCCAGTGCCTCTTTTATTGATCCCCTGAAAATATTGGTTTTGTTGAACCAGTTCAAAGATGTCTTCATCTTAACTGTTACAGCAAGTTATGGATTTTTAAAATTCCAAGTAAGGAATAAAAGTAATTTTTCTCAGGAAGCTTACCCATCTTAATTGTATTTTTTTTCTTCTGTGAACATACTAATGTATCATCTGTAAATAGAGAACAAACATTTAGCCCAAAGCCACTAGTTAAAATAATTCTTTGTCTGGATTCCCCTAGAGAAACCATGGAGTATATTTGTTTAAGAAAATACTTAAGGATGAAATGGTTGGGCCTTGGAAAGTTATAGAAAAGTTGAACATCTTGAATTAAACTGGTTTGCAAGAGTAGCATACTAACTTGTTACCAATTAACATTTTATTTATTTATTTATTTTTTTCGTTTTTTTTTAAAGAGAAGTCACAGTCATAGAAGCCAGACCTTTCCTCACCCGAGGACATTTCTCCATTTTTTGTTCAGATAGAGCGGGAGGGAGAGAGAGGAAGAGAGGGAGAGAGAGAGAGAGAAACATCAATGTGAAAGGAACACATCGAGTGGCTGCCACCCGCACAACCCACCAGGGCCAAGGACAAACTGCAACCGAGGTACGTGCCCTTAGCGGGAACCGAACCCGGGTCTCTCAGGACCACAGGCCGACGCTCTAACCACTGAGCAAAACCGGCCAGGGCACCAATTAACATTTTAAAAATGTAGAGCTGTACACCTGAAACCTGTATAATTTTATTAACCAGTATCAGCCCAATAAATACAATAAAAAGGTTGGGGGGGGGGGGGGTAAATGGCCTGAGCTAAGTTTAGCATTTTGGTGACTAATTACACCTTTTTTTTTTTTTGTAGGTGGGTAAAAGTGGCAATGTACCAGCAGGCACTACCGTGGATAGCACCATCACACATCCATCCGAGTTTGACTTTTACCTCTGTAGTCATGCAGGAATTCAGGTAATTTAGAAGCTGGTCCAGATCTCTGACTTGATAAGGAGATCTTTGCAAATTCAGCAACTAGCTTGAATAGACTTGTTATTATACACGGTGTTTAACTTTGTTAATGCTTGTACCCTAGAACTGTTATCTTTTGGTCTAGGTATCTGCTTGTAGGTGTGCTAGGCAGGAATACTTCCGAGTATAAAGAGTAGATTTCAGTTCTTCTCTCAGGTAGACATTGTTGACCTGTTACTGAGCTACTATTAAAGATCTAAACAACCCATGTCAGAAATATTTTAATCATAAAACTCTCTCTCCAGGGAACCAGCCGTCCTTCACATTACCAGGTCTTATGGGATGACAACTGCTTCACTGCAGACGAGCTCCAGCTGCTGACTTACCAGTTGTGTCACACCTATGTGCGGTGTACGCGCTCAGTCTCGATCCCAGCCCCTGCATATTATGCCCGGCTTGTGGCATTCAGAGCAAGGTATCATCTGGTGGATAAAGATCATGACAGGCAAGTTTGTCAGGCAAACTTGACAAAAAGAAAGAGAATCTCTTTCTGTCTATGTTAGCAGCATGTTAATAAAAAAAAACAAAAGGAGAAAGAGCTGCTACACAAAACTTTTGGGGGGAGTTGGTCTTCCTTTCAAGGTTTAAATTGCAGGCAGCGAATAAAATTGCATGTGCCATTGAGAGCGTATAATGAGACTTTCGGTCCAAGAAGTGCTCAGGCCTGTTTATACTTACTTGTAAGATGTGTCTAAAGTCTGTCCAAGGGAAGGAGTCTAATTTGGAGTTGCCTGTGGTTTTCCTATAGAGCCGAATGCATTTCAGTTCTGATCAGGTCCTGAGCCGCTTCAGAAGGTAGACAGCACAGTACTCTAGCTACAGTCCACAGTCCTGTGGATTGCACTTCATACAAGAGAAAGTCTTGACCAGCTCACTTTGCTTTCAGTTCAGTCTGGAAGAGTGCACTAGAGTGAGCCTGGGTGTATGTATGTATGTAAGAATGGTATGTGTCATACCACTCTTACCCCCAAATAGGAATCTCAAGAGAATCAGACATTGTTGACCTGTTACTGAGCTACTATTAAAGATCTAAACAAGCTCCCTATGGTAATTTTCTTTTCCAAATGGCCATCTGTGAAGTGTAGCAGTTTCTGGGCTCTTCCCCAAGTCTGAATTCAGCTGCTAAATAGTAGACATTCCGCTGCAAATCTATTTCTGTAAGGGTTGAAAATACGCCATTATGGAAAATGCCCAGCTGTGACTTTGTACCTTCCAGTCTGTAATATACATTCATTCATTCAACGCATTTATTAAATATTGACTGTGCGCCCAGCACTGTGCTAAGTACTAAAAATACTAAGACGAGGAAGACATGTTTCCTGGGATTTTATGTTTCAGTATGGGAGATAATAACAGGTAAACAGAACTGACAACTAACCCAAAGCAGTATAGGTGATTGTGCAATGGGACATTAGAGGAAAGGCTGTTTGAGAAGATTTCATAGCTGGATGGGTAGGATTTGGCTCTACAAAGAAGGGAAAAGAATTTTCTAGGCAGAGGGAACAATGGACACAAAAGAGAAAGCAAGTGACATGTTTGGACAATAGCAAGCTTTCTTTGGCTGGAACACATGAAAGGGGACCAACAGGCATGAAGCTGGGAAAGTATGTTAGAGCAAGATTGTCTTTGTTAAATGTAAAAAGCTATTCCTGGAATAAAATAGACAGTACTTAACAATTAATTGGTTGTGAGTGAGTGAGAGAAGTCAGAAGAGGGATGGTGAATTACAGTTTACCAAGCCCTTTACAGCACACAGTACCCTTAAGAAGTTTGTTTAGAAGTTGTTATTGTTATCCTAAAAGACCAAAGTTCAAAGGAGTTGTTACTTGTCTCAGGTCATACAGCTAGTGAGAGGAAGACAAGAAGAAACTGGTGGCATAATAACATTTTCTGAGTATGTACTATGTCCCAGCACCATGCTAGGCACATAAATCCATTCATTCATTCATTCAACACATGGTTATTGAAGCTACACTATGTGCCAGGCACTAGAGATTTGGTGGTGAGTAAGATAGACAAAGTTGCTGCTTTCTTGGAGTTTATGTCCCAGTGGGGAAATAATTATCCAATTACTAATTTAATTTTAATTGTGTTTCAAATGAAAGAAAAGTAGAGGGTTCTGTGGAAGTATATTCTAGGTGGCTTTAACTTGAACTTTGGAGTCAAGGAAGATTTCTTTGTGGAAAATGACATTTGACTGAAGCCTAAAGGCAAGTAGGCCGTCACCACACATAATGGCCAATGGAGGTACTTATGGAGGCACCATTAAGGATTTGGGTCTTTGCAGGCATTATTTAATTATTATAATGAAGAAGTTGTACTGCATTTTTTAGTTAAGCAAACTGATGTGAAGAGAGACATTAAAGATTATTTAAGAAACCATGGTTTGGGCCCACGATCTTACATCCCGTACTCTTGGTGCTATTTGAAACGTGAAGTTTGACATGGTCTTTTGTTACACCTGGTTTTTTTGCTTTATTGTCTTTACAGTGCAGAAGGCAGTCATGTGTCAGGACAGAGCAACGGCCGAGATCCTCAGGCCTTGGCTAAAGCTGTGCAAATCCACCATGATACCCAGCACACAATGTATTTTGCCTGAGAGTCTCAGAAGAACACAACCAATTTGTTATCCCACGCAGCCTCAAAATGTTTCAAATGCCTACCAGCGTACCAGAGAGAGCCAAGATGACTTCAGTTTGTCTTCTACCAGCAGCTCGGAATAGTTGCACTGAATAAATACTTCGCAGCACTGTCTGATACATCAACAACATTGAGCCATTTTTTAAAAGTAATAGATACTCATAGATTGTCTTTTCCAATGCACTGGACTGAATTTTTACCTCAACATGCAAAGGCTGGTCAGCCTGAACTTTCTAAAGGACTTTACAAGAAAGGTTTCTATGGAATATTTTGCTAGCTGTGGTGTTCACCGCATCCCTCTAGTCTTATAAGAGAAGATTATTCTTTTTTTCTGTATTCATCAAGTGGGATGTATGCATCAGTGGGAGAGAAAAACCAAACAGTCTACTTCAGTTTAGTGTAACTATTTACTTGTGTGGGTCCATAGACTTTTTAAGAGATTTCTGACTTTGCCACTGTAAATGCCTTTAATGAGCATTAATTTTTTTAAAGTTTCAAGAGTTTTATTAGTTTTACTACTTTCTCTTATTGATCTATACAGACTTGTGCTGGTGCAAGTACAGGCTGCCAGGCAATTGCACTATATTTGGCTCCAGATTCAAACCGGCAGTTCTCTTGTCTGGTTGACTCTTGTGAACGTGTAACACAAGCAGATGTAATGCATGTCACGGTGACAGATAACACTGCCATGGTAAAAAAAAAAAAAAAAAAAAAAAAAAAGAAGGTACCCATGTTTCCCCCCCTTTGGAAAAAAATTAGCTTTTAGTATTTTTTCAGGCTTCAAAAGTGCCCATTTTATGCTGCTGTGTGGTTTGTCAAATATAAATGATTTTTAAACTTTTCTCACAGGAAGTTAACTTTGGCAATAAACATTTTTTAAGGTCCCTTCATTCCCTCTTCCCCCTCCCCTCACCCAATGACAATGAGTTTTTTCTAGATGAAATTTTGGTATGATTTTATCAGCTATTTCTTATAGATCATAATCTGGCAATTCCTGGAATCAGTCAGAAAAGACATATTTCCATGCCTTTGAAAGAATTATTTTTTATCTGTTTTATAGTCGTAGTTGGTGTCCTATCACTTTGTTTTCAAATAAGCTAGAACCAGGATGCTTCCTTACTGGGTAGGCTTTGCCAATCCTTAAGGTACATTTAGTGATGCTGCAACGTGCAAAAATGTACCAGCATTTAAAAAGTTTTTCCTGGGAATCAAGGTTACTTACACAATTACTCCCAGTGCAAATTTTGGGCTTCTCTTTCAACCTGAAATGTACTTGGTGAGGTTCCCTTTCTTTTCGTAAAGTAAAATTACATAGAAAGGTTGATTTTTTCTTAATAGATTCTGGACTCCATTCACAAGGAGACGGAATTCCTTTCCTGTCCAAAGGGAGTTGACCTAAAGCAAGCATCAGTTACAAAGTAGGGGAAAATGTATTTTGTATTTAGTGTAGATAATACTTTGTGAATGGACAACAGTTACATAGAGTCTTGGTAGTTCCAGCCAGTGTTGCCCAGCCCAGATGTCACTGACTTACAGTTCTCTATCCTGGAACCTCAGAAGTGAGAGCTGGAAAAGGAGATAGAAAGCCCAGAGAGCCACACTCCACATATATAAGGACAGTGCTGGGGGAAGAGACAGAAACAATGTGGTAAACCCAATTTGCCACTTCTGTCTAAAACACTGGATCTGATGGTGAAGGGTGTTTGCTGGAACTCATTAGCCAGTCCAAATCTTTTAAACAGCCTTCTCACAATCCCAGCAATATAAAGCCCTGTTTTTCTTCAGTCTTTTAAACAAGCTTGTAAATACATTGAAGTTTACATTTCTATGTGCTGGGACTGGTCTCTGAGAGTTTTATAATGTATATCAAGCCCTGTAGCTCATTAAGATGGTTGCAGACATCCTTATTCTCTGCATATAGTGAGATGAAAGCAAGCTCTGTAATTGAGGCACAACATAGTGAAAAGATGGCAGATGTTAATTTCTTAAGGTTTTCCTTTTTTTGCAAATACCTCACTTGGATACTACAAATCAGGACATGTTGGTGAGGGGCTGGCTACTGTTTCTATTCACACTTGTTCAGGGAGAGCACAGAAAATACCCTTCAGCATGGCCACCCTGGACCCAAGAGGAGGAAAAACAAACTTTTTTACGAGGAGGACTCACTGAAGTCTATGATGTGAAGAACTCTTGGTGGCTGGCTGGCTAGCTGGCTGGCCAGCGGGCACCACGCCTGCACTTGAGTGCCTCGGGCTTGCTTGTTAATAACGCACAGAAGAAGCATCACTTCTCACCATCTCCTGGCATGAATGGAGCAGGGAGCAAGGCAGAGTGCCTGGAAGCCCTGATTCACTTGCCTGCAACTGGGCTGTACGCTCGACCTTGAACTCTACAGTTTGTACAACCTCAGTCAGTCCTAGCACACTGGGGCAAATGAGTGTGGTGGAGGAAAAGCCGGGAGGCCTATTTTTATAGGAAAACAGTACCTTTAATGGTGCAATGCTGTCGTTTTGGACAACAGGAAAGAAATATGAAAGAACTGGGATTATTGAAAAAAAGCTTGCTGAGGGGTGAATCTTTAAGAAGTAATCACTGCAGAATCAGAGTTGCAGCAATATTATTGCAAGCAAGTCTGAATGCATAGTTTTAATTGGTCTTGACCATTTGAATTTGTAACCCTCTGGGCTGACTGAATCGTTATGCATGTGTCAATCAATGGGAGGTGTGCATTCTCTAAAAGTAGGTTTAGTATGCTTGGTTTTTAAAAATGCAGCCTGTTTAGGCACTGTCATGTAGTGTGAAAGATTTAAATGTAGCAATGCTAAAGAGTAACAATTTGGGGACAAGGTGCGGGGACATTAAGAGAGTGGTGAAGATCCAAATGTTGAACCAATTCTGTTTTGTTGTTGTTAGTTGTTGAACCCTGAGCAATTTATAAAGAGAACTAGCTGGTTTAATGCAGCTAGTTCTAGGCAGGCAGAACATACTCATTTTTACTGTAAATTCTATTTGCTGCTTCCAAAGGTGATGATACAAGCAGACATATACTCTATGGTCTGTATTTTAGGATCTGGTGCCCAACCTATATCAGAGCTTAGCTACCTGGCTTAGCTACCTACCCTTCCTGTGGGAAATGGTAATCCACTGTTTAATAAGGCTCACCCTCTCCACCCTGCCCTAGCGACCCTTTGTGGATGTGCTGTAAGATTTTCTTGCTCAATAGCAAGGTGGTAACTCTGCTTTCATTTTAAGAAAGTGGAGGCTGAGGGCATTGTATGAATATGGCTTCAACTCCAAGGATTTTTCCTTGTAAAATTAAAGGAAAGATCTTATTACTGATTAACCATTTTCTTATCCCTTGCTATTGACATATTCATGCTCTTTCTATGTCTAGTGGGTGAAAATGTTTGCATTTGTTCATTTGACTAATGGTGTAATTTTTTTTCTATATTGTTAGACCTGTAATGTTTTAAAATGTATTTTATTAAATTTGGATTGGATGTATGTCTCTAGCAATACGAGGTACTTTCTAAACTATTAAGGGAGGGGTGGTAGCCCCATGTTAAAATAAGATGATGGTTGTTTAAATTTTGCAAATTTTTTTTTTTTTTGGCCTGCAGGGATATTTTGTGTTCATGTGTCCAAAAAAGAATAAATTGGCATTCTTGTGCCAAAAGTTTTTTTGCTTGTCAGTTGCCTAATAAATATGCAGTATACTGTTATGGCAATATACATGGTTGCTTTTTAAAAACAATTTACTCAATTTAAGAAATTTGAGAAATGTCCTGGCTGGTTTTGCTCAGCGGTTAGAGCATCGGCCCGCGGACCACTGAGTCGCAGGTTCCATTCTGGTCAAGGGCATGTACCTCAGTTGCAGATCATCCCCGGCCCTGGTCGGTTCATGCGGGAGGCAACCAGTTAATGTGGCTCTATCACATCGATGTTTCTCTCTGTCTCTCTGTCTCCCTCCCTCCCTCCCACTCCATCTGATAATAAGTAGAAAAATATCCACGGGTGAGGAATTGAAAAAAAAAAAAAAATTTGTGAAAGAACAGTGGAGAAACTTTGTGCTTTTAACTCCCAGGTCTCCTTCGTTTTAGAAATTATTTGGGAATTTTAGAAGAGCTTCTTGCAATATTTCACATGTGAAAACTTTTACAAGATTCATCAGTGTTCTGGGTATAGTTCTTAATGGGAAGACCTATTTAAGTGATGTTTTGAGAAAAATCTGTGGTCTCAAAACAAAAATTTCTTTTCTAAAAGAAAAAAAATCTGTGGTCTCCAGAGGGCAGTATGGCCACATACTTATTTATTTATTCATTCATTCATTCATTCATTTATCTATCCTCATCCAAGGATATTTTTCCCATTGATTTTTAGATAGAGTGGAAGGGTAGGGAGGAGAGAGAGAGAGAGAAACATTGACGTAAGAGAGACACATCGATTGGCTGCCTCTCACACGATCCCAACCAGGGCCGGGGATCGAACCTGCAACCAAGGTGCATGCCCTTGATCGGGAATTGAACCCATGACCCTTCAGCCTACGACTGACACTCTAACCACTGAGCAAAATGGGCCAGGGCAAGGCCACATACTTTATAAGACTGATTTCACCATTGGAGGAGCTGTCCCAATTCACCCATCTAATCTCATGTCTTTTTTAAAAATTCTCACCAGCAAAACCTTTTTGTTAAATTATGGCAGGGATAACGCAGAGATTTGCACACTATGGCCCTTATCCTCTGGGAATTTACAGTTTACCAGAGGAGCAAATCCTGCGTACACTAACTTTACTACAGGTAATTGTTTTTTTCCATTAACACAATATCCCCCTTTCCATATTTATCCATTATCAAACATTTTTTATGAACCCAGTATATGCCAAGTTCTGCCTAGGTGCTAGGAACACAGAAGAATAAAGAAAATTCTTCAAAGAGTTCATTCTAATATGGCATGGGTTGGAGAGGAGGCAGCAACACTAACGTTATCTGAGTGCCTAGGATACGACGGTCACTTTATATTGATATCTTTAATCCCAGCAATAGTTCTTTAAGGTTGATAGTAGTATTCCCAATTTAAGGATGAGTCAGCTTCAAAAGGAAGGACATCTGTAATACTTTCAACAATAAAGACAAATTTAAATAAAAAATAAAGATGAGTCAGCTTCAAAGAGGTTAAATAACACAGAGTTAGAAAACTAGAATTTGAATCCAGACCTAACTTCATTACACCGGCTATTGAGCATGAAATTACAGGAGCTTAGGGGAACAACAAATTTATTATGGGGAGTAGGAAAGTCTTTACAGTGATGGTGAATTTTTTTTTTCTTTATTGATTTTTTAGAAAGAGAGGAAGGGATAGGGAGAGAGAGAAAGAAACATCAATGAGAGAGAACATCAACTGGCCGCCTCCTGCATGCCCCGACTGGGGATCTGGCCCACAACCTGGGCATGTGCCCTGATGGGGAATCGAAATGGTGACCTCTTGGTGCATATGTCGATGCTCAACCACTGAGCCACACCGGCCAGGCAGTGATGGTGAATTTTAGGATAGGTCATGAAGCAGGAGTTTTCCAGATGGACAAGGGGATACTAGGCACATTGTTCCCTTGCAGTAGATTATGGTAGCTATAATTTTTGTCTACCTAAATGCTTTCCTTTTCTTTCTGTGGTTGATATAATTCCTTTCTTATGGGAACTCCACATTTTGTGTGTTTCAGGTGAGTCCATATGGCCTTCCTCTCACTTCATTCCCCACCATTTCTGTCATCTTCATGTCTATCCTTGAAACAGTCACTGGGCATGTATTACACCAGCCAAAATGGCTCATGTGCCCACTCTTAGGGGTAGGGGGTGACCAGCAAGTCGGGAAGTCAGACTGATCAGCACCATTACAAGGCATGTGCCTCTTCATTTTTTCTCCATCTCTTGACTCTGATCTCCTCTCTGTTGACTTTATTCTCCAGATGCTAGTGCCAAATCTTTAAGAAAAAGAGGGGCAAAATCAGACAGAAAAGCTAACAACTGTATGACAAATTGTTTGTACAAGTTTAACAAACATTTCCGGAGCTCCCATTCTGTGCTAGGAAATATAAAGATGAAAGACACAAGTTCTGGCCATTAAAAGGTTCACTCATAAACTTGGGGCCCACACATGTAACAATGTAGTTTTGAGGGTTAAATGCTATGAGAATGTATACACGGAAACATGGTATCACTTAGAGAGGTTCCTAACCCAGCCTGGGGGATCGAGGAAGGCTATTTAGAGGAAGTGATGACTCATAAAGAACTGTCTCATAAAGAATAAACAAGAATTTTATAAATGAACAAGGTGAAATAAAGTATTCCAGGAATTTTCATCATGGGCAAAGGCACTGAAGGAAAAACAAAAACATGACCTGTTTGGACGAATTACAAGTAATTTCAGTTCTCTCAGATTTTAAGGGATGAGAGAAGCTTTGAAGGTGATAAAGTTGGACTAAGAGGAAAGCACTAGTTCCGGACAGGACAGGACAGGACAGGACTTGAATGGCATTCCAAGGAGTTTAGTTTATCTCATAGGTGCAGGGGAATAGCGGTCTGATTTGTGTCAGTTATGGTGGCAGTAGTGTGATGGGTAGGTTGAAGTTGAAGTTCTACTGAAGGGAAGTTAGCGTTTTATTACAATAGCCCAAGCAAAAGATGACGAAGCTTGAACTTGATCAGTGATGGTGCAGCTGGAGAGAAGGAACAAACACAAGAGATATTCAGAAAGTAGAAAAAGCAGAACGTGGTGAAAGTAGATATGGAGATTGAGGGGAAAGAGGTAGACTCATTAGGAGGGCTCTCAGGTTTCTGGCTTGGGTAGCTAGATAGATAATAGGGCCACTGAGCAAATGAACACAGAGAAGAAGCAGATTAATGATTTGTGGGAAGAAGGGTGTAAGTTCAGTTTTGAACAAACTGGATTTGAGGATGGTGCATGTGAAATGGAGAGAGATTGAAAGCCATCAATATGTAGGTAGTGATTAAAACCATTCTAATGTGTGGTCAACTATTGGGAATAATGTTGCTATGAACATAAATGTACAAATATCTCTTCTAGACCCAATTTTAATTCTTCTGGCCATATACCAAAAGTGGAATTGCTGGATCATGTGGTAATTCTGTGTTTAATTTTTTGAGGAATCACTATTCTGTTTTTCATAGTGGTTGCTCTGTTTTACATACCCACCAACAGTGCACAAGGGTTCAAATTTCTCAATATCCACTCTGGAAACACTTGTTATTTTCTATTTTTTTTAATAATAGCCACCCTAATGGATATGAAGTGGTATCCATTGTGATTTAGACTTGCATTTCCTTATGATTAGTGATGTTGAGCATCTTTTCATGTGCTTATTGGCCATTTATATATCTTTGGAGAAATGTCTATTCTAGTCCTTTGCCCATTTCTCAGTTGGGTCCTTTAATTTTTGAAGGACAATTCTGATAGGTAATGTAGTTTGATTTTTTTCCTTTTCTTTCAACCATGAAGATGTTATTCTATTGTCTTTTAGCTTCCATTGTTCTGTATGGAATTCATCAGTTCCTTGACTGGATAGTTTGCTGATAAAACTTTATTTCTAGGTGTGTCTTGAAGGTATTTCTAGAAAAGATTAATATTTAAATCAGTAGTGAAACCTCACCAACGTGCACAGGCATCCGTCAATCCATAGAGGGCCCAAGTAGAACAAAAAGGCAAAGGAAGGGCGAATTTCCTCTCTTCTTGAGCTGGTTCCTCCTTCAGACACCAGAGCTCCTGATTCATAGGCCCTCGGACTCCAGGGCTTAACATTAGCACCTCCTGGTTCTTAGGACCTTGGACTCAGACTGGTTCTCTAGCTTACCGATAGCATTATTATTCAACTTTTTGGCCTCCATAACAGCATGAGCCCAATCCTGCAATAAATATCCTCTTCTCTCTCTCTCTCTCTCTCTCTCTCTCTCTCTCTCTCTCTCTATATATATATATATATATATATATATATATATATCCCATTGATTCTGTTTCTCTGGAAAACTCTTTACTAAAATTACTGTTTTTCCTCTGGCTGCTTTTAGTATCTTCTCTTTGTTTTTGAATATCAACACTTTTACTGTAATAGGTTAGGTATCTTTGTATTTATCCTGCTTAGGACTTTGTCTTATTCATCTTCATAAAACCAGCACACAGTGTCTGACATGTAGTAGGAGCTCTTTAATGTGTGTTAAACTGTGAAATCCATAGCCTCCCACAGACAGTTAAGGAAGCGATGCTTGAATTTCCCTCCACCCTGCACTTTGTTCTTCCAGTGATCCTGTTCTGAATTCCAGTCTCTGTGGTCTGTTTCCTTGACCCTGTGCCTGGCCCCTGGACTTGGTTGGCATTTGGACATGATTTTTCTCATGCTTAATCCTGCTTTGTCCAACTGCCTTTCCTTTACTTGGCTGCCCTCAGTCTCAGTGTCCCAAGTGACATTAATCCCCTACCCCCAACTCAGTGTGTGTGTGTGTGGGTGTGGGGGTGGGGGTGGGGGGGCGGGCAATTAAGACATTAGAAATAATGAAGATTCTTTAAATTCTTGTTTAAAAAGGTACCAAACACAATGGCAATTTATTTTACATATTACCTTTCAATATACACACATTTTTATATAGTTACAATCTTAATATTTGCTGTTATTAACTATTACATAATGAACTATTATTTTTTTTAAAAGACTGAAGTCATGTCATTTTGTCACCATAGTAATTCATTAGCAAGCATTTACTGAATACCTACTTCTTGGCTGGCTTTGTGTTAGGTGTCAGGGCTACAAAGATAACTAAATTATGATTTTTGTTTGTTTGTTTTAGGGTTTTTGTTTTGTTTATTCCACTGATCAGGTTTTCCCCCCCTTTGCCCACTGATTTCAGTGGCCTTACAGTATGTTCTGATATTTGGTAAGGCAAAAAATTATGGCTTTTCTTTATGCTTTTAAGACTTTTACATGTTTAGAGAGAGGAGAAGGAGGAAAGGGGAAGCTATATTGACAAAGGAGAATGGCTAAGTGTTGCCACACACACACCACAGGAAGTACAAGCAGGGACACATGGGAGGGAATGTCAGGAAGTTGTCATGAAGGCAGGAAGCCCTGAGCTAAGTTTTGAAATACAAGTAGGTTTCACCAGTTGAAGATTTTGAGGTTTTAGTGGATTAATAAATCATACCATCTTTCCTACACCACAGTTCAGAACCAACTGAAAAATAGACATAGACAGTAAGTAGTTGAACAAAAAGCAGGATGTCTACTTTATTGCTGATTGGACTTAGACAAGAGGATTTGCTTGAAAGACAAATGGGAGTGCTAGCATTTCTCCTTATTTAACATGCTTGCCTTCTTAGTCACAGTAAGTGCAGGACAACCTTTGTTTCCTACTTTTCCAAGTTTACTGATGAACCACTTTTTTTTTTTTTTTTTTGGTACGTGCCCCTAGCGGCAACCAAACCCAGGACTCTCTGGTCCTCAGGCTGATGCTCCAACCGCTGAGCCAAACCGGCCAGGGCTGATGAACCACTTTTAAATGAAATAAAATTTTTTATTTTTTAATTTAATTTATTTTTAAATTATTTTTAAGGGAGGGAAAAAGAGAGAGAGAGAAGCATCGATGTGAGAGAGGCATTGATTGGTTGCCTCCTGCAGGACACTGATCGGGGTCAGGGATGGAATCTGCAAACCAGTCATATACCCTTGATCAGGAATCAAACCTAAGACTTTTCAGTCCGTGGGCCGACACACTAACCATTCAGCCAAACTAGCCAGGGCTGGTGTTCAGGCCTCTGTATAATCTTCTCCCCAAGTGTGTGGATAGGACCAGTGACTTGCTTCTAATCAATACAATATGGCAAAGGTGATGGGATGTGATTCTGTGGTTACATTAAGTTATATAAGACTATCTTGCTAGCAGACTCATTCTAAAGTCATTCTCTCTCTCTCTCTCTGCCTCTCTCCCTTTCTCACGCTCCTTTATGGTCATGTTGGGGATGCCCAGGCAACAAGGAATTGTAAGGGGCCCTTAGGAGCTGAGAACAGCTTCTAGCTGCCAGCCAACAAAAAACAGAAGCTCTCAGTTATACAGCTGCAATGAACTGAATGCTGCTAACCAGCAAACTGGAGAGTGGATTTTTTTCCTAGTCAAGACTCCAGATAAGAAACCAGCCCCAGCCCTGGCCAGTTTGGCTCAGTGGTAGAGCATCGGCCTGCGGTCCAGAGAGACCCGGGTTCAATTCCTGCTAAGGGCATGTACCTTGGTTGCAGTTTGTCCCCGGCCCTGGTTGGGTTGTGCGGGTGGCAACCACTCGATGTGTCCCTTTCATGTCAATGTTTCTCTCTCTCTCTCTTCCTCCCCACTCTATCTGAACAACAACAACAAAAGGATAAATGTCCTCGGGTGAGGATAAAAAAAAAAAAAAAAACAGCCCTGGCCTACACTTTGATTATAGCCAGTGAGCTGACAAGCAGAAGACAAGCAGAAGATCTAGCTAAGCCATGTCTGGATTCTTTTTTTAAAAAAAATATGTTTTTATTGATTTTAGAAAGAGAGGAAGGGAGAGGGAGAGAGAGATAGAAACATCCATGAGAGAGAAACATTGATCAGCTGCCTCCTGCACGCTCCCTGCTGAGGACTGAGCTTGAAACCCAGGCGTGTGCCCTGACTGGGAATCCAACCCAGGACCTCTCAGTCTATGGGATGACGCTCAGTCCACTGAGCCAAACCAGTTGAGCTAAGTTGATAATTTTGTATGGTCCTCGAATGATGTTACAAATATCCAAATGGGCCCTGGCCGGTTATGCTCAGCAGTTAGAGCACTGGCCTGCAGTCTAGAGAGACCCGGGTTTGGTTCCCACTAAGGGTATGTACCTCAGTTGCAGTTTGTCCCCGGCCCTGGTTGGGTCGTGCGGGTGGCAACCACTTGATGTGTCCCTTTCACGTCGATATTTCTCTCTCTCTCTCTCTCTCCCTCCCACTCTATCTGAACAAAATATCGAAAAATGTCCTCAGGTGAGGATAAAATATAAATAAATAAATAAATAAATAAATAAATAAATAAATATTCAAATGGCCATTGGCAGTAAAAAGGTTCCCCACCCCTAATCCATGCAGTGACTAAAATGCCTGCCAAAAATAATGAGGGATTTCCGAGGATGTGTATAGAGGGATTTATTTATTTTCAAAAATCACACAAGATTGGTTCAACAAATGCTATGTACCTACCCTTTTCCAGGCACTGTGTTTGGCACTTGGAGGTAACCGTGAGGAGGGTGGACATTGTTCTTGCCCTCACATAGAACAGGTAAAACACTCAATAACAAAAAGTTTGCTATGTGCTCTGATAGAAAGCTTCTAAGATCTCTTTTTAGCCTGAAAATCTGAAATTTTACTATGATGTATTCTTATATGAGTTTTTTCTCTGTGTGCTGAGCACAGAATGGTTCCTTTCTGAGAACTAAAGTTTTTTGTATTAGATCTTTGATAATTTCTTCTCCACTTTTTTTCCTCCTCTCTCTTGAACTGGATTTTCTGCTGTTCAGCTGTGGGACCTAATGAATGAATCTTTTAATTTTCTTTTCTTTTTCCCCCCTCTGTTTTTTATGTTCTCCTTTCTGGGATAATATTTTCAACTGTATCTTTCATGTATGCATTTAAAATCTTTGCTTTTAATATTTTTCTTTAGATTAAATTGTCCCTATTGTTATAATCTCTTGTTTAATGGATCTTCTTTTATTTTTCTGAGAATGTAAAATTCAGGTTTTTTTAATTTAAAAATTTTTTTTTCTTTGTTGATTTTAGAGAGAGAGGAAAGGAGAGGGAGAGAGAAACATCAATCGGCCACCTCCTGCATGCCCCCAACTGGGGATCAGGCCCACACACCCTGGGCATGTGCCCTGACCGGGAATCGAACCGGCGACCTCTTGGTGCCTGGGTCAACACTCAACCACTGAGCAACACTGGCTGGGCTAAAATTCAGTTTTGTGGAGGAAGTTTTCTTGTGTTCCCTTTGCATAATCTATTTCCTCTGAGTCGTGTTTACTGTTTGTTTTGTTCTCTGTCATGTTGGGGGAATTTCCTCAAATAATATTAGGTATTATTTATTGAGCACTTACAGTGTTAAGGGCAAAGTTATAAGCTCTTTCAAATATTAATTTATTTAATCTTTATCGTTAATGAAGTAGGTGCTACTACCCTCAGTTTATAAAAGCTAACATGAAGGAAATGAGAGCTTGAGTAGTTTAACAAAGGGCATACAATTTGGAAGTGGTGGAGCCAGGGCAGTCTAGGGCATGTGTTCCTTTTTTTTTTTTTTAATCCTCATCCGAGGACATTTTTCCATTTTTTGTTCATATACAGTGGGAGAGAGAGAGAGGAAGAGAAAGAAAGAAACATTGACGTGAAAGGGACACTTCGAGTGGCTTCCTCCCACACAACCAACCAGAGCCAGGGACAAACTGCAACTGAGGTACGTGCCCGTAGCGGGAACCGAACCCGGGTCTCTCTGGACCGTAGGCCGACGCTCTAACCGCTGAGCAAAACCAGCCAGGGCCTTAACCACTATTCTATACTGCCTCATAGTTAAGAGTGAGACCTGGTGAATTACTCACCCCCATTTACCAACATTAACCCCACCCAAAAAAAATTAAATGGATTTTTAGTACAAACCCGAGACTTCCGGTCAAGATGGCGGGTAGGTAAACGCGGTATCGCGTCCTCCCACAACCACAACAAAATTACGACTAAACTACAGAACAACCATCATTCAGAACTGCCTGACATAGAGCTGAATGGAAGTACTACAACTACAGAATTAAAACCACATCCAGACTGGTAGGAGGGGCGGAGGCCGAAGGGCTGGTCCTACACCCACGTGTGGTGGATGAAAATCAGGAGGCCACCTCGGCTATGAAGGTAACTCCCTGAGGACTGAGGGCCCCCCGTCCCACACCAGGTCTCCCAGTTCAGGGTTCCAGTGCCAGGAAAAGAAGTCCCTATAACTTCTGGCTGTAAAAATCAGTGGAAATGCCCTGGCCAGTTTGGCTCAGCGGTTAGAGCGTCGGCCTGTGGACCAGAGTCCTGGGATCTGTTCCCGCTAAGGGCACGCGCGTACCTTGGTTGCAGTTTTTCCCCTGCCCCGGTTGGGGTGGAGTCGTGTGGGTGGCAATCACTCCATGTTTCTCTCTCTCTCTTCCTCCCTCTCTCCTTCCAGCTCTATCTGAAGATAAATGCAAAAATGTCCTCGGGTGAGGATTAAAAAAAAACCCAGATGGAATTGAGGCTGAGGGAGGAGGGTTAGGGGAATGGGTGAAAAAAGTGAAGAGATTAAGAAGTACAAATTGGGGTGGGAAAAATGACGGCGGAGTGAAAGGAAGCTACACAGACCGTCGCCCAGAACCAAACTGGAATTACAACTACAACACAGACAAATTGATGGGAAAAAGCAACAGAAAAGCAGCTTGCGAGGACCATATAACAAGGGACACTGACTCCATCCTGGTAGGCTTGCGAAGGCGCGAGATGGGGGCTGGGAGCCCAGGGTCGGCAGCTCGGCAGCGGCCTTAGCTGGGAGCAGCACCCTCGGGTTACACTCCCAGGCGGCTCCACAGCGCAGAGCAGGGACAGAGGCTGAAACAGCCACAGCCACTCACCTTGGGCTCTGGCAGAGGGAGGGCAGACTGGACTGGAGCTGTGTGGGGACACGCGGGATTTGGAGGGCGCTCAGAGCTTTTGCTGAGTGGCAGCCACACAGGATGGTGGCCATATTGCTCCTTCGCAGGGCTCTGAGGAGAGACAGCGCCCCTCCCTCGGAGATCCAACCCCACCCTGTGGGCCATTGAAGTGCTAATTGAGGCTCACTAACAACCAGCATCTGCCCCACCCTCGTAAAATCCCCTTGTGCTGAGCACCTGAGGGAGTTTTTCAATCAACTGACAACCCAAAACTCCTCAAGTAACCTCGACTGCTAGCCTCCAGGCAAAAAGCTAGAGGATAACAGTACCTTTCCTGGGCTGGCAACTTTAATCAGGAAAGTAAGACTTGACAGTGGTGTTTAACGTGGGTCCTCCTCGCTCATCTAAACACAGGAGAGGGAGCCACAAACAGCAGAACACCAACACCCACAGGGAGAACTTGACAGGCTCCAAAGCCCACAGTGATAGCCAAAATGGTGAAACACAGAAACAGAAGCCAAATGAAAGAGCAAGAGACCTCCACTGAAGATGAGATCAATGTGGAGCAATTAGGCATGTTAACAGAGCTAGAATTCAGAGCCATGATCTTGAGGAAGCTGAACAGCATGAATAAGGACATAGAGACACTGAAAATAAGCCAATTGTAAATTAAAAACCATCAAGAAGAGATAAAAAATGACATATCAGAAATGAAAAACATATTGGAAGGTTTAAAAAGCAGAGCAGAGGAAGCTGAGGACCGGATCAGTGAATTAGAAGACAGGGTAGAAAAAACCAATCAGAAAAACAAAAGGAAAAAACTATTAAAAAACAGGAAGACAGCTTAAGAGAACTGTGGGACAACTGGAAACGTAATAATATTCGCATCATAGGAGTCCCCAAAGAAGAAGAAAATGAGCAAGGGATAGAGAATATATTCAAAAAAATAGTGACAGAAAACTTCCCTAATTTGGTGAAGAAAGAAGGCATTCAAGTTCAAGAAGCACAGAGAGTCCCAAGTAAGAAGAACCCAAACAGGCCCACACCAAGACACATAGTAATTAAAATGCCACAAATTAAAGACAAAGAGAGAATCCTAAAAGCAGCAAGAGATAAGCAACAGGTTACCTACAAAGGAAACCCCATAAGGCTCTCAGCTGACTTCTCACAAGAAACACTCCAGGCCAGAAGGGAATGGCATGAAGTAATCAAAGTCATGAAAAACAAGGATCTGAATCCAAGACTACTCTACCCAGCAAGGCTATCATTCAAAATAGAAGATCAAATAAAGAGCTTCCCAGACAAAAAAAGGCTAAGGGAATACATTAGCACCAAACCAGCACTGCAAGAAATGTTAAAAGGACTGCTGTAATTAGCAGGAGAAATGGGAAGAAAAATAGAACCACACTAAACAAAAATGGCAATAAATAAGTACATATCAATAATCACCAGAAATGTAAATGGATTGAATGCTCCCATAAAAAGACAGAGTAGCTGATTGGATAAGAAAGCATGACTCATCTATATTTTGTTTACAAGAGACCCACCTCACAACAAAAGACTCACATAGGTTGAAAGTGAAGGGATGGAAAAAAATTTTCCAAGCAAATGGAAAGCAAAAAAAAGCTGGGGTAGCAATTCTCATATCTGATAAAATAGATTTCAAAATGAAGACCATAACTAGAGACAAAGAAGGCCACTACATAATAGTGAAAGCATCTATCCAACAGGAAGATATGACCTTGATAAACATATATGCACCCAATATAGGAGCACCAAAATATATTTAAAATCTTCTGGAGGACTTCCAAGGAGAAATCGACAACAATACAATCATAGCAGGGGACTTCAACACCCCATTGACAGCACTGGATAGATCCTCTAGGCAAAAAATTAGCAAGGAAACAGAGACTCTAAATGAAGCACTAGACCAAATGGATTTAATAGATATCTATAGAGAATTACACCCCCAAACTACAGAATACACATTCTTCTCAAGTGCACATGGGACATTCTCAAAGATAGACCACATGATAGGACACAAACTAAATCTCTACAAGTTCAAGAAGATTGAAATCATATCAAGCATCTTCTCAGATCACAATGGCATGAAACTAGAAATCAATTGCAACAAGAACATGCAAAGACATTTCAACACATGGAGGCTAAATAGCATGTTATTAAACAATGAATGGGTCACCGAGGAGATCAAGGAAGAAATTAAAAACTTCCTGGAAACCAATGAAAATGAACACACAACAACACAAAATCTATGGGATGCAGCGAAAGCAGTTCTGAGAGGGAAGTTCATAGCACTACAGGCCTACCTCAAAAAACAAGAAAAATTTCTAATTGACTGTCTAACCTCACAACTTAAAGAATTAGAAAACAAACAAAAAGAAAACCCCAGAGCAAGTAGAAGGAAGGAAATAGTAAAGATCAGAGCAGAAATAAATGACATAGAGACCAAAAAAACAATTCAAAGGATCAATGAAACAAAGAGCTGGTTTTTTAAAAAGATAAACAAGATTGATGGACCCTTAGCTAGAATCACCAAGAAACAAAGAGAGAGAACCCAAATACACAAAATCAGAAATGAAAGAGGAGATGTAACAACCAACACCACGGATATACAAAAGATCGTTAACAACTACTATGAACAACTATATGGCAACAAATTCGACAATCTAAGCGAAATGGACAAATTTCTAGAAACACACAGTCTCCCAAAACTGGACCCGGAAGAGATAGAAAACTTGAACAGACCAATAACAACTAAGGAAATTGAAGAGGGAATCAAGACTCCCAGCAAACAAAAGCCCAGGCCCAGATGGCTTCATGGGGGAGTTTTACCAAACATTCAAAAAAGAACTAACACCCATTCTCCTCAAACTATTTCAAAAAATTCAAGAAGAAGGAAGACTTCCAAACACGTTCTATGAGGCCAGCACAATTCTAATTCCAAAACCAGAAAAAGACACTACGAAGAAAGAAAACTACAGACCAATATCTCTGATGAACATAGACACCAAAATCCTGAATAAAATATTAGCAAATCGGATCCAGAAATACATCAAAAAAATTATTCACCATGACCAAGTGGGATTCATCCCAGGGATGCAAGGCTGGTACAATATTCGCAAATCAATAAATGTGATACACCACATAAACAAAATGAAGAATAAAAACCACATGATCATATCAATAGATGCTGAAAAAGCATTCGACAAAATCCAGCATCCATTTCTGATAATAACGCTCAGCAATGTGGGAATAGAGGGATCATATCTCGATATAATAAAGGCCATATATGAAAGACCTACAGCCAACATCATACTCAAATGACAGAAACTACAAACATTTCCATTAAGAACAGGAACAAGACAGGGATGTCCACTTTCACCACTCTTATTTAACATTGTACTGGAAGTCTTAGCCACAGCAATCAGACATGAAGAAAAAATGAAAGGGATCCAAATTGGAAAGGAGGAAGTGAAACTGTCATTATTTACAGATGACATGCTATTATACATAGAAAACCCTAAAGATTCCATCAAAAATCTACTAGACTTAATAAATGAATTTGGCACAGTAGCAGGATACAAAATTAACATCAAGAAATCGACAGCATTCTTGTACACCAATGATGAACTCACAGAAAGAGAAACTGAAAAAACAATCCCATTTACCATCGTGCCAAAAAAAATTAAGATACCTAGGAATAAACTTAACCAAAGAAGTAAAGGAACTATTTGCAGAAAACTACAGGTCATTGAAAAAAGAAATAGAGGAAGATATAAAAAAGTGGAAGCACATTCCCTGTTCATGGATTGGAAGAATTAACATCATTAAAATGTCCATACTACCCAAAGCAATCTATAGATTCAATGCAATCCCCATCAAAATACCAATGACATATTTCATAGAACTAGAACAAATACTTCAAAAGTTCATATGGAACCAAAAAAGACCCCAAATAGCCACAGCAATCTTGAAAAAGAAGAACAAAGTAGGTAGGATCACAATATCAGATATCAGGTTATACTACAAAGCGACTGTAACCAAAACAGCCTGGTGTTGGCACAAGACCAGGCATATAGACCAGTGGAACAGAACTGAAAACCCAGAAATGGACCCAAGGCAACACGCTCAATTAATATTTGACAAAGGTGGCAAGAGCATACAGTGGAGTAAAGACAGCCTCTTTAATAAATGGTGTTGGGAAAATTGGACAGCTACATGCAAAAAAAGGAAACTAGACCATCAACTTACACCATACACAAAAATAAACTCAAAATGGATAAAAGACTTAAATGTGACCCGTGAATCCATAAAAATTCTAGAAGAAAATATAGGCAACAAAATTTCGGACATCATACGGAGCAGAATTTTCACTGATACATCACCTAAGGCAACGGAAACAAAGGAAAAAATGAACACATGGAACTACATCAAACTAAAAAGCTTCTGCACAGCAAAAGAAACAATCATCAAAATGGAAAGGCAACCCACTGTATGGGAGAACATCATTGCCAATGATGTATCAGACAAGGGGTTAATTTCCAATATATATAGAGTGCTCATACAACTCCACAAAAGGAAGACAAAGAACCCAATTAAAAAATGGGCAGAGGAGCTGAATAGACACCTCTCCAAATGGGACATACGAATGGCCAAGAGACATATGAAGAAATGCTCAACATCACTAATCATCAGAGAGATTCAAATTAAAACAACAATGAGGTATCACCTTACACCTGTCAGAATGGCCGCCATCAACAAATCATCAAACAACAAGTGTTGGCGAGGGTGTGGAGAAAAGGGGAGTCTAATACACTGCTAATGGGAATGCAGACTGGTGCAGCCACTGTGGAAAACAATAAGGTGTTACCTCAAAAAATTAAAAATTGAACTTCCATTTGACCCAGTGACCCCGCTTCTAGGAATATACCCTAAGAAGCCTGAAACACCAATCAGGAAGAATATATGTACCCCCATGTTCATAGCAGCACTATTTACAATAGCTAAGATCTGGAAACAGCCCAAGTGTCCATCAGTAGACAAATGGATGAAAAAGCAGTGGTACATATACACAATGGAGTACTGTGCAGCGGTAAGAAAGAAAGATCTCTTATCCTTTGAGACGACATGGAGGGACCTGGAAAGTATTATACTAAGTGAAATAAGCCAAGCAGAAAAAGACAAATACCACATGATCTCACTTATATACGGAATATAATGAACATAACAGTCTGAGGAATACAGTAGACCCAGAAACATGGAAGTAGGGCACAGACTGACATCCCTCAGAAGAGGGGGTGGGGGGGTGGGAAGAGATAAACCACAGAACTTATATGCATATATGCATGACCAATGGACATGGACAACTAAGCCGGGGATGGGGCGGGGGTGGGGTGGGGAGGGGGGTGCCAATGGGGTAAAAAAGGTAAAATATCTGTAACAAAAAAATAAATAAATAATTTAAAAAAAAAAAAAGAAGTACAAATTGGTTTTTAGACTGACAAACCTCAAAGGCAAGAGGGTGGAGGGCGGGAAGAGATAAACCAAAGAACTTAAATGCATATATGCATAACCAATGGACAGATGGACAGACAATAGTGTGGGGAAGGCAGGAGCAGGAGGAGGGGGTCAATGGGCAAAAAGGGGGGAAACATCTGTAATACATTCAATAATAAAGATAAGTTTTGTTTTTTTAATATGTTTCTATTGATTTTTTAGAGAGAGGAAAGAAGAGAGAGAGAGGCTTCAATCCGCTGCCTTCTGCACACACCCCATTGGGGATCAAGCCCAAAACCCGAGCATGTGCCCTGAATGGGAATCGAACTGGGACCTCTCAGTCCATGGGTCGATGCTCAATCCACTGAGCAACACTAGCTGGGCAATAAAGATAAGTTTTAAAAAATTAAATTAAAAAAGCACAAACCCATAAGGACATAGAGCAAAGGAGAGGAGAAAATGGGAATGAATTTTTGTAAGTTAGGAATTTTATGGACCAGTGGTAACTGACTTTGCATATCCCAGAAAGCTAAATCCTAAAGTGATGTGGGAGAAAGCTAAAGGCAACAAGTTTTACCTACAAACCACCTTCTTTTTCTCTCTCTCAACCTCTTTCTCATAGACAAACACATAGACACACACAATTTAAGAATTGGAGGCACCAAGAACCTCTTGATAGCCCTGGCTGGTGTGGCTCAGTTGACTGGAGCATAATCCCACACACCAGAAGGTGGTGGGTTTGATTCCAGTTAGGGCAATGACTTCTGGATATGATGACGGTGGGGCTGAAAAGAGGAAGATTGGTTGAAAGAATAGTAGAAATCTGTTAGACTCCCAGATTCCCTCCAACTTCACAAGTCTATCCAACCTGATAGAAGATTGAAAGTTTAGTCTCTAGAGAAGACAAAACAGAGTCTTACTTTGGGCAATGTTAAATATAATTGAAGTAAGGAATACTGAACAGAAAACAGGCAATAAGTGAATGTTTACACACTAAGTTGAAGCACTGTTGCAAGCACTTTATATCTATTAAACAATTTAATTCTCCCAACAGCTGTATAGAGGTGGGTATTATTGTTTTTCTTGATTTACAGATGAGAAAACTGAGGCACTGTGAGACTAAATTAGTTGTTTAAGATTACATAGTTACAAAAGAATGTTTGTAACATGTGTAATCTAAAGAAGAATGCTATAACCAACACCTATTACTCACCATTCAGTCTATCCACCCCCAAAAAAGAGAAAAAGAAAATATTTTACCTTTTTATTTATTTAACTTTTTGAGGTATTCTGACTGTATATTTTTTTTAAAATTCTGTCCCGTACTTTCCCCTCTCAGCTGTACCTGCCATCTTGCAATTTGGATTTACCATGCCACCCACATGACCCCAACCGGGGCCGGGGACCAAGGTACGTGCCCTTAATGGAAACCGAACCTGGTCCGCAGACCGACACTCTAACCACTGAGCCAAACCGGCCAGGGCTCATACTTTTGTATATTGTTCAATACATATATTTGTATCCTTATGCAATGTAGTTTACTTTTTTTTTTTTAGTGATGGGCATTTTATTTATTTATTTTTCTTTATTGATTTTAGAGAGAGATGAAGGGAGAGGGAGAGAGAGATAGAAACATCAATGAGATCAGCCGCCTCCTGCATGCCCCTCACTGGGGATTTTTGGCTCTGGGCATGTGCCCTGACCAGGAATCAAACCAGTGACCTTTTGGTGCATGGATTGATGCTCAACCACTGAGCCACACTGGCTGGGTCATATAGTTTACTTTTGCATATATTTTTTTAGAATATGTTTTTATTGATTTTTTAGAGAGAAAGGAAGGGAGAGATAAATAGAAACATTGATGTGAGAGAAACATTGATCGGCTACCTCCTGCACATCCCCTATTGGAATCGAGCCTGCAACCTGAGCATGTGCCCTGACCGGTAATTGAACCCGGACCTCTCAGTCCATGGGACAACAATGCTCAATCCACTGAGCCACACTGGCTGGGCCTAAGAACATTCTTATGTATATCTCCTCTTGGTAAAAGCACAAGTTCCTCTGGACCAAAAATCTTGGGTCATAGGCTGTACACATTTTCTTTTTTTTTTTTTTTTATCCTCACCCGAGGACATTTTTCCATTTTTTGTTCAGGTAGAGTGGGAGGGAGAGAGAGGAACAGAGAGAGAGAGAAACATCGATGTGAAAGGAACACATCGAGTGGCTGCCACCCGCACAACCAACCAGGGCCGGGGACAAACTGCAACCGAGGTACGCGCCCTTAGCGGGAACCGAACCCGGGTCTCTCTGGACCGCAGGCCGACGCTCTAACCGCTGAGCCAAACCGGCCAGGGCAGGCTGTACACATTTTCAACTTTACAAATTAGTGTGTTGGTTGTACCAATTTACACTTTCACCAAACAGTATCTAAGAGTTCTCATTATTTCTTTTTTATTGTTATTGTTAATCCTTAACCAAGGTTATTTTTTCATTTATTTTTTTAGATAGAGTAGAAGGAAGAGAAGGAGAAAGAGAGAGAGACATTGAGAGAGACACATATGGATCAGTTGCCTCCTACACGATCCTGACCCCAGGACCAGGGATTGAACCTGCAACCCAGGTACCTGCCCTTGACGGGCAATCAGCATGAGACCTTTTCATCCAAGGGCCGACACTCTAACTGCTAAGCCAAACTGGCCAGGGCTATTCTACAGTCTTAATTTTGTCCCAATTTAGTGGATGAAATTGATGTCTCATTGTGATCTTACTCTGTATTTTCCTAATAAACAATGAAATTGATTAAACTTTTTATTTTTCTTTATTGATTTTAAAGAGAGAGGAAGGGAGAGAGAGAGTGAGATATAAACATTGATGAGAGAGAACATCGATTGGCCATCTCCTGCATGCCCCCCACCAGGGATTGGACCCACAACCTGGGCATGTGCCCTGATCAGGAATTGAACCAACGACTTCTTGGTACATGGTCAACGCTCAACCACTCAGCCACGCCGGCTGGTCCGTGGGCCGACACTCTGACCGCTGAGCCAAACCGACCAGGGCACAATATAATACTAATTTAAACAGTGTTTGCTATAGGGTTTTGGTAGATACCCTTTAACAGTTTAAGAAACTCTTTTTCTTAGTTTGCTAAAAGGTGTTTTTAAAAATCATGAATAGTGCCTGGCCGGTTTGGCTCAGCGGTTAGAGCATCGACCTGTGGTCCAGAGGGACGCGGGTTCGGTTCCCGCTAAGGGCACGTACCTTGGTTGCAGTCTGTCCCTGGTCCTGGTTGGGTTGTGTGGGTGGCAGCCTCTGGATGTGTCCCTTTCACGCCGATGTTTCTCTCTCTCTCTCTCTCTCTCTCTCTCTCTCTCTCTCTCTCTCTCTCTCCCTCTCTCTCCCTCCTACTCTATCTGAACAAAAAATGAAAAAAAAAAATGTCCTTGGGTGAGGATGAAAAAATAAATAAATAAAAATCATGAATAGGTGTTGAATTTTATTGAGTGATTTTTCTGCATCTAAAAGCTGGTCATATTGTTTTTATCTTTTACTTGACATTTCAGACTTTCTAATGTTAAATTATATTGCTTTTTTGGGATAAGTACAATTTGGTCATGAGAGATATACATTATACATTTATTTATTTAAGTCTTTTTAAAAAATCTTTTTTTAGTTGATTTTAGAGAGACAGGAAGGGAGAGAGAAAGAGGGAGAGCAACATTGATTTGTTGTTCTGCTTATTTATGCATCCATTGGTTGATTCTTATATTGGCCTTGATGGGGGATGGAACCTGCAACCTTGGAGTATCAGGATGATACTCTAACCAACTGAGCTACCGGGCCAGCTACATTTAATATTTTTAATACATCACTGCATCTTGTTTTCTATTAATTTGTTTAGGATTTTTACATCCTTGTTCATGAGTGAGACTAGTATATAATGTTCCTTTCTTGTACTGTTCTTGTAGGTTTTGGTATTGAGATTATACTGACTTGGGGAGTATTACATCTTTTCTTCTCTGGAAATGTTTGTATAAGATTGAAATGATCTGTTATTCCTTGAATGTTTGACAGAACTCACTTGTAAAACCATTTGATATATTGTGGGAAGATTTTAACTACCAACTCAGTTTTTAAAATCAATCTAGTGGGAGCCCTGGCCAGTTTGGCTCAACGGTTGAGCGTCAGCCTGTGGACCAGAGAGTCCCGGGTTCAGTTCCCGCTAGGGGCACATACCACACACACACACACAAAAAAAATTAAAATCAATCTAGTGGTATTTAGTCAAAAGTTTGAAAGATTTTCTTAACTTATTTGTAGAATTAGAATAGAAAGTTATTTTTTTTTTCACAGAACTAGAACAAATACTTCAAAAGTTCATATGGAACCAAAAAAGACCTCGAATAGCCACAGCAATCTTGACAAAGAAGAACAAAGTTGGAGGGATCACATTACCAGATTTCAGGTTATACTACAAAGCCACTGTAATCAAAACAGCCTGGTACTGGCACAAAAACAGGCAGATAGATCAATGGAACAGAATAGAGAACCCAGAAATGGACCCAAGGCAATATGCTCAATTAATATTTGAGAAAGGTGGCAAGAGCATAAAGACAGCCTCTTTAATAAATGATGTTGGGCCCTGCTGGTTTGGCTCAGTGGTTGGAGCGTTGGCCTGTGGTCCAGAGAGACCTGGGTTTGGTTCCCGCTAAGGGGACGTACCTCTGTTGCAGTTTATCCCCGGCCCTGGTTGGGTCGTGTAGGTAGCAACCACTTGATGTGTCCCTTTCACGTCGATGTTTCTCTCTCTCTCTTCCTCTCTCTCCTTCCCACTCTATCTGAACAAAAAACAAACAAAAAAATGTCCTCGGGTGAGGATATAAATATAAAATAAAATAAAATGTGTTGGGAAAATTGGACAGCTATATGCAAAAAAATGAAACTAGACCATCAACTTACACCATACACAAGAATAAACTCAAAATGGATAAAAGACTTAAATGTGACTCATGAATCCATAAAAATCCTAGAAGAAAATGTAGGCAACAAAATTTCAGACATCATACACAGCAGAATTTTCACTGATACATCATCTAAGGCAACAGAAACAAAGGAGAAAATGAACACATGGGACTACATCAAACTCAAAAGCTTCTGCACAGCAAAAGATACAATCATCAAAATGGAAAGGCAACCCACTGTATGGGAGAGCATAATTGCCAATGATATATCAGATAAGGGATTAATTTCCAATATATAGAGTGCTCATACAACTCAAGAAAACGAAGACAAAGAACCCGATTAAAAAATGGGCATGCCCTGGCCGGTTTGTCTCAGCGGTTAGAGCGTTGGCCTGCGGTCTGGAGAGTCCCGGGTTCGGTTCCCGCTAAGGGCACGTACCTCGGTTGCAGTTTGTCCCAGGCCCTGGTTGGGTCATGTGGGTGGCGACCACTCGATGTGTCCCTTTCACATCGATGTTTCTCTCTCTCTCTCTCTCTCTCTCCCTCCCACTTTTTCTGAACAAAATGTCAAAGAATGTCCTTGAGTGAGGATAAAAATAAAAAAAATGGGCAGAGGAACTAGACACCTCTCCAAACAGGACATACAAATGGCTAAGAGACATATGAAGAAATGCTTAACATCACTAATCATCAGAGAGATGAAAATTAAAACAACAATGAGGTATCACCTCACACCTGTCAGAATGGCCGCCATCAACAAATCATCAAACAACAAGTGTTGGAGAGGGAGTGGAGAAAAGGGGACACTAGTACACTGCTGATGAGAATGCAGACTGGTGCAGCCACTATGGAAAACAATATGGTGTTACCTCAAAAAATTAAAAATTGAACTGCCATTTGACCCAGTGATCCCACTTCTAGGAATATAACCTAAGAAGCCTGAAACACCAATCAGAAAGAATATATGTACCTGTTTGTAACAGCACTATTTCCAATAGCTAAGATCTGGAAATAGCCCAAATGTCCATCAGTAGACGAATGGATAAAAAAACTGTGGTACAGCCCAGCCGGTGTGGCTCAGTGGTTGAGTGTTGACCCATGCACCAAGAGGTCGTCAGTTCAATTCCTGGTCAGGGCACATGCCCAGGTTGTGGGCCAAATCCCTAGTGGGGGGTATACAGGAGGTGGCCAATTGATGTTTTCTCTCATCGATGTTTCTGTCTCTTTCTCTCTCTCTCTAAAATCAATAAAGGAAAAAAAAATTAAAAAAAAAAAAAGCTGTGGTACATATACACAATGGAGTACTATGCAGCTGTAAGAAAGAAAGATCTCTTATCCTTTGAGACGACATGGAGGGACCCGGAAAGTATTACCCTAAGCAAGACAAGCCAAACAGAGAAAGACAAGTATCATATGATCTTACTTATTTGTGGAATACAATGAACATAACAGTCTGAGGAATGGGGTAGTTCCAGAGACGTGGAAGTGGGGTACAGACTGACAATCCCCAGAAGAGGGAGTGTTGGGGGAGAGATAAACCACAGAACTTATATGCATGTGTGCATGAACATTGGACATGGACAACAAAACTGGGGACGGGGTGGGGAGGGGGGAATCAGTGGAGGAAAAGGGAGAAACATCTGTAACCAAAATATATTAATTAATTTTAAAAAATATTAGTTCTGTTCTTTTTAAAACCTTATTTCTGTTCATTTAATAGTGTGTGTTTTTTTTGAAGTTTTATCATGTTTGCGTACCAGAGTCTAAATGGATCAATACCTTTATTCTTGTCCTAAACAGTACAAGGACCTTTAGAACACTTTAACTAAGTCTGATCACCCCCAACTTGCATGCTGATGATCAGTATTTTAGTTCTGTCCTGTTAAAGTAGCAGCTCCATCTTTTTAAATTTTTAATTCATGAGATGTTTATTAAAATAACATATAAGGAGGAAAAAGCAATACAATGTATACATCATTACTGAAAACTGTATACCATCATACAAAAAAGGATTTATTGGGAAATTGATTTCTATTTTATGGCAAGTTGTGATTTCAGAAATAAAACCACAAAATAACACACTCTAATTCAATCTTTTTTTTTTAATTGTTGAAAGTATTACAGATGTCCTCTCTAATTCAATCTTAAAGGCTGGCATGCTAAGCAAGGAATGTTCTTATTCTTTGTAGAAGCTCTTTTACACTGTCAGGCTTCAGGGCTCTGTCTTTTGGTGTGATTTCAGCCACCAGTCATCAACAGTAATGTGTTCTAGTTCTTTCTCTTTAATTACAGTGTGCCTTCAGTTGATCCTTTCAGCCACATTCAATTAATTTAGCTCTTAGCAACTCTTTGAAGCACTCTCTTCGTGCAGTTTCTATTAACTTTTGGTTAATTGCTGCTCTCATCTGCACCTCTTTGTTCATCTTGCTAACCACCATCATTGCGGGTGAGGGCTGTCCCTTCCCAGTCATGAAATGGCCCTTGTATTGAAGATGGCTTACCACATTCATCATCTGCTCAGACTTGGCCTTCATCTTCCTTCACCACTGATATAGTCACTATCTCCAATTATTCTCTTATTTTGTCTTACAGCAACCCTTTCTTTTTTTTTCAAAGCACTGATCTTGAGATATATTTTGGGTTTTGTTTTTTACTTGTTTATTATCTGTCACTGTAATCCTCATGAGGGCAGTGAACACACATGTCTGGGTTGTTCACTAACTGGTAGGCATTTAGTAAATATTTGTTGAATGAATAAATATATATTTGTGTTTGGAAAGATCACCCTGATGATGCAATTAGAGAATGGACCTGTGGGTGCAAGTCTGGAGGTGGGGAGTTAGGAAGCTGTTTCACTTATCCAGGCAAGGGTTAGTGGTAGCCTGGACTTGGGTAATAGCAGTAGGGGTATAGAAAAGTAAAGACTATCAAAATATATTAGGAGTTATAATCCACAGGATTTTATTACCATTTTGATATGAGGGCATGAATTGAATGGTGTTTTTTAGGGTTTTGTCTTTGTTCTATTGTTTCTTCATGTAACACACCCTCTCTGAGAGTTCTCATTCATGCCCATGGCTTCAGTTACTCTTAACTCTTAAATATGGAGCTTTAAGTGAGATGTCTTTTCTGGGTTCCACATTGTATATTCAACCATGTATGAGACAACTGCACTAGGATATTTTGCAGGCTCCCCAGGCCCAATATGTCAAAAGCCACAGTCATTAGCTTTCTCACCAAATATGCTCCTCCTCCACTGTTTTCAATCTCAGTATATGGTACCACCAACCTCCTACTAGTTCAAGCCCAAAACCTATTAGGGGGTGGCTCTTGGAGCTCAACTTAGGAGGAGAAAAGGATATAAGTGTTCCCATTAAAGGATATAACTGATTTGTTCTCCTCTTCATTTTCTATTTTTATTTACTATTAAAGGAAAGGAAAGCAATGAGAATGATTGAGAAAGAAAGCAAGGACCTGTCCCAGGAGCATATCAGAGGACCATGGGAATTATCATGTATTCACCGCCTGTAAGTGCTAATGGCTGTGCTTGGCCTTTCCCATTCATTAATTAATTTAATCTTTTTGAAACTCTGAGATTTTTACAGATGAGGAAATAACAATTCATAATGAGCCTATGGCTTGATCAAAGTTACATGTCCATATGTGGCAGAGCTGAAATTTGACCCAGGTTATTCTGATTACAAGTGTTTCAGTATGTAACTAGGTGGAATTATAAGTCAAAGAGCAGAAACAGCCCTGGCCGGTTTGGCTCAGCGGTTAGAGCATGAACCAGAGGACCAATGAGTTGTAAGTTCAGTTCTGATCAGGGCACGTACCTCAGTTGCAGTTTGTCCCCGGACCTGGTTGGGGTCATGCAGGAGGCAACCGATCGATGTATTCCTCTCGCATCGATGTTTCTCTGTCTCTCCCTCTCTCCCCCTCCCTCCCACTCTATCTGAGGATAAATGGAAAAATATCCTCGGGTGAGGATCAAAAAAAGAAAAAGAGCAGAAACACATCATTATGACTGTTTATAAATATTGCCAAATTGCTTTCCAAAGGATCATACTGGTATAAAATGCCAATGTACAATTTCATCACAATATCTTGATCATTGAGTATGTAATACAATTTTTAAAGATTAATAGATAATAGCCCAACTGGTGTGGCTCAGTGGATAGACTGAGAAGTTACAGTTCAATTCCTGGTCAGGGCACATGCCCAGGTTGTGGGCTCGATCCCCAGTGGGGGTGTGTGTAGGAGGTGGTCTATTGATGTAGCTCTCTCACAATGATGTTTCTATCTATTTCTCCCTTTCTCTCACTCTAAAAAATCAATAAAAATATATTTAAAAACATTAATAGATATAAAACTAGAATTCTATATCAACTTACTCAAGAATAAGTGATAATTATATAGTCCTACTTGTAAAGACTTTTTTTCCTTGATCCATTCATATACTGAGGTCATATTTATTATAAATATTTTTCTTCATTTAGCCTCATTATGGATTAATGGAGGTGGGGAACATAATAGGAGTTAATTCTGGGTTGAAAGTTGAGTTGTTAGTTTACATTCTCCAAGGGGTTAAGAATAGGACCCCATAGGTTAACTATCATCTTTGGGGTTTACTTGGTATAGTAGGTCTACATCTACTTTTATTTCAAAACTGAATTTTTATTTTTATTTATTTATTTATTGTAATTCTTTCTTTTTTTTTTTTTTATCCTCATCCGAGGACATTTTTCCATTTTTTTTGTTCAGATAGAGTGGGAGGGAGGGAGAGAAAGAGAAACATCGACGTGAGAGAGACACATCGACTGGTTGCCTCCCGAACATCCCCAACTGGGGATGGGATGAACCGCAACCGAGGTACGTGCCCTTGACCAGAATCAAACCCGCGACTCTTTGGTCCGTGGGCTAACCGCTGAGCCAAACCCGCCAGAGCTCTACTTTTATTACAAGGAGAATGCCTTTCCTGGCCATACCTGACCCTAAACTTCAATATGCTAGAATTTTGTTCTTAGACTTGGATGTTTTGAAGATTCTCTAACCCACTCAGGAGCAGCCTGTACGAAGACCTCTCCTGTTCTTCCAGACCAATTTTAGGGTCTTAAGCCTTCTACGTGTGCTGCTGGAGACCCGGGAAATAGGCTTGACCTGGGTTATTTCAGTTCCAGCCTGGGTGGAACTACACCGTGAATCTGCCTTGGGTGTCAGAACCAGGGACAGCTCCTCCTGTCCCTCCCCCTGCTGACCCTTCCCTAGTTTGGGCTGGGGAGAGAGTGGGCAGATTTGGTCATGGTGTATTTTCCTAGCGTCTTCTCACTGTTTTTTGCTTCCTTTTTTGTGCTAGAATATCACTACTGATAGTCCTTGGCATATATGCTGTTTTTCACGTTCGTGCCCTCTGCTAATGCTGCTTAGAATGCCTTTCTCATCCTTTGCCTGGCTAAATCCTGCTCATCCTCCTAGGCCTGGTTAAGTAGATATCTCTTTTAGAAAACTTACCCTGATTACTCCAGCCTGGGTTAGACATACCTCCTTTAAATTCCCATGGCACCCATGCTGGCTTCTGTTATTATACTCCAAATTACATTTAAATCAGCACCTGTGCTGTCCAGCACAGTAGCCACTGAAAATGTGGCTAGTCTGAATTGAGATGTATAATGAGTGTAAAATAAAATACACATCAGATTTCAAAGACTATATAAAAAGAATATAAAATAGTAATACTTTTTATATTGATGACATATTAAAATGATAATATTTTTTGATTAGGTAAAATATATTATAAAAATTAATTGTTTCCTTTTTATTTTTTTATAAAGTGGCTATTAGAAAATCTAAAATTACATGTGTATCCTACATGATATTTCTATTGGATAGCATTGATATATATATATATATATATATATATATATATATATATATATCTTCTTAGGGGTATTGTATTTCTTGACCATAATACATAGGGTGGGTGGAAATAGCTGATGTTAGTCCTCAGAACTTGGGGCTGGAGTAGCAAGGGTCCAATAGACATTATTACATTATTTGGCTTTTCTATCTAGGAACTTGGCCTCTCTCTTTACTTCATTCAGTATTTTTTAAAATGTCTTATTGATGCTTATATATTTTCCCATAGATCACAAATATCTCATAAAGTTTATTAGTAAGTATTTTGAATTGGCTATTTTTATTATTGTAGTTTATAATTAATTACTGGTACCATCAATGACTACTACCAGTTTGGTTTTTTTTTAATAACAGTACTTGCCTGTTCTGGTTATTTACCTATTGCTTCTCAGCTGAAGCGACCTATCTATTCTATGATGCTCCAGGATTTTTGTAAAGATTATTTCAATTAATATATGTAAAGTTTGGGAACAGTGCCTGGCACTTAATATTAAGTAAACACTTAGTAATGTTAGCTTTTTAAAAATGTTTTTATTGATTTTTTTTTAGAGAGAGAGAGAAACATTGATGTGAGAGAGAAACCTACATTGGTTGCCTACTGCACACCCCCTACTGGGGATTGAACCCGCAACCCGGGTTTGTGCCCTGACTGGGAATGAATTGGGACCTCTCAGTCCATGGGACAATGCACAATCCACTGAGCCACACTGGCCAGGCTAATGTTACCTTTTATATATATATATATATATATATATATATATATATATATATATATGTTTTTATTGATTTTAGAGAGAGGAAGAGAGAGGGAGAGAGAGATATCAATCAGTTACCTCCTGTAAGCACCCCAATCAGGGACCTCACCCACAACCTGGGCATGTGCCCTGACCAGAAATCAAACCAGCAACTTTTTGGTACACAGGATGATACTCAACTAAATGAGCTACACCAGAGCCAGGGCAATAATGTTAGCTATTATTATTATATAATTTATTATTTTTTTATCCTCACCCGAGGATATTTTTCTTTTTTCTTTTCCTTTTTTTTTAATCTTTATTTTTTAATGTATTACAGATGTTCCTCATTTTTCCCCCATTGACCCCCTCCTCCCCACCACCATCCCCCTCCTGCCTTTTTTCACACTGTTGTTTGTGTCCATTGGCCATGCATATATGCATATAAGCTCTTTGGTTCATCTCCTCCCACCCCCCGAATCCCCCTTCCCTTTGAGGTTTGTCAGTCTAGCAACCAATTTGTTCTTCTTAATTCCTTCACCTTTTTCACCCATTCCTCCAACACCCCTTCCATCTGGCAACCAACAAAATGTTCTCTGTATCTATGAGAATGTGCTTCCTGGACTTGTATGTCTGTTTCCTTCACTAAGTTAGGAAAGTTTTCTGCCATTATTGTTTCAAATAGGTTTTCGATTTTTTGTTCTCTCTCTTCTCCTGCTGGCACCCCCAGGATGCAAATGTTGGCACACTTGAAGTTGTTTCTATGAGAATGTTCCTGTTCTGCCTGTTCATTTTGTTTGTAGATTCCATTGTCAGTAGATATGTATTCATTGCCATTTTGTTTGTTCATATATTTTATCTTTTTCTTCAAAAACACCCTTCAACATTTCATATAAAAATGGTTTGGTGATGATGAACTCCTTTAACTTTTTCTTGTCTGGGAAAGTTTTTATATGGCCATCGATTCTAAATGACAGCTTTGCAGGATAGAGTAATCTTGGTTGTAGGTTCTTGCTTTTCATCACTCTGAATATTTCTTGCCACTCCCTTCTGCCTGCAAAGTTGCTTTTGAGAAATCAGCTGACAGCCTTATGGGAACTCCCTTGTAGGTAACTAATTGCCTTTCTCTTGCTGCTTTTAAGATTCTCTCTTTATCTTGAACTTTTTGCATTTTGATGATGATGTGTCTTGGTGTGGGCCTCTTGGGGTTCATCTTGTTTGGGACTCTCTGTGCTTCCTGGACTTGTATGTCTGTTTCCTTCACTAAGTTAGGGAATTTTTCTGCCATTATTGTTTCAAATAGGTTTTTGATTTCTTGTTCTCCCTCTTCTCCTTCTGGCACCCCCAAGATGTGAATGTTGGCACGCTTGAAGTTGTCCCAGAGGCTCCTTACACTATCCTCATTTTTTTCTTTTTGCTGTTCTGATTGGGTGTTTTTTGCTCCCTTATATTCCAAATTGATGGTTTGCTTCTTGGCTTTACCTACTCTACTATTGAATCTGTGTAAATTATTCTTTATTTCAGTTATTGCCTCCCTCATTTCTGACTGGTCCTTTTTTATGCTCTTGAGGCCCTCTCTAATTCGCGGGGGTTCTCACTAAGTTCACTGAGCATCTTTATAAGCAGTATTTTGAACTCAGCATCTATTAGGTTGCTTATCTCCATTTCGCTTAGTTCTTTTCCTGGAGATTTTTTCTGTTCTTTCATTTGGGATCTGTTTCTTTGTCTCCTCATTTTGGCTGCCTCCCTGTATTTGTTTCTGTGTATTATTTAACGAGAGGTATGGGGCTATCTAAGACCAGATGCTGCTTGTTTGAAAGAATTTAGGAAAACCTGAAGCAGGATCCAAGACAGGCCAATCCTATGGTTAAGCAACTGGCAACAGCTTGGGTGGGCCTGAAAGTTGGGTGGGGTGGGGCCTCAGGGAATCACCAGGACAGGGCAACAAGTAAGAGCCAGGTTGCTGGAGTCCCAGATATGGTGACTGTCTGCCGCCCCAGGGAAGGGCTCACCAAAGGAACAAAGGCCTCTGACAGCACATTTGTCCCAGAGAAAGCCCCCTCTCCAGCCTTCGCTCCAGTGCCAAACAGCTCAGTTCTTCCCTGTATGTCTCTGGTGCCCCTCGAGCTGCCTCCCCTCCAAGCTTAGAGGGAGAGAGTCCGATAAGTCCGTGTGCAGGCCCTTTAAGGAGCTGCCTGGGGGTCCAGCTGCATCAGCTTCCCTGAGCCTCAGTTCCTGCTAGTTTTTTCAGCCAGAAGTTATGGGGACTTCTCTTCCTGGCACTGGAACCCTGAGTGGGGCACCTGGTGTGGGACAGGGACCCCCCTCAGTCCTCAGGAACGACCTTCCCAGGCAAGGTATCCTCCTGATTTTTTTTTTTTTTTTTCCTCACCCGAGGATATTTTTCCATTTTTTTGTACAGATAGAGTGGGAGGGAGAGAGAGGAAGGGAGAGAGAGAGAAACGTCGACGTGAAGGGACACATCGAGTGGCTGCCACCCGCACGACCAACCAGGGCCGGGGACAAACTGCAACCGAAGTATGTGCCCTTAGCGGGAACCGAACCCCGGTCTCTCCGGACCGCAGGCCGACGCTCTAACCGCTGAGCCAAACTGGCCAGGGCATCCTCCTGATTTTTATCCGCCACAGGTGGTTGTGGGACCAGCCTGTCTCGACACCGGCCCTCGAGCCTCCGCCCCTCCGCCCCTCCGCCCCTCCGCCCCTCCTACCAGTTGGATGTGGCTGCTGCTTTAATTCCATAGTTGTAGGACTTCCATTCAGCTTGATTTCAGGTGGTTTTGAATGATGGTTGTTCTGTAGTTGTAACTTGATGTGGTTGTGGGAGGATGCAATACCGCTTTTACCTACGCTGCCATCTTGACCGGAAGTCCATTTTTCCATTTTTTTGTTCAGATAGAGTGGGAGGGAGGGAGAGGAAGAGAAAGAGAGAGAGAAACATTGATGTGAAAGGGACACATCGACTGGTTGCCACCCAAACGACCCAACCAGTACCAGGGACAAACTGCAACCGAGGTATGTGCCCTTAGAGGGAACTAAACCCGGGTTTCTCTGGACCGCAGGCTGACACTAACTGCTGAGCCAAACTGGCCAGGGCTATCATAATTTTAATTAATGTGTTATAGACTTCTATTTGCTAGTATTGGACTTGTGATTTTTTTTATCAATATTTCTGAGATCTCATTTTGTAATACCATCATCTAATAAGAGATGAGGCTCTTAATCTGCTATTATAAACAAATTTTTAAAATTCCCCCTTTTCCCATATTCTATCTATTGATTTTATTTATTTATTTATTATCCTCATCCGAGGACATTTTTCCATTTTTTTGTTCAGACAGAATGGGAGGAAGAAAGAGGAAGAGAGAGAGAAGAGAGAGAGAAACATCGATGTGAAAGGGACACATCGAGTGGCAGCCACCCGCATGACCAACCAGGGCTGGGGACAAACTGCAACTGAGGTACATGCCCTTATCGGGAACCGAACCCGGGTCTCTCTGGACCGTAGGCCGATGCTCTAACCGCTGAGCCAAACTGGCCAGGGCAGCCATTTTTTTTTAATCCTCACCTGAGGATGTTTTTCTATTTATTTTCAGACAGAGTCGGAAAGAGAGAGAAAAACATTGATGTAAGAGAGACACATCTATTGCTTGCCTCCTCCACAACTCTGACCAGGGCTGGGAAACAAACTGCAACCAAGTTTCGTACCCTTGACCAGAATTGAACCGACAACTCTTTGGTGCTTGGGCCGATGTTCTAACCACTGAGCAAACCATCGAGGGCTACTTTGGTCATTTTTTATTTTTATTTTTTATTTTATTTTTTTTATCCTCACCTGAGAACATTTTTCCATTTTGTGTTCAGATAGAGTGGGAGGGAGAGAGAAACATCGACGTGAAAGGGACACATCGAGTGGCTGCCACCACACGACCCAACCAGGGCCCAGGACAAACTGCAACTGAGGTACATACCCTTAGTGGGAACCGAACCTGGATCTCTCCAGAATGCAGGCCAACTCTCTAACCGCTGAGCCAAACCGGCCAGGGCTACTTTGGTCATTTTTTATAACTCTCTCAGTGTCCTCCTTAATTATTGCTTAATCTTTGTTTTGCATTTATTTTATTTTATTTATTTATTTATTTATTTATCCTCACCCGAGGACATTTTTGCATTTGTCGTCAAATAGAGCTGGAGGGAGAGAGGGAGGAATAGAGAGAGAGAAACATTGATGCGAGAGAGACACATCGAGTGGGTGCCACCCACAAGACCCCAGCTGGGGCCAGGGACAAACAGCAACAGAAGCACATACCCTTAGCGGGAACTGAACCCCAGACTCTCTGGTCTGCAGGCCGACTCTCCAAATGCTGAGCCAAACTGGCCAGGGCTGTTTTGCATTTATTAAATAAAAAATATATGTAATTTAAAATTTTATGCAGTTTCAAATTCATTTTAGGTATATAAAAATTTCCTTATCCATTTATTATTATGAGTTTTAAAATTTGGAAGTGATAGATATGTTCATTGTCTTGTGGTGATGTTTCACAGGTTGATATATATGTTAGAATTGATTATATTGTACACTTTATATATGTGCAGTTTATTATGTCAATTATACATCAATTTATTTTATTTCTTATTTTAAAAATATTTTTATTGCTTTTTAGACAGAGAGGAAGAAAGAGAGAGAAACATTGATGTGAGAGCCCCCTACCAGGGATCAAGCCTGAAACCCAAGCATGTGCCCTGATCAGGAATTGAACCAGCAACTTTTGGTGCACAGGACAATGCCCAACCAACTGAGCCACACTAGCCTGGGCTATACCTCAATTGTTAAAAAAGTAATTTTTAAGTCTACCAATTTCACCCTGGCCGGTTTGGCTCAGTGGTTAGAGCGTTGGCACACGGTCCAGAGAGACCTGGGTTTGGTTCTCGCTAAGGGCACCGTATCTCGGTTGCAGTTTGTCCCTGGCCCTGATTGGGGTCCTGTGGTTGGCCAAACCGGCCAGGGCATAAATTCTGATTTTAAAAATTATCTTCTGAAATATAAGAAATAAATTTTATTATAGATAAAAAGAGGTGGTACAGCCCTGGCCGGTTAGGCTCAGCAGTTAGAGCGTCATCCTGCGGTCCAGAGAGACCCGGTTCGGTTCCCGCTAGGGGGACGTACCTCGGTTGCAGTTTGTCCCCGACCCTGGTTGGGTTGTGCGAGTGGCAGCCACTCGATGTGTCCTTTTCACGTCGATGTTTCTCTCTCTCTCTCTCCCTCCTACTCTATTTGAACAAAATATGAAAAAATGTCCTCAGGTGAGGATAAAAACAAAACAAAACAAAAAAGAGGCGGTACATGCAAAAGTTGTTGGTAATTCATTTCCTGATAGTTGCACATATAATTTGTTTTACGTCTTTTATATTACCTTGATTGTATTGTTCCCAGGCTGTTTTTAAAATATTAAGAAAAGGAAAATATAGATGGAGATGCAGTATTTTTTTTTTCTTTCTTTCTCTTTTTGGCTTAAACAATAGGTATTTATTTCTATCAGTTTGGGAGGACAGAGTGCGAGATCAAGGTGCCAGCATGGCCCAGTACTTGGTGAGCTTGAGGGCATTCTTCCTGGTGTACAGTCTTTTCCAGTCTTTTCCCTGTATCCTCACATGGCTGAAACAGAGAGCTCTGCTGCATTGTTTTCTTTTCTTTTTTTTCTTTTTTTATCCTCACCCAAAGACATTTTTCCATTTTTTGCACAGATAGAGTGAGAGGGAGAGAGAGGAAGAGAGAGAGAGAAGGAAACATTGATGTGAAAGGGACACATCGAGTGGCTGCCACCCGCACGACCAACCAGGGCCGGGGACAAACTGCAACCGAGGTACATGCCCTTAGTGGGAACCGAACCTGGGTCTCTCCGGACCGCAGGCAGATGCTCTAACCGCTGAGCCAAACCGGCCAGGGCTGCACTGTTTTCTTTTCAGACCATTCTTGTTTTGGGGCCAGGAAGCTCTGGATGTAGAGAAGGTGTAAAAGTGGAAAGATTTGGACTCTGGCCCACACCACAGAGGCTCTTGGATGTGTGTTAGCTATGGACTGAGATGCAAGGATTGAACTGGAAACACAAGGGACAAATAGCTTTCTGGGAAGGTACATCAAGAGTTACTGGAAGAATTTTGTCAGCATAAAAAAGCAAAATGCTATCTGGATTTCCCTTATACTCTACCACCTTGCCTAGTCAAGAGTGAAATCCCTGATGATGGAGACACTCTGCAAAAAGACACTGAGAGGTCAGGGCCAGGCTTGACTCTGCTAGCCACCTTGGAAATGGATCAGAATAGTGACCATTGCCTTTCTACAAAGTTAAGTGTGAGGCTTGGTATTTAGAATTGGAGATTTAAACTGAGCTTCCAGTTTAGTTATACCAAGGTAAAAAGGTCTTGCTATTTTGTTGTTGTTCATCCTCACCCGAGGATATTTTTCCATCGATTTTTAGATAGAGTGGAAGGGAGGGAGGGAGAGAACAAGAGAAACATTGGTTGTCTCCTGCATGATCTTGACTGGGGCCAGGGGTCAAACCTGCAACCCAGGTACATGTCCTTGATTGGGAATTAAACCCAGGACTCTGCAGGCCGATGCTCTAACCACTTCTTGCTGTTATTGAGGATATTTTAATGCCATGTGTTTGATTCAGATTAACCCAGATTTACTGATCATTCTAGGCACAGATTTGTGCCATGCACTAGAGGGGGACAGAAATGCATTTGATATGGTCCCTGTTCTTAAAGAACTTAGAATATAGTGCAAGAGGCAGAAAATTATGATAGCAACCAACAGTTTGCCTGCATTCTTGTAGACATTATTCTAACAATAGCCCAATGAGGTGGGTACTATTTTTTACCCCCTAAAATGGGGGAGGAGGAAATCAAGACAGAAGTCATTTGCCTAGTGTTACACAGCTCGTAAATGGCAGCACTAGGACTGAAACCAAAAATAGAGAGTCTTTGTTCTTAATTTTACATTGCAGAGCAATAGTTCTCAAAGTGCAGTCCCCAGATCAGTAGCATCAACCTCATTTGGAAACTTATTAGAAATGCACATTCTTGAGTCCTACCCAAGACCTACTGAATCACAAACTCTGGGGGTGGGACCAGTGTTTTAACAAGCTCTCCAGGTTATTCTGATGCCTGCTATTTGAGAAACTCTGCTAGAGAGAAGCAAGGCAGACTCTGATGTGGGTCAGAAATTAATTGCTCTATGGCTAGGGACTGGGTATGACCTGTCTCTTAAGTTCCTAACCTTCTACATAGTATCTAGTGTAAAGTAGGCATTAAAAAATACATATGAATGAATATAAGGGAAAGTGATCTTTGAGCTGGGTCTCTTACTACCTATTTACTGCAGCAGACCAAATGGGAGGAATCTTCTCAGAAAGTGTAAGACTAGCAAGGAAGTGGCATACTTTGGGCAAGACATAAGGTTCTGCACTACCACAAGGAGCCATCGGAATGGCAGGCGGATCATGTGGTAGTAGTAAAGGAAGTAAACATGTCAGAACTTCTTGAACAGCTGAATAGGGGGGAAGAAGAAAGGGAGAGAGGGAAACTTTATTTCGTGGATGAAGATGCCATTCGCAGAGACAGGAGGCATAGGACAAATACGTTTGCGGGGTAAAAATAAAGAGTTTGATTTTGACTTTGAAGTGCTGGTAGAATATCCAGGTGGAGCTGTCCAGCAGACACTTGGAAATATGAGTCTAAGACTTGTCTGGAAACAGATTTGGAAAGATAGTTGAGCCATAAGAATGGATAAAACCTTCAAGGGGAAAGTGGAGAGTGGAATTAGAAAAGAGCTGGGTTTGAAACCATGGTGAACACTTTTAACTGGGAAAAAGCAAAAGGGGGCCCTTGAAGAAGACGGACAAGGACTTAAACAATAGGAAATCTCAGAAAATGCTGAAGCCACAGAGAAGGCTAAAATAGGAAGGAGAGGCATGGCGTTAGATGTTGCAGAGAAGTAAGAATTGAAAATTATCCTTTGAATTTCGACACAAAATGTCTTCACTGACATGGTTAGGACAGAAGCAGATTGGCTGAGTTCAGGCTTGAGCAGTAGATGAGAAAGTGGAGACAGGTGCTTCCTAGGTCCCATACATAGAGGTCTGTAGCCTCACTTAAGTTGAGACTGTGACATCCTCCAGAGTAGGCAGGGTCTCTTTCATATCTGTGGTCTCAGCTCCCAGCCTGGAAAAGAGGGTGGCGTCAGTGAGTTCAGTGACTAGGGATGGAGAAAAGCCTCGCAGAGGTAGTTGCTTTGCAGCCAAAGCGTGAAGGATGAGAGAAATTGAGATGAAAGGTGGGAGGCAGGGCCCCTGGGTCATGGGGTGCTCGGAGTGTTGAGGGGGACCTGGGAGTGAGGTGGGGCTCCCGTAATGTGCGCGTGGCTCAGCGCGAAGAGGAGAGGCTACGTGTAGGATTGGAGGGACCTGTTTGGAGAAAAGACACAGGGCCTGAGGCTGCTGCGGGGGGTGTCCGCCCCGCCCCGCCCCGCCCCGCCCCGCCCCGCCCCGCCCCACTTACGCCACTGCGCGGTTCCGCTGCGCCTCTACCGAAGCCCTCCCGCCGGGCTGCATGGTGACGGGTGACCGCCAGGGGCCGCTGCCTCGGGTCCCCGGTGCCCCCGCCCCTCTCCATTGGCCTTTGTTGCCTTCCGAGCGCCCCGCTTGACTCGTTCCCGTCCGCCCCCTGGGCCTGGCGGTCGCGCCTGCGCACTGGCAGCTGGCCGGCGCTCGCAGGGGGAGCTGCTGCAGGCTCCGCGGCGGCGGCGGCAACGGAGGCTGCGGGGGTGGCGGCGCGAGCGGCCGGGCTTGGGGGGGGGAGCCGAGCCCGGCCCGGAAGCCCTAGCAGCTAGAGTGCGGGGTACCTAGGCCCCTCACGCTGGACTCCACAGTCTCCGGGCCGCCTGACCTCCGCACGGGTATATGGGATGGAAGCGGGACCCTCGGGAGCAGGTAAGGGCCCCCGGGAAGGGTGGACGGTGCGTGCTCCAAAGGACCAGGGGACTCCCTCGTGAAGAGCAGGATTTCCGAGTGAGGGAAGGTTCCCTGAGTGAGGAGAGGGGCTCTGATGGGATGGGGGGCCCAGTTTGAAGGGGCTGTGTGCAGTTCCGGGGGAAACCTTGTGAAGGGATCTCTGAGATGGGGCCGTTTATCAAAGGAGGCTCTGTGTACTCCTGGAGATGGGAAGTAATCTGGGAGAAGGGCCTGAACACACGTAAGGACTCTCAGAGGTACCGGGAGGCCTAAGGAGAGCACCGGCAGGTGGCAGGGGGCGGGATCCAGGTGTCCTGGAGAGGAGGGGGTCGACACAGATGGGCCCTAGCAGCATGCCGGGGGCGGGGGCTCAGCCAGTCTGGGCTGGGCTAGTGTCTCTTGAGAGAAGGCGCCAGAGCTGGACTGTGAGCTCCGCCCAGCCGAGCCTGACGCGGGGGCGAGGGTCAGGGGGCGGTGGATGGGGATCCAGTTCCAGGATTCCCCCCCTTGAGTCCCGGGAGCAGAAGCAGTGGCTCCCGAGCATGCGCGGAGGTGGCCGCTGGAAGGGGCTGCCCTGTGTGGTGGGGGCGTGGCTGCCCAAATTACCCCCGACTCTCCATCCCGCGCGGTTTGGCTTGGAAAAAGCGCGCTGATGAGGTGCATTCTAAGGTTATACTGGCTGGACGCAAATGGATATGGTCCCCTTCCTCATCTTGGTGTTCTTAGAATTGGCCCAGAAATACCCTCGGTCACAATTTGCCAAGAGTGGGTTGAGGGAAACTGCCTTATTCTGGGATGAGGAAAGACTGGGACCAACGCAATGTTCTTGGGGCGGGTCCTTCCTAAAGATAGGCCTTAGAAAAGGTGTTGGTTACTGAGGGACCAAGGCCAGGACCAGGTTTACCTGGAAGAGTTTGTCTGCCTGCTTTGCACGTTTCTGGTCCAACACTGAGTAGAGATGGGATTTTTAGTCAAAGGGTAATGGCCTTTGCATTGACATGTCCCCCAAGGTGACAGCTTAATCTCTTTCTATACCTTAATATTTTTATTGCTTCAATCTGCCACTGAATGTCTTTCCTTTTTCCTTCTTCTAATCCTCAGAAACTGTCAGGGCCATGTCATTAGACTCAAGGTTGCCAAACTAACCTTTTGACAACAAATAAGTTGTCTGGGTGTGGAGGGGGTTTATAGCCTCTACCCTGGTGAGTCCCAGGTGATAGCCTTAATTTCTCCTTGTTCATGAGCAATCAAGAGTAAAGGAAATAAGAATGAGAGAAACTGGGACTAGGCTTCCTCAAGAAGACTGGTCTCCAGGAAGGATTGTGGGATGGTGGTACCTCCTGTATCCTAGGTACTTTGATGGGAGGAGCAGTCTGGACATGGGAATCCTTTAGGTCATATCTCACCACCTTCTTCCATTTGATCTGGGAGTGGGATTTCCATTTGGAACATGAATTTTATTTCTGGTGGAAGAATCTTTTTTTTTTTTTTTTAGATCTAATCTCAAGGGAATAACTCCTTCCAACTCATTCAAGTCATTCATTCATTCAGTAATCTATAAGTATTTTCTCCCAAGCAAAAACAACCTTGTAAAGTCTGTATAGATCTTGAAGTGGAGTGCAGGGAGCAACTGACCTCAGAAAACGACTTCCTCCTTCCCTCAGGCCTTTCTCTCCATTCCAGACACTCTTGGTTTTCTAGGCTGGAGACTATTTGCAACAACCTGTGGACTAGAGTAGGAGTAGGTCACAGAGGTTCAGATAGATGGCCAGGAGCTGACACCATGCCAGACTGCTAATGGTTTTATTCTGATAAAATCCTAATGGAGGCTGGAGTGATGAAAAAACTGACTTGTTTGTTACAAGAAATAAACTTCTAGGGAAGGGACCAGAGCCTGGTATCTGGAGTTGGCTGTAGCCGAGTGGGACAGGCCTTGCCTCATCAGAGGGTGTAATTGAAATTGATTCTAGAGGCTTTGAATGGAGGTACCTCATAACTGCCCACTTGCTAGGCCCAGACTACTCTCTTGGAAGTTGGAGGACACAATACACAAAACTGAAGTATTGTTACTGGCTTCACTGGGCTTATATACAAGTGTGCCTTCTATACATATACTGGACTGGGAGCTCCGTGAGGGTGCAGGTAGTGTCTGCTTTATCTGTGGAACCAGCAAGTGTTTAGGCCCTGACACAAAGTACATGTTTATTAAATTGAATCACATTCTAGTATGACATAAATTGTTAAGCACATATTTGGATATTTAATACTTTGTGTATACTCATGTGTGAACAAATTCTTTTTGAAGAGATTGGCCTCTTAGTCTTTGCTTCCTGACAGCTAACCTAGCCTTGAGTTTGTCTTTTGAATATGCAGTCTGGTTCCTTGGGAGGTTGTGGGCCTCAGAGCTGCAGGGAAAGAATCCCTGGGCCAGGCTTTTCAGCACTGTTACTTTTCCTTCTCAGGGCTGGTTGGGGATGGGGGAGGGGGAGTGTCCTTTTCACAGCCCCTCCCTCCTTGCTTTTGTCTGCAAGGAAGGGCCCCGCCCCTTTCCCCCAAGGCCCAAGCTTTGTCCTCTCTGCTGGGGCCCTCATCTGCATCACAAAGTGGCCGTCTGTCCCTGTCTGGGTTTGAAGGGAAGTGTCTCCCTTTCTCAGACTAAAAGCTGGGGGCAGGGTGAGGTAAGGGGGGGGGTGGATTTTCTACAGCTGTGAGGTTTGCTGGAGGATAGGATAGGAGAGAGCTTCCTCCTTTCTCCTGCCTTCCCTAGTTTGTGGATGAGGAAGAGTTTGGGGGCTTTCCTGTTTTCCCAAAGCCTCCTTAGAATGGAGGGTTCCTGATGCCTAAGGCTGTCTGGTCTGTAGTCCTATTTCTGGGGCAGAGAAAGCTTTAAGACTAGAGTGTCTGTCCCATCCCCCTTCAGTTCTACCCAGCACCCAGCTCTAGAGGATGTCTTTCTCCAGTGTTCCAAACGATTATTCAGCCTAGGGAGGCTAAGGAGGTGAATGGAAAATAAGAACTTGGGGAGGGGAAGGGTGTCTTTTACCAGCTCCATTTACTAGGGTACATGTTTGTTCTGTGCAGGGTTTATAATGGTTTCTGAGCAGTTTGCAGGAGTTTGTGTGCTGTGTGTGTTCTTTGTGGTGTATCTGCGGATCTGTTTGTTCATTCAATATCTGAATATTGAACATCTCCTGTGTGCCAGGCATTCACACAGGAGATTCAGCAGTGACCAAGGCAGATTAAGTCCTTGTCTATGAAGAATTTACAATCTAGGGGTAGTGAGCGGTATGTGTATAAAGGTTTTGTCTAGGTCTACGTGAGTGTTTGGATGTGTGTGACAGGAATGTGTCATGCTATTTGTGTGTGTCTATCTATACCTTTTGTGCAATTTCTGTTCACCTATTTTTTGGGTAGGTGGCCTGGTGCTAGTAGTTAAGTGTTCACTTCCCTATGTAGCTGAGTCCTGAAGATCCCTCCCACCCCCAGGCTAGGCCTGTGTTTTCCAGTCTGCATTGTGGGGCTGGGCTTGACAGGTGGTTAGAAGGAGACAGTAGTTTAGCTTTGGGAATTATGCCCCTCCCTGTGAATGGTTCTGACCTTTTCCTGACCCCCCAGTTGAGGATATGCCCCATCCCCCCATCCTGGTGGACTGAAAACAGAGCTCTGGTGATGGGAGGTTCTGGACTGGCTCATTCATCTTGCCTCCCACCTGAGCTGGTCCTCTACTGGCCAGGACAACAGTAGCTCTGGACAAAGGCTTCGCTTAGGCTGTTTCTCTTTTCCCTCCCTTTCCCCTCAAGCTAGAAAATAAAACTAGGGGTAGCAGTCTGGCTCTCCACCAGAGAGGAGAAAGTAGTGGGAGCGGGCCTTGCCCTAGCCTTTTCCCCAGGGACCTATCTGTCTTGAAATCAATCCCTTCCGCTACTGTATGGCTGTGTGGAAGGAGCTGTGGGACGTGGAGACAATCTTGTATTCTCCTTCCCAGAGCCAGTATCTCTCCCTTCTTCAGCATTCTAATAGCTGCCTCACCTTCCCAAATCCTCTACTCTAGCCTCCTCTTGCTTCAGTCCTATATTCATTCAGCCTGTCTTCATTCCCTAGATTTTTCTTCTTTTGAACATTTTCTTCATTGTTTCCCCATTTGCAGCCTTGCTTCTTGCCCAAGCTCCCAACTCTAACCTGTCTTGCCCCAGCCCCTAACTCCAGCCTTCCTTCCTTCTCTGGCTCCCAGCTCAAGCCTCTTTCTGCTGTGACCTCCAGTCTGGTTTCTTGGCCAACTTCGTACTTCAGCCTCTCTCCTTTCCTTACTTTCTTCCAAATTCTATCCTTTTAGCCTTTTCTCTTCTTTCTCCAGCCTCAGCCATTCAGTTGCCTTAATCCTTTCTCAAACAAACACTGCCCCAACCCCCAACCTGGCTTTTTTTGGATTTTCCTGTTGCTGCTGCCTACAGAGGAGAATTAGGATGATGCTACCAGTTTTGTGTTCAGGGTGGTGATGAATGAAGTGAGCATCTGGCTGACAGAGAATAGGGCATTCTTGGTCTGTTAGATACCTGGTGGAGGCATGTGTCTTAATCTAGTAGAAGAAAGGGTTTTGTTACTGGGAGCCAGATTTAGACCCTCTACTTAACATGCAGTAGGAACTTAATACATATTCACTTGATGAATTTAAGAAAGACGGGTAATTTTGTGATTGGAGAGAGCTTTTTATTTATTTATTTTTTAAAAACATTTTTATTTATTGATTTTAGAGAGAGAGGAAGGGAGAAGAAGAGAAACAATGATGAGAGAGAACATCGATTGGCCGCCTCCTGCATGCCCCGCACTGGGGATTTGGCCCACAACCTGGGCATGTGCCCTGACCGGGAATTGAACCGACAACCTCTTTGGTGCATGGGTCGATGCTCAGCCACTGAGCCACAACAGCCAGGCGGAGAGATCTTTTTAAAAAAATGAGCCTGGGTGTCTGAGCTAGTGGAAACCCTCAGTTTGGTTGGGTAGGCAGGAATGAGGCTCCCCTTGCACTCTCTTTCTCCTTTTCTGGAGAGCCTTGTGCCTTCTCTGCTACAAGTATAAGGAGATTGCCAGACTTTACCCTCATCAGATTCTTTGTCTTGTAGCTGCGGGCGCATACCTGCCCCCTCTGCAGCAGGTGTTCCAGGCACCTCGCAGACCTGGCATTGGCACAGTGGGGAAACCAATCAAGCTTCTGGCCAATTACTTTGAGGTGGACATCCCTAAGATTGACGTGTACCACTACGAGGTGGATATTAAGCCGGATAAGTGTCCTCGCAGAGTTAACCGGTAAGTAATGCACATCTAAGACACCAAATACAGAAGTCTGTACTTTTCTGAGTCTAAGAACCTTGAAAGAGGGTCCAGAAAGGTAAACAAACTACTAGAGGGTGGTATCATCAATTCAAGAAAACTTTTGAAGAGGAAATTCCAAGTAAGGAAAATATTGGATTTGGCTGTTAGAACATAATTGGTACCTTTTGTCAGAGCAGTTTTATTAGAGTAGTTGGGATAGTGAGCTAAGGAATACATGGAAGGTAATGTGGTAGGGAGGGTGAGGCCAGCTAGCTTTTCCCAGACAGCTTGGCAGTGAAACATGGGAAGAGAGGGAATATGTTGGTTAGAGAGGATTATAGGGGTCAAGTATAGTGCCTAGCCTAGCACATTTCAATATTTGTTGAAACCAATGAATGAAACGTTTTTAAGAATGAAGAAAAAAAAAGAATAATAAAAAGAAAAGTTTTTGAGAATGAGACATGGATATGTTTTTTTTTTAAATTAATTTTTGTTACAGATGTTTCTCCTTTTTCCCCCACTGATTCCCCCCTCCCCATTCCTCCCTGCCCTGTCCCCAGCTTTGTTGTCCATGTCCACTGTTCATGCATACATGCATATAAGTTCTGTGGTTTATCTCTCCCCCACCATCCCCTCTTCTGGGGATTGTCAGTCTGTACCCCACTTCCACGTCTCTGGGACTACCCCATTCCTCAGACTGTTATGTTCATTATATTCCACAAATAAGTGAGATCATATGATACTTGTCTTTCTCTGTTTGGCTTGTTTCACTTAGGATGATACTTTCCAGGTCCCTCCATGTAGTCTCAAAGGATAAGAGATCTTTCTTTCTTACAGCTTCGTAGTACTCCATTGTGTATATGTACCATGGCTTTTTTATCCATTCGTCTACTGATGGACACTTGGGCTGTTTCCAGATCTTAGCTATTGTAAATAGTGCTGCTACAAACATGGGGGTACATATATTCTTTCTGATTGGTGTTTCAGGCTTCTTAGGTTATATTCCTAGAAGTGGGATCACTGGGTCAAATGGAAGTTCAATTTTTAATTTTTTGGCGACATGGATATGTTTTGTTTTGTTTTTTAAATCCTCACCCAAGGACTTTTTTCTATTTATCTTCAGATAGAGTGGGAGAGAGGGAGGGAAAGAGAAACATCAATGTGACAGATACACATCAACTGGTTGCCTCCCACACAACCCCAACCATCGCTAGGGATGAACCGCAACTGAGGTATGTGCTCTAGATGAGAGTTGAACCCATGACTCTTTGGTCCGTGGGCCAAGGCTCTAACCGCTGAGCCAAACCGACCAGGGCAAGACATGGATATGTTTATAAACTGAGGAGAAGCAGCTAGTGGAGAAGAGCTTAAAGGTACATGACAGAGAGGGTAGGAATGAATGGAATGTCCTTGCTGAGGCAGGAGGATTTTGTAGGATACCCAGTTGAAGGGATCTTAGAGAAAAGAAATAATATTTCTTTTTATTTTTTATTTTCACCCGAGGGCATTTTTCAATATTTTGTTCAGATAGAGTGGGAGGGAGAGAGAGGAAGAGAGAGAGAGAGAGAGCGAAACATCGATGTGAAAGGGACACATCGAGTGGTTGTCACTGGCACAACCCAACCAGGGCTGGGGACAAACTGCAACCAAGGTATGTGCCCTTAGTGGGAACCAAACTGAGTCTCTCTGGACCGCAGGCCGACGCTCTAACCACTGAGCCAAACCGGCCAGGGCGAGAAATATTTCTTTTTAAATTTTATTTTATTATTATTTGAAAATTATATACACATAATGTAAAGAAATTTAAAATATTACAGAAAGAGTAGCAGTGAAAAAGTTATCCTGTTACCCTTATCTCCAGTGCCTTAGTCCCTTTCTCCAGAGGCATTTACCATTACCTTTTTTTTTTTTCATGTGAGAGAGAGACATCAGTTGGTTGCCTCCTGCATGACCCCAGCCAGGGCCAGAGATCGAACCTGCAACCCAGGTACATGCCCTTGACCAGGAATCAAACCTATGACCTGGAATCAGACCCACGACCCTTTGGTCCTTGGGCCGATACTCTAACTGCTGAGCCAAACTGCCCAAGGCTTATAACTTATCTAATAAGTCTATTGAGGAACATTTAGGTTGAGTCTAAACTTTTGCTACAAAAGTGAAACTGTATTGAATATTATTAAATATAGATACAATTTTGCATTCAAGTATGAGTGTATGAGTAGGATAAATTCCTAGGAGTGAATTTGCTGGCATAGTGCATTTAAAAATTATGAGATAGTGCTTGTTTTTTTAAGGTAAGTTATACCAATTTATACTCTCATTAGCAAGATATTAAAAGTGCCTCTTCCCATGTCTGCACCAATTCAATATATTGTATTTTATCATTTTTATGAATGATTAGTATTCCATTTTATATATATGTATATAATCACATCACATCTTTATCCATTCATTCGTTGACAGACACTAATGTTTGTTTCAAAATTTGGCTGTTGTAAATAATGCTGCAGTGAACGTAAGGGTACATAGATCTTTTTGAATTAGTGTCATTATATTCTTTGGATATATACACAGAAGAGGAATTGCTGGATCATATGGTAGTTCTTAATTTTTTTTGTTGTTGTTGTCCTCACCTGAGGACACATTTTTTTTCCACTTTTTGTTCAGATAGAATGGGAGGGTTGTGCGGGTGGCAGCTACTCAATGTGCTCTAACCGCTGAGCCAAACCGGCCAGGGCTTATTTCTTTTTTTTTTTTTTTATCCTCACCCGAGGACATTTTTCCATTTTTTGTACAGATAGAGTGGGAGGGAGAGAGAGGAAGAGAGAGAGGGAATCATCGATGTGAAAGGGACACATCGAGTGGCTGCCACCCGCACGACCTACCAGGGCTGGGGACAAACTGCAACCGAGGCACATGCCCTTAGCGGGAACCGAACCTGGGTCTCTCCGGACTGCAGGCCAATGCTCTAACCGCTGAGCCAAACCGGCCAGGGCAGGGCTTATTTCTTTTTTAATAATAGCCATTCTAATAATAGGTGTGAGGTGATGTCTCATGGTTTTGATTTGTGTTTCCCTAATAATTATTGTTGCTGAACATTTTTTCATGCACCTGTTGGCCATCTGTATGTCTTCCTTTGAAAAATGTCTGTTCAGAGCCTCTGTTCATTTTTTAAAAATTCAGTTGTGTTTTTGCTGTGGAGTTCTATAAATTCTTTTTTTTTTTTAATTCCTCACTGAAGATACTTTTTCTATTTATCATGAGATAGAGTGGGAAGGAGAGAGAGAAAGAGAGACAGACAGACAGAGAGAAACATCGATGCGATAGAACCACATTAACTGGTTGCCTCCTGCATGACCTGACTAGGGCCGGGGACGAACCGCAACCAAGGTACATGCCCTTGACCAGAATCAAACCTGCTACTCACTGGTCTGCGGTCCTATGCTCTAAACACTGAGCCAAACCAGCCAGGGCTATAAATTCTTTATTTTTTTTTTTATCCTCACCCGAGGACATTTTTTTTCGATATTTTGTTCAGATTGAGTGGGAGAGAGAGAGAGAGAGAAACATCGACGTGAAAGCGACACATCGAGTGGTTGCCACCCACACGACCCAACCAGGGCCGGGGACAAACTGCAACCAAGGTACATGCCCTTAGCGGGAACCGAACCCGGGTCTCTCAGGACCGCAGGCCGACGCTCTAACCGCTGAGCCAAACCGGCCAGGGCGCTATAAATTCTTTATATATTTTGGATACTAACCCCTTTTAGAAGCATCATTTGCAAATATCTACTCCCATTCAGTTGGTTGTCTTTTTGTTTTATTGATTTTTTTTTTCTCTGTGAAGAAGCTTTTCAATTTGATGTAGTTCCACTTGTTTATTGGTTTTTTTTTTTCCTCTCTTTTTTTTTCTTTTTGTTAATCCTCATATGAGGATATTTTTTTCCATTGATTTTTAGAGAGAGTAGAAGGGAGTTGGGGGGGGAGAGAAGAGAGAAAGAGAAACAGGCATAGCGATTTGTTTCATCCTGCACATTCCCGGACAGGGACCGGAGATCACACCTACAACCCAGGTACTTGCCCTTGACCCGGAATCAAACCTGTGACCCTCTAGTGCCTGGGCCAGTGCACTAACCATTGCACTACACCGGCCAGGGCTTGTTTTTGTTTCTCTTGCCTTTGAAGTCAAATTCACAAAACTACCACTAAGACCAATGTCCAGAAGCTTAGTGCCTATGTCTTCTTTATGTATTTTTTTGTTTCAGGTCTTAAATTCAAGTCCTTGATCCATTTTGAGTTAATTTTTGTGTACAGTGTAAGTTGTTGTCTAATTTCATTCTTTTGCATAGGGCTGCCCAGTTTTCTCAACATCATTTATTTAAGAGACTCTCCATTGTGTATTCTTGGCTCCTTTGTTGTAAATTAGTTGTTCATGTATGTGTGGGTTTATTTCTGGGCTCTCAGTTCTGTTCCATTGGTCTGTGTGTCTGTTTTCTGTATTATAGTCTGTTTTTATTTATTTTTTCTTTATTGATTTGGGAGAGAGAGGAAGGGAGAGGGAGAGAGAGAGATAGAAACATCTATGAGAGAGAACATCAATTGGCTGCCTCCTGCATGCCCCCACTGGGGATTTGGCCCACAACCTGGGCATGTGCCCTGACCGGGAATCGAACTGGCGACCTCTTGGTGCACCGCTGAACCACACCGGCTGGGCTGTAGTCTGTTTTTAAATTATGTTTCTCTAATGAGTGGAGCTGAACATATTTTTTCAGTTGTTAAAAATCATATATAATAGGCCCTGGCCAGTTTCACTCAGCGGTTAGAGTGTCGGCCCATGGACCAAAGAGTCCTGGGTTCGATTTCAGTCAAGGGTACATACCTTGGTTGTGGTTTGGTCCTCAGCCCTGGTGGGGGTCCTGCAGGAGGCAACTTATCGATGTGTCTCTCTCACATCGGTGTCTCTCTCTGTCCCTCTCCCTCCCACTCAATCTGAAGATAAATGGAAAAATATCCTTGGATAAGGAGTAAAAGAAAAAAATCATATATGGAAGGATATTTCAAGTATGAGGAAAGAAAATGGAGAAAAGACTACATATATAAATATGATTGTATGTCAGGGAACTTGAGGGAGGTTTTCCTTACTATGGTTTACTCTGTTTAGTTATAGAGTTGCTTTTTTTTTTTATTATTTATCCTCACCCGAGGGCATTTTTTTCCATTTTTTGCACAGATCGAGTGGGAGGGAGAGAGAGAGAGAGAGAAACATCGATGTGAAAGGGACACATCGAGTGGCTGCCACCCGCACAACCAACCAGGGCCGGGGACAAACTGCAACTGAGGTACATGCCCTTAGCGGGAACCGAACCCGGGTCTCTCCGGACTGCAGGCCAATGCTCTAACCGCTGAGCCAAACCGGCCAGGGCTAGAGTTGCTTTTTGATAGGAGATAGAAATAAGTTCTGGTGTTAGACGGTAGTAGAGAAGTTTTTATTATTATTATTATTATTATTATTAATTTATTTATACAGATGTTTCTCCTTTTTCCCCCCCAGACACCCTCCTCCCTATCCCGTGGTAGTAATGAAGTTTTGACATAGTCTGTGAGGGATAGAAGTGATCAAGGACATGAAAAAAATTTTTTGGTAGCACCACAGCCTAATTGGGATTGAAACCATGTGTTTACAGTTGATTCCAATATACATTTTGAGTCTTTTTATCCAGTAGCATTCAAAAGCATTGATTTAGAAATTGAAGATGTCAGATAGTTGGATGGGCCGGGATTTTGAAAGATAGATGGATACTTTGGTATCTAAGTGGCAGAAGACAGGAAGTGAAATCCAGACAGAGATGACAGTGGAGAGAAAATAGGGTGACGGGATCTAAGGGCTTTAGAGAGATGGAAGAGATGAGGTTCTTCTTCCACAGTTTATTCCTATTCCAATTTAAATCTCTTCCCCATCTATATTTTTTGCTTATCAGCTTGGAAATTAGAGGAGGCTCATTTCTGTTCCTGATTCTGGATAGACCTTAAGATGAAGCCTTTCTCCTCTCAGCCTCTTTCTCTGCTCAGAAGGCACTCACTCACTCTTTCAGGTCCTTTAAAGTCTTAGTGATGTGAGGACCAGAAGTGACACCTGGGAGCATGTTAGAAATGTAGAATTTCAGGCTTTTACTAGACCTACTGAGGTAGAATCTACATTTTAATAAGATGTCCAGGTGATTCATATGAACGTTGAAGTTTTGACAAGCACAGGGACAGAGTAGATGAGATTAAGAGTTGCTGCTAGCCCAGCCAGTGTGGGTCAGTGGATTGAGCATCATCCCACGGACTTGGGGGTCCTGGTTCAATTCCTTGTCAGGGCACATGTCCGGGTTGCGGGCTCGATCCCAGTAGGGGGGCGTGCAGGAGGCAGCCGATCCATGTTCTCTCTCTCTCACATCGATGTTTCTGTCTCTCTCTCTCTAAAAAATCAATAAAAACATATTTACAAAAAGGAAAAAAAAGTTAAAAACAAATAAATAAAAACATATTTAAATTAAAAAAATAAAAAGAGTAGCTGCTAGGCCCCGGCCAGATGACTCAGTTGGTTGGAGTGTCATCTTGAAGACCAAATAGTTGAGGGTTTGATTCAGGTTTGGGCACATACCTAGGTTGTGGGTTTGATCCCTGATTGGAGGGCATGTGGTGGGTGGCTGATTGATGTCTTTCTCTCTCTCTTCCTCTCTAAAAATCAATAAAAACTATCCTTGGGTGAGAATTAAAAAAATAATAATAATAAAAGTAGCTGCTAGGAGAATGTAGTAGATGGGACATTGCCTAAACTTCAAATTATTTCCAAAAGCTTGAAGTGTGGTAGTTTCTCAGCTTCCACAGGCTGTTCCTATCGCCCACAGGGAAGTGGTGGAATACATGGTCCAGCATTTCAAGCCTCAGATCTTTGGTGATCGTAAGCCCGTGTATGATGGAAAGAAGAACATTTACACTGTCACAGCACTGCCCATTGGCAATGAACGGGTAAGGCGGAGAGTCAGGCTAGACCTGTGTCAGGGGGTCTGGGATGGGACTGAGCTCCTGTAAAACTGTTTCGAGTCTGGCAGGCTAGAGATCCCTTTCATCTTTTATGCTGAGAATGTCTTTTTTAGGGTTAGGGATGGGTAGGTGCTGATGTTTATTTAGCCTACTGTATGTCTATCCCTATTCTAGGCAGATTGAGAGTAGACTTAAAACAGACCTAGACCTTAAGGACTTTCTGCTAGGTATGGTTGAGAGAGATAGAAGCATTGAGCCAAGGAGACTAAGCCAAGGCTGGAGACTAAGGGGCTGCATTTATTCTGAAGTCTTCATTGTGAGCCCCTATCAGCTTAAGGGGCAGATTCTTAGCAAATCCATGGGGTGGGAGACGTTGGGGCAGGGCAGAGAATGTTGGACTGTAGGAAAGCATTGGCAATCCTTCACCCCTTTCTCTTTACTGAAGGTTGACTTTGAGGTGACAATCCCTGGGGAAGGGAAGGATCGAATATTCAAGGTCTCCATCAAGTGGCTAGCCATTGTGAGCTGGCGCATGCTGCATGAGGCCCTGGTCAGTGGCCAGATCCCTGTTCCCCTGGAGTCTGTGCAAGCTCTGGATGTGGCCATGAGGCACCTGGCATCCATGAGGTACTGGGTATAGTTAGTATCTGGGCTACTAGTGGTGTCAGAACTGCTATGGGAGGAGGAGAAGAATGAGCACATATTAAGGTCCTAAGTGTGCTTTTCAAACAAAATAGTCTTTGAAGCCCTACCATATGACAGAAAAGCATGTATATACATTTATATGGGTTAAATCATTGGCCCTTTCCCTTTTAGATATCTTTGGGCCACACCCCACCTGTCCCTGCAGGGCAAAGAAAGGGTAGAGACTTTCACAAGGTCAGTTACACAACTAGTAAAGGATCAGAGCTGGAATTAAAGCCCTGGTGTCCTGCCTTCCAGGCCAGGGCTCCTCCGTGCCCAGGATGCCTCACAGGGTGGGGGCCTGTGCCCGAGGGACCAGTTCTCTGCCTGTCCCTGCCAGGTACACCCCCGTGGGCCGATCCTTCTTCTCACCGCCTGAGGGCTACTACCACCCGCTGGGGGGTGGGCGCGAGGTCTGGTTCGGCTTTCACCAGTCTGTGCGCCCTGCCATGTGGAAGATGATGCTCAACATTGATGGTGAGTGGGGAAAGCTGTGGAGCCAGGGGCACCCTGAGTCCAGTGACCACACTCCCAGCCTCATCCTTCTTAGCTCTGCAACCACACTCCTAGTCTAATCCCTATAACCCTGGAACCCCTCCCCCATTCCAATACCCTATACGGAAGAGGGTGTAAAGAGCAGTACTTCATTTATTCGGGATGACAGAACCTGAGCTGAGTTATGCCTACTCTGTGCCCACAGTCTCAGCCACTGCCTTCTACAAGGCGCAGCCGGTGATTGAGTTCATGTGTGAGGTACTGGACATCAGGAACATAGATGAGCAGCCCAAGCCACTCACGGACTCTCAGCGTGTGCGCTTCACCAAGGAGATCAAGGGTGAGACCCCAACCAGGCAGTGAATGGAAACAGCCTTGCTTTCTCTTTAGCCCTAAAAGAAAATCCCCTTAGGATATGTTCAGGGGAGAGACCAAACCTGGGAATGTGAGCAACCCATTCCAACCCTTACAAGCAGTGTGTGTATTCTAGGCCTGAAGGTAGAAGTGACCCACTGTGGACAGATGAAGAGGAAATATCGTGTGTGTAATGTTACCCGCCGCCCTGCCAGCCATCAGACGTAAGTTGACAGGGCTCTAAGCCATACCATTAGTGAACGAGGGCTGAGATTTTAATCACTCCCTTCACTACCTTCTGCTCCACCATTGACCCTGAGAATGAGCCTTGGACTGGCCCTGTTTTTGAATAAGCTGTGGGTATTTGTCATCCCTTTCCCAAACTTCCCAGGTCCATTGATACTCTCCCTGCCATTTTTACCTTCTTTGTGTCCACCTTTCCTCTGTGGGCCTTTACCATAGATCAGGCATCTTCCCCTGACTCCTGTATCTGTCTGTAAATGTTAGAATCTCTTTCAACTTATTTTTCCTCCTAAAAAAGAAAACTCCTGGGCTAGACCTTGGAGAAACTCTTACTGTTTTAATCTACCTTCTTGACCTCAGGCTTACTGGACTATGAGTGTCTACTGTGTGTCAGGCTTTAGCTTAACACTAGAAATACAGATGAGTCAGGTAAGTTCCTGACAGTTGTGGAACTTGTGTCTCAAATCTTTGGCTTCTCTTTTGGAGTCCTGTATTGTCTGCTTTCCCAAGAGTGGCAGTACTCTAAAGAGGCTGGATAGGGATAAAGCCAAGTCTGGGACTTCCCATGGTAGTAGGTCTAGAGAGGTGAGATTTAGTCCTGGGCTATGACACCTCCATTCTTTCCTCCAAACAGGTTTCCCTTGCAGCTGGAGAGTGGACAGACTGTGGAGTGCACAGTGGCACAGTATTTCAAGCAGAAATATAACCTTCAGCTCAAGTATCCCCACCTGCCCTGCCTGCAAGTTGGCCAGGAACAAAAGCATACCTACCTGCCCCTAGAGGTGAGGTTACCAAGTAATGGTTGGGCTGGCGAACAAGCATTGTATCTGCACACTGATCATCAGAGGTCTGCTCTTCCATTTGTAATCTCTCATTTCATTTTGAAATTTGGAAAATTGACATTTTGAGAGATATGAGGTCATTCTGTGAAATCTTTTTGTTGTTGTTAGTCCTCACCCTTTTCCATTGATTTTTAGAGTGAGTGGAAGGGAAGGAGGGAGAGTGAGAAACATTGATGTGTCTCATCTATTGGTTGCCTTGCATGACCCCGACAGGGTGGGGATCGAACCTGTAACCCAGGTATGTGCCCTTGACCAGGAATCGAACCCTTGACCCTTCAGTCCACAGGCCGACACTGTAACTGCTAAGCCAAATCAGCAGGGTGGCCTTATTCTTTTTTTTTTTTTCTTTCTTGATTCTAGAGAGACAGGAAAGGAAAGGGAGAGAGAGATAGAAACATCGATGAGCGAGAACATCCATTGGCTGCCTCCTGGCACGCCCCCCACTGGGGGTCGGGCCCACAACCTGGGCATGTGCCCTGACCTGGAATCGAACTGGTGACCTCTTGATGCATGGATCAGTGCTCAACCACTGAGCCACACCAGCCGGGCCAGGGTGGCCTCATTCTTACCATTTTTTTTCTTATTTCCAATTCTGCTGTCATGTTTTTTCAGGATTGCTAAGCAGAAGTAAAAGCTGTATTTACTCTCCAATAAGTAATTAGTTTGTCAGGACAGAGATTTCAAATACCCACATTTATATCCTCTTAATTTCTCTTTCCCTGTCCTCTGAAGCTGGGGATCTTACATAAGCTAGAGATACAAGTGTACTTAATTTACAGAAAATGAAGATGCATGTTACCTGTAACGTGAATCCTATTTTCCTACTAATCAATGTGTTCTTTGGTTTTTTTTTAATGTTTCTATTGAATTTTTAGAGAACGAGGAAAGGAGAGAGAAATAGAAATACTGATGTGAGAGAGAAACATTGATGTCTGCTTCCTGCACGCCCCCTACTGGGGGATCCAGCCCACAACCTGGGCATGTGCCGGGACTGGGAATTGAACTGGGACCTTTCAGTCCATGAGAATGCTCAATCCACTGAGCTACACCAGCTGGGCGATCAATGTGTTGTTTTGTCAAAGTTTTACCCCCAAGATTTGTTATATTTTTATGCTTCAACAGATGTTTGAAATCCTGCAATTAAAGAAAGAATAGTAACTCAGCCAGTGTGGCTCAGTGGATTGAATGTCATCCCACGGACTAAGAGGTCCCAGTTGGATTCCTGGTCAGGACACATGCTCGGGTTGAGGCAGGATCCCCAGTGAGGGGGTGTGCAGAAGCCAGTCGATCGATATTTCTCTCTCATATCATTGTTTCTTTTCTTTTTTTAAATATGTTTTTATTGATTTTTTTAGAGAGAGAAAGGGAGAGAGATAGAAACATCGATGTGAGACAGGACCATCGATGGGCTGCCTCCTGCAAGCCCCCTACTGGGGATTGAGCCCGCAACCCAGGCATGTGCCCTGACCAGGAATTGAACTGGGACCTCTCAGTCCTTGGGACCATGCTCAGTTCACTGAGCCACACCGGCTGGGCTCACGTTATTAATTCTATTTCTCTCTCCCGTCCTCTTTCTCTAAAAATCAATAAAAACATATATATATGTATTTTAAATGGACTAGTAATACCACTTAAGTTATAGAATACAAATATAGAACCATTGGCTGTATTTGGTTAGGTAAACACTAGCCAGAATGTCTAGTGAGAAACTATTGCTGACTGCTTCATTGTCTAGTCTACTGCAACTCAAAGTATGGTCAGTGGACCAACAACATGGGCCTTTACTCAGGAGCTCATTTAAAATGCAAATTCTTATGAGACCTACTGAATCAGATTCTGTCTTTTAACAGAATCCATAGAGGATTCATATAAATATTAAAACTGGAGAAGCACTAGCCTAGACTATTGTCTTACTTTGTTCCAGCAGCAGGAGTCAGATAGGACCAAAGCTCAAGCTGCCTGTGAGTTTCTGAGATTTCAGAACTAACGAGGGGGAATTGGGCTGAAGGGAAAAGAGATCCCCAAACCCAAGAACTCAGACTTAGTTAATAGGTGCTGAAATACAGAAAGTAGGAAGAAAGCATTATTTTCTCTGAGGTGTAAACAGAAGTCTTTAGGGATGATCTCAGCAAAGTAGATAGGCTTTAAATAATATTTACTACCAGTTGAGATTTGTTAGCAAATTAACAGTTCTGTTTTTGTTTTGTTTTTTTATTGATTTTTTTTTAAGAGAGACAGGAAAGAAGAGAGAGATAGAAACATTGATGTGAGAGAGATACATTGATTGGTTGCCTCCTGCATGCCCCCTACTGGGATCCAGCCCGCAACCCGGGCATGTGCCCTGACCAGGAATTGAACTGGGACCTCTCAGTCCATGGGACCACACTCAATCCACTGAGCAACACTGACCAGGCACCTTTAAGTACTTTAGTCTCTAAATAACCCTATAAAATTGTTACTGTTCTCCCCATTTAACAAAGGAAACCTGAGTTCAGATCTGGTGCTACATCCCTAGCTCTTAATCACAAAGTGGCTATATTGTCTTTGGTATTGCATGTGGATATTTTTTTTAATCCTCACCCAAGGATATTTTTGTTTGTCTTCCAGTAGAGAGACAGGGAGAGAGAGAGAAAAACATCAACGTGAGAGGGACACATCAACTGGTTGCCTCCTGCATGACCCCAACCAGAGCCAGGGACAGACCAAAACCGAGCTACATGCCCTTGGCTGGAATCGAACCCAGGACTCATTGGTCCACAGACCGATGCTCTACCACTGAACCAAACTGGCTAGGGCTGCACATGGATATTTTCTAACATATCTATGCCCAAGGGATTTTGCAGTCCCCTTCTCAGGGCTGACAGCCAGGGTCTCTTCTTTTACTGTGGAACTCTCAGTATAAGGTGATTGAACTCAAGCCAGAGCTACCTATCCTTCTTGTTTCCTCAGGTCTGTAACATTGTTGCTGGGCAACGCTGCATTAAGAAGCTGACTGACAACCAGACTTCCACCATGATAAAGGCTACAGCTAGGTCGGCCCCAGACCGACAGGAGGAGATCAGCCGCCTGGTCAGTGGAGCTGTAGAGAAACGTGCTCAGTTGTTCAGTCACTGGGGCCCCTGGTAGCATAGATGCTTTTCTGCCTTGGTAGGACTCTCAGGAAGAGGACACAAGACTAGATTTTTTTGCCTGGGACTCCATAGGATTATTCTTGCTTCTTGACCCTGTAGCTACTTTGCTTCCTATTTCTTTTTCCCTTTTATTTTATTTTTAAAATATGTTTTAATTGATGTTTTAGAGAGGGGGGAAGAGAGAGAGAGATAGAAACATTGATGTGAGAGACAAACATTGATTGGCTGCCTCCTGCACGCCCATCACTGGGGATTGAACACGCAACCCGACCAGGAATTGAAATGGACCTCTCAGTTCATGGGACAACACTCAATTCACTAGGTACACCGGCCAGTCTCTTTTTCCATTTTAATTTAAAAAATTTGTGTTTGTTTTTTTTTGTTAATCCTCACCCGAGAATATTTTTTTCATTGATTTTTAGAGGGAGAGAAGGAGGGGGAGAGAGAAAAAGAAACATTGATGTGAAAGAGACACATCGATTGGTTGCCTCCCGCATGCCCCTGACTGGGGCCAGGATTGAACCTGTAACCCAGGAATATGCCCTTGACCAGGAATAGAACCCAAAGTTCTTCAGTCCTGGGGGCCAACACTAATGACCACTGAGCCATACTGATCAGAGCTCTTTTTTCCTTTTATATTACTTCCGTATGTTATCCACTCCTGTTTACATCATCTTCCACTTTCCCTCCATTTTTAGGGCTATTTCTTGCCAGGGCATTTATACTTGAGACCCAGAGGGTGAGTCGTATTGCCAAACTGCTGCTCTTCTGAGATCCCCTTCTTTTGTCTTGCAGATGAAGAATGCCAGCTACAACCTAGATCCGTACATCCAGGAATTTGGGATCAAAGTGAAGGATGACATGACGGAGGTGACAGGACGAGTGCTGCCGGCGCCCATCTTGCAGTATGGCGGCCGGGTGAGCAGGGTCAGGGCCAGACAACATCTCTGGGGCATTTTGGGGGGAGGTTGGGTTGTATAGCCAGGGGCTTTTGCTCCCCTACCCACCTGGCTCTACTGAGGCTCACCTGGGCGCCCCCTTTGCCTATCTCCAGAACCGTGCCATTGCCACACCCAATCAGGGTGTCTGGGACATGCGGGGGAAACAGTTCTACAATGGGATTGAGATCAAAGTCTGGGCCATCGCCTGCTTCGCACCCCAAAAACAGTGTCGAGAAGAGGTGCTCAAGTAAGGAGGGCTGGGTGTATGGATGGAAAGATGGGAAAAGGACCCTAGAGTTGCCTACTTTCCCCTATAACCTTAAGTGGCCAAGATTTGATCTGTAGTTTGCTTTTGCTGATTCTTGACTCTGCCTTCTTATTCTTTCTGGCTCAAACTTCTGTCTTCTCCTTTTTTGCCAGTCTGTGGTCAGGAGTTTTGATAAAGAGCCCTGTCTGTTCAGAGATGATGATTTCAGGGTATGAATCTCCTAAAGGAGGCCTGAATTTTAATATAATTATTAACATGGTAATAAGTAATAGTAATGACTATAATGTTTATGCCAACATTGTACCTAATTTTATTTATTTTTTATTTCATCCTTAGTGAGTAGATGGTGGTATTTCCATTTTCAGGAGAGTGAGGCTCAAAGAGGTTAAGTAACTTGTACAAAGTTTGCCTATCAAGAAAGTGTCAGAGTTAGATCTGAGGCTTCAAAGCTTACATTCCTAATTAGAAACAAAAAGAGCAGCTTATTCATCTGGTCCTCTGAGTTGTTCTCTCCTGTGTACAAAATTTATTCAGTCAGGTCCAAGTAACCTGAATTAGATGAACACGAATTGTAACGGCCTCTGAGCCATATGTGACTGACGGGCTAGGAGTAGACAGCAGTGATGAAAATGATACAGCCAAATGGTTTAAAGCAGCGGTTCTCAACCTGTGGGTCGTGACCCCTTTGGGGGGGGGGCCCAGTGGCCCTTTCACAGGGGTTGCCAAAGACATAACAGTAGCAAAATTACAGTTATGAAGTAGCAGTGAATATAATTTTATGGTTGGGAGTCACCACAACATGAGGAACTGTATTAAAAGGTTGCGGCATTAGGAAGGTTGAGAACCACCAGAAGGATCAAGTTAGGGGAGGAATGAATGGTCCTGAGTGAGTGAATGAGTTAAGTGGAAGAAGTCACTGATTCTTCCTCTGCAATCTTTTTCTAGAAGACAGCTTTATTGAGATATATTTCAAATACCACAAAATTGACTCATTTAAAGTGTACAGTTTGGTACTTCTTGCAGTCTTTTGAAGTAGTGGTTTCTTATTTTTGTGGATCTGGGTGGGGTCCGTGTATTTTGAGGCTGAGGAAGAGTTAGTGGAGCTGACTACTTTGGAGAGATATGAGGATAATAGAGATGTGTGCCCTGGTAGATTCAGCTGGCCTTGGGATTTTCATAAGAATTAGTTACAGCAATCCCTGATGAATGTGGAGACCCTGGCTGCCCTGCTGCCCCTTCTCTCCTTTCCCCTCAGAGGTACTCAACTACTACTATCACAATTGTTTCTTTTTTTTATCCTCACTCAAGGACATTTTTGCATTTATCTTCAGATAGGGCGGAAGGGAGAGAGGAAGGAAGAGAAAGGGAAACATCGATGTGAGAGGGACACATTGACTGGTTGCCACTCACACGACGCCAACCAGGGCCGGGGACAAACTGCAACCGAGGTACGTGCCCTTAGCGGAAACTAAACCCAGGACTCTGGTCCACGGGCCAATGCTCTAACTGCTGAGCCAAACCAGCCAGGGCACAATTGTTATTTCTTTTATTTATTTATTTATTTATTTATTTATTTATTTATTTATTTATTTATTTATTTTTTATCCTCACCCGAGGACATTTTTTGTTCAGATAGAGAGGGAGGAAGAGAGAGAGAGAGAAACATCGACGTGAAGGGACACATCGAGTGGCTGCCACCCGCACGACCAACCAGGGCCGGGGACAAACTGCAACCGAGGTACGTGCCCTTAGCGGGAACCGAACCGGGGTCTCTCGGACCGCAGGCCGACGCTCTAACCGCTGAGCCAAACCGGCCAGGGCTGTTATTTCTTTTAAATGGGTTCCTCTTGTCCCCTTTCCTAGGTTCTTGGTATTTTAGCCCCATTTAAGACCGGCTTCTTCTAGCCTTGGCTTAGCATTGGAGGGCCAGTCCTTAGCAGTATTGGAAGGGCTCCCAGCTCTCTCCACCTTTATGCCTTTGTGTCACTTTGTTGGTAGCTCTATTCTTTATGTGCTTCTCTCTTATTCCCATGTCTTTCCTTTGTCCCATTATTTTCACAAACAATCCATTGGGGATGGATGAGGGAGTACTAGGGTCAACCCTCAGAATTTTTATTTTGGTTTAAGAGTCCCCTATATTTTATATATATATTACTTTTTGCATAGGATTTCAAGACCTTCCCCATTCTAGACTTCTCCCAACACTTTGTGGGCCCCAGCACTGGACACAATATCCCAAATGATCTGGTAGTAGAGATAAGATTGGGACCACCACTTTCTTTGAAGTAGAGACACATTATCAATGGTGTCTAGTACCATTGGTTCTTTTAGCAGCTACATTACAGCTGTATATAATAGAAGAGAAATGGAAAAATACTGTTAATAGTCCATCAAAGTCCTGGGTCTTTTTTACATGAAATAATAGTTAGGTTGTATTTCTTTATTTTGAGATTTATTTTGAAAAATTATAAAATATATAGAATAATATAGCAAATACCCATGTATCCATCATCCACAGGTATTTATTTATTTATTTTTTATTTTTTTATTTTTTTATTATTATTTTATTTTATTTTATTTTATTTTTTTTATCCTCACCCGAGGACATTTTTCCATTTTTTGCACAGAGTGGGAGGGAGAGAGAGGGAGAGAGGGAGAGGGAAACATCGATGTGAAAGGGACACATCGAGTGGCTGCCACCCGCACGACCAACCAGGGCCGGGGACAAACTGCAACCAAGGTACATGCCCTTAGCGGGAACCGAACCCGGGTCTCTCCGGACCGCAGGCCGATGCTCTAACCGCTGAGCCAAACTGGCCAGAGCTCCATATTTATCTTAAGATAGAGTGGGAGGGATGAAGGGAGGGAGAGAGAGAGAACATCAGTGTGAGAGAGACACATCAATTGGTTGCCTCCCACATGACCTTGACCAGTGCTAGGGGCCTAAACCTGACTGGATTCGAACCTGTGACTCTTTGGTCTGCGGGCCAATGATCTAACTGCTGAGCCAAACCAACCAGGGCTTGCTCATTCATTTATTTATTTTTTTAATCCTCACCCAAGGATATTTTTGCATTTATCTTTAGATAGAGCTGGAGGGAGAGAGGGGAGAAGAGAGAGAAACATCGATGTGAGAGAGACACATCGACTGGCTGCCACCCACACAACCCCAACCAGGGCCGGAGACAAACTGCAACCGAGGTACGTGCCCTTAGAGGGAACCGAACCCAGGATTCTCTGGTCCACAGGCCGACGCTCTAACTGCTGAGCCAAACTGGCCAGGCTCAGGGCTTATCTATTTTTAAGTAGATAAAATATTATAGGTAAATTTGAGATTTCCTTTACATCCTCCAACCTGGTCCCATTCTTCCCTTCTGATGCAGTTATTCTCATGAATTATTATAACCTTCCTATCCAATTTATACATTTTATATACCTACATGTTTATAAGTTATGTTAAGTTTTACATAGCAGTATGATACAATATTTGTCTTTCTTGTGTTTTTTCACTAAATATATCAAAAACACTTTTTCACTACATTGAGTTTTCAATCATATTGATATTTGTAGAATATATAAAAGCATCCTCTAAACAATTTCCCTTTTTCTCTATTTGTACATTATTGCTTTTAATCTAAAAGCAGAATTTTCATAAATTTTCTGTTCATTTTAGTCTGTAATTATATTTATGTAGCTTAATTTTTTAAGTCTATTGCATGTGTACTCTTTCAACTCTGTCTTCCTTTCCCAGGGTAAAGCCCTAAAACAAAAGGAAAGTGGCTTGTTTAATTATTTTTTCTCAACCTCAAAGAACGAGTAGGGGACGAGAGATCTCGTTTTTACTGAGCATTTCTTATGTTAGATCCTTATTTTGTTTTATTTTTAAATATATTTTTATCGATTTTTAGAGAGAGAGGAAGGGAGAAGAAGAGGGAGAAACATCGACGTGAGAGTGAAACACTGATCGGTTGCCTGCTGCACGTATAGGCCACAACCCGGGCATGTGCCCTGATCGGGAATCAAACCTGCAATCTTTTGGTGCACAGGACAACACGCAACCAACTGAGCTAAATTGGCCAGAGCTGTTGGAATGTTAATTTGAGCAAAGAGGGCATCTGCCTATTGCTGTGCCCTTATAACAGTGCAGGAATATCTGTTTGAGTGGGACATGGTAAGGAACCTAAGAATTCCGACAGGTCCCTTCTTTAGGCTACCTCAGCTTTCTGCTTGCACCATTGAAGACTTAGCAAGCTCTGTCTTGTCCTACTGAACTATAAATGTTTTAGACACTAGCTGTGATCATGTCTCGTTTATCTTAGAATTTCTCAGTGCCTGTCATAGTGCTAGGAACCTAGGATGGAGGCATTTAGTCAGAGGTATTAGAGTGGGACTTACTGCTCCTGTCATGACCGTACTTGTGCTGCAGGAACTTCACAGACCAGCTGCGGAAGATTTCCAAGGATGCAGGGATGCCCATCCAGGGCCAGCCTTGCTTCTGCAAATATGCACAGGGGGCAGACAGCGTGGAGCCCATGTTCCGGCATCTCAAGAACACCTACTCAGGGCTGCAGCTCATTATCGTCATCCTGCCAGGGAAGACGCCAGTGTATGGTACAGTTCTCTTGGGACAGTGATAACAGTGATAGGACTCTTTTCAGGATAGTTCCTTGGAAGCTCTGAGGCAGGATTCAGTGTAGATTCTTGGCTCTAGCGAGAACTGAGCTGTCCCTTAATGTCAGTCCTCTTCATATAAGAGAAATATCGGCCTGTATGAGCCATGGAGTCATCCCAGGGTCCTGCTTACCTGTTCACAGTCCCTTCTAGTAACATTTTCTGGGGTTGTCTGTGTGCTGGTCTTTATGCCAGGCTAAGCTGGGCCAGATACAGAGGTGGGTTAATCCAGATTCCTGTTCTTAGAAGAGTGTTGTCTATCAGGACATAATGCAGCACACCCAAGCAAATTTTCTGGTTATTCTGTTATTGCCTGGGAATGACTTGGACTTTTTGAGAAGTTTCTTCTTTCTCCTTTTCTTTCCCTGTCTTTTAAAAATAGGAATGACTACATACATCTTTAGCTCAGTACTTTTTTTTTTACTCCATTTTCTCTTTTCATTTCTTCTGCTTCAAAAGGAGAGGTGTCTGTCTTCTTACCTTGCTTAACCTGTGTGCTTTTGTTCCTATCCCATCCTGCTACCTTTGGGACTTCATACCCTTTAAGCCTCTAACATCTTCAGATTTCCCATCCTAGAGCACATTACCACATTCTGCCATCTCCGTTAGCTTTTGTCTTCCTATTTTATTGTTTTGTGTGTTTTTTTTAAATCAAACTTTATGAATGAGTACACCTACTTCCTCACCAGCCACTTATCCTTTGCCTCTTTTATATATTTACTTCTACCTTTCTCTTAAATCTTCTCTGCAGAGGGTCACCAGTAACCTTTCTCAGTTCTCTTTTCTTGATATTTTCTCCTGTCTCTCCTTAACTTATTTTTGTCATTACCAGGAATGCCTGGTTATTCTCCAGATTTCTATACTCTACCCTCTCTTTCTGTTTACATTCTAGTGAAATTCTCATGCTTTCATTTGCTTCAGTCGTCACCGATTATTGTATGTTATAATCTTGATCAAACTCTTGATCTCTCTGCTGCTCCTGTCTGTCCCTTTGACCTCTCTCCTTTACTTCATCAGGAGTTTATTGATGACTTCCTGTGTGTGAAACACTGCTAGATACTGAATACACTGGAGACAAAAGAAGATGCAGTCTCTGCCCTTATAAAGTGTTTTGGTGGACCATCTCTTTAATACCTTGTCTTCTGTCCATCAGTAAGCCCTTTACTTTTCTCTTCTGTGTTTGGCATCACAATTGCTTCTGGATACCTATATCCAGACTTTGGAGGCAGCCTGTCTTCTCTTTGCTTCAGCTTCAGTACTCTTTTTTTTTTTTTTTAATTTTTATTTTATATCCTCACCCAAAGACATTTTTGCACTTATCTTCAGATAGAGCAGGATGGAGAGAGGGAGGGAAGGAGGGAGGGAGGGAGGGAGGGAGGGAGGGAGGGAGGGAGGGAGAGAGAGAGAGAAACATTGATGCAAGAGGGACACATCCATTGGCTGCCACCCATACGACCCCAACCAGGGCCAGGGACGAACTGCAACCGAGGTACGTGCTCTTAGCAGGAACCAAACCCAGAACTCTCTGGTCTGCAGGCTGACGCTCTAGCCGCTGAGCCAAACTGGCCAGGGCTCTTTTTTATAGTTTTAAGGTACATGTCCTGTTCTCCACCAAACACTTCTAAACTTAGTTCTAACATTTCTTCTTAAATTTTTCTGGATTATATTATTTGATAAGACTTTTTGTAGCCGTACTCCCCAAACAACCTTCATTGGTCTCCAATCACAAAGTAAAAAGTTTTCAGGGCCTGGATCTTACTTTAACCTTTTCAGCTTTATCTTGTACTTTTCCCATTGCCACACATACAGGAAAGTTCACATGATCTGGAATCAGATAGAACTGGATTTTAATCCTAGTTTTGCCAGTTTTACTGGCTCAGGCATATTACCTAACCTTTCTGAGCCTCATGAACTGATTTTATAAAAAGCAGCCTTCCACACAATGCCTGGCACATAGTAGACCTCTAAATGCTCCTTCCTTGGAAAAATCTCTGGTTTTGTTCACATCATTTGTCTTTGCCTAGAATATCTAGATACTCTACTTTTTATCCTCTACCTTGCTCTTAAAATTCTCTGCATCCTTCAAGTTCCAATTTAAATGTACTTATTTCTTGAAGAAAGCTTCTCTTGTCATCCTACCTGGAGGATGATCAGGTTGCTAATTAGTTACGACTGTGCTTGATATTATTTTGAGCATGCCTTCCCTCTGAATATGTACACTTAAGCTAGAGCCTTCCACTGACATAATACCATTAATTATTTGTGAAGGGAAGTAGGTTGACCACCAATCCATGTCCCTCTTGGGTCTTAAATTGATGGCCGTTGGATGGAAAGTAAAGATACTTTTTAGCAGAATTGCCTTGAGTAATTATCCATGTTTCTGGTTCCCTCCATTAAAGGGAGAATCCAATGTTTTTGTTTGCCTGGGGTGTATATAGTGCAGCATGATTGGGGAAGGCAATGCTTACTCACAGAATTTTCCGTTCCTTGGAGTCAGTAATGTTATACCTCTCTGTAGTTTCATACCTTTATTAGGACTTTGGGTTTCTTCTATTTAAGTGCTAGCTATTCCTTGATTATACCATTTAGACAATAGGGTTATCTGCCTAGGACTTAAGTCAGTAGATAGGAGGAGCAGACAGATTCTTTTTTTTTTTTCTTTCTTTATTGATTTTAGCAAGAGAGGGAGAGGGAGAGAGAGAAACATCGATTGGCCACCTCCTGCATGTCCCCAACTGGGGATTTGGCCCACAACCTGGGCATGTGCCCTGACCGGGAATCGAACCAGCCACCTCTTGGTGCATGGGTCAGTGCTCAACCACTGAGCCACACTGGCCAGGCCAGATTCTTCTAAAGACCCTTCACCTTCCTTCCTGGGAAGCCAAGTGAATGGAATTCTCTCTGTGATGGTCCAAGTAAGTTTTGTTGCACTGTGGTTGCTCTGAGAATGTAGAAGGACAGTGTGACATTTGCCCAGTTTTGATCTACCATATCTTGCCCTGTTCTTAGTATGTTTAACTCCTTTCTCTCCAATAAATTAATACTATTATAATTTTTTATTTTAATTAATTATTTTTAATCCTCACCTGAGGATATTTTTCCATTTTTGTATAGATAAAGTAGGAGGGAAAAAGAAACATTGATGTGAGAGAGACACATTAATTGATTATATTCAGCAAGTGAGGAGGCCAGGGATTGAATCTGCAACCCAGGTTCATGCCCTTGACCCATCAGGTGTGCAGGCTGATGCTCTAAACTGAGTCATGCCAGCCACGATTCTTGGGTTTTTTTTTTTGTTTTTTTTTAATGTAAACTTTTCATTGAAGTATTTATACATATAAAAATCTTATGTATTCAGTTCAGTGAATTTTCACAGTGTCTCAGCAGTGTAGATAGTACCTAGTTCTGTCTGGCAGCAGAACATTACCACAACCCCAGTCTCCTAGCCACTGCAACTCCCCATCAATAGTAACCATTGTTATTCCGGCTTCTGACACTGTAGATTAGTTTTGCATATCTCTGAGCTTTATGCAAATGAAATCACATGTTATGTACTTTGTGTCTGGCTTTTTCACTCAACATGTTGCATGGATTTTATATACTTTGTATCTGTTTGTTTGGTTTTTTTTCCACTCAATATGGATGTGAGATTCATCCATGTTTGTATACTTGTAGTTTGTTACAATTTTCCATCATATGAATATAATACAAAATACATGTATTTATCCATTATACCATTAATGGACATATTTGGGTTTCCAGTTTTTACTGTTATAAGTGATGCTTCAGTAAACATTCTTGTATATGTTCTTTGGATATATATACCAATTTCTATTGGGGTATATCTAGGAGGAATTTTAAGTATACAAATTTACACTTTCACCAGGAGTGTATGAGAGAGCTCTAGGGCTATTTCACTAGCATCTTTTGTAAAGTGCTTGCTTAAGTCATTTCTTTTTTTAATTGACTTAGCTACCTTTTTCTTAGATTTATAAGTGTTATAATTCTTTCATTAAATATGTTTGTGTATTACACATTTTTTCTGCTCTATGGCTTGCCTTTTTACTTTTTTACCCCTTTATTTTAGAGAGAGGAAGGGAGAGGGAGAGAGAAAGAGAGAAACATTGATTCAAGAGAGAAACATCAGTCCTGGCCAGTTTGGCTCAGTGGTTGAATGTTGGCCTGCAGATCAGAGAGTCCTGGGTTTGGTTCCTGCTAAGGGCACGTACCACAAAAAAGAAAAACGAGAGAGAGAGAGAGAGAGACATCGAAACATCAATCTATTGCCTCCCTTACACACCCTGACTGGGGATGGAACCCACAACCTGGGTATGTGCCCTGACCAGGAATGAAACCTGCGACCCTTTGGTGCATGAGATGATGCTCCAACCAACTGAGCCACACTGGCCACGGTGCCTTTTTACTTTTTTAAAAAATTAAATTAAATTAATTAATTTTTTTCTTCAAATCCTTACCCGAGGATATTTTTCCACCTATCTTCAGATAGAGTGTGAGGGAGGGAGGAAGGGAGGGAAAGAGGGAGAAAGAAACACCGATGTGAGAGAGACATATCAACTGGTTGCCTCCAGCACGACCCTGACCAGGGCCAGGGTCCGAACCGCAACTGTGAAGTACATGCCCTTGTCCAAAATCGAACCCGTGACTATCCACGGGCCAACACTCTAACCAGTGAGCCAAACTGGCTAGAGCATCCTTTTTACTTTTTTAAGGTGTCTTGTTGAACAGAGGTTTTAATTTTTAATATTTAGCAATATTTTTTCTTTACGGCTATTACTTTCTGTGTCCTATTTAAGAAATCCCAAGGTTATGAAGATACTAATCTATCTTTTCTTGTAAATGTTTTTTTTTTTAACCTTTCATATTTAGAACTGGTCTATCTCTGTTGCTTTCTCTGTCCCCTATCAGCGGTTCCTCTGCTGGTGCAAAGCCTGGAATCTCAGCTTCCTGCCCACACCTAGAATCAGCAAATATATCCAAGATATAAGCAGCTGCAGAAGATAGCTCACCTCTGTAAGATTCCTTCTCTGGAGTTTTAGCCTCTCCAGTTCTTACTGGTACCTCTCTGCTGCCTTCAAAAACATGATTTCTATATTTTATCGGGCTTTTCTGAATGTTTTCTGTTGAAGCACTGGTTTACCACTAACTACTCCCTCTATCTTTGAAGTGGAAAATGATCCCTTTAACTTTTTTTTTTTTTTTTTTTATCCTCACCCGAGGACATTTTTCGATATTTTGTTCAGATAGAGTGGGAGGGAGAGAGAGAGAGAGAAACATCAATGTGAAAGGGACACATCGAGTGGTCGCCACCCACACAACCCAACCAGGGCCGGGGACAAACTGCAACCGAGGAACATGCCCTTAGCGGGAACCGAACCCGGGTCTCTCCAGACCGCAGGCCAACGCTCTAACCGCTGAGCCAAACCGGCCCAGGCCCCTTTAACTTTTTAAACATGCTCAAGTCTCATTGAAAATATACCAAACCCTTCATTGATCCTATATCTCCTTCTTAGTACTTTAGATCACCAAAATAGTTTTTGTCTCTATACATTAATCTTTTGCTCTGATAACACTAAATCCAGAGGACATTTCTGGTCGTCATTTTACTTGATCTTTTAGTAGCATTTTACTTTGTTGAACTCTTGCTTCTGCTTGAAACACGATCTCTTCCCTTGGCATTCATGATATATCGGTCTTGATCTTCCTCCCAGTTCTAGGAATTTCCTCCTTTGCAGCAGAAAAGTCCTTTGCAGACTCATCTTCTTTCTGTTCTGTAAATATTTGGAGTTGCTGAAGATTCAGGTCTAAGATCTCTTTTTGTGCTGTTCTCTTCCTTGATAATCCCATCAAGATCACACCTTCACTTAACTGCCTGTACCTAAGTATCTCACAAATTTTCATTTCCGTTTGACTACTCTTCAGTTTTTAACTACTATACCCAGTTGCCTAGTTGTATCCTTACTAGGATGAACAAAAAGCACTTCAAACTCAAATGTCTCAAAAAGTTTTATGATCTATTGTATTACAAAACCAAGAAACACAGAAGTTATCCATAAACATTATTTTTCCTTATATATGTAGTCTATCTTGAGTCTCTTTGCTTCTCTGAATCTCAACAACTGTCTTCTTAATACAAGCTACCTTCATTTCTTCCCTAGGTCAGTCCCTTTGCTCCCCTGTATAGTTACCTTGGTCTTTCAATTCCTCATACATATCACACTATCAGAGTGCATTTTTGCATTCTGCTTCCTCTGCCTGGATTGCTCTCTCCCAAACTCCTCTTCTAAGTCCTTTCTTACCTTTAGATTTCAGTTCAATCAATACTTAACTCAGTCCTTTCCTGGCTAGGTTATTACCTCCTATTATATGCTGTCATAACTCCATGAAGTTTTTTGTTGTAGCATTTCTCATTGTTGAACTTTTCATGATTTTTAAAATAATTCACTAGGATAGTAAGCACTATAAGAGTAGGGACCCTGTGTGTTTCTGGTCACTATTGTGGTTCCTGCCTGAATCTAGTAGGCATTCATTAAGTATTTGTGAATGTACTAATCGGTTCTCTCCCTGCTCATTAGCGGAAGTGAAACGTGTTGGAGATACACTCTTGGGAATGGCTACACAGTGTGTGCAAGTGAAGAACGTGGTGAAGACTTCACCTCAGACTCTGTCCAACCTCTGCCTGAAGATCAATGTCAAACTTGGTGGCATAAACAACATCCTAGTCCCACACCAGCGGTATGAACTCTGTTGCCCACTTCCTTAACAAGCAAGGTACCGTTCTGGGGATGGATAAAAAGATAGGACCCTGGCCAGGTAGAGTGAGTCAGGCACAAGGAAGAGAGGAACAAAGTGGGTGCTAGATGGTGCCAGGAAGAGACGACCCATCTCCTCACCATTTGTTTTCTCTTCCTTGTTCAGCTCTGCAGTCTTTCAACAGCCAGTGATATTCCTGGGAGCAGATGTTACACACCCCCCAGCAGGGGATGGGAAAAAACCTTCTATCACAGCAGTGAGTGACACTCTCCAACTTCCTCCTAAGGTTTTCCTCTTAGCTCTGAGCTCCCAAGACTACACATGATTTCCTTCCCTTAACTCTGGTGCTTGACTTGCATAAGATTTTTTTCCTTCCAGCTGATATCTTCATTAATCATTCCCTTGGTATCTCCATGAAAATAACTGTATGATGTCTTTTTTTTTTTCCTTCAGTGAGAGCGATGAGAGTGTAGGTTGTGGCCAGAGACTTGGCCTAGTCTCTGTCACTCCTGCTTTGTGTTCAACTTTATCTCTCTCTCTCCATGCCCACTTTTGGGATATGGTAGTGACCATATTTCTTCTCTGAAATCCCTTTTAAGGGAGTTACTGAGTTGCTGAGACTTCCCTTTCCTCTTTCCTATCCCTACCTCTGATCCACCTAGTAGACTAGTTGTCTCTAATCCTTCTCTGCTCCCCAGGGACTTCTGAATTGCTAGAGGGATAGGCCTTCTTTCCCGCTTCTGTTTCCTCAGCCCTCATGTTTCTCTAGGCAGACTGGCTTATCTCAGTAAATTCAGGGAAACCCTACACTAGGCTTATCCCTATTTTCCTTGTGGCCATCCATTCTAGGCTCTGGCCACTGTCCCCTTTGAAAATGATGTTACTCTCACCACCTCACTCTCACAAGAATGCTTTTCACCATGGTTCCTGGGTAGATTAGCACTTGAATGAAAAAGGACCAACTTGTGGCTAGATGAGGTTACTCTTTAAGCTAGTAATACCAAACCTTCACATTCTCCTCAATAAGGAGTAGGGAAATCAAACTTATCAAGTACCTACTCTGGGCTACGTCCTGTGCAAGGTGCTTCATATGTACTATAACAGCACTGCAAGCAGGTGGTATTCTTATCCTTATCTCCATTTGAGAGGAGGAAAAAGATCAGATGGATTAAGTAACTTCTACATGTGTGATAGAACCAAGATTGAAACCAGGACTCATTGAATCTAAAACCCTACTCATTTGATGGCATAGTTTTCTTGCTGAGAGGTATTTGCCCAAACCCACAGCCTGACAGTGTTGGGTGGATGGAGGTTCTAGGGGCTTATCCTACTTCTTTGATTGACAGGTGGTAGGCAGTATGGATGCCCACCCCAGCCGTTACTGTGCTACTGTGCGTGTGCAGCGACCTCGACAGGAAATCATTGAAGACTTATCTTACATGGTGCGTGAGCTGCTCATTCAGTTCTACAAGTCCACCCGCTTCAAGCCTACTCGTATCATCTTCTACCGAGATGGGGTTCCTGAAGGCCAGCTCCCTCAGGTAGGGTCCACAGTAGGTGGAAAAGGACCTTCATATTGAGGCCAGAGGGCCTAATGGTAGCAGAAAGTACTGCCACCTTTTCTAAGCTATTGGCACTTGGAACTTTGGTAAATGGAAAAGGTTTAGAAGCAGTGATCGCAACTGAGAGGTAGTATGTACAAGCATCTGCAGACCTTTCTTCTTGTAACAGAAGACCCTCAGGGCCTATTAGTACTCGGTTCATGTTGAAGACTGATTCTTTTTTTTTTTATCCTTACCTGAGGACATTTTCTCATTTTTTGTTCAGATAGAGTGGGGAGGGAGAGACAGAGAGAAACATCGACGTGAAAGGGACACATCGAGTGGCTGCCACCCGCATGACCCAACCAGGGCCGGGGACAAACTGCAACCGAGGTACATGCCCTTAGCGGGAACCAAACCCGGCGGGTCTCTCTGGACCACAGGCCAACGCTCTACCGCTGAGCCAAACTGGCCAGGGCAAAGACTGATTCTTTAGACCAGTGGTTCTCAAACATGCATCAAGATCATCAGGAGGGCTTGTTAAAAAACATTTTGCAGGGCTTACCCTTAGAATTTCTGATTTAGTGAGTCTAGGATGGGGCCCTGGAATTTGTAGTTCTGGTAAATTCCTAGGTGGTGCTGCTTGTCTGGAGGTCACTGCTCTTGACCTTTCTTTGTAATGTTCCTTCTATTCTTGCTAAGCTTTCCTGTTCTGTTGTTTAAATTTGTATACTGAACTAGTCTCCTTGACTATCATTTAATAATAATACAACTAACCATTTATTGGACACTTTTTATGTACCATAAACTGTGCTGAGCACTTCATATGTATTCTATTAAATGTTTACAGTAGCCCTATGAAATAGTAATTATTCCATTTGACAGATGAGAAAACTGGGGCTTGGAAATATTAAATAATTTCTTCAATATCACCCAAGCTAATAAGTGGCAGAACAGGGATTTAGACAAATTGGTCTGATTCCAAAGTCCATGCTATTTACCATTGTGCTCAATTTCTTCAAAGGCATCCAGTGTTTTCTAAAATATCAGATAAATTTATCATATCACTTTTCTGTTCAGAGGTGTCTAGTTCACATAGCCTTGGGTTAAAACTCACTGCTTAGTAAAGCAATCAGCAGTTATTAATCCCCTACTAGGTTTTCTGTGCATTTACTTAATAATCTATTTTAGTTTTCACAATAGCTCTGTGAGGCTGGTCTTATTAGTAACTTTAGAAGGTTTGGAGAAAATAAAACTTAGAGGGGTTAAGTATCCGGCTCAAGGAAATACAACTAAATAAAACTTGAGTTTAAATCTAGTTCTAATTGATGTAAATTCTATCCACTTTGACCATACAGTTTTTTATTTTTTTTATTTTTATTTTTTTAATCCTCGCCCGAGGACATTTTTCCATTTTTTGTACAGATAGAGTGGGAGGGAGAGAGAGGAAGAGAGAGAGGGGGAAACATCGATGTGAAAGGGACACATCGAGTGGCTGCCACCCGCACGACCAACCAGGGCCGGGGACAAACTGCAACCGAGGTACATGCCCTTACGGGAAGCGAACCCGGGTCTCTCCGGACCGCAGGCGGACGCTCTAACCGCTGAGCCAAACTGGCCAGGGCGACCATACAGTTTTGATTCCCTGTATCTGATATCCAAGGCCACAAGGCAACTATTGCTTATGGTTATGTACCTGTGGCTCCTCTTTTAGCTAGTACGTTTGCTTCTTTGTAGGACAGAATTCATCTCCTCTGACTCATCTATGAACTATATATCTGCTCTTCTCTGGTGATACCAACCTGGTCTGCTTTTAGAGGTCACAGGGGTACTTCCATTATCCCCTGATCCTGAAATTGATTTTACTTTGGGCATTGTAATTTTAGTGATTTTTCTGTGAACCTTGGTTCTGTGTCTTGGTTTTAGGTCTTTTTATACACAGGAACCAGGTAAGTGCTCTCTGCTGATGCCAAACTTCCCAGCCAAGGTTTTATGGGTGAACTGCATATAAGGCTGCTTTTGGCAGGAAGAGCCCATCAGCTTTAATGGTTTGGTGTTAGCTTATAAAGGGAGACTAAACAAAAAGCCATATTATAAGTGTCAACCCCTTAGTTTAGAAAGATGTGTGAATTCAAGAGGAGCTGTATGTCCTTTGTCTTCCTCCACATCCTGTGCCTAGATCCTCCACTATGAGCTGCTGGCCATTCGTGATGCCTGCATCAAACTGGAAAAGGACTACCAGCCTGGGATCACTTATATTGTGGTGCAGAAACGCCATCACACCCGCCTTTTTTGTGCTGACAAGAATGAGCGAGTGAGTGAGGGATTGAGGAAGCCACCCATACCCTCATCCATCCTGTGTCCCTTCTCTTAATATGAAAGAAGCCCTTGAGATAAAATCTGAGGAGTTAGTCCTTGGCCTGTTCATCCTTTCTGGCCCCTTTCCTCCCTCTAGCTCTTCTGTTCCTTCCTTTACTACCTCCTTCCCTTGGTTCCATCCTTTTCCCCTTCTCCCCTTATACTTCCTCTCCCTCCTCCTAGCTCCCTGGCCTATAGACCCCATATATAGACCAGCTCCCAGAGAAGGGAAAGGGAACTACCATTTATTGAACTTCGCCTATGTGCCAGACACTGTACAAGGCGTCTTCCTCACAGCAGCCCTGTGAGGTAGGTACTATTATTATCTCCAGTTTAACCTCAGAAAGGTTAAATGACTTGCTAAGATCACACAGCTAGTGAATGGTGAAACTAGCACTTAAACAGTTCTGTGTGACTTTAGAAATCCATTATTTCAAGACCCAATACCCTCTGGGAACAGTACCTTCTGTTTTACTCTTGGGATTCTGGTGGAGTCAGAGTAGAATTGAGTTGGGGCCCTAGTTAGGGCCAGGCAGATCTTGGGATCTTGGTTGTCTTTGTCTCTGTACAGATTGGGAAGAGTGGTAACATCCCAGCTGGGACCACTGTGGACACCAACATCACCCACCCATTTGAGTTTGACTTCTATCTGTGCAGCCACGCAGGCATCCAGGTAGCTGGGCTATGTCCTGGGGTTTCCAATGAGTTGAAAATTAGTTGATTATTACCATTTCCTCTAATAATATATCTGACATCACTTAGTGGCATTCAAATCAGGATTGTTCACTTAATAAGCCCTCAGTGTACTTGACCAGAAATACACTTTGAAAATCTTAGGCAAATAGCCTATAAGAAGGGTGCTTTATGACATAGTTGACTTTGTGTTTGCCTATTCATGGGTGGGTCTTCCAACTTAGCCATAATTTTAACAGTAATCCTGTTCCTTATCATCAGCCATCCACTCTGCCCAGTATGGGGCCCCTCACCTTCCTGTCTTCCCAGGGCACCAGCCGACCATCCCATTACTATGTCCTTTGGGATGACAACCGTTTCACAGCAGATGAGCTCCAGATCTTGACGTACCAGCTATGCCACACTTATGTTCGATGCACACGCTCCGTCTCTATCCCAGCACCTGCCTACTATGCCCGTCTGGTGGCTTTTCGGGCACGATATCACCTAGTGGACAAGGAGCATGACAGGTGAGGCCTGGGATCAGGCTGGCTTCATTTTTTACTTCAGCCTCTGGTACCAGACCCTCCCAACTTTCCTTGTGTAGAAGGAAATGGGTATTGTTCAATTTGGTGTTTCTGGGTTCATCTGCCAAATCTGGGTTGGGTTTTTTTTTCTTAGGCTGGTGTGGGAATTGGCACTCTAGGGATGGGGGAAGGGATTAGAAGCAGCTCAGTTCACCAGGAAGGACTTCTTTCATTTTTCCTTTTCAGTGGAGAGGGGAGCCACATATCGGGGCAGAGCAATGGGCGGGACCCTCAGGCCCTGGCCAAAGCCGTGCAGGTTCACCAGGATACTCTGCGCACCATGTACTTCGCTTGAAGGCAGAACGCTGTTACCTCACTGGATAGAAGAAAGTTTTCCAAGCCCCAAGAGCTATGCCGCCCAAATCCAGAAGAAGCAGGGAGGAGGGAGGTGGGGTAGGGAGGAGTGCAGAAGGCCTTGTTTTCTTCTACAGATGGGGCAAAAGGGTGGGGAACAGGGCCAGTAAGCCAGACCACCAGCCAGAAATTTCTGATATTCACCTCATACCCCTCACCCCATCTTGTCACATCTGGCCCTGACCCCACTGGACCAAGACGGGCAGCACCGGTGCCCACCATATACACAGGTGTCTCATGTGACTCACAGTGCTAAAGACTCATGCCTGACAGCTTGGTAAGGTCGGCTCGGCTCTGCAGTCCTGCGGACAAAAGCTGGTAGGTTTGGGTTTGATACTTTAGATGGGAAAGTGAGGGCCTTGAGAAAGTGGGTGGGAGGAGGGAAAGATTTTTTTAGGAGCCTTAATCAGAAAAGGTCTAGATTTGTTTAAGAAGAAAAACGAAACCAGACCCAGATCAATATTTTAGGATACAAGATGTTTTAATGGGTTAAGAATCCAGTTTGTAGGAAGATTTTTTAATGCTAATGGTTTGGGTTGCTCCTCCCCCTGCTGCCACCCCCCTTTTCCTTATTCCTCTCTCTCCACCTTTTCCTACCCTACCTTACACCTCCTCCCTGACAGACATCCAGCCCCTAATAAGACTTAAGGCACTATGGCACTTAGCTCTGAAGTGACACGACCCTGTCTTCCTTCCGCCTGCTGGTGGGTAACCAGTGCCTTCCCTGTAACGGTAATGCTGCAGAACTGCAACCTTTTGTACCTTTCTTTGGGGGGATTGGGTGGGGGTGGGAGAGGAGGTAGGTGGGGAAGAAATACCCTTAACCCAACAAGCCTCCAGCCAGAGCGCCAGCTATTTTGCATTTAAAGGAATTGACTTCCATATTCATTGAGCTTTTAAAAATGTTATAACCTCAAGATGGTTAAAATCCATTGACATTTGCACTTTCAGACCCGACAAGTCTCTGGAGCTGCTGAGATGACTGGCTATGCCTCCTTTCCTCCCTGTCCTATCCCCACCCTCCCACCTGCCTGGGTCTGGAGTTAACTTTCATAGCTTTTCTCACTCTTGGCTTCTTTTTCCCCCAATGGTCAAGTCTCTTATGTTTCAATATTTCTTAACTGAGGTGTCTTATAATAGACGATCCTTAGGTCTAAAATAAGAAAAAAAGAGCAAAAACTGTTATTTTTATACCATAACTTGAGTGTATTGCCAAAATCTGGATATCCCTCCAATGCCCAATGAGTTTACATCCCAGAAACATTGAGCCATTAGAAGGAACTATGTACCTGACTTGTTCTTTGGCCTGGCTAGGTAGGGGTGGTTATCTCCCCAATGTGGGGCTCAGGCTCCATCTTTACTCTGTGCAGAAAATACCTTTGTCTTGCTACAGACTCCCTCCTCTGCACTGCCCTGCACTCTTTCCTGCAAGTGCATCTTCCCCTCCCTCTGGACTGTCCTCTGACACTTTGGCTCATCCCAGATTCCAGTGTGTCCTGTGAATAGGCTGGGGGATTTTGCTGCTCCTTATTGCTTCTGTTTACACAAATGAATTTTTCCTGGTTTCCCACTAGGGCATGTGAGTGGGTGGCATGGGGTTTTTTTTTGGTTTTTTTTCTTGTCTCCCTGGATAGAGATGGGGTTTGGCTGTCTTGTGGAACTGGAAAAGTAGGGGATTGTAGCTTTGTGCCTGCTGGCCTTGAGGCAAGGCCCCCCTCTTTCCTTGACTGTTCATTTTCTCCTTTTCCACTGCTTCGGATAAGAACTTGCAGCTTCAGTGTGGAAATTCCTCTTTTTAAGGAGCCTGGGCTTGGGTTTGCCCCAGTCTGGTGATAAAGCCATGACACTTTAGACCTAGCTCAGGCTTGGTGGCCAGCCGAAGGAAGGCTGGTCTGAATACTGGCCTGTGCAGTTAGATCTACCATTTCCCCTCCCCAGCAGCCCTTGTACAGACCCAGATTTGCTATGCAAAACAGTCTCTCCCAGGTTCCGTTCTGGTTGGCTACTTTGTTCAGTGACTTAACAAACCGTAGCACAAATATTGATTATGGAGGAAGGCATCAGGACCGTTGAGTAACTCCTCCTTTACTTTCCTACTGGCTGCAGCATTGGATGCCCCATGGGCACAGCCCAGCTGAAGAACAGAATGGAGGCTCTAGGGGGAGTTAGCTCACTGGACAGCCTACATTCCTTACACAAGTGCCTAAAGAGAGTGATGCCAACACTCCATCTGCCCTGTCCATCGCCTTCATATACTGTCTACTTCATATTCAGTCACCCTTAGGGGAGGGGAGCTCTCTTGGGACAGTGGGCTCTGCATGTTCCTTCTTGGGTGCATTTTGGGGCTGGGATCAGGGCACTATTCCTGGAGGGTCCCGTCATTCACCAGCATTTGCAAATATCCACAGGGAGCTGGTGGTAGCCACCTACTCTCGGCAACAAGTTTGTGTTCTTTCCTTTTTCTCTTTGTCTCACTCTCTCCAGTTGGGTTTGGAGCTGGGGCTTGAAATGCATTTTTTAGCTTTCTGGCATTGCACATGCCATTCAAGAAATAAAAGCAAGAGCAGCAACTTGGGCAATGGCAAGAAAATGACTTGATTTTTTTTTTTTAATCTTTGAGATTTGAAAAATAACCTTGACCTTGAAGATTATTCTTATTTGAAAGGTGGTGTATGCAGACTGAGAATTGGTGTTGGCAACAAGCTTTGGCTTTCTTGGGTTTGGTTTAGGTGGTGTGACTCACTTAAACTCTGAGGAAGCACTGGGATGACCCCAGCCTCATCCTTTAAGAAAAGTTTCTTGTTCCCTTTCACTCTTTTGCCTTGCTTTTCCTCTTTTCTCTTTCCCTGGCTTCCTTTTCTTTCTTTCTTTCTTTTTTTTTTCTATCCACTCAGCTTGCTTGCTGGTCTGCCAGTATGATGATGAATTCTCTGCATGGCTACAATGATCCCACTCTTAGCTGGCAAGGTCAGGCTTAGCTCCTTGGCTGCAGAAGACCAAGAATCTGTTCCCCAAGCCCAGTGATGTCCTCTTTGGGTTGGACTGCCCTCAAGCTTACACCAGGACTGAGCAGCAGGCCTGCCCAAATGGGATAATATCAGGAACTTCTGGCAACTTCCACACCTGTCCACTCCTTGGAGTTGGTTTCTCTCATTGCTTTTTCTAGATCTGGTTCCATTTTTCTCTGCCTGGGGCTTCCCTGTTCTGAGGATATGTTAGAATTGAGCTACTTGGGTATCCATGGTTGAGGGTTAGGGGACAGACATTGGGGAAAAAGAGAGTGATGGGAAGAGAATGGAGAGATTTTGGATAAAAGGTGGGAAAGGAGAGCACTGCTCATTGATCATTTTTCCAGTCCAGCCTGATCCATTGGGAGTTGAGGTGCTATTGCTGGCCTCTGGGGATAAGCCTTGGCTCTTGTTGCTGGGAACTTAGGCTTAGAATAATGTTGAAGAAGGTACCTAAAGGCATAAAACCTCCCTAAAAAGCTCCTGGTTCCCACTTAGTAGATAGCTCCTCTTTGGCTAATCAACAGTGTTCTTGGAGTTTTCCTTTTCTTGTCCAGAACTCTATAAATGAAACTTAGTACTCAAGATGGGAAGCCAAGGAGACACATCTTAGCTGGCCCATGGAATATCTGCAAGGCGAATAAGGCAGTGTTTTAGACCTTGCATCATGTGTATCGAAAGATGGAAGTTCTTTCCCCTTCAGGGTAGAAAGTCATCTCAAACTAGCCAAAATGCAGTTTTGGAAACTACATCGGGGGAAGCTGTTTTTATTTATATTTATTGGGCCTAGGCCAATCCAGGATGGTAGCTGGGATGCCTTCCTTTTTAAAGTCTGATCATGGCAGGGATGTGCAGGGCACTCTTTTCTATTTGGCCTTCTAAGCAGATTGGGGAGAAGGTATTCTCTGGTTTTCTCTTTCCCCCGTTTATTAGGACTTGCCTTCTCCCTGAGCAGGGAGAGGCTAGGTTGGTGCTCTCTTCTTACTCTACTCCTACTGACTTAGAACCTCTGGCTGCTGTTTGGGAGTCCAAGAAAGGGAGTGGAGGGAATGGCTCAAAGAATAAAAAATAAAAATCAGAATGAGGTGGGGAAGGCAGATTTCCTACTCTATAAATGAAAATAAACTCTCCAACGTTTGTGCAAGTAAAGACAATATATCGAATGCACTGTGTCCCCTGGTGTAGTAGCAATAAGGAAAAATGAAATGACTTTCCTGTGCACACAGTCCAACCTGAATGGTGTGTGATGTTGGCACTTAGCAGCCATCTGGTGGGCATGTGTGACTACTCTGGGTTTCGCTTTAGTTTCTAAACTTTTTATCCTACTCAAGTACAGCATGGATAGGGCAATGTCCCTGGAGCCCCACAGCTATGTACTTGTTTGCATTTGTTTCCCTTTGAGACTTGTGTTTGTGTCCTGCTTTGAGCTATACCTTGTCTGGTCTATTGTAAAATTATCCCAGCAGCTGTAATGTACAGTTCCTTCTAAAGCAAGCAACAGCAGCAGCACAATTCTGTGTTTTATAAAGACAACGGTGGCTTCTGTTTCTAAAGTGCGGTCTCTCTCTCTCTCTTTTTTTTCCCTATTAGCAAAGCGAACTGTTGGGGTTAATTACACGTCTGATAGAATTTAGGTTAGAAAAATAGATCATTACAAGAGAACCATCACTTCTAAAGGAGGAAAGTGGATAAAACAAATTCCCGAGTGTTGAAACTGCAGATTGTATATAATCCTACTTCACAAGGCCTTCATTTATTCTTCAACAAACACGCAGAGTACTCTGTCTAGCAGTATTGTTGGGGGCAAAAAGGTAGTCACAATTCAAAAATGAGGAAAACTGTCTCCTTAAGGAGCTTAAGGTTTGGTTGGGGATGTGAGTAGCCAAATGGTTCTCTGGTATAGGAGGGAGATGATGAGGGACTGGAACAAGGCTATAATGCTATAGCAGTGAAGGTAGGAAAGTGCAGATTTAAGAAACGCTCAGGAGACAGAATTAATAGGATTGGATGATGGAAGGGGAAGAGAGGAGTAGAGGCTAATTTAGCCCAGGTTTCCACTTGATCAAGTAAATGTATTGGGACATTCTTCTAACCAAGACGCGAAGAGGGGAGACTATAGAAGGAAACTGGTCAATTTTGTGAAGAAAGACAATTAGCCTTGTATAGACTGAGTTTTGAGGTTCCCATGAGGCAATGAGGTGCAAGTTTCCAGTAAACACTTATATTTTGGTGCTCAGGGAAGACTACAAAACTGCAATTATAGATACGGGATTCATACTCATATAGATGATAGTTAAAGCCATAGGAACAAACAAGATGGTTTAGAAAAAGTAGAGTGAAGAGAAACATTGTGTACAACTCTAGGAAGTAATTTAAGGGATAAAGAAAGGAAGCAGAATCTAAGGTGACTGTCATATCACTAGTAGATATTTTGTACATTTTTGGCTGATTTAATGAGGTGGGAGAAAAATCAAGAGAGTAGAAGAATCCAAGAAGTATGATTAGTAACATGAACTGCAGTGAGAAGGGAGTATTTTTTTCTACTCAGTTTACCATCCTCCACCCATTTCTCTGGGATTTTAGAACTTTATGGTCATTCTCCAATATTTCTTGAAAATGAGCACTGGAGCAACCCAATTTGAATAAGGCCAAGACTAGGTCTTCCAAGTTGTTCACCACAACTGTCACCACCACCTCTAGCTTCCTCCTGTTCTCAGGAGATACCTGTAAAAGAATAAAATAAACAAACCTAATTTTGTTCCTAACCAGTGTCATAGATGGTGTTCCAGTGCACTCTATAGAACTTAGCAGCTTGCTCTATTTATTTTCATGACTTGTTTCCCCCAGAGCCTGTGAACTTCTAGAAGAAGCTACATTCTATTCACTTTTGTCATCCTAGGGCCACAGCATGTATGAATAGAATTGAAATGAGCCAGAAATCTGTGGTTTATGAATACTGGGGGCGGAGGCTGCTGGGGGTGGGGGAGGATCAAGGTGATAGTGAATGTACAGGATGGACTCATCATTTCTGAATCTTCAGGTAAGCAGAAACTTAACCAGATTTATCATCATTTTTTTCTCACTCTTACCCCAACATGGAGGTTCTTGGTTTTGTACCTTCAGATGATGGCACAATTGTCAAGCATGTAAGCTCTGGCATTTCTCCCTGGTACTACTAGAGCATTATTACTCTGTGGGAAGACTGCTCATAGAGGATTCTGGCACAGAGCCCATTGAAAAATTTTCAGTGGTAGCTAGTGTGTGTGTAAGTGGGCCTAGTATTCTTCTGGAGGCCAAGTGTGACTTTTCAAATTGCAGAACTAACCTGTGGCTACCACCTGCCAGAGTCCCTTGGGAACAAGCCAACCAGACCCGTGCTCCTTTTCAGCAGCAAGGGTTTAGTGAAGTTGGTTGAACTTGAAGAGCAGATTGGAACATGGAAGAGATATTTCCCAATTGAAATGAGGCTTAGATTTATGACCCTTAATGAAACAGAAATAAAGCATTTAGCAGAGCAAGTGGGAGGATGATCATTATGGCACTTTTACATAAATTTGTTTTAAAAATGACTGTTAGCCTTGGCCAGTGTGGCTCTGTTGGGGCATCATCCTGTGCACTGAAAGGTCAAGGTCAAAGGTTTGATTCCCAGTCAGCGCACATAACCCAGATTAGGGGTTCAATCCTCAGTCGGGGTTGTGCAGGAGACAACTGATTGATGTTTGTCTTTCACATCCATGTTTCTCTGCCTCTCCCTTTCTCCCTCTAAAATAAAAATAAAATAAAACATTAAAAAAAGATTGATGTTCAAAAAAAGGTTTAAGAATTAAATCACTGGCCCTGGCCGGTTTGGCTCAGCGGTAAGAGCGTCGGCCTGTGGACCAAAGAATCCTGGGTTCGGTTCCAGCCAAGGGCACATACCTCAGTTGTGGTTCGTCCCAGCCCCAGCTAGGGTTGTGCGAGTGGCAGCCAGTCGATGTGTCCCTCTCACACAGATGTTTCTCCCTCCCTCCCTCCCTCTACCCTCCCCCCCACTCTGTCTGAGGATAAATGTAAAAATATCCTCGGGTGAGGATTAAAGAAATAAAAATCACTGGTGGTTGTTACTTAAGAGAAAAATGTGGGGATTCAAGGCCTGGTTTGTCTGGTTTTGGAGCTCTAGGTTTTGAGTTAAGGCTTGTCCTAGCACCCCTAGACATCCCTTTTTAGTATTGGTTCAATAGCCTTCCCTCTGCCCTGTTAATTGGCAACATATATTTGTAGCACATTCTTGTCTACAAAGTGGCTTGAGACAGAATGAGGCTAGGTATTTGTTGGGTATCTCTTGGCTTAGCAGACAGCAGAATCATATGGCAGTTAGTGTTTGGTGACTAAAGGAGAGGGTTACAGTGCAAAGAGAAGACTATTTTCACATTTGGAGTCCGAGCCATCCCCAGACTGCTGTTTGTGCTGCTTGAATAGCAAGTAGCATTGAACTATAGCACATAGCTCTCCCCATTTGTTTCTAGTTTTCAATACATTATTCCTCTGGCTATAGGCCAAGGAAACCTGGCAAGTTTAGAAGGTGCATAGAACATAACAAAAGCAGTCCTGTAAATCAGCTATGACGAGGAGGAGCTGGAAAAGTGGACTTGCTGAGGATGAGGTACATTTGAGAAGTTCTCCACTTCAGCACCATGACTGCCTTCCCCAACATAACATATTTAGGGTTTTTTTAGGCCAGTGTGGCTTACACACTGTCCTCTTGCTCTGGACTGCAGTAGCTTCACTACTATCCTCTTGGCAATGTCTTTTCGGGACAAAGAAATCTTGAGGGATCTTTGTAAGGAGCCCTTCATCTCTCTTACCCCACCTTCTGAAGGCAAGTAACTTTCCTCTTAAAAGAGGCCAGCCAGTTTTTTGAAAAAGGCCTATAGGTTGTTAGTGGAAGTGAACTAAAAATGGAGGGGTTCTGGGTACTTCTAAGTGCTTGACTAGGTGTTTTATACAGTATCTGTTTATCTTATTTAATTGCATCTTCACAGCCTTTATGTGAAGGAGCTTATCAATTAACTTCAATTGTATGTAACAAAACCCCAATTAAGTTGGCTTTAATAAGAAAACTTTCACAATGACAAGAAGGCATTTAATATGGCCCCAACTTTACTTAATTCAATGGCTTGATTATAATACCAACAAACCAGGTTCTTGACATTTTTTTACTCTGCTGTCCTCTGTTGGTTTATGCTCATGCTAGTTTACCTCAGTGTCCCAGGATGGCTACCGTAATTCCAGGAAGAAAATGCAGACAGGACGATGTCTTACGGAAGAGGGACTAATTTTTTCCAGTGTTTCATTTTAAGTGAGAAAATCCCTGAAGCCCCAGCAGATCTAGCCTCATGTCTCATTTGCTAGAAACGGGTCATCTTCCCACTCCTACCATTGGCAAAGCAAATGAGATCATCTATCATGAGTGGCTAAGATTAATTAGGAGTTACCCTCTAAATCGTGTAGATTACACAGACAAGTCAGGTCTTTTAGGTGAGAAAGATGGGGATAAAGGCTTGGGTAGGTAACTAGCAGTATCTGCTCTACTTAGGTCCTTTGGTTTTTACAGATGAATGTGAGGCTGAGAGAGAGTGTGACTTTTCTAGGGTCACAGATAGTAAGTAGCAGAGGGCCTTCAGTCTCAGCTCTGACTGTCCCTAAAGCCAGTATGTTCTATATTGTGTCCTGCCACAGTGCAAAGTACAGTTGACCCTTGAACAACACAGGCTTAACCTGCACAGGTCCACTTATATATGGATTTATTTTACAATAAATAGATTCAACCAACTGCCAATCAAAAACAGCATTTTCAATCCCCCATTGGGATTCTGTGGATGTTGAGAGCCTACTGTATGCATTGTTCTACATTTTATAAAAGGTGCTTGGGCATCCTTGGATTTTGGTATATATAAGGGATCCTGGAACCAGTCCCCTAAGGAGGACCATAGTTAAGCCTTGGAAAAGTCAAAAGTTAATATACAGGTTTCGAACTGCGCAGGGGTCAGCGCCCCTACCCCCCCATGTAATTCAAGGGTCAACTGTAGCTTGCTTTCTGCTGTTTAAAAACTTCTAGTTTAGGAAAAGATTTAAACTCATCACATCAACTAACTTTAGCCCATGTGAGAGGAGAGGATTCCATCCAGTTGCCCTCCTCATCCAGGGATGTTTATCTAGCACAAGAAGCCCAGGAATGCAACATTCAGCAGGCAGTGATTCTGTTTCCTCTGAAATTTCTGTACCGTTTCATACACCCTTCTGAGAGCAACCAGTGCCACAAGGGATAAGGGCAGAGTTTTAGCCTGCTTCCTGACCTCCATTCTTGAAGCCCACTCATTCATCCATCCATCCACCCCACAACTATTTATGGAATGCTGCTATGCCTGGCACTATTCTAGGCACTGGGGCTGTGACAGTTAACAAGATGTGCAAAGACCCTCCTGTATGCCCTTAAGAGCAGACTCATTTGGGAATAAGGTTATCTAAAAATAGGGTATGCATCTTGGTCAGGGGCAAGCCTCATACAACTTTGCTTTTTTGGCAGAATCATTCAAACTTTTTGCCTTCTTTTAATCTTCCTGATTATTACAGGTCATGAGCCTTTCATATGGGCTCGCTCTAAAGAGGTGGGGTCCCGCCCTGGCTGGTTTGGCTCAGCGGTTGGAGCGTCCGCCTGCCAATGAGTGTCCCAGTTCGTACCCCGCTAGGGGCACGTACCAAAAAAAAAAAAAAAGGTGGGGTCCCTGGATAGCAGAAGTAGATTGGAAGGCATCATTGACATTTATTAAATTGGATCTAATTAGAATGCCCAAATCCTGCTTCATCAGTGTCAACAAAGAAGACAATGACCCTCTTCCAGGGTTCCTCACCATCGCCATGTCTACTCTGGGAGACACCGAAGAAGCCTGTAATCATTTAGGGAACAGTTCCAGAATTAAAGAGTTGAAGGTGTGATAGACCCTTGCACAACAGTTGGTATTTACCCTGTTAGATAATCCTATAGACTTGAATTGTGTACAGTCAAGGATTGAAAGTAATTTTTAAGATAGTGTTTCATCTAGTGATATTTGATATTTTTTAATGGGGGCATTTTCAGCAAAAGGTGTAAGGATGGGAAAGAAAGCATTAGAATTGGAATCAGATGTGGGTTTGAATCTAATTTATGAAGTGTTTACAGTTAGGTGCATCTAATAAGTGCTTTAAAATGGTAACCTAGTAACAATTTTAGTAAATACTAAAATACCCAAAATAATAACGACTTTTTAAATTCACTGATATTTAGGGAGTCTTCTTTGTGCTTTATGTACATTCCCTAACCTCACAACTGTAAGGTACGTGTTATTTTCCAATTTTTAGATTAGGAAACTGCAGCCCCAGTGGGTCAAGTGACTGATCCCAAGTCCCACTGACCCCAAGTAATGGGAGTGGGGTGGAGGGGGGCTGACACACTTAAGATAGGATACTTGTTCTCCTTTTCTTCTTTGTCCCAAGCTTAAAAAAAAAACAACAAAAACTGATTTTTAAAAGGCTAACCAGTACTGATGTTTAGAGACAGGGAAAAGTCATGAGTTATTTCGGAGCTTGAATAAAATAGTATCACCATTAAAGTCAACAAAAAATAAGGACCTAATTGCCAGTCAATATGCTGGTCCGAAGGAGCACACAGTAAAACTAATAAAAAACAAATCACAGGAACGGATTCCTGTAATAGAAGAACGGGTGCCCCACCATACTGGCAAAGCCCTCTCTGAGACAAGTCTTAAGTCGAGGTATGAAAAGGCGAAGTGCAGAGAAAGGAGAGGATTCCTGGCCGGGGGACCCGAAGCAGGCTCCAAGCCGAAAAGAAGCGCTGCCGGCGGGGGAACTGGAGGAAGACCGGCGTGGCGGCAGCAGTGACGAGCCTTGCTCGGGAAAGGCAGGGCCCCCGTTACGCCGAGCGTTTTGGCCCTGGGAAGGAGTTTGGGTCCTCTCAGTGTGACGAAGTGCTATTAAAGGGGTTTTAAACGTAGAAATTATTCGATCTGATCTTTGTGTAATACCCGTTTCTTATCATCTTTTCCCAAGCTAAGATGTACCTCCCCCCCCCCCGGTCGTCAAAGCAAACCTACGGACTTCACAACGATCGGTTGTGGCGGTTACTACACCGCCGGCTGAGGCTGAGCGGCGGCGCGTGGAGGGAGGGGCTGGGAGGGCGGGCGGCCGGCCCCGGCCCCGGCCCCGCACCTCGGCCCAGCCCCGCTCCAGGTAGGCTCCTCCCCAGATAAGCGACGTCACCTCAGGCAGGCACAGCTCCGCACCGGGGTGGCGTGAGGAGTCCAGCCCCTCGGGGTCGTCTCGGAGCGGCACGACCCAGCAGAGGACCGTGGTGAGGGCCGACCTCGCCCGCCCGCGCCGCGCCAGCCCCAGGCCCCGCCCAGTCCCGGCGCCAGCTCCCCGACACCCCTGCGTCGTTCGCACCGACGTCGCGCCCGCACGGCGAGGCTTGGACGTCGTGCGAGCCGGGGCAGCGGATCTGACGCCAGCGGGCTTCCGGGGGCGGCCCCCGGGGAGGTCGGCGGCAGCGCCGCAGTCGTGGAGGGGCAGTGGGAGCGTCAGCGGCCGCAGGCGACGGAAGTGCCGCACCGAGCGCACCTCACCTCGCCTCACGCGTCTTCCTCTCGCCTAGTCGCGCGCGTGCTGCCTCCCGCCGGTGGCTCCTCCCGAGGAGAGCTTTCGGAGCGCGGCTGCTGAGAAGAAGCTGTCGCCACCCCGCCTCGCGGCCAAGCGAGAGTGCCTGTCGCACCGTGTCGCCCCCCGCGCCGCCTCCTTGCCCCCGGTGGCGGGCGTCCTTCTCGCACGAAGCACTCCCCTCAGCTCCATGAATGGAAATCGGCTCCGCAGGTGAGTGTGCCGGAGCTGCCGGTGGGGGTGTCGCCAGGACACCGTCGCTCCCTGAGCCCCGTCCGCGGCGTGCGAGGCAGCGCGGTCCGGGCGGCTCCCTCTCCCCGCCGGCCCCTCCTCCGCCCCCGCGCAGCCCCACCGCAGTTCCCCGGAGCCACTGAGTGGGCGAAACTGCGGGAGCGGACCCTGCTGAAACTTAAAGGGTTGAAGTTTGGGGTTCTCTAGGCGGTAGTATGGAAGGGTTTGCTCTGGCGTCGGCGGTTCCGGCTGGGGATGTAACGGTGCGCGAGTCCCGTCGCGGCGCTGGGCGCGGGGCGGCCCGCCCTCTGCCTCCCTCGCCGCTTCAGGTAGTTAGGAAGACGGAGGGAGGTCGCCGATGAGGCTCAAGTTCGGTTTCAGTGTCGCGTGAACTGCAGGGTGACATGCCGCCGTCCCGAGTTCTCGTCTGGGGTCCGTGCAGCCGGCACCCACAGGGCGGGGCGGCGGCTTTCGGCGGCTGGAACGGGAGATGATACGGTAATTAATGAGGAGCAGTCCGAGAGCGGACCGTGTGTTTTGCGCGCTCACCGCGGTAACCCTACTTTTACCCCACCCTGTAGTTCCCGAGGCCCCTGAAGCGTCGTATCAGCTTGGACCACGGCGCGTGGGAGGGGGTGGGTCTTAACATTGCTGACGGTATTCGATTTTTCATTCTCCCCTGGAGAAGCGTGGTCCTGTTCCTGGAAATTTGGCCCTTAAGAAAGCCGTGTCCCCTCCTCGGGAAAAATGGTCGTCTGAGGGAACAGATGCAGCTTGGGCAGTACTTACCTTAAAAGAAAAAAAAAAAAAAAAGCACTCTCTATGGTTCTAAAGTAAGTAATTGAGGGTCATAAAGTAGCATTACATAACGGTTTGCTTTCCAATCACTCACACCTGGTACGTTAAATTTGAAAGTTTGCTTCTTCTAGATTGTCACAAACGTAAGTTCATTTTCAAAATATTGGGGGGGGGCGGGGTCTTGTTTCTAATGGTGTCACAAGCCCCTGAATTTCACATTTCATTTTGGCAATTTGGGAGGTACCTGAATATGAGATAAAAACTTACGTTAAGGAGCCCTGGCCGGTTTGGCTCAGCGGTTGGAGCGTCGGCCTGCGGTCCAGAGAGACCCGGTTCGGCTCCCGCTAAGGGCACGTACCTCGGTTGCAGTTTGTCCCCAGCCCTTGTTGGGTCGTGCGGGTGGCAGCCACTCGATGTGTTCCTTTCACGTGGATGTTTCTCTCTCTCTCTCTCCCCCCCCTCCACTCTATCTGAACAAAAAATGGAAAAATGTCCCCAGGTGAGGATAAAAAAGAGAAAATAAACTTATGTAAAGGAAACCAGTGACATAATGATAATAAATAATTTGTTGTTTAGGTTAAGGAATATAATTATCAAGTAGGTGCAGAGCATTCCAATTGTAGAGGTGGGACGGGGAATTTTATTACAAGCCTTATATAGAATTTTCTCTAATCAATTTGTACCATTTCTCTTTTGCATGTTCCATTTTTTTTGGCCTCCTTCATATCTTTTAAAAAGGGAAAGTCTGTCTAGATTGTGAAAAGTTTCACTCTCATTTGTTTATTTGTGTTTTTCCAAAACTATGTCCTGTTTGTTTTTAATTTTCTACTAGATTGTTTAGAGAATGTGATGATTTGTACTATAGGTGATTTTTATGTAACTATCCTGTTGTCAAACCTGGAAAACAAAACATGAGTTAAACACTTTGTTAATCATTCTAAAACTTTGAAAGATATTTCAAAAATTTTTTTCAGAGATACTTTTCTTTTTCTCCTTTGGGTTTTTGTTGTTGTTAATCCTCACCTGAGGATAATTTTTCCATTGATTTTTAGATAGAGTGGAAGGGTGGGAGGGAGAGGGGGGGAGAGAAAAAGGGGAGGGGAGACAGAGAGAGAGACAGACAGACACAGACACATCAGTGTGAGAGACACACATCTATTGGTTGCCTCCTGCATGACCCTGACTGGGGCCAGAGATTGAACCTGCAACCAAGGTATGTACATACCCTTGACTGGGAATCAGACTCAAGACCCTTAGATCCATGGGCCAACACTCCAGCCGCTGAGCCAAACTAGCCAGGGCTCCTTTGGGTTTTTTATATGAAATTATGCCCATTTATATGGACATCTTAGAAAATCATTCTCAAGTCAAACCACCTAGTCAACTGGTCTGACTAGTCTAGTAAATGCTTCTGTGAGTTCTTGAGCCAAGAATTGGACATCTTGCTGCAGACCAATTCCTGTCAAGGCCACATACCTTGGTTGACGTTCGTCCCCAACCCTGACCAGGGTCATGTGGGGGCAACCAGTCAATCTCTCTTTCTCTCTCTCTCTCTCTCTCTCTCTCCCCCTCTCACTCTATCTGAAGATAAACAGAAAAATATCCTCAGGTGAGGATTAAAAAAAAAAATTATTGGACATCTTGAAATGCAAAGTTTATTCTTCAGTGTAGTTTGTACATGATTGACTACAATCTCTAATGAAAATAAGGTATAATTTGTCTCAAAGTTGTCATAATCAAAAACAAAATTGTCATTCTTCCCGAAACTTACATACAATTGTTATGCTGCACATGAAATTGAAATTATGCTTTACGGAAAATGTGCAACTAAGTTTTAGTTTCCGTGTGTAGCCTGACACAGTTGGTTTTTAAATAATAATAATCAAGCCCTGGACGGTTTTGCTCAGTGGTTAGAGCGTCGACCTGCGGTCCAGAGAGACCCAGGTTCGATTCCGATAAAGGCACTTACCTCAATTGCAGTTTGTGCCTGGCCCTGGTTGGGCCTTGCGGGAGGCAGCCACTCTATGTGTCCCTTTCACGTCGATGTTTCTCTCTCTCTCTTCCTCTCTCTCCTTCCCACTCTATCTGAACAAAAAATGGAAAAATGTCCTCAGGTGAGGATAAAAAAATAATAATAATAATAATCAACAGCTAGCATCTGTGCCTATGATTCTTTAGTTAGAAGAACTTCTTATGAAACCCTATTTTTCATGGTTTAATTACAACTGGACTAAGAGTATATGTTATAGATAATGTTGGGATATGCGAAATAGAAATGTTCATTGAGATTTTACTTTTGAGTAGCTATTTTTTAAAACCGTATTATTCTAGTCTGTATTTTTAGGTAAAGTCAGACTACTATTCAGGGCCATTAGAATTCTACTTATCTACCAGTGGAAGAAAAACATTTACTTTTACCTTAAGTTAATGATATGCAAATTGCTTTGATTTGAAAAGTTTGGTAATTGTCTTATACAGTCTTGAAAAGTGAATAGACTGTGTTTCTTAGTTGCACTTTTAAATTCACGTTTGAATAATAGTTGTTTTAGGGCTCTGCATTCTTTAATAATAAAAATCTAGGAAAGTCACTTGAGAACAAGTTCCAAAGGAAAAAAATATATATATGGAAGCTGGATTTGAATGAGGTTGAGAAAGTGGGTTCAAAATACTAAAAATTATAATGCCATTAGGTTCTCAGTTGAGTATTTAAAGTAAATCTTTAATCACAATGGGAGATTTTTTATTGTTATATAAATTTTCTCAATTGTAGATTTTTGTCTTGAAAAAAAAAGTCAAAATGCTGCTCTGGGAAGACGTGAATTTTGAGCATGGAGGTTTTTTTTGTTTGTTTGTTTGGTTTTTTGTGTGTGTTTTTTTTATCCTCACCCGAGGATATTTTTCCATTTTTTGTACAGATAGAGTGGGAGGGAGAGAGAGGGAAACATCGATGTGAAAGGAACACATCGAGTGGCTGCCACCCGCACGACCAACCAGGGGCCGGGGACAAACTGCAACCGAGGTACATGCCCTTAGCGGGAACCGAACCCGGGTCTCTCTGGACCGCAGGCGGACGCTCCAACCGCTGAGCCAAACCGGCCAGGGCTGTTTGTTTGTTTTTTTTACTTGGTTGTCACTTAAATTTTAATTTGTGCTGCTCTGGAGTGGCTATTAAAACTTATTTTCTTGCCCTGGCCGGTTTGGCTCAGCGGTTAGAGCGTCGGCCTGCGGTCCAGAGAGACCCGGGTTCGGTTCCCGCTAAGGGCCCGTGCCTCGGTTGCCGTTTGTCCCTAGCCCTGGTTGGTCATGCGGGTGGCAGCCATTCGATGTGTCCCTTTCATGTCCATGTTTCTTCCTCTCTCTCTCTCTCTCTCTCTCTCTCCCCCCCCACAACTCTACCTGAACAACAAATGGAAAAATGTCCTCGGGTGAGGGGAAAAAACCTTATTTTCTTATTTTTTTTTTTTTTATCCTCACCCAAGGACATTTTTCCATTTTTTGTTCAGATAGAGCAGGAGGGAGAGAGAGGAAGAGAGAGAGAGAGAAATATCCATGTGAAGGGACACATCGAGTGGCTGCCACCCGCACGACCAACCAGGGCCGGGGACAAACTGCAACCGAGGTACATGCCCTTAGCGGCAACCGAACCCGGGTCTCTCTGTACCGCAGGCCGACGCTCTAACCGCTGAGCCAAACCGGCCAGGGCAAAAACCTTATTTTCTAAACTAGCCAGTGTGGCTCTGTGGATTGAGCGTTGTCCCATGGACTGAGATGTCCTGGTTCAATTCCTGGCCCGGGCACCCGGGTTGCAGCCTCGATCCCCAGTAGGGGGCTGTGCAGGAGGCAGCAGATTGATGTTTCTCGCATCAATGTTTCTGTCCCTCTCTCTAAAAAAATCAATAAAGAAAAAGCCCTGGCCAGTTTGGCTCAGCGGTTAGAGCGTCGGCGTGCAGTACGGAGAGACCCGGGTTCGGTTCCCACTAAGGGCATGTGCCTCGGTTGCAGTTTGTTCCCGGCCCTGGTTGGGTCGTGTGGGTGGCAACGACTTGATGTGTCCCTTTCACGTCCATGTCTCTCTCTCTCTCTCTCCCTCCCACTCTTTCTGAACAAAATATCAAAAAAAAAATGTCCTCGGGTGAGGACTAAAAATAAAAAAATACATTTTTTCTAGTATTTGCTGCTCTTAATTGGCAATGGGACTTATAAAATGTGCAAAATTATTTTTATTTTTGTTTTAGAATTTAATTTCTGACAGTTGATGAACACCCTGGGGGAAAACTAAAAAAGAGGTAAGAAATAACTTTTTTCTTCTAAACAAAGACTTTACAGGAAAAAAGAAGGTACATGTAACCCTCAAATATAGTTTGTTTAACATGATGAAGACTCATGATTCCATCCCCCTGATATAACCACTCTAAGTTTTTAAACCAAATTCCAAACTAATGCATCTATTAGTTTTAAAATATTTAAGAAATTAAGTAATTTAGAAAAGTGGTTAAAATGAATGAAATGATTTCTAGATACTACTTTGTTTTGCTCTTGTGGAGAATTTTATGTAATAAATTGGTAGTTTAGAATTAATTTATATTTATTTTTTCCATTGGGAACATTGTATTCATTTGATTCTATAAGCCTGGCCTGATAGTATGCTAAGAAGTCTAGGGCCCTGTGAAGGGGACATTTCCTGGAAGAATTCTCTGTTGTATATGGAAAAACCGTAGGTCAGAGTGGAATTCTTGCCAAATTGTTATAAGCTGTTAGATTCTAGTTGAATACTGTGTTGCTTTATATCACAACCTTCTTTTTGCACATTGGTTTCCTTAGTCTTAAAGTACTTGAGGGTTTACCTGAAAGTTGAATTAAATATTTTGTTAATCTTTTTTTTTTTTTCTCACCCGAGGACATTTTTTGTTCAGAGTGGGAGGGAGAAAGAGGAACAGAGAGAGAGAGAGAAACATCGATGTGAAAGGAACACATCGAGTGGCTGCCACCCGCACAACCGACCAGGGCCGGGGACAAACTGCAACCGAGGTACATGCCCTTAGCGGGAACCGAACCCGGGTCTCTCAGGGCCACAGGCCGACACTCTAACCGCTGAGCCGAACTGGCCAGGGCTATTTTGTTAATCTTACAAAACATTTTTTTATATCTAAAACCATGATCTTAAGTAACTTATACATTTTTTTTCTTTTTTGTTGTTGTTTTTTAGTGGATAAGGAGAAAAAAGACAACTGATAGTTCTGTTTTGATGACAGTAAAACTAAAAAGATTATTTAAGAATACTATCCTTTTCAAACCTGTTTAGTCTCAGTTTGTTGGGGTGAACAACATTCACCAGAGATTCAGTTGTCTAGGATATTTAATAGATCCTCATTCTTTGCTCATTAACAAAATATGTGAGAAAGAATATTGTATGGTTTTTCAACCATAATGGTTATGCTGTTAGGATACGTGAACAGTCTTTCTGTATTTGGAGTTTCTGTAGTTTTCTGTCATTGTCTGTTAATATTAATGACTCTCGTTGGCTACTCATTACTCAAAAAAAAACCCCACAAAACTTGAGATTTAGCAAAACTTTGTCACACAACCAGTGCTTTCTCTTATTTCTTAAATGTAGGCTCTTTTGGATTTGGTTACAATAAAATTATGTGTATTATTCTGGAATGTCAGTTTAATGAAGTAATGTGGAAAAATTCTTTGTTTTACATCAGCCAGTTTTTTTCTATATTCTTTCTAAATTGTTAAGTTCTTGAGAAATCAGAAGATGACTATAGAATATAGACAGATATTTTTATATTTTTCATTTGTGGAAGAATTTTGCAATAAAATGTTCTCAATTGTAGGCTTACATAATACTATTTTTTGAGTCATTACCAATACTTGGTATTTTAAGTAACTTCTAAATTAACAACAGAATTTCACTAGAGTATCTCTGAATTTTAAAAATGGTTGAGGAATAGCCCTGGCCGGTTTGGCTCAGCGGTTAGAGCGTCGGCCTGCGGTACAGAGAGACCCGGGTTCGGTTCCCGCTAAGGGCATGTACCTCGGTTGCAGTTTGTCCCCGGCCCTGGTTGGTCGTGCGGGTGGCGGCCACTCGATGTGTCCCTTCACATCGATGTTTCTCTCTCTCTCTCTCCCTCCCGCTCTATCTGAACAAAAAAATGGAAAAATGTCCTCGGGTGAGGATAAAAAATTTAAAAAAAAAAAAAAAATGGTTGAGGAATAGATTGCAAATGGGTTTATACCTTAGCAGTGCAGTTTTTTCTTTTTTTTTTTTTATCCTCACCTGAGGACATTTTTCCATTTTTTGTACAGCTAGAGTGGGAGGGAGAGAGAGGAAGAGAAACATCGATGTGAAAGGGACACATCGAGTGGCTGCCACTGCACGACCAACCAGGACCGGGGACAAACTGCAACCGAAGTACGTGCCCTTAGCGGGGACCGAACCCAGGTCTCTCCGGACCGCAGGCCGACGCTCTAACCGCTGAGCCAAACCGGCCAGGGTTCTTCTTTTTTTTTTTAAAGAAACTTCTGGCTTCTAAATTAGGACTTGATTTCTGTCTGTACATTTAACATAAAAGTGGTATTACTGTAAAACCACTACAAATTTTTCTAAAATTTTTGCTTGGGTGCTCAGAGTTTTTCAAAAGGTACCTAGCAAATAATTAAATTTCATTAATTACAAAATAAATCTCAAAGCATTGCCATAGGGCAAGGGCTACTTGGATAATGTCCCCTCTTGTTTTCAAAGGGAAAAATGCCTTTTAAAAATTGTTCCCTGGCCAGGGCCAGCTAGCTCAGTTGGTTAGAGCGTCTTCCCGATTCGCCAGGGTTGTAGGTTTCATCCTAGGTCAGGGCACATACAAGAAATGACCAATGAATGCTTAAAAAAGCAATCTCTCTCTCTTCCTCCCTGTCTCCCTCACCCTCCCTCCCTTCCCCTCTCTTTCTCTCTTCCTTCCTTTCTCTCTCTTAAATTAATTTTAAAAAAATTTTTAAATTGTTCCCCATACTGCCATCTGAGAAATATAACCCTCAACAAGCTAAATGTTCTATATGTGATTATTTAGCTAAAGTGATTATAGTAGGTATAATATGATAATCAGTGCCTTTTATTCTCTTTGTGCAGGTTTATTGAATGAATAAGTAGAATTATTAGGTAGGGAGTTACTAAAATCTCATGCTGATGTTTACTAGTTAGCTTTGTGGGTTTAACTAGTAAACAGAGGCATTTTATTTCACATTTTGCGGTCAATACGATAAATTTATTTTTTCAAAACAAAAATAGAACTCTTTTCTGATTATAAAAATGTATGCTTAAGTTAAAAAACACACATTATAGGAAAGTCTAAAATAGAAAGTGAAAATATAATCTCATCCTCCAAATAAAACTGTTGTTAATTTTTTAAAATATGTTTTTATTGGTTTTGAGAGAGAGAGGAAGGGAGAGGGAGAGAAACATCAACTGGCTGCCTCCTGCATGTCCCCTTCTGGGGATCTGGGGATGGAGCAAACCTGGGCATGTGTCCTGACTGGGAGTTGAACTGGTGACCTCTTGGTACATGGGTGGATGCTCAACCACTTAGCCACACCGGCCGGGCAGTTGTTATTTTTTTTACTATTTTATCTTCCTAGACACCATCTGTCTGTCTATCCATCCATCAGATTAATTGTTTTTAACCTGCTTTTTCTACTCAGTAATGTATCATGGACATTTTTTTCATATTCATACTTACATCTACATAGCAATAAAATACTTTTTACTGAGTACATAGCATTTAATCTTATATATTGTTTTTAATCAATCTCATTGATGATGGTTTAGATTTTTTCCAGTTTTTAAAATTATGAATAAAACTTTGGTCAGTATCCTAGTATACATATCTTTGTGTAATGGACCAGTGATTGCTTTAAGGTAAATTCCTAGAAGTAGAATTGTTGAAACAGAGTATTCCATGAATATTTTTTTTTCTTTATTGTTGAAGGTATTATGGATGTTCCCCTCTTTTCTCCCCCATTGATTCCCTCCTTCCCACTCCCCTTGTCCCCGATTCCATGAATACTGAGGCAAAAGTTCCTAGTAAAAATCCATAATTTGGTAATAGGCTATAGCAATGCTGTAGTAGATTTTTATTTGTTCACTGCTTAGTTTTCATTAGTTATATTTGTTTTAGGCTGTTGTTTAGCTGTGGACTCAACAACTAGTACTGTACATGTTAGGTTGTTAGGTCAGTGAACAACATACACACATGTATGCTTTGAAAATGTAGGGTTTTATGTTTGAAGTTTATTATGGTTAATTGATATTGACCAGCACTTACTGTAGCTACCAAAAGAAAAGTTTGAGGTGGAGAGATATTCCAGATAGTGTTTTGTATTTCTATGTAATTATATTTCCAAGTGTAGTGGGCAATTGGGCAATATGTGCATTTGTTAAATAACTAAAATATGCTTCACCAGAAGTATAATTTGTTGTATTGACAGAATTGTTTCTTTCATTAATTTATATTATGATATTTTTGGATACTTAAACTTTATTATTATTTTATAGTTAATAATGGTAGAGTTCTATTACATTGCTTATTCATGAAACAGAATTTTGTTTTTTGCCAGCTTTTATAAAAAGCACTAGGCAAAATAATGACAATAGAGAAAAAAATGTCAGTGTGATATAGTGTAAAAAATATGGGTTTTAGAGACAATTCTCTCAACTTATCTATGACTTGATAATGATGTGTCATTTTAGATTCAATGATTGTAGCAAATGTACCACTCTGGTGTGGGATGTTGATCTGGGGGAAAGCTGTGCTTATGTGGAGGCAGGAAGCATATAGGCAATTTCTACCTTCTGCTGAATTTTGATGTGAACCTAAGAGTGCTCTAAAAAATAGTTTATTAAAAAAATCGACTGTGACTTTGGGCAGTGCGTTTAATCTTCCTTAGCCTTAATTTTTTTTTATCCTCACCTGAGGACACTATTTGCATTCATAGAGTGAGAGGGAGTGAAGGAGAGAGAGAGAGAGAGAGAAACATCGATGTGAGAGAGACACATCGAATGGTCGCCACCCACACAACCCCAACTGGGGCCGGGGACAAACTGCAACCAAGGCATGTGCCCTTAGCGGGAACCGAACCCGGGTCTCTCCAGACTGCAAGCCAACGCTCTGACCGCTTGAGCCAAACCGGCCAGGGCTAGCCTTAATTTTTTAATCTATACAATGGGATGGTAAAAAGAGATTAAGTATGTACAGGAAATGGTACTTCTCGTTCTATTTTTAAAAGACATTTTATTATAGAGAATTGAAGATGTATAATAAATTCCCATGTACCGTTCACCTAAACGCCAAAATCTTCAACTCATGTCCAATTATGCCCCTTCCTCTTTTCCCACCACTATATACTTTTTAAAGCATATTTTAGCCATAATACTATTTCATTCATAAATATCTACTCATGGCTGGTTTGGCTCAGCAGTTAGAACATCGGCCTGTGGACCGAAGGATCACAGGTTTGATTCCCATCAAAGGCACATACTTGGGTTGCAGGTTTGATCCCCGGCCCAGGCCAGGGCAACTAATTGATGTGTCTCTAAATTGTTAATTTCTTGAGAAATCAGAAGATAGCTATAGAATGTAGACTTCTCAATTGCACTGATTAAGTTGCTTTCTTTCAACACTCTTTTCACTTGGCTTCATGGGTACTACTCTCTCCAGGTCTTCTTCCAACCTTATTGGCTCTCACTTTTCCTTTGCTGATTATTCTTTATCACCTCTATATATTGAGAGTGTCCCAGGGCTTAGTATTCTTCTATATCCTACCACAGTCTAGATGATCTCCTTCAGTCCTGTGTTCTCAAATACCACTAATATGTTGAGGATATCACATTTACATTTCCAGCCTGGATCTCTCCCTTGAACTCTACACCTATCTAGCTGCCTACTAGATTCCTACTTGTATAGAGACCTCAAACTTAAAATGTCCTAAAAATACTCTTGATTTCCTGTCTAAACTTTCTTCTGCCACTGAGTCTTTCCTATCTCAGTAAATAACACTTCCGTTCTTTCAGTTGCTTAGACCAAAATACCTCAAGTGCTCTTTTCTGTCATACCCCACACCTAATCTATTAGCAATTCCCATTAGATCCACTTTCTAAATGTTTTCTGCATCAAAAACATACCCCTAGCTGCTACCACCCCTGCCCTAGTCAACATCCTTTACCTGGATAATTAATTAGCTTACTAATTGGTCTCCCGGTTTGGACCCTATATAATTTTTCATATAGCTACTGAGGTGATAATTTTTTACAAATTTTAAGTCAGATCATAATATTTCTTTCTTTCTTTTTTTTTTTTTTTTTTTGCATTTATCTTCAGATAGAGCGGGGGTGGGGAGAGAGGGAGGAAGAGAGAGAGAAACATCGATGTGAGAGAGACACATCAACTGGTCTCCACCCACATGACTCCAACCGGGGCCAAACCGCAACTTGCCCCTAGTGGGAACCGAACCCGGGACTCTCTGGACCGTGGGCCGACGCTCTAACCGCTGCGCCAAACTGGCCAGGGCCATAATATTTCTTGATTCAGAACCTTTTGTTAGTTTCTCACGCTCAGAATAAAATCCACAGATCTCATCATGGCTTACAAATTTTATTGTATTTTGTTGTTGTTAATCCTCACCTGAGGATATTTTTCCATTGAGTGGAAGGGAGGAAAGGAGGGAGTGAGGGAGGGACAGAGAAAGATCAACATGAGAGAGACGCATCGATTGGCTGCCTCCTGTATAACCCCAGAGGAGCCAGAATCAAACCTGCAACCCAGGTACATGCCCTTGACTGGGAATCGAACCTGAGACCCTTTGGTCTGCAGGCCGACACTCTAACCACTGAGCCAAACCAGCATGGCATGGTTTACAAATTTTATATGCTCTGATCTCCCATTATCTCTCTGATATCATATCCTACCATTCTCTCTCTTGCTCACTTTGCTCTCTTTGCTATTCATCAAACAGTAAGGAAGCTTATGCTTTTTCTTTTATAGTTGATTATTCCTCTGCCTGGAATACTCTTCCAGATATCTACATGACTTGTTTTCTCACTTCCCTCTGTTTTCTGCCTACTTGTTGCCCTTTCAAAGAGAGCCTTTTGCCCTGGCCAGTTTGGCTCAGCGATTAGAGCGTCAGCCTGCGGTCCACAGAGACCCGGGTTCAGTTCCTGCTAGGGGCATGTACCTTGGCTGCAGTTTGTTCCCAGCCCTAGTTGGGTCGTGTGGGTGGCAGCCACTCGATGTGTCCCTTTCACATCGATGTTTCTCTCTCTTCCTCTCTCTCCTTCCCGCTCTATCTGAATAAAAAATGGGAAAATGTCCTCGGGTGAGGATAAAAAACAAAAACAGAGAGAACCTTTTGACAAACCTATCTAAATAGCTATCTAGTCTGCCTCACCCCCACATACACACATACATATTCTATCCCCTTAACCTGTTTTATTTTTCTTCATTGCACATATTACTACCTGATTGGCAAAAAAGAAATTCAGTATAATCTGCCTACCACCCCTCCCATAAAACCTTGAGGACCAGGTCTTTAAAAAAATTTTTTTTTCTTTATTGATTTTAGAGACAAAGGAAGGGAGAGGGAGAAACATTGATGAGAGAGAACATCGATTGGCCTCCTCCTGCATGTCCCCCATTGGGAATTTGGCCCACAACCTGGGCCTGTGCCCTGCCTGGAAATTGAAACAGTGACCTTTTGGTGCATGGGTCGACGCTCAACCACTGAGCCACACTGGCTGAGCTGCGGACCAGGTCTTTATTATAATTATTATAATTATTAAAATTATTGCTCACCTGAGCCTGAAAAATGCTTGGCACTTAGAAACAGTTTGTAAGTATTTGTTAAACAAAATAATGAATCAGTGAATAATTAATGAATGATAGACTTTCAGCGAATGTTAGTTTGTAGTATAATGTACTGAGATAAAAAATGCATTGCGTGGCCAGTAAGGTCAGCAGTTGGGACATCAGCCCGTGGACCAAGGAATCTAAGGTTTGATTCTGGTGAAGGGCATGTACCTCAGTTGCGAATGGATCCCCTGCCCTAATTGGGGTCGTGCGGGAGGCAGCTGGTCAATGTGTCTTTCTTAAATCAATGTTTCTCTCTCTCTCTCCCTCGCTCCCTTCCACTCTATCTGAAAATCAATGGAAAAATGTCCTCAGAGGATTAAAAAAAATGCAGGCTCTGAGGTCAGACTCCTGGCTTTGCCACTTTCTAGCTATGAACATGTTTTTTAATCTGCCTGTGCTTTAGTTTTCTCATTATAATATAGTACCTGCCTCAAAATTTATATTGTAAGAAATTACCTAATCTATGTCACATATTTAATACTCAGTACAAGTTAGTTATTGTTGCTAAAATTACTTTTCTTAATGATTTTTTTGTTTTTTTTGGGGGGGGGGGAGAGGAAGGAGGAAGGAGAGAGAGATAGAAACATCGATGAGAGAGAACATCAACTGGCCACCTCCCGCATGCCCCTCACTGGGGATCTGGCCCACAACTTGGGCATGTGCCCAGACAGGGAATCAAACCGAAGACCTCTTGGTGCGTGGGTCAATGCTCAACCACTGAGCCACACCGGCTGGGCAATATTACTTTTCTTAAATATTAAGATGGGATACCCCTAATATATGGAATTACTTAAAGTAACTGTAAATGATTGATTAATCTATGTATCTATAAAAACTTGAACAGAATAATTGTTCAATGAATAGAGAAATGAACTGTTATGTTTTTGATTTTTATTTTAATTGTCTATGGGGGCCCAGCTGGTGTGGCTCAGTGGATTGAGCATTGTTCCATGGACTAATAAGTCCTGGTTTGATTCCTAGTCAAGGCACATGCCCAGGTTGAAGCTCGATCCCCAGTAGGGGGTGTGCAAGAGGTAGCCGATCGATGTATCTCTCTCTCTCACCTTGATGTTTCTTTCTCTCCTTTCCTCTCTCTCTAAAAAAATCAATAAAAACAATTTTTTTCAATCCTCACCCACGTATTTATATTTTTTCTATTTATTTTCAGATAGTGTGGGAGGGAGGGAGGGAGAGAGAGAGAGAAACATTGATGTGAGAAAGACACATCGACTGGTCAACGCTCTAACCTCTGAGCAGAACCAGCCAGGGCTAAAAACATATTTTTAAAAAATTATCTATGAGGGCAATGAGTTTCATAAGAGAATTGGGGATATAAAACAATAAAAGATTATTTTTAAGCCAATTAGTAATCACATGTAACTAAAACAGTTATTTTTTTTTAACACATAAGATGTTTTTAAAAAGTTTAATGCCGAATGCTAGAGAGGTTAAGGAAGAGAAGTCTGGTGATAGTAATGTGTTCACATGCCAGTTTGGCAGTAAATATCGAGAGTTAGAAACATGTTTGTGTTCCTGCCCTTTGACCTATATTGGTTCTACTTCTGAAATTTATCTGAAGGAAAAAATTCAAAACTCTCCCAAATAAAACAGTAGTTGTTTGAATCAGAGAGATGCACGTAGGATATTGTGTGACATATTGTAAATGCTTATTAATATTTGTAGAAGAGATATTTTTTTAACATCTTTTATGCCAAGCACCTCTAGAATATATAGGTACCTTTATCTTACGTATGTTTTTATTTATTTATTTTTAAATATGTTTTATTGATTTTTTTAGAGAGAGAGGAAGGCAGAGAGAGAGAAACATTGATGTGAGAAAGAAACATCTATCGGCTGCCTCCTCCATGCCCTGACACTGGGAATCGAGCCTGTAACCAATGTGCCCTGACTGAGAATTGAACCAGGAACTCATTCCATGGGACGATACTCAATCCATTGAGCCACACTGGCTGGGCAGTATCATCTCATTTTTAAAATAAGGCAACCGACGTACCTCAACATAATAAAGCCCATATATGAAAAGCCCACAGTTAACCTCATACTCACCTAAGATCAGGAACAACACAAGGATGCCACCTCTCACCACTTTTATTCATCTTGGTTCTCTAAGTTCTAGTCAGAACAGTTAGACAAGAAAAAGAAATAAAAGGCATCCAAAGCAGAAAGGAAGAATAAAATGGTCTCTCTTTGCATATGACATAATATTGTATAGAAAGTTCTAAAAACTTCACCAAAACGCTATTAGAACTAATAAATGAGTTTAGTAAAATTGCAGGATAGAAAATTAATGTAGAAAAATCTGTTTCATTTGTATACACTAACAAACTATTAGAAAGAGAAATTAAGGAAACAGTCACATTTACAGTAGCATCAAAAACAGTAAAATATTGTTCAGCTAATGTGGCTCAGTGGATTGAGTATTGTCCCATTCCCTGAGAAGTCCTGGTTCGATTCCTGGTCAGGGCACATACCTGGGTTGTGGGCTCAATCCCCAGTGGGGCACATGCAGGAGGCAGCCAATTGATGTTTTGTTCTCACTTCCTCTCTCTCTAAAAAAATCAATAAAAACTTAAAAAAAAAAAACAAACAGTACAATGTTAAGGAATAAATTAGCCAAGAGGTGAAATCTCTATGACATTGATAAGCTAAATTAAAGAAGACACAAATAAATGGAAAGATATTTCATATTCATAGATTAGAAGAATTAATATTGTGCCCTGGCCAGTTTGGCTCAGCAGTTAGAGAGTCGGCCTGCAGTCCAGAGAGACCCGGGTTCGGTTTCCGTTAAGGGTGCGTACCTCGGTTGCTGTTTGTCCCCAGCCCTGGTTGGTCGTGCGGGTGGCAGCCACTTGATGTGTCCCTTTCATGACAATGTTTCTTTCTCTCTCTCTCTGTTCCTCTCTCTCCCTCCCACTCTACCTGAACAAAAAATGGAAAAATGTCCTCCGGTGAGGATAAAAAAAAAAAGAAGAAGAATTAATATTGTTAAAATGTCTATACTACCCAAAGTGAGCTACATTTTGAGTGCATTTCATATCAAAATTTCATTGGTGCCCTGGTCAGTGTGGTCCAGTGGTTAGATCATTAGCCCACACACTAAAGGGTCTTAGGTTCAATTCTTTGTCAAGGGCATGTATCGGGGTTGCAGGTTTGATCCCCGACCAGTTTAGGGTGTGTTTGGGAGGCAACTGATTGATGTATCTCTCTTACATCAATGTTTCTCTCTCTCTCCCCCTCCCTCTCTCTTCCTCTCCTTTCCATTCTCTCTAAAAATTAATGGAAAAAATATCCTCAGGTGAGGATTAACAATAACAAAAAAGTGATTTTGAGAAAACTGGATAGCCACATTAAAAGAATAAAACTGGATTCCTATGTTACACAATACACAAAAATTAAATCAAAATAGATTGAACACTGGAATGTAAGACCTATAACCATAAAACTCCTTGATGAAAACAGTGTATAAGCTCCTTGACAGTGGTTTTGGCAGTGATTTTTTCTTTTAGTTTTGAAACCAAAAGCAAAGACAAAAACAAAAATAAACCAGTGGGATTCCATCAAACTATAAAGCACCTGCTCAACTAAGAAAAACTATCAGCAAAATGAAAAGGCAGCCTATAGAGTAGAAGAAAATATTTGCAAACCACATATTAAATAAGGAATTAATATCCAAAATATATAAGAATTCATACAACTCAATAGCAAAAAAAGAAAAACAACCTGATTTATAAATGGGCAAAGGAGGGCCCTGGCCGATTTGGCTCAGCAGTTAGTGTCAGCCCATGGACCAAAGAGACCAGTCAAGGGCAGGTACCTAGCTTGTGGTTCAGTCCCCAGCCCTGAGTGGGGTCCTGCAGGAGGCAACCAATCCATGTGTCTCTCTCACATTGATGTTACTCTCTTTCTTTCTTTCTCTCTCTACACTCCCTCCACCTGAAGATAAATGGAAAAATACCCTCGGTTAAGGATTTTTTAAAAATGGGCAAAGGAGAGGAACATCTGTAATACTTTCAATAATAAAGATTAAAATAGAACAAAAACAACAATTTTTTTTTATCCTCACCCGAGGACATTTTTCCTTTTTTTTTTTTTGTTCAGATAGAGTGGAAGGGAAAGAGAGGAAGAGAGAGACAAACATCAATGTGAAAGGGACACATCGAGTGGCTGCCACCTGCACAACCCAACCAGGGCCGGGGACAAACTGCAACTGAGGTACATGCCCTTAGCGGGAACTGAACCCAGGTCTCTTGGGACCGCAGGCCAATGCTCTAACTGCTGAGCCAAACCGGCCAGGGCAACAAAAATTTTTTTAAATGATCTAAAGAGCATTATCCCGATACGTCAAAGTTGTGGGTTCGATCTCCGGTCAAGGAACATATAAGAATCGACCAATGAGCCCAGCCGGTGTGGCTCGGTGGTTGAAGGTCGACCCCTACACCAAGAGGTCATCGGTTAGATTCCCAGTGAGGGCACATATCCAGGTTGTGGGCCAAATCCCCAGTGAGGGGCATGCAGGAGGTGGCCAATCAATGTTCTCTCTCATCGATGTTTCTGTCTCTCTCTCCCTCTCCCTTCCTCTCTCTAAAAAATCAATAAAGAAAAAATATTTAAAAAAAAAGAATCAACCAATGAATGCATAAATAAGTAGAACAACAAATCGATGTCTCTCTCTCTCTCTCTGCCCCCGTCCCTCCCTCCCCCTTCCCCGCCCCTCCCTTTCTCTAAAATCAATAAATTTTTAAAAATTATTTAGAAAATAAAAATGGGCAAAGGTCCTGAATAGACATTATTTTAAAGAAGACATACAAATGTCCAGCCTGTACATGAAAAGGTACTCAACATCATCAATCATGGGGCAATGCAAATCAAAACCAAATGAGATACTTTACACCTGTTAGGATAGCTGTTATCAAAACACAAGAAATAACAAGTGTTGAGAATATGGGGAAAAGAGTATCCTTGTATACTCTTGGTGGGAATGTAAACTGGTACAGCCACTGTCGGAAACAGTATGGAGGTTCCTCAATAAATTAAAAATAGAGCTACTATATGATTTAGCAGTTCCACTTCTGGGTATGTGTTTAAAGGAAATGAAACCATTATCTTTAAGAGATAACTATACTTCCTTGTTCATTGCAGTATTTACAATAGCCAAGGTATGGGTTCTTAAGTCTCTGTCATTTGATGAATGAATCAAGAAAATGCGATACACACACACATATACATACATATTATAAAATGGTTATTATTCAGCCTTAAAAAGGAAGGAAATTCTGTTTGTGACAACATAGATGAACCTGGAGGGCATTTTGCTAAATGAAATAAGACAAAGACTAATACTACATGGTATCATTTACATGTTGGAGTGGGGACATCACACTCATAGAAACAGAGTAGAAAAATGGTTGCCAGGATGTGAGAAATAGGGAAGTGTTGGTAAAAGGGCACAAACTTTAAACTGTCGATGAATAAGGTCTGAGTATCTAATGTATAATGTGGTGACTGGTTGATAACACTGTGTTCTATCACTGAAAATTGGGAACTTGGTCTATTGTAGTTCATTGACATAGTGGATTACATAGCCATTAAAAATATTATGAAGACCTTAGAATCATAGATATGCTTATGATGCTAAGTGGGAACAAAATATAACATTGTATATACAATGTGTTTGCTACTGTGAAAATTGAAAATGTAATGAAAATGACTCAGATTACTCAGATAGAAATGTATGAGACAGTGTGAGACAGGGTCTGGTCCCTAACTTTTCAGATCTTCATGCTTGGTTTTGTCAGGCATCCAGAGCTGATTATCATCATGAGGGACTGATTGATGCTGATTTACTTCACAAGACTAATATATAGCCCTGGTCGGTTTGGCTCAGCGGTTAGAGCGTCAGCCTGTGGACCAGAGAGTCTCCAGTTTGGTTCCCACTAAGGGCACGTACCTTGGTTGCAGTTTGTCCCCAGCCCCAGTTGGGGTCGTGTGGGTGGCAACCACTAGATGTGTCTCTCTCACATCGATGTTTTTCTCTCTCTCTCTTCTTCATAAAAAAACAAACAAACAAACAAAAACAAAACAAAAGACTAATATATAGCCCTGGCTGGTTTGGCTCAGCGGTTAGAGCGTTGGCCTGCAGTCCAGAGAGACCTGGGTTCGGTTCCCGCTAAGGGCATGTACTTTGGTTGCAGTTTGTCCCCGGCACTTGTTGAGTCGTGCGGGTGGCATCCAGTCGATGTGTACCTTTCACGTCGATGTTTCTCTCTCTCTCTCTCTCTCTCTCTCTTCCTCCCGCTCTATCTGAACAAAAAAATGAAAAAATGTCCTCGGGTGAGGATAAAAAATCAAATTAAATTAAATTAAAAAGAGACTAATATATAAATCATAATGCCAACTTAATAATTTCCAAAGAAATATATTACCAGAGCATCAAGAAAATTCATACTGACTAGTCAGCAACCACTCTCCCTCAGGTGTTCTGTGTGGGTATCCAGACAATAATCAGAATGATGTTCTGTGATTATGGAATCAGAACAAGGGACATTATATGATGCATGCACTCTTAAGCATTGGGGATAGAAATGTGAATCATAGTCTCTGTCCTCAGATTACTCATAGTTTATATGAAAATACAGGCAGTTAAATATAGGATTTTCTCTGTGTACAGTAGACTGGCTATTTTATTAGACTCAGAACTCCCACTAAAGAAAACTAAAAAAATCATGATAAAATAGAACAAAATGCCGCCTTCTTTTTTTTTTTTTTTAAATCCTCACCCGAGGACATTTTTCCATTTTTTGTTCAGGTAGAGTGGGAGGGAGAGAGAGGAACAGAGAGAGAGAGAGAGAAACATCGATGTGAAAGGAACACATCGAGTGGCTGCCACCCGCACAACCTACCAGGGCCCGGGACAAACTGCAACCGAGGTACATGCCCTTAGCGGGAACCAAACCCAGGTGTCTCAGGACCACAGGCCGACGCTCTAACCGCTGAACCAAACCGGCCAGGGCCAAAATGCCTTCTTAAAAGCTTGAAAGAATTAAGAACAGTTAGTAGTAATCTGTTCCTGAAAATCAGACATTCTGAATCACAGTGACTAATTGGGAGTCTATTTCCCTTTATTTAAAATGGGAAAGATAATGATGTGTTAAAAAGCAACCTAACCTTAACTGGTTTCCAAAAATGTAACTAAAACACAATAAAATATTTGTATATTAGTCATAGAGTATCATGTTAGGATATAAAATGATCACCAAACAATTAATATGGTTGCTTACATACAGTTGCTTTGTGAGTAGTACATGACCTTTTTTTCTTATTTTATTATATTCCTTTTTTTTAAGTTGAGGTATAATTGACATATAACATTATATTTTTTTCAGATGTACAACATAATAATTGGATATTTGTAAATATTGCAAAATGATCACCACAATAAGTCTGGTTAACATCCATCACCATACATAGTTAGGCTTCTTTTTTCTTGTGATGGTAACTTTTAAGATCTATTTTAGCAACTTTCAGTTATGAAATATAGTATTACTAACTATAGTCACCATGCTGTACAGTACATCCCCATGACTTACTTATTTTAGAACTGGAAGTTTGTACCTTTTGACCCCCTTCACCCATTTCCCACTCTCCCTCCTCCCCCTCCGGCTACCACCAATGTGTTCTCTGTATCTCTGAGCTCAGATATGTTTTTAGATTACACATATAGGCGAGATCATGTGGTATTTGACTTTTTCTGTCTGACTTATTTCACTTAACAAAATACCCTCAACTTTCATCCATGTTGTTGCAAATGGCAAAATTTCCTTTTTTAATCACTGAATAATATTCCATTGTGTATACATAGAAGATTTTCTTTATTGTTTCATCCATTGATAGACACTTAGGTTGTTTCCATATCTTGGCTATTATAAATAATGCTGCAATGGCCCTGGCCTGTTTGGCTCAGCAGTTAAGAGTGTCTGCCTGCAGAGCAAAAAGTCTTGGACTCAGTTCCCAGTCAAGAGCATGTACCTGGGTTACAGGCTTGATCCCTGGCCCCGGTCAGGGTCGTGTGGGAGGCGGCCAATTAATGTGTCTCTCACATCAATGTTTCTCTCTCTCTCTCTCTCTCTCCATCTCCCTTTCCCCCTCCCTTCCTTCCTCCCTCTCCCACTTTGTCCCTCTCACTCTATCAAAAAATCAGTAGAAAATGATATCTTCAGGTGAGGATTAAAAATAATAATAATGCTTCAGTGAACATGGGATATATATATCAAGTTATTGTTTTTATTTTCTCCAGATAAATAACCAGAAGTGGAATTGCTGGATCATATAGTAGTTCTGTTTTTAATTTTTGAGAGCCTCCATTCTGTTTTTCATAGTTGATGCTCCAATTTATTTATTCATTTATTTTTATCCTCACCTGAGGACATTTTTGCATTTATCTTCAGATAGAGCAGGAGGGAGAAGGGGGAGGGAAGAGAGAGAAACATTGATGTGAGAGAGACACATCTAATGGTTGCCACCCACATGACCCCAACCAGGGCAGGGACAAACTGCAGCTGAGGTACGTGCCCTTAGCGGGAACCGAACCCAGGACTCTCTGGTCCACAGGCAGATGCTCTAACCACTGAGCAAAACCGGCCAGGGCTGCTGTACCAATTTATAACACGTTATTTCTTGTTTTGTTTTGTTTTTTAATAATAGCCATTCTAACAGATGTGAGCTAGTATCATTGTGGCTTTGATTTGTATTTCCCTGATGATTAGTGATATTAAGCAAGCACCTTTTCATGTACCTTTTGATCATCTGCATGTTTTTTTGGAAAATGTCTGTTCAGATCCTCTGCCATTTTTGTTGTTGTTGTTAACTCTCACCAGAGAATATTTTTTCTTTTCTTTTTTAAAAATATTTTTATTGATTTTTTAAGATAGAGAGTAAGGGAGAAGGGGAGGGAGAGACAGAAATATTGATGACAGAGAAACATCATCTCCTGCCTCCTGTATGCCCCACACTGGGGATTGAGCCTGCAACCCAGGAATGTGCCCTGACCAGGAATCAAACTGGGACCTCTCAGTCCTTTGGACAATGCTCAGTCCACTGAGCCACACCAGCTAGACACCAGAGGATTTTTTTTGTTTGTTTTTTTAAGAGAAAGTGGAAGGGAGTAAGGGGGGAGGAGAGAGAGAGAGAGAGAGAGAGAGAGAGAGAGAGAGAAACATTGATATGAGAGATGCACATTGACCGGTTGCCTCCTGCATGACCCCAACCAGGGCTGGGGACGAACCACATCCAAGGTATGTGCCCTTTGGCCAGAACTGAACCCATGACTCATTGGTTCTCAGGCTGATGTTCTATCACTTAGTCAAACTAGCCAGGGTGCTCTGCCCATTTTTTAAACAATTGTGGTTTTTTTTTCTGTTGAGTTGAATGAGTTCTTTATATATTTTGGATATTAACCCCTTATTAGATATGTTTTACAAATATTTTTCCTCAGACTGTGGCTTGTAATTTTATTCTTTTTCGCAAAAGTTTTTTTTTTTTCTTTATTGATTTTAGAAAGAGAGGAAGGGAGAGAGAGCAAGAGATAGAAACATTGATGAGACAGAACATTGATTGGCCGCCTCTTGCATGCCCTTGACTGGGGATTTGACCCACAACCTGGGCATGTGCTCTGACCGGAAATCGAACTGGCAACCTCTTGGTGCATGGGTCAATGCTCAACCACTGAGCCACACTAGCCAGGCCAAAAGTTTTTAATTTTAATGAAAACGTACAATTTTTCATTTCATGGATTGTGCTTTTAGTGTTGTTATCTAATAAATCATCACCAAATATCCAAGGTCACCTAAGTTTTTGCCTATGTTATATTCTAGGAGTTTCATAGTTTTGCAATTTACATTTAGATCTATCAGCCAGTTTGAGTTAATATTTGAAAAAATTATAAGGTTTGTATCTAGATTCTTTTTCTTTCTTTTGTTTGCATATGGATATCTACTTGTTTAGTCCCATTAAAAAAATGTATTATCCTTTTCCATTGAATTGCCTTTGCTACTTTGTCAAAGATCAATTGACTGTGTGGGTTAATTTTTGTACTATCTGCTGTTTTCCATTGATCTATCTGTATGTCCTTTGATCAATACCACACTGTCTTGATTATGTAGTCTTATAGTAAGTCTTGAATTATAGACCGGCAGTGAACAATTAGAATTTGAAATTAAATCACAGTACCATTTGCATTAGCACACACACAAGAAATACTTAGGTATAAGTGTAACAAAATGTGTACAAGATCTGTATGAGGAAAACACAAAACTCTGATTAAAGAAATCAGCCCTGGCCGGTTTGGCTCAGCGGTTAGAGCATCGGGCAGCGGTCCCGAGAGACCCGGGTTCGGTTCCAGCTAAGGACATGTCCCCGGCCCTGGTTGGTCGTGCAGGTAGCAGCCACTCGATGTGTCCCTTTCACGTCGATGTTTCTCTCTCTCTCCCTCTGTTCCTCTCTCTCCCTCCTACTCTACCTGAACAACAACAACAACAAAAATGGAAAAATGACCTCAGGTGAGGATAAAAAAGAAATCAGAAAATCTAAATAGAGATATTCCATGTACATGAATAGCAAGACTTAGTATTTTAGGAGTGCTAGTTCTTTCTAACTTGATTTATATATTTAGCACAAAACCAATAAAAATTCGAGCAAATTATTTTGTTGGTATTGATAAAGTGATTCTAAAATTTTTAAGGAAAGGAAAAATATCCAGAATAGCAACACAATATTGAAGAAGAACAAAGTGGAAAGATGAACATTACCTAACTTCAAGACTTACTATAAAACTGTAGTAATCAAGACAGTGTGTTATTGGCAGAAGGATAGACAAAATGAATCAATAGAACAAAATGCAGACCCCACACTGGTTGGACTCCAATCTCAGTTCTGCACTTACTGGCTATGACATTTTAGTCAAATCATTTTAGTTTTCCTTATCTATAAAATCTTAGGGGTTTGTATGAAGATTATATGAGATAATGCATGTAAAGCATTTAGCACATTCCCTGAGACATGGTAAGAGCTTGATAAATTTTAACTATGGTTCATTTTCCGATTTGATCCTGACAAGATATATGAAAAAGTAGCAGATCAAGTATTATTCCCATTTCATAGATGAAATACAGTTTCAGGGCTATTAACATATGACAGAGGTCAAATGGTTAGATAAATGGCAGAGCCAAAATTATAACCTAATCTAGAATTACTCAATATTACCTACCTTAGTTTAGGAAAGCAGGAAAGATTATGCCCTCAGAAGAGATTTTACAAATATATGAAAACAAAATTTAAAAATAAATTATGCAGTCAGCAATTTAATGTACTTTTATCCATAGTGAAAAAAATTATTAACCCAACTTTTAATTCCTGATACAAACCCATCTTGGTTATGATGCATTGTTCTTTTGATATGTTGGTAGGTTTCCTTTTTTTTTGTCTGGAGAATTTGTGTAAGATTATTATTTTTCTTCTTAAACATTTGATATAATTATTTAGTTAAGCTATCTGGATCTGGAAACTTTTAGTGTGTGGAAATATTTTTAATTGTGGATTTAATTTTTTCAAATAGTTACAGGACTTTTCAGATATTTTAAATGTAAGTTCATTCAGATAATAGTTATTATTTTATTAACTGAATTTATCATTTGAACTTTGTTTAACAAAGCTAAAACATTTTGAGTTTTAAACACTTAATATTAGATATCACTTAGGGGTTTTTTTTAAACTGATAAAATAGCCCTGGCCGGTTTGGTTCAGTGGTTAGAACGTTAGCCTGCGGTCTGGAGAGACCCAGGTTCGGTTCCCGCTAAGGGCGCCTACCTCGGTTGCAGTTTGTCCCCGGCCCTGGTTGGGTCATGTGGTGGCAACCACTTGATGTGTCCCTTTTATGTCGATGTTTCTCTCTCTCTCCCTCCCTCCAATTCTATCTGAACAAAGTATCTAAAAAATGTCCTCGGGTCAGGATTAAAAAAAATAAATTAAAAAAAAATAATAAAACTGATAAAATACACATAATGTTAAATTTACTATCTTAGCAATTTTCAAGGGTTCAGTTCAGTAGTATATAAGTACTACATTCACATTGTTGTGCAGCCAATCTCCAGAACTGTTTTCATCTTGCAAAACTGAAACTGAAACTATACCCATTAAACATCAATACCCCTTTCTCCCTTTCCCTCAGCCCCTGGCAACCATCCTTCTACTTTGTGGTATTAATAATAGGAATGATACAGTGTCTTTTTGTGACTGATTTATTTCCCTTAGCATAACATCTACATGGTTCATCTGTGTTGTAGGATGTGTCAGAGTTTCCTTCCTTTTTAAGGCTAACTAATATTCCATTTTGTGTATATACTACATTTTTTTTATCCATTCATTTTTCAATGGACACTGAGGTTGTTTCCACCATTTGGCAATTGTGATTGATGCTGCTGTGTGTATAATTATCTCTTCAACACTCTGTTTCATTGTTTTTCAGTAGATACTCAGAAGGAGAATTACTGTATCATATTGTTACTCTGTTTTTAATGTTTTGAGGAACGACTATACTATTTTGCAAAGCAGCTGTACCATTTTACATTTCTGCCAACAGAGGACTTTTCTTATTTTACATATTTTTGTGTGTCAGTAAGCTGTATTTGTCTTTTTCATCAAATCTTTCAATTTATTGACACAGTGTTTATGTTTTCAGTATCTGTAGTTATGCCATTTTCCCCCAGTTATATTGATTATTTAACCACTTCTGTTATAAAACTCAGTGTTGCTTGGGGTTTATAAATTTTTTAAAAACTCATCTTTATTGTTGTATTACAGATGCTTCCCCCTTTTCCCCCCATTGATCACCTTCTTCCCTGCTCCCACCCCGCTCTTGCCTTCCCTACACAATTGTCTGTGTCCATTGGTTATACATATATGCATATAAATTCTTTGGTTTATCTCTTCTTACTCCCCTCCCCTCCCTTTGACATTAGTCAGTCTGACAACCAATTTGTACTTCATAATTTCTTCACCTATTTCCCCCATCCCCCCAAAACTCCTCCCATTTGCAGTCAACAAAAAGTTCTTTGTATCTATGATTCTATTTCTGTTCTGCTTGTTCATTTTGTTTGTAGATTAAGTTGTTGATAGATATGAATGTATTGCCATTTTATTGTGCTTATATTTTTTATCTTTTTCTTATTCTTCTTCAAGAAGACCCTTCAGTATTTTATATAATACTGGTTTGGTGGTGATGAACTCCTTTAGCTTTTTCTTGTCTGGGAAACTTTATTCTAAATGATAGCTTTGCTGGATACTGTAATCTTGGTTGTAGGTCCTTGCTTTTAATCACTTTGAATATTTCTTTCTACTCTCTTCTGGCCTGCAAAGTTTCTTTTGAGAAATCAACTGACAGTCTTATGGGACCTCCCTTGTAGGTAACTAACTGCTTTTCTCTTGCTGCTTTTAAGATTCTCTCTTTGTCTTTAACCTTTTGCATTTGATGATGATGTGTCTTGGTGTGGACCTCTTTGGGTTCATCTTGATTGGGAGTCTGTGCTTCTTGTACTTATTTGTATGTCTGTGTACTTCACCAAGTTAGGGAAGTTTTCTGTCATTGTTTTTTTACATAGATTATTATTTTTTAAAAATCCTCATCCAGGGACACTTTTTTTGCATTAATTTTCAAATAACATGGGAGGAAGAGAGAGAGAGAGAGAAAGAGAGAGAGACATCGACTGGTTGCCACCCACATGACCCCAACTGGGGCCAGGGTCAAACTGCAACTGAGGTACATGCCCTTAGTAGGAACTGAACCCGGACTCTCAGGTCCGCGGGCCGATACTCTAACCACTGAGCCAAACCTGCCAGGGCTTCACATAGGTTTTCAATTTTTTGCTCTCTCTCTCTCTTCTTCTGGCACCCCCATGATGCAAATGTTCGTACACTTGAAATTGTCCCAGAGGCTCCTTACACTATCCTCATTTTTTAAAATTCTTTTTTCTTTTTGCTGTTTTGATTTGGTGTTTTTGCTTCCTTGTATTCCATATTTATAGTTTGCTTCTTTCCTTCACCTACTCTACTATTGATTCCCTGTAAATTATTCTTTATCTCAGTTAGTGTATCCTTCATTTCTGACTGGTGCTTTTTTATGTTGTTGATGTTCGAAGTTCCCACTAAGTTCCTTGAGCATCCTTATAACCAGTGTTTTGAACTCTGCATCTGTTAGATTGCTTATCTTTGTTTCACTTAGTTTTTTTCCTGGAGTTTTGTTCTGTTCTTTCATTTTGGACATGTTTCTTTGTCTCCTCATTTTGGCTATCTCCCTGTGTGTGTTTCGATGTATTAGGTAGAGTTGCTATGTCTCCTAGGCTTCCTAGGGTGGCCTATTGTAGTAGGTGCCCTGTAGGGTCTAGTGGCACAGCCTCCCTGATCACCCCAGCTGGGCCCTCGAGTTGCACCCCTCATGTGGACTGTACACCCTTCTCTTGTAATTGAGTCTTTTTTTTTTTTTATCCTCACCCGAGGACATTTTTCCATTTTTTGTTCAGATAGAGTGGGAGGGAGAGAGAGAGAGAAACATCGACGTGAAAGGGATACATTGAGTGGTTGCCACCTGCACAACCCAACTAGGGCCGGGGGCAAACTGCAACCGAGGTACATGTCCTTAGCGGGAACTGAACCTGGGTCTCTCTGGACCACAGGCTGATGCTCTAACTGCTGAGCCAAACCGGCCAGGGCGTAATTGAGTCTTAATTGCTGTTGGCATGTCAGTGGGAGGGATTTACTCAGACTTATCAGCTGCAAGGACTGACTGTGCCTATTGACCACTGACCTCTGACTACCTTGGAGAATCAGCTATGCAGGGTCCCACCACACAGAGCAAGACTTAATTCAGCAGTGCTCTGGTACCTACCGAGTCCACTCCTTGAGTGTGTCACTTGTGGAGGTGGTTGGATGGTGGTGCTTCGACATAGTCTGAAGCTGTCCACTGGGTGTGCTGGCTCAGGAACAAGGTCAGCCACTCCCCTATGTTCTACCCGAGGCTGCCAAGCATAAGCTACAAAGTGATCTGCAGATGGCTGCTTCTTGTGCTGGACTTGGAGGTGCCCAGGAAAGGCCAGACTGTGAAGCAAGGCTGGCTGCTTCTAGTGCCAGGCCTGGGGCCACTTAGTGAGAGGTATGTTTCTCACTGAGGCCAGATGCTGTTTGTTTGAGAGAATTTAGGAAAATCTGAAGCAGGAGCCAAGACCGGCCAATCCTATGGTAACGCCACTGGAAACAGCTTGGGTGGGCCACAAAGTTGGGTGGGGCACCGCCTCAGGGAATCACCAGGGAGGGGCAAACAGTGTGAGCCAGGTTGCTGGAGTCCCAGATATTCTGTCTGCTGACCCCATGGGGAAAAGGCTCAGCAAAGGAACAAAAACCTTGCTAATGTCTATTTGGGAGAAAGCTGCTTCTCCAGCTCTCGCCTGCCCGTGTGTCTCTGGTGCCATTCAAGCTGTCTCCCCCACACTGGAGCTTGGAGGGAGTGAGTCTGAGTAAGTTGGTGTAGGTGCCCTTTAAGAAGAACTGCCTGGGACTCTAGAAACCTCAGCTTCACTTCCCACTATCTTTTATTGTCAAAAGTTATGCGGACTTCTCTTCCTGACACTGCAACCCTGAGCTGGGGGGCCTGGTGTGGGACCGAGACCTCTCACTCCTCAGGGATGACCTTCATAGCTGAGGTATCCCTCTTGATTTTTATGTGCCACATATGGTTGTGCGACCAGTCCGTCTGCACCTCCGCCCCTCCTACCAGTCTTGATGTGGCTTCTTTAATTTTGTAGTTGTAGGACTTCCATTCAGCTCGATTTCATGCAGTTCTGAATGATGGTTGTTGTGTAGTTTAGTTATAATTTAAATGCGGTTGTGGGAGGAGGTGAGTACTGTATTTACTTACACTACCATCATTACCGGAAGTCGGGATTATGGATTTTATTTATCTTTGCAAACAATTGATTTTGTGCTTTGCTAATGCTTTTTTTTGTTTGTTTGTTATTGCTCACCTCAGGATATTTTTCGACTGATATTATTATTATTATTATTTTAATCCTCATCAGAGAATATTTTTTCATTGATTTTTATTTTTCTTTATTGATTTGAGAGAGAGAGGAAGAGGGAAAGAGAGGTAGAAACATCAATGAGAGAAAACATTGATCAGCCGCCTCCTGCATGCCCCCCACTGGGGATTTGGCCTACCACCTGGGCATGTGCTCTGACCGGGAATCGAACTGGTGACCTTTTAGTGCATGGATAGATGCTTAATCCCTAAGCCACACCAGCCAGGCCCATTTTTTTTTTTTTTTTTTTTTTTTTTTTTTTTAGATAGAGTGGAAGGGAGGGGGTAAAGAGAGAGAGAGAAAGAAAGAGAAAGAGAGAAAAGTCAGTGTGAGAGAGACACATTGATTGATTGCCTCTCCAAGGACCCCAACCAGGGCTGGGGATCTAACTGCTACCGAAGTAAGGTCTCTTGATTGGAAATGAACCCAAGACTCTTAGGTGTGAAGGCTGGTGCTCTAACTGCTGAGCCAGATTGGCTAGGGCTTTGCTGATACTTTTTATTGTATATTATTTTTATTTTGTTCATTTGCTCTTATTCTTCTATTATTTGAGTTTACTTTGTTGTAGGTCTCTCATTCTTTGGGTCTAATTTGTATTTGCATTTGCTCTCCTGAGTTTGTATGATTGTTCTCCCTTTCTTTATTTAAAATTAAAAAAAAAATTTTTTTATCCTCACCCGAGGACTTTTTTTTTGCATTTATCTTCAGATAGAGCAGGAGGGAGAAAGGGAGGGAGAGAAAAAGAAACATCAATGTGAGAGAGACATATCAAGTGGTTGCCACCCACAGGACCCCAACCGAGGCTGGACAAACTACAACCAAGGTATGGGCCCTTAGCAGGAACCAAGCCCAGGACTCTCTGGTCCGCAGGCTGACGCTCTAACCACTACGCAAAACTGGCCAGGGCGTTCTCCCTTCTTTCTACACATTCCAAAACAATTTTCCAGAAGTACCCAGGGTTTTGTTTGTGTTTATATTTGTTTTAATTAGGAGAATAAATTAGGAGGAAAGAAGTAGCGATGGTAAAAGTTGTCATCTTTTAGCACTAGCCTTCAACCCCATTACCAGCTTTACTTAATATCATAACATACCCTGATAGGCAAGATTATCCAGTGCAGTTTGTAACTTTTACTTTTTTTCACTCTGTTGCAGGACCCGTTGGGGCCCAGCCCCTACTCATGGTACCCAGAAGACCTGGCTATGGCACCATGGGCAAACCCATTAAATTGCTGGCTAACTGTTTTCAAGTTGAAATCCCAAAGATTGATGTCTACCTCTATGAGGTAGATATTAAACCAGACAAGTGTCCTAGGAGAGTGAACAGGTAAGAATCATGAAGACATGGAGATTTTTTGCAGTTTGTATTTGTCTTTTTATCTTGTATATCCAGATAACAACGGTAATGTCTAATAGTTTGACCAAGAACACGTGGTAATTTGGTTTTTATTTATTTAATTCTATTTTTAAAATTAATTTATTTTTTATGACAGATGTCATGATAATTTGTTTTGAAATTGATTGTAATTCAGAGATTTGATGGTAGATGAAATCTTCCAACAACTTGAAATTTTTCCATTATAACATGAATTCATATGTACTTTCTGTGATGATAGAAAAGGTCCAAGTCATATTTATTTATTCATTTATTTATTTAATCCTCACCTGAGGACATTTTTGCAATTATCTTCAGATAGAGCGGGAGGAAGAGAGAGAAAGAAACATGTGAGAGAGACACATCGAGTGGTTGCCACCCACACCACCCCAACCCGGGCCAGGGACAAATTACATCCGAGGTACATGCCATTAGCAGGAACCGAACCTGGGACTCTCTAGTCCGCGGGCCAACGCTCTAACCGCTGAGCTAAACGGGCCAGGGCCCAACTCATTTTTAGATGCTTTTAAAATCATACTGAACATCTTTTCCTTTGCTTTTATTTCCCTTCCCCTGCCCCTTTATTTACTCTTCTTTTTTATTTTTTTAAATCCTCACACGAGGATGTTTTTCCATTTTTGTTCAGATAGAGTGGAAGGGAGGGAGAGAGAGAGAGAAACATCTATGTGAGAGAGACACATCTATTGGTTGCCTCCTGCACGACCCCGACCAGGGATGGGGACTGAACCGCAACCAATGTACGTTCCCTTGACTGGAATTGAACCCACAACTCTTTGGTCTATTGGCTGACACTCTAACCTCTGAGCCAAACCAGCCAGGACTAAATATTTACCCCTTTTCTAATGTTCCTTTTAAGTTGATGGTAGTGGTAGAGACAGTGGTTGTCATGGCTTCATGCTTTCTGTTCTCCTGATCCTCAACTACTTCTTTTTTACTTTGTTTGTTGTTGTTAATCCTCACTCTGTATTTTTCTATTTATGTTCAGATAGAGTGGAAGGGAGGGAGATAGAGAAACATCAGTATCAATTGGTTGCCTTCCGCACAACCCCAACCAGGGCCAGGGGTCGAACCTGCAACCCAGGTAGGTGCTCTTGACCGGTAGTCGAACCCATGACTCTCCGGTCTGAGGGCTGACCCTCTAACCACTGAACCAAATTGGCCAGGGCTGTTTCTTACTCTTATATGAGAGCAAGTACATATAGTATGTAAAGAATTTTCAATTTGCTTCAGTACCTTCTTCTCTCACGTTCCCCAAATACTCTATATGTGTATATGGCTGTGGTTTAGGTAATACAGGGAATGTGAAAGGAAATTATGATGTGGTGTAATCCCAAAAAGAAGTTAGTAAAAAAAAAAAAATACTTATGGACAAAACATTTAGAAAATAATGATACTGAACATTTTGGTTTGTAGTATCAAATATTCCAGGCTTTTCTTATTCAATAGATACTATTAAGAGCCTTTGTTTAAGATAGGTGAGTACACCTGAAATGTATCTAATGTTGTAAATCAGTGTTACCTCAGTTTTTAAAGAAGACATAGATGGTTCTTTCTGTCAAGAAATTTGTAATTTAGTAGAGATAAGACACATGAGATATATGAAGTAAGAAACCGATAACACGAAAAACATGAATGTTATAATTAACATGTAATGTAGTGTTCTTTCTGAGGTCAGGAAGGGAATTGTGGAGTATTACATGTGGAAGAATCTAAGAGATCAGCTAATCAGGCACCTTTTCTTTTTTCTTTTAATCCTCACCCGGGGACATTTTTTCCATTTTTTGTTCAGATAGAGTGGGAGGGAGAGAGAGGAAGAGAGAGAGAAACATCGATGTGAAAAGGACACATCGAGTGGCTGCCACCCGCACGACCCAACCAGGGCAGGGGACAAACTGCAACCGAGGTACGTGCCCTTAGCAGGAACTGAACCTGGGTCTCTCTGGACCGCAGGCCGACGCTCTAACCACTGAGCCAAACCGGCCAGGGCCACCTTTTCTTTTTTTAATCCTCACCTGAGGATATGTTTATATCGATTTTATTTTATTTATATTTTAATACCCAAGCGAGGATATTTTTCCATTGATTTTTAGATAGAGTAGAAGGGAGGGAAGGAGAGAGAGAAAAACATTGATATGAGAGGGACATCAGTTGATTGTCTCCTGCACCACCCTAACTGGGGCCAGGGATCAAACCTGGAACCCAGGTATGTGCCCTTGACCAGGAATCAAACCTGTGACCCTTCGGTTCAAGGGCCAATGCTCTGATTGTGAGCCAAACCAGCCAGGGCTGTTTTTATTGATTTTGGAGAGAGAAGAAGGGAGAGGGAGAGAGAGAAACATCAATCAGTTCCCTCCTTTTCACACCCTGACCAGGGATCAAACCCACAACAATTCAGTGTATAGGACAATGCTCCAACCAAATGAGCCACACCGGCCAGGGCTGATACCCTTTTTTTTTTTTAATCCTCACCCGAGGACATTTTTCCATTTTTTTGTTCAGATAGAGCGGGAAGGAGAGAGAGGAAGAGAGAGAGAAAGAAACATCGACGTGAAGGGACACATCGAGTGGCTGCCACCCGCACAACCAACCAGGGCCGGGGACAAACTGCAACCGAGGTACTTAGCGGGAACCGAACCCGGGTCTCTCTGTACCGCAGGCCGACGCTCCAACTGCTGAGCCAAACCAGCCAGGGCGGCTGATACCCTTTTTAATAGCTGAAATTTAGAAAGGTTAAGAGACTTACTCAAGAATACACATTTCTAGTTGCAAAAATGAGGCTAGAATTCCAGAATCCTAACTTGATAGTCATTAAGAAATATTTGTAAAGCAAGAAGAAAAGGCATTTAGTTCAGCTAAAACAATTGGTAGAATTGTAGATAGCTGTCGCAAAAGAACAGTTTTTATTTTTTTTTAAATATTTTTATTTACTTTTAGAGAGAGAGGAATGAGAGAGAGGGAAACATTTATCAATTGCCTCCTGCACGTCCACACCAGGGATCAAGCCCAAAACCTGGGCATTTGCCTTAACCAGGAACGGAACTGGCAACCTTTTGATGAACAGGCCAACACCCAACCAACTGAGCCATACCGGCCAGGGCTAAAAAGAACACTTTTTAATGAGGAGATAGCACTATTGATGGATGAATGGATAAAGAATATCTGTCAAGCCCTGGCCGGTTTGGCTCAGCAGTTAGAGCATTGGCCTGCGGTCCAGAGAGACCCGGGTTTGATTCCCGCTAAGAGCACATACCTCGGTTGCAGTTTGTCCCCGGCCCTGGTTGGTTGTGCGGGTGGCAACCACTCAATATGTCCCTTTCATATCGATGTTTCTCTCTCTCTGTCTTTCTCTCTCTCTCTCTCTCGCTGTTCCTCTCTCTCCCTCACTCTACCTGAACAAAAAATGGAAAAATTTCTTCGGGTGAGATTTAAAAAAAAGATTATCTGTCTAGATAGATAGATGGATAGATACAGAATGGAAAACTACTCAGCTATGAAAAGTAAAAATCTTGCCATTTGTGAAAACGTGGATGGACCTTGAGGGAATTTTGCTAAATTATATAAGTCAGACAGCCCTGGCCGGTTTTGCTCAGTGGTTAGAGCATCGGCCTGTGGACCAGAGAGTTCCAGGTTCAGTTCCCGCTAAGAGCACGTACCTCAGTTGCAGTTTGTCCCTGGCCCCGGTTGGGGTCATGTAGGTGGCAACCAGTCAATGTGTGTCTCTCTCACATTGATGTTTCTCTCTCTCTCTTTCCCCCTCTTTCCCTCCCGCTCTATCTGAAAATAAATGCCAAAATGAAAAAATAAATAAGTCTGACATAGATAAATGCTATATAGTTTTACTTATATATGTAATCTAAAAATAGCATAAATAAACTTTACACCTTGTTCATAATATTGACTTGATTTTATATCAACATCTGCAAAACTTATTCCCCTTATTTTCTTCAAAAGATTAGCTTTCTGAACTTTTTTGCAATATTACTGCATAACTACATTAGTCAGTAAAGTTGTTGGTAGGCTTCTGAAATTACTTCAGTTCCTATAATTCAACAACTGGAATTCTAAAAGTTAGAAGGAGCTAGATAGAACTTTACAGTTCCTCTTTCAGTATTAGCTAAGCAGTTATGAGCCAAAATGCAGCAGTATTTAAGTCAACACATACGAAGTTTCTCTTGTCCATATGCCACATGCTCAAATATTTGGCAGTATGGCATTAATCATAATAGCAGAATGATGTATTGTAGCCAAATTTTCACTTTAATCAGAGGAGTTTTCTTGGACAAAAATATCCAGGAAATGCTTGTGAATCTTTTTGTGAGTCAGCTTCTCTACTTCAGACTTCCTGTCTGTTGATTTTCTTTTTCTTTCCTCACTCCTTTGTGTTTCGTTTCTTTCTGTTTAATGATTTTGTTTGTTTGTTAATCCTCACCCGAGGATAGTTTTTCCTCTGATTTTTTAGAGAGAGTGGAAGGGAGCAAAGAGGAGAGAGAGAGAAACAAGAATAAATATTGATGTGAGAGACACATCGATTGGTTGCTTCCCACACGTGTCCCAGCCCTGGTGATTTAACCTTCAATCCAGGTATGTGTCCTTGACCAGGAATCAAACCCAAGACCCTTTGGTCTGCAGGCTAACACAAGCCAGACTGGCCTAATGATTCCTGCTTTTGTTTAGGGAGGAAGATGTGGTACATGATGTATCTGAGCTGAATAATTGCCCAGTGGGCCAGGGGAAAGAATAATTCATATAGAGAGAGCATGAGCAAAAGTAAGACATGTTTACATAACAGAAGTAGGCCAGTATAAATAGAATAGCTAGAGCCTGAAAAATCAGCTAAGAGTACATTATAAAGGATTTTAAATCCATGCTAAGGCCTGTGAATTCAGAAAGAACCATTGGAGGCTTATGAGCAAATGAGGAGCATCTATCTGTATTTAAAAACATAGCTAATGGCAGTGTAGAGGATGAATGAGAGAAGAGAAAGACCAATCCTGGAGAACATTTCCAAGGCTGTTGTAGTAGTCTAGTTGACTGATCTTCAAACTTTTGATCACATATTGCCATTAATTAAAATGCACTTAATAGATAAATAAATACAGATACATGTTAAAAATTTTTAATTTATAGACGTGTATTATTAGTCTAACATATTAACTATAGAAAAATTGAAGGTGAAAAACAGTATTTTGAAATAAACTCTTCAAGAATATATTTAATAATTTGAAAAGTTCAGATTAATGCCCCAAAAACTTGACTGGATATAGGCCACACACTTGAACTAAAATAAGTTGTAATGTGCTGAAAATGAATGAATGAGTGAGAGTTCACTGTTAATTCCTATATTGCAGAGCTCTCATTATTCTGTTAGGATTCCTGGTATACTATATGACACACCAGGAATCCTAAGTGAGGGATTGGTGTCAATCCATATTCAAATTGTTAGATGAAACGAATATAAAAACTTTTTTTCCCTTATGCTTCAGCATACCCCTAGCACTTCTGGTACCTACTTTTTAGATTAGTTGGTAGTGTGTTCTAAAACTTAACTAACAGCAGTGAAGAGAGGGCTTAGTTGATTTAGAAGAATGAATAATTTAGGTGTGTAAGGAAAGGGAAGAGATAAGAATGGCTTCATAGTCCCTATCTTGTATAATGGTGATGGCTTTGACAGAAATACAGATGGTGAAAGGACCAAGGGTTTTATTTTCTGTTTTGGATATTTGGATGTTGGAATATATAAAAAGCGCCAAAATGGAGTTCGGTAGGTTATTGAAAATAAGTGGCTAAAGCTCAGGAGATAAGTCAAGATGGAGATTGAGATTTGAGACCTCAGCATATAGGTAGGTGATAGTTCATAGGGAAAGTGAGTAGAGTCAAGATAAGAGGACTGAGAATTGATCTCTGGGGATACTGTTGTTTCAGGTTTGCCAGTGAAGACACTTAAGAGACTGAAAAGAGCCTTGGCCAGTTTGGCTCAGTGGTTAAAACGTCAGCCTGTGGACCAAAGAGTCTCAGGTTAGATTCTTGTCAAGGGCACGCACCTCAGTTGCGGTTCAGTTGTTGGCCCTGGTCAGGGTTGTGTTGGAGGCAACCAGTCAATGTGTCCCTCTCATGTAGATGTTGTGCACTCCCCCCCCCCCCCGCCCCTGGCCTGAGAATAAATGGGAAAGTATTCTCAGGTGAGGATTTAAAAAAAAAGAGAGACTGAAAAGGTAGGAAAACCAGGACAAAGTAGAGGTTTTTAGAGAAGTAAGGCAAGGATCTTGATATTCAAGGATAATCACAGTGGCAAATGCTAAAAGAAGCTGAATGTAAAGGCTGAAAGAGACCATGTCTATTAAGAAGTCAGTGGTAGTCAGAGGGAGATGTGTTCTAGAGGAGAGTTGTTAGTGTAAGCCAAATTGAGTTAAAAATTTATTTCTTGCCCAGCCAGTATGACTCAGTGGTTGAGTGTCAACCCATGCACCAAGAAGAGGTCACGGTCAGGGAACATGCCCAGGTTGTGAGCCCAATCCCCAGTGGGAGGCAAGGAGGAGGCAGCCAATCGATGTTCTCTCTCTCATTGATGTTTATCTCTCTCTCTCCCTTCATCTCTCTCTCAAATCAATAAAGGAAAAAAATTTTATTTCTCAGTCTAAAGTAATCTGTCAGTTATTTGTGAACGCTAGAAATGTTGACTACACTAGGTTAGCTAATGTGGTTATATAAGATTATGAAAGAATTCACACCCATGTGAAATGACTATGAAGATAGAAAATAGTACAATGCTCTAGTGTACTATAGATTTTATATTATAAAGCATTAAAATTTTGATCTAAAGTGTAACGCCTTTCTACTTTGTATTTTTTAAACTTTATCTTGATTTCAAATACATTAATTGGCTACCTTCTCTGCTACTTACTACAGAATTATGAAGATAAATCAGAGATTGGAAGGATACAAGGACAGACTGCCAACTGTTTTAGTTGTGTTTTATAAACCTCTTGGTTATTTTAGTATCTTGTTATACCTTAGCAATCTTTATTCTTTCTGTCTGTATAGTGACAGATTAATTTATTATACCTGTGAATACTAAACAAATGTGTATAGTTACTATAGGGGGAAAACATTATTTTATGTCTTCAGCTATAGACTAGAATAATTCCCATTCTCTCTTGTGGGAGCACAGAATTAAGGGGTACTTAAAAATGAGATAAAGATGGATATTTATGACCTTATAGTAACAATTAACAGAAAAAGAATTTCTTATTGTTTTACATTAAAGTTTCCCTCCCCTACCTTTTTTCTGCTCTGTGAGTCAGGTGGTAAAGTGGAATTTCTGAAACCAACATTAAATTTTACTTTGTAGTCAGTGATAGTTGTCAGAGGGGAGGAGGGTTGGGAGCTAAGTGAAAAAGGTGAAGGGATAAAGAAAAGAAAAAAAGACACAAACTATATGGTAATTGCCAGAGGGAAAGGGGGTGGGGGCAAGTTAAAGAGGGGCAAAGAGGGGATAAATTGTGGCAGAAAGAGACTTGACTTTAGGTGGTGAATGCATGATGCAGTATGCAGATGCTGTGTTATATAGAATTTTAATTGCTGTATGGTTTTATTAATGCCACCCCAATAAATTCAATAAAAATAAATAAATATATAGAAAATAAAATGAGAGGGGAACAAGGAGTACGCTAGAGAAAAATCAGAGCCAAAAGAAGGCAGTAATGGAGTAACTGAGGAACAATAAACATATAAGACAGAAAAACAAAATAAATAAATAAATTTTACTTTACATTTTGTGCACCAAAACATGATGGAGTAAAAAATCTTGGTACCAGAATGTAGGAAGTAGTGGTTGAGGTAGGGGATCGGTGAGGTAGGCTGTAGCTCTTTGTAAGACCTGACATAACTCAGGTATGTTCCATTTTTGTAGTAATCACCAGATGTTCTCATGCATTTAAAAACTTTACCCTGATATTCTACAAATGCATCAGATTATACTCTACAATTATTCTTTTCTCCTCAGACTAAGGTTATTAGTAAAAGGAAGCCACTAAAAATTATTTAGCAGTTCTTATCCTTATTTACTCAGATTTTCTTTTCCAAATTGCTTTCCTAAGTATTGTTTTAGAAGTTAAAATTTATGTATTTTGGTTATTGTGGTTTTACTTTTTATTATAAGCTAAGAAGCTGACTTAACAATATACACTTATATATTGTGCTAAAATTTTTATATTTGAATTAAAGATCAAAGAGCCCTTCCCCTGTCCATTGTTACATACTCCACAACTACAATATTGAGAAAATGTAGTTCATAGTTTTTGTTAATTGATACAAATGCATCGCAATGTATCATTTGGGAAGACTTTAGTACTTCAGTATGATTTTTGAGGTAGATTTTTGAGATAATTTTACTTAAAATTTTTTTTTCACTATGTTTTGCTCCAGTTATTTATTTAGTTATTTTTATCCTCACCCAAGGACATTTTTCCATTTTTTGTTCGGATAAAGTAGAAGGGAGAGAGAGAGAAACATCAACGTGAAAGGGATACATTGAGTGGCTGCCTCCCGCACAACCCAACTGGGGCCGGGGACAAACTACAACCGAGGTACGTGCCCTTAGTGGGAACCGAAGCCGGGTCTCCCTGGACCGCAGGCCGATGCTCTAACTGCTGATCCAAACCAGCCAGGGCTACTTAAATTTTTATGTAAATGTAATGTAACACACACTTGCTTTTTCCCTCCCAAAGTATTTTCACTAATACCCCATTTGGTCCTTGTTAACAGCCACAAGACTATTACCTCATTTTTATTGATAAAGGAACTAAAGTCAGAGAAGCCAAGTAACTCTTATAACAACTTAGTGACAGAGTGAGACTAAAAACCTGTGTCTGCACCCCGGCCAGTTTGGATCAGTGGTTAGAGTGTCGATCTGCCAACCGATGAGTCTCAGATTTGATTCTGGTTAAGGGGACATACCTCAGTTGCGGTTCGTCCCCGGCCCTGGTTGGGGTTGTATGGAAGGCAGCCAGTTGGTGTGTCCCTCTCACATCGATGTTTCTCTCTCTTCTTCACACTCTATCTGAAGATAAATGGAAGAATATCTTTGGGTGAAGATTTAAAAAAAACAAAAACACAAAAAACCTGTGTCTACTTATTTATTCTCCAGTATCTATGTTACCACATATTTTAAAGTTTTCTCAAATTGGCCATTCTCTATTCAAACTTTCTTCATAATGTAATGAGTACCTTTGCTACTATAGCTGACTAGATGACCAGGTAAATTACTATTTTAGAGAGTTTTATCTCTATTTACACATGCCTGCCTAATGAACATTCTATTAAACTACCCTTCGCCACAGTATCTTTTGAGATAAGAAATGAATATTTGAGGTACCTAGATTTGTCAGTTTGTTAACTTGCTTTACTAACGTTTCATTGAAAGTCTAAAAATGTCAATAACTTTCTATTAGTGAGAGATTAAGATGAAGAAACATAATAAATGAAGGTCCTCATAAAAGCTTATTCCCTTTGAAGCATAGGTTTTAGCAGGTTTTTTTTTTTTTTAAATCCTCACCTGAGGACATTTTTGCACTTATCTTCAGATACAGCAGGAGGGAGAGAGGGAGGAAGAGAGAGAGAGAAACATCAATGTGAGAGAGACACATTGAGTGGTTGCCACCCACACAACCCCAACTCTGGGGCTGGGAACAAACTGCAACTGAGGTACGGGCCATTAGCGGAAACCAAACCTGAGACTCTCTGGACCAAGGGCTGACTCTCTAACCGCTGAGCCAAACTGGCCAGGGCGATTTTAGCAGTTATGAACGCAAAGCAGTTTAATGTTAAAATTGTCCAGTATATATAGAATTCTAATTCCATTTCATTAACTTTCCAAAGCCTTAAGTTCTAATCAGTGTTTGTGTAATTATATCTTAAAGAAGTTTCTGTATCTGATGCCATGATAAAATCTGCTATGCTTCATTATTTGATATTCTTGTAATTAAAATTTTACTGTTAGAAGGGATTGCAAAGATTATTTATTTCAATCTTCTAGTTAGTATCTTCCTTGACATAACTGTTCTTTAAACAGTTCTAGCAAGGACAGAATCAAATAACTTGTGATTAGGAAATGATAGAAATTTTTGTTCGAAAAATCAAGCTCCTTATATTTTTCCAGCTATTTGTCCTAGTTCTTCGTCCCATACAATATAGATTTTCTACTCAGTTTTTCACATGACACTCCATCAAAATAGCCAAAGACTTCTATAATTTCCTTTGAGTCATTTCTATTCCAGACTAAAACTCTTTAGTTTGATTTATTTTTACTCATATTACATGAGTTTCTTTTAGGATTACCTTCTGGTTATGTTTCATTTTTTAGGATCTTAAATTTTCCAAAATTGAATAGGGTACTCCATAATGTGAAATGACCAGTATAATGTATGATGAGATAGTTTACCTCCCTTATACTGGGTAATTAAATATATGCAACCTGAGTTCTTTAATTTTGAGGAAGCTACATCACACTATTAGCTCATTCTAGATTTGTAGTCACCCAGAGTGCCTTTCCACAAGAGCAGTAGATAAGTTCAGGTGCTCTAATTTGTTCTTTTTACAGTTGAACGTTTCAAACACAAGTGTTTAGATTTTATAATTGTCCTTAATATGTTTCATCTTCATTGAATTCAGTTTGTCAGTAGCTTTTAACACACTAATTTGTTTTTAGCATACTAGTCATGTCTCCCAAGTATGTGTCATTTGGGTTTTTTTTTTTTTAATCCTTACCCAAGTATATTTTTCCATTGATTTTTAGTATAGAATAGAAGAGGAGGGGGTTGGAGGAGAGAAAGAAAGAGAAACATCGATGTTAGAGAGACACATTGATTGGTTGCCTCCCACAAGACCCCCACTGGGGCTGGGGATCTAACCTGCAACCCAGGTACATGCCCTTGACTAGGAGTCAAACCTGTGACCATTCGGTGCACAGTACGACATGCTAACCACTGAGCCACACCAGCCACGGCAGGAAAGTCTTACTTAAAACGTCAAAAGCATGAAATCATAAGGTGAAAAAAAATTAATTTGATGATACAACATTACGAATTTTATTTCAACAAATACATGAAACATTTTGGGGAAGATATTTGCAATAACTCAACCTGTTGATGAATTAATATTGAGAATATCGACTTCTGGTCAAGATGGTGGCGTAGGTAAATGCAGTATCACATCCTCCCACAACCACATCAAAATTACAACTAAACTACAGAAAAACCATCATTCAAAACTGCCTGAAATCAAGCTGAATGGAAGCCCTACAACTGTGGCAGCCACATCGAGACTGGTAGGAGGGGAGGAGGCGGAGGGGCTGGTCCCACGCCCACATGTGGCGGAGATAAAAATCAGGAGGATACCTCGGCTGGGAAGGTCCTCCCTGAGGACTGAGGGGTCCCCCTCCCACACCAGGTGCCCCACTCAGGGTTCCAGTACCAGGAAGAGAAATCCCCATAACTTCTGGCTGGAAAAACCACTGGGAACAGAGACTTAGGAAGGCTGAGGCGCCTGAAGCCCTAGGCAGCAACTCTTAAAGGGCCCACGCACGGACTTAATCAGACTCACTCCCTCTAAGCTTGGAGGGGAGGCAGCTCGAGGGGCGCCAGAGACAAACAGGGAAGAACTGAGCTGTTTGGCATTGGAGTGAGGGCTGGAGAGGGAGCTTTCTCTGGGACAAATGTGCTGTCAGAGGCCTTTGTTCCTTTGGTAAGCCCTTCCCTGGGGTGCCAGACAGCCGCCATACCTGGGACTCCAGCAACCAGGCTCCCACTGGTTGCCCTGCCCTGGTGATTCCCTGAGGCCTTACTTCATCCAACTTTCAGGCCCACCCAAGCTGTTGCCAGTTGCTTAACCATAGGATTGGCCTGTCTTGGATCTTGCTTCAGGTTTTCCTAAATTCTTTCAAACAAGCAGCATCTGGTCTTAGATAGCCCCATACCTCTCGTTAAGTAATACACAGAAACAAACACAGGGAGGCAGCCAAAATGAGGAGACAAAGAAACAGGTCCCAAATGAATGAACAGGAAAAGAACTAAATGAAATGGAGATAAGCAACCTAACAGATGCTGAGTTCAAAGTACTGCTTACAAGGATGCTCAGTGAACTTAGTGAGGGCCTCAAGAGCATAAAAAAGGACCAGTCAGAAATGAAGGAGGCACTAACTGAAATAAAGAATAATTTACACAGATTCAATAGTAGAGTAGGTAAAGCCAAGAAGCAAACCACTGATTTGGAATATAAGGAAGCAAAAAACACCCAATCAGAACAGCAAAAAGAAAAAAGAATCCAAAAAAATGAGGAGAGTGTAAGGAGCCTCTGGGACAACTTCAAGTGTGCCAACATTCGCATCTTGGGGGTGCCACAAGGAGAAGAGAGAAAACAAGAAATCAAAAACCTATTTGAAACAATAATGGCAGAAAACTTCCCTAACTTGGTGAAGGAAACAGACATAAAGTCCAGGAAGCACAGAGTCCCAAACAAGATGAACCCCAAGAGGCCCACACCAAGACACATCATTATCAAATTGCAAAAGGTTCAAGACAAAGAGAGAATCTTCAAAGCAGTTAGTAATCTACAAGGGAGTTCCCAAAAGACTGTCAGATGATTTCTTAAAAGAAACTTTGCAGGCCAGAAGGGAGTGGCAAGAAATATTTAGAGTGATGAAAAGCAAGAACCTACAACCAAGATTACTCTATCCTGCAATGCTGTCATTTAGAATCGATGGCCATATAGAGTTTCCCAGACAAGAAAAAGTTAAAGGAGTTCATCACCACCAAACCGTTATTATATGAAATGTTGAAGGGTCTTTTTGAAGAAAAAGTTAAAATATATGAACAAACAAAATGGCAATGAATATATCTATTGACAATTGAATCTACAAACGAACAGGCAGAACAGAAACATTCTCATAGAAATGGAGAACATTTTGTTGGTTGCCACTTGGGAGGGGGGTTGGGGGAATGGGTGAAAAAGGTGAAGGGATTAAGAAGTACAAATTGGTTGCTAGACTGACAAACCTCAAAGGGAAGGGGGTGGGGGGGTGGGGGGGTGGGAAGAAATAAACCTAAGAACTTACATGCATAACCAATGGACACAGACAACAGTGTGGGAAAAAGCGGGAGGGGGGTGAAGGGGGTCAATGGGGGAAAAATGAGGAACATCTGTAATACATTCAACAATAAACATAAATAATAATAATTTTGAGAATATCAAAGAAACTTCTTCAATTTAACAAGAAGACTGGGATCCCAACAGAAAGATGAGCAAAGGAAATGGAAGTCACAAAAGACGAATAGACACATGAAGTAATGCTCAAATTCATTATAATAAGAAAAGTCTCAATTAAAACAATCTTTTAGTTTTACCCACTAGACTAGCAAAAATTAGACATCAAAGCTGGGTAATGCCAAATCTTGTCTGGGATATAGAAAAAAGGAATCTCCAGGAGTATAGATTAGTGTAGCCATTCTGGAGAGCAGTTTGGCAGTTCCTCATTTAGTTGATAAAATTCACTTGGACCTAAGAGTTCTGTTCCTGGATATATAACCAGAGATTAATTCTCACACAGGTTCCTAGGGGGACATAGAAGAAGATGATTGCATTGCAGCATTGCTTTTGGTGACTGGCAGTAAAAGAGACTCTGAGCTGGGAGAGTGAATGGACAACATGGGGAGTTCTTTGCATCAATCAGAAACAGGGAACTAAATTTCCCATAGTAATGTGAATTGATTTTTTTTTTTTATCCTCTCCAGAGGACATTTTTGCATTTATCTTCAGATAGAATGGGAGGGAGAGCAGGGGGACGAGAGAGAGAGGGAAACATCAATGTGAGAGAGACACATCAACTGGCTGACACCCACACGACCACAGCCGGGTCGGGGACAAACTGCAACCTAGGTACGTGTCCTTAGTGGGAACCAAACCCGGGACTCTGGTCCGTAGGCTGATGCTCTAACTGCTGAGCCAAACTGGCCAGGGCTCGTGAATTAATTTTAAAACCTACTGCAAAGGGTAAAGGTAGGAATACATACACACAGAAGAATGTTTATCAAACACATTAGACGAAATAACTACAGTGATACCTCGGTTCTCGAACGCCTCGGTTTTCGACCAAATCGGTATTCGACCAGGAGATTCGAGAAACTTGTCTCGGAATCCGAACAAATATTTGGAACTCGAACTTCCGAGATGAGCCGAGTTGAGCCGAATGGCGTTCATTCGGCCCAGCGCGCCTTGCTTGCGTCATCAGTGTGAGTGCAGAGAGAGAGTCACGCTTTGTGGAGTCACGCTTTCCTATTGGTTTCATTGCTTCGGTTCTCGAACAATTCGGTTCTCGACCGTCCTCCTGGAACGAATTATGTTCGAGAACCGAGGTATCACTGTAATGGGGGTAAGGAATAAATCTGGAAGCAAAGAAATCAGTTAGTTAGAGGAGGGGGTTGCCCTGGCTGGTGTGGTTGGTTAAGGTTCCTCCATTGCACCCAAAGGTCACCATGTTGATTCCTGGTCAGGGTACATACACAGATTGTGGGTTTGGTCCCCGGTCAGCGTGCACACGTGTGGGAGATAGCCCGTCGATATTTCTCTCTCACATTGATCTCTCTCTCTCTCTCTCTCTCTCCCTCTCTCTCCCTCCCTCCCTCTCTCCCTCCTCTTCTCCCTCTTTCTTCCCCCTCTCTTCTCTCTAAAATAAGTAAAAACAGCCTGGCCGGAATGGCTCAGTGGTTGAACATCAACCCATGCACCAAGAGGTCACTGGTTTGATTTCTAGTCAGAGCACCTGCCTAGGTGTCTGGCTCAGTCCTCAGCAAGGGGCATGCAGGAGGCAGCCAATCTATTTTAATGTTTCTCTCTCATCAATGTGTCTATCTCTCTCTTTCTCTCCCTTAGTCTCTCTCTAAAATCAATAAAACTTTGTTTTTAAATGAATCATACTTTAAATGTATAAAAAAATAAATAAAATCAGTAAAAGCATATTTTAAAAAGTTAAATAAAAGAGCCCTGGTTGGTGTGGCTCAGTTGGTTGAGTGTCATCCCATGCACCAAAAGTTCAATTCCCATTCAAGGCACATGCCTGGGTTTCAGGCTCGATCCCCAGTAGGGGGCATGCAGGAGGCAGCTGATCAGTGTTTTTCTCTCATCAGTGTTTCTCACTCTCTCTAAAATCAATTTTTAAAAAAATTTTTTTAAAGAGGGAGTCTTAATAGAGATGAATGATAATAATGTGCCATGAACTGAGGAGTATGATTGACTTAACCTTTTGTACTTGGGGAATAGAAACGGTGTTTGTGGATTCATTTGGCAGTGGTATTTAAGTTGGGTTAGAGAAGAAAAAAATTAAACAAATAGAAAACAAGAAAACATAATTCAGGTACTAGGACATCAGGTTTTAATTTAGGATAGTGGTAACTGGGAATGGAAAGTAAAGGACTGATATAAGAAATACTGCAGAGATGTGGAGTCAGCAACTAATTGGACAAAAAGATGAACCAGGTTTTGAGTCTGGATAAATGGGAAGACAGAAGCACCAATCATTAAAAAGGAATAGTAAACAGGAGGATAATCAGATTTGGTGTGGGGAAGATATGTTGAATTCAGCTTTATACATTCTGTTGGAGGTTCTAGCAGTTCATTGAGGTAGATTGTCCACTGTTAAAACATTGATTAATGATATACTGTGTGCCAATGGAGTACTATGCAGCTGTAAGAAAGAAAGATCTTTTATCCTTTGATACAACATGGAGGGACCTGGAAAGTATTATCCTAAGTGAATCAAGCCAAGCAGTAAAAGACAAATACCACATGATCTCACTTATTTGTGGAATATAATGAACACAACAGTTTGAGGAATAGGGTAGATCCAGAGACGTGGAAGTAGGGTACAGAGTGACAACCCTCAGAAGAGGGGAGGGGGAGAGATAAACCACAGAACTTATATGCATGTACGCATAACCAATGGACATGGATGGACAACAAAGCCGGGGACGGAGTGGGGGGGATGGGAAGGAGGGTGTCAATGGGGTAAAAAAGGAGAAACATCTGTAACTAAAATAAAATAAAATTAATAATAATATACTGTGTGCTAGGCATCAAAGCAGAATATTTTTTATCCCTAAGATATTTTGGCTTTACTATTTTAATCTCCTTCACCATTTTGATCCTTAGAGGGGTTTGCCAGGATTTGGTTAGCTTAAAACTACACCAGTTTACTGTTAAGTAAAAGATGAAAAAATAATCTAAACATCCTGATGAATTAGATCTGTAAAATTTCACCTGACAAACTGGAATTAATGATAATGGCGACAAAAGTAAACTTAAAATGGCAGAAAATCTTTGAAATATGTTTTGTACCTAAAAACTTATCAGTGATTCTAATCTTTGTTGTAAAATTTAGTTTAGAGAAGATGACCTTGAATTAACTAATTTCAGCAAAATAAAAATAGAAACTTTGAGCACGTAGAAAATTGCTCTGGGTATCAAGTCAGCTTAATTATTTTGTTCCAGAAAATGCTTTTTTTCCCCCCTCCTTTCTCTCTCACCTACTCACTTGACTGGGCTAGAATTGAATCTTTTGTATTTTTATTCTTTTAAATGTATTATAAATTATACCAGTATTATAGGAGTATACTTTTATCATAATATATTTAGATTTTTATAAACTAAATAAAAAATCATTCTCTCTGCTTCTCTCTCCAGAGGTAACCACTATATATTTTTTGGTACCTATCCTTCTAGATGTCTTTCCACTGCTTTTACAAAAGATGTGTGTACAAAAATAAATATTGATTCTTGGATATTTGGTATTGTTCTCTCTGTAGTCTTTACTTTTAAAAAAAAATTGTTTTTCTTTATTGATTTTAGAGAAAGAGGAAGTGAGAGGGAGATAGAAATAGAAACATCGATGAAAGAGGTCATCGATTGGTCGTCTCCTATATGCCCCCATTGGGGATTGGGCCCACAACCTGGGCATGTGTCCTGACCGGGAATCAAACCGGTGACCTCTTTGGTGCATGGGTCGACACTCAACTGCAGAGCTACACTGGTCAGACAGTCTTTACTTTTTTTTATTAAAAAAAGTATGTCTTGAATATCTTTCCATGTTGGTATACGGGATAAATATGTTTGCTGGGTAAAAATGGAGCTTTTAAAATATCCTTACTGGCTAGATACTTTGGTTAAGATGTTGGGGGGGTGATTAGAGGATAGGGGTGGTACCTAGGTACAGGTGTGTTTATTACTGTCAAGAATCTCACATTCTAGCCCTGGCCGGTTTGGCTCAGCGGTTAGAGCGTCGGCCTGCGGTCAGAGAGACCCGGGTTCTGTTCCCGCTAAGGGCATGTACTTCGGTTGCAGTTTGCCCCCGGCCCTGGTTGGTTGTGCGGGTGGCAGCCACTCGATGTGTCCCTTTCATGTCGATGTTTCTTTCTCTCTCTCTTCCTCTCTCTCCCTCCCACTCTATCTGAACAAAAAATGGAAAAATGTCCTCCGGTGAGGATTAAAAAAAAAAAAAAAAGAATCTCACATTCTAGTAGAAGTGAAGTATGTAATAACCATAGTGCAATGGAGTAAATGTTCCAATAGATATATTTGCTAGATGCTATTTGAACACAGAGGAAAGAGCATGAACCTCTTTGACAAAGAGAGGTGAACGTGTCAAGTAGTGCCCAGAGAAGATGAAAGGGATTTTAGATCAGTTACTAAGGTTAAATTTTGCAAGTCAACTGTGGCCCAGAATAATTAAGTAATTCACTGAATTCATTCCCTATTTTTTGTGAAATCCTAAGCCATGGTCCTGAAAGCAAAACTTTGATCATGTATGATTATCTTTTAGAATTTTGGCAGTTTTACAGGCCCGTGTGGCTCAGTTGGTTGGAGCATTGTCTCATGCACCAAAGGGTTGCAGGTTCGATTCCTGGTAAGGGCACATGCCTAGGTTGTGGGTTTGATCGCCGATGGGGGCACGTGTGAGAGGCTACTGATCGATGTTTCTCTCTCTCTCTCTCTTTCTCTCTTTCTCTCTCTTCCTCCCTCGCTCCCTCTCTCTTCACCCCTCTCCCCCCACCCTCTCCTCCAAAATAAAAAGGAAAAAAAGGCCAGATAGAATTTTGACAGCTTTAAATAGTCTAAGAAATTATTTTAGTTAAAATTTTTAATTATGTAGAGGATTATATGAATGTATTTTTCTCTTTTTCTAGGGAGGTGGTTGACTCAATGGTTCAGCATTTTAAAGTAACTATATTTGGGGACCGTAGACCAGTTTATGATGGAAAAAGAAGTCTTTACACAGCCAATCCACTTCCTGTGGCAACTACTGGGGTAAGATATGTGTTCTTTTTTTTAGAAAGCTTTACTTTTGCAATGTCTCCTTTTCACTGCATTTATTAATCATTTTATTTCAGTATATTTATGTGTGTGCATCATTTATCTTTTTTAACGTTTAATTTTGAAATAATTTCAAACATACAGAAAAGTTTTAAGAATCATGTAGAGAACTCATGTTTACCCTTTAGCAGACTCACCAGTGTTCGTAACATTTGCCACATTTGTTTTAACGTTCTTGTTCTTTCCTTTGCTGTCTCTATATCTATAGATACAGCTATATCTATCCATCTATCTATCTATCTTATCTATCTATCTATATAACATACTTATTTTTTATAAACCATTCAAGAGGAGGTTACATACATTATGCTTTTTCATATGTTTAGAATCAGTACAGTTATCACTTTCACTAAATTTTACATTGATGTATGGTATTTTTGTCTAATTAACACCCATATTCCAGTTTTGTCATTTATTCTAATGATGTCCTTTAGCATTTTTTTCCTTTTAATACAGAATCAAGTCCAGGTTCATGTTTGTATTTAGATATCATGTTTGTCTTGTTCTCTTTATTCTGAAACAATTCCCCAGTCTTTTCTTCTTTCTTTCATGGCATTAACATGGTTGAAAATTGCAGGCAAATTATTTTTTAGTTATATTTTAGTTATACTTTAGTCCCTCAGTCTGAGTTTGTCTGATGCTTTCTCTTTATTAAATTCTGATTAAGCATTTTTTGCAGGAATTAATATAATTGTTCTTTCTTTATCAGTGTATCATATCAAGAAATATAGTATGGCCCTGGCCAGTTTGGCTCAGCAGTTAGAGTGTCTGCCTGCGGTCCAGAGAGACCCGGGTTCGGTTCCCACTAAGGGCACGTACCTTGGTTGCAGTTTGTCCCCAGTCCTGGTTGGGTCGTGCGGGTGGCAACCACTCAATGTGTCACTTTCACAGGGATGTTTCTCTCACTCTCTCTCTCTCCCCCCCCCCCCCCACTCTATCTGAACAGAATATCAAAAAATGTCCTCAGGTGAGGATAAAAAAAAGAAACAGAGTATGTATTGTTCCATTAATGATGATATTAACTTGGATCACTTAGTTAAAGTTGGTATCTGCCAGGTTTCTCCTGTCAACTTACTCTTTTTCTCTTCGCTTTTGTGGGGGAATAACTTTTTTAAAAATGTTTTTATTGATCTGAGAGAGAAAGAAACTTTGTTATGAAAGAAAACATCGATTGGTTGCTTCCCACATGCACCCCAATCAAGAATCAAACCCAAAACCTGGGTATATGCCCTGACCAGGAATGGAACCAGCGACCTTTTGGTGCATAGGATAACGCTCAACTAAGTCACACCAACCAGAGTGAGATAACTTTTCTCAAAAATTGTAGTAAAATACACATAACAAAATTTATTCTGTGGCATTAAGTGTATTCACAACTGTCATCACCATCAATCTCCATAACTCTTTCCATCTTGTAAAACTAAAACTCTGTGCCCATTAAGCATTAACTTCCCATTCTTCCCTCCTCTCAGCCACTGGCAGTCACCATTCTACTTTCTGTCGCTATGAATTTGACTTTTCCCAGTACCTCAAATAAGTGGAATTATACACTATCTTTTTAGAACTGGCTTATTCCACTTATCATAATGTTCTCAAGGTTCTTCATCTTTTTTTGTCATGTGTATACGGATCTTTCTTTTTTTAAGGCTGAATAATATTTTAATGTGTACACATACCACATTATTTTGCTTGATTATCCATTGATGGACATCTTTGGGCAATTGCAAATAATGCTGCTATAAACATGGGTGTACAAATATCTGTTCTAGATATTTCAGTTCTGTTGTGCATATTCCCAAAAGTAGAGTTGCTGGATCATATAAATGGTAATTATATTTTTAATGTTTTGAGAAACCATCATACTGTTTTCCACAGCAACTGACCATTTTACATTCCCATCAACAGTTTACAAGGATTCCAAATTCTCTAAACCCTTGTCAACAAGGTTGACACCCTCAACACTTGTTTTCTGTTTTGTTGCTAGTAGCCATCCTGATATGTGTGAGATGATATCTGATTGTGGTTTTGATTTGCATTTCCCTAATTACTAGTGATGTTGAGTATCTTTTCATGTGCTTATGGGCCATTTGTATATCTTCTTTGGAGATACGTGTATTCAAGTTCTTTGCCAATTTTTTTTTTTTTTTCAAATCCTTACCCAAGGAGCCCTGGCTGGTTTGGCTCAGCGGTTAGAGCGTCAGCCTGCAGTCCAGAGATACCCGGGTTCGGTTCCCTCTAAGGGCGCGTCCTTGGTTGCAGTTTGTCCCCGGCCCTGGTTGGTCGTGTGGGTGGCAGCCACTAGATGTGTCCCTTTCATGTCAATGTTTCTCTCTCTCTCTCTCTCTTCCTCTTTTTCCCTCCCACTCTATCTGTATAAAAAATGGAAAAATGTGCTTGGCGTTGATAAAAAAATTCTTACCCAAGGATATTTTTCCATTTATGTTCAGATAGAGTGGGGAGGGGGGAGACATCAATGTGAGAAAGACACATCAACTGGTTGCCTCCCACGCAACCCTGACCAGGGCTGGAGCCTGAACCGCAACTGAGGTAAGTACCCTTGACAGGAATCGAACCTGTGATTCTTTGGTCCATGCGCTGTCGCTTTAACTGCTGAGCCAAACCATCCAGGGCCCTCCCCCCCTTTTTTAAATTTTTCAGAGAGATTGAGAAACATCGATGTGGGAGAAACATCAATTGACTACCTCCTGCATGCCCCCTGCTGGGTATCAAGCCCTCAACCCAGGCATGTGCCTTGATCAGGAATCGAATAGGACCTCTCAGTCCACTGAGCCACACTGGCCAGGCTCTTTGCCCATTTTTTAATTGAATTGTTTGGTTGTTTAATTTTGGGAATTCTTTATGTATTCTTATTAGATAATATGATTTGCAAATATTTTCTTACATTTCATAGGTTATCTTTTCACTTTGCTACTTTTGTCCTTTAATGCATAGACATTTGTAATTTTGATATGGGTGATACTTTTTTTTAAAAAAATTTTTTTCCTTTATTGATTTTTAGAGAGAGAGGAAGGGAGAGGGAGATAGAAACGGAGATGAGAGAGAGAACATCAATTTGCGGCCTTCAGCATGCCTCTCACTGGGGATTTGGCCCACAACCTGGGCATGTGCCTTTACCAGAAATCAAATCTGCGACTTTTGGTGCATGGGGCGACGCTCAACCACTGAGACACACTGGCCAGGTTGGGTGATATATTTTTTTAAATCCTCACCCAAGGACATTTTTCCATATTTTGTTCAGATAGAGTGGGAGGGGGAGAGAGAGAGAGAGAAACATAGATGTGAAAGGGACACACTGAGTGGTTGCCACTCTCACGACCCAACCAGGGCCAGGGACAAACTGCAACCGAGGTACGTGCCCTTGCGGGAACCGAACCCAGGTCTCTCTGAACCGCAAGCCGATGCTCTAACCGCTGAGCCAAAACAGCCAGGGCCGGGCTGGGTGATACTTTTAAGGATTCTGTTTCTCATTAGACTTTTTAAATAATTGATGATTCATGCTTAGAAAGATTATTACTATACAGTAATGGTGATTTCCTAATTCTCTCATCCCTTCTATATTTACTAGGTAATAATCTACAGTAAGGAAGAGCATTTTCTTTCATTTAAAAAAAAAAAGTGATTTTAGAGAGAGGAAAGGAGACAGAGAGAGAGAACATCAGTGTATAAGAAAAACATCAAACAGTTGCCTGTCATACACACCCTGACTGGGAATCAAATCTGCCACCTTTTGGTGTACAGGACCACACTCCAGTTTAGCACCACACTGGCCAGGGTGGAAACCCATTTTCTTCTCCCCTATTTACTTATTCTATATGTTTGACTGCCCAAATTGGTTCCTGTGTCTTTTGGACATGGTACACTTTTTTTTTTTTAGTACTCCCTTACTTTGTGGCACAAAGTATTCCAGGCTTATCTTATTTTTTTCCTGCAGAAGTGCAACAACTGGCCATTTTCCAAAGGAGTACTGATTTGTTTTAGTTGAGGAATGCAGTTTAGAAACCAAAATCTGGGTGCTGTGTATACTCATTGCTGCTGGGATATATGTGCTTCTAAGCCCTTTGAGTGGACAGAGGTAGGAAATAGAAATACACACATACATATATACTTACACTCATAAAACAGACAGTGTTACATATCATACAGTAAATCTAACTTTGGTATCCTGAAATTACCACTTATTGTATACAGTATATAATCTGTATATTGGAAACCATGAGTTAAAACTGATTTTTCCAGTTCTAGCCTATCTTTACAGGATTCTTTTTTTTTTTTCCATTAATTTTTAGAGAGAGTGGAAGAAAGAGAGAGAGAAAAACATCAATGCAAGAGAGACACATCTATTGGTTGCCTCCCACACGACCCCCACCGGGGCCAGGGATTGAACCTGCAACCCAGGTACGTGCCCTTGACTGGGAATCGAACTTAAGACCCTTTGGCCCAAGGGCGGACATTCTAACCTCTGAGCCAAATTGGGCCAGGACAGGATCTTTCTTTACTCCCTACATTTCATATTTGAATCTTCCTTCTTTGCACCCTTGACTCCCTAAACATCACTTTTACTTACCTGTTCAGTCCTACAGTACATATAAAATAGTTTCTGAATTACTACACCATATCACTACAGGAAACAAACCTACTAATAAGAGTCTAACGTTTTATTATTATTACTTTTTTATTGTTGTTCATCCTCATCCGAGGATTTTTTTTTTTATTGATTTTTAGGAACAGTGGAAGGGAGGGAAGGGAAGAGAGCGAGAGAGAGAACATCGATGTGAGAGAGACATGTCATTTGGTTGCCTCCCACACATGCCCCTGACCAGGGCCAGGGATTGACCTTACAACCCAGGCATGTGCCCTTAATTGGGAATCGAACCTACAGTCCTTCAGTCCTGGGGGGGCCAACACCCTAACCATTGAGCAGCACTGGCCAGGGCTAAGGTTTTATTTTTATGCAGTTCTTTCTTATTCATCCTTCCTCCCCACTCCAAACTGAGAGTATAGTCAATGTATACTGTAATCAAGAGTTACTTGCAGTAGTGTGTTCTTTCTTGTATTTTTCTTCTTTTGGTGTGGTTATATTATTCATTTGAAATACATTTGGTTTCATTTGATTTTGTTTATATTCAGTTTTAGTTTTTTCCCTCCAGCCTTGTTGATGGCATTTTTAATTTTTAATATACAGAATTTTATTTAACATGCTTCCAAAAGTCAAAACTATACCGAAAAATACACTTTGAATTGTTAATCCCTCTTATTCCTTTCAGTTTTTTTTCTTTTCATCCTTTCAAAGTAACCAATTTCTTTGTTTCTGGTTTATGCTTTGTGTGTTTCTTTTTGCATAAACAGATACATAAAGAATTTTTCATTTCCTCTTCTTTTTCACATAAAAGAAGGCATACTATTTGTCATCTTCTGTACTTGCTTTTTTTTCACTTAACAGTATAGCTTGAAAATTATTCTATAACAATTCCAAGAGATCTTTCTCATCTTTTTTTTATAGCATTTAGGCAGTTTTTAGTATTTTGCAGTGACAAATAATGCTGGCCTAAGTAATTGTCTTTTTTTTTTTTTTTTAATTTTTTTTTTTTTTTTTTTATCCTCACCCGAGGATATTTTTCCATTTTTTGTACAGACAGAGGGGGAGGGAGAGAGAGAGAGAGAGTGAGAAACATCGACGTGAAGGGACACATCGAGTGGCTGCCACCCGCACGACCAACCAGGGCTGGGGACAAACTGCAACCGAAGTACGTGCCCTTAGCGGGAACCGAACCCGGGTCTCTCCGGACCGCAGGCCGACGCTCTAACCGCTGAGCCAAACTGGCCAGGGCAGTAATTGTCTTTTAAATTTTAGTTTATTAACATTGAGATTTTTTTTTTTTTCATATTTGCCTTATTTTTTCTTAAATATTTTTATAAATTAAACTTAGATTAATTGTATTTACCTTTTTTAACTTCTACCAGATAACTCTTTTCCCATCAACAGGTAGATTTAGATGTTACTTTACCTGGGGAAGGTGGAAAAGATCGACCTTTCAAGGTGTCAATCAAGTTTGTCTCTCGGGTGAGTTGGCACCTACTACATGAAGTACTGACAGGACGGACCTTGCCTGAGCCACTGGAATTAGACAAGCCAATCAGCACTAATCCTGTCCATGCCGTTGATGTGGTGCTACGACATCTACCCTCCATGAAGTGGGTGCTTCTGGCTTTTTTCATGTTTAGATTTTAAGTGAAGGCTTTCCTCCCAAGAGTTGTACAGGCTTCCTTCGGTTATCCTTAAGATATTGTATATTTTTATTATTTCAGTTGAAGAATAGCATGCATACAAATTCATTGACAGATGTAAGTTACAGAAAATTCTCTGACTTTTGAAAGTAAATGCATCTTATTAGTATAACTATTGTAATGGATATTTTTTAGAAAGATGTCTAACCCTTTCTCCTAAGAGCTATAAATCTTGAGTAACATATATTTTTAGATATATTTCTATAGTTAAATTACCTTGTTTTAAAGGTAATTTCATTGTTTATATAATAGTATCAAATTGTAATGAAATTACTGTTGTTTTCATCACTGGCACCTCACGTGTATGTGTGTATCTGTGCTTACATATACAGGATTAACCAGGTTGTGTCTTTTTAAAGAAAAATATTATGACTTACAAACACATTTATAGGAAAAGCTTTTTGATCAATAATTATTTAGCATTTTCTAAGATTGGAACTATTGACTTCTTTAAGTCTCTTTTTAAGAAAAATTTTAAATAAAATGTATTCTTATTCAAACTAACATTAGTTGTAACAATAGAGTATTTCAGTGAAGGATGCTGACCTTTTTTTTTCATTTAAATGGCCACTTTTTGCTTTCACAAATTTAGAAAATGTTTAGTTTCATATATCCATAATGATAAGCATCATTATGATAATTTATGTGCCCTAGCGTCACCTGTTCTGCAGATTTAAATACTTATATAGGAAGGAAAGGATTGAACATGCCATTTTAATTTTTGTAGATACACACCTGTGGGGCGTTCCTTTTTCTCGGCTCCAGAAGGATATGACCACCCTCTAGGTGGGGGCAGGGAAGTATGGTTTGGATTCCATCAATCTGTTCGGCCTGCCATGTGGAAAATGATGCTTAATATTGATGGTAAGGGAACTAAAACCATATTCTGTATTGGTTAGTTGATTTCTGTATGGCCTGTTTGTAACATGTAAATGTGTATTTTATGTATAATTATATGTACTGATGTCTTGAAGTAATATTTGGATATCTATTAAGACAAATTAGAAAACCTTTATATTTATATTACATTTCATTCAGAAAACCTTTACACAGAACCTTTCCTGGTTTGCTACTAAAGCAAATAGGAAAGCTTTGACATGATCATCTGAACAATCTTCTATTATAACTCACTTTTGTCCTTTTAACCGTAAGTCAGTATTTCATTTTGAAATACATGTTTTACAGGAAGGGAAGTCTGTTGGTCAGTCTGTTGGTCATAGTGACCACTGGCATTATGCCTACTGCTGATGCTTAATATGGTTCTAATTGCATTCATTTTTAGGTGTTTTCTTATATTTCTGAGCATATATAAAAGTAGAGAGAATAGTATGATAAATTGCCACCTATATAGCTGTTTTCCAAATTGTCAGTATTTTTCTAGCTTTGCTTAAACTATCTCCATTTCTTCCTCTACTGTACTAATTTTAAATCAAATCCCTGACAGAATGTTATTTTGTCCCTACTAATTCAGTATGTACCTCTAAAAACATGGATGTTTTGTTACACAGTCACAATGCCATTATCATATATAAGAAAGTTGAAAATAATCATTTATTTGTAGCCTCTAATACCATGTCTATAATCAGATGTTCCTGATTGTTTCAAATATCTTTTCAGTTCATTTGTTCTAATCAGGATCCAAACAAGATTCACAAATTACATTTGGCTGTTATGCCTTTTTAAAATATAGTAAGTAGTCCCACCCTGGCTGATTTGGCTCAGCAGTTAGAGCATCAGCCGGTGGACCAATGGGTCTCAGGTTCAATTCCCAGTCAAGGGCATGTAGCTGGATTGCAGGTTCAATCCCCGGCCCTGGTCAGGGTCATCTGGGAGGAAACAAATCAATGTGTCTGTCTCACATCAATGTTTCTCTCTCTCTCTCCCTCTCCCCTCCACTCTGTATAAAAATCAGTAGAAAAATATCCTCAAGTAAGGATTAAAAACACAAAATGTAGTCTCATTTCCTTCCCTCGTTTTATTTATTTATTATTTTTTTTATGCCATTGGCTTATTGTCAGTTTCCTATAGGATATCCAAAACCCTGAATTTGTCTTTTATTTTCTTGTGTCGTCATTACTTTGTTCCTTGATCCCCTTTATTTCCTGAAAATGAAAGTTGGCCCTAGAGGCTTCATTTAGTTCTGATTCCAAATACTTTTATAAGTGCTTCATATTGTATCAGTATTTAATGGTCCCATTTTTAAATGATACTAAGATTGATAAGTAGGTTCAGAGATCAATAGGCCTGACTCTCCATTAAAATTTCCCAGTCAACCTTTTAATTTCTAATATTCCATTCATTGATCATTGTTACCTGAACCATTTATTTCACTAGGGATTATTAACTGGTATATTTTCTAATTCTGTTATTTCTTTTGCATAGATGGAATTCTTATGTGGAAAATCACAGTGTCCCATTGCTAATTAATTAGTCTTTTTGTTTTGTTTTGTTTTTTATCCTCACCCGAGGATATTTTCCATTTTTTTGTACAGATAGAGTGGGAGGGAGAGAGAGAGGAAGGGAGAGAGAGAGAAACATCGACGTGAAGGGACACATCGAGTGGCTGCCACCCGCACAACCAACCAGGGCCGGGGACAAACTGCAACCGAAGTACGTGCCCTTAGCGGGAACCGAACCCGGGTCTCTCCGGACCGCAGGCCGACGCTCTAACCGCTGAGCCAAACCGGCCAGGGCTAATTAATTAGTCTTTAATAGCTTTCTTGCTTTCTGGCACAGCAGGATGTTCCAGGCTTATTTTATATTTCTTACCCTGTACGTGGAATCAGCCATTCCTCCAAGGATCCCTGTATCTTTGTAGATCAGTACATAGTTTCCTCATTGTTTTTAGTGGCATCTGCCATTGTGGAAGTATGTCATTGAGGGGATATATTTCAAAAGTCTCCTTTAGATATGCTAGGGCTGTTTTTAATTATATGCCATTTCAAAACATCATTTTATATATATGTAGATGTTTCTCTAAGATAGATTCCAGGAGTGAGATTGATGCGTCAAGGGCAAATGTATTTGTAATTTTGATTGTTATTGCCAGATGACAATCCACCAGCATTGTAAATATTTACTTTGCATCAATGATTGAGACAACCTATTTCCTTATGCCTGGCCTGTATAGGTGTCAAACTACATTTTTATCGATTGGATTTGCAAAAAATAGTTTCACTATGTGCTTTTGTTTTCTGTTTGATCGTCTTTTCACATATGTAAGGGCCACCTTTTCCTGTTAACTGTTATGTCCTTTGCCCTTTTTTTTTTAGTGAGAAGCTTTCTAAATTGAGATTAGCCCATTTTCTGTGATGTGAATTACAGATTAAATAGCCCTTGGTTGTTGTTTGTCTTGGTACGATTTTGTTTTTGCTTTTTGCCATGTAGAAATTGATTCGTGTGTGTGTGTGTCTACACATACAAACACTTAAAAGTATTTGTCACTAATTTCTTTTATGACTTGTAATAGCTAATAGAACTAGTCTCATTTTTTGTTTCAGGTTTTTCTTGGCCATTTTTATTTATTTTACCATATAAGCTTTAGAAACACCTTGTCTAGATCCAGTGGGTGTGGGAAGATGGGCTATTATTTTTATTGACATCTGAAATTTATAAATTAAGTTAGGACAAATTGGCGTCTTTAAACTATTGAATCTGTCAGAGAAAATTCTATGCCATATTCCATTTGTTCAAGATTACTTTTGTTTTCTTCAGAAATGTATTAGTTTTTCTCACAAAAAATTTACACATTTCTTGTTATTTCTGGACATTTTCTCTCTTATTTTTGCTATTAAATGGGTTTATAGATACTAACTGGTTATTGTTTATATACATGAAGGCATTTGAGTCCTATATACTGACATTTCTCTCTGCCTTATTAAATTCCATTATGTTCATAGTAGTTTTTAAGTGGTTTACTTGGAGTTTCTAGGTTATAATTATTTCATCTGCAAATAGTGATAGGTTACCTAACTTCCTTTGAATTTATATTGACTAATTTTTAGACAGGACATTGTTAAACATTAGTGATTAGTGGGCATCCTCTTTTTATTCCTGACTTTAGAAAAGATGCTTCCAAAGTTTCTGGATTAAGTGTAATGCATATGGAGGATCTGTTGCTTCTTATTAAGTACTTTTAATCAGGAATGGATGTTGAATTTTCTCAGATGTCATTTTAGCATTTATGGAGCTGGTAATATGATATTTCTCTTTTTTGAAACAAACTTTGAGCGAAACAGATGTTTCTGGATTCTTTTAATGTGATGCTGGATTATTTTGTTAATATTTTACCTTAATTAAAATGCAAAAATAAGTTGGATCTTATTTGCAATCTTCTCTTTTTGCGTGCAGTCTTTTTCAAGTTTTGATATTAATGTTATATTTTATAAAGAATTTAGAAGTTTTTCATTTTTTAAAATGTACACCAGTTTTTAAATAGTATTGAAGTTTTATTACCTCTTTTAAGATTTGGTTGGATTTCTCTGTGAACTGTTGCGGCCTATGTATTTTGTTTTGTTTGGTAAGTGTCTCTTTTAAAACTTCTTTCATTTATTTTATGAAAATCTGTCTGTTTAGGTTCTCTAGGTTCAGTTTGGTAGGTTATCTCTTACTAGGAAATTATTTTATCTATGTTTATTTGTATAGAGTTTTATAAAGTAGCTTCTTATTTTTTGAAATTTTTTTTATATCTGTGGTTTACCCCCATTTCTTATTTTGTATGTTTGTGCTTTGTCCTTTTTATTTTTACTCTTCATTAATAGAGGTAGTAGTTTAGCCCTGGCCAGTTTGGCTCAGCAGTTAAAAGTGTTGGCCTGTGGACCAAAGGGTCTCAGGTTCGATACCTGATCAAGGGCACGTACATGGGTTGCAGGTTCTATCCCTGGCTCCAGTCTGGGTCGTGCGAGAGGCAATCAATCAGTGAGTCTCACATCGATGTTCTCTCTCTCTCCCTCCCTCCCTCCCTCCATTCTACTGTATCTAAAAAACATCAATGGAAAAATATCCTCAGGAGAGGATTAACGAGAGAGAGAGAGAGAGAGAGAGAGAGAGAGAGCGAGAGCAAGAGCAAGAGCAAGAGAGCACGCGGTAGTAGTTTAATAAACTGATTCTAACCCCCTTCTCCCTTTCTGCCCAACAAAAGAGCTTTTGAAATTTTGTTTTCAATTTTCTGGCTTTCTTTTTTTACCTTCTTTATTTCTGTTTTAACTTGATATTTTTTCCTCTGCTTTTCTTAATTTAATTTAGTTGTTTTTGTTACTTTTGGAGCTATATTAATAACTCATTTACTTTCTTTTTTTTTTTTGATAAAAGTATTAAAACAAAATTTCTTCTGATCACTGTTTTAGCTATATTCCAAAGCTTCTAATATGTAGTATTTTTATTATATTTTTTAGAAACACTTTAGATTTTATTTGTATTTCCTCTATTACTCAAATATTGTTAGAGACTTTTTAAATTTTCAGATTGAAAATCTCGTTATTTTCTGATTTTGTTATAAATTTCTCATTTTATTGTGTTGTTAATCAGAGGATGTGTTTTGTATTTCTACTTTTAGAATTTGTTGAGGTACTTTTTGTAGCCTAATATGTAGTCAGTATTTGCAAAAGATCAATAGCTGTTTTAAAACAAAGTATATTCAATTATTGGGGTAGAGTTAAATGAATATCCATCAGCACTACCATTTTGATTATGTTGTTTAGATCATTTATTTCCTTTTGTTTTCTCAGACTGGGAGAAATAAATTTAAATTTTATATTATTGTATTTCTATTTCTCCTTTTATCTCCTATCATTGTTCCTTTCTTAATTTTTCTATATTATTGGGAATATACACATACCTGTTTTCTTCATTGTGAATTGTATCTTTTACTGTGGTAAAATGACTTTTTTAACACTTTTTGGCCAAAGTCTGTCTACCTTATCTAAATAAAGGATTACAATCCATGTTTTCGTGAACTTTATCTGGTTTATTAATTTGTTACTATTTTTATTGATTGATTTGGATGGGGAGAGAGAGAGGGAAACAGAGACAGACAGACAGACAGACAGGCATAGATTTGTTGTTCCACTAATATTTATGCGTTCATTGGTTGCTTCTTGTATGTGCCTTGATCAGAGATTGAACCTGCAACCTTGGCTTATCAGGATGATGTTCTAACCAACTTACCTACCCTGCCAGGGCCTAAATTTTTAGATTCACAAGTATAGCTTGGCAACAGTATAGAGTGTTTTTGCTTTTAAGTCAGTCCAAAACTGTTTTCTGTTAATAGATCAGTTGAGCCAGATATAGATAGGAATAACATACATATTTCATCTTAGTTGTATAAAATTATTTTTTTATATTTTCTGATTGTATATGTTTTTTAAACTAAGTGGTCTGTTTTGTGCTTTTAAAATGATAGTTTTGATATTAGGAAGGGTTTTTCCCCCACAAGTGGTTATCTTTATACTTATAACTTCATATAATACTCGACTTTCTTTTTTAAAGCCGTTTCTTTTGTTTTCCTCAATGAGTAACAATTATATTAGCTTTATTCTTTTCCCTTTCTTCCCTCTCCGTTTCTAACTAGTTTTAGCCATTATATTCTTTATAATTTTACTTAAAATTTTTTTAATTTATTTTTTATTGTTGACAGTATTATAGATGTCCTGTATTTCCCCCCTTTTTTTGGCCCTTTCCACTTAGCCCCCGCCCCACCTCAGGCCTTCACCATACTTTTCTGTGTCCATGGGCTCTGCCTATATGCATATAAGTTCTTTGTTTAATCTCTTACTGTTCTCCTTACCAACTCCCTTCCCTCTGAGATCTGTCCGTCTGTTCCATGTATCCATGCCTCTGGACCTGTTAATTTTGATTAAATTTTTACTACTTGATTTTCAACTTTGACTATCTACTGATACCGGACACTAAATAGGTCTGAAGCCACCTATCACTACATGAGCCAAATTAAACAGAGACAGGGTTTAATCATATATAAGTGTTTATTCCAGTAATGCCAGCAGTATGGAGAGAGCAGCAGGTCATCCTGAAAATTCTGTTCTGCTATCTCCTACTAGCCACTGATTATATAGGGATAAGGAAGAAGGGATACATATAAGGTGGAAGCGGGGCAGGATAAGGGCTTCAGGGTACATAGTCAAGGTGTGTGTCTCTTCCCAGGATCTTGAAATCCGGTAACAGGATTGTTAATTTTCTATGATGTTAAAAACAGCTCAACCCATTCCTGGGATCGGAGAATGTTCAGCATTCTTAAGGCAAACTCCTGGAGGGCGTCAGGGTCCAGGCACAGCAACCAAGTCAAAGTGTGTCCTGTCCATGGTCTGCTCTCAAAATGTATTTTCTTGCCCTGGCCGGTTTTGCTCAGCGGTTAGATCATCGGCCTGCGGTCCAAGAGACCTGGGTTCGGTTCCCACTAAGGGCATGTACCATGGTTGCAGTTTGTCCCCGGCCCTGGTTGGGTTGTGCAGGTGGCAGCCACTCGATGTGTCCCTTTCATGTCGATGTTTCTCTCTCTTTCTCTCTCTCCCCCTCCCACTCAATCTGAACAAAAAATGGAAAAATGTCCTCGGATGAGTTTAAAAAAAAAAAAAAATGTTTGTTTTTTTTTTCTGAGTGATGGACCCATCTGAACTCAGAAACATCTATCTTATCTTTTTACAGCCCTGTTTTTCTTCTTGCAACACATCCTCCAGTTTCCTAGGGTCTGTAAGAAAACCGTTTATCTATAGTTAGTAAGGTGAATAATCATTAAATAGCTGTGGTCCTATTTCTATTATGTGCCCTTCCCCTATCACTATTACTATAAGGTGTAATCAGTGAATTTATTCTTTTATATTTTGTACTCCTGTCATTCATTTATCTGTATGTATTATGATTCCTGCATTGTTAGAGTATTTAACAGTTACATTCTATTCTGTCACCTGTATGTCCATTTGTTTTAATCATAAATCTACGATTAAATGTATTGGTTGCTACCAGTCTTTTCCTGACATTTTTACTATCATCTCTTGGTTGCAGTGTTTCTTCAAGTTGTTTCTTCAAGAAGAGCTAATATGAATAAGAGCTGCATTTTTGCATTTTGAAAACTATTTGTATACACTCTTATTCCTGAAGGACTGCTTGGCTAGACATAAAATTATTAACTCATACTTTCTTGAGTACCTTATAGGTATTTTTCCACTGTCTTCTGACAGGGAATGTTCAATAGAAAAGTGTGATGTCAGCTTCATTTTCTTTTTCTTTTTTAAGAATTTTTATTTCTCGGTGTTGACTCTTTTAGGTCAGTTTTATTTTAAAACATGGGATTTCCTTTGAAAATGTAAATTCAAGTCTTTTTAAAAAATAAAATATATAATTTTTTTTTAAATGTTTCTATCCTATTTACTTCCTACTGTGCCTTTTGTGCTATCATTTTTACCATGTGCTAATTATAAATTTAGCACATTTTTTAAATTTAAATTTCTTCTATTTCTTGCATGACTTATGCAATGCTTATTTCACCTTCTCCTGAGACTGGCTGTCTCTTTCTTGAGTTCTTAAATTTCTGCTCAGAGATCTTTCAACATAGCTTCATTAGGAATCTTTGAATTTATATTAAAGAGTAGTGTTACAATTTTCATCTACTTTGTGATAATATTTTCTGTTGAGTGTTCTTCATCATGGATGTTGTGCTACCTTTTTACACATTCTTGTGGTATCTTTGTATGCATACTTAACCACTTTTTATTCACATTTAAATGGTACTAGTTTTTCCAAACCACCTGTTAGAAGAGATCAGAGTGGGAGGGTGAGGTGGGTTAGGACATTGGGAGCAAGGTAGTTTTCCAGGTTTCTTTGCTTAAGACCTCTGACCTGTTGCTCTGATGGGCTCCTTCTTCAAAATAAACTACATCTCCTTTGCCTGTCAGTAATTTACATGTTTCAGAAGTATGAATTGCCAGCCATGAGTTCCACCAGGTCCTTACTAGCTTCTGCTAACATAGTTCCTGCCTTTTAAAATGCCTGCTCAAATGTTAACAATTAGAGAATTTGGGAAGGTTGTGCAGAAGTTCTTTGTACTATTCTTTTAACTTTTCCATAATTTTGATATTACAGATGAAAAGTACATGCCTTGCTTTTAGAAGGGTAGTCCTATCTGAGATCTGTCACTTCTAAATCACCCTCCACTCAGTCTCATGACACCTTCTTTCTCTACTTCCTTCTGGAATTCCCCCACTTAGTCTCAGTTCTAAACATTGTAGTTCCCCCTTAGGATAGGACCCTCTCTTTCTGGGAGTAAAAATTTACTGTTCCTCCGCTAGGCTCCTTTTATACTTCATGCCCTTCTCCCTTGCATAGGTCCTACTAGTCCCAAGTACTTGGGGCCATATTTACTTGTAATTTGACATTTTCAGGTTTTTATTGTTTTGTAAATTCACTGAAGATACAGACTTTTTTCCTTTTCTTTTTCTAACATTCTCTTTGTAGCCCTGTGTTGAAGAAAGTGGGGAAATCTGGAAATAAATTACTGCTATTTCCTACTGGAACTTAAAGTCCAGCTCTGGATATTATCAAGTAATCTCTAAATTATCTATTGGTCAAAAAAATCACAGTGGAAATTTTAAATATTTTGAACCGAAGGGTAATGAAAATGTACGTACTGGTATGATTAGCTAAAACAATGCTTAGAGAGAATTTAAAACCTTAAATGCTATTAGAAAAGAAGAAAAGCATCAGTGACATACCCATTCATCTCAATAAGTTAGAAAAATAACAGAAAATTAAATGCAAAGAATAATATAAGGAAATAAAAGTTAAAAACAGAAACTAATGAAATACTAAAGAAATTTATCTCTATTCTGTAGATAGAAAGACTTCAAAGATATTTAAGAAGGATAGTGACATGATCATATTTGTTTTCCAGAAAGAGACCTCTGGCAACAGTGTGGAGAATAGATAGAGGAGAAAAAACTAATCTGAGAAGCCAGTTAGGAGGCTTTTTCAATCACTAGTTCAGGTAAGAGATGGTGATGGTCTAATGTGGGATGGAGAGGAAGGAACATATTACAAGGATTAAGTTTGAATAAAAAAGATTTAAGAACCACATCCAGAAAAAAACTTGGATATATATACTGTCACAAGAAACAGACTGGAGATTAATAGACCAGAGGGTTTACTAGGTTTTTTAAGGGATTATTTTATAGACATAAACCTCAAACCTGTATATTAGGTAAGTTTAACCAGAGAAGCAGAACCAGTAGGAGATGTATATTTGGGAGAGATTTGGCTTACACAGTTGTAGGGGCTGGCTAAGCAAGTCTGAAATCCTTAGGGTAGGCTTGTCAGGAAGGGTAGGTTGGAACTCATGGGTACAGGCTGAAGCTGCTGTTCATAGGTACAATTTCTTTTATCTCTGAGAGAAGCCTCAAGCCTGCTTTTAAGGCCTTTCAGCTGACTAAATGAGGCCCACCCGTATTATCCAGAATACCCTCCTTAATGTCAACTGATTTTAGATTTTAATTACATCTGTAATATATCTTCACAACAACAGCTAGATTAGTGCTTGATTGAATAACTGGCAACTAGTAGTCTAGCCAGATTGACACATTAAAAAAAGCATACCTTGCCTACAAATTCTGTGATTATTCAGTCTTTAAAACAGCCTTCATGTTCCCAAATCTCAGGTTCAGTAACTGTGCTGTGTTATAAACTAGCTTCTAAGAAGGGCATACTCGCCAGCATACATTCAGAATAGTGGCTCATTCATACCAGGTATGAATGACAGGTTATGCTGTCAACTGAATATGAGAAATAGATCTGCTGTTACTGGTTAGTTGGCAGTGTACACCATGGATAAAAATAGATTAAATGTTAATATATCCAAAGCTTGAGGATTCATTGAGACATATGGGTTGATAAATTTATTATGTAGTTGGAAATGCACGTATGAAAATCTGTAATGGTAGAAGCCAAAAATAAATTTTGGGACTCCTCAGTATATAAATCCATACTTGAACTGTAGAAATGGAACAACTTCTTTAGGATAGTATTTAGACTGAAAAAGAATAAGAAGGATAATACCATGGGGAATACTAGCATTTTAAGGAAGGAAGAAAGACCAGTGAGCAATTAATGATTATCACAGGCAAAAAATGAGAGCCAAAAAAGTGGTGTCAAGGAAGCCAAGAGAGAAAACAATTCAAACAGTACACAGTGAAGCAGCGGGAGCTTTTCTAACAAAATCAGGAGTAAGACAAGGATGCCAGTACTATGATATTTAGTCACTATTGTGTTTGCTAACTTCTGTTCTTCTTACAGGTTTCAGTCTACATGTTACTTCTTTGAGAAGCAGTATTTGACACCCTTCACCCCCCAACTCTGAGTTAGGTATTTCTCTTATGTATTCCCATAGCACAGTGTACTTGCCCTGTAATAGCATGTGTCACCCTGAATGACAAATTTTATTGTTCTCTGTCTCCTATTAGAATAAAAGCTTTATGAAGCTAATTTTATTCACCAGTGTATGTACCCTCCATGCCTAGCACAACTCTTGGTCATATTAATCAAAGAATAAATAAACCAAGAGCATAGAGGAAGAGTATCCAAATAAGCCTAGAAATTTAGAAAAATGTAGAAGTAAGTGATGTCTTAGCTGAGCTCTAACAAATATGATGAGATTGAGAGTTTGGATTGAGTCCTGGCTGGTTAGAGCATCGGCCCATGGACCGAAGAGTTTTGGGTTTGATCCCCAGCCCCAGTCAGGGTTGTGCCACGGGCAACCATTTGATATGTCTCTTTCACATTGATGTTTCTCTCTATCTCTCCGTCCCTCCCACTCTCTCTAAAAAAAAATCAACAGAAAAATATCCTGTGGTGAGGATTAACCAAAAAAAAGGTTTAGATTGAAAAAGAGGTACACAGAAATAAAAGATTTCTGAGAGGTCTCTAAAATAAAGTTTTTTGGTGTTTTTTTTTTTTTTGCTTTTATTTTTTTAAATATCTACATCTTTGCTTCTTATTTTATTTTGTTTTTGTTTTTTTTATCCTTACCCGAGGACATTTTTGCATTTATCTTCAGATAGAGCTGGAGGGAGAGAGGGAGGAAGAGAGAGAGAGAAACATCGATTTGAGAGAGACACATCAAGTGGTTGTCACCTTCACGACCCCAACTGGGGCTGGGGACAAACTGCAACTGAGCTATGTGCCTTTAGTGGTAACTGAACCTGGGACTCTCCAGTCTGCAGGCTGACACTAACCGCTGAGCCAAACCGGCCAGGGCTCTTTTATGTCTTTTAATAAAACTTTATTTTAGCCCTGGCCGATTTGGCTCAGTGGTTGGAGCGTCGGCCTGCGGACCAGAGAGTCCCAGGTTCGGTTCCTGCTAAGGGCACATACCTTGGTTGCAGTTTGTCTCCGGCTCCGGTTGGGGTCATGCGGGTGACAACCACTTGATGTGTCTCTCTCACATCGATGTTTCTCTCTCTCTTATCCCCTCTCTTTCCCCCACCCCTGCTCTGTCTGAAGATAAATGCAAAAAAAAAAAAAATGTCCTCAGGTAAGGATAAAAAATTAATTAAAGGACATAAAAGAAACACTGAATGAATGTATTAGGCTTATTGAGAAGATTCAATTTGATGTTAGTTCTCCCAAAATTAATCTGTAAATGCAATTTTAATTAAAATCACAATAAGGATTTATTGAAAAGTCAATAGTAAGATTTATATGAAAAAAAATTAATGACCAAGAAAAGCCAGTATAATTATTTTTCACTTTTGTAAACAGTTTAATGTAGGGAAACAGATTAATGTGATAATCACTGTACTCCTATTCGTCTGTCCTTGATATTTAAAGCATTTGTGAGAATCTGTTATATACTTGAAAAATATGATCAAGGTTTTATTAAAAGCCAGTTTAATTTTTTAAAAGAATAAGGAGGGAGGAATTGCCCTCCTTATTTTAAAACTATAACAAGTACAGCATACTGCTTTTAAATGTAAGGACAGACAGATTAATGAAGCAAAAAACAGAGCCTGAAAATAAACCACATGTGTTTATAAGGAACCTTTGTAAATGTTAAGGTGGCATTTCAGAATACTAAAGAAAGAGTAGAATATTTAATTAATGGTGTTTATACAGTTGTTAACTATATGAAAAAAATAATTAGACTCATCTCACATCATACCCCAGTTTTATTTCTAGATGGATTCCAAATGTGAAAAGCAAAACTTTGAAATTCTTTTAGGAAAAAAAAAAAAGGCCTATCTCTAACTTTGAAGAAAATATAAAATTATAAAATACTGATCATCTTGGCTACATTAAAATTGAAAACTTATGACCCGGCCCGTGTGGCTCAGTGGATTGAGCGTTGTTTATGTACTGAGAGGTCCCGGTTCTATTCCCGGTCAGGGCACATCCCCAGTAGGCTTGATCCCCAGTAGGGGGTGTGTAGGAGGTAGCCAGTCGATGTTTCTATTTCTCCCTTCCTGTCTCTCTCAAAAAAAATCAATAAAAACATTTTAAAATTGAAAATGTATGTATTATAAAAGACACAATAAAGTTAAAAGACTAGGAGACTATTTTCATAAGGACAGATCAATAGAAAAACAGGTTGTTCCCAAAAGAGGAAACCCAAATGGTCAGTAAACACATGAAAATCAAATGATCAGGTTCATTAGTAATCAGGAAATGTAAATGGCATCAATGAGGTACCATTTCACACCCATCAGATCTGTAAAAAGTCTTACGTCAGATGTTGGTAAGCATAAAGTTAAAGGAACTGTGACGCATTCTTTTTTTTTTCTTTTTTTTTAATCCTCACCCGAGGACATTTTTCCATTTTTTGTACAGATAGAGTGGGAGGGAGAGAGAGAGAGAAACATCGACGTGAAGGGACACATCGAGTGGCTGCCACCCGCACGACCAACCAGGGCCGGGGACAAACTGCAACCGAAGTACGTGCCCTTAGCGGGAACCGAACCCGGGTCTCTCCAGACCGCAGGCCGACGCTTTAACCGCTGAGCCAGACTGGCCAGGGCACGCATTCTTGATAGTATTATTTGACATTACTTTGGAGAGCAGTTTTCAATATCTATAAAAGATGAGGTAAAGATGAAATTACACATATCTTAAAATTCATAATATATCGTAGAGATACCTGGCATAGGTGCCTGAGGCATTATTTGTAATAGCAGAAAATTGGAAAAGCCTAATAAGAAAGAGAAAACATTCTGAATGAGTACATAAATTGTTACATAATATTATATAATAATATATACTATATAATGAATTGAATCAGATCTACATCTATCAATATTAAATGAATTGAATGAGTTGAATCAGATCTACATCTATCAATATTGAAAACAAAGTTGGGGGCAGGGCAAATAGCAAAAGGATGTGTTATTTATGTAAATTTAAAACAGAACAAAAGTATATACTGGGTACATTTAAATGCAGTAAAAAGTTGTCAAAACCTAGATGAGACAAATACATACCAATTTCTTGATTGTGGTTCCCTTTAAGTAGAAAGAATGAAGAGGAATGGAATAGGTTGATTACGGTAGGGAGAGAAAAACCTGAAAGTCTGCATATTTCAAGAAAATGTGCGAGTATGTTTAATTGTGTAAACAAAGTGTGTGGCTAACTTGTGCCATTTGGGAAGCAAAGAAATCAGAAGATTGATAGTACTTTTTAAAGATTTATATGATAATAAAATGAAAACAAAACCTAAAATTGTAAATGGGTTTATTTAATTTTTAATGTTTTTATTTGATTTTTTTTTTTTTTTTTTTTTTTTTTTCAAGAGAGAGAGGGAGGAAGAGGGAGAGATAGATAGGAACATGAATGAAGGAGAAGCATTGATCAGCTGCCTCCTGCACGCACCCTATTGGGAATTGAGCCCGAAAACTGGACATCTGCCCTGACTATGAATCAAACCAGTGTCCTCTTGGTGCATGGGTCAACACTCAACCACTGAGCCACACTGGCCAGGCTAAATGGGTTTATTCTTTAATTGTAGTAATATGTAATGGTGCTGTGAACATACTGCACCGACCACCTTCCTTGCTTACATTTCTTTTTTTGTTCCTGTGTGATACTGATTTTGCAACCCTTGCACTTGGCATAGTGCACTGAGTTTAAAAACAGCTCTTATTGAACTTGAAATCTACTGGAGAAGACTGGTATTCAGCAATATAATGAGTACTACAAAGAAGTACTTAGTGCAATGAGAGTGTATAACACAGGGCAATCTCAGAGGAACATTTCTCTGAGGAAGTGACAGATGGGAGCTAGGTGAAATTAGTGATGGAGATAAACATGGAAGAGTACTCTAAGAAAAAGAGCAATCTAATAATAGTGTGACTTAATCTTGTCTTCAAAATGATTGTTTTCATGGTAGTTAATATCTTAACTCTCAACTACATATTTAAAATTAAACTTAATTTTACCAATCTAAGACTCAAAAAACTTTTCTTTTTTCACATTTTTTCATCTCTGAAATTGGGAGATGTCTTTTTTTTTTTTATCCTCACCCGAGGACATTTTTCCATTTTTTGTTCAGGTAGAGTGGGAGGGAGAGAGAGGAACAGAGAGAGAGAGAGAAACATCGATGTGAAAGGAACACATCGAGTGGCTGCCACCCGCACAACCGACCAGGGTCGGGGACAAACTGCAACCGAGGTACGCGCCCTTAGCGGGAACTAAACCCGGGTCTCTCAGGACCGCAGACCGACGCTCTAACCGCTGAGCCAAACCGGCCAGGGCTGAAATTGGGAGATGTCTTACAGTTGATGGTGTGGCAGTTTAATTGGCAAGTTTCTTTTTTAGATTACATAAAATATTGATATACCCTACCTTCATTGGCATCTTAAGATTTCATTAGATTCAATGAAATGGGGAGTTTATTTTTAGTTTAGCCTGCTTTTAGGCCAAACTCATTTTCAACTTTCATTTTACTGTTGTAATTCACGAATTTTAAGAGCATCACAATGAATCTGGCATTTATTAGTTGTACCTCCCTTAGGATATTTTTATTTACCTCATACTATACACCAGATAGGATGCTGAGAGTTTTACATGTATTATCTCTTAAACTTCGCCACAGTTGTATGAGTTAGGTGATAACTCTAACTGAAGTTTAGAGAATGAAAATCTCTAAAGTGACTCTCTCTCTCCAAAGGCCACATAGTTTATATTTCTATTAAATAGTTTATATGTGATATAATTTATTAAATTTATACTTAAAATCACAGTTTACATTTAAGGCTCAAGGTCACATGGTTTATGTTTTAAAAGAGGCCAACTGTTCTGACTTCAAAGCTTATGTTTTCAGTATTCACAGCTTTCTACTATATCCCTTAAAAAGCAAGATTTCTGGCAGACAAATGTCAGAACCAGGACAGCTTAATTGAAAAATGTTATTTTATTTGTATTGACTTTTTTTGGTACTTTTCAATAAAAAGTAGCTTTCTATAACACATTTACTGTATTTTGCTCCTAGAAGGAAGTAGTCAGAAAATATAAACAGTTGTAAAATTTAGTAATTGTAATTAATTCTGTTTAAGAGCCCAAAGTTCTTTGTAAGGAAAACAGATATTTTAGTAAGTAGTTTATTAATTACAATATTAGTGTTACTTGTTTCATATGTTTTTCTTGAGTTTAGGTATAAGATCTCTAAGATTAAGAAATAATTTGAGCCCTGGCCAGTTTGGCTCAGCAGTTAGAGCGTCGGCCTGCGGTCCAGAGAGACCTGGGTTCGGTTCCTGTTAAGGGCACATACCTTGGTTGCAGTTTGTCCTCGGCCCTGGTTGGGTCGTATGGGTGGCAACCACTTGATGTGTCCCTTTCACATCGATGTTTCTCTCTCTCTCCTCCCCTCTCTCTCTCCCTCCCACTCTATCTGAACAAAAACTGTCCTCTGGTGAGGATAAGAAAGAGAGAGGGAGGGAGGGGGAGAGAGAGAGAGAGAGGAAGGATGGGAGGGAGTTAGGGAGGGAGGAAGGGAGGAATTTGAACCCTGGCCGGTTTGGCTCAGCGGTTAGAGCGTTGGCCTGCGGTCCAGAGAGACCCAGGTTCGGTTCCCGCTAAGGGCGCGTACCTCAATTGCAGTTTGTCCCCGGCCCTGGTTGGTCATGAGGGTGGCAGCCACTCAATGTGTCCTTTTCACATGGATGTTTCTCTCTTCCTCTCTCTCCCTCCCACTCTGTCTGAACAAAAAATGGAAAAATGTCCTCTGGTGAGGATAAAAAATAATAATAATTTGAGTTTTATAATATTCATATTAGTCTTAGAAGTAGATCAAAGCAGAGCATTTCTTTAGGGTGAAATTAAAGTCTGATTTCAGGCAGGAAGGGCAGGAACTTTTATCAACAGGAGGTCAAGCAGGGTCAAGTATAGATATCTATCAGGCTTACCCAGTCTATTCTTATATTAGAAGACCAGTATAATGGCTGCAGGAATCACAGTGACAGTCTTCATCAAATCTGTTTCTTGATTCACTTTGTTTCAGTCTGATCCAAGCATGCCCTTCACATTTGATGGCTTCTTGGGATCACACTTTACTATCTCCCTGGGGAATTTTGTCTTGCTCCTAAATTGGTCTCCTGTTTCCTGCAACACTCTTCTGCCCCGCCCCCCCTTTTTTATTGTTTTGTTTTGTTTTGTTAATCCTCACCCCGGGATATTTTTTCCACTAATCTTTTTTTAGAGAGAGTAGAAAGGAAGGAGGTGGGGAGGGGAGGAGAGACAGAGAGAAAAACATTGATGTGAGAGAGACACATTGATCGGTTGGTTGTCTCCCTCATGTACCCCAGCCAGAGCAGGGATCAAACCTGCAACCTTGGTATGTGCCCTTGACTGAGAATTGAACTCAGAGACCCTTCCATCCGTGGGCTGACACTCTAACCTCTGAGCCAAACTGGGCAGGGCAAATTCACTCATTTTAAATGTGTATCTGTTGTCATTTTGTTTTTCCTTACTTTATGGAAAATTTCCTCATCTTCATCTTCTTTTTTTAATCCTCACCTAAAGATAATTGTTTCCATTTTTATCTTCAGATAGAGTGGGAGGGAGAGAGAGAAACATCACTTGGTTGCCTCCCGCACAACACTGACCAGGGCCGGGGACGAACCACGGCCGAGGTGCATGCCCCTTCCTGGAATCGAACCCGCAACTCTTTGGTCCAAGTGCTGATGCTCTACTGCTGAGCCAAACTGACCAGGGCCTCATCTTCATCTTCTAACCCTCTACTCACTTTTTCTTTTCTGCTGTTATGTTTTTAATTTCTAATCTTTTTTATTTCCTAAATGTTATTTTATTATGGCATACTGTTGTTTTATAAAGGCAGTATTCTCTCTTAGCTCTGAGATTAATTTATTTTGGTGTTTCTTTATCCTGCACATGCTTATTTTTTTTCCCAGTATATTTTTAATGTCTTCCATTTTGGAGGCTTTTCTCAAATATGTAACCTTGGTACTTGCCCTTTGAATATTTACTTGTGATTCAGTGGGAGTATAAACACTGACTAGACATTTTGAATGCATTGGTGGGGACTGTTTGTTGACTTTTGAGTTTTGTCATTGGGTGATTTCAATGGGTTGATGTTGGAGAATCTACAACACTACAACATTAGAACCCTTAGGTCTTTCCTCTTGGCTAATCAAGTTACCCTAACATGATTCTTCCAAACTCCTACCTGAGGGTAGCAGTCTAATTGCCTGCCTTCTGGAAGCCAAACTGGGGATTCTGGCTTGGAGAATGTCTGCATTCAGCATTTAATATTTATGGTTACTTAATCCTTTGTTTTTGGCTAAATCCTGTGCCTTCAACTATACTGGATATCCTCTCTCCAAGGAGCTGTTTACTTTTTCCAGAGACTAAAACTCCAGACTTATGCAGGGATGAAGAAGAGGAGCTAGACAAGGGATCCTAGGACTTGACCTGCTTCTCAGCTTTTCTGTGTTTTTCTACACCACCCCCATCCTTCTGTCACCAGTTTTCAGAGGTACCTAGTTCTGCCACATCTTATGCTTTTTGAGAATTTTATCGTGTAAATGCAGTTGTTTCTTATCATTCCCGACCGCTGGCTTGGAATTTCATTTTCTTAGATCTGCTATGTCAGTTACAACTTGTCAGCTTTCTTTTCATCTTCTTGAATTTGACACACTTTCGTTTTCTGTTCTCTCCTCCTTCTAGGATTTTGTCTGTTTTTTGTTTTTGTTTTTTTAATTCCTTACTGTGGTTATTGTTGAGTTTAGGGAAGGAATGAAATGAGCTCCTTATGGTTAATCTTTCATCTTAACCCAGGATCTGTTCTTAAAAGGCAGACAGAGGCTTTTTCTGGTTTCTTTTTCTAAATTCCAACCCATAAAGGAGTCCCTGTCTTATGGGTACTTAATCATTGTTTAAATGGATGATTAAGTCTTACTTCTATAAAACTCAGTTGGTAACAAGTTTGTCTGGAAGCCTGTTTTCTTGCCACTTGAACCTCTCATTAGGGCTGATTGAGTGTATTTATGACGTACCTGGCTTTCTCTGGAGCAAGTAACCAAGACAGCAAGGCAGAAGCTGCAATGACATTGAAAGTTACATTTTGCCATTTTCGTAATATCTTGTTAATTACTTGGATCAGATACATTCATTGCAGAAGAGACTTATAAAAAGGTGCAAATTTCACAAGGCAAGACTTATTTGGGACCATTTTAGAGGCTGGCTACCATACAAAGCTTTTGTCTTAGCTAGAAAAAGAACACATTAAACCCAAAGTAAGTAGAAGGTAAGGAATAATAAAGATCAATGAAAATTTTAAATAAAAAATTAATGAAGTAAATTTTGTTGGTTCTTTCTTAAATATTAATTAAATTAATTTTTACCAATACTAATGAAGATAAAGAGAAAGAACAGTTTACCTAGTATCAGGAATGAAAGGGGGGGTGTCAATAAAGATCTTTCAAAATTGAAAGCTTAATAAGGAAATGTTATGAACAACTTTATACCAATTAATTTGATAACTTAAGCACAACTTTATAAAAATTGACTCAGAAAAATCTGAATAGCCCCGTGTCAAAGAAATTTATTTCATAATTCTTTCTAATAAAACCCCAGGCCCAATCATTTCACTGGTGAGTTTTACCTAACATTTAAGAAAAAAATAATACCAATCTTTTACACATTCTTTTAGAAAACAGAAGACAAGAAAAGGCTTTTCAACTCAATTTTATGAGGATAGTATACCTCTGATACTGACACCTGAGGAAAAATGTAATCCTTTCAACAGAAGAATCATTTGACACCTTTTAACATTCTCAAGATAATTTACAACACTGGCCAGTGTGGGTCAGTGGTTGAGCATTGACTCCATGCATCAAGAGGTTGCCATTTTGACTCTCGGACAGGGCACATGCCCAGATTGTGGGCCTGATCCCCAGTGGGGGGCATGCAGGAGGCAGCCAATCGATGTTTTCTCTCATTGATATTTCTATCTTCTTCCCCTCTTCCTTCCTGTTTCTCTAAAATCAATTTTTTTAAAAACGTTTAAAAAAATTTTACAACAAACTAGCAATAAAATGAAACTTCCTGAACCTGATCAAAGCATCTACAAAAATATACAGGCATCATCATAGTAAATGGTAAAAAGATTTAATGCTTTTGCCTGAAGATCAAGAACAAGGCAAGGATACTTGCTCTCACTACTTCTATTCAATGTGCTGGAGGTCCAGACCAGTGTAGTGAGGCAGGAAAAATAAATGCATAATATTGTGAAGGAAGAATATTTCTTGATACAGAAACATACTTGTCTACACATAAAATCCTAAGGAATATACAAAAAAACAAACAAAAACACCTAATTAGAATTAATAGATGAAGTTTTAAGGTCACAAGATACTATTAACACTAGCAAAAATTAACGCTAGCAACATAACAAGAAATAATACCAGCATTCAACAATAGGGGAAATGAAAAAAAAGTATGTACCATTTATAATATGAAAAAATATAATATTTAGGAGTAGATTTAAAGAGATGTTTGAGATGTATGCAAGGCCTCTATATTAAAAGCTAAAACGTTCCTGAGAAAGAAAAATAAATATTCTTGGACCAGAAAACTCAAATTGTTAAGATGTTCATTCTCCCCAAATAGTCTATAGATTCAACACAATCTCAAAATCTCATAAAGGCTTTTTAAAATATAAATTGGTGCCCTGGCCAGTTTGGCTCAGCAGATGAGCGTCGGCCTGCGGACCAGAGTCCTGGGTTCAGTTACTGCTAGGGGCACATACCACAAAAAAATATAAAAATATAAATATAAATTGGCAAGCTGATTCTCAAGATTTGTATGGAAATGCAAAGGACCTAGAATAACCAAAACCATCTTGAAAAACAGAGTTGGAGGATTTAATACTACCTGATTTTAAGACATGTTTTAAAGCTACAGCAATGAGAAGAAGAAAAATGGGGGCTTTGTGGAAGTGGAGTCAAGATGGACATATAAATCAAATAATAGAATAGTTACAGATACAGAAATTCCTGAACCTGATCGAATTATCTACAGAAATATACAGGCATCATCATAGTAAACAGTAAAACCATCTCCTAAGAACACTTACGCGGATGAAAAGACAAGCTACTACCAGGAGAAATATATCTGGACAAAAAACTTGTATCGAGAATATATGAAAAATGTATAACTCAGACAGTTTTTAAAAAGTAGTCAAGCCCTGGCCAGTTTGGCTCAGCGGTTAGAGCGTCGACCTGTGGTCCCGAGAGGCCCAGGTTCGGTTCCCGCTAAGGGCGCGTACCTCGGTTGCAGTTTGTCCCCGGCCCTGGTTGGTCGTGCGGGTGGCAGCCACTCGATGTGTCCCTTCACGTCGATGTTTCTCTCTCTGTTCCTGTCTCTCCCTCCCACTCTACCAGAACAAAAAAGGAAGAAAAAAAAAGTAGTCAAAAGCAGACACTTAACACAAAAAATATATGTGGATGGACAGTAAGCACATGCTAATCATTGGTCATTGGGAAATGCCAGTAAGGACCACAGTGAGATATCACTTCACATCTACTAGATTGGCTAAATTTCAGAACAATAGCACCAAATGGAGCAACTTGAAATGGCAGGAAGGTAAAATTACACTACTTTGAAAAAAAAATTTGGCATATTTTAACATATTTAAACATTCTCTTGCCATATAATCCACCAATTCTGTTCCTAGGTCTTTCCCCAAGAGACCTGAAAAACAGGTTGATACAAAGATTTATGCTTATAAACGTGTACGTGTTCGTAATAACTAGAAACTGGAAACAACCTAAATGTCCAACAAAACAGGTGAATGGAGAAACTATGATCTATTCATACAATGAAATACTACCCTGCAATGAAAAAGAACTAACTTATACAATGGTATGGATAAATCTCAGCTAAAATGTTCAAAGGAAGCCAGACACAAAATAGTATATACAGTATAATTGCATTTATATGAAATTCTGGAAGCAGTTAATCTGTTATGAAAGGAATCAGATAAGTGGTTGTCTGGGACAGATGTAGGAGGAACTAATTACACTGGGACAGGAAAGTACTTGGTGGGGTGATATAAAGATTCTGCCCTAATTGGGGTGGTGTTACCATTAGATGTGTACATTTGTCAGAATCACTGAACTTTACACTTAAGATGCATTTTATTATATGTCAATTACACCTTAATTTGTTTGTTTGCATTTTTAATGAGATTTCACTATACAACCACCAGAAATGCTAAAAGTCTGACAATACTAACAGTTGAGAATTTGGCACAACAGTGACTATTACAAACACTGGCTGCTTTGGCTCAGTGGTTAGAGCGTCAGCCCACAAACCAAAGGGATTCGGGTTTGATTCCCAGTCAAGGGCATGTACCTGGGTTGCAGATTCGATCACTGGCCCAGGTCAGAGTCGTGGAGAAGGCAACCAGTGTGTCTGTCTCACATTCATGTTTCTGTCTCCTTCTCTCCCACTCTATCTAAAAATCAATGGGGGGGCGTTGGTCAGTTTGGCTCAGCAGTTAGAGCATTGGCCTGCAGTCCAGAGAGACCCGGGTTCGGTTCCCGCTAAGGGCGCGTACCCTGGTTGCAGTTTGTCCCCGGCCCTGGTTGGTCGTGCGGGTGGCAGCCACTCGATGTGTCCCTTTCACATGGATGTTTCTCTTTCTCTCTCTCTTCCTCTCTCTCCCTCCCACTCTATCTGAACAAAAAATGGAAAAATGTCCTCGGTTGAGGATAAAAAAATAAATAAAAATAAATAAAAAATAAAAATCAATGGGGGAAAAAGGAGAAACATCTTTAACAAAAAATTAAAAAGAAAAGCAGCTTTAAGAAAATATCAGTGGAAAAATATCCTCAGGTGAGGATTAACAACAACAAAAATACTTGCCTTGGTCGGTTTGGCTGAGCAGTTAGTGTCAGCCTGAGGACCAATGAGTCTCGGGTTCAATTCTGGTCAAGGGCATATACCTGGTTGGGGTTGTGCAGGAGGCAACCACTAGATGTGTCACTTTCACGTTGATGTTTCTCTCTCTCTCTCTCTTCCTCTCTCTCCCTCCCACTTTTTCTGAACAAGAATGAAAAAATGTCCTCAGGTGAGGATGAAAAATAAAATATTTTTAAGTGTTTAGCATCATCTAGAAAAGTTAGAGACTCAGTTTAGCATCATCTAGAAAAGTTAGAGACTCAGCAGTTCTTTTAGATACAGCCTTGTCTACTAGAGAAATTTGTATGTGTATGTGCAGCAAAAAGACCATCTATATGTTTATGACATCATTTTATTAACCAAAATACCAACTGAAACATCCACCAGTATTAAAATGGGTAAATTGTATACTTCTTAACCATGTTGTTAGCAATGAAAATGGAGAAACTAATTACATTTAATTAATATAGATGATTTAGAAACAATTTTCTTAATCCTCACCTGAGGATATTGTTCTGTTTATCTTCAGATAGAGTGGGAGGGAGGGAGAGAGGGAGAGAGAAACATTGACCTGAGAGGGACACATCAACTGGTTGCCTCCCACACGACCCCACCAGGGCCAGGGACAAACCACAACTGAGGTACGTGCCCTTGACCAGAATCAAACCTGCGACTCATTGGTCCGCAGGCCGACGCTCTAACTGCTGATCCAAACCAAACCGGCCAGGGCTACAAACAAAAAGTTTTAACAACAGTCTCAAAAAGAATACATGCTTTATATTTCCAGTTACACAGAGTTCAAGAACTAGGAAAACTAGCCCAGCTGGTGTAGCTCAGTGGATTGAGTATTGTCACATGGACTGAGGGATCCCAGTACAATTCCCAGTTGGGGCACATGCCTGGGTTGTAGGCTTGATCCCCAGTGAGGGGCCTGCAGGAGGCAGCGGATCAATCTATCTCTCTCACATTGATGTTTCTATCTCTCCCTTCCTCATTCTCTAAATAATAAATCAATAAACACATTTTTTACAAAAGAACTAGAAAAACTAAACTGGTGTTTAGGAATCTGTACTTACATTGTAAATCTATAAAGGAAAGGAAATGATTACCATAAAAGCCAGGATTTTAGTTACTTTTAGAGGAGAGAGGAAGTCAGAGTTGGGAAGGGGCTAGGGAAGAGATTTTAGGATACTGGCATTATTTCTTAATTTGAATGCTGATTACATGGTATTCACTTTATTTGTTAAATGGCACATTCATGTTTTAGACACTTTAATAAATATGTGACATTTACATTAAAAATTTTTAAGTTAAACAACTTTTTTTATTTATCAATATCTCCTAACTCTACTATGTTAATATTTTGCTAGGTGATAATAGGAAATGCAAAGATGTGTAACGTTGCCTCACAAAGTGCTCACAAAGGACTTCCATAAAAAGACATTGTGTGCCCTGGCCGGTTTGGCTCAGAGGTAGAGTGTCCGTCCACCCGTGGACCAATAAGTCTCGGGTTTGATTTCAGCCAAGGGCACATACTCCGGTTGCAGTTTGTCCTTGACCCTGGTTGGGGTCATGTGGGAGGCAGTCAGTCAATGTGTCCCTCTCACATTGATGTTTCTCTCTCCCTTTCTCCCTCCCACTCTATCTGAAGATAAAGAGAAAAATATCGTCAGATGAGGATTAAAAATGAATAAAAATGGCATTGTGTAATGAGTGGTCTTAATTTCTGTTCTCGTGCTTTCAGAGCCAGGGAAGTAAACTATAAAATAACATGGTATGGCAGATAACAGCTATACCATGTAACCTCTCAGGAGGTAGTACGTGTACATTAAAGTGTATTTGTGGTTATGGTTTTGCCAAGAGCCATCATTCCTTTACTGCTTTGTTTTATACTATTCATTTGGACCTAGACTCATTTTGATACTTGTATTCCTAGTTATTTTAAATATGACAAAATATTTATTTTCTTTTAAACGTCTGTTGTTTTAGTCGTGTCCTAACAGAAATTTTTAGTTTTAACACTCTAAAAAGCAAACTTAATCCTAATTTCTTCTTTGTGTAACATTCTCTCGTGTAATGCCTTTAAGAAGTTTATATTGACAAAATGATGTTGCCTAGAATTAAGACCTCAATAGATCAAAGGACATTAGTAGACATCTTCAAAAATGAGAAAAGGAGCGCTCTATTGAGCTATTAGGTTCTGGGCATAAATAGGTACCTTACATTGAATACCCACCCTAATACTATGAATAGTAAGTATTTTCTAATTTTACAGATGAACAAATAGAAATTCAGAGAAATTAGTAAGTGCTAAACCTAGGATTAAAATCCAAGTTCATTTTATTTTCCCAGCCTGTCCTTTATTATTCTAACACTGCTACCCATGAAAAGAAGAAAATAAACCTAATTTGAAAAGCAAGTGTGCACCCGGCCGGTGTGGCTCAGTGGATTGAGTGTCATATCATCGACTGTGAGGTCCTGGTTCGATTCCCAGTCAGGGCACATGCCCGGGTTGTGGGCTCGATCCCCAGTAGGCGGCGTACAGGAGGCAGCCAGTCCATGTACCTCTCTCACATCGATGTTTCTCTCTCTCTTAAAAAAGCAATAAAAACATATTTTAAAAAAGAAAGAAAAACAAACATCCAACAGTAATTGACAAAAAAAATTAAGGGATACATTTTCAACAGCAACAAAAATTAGTGATAAATCTATTGAAAGATACATGAGAGTTTATTGGGTATTATAAAACAATGAAATTTAAGTGGCCTTAATAAATTCAGAAATATGCTGTGTTCCTGAATTGAAAGACTATCTCACTGTTTTCTAGATATCTAGTCAATTTTTGTTTTGTTTTGTTTTGTTTTGTTTTATCCTCACCCAAGGACATTTTTCCATTTTTATTCAGATAGAGTGGGAGGGAGAGAGAGAGAGAGAAACATCGACGTGAAGGGACACATCGAGTGGCTGCCACCCACACGACCAACCAGGGCCGGGGACAAACTGCAACGGAGGTACATGCCCCTAGCGGGAACCGAACCCGGGTCTGTCTGTACCGCAGGTCGACGCTCTAACCGCTGAGCCTAACCGGCCAGGGCTCTAGTCAATTTTTGTAAAAAAAATTTTTTCTTTGGTTGTATTTATACATATCTATATTTTAGCAGTCTAACTAGCTGATATCTCATTTCCACCAACTTCCTCTTCAGTAATATCTGTACTTTATCAATTTTATTTATCTGAAATCTAGTACCTGCCCATTAACTTTAATTGTATGAATATACTACACATTTATCTGTTCAGTTGATGGATATTTAGGTTGTTTTCATCTTTCTACTATTAAAAACAATGCTACAGTAAGCATTTTTATTCATATCTCCTTTTGCAGATATGGGATTTCTCTCGAGTATACATTCCAATATAGTGGAATTGCTGAATTAGAAATTATGCACATCTTCAAATTTACTATATATTACCATTTGTACAGTTTATATTCCTGTAATCTTTATGAGAGCTTTCATTCTCCCACTGGTTACTGATCTTGAAACTTTTTGCCCATCTTGATTGGTGTAAAATTATAGCTCAGTATTGTTTGTATATATATTACCTTAATTACAAATAAGAAAAGTAGTGAGAATTTATGTTTTTGACATTTAACTTTTCTATGAAATGCCTGCCACTTTTACTGTTTTATCTTCATTTATAGGAACTTAGATGCTAATCATTTATAATGTCTATTATACATATCCTCTACCTGGTGGATTTTTTTTTTTTTAACTTTGTAATGGTTTGTAGTTTTATATCTTGTTTAGGAAATTCTTACCTCCATGATCAACATATTCTATATTTCACTCTAAACTTTGTTTTTCTTTTTATATTTAGTTCTCTGAATAGAAATTTGCTTTTGTGTAGAGTACAGGGTAGGTTTTCAAGTCTATTTGGCTGGTTTGTGTGTCCCCCTGGTCTCTTGATTTGAAAAGGATTATTAAAATCATGATGAATGATAGGACTAACCTTACTCTTAAAACTTGTCTTGGCTATTCATGTTTTATTGCTTTTTTGTATTAATTTCTGTATCAGCTTCTTAAGTTCCAGAGGTTGTGGAGGTTATATCCTGTTGGTATTTTGGTTGAAATTGCTTTGAATTTGCAGATTAATTTGGGGATAATTTTCATGAATTGGGTGCATTACTCCATGTATTTAAATCTTCTGTAATAGCTTTCAATAGTAAAGATACCTATTACTTCTATAGGTCTTATACATCTTTTGTTTGGTTTCGTTCCAAGTACCTTATGTCTTTTGTTGTGATTTTAAGTGTTTTTTTTTTATATATATATTTTAAGTTGATTGGTAATGTATGAGAATATAATTTATTTTCATATGTTGATCTTAAGCTAGGAACCTTGCTGAACCCTTATTAATTCTGTAATTTATCTACAGATTATTGGGTTTCCTGTGTTGATAGTCATAGAGAATAATAATTTTGTTTATCCCTTTCCTTTCTCTTTGCCTTTTAATTTTTTAACTTGAATTAATGTGCTAGCTAGTACTTCCTATTAACTAAAGTTGAATTTTCCATAGATTTTTGGTGGATAACTTTTTTAAATTTTATTTTTGTTACGGACAGTATTACAGATGTCCCTCATTTTCCCCTTTTTGCTCTCTTCCACCTCTGCCCCCAGGCCTTCACTATTCTATTGTCTGTGTCCATGGGCTGTGCAAATAAATTCTTTGATTAATCCCTCCCTCCCCCGAATTCCCCATCCTTTTGAGAACTGTCTGTTCTATGCATTCATGTCTCTGGACCTATTTTGTTAATTAGATTCCACATATAAGTGAGATCATGTGATATTTGTCTTTCTCTGACTGGCTTATTTCACTTAGCATGATAATCTCCAGGTCCATCCATGATGTTGCTAAGAGTAAGAGATCCATCTTTTTTTACAGCTCCATAGTATTCCACTCTGTAATGTACCATAGCTTTTTTATCCATTCATCTACTGATGGGCACTTGGGCTGTTTCCAGATCTTAACTATTGTAAGTAATGCTGCTATGAACATAGGGGTGTATGCCTTCTTTCTGATTGGTGTTTCAGGATTCTTAGTGGTAAATAACTTTTATCAAATTAAGAAAGTTCCCTTCTGCCCTGGCCAGTTTGGCTCAGCAGTTAGAGCGTCAGCCTACAGATTGAAGGGTCGCAGGTTTGATCCCTGGTCAAGGGCATATACATGGGTTGCAGGATAATGGAAAAATTATCCTCGGAGTGAGGATTAATGAGGGAAAAAAGAAAAAAGAGCGTTCTTGTCTAGTCCTGGTATAGTGAGAGTATTAGCTATGGTGCTGAATTTTATCTAATGCTTTTGGGGAGAGCCATTATCCATGGAAATGATTGTATACTTATTTCCTTTTCTTTTTCTTTTAAATCCTCACCCAAGGATATTTTTCTATTAATTTTCAGATAGAGTGGGAGGGGAAGAGAGAGGGAGACATATCAGTTGGTTGCCTCCTGCACAACCCTAACCAGGGCCAGGAGTCAAATCGCAACCGAGGTACGTACCATTGACCAGAATTGAACCCGTGACCTTTGGTCCGCCGGCTGACGCTCTAACCGTTGAGCCAAACCGACCAGGGCTATTTCCTTTAATACATTAATGTGGTAGTCTTTGTTAATAGGTTTATTAAACATTTAACATAAATATCACTTTTTTTTTTTTTTAATCCTCACCCGAGGACATTTTCCCATTTTTTTGTTCAGGTAGAGTGGGAGGGAGAGAGAGTAACAGAGAGAGAGGGAGAAACATCAATGTGAAAGGAACACATCGAGTGGCTGCCACCCGCACTACCAACCAGGGCAGGGGACAAACTGCAACCGAGGTACGTGCCCTTAGCGGGAACGGAACCCGGGTCTCTCAGGACCGCCGGCCGACGCCCTAACTGCTGAGCCAAACCGGCCAGGGCTAAATATCACTTTTCAATTAAAATTAACTAATTTATGAAAGGAGAAAGAATAACATGCTTATTTATACTTAGGTTTATAAAATGTTAAGGATTTAACCAAGGGCTGAAGAAGCACATCTGTGCTCATTAAAATTTATACCTAATTCAACTTTACTCAACCCTTTTTCCCCCCCGAAATTTAAGGTAACAACTCTTTGAAATTAATCAGTTCATGAAGCAGTAGTTTTTTGTTTTTTTTCCCATACACATTCACAATTACTACTATAAATAAGACATTCGTAATTTCTCTAGTTTCAATCTGAACATCTAATTTGTAGTAACAAGATGTGGGTTCTAGTACAGATTTTCTAATTCACTGTATGGCCCTAGACGAGCCATTTTAGATCTTTGCCTTCACCCACATGTAACAAGGATAATAATACCTTTTTAAACTTACTTTATAGGCAAGTAAGCATAGGATTTATGTGAAAACATTTTGCTAAAGCTGCTAAACAAACATAAGGTAATTATGTATCATTTTATCATACTATTTTCTAATCTTTGATTTGTTTTTTATAATTTAACCAAAATAAAGATTGCATACTTTCAAACTACAAAATCAGTAGTTATACAAGGTGAATTAAAGTAGTAAAGCTGGTCATAAAAGTAAACCGATTCATCCACACTCTCGTTTAATTACATTAAGAATTAAAAATTAGCCCTAGCTGGTTTGGCTCAGCGGTTAGAGCATCAACCTCTGGACCAGAGAGGCTTGGGTTCGGTTCCTGCTAAGGGCACATACCTCGGTTGCAGTTTGTCCCCAGCCCTGATTGGGGTTGTGTGGGTGGCAACCAGTTCATGTGTCTCTCTCACATCAATGTTTCTCTTCCTCCCCCTCTCCCTCTCGTTCTATCTGAAGATAAATGTAAAAATGTCCTCAGGTGAGGATAAAAACATTAAAAAAGAAAAGAATTAAAAATTATAGCATGGCCAGTGTGGCTCAGTGGTTGAGTGTTGACCCATGCACCAGGAGGTTGCCCATTTGATTCCCGGTCAAGGCACATGCCCAGGTTGTGGGCCTAATCCCCAGTGGGGAGCATGCAGGAGGCAGCCAGTCGATGTTCTGTCTCATTGATGTTTCTCTCTCTCTCTCTAAAAATTAATAAAGGAAAAAAATTTTTTAATAAAAAAAGAATAATTATAAAAGTAGGTAAAATTTTGTGAAAATATTTGTATTTATTCTAGCATCAGCCATGGCATCAGGTACTTGAACAGTCATATTGTTAATAGACTTCGTCAGATTTGGCAGCCCAACCGGGATCTGTTAGCCCGTACACCAGATCAAGTATGTCATTCTCCTTATCAGTGATTGCTTCTAATTTCTCATATATGTGCTTTTCAAAGATGAGGTTACAGGTAGAGCAAGCCAAGGTTCCCTCACAAGCACCAAAACCATCAACATCTAGATTATTTTCAACCACAACATCTAGCAGAGAGTCACTGACTTTTTCTTTGGTTGTTCATGATTCTCCATTTTGATTTAAAAAGTGGACTGTTAATTTATCTTCTGAGTTGCTCCACGCCTGTGCGATATGCTCAATGTCCGAATGCCGCCACCGAGCAAGCCTAGCTCAGTGCTTCCGCTGGGCCCCTGGCTTCCCTCAAGGCCACCGTGTCCAAGATGGGGTCTAGAGAGGAGGTGTGCAGAAGCCATATGGCCGGTGGTTGGGTAACTACCAGATGCAACACAGGCTGCACAACAGAGCTCCCCTAGTGCAGCGGACTGCTTGGGCCAGTGCCTGATGCCAAGGGCCGAGGGAAGGATCTGGCAGGCTGGGGTGCCAAAGAGGTCCTGCTCAGTGCTGCACTCCCAGGGCTGTAAGAGCTTTTTTCCCTCCCTGTTTCATTGTCACCTCAGATGCCCACATTTTTCTAGAGAAGATGGTAAACAATAAAATGATTAAAAGCATAGTAGGATAAATAGTAAGGAAAATTAATAGAAGAATGTTAAATAGGTAAATAATGTTTGTTAAGTAGTTTCAACTCTGATGTAAGACATTAGTTGTGAAAGCTAGTATTATAATAATCTAGTGAAGAAAATTTACCTGTAGGATTGAAGTAAAGGCAAAATAAACATGTTACTTACCATATGTTTATTTTTCTTTATTTACTTTAAAAAAATTAGCCTAGCCCGGCTGGTGTGGCTCAGTGATTGAGCATTGACCCATGCACCAAGAGGTCGCCAGTTCGATTCCCAGTCAGGACACATGGCCAGGTTGCAGGCTTGATCTTCATTAGGGGCCCTGCAGAAGGCAGCTGATCTGTGTTTTGATCTCTTACCAGTGTTTCTTTTCCCTTTCATGTCTAAAAATCTATCTAAAAAAGTTTTTAAAGAAATCATGCCGTTTGCCTGGTCGGTGTGGCTCAGTGGTTGAACGTCTACCCATGCACCAAGAGGTCACTGGGTCGATTCCTGGTCAGAGCACATGCTCAGGTTGTGGACCCAATCCCCAGGGGGCGGGGCATGCAGGAGGCGGCCAATCGATGTTCTCTCTCATTGATGTTTCTATCTTTTCCCTCTCCCATCCTCTCTCTTAAATTAATAAAGAAAAAAATTTTAGCCCTGGCCGGTTTGGCTCAGCGGTTAGAGCGTCGGCCTGCGGTCCGGAGAGACCCAGGTTCGGTTCCCGCTAAGGGCATGTACCTCGGTTGCAGTTTGTCCCCGGCCCTGGTTGGTCGTGCGGGTGGCAGCCACTCGATGTGTCCCTTTCACATCGATGTTTCTCTCTCTCTCTCCCTCCTGCTCTATCCGAACAAAGAATGAAAAAGTGTCCTCGGGTGAGGATAAAAAAAAAAGAAAAAAGAAAAAAAATTCTTATTTTAATCATGCTGGTTGACTATTAGAAAACTACAACTGTAGCTAGGTAACAATGGGCAGATACCACTTACTATTGTTACTACCTATAGCTTGAACTAGCACTAAATAACATTTAACTCTTGTTGTCTACTCAAATCTGTACAAGACAGGGAAAGCTCTCACTAGAATAAACAGTCTGGAGTAGCATAGAAAGCTTTATTTAAGGCACAATACATAACCTTCTCATTTGTTAAGGGTCTCAGGCCTTCTTGGTTCCTTTACAGGCCTTGTCTCACACCCAAGAACACTTCTCTGTACATGTAGTAAAGAATGGAATGATTCAATTACCATGGTGAAAGAGAGATTATAAGAATTGTAGTGTTTAGCTTTTCTGTTCTTGTGCTTGTCTTTCAGTCAAATAGAGGTCAGATTGAAACTGCCTAATTTTGGAAATACTTATATATGTATGTAAGTATACATAAAGGATAATTTTAACTATAATTAGCCTGAAATAATTTCTCAATTTTTTTAAGGAAACATTAATTTGTACTATTTGTGTTTTTCTTCTTAGTTTCTGCCACTGCCTTCTACAAAGCACAACCTGTAATTCAGTTCATGTGTGAAGTTCTTGACATTCATAATATTGATGAGCAACCAAGACCTCTGACTGATTCTCATCGGGTAAAATTCACCAAAGAGATAAAAGGTGAATTAATTAGCATTTGGAACAACTTAACTATAAAATTCATGAGTAAAACAAGCTTATTGAAAAAAATTTAATTAAAATTTCTTCATGTAACATTACCAGTAAAATAAAGATCAATTCTAAAATGTTGTATTAAGTTCATTACCATATCATCTTAGGGAGTGTTTCAGTGAAAGAAGTATCAAGTAATGAAATTAATATCAATACCAGCTAATTTTTTCTTAATACTTTCTCTTACTAACTGAAGGCATAAGAGTATCTCATATGGTAATGCTTCTATAATACTGTTAAAAGTAGAAAGCTTATTTCAAAAATGTTACTTTATAACTGGAATCATTCCTTGAACAAATTCTAATATAATGACTTACATATTTTTCTGAAATGAGCAGAATATTTTATTCCTTTGAAAATTTATGGATGTGGGGCTAGCATGAGTCATGTGTTGTCCTAAAGTTGGAACTTAGTTATTTCATGTACATTATACAGTTGATCATTGATCTTGCCTCTTAGTAGCTAAAGTTTGTACAGTAGTGTTGAATCTTATATGTGTTTTACTAATTTAATTAATCTCTCATGGTCTTCTAAAAATTAAGAAAAAAATAATTTTAATAGTGTTCTAAAATGTATGTTCTGTATATATTTACTCTTTGTATGTATGAACATTCCTATATACATTTAAAAATACATACACAGTTTTTTGCCTTGTCCAGTTTGCTCAGTGGTTAGAGCCTTGGCCCAAGGACTGAACGGTCTCGGGTTCAATTCTCAGTTAAGGGCATGTACCTGGATTTCAGGTTTAATCCTGGCCCCAGTTGGGGTGAGTGCAGGAGGTAACCAATCAATGTGTCTCTCTCACATTGATGTTTCTCTCTCTCCCCCTCCTCCTCCCTCCTCTCTCTCTCCCCACTCCTCCCCCTCTCCTCTCTCTCCCTCTCTCCTCTCTCTTCCATTCTCTCTTTTAAAAAATCAATGGAGCCCTGGCCGGTTTGGCTCAGTGATTAGAGTGTCGGCCTGCGGTCCAGAGAGACCCAGGTTCGGTTTCCGCTAAGGGCACGTACCTTGGTTGCAGTTTGTCCCCGGCCCTGATTGGTCGTGTGGGTGGCAGCCACTCGATGTGTCCCTTTCACATCGATGTTTTTCTCTCTCTCTCTTCCTCTCTCTCCCTCCCACTCTATCTGAACAAAAAATGGAAAAATGTCCTCGAGTGAGGATAAATAAATAAATAAATAAAATAAAATAAAAAATCAATGGAAAAAATATCCTTGAGTGAGGATTAACAAAATAAATAAAAATACAGTTTTATATACAAACTCACATACACGGACTTTATCAGCAATTTAAGGGATTTTTCAAGAGTAGTTTTGATTAACAGTAGCAGCTGAATACATCCTGCTTGCTCCAGTGATCAATCATTCTTTGCCATTTAGTAACCAGGAAAGAGGTAATCATTGTAATAAAACATTATAAGGAAAATTTTGCCTGCTTTGAAAGTAAGCATCTATGTATCTCAAGGAATTGAAGTATACCAAAAATAAGAAAATGTTATATATATCTGTGTTGCAATCATACCATTATCCTTTCATAATTTGTATTAACTACACAGTTAGCATTGTTGGGAGATAGTGCATTACCCCCCATTAATATGTGATCATCTAAATGCCATGGTTTCCAGTGGAGTTGCTGCTTAGTTACCACCTCTGATATCATGAAGTCATTTAGATTATTTTGCGGTAACTATGCTATCAACTCATATCACCACTTTATCACAGACAATACAAGATGTACAGAACAAGGATTCAACTGCTGCCCGAAGAGCATGGACTCGATCTTAACTTCAACTGCTCAGGGGCCTAAAGAAATGACTGAAAAAATGACTAGAAAGCATTATAAAGTTGATGTTATAGTGAAGGTAAAGCCAAGTTTATAGGTTAAATATTTGATGTATTAAAGCTTTTTTTTTTTTTCCAGTTGGTTGGATGGAGGGTTTGGGGGGATGAGGGGAACCTGGGCAGAGAATTATGTAATCCATTTTTTTTTTTTTTTTATCCTCACCCGAGGACACTTTTTCATTCTTTGTTCAGATAGAGCAGGAGGGAGAGAGAGAGAGAGAAACATCGACGTGAAGGGACACATCGAGTGGCTGCCACCCGCACGACCAACCAGGGCCGGGGACAAACTGCAACCGAGGTACATGCCTTTAGCGGGAACCGAACCCAGGTCTCTCCGGACCGCAGGCCGACGCTCTAACCGCTGAGCCAAACCGGCCAGGGCTGTAATCCATTTTTTAAAAATTGCAACATGTTGCTAACTCCTAGATTTGGGTCTAATCCTCAGAAACCTAGTGACCCTAGATTTGAAGTAGAAATATCTGTATTGGATCTAATTATCAAACTAATGATATTTTCCTCCAACTTCAAAAGACTTTTTTTTTTTTAAAGGGCTCTTTAAAGTATATGAAGTATTTCTACCATAGTAACTCTAAAAAAATCAAACTCATCCTGGCCAGTTTAGTTCAGTGGTTGAACATCAACGATGCACCAAAAAGGTCACTGGTTCGATTCCCGGTCAGGGCAAGTTGTGGGCCTGATTTCCAGTGGGGGGCATACATGAGGTAGCCAGTCGATGTTCTCTCTCATCGAAGTTTCTATCTCTCCCTTTCTCTTCCTCTCTCTCTAAAATCAATAAAGAAAAAAAAATTTTTTAAGCAAACTTATGTGTTCTGTGCTATATATTTGGGTTTAATTTTTAGCTGGCATGAGGAATTTGCTGAAAACTTAAATAGTGATACAAAATACAGTTGTGCCTCGCCACTTCGCGCTTTTTGCCTCTTCATTTTATTGCATTTTTCCCCAACATAGTATGGTATTTGGAAAAACCGCTATACAGTGAAGCCGCGAAAGTTGAAGCGCAAAGTGGAGCGAGGGATGACTGTATCTAAATAAAGAATCCTACTTCTCAGAAATTCATTTATCGCGGTAGAGTCTGGAACTGATTAACCACGATAAACAAGGGCCGACTGTGTGCTAAATGAATGATTTTCCTTACTATATTCACTTGATTTCATTTGAACTTTTTCCTAAATATTAGGGTGGTTTCTTCAGCATACAGCAGAAATATTAGGGGAAGTGTGGTAAAAGTACCATATGTATATAAGAGTACCAATTTATTTTTTGTCCAAACTTATATAGTAGGTTTGTAGAACCTTATTAATAATTGTTTAATTCAAAGGGAAGACTTGAAAGCAAATTGCTAAGTGGTGTAAGATGTGTTATAAATTTTCTATTATGTTTTTCCCCTAAACATAATATTTTTATACTTACACATACTTCAAATTGTTGGTATTTTCTTTTTTTAAGGCTGTCCCTTGATAATATTTTTTCTAGTCTCCTTAATAATATAGAGGCATAAGAAATGCTCTAATTGATCTGAAATTTTAGTTTTATAAAGGTAATTATTAAAAAACTATTGCTCACTGATTCAGTTCGAGTACTAAAGAATAACTCATGCCAATCTGGTACAGTAACACTCACTGTTCATTTAATGTCTTAATTTTTGCTGATATGTCAGAAGAATACTACTGTGAGTGAACTTATGTTTGCTTCTATAGTTTGTAATTTGATAGGAAAATAAGTTATACTATAGCAGGGTTTCTCAGCCTTGGCACTGTTGATATTTGGGCTGGATAATTCTTTATTGTGGTCAGGAATGGGAGTTAGTGCAGCCCTGTGCATTGTAGGATATTTAGCAGCATTCCTGGATCTAAGTATCCCTAAATCTAGCATTCACTAGATGCCATAGCACTCTCCAGTTGTGACAATCAAAAATGTTGGTAAAATACAGCATAAGGAATACAGTTGTATGATGTCAAGTGCGTACTTGAAATAGCGGGGGATCACTTTGTAAAGTATATGATTGTCTAAATACTATGCTATACACCTGAAACTAAAACAATAATATTGAATATAAGCTGTAATTGAAAAGTAAACATTTTTTTAAAGTCTCCAAACGTTATCAAGTGTTTCCTGAGGGCAAAATCACCTCTGATTAAGAACCACTATACTATAGGATTCACAGATATTAAAGGGAAATAATACAAAAGTAATTATAAATACTGCCAGGGAATCAAAAGTTGTCCTCCATCTACCCGTTTTTAAATTGTTTACCTTTGGAGTATAGGCCATAGAAGTAGAGTTGCTTATCTGTGAGCAGTAACCACTGTATCTGTCTAACTCCTCTAAGTAGCTCCAAAACCATTGGCCAATATAGTATCCATTAGCCACATGTTGCTATTTAAATTTAAACTAATTAAAATTAAATTTTTAGTTTCTCAGTTACTAGCTACATTTCATGTACTCAGTAATATATATCATTAGTGATTATCATAATAGCACAGATACAGAATATTTCATCATCTCAGAAAACTATTGGACATCACTGCTTAACATAATTCATCCCAAAGAATTTTAGCCATTGATTTAAAAGTCCATTGCTTCACTTTCTTTTTTTTTTTTTTTTTTTATCCTCACCCGAGGACATTTTTCCATTTTTTGTACAGATAGAGTGGGAGGGAGAGAGAGGAAGGGAGAGAGAGAGAGAGAAACATCGACGTGAAGGGACACATCGAGTGGCTGCCACCCGCACGACCAACCAGGGCCGGGGACAAACTGCAACCGAAGTACGTGCCCTTAGCGGGAACCGAACCCGGGTCTCTGCGGACCGCAGGCCGACGCTCTAACCGCTGAGCCAAACTGGCCAGGGCCATTGCTTCACTTTCTAAAGCAGGCCTGGGATTCTCAAATCCCTAGAGTCTAGATGGGCTACAGGATCCAGGAATATATAAAAACATATGTCAAATTATGTGCATTTTCCTGGGTTTATTGCATTCAGCAGATTCTCAAAGGAGTCAGTGATTCCATAAGAAAGAAGGGGTCATCTGATCTAGGAATTATTTTGGTTGCATTTGCTTTCTAAAAGCTGTGTCACTATATTATACTTCAACAAAATTGTCACTACACTTACGTTAAAAGGGCCAGGATTTTTTTTCCCCCCCTTCTTGCTTTAAATAGCTCTGAAAGACTTCCTTGAGTTTTATGAAATTCTGATCTTCACTCAGTACGTGGTGACTGGGCTATTCAAATATTACATACTTTGAAGGTAATAGAATATCTTGAGAATTACTGCAACTCCTCTTTATTTATGCTGGGGGAGGGAAGTTCTCTTTCCCCAGCATAAATACTGAAATTTATTATAAACAAGGTTTTTTATTAATGGAGAACTTTGTCCCTTGGTCTCTCGGCTTTGTAAACTTTATGATATTGTTTTTTAATGTGTGGAGCTTGATTTCATAGAGAAAATGTTTGGAGTTAGGTCTGTTGTGATTGTAACTGTTATTTGCAATGTTATATAAAAAAATTATTTGTTAATATCACATTGCCTATATCACTGACTTTCTGTTTCGAATTTATTTTAGTTTTTATAGTAGTGCACAGTCTTAATAGCTATAAATATTTTACATGTGATAGTTGTGTAACCTCAGTTTTTCTTGTTGGGAACAGGTCTGAAGGTTGAAGTGACTCATTGTGGAACAATGAGACGGAAATACCGTGTTTGTAATGTAACAAGAAGGCCTGCCAGTCATCAAACGTAAGAAAAGCTGGTGTTTTTCAGCAGAGATGCTGTGAGGCAGCTTACTCTAGTTAGTGGATTGGGAGTTTTGCTGGCTGATAAGAGTTGTTAATATGTACTTTTTTTTTTTTCCAGCTTTCCTTTACAGTTAGAAAATGGCCAAACTGTGGAGAGAACAGTAGCACAGTATTTCAGAGAAAAGTATACTCTTCAACTGAAGTACCCACACCTTCCCTGTCTGCAAGTGGGGCAGGAGCAAAAACATACTTATCTTCCACTAGAAGTAATGTGTTTAGGCTGCTTATTAATATCTTCTTGTGGTCTTTTATAGCCTATAACATACTCTCACATTTATTTTGGAGATTTATTTGTAAGTTTTCTATATTTTTGATAAATAATATGGAGAAAATTTATCCACAATCCTATCATTCTAAATATAACCACTGTTAGCATGTTGGTACACTTCTTTTCAGCCTTTTTATTCAAGTATACATTTTACCTATTATACTAAAAAACTGTATTTTTACTATTTTTTTTACTTAATATGACATTTAAAAGAAACAGTTTAATGAAGTAGATTTAAAAATATAATTTCATATGTAATTGGCACTGAGTTAAAATATATATACTCCTAGTACAAAACTTGTTTTATTTGTAGGTCTGTAATATTGTGGCAGGGCAACGATGTATCAAGAAGCTAACAGACAATCAGACTTCCACTATGATCAAAGCAACTGCAAGATCTGCACCAGATAGACAAGATGAAATCAGCAGATTGGTTAGTACTTACCCTTAGAAATGGAAACTAAAAATATATTAGGGTGAGCAACTAAAGAACCATGTCTTTATCAGCTTATACCTTATTACCATTTTATGAATTATCAGAATTACAAGGGATCATGGAAGTAACCTAGTGGTGTTCTAGAGGTAAACCTTAGTGGGTTCCATGAGAAGTTTTAGAACCTTCTAATTTAATCCCAAATGCTTTAATTATATCCAGAACAGATTCTCTCAGAACTAATGTTTCAATTTAGTGAGCTTCACTTTATTGACTCCGACCTAAAAGAGGAGAGGAGAAGGAAGAAAAATAAAGGTATCGTGACTAGCGATAGTGAGAGGTTTTTTTCTGTTGTTGTTTTGTTTCGTTTTTTCTTTATTGATTTTAGAGAGAGAGGGAGAGAGGTAGAAACATCGACGAGTGAGAACATCGATTGACCGCCTCCCGCATGCCCCCTACTGGGGATCGGGCCCACAACTTGGGCACAGGCCCTGACCAGGAATCGAACCAGTGACCCTTTGGTACATGGGTGGACACTCAACCACTGAGCCACACCAGCCCAGCTGTTAGTGAGAGGTTTAATACTCAGCATAGGATTGCTTAGCCCACAGTATCAGACTGGCATCTACAGGATGAATAAAGAAATATAAGATGGTTCTAACCATGTAGGGTTTCTAAGTTCTCTCATTATCTAAATGGGGGAGACGGAAGAGGTATCAATACCACTTTATAAAGGTAAAATGAAAAATAAAAGGTACCTGGATTTTATGTCTTCTTTAATATAATTTAAATTATCCAAGTAAAGAGAAAAGTCTGGGTATATGAATATTACCAAAACAACTTAAAAACACTTTCAAAAACAGTGTTAAAGATTGTTGAAAAAGGGTTACAGAACTCGCTCTTTTATTTTGTAAGCCAATTGCAGAAAAAAGACTTAAAATTTTATTTTTTTCTTTATTGGTTTTAGAAAAGAAGAGAGAGGGAGAGAGAGATAGAAACATCGATGAGAGAGAATTGGCCACCTCCTGCACACTCCCACTGGGGATTTAGCCCATAACCTGGGCATTTGCCCTGACCAGGAATCGAAAGAGCAACTTCTTGGTGCATGGGTTGCTGCTCAATCACTGAGCCACACCGGTCAGGAGACCTTCTTTTTTATAGTTTTATAAGGAGTGAGTAAAAGTTGTTACATGATATTTAATTAGGAAAATACAGGGTAGTTCTCATCACTGATTTTCCTCTGATCTATGACAAGATTTTAAAACCTTTAAGAGACTAGAACCTCTCACTATCTCTATAAAATCTCAATAACTACTTCCAACTTATTTATTAGAGCTTTTCTGTTCAGGGAGACAATATTGTACTGGAGTTTAGTAGAATTTTTTTTTTCCTAGGCTACAAATACAAGTAATATTGATTTAGAAGAACCTATTCCATGTAGAATATCTGCTTAATTGAAATTAACTGTTTATTTTATTTTATTTTTTTTATCCTTACCTGAGGATATTTTTCTGTTTATCTTCACATAGAGTGGGAGAGAAGGAAAGAGAGAGAGAAACAACGGATGTAATAGCTCTGGGTTCAAACTCTAGTAGCTTCTCTACTTATTGTTACTATTATTGTATTATTAGAATTATAGCATCTGGAAGGCTAGTTCGATGATTTAGAGTAGAAAATTTAGAATTAGGACATACATGGTTTCAGATTCTAACTATATGGTTTTAGGCCAGTCATTTCACTTTACTAAGCTTTGGTTTTAGCCTCTGTAAAATAAAGATTATGATAGACTTAACTTTTGTAGTTATAAAACTAGTGTGACAATTAATTATAAAACATTTAGCACCTAGCACACCGTGCGGCCAGTCTTGGTAAAAAGAAGTTGTTGTTCTTTATAATCTTACTATGGAGGTACACTAAAACACAGCAGAAATGAATGGTGTTTAAGCTTCAAGAAAAGATGCATCAATGCCTCATTTAGAAAATAACTTTTCCTGATCATTGTGGGAGATTCTTTTTACATATTTAGATTATATAGTTTTTTTTTAATGGATTGTTACTCAAAGACTTGAACATTGCCTTCTATTAGTAACTTTGACCTTTACCCTGAGACCAAGTAAATATGTTTAAAAAAATAGTTAATATACAGCATGCTATAAACATGAATTACACTCTGAGATCCAAGTCTACCCTGAATTACGACAGATTCTATATCTTTATGGATATATTATGTAAAAATTATAATCTGTATTTCTTACTGGCTTTCTTACCTGTCTCAAGTGTATCCCATTAAGTAAATTTTGCAACCTGGCACTTTTAATGTGAAAATATTGAAGTTAATGTTATATAAATTGTAAATCAACTAATTGGGGGGAAGGCCATAGTAACTAGGGGAAAATAATTAATATTTGTTATTAAATTCTGTGTAATTTTATCTTTTTAAGTATTTTTTTCCTTTATTACTTTTAGAAAGAGAGGAAGGAAGAGGGAGAAAGAGATAGAAGCATCAATGAGTGAGAGCATCAATTGTCCGCCTCCTGCATACCCCCACTGGGAATCAGGCCCACAACCTGGGCATGTGCCCTGACCAGGAATTGAACTGGTGACCTCCTGGTGCACTGGTCAACACTCAACCACTGAGCAACACTGGCCGGGCAAACTCTATATAATTTTAATAGTATATATCTGGATCCTCTAATTAGAGGTTCTTAACCTTTTATAGGTTAGGTATTTCTCTTGCAATCTCTAGACCACTCTCCCCAAAATATATTAGGTTTAATCATATAAAATTACCATTTTCATGGGTCATAAATAGTTGAAATTTCTTATTATTCAACCTAATACATTTAAATTGTCTATAAATTACCAGGAGGTTCATAGACTTCTTGAAATCTGCTCATGATTTGTGGTTCCCCAGGTTAAGATTCTCTGCTCTGTAGTTTTTAGGGTACCATTAACTAGACCTATTATAAAACATTGTTGACATAGTAAAGGAAAAAAAATAGAGAGTTCTAATAAGTAAAGTAGGAGATTTAGGAGAATTTTTAAAGTAACTACTAACTTTCTGTTGTTAGGTAAGAAGTGCAAATTATGAAACAGATCCATTTGTTCAGGAGTTTCAATTTAAAGTTCGGGATGAAATGGCTCATGTGACCGGACGCGTACTTCCAGCACCTATGCTCCAGTATGGCGGACGGGTAAAACTTCTTCATAGTTTTTAAATTATAAACTTACAGTTTCTGTATGTGGAGAAAAGGATATTCCTAGCTAAGTCTGGAATTTAGAAAATGTTTTATTGTTTCAACAATATTTTTTTCAAGGTATATTCACCAGAGTTTAGTGGAATTCTTTTTTTTCTATGCTAAAAATATAAATAGTATTGATTTAGAAGAACCTGTTCCATGTAGAATATCAGACATTTTATATATATATCTGCTTAATTGAAATTAACTATGTTTATTTTATTTTATTTTTTTATCCTCACCTGAGAATATTTTTCTATTTGTCTTCAGATAGAGTGGGGGGAGGGGGAGAGAGAGAGAGAGAGAAACAATGACGTGAGAGCAACACATCAACTGGTTGCCTCCTGCATGACCCTGACCAGGGCTGGGTACCAACCTGCAACCCATATACATGCCCTTGACCAGGAATTGAACCTGCAACACTTCGTTCCATGGGCTGATGCTCTAAGCACTGAGCCAAACTGGCCAGGGTGAAATTAACTATGTTAAGTGTTTATTCTTCTTTTGTCATATTTCTCTTTCTCCTTTTTCTATAGAATCGAACAGTAGCAACACCAAGCCATGGAGTATGGGACATGCGAGGGAAACAGTTCCACACAGGAGTTGAAATCAAAATGTGGGCTATAGCTTGTTTTGCCACACAGAGGCAGTGCAGAGAAGAAATACTGAAGTAAGTCTTCTCATTAGTTTTGCTTTGGAATCGTTTTGTGTTTAAATTTTGTATTTCAGGGATTTTTTTGTTTTGCTTTGTTTATGTTTTTTTGTTGTTGTTAATCCTCACTCCAGGATATTTTTTAATTGATTTTTAGAGAGTGGAAGGGAGGGAGAGAGAGAGAGAAAGAGAAAGAAACATCAATGTGAGAGAGACACATCAATTGGTTGCCTCCCGCATGACCCTGACCAGGGTCAGAGATCAAACCTGCAACCCATGTATGTGCCCTTGACCAGGATTCGAACTTCAACACTTCGGTCCATGGGCCGATGCTCTAACCACTGAGCAAAACCGGCCAGGACATAAATTTTGTATTTCAGCTTTAAATTATTTAGCTAATGTTCTAACCAGTGTTGGAGTGTACTTAATCACTGAACCTTTAAAAATGTTTCTTCTCGCCCTGGCCAGTTTGGCTCAGCGGTTAGAGCGTCGGCCTGCGGTCCGGAGAGACCTGGGTTCGGTTCCCGCTAGGGGCACGTACTTCGGTTGCAGTTTGTCCCCGGCCCTGGTTGGTCGTGCAGGTGGCAGCCACTCGATGTGTCCCTTCACGTTGAGGTTTCTCTCTCTCTCTCCCTTCCTCTCTCTCCCTCCCACTCCTCCCACTCTATCTGTACAAAAAATGGAAAAATATCCTCGGGTGAGGATAAAAAAAAAAAATGTTTCTTCTCGCCCTGGCCAGTTGGCTCAGCAGTTAGTTAGAGCATCGGCCCACAGACCACAGAGTCCTGGGTTCGGTTTCCACTAAGGGCATGTACCTCGGTTGCAGTTTGTCCCCACCCCGGTTGGGGTCATGTGGGTGGCAGCCACTCAATGCGTCTTTCTCACATCAGTGCTTCTCTCTCTCTCTTCCTCCTTTTCTCCCTCCCACTCTATCTGAAGATAAATGTAAAAATGTCCTCTGGTGAAGATAGATAAAAAATAAAAAATAAATAAAAATGTTTCTTCTTATCCTGGCTGGTTTGGCTCAGCGGTTAGTGTTGGCCCGTGGATCAATGAGTCACAGGTTCAATTCTGGTCAAGGGCACGTGCCTCGGTTGCAGTTCATCCCCAGCCCTGGTTGGGTCGTGCAGGAGGCGACCGGTCGATGTGGCTGTCACATTGATGTTTCTATCTCTCTCCCTCCCTCCCACTCTTTCTGATGATAGGTAGAAAAATATCCTTGGGTGAGAAATAGAAAAAAAAAATGTTTCTTCTCAATATTTTGATGAAGATTCCTGAATTTGTTAGTCATAGTAAAGTCACTGATTCATTCCTCTAAGCATCATAATAGACCAGCTTAGTTGGTATAGCGGGAGCATCATTGATTTTTGGTGGCAAATAAGTTTAATTCCCAACTTTGCTACTTCCTGCCTTTATTATCACAGATAATTTTTAATCTCATTAACCTTCAGTTTTCAACTTTTTAGAATAGAGAAAATAATGCCTATCTGCTGAGTGAGGATTAAATAAGATTCTTACTTCTCTTTTGAGTTCCTTGAAAAAGTGGTTTAATCCCTCATTTCCACTTCTTACTTTCCAAAATTTGGCCTCCATCTGCATCATTTTCCGTCTTCCCCAGACTTTTTTCCCTTAACATGTAAGTAATCAACAATCTTCTGTTTAAATTTGAAACAAGAAAAATCTTCAGTTTTCAATTTATCTAACTTACTTCCAAGGCTTCCATTCTTTCTTCTTCCATGAAATCTTAGTGCTCTGCTGAAACTGGTTTCTGGAAGATCTCTAGTATCTTTATGCTTGTTAATTCTAATGATTTCTTCTCAGACATTATTTTTCTCAAAATTTGTGCATTTGACTACCTTTTGACAATCCCCATTCTTGCCTTCCTGGTTCCTTTTTATCATGTTGGCTTCTTTTCTGTCTCCTCTCTCTTGGAACTCTCAGGTATTTGGGCCTTTGCCTGTCTCAGGAGCTTCTGCTGTCACTCTTGTTTGAGGAGCTGTGCTGTTGTGAAAGAGACTCCTCTTGTGACTACTCCCACTGCAAAACATTTAGGCTTCTCTTTGGTGAAGAATAACATTAAAAATCATTAAGACATTGCCCTGGCCAGTTTGGCTCAGTGGTTGGAGCGTCGGCCTGCGGTACAGAGAGACCCGGGTTCGGTTCCCGCTAAGGGCACGTACCTCGGTTGCAGTTTGTCCCCGGCCCTGGTTGGTCGTGCGGGTGGCAGCCACTCGATGTGTCCCTTCACATCGATGTTTCTCTCTCTCTCTTCCTCCCGCTCTATCTGAACAAAAAATGGAAAAATGTCCTCGGGTGAGGATAAAAAAAAAAAAAAAAATCATTAAGACATTTAAAATCACTCACCTGCCTCTATGTCATTTTATTTTCACATATTTTGGACAAAAAAAAAATGAAGCACTACATTCCCTGTACCTCCCTTGCATTTTTTCCATTTCCACTTATGCTACTCTTTACTATCTCTACTCATCTAAATACTGTTCAGTCTTCCCTGGCTGGTTGGGTCAGTTGGTTAGAGCATCGTCCTGTACACTAGAAGGTTTCAGGTTTGATCCCCAGTCGGGGCATGTAGGGGAGGCATGTATGTTTCTTTCTTACATCCATGTTTTACCCTTTCTCTCTGTCTCTCTCTCTAAAATTGAAAAAGAGGAAAACATATCCTTGGGTGAAGAGAAAAAAGAAATATTGCTCAATATTCTCTGATTTGTGATGCTGGAAATAATCTCTCTGAATTATAAACATACTAATACATTAATATCCTCTCTAGAATTGTATTATAATTATTTGTTTAAATTTATCTCCCCTCTAGAATCTAATTTTCTTTATAAAATGATTATTGTCTAGTTTAAATCTCTAATAGATCCTTTAAAGTATGCCTATAACAAATAGTTCTTGAGTGATTTAGAGCCCAATTTACCCAAGTAAACTCAGAATTTACCTTGTTTCCTAATGTGAGAAATAAATTGTTTTCTTATTTAATTCTGTGTATTTCTTTGTATTAGCTTCAAATATCTAAATGTATGTAAAGTTTTCATCTCTGCCTCTTTTTTTTCAATCCTCACCCGAGGACATTTTTCCTTTTTTTTTTTTTTTGTTCAGATACAGTGGGAGGGGGAGAGAGAGAGAGAGAAACATCGACGTGAGAGGGACACATCTAGTGGTTGCCACCTGCACAACCAACCAGGGCCGGGAACAAACTGCAACCGAGGTACGCGCCCTTAGCAGGAACCGAACCCGGGTCTCTCTGGACCGCAGGCCGACGCTCTAACCGCTGAGCCAAACCGGCCAGGGCTCATCTCTGCTTTTGAATAAAATATCATAATGACCGTTTAATTACAATGCTATGATTATCTTACTTGACCTCCAGAGGCCAAAGAAAAATCCTCCAATTGTTTTTCAAGTTAGAGTTATCCTTTTCGTTTTACATTTGTTATCCATGGCTTGATAGAATTCTCGTAATCATTGGGTGCAGGGCTCTTGTTCAGGCTGACTGAAAATACTAACCTTTATACTTCTTGAATTAAACATTAATGAGAAAAAGAAGAGGGGAATTCCCACAAACTTGATTTCTGTGCTAAGGGAATCAGAGTGTTTTTGATCAAAGATAATTCAGATCCTTGACTTAGGACTTTATTTGTTTTAAAAACAAGTAAAGTTATTTTTAAACCTGTACATCATTATTCATTTATCCTAGGCTAAATGGAGAATTTTGTTTAAATATGAAATTATTACCCTTGTTTTCTTCAGTGTGGATAAAAATACATGAAAGTGCTGCCTGCTTCATTTATTTTTAAATGTTGTTTTCTATTTTTTTAATCTTTTAGGACACAATCTTTCCTTATATCCATCCTAGTTTGAGAAAGGAAGGAAATTCTTGTGGAAGGAAATTCTGGACTAGATCAGAGTCTGACTCTGCCCTTTATCTAACCATTTGACCTTAGCCAAATACTTAATGTCTCTGAAACTATTTCCTGATCTTTAAAATGGAAATAATACCTGACCTATCACTTTCTTATAAATCTTGGTCAAATTAGAAAATGTACAGTAACTTAAATTTTTCAGGATTGTACCGTGTCTTGGGCAGTGTGCTGAGTGTTTTGCATGTTACCTCACTTAATCTGCACACCAGCTCTATACTGAAAGTAATCATTTTACAAATGAAAGAAACTGAAAAAAATTTGCCTAAAATTTCATAGCTAGTAAGTAACAGAACTAGGATTAGAACCTCTCATGCTAACTCTAGAGCTGAGCTCTTAACCAAGTACACTCTATTACTAGTGCCCTTTGTACACTACAAAATGTCACATAACTGTATTGTAGTGTTAGCTTGCAAAATAGATTACTAATCCACGTTGTCCTAAACATCAGTAATCTGATGACCTCTTCCTTTATGGAGCACATTAATCTTTGCTTTATTCTCCATTCCTTTCTCAAATTTTCTGTTCCTACTTTGTAGATGTTGATGACTAGACAACTGTTTTATTTTTAGTGATTACTCCTTTTAGGGGTTTCACGGACCAGCTGCGTAAGATTTCTAAAGATGCAGGAATGCCCATCCAGGGCCAGCCTTGCTTCTGCAAATATGCACAGGGAGCAGACAGCGTGGAACCCATGTTCAGGCATCTCAAGAACACCTACTCTGGGCTACAGCTCATTATCGTCATCCTGCCAGGAAAGACGCCAGTGTATGGTAAGGATATCTTAAAAATGCATTTTTCCTTTAGAATGATGCTGAAATATACACTAAAACTTCCAAAAATTAAAACATTTTATAACTTAACTTTATTTAAAACCATGTATTGTTACTTTAAAAAGACAGATCAGTAGAGCGAACTAAATAGTCTACAAAGAGACCCTTTGGAAAGAATTTCGGTAAAGTAAGCAATACAAAACAATGGTTAAGGGAAGAATTATTATTAAAAATGTTACCGAGGCCTTGGCTGGCGTGGCTCAGTTGGTTGGCGTCTTCCCATGCACCAAAAGGTTGCCAGTTAGATTCCTGGTTAGGGCACATGCTGGAGTTGCGGGCTCTATCCTCAGTAGACTCTGACATCGATGTTTCTCTCTCTTCCACCTTCCTTTCCATTCTATCTAAAAATCAATGGAAAAATATCCTCAGGTGAAGATGAACAACAACGAAAGTATAAAAAAATGTTTTTAGTCTACAATTCAGTATTTCCAGTTGCAAAACTCTATTCAAGGAAAGAATTCATAATGTAGAAAATCTCTATGCACAAAATTTTTGTAATGTTATCTGTGATGTTAAAAAAACTACTAAGAATAGGTGTTAAACAATGAGTAAGTCATAGCATGTTGATGAAATATTATGCAGTGGTTTAAAATGATGGTTATGCCCGGCTGGTGTGGCTCAGAGGATTGAGCGCTGTCCCATGGACAGAGAAGTCTTGATTTGATTTCCGTCAGGGCACATGCCTGAGTTGCGGGCTCAATTTCCAGTGTGGGGCGTGCAGGAGACAGCTGATTGATGTTTCTTTCTCACATTCATGTTTCTATCTCTCTCTCTAAAAACAATCAGTAAAAGCATATTTGAAAAATAAAATAAAATGATGGTTATAAAGTTTAAGATATTTTTTAAGTTGTGACGAAATACAGAAAGGTTTAAACTAAAAGAATTTATAAAATCAGTAAGGAAAGAACAAAAAAAAATACAAACAAATGGTCAATTATCTTATAAAAAGATGCTTTGCCTCAATAATCATTAAAGAAATATGAAGTAGAATAAGTGTTTTTCACCAACAATTATAATACTAATTTTTGGCAAAGATATGATGTGAAGGAAAGTTGGTAATACCTACCTGCCTCCAATCTGGTGTTCTTGCCTGCTTTCCCTCTAGTTCCCTTTTAGTCCATTCTCCACACTGCTTCCAGAGTGATTTTTTTTTTAATTAAAGATTTTATTTTATTTTATTTTTTAGGAGAAAGTTTAGAAAGTCACAGAGGTAGAAGAATTGAGCCTAGAAGAAATTAGCTTAGGAAAAAGAGAAGCAAGGAAAACACACCTGGGGGAAGTGGGTAAGGGAAGGCACAGGCATGCTCCATAGAAAGAGCCAACTTTTTTTTTTTTTTTTTTTATCCTCATCTGAGGATATTTTTCCATTTTTTGTACAGATAGAGTGGGAGGGAGAGAGAGAGAAACATCGACGTGAAGGGACACATCGAGTGGCTGCCACCCGCACGACCAACCAGGGCCCGGGACAAACTGTAACCAAAGTACGTGCCCTTAGCGGGAACCGAACCCGGGTCTCTCCGGACCGCAGGCCGACGCTCTAACCGCTGAGCCAAACCGGCCAGGGCCAACTTTTTTTTTTTTAAGTTCTTAGTTTATTAATCTTCTCATGAAAAATCTGCAGTCACCACAGGTAAAGTTACTGAGGAATCTTCACTCTCTGCTGTCCAGTCCCCAGCTCACTTTTGCCAGCACCAACGTTGGCCTTTTCAGTCCCCCTGACTTTCTCCATTCTGTTCTTGTGTTCCTTTCTCTATTTTCTTAAGGTCTTCTCATATATGCCATGCCTTGCAAGTCTATGGGTTCATTTTTCTTTGTGTAATCCAAGGAATTGTAAATCATGCCAAAGCCAGTTGTCTTGCCACTGCCAAAATGGGTTCTGAATCCAAACACAAAGATGACATTGGGTGTGGTCTTATACGTTTTGGCTATTTTTTCCAAAATTTTCGTCTTAGGTACTGTTGCCTTCCCAGGGTGAAGGAACATTTATTTCCACTGAAGTAGCCTGTTGTTCATGAACTTCCTGGTTTGAATAGTTACTGTATCATTTGTGATGGCAGCTGATCTTTAAGGAGCCATGGAAGGAAACAGCTAGATTTTATTTTCTAGAACAGTGTTAGATTTACAGAAAAACTGAGCAGAAAATATAAAGTTCCTAAATGCCTCCGTTTCCCTGCAGACAATTTCCTTTATTAATAATATCTTGTATTAATGTAGTACATTTAATGAACCAATATTGATAAATTATTATTAATATATTGTCCACAGTTTATTAAGGCTCACCCTTTGTGTTGTACTGGTCTATGGGTTATGACAAATGCATAACATCATGTATCTACTATTGCAGTATCATAAATAATGGTTTGGTCCTGGCAGGATAGCTTAGTTGGTTAGAGCATCATCCCAATACACCAATGTTACATACCTGGTCAGGGCACATGCAAGAATCAACCAATGAATGCATAAATAAGTGGAACAACAAATCCATGCGTTTTTTTTTCTCTCTCTCTCTTTTTTCTTCCCTCCCTCCCTTCCTCTCTCTCTAACTGCAATTAAATTTTTTTAAAAAAATTAGTTTTATTGCACAGAAAGTCCCCTGTATTCCACCTTTTGATCTCCCTCCCTTCTGTCAGACCCCCTGACAACCACTGGTCTTTTTTTGTTCTTTTTGTTTTTTATCCTCACCCGAGGATATATTTTTCCATTTTTTGTACAGATAGAGTGGGAGGGAGAGAGAGGAAGGGAGAGAGAGAGAGAAACATCGACGTGAAGGGACACATCGAGTGGCTGCCACCCGCACGACCAACCAGGGCCGGGGACAAACTGCAACCTAAGTACGTGCCCTTAGCGGGAACCGAACCCGGGTCTCTCCGGACCGCAGGCCGACGCTCTAACCGCTGAGCCAAACTGGCCAGGGCAACCACTGGTCTTTTTATGTCTCTATAGTTTTACCTTTTCTAAAATGTCATATAGTTGGGTCATACGGTGTGTACCCTTTTCTAATTGGTTTTGTTCACCAAGCAATATGCATTTCAGGTTTCTCCATATCTTTTTGTAGCTTGATAAGTAATTTATTTTTATTGCTGAATAATATTGTCATTGTATGGGTATATTATAGCCTGTTATCCATTTACCTGTTGAAGGATATTTTGATTGCTTCCAGTTTTTGACAATTATGAATAATGCTCTGTAAACATTAATGTGAAGGTTTTTGTGTGTACATAATGTATATCTTTTTTTAAATTTTTGGTGCTAATGTAAATGGTATGGTGTTTTTAATTTTAAACTCCAGTTGTTTATTTTTGGTATTTAGGAAAGCAGTTAATTTTTGTATATTTACTTTGTATCTTGCAACCTTGTTATAATCATTTATTACTTCCAGTTTTTGACACTTCTGTGGGATTTTCTACATAAAGAATCATGTCCTCTGTGAACAAAGAGTTCTATTTCTTCCTTCTCAGTCTGTATACTTTCATATCCTTTTTCTTAACATTAGCTGGGACCTCCAGTATGTTGCTGAATAGGAGTGATGAGAGGAGACATCCTTGCATTGTTCCTGATCTTAGGGGTAACACATCTAGTTATTCAGCAGTAAGCATGAAATTACAGATTTTGTGTAGTTATTTTTATCAAGTTGAGGATGTTCCCCTCTAATTCTAGTTTGCTGAGAGTTTTTATCATGAATGCATTATGGAGTTTATTCTGTATCTATTGATATGACCCTATGATTTTTTTCTTTAGTCTCCTAATGGAATTGATTACATTAATTGATTTTCAGATGTTGAGCCCAGCCTTATATACCTGGGATAAATTCCACTTAATCATGGTATAGATTTCTAATACAAGTTGGGGTTCAGTTTGCTAAATTTTTTTGAGGATTTTTGCATCTATATTCATGAGAGATATTGATCTATAGTTTTTCTTTTTTGTAAGGTCTTTATCTGGTTTTGGTATTAGGGTAATGCTGTCCTCATAGAATAAGTTAAGAAACATTTCCTCTGTGTGAGTTTTAGTAGTGTCATTCAAAGAATTGGTCCACTTTATGTAAGTTATCAACAGTTGTTCATAATATTCTTCTATCTTTCAAATGTCAATGGGACCAATACTGATGACCGTTTGTTTGTTTTTTTAAATCCTCACCCAAGGATATTTTTCCATTTACCTTCAGATAGAGTGGGAGGGAGGAAGACAGAGAGAGAGAGGGAGAGAGAGAGAGAGAAATATTGATGTGAAAGAGACACATTGACCCCCAACCAGAGCCGGGACAAACCACAACTGAGGTACACGCCCTTGACCGGAATGACCCCCAACCAGAGCCGGAACAAACCACAACTGAGGTACACGCCCTTGACTGGAATCAAGCCCATGACTCACTGGTCCTCGGGCTGACACTCTAACCCCTGAGCCAAACCAGCCAGGGCATGATAAGGACATTTTTGCATTCATCTTCAGATAGAGTGAGAAGGAGGAAGAGAGAGAGAGAAACATGGATGTGAGACATTGACTAGCTGCCACCCACACGACCAGGGCCAAGGACATACTGCAACCGAGGTATGTGCCCTTAGGGAAACCGAACCTGGGTCTCTCTGGACTGCAGGCCAATGCTCTAACCACTGAGCAACCGGCGAGGGTGGAAGAAATATTTTATAAATGTCTCTTAGATTCAGTTGCTTGATGGTGCTATTTGAGTCAATTGTATTCTATCTCTTCTGCCTCCTGCATCTGTCATTATTGATAAAAATATGTTAAAGCCCTGGCCAGTATTGCTAAGTGGTTAGAGCATCAGCTCACAGACTGAAGGGTCACGGGTTTGATTCCTGGTCATGGGCATCTACCTGGGTTGCAGGTTCGATCCCTGACCCTGGTTGCAGCCATGTGGGAGGCAACCAATCAATATGTCTCTCACATCCATGTTTCTCCTTCTCCCTCTCCCTTTCCCTCCCTCCATTCCACTCTCTCTATAAATCAATGGAAAAAAATATCCTTGGATGAGGATTAACACAACAACAACAAAAAGTGTGTTAAAGCCTCCACTATAGTGAATTTGTCTATTTCTCCTTGAAGTTTTATTAATGTTTGCCTGACTTCTTTTGACTTTCTTTTGTTAGGTGCATGCATGTTCAAGATTGCTGTGTCCTCTTGCAGAATTGACCCTTTTTTCACTATGTAATTCCTCTTTTTCTCCCCAATAATTTTCCTAGTTCTGAAGTTTTCTCTGTGTGAAATTAATATAGGCACTACAGTTTTATTTTCCTTGTGTTAACATGGTATATCTTCTTTATTTTTAATGTGTCTTGCTTTTTTTTTTTTTTTTTTTCATTTTTTGTTCAGATAGAGTGGGAGGGAGAGAGAGGAAGAGAGAGAGAGAGTGAGAAACATCGATGTGAAAGAGACACATCAAGTGGCTGCCACCCGCACGACCCAACCAGGACTGGGGACAAACTGCAACCGAGGTACGTGCCCTTAGCGGGAACTGAACCCGGGTCTCTCTGGACCGCAGGCCAACACTCTAACCGCTGAGCCAAACTGGCCAGGGCTATTTTTAATGTATCTTTATATTTAAAGTTGATTTCTTGAAGACAACATGTAGTTGGGACTTAATTTTATCTTCCACTTTTTCTGCCTTTTCTGGTTTTAATTGAGCATTTTAAATTATTTCATTTTCTCTCTTCTCTTAGCATCAGTTATACTTGTTTCAAAAAACTTTTTTTTACTGCTTGCCCTGGAGTTTACAATGTACATTCACAACTAGTCGAACACCTCTTTCAAATAATTCTGTACTACTTCACAGATAGTGTAGGTACCATAGGACAAAGTATTCCTAGTTCCTCCCTCCTGTCCCTTAAAAGATTGCTGTTATTCATTTCACATATCATTAAGCTTTAACCACCCAATATATTGTTGCTATTATTATTTTGAATAGTTACCTATTTAATTAAGAATAAGAAGGTATCCCTGGCCGGTTTGGCTCAGCGGTTAGAGCGTGAGCCTGTGGTCCAGAGAGACCTGGGTTTGGTTCCCGCTAAGGGCACATACCTTGGTAGCAGTTTGTCCCCAGCCCTGGATGGGTCGTGCAGGTGGCAACCACTCGATGTGTCCCTTTCACTTCGATGTTTTTTTCTCTTTCTCTCTCTCTCTCCCTCCCATTCTATCTGAACAAAAAATGGGAAAATGTCCATGGTGAGGATTTAAAAAAATAAAATAAAATAAAATAAAGTATAAGAAAGTAGCCGTGGCTGGTGTTGCTCAGCAGTTAGAGCATCGGCCTGTGGTCCAGAGAGACCCGGGTTCTGTTCCCGCTAAGGGCACATACCTTGGTTGCAGTTTGTCCCCGGCCCTGGTTGGGTTGTGTGGGTGGCAGCCACTCGATGTGTCCCTTTCACGTCAATGTTTCTCTCTCTCTCTCTCTTCCTCACTCCCCCTCCCACTCTATCTGAGAACAAAAAATGGAAAAATGTCCTCGGGTGAGGATTAAAAAAAAAAAAATGGAGTAAGAAAGTAGCCCTGGCCAGTTTGGCTCAGCAGTTAGAGCGTCGGCCCACAGACCAGTGAGTCACGGGTTCAGTTCCAGTGAAGGGACCGTGCCTCAGTTGTGGTTCATCCCAAGCCCTGGTCTGGTCATGCCAGGAGGCAACCAGTCAGTGTGTCTCTCTCACATCAATGTTTCTCCCTCCCTCCCATTTTATTTAAAATCAATGGAGATATATCCTTGGGTGAAGGCTAACCCCCCCAAAAAATTTTTTTTTAAATCTATGACTTCCTACCTCTTCAGGATTCATCTCACTTTATGCTCTTTTTTCTCCACAGAAACTCTTTATTCATCCTCTTCCTTCTACCTGTATTGCTTCTCATAACCCACTTCCCACTTTTCACCAAGGAAATGCACAGTCCTGTAAATTTTAGCTCAGCCATCCCTTCCTTGGGGAAGCTTTGCCTGACCTCCTTGACAAGGTCTAATTCTCTTACTTTTATTGTCTTAAAGCACCATGTACCTCTCCTTTATGTCACTTTCACAGTCATACTGTTAAATTTGAGTTGTTCCTTAATTAATGCTTATTTCTCTGACTACACTATAAGCTTTGTGAGGATAGGAACAGTGTCTCTGTTGACTCACTATTATATATCCAGAGCCTTACATTGTACTAGCATGAATTAGGTACACATTAAATATGTTAAATGAATGAATAAAATTTTTTTTTTTATCCTCACCTGAGGATATTTTTCCAATTTTTGTTCAGATAGAGTGGGAGGAAGAGAGAGAGAAACATCGATGTGGCTGCCACCCGCACAACCAACCATGGTCGGGGACAAACTGCAACCAAGGTACGTGCCCTTAGCGGGAACCGAACCCGGGTCTCTCTGGACTGCAGGCCAATGCTCTAACCGCTGAGCCAAACCGGCCAGGGCTAATGAATGAATAAATCTTTAAGGAGGCATTTTTGTCAGTATGTTTTAAAATGTTAAATATAGCCCTGGCCGGTTTGGTTCAGCGGTTAGAGCGTCGGCCTGCGGTCCTGAGAAACCCGGGTTCGGTTCCCGCTAAGGGCACGTACCTCGGTTGCACTTTGTCCCCGGCCCTGGTCGGTTGTGTGGATGGCGGCCACTCGATGTGTTCCTTTCACATCGATGTTTCTCTCTCTCTCTCTGTTCCTCTCTCTCCCTCCCACTCTACCTCCCACTCTACCTGAACAACAACAACAAAAATGGAAAAGTGTCCTCGGGTGAGGATAAAAAAATAAATAAAATAAAATGTTAAATATATATGTCTTTGACCCCTCAATTTTACTTGTAGAAATTTATTCTGAGGCTGTAGTTACACAACCAAACAAATAAATATACATGAATATTTTCATAGCATCATTTGAAATAATGAGAACCGAAACAAGCTAAAATATATCTGTGTATGACTAGTTAGATACCTTATGGCATTTAAAAACAGGATAACTGCAATCTGTATATTGAGATTCAGAACTTACTGTATTATTAAATGAAAATAACAAGTTGCAAAATAGAATGTATAGTGTTTTCTCAGTTTTTATTTTAAAATACTTTCCATGTTGTTTTATGTATGAGAAGTTAAATACACTGAACTCTTTATGGTAGTTATAATGGCAGAGGGGCAAATAAACAGGGGCCTTTTATTCTTTACACTGTAGTACCTCTGTATTTCTAAAGTAAAGCTTGAAGAAAAGGATTGAAAGCTGTAAGTATACCAGGATTATAACTGCATTAAAATCATATAAATGAGAAAATTACTGGAAGAAAGTACAGTAAAATGCTAACAGGGATTATGTATGATATTTTTGTCTTTATGGTTTTTCAGTTATTGTGGTTATAGTTTTTTCATGATGATAAAAATAAACTTGCTTTTACAAAGAAGAAAAAAGTTGGAAAAATTACCAGTAAATACTTAAGCTGATCTTTAAAGCAGTATACATTAAGTTTTAACAGCACTGTTTTAGTATTGGTGTAATTTTTGGTACCCTATAATATAGTAATGTATTTCAAAGGGAGAAACATAGTAGCTTTATTTTCAGTAAAGTTCGACCTTTTTTTTTTTCAATCCTCACCTGAGGATATTTTTCCATTGATTTTCAGATATAATGGGAGGGATTGAGGGAGGGGGAAAGGGAGGGAGAGAAAGAGAGAAACATCAATGTGAGAGAGACACATCAATTGGTTGCCTCCTGCAGGACCCCAACCAGGGCCAGGGATCAAATCGCAACTAAGGTATATGCCACTGACTGGAATTGAACCCATGACTCTCTGGTCCACAGGCCAACGCTCTAACCACTGAGCAACCAGCCAGCGCTCAACCTTTTTTCTAACTAGAGGTATCTGCATTTGTTTTATAGCGGAGGTGAAACGTGTAGGAGATACACTTTTGGGTATGGCTACACAGTGTGTTCAAGTCAAGAATGTAATAAAAACATCCCCTCAAACTCTCTCAAACCTGTGCCTAAAGATAAATGTGAAACTTGGAGGGATCAATAATATTCTTGTACCTCATCAAAGGTAAGTGAAGCTAATCACTTAATAAAATATTCATTATTTGTATATCTTAATTTTTGTATATATTGCCATATCTATGATCTGTTTAAGAAACTGCTTTGATGATTCCTGCCATAGGAGGTAAGTAGACATTTTGGCAAAAAATTAAAATAGTTTGGATTGGCAAGATTAAGAGATTCCCTTTTGCCCTGGCCGGTTTGGCTCAGCGGTTAGAGCATTGGCCTGTGGTCCAGAGAGACCCGGGTTCGGTTCCCACTAAGGGCACATACCTCGGTTGCAGTTTGTCCCCGGCCCTGGTTGGTTGTGTGGGTGGCAGCCACTCGATGTGTCTCTTTCACGCCGATGTTTCTCTCTCTCTCTCTGTTCCTCTCTGTCCCTCCCACTCTACCTGCACAAAAAATGGAAAAATGTCCTCAGCTGAGGATTAAAAAAAGAGAGAGAGAGAGAGATTCCCTTTTGAAAATCCCCTCTCACCTCTGTTTTCATTTAGTACGCAAAATACTTCTTGCCTAGCTAGAAAGTATTGAGAACTTTATTTATTTCTTACTGGATAGCCCAGCTTGAAAAATGTTCCCATTATTTGATAGTCATCTTCAACCTGATATCATGAGGCTACTTATGTAGAAAATGAGGGACGAATGAAAGGCCTGGGGAGATACATCAGTTCAATAGATTGGTTAAGTAAGCCATATCATCCCCTGTTGCAGTCAGTGGGACAATGGATGTTACTGTTGGATTGTCATCATTGTCTAAGTTCTCTTAGGAAGTATGAGACATAATGACCTAGAAACAGGTGCTGGGGAAGAGGTTGTTATTTGGAGAATTAAACAAGTTTCCTTTTAATAACTGAAGCAACTAGGGCCTTAAAAAGTTAAACATCTTGACCAGTATGCACACAAATAAGCATTATAATAAGGATGTGTGTTTGACATAAAAGCTCATTTTTTCTTTTGTTTCCATGCTGCCTCTACTTCCTATTCCTATTAAATATGAGATGAGATTCACAAATGAGATTAATATAGAATTTTATCAACAAGCCCAAGAACTAAGAAATAAATAATCATTTGAATCTTAAAGGATATAGTTTCAGAAATAAAATGACCTACTAGCTACTTTATAACTGTTAAGTATGTTACTCAAATTTATACTTTTGTCCATGGGAGGTGGAGTAGTAGGCTCTCATAATCTCCTTCGGTGTCTAGTTTAATGATTCTTCATGAAATTACATAAACTTAAAATGTAAGTACATTAAAGAATGGTTGATACAAATTGGTATATTAAGCCCTGGCCAGTTTGGCTCAGCGGTTAGAGCGACGGCCTGCGGTCCAGAGAGACCTGGGTTTGGTTCCCGCTAAGGGCACATACCTTGGTTGCAGTTTGTCCCCGGCCCTGGTTGGGTCGTGTGGGAGGCAGCCACTTGATGTGTCCCTTTCATGTCGATGTTTCTCTCTTCCTCTCCCTCTCTCTCCTTCCCACTCTATCTGAACAAAATATGGAAAAATGTCCTCGGGTGAGAATTAAAAAAAAAAAGAGAGACAAATTAGTGTATTAATATGAAGAATGCTGGCAGCAGTTGCCCTTTGCAACTACCATCACCACTACTTAAGGCAAAAAACTGCTCTGAATAAGATGTTGGATAGATCCACAGTAATAGCTTTTATTTCATTGGCCAAGGATTTTTGCATTAAGGGAATAAATCTGTCAGTATTTCTAGCCTATGAAGCTGTCTATATAGGACCTCATTTGTACTGTGTCAGTAATTTGCAGTTGTGTTACAGTAATATGAGACAGATGAATGGCTAATGAAAAAAATGAATTATCTAACTCTTTTAAAAAATGTGTTTAAGACCTTCTGTGTTCCAGCAACCAGTGATCTTTTTGGGAGCTGATGTCACTCATCCACCAGCTGGTGATGGGAAGAAGCCTTCTATTGCTGCTGTGAGTGTCATTAGGCAGATTTATCTTATCTAACGTTTAGAAGATCAACATTTTGGTTTCGGCTTTTTAAATTTTAATATTTTCTTTACAACCAACTTTTATAATTATAGAGTCATCTTTCATATGCTCTTTGGATTTTTTAAAAGAATGATTCTGCTCTGGTGTGAGGACTACAAGTTTCATGTATAGCTGTTAAATCAAGTTTACTAATTATATTACTCGAATCTTCTTTCATTTGTTTCCTATTTTAATTTGTCTGTTTGACCTCTCCATTATTGTGTATTTCAGTTACTTTTTGTAATTCAAATAGTTTGTTTATATATTTCGGTAATGTCTTTGATACAGAAAGATGTATATATAAGATTGATGGGTTGCACATTTTTTCTCAATCTTTATTAATTTGTTTTTGTTACAAATGTTTCTCCTTTTTCCCCCCTAGACACCCTCCTCCCCATTCCGCCCCCCCCCCCCAGTATTGTTGTCTATGTCCATTGGTTATGCATACATGCATATAAGTTATTTGGTTTATCTCATCCATCTCCCCTACCCACCTCTTCTGAGGTCTGTCAGTCTGAACTGTACTCCTTTCTATGTCTCTGGATCTATTTTGTTCATCAGCTTATTTTGTTCATTATATTCCACAAATAAGTGAGATCATGTGGTATTTGTCTTTCTCTGATTGGTTTATTTCGCTTAGCACAATGCTCTCCAGGTCCCTCCATGTTGTCTCAAAGGATAAGAGGGCTTTCTTTCTTACAGCAGCATAGTACTCCATTGTGTATATGTACCACAGCTTTTTTATCCACTTGTCTACTGATGGGCACTTGGGCTATTACCAGATCTTAGCAATTATAAATAGTGCTGCTATGAACATAGAGGTACATATATTTTTTTTGATTGGTGTTTCAGGCTTCTTAGAATATATTCCTAGAAGTGGGATCACTGGGTCAAATGGCAGATCAATTTTTAATTTTTTGAGGAAACACCATATTGTTTTCCATAGTGGCTGTACCAGTCTGTATTCCCACCAGCAGTGCACTAAAGTCCCCTTTTCTCCACACTCTCGCCAACACTTGTTTGATGATTTGTTGATGGCAGCCATTCTGGCAGGTATGAGGTGATACCTCATAGTTGTTTTAATTTGCATCGCTCTGAGGATTAGTGACGTTGAGCATTTTTTCATATGTCCCTTGGCCATTTGTATGTCCATTTTGGAGAGGTGTCTATTAGGTCCTTTGCCCATTTTTTAGTTGGGTTCTTTGTCTTCTTTTTGTTGAGTTGTATGAGTACTCTATATATTTTGGAAATTAACCCCTTATCTGATGTATCATTGGCAGTTATGCTCTCCCATATAGTGGGTTCCCTTTCCATTTTGATGGTTGTTTCTTTTGCTATGCAGAAGCTTTTTAGTTTGATGTCCCATGTGTTCATTTTTTCCTTTGTTTCTCTTGCCTTAGGCATTGTATCAGTGAAAGTTCTGCTGCATATGATGTCTGAAATTTTTTTTTATCCTCACCTGAGGACATGCTTCCATTTTTTGTTCGGATAAAGTGGAAGGGAGAGAGATGAAGAGAGAGAGAGAGAGAGAAACATCCACATGAAAGGGACATATCAAGTGGCTGCCACCCACACAACCCAACCAGGGCTGAGGATAAACTGCAACCGAGGTACGCACCCTTAGCGGGAACTGAACCCAGGTCTCTCTGGACCGCAGACCGACGCTCTAACCGCTGAGCCAAACCGGCCAGGGCTGATATCTGAAATTTTGTTACCTACATTTTCTTCTAGGACTTTTATGGATTCACGGGTCACATTTAAGTCTTTTATCCATTTTGAGTTTATTCTTGTGTATGGTGCATGTTGGTGGTCTAGTTTCATTTTTTTGCATGTAGCTGTCCAATTTTCCCAACACCGTGTATTAAAGAGGCTGTCTTTACTCCACTGTATGCTCTTGCCACCTTTGTCAAATATTAATTGAGCAAAACATTTCCACGTTTGTCCAATTTAATACTGTGCACCTAAATTCTTTGTTTTAATACTGCTACTCCTACTTTTAACATCTGCCTGATATAGGTTTGCCCACTTCTATACCTGTAACCTTTCCGTGTCAGTTCTTTTAAGTGTATTTCTTATATACTCCATAAAGCCAGATAATATTTTACCCAACTTGAAAATTGCTTGATTTTAACAACTGCCTACATTTTGAATATGTCAACATATTTTAGGCATACTTAATAAACTTTAGAAATAGAGCTATAAGATTTTTTATATTTTTATTTATTAAGATAATCTTTACATAAATTTTAAGTTTTAACAATCTGGTAAGCCTTACTTATCTTTGAAAATGATAGTATCATTAAATTTTTACATATTACTCAAAAGCTATATTTATTAGTGGAGAAAATTGACTTTTATCTATTAATAAATTATGTTGCTTTGTATTCTTATAGTTATGCATGAGTTAATTTCAAGTGTCCTAGAGATGGTAGTCATCCATTGGATAGTCATAAAAATGTTCTTTTAGAGGATAAAATTATAAGGAAAAAAAAGAAAAATTTAAAAGACTTACTTTGGATTTGCTATTTTGGGGTCATTTTCCAACTAAGTTTAAGCATATTGGAATTCTTTTGGACTTTTGTGTAGTCATTGTTTTTTCCTACTAAACCTATTTCTACCAAATACCCACTTCTATGATTATCTTGGAAATAGATTTTAATTGATTCTTATTGCTATATGACTTCTATTTCCAACAACTTAAAAACTAGTATGAGAAAGAAATGTAAGTAATAAATGCCACATAGTATAATAGATATTACCTTGATAATGATGTAAATTAAAATTTAGATTGCAAAATCCTGGTGTGTTTGGAGAATGTTGAGAAATGCAGGGAGTTGAAATGTAGTATGGCAGGCTATGAGGCTAGTAAGCTTTTGTGAGACTTTTTGTGCCATCAGAAGGGGTATGGATTTATGCTTTAGTAGTGAGAGGAAAGATGGTCAGAGATTTTTTGTTTTGTTTTGTTTTCATATAGAAGATGAAGAAAAAAAGTAGGCAAGTTCTAGCTCATTTCTGTAAAAGCTCTTGATTATTTTCTAATCTAAGATAAAAGATAAACATAAGCCCTGGCCAGTTTGGCTCAGCAGTTGGACCGTCAGCTTTGTATTATGTTGCTTTGTATTCTTATAGTTATGCATGAATTAATTTCAAGTGTCCTAGAGATGGTAGTCATCCATTGGATAGTCATAAAAATGTTCTTTTAAAGGATAAAATTATAAGGAAAAAAAAGAAAAATTTAAAAGACTTACTTTGGATTTGCTATTTTGGGGTCATTTTCCAACCGTCAGCCTGCGGTCCAGAGAGACCCGGGTTCAGTTCCCGCTAAGGGCATGTACCTCGGTTCCAGTTTGTCCCCGACCCTGTTTGGGTTGTGTGGGTGGCGGCCACTCGATGTATCCCTTTCACATCGATGTTTCTCTCTCTCTCTCTCTCTCTCTCTCTCTCCCTCCCTCCCTCCCTCCCTCCCTCCCACTCTATCTGAACAAAAAAATGAAAAATGTCCTCGGGTGAGGTTTAAAAAAAAAAAAAAGGTAAACATAAGAATTTTCCATATTTTGGTTTCAAATGAGTAAGACATTTAAATTACTAACAGGAAGTTAGATATGCTTTTAAATACTGTATGTATATATGTACTTATAACAGATATAATTATGAACATAACATTATATTTCAGGTATACAATATAATGATTTGATATTTGTATACATTGAGAAATGATCACCACAATAAGTCTAATTAACTGTCACCATACATACTAGAAACAGCCCAAGTGTTCATCATTAGACTAGTGCATATAAAAGCAGTGGTACATATACACAGTGGAGTACTATGTAGCTGTAAGAAAGAAAGATCTCTCATCCTTTGAGACAACATGGAGGGACCTGGAAACTAATATACTAAGCAAAACAAGCCAAGCAGAGAAAGACAAATATCACGTGATCTCACTTATTTCTGGAATATAATGAACTGAACAAACTGATGAACAAAATAGACCCAGAGACATAGAAGTAGGGTACAGACTGACATTCCTCAGAAGAGGGGGTGGGGATAAACCACAGAACTTATATGCATGTATGCATAACCAATGGACATAGACAACAAAACTGAGGACGGGGTGGGAGGGGATAGGATGGAGGGAGTCAATAGGGGGAAAAGGGAGAAACATCTGTAACAAAAATAAATTAATTTTTAAAAAGGGAAAAAATTAATTTAAAAAATAAAAATGTATGAAGCATCACAGTTTTTTTTTTTTTTTCACTTTATTTATTATTTTTATCCTCACCCCAGGATATTTTTTCATTTTTTGTTTAGATAGAATGGGAGGGAGAGGAAGAGGAGAGAGAGAGAAACATCGACGTGAAAGGGACACATCGAGTGGCCGCCACCCGCACGACCCAACCAGGGCCGGGACAAACTGCAACTGAGGTACATGCCCTTAGCGGGAACCGAACCCGGGTCTCTCTGGACCGCAGGCCGACGCTCTAACCGCTGAGCCAAACCGGCCAGGGCCACAGTTCCTTTTTTAAAATATTTTTTTCTTTATTAATTTTAGAGAAGGGAGAGGGAGAGAGAGATACATAGATGAGAGAAAATATCAGTTGGTTGCCTCCTGCATACCCCCACTAGGGATCGGGCCCACAACTTGGTGCATGGGTTGATGCTCAATCACTGAGCCACACCAGTTGGGAAAGCATAACAGTTCTAAGATGATGCCAGAGTCTTTAGTATGGCACAGAAATCAAGGGTTTTCATGGGTCTTCTTTTTTACTTATCTCCTTTCTCTTATTCTCTTTATGTACGTCTTTTTGTCTCTTTTTTTCTCTTACTAATCATTAGGTCCACAAGTGACATCTAAAAATTAAAATCTAATTGTTAAATATAAAGTGTAGCCTTTTTTATTATTATTATTATTATTGATTTTTAGAAAAAAAGGAAGGGGGAGAGAGAGAGAGAAACATCGATGAGAGAGAACATCGACTGGCCACCTCCTGCATGCCCCCCACTGGAGATCAGGCCCACAACCTGGGCATGTGCCCTGACCGGGAATTGAACCGGCGACCTCTTGGTGCATGGAGTCGACACTCAAGCACTGAGCCACACCAGCCGGGCAAGTGTAGCCTTCTATAGGAAAATAATTTTGACTCTTACTTGGTCTTTTATTTTGTTTCTTCCCTGAGAATGATCTGTTTTTTTATTACTCTCCAAATGAACAGTGGTAAATAGTAAGGTTATAGTAAAATACAAATTTAAATGAAATCCATCTGCTTTCTTTCAATTTTTTATTACAGTAAATTTATATACATGTAATTTTGATTATCGTAACTTCTGTTTTCTTTTCCAACTTAGGTTGTAGGTAGTATGGATGCTCACCCAAGCAGATACTGTGCTACAGTAAGAGTTCAGAGACCTCGACAAGAGATCATCCAGGACTTGGCCTCCATGGTCCGAGAACTTCTTATTCAATTTTATAAGTCAACTCGGTTCAAACCTACTCGTATCATCTTTTATCGTGATGGTGTTTCAGAGGGACAATTTAGGCAGGTTGGTTGCCCTGGATCTCATCATACTATGGTTAAATCAGATACTCTGTTTATAATATAGTGTCTAATTCTGAAGTTAGAAGACTTAATTAAGTTGAGAGTTCCTAAAGTCAAAATTTGATGCTTCCTTAGATTTCCCTTTTTAAATGTTTACTGTGGGTGTGTAAGCCTTGATTGCTAAGACCATGCCCTGATAATAGTTAAGATGAAGTAGAGGTATATTTAGCTGTAAGTGATAAGACATTAAGAAATACTGAGATTAAATAATTATCTTACTTTGAAATATGTATGAGAGAGTGGCTGACTATAGCAAATCTTTCCATTTCATCTTCTCTAGGTATTATATTATGAACTACTAGCAATTCGAGAAGCCTGCATCAGTTTGGAGAAAGACTATCAACCTGGAATAACCTACATTGTAGTTCAGAAGAGACATCACACTCGATTATTTTGTGCTGATAGGACAGAAAGGGTAATCTTACATCTTTTGTAATACGAGCATGAGCCAGGCTTATCTAACATAGTTTGGAGTGCACTTAAACAAAGGCTCTCTGCCAACAGCAGAGCTTTTAATGTATAGTAGTAGATTTCAACAAAGCAGATTATGAGTATAGAAGCATCAAAATAGGTTAATTGTTTAAAATGTTTTAACTTTCTTAATTTCTAATAACATTCCAAATGTTCAAAATCCCATGATGCTTTTTGTTGTTGTGAAGAAGCTTATAGTCTAACATTTTTTTCTTTTCATTCATATTTTCCTTAAGTGTTCGAAAGGAAAAAGGGCCCGGTTGGTGTGACTCAGTGGTTGAGTGTCAACCCATGCACAAAGAGGTCGCCGGTTCAATTCTTGGTCAGGACACATGCCAGGGTTGTGGGCCCAATCCTCAGTTGGGGGCATGCAGGAGGTGGACAGTCAATGTTCTCTCTCATTGATGTTTCTTCTCTCCCTTCCTCTCTCTCTACAAATCAATAAAGGGAAAAAAATAAAAGGAAAAAGATACACTCTCTTTTTAAAATATCTTGTAAAAATTAGTTTTTTTAGAAGCTACAGGACTGTCTAGCCAGTGTGGCTCAGTGGTTGAGCGTCAACCCATGCTCCAAGAGGTCGCCGGTTTGATTCCTGGTCAGGACACATGCCCAGGTTGTGGGCCCAATCCCCAGTGGGGAGTGTGCAGTAGGCAGGCAGTCAGTGTTCTCTTATTGATGTTTCTATCTGTCTCTCCCTCTCACTTCCTCTCTCCCTAAAATCAATAAAGGGAGAGAAAAAAAGCTAAGGGACTGTCTAGAGTGATTAGTAGACATTCTTTCAAAATAACTTTTAAATAATGTTTCCTTAACAATTCACAGAATTATTATCTGTATTTTGTAATGTGATTATGTATTTTTAAAATGAGGAAGAGGAAGGAGGTATAAATATCTGGGGGAAATATGTCTTCTTTTCTGTGTGTTCTATAGGCAAGTAGCAGTCTTTTTTTTTTAATCTTCACCCAAGGATATTTTTTTTATTTATCTTCAGATAGAGAGGGAGGGGGGGAGAGAGAGACATCGATGTGAAAGAGACACATTGACTGGTTGCCTCCCACACAACACCGAGACTAGGGCTGGGGACAGACCGCAACCAAGGTACATGCCTTTGACCAGAATCGAACCTGAGACTCGTTAGTCCGCAGGCTGATGCTCTAACCTCTGAGCCAAACTGGCCAGGGCTCTTTTTTTTTGTTTGTTTTTATTGATTTTTTTAGAGAGAGAGGAAGGGAGACAGAGATAGAAACATCCATGTGAGAGAGAAACATCGATTGGCTGCTCCCTGCATGCCCCCTACTGGGGATCGAGCTTACAGTTCCTGCTAATCTTAGAGCAGCCCAGGACCCTGACTGGGAATGGAACTCAGGGACCTCCCAGTCCATGGGATGACACTCAGTCCACTGCCACACTGTCCAGGCACAAGTAGCAGTCTTGCTATTTTTTCCAGTGCTCTGCCTCTGTTCCTGCTAACCTTAGAGCAGAGAAATCCGAGGATTGCTTGTCTGTCCCCTTGGAAAAGGGTTCAGCAGAAAAGACTGAGAAACAGAGGAGTGTGTCTTTTCTTTGGTGTATATTTGATCTTTGGTTTCTCTCACTATGTAACTTTGGACAAGTAATTTAACATTTCTGTGCCTATTTCTTTCTCAACAAGGTTTGAATAATATTAATATTTACCATATTTGAGTTGTTGCGAGGATTAAATAAAATATGTAATGCACTTAGAAAAGTGTTTGGCACATACTTAGCACTCAATAAAGGTTAACTAGATATAGTGTATGGTGGTGATGCTAGTAATAATAGAATAAATAATAGTCGGAATTGTTTGAGATATTTTTTATAAATTGGACTCACTTGATCTTCATAACACTGTGAGATACTTACTATTATTATCCCCATTTTCCACAGGAGGAAACTGTGTCACATGGTGGTTGAATAACCTCCCATGGTTACAAAGCTAGTAATTAGTAGAGCTAGGTTTCAAATCGGGCAATCTGGCTCCAGGGTGCTCTCAATCACTGTGGTATACCACCTCTCAAATAGTAGTAGTAATAATTTTATGGCCAGGTTGTTAAAGGCCTTTAACCCCAAATTTCTAGGTATATTTTTGCACCCGGGAAACCAAAGGTTTCTTCAAAAGTACGATATGGAAAACTAAGTAAGAGTTAATGATTATTAGCATCTGATGTTTAGTTATGCCAGTCCTCCATTTGTTTGTTTCTCTTTCAGCTTTGCTCTAAATACTATAAATAATAGGAGAAACATCTGTAACAAAAATAAATTAATTAATTTTAAAATAATAAATAAATACTATTAATAATAGATTAGAGATCATTATAAATGAGGAAACAGAGGCACAGTGAGGTATAAAAACCATGCCTTAGATTGCATAACTAGAAACTAGTAGAGCTGTGATGTGAACCCAGGCATTCTGCTACCTCTCTAAATAGGATCAACTGCCAGCTAAGCATATAGTAGAGACAAATAACTCTTTGTTGTTTATCATCTCTCACTTTCAGCAACATTTAAGAATAGGAACTGGGACTAGAATGAGGTCTGCTCTTAATGCCTGTTTTCTAATATTTCAAGCTGAAAGGAGTGAATCATGGGGTCAGCCTATATATTATATATTTTTTTAAAGTGCTTTCAGACACATTTTTTACATTTGTCTTGCTTGTTTAAACTTTGTCCAAACAAATCCAGGTTGGAAGAAGTGGCAATATCCCAGCTGGAACAACAGTTGATACAGACATTACACACCCATATGAGTTTGATTTTTACCTCTGTAGTCATGCTGGAATACAGGTAAGCCTACACTTTGGGTGAAATGTTTAATTCAGGAACTGCCATTGTATATTTTTTTAATCTCAGAAGAAGCAGAAATACCCTCCTCTGCACTCCTAATTGTTTCCACGTGAAATTAGATGAAACTTTTAGTAAATACATTTTTCCCCTTTTTTACTTTGAGTAGGACTTATTTCTGTTTAATTAATTTTTTCAACACAAACGTGTTTGTTGGGGTTTTATGGGTTTTTTTTGCATTTATCTTCAGATAGAGCTGGAGAGAAAGAGGGAGGAAGAGAGAGAGAGAAACATCAATGTGGGAGAGACACATCAACTGGCTGCCACCCACACAACCCCATCCAGGGCCAGGGACAAATGGCAACCAGGGTACGTGCCCTTAGTGGGAACCAAACCTGGGTCTCTCTGGACTGCAGGCCAACACTCTAACCGCTGAGCTAAACTGGCCAGGGCAATTCAATGCTTCTTAAACTTCCCAGCAGCAGAGAGTGAATCTGTATTCCTAAGGTGTCTGAGAGAATGTAGCCCAAAACTGTTTTAGGCTGCTTGCCATTGATAAAAATAGAAATTTCAGGAAGATGTACCTTACTGTATAGCTATATCTTAAAGCTTTATATATGTACATCTCACATACACTAACCCATTTCACTCTTGTAGCTTTAAAATTACTGTCCCAGTCATTTATCTATGTTCTTATATCTGCTCCTTTTTACAGTCAGTGTTGTACATTTTCATGGAGGGTAGTAAAAACAAAATTTAGCCCTGGCCAGTGTGGCTCAATTGGTTGAGTGTGGTCCCATGAACAAAAAGTCACTGGTTCTATTCCCGGTCAGGGCACATGCCCAGGTTGCAGGCTTAATCCTTTGTAGGGGATGTGCAGGAGGTAGCCAGTTGATGTTTCCCTCCCTCTCCCTTCCTCTCTCTCTTTCTAAAAAATAAAATAAAATTTAACAAAAATATATTTTTAAAAAAACAAAGTTAAAACGACCTTCTAGAGATAAAATCTATATTATTGGAATACATGTTTAAACCCAGTGTTTCCCTCCATGTATCTCAAGGAACAAAGGAACACTACTGCTATGACTTTTTAATAAATACAACAGAGGAGAAAGTAAAGATTCTCAGTTCAAATAAATTTTGGAAATACTGCTTAAACAAGATTTTTTAACTTTAAAACTTTTGGATACCATTGATAATGTAAATGAATCTTGAAGACAGGAATATTTAACCAAAGTATTTAACCAAAAACTTTCATTCTCTTTATAGCCCAATTTCTGATGTTTTATTTATATATTACCTGTCTCATCTCTGGAATGTGTGTCTTATTCATCACTGTGTGCCTGGCACCTGATACAGGACATGGCATATAGTGAGTGTTAGTAAATATTCAATGTGTGTGAATGTGCAATATATTATATAGGCGTTATAAATATATAATTTGAAGGAGGTAGATTTGATAATAATTTGAATTTTATCCCCCAACTCTTGCACAGTGTCTAACAAACAAATATTTGTTAAAGTACAAACTTAATCTTTCTCCTTTACTCCTTTGCCACTGCCATTTCCTTAGTTCATACCTTCATTATGTCATACCAGAATTAATGCAACAGCCTCCTAACTGCTCCCTTTGCTTTCAGTTTCTTCCTATTTCTAATCCATCCTCCATATTATTGCTGATGTTACTTTTAGAAAATCTGTCTCATCACACCTAAAAATTCTTCCTTTAAAAAAAAAAAAATGCTACAAAAACATATGCTGCGCTTCCCTGCCACCTGCAGGTGAAAGTCCAAATTCCTAAGTATGTCATTCAATCTGATTCCAATTTTTTTTTTTAATTTTTCTTAATTGATTTTTAGAGAGAGGAAGGAAGAGGGGGAGAGAGATAGAAACATCAATGAGAGAACATCGATTAACCGCCTCCTGCATGCCCTCCACTGGGGATCCGGCCCACAACCTGGGCATGTGCCCTGACAGGGAATCAAAACTGCGACCTCTTGGTGCATGGGTCAACGCTCAATCACTGAACCACACCAGCCAGGCTGATGCCAGATTTTCTTTTCAACTTCATCTTTTTCCCATCTTGCACATACTCTGTTCATACTGGTCTATTAGCCATTCCCCAAATACACCATGAAATAATATGCCCGCTGTACTTTTTGTTGAGGTGGTTCATTCTCTCTAGTGTCTCTTCACCCTAACCTCCCAATAAAGGCCACATCTCATTCCCCACTTGGTGAAGAACCAGGGCTTACTCCCACAATTACTTCCCTTAGTATTCTCATACAGGACTAAGTGCCAGCAGTTTTATAGCCATTTATTAGTTTTATAATTGTAGATGCTCTGTCTGCTGATGTTTTTATTATGGTAAAACATACATACAACTTAGCATTTTAATCATTTTTAAGTGTACAGTTTCATTGCATTAAATACATTTACATTGTTATCATATTATAACCATATCACCATCTATCTTTTTTTTTAATATGTTTTTTAAATTTTTTTTAGAGAGAGGGGAAAGGAGAGAGTTAGAAATATCAATGTGAGAGAGATACATCAATTGGCTGCCTCCTGCATGCCCCCTACTGGGGATCAAGCCCACAACCCTGGCATGTGCCTTGACTGGAAATCAAACTGGGACCTCAGTTTGTGTGACAGTGCTCAATCCACTGAGCCACACTGGCCAGGCTCACCATCTATCTTAAGGATTTTTTCACCCTGGCTGGTTTGGTTCAGCGGTTAGAGCATTGGTCTGCGGTCTGGAGAAACCCGGGTTCGTTTCCCGCTAAGGGCACGTACCTCGGTTGCAGTTTGTCCCCGGCCCTGGTTGGGTCATGTGGGTGGCAACCACTCGATGTGTCCCTTTCACATCGATGTTTCTCTCTCTCTCTCCCTCCCACTCTATCTGAACAAAATATCAAAAAAAAAAAAAAATCAATACATTTTTTTTGCCCTGGCTGGTTTGGCTCAGCAGTTGGAGAGTTGGCCCACGGACTGAAGGGTCATGGGTTCAGTTCTGGTCAAGGGCACGTACCTCGGTTGCGGTTCAGTCCCAGCCCTGGTCGGGGTCCTGCGGGAGGCAACCAGTCGATGTGTCTCTCTCACATCGATGTTTTTCTCTCTTTCTCTCTCCCTCCCTCCTTCCCACTCCATCTGAAGATAAATGGAAAAGTATCCTCGGGTGAGAATTTTTTTAAAAACATGAATTTTTTCATCTTCCCTGATACCTTGTCTCCATTAAACACTAATTCCCCATTCTCCGCTTTCCCCAGCCCCAGTATTCTTTCTATCTCTATGAATCTGACTGCTCCAGGTACCTTATATCAGTAGATCATATAATGTTTGTCATTTTGTTACTGGTTCATATCATTTAGCATAATGTCTACAAAGCTCATCCATGTTGCAGTCTGTGTCAGACTTTTCTTCCTTTTAAAGCTGAATAATATCCCATTGTATGTGTATGCCACATATTCTTTATCCATTCATCTATCAGTGGACACTTGGGTTACTTACACCTTTTGTCTATTGTAAATAATGCTTCTTTGAACACAGGTGTGCAAATATCTGTTCCAGTCCCTGCTTTCACATATTTTGGATGTATACCCAGAATAAACTAAATGTTTTTAAATTGATTATTAAATTAGAATATGTTTTACTAATATAGAACGCTAGATTTTTATATAACTTAGTCTGTGTTGAATATTTATTTAAAAGTTCAGAAATCAACAGAATATGTCATTGCCTTCTCTATAGGGTACCAGCCGTCCTTCACACTATCATGTTTTATGGGATGATAACTGCTTTACTGCAGATGAACTTCAGCTGCTAACTTACCAGCTCTGCCACACTTATGTGCGCTGTACACGATCTGTTTCTATACCTGCACCAGCGTATTATGCTCACCTGGTGGCATTCAGAGCCAGATATCATCTCGTAGACAAAGAACATGACAGGTAATAGAAATGCATAACAAATACAGATTTTTACCCAAATTCACATATGGCCTGCATGTTAGGATTTTCTTGAGACATTTCTTTGTTTCCATATAAGTGTGTGGCTCTCTTTTTTGCCATAAAGAACTGCCATTTAAAATTAAAGTTCCATGAGCAATGATAGAACTGACTGCCCGAGATAATAAGTATTCCCATTAAAATGTGCAGTCTAGGCTTATTAGTAACAGAATGATATAGTGATTTACTTGCTTTATCAAATTAACTCAAGGGAGAGATTATTGATAATAAAAGTGATATATACCAACAAAATTATAGGATGTCTTGAATTTACTTCTGAATAATCCTGGGCAGGTGAGAGAAATAAAATTGGCTTTGAGTTAATTATTGAAGCTGGGTGATAGACATGTAGTCATCATGCCCGCCTCTATTTATAAAATATTTTTGAAATTGTCTACAACAAATAATGTTTTTCAGTATTACATCAGAATAGGGTTTGTTTGTATGTTCATTGCCAATTCTCTTGCAGTGCTGAAGGAAGTCACGTTTCAGGACAGAGCAATGGGCGAGATCCACAAGCTCTTGCCAAGGCTGTACAGATTCACCAAGATACCTTACGCACAATGTACTTTGCTTAAAAAGTCCAAGAATATTCCCTGAGAGGAAGAACTGAAAGATGAATTGGCATACAACGTATGTTTTCAGTGGAGTCAATTGAGTGGGGGATGCCTCCAACCATACAGAAACCAACACTGTGGGGACCAGGGTCTGCTTTTTATGTTGATACAAGGAAGATTGTTTACTTCATCAAGGAACACAGCATCATTATGCAATATGAAACCAGCCAACTGCTTTTTTGTGCAGTCTCCCATCGGAAGTATCGCCATTGTTTTGTTTTCACTTTCTTGTAGTCTAACCCTTTTAATGCCTTTACCTCAAGTTGCTTGGCAGCACAACTATCTTTGCAAAAAAAAAAAAAGAAAAAGGTAATTGATGGTTTTAAAAATGTACCTACTACATGAATAATCAGTGATTGTTCACAATGATGCGTGCAACAAAATTAATGTGTATTTGTGTATTCTTATAAAAAGTATCTGTGTATACTTTAAGTGTATACATGTATACTTCATATGCATATATATCTGGATCTACATTGATAATAGATATATATGTTCTTTGTGTATATTTTATAGTTCATTCCATTGGGAAATTTCTTTCCCTTTTATTATCCTGTCACTACCACTTTTATTTCTCGCTCTACCTCCCTTGCCTCACCACCTACATTTTTTTTTCCTTAATGCTACCAGTGACATTCAGATGTTTGTGTATCAGGTTCATTTGAATAGAAAGCATGGCAGACTAGACTTTTATTTTTATTTTGCACACCCACTCCTGTCTGTTGTCTCATACATGATTCTGAGTCTTCAACTCTTGATATTGCTTTCTTCAGAAGCAAAATTATTTTATGTGTGTGTGTATATATATATATTTTCATGAGAGTCTGTGTCTGCCCCCACCTGCTCTGAACTTATATTTGCCATTTGTGCAATGTGTACATAAGCAGTAGCAACCTAAACTATTCTTTTTTCTTTAGTGAGTTTGATAAAGCTGCTATAAATATGAAACCTTGTCAGAAGTTATAACTCTCTATAAGTGATATATATTCTAAAGCCTTCTGTTTTTTCGGGTTATACATGGAGATCCCTTAAAGCTTTTACAAAGAATAAATATTTTAAATGATTGGAAGTCTGTAGGGTTGAGGCCTCTGAAATTGGATGGAGAGAAAGAAGGGGTTGTTGAGGTTTTTTAAAATAATTTTTTTTTGCTAGTTTACTTGCTGCCTCATACATTAATGTGATTTTCATATATATATTTTTATATATATGTGTGTGTATATATAAATATATATGTATGTATTTTTAAGTATAGCTTCCTTTTCTTTTATATTTATTAGAATAGTGCTTTAATAATTATAGAACTGTATTGGCAACATCTTTTTATAGAAATATAATCATGTTTATTTCAAGAACTGACAACTTTTTTTTGCTATCTTGTAGTGCAATAAGCAGTTTTAAAGGAAAGCTGTGTCTTTACCACAGATAGTGGGAGAAACAGGCACCTCCATGATTTTAAAAGAGTAAAGTAATACAGCCTTAATTTCAAAAGGAAAGTTTTGTAATTTTCAAGTCTAAAGCATGTCTTTAAAAATTATAAGGAAGGAAATTGATATCCTAAATGAGTCTGACCTTGAATGTTAAAAATAATGTTGAACTTTGATTTAAGAAATGATCATGAATAGATTAAGATTTAGAGATATTTAAATTATTTGGAAATAAATTATGTTTATTGAAAAATCATATTGATTAGGTGCCCATTTTCACTTATTAAAATGAATCCAGAAAATGTGATATTAAAAAAATTTTTTTGCTAATTTATCACCAGTGTAACTTTCCTTTTAAAATTAGGGTTCTGGTAACAAAGGAGTTAGGGCTTGGATTATTATAAATGAGTTAAGTCGCGGAAAGGTGGGGTAAATTTTGCAACTTTTGTTTTATTGATTTCACGTTAAGATATTAAAAAGTACTATGAAGCTGTCAAAACCAAGTTCACCAGTAACATTGGATTCAGGGGAGCTTTGCACTTTGTAACTCATGAAAATTGCATTTTAATTTTTTTTTTTTTTTTTTTTGCACTGGTTCGGAGTATAAATATTACAGATTATTTCCAGTGGGCATTGTTAACCTTTCAAAATTCTATCTGTTCATGAAAACGAATGGATTAGCTCTTTAGTGTCTCTCTTACCTGTAATCAACTCTTATTGCCAATTTACTGTATTTTGAGCCTAAAATCTGAGCCCATGTCCTCCATCAGTTATGAAATCTTTTGTCCCTCTGCCAGAAAACTAAGAAAGTACTGTATTTTGTATGTTTATTATATTGAAATGTCTGAAATGCAATTTACAACACTGTTTCAAAGCTCTTTACATGAGGTATTATTTGTATAATGTATACATTTTTTCTCCCAACCCTCCCCCCTTCCTCCAAAAAATTCCTGTAAAGCATGTATTTTTTTTTACATTGAAATTTCACTAAATATAGTAGTCAGGAAGATTGAGCAAGAGAAGAAAATAGTGTATTCTAGATGGTAAAAACTTTATTGCTGTGTGCTTGCTCAGGATGAGTAACACATCTTTATCAGGAGGAGTTACACAGATTCATGAGGGAAAATTTAGGGCCCAGGGAAGAACTGTAGACACACTTTTCCTACTTCCTACTTTACCTAATTTTGAGGTACTTAGTTTCACATGCGCTAGAGTGAAGCCCATAATTTAAACCTATTTGGAAGGACTTTTTACAGAGTCTACTTGTAACTGTCAGACTCTACTTAAATAATAGTCTGACAGTTACAAAGGAAAAAATAATTTTTTTTAATATAAAGCTTTACCTTTGAAGTGAGTTTTCTTTTAGGGTTTCTTACAGTTTCAACATTACTAGTTTAAGGTTGGTTAACTTGAAAGAGTATGTATAGTATATTTCTATTTTGCTTACTAACAAATTAGTATGTCACACTTAATTACAAGAAATCTTGTACTTCAAGTTTTAAGATAAAAGGCAAATACACTTTGAATTTTATTTTAATTATTATTGCACTTCTGGTGTAGGATTCCTTATCTTTTTCATTTTTTAAAATAGGTTGTTTTGAATTTAATGGCCCTGAAACACAACAGTGACCTTTCTGTTCCTACCCTTGATCACTAACTATATAATTAATGCTAAATTTTGGTCTGCTGTTTTCTGTGATGTATGAGTGAGTTCAAAATGTCAGTTCCAGCAACTGGTATAATTGATTTTCATGTGATTAAGAGTTGGGAGTTCAGTGTATATTCTGGATAGCAAATGAGTCTGTGTAAAGTACTGGTACATGTTATTATATTACAGTATGGAATTACTGGTATTGAGGACCATACATTTACAGTACTGTAGCTGCTATATTTATTTAAGTAGAGTCTGACAGTTACTGCACTAAACAATAAGGAGATGAGCAGGATTCAAGGCTAGTGTGATAGATACCTACCCACCCACCCCCCTTTTTATTCCTAAATAACATTAAGAACATGAAATATCAAGGTAATAAAGGGTGCTGCCATTATAGTTTTGATGTAATATCAAGATACTCTTTCTTTGAGAAATAATAGATTTTTACTTTAGCGGTTTTGAAAAAGGGTACCTCAGACTCCTCAGTACTGGTTTTGGCGTATTTTCACAGAAGTAAAGATGCCCTTTATTTTTTCCTTAATATTTTACTTTTTAACAAGTTTCTCAGAAAAAAATATCCTTCTATGGAAATCTTCCTGTTTGTAACCTATTAATTTATTTCTCTTCCTAGAAGAGAATCTAGAAGAGATTCTAGTAGGAATGTGCTGGGTGTTTTGGAAGGCACATGATAAAGATTCATCTCTACCTTCTAGCATAAGGACGCCTGGCTTCTAAAGTCCTATACTAGTTTTCCAAACTAGGTTCTCTGATGACCCACCACTGCCTGATGTTTACTTATATGTTTATACTAAAATGGATTTTAGTATGATAGACCTCATAACAGACTTAGTCATGACAGACCTAAGGTATATCTAGGGAAATAAAAGCTGAGTTGCCATTCAGTAGAAATGGCTGACAGAGGATCTCAGTGTCTGAAGAAAAGCTGAACACTTAGAGTGCCAGTAATAGATCTGAAGTAATTAGATGGATTATAGGCCAGGAATTAGAGACTGTAGTTCAAGGAATTGGTGGGTGTTTTCAGAAGCTAACATGAATTTACCAGGGGTGGTGATTTTCATGAAATCAATGAAGCCAGCCACTTTAACTAGAATATTTTGTAGTCTTGCTATTTCAGACTTGGTGGTCATGTTTTGCCAAGAAGCTTAACTGACAGCTCTGAATAATTTTTATTCAGTGTCATAAAACCTGAGTTAAATATTTGCTTAACTCATCATCTTAGATGTTCTCCTATTGAATACTTTTAAAAACAGGTTGCCCCAAACTCTAACTTGCTACTTAAATTACCTTTTATGAGTTATCAGTCAAGCTTCATTGGACTGGCATCTTTATTTTGGCTTTTTTAGCTTTATGAAGTTTTAATCCTTTTCACAGCATAATAGTTGGAAGACTCTATTTCAAATGATGCGTTCCTGAGTGGTTGTATAACCCTGACCCTAGAGTCTCTCTTTATTTTCCTCTTTCCTTCCCATTTGATCATATAAAGCACTTTTTGTGATTCTATCAGAGTCAAAAATAAGTCAAGAAAAATGGGTAAAATCAGTACTACAGAAATGTGAAAGTGAAGATTTTCTACAAAAAAAATCTTGCTTTTTTTAAAATTCCTACTTAAACTAAAAAAATTCTTGCTCAGTGGCAATGTTAGAAATGATACTGTGATTAGTGAAGCCTAAGCTGACTCCCAAGAGAAATAATATCTCCTCTTCTTCCTCTCTCTTTCTTTCTCTCTCCCTCTCCATATATATCTATATCTATCTGATACTGATATAGATATCTCACAAAGGGAAAATATTTTTTACTTTTTTCTACTTTTAAAGCCGGTACATTTCAGTCTATTATTTTTCATGTCAATCAAAATAATTTCTTTCAACTAAGATATGATGGTCAAGGTTTGTACTAATACTGTCTACTACTGGTTGAATTTTAGTTTTCTTTTTGCATCAAAGATAGTACTCTAGATTTTTACATTGTTCATTAAGCCTCAAGAATCTTTTGCTCTTAAAGTATGGAAGTTAAAGGTTCTAATTTGAATTACAGATAGACAGAAAATAAGTTTAATATGGATGGTTGAGATTTACCAACGAGAAACCTGTTGAAGTATCGGGTAACAAACTGTGGCAAAATTAAAATCCTATCCAGTATCAAGCCATTGGTCTTCCTTTCTGAAATCAATGTCTGAAGTAACCAAAATTTAATATTGTGTCTAGGGCCTCATTAAATAAAGCAAAAATATTCATTGGGGTAGACACTGAATTAAATTTTTTAATCATTTTTTTTAAAGCAAGGCGGTTCTTTGAAAGTGCCTTTTCAGAAGATGGTGCTATAGATTTTTATTTTTCAAATAGTATGAGGCTAAAACTTTTAAAAATAAATTATTTTAGAACTCCAAGAGTATGACAGTTTTATATAAATAATGTTATTTGTTGTCCTGAATCTGGTCCAAGGGAATGAAGTAAAGCGTTTATTCAGTAAAGTTATCTAAGTAAATGCTCACCAAATGTTTTTTGTAAGTTCAAAAATAAAATTTGTAATGCTTTCAGCTCTCAGCTGTGTTGAAGATATAACCTATAAGGCACATAAAACAGCAAATCTGCTTAACTTTTTAACAAGAGTATGGGTGAAGTAGCAAGGGAAAGGGATTATATGTCATAGGCTACCTTTCTCCCCCTCCCCCCCAGCATAGACTGACCCTTTTATACATATCTATTGGCTACCTTTTCTAAATAATGTTTATTAAAGAAAACTGTTTATAAAGGGAGAGCCAAGTCATCATGGAAATCAATTGAAGAGAAAAAGTAAAATGATTATGTCTCTATGTTTTAGGGAAGTTTTCTTTTTTAGTAACCAAGAAAGATTTTTTAAACATTTTTTTTTTCTTTATTGATTTTAGAGAGAGAGGAAGGGAGAGAGAGATAGAAACATCGATGTGATATATCATCAATTGGCCACCTCCTGCATTCCCCCCACTGGGGATCGGACCCACAATCTGGGCACATGCCCTGACCGGGAATCAAATCGGTGACCTCTTGGTACATCGGTCGATGCTCGATCCACTGAGCCACACCAGCCAGGCAGGAACCAAGAAATATTTTAAATTATTCTCTCCTTTTTCTAGCATGGGTGAACTATGAAAAAAAGAGGACAGTGCATCTAAAAGGGTATGATCAATTCATTAAATATAGAACATGCAAAATTGGGCTTTAAAGGAAATAAGCAAAAGGAAGGATAATAGCAGGACCATTCACTTATTAGAAATTTAGTAATCTACCAGAAAGCAATTTTTTCCCCATACTAGGAAGCAGTAAACAGCAGTAAATGATCCCTAACCAGTTCCCACTTGTGAATTTGGTGAGCATTCCTCCAAAAAAGAGTAGACTAAAAACAAAAAACACCACACCTCAGTAACCTTGTATGCTGCATTATGTAATAATGATAGTAAAATTATATTGTTTGTTTGGAGTGTACTATGTCTGTTTGCAAATATACATGCACATTAAACTTTTTCATTTTTATAATGTCTTAATAGCAATTATGAGTTTATTTTTAATATTAATTTTTCTATTATGATGTTTATATTTATTGGCAATTTGTGTGCAACTTTTATATTATGCTTAGATGTTAAAGTATTTTATTTTTATAGATATTTCTAGCAATTCCTCTTTCTTTGTAATAGTATTAGCAAAGATTAAGACGGAATGTTAATATATCAACCAAACTACTAGTTCTATAAGTCTAGAATTTGGGTTTTTACCAATAAACCATTAACACTATTTTCTAACTTAGAATATTTAATATTGTTTATATTGTGGGTTTTAAAGACAGTCTTTAGACAGATTTCTAAATGTGATGGGGAGGTGGGGCTTTTCTATAAGTTAGATTTCTTTCCCTTAAGTAGCAAACTAACACTAACAGGTTGGATTTATTTGATCTGATCTGCAGTTTTAGGGCAACTTGTCAAATAAGTGAGCGTTATATTTCTTTTTTTTTTAACTTCAGCTGCATTGAAACTGCTTAAAATGGTCATATCATCTAGCCATTAGGATTATGATACCATTTTTATAAGCCTGGAAAACAAATAGCAAATGATCCAGAAGTCATTGATAATTAACTTTGAAGTGGGACTTTTCTCCCCATAATTATATTATATGGAAATTTTGCTACCTTGATCTTTTCCCTAGCATACTTTAAAGTTGATTCAACCCTAAGCATCAATGAAGAAACAGAGTTTAAGTAGCTAAGCAGAGCTGGGGATAAACACTGTTTAATGTAGTATTTCAGTTCATTAAAAATTTAACAAAGTAATAATTTTATGAATGTAAATTAGTTGAAAGGCAGTGAAAAGAATTATTATAGAATATTAATTTCAAACAAATGATCACTCTACTTTCATGGTGAATACATCAAGCTTATTTATATTGGTAACTAACTTTTTATAAAGGTACATTTAAAAAAGTGAATTATCTTAAGCAGGTAAAATATTTCCATTGTATTTTTACACTGTGAATTTGCTTGGTAAGCCTTTTTTTTTTTTTCTATAAGAGATTAGAAGATAAGCATTACCGCATTCTCAAAGTTTTAAATTCTAAATTATCGGGGCTCGATGTATGACATTTTGCTGTACTATAATCTATCTATTCTTCCACTGAGCAGGTACATGAGCAAGTTTCAAGTAATTATAATTGAGAAAATGTTATTTTTATGTTATGTAAAATTTTACAGTTTAAAGTGAGTCAGCATGAAATTTCATATACACATTAGCCATGTTTATTTCTTTTTGCAATTTTGCCAGTTACAGTAATTTTTCATTTTCTAATCTGAGCTACTTCCTTCACCCCACCCCCACAGTTGAAGATTGGTACTCTGATTATAGCAATTTGTGTTGACCAGTGTGGCTCACAATTTGTTACTACTAAATAAAAGCTAAATATGTTTCAAGTATATGCCCCCTTCTTAAGGATATTTACTGTGCTTATAACTAATAGTTTTAGTCATTATGTTTCAGCATTGTCCTAGGTTGATGGGCATATTGTAGACCAACATTTTTAAGGCAGCCTCAAGTAGACATAGTCTTTTTTTTTTTTTTCCCTTTTGAAAGCTCCTAAGAACCTGACACATAGACCTTATTTTGCTCTTTTAACTGTTTGGCTCCATAAATCAAGATACCTGCCATCAGCACTGAGTTACTACAGTGAAATGCTGGGTGACTTGTTTGTGTTTATAGTCCACTTCCTCAGAAAGAAGTATTTGTGCATTAAATACTAATTCATCCCCAAAAAGAACTGTCATAAACAGTCTTATATGAGTAGAAAATAAATGGGAGTGTTAGTCATTAGAACTTTGCTTTTTTTGGTTTCATCATTGTTTCTAAAAATTGACTGTATACATATCTGTGATTTTATGTTTTAAATTTAAGAGACTGTGCCAGAGAGGGAGATTACCCCAGTATTTAATGCCTAAATCTTTCCATCTTTTATACTTGATGGCTTTAGTTGGAAGGACAAATAAACAGGAGTCCCTTAATTTGGCCCTTTAATAATATTTTCAGAACCAAAGGAGGAAAGATTTTCTATAAGGATGTTACAGATGTGACTCTATCTTTTATAAGAACCTATGGACACAGGAGGTCTTTGAAGAAATGAACTGGTGGGATTGTGAGAGTATGTAGTGAGGGGGGTAATGAGGAAAGGTTTCTTTGCTAGGATCCTTGAATAGAAACCTTACAGTTGTTTTAATATTTGTTTATTTCTCACAACCACATTGTAAAAGTTGTTATTTGAGCCTACGAAACCTAAGAAGAGTGAGTGCCTCTGTAACTGAAATTTACTTTGTGTTGTCCCAGATATAAAGCTGAATCTACCCTTGTTAAATTTGAGAAGTCTTGGAAGTTGTTTCTGAATTATAATAAAGGAATTAAATTAAGTATCCTTAACTAGACCCATGACGCTGCTATCAACATGGCTTCCCTAGCTTTTCCCTTTGCACAAAATATACCAAACAGGACATTTCCAGGACATTTTGTTACTTCCCTGTAACAAAAATGCTGTTTGTGAAAGATTTAGGAAAAACACTGGTAGGCTGTAATGAAGGAGGAATTTTGCCTTACCTAGTACTGGGTGAATTGTTCATGTTTATAGTCCAACCAAGTTAATGGATTCAGTTTAGTCCCAAGGGAGCTTAACAAGAGAGGAAGTGTTGGATAGCAATGGACTTGGCTTTCCAATGGTAATGCATTGGAAATATCTCCCCATTTCATAGAAAGTGACCCTGCAAATGTGCGTGTGCCGTTTTTTCTTTCTTTAAAAATATTTTTTTATTGATTTTTAGAGAGGAAGGGAGAGAGAGAGAAACATCAATCAGCTGAGGCCTCCAGCGCACACCCTACCAGAGATCGAGCCAGCAACCTTTCAGTGCACACCAATGATGCCCAGCCATCTGAGCCACGCAGGCCCGGGTGCCTGTTTTTTTTCTAATTCAAAAGCCAGAAATGGCAAGCACTAACTGACACCTTTCAGAGTTTGTTCCTGTACGATTCTTTAAAAGTTTTGCAGGAGCTTTCTCATTTCTTAGCCCAGGGTACAAACCCTTTCTCCTCTTTAAAGAAAAGAAAGAAAAGAAAAGGGATTTCAAGGCAGTTTATATAGGATTCTACTATAAGTAAATAAAGTTTTCTAAATACTTGTGGGAGGAGGATCACATGCCACAAGTTACAGCTTGATTGTTAGATGGAGCACGTTTTTACTGTTGGGTTCTAGAGTTTTTCCTTTGACATACCATTCTTATATGTACTTGAGGGCCATCCTGTTTTTAAGATAATCAGTGTTTTGTGCCATTTATGAATCGTGCAGTTCTCGCCTCCCCAACACACATACACACACAGTTAAAAATAAGGGAAAGGATAAAACAAACAAGGTATATAGCCCTGGCTGGTTTGGGTCAGTGGTTAAGAGCATCAGCCCAGAGACCAATAAGTCACGGGTTTGATTCTAGTCAAGAGCACGTGCCTTGGTTGTGGTTTGTTCCCAGCCCTGGTCAGGGTCATGCGGGAGACAACCAGTTGATGTGTCCCTCTCACGCTGATGTTTCTCTCTCTCTCTCCCTCCCTTTCACTCTATCTGAAGATAAATAGAAAAATATCCTCGACTGAGGGAAGAAAAAAAAAGGTATAATGAGAATCATTAGCATGTAACTTTAGTTAATACAGATGGAAAGAAACCCTAACTTGGTTAAGTGGGAATTAAGATTGAAGTGTCAATGCTTCCAGTATGACCTCTAACCATAGAATTTTTTGCTAGTGAAAGAGTGATAGTGTGGACAGAATATGTATCTGAAGTATGATATTATAGCAAAGTGATAAAATTATTCTTGGAAGTAATATTTCAACACTAACAGATTTCCATATTCTTAGGGAAAATCAATATAACTTCTGGTTCTAATGAATTAAACTTTGGATTTTAACTTTAAAAGGTTTGTGACTTCTATTCTGACACATATTTTCTTAAATATGTGATAATTATATTGAATGGACACAGACTTTTTTTAAATCATTACCCAAGAATATGTTGGGTTTTTTTGTTGTTGTTGTTGTTAATCCTCACCCAAGGATTCTTTTCTATTGATATTTAGGTAGAGTGAAAGGGAAGGAGGGAGAGAGAGCAAGAGAGAGAGAGAGAGGACATCAATGTGAGAGAGACGCATTGACTGGCTGCCTCCCGCATACACCCCGACTGGGGCCGGAATCTAACAAGCAACCCAGGCACGTGCCCCCTGACCGAGAATCGAACTCAAGACCTTTCTGTCTATGGGCCAATACTCCAACCACTGAGCCAAACCTGCCAGGGCAAAAGAATGTTTTTATTGATTTTTGAAAGAGAGGAAGAAACATTGATGTGAGAGAGAAACATCAATCGGTTGCCTCTCAGACGCCCCTACCAGGAATTGAACCCACAACCTTTTGGTGTACAGGACAATGCTCCAACCAACTGAACCACCTGCCAGGGCAGCACTTAGACTATTTTTCCTCTTGATTTACATATTAATTTATCCCTCTTGATGCGTGCAAAATTCCATATTAAAAAACTTTTAACTCATTTCCTAGTCAAACCTGAGCTGCTAAGGAGAACATATTTTAAAGAGTTTACAAATTGCAGGAATTTTTAAAAGATCACAACTGGAAAAAGGCTGTTGAGAACTTGCTACCTTTGAGGATTTAGAAAGGGCTCTAAGCTGGAGCCAGAGACTTGGAGTTTAGTTAAAGCTCTGCCACTAATTTGCTCTATGTCTTTAGGCAATTTCCTTAATGTCTCTGTCTACTTTCTCCTTGTCAAATGGTAGTGATAATACCCGCCCTCACCCACCTCACAACGTTGCTATAAAACTAGGATGTTTGTGACAGTGCTTGAATTCTCCAAAGGAAAAGCTATTCAGAAGTTTCAAAATAATGTTAATCTTGTTGTATGAAGGGTTCATTTACAGTTTGCCTTTATAAGAGTGTCTTTAATTACCATAGATCATTTTATCAAACAGGTAAAATTTAGGCCTTATCAAGGTATTGTTTCCTGGGCTGTTTTCTCCCCTGCCAGATACTCAGCACACAGGCTGAATTTTCTTTCTTTTTTTTTATCCTCACCCGAGGACATTTTTTTGATATTTTGTTCAGATAGAGTGGGAGGGGGAGAGAGAGAGAGAGAGAGAAACATCGATGTGAAAGGGACACATCGAGTGGTTGCCACCGACACAACCCAACTGGGGCCGGGGACAAACTGCAACCAAGGTACGTGCCCTTAGTGGGAACCGAACCCGGGTCTCTCCAGACCGCAGGCTGACGCTCCAACCGCTGAGCCAAACCATCCAGGGCCTGAATTTTCTTTATAAAATCCTTGACAGCCCAGCTGGTGTGGCTCAGTTTGAGCGTTGACACATGCACCAAGAGGTCACCAGTTCGATTCCCAGTCAGAGCACATGCCCAGGTTGTGGGCCCAACCCCCAGTGGGGGGCATGCAGGAGGTGGCCAATCGATGTTCTCTCACATTGATGTTTCTGTCTCTCCCTCTCCCTTCCTCTCTCAAAAATCAATAAAGAAAAAAAGTTTTTTTTAATATCCTTGACAAAGTGTAACTTCAATAAATCAAACCCCTTTTAGTGGTGCTATGGCAGCTGCAATTGTATTTTGAGGTAGATTTATGTGGTGTAACCATCAGATAATCAGAAATTAACTTTGCCTTTTCCCTTCAGGCATTTTTGCTGCATATTGACATCAGAGGCCATTGTACAACCACATAGTTATCCCTTTGTTTCTCGGCAGATCTCTAGTGCCTTGTTTTGGAGTAGAGGGTTAGGTTTTAAGAAAAAGTGTGGCCCTGGCCTGTTTGGCTCAGCGGCTAGAACGTCGGCCTGCGGACCAGAGAGTCCTGGGTTTGGTTCCTGTTAGGGGCACGTACCTCAGGTACAGTTTGTCCCCCGCCCTAGTTGGGGTCGTGTGGGTGACAACCACTCAAAGTGTCCCTCTAACATTGATGTTTCTCTCTCTCTCTTCCCCTCTCTCTCCCTCCCCTCCCCCTCTCCCTCCTGTTCTATCTGAGGATAAATGCAAATATGGCCCTGGCCTGTTTGCTTCAGCGGTTAGAGCATCGGCCTGCGGTCCTGAGAGACCCGGGTTCGGTTCCCGCTAAGGGCGCGTTCCTCGGTTGCAGTTTGTCCCCGGCCCTGGTCGGTCGTGCGGGTGGCAGCCACTCGATGTGTCCCTTCACATCGATGTTTCTCTCTCTCTCTCTCTGTTCCTCTCTCTCCCTCCCACTCTACCTGAACAAAAAATGGGAAAATGTCCTCGGGTGAGGATAAAAAAACAAACAAACAAACAAGTATGTCCTCAGGTGAGGATAAATAAATAAATAAGAAGGAAGTGTGCTTATATCCCTCATAAATTTGCAGAGTTGAACCTTGCTTTCCAATCACCATGTATCTTTAAAAGTTGAAAAATAATGAAAATTTTTTTTCTTCATTTTAATTCAATTCTGAACATCTGCAGGTGATATCATGCAGCCTGTTAGTATCTGACCCAGTTATCTTTATGGATCCAGGGCAGAACTTTACATTTTGATAGATTTACCCATTTCCCTGGGGGTTGGGAGGGGTCTTGTTTTTAGGAACTAACAAAGGGGCGGGGGGTGGGGGGTACCACCACAGGTTATGTATGCTCAATTCCTGTTACAACAAACAAGTTTCTGGTTTTTGTTTAAGAAAAAATAATGCATTTTAGGTACACAGGGTATGGAAACAGTCATTTATTTTTTTATCTCTATAGATGCTGGCCTCCCCTTGTTGCAGGCAGTTGGGCTTTTCCAACTCATCGCTAACATAGGTGGTATCTTAGTTTTATAGGATACTGAGAATTGCAAGTACTGGAAGTAAAAAGTTCGGAAGATTCATGCTTGAGAAAGGAACAAAAAATATCCACCTTGCTGAGTGAGACAGCTAGGAACATTGTTATGTCAGGAATACTTTTAAACAATTTTTGCTGTAGTTTATAGCTTTAATGTCTCTCTTCAGTTATAGATAGACCCATAAAAGTATTACTGTCTCTTGTGAATAAAGGTCATTCTTGTAAACTAGTATGTGGATGCATTCATAGGCTGTGGGAAGCAGTGGTGTGTGTGTGTGTGTGTGTGTAAATATTCTATGTTTATAACACTGTATTATATAAGTTTATATAGAAAAAAAATAATGTTTCTCTATTGTTTTGGGGACTAAAATTGTAATATAACCATTCCAGTGTAATCTGACCACTCACTCTAGAGAACATTTATATTACACACAAATGCACACCCCTGAAGCATTGCAAACTGCTCCCACTTTAGATAATTGCTGCTTTTTTTAAACCCCAAGTAATGGAGGAGGAAATAGCACTCTGTTTAAAGGGGCTCTTCAGAAAAGTAAAATGTAAATATAGGACATGTGGGGATGGTGGGGCTACTTGCAGATGTCCTGCAGATGGACAAATAGCCTTTTAAATTTTACTTTTTAACCATCTTGACCGTGTGTGCCTATTTGTATTGCAGATGTGAACTATTTTTGGGGGTTGATATCAGTATGTTTTGAAACTGAATTATTACCTAAAGTCAGAGTAACTTCTTTTTCCATCCTCCTTTCCACACTAACTGTTCTTGCCAAATATTGCTACTGATACCAAGTTTCAGCATGGTTACATGATGGGATTCTCCAACTTCTTCTTCATCTTCCCTACCCTGTCTTATACCTGGCCTAGCCTTATATTTTTGTTGGTTTTTCATAAGTAAGATCAACGTACTGTAGTAATTTAAGGACTGCAGAATTTCAGAATGTTTATAATTCCTTTGTTAATGTTTGGTTACGCAGTAACATCAGTTAAAACAACGGAGTGAGTCTGAGTTTGTAATATGCTATAGGACCAGATTAGATCTTGAATTATACTAAACTTGACTAGCACATTTTATTAAGAGCGAATGTGGTGGGGGTGGGGGCAAGTCTATGATATATATATAAATATATATAATCACTGTATAATTAGAAACACCAAATGCTGAATCCTATCACTGTGTACTTGGGGGCCAGGCTTTGGATTTGTCACTTTAATTCCTTGAAGACTATATGTAATTATGATCAGCAGAAGACAAATAAAGTGTTCAAACAAAAGGACTTTTTGGGGTAAAGTTTGGTAGTAAATTTTCTACTTTCAATGAACTTATCTTCCCAAAAAAATTACTACAAAAAACTTAGGGATAAGATTGAGAAGCTTGAAGAAGCCGCTTTTTAAGCAGTTCAGTCACTTAAAATATTTTGTTAAATTATCATAATTCTTTCTGAGCCAAACTGTCACTAAAATGTCCTGTGACGGAACCACTCCTCTTTTTCCGCCGTTCTGTGTATTGGAAAGGCTCTATGTTGTATTTGTTTTTAATCCTTGATTTTTAAAAAATTAATGGTTTTAATGTTGCTTAGCTTCAGTTTGAAGTGTAACTGTCACTAATAACTGCAATAAAAAGAAAAGCTTTGCTCCAAACTTTTTTGTGTGGTCATTATTATAGCTCTTAGGTAAAAGGAGCCAGTGTGATACAGTGGAAAGAATTCAGACTTTAAGAGTCATGAAATCCTGGGCTCAAACCTGGATTGTATGATGCTCTGGGCAAGTTCCTTGATGCTTCTAACTCTCAGTTTTCTATACTATAAGAAGATAACAGCCCTGGCCAGTTTGGCTCAGCGGTTAGAGCGTCGGCCTGCGGTCCGGAGAGACCCGGGTTCGGTTCCCGCTAAGGGCATGTACCTCGGTTGCAGTTTGTCCCCGGCCCTGGTTGGTCGTGCGGGTGGCAGCCACTCGATGTGTCCCTTCACGTCGATGTTTCTCTCTCTCTCTCTCCCTCCCACTCTATCTGTACAAAAAATGGAAAAGTATCCTCGGGTGAGGATTAAAAAAAAAAAAGAAGAAGATAACAGGCTCTTGGGGCGTTAAATGAGATTGTATGTGGGAAGTATTTGTGGATGGAGCTCAGGTTTTAAAGAGGTTCTCCCCCATTCCATTTTTCCTTAAATAAAAGACATTGGGTGGAGCAGAAAGAAGGGAGGAAAGAAGTCGGGCAGTAAGAGAATTTAAGAACAATTAGGAAAAAAGAACTGAAATGAACTGGGGGACTCATCACAAGCCCAGAAGTGGATAGACAGCCTGGGTGTAACAAGAAAACACTGGGCTGAAATTTTGGGAACCAGCTCTCAACTGTATAACATAGGTATATCTTTTCATTGTAAAATTAAAGTTATTGGACTAAAATCAAAGGTCTCAAGTTGGCAGGCCAGTTTTGGCCTGTGAATCATTTTTGGTGTTTAAAATATTTTAATTACTTGCTAACATTTTAAAAATCAGAATATCATATAAAAATCCAGATTTTGTCTTCTCTTGAAAAGTTAAGAGATTCAGCAACTTCACATTAGTTCTTCCTTCATGCTGCTGTCAGAGGAAACTCAGTAGTGGTTGCCTCCTTTGGATGGGGCAGACTGTCCCCACAGCCCACACCCCTCTTTGACATCATGGGACTCAAAGTGTGAGGTAAGGCCTCCAGCCAATGCAGGAATGCCTCTGAGGACATGCTGCTTACCTGGAGGTAACTATCTACTTTGAAGCAATCCAGACTAAATATTAAAAACGTATTCCTGTCCTGGCTGGTGGCTCAGTTGGTTGAAGCGTTGTCCCACACACCATAAGGCTGTGGGTTTGATTTCCAGTCAGAGCACATACCTAGGTTGCAGGTTCGATCCCCAGTTGGGGCACATACAGGAGGCAGCCGATTGATGTTTTTCTTTTACATCAATGTTTCTCTCTCCCTCTCTCTAAAAAATCAATAAAAAAATCTTTAAAAAAAAATATTTTCCTTTAGATTAATGCTTGGGTTCAAATTTTACTTATAGACAAAACAGACATCTTAGTGATTTAGAATTACGAATCCTAATGTGTCTGATTCTTGGCTGAAGACTTTTTGCTAAGTTATTTTAGAAACAGCTCAATTCAAAAGTACTTAAAACTGCTAAATGTACAAAATTACTCTTTCTTTACTATAATATAATCTTGCTAAGTAGAAAAACAAACGAAAACATAGGAATAGTTTTGATGCTCTACCAGACAGGATTTCAGTCACCACTATCATTCAAAGATGGTTTTCACTTGTATTTTATACAAATGTAAAATGAAGTTTATTTGACTATATATAAAATCACATATCTGTTGGTTTAGTTTTTCTAATTTATTTTGTACTTTGATAAAGATTTTGGATTATAAAAGTCTGCCATCTGTGGTATTCCTTTGAATTTTTTTTTTAATCCTTCCCCAAGGATATTTTTTCACTGATTTTCAGATAGAGTGGGAGGGAGGAAAGGAGAGAGATAGACATCAGCTGGCTGCCTCCCACACAAACCAGGGCCAGGATCAAACCGCAACCGAGGTACATGCCCTTGACCAGAACAGAACCTGAGACTCTTTGGTCTGCCGGCCGATGCTCTAACCACTGAACAAAACCAGCCAGGGCTTGAATGGTATTTTAAAAAATATATTAAGAGGTGTTATCTAGCCCAGCCGGTGTGGCTCAGTGGTTGAGCGTCAACCCATGCACCAAGAGGTCGCCGGTTCGATTCCCGGTCAGGGCATATTAAGTTTTAAATCTGCACAAAATTATAACACTTTACTTTGAATTTAACAGTCCTATTTTAACTGAGAGACCTCTCTTATGCAAGAAGAGTGGACTTTGAAGTAAGATGGGCAAACCAAGTGGGGATGGGGTGCTCGAATAGTTTCTGCACATCTGCAACTGTGTAGCTGAAGCAGCAATTATTTCCCTCTGAGCATGTGCTACACAAATCTAGTTACCCTCCCCTAACTCTCAACCTTGAGGATCTCAAAGTGAATTTCTTTGGCCTCAGGCAAGTGCGAGATCAGCAAAAAAGTAAGCTGGAGAAAAGGCCAGAGTCTAGCAATTTCCTCTGGAATGATGTACAAACAAAAATGTCTGATTAAATGTCTCATTAAAATGAGAGAGGCCAACTCTTCCCACCCACTCCATGTTTTTAAAAATGTAATTTACTCTGGGGAAATTACACCCAACTCCCTTGGCAAACGATTCTTATAAAATCTCAAGATCTTCCACTATACCTTGGGGGAGGGTTACTTGACTGGAAATAGCCAAAGCCAGTCCCAATTTAAAGCATAAATCTTCTAATATGACATTAAATTGTTGTTGCTTGAAAACCATTTTCAGTCACAGTTCTCACATTTCTAAAATAGCAATTTCCAAAGGGAAGGCCCAAATTCAATTTAATAGTAAACCACAACTTAAATCTTTGCTGTCTTTTGCCAAGCATGTTAGTAAGCTGTTTAGAACTTCAATTATCTACATATAACAGAAAGTAGATAAAGGAGAAAAAAAAAAATCTTCAAATCTATGCTTTGTTTTTCCATTGAAGAGGGAAGAAAGGCTGAAATAGAACAACTTCTAAGATGTTCAGCTTTGCCCCTGGCCAGTTTGGCTCAGCGGCTGGAGCGTCAGCCCGTGGGCCAATGAGTCATGGGTTCAATTCTAGTCAAGGCCAAGGACCTCGGTTGCAGTTCATCCCTAGCCCTGGTCGGGGTTGTGTGGGAGGCAACCAGTTTATGTGCCTCTCTCACATCAATGTTTCAGTCTCCTTCTTCTCTCTCCCTCTCCCTCCCTCCCTCCAGCTCTATCAGAAATTTTTTAAAAAGATGTTCAGCTTTGCATGTCTGCATATCGGAAATAACTTGATATTTTAACATGCTCCTAAACAGAAAAAGGTGAATAAAATGATTATTCATCCCCTGAACTGTCTGTATATCTATTTTTCTCTTTGATTTAAATTAAATAGAAAACAAACTCAAATCAACATCAAAATACTATTTTGTTAGAGACTGGCCACTTGAAAGAAAAAAAATAACATGTGAAATGAATCCAGATAAAAGGTAGTTAACAATCATTGGTAAATTATAATCCGGGATTCGGTTAGTTTATAACATCTATAATGATCAAGAAGCACAGTATCATATCTCAGTAAGAAAGTATCATATTTCAGTAAGAAAGACCTGGGAGATGAAGTACCAAGATGTACGGTATTTGCCTCTAGACATTGGAAGTGCAGCCTAAAGAAAGATACTTAGGCTTCAGAGGACAACACACAACGTGGGCTGTGCAAACGCACACTTCCAGGAAAGATCTTCAGTAGCGAGATATGGGAATACCTTATCAGAATACTATTTTCATACTAGAATAAGATCAGCTGACCAGGTTTCAACTAAAGGACTTTTTTATTTTTATTTTTTTTATTTTTTTTTTGTATCCTCACCCGAGGACATTTTTCCATTTTTTGTACAGACAGAGTGGGAGGAAGAGACAGGAAGAGAGAGAGAGAGAAACATCGATGTGAAAGGGACACATCGAGTGGCTGCCACCCGCACAACCAACCAGGGCCGGGGACAAACTGCAACCAAGGTACATGCCCTTAGCGGGAACCGAACCCGGGTCTCTCTGGACCGCAGGTGGGCGCTCTAACCGCTGAGCCAAACCGGCCAGGGCTCAACTAAAGGACTTTTTAAAAAATGCACTGATTTTTGGAGAGAGAGAGAGAGAGAGAGAGAAACATCTATGTTAGAGCATAATATTGATCAAGTGCCTCCTGCACACCCCCTAGCTGGGATCAAGCCCACGACCCCGGCACGTGCCCTAACCAGAAAACTTTCGGTTCATGGGACCAATGCCCAACCAACAGCGTCCCACCAGCCAGGGCTAAAGTACTTTTTTGTTGTTGTTCAGGTAGAGTGGGAGGGAGAGAGAGGAACAGAGAGAGAGAGAGAAACATTGATGTGAAAGGAACACATGGAGTGGCTGCCACCTGCATGACCAACCAGGGCCGGGGACAAACTGCAACCGAGGTACGTGCCCTTAACGGGAACCGAACCCGGGTCTCTCAGGACCGCAGGTCGACGCTCTAACAGCTGAGCCAAACCAGCCAGGGCTAAAGTATTTTTAAACATTTTTCTAATTTGATAAAAGTTGTACTCTGGTTATTTTAATCATTGGAATTCACTAAATTAGGTAATCTGTGACATTTACTGGGAGGAGAAAATTGAGAGGAACAGAGAAGATACATACCGTATGTAACACTTCACAGATTTCGAGAGAAGATTGCTTTCTGCAAAGACATTTCATGTCTTTGGCTAAATCTCAATCACTTAAAAAATTACAAGTTCACATTCTTCTGTTCCACTTTTTCATTTTTTAATTTCTTGCTTCCTTCTGTATCTCTAGGATCCTCTTTAATCCATGAGAATGCTGAATGGAAGCTCAGGTTTATTTATTTGTTTGTTTGTTTGTTTTTATCCTCACCTGAGGACATTTTTGCAATTATCTTCAGATAGAGCAAGAAGGAGAGAGGGAGGAAGAGAGAGAGAAACATCGATGTGAAAGACACACATCGACTGGTTTCCTCACGAACAATCCTGACCAGGGCCAGGGACCGAACCACAATCGAGATACATGCCCTTAACCGGATTCGAACTCGAGACTCTTTGGTCTGCAGGGCTAACGCTCTAACCGCTGAGCCAACACAGCCAGGGCAGAAGCTCAAGTGTTTTAAAATCTGAAGAGGGAGAGCAGCCAACTGAAGAATATTACTAGACACATACCAGACATGCACATATCTTCGTCTTCCTAATGTTCATACAAGATGTGGCTGCTTTATCTAAAAGCACCATTCCAAGGGTACTGCATGTATTAAACACAGAAATGAAGTCTATTTCTGCTACAAACTGAGAGCAACTGAGTAACTCACTCCTTGGATATAATGTATATGTCCTGTGTGAGGATTCCTTTGAGCATATGGGGCTCTTTTTATGTGTCCACATTTGACCAGATGTCATCATGATCACAAAACACAGAGCTGTAACTGCCTGCAAATTAGTGTTAGAAATAAATTCCAGCCCTGGCCGGTTTGGCTCAGCGGTTACAGCATCGACCTGCGGTCAGAGAGACCCGGGTTCGGTTCCCGCTAAGGGCATGTACCTCGGTTGCAGTTTGTCCCCGGCCCTGGTTGGTCATGCGGGTGGTGGCCACTCGATGTGTACCCTTCATGTCGATGTTTCTCTCTCTCTCTCTCTCCGTCCCACTCTGTCTGAACAAAAAAATGGAAAAATGTCCTTGGTGAGGATTAAATAAATAAATAAATAGAAATAAATTCCGCCCTGGCAAGTTTGGCTTGGCGGTTAGAGCATTGGCCTGCAGACCAAAGAGTCCCGGGTTCGATTCTGGGCAAGGACACTTAAAGAAATTTAAATAAATAAATAAATTCCCTATTCCATTTCAATAAATACACATGTCCATCAATAAGAACCAAAATATCCCCAACTGAAGGGATAATGATAATTTGTAGGCTGTCTGATTCTAATGTTGACTTTCCTCCCCTCAGTTCTCAGCTACCCATTGGGCCATTTGCTCAGCTATGAGACCCCTTTCTTCCAAATGATAAATGTCGTCTGATCTAAATTTCCTTTTAGCAGAAAAATGGTGGGAACTTGAAACTGACACCAACTGGAGTGTTTGAAAGTCCTCAGGGTTTTCATTATAATCCACCATAGCAAAAAAAATACCTTCCTGGTGAATGCACTGGAGCGTTGCCAGGTATTTGCCAAGATCTGACCTTCTTTGGCAGCATGTTTGCATGTTATACATAATCTAAACTTCTGGACTGCAGTAAACATTACAATAATAGAGTAGTTTCTTGGGGTTTCCAGTACAAAATAGTAGAACTCAACATCACTCATTCTTTTTTTTTTTAATCCTCATATTTTTCTATTTATCTTCAGACAGAGTGGGAGGGAGAGAAAGGGAGAGAGCGAGAAACATCAACATGAGAGGGACACATCGACTGGCTGCCTCCCCCACGACCCCACCCAGGTCCGGGGATGAACTGCAACCGAGGTACGTGCCCTTGACCTGAATCGAGCCTGTGATTCTTTGGTCCTCAGGCCAATGCTCTACCGCTGAGTCAAACAGGCCAGGATAGCATCACTCATTCTTATCACTCTGTTTTTCTTGGTCCAGTTCATCAGCCGCCTGACCTTTTTTACTAACATCTCCTTCCCTTGGCCAGGATGTGTGGAACCTCATGAGTCAGGAATACCAAGGCCACCACCGAAGTCAGAGATATATACACCAAAGCCACCACCATTCTACCATGTTTGTTTACTTCTTTCTGTTATAAAATGTTTCAAAACAGTCCGGCCAGTGTGGCTCAGTGGTTGAGCATCAACCCATGTACCAAGAGGTCGCAGGTTCGATTCCTGGTCAGGGCACATGCCCAGGTTGTGGGCCTGATCCCCAGTGGGAGGCATGCAAGAGGCGGCCAGTCGATGTTCTCTCTCATTGATGTTTCTATCTCTCCCTTCCACTTCCTCTCTCTCTAAAGTCAATAAAGAAAAAAAAATTTTAATAAAAAAATTAAATGTTTCAAAACATATAAGCCAAAATTATTTTTATTTTTTTATTCTTTCCTATAAGCCAAAATTTGATCACTTCTTCCAGCAAATAATTTGTCCAAGATAAGTGTTGTTGTTTTTTTAATCCTCACCCGAGGATACTTTTTCCATTTATCTTCAGCTAGACTCTAGCTGCTAGAGGGAGAGGGGAAGAGAGAGGGAGAGAGAGAGAGAGAGAGAGAGAGAGAGAGAGAGAGAGAGAGAAACATCCACGTGAGAGAAACACATCGATTGGTTGCCTTCCACACAACCCCAACTAGGACTGGGACTGAAGGTCTATGCCCTTGACCAGAATCGAACCCGCGACTCTCTGGTCTGAGGGCCAATGCTCTAACCTCCGAGCGAAACTGGCCAGAGCAAGACAGGTTGTATTTTTTTTTTCTGTCTTCTTAATCCTAGTAAAAGACCCATATCACAAATTCCCATGTATGTCCAGTTTCTGAGCCATATGTTAGAATTTAGAAAATATTCTATGGAAAAAAAATTCTTGGTCAAAATGGTTTGAAAAGTGTTCTAGCTTCAGTCTTTCTGCAGAGCTCCAGACTCACATTTCTCAAATTTCTGGACAGCACCTGGATTTACCACAAGCACCTCAAACTTCTCAAAAGCCAACTTCATCCTCCCCTTGCCTACCAAGCGCTTGGTTCTCTGCCTCTTCTCCCTTTTGGAAGGCTGCACTATCCCTTAGTAGCTGCACTACCAATGACTGAGGTTTTTAAACTGAGGACTTTTTAAAAAATATGTTTTTATTGATTTTAGAGAGGGAGAGAGGGAGAAGCATCCAGGAGACAGAAACACATTGACTGGTTGCCTCCCGCAGGACCCAGACCAGGGCTGGGGATTGAACCTGCAACCCAGGTACGTGTTTTTGAGCGGAATTGAACTCTCAACCCTTTGGCCCTCAGAGCCAAACCGGCCAGGGCGAAAACTGAGGACTCTTCTTGGACTCCTCTCTTTCCCTCATCCAGCAAACCTGAACTTGGCCTCTGAGGCAGACTGCCTGCGTTAGGATCCAGACTCTTCACTTAGTTATGTGACCCTGGGCACGTTCCTCACTTCTCTGTGCCTCGGTTTTCCCTCCTATAAGATAAACAAGGTAATAGCACCCACCTCCTAAGGTCGTTCTGCACAGCTCCGGTAAGAGGACCACGGATGTATTGGAAATCGCACCCCTGCCTTCTTCTTGGTTTCCCGCCTTACCACTAGAGGCAGTGTGGAGTGGTAACGACAGAAGACACGGACCTGGATCAGACACACCCGAGTTTACAGCCCTGCCTTTTAGCAAAGCCAGTCTTTTTAGATACCTGCGAAAATGAAAATAATGCTTACCTCATGTAATAGTTATGACCATTAAATGTTCATATTTCCCATGCCCTGGCCAGTTTTCTCAGTGGTTAGAGCATCAACCCAGGGACCAGAGAGTCCCAGGTTCGTTCAGCTAAGGGCAAGTACCTCGGTTGCAGTTTGTCTCTGGCCCCAGTTGCGGTTGTGTGGGTGGCAACCACTCCATGTGTCTCTCTCCCCTCGATGTTTCTGTCTCTTCCTCCCTCTCTCCCTCCTGCTCTATCTCAAGATAAATGCAAAAATGTCCTCAGGTGAGGATAAAAAAAAAAAAGTTACTATTTCCCAAGGCCCAGAACGGTACTGGCACAGTTGAATTCTTTTTCCTTCTCTTTTTAAATGGTTGGCTTTCAAGCATTGCTTCTAATATTCCAGTTACCTCTCCCAGGGATGTGCCCTCTCCAAATACGATTATCATTCCTATATGCCGTCAAGCAGATGGATGAAAATGTTGGACAAGACAGGACCAAAGGAATGCGTGTAAAATAATGTCAAATATATTTACATTTCTGGAAGGATACCTGCTGGGGAATGCGCCTGAGCGGGAGGTTACTTTTCCTACGAGCATATGTTTTATCATGTCGATGCATTACTTTGATCAAAATTGAAATGTTTAACTTGTAAATGAAGTGAAAGCCATATCCTGCTGCCCTCCTCCTCCCCCCCAACCCCGCTCCTGCAGCTGCAGCTCCAGCCCAAGCAGGGCAGCCACCTCTGGGCCCCGCCGCCCCCGCCCCGCGGTTGCCAAGGTAAACACGAGGGCGGTGGTTACCGGCCCGATGACGGGCGAGTGCCTAGCAACCGGGGTGCGCAACAGAGCAGCTGGCGAGAGGAGGCGGAAGTCCGAGCTGGGAAGGAGGTGAGAGGCAAGGGGAGCAAGGGGAGCTGGGGCGCTGTGGGGACTCACACTCAGTCCCGAGCTCCCTCCTTTTCTCCCTCCTCCTCCTTTCTCTGTGCCAGCGACCGGGTATTAATTTAAACCAAAGACGATTCTCCTAGGGAAGGGAGTAGTGAGGTTCGCTTGGGAACCCCACCACTCCCAGCTGGTCCTCCTCCAGCAGGGGCGAAGGGAGGGAGTGTGATGACCAGATGGGGTGGGGCCAGTGCCAGCCCCCCCACCCCCCCAAAAAAAACCCTTTCCTTTGCCAACCCATATTCCCTGCAAAACCAACCCATCCTCTCTGGATGGAGAACAGGGCTTGTCCTCTTAGATACCCCCACCTCCCGCAGGTCCTGACCAAAGCTGGGGCAGAGAAAGAAAGCTCCACAGGACTTGGTTGCTGGAAGGAGAGGTGGAAACTGGATTAAGGGCTATTTTTTCTGTTAAACCTCACCCACCCAGCAGCCCTACTAAGCACTTGGCATCAGGCACACCCTGCTCTGGGACCTGCAGGATGCAGGAGTTTGTGTCTGTGGATGGATGGGTGGGAGGAAACTTACTTAATGCCTTATACCAAGTTGAGCAAATCGAGAGCTGTTCCCAAGCAGGCTTCCCACAGCAAGGGGGCTTAGAGCAAAATGGACAGGAGCAGGTCCTTTGGAGGGGGCTTTGGATCTAGGAGCAGATCTTCTGAACAGTCTCCTGCAGCCTTGTTTTTCCTCTGTAGCAGAGGTGGGTATCTTGGAACAGGCCTAGGGGCCCAGCACCATGGCCACGCTGAGCTTCAAGCCCAGCCAACGCTTCCAGTTGCAGGACTGGCACACCAACAACTACCTGTTGTCCACCAACGCTGAGCAGCAGCGAGATGCATCACATCAGATCCGCCAGGAGGCGCGGGTCCTCCGCAATGAGACCAACAACCAGGTTGAAAGCGGGAGCTCAGGTGGGCCAAGGAATAGCCCCTAACCCCAAACACCCTCTTTATCTGGCTCTGTCTCTTCCAGACCATTTGGGATGAACATGACAATAGGACTCGACTGGCAGAGAGGGTTGATACAGTCAACCGATGGAAGGAGATGCTGGACAAGTGTCTGACAGATTTAGATGCGGAGATCGAGGCCCTGACACAGGCAGGGAGCTAGGGCAGGGTGTCATGAGACCCTGCTGCAAGGACCTTCCCTCCCTCCCCACTTCGATGTTAGGGAGCCCTTGATATGGGGTATTTGGTGGCATGTCCATCTGAGTCCCTCACTGGCCCCTATGTTAAAGTGGGGATGAGAGCTGCGCCAATGAATGGCCCACCAGCCTCCCGTTCCTTCTCTTTTCTAGATGAAAGAGTCAGCGGAGAAAAATCTGCAGGCCAAGAACCTGCCTCTGGATGTGGCAATCGAGTGCCTGACCCTGCGAGACAGTCGGCGTGACATTGATGTGGTGAAGGACCCTGTGGAGGAAGAGCTGCACAAAGAGGTGGAGGCCATTGATGCCACTAAGAAGGCCTTGCAACAGAAGATTAGCCAGGCTTTCGAAAAGCTCTGGTAAGGGAGAGATGTGTCATTCTCACATTCACCTGCACTTGAAGGCTGTCTTTTTTCTTTTTTTAATTGATTTTGAGAGAGAGAGAGAGGAAGGGAAAAGGAGAGACATAAAAAACATTGATTGCCTGCCTCCTGCTGGGGATTGAGCCCACAACCAGGGCATGTGCCCTGACCAGGGATCAAACCAGTGACCTCTTGGTGCATGGGTCGATGTTCAACCATTGAGCCACACCAGCCAGGTGAAGGCTGTGTGTCTTAAATATAGAATATTTGTACTGTATATGACAAGCAGCTGGCTCTCAGGCTGCCTTCTGTCCCTGCTATGCCCATGGCAGAAACTACTGATTGTAGCACTTTTCCACTGCCTAGACATGGTCTCAGAATACTGCTCTAGAGAGCCATTGTCAGTAGATTGGAAGCATGGGAGATGAAGCCCATTTGCCACCACCCCTGACTGAGTACCCTACTGTGAGTGTATATGTGTGAGCCTTTGTGAGTGTAACTAATAGTTGTGCCCTTGTGGCTGAATGTAAGCACGTGAGTGTCATAATTTTGTTTGTGAGGAGCTTATCCAACTATGCTGGTCTTTGTCTCAGCTGCAATGACAGTTCCATTGTCACTCTGGCCTCCCCATCCCTCGATGGCCCTGCAGTACAATGGAAGCCAAGTCCTGGGGCCTTGGAAGGATGGATCCTAAACTACTCTGTTCCTTCCCCAGCCTGCTACAGGAAGTCCGACAGCAGCTCAACTCTGACCATAGGGACAAAATGGAGACATTGGACATTGACAGAGGTTGCCTCTCTCTCAACCTCAAGTCCCCAAACATCTCTCTGAAGATTAATCCCACACGTGTCCCTGACAAGTAAGAAGTGTTTCAATCAGTCTCTCCTCCCCCTATCCCACAGTGGCCGTACTCTTATGACCCCAGTATTTCCTGCCACCTGTAGCTCCTCCTCACTTCAACAGTGGGATGACTTTAGTCAGTTCAACAAGAACCGGGCAGAGGCTGAGATGAAAGAAGCCACAGAGCTGAGGGAGGCCATTGCCCTCACTATTGCTGAGGTGACTGATCACTCCCTTGACCCTGCTTCTCCATGGCTAATGGATGGCCCAAATATGCACTCAAGTCTTTATCCTTTGTTCCCTGTTGGCCATATGGCATCTCAATCCCACACTTGAGCGACATCCTTAAATGGTCGTGAGCTAATACCCTGTCTTGCCCGGCCTGCCTCTTGTCCTTCAGACCAACAATGAACTTGAAGCCCAGAGGGTTGCAACGGAATTTGCCTTCAGGAAGCGGCTGCGGGAGATGGAGAAAGTGTACAGTGAGCTCAAGTGGCAAGAGAAGAATGTGAGCCTTCTTCATTTAATCCCCTGGGGCTTAAACTTCCTGCTATGGGAGGAGCCCCGTGTCCATCCAGCAAGCCCTGGGTGCACCATGGTGGGTTCAACCAGTGGAGACCAATCACTGTGTCCCCTGCAGACCTTGCAGGAGATCGCTGAGCTGCAGGAGGACATCCGGCACCTGGAGGAGGATCTGCACAGAAAGTTACTAAATCTGAAGCTATGCCATACCCGGCTAGAGTCTAGAACCTACCGGCCCAATGTGGAACTCTGCCGGGACCAGGTGCAAGGGTACCCCAGTGGGACACTGTCTCCCTGCTAAAGTGTCTTCAGGATCACTCACTCCCTAGCACATATTCCTGGTGGAGCAGGGGTGCTGACACAGGCAGCACCCAGGCCCATGGGTTAAAGGGTAGTACAACTGACCTGGGACTCCCAACCCTCACCTCTGCCTCCAGGCACAGTATGGCCTCACTGATGAGGTTCACCAGTTAGAGGAAACCATCGCTGCCCTGAAGCAGAAGTTGGCACAAGCACAGTAGGTTTGGGAAGTGGGCAGAAGGGAGGCACCTCCGGACCCATGGGGCCTCTTGCTGCCTGCTGCCTTCCTCTGTACCTTCACCTTCCAGCATCATGCAGGGGTGGTGGGTTGTTAATGCCTCCTCCCCAGGGATGCTCTGGATGCCCTGTACAAGCACCTGGCACGGCTGCAGGCTGACATTGCCTGCAAGGCCAACTCCATGCTGTTGGACACCAAGTGTATGGACACTCGTCGGAAGCTGACTGTGCCTGCTGAGAAGTTCATGCCTGAGGTGGACACCTTCACCCGCACCACAAACCGTACTCTGAGTCCACTCAAAAGCTGCCAGCTGGACTTGGCCTAGCCTTAGGGGCTGAGGAGGGAGGGGAAGGTTAGGTGGGAAATGAAGGAGGAAGAGGGGTTGAGAGAATAAATCTAATAAATGTCCGGTTTCTCAGTCTAAAAGGTTTTTTGCTACTCCTGCATGTAGCCAGTGGAGAGTTTGGCCCTCCTGTGAATAGAGGAGCAAAAGTGGTGAGCATCGTCACCCAAGCTCCATGTTCCAAATCCGATTCCTTCTCCCTGTTTAGGGAGCCCCTCTCTGGTCTGGGCCAGCACCCCTTGGGCTCTAGCTGTATGGCAATTGGCTGACTGCTGCATTCCACCACCACCCCCTCACTGGGATGGAGCCTGCAACCGGGGCATGTGCCCTGACCAGGAATAGAACCAGGACCTTTCAGTCCAGGAGAGGATGATCAATCCACTGAGCCACACGCCAGGCCCTATGGCACGGTTTCTAACCAGATCTGCCCCAGCTGAACACATGCCTGCTTTCTGGATGCTTAGGGAAGGCCTAGGGAAGGCCCAGAGAAGGCTAGAATCACAGTGGGACGGTTTGGAGATATAGGCCCAGAACTAAGTGAGGACCAAGAACTGGGGCTGCCAGGGGAGAGCTGAGGTGTCTGGACAAAGAGGCTTCATAAAGGCAGTACCCAGAGGGCAGTGGTCCTCTCCGGGACCCTTTAGTGGCCGTCCTGCACAGGTTACAGGTGGGGAGAACTGGGGCTAAAAGAAGGCCTGGTGAAATCCAACCAACGTTGTGAAACCCGGCCTGGTCCCACGCACGCGGAGCTGCGCCTCCGGGCCACTGGGCGGCGCTGTTGGCCGCAAACGGCGCCGGGACTCAGAGACGCGAGGCGGCGCTGTGGGGCTGGGGCGTGAGGGGAGGAGTCGTAGCGGCGCCGTGGGGAGCGTGCCGGCCGCACCGGAAGTGGTGACGGGTCCGTGCGGATGGCGGCAGCGGTGGCGATGACGGCGGCGAGCTGCGGAGGGGCCGGGGCGGCCCGCTCCCTCTCCCGCTTCCGAGGCTGCCTGGCTGGCGCGCTGCTCGGGGACTGCGTGGGCGCCATCTACGAGGCGCAAGACACCGTCGACCTGACGTCAGTTCTGCGTCACGTCCAGAGCCTGGAGCCGGACCCCGGTTCGCCGGGGAGCGCGCGGACAGGTGGGCGGGGCCGGGCGCGCCAGGGGACGTGCGGGCGAAGGGGGCGCCGCGAGGCGTGTGTTGGGAGGGCTGGCTCCCTAGGGCGGCTGGGGCCAGATCTGCGATGTGAACGGCCATGCGGCTACCGCGGACTCAGCGTGGCCAGATCCGAGCTCCATCTTCACACGTCTTGCCCCAAACGTGTCCCAGCTCGGAGCGTGGCAGCACCATCCTCCCAGCGGTGCCAGCTAGAAACCGGGGCGTCATTCTCCTCAATTGCGCTAGCCCAGTACATTCAGCCTACCGCTCTTATCTGTCTTAACCCAGTTGCCCCGAGTCAGTGCGCCCCCAGTCCATTTCCACACAGCAGGGAGTGCTCTTCTCAAAACAGAGTGTCTCGCGGCCTCCCCCTGCATGAAACGGCAGTGATTTTCCATTGTCCTTAGGATAGAGTCACATATCTTAGCGTGTCCTACCAGGCCGGCCCTCCCTCCGCCGCCAGTTGCATCTGACACAGCCGTACTTGCGTTCTGTGATTGGGCTCCTCTCACCATCTTGCTTCCTCTAGCCCAGGCCTATGCCTGTGTTGTTCTTTACTTATAAAGCGACCCCCCCCCTTGTGCAATCTCCTTACCCAGATCTCGTGTCTGTGTCTGAGGTCAAGCAGTGGATGATTCTTCTTGGAGAGCACGTCGTATTGTAAGGAAAAGGGGCTGAGCTCTGGAGGAAGAAAAGGAGATAGAGAAGGAAGCAGTTTGATAGGAGGAGAAGCAGGGGGCATGAGTACCAGCATAACCCGAGAACATTTCAAGGTGAAGATGCTGGTCACTGGTATGCTACAGAGAGGTTAAGTAGGAAGTCTAGGTTTAGAAAAGCATTTTTAGTAACAGGTTGAAGCCTAGAAGTTAGATTGCATTGGGTTTAGGACCTAAACTGTAGAAAGAAATAGAAAATGAGAAAGTAGAGTATGCTTTAGTATGAAGGGAGATGAAGTGAAGACCAGATGTAGGGACTGTTTTTAATTTCATTTTGGTTTGATCTTAAGATGAGGGGAAAACATGTTTTAGGTTGAAAGATGTTTTTGGATCCTTTGGATGCAAGTGGTAGAAAACTCAATTCAAAATGGCCTAGCCCAGTCGTTGTGGCTCAGTGGTTGAGCATCATCCTATGCACCAAGAGGTTGCTGGTTTGATTCCTGGTCAGGGCATGTTGCACAGATTGTGGGCCAGATCCCCAGTGGGGGGCATGCAGGAGGCAGCCAGTCAGTGTTCTCTCTCATTTATGTTTCTATCTCTCTCTCCTTCTCCCTTTCTCTCTAAAAATCAATAAAATAGCCTAAACAAAAAGAGAGCACATTGGCTGACGGAACTGAAAACTCTAGAGGTAGGTCTGGCTTCAAGCGGGGCTGAATCCAGGGGCTCAGGCTGCTTCCTCAAGACCTAATTCCTGTCCTTGTTCAGATCTGCATTCTTCTCAGTGAGCTTCACTCCCTTTGGCAGACTCTTCCAGTGGTGGTGGTGGCCCTCAGCAGCTCCCAGCTCAGCAGTTCTCTGCAGTGCTCCCCACAAAAAGTCCCAGGACTCTCATTGTCCTGGCTTAGGTCATCTGCCCATCCCTGAACAAGGGAATAGGATGTGCTCTCTGATTAGGCTAGAGGTGGCTTTAGCTCCATGCCCTAATCTCATGGATGAGAATGGGAGAGAAGTGGTTTACTGGGGGAAAGCAGGGTGCAGGGACCAAGTGAAAGGAGAATGGGTGCTGCTCCACCACATAGAGGGAGGTTAAGGACACAGGAGAGGGGGACAAAGAAAGAACAAGGCCCTGGGCAACTGGGCTGGGGATGGGTCAAAGGAGAGACTTCCTCCCTCTAGGGGAGACTGGAAAGTACAGCTGTAGATAAGGGACCTGTTAGCCTTTCTTCCTAGTAGGTGGTGGGGCCTCCCGAGAGTAAACAAGTAGGGCTTGGGCCTTGGGATACATGGAGAGGGGGTGGCATAGCGAATGTGAGGAACAGGAAATGGGGCTTGCTAAGGAGTATGCTTCATTCTCTGTAACCAGCTCTTCAAATGAAACCAAGTCCTTATCCCTAGCCCATTTATGGCCTATTTGTGAAGTCACTACATAAGCAATGGTGCTGTGTTGGAAATGCCAGAACAGTACTCCTGGCACCTAGAGGAAGGAGTCAGGTAGAAGGTGGGAGGAGAGCAGCCCCAGCTGGGAAGGACTTGACCCAGGCTCTGAGACTGGTCCTGGGGATAAGTAGGGGAATGATAGGATAGAAGATGAGTAAAGAGGGGAGGGCTTTGAAGCCAAGGCAATGCATTTGGGCCTCATCCTGAAGGCAACAGATAGCCATTTTGAGCAGGAGAGAGATAAGGAAAGTGATAGTCTACTGTTGTGTGTGTGTGTGTGTGTGTGTGTGTGTGTGGTGCGGGCACCAAACCCGGGACTCTCTGGTCTGCAGGCTGACACTCAATCGCTGAGCCAAACTGGCCAGGGCAGTCTACTCTTAGGAAGAAGAATCTGGCTGCACATATAGGCTGGTTTGGAAGGTAGGGAATGTACAGGAGGTTTGAGAGGCCCAAAGCAGGTCATATTTAGAGCTGCAGGCCCTGGCCGGGCAGCTCAGTTGGTTAAAGTATCATCCCGATATGCCAAGGTTGTGGGTTTGATCCTTGGTCAGGGCACATACAAGAATCAAACAATGAATGCATAAATAAGTGGAACAACAAAAATTAAGTTAAAATAAAATGAATTAATAATAATAAAATAAAGATAAGCGCTTCATCGATGGCAGCCAGAAGAAGGTGGGAAGTTTTCCTTCAGAAATCAGCAGAACGTGGTCACTGACTCGAAACACAGAATTGCTAAAAATACCAAGGCCTAGAGCCCAGGAAATTGGTTGGCTATAAGTAGTAAGCGAAAGAAAGGAACAGGTGGCCAAAGCTGCCACCATTGAACCCTGCAACTCCTCTCCCCCACACACCCCGCCCTGTCCCTGCAGAAGCTCTGTACTACACAGATGATACAGCCATGGCCAGGGCCCTGGTGCAGTCCCTGCTGTCCAAGGAGGCTTTCGACGAGGTGGACATGGCTCACAGGTGAGCGGGACGGTCCTGGGATGAGGCAAACCAGGGGGAAAGGGGTATTATACCCCTTGACCAGAGCAGTGATCTAGGACCCCTACCCTCAGCAGGAGACTGTTTCTATGGCTACTGCAGCTTCACAAGCTGGAAATGATAATACTGCTGCTACGGGCTCCTTAGGTCCCTGGACCTTCCTTATGTCCCAAACCAGCCAGATTTCTTCTCTTCCAACCCTGCCAGGCATCTTTGAAACCCTTATCCTGTCTCCCTTCCATCCCCTAGATTTGCTCAGGAGTACAAAAAAGACCCTGACAGGGGTTATGGTGCTGGAGTAATCACTGTCTTCAAGAAGCTCCTGAGCCCCAAGTGCCGTGATGTCTATGAGCCTGCTCGGGCCCAGTTCAACGGGAAAGGCTCCTATGGTAATGGGGGTGCCATGCGGGTGGCTGGCATCTCCTTGGCCTATAACAGCATCCAGGATGTGCAGAAGGTAGTCTGGGCAGGCTGGCTTCTGGGCTGTTTCCCTCCCCCCATCTTCTCTGGGTTCTGTGACAGCAGGTCTTAGCCTTTACTGCCTTTGCCCTAGTTTGCCCGGCTCTCGGCCCAGCTGACACACGCCTCCTCCCTGGGTTACAACGGTGCCATTCTGCAGGCCCTGGCTGTGCACCTGGCTTTGCAGGGGGAGTCGTCCAGTGAGCACTTCCTGGAGCAACTCCTGGGCCACATGGAAGAGCTGGAGAGTGATGCCCAGTCCGTCTCAGATGCCAGGGAGTGAGTATGTGGGATAGAGGAGGCTGGGGGTGTGTTGTGAGTGTGCATGCATGTGGAGTGGGGTCCTCTGGTGTTGCCACAAGCTGAGACCTTCCTTTTTTTTTTCTTTTCTTTATTGATTTTAGAGAGAGGAAGAGAGAGGGAGAGAGAGAAACATCGATGAGAGAACATCGACTGGCCGCCTCCTGCATGCCATCCACTGGGGATCGGGCCCACAACCTGGGGATGTGCCCTGACTGGGAATTGAACTGGCGACCTCTTGGTGCATGGGTCATAGCTCAACCAGTGAGCCACATCGGCCAGGCCTTTTTTTTTTATCCTCACCCGAGGATATTTTTGCATTTATCTTCAGATAGAGCAGGAGGGAGAGAGGGAGGAAGAGAGAGAGAGAAACATCAATGTGAGAGAGACACATCAACTGGTTGCCACCCAACTGGGGCCAGGCACAAACTGCAACTGAGGTACATGCCCTTAGCGGGAACCAAACCCGGGACTCTCTGGTCCATGGGCTGACACTAACTGCTGAGCCAAACCAGCCAGGGCTGAAACCTTCCTTCTTTAACTACAGACCCTAGGAGGGATGGGTGAGTTCCTTTGCCTTGGCTGTACCCTAAGCAAGGCTCAGGGTCCCAGAGGATGAATCAAGCAGTTCACACCCAGCCCTCTTCCACTTCTTGTTAGGACACCTAGGCCTGGGTGTCAGCCTGACCACATCCCGCCTCGCCTACCCAGCCCTCCCCTTGTCTGGCTCCAACCTCCCTGCAATCTTGTCCCGGACCCACAGGTTGGGCATGGAGGAGCATCCGTACTCCAGCCGACTGAAGAAGATTGGAGAGCTTCTAGAGCAGGACACAGTGACCAGAGAGGAGGTGGTGTCTGAGCTAGGTGGGTAGTCCCCCCACAACCATCATCCTTCAGGGTCAGTGTTGGGTTCAAGGAGTCACACCTGCCTCACATTGTTGCCCCGGGCTGCTGTGACAACAGAGCCAGCTCCCTAGGGTCCTTGGCAGGTACTGACTGAGTGTAGCGCCTGCTTTTTTGCCCTGGGGCTGCAGCGCCTTCCACCTTACAAATAAATATCCCCAGGGATGGCAGCTGGCCACTAGTTCTCACAGCTGCTATTGATATCCATCATTGATTTATCTAGCATTTTTACTGTGTTCTGGGCACTGTGCAGAATGCTTTATCTGTTTGGTCTCGTTTCACCCTCACACGAGCCCTGTGAAAGTTCCTAACCTGATTCATTCTGCACAAAGAGTCAAACCCAAGATACGGGAATCTTGGTCATTAGGGAGCTTTCCCAGTCACCCAGCCAGTAGTTGGAAGAGCCAGGATTTGAACCTAACTACAGATATAGAGCCTGTGACTTTAGTCACAGCGCAGCTTGTAGCTGAGAGTGTTGACTTGTGGCAAATGGCAGGAAGCCTAGGGGTATGCGGGAGAGGGACGATCAAGTTCCCATAATCCGATGTCCCCACAGGGAATGGCATTGCTGCTTTTGAATCTGTGCCCACCGCCATCTACTGCTTCCTGCGCTGCATGGAGCCCGACCCTGAGATCCCCTCTACCTTCAATAGCCTCCAAAGGACTCTCATCTATTCCATCTCACTTGGTGGGGACACAGACACCATTGCCACCATGGCTGGGGCCATTGCTGGCGCCTACTATGGGATGGAACAGGTGCCAGAAAGCTGGCAGCAAAGCTGTGAGGGCTATGAGGAGGCAGACATCCTGGCTCAGAGCCTGCACCGGGTCTTCCAGCAGAGTCTGTGAGGGCCCCAGCTGCTGGGGCTCCGCCGTGTTCAGTAGGATCTACTACAGCTCAGGCTGGAAACCCTGAGCATCCTCAGGTGTTGCTCCCTGCCTCAGTCTTCCTGTAGCATGGGCGGAGTGCACCACTGGGGCTGGGGTCTCTTGGGGAGGTCATTGGGACAGTGAGTGAGAGAGTCGTGCCTCCCTGGTGCTGGGTTTCTGGCTTGCTGCAGAGCTTTGGGCACCCCTGGCTCCTCAGTCAGGCATGAGGAACCAGGGCAGGTTTTATTGGAGGGGTACTTTGGGCATTTTCCTTTATTGTCTAGGACATGGAATTGTGGGGGGTGGAAATGATCTGCAGTAGCATCATTTCTCCTTGTTGGGATTTAGCCAATTTGCCAGATAGTCTGTCTTTGACTGGGCAGGGCCCTGAGCAGCAGGTTTCTAGGGATTGAGGAGATGGGCACTTGAATCTAGCTGATCTCCATACACATGTTGACAGCTTCCAGCAGAAGCCACAGAGCAATAAACAGTTTTCGGTAAATCCCACCAGTTTCCTCTGTTTTTCCTCTGCCCTGGATGGATTCTCCCCGCTTGACCTTTTGTGCCTAGTGCCTGTCTGTCTGGGCTGAGCTCTCGTAGAAGCTAGGATCCTAAGGCGATGAGCTGCTAGGTTGTCGAGGCAGATGCCTGCGGTTCTTTCAGCTGTGTTGTTCAACCAGGAAAGGCAGAGTAGGCATGGTTTGGTGTCTTTTCCTGTTGGAGATCACTCAGAGTGACCCAGGCAGGGGACAGGGAACAAGCCAGATTTTCTTGCTTTCAGAGCCTGATTTCATAGGTTGCTCCCCAGGTAGGGCCCAGCCAGGCCCAAATCAGGAAGCCTGTAGGAGGGAGCAGAGGACACCTTTTATCACTGGACTGCCAACCTTTGGGTGGGGAAGGTGCCTCCTGGGTGCTCTGGGTGGACTGAAAGCTGTGCCTCATTCTGCATCTTGAGCCCTAGTCAAAGGCTTTGGCCTGTTGGGATGTTCTGCATACTATCCATTTCAAAGAAAGGAAAGTTGAAAGGGAGGAGACACCTCCAGCATCCTTCCAGCTCTGGGGGAAAGAAGCACGCCCTCTGCGGCTAACCTGAGGTTTCAGGACTGCTGGGCAGGTCTGCCCTCTCAGCCAAGGTAGTGTTCTGCCTGGCTGGGCAAACCACAGGACTTTGCAGGCATGGATTGGTCTCAGATAGGTCATTCCAGTCCCCACAGCTAGGGACAGATCCCTAGCTGCCAACCATGGCAAGCTGTGGGGCAGGTGCTTTCTGCCTAGCACAGCTCCACCAGCCCTGCTGTAAAGCATTTGGGCCTGGCATTAGCCCCGCCCACAAGAGCAGAGATTCAGGATTTCATTCATAATTTGTATCATATGTTGAAACTTGGCCCTTGGGATCCTGAGCCAGCTGTCATGCTCCACTACCCCTGAGAGCTTGCAGGAATGTTCCAGGGAAGCTTGATCCATCCCCCCACCTCCAGCCACTGCTTACTTTGGTTTCTTAAAATGCCTCTTGGCATTTACTTGGTGCAGAGCCTTGACAGCTTAGGAACATTGAGCGTTTCTGATGTGACAGAACCCGTAGCTGGAAAGCTCCTTGAGGGCACAGAGCGAGAGCCCCTGTAAGCTCCCTGGATGCCTTATAAAATTCAGACTTGAGACCCCTCTACATCAAGGCCAATGCCAGCACAGTGCTGATTTACACAACAGATTTTATTGAGGCTGTGTCAATACAGTCAATACCATTGTTTTTCTTTTCAAAAAGAAGTCCTATTTTCTTTGATTCCCAAGTGCATTTTTTCTGAAAATTGTGACACAGGGCACATAATAGGTATGTAGAGAACTAAGCTGCTTCTATCAGGTTAGAAGTGAAATTACTAATGGAAAACATTTAAACCTTAATCTTAAAAAATGAATCAATATAAAAATGCACAAGGTAATGTAGTTTTCATTGTTAAAACCTGACGTCGTTTATCAAAAAGCTAAGTCAGTTAAGTAGACAACACCTGGAACATAACATTTTGGAAGCACCAATCACCCCTCTCAAAGGCTTCAGGAGTGACAGCAGAAATTCATTTTTGTGAAACAGCTTTTTTGACTCCCCTATAACCTCCTTAGTGCCCTGGGTTCCAAATGGGAGCTAGTGAATTTCTGCCCATTGGAACCCCTCCATAACAGGTCAGACGGTGGTGGTTTTGACCCAGGAAGGAGGCTGAGCAAAGGGCCCACCAGGAATGGTTTGAGACAGCTCTCTGGGGTGTTGGGGAGTGAGAACACCATGGATCCCAGCCAAAACCTGTTCTTAAAGTGTCACTTGGGCAGATTTGGGTTTTCCTTTTTCTTTTGAAAGTCAGCATGAGCAGTCAAATGGTCTGCTTTGTTGGGAGAAATTGTGGGGAGGAGGACTGGCAAGGGGCCTGCAGGAACCACAGCTCAGAATCAGAAGTCGACACAGATGGTCTGGTGGGGCCAGAACTGGAGCAGCACAACCAGGTCAGGTTGACTGACCCAGGCTCACACTTGGTCCAGGGCGGTGAGCTAACTTAGGGAGGGCTGAAGGAGAGGCCCAAGCCACTGGGAGAGTGGCTATCCTTGTAGGGGCAAGAGTGTCCACCACCCATATCCCCTCACTAATCTCAGCTTTATCCACTCAACTTGGACTAGGGGCTGAGGGGAGTGGAGGAGAGAGGAGGGGTATCCTGCCTGTTTCCTGCAGGGGAATTCTGATTAAGGAAAGTGGCAGAAACATCCAGAACCAACTCATTTCAAAGGAGTCTGTTGGCACCCTTTTTCCCAGAGCCTCAGCCTCTTAGGCCCTAATCCCGCTTAGAACAGGAAATTGGAACCAGAGCTGGGAGGAGAGGAAGCCCCCCCCCCCCCATTAACCCCTTTAGTAGGTACATACATACATGTGGTTCTTATTAAGGAAAACCAGGCAGAGCCTTCATCTGAGCTTGTGTGCACCTTGTTCTGAGGGCCAAACAAGAGGCTGTGCTTTGGGGATACTTGTGTTGGAGATGTCAAGGATCCCTTAAATTCTGTGTAAGAAAACCAGCCCTCCTCCCAGAAGGTGAAAGGAGATAAAGAGAGGAATACTCTCGTTCGCTGATAGTTGACCCTGCACTAGCTGGCCTGGGCCCCTCCTTAGGGGCCTGGGCAGCTGCCCTCTTGCTGAACAGAGCCAGAGCTGGAGGGGGCAGTTTAGGAGATAGAGATGCATGTGAAGACCTGCCATCCTGTCCCAGCCCCGTGCCCCCACCCCTCACAAACCACCGTTCCCCGTGGCTGTGGCTGGCGCCGTGAAAGGGGGATGGCCATGCACCTGTACGTGCCTGATGCCACAGCATCACCCCGGGACTGCAGTCCTGGCAGGGTTTCCACGTGGCCCCCTCCTCTCCCTTTCCCCTGGAGGGAAACAAACTCTTCAGGGGACCCACCATCATATGCTGGAGGTCCCAGGGGAGCTGGAAGAGCCCCAGCCAAGAACTGAGGGAGACTATGCCTCATTCCTTGAGCAGGTACCATCTAGGGGTCAACAGGAAGGGCAGGGCTTGGGAATATGTCCCTCTAAGGGGATGGATGGGGGAGCTCAGTCCCCTCTCAGCTCTGACTCACAGAGAAGCAGCGTCTTTCACCACCCAGCAGAGCCCAGGACTCACAGGGGGCAGGGGTCTCCGACAGCTGGACCGAGTGTCCTGGGACCCTGCCTGCAGGCCAGGCAGGGCAGGAATGGGGCCACAACCCCGACACTGCACAGGCACTTGGGGGAGAGGAGGAACTCAGGCCAGCCTCTTCCAGAAACAACCTCGGCCAGCATGGAGGGAGAAACCGTCAGTCTCCTTGGGTCAAGGCCACGGCCATGGCTGCCTCTGTTCCCACCTCTGTTCAGCCTTTGGATTTTCTTTAAATGCAGGTTCTTTGTAACTGAGAAGTTCTCTCTACCACTAAGGAGGAGGAGGCCTGGGCAGCAGGGCCCCACGGGTTATGTGGGGCAGAGCAAGAACCCTGAAAAGGACGAGTGGATGTACTCGGTGGAGTAGAGGCCATTGGCCTGGTCCGAGGGCATCTGCACCCAGACCTGGTCGTTGGGTCGCAGCTGGAGCACCGCCCCACCAGACGCCTGGTCCAGGTAGCCTTTCTTGTACTCGTCGTAGGTGTAGGTGGCTGGCACGTTGTTCTTGTACAGGGCCACCCACACATTGGTGCCCTTGACATGCACGTGGTAGGCAAAGTAGTAGACCCCGCCCACAGGGCAGGTAAAGATGCCGGTAGCTGGGTTGTAGCCACTGTGGCCATTGTAGAGAGTCCGGTCAAATTTAACAGGCATGCCTGAGGCAGGAAAGGGCGAGGTGAGCACAGCGGTGAAGGCGGGTGTGGCGTGGGCTGACAACTCGCCCAGCCCAAACTGCGGCTTGCCCCCCTTGCCCAGCACGGCGCCCTCCACTCCACCATTGGGCAGGTGCAGGCCGGCGATGCCAGTCTCATCGAAGGCCCCAGGGGCGCCAGGGGGACCAGGAGGCCCCGGAGGGCCAGGAGGGCCTGTGAGTCCTGGGGAGCCGGGGACTCCAGGGGGCCCTGTAGGCCCAGCCATGCCAGGTTCCCCTACTTTCCCCTCTCCAGGGGGCCCTGGCAGGCCTGGTTCACCCTTCAGGCCTGGCAGACCTTGTGGCCCAATAGGGCCAGCTGGGCCCTGGAGTCCTGGGATTCCTGAGGGGCCCCTCAGGCCAGGCTGCCCAGGAAGCCCCAAGTCACCCTTCTGTCCCAGGGCTCCTGCCACCCCCGGTCCCCCAGGGCGACCTGTGAAACCCTGCTCGCCCTTGGGCCCAGTCGGTCCAGGGGGTCCATGGGCCCCTGGAAGTCCCCTCTCTCCTGGGAGCCCAGGTTTCCCAGCCAGGCCACTAGGCCCCTGGTCACCCCGAATGCCAGGCACTCCTGGGGGTCCTCCAGGCCCTACCTCCCCCTTAGGCCCCGGGGGCCCTCGTCTTCCAGGGAGCCCTGCAGACCCTGGAAGTCCAGGGGGGCCTCCAAGGCCCTGTGGGCCCTGCTCCCCTGGTTCTCCATCTTCACCTGGCTCACCCCTGTCCCCCAAGAGCCCTGGGACCCCAGCTGGACCTTTGTCCCCTTTGGGGCCTGGTAGTCCTGGCATACCATAGCCAGTGGGCCCTATGAGGCCAGGGGGACCCCGAGTTCCTGGTTCCCCTTTGGCCCCTGCTGGGCCCTGTGGCCCTGGCACCCCTGCCGACCCTGGGATCCCCACACCATCTACCCCAGGGGGCCCCTTTGGGCCCAATGCCCCTGGCTCCCCCCTGGGTCCAGGCACCCCAGGAGGGCCAGACTCACCCTTATCTCCAGGGGCCCCAGGAAGCCCATCCAAACCTGGTTTGCCCAAGCCAGCTGGACCAGGGAGGCCAGGCGGTCCAGGGGCACCACCCTGACCTGGGGCCCCAGGCAGCCCTGGCTGACCCACCCCATTATCCCCCTTGAGGCCTCTATCACCTGGGGGCCCAGGCTCCCCCTGGGGCCCTGGCTCCCCCTCAAATCCTGGTGGCCCTGGCACCCCCTGGGGGCCTGGTTTCCCAGGAACAGCAATGCCTGAAGGCCCAGGGAGACCAGGGGGCCCCGGTGGGCCCCGGAGGCCCTGGTCCCCTCGTATCCCTGGCTCCCCACGAAGCCCTGGCTGCCCTGGTGGTCCAACCTTGCCCGGAAGCCCTGGGGGACCAGCCTTGCCCATCCGGGAGAAGCCAGGGGGGCCGGCGGGGCCAGGCTGCCCATGTAGCCCTGGCTTTCCAGTGCCTGGTTTTCCTGGGAAGCCAGGAGGGCCAGGGGGCCCCCGAGGCCCAGGTTTCCCAGGGGGGCCAGGCTCTCCTTTCAGATCCATTGGCAGCAGCGGCAGAGGCATTTCTAAGGAAAGAAAGGTAGAAGGGGCAGTCAGGGGCCTGGTCAGTGGGGACAGAGGACCCATCTACCCACTCCCTACACCAGTATAAGGTGCACTAGGAGAAGACAAGGCTCTGTATCTGTTCGTGAAGACCAAGCCCTGCTCTCCCCTTCCCTGCTCTCACTGAAGATGGAATTTATGTTGGTTCCAGTGGCAATCTTGGGGGCTTCAGGGTGTCCTCACCCAGGGCTCCTAGCATCCAACCTATCCAAGCTGGGTCGTCCCTAAAAGTTTGGGGAACCTCTCATTCCTGCATGACCTAGAGTGTAATGACCGCCAGGTGGCGCCAGCAGCCCTCCGTAGAGACAGTTGGTGTAGAACCACCCCCCTCCCAACTTCCCCACAGACCTTCCTGCCCCTCCTCTACCCCACTAAAGACCCCCACTGCCGGCTAGCGGTTTCCCAGCCCTAGAAGGGTGGGAGGCCCTGGACCAGGATCAGGAAGAAAGTGGAGTTGGGATCTTTGGTGGAGATTGAGGGGCTGTGACCTGGAGTGGGGAGGTGCCTGAGATGCAGGTCGGGAGGCAGGGAGCTGAGGGGTCCGGAGTTGTCCGAGGCGCTGGGGGTGGGGGTGGGGGTGGGGGCGAGGAGGTGCTCACCCAGGTACTGGCCCTTGCCCTCGCGGAAGGGCGGCCCCACGGGTCCTTTGTGCATGGGCTGCACGTACTTCACCGGTGTGTAGCCCGCGGCCCCGCCGGCCCCGCCGCCAGTGGCCGCCCGCGGCCCGCACCCCAGCAGCAGCAGCAGCAGCAGGAGCAGCAGTAGAGGTGGCGGCACCGACAGGGACGTCAGAGCCCACCGCATGGCGTCCGCGAGCGTGCTGCAGGGAGGAACCGAGAGGGGCCATCAAGCCAGCTTCCTGGGTGGTTTGGCACCAAGCCCAGGGCTCACAAAATGATCAGAATTTAGATATTATTCACAAGTAATTCCCAAAGTCTTGGAGTCTGCAGAAGTTATCTCCTAAACCTCCCTTAAGCCTGCCCATGGTTCTCCATTCCCACTGCTGTCTTGGGCCCCTTCCCCTGGAGAACAGCCTCCCCCACACCAGTCACTCTGCAGCCAGACACCCTTCCAGAGCACAGATCTGACCTTGGCAGCCCTTGCTCAACACCCTTTGATGACGATAGCACCTACTACCATTTGCTAGGCTGGCACTCTGCCAGACACTGGGATGAGCTCTCCAGAGATAGGAATTCAATCTCCCCCAACACTTTAAACAAGGTATTATTTTTGTCGTCTGCATTTTCCAGATAACAAAACTAAAGCAAAGGTCTCTTGGAAGCAGAACTGGGATTTGCCTTAGCTCTGTCTTTACATTATGTTGATGCCCATCTGGGGCTCCCCAGTGCCTTCAAGATCGAGTCCATGTGCTTAGGATGGCATTCGAGACCTGTTATTTTCCAAGATGGGAATTTTAATTTTTATTGATAAACCATGATTTCCTATTGAATACATAATATAGTACAATTACCAATAACATTTGAGCATTTAAAATTTTAACTTTCAGAATCACTTTGATCAATATACAAAGCTTTAGTTTCTGGGAAAATATTGTTTCAGTTCAACAGTATGCAAAACAGCTTCTCAAAATAGGGGATTTATGAATAAAATTTTATAAAGCTTCCTGTGTGCAAAAGAAATTGACTACCACATCAACTGCACCCTACTAAAAATCCAAAACATAATGGCTGGAAGAACCTGAATACAGTCACATCCTACTGAAGCTGTCAAAATCTACAAACATGGAACTACCCTCAGCCACTGACTCAATACACTGGGCAGAAGAGTGGTAAACTGTGGCCTGGTATCAACATGAGAATATGCTTAGTCTTAAATAGGAAGCAACACCTATGTTAATATCATCCCTACTACAGAGGCATACGCAAACCAATGTACTAGTCCTTTAAGGGAGAAACTCAGAAATCACCTAGGAAATATCTGTTTTCCCGTGTTACAATGATTGAAATGAAAATGACTTATTTAGGGAATGATGTAATGTGGCACTGTCTTTTGATGAGGTACATGAAAATATAACTCATTGGCTAGAAATTGTTTTGAAGTAAACCTACTCTCACTGATATATACTTGAGCATGTATATTTATAGCTTAGTTTCCTGAAGAAAGTAGGATATAAGGGCATTTTTTTTTTTATTGCATTTTAGAGAAAGAGGAAGCGAGGGGAAGAGAAACATCAAGGTCAACATCAGTAGGCTGCCTCTTGCATGTCCCCCACCAGGGATCAAACTCACAACCCGGACATGTGCCCCAACTGGAAATCGAACTGGCAACCTTTCAGGGCAAAGCACGATGCCCAACCAACTGAGCCACAAGGGCCAGTGCAGATAAAAAGACCCTTTAAATCTAATCTGTGTCTCCAACCCTATCATTTACTGTGCCTTTCTTTGCTTCCCTCTTCCAGATCTCTGCCTCAATAACACAGAACTCCGAATGGCTCCCAGACACCAGGCAGCCTCACACCTCTAGGCCTGTGCAGCTGCTGTTTCTACACCCGCATTGTTCTTCCCCTCTTCTACTCATCCTTCTAGGCCCGGGGAAGCTGTCACCCCTTCCTCCATAAAGTTAACCCCTCACTCCGTTTTGTCCCAACCTAGCTCTGTCACAGCTAGCTCAGCTCCTGGGTGTGAGGAAGCGCAGGCTTTAGATTGGGACAGCCAGCTGAGTCCTCCGCTCACCAGCAGGGGGAGCTTAGGCAAGAGGCTTCCACTCTGAATCTGTTTCTTATCTGTAAAATGGGTTAATGTGCCCACACAAAATGATGTATGTGAATGTTTATAGCAGCATTATTCATAACAGCCATAAAGTAAAAATAACACAGATGTGCCTCAACTGATGAATGGACAAAGTGTGGTATATCCATAAAATGAAATATTATGTAGCAATGAAAAGAAATGAAGTACTGATAACATGCTACAATACCGACAAATCTTGAAAACATTATGCTAAGTGAAGACCAGTCACAAAATCATGTTATATGAGTTCACTTATATGAAGTGTCCAAAATAGGTAAATCTATAGAGATAGAAAGTAGATTTGTGGTTGCCTAGGGTGGGGGTAGGGAGATACGGGGAGCGACTACTAATGGAGACAGGGTTTCTATTAGGGGTGATGAAAATGTTCTAAAAGTGATAGTGGTGATGGCTGCACAACTCTGAATATATTATTAAAAACCATTGAATTGTACACATTAAATGAGCCAATTACATGAATCATATCCCAATAAAGGTGGTGCTTTGTTTTGTTTTTTTAAGATTTTTATGGAGAGAGGAAGGGAGAGGGAAAGAAACATCAATGTGAGAGCAGAACATCCACAGGCTGCCTCCTGCATTCACCCTCCCCAGACTTGTGCCCTGATGGGGATCAAACCAGCAACCTTTTGGTGCGCGGGACAACACGGAACCAACTGAGCCACACCAGCCAAGGCAAGATGTTTTGTTTTTGTTTTTTTACTGTGCTAACAACCTGCTCCTAGGACTACTGTGAAGATTAGAGATACTGTGTCTGCCTCACGGTGGACACCTATCAATATTTGAATGGGGGACTATATGGCATTTTGCACACCCAAGGGAAGTCTCATTCCCCTCAGATTTCTGCTCTGGGCTCCCTTCACCCCACCCAGGGGCCCCTGGGCCCAGCACCTGGCCTCTGGAGGGGCTTGGAGGAGAGGGTTGTGCACACTGGGGATGCAGGTAGGGAGCAGAGCCCTCCCTGGTAACTGGGGTGCATCTGGAGCTGCAGTTCAATGTCTCTCTAGACTTAGTATCATGCAGAGCTTTGCAGGAATGAGTGTGGGGCTCCAGAGAAGGTATGTGAAGCTGCCAACGCAGCTCTGGGGTTCAAATCCCAGCCCTGCCGTCAACCTGTTCTGTAACCTTGTGCAGGTCTCACACAGCCTCCCCGAGCATCGGCCTTATAGTAATACCTGCCACTTACAGAATGGCCACTGGCTTCATTTCATGGAATCCTCTCAGTGGCCCCTCCCCCACCCGAGGCTCATTTATATCCTCATTTAATAGACCCTGAAACAGAAACTTAGACTGCAAGAATCTTGTCCAGGACCCATGACTAGGAAGTGTGAGAGCTGAGGCCTCATCCAGAGCCTGCCCTCAGCATGGGCCCCCTGCTCTAACTGCCACGTGATTGACACCAGGACTCATGAGGCTGACCATGCAGGCCTGGCCTTCAGTCCTGCAGATAGAGGCTCTGGCCAGGCACTGCCCTAACCTTTTACATCCCAGCATGTTCAGCCCTGTGAAGCATGCTAGCCCTGTTTTAAATTATTTTTTAATTTATTGATTGATTTTTTTAGAAAGAGAGAGGAAGGGGGATAAAGAGAGAGAAGCATTGCTTTGTCATTCCACTTATTTATGCAATCATTGGTTGAGTCTTGTATGTGCCCTGACTGGGGATCGAACCCACAGCTTTGGCGTATCTACTGCTCTAATCAACTGAGCTACCCAGCCAGGTGCTCGCCCCGTTTTAGAGATGAGGAAAACGGTACAGTCAGGACCTAAACCCAGACAGTCTGACACTTGAGCCCCAGCCCCTAACCACCTCACCATCCCACCTCACCTGAGCAGGAAAAGGGCCCTCCTGCACTGTCTGGCACCTGAGCTGGGGGCCCACAGAGGTGAAGGGGGAGCAATGGTGACACACCCACAGGACCAGAATGTTCTGCCCGGTGCTGGCAGTGGGGTGCAGGAGCAGGTGGAGGGGGGTGGAGCATGCGGCAGGAAGCAGGGGCAGGGGAGTGAGCCATTCTGGCCTTAGTGGGCCAGAGGCCAAGGTCACAAGGTCAAGGCACCACCACAAAAGGACTCAGGACAGCCTGGCTCTGGAGACCTGGGAGTGGGGAGGTGATGGAGGGGACAGGCAGCCTCAGGCTCAGCTGGGAGGACTGTGGAGGAGCACAGGCAGGCAGGGTGCTAAGGAAAAGCCCCAAGTCTCGTTAGGAGTCAGGGTAAGGCCCCCTACAAGCTTCCCACCTTTCATTCCTCCTTGGCAATGGGGCTCTCCAGGGAGCATCCCTGCCTCAGCCCCTGTGGCTTCCTGAGCGTGCCCCATCCCAGCACCTCCTGCACTGAGGTGGGACAGGTCAGCTGCTGGACCCCCCAGCAGGTGCTTCCTCTGTAGTGAGAAGTGTCTGGGGAAATGACAGCTCCCACTGAGCATGTGGACCTCCTGTCACGCACCTGCCTAGGTACTTCATGTTCAGTATATGATGTAACTGCCACCTGGTCCCTGGGAGAGAGCAGCTGCCGAGAGGATTCCTTTCTGCAGGTGAGGACCCTGAAACTCAGAGAGCAGTGATGTCTAGAGTGCGGCTGGATTTGAACAGAGGGCTGTAAGGAACCTGAGCTCTTAATCACTGTGACATCCTGCCCCTGGGGGCTGGGGGGAGGTAGGAGGTAGGAGAGGACAGCCAGAGAGCAAAAGCCAGACTGAGAGAGAGAAGCAAATGGAGAAAAATAGTGTCTCCTGTGGCCAGGGCCAGCCCGTGTGGCTCAGTGGTTGAGCATTGACCCCTATACCAGGAGGTTGCCAGTTCTGACCAATATTCTATCTCATCGATGTTTCTCTCTCTCCCTCTCCCTTCCTCTCTTTCTAAAATCAATAAAGAAAAAATATATATTTTTTTAAAAAAGAATCTCTTGTGCGGCTCCAAGCCACCTGTGGGTTTGAGGGGGAAGATTACTCCAGTTCTTAGAGGGAAGGCTGGCATGTGCCAGTCCGGGTGAGGGTTGGGAGATGGGAGCGAATGCATGGTGGAGAGAAGGGGTGCCGAGCCTGGTCCAGGGGCTGCGAAGAGAAATGATGCCCTGGAAGGGCACGAGGCAGCAGCCAGGTGGGGTAGACTGCCTCCCAACCCAGCCACCATCAGAGCCAAGGTGTCTGAGCACCTCTGAGCCCCAGCCTCCTTCTCACTGCCACCCCTCCCCCACACCCGGCTCCCTGCAGCTCTGCGGCCCTGCACTGTTCGGTTCCCTCCAGGGCGTCTCCACCACTTACCTCTTACTCATTCCTGGATATGGGAAACCTACGGGATGCCTCCTGGACGCCCTGATGCCTGCGGGTCCCCATCTCAGCTCTTATTTCTCTCTGGCTCCTCTACTCTCTCCGCCTGCCACATACCCCCTCCTCTGTGCCCAGCACAGGCCTTGGCTGGCAAGCAGTGATGCTCAATAAATGTTTGATGAGCTCAGTTCACTGTCAAATGTAAAGATCTCGCCAATAACTCAGTCCTTTCCTCAGAGTTTGTGCAGACACACATCACACACACCTCCCCTCACCCCAGGCCAGAAGGAAAGAGGTGAGGACCTTCCCATGGCCTCAAAGAACTTCAGCTAGGAACAGCCTACCCAGGGAACAGGGGTGCAAGGGAAGAAGGACTCATTCCCACGTTCCTTGCCCCCCGCCCCCCAGAGGAGTGGTTGCACGGCCTTGAGGTTCAAACCCCCCGTCTGCTGTGTGACCCATCGCCCTCTCTGGTGACCTCTTAGGAAGGCAGGCAGGAGCCAGGGCAGCTGGGAAGGGGTTGGGCTGGCAGGGGCACGAGGTGGGGTGCAGAAGGAGACGCTGATTCAGGGGATTGAGCGGTGGCGGCGGCAGGGTGGACGCTGTACGCTGTGTTTGGACAGCTGCAAGTCCTTAACGGGGATTTCCCCCCTTTTCAACAAATCCCCGTAAAACAGCATTTTGTCCAAGTCAGCGTTTTGTGGCAGCCTAGGCCTCCTCCTGGGGCGGCCAAGGAGGCTGGCTGGGAGCGGGAGTGCTCCGGGGGTCTTTCGGACCGAGGGGGTGGGGAATGGGCCCCAGCAGGAAGAAAAAGTGGCATGCATGCTGACCCCCGCCCCCCCACACACCACACACAGCTGCTGGAGGGGATCGGGCACCAGCTAACTCCAACCTCGACTCTCTCAAAGGGTCCTGACCCGGGGTGACCAGCAGAGGGGGCCCAGGTGACCGTATGGAATTGAAAGGCCTGCGCACTCCCCACCCCATTTCACAGATGAGCTGTCAGAGGTCCAGATCATAAAGGGGGCCGGAGGGAGCGGTCTCCCAGTGGACCGTGCTGGTGTGGCCCTGGCAGCGCCCCCTCCCGGGTGGGTGGATGGACCACAGTCGTGCTCAGGTCCTTCGGCCCCAAGCCCTGTACCCCAGACGGGCAGGCGGCTGCAGCTGAGGGAGCCGTGGGGAGCACGCCGGCAGCCCCAGGGCCTGGCCAAACCACAGGTATGTTATGAGACACTTCCTGTTGTGGAGACATTTCTGCGGGATCGGCTGCCCCGCTCGCTTCCCCGGTGCCTCCTGTCTCCCCATTCTCCCAGCCGAGCCCTCTGCTCGCTCCCTGGATCTCTGGCCCTGCCTCATTTCTCTCCATGTCTCTGTCTCCAGCCCTGTCTCTGCCACCTCCACAGGTGAGCAGCATTTCTTGCTCAGTCTCTCCCTATCAGGGGTCCAGCCGGTTGGCCCCTCAAGGCCCTCCTAGGTCCCGGCAGCCCTGGATTCCCATTCCAGCACAGCTACTCACCAGCTGGGTGATCCTGGGCAAGTGAATTAACCTCTTTGAATCTCAGTATTCTCATCTGTGAAAGGATTAACTGGGATGATCTGAGCCATCAGCATCCCCAGGTGTGCTGCCCTGTCCTGCTACCCTGATGGCCAGGAAGTTCTGTCTTCAGTCTAACCTCAATTCTTCCTGCTGCAAAACAACATCTCCTCCAACCCTTACAAAATCCAGATGACTTGCTGCCAAAGGCCAGGACCTTGAGAAAGTTCCCTAAAGCTAAGTTTTCTGGCCTCCTAGGCCTTTCTCAACTACTCCTGAGATGAAACTGACCAGGGGTCACAGCCTGCTCAGGACTAGGATGGAGTTATGGATCTTGGAGAGGAACAGAGACACTGCCCTCCTTACCTGTTGGGCAGGATGCCCACCCCCAAATGCCCAACTGGGCAGCTCCAGGGTTCCTGAGCCTCTAATCTCCCCACCTCTCTCCCAGCTTGTGGAAACTGGACAGCCTTTCCTACCCTTTTCCCGGGTCTCAGATGAAGACGTCCTGCCTGCCAGTCCAGGCCCAGGCCCCTCCACACCTTTTCCTCAGGGCCTCTCACTGCCTGTGGATGCCTCCCTCACCTACCCCATCTCCAGCCTCTCCAGCCATGTCCACTCAGGCCTAACTCCTACCCCCAACCCCAGCCGCCCTCATCTCTCTCTAGCCTTTCTCATCCAAGTTCCTTGAAAGAACTGTCCTTACCCCTCACCCGCACTCCTGCTCTCTCCCCACCCTCTGACCCTGGTGCCTCCTTCTCTCCAGCACTGAGTTTGCCTGAGACCCTCTCTCCTCCTTCTTGGAAAGTCTCCTCCTCAGACTCCTCTCTGCCTGCTCTGCAGGCCAGGCCTTCCCCGGGCAGCTGGCTCAGGCCTCATCTCTCCCATGTGGATGTTCCTCCTGCATCTTCCCACTCACCAATCCCCGCACCCAGGACTCCCACTTCTGGCTCAGCTACGACCACTCCCTGAGCCCAGACTCTGGTGCCCAATTACGAGCGGAGCATTTCACCTGGCTAGCTTTTAGATCTCTCCACCCAAACTGCCGTCACTACCTTCCCCATTTGCTTCTCCCCTACTCCCAGGAGCCCAGGCCAGAAATCCGGGTATCACTTCTGACCCTTCCTTCCTTACAGGGCAGTAAGGACCCCCTCTGGCCCACACGATGCCTCAGCACAATCAGAAAAGGCTACTCTCATTCCAGCCAGCGCAGGCCCTACACACTGCCTTTCCTGGTGTCCTGTACAGGGCCAACCTGCACAACTGGGCATGACACCCGTGCCTCTGCCCTCCAACCCCAATCCAGGCTCCTCTGCTTCTCCCACTTCCGTTCCTTCTCCTCCTTCCCCATAGTCTCTGCCCTAATATAGACCTGTGTTCTCCCAACACGCAGCCCAGAGCCTGGCACATCCCAGCCACTCAATAAAGATTTGTTCGATTAAATGGCTAAATCCTCACCTGGATGGTCATAACAGGCTGTCCCACCCCTCACCCTCAATGCATCCCGTGATACTGCAACAGCACTTCTCAAACTTCAGTGTGCATCAGTTTTTTAAAACACTGGTTCTTGAGCAACGTCCCCCTTCCCCTCTCCCAGGGATCCTGATTCAGGGTTCAGTAGGTGTGGGGTAGGGCCCAACATCTGCATCTCTGACAAGCTCTGCCTGCCTGTCTGTGGACCACACTTTGGCACAGCTCTCCCCAGGGTCCTCCCCTGCTCTGGATTCTCCAGTGGCTCCCTAGTACCAACATGATAAATTCCATGTTATTCTCGTGCGGCTTCCTGGAGTAGGAGGCATACTTTAAACTCAGTAGGATGTGAATCAGTTAAGATGGGAGGTGGGTAAGAAGGATGGAGAGAGGCTGACGGTGAGCCCCCCACGCCCTGAGATCACGACTGGCGGAGGACACGCTAAGAGTTACATGTAAGGGAGCCACGCGCATAGGTGCCACGCCCATCTGTGTCTCTTCCTTCCCGTCTGTTCACTAGCTCTGGTCCTCACCTGCCTGTGTGTCTCAGGCATCTCCGGGTGTGTCTTTCCTCCTATCCCTGTATGCCTTTCTATGTGCCTGCCCCTCTCTGTGACCCAGCCTATCTTTCTCTGTCCTCTCCTGTATGCTTGTACCTAGACCCTGTCTGAGTTCCAGGCTCTGTAAATCTCTAGCTGCTGGTCACTCGACGAGACCGTCCTAAAGACCAGCATTTACAGCCCTGACACTTGTGCTAACTTCAGGTCTCTGTCCGACCTCCCTGGCGATCCCTGAGCAGCCCCTGGACAGTCCCTAGGCAGCCACCAGGTCTGCGTGGGCACTGTGGGTCCAGTGCCCATGAGCTGAGCTCTCTATCCTGTGGGACTGATATGAGACTCTGACCCCCTCAAATATATTTATTTTTATTTTTTAATCCTCACCTGAGGATATTTTTCTATTTATCTTCAGATAGAGTGGGAGGGAGGGAAAGAGAAGGAGAGAGAGAGAGAGAGAGAGAGAGAGAGAGAGAGAGAGAGAGAGAGAGAAACATCAGTGTGAGAGGGACACATCGACTGGTTGCCTCCCGCACGACCCTGACCAGGGTTGGGGACGAACCACAACCAAGGTATGTACCCTTGATCAGAATCGAACTCACGACTCTTTGGTCCACAGGCTGACGCTCTAACTGCAGAGCCAAACTGGCCTGGGCTGACCCCCTCAAATTTAAATGTGCAGCTGTGAGGACTGCTCCAAAGCCAAAGGGCTGCCTGGAATCTGGGAGCTGGGTGGGGAGGGGGTGGCAGGCGGGGGCAGGGCTGCCTGGAGGCCGCCTCATCATCAGGCAGGTGGCAGGACAGGAGTGCCTACCCCTCCAGGCTTCAGTTCCACTGACAGTCCCAACACCCTCCCCTCCCAGATCCTAGGGGACCTCAATTTGGGAAGCAGCATTGGAAGGAGGCGTGAAGGACAGGTCAGAGTTCAACAGGCCCTGAGGGGCAGGTGAGGGTAGAACATTTCAAAGTGAGAGCAGAGCGAACAGTTTCTCAAGGAAGATGGGGGCTCGGGGCATTTTTGTGGTGGGTGTGCAAGAGGCTGGGAACCTATGGGTCAGAGAACTCGAGAGAGACGTAGGCTGAATAAAAATAGGGCTTCACTGCCTGGCCAATGTAATGTGGCTCAGTGGATTGAGCCTTGTCCCATGGACTGAGGGGGTCTCGGTTCGATTCCGGTCAGGGCACATGCCCAGGTTGTGGGCTCCATCCCCAGTGGGGGCTGTGGAGGAGGCAGCCAATCAATGATTGATGTTTCTATCTCTTTCTCCCTTCCTCTCTCTAAAAAAAATAAATAAATAGAAACTTTTTTTTAATGGGGCTTCACTGACAGGGTTCCTAAAGCCTGGATAAGGACCACAGACCCACCCTTGGGGCAAACATCTACGTTTAGGGGGTGAGAGGAGCCCACTGCACCCCTGAGCCCCAGCATCCTGATATCCAGACACTCCTTGTACCTGCCTGCCTTCGCCTGCATGTTCTCCTCTGCCTGGACTGCCCTTTCCATCTCTCTCCTCCAGGCAAACATTTTACTCCTCATTTAACCGCTGAGCCAAACCTGCCAGGGCATTACTCCTCATTTAAGACTCAGCTCAAATGCCTCCTCCTCCAAGCAGCCTCCCTGCCTCCCTCAGGTAGGACCTCCCCCTCCTAGGCACCTCTCCCCACACCTGCATCTCACCCCTGACTGGGGCTTGGCACACTCTAGGTGCTCTGGCTTCAGACCTCTGACCACCCAGCTCCCAATTCTAGCCCAGCCAGCAGGGTGGCCACTCACTGGACCCCGTTTCCCTGTGGCTCTTCCAGAGTCCTTCCCAGCTCTGGACTGGAGGGGCTAGGGCTGAACCTCCCTCCCCACAGGCAACTAGGTACACCACCTAGGCCCCCAGCCTGTCTATCCCTGAGACTACATACCGCACTGCTCCCCTGGGGAGGAGCATCTTGGGGTAACCAAGTGACCAGGGAGGTGGGAATAACCAGATGGGGGCAGAAGAGGCCCAGCAGTGAGCAGGACCCAGGGCAACAATGTATCCTCAGGTAGGTGGCCAGGGGATTGGCCCTTCCCCACCAGGGCTCAGGCCTCAGTGGGGCCACCACTCTCACTTCCCAGCAGAGGCCCTGAGTTTCTGACCAGGCCTGGACATTGAAGGGTCTCCCCAGACCCAGCCTCCCCCAGGCCCCAGGCCAGGCCAGGCAGGGCCTCCTCGCTGCCAATCCCTCGCCTTCTGGTTCACATTTGCAGCCTTTTCCGGAGCGCCACCCGCTGCCCGCTGCCTCCCCACGCCTGCCAAAATTCCTGGGCCTTCGTGGCTTCCCCACACGGTGGCGGCAGCGGCAGTGGCGGCAGGAGGGGCTGGGCAGGGAGGGGGCCCGGGAGGAGCACCGCCAGGCCACTGCACCCGAGCAGGCCAAGCAAACACAGGCCCACGCCAAGGAGTCAGGGAGAAATAGTTCACAAATGAGAAAAAGCTGCTTCCGAGTTGGGCCGAGATTTTAAAGCCCGGGCCGCAGGGAGCTGAGGTCACCTGCAAGAAGGGCTGCCTGCTGGACATCCCGGGGCAGGGAGGGGCTTCCGCTGCGGCAGGAGGGAGCATGGTGAGGCAGCAGCCAGCAATGGCCTCATCCAGCCTGAGATGTTCCTGGCTGGATGCCCCCAAACCTAGCTTACCTTTCAGGTTGGAGGGGCCTCTAAAGGTCCCAGCACTGGCGCGGCCTGAGGACGAAAGAGAGAAACAGTGAGGAAGACGCCAGGAGCCCGGGAAGCCTCCTGCCCTAACTCACAGCCACCCCAGTGCCTGCCATGGGCTTCTCACCAAGAGCCCCTGCTGGAACATTGGCCCCAACCTCAGTCTCTCTTCTCAGGAAGCCAGGAGTGACTCCCTTCATTCATTTCATGCATACTTAGCCATGTCCACAGGGTGCCTGGCCCTGACTTGATAGAGTTCCTCCTGTCCTAGGGCCCAGGCTGAGGAAGCCCCTTCTGTGTGCCAGTGTTCATACTACAGAAATCCCTACTATATATCAGGTCCTGGGCTGGGGTGGCTCCCACTATAGGCTAGAGTTCCTGCCTGGGGAAGCTCCCACTGTGTAGGGAACCCTAGGCTGGGCCAGGGGACCCAGAAATGGCCCAGTCCCATGCCCTGCCCTGATTTAAAGAGAGGCATCAGACAAGTAACCACTACCCAATTGGCTAAGATCTCTGGGCTGTGGGAACACAGAGAAGGTAACACTGCTTCCCCCTTGGCTTTCCCCAGAAGGGTTCATGTAGGAAGGGACATTGGAGCTGGATCCTGAAGGATGAGTAGGAGTCTGAAAGGCAGACAAAGTAAGAAAAGAAATTTCTGGTAGTAGGAAGCTGCTTGGCAGATACAGGGAAGATCCAGAAGTGCTGTGGGGTTGAAAGGACAAGCAGGAGCTGAGGCAACCTAGTGAGGAGACTTGAATGCCATGCTTGCATTCCTCAGAAAGGCACTGGGGAGCCACAGAAGGTTCTTGAGTAGGGAGGTGATATAGTCAGGAACCTGAATGGCCAGGTTCCCATTTTTGCCTCAGTCAACCATGATACCAGGCTGTCGCCAGCCCTTAACCAGGTCACACAGCTGTCCACAGGGAAGTCCGGGGCCAGGCGTGACTCTTGGGTGAATGGGGAGGGGACACCCAGTCAGCCCACCTGGCAGGGAGACCTACCGGCCGCGTCACTCTCTCCTTCAGCTGCTTGCTTGCCTCTGCCTGCTCCCATGGAAACTCTGACATCCTGGCCCTGTCTCTCACCGTGAAAGCAGCCAGATGCCGAAGCCAGCGGCTCCTAGGCCTTCTCTTCAACTCACTGAGCCCTGTCTCCATCCCTACCAATCTGAATGCCATGACCCCACAGGTGGGTCTGAGGGCCCAGTCTGGCTGGTGGAGCTGGATAGGAGGTCCTATTGCCCAACTCAACCCAGCTTCTCTGGCCCCAGTCCCTACCCCCTCCATGAGGCTTGGGGAGGGGAAGTGACTTATATTGAATCTGGATTTTGGAGAAGGAACACAGATTTAACTAGGTGATGACGGAGAGAGGCAATCAGTCCAGGCCGAGGAAACAGCATGTGTGAGGGTATGGAGGTGTGAAAGCTTGGGGTGGATATAAAAAAATAAACAAACAAATGAACTAATTAAACACAGCTAACATTTATTGTGCATCTACTACATGCCAAGCACTGTTCTGAGATCTCACAGAGTGTCTAATTCAATCCTTACAACAATCCAGTGAAGTAAGTACTTTGTTTTCCCTTTATACAGATGGGGAAACGAAGGGACAGAGAGGTTAAGTAACTGGCCCAAGGTCACACAGCTCCTAAGGGGTAGTGCCTGACTTTGAACTTAGGCTGCTGACTCCAAAGCTTGGGCCGTTAACCTCTCCACTATGCAGGTGATCTGAGACAAGAAGGGCTGGCTGGGGTCAGCCTGAGAAATGCCTTGAATATCTGGATGAGAGAAGCTGAGCCCAGCTTAAAGCTGGCTTCCCATGCCCTCCGCCCATGTTAGTCCTTTAAATCCCAAGTACATCTGATGCACCAGACATAGTACTTGGCATGCTCCGAGCACGGTTTTATCACAGTCTCCCATAAGGAGGCTGTCCTATTTTTCTGAGGAGGGGCACTGAGGCCCAGAGAGGTGACATCCATTCTCCAAGATTACAGGGCTAGGAAGCACCAGGGCCGGCTCTGAACCTTGGAGCTTGCCCAGCCCCACAAAATGGCCAAACCCTGTGCACTGGGCTTTCTGGAGACCTCAGTTACAGGTCCTTCTCCCCGCTTCTCCACCCCTACCTGTGCTGCCTCAACCAAGAGGCAACATGGACTCACAGGAGTGGGCAGCTCCCAGCGAGGGCCTCAGGGGCCCACTCCAGTTGATCAAGCCCCCCCCCACTACAAAGCCGGAAGCTGGGTGGGTTTGTGTGCCAGGGCAGTGCCTGAGCCAACTTCAATGGGACTCTGTTCTTAACCTCCACCCCCAGCTGACTTCCCTAATCTCCTCTTTGAGCCCCTCCCCTGGTGATATCTCCTCCTTGCACAGAGCCTAGCACCAGCTAAATTCCAGGCCAGATGTGGGGGGGACAGTATGCACCCCCTGCCCCCACCAGCCTCTAAGAGCTGCAGGGCTCCCAGGGAGTCTGGCCAGGGCCCCGGTCTGCTTCCTCATCCCAACTTTCCAAATTGAGGTGCCGATGGCCATGAGGCCAACAGTCGGCCTCTCCCAGAGATGGACTCAAGGCAGAAGTCCCCACTTTCTGAGCTTCTACCACGAGCAGGCCCTGGGCTGAGTCTTGCTTAAAAAACCATATGAGCCCAGCTCTGGCCATCCTCCTCCCAGCCCTACCTCTTATTGCCGCATGATCTCACTCGTCTGCGCCTCCGCTTCTTAGAACATTTTTGAGGATTAAACGAGTTAATTTCATATAGGAGACTTCAAGCAGCGCTTGATGTAAAGGAACAGTTAACAAATGTTCACTATTATTATATTATTATAATCATCATTACCACGACACCTTTCAAAAGCCCTGTGGGGTTAGATTATAAAGCCAATTTTACAGGTGAAGAAACCAAGGCCAGAGAGGTCACTTGCCCAAGTTCACGCAACTAGCCAGTGGTGGATGGTCCCAGAGTTTGGACCCAAGCTGCAAGTCCACAGATGATGGGGACAGCCTCACAGCTCCCCGGAGCCGAGGCATGGTGGGGCGGGGGTCCTCCTCACCTCCGCAGCCCCTCCTGCCTCACCCCCAGGGGCTCCCCACCCAAGCCCCTGCTGCCGCTGCAGGAGGGACTCTGCATTCCTGGCTAAGCAGCGGGATTTTCTGTGCTCCAGGAACTATGAAAAGAATGTTTGCCATGAGCTGAGCCGTGGTCCCCTGTCAGAAGGAGCATGGCCTGAAGGACTCACGCAGAGCTGCGTGTCGGCCAGCAGCCGCCACAGTGGAAGGGAAGGACAGAAAATGTCTGGGTGTTGAGGGCTGTGAATGTCAGACGGCCGTGGAAGACCTCCTCAGACCTTTCAGGAGAGGAGAAATGACCCCCCACCCCCCAACCTACACTGCTCCTCACCAAGGCTCCTCACCAAGGAGAGCCAGGGTGGCATTGCTGGCCCATCTCACAGGGGGGTATGGAAACCCGGAGGAGAACTCCCCTGAGGTTGCACCGCAGCCAGTGGCAGAACTGAGACCAGAGACCAGGACCCCTTCCTCCCAGAGGCTGCCCTCCCTCACAGGGCTCATGGGGACAGTGCATTTGAGATACTAGAAAGCCCCATCCCAGCCCCTACTCTTCTGGGCTCTCTCTGGGCCTGACCTTCCCATGCCTGCTATTCCCCCATGTTCCTCACCGGCCCCCAAAAAGCACCTTGTGCTATGAAATGCACGGTGCACTGTGCGTGCTCGACAGTTGAGCTTCCTTTCCTTTCCCCGCCACCAAGCAGAGAGCAGTGACCAGGGGCCAGTGGGAGGAATGTGAGCTGCGTGCTCACAGACCTGGGACTGAGTCCCAGCCCAGCACTCAGCAAGGCTGCACTTGGCCAGTTACCAAACTCTCAGAGCCTCCACTTCCCTCTCTGTTAAATGGGCCACCAAGCCCTGCAACACTGTTACAAGGACTAAATGAGACATAGACCTGGCACACAACAGGTGCCCAATAAACTCTTATTATTCCCCTCCCCCACTGGGACAGAAGGAAGAACTGAAATTAGAGAACTTCAGGTGACAAGGTTCCCTCCACCGCAGTACTGGGGGGAGGGGTAGCCTCTGGGAGGAAAGGAGCCCTGAGCCCAGGGTCCTGGCCCCTGGTCTCAATCCTGTCACTGGCTAAGTGACCTCAGGCAAGTTCCTCTCTGAGTCTCCATAAGCCCATCCGTGAAATGAGCCCATAATGCTGGCGTGGCTCTCCCCATGAGGCACTAACCCTCTGCCACCCCCTTCTTCTGCCTCCAAGAACCAGAAATCTTAGCTCATCCGGACTGCATGGGGAGAGTCACCTCTCAATTCAGAACTTTCCAAGTCCCTTCTCAGGATCTAATCAGAGAGGTATAACATATTGATCAGAAGTCTGGGTGAAAGTTCCAGGTGCTGTGTGAGCTGGGACCCTCCTCACCCCTCTGCAGGCAAAATGACCCCGGAGACAACTGTTAGCATTCCCATTTGATAGGTGGGGAAACTGAGGCATAGAGATGGGAAGTCCCTTACCCAGGGTCACAAGGAAAGTAACCCAGGCCTGTCTGACTCCCAAGGCCATCTCTTCCCCTCACCACATGCACTGCCTTCACTCAGGATCTGTTGTCCACACACCACCACCTGCAAATGCCCACAGAACAGAGCGAGCCTGAACTCCCTCCTGGGAGTGTGACCTCCCTCCTGGGAGTGTGACCTCTCTAGCTAATGTCTGGGCACTCGTGTACACATGTGACCTCCCACTCCCACTTGGGCTCCTGTACACACCTCAGGCCTCCCAGATACTACTCCCTTGTCCAACTCATGGTCACACTCAACACCCAGACCCCCACCATCCCAGCACCAGACCCTGGGGTCCAAACCCTTGTCTCCCCTTCACCTGCCTCCTCTGGAGACAGACCACAGTCGCCTAGTGCACAGCTCCGGTCCTGCCCTCTGCTCATCTCCCAACCAATCAGTCACAAGGCCTGTCCAGTCTCTGCTCTTATTCCTCTCCATCTATTTCTTCCTCTCATCCCCATGGTAACCACCAACCTCAGCTCCCAGCACCTTCCTCCTTAGGACAATAGTCTTCTTGACTATAAGATCCCCTTTGTTCTTGACCCCCAGAGAAATCAGTGACAGCCAGACTGTACCACTCTGCAGCTCACACCCATTTTCTGGACGAGGCCTTTGGAAATCTGACCTCCAAGTAGCTGTCCGTCCTCCCACTCACTGCCCCACTGTGTGAGCCAGCAGCTACTCAGTGTCCCCTGAGGGAACTCTGCAGCTTCCCACCTCCACACCTTTGCACATGCTGTTCCCTCTGACTGGAACGCCCTCCCCTTCACCCTTTCCACCACCTGCACATGTCAAAGTTCTGTTCTTGAATGCTCTAGCCAGCTGCTGCCCCCCCCCCGAAACATTTTGGCCTGCATGGTATACTCCATGGGCACCCTGAGACACGGCTGCTCCCCTCATAAGCGGTTGCTATGCCTCTGATTCTTCCACCCCCTCTGCAAATGCCTCAGGTCACAAATGGGACCAATTCATCTGATCCCTCACTTTCCTACAAGGGCAACCCCATGCCTGCCACTGGAGGGGTCTGGAGTGCGGGGGCAGCAAGGCAGGGCAGCTAGGGTTCTGCTGAGCTCTGGTCTGGCCAGGGCAGGGGTGGTAGTGGGGGGTGCTCAGGCCGACAGCCCTGTGTGGTATCTTTCTCTTCTCTCTTGCTAGCAGGCACATCCACTTCCATTTTTTCTTTTCCCTTCCTCTGAGCCAAAGAGTAGAAACACTCATGTTCTCTGTGGTGGACACTGTGAAGCCGGAGAGAGTCCCTGGTTGGTGTGTCTGAGTGTCAGTGCTAGGGTGAGGGTATATGAGTGGGTTGCTCTGTCTGAGTATGTCTGGCTGGGCCGTATGGGCTGCTGTGTGTCTATAGGAGTTTGGGTGTGTGCACATGTCCTGTCATTGTTTCAGCGTCTTTGGTGGAGTGTGGTTCAGGAGAGCATGTTCATGTGTGTGACTGTCAGTGGGAGGGAGTGTAGCTGTGTGTGACTGTGTGAGTATGTCTGTGATGTGTCCTCATTATCTCTTGGGGGTGATTGTGTGTCCAAAGGTCTGTTGGCCGTTCACCAGCCCCGCAGGAGGCCAGTGGGGACATCTATGCCCTAATAGAGATAGCCAATTTCCCACGGTGACTTCTCAGACCCACCTCCTCTCCTGTGCTCTAGACTGGGCTCCCTGAGGGCCCCCCTTTGCTCAGGGCAGTGGGGATCAGTCACCAGAGAGGGACTCCAGGTCTCCTGCCCCTCCAGCCATCTCAGCCCACCGCCCAGACCTTCCAAATGCTCCCGGCAGCTCTTGGGAAGCCACATTTGCTAAGGGCACTCCAAGGAGGGGAGAGATGGACTCTTGCCACCAAACAAGGCACAGGCCTTCGCAAGAAGCAGCCAGGAGGAAGGACGTGTGGGCTGCCAGGGTTCCCCTGAAGGAGGTCAGCGGCCTTTCTGTGTCAGGAACCTAGCATGTTCTCACACACACTGAGGGTTTCACACACTGACGCACACATTAAGAACATACTGGCAGAGCCCTGGCCAGTTTGGCTCAGCAGCTAGAGCGTCAGCCCATGGACCAATGAGTCTCGGGTTCGATTCTGGTCAAGGGCACATACCTTGGTTGCACTTATCCCCGGCCCTGCGGCCCTTTGGGGGCGGGGGTGGCAACCCCGTCAATGTGACTGTGTCATGTCAATGTTTCTCTCTGTCTCTCTCTCCTCCCTCCCACTCTATCTGATGATGGGTAGAAAAATGTCCTCAGGTGAGGAATAAAAAAAAAAGATCATACTGGCAGACACTCGCTCCCCCCTCCAAAGCACCCCCCACACACAAATGCACACACGGACAGGCTCCCACCAGAAACACATACACACAACAAGCAGACTCAGAGGGCCTGCCTTTCCCAGCTCCCAATTCCTGGGCTCCTCTGGCTGAACAGCATTTCTCTGCCCAGGGACTCCCTGTGTCTCCAGCCCCAAGACAGACACATTGGGGAGGCTGTTCTGGGGCCGTAGCCCCCAATGCCACCCCTGTGAAGTCTCAGTCCGGAGTTGGGAGGAGGTGCTGAGCCTCTGGCAGGGACATTCCACAGAACCTCAGTCTCCCGTTTGGGGGTGGGGGCTGCTGCGAGGACATCTAGAATAGGAGGTGGTGGGGACATAAGCAGAAAACGGAGAAACAGGAAGGTGGCCAGCAAACCGGCCATGGCAGAGAGAGGCGAGGGAGAGAGCTCGGGGGCTTCCCTGCCTGGGGCTGGAGGGCCCTCTAAGGCCCGTCAGGCCCGCCTCTCTCCTCCATCACCCATCACCCTGCCCAGGAAGCGTTGCCATTCCCATTTCACAGGTGGGAAGAAAGACTCCGGAGCAGTGACATGTTCAGAGCCACATCGTCAGGGAGTCTACGGGGCTGATGATGGAGCCCCGCTTCTGGGAGAAGGAGGGCGGAGGGGCTGTATCTGGGATTCTGCCTGGGCAACTCGGGGAGGGGGACGGGGCGCAGGGAAGTGGAGGGGCTCCCTCATCCTACCGCCGACCCCTGGCCCAAGTCCCCATCCGGTGCCCACCCCGGGTCCGAGGAGGCGCCGGCCCAGCGGTCCGGACAGCGCGGGGGAAGCATGGCTCTGCCCTCGGAGCCCCCGACCCGGCAGCCGCACCAGCCTGCCTGCCTTTACCTGCCGGGCGGCCGCGCCGCTCCCGACCCTCGAGGGCAGCCCAGGCGCGGGCTCCGCGGAGGGCGCTCGGCTCGGCCGTCGTCGGGGTCCACGCCGGCGGGCTCCGCGTCGCTCTGCCGGCCGCCCTCGCGGCTGCCGGAGTGGGCGGGCGGCGGCGGGAGGGGCTCGGCGGGGCGGGGCCTCCGCCCTCCTCTTTCCACAGCCACGGCCAAGGCCCGCGCCCCGCCTGGCCCGCGCCCCGGCCCGCCTCGACGTCAGCCTCCCTCCCCCAGACCCGTCGGGACCCCACAGCCACACAGCTCGCGGGCGGCTCGTCGGCCTCCCTCGTGCACCGGCCCGGGCGCCGTGCCCTCAAGGGCTACGTCTAGGGGACGCTGACCCGGCCGCGCGGAGGGCGGGGTGTCAGCGCGGGGGAAGGGGCAGCACAGGGCTGTGGCCATCAGTGAGCAGCCACAGAAGGCTTCCTGCAAATGGTGACCTGGGCCGAGGGGGGAGGACTTACTGGGGGGAGGCCGGAGGGGTGGTCGTGATGGGCACACTGGGGTTTAGGGAGGTGAGCCTCTGTGCTCAGAGGGATGCTGCGAGCTCTTGTAGGCCATGCTGGAGCTGGTTAGACTTCACCTTCAGGGAAATGGGAGCCACAGAAGGCTCCGTAGCAGCGCGGTGAGGTGGTCAGAGCTGTGCTTTATAAAGAGCCCCCTGACTTCTGTGTGCAGGAAGATGGAGGCTGCTGGAGTAATCCTGGTGGTTCAGGGAGGAGGGGCCAGCGTGAAGGGTCAAGTGTGAGAGGAGTTAAGGAGGTGGAATAGGCAGGATTTGAATATGGGGGTGAGGGATCTAGTAAAGGGGGAATATCAAGGACGGTGCCCAGGTTTCTGGTTAGGCAATGGGCCATGGGCAAGTGGCAGTCCAGGAGAAGGAGGGTGGTCGGATGCATGAGTTGGAGGTGTCGGTGGGACTTCCATGAATCCACAAGGGAAGTGAGAATTCTGGGCTAGAGATTAGGAGTGCAGGCCGTACAGGTGGTGACTGATGCCGCGGGGCAATGCCCAGGGAAGGAGTACAGGGAGAAGAGGAAGCCCAGGCCAGGATGTGGGCTTGGTCAGCATTCAAAGGGCGTGCAGAGAAAGAGGGTCTGCCGAGGAGAGCAGGAAGGTGCCCTGGGAAGTGGGAGGAAGCCAGGAGAGCAGTGACTCAAAAGGCAAAGGCAGTGCTGCTAGAGGGCCCCAGAGGCCTCCAGGGTCAGTTGTCACAGAAGAGCATCCTTTGGGACTGGGAAGGAACCGGTGATTGAGGTGGGAGGTAGAGGCAGGAGCCAGGCTCCAGGAGCCAGAGGACCAGCCACAGGGTTAGATGTGGAGGCAGTGAGTACAGCAGGGAAGTCTGGAGGAACTGAGGCCAGGAGAAGGGGAGATGGGAGGGGTGTGTGTGTGTGTGTGTGTGTGTGTGTGTGTGTGTGTGTGTTCAACAGGTCCAGAAAAGGAGCAGGGAAGGTCCGAGGCTGCCTGTCTCTGGGTCTGGGCCTACCTCCATTGCCCCTTTCCCCTCCTCCCGCCTGCCCTCCGAGGGCCTCCCACTTTGCTGTCCCCCTGCCAAGGTACACACCAGCCCCGCCACTCCTCAGTGGGGCCTCTCACCCTCGCCCACCTCCAGAGCCTGGGCCCACTCTTGTTCCACCACGCAGATTGGGGGATTGAAAGGGGTCTTTGGGTATGGCCTCTTGGCCCAAGCCAGCCCAGAGGGACTATAGGGGAGCCAGGCTGAGGCACTGCGTGAGGAAGGGGAGGGGAACTGGTTGGCAGGTGCCTAAGAGGACACTGGCTGGGGTGGGGAGCTGGGGCTCCCTCCCAGAGCTGGTGTGAAAACTAGGCCCTTGATGGGGATCAGATGGGAGTTGAATGTTCAGGGAGGGGGCGAGAGCTAAGTAGCCGAGGCTGAAGGTTGATGTGTGAACTTGAGTCAAACTGCCTGGGCTCAAGTCCAAGAGCCCAAACTCACCAACTGTGTGCCCTTGAGCCAGTTACCTAACCCCTGGAGCCTCAGTTTCCTCATCTGAAAAGCTCTCATAGGCTTGTTGTGAGGATTAAATCCCTGAATCCACATAGAACATTTAGCTCTGAGGTGAGCTGTTCTTGGGGGGGGGGCTCAGTGAAGGGGAGATAGTGAAGCGAGCAGGCAAGTGGGGGGGGTGTTGTGCTGAGGAAGGGGCTCCCATGAGCTCCAGACACACAGACACTCAGCCAGTCCCCACCATCTCACCCCTGGCTCTCCTGGCTACTTCATGAACTTTCCTGAGAACCCCTGGCCTGGTTCTAGGGGGCACACACCCTCCCTACAACTCCTGTCCTACCGCCCAGACTGGGGAGATTGCAAGGGGTCTTTGGGTATGTACCTTCCTTGTTTCTCCCTTGCCGAATGCCCTGCAGGGAGAGAGGGTTCCCACTCCTCCTTTTAACCTGCTCTAGGAAGCCTGACCTGCTGTCCTGTGGCCCTGGTGGTCACTGGACACTCCAGGTGGGCTCAGTTGCCCATCCTCCAACAGAGGCCGAGACAGCCATGCCCTGACCCTGCCGCGGCTGCTTCTTTGCATAGCAAACCTCAAGGCAGGAAATGAGTGTCCTGGAGCCAGAAATCTGTAGACTCTCCCACCCAGGCTTACCTCTGGGTTAAGCCAGCCCAGACTCCCGCCAGGCTCCCTATCCCACCTGCCAGGGCCTTCCACCTTTGGTCTGTCTCTGGTGGTGTCTGGATTTCAGTGGGTCAGCATTGTCTGTGGTTACCTGCCATGTGGCCCTGGACAAGTTGCTGTGTCTCTCTGGGCTTCAATTCCCTCAGCCACAAGAATCAAAGGCTGGCCAGAAATGATTCAAGGACTGTTCTAGGCCTGAGCAGAGGTATCAAATGGGGTGGGTGGTTAAACTGAACCAGATGAGGCATATAACCTGCTCAGTGCAGTCCCTGGCTGAGCGGGGCTGGCACCTGCCTGGTGGTTCGGAGCATGAACTGAGGAGTCAAGCAGACCAGGTTTGGATCCCAGTTCTGCCTCTCTGTGACTGGGCGTTTCTCCAAACTTCAAATCCCCACTTTTATATATATATATATATATATATATATCCTCACCCGAAGACATTTTTGCATTTATCTTCAGATAGAACTAGAGGGAGAGAGAGAAACATCGATGTAAGAGAGACACATGGACTAGTTGCCACCCACATGATCCCAACCGGGGTTGGGGACAAACAGCAACCGAGGTACGTGCCCTTAGCGGAAACCGAATCCGGGACTCTGGTCTGTGGGCTGACGCTCTAACCGCTGAGCCAAACCGGCCAGGGCAAATTCCTCCCCTTTAAAAGGAGGATGATGATAGTCCTTAATGACATGGGCTAAACCTTGAAGGGCGGGCTCTTACTCAGGCACCAGTCTGAGCACTTTACATGAAGTAACTCATTTAACACTCACAACAACGCTTTGAGGTTGGTATCACTACTGTCCCCACTCTGCAGATGGGAAAACTGCGGCACAGACAGGTTAACTGACTGACCCACGTAGGCATAGCCGGGAAGTGGGTGAGCAGGAAGTCCAGGCAGCTGGCTCCCTAGTCCTCCCCTTTCCCACCATTCTACACGACCTCTTAGAAAAGACAGTGAATACTTAACACAGCCTGGCACATAGGAACGACTAAATGTTAGTAATTGTTATCACTGTTACCACAATCCTCCCATTTCTTCACAATTTTTATCCTTTTAAAAATATATTTTTTAATTGATTTGAGAAAGAGACAGGAAGGAGGGGAGAGAGGGAGAGAGAGACAGACATCGATGTATTGTTCCACTTGTTTATGCATTCATTGGTTGATGCTTCTACCTGAGGTGCCCTGACCAGGGATTAAACCCACAGCCTTGGTGTATCAGGACAACACTCTAACTAACTGAGCTACCCAGCCAGGGCTTTCAATTTCTATCTTGACCTATAGAAATAAGAGAACACTCTGGGCTCCAACCACCCCACCCTGGGTTGGAACCTGGGGAGGGCCTGGATGAACCTTCCTCTTGCCACCTCTTCCATCTGGCAAGCTGAGGGGAGGGAAGGATGTTTGCACAGATGTGTGGCCAGGGGTGTGCAAATAGCTTGGGGAGGGGGTGTGGTGCTGGTAAATTCCTGCTCCACCAGGGCCTTGCTAATACTGCATCCTCCATCCCCAGCCCTGACTTCCCCCTCTGCTAAAGGGCCAGACTCCTAGTTCTACAATTCCTGGGAAGTCCTTCTGTCTGTCTAGCCCTCCTTCCTTCTTTTCAGTCACCAGAGGCCCCGCCTACAGGACTAGAGAAATGAAGACCACCTCCTGCATCCCCCACTATTCTCACTCACCCCAGGAGATCTCTCAGCCCCACCCTCAAAAATCCCAGTAATGCAGTGGAAATGAAAGTCACCTTAAATATTCTAATCTTATAACAATTTTGCTTCAATCAACATCTAAATGTGACCACATGTGCCAGACCACCCAGCGGCCTGGTTGGTGGTTTGGGGAGGTGGTAGGGGACTCTCTGGGGGAGAGGTCTGCAGGTCGCTGGGTCCCTGCATCTGCTTTCTCCTGACCTGCCTACATTGAGCAATCCTGCCCCTCCCTCCTTTCCTCAGGCAGCCCAGGAAGCATGGCAGGCCACGGGGGTCTTCTTATTCTCCCTCCCAAACAGCTGGGATGCAGGCTGGCCATGCTTCCCAGGGAAGGAGATGCCAGGGCTGGCTGCACGGGCGGGTGGCCTGTGTAGTCACACAGAGCCCCATACTCAGAAGGGCTTGTTTTAATGCTCTGCTGGGTCAATATGAAATTCATAATTTGTTTTTCATAATAATGTTTGAACATTATTATGGGTCTGCATTTTCATTTTGCCCTGAGCCCCATAAATTATGTAGCTGGTCCTGGTGGAGGCCCACACACCCCTCCCTCTCTGGGCCCCCCACACTCCATTCTCACACTCCGTCGACACCTAGCCAATAAAAAGTTACTGAGCATCTACTTTGTGCTGAAAAGTAGTGCTAGGCTCTTGAGTATACAGTGATGAACAATACAGACCTGGCCCTGATTTCACAAAATCACCACCTGCACACATTCAGACACACCGTTTTACCAAACAGCTCCTCTAATAATAGTCATGTTCATCGCTTCTCGGCCTTTTGGCTAAGATCAAGTGTAGTATCTGTTCTTATCAGTTTAATAGTCATGTTCATCGTAACTGCCAATTAGGAAACACACAGCCTATGCCAGGAAATCTACATACTTCATCTTGTTTCATCCTCGAAACAGACAGCAAGGTAGGCATCATGATCCTCATTTTCCAGATGAAAACTGAGGCTGAGTTCAACTCCTTTGTCCAGTGTCACATAACCAGTAAGTAGCAGAGCCAGGACTTGCCCTGGTCTGTCAGCGTCAACCTCGCCTCTCCTCCCCCACCACACACAGGGTGTTCAGGTGCTTCCCTGGACCGAAGCTCCCAGCATCTTCATGTCCCTTGTTTCCAGCACAGGGCTACATTTTTTTTAATCCTCACTCGAGGATATTTTTCTATTTATCTTCAGATAGAATGGGGGGGGGGGGAGATAGAGAGACATCAATGTGAGAGAGACACGTCGACTGGTTGCCTCCCACATGACCCCGATCAGGGCCGGGGACTGAACCGCAATGGAGGTACGTGCCCTTGATCTGGATCGAACCTGTGACTCTTTGGTCCACGGGCCAATGCTCTAATCATTGAGCCAAACCGGCCAGGGCTTGGGCTACATTTTTATTAAATGAAAGAATTCACATACAAAAAAAGAAGAAAAGCCCTGGCCGGTTTGGCTCAGCGGTTAGAGCGTCGGCCTTCGGTCCGGAGAGACCCGGGTTCGGTTCCCGCTAAGGGCATGTACCTTGGTTGCAGTTTGTCCCCGGCCCTGATTGGTCGTGCGGGTGGCAGCCACTCGATGTGTCCCTTCACGTTGATGTTTCTCACTCTCTCTCCCTTCCTCTCTCTCCCTCCCACTCTATCTGTACAAAAAATGGAAAAATATCCTCGGGTGAGGATAAAAAAAAACAAAAAAAAAAACAAAAAAAAAAAAAGAAGAAAAAAAAAAAGAATTCACATACACATTCCCCAAGAAACACAAGGAAAGAGACACACACACACTGAAACACAAAAAAATATGTATGTAACACGTAAGGCAGTGGATAAGAGGTGTCTAATTCTGGACTACTTGGGTTCACGTCCTGGCTCTACTATGTACTAGGGGTGTATCTGTTTTCTTACCTGCAAAATGGGAATAGTGACAGGGTTGTGAATACTATGAGGAACGCACGTGAAGTGCTCAGACAAGTCCTGGCACAGTCACAGTAAATATTAGCTGTTGCTATGAATAACATTTGTGTGCACGCACACATGCTCTCATGCCCATCAGACTTCTTCCTAGCCGTCTTCTAGCCTAGCTCAGTCCTGGATGTCCTCATGGCTGACAGTCCAGGCCCCAGAGCCAGGAGGGAAGAGTGGCTGCTTCTCTCCGCATCCTCCATCCTCAGAGGCTAGACTTGGGCGGGGCCCCTGTGTGTGTATGTGTGTGTGTGCGCGCGTGTGTGCGTGTGCGCGAGCATGGGGGGTGCTGCTCCTCACCAGCTCTGGGTCTATCAGAGGAGGCTTCCTGGAGGAGGCCTTCACCCAAGCCAGTTGAACCAGGCTTAGGCAGGAGGGTGCCGCCCTGTGCCTTGGCTCCCTCCACTATTCTTCACAACACCCACCCCCAACCTCCGCTGCAGCGCCCTCTCTCCACCCCCTTCCCCACAGTAGAAACTTTCCTCTCCTCCTGCCAGAAGCGTAAATTGCCCCCAGGAATGCACTGCATCCCACAGCTCCCCTGGCAGTGGCCGGCAGCAGTCCTGGGGTCAGGCCTGGCCCTACATCAAAGGCTGGGGATCCATAACAGTAACAGCGAGGCTCCTCGCCTGCTGCCACCCTCCCCCGCTTCCCACCGGCCCTCTGGCTTCCAGGGAACAGCACATGGTAGCACTTAAGCTCTGGGAGAACGGGAGGATGCTTTTCCTGCACCACCACCCCCAACCATCCACAATGAACTACTTGTTAGGAGGCTATTTTAATTTTACTTAATGCAATTTCTGCTCCTGGGCCTCTGTTGCCACCTCCTTCTCAGACCTGGATGCCCACTGCAAATGTAAGGAGGCCAGTCCACCAGGGAAAGGCATAGCCTAAGATGGAAATGTCAGCGGTGGGAGTCTGGGGCAGGAATAGGACTCTTACATCAGGGGACCTGGGCTGGCGCTCTGGTCTCCACTCAGGAGGTTAAGGGGGTTGTTTGGGGGAGGGCTCAGAGCTAGCTTGTACAACTCAGCAGGTCAGCATGAGGGGCTGGGGTATGTATGGGGGCCACAGACTTCTCAGCCAATGTGCTCTTTGCAGTGCCCTGGGATTAGTAGGCAAACCCTCAGCCTAGCAACCACCTGAGCTTTGCATTCAGTTCCTGTGGGCATGACTGAGGAAGGGGTGCTTCCTGGCCCTGACCAGCCTCTGAGATTTGCTCGGACAGGTGTATCTTTGAGCAAATTTTGAAAACCAGGGGTCCAATGGTCTCTGGAACAGTACAGTGGTGATCTGGAGACACCTGGTGGCCAAAGGCTGCAGAACGTGGCCCTTCCTTAGAGCTCTGGCCCAGCCTGCCTCAAGCCCAAAGACCACCAGCAGGACCCCTCCAGCTCCAGAACTCCACTGTGACCCAGGCTCTTTGGGAACCCTCTTTCACCAACCCCTCCCACATAGCCAGACACACCTGCTCCATCTTGCGTGCCAGTACATCAAGGAGAATGGGACCGGCCCAGCCTAGGGTCAGGGAGGGGTCCCAGTCTCACAATCACAGTCAAGCAGAGGGACATGGGATCTACAATAATGAACTCTGGGGTGGAGGACCAGCAGCTAGGTTGCTGGGACTTGTATGTCTGGCTCATTTGGGAGAGATGATCAGGTGAAGTTCCGAATAGCTCCACAGTCCTCAGCACTCTCCTGTCCCTCACACAACTGCGTATCACACGATTGTGAGGCTGTAACTGGAAAGCCACTAAAGGGCTTTGTTTCCACAGCTTGCCGACCCGGTAATAGTGCCCAAGGTCAGCTCTGGGAAAGGAAATATCCAAACCCTCACTCCATACAAACGGCTGCTGGAAGGTAGGCTGTGGTACTGGGAGGAGAGGAAGGGCGAGAGCCCCCTGGAGAAGGGAAAGGGTGCAGCTCACTTTCCTTGGCAGGATCTGGACACCACACAACACTTTCCACATCTGGGTCCAGCATTCACTCCCTTCATCTCTCCTTCCTTCACTCCGAACCCAGTGCAACTGGGTTCTAAGAATACAGTTGACCAAAATGGGGTGCTTGCCCTGGGCCCCAGATTGTACCTGGTGTGGGAAGTAGAGGCTTAGAGAAGGATCGGATCCCAGAGAACACGCGCCTCCCTATACTTGGAGACACAGTGACCCTTCCTCACGCTGGCTGGGTGGCTCAGTTGGTTGGAGCATCATCCTGTGTACCGAAAGGTTGTGGGTTCGATTCCCAGACAGGGCACATATAGGAGGCAGCCAATTAATGTTTCTCATATCGATGTTGTTGTTTTTTTCCTCTCTCTCTAAAATCAATGGAAACATACCCTCAGGTGAGGATTTTTTTAACAAGTGACCTTTCTTCCTTGTGGAGCTAGAAGAGGCAGGTCATGTGCAAACTGCCTCTCTTCTTGCTGTCCCAGAACCTGGTCCTAACCTATATAACCAAGACTCTCCAAGCACAGTGCATCATTACTGCTCATCTCAGGCCTGTCTACTAACCTTGGGGAGGGCCTGGGGGTCCTATCCCCCCCACCCCACCCACCTGAGTATCTGGACCTTAAGGCCCTAGATATCCCCAAGAAAAGTCTACCAAACAAGGCCTGGCAATCTCCAATCCCCCTCAAAGCCTGTGAACGTTATCCTAAGCTGTATACGGCTGGGAGAGGAAGCGACAGGCCTGCTCCCTCCTCCCACAGTGCTGACGAGGCATCATCACGAAGAACATGGGCTCTGCAGTTTGGCTGCGGCTCTGAACCCTACCATCTCCACTTACTACTATATGACCTTGGGCAGTGTGTGGCCTCCCCTCAAAAAATGGAATTATTATGACTCAGGTCATGCATACAAAGTGTTCAGTAGTCTGACACATGGTAAGCACACAACAAATGGTACCCAACACCAGGGCTTACATGGCCTTTTTAAGTCAAAACCCCAAGTGGGTGGCCAAGAGCCCAGGGTAGTCCATTTTAGGTATGGGATAATAGTCTGCTTCTAGATTTTACTACAGAGTAGACCCAAAAATGACTCTGAAGGGGCCTGGTTTGCTCCCAGGTTTCCCAGGCTCTCTGGTCTGTGGGGAGAAGCTGTTCCTAGACCAGGTAAAATCAAGGCAGGGCCCAGGGACTTGGCTGGTCTCCTCACCCCACTGTAACAACATTCCCAGGGCCGGGCAGAAAGAAAACAGGACAGGATTGGGACTTCACTCAAGAATGTGTCTTTATTGAAGAATTTGTAAGAAAAAAGGATGAGCCCTCTGTAAAAAGAGGAGATGTTGCCTCCAAACAGCAGGGAGGAATGAGGCCTGGGTGGCTTCCCGGAAGTCAGTGTTTCCAGCACGACCGGCTCCCCGTCCTGGCAGCACTGGATGTGTCACCACCGCCGGCAGCTCCCACCACCTGCCTGCCTCTCCTCCCTGCCCCACTACCCCGGGCCCCGACAGCCAGGTGCCAGTGGCTTCCTGAAGGCCCAGGGGTAGATGTGCTAGGCTTGCCTCTTAACGGGGTCAAAGGGGGCTTTGCTTTGGAAAGTTGAAAAAGGAATGTAAAATGGTTGAGCTCTTTCTAGTCCAACCAAGGATGACTACATCCATCCCCTCTGAAGGGAACGGGAGCAAAGGATTTCCCTCCTGAATGTGCACGCGGGGTAAATGGACTATATCACAGTCTGCTCTTCACTAGCATAGAGAATGGAAACGAGGTTCGAAGAATATAGACATCCGTGTCGGAGTCACTGAGTTCAGAGGGCAGAGAGCGCTGAGGCTTTCTGAACCCCCAGCGCTCCTGCTGGCTACCCTGAAGTCCTGGGGGCGGTCATTCCTCTCCAGCTGGGAGATTGTCCTCAATCCGTCTGATGAACCGCATCCGGATCTCTGTCACACCGTCTCCTTTCAGGGTGTCCTGGATAAACTTGGCCTCCACAGCCATCTGGACCTGGGGGACAGTGGGGGAAATAATGGGGTGACTGCCTAGCCATAGCCTCTAGGGAACCACTAGGGATAGCGCTATAATTGACTCATCCACAGCAGTCAAAAAAAGGTTTCCCATAGGACAAGACTGTCAATTCGAATGTTCCTCTCTAGAAGGTAGTGGCCCCAAACCATAAGGAGAGACTAAGCACATAATACACCCCAATGAGACTGTCACCAAATCAGCCAATCTGGGAATGGATGTTCTGGGTTTCGGGTGCTGACAGCACCATCTCCTAGGCCCGCAGGAAGGCTCATCACCACGTAGAGACGTCCAGCACGTGGCCTATGCTCAGCAGCAGCAGCAGCATCTCAGGCAGCGAAATGCTAGGTGAGCCCAAGGCCTTTCTTCTCTCTTTCCCCCTCTCAATCATTCAAACATTTATCAAGCCCCACATTTCAGGTGTCCCAGAAGGTAAGCTGTACTCACCATCTCCAAGGCTCCCCGCAACACCCCACACAAGAGATTGGAATAAATAAGGGATGAGTGGTTATCAGGAAGTTCCACAAAGTCCACCAAGGGGTTATTTTCCAAAATGAGGGAGAATTCATCACCAGCTGGGCTCCAATTGGTGATGCTTGGAGTGATGCCCAAGTACATCTTGAATGCTACCTGTCAAGGGACATACAAGAGCACTATGGGAAGACAGTAGGGGCTGTGCAGTAGGGAAGGTGATGGGCTGGCAAAGGGGAACTACGTGGCTCAGCAGCAAAACTGTGGCCCTGCAAGACACTGAAGCTGTAGGTACTCCAAGCAAAAAAAAAAAGCATCTATGCAAAATTCCACATCCCCTCTCTTTCAAGGCATCATACAATTAGGCAAAAACTTGCTCTCCGCTTGCACTTCATAGAAGAAGGAAGCACTGACCTTCTGAGTGGGGTGCCTGCCCTGAACCAGCATCTGAGTGCAGAGGCCCCAGCCCACCTTCCGGTCCTCTGTCTGTGCTACAGGAATATAGGTCACTTGAATACAGGTCACTGGGGTGGAATTACTCTCAAGACAGCCTTCCCTCTACCTACCCTAACTCCAAACACTCACAAAATTCTCCACTGTCAACCCTCTCTTGGATTTGGGCAAGGCCAACATGCTGTACAACAGAAAAAGCCAACCTTTAGGTAACTAACCTAAAGCTATAGGTGTTTTATAATTTCTTATTAGTCCTATATTATGTAAAACTAATACTATTATTATTGCTTTTAATCCTCATCAAGGATATTTTTCCACTGATTTTTAGACAGAGTAGAAGGGAAAGGGGGAGAGGGAGGGAGAGAAAAAGGAAAGAAGGGGGCAGGGAGGCAGGGAGGGGGAGAATGGGGGTGGGAAGGAGAGACAGATTGATGTGCGGGAGACTCATCAACTGGTTGCCTCCCGCAGGACCCTCAACCAGGGCCCGGATCAAACTTGCAACCCAGGTACATGCCCTTGATTGGAAATAGAACCCAAAACTGACCCTTTGGTCCACAGGCCGACACTCTAACCACTGAGCAATACTGGCCAGGGCTAACACTAATATTATTAATAGCAAATATTTACTATATGCACACTACATTAAGTGTATTCATTTTACCTAAATGCTCATGTTCATTTTTTCATTTACTCCTTACAACCCTGTGAGGAAGCTCTTATTTTCTTCATTTTAAAGATGAGGGAACTGCCTGGCCGGTGTGGCTCAGTGGTTGAGTGTCAACCCATGCACCAAGAGGTCGCCAGTTCGATTCCCGGTCAGGGCACATGCCCGGGTTGTGGGCCAAATCCCCAGTAGGGGTCATGCAGAAGGCAGCCAATCAATGTTCTCTCTCACTGATGTTTCTATCTCTCTCTCCTTCTCCATTCCTCTCTCTCTAAAATCAATAAAGAAAAAAAAAATTTAATAAAACAAAAAAAACAAAACAAAAAGAGGAGGGAACTGATAATTAAAGAGGTTAAAAGTAAATTGCGTATGAACTAGTAAATATTGGAGCCAGAATGTGAAGCCAGGTGTCTGTATTCTTTTTTTTTGGTACGTGCCCTTAGCGCTAGGGCCTAGTGGGAACTGAACCTGGAACTCTCTGGTCCACAGGCTGACACTCCAACCGCTGAGCCAAACCAGCCAGTGCAGCCAGGTGTCTGTATTCTTAATCGCCATGCTATTCAGCTACATCTCCCCAGTTGAGATGTGGCTCGGATTTCAGTTGGGCTTTAATCCACAGGGATGATCTCAAGCACTCTTCCCTTTTTCATAACCTGTGCTATTCCCAAACCACCAGGAAGGCTTTTTGGGCCCAAACAGCTGCCTAAGTAGTCTTTTGGAATACGAAGGACCTCTCTAAGGGAGACAGAGAGAGTGGTAAGCTGTGCCTCCCAAAGACAATCTTTCAGCATGGCCAACTGGCCCAGGACAGTGACCTTGGCAATAACATCCGCAGTTTCCCGAAAGTCGTGGCACTTCCCCACATTTGACCGTGCCAAGAAATCTTCAATCAGTCGAACTCCAATGTTATAGCCCCTGGGAAGGAAACAAAAGAACAGACTATGTTTCAGGGTCTGAATGTCTGATATCTGTACATAAGCTGTTGGTGGTAAAAGGAAAATGAAGATAATTCCAAGACATCCTAACAAATGAGCTCAGTGGAAACAAAATGTTGGTTATGAGAGAGAGGACCCTATTCTGAACTCTAAAGGACCATGTAGTTCATGTACTAGGGAGCCCATTCTTGGGAAGGAGCTCACTCACATTTTGTCCAGCTGTTTGTTCACATCTTCATCATTTTCATAGTCCTTGCACAGTTGGGTGACCAGAGCCCCATAGGTCAGGGTGAAGAGCTCAGAGCTCTAAAAGAGATTAAAAATGCAGTCAGGACCAAGTCAGTACAAAAGAGAATGTCTGGTGAGAGTTTGGATTAACCTCAATGCAACTGTCAGGATTCAAAGGAGGGTCACCTGTGTCTAGTGGGAGAGAACATCATCCCCTATGGAGTGGCCAAGGAATTTGGCTCCCCAGGGTCAATGTGGCAGGGCTGCAACCAGAACCACTACAAAACAGGCTGTAAAAGGCAGCTCATGCACTGAGCAGTCACTCTTCCAACAAACCCAGGTGGGTTCTGCTTGGCTACCAAGCCTAAGCTCCAGTCACCAGAATCTGGTGTGGGAGCAGTAGCCATTCACTGTGAAAGACATACCCAAAGCAGACATGTACAAATTACCCTCTGTGGGTTAGCAGGTGTGACCAAGGGCTTCCCCACTCCTTGGAACGTCTGGGGTATCTCGGCCTCAAGTTAAACTGCAGTCCCAAGGCCCCACTCAGGAACAGTGGGGGACCCAAGGGGAAGGAAGCCCTAGATGAAGTCCACTGCATGATAATAACCTCTCTTCTAAGTCACCAGCATGGGAAAAAATGTTCCTTTTGACACACAGCTAGAATGTTTCCAGGAAAAGGAGTAACTCTGAAAGAAATACACTCTTTTGTGTACTTGGAACACAATACTGACCTGGACTGGTTTCTACTATGATCACAGTTAAAATCACAAAACCTTTTTCTCAGATAAAGAATCCTGTCACTTTCCTACCAAGGAACAGAGAGATCTGGAAGGTAAAAAGAAGTGCAAAAAACAAAACTAATGAAAGACAGAATGAAAGCAGTAGGTTGGGGGAAAGGGATTAGCAGAGTTAAACAAAGTGAGAACCATGTTAACAGTATATTTGGACCAATGATTCACACAGATATGAGTCTAAAATATCAAGACTGGTCTACGACCATACCACCCTGAACGCGCCTGATCTCATCTGATCTCCAAAGCTAAAATATCAAGACTGCCCCTCAACCACTCCATTCTGAAGAGAAGCTTGTCAAACTTGGGAGTAGAGCATCTTTTTTGTCTTTAAGTGTTCTGGGGAAGAAAGTCCAAGTAATGTTAAGACCCAGGCTCATGCCCTGGCTAGTTTGGCTCAGCGGTTGAGCGTCAGCCTGTGGACCAGAGAGTCCTGGGTTCGGTTCCTGCTAGGGGCACGTACCACCAAAAAAAAAAAAAAAAGACCCAGGCTCTCAGGTCTGAATGCTCCTCACCTCATACCCATAGCCTGGTGGTGAGATCATTGCAAGAATAATAATGCTTTTGGCTTACATACTGCATTCTATTTTTCATCATCTCATTTTCCTCCCCACAATAACTCTGTAAAGCAGAAAGGGCAGGACTTAATCTCATTTTAGAGATGAGGAGACTGAGATTCAGAACAATTAAGTAATTTGCCCAAGGAAGGACAAACAGCTAATTATTGACAAGAGTAATTTTAAGGGACAAAAACCAAGAATTTTTAAGCCAATGTTCATTCTATACCTTTTCCCCAAAACTACAACATCAATAAACCCCCCCTAACACAAAACAAAACATTTAGCTGCACTAAGGAAGTCAAGGAGAATCAATTTCAGAATCAGGAAGCTCTTTGAACTCAGATCAGGGTATCTCCAAGAGACCATTTACCAAATATGGCCATTAAGGAGAAGCTATTAAGGAGGAGAATGATTTTTTAGTCAGGTTAAGGTTTGGCACTCAAATGGCTTGGGCATGAATGGATGGAGACAGTCCAGCAGTAACCAGTCCACAGAATTGGCATCACTGCATTAAGTCAAGAGAGCTTTCCTTCCATTATTAATGAGCCCTTGGATTGAAACTCTAAGAGCCTCAGCCCACCATGATGCCAAGTAACAAGCATATCATGATGTTATCAAGCTCCTTATAAATGTACCAGCCCTCAATTTACTGATAAGAAAAATCAAGCTCCTAGACAGATTAGTCCATGGTCAAAGAATCAACATCCTTGGGATCTGGGAATGGGATTCCTGACCCAGGCTCTTCATACCCTCTAATTTGAAAGTCTGTCTCCATCTTCAATTGTGAACCAAGCCTATTTGGAACATAAATATATAACTTAAATGTCTTGCCCTGGCCGGTTTGGCTCAGTGGTTGGAACATTGGCCTGTGGACCGCCAGGTTCTGTTCCCGCTAGGGGCACTTACCAAAAAAAAAAAAAAAAAAAGTCTTCATACTTTAAAAACAGGAATGGGGCTATGGTATAGAAAAAAAATCATTCAATGTTACTATGTACCAGGGACTATATAATGGGAGAGAGAGATAATGAACTGAATAAATAAAATATATGGTTATCTGGCGGGTGTGGCTCAGTGGTTGAGCATCGACCCATGCACCAGGAGGTCGCAGGTTCCATTCCTGGTTAGGACACATGCCCAGGTTGTGGGCCTGATCCCCAGTGGGGGCCATGCAGGAGGCGGCCAATAGATGTTCTTTCTCATCAATGTTTCTATCTCTCTCTCCCTCTCATTGCCTCTCTGTCTAAAAATGAATAAAGGAAAAAAATATTTTTAAATAAGAATAAAATAAAATATATGATTTGCCGCCCTGGCTGGTTTGGCTCAGCAGTTAGAGCCATCAGCCCGAGGACCGAAGTGTCTCAGGTTTGATTCCTAGTTAAGGGCATGGACCTGGGTTTCAGGTTCGATCCCGTCCTGATCAGGGTCATGTAGGAGGCAACCAATCAATGATTCTCCCCCCGCCTCCCGCCCCCATCCCTCCCTTCCACTCTATAACACTATCTAAAACTCAACGGAAAAATATCCTTGGGTGAGGATTAACAAAAATAAGTAAATATATTTATGTGTGTGTGTGTGTGTGTGTGTGTGTGTGTGTATAAGACAGTGATAAGTGCTATGGAGGAAACAAAACACAAAAGGAGATTAGTGGGTATTTATGTTCATGTCAATTTTAAATAGGGTAGTCAGAGAAGGCCTAATTAAGGTGACATAAAAGAAATGAAGAAAGTAAGGATAAGCCATGAAGATAATATCCCAATGAAAAATTCTAGGCAGCAAGTAGGAATATGCTTGCCATGTCTGAGAAACAGATAGGAGACTAGTGTGAGCAGAGAGGAGTGAACAAAAGAGAAATGGAGAAAAAGTCAGAAAAGTAAGTGTGAAGACCTGGGTTTTCAGTCCTGTTAACACTTATAACAAAAGGTTCCATGGGACCTTAAAGGTCAGCTATTCAACCAGTCCAATTTCTTCACTGAATGTAAGCTCCTCACATTCAACAGAAACATGAATCTCTTCTGCAACACTTCTACTTTCCAATTTCTTTAAGTATATTTAATAATAATGGTCATTAACATTCATAAAACTTTCAGAATATCTTCACAGTTTCTCACTGATCATCATAACAACCATGAGAAGTTAGCAGAACAAACATTACTTATCCCATTTTACAGGTGACAGGTTAAGTAACTGAGTCTCAGCCTTCTTTTTTTTTAATTCCTCACCTGAGAATATGTTTCTTTTTATTGTTTTTAGAGGAGGGGGAACATCAATGTGAGAGAGAAACATCAATCAGCTGCCTCATGTACACACCCCAACCGGGGATGGAACTGCAACCCAAGTATGTGCCCTGACCAGGAATTGATCCCGCCACCATTCAATGCACAGGGCGACACTCAACCAAATGAGCCACATCAGCCAGGGCTGAGACTCAGTCTCCTTATAGTTGAGCACTGTCCTGTGAAAAGTTACATGACCCTAATCCATTGCTTAATCTCTCTGAATTTCAGTTTTTCCCATCCGTACAATGGCGACAATTTTGTCTGCCCTTCAAGTGAGATTCCAAGATGTTTGTAGAGCATCCAAGGCACAGTACAAATTCAAGTAGTTATTATTTTTATTCCTAAACTGTTTCTCTGCGGTGCGGTGCCAGAGAGCATCCTGAAGTAGGTTCAAAGAGGGAGATTTGAATCAACTTAAAGAACTTTGTAGCAACCAATAAGGAATATAGAAAAAATACTGGGTTTGTAGTCAGAAGACCTGCTTCTGGGTCTCAACTTGCCAATTACTAGATGACTTTAGGTCACTTCACTTTGCTAAACCTCAATCTCCTCACATAAAAACAGTAACAGTAGAATCTGTCATGCCAATCACAGGGTTGTTGGGAGGATCTAATGAGATGGTGGTCTGCTTTCTTTGCACACCAAGAAACCATAGGAGTGGTTTCACACTGGCACAGGCAGTATGATCTCCAAGTACTTCGCCACGTACTTCAGCACAACCTGTGCAGAGTAAGCTAAGCCAAGCTCTACACTCAAGTGAGCTCCTGTACTTGATGGTTTTCAGAAGGCTTTTTAGTTAGCACCCCAAAAAAGACATCAAATCTCAAGGGGGCTGATTTTTGGAGCTAATGCTCCAAGAGTCACACTTACTATTTTTGTCAACAAAAGTAATCTAGTGTACCCTGGCCAGTTTTTGCTCAGCGGTCAGAGAGCTGGCCTGTAGTCCAGAGAGACCTGGGTTCAGTTCCCACTAAGGGCATGTACCTCAGTTGCAATTTGTCCCCGGCCCCGGTTGGGTCGTGCGGGTGGCAGCCACTCGATGTGTCCCTTTCACGTTGATGTTTCTCTCTCTCCCACTCTATCTGAATGAAAAATGAAAAAATGTCCTTGAGTGAGGATAAAAAAAAAGTAATCTAGTGTGACTGCCCCCAGCAGCAGCAGCTGGGGAAGGAAGGTCAGTAACAAGACTGAGTCCCTGCCTCTCTTCCGCTCCAGGCTCCTGTCATAGAGATTCTGAGTCCTGCTATGAAGTAGTAACCCACCTGAGATCTGGAGAACAGAGCAGCCAGTGCTGGGTTACTAGTAACACAACACAAAAGGGCAGGCCTGACTGTGCATGAGATTCAAAAACCAAACAATGGACAGACACACAAAGGCTAACATCTTTACTAATAAAAATGCTAGCTGACATTCACTGTCAACTGTGTTCTCAGGTGCAGTGTCACACTGCTTGCTCTGCATGCACTATCCACCTCAACTGATCCTCAGAACATCCCTATGATATAGATACTATTACCTTTTTTTTTTTTCACAAAATATTTAATTTTATTTAAAATTATTTTTCAGATTTAAAAAATTTTTATTTTAAATATCTTTACTGATGCCCGGCTGGTATGACTCAGTGGACTGAGCGAGAGGTCCTGGTTCCATTCCTGGTCAGGGCATGTACCCGGGTTGCAGGCTCAATCCCCAGTAGGGTGCATGCAGGAGGCAGCCAATTGATGTTTCGCTCACATTTATGTTTCTCTCTCTTCCCTTCCTCTCTCTCTAAAAAAATCAATAAAAACATATTTTAAATATCCTTACTGATATATAGTTCATATACAACCAACTGCACATATTTAAAGTGTACAATTCAGAAGTTTTGATATATGCATACATATACGCACCATCACCACAGTTAAGATTCTCAGTGGTCCTTTGTAATCATCCACACTTGTCCCTCCTTTGCACCCTCACCCCACCATTCCCAAACATACTGATCTGCTATTATTACCTTTTAAAATTTAGCTTAAAGCCCTGGCCGGTTTGGCTCAGCGGTTGGAGCGTTGGCCTGCGGTACAGAGAGACCCGGGTTCGGTTCCCGCTAAGGGCACGTACCTCGGTTGCAGTTTGTCCCCGGCCCTGGTTGGTCGTGCGGGTGGCAGCCACTCGATGTGTCCCTTCACATCGATGTTTCTCTCTCTCTCTCTTCCTCTCTCTCCCTCCCGCTCTATCTGAACAAAAAAAAAAAAAAAAAAATGTCCTCGGGTGAGGATTAAAAAATAAATAAAATTTAGCTTAAAGCTGGTGGAACTGATGTTTAGGACAATGAATAAACCTGCCCAAGGTCACAGAGCAAGTAACCAGTGAAGTCAGGACTCAGTCCCAGACAGTATCATACTCCCGTGTTGGTACTTTTCTGACTCTCTCATAGAGTATGCGCTTTTCAAGTTAAGGACTATGACTTCATCTCTGCATTTCCAACACCTAGCACAGAGCTTTGCATATAGTTGGGACTCAAGAAAAGTGTGCTAGACAAATGGGCTATTTCTATTTGCACAGACTAAAAGCAGAGATCTAGTTACTTGGACATATTAACCTTCTCAGTCTGGAAAGGTTTAAGTGGGAACACACGAATTAGATAGAAGACTGCTGATTGCAGAAGACTGTGCTGACTAGGAAGAGGGCTGCCAGAAGTGGGGACTCCCTAAGCAGGGAAGAAAGGCGCATGTGAAAACCAGGTGGCTACAAAGAGAAGCATGTGACAAGCCCCAAGTAGGTACCAGCAGGAACTGAATGAGAGGATGCAACAAACCTTCCTGTCATTCATTCAATAAATATAGACTGCCCAGTGGCAGGCATCATTCTAGGAGCTGAGAATGGAGCAGTGAACAAAAATTCCTACTCTCGTGGAGTTTACATTCTCATGGGAAAGATTGAAAATAAACAATATATAATTTATTATAAAATATTTAAAATGAAATAGACTGTGCTGTAAAGAAAAACAGTAGAGTAACAGAACAGAGAACTAACAATGTGATCAGGGAAGGTCTCTCTGAGGAGGTGACAATTGTGCACGAAGTGACTATCTGAGGGAATGGAGTTCCAAGCAGCAACAGCAGTTGCAAAAGCTTTGAGGCAGGAGTGTGCTGTTGCCCCTCCATAATTCTCTCACTTCAACAAAGCTGAGTGAACACTAGCGTTGGAGGTAGAGACTGCAGGTTCCTACTGAAGTGGTATAAAAGATTTCAATATTGATTTCAGGTTTTTAAAAAAGTACAAAATAAGAGCAAGTTATAAAAACTAAACAGGAAGACCTCTCATATCTGCTCATATCTTAAGAAAAGGAGGAGGAAACATTTACCATGCCCCATGCATTTTATATTGAAATCTCATTTAATCATAGGTGGGCATTATTGTCCCCATTTTGTAGATAAGGAAACTGAGGATCAATTGAGAAAGACAGAATTCCAAGCAATGCCGATGCTTTTTCCCCTACATGACAGTTTCCTAGCAAAATATTATTTTTCTTCTTTGTTTAAACTCGTGGTATTTCCTCCAAAACAGGAATTCTTAACCTGTATGTAATCCATGGAGTATCTTTAGGGGGTCTACAAACCCCCCCACCTCAAATTGAAGTAAATGTCTGTGTATATGTTTTGCTATTTAATATTTCTGGGGAGAAGATCTATGATAAGTATCATCAGCTTCTCAAAAGGGCTCTGAGAGAGAAAAAGTTAAGTCCTTCTCAGGAGTAATAGGACCTCCTGCAGCACATATTTGGTGGCTGGTCCTGGTATAAAATGTAAGGAAAGTTTAATCATCCCCTCCAGAGCTAAATGTCAACAAAAGGCCCCTGATCTGTCCAGCAAGCAACCTTGGATTCTCAGTTTTTAAATTGGAAAACAAAGAAGACAACCTGGGAAATTCTGGAGGAAATAAGAATATGCCAAAGAAAAGGAACACATACCAAGAAGCCCCTTACTTTGGAGAAAAATGTCATCTACTTCATTTTCCAGGCCCAGACCCCAACCAAAGGCAAACTTTATGACACTCTATGGAGTCCCACTATTCCCAGGACAAGAAGAGAACCTCCCCCTACCAGAGGGGCACCACTTACTCTGGCGCACCTCATACCCCACGGAACAGAAAGTTCCTTTCTGGCAAGACCAGTATCTGAGCATCTCTTAGAACGCCAAGGCAAGTGTGAGAGACAGCATGGCCTAGTAGTCTGAAGCATTAGCTTTGGAGTTACAGACAGGGGTTCCAATCCTAATTCTTTCTAGCTGTAAATGTGGGCAAGTTACATAACCTCTCTGGGCTGCAAAATGGGGATAATATCATCCAACTGAGAGGATTATTTTGCGGATTAAATGAGATAATATATGGAGAGTGGTTGGCCCAGTGCCGGGCACAAAGAGCAATCGGAGGTAATTACTGTTATTACCGTCGTTGTTGTTGCCCAGCACACACTTGCACTGCTGCACTCAGGCCGTGGGGGAGGGTCTCTGCGCTACCCCGGCGGCCCTCAACCAGCCTCAGGCCCGGGACGTCCCGAGCAGCTCTCCGCCCTCCACCCACCAAGCAGCTCCTCCTTCCTCGTGCCGAACCACCCCTCTCCCAGACCTCAAAGGAGGACCCTTTTCCAATTGCGCCCCGCGCTGGACCCCTTCCCCAGAACGTCTCTATTCTGCCCCGCCCGCCGAAGTCACACGCTCCGAGTTACCATTTTCTTGCTCTCGGTGCCACGGTTCGCCTGTCTCGACATGGTGCCGGCCGCCCCAACCCACCTCGCCACAGGCCCACTCAGCTACCCCTTCTGACAAGGTTCAACCCAGCCGCGGCCCCTTAGCCTTCCGGACTGACCAGCACCAACTCACCGCGCTTGCGCGGCCTGCCGCGAGGCACCACGGGACTCGTGGTCCGGTTGACAAGGGTAACTCTCCCCTCCCCCATAAACTACAACACCCAACAGCTCCGCTGGCAACGTCGCCCCTTAAGCGCAGCTGGACTACAACTCCCAAAGTGCTCCGCGCGCAACTACCTTGCAGAGCCTTTCTCCTCCTAGGCTGCATACTGGCCACTGGGTGGCGTCCGCACCATACGGTAATTCTGTATCATCCACACACTTCCCCCCTCCTTCCCAACCCCCAGCCCCGACTCAGATATGCTCCGCAAATTCCTCTCTCGCCGGTTTTGGTCTCGGAAAGTCCCTGTTTCCAACTAGCTTCTCGTGCTGTTGCTTCATTTCAGAGCTAGAAGATCCCAAGATGTCCCCCAAACTAGCAATGGCTCCTACGCAAATCTGGTTTCTTCACTACAAACATATTTAATGACCACCTACTATGTGTCAGGCATTTTGCTAGTGACTTTCTCTTCAGACTGTTATCTGTCCAGAAACCCCAAACGCAGCCAGCCTCTGCATCCTATCACCTGTGGCCTCGTGATGGAATGTCCAGTGTAAAGTTCAAGTCACTTTCTCCCTGCTCCCTCTCCTACAACCACCACACTGCCTGGTTTCCAAAATAGATCATCAGTGTTGGTGGCAGCCGTCCTGGGTTATAATCCCAGTTTTGCCATTTTAGGCTAGTTAATAGATCTCTCTCAGTTGTCGTGAAGACCGTTTAGCAGCGTATGCACACCACTTTAATGCAAAGTAAATGCGTATTCCCTTTTTTCTAGCCACTCTCAAAAAACACAGCCCAACAAACAAGCCCCAGAAACACCAGGGGAATGTGCCACCACACCCTCACCCATCACCCATCACCCATCACCAAGGGGAAGTCCTACAGTCCCTGACCAGAGCTCTTTGGTTTCAGCTCCAGTAATTCCTCCCTGGTTGGTCAGTTCTGAGGGGCAGGGCTGGAGTAGCTGAACACTCTTCTCACTTAGGCCTGACTCTGCAGAAGCTGCATTCTACATAGACCCTAGCCTTCACCATGACAACCAGCCTGTCCAGACTTGAGCCAGCCAGTCTGGGGAAGACTGGGGGGCTAGGCTGCTCAGGCTGAAAGTTAGCACCCAGAATTCTCCTGGTCTCTCCCTCAGGGTGCAAGACAAATCATTATTATACCCTGTTCCCTGTGGCACAGACATTCTGGGGCCTCCCTAGAGGCAGTGCCCCTTGACACTCCCCCCTGTGTCAGTGCCTAGGGGAGATAGCCAAGGGCTGAGAATTCTGGGAAGAAACATGGGGGTTGGGGGTGGAGAAAGCAAGGGTCAGCTAGCCCCCAGAGACCAGCACAGCCAGAGAGGAGCATCCTACATTCCCAGGAGAGAGGACAGCTGAGGTGAAAGCTGCAGTTGGCTGGCCTGTCTGTTGGTCTGGGCTCCTCCCTGCCGGCTGCCTTTGGCTGCCCACAGAAACCTGAGTCACAGTCACGGCCAGCAGCCCAACCCCACCCAGCCTGCTGTCAAGCAGCGAGGCTCTGGAGAGACGGGAGGTGGAGCCTCGTGTGTGTGTGTGTGTGTGTGTGTGTGTGTGTGTGTGTGTGAGAGAGAGAGAGAGAGAGAGAGAGAGAGAGAGAGATTGATTCCTCCTCTTGGTGTCTTTTTCTTTGGGACTCTTAGAAGTCATTAGTCCTGAATTAAGGGTGAGGTGAGGTCCATCTCAGGCTGATCTATAGGGTCTCTTCCTGGCTTACATGGGAATTTAAAGGCTCTTTATAAGCCCTGGCCAGGTAAATCAGTTGGTTATGGTGTGTTGTTCCAATAGGCCAATGTTGTGGGTTCAATCCCCAGTTAGGACACATACAAGAATCAACCATTGAATGAATAAATGAGTGGAACAACAAATTGACATTTATCTCCCTCTCTCCTTTCCTCTCTCTCTAAAGTAAATTTTTTAAAAAGATTTTTTAACATAATAAAGACTCCTTAGACAGCTACTCCCAGGGCTCAAAGTACAGCTCCCACCATTTTCCTAAATCAATTCCTCTCCACCACCCCTCAGGGCCAGGACATTTAGGAACACCAGGCACTCCCCCACACCCTGATCTTCTTCTCCCTAAAAAAGAACACAGCAAGGACAATTTCCCATCCCTAACAGGGGCTTTAGACAAAGACCTCTTCCCAGGAACCCAAAAGTTTGAACCTATTTAGTCTTGGATCTGAGTTTCTCCCCCTCCAGTCCCTCTCTGTTCTTCTGCTCCCCAAGAGCTGGAGGGAGGGAGGCCTTATTGTAGTTGGTGTCATCAACACCCTTGAGGACATTCTCCACCCTCAGCACCAGGGAGTGGGCCCTAGAGGCTATGGGTCCCCAGGAAAGCAGTATGGGTTGGAGACCTCTTCATGCAGTAGTACCTTGGAGATCAAGTAGGAGAATCTGGTGACTGTTCTCTGCTGTCCCTACCCCACCATGAGGCCCCTTCCACATCCTGCTTTGTGGGTGTGAAGGCAGCCTCCAGGGCCTTAGTCCTGATTCATACTCCTGTGGTGTCAAATCTCCCAGTGATTTCCTTCACCCTTTCATCAGATTCATCTTGAACCCTACCTCACCAAACCTAGGAGGTTGTACAAACTCCCGCCCTCCCTTTAAAAAGATCGGAAAGGGGACATATTTCTGATCTCCATTCAGTGACCTGCCCCCTAGCCCAGCCTGTGGTGAGACTAACGTCTTGTTCATGCCTGTTTCCCTGGAGGGGAGAGCACTGCCCGGGGTGGTAGGGCAGGCACTGGAGAGGCGACAGAGTTCCCTGCCCTTCATCTAAGATGTCAGGGCATTCTGTTGGAGCTTTAGCTCTGGATGTTGCAAGTGCCCTCACTTGCTTCTTCTCCGGGATGTTTAATATTTGGGGGGCCATGTGGGGGCCCTCAGGCACTGTCACTCAGGCCCAAACTCAGAGAGATGCCCATTCTAAACACTCGCAGTGGCTGAGGCCTGGGATCTGCCAGAGATCCTGGTCAGTTAGGGGGAGAATGGAGAGAAGTCCATCTGTCTCTTCTGACTGCAGCAATCACAGGACACGGGTGCTCTCCCAGCTCCATCCTCCCAGTACTCACTATGGACCCCTCAGCGTGCAGGAAGCCACACCACCAGCATCTTGTGAGGGGGTGCAGGTGTCCCTACCCTCAATCTAGGGAAGGGTTCCTCAACCTTGGCACCATTGATGTTTTGAGTCCTGATGGTTCTTTCTTTGGGGATAGTCCTGTGCATTGTAAGATGTTACATAGCATCCCTAGCAACTAAGCACTGGATTTCAGTAATACCCCCAGTGATAATCAAAAGTGCATCTAGGACATAGATAACAAAGCTGGGGACAGGGCAGGGAGGGAGAGGGAGGGGGAATGAGTGGGAGGGGGAGGAGAAACATCTGTAACAAAAATAAATTAATTAATTTAAAAAATAAATAAATAAATAAATAAAGGATCGCTCTGGGAAAAAAGTGCATCTAAACATTGCTGAATGACCCCTAGGGGGCTAAACTGCCTCTGGTTGAGAATCACTGAAGGCTACATTGCCTCTTTGCAGCCAGCTCCACAAAGTCAATCTCAGATCATTAGACATGACAGAGGATTTCTAGTTCTATAGCACTGCTCACCCTTCCCCTTCTGAAGAATCTTCAGCAGCTCTCCATGATCTACATTATGTAGATTGTGATGTCAACTGGCATTCCAATCCATCCCTGGCCTAGCTTTTCATTTGCAGCTACCATTTCCTCCTTCACTAATCTCGAGCTCTCGCCAATGAGGTATCTCACTACTCCCACATATGTCTTTGTCCTTGCAGTCAGCTCTAGATCAGAGGTGGGTATGGGGGAAGATCCATGGCAGAGGGCTCTCGCCCTACTGGGTTCTGTTCATGAATTCTCCTGAATCTAGTCAGTGCCTGGCTCAGGGTGGGCCTGTTCAGTTCTGGAAGATGCAGGCCTTGAGGCCTCTCTGACCTCACAAAGGACAGTCTCCATCATCCACATGGTTCCCTCACCCTCACCCTGCAGATGGGATGACTGACAACAAAGATGGAGGGTCTGCTCCTCATCATAATTTGCTTTTACTTTTGAAGCCCCATCATTATTATCATGCCTGTTGATTAAGCGTTTCCTATATGCCAGGCTCTATGCTAAGCACTTAATTTGTGTTACAATATTTAACCTTTACAACAACCCTATGATACCTCATGGTACCATTATTTTCCTGACTTTATAGGTGAGCAAACTGGGTTTCAGAAAAGTGAAGACACTAGTTTAAGGTTACCAGCTCCACCTGCAAGCCTTCTATCATCCTCTTCTAAAGATTTTGGGGCTAGAGGAGGAATATTCTTTCCCCAGCCCCTCCCCAGAGGGTTCAGTCCCCCAGCTACTCACTCCTCCCAGGTTGCCTGAGACCCAGATCCCTTTATTCTCCAACCTCTTTCTTGAAATGGTTGCTCTTTGGAGCTGCTCAAAGAGGAGACACTGGCGGGAACGGGGAGCAGGAAGGTAACGTCTCACTGGGCCTAATCTCTGGACAATGGAGAAGTGGAGAACTGACCTAGAGGTCAGGACAAAGGGCAGGGCTGGGGTGGGCAGGCCCAGTTGCACCTCCTCCTTCCTCTGTCAATCTCTGCAGCACCACCATCATCGATCCATCTTCCCAGCAAGCTCCCCCTTCTCTGCCAGGGCTGTGCCTGACTTGGCTGGAAGCCCACCTCAGCTGGCACTAACAAGGAATTGGGGGACCCACTCCAGAGGGCTGGGAAGAAGGGTTTCTTGGGGGAGGGGAGTTAGAGGGGCTTAGTCCCTCCTTCAACAGACCACAGGAGAGAAAATTCTTCGGAAGAGACCGAAGGGGTCATCTGATGGCGGTGGGGAGGGTCTGGGCCAGGACCACCCAGTTTGGAGCTGGGAGGGACCAAGCAGATTAAAGACCTGGGTGAAGCAGCGGTGCAGGCCTGTAATTACCCAAGAGGAGCAGGGACGACACCAACTGTAGGATGCTGGAGGAAGGGCGGTTGCAAGGCTCCCGAGCCTCTCCCTATCCCAGCCATGACCAGGGGAGAGAAAGCCTAGCCCTTTTAGGGGTATACATGTGACCTTCCTTCAGTCTTCCCACGCTCCCCAGGTGAATTTTATTTGAGGTGGGTTTGGGAGAGAATTTAGAGTTGAAGCTACCGCCAAGGCCCCAGAGCCGGTGCTCCCAGGCTCCAGGGTGGGATTGGGGGCTCCTAGCCCCGCTCCCCCCACTTCCCCCAGAACTGGTGGCGGGTGAGTCACCAGAGCGCTCCCTACATAGTCCTCTCGCGCGGCGGCGCGTACCAATGCACTGCCGCAGGGGAGGCAGCTCGATGGTGGTCTTCCCAGAGCCTTAGTGGCCCCTCAGCCGCGACCACAGGAGAGGCTACGGAGGCTTGAGGCCCGGCGGTCCAGGGTGGGGTCGAGGCGGGCGGGACGGGCGCGCGGCGGCTCGATCCCTGGGCACTGCGGGGGTGACTCTCCCCGCGTCGCACTTGGTACATGCCAGCGAAGAGGCCAGGCCCAGCCCGGGCGGTACAATAGGGTTGGGCCGCAGCCGGGACTGGGCCGGCGCCGGGCAGGGAGCAGGGTCGCAGCCGGAGCCGTCAGACTCTGGGCAGCCGGCAACTGAGCCTCGCAGATCACCAGCCGAGCCAGCCTCTACCTTCCCCGGAGCGCCCCCCACTCGGAGTCGTTGCCCGCCTGGGCGGGCTGGGCGTGATGCGCCGCGGGACCCCTGTCCTGGCCGCTGGCCGCCGCCGCCGCCGCCGCTGAGACTCCCCCCAAGACACCCCAGTGACGCTGCAGCCATGGAGAGCGGCCCACTTGCCGAGCCGGGTGCCGGCGCACCCCCAGGTATGCCGGGAGCCATGCAGAGGCGAGATGGGGGGCAGGTCGAGGAGCCTCGGGGGAGCCGAGGACGAGGCTGGCCCGCTGGGCGGGGACCCCTCCCCCGCCGCGCCCTGTGACCACTTGAAGTTTAAAAATAAAGGGCTCTGCGGTAGCGGCGACTTGGAGCCACTAATGCATCTTCTGACAGCTACCCCTTCCCCAACCTGGGAGCTGGGGCGCATTGGGTGGCGGGATCCGCGAGGACCCCGCTCCAGAGTTGTCGGGTGACCCTTCCGCCCCAGCCAGTGCCACCTCGACTTCCCCGCCCTCACCCCCCTTCCCATCCACCCAGGCCCTGAAGATCCTCTTCTACTGAACCAGGGCGTCTGTCCTTCCTAACCCCAGTCGGCACGTGTGACCCCAGCCTGAATATGTGTATTTGGGGGTCCAGATTCTCAGGCCTGGAACCCTGCATACCGAAGCTTAGGCGCCGGCCTCCCCCACGCCCAGGCCGGGGCTCAGACCTCACCCCCACCCCATCCCTCCAGCTGCCGCGCAAAGGGCCTGTTGCTGCTGCGGGCGGGTGGAGGGGAGGGGAGGGAAGGGGGAGGTCTCTAGCGGCGGCTGCCAAGTAACCCGCCGGATAAAGGCGAGGGGGAGGGGGAGGCAGCATTGTTTGGGGCGAAGGCGGGAGCTGGGGAGTGGGTCGACTCCCTTGCAGCCTGGCCTACTCCGGAGCCCACCCAACCCGATTTGGGGAGGAAGAGGACAGAAATAAATCAGCTTATCCTGTTCGTCCTCTTTCCCAGCCTCTCTGGGCCTGAATCTTTCCTTGGAGAATGAAGTGAAGGCTCCAGGCCAGCACTCCAGCGACCTGCCACATCATTCTTCAGCCTGAGACTTTAGATACATATCCCCTTATACGTAGACACACACACACACTCCCTCGCTCTCGTTCTTGGTCTCTTTCTTTCTCTCTCTCTCCAGGCCCCAGACCATCAAAGCTCTCCCTCCCCTCACCCCACCAACCACCAGCGCCCAGGACTTCTGCAAATCCCATTCGGATCTGGGAGCAGCTGATGAGGGGGGTGGGGACAGATTTCTGGTTGGGCCTGGTGTTGGAGGGAGGGATTTCTCATTCTTTTTCTTCCTGGAAGGGCAGGGAAGAGCATGATTACTGAGGACCCATGTTCTGTTCCCACTGACTCAGGGAGGAGGTGGCTCCATCCCCACACCTCCATAGAGTCCTAGAGCCTAATCCTCATGGCCACCTCCCTGGCCCCTGGGGCGTGGGCCCAGGATGAAACAGTGTCTGTGAGTGCGAGAGCCCAGGACAAGGTGGAGCGGCTTGGCTGTGGGTGAGCACCTCCCCATGCCAGCGTGGGTGCTCTGAGGGTACCCTGTAGGTGTGGAAGCTGGAGGAAGCAGAGGGGGGGAGGCTATTAGACTGGTGTGGTTCAGAAGGTCTGTAGGCTGTGCTGAAAGGGTGCTTGGGTCTGTCTTGGCTCTGCTGAGCCTGATAGGGGACAACAAGGGAGACGTTGGGTCCATCCCATCTGGTTACTGGCCCTCTGCACCTGAGAGTTCCCAGCACTGGTGTGTATGTCATGGCCTGAGTGAGGTCATGGCCTGAGTGATGGTGGTGACTAGGCCGTAAATGAGGTGAGGGCCTGAGTTGCTAGCTACTTTATAATTAGGGTACTTCAGTGGGATGCCTGGATTGAGTATGGGGGTATGGGTGGGATGCTTGACTACTAGGAAGCCTGCATGGGGCCTGTATATGGGGTTCTAGTTGGGAAGATTATTCTATATACAAGGGTCTGGATGGAATAACATGAGAACCTGGATCATAATGTTGCCTATTCCTTACACAGAGAGAAGTCAAAGTAGTAGAGGCCCCCTCTGAGCCAAAGACTTCCTAGGAATAAAGGTCCTGCCCACTACAAGTGCCCTGTGAGAATCCGAGGCATGGTTCTGAGACTGAGTGCCCGTGACATGATCCCTGCCCTCTTTGAGTTCCTTTTGCACACGGAGCATTAACAGGAGGCAGCATAGGGTAGGGGACAAGTGTGGCACCCGCCTTTGGGCCAGAAGACCAGGGTGGAAATCCCAGCGAGCCATTTACTGGCAACTGGACCGGAGCAACTGACTGACTTTCTCCAGATACAGTTTATGCCCCTGAAAAATGGAGGCTGTTGTCAGTCTTGGAGGAGTTAGAGTGAAGGTTAGAGATGAGGTATCTAAAGGACCCTGGCACACAGACACCCTCAGGACAGTGTTATTGCCATTATTGTGGTCATGCTCACTGGAACTGGTGCCAGCAGGGAGATATGGGATACATATGGGGAGGAGAGGGCAGGAATTGGAAGCTAGTTTGCTTAAGAGTATAAACTGGAGTAAAAGAGTTTAAGTCTCCACTTTATAACTTATTACTGTGTGACCTCAGGGAGGTTGCTTAACCTACGTCTTAAGTTTTCCCATCCATAACGTGAGCATAATGTTAGAAATTATTTCATGGAGACATTAGGGTCATTAAATTAGATGAACACCTAAAACAGTTAGGCTAGGCCCTGGCACATAGTTAGTGCTCAATAAACACTAGCTCTTTGTTTTTGTCAATTTTATTTTTAATTTTGTCAGAGGCCTGAGGAAGAGATGTGATTAATTAGAGGTGTGATTAATTCGCGAGGTAAATGTGGGACAGGGCAAGGAGGGGTACAACTTCTAGACAGACATGAGCCAGGGTGTAATGGCGCAGTGGGAGTAGGAGAGGACACAGGAGATGGGTGCAGCCAGCCAGCCAGCACACCCATGCTTGCCATGGGCCAGCTCACTGCTGGCTGTGCAGACAGCAGAGAAGTGGATCAGACAGCTACCCTCAGGGAACTGCTGGCCCAGTGGGGAGCACGTGTTCACTGCAGGGAAACCCAGGTATAACAGTGATCCAGTGATCAGAGGGCTCCACTTGTGGAAGGCTTCACAGAGGAGGAGGCATCTGAGCTGGACCTGAAAGGATGAGTAGAAATTGGTGAGGCTGGCACAATGGTCCACATCTCTGCATACAGTGTCCAGCCTGGCCAGCACCTCCCACCGACAGCTTCCTCCCTAAATGGGCTGGTGAGCCCAGTAATGAGGCCTCTAATGAGACCCTAATGCGCAGTCATGTATATGCAAACGAGGAGGAAATGGCACTAAGCCAGTTCACCACCTGCTTCCCCTTCAGGATGGGCATCAGTCAGTCGTTGGTGCAGCAGGGCTGAGGGAGTGGAGAAAGGAGCGGAAAGCAGGGCCCAGACTAGAAGTGGTGGCACTTGAGGGCAGTCAGGGCTCAGGTCTGATCTCGGCTGGAAGTTAGGCCACAAGCAGCTGGGAGCCATGGCCTTGGGTCCCCGCTGGGCCTTGGGGCCAGTAAGAGAGCCAAGGAGCCAGGCCCAGATAATGCAGCTTTGTTGACAGCGGCAGCTCTGCCTGGCACTCCGGGGCACAGCGGTTTCTCCATCCCCTCTCAGCTGCAGCACTGTCCTGAGGGGAGCAGAGAGCATGGTAGGGGTTAGAGAGCATGGTATCACTGCCCCCATCAGCACTCCTTGCCATTTGTAACAGCAGATGTGGACCAGGAATAGACTCCCTGGTGAACCAACTTATTTCCCACTCCTATCTATTAAGGGCCTTTGCACCAGGCACAGTGCTCAGCATGTCACATGCATTGTCTCATTGGATCCTCAAAACGTAAGTAGAGACTAGTATTATCCCCATTTTACAGATGAGGCTCAGAGAAGCAAAGTCACTTGCCTAAATCTACACAACTAGGAACTAGCAGGGGCAGGATTTGAACTTAGGTCTATCTGACTCTAAAGCCTGTACACCAAACCTCTATGCTGAATTATCATGGCCAAGCCACCTGGTGAGTCTAACCCACATCCATTGCACGGCTGGTCTTCTGTGGGCATCTTGGTCTTGGGGACCCTATGATCTTTTTTCTCTGGCAGGCAGAGGTAGAGCATGTGCCTCCCCTCTTCCCCCCACCCCCTGCCAAGTTGGAGTCTGAACAAGTCGGACCAGGAGGAGGTCTTGGCTCCAGGTAGTGTTGACAGTCCAGCCAATGGGCCATCCTCAGGCCTTGGCCTGAGGCTGGGCCTCTGCCCTCAGCATCTAGGCCTCAGTGTGGGCAGCCCTGCCCCCGCGGAGGGAGGGCCATGGTGGAGCTTGAACTGCAGGGATGGGGTCATTTCCTGCCGCCTAAAATAACAGGAAGTGGGTGCTCCTGATTGGAGGCTGGGAACAATGGCCGCCAACCCTCCCTCAAACCCTCCCGGCAGCTCCTTCAGATCTGCCGTCTCAGTTGGGTTCCCCGCTTCATCATCCACAGAGGCTGGTGGCTGGGCCCCAGTGCCCTGCCATGGGTCTGTGGCCTAGGTTCTGAGGACTGCTGGAGCAGGCTGGCTTAGCCGGAAGTAATACTGCCCCCTAAGGGCCCCCTTTGTCCCAGCCCCACAGTCAGGCATCCCCCAGGGTTTGTCCTTCCTGCCTACCCCTCATCCTCCCGGCAGATCTCTCCAGAAGGGGAAGCCCCAGAAGTTGCCCCTTAGGGTAGCAGAGTGAAGTTACAAACTGTTAAACTGATTCGTGTCCAAACTCCAGCTTTGTTACTCACCAGCTGTGTGACTTAAGCAAGTGTCTTAGTCTCTCTGAATGTATGTCCGCATCTGTAAAATGGGGTCATAGTATCTACCTCATAGGATTGTGGTGAAGATGAAGTGGACTGATTGATGTGTTTAAAGTGTCCAGTTGTAACCGACACAGCCTTAGTTGTTGCTGCTGTTAACTGGACTTTCCCTGGGCCCAGGGGGCAAGGCAGAAGTGACCTGCATGAGGTTGTATAAATATACAGGGTACATTGTGTCTCTGAGTGCTGTGTGGGTGTCTCTGAGGCACACAGAGGGAATCCCTGGCTCCGAGTGTGTGTGTAAGAGAGAGAGAGGTTGAGGGAGATGTGTCTTGTCTCTTGCCATTGTGTGGGCTCTGTCCACATGGGGTCTCTCTCTCTCTCTGTGCTGTGTACTCTGTCTCTGTATCTTTGCCCCTTTGTTGGCCTCACTGTATTCACTTGTCTGGTCCAGTGCTACCACCTAAGGAGGTTCTGTGAGAGTCAGGAGGGCTCTGGCTAGAGGTGCTGATCTCTGTCCCAGCTCCTCTCTCTGCCTCATCATGCTTCTGCCTCACCATACTCCCTGCTCAGGGGTGCTGTCTGTGCACCAACTCTCCCTGGACTCCCTCACTCTGCCCCCTGCAGGAGGGCCACTCTCCCCCACCCTCTGCCCTGGTGCCTCACTTCCTGCCTCCTGGTGGCCAGCCTAGGCAGGAGCCTGCCTTCCCTGCATTCTTGCACTGTGAGCTCAGTGCCTGCGGGCCCCACCTGCACCCTTCACCATCATGAGGGAAACCTCCCTGGGGAACCACCACATCATTTCCTTCTTTAAAGAATAGGCAGAAGCCTTGGGGAGGAGTGTTGCCTGTCCAAAACAGTGTGACATAAGGGTTTTGTCATCACACAGCCTTGGGTTCATATCCTGCCTCTGATACTGACATGAGCAATTCACTTAATCTGCCTACGTAAGGTTCTTACCTGCAAATCGCGGGCCATCCTTAGTACTTTCCCTTTAGGGTTGTCATAAGAATTAAATGAGATGAGGGCAAGTGCCTAGTATATGGTAGGGCTTCAATAAATTAGCTGGATTCCCTTCCTGGGCTTAGGAGCTGGCAGGGCATACACAGGGCTCTGATATGATCAAGATGTTTAGAAAGGCTAAACTTTGGAGCAGCTTAGAGTTTGACTATGTACTGGCTAAGTAGCTTTCCACAATCCATTCGTCCGTCTGTCCATCCATCCATCCATCCATCCACCCTCCCAGGTGTTCAGTAAACAGACATAGAGCTCCTACTCTGTGCCGGGCAGGTACTATATAAGGCCCTGGGGCTGCAAGAAGGATTAAGACCCAGTCTCTTCTCTCCATGAGCTCTCACACTGGCAGGGAGGCAAACAGAAAAGCCAGGCTGAGTTATCAGTGCTGGGAATATCTGGCCGAGCAGCAATTATTGGGGTAGGAGGAGGGAGGGACAAGAGGAAAGGACTGCCAGCTCCCAGAGGGTGGGGAAGGTGAGTAGAATGACAGGTCCTCTGAGAGACTTGGCCTGAATCTTTCTGCAGACCCCAGGTACAGAGACCCCTTGGGACTCTTGAGAAGACAAGACTCAGCTCCTCCACCTCTGCCCTGCTAATGCTCTTTGTGCCAAGAAATCAATACAAACTATCTGTCTCTTATCCAGTTCTTAACAAACACTTCTGGTAGATATCACTGTAGCAAAATAAAACTAACAGTGGCTAAAACCTTGTATTTTGACACAAACCAAAAATAAAATGAAGGATCACATTTCAGGATTGAAGATGGGAATCGCCAGAAATTAGCTTAATCATACTGTATAGATAATTCACCAAGGAATTAATTTGGTGTAATATAATTTGTTCCAGATAACACTGTCCCAATGACATTTCGTTAGGGCTGGCATAATTCTGAGGAAAATATTTGTATTTCAGGTCAATAGTCCACCAGGTCCAAAAAAGAGTTCCAAAAGTCTTGTTTGCCTGTCGAGAAGTCTTTCTTGTGCTGCTGGAGTAAACACTTGTTATTAACTTCTACCTGAGTGCCTTAGTCCAGGAAGCCGCCCCAACTCAGCTGAGATGGAATTGCTTGTTGTTTTGCTTTCCTTCAAGAGTTCATTCCTTTGCAATAAATTGCCATGTAGATGTACCTTTTGTTAGAGTGAAAATCTTTATACACCTGCTGAAGGCAAGGGTGTCTTCCAATACAGCCCTTGATTCTCTTTCACCAGCATTTCGTGACTGTCTTCATGTCCTTGGCAGCGCGGTGTCTGCTGGTGAGGCAGCAGTGAGCAAAGCAGACATGGCCCAGCCCTTATAGGGCTTCCTCACAACCTAGGGGAGGCTGTCAACTAAAACAGAACCACACGAGGAAGTTTAAAATTGCAAGGGTCACAGTGCTCCAAACAAGAGGTACACGAAGCCATGCCTGTATATGATAAGGGACTTCATCCCGATCAGAGGACCTAGGGAAGCCTTCCCTGAGGAAATGATGACTGAGCTAGGTAGGACATGCAGGTTAAATGGGAGTTATCTAAGAAAAGAGGAGGAAGAGCATGTGCAAAGGCCCCATGGCTACAGGGAGCATGGCTAGTTATCAGATGAAAAGGTCAGTATGGCTAGAGTGCAGAGAGTAAGTGGGTAGGTGACATGGAGAGGAGATGCAAAAGGTAGGGGGCGGCTGGGGATAGGGACTTCAAACTATGCCAGACTTGCAGCTTGGGTTCAAGAATTTTATCTTGATCTTCAGAGCAATGGGTTCAAGAATTTTATCTTGATCTCCAGAGCAATAGGAAGCACTGGGAGGTTTCAGGTGGCAAAGAGGACCACGATCAGATTCACATTGGAAACAATTGCTCTGGCTGCTCCCTGGACAGCAGAGTGAGAATGGGTGTGGGGAGAGCCATGGGAGGACTTTGCAGTCATCCACGTAAGAGACGCTGATGATCTCTGCCAGGGTGGAGTTCATTGATTTATTCATTCAACAGATAGTTGTGGAGTGCCTGTGTGCCAGCATCTGTTGCCTTAGATACAGAACGGCTAACAATATAGACAAAAATGCGTTCCCTCCTGGAGATTATCTCCTGCCAGTGGGAGAGAGTGTTAAAATGGGGTTAATGCTTGTGGAGAAAAACGGAGTGGGAAAGAAGAAAATACAGATGGGGAAGGGAGGGAGACGTCAACTGCAGTTTGTCATTTTAAATAGGGGGTCAAGGAAGGCCTCATTGAGGAGTGACATTCAAGTAAAGGCCTGAAGGAAGTGAGGGAGTGAGACATACATAATCGGGGGCAGGGAATTCCTGGCAGAGGGAACGGCAAGTGCAGAGCCCTGAGGCAGGAGCGTGCCTGGCACATTTAAGGAACAGTGGTTGGCATAGACTGAGGGGGGCACAGCGGAGGAGGAGATGGGGCCTAATAGATAATGGGCTGGAGAGGGAAGATCCCGAAGGGCTTTGGAGGCCATGTGATGCCTTTGAGTTTCCCCCTGGGAGATGGGGCATCTTTGGAGGATTTTGTCCACATTTTTTTAATTTTTATTTTATTTTTAAATATTTTTTTTTCTTTATTGATTTTAGAAAGAGAGGAAGGGAAAGGAAGAGATAGAAACATCGATGAGAGATAACATTGATTGGCCACCTTCTACGTGCCCCCCACTGGGGATTTGGCCCACAACCTGGGCATGTGCCCTGACTGGGAATCAAAGCGGTGACCTCTTGGTGCATGGGTCGATGCTCAACCACTGAGCCACACCGGCCGGGCAGAGGAGTGATTTAATCTGACTTTTTTTTTAAACAGAATCAATCACTTGCTGCTGTGTTGAGAAAAGACCAAGGGGAACAGAGAATGGGGGGGGGGGGGGTCTTTTATAAGAGGATGGTAGTGACTGAACCAAGATGTTAGAAGTAAAAATTATTGGTGTCAGAATATATTTTGCACATTGAGCCAAAAAGATTTATTGAGAGATTAGAAGTGGGGTATGAGATAAAAAAAAAGATTCTAAAATGACTCCAAGGGTTTTGGCCTGAGAAACTGGAAGGACAGGGTTGCCATTGACTGAGATGGGGAAAACTAGGGGAGGAGCAGCATTGGGGGGCATGGAATATCAGGAACTCGGTTCTGGATGTGTTAAATTTGGGGTGTCCATGAGACACCCAGGTGTATCAAGTAGGGAGCTGCATGAGTGAAACTGGAACTTGAGGGAGAGGTCGGGGCTAGAGAAACAAATTTGGTTGTCATCAGCAAAGTGGTAGTATTTAAAGCCATGAGTCTGGATGAGATCACCGAGGAAATGCGTGTAGACAGAAAAGAGGTGAGGTCCTCCACTGAGCCCCGGGGCACTCAGTGCTGAGAGGTGAGCAAGTTAAGGAGGGATCAACAAAGAAGTCTGAAGAGTCACAGTCAGCAAGGTAGAAGGCAAACCAGGAGAGTGTGTTGTCTTGAAAGCTAAGTCAAGAAAGTGTTCAAGGAGCACCAAGGGATCAGCTGTGTCAGAGGTAGCTGATAGGTTAGCAAGACAAGGACTGAGTAATGGCTGCTGGATTGAACAACATGGAGGTCCCTGGTGACCTTGAGGAGAGCAGTGTCATGGAGCAATGGGAGTGGAGTCCTGACCCACATGGGTTCTCGTGGCAGAGATGGGAAGAAGTGGACAGATTCTATCCGGCAGGTACCAGGCATGATGTACCTACTCACCATTGCTCTCAACAACTTGCTGAGGAAACTGAGGTTCAGCCAGGTTCAGGGCTTGCCCAAGGTCCCACAGCAGAGCTAGGATTCCCCACTCAGGCCTGTACCGAAGCCCAAGACCTTTCTACTCCGCTGCATCTGACGCTCAGGTACAGGTCTTTCAAGACCTTTCTCTCTTGCTCCTCCCAGGTTCCCTTGACACAGCTCGTCAGGACCTAGTTGGAGATTCAGTGTCTTGCCTTGTGGGTGTGATTTGCCTATGTCTAGACAAATATTTGCCTACGCATTTTCCTTGCAACACCTGCAGCATGCACAGGTGCTAGGAGATTGGCAACATCCGGCCTCACCCTCAGCCTTCAAACTTAGTACTTACATGCCTAGGCCCAAACAGTTCCAAATTCAAATGCTGCCATGTACGAGATCTGTGACCCTGGCAAATGTACTCAGTGGGGTAAGCTTTGATCATCTCATCTGCATGATGGGGATCAGAATCTCTGCCTCTCAGAGTTCATATGAAGATGCAGAATGGGGATACGAAGGGTATGTAGTAAGCACTCACTGAATAGCTCAGCTCCTGGTATGTAGTAAGCACTCACTGAATAGCTGCCACTACAGTAAGTCTTCAGTGCCATCAGTAGGCCCTGTAACTCTAAGTGAAACAACATCTAATGAAAGCAGTTTTGCCATAGGCTAATTGATATGAACAAGAGTTAAGCTCCTGCGGTATCTCATCAACGTTATAACAAAATGATGTTGTATGAAACCTCATTCCAGGACCAGCTGTAGCTTTATTGTTGATTGGAGTTGGAAAGGAGTTTGCAGGTGGCAGGAAAATAGACCAGCAGTGACCAGGTGGCCTTCTGGAGCTGGCATGGGGAGAGCTGGGTCGACTGGCATGCAGTCTAGGAGCTCTCGGGGACACAGAGCCTCTGCTGAGGCTCCTGCCTGGAGCCCAGGAAGCTAGAAGGGAAGGAATGGGGGGGGGGGGGATAGTGTGGGCCTTACATAATTTCATTGTGTAACATGTGTTATCTCATACTGCCTTAAACAGAGGCAGGCCGGTGTAATGAGTAAGCGCATGGATTCTGGTGACAGATGCTGGGTTCAAGTCCAGCCTCCATCGCTTACCAGCTGAGTGACCTCAAATCACTTTACTCAATGTCTCCTTGCTTTACTTTCCTCATCTGTATGAAAGAGATATTTATAGTGCCTCCTTCATAAGTATCGTCAGTGAGGATTAAACTATGTGTAAAGTGCTTTCAATTTAGGAAGCTCTCAAGAAATATATAACTCTTAGTGGTTATTGTTACCACTAACACTCCTCACAGTCCTCACAGTGAGGTGGGTACTGTCTGCGTTTTATAGAAGAGGAGCTGTGGCGCAGAGAGGGTCTGGAACTAGCCCGAGGTCATACCGACAGTGGGGAAGCCGGAATTCACATTCAAACAGTGTGCTTTCGGAGGCCCTACTCAACCACTGGGCACCTGTCTCCCTGAAAAAGGTACCCAGTCCCAAAGGTGATGTTTTGTGAGTCCCTGCACATACATTGTCACCCATAGGGATGGGGAATTTGTCACCTCCTGAGAGGGCTAGAGTTCCCAGAGCAGAGGACCTAGTATCGTGGAGGCACCTTATAGGAACAAACGGTACTTCCCTAGATGCACCTTCCCTTGGACCCTGGCCCTGCTCCCTAAGCCCAGGTCGGTGGCTGTGTCCCAACTGGTCCCTTCAGTGCCCAGAGTAGCAGCAGATGGCACTAAGGCTCAACATGTAGAGACTTCTCTTTGGGAGCTCTGTAAGACCCACAGGGGCAGGGAGGGAAGTGCTGTTTCCTGGCACATTAATTGTGCCAGGCACTTTACTCACATCCCTGCTAGCTCGGGATCATTTTACAGATTTGAAAACTAAGGCTTAGAGAAATTGACTCGCTTGCCCAAGGTTACCTGCCAGGGAAGCAGGCCTTTCCTTCTTGTCTTGGAGTATTGACATCTGAATTGGGCGCTCATCTGACTGACACCAAGACCTATCTTTCAGCTGCCCCATAGGGCACATGTACTCACATGTATGCATATGCTGGTACATACCAAGTCATGTGGCCTCCTGCCTTGACTCTTTGGTATCTTTTACAGGGCCCCTGAAATACTGATGTCTTAAAAGAAGAAATCTGAGCACCTGGCTGGGGTGGCTCAGTGGTTGAGCATCAACCCATACACCAAGAGGTCACTGGTTCAATTCCGGATCAAGGCACATGCCCAGGTTGTGGGCCCAAACGCCAGTGAGGGGCAGGCAGGAGGTGGCCAATTGATGTTCATCGATGTTTATATCTCTCTCTCCCTCTCCCTTCCTCTCTCTCTCTCTAAAAAAAAAAAAGAAGTGCCCTGGCCGATTTGGCTCAGCGGTTGGAGCATCGGCCTGCAGTACAGAGAGACCCAGATTTGGTTCCCGCTAAGGGCGCGTACCTCGGTTGCAGTTTGTCCCCGGCCCTGGTTGAGTCGTGTGGGTGGCAACCACTCAATGTGTCCCTTTCACGTCGATGTTTCTCTCTCTCTCTCTTCCTCTCTCTCCCTCCCACTCTGTCTGAAGAAAAAATGGAAAAATGTCCTCGGGTGAGGATAAAAAAAAAAAAGAAGCAGCAGCAGCAATCTGAGGGTGCTAGGAAAACAAAAGAAGGTTACGAAATGGATATAGCTGGTTGCCCGCCCAAGAGGGGATCCTACTTGTGCCCGTGCTATGTTCTTCCTTGCCAGTCCCATGTACCCAGCATTGGCACCCTCTGAGTACCAGACCTGAGTTGGGCACTGTGACCCTGAGGTAAAGCAGAAAGGTGAAGAAGGCAGACATGGAAACCAATCATTACTGTTTGGTAGATCAATAAGTACTATAAACTTTTTCTCAGTTCTTCTTTTTTCTTTAAAATTTTTATTTATTGATTTTATTTGTTTGTTTTTTATCCTCACCCAAGGACATTTTTCGCATTTATCTTCAGATAGAGCAAGAAGGAGAGAGGGAGGAAGAGAGAGAGAAACATCGATGTGAGAGAGACACATTGACTTACTGCCACCCACACAACCCTAACCGGGGCCAGGGACAAACTGCAACCGAGGTACATGCCCTTAGCAGGATCTGAACCCGGGACTCTCTGGTCCGCGGGCCAATGCTCCAACCGCTGAGCCAAACCGGCCAGGGCTTATTTATTGATTTTAGAGAGAGAGGAAGAGGGGGAGAGAGAGAGAGAGAGACATCAATTTGTTGTTTCACTCATTTATGCATTCATTTGTTGTCTTGTATGTGCCCTGACCAGGGATCGAACTCACAACCTTGGCATATCAGGACAAATCTCTAACCAACTTAGCTACCCAGCTAGGGTTTCTGTTTTTCGAACACACGCTGCTCCCTTCTGCCCCTCTGCAGATGCTCTTCTCTTTGCCAAAACCCTCTCCTTCTGGTTTCCCAGCTCGAGCTCATCCTTCAGAGCTGGGCTTATTGTTACTTCTTCAGGAAGCCCCCAAACATCAGTTAACCATGTCTGCTGTGTTACCCCCCGACATAGTACTTATTCTCTACTGTAACTGCCTGGCGCGTGGTCTGCCCTGCTAGAGGGTGAGACCATGGCTATTTTCTCACCATTATATCATTAGTATCTGGAACAGGGCCTGGTACATAGAAGGAATTCAATGAACATGTTGGGTGAATGAATGAATAAGTCAGTTGGGCAAGAGAGAAAGCTTTGAGTTAAACTGATATTGCAGATACACTGCCTGACTCTCCTCTCTTGTGTTGGTGTTCCAGCTATGGCAGCCAGGACCCCGCCAGAGCCGAGACCTTCTCCAGAAGGTGACCCCTCCCCTCCGCCACCACCGCCACCGATGTCAGCCCTGATCCCCGACACTCCCCCGGACACCCCTCCTGCCATGAAGAATGCCACTAACTCTAAGCAGCTCTCACTGGAACCAGAGAGCCCCTCAGGGCTGGTTGGGCCTAGACCAGCCCCCCAGCAGGAAGAGTCCCCTTTCTCAGAAGTGAAGATCAGGGGACCCACCCCACCAGCCACAGGCCCACGGGATTCCAGGCCTCCTCGAAGGAGCAGCCAGTCATCCCCAACGGCAGTGCCAGCCTCCGACAGCCCTTCGGCCAAGCAAGGTGTGTGTGATGTCCTGGCCCAGGCCCTTTAGCTCAGGGTCCCAGCCCTGGGTGACACCATCAGAGAGAATTTCTGCCCTAGAGGAGGTGGGGAAAGGGATGGGGTGAGGCCTGGGGTGGGGGAGTGGGCAGCTGAGGCTGGCTCTCCTTTGGAGGAGCCACTTGACCTAAATCTACTTTGTTCCCTTTACTAAGATGTGAAGAAGGCAGGAGAGAGACACAAACTGGCAAAGGAGCGGCGAGAAGAGCGGGCCAAGTACCTGGGTGAGTGTTTAGGAAACATTGTCATCTTCCTTACCATCACCATCAATGCCCTATTAATAACATTAACACTTCTGGACACTTAGTTATGTGCACTGTGCTGAGGCAGTACCTGTGTTAGCCCCGTTAATGCTCTCAGCCTAGTTTGAGGCTGAGAAACAGGCTCGGAGAGATGAAATCATTGCCTGAGCCACACAGCTCACGGAGTACCTGAGATTCAGACCTGGAGGCTCACCTTTCGATCACAGCTCACGAAAATCTGTCCAACAGGCCCCAAAGCCAGACAGGGGTCTGGCACTAAAGAGCTCATTTGTCCTTCAGTGCGGAGCGAGCATGAGGCCAGTGGGGGACCGAGGCCTCCATTCTGAGGCCTGAGCCCATTAGCAGGAAGCCCGTTAATTTGAGGGGGTCTGAGATTGGAGGCACCTCTCCACCAAGCAAGCAGGAGAAAGCCCACTCAGGGCCAGGCTAACAGGGATGGTCCCCCCTCAGCAGAGTGCCTCACACCCCTTGGGGCTCCTTTCCCACAGCAGCCAAGAAGGCAGTGTGGCTGGAGAAGGAGGAGAAGGCCAAGGCCCTTCGGGAGAAGCAGCTCCAGGAGCGCCGGCGGCGGCTGGAGGAGCAGCGGCTCAAAGCCGAGCAGCGCCGAGCGGCCCTGGAGGAGCGGCAGCGGCAGAAGCTCGAGAAGAACAAGGTACGTTTGTGTTGACTTCCAACTGGGTGTGCGTGGATCTGCGTACCCGCGTACGTACACATCTGTACATTGGTTCAGTGTGTACACACATCTGTGTTCATGCCTCTGCATCATCTCTGTCCACATGGTCATATTCGTGTTCACACCTATAGTTGCGTCTCTGTGGGTACAATATCTGAACATCTGGGCAACTGCGGACATATTGGGTCAGTACTTGCCAGGGTGGGCATCCGTGACCATGTGCTGTCAGAACAAGTATTTGTGTGTGTGAGTGTGCGTGTGCGCGTGTGTGCCCCATATGTGGGTATTTATATGCAGAGATGAGTCTATGTGAGTGTGCTGAGCTCTACAGTGTGAGGAGAGCCCTGATTTGAGCCCCAGTGAGGAAATGAAAGGAAAACGTGGCCTGGCTCTGTCCAGTGGTCTCAGGCTGACAGGAAAATAATTGCTCCAGGGTCAGGACCCTCAGTGCCAGAGGGCATGGCTCTACCTGAGAGCCCCAGGCAGGGACAGTCCCACCCTGTGCTCAGAGAAACAGCTCATACACTCAGGAAATGACTCAAGAACAGTGAAAAGCTCCTCAAGAACAAGTTGAAAGGGATCCGTTGGCAAATTGTCCTTAATCATAGCAAGGATTCAGTACCCTTGGTTACCTGCAATGAGTAAGAGAAAACTGCTGGGGGAGGGCAGTCACAGGAGAGAAAGGGGTTTTTCTCCCAGAGATGATGAATGATTCTGAGCGCAGACCTCCCTCTTGCTCCCTTCCAGGAGCGCTATGAAGCAGCCATCCAGCGGTCAGTGAAGAAAACGTGGGCTGAAATCCGGCAGCAGCGCTGGTCCTGGGCAGGGGCCCTGCACCACAGCTCCCCAGGACATAAGACCAGTGAGTGGGCTGGAGGGGCTGGTGGGTGGGTGGGCGAGGCTGGGACCTGAGGAGTGGGGGAAGGGAGCAGCTTCACTGCAGGACTGGCAGCTCCCTGCCGCAGGTATGCCTTGCTCATGTGATGGGTATATTCTGGAATGTTCTGTAGACCAAACTGTCCCTTCTCAAGGACTTCCACTATCGAGTCAGAGATGGAGTCTCTTCGTTTGGTTTGCTCGTCAAACCTGTCATTTTTGGGTTAGCCTTCTTTGCTCCTGACAATTATCAGTTGATGATACATAAAAGAGGATTTGAATGCCCTGTAGACACGGAATATTTAAAGAAAACTGTCCCCTCCGACCCCCACCCCTTATGGACCTGTCTTGGAAGGTAGATTTTTGTCTCTGGGTTTTCTTCATGTAAGGCCATTGTGGACTTGGTCTGATTCTTTGCTGGCATGTATGTACTGCTGTGTCTGGACACCTTTCTGTAACGGGAGGTCCAGTATTCCTAGCTGTGTATCTTTTGGTCTATGTGCTCATGGATCTGGGCATTGGTTGTCTTAATATGTGTTTGCCTTGGTGTGTTTGTGGCCTTGAGGACCTCAGGAAGGACTCCCAAGTCAGACAGAATTGGGTTAGGATCCCAACTCTGACACTTGCAGTGTAACCTCTAACTTCTCAATGTCTCACTTTCTTCATCTGTAAAATGGGGATAACAATACTACTTGCCTCCGAGGTTGTAGGTAGATGTTTGGGAGGATCAAGTGAGGTAACATGTGTGTGGTGTCCAGCACAGTGCCTGGTACATGGTAAGCATTCAACAACTGTTAGCTGTTACAAATACCATTATTAAGTTGCTTCGATGTGTTCATGCCTGTGTGCATCTGGGTCTGGCACATTATCTGTTAGTGTTTGTGTTTCTGTACCTGTGCATGTCTGCACACATGTGTGCATGCGGAAGTACCTATCACTCTATATGCCTGTGCCTGCATGTCTTTGTCTTTGTGTGTCTCTATGAACATGTGGATTTGTGCAAATGGCTGTGACTGTGGGTTCTCCTGTTTAGGAACGTCTCTGCTTTGTCCCAGTACGTGGGTGTTGTAGCCATAGTGCCTTGGCTGGGCAGAGTCAGCAAGTGCAACATCGGGTGGTAGTGGGGAGGGCATGCAGTGCCCAGCCTTAGGGAATGGCTTCCTGGCCAGGAAGGCTGTAGTTCCTCTAGTTTTACTCCATCTCCTCCCTCTGTTCCTTCTCCGTCGGCTCCCCCAATACAGGTTGTCTCTGATCACCTACCCCCAACCCTCTTCCCAGAGCCAAGTCTGCCTCCTCCTCCCCTTCCTAGCCTGCCCACTCCTCCCTTACCCACCTGCCCGCGGAGCATCCTGCATGGAAGGCCTCAGTGCGCCCCAGCTCCTGTGTGGCCCGGCCCTAATGCCGTGTCTTTTCCCCTCTAGGTGGGAGCAGGTGCTCCGTGTCGGCAGTAAACCTGCCCAAACACGTGGACTCTATAATCAACAAGCGGCTCTCAAAGTCCTCTGCCACGCTCTGGAACTCCCCCAGTAGAAGTAAGAGAAGGCCCAGCCCTGCTCCCTCCAGAGTCCTTTGTAGCTCCCTCCAAGCCTTCTGAGCTCAGCAAGAGCCCCAGGTCCCCATCCCCACTCTACCCCACCCAGGGTTCTGTGCCCCTCGGGGGAGCCGGCATTTGGGTCTGGACCCTGAGGACAGAGATGTGCCCTGCAGGAAGGAGAAGAGAGACAAAGGGCAGAGAGCAGACAGAGAGCCTGGCAGGGCCTCAAGAGCAGGTGGGGATGGGGGTGGGAATGGGCAAGCAGCCTCATCTCCAACCACAGCCAGCTGGCCTAGGCCAGCCTTCAGCAGGTGGCTTTGCCCCCAGGTACCAGACTGGCCTGGTTGCTGTGTGTGTGGAGGGGGCCCTTTTTTTCTGGCTTCACCCTGGAGGGTCCATGCAACCCTGCCCTCTGCCTTCAGAGCCCCAGCCATGGCCTTGGCTGGCTCCAGAGCTGTGGCCAACCAGGGTGGCAAGGCCCTGCTTCTCACTGCCCTGGTACTCACATGTGAAGGGCCATGGTAGGAGTTATTTATAAATTTCTCCAGCTTTTATTTGGTTGCTCGGTTGCCTGGCAACCAAATCAGCTGTTGTACCAAACCCACCTGACTGAGGCTTAAAAATAACCCAGCAGCTGAGGGGATAGAGCAGGGTAGCCCAGGGCAGCCAGGCCCCCTAGCAGCCTCTCCCTGGCATGGGACGCCTGAAAGTTGGGACTCTCCTGAATCAAAGGAGCACAAGGCCCTCTACTGTCCCAAATCCATGGGGTCACGCCTCCCCAGCCCTCTGATAGCAGGAGGGAACGGGCCCTACAGTGGGACACCAACCCTGGGCGGCTCCTTGCTGCACTCACAGTTCAAAGCCCTTTCACCTTGGGAGAGAGGTAGGAGGGGACCCTCAAGCTATGCAGCGCTTTGCTCTGGAAAGTGTCTTGTTGCCTCAGTCTGCAGTGGGGGTCAGACCCCAGGGCAGAGAGGTGTGGCCAGGGGTGATCAAGATAGAGCCCTCCTGGGGAAGACTCCTTGGTCTTGGCATGGGATGGTACCTGGCCACCCCCTTTTGCTTTTGCCTGTCCCCTGCGACCCCCCTGCAGTGACCAGCTCCTCTTGGCATTCTCCCCTTAGATCGAAGCCTGCAGCTGAGCGCATGGGAGAGCAGCATCGTAGACCGTCTCATGACGCCCACCCTCTCCTTCCTGGCACGGAGTCGCAGTGCAGTAACACTGCCCCGCAATGGCCGTGACCAGGGTAGGGGCAGCGGCCCTGGGAGAGCCCCCATGAGGGGCCGGGCAGGGGCCAGCCTCGCGTGTGGGCCACATCCCGACCGCACTCATCCTTCTGCAGCCGTGCCGGTGTGCCCGCGCTCGGCCTCTGCCAGCCCCTTGATGCCGCCATGCAGCGCCCCCCGCAGCAGCGTGCACCGCTGCACCCCCTCCTCCGGGGAGCGTGGGGAGCGCCGCAAGCCCAGCTCACTGGGCAGCCCCACCCCGGTCCACCGCAGGCCCCAGGCCTCGCCGGTAAGTGGCCAAGCAGGTGGGGACAGGGAGCCCAGCTTGAGAGTGTGGGCACCGCTGACCTCTGCTCCCTGCCTCCCTGCTCTCCATCCCCTTCCTCACCAGGTGCAGAAAAAGGAGAAGAAGGACAAGGAGCGGGAAAATGAGAAGGAGAAGAGCGCCCTGGCCCGGGAACGCAGCCTCAAGAAGCGCCAGTCACTGCCTGCCTCGCCTCGCCCACGCCTCTCTGCTGGCACGGCCTCCGAGCTCAGGTGGGCACGGCCTGCGTGTCACCAGGCCATTCGTTTATTCGTTTCTTCAGAGGTATTTGTTGGGCACCCACTTCTAGAATGAAAACTCCTTGAGGGCAGATTTTTATTTTTATTTTTGAGTGTTTCGATCACCGAAGTACCTTAGCACCTAGAACAGTGCCTGGCAGCTGGTAAGCTCTCCACAGATGCTGAATGAATGAACGGACCTGCCAGGTACTGTTCTGAGTGCTGAGGACACTTTGGTGAGCCAAACTAGGCCTCATTCTTGCTCTTATTAATATTACCGACTATTGGGGAGACAGATGTTAATTACGTGATTATGTAATTACAAACTGGGATATATACTTTCACAGGAAGTACTATGGTTCCGTGACAGTATATGAGGTGGGGGGTGCTGACCTAGGCAGGTAGGCACAGTCCCCTGAGGAATGACATGCTGTGTGTGTATATGTGTGTGGACACTGTCTTCCAGGCCTAACGTTTCCCTTTTCTCTCAGTCCCAAATCTAAGGCCCGGCCATCCTCTCCCTCCACATCCTGGCACAGGCCTGTCTCTCCCTGCCCCAGCCCAGGGCCCAACCATGCTCTACCCCCAAAACCACCATCCCCCCGAGGCACCACTGCATCACCCAAGGGGCGGGTTCGGAGGAAGGATGAGGCAAAGGAGAACTCCAGGGCAGCAGGACCCGAGGACAAGAACCAGAGCAAGGGCAAGGCCAGCGAAGAGAAGGAGCCTGCAGCCCCAGCTTCACCGGCACCCTCGCCTGTGCCCTCACCCACCCCAGCCCAGCCCCAGAAGGAACAGCCCACAGCTGAGGTCCCTGCAGGTGGGCATGAAGAGAGGAGGTGGAGAGGTGGGCAGGGCAAGAGAAGACAGCTTTTCCTGTGTGGGCAAGTGGTCAGAGGTGTGGGCCCAGAGATGACTGGGAACTGGGTGTTGGCAGACAGGAAGAGGAGGCCCCTGCCCTCAGCAGGTCCAGTCGCAGGCCACAGGCCAGAGAAGAGGAGCTCACACTCTAAGTTGATGGCAGAAGGTGGATGGGTGGGTCGCCCTGAGGTCCAGGAAGTACAGGCATGCTGGGGTGCTGGAGGGGCCTGAGTTGGTGTGTGCTGACTCCTGGACCTTGATTCCACTCCAGATACTGCTGTCCCGACCTCACCCCCTGCCCCTGCTCCCCCAGCGACCCCTGGCAAACCCATAGCTGGCACCACAGACCGAGAAGAGGCTACTCGCCTCCTGGCTGAGAAGCGGCGCCAGGCCCGGGAGCAGCGGGAGCGCGAGGAACAGGAGCGGAAGCTCCAGGCAGAAAGGGACAAGTGAGTGCGCCCTCGGGGACTCAGGGGCCCATATGGGGGCTGCTAAAGAAGCACGGGACTGAGCACGAGTTTCCTGTGTCCTCCAGGCGAATGCGAGAGGAGCAGCTGGCTCGGGAGGCCGAGGCCCGGGCCGAAAGGGAGGCAGAGGCCCGCAGGCGGGAGGAGCAAGAGGCCCGAGAGAAGGCGCAGGCCGAACAGGAGGAGCAGGAGCGGCTGCAGAAGCAGGTGCCCAGCGGGCAGTGCCGGGCTGGGCGCTGGAGCCTGCTGCTGGTGGGCCGAGGGCTGGTCAGGAGGGAAGGCTGGAGTGCAGCTGCTTAAAGCTCCCTGGGGTCTTTGGCAGAAAGAGGAGGCTGAAGCTCGATCCCGGGAAGAGGCAGAAAGGCAGCGTCTGGAGCGGGAAAAGCACTTCCAGAGGGAGGAGCAGGAGCGGCAAGAGCGCAAAAAGGTAGGGGAGCGGTGGGTGGTGCCCCTGTGGGCGGGGCCATCTTCTGGGCGGGCCCTGCCTTGGACTGTAAAGGGTTGGACAAGAGGGAATTGGGGCGAGTTCTGGTTCCTGGCCTGTAGAGGACTGGTATGAGCTGGGAGGGCCCTGAGACCCCAGGATGGTGGGAGGTTTGGGATCAGGGCGGCACTTAGGCCTAACTGATGTGGGGCCTCCAAACAGCGTCTGGAGGAGATCATGAAGAGGACTCGGAAGTCAGAAGCTGCTGAAACCAAGGTCAGGATTCCCCAAAGGGCAGCGTCGGCAGTGGGAGGTGGGTGAGGAGGAGGCTGGGGAAAGGCATTCGGGATGGAGGAAGGAAGCTGTGGCAGGCTGCTCAGGGTCTGGGCTGGACGAGAGAAGAATTCAGCGCCTCCGGCTGGTGGGGCCAGATGCACCTTGAGTCTGATTGCTCTTCCTCTTCAAAGCAGAAACTGGACAGAAAGGAAGCAAACACCAACAATTCTAGCCCAGGTAAAGGCCCTATTCCCCCCACTCTGTCCCCTTCGCCACGCCATCATCATACCTTCTCCTCTCACCAGCCAGCAACTGATGGCCATTCCTTCCCTGTGATAGACCCTGTCAACGCCGGGGAGTCACGGCCCTCGGGGCTGCAGAAGGAGGCTGTGCAGAAAGAGGAGCTGGTTCCCCAGGAGCCTCAGTGGAGGTACCAGCTCCCCATCCGGGACCCTGAGCAGGGAGTCTGGGCAAACTGGAGCTGTGGGGTACCTGGGCTGTCCTAGGATGTGAGGTGCCTGAGCATGGCCCCTGCATCCACAGCCTGCCAAACAAGGAGTCACCAGGGTCCCTGGTGAATGGCCTGCAGCCTCTCCCAGCACACCAGGAGAATGGCTTCTCCCCCAAGGGACCCTCTGGCGAAAAGAGTCTAGGCCGAACAGCAGAGGCCCTCCTGCCCTTCGCAGAGGCAGACGCCTTCCTCAAGAAAGCTGTGGTGCAGCCCCCGCAGGTTACAGGTAGGGATCCCTGGCTCCCAGATCCACAGTTCCCAGGACTCCCATCCCTGCCCTCTCTTCCAGCTCCGCCGGGGGTCTGCTCACACTCCACACGCCTCCCCCACCCTGGCTGGCTGGGCTCTGAAGCATAGTGTGCCTGACTGTTTCCTTTCCTGCTTTCCCCCCAGAAGTCCTTTAAGGGGTTGCCTTGGATCCAGGCACAGCTATGAGGGCTCCTCTGCATCATCTACCAGGATGTCTGGAAAAGAAAGAGACAGAACAAAGCCGGAAGTGGCCTGGGCCCCTGGGGGTGGGTCCTCTCTGTTATTTTTAATCAGCACCTTATAGACTGTTGTCTCTGGCTGGAGCAAGGCCCTGCTCCTCAGTGCATTTGTGTGCTCACACTTGCGGACACCTCCCATACACACATACACTCACAGCCTCTGTGGCCTCCTCCCCTGGGGAAGGGCCGCCTGTAGTATTTGCCTTGGTTTGGTGGGGTCAGTGGATGTGAATACTGTAAATAGCTTGTGCTCAGACTCCTCTGCCTAGAGGGGGCATGTGCAGGAGGCAGACCCTCCCAAGACTCCCTGGGGAGATCTTCCTCTCTCTATTTAACTGTAACTGAGGGGGAGCCCAGGTCTGGGGATGGGGGGCACCTTGGGCCACAGGATGCTGATTGCTTTAGGGGTCCCCATGCCCCTGCCCTCGCCTGGAATCAGTGTTACTGCATCAATCAAACTCTCCAGAAATAAAGTGAGAATAATCCTGCCAGTCCTGTCTGTCCTTGGGGCTGGCGGTGGGGGTGGTAGCAGGTGGCCTCCTGAGTTCTAAGAATTTAAGGAGCCAGGGCCTGGGGATATCTACCCCTGCTTGGCAGTAGTCCTAGCAGTCTTTCAGTTTAGTCATGAATTCATTCACTAATTCATTGAACAAGGATGGTTGCATCTGCTCTGTGCCAGGCAATGGGCTGCGTGCTGGGCATAAGTAGTAGGAAAAGGTGTAGCCTTTTCTCTCAGGGAGCAGGTATGTGTTGTGAACACTCTGAGGTGCCGACTCAGTATCCATTCCCATCCCGCTTCCTCATTCCAAACAGAGTCCTGAGAGTTCAGGTGGCCACCGTCCTCCTGGATCCCACTCTGTGCATCAGCTGAGATGGACCTAGCCACAGGGTATGACCGTAATGAGCCAAAACGCCCTCATGTGTGATTGGTTTAGGTATGGGCACGTGACCCAATTCCAACCAGCAGACATAAAGCAAAGCCTCCTGGGCTTCTAGGAGAGGCTCCCTCACTTGAAAAATATACCATGTGGTCGCCAGTCAACCTTCCAGTGTCCCCACCTCCTGGTGTTCACATCCTGTGTAGTCCCTTCCATGTACCAGAGTTGGGCTGAGTGAGCGACAGAACACAGCAGAAGTGATGGTGTGTCACAGCCAACATTCGGTCGTTAAAGACACTGCAGCTTCTGCCTTGGTTGCTTTTGCTCTTGGATCACTCCCCCTGGAGGAGGGCAGTTCCGACATCATGGACGACAGCCTTATGGAGAAACCCCATCAAGGGCCCAAAGCCCCCTGCCAACAGCCATGTGAATAAGCTTGGAAGTGGATTCTCCAGCCCCAGTTACGCCTTCAGATGACTTTGGCCCTGGCCAACAGCTTGACAATAACCTCATGAGACCCTCTGCCAGAACCAACCAGCTAACCCACACCTGGGTTTCTAACCCTCAGAAACTGTGAGATAATAAAGGTGGTTTTAAACTGCTAAGTTTTGTGATAATTTCTTACACAGCAAGAGTTAACTAAGACGCGTAACAATGGAAAAACCCTGCTTGTGTGACATGAGGTCTGACTGGGACGCCTGGAATTGCTGTATCCATCCTGCTAACCAGCTTGAGGACAAAGCCAACTGCCAGGGTGACAGAGCAGCCGGGGGGAGAACCTAAGTCCTCGAGACCACCACTGAATTAACCAACCTCAAAAGCAGTCCTACCACTACACAACTGTCCTTTAAGCCAGTGGAGTTGGATTTTCTGTTAATGTATGGTCAAAGGCTTCTAATGCATCTAGGGACCCGTGATAAATATATAAATGTATTTCCATTGTGTCTTCTGAAGATGCAGCAATTAAATGTGTCCTGAAGGAGGTGGAGGAACCAGCCATGTGAAAGCAGGGAGAAGAGCTGCAGGTGGAGGGGTCAGTATGTGGGAAGCCCAGGAGGAGTGGGAGCAGGACCAGTGTTGCTGGGCATCGGGAACAACGGAGAGCTGGGTGGGGGAGGAGAGGTAGGTGGGCCAAGTCATAGGTGTTGGGCATGAAGAGGGGCAGGGAACAGCTTCTAGGTCCCTCTCAGTGAGAGCTCCTTTGTCAACCCCTCCCAGCCCCCAGCTCATCTTCACAATGAGGCAGAGGTACCAACATTTCCCTGAAGGCAGCACCCTCTGAAGACTGCAAGGGAATCACTTATTCATTCAATAAATTGTGGAGCACCAGCTAAGCACCAGAGGGATATGATGGTAGGCAAAAACCAGACATGGAAGCTCCTGGAGCTCCCTGGTGGGGAAGATGGACATTAGCCAAATAACCACACAAACAGATGCAGATGTAAACAAAAAATGTGGTCAGCCCTGGCCGGTTTGGCTCAGCGGTTAGAGCGTCGGCCTGTGGTCCAGAGAGACCTGGGTTTGGTTCCCGCTAAGGGCACATACCTTGGCTGCGGTTTGTCCCCAGCCCTGGTTGGGTCGTGTGGGAGGCAGCCACTCGATGTGTCCCTTTCACGTTGATGTTTCTCTCTCTCTCCTTCCCACTCTATCTGAGCAAGGAATGGAAAGGTGTCCTCAGGTGAGGATTAAAAAAAATGTGGTCAGTGCTTGGCAGGTGGGTCACTGGCTAAGCATCAACCCATGCACCAAGAGGTTGCCAGTTCAATTCCCAGTCAGGGCACATGCCCAGGTTGTAGCCCGATTCCCAGTGGGGAACATGCAGGAGGTGGCCAATCGATGTTCTCTTTCATTAATGTTTCTATATATCTCTCTCCCTCTCCCTTCCTCTCTCTCTAAAAATTAATACAGGAAAAAACACTTAAAAAAATATGTGGTCATTACCCTGGCCAGTTTGGCTCAGCAGTTAGAGCATCGGCCCATGGACCAAAGAGTCTCAGGTTTGATTCCTGTCAAGGGCATGTACCTCCATTGTGATCCATCCCTAGCTGTGGTCAGGGTCATGTGGGAGGTAACCAGTCAATGTGTAGCTCTCACATCAATGTTTTTCTCTCTCTCTCTCTCCCTCTCTTTCTCCCTCCCTCCCACTCTATCTGAGATCAATGGAAAAATATCCTCGGGTGAGGATTGAAAAAAAAAAAAAGTAAAGAAAAGAAAGGTCCATTGAGGTAGAGCTTGGCATGAGGTGAGCCAAACCATACAAGGCCTTGTAAGACTGTGTCAGGAGTTTGAATTTTATTCCAAGAGCCATGAGAAGCCACTGAGGGCTATTAAAAAGGGAGTGAGAAAGGTGACGTAGTTAAATTGGCGTTTTTATTAGACATTCTGGCTGTTGGATAGGAAACCGGTAGGGACTTGATTGTAAACTTGGAGACCAGTTAAAAGTGATTGCTGAGCCCAGCCAGTGTGGCTTAGTGCTTGAGCATCAACCCATGAACCAAGAGGTTGCTGGTTCGATTCCTGGTCAGGGCACATGCCCAGGTTGCGGACCAGATCCCCAGTGGGGGACATCAGGAGGAGGCCAACTGATGTTCTCTCTCACTGATGTTTCTATCTCTTGCTCCCTCTCTCTTCCTCTCTTTCTAAAATCAATAAAGAAAAAAAAAAATTTTTAAGTGATGGCTGAGGTGTAAACAGGAGATGGTAGAGGCTTAGGCTCAGAAAATAGAGCAAAGTGTGAAGAAAGTATGTAACATACAACATTATTTATTCAAGAATACTGGGCACCTACTGTGTGCCAGGCACATAGGTGCTGGAGATTTTGAAGTGAGCAAAAGTTGATGTAGCCCTTACCCTCACGGAACTTACAGTCTAGTGGAAGAAACAGACATTAATTAAATAATATTACAAGCAAATGGACACTTATAATTATAGTAGTCCCCCCATCTGCAGGGGTTACATTCCAAGACCCCAGTGGATGCCCGAAACCACAGATAGTACTGAACTCTATCTATACTATGTTTGTTTTTTCATATACATACATACATACTTACATACCTATGATAAACTATACATTTGGCACGGTAAGAAATTAACAACAATGATAAAATAGAATAATTATTACAATATGCTGTAATAAAAGTTATGTGAATGGGGTCTCTCTCAGCAAACTAGCATGCATTTCTTTTTCCTTCAAAAGTTCTCAGATTAGTTCTTACTGTAGATCTCAGCAACCTCAGCATAGGATTTTTTTCTTTCTTTCTTTATTAAAAACTTTCACTTTTTCACTTAAAGGAAGCACTTTACGGCTTCTCCTTGGCACATGTAAATTGCCAGCATCACTGCTCTTGTGCTTTTGGGCCATTAAGTAAAATAAAGTCTTCCTGAACACAAACACTGCAATACTGTGACAGTAGATCTAACCAGGACAGCTGCTAAGGGACTAATGAGTGAGTAGCACATACAGTGTGGATACGCTGGACAAAGGGAGCTTCATTCCCAGGCGGACAGCAGGACGGCGAGAGAGTGCATCATGCTATTCAGAATGGCATGCATTTTAATTTTTTTTATCTAATCCTCACCCAAGGATATTTTTCTATTTTATCATCAGATAGAGTGGGAGGGAGAGAGAGAAACTTCAACCTGGTCTCTGGGGCAAACCGCAGCTGCAGTAGGTGCCCTTGACAGGAATCAAACCCGCAACTCATTGGTCCTCAGGCTGATGCTCTAACAGCTGAGCCAAACCGGTAGGGCAGAATGGCATACATTTTAAAACTTGTGAATTGTTTATTTCTGGAATTTCCCACTTAATATTTTTGGACCATGGTTGACCGCAGGTAACTGAAACTGTGGAAAACAAAACCGCAGGTAAGGGGGTGGGGTGGGTAACTGTATGACAAATACATGAAGGAGAAGTATGGGGTGCTAGGGGAGACAACAATAAGGAGATCTGGCCTGCTCAGGGAGGCTAGGGAGGGTGTCCCTGAGACGGCAATGCTAGAGCCGAGATCTGAAGGAACAAGAGCGACCGAACAAGGCAGAAAGGTAACAGCATTGCAAAGGCCCTGTGGTGAGCACAGCCAGTGTAGTTGGAACACAGAGAGTGTGAAGGATGGTGAAGGACCAATCACTCAGGACCCCGTGGGCCATGCTAAGAGTTTGGTCTGGAAAGTTATTGAAAGATTTCAGCAGGTGGGTGACGACTGACTGATGGTTGAAGAAGATGATCAGGGCTGCCACCTGGGAAAGGGATGAAGTGGAGAGGTCCCTGAGTGTGGTAGCTGGGAGTCCAGGCAAGGGCACCCATTCTGGCGAGGTGATGACCACTGGGTCCATGAATGGTGGATGAAAACCAAGAGGCAGGAAGAGGAGGTGAGAAAACGGGCTGGACATGGGGAACGGAAAAGAGTGGTGTCAAGAATGATCCCCAGCTTTCGTGGTCAAAGATGTGGCTCCAGAGAGGACTCCGGAGGCAGCGGGCTCAGGGGGACAGATCATGGCTCGGACCTAGAGGTGGGCGCATACAGGCCTAGCGCTCAGGGCAGGGGCCTGGGAAGGAGGAGCCAGGAGGGACGAGTGCAGGGGAAGTTCCAGGGGGACGAGAGCGGCGGCCTCCGGCGGGCTTTCCGGGAAGTCCGGGCAGGGCGAGCTCTGGAAGAACTGGCCCAGGCTGCAGGAGGCTGGCCTCCGGGTCTATTTCCAGGTTTTCCGCCGGAGACTTAGGAATGTCCGGTCTGTTCCCAGCGAGACTGAGGAGAGTGGAGGCGGAGGCAGCGGCCCTGCTCTCTGGAGAGTCCCCCCTTTCTCCATCTCTGCCCTTTCCCCGGGGCCAGACGAGGCCAGGCCAGAGGCAGCCACTGCCCTTCCCTCCTCCCTCCACCCCGCCGCCAACCCTCTTGAACTCCGGCTCTCTTACAACACTCCTCCCCTGCCCAGCACCCACCCTTTGTTTACCAGGACTCCGGGCTCCACCAGCGGCCCCAGGCCGGTGGGCCTCGCTCCGAGCAGCGGTCACGCCACCCTCCCCAAGCCCGGGCCCGGCCTCCCCGTGAACGTGCGTCTGGCGCCCCCTCGTGGTTAAATGAGCACCTTGCTCGATAGGCGAGGTCGGAGCTGCCGGGTCCAGCGCGGGGCTACTGTGGGGGTTCCGGCTGAGAGGTCAGAAAGTGCCCATCCAGGCTTGATTCACCCCACTCTGTAGCTGTGGGCAAGTCCCCTGACCTCTGTGAGCTAGCGAACATTGGGGCTAGTGAAATGGGCGATCCGTTCTTTAAGCAAACACACAGGATAAGAGTTTTGTTAGTTGCAAGGCCCACTCTTCACCTCAAGGGGCCTTGACTTCCCGGTGCAGCTCAACTCCTGTGTACTACCAACCCCTTCCCCAGCCCCTTTTGCTTCCAGACAGCCATGTTAGGCGTGACACGATGAGGCCGTAACACGGAGCACTAATTGATCCATAGGGCCAGGTCCTTACTTTCAGGGAGCTCAGCCTAGAAGTGAAAGGAGACCACTACAACACAATGTAAAGTTCAGTGACAGAACCAGGCACAGGGTACTGTGGGGATATAAAGGAGAAATATTTGATCCAGATTCAGGGAAGGAGAGAATGGCAAGGAACGCTTCCTGCAGGAGACAACACCTGAGAAGTCCTTTAAACTGAGGGCTGAGAACTTGAATGTCTCCAAAGGGCAGTCCCTGGCACTGGCTTCTGGTTCACCGGTGTAACTGGTCCACAGGTGGAACTGGATTCCATTATTGTTGGGAGTGGCCTACCAAGGTAGGATGATGGTAGAGGTCTGCCCCAAGTGTGGGGCAATACTGGTGCATTGTCTGTAGCACACTTAAAAAAAATTTTTTTTTTTCCTCTATTGATTTTTTAGAGAGAGAGGAAGTGAGAGGGGGAGAGAGGTGGAAACATTGATGAGAGAGAACATCAATTGGCCACTTCCTGCAGGCCCCAGACTGGAGAATGGGCCCACAACCTGGGCATGTACCCTGGCCGGGAATTGAACCAGTGACCTCTTGATGCATGGGTCGATGCTCAGCCACTGAACCACACTGGCCAGGCTGTCACTAGAACATTTAGGCACCATAATAAAAATGACTAAAAATGGGTTGCTTTTTTTTTTTTAATCCTCACCCGAGGACATTTTTTGATATTTTGTTCAGATAGAGTGGGAGGGAGAGAGAGAGAAACATCGACGTGAAATGGACACATCGAGTGGTTGCCACCTGCACAACCCAACCAGGGCCGGGGACAAACCGCAACCAAGGTACGCGCCCCTAGCGGGAACTGAACCCGGGTCTCTCTGGACCACAGGCCGTCGCTCTAACCTCTGAGCCAAACCTGCCAGGGCTATTAATCTAAGTTCTAAATTGCTGCCACAGATACTGTTGAGTTTTCTATATATATGTAAGTTTTCTTAAAAATTTTTTTTTCTTTATTGATTTTAGCGAGAGAGGAAGGGAGAGAGAGAGAGAGAGGGATAGAAACATTGACAAGAGAGAACATCGATTGGCTGTGTCCTGAATTCCCCCCACTGAGGATTTAGCCCACAACCTGGGCATGTGCCCTGACCGAGAACCTCTTGGTGCAAGAGTTGACGCTCAACCACTGAGCCACACCAGCTGGGCTATGTATATATGTAAGTTTCAAATTTATTACTTACCTTTTTAAATTAATTGAATTAATTTATTTTTGTTAGTCCTCACTGAGGATATTTTCCCATTGATTTTTTTTTTTTTTTTTTAGATAGAGTGGAAGGGAGGGAGGGGAAGAGAGAAAAACATTGATTGGTTGCCTCCCACATGACCCTGACCAGGGCCCGGAATTGAACCTGCAACCCAGGTATGTGCCCTTGACCGAGAATCTAATCCCTGATCTCTTGGTCCTCCAGCCAATGTTCTAACTGCTGAGCCAAACCAGCCAAACTGGCCAGGGCCTATTACTTACCTTTTAATAAACATTGTGTTTATTGGAAGTTAAAAAGGAGAAATCTCACTTAGTCACCTCTTCACATACACAGACTCAGATACACATGTGCATTTTGAAAGTAATTTCTTAATGGTTTGGAATCACTCCGGCTTGCTTTGGGCTCAGTTGGTGTCTCCAACTCTGTGACACTAAATATTCCTGGGTTTAAACAGTAGTTTCAGAATAAACAACAGTGACACAATGACTGCAAAGCCTACGAAACAGAACTTAAGTTATTTCAATTCTATCATTCTATGTGATCACTTGTGCTAATTTAAAACTTACATATATATTATTAAAATTCAATAACCAAAATTTGAGTTTAAATTTTAAAACAGTGGGAACTGTAAGGTATACTATTTTTGTTTGGAAAGTACAAATTTAATTCAAACATAAAATATTTTTCAGATTTTAAATAATATCTTTAAGAGTTAAAGTTACCCTTTTTATTTTCATCTATTTTTTATTGCAGTAAAGTATACATAACATAAAATTTACCATTTAGCCCGGGCCGATTTAGCTCAGCGGTTAGAGCATCGACCTGTGGTCCAGAGAGACCCAGGTTTGGTTCCTGCTAAAGGCACGTGCCACGGTTGCAGTTTGTCCCTGACCCTGGTTGGATTATGTGGGTGGCAGCCACTCGATGTGTCCCTTTCACGTCGATGTTTCTCTCTCTCTCCCCCCTACTCTATCTGAACAAAAAATGGAAAAATGTCCTTAGGTGAGGATAAAAAAAAAAAAAATTACCATTTAAACCATTTTTAAGTGTATAGGTCTGTGGCATTAAGTACATTCACATGGTTGTGCAACCATGACCACCATTCATCTCCAGAATTTTTCCATCTTCCCAAACTGAAATTTTGTATTCATTAAACACTAACTTGTCGTTACCAATTCCACCCAGCCCCTAGCAACCACCATTCTATTTTGTGTCTCTATGAATATGAGTACTTAGGTACCTCATATAAGTGGAAGGTACAATATTTGTACTTTTGTGACTGGCTTATTTCAGTTAGTATAATATCTTCAAAGAGTATCCATATTGTAACAGGTGCCAGAATTCCGTTCCTTCTTAAGGCTGAATAATATTCCATTGTATGTAAATACCATATTCTGTTATCCATTCATCTGTTGATGGACATTTAGGTTGTTTCCATCTTTGACTACTGTGAATAATGCTGCTATGAACATTAGTCTACAAATATCTGTTCAAGTCCCTGCTTTCAATTCTTTTTTCTCTTTATTGATTTTTAGAGAGAGGAAGGGAGAGGGAGAGAGAGAGAAGAACATCGATGAGAGAGAACATCGATTGGCTGCCTCCTGCATGCCCCCCCATTGGGGATTGGGCCCACAACCTGGGCATGTGCCCTGACTGGGAATCGAACTGGCGACCTTCTGGTGCATGGGTCAAAGGTCAACCACTGAGCCACACCATTGGGGCTCTGCTTTCAATTCTTTTGGGTATATACCCAGAAATGCAATTGCTGGATTATATAGTAATTTTGTTTAAAATTTTTTAGAAATTGCTATACTATTCTGTTTTCCAAAGTGGCTGTACCATTTACATTCCCAACAATAGTGTACAAGGATTCCAATTTTCCCACATCCTCTCCAACACTCTTTTGTTCTACTGTAGCCATCCTAATGGCTGTGAGGTGGTATCTTACAGTTTTGGTTTGTTTTTCCCTAATGATTAGTGATGTTGAGCATCTTTTCATTTGCTTATGGGCCATTTGTACATCTTCTTTAGAGAAATATCTATTCAAGTCCTTTGCTCCTCTATTAATTGGGTTGTGGTTTGTTTGTTTTAATTGTTGTTGTCGAGTTTTAGGAGTTCTTTATTTAGTCTGGATATAAATCACTTAGTAGATATATGATTTACAAATATTTTCTTCCATTCTGTGAGTTGTCTTTTCACTCTGCTGATAGTGTCCAATGTACAAAAAAGTTTAACTTTAATGAAATCCAATTTATCTTTTTTTCTTTTGTTGCGTGTGCTTTTGGTGTCATAGTCAAGAAATCTTTGCCAAATCTAATGCCATAAGCTTTCCCTTATGTTTTCTTCTAAGAGTTTATAGTTTTAGCTTTTCTGTTTAGTTCTTTGATCTATTTTGAGTTAATTTTTATATGGCAATTAATTTCTAGAAATTAAAATACTAAGCATTTCAGCTTAGCCGGTGTGGCTCAGTGGTTGAGTGTCGACCCATGCACCAAGAGGTCACCAGTTCGATTCCCAGTCAGGGCACATGCACAGGTTGTGGGCCAAATCCTCAGTGATGGGCGTGCAGGAGGTGGCCAATCGATGTTCTCTCTCATCAATGTTTCTCTTTCTTTCCTTCTCCCTCTCTCTCTCAAATCAATAAAGAAAAAATATTTAAAATAAAAGTTTAAAAAAGGAAAAAAAAGAGCTTGGAATCTGGAGCTGGACAGCTGGGGTTCGAATCCTGCCTCTAAAGTGAGGCACTGCATAGGATTGTTGTGAGGAATCAATAAGTTACTGTCCGTGAAGAACTTAGAAGAGCCTGGCCGGCATGGCTCAGTGGTTTAGCATCCACCCATGCACCAAGAGGTCGCTGGTTTGATTCCCGGTCAGGGCACATGCCCAGGTTGTGGGCCCAGTGTGGGGCATGCAGGAGGCGGCCAATCAATGTTCTCTCTCATTGATGTTTCTATCTCTTTCTCCCTCTCCCTAAAAAAAATCAATAAAGAAAAAAAAAAGAACTTAGAATAAAAGAGTCTCACATTTAGTAAGTGCTCAATGAAAGCTAGACAGCATTTTTATTGTTAGCTTTATGCTGATGGTGCCAAATAAGAATTTCCAGTCCAGACCTCTTTCCTGAGGTTGACAGCCTGTATATCTAACTGTCTGCTGGACATCCCGGCTTCGACATCTTGCAAGCACCAATTCAACCAGCCCAAACTGGACTCAGAAACCCCATCCCAAAGAACATCACCAGGCCCTACCAGTCTCCCGAGTCAGACAGACCCTGGGAAGTCACTCATCGAGCTGCCTCACTTCTGAAATATCTTCAGTTCTGTCCCCAGTGCCCTCATGCCAGCCCAGGGTGCCGTCATTTCTTCCATCCTAGGAAGAGCAGCAAGGTGTTCTCCTCCAGTCTAGTCTCTGCCCAGTAGCCACAAATCTATCTGCCCACACACTCTCCTGCTAAGTCCCTCCGGGGCCTTCTCATGGCCCTCAGGATAAAATGCACACTCTATACAGTGGCTTCCTGGGGCTTCTCACCCTGTGCCTCTCACACTCCCCCTTTCTTCTCTGAGTTCCCACCACCCTGGATTTGTGACTCTTCTCAGGTCTCCAGGACTTTGCATGAACTCTTTCCTGGCCTGGACACTCTGCCCCGCCCCGCTGAGCCCATGATTGGGTGATGACTGTTCAACTCTTAAATATCAGGTCTTCTCAGAGGTCTCTCTCTCTCTCTCTCTCTCTTTTTTTTTTTTTTAAATATTTTTTCTTTATTGATTCTAGAGAGAGAGGAAAGGAAAGGGAGAGAGGGATAGAAACATCGATGAGAGAGAACATCGATTGGCTGCCTCCTGCATGTCCCCCACTGGGGGTTGGGCCCACAACCTGGGCATGTGCCCTGACCAGGAATCAAACCGGTGACCCCTTGGTGCATGGGTCAACGCTCAACCACTGAGCCACACCGGCTGGGCCCAGAGGGCTCTTTTGACCCAAAGCTCTGTACCTACCCTAACACAACAAAGGCTTTATTGTAACTATTTGTCCATTAAATGCTCCCCTGCCAGAACCAGAGTTACAAGAGCAGGACCATTTCAGTGTGTTCAGTGTCTTCCTAGCCCCAGTGCCTGGCCACAGTAGGTGCTGTCTGTGTGCAGTGAATGTCTGACAGGGAGAAACAGGAGCAAGAGCATGGCAGCCAGGACAGGTTGGAAGTGAGGGAGACTGATAGGCAGGTCATGTTTCTGTGGTGCCGTGTGAGACAGGCTGAGGGGTTGCCAAGTGTCCGGGAAGCTGGACAGGAATCAGGCACTGAGCCTCTTCTATCCTGGTTAGCTGGGAAGTTTATTCATTCTCCCACGGCATGGGAAACCACAGAAGGGTTTTAAGTCAGGAGGTAACATGATTGAAGATAAAACACCAGCCGGAAGCAGGTGGGCAAAGTTGGAGGCAGGAAGACAGTTATGAGGCGTTGGCAATAAAATGTTTCTAGAAAGAGACAGAGAAGTGGGGAAGGGAGCTGGGTGGCCGTTGGACAGGGGCAGGAGAGGCATTTCATTGCATGCTCACTTGTACCTATGGAATTTTGAGTCATGATCATATTACTTAGTCAAAAAATAATTTTAAGGAGTGCACAAAGGGGGTATGTTGCAAAATCTAGGCAAGACATTGAGTCTATATTATTTGATTTTTAGTGGTACACAAAAGCTGACTCCTTAAAGAAAATGAGAAGATACATAAAAGTAGAAATTAAAAGAAAATTTTAAAAGTATAATCACCTGAAGTTCCTTCTACCCAAAAATGAGCTGTGTTAGAAATACTGTTTCCTCTCCTAAAGCTACTGGAGAGGTGAGGGCTTGGAGTGAGATTTATCCCCTGGTGGGGTTGTTGCATTTTATAAATTGAAATATAGGACCCCTGTTAAAGCAGGATTTTAGATAAAAAGTGTATAATTTTTTAGTAAATGAATAATTTTTTAGTAGACGTATGTTCCAAATATGGCACGGGATACACTTACATTTAAAATATTTTTGGCCCTGGCCGGTTTGGCTCAGCAGTTAGAACGTCGACCTGCGGTCCGGAGAGACCCGGGTTCGGTTCCCGCTAAGGGCACGTACCTTGGTTGCAGTTTGTCCCCGGCCCTGGTTGGTCGTGCAGTTGGCAGCCACTCGATGTGTCCCTTCACGTCGATGTTTCTCTCTCTCTCTCCCTCCCACTCTATCTGTACAAAAAATGGAAAAATATCCTCGGGTGAGGATTAAAAAAAAAAAAACGAAAAAAATATATATATATTTTTGCCCTGTAGCCCTGGCCAGTTTGGCTCTGCAGTTAGAGAGTTGGCCTGAGGTCCAGAGAGACCGGGGTTCAGTTCCCACTAAGGGCATGTACTTCGGTTGCAGTTTGTCCCCGGCCCTGGTTGGGTTGTGCAGGTGGCAGCCACTCGATGTGTCCCTTTCACATCAATGTTTCTCTCTCTCTCTCTCTTTCTTTCTCTCCCTCCCACTCTATCTGAATAAAAAATGGAAAAATGTCCTTGGGTGAGGATAAAAAAAAATAAAATATTTTTGCCCTGTCCTGCTGGTGTGGCTCAGTGGTTGAGCGTCGACCCATGCACTCCAGTTTGATTCCCAGTCAGGACATATGCTTATGTTGTAGGCCCGATCCCCAGTGGAGGGCATGCAGGAGGCAGCCAATTGATGTTCTCTCTCATCGATGTTTCTATCTCTCTCCCTTCCTCTCTCTCTAAAATCAATAAAGGAAAAAAAAATTTTTTTAAAATAAATAAATAAAATAAAATATTTTTGCCCTGGCCAGGTAGCTCAGTTGGTTAAAGTGTCATTCTGATATACCAAGGTTGTGGGTTCGATCCCTGGTCAGGGTACATACAAGAAACAACCAGTGAATGCATAAATAAACAGAACAACAAATCGATGTTTCTCTCTCACACACACAAAAAGAAATAAATAAAATCTACTTTATTTATAAATAAATAAAAAATATTTGTTGTTACCTGAAATTCAAATGGAAGTGGGCAGCCTATATTTTACCTTATCTGGCAACCTTATGTTCTGGGCTTCCTCCTCCTTCTGCCCATTCTGCTGGCCTTTTTCCTAATTTTTATTTTAAATCCTCATTTGAATGATTTTTACATTAAAAGTCACTCAAATTTGTTTTTTAAATTTTCCACCAGGCTTTTCTTCAGGGTCCCTGACCTCACACAGTGCCCACTGTGGGTGCTGGGCCCAGCACACAGCAGCCCAGGCCTCCTGGGGCGTCTGCCAGGTGAGGTGAGTGCAAGGGGCAGGGCAGGCTGCTCTGGCAGAGGGCACTGAGGGCTGGGTCCTGGGTCCTGGCGATGGGCACTGGTAATTGAACCTGGGTTCTGAGCATTGGGTTCCAAGCACAAAGGACCATGTCCTGGCTTTGAGTGCTGGGCTCTTGGTCCTGGAAACTAGAGCCAGGGCAGAGGCCACTGGTCACTAGGCAGAGGGTTCTGGGCTCAACAGCAGTCATGAGCCTGGTGTTGCTATTGCCCAGGGCAGGAGTGGGGATGAGTTGCTGCCCAGCCCCCAGTTGTTTTGTAACAGTTGCTGGACTAGACTAGAAGAGGAATTTAAGGAAGTGGGGTGGGGAGGAAGGGGTCTGTGGGCAGGGCAAGGCTACTAGGCAGGCTGACTTCGGTCCAGGGGCAAGAGAAAGAGCAGGCTGGAGCTCCGGGCCTCTGGGAGGCAGACAGTAGGGCCCTAGCATCACGGGTGGTGGGGAGAATGGGAACCTTTAGGCCCCCTCCCCTGGCTTTGTACCCTCCCCCTTCACCAACCTCCTGGCCTGACTCCCAGGCGAAGGCAGCTGGAGCGATTAGTGTGGGCTGAGGGAGGAAGAATGCCAAAGGCTTGTCTCATGTCTCAGAACACAAGGACCCAGCCAGACTAGATGGCATGACTGAGAGTGAGGAAAAGGGACCAAGAGATAAACAGAGATAAATGGGGACAACACCAGAGACACCTGGAGAAGCAGGGCACATAATAAGAGACTCAGTGACCTGCACAGAGAAATGGGTGTCATGGGGGAGGAAGGGATTAGCAGCTACTGGGTAGACCTTTTCTTTTCTTCTTTTTCTGTTGTTGTTTTTTTAATCCTCACTTGAGGATATTTTTCTGTTTATCATCAGACAGAGTAGGAGGGAGGCAGAGGGAAGAAGAGAGAGAAAGAGAAACATCGATGTGAGAGAGACACATTGACTGGTTGTCCCCACATGACCATATCAGGGCAGGGGGTGAACCACAACGGAGGTACGTGTCCTTGACTGGAATTGAACCTGAGAGTCATTGGTCTGCGGGCTAATGCTCTACTGCTGAGCCAAACCGGCCAGGGCAAGTGGACCTTTTCTTTATCTCCTCCTAGACCCCACCCTGTCTGAGTTTTTGCCCACTGTGTCTCCTGTCCCAAGGTTTCTCAACCTCAGCACTATTGATGTTTCCAGCAGGATAATTCTTTGATGGGGGGGAGGGCTGTCCTGGGCATTGTAGGATGTTGAGCAGCATCCCTGGCCTCTGCCCACTAGATGCCAGTAGCACCCACAGCCCCTCAGTTGTGACAACCAAAAATATCTCTAGATATTGCCAAATGTTCGCTGGGGAGGAATTGCCCCCAAATGGCAAACTTCCCTGCTCCCAAGTAGATCCATGTGTTTGAGAAGAGGCAACTCGTGGTTCTCCCATCAGCCTTTGTGCATCCCCTTGCCCCCAGCTTGGCTCCAACTGCCCTGCCTCAGAAGCCAGAGAAACTGGGAGAGTTGCCGAGACTGAGAAGGGGGTCTGAGGGTCTGAGGCCGCAGTGGACAAAGTTCCTGTCCTCATGACGTTTCTGGTCTTGTTCATTCAGAAGGCACCACAGGCGTGTTTTGGGGTATGTTAGGGGGTGCTTTGTGAGTGGGTGTGCACTATTGTCTGTAATGGAGGAGGAAGAGATGAGCCCCCAAGTATTTCTGGACTAGGTATTTATAGCAAGTGTGCATTTTATCCACAATGCCCGAGACATATCACATTTATTTATTTTTCTTAATCACATTATCTGCTCCAAACCTCCCCCCCAAATTCTTTTTTTTTCTTTATTGATATTAGAGAGAGAGGAAGGGAGAGAGAGAGAGAGAGAGATAGAAGCATCGATGAGAGAGAACATCGATTGGCTGCTTCCTGCATGCCCCCCACTGGGGATTGAGCCCACTACCTGTGCATGTGCCCTTACTGGGAATCAAACTGGCAACCTCTTGGTTGATGCTCAACCACTGAGCCACACCAGACGGGCCCAAAATTCTTTTTTTGTTTATTTGTTTGTTTAGCCTCACCTGAGGATATTTTTCCCATTGATTTTTAGAGAAAAGGGAAGGGAACAAGGGACGGAGAGAGAGAAAGAGAGAGATACATTGATGTGAGAGAGACTCATCAATTGGTTGCCTCCTGCACACACCAGGACTGGGGTCAGGTTTGAACCTGCAACCCAGATACATGCCCTTGACTGGGAATCAAACATGTGACCCTTCAATGGGCGAGCTGCCACTCTAACCACTGGGGCACACTGGCCAGGGCAACACCCCCCAAATTCAATCACAGTCATATTTTGGGAATTCTCTTCCCAGTGATATAAATATTTACAAATAGCTTGGGGGTGGGGGGTTGCTAAGGAGAAACTTGATTTGTAGCATTTGCCAATTTCCATGGTGTAAATACTCCCAGGGCCAATTTCAAGTTGCAACATGATGTCACTGACAGTGTTGCTGGAAGAGGTGGGCAGCAGTGCACTATAATGTAGTATTTCCATCATACAGATGTGAATAAATCCTAGAGCACAGATAATAGCAAAATATAGTAAAATAATTAAGAAGTGATGCACTTTGGTTTTTTTTTTAATTCTCACCCGAGGATATTTTTCTATTCATCTTCAGATAGAGTGTGAGAGAAAGAGAGGGAAAGAGAGGGAGAGAGAGAGAAACATCGATGTGAGAGGGACACATCGACTGGTTGTTTCCCACACAACCCGACCAGGGCTGGGGACAAACCGCAACCAAAGTACGTGCCCTTAGCCAGAATCGAACCCGAGACTCATTGGTCCGCAGGCCAATGCTCTAACGCTGAGCCAAACCACCAGGGCAAGAAGTGATATACTTTGAATGCTTTACCTCTGAATATACTTTATTCAGTTCAAGTTTACATAATTCAATTTTTTATAATGTTCCACCTCTCTGAAGCACTGTGTATAATTCCTGAGGGTTTGTCCAGTCTAGAACATTCAAGGGAGGGCTCTGATCATCAATCAACTTTGATCTAGCCTCATTTATACATGTGGCTTAGCCACAGTGGCCCTTTGCTGTGACTCTCAAACCACCACTCTCAGCACTCACGCACCATCCCCTCCCTCTGTGGGAGTGGTGAAAAGTTACAATTACTCAAGGAAAGACAACAGCAGCAGCGGAGACACCCAGACCCTGTTCAGTTTCTGAGGCTTGGGAACTCTTCAATCCTTCTTTGATGGGTCCGCTTCCGCCCCTCCCAAGCCTGGGAGCCCTGTGTTCTGGAATAACCCAGCTCCACGTCTCCTAGAGCCCGACCTTGGTAAACAAAAGCCCTAGCTGGGGGATGTCATTTGGTGCCTGGCAACCTCTGCTTTTGGCCTGGCAACCCCAAAGCCTTCAACAGCCTCAGTCCTCACTTCAGGCAAAAAGGAGGAAACATAACCACAGCAAGGAGACCAAAATGCAAATTATTACCTCGTTTTGTTTCCCAGCAGCTTGGTCAGACCATTGTGGTGGCAACAACCTGCTGAGGCACTGAACTAAACAAAAGGAAAACGGGAGATTCCAGCTAGATTTCAGGAAAGACTTTCTGACCTGTCTGGAGGAAATGACACAGGGAAGCTGTGAGGGTAAGTGGTCTCCCCTCCAGACCACCCCAGGGACCCCTCAAAGCTGACACACCTACCATCCTCTGGTGGCTCCCTGACAGCCTCAGGATGAAGTCATATTAATAGCTGAGTGCGTGGACCTTGTTAAGTAAGAGTGGTTCTCTTTTACAGATGAGAAAAACAGGCTCAGAAAGGATAAGTCATTTGCCTGAAGGCACACAGCTAAAGAAGCAATCACGGCTGGAATGTGAGCTCCAAAGCTGTTCTCACTATGTGACCCCATCGCTCATCCCCACCTGACCCTAATGTATCTCTGCAGCACGCCACCACCTCCACCACCTCCCCATATAGCAGCTGGGGAAAGGAGAGCAAGTGTGAATTCATTGATGAATTGCAAAACAACAACCTTGTGTTCGTTATTGCTGGCCAGACACTGAGAATATTTTATTTTATTTTTTATTATTATTATTTTTAATCCTCACCTGAAGACATTTTTCCATTTTTTGTTCAGATAGAGTGGGAGGGAGGGAGAGAGAGAGAAACATCAACATGAAAGGGACACATCGAGTGGTTGCCACCCGCACAACCCAACCAGGGCCGAGGACAAACTGCAACTGAGGTACGTGCCCTTGGTGGGAACCAAACCCGGGTCTTTCTGTACCACAGGCCGATGCTCTAACCGCTGAGCAAAACTGGCCAGGGCTACACTGAGAATATTTTAAAGCTCTGTGTTATTGAACTTTTTCTCTCTCAGCAAGACAAAGACTTTCTGAACCTAACTCTAAAAAAAAAGTTTCTGAGCCTTGGCGCTATTGCTATTTTGGGCCAGATTACTTTTTGTTGTGTGGGCCACCCTGTGCATTGTAGGATGTTTAGCAGCATCTCTGGCCTCTGACCACCAGATGTCAGTAGCACCCCCTTACGTCTCCCCCACCCTCCTTCCGGGTTGTGACGACCAAAAGTGTCTCCAGATGTCCAGTGTCATCTGGGGGATAAATTCATGCCTGGTTGAGAACTACTGAGTTAAACCAAAGATTGGGGGTGGGGGTGGGGGTGGGGGGTGGAGCAGCTATTTCAAAGAAGCAGATCTCAGAAGTAAATAAAACGAGTCTGGCTGGTGTGCCTCAGTGAATGAATGTTGACCAATGAACCAAGAGGTCACCAGTTCGATTCCTGGTCAGGACACATGCCCAGGTTGTGGCCCGACCCCCAGTGTGGGGCAGGCAGGAGGCGGCCAGTCGATGTTCTCTCTCATCGATGTTTCTAACGCTCTCTCCCTCTCACTTCCTCTCTCTCTAAAATCAATAAAGGAAAAAAAATCAAACAAAAAACGTGCCAACGAGGAATAAATCCCTATTCTGAAGTAGTTTGGGGGAGTAAGATCATCCACGTCTAGATTCCTGCTTCTGATTCAAGAGGGGGCAGGGGAGGCAGGTCTAAGGCCTGGGTCTCTGTCTGCAGCAGGGCCTGCAGTAATCTTCTAAGGCCTGACTGACTTTCCTGGGCATAACTGGTTTTGCTGGGACCCAGTGCTATCAAATCAGAGTCCAAGAGGGGTCAGTGATGTTCTACTTACTGCCACCCCAAAGGGGGATGCCCCAAATGCAAGAGGAACTTGCTCAGAGCCAAGGGTGGGAAAGAGTAGTGACTGGTGGTGGTGCTACGTCCTGCTTTTTCATGGGACCTATTCTGTGAGCCTCTTCCTTCCGTAAGGGTCTGGCATTGAGTGCTCAGTCTCAGTTGATCTGCCCATGTGAGTGGATTGAAGAGAATTGATGTAAAGCCCTGCCCTCTGGTTTACTCAGAGATGTGTGTGTAGCGGGTGTGTGTGTGTGTGTGTGTGTGTGTGTGTGTGTCATACAGAACAGTCCTTACAAGTGTCCTTGGGGGAGCACAACATTCCCTTGAACGAACCTGTCATATCTCCGCACCTTTGCCCTTTTCCTGCAACACCCCTCCCATCCTTCAAGAACCAGCTCAAATGCTTCCTCTTTGGGAAGCCTTCCCTGCCCCATGAGGTTGTTGGTCCCTGGAGGCCCGAGAACATGGATTATACTGCATCTCTTCTGTATAGTTTGTATCCCTTCCTATCACGGTGCTGGGCACGCATGGTGCTGGTCCCAGTCTCTTCTGATTCTCCTTCTCATCTTCCCTCCTGCCCTGAAAGCCTCTTGTATACAACAGACAGCTCCAATAACTTCTCTGCTAGTCATGACTTAAGCTTGGATGCGACAGAAACACAAGTCAAATGAATTCATTTATTGGCTCATGCATGGAAAAGTCCAGAGATGCTGCTAACCTCAAGCATGGCTGAATCCAAGGGCTCAATGGTATTGCCAAGAATATGTCTTTCCCAACTCATGGCTCTGTTTTCCAACTGTGTTAGGCTTCATTCTCAGGAAGGCTCTCTCTAGTAGTGGCAAAGATGACCATTATCAAGTCCAGGCTGCTACTCTTCTGGTTTAGCAATCCCAGAAGAAAGACAGGGTCATTTTCTCAGTGTTCCAGCATAGGTTTCAGGCTGATGCTCATTCTCTCTGCATGCCTGGTTTGAGCCACCTGCCAATCACTGAGGTCAAAGTAATGAAATGTGCTGATCAGCCAGAGTCACCTGTTCACTCTGGAGCCAGGGTGGGGGAGGGAAGGTTTCTCAAAGGATTATCAGATGCTGTTACCAGGGGAGGAGGAATGGAAGGATGCTGAGCAGGCACAGCAACAGATGGCCACTCTATTTGTTCCCAGGTTAGTGGGTAATTGATGTGCAGAAACCACAACAATGTATGGGTGAGCTGACAAATGCAGAACTGAGGGGGGACCCTAACTGATGATATAAGCCTTTGATAGGTGGGGTCAATGGGGGGGAAAGGCATGAGTTGCCATGAGGAGGCAGGAAACCCAGAGTACAGTCAAGAACAGCACGCAAGAGCCCTGGCTGGTTTGGCTCAGTGGTTAAAGCATCAGCTCTTGGACCAAAGAGTCTCAGGCTCGATTTGAGCCAAAGGCATGTACCTTAGTTGTGGTTCAGTCCCTGGTCCTGGTCAGGGTCATGCAGGAGGCAACCAATCAATGTGTCTCTCTCATGTCGATATTTCTCTCTCTCTCTCTCTCTCTCTCTCTCTCTCTCTCTCAATCTCCCCTTCCCACTCTATCTGAAGATGAATGGAAAAATATCTTTCGGTGAGGATTAAAAAAAATAGCACACAACCTGGCCAGTTTGGCTCAGTGGTTGGAGCGTCGGCCTGCGGACCAGAGAGTCCCGGGTTTGGTTCCCGCTAAGGGCACGTACCTCAGTTGCAGTTTTGTCCCCGGCCCTGGCTGGGTTGTGTGGGTGGCAACCACTCGATGTGTCCCTTTCACGTCGATGTTTCTCTCTCTCCCTCCCACTCTATCTGAACAAAATATATTGAAAAACGTCCTCGAGTGAGGATAAAAATAAATAAATAAATAAATAAATAAATAAATAAATAGCACACAAGAGCCTGGCTGGTGTGGCTCAGTGGTTGAGCATCAACTCATGTACCAAGAGGTCCCAGCTCGGTTCCTGGTCAGGGCACATGCCTGAGTTGTAGGCTCGATCCCCAGCAGGTGGTATACAGGAGGCAGCCTATCAATGTTCTACTCTTGCATGGATGTTTCTCTCTCTCTCCCCCCCCTTCCTCTTTCTCTAAAAATCAATAAAATAAAAAATATGTTAAAACAAAAAAAGAATAACATACAAGACTGGACCATTGTGTATGAAGGAGCCGAGGCTGAGGAAGCCATGGAGGCCAGATGGTGGAAGCCCTTAAGCTTACCCTTCATCCTGTTGGCAATGGAGAACCTTTGAAAGTGAAGGTAAAGCTGGAGATTTAGTCAGAAGTTAGATCACATTGGGGATTCAGGGTTTGATCCTGAGAGGCCTGGAGTCAGAGAGCAACATGATCAGCATTGTATTTTGACAGCATTTGACCTTCCAAACGATGGCCTGGTTGAAGAGGCAGGAGGCCAGGAGGCTGGAGAAGAACTCTTAATCATAGCCAACACATATATACTGCTATATACTGTGGCCCAGGCACTGTTCTAACCACTTTACAGTGCTGAGATAGGAGATGTCCTGAAATAGGGTGTTAGGAGATTTAACAGATGTTCCGGGGGCAGCGTACATTGCACTTTGTGAAGGATGCTGTACGGTGGTTGAGGTAGAAAGAGGAAACCAGGGTTCCTCTGAAATGTTGAACCTGGGCAATCAGAAGGATAGAGGAGCCTCTATAACGAAAAGAGAAAGAAGAACAAAGAAAAGTCCATATGCATTTACTGCTACCTATTCTGTGCTCTAGGAAGACACGAACAAGCTAGTTGTCACCATCTAGGAGATGGCTCTCTACAGAGGCATATAATGGATGATTTCAGTACACTGTGACGAATGTGGGCCGACTTGTACAAGCACAGTGGGGTAGGGAGGCAATAATAGTACTTCCATCCACATAGCTGCTCAAGCCAGAAACCTGGGGGGTCAACCATGACTCCTCCTCCCTTTTTCATCCAGTCATTCACCAAGTCCAGTAGATTTGATGTCCTAAATATCTTTTTTTTTTAAATCCTCACCCAAGGATATTTTTCCATTTTTGTTCAGATAGAGTGGGAGAGAGAGAGAGAGAGAGAGAGAGAGAGAGAGAGAGAGACATCGACATGAGAGGAACATATCGAGTGGTTGCTTCCCACACGACCCCAGTCAGGGCTGGGGACATGCCCTTGACCGTAATTGAACCCGCAACTCATTGGTTCGCGGGCTGATGCTCTAACTGTGGAGCCAGACCGGCCAGGGCTGTCCTAAATATCTTTTGAGCAATTTTTGAATTTCCTGCCCGGCTGGTGTGGCTCAGTGGTTGAGTGTCAACCCATGACCAATTCAATTCCCAGTCAGGGCACATACCCAGGTTGTGGGTCAAATCCCCAGTGGGGGGCATGCAAGAGGTGATCAGTGGATGTTCTTTCTCATCAGTGTTTCTCTCTCTCGCCCTCTCCCTTCCTCTCTCTTTAAAATCAATAAAGGAAAAATAAATAAAGTAAAAAAGGAAACCTGAATTCCTCTCCTGCTTTTAAACCTTTCAATGGCTTCCTATTGCTTTCAGAGTAAGAACCAATATCTTCAACCTGGATTATGATATGCAGAGGTATCTGGCTCCTTATGACCTCACGAGGCTCATGAGCTTTAGTTCCTATTATACTCTAGAGTCAATGGCAGGCCTAACAATATTTAGGATGTGTCAGTTTCCTTCAGACCACGGTGCTTTCCCATGTGTTATTCTTTCTGCCTGGAATGCTCTTCCCCAACTCTTGGTCTGATTAATTATAAGTTTATGGGTCACTTTCTCAGGGAAGCTTTCTCTGACTTTCCAGTCTAAGTCAAAACCTTCAGATTCTATGTCAAGAGTCAGCAAATTCTTTCTGTAAAGTGCAGATAAGCCCTGGCTGGTTTGTCTCAGCGGTTGGAGCATCGGCCTGCAGACTAGAGAGTCCTGGGTTCAGTTCCTGCTAGGGGCACGTACCAAAAAATAAATAAATAAATAAATAAAGTGCAGATGATAATATTTCAAGCTTTGTAGGTCATTGAATATCACAATTACTTTGCATTAGAGCAGCCACAGACAATATATAAATGAATTTATAAATGCTGAACTTTGACTTTCATATATACTTTTCACATGTCATGAAATATTAGTCTTCTTTCGAACTAGTTTTTCTGGGGATTACATATCCCTAAATTTTCTTAGGCTTGCACTGGCCCCACCCCCTCTGGCCAATCTATGATTCCCCAGGCTAGATTGACAGACAAGTACCTTCCCTACTACGTCACCCAACTTTGCTGTCCTTATGTCCATCTCCTCTTTGTCCAGTCCCTTCCCCCAGTGATTTTCAGGGAATGGACTGGTGGTTCCCTGAGGAGTGTGAAATTGCAACTTCCTGGTGAAGTTGCCCAGATGGTCTTGCTTACTATGGCCTTCCCTTTTGCTCCTTTCCCATTATTAATAACTAGCTAATTACAACAGTAACAGCAGTGTATATACCATATACTTTCCTGTGTTGTACCTGTCACAGTAGTAATTAATTATGCATGTGATAGACTTCTTAATGTTGTCTCTCCAGTTGAAAGTAAGCTCTGTGCAGGGACCACATTTGTTTTGTTTACAGTTTTCCTCCTGGTTTTCTAGTAGAGGGCTTTGCCCATAGTAGGTGCTCAATAAGTGAATGGAGTGATAAAGTGTTCTTTTCCTTGAGAGGAGCTCAAAGCTTAGTAGAGAATACAGACATGTAAACGCCTCCACAATTAACTAGGTAATGCTGTATTGGAGGGAAGAAGATTTCAGTTTTCAGCAGGTTTAGTTTGAGATACCAGCGGGAACTCAGGGTTTGGTGATTCCCAAACATCCGGAACTGAGTCAATGCTAAGATGTAGAAAGAGAGTAAAACACATAGAAAAGATGTAAAAGCTACGCCATATCACTCACTCAAGGAGAGAGGTCACACAGAGAGAAAGGCTGAATGAGGAGAGGAGAGGGAGGAGGCTGGAACTGTGGGGTAAGTTTCTGGGCCATGGAAAGAGCAGAGACAGGAGAGAGGTATCAATGTAAGAACTATCCAAACCTGTACAAATTTTTATGAGTTTATTTGAGCCAAACTGACGACAATTGCCAGGAAGCCAAATCTCAACAGATTGAGAAAATGCTCCAGAGAATGGCAGTTATACACCTTATTTTATACATTACAATCAAAGGAGAGTTAAGGATGTTACATGAAATCCTTTGATGATAGATTAAGGAGGTGGGAGAAAGGCGGGGAGAATCTCTGGGATTGGATAAAAAATAAAATTAATAGACATATACTTCTTTTATATAGGTGGGTAGAGGATAGTTGACAGTCAACAACCATATGATAATAATAATAAGGGGATTTGTGGTCTCCTGTAAGGTATCCAGAAAAAAGGAAATTAGTTTGTTATTCTAAAGGCATATGTATCAGGTATGTCATCCTAGATGCAAAAAGACATCAGAGAGGCTCAGTTAAAGTGAAGATTGACCTTTGTTAGGGAAAAATATTGCCCACAGGGGTGGGGAACCTTTTTTCTGCAAAGGGCTATTTGGATATTTATGACATACAAAATTATCAACTTAAAAATTAGCATGCTATATTTGGTCAGGGTAATTTGGTGAGGTGTGTGATATTAGCTGGTATTGATTTCACAGACCTTATATACAGCTGTGGGCTGGATGTTCCCCACCCCTGCCCTAGAACGTGACTACTGGCCAGGAACTGCTTTTAGTTAGACAGTTTTAATTTTAGTCCGTCCTATGTGGTTATTTGGTTATTTTCTGTCTCTGAGTTTGTAAGGCGGCCATGCAGGCTTCCCCTGAGCTTGTCAGGTTTAGCATGTGGCCCCTTTTCTGCCCACAGAGGTAAAAGATCAAGCATAGGGTATTTTAGAAACCAAGTGGAATGACTATGTATTTTTGTATCCATCTGGTTTGCCTCTGTGTTCCTAGTATTTTATACTGGGCATGGCATATAGTAGACACTCAGAAACTCTGTGAATTGAAAATTAAATTCAATCAGAACCTTTCAAGAGGCACTACACAGCATGCAGCCCACAGGAAGTTCTCAAAGAAGGAAGAAAGAGTAAGCAGTGTGGAAGGAATGTTGCTGAGACCAGTAAGGGCGAGGGCTGACGTGTCAGGGTCTGAGATTTGAGTTGAGCCTGGTGAGCTTTTCCCCGGAAAGAGCAGTAGATTCCTTCAATATTTATTCATATTTCCTTTGCCTTAGGGATACAGAAATCTATTAAAACTGATCTCTGTTCTCAAAGAGCTCACATCTGGTGGGGAAGACAAAACAGGCCACAATACAGAATAAAGTGCGAAGGTACTGTAAGAGTATAGAGGACCGGAAGGAACTAGTAAACTTGGAAGGCTTCACACAAGAGGTGATATCTGAGCTCAGTCATTAACAGTTGGAGTTCACTAGGGCAGGAATTCCAGTGCACATCAGCCTGTGCAAAACCCTGATAAATGCAACGTTTCGCAAACTTGTACGTGTGTAAGAATTTCTGGAGAGGTCTCTTTATAACATAGGAACCAAGGCTACACTCCCCGGAAAACTTCTGGTTCAACAGGTGAGTGGCACCCATTTTAAGAAGCTTTACAGGACCACAGTCTCAGAAAAGCTCGTTCGGTGCTCCTATTGTTATTGAAGGCGGGGGATAGGGAGCGGGCGCGGGCGCGATGGCGGGAGATGAGGCTGGAGAGAGTTTTGCCCATCAGGGTTCCAGGATCTCTGAAGGTCACTATCACAATAAAGACTCCATTTGAGTCGCCTTTTCCGGGTCTCCTTTCACGTGCCTTACTTTGTCGGAGCCTCGCAACAAGTCTGTGGGGTAGAAGTTAGAAGTCTCGTTTCATACAGGAGGAAACGGAGGCTCAGAGTGGGCAATTTGTTCAAGGTCACAAAGCGAGAGGTAGCCCGCTACAGACTGAAAGCCAGGAGACCGGATTCTCAGCTCAGAGACTTTCGACTGCGAAAGCAGGCCGCGAGTGGGTGGGACTCAGGCCCTCCCTCCAGGATGGTTCCAAAATGGTGCGGGCTGTGGCGTCAGCAACACCTCCGCCCCTTCCGTCCACCCTCCTTCTTCACTAGGCCACCCAGCGGGGGGAGGGGATGGAAGGGAGCAACCCACGTGACTGCCGACTACTTGGCGCATGACGCAAAACGGCGGGCCCAACGCTCGACCTGCCTTGTGGGAAACGTAGTTCTGTACATCGTCAAATGGGCAAGGAAAGACGGGTCTAGGACTACATTTCCCAGGAGGGAGCGAGGCGACGCTGCCGCTGCCGCTGCCGCCGTCGGAGAGCGGGGACGCCGGGCGCACTGTCGGGCGGGGGCGAGGTTTGGGCCGGTTGTGCCGTTGCGAAGCTGCAGCTGCGATCGCTGCGGTGGGCCTAGGTGAGTGAGGGCTTCTGATGGGATCTAGGGTAGTCTGACCGGCTCCAGTCATTTCGTTTTTTTATCTTTTCACCGCGGCGGCTGGGTCAGGGTCCCCAGGCCCGCTTGGCGCGGAGCCGCTCCCCCGCGCCTACCCTCCGGCCTCCTCTGAGCGGGCCCCGCTTCCTCCGGCTCCTCCCCCTCCTCCCCGCCTCGCTCCGGCCTAGTTCCCGACGCTCACGGCTGCCTTTTCTCCGGAGCAGCTCCTTTCTCCTCTTTGCAAGCTGTTGGAGAGCGGCCTACCCCTCACCCCTGTAGTCGTATGAACCCAATTATTTTGGATTACTCATTTTCCGGAACTCTTGAGTGTCCCCCTTCCCCCCCAGTCTCCATTGGCCTGGTTCTGTTTTCCCCCAGGGTGCATGTGGCTGGCACTCAGTAAATGTTAGTACCTCTTCCGCCCTTTTTGCTGTGTGGCCAGAGGAGGCATATTCCAAATTTATCTGCCACGAGAACATTTGTGCGCCCACTTTTATTTCAGTCTCTTGGGCTGGAGGTGAGGCCGACTTGCATTCCAGTGATAATCGGCGTATGTTCTGCTTATATGAGGCAATTCTTTGCCTTTCTTAGTACCTAACCAACTTTTATCAGCTGTTATATTTGCCTATGTGAATCTTCGGGGAGGAGCACAGCGGCAGAAGCTGGCGAGTAGCTCTGGCGCCCAGAAGTTGGAAGCCATCAGTGGTAGTACGTGTTTACGGGAGGTTGTTAGTTGGATAGCAGGAAAAGCCTCTGAGAGTGTGGTAGATAGAGCCTGGCAGGAGAGAGCCAATGAAGCTTCTGGTGGCAGCGTACCAGAAGGATCCCGGATCCAACTTTAAAGTTTGGCTCTGCTAGCTTTGATTTTAGGTCAGGGGACTTCACTTCCAGGTGCCTCAGTTTCCTTATCTGCAAAATAGCGGTGAGTAACTGGCCACTTTATAGAATTGTTGTGAAGGTTAAATGAGATTAAATTGAAACCCGCTTAGCTGATTACCTGACGTGTATTAAACACTATTATTATCAGCATCATTTATAGGACTTCTGGATTGTGGGTCCAGAGTGGAAAGGCATGCATCACACCATTATAGTCCTTTTCCTTCAGATGGCCCTCCCTTTTTTTGTTTGTGAAAATATTGTCTGTTGTAGTCTGTCCTGTTAACTAGACAGCCTTATGTATGTATCATTACATAGCAGTCTGTTAAAAGATCCAGAAATGGCTACTGCCATGAACACTTGTGGAGCAAATTGAGCTTAGTTTGTTTTTTGGTGGGAAATGTGTTTTGTGACCTAGTGTGCACACTTTAGCAGTATCAGAAACAAATTTTTCTGCAGCTATTTAGGCTTGATTAGTATTTTGTAGAAGAGGTGACTTGGAATTTCTGTAAGAAACTGTTTAACAAGAAACTTTTATGTCCAATGTAGTTCCATCTTCTGCAGCTATTTAGGCTTGATTAGTATTTTGTAGAAGAGGTGACTTGGAATTTCTGTAAGAAACTGTTTAACAAGAAACTTTTATGTCCAATGTAGTTCCATCTTTTTTTTTTTTTTTTTTTACACTAGTGAAAGCTCTTCAGTTTTGGACACTACAGTCCAATTTTTTAAAAAATTGATTTTACAGAGGAAGAGAGAGAGAGAAACATCTATCAGTTATCTCCCACAGGCACCTGGACCTGTTGGGGGTGGGGGATGGGACCTGGAAACTTGAGTATGGGTCCTTAGGGGAATAGAACCCACCACCATTTTGGTGTATGGGATGATGCTGCAAGCAACTGAGCCATGCAGCCATGGCAGATTTATTCTTTAATATTCCCTGTAGCTTCCAGTAGAGTACATATTAGCAAATAATAATGAGATTATTTTAGGGGTGCTTCTATCATTGATTTCATAAGGCACATTAAAAAAAAATTTCCTCCCTGGCTGGTTTTGCTCAGTGGTTAGAGCGTCTGCCCTCAGACTAAAAGTCGTAGGTTCAATTCCAACCAAGGGCACATAAATACCTTGGTTGCACTTGGTCCCCAGCCCTGGTCGAGTCCTGCGGGAGGCAACCAGTCGATGTGTCGGTCTCACATGGATGTTTCTATCTCTCCCTCCCACTCTATCTGAAGACAAATGGAAAGATATATCCTCAGGTGAGGCTTTAAAAAAAAATTTCCCTTAGGTTTTAAGTAACTGGGAAGAAAAGGGAGAAATCAGAGCCGACTGGGTGGAATTTGTGGCTTAAGCGTCTTTAACATGTAGGGTAGCATGATGATATGAAAGAACTGGGGCCCTGGCCGGTTTTGCTCAGTGGTTAGAGCATCAGCCTGCGGTCCCTAGAGACCCGGGTTTGGTTCCCGCTAAGGGCATGTACCTCGGTTGCAGTTTATTCCCCAGCCTTGGTTGGGGTCATGTGGGTGGCAGCCACTCGATGTGTCCCTTTCACATCGATGTTTCTCCCTCTCTTTCTCCCTCCCTATCTGAACAAAAAAATGGAAAAATGTCCTCAGGTGAGGATTTTAAAAAAAAAAAAAAAAATGAAAGAACTGGGACACTGAGAGGCAAGAGTCTTTAGGCTCCAGTTTTCTTGCCTTGGGCAAACCCCTTCCTTTTTAATTTTTAAAAAATGTATATAGGTATGTTTTTATTGTTTTTTTTTTAGAGAGGAAGGGGGAGAGAGATAGAAATATCAATGTGAGAGAGAAACACCGATCGGCTGCCTCCTACACACCCCCCATTGAACATTGAGCTCAAAACCTGGGCATGTGCCCTGACTGGGAATTGAACCTGGATCTTTCAGTCCATGGGACGATGCTCAATCCACTAAGCCATACTGGCCAGGCTAAATTTATAATTAAAAAAAATTTTTTTTCTTATTTAGAGAGAAAGGAAGGGAGGGGGGAGAGAGAGAAACATCGATGAGAGAAAACATCGATTGGCTACCTCCTGCATGCCCCCCACTGGGGATTTGGCCCACAACCTGGCCATGTGCTGTATCGGGAATCAAACTGGCAACCTCTTCGTGCATGGGTCGATGCTCAACCACTGAGCCACACTGGCTGGGCTAAATTTATAATTTTTTTTTTTGGTACATGCCCCTACTGGGAACCAAACCTGGGACTCTGGTCCGCAGGCTGATGCTCCAACTGCTGAGCCAAACCGGCCAGGGCCTAAATTTATAACTAAAAAAATTTTTATTTATGGAATTTATTGAATTCTTAGCAGAAGGGAGAAAGAGAAACATCAATTTGTTATTCCACTTATTTAAAAACTTTTTTTTGTTGTTGTTAATCCTCACCTAAGGATATTTTTCCATTGATTTTTCTTTTTTAAGACAAGGAAGGAGAGGAGAGAGAGAGAGAGAGAAAGAGAGAGAAACAGAAATATATACATATATTTAATCCTCACCCGAGGACATTTTTCCATTTTTTGTTCAGATAGAGTGGGAGGGGGAGAAAGAGAGAAACATTGACATGAGAGGGACACATCGAGTGGTTGCCACCTGCACGACCCAACCAGGGCCTGGACAGACTGCAACCGAGGTACGTGCCCTTAGTGGGAACCGAACCCTGGTCTCTCTGGACCGCAGACCAACACTCTAACCGCTGAGCCAAACCGGCCGGAGCGAGAAACAAAAATATTGATGTGAGAGAGACACACTGAGTGGTTGGCTCTTGCAAGATTCTGACCTGGGCCAGAGCTTGAACCCCCAACCAAGGTACCTATCCTTGACAGGGAATCAAACCCATGATTCTTTGGTTGGCAGACCAACACTCTAACCACTAAGCCAAACCAGCTAGGGCTATGTTGGTTGTTTTTTTCCTAATTGTTTTTTTCTTTATTGATTTTAGAGAGAGAGAAGGGGAGGGGGGGAGAAAGATAGAAACATAGATGAGAGAGAACATCAGTTGGCTGCCTCCTGCATGCTCCCCACTGTGGATTGGGCCCATAACCTGGGCATGTGCTTTGACTGGGAATCGAGCCGGCGACCTCTTCATGCATGGGTCAGCGCTTAACCACAGAGCCACACTTGCCTGACTATGTTAGTATTTTTTAAAGAGAAAAGTTGCCAGGCTAGTATGTCAGTGGATTGAGCATTGTCATGGACTGCGAGGTTCTGGTTTGATTCCCAGTCAGGGCACATGCCTAGGTTTCGGGCTCAATTCCCAGTAGTGGGTGTACAGGAGGCAGCTTATTGACGTTTCTTTCTCATGTGAATGTTTCTCTCTCTCCCTCTCTCAAAAAAAATCAATAATAAATAAGTAAAGAGAAGAATACCCAGTCCTGATAGACCAACTGAGTATCTTACTAAGAGGACATTTTCAAGGTGAGTCAACAGTGGTTGGCAATTGTGTTCCAAAATAAAACATTATACCAGGGAGGAGGACTGGAAATTAGGGATAGAGAGGGAAGAAATTAGGAAGGAGACCTCTTTACTGTATACTCTTGTACAGTTTGAAATTTTTACTGTCCATGTATTACTAAAAAGGAAAAAAAGTAGGCTCTGGCTGAGTAGCGTAGTTGAAACATTGTTTGGATATACCGAGATTGTGGGTTCAGTTCTCTGGTCAGAACACATGCAGAAATCAACCAATGAATGCATAAATGGGTGGAATAGCAGGTAACTGTTTCTCTCTCTCAAAATCAGTAATAAAATTTAGGTGAAAAAAATGAAGTAGGTGAAAAGTATTAAACATTTTCATTTGCTCAAGCAAATAGTTTGTTAATATATAAGTTCTGTGAATTTGTACGTGTTTTTTCCTTTTTTTTAAAAAAAACACTACATATGCAACACTGTAAATGAATCTTGACATTATTAATGCTAGGTGACATAAGCCAGACATAAAAGGACAACTATTGTATGATTTGACTTGTATGAGGTACCTAGAGGAGTCACTTTTATAGAGACGAAGTAGAATGGTGGTGGTTAGGAGATTTTTTTTTTTGTTTTTAATCCTCACCCGAGGACATTTTTTTCTATTTTTGTTGTTGTTGTTGTTGTTCAGGTAGAGTGGGAGGGGGAGAGAGGAACAGAGAGAGAGAAACATCAACGTGAAAGGGACACGTTGAGTGGTTGCCACCCGCACGACCAACCAGGGCTGGGGACAAACTGCAACTGAGGCACGTGCCCCTAGTGGGAACTGAACCCAGGTCTCTCAGGACCGCAGGCCAATGCTCTAACCGCTGAGCCAAACTGGCCAGAGAGAGGAGATTGTTTAGTTAGTACCCAGTTTCAGTTTGGGAATATGGAAGAGTTCTGGAGATGGATGGTGGTGATGGTTGCATAAGTGTGAATATACTTAATGTCACTGAACTGAACTATGCACTTAAAAATGGCTAAAATGGCCCTGACTGGTTTGACTCAGTGGTTAGATAGAGTATCAGCTCACAGAGCAAAGAGTCGGGTTCAATTTCCGTCAGGGGCATGTAACTCAGTTGTGGTTTGGTCCCTGGTATGGTCAGGTTCATGCAAGAGGCAGCCATTCAATGTGTCTGTCTCTCACATTGATGTTTCTCTCTTTCTGTCTTTTTCCTTCCCACCCACTCTATCTGAAGATAAATGTAAAAATATATCCTTGGGTGAGGATTAAAAAAAAAAAAAAAAATGGCTAACATGGCCCTGGCTGATGTGGCTCAGTTGGTTGAAGTGTCGTCCCAGACTCTGAAAGGTTATAGGTACTGTTCCTGGTCAGGGCACATACCTAGGTTACGGGTTTGAGCCCCATTAGGGCATGTCATAAGGAAGGCATCTGATTGATCTTTCTTCCCCTCTCTCTAGGCATGTCCTTGGGTGAGGATTTAAAAAAGTTAAAATGGTAAATTCTTTTTTTTTTTTTTTTTTTTTATCCTCACCCGAGGACATTTTTTTTTTCTATTTTTTGTTCAGATAGAGTGTGGGAGGGAGAGAGAGAGAGAGAGAGAGAGAGAAACATCGACGTGAAAGGGACACGTCGAGTGGCTGCCACCCACACGACCCAAATAGGGCCGGGGACAAACCGCAACCGAGGTACGTGCCCTTAGCGGGAACCGAACCCGGGTCTCTCAGGACCACAGGCCGACGCTCTAACCGCTGAGCCAAACCGGCCAGGGCTAAAATGGTAAATTCTGTGTTACATATATTTTATAATAGTAAAAAGAAACTATATAGCTAATATTCACTCATAATTCAATGAACATGTACCTGGACACTGAGAATACAAAAAGGAATTTGATCTGGTACTTATTACCAATATTAACTTAATAATATTGCAGGACCAGTAGTTTTCAAGGAAGTGTAGAGGCTTAAGTTGTAGGGAGATAGTGGTTGCTTATAAAAGTTTTGTAATGTGATTTAAAAAATTATAAATTCTGGGAAAGTAGCTGTTAAGGTTTCAGATAGACAATCTTATCCTCTGGTGGGTGAGTAGGAGAGCTCAGATGAGATGTTATTTTGCTCTGAGGCACCTCTGCATTGCATGACAGCATGATTTTAAAAATCATCGGTCTAAGTAGAAACTGTCATATGCTCAGATGGCATGTTGATCCTTCTCATGTAAATTGAGAACCTGGGCCCTGGCTGGTTTGGCTTAGTGGTTAGAGTATCGGCCTGTGGACCGAAGAGTCGTGGGTTCGATTCCTAGTCAAGGGCACATACCTCAGTTGCAGGTTCAGTCCCTGGCCCTGATCAGGTCAGGTGGGAGGCAACCAATTGATGTGTCTCTCTTACATCGATGTTTCTCTCTGTCTCTCTCTCCCTCCTTCCCTCCTGTTCTATCTGAAAAATCAATGGAAAAATATCCTCAGGTGAGGATAAAAAAATGATAATAATAATCATAAAAAATAAATAAATTGAGAACCTGGGGCACATAATAATGGTGTCATTTAGGAGGCGGACTCAGTCAGCCTGGAATCAAGTATAGGCTTGTGTTTGTTATTAAAGTGCACTGCTTCTTTAGGAGATTTTGAAAATGTAATAAACATCTTATATTCTGACTCTGCCATAAAGCCAAATTCTTAATTCTCAAGAGAAAGAAGGTAATTGTCTCATGACCATACAACTACCCATTCTAGCTTGTGGTTGAAGTCTGTCTGTTTTTTGTTTTGTTTTTTATCTTCACTCGAGGACATTTTTTTTGCATTTATCCTCAGATAGAGTGGAGAGAGAAAGAAACATCGATGTGAGAGAGAGACATTGAGTAGCTGCCACCCACACGACCCCAACTGGGGCGGGGACAAACTGCAACCGAGGTACATACCCTTAGTGGGAACCGAATCTGGGACTCTCTGGTCCATGGGCTGACTCTCTAACCACTGAGCCAAACCGGCCTGATTGATAATACAATAATGTTTATTAAGTGCTTACTGTGTGCTAAGCACTCTTTCAAGAACATTACACACATATTAATTTATTCAGTTTCATAGCAATCCTGTGTAGTAGAAACTAGTTTTACATAGAGGAAACAAACATAGTGAGATTTAATTAAGCACAGTCCAACTTGGGTTCTCAAACGTCTCCCATCTCAAATCATTCGGTTCTTTACCCAGTTGTTCACGGAAAAAATGTCTCAATTGTCAAACAAAACTTTGGTTCTCGAACAGAATTGGTTCTTGACCCGACAACCCTTTCATGCTGATACCTTATGATCAGTTGTGTGTGTCTCAGGTGACCAGAGGAGAGGATGCGAGAGTCTGAGTCAGTTTACTGTTAAATCTCGAATTGTTAACATCTCAGGAAATTGTGCTGTGGATATTTTCATGTGTTTTTACTTCTGTTGCTACTTATTAGATCCATACAGTAAGGCACCATGAGTCCTAAGAAGATTAGTGATAACAACAAGTGAAAAGGAAAGTTGTGAGAACAACTATAGATAGAGCTTAGAAAAGAAATAATTGCGCCCTGGCCAGTTTTACTCAGCAGTTAGAGCGTCGGCCGGCGGACCAGAGAGTCCCGGGTTCAGTTACCCCTAAGGGCACGTACCTTGATTGCAGTTTGTCCCCGGCCCTGGTTGGGGTTGTGTGGGTGGTGACCAGTTGATGTGTGTCTCTCACATCAATGTTTCTCTCTCTCTCTCTCCCTCCCACTCTATCTAAAGATAAATGCAAAAAAAAAAAAAAAAAAAAAATGTTCTCCAGCGAGGATAAAAAAGAAAAAAAAGAAATAATTGCAGCCCTGACTGGTGTGGCTCAGTTGGTTGAGTGTCATCCTCTGTGCGAAAAGGTCACTGGTTAGATTCGCTTTTAGGGCACATGCCCTGGTTATGGTCTCAATCCCCAGTAGGTGGCGTGCAGGAGGCAGCAGATTGATGTTTCTCTTTCACATCAATGTTTCTCTTCCTCTCAAATCAATAAAAACATTTTTTTTTTAAAGAAATAACTGCAAAGTGTGATAGAGGTGTTTGTGTGTCTGATCTGACTACTGAGTATGGTATGGTAAAATCAACGATTAGCACAATTTTAAAACGAAGAGGCGATCAAGAGTGCTGACGTTGCTGAGGGGGTGAAAGTGCTCAGGAAACATGGATCACAGGCAACTGAGAAAGGTTAAAATGGAATCATTTGGGGGTCTGGAACGGATTAATTCAGTTTACATAGTTTCTAATGGGAAAAATTCTGTTTTCGAACAAATCGCTTCTCGCATAGCCTTCTAGAATGAATTAAGTTCGAGAATCGAGGTTCCACTGTATCAGCATGAAAGGGTTGTTGATTTGAGAACTGAAGTTTTGTTCAACAACCGAGACATTTTTTCCTTGAACAACTTGGTGAAGAACTGAATTGAGATAGGAAACATTTGAAAACCGAGGTTTGACTACTCATCTGAGTGCTGAAGTCTGTAGTGACAGTTTACATGTGTCACCTTTGAAAATGTCTTTTCACAAAGAGAGGTACTGCCAAAAACTAATATTAATTCATGAGCATATGGTTTTAATTTAGTATATTCATTACTTGGAAGGCATTTATAAATCCTGTTAGATTCTTTTCTTGATATTTGCCTTTTAGCATGCCATTACACTGCATATTAGTCATTTCCAATTGAAGATTAGATGGAAGTTTCTCAGTTGCACAGTTGGACGGATTTTGAAATATGGAGATTTCCTTTGTACTTACACTGAGGTTGGAAATATGCTGGAATTGTAGTTTGAACTAAAAATATGCTTCAAATTTGTGAGAATGGAGATCTCATTGTTTGTTTTAACATTTGATAGCATGGGAGTGAATCAAGTAACTTGCCATTATTTGGGATTTAAACAATGTTTAAACAATTTTCAGATTAATTGAAAGAAGTGACTATTTTGCCTTTTAACTTTCCGTTGAATTCATTTACAAACATGATCAAATCGGTAGCAAAAGCTAATTTCCAAAGCGATTCAGTATTCAATAAGTGTTTAAGGGTGGTTCTTCTTGTTCAGAAACATTTTCATTTTTATTTATCATCAGATAGAGTAGGAGGGAGGGTGAGAAGGGCGGAGGGAGAGAGAGAAACATCGATGTGTTAGAGCCACATCGACTGGTTGCCTTCTGCACAACCCTGACCAGGGCCGGGGATAAACCTCAACCAAGGTACAACCAGAATCGAACCTGCGCTCATTGGTCCAAGGGCCGACGCTCTAACCGCTGAGCAAAATTGGCCAGGGTCACAGACATCTAAAAAAATTTTTTTAATTCCATGACTGAAAGTCATTTTATTTAAAAAAATTTTTTTTAATTGATTTTGGAGAGATAGGAAAGGAGAGGGAGAGGTAGAAACATTGACTGGATGCCTCCTGCAACCCCCGCACCTGGGATGGTGCCTGAAACCCAGGCATGTACCCTGACAGGGAATCGAACCAGAAACCTCTTGGTGCATGGGTTGACGCTCAACCACTGAGCTACACCGACTGGACGGATGGGGAGTTATTTTAATTTGAAGAGTATTTATGAAATTTAGTTCAGCATATCTCAGTTATTCTTCTGAAGTAATTTTCCAGGTTGAATTATGGAGTTATGAATTAGTCTTGCATAATGCAAACTGTAGCACCTGAAATGTTGCCAATTAAAGTATCAGGTTATAAGAAGAAGGTTTTGGCTTTCCATATTGCATCCTTACTGGAGGAAGTTGGATGGGTTAAAACGGGTGCGAGAGACAGGCAGACAGACACTGTCAGGCTAGTATACTTAAAGAGAGAAGCCTGAGTCCACTTGAGTAAAAATCAGGGCTGCAATAGAATTTTTGCTTATAGATATCAAGCATCTGTATTTTAAGATGTAATCTGCAAGGATTGGGTAGCTCTTTTATCCTTATTTCCTCTCATTCCAGAACTGTATCCTGACTTTGTAAGTTGGAGAAGCCAGCAGCACTGCCATTGTTTCTTTGAAGTAGTGTCTGTTTGGGATCCAGTGCAAGTCGAATTACTGTTCATATAAGGTAAATGCACGGTGGTAAAAGGAACTAATAACATCACTGACTTCTAAATCCAATCTTAGGTTAAGAGTTGTTTATTCTTATTTTCTTTCTTTTTTTTTTTTTTTTTTTTATCCTCACCCGAGAACATTTTTGCATTTATCGTCGGAGAGAAGGAGGAAGAGAAAGAGAAACATCGATGTGAGAGAGACACTTTGACTGGTCGCCTCCTGTACAACCCCCACCAGGGTCGGGGACGAACCACAACCAAGGTACATGCCCTTGGCCGGAACCGAACCTGTGACTGGTCTGTGGGCCTACGCTTTAATCACTGAGCAAAACTGGCCAGGGCCTCAGCAAGAATTTTTTTTTAATCAGTCCTATTTCTTTATACAACCCTAAACAACTTTGTTCCTACAAGATATAATGTATGCCCGTCATACATTTGCAGAGACTTGTTCTGTTACAGCTGCCAGGACAGAATGGCAATAATCGGTTCTTTAAATTTTCTCATGTGAGTCAAGGATTCCAATTGCAGTAAGTTACAAACCACTTCCTCCCCAGTTCTCATAAAGGCTTTTCCAATTTGCTAGCATCATGGATGATGAGTTATTTATTTTATTTTGGTAAGAAACTTAACATGAGATCTATCTTCTTAACAGATTTTTAAGAGTACATACAGTATGTTGTTCACCGTAGGTACAGTGTTGTACAACAGTTTTGTAAAGCTTAACTGCAGCTTGGTGCATGTTGGTTAGTAGCTGCCCATTTCTCCCACCCCAGTCCCCTGACAACCAACCTTCTACTCTTTGAATCTGTGAGTGTGTCTGGTATTTTAGATACCTCATATAAGAATAATCATGCTGTCTTTGGCTTTCTGTGACTAGCTTATTTCACTGAGTATAGTGTCCTCAAGGCTCATCCATATTGTCACATTGCAGAATTCTTTTTTAAAAACTGGTGTTCCATTTTATGTGTATATCATTTTTTTATCCATTCATCTGTCAATGGACATTTAGGTTATTCTCACATCTTGGCTATTGTGAATGTGCTGCAATGAACATGGGAGTGCTAATACCACTTCTAGGTCTTGACTTCAGTTCTTTTGGATAGATACTGAATTGCTGGATATGTGTTCATATATATATATTTTTTTGGATTTCTTTTGTTTGTTTTAAGAGAGAAAGGAAAGGAGAGTTAGAAACATCAATGTGAGAGAGAAATATTGACCAGCTGCCTCCTGCACATCCCCCACTGGGGATGGAGCCTGAAACCCAGGCATGTGCTCTGACCAGGAATCGAACTGGTGACCTCTTGGTGCATGGGTCGATGCTCAGCCACTGAGCCACACCGGCCTGGCCATTATTATTTTTGATATGTAATTTTTAATATAATAAACAACATCAGATTGCTTTACTAAAAGGGTGAAACAATTCCATTTCTACTGGACAGACAAGCGGCATCACTTTTCACTTTTGCCATGACTACCATGAATTTGAGCATCTGTTTACATATTTGCCTACCCTGTTGGTTTTATTTTTCTAGGAATTGTTTGTTCATTTTCCTGTTGAGCTGCTTATATTATTATTGTGTTTCTGTTCTTTTGTGGTGAATACAATGTCTTTCATCTCTCAGGAAGTTAATGATTATCTTTTTATCCTTACCTGAGGACATTTTTGCATTTATCTTCAGATAGAGCAGGAGACAGAGAGAAACATTGGTGAGAGACACATATCGATTGGTTGTTTCCCCTCCTGACCCCGACTAGGGCTGGAGACGGAACTGCAACTGAGGTACATGCCCTTGACCAGAATAGAACCTGCAAGTCTGCTCTGAGGGCCAGTGATTTAACCACTGAGCCAAACCGGCCAGGGCTCTCCTTTTTTTAAATTTTAAATCCTCCTCTGGGGATATTTTTCCATTTATCTTCAGATAGAGTGGGAGGGAGGGAGAGAGAAACATCCACTGGTCGCCTCCCCACAAGATCCTGACCAAGGCTGGGGATGAACCACAACTGAAGTACATGTCCTTGATTGGAATTGAACCGCAACCCATTGGTCCAAGGGCTGACACTCTAACCACTGAGCCAGACTGGCCAGGCTTTCCTTCCTTCTTACAGAGGAGAGGATCATCTCCTGAGAAAACACTGAAAGGTTGCCAGTTCAATTCCTGGTCAGGGCACATGCCCAGGTTGTATGCTGAATCCCCAATAGGAGGTGTGGAATGCAGGAGGCAGCCAATCAATATTTTGCTCTCACATCAGTGTTTCTCTCTCCAACTCTCCCTCCCTGCCTCTAAAAAAATCAGTAAAAAATATATATTAAAAAAAAAATGAGCCCTGGCCAGTTTGGCTCAGCGGTTAAAGCGTCGGCCTGCGGTCCGGAGAGACCCGGGTTCGGTTCCCGCTAAGGGCACGTACTTCGGTTGCAGTTTGTCCCCGGCCCTGGTTGGTCGCGCGGGTGGCAGCCACTCGATGTGTCCCTTCACGTCGATGTTTCTCTCTCTCTCTCCCTTCCTCTCTCTCCCTCCCACTCTATCTGTACAAAAAATGGAAAAATATCCTCGGGTGAGGATAAAAAAAAAAAAAAAAAAAAAAAATGAGCCTGGCTGGTGTGGCTCAGTGGTTGAGCCTCGACCCATGCACCAAGAGGTTTGATTCCTGGTCAGGGCACATGCTCAGGTTGTGGGTCCAATCCCCAGTGTGGGGCATGCAGGAGGCTGCCAGTTGATGTTCTCTCTCATTGATATTTCTATCTTTCTCTTCCTCTCCCTGCCTCTGTCTCTAAAATCAATAAAGAAAAATATTTTTTTTAAAAAATGAAAAGACTACCTACAAAAAATGGTACATTGCAAAGCATGTATCTAATAAGGGACTTGTATCCAAAATATATACAGAGTTCTAAAACTCAATAAAAGGACAAATAATAATTCGGTTTAAAAATGGACAAAGGGTCTGAATTAGACATTTCTCCAGAGAAGTTGCACAAATAGTACACATATGAAAAGATATTCAACATCACTAGTCATTAGGGAAATGTCAAAACCTTGGTAAGATACCACTTTACATCTACTAATATGACTATAATAAAGAAGGCATTAAGTATTGAAGATGTGGAGAAATGGGAACCCTTGTCCGTTTCTGGTGGGAATGTAAAATTGGACAGCTGCTTTGGAATGTGGTCTGGCAGTTTCTCACAAGTTAGGCATAGAGTTACCATATGACTGAGCAGTACCATGCCTAGGTATGTACTCAAGAGATAAAAACATCTCCACACAGCCTTGGACTATGGGGGGTGGTGTACACAGAAATCAAGCTTACTATTTTAACTTTTCACACTGTATTCTTCTACCTTTTTCTGGTTTATCTTGAGAGCAGTGCTGCACTGAAAAGCCTTGTGTAACAGGCAAGCTCTAGAGCAGGGAAAGCCCCCAGAAAGAGGCTGGTGTTGAGCTGCCACTCTGGGGAAGGATCCTTTTCCAAGCAAGGACCATTTTATTACGTTTGGTGGTTATGTTCATGTTTCTCGTTATTAGTCTCTTGTTACACAAAGCTCTTTGTTCTCTACAACTGGCTGTAGCTTTCCTAGTTTAGGCTCTCTGAAATCATCTCTAGCAGAAACATTACTGCTGTCTTTGGCAAGAGACTTGCTTTGCACTGGAAATTCTGAGACAGATTTCAGGCAGAGCCTATTTCCAATTTTTGCATATGTTATGAGTTAAAAGAGGTGGGGAAGAGAGCTGTTGGCTGCTTTAGTTAAGCATCTGAGCTCTCCTGGTTCAAGATAACTATGCTTCTGAGATTGATTTTCATTTTGTTTTTTAAAATATGTTTTTATTGGTTTTAGAGGAAGGGAGAGAGAGAGAGAAACATGGATGTGAGAGAGAAGCATCGATTGGCTGCCTCTTGCATGGCCCCCACTGGGGATTGAGACCACAACCTGGGCATATTCCCTGACCAGGAATCCAACCTGGACCTCATTCCATGGGGTAATGCTCAATCCACTGAGCCACAGCAGCCGGGCTGATTTTTATTTTTAGCTGATCAAATTCACAAGAGACTGATGATGTGGGTATACCATGAGATAACCCATAAGGTAATGGTGACTCTGGCACAATGTCTGTTTGAATTCTGAACTTAACTAGCTATAGAACTTTGGGGGCAAGTTACCAACTCTGCAAGTTCTCATTTCCTCTTCTGTAAAACAGGTACAGAATATAGTACGTAATGAGATTTGTGTATATAAATGAGACAGTGCTAAAGGTTTGTAACTCTTATCTAGCACATCTTAGTGAGTGTTAGCAGTTGTTATTGGTAAAGTGCCAGGGAATCAATTTCCAGTGCACACAAATTGACCAGGAAAGCCAGTATTTGCCTAGGGCAGTCTTTTCTGGTAGGCAGGTCCATTCAGAGACCAAATTCTAAGTTAGAAGGGTGTTTGATGAACATATTCAAGATACAGAACAAGAGGAGCTAATGCTAGTCCATAAGTCCATCAAATTGGGGTAGCTAAATTATCCTACTTGAGGAAATGATGTATCCTGGTCTTTCAAGAGAGTCATTGTCAACATAAATATTTTATGAACCTTACATTCTAGATATAAATGTCATCCTCACACCCCCAGCCTATCTCAACCAGAAGCAGGGCAGAAATCTTTTGTTTGACTCTATGTTAACTTTTAGGCTTGAACTCTATTGTCTTCCTACTGCTAGGTGGATAGTTTTTTTTTCTAAATTATTATGGGTCATTAAACCATAGCCTTTTTCTCTGAACTTAAATTTCCCACTTCCAGTATTCAGTATTTATTACTAAAACTTGTGTATTTATAGCCCTGGCCGGTTTGGCTCAGCGATTAGAGCGTCGGCCTGTAGTCCAGAGAGGCCCGGGTTCTGTTCCTGCTAAGGGCATGTACCTCGGTTGCAATTTGTCCCCTGTCCTGGTTGGTTATGTGGGTGGCAGCCACTCGATGTGTCCCTTTCACGTCGATGTTTCTCTCTCTCTCTTCCCCTCTCTCCCTCCCACTCTATCTGAACAAAAAATGGAAAAATGTCCTCGAGTGAGGATAAAAAAAAAGACTTGTGTATTTATAAACTCATGTCATAGATGATATGCATTTCAGTGTTTTAGTGCATCTTATGGTATTTACATCTTAAATTAGAGACCCAAAAGGATTCTGTCTTATGCTGAGATTTTTGCCTTTTTTTTTTTTTTTGGTAGGGTTATTTTCTTGGGAAGATTTCCACAGGTGATTTTTTTTTTTTCCTTGAATGATTTTAGAGAGAGGAAGGAAGAGGGAGACGGATAGAAACATCAATTAGAACATCGATCGGCGGCCTCCTGCATGCCCCCCACTGGGGATCAAGCCCACAACCTGAGCATATGCCCTACCTGAGAATTGAACCTGCGACCTATTGGTTCAACCACAAAGCCACACTGGTTGTTCAGGTGATTGTTCTTATCTATTAGTTTCCTTTTAAAGGGTGATATTTATTGGTCCTGTCTTGGGATTCTTTAGGCCTTGATCTTATTTGGGTCCTGTAACCCAAATTAAACATTAAAATAAAAGTTGTCACGCCTGGCTAGTGTGGCTTAGTGGTTGAACGTTGACCCATGCACCAAGAGGTCACCGGTTCAATTCCTGGTCAGGGCACATGCCCAGGTCGTGCAGGAGGCGGCCAATCGATGTTCTCTGTCATCAGTGTTTCTGTCTCTCTCTCCCTCTTCCTTTCTCTTTCTAAAATCAATAAAGAAAAAAAACTTGTCGCCCAGCTGGTGTGGCTCAATGGATTGAGCATTGTCCCATGGACTGAGAGATCCCAGTTCAATTTCTGGTCAGGGCATATGCTCCGGTTTTCGGCTTGATCCCCAGTAGGGTGCATGCAGGAAGCAGCCAATCAGTGTTTTCTCTCTCACATCCATTTTTCTGACTCTTCTTCCTTCCTCTTTCTTTAAAAAAAAAATCAATAAACATATTTTTAAAGAAAAGTTGTCCTTTGTAACACTCCTGCTTCCTTGAATTAACACTTGGCTTTTGTCATGATCCCTTGGAGTAAGAATTAGTGATGAAAGTCTTGTGATGTTTTTGTAGTCTAATAATCTAAGAAAATAAGCAAAGGGCCCGGCTGGTGTTGCTCAGTGGTTGGGCATCGACCCATGCACCAAAAGGTGTTTATCAGAACACCTTGAACTTTGGTTGTACATTGGTTTTAATGTAGACAATGAACTGAGAGTTGACACCATGAGAAATGCTCTGAATATGCCCTTTAAGGTACATGAGATCAGTTGAAGGAATTGACTGTATTCTGTGAGCTGATAAATTCGATATTAATGGGAATGAGGAAAGGAAGTAAAAAGAAGGATTTGCGCCTGGCCGGTGTGGCTCAGTAGTTGAATGTCGAACCATGTACCAAGAGGTTACTGGTTCAATTTCCAGTCAGGACACATGCCCGGGTTGTGGGCCTGATCCCCAGTGTGTGTGTGTGTGGGGGGGGGTATGCAGGAGGCAGCCGATCGGTGTTTTCTCTCATCGATGTTTCTATCTCTGTCTTTCTCTCCCTTCCTTTCTCTCTAAAAATCAATAAAGAAAAAAAAAATGATTTGCCCAGGAAAGCCCTGCACAGACATTAATTAAATTACAGCAGTGAAGCCATTCATAACACTTAAGTGTAGGGAGGTGGAAGAGAGTAAAGGGGGGTAAATGATGATGGAAGGAGACTTGAACTTAGGGTGGTGAACACACAATATAATATACAGATAATGTATAGAATTGCACACCTGAAACCTTTATAATTTTATTAACTATTGTTACCTTAATAAATTCAGTTAAAAAATCCAAACGCTTTGGTATAGCCAGGGCTCAAAATGTTTATTGTAGACATTAGTTCCCTGGCCCATCTCAATTTTACATATTCTTCCAGGGGTTGAGAGGACTTTAAAGGACTTAATTTTGAGTTGATTTTGCATATTGGGGTGGCTGTGGGTCTGTTTTATGTTACTGTTTTCAAATTATAGTATATTTGGCTTACTATTTCTGTTTGCGTGACTAGTAGTAAATCGTCTTCATTTTATTTTATTTATTTTGAGAGTACATTTATTAAAGCTGGGGACAGTGCCCCTGGCCGGATTGGCTCAGCAATTAGGGCGTCGGCTTGCAGTCCAAAGAGACCTGGGTTTGGTTCCCGCTAAGGGCATGTACCTCAGTTGCAGTTTGTCCCTGGCCCTGGTTGGGTTGTGCGGGTGGCAGCCACTCGATATGTCCCTTTGATGTTGATGTTTCTCTCTCTCTCTCTCTCTCTCTCTTCCTCTCTCTCCCTCCCACTCTATCTGAACAAAGAATGGAAGAATGTCCTCAGGTGAGGATTAAAAAAAAAAAGTTGGGGACAGTGAAACAAGGAAGGGCTTAGGATAGAAGAAGCAACAGGAGAGGGCTGCTTTGGCTCTCTAGAAATATTATAGGAAAGAATTGAACCTAGGCTCTGGCCGGTTTGGCTCAGCGGTTAGAGCGTCGGCCTGTGGTTCAGAGAGACCCGAGTTCGGTTCCCAGTAAGGACACGTACCTTGGTTGCAGTTTGTCTCCGGCTCTGGTTGGGTCATGCGGGTGGCAACCACTTGATGTGACCCTTTTACATCCATGTTTCTCTCTTTCTTCCTCGCTCTCTCTCCCACTCTATCTGAACAAAAAATGGAAAAAATGTCCTCGGATGAGGATAAAAAAAAAAAAAAAAAGAATTAACCTAGGCTGGGCTGCTTTGGCTCACTGAGAAGTCACAGAAGGGGACCTTGGAGACAAGTTCAGGGCTTCAGCCTGGAATGAGCTACTGCTGCCGCCCATTGCTTCCCTAGTTGCAAGTCTCCTGGGGACCCTTAGAGTTTAGGAGTTGCAAGCCTGTGAAGGAAGAAGAGGGGGAAGGGAAAGGTGTGGGCATGCTCCCTGAATGGGGAGCATGATAAACCTTCTTTATATATGAATGAACAGTTAAGTATTATCTGAGAAGATCTTTTTTAATATGAGCCTAATATTTATGGGTGGAAGGATACTTGTATGGTTTCTGTATAGCCTGGCTATTCAGGCTGCCAAAATTGAAACCCCAGGGTGGTCTGTTGAGAGGCTTTTGTTTGGACTACTTAGCTTTAGGAACTCAGCCTCCTACCAAATATAACCTCTCAATAGGCTACCCACAGGGCTCCACACATGGGGAAACTGTGATAAATACTTCCAAAATGTTTGTTCTGGTGAATTCAACAGACATCTACCATGTGCCAAGCACAATGCTGCTACAGCACTAGGGACACTTAGAAGAAACTTAATCTGGAATGAGAAAGGGAGAAGAGTAATTTAATCCTTTCTTATCTTTGAGGGGTTTTGATTTAGAGAAGCTTGCTTTGGCTTTCTCTACCAATATTACTCATTTTTCTTGGAGTTGAAAAATAAGATCTGTGTTTTTAATGACATAAAAGCCATGTAATTATATCTTAATACTTCTATCATGATTTGTTTTAAGTAAAATGCATCTTTTCTTCCAAAAGTTATGTTCTTTCAAGAACCATTGATGTGCCTGGTAATTAGATAAGTGGTTTGTGTGGAGAAGGCTGGGCTTTGAAAAGGGTGATTGGTCTGAAAACTGCTCTCAAGTAAGTGGCTGTGCAGAACAGTTTGAAAATGAACCCTGGCTCCAAGTGAAAAAATGGTATCTGAAATGATTTCAAAAGGCTGTTTGAAATTCTACACTTGGGTGTTAAATAAGGGGTGGGGGATAAAACAATAGTTGTATAAATGTAAGATGGAGGAGGAGGACATCTTACAGCTGAAGAAGGGTTTATGAAACAGGACTTCAGGGCTTAGTGACTCAGAGCTCACTCTGAATCAACATGTGATATGGCTGCCAGAAACAGAAAGAGGAGACTTAGAACTAACTCATTAATGTCTAAATAGTTCTATATTACGCCGCATTTGGAGAATCACATTAAGTACTGAGTATCCCAATGAAAGCAAACAAACAGGAATTGATTAAGTGGCAAAGAGGGTAATAATGTATATGAAACCACATCATCTGAAGAATGTTGGAAAGTTGAGGATATTTGGATCATACTAGGCCCTTAACTGGGAGGTTAGGAACTGGGTCTTATTATATTTCTGCATCCTAACATGTCAAATACATAATAGTAAGTATTGATCACTTCTATCAAATAGATAGTATTGGTCACTAGGTGAATTCTTTTATAATGCTGGTGTAGGAACATGGCTACCTTATCCTTTTTTTTTTTTTTTTTTTGCATTTATCTTTAGATAGAGTGGGAGTAAGAGAGGAGGAAAGACAGAGAGAGAAACATCAATATGAGAGAGACACATTGACTGGTCACCACTCACACGACCCCAACCGGGGCTGGGGACAAACTGCAACCAAGGTACATGCCCTTAGCGGGAACTGAACCCGGACTCTCTGGTCTGTGGGCTGATGCTCTAACCGCTGAGCCAAACTGGCCAGGGCTGGCTACCTTATCTAAATTGTGAGAATCTTTTTATCCAACATAGTCATGTTTGAGGGGACATGTTTTTTTACCTGAAGGACATCATAGCCATGAGGTGTCATGTTATACCATAGCTTTTCTGTAGGGACTATACTTTTTCATAATCTGAAACAGCATTTTTAGCCAGAAGAAAGAGTAGGCATCATTAAAGAAGCAAAACTTCCTTTTAGTGAAGTCATAGTTTGAACAGAAACTAAATACTAGGCAGTTGTAAGATGTAAAAGGTGCTACATTGATTTCCAAGGTAGTAGTTGTCTATTTCACGTCTTACTACATTTTTAGAGCACGGACACTGAGGAAATGTTAGAAATGGGAAAAGCTATGTGCATATGAAGTGTGTGTATGTATAAATATTTATTATTGAGAGAAGAAATTTCACACATCTTTTGGATACTTCCCTTTTCATGTGACTTGCTCTTTTTAATTTTTAAATGTTTTTATTTATTTTTTTAGAGAGAGAGGAAGGGATAGAAACATTTATGTGAGAGAAAAACATTGATTGGCTGCCTCTTGCATGCCCCCTACTGGGGATGGAGTCCTGGACATGTGCCCTGACTGGGTCCCATGGGACAGTGCTTAATCTACTAAACCACACCGGCTAGGCTCTTTCTTAGTCTTCAGGTGACAGCTTAAATGCCACTTCTTGACCATCCTATGTAAATAACTACCACACTGCATATATTTGCCAAAATAGTGTTTTCTTTGTCTTCTTCCTAGTTCTTACCAGAATTTGTAACTATAATTTTGCTTGCTTGCTTATTTGTCTATGTGTGCCAAATTATAAGCTCCATTTTAGTTTATCATTGTTTACCTACTGTCTAGATAGAGCCCTCTTGAATGAGTTAAATATTTCATTGATTTATTTCTAGCTGTGGTTTGTATTATACAAAATTATTCTACTTAATTATCAAGGTATAATGATGTTTTTACAATTAGTTTCTGTTCACATTAAAGAAGTTCCAGGAGTAGGAGTGGGGGTGGTGTCGCAGTATTGCCACTCTTGAGTATACTTGTCAATTCTCATAAGATTAATATGTGTAGACGTGAAGTTTGGCTCTGTATGTATTCAGATGACACCTTTTCTCTTAATGAAAATTAGCTTCTTTTTTATCCTCACCCGAGGATATTTTTCCATTTTTTGTACAGATAGAATGGGAGGGAGAGAGAGTAAGGGAGAGAGAGTGAGAAACATCGACGTGAAGGGACACATCGAGTGGCTGCCACCCACACGACCAACCAGGGCCGGGGACAAACTGCAACCGAAGTACGTGCCCTTAGCGGGAACCGAACCCGGGTCTCTCCGGACCGCAGGCTGACGCTCTAACCGCTGAGCCAAACTGGCCAGGGTGAAAATTAGCTTCTTAATTTTCTGGTTTCTGGGGGTTGAAACGAGTATTTTCTTTTTCACTAACTGTTGCCCTTTCTTTTTCTTCTAAAGTCTGATATTGTCCACCTGTTGTGTAAGTGATCTAAAAGTATTTTTATTTCTGGCCCAAGCTAGAATTGCAGATGGGACAGAGATGTTGCTAGGCAAAGATATCCCTAAACTTGTGACAGAAGAAAGTCATTCAGCAAGAATAAACCCAGAGAGAGAATCCCAAAATGTGCTGAAGACCAGCTAGCAAAACAAAATGTATTTTCAGTATTCAGTTTCTGTAAATTGTTCATGGTACACCTCCACCTCCTATCCTCGAGTAACTTATTCCTCTATCCTGGCTTTGTACAAGGACACTGCTGCCAGAAATTGGCTCCAAATGGAAGTATCTTTAACCTTGGTAGAGCACACAGCAGTTTGATCTGTTTGGCAGGATCTAGACTGTAGGTCTTTGGTGTCCTCATTAAGCAATCTCTTACTCATCACCCTTTGTCTTTGGCTTCCTGGAAGTTTTTCAGACCTCTCTAAATTATGTCTATGAGATTATGGTTATTTCCTATGAGCTGGAGTTATAGCAGCTTCCTGGACCTTTTGCCTTTTGAAAAGTTCTTAAAATTATGAATGTAATAATTAGAAACAAATACCACCTTTCAGTTTGTCTACCTCTTGCCTCCTTTACCAGATCCTGTGCTTGGTAAGAGTGGAGAGAAGCCTTGTAATCGTTAATTCTACAGATCTGTGAATGACTTCTGTTGCTGTACAGAGGTGGAATAATAGTGGTTAAGGACCCTGGCTTGGAGCCAGATTGGCTAGGTTTAAACCTGTAAAATGGGAGATGATAATGCCCTCTTTGAGGATAAAATAAGTTCATAAAAAACATTTTTAAAACACTTGTTAACAATAGTTCAGAAATAACAAGTAAAACCAGTGAATTACTGAAGCCATTATTAGTAAAAGTTTATTGTGCACATACCAAAAAAACAAAAAAACAGTTCACAAACCGGGAGCACTCAAACCAAAACATGGAATGAGTCTCACGGGTATATTGTTAAGAAGTTTATATAGTGAGAAAGCAGTGACTATTCTTCACAGTGATTGGTTATAATATTAGAATTTTCAGTGGTTACTTTGTATCAACCTTGGGAAACAGTTCAAGTTTTGTTTATGATTTCCAGAGGCATAAGCAAGAAATGACACTGTCAAGGTAGTCTTGCAAAAAAGCTAAATTAAGCTTTATTTGTATGACTGCACTGGTTTTATCTGCTCGGGGAAATTTCAAGGCTGGTCTCTGTTTCTTATTTTAACACTATTCTGGGCATTAAGTAAATAAGAAAGATGAGATTTCTGCTGGTGGAAAGCTTACCTTCTAGTTGGGTAAAGATGGAGAACAAAAACGTAAACAAGATAGTTTTCAAGTACTGAATTGAGTTCTCTTAAGAGAAAAAACAAGGTATCAGATGAGACCCTAGAGCATGACTGGGGGGCTATTTCTGACGGGGTGGCCAGGGCAAACCTCTGAGCAGATAGCTTTTGAGCTAAAATCTGAATTTTGGGTGGTCGGGGAGGTTGAAATATTTGTTGATTGTTATTTTCCCTTCACAAGCTGGGAGCAGCATCACTTAAAAGAATCTTTTGCTAAGCAGTGAGATGGTGAGGTGTGATGGAATAAGCCCTGGAGTTTGGGCCTGGTTTGGCCATATACTAGCTTTGTTATCTTTGATATATCCCTTATTCCTGGTCTTTGGTAGACACATGCTTTAGCACTGCAAGTTTTTGCTCCTTGGAAGATGCCCAAAGTTCTAGTAGGGTATAAAGAGAATAAGTGAGTCAGCTTGACAGTGTACCTTGCTGACCAAACCCAGCAGTCAGGGCAACTCTGTTCATTCCTATGGAGGGGGAAAGAAAAGAAAAAGACAATTTTGTTTTTTTTATAGGAGCAAATGACCCTAAAAGAAAGTTGATGCTAATGACTAGCAAGAAGAAAGTGATAGTTCTTCACTTTATAAATTACTTTAGTCCTATATTTATGGATTAATATCCTATATTTTTACAGGATGATGTAAGTATAGATTGTTGTATTAAAATATTTGAGACTACTCTTACATTTTTAAAGCCTTTTCTTTGCAAATAAATATTAAGGATATGCTTCTGACTTCAAGGTCTGGGGATTAGGGAAATGGTCAGATGTGTACCATTTCTAAGATAGCCCATAACCAAGATATCATTGCATATGATTTCTTCTATTAAGAGTTGGGAAGACTGTCTTGGGTTATTTCAGGTTAGCTAACTTAGTTCATAAAACTTGTTGGCCCATTCAGAAAGGACTGCAGCAAATATTGTTAGCTCTCCTCATTTTTGCCAGTATTTTATAATGGTACCCGGTTCAAGTTACGTGTTAGGTTTTCCATTTGCTGCTGTGGCTTGGTCTGTGGATTATATTGCTTAGAAGTCAAATCCTCCTTGATGAAAGGGCCAAGTGTTGTTGTTTTTTAATCTGTTATTTCATCTGTATTTTTTATAAAGTTGTTTCTAAGTGTCCAGAGAAGTTCAACTTTGGAAAGGGACTCACTCATTTGTTTGAATCTATTTTCCTTACATTAGGTGTAATTGAAAAGTAACTGACCCCTTCTTCAGAGATGTCGAAAACAAACAAATCCAAGTCTGGATCTCGTTCTTCTCGCTCAAGATCTGCATCAAGATCTCGTTCTCGTTCATTCTCAAAGTCTCGATCCCGAAGTCGATCTGTCTCTCGTTCAAGGAAGCGCAGGCTGAGGTAAGTGGGTGTGATTGCATATCGGGCTAGATGGGTCTTTAAAGATCTTCTGTTAGACTCTTTTCTGTGAAAGTCAAATGGAAAGGGGAGGTTGGCTTCAGGTGGAGATTGGGCTGTAAGATAGTCCAGGTTTCTTCAAATGCTACAAATCCAAATCATCTCTGCTTGCCATAACTGTTTGCCTAATTCCTGTTCTCCTGTGCCAGCACGTACTATTTCACATCTACTTTGGAAGGAAGAGCATTTTATTTTTATTTGAGCTGCTTACGTCAAATCTCTACATCTGATTATTTTTCAATGAAGTATTTATGGAGTCTTGGACCAAAGTTTATTTTCATCAGGAAAGATGGATAACTAAGAGGATTGTTACTAGTATGGTCGACATTGCAAGGAAAAGAAGTCTTAACCCACTAAAATAAACCTTAAAAACCTTACCAGGAGTCATTTGTATACACCTGATGTGCCAGATACTAACAAGCTGCATCTGTTTAGGAAACACATCTGAAAACTAATCTAAAAACCACTATTGTAGACATCACTTTGTCTTCTTACTAAATGTGCAAATGATTCTTTTATATTTATTGCCAATATTCTTTAATTCAGTCAGTTTTCACACCTTTAGGTGGGATTTCCCTATTTCAATTATGTCCTCGAATAGGATGCCAAACCTTCAGCATATTTTCCTCTTGATGTGTTGTGAGTGGGTTTTTCATTCTTTGAAACTGTTTTAATTTTTTTTTGTGGGTAGATAAGAACCTTTCAGTAGATACTAGTTTCTATATGTGCATTAGGAAAACATTGATGTTTTTAAATAGCAAACGGGGAGTCTTTGCACAATTTTATGTTTTTGTGAGAATTGAATTAGGCAAGGAGTAATTTCTCAATTTTACTACTTGGAACCCCTGCTGTTTATTTCTGATAAGTCTTTAGAATCCTTTTCTTAAATTAATTGATTATGAAATTTAAAATAAACTTCAGGAAAAATTATTATTAAAAGCTTTATTTTTGATGGTTCCATAGTACTTCTAGGGTCTATTAAACAAATGGTTGGTAGGATTTTTACCCCCTCCTCCCAACAAGAACAAGTTATTTTTCTTTCTTTTTTTTTTTTTAATCTTCACCTGAGGATATTTTTCCATTTATCTTTAGATAGAGTGGGAGGGAGGGAGAGAGATCGATTGGTTGCCTCCTGCACGACCCCAACCCCGGGCTGGGACTGAACTGCAACCAAGGTACATGCCCTTGACCGGAATCGAACCCGCAACTTTTGGTCCTGAGGCTGACACACTAACCACTGAGCCAAACTGGCCAGGGTAACAAGTTTTTTCTTTTTTTTTATCCTCACCCGAGGACATTTTTCCATTTTTTTGTTCAGACAGAGCGGAAGGGAGAGAGAGGGGGAGAGAGAGAGAGAGAGAAACATCGACGTGAAAGGGACACATCGAGTGGCTGCCACCCGCACGACCAACCAGGGCCGGGGACAAACTGCAACCGAGGTACGTGCCCTTAGCGGGAACCGAACCCGGGTCTCTCCGGACCGCAGGCCGGCGCTCTAACCGCTGAGCCAAACTGGCCAGGGCTTTTTCTTAAATGGAATCTGTGAGAAGCCTGCCTGAAAATTAATTTCAGATCAGAAGTTAAACAAAAAGTAAGTGTGCATAAGTATTGATGACTCCAATATAATGTAGAACAGGGAGTTAAAATTTTGAGTCTCTTCCTCAAAAGAAATACTAGGTTTTTTTGGTTTTTTTTTTAAGATAACGTTACAGCCTGGCTGGTGTGGCTCAGTGGTTGAGCGTTGACCCATGCACCAAGAGGTTGCTGGTTCAATTCCTGGTCAGGGCACATGCCCAGGTTGTGGGCCCAGTCCCCAGTGGGGGGCATGCAGGAGGTGGCTAATCGATGTTCTCTCTCATTAATGTTTCTATCTTTCTCTCCCTCTCCCTCTCTCTCTCCCTCTCCCTCTCCCTCTCCCTCTCCCTCTAAAAATAAATAAATGAAAGAAAATTTTAAAGATAACATTACACCTTGAGGGTAACTGCTCTTAGGGTTTTTTCTCCCTCTCATGTTTATTGGGCATGCATTTTAATCCCAGACATTGTTCAAACTCTAGACTAGATCGTCTGTCTATTGCCCAATCGTGTCAGAGTCTCTATAAGTACAATTCTGTCCCACCTCAACCACTCCAAAAAAGAAGGAAAATCCACTAAATAAATTTACATCTACCTCTGGAAGTTACCATCAAGGTTTTGGGATTGAGCAAAGACTCTTAGTTACTCCTATTTCCAGAGTAACTCCAGAGGTTTTTTTGTTGTTGTTTTTTTTTTAATCCTCACCCGAGGACATTTTTCCATTTTTTATTCACATAGAGCAGGAGGGAGAGAAAGGAAGTGAGAGAGGGAGAAACATCTATGTGAAAGGGACACATTGAGTGGCTGCCACCCTCACGACCCAACCAGGGCTGGGGACAAACTGCAACTGAAGTACATGCCCTTAGTGGGAACCGAACCCGGGTCTCTCTGGACCACAGGCCAGTGGTCTAACCGCTGAGCCAAACCGGCCAGGGCACTTCAGAGGTTTTGATTAGGCCTCATTGAACCTCAGTTTTAGCCTATTTGGTTCTGAAAGGTAACATTTTAAAACTTTAATAAATGGAAACTAAGTAATTGGTTCAAAAATAAGAGGCTGTACAACCAAAACAGAAAATAGAACAGACACAAATAAAATTGAAAAATGTTAACCACCTCTGAAGTATTTGTGAAAACTAGAACTCCAGGCAGATCTGTCTGGACAGATCACCTTACCCTGTAAATCATTTGGCATGGTCATTGACTTGGCTAATGAGGGAAAACTATCTTAGGCAGGCAATATGTGCTGGGATAGGTCTAGAGTCACTTTAGATGTGCTGTCTTATACCTAGAAGATTATTGTTTTGGAGGAATTTCTCCACTATAAAACATGTTTTTATACTTCATTCTAGTTTGACTTCTCTGTTTTTTAGAAACAGATAAATTTGCCGCTGCATGTTCAATTTTTATTTCTGGCTTATCTGTTTGATGATTTTTCCCCCCTTTTGTTTTCCTTCTACAAGGAAATTGTACTATCCAGAGAGTTTGAGAAACCATGCCTTAAAATTAATTGCTGAGTTCTACAGAATTGGGGAAAATTGATTGTTTCATTGTATTTCACAGACTGTATCCTTTCAAGTGACTTTTTGTAAATAACTTCATTTGCAATCTGCAGAGACTCATGTTCCTGCATCTGTGCAGTGACTACGGGTTTTGGATGCAGTATGCCCCAGGGCCCTCACTAGTAATTGGTGACAGAAGCAGCAGTAGCCTCTGAGGATGGCAACATGAATTAAACCCTCCTTAGTGCTGGCGGTGCAGCACCTCCCTCAAGTATAGCCACTTAATCGGGTCACATTCAGTTTTATAGCCTGCATCTGCCTCTTCCTTCTTTTCTTATACTGTACTATTTTCGAATGAAAAGTGTGGAAGGTAAGTTTTTTTTTATTGTACTTACATAGCAGTCATTAACAACCAGCAGTATGATGCATCTTGCCAGTTGCTCTTGTTCTTGGGGTAGACAAGAACCTGAGCACCGCAGGTAATAAGTAGTAGAAAACCAATCCAACTTTATCTTCTTTAGACTAAATTAAGTGTAAATTTCTTTTTTTAAATACCATTTTGTTAAAGCCTGTCACATTTGCTAAATGGAGTTATTTATAAAACAAACAATGAATTGGTTTCCATTCAGGCCTGCTGAGTAACTGAATGGTTTATGTTCTATATGTAAAGAAAATGTTTTTGGAAAGCATTTTCTAGTAATTTTACATATTTCTGGCTAACTAGGAATAGTGGTTAATGTTAATGATCTGTATCTTAGTTAACAAGACAGGTGGTATCCAAGAACGCCAGTGGATTTTTACACCAAGAAATAACGTTTTTGACTTTTTGATGGAAGCGTAGCTCCCTGTCATTGACGAGCCTGGCATTCACAGACACGTAATTTTTACAAAGTTAGGTTACTGTTGAATACTCATGGTTTTGGAAATGTGCCTTTGCCAAGTTAGAGTTCTGACTTTTTTTAACAATAAAGAACGCAACACTTAGGCTTTTGACTTGAAAGATATACATGGGGTGAGAGGGTTTGTTTTGTAGTCTCTGCTAATCTCCTGTGTATTTGGGTATCTTAGGTCAAATAGTGCCCTCTTGTGGGACCTAGGTAATATCTTGTACTTCAGCCACAGAAACTGACCTAAATAAATGGTGGGACCATTTCCAGGTCCCCAGTAAAAAACTAATATTTGTATGCTTGTATATCTAATTTCAGTTTAAAATCTTTTAAGCTTTGAACAGATGTATTCTCTAAGTCCCTATTTAAGTGTTCTTTGATTTAGACTTGTTATTGTGTTTTTACAATCCCAGGTCTTAGTGGAATCTAAGAAATTAGCCCTGCACAGGCAGAGAGAGGTGAATAGGATGAGGAGTAGAGTGTTATAACAGTATAGGGACAAAGGACCGGAACAGTTACCAGTCTGGGTACCACAGCTTGTAGTTCTTCCTCACGTCCAGTGATCTAGGGACCTGTAAAATCCTCTGTACTGTGGAACTCTTAACCAATTAGTATACTATATTAAAATGGCCTTTGTTTAGTTTACTGCATTATGAACACTTTGATATTCTTTCACTCTAGAAATATATCTTCATTTAAAATGTGCTATAATGTTAATGAAGCAGTCTTGGTGTCTCATTTTGTTAAAATGATTCTTATCTGTATATTTGTACTTAATATGGTCATAAGCAGTGGGATTAAATACTTAAATATTCCCCTATGAGCAGGAATTTCAAAATGTTACTTTTTTGTTGGCAGGTTTTAATGAAAAAAATGCTTGTGTCAAAATTCAAACATTTCTCCTCCCCTTCATTCCCCTTTCAGTTCTAGGTCTCGTTCCAGATCATATTCTCCAGCTCATAACAGAGAGAGGAATCACCCAAGAGTATATCAGAATCGGGATTTCCGAGGTCACAACAGAGGCTATAGAAGGCCCTATTATTTCCGTGGGCGCAACAGAGGCTTTTATCCATGGGGCCAGTATAACCGAGGAGGCTATGGAAACTACCGCTCAAATTGGCAGAATTATCGGCAAGCGTACAGTCCTCGTCGGGGCCGTTCCCGATCCCGGTCCCCAAAGAGAAGGTCTCCTTCACCACGGTCCAGGAGCCATTCTAGAAACTCCGATAAGTCTTCCTCTGACAGGTCAAGGCGCTCCTCATCCTCTCGTTCTTCCTCCAACCACAGCCGAGTTGAATCTTCTAAGCGCAAGTCTGCAAAGGAGAAAAAGTCCTCTTCCAAGGATAGCCGGCCATCTCAGGCTGCTGGGGATAACCAGGGAGAAGAGGCCAAGGAGCAGACATTCTCTGGAGGCACTTCTCAAGATACAAAAGCATCTGAGAGCTCGAAGCCATGGGCAGATGCCACCACATACAGTGCTGGTTCTGCATCACGGGGATCAGTGGTTTCCGAGCTGAGTCCCCGGGAGCGGAGCCCTGCTCTGAAAAGCCCCCTCCAGTCTGTGGTAGTGAGACGGCGATCTCCCCGTCCTAGCCCTGTGCCAAAACCTAGCCCTCCACTCTCCAGCACATCCCAGATGGGCTCAGCTCTGCAGGGTGGTTCTGGGTACCAGTCTGGGGGACACCAAGGTCAGTTTGACCATGGCTCTGGGTCCTTGAGTCCATCCAAGAAGAGCCCTGTGGGTAAGAGTCCACCGGCCACTGGCTCCACATATTCGTCTCAGAAGGAGGAGGCTGCTGCTTCAGGAGGAGCAGCCTATACCAAGAGGCAAGTATCTTGTTTCCCCTTCCTGGTTGGGTTTTATCTCACCAGCTGGCAGTTTAATTGTAATGTAATCTAAGTTAGAGCTGTGATTAATGGTAAAAAGGTAATCCCCATTTCCTAAACTTGACGTTAGCAAAATTGAAAAGCATCACTCAAGGATGTCTTAAGCTTAACTCTAGCTTTCCTACCTTCCTGAATTTGTATTGCAGCATAAAGTTTCTTTAGACTACTCTGAAATGATGTTTTCACATTTAAAATTTGCCTTGGATTCTACCAATGTAAGCCAAAGAACAGTAGAGATTTGTGGGTCAGCTATCAAAAAATATGATCTTTGCCCAAATGAATGGCCATTGGAGCTGTTAGACCCGCTAAGAACCACCATCTACTGTGATTGATCTACATCAGCCCATCATGGTGAAGAGCTGCACTTTCACACCCTCCGGTTGAGGAGACTGTGCAGAATGGGAAAATCCAAGGCTTAGTCCAGGAAGGCCTTGTTTTAAAATCGCAAGGTGGGTGTATGTCCCAGTAGAAGCTAACTGGGCTGCGTGTTAGGAGAGGATGTGACAGTGCTTCCGTCTTTATACCCTGGGGGACACGGTGAGTTGGAACTTGAATCTTTGTGTGGTTGGATGGATTGGGACAGCAGAGACATAACAGAGATGTTGCATTAGGACCAGGTTGTCAAGAGGGACTTACCGGGCAAGTGGGGATTTCCCCTTTTCTTTTCTCTTATTAGTGTATTCTTTGATGTCCTGCTGTCCTTTGATTCTGTTTTGTCATATTTCTCCATTAATGGTACAAATGAGATATTCGTTCAGAATCTGTACTTTCCAGCCTTTAGTAAGTCTACTTTAAAACGTAAGTTTTGTCCCTTGCCAGAACTATGAATGTCTTTAGAAGACTTGGGTATGAGCTCTGCTTTTCCATAAGAAAGAGTAGGATGATTTTTGCCCCCCCTCCCCTCAATTAACATGTATTTTGTTTTTATTTGTGTTTGCAGTATATTTCATATTTAGATCTTCTAGGTGACTTGAAGCAAATTTGAAGTCTCTTTTGAGACTTGTATTTCCAAATGTGAGTTGTATAAAAGCAAAACAATCCAAGGTGTTGATCGTTCTATGTTAACTTTGCTGAAAGCAGATTATAAGTGACTGATTGAAGGTTGGATAAGACCTTAATTTTTTTTTTCCTAGACCACTTACAGGTAAGTAGGTTTTGTTTTTCAGTATCCTAAAAATTACCTTTGTTATTTTCTTTTTGGTTGCTTTTATAAGACACAACTCCATGGACCATATATTTTTCTCTTAAATTACTAGAAAGCCAAATAGAAAGTCCTTTGGTAACACTGGAATCCACGAGACATGTTTGTTCAGAGATTCAAAAACCCAAGACCATACAGGGCTGTCTTAGATCAAGTTGCTTAAGAAACCTCTTGTGTGTCTTCCTTGTGTTTTTATCACTAGGTATCTAGATGAGCAGAAGACAGAGAATGGAAAAGATAAGGAACAGAAACAAACAAATACGGATAAAGAGAAAATAAAAGAGAAAGGGAGCTACTCTGACGCAGGCTTGAGTGATTCGAAAATAAAATCTGATCTGTTTGCTCCTAAAACTGATTCTGAGAAGCCTTTTCGGGGTAGCCAGTCTCCCAAAAGGTATAAGCTCCGAGATGACTTTGAGAAGAAGATGGCCGACTTCCACAAGGAGGATATGGATGATCAAGATAAAGACAAAGCTAAAGGAAGGAAGGATTCTGAGTTTGATGATGAACCCAAATTTATGTCGAAAGTCATAGGAGGTGTGAACAAAAACCAGGATGAGGAGAAGTCAGGCAAATGGGAGGGCCTGGTGTATGCACCTTCAGGGAAGGAAAAGCAAAGGAAAACAGAGGAGCTGGAGGAGGAGTCTTTCTCAGAGAGATCTAAAAAGGAGGATCGGGGAGGGCTCAAGAGAACCGAAAGTGGGCACAGGGGGTTTGTGCCTGAAAAGAATTTCCGAGTGACTGCTTACAAAGCAGTCCAGGAGAAAAGCTCATCACCTCCCCCAAGAAAGACCTCTGAGAGCCGAGAGAAGCTGGGAGCCAAAGGAGACTTTTCCACGGGGAAGTCTTCCTTCTCCATTACTCGAGAGGCCCAGGTCAATGTCCGGATGGACTCTTTTGATGAGGACCTTGCAAGGTGAGGTTTAGTCCATGATCAGAACTTCGGTGGCCTAAATGGTGTCTCCTGACCCTTCTTCCTGAGGACATTCTGGAGCCAGCACAGGCCCCTCTTGTGCTTCTTTCCCCTGCTGTCCAAGTTTCACTACTAATACCCTCAGGTCCACCTGTATTCAGTGGACAGAGTGTGTCGCTGAGTGATTATGTGTTGTAGTCAGTATCACAGAGGTGGTGAAGGGAGTTTTTTTAGTGACTGGCTTTGGTGTTGGGTTCCCTCTGCTTTTTTTTTTTTAGAGTTGGGGCCATGGGTAAGAGGAGAATTTCTGGAAAGAGTAGGGATGGCTGGTGGTTTGTTTACTTTTTTTTTTTTTTTTTTTAATCCTCACCACAGGACTTTTTTTTGTTCAGATAGAATGGGGGGAGGCGGGGAGGAAGAGAGAGTACCATTGAGTGGCTGCCACCCACACAACCCCAACCAGGGCCAGGATGAATTGCAACCGAGGTACGTGCCCTTGGCTGGAATTGAACCCGCGAACTCATTGGTCTGCGGTCCAGCGCTCTAACTGCTGAGCAAAACCGGCCAGGGCTGTCTGTTTACTTTTTTAAAAAATGTTTTTATTGATTTTTAGAGAGGGGGAAAGGAGAGAAAGAGAGAAAGAAACATCTTGTGCTGCCTCCTGCGTGCCCCTACTGGGGATCAAGCCTGCAATCTGGGCATGTGCCCTGGCTGGGAATCAAACCGGTGTCCTCTTGGTGCATGGTGGTGCATGGGTTGATGCTCAACCACTGAGCCACACTGGCCAAGCTGTCTTTTTTGTTTTTTAATTTTTATTAGTCTTTTTTTTTTTTTTTATCCTCACCTGAGGACATTTTTTCATTTTTTGTTCAGATAGACTGGGAGGGGGAGAGAGAGAGAGAAACATCAATGTGAAAGGGGCACCGGGGCCAGGGACAAACTGCAACCGAGGTACATGCCCTTAGCAGGAACCGAACCCGGATCTCTCGGGACCACAGGCCGACGCTCTAACTGCTGAGCCAAACCGGCCAGGGCAATTTTTATTAGTCTTTATTTTATGTTGAATTTATTCCCAGGCCATAGATTTTTTTTTTTTTTTAATTGATTTTAGAGAGAGAAGAAGGGAGAAGGGAAAGACGGATAGAAACATTGATGAGAAAGGACATTGATTGGCTGCCCCCTGCATGCCCCCCACTGGGGATTTAGCCCACAATCTGGGCATGTGTTCTGACTGGGAATCAAACCGGTGACCTCTTGGTGCATGGGTTGACGTTCAACCACTGAGCCACACCGGCCGGGCCCGGGCCATAAGTTTTTGTTTCTTCAGTTTCTGCTGGGCTTTTTCTTCTCTACAATCTCTTCTGGTTTAGGAACAATCTGCTCTTTTGCAGTAGGGATCACCTCACTGTGGCAGGGAGAACTCATGTGCATGTTAATCCGCCCATGAGCTCTCTAAGTTCCACACTGCATCTTGGGAGCATTGTTCACCAGGATGTGCTCAATGACTAGAGAATCTACATCTAAACCCTAAGTTCAGCATTCCTCTGCATTTTCAAGCGTGTACAGCAAAAACTCGGCACTCTTTTTGGGCTACCGACCCTGTGTCCAGCTCCACTGTTTGGCCTGAGCATAGCTATCAACTCTACCATTGTAATGACAAAATGGCACACATTGTTTCTGTGAAGTGACATCCTTCAGATACTTGGTGGCTTTTCGAATGTACATACCCTTGATGGCCTGGGCAGTTTCATGAGTGTTCTTAAAGTGAACACAAAGATTAAAAACATCTTGATTTGCATGATTTTGTTGGGTTTTCTGGCTCAAGTGAATAGTGAACCATTTTCAGAGGTCACCTCTGGCTGCTTTCAGGAAGAGGATAAGGCCATGCTGTTTTCTACCTGGGGTAAAAACTGTGTAGCCTGTTGGAAGTCGGCCTGAGCCACTTTCCAGTCACATCCCACTCCTGCTTCATTGTGTTGATTCACCAAATGGCCCTGCTCCCAAAAGCAGTCACTGAGGTTTAGCACTTCATCCTGAATATTTGCTTCTATTAAAGATTCCCAGTGAGCCCTAGCCAGTTTGGCTCAGAGGTTAGAGTGTCGGCCTGCGGACCAGAGAGTCCTGGGTTCAGTTTCCGTAAGGGCATGTACTTTGGTTGCAGTTTGTCCCTGGCCCCGGTTGGGGTCGTGTGGGTGGCGACCAATGATGTGTCTCTCACTGATGTTTCTGTCTCTTCCCTCTCTCTCCCTCCTGCTCTATCGGAAGATAAATGCAAAAAAATGTCCTCGGGTGAGGATTAAAAACAAATAAAGATTCCCAGTGAAGAAAAGGAAGTGATAGATTTTGGATGCCTTTTTCCATAGTTGTGGTGCATTGAGGTTACTTGGAACTTTGGTAGGGAATTAAAAAAGAAACTTTGTGGATAAATTTAAAACCCTGAAAACATACATTGTATTTTTTAGGGTTTAAATGTTATGATTTTCTATATATCTTGTTATATTGGGCCTCCTTGTGTTTTTCCCCCCTCCAGACCCAGTGGCTTATTGGCTCAGGAACGCAAGCTTTGTCGGGATCTAGTGCATAGCAACAAAAAGGAACAGGAATTTCGTTCCATTTTCCAGCACATACAGTCAGCTCAGTCTCAGCGGAGCCCTTCGGAACTGTTTGCCCAGCACATAGTGACCATTGTTCACCATGTTAAAGGTTAGTCCCAACCCCAGCCTGCCCAAGCTCTCTTGCTGCTGCTTAGCTTGCTCTATTAACAAGAAGCAGGATGAGTTGGTGAATAAGGGAGCCTTTTGAGGCCCTTAATATCATTGAAAGAGCCTTTGAAGCTAGGGGCTGACTTGAAGGAAATCCCTTTCAGAAAGGAATTTCCATTTTTTAAATTATAGAGCTGAACATTTTGAATTGCTAACCCTAACCTGTGATCGTGAGACTGGGTAAAATCTTTGACATGTAGGCTTGAAAAAGGAGGTATGAAAAGTGCCTTTTCCTACACCTCTGTCTTTTCTTGTCCAGTAGACAGAAGCCTGTAGAGCAGTGGTTCTCAACCTTCTTAATGCTGCAACCCTTTAATACAGTTCCTCGTGTTGTATGTGGGCGGACCCACCTGGAGACAGGAGCGGTGTCTTGGTTCCTAAGACCATCGGAAATGGGTGTTTTCCGATGGTCTGAGGAGACTCCTGTGAAAGGGTCGTTCGACCCCCAAAGGGGTCGTGACCCACAGGTTGAGAACCACTGCTTTAGAGGGCGGTCTCTTGTTGACCTTATGGTGTGAATTTTTTCTCTACCATAAGGGCAGATGGAGGTGGGCAGGGTGAGGAATGGCAGAGAGGTGATGTAGAAGCTTGGTTGGGCCAGATACAGATTCCATCTGAAATTTAAACTTAATCAGGAGTTGGTGGTGTGATTCAAATAACGATAAGCTACAGTGGTAGTCTAGTACCCAACAATGGATTGTGCAAACCATCCTTTTTTCCTTCCTCTTTTCATTATTCGTTACATGGATTTGAGCATTTTAGTCACATCTCTCTGGCTGTAGGTTCATACAGAAGAGTTGAATATAGTGGCTGCCTTTGATGGTATAATGTTTTTCTCTTTGATCCCCACAGAGCATCACTTTGGGTCCTCAGGAATGACATTGCATGAACGCTTTACTAAATACCTAAAAAGAGGAACTGAGCAGGAGGCAGCTAAGAACAAGAAAAGTCCAGAGATACACAGGTGAGGACCTCAACCTTACACTGGAGGTGGCAATAAAAGATTGATCATCAGGCCTGGCCAGTGTGGTTCAGTGGTTGAGCGTTGACCCTTCCACCAAGAGGTCGCTGGTTTGATTCCTGGTGAGGGCACATGCGCCCAAGTTGTGGGCCAGATCCCCTGTGGGGGGCATGCAGGAGGTGGCCAGTTGATGTTTTCTCTCATCGATGCTTCGGTATCTCCCTTTCTCTTCCTCTCTCTCCAAAAAATCAATAAAGGGAAAAAAATTTAATAAAAAAAAGAGATTGATCATCAGGTAGTAAACTTGTCTTTGCCACATTCACAATAGAATTTAAGTTAACATCCTTCAGGTTCTAGGATAGAAGTGGGTTTTTGTAGTTGTGAGTGGACAGGACATGCTTTGATGACTATAAGTTTCTCGTTTTCACCCTAAGGAAGACAGCCTTTTTGATACAAATGAACTCTTGTGTTCTTTGGAGCCAGCAAGTGGTAACCTGAGATCACTGTGATCTTTCTATACATAGAGTAAATATTAAATTTCTTTAAGCAAACTGTGTATTTCATATATCAATTTTTTGGGGAGTGTTTTTAGGGGTGGGGGCTTGTAGAATTATGTTAAAGGGTTTAAAAGTCCAACAGGTTTCAAGAATAGTACACTTAGTGACCTTTGTCTAGAAACACAGTTGGCTTTGCTTTTAATTCCTTAATAGTCAACTCTTGACTCTGTTGCAGTAGGTAGGACCAGGTTTGTATAGTAGACTTGGATTTAGGATCATGCCAGGCAATTGTTTCTCACCTAGACCTAATCTCATATGGGCCATTATGTTCTAATTCCCAAGGTGAAAACTGTTCTTTGACATTAGGAGGGCATACAGACGGTCCTTTTTTAAAAAAAAAACATGTGTTTTAATGATTTTTTTTTTTTTTTGTAGAGAGAGATGGAAACATCGATGTGAGAGAGAAACATCGATTGGCTGCCTCCTGCACACCCCCTGCTGGAGATTGAGCCAGAAACCTGGCCATGTGTCCTGACTGGAAAACGAACAGGGACTTCTCAATCCATGGGATGACTCTCAGTCCACTGAGCCATACTGGCCAGACTAGACAGTCCTTTTTATAAAACAAAAAACCAACAACAATTTCATATTGATTGATTGATTTTAGAGAGAGAGAGAGAGAGAATTGATTTATTGTTCCACTTATTTATGCATTCATTGGTTGCTTCTTTGTTTGTTCCCTGATCGGGGATCGAACCCACAACCATGGCGTGTATCAGGACAATGCTCTAACCAATTGAGCTGCCTGGTAAGGGCTGCATATAGATAGTCTTGATGTGAACTTGAAATCATAAGCTTGTCTATGAGGGAATAAGAAATTTGTCCTGTTTGAGTTTGAGAAGTTGGGATTTTTGTGTGCGTTCCCGTGCACGCCTATGGGAGAGTGTAAATATGTAAGGGATATAAATAATATGTACATAAGTTATGAAACAATAAAAAGGAATGCCTATGATTCTATTACCCAGCTTACAAACTAAAATATTCCAGGTACTGTATTCATACTATGGATATTTAAGTTTTTTTGTGTGTTTTCACTTTTAGGAGGATAGACATTTCCCCCAGTACATTCAGAAAACATGGTTTGGCTCATGATGAAATGAAAAGTCCCCGGGAACCCGGCTACAAGGTAAACTGTTGCCTTGATCAGTAATTACAACAAAATGAGTGCGTTGGGCATGAACTTGACAGAAATGTGTTTGTTTAAATTACTCTCTACTTAAGTTTGTGTTTTTCTTTTAAGGATGGGCATAATTCTAAAAATGAACTACAAAGGGTTAATTTTTATTAAATGTATCAACAACCTTTGTGAAGTGGTTAGAATATGGTAAATGACCCCAAAGTCTATTGAGGTGAGCTTGAGAAAAAAAAAAAGAGGAGTTTTGGAACAAGTGCCCATGATGAGAGAAGAAACTTTTTGTGATATTTTTCTGCTTGTAAGTATTACCAAATCAACTATATACATGCACTTATTTCCAACCATGATTTCAAAAAGACATGCATGTCAAAGGAGAGTGAACTATTCATGTCTTAACTTCGTAGACTATTTTAAACAGCTAGTCCAGTTTTTTCTAACATTGTACCATATCTATCATCTGTTGGTTACTGTTAACTTTAAAGCTAAACATTACTTTGATAGCCCAGCTACATTTGCAGTGATGTGCACGTAAACACTGTTATTAAGAGGTTAAAGCTTGTATGCACTCTTTTAATGTGAAATACTAGATTTGTTTTTTTTTTTAAATCTTAGTATTTATTGACCTTCATTCACATATATAGTTGAAATTTTAAAAATTAGAGATAGCTCTTCCAGTGCCGCTGAAATCTTTTCTTAAAATGTTAATTAATCTTCAAGTTTGGTTGAATGTGATGAGAGGCACTCTTGCACAATCTCTCTTCTCTCCCATCCCCTTTTCTTTTTCTCCAAGTGTCCACCAGATTGACACTAACATGTGAAAAGCAAGGTTTTGAAACATCAGAAGACCTCTCATCTATGCCTCACAAAGCCAGCTCATTAGGTGTCCTGTGCACCGCCTGAGGGAGCAGCGCCTGCATATTTCTTGTTGTTCTTTAGTCCTTGTAGGGTGCAGAGATCCTGCTCCCTCTCTCTCTCTCTCTCTCTCAAAAACAATGGCGATAAAAGAAACATGCCACCTAGCACTCCTGTTAAAGTTAAACTTTATTTCAACAAAAAACTTAGTGTAAGTGAAATGTTAATACAAAGTGAGCTGCTCACTCCTGGCTCTTTTAGGGGAGTTTTTATTCCATGAGACCATCCTAGTGTATAATGTCCCTGAAATCACCTTGCATCTTTGCTTTCACTGAGTTTCCCAAGAACGGTGAAAACCGTTGCTGGTTTGGGGTAGAAGGCCCTTGCTGCTGCTGGTGGTCATACAGTGTCTGCAGCTCACGTGCCCTGATGGTTACACTTTCTAGAAAAAGATTTTTTCTTCTCTCTTTTCCTTTTTAAACAAACAAACTTTGATCTGGAATTGCCACTTTATGAAATGTCCATTATGGTATTCCCTATATTATTGATATTTGGTCTCTAGAGAAATTCTCAATATAACCAATTATTTAGAAAGGCTGCTTAAGTCTCCCACTTTGGACTCCATACTCAAAGATGATTCCAAGTAGAGGATAAGCCTGGGTTAGCTGCTACAGTGTAGGCAGGAAAAGGATAACAGGTACATTTCTGCTTTTATTGGTGAGTAAGCTGGAGCCAGCCCTAACCAACCACCTTCTAGAGCTGATTTGGCTTTCTCAACTTGTAGGCTGGCTAGATCATTATGGGGCCACAGAGGAAACAAAGCGAGATCAATATATAGCATTTTTAGAAGGTTATCATCATCATTACTTTAGAGAACTGGTTTGGGATCTATGAGGGATATCCTCATAAAATGACTTTTTGGGATGTCTTTATCCCTCCCAAACTTGGGTAGGTGCCCCACATTCCCAGTGCTCCCTCTGTACCACTCCATTGGAGTAGTAACCACAGTTTATGGGGTGGTTGAGTTGGCAGCCTGAGTCTCAAGAACCTTCATTTTGGTTTCTCTTTTGGCAGGCTGAGGGAAAATACAAAGATGATCCTGTGGATCTCCGCCTTGATATTGAACGACGTAAAAAACATAAAGAGAGAGATCTTAAACGAGGTAAATCAAGAGAATCAGTGGATTCCCGAGACTCAAGCCACTCGAGGGAAAGATCAGCTGAGAAAACTGAGAAAACCCATAAAGGATCAAAGAAGCAGAAGTACGTAAGCCCCCGTCACCTCATTCAAAATCCTGAGTGGAGTCTCTCATCTGCCCCCTTAGGCTCTACACCAGACCTTCCAAAGCAGGGAACTTTGGGGTTAGGAGTGATAGCAACTTGTGCAGTCTCTACTTTTATACCATGTAACTGTCAGTAAGGCCACTAGTTTGAAAAAGAACTTTTGCATCAAGTAGACGTGAACCTTGTCCAAAGAAGGCCTGCTGGGAGATGGGCAGTTAATTTGGCTATAGGGACAGCGTGGTGAATCATTGGGGAATTTATTTTGTAGCTGTTTTAGACATGTTCTTTCTCATCACAAGTCTTCATGGGGAGGTTATGTTTTAGAATTGGCTCAGAGTCATCGTCAGGTAATAGCATTGGTCAAAGAAACTGTGTAACTAACTAGATAGGACAAGATTATTGATCTTAATGTCTTTTTTTTTTTTTTTTTTTTTAATCCCCACCCAAGGACATTTCTCCACCTTTTGTTCAGATAGAGTGGGAGGGAGAGAGGATGAGAGAGAGAGAAACAGAAACATCGATGTGAAAGGGACATCAAGGGGCTGCCTCCTGCACGACCCAACCAGGGCCGGGGACAAACCACAACCAAGGTACGCACCCTTAGCGGGAACCGAACCTGGGCCTCTCTGGACTGCAGGCCGACGCTCTAACCCTGAGCCAAACCGACCAGGGCGATCTTAATGCCTTTTATTTTATTTATTTTTTTATCCTCACCTGAGGACATTTTTTTTTTTTTATTTTGTTCAGATAGAGTGGGAGGGAGAGAGAGAAAGAGAAACATCGACATGAAAGGGACACATTGAGTGGTTGCCACCCACACGACCAACCAGGGCTGGGGACAAACTGCAACCAAGGTACATGCCCCTAGCGGGAACTGAACCCGGGTCTCTCCGGACCGCAGGCCGACGCTCCAACCACTGAGCCAAACCGGCCAGGGCCGATCTTAATGCCTTTCAAACTAATTTAGCAGACACTTGCAGGAGGGGTTATTCTTTAAACAAAGGGAGCATTATTGAACTTCATAGGGCAGTGTTCACGCCCAGGTCCTGTTGTTTCTGTGTTCATTTCTAAAAGTTCTGTGACTTTTCAGTGATGTCTCATCAAATGTAGCAGAGTTGGAACCCTGCACCTTCCCATAAGAAGCAACACCACTTTTGCTGTTTCTGAACTTCAGCTGGCCAGCATTTTTTTATCCATTTGATTATTATCAAATCCTTTGAGAGAAATTGGATAGTTGGTGTAATACCCATTTTGCCCATTTGAACGGTCGGTAAAGAAGCTAAGCTCAGGACGATTAAGATCACAGAAGTACCAGCTGGTGTCAGAATTCAGATTTTCTTTTGTACTTTGTCTCTTTCCAGTGTGTTAACTGTGCATTAGGAGCCCTGTGCATTCAGGGCTGCCCATGGTAAAGGACCTGTAATTCTCAACAGGAAACGGAAGTGGTCCAGTCAGTCCCAGCACTGCCCTGGTGGAAAGGGAGCAGAACCCCTCAAGCATTTTAGGGTTGGGTTTGGATGACTGATTCTGATTCCTTTCCCTGGAACACATGAAGAGGCAGTGCTAGGGTTCGAATCTGAAGCCTTTTGGGGTCTTTTGGAAACCTCTTGAAATAATGTTCTACATCTGAGTTATGAATCCTATGATAATAACTTGCGATTTCCCTTATGAGTTAATGCTAATAGGACTGAAATAGTTCAGTTTTTGAGCTTCTCAAATGGGGGGGGGGGGAGCAGGGTGCTTTTCCTACTGGAGGAGGATGAAGGAAGGAAGGACAGGGTGGCTGACACTTGGCTGGCTTCTCCCTCTAGGTCCTTTTCTACCGTTGGGAGCCTGGCCTTCTGCTGCCTCAGAGGCTGCCTCCCTGAGAGGCAGGGTCGGCACTATCCCTTAGCACATAGACAGTGACTCATTGAAGTCCTCTCATTTGCTGTGGTCTGTAATTTCCCCCAGATGAAGAGAAGGTAGGGAAATGACTCTGGGAAGAGTTTCGCCAGGTCCTGTGCTTAATAACACAACCTGTTTGAGCTCAGTGGGAGGTGGTATGTGGAGCAGTAGTATAATTAGAGCTAGGTTTGAATCCAGGTCCTGCTCAGCTCTGTCACCCAAATCACTTATGTACAAAATGAGGGAAGAATATTGAATAATCAGAGTTGCCATTTACTGTGTGCCTGCTGTGTCACTGTAAAGTGTTTATCTTTGGAGCAACCCCAAGAGACAGGTAATGTTCTTCCTAGGAAAAATAAAGTACTAGAAAGCACAAATAGATGGTAATATATAAAGCCTCTGTCTCAGTACTGTGTACATGAGACTAGTATAGTGTTAATTTCCTTCTGCCTTTCTAGTTTATGTGTATGTATTCAATTGAGCTGCCAGAAACCATAGACTGTGTTTTGTTCTTCCTTATGTGTATGTCCCATGTTCATCACAGGCTCAGAAATAGATGTGTCACTGAACATGACTGACAGAATTGGGACCCCCCCAGGAGGAGTTGGGTTTCTTTAGGTTACTCATCTTGAGTGTCTTCATCACAGATGCTCTGTGGTACTTAAACAGATACCCTAGCTAAGGGATCTATCTATCTATCTATCTATCTATCTATCTATCTATCTATCTATCTATTTATTTCCTGGCTCATCTGTTTTCATAGGAAGCACCGAAGAGCACGAGACCGGTCTAGGTCATCATCCTCTTCCTCCCAGTCATCCCACTCCTACAAAGCGGAGGAATACACTGAAGAAACGGAGGAGAGAGAGGAGAGTACCACTGGCTTTGACAAATCAAGACTGGGGACCAAAGACTTCGTGGGTCCAAGTGAAAGAGGAGGCAGAGCTCGAGGGACCTTTGTAAGGAGAAGGCTCTGCCCTCAGCCCTTTTTCTCTAAGCCCCTGTTCCCACCAATTCTAATTATGTGTTTTTCAGAATACCAGTTTGATTGCCCCTGATATAAGTAATCCAGTCTGCAGACCTCAGAATCTGTGTTCCCCATTACCCAGGCTTTCCACTTGTAGTCATTTTATTGATCATAATCACTGAGCTAGAAAGCCTCTTAGGACTTCTGGTCTCAACTTTCCAACATATCTTGGTTCCTGCTATGTGTAGGAGGCCCTCGTGATATGTTGTCCTCTGTCTAGGCTGTAGACCCGAGATGAGCAGAAAGGGAATGGATAGAAAAAGTTGATCAGCATATTGACTGGAGGACAACTGTCTATTCTGTGCCAGAAAAGTGTTTAAACAGAACGCAAGGCATTGTTTTTCTCTGTTCTTGACATGGCCCTCTGTTCCTTTTCCCTGCTTATTGCCACAGCAATTTCGAGCCAGAGGGAGAGGCTGGGGCAGAGGCAGCTACTCGGGTAACAACAACAACAACAGCAACAACGATTTTCAGAAGAGAAGCCGGGAGGAGGAGTGGGACCCTGAGTACACACCCAAGAGCAAGAAGTATTACCTGGTATGTGTCTGGGAATAACCAGGAAGGAAGGGCCAGGGGCCTTTGGCACACATAGTGGCTCTTACCAAGGCTTTAGTTGGCCTTTTCAAAACGGATTGAATATGTGTACAGGCATGTTGTATTTAAGGGAATGAGTATTTGTGGGACAGTATGCTGGCAAAATAAGTGTTCTCTAGAGAGGCAGCCCTGGCTTGAAAGGGTTTATCACCTGAGACATGGATTCCAGGGTAAACAAGAAGGGTTACCGTTCCCATTTTATTTTGTGAACTTGTTTCACTGCTCACCCACCCCAACCTTGGCCTTCCGTCAGCCTCTACCCAGGGATAGAGCTATAACCCTCCCCTTAAGCCACAGTTCCACTCTGACACTCACCAGTGCAAGATTGACAGGGAAGGTAGATCAGAATCTCTCTGTCTCCAGAATGAAATGCCATTGGGGCTTCTCTCATCTAAGCTGTTGCCATTGCCAGGTACCAGGCACCTCCTGGGCCTTTCCCTCTCATGTTGGGACTCTCATGGGCTGAATTACCTGGCTAGTGAGTGAACTTAATAGCAGGCTTAGATGCAAGCAGACAGGAAAATACTGGCTGGGCCCAGGATATGTGCTAGAGTGGGACTGCTACAGGGGGAATGATTAAAAGCCTCTTTTCCTGCCCCTATTTGTCCCCTAAAGGAGCATCACCAGCCTGCTGCATTTAGGCAGGTAAACAAGCAACCCTGGTAGGAAGCAGCTGGCCCTTTCACTGACTGACCCCCAGGAGCCTTACCCTACTTGCGTGGGTGGGTAGTTTGGACTCTGAAGTCATGGGACTGATGAGTTAGCAACGACCTCTAGTTTTCAAAATTCTTTCTCATTCATTCTTTCATTGGATGCCTCCTCACTTGAGATTGATCGTCAGGGCGGACAGGGATTGTTTGAGATGTAGGTTGTGTGTTTTCTACTGTCACACTGCCTCCTTGCGTAAAACTCAAGTTGGGAGACACAGGATGGGAGCCCGGGTTCTGGTCCTGACTTGGCCATTAAGTGATCTGAGACCATGAGCAAGTCATTTACTCATGGTTTTGCTGTCTGTTCTTGGCTGGGGGTGGGGTGGGTTGGGAAGAGCTGAAGCGGTAGCTATATATTTGAGTGTTGCTGCTGCTTTTAGCTACCTGACATCCCAGATCAGATGCAGTTTCATGTTCTGGTGTGATAGGCATTCTTAAAAACCCATCCTTTGAGAGATGGTATACTAAATAATATGGAATTAAAGTTCCTAAGCCTGTTCCCTCATTTGCATAGTGGAGGGTGATAATGATAGGGAAGATGTGAGAATTAAATGAGATAGTGCTTGTATAGATCTTTCAGGGCTCAGTGAAGATTTTGTCATCATCATCATCATTATAATGCCCAAGCTACTGCCTTTGCACTCCTAAGGCACCCAACTGAATATTCTCTTGAATCTGAATCGGTAGCGTCTTTGGATAAGAAACAGGGAGGAGGATAGAAAAGGAGCAAAAAGGTGGGTCAGGACATAGGTTTATTTGAGAAAGTCACAGAGAAGAGGGTTCTGGCTATGTTTGCTCTGGCATTGATGGCAGTTTTCTTTCCTTCCAGCATGACGACCGTGAGGGCGAAGGCAGTGAGAAGTGGGTGAGCCGAGGCCGGGGCCGAGGCGCCTTTCCCCGGGGTCGGGGCAGGTTCATGTTCCGGAAATCCAGCACCAGCCCCAAATGGGCCCATGACAAATTCAGCGGGGAAGAAGGGGAGATTGAAGATGACGAGAGTGGGACAGAGAACCGAGAAGAGAAGGACAATTTACAGCCCACCACCGAGTAGGGGCTACTGTGATGGGAGCTTCTATCCAGGGGATAGAGGCGCTGGGAAGATGGCTGGTGAAGAACGAAACAGAGGAGCCCCAAGATGATTCTGAAAATCCCTCCCCCCTCTCCCCACCAGTCATGCAGAATCCTACTATAGTCAAAAGTATCCCTGGCGCAGTGTCCCACTGGACAGAAGCAGCCAGCCATGGAGCCTGGTGTCAGGCCCAGCTCTTGAGCAGAACACAGCGCATTGGGCTTTAGCTGTGTTTCTCATTTGTTGTTGGTGTGTGGGGTGGGGGCTGGGGTAGGGAGGGGAGAGCGATACTTGGATTTTGGTTTGTTCCCTATTAGAAACCAGTTTTGTTCTTAATTTCATTTCATTTGGAGCTAAGAGGACTAATTTGATGATTTTTTAAATCTCTTCTCCCTTTTCCTGGTTTTTAAAGCCCTCCTTTTTTTAGGCATATGTAGTAAGTACATTAGCAGAAAGATTTAATTGGACAACTTTGATTCTTAAAAGAGAAAACAAAGCATGTGAATAAACATTGAAGTGTTCACCTCAGTTTGGGACCAAACTGCTTGGATCTTTGTAAAAATCGGTTTTGTATGTTGAGGAGGAGTTCAAGGCCTTGTGTTCCCCTTTTCTGTGTAGCCATGTATCACATGGTATTGCTCCTAACCACACCCCACGTGCCCCCTCTCCCAATATTTTCTTCTGGGCTGGGCTTCCCATTCTCCACCAGCAGCTCCAGTATCCCAACTTTCTAGTCCTGCTGATCCTCAGCAACAGCGGTGGAAACTGGATGGCGGTTTCTGGTCTGTTTTCTAAGAAACTTCTGAATTCTATTATCTTTACAAATATAAGATGAGAAAATAATTTTTTCAATATTTTTTATTAATCTTTTTATAAAATGAAAAGAAACTCCTATGATCGATTAAGGAAGGTGGTTATGGCTGGGTGGTTTGTGGGGTTTTCTTTTTCTTTTTTCTTTTTTTTTTAACCATAAGCTTTAAGTTGAAGCATTCGCAAATGTTTGGGGGGAAAACATTCTCTTAAAATGGGGTCCTTGTGCTTGCCTTCTGGGGAGGTGGTCCTGAGCAGGTGAATCATATGGCATTTATGCATATGGTATATGTGGACTGCACCCACCTCGCCCCCCACCCCAACCTTTGCCTCTTGGGTTGTGTGCTACTTTTCCCCTTACTTTGCTACATTTCTATAGTTAAGTTGGTTTTACTTGAATGATTCATGTTTAGGGGGGAAAAATGAAAATACCCTTAAAGATTTGTTTCAACTCCTCCTGCAAATAAAAATAAATAAATGAAGTGGCAGGTGTAAATGGGCTCTGGTCATTGTCACCCTGAGAGTGTGTGTGTGTGTGTGTGTGTGTGTGTGTGTGTGTGGTGGATATCTCCCATCGCAGCTTAAGGGAACCTGAAAGATAAAATATGGGGGAGGGGGGTGCTGGCTCAGACTTGCCCAGCCCCCACACTCATTTGTTCTGGGAGGGGCCTCAGCCATGCTCTGCTAGCTTATGACTCTGCATTCCCGTCCCAGTGGTTTTACTTTATCCTGTACCTTGAACACCCCAGGAGAACCAGATTTTTTTCACTGCGATGTGTCACCCTTGAGCAAGGACTTTGGCTTCCAAGGTGGTGGGGCAGGGGCCAAAGGGTTTGGATTACAGGCTCAGCCTTCTGTGGTTCCCACTGAGCAGGAAGATTACCTGAGAGTTAGTCTCATGGAATGGGCACTAGGTGGACCCTAACCTTCACGAACCCTTGCCGTCGCTGGGCTGGCTGGTAGCGGGCAGACGCATTGAAAGCTCAAGTTCTTTTTTCCTGCCTTCCCCCCCCCAAGGAGAATCTGGAGTCATTTTCTGAAAGCAAACTGGAAGCGTCTTTGCGCTCTTCCTCTTCCGTAGACGGGTGCGGGGGAGGGATAGGTGCCTCCGGGAAAGCAGCGTATACCAGCTATGCGCGCACTAGAGTAATCACCCACTTCCACCCAGCCCCCGCCTTGAAGCAGTTCTGCCTGCAGGGGGAGCCCCACCCTGGTATGTGCCTCTCCCCACCTTTTCTCCTGCAGCTAAAGGCTTACCAGCAAGGGAGGGTAGACCAGGAAGGCTCAGCAAAAGGTGGGTGGGAGCCTCAGGGCCAAGGTTGGGAGGACGGGAGGCAGCTAGACAGAAAATTTGGGTGACTAGGCAGGCAAGAGCAGGTGGGGAGTTGTGTGACCTCAGCACTGGCAAGAGACCCTGGATTCTTCATCCCTGGGCTGGGGGCCGAACCTGCTGAGCCGGGCCGCCCCCTCTCCCACACCCACTCTCAGCACCTGGAGCGGGACCTATCCTATCCACTCCTGTCTCCGCCTCCTTTGCTTCCCAGTCTCGCAGCTCTTCCCAGCCTATCCAGGCCCAGTACTCGGCTGCCCGCGGGATCTCACAATCCGCCCGGCCTGGCCCTGGTGGGCGCCCCGGAAGCTATGGGTATGTGCAGAGGGGTTGGGGTGGCTCCTCTACACAACAGTGTGGAAATGGCAACAAAATCCTACACCACCACCCTGCTTTCCCGCTGTCCTGAACACGGAGCCCGGGACTCGCGCCATGGGCAGGCAGCTCTGGCTGGGCCCTTCTGAGCCGCGTTTCCGCCTTCAGAGGTGCTGGTCCTGGCTGGATACCGCGCACAGAAGGAGAGCGAGCTGAGTCTGGCGCCCGGGGACGTAGTCCGACAGGTATCCAAAGGACCTGCGCGGGGCTGGCTGCGCGGAGAACTGGGGGGCCATTGTGGCTTCTTCCCCGAGCGCCTGGTGCAGGTGAGGCTGGGCCGGGCGTCAGCTTGGCTGCGCGGGAGGTCTTGGCCCCCACCCTCAGGAGCTGAGAAGCCCCTCTCTGGGGCCCTTATTTTCAGGAGATCCCGGAGACTCTGCGTGGCACGGGAGAGGCGCCGAGACCACGCTGTGCGCGAAGCCTAGGTAAGATCCAGACCGGTGGGAAAGTGGGTAGCTGCCCCGAGCTGGTGCGGTCCCGCGGCCCCCACTCGCCCAGACTGGCGCCTGTGTGGGCGGAGCCTCTGGGCCCCTCTGCGGCCTGTGATTGGTTCTCGAGCACAATGCTCCGCCCTAGGCGGGGCCTGGGGGTACAGAGGCGGGCGCTTGCAGCCCGCAAGCTCCTCCCTTGGTTCAGCGGACTGGGGCACCCGGCTTCAGCGGCCTAGTTCACTCCCATCCCAGGTCGCCCCGTCAAATCTCGGAGCCCCCAAAGATGGTGCAAAGTGAACTTCAACTACAGCCCGGAGCAGGCGGATGAGCTGAAACTGCAAGCTGGGGAGATTGTGGAAGTGATAAAGGAGGTGAGGGGATGAGGTGATGAGAGGATTTGGGCAAATAATGGAGCACATCCCTGGGTGAGAGGAGATGGGTGGAGTGAGGGTACGCGCAATGGGAATGGTGAGGGGTGCAGAGATGGTAAAGTGAGGGAACAAAGATGGAGGGGACCATCGGGCAGAATTGGAGCAGAACTGAGTGTATGATTTATGGAGAGACACTTGGGGCAGAACCAGATGCCCCTGTGTCCTTCCCTCCTCCCCAGATTGAGGATGGCTGGTGGCTGGGAAAGAAGAACGGGCAGCTGGGAGCCTTCCCATCCAACTTTGTGGAGTTGCTGGACAGTGGGCTCCCAAGTGAGACCTGGACCTTGTGACCCCGTGAGACCCCGTGACCAGACTCAGCAATCTCCAATGACCCTCTCAGTGGCCTGAGCCTGTGATCCACACATCCTGACCCTGTGACCCCTTTGACCTCTTCTATGATCTAACCTGTGAATTAGCACCACCCTTAAGGTCCCTTTCCCTCACCAGGCCTTGATAACCCAGACATGTCTTCTTCAGTCAGCCCTGATCCCCAGCGGCCTCCCAAGGTAAATTCTGTGGAGTGGGCACAGAGGAGGTGCATTCCTGACATGGGGTGTGGTAAGGTGGGTTTGGAGGCTTAGCTTGTTCCTCCCACTCCCTGCCCTCACTAGCTGAGCAACCTGACCTATGACAGCCCTCCAGACTACCTGCAGACAGGTGAGCACCCAGCCAAAGAATCCCTTGTATAGCCCTTCCCAAAGCCACTTTGACTTTGGGGAGCAGGAATCCAGCTAGGCTGATGGAGGAGGGAGCCACAGATTGATTTGGGGAGGGGAGGGAAGTTGGCTTCACAGAACTGACCTCCCCTCAGTCTCCCGCCCTGAGACCTACAGGGTCCTGTTTGACTATCAGCCTGAGGCTCCAGATGAGTTGGCACTGCGGAGGGGGGACGAGGTGAAAGTGCTGAGGAAGGTAGGAAGGCACAGGCAAGGGAAGGGTGTGTTGGGAAGGGTGTGTTGGGAAGGTAGAAGGAGCCTAGGGACCTGGCTGTCCTCCCCACAGCATCTTTGTCTCCCAGGCCACAGAGGATGAGGGCTGGTGGGAAGGAGAGTCTCAAGGCAGAAGAGGAGTTTTCCCAGACAATTTTGTGCTCCCACCACCCCCAGTGAGTAAGGTGTGTATTGTTGGGGGGCAGGGACAGGTTACTCTGGACAAAGTTGGGGGTCATGGTGCTCACTAGATACAGCTGGAGGGTCACGCCTAAATGAGAGTGGAACTAGAAATGTGGGGGCGTCTCTCCAGATTCTCATACTTCTTTTCTGCGCAGATCAAGAAGCTGGTCCCACGAAAAGTGGCATCTCGAGAATCAGGTGGGTGCCCTGGAAGCCTAGGGTTAGGGGGTGTTTCTGGGAGACCCATCAGTTCAGTTGCCCATAAACATCCACCGCTGCCCAATGGTCCAGTACACCCACTTAGGAGCTACATCCGGGTGGGTTAAGGGTTCAATAGGAATGTATGTGGGTCAGTGTACATGTCAATATGTTCATGTTTCCCTGTGTGTCTTCAGGATGCAGCTATCAGTGTGTTTAGATTTGTTTCATTTTGTAAGAAAATGTATGGATTGGTGTGTCTGGGTCTATGAGACTGTGTATGTTCATGTGTCTTAGTGTGTATGTGAGTAACTCTGTATATGTGTCTGTGGGGATATGTGCCTTTTTATTTATCTTTTAAAAAAAATTTTTTTTTCTTTATTGATTTTTAGAGAGAAAGGAGGGGAGAGGGAGAGAGAGAGAAACACTGATGAGAGAGAACATTGATTGGCCACCTCCTGCATGCCCCAAGTGGGGATCAGGCCTACAACCTGGGCATGTACCCTGACTGGGAATCAAACTGGTGACCTCTTGGTGCATGGGTCAACACTCAACCACTGAGCTACATTGGCCGGGCTTTTTATTTATCTTCTAATGTAATGTCACACTTGCCAAAAACATATGTAACATCATATGTGTTTTAAAACTTCATGAGCCCTGGCCAGTTTGACTCAGTGGTTAGAGCGTTGGCCTGTGGTCCAGAGAGACCCAGGTTCGGTTCTCGCTAAGGGCACGTACCTTGGTTGCAGTTTGTCCCTGGCCCTGGTTGGTTCGTGCGGGAGGCAGCCACCCGATGTGTACCTTTCATGTTGATATTTCTCTCTCTCTTCCTCTCTCTCCCTCCCACTCTATCAGAACAAAAAATGAAAAAATGTCCTCGGGTGAGGATTTAAAAAAAACAAACAAACTTCATGAAAACCCATGATCTATCATTCAAACCCAAGAACTAGAACACTGCCAGTTAGTCTGTGTATTCCTCCTCTCCCATTCTGCTCTTTCCCCCACACCAGACATAACCAGTGTCCTGAATTTTGTGTTTATAGTTCTCACAAGTTTTTAAGTTTACTTACATGTGTATGTGCCACTTGGATCACTTGATTTATTTCTTCTTTTTGAGCTTTATAAAAATGGTTTCATATATTTATAGTCTCTGGGACTTACTGTTTCCAATCAACATTTTTTTCTAAGATTTATCCATGTTGTGTGTTGATCTAGTTCATTAGTTTTTCTCTGCTGTACAATATTGCCACAGTTTATGTATCTGGTCTCTTCCTGATGTTGGGCATTTTCATTGTTTCTAGTTTTTATTATTATACACAGTGCTGCTGTGAATATTCATGTCAGGGAATCAAACGGTGACCCTTCAGTCCTCGGAGGTGCTCTAACTGCTGAGTTAAACCAGCCAGGGCTTAAATTTTTTTAATTGATTTTTTTTTTTAGGGAAGATTGGAAGGGAGAGGGAGAGAGAGAGATATAAACATTGATGAGAGAGAGAAGCATCAACATTGATTAGCTGCCTCCTGCATGTCCCCTATTGGGGATCGAGCGTCCTGACTGGAAATTGAACTGGGCCCTCTCAGTCCATGGAACGATGCTCAATCCACTAAGCCACACCGGTTGGGCATGCCTTTTTTAAAAAATACGTTTTTGTTTTTAATTTATTTTTAGAGGGGGAGGAAGGGAGAGAGAGAAACATCAACGTGAGAAACATTGATCAGCTGCCTCCTGCGTGCTCCCTATTGGGGATTGAGCCCAAACCCTGGGCATGTGCCCTGACCTGGAATTGAACCAGCAACCTTTTGGTGCACGGGACAGTGCTCAACCAACTGAGCCACACCGGCCAAACCCTTATGCCTTTTAATTTCATTTTTTATTTATTACAGAGGCTAGGATCTCAGGATCTCAGTACAATACTGAATAGAAGTAGTGATGCTGAACATCATTACCATGTTTCTGATTTTAAATGGAATGCTTCTGTTGAAATATTTTGCTAGTTTCCCTTTTCTTAAGATTTTTACAGTTATTTTTACTGTCCGTGTCTCTATCAGTGTTATACTAGCCCCACGAATGAGTTAAGGAGTATGCATTTTGTTTCTTTTTTGTTGTTGTTAATCCTCACCCGAGCATATTTTTCCATTGAGTTTTAGATAGAGTGGAAGACCAGGAGGAAGAGAGAGAGAAACACTGATGTGAAAGAGACACATGGGTTGCTTCCTGCATGACCTGACCAGGGTGGGGATGGGACCTGCAACCCAGGTATTGTACCCTTGACTGGGAATCGAACCTGTGACCCTTCGGTCCGCAGGCCGACACTCTAATTGCTGAGCCAAACCGGCTAGGGTGCATTTTGTTTCTGATCTGGTAGATGTTATATAAGATGGGAATCATCTTTCTTGGAAAGCTGGTATAACTTGTCTGTTAAACTCATTTGGCTCTCTTTTTCCATCATGGCAAAAAACATTTAAATTTCTTTAATAGTTATAAACCAGTCTAGCTACAATTCTGTCCTTTTTTTTTTTTCTTAGTACTACAGAAATTTAATTTCTCACATTTTTGGAGGCTAGAAATTTGAAATCAAGATGTTGGTATGGCCATGTTCTCTGTGAAAGTGCTAGGCTAAGAGTCTTTCCTTATCTGTCCTTTGCTTCGGGTAGTTGCTAGCAATCCTTGGCTTGTAGATGCGTCACTGCACTCTCTGCCCATCTTTACATGGTCTTCTGCCCTGTGTGTGTTCAATTTCTCTCTTCTAATGACACCAGTCCTTGATTTAAGGCTCACCCTATCCAGCGTGACCTTATATTAATTGGATTACATCTGCAAAGGCCCCTTGACAGCTGCTTTTCCAATGTCTTCACCCTGAAACCATTTGAGGGGAAGAAGTCTTGCACTTTGGCAACATGCACAGACCACATTCTGTCTCCTGGTCCCTGGTTAACAATGGTTGGCCAAAAATCTGGCTACAATTTTTGAATCAGTTTTAATGATTTTTCTTTTCTTTGTTACCCACTTAATCTATGTTTTCTAATAATTTGTGTAAAGTTGTTCATATGCTCTTATAATCTTTTAAGTCTCATCTGTATCTGTAGTTACAGTTGGTTTCATTTCTAAGACTGTATTTCCCTCTGTTTTTGTTGTTGTTCAGTCTCATTAGAGTTGTTAATATATTCAGTACTTAAGAAGACATATTTTTTAGTGTACCTTTAAAAAAATTTTTTTCTTTATTGATGTCGGAGAGAGACCGAGGAAGAGGAGAGGGAGAGCTGGAAACATCCATTAGAGAGAACATTGATTGGTTGCCTCCTGCATGTCCCCCATTGGGGCTCAGGCCCACAACCTGGGCATGTGCCCTGACCAGGAATCGAACCGGCGACCTCTTGATGCATGGGTCGATGCTCAACCACTAGCCACATGGGCTGGGCGGATCTTGCTTTTTTTATTGTATGATGATCATTCCTTTTTGTTGTTGTTGTTGTTAATCCTCACCCGAGGATATTTTTCTATTTATCTTCAGATAGAGTGGGAAAGAGAGAGAGGGAAAGAGAGAAACATCCACGTGAGAGGGACACATAGACTGGTTGCCTCCTGCATGACCCCGACCAGGGCTGAGATGAACTGCAACCAAGGTATGTGCCCTTGGCCGGAATCAAACCTGTGACTCACTGGTCCGTGGGCTGATACTCTACCACTGAGCTGAACTGGCCAGGGCTGTGTGCAAGTTTTTATTTGGATGTGTTTTCATTTCTCTTGGGTATATATCTAAGAAAGGAATTGCTGGGTGATGCAATAACTCTATGTTTAACTCTGGGAAGAACTGCCAGACTGTTTTCCACAGTGGTCGCACCATTCTTATTTCCACTAGCAGTGAATGAGGGTTCCAGTTTCTCCACATTTACACCAGCCCTTGTTATTCCCTTATTATAATCATCCTACGGAATATGAAGTGGTTTTGCTTTGTATTTCTTATATGATTATTAGCTATTTGTATATCTTTTGGAGAAATATCTATTTGAGTCCTTTGCCCATTTCTGAATTGGGTTGTTTGTCTTTTTACTGTTGAGTTGGAGTTCTTTGCATATTCTAGATAAAGTCCCTTATCAGATATACAATTTGCAAATGTTTTTTTCCATTCTTTGTGTTGTCTTTTTGCTTTAGTTTATTTTATTCTTTAATTTCCACATATAAATGAAATCATGGTATTTGTCTTTCTCTGACTGACTTATTTCAACTTTTTACCTTTTTAAAAATATGTTTTTATTGATTTAAAAAACATTTTTTTTTTTTTTTTTTATCCTCACCCGAGGACATTTTTTGTTCAGATAGAGTAGGAGGGAGAGAGAGAGAGAGAAACATCGATGTGAAAGGGACACATCGAGTGGCTGCCACCCGCACGACCAACCAACGCCGGGGACAAACTGCAACCAAGGTACATGTCCTCAGCAGGAACCAAACCCGGGTCTCTCGGGACCGCAGGCTGATGCTCTAACCGCTGAGCCAAACCGGCCAGGGCTAAAAATTTATTTTTATTTCTTACTTTAGTTTTTAAATATGTTTTTACTGATTTTTCTAGTGAGAGAGGGAGGGAGAGAAAAATAGAAACATCAATATGAGAGAGAAACATAGATCAGCTCCCTCCTGCACGCCCCCTATTGGGGATCCAGCTGCAACCCGGGCATGTGCCCTGACGGGGAATCAAACAGGAACCTCTGAGTCCATGGGATGAAGCTCAATCCACTGAGCCGCACTGGCCAGCCTCAACTTTCTACTTTTTAAAAAAATCTTCACTCAAGGATACTTTTCCATTTATTCAGATCGAGTAGGAGCGGGGAGGGAAAGAGAGGGAGAAAGAAATCCATGTGAGAGAGGCACATCGATAGGTTGCCTCCCGCATGACCCCGACCAGGGCCGAGGATTGAATCGTAACTGAGGTTCATGCCCTTGACCGGAATTGAACCCAAGCCTCTTTGGTCCTCCGGCCAATGCTCTATCTGCTGAGCCAAACTGGCCAGGGCTCAACTTTTTACTTTTTTTTTTTTAACCTCACCCGAGGACATTTTTGCATGTATCTTCAGATAGAGCAGGAGGGAGGGAGGGAGGAAGAGAGAGAGAGAGACACATCAATGTGAGAGAGGCACATCGACCTGTTGCCACCCACACAACCCCAAGCGGGGCCAGGACAAACCACAGCTGAGGTGCAGTGCCCTTAGAGGGAACCAAACCCAGGATTCTCTGGTCCACCAGCTGATGCTCTAACTGCTGAGCCAAACTGGCCAGGACAACTTGTTACTTTTTTGATGATGTTCTTTGATGCACAAAAGTTTTAAGATTTGATGAAGTCCCATTTATCTGGTTTTTTTTTTTTGGTTGCTTGTGCTTTTGGTATATCTATGAAATCAATGCCAAAGCCAAGGTTACACCCCAAATTGATTGAGTTTCCCTTCAACCGTGACAGCCAACCTGCTGATCCTCAACCTGCCCCATACTCAGAGAGTTGATGTAGGCTGGGGAATGGGGGAGGGATAGGCAAGAACACCACCAAGCATAAGTGCTTCTCTGATTATTTTATGGTCAGTTTACAGAGCACTGAAATGGTTGCTTTGTCGTTTTTGTCCAGCTTTATAGTTGCTGTGTGAGGTGTGAATCTGTCCACCAACTCACCCAGCCAGTCAAGCCCTGCTTTTTTTATCCATTCCTTTAAACATTGCTCTCAAGCCCTGGCCGGTTTGGCTCAGCAGTTAGAGCGTCAGCCAGACTCGGGTTCGGTTCCCACTAAGGGCACGTATCTCGTATCTCGGTTGCAGTTTGTCCCCGGCCCTGGTTGGGTTGTGCGGGTGGCAGCCACTCGATGTGTCCCTTTCACATTGATGTTTCTCTCTCTCTCTTCTCTTTCCCTCCCACTCTATCTGAACAAAAAATGAAAAAAAAAAATGTCCTCAGGTGAGATAAAAACAAAAATAAACATTGCTTTCACATCTTTCACTCCTTGTCTCACTATACTCTAACTCTGGCTATGTTTAATCTGCTGTTTAACATTGCATTTTATTTCAAGAGTACTCTTTTCACCTCTAGTAGTTTAGCTGTCTCTTTTTCCCCCCATCTCTTGATGGCCCCTTTGTTTCAGGCTCATCCTTTATTCAGATATTTTTTTTTTTTATCCTCACCGGAGGACATTTTTCCTTTTTTTTTTTTTTTTTTGTACAGACAGAGTGGGAGGGAGAGAGAGGAAGAGAGAAAGAGAGAAACATCGATGTGAAAGGGACACATCGAGTGGCTGCCACCCGCACGACCAACCAGGGCCGGGGACAAACTGCAACCGAGGTACATGCCCTTAGCGGGAACCGAACCCGGGTCTCTCAGGACTGCAGGCCAACGCTCTAACCGCTGAGCCAAACCGGCCAGGGCTATTCAGATATTTTATACAGAGCTGTGTTGTCTCTAACCTGACAATTCCATTATCTGCTGTGTGTCGTGTCTGCTGAGTCCACCGTCAGTGGCCTGTCTTCTCATGTGTTTTATGATCTTTGTGTGTGAGCTCACGCCTTAGGGGAAGACTTCTTCCAGAGAGATGTGACTTCTACTCCTGGCTACTGGCTCCAGGCTCAGTAGCCACAGTGGTGCTGCCCTCTCCCCATCATGCTGGCCCCCGTTTCTCCCTGTGTGGCCCTCCCCTACCTCTTTTAAGTCCAACAGTGCCCCTAAGGTGTATCCTGGGTAGGGTATAATTGCTATCTAGTGGGAGAGCCCCACAGGGCACCTAGTCAGTCATACTGCGAGAAGCAAAAGTCGAAGTTAACATTTTTTAAAAAAATGCTTTTATTGATTTTTTTATATAGAGAGAGAAACATTGATGAGAGAGAAACATTGACCAGCTGCCTCCTGCACGCCCCCTATTTGGGATCGAGTCCACAACCTGACTGGGAATCGAACTGGGAGCTCTCAGTCGGTGGGATGTTGCTCAATCCACTGAGCCACCCTGGCCAGGCCAAAGTTAACATTTTAATGGAAGAAGACTTGACTTGGGGTGGTGAACACACCGTACAATATACAGATGATGTATTATAGAATTGTACACCTGAAATCTATATAATTTTATTAACCAAAGTCACCCCCAGTAAATTTATTTTTAAAAAAAGAAAAAACAGTTTAACGAGCTTTGACTCTATATGCCAAACACTCTTTTAAGCAGCTCATGTGGATGAAGTCCCTCAAATTTCACTGCAACCCTACAAGACGTGTGCTGTTGTTATCCATGCCCCATGGGTGAGGACACTGGGCCAGAGAGAGCTTAAGTTACCTTCCCACATTTTCACAACTGGCAACGGAGCAAGAATTCACAGCCTGGTGTCCAGTTATAGGAGCCATGCCCTGGCCCACCACGACATGGCGTCTGGGGACTTGTGTGTGGATCTATGATAACACGTGTGCACGTGCCAGGGTGGCTGCTTGTGTGTCCATGGATATGAATGTCACTGTGTGTGATAGCCTTCAGGTGAGCAGTCTGATGCCATCTCAGTGTGGCCTTTTCTGACCACTCCGTTTAAAATGATCCTCCCACAATAATACTTCATGACTCTAACCCACCACGTGTTATGTCGCTTCCCCAGCAGAGAGAGAGCTCGCTCGGGCTGCTGGGGGAAGACAACACCACAGGCAAGGTGAGTGCACCCAAGGCCCAGGTTGGGGCTATTGCCATTGTCCAGGTGAGGAAGGTGGGGACCTGATCTGGGGTGCTTAGTGGTGGAGGTAGTGACAATAGGCGGGTTTAGGACATGTTCTAAAGATAGAGCAGACAGGATTTACTGATGGGCTGGCTGTGTGCAGTGTAAGAGTATAAAAGAGGTCAATGACCACTCCTCATTTTGTCGTATGAGCAAGTGGGTGAACGGGTGAGATGGGGAACACGGGGAAAGGGGCAGATTCAGGGGACAAGGAGGCTGGGAAGGAAGAGTTACGTTTTGGATATGTTGAGTGTGTGATACCAGATTACCTCTCCAAGTGCAAATAATGGGAGGGAGGCCAGTTGGATATGAATGTCGAGTTTAGGGAAGAGGAAGGAGCTAGAAATGGAAATGTGGGAGTCGTTGGTGATCATTAAACCTGCAAGACTGGGTGCAGTCTCTTAGCGAGGACCGAGATGAAGACTGAACCAGTCATGGCACTAAGCAGGGGTAGGTCATGGATAAAAAAATGGGCAGTGCTTGGAGCCATCTCCCCACAAAGCCTTCCCTGACCCCTCTTCGGGGTGCTCCCAGTCCCCTGTGCTGAGGGTGGTCAGCTTCCCCAGAGCTCCCAAGAGGCAGAGTCAAATATGATTCATCTGTCCCTAATCCCTGTGCACAGCACAGGGCAGGGCAGCGACTCTCGGGTGGGTAAGTGCAGACAAAGCTGCATTTACATCTTCCTCCCAGCTCCTGTTAAGGAACCAAAAAAGATGATGCCCAAAACAGCCCTCCCTACAGTCAAGAAGTTGATGACAGCCCACACTGTGCCCAGCAAAGCCAAGTAAGGAGCAGAGTGGGACTAGGGGAAGGATGAGGGTGCAAAGGAAATGCTGTCCTGCCCTGCACCCCCTGGATCTGATGGGGATGTGTTGCAGGCCATCTTGGACACCTGGTGGAGACGGTCAGAAGCGTCCCTCCCGAGACTCAGGTAAGTGTGGCTGCCTCCCTCAGTTGGGTGAGGACTGGGCGGCAGGTGGGGAGAGACTCGGCGTCCTAGTAGGCCTGGGCCCCTGACATTCTGCTCTCAGGCTCCAGCAGCAGCCTCCTCAGTGGGGGCCCAGGCCACCCTGGCAGAAAGCGATCCAGAACCCAGGCTTCCCGCCAACGATCTGCAAACCGTCAGGTGAGAGGCCTGCTTCCCAGGGTGTGGTGTGTGAGGGTGAAGGATCCCAGGCCAAGGGGAGCCCTCAGCTGAGCCCTGATCCCCCTCACCACAGGAGGAAGAGCGAAGAAGCCGAGGAAAAGCCCCTCTTGTGAATAAAACCCCTACTCTGGCCAAGACCCCCAACCCACAGAAGACCCTGTCTCCAGATAAGACCTCTACTCCAGAGGAGATCCCAACTTTAGAGGACAAGGCCCCCAGCCCAGATGGGGTCTTTTCTGTGGATGAGGCCCCTGCTCTAGATGTCCCACCTGAAGATGAAGCCCCTTCCCCAGAGATGGCCCCTCTTGGGGATGAGGCCTCCACCCTAGAAAAGGCCTTGACCCCAGAGCAGATGCTCTCAGAAGAGGCTTCTGCCGGGGACAACACTCAGCTCCATACCTTCCTTCCGGAGGCAGCCGGGCCCAAGGGCGAGTCTTTCTTGGTCACTGGGGCTCAGTCCCAAGAGGAGGCTCACATGCCAGAGGGACATCCTCTGGATAAGAGGGACAGCTCCACACTCCAGTCTGAAGTTAAGCCAGGGTCCATGCCTGCCCTTGAGAAAGTCATCCCTCCAGAAAAGGCCACTTCTCTCCCAGCGGAGGCACCTGGGAAGGATGAGACTACCCCCAAAGAGGAGGTACCCCACGAAGAGAGAGCTCCTTCTGAAAATAATCCACAGCCTGTCAGGCCGACTCCAGACCCTCAAGAGACTCCCACCCTCCATTCACTGGTCCCGCAAAAGCCCACGGACAGCAAAAGTGACAGAGAGGATGTCATGAGGCTACAGAATGAGGTGGAATCTTTAAGGCAGGCCCTGGAGCTGATGGAGGTGCAGCTGGAGTAAGTGGGGGAGGGCAAGAAGCGGGTGGGAAGAAGGGCAGGGGCGGCTGGAAGCCAGCCCTGGCCCACTCCTTCCCCTCACTCTCTTGTCTGCAGAAAAAAGCTAACAGACATCTGGGAGGAGCTGAAGAGCGAGAGGGAGAAGCGCCAGTTGCTGGAGGTGTGTGCGGTGCAAATCCCCAGCAGGGAGGGAGCGGATGGCTGGCCCTCCCCTGACGCCTTCTCTCCACTAGGTTCAGTTGAAGATGAGGACCCAGGAATCCCTGACCCCAGGCCCTAGCCTCGAGGAGACGCAGACGCACTGAGGTGGGCCCTGGAGGAGAATCAGCCTCTGGTCACCCAAGTCCTTGCACACAATTTTGGGAAAGCCTAGAAAGTAAACTTCGCTGTGTACGCAACCGCGCCTGCCTGGTCCTTGAAGGGGCGGGGCGTTCGTGGCGGGGGCGGGGCCAGGTTGGCGCTCCACATTCCTGGCAGTCTCCCTGGCACATCTGGTCAACATGTGGCTCTCGTTACCGTTCCCAAGGCCTGCGCGGGCTATTTTTACCCACCGGATGGCGGGGGTTGGAGGGGCGTCTCCTTCGGACGCCAGCAGGCAGGAGGGGCCCAGGCCCAGGCGGGGTCAGGCTTTGCCTGTGGCTGGATTCCGGAATCCAGCTGTGCGCCAGTGGCCCAGCTTTCCAATCCCCAGCCCCTCCCAACTGGCCCCACTGTCCGCCTAGAAGGATCCACAGAAACGCACCTCAGCCCAGACACGAACTCCACAGCCCAGCTCAGGCACACGTGGTTACATTGGGACACTTGAGTGTCAAGGTCGGGCTCCCAAGGCCTGGTGTGTGTGTGTGTGACTGCAGTGATGCATGAACTTTGGGTATTTGTAGGGACAGAGGTGATGTGTGCCCGGACGCATGCAGGTAAGGAATGCATTTGTAAGGGATTCATGCGAGACTGGTGAAGTGGTGGAGTGTGTTTTTGCCGTCCACGAAGTGAACGTAAGCGAGTGTGCGGAGGACGGAGTGATGGAGGTGATCAGCTTGGTAAAGGAGCCCAGTGGGGTCTCAGCCCTGGGGCCCTCTGCATGACCGGAGCCTAAGGAACGCTGGAGGCAGGGGTAACAGGGAGCCTGAGTCACTAAGAATGCAGCTTTCATTGGTCACTTCACCTCTTAATCGTCCCCAGAAGCGGGGGTGGGGACCGTGTCTTGCCCTCCCCCCGGGTCTTCAGGCAGGACTGGGAAAGGGCGCCTCCCAGAGGGTGGGGATTCACGCCCAATAGCACCGTGGGAGCTGTGGGGGCGGGGCCAACATAGCACCGCCGGCAGGGGAAGTCGGAAGGTCCTGCGACAGCTATGAGCTGAGCTCATGTACATGTCCAGTACCCAGAGCGCCTTGCTGTGGGAACGAGGCCCGGTCAGTAATAGTGCATGCGGCCCAGAGTGCCCGTGGCCGTGGGGCTGGGCCCTAGCGTGCCGGTGCCCAGCAGGTCCGGCTGCCCGGTGCGCCAGATCTCCCGCAGGATCCGTTCCCGCTCCTCCAGGCGCTGCGCCCGCTCCAGCTCTTCCGCCGAGGTGAAGACGTTAATGCTCAGGGGCCCATCGGGCTCTGTGGAAAGCTCCGGGCCAGGCAGTGTGTTGTCGGGGCCCAGCCGCGTCACTGTGTCCTCCTCGTCCTCGTCATCATCCTCCGCATCCGCCTCTAGGGTGCTACGGGGGTCCCGGCGCCGCACCGGGACCCGGGGCCGCGGGCGGGGCGCGCAGGAGATGCTGATGACTAGCAGGCACAAGGTTAGCAGCAGGCCAAAGCAGACGCCCAGCACGAAGTAGAGGCCAAAGCTCTCAGGGTTAGCTGGAGGTCAGAGGGCAGAAGTCATGGAGGGACCCGGGCGGGTGGGAGTCATTCCATCTCGAAAAGACTCCACTTTTTAAGTTTGGGGGGCAAGGGCAGTACCTCCTACTTGAAGGACACTAGGTAGCTGCCATCGGGCGATGGGGGGCAGTGAGGGATGGGGCTAATTGGTAGTGACTAGCTGGGGGGGAGGGGTGATTATAATGAAAGGGGTGGGAAGGAAGGGGCGTAGTGGGGCCTCAGAGGGGCAGGGAGGGTTGCATGCCTCTGCCGCCCTCACCGCGGATGTGTGCGTAGGCCGCCAGGCTATTGCTGAGCAACTCCATGTCTCTTCGGGGGGCATCCATGCTGCTCTGAGGGGCAACTCCCCTGTCAGCCTGCGAGGTCAGCACCATCAGATCCTAATCCCCAGCCTCAAGCTGACCCTGATCCCAGTTTCTCCTCGGGGCAGCTCCTCTCCCTGGAAGAGCAGCCCCAGTTTCCACCCTGGAAAGAGCGGTGTGCTGACTTCGTTGCAGACTCGGGCCCTGTCTGGGAATCCCCCCGCTGCGCACCGACACCCCTCCAACCTCGGGGTCAAGGAGTGGGCCGCAGAAGGCCCCGCCCCCTCGTGCGGTCCCCCACGGAGGTCCGGTTTAGCTGTCCGGGGAGCAAGACGTTGGAGAAACGCGTGTGCCTTCGGCTCTCCAGAGCTAGCTCACGGAAGGGGAGGCCGACTCCCTTTCTCATCCCGCCCGCCCCCGGGGACCCACCGGCCCGCAGGCCCGGGCTTACTCACCGTTAACGCCCGGTTCCTCCGTGGACCTGATCGGCCCCGGCTCTCCAGCTCCAGCGGCCGCACACACCCGGGGTCTGGCCGCTCCCGCCCCGTCCGGTCCTGGCCGCCCCGCCCGCTCGGCTCGGCTCCCAGGCCGCGGCAGCGCGGGCCGGACACGGGCCGATGGACCAGCCGGCGGAAAGTTTCCTCGGAGGAAAGAGGAGGGACGGGGCGGGGCGGGGCGGGGGAGGCGGGGAGGGAAAGGGCAGGCAGAGGAAGGGGAGTGGAGGGAGAGTGAGGCCTGCGGGGAGTCTTCTCCCCCGGAGGAAACCTCGGGGGAGGCCGGGGAGGCGGGGTCCAGAGACCCGCCCCCAGGCTACTAATAACAATAATAATAATGAGGAGGAGGATGGAGTTCTGCTTAGGTGCCAGGCAATGGGCTAAATAAACCCTTTACAATATTCTTTTATTTAATCCTTCTTTTTAAATAATCCTATAATGTGGTATCATTATCCCCACTTGGCAGATAAATACACTAAGTCACAGATCGAAAGACTTTACCAGTCAGGGTTTGAAACCCTGTCCCTGTGCTCATCTCTTCCCCCCAGGAGGCTCCCTCACCCAGGGAAGACTGCCTGCTTTCACCAGCCCAGAGGTCAGACTCCCCAAACCCTCAACCCACAGTCCGAAGGAAGGGACTCTCATCCCCCTCTTCCCAGGCCCAGGCAGTGAGGGTGTCCAGCTGGCCGAGCGCTGGTCAGCAGGGTTAATGAGTGCTGAACTCCGGCTTCAAGCCAGGCCCAGGCCAGCCTTGCAGAACCGAGCCTGGGGCCTCTGAGGTCCCTGTGTTCTGCACCACAGTGCGTGGCAAAAATGCCTTTCCGTTCTGGCTAAACCTGCCTGTGCACATGCATTTCCACATGGGCTCAGGGCTCATGCATGCAATGTGTAGCGATCAGTGTGTGGGCCCGGGGCTTCTTCCTGCCCAGACTCCCAGCCCCCGCTTGTGGGGCCCCCCTTCCTGTGCTGGGGCTGGGGTGAGGGGGAGGCCTTCTTGGCGGGAGTCTTAGAGAGGAGGAGGGAAGGAAGCGGGGAGAGGAAATTGCAGACATAGCTGAAGGTGCTGCCTGAGGCCTGTGGGCCAGTGACACCCCCCTCTCTGTCCAGGCCAGAGACCCCCATTCCAAGTCCTGAGACTGGGTTCAATCAGAGGACAGATCCAGATGGAGAAAGGACTAGGACTGGCTCCTCTGGGGGTGGGAAAGGGATTCCTGGGGTCTTTATGGTTGTTTAGTCTGTTTTGTAAGCATGTGCCACTATTTCTGCCCATATCTGTATATTTGTCTTGTCTATTTTCGTGTTGTATCTGCTTGAGCATTTTTGTGGGGGTGGGCATGTCTGTGTATATATCCATACAGCCACCAGTCAACAAATGCTAACCGAGCACCCTAGTAATGGGGGTTCAGCAGTGAACAGGACAGACACAAATCTTTGTCCTCATGGAGCTGACACTAAGGTGGACAGATGGACAATACACAAGGAAGAGAATCTTGGGGCTGCTGAGTGCTCAGGGGATGATGGAATAGGGAACTGGGATGGAGAACACCTGGGCAGCTCTCCAGGGGGATGTCAGAGGTAAGAGCTGGATCCTGAGGGGGAGCAGCCATGCCAGGACCTGGGGCTGAGTGCCAGGCAGGAAGGAGGGCGAGGGCCCTGAAGTAGAACATCCTCGGGCAGCTCTCCCAGGGGCAGAGAGGTGTGAGGGGGTGATGGGGTGATCAGGAAGAGGCCCTGGGCCCTGTAGAGGGGCTTAGATGTGAGTGTCATGGGGAGCTCCTGGAGTTTTAATCAGGAGAGTGTCAGGGTTCGATGATGATGATGATGACGCACTTTGGAGAGATCCCTATAGGGGCTCAGTGTGGGGTGGGCCCCGCAGGGCGAGAATGGAAGCAGGGCTCTGAGCAGGCTGGCGGCTTCCAGGCCGGCAGTGGCAGAGGGCTTGGACCCGAACGGGCTGTGGAAGAGGTGAGGCAGGATCGGGTTTGGGCAGTGTTCTGAAGGGAGTGTCAACAGGACTTCCTGCGTGGGATGTGGATGGAGAGAAAGAGGGGTACAGGACAGCAGCTCGGTATTGGGCCTGGACACCTGAGGAAAGCTGAGGTGGGGAGCAGATTTTGGGCAGTTTGATGGATCTGAGGTGTCAGACAGGCAGGAGGAGCTCTGAACAGTCTGGGCTGGAAATGTGTTTGCAAGTCCTCAACACCCAAGATGGATTGAACACCCCGGGAGTGGGTGAGATGGCCCAGGGGGCAGGGAGAGACAGGAGCCTGAAGCCGAAGCCCTGGGAGCTCCAACACTGAGGGGTCCCGTGGAGGAGGAGTCAGCAGGAGAGACGGAAGGAAGGTCTGGCCAGGACCCAGGTGCCATCGGCCATGTTACATTGGGCTGAGAGATAAAGGTGGGGGCAGAATCTGACCCCTGGCTAGGATATCGGTGGGTTTCCATGGTTGTAGCAACATGCTGAATGCCTGCCATCGTGTGAAGATTAGTGAATTTTGGCTGTGCTTGTGTGACCGACCCTGGGTGTCGGGGATGTGTCCTTGCTTCCGTGGGTGGCAGCTGTGAGATTTTGGATATGTTTGTGTTAAGCTGTTTCCCTGTGTCCCTGTGCTCTGCAGATCTCTGGGTATCATTATCTACAGACAAAGGTGTGTCTGGGTTGGTGTGTGACATGTGTTTGGAGTGGGTCAACCCCAGTGAAGCAGGTGGCCATGCTGGAGCAGAGTGGGGGTTGAGATGGTTGCTGGTCCCTTCAGAGAGGGACATACAGAAGAAAGATGCGTGTGGCCAAGCCAGACCAGACAGAAGTGGCCGCCTTGCCCTGGAGGGTTGAAGAAGTTGTGGGCTGCTCCGAGAGGCCCTGGGGGAGATGCCCAAAGCCTTTGGCCCATGTGGCCATCTGCACAGTCCACGTGTCCTCCTGACCACCTGCCTGTCTGTTTTTCTGCCTGCCTCTCCCTGCGGGCTGGCCCATCTGTAGGTCTGCCCAGCCACCTGTTTTCCCGGTGTGCTGAGGGGGATCTCTGCATACCTGCCACCCGCCTGCCTGGCCCGCATCCCCTCTATCCGCCTGCTGCTTTTCCTCCCTGTCTGTTGACCTATTACCGACCTGCTGCCTGGCCACCCGCACACTTGTTGGCCACCCCTCTGCCCTCTTGTCTATGAGACTAGAGAATTGTCACCTTGGGAGTGATCCTAAGATGAAACACGGGAAAGGGAGGTCTGATGGAAGGTGAGGGGGCTGAGAGATCCAGAGCCTCTGGGTGGGGCTTGGGGGGCTGGCACACTAGGGCCTAATGCAAAGCCCACTCCTCCCTTTGCCAGCAGCCAAGCTGGGGTCTGGCCCCAGCCACTCTGTTCCTGACACTGAGGCCTCACCCCACTGCGGGTGTGTGTGTGTGTGTGTGTGTGTGTGTGTGAGAGAGAGAGAGAGAGAGAGAGAGAGAGAGAGAGGCTGTCTAGTTCTTGGATGGAGGAAAGAAGGGGACTCATTCAAGGACTTTTAAGAACAGCGCACCCTCTGAATGCCTCCCCAGCACCAGGGACATCTGCTGGGAAGAGGGCAATGTGGGTCTGCAAAATGAATGATAGCTATGGCTATCACCCTGGCCAGTTTGGCTCAGTGGTCAGAGCATTGGCCCGCAGACCAAAGGGTCTTGGGTTTGATTCCCAGTGAAGGGCATGTATCTGGGTTGCAGGTTCGATCCCCAACCCTGGTCAGGGCGCAAGTGGGAGGCAACCAATCAATGTGTCTCTCTCACATCGATGTTTTTCTCTTTCTCTTTCTCTCGCCCCTCTCCCTCCCTCCCTCCCACTAAGAATCAATGGAAAAAATATCCTTGGGTGAGGATTAACAAGAACAAAAAATAGTAATGTCTACTGAGCACCCTCCTGGTACCCGACTAACTGCTATGCTGCCTCAACCCCTCAAGTCCTCCCAGTAACCACGAAGTTTGTAGGTTGACTCCCATTTTACAGATGAGGAAAGTGAGGTCCAGAGAGGTTAAGTAACATATGTGCAGTCACATGGATGTAAAGGGTGGGGCCTGAATTTGAACTTCAGAGCCCGTGCTCCCAGCCAGTTTCCACAGGTCACGGTTCTCCACCCCGTCAGACCCAAAGCTGACTCTTTGTATTGCTCCTTTTATACTCCTGAATGAAATGTATGGCTAATATACCCACCTCCACATCTAATTTAAAACATACACACAGCCCTGGCCGGTTTGGCTCGGCGGTTGGAGTGTCAGCCTGCAGACCAGAGCGTCCCAGGTTCGGTTCCCGCTAGGGGCATGTACCAAAAAAAAAAAAAATTAAAAAAAAAATAAATAAAACATACACACATATACTTATATATGTCATAATATAAAAAAAATAGCCCGCCCAGCCAGTGTGGCTCAGTGGTTGAGCGTCGTCGACCCATGCACCAAGAGGTCGCCGGCTCGATTCAGGGTCAGGGCACATGCCCAGGTTGGGGGTCCAATCCCCAGTGGGGGGCATGCAGGAGGCGGCCAATCAATGTTCTCTCTCATCGATGTTTCTATCTATGTCTCCCTCTCCCTTCCTCTCTCTCTAAAATCAATAAAGAAAAAAAATTGAAAAAAGAACTAGCCCTGGCTGGTGTGGCTCAGTTGGTTGGAATGTTGTCCCGTACACCAGAAGGTGATGAGTTCAAGCCCTGGTTGGGGCACGTGCGGAAGGCAACTGATCGGTGTTTCTCTCTCTCCCTCCCTTTCTCTCTCTAAGATCAACTGAAAACAAAAGGGTGAGGATGCGGATTTGTGAAGGGACCAGCTGCGGGAAGCCGCGGCTGTGTGTGCAGCTTGACGCTGGGTACCGGCGGTGTTGGTGCCTGGAACAATGAAGAACTCCTGGTAACATTCTGAACCAAACAAAGTACAAATGTCCTCCACTTTGCACAGCTGCACTCCCAAGAATTCAGTGCACATGTGTATACACAAGTCTTTTGTGTTTATGTGTAAAGTGCAGTTAGATTCTTGGCTCTGGTGATTATAAACAAGGTTTTGCCCGTGTGGTGCAGGAGGTGGTATCTGCCTCCCCTGTGGGGTTGTCTGGAGTCTCTGGTTCCCGCCCTCTAAATGCCAGCAGCACCCCCCAGTCATTGTGGCGACCAGCCCCCAAACTCCCTACCCCACATGGACACTGAAAAGATTCCTGTCCTTTGGACAACATTCGAGTGGGGGAGACAGATGTGATCACTGGTCAAACAGATGATACAGTGTTAGGCTGTGATGAGCACAGTGAAGAAGAATAAAGCAGGGGAGGGGTTAGAGAAGACCTGGCCTCCGTGGTCAGGGAAGGCCTCCTTGAGGAGGTGGCATTTTGAGCAGAGGGGAGTGGGGGAGTGTGGGAGGGAAACATGCAAATATCTGGGGGAAGAGTCTTCCAGAGAACAGCCAATGAAAGACCTGGTGGAAGCTGTGCTCGGCTTGTCAGGAGCAGCCAGGTGGCCCATGTGGCTGGCACAGCGCGGGAGGGCCGAGAAGTTAGACGGAGGCCAGGTCAGAGCCTTTTGGTGTAGCGCTTTCTAAGCCCCAGACAGGTCTCTAGATGTTGTCCTGCGCGGGGCAGAAGCCGCCAGAGGGGTGTAAGCAGGAGAGGGCAATAATCCGACTTTCAAAGTGTGGCTGGGCTCGCCGAACAGGGAGGCCAGGAAGTGGGAGAATGGGGCTCAGACCTCAGGGGACCATGAGAAGTGGCCCACAGGACACGGGGTGTGGGAGAGGGAGAGATGAAACTGCAGCTGCCGGCTCGGGAGCCTGGACAGCTCAGCCGTGGAGACACCACTGCCTCACATCCTTTCCCACGTCAAGTGGCTGGGCAGCCCACTGGCTTCTCCCGGAGACCGCACCCGCAGGACGGTCAACGGATAGAAACTTCTCATTTCTTGTTTCACTTCTCAGGAGCATAGGCGGCTGTTGGTCCCATGCACCTTTCTGGTCCTTTCCCCTTCCTTTGCTTCAGGGACTCATAATAAAAACTGGTGGAGAGCCCGGGCCAGTTTGGCTCAACGGTTAGAGCATCGGCCTGTGGACCAGAGAGTTGCGGGTTCGATTCCAGTCAAGGGCACGTACCTCAGTTGCGGTTCAGTCCCCAGATCGATGTATCTCACATCGGTGTTTCTCCCCACCCCACTTTCTGTCTGAAAATAAATGGAAAAATATCCTCTGGTGAGGATTAAATAAAAAAGCTAACTGGTGGAGAGCGATCTAAAAAGTTTTGCTCAATAAACCCACCATTCCGGCGGGCGAGCTGCACGGGGTTCTAGGTGCTGAGGATACAAGAGTGAAACCGACCCTGCAGGCAGCTTGCTGTCTGGGTCTTGCTGACCATGAGCCTGACACGTGCACATGCTGAGGAGACGCAGGGCGCAGCGCAGAGGCTGAGCATGTGGCGTCCGGTGCAGGAGGGAGGCTGACAATGGAGCCGAGGCCCAGGCGGCAGCTGCAGCAGCCGGAGTGGCAGTGCTGGGCTGGAGTGAGGGTCCCTTCTGGTGGCGCATCCAGGATAGCTCGATAGAGAAGATATGGGCCAGATGAAATGGGCAAGATTTCTATCAACTTGGGGGTGGACAGGAAGATGGGGAGCCACTTGGATGCTGGGATGAGGGACCTGGGGGTCTGCTCTGAAGTATTTGCAGAGAACGAGGGCCTCTCAGATCTTGGAGAGGTGCCATCCCCTCTGGCTGTGTGGACACTTGACTGGGAAGGGCCTCCGGCACGGATCCCTCTTCCTTTTGTGACCTGGGCCTGTGGGGTTCCTGAACAGTCAGTCCGCCTGGGCCTGCCGTGTGCCTGGGAAGGGGCCTGACTCCCTCTAGCTCCATTGCTCCGACGCTCAGTCTGCAATGTCTAAATTTAAGCAAAGGAAGGAAGGAAAGGAGAAAGGAAGGAAGCCCCTCGGCTTCCTACGGAGGGGAGGGAAGAAGCGGGTGATTCAGGAAAGGGCCTGGCCTGGCCCTTATTACCCCAGCTGCCCCGGATGGGCCTGTGGGCACATGGGCCGTCTGGCTCAGGTCTCCTCACCCCAGATGGGGGTTTGGCCAGGAGAGAGGATCACTACTGTGCATGCAGCAGCCGCAGCCGCTCTGGGACACCTTCCTGAACGGGTCCGGGCACTTGGGGGCAGGCTGGACCAGCGGGTCTGGGAGAATGCTGGGTAGTCCGGCCCCTCCCCCACCAAGGCAGTGATGGCGTGTGGCCAGCTGGCTGCCCAGGTAGGGGCGCGATCCAGTGCACCCCTGGTCTGCCCTGCCTGGCTGGCTGGAGGGAGACATGGAGAGTCGCAGGAGAGGAGGGCAAGAACGGCAGACACACGGGCCACGGTGGCTCCAGATCGGAAGTTTTATTGCTGACATGCAGGAAGAGTCCCCACGTAGTACAAAAATATGTCTTTATACAAATGTTTTTGTGACTTTTTCTGTTTTGTTTTGTTTCTTTACAATTGGACTTCTCTCAGCGTGTGACAGTCAGTGAGGGCAGACCCAACCTCCTCTCCTTTGCTTTGCTAGAAATGTAGTCAGACACATGGGCTGACCTTGGAAGGGACCTACCTCTGTCTGACAGGGCTTTGCAGATCTGGAGGATATTGCTTTGAACAGGAGGAGAAAGACCACACGTGGCAAGCAGGCCCGGAGGGTCCGGGCAGACTGCTGGGCAAGGGGCACAGCTGAGCCCCACAGGAGGGCAGTCACAGGGCTGGACTGCATTTCTACTCCCTTAGGAGACTTCTTTTGAAATAAATATAGAAAAGAGGGCATCCCCCGACCCCAAAGCATGACACCCTGGCTCTCAGCGGCCGGACAGCTGACAGGCAGAGCTTGGTGCTCAAGGGGAGTAAGTGCTGGGCTCAGGCGGGCTCCCTCAGACCCACTGAGGCAGAGGCATGAGGCGCCCAAGTGCTGGGGTGGGGGATGGGGAGGAAGGGGCATGGGTGGCCCTGCTACTGCTGGCAAGAGGTGGCCCCATTTTTTCCAGATGGGGAAACTGAGGCACAAGGAGGTTTGGGAACTTGCCCAAGTCACTCACAGTGAGTCAGCTTTTGGGGAGGGGGCAGCTCACACTGGGAAACAAGGTCACACAGACCTCGGTCACCTTCCCACTGGAGAGCAAGGACAGGCAGGAGGCCTAGGGCCCAGGGCTGCCTGGAGGGGAACACTTGGCCTTTCCAAGGGGTCTGGTGGGGAGGCTGGGGAAGGTCTTCGCTTGGCACTGGGCAGGGCCAAGTCCAGTGAGGGAGTGTGGTGGGGGGCATTCTGGTGAGAACAGCATTTCTGGCAAGACGGGCATCCACTTCAAAATCTCGGCTCAAAAAAGGGCAGTAGGGCTGTTCTCGAGCCAGACAGGGCCCCCCAGTTCCCACAATTCTTCCCAAGAGCCCTGCAGCCCCATGGAGGACCTGGCTGGAGTCTTCTGGGAGAGACACCACATCTACTATGAGGAAGGGCAGGAGGGTGATGCCCGCGTGCTCTGAGCGGAGCAGGCGCGGGGAGAGGGCGTGCAAGCAGGGCCCCTGGCCGCAGCCCAGAGCACCCGTCCCAGCCCAGCCGCCAGACACCTCTTCCACATCTCCCGCGTCACCGCGCTGAGTGGTGGGGAAGGAAACCGGGGTTAATGCGTGTACAGCACCTCAGAGAAGCTACCGAGATGGGAGAAAGAGAACCAAACCGAGAGAGGCCTCCCCATCACCAGAAGCAAGGAGGGACCGGTGGGCTGGAGGTGGAGAGGGGCCGGCAAGAAGGGGCTTCTGAGCCTGGGGTGAGGAGGGGCCCATCTGTGGGCTGTGGGTGCCCTGCTGTCTAGCCAGGCTAGGGGCAGGGAGTGGCCATGGGCCAAGCCACCTGGTGATGGGAGAGAAGTTGGTTTCAGTATAAAAATAAATATATTTGAATTCCACTTAAGATGAGGTGAAGGTTTTCCAAAGCTTAGACTGAGGGGCTTGGGGTCGGGAGGGGAGGAGACTGACCACGGGAGGGCTGGGAGGCAGTGCAGTGGGCATCGTTCTGAGCCAGCGGCCAGCTGCACGTTCAGCTTATCTGGACTGTGGGGAGCAGCTGCCCGGGGCAGGCCCTGGGTGGGCTCCCTCCTCCTCCCTCTCCTCAGCCCAGAGACAGCATGGTTAAAGAGACAGAGGTAGATTAAAACGTCATGATTAAAAGCAGATTAGTTATCTAGGCTTTTCAGATAAAAAAAACCAAACAATCAAGCAATCATTCCAAAAGGTAGCTTTGTGGTACCTCTGCTGACCCCATGTGTGACCTGGGCTGTCCCTGGCCATCTCTGTGGCAGCCTGGGGGAGAGTTCAGCACTCCAGGGCCCAGCCCCAAAGCAGGGTGTCAGCTGGGGGCTGGGAAGAGGTGCGGGTGGTGCTGGCACCCCTGCCTGAGGCTGCTATTTCCGCAGACAGCGCTGCGCCAGGATGGCGGCGTCCAAGGGGTTCATGGGCTGCGCGTCGTGGCCCAGCCGGCGCACCAGGGGCGCGCTGCCGAACTGTCGCTTGGGCACCCAGCTCCGGGCCTCGTGCAGGGAGCTCTTCTCCTCGGCCAGCAGCAGCTGCTGCCGCATGTAGTTCTCAAACTCGTACTGGGAGCACTCCTCTGTCACCTTGGCCTGCGCGGCACCCAGGGAGAGAGCAGGGGCGAGGGTGTTAGATCGCCTGGCTCCAGAGACTCCCTCCCTCTGACACCCTGGGACCCGGCTAGCTGGTGGCAGTGTGTGGGTTCCTGAAGCCTCAACCGCCCTGGACCCGGCCTTGCTAGCCACCCCGGATGTCACTCCAGCTGAAGCAGGCCTGGTGGGGAGCCGGATCCCTCCCTTCCTTTCTCCCTGACCTCGGGGAGGTCAGATGACCCCTGAAGCCTTGCTCCCTTGCCTGTGAAGTGGAGCAGTGACTCCCCTCAGAGAGGGTACCGAGAGCCCTGGGCTGGGGCGCTCAGCACTTGGGCAGCCCGGGAGCAGCCCAGGCAGACAGTGACACTGAGTGGTAGGTCCCTGTGGTCCGCAGCAGAGGGGAGCAGGGCTTGGAATCGAACTTGGGTTCAAGGCTGAGCTCCGTCACTTCCGAGCTGTGACTTTGGGGAGCATCTTTCACCTCTCTGAGCCTCAGCCTCTGCTTGTGGAACGAGGGCAGGGACAGACCACACGGGACCGAAGGAGATGTGCTGGGGTGGCCATTCCTTGGGGGCCAGCTGCTGAACAGTCCCGGGATGAGTGGGAGCTGGGGGTGGGGCCTGGGACCCTCTTCTCAAGAGCCAGGCTGTGGAACTCCGGGGTGGGCCAGAGAGAGGAGAGCCGGCATCGCTCCCCAGGGCCTGGCTGCACTCTGCCCTCCAGGGGGCACACTAAGATCACCCAGGAGCTGTCTGCCTGTGTCCAGGTCTTTGCCCTCACCGTGGGCCCAACACTTTCTCCAGTGCGGGCAACAGGGGAAAAGAGAAAACTGGGAGAAAATGAATCATCTGGAAAATGAAAAGCAGGAAGGTTGAGAGAGAACCCTGTGAGTCAGAGGGGCAGAGAAATGTGACTGTTTAAAGGGCCAACATGTGGCAGAGAGCTTGGGCAGGAAGAGGAAGCTGAGAGGGGGCCAGGCTGGGCCACTGTGGGGCTTCCCTGCCACCTCAGCTGCCCTCTCTCAGGCCACAGAACTGCCCCGAGCCGGACACAGGCAGGCCCAGGCAGCACAGGGTGGGGGCCCAGGTCTCCCTTTCCCACTCTGAATGCTGGGGACAAAGCTGAGGAGGCCCTGCAGCCTGCTGGGAGCTGCCACTTCTGCCCCGGCCCCGCCTGCCTGTCCTGGAGGCTGGTCCCTCAGGACCTGGGTAACGGCCTGTCTGCCTCCCGACTCACCTCCTGGGAGCTGTCTGCACTGCTCACTTGGTCGTCGATGTCAGGAACGACTTGCAAGGGCCCGCTCAGAGACGACAGGGACTGCCTGCGGGGCAGTCAGGTCAGGTTGGCTCCAGGTAGGCCCAGCCCCTGCTCCCCACAAAGGCCAGGTCCCCGCTGCCCTAAGGCACACTGGACTCCACAGACCTGGGTTGGGTCCCAGCTCAACCCCTTCCTGATAGGATCAACTCTGCTTCTCCAAGCCTCAGTTTTCTCATCCAATTATGGGGCCAATTTCTACCTCCCAAGCTGTGTAAGAGCTCAGTGAGATAATGCCCCCATTACGGGCATCGACTGGCAGGATGGCAGGTGCCAGACCCTGAGTGCTGCTGGGGCCCTTCAATCCTGCCCCCGGGGAGAATCTGGACATCGCCTCTGCCCGACAGAGCAATAGGCACAACCTCAGGCTTCTTTTCTGGTAGGACGGCAGAACCCAGCCCCGGGCCAGCCCACCTACCATGATGCGATGATGGCACTGAGGGCTTCTAGGACGTCGGCAGCCGCCAGGCGCTGCTGGGGGTCAAGGACCAGCAGTTTCCGGATGAGACACACGGTGCTCTCAGAAACCCGCCCATCCCTGGAGCAGGAGGAAGAGGGTGAGGGCTCAGGTGGGTGGGCTGGTGCTGGGTCTTGGACCCAGGACGCCCAGCCTCACTGTGTTGAGGGCCCTTTAGCCTCCACAGCTGGCCTCCCCCGTTCCCAAGGAGGCAGGACTCACTCCGGGATGGTGTACTCCGCGGCCTTGATCTTGCGGAAGAGCTCCTGCGGGACGCTGTCGTAGAAGGGGAACTGGCCGTACAGCATGGTGAAGAGCACCACGCCCAGGGCCCACATGTCGCTCGGCTTGCCCCTGTACGGCCGGCCTGCAGGCAGAGATACACGCACACTTAACACAGGGGAGGGACAGAGAATGGCTCTGGGACTCCCTCTGTTTACCAGCTACTTGCCTGAAATCTTATCCAGGGGACCCCCTCCACCCTACCCCCGGTCCTCCCAGAGCAGGCCACCCGGCTCAGTCCTGGGAGCTTTTACCCTGCTGGTCCCACCCCTGCTCTTCAGGCTGATCCTGCTCATGCACTGGAGACCCAGCACCTCCGCGGGCATGCCTCCTGCCTCCTCTTCAAAGCACTACCCTGCTCTGCCAGGCAGAGAGCTCTGGGCGCTGGGCCTGCTCCCCAGCAGAGGGCTCAGAGCAGGTGGCCAAGGTGCGTGTGCAACAAACAGCTATTCGGCTCTGGACAAGTCAGCCACACCCCCACCACGAACCTCAAGAACCTCAATTCCCGATTCCCTGGTAGCATTTAGCACAACCTGTAAGGATCCTTTGTCTGTCTGTTTATCCCCGGAAGGCACGTTTTCACAGGTACCTCTCGGCTTTGCTCCCCGCTGGGCCCAGTGCCCAGCATGGCTCTCACTTGCTAAGCGAATGACTACCCAGTTGAGTAAACTCTGAGCTAGCACTGGAAGACACACTCTCATCTCATGAAATCTCTACCATATCTCTGAGTTAGGTATTTTCCGTTTTTCCAAAGAGTAAACTGAGGCCCAGGGAGCTAATCTGGTCAGGGTCCCAGGGCTGATGGAAAAGCCCTGCTCTCCCCGTTGTCAGGAGAGCCAACCACCCAGCATCAGCAGCAGAGCTCTGCCCAGGCGCGAGCTGCTGCCTGACCTGCTCACAAGTAGTCTCGGGAATAGCGCCAGCCCTCCGAAAGCCCCTGCAGGCCCAGCCCCGGGACAGTGCCCTGCCTGGCACACCAGCAGGCTCTGCAGCGCTGGATCCTGGAACACCACTCAGCTCTCCACGGTGTGGAAGAGACACTGCTGGGCACCAGGCACCCTGGACACTGTCCTCTGGGTCCCAAAGCCTCCTGGGTGGCTGAAGATGCCTTTGGGGAAGAAGATGCTGGTTCCCAAGGGCTCACCAGGCCCACTGAAGGTCAAGCAGCTTAAGGGGGTGGTACTGTGCACGAAGGATCTGTTTCAGGCTTTGGCCTGCGCCTCCAGAAGGTACCATGGACCCTTCTCAGAGCCTGTTACTTCACCTCTAAATAGGGATGAGACGCTGACCTCACGGGGTTGCTGTGGCTGGCACGGCAGGCAGCTGTGCGGAGATCAGACCCTGCTCCACCAAGTGGGTAACTATCCAACACAGAGTCCACTGGGCCAACGCAGCTCTGTGTGGCTCCACCAAGGGCACAGCTTCTCCTGCAGCAGCGGGAAGGCCCCCACCAAGATGCCCGAGAGTCCATCTCACGGCCAAGGAGGGAGGGGCACCGTGCCGGTCAGGCCGGCCCACGCAGAAGGGTCGGGGTCTTCTCCCTGACCTGGGCCGGCGAACAGCCGGCTGCCTCCAGCAGACAAGCTCCCATAGGGGCTCTAAGTGTCAGGGTCCTTCCTGAGCTCTGGCTTCTGAGGAAACACTGAACTTCAAGCTTTCCTTTAGCAATGCCGATGCCAGCTAATGTTTACTGAGCCAGACACCGGGTTAAGGCCTTACCTAACCCCACAGGGGCCTAATGAAGGAGAGGCTGTCATCATCCCGGTTTTATAGATGAGGAAATGGAGGTCCAGAGAAGTCAGCACCACTGCCCAGGTCACACTAGTCACCAGACCTCACTCTGCGGCACGGCCATGGCTGCCCTCACACAGCTCCACGTAGTTACAGACCCTGGGGACAACCCTGAGACCGCCACATGGGAGGGGTGGGAGCTGATACAAGCCCTTGGTCCCCTAAGGGATCAGGATGGAGAGACCCAATTTGGTAAAGGACGAGCGGGAAAAAGGAAGCCTATGGTGCAGCAGGAGCCCGGGCTTGGGCAGGAGGCAGCCCTGGGATCCAGCCTCCGAGGCTACTGTTAGCTGTGACTTTGGACAAGAGATTTGATCTCTCTGAGCCTCGGTTTTCTCATCTGTAAAAAAGGAACTCTGAATATTTACCTTATAAGGCAGCTGCATGATTTTAAACAGGTAATGCATGTCATACTCAGCACAGTGTCTGGTACTTAGAAATATGAATGGTGGTTAATAACAACGCCATTGCCTTACTTATTTGTGCATTACCTGTGTCAGCCCTACTGGAAAGTCAGCTCACCATCTACAGAGGCAGGGATGCTCGTCTGCCGGTTACCGCTGTATCCAAAGTGTCTACCACAGAACCTGCACATGGTAGGCCCTTGCCAGGTAAATGCCAGCAGAATGAATGAATGAATGAACAAAGGGAGTGATGTCTCCTACATGCAAATCTCATCGTGGCACCCTCAGTGAAGACCTGTTCAATGGCTTCCTTTTGCACTCGAAATAAAGGAATTTTATTGCGAAATTTCGCAATAAGGCCTCCATAGGCCTTTTGTGGTCTGGCCCCTGCCCACCTCTCTGGCCCTGAACCAGGCTCACTTTCTGAGCAGCAGCCACAGGGGCCTTTGGTGGGTTCTCCTCAAATGTGTTCTGCGTCTGCCTAGTCACACTCCTCAGTGATTCCCACATATCCTGACCACCTCAGCTCAAATGTCACTTCTCCGGGGAAGTCCTTCAAGTGCCCTTACCTACACTCACAGAGATCTTTCCTGCTGAGCACTAATCTCGGAGGGTAATTAATCATGCACTGGTGTGGCGAAGGCTGTCGTCTTCCTCATGGGACCCGGAGCACAGTGCTGCCGGAGCCCCGCTGAGGCCCAGACCGGGTGTGCTGGAGCGACCGGCCGTGCGCCTGGTGGCGAAGGCTCGGGCCGCTGCCTGGCACACTGCACATACCGCTGAGCACGTCTGGACTGATGTAGGCGGGGCTCCCCCTCTGGTCCTTCAGCAGGTCCCCCTCGCTCACGAGATGCTTCCCGAGGCAGAAGTTGGTGATGGTTATCCGATGCGTCCTGGGAGAGGGAGGCAGAGAGTGAACACACCTTGGTGTCTGTCCCCATGGGTACCCTTGCTGCCTTCACCTCTTGTCCAGGGAGCAAGGAATCACGCTCACACTTTTTCTGCTCCCCTCTGGCTACGTAGGGGTGCCTGTGGTGCTGGTGCTGGCCAGTCACTCTTGGCTGCCACCTGCTGAGCTGTCCCGGCAGGGATCGGAGTCACTCTGACCCGGTAAGTGCTTCAGGGGAGCTCCCCTGTACCTGCTGTCCTAGCTGAGTCTTGTGGGGGATAGCTCAGGGCTCAGAACAACTGCAGGGAGTCCCCAAACCACCTCACCTCATGTCTAGATTGGGAGTGACCAGGGATATAGTTCAATTCCCACGTGTACACACGAGGAAAAGGTCCAGCAGAGCTTTGGCGCCCACTTCTGGGTGCTACTTCTGTCTCCCTCTGCTGACCCCTGTCACCACCATGGCACTCCCAATCAGCATCACTGGCAGTCCGAGAAGCGATGCGTGCCGAGCACTTGCTGGCCTCACTGCCTGATGCGGCGGTTCTCATTCACCCCTAACACCCCGGAGGGATCCCACAGGTAATGCAATGAAGGCACAGGAAGTGCAGGGACTCGTCAGGGCCACACAGCTAGTGAGCAGTGGAAGGATCCAAACCCAGGGCGGTCTGACCCCAGGGCTTGCCCTCTGGACTGACCCCACCCAGGTGCCCACTGTGTCCCTGGACAGTGCCCAGGCCCTGACTTCCCTTCCTTGCCATTGAAGCTGACTCATTCCCTGCCTTGTACTTCAGATTCTGCCCTGACCTGGAAAACCACGGATCCCCCATCTGAGCTGTGGCTGAGAGCAGCTTCGGGCTCTGACCCCCCGGGAGGCTCACAATGTGAGCAAAAGGAAGGGGCCAAGAGGACGCCTTACGTCACACTTGGGAAGTGGGGTGGGGCGGGCAGGCCCTTCAAGTGGCCCAGGAAAGGCTTCTTTGCCCCATAGGTGACAGCCGGCGGGGAAGGGTGCTTCTCTATCCATGAGCAGGGGCCACTGCGCGGCTCTGATGTCCGCGGCTGGCCGGGAAGCCAGGGAGGATGGCAGGAAAGGAAGCCACACAAGGGGCCTGGGGCCACCTCTCAAGGGTGGGGAGCAGAGTTGGCTCAGAGGTGCAGGTTGTGTGGGGTTGAGGGTGGAATTCCCCAGAAGCTGCATCCAAAAGGCTCCCAGAGCCTTTCAGCATCTGGGGGATTCTGCTGGCACAGGGCTCAGCGAAAAACAAAAGCCAGTCTGTCCTCTGCATTCCAAATGGAAATGTCGACTCTCCTCTCCATACAGGCCCGCCTGGTCAGATGCCACAGACGTCTGACTGGTGGCCCCCAGGCAGCTAGAGCCCGAGAGATCGGGCAAAGGGTCCTGGCCAAGGATCACAGCACGCCCAGAAGTGGACTCTCCAGCCTGAACCGCCCATGGCATTGTCCTGAGCGTGGGATAGCTCAGCCTCTCAAACCAGGTCCCCGCAGAGCAGAAGCACTGCGGCTCCTCCCGTGCTCAGAGGGCCAGGGCAGCTGCGAGGCGTCCTGCAGGGGTTCTCTGAGGCTCGTGACACTGGGAGGAGGACCACTCAGGGGACAGTCTGGTGGGCTTGGATATCAGATTCCCGGGTTCCCATCCTGGCTTTGCTGTCTCCTGGCTGTGTGGTCCTGGGCATGTTATTTAGTATCTTGCTAAACCTCAACTTCCTCATCTGTGAAACAGGGAAAACATTAGCACCTAACTCCCAGGACTGTGTTAGGATTTAACAAGATAAGAATGCAATCCCAGGGAAAGCACTGAGCCCAGGGCCTGAGGAACAGGCCCTGATGACTGCTAGCTCGACTTAGCATGTCGCCCTCAGACAGTGGGCAGAGGCTACCAAAGGGAGACCCTGGGAAAGACACCATGTCTGAGGTGGCAGGAGAGAGGGGCCACACTGTGCCCACAGGCCCTGGAGCACACGTGCCAGTGTGGCTGAGCTCTCCCTCAGCTCTGTGACAGGACCTGCCAGCCCGCGTGCGTGGAGGAAAACGCACCGAGACCGCAGAGCTGGGCACCGGGTCCGCTGGGCTTGCTCTGCTCTGCCTGCCGAGGACCCTGGAGTCTGTCCCACAGGAAACCACATGGTCAGCTCCAAGACCTCCTGAAGCTTGGCGACACTCCCTTGCCGGGCCACCGCCGCCCAAGTTGGCAGGGCGGCGCACAGATCCCTGGGAGTCCAAACCCCCAGGCTCGTCTTCGAAGAGGGGGCGAGGGAAGTGAAGGATGAAGGGAGGGAGCTCTGTGTCAGCAGGATCTGCTCTGAGTGAGTCACTCTTCAGCTATGGCCCTTTGGGCTACCACAGTGTTTTTCTCCTTTTCTAGGAAACTGGTGTGCAGCTTGACTACCCAGAGAGAGGAGGAAGAGGAACCCACAGCAAACCTCACATAACCCCAACGGGGGATTTCAGACATCAGATTTCAGCCCTTGCCTTTCATCCCGAGCAGGGTGAGCCTGTCACTGCAGCTGCCTGGCGAACACGGCTCCTGGCTCCCCCCGGGAGCACTGTGCTCAGCTACAGGACCAGACGGGGCCTCCAGCTTGTCTGCTGTCTCTCCAGCTGGAGTTAGGGCGTCCTGAGGGGCAGGAAGGGGCGGGAGCTCCTCCAGGTTGATGCAGAAAGGATGAAAGCAAGCTCTGGAGAGGAGGGGTGGGCCCGGACACACCTAGAGCGGGCCTGGACTCCCGGTGCAGGTCTCGCACCACACACCCTGCCCTCTCCCTGAGTGGTTAGGAGTCAGTGGGGGGTGGCCAGAACCTCCATCTGCCCCAACACAAGAAGGGGACTATCAGATGAAAGGAGTGCAGCCAAGACCCAGGGTCTGAATGAGGTACTGGTGCTCTGCAATCCAAGGAAAACACACACACACACACACACACACACGAGCTGTGCAGCTACACTGGTGTTACTCAAGAGAGGTGTAACCTTCTGACCACCTTCCCAGACTGAGGGGCCTAGAGAAGTGAGAGGTGGGAGCAAACCCACCACAGAGACCAAGAGGCCTGGGCGCCAGGGTGGCCACGGCGCAGGAGCCCTGACTTCGTTCCTGTGACAACCCTCAGGGTGCTCATTAGCGCAAAGGAACGGCTCCGGGAAAGCTGCAGAATGTGGGCTGTGTCCACGTGGACTTCAGCGCTCAGACACCGTGCCCTCCTGTTGACAACAGTGAGTCTGAAGTCCAGAGCCGGACAGGGACTGACCCAATGTCCCCGAGGGCCAGGGCTGGGCTCCCAGGCGAGGACAGGCTCCCGCAGGGCTGGGATGGCTGGTGCTCTCTGACACCTCCCTGCTCATGCAGTTCAGAGCTGGGACCACGGAGGCCCCACCACGGCGTCCTCATCAGCCTCTCAGCACACTGCGGGCCTCATCTCCAGAGGGAAGCAGGGTGCGGGCCTGGCTGGCAGAGCAGGGGGGTGAGCTGACAAGGGGCCAAGCCCTGTGAGGCAGTTATACAACTTGGCCAAACTGGGCAGAAAGGTGCGGTCACCTGCACTCTCCCGGTGAGGAATGAGGCTCAGAGACGTGCCGGGAACCACAGCAGCTTTGCCATACATGAACGACTTCATCAGTGAATAAATACTCCACAACGAACTCGCAGGTCTCAAGAGTAATTAAAAGACAGTGCTAGGCCGTGAGCCAGGCCTGACCCCCTAGTGCTGCTCCTCCAGGCTCCCAACTCTCCCTCAGTCGGTCAAGGGATCAAGTATTTCCATTTCCTTCCCTTTTCCCTGTGGAGCACAACAGGGTCAGGCTGGCAAATCCTGACGTGTCCTTCACACACTGACCCAGGTGGCTGGGTCACTTCCCTGCTCCACTGGCCCCAGCCACCTGCACCCTAGTCCTCAACACAGAGATGTGGGGATGTGTGCTTCCTGGCTGGTGTCCCATCAATGGGAGCTCCGGGAGAGAGCTGAGCCGTGGGGCTCACCAGCACACTCCACGGCACCTCGGGCTGGCACTGCAGGGTCTGGTGCCAGCCTCTGGTGCCGTGGGTGGCCCTCCTCAGAGACCCATCTCCCTGAAGCTTCTTGTTCCTGTGACTGCTGTGGTTTGGACACTGCACAGGGACAGTGGCCCTTCCTGGATGGATAACCGGAACAAATCACCCACCACACCACTTCTGCGGTGGGATTTGTGCTGCCTGCCATTGGCAAGCCCTCCGACCCACTGCAAAACCTGGAGGTGAGAGGGAGGAGAGGTTCACGAGAAGGGGTGAGGGAGTGGGCTTGTGTTTCTCAGACCATGGTGCTCAGAGCGGGCCTCCTCCTATTGGTCCTGGGTCCCTCTGTGGCTGGTGTCCTGCTGCTGCTGCTCCAGATCACTTGAGAGGGCCCAGACCCTCTGCCTGAGTGGGGTGACAGCTTGAGGCTGGGACCTCACATGATCTCCCTCTGCCACTGGCCCCTGGGGTGCTGGGGTGGGCCACCAGATCCCCTCCAAGATGAAGGCACGCTCTCCCCACTGCAGTGAGTACTGGTTTCTGACTACTCATAGCTGGGGCCAGCCAAAGGGGACTGCTTAAGCCTATACCCACTCTGGTCATAGCCCACATTCAGTGGCTGCCCCAGTGGGGGTACAGGGCCATGTACCCCCTTGCCTCGATCTGGGACATCTGAAGGGCCACCAGGTGCTGAAGCTTTCCAGGCTGAGACCACGGCAGCACCGCATCACGGTGCAGCTTCTCCCTCCGCCCGATGCTGCCCCTTCTTCCCGAGAGCTCTCCCCACTACACCTCCTGCAGGCTATCCGAGTCTGCTTCCTGGAAACCTGACCTATTTTGCTCATCTGTCATCCCTTCACCCATTTGTTCTATTTTTTGTTGTTGTTGTTAATCCTCGCCTGAGGATATTTTTCCATTAGTTTTTAGATAGAGTGGAAAGTGGGGAGGGAGGGAGAGAGAGAAACATCAATGTGAGAGAGAGACCCTGACCAACCCTGACTGGGGCCAAGGATAAAATCTGCAAACCATGTCCGGCCGGTGTGGTTCAGTGGTTGAGCGTTGACCCACACATCAAGAGGTCACCGGTTTGATTCCTGGTCAGGACACATGCCCAGGTTGTGGGCCCGATCCCCATTGGGGGGCATACAGGAGGCGGCCAATCCATGTTCTCTCTCATTGATGTTTCTATCTCTCTCTCCCTCTTACTTCTTCTCTAAAATCAATAAAGGAAAAAAAAAAAACTGCAACCCAGGTACATGCCCTTGACAGGGAATCAAACTCGTGACCCTTTGGTCCACAGGCCCATGCTCTAACCACTGAACCAAACCAACCAGGGCCATTTGCCTATTTTTACAGTCATTTACTGAGCACTCACCAGGCATGACCAATTAACGGACCAGAGAGGATCCCTGCAACCCTTCCCAGATCTCTGTCTGTGGACTCTCAGACTCTCCTTCCCAGCAAGCACCATATTCCATGTGGCAAAAACACAAGAGCAGGCATCCTATCCCTGCACTGGGATTCCCGGGAGAAGTGGGCTGTTCTGTGTCAGAATCCCCATGGGCATACTGCAGGGCATGGGGCGGCTGGCAGCGGCAGCATGTGGCCTGTTCCAACCCCACTCACCCGGGAAGAGGAAAGCAGATCTCACCTCTTATTGAGCACCATGTTCCCAAGCTTCAGGTCTCTGTGCACAATGTTTTTCTGGAAGACAACAAACACATGGTTTGCACCATGAGGCGCGTGAGGCCTGGTGGCGGGCCCAGCCTGTAAGGTGTTGGGGAAGGCAGGAAAAAGCTCTGTGACATGTCCTTTTAGGCTCCTGCCTTGATTTGTGAGCCACAGACTGACCAAGTCTGCAGGCTTGGCCCACAGAAGCTGTGTGCCTGCAAAAGGCTCTCCTCACCTGGACTTTGGGGTACCTGATACCCTCCAGTCCTAGGAAAGGCTCAGAGATAAGGCTGTGGCCTCCAGTGACTATCTCAGTCATCACCCAAGATGGGAGACTCAATTTTAGCTTCTCAACTGAAGGATGCTCGGCTGCGCGTCCGGGCACCCCGGCGCCAGGACCGTGGGCTGAGGCCTGCAGCACTGCACCTCACCCGGCATACACGTCATCCAGCCACTTTCCTTTTGCACACTCCCGCTGAAAGCATACCTGGGTAAGGGCGGGACAGAGCTGATTCCACTCAGCAGCAGCAGGAAGGTGGTTTCTGTGGCTCGGGAGGCCAGGGAAGGAGGGGCTGCAGACGGGCAGAGCCTCACCTGGTGCAGGGCTTCCACCACGCGCACCACGTCGTAGAAGATGACCACGGTCTCCCGCTCGCTGAGCCTCTTCTCCTTAATGACGTAGTGCTGCAGGTTGATCAGGTCAGCGGTCTTGTCACTGAAGTCGTGCGCACAGAGGCAGTCCAGGACGAGGCAGATGCGCTTCTTCATCTTCTTAACCATTCGGCTGGACTCTGGGTCCTCAACGATTTCACAGGTACGGTCCTGGGAGGCAAGAGGGCAGATGGAGCTGGGCCAGGGCCCTGGGACTCTCTTCTGGAGCTGGGCACACACCGCAGGGAGCCTGGGAGAAGCCTACATGCATGTGGGCGGTGGAGGCATGAACCATGGGGCCGCTTGCCATGTCTGGCTTCCCAGGTACCAGTGCCAGACAAGCAAGGGATGAGGTTATAGCAGCTCAGATACAGGCTTCATGCTTTGATCCTAATGCAAAGGGTTTGGATCAGGGCTGGGCATTTAAAGCCAAAGGGCCCCCTGAGCCCAGCATACCGGCTGTAAACCCAGGGCCCTAGACATCCTCCCTCCATGGCACTCCAGGGATCTCAGCAATGACCACGTCCCGTGTCCAAATGAAGTGTCTGGTGTGTCCAGGACAACTGCTTTCACACCAAAGTGGAACTCCCAGGCCGCCACGGAACACTGGTTAAGAGTATGGCCCTGGCCCCTGAAGGCTGGGTTCAGGCCCCAGCTCCACCTTGTCCAAGATGTGGACCTAGGGCAGTCTCGCTCCTCACAGGTTACTGAGAAGAAGACAGCCCAGGCCGAGTGCTAGTCCTGCCCCAGCCAGGGCTCAGGAGGTGGGCACTGCTACCAACACTGTGGCTGCGAGTTCTGGACCCACTTCCTTGCTGAAAGGTATTTCAGGTAAGACAAAAAATAGGCACAACATGCGGACATTTATCCTCCCAGCTTGAGGAGGCCCTGGGTGTCATCCCCAGTCTCTGGGGGACTCTGGGGACTGAATGCCACACCTCTTATTCTCTTCCCCAGAGGCCCAATAGTGTCTGGCACATGGTTGACTCTAGAAATACTAATTGCCCAGGTTCTCTTACCCAAAATGATACAAGCCAATGCTAAGCTTTGGAAGCCAGCAGGAATGAAGTACTGAGAATCACAATCACCCTCAGTCTGACTGCATATCCGAGGGAAACACTCATTTTCACAGCTGCCTAATGACACCGAGTGGCCTGTAAATGCACACCTCAGAATGAAGACCTGTGGGGTGTATGTGTGGGGGTGGGAGGCGTCTTACTGTATTTCAAGGAGATTTTACTGCCTGAAATAATAACCACGATGAGAGTGCAAAAGGGGCAGCTTGGTGCCCTGTACACACTCCTTCATCTCCCCACCCACCGAACAAGGTGGGCATCGATATTGTTATGCCCATCTTGCAGATGAGGAATCTGAGACTTGAGGACCTGAGTGACTTGCCCAGGTCATACAACCTGAATCCGGGACTGCTGACTCCCAAACCTGAGTGCACTCCCTGACACCACGGTGCCTTGGTGTACCAGGTCACTCCAGCAGGAGGAGCCCCGGCCAGGGCACTGGCTGAGGGCGCTGCGAAGGCTCTGCTGGGTCCTGAGCATGAGGCCTCTTGGGCATCTGAGCCCGCTTCTTTATCCTGGAGACACAATTTCAGTCCTGCCCCAAGGAGGGCGCTTTTCAGGGTACAAGTTGCTAATTAGTACCTTTCCTAAGGGGCCTGAACGCCGGAGCACGGGGCTCAGGGACACTTGCTGAACGAACTGGAATGCCTGGGCAAGCAGGACTCTGGTGCCAAGACAACGGAGGTGGCTCCAAGAGCCCGTCCTTCCTCACAGCCCCTCTTCCACCCTGCTCTGGCCAATTCCTGACAAAACATAGAAAGAACCCGTGTCTTTACATGACTTCCTGCTTTCCTCTTTTCCCAGAAAAACGTTTTATCAAAGAACGGCTGTAAGATGGGAACTGCGTGCCTTCCTGCTAGGCTGTGACCATCACAGCAGCAGAGCTGCAGGCGGGCCCAGCCTGACCCCTAGCCTGCCCAGCCCAGGAAGTCCTGATGCATCCAGCACGCAGGGGTCAAAAGGCTGAGCTGCTCAAAGTACAGATCTGGCCCAGCAGTGCCAGCCCAGGGTGGGGGTCTGGGAGAGGGGACAGCAGCCACTCACCTGGAAGAGCCCGTGGTGGTGAACCACGCCATCCTGCGTGTGAAGGAGGGAGAGCAGAGAGTACTCGGTGTGTAACAGCATCTTGCCTTGCCTCTCCTCTTGGCTTTCAATTCCTTGGTCCCCCCTCTCCTCAAGGGTAAGGATCTTTAGGAAGGCACATATACACATACACAAAAAAAAAACAACCCAAAAATCCTTACTTTAAAAAGCAGAATGACCAGAACAGAAAAAGCAGGGGGTCACATTCTACCATTCAATACTTGCAAACACACTCACACAGGCACCTACAAAGTGAAACCGTTTTTCTAAATGTGACGGCAAAGTAATTTATGCACAGATAAAGCTCATTAAATCATGAGTGGTTCAGAGAGAGGCTGTGAACCGGATTGCTTCTCGGGAAGAAATGGTGCCACTCTTGCTCACAAGTGGTGCAGGTGAGAAGTAGAGAAAAGGGAGCCAGGCTGGCAGGATGGCTCGAGCCCCCAGCCCCAGCGCCTCCCTTACCTTCAGCTGATAGAAGTCATCTGTGCCATCTTTCCTCGCCAGACACTGCACAATGCTCGGCACCGGTGAGTTGCCCAGACGGGGACCTAGGGCACAGAGAGCAGCTGGCTTACTGCTCAGAAGCCCTGTCTATTGGGGCAACGTGTCACCACGTGGTCTTTGGCTAGTTCTTCTCTTCAGATGGGCACCACAGTTTACACACCCCATTGAGCTCACCCTACATCTCTCCTCGTGGCCCCCCTCCAAAAACGAGGGGCATGTGTGCACCCGCCTGAGGTACCCCTCACTTTTACAGGCACATCTCTCAAAAAGAGGGGTTTTCAACAGTGGGTGCAATCTGGAATCTCTGAGGAGCACATGTCAGCAAAAGAGCTCCCAGCTGCAACCTGACCCTCTGAATCAGCAACTCCAGGGTGAGAACCCAGGAAACTACAACTCTAACAGGTTTCCATGGTAGTCTGATACAGCCACCTGGCCCCCGCCCAAGCACCAGCTTTTGGAACTTCTGTGTTTCTGGAGACGTATACTGCTTGCTGTCCTGTGACAGCACCCTGTCTGAGCTTTCAGAGCACAAAGCAGATAATGTCACTGCACTGCTAAAAACCTTCACAGTGCTCAACTGCTTGTAATACACAATCAAAACTCCTTTTTGGACTTCCAAAGTCTTGCATGATTTGGTTCCTATCCATCTTTCTAATCAGTAGTTTCCCCATCCTGCTCACCACACTCCAGCTACACCAGCCTCTTAATTCCCAAGACATTAAGTCCTTTCCCGCCTCTGGGCTTTTGTATTTGCTGTTCCTTGTTTAGAATGCTTTTCTCCTACTTTACACATGGCTGGCTCCTTCTTATCCACTGGTGTCAGCTCAAATGTCACCTCCTCATTCAGACCCTTCCTTGTCTACACTATCTTCCGGCCCTTCTTACTCTCACATCACCTCCTTTACTTTCTTTTTGGTACGTGTCCCTAGTGGGAACCGAACCCGGGTATCTCTGGTCCACAGGCCGATGCTCCAACTGCTGAGCCAAACCGGCCAGGGCTCCTTTACTTTCTTAAAGGCCCTTACCGCCCCCCATGATGATCTCGTGTGTTGTTCACTCTGTCTCTTTTTGCAACTAGAAGATTAAGTTCTGTGAGGGCAGGACTTAACTGCTGCATCCCCGGCAAACGGCACCAGTCTGGCCTGGAGTGGGACTACTTGCTGAATGACTGGAGCTGGAACTATTCTGTGTCCTTAAGTCCAGATGCTGTTCCCCCAGCTAAACTCACACCTGGTCTCTGGCTGCTGGGGAGTTGGGGTTCTCAGATCCCACCCCACCCGCCACCCTGAACATAAGCAACCTGGACTTGCTGGGCTTTTAACATCACACAGAAAGGCCTTGCTGCTCCTCTGGGCCACTGGGAACACCCAATTCTACAGGATTTCTGTGCCAACTTTACAAGAAGTTTCAGGGGCTATACCGAACACTGTAAAATTAATCGTGCCCTCCAAGAATGGTTCAAAAAGTGCCTTGGATGATGGCCCTTGGGATCTAATGCAGCTCGTGTGTTTCCCGTGGGTGACAGCCTAGGGGAAGAGAGAGTCTAGCTCTCAGCTGAGACCGATCTAAGGCTGCTGCAGCTACAACAAAAGTGACCTAAGGCTCCAGATCTTCTAGCAGTGTAAACAGACTCTAGTTAAGGGGGTGAAGCTGGGCTAGATCGGGGAGTTGGTCAGGATCCCTCGCTGAGGTGTGACCCTTCACTCTGCATGTCCGCCGGTCAGACTGTGCATGCCAGTGAGCCCTGCCCCGGGCATCCCTAGTCACCCGGAGGGGAGAGGCTTACCCAGGATGAATGGTCCAGCTCTTTTGGCATTATTTCCGGAAATCCCACTTCCTAGAGCCTTCACCTTGGACGACGTTTCCCCAGCTCCTCTGTCTGATGCTCTCCGCTTCATTCTCAGCTCTAGACGAGACAGAAAGGAGCAGGTCAGCGAGTTTCCTTACGCTAACCCAGCCTCCAAGTCTCTGACTTGGGGATGCGCCACACGGTTGCTGCTGCCGTTCCTGCTGCCGCTGCCACCTCTTCCCTCCCCAGAGAGATTCTGGATGACGAAGAACCAGGTTCCTTTGCTTGGGATTAATTAGGGGCTCAAGGTAGGTGTATTTCAAAGTAGCATGAACTGGCTACAGAGGGCAGCCAAAAGGAGCCAGTCGAATGCAGAGAGGAGACTGCTGGGCTTTGTGCAGATGCAAACTGGAGTCCCCGAGACCACCACAGAGAGGAGAGCTGGCCAGGAACCGGCTATTCCCTCCATTACCTTCCGCAGTGGCCTGAGGTACTAATTCCTGGGTCCCACTCCACCCCAATGCTCTGATCTCTGGGATGTGGGCCCCAGGAAATGGCATGATGAACATGAAGCCCAGGGGATTCTTATGCCCACGAAGTGTGCGGGTTACTGCCCTGAGGATTTCCTCTCTCCAACTCCGACTCTTAGGTCCTCTCAGATGGAAGAATACCCCAAAGTTGTCAATGGCGGGGGGGGGGGGGGGGTTTGCTTTCTCTTCCCTTTCTCCTATTTTCAAAATTTTGTTTTATTTTTTTATTCCTCATCCAAAGACATTTTTCTACTTTTTGTTCAGAAAGAGTTGGGAGGGAGAGAGAGAGAAAAACATCGACGTGAAAGGGACACACCGAGTGGCTGCCTCCTGCACGACCCAACCAGGGCCAGGGACAAACTGCAACCAAGGTACGTGCCCTTAGCGGGAACCAAACCGGGTCTCTCTGGACCGCAGGCTGACGCTCAAACTGCTGAGCCAAACTGGCCAGGGCTAAAATTTTCTTTACTTTTAAGAAAAAAATATACTGTGCATTTAGGAGCCAATTAAAGGACATCATTGGAGGTCGTGATCACTCTTTTATTTGTCTAGTAATCCCTATCTCCTCCAGGGTTAAAATGAAAGGTTGACTCAGGAGCCAGCTTCTAGGAGACATTAACCTCTAAACATGGATTTTAAAAAATGTTTTCATTGATTTTTTTTAGAGAGAGAGGAAGGAGCCCTGGCCGGTTTGGCTCAGTGGTTGGAGCATCAGCCTGCAGTCCAGAGAGACCCAGGTTCGGTTCCCACTAAGGGCGTGTACCTGCGGTCCTGGTTGGGTCATGCAGGTGGCAGCCACTCAATGTGTCCCTTTCACGTCGATGTTTCTCTCTTTCTTTCTCTCTCCCCCTCTCACTCTATCTGAACAAAAAATGGAAAAATGTCCTCGGGTGAGGATAAAAAAAAGAAATAAAAATAAAAAAAAAAGAGAGAGAGAGGAAGGAGAGATAGAAACATTGATGTGAGAGAAACATCGATCTGCTGCCTTCTGCATGGCCCCTACTAGGGATCAAGCTTGCAACTGGGGCATTTGCCCTGACCGGGGGATCGAGCCGGGACCTCTCAGTCCATGGGACAATGCTCAATCCACTGAGCCATACTGGCAGGGCTAGATATGGATTTTTTTAAAAAGAGTCATTCTTTCCAGCTCTTTATAGTTAACACCCCGGGAACACAGCATCCTGGAGGTGGGGTGAGGAAACAGATGTACACAGATGAGTTCCACAGAGAGGGCAGAGGGTCACAGGGATGCCCAGGGAAGGCTGGCTGCCCAATCCAGAGGAGAGGCCCTGGCCTGGTGTGGGTGAGGGGGCTAGGGCCCGGCAAGGGGTCAGGTCATTCCAGGCAAAGGGCCCTGAGAGAGCAATCGTACAAAGGAGAGAAATGGCACGTAAGCAGGCAGTCTGCGTTGCTGGAGCATACAGTGTGAAGCAGGGAGTGGAGAGAGGCGACCCAGAGAAGGGGCCAGGGCCACATCTAGGGGACCGATCAGGAGTGAAACCTTTAGTGGTAGAAAAATCAGCCCTAAATTTCTATAATTTTTTTCTTCATACAAAATTGGTATTCCCTGCAGAAACATTAGAAAACACAGATATGTAAAATAAGAAAATAAGGTGCCCATGCCCTGGTCAGTATGGCTCAGTGATTGAGTGCTGACCCATGCACCAAGAGCTCATTGGTTCAACTCCCGGTCAGGGCATATGCCCGGGTTATGGGCTCAATCCCCAGTGGGGGGCATGCAGGCAGCGGCCAATTTATGTCCTCTCTCATCGATGTTTCTATCTCTCTCCCCCTTTCCCTTCCTCTCTAAAAAAAAAAAAAAAAAAAAAGGAAGGTACCCGTGATCTCACCACCCAGATGTAATCGTAATCACTGTTAACATTCAAGCAGACTTTCCTGTGTGTGTTCGTATATGTGTACTTAATTTTCATTATTACAAAAATTTGGACCACTCCATGATACCATTTTGTAAGCTTCATTTTCTCCCACCTAAAATACATTATAAGGGTGAATTTTATAGTATGTGAACTACATCTCAATAAAGCTGTAAACAAATCAAAACACCATTATTAACATCCCTGCCTGACAATAATCTTCTATAGCATCACCTGAAATAGCTGCACAGTCTCCTGAGTAAGAATATATCATGATTTATCGGCCCACACCCCTATTCATGGACATCTAGAGACTTTCCATTTTTAAATTTTATTGACAGTCATGCACCTACATCTTGGCACACTGTCTCTCTCCCTTAAGATAAACTCTAAGAAGTGGAACTGCAGGGTCAAATGGGGAACTCATTTTCTTTCTTTATTTTATTATTATTTTTTTTAATCCTCACCCAAGGACATTTTTGCATTTATTTTCAGATACAGCGGGAGGGAGAGAGGGAGGAAGAGAGAGAGAAACATCGATGTGAGAGAGACACATTGAGTGGCTGCCACCCACATGACCCCAACTGGGTTCGGGGACAAACTGCAACCAAGGTACATGCCCTTAGCGGGAACTGAACCCAGGACTCTCTGGTCCACAGGCCAACACTCTAACCGCTGAGCCAAACCGGCCAGGGCAGGAACTCATTTTAAAAGGTGTTTCACACTGCCAGGCTGTTCTCAGGGCGGCAGGGCCAATTTATATTCCATCAGCAGTGTAAGCAAGAAGTCCCAGGCCCTGGCCGGTTTGGCTCAGCGGTTAGAGCGTCGGCCTGCGGTCCAGAGAGACCCAGGTTCGGTTCCCGCTAAGGGCATGTACTTCGGTTGCAGTTTGTCCCCGGCCCTGGTTGGTCGTGCGGGTGGCAGCCATTCGATGTGTCTCTTTCACGTCGATGTTTCTCTCTGTCTCTCTCTTCCTCTCTCTCCCTCTCACTCTATCTGAACAAAAAATGGAAAAATGTCCTCGGGTGAGGATTAAAAAAAAAAAAAAAAAAAAGAAGTCCCAGGATCTGCACCAGGACCATGTCTTTATTTTTTTATTTTTATTTATTTTTTATTTTTTTTTTTTATTTTTTATTTTTTTTATCCTCACCCGAGGATATTTTTCCATTTTTTGTACAGATAGAGTGGGAGGGAGAGAGAGGAAGGGAGAGACAGACAGAAACATCGACGTGAAGGGACACATCGAGTGGCTGCCACCCGCACGACCAACCAGGGCCGGGGACAAACTGCAACTGAAGTACGTGCCCTTAGCGGGAACCGAACCTGGGTCTCTCCAGACCGCAGGCCGACGCTCTAACCGCTGAGCCAAACTGGCCAGGGCACCATGTCTTTATTTTTAAAGATTGCCAATTTGATGAGCAATAAAAAGTGTATCATTGTTCAGCCCTGGACGGGTTCTTAGTGGTTAGAGTGTTGGCCCATGGATCAGAGAGGCCCGGGTTCGGTTCCTGCTAAAGGCACATACATTGGTTGCAGTTTGTCCCCAGCCCAGTTGGGGTCGTGTGGGTGGCGACCATTCGATGTGTCTCTCACATCAATATTTCTCTCTCTCTTTCTCCCTCTCTCCCTCATGCTCTATCTGAAGATAAATGCAAGAATGTCCTCAGATGAAGATTAAAAAAAAAAGTATATCATTGTTCAAATTAATAATTCCTTAATTATTCATGAGATTGAACTTGTTTCACATGCTTACTGGTTATATGTATAATTTTTTTAGTGAATTTCCAGTTCATATTTTTTATTGCTGTGTATTAGTCATATGGGTTTCTAGAAACTTTTTTGTTTTGTTTTGTTTTTTTATCCTCACTTGAGGACATTTTTCCATTTTTTGTTCAGATAGAGTGGGAGGGAGAGAGAGGAAGAGAGAGAGAGAAACATTGACGCGAAAGAGACACACTGAGTGGTTGCCACCCGCACGACCAACCAGGGCTGGGGACTAACTGCAACCAGAGGTACGTGCCCTTAGCGGGAACCGAACCCGGGTCTCTCAGGACCGCAGGTAAACACTCTAACCGCTGAGCCAAACCGGCCAGGACAGTTTTTAGAAACTCTTTATATACTAAGGCTCTAACTGACATAGGATGTAGTTTTTCTAAATCTTTTGACTTTTTAAAATTAAATAGCTCTCCTTCCTTCTGTTTGTTTTACTCCTGTTCTTGGGAGGCTCTCTCAGGAGAGATGGCCCGATGTGCTTCTAGTCCAACCACCAGGCTTGCTTCCCATCAAGCCCCAGTTTGTGTCGGAAAACAGGTGCGGATTCACTGGTTAGGTTAATTTAAATCTTCTCATGCTGCCATCCTGGCCCTTATTCTAAACCCCAGGAGACTGACATGAAGTGAACTGGAAAGCGGGAAAGATGGCCTGAGGTACTTTTAGTCCAATCCACCCGGGTTGCTTCCCATCAAGCCACAAACTGTTTCGGAACTGTGCCACTGCGAGCAGACCCATGACTTCACTCTGACCAAGTTGGGACCCAGTAACTCGGTAGGCCCTGACAGTCCCCGGTGGGGCAGAAGCCCCGGCCAGGCTCCGCTGTGCCTTCCGCCAACGCTCATGCTGGAAGCAGATTCCAAGTCATTCACACAAAAGCTGCGGAAAAGAACACTGCTTCTAGACTTAAAAGCTGGACACTAATGTGCCTAGAACAGTGTTCTGCTCTGTGCCCGGCTAACTTCTATGCACCCTCCCACTGTGAATATCCCTTCCTCAGAGAAGCCTTCCTCGACATTGCCGCCACCAGACAGCCTGGCAGTCTCACTTGTATCCTGTACTTTTCATTCGTACCCCTTTCTTTATTCTGTGATTATGTATTTGTGTGTCTATGTGCTTAAAGTCTTTCCTCTACAGACTAAAAATTCCATGAGAAAAAAATAATAAAACCATTGCATCCCAAGTGCCGGGCCCAGCAGATACTCCATGAATGGCTGGATGTCTTTCTTCAGTTACTGATGCTTCTCACCAGGTCAGCAGCCCTGTGCTGGAGCTGCCCCTGCCCTAGCAGATAAGCTGGTTTCATGCCATTCTGGCCCTGTCTCCCTTCTTCCCCAGAGCACTAAGCCTCCCCTCCTTTCCTGGTCCCTGGAGAGCACCGCGGAGGCCTCATCATATCCGTGTAGACGCTGCCTAGGCGCCTACGCACAGGCACGGTCTAGACAACAGTTTGCTGGGAGCAGCTGCAGCATAGACAATGAGTGGGCTCAGCCTGACCCCACCCACTCCACTCAAGATTTAACTCAAGCAAATGGCATGGGAACTGCTCCAAAATGTAGGCAGACAGAAGGATGGGAGCAGACGGGCAGGGAGAGGGAAAAGATGGTGCTGGCAGGGGGAGTGGCAGCAAAGCTGCTTCCTTCCTGAGCATCCCTCTCGCCACACGGTGCCGGTGCAAGCAAAGGAAGCAACGTGAGGAGGCGGGCATGGAGAAATGGAAGCTGCTGCAGGCTCACTGAGGTGAGCAAAGACCCGAGGACAGACCCTCTTGTCCCCCATCCCCATTGATGCTCAGGGAGGGTGTACCCCTCTTTCAAGTGCTCCTGATGTGTCCCCCTCCAGAAGCATACCTGCAAGTGGTCCACAAATGCTTCCATGGCGGAGGCCACTTTGAGGGGTCCTGGCTGCAGAGCGAGATCTGTGGATGCTCTGGTTACCCTGGTCTCAGGACTTGGGGCCAGACTCCTCCTGAGACACTGGTCCTGGCCCAGCCTGGCTAAGGGGTAGCTGTTTGCTGGTGTTTCCTGGGCCCACTGCTCAGCTCCCCACGAACTTAGCAATCTTGGCTTGGAAGTCTCTGGAGTTTTAAATCTGTCAACTATTCTGCGTGCATCCTCCCACCTGAACTCACCGGGAAGCTCAGAGGCAACAGCGGGGGTGAGGCGTGGAGGCTGGGAGGCACTGAAAGAGAACCCAGCCAGGGAGCAAACTGTGGACCTCAGCTCCGTGACAGCTCCCGTGGCATGCTCAGAGGAGGGGAGGCCTGCCCTACCCTGTCAATTTGGGGTTACAGTCATGTCACTCCAAAGCTGCTGGGCTATATGAGCCCAACTCTCCCAGAAGAAAATGAAGGCCAGGCCTAGTAACACATAAGGTTCTAAGGCCCATGAAGCTGAGTCTAGGGGTGTTGCGCGTGGGGTACAGCCAGGCAGGACACCCTATAGCAGGGCACAGTTTAACATGGTGGACATACCACCAACCCCAAAAGGAGGTGGGCTGCCAAGAGAGATGGTACTGAGGCCTCCCAAGCTCAGTCTTTCCTCAGCTCCACCCAACTACAAAGCGCCTGGCCAAGGCAACGAGGCCCCCCCACTCCCACCGGAAGCATCCCCTCAGCCCTTCACACAGGTGTGCAGACACAAGGCCCCAGGCAGTGGACAATTACCTGTGCACAGAGCCAGAGCAAACCCCCTCCCCATAAACACGAGGGCAGCTGTGGGGCCTGCTCCCGTGTGCAGAAAGTTCTGCATTCAACCTTGTCCTAGGCTTCTTGCTCTGGGTTCCTGGAGAGATGGGTGACCTTGCAAACCAAACCGGTGAAGGCAGAGTTCAAGGGCAGTCCTCGGCCCTTGCAGAGCAAGCGGGGACCTCGGCCCAGTGCAGCACTTGCTGTGTGTGCATGTGTGACAACAGCAGCTGGCAGCCACTCTTTGTCAGCAGCTTCCCTCCTGCTAGGAGCCAAAGGATAGCGCCTACACTGCAGGATCAGGCTGAGCCGAAGCCGTCAACGTTCAAGCCGTCCCGGTCAGCAGCCCCTATCCCTACCCCCATGTTTCCTCGTTCTGTCAAGATAAAACAAATAAACAAAATGTTCCTGGGCTGTGCAGGTTCCTGTCCTCTGGACTTTACCTCTGGCAGTGCCTACTGAAAGCAGGGCCCTGTACCTCTGTCCAGCCCACCTGGCACCTGGAAGTGCACACAGAACTCCCGTCCATCCCTGGCCTCAATTCTATTTGTCACATGTGTCCAAACGCACAGCAGATCCCAGGAGGAAGGTAGAAAGAGTTTCACCCACAGGACACTAAGGCAGCAGACAAAGTGGTTAGAGCAACATGTGTTGGTCTTTACCTGTCATAACGAAGAGAAACTTTTGTACAGCACTTGGGGGTGAAAGGACTGGGGGCTCTGGCTGTCCCGTGTGTGGCCCTGTCCTATGCCTCAGGTGGAAGGGATCACCATCTTGACCTACATAACCCAACTGGATGGGAACCTCTGAATCAGAGCAAGGGTCTGAGTGAGCTAAACCTGGGTTCAAAGCCAGGCACCCTCACTTAGTAGTGATGAGATCTTGGACAAATTATTCTCCAACTGCAAAATGGTGCACAACACTTAACTTTCAAGGTTGGTCTAAGGATAGAGAGAGACAGTCCACATAGCAGGTTCGGAAGAGCACCTGTTAGCACACTGTAAGCATTTGACAAATTGTGATTCTGTTGGCTTAAACACAGTTGCTTTGAATTTCTCCTGCCCCGAAAGAAGGGGATAGTTAGGGAGGTGGGAAGTAGAAGGAAGATAACCAGATTAAAGGCTTAAGGGACCTTACACCTGCTGTCTGCTGGCCTGAGACTAAGCGGGGGGGCAGTGATGGCCAGCCTGAATGACATGTTCAACTCGGTGTGGGTAAGAGAAGAGGCCTGGAGGTCAGCTGAGTTGCTGAGGAGTGGAGGGCTGTGGGCAGTGCCAGGTGCACATTCTGCAGTACAGGGGAGAGTCCAGTTGTCTTGTGGGCCAAGGGCAGTGCCTACTCTTTTGGGCGGAGGCACACAGCATCTCATCATCTTGTTCGTTGGTCTATGGGGGAAGCAGAGGCTGGAGCACCAGCTGGCAATCATCAACTCAGGGCACTCTAAAGGACCGCCCAGGAGGATGAGGCCACCCCAACTGGGTCCTTCATTATGACCTGGTGATGGAATTAAGACCCAGTGCCTCGCGCTGGCCGGTTTGGCTCAGCGGTTAGAGCGTCAGCCTGCAGTCTAGAGAGACCTGGGTTCGGCTCCCGCTAAGGGCATGTACCTTGGTTGCAGTTTGTCCCGGGCCCTGGTTGGTCGTGCGGGTGGCAGCCACTCGATGTGTCCCTTTCGCATCGATGTTTCTCTCTCTTTCTCTCTTCCTCCCACTCTATCTGAACAAAAAATGGAAAAATGTCCTTGGGTGAGGATAAAAAAAAAAAAAAGACCTAGTGCCTCTGGTCCAGTGGTTCTCAACCTTCCTAATGCCACGACACTTCAATACAGTTCCTCATGTTGTGGTGACCCCCAACCATACAATTATTTTCATTGCTACTTCATAACTGTAATTTTGCTACTGTTATATCTTAGGCAACCCCTGTGAAAGGGTTGTTCGACTCCCAAGGGGTCACGACCCACAGGTTGAGAACCGCTGCCCTAGCTAGATCTCCTGGAGCAGCACTCCAGAAGGGGAACAAAGCACATATACTGGGCTGTAAAATGTTTACTATCTAAGGACATAGCTTTTGTCATTTTCTGCACTTGTCAAAAACAACTGAATGGTACAGTTAAAAGATTTATGAAATTCACTGTGTGTAAATAAATTAATAAAATGGCAAGCTGCAACGTTAACCACAGGTATAAAGTTAATACCACCAACAGCAGAACAAACGGACATCACATTACTCCTGATATGATGCACTTAGAAGGATACAACATCACTATGTTACTTTTTCTTTTTACCAAAAATGCATAAACTAGATCTGATCATGAGTCAAATTCAAACTGAGGGGCATTCAAGAAAACAGGTCTGTATGCTTCAAAAACATCAAATTTGATTAGTTTTTAAATAGGTTTAACTGTTTTAGATTAAAGGAGACTAAAGACATATGACAAGTAAATGCAATCAGTCATCTTGGTGGGGGGAAGTTATAAAGAGTGACTGGGCATACCAAGGTTGCAGGTTCGATCCCTGGTCAGGGCACATATAAGAATCAACCAATGAATACATAAATAAGTGGAACAACAAATTAATCTCTCTCTCAAATCAATAAAAAAAAGAATATGACTGCACAATTTGCAAAGTCTGAATGTGAACTATGTATCAGATAATAGTATTGAATCAATGTTAAATTCCTTGAATTTGAACATTGCATTGTGGAATAACACAGGACATGGTAGGTGATAGATGCTAGTGCTTGGGGTTGAAGGGTCATAGTGCAATTTACTCTCAGGTGCCTGGAGAAGGAGGAGAAAGTGCAACCTGCTGAAAAAGCTCCCAAGACCCTGGAGGAATATGCTGTCCAGAGTCACAGGTGCAAAGGGATTTCTGGCGGGTACACAGCCCACAGCAGCAGAACTCGGAATCTCATACTTGTTGGGCAGAGCCAGCCTGGCATAAACAGGAGTTCAGTCTTGACTGCCCCTCTTCCTTCCCCACCCGAAACAATGTGCTAAAAGAATGGGGTGGGGTGGGTGGGGGGATGCCTTTATGCAATCTCCAGGTCTGCCACCTGGTGGCGTCTTTCTGCAGAGTATCTGCAAAGGGTTTCTTGTGGCACCAGGATGGGGCACTGGCTCTCTGTGAGGACAAGACCCCACCTCAGCTACCTGTGTAATTGGGGATGGACAAACAGATCCCAACAGGCTGCATTTGCTCCTCTGCTTGGGGACCTGGAGCTGCAGTATGTTTGTCTCTGCTGTGGGGGTCCTCCAATACTCCTGTGGTCTTCAAGAAGAAACAAATTCCTCAGTGAGCCTAGCTAGACCCAGGCTACCTCTCCAGCGTCAGTGCCCTTATATGCCTCCTAAAGCCAGCCACACCAAATGACTCACAATTCCCTGAGTGTGCCATGAACACCCTTGCCCGGCCCTCCTCTTTCTGGCGGGCTTGTCCTCCCTTAGTGCTCCTCACTATTGCCTTCTGCAGCAAGTCCTCTCCTCTTCCAGCTCCCAGTGCACCTGAGCATACCTCTGTCCCCTCCTGCTGTACTGCAACTGCTGGTTTATCTGACTCCCCCTCACCCCAGGTTGTAGGTAGCCCTTTGGGAGCAACCCCAGTTCACCTCTGCTTCCCTGTACCCTGCCCAGCACCTGGCAAACTGCTGAATGAGAAAAGGGAGAGTGCAGACTGTTTGTTGTGCACCCAGAAAGCACTAAAGCCCATATGGGGCAGGGGACAGAGCTCGAGATCACCCAACTAGAGGCCAGCGGTGGGAGTAGGACCCAGAAGAAAGTCTGGCTGATCTTACCAGCGTATGGCAGGAGCCAGAATCCAGGATCAGAGAGATGGGTGGGTCATAGCGGTAGGTGAGAAGTCTCCTGTCAGAAATGTCCGGATGCCTGAAGCAAGGCATTCTAGGTCGGCTGATGGCCAGAGGCTGTGCTTGGACAATGCTCTCGGCAGCAGAGCGCCTCCACTGAGGAATGAAGCCCATTCACAGCATGCCTGCAGCCTGGGCCCTGCCCTCACAGGCACAGAGGCAGACCAGCCCCCCTTTTTGCTGAATTCAGCTAAAAGATCTGCTTCCCTGCAGTAAGATGTGGGAGCGTGGGAGTGACAGCTGGCCTGCCCTCTCCCAATGTGACCTCCTCCTGCCGCTCCAGGTTTGAAGTGTGAAGGTTCTGCTGGTCAGAAAAATTCCTACCAATTTTGCTTCCACCAGAAGAGAAAACTTCCAGCCCAGCTATGTATTTAGCCGACTATACCTGGAATGAAATGATAAGACCTGAGGTGGGCAGGGGAAATATGAACACACCATCCAACTAAGACGATCTGTGGCTCCATGCTTCATAGACCAGACCCCTCCACACTAGAGGGCTGCCAGTTCCTTCAGAAACTCCCTGAGCCCCTTTCTGGATGGTGAATTTTGGGCTCAGAACCCACTGAGAGGCCCACACCCTCATATTAATTAACTTTTGTACAAGGCTTTATAGTTTACAAAGCACTTTCAAATACATTATTGTAACTGATCGCCCCTACCCCCAGAATACAACATTTTCTAGAAAAAGAACCTGAGGCTCAGGAAAACCGAGACCTGCTCAAAGTCTCCTGGCTGGTTGTTGAGAGAATTTACCGACATGAACACAGGTTTCCCACTCTGAGTCCCACGTATCTCTACTTGACCACACTGCTTCCTCTGCTGCTCCTTCTTCACCTGATGTCGGCTGTGGGTCTAGGAATGCCAGCCACAGAGAGCACAATACCCTCTGGACTTCCTGACAAGCAATCATTCTCCTAGAATCAGGGAGCTGCCAAGCCAGACAGCTGCAGGTGCGCAGGGAAAGGGAGGGGCCATACTTGTCCCTGGAGAAGGAGGCATTTCGGGGCCCCCTGAGCAGGGTCTCTCTGGAGGAAAGGGCTGAGTCCGAGGTGAGGTTACTGACACATCCTCCCAGCAGCCAACAGGGAGTGTCCCACACCCTTCCCTGACCCAAGCACTCGGGGAGCCACCCACACTGCACCTCGATACTCATGGTAGGTGCTTCTACCAGCGCCACCAACTCCCCTACAGGCCTATTCTCCGTCACAAAGTCAACCCAGGGAACCAAGAGGAATTCACGGAACCAAATGTTTCAGACGATGGACCAGTTACTCACATGCCAGCTGGGGGAACAAGATGGATTTTGGGGTCAGGTAGGCCCGGTTTCAAATTTCAGTTGCCCTCATTCACTTGCCTTGTGACCCTGAAGTAGTCCCAAACCTCTGTGAGAGTCACCTCCATGGGCCTCAGTTTCCTCCTCTGTAAAAGTGGGATGACTGAAGGATCGAACAGTGTTGTGGCTGGTGGTCAGGAGGGCTATGCTGGATGAAAGGTGAGTGTTCCCTGTTCCATGCTGGTGACAAGTTTCTCCAGGCAAATACCTTTTTAACTATCATTTGATGGGCACCTACTGCTTGCCAGGGACGTTCTTAGTGCTTCCAAGATTTTCTTGAATTCTCACAACTTTATGAAGGAAAGATTTCCCCCTTTTTATTGCTGACAAGCCAAAGCTTAGAGATCCTGGCCCAGCTCACCTGCCTGGAGGAGGCTGCCTAGGGATCTGTTCTCATCTACCCTCGCTAGCTGGCTGGAAGGGGGCTCTGTTTGCGGGCTTTTCCTTTGAGTTTGAGTGACAGCCATCTCGGAAGCAGGCAAGACCTTCTCCCTGGCAGCCTGAAGGCTCCATGCGAGCAATATCCCCAGGAAGCCCCTGGAAGCCATTTGCTTCTGTGCTCAGGATGGATGCTGGGGGGATGGGGAGGTGGGTTAGTAATCCCTCGGCTACAGCCAGGACTCCCTGATGACAAAGATTCATGCCTGTGCTGTCATCTTCACTGTTCCATAACAGCGTGATGATTTTGTTCCTTTTTCAAATGCAGGATATGTATAGCGCCAATTGTCAAGAATATATAACATCACATCATTCTTAAAGGCCGTGCTTCACTGCCTCAGGGGTACCGAGGGAACCGCTGTGTCTAACCAGAGTCCCCCCTGTTGTACAGGGTGAACCCCACCCCCGAAGCCCTGCTGCAGGCATGTGGGAGAGTACCTGCAGCAGCCAGAGAGGAAGTGACTCAGCCCAGTGGGAAGTGGGAGGGGCAGTCAGAAAGAGGGCCCTGTGCCCAGCTGCTCCCCCTCTGTCCTGTCACTGCCTTTTCTCTCAGGACTACAGGGTACTGAATGCAGCGGTCCTGCGGGCCTGCAGGGGCCTGAAGACCCCTGCTCACAGGAAGCCCAGTGCCTGCAGCTTGTGGTCCAGCTCTAGTCTCCTCCAGGAGACAAGATTACACACAAGGAGATTACATAATCAGTGATGTCCATCTTTACCCACTGCCCCAAGGAGTCTCCACTGGGCTTCTCTGTGGCCTCCATGAAGGCTGGGGGGACAGACTGGAGGCTAAAGGCTTGTGACTACGAAGATGTGTTTCAGAGGGTTCTGGAAGAAAAGGCTCCAGGGCTGTGCACAGAGGAGGTCCCATAGATCCCTCTGAGAAGAAGATAAATGGTGTAAGAAACCAGTTCCTGCAGATGGGTCACAGGCCTTCACCAGCAGCCACTCTAAAAGCCACTAGATCAGCCCTGGCCAGTTTGGTTCAGTGGTTAGAATTTCAGCCTGAGGACCAAAAGGTCACAGGTTCAAGTCCAGTCAAGGGCAAGTACCTGGGTTGCAGGTTCGATCCTAGCCCTAGTAGGAGTTGTGAAGAAGACAACCAATCAATGTATCTCTTTCACAAAGAGATATCTCTTTCTTTCTCTCTCTCTCTCTCTCCCCCCCCCCTCCCTCCCTTCTTCCCTCCTAAAAAAAATCAATGGAAAAATATCCTCGGGTGAGGATTAACAACAACAGCAACAACAACAACAATAATAATAATAAAAACACAAAAGCCACCAAAGCAGAATCCAGGGCAGCATCACCAGCCCTGCACCCAGCTTACCCCTCCCAGGGGCCTCCGGAAGCAGCTGATGTGACAACAAATAATCCGTCACTGTGTGGGTGTCAGAGGAGGAAGGGACAGACTTAATAGCTCTTTCTTGAGCTGTGCTGCCCTGGTATCTCCCATCCAGAGAAGCAGCCTGGGGAAACAATGAAGCACACTGGCTTGGGAGACATTCCTGGTGACCTCTTGGCTCTGCTGGGGGTGGGGGGGCTTCTGCCATGCACAGTGATGGCAGGCTGAGTCACTGACAGCCCTCCCTATCATGCCAGCCTCCTGCAACTAGGGGGCCCTGACATGAACACATAATAGGGGTCCCTCAGCTCAGACTATCAGTTATTGCCTTGTGCAGTGACTCAGCCCAGTAACAAGGCCTGCCACAGGGTCCCATGTGGACTTCAGGTTCTTGCCACTCACAATGGTCCAAATCAGGCAAGGAGAATGCAGCAAGCAACTAAAGAGGGGCTGGTAGAGTCTGAGGACCATCTTGGTGTCCACTGTGTGATCTGGGCATGTGTTTCTCTTGCTCCTTGGTCTCCCACCTAGAGGAGGGCAGTGATGCTCCACACAGGGTTCCCTGAGGACTGCTGGGAGTAAGAGTGTGGGAGGCACTAGACAAATGCTAAGTTTCCTCCTATCCCAGATTTCCAGAGTGACAGCAGGAAAGCCCAGGCCTGGCCCAGGTGCACGTGATTCTCTCTCTTTAAACTGTTTTTAACGGCAGAAATCACTACAGTCATCCTGTGAGAAAGGCAATTAGGACCGGGGCCAGCAAACTGCCTTTCCTTAACTGCCTCTATCAAAAATTCAATTCAATTAAATTTCACAACTTTGACAATGAACAATACAGTTCACTTTCTGCAGTTTTACTGAATGCTGCTGGCTGAGGCTGCTCGGAGGGACAAGACTACAGAGGCAGATGGCAGGCAGGGCCATCAGAGAGCCACTCAGTGGGCCGACATGAGGGCTTCACCTGCTCTGAGCCTGGGGGACCAGCCATGGCCAGTCCCGAGGGGCACAAGCCTCCGTGACAGATACTGTCCATGCATTGGCAAGCGCACACTCATGGCACGTCTGCTTGCCTGAGTCTCTCGAGAGGGTGAACTCCTGGGGACAGGGCCTGGGGCCTTGTCCACTTGAGAACCCCTGCACAGGCCCAACAGGTGCACAGAAGACATGCAGCACACACCTTGGGTCCAGCCTGCCAGTCCTAGAGATTTATCCTAAAAATATACTCACACAAATGCACAAAGATTAATTGCTTGAGGGAGTCTATGTGTAGCAGTAAAAATAAATCACAAAAGACAAAACCACAAAAATCAAAACACACACACACACACACACACACACACACACACCTCAAACAGGAAACAACCTAAATGTCCACCCAGAGGGGACTGGTTCCCTATATCATGTTCCATCCAGACAGTGGACTACTACACAGCCTTTAAGACTAAAGCCACACCTGCTGATAGGTAAAGATGTCCATGACACATTACATTAAAAAAAAAAAAGGCAAAAAGCAGTACTATTTGTATAATATGATCCCATTTGGGTAGATGACAGTGTAGATACATATTCAGAAGAAACTTAACTGCTCTGAGCCTGGGGGGTTCTCCTCTGTAAGAAAAATAACCCTTTCTTCCTTAAATGAGAGAAGCATTCAATATGTATTGCACAGTACTTAGCCAAGGACCTGGAAGATGGTGGGGATCCTTATTTTGGGCTGTTTTCCTTCTGTTCCTTTAGGAGAGACCACCTTGGGAGAGGAGTCAGTATAGAACACACCCCCTGGAACTTGTCTCAAACACAGTAATGCCAGGAGCTCCTTTTTGCAAAAGGAGCAGGACTCTTGCTCCCCAAACTTGGCAGATGCCAGCAGTGGGTTTCAAAAGCTCCAAAGAAGTTTGAGCTCCACCAGTCCCAAGGTATCTCAGGGAGATGAATCCAAGCCTCTCCCTAGAAGCACCTGCTGTTCCCTCTTCACACCTCAAACTAGCTCTGCCCTAAACCCAAAGACAAATGACAGGCACACCAGTCCTGCTCTTGACAATTCCCATGGCAACGTCCAGGCCACTTTCTCTTCTGTCTGGTCCCTTGGGTCACAGACTCCCTAAAGGCTAGAGATCCTCTATTTCTTTTGCCAAGTAGATGACAGTATATATACATATTCAGAGGAAACAGCTTCATTCTGAATGACAAGAGCCCTTCTCAGTCTTGCTATACCTTTATGCTTTCCAAGAACTCGAGTTTCTTTGAATGATCAGGCCTGTGTAGCGCCATACCAGGGAGTCTAGACTCACACATCCAAGACAGACTGCCATTAGCCAAAAGAGGATGACCACTACTGGGCAGTCAGGAAGGAAGACCTCAACCCAGAAGGAGTACTTTTGCTTGCTGGGGGAAAAGCAGGCTGCTTTAGTTTATTCAAAGGAGGTCTAGGGAGCATTTTCTCAATCCACTCAGATTTTGCCTCCCGGAAATTGTCGTTAGTTTGCCTCAAATAAGCTCTTAAGAATCCTTATAAGAGAGGGGTGTGTGTGTACTAGAAAAATTTTAACCAATAATAATAATAATAAAGAACTCTTTGAGCCCAGATGATGTGGCTCGGTGGTTGAACGTCGACCCATGCACCAAGAGGTCACCGGTTTGATTTCTGGTCAGAGCACATGCCCAGGTTGTGGGCCAAACCCCCAGTGGGGGGCATGCAGGAGGTGGCCAATCGATGTTCTCTCTCATCGATGTTTCTATCTCTCTCTCATCGATGTTTCTATCTCTCTCTCCCTCCCTTCCTCTCTCTAAAATCAATCAATAAAGAAAAAGTACTCTTTGAAGCAACAATCCCTCTTTTAGAACTTATCCTGCAGATATCTAAGCTGGGCAAGATCACATGTATAAAGATTGTCACTTCAGCTTTGTTTGGAGAGCAAAGACAGAAAATAACCTACCTACATCAGTAGAGAACTTACTGAATAAATTACACGCAAGATGACACACTGTAGCCTCAAATGATCCAGATGTACTAAAGAGGAACCATCTCTAACAGAATAAGTAAATCAAAGCCAGCAACAGCATCCTTTTCCCTCTTTGGGGATATTGATTACAGATCCAGAGGATATACAGGGCTGCTGTGGGCTGGGTCACCTTCAAAAAACACAGTCCCACCTGAGCAGGTGGAGGAGAAAGAAATGCTCTAATTTAGGCCACTTTCTGTTCCACACCACAAATACAAAGACAAATCTGAAGAGCTCTGCAATTCCAAAGAGCCTGTCTGAAGCCTTGCCTACCAGCACATCCCTCTCCACAGCCCAACTCCATCCAGGTCTAGCTCCGCACTCCCCTTGAGCTCAAGGCGATAAGGGCACTTCCCTTATGGTTCGGAGTGGGTCCTAGGTAGCCTCTGGTTGATACCTCTCCTTCCTGAGAAGAGGGACTGAGAGCTGACCAGCCTCTGGAGTAAACAGCAATCTCAGGGTCTCTTTCTAGATAAGATCTCCAGGGACCTGGGAAAGCCATCCCTCCCAGAGGGTAGCTGCTGTGCAAGACCCCATCAGTCTGTCGCTTGCTCTTTAGGGCCATTTGAAAGCTGCAGAAACGATGGGAGTGTTTTAGACTCAGTCACTTGAGTTTCTGAAACATTGAAGAAATTCACCTCCCTGGGAAAATCAGGACAGAGGAAAGGTGAAGGAAGAGAAGCTGCCTTCTCTCAGGCACTGACTTAGGCAAAACCAGAGGGAAGCCTGGCCCAAGCCAGACAGGGTGCCGCAGACTTCAAAACTGATCCTGTCCTGTGCACAGGGCTTACTGAATGGAGCTGGCGGATCTCACTGGTCATTGTCTTCTTCCAGCCATCCTATCTCTACACTATCATTCACTTTGTCACCCAAACCAGGAACCTCAGAGTCACCTGCCATTGCTGCTCCTCCCTTAACCATCAATTCCAAACACTCCCAGAGTCTAGTTGATTTCCCCCAAAACAGCCCTGTTCTCTGCCTTTCCTCTCCATCTCAACTGCCTCTGCCCTGATCCAAGCTCCTATTAGCCCTTGCGTTGATTACTGTAACAGCCTCCTACAGGGACTCCAGACTCACTCTCTCCCCAATCCATCTTCCACCCATAGCCAGAGGGCTCTTGGGAAAATGCAAGTCTAATGTTTCCTCCACTTAAAGCATCCCATCACCAACAGCATTTTAGCACTGGTCCTACTTCTCTAGCATGTCCTGTAGCCAGGTGTCTTTACACCCTGTGCTAGAACCTCTAAAGTGCACACACAGCCAGGCCTGTGCCCTGCTGCTCCCCTGTTTGGAGTGCTTCCAGAGCCCTCAGAAAACTCTATTCACCCTTCAAGACCTAAGCTCTAAGGATGCTCCAAAGTTCTCCCCAATCTCTCCTCTTCTTCCAGGGGGATCAGTCCTTCCTCTGGGTTCCCATTACATGCTGCACAGACTTCATGAGAGACTTGCCAAACTCTATGCAAGCATTAATTGGTTAGGGGCTTGCTTGCTTTGTTCCTGCTGCCTACCTCTCTGTTCTCCTTCTGCCCCTCTCACTCCCCGAAGCCCTACTCAGCACATCCACAGCAACACATGGGAGCTCATGGGTGTGGAACTCAGGTTCTGGATTTTGAGCCACCACACACGCCAATTCAGACACCAGACTAAGGTCACTGATAGGGACAAACAAGGAAGAACCTCTAAATACTTTTTCTCCTACTTTAAAACATTTTTTTTTCTCTTCAGCATTCCTACTTCTTCTTCTTTTTCTTTTAATCCTCACCCGAGGATATTTTTCCATTTTTTGTACAGATAGAGTGGGAGGGAGAGAGAGGAAGGGGAGAGAGAGAGAAACATCGACGTGAAGGGACACATCGAGTGGCTGCCACCCGCACGACCAACCAGGGCCGGGGACAAACTGCAACCGAAGTACGTGCCCTTAGCGGGAACCGAACCCGGGTCTCTCCGGACCACAGGCCGACGCTCTAACCGCTGACCCAAACTGGCCAGGGCTCTTTTTTTTTTTTTTTAAATGGTTCTTCTATTTTTAAAAAAAGTTTTTATTGATTTTTTTTTTAGAGAAAAACATCAATCGACTGCCTCTTGCACGCCCCCTACTGGGGAGTGAGCCAGCAAACTGGGCATGTGCCCTGACTGGGAATCGAACCGGGCCCTCTCAAACCTTGGGACAACTGCTCAATCCATTAAGCCACACTGGCCAGGCTAAAAAAAGGTTCTTTTAAAGAGTCAAGCTCCTATACAGATTGGGTAAGTTCCCCACAGATTTCCTTTTCAGAATGAATACAATAACATTCCGTGATTTTGAGATCCCTTAGGACACTTGACAGCTCAATGGGACACCGTTCTAGTTGCTACTAACTGCATCGACTAATTCTTGAAGTTCTTTCCTACAGCCTGTAATAACAATGAGGTGTGTGTTAAATGCTCAACCTGCCACATTTTACTTAATCCTCACAACTGCTCTACCAGGGAGGGGCTCTAACTGTCCCCATTTCACAGTTGAGAAAGCTGGGCATAGAGAGAATAAGTAACCTCTAGTGACTGGCAGGGCTGGGATTAGAACCCAGCAGGCTCTTAATCACTACAAGCTGCTGCCTTCCCAAAAGGTCAAATTAGAGGCACAAGAGAGCAAATGCAGGACCCCCTACAACTGGCCTTCTGAGAAGACTGCCTCAACTCTCTAGTTGCCCTAGCAACCTGCAATCCCAGAAGAGAGGGGCACATGTGTCAGGCACTTCTGCGCTAGGCAGAGCAGTCCAGGGCAATTAGGGGGCCTGTCACCTGCCACTGGTTGCATACAGTGCTTTCTCAGCAAACACCCGCCACCCTAGCACCAATTCTCCTTTCTTAGAGGCCTGCAATAGCCCCTGAAGAGAGGTCTCCAGCCCTTTAGTCTCTCCTCTTCCTTTTCTGTTGGGACTCAGGGGAGACAGTTCTAAAACTAGATCCAATTATGACACTCCTCTGCCTCAAATCTTTTCATGGCTCTCCATGGCCCTTGGCACAAAGTCCCAAATTATTAATGTGGTGTTCCCTTGTTAATCTATACTGCCTTACCTTGCACCATGTCGGCTTTCATATCGCCTTATGGAACAAGCTAGGTTTCTGGAATAAACTGAGTGTACTTGTCTCTCTCTAAATAGAACACCTTGCTGTTTCAATCTCACCTGGCTAAGTCTTCCCATCCTTCTAGACACAGCTCCCACATCATCACTTCAGCCAAACCTTTCCAGGACCCTCCCCATACCCAGGCTGTACTAGCAGCTTCCTCTGCTGGGCTCCCACAGCCCTCTTGTTCCTGCTGTTACTCGCTTTTTTAGACCACACTGCAACTATCTGTAAACAGGTTAGTCTCCCTTTACCAGATCATAAGCTTCTTGAAATAAGAATAATAGTTAACATTTTCTGAACTCATTATGTAGTAGACATGTGTTGACATTTTTTTGTTGTTAATCCTCACTCGAGGATATTTTTCCATTGATTTTTAGATAGACTAAAAGGGAGGGAGGGAGGGAGGGAAACATCGATGTGAGAGAGACACATCAATTGGCTGCTTCCCACACGACCCCAACTGGGGCCGGAGATAGAACCTGCAACCGAGTACGTACCTTTGACCAGGAATCGAACCCGTGACCCTTTGGTCCAAGGGCCAATACTCTAACCGCTGAGCCAAACCAGCCAGGGCATATGTGTGTTAAATTTGTAAATCTTTCTAACAACTTTGTGTTATCACTCCTGTTTTAGAAATGAGAACACTGAGGCACAGAGAGGTTAAACAATGTGCCCAAGGTCACACAGCTAGAAAGCTGCGGTGCCAGAATTTGAACTCAGGGAATCTGGCTCCAAAGCTCACTTTAAAAAAAAATTATTTATTTATTTTTGAGAGAAAGAGAGAGACAGAGACAGAGACAGGAAGGGGGAGAGAGGGACAGAAACATTGATTTGGTGTTCCACTTATTTATGTATTCATTGGCTGATTCTTGTATGTGCCCTGACTGAAGATCGAACCCACAACCTTGGCATATAGGGAGAACACTCTAATCAATTGAGCTACCTGGCCAGGGCCTCCGAAGCCCATTCTTAACCACTATAATACAGGGTACTTGCCTCTCCAGGCAAGGATACTGTTGTCATGTGGGGAATGAATGAATGAATGAATGAGGGCTATCTATCTCCAGACTGTCTAGATCTAACTCACAAACAACTAGCACTGCAGGGCCATTACAGCGCTGGAGCAGCTCACAAGCACTGTTTACAAACAATTACATATTCTGCTCTTTCTTATCTCATGAAAGCTAAGCCAAGAGGTAAAGGCGCCCAGCCCAGAGTGACTACCCTCTTCCCCACTGCTCTCAAAACCAAGCAAAGCCAACCGGTTTCCTCCGGTGACTTAAAACAGAGCAAAGTCTATCCTACCACAGAAGGCGGCTGTCATCTCTTCCTTCCGCCAACAAACCGGCATCAAACCTACGGAGTGGGGGTGGGCAGAGAACTCGGCGTCGGGAATCCCAACTCCCCCACCAATCCGCTGGAAGGTGAGGCCAAGCGGCGTGGGAATGGGCGGGCCTGACCCGGCAAGGCAGGTGAAACTGACCACAGCAGCAGGCTCTCTCCTTGGAAAAGGCCGACCAAAACGTAGCACTAGCAAGCAGGTAGCTCTGACCCGCACCTGACCCGCCCAGGAGGCGAAAATTCCCCAGCAGCGATAGTGCCCGTGCCAACGGGTGAGGGCTCCTGAAGGAAGCCCTGGCTGGCTCTCCCTGGGGACTCGTTCTAACTTTCAAGTCACTCTCGGATCAGGAGGGAAGCATGGATAGGCAGAAGCTGTCTCGTGGAAAAACCTGGCTGATTCAAACGCCGGTGCCTTCATTTACTGACGGAGTGACTCCGGGCAAGACTGGCAGTGCCCACCTCCAAGGGCTTCTGCGGGACTGAGGCTCCCCGTGGCCCCCAGTCTCCGGCGCGCTCCCACCCCCGTCGCCCGGGAACGGCAGACCCTAGCAGAAGACGGGGCATTTGTTGTTGCCATTTTTGTCACAGCCAGACGGCCTCGGGCTGTCACCACGGTCCCATCGCCACGGCCGCTGAGGCCCGCCCAGAAAACCCGCACCCCCCGCCCGGCTCCCGGTTCCTAGACCCCCTGTCCTCACCTTCCCCCGGTGCTCAGCGCTGCTCGCCCATAGTCCGTAGCCCGGAGCCGGGACTGCTCGGAGCTCCGTCCCGGGGGGCCGGGGCCGGGCCGGGGGCGTGGGAGCCGCTCACCGCCGCCTCCCAGCGCAGCAGCCGGAGCAGCCACCGCCGCCGCCGCCGCCGCCTCCCTCCATGGCTGCGGCGCCGCCACCTGACAACGGAAGTGACGCACCGCCCCCTCCTCCTGGCCCTAGCCGCAGCCCCGCCCTCTCTCCGGGCCCCGCCCCTCGCCCGTGTCTACGACCTCACGGCATTGAGATTGGGCACCATCTTGACGATGGGCGGAAGCCTACAGGCAGGAGGCCAGATTCCAATTGCGGATTGGTTGAGGGTGGGGTCCGGGCCGAGACCTGCGAAAACGATTGGAGGCTGAGACGCTAAAGAGGCGGTACTTACCGCTTATCTAAGTCTGCGGAGAGGCTGGGCCTGAGGCACCGCCCCCGCCCCGACTCCAAGCCACCTCGCGTACCCTCCAGTTTCGCCCTGCCGGGTTAGGAGTCTCCAACAGTTGGAAGGTCGCCCAGTTGTAGTGTATTTATCAGAAAAATGGCTCTTCCTAGATCCCCATCTCTCGGTTTCTGGAGTTCTGTGCTGAGAGCGCAGCGGTTTGACTGATTAAATTACAGAAATTCCTGTCGTAACCCTCACAATTCCTTTCCCTCGGGGCCCCTCGCTTTTGTTGAAACCCTGCTTCAACCTGAAGATCCCTGAAGTCTTGACCAGGGAGGTTTAGAGTAAAGAGTTCTAACGATTCCAGCTACCTAGCCCCAGCCCCTCCTGTTACAGTTTCGGTCCCTTTCTCCTCCTCCTCCTCTTGCAACCACGCCCTCCATGAATCAGCTTCTTGCACCAGCAGATGAGCCCTTTAAAGGGATTGATTGCATCAGGCTGGTGACTCACTGGGGCCCTCTGAGAGCCTGGCTTCCCTCCCCTGGCATGCAGAAGCAGCTAAAAGGGACCAGTGGCAGCACCAGCGACCATGGCCGTCACTCCTTTGTCTCAGAGGTGTGAGCCCAGGGTGCTTGTTGCAAGACTCCCAGGTGTCTTGCCAGCTGTCTCCTGGGTCACTCTGCATCCATGTGTGGCCATACATGTCCAAGCCTGTGTGCATTGCTGGGTTTTACTAGGGCATGTAGTCCAGCACTTACATGTATGTGCACTTGTCATCTCCGCACAGGCAGTGGGAGCACATGAGAGCTGGTGTATGAATCTGGCTGCCTCCTCCCATGTCCATCTTTTGTCTGTCTGAATGCCTGGTGTCCACTGAGCTGATGGGGCTGAATAACAATAGTAATCAAAACAGCTCCCACTGTTGTGTCACAAGCATTTTAGAGACATCAGGTTTGGAGTCTATTTACAGATGAAGAATCTAGATCTTGGAGACGGGAAGAAATCTGCCCAAAGACATACAATTTATTATGGCAAGGCTGTGATCTGAACCAACTCAGGCAGATTCTGAAAAGATTGGATTTGAATCCTTACTGCGTTCCTTACAGGCTGAGTGATGAGTGTAAGTTCCTCAACCTTCCCCATCTGTCAAAATAGGGATAACACTTCGTGGGATCACTGTGAGTATTCAGTGAGTGTGGAAACAGCTGCTCACAGGACCAAGTGAGTAAGGTTGCTTATACTCACCTCAGTTACAGAGCTCTGATGAAGTGGATGACAGAAAGGCACAAAGAAGCCAGACCAAAGCCCCCAAAGCTCTCCTCTCTGACAAAGGGAAAAGCCTAGGAATTCCGGAAGCCCTGACTCTGACAGGAAAGAGTTTTGGATTTTCCAGAGCTCTAATTATCAGCTAGATGAATCACTAGGAGCTGACACCACCATCCGCACCCCCAGGAGACTCTCAGCTGATTCAAAATATAGGATTTTAACAAAGAAGAGAAGGAGGAAGAGAAGGAGGGGAGGGGTAATGAATAGAAACTAAAAGTGCCAGCCAGAGGAAATGAAAAACTGTCATCAGGACACCAACATGAGACTGCTGCGTCACACACACACACACACACACACACACACACACACACAGTGACATCCTCTCCTGCTGGCTCTCCAATGCTGGGCATACTGGCAGACAGCGCTGCCAAAGCAAAGTGACGCCTGTCACAAAAGCATGAGATGGTTGCTTGATGAGGTATAGGCAGGCCTGCCTATCACAGAAGGAGAAGAGGAGCCCTTCAAGCCCAACGAGCTTACTCAGCCTTCTTAAACTCAGCAAATCCTTCTTACTGGCTGGCTTCTGGGCTTCTCTTTGTGGCTAAGCCCCAAGGCCTGGGTATGGCAAGTTTTGAGTGCCAGGCCCACACTTGGTGACTGGGTACCACCACTGGGATGAGCAGGATATTGCTTATCTTATTCTGTCATCAGTGTGATGTCAGGATGCCGGGAAGCAGAATAATGTAGTGTAGTATCATGGAGTTTGAGTCATACAGACCTGAGTTCAAATCCCCACTTTGCTGTTCACTGGCTCTTCGACCTTGAGCAAGTCACTTAACCTCTCTGGGTCTGTCTACTCATCTGTAAAATGGGGCTATTAACATATACCTCCAGGGTTGTTGTAATAATGAAATAAGATGATTTTTTTCATTCCACAAGGATTTATCGAGGGCCTGTTAGGTGCAGAGCACTGAGTTAGCTACTGTAGATACAGTGGGACCAAACAGACTATAGCTCTGCCCTCCTGGAGCATGTAGGGCCCTGTCTCAGGGCCTGGCACACAGTGAGACCCAACAAGCAGTAGCTACTTATGATGACCATCTTGGCATTCTGCCATTAACTTAAGCATGGGATCTGAGGATAGTCCCCTCCCTTCACCCTAAGGAAACTGGGCCTGTTTTCTCAACTATAAAATGACAGAGTTACCCACAAGAAATACGAAGGTGAGGTTCCCACTGGCAACTGTGAGTAATAGGGTCAGAGTTAACATGGTGGGGTCTTAAAAATGTGAATGATTGCTGTTCATTTGAACCTAGAAAATGCAGTTCATCTTTTAAGGCTGTTTCCTTCTGTAGTACTTGTTTATGGCTACAGTCAAGTTTAGATTCTTGTAAAAGAAATAAAGTAAAGCTATATCGAGCATCTACCACACACACAAAAATGACAGAGTTAGCCCAGCTGGTGTGGCTCAGTGGTTGAGCATGGACCCTTACACCAAGAGGTTGCCGGTTTGATTCCTGGCCAGGGCACATGCCCAGCTTGTGGGCCCCATCCCCAGTGGGGGGCATGCAGGAGGCGGCCAATCGATGTTTTTCCTTATCGATGTTTTATTTCTCTCTCCCTCTCCCTTCCTCTCTCTCTAATGTCAATAAAGAAAAGAAATGACAGAGTTAGACAGGCTCAGAGCTTCCCAACCTTCTCACCTTCAAGTATTTTTCCCTCCACATGAGCCTCACATTTGGTAAGATTTTGTCTCCTGCACAACCTGCATCAAGCCATTTCTCCCCTTTTATTGATGAAAAGCCTCGTATCATAGCCATTAGAACTTATGATCAGAAGGAGCAAGCCAGGGTGACCACCATACTGCTGGTGTAATTCCAGCCCAAAGCAGAGACCAAGCTAGCTTGGTTACTTTTCACTTACTCTGTGCTGTTTCTCTGGGTCCTTCTGGAACATTGATAAGAACTCAAGGGACCCCTGCTGCCCTCGGGGAGCCTTCAGCCAGGGATGCCAGACTGGAACTCACTGAACTGGATGATCTCCTTCAGGTCCCGTCAAGTCCCATCCAGCTGAAAGCTAGAGCTGTTCTATCAGGGAGATGGGAATTTCAGGCTGCCCGCCCACCCATCTCTCCTCAGAGCCCTGGTCGTAGTCCCCTCCTACAAATGGGAGAGTGAGAGACACCTCTGCACTCTTCTCTCCAGGAACAGGAGGGGAGGGAGGGAACACAGCATACCACCTGAGCTTTCAGAATTCCTGAGGGCTCAGTCATCAGTGAGGACCCCCACACTGATGTACGTGTGGGCTTGAACAAAGGTGACAACATGAGTAGCACAATACCCAAACTTGGATAGGGTGATGATATTTGAAACGTGTTCATCTTTTCCTTGGTATTCCTGAGCCTTTCCTTTACGCAGATAGTTAGGTTAATCTGCATTCCTCGTGTCAGGAAACAAATGATGCAACAGAATGCAGAGTTCATTTTTAGCTTCTGAATTCTAAAGGCCTAGCCTTCAGGGAGGAATGGAAAGAATTTCTGAGCAGATACCAATTTAGAAAACTGTAACAGGGGGATCTGGGAACTGACTTGGGGGCAGCGAGCCCTGAGAATAGGTTCTCTGCAGCCTTGTAGCTGGAAGGGATCAGTTGGGTCTCAGGGACCAGAAAGCAGGACAAGTTGTGCTCCTTTCCTTGGGGGAGCACCAAGAAGTAACAAAACCCTCTGACGAAACAGCTGTGTGCTGAATGTGGGCAAACAGGGTCTAACTAACCCGAGACCCTAAGAATTTGGGCCTGACTGGCCTGGGAAAAGTAGGATAAAAATGTGAACATTGAGCCCTGGCTGGTTTGGCTTAGCAGTTAGAGCGTTGGCCTGAGGACCAAAGAGTCGCGGGTTCTATTCTGGTCAAGGGCGCATACCTCGGTTGTGGTTCGTCCGCAGACCTGGCCAGGTTGTGCGGGAGGCAGCCAGTCGATATGGCTCTATCATGTCAATGTTTCTCTCTGTCTCTGTCTCTATCCCACCCTCCCACTCTGTCTAATGATAAATGGAAGAATATCCTCAGGTGAGGAATAAAAATTTTTAAAAATCTGAACATTAAGAAGGGTATGGGTTACACTTGAAGGGGAAGTCAAGAGATCTTCCGATCGGGGAGGAGCAACTCAACAGCAACTTGAGTGGGCTGATGACACCACTCAGAACAAAACCCTTGTGGAGCTATGTAACCCAAGTGGATCGAAAACAAAGGATAAAACGTGACATCTCAGTGGATGCTAGTGTGACTGGGTGACCACCAGATCAGGGTACCCTTCCCGTGCTTTGGCATCTTGAACCAAAGTGCCCTAGAATTCAACCAATTCCAAGGAAAAGTGGTATGTGGGGGGTGGGGGGGCGGACTTTGAAATGACTGCAGTAAAGTTTCTGCCATTCTGGCTGAGTGAGGGGAACTATAAATTCAGTTCAGTTAGACAAATTTCAAGTTATATTTCTTGCACACCAGAAATTGGAACCGGCTACATTCCTTACCCACAGGTCTTTGTATCGTTTGCCCCACCCCTCTTCCATTTCTCCTGCCTCAATAGTCACAATGGTACTCTTGTTACTGCCCCAAACCACCAAGCTTTCCAAGCTCAGGACCTTTGCACTGGTAGTTTCCTCTGCCTTCCTTTGGCTCTTTAGATCAAACCAATTTTTTTTTTTTTATCCTCACCCGAGGACATTTTTTGATATTTTGCTCAGATAGAGTGGGAGGGAGAGAGAGAGAGAGAGAAACATCGACGTGAAAGGGACACATCGAGTGGTTGCCACCCACACGACCCAACCAGGGCTGGGGACAAACTGCAACTGAGGCACGTGCCCTTAGCGGGAACCGAACCCGGGTCTCTCTGGACTGCAGGCCAACGCTCTGTCCACTGAGCCAAACTGGTCAGGGCTCCTTTAGCTCTTTAAATAGCAGGCCCCTGCCTTGGCCAGTTTGGCTCAGCGGTTAGAGCATCGGCCCATGGACCAGAGAGACCCAGGTTCAGTTCCCACAAAGGGCATGTACCTTGGTTGCAGTTTGTCTCCGGCCCTGGTTGGGGCTGTGTGGGTGGCAGCCACTCGATGTGTCTCTCTCACATCGATGTTTCTCTCTCTCCCTCCTGCTCTATCTGAAGATAAATGCAAAAATGTCCTTGGGTGAGGATAAAAAAAAAAAAAAATTAATGGCAGGCTCCTTCTCAGTTTAAATTTCACTTCTTCGGCCTGGCTGGTGTGGCTCAGTGGACTGAGCATCGACCCGTGGACTGAGAGGTCTCAGTTCGATTCCTGGTCAGGGCACATGTCTGGGTTTCAGGCTCGGTCCCCAATAGGGGGCGTGCAGGAGGCAGCTGATTGATGTTTCTCACATCCATGTTTCTATCTCTCTCTCCTTTCTTCTCTCTCTGAAAAACCAATTTAAGAAAACCCAAACCCAAAAAAATATATTAAAAATTTTTTACTTCTTTGGACCACACTTTGCAAAATAAAGCCACCTCTCTACCCTCTCTCAAACTGCCCTGTTTATTTCCTTCACGATATGTATAAATTTTTTGTTGTTAGTCTCCCCCTCTAGGACCCGTGTCCATCTTGATGTTCCTTGACGACAATGTATGTAGCTAGCACTGTGACTAGAATTACTTGTGAAATGACTGATCGGCAGCAGTAAGGGAATTCCTGGCTTGCCATAGGCTGGTGGGCACTGAGCTCCCTCAGCCCCTGCCTGGGCCCGTGACAGCCTTTCCCAGCAATCCAGGACAGAATACCAAAAGACCCATAACCTTGGGGCTTGACGATTTAGCTGTGCTTTATCCAGGGACTCAGCATGAGTGTGTCTCAGAGGGGCCAGGTTTCTCCTCTTCCCATCTACCCTCCCTGTGCCTTGCCTAGGACAGGGGCTCTGCTGGGTCTGGCTCACACTTATGGAACATGCCCCAAACCTTTCTTAGCAATCTGCACTGGCCCGGGGGCTCTCCCTTGCTCTGCCGAGGATGTAGAAGCCCCTGGCACACCATTTAAAGCCTCAGAGCTAGAACTTCCCTCCATCCCTCGGCCAGACTGATAGCATAAGCTCTCTTGAAGTTGGGGACACCTGCAGACGTGGGAACCATGTGCAAGGGAGGCTGCTGTTGGGGCTCTCACCAGTTCTTCATCCCAGACCAGTGGCTCTCTCCCCACTGGCTGTGTGAACATTTCCACCATGAGGCCTTTCCTTCAATACCTGTCCTCTGCTTTTTCTTACCAATAGTCACCCTGTGGTTTTACTCCCTTAACCTTGGCTGTCAGAGGGACCTGGAAACTCAGTGTAGTTTTCTCCTATTGGGATCCATTGTTCTCTTATGAAGGCAAAGGGCAGAATTTAAGCAGTTTCCAGGACCTCCAGGCCACAATGAAGTAAATGCAGTATCAGAAGCCTCGTGGTGAGTGAGTACTTGGTTCTTTAAATGGCAGGCTCCTTCTCAGTTTAAATTTAAATTAATAATGCAGAGTCTCGGGTTCGATTCTGGTTAAAGTCTGGGGGAAAGGGGCTCTGGGGGAAGGGGGAACCAGGGAGTGGCTCCTCTAGACACATCCCAGGTGGTTCTGATGATGTAGTCCAAGGACAACACTTTGACAAAGACTGTGCTGAAATGTGATCAATGACCTTGGGCTGCTGGTGCCCAAATGAACACTCCCCTCAAATCTCCCTCAAGAAATAACAGCATTTCAAGGTGAAGGGCCCTGTCTTTATCAAAACTCTGGTGAAGCAGTTCTCAGGCTGGACTTCATTTTTGACCACCTCTTCCACTAGATTACAATCCCCTCTCCTGAAAGGACCGTATCTTATTGTCAATGTGTGCTCAGCAGGCTTGGCCCAAGGCAGCTGATCCATGGATGTTTGTTTCAGGAAGACAAACCCTCTCGTTCCAAAGAACAGAGCTGCTTTTACTGAGATGGTTGTTTACCTGTTGGGGGCTGGTATGGCTGCAAGGCAGCAACAACAAAGACTAGGGTTCTAACTTCCAGAACCCCTTCTTCCCTGAGGACCCGATGACTCTCAGAATTGGAGCTGATTTCTTGCTGTTGGATGAGTTCTCATACTTGAGGGGAGGGCCCAGGATTACTCCCACCTCTCCACCTCAGGAAACAGCAATGAAAGGAACAGCCCCCTCAACAGGGAATCTGAACAGAAAAGTCACTTTCAACCTAACCAGACTGAAGGACTCTCCTATTAAAATTCTCAAACTTTGCTGCTTAGTAGTACCACGTGAGAAACTTACAAAAATCCAATGCCCAGGCCATACCCCATACCAGTGAAATCCGAATAGGTAAGGGTGGGGCAGGTGCTTGCAATGTGCAGCTAAGTTGGAGACCCAGCACCCTAGGATACAGGACCATCAGGGGCCCACACTCATCAGGGAAAGCATGAGGCACACACTTATGTATCCAAGTTTAGTTTTATAAGAAAACAGACACAATTGCAAGAGAAATGGGGACACTTAGGGGTGGCTGAGGCCGAGCACATTTAATAATCCTCACTAGGAGAGGACTGAAAACTATTTGAAAGATTCCCTGAACCAGTAAATCAGAGATTCAGATGCAAATGATCAAAAGGGGGAATTGTCATCTACCCCAAGGCCACAGATAAATAGGACTCTGGGTCCCAGGGTGAGTCTGGGAGGTGGAACCCTGTGAAAGGCAGCTGTGATAGGTGTTGTCTGTCAGGTACTAGTTTCTGGGCTGGTCCTGCTCCCTTCCCAGGTTCTGGGCAGGGATGGAGAGTAGGCAGTTGGCTCAGCAGAACTCTGGAGGAACCTGAGTGGTGACTATGGCTTGCTGCAGGGACAGGCTCATTTATACTTTTTGGTGGGGAATTCCCGCCGGCCTTGCCCCAGGCTGCGAAAGTTGCGCACACGATGAATGATCTGCAGCTGCTGCTCAATGGTCTCAGTGATGTTCACGTCATCGGGGATGTGGACATAACGGACGTTACGGCCTGTGACAAAGAGGTCATCCAGCTCAGTCTGATGCCCCCAGCGGTCGGTGTAGGTGACCTTGGCTAGGCGGATGTTCATGAAAGCATCGACGTTGTCTATGCGTCCGTGGGCTACACTCTCATCCCGAAGGTCCACGGTGGTTACCTGGCCCTGGAGGCCCTGCAGCAGGATGATCAGGCTGTTCTCGGAGATAGTCCGTTCCTTCATTGAGTGGCTCACCGCCATCTTCCCACGCTGCTGGCTGCTTGTGGGAGGAGCACACAGATGGGAAATTTAACAGGTAAGGGGGTGCAGTTGCCAACTCACCTCCACCAGTTATAGTGCAAAATCCCCAGCACAGACTTCCCCAAGTTTGCCCACCTTCCCAGTTTCTAAGTCTGGAGCACCCTTATGAGCAAGGTGTTTCATGTACCCACCTCATAGAATCCTCTCACCACCTTGCAAGCCCAGGATTACTTATAATCATTATAAATGAAGAAAATATGGCCAGGAGAGGTTAAATCACTTGCCCAAGGTTAAACAGTTAAGAAATGGAGGTGCTAGGGTTCAAATCCATGGCTGCATTACTCCAAACCCACACCAGGGGTTCTGAACCCTCACTGCATGTTAGAATCACCCAGTGGGTTTTTACCCAGCTGCCACACCCCAGAGGTTCTGATTCATATGGTCAGGGGTGGGGCCCAGGTATCCTATATTTTAAAAGCTCCCCAGGTAATTCTAATGTGCATCCAAGTTTGAGAACCACTGCTCTAAGATGTAATTTAAACCCTTGCTACTCAAAGTACGGTCCATGGACCAGCAGTTTCAGCATTACCCAAGCGTTTGTTAGAAATACAGAATCTCCAGTCTCTCCCAGACCTTCTGAAAGAATCTGTATTTTAACATGACCCCTAGGTGAATCACCAGTACTTCTCAAACATTAGTGTGCATCAGAATCACCTGGAAGACTTCTTAAAACACATCCCTGGGTCCTACTCCCAGTATCGAACTCAGTGGGTCTGAGATGGAGCCCAAGAACGTGCATTTCTAATAGGTTCTCAGTTGATGTTGATGTTGCTGGTCTGGGGCCCACTGAGAACTGGTTTACACAGTGCAGCTGCCATATAAGTAGAAATTTAGCTCATGAATTAAAAAAAAAAAAAGGTAGCATATAAAGCCCATAGGTTTTGAAGGTAGAGAAACCTAGGTTGGAATCTCCACTCCACTCACAAACTCTGTAAACTCAGGACAGTTAGTTGATGTCTTTGAACCTGTTTCCCCGTCTATTAAACCATTTGCTAAATGAAGCTAGCAGAATCTCACCACATTGAACGTACTTGCCTTTGCTTTCAACATGCCCTTATATTTTATTAATGTAACTTTATTTTGTCTGTCCCTATTTTCAGACTCTGAGTGGGAGATGGTGGGGCTTTAAGACTTCACTCAGAATCCCGACAGGGCTGAACAGGGTGGCATTAAGTGTGGCAAGCCAGCCCACGCCACTGATGAGGGAGGCTGGGAGCTGGGCAGGAAGGGTCTAACCAGGCTTCGCCAGGAGCATGCGCCAAGCACATACTCCTGGGGCTGCACAGCGACTAGAAGGGGCAGGCCTGGGCTCTACGACCGGCACTGCCACTTTCTGGGAGTGAGACCTCGAGCGAGCCACTTAGCTTCTTCAAGCCAGTTAGCCCACGGATAAATGGGGATGGTGAAGAGCCTTTACTCACACCGCCGTGGGAGTGGGTTGGGCAGATGAGCTATAGTCAGCAAATTGGGAAGAAGATGCTTCCGTTGCTCCCCACCGCCATCCAGGGTTCAGGGTTCACCCCGCTCCACCCTCGCTCCGCCCCCGGGTTCCCCGGACCCACCGCGCAGGATTCTTTCCGCTTCCCGGGCCGCGTCGCCGCGGAAGCTAGCGGGCGCCAAGCTGGGTGGCCCGCCTCCGGCGGCGGAACTTAGAAGCCATAGCAACAACGAGGCCGCTCTGTCCTCTCGGAGCATAGATAACGCTCAGCGCGCAGAGCCGCGTCACCGCCGGCCCAGCCCGAACTACAATCCCCAGAGTGCCTCGCGAGCGCCGCGACTCGCACTTTTGCAACACCCGGCCTACGTCATTGCGTTGTCTCCTTCATTGGAGTCATTCATTCATTCAACAAATACTCATTGCGCCTTCGCCGTTTGTGAGGCCCCTTCCAAGGTGACCAAAGAGACAAGCTCCCTGATCTGATGACCCTTAAATCTACTGGGCTGGGAGGCCGAGATGTCTGTTAGAAAACAAGAAAAGTATGATAAAAGTTCTTCAGAGCACTGAAATAGGGTAATGTGATAGAGACTATACGGGCTTTTATTGGTCAGGGATGTGCTAATACGGTGACATTGGAGCTGAGATGAATGACATAAAGTCAATCTTTTGAAAACAAGGAGAGGAGCTTTGCCAATAGAGGAAACAGTTTGTGTGAAGGACCTAGTGGAAATGAGCTTGTCAATTTGGAAAAAGGGAAAGGCCTGGGGAGAGTGGTGTGATAAGAGGTCGGAGAGGAAGGCAAGAGCCAGGCATTTAGGCCTTTGTAAACCAAGGTGAGGAGTTTGGATTTCTTGGTTAGACATGTAGGTTCTGGAGGCAGTGCCTGGGTTCAAACCTGCTCTTTGCAAACTGACTGACTGACTTTAGACAAGTTAATTATTCTCGCTGTGCCTCTGATTCCTATTTATTACTAGACATGCAATGATAGGCAATCAAACGGGAGTGACATGATCTGATTTACTTTTTTTTTTTATCCTCACCCGAGGACATTTTTCCATTTTTTTGTTCAGATAGAGTGGGAGGGAGAGAGAGGAAGAGAGAGAGAGAGAGAGAGAGAGAGAGAGAGAGAGAAACATTGATGTGAAAGGGACACATCGAGTGGCTGCCACCTACACGACCAACTAGGGCCCAGGACAAACTGCAACGGAGGTACGCACCCTTAGCAGGAACCGAACCTGGGTCTCTCTGGACCGCAGGCCAACGCTCTAACCGCTGAGCAAAACCGCCCAGGGCCTGATTTACATTTTTGAAAGGTCACTCTGCATAGCCTTGGAAAAGCTCCGTATCTTCTCTCAGCCCCAAATTCCTCATTAAAAAAAAGAAAAAAAAAAAAAAAGTCGATCTCAGAGAATTGTAAGGTTTGAGTGATCTTCATTAACATGTGACAGCACCTGGCACATAGGAGAAACTCAGTAAGAGTTAGGCTTGTTTGATTCCTTCACTCTCATTTATTATTTCCATCTCCCCCAGGAGACTTCTCTTTTACCAGTGATTACAGCTGATCTCTTCTTATCCTAAAAATACTTTTTTCTCTGCAAGCTTCTCTTGTTCTCCTACCTTCCACAGTCAAACTTCTCAAGAGAGGCCTCTATACCAGTGGTTCTCCGAATGTAGTACCTTTTCTGACCTCATATCCGAGTGAGACTGGATTTTCTTCACGTACTTCAATCAGAACAACAGATTAAATGCAGAGGCAGCCGCGGCCCCTTGTGCTGGGAGCGCACGCAGCGGCCCCTGCCTTGGCAGGGGAAAGCCGAGGGGTCCGAGGAGCTATCTCTGGACGGGCGGCCCTGTCACAGGTGCACCCGCTCGCCAATTGCTTCCACGCGCCAAGATCAAACCCGGAGACAGGCAGGCGGGAGAACGGATGCCAGGCCCAGAGTTCAGCTTGCAAGTCAGGCCACTTTCTGTGGCTGCGGTGGTGCAAGCACCTGTGGCCACTTCCTAGCTCTCCCTGCCCGTGGCGTTTGGGGCCACCACCGCATGAGGAATGGCCACCCCACCCAAGGGGATCTGCCCGTCGCCCAAGACCAGCACTGAGGGAACATCACTGCAGGGAATCAACATTTCTGAATATCCTTAAACAAATCTGCAAGGAGTGGCTCCTGAATCTGTTGCCAGATGGTGCAAGGTTCAAAGTATTCAAGATGAATTTCAGGAACTGACATGGCAGAAGAGTGATGGGAATGTTCTTCAGATGATGTATGAGAAACCTGAACAATGGTCTTTTTCCTTCCAATCATATATGCCTGCCTCAGTCGAATGGGAGCTCAGCTTGCCTCTCTCAATGGCAAGCTCAAAGATGCAGAGAAACCTGTTATTTTTTTTAAATGATCGGTGTATAGTGAGTGACAGGTATATTTTTGCATTTAATTTGTATGAATCTGATTGCATGAATTTTCAGAGTGCACAGTTTATCAAGACTGATATGGCCAAAGCCTTGAACTGGATGGAATAATTTATTTTTGAGCCACTCCAGAGAAATGCTTGATTTACGGGGAAGAAATGAAGAACAAGGTATTCCTCTTGAATATTTAGGGAAGTTTCGCTATAAGCATGGAAGCTGGCTGCTGCACAGAATACTGAAAACCAACTTTGGTCTACAAGAAGTGCCTATTTTAGCACTGGATGCTAATGAAGATGTTCAAGACAAACATGACAGACTGCTTGAAAAGGTCAGGGAATTGGTGAGCACTCTTTGATCCTGCTACAGGCAGCAAAATGATTCCAGACGATTCAGCTTTGTGTATTTTCGCAGCTTCATATTTGTACAAGTCTCTTTAGAAAAGCCAAGTTTTTAACTGTTTTTGTTCCAAGATAAACTTAAAAAAAAAAATGAATCCTATATAAAAGGTTATGACGTTTCTTTATTTTTAAAACATTTTTTTTTCTTTTTGATTTGAGAGAGAGAGGAAGGGAGAGGGAGAGAGAGATAGAAACATTGATGAGAGAAAACATTGATTGGCCACCTCCTGTATGCCCCCCCCCCCCCCATGGGGATTTGGCCCACAACCTGGTCATGTGTCCTGACCAGGAACCGAACCGGTGACCTCTTGCTGCATGGGTCCACACTCAACCACTGAACCTTCTCAGCAGACTTGGCTTTTTTTCCCTGATGCTTTTCATTTCATTGGTGACCATTTTCTTAACTGGAAACTTTAAGGTTACATAGTAAATGGTAATGTGTCCTGTGTAAATTAGTGCAAGACATTGAAGGTGGAATTTAAGGAATCTCTAGAAAAAGAATTAAGACATTTCAAGTACTTTTGACCCAGTGCCTCCCCTTCCACCTTTATTCATGTGGAAGACAAGACCAAGTTTAGTATTTTATCATTTCATTGATATTAGTGTGTCTGTAACACATTTAATGAGGACCAGGTTAGACTTTGTTCCCAGTTTGTAATGGCGTAACCTATGTAAGTCATTTAGTCTTTTTCCTGCTTCTGTTTCCACATCTGTGCCATGGGTGAGACTTCATCTTTTTGCACAGGGTTTTGGATGATTAAAGAGGAAATGTTTGTGTGCTTAAAAGATAAATGAAGGTTAGTACATGAGTAAAAAATCTAATTTATATGGAGCTTAGAATAGCTACCTGCTCTCTTCCTTCTTAGACCATTCTTTAACATGGAATATTACTATTATAGTTAAGAGATTGGGGATAAAAAAAAAAAAAGAAAGAGATTGGTTTGCCCTGGCCAGTTTGGCTCAGTGGTTAGAGCGTCGGCCTGCGGTCCAGAGAGATCCGGGTTCGGTTCCTGCTAAGGGCACATACCTCGGTTGCGGTTTGTCCCCGGCCCTGGTTGGGTTGTGTGGGTGGCAACCACTTGATGTGTCCCTTTCATGTCGATGTTTCTCTCTCTCTCTCTCTCCCTCCCACTCTATCTGAACAAAGTATGGAAAAATGTCCTCGGGTGAGGATAAAAAAAAAGAAAGAAAGAAAAGAGAGATTGGTTTAGCCTATGATGATCTTTAAATCATTTGAGGTGGAAGTATAGTTTTCCCTACATTTCTTCTCATTTTTATAGGTGAAATGTTGGTGAAACATAGTGAGGGATAAGTTTTTCCATTTTATTCTTTATTGGTTCTCCACTGGGAATGAGTATTCTTTCATTACCTTTATACTTTGTGAGAAGTCAAAGAGAAACTAGACAGATGACCTTTTACAGTTTCGTCTGTTTAGTCCCAATTCATTTCCGGACGCATCCTGGCTTCCCTACTGTCTGAATTAATTAGGCGGCCTGCTATTTTCAAGTCACACACTTCTACTTTGAGAATTTTGTGATTATTCTTTGCTTCACAGTTTACTGTGTTTCTTTGTAGGGTTATACTTTCAGATTTTCACCCCTTCTCCTTTAAGATAAATTATTGATAAAAATTATCTTGCTTTATATGCTATATGTCTTGAAAGCATTATCATTTTAAAAATATATATTAGGAAATAGATTAGTTCTGTATATCATTAAAGACTTTTTCAAGTTTGGAAAAAATTTTTTTAAATGCCAAACAAAGCAGATATGAGAATCTAGCTGTCTTCTATGACAGATATTAACGAGATCTGCAAAATATATAAAACAATGTCACTCTTATCACTCAATGTTTTTTGTGTGCGTGTGTGTGAAAATATAGTTATTTTAAATATAAAATGTGTTAATGAGTTTCTTATTGTTGTTTTAAACTGAATTAAGATTTTTGGGGTTTCCAATAATTTTTAAGAGTATAAAGGGATCTGAGACTGAAAAATTTGAGAAATGCCACTCTAATCTGAGGACTTTCATGTACTTTCTCAAATCACTGTCTGAGGACTTGATGCAATTTCTCAACTCACTGTAATCTGGCTTCTCCTCCCAAGATTTTACTGATTTCTCTGTCAAAGATTACTAATGATCTGCTTGTTCATAAAACTTTTAGCTCCTTTCTTAGACCTTATTTCCATGATCCTCCCCATTGCTTGACCATATTGCCCATCCTCCTCCTTGATTTCTTCTTCTTTTTTTTCCCTGGGGTATTGTGTCATTCGGTTTCACCCATTTCTCTGATGGTTTCTTCTCCATTTCTCTTTCTCTCTCTCATCCCCTCTTCCTTATCCTGCTCCCTAAATGTGCTTTCTCTGGGCTGTATTCCCAGCCCAGCTGTTTTCTTGGTCACATCCATCTCCATGCCATTTGCTACTACGTGCTGAGTCCCTTGTCTCGGTCTCCAGCTCAGAGTGCTCCAGAGAGCTCCATTTTCCATCTGTCTACTACTTAGTCCCCTATGTCTTACTGGTATTTGAAACTCAACATGTCTACAGGGCAAATTCACCAAGTCCTTCCCAAATCAGTTGCTACTCTGAAGTTTATTTCTGTGGTTGCTGCCATCATTTTTCAACTACCCAAGTTGGGTACCTTGAATAAACTTGACAACTATCATTTACTGATTCCCCCACACCTGTTAAAGTCACTGAGCCCTGCGGATTCTTTGGTGTGTCTCCCATCCTCTGGTGTGTCTCCCACCCTTCCCTTGCCTTTTAAAAAAATCCTCACCCAAGGATATTTCTCCATTTATCTTCATAGAGTGGGAGGGGGGAGGAAGAGAGAGAGAGAAACATCGATGTGACAGAGACACATTGATTAGTTGCCTCCCGTACAACCCCAACCAGTGCTGGGGACTGAACTGCAACTAAGGTACGTACCCACGACTCTTTGGTCCCCGGGCTGCTGCTCTAACCGCTGAGCCAGACCGGCCAGGGCTCACTTGCCTTTTTATTCTGCCAACTAGGATCGTCCTAGTTGAGACCCTTTTTTCTCATTTGATCATTATAAAAACCATCATACTGGCCTTTGTGTCTCATGATCCTTTGCCAACAGACTCAAAGCACATAAGTATGATCTTATCATTTACCTGCTAATAAAACTTTCAGTTAGCCAGCAGAATAAAGGTTCCCATACTGACACTTAAGGCCCCACATGATTTGATTCCAGCCTACCTTGCAGCTGGGTCTCCTTTAAGTTCTCTACCCAAATTCTCCAACCAGTGTTTCTTCAAGTGGGGTATGGGAAACAGTTGCCTCCTCATTACCTGGAAAGCTTGTTAAACCCAACACAAGACCTACAGAATCAGAAGTGGAGCCTGGAGGACTTATATGCATATATGCACAACCCATGGACACAGACAATAGTGTGGTGAAGGGGGGCAGGGTGGAGGGGTCAGTGGGGGAAAAAAGGGGCATCTGTAATACTTTCAATAATAAAGCTAAATTAAAAAAAGAAGTGGAGCCTGGGGAATCTGCACATCTCACAATGCACACCACATTTGAGATCCACTGTCCTACTCTCTAGTCAGACTCAGCCACTCAGCAACCCCAAAACCCTACACTCTCGTCTTTGCTCTCCTGCCTCTTCCATCTGCTTCGAGTCCGCTCTCATTTATCCTTGGATGTTAAGTCCAATCCCTCCTTCAAAGCCTGCCGGCTCAAATGCTATACCTTTTTGAAGTCTTCACTGATTACTCTAGTTGGGAGTGATGTCTCTCCTCTGACCCCTAGAGTTTATTGCTTGCTATATGTTTGCTTGTTGCATGAAGATTCTCAGCAGTTATTAACATAAATCTCACTTCCCCTACTAGTGTCCTGGGTGTTGGGACAGAGAGAAGCTTTGAGGCCTAAATGCTTCGCACTACAAACCACAGCTGCACGTGGAGAGAAGATAGGGATCTGAATGGAGACCGCAGTGGGAATGGAAAAAAAAGATGAATGTTAAAGGCTCTGAAAACAGCTTATCAGAATCCTTGAAGGCTGATTCAATTTGGAGTGTGGGTGTAGGAGGAGGAATCAATGATTTAAATTTTAACACTGGGTATCCAAGGAGACGGTGGTCCGTGGATAGGAATAAGAAGGTTGGGGGTGGGATGGGGGTCAGGCCTTTGGAGATCTCATTATTTTGGTTACTCAGCCACTGAACTTTCCCCCGTTTGGGGAAATCTGACATTCTATGAATTTTGGTGGCAGCTGAGACTTGGCTTCCACTACAGATGATTCAAAGGTCAGATATTGTCTCTGATTCTTATGAACTACACCATGTGACCTAAAGTCGGGCATTATCAGACTTCAAATCTGGAGCACTTGACACAAACCAGCAGGGACTGTTTGGGCTCTGTCCTCACCTCTGTGTCATGCGGTGCCTCATCCCGGGAGGGGCGGGGCTGCTAGTGCCGGAGTCCTTGCCTACGCTGCCTACCTTCCCTGGTTCCTAGCCATTTTCTCACGGTTCTCGGTTCTCGAGTCTTCCCCACAACGCTGTGGGTTGCCTGATCCCCTTTCAGTAAATTCCTTCGCTGCTTAAGTAGCCACAATTGGTTTCAATTTGTTGTAACTAACAACCCAGACCAACACAAGGCCCACCTGAATGGAGATGCTTCCGGAGACTTGAATTTCTTCGTTCATGTTTGAACTCAGTTGTGCCTTCTGTTTCCGGTGGGCAGAATCCTGAGTTAGGGAGATTTCCAGGTCTCCTGCTTCAGCTGCCCACCCAGTGCCCAGATCCTCTGTACGGCACCCGCGGGTACCACGGGTACAACTCCAGTGACCAGCAGCTCACTTCTTTGTTAGGTGATTGATTGGACTCCGTTGTTAGGAGGTTTTTGGTATCCGTCACTTCTAGTTCTTTTCAATGGAAAACTGTTCTATTTCATATCATATTTAAGCTTTTTTATGCCTTTTGAAAGTGAAATAAATGTACTAAGTAAAAATGACTTCAGTGTTCGACACTGACGTGTGAGGCCATGTGGGACATCTCAGGGACAGTGAGCCTGCAACCCAGGTGAGGGAGCAGCGATCTGTGAGTCACAGTAATGGTTGAGTCATGGCTTCTCTGGGGAAAAAAGCGATGCAAAACAACTTGCAGAACAATGCAAACTAAGCACTGAGGGGCCCATAAACATTTGGTCAGAAGTGGCGTCAGAGCAAGGGAGAGGGTGAGGGAGAGAAACAGAGCAAGTAAGAGAGATGAGACCAGGGTGAAGAACGGAGAAAAGCCAGGGATGAAATAAAAATCATCTGGCAAATGACCTGGCCTTGCCTGGCTGGTGTGGCTCAGTGGTTGAGCATCGACCCATGCACCAAGAGGTCGCTGGTTCAATTCCCGGTCAGGGCACGTGCCCAGGTTGTGGGCCTGATCCCCAGTAGGGGGCATGCAGGTGGTGGCCAATCGATGTTCTCTCTCATTGATGTTTCCATCTCTCTCTCTAAACAATAAAGAAAAAAAAAGACCTGGCCTTTTGGACAGACTTTTAAAAATGGCTTCATCAACATATGTATCAGGGCAGTCCTCAATCAGAAGCCACTGGGGGAGGGAGGGGACGTGTGCTCAGAAAGTGGTATGATTAGAGCCACCAGGGCGGAAGGGTGAGAGAGTATTAGGAAGACACGGGTGTTTGGCAGGGCCAAGGGTCTTTGGACGGCCAAGGAGAACAGGAGGCGAAAAGGCGGTGGAGTCTGGTAAAGCCGGGGCCTGGGGACAGGAGAATTGGATCTGTGTAGTGATCAGAGCTCCAGGGTGTAGGAGAGGGAGGTGTGACAGCAAGGGAGCTGGCGCGTGAACAGAGAGGAACACGAACAGCCAGATGAACGAAGATGGAGAAGGAGCCCCTGGAGAAGCAGGGTTAAGGGTGTGGGTGAGAGCGGTTTGGAGAGGGGAGGAGGGCTCAGCAGCCACTCGGATAAATATCTGAGGTGCAGAAAGGAGGCTGTGTGAGACAGGGCGGCGGGGAAGAGTATAGATAAAACACATGCTGAGGCAGCGAGTTGAGAGCGAGCACACAAAACAAGTATTATCTTCTCAATAATAAATGAACCTTAGAGGTCTTTAGGCTATCCAGAACACCTGAGTTAAATGTTCTTGGCTGACGCCGTGACTTCCCCTGGAAGGAAAGCCAGAAAAAACGCTGGCCCAACGCTGCAGAAGGTGGTGAGGGAGTTTTATAAAGAGAAGAAAGGGCAGAGTGATCTGAGACCTAGATTCACATCTAGGACTCAGGAGTCCTGGGTTCTGGCTCCAGCTCCTCTGGGGCTGTGCTAGTGGTGCGGCCTCGCCAGGCTCATGCAGCTGGGATTTCATGTCATTTTGGGAACAGAGAAGGTAATGTTACTTTTGTTAGCAGAGGCACCACTGGCCAGAAACTAAAAGAATGTAGTGTGTGTGTGGGGGTGTGTGTGTGGGGGGGATGTTAAGGTAATCAAATAATCCACAGTAATTTCCAATGGCCCTTGGAATGCATCATGACATTCTCTTTTGAAAAGGGATGAATTATGATCTGAGAATTTATTTCTCACCAAACCAGGAAACTTCGGGGAAAATTCAACTAAGAAGGGGTTTTCTGGCCCATTCTCTGTGAACTCGATGATTAGCTATCCAGGAATTTAGCAGCTGAAGAGGAGTTATCCAGAGATTGATTGATTGATTGATTGATCTTTATCCTTACTCGAGGACATTTTTCCATTTTTTTGTTTAGATAGAGCAAGAGGGAGAAAGAGGGAGAGAGAGAGAGAGAGAGAGAGAGAGAGAGAGAAAGAGAGAGAGAAGCATCAACATGAAAGGGACACATTGAGTGGCTGCCTCCTGTATGACCCAACCAGGGCCGGGGAAAAACTGCAACCGAGATACGTGCCCTTAGTGGGAACCAAACCCAGGTCTGTCTGGACCGCAGGTCGACACTCTAACTGCTGAGCCAAACTGGCCAGGGCCCAGGGCATTATTTAAAGAGAGTTAGGGGCAGGTGACAGTAGTATTAGTTTTCAAATTTTATTTTGGGTCTTTATGAGTAGCTAGTGTGATAAATATATGTATTTTCTTTTCTTCTTCTTTTTATCTTTAGAGTGGGAGGGAGGGAGAGAGAGAGAAACATCAATGTGTCTCTCTCACATTGACTGGTTGTCTCCTGCATGACCCCGACCAGGGCTGGGACCAAACGGAACTGCAACCGAGGTACGTGCCCTTGACCGGAATGGAACCTGGGACTCTCTGGTCCGAGGGCGGATGCTCCAACTGCTGAGCCAAACCTGCCAGGATTATATATATTTTTTCTAAAGTTTGCATTTCTCTCTCTGCGCTTTCTTGCGGCTTGAGTTGGTGTCTCTACTGAATGCAAACCAGAGTGATAAACCAGACGAAGTGGTGAGAGAGCCTGCTGCTGTTCAGACGTGGGGGTCTCCAGGACCTGGTGACTGGGCTGAAGTTTGTTTCTGGCCTACCAGGATCTAGATCTAAGGCAAAACGTGAGTTTACTCAAAAAAGTGTTAGATACCTGCCCAGCCGGTGTGGCTCCGTGGGTTGAGTGTCAATCCATGCACCAAGAGGTAGCCAGTTTGATTCCTGGTCAGGGCACATTCCTGGTCAGGGTTGCAGGGTCAGTCCCCAGTGTGTGTGTGTACAGGAGGCAGCTGATAGATGATGTTTCTCCCTCATCTATGTTTCTACCTCCTTCTCCCTTCCTCTCTCTCTAAAAACAAACGAACAAAAAGTCAATAAAAAATATTTAAAAAAATTGCTAGACACCTATGTGGGCTACATGGGATGACTTGCCTCTTAGAACTGAGGGCTAAACACACTTTCCCCTTTTTCTTCCCTCTTCAGTCTCAATTTTTTTTTTTTATCATCCTCACCCGAGGACATTTTTCCATTTTTTGTTCAGGTAGAGTGGGAGGGAGAGAGGGGAACAGAGAGAGAGAGAAACATCGACGTGAAAGGGACACATCGAGTGGTCGCCACCCGCACGACCAACCAGGGCCGGGGACAAACTGCAACCGAGGTACGCGCCCTTAGCGGGAACCGAACCCGGGTCTCTCCGGACCGCAGGCCGATGCTCTAACCGCTGAGCCAAACCGGCCAGGGCAATTTTTATCACATCTTTCTTCCGGGAGTCGTTAAAGAACTTCCATCCAGAAGGCTTTCCCAGAGCTCTGCTGCGCGGTCTGCCGGCGAGAAAGGAGCGGGGCAGTGGGAAACGCAGTTGAGAAGAGATCAGGCACAAGGAGCCGAGGGAGAGCAGACCGACCCTGAAGCGTGGAGTTGGGGCTGACATGGGTAAAAATCCCAATTCCCAGGTCCCACCTGGAGCAGGGCCTCGGACACTGTCAACGCGACGACTTAGGTGGGTAAACCAGTGTGACCCAGTGAGCTGGTTCTTATCGATGAGGGAGCTGAGGCTTACTGAGGGCAACCGCGTAGGACACATGGCGAATTCGGGGCGGGAATGGCCCAGAACCCAGGGTCCTGCCTCTGACCACGGCAGGCCTTCCCTTGAAGTGCGTCGTGTGACACCCTCGTTCCCTGTGGCCTGGTCTTAAAGAAACACTGATGTCCACATACTTGCCAGGGTAATCCCTGTCTTCTTTTTCCTTTGCCTCCTCCCGACTCAGCCCTGCTTTTTCTGGATGTCCTGGACTACCATGCACATCAACTTGTTTTTCTCAGTATCTGTGCAAGTCTAGAGACATGAAACTCAAAGATTGCCTCATCACAAGGCTGCCTTACCAGAGATCTGTATCTTGTTTATTTACTGAGAGGACAGATACATTTGAAATCCTCGCATCGCTCTGGAGTAGGTGGAGGGAGGAGGCTGCTGCTTCTCGGCAGCTGTGGCCAATGTCCCAGGTCCCAGGCCAGCTCAGGGCAGACAGTGAAATTCAGGTCTGTGGCAGGGGTGGAGCCAGACTCAGAACAGGACAGCACCTTCCCCTTCATCAGTCATCCAGTCGGGCCCTCCCAAGTGGTGGCCAGATTGCTTGAAAGAGACTCAAACAGAAGGCACTTTGCAAGCCTCTAACAGGCGTTTTACAGCAAGATATGACTCTCCTCCCCAGCGGAACTTTTGGGGCATCTTTGTAGGCAAGGAAGTGTGACTTTCATGGCAAGGAAGCAAGTTAACTTTATTTGGTGATTTACCTTTCTGTAACCAAGCACTATGCCTTGGCACGCTAAGGGACGGCTTCCCTGGCCTCACAGTCCAGAACCGTGTTTGCCTCCATTCTCGCCAGGGTGCGAGGGGTCCAAGTGTTCCCTGGGGTTGGTCCAATGTCAGGCAATGACCAACTCAGTTCAGTTTCTCTCCTCCCCGCTACCATTCTGGATATTCCTTCCATGGGGCTGAACGGACCGTGACCTCTGGGCATCGGTTGGCCCTGAGCCGGCCAGTTACTCGGTGCCAGGCCTTCCTGAAACCATTAAGGCAGCCTCGGTCTGATATTTTACATGGATCCCATTAGACTTGACATCATGGCCAAGGAAGTAGTTCATCTGGTACATGGAAGAGAAAATGACTCATCGCACGCACCTCCCAGGTATCCGACGCAAGGCTCTGCCCACTGGTGGAGAAGCAGAGACTGATGCTCTGGCGCACGTGCTGGGCGTCTTTGGAAGGAAGGAACACTAGGAGCTGAGGAAGGCTCTGGGGGTGAAGAGTGTATATCATGTTGAAAAGCAGACTGTTTCCTGGGTACGCATGTCGACGTGGGAGAAGCCCACACCACATGTGGATGGAGAGACGTGCCGACTCCAGACGCCCACACGCTGCGTAGGACCCAGCTGAGCATCCAGCACACAGCCTCTGCCTCTGCGGGGACAGTTCCCAGTGTGCCAGGGAGAGGAGGGCTGTCAACTGCCTTTGCCACTTGTTTCAAACTCACAAGCCATAGTCCACCCCAGAAAGCCCTGGAGTTTGGTGACGATTCGCAGGCATCTGTGAGCTGTGGTCCCCACAGGAAAGCTGTCATTAAAGCGGCAACAGAAGCGTCCCTTCCCAACTTCGAGGCTTGAACCTATGGCCCAGGATGCTTTTGATGGTTGTAAAACCAGAAGGAAAATGGGAAAGGTCCAATTGAAAAGCTCGAGTATGTTCTACTGAGTGCATGTGTGTGTGTGTGCGCGCGCCTTCCAGAGAGTGGGCTCCGAGAGAGACTTGCGCAGTTCATTCCAACATAAACAGGAACAAGAGGTAATGGCTTCATTCAGTAGAAAATTAGCAGCATCCTTTTGCATTCTCCGGGGTCCTCATCAGGCAGCCTCTCCCGTAGTGGGAGGGGTGTGCCTGGTCAGCACAGCTATAACTCGTCCATCATGGCCAGCAAACCATCCCCCTTGCTGGCGCTCCACCTTGGCTGGTCCGTGACTTCAAACTCCTCCATGATCCGAGCCAGCTCTTGGTTCCTTTGCTGGTCCTGTTAGAGCAAAGAGATGCAGTCGGTATTTGATTTTCATACCCCCACTGTGATGCATTTCAGCTCCTCACCTGTTTGTCAAATAGGGACCATATACATATTGATTAGCGAGGAGAAGGCAGGGCCCTTGAAGGTCAAAGTTATTACAAGATGAGGAGGGGAATAGGATTTGGCTTGTGGAATCCCCTGCACGCACCTGAATAGCTTGTATGTTGACAACTTCGTGGGATAACTCGTCTGGCCTGGTTAGCGCTGCTTGTCTGCATGAGATGGTAGAAATATGGGTCAAAGGTTAGAGTTTTCTCCCTGCCAATGTGGCAAATTGGCACTTGATAATTTAGCAACCTGTTTTTTCTGTCTCATTTCTGCCATTTCTCTTCAGCTTTGTACCCCCATGTCTAACCAATGCCCCCCACACTGCAGAGAGTCACATCCTTTTACGTCTCTGTGCCTTTGCACACATTAAACTCTGCCAAGAATGTTTTCCCCCTTCCTCTGCTTGGCAAACTCCAAGACCCAGCTCAGATGCCAGCTCTTTCAATCTGCCAGTGCAAGTAATCACTGTGTCCTTTATTAGCGCATTAATGACCTGACACTGAAATAACTTATGTTCATTCTCCTACTACGCGGGGAGCTCCTGAGGGCAGGCTCTAGGTCATATGCTCCATCTTTGTGTTCCCAGCACTTACCATAGTACCTGTCACACAGAGGTGCAAAGAGAAGTTAGTTCAATGGATAGGGAAATAGAAGGTGCCCCCCCCCCATATTTTGTTATGAAGATCACATGAGATAATAAATGCAAAAGTGCTCTGTAAACTATAAAGCACTATATAAATCTCAGTGAATTACTAATGCTATTGGTTTTGGGGGAGGCTGTCTAATCTCAAAGATATCATTTTTTGACCTCCCTCCTGTGGTTTCTTTTCTTTCTTTTTCATATGTTTTTACTGATTTTTTTTTTTAGAGAGAGAGGAAGGGAGAGAGAGATAGAAACATCGATGTGAGAGAGCAACATTGATCGACTGCCTCCTGCATGCCCCCACTGGGGATTGAGTCTGCAACCCTGGCATGTGCCCTGACCAGGAATTAAACTGGGACCTCTCAGTCCATGGGACAAGGCTCAATCCACAACGAATCCAGAAAGTCCGGACTATTTAACACTGGTGGATTCTTTTTTTTTATCCTCAGCCGAGGACATCTTTCCATTTTTTGTTCAGATAGAGTGGGAGGGGGAAAGAGAGAGAGAGAGAAACATCGACGTGAAAGGGACACATTGAATGGCTGCCACCCGGACGACCCAACCAGGGCCGGGGACAAACTACAACCGAGGCACGTGCCCTTAGCGGGAACCGAACCCAGGTCTCTCTGGACCGCAGGCCGATGCTCTAACCGCTGAGCCAAACTGGCCAGGGCTGGTGGATTCTTCTTTAACTGGGTTATTGAATGTTCTGGTATGTCATTTTGTGGTCTTTACATCTGAATTTATAAATATTGCTGGTTTATAATGGCCACTTTTTTGGTCTAGCACACTTAGGATTTTTATACACGTTTTTAAAGAAACATTTTAAACATACTCCTCCTCTTCATCAGTGGTAAAGAGATTCAACCGGAATCCTGGCTCAGGGCCACTGAGTTTCTTAATTTCCATTCCTCCCATCAGCTTCGCCAAGAAATTCAGCTCTTCTTTAGCAAGAGGGTTTGGAGCAATGCTTTGCTGCAGAAAAAAATGTCATGATTTTTAGCCACATGAAAGTGATCATACTTCCTGCTGAGACCCAGAGACCCAGGGTGGTAATATAAAACAAGGCAAAGCAATAATTTTAAATTATTTCTGGGAAGAACTGGGTGCAAATAAAGCATAGAAAAACAGGCTTAACCGAAAGAGAGAACCTGCGTCAGAAGCAGAAGGACTCTAGCAGGGCAGCAAAGCAGAGATTTTCACACGTTCAAGATGAGTGGAAGGCCCCAGGGATCCCCGCTGTCCTCAAACTACCTTCCTCCTTGAAGGAGAAGAACATTGCTTCCTTCCTCTTCAGTCAGCTTGGTTCCCTTCCCTCCAACTGAAGGCTCCAGGTCCAAGGGCATTCATTCCATAGGAGCTACCACACTGCCCTCTGGTGGTGGCCATCGCCAACACACCCAGAATCCATTCACTCCTCTCAGTCTCGCCCGCTTGAACCTCCTCCCCTTCCAACATGGCTCTCTAACCCAGCCTTCCCCTCCTCTGCTCTTCCATCACTGTGCCGCCAGTAATCTAAAATACAGTTCTCACCTCTCTTTTCCCTTGCTTGCAATAAACCCCTCTGCCTCCTACCTGGAGGACAAAGTCCACATTGTTTAAGCCCTTTCCTAATCAGGCCCCAGTGTTTCTGTACAGCCAATCTCTGGCTACCTGCCTCAGCTGGGCCTTGATCTAGTCATGTGAGAGAGACCTGCCTCCCTGCTTCCCCCAAACACTCTGCTCTCCTGCCCCTCGGTGCCTTTACTCAAACTGTCACCTTGGTCTGCACGCTCACTTCGCCTTCTCAACAACTCCACTTGAATGTCACCTCCTCTGAAAAGGCTTCCCGATCACCGTGCCCTGCCCCCAGCCCACTGGACAGAGCACGTGTTCTTCTGCACAGGCCTTTGTTCAGAATACCCAGTGAGCTCTGCTTCCCCCGTGTTCGTTATTTGTTTCTGTCTCTGTCTTCCCAGAGTACCAGACACCCCTTCAGGATGAGACCACACCTGGCACCCAGCCCATAGAAGTAGTTCAGTGAGTGTTTGCTGAATAACTGAGTATTCATGATTTGGCCTGTAGCTAGCTGGTGGCTAGTACAGTGCAATTGGTAAAGATGCATTCAGAGAACCTAAAACCATTTTGAACTTAGCTATCATTACATAGGGAAGCAGTGAAAAGGGATGTTTTAATGGTCAGGACACACACGGGTGCTGGAGTCAGCAACCATGAACCTAATGGCACAGGTATAATGTTAATTTCACATGGCCTGCTGTGTGGTTCCCACTTAATTATGGTGATTGAGCCAAGCCTAAAATTACCTAATTAGTCAGATCACTGGAGGTCTCCATGGGAAACTACAATTAAAAACCTTTGTACTTAAAGGCTGAATCAAGAAGATTGCAAACAATGAGGGAAATGTTGGCTAGCTTTGAAATCTAGAGTTCCCACCATTTTTCCACATCTGGGCTCTGTATCTAGAAATAAGCTCAAGAGATAAGTATGGGAGGCAGAGGCTCACCTGTGTCTGTGAAGTTAAGTTCTTTGATGTTCCAGATGTATGGGTTTCCACAGGCCGGTTCACACTGTACCTGGTTGTCAACAGAAAACTATGAAAACATTGTCCAGCCCTTTACACTGACTTCCTTCGAACCCCTCAATCTAGTTCACAGCTTTTATTTTGAGATGTTTAAAAGCACCCAGAGCCCTGGCCGGTTTGGCTCAGCGGTTAGAGCGTCGGCCTGCGGTCCGGAGAGACCTGGGTTCGGTTCCCGCTAAGGGCATGTACCTCGGTTGCAGTTTGTCCCCGGCCCTGGTTGGTCGTGCGGGTGGCAGCCACTCGATGTGTCCCTTTCACATCGATGTTTCTCTCTCTCTCTCTCCCTCCTGCTCTATCTGAACAAAGAATGAAAAAGTGTCCTTGGGTGAGGATAAAAAAATAAATAAATAAAAATAAAAGCACCCAGAAAGGTGCTGGGAGTAAAGACTATAACTAAGTGCTTGTCAATTGCTCAAATGTCACTTCTTCTAGAAGAAAAATACCTGGGAAGCTGTGTGTCAGTGCCTCGCCTTTCTGCATGTCCACGGCCACTTTAAATGATCTTTTAAACCTGTAGAATTACCTTATGTTTGGAAATCTTAGGTGCCCTTCGAAAGTGGCAGGGCTGCCCGGCTTGTGTGGCTCAGTGGTTGAGCATCAACCCATGCACCAAGAGGTCATCGGTTTGATTCTGGTCCAGGGCACATGCCCAGGTTGTGGACCAAATCCCCAGTGTGGAGAGTGCAGGAGGCGGCCAGTCGATGTTTCTATCTCTCTCCCTTTCCCTTCCTCTCTCTCTAAAATCAATGAAGAAGAAGAAAAAAAAGAAGTTGCAGGGCTGCACGCATTGTGTCTGAGGTGAAATCACTCCAATTGTCAGCTGGATTTAAATGAAGTGACTCCCCCCGCCCCCGGATTTGAATCCATTTGGGAGGGAGAACCTGCTTACATGTTAGTTCCCAGTTTCAGGACTCGGTCTCCATAAACTTCAAAAGAACCTTCCTTTGGTGCGGTGACGAAGTTTCCACCGTGCTGGAATTCCTCCCTCCTCACTTCGTCGCCTTTGTTGTTGAACATTCTGCAATACAAGGAATGACGTAATGGAATGTTCCCAAACTCGGGTAGCCCTGGAGGCGTCTTTATTCTTTGTACTATGGGACAAAAAGGAATTCATGTCTTCTTTCAAGATAAAGGTGCCAATTGTGGTAATAATAATGGCACAATGACATGTATTGAGTGCATGCTCTGTGCCGGGTGCTATGTAAGCACTGGAGAGCATAATTCTCGTCTTCATCCTCAGGTCTGGGAAAACAAATGATGAGCCCACTTCCTCGCTGAGGAAATGAGAGCCGGAGAACTGGGTGGTTTGCTGTGTCTGCTAAGTGGCAGAGCTGGGATTAGAACCCGACCTCCTAACTGCTGTACTTTGCTAAAGAAAGGAAGTGCCCACCCAGCTGCATTCTGTGCGGTGGCCCACATTCTGGTTTCCCGGGACCCCAAACACCGGTCTGACAATTATTGTTGAGAATTCACCTGATGAGTCCAGGAACTTCAGTTCCCCAGGGAACAGGCCCAGACACTGGCAACACAAAGCGACCATTAGAATTCTGAACTTTGTCCTTTAGAAATATGGACACCTGGAAAAAAAAATACACTTACTGTCATTTTTTTTCTGGGCATATGTTCATAGACATAAGCACTGTGAGGATGGAAAGTGTGCAATGCGTTGGGAATGCTACCTAGTGAGTTTATAACAGTGAGCGAACACCTGCAGAGTTATCGTGTTTTCACCAACAGAACTTCTTTTGAGCCTCAGCAAACCTCCTATGTGAGGTCTATTATACCCCGTTTTAAAGATGAGAAAGCTGAGGGTCACTGAATAAAGTGACTTGCCCAGAGAGATTCAACACCAGGCTGACTCCAAATTCCACACCCATCCCTTGGTTCCCTGCTAACTTTCCATATAGCTGCACGGCTTGGGCTGTTAGAACCTCGTTATTCCGTGTTACAGAGGAGGAATCAACAGCGCAGAGGTTAAGACAGCAGAGGTCAAGGCCAGCCAGCTCACAGGGGCAGAGCTGAGGACTCAAACCCACCCTGGGTTTCTGCCTCTGGAGCATGAACTCTTAGCCACCTGCTGGACTGGTGAGAAGGGGCGGGAGTAGGTGCATCCAGATGGCAGTTGTCTGAGGTCTTCTATGTGACTGAAAACACCATACATGCTTATTTCTACTCCCGGGTTTGTGCACTCTGTATTGAGGTCTTGGTTAGACTAATCCCATAAATATTGTAGCAGTTAATCAGTTTTGTTGGATCTTAGCTTCATCACCTGTGAAATGAGATGAACTTGAAAGTCTCTTCAAACTCTAAGATTCTACAAGATGGTATTTTTTTTTTTTTTATCCTCACCTGAGGACATTTTTTCACTTTTTGTACAGACAGAGTGGGAGGGAGAGAGAGGAACACAGAGAAAGAAACATCGATGTGAAAGGGACACATCAGGTGGCTGCCACCTGCATGACCAACCAGGGCTGGAGACAAACTGCAACCGAGGTACGCGCCCTTAGTGGAAACCGAACCCGGGTCTCTCTGGACCGCAGGCTGATGCTCTAACCGCTGAGCCAAAACGGCCAGGGCCAAGATTGTATTTGTAATATCATCAAGGATATCATGTGCCAGGCTGTGAAAATACAAAGTGACAAGAATTTGTAAGCTACCAGTTTAGCCTTTTGACGGCAGACTTGTCTAGGGTCCATCTCAGTCGGGCCACTCCTCAGCTCCTGGTTTTTGGTAAGTTACATCCTTTTCTTGTGCATCAATTTTCTTTTTGGTAAATGGGGGGTAATGATAGTACCTATTCAATGGGTTAATGTGACAAACCAGATAATGGACAAAAAGCATTTATCACAGAGGCTGACACATAATAAGTGCTCAGTAAATTACGATACTCTTAGGACTGCAGCTAACTGTTGATAGGACAAGCATAAACTGGGGGAAATGACATTGTAAAGCAGGAAATGCTGATTGGCTGATGCGTGTTCATCCACTGAGGAGGATGACTGCAGGTGTGGAGGTGGCGAGGGGTGACTGGGTTTGGAGCTGGGCCTGGAGGAAGAAGGTGGTGTGAAGACACTACAGAAACAGAGATAGGCAGACACAAAGCATGTTTTGTAGGGAATGTGTAAACTGGTTTGCTCAGAGGGTTTGGCTGAATGACCTTGAAGGGATTTTTAACCTTGAGATTCTGTGAACTTGAGATTCTGCGGCCAAGGGATGTGAATACAGGCATGGAGAAAGAAAATTTGGACAGTTGGGAACACACACACACACACACACACACACGCCAGACGTTTTATTAGCCTAATTCTAATAACTTACAAACTTAAGTGTGTGTTTGTGTCTGACCTGAGAGTCTGCCCTTGGCTGGACAGGACCGTTGGGTCTGTCTGCTTGCCTAGACCCTCTGATGGCCCTTAGCTACAGATGTGACTCTCCCATGCCCATTTTCTCTCGATCCATCCTTTTTTAACCCAGGGGATCTCATCTACTCACAAACACCAGTCTTCACCTTGTGCTTATGGCCCCCAGATCTCCAGCTCCCATTTAGCCTTGACCCTGCCCAGCTGACCCATCGATCCATTGTGTATTAAGACACGTTCACCTATCGGTTTCATGGAATGCCCCTCAACTCACCCTGTTCAGAACAAGCCTCATCATTTGTTTTCCCAGACCTGATCCTCCTCTGATATTCCCAATCTCAGCGAATGACACCGCCGGGTCACTGAATCAGCCATCGGAGTTCCCCGGCCCACCACCTTCCCATGTCTGTTCAGTCGCCAAGCCCTGCCGACTCACTCCTGGTATCTGGCCCCTCCTCCACCCTGCTCCCTAGGGCTGACCCTCATCATCTCCTGCCCAGCCACTGCAGGAGCCTCCTAACTGGTCTCCCTGCCTCCCCTCGCACTTGTTTGGATCCACCCTCCAGTCTGCCGCTAAATGAACTCTTCTAAATGTACATCTGAATGTCCCTCTTTCGCTTCAGTGGCTCTCTGCTGCCTGCCAGATAATATCCAGCTGCCCCCTGATCTTCTCTGCAGCACGTTCCTCCTTGAATCCCATGCTTCAGCCACACTCAACTGCCTGCAGCATATTCAACTGCCCATTTGATAGCGCTACTTGCACGCCTAAGAGGCACTGCAGTTGCTCAGGACAAAAGCTTAGTAGTTGCTCTTCATTCTTCTTTCCCTCATTCCCCTCATCTGATCTGTTAGTAAGTCTTATTCATCTTGCCCTGAAGGTATGTCCCAAATGTGAACACGTTTCTCTGTCTTTGCTGGTAGCACCTAATGCAAGTACTTTCATTTTTTACCTGATTTCTGCAATAGTTTCCCAACTGCTGTCCTGCCTTTACCTGATCTCACATAGTTCATCTTCCAGTACACAAATCAGATGACCCTATAACGCTTCAAATCTTTTCTTTACTCTTAGAATAGACTCCTTACTAGGGTCCAAAGTGAAGTCAACTGGTTCGTACCAGTTTCTCTATAACTGGTATCTTCCATGCCGAGCCAGTGCCCGTGTGGCACAACTTGTAAATGTGGAGTCACTCCTGCCTTGACATGCTTCGTTCACACTGGCTTTCTCTTCGTCCAAGGAACGCTTTATGCTTTTCCCGTCCGAGGGCCTTCGAACTAGCTGTCACCTCCGTTTAGATGCCCTTCCCTGAGATCTGTTAGTTACATTCTCCACCGAAACGCCTGTCCTCAGAAAGGCTGTAATCGACTCTCTCATCGAAGGGTATGCTATCCAGTACAGTAACTAGTAGTCAAGTGTGGCTATTTAAATTTAAATTCAATTAAAATTTCAGTTTCTCTGTCACACCAGCCATGTTTCAAGCGCTCAACAGCCACACGTGGCGAGCGGCTGTCACGCTGCACAGCACGGCGCAGGACGTTTCCGTCACAGCAGAAGGCTCTGTCGGACGTGCTGGTCTGGTGCCATCCCGCCTAGTCGTCCTCTACATCTGTATCTTACTCTGCCGTCTTCCCGAAAGTTATCAGAACCAGAGCATGGCTGATGTGTCCTCTGCCTCTTCCTACTAGCAGGGAACCTCCTCAAGGCAGGGCCCCCTGTTCACTAACATGGGAGTGTGTCTCCAACACTGAACACAGTGCCTGGCATAGAGCAGGCACTCAGCAGATATTTCTTAGGCTAGTTTCCCAGGGATGAAACACGTCCAAGTGGAGTGGATAGTGGAGTGGTGCAAGGAACCGTCTATGAGGAGGTGAAGATGGAGTGATGTTTTCCAACACCTGAGACGAGGGAGAGAACGCGAGGACAGTGCACGATGGAGGAGCGCGTGAGTGGAAGTGAGAGGACAGGACAGGGCGGGGACCTGAGGGACCACCCTTTAGGAGGCATCTCTGGAGGAGCTCTGGGAGGCTGAAAGGGGAAACCGAGAAGGCTGTAAGTGACTGCTCGGATCCCAGACGGAATTGGCCTTTGGGCAGTCTCTCGGGCTTGGTCCGGAGAGCAGTCAGGCCCTTGACTGCGTTAAGAGCGCTTCAGGTGTTTTGTGATATCACAGAAAGCTTTGGATAGCACGCGAGGAGTTTTGGTTAACAATGAGCAAGGAAATGAAATGTTTTTCTTCATTTAGTTAACTGGTTTTGTTAGCAAATCTAAAAACTATCAAGACTGTGTTGCAAACAGAGAAAATCTGTAAAAGCAATCACAAATCGCAGCCGAGCAGAAATACCACTAGAGACCGGACTTGGAAAACCAGCCACATGCTACAGATCAGTGCTGGGCACTGCCAGGAGGTGGGGCCCTCTCTCTCCTGATGAACATTCTGATGGTTTATTGCCCATTTAGCAATTAAAGCTTAATATATTTTGTGGTTTAATATATTTTGATGATTTTGTTATAGAATTATTATTAGAAGGGTCTTTTCATTATAATGAATTTTATTGTGTTGGACTTGAGAAATTATTAAGGCTATTTATGTTACTACGATTCATAAAATAACATCCAAATATGCACAGTTTTGATAACATGATGTGTGTATATCTATATTTATCTATCTATCTACCTACCTACCTACCTACCTACCTATATATATATTTTTTTTGTTGTTTGTTTGTTTGTTTTAAATTCTCACGGAGGATATTTTTCCAGTTTTTTTTTTTTTAGATCGGGTGGGAGGGAGGGAGAGAGAGGGAGAGAAGGAAACAGAGGGAAACATGGATGTGAGAGAGATAAACCAACTAGCTGCCTCCTGCACAACCCAAACCAGGGCTGGGGACAGACTGCAACCAAGGTATGAGCCCTTGACCAGAATCAAACCCGTGACTCATTGGTCCATGGGCCGACGCTCTAACTGCTGAGCCAAACTGACCAGAGCTTTTCATCTCATTTATCTTTAGGTAGAGTGGGAGGAAGGGGGAAGAAGGGGGGGAGAGAGAGAGAGAGAGAGAGAGAGAGAGAGAGAGAGAGAAACATCGATGTGAGAGAGACACACTGACTGGCTGCCTCCTGCACAACCCTGACCAGGGCTGGGGATCCAACTGCAACCCAGGTACATGACCTTGACCAGAATCGAACTCATGACTCTTCAGTCTGTGGGCCGGTGCTCTAACCGCTGAGCCAAACCAGCCAGGGCTAGTTCTTTTTTTGAATTTTATTTTGTGGACATGTCACACAGACATATGCACAAAATTCAGAAGGTTTGTAGGTACAGTGGAACCTACGTCTGTCTGTGCCCCTGTCCTCCACGCAGCTTCCCATGCTCAAGAACAACCGCTGTGGCGTTTCTGGCTCACCCTTCCAGAAGCATTCTATACTACACAGACGCTGCATCAGTGAGTCCTCCCAACAAAATCTAAATGGTTATCGTCATCGTTTTGAAGAAGCTAAGGCTCGGAAGAAGTAATTTGCCCAAGGTCATGGAGCTGTGCTGACTCACACATGAGAGGGGCAGACTCCAGAGCCCTGGCTCATTTCGCCACATCGCCCATCTTTCCCTGATCACTGTGTTAAATTATGGGAGGAGCAAAGTCTTGTCCAAGAGAGACAGTCCCCAATTCAGAAGCTCAGAAATATGTTTTTAAAAGTTAGGGTGTACAGCAAGGCTATCATTCAAAATAGAAGGTCAATAAAGAGCTTCCCAGACAAAAAAAGGCTAAGGGAATACATTAGCACCAAACCAGCACTGCAATAAGTGTTAAAAGGACTGCTGCAATTAGTAGAATAAATAGGAAGAAAAATATAACCACACTAAACAAAAATGGCAATAAATAAGTACATACCTTAAACGTAAATGGACTGAATGCTCCGATAAAAAGACGCAGAGTAGCTGACTGGATAAGAAAGCGGGACTCATCTATATGTTGTTTACAAGAGACCCACCTCATAACAAAAGACTCACATAGGTTGAAAGTCAAGGGATGGAAAAAAATCTTCCAAGCAAACGGAAAGGAAAAAAAAGTTGGGGTAGCAATACTCATATCTGATAAAATAGATTTCAAAATGAAGGCCATAACTAGAGACAAAGAAGGCCACTACATAATATTGAAAGGATCTATCCAACAGGAAGATATAACCTTAATAAACATATATGCACCCAATATAGGAGCACCAAAATATATTAAAAATCTTCTGGAGGACTTCAAAGGAGAAATCAACAGCAATACAATCATAGCAGGGGACTTCAACACCCCACTGACATCACTGGATAGATCCTCTAGACAAAAAATTAGCAAGGAAACAGAGACTCTAAATGAAGCACTAGACCAAATGGATTTGATAGATATCTACAGAGAATTATACCCCAAAACTACAGAATTCACATTCTTCTCAAGTGCACATGGGACATTCTCAAAGATAGACCACATATTAGGACACAAACTAAGTTTCTACAAGTTCAAGAAGATTGAAATCATATCAAGCATCTTCTCAGATCACAATGGCATAAAACTAGAGATCAATTGCAATAAGAACATGCAAAGACATTTGAACACATGGAGGCTAAATAGCATGTTATTGAACAATGAATGGGTTACTGAGGAGATCAAGGAAGAAAATAAAAACTTCCTGGAAACAAATGAAAATGAACACACAACAACACAAAATCTATGGGATGCAGAGAAAGCAGTTCTGAGAGGGAAGTTCATAGCACTAAGGCCTACCTCAAGAAACAAGAAAAATCTCTAATAGACTAACCTCACAACTTAAAGAACTAGAAAGCAAACAAAAAGAAAACCCCAGAGCAAGTAGAAGGAAGGAAATAGTAAAGATCAGAGCAGAAATAAATGACATAGAAACCAAAAAAACAATTCAAAGGATCAACAAAACAAAGAGCTGGTTTTTCAAAAAGATAAACAAGATTGATGGACCCTTAGCTAGACTCACCAAGAAACAAAGAGAGAACCCAAATACACAAAATCAGAAATGAAAGAGAAGTAACAACTGACACCACAGAAATACAAAAGATCGTTAACAACTACTATGAACAATTATATGGCAACAAATTCGACAATCTAAGCGAAATGAACAAATTTCTAGAAACACATAGTCTCCCAAAACTGGACCGGGAAGAGATAGAAAACTTGAATAGACCAATAACAACTAAGGAAATTGAAGAGGTAATCAAGACTCTCCCAGCAAACAAAAGCCCAGGCCGGGTTGGCTTCATGGGGGAGTTTTACCGAACATTCACCTCAAACTATTTAAAAAAATTCAAGAAGAAGGACGATTTCCAAACTCTTTTTATGAGGCCAGCACAATTCTAATTCCAAAACCAGAAAAAAACACTACAGAGAAAGAAAACTACAGGCCAATATCCCTGATGAACATAGATGGCAAAATCCTGAACAAAATACTAGCAAATCTGATCTAGCAATACATCAAAAAAATTATTCACCATGACCAAGTGGGATTCATCCCAGGGATGCAAGGCTGGTATAATATTCACAAATCAATGAATGTGATTCACCACATAAATAAAATGAAGAATAAAAACCACATGATCATATCAATAGATGCTGAAAATCCCTTCAACAAAATACAGCATCCATTTCTGATAAAAACGCTCAGCAATGTGGGAATAGAAGGATCATATCTCGACATAATAAAGGCCATGTATGAAAGACCTACAGCCAACATCATACTCAATGGGCAGAAACTAAAAGCATTTCCCTTAAGAACAGGAACAAGACAGGGATGCCCACTTTTGCCACTCTTATTTAAATAGTACTGGAAGTCTTAGCCACAGCAATCAGACATGAAGTAAAAATAAAAGGGATCGAAATTGGAAAGGAGGAAGTGAAACTCATTATTTGCAGATGACATGATATTATACATAGAAAACCCTAAAGACTCCATCAAAAATCTACTAGACTTAATAAATGAATTTGGCAAAGTAACAGGATACAAAATTAATGTCAAGAAATCGATGGCATTCTTACACACCAATGATGAACTCACAGAAAGAGAAACTGAAAAAACAATCCCATTTACCATCATGGCAAAAAAATTAAGATACCTAGGAATAAACTTAACCAAAGAAGTAAAGGACCTATTTGCAGAAAACTACAAGACATTGAAAAAAGAAATAGAGGAAGATATAAAAAAGTGGAAGCACATACCTTGTTCATGGATTGGAAGAATTAACATCATTAAAATGTCCATATTACCCAAAGCAATCTACAGATTCAAGGCAATTCCCATCAAAATACCAATGACGTATTTTACAGAACTAGAACAAATACTTCAAAAGTTCATATGGAGCCAAAAAAGACCCCAAATAGCCACAGCAATCTTGAAAAAGGAGGACAAAGTAGGTTGGATCACAATACCAGATATCAGGTTATACTACAAAGTGACTGTAACAAAACAGCCTGGTACTGGCACAAGAACCAGTGGAACAGAACAGAGAACCCAGAAATGGACCCAAGACATTATGCTCAATTAATATTTGACAAAGGTGGCAAGAGCATACAGTGGAGTAAAGACAGCCTCTTTAATAAACGGTGTTGGGAAAATTGGACAGCTACATGCCAAAAAAATGAAACTAGACCATCAACTTGCACCAAACGCAAAAATAAACTCAAAATGGATAAAAGACTAAATGTGACCCGTGAATCCATAAAAATCCTAGAAGAAAATGTAGGCAACAAAATTTCGGACATCATACGCAGTAGAATTTTCACTGATACATCACCTAAGGCAACAGAAACAAAGGAAAAAATGAACACATGGGACTACATCAAACTAGAAAACCTCTGCACAGCAAAAGAAATAACCATCAAAATGGAAAGGCAACCCACTGTATGGGAGAACATAATTGCCAATGATACATCAGATAAGGGGTTAATTTCAAACATACATAGAGTACTCATACAACTCAACAAAAGGAAGACAAAGAACCCAATTAAAAAATGGGCAGAGGAACTGAATAGACACCTCTCCAAACAGGACATACAAATGGCCAAGAGACATATGAAGAAATGCTCAACAACACTAATCATCAGAGAGATGCAAATTAAAACAACAATGAGGTATCACCTCACACCTGTGAGAAAGGCTGATATCAACAAATCATCAAACAACAAGTGTTGGTGAGGGTGTGGAGAAAAGGGGACTCTAGTACACTGCTGGTGGGAATGCAGACTGGTGCAGCCACTATGGAAAACACTATGGTGTTACCTCAAAAAATTTAAAATTGAATTGCCATTTGACCCAGTGATCCCACTTCTAGGAATATACCCTAAGAAGCCTAAAACACCAATGAGAAAGAATATATGTACCCCCATGTTCATAGCAGCACTATTTACAATAGCTAAGATCTGGAAACAGCCCAAGTGTCCATCAGTAGACGAATGGATAAAAAAGCATGGTACATATACACAATGGAGTACTACGCAGCTGTAAGAAAGAAAGATCTCTTATCCTTTGAGACGACATGGAAGGACCTGGAAAGTATTATCCTAAGCGAAACAAGCCAAGAAGAAAAAGACAAATACCACATGATGTCACTTATTTGTGGAATATAATGAATATAATAGTCTGAGGAATAGAGTAGACCCAGAGACGTGGAAGTAGGGTACAGACTGACAATCCCAGAAGAGGGGGTGGTGGGGAGAGGGAAGAGATAAACCACAGAACTTATATGCATGTACGCATAACCGATGGATGTGGACAACAAAGCTGGGTACGGGGTTGGGGGGATGGGGAGGAGGGTGTCAATGGGGAAAAAAAAGGAGAAACATCTGTAACAAAAATAAAATTAAAAATAAATAAATAATATCACAGGGTGTAGAACTGTCTTGAGCAGACACAGCAGGAGGAGGCAGTGTCCACTGGGAGGCCATAGTCAGCAAGGAGTACGAGGGCCTGAGCGAGGCTGGTGGCCACAGGCACCGAAGAGGGCGTGGCACTGAAAAGGCGGGCTCTGGGGGCCTGAGAAGCAGTCAGGTGAAGATCAGAGGAGGGGAAGCATCGGCAGCTCTGGTTCTGAGCCAGGTGAGTGAAGGAAGTTGAGGCAGGACTTGAATTTAGAGATTAGTTTAGGTACAGACATTAACCTGTAGGCACCGGTGGGCATCCTCATGGAATTTCAGGTGATGATGGTCCAGATGGCAGGGCTGAGACAGGGGAGGGCAGAGGTTAGACTCGGGAGTGCCAGATGAAAGAGCTGGAAATGGGGGAGGGAAGCAACTCCTAAAGAGCAGGGGGTGGGCAGAGGCAGAGGGAGAAGGTTTGGAGACAGGAAGAGGGAGAGGAAGGAGCGAGAGGCACAGAGATGGATGAGGTAAGGGCAGGTCAGGATGATATGGTGCCACAAAAGTCCAGGAGAGGCAAGGGCTTCATGGAGGAGAAGGTGGTCTCCCAGCAGCATCAGGTACTGGAGAGGTCAAGGAGGCTAACTGCAACTGAGACCAGGCTGGTAGCCTTAAAAGCACATTTTCTCTGGAGAAGGGAAGAAACCATGTTTTAAAAAACCACATAAGGCCCGGCTGGTGTGGCTCAGTGGTTGAGCGTCAACCCATGCATGCACCAAGAGGTCGCCAGTTTGATTCCCAGTCAGGGCGCATGCCCAGGTTGTGGGCCTGATCCCCAGTAGGGGGCATGCAGGAGGTGGCCAATTGATGTTCTCTCATCAATGTTTCTATCTCTCTCCCCTGCTCCTTCATCTCTCTCTCTCTAAAATCAATACAGAAAAAAAAAAAGAAACATAAGGTAACTGGGAAGGAGTGGCAATATCATTGTCTTCCTTGATCTATTTAAAAACTGCTGAGATTTGGTCCTGGCCAGTTTGTCTCAGTGGTTAGAGCGTTGGCCTGTAGACCAGAGTCGTGGATTTGATTCCCGTCAATGGCACGTACCTTGGTTGAGTTTCGGTCCCTGGCCCTGGTCGGGGTCATGTGGGAGGCAGCCAGTCGATGTGTCTCTCTCATGTCGATGTTTCTCTCTCTGCCTCTGCCCCTCCCCCTCCCACGCTATCTGAAGATAAAAGGAAAACATATCCTGAGATGAAGATTAAAAAAACAAAACAAACAAACAACAAAATTGCTGAAACTTGTTATCGTCGGGAAGTAGATCATCGTGGAGCCAAACACAGAGGGCACCACTAACTGGGCAGTCCCGGCCCTCGTCTGCCTGGCGGCTTGGCACCGGTTCCCCAGGACAGCAGTGGCAGGTGCTCCTGGAGTGCCCGTTCACTCACCCGGATGTGCAGGTCCTGGAAGAAGGCGAGGAGCGTCTGCCGGATCAGCTGGAACTGCCCCGCAGAGAGACCCCCATATACCTGCCCGAGGCAAAGCAGCAAGAAGCAGTCCACTTTCAGAAGGGAGATGAGAAGTGCAGACAGGTGGGGGAGGCGGGGCTCAGGGGGGGAGCGATAGCAAGGAGGGGACTCAGCTGCTGGGGCAAGAGGGGCAGCGGGAGAGCCAGCACTGCTCCCTCACAGACCCCCTATGCCACACCCGAGCAGGGGCACACCACCTCTCGCGTCCCCCACAGACCCAAACCCTCTTTCCAAAAAGGAGAAAGTGGCTGGCTCTGTGTCATTGTTTTCCCAATTTTGACGGCAACAGTTAAGAGGTCATAAGATAATGCCTCTTGTATTACCAAAATAGATACCCGGAGATTTTTAGGATTTTTCTGGGAGAGGGGCAGGCTTTGCCATTCCTCATCCTGTTCTCTCTGTCACAGAATCTTCCTGTTCTTAACAGAGGATCGAGAACAAGTATTGGGGCTGACAGGTGATTAAACTGATGGTATCTTACTTCAATAAGCCGCCGGAAAGTCTCATCCACTAGATTCAGGAGGGCTGGGTTGTCTTGGATGAATCCCTTGATGGCATCTAAATGATTGAAAGTGACCAGCAACACATCCTTGGGACGGGGACACAGCAACACTTGATATTTCAAAGCCATAGTCATCAGGTCATAGAGCTGCCAACCCATACACAAACAAAATAAATGGGATCATTAAAGCAGATGTTAGAACCTCCAAATAATGAAGCAGCAAAGCATTTACTGAAAATCAGTACTGGGTATAGCATACAACTCAGGTGACATAGCAGTTATCCCTCAAACCAAGGCACTTTTCAGAGTAAAAGGGGGGCGGATATTAATAATTAAGCCAGGACAACAGGGTTAGACCAGGACATTCCTGGGCAAATCAGGATTTCTGGTCAGCTTATTGCTAGTGGGACATGTTCAAAACAATACTGGCAGCTGTGGGGCCCTGGACCGGGTGCTGGAGTCAGAGAGCAACAACCCAAAATCAAGCCCTCCATTGCCACTGACTAGTTGAATGATCCTGGCCAAGTCTTCTCATCTCTCTGAGCTTGAGTTTTTTTATTTTTTATCCTCACCCGAGGACATTTTCCCATTTTTTGTTCAGGTAGAGTGGGAGGGAGGGAGGGGAGGGAGGGAGAGACAGAGAGAGAGAGAGAGAGAGAGAGAAACATTGATGTGAAAGGGACACATCGAGTGGCTGCCACCCACACGACCCAACCAGGGCCGGGGACAAACTGCAAACGAGGTACATGCCCTAAGCGGGGACCAAACCCAGGTCTCTCTGGACGGCAGGCTGACGCTCTAACCGCTGAGCCAAATCGGCCAGGGCTGAGCTTGAGTTTTCTTGTCCGTAGAAAACAGTCTCAAATGCAGCTAAAGAAGGGCTCAGAGGAAATTTACAGCAGTGGATGCCTACATTTCTGCAATCAATACCTAACCTTTCACATTAAGAAACTAGAAAAAGAAGGTCAAACTAAATTCAAACTAAGGAGAAGGAAGGAAAATAAGCTTAGAGCAGAAATCAATGAATTGAAGATTTGAAAAACAGTAGATAAAAATCAATGAAACCAGCCCAGCTGGTGTGGCTCAGTGGATTGAGTGTCGTCCAATGGACTCAAAGGTCCAGGTTTGATTCCTGGTCAGGTTCAATGCTCAGGTTTCAGGCTCGATCTCCACTGTGGGGAGTACAGGAGGCAGCCAATCGATGTTTCTCCCTCACATCAATGTTGCTATCTCTCTCTCCCTTCCTCTCTCTCTAAAAAAAAATCAGTAAAAACATTAAAAAAAATCAATGAAACCAAATACTGGTTCTTTGAAAAGATCAACAAACCTTTAGCTAGACAACTGACAATTATTTACTTAGACTGACCAAGAAAATAAGAGAGAAAACCAAAATTACTAAAATCAGAAATGAAACAGACGATATTACTACTGACTGATGGAAATAGTCTCCAATTATATAGTAGTGATGGTTAAACAACATAGTCTCCAATTACATAGTAGTGATGGTTAAACAACATGATGAATATACTAAAAACCAATGAATTGTACACTAAAAAATGGTATATTTGTCCGGCTGGTGTGGCTCAGTGGTTAAGCATCGACCCATGCACCAAGAGGTCACTGGTTTGATTTCCGGTCAGGACACATGCCTGGGGTGTGGGCCAGATCCCCAGTGGGGGGTATGCAGGAGATGGCCAATCGATGTTCTCTCTCATCGATGTTTCTATCTCTCTCTCATGCTCACTTCCTTTCTCTCTAAAATCAATAAAGGAAAAAAAATTTTTTTAAATGGTAAATTTTATGTTATGTGAATTAGGCCTTTATTTGAAAATTACAAAAAGATACTACAAAACTAGCTGTGGAAAAGACGTTAAAGAATAAAGGGATTTTGCTCTGGCCAGTTTGGCTCAGCGGTTAGAGCATCGGCCTGCAGTCCAGAGAGACCGCGGGTTCAGTTCCCACTAAGGGCACCTACCTTGGTTGCAGTTTGTCCCTGGCCCTGGTTGGGTCATATGGGTGGCAACCACTTGATATGTCCCTTTCATGTCAATATTTCTCTCTCTCTCTCTCCCTCCCACTCTATCTGAACAAAAAAATGGAAAAATGTCCTCGGATGAGGATTAAAAAAAAAAAAGGATAAAGGGACTTTGCCCTGGCTGGTCCGGCTCAGCGGTTGGAGCATTGGCCTGCAGACCAGAGAGTCCTGGGTTTGATTCTCGTCAAGGGCATGTACCTCGGTTGCGTTTTGTCCCCAGTCCTGGTTGGGGTTGTGTGGGAGGCAACCAGTCGATGTGTCTCTCTTACATCAATGTTTCCCTCTCTTTCCCTCTCTCTCTTCCTCCCTCCCACTCTATCTGAACAAAAGTGGAAAAATATCCTTGGGTGAGGATTAAAAAAAATAAAATAAAATAAAATAAAATAAAGCGTTTTTGCCTTGGCCAGGTAGCTCAGATCATAAGGCATTTGCTAGAACTTTCTACATGATCCAATATCTCCAACATGCAGCTGAACATTTCGCTTAGAAAGTAGCATACAACAGGAGCCGTCTGGTGTGTGTCCCTGTGTAATACTAGAGGCACAGATTTGAGACTCTCTGCCATTGTCATCAAACATTAAGCACCTGCTGTATATAGGACACCATGTTAGGAATAAAGGATAAAAACAGGTATGAGATGAAGAAATAAAAGTTCAGAGTGGTTCAGTAAATGGAGTCTCCCAGTTATAACTAGTAAAGCTAAGACTGGAATCCAGGTTTTCTGGATTCTAAATTCTATGTCCTTTCTCTACAGAAACCTAAACCTTCTTTTTAAAAAATTTTTATCCTCACCTGAGGATAATTTTCTATTTACCTTCAGGTAGAGAGAGAGGGAGAGAAAGGGAGAGAGAGAAACATCGACGTGAGAGGGACACACCGACTGGCTGTCTCCCACACGACCCCGACCAGGGCCGGGGACGAACCATAACCGAGGTACATACCCTTGGCTGGAATTGAACCCGGGTGGTCCACGGGCCAACTCTCTACTGCTGAGCAAAACCAGCCAGGGCTTTTTTGTTTGTTTGTTTTAATGTGTTTTTAATGATTTTTTAGAGAGACAAAAACATTGATGTGAGAGAGAAACATCAACCGCTGCCTCCTGCATACCCCTTACTGGGGATCAATCCCGCAACCTGGGCATGTGCCCTAACTGGGAATCGAACCAGGACCTTTGAGTCCATGGGACTGAGCTCAATCCCACTGAACCACACCCACTAGGCATAAAAAACCCTACGCCCCCCCCCCCCCCTTTTTTTGGTATGTGCCCCTAGTGGGAACTGAACCCAGGGCTCTCTGGCCTACAGGCTGATGCTCCAACCACTGAGCCAAACCGGCCAGGGCAAACCTACACATTCTTAAAGGCAGAGGGAGCAGAGCACAAAAGGTAATTAACATTTAAAAAAATTTTTTCACCCAAGGTTATTTTTCTATTTATCTTCAGATAGAGTTGGAGGAGGGAGGGAGAGAGAAACATCTATGTGAGAGAGACACATCGACGGTCTCCCTGAGGTTTCCAGGGACCAGCAATAAGTGAACATCGATTTTGCATGCCTGGCACCCACTGTCAGTCCTCACGATTAAAAAAAATTCACACAATGGAGGAACTTGTAAAGGAATGATTATTATTGTTATTAAAAAATTAACTGAGCCCTGGCCAGTTTGGCTCAGTGGTTGACCGTCGGCCTGCGGACCAGAGAGTCCCGGGTTCGGTTCCCGCTAGGGGCACGTACCAGACACACACACAAAAAAGTCAACCAATGAATGCATAAATACACGGAACAGCAAATCAATGTTTCTCTCTCTCCTTTCCTCTCTCTCTAAAAACCAATCAATAAAAGCTTAAAAAAAAAAATGAACTGAAGTCCATACTTTATTCAGATTTCATTAGTTTTCCCTCATGTCCTATTTCTGTTCTGGGATTTTCACATCACATTGTCACGTCTCCTTGGGCTCCTGTGGGCTGTGACAGTTCTCTGACTTGTTCTTGGTGGCCTTGACAATTTTGAGTACTGGCCAGGTATTTTATAACATCACCTCTGAATGTTGTTAAATGTTTTTCTCATGATTAGACTCGAGTTGTGGGTTTTTGGGAGCAAGATCACAGAGGTAAAGTGCTCTCCTCATCACATCATATCAGGGTGCATACTACCAACATGACTCACCACTGTAGATGTTGACCTTAATCACCTGGGTGAAGTAGTGTCTGTCAGTGTCTCCACTGTATAGTTAACTGTCATTCCCCTCCTTTCCATCCTGTTCTCTTTGGAAGGAAGTTACTAAGTACAGCTCACACATAAGGAGTGGGGAGTTATGCTCTCCTTTCTTGAGGACAGAGTATCCAAATAAAGTATTTGGAGTTTTTCTGAATAGGAGGTTTGTCTATTATTTGCAATTTATTTATTTGGAATTATTATTATTAAAAAAAAAAAAAAAAGGCCCGGACCGGTTTGGCTCAGCGGTTAGAGTGTCGGCCTGCGGACCAGAGAGGCCCAGGTTTGGTTCCCACTAAGGGCATGTACCTCGGTTGCAGTTTGCCCTGGGTGGCAGCCAGTCGATGTGTCTCTCTCACATCGATGTTTCTCTCTCTCTCTTCTTCCACTCTATTTGAAGATAAATGCAAAAATGTACTCGGGTGAGGATTAAAAAAAAAGTACCCTGCCCTGGCTGGCGTGGCTCAGTTGGTTGAGCATCTTCCTGTGTGCTGAAAGGTTGCCCGTTTGAGTCCCAGTCAGGACACAGACAAGGCCATTTTTTTTTTTTAATCCTTACCCGAGACCATTTTTCCATTTTTTGTTCAGATAGAGTGGGAGTGAGAGAGAGTGAGAGAGAGAGAAACATCGACATGAAAGGGACACATCAAGTGGCTGCCACCCACACGACCAACCAGGGCCGGGGACAAACTGCAACTGAGGTACATGCCCTTAGCGGAAACCGAACCCGGGTCTCTCAGGACTGCAGGCCCATGCTCTAACCTCTGAGCCAAACTGGACAGGGCGACAAGGCCATTTTTTGGCAAGGCACCATTGCGTATGTCATCTCATGTGATTCCAGTCTACGATCATCCACAAAAGATACAAGAAGTGTAGTCAAGGGGATAGAAGCAACTGTCTGCTCACCTTATCCATGCTGGCCTGGTTCAGTCTCATAATGGAGGCATGAGCCAGGCGGTCATAGATAGTCCTCAGAGCCTTCTTGGTGTAGAGCTCTTGGGGTTTGAACAATTCCTCTATAAAGTTTTTATTGAACATGGTTAAGATGATGTCATGAAGAACTGTAGAGACAAGAGAGAACACAGCTAAGCAAGGTACTGGAGGAAGCTTTATTCCAGAGATGCTCTCTGAGTAAATGCGATGGAGGAGACAGGCCTATGCACAGTGGGGATGTAGATGTGCTTGGTGAGATCTGCCCCGAGAGAAACCGCACAGATGTTCCAACAGAAGGCAGGGTCCGGGTGCTTCAGGAGGCCAGCTCAGAGCGAACAGAAGTGTGACAATGTACAGGTTTGCTGTGCTTCAGAGGTTACAAACCATTCTCACATGCTTATTCCACTTGATGATAGTTTCTTCTTTCTTTAGAAATATTCCTAGAAACATGTCAGACTTGACCTCTTCCTTGGCATGAGAAATAGTATCACACTTTGTTTGTGTAGCAAATCTATAACATTTTTACTTAAAACGAAATTTTATAAAAATGGGACCAATAATGCTAATTGACCATTTCTGGCAAAACATTTTATGAAAATCAACATGTCGACCCACTGGTTAGAGATGAAAACATTTCTAATGTTTCTACAAGACATGTACGTCAGATCAGTACCATTTTAGAATGCCTTAATTTTTACATTTAATTTATAATATTGATATTACACTGTAGTGCTATGTCTCATACTATTATTCAGATAGAAAACTTTCATCTAGTGAGAATAAAAGGTCCTAAGGTGTGTGCAAACCAAAGCATCTATAGTTCTAGTTTTTCATTCACTCATTTTAGATATTTTTTTGCTACTCAAATATCACTAGTTGAGGGCTAGAAAAACCCTCTGGTACAAGAAATAAAAACAAGTATGGCTGAACACAGGTTATTCTTAATTAAACCATATATATTCCTGCCTAAAGGTGAGAGTATATGGGTGCTGAAATATACATTCATAGTAATTAAAATTTGAAAGAAAACTGGTTACTTAATTAGACCAAATCAATTATTAATCATGATTATCACTAAAGATACAGATTTCACTCTCTCTCCTTTTAAGTCATTGATAGGAGTACCTGAAGGCTCAGGTCAGCATTTTAAAGCATCTCAAAGAGCATTTTGTGTGTGGGGGGGTGGCAGGGGGAGCTCAGGACTGGTTGTATTTAAATCTTTATTTTTTATTTGTTTAATTTGAATTTTTTGAATTTATGGGGGTGACATTGGTTAATAAAATTATAAAAGTTTCAGTGTACAATTCTATATGTATTTAAATCTTAAATGGAAGGGCTACAGAGAGAAAGAGAGGGGAGAGGAGAGAGGGAGAAGGGGCCCCCCACCCTCTCGACAGAACTAACATCACTCCTCACAGAAGTGTTGAACTCACGCTTGACCTTTGGTTTATATTCTGGACCCCTTCCTGTTAGCGAGGAAGAGCCGAATCCATTACCAACACAGGGCATCCCTCACATCTGACAATTTCAACACACTGCAGCTTGCCCTTAATGTACACTAACATGTCTCCAGTGTGGACAGCTCGGAGAGGTCACTCTTCTGGGCTTGCCTCATGCATGGCCTTTTGCCTTTGACCTAAACAAGCAAGGACCTGTGGTAAACTGGGTTTTCTAACGTTTTTCTCACTGCAGCCTATATGAAATGCAGAATTTACAAGGAAGTAGGTACAACTCAAAAGCCACACAAAAGGCCTCCAAGGAGAGAGTCTGAATTTTTCACAGATTTCTGTAGGCCGTGGAGGAGTGCCAAAGAGGAAGAATTCAGGCTACAGAATCACATCGGCTCTGATTATGTCAATGCTTTCAAATAGCTGCCATTCACCTAGGCGCTGAGTCTTTTTCTCAGGTCTTTCAGCCCTTAGCAGGAACTAGGAAAAAAGCTCAGACCCAAATCAATCCGTTTTAAAAGAAAGAAAGTCACAAGGAGACTGTTAGCCACTCTGGCAAAGTAAAAAGCAAAACGAAGCCTTTCCCTCTGGGACGTGAATAAGCTATTCGTCACCGTGGCTCTTGCGCAAGGACATCCAGGAAGTCCACTGGCTGGAGACAGTGCAGCAGGCCCTGTCCCTGTGGGCAGAGCAGTGACCACAAATGCCCCCAAGAGAAAATGTACCCTGGGCCCCATCTCTATCATTCTTAGAAAGAATGAAGGGGCACACCTGAACACGCTACCTCCCACATGTTTCAGTGCACACTAGGCTGAGGCGGGCCAGCTAGGTACCAGACACGGAAGAAACAACCAGGGCACAGAGAGGAAGGAAATGTTGTCCTTACCCTGGAGCAGCAGCCCAGCTCGTGTTTAAGTTACACCTGAGAAATAGGTTTAACCACACCTGTAGGTCTATCTCAGTGTTAGTGTTCAGCACTCACTTGAGCTTTGCATAATTTCATGAGGCAGGACTGGACCAGGAGCCAGGTTTCATCAGGAAGAGACTTAGGCCAGGGAGCAAAGTGGTTTTTCACAAGTGCACAGTGAGTTTAGATTATGAAGTTAGTTTCTGCTCATTATTTCTGAATGCTTAAATTAAAATAAACGAGTGATTCAATTATGGCAAAAAGCCCTCAAAACCCACAATTCTCACCTGAAATTCTGCCATATGTCAAGAGGTGGGCCAGAAATTGCTCAGGAGAAGTGGCCAAAGATGGTTGTGAAATATAATAAAAGCATATTTGGGCTTTTCTTTTTTAAAATATGTTTTTATTGATGTTTTAGAGAGAGAGGAAGGGAGAGGGATAGAAACATTGATGTTAGACAGAAACATTGATTGGCTGCCTCCTGCACGCCCCCTACTGGGGATTGAGCCTGCAACCCAGGCATGTGCCCTGATGGGGGTCCAACAGGGAGTTCTCAGTCTTCCGGAGGATGTTCAATTCACTGAGCCACTCCAGCTGGGCATGGGCTTTTCTTTGAGCCTGGCCTGATGAAATAATTCTCTTGATGAAAGCAGTTGACTATTTACCAAACCTCTGTTGTAAATTTAATTGTTTATGAGAACATGCAATATGGAACTTAGGGTAAAAGAGAGAAGCTACTAATTCTGGATGAATACCAGGTTTCAAATCCTTACTACGTTCCAGGCCCTGGGCTTAGAACCTTCTATGCATTATCTCATCTAACCCCCCAAGACAACTCTGAATTATTATCCTTATTCTATCAAGGAGGAAAACCGAGTCTTAGAGAGGTTCAAATCCACGGTCACACAGCTAGTAGTGGAGTTGAAATTAGAATGGGGCTGTTTGATTCTACTGCCTGTGCTCTTCAATATTATATATGTTATCTCCTCAGCATACTTGGTGTGGTGAGAACATTTAAAATAATGAAGACGATGGCTGACGACATGCATAAACTGTACCCCAATGTCAAATGATGAGAGGTACTTGTGACACTTAAAGATGGGAAAGGCTAAGGTTTTACTTGGAGGAACTTTCCAGGTTTGCTGCTAGTTGTAGGTGGAGGGGAAACGGAAGATCTGGCATGATAGGGTCATACTGCATGCATGATATCATGCCTTCTGCCCATAATCCCGGCAGCCATGCAGTCACATGCTTCCATTTTCCTTGGTTGCTCAACTGGTATCTCTGTGTGCTAAGGAGAACAGTTTAAGGAAGGTCACTCATGTAGAACCACAATTCTTTGGTTGCACGATATGATCACAGAATTGCTTTAAGGACTACACAATAGGACAACCTACCCAGAAATGTAGCTACTGCCCCAGTTGTCCCCACAGAGCTTAGAACTGATGAAGAGAGAACAAAGTACCTCAGGTGCAGTATGGTCCTTGTGCCTACGTTTGCTTAGTTTTCATCTTACATGCTGTATTTACATAAAATATTCACATATATAACCAATGTCTTGGCTAAAGGGAAAATCATGCCTATTTTTTTACTCTAAAGTATTTAGAGTGGTCCCACGTTAAGCCCCACGGATAAAAGACTGAGTGAACCTGTGGATGCAGACTGAGTACATGCAGCCCAGAGATAGCATACCTCGTTTTCTGTCCACCTCTGTCCATTCATCTACATGAAGCATATAAAAAGAAAACACCAGTTCATGAAGCAAAAACATCATTTTCAAGGAGGCTTTAAAAATATAATTCCTATGATCTGGTCTATAGAACTTTATTTTGCACGTTTGCATCAACATCTAATGTGAACACTCTGCCTTCCATGTGAAACTTTTGAAAGGATGACAGATAAACAAGTTCAAAAAAAGCCCTAGAGGGGCTCTAGATCTTTTAGAAAGTGACCTAGGAGGAGAGGAAACTCAGAATAACCAGCTACCCCAGGGTTTGTCTTGAAAGGCTCAAGAAGTCATCTTCTCTAATGCTGCGAGAATACATATAATTCAAAATAAGGCTTTCAAAGAACATTGACTTCCACGAGGAAGAATGATTCCAAGAACAGGTAGATGAGGGAGTTCCTTTTTGTATAACCTGATTTTTTATTAATGTAAGATTTCTCTTTCTCGAGTACAGACAGTACTGCTCCAATGAGATGTCAAGTCGGGAGATGTCAAGAGGAAACCAAATAAGGAACAATGTAACTGGCTTGAGAAATCTGTAACAATTAGGGCCCTTTCTCTACCGTTTATTAGTTATGTAATTTCAAGCAATTTGTTTAACCTCAGTTTCTTCTTCTGTAAAATGGGGATCATTAACTGAACCTTCCTCATAAGGTTGTTGTGGGGATGAAATATGAAACATCAGGCACTTAGCTGGCTCCTCTTCTAGTTCTGCTTTCTCTACTGAAGGACAGTGGACACTACTCATAAAGGATAAAAAATGACTTTTTTTCCTTTCCTTATTTTTTTGGGAGAGTTCAATCTAGGAAAAAAACAAAAAAAACCTTCCAGATAAACAGAGTTGTACACACACACCCACATTTAAAAAACATTTAGTAATTAATGGGCCCCCTTGGAAACATCTACCACTACACTGTTTCAAAGGTGATTTCTGTAGTTATAATAAAAAATGTGTCTTCAATGCACAATACCAATAGCCCCTAAGAGACCAGTCTGGAAGCACAGTCGGTGCTGAACTCTAACTGGCTGCAAAGGATTCCCATTGCAAGGTCAGACTCCTTGGGGAAAAGTCACGGTCTCTCTCCCCCCCGAGAGCCACAGGTGGTTGGAGAGAAAACACTGGGGAAGCAGCACCGCGAGTCATGCCTTCTTAAAGCAGACACTGGCTTCCGTAGCAAAATGGCCATGTCTTCTATCTTGTTGTGGCATTTACTTACAGGCAGTCTTGCCTAATAGGCTCATGGGAATTCAGAAAGGTGGAACTGCCACCCTCTTGAAGGTGTGTTTGGGAACAGTGGTGTTCGAGGGGCTCACCTACTCTAAGGGACAGTGACCACTGGCTGCTGACGAAATGGAGCGGGCAAATGCATGCCCAGGGGTGGGAGGCATTCCCACAGGCAATGAAGCTCAGCTCCAGCAGAGGTCTCTGCAGTGCTGTGTGCTCCTGGCCCCTTTCCACTTGAGGATCCAGAAGGTAAATAAATGATGTCCTGTTCCTCTATCATTTTTCCAGATGACTTGCTTGTGATATCCCACTTTAGTTATATTTTGAGTGAGAGGCATGCCCAAGACTATCCTGTTTAATTGGAACTACAAACAAACAAACAAACAAACAAACACAAAAACAGAACCTCACCACCATTTGGTTGCTCAGTACTACACTCTGATCTCCATTTATTAGAAAAATCAATGACTGGCCCTATGCCTCAGTTTCCCCTTCTGTAAAATGAGGAATGCAAATGAAATCTAATAGGGTCTTATGAGTATTTGTTTTTTTCTTATCCTCACCCGAGGACATTTTCCCATTTTTTGTTCAGATAGAGTGGGAGGGAGAGAGAGGAATAGAGAGAGAGAGAGAGAAACATCGAGGTGAAAGGTACACCATCGAGTAGCTGCCACCCGCACGACCCAACCAGGGTGGGGGACAAACTGCAACCAAGGTACATGCCCTTAGCGGGAACCAAACCCGGGTCTCTCTGGACCACAGGTCGATGCTCTAACCGCTGAGCCAAACCGACCAGGGCTCTTATGAGTATTTTTAAGAGGACAGGACTGAGACAAAGGCAGGTTTTATTATTCTCACTATTGCTTAAAACGCGGGACCACATTCAATATGCAACACTGAGAAGTTGCTCCATAGAGAGAGCACTTCCTTTCTGCTGAATGCTCAACCAGAGGCTGCATTGTGGGGGAAAACTGCACTATCTACTGGCCTTGGAGCAGGATGGCCTCCAGGAGACCAATTAGTTGTGTAAGATAATGAAAACATCTAGAAGAAATATGGTTTTCATTCACAGCTTCACCGAAGACTAGTTTACTGTGTCTGGTGTTTTACAGGTCTCTGTGCACAGGCATTTGTCACAGTGGCTCCTGCTTTCTGCAGCTACACTAACTCCAAATGGTGGCACAGATTAGTGTTTCTCAAATTTGAATCCCACACTGTCTGCTTTTTCACTCTGTCGTCTACAAGTCCCCATCAGCCAACTATGGTACTTTCTGTCATTTCTTTTACCAGTGGGTATATTAGATATTCAAAAAAAATTTTTTTTTTCTTTATTGAATTTTAGAGAGAGAGGAAGGGGGAGGGAGAGAGAGAGATAAAAATATCATCGAGAGAGAACATTGATTGGCCACCTCCTATATGCCCCCCACTGGGGATTTGGCCCACCTGGGCATGTGCCCTTACTGGGAATTGAACTGGCGACCTCTTGGTGCATGGGTCAACACTCAACCACTGAGCCACACTGGCTGGGCTATTAGATATTTTTTTCAAACCTCTCCCTCTCCTTCTGACCTTCCAACCCCCACAGAGATTCTGGCACAGTAACCCCCAGGTATGGAAGTATAGTGCAATGGTTAAGGACATACTGCCGAAGAGTATGAGCTCTATAGCCTGATGACCTCGGTTCCAATTCTTTACTCTTCCTCTTACCAGCTATGTAACCCTGGGCAAATTAGCCTTAGTTTCCCCATCTGTAAAATGGGGATAGTAGTATTATCTACATGATAGGATCATTTTGGGAGTTAAGGTATTCAGGGCAGTCCTTGGTTCATGGTAAGTGCTTAATAAATGTTTATTGTTGTCATTAAGAAGATATGCCCTGGCCGGTTTGGCTCAGTGGTTAGAGCGTCAGCCTGTGGACCAGAGAGCCTGGGTTCGGTTCCTGCTAAGGGTGCGTAGCTTGGTTAAGTTTGTTCCCACCCCCGTTGGGGTCAGGTGGGTGGCAACCAGTCGAAGTGTCTCTCTCTCTCTTCCCCCCTCTCTCCCTCCCGCTCTATCCGAAGATAAATGCAAAAAATGTCCTTGGGTGAGGATAAAAAAAAAAAAAAAAGGAAGATATGTATTCCAGTTTTAGAATCAGTTCTGGACGAGACTGATCAAAAGCACTACCTCCAGTGCATGCGCAGAGGGCTGGATCATGCTCCACCCAGCATCTCACATGTGATACTCATCCGAACTGTAGAAGGAATGAGTGTGTGAATGTGTATTACCAAAGATGGCTGACATTCCCTTAAGCTGTATCTAGCAAACCCTGAAGGACTACAGCTCCTGAAGACAAAGGAAGCCAGTCCCCTAGTATTCACAAGGTCTTGCCCAGATCTCCTTGTGAAAGACATCTGTTACAGGTTATGCTAAATGTTAAGTACATACATTATCTCATTCAATCCTTACAACTTTGTAATATGGTCTGAGTTATTATTTCCATTTTATGGAAAAAGAAAGAGGCTTATAGAGGTTACATTCTAAGGTCATACAACTAGTTAAATGGCAAAGCTGGAATTGGGACCCATATCTGTATGACTCCACAGAGCATGCTCTTAGCTGCTAATTTACACTGCCTTCTGAGATGCAGACTACCCATCCAAGAACTACCTGTCAGCTCACTAATGCCATTAGCCCAAATTAAATCATACAACATAGGCGCCAAGGAAAACAGAACCCTCTTGAGGAAGAAATGGCAACATCACATAAAACAGTGAATTTAGATAATCAATTCAACATTTACTGAACACCAATTTGTCCTGGTCTGGGTATACTAGGTGTGACAGTACAAAGATGAATAAGACAATCATGTGGGGGAGACCCATACACAGACAATTACAGGATAATATGGTCAGTGATAAGGCAGAGGCACCTATGGGTGCTATGGAGTATGTGCTGGCCCTATCCCCATGTGGGAAAAAGGAAAGAAATCTTCAGCTGAATAATGCAGAGCAAACAGGGAGTTACTAGCATGAAAATGGGAAGTTTGGTGTAGAATGGGGATTACTAGCATGGAAATAGGAATGAACATCTTTTAAATGGAGACCTACAAGCAGTGTGGTGTTAAGATACAAAGTAGGAGGCAGGCAAGCAGTGGTGGAAGGTGGGACTGCAGATGTGGACAGAAATCAGATCAGGAAGGGTCCTGAAATGTCCTGCCAAGGACTTGGCCTCCATTCAGACAGCAGTGAAAGCTGACAAAGGGTTTTAAGTAGCAGGGAGTATGGACAGATTTGCATTTTAGAAAGCTCACTGGCAGCACTGTACAGAATGAAAGGAGCGGGTATGCTATTGGGAGTTCCTTTTATCTCTTTATGAATGGACTTGGACTTAATCACATAGACCCAGTAGTGAATATCTGAGTATGCATGCTTAGCACTAACTGAGAATACAGATATCATTGGAGAGAATAAATGTTTTAATCAGTGGCCATGTCAGATACCTTTGTATCAACCTTTCTTCCTCTACCTTGGAATATATAATATTTAATCCCAGGAAAGTTGGTGAAAGCCGTTGTTGGTTGAGAAGAGAGGAAAAGAGGGAGAGAAAAAGGATGGCAGAGAGTTCTGGGTGGTCATTTCTCTGGGGATTAGATGAGGTATATACGGGAGACAGATTTTCCATTTTAGAAACTCATAATTCTTTCCACAATTGTATTCTTTTCCAACAATTGTGAAGGGAAAGAAGGGTACTTTTCTTATTTATCTATGTTATCTCAGGACCTCACCTTTCTAGCAATAGCTTCTGAAATTAGTGACACTGGCTTCCAGTTTATGAAGGGTGATACTACACAGAGGAATGGAGAATCAGAACCTGTTCCACGGGGGGAAAGAGGGCAGTTGGACTGGCAAAGAGTATGTCACGGGTGGTGGGCATCTGGGTCCCCTACATTTGGGAGGGACCGGTTGTCAAGAGAGATTGGGAAATCACCTCACCAATTTGAGGGGATGGGGTAGGGGGCATGAGGCACTGTAATAATATCCAATGAGGGTATTAAATCCCTCTGCTGTGAAAAGATCTTTTGGGGAATTTGACTCCTGAGGGGCTCTGACTAGATGGGGCTGTGGTCGTTGTGAAAAAGGTCCCTGGCTATATGAGCGCAGTGTTTAGGGGTGCTGGTCAGTCTGTAAGGGGACGCGCTGTGGGGCGTGGGGCTGGCTGTGCAGGCCGGGCGCTCTCACCTCTGCGGGCCTTGTCTCCCGGGATGTTCTGGGCCCGCAGCCGCTGGTCCAGGATGTAAAGCATCTCCCCGCCCAAGTTCAGGAAGAGCAGCGGCAGCGTCCGCACCGACATGATGCCCAAAGCGAGCAGAGCTGGCGCAGAGAACCGAGGCTGGGTAGCCAGAGACCAGGAGGCCCAATCACCGCGTCTTCGTAACCTAGTTGCTAGGGCAACGTAGGGGACGGCAAAAGGAGCCAATCAGCAGACCCTTTGTTGGGAGGCACCCGGGGGAGGACGCTTACTGGGCTGGGTGCCCGAGTCCTACGATGTGGATTGGTCCGAGCTGGAGGCGGGGCCGCCGCGGGCCCCAGGCCGGGGGCGCTGGTTTTGACTTTCCGGAGCCGCGGAAGGGCGAGGGCCGGGAAAGGGGGCAGGCGGCAGGGGCTGGCCACCAGAGCGCCGTTCCGCGACCACCCTCACCGAGCCCGGCCGCGCGCGCAGGTGCCGGAGAACGAGAAAAACCCCAGAGAAACTTGAGAGCAGTCCCCGAGCAGAGGGACCGGGGTCGGAGCCTCGGCTCTATTTCCTAGCTGTGTGCCTTTGCGCAGCGGAGCCTGGGCGCCCTTATATTTACATCGGACAGCCGGCTCACAGGGTTGCGGAGGAACCAATGTCATGTACTGTGCCACGAAACCACTGATAAAATGGCAACTGACTTTTCTTTTAGATGCAGGAAGGCTTGAATTACTTTCATTTCCTCCCTAAAAGCTACTTGGTTTCGTATTTCCTGAAGCAAACCAGGCCCGTTTGTCCAGGTCCTGGAGGATGTGTGCTGGGAACCCCGAAGCTACCCCCATCCAGCTGTCAAGCAGGCCTCCCATTCACGTCTCTGCTTTGAGGGCAGTGAACACACCCTTCACCCCATCTTGAGTTCCAGGATCACCTTGCCCTGCACCTGCTGCACATTTTTATGTTAATAAGCAATCATTTCTATAAATTTCAATATTTGTAAAAACTACTAATCACCTTTCCCTCCCGCCACTGAGACGTGAAACCTGAGCCTTGGTTCCCAACTCTTATCACCCTGGGTCCTATCGTGTCACCAAATTCTGCTTTTCTACCAAAATAATTCTATTTTCCTCTTCATTTCTTTTCTTTTCTTTTGGTATGTGCCCCTAGCAGGAACTGAACCCGGGACTCTGGTCCGCAGGCCAACACTCCAACCGCTGAGCCAAATGGGCCAGGGCTATTTTCCTCTTCATTTCTTTCTCTGTGTGCATTACTATAATCCTCCACATTACTGCTCTTTTCTCTCTACCTGCACTGGCTGCTAGGCTGAACTTTCCCGAAGACACCACTTTCAACCTCACATATCCCTTCAGTGGCTTCCTGCTGTCTGACAGATCTCTGTGACATGGTATCCAGGGCACTCCGCTGTCGCTACCTTTCTAGAGACATCTGTACTCCCCTGGCTTCACCCAGCAGCCAGCCAGCCACGCTTCCTCTGTGCTGCTGTGCCCAGCCTCACCTCCACTGAAACACCACCTGGATGATAGGGAGTTGTGTGTGTGTGAGGCGTTGAGAGTGTCCTCTGACGTGTGAGGGCAAGGACTCTGCCTCAGACAACCCTTGGATCCCAGGGCTGAATGAAAGAATGAATGAACTCCTCCTTCTCAGGCCACAAAGAGCCCCACCTTTTCTCCTATTATTCTTCAAGGCAGAAAGATAAAACTTTAACATTTATTGGTTTTCCTTGATTGCCTTTGGTCCAGCTTTGGAAGAACTTTCAGGGTTCATCTGGCCTTGTTTCCGGGCTGCTGCTGCTGCGGCCTTTAAGGCCCTTTTTTGTTTCTTCAGCTTTTGAGCCTCCTGGTAAACCTGAAGGGAGCAGGAAAAGACTTTGTAATCCTATGTAAATCTCTGATTGGGAGCAGATGGGCTGGGAATGACTCCCCCAGCTGGTCACCGCAGTGTTTTTCCATGGGGTTGGTGGCTTATAGCCACTGCAAGGCCTTGCGGCCAGTTCCATGCCTTCATCAGAAACAGACGACCCCTCCCTTCTGCTCTCTCCACCACTGTCCCAGAACGGGGCCAACCAAAGCAACAATTTGGACTCATACCCGAATGCACAGAGCCTTTTTGGTCACCAAGCGGCGGTGGGCTTTTCGGTAGTACAGAGGGGGAAAGGTGTACTCAATCCCTAGCTCCTTGCATATCTTCTCAAAGACACTGTAGTTGGTCTTACGGAGGTTTTTGAGCATCTTTTTCCTCTGGTCAATGCTCATCAGCAGATAGCGCTTGTGGGCTTTGTCCTGTAAGAGAGTCAGTGTCCCTTTTAGTATTATATAAATGAGTGGTGTATCACTTCACAGTAACAAAGGATAGTCATTTCATCATCTCACTGAACAATCTCAACAATCTCTCCCAACAATCTCATTCAAATATTAGCACAACTCTAGGTAGGTATTATTGTTATTTCCATTTTACAGATGGGAAAATAAAGGCTCAACGATGTTAACAGGTCTGTTGGTCTCACTCTGAATCGCACTACCCACTCAGTCTATCCATAGTTCAGCAAACTGTCAGCTGAAGTGGAGAGAACTTTCACTCTTCCTGGAGACTCCAACCCACAGCCAGGTGCTGCTCCATGAGAAAATTCTGCAGTGGGGCTGGTGTTCTACACTCCAGAACAAAACTCCGACTTCCAAGGAACAGGCTCAACCAGCACCAGAGAACACTGAGGTGCCAGCCTGGATATCTGTATTCACAACTGTGTGTTTATTAAAAAATACCAACAATTGCCTAATTATAGCCGCTTTGTACCCAACACTGTGCTGAGATATAGCATAATGGTTCAGAATATGGGTCCTGGAGTGAAACCACATAGTTTCAAGTCCTAGTACATAATTTTCTAGTGCTGTGCCTTGAGGAATAACTTAACCACTCCATGTCTAGACTATTCTTCTGTAAAATGGGATAAATGAGCTAGTGCATATAAAATATATAGGAAGAGGCCTGCACACTTTATTTGTATCATGTTGGCTGCTTTTATTATTTCATATAGTGTTTGCAATCCTGTCAGTAGGAACCATTATGATCCCCATTTTACAGATAGAACTGAGGCTCAGACATGTAAAGTAACTTTCTCAGAATCTCATAACTAGTTAAGTGGCAAAGGCAGAGCTAGGATTTGAACCCAGGGCAATCTGACCCCATTCATGCACTCAACACATATTTACTGAGCATCTACTATGTGCTAGACACTGTGAACATGCTCTAAAATTTGTGTTCTTGACCACTGGAAGGCTTTCATTTATCTATTGGAGGTGTGAAGAAAACATTTTTCCCACTGTAGTGGGGGGGTAGGCACTCTGGTGGTGTAGCTTCCTGGCATCTCAAGCTGCTGCTTTAGAACCAGAGCCCTTCACCTCTCAGACTCCTCTGCCCCGGCTGCTGGTGTTTAGCTGTGAGTGATGCTCAAGGTTTACCTTTCGATGTTTCTGTATGTGTTCTTCATAATTGCGGATCTTGACAGTCAAGGCGACAACTGAAACCACAAACCACAGAGGATGAGAGCTGTACAGCTCTCTGTAATTCCTGAAGGGCTCTAAATTTCAAGATCTCAAGACTTTGGATTACCTTTGCTTTAGAAAGCAAAGCCTAAAGGAAGCTCCTTACTCTTATAAAGGTATCATCTCCAAACCATAGAAAACAGCAGTCTTAATGGTAAAACTTTAGAGAATTCCTATTAAATTCAGGTATTAAGTCTAGGATGCATACTATCATGGTTAATGATTTGACATTGCCCTGGAGGTCCTGGCCAATGCAATAAGATCAAATTCCCAAACTGCCAAGGATCTGCTCCCTGCCTCTCCCCTTCCAGCTGCCACCCTTATCTCCGTTTTTACTAATGAGTTTTCAGAATTATCAACTCCCATTCATCTCCTAAAGCCCTAGAATATCCTTCCTCAGGTATCCTCTCGTTTGATTCCTGCCTATATTGCAAAAATGGGGGCAAAGACAAAAGCAGAAGGTGGTCCCAAGGAGAGGCTGTAACTGTGATAGGCCCTTCCTGCACACACACTGAGTTCTGGGAGCACTGAGACAGGGCAGTGGGAACTGTAGCTTTGATCACATGGCTCTTCGCACTACCTTAGGTCATAGTGGACAGAGACAGGGAGATGAACTTAGGCTCCTGAGGAACCTTGCTTGAGCTCACATAGAGGTATGAGGCAGGACCTGGGCACTGACTCCAGCATCACACCACTCAGGATACCCAGTCCAGTTTTCATTACCCATGGTTCTTCCTGTCTCTCCCTTTAATAAACCACATCTAATCCCTAGTGTACTTTCAGATGAGGGCCCTGGATCAAATACCAGCTAGCAGACTCTCCTGTACCCCCACACCCCAAGGGCCCCCTGACCAACTTCGAGCCTCCAGGGAGCTGGTGTCCTCAGGGTTTGCCACAATCTTGTTCATCAATAGCTCTTTCTTAATTTTTAGCTTCTCCTTCTGTTGAAGATAGAAAAAGAGAATCTGTGAAGTCTGCCACTCCATAAGATCTGGCCCCCATACCTCCAAGGCCATGGGCTGCAGTGACAGCAACTAGGCCATAAGGCTTAGGGCCTGACTTCATCCTACCAGGGCGTGGTCTCTGGCCAATCACATGGCTATTCATATCTAGGTGAGCCCAAGGCCAATGCTAGTGACCGGAGAAATGGCTTGTTGGATGAATGTCCCAGAAGCTTGCTCATTCATTCAGACATCAGATCTTTAGTGAGCACCTATTGTTTGTCAAGTGCTAGGGGTATAATGGGGGAACAAGACTATCCCCGTCCTTGAGATGCTCAGTCTTGAGGTATTCACAAGTAGACACAGAATGACATTGGTCTAAATGCTGTGATTGGAGATGCATGGGATGGGAGGTGTTACCAGGATAGAAGGGAGTCCCAGAGGAGAGGGCTGAGGAGGCCAAGGTTTGGCACAGGCCACTCACCTGGTTCGACATTTCCAAAGACAAGAGTCTTTTCACGACATCATCAACCCTGTGGAAAAATCACAGAAGTGAGAGACAGGTGTCAGGGTAGGGAGGAAAAGGGAAGCAATGCTGTTTTCGTTTTAGTTGGAAAAGCAAGGATGATTAAAAATTTCTTGTACAACAAATGAGTCTCTCTGGAAGTTGGGAGCCATTTCCCATGAATTAGAAGTCAGTATGCACCTGATTTTCTGGGCTGAGAACATGGAACGATGTGATAACTACAGAATATTGAAGCTTTCAGTTTGAGTGTCTGTCTTGGGCTTGTCACAGGGAGGGCGAAGGGAGGATTTCCATTTTAACTAGAACATGGTTCAATCTGTTTTGAGACACTTCAACTCTATAACCACTGTTTCTTTCTCAAGTCACACTGCACAGTGGGGGAGACAAGAGAGATTGCCTAGCTACCACGGTGCAGGACAGGGCTGAGAAGAAGGATCCTGGCCCAGGATTCAAACCCCAGTTCTCTCCCGTAGGAGCTGTGTGACATTGGGCAGCTTGATAATCTATAAAATGGGGATACTATGTCTTACCTCACAGGGATTTTAAGAGGATCTTCTACAAAGACCTGTGAGGCATGTTGCCTTCTTGTTATCTAATGGTATAGGGTCTTCACCCAGAGCCCAAAAAAGTAAGCAGTTGAGCTCCATAAGCTCCACCTGTCCCTGCTGCCACTCACCCTCACCATGCTTGGGCATCTCCAGTTCTCTGCCCCATTCTATAGTCAAGATAGAGCAGGCTAGGCCTCGAAGCCATGGTCTTCCCCCTCTCCTCGCCAATCCTCCCAGCGTCCCCTGCCTCACCAAATAAATTTCTTCCTGCTTACTTCTCAATTCCAGGGATGTTCTGGTAATCTTTGAGCAGTGTGGAAGGGGGTGGGTCATCTCCTCGGCTGGGCCGGACTGTTAAGTGGAAGGATGGAAAACACCCAGAGTCAACTCTCACTGCCCATCCTCCCAGACTTGACTCTTCTCACCAACTTTATCAGAGACATCCAGGGTCTCAAGCAAGGCACTGGATATCTCTGGGCTCAGTTTCTCCTCTGTGAACTCCCTAGGCACCTGCCTTGACATTTCACCCTGGGAGTAGATGGCCTTTCCCAAGACCCTGCACGGTGCCTTCACCTCTCACACTGTCTGGCTCTACAGTTATCAGATCCCCAATAGGATGGGTCCTCCTGTGGGCAGACTGAATTTGACTTTTTTTTTTTTTATCCTCACCTGAGGACATTCTTCCATTTTTTGTACAGATAGAGTGGGAGGGAGAGAGAGGAAGAGAGAGAGAGAGAAACATCGACATGAAAGGGACACATCGAGTGGCCGCCACCCGCACAACCAACCAGGGCCGGGGACAAACTGCAACCAAAGTACATGCCCTTAGCGGGAACCGAACCTGGGTCTCTCCGGACCGCAGGCCGATGCTCTAACCGCTGAGCCAAACCGGCCAGGGCTGAATTTGACTTTTTTTTTGAATCCTCCCCTTCCCCTCACCCCAGTCTGATCCAGAGACCAGCACAGAATAGGCACTCAACAAACAATTGCCTGCTGACTGCATGAATAAAATCAGGGGGTTGAGGAGGAATCCCTAGCTTTAGTACACTTGAAATATAAGCACCAAATACAGATCACAGGAAACCCTCAGCCCTGGTACGTGCATCCCTGTCTTTCCCTGGGGATGAAGGAGAGGCAGGGGAGAGAACAACGTGTCCTCTCCAGTCAGGCCCTACTCTGCGGCTATGCAAGTAACAGCAACGAATACAAACACGTACCACGGTTTATCGCACACAGTACTAAAGATGCTTTTCATGTGTTACCACTGACTCCTAACAACGATCCTCTCAAACAGACATTCTTACACTCATTTTAGAATGAGACTCGGGGAGAGGAAGTAACCTGCTCAGTGTCGCTCACCTAGCAGGAGAGATCTTTACCAATATGGCTTGGAAGGGGAAGCCATAGGCTCCAGGACCTCAGAAGGGCCGACACAAAGTGCTGTACATTAGGGAGGCCTGGGTGGCTCCCTCTGGCTAGCTCATTCCAGCTCCCCGGGCCCCGCATGCAGGCTTCAGGCTAAAGCTTTGTGACAGGTGGACATGGGGGTGGGACCGTCCACCTAGGACCTCTGGCCCACGCCATCTAGTGGCCAAACTAGCCCCCTCTGTCCTCTCGGCCACCCCAGGCCTTCTAGGGAGTTCCTCTCCCGCCCCAGTCCACCCGAGTCCCGCCCAAGAGCTCCTACCTGGTTTCTGGATGGCATATCCGCGGGCGCCCGGGAGGACGAGGCCTGTGCAAAAAGAGAGGGCTGAGGCCACCTCCATCCACAGTCCAGCCTCGCTCCTTCCCACGGCCCTTCCTCCGCGGTCTCTGCGCCTCTGCGCCCAGCCGCCGTCCGCTGCTCCTGCACCCCGCGGCTCCGCCACCCCGCCGCACTTCTCCCCATCGCCGCCCTCCCCTGCTACCCCGCCACCGCACCTCTCGCCCGTCCTCCTGCCGTGCCCCCCAGCCCCGCCGAGCCCTGCCCCGGCTCCTGCGGTCCCGCGGCTCGGTCCTCACCGCGGGGAGGCAGGCGAAGGCCCCGGCGGTCGGAGGGAAGCCGGGCGCGCCCCCCGCCCGGCAGCCCGAGGACTGGGACCGGGGTCCGAATGGAGCTCAGCGCCCTCCACGCCGCCCTCAGCATGGTGACTTCCGACCCAGCGGGCGCCGGCGGCCTCGCGGCGCAGACCCGGTTACGCGGGCGCCGCCGGCTGGCCCAGGCGCGACCAATCGAGCGCGGCCGCGAGGCCGGAGAGAGGAGGACCGAGCGGGTGGATGGGCAAGGCCGTGCCCCGCGAGGCAGCGGAGTTGGGTGGGCGGGGAGGTCCGGCCAGCGGTTCTCGGGCTGCGGGCTTGGTGGTTGCCTGGCCGCGTTGGCGGTGCGCGGGGCCGTGTGCATTCTGAGGTGCCACTTCCCCCGGGCATCTCGCCCTTCATCCCGTCTCCGTTCCTGACCTCGGCCCCGATTATTTTGGGGCTTCCGTGGGCTCTGTCGTAGCCCCCCCCCGCCCCCGCACCCAGTGTTTCCACGCCCCCGCCCCCAAGGCCAGGGTGAAGCCTGTAGGAGCTGCTGGGTTTCAGCCTCCTGTCTGGCAGCCGTGGAGCCTGTTGGTCAGGGTCGCTGACTTTGGAATCAGACAGCTCTGGGCCGGAATCCTAGTTCAGCCATTTACTCCCCGTGGATTCTGTGGGCAAGCCACTTAGCCCTTCCGGGCCCCAGGGGGCCATCCGTCAAATGAGCGTGATGATGACAGTATCCACCTTTTCGGTTGTTAGAGGATTAGCGGAGGCAGCCGTGTGCCAAGTTCCCGGTATGCAGTGAGCATTCAGAGTGTTGGCTGTGATGATATTTGTGAAACGTGGGATGAAGAACAAAGACAAATTGAAAGTAGGAAAAATAAAATTACAGAATTACTTGTAATTGCGAATTCTTTTTGCCCCTTTGAAATCCTTTTTGCCCCTTTTTAAGCTAAGTAACCTTGCCAGTTTTACAACCCAGGAATGTCTTTCTCTAGGACCTCGGAGCCATCTCTTTGAAATGCAATCGTTAAGGAAGACATTGCCCCTATCCAGTTTCTGCAGGAGGGTAGAAGCCTAACTTCAGCTGGTGCCTAGCTCCAAGTTGCAAACCTACCTCTTCTCATAAAGACACGAGAAATTTATTTTTCTGTTGGATAAATGCAATTAGCAAACACAGGTGACTACCCCATTTACCAGGTGAATTTAGAATGACCCTTGTGTGACGAAATGGTGCTGTCAAGTCCTCTTGCTTGAGAATTAGTGATTGTTTATCTTGAGAAAATGTATGCATTAAGTCATATCCACTTGGCTATATATAGTACGATTTCTTTCTGTCTTTGCAGCCCTTTGGCTAATGGCCTGTGATGCGCATCACATACTGGCTTAATGCTCATTCAGTAATAAAACTGTTTTCTTCCTTTTCTGTCCTTGTAGAGAGGTTTTTCTAGGTTGATGGGAGATTTTGTTTTCCCTAACAAAAGTTACTCTTTTCTGAGGTCTATATCCCCTATGTCCCACTCTGTGACTCTCTCCAGGTAACCCTGGCCACTGTGTCCCAGAGGTCAATTTTCTTTTTTCTTTTAATTTTTTTGCATTTATCTTTAGATAGAACGGGAGGGAGAAAAGGAGGAAGAGAGAGAGAGAGAGAGAAACATCCTACGTAAGAAAGACATTGACTGCTCTGGCCAGTTTGGCTCAGTGGTTAGAGTGTCAGCCTGTGGTCCAGAGGGACCCGGGTTCGGTTCCTACTAAGGGCACGTACCTCGGTTGTAGTTTGTCCCCAGCCCTGGTTGGGTCATGCGGTGGTAACCACTTGATGTGTCCCTTTCACGTCGATGTTTCTTTCTCTCTCTCTCCCTCCCACTCTATCTGAACAAAATATCAAAAAATGTCCTTGGGTGAGGATAAAAAAAAAGAGAGAGACATTGACTGGCTGCCACCCACATGACCATAACCGGGGCCGGGGACAAACTGCAACCGACGGACATGCCCCTAGCGGGAACCGAACTGGGACTCTGGTCCGGGGGGCCGATGCTCTAACCACTGAGAAAACCGGCCAGGGTACCAGGGGTCAATTTTCAAGTCTCCATCACTAGAGTGAGAGCACTGAGGCAAATCATTTTGAGGATGCACTGAGCCAAATCATTTTTGAGTCCCTGCTGTCAGCATAGGGTTTTGGTTGAATGAACGAACGAACGAATGAATGAATGAATGAATGAAAGAAAAATAAAACAACCAGTGATTCTGAGAGGTACAGCCCCCCGACTGCCAGGGCCCTGAAAAGAAAAAGAACAGAGACGCAGGCACACATACGAGTTTCTCAAAATGAAACCAAATCAAACCGAACCATAAACCAGTTTAAGAGACTGAAATGACAGGAAATAAGCACAAAAGGCACTCTAGTGGGCAGGCTGGATGAAGCAGTCTCTGACCTTTAAAGTGGGAGGCCCAGCCCACGGGTATTGAGAGCATGGGGGAGGGATGCTGGGGGCCTCAGACAGGGAGAAACTGGGAGCCTTTCTGCCTTTCCTTGGGCTTACTGACACTTGCTTCTTCTCTGGATGCCCCAGGCCTTTCAAGAGGCAGACCCAGCTGGGGCATCCCGGGAAGTCCTAGAAGTCCCGCAGCCCTTCCATCCCCTGGACCTGCAGCCCTTTCAGGAGGGGGAAGTCAAGCAGTGGCCCAAAGACACAGTCTTCCTCCTGGTTTGGGACTAGAGGCTCTGGGGTCCTTAGTGGACTGGTTTGGAACCAGAGGTTCTCATAGGACTTGGGGCTAGGGGTGAGGCCCCCCAAGAGAGGCTGAGTGGAGTCACAGCGGTTGTAGTGCTCTGGCCCTGAGCCGGTGGGGCTGCCCAGCACCTGCCCGTAAAGGACCTGGTCACTGTTGCCAGACTGGGACTGGGGCTGGATAGAAGGTGCTCTTGGGTCCCCGTGGAGCACATAGGCCTGGACCAGGGTGGGAAGGCCACAGGTTCCTGAGCTGTCACTGGACTCCCAGGGCCCTGGCTTCTTCTCTTCTTCCTCCAGCACCGTGATCTTGGTGATGGGTGGCATGCTGGGGTCCCAAAGACTGGGCAGCTGGAAGATCTCCTGGACACAAGGATATGTGGTGAGGGTATGATTCAATTCAGGTGTCTGCCCCAGCTGCTGTCCCTTCCTGAGTTGGGGCAGAGTGGGGACCTTCCTGCTACTCTCTGCTGGAGCTCAAAGAATGCACCTGCAAAGCACCTTGAATGTTCATGACACATGCTATGTGCTCTTCAGACTTATGTTAGTGAATCTCTCCAACTCTGTGTGAAATTAGTCCCATTTCACAGTGGGGTATCTGAGGTTTTGAATTGGGTAGAGCTGGGATACAAACTCAGGTCTGCTTTACTCCAGGGGAGTGGATCTTGCTCGGAAGTGAAGGGAAGGTCTGAGTACCCATCCTCAGAGGGGCATCCATTCTCTGTGAGCCTGGGCCGATAACCCCCGGCCCCATTTCCCTCTCCCTGCAGGGTTCTCACGCTCTCGGGGTTCTCACCTCCGCTGTGATGGTAGGCACCCAGGAGCCTAGGCTGCTGTGGGCTGGGTCTGGGACACTTGGCCAGAGGGGGTTCTTCCTGCTGCAGAAGAGGGCAGGTAAAGTCAGGGTCAGGCGTGCCCTCCCATCTTTCCATCCTTTCTCCCCCCCTTCCCAGCAGCTGAAGGCATGGCCGTTCAGTGCAGAGAGGAGAATGCGGAGGGCCTGACTCCCAGCCCTGGGCCATGAGGCCCGGGAAGGCTGGGATGGACTTGGACTGGCCCCCTCGGGCCTGCATTCCTTGTGGGCAGGGTATCGGTGTGTCAGATTTCTCCATTCACCTGGGTCTGTAGCAGAGCCGGGCAGCCCCACAGAGACAGATGAGCAAGACCAGGAGGCCGAAAAGGCCCAGGAAGATGTTCAGCTCGAACTCCTCTGGGGTGAGGGGAAAGTCAGAGAGATTAGAGTGCATGTGAGTAAGGCTGCGCCTCCTCCCTCAGACTAGGATCGGAGGGCAGGGCTGGGTCTCCTCTCAAACTAGGAATACCAAGGGCAGGGCTTGGCCTCCTCCCTCAGACCAGGAGATCCAGGCAAACCTTGTTTACTCTAAAAATGGAGATCCTTTGGCTGAGGCACCTCCCAACAGCCTTGTCTGACCAGCCCCTTTCTTCCCTTACCTGGGGCTAAGGTCATCAGGGTGAGGCTTGTACTGTTGGTGGCCCCCGCCTGACTGGTAGCCATGAGGTGGACGTGGTACAAGGTGGTGGGCTCCAGGCCGTGGAGGACAAAGTCATGGGAGGAAGCATTAAGGATGGTGGCTGGGAGTAGAGGAGAAGGGTCAGCCTGGGCCCAGATGCCGAGGTTCCCGCCAAGGCTGCTGAGCACCCCCTCCCGGGCATTCTGGGGCCGTGGAGTGCGAGAATAGACTCACAGAAGGACTGGCCCCGAGCGTTGGTCCAGAAGATGGTGTAGTGGGTAAGGGGGCTCTTCCCCAGCTCAGGGGCCTGGGGCACCCACTCCAGCTGGGCCCAGGTCTTGCCAATGTGCTTTAGATGCAGCTCTGGGGCGTGGGAGGGGGCTGCCGGAAGAGAGAGGCGCAGGTTGACAGAGGACAGGGTGGTGATCTCAGCTGGACTTCTTGTGGCTCCCCAGACCCCAAACTGGGACATTCTGTGGGGTGGGTGATATAACTCCAAGGGGACTCGTATCCAAGCCTGATTTTCTCAGGAACTTTGACACAATCCTGTCCACTTCTAATAAGTGGCTGAGTCAGGATTTAAACCTGGTTCTCTCGGACTCCAAAGCCTCACTCCCTGATTTCGACCAGGCCTGATTTCGTCCGACTCACCACTAGATTTCTGCTGCTCACTCTCTGAATTTGTGCCAGGCCCTCTCTCTGTTTCTGTCACACGTGACACCTTATTTCTGTGAGGACAGTTGGTTGACTTTTGTCAGACTTGCTCCCTGAATTCTGCCAAACTCACTGCCTCATTTCTATCATCCCACCACCTTTCTAGCTGCAGGGGTCCAGTGTGAGCCAGGGGCAATCTTAGGACCGGGAGGAACCCTCTTTGGGCCAGAGATGGAGAAAGAAGGAAATATTCCTGCATAGTCCTGATTGTTGGGGCCTAGGCAGGCCCTGAGAGAAAGGGGAGGAGTCTGAGAAGGGGCCTGGTGGGCACGAACCCATCTCTTGGGAGTACGCGTAGATGTGCTGGGAGGGTCCCATGGTGTCTTGGTACAGGGCGGTCACAGTGATCTCGTAGAGCTGAAAGGGCCTGATGTTCTCTGTAGAGAGAAAATGGGGCAGGCACTCTGGTTAGCGGGTAGCCTCTGTGGGCGATCAGAAGCTAACCTCACACCTCTACTCAGGGATAACCTGGTGTGGTCTCTTCTTCACACCATTTGGCAGGGGTTTGGGGGCAAAAGTGGAAGAGAGAGCTAGAAAGGGCTGTAGCAAGAGAGGATCCAGTTAGACTGTACAAGGAACTTCCTGATTCTGAGTATATGAGGTGAGACCAGTGAAAGGTCAAGAAAGACTTGGGAATCTACTCGTCTAGGATGGTTCAGGTTGCCCCATGCCCACTGCCTTTCCACCTCCCAGCCCTGCGCACCTGCCAGTCCCCCAGGCCCGCCTCACCCTGCAGCAGGGTCCCTGCAATGCTTCCGTTATGCTCCATTTTCCAGGTCTTGTGGCTGCCGCTGGGGCTGGGAGGCCCCAGCCCCCACTCAATCACATAGCCCCGAGGCTGAGGGCTGGGGGGTTCCCAGCCCACCCAGAGGCTGTGAGGGTCTCGGGCCATGGCGTACAGTCTGTCCAGGGGCGGGCCTGGAGACAGAGTAGGAGAAGATGGAATGAAGGTGAGAAGAATGCAGGCCCCAGAGCCAGAAGCCTGGGTTCAAATCCTGGCTTTGCTACTTACTTGAGTAAGTCAGCATCTGAGCCTCAGTTTCCTCATCTGTGAAATGCAAATGGTGATAAAAGTCCCTCCCTCACAGAGTCTTGGTGCAGATTAGATGAGATGATGCATGGAACAAGCCTAGCGTGGAGCACTGCTTGATGACGGCAAAAGCTAACACTGTGCAGTGCTCGGTAGGTGCCAGGTTTAGTCCTTGGTGTGTGCTAACAGTCCCATGACGGGGCGCTACTACTGTCCCCACTTTATCGACGAGAAAACAGACTCAGGTTAAGTAACTTCTAAAGCCATGGAGCCAGTCAGTGGGGATATTAGCTATTGTTACTGTTAATCTCACCTCGTGAGGACCCATGTTCGGGGGGACTTAGGGTGGTGGTGGCTGAACCCTGGGGAATGAGCAGTGAACTCAGGGACTGTGTTCCAGCTGGAAAAACAGAGGGCTTTCTTTCTCACCCATCTTCTTTGGCCGAGTGGACTGTGTGTTTGTGTGTGTGCGCACCACCAGCTTAACCTGGTTCAGGCTCATCATAATAATTGCTAACACATACTGAGCAGTTACTTTGTGCCAGGCACATGTCTTAACTCACGTAATCTTCACAACAACCCTTTGAGGTAGGTGCTGTACCATCTCCATTTGCTAGATGAGTAAACAGAGGCCCGGGAGGCTAAGTAACTTGCCCAAGTCGCACTGTTAGCAAGTGACAGGACTAGATTTGAACCCAGCCAGTCGAGCTTTCAAATGCACATGCTTAACCACCAGCTGCCAGCCCCCTTTACCTCTGCTCTTCAGGAAGAGCACTGGGGTGGGACGAGAGGTCCCAGCTCTGTTATAGGCCACGAGGACCACCTCCTGGGCTTCTGAAGGCACGTGGAAGGTACAGTTGAGTTCCGTGGTTTTGCAGAGGGGTTGAACTGCTCCAGCCTGGCCTGGGGGTCTCCAGGAGACCAGGTACCCTTGGATCTGCCCGCTGTCTTCCTCCAGGGGCATTGGCTGTGGGGGGCATAGGAGGGAAAAGATAAGGGGGTGCACATCTCATCTTGAGTCAGGGAGAGCTTCTAGATGGGGTGGATGGACCACAGGAACTGAGCCCCTGCAGGAAGGCGAGACTTCCTCCCTCCCTCCCTCCCTCCTTTCTTCCCTCTGCTGCCCTGCACCAGGTTCTAGGTGGAGGGAAGGAAGAAGCAAGTCGGTGTGTGCAGCAGGCACTTAACTATTCACTGAGCCAACCCTTTGCCACAGGTGAGTCCTGCCTGTAGTCTCTCCAGAGGGCACTACCCAGCTTCTGAGGCACATGCAAATCATAGACAAATGCCTCCAAGCCTCCCAGAGCTGGTGGAGTCCTGAGCCCAGTGCACAGGGGTCTGTGTGGGTTGAAGGAGGTCTCAGGGGTGACCTTTAGAGCAGGTCACCTTCCAGAACAATTGCACTTCCACTGTCCTGGGGTCCAGCTGCCTCTGCCGCCACCACGTGTCCAGTCTGACGTTGGGGGCTATGGATAAAGTGAGAGGAAGGGGTGCTGATCAGGGAGAGCTTTGGAGGTAGGACTGGGTCCCGACAGCCGCTCCCAGCCCCTCACCACCCACTTACCCCCCTGTGTGCTGGTCAGCTCCAGGCTGGGGCTCCAGTCACTCCAGTAGCCAGGCAGGGGCCAGCGGATGCAGCGTATCTGCAGGGCATAGGCTGTGGATGGGAGGAGCCCGCAGAGCTCATGCTGAAGGGCGCTGGAGGGCAGGGGGCCCACCTGGTGGGGGAAGGCCTGGCTTTGAGCCTGGACTCCTGTGCCCTCCTTCAGGGCCAGCTCAACTTACCCTCCCCTCAGCCACCCCCTCCCAGGCTCTTGAGGTCACTCTCCACCTCACCAAGGTCCAGCTGGCTTCCCCAAGCTGTGGCTGGTGGCGCAGCTCACACTTCTGATCTATGTGCAGGCTTGGCTTCCACAGTTCCCAGTGCACCTGCAGGCAGCCTGGCTGGGGTAGGGCCACCTCAGGGCTGGGCTCCAGGGCCCACAGTTTGGGGGGCTCCAGTTTTACTGAAAGGAGAAAGGTTGTCAGAACCTTTCTCTGTCCCATCCAATAGGCCCTGCCTTAGCTCCTTTTTCTTCCTGTCTGTGGTTCAATTTTTCTCCCTGGGTCTCCATCCATGGGGTCTCTGGGTCTTCCTTTCTTGCTCTGTCTCTAGGTCTCTTCTTCTCTATATCATCATGTTTCTGTGGGTCAGTCTGTATATGTGTCTGCTTCTCTCTAGGTCTGTTTCATACTCTTGCCCCAGGGCCTTTGCACTGGTTGTTCCTTGGAACACTTTCCCTCCACATATCCAGTGTCTTGCTCCCTTATTTCCTTCCAGGATCTTTTCAGCTATCACCTTCCCAGTGAGGTCTTCCCTGACCCCCTTACTGAAATAGCACCTGCTCTCCACCCCCAACTCTCCCACCCTTACCCTGCTTTAACTTCCTCGTCACACTTATCATCAGCTGACATTCTATTTGATTTATTTTGCCCACTAGAATGTAATGTTCAAGGGCAGGATGATTTCTCTTTAGTTCACTGCTGTATCCCTAGCACCTAGAACAGTGCCAAGCACATAGCGGGCACTTCAAGACATTTGCCGAAAGAATTAATGTCTCCTCGCGTCTGTGTTTCTTCCTTGTCTCTGTCTCCATAGCTCTGTCTCCAACTGCATCCCACTTTGTCTGTCTCTCTTCTCTTCCTCTGTCTCTAGGTCTCCCAGTGGCTATTTGTCTGTCACTGGGTCTGTGTTTCCCTCTCTGTGCCTCTCTGGGTCTGCCCTTTGTGGGGGCCTCTTCCCTCCCCCGTACCCAGTGCATCACCCACCAACATCCATGGGATCAAGGCACAGCTGCGGGGACACACTGCTCCCCAGCACGTTCTCCGCCTGCACCCAGATGCCCATACTCTGGTACAGCTGCAGGTGTCTGCGTGGGATGGAGCAGCGGCTCTGCCCGTCCTCGGGCACGCAGTCGGGGATGGCTTCCTCTTGGGTCTGGCAGTTGCCCCGACTCCTGCCAATAGGCCAGGCTTGGGTGTCAAGCAGAGGAAGAAAGCAAGGCTCCCTTCTCCCTCCCATCTTCGCCGCTGTTTCCCCCATCCCCACAGTTCTAACTCTGCCCCATCCCAGGACCCAAAGGAACAGGGCTGGAGTGAGACCCCTACTCACTTGAAGCTTTTTAGCGTGAAGTTGGTAGACAAGTAGGTGTCAGGTCCTGGCTCCCACTGGCAGGTGAGGCTGTCGGTTGTGAGGTTCATGACACAGGACAGGTTGTGGGGTGTGGCGGGAGGGTCTGTGCATAGTGGGGCAGAGTGAGGGCTTTGGGTTGGACCATTCAGAAAGCTCCCACCGGGACCAACTAGCTTGTTTCCCTGCTCTGGGTCATTCCCTCTGGGGTCACTTTGTTTATTCACCTGTCTCTGTGCAGCCCTTGGGGAAACCGAGTGACAGGCACGTACAGGGACAAACATCACAGAGCCTCAAACCCCCTCCACCCCACCCCCTTTCACAGTGACAGTGTAGTGTCTGGATTTTCATTCTGGTTCTGCCACTCATTAGCTGTGTGATCTTGAAGTTACTTAACTGCTCTGTTTTCTCATCTGTAAAATGGGGGTACTGGTAATTTACCTACCCCCTGGGATTATTGTGAGGGCTGAATGACTTATATATGTAAAGTGCTCAGAGTAGTGCCTGGCTCATAGTAAGTGCTAGCTCTACTATTATTGATTCTTACACCAGAGACTTGGTCTTTCTTTGTTTTTTCTTATGCATTGGCTTGGCACAAACTCCATTTTTTGCAGTTTGTGAAAAGGCTTGAGACCAGGCTGGGGGAGAAGCTGGGAGCAAGCCCAGCTGGTAGAGAATGTCCTCCCTGGACACACCCTCCTGTGGCTGGGGAGTTGGACTTATTTGGTGGCCATACAGAGTAGTAGTTACTGTACTGACTCTCAGGCCACATTGCCTGATATAAATCTTTGCTCCACCCTTATTAGTTTGTGACCTTCATTCGGCATGTCACTTGCCCTCTCTGAACTCAGTTTTCTCATCTGCAAAATGGGGCTAAATAGCACTATCCAATGGTAGGGAAGATGACCTAATATCGAGCCCATAAAGTGCTATTGAGCAAGAGCTCAAGGAAGAATAGTTCTTATTAGTATGGCAGGCTAGCATTGGAGCCAGAGCAGGTGGATGGCTGCAGGGACTTACAGCCTGCCTGCAGCTCAGCCTGGTCCAGGATCTGCAGGCTGTCACCCCAGAGCAGACAGCAGGAGAGAAGGGCCGAAGGGTCGTTGAGGTGGGGCAGGGTGATGGTAGATTTCTGGGTCCCGTCGGGCAAGCGTTGCTGCCTCCCCCCGGGTTGAAGCTCTGTTCCCAGTTTCCACACAATCTGTGACTCCAAGCCCAGGTGGCTGCAGTTCTGGTTGATGACGCAGGAGGCGGTGATGGCATCTCCCAGGCAGACAATGGGGGCCGAGAGGCTGATGTGCCCGCACTCCTCCAGGCCTGGGATGGAAGAGAATGGGCCATGGGTGACTCCTCTGCCTGGCAGAGCCGGGCTACAGGCTAGGCCTTTGTACCCCTGAACTCAGGGCCTCAGCCCCCAAGACGTGGGAGCTGGAGTGGGGCGTTGTGTTTGGGACTGTGAGAGGAGGCTTGGGGGGAGACAGAAGGAGTGATGTGTGGGTGCAAGTTTATCAAGCGGCTATGCAGAGAAAAACCCATCCTGATTTGTAGCGTGGGCTGCTTTCCCACCAAACTACCAGTGTGACATCGCTGAGTGTGGACTTGGGGAGAGTTGTGCACCTTTAGCTCTTGCCAGCCTGCTCTAGCACACCACCAGCTAGAGACCAGTCCCCTCTCCGGGGCCCTCCCCAAGGATGGCGAAAGCAGTGATTAGAATGATAAGAACCCAAAGCCACAGCAGTCTTTTCCGAATTCAGATCTGATTGCTTCCGCATCTCGATCACAGCACTTCAGTGGCATGTTATTGCTCCGAATGGCAGGCTGGTGTGATGGATAAGAGCAAGGGTGTTGGACCTAGGCTGCCTGGGTGTAGAGCCTGATACTGTTGCTTATTAATTATGTGACCCTGGCATGTTACTGAGACTTTCTGTGTCTCAGATTTCACATCTGTAAAGTGGGGATAAAAACAGTCCCTACCTGCCCTGGCCAGTTTGGCTCAGCGGTTAGAGCGTTGGCCTGTGGTCTGGAGAGACCCAGGTTCGGTTCCCGCTAAGGGCACGTACCTCGGTTGCAGTTTGTCCCCGGCCCTGGTTGGTCGTGCGGGTGGCAGCCACTCGATGTGTCCCTTCACGTCGATGTTTCTCTCTCTCTCTCCCTTCCTCTCTCTCCCTCCCACTCTATCTGTACAAAAAATGGAAAAATATCCTCGGGTGAGGATTAAAAAAAACAAAAACAAAAAACAAACAAACAAAAAAACAGTCCCTACCTTACTTAGTGCTGCTGGAAGCATTAGATGTGATAACGTGCATTAGGTCACTTAGAACAGGATCTCACAGGCGAGTATTTGCTGTCAGGATAAAGACCCAGAGCCTTCTCACAGCCCCTGTGGCCCTGTGGCCCGGCTCCTGCCTGACCCTCCCGCTTCCAGCTCAGACCTCCTCTCTTAGCTCATCACCCTGGCTTCTTCTTCTTGCTGTTCCCTGAAAACGCCTCTGTCTCTCCAATCTCAGGACCTTTGCACCTGCGGCTGCTTTTGGAGGTGCCTTTTCCTCCTACCCTCTTTCACTGGTTAACATTTAGGCATCATGGCTGTAACCAGACTAGGCCAAGCCCCTTGACCTTTTCCCAAAGTTCTTATTATCCTTCATAATTATAGAGTCATAGGATTATTTGCTTGTCTGTCTCCCCAGCTAGAACATAGGTTCCATGAGGCCAGAGAGCTTGTCTGTTTTGCTCACTACTGTATTCCCAGTGCCTAGCACAGAGTAGCCCGAGGTGAATAGATATTGAATAAAGCGCTACCTGTTGCCCACCTTCTCTCCTCTTTCAGGTATCCTTTGGCCCATTTTCCTGATGGGGATGCTGAGGCCATAGGAGGAGGAACCATTTGCCCAGGGTCACAGAGCACGTTTGTGGGGCTCCTACCTCTTTATAGACTCAGAATTTCAGACTGAAAGGAACCTTGCAAAACTGTTTACTGCAAAACTCCACCCGATGCCCTCTTCTCTACAGCAGGGCTAGGGTTGCCTGTTTGTGTGTGGTCTGCCAGCTAAGAAGGTTTTTTTTTTTACATTTTAAAAGGGTTGAAAACAAACAAAACAAAAACCAAATAAGAACACACAACAGAGACCGCCTGAGGCCTGCAAAGCCTGAATATTGCTATCAGACCGAGGTTGCTGACCCCTGCTGTGCAGCATCCCTGTCAAGCCTGGCCTCAATTTGCATACCCCCAGAGACGGGAGTTTCCTTAGTAGGAGAGCTCTGCATGGGCTTCCTTAGTTCAGGAGAAACCTTCCTCCTTGTGGCTTCCACCCCATCCCTTTGCTGCCCACAGAGACTGCCTAGAAGTCAGAGGTTCCCTCTGACAGCCTGGCAGAGATTTGCAGATGGGATCTGGGGCCCCCTGGCCTTTTGCAGGTGGACCAGCTCAGATCCTTTCACCACTGTTCATGGGTGGTGGTTGCTTGCAGAAGTCTGGATGGGAGCCCAGCTACCCCACATCTGTGGCCCAGTCTTGATGCTCTTGGGATTCTTTAGGGACCCCAGGAGCAGTGTGGCAGGGCAGGGAAATGATTCTCTCTGCCAACCCCGATATTCTCCCTGTTACTCCCCTCTCTCCACAGCACCCCACCCCCGCCACACTCACTTCTGGGAAGCAGTAGGATGATCAGGGCAGCTGTGGTCAGGCTCCAGGCTCCCAGCCCCACCATAGTGCCAACTTGGTGTTCACCTGGAGGCAGAGGGGGATGGTTAAGATCTTGGACTTTGGAGTCAGAGTTGAGCTTAATCCTTGTTCTGCCGCAGCGTGGCTTTGGTCAGGTTACTTGACCTCTGTGAGCCTCAGTTTCTTTGTCTGCAAAATGGAGGTAACAGCCTATATATACTACAGCGGTTCTCAACCGGTGGGTCGCAACCCCTTTGGGGGTCAAATGACCCTTTCACAGGGGTCGCCTAAGATCATAGGAAAACACATATTTCCGATGGTCTTAGGAACCGGGACACCGCTCCTCTATCCGTCTCCAGGCAGGTCCGCCCACATGCAGATACCCCCACACACAACATGAAGGACTAGGGCAATAGGAAGGTTGAGAACCACTGACATAGGGCTTTGGGAAGAAGACACGAAATGATACAAGTCAAAGGCTTTGCACGGTGCCTGGCACATCGGAAATGACTATTAGCGACAGCCACTGTTGTTACGAGGCTGCCTTCCAGGAGACGCAGGAAAAGAGCAGCGAGAACAGCATCTCCCCCTTCCCTTCTGTCTTAGCCAGGTCTCTCCCCCCACCCCCCAAACAGGAGCTTGAGCCGAGGGCTTGCGTGCAGGTAGTTTATTTTAGGAAGATCCTAGGAACAGAGTGAGGGGGTAGGGAACAGGTAAGAAGGGAAAGCCAACTCAAAGGACTGTCATCGGCTGGTCACCTCTATGGACAACCGGGACTCAATCCTGCTGGACCTCTCCAAGGAACCATGGACATCCTCAGAACTGCCCACCCAACAGGCAATTTATGCCTTGAACAGGAGAGACGTTGGGAACATGTATCCACCGACCGCTGTCCCCATTGGTCTAGGGATGTCCCTTGGGGTATTAACTGTCTGCTGCATCCAGGTTGCACATGCATGAATATGTGGCGGGTTCTGCTGGGTGAGTCATGCCAAAAATGTCAGAGATGCTCCCTGGCAGACAAGGACAACTCCACGGGGCAGCTGAGGCCAGGGGCTGTGAGGTTACAGCTGTGGGAAGCTGGCTGCCATGGCAATGACTGGAGGGACAAGTGTGCTGAAAGGATAGCAGGTGGGACACACAAGGGGCCAACACATCCCCAGTTCTGGGCACAGACCTTGGAGGTCTTCTGGGGTCAGGTGCCCTGTAGTCATGGCGACAGTGCCTAGATGGAGGGAGCATTCATTCCAGGCTCAGGAAGTATGCTGAGTGCGGGCTTCCTGCCTAAACCTCCATGCTGGTCCTGTTGGGGTCTTGGGGCCAGATACCTGAGCCTCCAGCGCGAATTGACCAGCGGGAGTCGCTGACCAGCCAGCATGCGCCCCATGCGCTTCTCTCCCTCTCAGACAGGTGAGACTAAGAACTGCTCAGACACCCAAGGCTGTTTCCACGCGTAGGGGCCTTAACCAAACCCCCAGTCTAGCCACATATATTGCAGTACCAGGATACCATGTGGCTAGCCCCTAAGTCACTTTTTTTTGCTAATCAGGCTTGATGTCAGCCTCCACTTGCCCCTCTGCCCGCAGCTTTGTGTAGTGAGGAACCTGTGCAACTGGTCAGAGCAGCCCCGTCTGCCTGTCAGCGCTTGGCAACCTGCTTACTGTAGCGCCGCCCTCGTCCCCCACACACTTGTTGGGGAAGATTTAGCCTCTTTGGTTCAGGTTTGGGACACTGGTTTCCATCTTCAAGTGCTTTTGATTATACCCAGCCCTGCTGCCCTAGCGCGGATCAGCTTCAGGCCCAGCCTGTGCCCATTGAGGGACCTTCACCGCTGGCTCCTGTCCAGAGTGGGCAACCACACCCCGAGAGGCCAGGCATCCTTTCCCCTGGGTTGCTGGGTGTTGGCACCCTTGGCACCAGTCCCTGATCCCCCACAGCGACTCCAGGTGCCCCTCCAGCCCAGTTGAGTGAGATCTGGGGCCTGTGGGAGCGTGGTCTCCTCTCTTGGGGCCAGTGGGCAGAGAGGTTGGGAGCCCAGCTGTGAGTCAGCTGATCTGAACCACAGCTCTGCCACTTACCAGCGTTGTGACCTTGGACAAGTTACTTTCTGAGCTTCAGTTTCCCCATCTGTGAAAGAGGAATAATAATAGTACCCACTTCTCAGGGTTGTGATGAGGATGAAACAAGATGACCTATGATAAGAACCCTCAGCCCAGAGCCCTCAAGGAAAGGGCAGTCAGTAACCATGTTGTTTTCAAGTGCCACGGAGCAGGGCACCACCTCACGGAACCCAGCATGCCTGGTGCCCCCTCCCCCACCAACAGGCTGCGTGGTCACTGCTTGGGAGGACTGCCACCTTGCTTTCGTCTATGTCACACTGCATGGCTTCAAGGCTCCATTTCTGGGTTCCCTACTTCCAACTCCTTGGCTCCCCAGTCTCCCCTTCACTCCAGCCATCTCTGCTGGGCACGTTAGACTCTTTCTGGGTCCCAGCACACCACACTACCCTTGTAGACCTGCATCCTACCCCCTCTCTACGCTTCCCTCTCCTTCCCCTCCACTCAGTCTCCCCCTGCTCCCCCTTCTCCAATTCACACCCCTCTCTCCCTGTTCTTTCTACTCCAGTTCACCTGGAGATTGTTTCCATGGGAGGGGAGTAGGAGGGAGGAGGGAGCTGGGACTGAGCAGCAGGCAGGCCTTCCCAGGTGTGGTTCAGAGCAAGGAGACAGAGGCAGAAAGAGTACAGACCCACGGAGATAAAGACGGGCAGGAGAGAGGCTGAGAGCCCAGGAGAGGAAAGAACCTCCGAGACAAGGATGTGGACACGCAGAGAGACTGAGGCACTGGGAAGCTGAGAAGCAGCCTGATACCCAGGAGCGGTTAACATTCAGGAGACAGGGGAACGGTGAGAGACAGAGAGAGGCACCAGGGGCAGAGGCAGGCCGGAGAGGATGAGGGGAGAGGAATGGAGAGTGAAGTAGACAGCGGCGGGGGACACACAGGGAGGGGGGACACCGAAGTTTTGAGAGACAGAGGCGCGGGGAGGGATAACAATGAGGCCCTTCCTGAGCCCCGCTCAGTGTCCTCAGACAGATTTCCTTGATGCACCCCCACCCTCAAAGTGAGGACTTCTCTGGGAAAAGAGACTTAGTGTCCAGGGCTCCTGGTCCAAGGGACAAACCCTAAAGGCAGGAGCTCTTGTCCCAGACCTAGGCCCCCTGAATACTGGCACTTGGCAGAGCTGGGGCGGGGGTGGGGGGTGGGTGGCCATGGCACTCCACCCCCTCATCAGGTCAAGGCTCAGCTCTCCCTCGGGCTCCCCAGGGGCTCCCCTACTCACGCTGGGGCCGCAGCCCCGCAGTCTCCCTGCCTGGTCTCTGCTCTTCTTCAGGCAAGTTCCTTAAAACAGCCTCAGTCTGGCTTCTCTCCCCAGCCCTGTCGTTAATGGCTTGGCCTCTGATAGACCCAGGGGCCGTGGATTGCAACACCTGCCCAGCCTCCTTCCCTCGCCTGCCCTGCTGCCGAGGCACAGGCAGCCCCTTCCTCCCAGGAAGGAGCCTGGAGGGAAGCTGGTGAGGCCTGGGCAGCCTTCCTGCCTTGGGGGTCTTAAAGGGGCTGGGGGATGTGGCAACCATGTCCCCCTCCTCTGTCTCCGGATTTCCTGACCTCAAAGCTTTGAGGCCCAGCAGGGCCCAGGCTCCAACTCAGCTGGGTGCCATTCCCATGCCCCTTGCCTTGGGGGAGCATCCCTCAAACACAGACCCTGGCTGGAAGGTTCGCTCAGCTCTAAGCCTCATTTTGGCACCAGCCTCTGGGCCCTCACAGTACTCAGGGGGGCAGCCTCCAGGTTACAGGGAACTTGGTAATTCAGTACCTTCCTCACTGCTACCCTCTTCACCACGCATTTCCCACCACTGCTTGTAGGTCCAGCAGATGGAGAAACGGGGACTCGGGGGCCACAGAGGGGAGACCTGTGAGGTCAGGGTCTTCATAGGCTCACTAGAAATTGGTAATGTTTACTCACAAGGACTCTGCTAAACGGAACATTTTTTGATTGAGTGAAATAGACTGCATCTTATGTCTCTCATTGTCTATATCCATGGTCCCCCTGCTGTTGTTTATAATTTTCTGTGCATTTTTCTGAAGAAGGCTCAGACTGTTCACAGTTTATTGGATTTATGACTCAATAAGGTTAGGTCCCAACTGACTAAGCACAGTGTCCATAACATATGATTCTTTGAGGAAAAAAAGGGCTTTCTGAGTCTGGGGTGATGGGGTAGACCTGGGCTGCAGTTTTGGCCTCAGATCGAAATACCCACTGTCTGGGGCAACTTCCCCGAGATGTCCCATAGGCCCCGAAGGCTCAGCAGATCCCATGGACTCTTCTTTCAAAATATAACCAGAATCCTGGATAGACAGGTATTCACCGTAAAGTTCAACTTGGTTCTATCTTTGAATATTTTCATGACAAAGTTGGAAAATACAAATATCACATAAACCTAGATCATTGCATTGGCCCCCTCCCTGGCCTCCTACTTCCGTTCATCCTTGTCCCCTTTTAATGTTCCGTCAGCAGCCAGTGTGGTGCTAATCAAACAGAAGTCAGTTCATGTCATCCACTGCCCAAACCCTTAACGGCTTCCATCTCACTCAGTGTCAAAGTCGAACCCCTTTCAATGATCTGTACAAGGCCCTATTTAACCTGGGGTACCCCCATTTGCTCCCTGATCCCTCTCCTATAATTCTCTCCTTCCTGCTCTGCTCCAGCCACTCAGCTTTTCTTGTTGTTGCTTGAACTTATTAGGCTCCCTGCTGCCTCAGGGCCTTTGCACTTGCTGCATCTTCTGCTTGGACTCTTTCTCCCCAACTAATGACATGGGTTACTCCCTTCCATTCTTTAGGTCTTTGCTTGAATATCACCTTCTCATCAAGGCCTTCTCTGACCACCCTTTCAAAAAAATTGCTACCCCCTACTCCTTCCCTCTTTCCCCCTATTTCCCCTTTCACCATCTGACATGGGCTGCCCCTGCCCCTCATCTCCCACTAGAACGGAAGTCCTACGAAGGCAAGGGTTTTAGTCTGTTTTGTTTGAGACATTATCTGCAGTGTGTACAACACTGCCTGTCACACAGTGAGCCCTCAATACATATTCGTTGAATGAATGGATTGACTGCATGAATCTTCCTTCACTTCACCAAACCTATTCCCAACCCCCACCTGCCTCACCTTGGTAAATTAGTCCCCCATCCTCATTCCCCTAAGTCACCTGACCAGGGACCCAGGAGTCGTTCCTCACCTCCCCTGGCCACACTCCCTGTCCAGTCAGCTCAGAGTGAAGGAGAATGAGCCTTTTGTTTATCATTCAGAAAACACAGTCCTAGTGCAGGTGCAGGGTGCAATGGCTTGCAATAGCAGCTTCAGTTGCTGCCTTTATGGAGCTCTGTCTTGTCCACAACGCTGAAGCCATCTCCCCTGCTTGCCTTCGTCAGGTCTCCGCATCCTTCACCTGGCTGCGCCAGCCTGCCCGCTGGGCTCCTCCCTCTGTCGGCGCCTGGCAGAGTGAGCTTTCCTACACACGTCTGACCATGCTGGTTCCTCACTGGTCCCCTTCCTCTGAGTTCAGTTGACTGTCCTAACTCCTTAACTGGACAGTCAAGAAACCCCGTGATCTGGCTCTGCCTCCCTCTCCTGCCTTATCTGCCTCCATTTCCCCAGGCAGACACTTCATGCTCTGGCCATGAACTTCACGTAGAGCTTGCATGTGTTTCCCTGCCTGCCTCAGGCTCTGGAACTCCTGTTCATTCTTGCTGATCCCATTGCCAGGCTAGCCATTCCCGCCTCGAACACAGCTCAGACACCCAGTCTGCGCTGAGCATCTCTCCTGGTGATCCTGTACCACTGGGGTGGGCTGCGGGCTGTCTGCCTCCTCCATTAGACTGTGAACTCCTTGAAGGCAGAAACCATGCTCCCACCTCTTCCTCCAGCCTCAGCACAGTGCAGGCTCACAGAGGATTCCCAGTGCATGTCTACTGGGCTGTGGAGTCTTGGAGAAGTTGTTCACCCTTTCCAAGCCTCCGTTTTCTTATCTGCAACAGGGATAATAACTCCTCCCCAGGTTTTGTGAGAATTAAATGAGCTACAGGAGCCTTGCACATTAACCAGCATGGAATAGGTGTTCAATAAAAATTCCTTTCTTTTTTTACCCCCTGCATTGTTTAGTATTTCAGAATGAGATTTGGCTAATCTCATCTGTGCTTCATTCTCTACTTCGGACCTGCTCCAGGAAATGGAGCTACAGCAGCTGAAACGAAAGTTAGATTTAAGGAAGACTTTTCCTCAAGGGAGAGTCATTAGAGAAGCGAAGAGCAGGGGCTGAGGAGCCAGACTGCTTGGGTTTACCACGTACTAGCTGTGTGACCCTGGGCAGATTGTTTAACCTCTCTGAGCCTCAGTTTCATCATCTTTAAAATGAGGAAATAACAGAATCTGCTTCATGGGTTTCTTGAGAGAAATCAGTGAAATAATGCCCGTGAGGCTCATGGAACAGAGCCAGGAACATAATAAATGCTAAATAAATGTTTACTCTGGTGAGCCGAAAAGCGCAAGACAGATGTGGAGTCATCCCCTCGACGCTCCTCCTGTGTCTGCTTTGTGGATACTTCCTCCTCCAGCTCTTCTGCCCCCACCCACTCCTCCACTGGCCAGGGTGTACTCTGTGGGCTGGAAACCCCAGCCAGGGAGCCCTGGGGAGGGAACCCCCGTTCTCAGCAGACCTACTGAGGATCAGATCATTTCAGTTTCTGTTATTGCCCGTGACGTGGGGGGGCTGCTGGGTGTGTCAAGAGGCCACCTGTTCTACAGGGGGCCGGGCAGGGGCTGGGTGGGCCAGCCGGTGTGAGTATCCGGAAGTGGCGGCTGTGCTTGTCCATCAGGGGTTGGTTTAGCTGGGATACACAGTCGGCTGAGATTATGCAAACAGGTCATTGTGCAAACACGCCCCTGTGTGTGACCTCGATTGTGCAAACAGGTGTTTACTGGAGGCTGCCTGGCTTGGGCTGCCAGCTTACAAAAAAGTGTCTGAGCTGTTGACTCAGAAAGAAACCAGAATCTAGACACTCATTCTTCCTTGAACACACCCTGAACTTTCTGCCTCCCGGCATAGGTTGTTTGCTCTGCCTGGAGCGCTCTCCTCTGCCTCCATCTCTACCTGTTGAAATTTCATCCATGCTTCAAGGCTCCGAGAAAACACTACTGTCTTTCTCCACAAACCTCTTTTCATGTGTCTATCTAAGGCGTTTGATATACATCTAATGTCACTGGTTGTGTTTTACCTTATGGCCCTTTCTAGACTGTGAGCTCCCTGGGGACAAGGGCCTTTCCTTATTCTCCTCTGAAGAGAGTAGGTAACGGAGGCCCAGAGAGAGAAAGTGCCCTATCCCAGGTCACCCAGCCAGCTTGCAGCAGAGCGGGGCTCTAGTTCAGGTTGCTGCACTTGCTGTCACCATCACCGCCTCTCTTCTATACCCACCCACCTCTGACCCTGGATCTTTACTCCAGCCCCTGGGCTGAGGTGGGACTCCAGCTGGAACTTGAGGGATGGGTGGGATTTGTACAGAGGAAGGAAGGGTATTCCGGGCAGAGGAACAGCATGAGCAAAGGCATGGAGGCTGGGATTGGAAGAGTGTGTCTGAAGGCCATAAAAGAGGTAGGAGGAGGAAGCACAGTCCTGGGGATGGTGGGGAGGGGTAAGTAGTGGGAGGCCTGCATTCTAGACCCAGAGATGACATTGACCCTGCACGACCTTGGGCAGCACCTCACAGCCAGGCCTCTCAGATTCTCGTCTTCCTGTTGGTGCTCCATGGGTACCCTAAGCTAAGCAGGCCCCCAACGGAACTCTTCCATGTTGTCTTCTGAAAACCTGCTTTTCCGTCCCGGTGAGCGGCATCCAGAAACCTAGACCCGATCTGGACGTCTCCCTGCCCGCTGTGCCCCACATCCAGCCTGTCGCTCTTCACTGCGGTTCTGCCCCTTTCCTCCCACCTCACTGCCATCGCAGGAGTCAGGCCACCATGGTGCTCTTTGCGATGACCCCAGGGCCCTCCTCCTGGCCTCCCTGACTCTGTCCCTGGGAAATAGACCTTGTTATACTCAGCTGGAGAACTGCTTCCAAAACACAGGTCCTGGCATGTCCCTGTCCAGCTGAAAACCCTCCATTGGTTCCTCACTGCCATGGGATAAAGTTCCAAGTCTTCCTCATGGCCCTGAGGCCCTTCAAAACCAGCCCCCAATCCTCTCAGGCACTGGGGCCTCATCTCCCCTTCCTCCCTTCCCAGCCTCCTCTCCCCCTTCATTCCATTTACCGTCACTGTCCAGCCATGTACGCTGTGCTCTTGTTACAGGCTCCAGGCCTTTCCCACACTGTTCCCTCTGCTTGCAATGCCCTTCTCCTTACTTCTGTGTCTGAAGAAATCCCTTTTACCCTTCAAAACCCCGCTGAATGTCACCTGCTCTATGAAGCCTCCCTGGATTTCCCAGGGTGGGTTGGGTGCTGCCTGCTTGGGCTCCCAGGTGCTCTGTGAGGGCAGGGACTGGATGTGTGACCCCAGCACCCAGGATGGGTCGTGGCATGGAAGAATACCCGTGAAAGGGTGCTGAACAATTTGGATGTTGGGACTTGGGTCTTTAGGCCTGAGGGGTCCCCAGTGGCCATCAGGTTACCTGCCAAGAGCTCTGGAGGAGTCGCTTCCAACCATTGGCAGCACTGATCTCTCCGGCTTCCCTGGTGCACAGACTGGCAGGATTTTATTTCTTTGACTGGTGCCCCCCAAATGAGAGATGAATCAATTGGGATGTAATCAATGCTGAATGCTGGAGGGTGAAAAGCAGGCCCCACGCTGCCAAGAGGCTGAACTGGCTGCTCAGATGCTCTCTTGGGGCCTACCTCTGGGGAAGGAAGCAGAGTTCTAGTTTCGGTGGGCAAAAGGGAAGACCTTCCATCCTCTGCTTGTGGTCTGCCAGCCAGGAGGGCCTTATCTCTGCTCTCCGGGCCTGGCCTGCCGTGGTGTGGCTGGGGATGGGGTATGGTCCTGGTGGTGGGGGTGAGGGTGGGATCAGAGGCCGAGGTGAGATAAAGCTCAGATGCTTATCTTAGCTTGGAGGAAGCCCCTCTCCTCTGCAACCCTGTGGCTGGCAGATGGGGTGGGGGGCAGCCGATAAAGCGAGAGTCCCCAGCCAGGCCAGCCTCTGCCCTGATCATGGGTTTCCTTTGGTGAGAGCTGGATCCAGGCAGCTGGTTCATGTCCCCAGAACACTGAGGTAGGCAGGTCGGAGGAGAAGACAGGGGCATTTTTCCTAAAAATCCTCCCAGGAAGAGTGGCCAGAAGTCAAACGACCTATTTAAGGCAAGAGGGGTGAAGGCAGGTCCATGACTTCTCTGATGACTAGGGTTTGCATTGCTCCCTGCTGAGGTGCCGAGCCTGAATCCTGAGACGGAAGAGGGGTCCCCAGAGGCAGCCAGTGTTCCCTCCGTCCCATGTCCTCTGTCCTCCCGTCTAGACCCAGGGACCACAGATGGGGTCTTCTGCCCTCAGGTAAGTCTTCGGGCTGAGGGGCACCAAGGAGCAGAGAGATGGTGGCTTTTGCAATCTCCTTGTGGTTATAGCTGTTCTTATGAGTGAGCTAGACTTCAGGGGCAAGACCTGATATGCTATCTCTATCACCTCTCTGACTTCCCAGGCTGTTCTATGTTTCCTGGAATGTCCAGTTTATTAAATGTATTCATTTATTTATTCACCCACCCCATCATGCACTTTCTCACTTTTCTTTCCATTCATAACCTCACTCACCCATCCACCCACCCATCCATCTATCTACCCATTCACGCATCTATCCCCTACTCATCCATCATCCATTCACCCATCTATCTATTCATCACACCCACCCACTCATTTGTCCATCTGCCACCCATGCACTCATCCATCCACTGACCAATTCATCAACCCAGCAAATAATTTTGAGCACCTACTATCAACCAGACCCTGCACTTGGTTATGAGGATAGAGTGTGAATAAAAAGCCACATTGTTAAGGTCTTTGACAAACAAACTTTTCATACCTTCCAGCTCCTCACAGCACCTCTGTCCGCCTCATCCCTAAGGACAGCACACCACTCCCCCGCAGCCCTTAGGTTCGGAGGCAGCTTCTTCTCCCAAGTTCCAGGTACATCAAGAGCCAGAGACGTGGTTGGATTTCCTCTTAATCCCAGGGTGGTATCCAGGCATGGCTCCTGCGTCCTCAGGAATTGCCTGCAAAGCTCTGTCATCTTCTACTTCCCTGTCACTGGCCTCTAGTCAGTTGGCCTCATTCTCTTGACTTGGATGCCTGCCCCAGAGTCTTCCTCTCCACTAGCATCCTGACACCAGCGGGGGCCCTTCTCAGCTACATGCATAAGGCACTCGCACCCTGGTTGTTGTCCATTCTTTGCCCAGTCATCTCCAGGGCCTTCTCCACTTTAGCTACCAATACCACGGCAACAACATGGACCTCACCCTCACCTCCTCAGCAATCTTCACCATCATTTCTCCCCCTGCTTTTGTACTAATGACGTATCATAACTCCCTCGGCTGAGTGCTTCCCGAGGGTTGTGCACTGTGGTCAGCACTTTGCATTTATTAACGTAACACTTACGGCTGCTCTGTGGGGTAGGGTCTGTTGTCACCACTACCCCATTCCAAAGACGGGAAAACCGAGAGGGCAGGAGAGTAGCAGAGCCGAGATCTGGTTCTGAACCCTGGCAGCTTGATGCCAGGTTCTCTGTGTGCATAACCATTAGGTCTGTACCATGTGGCTTCTGGGCTCTCCGGCTTCATAGCTCTACCAGCAGCATTTTGCCATGATCCAGTTCTTCCATTCCTTCAATGTAATTTTCTTTTTGGTACTGCCCTGTCTTTTCCCTTCCACTCAGCCAAGTTACTGTAAAGAATTGTCAGCATTTGCCATTTCCACTTCCTTACCACCCAATCTAATCTGGCTCCCCACATCCCTCTGTAGGAATGTTTCTTTCCAGATTGAACACATTCTCTTCTGATGACCACATTGTTCTAGGTCCTCTCTGTACTCAGCTGGCTGCTGGACTTGCCTGTGTCAACCTCCTAGTCCTTTGGACTTAGTGGATTTTAAAAGGGAAACTTTTTATTGAAGTACATTATTAGAAAATTATAATTGTAATTTTTAACCTTATGTAAGTGTATGTAACCATATGTATGTGTGTGTTTTAAGGATCATTTCAGGTTTGTAAAAAAGTTGCAAGAATAGTTCAGAATACCTCTGTCTACACTTCACCCAAATCCTTAACATTTTACCAAATTTGCTTTTTATCATGTATGTATGTATGTATGTATGTACATATGTATGTACGTATCTATCTATTATGGGTTGAATTGTATCCCCCTCTCCCCACCCTTCATATGTTGAAGTCCCAACTCCCAGCAGCATGTGACCGTATTTGGAGATAAGATCTTTAAAGAGGTGATTAAATTAATTTGAAGCCATTAATATAAGGATCCATATGACTGGTGTTCTTGAATATCTTTATTTTTTTATTAAAGGGACAGAGAGAACGGGAGAGAGAAATCGATTTGTCGTTCTACTTATTTATGGTTGCTTCTTCTTATTGATGTATTGGTTGCTTGCTTCTTGTATTTGCCCTGACCGGGGATTGAACCCACAACCTTGGCATATTGACGCTCTAACCAACTGAGCTACCTAGCCAGCGCCCTCTTGTACATCTTTCTTGATGCACAAATTTATGACTTTCTTTAGGAGAATTGCTGGGCAAGTAGGACATGCAAATGGTCACACTTAGAAACGGCATCATCTTGTTTTCCAAAATGCTTGCGCTAATTTACATTCCCACCAGCTGAGTATAAAACTTCCTGTTGATCCAGATCCTTACCAACCTCCAGTGTGTCCGACTTCTTCATTTTTGCCAACATGGTGTAAAATTGTAGCTCATGTCTTCATTTGCATTTTACTGATTATAAATGAAATTGATCTTTTCATATGTTGATCGGTCTTTCATGTTCCACTTCTGAGAAATGCCTGTTCCTGTCTTTAGCTCATGTTTTCAGCTGGGCTGTCAGTGGTGCATGTTGCAAGTAACTTCCCCCAGTTGGTGGCCTGTCTTTTCATTTTCTTTGTGAAGTCTTTATGGAGAAAAGTTTAATTTTAATGTAATTGAATTTATGAATATTTTCTTTCATGGTTGATGCTTTTTATCTTGTTGAAGAAAGACTTTCTTGTTCTGAGGTCATAAAGATATTCACTTGTATTTTTTTTCTATGAGTTTCAAAGTTCTGCCTTTCATATTTAAGGCTTTCATCCACCTGGGACTGATATCATTTATGATTTGGGGAAAGGATCTTATTTCATTTTTTTCTATGTGGATATACAATTTATCAGTTATTGAATAACGCTTCCTTTCCCTAGGGATCTGCAATGCCATAAGTAAAATTTCCATATATTTGTGGTTTGTTTCTCCATTGGTCCATTTGAGACACAGTCTCAACTACTTGACCTTTTTAAGTCTTGATATTTGGTAGAGCAAGTCCCCTCACTTTATTATTACTATTTTTTGCCATTGGTTTCTGTTCTTGGGCTTTTGCTATTCCAATGTATTTTAGAATTAGCTTGTCTAGATCCATGAAAATCTTGTGTTTTTTATTGGAGTTGTATTGATTTTATAGAAGGAATTGACATCTTTACATACTGAGTTTCCTTATTCATGAAGGTGTTTTAGTCCTGATTGCCTTATGTTTTTGTTGCAATTTTAAAGAATATATATTTTAAAATTAATCTCCTAAATATAATCGATATTTTTTTCCCTACAGGAAAATATACCTTTCTTCTTCCCTCTTATGTGTTGTTTTAAAAACCCAGAAACTTTGTTAAATCTCTTATTCTACCACTTTATTTATAGAGTTTTGGTTTTCTATGTAAATAAACACATAATTTGTGAATGATATACATTTTTTTCTTCTAATCTTTTTTTTAAATCCTCATCCGAGGACATTCCTCCACTCCTTGTTCAGACAGAGTGGGAGGGAGAGAGAGAGAGATAGAGAGAGAGAAACATCGATGTGAAAGGGACACATCGAGTGGCTGCCACCCACACGACCAACCAGGGCTGGGGACAAACTGCAACCTAAGTACAAACTGCAACCGAAGTACGTGCCCTTAGCGGGAACCAAACCCGGGTCTCTCTGGACCGCAGGTCGATGCTCTAACCGCTGAGCCAAACCAGCCAGGGCTCTTCTAATCTTTATGTGTTTTATTTCACTGGCTAGCACTACCAGTTTGGCTTTAAAGAGAAGCAGTGGCAATGAGCATCTTTGTCTTGTTCATTATTTTAAAGAAAATACTAAAGTAAAGTTTCCCATTAAGAATAAAGTTTTCTAAAGGTTTTGGGGAGATAACCTTTATTACTTAAGAAATTTCCCTTTCATTCCTAGTTTGCTAAGAGTTAAAAAAGCCCAAGTGTTAAATCATATTACATCTCCTTCTGTGTCTATTGAAAAGATAATGTGGCTTTCCTAAATTAGTTTGTTAATGTGATGAATAACATTTATAGATTTATAATATTAAGACATCCTTGCAATTCTAGGATAAACCCAGCTTGGTCATAATATATTCTCACTTTTAATTGCTGCTGGATTCAGGTTGTTATTACCTTATTTAGGATTTTTTTTTTTTTTTTTGCATCTATGCTCTCGAGTAAAATTGGCCTGTAATTTTCCTTTTTTATACTGTCTTTGTCAGACATTGGAATCGGGAGTATACTGTCCTCATGGAATGGCCTGCAGGGTGTGCTGTCTTTTTCTATTCTCTGTAAGAGTTTGTGTAAGTTGGAATGAGCTCTTCCTTAACGTAGTCACTCATGGTTCGCTTCCTGTCTTTCTAATCTCTTCTGGCTCTGTAACATGTTCCTTAAACACTTTTTTAATACAAAATTTTGGTGAGTTCTCTTTTTGTTTTTGATCAAGCTTGTCAGATCAAATTAACATTTTTTGTCTTTAAAAAAAAATGTTAATATTGATATTTTAGAGAGAGAGAGGAAGGGAGAGAGAGATAGAAACATTGATGTGAGAGAGATGCATGGATTGGCTGCCTCCTGCATGCCCCCTACTTGGGAATGAGCCCACAATCCGGGCATGTGCCCTGACTGGGAATCAAACTTGGACCTCTCAGTCCATGGGATGATGCTCAATCTACTGAGTCACACTGGCCCGGCAATGTTTGTCTTTTTATTAGTGTTTTTGAGAAACCAGTTTTTGACTTTGTAGATTTTTTTTTTACTGTCTCTGCTTCAATTTAATGAATTTCTCTTCTTAGCTTTATTATTACTTTTTTTTGAGTTTTCATTGGCTTTTTTCTATAGTCTTTTTTTTTTTTAATCCTCACCCGAAGATATTTTTCTACTTATCATCAGGAAGAGTGAGAGGGAGGGAGAGAGAGAGAAAGAGAGAGAGAAACATTGACGTGAGAGAGACACATTGATTGGTTGCCTCCCGCATGACCCTGGCCAGGGCCGGGGATCCTGAAACCGTGGTACATGCCCTTAACCAGAAATTGAACCTGAAACTCTTTGGTCTTTGGGCTGGCGCTCTAACCACTGAGCAAAACTGGCCAGGGCTCTCCTTATGTTTTATTGTTATTCTTTTTTATCCTCACCCGAGGACATTTTTGCATTTATCTTCAGATAGAGCAGGAGGGAGAGAGGGAGGAAGAGAGAGAGAGAAACATTGATGTGAGAGATACATGGACTGGTTGCCACCCACATGACCCCAACAGGGGCTGGGGACAAAATGCAACCGAGGTACGTACCCTTAGCAGGAACTGAACCAGGGACTCTCCTGTTCATGGGCTGATGCTCTAACTGCTGAGCCAAACTGACCAGGGCTCTAGTGGTTGCTTTTGAAATTCTATCTTGCCTACCTAATGAAGTCTAAAGTTATAGGTATGTTAAAACCTCTTCCCAAATCATTCACCAACTTTTGAACCCTTTAAATTTGATCTTCTATAGATTTGCATACTATTTTTGTGAAGTATTTTAGTTCTTTCTGTTCCCACATGTTGTGATTATTTTATACAATGTTTGTGTAGATTTATCTATCTGTTTAACAATTTCTTTTTTCACCATTCTTTCTTACATACCAGACCTTTCTTTTGGGATATCCAATTTCACTTTTTCTTATAGCACACCCTTCAGAGTTCCTTTGGTAAGACTTGTTGATTGCTGTAGGAAAAATAAACCAGTTTTCCCTCCTCCCTAGGGAAAAAGCCAATTATTTCCTACTCTGTGTCTTTCTTTCCTACTCACACCAAACAGTTCACTCTGACACTTCTGGTTACCAAATGTGTGACATTTTCCCCACCACCAATCAATTTTCCATGACACCAGCTAAACTGAACTCAATTCTGACTCTATCTGGAGATAGTGTCGCATCTCAGAGCTTAAGGGCTCTGTTCCACAAGACTGCCCCTCCCACTTCAGATGCCAATCACAAGTAGTAGGTCCCCAGGTTACCCACAACTTCTGTTCGACTTGCTTATCACTAAGAGGTTCTGATGATCCCCTCCTTCAATTCAATTAATTTGCTAGAGCAGCTCACAGAACTCAGGAAAACACATACTTACATTTACCAGTTTATGAAAGAAGATGGTAAAGGATACAGATGAATAGATACATAGGGTGAATTCTGGGAGATACATTCTATATCTCACAATGGCAAACTCTGTTTTTCTGAAAAACAACAATAACTCCATTTTACTCTCAATCTTGGAAGATAGTTTTGCTAAGTTCACAATCCTAGGTTGACAGTTATTTTCTCTCAGGGCTCTCTGGGTATTCTCTGTTTCCTGGCTTTCACAGATGCTTCTGAGAGGCGTGTTGATCTTTTCCTTGTCTTTTATAGGCAGCTGCCTTTAAGACTTTTGTCTTTGGTGTTCATTCAGTTTCATCACACTGTGACTAGATGTGGATTTCTTTTTATTTATCTCGTTAGATCTATATTATGCTCCCAGTATCTGCAGAATCATGCCTTTCATCAGTTCTGGAAAATTCTTGGCCATTATTTATTCAAATAATTCCATTCACTTGCTAACTCTCAGTTGTTTCTATCTCTTTGCTGATGGTGATGGTGGGCTTGGAGCAGTCCATTAATTTCTGTCTGCCTAGCTTTAAATGCTTTAAAAGGTAGTTTCTTTCCACCAATCAGAAAGAATATATGTACCCCCATTTTCATAGCAGCACTATTTACAATAGCTAAGATCTGGAAACAGCCCAAGTGTCCATCAGTAGACGAATGGATAAAAAAGCTGTGGTACATATACACAATGGAATACTATGCAGCCGTAAGAAAGAAAGATCTCTTATCCTTTGAGACTACATGGAGGGACCTGAAAAGTATTATCCTAAGTGAAACAAACCAAGCAGAGAAAGATAAATATCACATGATCTCACTTATTTGTGGAATATAATGAACATAACAGTCTGAGGAATAGGGTAGACCCAGAGACCCAGAGTACAGACTGACAACCCTCAGAAGCAGGGGTGATGGGGGGAGGGAAGAGATAAACCACAGAACTTATATGCATGTACGCATAACAGATGGACATGGACAACAAAGCTGGGTACAGGGTGGGAGGATGGGGAGGAGGGTGTCAATGGGGAAAAAAAGGAGAAACATCTGTAACAAAAATAAATTAATAAAAAAAATATATATATATATACTTCAAAAAATAAATAAATAAAAGGTAGTTTCTTTCAAGTTGATTTGTAGTGTGAGAGCCCAATATCCACAATGCTGCTGGAAGAGGATTCCCCCTTTCCTTGCAACTCTCTGGGCAATCTCTTGTGACTTGCATGTTCTTCCAGTCTGCAGGCTCCTAAACCACCCTCCATATGGATGCTAGAGAGAAGTTCCCAAAGCATAAATGTGATCAAGTCACTTCCCTGGTGAAGACCTTCCAGCAATCCCCACTGCTCTCAATGTGAAGTTCATGATCCTCAAGTTTTGGCTCTTGTTAGTCTTTCTAGTCTCCTGCCCATGGCTCCTAGCCTCAAATTGTATGCTCCAGTAATTCCTAACTTCTTTGTGGTTCCTACTCTCTCTCTGCTGAGTCTCATTTCATGTTATTTGTTTATTTCCTTGCCTTCGCCCAAGCTCTTTCTACCATCTGAAAGTCCTTTTCAGCTGTCTCGCCAGCCTCATTTTTCTCACCTGGATAAATCTTACTTATCTTATAAGACTCATCTTTTGTGCCACCTTCTCCAGGAAGTCTTCCTTGATCCTCTTCCAGGTTGGAGAACTCCTCTGTCCTCCAGGGAAGAGTCCTCTGTCTTCCCAAAGTCCCCCGGGCTTACCTCACTCTTAGCAGTCATAAAATTATGTTGAAAGTGACTATTTATGCATTCCCCCCCCCCCCACTAGAGTGGGGAGGGTATTTCAGGGAGGTCAGGGAGGGTACTTCAGTGTTTCGATATCTACACTGCCTGACACAAGTCCTGGCATGAAGAAATTATTCCATAAACATTTGTTGAATTGAACAGAGGCCCTTTTTCCCACCCTGAAATTTCTCTTGCCTGAAATTATTTTTTGATTAGGAGCATTTTCATCTACAAGGACATCATTTGATGTATGTGCAGGGTTCCTACCAGTACTCTGGATACAAACCAGATGAGTATATTGGACACACAGAGGCTGATGGGTCTCTGGCCTTCTTGTTGGGCATGTGCCATTGTGGGGTTCGGCTTCTCTCTAGTCCTGTGCTGTGGTTAGAAATAATGCTTACTGTATAGGTATATTATAAATATTAAATGAGTTGCTATATGCAAACCCCCAGCAAGTGCTTGACACGTAGTAGGTGCTAAAAATAAAAATAAAAATAAAGATAAAAGTAAGTTCTTTTTTTCTGTTAACCATTGAACTCCTTGAGGTTAGGAACCCCAGGTTACTGATTTCATTGTTTTCCACTCCACCTCTTGCAAAACCTGGCACAAAAAAGATACAATAAATATCTGATGAATGAATGTGCGCATGATTTCAACTTTTAGAACAGAACTACTCTTCTTGGGGCAGCTCTAGTTTCCACAGCCTGGGGCTCTGCACCACCTCACCCCTACTTCACAGGACTTTGGAACCTGTCAGAAAACCCGGTAAGAGCTGAGACACGTGGCAAAAATTCTACTTTACTGAGCTCTAACCTACAGGCAGTCCACATGCCGGGCCCCTGAGTCTGTCGTGTCCAAGACTGCACGGTGCCCCCTTTGTTTCTGGTCCTTCATCTGCTCTTGCCATCAAATCATGTAGAAGATTGCTTTTTCATTAAGTCACACGATGTCTGTGACATGAGGCCCCATATGAGAAGCCCATTTCAAAATTAGTTCCTGGAAATATTTGTCCCTGTGGAGGAAATGATCTGCTTCCTCCTTGCTGATAGTAAGAGTGTCGGAACTTAGTGTTTCATTTTTTGCCCTGGCTGCCAGGAAGCTCAATGCCAAATTTCAGGATCAATCACAGAAACAATGGCAACCTTTAAGATTGCCATTTTTTTTCTTGAGCAATATGAATTTGTTAAGTGAATTAATCTTTCCTGTTGTACAGCCTTCTCACGTCCTTTTGAGAAAAAGATGAAATGCACACGGGTTTTAAAATTATGACGCAGCAGCAGCAGTAACAATAACAAGAGGATGTAGGGGGAGCAAGGGAAAAATTGGGCCATGTAGGATGCTTGTGAAGAACTGGGGCTTTGGGGTCAGATTGCCTCTATGCAAGTCCTGGCTTTGCCTTATCACTTTCTCAGGCTCTTGTGCAAATTCCATAACTTTTCTGAGTTTCCTCAGCTGTAAATAGTGGTTTTTATTGTATCTACTTTAAAAGGTCACCTCGCCCTGGCCGGTTTGCTCAGTGGTTAGAGCATCAGCCCATGGACCAGTGAGTCCCGGGTTCGATTCTGTACCTTGGTTGTGGTTTGTCCCCCGCCCTGGTCGGGTTGTGCAGGAGGCAACCAGTTGATGTGTCCCTCTCACGTTGATGTTTTTCTCTCTCTCCCTCCCTCTCTTTCCCTCTCTCTCTATCTGAAGATAAATAGAAAATAAATACCCTTGGGTGAAGACTAAAAAAATAAAATAAAAGGTCACCATGAGGATTAATGAACATAATTCCTGTAAACTACTTAGCACAGGGTCTGCCACAGAGTTAGTGTTTAACACACATGACTGGTCTAAAGGTGCTCTGCGCACCTGGGTGGCTGGACGATGGGCAGAGCCTCCTGGAAAGAAGGGTTAGGTTGGAAGGGAATTGTGATGTTGGCAGTGGCTGGGCACAAGCACTTTGTCTGAAGTTTCCCCCAAGTCCTCCCCGATGAGGTCACATGGACAGTCACAACCTGTCCTTGGCTGGCTTCTATTCCCCTCTGTTCACCAGGATTTCCAGAAGCCTGTGGATCTCGACCAGTTATTTCTGGAAGCCTCCAGGGAGTTCTGCATGGTGTTTGTGAAAGAGCCATCCAGCTCGAGTTACTTGGTGGCGCCCACTATGTTCTCTGGCTCCTGTCCCCTTGATGTCCACTGTCTGTGTGGTTGCCTGAGGCTGCTTCACCGCATCACAGCTGCCAGGCCCTCCGGGTGCACCTGGGTCCACCGCGCCATGGGCGCTTCCTCTGGGCACTGCCCAGAGCCAGAGTGGCATCAGGGTCCCTGCAGACGGAGGCAGCCGGGTTATGCTGAGTTCCCTGGAGAAGCGGGGAGCCTGGTCCTCACTTCCAGCCTGGGACACGCTTTGCTGTGTGGACACCGAAGCTGAACCCCTCTGTCCAGTGTGTCATGGGACTCCTGGGGAAAGTTACTCTGTGAGTCGCCCCACCCCGTGGCCCCTCTTCACTCTGATGGGAGTCCCGGGGACGGACCTGGGGACGGGCCGCCTCAGCGCAGCCCTCCTGCGGGCCCCCTCCAGTAGCACAGGTCCCTTCTGCTCCACCAAGTCTGTCACAGCGGCTCCCTGCCGCCCTCCCCCTCAGGCACCCTCAGCGGGCTGAGCCCCGGAGGAGGACTGAGCTCAAGCTGGAGGCGGTTACTACGAACACTCCAAGGTCAGGAAGAGACGACCCTGGGAAGGACCCAAGGTCAGGGAGAGAAAGGGCTGGAGATGGGCTTTGGGGATGCTTTGTTCAGAGGTGGGGGCTGAAGGAGAGAAAGTGGATGAAATCTTCTAGAGAGAGGAGTGGAGGGTGAATCCCTGATCCTTGTTGAGAACCTTCATTACAGAAGGAGGAGCAGCGGGGAGGTAGGGGAACCCGATGGAGTGGGGACCGGCACAGGCAAGGGAGGAGAGAATTTGGGGGAGCGGGAGGGTGGTCCCATGGTCCCATTGGACAGATAAAGCACTTGGCTGGGGCTGTACAGGGGTCCCATGGAGGCCCAGCTCTTCTTCTGATGAGCCAGGGGACCTGGGACAAGTTGAGCCTCTGGGATCAGTTGTTACAATTGTAAAATAAGTGCAAAGAATTCTGAAGAGAAGCCAGGAGGGTAAGGACCGAGAAAGAGTCTCTGGTGAGGACTGGGTGACCTAGGCAAGGGCTGTTTCCAGGAGCATAAGAGGAGGGAGCCGAGGTCAGGGTGCTGACCTCGGGTGGAGGACGAAGGGGAGAGGAGCGGTCCAGAGGTTCTGGTAGAGGGGGCGGAGGGGAGGGCGGGCACTCGAAGTGAGCTGCCCTGACCCCTTCAGCCCTCTAGCACTCAGCGCGGTTCACCTCTCTCTGCCCCGCTCAGAGCCACACCTCACATCTTGTCCTGTGGCTGCATCAGCTGCTTGTGCAGTGGTGTGGCTGAGATCCGCGGAGGTGAGGGTGGGCGTGGACTTGGGGATGCAGGTATGTAGGAAGGTAGAAGACAGTCGTTGCCCTTGGGGACAACCTTTGGGTGATCTCATTGGGTAGCCCAGACATGCAGTCACAAGAGGAACAAAATCAGATACCACCGGCAAACCCCCAGGTGTCCAGGGCGTCCGGGGAGAGGAGGCAGCTGAGCTGAGCTGTCTTTCCGGAGGAAGCCTTCTGGTGGAGGTGACTTTGGAAGTGAGAAAGGACATGGGGCGTTGAGCTGCGGGGAGCGGTCCATGCCAGACAGAGAAGCTGTGTCGAGGGGACTGCTGACTTGTGTCAAGGGCAGTTGGAGTGTGGCCCAGTTCAGCCTGTCCCCTCCCCCGTGTGTGTGGACCACAGGAGTTCCCTGCAAACCTGGCTGAGTGCTGAGATGCAGGATGGGGAACCCCAGGAACTGGCTTATTTAGAGGGATCACTGGCACTTGTGAGGGGGAGTTGAGGGGTGACAGAGAGGGTCAGACCCCGTCTTTCTGTCTCTGCTTTGACATCCCCAACCAATGTCCCAGCAGCACTGGGACAGCCCTGTGTTCACCGCCACGCCTCAGACCTTGCTGGCTCTCCATTGCCGCAAAGCTTTTCATGGTCTGATGGCTAGATGGGGTCCAGGAAAACCTGCACCAGCACCTCCAGGACTGGCAGGCCTCACTGGAGCTTTGAGGAATCCAGCACAGGGTCAGGAGTCCCTTTGGGCCCAACCCTGGTGCTCAGGAGGCAGAATTTTTAACAGGTGACATGTGGGGAACAAAGGAATCAGAGGTCCTTAATGTGGCAGAGATTGGGCACCCCAGTGCCAGACACAAGGGGAGAAGAAAAAGAGCTGGGTGTCAGAGTGGATCTGAGCAGGAAGGCCAGTATGAGCCACGGCACTGCAGAAAGGGTATGCAGGTGGGTGTGGGGAAATGTGGGGAAGGGTGTGGGGGTAACAAAGGGATGACTTCAGCTCTCGGACCTGCCCAGAGGAATGTGGGAGCAGGGGTAACGTCCGAGCTCAGAGCCCTCTGCTACCCTTCTGTTTGGACTTTTCCATAAGAAAAAGCTTTTTGAAAAGAAGTGCGCAGTTGTTCTGCTACAATCACGGAAGCATCCTTGCTGTGGGCCCTGGGGCCCTCCATCAGGCTCCAGAATGTCCCAGGGCAGCTCCCTTCCAGCACATGTCTTTTACTAGCAGCCTGTCTGCCCAGACAGGGTTCAAATATCTCCTTCGGACCTGGAGTGACAAACCTTGGAAAACGTCTCTTTGGGAGAGGGAAAAAGCCTAAGTCAGGCACACAACTCAGAGCTGTAAAGAAAACACTGTCAGGTTCGGCTCGTAAAAATAAACATCTCCTGTAAGATAAATGACACCATGAACAAAGTGAAAAGATAAGCAACAAACTGAGATTTAAAGGGGAAAAGAAAGTAGCCTCAAGTTTCTCCCAAAGTGTCTCAGTACTGGAAGGGGAAATAGGAGGAATGGGTCTGGGGGGGATCCTGGTGCTGGGGTCTACCCATCGGGCTGACTCTGAATTAATCTGACAAAGCTCTGTCAGCCAGAAATGAGATCCCCCTTTAAAAAAAAAATTTTATTGTTATTATTATTTCTTTGTTAATCCTCACCCAAGGATATTTTTTCCATTGATTTTTAGAGAGAGTGGAAGGGAGGGATGGAAGGAGGGGGAGGAAGAGAGAGAGAGAGAAACATCGACACATCTATAGGTTGCCTCCCGTAAGCTCCCTGACGGGCTGCGGATCGAACTTGCCACCCAGGTATGTGCCCTTGACCAGGAATCAAACCTGTGACGCTCTAACCACTGAACCACACCAGCCAGGGCATGAAACCCTTCCCCCCCTTTAAGAGGACCACAGTGATGGGGCAGCTCAGAGTTCGCGTTTCATGGCTCCCTGTTAGGTTCCTGGGTGGGCCAACAGCCTGACACAGCTCATATAGAGCCCCACGCCCCACACTGCACAGCTCTCCCCGGTTCTAGTTGAGGTTCTGACCCATCTCTACCTTTCCCAGCACTGATCCTGACCAGTTGATTCCTAGCCACCAACACGGGCATGAAGAGGGCCAGCCCTGCTCTCTGCCCCAGGCTTCTAGCCTGCAGGAGGCGAGGGGGTGGGGAAGCTGTGGCTGGGTGTCTGCGGAGGATGCCGATGGGCAGGAAAAGGGGATGCAGGGAGCTCTGCATGTTCATGGTAGGTTAGATGGGTCCAGGTCACAGAGGCATCCAACCCCTCATGGGCTCAGGTGCACCGACAGCCCAAGTCTGGGATCTAGGGGGATCTCTCCACGACCACCCTGCCAAGTAGCTGCTGATACCCTTAGGGTAGGAGTGTTCAGGTGTCCTCTAGGGAGGCCAGATAGCTAAGAAGCAGGGACTTGACAAATGAGGGGAGTGTGAATTCTACTCAGAGGACTAGAATGGCAGGTGGGTAAAATCTTAAAACACAGAACGGTGATGGGCCCACTCACATGTTGGGCAACCTGGGACCAGGGGTCAGTTGAGTCCAGTAACTTCTGGGCTTTCAAACACGTCAAAACAGGTTCAGAAATGGACCTTTCTCCCACCCTCCAGTCTCCCACCAATGCCTCTTACTGTCCCAGGGTCTGGGACACACAGCCTATGGGGGCCAGCCCCTGGGTGCAAGGAGCAAGGCAGGGCTGAAGGCAAACAGGTGTGGGACCAACACAGGGAGAAACTGGAGAAGCTGGCGGGCAGAGCGGGGTCGGGGGCCGGATCCTGGGCTGGGACCCGGCCTGACCCTTGACAAGTGGTTTGGCAGCATTGCATTGCTCTTGGGCTGCTGGGGCGCCCTGTCAATGCCTGGGACCTTGGAACCGACCCCAGCGCCATGTCTGGGGGTCCTTGTTGGGTGCTCTGCTCTCAGGTAAGGGGACGATCACCCTGCGACTCCTGCCTCCTCCAGGTTGGCCTGCCCCCAGGGGCAGAGGAGCTCCTGGAGTTGTCCTTTGTGGCTGCAGAGGGGCAAATGGGTGGGAGGTGCTCCTGGTTAGTTCCTCCTGCCCCTGCCCTAACCCTGGCCTGGACATCAGTGCCCTCTCTTCCTGCTCAGGTTCTGAGCTCACCGCCGGGCTCACTGCCTCCTGGGAAAGAGGAATTATCAGCAGGTCTCAGAGCCGGTAGGGCTTCCTCCTGGACATGAGAAAGCAGAAATCAGAGGTGGCACCGTTAGGCTACAAGCCGGGGCCCAGGACCCAGACCTAGGCCCGCCTTCCAAGGCCCATTTCACAGATTGGGAAACACAGAGGCCCAGAGAGGGGACAACATTTATCGTCACTGGACGGCTGGGAATAACCTCATCCACGGGCCTGACCTTTGGAAGAACTGAGTCTCACTGAGTTGATGATAGTCATGATGGGGTTCCTCTTACTTCCAGACCCCCCAGCAGCACCCTGTGTTCCCCCAAAGTCCAGGCTCTTTCTCATCTGCAGACTTTTGTGTGTGCACCCCTGGCTGGCATGCCTCACCACCCCCACCCCACTGCAGGTCTGCCTTCCGCCCCCTCATCCCAACTAGATGCGGCTCCCCCAGGCCAGTTCCCTCTTCTCCAAGTCCCCAGTCCACAGCAGTCTTGCAGACTTTAGTTGAAGATTTTCTTTTCAGGGGGAGGGGCAGACCCTGGGGCTTAGAAGGACATTTGCCATTTAGAAGGTGGAGCTGCCTCTGTTGTAATCTTCAACTTGGAGAGATGTGAACTGCCCCATAGGCCTGGGCACCACCTTCTGGGCGGGCTCTGAGGCAGGGAGAAGGACCCAGGGACCCAGTCTGGTGCCTCCCTGGGCCAGGCCCCCACAGCTGGTCCTCCTGGGGACTGAGAAGCACTTCCCACCACCTCCCCACCTCCCCTCTTCAGTGGATCTCTTGTATTTTTCCCCAATGGCCAGAAGGTGGCGCTGTGTTCCCAGTTTTGCTCACCACACGTATTGGCAGTGCAATTTGGCTCTGCCTCTGTTGGGGGCTGCCACTCTAGAGGGTCCTATGAATCCTTTCAAGGCCCCTTTGTGGCTGTTTTCCTTGCAGTGCTGGTGGTTTCTGGTGGGGTAAGATGTCTCCCAGGGCTGACAGAGCCAGGCCTCGAGAAGTCTGAATACAAGTTCATGGCATGCCCCTTGACCCAGCTCCTTGCCATCCTAGGAGGCCCCTCTGCTGTCCTGGCTGTTTTCTGTGGTCTGGATGTTTCATTTTCCACCTATTTCTATCTACCATGCACCACATTGCATGTGGCACACACATCAGCTCATGTATTCATACACAGCTATGTGAAGTAGGTACCCACTGTACAGATGAGAACACCAAGGTCAGGAAGGCCAGCAAGGCCACTCAGCTAGCATGTGGCGGAGTCTGCCTGCAGCCTGGCATCTGTCTGACTCATCCTTGTGTTCTTACGCTCTGCACTGCACTGCAGCCCTCGGGAGGAACTCCTGCTCTTAGGCAAAGGCCCCAGATCCGGGCCCTTCCTTTCATCCTCCTCCACCCCAGTCCTGGGGCACTTTGACCATCCATGCAAGGCCCTAAACTGAGCCAGAAGGGACAGCCCAGAGAACAGCCTGGGCCTGTCTGATCAGGGGGTGTCTCATCCTGACTGGCGCAGGGGGAGGGGTCAGGACCCGGGAGCCACAGTAGGGAAGGCAGGGGGAGAGGGCTCTATTCCATTCTGCTCCTCCCTCTTCCCCTTCCCCGCCTCCCGCCTCCCGCATTTCCTTTCTGGTCTCAGCCCCTCCGTCCTGACTCCGTCCCTAGTTCTCCCTTGTACTCTGTCTCTGCCACTCTGTCAGCGTGTCTTTCTCCTTTTGTTCCTCTGTCTCTCTCCAACAGAATCAGAGTTAAGTGACAAAAGAAAAATGATCCCCTCCTGCCAGGGTTATTAAAATCATGTTTTACAATTGAGCCGAGAGATGAGCCCCGTTAATGACGGATGATGAGACCCCGGCTTCGCCACAGCTGGGAGTGAGGCGATAGGCTTGGCTGTGGGATTACCACCAATTACTCCGGGCAGAGCGTGAGCAGCTCCCCTCCTCTCCTCTCCGAATCACCTCCCTTCTGCTCCGGGGAGATAACGTCTCACCCTTGGCAGGGAGGCTGGAGCTGGGGAGTTCAAGAGGAGGGGTCAGCTCCCTGGGCCAGGGAGCCAGGCATCCTTCAAATCTGCAGGGATCATCGCAGTTTACCCTGGTCTTCTAGCGGCCTTGGCCTCAGAGGCAGGCAAGGTACAATTCTGAGCCCTATGGAGACTGGGGCTCAGGGAAGTTACATAACTTGTCCGAGGTCACACAGCCATAAGTGCCAGAGCTGGTACTTGCTCTCCAAACCCTGATTTTTTTTTATTCTTTACTCAGCCTTGTCTTCATGAAAAAAGCATTGGAAAAGAAAGATTTATTATTATTTTTGGCAGAAAATGATAGACCTTGCTCAACTAGGCTTTGATCCTACTGGGACCACAATAAGAGTAAGCAAGTTCATTGCTTTGTGGATTTGAGTTAGATGCTGGGAAGGACTTCTCAAAGGCTTGAGCACTAATATAGATGAAATGCCTTCTTTGATGATCTTTTGGATCAAAAGGTGCCGTCTAGGCTAGATAGGGTGATGAGATCCATCAAGTGGAGTTTGAGGATCTGGGGGTAGGATATGCCAGAGTTGGGGAGACTTGACAGGGTAAATGCAGAAGACGTAAGGAGGCCCACTTGTCAGACCCATCCCTGAGGCCCCTAGCCCAGAGCGTGGGTGCAGGAAGCCAGGGCCTCTCAGGGTACAGATGCTGCCTGTGTGGGTGGAGGTCACATCTCACAAAGCCCTCCCATGTACAGCTCATTTAAATCTCCCATTCTCTCTTTGTGTAGACAACTGAGGAATTATTATCCCCATTTTACAGGTGAGGAAAATGAGCCTCCAAGAGGTAGAGTTAATTAAGCTCGCAGAGTGAGATAAGACCTTAGCTCCGAACTCCAGCTCTTTCCCCAGCACCAGGCTGTGAGGAGGCCAGTCGGGGCTGCAAGTCCCCTGTCCTGCTCAGGCAGGACCCCCCGTTCCCCAGAATCCCCCGCCCCACTGTGAGTTGGGGGACCTTGTGCCAGCACCACAATCTATGCAGGATGAATGACTATCTCTTTCCCATCTGGATTCTATTATTTTCCAGTTTATCCTGGTCAAAAAGCACAAGATGAACGTCTGAAGGAAAAAAATATATAATTTTTGAGAAAATTGAAAATATATATCACTGTTGGGGGCTAGAGGCTCAGGGGGCCCTGGAGGCTGGTCCTCCCTGGCTGATGCTGGGCCTGGCCTAGGCCCTCTGTGCACACAAGGCTTCTCTGCCTCGCGGGATCCCCGGGGACCTCATGCCCTTGGCGCTCTGTCTGGGACCTGGTCTCCAGGGTGTGTGTGTTAAGGGGCTGGAGAGGGGAGCAGAGGTGGAGCCAGAGGCCCTCAACTTCCTTCCTTGGGGACATGGGCCTGTTCTGGATATTTCTGAGACCTCCAGTTTGTTCCCTGTAGGAGAAAAACCCACCTCAGCAACAATAGTTAGGGGGTATTGAGCCCTCACTGTGTACCAGCTCCTCTTCCAAGCACTTTTCATGTATTCTAAGGACTCCTCTTTATTTTTCACACCAATCCTGTTTGTTAGGCACCATTGCTTCTGTCTTACAGAGGAGGAAATGTGGGCACAGAGAGCTGAAGGAACCTGCCCAAGTTCACATAGCCGTGAACGGGCAGAAGCATTCAAATCTCTGCAGCGGAACTCCACAGCTCAGTTCTCAGCCACTAAGCTACACAGCCCCGTTCGTGGGAAGGGAAAGGGGGAGGTGGGAGAGGGAGTATGTGAGTGATGACAATGCATGTCCACGTGTAGGACCGTGTATAGTACGTAGCCATGTGCGTTCCTCGCGTATGTGACTGGAACTGTATTTGTTCATCCATCCGTCTGTCTACCATTCACCTACCCACTCACATATCTATCATCTATCATCTATCTATCTATCATCTATCTACCATCTTCTAAAGTTGGGGCCACATGTTTGTGGGGATGCTTCCATGCATGTCTGTGCACACATGTGCATATGTCCACATGTGTCACGTAGGTGCCAGTGTGTATCCAGGGCTCCAAACATGTGAACAACTCACTAGGGACTCTTCCCCTACAGCTAAAAAAATCTCCTCGTGCCTGCCCTGGGCCCTGGCTCCCCTGGAGCACCAGCAGAGAGGTAATTAAACCCTTTCCCAACAAATGTGCTAATTACTGCTAATGGTTGGGTTTCAACTCTGTTGGCTGAAGAGGTTCCTGCTGTGTGTGTATGTGTGTTTTTGTGTGTGTGTGGGGGCGTGCAGCAGGGTCTTCTCAGCTTGAGAAACTCATAGGATAAGGAGAGGGGGACTTCCGAGAGCTCCCCAGTCTTTGCTCCCCACCGTATCTGTGGATCTTAAGGGCCTCTGGAAGGTGGGGAGTGTGGCAGTCTTTGGCCTGAGGACTCTGGCTCTCTGAGTGTGTGTGTGTGACTGAGGGTGTGCTTCTGCGTGTGTGTGTGTGTGTGTGTGCACGCGCGCACAAGGGACACTCTATGCCTTGCTGTGTGCTCACAGTGACCATACATGAGAGTAACACTAATATGAATGGTGTTCCTGGGGTTGTGCATCATGGTGGCTCTGATTCATGGACCCTAAGCTTGTGTGTCCATGGCATGTGCATGACTGTGTGTTTCTGGGTGTCCTCTGTGTGTCTCGAGGTGCACCTGAACGTGGGTTTCAGCGAGGGTGCCTCTGTGTGTGTGCGTGTGTAACAAAGAGCAAGGAGCAGCAGGGCAGCCGACTTCTGGGGCCTGACTGACACCCATGGCAAATAAATGTGACAATGAAATATAGTCCTGGAATTGCTTTGGATGCCCCGTCAAGCAGGCGATGCAGAACAGGTGAAGTTGTAACCGTTCCCGGGGGAGGAGCAGCGGGGCAGAGTGACGGCTGCTCTGCGCTCCTGCCTCTCTGCCCAGCTGTCCCCTGCGAGGCCCTGCCCCGCAGAGGGGGCTCGGGACTCCCTTTCCACAGCCTGTGTGAGGGGTGAAGGCAGCGCTGACCTGCCGGGGCCTCTATCCTCAGGCTGTCCTGTCACTCTTCTGAGAATGGAGAACCGGAGCGGGCTGTCCAGTCCCCGTGACTGCTCTCAGACTGGGCTCCCTGAGGGCAAGGCCAGCTCCCCTGAGGGCAAGGATGTTTTTCTGAGACATCAAGAGCGTGGGAGACCCTTCAAGAGCGTGTCAGTGTGCCTGGCACCGCGGGTTCCCGCGCCTTGCGGAGGGAATGCACATCCGGTGGCCTGTGCATGGGCACGTGTGCACTTTGGAAGCTGCAGAGTCAAGTTTGTATGAACCTTGGCTTAGGAGACCTGCGTTCAAATCCCACAGCTAGTAAGTTACTCAGTGAGGTCCCCCTTCCTCCTCATCCTCAGGGACAGAGTGTGAAGACTAACAGCCTCCACAGAGCTGGTTCAAGGCCCTGGCCGAAGGGCTGAATGAGATGCCTTTTTATTTTATTTATTTATTTTTTTGTTATTCCTCACAGGAGGATATATTTTTTGCGTTGATTTTTAAAGAGAGTGGAAGGGAGAGAGGAGGGGGAGAGAGAGAGAAACATTGATGTGAGAGAGACACATTGATTGGTTGCTTTCCACACGCGTCCCGACTTGAGCCAGGGATCGAACCTGCAACCCAGGTGTGTGACCTTGACCAGGAATCGAACCCAAGCTTCTCCACTATGTGGGCCGACACTAACCACCGAGCCTGCCGACCAGGGCGAGATGACTTGAATATCACAAACATGCCTCTGCTCTCTATGCCATGTGCACTCTCAGGCAGCTCTGGTTCTAACCCATTAGCACAAGGGGGTGCCTTGTGAAAACTCACCCCAAACGGCAGCACAGGCCGCAGTGGGCGTGCACCAGGGGCGTGGCGAGGACAGATGAGATAGGCCATGGGAAGCCCTGCTCAGCGCCTGGCCCCTGGTGGGCACCATGGGGTCAAACACCACCTCTAGTGGAGGCGTCTGTTGGTTGGCAGTGAGGGTCAGGGACATCTGTGGGTCTCAAAGCTGCGTGGTGGACACTTTAATATCTTTGTCTCCTCTATTTATTTTAGGGGTGGCCCTCTGTGTGTGTGTGTTTGTGTGTGACAGAGAGATGCTAAGGGAGACAGGGGCAGGGTGGGAGGGGGCACACCAAGGCGACTCTTCCTTTTCTCTCCAGCCGGATCCTCTCATCCCTGTCGGAGACATATTTAGGGTGTCCGTTGCCCTTTTTTAGAAAAATATTTTTTTCCTTTATTGATTTTAGAAAGAGAGGAAGTGAGAGGGAGAGAGAGATACATAGAAACATCAATGAGAGAAAACATCGATTGGCCGCCTCCTGCATGACCCTCACTGGGTATTTGGCCCACAACATGGGCATGTGCCCTGACCAGGAATCAAACTGGCAACCCCTTGGTGCATGGGTCAATGCTCAACCACTGAGCCACACCAGCCGGACCCACTGCCCTTTCTAGGGATGTTCCTGCATCTCTCTCTGTGCACAAGGTATTCCAGGCTGTGTGTTGAGGCCACACACAGGCAAAAGCTCTTGCCACCTGTCCTGCCTGTCTCACAGCAAGTCCTAGGAGGGCCTGTGGCCTGGACAGAGCCCAGCTCTGGTCCTAAGCAGGCCATAGCCTGTCCCCAGGCGGTGGAGTACCCCCTGTTCAGAGTCTGCTAGACCCTGAATTAATTTCATGAGGGCCTGAACCATGGTTTCTTCACAGCGACATCCTTAGCTCCTGGCACATAATAGCTACTCAATAAACATTTGCCTCACATGTGTTTTTTGATACTAGGGTCCACCCTTCCATAGCTATGGCTTCCAGGATTGTGAATGGCATGAAAATAATTAACACTGAGATTGCTTGGCTGTCAGAATGTTCTGGAATTTTTACCAACAGGTGGCACATTCCACAGAATAAACCAAAGTCTTGGGTCCAGCCTGACTGAGAGAGAAAGGCGTTCACATAGCCCTTATAAGCCTTAAAGGGACAAAACCTTCTATATGTCCTATTGATTTCATTTCCATTCAATCTGACATTCTGGCCTCCACAGGAGAGACCATTCGTGGCTGTGACTCTTATTCTTTGTCCTGGAGGCTCTTAGCCCAACCTTCAATCTTCTAAATCCGCCAGGAGTTGGCCTCGGTGTCCTCAGCCAAACTTGAATATTCTTGAATTCAAGACTGCACACCGGGCTAGGGAAACTGACCTTCCCACCTTTCCCCGGGTGATGTGTAGCATGGCCGTAGTCTGGAGGCCTCTGGGATCAACAGAGGTGTGTATTCTGGCCAGTGGAATAAAAAGAACAAAAGGGAGCCATTATGTAGATGTATGATCATTTAAAACCACTGGCTCTCCAGGAAGAGAATGGGGGAGGGAGCCACATTGGAAAGTGTCTGCCTGCGGTCGCTGCTAATTTCATTTTAATATTAGGCCATTGTATAATGAATAATTATATACTCCCACAGAGCGAATGGAAGGGGGAAAGTGTGCGCAGGGAGGCATAATGCTGAGGGTCCGAGGCGGCAGAGGGGGTTGGCTCTTCTGTTTAGCAGCCGGGTGTCCGCTGGTAAGTCACTGAGCCCTCTGTGCTGTGGTTTCCTTGTCTGTAAGAATAGCCCTTACTGTACAGGGTTTGTGTGAGTATGAAAGGAGATTATGCATACAGGGTGCTAAGTCTATTGTCGAGCAAAGTATTTGCTATTATTATGTCGTGACATTCAGGTATCAGTATGCGTGTGCGCGCGTGCGTGTTGCAATGGCACCTGTGTGTGCTGAGATCTGTGTATGAAAGAGCAGAGCGTAAGGAGAAAACACTTGGCTTGGAATCGGGTTCTGTGGTTTTGGTTTCTATTTCCATTTTATGCTTATTATGGATGACACTGAGCAGGCCATTTTTCCTGCTTCCTCACCTGTAAAATTGTGACACGAATGATAATAAAGACCATTGCCATGTTTAATAAGTGCTTATTGTGTGCTGGGATAATAAATGTGGTTCTGACTACCCCACAGGTTCGCATTAAGGGTGGTGCAGAAATGTTTCACCAACCCAAATGTCTGGGGCACTCAGGACAGGGGGCACTTGGATGTATGAGCGTGTGTGCACAGCACAGCAATTTTCTCTGAATCTGTTCCCAGCCTGGGCTGATGGACACACACCTCTGTTCACACACATACACACCCTTGTGGCCACACCTGTGGTTGCACACATATACTCACCTACCTGAGTCAGTGCGTGCTCACCTACATACCCACAAAGGTGTCCGCACACACTCACACACATGTTCTAGCACTGGCCGTTCCATCCACACGTTCACTCACAACTGCTCACACGCACAGGCACCCCCCCTGCAACTGACGCTACTCCCCGGATGCCCAGGTATAACCAGCCGGTGTTTTCTGCTAGGGCTGCTGCCGTGACAGAGTCGCACAGACGGGGGCTTCGGCAAGAAATGTCACAGACTGGAGGCTGCAGGTCTGAGACCAAGGTGTCGGCAGGGTCGGTTCCTTCTGGGGCCTCTCTCCTTGGCTTGTCGATGGTCTTCTCCCTGTGTCCTCCCGTGGTCCTCCCTCTGTTCATGTCTGCGTCCTAATCTCCTCCTCTTCTTCCTCTTTTTAAAAAAAAAAATATATATACATTTTTTATCCTCACCCGAGGACATTTTTCCATTTTTTATTCAGACAGAGTGAGAGAAAGAGAGAGAGAGACATCGACGTGAAAGGGCCACATTGAGTGGCTGCCACCCGTATGACCCAAACACAGCCGGGGATGAACTGCAACCGAGGTACATGCCCTGAGTGGGAACTGAACCTGGGTCTCTCTGTCCTGCAGGCTGACGCTCTAACCGCTGAGCCAAACCAGCCAGGGCTTTTTTTAAAATCCTCGCCGGGGGGTTATTTTTCCATTTATCTTCAGATGGGGGGGGGGGGGAGAGCAAGAGAGAGAGAGAGAGAGAGAGAGAGAGAGAGGGAGGGAGAGAAACACCAACCTCAACCAGGGCTGGGGACTGAACTGCAAGTGAGGTACGGACCCTTGACTGGAATTGAACCTGTGACTCTGATATGCGGGCTGTAGCTCTAACCGCTGAGCAAACCTGGCCAGGGCAAATCTTCACTTCTTTAAAAGAAATTAAAAAAAAATTTTTTTTATTGACATTAGAGACAGAGAGGGAGAGGGAGAGAGATAAAGAAACACTGATGAGAGAGAACATTGATTGGCTGCCTCCTGCATGCCCCCCACTGGGGATTTGGCCCACAACCTGGGCATGTGTCCTGACCAGAAACTGAACCGGCGACTTCTGGGTGCATGGGTCGATGCTCAACACTGAGCCACACTGGCTGGGTAAATCTTCTCTTCTTAATAAGGACACCAGTCACATTGGGTTGGGGCCCACCCATATGACCTCATTTTACTTCATGTGCCTCTTTAAAAACCGTGTCTCCAAACATAGTCACATTCTGAAGTACTGGGAGTTAGGACTTCAACATATACATTTTTGGGGAAACAATTCAGTCCATAACACTGTGTTCTCTGTAGACAACACCTTGGCCCAGCCCTGCTTCGTTTTCCTCCTCTGTGAAATGGGGGTGATAACTGCACCTTCCTCATAGAGTTGTTCTGAAAATTAATCGGCTAACCTCTGGAAGCACTTAGGTTGGTGCCTGGTGCACAGTAAATGCTCAATACACATTAGCTGTTTTTATGATCATTAATTATTATATATTATTGAGTTTTGCATTTGCTACATTATCGGTGATGCTGCAGCTGTAACAAAGGGTAGGTCCAGGCAGCCAGGACTGTGAGCAAGGCCCAAACCTCCGAGGTGAGCTTCCTACTTAGGACTGACTGGCTTAGAAGACTGGACCTGCGTCTGTCCCCAAGGAGATGATCTTGAACTCCTAGCTCCTAGACTAGCCAACTCCTTTGCTGAACAGGAATTTTCTTTGTAACCCCTGACAAACACGTCAGGTTTAGTTTGCACACCTCCAGTGACGGGAAGCTCATTTCCTTTCAGAGCAACCTTGATAGGAAGTTCTTTCTGGCCGCTGCCCTGAGCGGCAGTAAGTATGTCATTCTGCCCACACTCCCTCCTCCTGCCCTCTGTGGCCACACGGCAGGCCTGCTCCCATTTCTGAAGACTTTCCCTTGAACTGTGAGCCTCCAATCATTCTTTTGTCACATGAGTTGTGGCCCAGCTGGGTCCTCAGCCTATCCGAGTGAGGCAGACTTTTAAAGGAAATGTTAATAGCTCTATTATTTTTCTTGATTTAAAAATGTAATACATGGTCATTAAAAAAACTCAGACAATACAGGAAAATAGAAAGAAGAGAGGAAAACCACCCATCACCCCAGCAACCAGAGATAACCAGTGTTAACATACTTTAATTTAATTTTTGAATAGGCAATACATTTACAGGATTCAAAATTAAAAATTGTAAAAGGGTATTATTCAGGGAAAAACTTCCCTCCCACACCCCTGTCTTCTAGCCTTGGTTTTCCTCCTCACAGTCTAAGAAAAGAAGTTATTCATTTATTATGTATATTTCCAGAGATGTTTTAAGATTTTATAAGATCTTTTAAGGGATTTTAAAGGACATACACGCACACGCACACACACACACACACACACACACACACACACACACACACTTTTGTCTCCCCACCCACTGTTTTATTTACTGCTTTGTTTGCTTAAATAGCACACAGTGGAATTCTTTCCCTACCAGCTTTCAAAGGAAAGATCTTTTACCTTTTCTTGTTACGCTCTGTCTTCTTGGCCCGAATGCACCGTTTTGGACGTCAGGGGCCCTTTGACATTTCTCTGTTGGCCCTTCCAGCTTTGTGGCATCTTGTCACCTTCAGATGCATTCACAACGACTCTCTCCAATGATATGGCCTCCAGAGCAGTTAATGAGCCCTCAGCACAGCGTCAGTCCACACTCGGCAGCATTTCACATGGATCAACGTGGCCCTCTCCGGAGAGCATCCAATGTACGGAAATATCTTCAGTGCTCTTCAGCTCCCATCTCAGAAACGCTATTCGATGTGGCGCTTAGAAGGACATAACTTCTTCAAATGAACCATTGTTGGCTCCTGGTGACTTCTCTATTCTTCCCAAAATGTTAGCAAATGGCCATGACCCCAAAGCAGCCGACATACTGAGAGCGCTCTCCACCTGCCGGCCGTGGCTTTGAACTCTTTATATACGTTACATCCAGTAGCCTTATAAGAAAGGTGCTATTGCCACCTCCAGTGTACAGGTAAGAAAACAGTCTCAGAGAGGTGAAGTAACGTGCTTGAGGCCACACAGCTTGTAGGAAGCCGAGTGGTGCTGGTCTGGCAGCCTGCAGAGCCCATCCAGTTGGCTTCCCCACTATGCTACGGGTGTTCTCAGCGGACTAATGTGCTGTGCAGCTGCCAGCACCAAGCTTCTGTCCCTGCATTGCCGCCATTCTGTTGGGTCTGCTTGGCGTGATGACCCAGGCTTCTTCATGGGGTCTCCTCTTTACCAGGCTTCAGAGGGGCTTCCCTCGCTGGGTGGGCTGTCGTTTGCCCTTCTGAATTTCCTTTTTTTTTTTTAATCCTCACCTGAGGACATTTTTCCACTTTTCGTTCAGACAGAGCAGGAGGGAGAGGGAGAGAGAGAGAGAGAGAGAGAGAGAGAGAGAGAGAGAGAGAGAGAGAGAGAAACATCGATGTGAAAGGGACACATCGAGTTGCTGCCACCCGCGCGACCAACCAGGGCCAGGGACAAACTGCAACCGAGGTACATGCCCTTAGTGGGAACCGAACCCGGGTCTCTCTGGACCACAGGCCGATGCTCTAACTGCTGAGCCAAACCGGCCAGGGCCTGAAATTCCTGAATGCAGTTGTGTGGAAAGAGTTTGAGTTCACAGCAATGACAGCAGCAGGTGTGAGCCGGCCATCCCATGGGCCCAGGACCAGAGTCTTGGGCATAGTGTAGTAAAGGGGATGATGAAGGCCACTGGGGTTTCAGTGAGGTTTTAGCCTTATTGCTGTGTAACCTTGGACACGTTAGTTAACCTCTCTGGACCTCAGTTTCCGCATCTGTAACGTGGGGAGAATAAGTGAGAATATGATTGGGAAACCCTCGAGGTCAAGAAGCTGCTCAGTAAATCCACTGTCACCACACTGTGGCCACCCCGACCTCATTGGTCAGAGTTCAGTCCCCTAGGCCCTCCTCTCGCGCCTCGTTTTCCTCACCGCGTCCTTCTCCAGTGGCGCGGCTCGGGGCCAGCTGGGCAGGGCAGTGCTGGGGCGGCAGAGGTCAGCGGTGTGGTCGCTCCCCTGAGGCTCCCACTGTGACTGGCTGTCCCGCCCTCTGCCTGTCCCTGTCATCGTGTGGTTCCTTCTGTGGCGGCTCTTTCTGGGTTTCTGGGTCTGTCCCATGGAGACACAGCCCTGTGCCCTGTCTCACTTCTTGGCTTGGAAGCTCAGACAAGACTTCCCAAGGCCTTGGCCACACCTCCCCATTCTGACTGGGGCCCCCAACGATGGCTGTGTGTCTTTCCCTTCCACCGAACCCACCCCCCAGGACAGGGACGGGGCTGCCCTGCGCTGACTGCTGTCTTATGCCCCTTCGAATGGGGACCCAAAGAGAGAGGCTGTACCTCCCCAGACCAGGGCTCCCCAGGTCATGAGTTGGGTCTTTCCCTTCAGGCAGCTCCTTGGGGGTCAGACTGTATCTCGCCTCTCACACTTGCAGATGCTCAAAGACAGAGGCTGTATCTTCCCTTTCACATTGGGGTCCCCTGGGGTCAGGCTGGGCTCCTGGGCTGGGCACTTGTTCCTGCCGCTGCCCTTCCTCCGGCCGCACCCCCTTCCCCTGGGCAGGAGTTCGGTGCCAGGGGAGTAATTGAATCCCTGCGCAAGTCGATGTGGAGTCCTAATGAGTCCTGAGTCGTCTCAGACATGTGTGTTAATTAAAGACCTGTCCTGGTTCTAATCCACCGGAAGTTAATCATCGAGGGTTAGGAGGTGTCAGCCTGGAACTTCATTAAGGCTGTGAGGATGGGGCCTGGCCAAGGGAGGGAGGGAGCCAGGGATGGAGTGGGGAGCGGGGCACCCTGTCCTGAGTCCTAGGATTGGGTGGATTATTAAAGGGGTGGGGGGCACACAGATGTGGGGGTCCAACCTCCTCTCGGCATCAGGGTCAGGAGCAGCCCCACCCTCAGGCCTTGCCAACCCCTCAGGACCCCCGTGCTCCTTCCCTCTCTGCCCCCTCCTGGCCCGGCCCAGGCCCGCCCTGCTCCTGCCCTGCCTCAGTTTCCAGTCTAGGTAAACGTGGGAAGAGGCAACAACATAAAGACAGTGCTGGGCGCACAGGACGAGCACAGGCGTGCGCTGTAAGCACAGGTCCTCTCATCCTTCTGGGACCGTCCACTCCCCGCTCTGCCTCCAACCCCTCCACCATCCTCTGTGCCCGGGAGACGACCTCTGTGGGGCACCACCTGCCCACCCGCTGGCCAATGAGGCTTCTGTCGGGGGCAGCCTGTTGGTCCCTTTGACCTGCCGCACCCCTTCAGACCGTCAGTCTCGAAACTGGCTCTGTCGTGCCCTGGAGCTGTCATTTCCTGCCAGAGTCCTGACTGGGGTTTTCTCTATAATATTTTTCTTTTTATTTATTTATTTATTTTTTAATCCTCACCCGAGGACATTTTTCCATTATTTGTTCAGGTAGAGTGGGAGGGAGAGAGAGGAACAGAGAGAGAGAAACATCGATGTGAAGGGACACATCGAGTGGTTGCCACTCGCACAACCGACCAGGGCTGGGGACAAACTGCAACCGAGGTACGCGCCCTTAGCGGGAACCGAACCCGGGTCTCTCAGGACCGCAGGCCAACGCTCTAACCGCTGAGCCAAACCGGCCAGGGCTATAATATTTTTCTTTATTGATTTTAGAGAGAGAGGAAGGGAGAGGGAGAGAGAGATATAGAAACATTGATGAGAGAGAACATCAGTTGGCCGCCTCCCACATGCCCCCCACTGGGGTTCGGGCTCACAACCTGGGCTTGTGCCCTGAACCGGGAATCGAACCAGGGACCTCTTGGTGCAGGGGTCGACGCTCAACCAGTGAGCCACACCGGCCGGGCCCTGACTGGGGTTTTCAACAACCACTCCAAGCTCAGAATGGGGCCCCACCAAATGTCTTGGTGTCTACGGTGGGTTAAAGATGACACCTCACTTTCTTTCCACTCCTCCCACTGAGAGTCGGAGTGGGGTCGCTGGACAAGATGTGTTTACAACTTGGCTGAGTCCTACGTCTCTCCGATAGTCTGCCCTGGAGGCAGCTGGAGCTTTGCAGGATTAACCCCTCTCTTCCGGGCTCCCTTGGGGCTCCACGGGAACATTTCTTACTGCGTATGTATTCTCTGCTCTTCTCCCATCAACTCTGAAGTCCCACCCCTGGCCCGGAGCTGGGAGAACGCGGCGACAGCTGGCTTACTTCAGTTGGGGATGCTTAGCGGAGCTCCGGTACCTGGATGTCGGAGGGACCCTCCTACTCCCAGCCAGGTGGTGGAAGTGGGTTTGCTGGACCAGCTCACTATCTCAAAAGCTTCGAAAGCTGAGCCCTCATTCTGTAAGGTTTCCCCACTGGTCCTTGTCTATAACCTGGGCTGTGTTCTTGTTTGGCTTTTTGTCTGGGTTGACAGCCCATCACACCCCACGGTCTCTCCTCTCCCACAGCCCCAGCACTCTCTTCATCTATGCAAGGTGGCAAATAAGTAAGGGGCTTGGTGCTGCCAACGGAACTGAGGACTGTGTGCTCCTGGCCGACAGTTTCTAGAGTCCATGTCCCTCTGGGAGCTCTGGGGCTGTGCTTGCTGCTCCACACGTGGACGTCACTGCCCGGTCCTGCTCTGAGCCCTCCAACTGCTGACAGCACGCCTGGGCCACGTATGGGGGGCATTCATCCGGCCTGGGGACAGCAGCTCATTTCCAGCCAGACCTGTGCTCCCGTGCCCCCTCCTGGCCGTGTCTGCTCTGCCCAGTCCGCCCACCTGTAGATCTGCCAACAGGGCAGCCGTGGGGCAGACAGAGGCAAATCGACTTTCCCGTGTGGTGGCGGCTGGACCCCCCAGCCCAGAGCCTAGCTGCCATCCAGGGCTGTGGGTGACAGCCCCTTTTCATCCCCACCTCCATGTCCCCAGTGCATCCCTGGGGAGACCAGCTCTGTCCAGAGTGGCTTCCCGGGGAAACTGCCCTCGGTCCAGGTCGGAGTTGGGGTGAGCTCAGTTTTCTAACTTTTTGAAAGACATCTGCTGTTCAAGAGGCTGTCAAGAGTGATGACGAAGGCACAGGCTCTCGTCAGACTTCCTGAGCTTTAATCCTGTCTCCGTCTCTCCCTAGCTGACAAGTCAACCTTTCTGGGCCTCAGTTTCTTCCTCTGTATAACTGTACCTACTTTGTAGGGCTGGCAGTTTGAACAGTGCCTGGCGGGTAAGTTCTCAGTAAATGTCGCTTATTATTCCTGAAAGCTAAGGCACAGGTCTAAGTCCAGAACTGTCTTCTTTCCACCTGTTTCTCTCCCTCTTCCCTCTTCTCTCTCTCTCACTAATAGTGACGATTCTGGACTTTGTCCCTGCTGACAGCTGGGGGGAGAGAACCAGTTGCTGTCCTGAGACGCAGGCCCACGACAGGCAGCGCTGTGGAGGTGCTGTGCCCGTGGCTGGGGGAGCAGAGGCAGGGTCCGGAGGGCTGTGGGGGTGCAGAGTCTGAAGGTGACTCTGACCTGCACTTGCAGGAAGCTCCGTGGGATGAGTAGATGTGGAACCTGACCGTAGGGACTCATTAGGCCAAGGGGGAGGGGACGTGGCAGAAAGGACAGGAAGCGGGGAACTGTGGCTGGTGCTGGGCTACCCTGGCTGGGGTGATGTGTGCGAACACACCAGTGCTGGTGAGGCAGGTCGGCATCGGAGCCCAAGGGCCTTGAACACCAAACTAAGGATTCTGGCTGTATCCCCCAGTCTTTGGGGGAGAGGCTGGAGACTTTTGAGCAGACAGGTGACCGGGTCACAGTGGGGGCCTGAGAAACCACATCTGGGAAGGATAGGAGTGGGCTAGGGGAGGGTCAGCAACCTCAGCTTTTGAGTTCTGGTGAAAAGAATTCAGAGCCAAGACTCAAATGATAAGAAAAAGTTTATTTGAAAGTCACATAGGTAAAAGTGAGCCATAGGAGGCCCTTGGAGCTGTGGGATGAGAGAGAGAGAGACCCCCCAAACGCCCTGGGGGAAGAAGAGGGTGCGGGTGTGCTCCATGGAGAGAGCAAGGCTGGGTCCTCCATCCTGAGGGCTTCTATCTGGAGGTCTCAGGGAGGATCTCAACAGGGTACTTATCAGCTTTCCTGGTGCGTCTCCTCAGGGTGGTGGTCTCCACTGACTGGTCAGCACCAGGGCAGGGGGTCATTAGTTATTGCAGCTGGTCCTGATGTCAGCCAGGGCTTGGCTCCTTTTGCTTTTTGTTTGTTTGTTTGTTTTCTTGTTAATCCTCAGGATACTTTTCCATGGATTTTTAGATAGAGTGGAAGAGAGAGAGAGAGAGGGAGAGAGAGAGAGGAAGGGGGAGAGGGAGATGGGGGAGAGGGAGACGAAGATGGAGAGGGAGAGAGAGAGAAACATCGATGCGAGAGAGACACATCAATCGGTTGCCTCCTGCACAACCCTGACCTGGTCTGGGGATCAAACCTATGACCCTTTGGTCCCCAGGCCGACACTCTAACCGCTGAGCCACACTGGCCAGGGCGCTGTCTGGTTTTGCTGCTTCTCTGGGTCTGGAGCTGAAATACAGTTGAAACCTAGATGTCATCTCCAGGGGTTAATGCTTAATGGAGTGGTTGTGCGAGGGCTTGTAGTTTTGCCCGTTGTTAGGCACCCAGGGCTCACCACTCTGGTGACCCTCTGCGTCTGGCCATTGGCCCAGTGCTTCTGCTCTGCTCATGCCAAGCTGCCTGCTACAGCCCCAGTGCTGGAACGGAGGTCCAGGCTTGGCTGAGAGGACCCCACCCTTGCTGCTGTGTGTGAGCTGCATTGGAGCCACTTGGCCTGTGGAAGGAAGTGATGGGCAAGCCCTGGGGTGGGAGCGGGGGATTTGGGCAATGATGCTGGTGAAGTGGCCAGTGGAAGAAACGTTTGCCCTGTGGGCTGGGTCTCCCCAGGCTGACAAGGACAACTGGGGCTGGGCCAGGAGGACCACCTCCCCCTGCCCTCTTGCTTTGGGGGTGTGCATCTGCATTAGTTTTTAAAAAAATTTTTCCTTTTATTAATTTTAGAGAGAAAGGAAGGGAGAGGGGAAGAGAGATAGAAACAGTGATGACAGAGAACATCAATTGGCCACCTCCTGCATGCCCCCCACTGGGATTGGGCCCACAACCTGGGCATGTGCCCTGACCGGGAATCGAACCGGTGACATCCTGGTGCATGGGTCGACGTTCTGTGCGTATCTATCTGTTCATGTCTGCACACCCTCGAGAGTGCAATGGGTGGGTGAATGGGGTTAGATCTTTGCTCCTCTGTAAGAGCCTGTGTGAATTTGCTAGCAGCTTACACTTACTATGTACTGGGTGCCGTTCTAGGTGCTGCTGTGCAGATTAACTCATTTATCCTCACAACCACCCATGCAGAGGACACTGGGGCTCAGAGGGGAGAAGTCACTGGCCCAGGTCACACAGCAGTGAGGGCGGAGCTGGGATTTACACCCAGCAGTCTGACTTCAGAGGCTTCGCTTTCCCCCAGCAGATTCTGTGTCTCAGGTAGGTGTGTTTGTGTAAACTTCTGGTGTGTGCAGATCAAAGAGAGCCAGGGGCAGGGGAGGGGAAGGAACCCTTCCTGGGAAACAGACTCCCCCTACAGTCCCCAAGGGAACACTCCTAGGTCCCTCTCCATCTAGGTATTGTAGGGGAGCAGACATTTGGAAATGCCTCCCCCCTCCCTTGTCTAATACATACCACAGCTGGGGGTGGGGACGACTGTTCATATTACTAGGATGACCTTGAGCAAGGTCACATGCCTTGGCCCCCATCAGGCCTGGTACTCTCTAAGTGACTAGAGAATGCCAGCCTTGTAGGCTCCCTCCTGCAGACCCTTGCTCTCCCTACCCTCCCTCTCTGCCCCTCCAGCTTCCTCCTCTTCTTTGCTCCCCACCTCTAGTCTCCTAAATAAGGCAAAGGGAAACCGGAGTCTAGAATTGCTGGCAACCTCCACCCCGCCCCTTTCTGGGTTGACTGAGCCTGCTTTCAGTCTCCACACTGCTTGATCCCCGCTGCAAACAGTTTCAATGCCTGGAAGAGAACTCTTTATTTTCCTTCTATCCTGAGGTTGACTCTAGGGGATTGAAATTAGGAGGGAGGGACGGCATGGGGGTGGAGGGGATGTGTGTCACTTTGGAGCCAAAGCATTCGAGAATCTGAGCGCGTCCTCTTCCAGTTCTGGGGTAACGGGGCAGCCTGTCAGCCTGGGTCCCCGGATTTCACCGGGCAAGGCAAAGACCCTCCTCCTGCTGACCCATGTTGATTGAGCCTGCAGTGTGGGCCCCAAATAAATCTTTGATGTGTTATGACACTGAGATTTTGGGTCAATTTGTTACTGAAGCTTGGCCTAACCTTTGCTGACTAATGCACCATTCCTGATCTACTTTGGAGATCTTTAATAGTAGGGGCCCGTCTCTTCTTCGCCACCAGTGGGAGCATAAATCGGCACAACCTTTCTTGGAGACAATTTGGCAGCATGTATATATAAAAAGCCCTGAATAAATGTATTGTCTTTGACTCAGAAATTTCACTTCTAGGAATTTATCCTGAGGAAATAATTGGACAAGTTCAGAAAGTTGTGCGGATAAGGAGGATATTCATCATATAAAATGTGAGAAATTGGATTAGCCTAAATATCCCACAACAGCAAATTGGCTAAATAAATTGTGACTCGGCTCTTCAACAGAACGCTGGCTGCTGCCGGTGGATGGATTTATTGACACAGAGAGAGAACCTCACTGTTGTAGTGCAGTGTATGCATAATGTGAACCCATCTTCGTTAAAAACATATGTGTGTGTGTGTGTGTGTGAGTGTGTATACATTTGCATGAAAAAATCTGCATGATAGTCTACAAACACTTAGCAATGGAAATTTCTGGGTGTGGAATCTCAGGTGGTTTTATCTTTTGTTGTTATGTCGCTTCTCTCTGAATTGTTTTCTTCAGTGATTTTGTATCATGTATAATTCAGAATGAAAGAGGATGAAAAAAATGACCATGTGATCTTGAACATGTTAACCTCTGAGAGCCAGGATTTCCTTATCTGTGAAGCAGGCCCACCATCCACTTCCCTGGGAGGTTGTGAGGAGCCGGATTACATGTTCCGAAGCGGCTGGCACCTGCGAGACGCTCAGACTGATAGCAGTTGTTATCAGTTTTCAGTGAACTAAAGAACTTTAGAGGTTGGTTGGTTCGTTAATTAATCCACCCTTCTATCCATGCATTCAATAAGACTGCCCTGAAATCAACTGTGCCCTTGGCTATGTGCTGGATAAAGATAACAACAATAAGAAGAAGAGCAAATACTCCAGTGATACTTACAGGTGCCAGGCATCATTTACATTTAACTAATTTAATCTACAGAGTAACCCTATGAGGGGATACCATTCTTAGCCCCATTTTATAGGTTATGAAATTGAAGCACAGAGAGATCAAGTGACCTGCCTGAAGTCACAGAACTGGGAGGAGGCAGAGCCAGGCAGTGGGCTGCAGAATCTGTGCTCAGGAGCCGGAGCGTGGGAGCGGCAGGGCCGGCGGGAGGGGCCCGGCTGGGAGGGAAGCAGCAGGTGGGCTGGAGATGTCAGAGCTAATCCACACACTAGAGAGGTGATTAGCAGGCCTGGGGGATTCCTATTGTTGTAAGGCCCCAGGTTGAGCCGAGGAATGGGCTTGTGACAGTGTTTGGGGACGGAGCATCATGGGACCCTGCTCATTCCTGGTTTTCTGAACGCAGGCTCACAAGAAACGACTAATGGTGGGTGGGGGGCACTAGCCTCCCGGTGAACTGGATGGGAGAACGTCACCTCAATAGCAGCCCACAGGTACTGTGCTCATCATGGGCCAGGCACGATGCAGCACATTCTTACATTATCTCATTTAATCCTCACGACAACTCTGAAGTAGGTGCTGTTTCACGGAATAGGAAACAGAGCCTCAGGAGGGAAAATGACTTGCCCAGGGTCTCCCACCTAGGAATTGGGAAGCCTAGACCCAAACTAGGGTCCTGACCCAGAGCCTTAACCATTCTGCTAAACATACCCTGGGGCGGGACTCCCCATTTCCCACTGACCCTCACTTAGTCCTGGAGACATTGGGGAGCTGGGCACACCCTTGCCAGATATTGCTACCCCTGCAGAGGCAGGGATTTGCTGGGCTCAACCAAGGGACACTGTCACATCAGGGCAGAGGCAGGGGAGAAACTAGAGCCACTTGGGGTCGAATAGGGACCCGAGATGAGAGTAAGCTCTGGGAGGAGAGCTCCCTGTCCCCAGGAACCACAGGGAGCCGGCTGAAAGGGAAAGGACAACAGGATGGCCACCCCTTGGGCCATCCTCTGCTGGAGTGGCACGTGTGTCACCTCCTGTCACCCTCACCGCCACGCTGGCTGGGTGGGATTACTCCCCCATTTTACAGAAGAGAAAATGGAGGCTGGGGGTGGCTGATGGGACTTTCCCGGGGTCCTCCAGTAAGAACAGACCTGATACTTGAACCAGGCAGGAGACTTGAAGACCTACGTGGGTGACAGGCAACTCATCCTCCTGAAACGGGAGTTTAATTTTTTATTATTTTTTTAAAAATGTGTTTTTGAATTGCAGTTGATGCGCAGCGTTGTATTAGTTTCAGGTGTGTAGCAGTGATTAGACACTTACATGCCCTGGGAAGTGATCCGCTCAGCTGTCTCACTGGGACTGCGTGGCTCCGGAGGGCAAGTTCCCGAAGGAGGACCTACTGCTCCACCGGAGGCCAGAGCGTTGGATGAGGCTGCGAGTGGGGTGGGGCTGCGGCCCCCCTCCCCCCGCCCCCCCAGCAGTGGCTAGGGGCGGAGACTCTTCTGGGGCAGGGGAACAGTTAACTGTCCTGGGCCCAATTGGTTCAGTCACCGAGTGTGGCCCAAGCCCCAGGCAATCTGTTTTCGGAGGCCTGCTGGTCTGACCTTCCACCAGGGTTATCCCGGGGGCAGGGGTCACCCTCAGAGCTGCATTACTCCTGGTTCGTCCCCCTCATGAAATTAATGCTGTTGTAAAAAAATTCCTCGATTTTATTTGTGAACTTCAATTTGGTGATATTTTCTTTAATAGACTATGTTTTTGGTGTTGTGAGAGAAATTTTTGCCCGATCCAAGGTTACAAAGATTTTTTTTTTTCCCCTATCTTATTCTCTAGACGTTTTATCATTTTAGATTTTACATTTAGGTCAATTTCGAGTCAATTTTTGTATATGGCATGAGGTGTAGATCATTTTATTTTGCATTTAGATATGCAAAAGACTAGATTTTTTTCCTGTTGAAAAGACTAGACTTTCACCACTGAATTGACTTTGAACATTTGTTGAAAATTATATCAAATATATATATACCTACATATCTATATATATATTCATTTATGTTCATGTGGGATATTGGTATATACATATATTTCTGGAATCTATTCTATTGGTCTATATATTTTATATTTATCTTTAATTCCATACTATCTTAATTACTGTAGCTTTATGATCAATCTTGAAATCAGTATTAGTCCTCCAACTTTGTTCTTTTTAATTATTCTAGGTCTTGTATTTTTCATATAAATTTTTAAATCAGTTTTTCAAGTGCTACAAAAAATTGTTAAGATTTTCATTGTGATGATGTTGAATCTATAGATCAATATGAGGAGAATTGCCATCATAGCAATATTTAATATTCTAACCCATGAACAAGGTATAGCCATACATTTAAGCTCTCATTAATTTCTCTCAGCAATATTTTGTGTTTTCATGGTACGGATTCTACACATCTTTTTTCAGACTTATCTCTAAGTATTTAATAATTTAAAAATGTTATTGTAAGTGGTATTGATATTTGAATTTCAGTTTCCAATAGTTAATTGTTAGTATATAAAAATATAATTGATTTTCATTTATATATTTATTCTGTAACCTTGCTAAATTCACTTAATCATTCTAGTAGCCTTTTTTTGTAGATTCAATTGGACTTTTTATATAGATGATAATGTCATCTGTGAATAAAGACAATTTTTATCTCTTTCTTTTCAATCTGAATATTTTTATTTCTGTTTCTTTTTCTTTTTTTTATCCTCACCCAAGGACATTTTCCCATTTTTTGTTCAAATAGAATAGGAGGGAGAGAGAGGAATATATATATATATATATATATATATATATATAGAGAGAGAGAGAGAGAGAGAGAGAAACATCAACGTGAAAGGGACATATCGAGTGGCTGCTACTCACATAACCCAACCAGGGCCGGGGACAAACTGCAACCAAAGTACGTGCCCTTAGCGGGAACTGAACCCGGGTCTCTCTGGACTGCAGGTTGATGCTCTAACCGCTGAACCAAACCTGCCAGGGCTCTGTTTCTTCTTTTATTGTACTGGCTAAAATCTCTAATACAATGCTAATTTGAAGTGGTGAGAGTGGACATTCTCACCTTGTTCCCAGTTTTCGGGAGAAAATATTCAACCTTGAAAACCATTGTTTCATATATTTTGTATGATTTATTTCTGTTGTTTTAGGTGGAAGGGTCAGTTTGTGCTGTTTCTTCATCTTAGGTGGAAGTAGAAGTCTATTCATGCCTTTATGTGTCATCTATATGTTAATGACTCTCCCATTCACCTCTGAACTTCAGATTCTTACATCCAACTGGGAATACTCATGGCTAGCACCTCAAGCTCACCATGTCCAAAATGGAACTCTTGATGCCCCCTCACACCCCCCTGCCAAATCTCTCCTTTCTGTCTTTCCCATCCCAGGGAAGAGTTGCCAGATTTTCAGGCAAAAAGCCTTGGCTTCATCCTCTTTTTCTCTCTTTCCCTCACATCCTATTAGCCCCCAGGAACTCCTTTTGACTTGAGCTCCAAAATGTATCTCAGATCTGAGACCCTTCCCTTTCATTGCCCGGCTACTGACTGATGCCACTATCATTGCTCACCTGGATCTTCAGGTGCTGCCTCACCCCAAACTGCCTGCTTCCATTCCTGTCCCCCGACAGCCTCTTGTTCCTTTAGCAGCCAGTGAGCCCTTGCAGATGTTAGCTCCACAATGAAGGTTCACAACCCTCCAATAATTTCCTAACACAATTTAGAATCAAGTTGCTTATAAGGGGAACAGGACCCTACAGGATATGGCCCTCACCACCTCTCTCACATCGTCTTCTCCCATCTCTTCTTGCTCACTTCACTCCAGACACCCAGGCCTTCTCTCTGTTACTGGAACATGCCAAGGACCTCTCTGCTTCAGAAACTATGCCCTCTTTCCATTGTCTGGATGCTTTCTCCTAGGTATTTCCCTATCTCTTTATTGGATCTCAGCTCAAATGTCACCTCCTCATAGAGCCCTCCCATGACTATCTGATCTAAGATAGCCCCCAGATGCTCTTCCTCTTACTCTGCTTTATATATCAGCTATCCCCACCTGACACCTTGAATATTTATTTGTTCATGTGCTTAGCATCCTGTCCCTTCAGTGGAATGCAGGCTTCACAAGGGTAAGAACTTTGTCTGGGTCACTCTTGGGTTATCTATGTCTAGAATAGTGCCTGGCATACTGTAGATGCTAAAGGAAGAAGAATGAATGAATGAAGAATGAAGAATGAGAGGTCTTCATGGCCAGTAGGTCTACTTGCTGTGTGACTGTGGACATGTCCTGTGTCATCTCAGGCACGTTCTTTTCTAATGAGCGCTGGCTAAAAGAGCATTCCTCTGCCCCGAACTAGGCACTGTGGCAGATGAGCCCTGGGCTTTGCTCTTCACTTCCTGACCATACTGGAGAGGGCTGGGCCAGATGTTCTCCATCCAGAGTTGGATGGTTCCAGGCTTTGGATTGTCGTAATTACCACCAGGGGGCGCTTGATGCTTGGATTCTGGACCAGAGGCTCAGTGCCCTAGCTTCTCTCTAGGTGGGTAGAAATGACTGTGCTTGTCCATTATTTGGACTCCCATATTCAGGCGGTTAATATGTGTAGGGAATGTAAAGGCATTTCTAGGAGCCCTGACTTTGGGGCTCTAGGGGTGGGTCTCAGCTCTTGCTGCTTGTCCTCCCATGGCTCCCCACTCAGAGGTAGACACCTGGAAATGAGTCGCCTGTGTCTACCGGGGATGGGAAGAAGCGGGCCCACTAAGATAGCAAATGTGCTCAGTGGCTTCTCACATGTTCTAGACCCCAAATCACCTTGTGCCTTTGGACAAGTAAACCTTTTGGCATCACTGAGCAGGGTGACCCTAATATCTTTGGGGTCCCTCCTAGGAGCCAGAAATCTGGCCAGCCTGTTCCAGCCCTTTGTCTCCCTTCAGGGCTGGGCCCTTCACTGCCCTCCTCAGGTCAGGACAGGCTCCCACCTGGACTGCCACTTGTCCCTCCGACTCCCGAGCCCCTAGCAAAGCAATATCAGGAGTGGGGTGACTCACACACACGCAAGCTCATTTCAGTCTCTCAATATGTTTAAATATTTTTGCTATTGACTCATACACAGGTGGGGAAACTGAGGCCCATAGAGGTCATATATGAGCATTTGGTGTTCTCGGTTCTACTGCATCCTCCGTTGGTGGTGTGCCCAGTGCCTCCTTGGGCCGTTCCCTTTCTAGAGAGTTACTGCCTTCAGCTCAAATAGCTTCCGAGCATTTGCACTTGCTGTTTCCTCTGCCTGGAACATCTTTCCTTCAGATCTTCATGCGCTGGTTTCTTCCTGTCGTTCGGGTGATAGGCCAGGTGTTACCTCCTCAGAGAGGCCTCCCTGACCACACGCGGTCCTTCTCTTTCCCGCCAGCTTGTAATTTCTTCTAGAGCACCTATCACCATCTGAAATTAGCCTGCTTTATGGTTTACCCTCCGTCTCCCTTGCCAGAATGAAAGTGTTACAAAAGCAGGGACCTTTCCTGACAGGTTCCCCAATGGGCCACATCTCCCAAATGGTTATTGAGTGACTGAATGAGGGGATGAAAGTTGCCTGTCACCCATGCAGGTCTCCAGACAATAGCAAAGAGTCACATGACCTTCCCTGCGGGCCTCAGGCTCTGGGATCCTCTGGGGCAGACGTTCCCATTCCTCTCTGGGCTCCTTACTTCCTCATCCACACCCCACGGGTGGGCACACACCTCAGATAGGAAGCCATGGAGTGCTCGATTTAAAAACCAAAGCCAAGCCCTGGCTGGTTTGGCTCAGCGGTTAGAGCATCGGCCTGCGGTCCGGAGAGACCCGGGTTCGGTTCCCGCTAAGGGCATGTGCCTCGGTTGCAGTTTGTCCCCGGCCCTGGTTGGTTGTGCGGGTGGCAGCCACTCGATGTGTCCCTTTCACGTCGATGTTTCTGTCTCTCTCTCTCTCTCTCTCCCCCTCCCACTCTATCCGTGCAAAAAACGGAAAAAAGTGTCCTCGGGTGAGGATAAAAAAAAAAAAATAAAAAAAAAAAATAAAAAAAAAACTAAAGCCAAGATGTGGGAGGATGAAGGAGGGGAGCAGTGGGCCAGTCTGGGGAGGAGGATCCAGGTGCTGATGCCTTTGCTTTTCCAAGCTGTGTGTGTGGATGGGGCTCTGACCCCGATGACTGCCCTGTGTGAGCACGTGAGCTCCCTGCTAGAGGACCAGTCTTGTCAGGGGGGTTTAGAGGGCACCGGCCCCCCACTGTGTAGAGTGCTTAGTGCTCCTGAGCTCTTCCCAGTGCCTGGTGACTGGGTGGAGAGCAGACAACGCAGCAGAGATTCAGTCTTGCTTTGGGCCAAAAAGATCTGAGTTGGAATCCTGGCTTAGTCACCTCCATGCTGTGTGACCTTGGGCAAGTAATACCTCTCTCTGAGCTAAGAAGAAATGAACTCTGATTTCTGGGACTGGCCCTGGAACTCTGTCCTCCAGACCCAAACTCTCTGTCTGGGGCTCCTGGACATCTTTCAGTGCCCACAATAAAAGGTATCTCCTCTGGGTAACCCCCGCCACCCCACCTGGGGAGCTAGGTTCTTCCCCCGGAGTCACCCTGTTCTGCTTATACCTATACAGCACGGTGGAATTGTCTGTTTAGATGTCTGTCTTTCTCCTACTAGACCAGAGCCCTTACCGGCAGGCCTGGAGCTCTGTTCATTTCCGCATCCCTCACGCCCAGCATGGGGACAGGCACACCACAGATACGGTGCTGATACTGATGAGTTGGTCTGGAACTGGATTGATTTCTATTCTCAAAGATCCCTCAGGACAAAGTTGCCGTCCATATCACTCTGATCTGATACTCATCCAGCATCTCCTGCCCTCCTCTACCTCCTCCTAGGGGTGCCCAGAGTGAGATGATGTCATCATTGACAACAGCCCCTGACTTACCGTGTGGCAGGCACAGTGCTAAACATTCACATGTGTTCTATCCCATTTAATCTTCACAGCCACACCAGGATACTATATCATATACCCCTCTTTATATATATATATATATATATGTTTTTATCCTCACCTGAGGACGTGTTTGCATTTATCTTCAGATAGAGTGGGAGGGAGAGAATGAGGATGAGAGAGAGAGAGCAACATCGATGTGAGAAAGACACAGGGAGTGGTTGCCACTCACATGACCCCAACCAGGACCGAGGATAAACTGCAACTGAGGTACGTGTCCTTAGCGGGAACCGAACCCGGAACTCTCTGGTCCATGGGCTGATGCTCTAACCGCTGAGCCAAACCGGCCAGGGCATACCCCTCTTCATATTTATATTTATACCCCTTTTAGACATGAACAAACTGGGGCTCCGGGGGGTCAAGTGGCTTGTCTGAGGTCACACAGCTCATGAATGGCAAAGCTGGTGGCATGCTGTCAGTGCCTAACAACCAGCTCTCCAAACAAGAAAGCCTCGGTGTGTGGTGTTTGCCAGTTTCTGTGGTGTAAATACTTCCACAGACTTGAAGCTACCAACATGACAACAGAGTGAAGCTGGGAAGAGATGCTCACAGTGGGCTCTTGTGAACGGGTATGAGTCTGCACATCATGGGACACAGCTGAGATCCAAACCCAGGCCTGTGTGATGCTGACCAGCTGGCATTGGAACCTAGGTCCCTAAGAGCTGGTATTGAGTGAAAAAAGCAAGGTACCTAAGGGTATACATCAAAGGGGAGAAAGAATATTGTTACATACAAAAGAACCTATCTGTATGTATGTATTTGCTGCCTGTGTGAATCTTGAAGGATGCGCCAGAAACTGGTAACATCACTGTTTTTTTTGGTGTGTGTATTTTTTGCAGAAAGGGGAAGTGGGTGGCTGAGACACAGGGTGGGAGAGAAATTTATTCTGGATATCCTATCTGGTCTTTAAATTTTGAAACATGTGGGTGTATTAGCTTTTCAAAAAAAAGAACAAAAACAACAAATCCAGACAACCAACCAACCGCAAAAGGACGCCGAGCCTGCAGCTCGTGGCCAGGCTGGTCTGTGGGCCTGGCGCTGGGCAGGGTGCGCTGCGTGGCTCGGTGGGGGCTGCCCAGCGGACCGCGCAGCCTCTCGGCAGCCCTTGGTCTGTGCACAGGCTGGCGGGGCCGTGGGGAGAGGTGGGAGGCTGCCGTCTCCCCGGAGCGAGAGGGATAGGTGCACTTGTTTTAATTCTCGTCCACGCGGCTTGGCCACTGAGACCGTGGCACTGCACTCTAAACTCAATTAGAAATTTAACAAACCTTATAAATCCTCCCAGCCTGAGCCTTGTAAATCTCTAGAGCAGGGCCGGTTTAGCACTTATCCATCTCTGGCTTAATGACCTCCCCAGCCCAGCCCGGGCATGATTCAGGGCCGGTGACAAGTCTAATTAGTAAGCACAGTGCAGCCCCAGCAAGGTGAGGAGAAAGACCGAGGCTGGTCCCTGCTCCAGCGGCGACAGGGATGTGAGTCCTGGCCCGTGTCCAGACTGGGGCTCTGGCACATGGAAGGCGGGGCAAGCAGGGTGTAGGTCATTGTTTGGACATGGCTGTTGTATGGCGTGCCGCGTGTAACATTGTTGCCCTGTGGGCCACGTGGGACCCAAGCGGTCTCCTGGCACGCAGCACTTTTGTGGGCAGATCTGAGGCTGTGTTGATAGCCTGCGTGGTGGGTATTGGAGAGTTTGAGGGTGGGTTCTGATCTCCCAGTGCTGAGGTGATTATTTCAGAGCCACACACATGAAATCAAAGGGGTCCAAATAGCTGTCTTTTTAAGGGTGTAGGGTTCAGGTTTAATGAGAATATGGATTTTCAACCAAGCTGACTATCCTTGTTAGGTAGTGAGCTCCCCGTCAGGATCCATTAATGGAGCCCCAGCTGTATGCCAAGCCCTTTACACATCATCTGATGTGATCATCAGGAAACTGATGTTCAGAGAGGTTCTGGGACATGTCCCAGGTCATTCAGAACCAGGATGTGAATGCTGGCCTGCCTGGCTTCGAACTTATGGCACCTCCGCCATACCTCTCTGCTGAAGATGTGCCCTTCAGGCTGCTCCTCACCTGAGAGGACACTCATGATGATTCTGGGCACAAGTGATCAAAGGCCCCAGAGCCAGCAGCTACAATCTCCTCGGCAACATCCGCTGCCTTTGGCAGGCTGTTCCACCATGTTCCACGCTGGGGTGGGAGGGTGTGGGTCCTCTCTCCACTCTTTCTCCCTTCTCTCTTTGGCTCATTCTCTGGTCTTAGTTTCCTGTCCTCTCTCAGCCTCTGGCCTTCCTCTCTGGCCGTTTCCAACTCCCACTGAGTTATTCGCCAGGAAGTTGGGGGTGGGCTGGGTCTGAGCCCTTCCCTTTTCCTATCACCACCACTGCTTAGATCGGGGAGCCAGAGCTGCCCCGGGCCCGGGGTGACAGGTACTCATGGTGCCCCCACCAGCCCCTCTGACCGCCTCCCTGCCCCTGACCTGGGAGCAGTCACCAGAAAGAGGCCTGGGGAATTGGTTTCATCCAAGGGAAAGCTATAAATATTTTTATCTATAACTCACGATGAATAAAAATTTAATTACCCTGAAAAATTTAAATTTCATAAGAAATAAATATTAATCCTGGAGAGTGACTTTTGTGGGAAGTTAACTTTCAAATGTCGTCAATCTGGAGGTGCCTGGGGTCTGGGAGGGAGGGGAAGCCCCAGTTCTGGCTTCTGGTCTGGGAGGGGGTCTCCCCTCCGAAGGCAGAGGGCCCAAGGACTCCGAGCTCTAGCCAGGGAAGAGCCCGCCCTCAGCCCTCCCCCCATCATTAGTGATAATTGATCACCTCCCTCTTCCAGTACTGTTGGGAGTACTGCAGGAGAGGAGACCGACGTTGTTCTTGCAAGAGGTCATGGAGGCAGACATTGAATCAAGGTCCACCAGCACCACTGCCCAGTTAGCGCCCCTCTCCTGGGAACAAGCCCCACTCCCCATGCTTGGTTTTATTTCATTATTGTTATTTATTTTTGAAAAATTCAAGAATGACACACGTATAGAAAGAGTCACCGAACACAAGCATGACCATGTATATAGAAGGCACACTGCCCAGGTCAGGAACCTGTCAGCCCCATGCTGGGCGGTGGCGGGAGGGGAAGGCCCTGCCTCCAGGACCTTTGAAACTGCTCGATGGATGATCTTGCTGTCTGATCGGGGAGAGAATGATTTGGGAGAAGGATGGACTAATATTAGTAACAGCATCTCAATCCATAATGATCGTTGATCACGTGCCAGGCCTGATTCTAAGTGCTTTATGGGTATCAGTTCATTTAACCCTAACAAAACCCCACTAGTAAGTGCTGCTATTACCTCATTTTTTGATGAAAAGACAGAAGCACAGAGAGGTCAAGAATGAGTCCAGAGTCACAGAGTGGGTGGGAGGCATGGCCAGGCTAAACCTGAGCCCCTGGCTTAGAGCCCTCAGGATCCTCTGAGCTGGGAGAGCCCAGGTCTTGGCCCCAGGAGGCCTGGGTTCCAGTGCCCTTGGGGCCTCTGCGGAAGTTTTGATGTTTCACACCTGCCTCAGGCAAGTCTCTCAATCTTTCTGAGCTCCAGGTTCCTTTTTTGAGAAAAATCACCACTCTGCACCTCCCAGGATTTGTATGGTGCTGGGAAGAGGTGGCTGTTGTAACCCTGATCACAGTGATAAAGCGTGTGCTGATGGGCACACTGAGTGTACTGTGTACGTCTCATTGACCCCTCACTGCAAGCCGCCTGCCTCTGTTGTGCTTCCCAATGGATGGGTGAGGACATCGACCTCTTGGGAGGAGCCTGAGGACAGCAGGGTGGTCAGAGCAGCTGCCTGTGGGGAGTGGTGGTGGTGGGGGTAGCAGAGGTCTGCTCTGGGCATGGAATTGAGGGTAGTATTGGGACCTGCATCCCAGGAGGGGTCCCACATGAGCAGAGGTGGAGAGATTAATGTGTGCACGTTGTATGGGGGTGCTGGGAGGGCAGGCTGGATTCTGAGCTGCCCACCTCAATAGCTCCCATTCCACTGATGCTCAAGCTGAGGCCACCTTGGGCCCGGGCTCAGGGCCTGGGTCTGGGGCTGTGGGAACTTGGATTTGAGCCTGGCAAGCAAAGTCCTTGGATCTTGAGACTGAAGGGGGAAGCTGGGCCTGAGTGCCGACCTGGGGCTATGGGGCGGTGCCCAGAGGGCCTTGTCCTGCGTCTGTCAGTGATGTGGCTGGCTGGTTCAACCATGTCAACATGTGGCAGGGAGAGCCCAGAGGTGGCTGGGCCCCAGGGGTCTAATTCCCCCCTTTATGACCCTCCACGGAGGTGGGTGACAGAGACCTATATTTCTCTAGGGACTGAACGAACCAGATCCCCCTTAGTTGGCCGGCCCAGGCTGTGGAATGGGGTACTTTAGGCAGCAGATGGAAAATCTACCTTCTGTAGCAGAAACACAGGAATGTTCACCCCTCCCCCCTAGACACAGACACACATATACACATTCTCACACATTCAGACATGGACGTGTATGCTGTCATGAATGTGCACATGGACAAGTGCAATCATGCAGACACATGTCAGGCACAGATGCTTGTACACAGAGGTGCCCACACAACCACAGGTATATTCCTGGGTGTTTGTGTGTGTGTCCCTGGCATCCACCCTCCCGCCAGCATTCTGTTGATGGAATGCTGTAATTTTTTCTATTAAATGTTGCATTTGTTGTGCCTTTTATTAGCTCCCCTCATTAAAAATGATATTACCCCCATAAATAAGCCGGTGCCAGAGAAGAGTGCCTGACTCCGTTTCTCTTCCTAATTGAGACACTCAGCGTTGATTTGCACATCGGCACGCACTGAGTGGATTAATTTTCAATTAATGCTCCTGGATGGGTGACTATAGACAGTGTGGGCTTGCAGCCCAGTGGCCTGGGCGCAGGGACGGGTGGAGACCAGGAAGAGCCGCCAGGACTCTCCGTGTTTCCTGTCTGCATGAAATAGAGCATGGGGCACTGTCTGGGACTTTGCGATATTGTTCTTTGTGGGGAAGTGGACCCTGAGGGCCACTGCTGTGGGAAGCACCTTCCTCCCGCACCAGGTTCTATAGACTGTTTGTGTCCCCCTCAAAATTCCTATGTTGAAGCCCTAAGCCCTGTGGTGGTATTTGGAGATGAGGCCTGTGGGAGGTAATTAGGTCAGGAGGACAGAGCCCTCATGATGGGTTTGTGACCTGGTTTGAGGAGAGGGTGCGTCCTTTCCGCTCCCCACCATGGAGGACACGGGGCCCTCACCAGACACTGGGGCTGCAGCACTGTGATCTTAAACATCCCAGCCTGCAGAACGGTGAGAAGTACACGCTTGTTTAAGCCCTCTAGTCTACGGTGATTGTCATAGCAGCCTGAGTTCACTAAGGCGCCAGGAAAGGGCCCCAAACTCTGGTATGAGCCTGGGCTCTGCACCCAGACAGGCCTCGAATCACAGCTGCTGGGAGGGTGATCTGGCTGCGACATCTGTCACCCCATTGATCGCCAGGGTTCATTCGGCTGATGTGGCTGGCTTCTCCCTCGCCCATCCATGTGCGTCCCTTCTGAAGCTGCGCGTGTGGTCGAAGAGGATGACCTTCTCCCCAAAGGAGGACAGGTCTTCAGCCAAGGGTATATGAGTAGCTGCGCCCCCTGCTAGAACCTCCAAATAACCTCTCAAGATTCACATTTATCTTTGCAAGGCTTAGTTTTCTCACCTGCAGGGTGGGGATAATAGGATTAAGGGCTCTGGTAATTAAAGATGGTGCGAGCGGTGCCCGGTGCTCAGTGGTATCAGCTCCTTCCTCCCTCCTGTCCTCTTCTTCCTCCGTGTCCGTCCAAAAGGCTACTTTGCCACCTGTATCCTGCTCCTGTCTGCTCAGACGCTTTGCCTTAGACCTGCACCTGCGAACACGAGCCTCCCTGCCCCACCTGGGGGCAGCTGTCCTATGGTATTTCCAGCGGCCACTTGTGTTCTGTACCAGTGGCCTCTTTGTCTTGCCTGTGGGTCTTTGGTGGTGCAGAGTATAGGATGTACTCGTTGGCACCCTGGGGAATCCTCCGCGCAGAGTGGAGCGGGCCTTCCTGGTGCTGAAGAGAAGACGGGGGCTCCAACCCTGGCTCTGCAATTAGCACTGTGCCCACTTCAGCCTGGCTCACTGCCTCATGGTCCCCGTCGGTCAAGACGGAGGTCACGATGCCACCTCCTGGAGCTGATTGCAGAGTTAAATACAATTAAGCTGAAGGTGCTTCCGAGAGTTGTGGACCGTGCTTCCTGCTATTGTTCCCATTTTAAACATGAGAAATCGAGGTGTTTCCAAACCAAGTGGTTAGTTGAAGCTCACTGAATGAAATCAGCAACTGAACTGGGTCTAGTCCTTGGACCCGAGGCCGTGAGCAGTGCAGGACCCTGGAGTGCCCAGATCAGCCAGGTCAGGACACAGTGACTCCCTGGACGCTCTCATCTGCCCCCTCACAGCCGAAACCCTCTGGGGTGCCTCTTGCTGGGCTGTGCTGCCCGCTGATCGCTTCTGTTGTGTGTGTTTGAGGGGAGGTGGCTGCCGACCACAGAGGGGGTGGGGACAGGAAGAATGGGGCAGCTCCAAGATCTGACGGTTAATTAAAATGTCCTCATAGGTGATCAATCCCCAGTCAATGGTTTGAATCCTCAATGACCCAGATCCTCTCTGGCGGAGCAGAAGGCTGGGCTGTCTTCCCCCTGGTCCTAGAAGGCCCAGCACGGGGCCTTGATGCTGATGCTGCCTCCGAAATATTCCCATCTTGTTTCCATAATAGCTTCTGTCACTGCTCTTGACAGGCTGGCCATTAAGTCTTTGGCAAAATTGTAAGAATTATTAACATATGAGGTTTGATATTATGTGACAGCTGTTGGCTCCTTCGGAATCCATATCACCCTGTCTCGCCTTTCCTCCCGTCCTCCCCCTTGGTGCCACCCCGCCCTACTCCAGGAGGGTGGGAGGGGCCTCCCTGTCACTGGGGAACCAGGAGGAGACAGCCCATATCAAGCTTCACCGACTATCACTCCCACACATCTGTGGGATAGTCCCCGAGGTGCCACACGTCCCTCTCTGGTCCTCGCCTGGACCCTTTTCCAGCATGGACCTACCTCACCCACATCCTGGCTTCAGTGGCTTTGGTGACGACTCCCAACTCTCCATTCACCCCCCAGCTCTGCCCAGACCCACACACCCATCTGCCTCCGGGACAGCTGCTTTCTGAGGCTCCAAAGATCCCATCTTGGTTCTTCTTCTCGAGTCACCTCGCCCCATCATCCATTCTGTCTCCCAGGCCAGAAATCCGAGGATGGCCCTAGTCTGCGCTCCCTCCCACACCCTCCCAGTCTCTGGCTCCCAAGCTCTACCCATTCTGCTTCCGAAAAGCCTCTTGACTCTCCCCCTTTCCCATCCCCATTACCTTCACCCGCATCTGGGTCTTGTCCTCTCCTGCTGGGCTATCACACCTGCGTCCCCACTGGTCAGTGCACTGCCCGGGTCCTCCTGGGCCTTCCCATGTAGTACATACCGGCTACTTCCAGGTGCTGCAGAATTTCCCTGGGGCGGCAGCTGCCCCTGTACTCAGCAGGCAGGAAGTGCTGCAGAGCAACGGCCCTCCCTGCTTCTCCGAGGGCACTGGGTGTATAAATGCCCAGCTCCTTCCCCCATGGGTAGGACAGCTGAGGCCCAGGGTCTACACAAGTCCTCAACGTCCCTAGTGGAATAAGGCTCCACTGCCCCATGTGGCTCGTAAAAGTACACTTCTCCACTCCCTCCCTTCCCTGCCTCACTCCCCATGCCCCTGCTGGCTTCCAGCCCCTGCCTCCCTAAAAACTGCTTGAACTCCAATCCTTGTCTCAGAGTCGGCTTCCAGGGGATCCCAATGCAGGACAGCACTATGGTCTGTCCATCCTGCACACCCAAGGGTGAGCCATGGATATGCACTTCTGATTCCTCCACTCCCTTCTCAGGAGGCAAGGGGTGTGAGTGTGTGTGTGTGTGTGTGTGTGTGTGTGTGTGTTCTGGGTGCTTCCACTCTGGTTCCGTTGGGCTGCTACAGCAAAGGGACGCGTCCTGGTACCCAGGATCTGGATCCAGAAAACCTAAACACATGCAGTACTAGGAGACTGCTGCTTGCGTTGAAAATGCAGTCACCACAGACTTCAAATGGAATGCTTTTGTGTCACCGTCATGAGATAAAGTTTTGCATTTACACAGCTATTAAATAACACAGATACAAGGCCATTGATGTTAAAGAGAAACATTTCCAGATCCCAAAATGTGTCACAAAGCTTTCTAAATAAAACTTGAGTTGGTTAGCACAAGAATGAACGAATTAGCAGAGATGTCCAAAACAGGACCCCAATAAAGGATACAAGTGGCATTTCAAATTAGTGTAGAAAGGATAGGTTAGTCATGAACTCGGGATGGATAATTAACCATTTGGAAGAAATAAAGACACCTACTTCACGCAAATTCCAGATGGATAAAATGTGAACATAAAGAAGAAATCACAGCCCTGGCCGGTTTGGCTCAGCGGTTAGAGCGTCGGCCTGCGGTCCGGAGAGACCCGGGTTCGGTTCCCGCTAAGGGCATGTACCTCGGTTGCAGTTTGTCCCCGGCCCTGGTTGGTCGTGCGGGTGGCAGCCACTCGATGTGTCCCTTTCACATCGATGTTTCCCCCTCTCTCTCTTCCTCTCTCTCCCTCCCGCTCTACCTGAACAAAAAATAGAAAAAATGTCCTCAGGTGAGGATAAAAAAAAAAAAAAAAAAAAAAAAAAAAAAAGAAGAAATCACAAAGAACTAGAAGAAATATAGGTGATTATCTCAGGATGAGGTGGGCCTTCCCAAGGAAACAAAGGAACATCTACAGACAAGGCTATGCGGACTGACAAAATAAAAAGAATCTCAAAGTTAACAGGCAGACCAACCAGTAAAATACACTGGTGGTATGTACTACAGAAAAAAAAAAAAAAAAAAGAAATTCAGTAGGGTTTAATTGAATCAATCTGCATTTTCATTTACACCTGACACCTAATACTAAAAAAATCACAAAAGCTAGCACAGATCCTGAAAAGGTGAACATTTGTGTCCTGCTTGTGAAAGTGCTCACCCTCACCTTTGGGAAGTTCTTCACAGTGTCCAACCTGCATCCTTCTTGCTGCAGTGGGAGTCTTTCCTATCCTTCTGTTCTTAGGAAATTGGAAAGTGACCTCACATACTACACGTGGCTCCTGGGTATCTTTTTCAGCCACATGCAAAGTCCAGCAGAGGTCAGGATTCTTACTAGGTTCACTAGATCTTCAGTCTGGACACATGGCCCACAGGTGGCCTTCATCTTATGCAGTCCTCACTCTGTCCCCAGCTCCATCCTGAGCCCATGCTGATCCTACCTGGACCTCGTCCTGAGCCCCATTCTGAACCCCATCTGGATCCCAGACTTGAGTCATCTATGAGCCCCACTTCCCATACCCCAGGCTTGCCTGGAGCCCCCACAGCCAGGCCCCGCTCCCGCGCTGCCACTCTCAGCCTGGCCAGCTGTGCAGGGAACAGATGGGCTTCCTGCGGACGCGGCAGCAGCACAGAAGCTAATCCACTTTTATCTCGTTATGGTGACAGCCACCCTGTTAAATGGAATGGACTATCGATTCGGGGCTCACTTCCAGCCCGAGGATTTTCCATCACAGGCCTGAGTAGAATAGGAGAAAAGCAACACATTAACTCGGGTGCCAGTCAGGGAGAGGCTGGGGTGGGGGCAGGGGCTGGGTGGACGCAGGTGCCAGGACTGGCAAGCCAGGTCCCGGGCCACTAGGGATCTGGGCTCAGACTTGGGGTCCGAGAGAGCCCCTCCTGACTTCCTGCCTTAAGGTAGATGGTGTGGGGTGGGGGCGAGTCAGCAGAGACACATGCACACACTCTGGTGCACACGAGTTTAGTGCTGATAAACACAGTCCTGACATCAACACGCACACACAGCAAAGCTGACACACATCTACACATACCCAACACTGAAACACACATGCACACTGTCACGGGAACAGGGACATATACACACACACACATCCAATGCTGACACATATAAGCCCATTGTCCACACACACACATGCATACACATGCCCACTGCTGGTGCACACACACACACACACACGTGACAAACTGAAACACATATACCCATCACTGACACACATATGAACTCACTATTGACATACCTACACAAATACTCAACACTGAAAAACACATACTCATTACAGACACACATATACCCCAAATTCACAGTCTTGACTCACATAGTAGTCAGTGTCCCCCCCCGTCACACACTCACACAACACTGACACACTCATACACACATACACTGATGTCACATACACACACGCTGACACATTCCTGCTCACGGTGCTGACACACAAACACACACTCACTGACCCACATTCTGTAGACACACCAGGACCCACCAGCGTCCATATCCCAGTGACAGTTACGTGCTGCACTGAGCCCCACGCTGCAGGCACAAACAGCTAGCCCTGACACAAAGGCTAACAATGCATGTGTGTAGAACATGTACACACCTATGCATAGCACACACACACATTCACACACACTCATGAGGCCACTGGTAGTTCCCTTTGTTCAGGCCCTCAGTAGTCACGGAACATCTTTTCTGCTGTGTCCCAGGCAGGTGCTGAGCTGGACAGAGAGGATGTCCTGGCACCTGCCCCAAGGAGCTTTGCCTCTGGTGGGGGAGATGAATGCACAGACCGTCCCGCACATGGTAATGACGGGTAACCCATATATAGCACTTCTAATACGCCCCTCGCTATTTTAAGCACTTTGAATGTATAAACTTTTAAAATCTATTATTAGTTTTAGTTTATAGATGAGGGACCTGGGCTCAGAGAGGCTGAGCAACTTGCCCAAGGTCACACAGCTGAGTGCTAGAGCTGGGATTCGAACCCAGCCATTAGGCTCCCAAGTATGTATCACATCAAAAACTCCATGTGCCCGACTGTCACAGACCCAGACCCGTCTGTGCATGCAGACACACACCCATGGTACGGGCACGGCCCATTTGGAATGACCGCCTGGGGAAATCCACCTACTTTCTGGGAGGCTGTGTGCAAGGAGGGCACAGTTTGAGGACTTCACAGTGGCTTGCCTCCGAGGACAGGGGCAGTTGACCTGCAAAAGGCCCCGGGGAGGAATTCTGATGGCCGGCGTGGGCATGCTTTCCCAGGGCTCTTGTCTGAACAGGGCAGCTCTCCCATCTCTTGTCCTTTCAGTCCCCGGGCCTCTCATTCAGCCGTGTCCTTGGTCTCCTTGGAACATCACCAGCTGAGACTGCTTTATGCAGTGGGGACCCCCAGGGCCAGGGCCTGGGGGAGGAACTCGGCCAGGCTGCAAGGAGCAGCCAGGAACTGGTTTTCTCAAACAAGATATGGGTCAGGCTACTCAGGAAGCGAGATAGCCGTGAGCTGGGCCTGGAGTCCCTGCCCTTTGGGACACATTCTGGAAAGTGTTTTGGGCTGCAGCCTAGTGACGAAGAGCCTGGAACTGGATGGACTACATTCAATCCCTGCTGAGACCCTGACTGCTTCTGTCCGACCCATCCCTGTGGGCAGGTCACTTAACCTAGTCCTCAGTTTCCCTGTCTGAAAAATGGAGCTCGCAGATTGGCTGATATGCAGGATTACTGGGGAGGTTAAATAAAAGGACACATGTAAGTGACTGGCGCAATGGGGTGGGTCATACTGGCTCCCCGTGCCCTCAACTGCTGAGTTCTTGGGATGTTTGTCAAGGGCAACTTCTGTACACCCATAATTATACACGCCTGGCTGGCTATGTGCCCGTGGTTACACACTCATGGCCACATAGCCGTGGTTATATACCCCTGGCTGCACACTCATGGTTATACACTCATGGCCACATAGCTGTGGTTATATACCCCTGGCTGCACACTCGTGGTTACACACTCATGGTTACACCCCTGGTTATACACCCCTGGCTGCACACTCGTGGTTACACACTCATGGCCACATAGCCGTGGTTATATACCCCTGGCTGCACACTCGTGGTTACACACTCATGGTTACACCCCTGGTTATACACCCCTGGCTGCACACTCGTGGTTACACACTCATGGCCACATAGCTGTGGTTATATACCCCTGGCTGCACACTTGTGGTTATACACTCATGGCCACATAGCTGTGGTTATATACCCCTGGCTGCACACTCGTGGTTACACACTCATGGTTACATCCCTGGTTATACACCCCTGGCTGCACACTCGTGGTTACACACTCATGGCCACATAGCCGTGGTTATATACCCCTGGCTGCACACTTGTGGTTATACACTCATGGCCACATAGCTGTGGTTATATACCCCTGGCTGCACACTCGTGGTTATACACTCATGGCCACATAGCTGTGGTTATATACCCCTGGCTGCACACTTGTGGTTATACACTCATGGTCACATAGCTGTGGTTATATACCCCTGGCTGCACACTCGTGGTTACACACTCATGGCCACATAGCTGTGGTTATATACCCCTGGCTGCACACTTGTGGTTATACACTCATGGCCACATAGCTGTGGTTATATACCCCTGGCTGCACACTCGTGGTTACACACTCATGGCCACATAGCCGTGGTTATGCACCTGTGTTTAGGGCCAGAATCTGGAGAGGGGCTTGGTCAAGGGCCTGGGTCGGGGGCAAGTGGGCTGGGGGATTGCTATGAACTGAATCATGTCCCCAAAATTCATATGTTGAAGCCCTAACACCCAATGTGATGGTATTTGGAGGGGGACCTTTGGGAGTAATTAGGTTGAGAGGAGGACATGAGGGGGCCCATGATGGATGGGGTCAGTGCCTTCTGAGAAGAGGCACAGGGAGCTGCTCTGCGCCCCGCCCCCAGCACGCAGAAGAGGTCACGTGGGCACGCAGTGAGGTGGGGGCTGCCCCCAGCGGCGAGAGGGGCCTCACCAGCACGGAACCACGCTGGATCCGCACCTCGAACTTCCAGCTCCGGACCGTGAGAGGAGAGATGTCTGCGGAGGGCCCTGCAGTGCGCGGAGGGGGCAGGCGGGACAGCGGCTGCGGAGGGGCTGGCCCGCGGCGCCCAGACCTGGCTCTCAGGCCCGCGTGTGGCCCCGACTTGGCTCTTTTCCCACGTGCACAGTGGGGGCCTGTGTCAGACTCTTTCTAAAGACTTGCTCCGTCTGACACCACAGGACCCCGGAAGCAGGGTCTTTCTCAGCTCCCGGGCGAGCCTCTGTCAGGGACAGGTGGAGGCACACCAAATGCCCCAGCCACCTGCCCTCCCAGCCCTTTCCTGGAGCTGTCCCCCACCCCTGCCCAGGTGTCCCCCACCTCCACCCAGGTGTCCCCTCACCTCAGCCCAGCTGTCCCCCACCTCCACCCAGGTGTCCCCTCACCTCAGCCCAGCTGTCCCTCAACCTTGGTCTAGCTACCCCTTCACTTCATCCCAGATATCTCCACGACTCAGCCCAGCTGTCCCCCAGCTTAGCCCAGCTGTCCCCTCACCTCAGCCCAGCTGTCCCCCACCTCCGCCCAGCTGTCCCCTCACCTCCGCCCAGCTGTCCCCCACCTCAGCCCAGCTGTTTCCCCAGTTCAGCCAACCACTTTTCCAGTATAAGCCTCTCTGTTCCTAACACTCGTCATTATGACCTTCCCTTCCAGCCCATCTGCTTCCCAGCACCAGCTCAGTGGTTCTCTCACATCTCCCGTTCCTCTGTACAGTCCAGATGTCCCCGTGTCACTCAGCTTTCCTGCCCTTAGGCCAGTGGTTGTGCCCTGCCCGCGGCTGGGCGTTCCGCCCCGGCTCTCAGACGTTCTCGCCCAACACCAGCCCAGCATTCCTCCTCAAGCCAACCCAGCCGGTCCTCTCCACCTCTGATTGGCATCTCTCCCCGTCTTATCAGCCCAGCTGCCCCCCATCAGCTGACTTCTTTCTTCTGGGACGCTTCTCGGGAGTGGAAGGGATATATGGGGTTCCCCCAGGTGGCTTCTCTGGCATTGCGAGAGGATCCCTCTGCTCTGCTCCAACTTCCCTCATGTATGTGGGAAGCAGGTATGGCTTGTGGCCTAATCCTAGGTCATCCCCTACTCTTCTCTGTGAGGGACAGGGCAGGGAGAAGGGACCCCAGGCATTTCACAGTCACCGCAGCCCAAATGGGAGAGACACCCCCTTATCATCTCCTTCCCCACACAGACAGGAACAACCCCTGAAATCATCTTCTCCACTCTAGTCTGAACCCCTGGAGGAGAAAAGACAGATTCTGATTAAATATGCAAATTCAAGCAGATGGTGAAGGGCGGTGATGGACGGGCTATCAGGAGAGCATGTCACCATGTGACGTGTCAGGCTGTGTGTGTGTCTGTGTGATTAGCGTGGGGGACACTACATGGGGGAGGGAGGAGCATGGGCCGCGGCACTGCCTCCGGTGGATGGGGCTGGACTGTGCCGGGTGGGATGTCTGCAGGAGGGGGGAGGGGCAGGAATGACCTCCCACAGCGGGCCAGCCTGGGACCTCCCTGTGGCCAACTCTCCATGTCTCTCGAAGCCAGGATGCTAATTCCACCACATCAAGGCTGGGATGGGGGGTGGATTCATTAGTATAATCTGTACCTGTATCTCTGCTCTTGCCATCGGCCAAACAATAAAAGACACAATATTTACACAACTTACCAGGGGAAGCAATATTGGGCCATTGATTTTGTGTCCCTCGGATTTTCACGGTCTACACCTTAATGGTTTTTAATCATAAAATATTAGCGCTGCAGGGCACTTAGTATGGGCACCTTGCTGGTGAGGAATTGCCCTCCGCCCCCTCCTCTCCTCCCAGGGGAGTGTCCCATGGAGGAGGGGCCAATATCCCCTCGGTGCACACAGCCAGGGCAGCAGAGCCTCAGAAGCCTGCTGTGGAATTGGCCCAGGCCTGGGCAGAGTTGGGGGTGTCCCTGGAGAACAGAGCATCCTCTGATCAGTCCTCCCCCCTGACTCTCAGTTCCAGAGGTAGAGCAGGAGTGAGGAAATCAACTCATTCTCAAAAAATGGAGATTTGCCTCCATTGAAGGTGTTTAAAATAAAAGCTTTTGCCTTTGTGTTTTTTTCTCCTCCAGATACACTCTTCATCCTAGCCCAGTTTGGGGACTGCTACTCACCTGTCAAATCTCCTAGGTGGGGAGGTCCATAAGGACAAGATGAGGTGGCATCATCTCTGTATCTTTAGCACCTGGCTCAGTGCCTGGGGCCTCACTGGAGTCAGTATTGGCTGAATGAATGAATGAGTAAATGTGTTCAAAGAGGGCTTTTCATTTATCCATCCATCCAGCCATCCATCCATCCAGCCAGCCAGCCAGCCATTTATTTTTTTCTGAAAAACGATCACCTACTATGTGCCTGGTGTCACAGGTGAATCTGAGCCAGGCCCTGCCCTCACCATGACAAGTACAGTGATACCTCGGTTCTCGAACATAATTCGTTCCAGGAGGACGGTCGAGAACCGAATTGTTCGAGAACCGAAGCAATGAAACCCAATAGGAAAGCGTGACTCCACAAAGCGTGACTCTCTCTCTGCACTCACACTGATGACGCAAGCAAGGCGCGCTGGGCCGAATGAACGCCATTCGGCTCAACTCGGCTCATCTCGGAAGTTCGAGTTCCAAATATTTGTTCGGATTCCGAGACAAAAGTTTCTTGAATCCCGATTTGGTCGAAAACCGAGGCGTTCGAGAACCGAGGTATCACTGTACAGTGGCCAGGAGGCCCCCCACCCCCTGGCCTCGGTGTTATGGGGGTGGGCTCAGAGCAGGGAGCTGCAGAATGAGATAGAAAGGACTTTTCAGCATGGGGTTGGAGACTCCTGAGTGAGGCTCACACACCTCAGCTCCTTCTTGTCCCTGTTAGGGCGGGCTTCGAGATGGGGCTTTGGAGAAAGAGGTTTGGCCTTTGTGTGTGCACGTATGTAAATGTGCATGTGTGCATGTGTTCTGTGTGTGTGTGTGTGTGTGTGTGTGTGCAGGAAGCCCTGCAGACTGCCTGGGGGAGGCTGGTTTCTCTGGTGCAGAGGAAGAGGTGGGTGGCAGGTAGTTGTTGCTGTTGTTTATTTTTTTCTGAAAACGAACACACTGCCCACCCCACCTTACAACTCCCCTCCCAGTGCCTGCGGGGAGGTCAATAGTGATGGATTAAACAGCAAGGAGAAGGCTGAGAGCACAATTGGAAGAAAGATAAAGATAATTAAAACTAATTCCAACTGTTCCCAGAGAAATCAATTTCATAACTTTAGTGCCTCCCTAAACTTGTTCCTGAGGCTCTGTGGTGCTGAGCACAGGGCATGCATTGGAGTGTGCGGTGTGCAGAGAGGTGTGTGTGTATGTGGGCGCTTGTACATGCATGTGTGTGTGCATGCTTATATGTATGCATGTGCATGCTTTGTGTATGTGGGGGGTGCACACATGTGCATTGACAGCAATTCCTCGGAATCTCCATGGGGCATGAGCTCCTGGCCTCACCTTTGACCCTGGGTGGAAGGGGCAAGAAAGTCAGGGTGGCTGAGGGAGCTCAGGCCTCCTCTCCTGTACCGAGTCCCTTCCTCTTGCCTGCTTTAGGCTTCCTGGCTAGTCCAGCTCCCCTTTGTATATATGGGGAACTGAGGCCCAGAGAGTGGAGTCTTGCCATGGCTCAGGCAGCAAGTGAGAAGCAGAATGGGACTAGAATGCTAGGTTTCCTCTACCCTAGGGCTTCACTGCCACGGGCAAGGCAGCCAGGGGTGGATGGGGAGTTGAACCTGACCTTGTGTGGCTGGGGGCTCCCACGTGAAGAGCCCCAAATTCACTCACTCACTCGCTCATTCTTCAGACCAGCTGAGTACCTGCTGTGTGTCAGGCTCTGTGGGGTCTCAGGGGAGGTGACGTATAAGAAGTGCTCAGCAGCACATGGTTTTCTCTTCTTGTGGGCCTTGGGTTTCGTGGAGATGATCACCCAGTGAGCAAGGAGCCAGGAAAGAGCTCATGGCCATATGGCTGCCCGGAGTCATGGGAATGGATGAGATGGCCTCTCCCAGCACATCCAGGGCAAGGTGTCCGGGCACCCTCATCCTGGGTCCATCTTTCTATGGTGGGCCTGAGAGTGAAGGACCCCTGGAGCTCCAGGGCCAGGCATCAGTTCCTGCAGTGCCCCATCTGCCCTCTAGATGGCAGCATTGGAGAGCCGGAGCCCAGTAGGAGGTGACAGGAGGGGGCTGGGCTGGTCAAGGCTCTCTGGTTCTCCAGCCCTGGCCCCTCCCTGCTGTCTGAGAGCCCAGGGATGGGGGTGGAGGTGGGGGTGAAGGGCAGGGAGGAGATACCTCAGGAATTCCTGAACTGGGGAGGAAGAAGAAGGTTTGTTCCTTCTCTTCTTGAGATGGTACCCCTGGGAGTTAAAGATTTCCAGCTGTTGGATCTAGAGGTCGGAGTAGGACAAGAAGAGGCTGCAACTTCTTCTCTCAAAAACCCTCTCACCCTGGGAGCGGGGCCTCCAGGGGTGGGGTGAGAGGAGGCTCTGGCAGCAGGTCAGGGGGCACCCATGGAGGGCAGAGATGCCCAGCAGCCCCCCAGCTGAGGGCCCAGGGCTGAGCATCAGAAGCGTGCTGCCCTCTCTCGGCTCCACCTCCTTGGTGTCCTTTCCTTTCTCTCCCTTTCTCCAGGAAGCAGGAGAGGAGCAGATGGGACCTGTCAGCGGCTCCTTAGGGTTACAGACGAGGAGCTGGAGGTAGGGGAGGGAGGAAGGGAGTTGGAGCAGGTAGAGTTCTCAGCCAGGCCCCCTGCGGAGCCCAGGCACAGGGGCTGCGGGAGGCCCCCGAGGGGCCCCATAGTCCCTTCCCTCAGTTCCTCCAGACCCCAGGAGAAGCTGGGAAAAGCCCTAGGCTCTCTGGGCGGCTGCATCTGGAGGAAACCTGGGTGTGACAGTGGGGGCTGAGGGGCCACAGGCCTCCTGGCTTCCTGGAGACATCTGGATGGGACGCACCTTCTCTCTCATTATCCCAGCACCTCTCTGCACTCCCGGAGTGGTGGCGGGGGCTGGGAGCACCCCCAGATCACAGGGGAGAGAGACTGTGGGCCGTCCTCAGTGTGTGGATGCTCCCGGGGTGCAGAGGGCGAGTCCAGACCATGGGGCTCTGCGTCGCTTGCTGTGCCCCAGGTGCTAGAGAGGCAGCTGCTAGAGATGGAGCATGTTCAAGGGTAGGTCACAAAGCCCTGACTGCCCAGCCAGCCACCAGCGTTTTGGCCACGAAGCAGTAAAGCAGCTGGGCAGTGGCAGTGCCTAGGGCCAGGACACGGGAGGCCTGAGTAGGGCATCTGTCTGGTCTGCACTGATTCCTGGTGACCTTGAGCAAGTCACTTTCTCTCTGTCTTAATTTCATTACCTGGTAAATAACAATAAAACAACAACAACAACACTGATAAAAGTAATGGCTCCCTTCCATTGAACATTTAAGTAGGATGCAGCATTTTACATGTTATTTTTATTTAAGCTCATAACCAGCCCATGGAGACTTGGAGGAGGTGAGAGATTTGTACAAAATAATACACCAAGGAGCAAGAACGCAGACCCAGGGCTATGTGAGGTCAATGCCTAGGTCCCCCCAAGTCCTTTCCATTGGGTCATCAGCTCTTTCTCTGGTGGGATGGAGAGGGGGGCTGACATTTCTTTTCTGATGTTTCCCTGGAGGCTTTGAAATGGGAGAGTGGGAGGGAGGGGCGCCATTGTAGGCTTCCAGATTTAGCCCATAAAAGTACAAGATGTCTTGTTAAATTTGAACATGAAGCTATAAATTCGTAAGTATAAGTATATTGCATACACTATTTGGGACAAACATATACTAAAGGATTATTTATTGTTTATCCAGCAGCCTCGGTCGGTGGAACGCATTTTATGGTGCACTTACTAACCGCCAGGCATTGAGAGTGTGGGGCGCGTGGGTCATGCTCAGGGTTTGATCACTGCTGGGGGCCCTCCGTGTTTCTTTATCTGTAAAATGAGAAAGAAGAACCCTTTCCTCCTGAGGAGGATGGGAGCATCCAGTGCCCAAGGGGCTATGGGTGGCTTTGAAGAATCCAGAGAACTTTGCCAAGACAGCCCTGGTCTGGTTAGTAGTGGGTGCCAGTCTATACCCAGCCCCCTCCCCATCTCCTGGCACTCATCATTGAGCATCCCTACCCTTCCACACCCAGCTCTATAGAAACCCACAAGGAGAGGGCTGTGTCCATGATAGGGCTCAGCCACGCTTCACAGGAAATCAGTGGCCTCTGACACCTTTTAGGGAGGTCCTCTGGCCCTGGCTGGGCCTGAGAGGAATATGTATGCAGCAGAACATGGCCATTGCCCAGCCCAGGAAGTCCCTCACCTCTCAGAGCCTCAGTTTCCTCATCTGTGGTGGGGGGGGGGGGTAAAAGGATCTCTATCTCACAGCTTGTTGGGAGATGGCGAACAAATGGCAGAGTGGATGCTCAAGACATGTTGCTGTGACCCACCCCAGCGCTGTCTTGTTGCCAGGGACACGGATCATGGCCCAGCCCGCGCCAGCTCACTTAAGTGGAGGACCTGGCCACCACCCTCACCACTGTCATCTGCCATGTGTGGATGATTGAGTGGCGAACCGTGGTTTCCAGTGGGCTGGGTTGAGACTTGCCTGCTGGGGGTAAGTGATAAGGACACTCAGAAGTGCTCCTACCAACACTTGGGCACAGGTACTCATACACACACACAGGAGGCTTCTCTGATTCGTCTCTCCCCACCGTTTGCCTGGGGTCCGCCTTTTTCTCCGTGAAACATACAGCCTGGTGGGCACCTCGCAAGACCTCACCCATCAGCGAGGCTTCTCTCTCACGTTCTGGTCCATGGGCTTCCACCCCCACAGACCGGGTTCTGAGCTTGCAAGGGGCCAGCTGCCCTCGTTTCTAAATCCGTTTATGTCAGTGGCACTTGTTACTGAGATCGTGTTATTTATGTGAATAGTAAGTCAACCCAAATCTTGTGAACACACGAAAAGTTCTCGTTTCTATAAAACAAAACCGAAGTCTTCAGTAAGACTCCATCGAGGTGAATTGCAAAAAAAATTAGCTGTCAAATTAGCTGTGGGTAAGCAACTGCAAGGTAAGACTGGAAACAAAATTGTGAAACTCTGGAAGATTCAGTACTCACCTCACTGTACAAGAGTCTTTGAAGTTCATGCTCCACTTTAGAGAAATTGAAATAGGAAATTGGAGATAATGTGTCCTGGGTTCCGTGTACCCAAGAAAGAGGACACAACTCCCATCAGCAGACCCACAGGCGAAGGGAAGACTTTTGTTAGTGGCAAGACAACGAGACCTTGGTTCTTTTCTTGAAGGAAAGATTTCATCAAGAGACAAAGTGCAGCGAAGTAAGGAAGAATTACTTGGCTGCAGCAAAAACACATTTAGGGCAGTGACACGAGGGAGGGCACAGAGGAAGCAACAGGAGAGCCCGGGCTGGGCTGCTTCGGCTCCCTGGGGAATCAGAGGAAAGGGGCCTTCGGGCAGACAGGTTCAGGGGGTCAGCTCAGGGTGAGCTGCTGCTGCCTGCTGCTCCCCTGGTTGAAGCCTCATGGGGGAGAAGGAAGGGGACGGGAATGGTGTGCTCCCAGGGGAGAGCGCACAGGTCCTGCCTCCTGAGCATATTTCTCTCTCTCTGGCAGGTGGGAATCTTAGGGGAGATCTCAGGGGAGGGTCTCAATTGAATAGTCATCAGCTTTCCAGGTGTGCTCTTTCAGGGCGTGGTGTCTATTGATGGGCCGGTGCCGGGGCAGGGGTCATTAGTCGATGCAGCTGGTCCTGAGGTAGCCCCTGCTCACTTCTGGCTCTGTTGCTTTTCTGGGCCTACAGCTGAAACAGGACTGAGGCCTAGATGTTCTCTTCAGGGAGGAAAGGGTCAGAGGGTCTGAACCGCATGACGAGTGATATGAAAAGTCAGGGGGTCCAAACCACATGACCAGAGATATGCTAGGGGAGGATAGGGTAGCCTGGGAGTGAGGTTCTTGTTTCCCCGGTGTGGCCCCTTGCTAGGCATCCAGGGCTTTCTGCCCTGGTGACCTGTACCTGGCCCATCGTCCTTGCTCTGCGCATGTCTGTCTAACTGCCCGTAATACTTTGGTTCTGCACCAAAGAAAATAAAAAAGGCAAACAACTTACATGCTGAAAGGTGAAATAAAATGTTGGAGTTGTGAAGGTGTATACTTTTTTAATGATTTCTCCCTGAACCAACATTTTTGATTAACCCACTCCCCCAAACTAATGGTATTAACTTAACCAGAGGCTTTTCCTGTACTAAGGGACATGTCTGAACACACTCACTGTCACACACCCTCATAAGTGTGTCCATACACACACACATGCACACATGCACACATACACCCATGCCTGCACACATAGATACACACATACATATACTCACGCAAACCCTGTACTTACAGAGACCTGTGGTTACACACACTCTCACAACCCAGGCTCCAATGGCCACATAGAAGCTCACAGATATCTTTCCACAGGCAACACCCCCCTACCCTGCCCAGTAACCCGCCCCCACATGCCTGAGCACACACATGTATGTGTGCACACAAACCGCACCTCCTTTTTCTCCGGCGTGAACAGCCAAGGCAATAAGGTTGGTTTTTAATCAGAAATTTGAACCTAGGTGTTTTTCTCCCCTTGGCCCAGTGGGGGTGGAGAGGACAGTGGAGGGAGGGAGAGGGAGGATGGCGAGGGACCCCTTGGGAGGAGTCAGGTCTTCAGGCTGGGTTTATCCAGCTGGTCCCGGGCTGGGGAGACAGGAGGCGGTGCAGATGAGCTGGGATGCAGCTGCGTTATTGAGAATCCTATTCTGCTCTCCTGGAAAATGTAGCCAGGACTGCCCGAGAAGGGGCTGTTCCAGGGCTCCAAAAGGAGGGGGAGGGGGGCTGCAACTCCTGGAGGATCCAGGGCTGGGCGTGGCCTGTTCAGCCCAGTCTACCTCTTGCTAGACTTGGGGAAATCCATGGGGTTCTCTGGTCTGGGGCTTCCCCAACCTGGCCTCAGATTCACCATCTGAGACCTCCTGCATCTGCGTCTCGGGGAGCCAGGCTAAAGAACCTGCATGTTAAAAGTTCCCCAGGTGATTCTGATGAGCAGCAAGGTTCACAACCCCTGATGGAGAATATCCACTGCCACAGAAAAACCTCCTTTTGGGGACCCCAGAAACGTGCCATCTCCTGGTGACTCTTCTCTTCAGGACCCTGGGTGATCTTGGCTGGGGGTGGGGAGATTTCTAACACAAGGAATAGAGAGAGGCCTGGAACTCTAGGGGCTGGAAGGAACCTAATGCCTGGGTCCTCTATTTTTATAAAAGGGGAGGCAGAGAACCAGAGGGAAAAGGACTTGCCCAAGGCCATTCAGAGAATCAGTGGTGTTGGCGGGATTTGAACCTGGGATATCTGGTTCCAAAGAGCGTATCTTGTATACGAGTCAGCCTAGGCCAGGTTGTGCAGCCATAATAAAATATCCCCAAGTCTCAGTGGGTTAATGAGGGTCAGTCACCTGGCTGACAGAGCAGCTGCCACCTTGGATTTTGCCAGCTGCTGGGCAGAGGGAAAGAGCTCTGGAGGTGCATTGGCACGAGCGTGCTCTGGCCCGGGAGCGAACACACCACCACAGAGGTGGGCAGAACCAGTCTCATGCCTCCCTTCCAACAGGAAGTGCAGCTCTACCACTTGCCAGGAAGGGGGAAGAATTGGAAACTTTTAGTGAATTTTGTCTTCTCTCTGCTATTTGCACATGACAGGGGACCCAGGCGCCCTGCTGTGTCCTTGAATAGGGTCCTCTAGCTTGCCAGCCCGGGCAGCCCTTTCTCCCCTCTTCAACCCATTCTAATCGCTCCAGCTCTGCCTCTGCAACTCTGGGTCCCCCGACCTGTCCCTTCCCCACTCTCATCCTCTCTTAGGCCCACCATCTCCTTCTCCTCATGTTCTAATCCAGGGGTTTTAAGTTCCAGTCCTGGGTCTGCTTCTAACGCACTGTGCTGGGTGATCCCGAGTTCATCCTCCCTCATCCAGCAGGCCTCAGTTTGCCCATCTGTACACTGGGACTCCGCCACTGCATCTTGGCCCCATTACCTCTTGTGGGAAGTGTTTCTAGCAGCCTCCGTGTGTTGAGACAACAGACCTGGGGGAACAGACTTTATTTTTCCTCCTTTCCCATCCCTGTTTTAGAAGATCCCACATATGTTGGGCCTGAAGGCATCCCACGCGTCCTGAGAGCTGAAGGGGCTGCTGCATCTGCCAGGAAAATCCCTCCTTGGAGGTGAGGAGCTCTCCCCAGGGTGGGGCCAGACCAAGCCGCTCCCAGCCTCTTCCTTTGCGTGGGGTGGGGACCGCGTCCGCCGCTGATGCACCAGGCTGTGGCGATGCACCAGGCTGTGGCTGGGCAGAGTCCTGCCCGCTCTTCTCCGCTCACCTGGAGACAGCCACAGAGCGGGTTCCTAGCTGCAGGGACTTGCGTGTGATGTTGGGGAGGGCTCCTTGGCGAGGACAGTTCCTGGATGGGGGAATGGAGGACAAGAAAATCTCCTCTGAAATAGATTTAACTTGTAATTAGGTATAGCACTTAAACATTTCTCCTATTTAAAAAGTCATTCATATCAGCAAAGTGCTGCATCCGACTGGCAACAACAAAACACAGAAGTCTGTGGAGCAGAGAGGGTCCACCTTCCCCTCCCGACCGGCTCTCCAGGGAACTGCAGCCAGCCCTTCAGGGTGTGTTCTTCCAGACCTTTCCCCAAGACGCACACCTTCGACCGGAAGGCTTTACGATTTTTCTTTGTAAAAGTGAGATCATATTTTGGTTCTAAATAGTTTTGTCACCCACTTAAGCACTCCGTCTTCAGACCCATACTGAGGCCCTGCTGTGTCTGGCTCCACGCTGGGCCTCAGGCTCCCGCCTGGACCTCCCTGCTTGGATGCCCTAATGCGGCTGTGCGGGGCGCCCCCCTGGCCTCTGGGACAGGCTGGTGTCTCTGGAGGAAGCCACTTGTCCTAGGACGGGTGGACAGTGACTCACTAGGCGGTCTCTGACGCAGAGGCGGGAGTAAGGAAGTTGAGCTGCCTCACCACAGGGCAGCGAGGTGTGCTGGCGTCTCCTCAGTGGATCGGAGGTGTGTGCAGGGAGCAGCGTTCAGGCCAGACGGGGTCTGGGGCAGCCAAGATGGTCTCTTCTCTAGCCAGGCAGGACTGAGTCCACTTCCTGGGCTGGTGAAGCCAGCTCTCCTGGGTTTCTGGGCTGGGGAAGTGGAAGGGTCACAGGATTTATTGAATGCTTACTGTATGACAGATTAAAAAAAAGATGTTGCCCTGGCCAGTTTGGCTCAGTGGTTAGAGCGTCGGCCTGTGGTCCGGAGAGACCCGGGTTCGGTTCCCGCTAAGGGCACATACTTTGGTTGCAGTTTGTCCCCGGCCCTGGTTGGTCGTGTGGGTGGCAGCCACTCGATGTGTCCCTTCACGTCGATTCTCTCTCCCTTCCTCTCTCTCCCTCCCACTCTATCTGTACCAAAAAATGGAAGAGTGTCCTCGGGTGAGGATAAAAAAAAAAAAAAAAGATGTTAATGAATCCTCGAGGCAGCTTTTGTCCATTCTAGAGCTATCTGGATTAAATGCCACCTCCTGCAGGAAGCCTTCCCTGGGTGTGGATGTGTGGGTGTCTTTCTCTTGCTGCTAGGATCCCTTATGTTTTTTTTTTTTTACTTACTTGTTTTGTACCCCCTTCAGGACAATGGCCTGTTTGTAGGTTCTGTCCCACCCCACTGGACTGGAAACAGCTCCCCAAGGACAAAGACCGTAGTCAGGTTTAAGGCCGTATCCACACGGAAGACACTGGCTCCAGAAATGACTACAGCTTCCTGATGACTCCACACAGATGCAAGATTTTGGGTGGGACCTGGGGTAGGAGCTGCCATTCCCCAAGTCTTTCCTTTCCTTTCGCTAGAATGGGGACAACTCTTCCTGACCTCCCCCGCTCCCCATCCTGCCCCAACCATCAGATTCTGCATAAGTATCTGGGGGTAGACTCAGAACCTTGCCAAAAACAGTGATGAGTTTCTGCGCATCCTTGCCACGGCTTGAATACCCTCTTTGACGGGGAACTCACTAGCACTCACAGAGCCCTTTCTTTTCTCCTGAGAAGTCCTTCCTTGCAAAGAAGGTGGGGACTTGCTAGTTTCTGAGATGGAGAATCATAGCCAGTCAGCCCAAGATTGGCCCTGGACACCAGCCAACCAGCTCAACCTGCCTTGTACAAATGAAGGAACTGCCTTCAGAGAGGTTAAGTGACTTGCTTCAAGTCACACAGCAAGTGAATAGAGCATTGGAACCCCTGTTCCTGACTCCTAGTCCAGTGCTCCTTCCCCCATGCACGTACAGGTCCTGGTTCTGACCCTGGGCCTCACTGATCTAGGGAGCTTCCTCTGTCTCAAGGATGTGTTGGGAGCTTCTCCCATCTGACCACCCCTCCCCAGACTGCCTGTGTGTGTGGGTCCCTGGGACAGAGCTGCCAGGTCTGGAAAGGCTGCAGTTCACCCCGCCCCCTACCTTGCCTCCTCCTTCTCCAGTTCCTCTCATTTTTCCTCTGAAAGGAAAAAATTAATAGAAAATGTAAGTGAGCAATCTCGGGGACGAGGCGGGTTTTCATTATTTGCGGCTGGGGAAGGCAGGCCGGGGCGAGGATCCCAGTGAAGCGTGGATTCTGCCAGGAGCCTCGGGAGATAATTGAGCGGCAGCGGCAGAGGCTGCGGCACGGGGCGGTGCGGGCGCGGGCGGGGGAGCTGTATTATCATTAGAATTTACATGACACATTAGCCAGAAGTGGCAGCGTTCATCTTTCTAACCAAATCCCATTTACCAAATGAGCAGCCGACACTTGTTTTAGCAGTTGGCTCTGTTCTCCACGTGCCTCTGCTCAGAGCTCACCGAGTGGGCTGCTGGCCCTTCGGGCAGGGGAAGGAGAAGCCACCGACATTTATTTATTCAGTGCCCACTGTGTGCCAGACGCTTTCTTACGTGCTGCTGAAACCTCACAATACTCCTGTGGGCAGGCAGTGTTATTGCACCCATTTTCTGGACAGGGAGACTGAGGCGTAGGGAGGTAAGGCAATGCTTTAGTTTTACATTGTTCTAGTGATAATAGTAGTACACTTAAGAGTGTGGGTGGCCCTGGCAGGTTGGGCTCAGTGGTTAGAGTGTCAGCCCATGGACCAATGAGACGCAGGTTCGATTCCGGTCAAGGGCACGTACCTCGTACCTCAGTTGCTGTTCGTCTCTGGCCCTGGTTGGAGGCAACCAGTTGATGTGTCCCTCTTGCATCGATATTTCTCTCTCTCTCTCTCCCCTCCCCCCTCCTCTCTCCCTCCCTTCCTACGCTATCTGAAGATAAATGGAAAAATATCCTCGGGTGAGGATTAAAAAAAATAATAATAATAATAAAAAGCATGGGTGGACTCTGAAGGCAGACTTCCCGGGTCTGAATCTTAGTTCCTCCACTTGCCAGCTCTGTGGCCTTGGGCAAGTTGCCTAACTTCTCTGGATCCCCCTGTCCTCACCTGCAAAATGGTATTACTAATAATACCTATAGCAGGGCTGTCGTGAAGACTAAATACAACACTGAAAACAAAGTGACTCACATTGAGTGAGCTCTTGATATCCATTAATTATTACTATTACTACTTTTATTGCTCGCATTTATTGTGCCCCCAGGTGTGTGCCAGGCTCTCTCCATTCATGATGCCATTTGATCTTCACAACACTGTTTTGTTTTTTGTTTTTTTTGATGAGAGACCTGGGGCTCAGAGAGGTGAATTGGTTTGCCAGTTCACCCAGCTCCTGAGTGGTGAAGCTGTTTGCTGAAATTGGGTCTTTTCGAGACCAAGAGCTATGTCTTTCTGGCTGCACCTACGCTTTCCTGCCCCGAAGGGTCCCTTGACAGCGATGGGACACTTTGAACCACTCCCCCCAAGCCATCCCTCTCTGGCTTGCCCCTCTCTGCTCCTCCTTTCTGCCCAAAGGAACCTGCAGGAGTGGGGGTGGGGGTATCTGCTCAACCCCACTGTTTTAGTCCCCATCACTCACATGGGGAGGTGGTGAGGGCTAATGACAGGGGACCCCTGAGTGAGCACCTACTATGTGCTGGGCCCTTGGGCAAGATAGAGATGAATGAGGTGCAAGTTGCAATGACAATACAAAGGGTATCACTGACAGAACGTGATTAATTGCAGAAAGAACTACACAGACAACAGCCTGGCTAGAGTTGCGGGTAGGAGAGCCCCACTCTGAACAGAGCCAGAATCTCAGATGCTGTGATGAAGGGCTTGTTTTTTTACTTTTTATTTTTTTTTATCCTCACCCAAGGACATTTTTCCATATTTTGTTCAGCTAGTGTGGTAGGGAAAGAGAGAGAGAGAAACATTGACGTAAAAGGGACGCATCGAGTGGTTGTCACCCGCACGACCCAACCAGGGCCGGGGACAAACTGCAACCAAGGTATGTGCCCTTAGTGGGTCTCTTTGGGCCACAGGCCGACACTCTAACCGCTGAGCAATCTGGCCAGGGCTCATTGGACAGATATTTATTGAGCACCTCCTATGTGGCAGACACAGTTCTAGGTGGTTGGGGCTATGTCAGGGAACAGCCAGACAAGGGCTCTGCTCCTGTGGAGTTTAAAATTCTAAGCAGATGACAAAGAATAATGACATAAAGCCATAATCAGCCAATTTCAGATGGTAAATGCACTGAAGACGATGAAAAAGGCCGATGGAGCAGAGGGAGGCGATGCTAGATATTGAGGGCAGAGGATGCCTCCCAGAGGAGGTGACATTTGAACGATGACCTGCATTAGGAGGAGACATCCATCCAAGGATCTGCGGGAAGGGCGGTCCAGGCGGAAGAAACAGCAGGTGGAGGGTGGGGGGTTGGTTCTGGAGAGGGAATGAGCTTGGCAGGTAGTACAAACAGATCGAAGGTGACTGTGGCCGAGGGTGGGGTGCAAGGGGAGGGTGGAAGAAGAGGTGGGAATTCCTGCCCCAGTCCCTGGTTAGGGGAGAGGAGGGAGGAGGGGACATTCACAATCTCCAGGTCTCCATGGTGACTATCTCTTCTCTGAGTGGCCTCTCTCCTCCCTCAGTTGGTCTCTTTGCCTCTCTTTGTCCCACCATCAATGTCCCTTTCTGCTTCAAGGCCCTCTGGACACATTTCAAGGGTCACAACCAGCTCTTGGAGCCAGGGGCCTCCCCGATCCCTCCCAGTCCCACCCCACCCCCACCCTCAGCTCCTGCTTCGCCCTGGCTTTGTACTCAACACCCAGGTTCTCTCATACCCCCAGGTCTTTGGCCATGCTGTGTCCTCCACTTGGAGTTCCTTCCTCTGTTTCAGCTTGGCAAGGCAAGGGTGACATCCCTTCTGAGTCCCTCAGCTGCCCTGTTCCCTGTCTTAGGGCATAGGACACACTGCGTTAGGATCACCTGCTCCCCACAGCATGTGTCTTACCATAAACGTCTGAAGAATCAAAGAACACGCCCATTCTTGTCTTTGGCTCTGTGACTTTTGGGGACTCCTGGCTGGCATTGCAGCTGTTAGCCTCTGAGTCCACCCTCTGACCCCTTCTGAGGTGGGAAGGGGGTCAAAGGGGATTTCTCTGCCTTGTTCCCTGCCCTCTCCCATGGGGATACCCAACCTGGTGCCCTAGCGGGGCAGAGCAGTCCCCTGGGCTCAGGAGTCCGTCCTTCCATGAGCCAGGAAATGACTTGGAGATGCTCTGTCAAGCACAAGATATAAATTGCAGGCAGTTTTTAAACGTTTGGAGAGATTGCTTTTTGAGTGGCAACCTGCATCTGTGCGTATCGGGAGGGGGCGGGGCAGAGAATCATTTACTTTCTCTATTCTCTCTCCTCCCTGGGGCTCAGTCACTTCTTGGCTGAGCAGGGCCCCGCTCAGACCTGGAGTAAAAGGTAGGAGACTCTGGACACCGCAGGAGATTGCCTGGAGGGGATCTCCAGGGTCAGCCTTTGACCTCCTCCTGTTGGGAGCTGGGCCAGGTGGGCAGACTGGCAGGCCCGGACCAGGAAGTCAGTGGACAGACTGGCAGACAGCATTACAGGCCTACCTGCTGGTGGGCAGAACTCCGTCTCCTTCTCCCATCCCAAATAGGAGAGGCTGGGGGGGGGGGGGAGCGGGGGGGCATCAATGCTCCTCTGATAGACTGATTTCGGGCCATTGATCCGACTGCATTTTCTTTCGTCTCAGCCACACTCATCCAATCCACGGAGGCTCCCGCTCCGAATAGGGGCCCTTATTTTCTAGACCTTCTGGGGCCAGAGGCTGGGACTTTGTGTTCCAGCTGTGGGGTTGTGGGGTTGGGGCTGATGGGAGATCATCTGTCAACCATGGTGATTGTAATGGCACCAGCAGCTGACTCGAGAAGCAATTATTCATTTTTTTCTTTGATCATTCATTCATATAAAAAAAAAAGTTTGAGTGTTTCCTTGATACTAGGATTGGTTTAAAATTTTTTTTTTTCTTTATTGGTTTTTAGAGAGGAAGGGAAGAGGGGGAGAGAGAGAAACATGTGAGAGAGAACATTGATTGTCTGCCTCCTGCATGCCCCCCACTGGGGATCGGGCCCACTACCTGGGCATGTGCCCTGACTGGGAATCGAACCGGCGACCTCTTGGTGCATGGGTCGATGCTCAACCGCTGAGCCACACCAGCCGGGCAGTACTAGGAATGGTTTTGAAGCCTGGGGACAGGAATGAGTTACACTGGGACCTATCTGCCTTCATAGAGTTTACATAGGAATTTGTTCCCAAACCTCAGCTTCAGGGTCTCACTCTTTTATGAGGACATCATTGTGTTCACCGAATGAGGAGATTTGAAGGATCAATGATGCTAAGGCTGCGAAAGCCCCAAAGGCTCAGTCAGGACTTCATAGATGGAGACTGTACCCCGATGTTTGCTCTCTTTTACCCCATGACAGCTGGTCTCAGTGAGGGAGGAGCTAATGAGGGGGGCTCCACTGCCCCATCCTCGAGCCCTGTGACTAGCCTGGGCAGGTGGACACAGGGCAGCAGCCAGGAACACGAAGGGGAGGAGAGGGGAGCAGGGGCTCCTGGGCAGGGGTCAAGGATCTGTGGTCAAACCCACAGGGAATCTGTTTCGTGGGAGCCTGTGGGCTGCTCTCAGCCACAGCAGTGAGGGAAAGGAGAGGGCTGCAGGCTGTCTTGTGCTACCTGCCCAGGCGGCCCTGCGGCCATTGCTCCTCCAGGCGGCCCTGCAAGGTGGACTCAGCTGGCAGCAGGGCGGGGCTCTCTGAGGGGCGGTGGGCTCCTGGACACCCACAGGGCTAGGCTGGGGCTGCTGCCAGGCGAGTCCTCCTCCCGGGCTGGTACGTGGGCTGCCAGCTCCTCCAGGCGTCAGGAGGGCTCCCTGAGGACCTGGCCTCCTGCGAGCACGGAGAGCTGGTTACAGTTTGAGTTAATGCTCCTTAGAAGGAGCCAATGGGTCCCTTCGGGGCCTTTCAGGAGATTATGGATCGCGTTCAAACCCATCCGCCCCGCAGTGGAGAGGCAGGCGAGTGCTCCACGTCAGCCCTCTGAGCCCAGGAGGCCAGGAAAGTGGGCGAGGGCTGGAGTCAGCGCAGGGCTGGGGCAAACGGCGGGCCCGGTTCTGCCACCTCAGTGCCTCACCTGCATGGCCTGTCAGGCAGGCTCTCTTATCACGCCTGTATGACAGAGGAAGGTGACAGCAGAGTTAAGTCTCTCGCATAAGGTCACAGGGCTAAGTGGCAGACCAGAGATTTGAACCCAGGCAGCCTGGCTCCAGGGCATAGTTCTAGAGCAGGCGCTGGAGCCCCGATGGCTGGGGGATCCCGCCTGGAGCTGGTGCTGAGGCTGAGCTGGGCTGAAGCTGGGTGGCTGGGAACCGGCTGGAGCTCACGCCCACAGAGAACAGCCTCTGTTCTTCTTTGTGTCCAACAGGCCTATGTGGGAGATGCCACACTCACCCTTGGAGTCTCAAGGTTATATGGACTGTGGGGGATGTGCCACCTTCACCCCTCCTGGTTCTCCCCTGCCTGGATGGCTAGGCATTTGGGGAGATGCTGAGGTCAGGGCTGTGGTTCTGCTCTGGGCCGGGACGTCTCAGGGGCTGGAAGCAGCGAAGACGGCTGCGTCAGGACAGCATGCTCGACGTCCTAGAACCTCTGTGACCTCTTCCTGGGTCCCTGGAAGTCCAGACCCATCTAAGTTTGGCTGTGGGAAGTTACAAAAGCTCCTAACCTGGAGCTAGAGGGTGGCTGGGTGGGTGGGTATGGCCTGGAGCAGCCAAAAGCCATTGCCCTGAGAGACCTAGGCCCCCCCCCCCTGCCCTCCAGCCCTCTTGAGCCCCAGGGTCTCAGGTAAGACCCAGGCTAGCACCTTCTTGCTCTAACATTTTCAGTTGCCTGCAGAATAGGGCTTGGTTTAGGCTTTAGACAAATAGCAAAAATTCTTTTGTCTCAGCCCCCTGGGGCTTGTGAGAGGTACCGAGGTCTCCAGGAAAGACCCAGGCTGGGGCCGGGGATGCTCAGGCGCCCTGGGCCTCTGACAGTGTTGCTGCTGACTGGTTGGTATTGACATTACTTCTCCTGACACACACCAGCTCAGGGCCAGAGAATGTGGCTAATCTGCATGGTTCCACTGGCGGATAAATCCTGTCCTTACTTTGCTCTGGGCTGGACTTCAGGGTCTCTTCCTCTGGGCTTTTGGCTGTCTCATCCCACAGAATCCTGGATTTGGCAGGTATAACCGATACATTGAAAAATTTTAAATCGCAATTTATGGGATGTGAACAAAATGCAACCTTATTTGTGTCTCCCGTCGTCCTTTTAAATGTTCTCCTCATGGCTTATTGGCTCCCTTTTCAGTAACAAGTCCATTGGAAAGGGTCTCTTTCAGGTATGAAACAGGTTTCAATTCCGAAAGTAGAATGTCTAGTTCCAGATAATAATTCTCATTTCAAATTTGATTCAGTGTCAAATCTTTTCCCTCTGCAAGCCAGAGCTTTCCGGTCCGGGGGGACAGGAACCGTGGCTGCTGTCACGGACCCCTCCAGGGTTGGGGACGAGGATGCAGGTCTGAATAAAGCTTGGCGTTCTCTACGGGCCCTCTCCACACAGTTCTGCTGCTGAGTCCCTGCTCTTCCCGGCAGGACTGGCCAGGGCCCTGAGCTCTTCCCTGTCTCTTGGCTCTGCAATAGACACTTGCACACCCTCTGGACATGCAGGCCACCTCTGGGCAGCTGCTTCCTCTCCGCCCCAGTCTTGGGCCAGCCCGAGTCCCCAGGCGGGACTTAGACCCCCGGATCCAGTCTTGGGCAGGCAGCGTGTGTTGTGTCTTGATTCCTCTGTGAAACTTCTTTTTTGGGTCTCCATTCTATGAGTAAGAGGATGCTCTGCCTCCTGCCTATCACCAGGCGAGTCAGCAGCAGGTGTGCAATGCCAGCTGCCCACTGGCTCCAGCTCTGCCCTTCCCCCAGGGCCATCAAACTGACAGGAAGAGTCAATCTGGGTAAACTACAGAAGACCAAATCCCAGCTCTGTTTCTAATGAGGTGTGTGGCTTTGTGTAGCTGAGTTAAGTCCTTCATGCTTCAGTTTTGTCATCTGTAAAATGGGTTAGTAATACTTACCCCCTAGATTGTTGAATAAATGAGATAACAGTGAGAGCAGCGTGCCTGCATCCAGTAATCACTAAATAAATAACTATTGTTATTACTATTATTATTAATATTATTAATCTGTGACCTCTGGAACTTGGGAGGCAACAGGGGAATGGTTAAGAGCATAGGCTGCCCTTGGCTGGTTTGGCTCAGCGGTTAGAGCGTTGGCCCGTGGACCAGAGAGTCCCGGGTTCGGTTTCTGCTAAGGGCACGTACCTCGGTTGCAGTTTGTCCCCGGCCCCAGTTGGGGTCGTGTGGGTGGCAACCAGTCCATGTGTCTCACATCGATGTTTCTCTCTCTCTCCTCCTCCCTCTCTCTCTCCCGCTCCATCTGAAGATAAATGCAAAATTGTCCTTGGGGGAGGATAAAAAAAAAAAAAAAAAAGATCATAGGCTGTGGGCCCTGGCTGGCTAGCTCAGTTGGTTAGCACATTGTCCCAGTACACCAAGGTTGCAGGTTCAATTCTTGGTCAGGGCACATATAAGAAACAACCAATGAATGCATAAATAAATGAACAACAAAGCAATGTTTCTCTCTCTCTCTTCCTCTCTCTAAAATTAAAAAAAAAAAAAAAAAGAGCATAGGCTGTGGAATTTGGAGTGAGACAGATCTGGTTAGAATCTGGCTCAAATTTTGTGACCCTGAGCAAATTATTAACCTTCTCTGAGCCTCAGTTTCCACGAGTGTAAAATGAAGCTTTCACGCTCCCCATTTTGCCTCAGGGCTGTTGGGAGGATTTACTAGATAAAGTCTCTGAGCTCAGGGTTCTGCTTATAGCAGGCAGTTGAGGAAGGGCGGCCACTGTGTTCTATTAGCGATGGAGATAGGTTTCTCCGGAGGTCTAAGAAGTGTCAGTCCTCAGCAATGCCCCTTTACATCAGCACCCTGCTCTCCCTTATTTGTGCTGCTTTAATCACCAAGGAAACGGTGATGGGACCCGGATATTACCAAGCAGCCCTTGATTTATAATTACTGAACCTCACAGGCAGTCATCACCCTCCATCACCCTCCTCCCGGTCCTGCATGCTGGAATGCAGCTCTCCATTGTCAAGAGCCGGAACTCCAGCCTCAAATTAAATGCAAACAGACGGCTATCTCTCATCTGTGTTTTACAGAGTCTCAGCCATTCTGGAGAACAGGGGAGTGAAGGGGACACATCTCTGGCGGCCCTTGCTAATGAGCAGTCTCATTTTCCGTGTCCTCCTCAAGCCATAAGGAGAAAAGAATTGTTTTCTGTTTGGCAAGCCAGTATCAATATTTCCAGAGATATGAGGACGAAAACAACCCCGGGCTTTATTAGGCCTCTGGTGGCTTCGGCGAGAGACAGCAAGGATTGCTGAGATGGGGCTCCCCTCCCACTGGGTCTCCTCCCGCCCCCCAGAGCAGCCCAGGGAGTCAAGGTGGTCTTGACCCACAGGAGGGGACACCCCTTGGACATATAGAGGAAGGGATGTGCCCAGTGTCCTAGGACAGGGCTGGGACTGAAACCCGACCTTCTGGCTCCCTGCTCCATGCTTTTCCCGCTAATGGGGGAATCTTCAAACTAAGAAAGCTAGAGTCTTTCAGAAAGTGAAATCTCATATGGAAACCCCACCATAAAACAGATAAAGTGGAGATTTGCTGGTTGAAGTGCAGTTACTGGGGGAAGAAGGGATAGGAGCCCACATTACTGATATCCTGTGCCCTGGTTGACCCTTAAAACTCTGTTAAGGACCCCTAGGGCTCTATGGCACTCAATGGAAAACCCCTACATTACACTCTGTTGTCCTGATTCTCAGCATCTTCACGGGGAAGAAAACTTGGAGCTTTGGACCCTAGTTTTTTGATTTTTTTTTTTTGTTTTTTTTTTATCCTCACCCGAGGATATTTTTCCATTTTTTGTGCAGATAGAGTGGGAGGGAGAGAGAGAGAGAAACATCGACGTGAAGGGACACATCGAGTGGCTGCCACCCGCACGACCAACCAGGGCCGAGGACAAACTGCAACCGAAGTACGTGCCCTTAGCGGGAACCGAACCCGGGTCTCTCCAGACCGCAGGCCGACGCTCTAACCGCTGAGCCAAACTGGCCAGGGCTGTTGTCCTGATTCTCAGCATCTTCACGGGGAAGAAAACTTGGAGCTTTGGACTCTAGTTTTTTGAAACCAACCAGGGGTTTTGGGTGCTGCTGGTGGCCTCTCCTCCCAGAGTGTGGGCGTCGATGAAGAATGGACAGGGCCTCTGTCCTCTTGTTTCCAAGACATGGTCAAGAACAGCCCACGCTTCTGAGCAGGTTGACATCCGCTTCTGGGAAGTGCCTTCTTTCTAGCTGGGTGTGGTCCGTGTTCCCCTTGGTGAGACACTCACTGATGGAGGCCCATTAGTGAGACCCCGAGATGGAAAGGACTCGGGGTCTCTGCCCAGGGCTGTGGAGAGCAGTGTGTGTCTGCTGTCAAGACAATGACCTACTCTAAGCTGCGTCTCCTCACCTGTAACATAGGGACAATAACCTAACCTAGCTTTTTTGTGTGAGATCAAATACATCTCTCTTTCTTTTTTTTTTTAAGTAAAAAATTAAAAAAAAAGAAGTAATAGCAATGAATTCTATGTGCCGGGAACTGTATTAGTGCCCGACAATCCTGTGACTCTATTCTTTTTTTTTTTTTAAATATGTTTTTATTGAATTTTTAGGGAGAGAGAGATGAAAACATCAATGTGAGAGAGAAACATCGATCGACTTCCTCCTGCACACTCCCCACCGAGGACCGAGCCTGCAACCCGGGCATGTGCCCTGACCAGGAATCAAACCGGGACCTCTCAGTCCATGGGATGACACTCAACCCACTGAGCCACACCAGCCAGGCATGTGACTCTATTCTTATGTCCACTTTGCAGCTGAAGCACTACGACAGGAGGTTAACTAGTGTGGGTAATGTCACAGAGCTTACATGAAACTCCAACACAGGTAAGTGGGCCTTGAAGAAGCCGGGGCTCTGGCTCCTCCCTGCCACACAGTCCTAGCCCATCAATCAAACCCATGGATACAGGTCAACCCTTTTGTTTGATGAAAAGAGAAACTGAGGCCCAGAGAGGTGTAGACTTGGTCAAGGTCATTCAGCTAGCCAGTGGCGGAGTTGGTACCTAAACTTGGTTTCTGGGCTCCGAGCTCGGGGTCTTGTCCTTGGCTGCACTGGGCAATATAGAGCATGATTCTGGCTATGTGAGATGATGTTCTTCAAGAACATTCCAGATTCCTGGTTCTACCTTTGGTGGGGCTGGTCTGGGTTGGACCGATCTGGGCTGGGCTCTCTTGCCAGGGATATTGAGCAAAACGCCCCTTGAGGGGAGAAACGGACCCCCATACAGCCCTCAGTTCAGACTTCTTTTCTGTTCTCTTTGAGCCTCCCCAAGTCACAGACCGCACCACGAAGGGCTGCTAATAAGCTGCCCGTCTTGTCCCACACAGAGAGCACCGCGGACTCCCGCTCCCCCTCCTCCGGGAGGGATCAATGCCTTATCTCAGCCGGCCTGTGTGGAGTGGAAGGAGGAAAATGAAAGCACTTAATTAAGGCGCACGGGAGCGGAAAGGGAACACTCCGTCCTCCCTGGCTCTCGGCTCCCCTTCGCCTCCGGTCTCCCCTCCCAGGGCAGCGGCGGAGTCCACCGGACCACTCTGCTCAGGCAGCGGAGAAGGGGTGTTATAGATGATAAAGACTCTCGGGGACCCGAACAGAATGTGCCCCAAACAGAAATGCCCATTCTTGGCTGTCCACCAATGCCCATCCCAGGCAGGCCTGGCCCGGGCCGCGGGCAGCAGGGAGGGTGGAAGGCAGCGAGAACTTTGCCTGGAAAACACCCCTCCTGGGCCTGAGTTTCTACCGTCAGAGTGAGGAACGTCTTGGCTGGAAGGCCCCTAAGATCGGGAACGTTACAGAGGAGGACCCTTTAGAGCTTCGGGAGGGAGAGCTGGACTCTGCCCTCCCGCTTCCCTCCCCTCGGGCTCTGGGCAGTGCCTGGGCACCAGTGCTCAGCGCGCTGGTAAGGCGAGTGCCCGCATGTAAAAGCACCCACGCACTCGGGAGACCCTGTCGCCGGAATTTTCTGGACGGTTCAGAATTTCCCCGAGCTTCACCTTGTGGGCCTCTGTGCTCTATGAACTTGGCTGTGACACCTGGATGTCTCTTGCTCCCTTGGCTCCTGGCACCTTCTGTCCTGACTGAGGTCCAACTGTCGGCCTCCGTAATCCCTGTGGGTGCAGCCCTTACCTCCGACTGCTCTGAATGTGACTCCTGTAACACCTCTCATCTTCCACGCCCAGCTCCCAGACAGGAGGTGGTACCGTTGACATTCTGTGACCCTGTTAGTGGCTCTGCCTGCCCACAGGGGGAGGACAGATGGGGCAAGAGCCATCTCAGAGGGTCCTGGCCTGGATGGAGGAGCATTGCTCTCCACCTGAAATCCTCCCACCGAACAGTTAAGCAATTGCTACAGGCTGAATGGCTGTGCCTTCCTCCCCCCAATTCATAAGTTGAAACCTCATTTCCAATGTGATGGTATATGGGGGGAAGGTGGGACCTTCGGGAAGTGGGATTAGTGCCCTTACTAAAGAGGCCCAGAGAGCTCCCTCGCCCGTTCACATAGTGAGAAGATGGTGAATGTGACCTGGAAGGTGGTTCTCACCAGACACGGACTCTGCTGGTGCCTTCATCTTGGGCTGCCAGCCCCCAGAACCGTGAGGAAGGAGTGTCTGTGGTTGATGAGCCCCAGTCTGTGACCTTCGGTTACAGCAGGCTGAACGCGCTAGGACAGCAGCCCTGTTCTGCCCGCCGGGGGGCCCGAGGAGGTCTGGGTGTTGCCCACCTTCCCTCCCAACCTGTTATGGGGCTTCAGGGGTGGAAGCTCAGGGGGTGCTGTGACAACAGCCGAGGGGGAAGTTGACAGGGTGGCAGGGTGGCCCTGTTCCTCACCAGCCCATGAGGGACAGGCTAGATCTCTATTCCGTGGGACCAGTGAGGGAGTCTCACTGAGAACACAGTTGTTTGAGATAATGTTTCCATGAATATTTCTCGAGGTAATAAAAGGAGGCGCGGAGAACTGGTCCCACCCCAGAGGCTGAGGATGTCGAGTTTCTAAGTGAACCTGAGCGTGTACAGAGCTGCTGTCCCCTGCTGGTCATGCACAGGTGTGTGACTGCCGTAGTTCTGGCCGTACTCACCAGGCCTTCCTCACAAGGGTAGGTTCTACCCCTTCTCTTGTCTCCCGGGTCTGGATTTCTCACTCACACTGTGCACTCCTGAGTCCCATCTGACATGGCCTGGCCACACCTCTGCCTGTTCTTGCTCAGGGTGCGATCTTGTCTGGGCATTTCTTGTGCTTTGCTCGCAATCTCTCGGCCCATCTTTGACTCTAGTCATTGCTACAAAAACCTGCTTCATGCAGGCGTAGCTGGCTGCACCTGTGCCGCTGTGCCAGCTCTTTCATTGTCTGCCGCAGCGCCGTCCCGTGCCAGGGCTGGAGGTTCCCGTGGGGACACACTAGGCACCCACATATGTGCAGACCCGGGATGTGGGTTGGAGATGTGCTGGAGCCGGCTGGAACTGGCTTGCAAAAGCCAATTGTTACCTACTCACAAAATTTGCTAGCCAGATGTTAAACCTTTGGTAGTTTGAAATCAGCCTTGTTGGGAGTATTTATACCACGAGAATTGCCAAATGCTACAACTAGGGGCTTCCCTTTACCCCTGAGAGCTGATTTATTAGCACACTACCAGAGGGAGTTACACCTACCCTGTGGGGCAACCCTTGGCCTGTGGGGGTCCGGAGCTGGTGGATAAGCACTCTCCCCTTCCATTTTTGGAGGGATACTTCTTTGAAGTGTTCAACGCTGATGCTCTCCTACAAGGTCCCAGCGGGGTTGCGCCTCAGTTGCCCACACCAGTGGTTAGTCTGATAATGCACCTTGTACTGGATTTTCATGCTGTTCTCCGGTGCCCCGCTTCTATTCCCTGGGGTACTTCCCAAGATAAACCACTTCCGTGCAAACTTATTTCGTGGGGCCAGGAGGGGGTCTGGAGGGGGTCTGGAGGGTGGGAGGTGCAGAAGTTAGCCCGTTCCTTTTACAGACGATACACTTGTGCCCCCTGCTCAGAGCGTGCCATTTCTGTGCTTTGATTCCCGCCGCTTGTATTCCTGTGTCTAGCTGTGTGTACAGCCTTCCCAAAGCAACTGCTCCTGATTTGCCTGGGAACATCTTCTGTAGCAGTTGAAAGGATTTTAAAATATTCAGTTGATTTAGGCAGCAAAGAGAATATCTTCTGGCCTGAGTGCTGTCTGCCAGTTTCTTGCCTGTTTCTCTGACTTTCCTCCATGACTGATTTCACTTTCCTCCACCTGCAAGTATCAGCGCCCTCTGCGTCTTCTCCTGGTGACTGGATTTGGACATCATATTCCCCCGTCACAGCTGTCCAGGAGCCTGGAGCTGGGGTTCCTTCCTCAAATCATTTAGACAAGTCTCCCCCAAGCAGACATTATATGGCTCAACTTTACGTTCAACTCTATTTCCAGATTCTAACCCAAATTATTTGCCCTGATCTGTGTCAAACTCTGCCCACTGATATGAGGCTGGTTGTTGAATGTCCTGACCCATGACCCAGCTTCCCATTTTTGTTTTTTAAATCCTTACCCGAGGACATTTTTGCATTTATCTTCAGATAGAGTGGGAGGGAGAGAGGAAGGAAGAGAGAGAAAGAAACATCAACGTGAGAGAGACACATTGACTGGTTGCAACCCATACGACCCCAACCAGAGCCGGGGACAAACCACAACCAAGGTACGTGCCCTTGGCGGGAACCGAACCTGGGTCTCTCTGGTCCGCGGGCTGACGCTCTCACCAATGAGCCAAACCAGCCAGGGCAAGCTTCCCATTTTTGTATGAGTTGCACTTAGCTGAGCAGGTTGGTGATAGTCACAGAGCTTTCTAGTTAACTGGCTCGTGCACAATAGCTATGATGATCCCGCGCTGTCTCCGTGAGACAACCATGTCCCAGGAAAGCCAGGTCAGGTCAGAATGGAAGAGGAATTGGGTGTTCTTTCCTTCCCTGCCCCTCTACTAAAGACTGTCAACCCTGAATTGTAGAGAAACATTTCCACAACTCAGTTCCATTTGGGCCACACAGCTGCATGATCAGTCCTTGCTGGGGGTGGTAGGAATGATGAAGAGTGAGGAGGTTGTGGTCATCAACGCCCTGGGGGAGGCGCGGGGAAGAGAAGGGTCACGGTCAGTGGGACAAACCTCTGCAGCAGTGCCAGGCTGACTCTCTGAGAGGACCCCCTGGACTCCCAGGGGTGGTACTGTCAGGACCTCACAGATACTACACCGTAGGTGCTCCCAAGGAGGACTCTGAACTCTGTCTTGTGCCCTGGATGTGGCCCCGAGTGTGCAAGCCTCTCATATTCCATCTCCTGACCTCACAAGAGGATGACAGTCATGAGGCAGCCTCCCTTCCCGTCACCTGAGGGGTCTTCAGCCCAGGGGCAGACCGACACACTTTTGCAAATCCCACAGGGCCGTCCTGGAAAGGAGAACCCCAGACTGAAGTTCTGAGGCGGTTTCCTGCTGCTTCTCCTTGCAGAGGGCCCGCGAGCTCCAAGTGCATGTGCCGGGCTCCGTGTGCACCCGCCACGCGGGATTCCTGTGCCCAGCTCCCGGATCTTCAGGGTTAACGCTCCGCTCAGGAGTCTGAGAAGTGCAGCTTCTCCACTTTGGTAATTGAAATCAATTTCTCAGCCTTATCTTTAGGAAACCTATATGGTCTAGACTGTAATCTGAAAGCTGGGGCTCGGGCAACTTCTAAATGAAATCCCCTCCGTGCGGGGGTGGGGGCGGGGAGAACAAGCAGCTCACCGCCTCCCGCGATTCTCAGAGTTTAGGAGTGGGTGGGTGACGTCTCTTTCTCTCTGGGTAGTTGGCTTCTGAGTATGTGAGAATGTGTGTGAAGATGTGCGAGCATATGTGTGTGGAGGATGTGAGTGTGTGACGGTGTGGAGTGTGTAGCGGATATGTGCAAGGATGGGGGAGGGCAGGTGTGTGTGAGACGGGACACGTGTGATGGCCTTTATGGGTTTGTTGTCTCTGAATCTGTGAGTGCACGGAGGTAGGAGACAGGCGAGAGCGTGTGCACAAGCGCACGTGTGTGTGTGTGTGCGGGCGCCGGGAAGACGTCCCTGGGCTTGTCACCATGTGTGGGATCAGAGGATGTGTATGTATGTGTGTCATTTCAGAAGGCATTTCCTGGTGGGCCTCACTTCTGAATTCCTTTGGTCCCGGGAACGGTTTTTTTTAAAGCCTTGAGCGGCCTGACTGAACTGCCGCTCATCCCTCCAAGCCTTCGTCCTGACCCTCCAGGAGGGGAGCCCTCAGTGAGTCTGCTCCGGAGAGGTGTCTTCAGCTCCCCTCTTCTTCCCCAGCCTGCCCAGGTTCCCTCAGGACGGCTCTTCTCTGCGGGTTGATGACTGTGGGCAGGGTTTGGCTCCGTTAGATTCCGCAGCCTCCAGGCAGGTCTCCAGGCATTGACCCAGCTGGTAGATGCTTCCTTGCCAAAGCTGTGGTTCTAGACACAGAGGTCCATGCAGGTGAGGTGGCTTCCTCCACGCCCCTCCCCTAGCAAACGGTCCCCCGCCTTCTTCAAATCCCCATGGATTTCTCATTTGAAGTCAACCAGCCTTGAAATCCCTGCCAGTGCCTGCAGGGTAATCATGGGGCTGGTGATCAATGCCAGACTCTCAGCTCCCAGGGTGGGGGTGGCAGAGGCCAGCTTTCCCCGGGCTCCAGGAAAGACTGGAAGTGGCAGGAGCAGCCGGGATCAGGAGGATCTGGCTTCCAACGTGGATAGGGAGACGCTGGGAGGGAGAGAACTGGGGGGTTCATGCTTGCAACTCATGGAAGAGGACTTGGAGGAAGATAGTTTTGGGGGTTCAGGCTTCCAACTCAGATAGGGGAGGAGCTGAGAGGATTTGAGCAGCTGTCTCCCAGAAAGTCTTGGGGCCACAGGGTGGCAGTGGTATCTGAAAGGACAGGTATTTTTCTTTTTATTAATTAATTAATTAATTTTTGTTTCAGATGTTTCTCCTTTTCGCTCCATCGACACCCTCCTCCCTGCTCCTGTACCGTACCACCCTGCCCTGTTCACAGTATTGTTGTCTGTGTCCATTGGTTATGCATACGTGCATATAAGATCTTTGGTTTATCTCTTCCCACTCCCCCTTCCTCTGAAGTTTGTCAGTCTGATCCCTACATCTATGTCTCTGGGTCTATTTAGTTCATCAGATTATTTTGTTCATTAATTTCACAAATAAATGAGATCATCTGATATTTGTCTTTCTCTGATTGGCTTATTTTGCTTAGCATAATACTCTCCAGGTCCCTCCATGTCGTTTCAAAGGATAAGAGATCTTTCTTCCTTACAGCTGCATAGTATTCCATTGTGTAAGTGAACCACAGCTTTTTTTATCCACTCATCTATTGATGGACACTTGGTCTATTTCCAGATCTTAGCTATTGTAAATAGTGTTGCTATGAACATAGGGGTACAGATATTCTTTCTGATTGGTGTTTCAGGCTTCTTAGGATATATTCCTAGAAGTGGGATCACTGGGTCAAATGGCAGTTCAATTTTTTTTTTATCCTCAACAGAGGACATTTTTGCATTTATCTTCAGATAGAGTGGGAGGGAGAGAAGGAGGAAGAGAGAGAGAAACATCAATGTGAGAGACATCGAGTGGTTGCCACCCACATGACCCCAACTGGGACTGGGGACAAACTGCAACTGAGGTACATGCGCTTAGCAGGAACCGAACCCGGGACTCTCTGGTCTGTGGGCCGACACTCTAACCACTGAGCCAAATCAGCCAGGGCGTCAATTTTAAATATTTTGAGGAAACTCCATATTGTTTTCCACAGTGGCTGTACCAGTCTGCATTCCCACCAGCAGGGTAGTAGAGTCCCCTTTTCTCCACACCCTGGCCAACACTTGTTGTTTGATGATTTACTGATAGCCGTCATTCTGGAAGGTGTGAGATGTGAGTTGTTTTAATTTGCATCTCTCTGATGATTGGTGATGTTGAACATTTTTTTTATATATCTCCTGAACATTTGTATGTCTTGTTTGGAAAAGTGTCTATTCAGGTATGCTGCCCATTTTAATTGGATTATCTGTCTTCCTTTTGTTGAATTGTACAAGTACTCTCTATATTTTGGAAATTAACCTCTTATCTGATGTAAGAAAAAGAACAGGTCTTTTATTAGCACTAGGACACAGAGAAGGCCTAGGGGACTGTGGGGAAGCGCTGGGAACGAATGTGAGGGAAGCACAGGAGTGGGCAAAAGAATCTTGGGCCAGTGACAAGGTGGCATCAGCTTATCAAGTGTCTGAGATTGGACCTCTGCCTTTCTAACTTAGTCCAGTCCCCAGTCAAGATATCTGCATGCTGACTACATGCTGGATAAAGGCTTTGGTAAGTGACAGGGATGGTGGTGATGGTGGTTGTGGTGCTGGATGTAGAGAGAGTGGTGATGATGAGGAGGTGAATTGTGGTGACGTGATATAAAAACAGGGAGGTGGTGATGGTTATAGTGGAATTAGAGGTCATGGTGTTGATGGTTTTGGTAGATTGTGATGAAAGTGACAATTTCATTGGTGGCAATGGCTAAGTTGATGGCAGCAGAGGTTGGTGATGTGAGAAGTGTGATAGTAATTTTGCGTGATAGTGATGAATAGTGTAATGAAGGATGGTGATAACTTTGAAAAAGTAATCAGGAGTAGGGGTGTGGATGTAGACTGAATGAGATCCATAAGAATGGGGTTGAGGAGATAAGGGAGGGGAACTGAAGCAGATGAGGCCTGCAGGTGATGGCCAAGGTGAAGCCAGTTTGAACCAAGTGAGCTGCTCTAGTGGGAGCAGACGTGGTAAGGTACCAGTGGCCAAAGTTAGGCAAAGGGTCACAGGTTCAGCAGCCAGGAGACCTCTTTGGGGCATGAAAGTCTGTGAAGGCACAGCCTGAATCCCAGAGGCACAGGCAGCTCGGCTGAGTGTGGAGTCAGGAGCCCAAGCAAGGAAATAGGCAGGAAGATACGCAGGCATTCCAAAGGCCCCGCGTAGGGAGGCTAGAAGCCAGGCTTCTGCACCGTGTTTAAGGGGCAAGAAGGTGTTCTAGCTGGGCTTTGGGAATTGGAGAAATACAGATTAGTACCATGGATAGAGACACAAAGGCTAGGGACCCATGGCTTGGGTTCAAACTATGTGTTGGTTGGCTTTCAGGGGAGTGGAACCTCTGGCCCTCAGACCTTAACCAGCTAATCACCCGCCTCACCATCTTAGCCTGAGCAAATACAGCAGGTTAATTTTCAAGTTGATAATTTTGTATGACCCGTGAATGATGTTGTAAGTATCCAAATGGCCCTTGGCAGAAAAAAGGTTCCCCAGCCCAGGCAGAGTGTATAAAGGAACTTTACCCCATGGAGACAAACTCAGGTTTCCCCAAATGATGGCTGAGTGCATGGGAGGGTGGGCATGGGGGAAGGATCCCATATATCAGAATAGCTTGAACCCGGTCCTAAATAAGGCAAAAAGAACAGGAGCCTTGAACCTAGATGGAGAGGCCAAGCAGCAGATGAGAGGAGCCTCAGAGAGGGACTGGCAGAGTAGAATGAACTCTGGTTGGGCACCAGACAGACCTGGGTGTGAATCTTGACTCTGCCACTTATTAGCTATATGACCTTGGGCACGTTACTCACGCTGGGAGTCCGTTTTCTTCTACGTAGACTGGAAATAACACCTGCCTTGAAAGGATATTGAAGGGTTTTACATAAACTAGTATGTGTCAAGACACAAAATAAGTGCCCAATAGAGGTGACTTACCCTCAGTTCCTTCCAGGTAACCCTCCTTCATAAGTGCCCCCAAATCTATCCGGGGAAAAGGGGTCCTCTATAACATCCAAATGCAGCCAAGGCATAGACTCGGGGTCTTGTTCCTGGGAAGAGCTGGCAAGAGGGCTCCCAAGTCAGCAAAATCAACAGGGGCCCATCCTCACAGCTACAGTGTCCCCTGGACTTGCCATATATAGGGCTTGGCATGTCCTAGAGCCCCTACCCTGGTGCTCTGAGCTTTTCCAGCCCTTTGCTTCTCTAGAGAAGCTTGGTGTCAAGGTTAGATCAATGACCAAGTACCTGGGTGTCTCTTTTGCAGCTCAGACAGACTCAGGGAACCAGTGTCCTGGAGGAGGCTGAGGGTGCTACCTAGTCTATGTGCAGCCCCAGACTCCTGCCAAGTAGGGGGCTTGGCCTTATACCTTCTTTCCCTTCTGTGGTATTGTCCTGTGGTGAAGAGCTCAGGGTGTGGAGGCAAACAGACCAGGGTTCAAGTTCTAAACCTGTTTCTTTCTACTAGGGTGACCTTGGACAGTGTCTCCTTTCTAGTAAAATAGGGGCGGTATCCCAACATCACAGGTTGCTATGAAGATTATGCGGCAGACACTCACTGAGGTGCCCTCTGGGGATTCATGCCCTTGCATAAACTCCTCCCCTTGAGTGTGGACAGGACCTGCGACTTGCTGCTAATCACCATGACCATCTTATACAACATAATCACAGAAGTGACATCCTGTCACTGCTGCCATATTGCTTTGGTTAGAAGCAAGTCTTACTTCATCAAAGCTAGCAAGGGAGAGAGAGTCTCAGAGCCAGGTGGAAGGGGATGGACGAGGGGCAGGAGGAAGGGGTGAAGGTGGATGGGGTCAGTGTGGGTCCAGCCATGGATGCCAGGTGGCCGCCCCCACAGCCTCCATGCATGGACCAGACCTGGATGTTTGGTGTTCTCTCCAACCCTGCCACAGTCCTCCTGAGACTCTCCACAGGCCACTGTACCCAGAAATAAGGCCCCTGTGTGAACCTAGGACAAGCCTCAGTGCCCATGCTCAGAAACAGCACTTTGGGGGCCAGTGTCAGGCTTAGGGTGACTCTGTAAATCAGAGCATTTGATGCATAAAATCTGGAAACACGAGTCTATGAATCGTAATCGAGCATGACAAAATCTCATCAACAGAAGTAAATATAAAATTTGAGATGACAAGGAGAGGCACAGATGTGTTCCCGCATTTCTGACCCCCACCCTCGGCTCTGGCTCACTGTCTCCCCAGATATATTCTCTGCATATAACAAATTAACCCTAAGTATCTCTGATGGCTCAGCTCAGCAGCCAAACCCCTCCCATCACCTTTCTGTGCCTCCAGAAGCCAGGATGTTCCTTCCCTGCCCTGTGCCTTCGCGACAGGAGCCAGGAGCCATCCCACCTCTGCTGTTCATTAGGGCATAGACTCCTGGTGGGAAAAGAGTCCAATTCTCGCCAATTTCTCCAGCAACTGCAGATCTGGAACGAGTAAGTGGGTCTGTGCTGAATGCCATTCCTGCCCCACCTGGAGCCAGACACCTGAGCTTTTAAGATGCCAAGTTTGTGGTAATTTGTGGTATTGCTATGAAGCAACAGAAAACTAATACGCAGGCACTCCATTCAATGAAGGTACACAAATATATCCAAATACATCATATGTACACAGACACACATATATGCAGACATATAAACATCCATGCCTCTCTATTTCATGTACACCATGCTCACAGGCATGAAAAACACATTTATATTCATAAACATGTATGTGTGCATAAACATGTATGCAGTCTTAGGTACACATATGTACATATACTTGCATCCGTAAACAAAGATATAGGCATGTAAACAGTCTATACATCCACATTGACATGAGCACTCAGACATGGTATATCCACATGTACATACACAATAATAATGATGACAAACACTTATTAAATGCTTTCTATGTGTCAGGTACTGGTCTATGTTTTTTCATAGATATTAACCCAATTCATCAATAACTACATAGACATATGGAAGCATACACAGGTTATGTGCACACAGAAGTACACCCCACAAATCTGCTGTAGAATACCATGCACCATGCACCACAGGGCACAAGTGAAGACATTCTCAGCTGGAGTGATTCCTCAGGGAGGGTTCTGGTGGGTTTTTTCCCCTCCTCCCAGTGCCTAGCAAATGGATTAAGTTCAAGTCACCTTTACTCTTCTCCACAAGGGGCCAAGAAGCCAACCCCATGCTGACTTCAGTCTTTCCACTAGGTGGTGCTAGACCAGTACCTTTGGATTTGATGGGCAGATTCCTGGCTGGCTCTGGGGAGCATAGCTTACATTTTTGGTGAGGAGAGACAGACATGAGAAAGAAAACACTTATTTGGCTACAACATATTCTCTGTCTGCTCCCTTTCTGTCCAACAAAGTTCAATGTGTTGTTGGATCTCCAGGACCGTTGGTGCCCTCCTCAGCTGGGGGCCAAGGCTCAGGTGTCTGTGCTGGCTAGGCCATGGCCTTATCTGATACCTTGAGGACATCCAGATATTGAAGCCCCTGGTCATCTACCATCTCAAGACTTTATTCATTTATTCAAGAAACCCTACACACCATTTACTATGACCTAGGCACTAAGTTCTTACAAAAATTCACTCATGTAATCTTCATAACAACCCTATGAGGTAGGTATTATAATTATTGCCACCTAAGATGAGGAAACCAGGGCACAGAGAAGTTAGCTAACTTGCCCAATCTCACACAGCTAGTAAATGGTAAGAAGCAAGAAGAGAGGGCAAGGAATCTTCACCCCATTTTAGAGATGGGGAACTGTGGAGCCCAGACCTAAGACCAGAGAGTCACCGGAGGAGCCTGGCCTTGAACTCAGAACTCAAGCCTGGGGCTGAGCTTTTCTTCCTGGACCCTGGGATGCATGTAGCTGAGTAGAAAGTTGTGGCGGGAGCAGAAAATGCCCTCCTTTGAATGTTCTAATGTCCCCTCACTAGGGTGTGGAGTCCTGGAAGCAACTTCCTGGCCAAGTGGGGCTCCCTTTGGAGTTTTCCTGTGGATTCTGCATAAAGGTAGAAAAGGTAGGGCCAGTTCCCAGCTGGTGCCCAACCTCGGGCGAGTCTATAGACTCAGATGCCAGAACGGGCCTTTCACAAGATACACAACCCATTCTACACTCAATTGCGTCCCATAAATCAGGTTAACCTTTTCAATGCGGCTCAGAGAAAATTAATTACTCATATCGGAGCACATGACCTTTTCCCCAGGCAGGATGTGCTGAGCTGCTCCTAAACACTGGACTCCCTGTTCTCTACACTGCGGCAGCCCAGCCCTTCGGAACCTCCCAGCGGCCCACACATTCAACAGCCAGTTACCCATGTGCTTCCCGGGGGTGACTGTGCTGGACTACTCGGTGCCCCTCCCAAAGACCAGGTCGTCTTCATTGCACCATTTGGGACTAATGATGGGGAAGAAGGACTACTCTGATCCTCCTTGCAAGCCTTGGCTTGGCTCGGCAGGGGAGGGAAGAAGAGACAGGAGAAGCATTTGAGGATTCTATATTTCCTCCTGGGAGTATTTTTCTGGCCCCAAGAGGATTCCTGTTAGGATTAGATGGTAAATTTCCCTTTCAGGGACTAGCTCCTGGTCTCACTCCATAGGTTGACATCATCCAACCAGCTCATCAACATTGGACTAACTGACCATCCCACCATCCAAGCAACCCACTGACAATCCAAACAACAGCCAACCCACCACCCACCTAACCAACCAGTAGATAACCACCCAGAGAGTTTGTACTGATCGTGCAGTACAAACTTTGTGCAGCCAGGGAAATGTGGGTGAAAAGAGGACCCCCCCAAGAGGCTTACAGTTTAGTTGGGGACACAGAACTTGAAGCAGGGAACAAGACAGTACAGAATTATCGAGTATGTGAGAATAGACTTTGGATAATTTCAGAACTGTTTGTTCTTGTAGGGGTTGGTAAGTTTTCGTCTGTCCAGTGCCTGTAGTTATCAGCTACTGGCAACAGGGGGCAGATGTTAGTGACAGGCAGTTATTCCTTGACCATTATCCAAGCGCATGTGCACGCCGCAGTGAGGGCAAGGCAGAGGTTCCGAGTTCTGGCTTTGAAGTTGAACAGACTATCTATTTGAATCCTGGCTCTGCTACTAATTAGCTAAGGGTCCTTGGGCAAGCTACCTAACCTTTGAACCTTCATTGCCCTGTCCAAAAAATGGGTATAATAAGACTGATCTTACAGGGAGGCTGCAAGAAATCAATGAGATGATGCCTGGAGAGTGCTTAGCACAGTACTTGGCACGTAGTAAGTATTCATTACATGTCAGCTATAGTAATCATTAATGTCAGCTGCCAGTGATTCCTAGCACACCAGTGAACCTAGTTCTTACCCTGAGGCTGAAGAGATCATGTGCTTTGAAATGACTGCTCTTGGGGACACACTGAAAGTGTGCTGTCAGCCAGCTAGCTTGCTTTTAGAGATTCAGAAGCTGAGAGGTCTGTGTTGTGTCTTGGAGCAAAAATAATGGAGGAACTGGGACTGATCTGTTAGTGCTCCTGACTGTGAACAGGACCAGAATCCCTCATTGTCCTTGCTTCTTCTAAAGGAAGGACGTTCAAGGACTGGATCTATGAAAGCAAGAAGCCCTTCTTCCCATTCTCGCATGGTTTGGATCCTATTAACAGGATCACCTGCCTAGGGGGCACTGGTGCTTATATAAGCACCACTGCCTATGGTTTCCAGTCTGGGGGGTTTCTTAAATGGTGACGTGCAGGAGGGTGGGGCCAAGACAGGTGGAGGTGAGAACAAAGCCAGGAAGAGGTGGGATGGCATGCAAGGGCTGACTGGCACATTGTAGAGGGAGGGTGGGAGGAGTCTGCCTCGAAGGTGGACAAAGGAGGGTGGTGTTGCTGGGGGCAGGGTCCAAGGCTACCACTAGGCTGGGGTTCCATGGGCTGTGGAGGGTGCAGATTCTATCAGGAACCGAGGGTGCTTTTGAAGACTAGGCTCAAACTGTGTGCTACCCCAGAGTCCCATCCTCAGCCCAGGTGATCTCATGGGCTGCTGCAGCATCGACCTCACATTTTGATGGCTCCTAAATGGACAAACCCACTATATGAGTCAGCTCAGGCTGCCACAGCAAAATTCCACAGAGTGCGTCTCGAATGGCGGCTGGAAGCCCAAGGTCAAGATTCTGGCCAGTTTGGTTTCCGGTGAGGACTTTCTTCCCAGAGAGAACAAACTCTCTGGTGTCTCTTTATAGGAACGCCAGTCCTATCAGATCAGAGTCCTGCCCTTAAGACCTCATTTTGCTTTAATTACCTTCTTTCAAGGCCCCATCTCCACACTGGGGGTCAGGGCTTCAACATATAGATTCAACCTATGCATTTTGGGGGGAACACTATGTAGTCCAAAGCACCCACTTTCAGCTGCACTCTTGAGTTCCAGGCCTGTATATCCAGGTACAAGCAGGACTTCTTACCTAGCTGACCCTGGGCACCTGGCCGAGCGCTAAGCTTCTTGGCCTTAGACCTTCTGTCAGAGGACTGCCAGGCACACTGAAGGGGTGGGGCTTGGCAGCCACGTTTCTGTGAGACTCTGCTCCCAGCAATGTGATTGGCCTGGAGGGGAACACATGACTCCAGGTTGGCCACTCAGATTTTCTCTCTAAGTTGTGGGACTGATTGATGCTGGTCAGTCTGGGATGACCTTTGGACCTGAGGCCCTGTGGTTAGTCATGTATGTGGAGAAGCTGAAAGCAAGGAAGGATGAGGATGTAGAGAAGACAACGAAGAGAAAAGGTTCTGAGCTCCCATCAACTTTACAGTCCTGAGGTTGAGCTCAGGTTCTGCCCTTGAGTTTTACAGACATCCCTACATTCTTGTAACATCCTGCTTTAAAAACATTCTGTGCTTGTCCATTGGGTTCTATTACTGGCAATCCAAAAACCTTTCCTGCAGCTGTTAGGATAAGGATCTTGCTCCTGCCAACGCTGGGTGGGGAAGGCGGGTGAGGGGGTGGAGAAAAAAAGAATAATGGAGCCCCGGTGATGTGTGCACCAGAATATTTCATGAGGAGTGTGTGCGGGACAGAGATCTGTGGTCTGTGGGTCGTGTGTGTGAGATGTGGACACACACACACACACACTGTCAGGGAAAGAATGAATGAGAGAGAAGTATAAATTAATCGATGACACACATATATGTGTAAGGGGAGAGAATGAGCATGAAGAGGAGGAGCCCCCATGTGAGGGCAGCGAGGAGACCATAAAAGGTGCTGTGAGCCCTGGCCGGTTTTGCTCAGTGGTTAGAGCACTGACCTGCGGTCCAGAGAGACCCGGGTTCGGTTCGCGCTAAGGGCGCGTACCTCGGTTGCAGTTTGTCCCCGGCCCTGGTTGGTTGTGGGGATGGCGGCCACTCCATGTGTCCCTTTCACGTCGATGTTTCTCTCTCTCTCTCTCTTCCTCTCTCTCCCTCCCACTCTGTCTGAACAAAAAATGGAAAAATGTCCTCGGGTGAGGATAAAAAAAAAGGTGCTGTGGGCTCACAGAGAGCAAAGTGGAGGTTTTCCTGGTACCCATGGGCCCAGTGGGGTTCAGGGGTCTCAGAGACACAGACCTACCCCCATGCCTCTGCTGCTGCGGCCACACTGCACAGCTGGGCAGAGGCCCTCTTCTGGTCTGGGCAGCTCCCTTCTCTCCAGCCGCCCCCCTTTCCACCCACTTGGCGCTTTGGCTGGGCCCAGGTGGGGCCAGACCTGGAGAGAAACCAGTGATCAGGCACGGACACTGCCCGGCCTCCTGCCTTGGCCCCAGTCCCCCCACACCCTGACATACACACAGCCATGCTCTTGCACACACACGCACACACACACACATACATGCACACTAAGACACAGGCACACATATGTACAGAGCACAGAGACACACATATACAGATATACATCAGCATACACAGCTTCGTAGATGCACATCAGTATGCAAGAATACCCACAGGCATAAGGACACACAATGGCCTAGAAACACATAAGCCCAGATATATAAACATGCAGACACACTTACATATGCAGGTAACAGATACACGCACAGAGTCACAACCCACAGAGATTCCAGACATATTCAGACAGACATGCAGACACTCACTGAAACGCAGAGGCGACGGAGCAGCACACACACACGGACAAGCCACACGGGCAGATGACACACAGCCCACGGTTCTGTGCAGACAGGGCCCAGGTGAGCTGGGCTGTGGTAGCAGAGGGTCCACACTGGCTGGGCCCTCAGTTGTTTTCTCCCGTCAACCCTCTCACACATAATTGGGGAAAGAGCTGTCTAGGAAGGGAAGATGACAGTCCCTCTGCATCTGCCTCTAAGCCGGGGTCTGCAGTGAGCAGGCTCCTGAGAGCAGAGAGGGTCACTGTTCACATCAGGCTCCAGGAGAGGGATGGGCGTTGATCAGGATCTTGGGAAGGGTCAGACCTAGTGGGGAGCAGGGCAGGCGCAGGAGGGGAGCAGCAGAACCTGTGTCCCCAAGGGGAGGGAGGGGAAGCTGGGCTCTCCTTCTGGCTGTAGGTCAGGCATGGCTTTCCCTGGCCTGAATCAGGCACAGAAAGCAGGGTGACCGGGGCTTCCTGGCGGCTGTGACATTCCCAAGCTCTGGCTCAGAACTGGAAGCCCTTTGCCCTGTCCTGGTGATGGACCATGACTGTGTATGTGTGCAGGTCTGTGCATCTAAGTGTGTGGGTACGTGTGTGTCTATGCACGCCCACACATGTATCGGTTCACATGCGTGCATGCACATACAGGAACACATGGCTTGCATAGGCGCACACGTGTGGTTTGTCTGTGTGTGTGGACGGACACTTGTGTGCAGATGTGTGTGCGTGCAGTCTCATGTCAGCGGATGTGTGGACGTGTGCACCACGGGAGTGCTGTGTTCTGAGCCGCCGCGGCTGCCCCTGCCGCTCTGTGAGCCTCAGCCTGGGGCAGTGCCAGATGTTGCTCCAACATTCCTCACTCACTGCAGAAAATCAAACAAACAAATGAAAAATTAACGCCATTGTTAGCCAGGGAGCCCTGTGAGCTGAGAAGCCGCCCCTAGCGGGCCCAGCTGGAGCAGATGGTGGATGCTCCAGGGCTCACCTTGGGTGTTGGCACTGGTGTAGACGGCTCATCAGAAGGCTGGCAGGCGCCAGGCTGCTGTGGGTCACATCCTGATGTGACTGCAGGAGGCTGTCGGGCCTCAGAGCAGTGTCTGCCTCTCCTACCCACCCCCATCCCCAGTGTCCCCTAAGGAGTGCAGGGGGGCAGGGGAAAACAGGAGGGAGTGAACAGGCACTGGGCTCCCAGCATACAGTAGGTGCTCACAAAACGCTGTTGCCTGAACTTTACACACGAGTCCTCACAACAGCCTTTGACAGATCAGGAAACTGACGTTCAGGGGAATTATACAGGTTGCCTAAGGGCATGCAGCTTGTGAGTTGAGGCTCTGGGATCAAACCCATCTCGGTTGCTCTCTTAAAGGCAGGTCCCTCCCACCACACTGTAACGACTCCTCAGTGTGACAGTGTTATAAAGATGGCTGCACAATTCCCACTGCTTTCCTTCTGAAACTGGAGCCTAGTTCCCTTCTCCATGGACCTGGGAGGACCTGGGACTTACTTGACCGGTAGATGTGGTGGACATGTGTTCTGGGACTTCCGAGGCTTGGCCACAAGAAGCTTTGCAGCTTCCACCCCAGTTAGGAAACTCTCTGAGCCCCCGTGCGTGAAGTCTGACACCCGAGACTGTCCCTTTCCTCGTCTCTGCCAGGGTACCACACGGGAAGCCATCCTGAACTCTCCAACTTAACATCACCATTTCTGTTCACACTCCATGGAGTAGGAGTTTCCCAGCTGAGCCCCGCCTGGGTTTGGGGTCCACATCATTGTGAGCTGTGATAAAATGATTGTTGTTTTAAGCCACTAATTTTTGAGGGTAGTTTGAGTCTATTCCTCTGTTCTACTGATGTATAAAAGTGGAATACACACACACACACACACTCACATCAACACACAAACACACATGCTTGCAGACACACGCAGAACAAGAAGTTCACACATACACACACAGGCACATGCACGCAGGTCCCCTTTTAATCCCAGCTCTTCCGGCACACCCCATAGCAACGCCAGGTTTCTGTGTGCAATTAAGGTCCCATTTTCTGGAGTGAGAAGTACTCAGATCCTGAGAATAGACAATGGCTCCTCATTACCCAGCCGGTTTCATTGTTTGTGGGATTTTCTCATTTGAATTCTTCCCAAGAATCAGAGTGAGTAATTTTATATGGAAATGCATAAAAAGTGTGAGAGCAATAATCACCAGTGGTTGCGTAGTAGCAAACAGCTCTGCTGAGTGGGTCCTACCCAGCCTCCGTCAGGCCTCTCACATCTGCTCCAGCCTCGAACCTGCAGTCTGGGAGCTGTAATGAACTGGGCTGCGGGCAGATGGCCCAGGGAGGGGTGGAATGTGCTGGAAGGGGGTGGGAAGGAATTCACATCCAGGGCTGAGAAGGGTTGTCCCAGCTTTGAGGCTTTCAGAAGCCACCTTTAGACAGCACTTGGAACCCGGCTGTGTGTGTGTGTGTGTGTGTGTAGGTGGGGGAGCGAATGGATGAGGTGTGCCTTCAGTATGTGCGGAACTATGTTTGTGGGTGTGAGACTGTATGAGTGATGCTGTGTACCGGGTGTGTGACTATATGTGTGCTAGTCTCTGCAGACTATGGCTGTGGGCGTGTGACCACCTGTGTGACAATGCATGGCTGTGTGCACATGTTTTGCCTGTGGGTGACTTCCCATGTTTATGTGTGTGCATGTCCTGAGCGTGTGGGCAGGGGGACCACATTGTTCTGTGGCCTGTGTCTGCCCTTATGGAGCCATATGCCTGTGTGTGGCTGCGGCTGTGCCACACACACCTGTGAAAATGTGTGTGTGTGTGTGTGTGTGTGCGTGTGCGTGTCACCAGGCACCCATGTGGGCTGCTGGTCTGGGTGCTGGGGAGCAGCCACACTCTGGTTGAGGCAGGGTGGTGGTGGAATTCATCTGTCATTAAAGGTCATTTCTGACAGCGTGCACTTCAGTGTTCAGTAACCGTCATTTGAAACATGAGTTTTCGAGCTTCAGTGTTGGGGATAAAGTGAAGAACCAGACAGGAGAAGACCCTGCACTCACGGAACTGAGAGTCATGTGAAGAAGACATAGAGCAGACAAATGATTATCCTAATAATTATATCAACATAATTATTATTATTTTTTTGGTGGTACGTGCCCTGAATGGGAACCGAACCCGGGACTCTCTGGTCCGCAGGCTGACGCTCAACCGCTGAGCCAAATTGGCCAAGACTCAACATAATTTTTGGTGGTTACTCTGAAGGCAAAGAACCCAGGGCTGTGTGAGACCAACATAAAGGTCCTGATTTAGCCTGGGAGTCAAGGGGGCAGGGACTTTTTTGAGGAAGTGACATTTTTGGCTAAGACCTAAAGAATGGGGAGGAACCAGCGAGGCAAAGGTGTGTTGAGAAAGGTTGTAGGGTGAAGAGTGTTACAGACAGAGGGAAATTATGTGTGAGGACTCTGATGTACAGCAGAGTAAGTTCCTTGGAGAAACGGAAAGATGGCCGGGGGCCGGTGGGGTGCATAAAAAGAAGCGGGGACAGTGGCAGGCACCCGATCTTTGGGGCCTTAAGGGCCATGGTAAAGGCTTTGGACTTAATGAATTGTCTTCCTCAAGAACTCTTATTCATCCTTCAAAACCCAGTGCTATGGTTTTATTTCCTATGTGAAGGCCTCCCTCATTCTCTCTGTTCACCTCACCCAGGCAGGGTTGGTCATTTTTTTTTTTTTTTTGTAATCATCACCTGAGGATATTTATCATTGATTTTCAGATAGAGTGGAAGGGAAGGAGGGAGGGTGGGTGGGAGAGAGGGAGGGAGGGAGAGAGAGAGGGAGAGAGAGAGAGAGAGAGAGAGAGAGAAACATTGATTTGAGAGAGACACATCTACTGGCTGCCTCTGCATGACCCTGACCAGGGCGGGGATTGAACCTGCAACCCAGGTAGGTGCTTTTGACCAGGAATTGAACCCATGACCCTTTGGTCTGAGGGCCAATGCTCTAACCACTAAGCCAAACTGGCCAGGGCTCACTTCCCCTCTTTGCATCTATTTCCTCATCTAGAAATTAGGATAGTAAACAGATGATTCTGCAGGGTCACTGCCAAGACTGCTGATAGTGCCTGTGAGATGCTCACCGGACTGCAGGTGTTCAGTAAATGACAGACTACAACTCTTCTTTCCTGGGCGTCCTGTACAGAGGCCCGAAAGGGTCTGACGCGTTTGGAGCATGGAGGGAAATTCTGTAGGCTCGGTCATGTTCACGGGGCCCATGTTTTCTGTCTCTTGCTCCAGCCCAGCCCAGTTCACCGCACTCATTGACTTGATCAGCTGATAATGATCAATTGCAGATGGAAGAATCTGGGTCTCAGCCAGGTTTGTCCGGAGCCGGGGAGTGCAGGAGAGGAGTGAGGGGCCGGTGGCCTTCCCAGCCTGCTGCTCTGGAGTCAGGCCCACGGACACTGCCTTTCAGCAGAGGGAGGTGCAGATGCGCAGATGGATTTTGTCCGAAGTCCTTCCTGCCAGCCCCTAGCCGCTGGCCCTGCTTATCTGTTCTGCGGGCCTTGGGGAGGCAGCGTTCTGCAGCAGCTGTTCAGGTGTAAGATCAGTGCATTACATATGTCGCAGGCAGGGCCAGTAAACAGAGGGCAAAGCAGGTAGTCGGAGGGGAATTGCTTGGGTTTGCTCAGCGGGTTCTGTGCTGACTGGCACCAGCCTCTCTCCCTGCTTTAATGTGACTCCATGGCTTGGCGGCGGGGGCTGGGAGCCGGCCTCTGGGGCTGGGAGCCGGCCTCTGGACAGTCAGTTCTGGATCTTACAGGGATGCAAGGGAAAGACCTAAAAATGCAGTTTTTCCGGCTTAATGCTCCTCATGCAACATTCTGTGCGCTGTATTCCATCACTAAACGTCCTCTCAGAACCCTCCATGGGACTCGTTGTACTTGATCTGCTTTCTGTGGGATGGGGCAGGAAGCTCATGGAAAAGGGGGTGGAGACCCAAGTTAGAATCCCAGCTCTCTTGGGGTGACCTTAGGGGTACCACCTCACCTCTCTGTGCCTTCGCTTCCTCATCTGTCAAATGGAGATGCCAGGCTGCCAGGTCGAGTTCAGATGGGTTGATGGTGTGGATGAGCTGTGGCCTCTGTGTGGGGACCTCATGGTGAGGATGGGGGGTTTGTTCTCTCTGGAATCCTGGGAGGGCTGTGACCCTCTTTGCTGTGATGAGTCCTTTCTTATCAAGGGCAGAATCTGGTGTTTGCCCAGCAACCTCTTGCCCGCTCAAGCCCCGTGACTGCACACGTCTCAGGCAGGCACTTCTTAGAGCAGAAGCTGCATTTTGATGCCTCTAAGGCAGAGGTTCTCAAAGTGTGGTCCCTGGGCCAGCAGCACAGCATCACCTGGGAGTGTGTCAGAAATGCAGGTTCTCAGGCTCCATCCCAGACCTGGTCACTCAAACTCCGGGAGTGGGGCCCAGCCCTCCAGGGGACCTGATGCAGAAGTTTGAGAGTCACAGCTCAGAGGCATTGTCCCTCCCACACGGTGCCCCCTTCTCCCTCACTGTCACGCCCTGGAGGCCCCTGGGGGGAGGAGGGGGCTGCCAGTCCTCCGCAGAGTCTCCTTGCTCTAGAGAGAGCCCTGGAAGAGGGGTCTCTTCACCCTGACTCTAACTCAAGACATTCTGAACCTCACCGGAAGGGCTGCTGCCAGGGTGTTTGAAGAGTTCATTAGCTCTGCCTGGGCTTTAATCCCTCTTAATTAGTTTTGCAAAATATGTTCACGCAAGAAAGAAAACACTCTAAGCTCGTCTCAAATCGAACCGGCCCTGGCTAAGTTTGTGGAGGTGGATATACAGGAGTGTGTCTGTGCTTGTGTGTGTCTGTGAGGGAGAGTGAGTGTGTGCGGTGAAGGTGCCTGCAGGTGTCCACGAGCGATCATGTGTGAGAAGGCCCGCGAGTGGAGGGAGGGAGAGCTGTGTGTGTCAGTGTCCACATGTCCACTTCATCTCCAGGAGGGCCCCGCTAGGCAGATTAGTCCTCCCCTCTTTACAAGTCATTACTCCTCATGGGCCTCATGGCAGGGAAGCATCCTTCCAACCCACATCTGTGCTGCTTGTTTGCTTCCCCAGGGTCCCCAGCCCTGGGTTCCAGTGGCAAGGATGGCCTAGTAAAGGCCTGTCCTGGCCATCTGAGCACCCAGGGGGACAGCAGTCCTCCATGGCAGGGACCATCCTTTGGGTCCAGTTTGAGGATTTGAAGAGGCTGCTGGGTGTCGGTTTACATGTGCCATGCTGACTCCTAATGTCCCCAACCTCTGCCCCTCTTTGTCCCACCGAATTCCTCTGTTCTCCACCTAATTCTTCTGTTCTCCAGGCTGCTCCCAGCTGCAGATGCTCAGGCCTCTCTGCCAGGGAGAGAGTCAGAGAGCAACAGGGCTGCCTCTGACAGGGACGGAAGAGAAAGATGGCTTTGGGGTGAAGGAGCTGGGGTGTTCTGAGATGCTCAGCCTAGAGCCTGGGGGCACTCCCGCACCTCCTCCCACCCAGTTCCCATTCCCCCACCGCATTCCCGCTGTGAGCAACCCGGTTTGGAAGCAAGTAAATTTATGGCATAATCCCGTATGGAAATGCATGGAAATGCTGCCAATTACCATCAAGCCAAGAGAGAGGCTGCGTCCCTGGCGCCCTCCGTGGTCTGCTGTCTGCTGGCTCCCAGCCTTCCAGAAACCACAGGGAGCTTGAAGCCAGCCGGTGGAAGCGGGGTAACTCTTTATTCGACTCACCTGGCCTTGAAGGTTTGCAGCAGGAATGTTTCCTTTGCATTAAACCCGAGCACACTGGGGAAATGTCATTTGGAGTCTCAGCAAAGCCGACAACTGATGCGATTTATCTCACTGAGATCAGTTCATCAAACTTGGGTAGAGCTGAGCCTCTGGAAAGACGGGAAGTCTGATACAATCGCGGCTGCTTAAAATGCAAAGGCTCATGAAGATTTTGGAAGCACTGTAAGGAGAGTCTCAGTGAAGCCAGGAGGAACGTTTTGAAGCCGTGATATGGAGCTGGGGGTGTGGTGGGCAGGGGAGCTCTGCTCTGGTGAGGCGAGGGCCCAGGACGCTGCAGGAGGGGAGAAACCGGGCAGTGTCTCTGCTCGGGGTCCTGTAGGAGTGCTGCTAACAAGGGAGTAAGATGCCTACTGTGTGCAGGCCAGAGTCTGGCCTCTGGGGGGTTGGGCTGGGAGTGATGTGAGACAGGGTCCCAACAGAGCCTTGGCATCATGCACTCTATCTAGGAGCATGGTCTATATCAAGGTGCTGATAGGAGAACAAGGTGGGAGAGCATCATGGTGAAGCATGTAGGAGGACCTGGGTTTAAACTTTGATCTCACCCCCAACTGTTTACCAGCTGTGTGTCCTTGGGTATGTCACTTAACTTCTCTGAGCCTCACTTTGCTCACTTGTGGGATGAGTGTAACATTTCCTGCTTCTCAGGGAGTTCTGAGGATTGCAGAGATACTGTATCTGAAGGGCTTAGTACTGAGCTTGGCATACAGTAAGTGCTCAGTAGTGGAGCTGTCTTCCACCGGGAGGATCTGGGAAGGCTTCTAGGAGTAGGTGGGGACACCAGGCAGGCCTTGAAGGATGGGGAGGACTTGAGTGGAAAAGGCAAGGGAGTGCCCCATATTTATGAAGAGAGGCATAGGAGCTGGTTTTCTGTTCATGGCTGTCCCCACTGCAGTTCCCGTAGAGACAGGGGGGAGGCCCCCCCTCCATCAGAGCAGAACCCCTGTCTAGCCCTCTCCTCACTCACTCGTGCTTCCCCTTCCCAACGAGTATTTATCATTCCTCCTGCGATGTGCTTAGCGGGACCAATTTCCTGCCATCAGTCAGGAGCCGTGGCATTTGTAGGGCAGTGCAAATGCCTGGGAGGGGGAGGAGGGAACACGTAGTCCCTGTCTCTGGGACTGAGCGCTCTGTCCCTTAGGTCTGTCTGTTCCTCCCACTGGCTGGGGCTCCATGGGGTTCTGGTTCCTTGTGTGTGTGTGTGGGGGGGGGGCGGGGGCGGGGGTTGGGGCTGGACTGGCTGGGGTGGGGCGGGGTTGAGCCAGAGGAGGAGGTGGCAGTACAGTGGGGGCCTTCGGTCAAATGGGCACGGAGTTACATGTGGGTGGGCCCTCCTGAAACAGGTCATTAATATTCTGGATTCATTCAACTCTGTGGCTCTGGGTGATTCAGAGCAGGAATGTGGGGCCTGGTGGCAAACTCCAGCCTCAGTGGGAAACTGAGGCAGCAGCTTAGTGGCCCAGGAGGCTTAGGCAGTACAGAGGTCCAGGCTCTCACCAGGGGTACGGACTCCTAGGTCCTCCGAGTCTGGACAGGAGCATTCTTGATCTGGAGCTCTGGGCTGGCCCGGGCCTGCGCTGGCCCCTGCTGCCAGCCCTCGGGAAGCTTACCTGGATGCAGTGAGGTCAGCAACCCTCCCTTTGGGCCTGGAGTCACACCGGGGTCTGCGTCACCTCCTCAAGCCTCTGTTTCCTTAGCTAGACACACAGCTACAATTTAAGCCCTATTATATGCCAGGCCCTGGGCCAAGGGCTTGATGTATATTAACTCATTTAATTCTTTATCAACCTGGAGAGACAGACATGATTAAAATTACCTCATTTTTTTTTTTTTTTTTAGAAAATAGGTTCTAAGAGGCTGGCTCAGTGCTCAAGGTCTTTTACCAAATGCCAGAATCCTTTTCTGATTACCTATTTTATTCTTCTCCTCCTCCACTTCCACCCCAGGTCTCTGTCTTATTATTTTATGTTTTCCTTTCCCGCTCAAGGGTAAGCTCCATGAGAGCAGAAGCCTTGTCTGTCTTCTCTGTGTCTCCAAGCCTGAAACAGTGCCTAGAATTGTGCTTTGAATGATGAATATTTGTTGGGTGAATCAAAGAATGAATGAATGAAAAAACGAATGAATGAATGCCACATGGCTAATAATAGCCCAGCAAGGATTCCAACCAGGAGCCATGTTCAAAAAACACTACCGGCTGGCAGCCACTGCACCAACACCACCTGTCACTGTCAAAGGGAGAGTAGTGTATGGAGGGAGGGGTGGTCACAAGGAGTGGCCGCCTCCGGTTTGGGGTCCTAGCATACCCATCTCAGCCTAATTGCAGCTCTGGAGTGAACAACGTTAAGTCAAAGATGCTAAAATTCACACCCAGCCCCTCTTGCGGTTGGCGGATAGAGACAGAAGCCAGGGTTGCACAGCTGGGGCAGAGACAGGTGCCCGGGGAGGAGCGGCGACTTTCTTTGTTTTCATGGACTGGGCTTCTCACCTCTTCTGGGCCAGAGAGCCAGATGTGGATGGATCTGGTATCTGAACAGGGCACAGCTGCGGTGGGCGGAGCCTCTGCAGGGCTGCAGCTGCTCCCTGAACTCAGACATTTATTAGGATTTGGGGCCGGTGGGGGTGGGGTCAGGAATTCTATTTGAGGATGACAGGGACTGGGGAGAAGGGCTTTCAGGAGATGAGTGGCAGGAGAGATAAGCCTGATGTGTGACTTTCTGACGCTTGGTTGGTTTGAAAATAAGTCCTGGGCCCAGATACACGGTTGACAGGGGGATCAGAGAGGGCTGTTTGCTTTCTGTGTCCTGACTTTGAAACCGGCGCAAGAATCAGGAGACTGGGTCCTAGTGCCCGAGGAGGGGGTCGCTGTGACAGGAGCACCTTGTCCAGGCTGATGGGGGAGGACAGGTTTCCAGGCCGGGTATGTTCGGAATCAGCCCCAGGGAATCGAAGTTTCTGGGCTGTCTTTGCTCCTGCTCTGGGTGGAAGCCTGAGTGCTTGGAGCTCACAAAGGGCCAGAAACAGGCTGGGCATCTCCCTCGTGTGTCTCCAGAGCCTCTTTCACCCTCTCCATCCTGCCAGTGCCCTGGACGGCTGATCAGCGTGGACAGTTCAACAGGCGCCTTTGGCCTTTGGCTAAAGGTTGGGTCAATGGGAGGCTCTCAGGGAGGAAAATGGGGTCGTGGTTTCCATCCCCCTCCCTACCAGTCCCTCCGCTCCTTCCCTCCCTGTGACAGGGGTGGGGTTGGGGGGTGGGGGGGTTGGTGATGCCCCCTCTGAGGCCTCAGCTCCTGCTAGGCAGTCTCTCCCCCAGCTGCAGCCTTCAGCGCCCCCCCCCCCCTTGCTCGCCTTGCAGGCCTGGGGTAGTAACAGCTCCCATTCTTTTAGGCCCAGGGTCCCCACACCATGTCTTGTTGATTTCCCTACATCCCACGCCTCCGTACACAGCATCTTTATTAATTTCTGTTTAATTTTAATGTGACATCTCATTCCTGGTACACCAGCCATGACCACAAAAGAGGCTCTCCCAAGCGTGCCCGCGGTCCTGCGGAGCAGAGGGATAATAGAAAGGAGCTGCGGTCTGGGTTTGAAAGGCTGCTTTCCTGCCTGTGCAAGTCGGCCCAGCCTCAGGCAGATGGAGCGCCTCCCTGCTGGGGTCAGCGGGCATGGCGTCAGACCCTCCTCTACCTTTCCCTTCTCCTTCGAACCTCAGGTTTCTCATCTGGACAATGGGGGTAATACCTGGTGACTGCCCGGTGCCAGGCACCGCTCTGAGGGCTGAAAGAAGACGCTGAATCTGGTGCAGGAGAAGGGAGCCCAAGGCAGTACGGCCCAGGGACTTCCCATTGCTGTGTGTTGGGCCCCAGGATGGCTGCACACAGATCCTCTGCCCCAGGCCTTTGTCTCTAAGGCCAGCCATGGCAGCCCGCTCATTAGAATTACTTAGAGAGGGAGGAACACAGAGAGAGAAACATCGACCTTGACTGGCTGCTACCCACACGACCCCAACCAGGGCCGGGGACAAAATGCAACCCAAATACATGCCCTTAGCAGGAACCGAACCCGGGTCTCTCTGGACCGCGGGCCGACGCTCTAACTGCTGAGCCAAACTGGCCAGGGCTAAATGTAACATTTGAATAGGTAATGAATTCTCATGGTCCAAGGGCATCTACAGTGAAACGCGCCCCTCACTCCCCACCTGCAGCTTCCTGCTCCCCCCACAAGTCAGTGTTTCCAGTTTCTTATGTGCCCTTCCTGAGACAGTCTAGGCAGATACAGGCAAATACATGGATCTACACACTTTTTTTAGAAAATGTACTTTCGCCCTCTTTTGTTCACAGATGGTATCATATAATCCACAGGGTCCTGTGATTTATTTTGTCACTTTAGATCTTGGAGATGACTCCCAAGCAAGACAGAAAGACACACCTTCTTCTTCTCCATCTTCCTCCTCCTCTTCTTCTTCTTTTTAAAAAGTTCTATTACATTTCCTCCCAAATCTTTTTTAAAAAAATATGTTTTTATTGATTTTAGAGAGAGAGGGAGAGAGAGATAGAAACATCAATGAAAGAGAAACATCAGCATCGATTGGCTGCCTCCTGCATGCCCCCTACTGGGAATTGAACCCGAGACCTTTTGGTGCATGGGATGACGCTCAACCACTGAGACACCTGGGCCAGGAGAGCCACCTCATTCTTAATTGTTTTTGAGATATAATTTAAATGCCATACAACTCACCCATTTAAAGAATAAAATGAACTGATTTTAAATATAGAAGGTTATGCAACCATCACCACTATCTCATTCTGGAACATTTCTATTACCTCCAAAAGAAATCTCATACCCATTAGCAGTCACTGCCCATTCCCTTTTCCCTCAGTCTCTGATAACCACTAATTTATTTTCTGTCTTCATGGGGTTGGCCTATTTTGCACATGTATTATAAATGGAATCATATGTGCAGCTTTTTGCGTCTGGATTCTTTCACTTAGCATGTTTTCAAGGTTCACCCACATTGTAGCATACCTCAATATTTCATTGTTTTCTATTGCTGAATAATATGCCAATATATAGGTATAACATATTTGTTTAGCTGTTCATCTGTTGATGGGTATTTGAGTTGTTTCTTCTCTCTGGCTATGGTGAATGGTGTTGCTATGAACATTCGTGTACAAGGTGTTGTGTGGACACAAGTCTTCAATGCTCCTGGGTATGTACTCAGAAGCGAAATTGCTGGGTCACTTCATTCTCTTTAATGGCCACCTAGTATCTCATTGTATTGCATATATCACAGTTTATTAAGCAATCACCTGCTGAGGGACCTTTAGTCCCCCTGCCCCACCCCCCTCTTTTTTGTTTTCACAATTTCAAACAATGAAACAAGGAATGATTTTGTACATTCATCAACTCACACATGTCCATATCTCTTTTTGTATAGTTCCCAGAAGGGTACTGTTGTGCCCAAGGGCACATGCATTTTTAATTTTGATAGATGTTGCCAAATTGCCCCCCACCATAACGATTGTGCCAGCAGCTGTGTGTGAGATGCCAATTTCCTGTCAATCTCAGCAACACAGTATGTTAGCAAGCTTTTTGATATTTGACAACCTGATGGATGAAAGGTATATCAGGTGGCTTTTATTTTGTATGTGTGTGTGTGTTTTTAATCATGGCGAGTTTGAGTGTCTTCAAATGTTTAAGAATATCTCTAATTCCTTTGCCATAAACGATCTTCATATCCTTGTCTCATTTTCTATTTTGTTATTGGTCTTGTATTGATTTGTAAGATCTTTTTATGCAGGTGGGACATTAACACTTAACCTGTGATAAGCAGTCGGTATTTTTCCTGGTTTGTTGTTTGTTGTTGATCTTGTTAATGGGTGATTTCTGCCATGAAGAAGTTGTCTATTTTTATGTAGCCACATTTATCAGTGTTTTTCTTTTTGGCTTCTGGGTGTCTTGTCAAAGGCCTTTCCTCTGTTAAGATTATTTTAAAGAATTTCCTCATGGTTTTTTCCAGGCTATCATTTGATAAAAAATATTTAAATCTTTGATCCATCTGGAGTTAATTTTGGTCAGGTGTGTGGTGAATCTAATTCAATATTTCCTCACTGGCTTCCCAGTAGTCCCAATAACATTATTGATTAGTTCACCTTCTCTTCAATGACTTAAATGCTACCTTTATTGTGGAATAAATGCTCACATGTTTTTGGATTTATTTTCGTGGTTTCTGTTCTGTTCCACTGATGTGGTGCCTACTCATGAGCTACTACCGTGTTACTCCAATTATTGAAGCTCTGGAATGTATTGAAGTAACTGACAGGACTAGCCTCCCCTCATTACTCCTTAGAATTTTCCTGGCTGTTTTGCAAGCTCATTTTTCCATGTGAACTTCCAAGTCATCTTGTTTCATTCAAAATTCCCCTGGTATTCTTACTGAACCATGAAAATGTTATAGATTAACTAAGGGAAACTGATATAACTGTGTGATATCAGTTCTTTCTGTCTAAGAACATGCATGCCTTTCCATTTGTTCAAGTCATTTTCTGGGGTCCCTCAGTGGCATTTTAGGGTTTTCTGTATAAACACATTTTGCATACTCCTGGGCATTTTATCTTTTTTTTGTTGTAATTGAAAATATCATATGTTCTTCCATTATATTCCCCAACTGGTTGTCATATTTAAGTATAAAGGCTATAACTAGCTTGACATTAATTTTGTAGCTGGCTATATTATTGAATTTCTTTTATTGTAGGTAATAGTTTTTTCGGTTGATTCTCTTTGTTTTTTTACCAGGTATACATACATATTTCTGAAAATAATAAATTTATTTACCCCTTCTAATTTTCATATAGTAAAGTAGTTTTTCTTATTTAATTGCATTGGCTGGTAACAAACAAACGAGGTCAGGCAATAGTGAAAATATTGGATGTCCTGCTGTTCTTCTGGACTTTGATGGGGATTCTTCAAAAATTTCCTCACTTGGGATTAAGATGGATCGATTTTATCATGTCAAGAAATAGCTGTTTGTTCTTATTTCATTCAGAACTAAAAAATTAAGAATGGTTGCTGATTTATGCAAATAATTTTTGCTTAGACTCTCTGATGTGGTAAGTTGTCTTAATAGATGTCCTGATCCTAACTTCTCAGCATTTTAAAACCCCACTTCATCACGATATAGTAATCTTTTTCCAGGTTGCCAGATTCTGTGTGCTACTCTTTTATTTAGACTTGTTGCAGGGAAATTCATACGTGAGATTGAGCTATTGCTTTTGTGTTGGGTCGGGTATCACTATCAGGACCCTGCCCACTTCATGAAGACAATCTAGCAGCGTTCCTTCTCTTTCTATGCCCTGGGAGAGTTTAAACAGTTTAAATAGTACCCAGACCTTAAAGATGTGGTAGAGTTTGAGGGGGCCAACCTCAGCCTGCTGCTGGCACCGGGAGGAGGGTTTTGGTAACTCGGATGATTCTGTTGCCTTTGTAGTTGGTCCAGCAGGACAATTTCGGTGGTGCTGGCCATAGGCCTCAGAGCTGCAGACTCCCAGGTTCCTGAATCTCCCTGCTGGGCAGGCCTATAAGCATTTCCTATGAAAGGTCACAGCAAAGCTAGGTGAGCAGGCACAACCAAGGACCAAAAGGCTGGATTTGGAAGGGAGAATTTCTTCAGGCTGGGCTTGGAGATGGGGTGGGTGGCTGCTGAGGTTGGGCTGGGCTCCAGGAACCTTCCCCTCGCCTCCCTCTCTCTCAGAGCCTTCCAGAGAGGAGTTTCGTGTGTGTGTGTGTGTGTGTGTGTGTGTGTGTGTGTGTGTGTGTGTCTGGGTAGCCTGGCCTGCCCCCAACCCGTCCTCAGTAGTCTGCTGTTCCCTCTTTCTTTGGGTCTTCAGTGGCCCTGTGATTCTGCCAGGCCCTGGTCACTTCACCCTCTGCTGTAGCACTTTGTGTCCAGTGACCAGCAGTGGACTGGCAGCCTGCTGTCATTTCTGCGTGTGGGCCAAGGACGTGTCTTCTCTGCACTCCATAAACGCTACTTTATAAGCTGCAGGTACTCCTCCCGCCCACCCCCTCCTCCCTGCGCCCACCCCTCAGGCCTGCAGCACAGTTTAATTTCCAGCCCTGGTATTTCTCCCCAGCCCGTGACAACCTCAGGTGGAAGCAATTTCCCAGTCTTGTAACTCACTGGGTCATTATAATTAGTATCTGGGCACCTGGGGCGAGGGTGGAAAGAAGGAAAAAAGAGTCGATCCAGCCAGGCAGAGAGTCTCCTATGCGGGCTGGGGGCTGGGGACTGGGGCGCCCCTTCCTCCTGCTTCAGCTTGTAACTCAGGCTTCTCAGCGCTCTGATTTCACCGTACCTTTGCCCCCCGCCCCCCCGAGTGAGTAGGGTGGGAGGTGGAGGAGTCAGGGGCTGCTCAGCCTGGCCCTGGGTTTACACAGAGAAAGGAATCTTCTACCTGAGTCAGGGGCCTGAGAGCCACACCTGAGGCTGGTGGATAAGGGTCCTAGAGGGAGGAGGTACCGTACCTTCCACCTCCCCCTGTCCTAAGGACCTGGTATCTCAGCAAGCCACCCCTTCCCACCTCTGGGTCCCTGCAGCCTCGGCGCTAGAGCCCATTAGAATTGGTGCTGGTGATAGTGGGCAGACCTAGGGTACAGCCCTAGGCACAGCCAGGAGGGGGTGTGACTCCAAGAGAAGCAGTCAAGTGGGGAACAGGACAAATCTGGGAGCAAACTTCTCATCATGTTGGTGAAGGTTTTTGGTTGCAAGCAACAGAAAGAGACTTAAGCAAGA